>NC_071502.1:76480947-81480947 GCF_028408465.1 Anastrepha ludens
AAAACCAATGCAACGTATTTAAGATTATAAAAATTGCGTGCAAGGAAGCTAACGGCGCGGTGTGCATACTGAGCGAAATCGATTTGATTAACAGCAGGCGTTTCTTGAGCAGTAGCTGAAGACTTCTTAGCCTCAGCTTCAATAGAAGCCATAGCTGCTTCTTGTGCTTTTTGAGCTTCCTGGCGTTCTTGTGCTGCTTTCTTGGCTGCTTCTCCGCCTAGTAAGTCTACGATAGAAATAGGCTCTTGAAGTTGATACTGGTCGCCTTCTGCTGGTTGATCACCAGCGACTCCTCCATCATCCGGATTTAAATCACCTGTCTCCTCCCCCGCGCCTGGGGATTCGCGTATGGTTACTTTGTACTGCCCATTTTCGTCCTTGCTTACATCTCCAAACGCTTGTACTGGTGCAGGTGGCTCTTCAATAGGTAATGGTGGTAAAGCTCTTCCAAATGGTTCTTCCTCTATTGGTGGAGCCTCAATTTCTTCCGGGGCCGGTCCACGCATTAGATTCATAAGTATTCCAAAAATATATCGAACTACACAGAAATTGCCATAGCCAGTGTAATAAAACATGTAAAATATTAATTTAAAGAATCCAATGATCAATTCCGGAATCGACTTGGTTTGCATTACACTTATTTGATGCTTAATATTGGATGGACTCAACATATGTATTACAAATTTAAGTCCATCTTTAATGGCTTGCACGGTTCGGCGAATGGGGTCTCTTGCTGCCCTCTCTTCCTCTTCTTCACTCATATATGAACTATAGGCAGTGTCACGCTTCACATTGCTACCACCGTCATCAGTAGCCATTAAGCCTGAAGCGTGTGTCATTTCAAAAATAGCATCTTCACAGAAGTTTACAAATGCCTCCAACTTCTCTTTGTCACCACCCTCAGTGACTATGGAATAGAAGAATGCGCGTTTGGATTCTTTAATTTGTGGCTTTTCCCACTGTTCAATATTTGAGTCCTTAATTTCGAAATACACTCGCTCAATGCGTTTAGAGCTGCCTAAAATCTCAATTCGACCCAGGAAAGGTTCAAAATAATTAAGCACCGACCCAGCAGTCTCTAAAAATCTGGCTAAACGGGGCTCATTAGGCATATGCTCACTTAAGTTGGTCAACAATACAGCCAAATTGAAGCCGATCTCCTTTGATGGTTCATGGAAACGATCAACGAAGTCGCCGTAATCAATTTTGCCTTCGTGATTACGTTCACAGCATGCCAAAAGAAAATCCATTTCCTCCCTGTTTAAATATCGTAAAATAATATATTATAATAAAGAAATAAACAAGATATTAGAAATAAAACAATATTTTATATTAATTATTAGTTTATATTATATTAACTCACGGTGTGTAATTCTTTGACTGCTCCATTTTGTCCCTGAAGTCCTTTGGCGTCACCCAACCCTCATTTTTTAAATCGATTTCAGCGAAGCTTGGAGATTCAATCAAATCTTTTAATTTTAAAAACATATCGAAGTATTTTAAAATTAATTCAACGTTGCTTGCTGACTCAACCAGCGTGTCTACCATCTGTTTTCCAATAGTACCTGTAATTGGATTGAATTTCGTCTAATAAATGCAGTTTGTCAAGAAAGAGTTTTTTAAAGGAAGAACATCGTTCCTTAATTGCAAATACATAAATCGTTAGTTTATTTATTTTTTAACTTATTTCAAGTATTCACAGTGCTTGGCATTAATTTGCTACCAAAAAATATTAGATATAAGTATCTAGTTTAAATACTCTTCAAAAATTCGAAAACTAAAGATACCATTCTTTCAAAGTGTCAGAGAGAGGCATTTTTACTAGCCACTTTCTTCATCTTTGCAACCTATGATACTAGAACGCAAAACAGGCTACTATGACTCCTGTTTAAATAAATAAATATTTAAATTAAGGAAAACATTCTAGCGGTTCGTTAATATCTGATTGAGCGGTGAGTATGGGGTGGTTCTTTCCCATAAGAGTTTTTCTTAAGAAACTAGACTAGAGCAGTTATGCTCGATAAAACCAAAAGTTTTAATAGTTAGTCCTAATTTTTGCAAGTAGGCATTCGTTAACGCCAAAAAATTATTCAATTTATGCTGGAAAAATTGTTGATGATTTTTTATATATAATATCACCCCAACCCAATCTAAGTTTTATCGTCAACAAACCATCGTCACAACTTCTTTACAGAACCAAATCAGCTGAGTCCTTCAAAATCGCTGAGAGTCGGTTAATGATCTGACGTTGGCCACACCTCTGCATGGGTACATCGTGTGGTGATAGTTTTAGAGAGGATAGTGATGTTAAAAACAAAACTCGCAGTGTTATTGCTCATTTATACATGTCAAAGGCATATACATTGTGTAAAATAAGTACCCGGAATTTATAATTTAAACTCTCCCGGGAATACCTGACACTTCAAATTTGGTTTTTTCATGTTGGTACACATGTCCTTGAATGCACAAGCCTTATTAGAACGGGATCTATTACTTAGTGTGTTTTATTCTGCAGTCAAAGTGAGTTGATCTTTTGTTTACTTGGCGAATTTTACTATGGATTTTTGCAAAAAGAGCATCGGAAGGAGGTCTCTGAAGACATGGTTTCCCGAGCTAATACGGACCCTACGTTCATGAAACGCATAATAACTGGTGATGAGACATGGGTCTACGAGTATGATATGCAAACCAGTCAGCAATCGTCTGAATGGCGCTTCGAGAACGAGCCGTATCCAAAAAAACCACGCCAAAGCCGGTCAAAAGTGAAGGTTATGCTCACGGTTTTCTTTGATTACCAAGGCGTGGTGCACTCTGAGTTCCTTCCAGAGGGCCAAACGGTTAATAAGGAATATTATTTATCCGTTTTAAGGCGTTTACGTGAAGCCATTCGCCGTAAACGGCCCGAATTGTGGAAGGACAATTCGTGGATTCTGCACGACGACAACGCGTCATCGCACCGAGCCTTGATTGTACGCGAATACAAGACCAAAAACTTAATAAATACTATCGAACAGCCACCGTATTCGCCAGATCTCGCACCCAGTGACTTTTTTCTCTTCCCAAAACTAAAATTGCCACTTCGGGGAAGGCGTTTTGAGTCGATTGAAGACATTAAAAAAAATTCGCTAAAGGAGCTGAAGGCCATTCCGGCGCCGGCCTACCAGCGGGCCATGGATGACTGGGTTGTTCGTTGGAATATTTGTATCGGCTCAAAAGGAGCCTATTTTGAAGGCGATCCAACAAATAATGATGAATAATATGAAAAAATGTGTTTTTTTTTAAATTCCGGGTACTTATTTTACACAATGTAGGTAATACAGTCGAAGGTACTCTATCTATCATTTTGTTTTTTTTTTCACCGTAGGGGATGGCCAAATCTAATCTATCATCATTGTGTAGAAAGCTTATTGAACACCAGCACAGAATCCGGATATGAACCCAAAAAACTTGCACTTTAAGAAAAACGTGGAAAAATGGGCTCTAAAAAGTCGAGCAGAGTTAAAAATTGTAGTAAGATGCAGTGACATAAAGTGATAGTTAACTACGACATAGGATACTTATTCACTCCATTTTCAAAAAAAAAATTAAATAAGCTTTTCAATTAGTTTTTTGTGTTATTATCTTGTAAAGAAATGCCCGTTTTTGGAATTTTTAATAATTTTATATTGTATGTACATATAAAGGGGTTTTCAATAAGGGCGGGTAGATGTTGAAATGGAATAAAATGGCGTTTGCTGTGTGGCACGTAGCGCCGTCCTGCTGGAACCACATGTCGTCTAGGTCCATATGGTTCAATATGGGCAATAAGAAATTGGAAGGGTCACCAGGTCTACCGAAAAATGGGCGCAATGCGCGCAACGTTTGCGTTAATGAACACCCATTTTGATAATAAAGTTTTATCATTTGAACGTGCTGTTCAATCGTGTAACTTGCCATGATGATTTGGCATAAACAACTGAATAATAAATAAAAGATTTGACAGATGTCACCAAAACAAAATGGCTGCCACAGGGCGCCAAAATCGACCCGCGCTAATTGAAAAACCCTTTAGTATATATGATGTATTTGTAAACTAAGTATTTCTCAATAGTTACATCAATTTATGAAATATTGTATTGTACATATAGTACATACAACAAACTACTAAAGTTGTAAGTGTAGGGTTTTCTAATAGAGTCGGGTCGATGTTGACAGGCTATGGCAGCCATGTTGTTGTAGTCGGCCAAAATGGTAAAACTTTCTTATAAAAGATTTAAGAGAATGGTTATCATTTTCGCAAATTACGTGAACTTGCCCCCAAGATCGCTAGACTTGCGGGTTTCTTTGAGGCTACAAGTCTATGCCAATAAACCACAAAGCATCGTTTCCCCCTTCCATAACCTCATTGCTCAAATGAACCGGATCTTTATATATATGTAATATATATACATATAGTTGTGGCGTGTGCCTTGATGCTATTTCATAAATGGAGGGACTGTTTCAAGCTGGCCCCAGATGTTTTTTATTAGGAGCTTTTTCATGGCAGAAATACACTCGAAGGTTAGCCATTGCCCGCCGAGGGGCGACCGCTATTAGAAAATACTTTTTCTATTATTTTGGTGTTTCATGCACGGATATTCGAATGGTAATCACCCACCAACCGATTCGCCTACGGTGGCTGCCTAATCTATGGCCGGATCTATGCAGCAGAATTATTGGCAGACATCTGAACGATGTTACATTCCTTTCATAATCTTTAATATTTTACACATGACCTGTTTGTTCTAGTTAGACCCGTAGTTACTGGAAAACTATAAAAGACCCCTATCGTAAAATAACTTAAATAAAGTCATATAAATGTCACAGCCTCTCACTGAGTAGTTTGTTAAAATTTAACGTTTTTCTGCTTTTACTTTTATTTACTCTAATTATCATTCTCATAAACAAAAGTATATTTTTACCCAAGTTTTATAACCTTAGGTAATTATTATTTAATAGTGAAAAGTCCACTTACCATTAACCACGTTGCCCTCCAGCATAGAAAGCATCATCGTGATCATATCTTTCTGCAGATTCAGCAGCTCTTTCAGTAAGTCTACTTGACTAGAATGTTTTGACAATTTATCTTGCATATGTGAGAAGAGGAAAAGGAAGCCGCCAACCGCATCCCATAATCTCGAATGGGCTAAAGCTTGTTGATTCAATGTACATGGACCTTGAATTACCTCAGTTAAGGTATTAAAAACTTGACTTGCCACACCAATCGCTTTGAAAAAGTTAGCTTTTCCAGCGGGATCAATGATCTCTTTACTCGAGTAGTGCCAATAGAAGTCCATTATAGATTCTTGTAGTCGTAACAAGTAATCGACTGTACATATTACAACATTGACTGTAGTAGTGTTGCCTGCTTGAGTACGCAAATAGTTCTGCCAGTCTGGAAATATTTTCGTTTTTTATTTTAATAATAAGATTTATTAAATGTGTGTTATTTAATTGTACTCACCTAAGTTATGGCCTTCGCATGTAAGTTGAATGAAACGGAATAGGGCACACGTGAACTCAGCATCATGCATGTTTTTCTCGCCTGCAGCGCCTTCCGAGCCTACGCCAAGACCTGCGCCCGCACTTGGAATGTACTCTTTGTTGCAAAGTTTTTAATAGTGTGTTTAGGTTGGGGATGGTAGGAGCATGCGTGGTATTTTTGGTTTGTTCGCGAAATCATTAACCAAGGCCAGGACGAAGGTGTAGGTGGATATATGAGATACGCACGTTGTTTTCAAATTATAGAGCATAGCATACATATATGTAAATATACAGTTGATGTCAAATAAAATTAATATATGGGCGTTTGTCTGCCTATGATTTTGATAGTCATAGGTAAAACGCAATTATTTACTTGAAATATGATACAAAAATTTAATTAAAATATAATTCCTGCCTTCAGAGACACATTATAATTTAGCAATTCCGTTAAGAAGCTACATCAACACCTTAGTTTCTAAGACGACGTATACGAGATATATGTTATAAGTATTGGTAACATTGCAAGTTGGAAGGTCGAAGAGTCGCCTCTATTAAAAACAGTAAACAAAGGTAAAAGGCGTGGGCTTATCCTAAATATTTGGAAAATCATGCCACCTTAAGAATCAATTTTTCTTGAAGTGTCTTGCTACTGCCAATATTAAAACTGTTAGGTGGGCTCTCTCCCCGAATAATAAAAACATTTGTTAACTTCCCATGCCAGCCTTTCAGCGGGATAATTTCATATTAAAAAAACAGTCTACTTTATTTCATGTTGAAGAACCAATCAGTCTCTCGTTATGCAAGTCTCCGGAACTCTCGGAAAGAGTGCGTAATGTAAACCATTGTAGTAGTTACGCTATAAGTATTGAGTGGAGCAGAGGAATGGAATAATATAATGCTAGGGAATGAATATACAAAAAGCTAACTGGCTGCATAATTATAATGCAAGGAAAATTATTATGCGTAATTTGTTTAAAAAGCGGGAATGCGAAAATCTTCAGAATCCGGCCGTCTGGAAAATGCCCAAAAATTCTACTAGAAGGAAAGAGTTCAAGTAAAATTTAATCCACTTGCTTTTTTGGTTGAAAGTACAGTGGCTCACAGCTTATTTCGTGTGCCCGATCATCAAAATAAAAAAGTTTAATAATTTTGTATAAACTTTATTTAGAAAAAAAACTTAAACGTACATTCAAAGATAAATTATTTCTTGTTACAAACATACATAAATAAACTTAAATTATTTCTTCTTAAGTAATATATTTACAGCAAAATCAAAATTATAACTAAATCCACGTCACACCTTATTTCGTGTGCTTAACCAAACTAGAAAAAACATGTTTTTTTTTTTTAATTTATTAAACTTTTACTAATGTAATATTTTGTAGGGGTAGCCTTTTTGTTTTAATACAGCTTTTAACCGGGATTGCATGGAGCTAACAAGTTTTCCAGTGTATTCAGGAGATATTTTCTCCCACTCCACTTGCAATGCTGTTTTTAGATCTTGTTTGTTGCTTATGTTATGTTTTCCAATTTTTTGATCCAGAATATTCCATAAATTCTCAATTACATTGAGATCAGGTGATTGTGCTGGCGTTTTTACCACATGAGGGCAATTCCATATAAGCCACCGTTGCACTAATTCCGACTTATGCTTCAGATCATTGTCCTGATAGAACCTGAACCTGTCCCGAATGCCTAATTTTTCAGCACTTTGTAGTAAATTATTTTTTAATAAATTCAAATAAACTGTTTTATCCATAATTTCGTCGATAAAAACCAAGTTTCCGACACCAGCTGTTGACATGCAGCCCCTAACCACTACATGGCCCCCACCGTGTTTTACTGTACCACGCAGATTCTTCGGGTCCAGCTCCGCGTTGGGCTTACGCCAAACGAAAAACTTTCCATCGGAACCAAAGAGGTTGAATTTGCTTTCGTCGGCGAAAATAACGTCATTCCAAAATGTTTGGTCTTTATTAACATGGTTTTCGGCAAACTCCACCCTTAATCTTCTGTTATGCTCATTAACAAACGGTTTGTTTCGAGCTGTACGACCATGGAAATCAGCTATGCGCAGAATTCTTCTTATTGTTTCAGGATTACATGACTTACCAAGTACTTTTTCAACCTCTTTTGTCAAAGCTGACGCACTAATTCATGGGTCTTTTTTAATTTTTCTTAATATCCACCTTTCATCAGCTTCTGTAAAAATTTTGTTTGGAGCTTGGCGGCCTTTGTCAACCACTCTTTTTTCACGAGAAAAGCGTTGAATAATGCACTGTACTGTGGAAGTACTTAAATTAACAATTTGAGCAATTTTTTTCTTCGACTTTCCATTTTTGTAATGCGTAATCACTAATTCGCGCCTTTCAATCGACGTACGACGACCCATCACGGTATTTTTAAATTAAGCTGGACAACCGACTACTTTCAATGTGTAAACTAAATAAGGATATAATCTAATATACTATGCAAAACAAATTTCTTATAATTGCTAACCGGTTTACTGGCGCCGATAACGGTAAAAGTGAACACACGAAATAAGCTGTGACGTCAATTTACCTAGTATTCTGTTTTTGTTGTAAATATTCTACTAAAGCAGAAAAAATTTGAATGCATTTATACATGTTTGTAATTAGAAATAATTTATCTTTGATTGTGCATTTAAATTTTTTTTAAAGTAAATCAAATAAAAATAATTTTACAATTCTTTAGTTTAACATACAGCCACACGAAATAAGCTGTGAGCCACTGTATATGGTTTGATTGAAAAGTAATGAGCCTTATTTTTTTAAGGGGGGAAGCTGGTCTAGAGCGCAAAAAATGAGCATATTTTATGAATTTATTTTGACTCAACAAAGGAATCAATCAAAAATCTGTGAAATTGGTTTAATAATATAGCTTTCATGGTACAAATACAAAATTTTTCGTCTGAATTAATTTCAAAATGGCCGCTGTCCAGCAGTTCTCCTAAGGCGCCTTTTTTTCTAGTGGGTCCATTGCCGAAGACGTAAACTCCTTAATTTTTGTCCTGGATCAAAAAATAAAATTTTTTTAGTTTCTATATAACAACAGAAAGAGACGTACGTAGGATTTTTTCGATATTTTGTTTTTTCGCGAAATGGTGCACGTTTGAACAAAAAGTTACAATTTTCACTATAAAGAACGACATAAAATTGTTGATTAAAAAAAAAAACTATGTAATATAAATAAAAAATCCTACGTACGTCTCCGGAGAAAGGTATTTCGAATGTATTGTCAAAATTTCGTAAGAATCGGTAAAGATTTGTTCGAGTTATGTCTTCGGCCAGTTTAAAAAAAGTGATTTCGAGAAAAACGCGTTTAAAGTTGTAAGTAGCGTTCGGGGCATACCTGCGAGGCACTGCCGTCGAATGAAAAATTTGGGCATTTAGACATTTTTGCTGGCATCCCTCATTTGGTATATTATTTCTAAGACCCTAAAGCACCTTTTAAGACAAAAAAAAATTTTTCGATTTTTTCAAAATTCTAGACCAGCTTCCCCCCTTAAGCAGTTTTATTAAACCTTTTGGCTTATACAACTAATATTCTTCAAAATAGGACCCTTGAACGTCAATACACCGCTGGTAGCGGTCCCTCCACTGCAGGAAACATTTTTTAAACTCATCCGCCGGAATCGCGTTCAATCCATATAAAATTTCTCTATCGGTAATCCTGGATTATGAATGAATCATAAATTACGAACGAAAACTGAAGTAGAGACGAAACGACAAAAGGGGAAAATAAACAGTAGTGGTTACTGAATGAAAAAAGGCTAAAATTATATTTAATAAAATAATTAATAAGCCTCTCGGATTTCAGCCAAATGCTTATTACTGGCGATCAATTGTGCAATTGAATTAATTACTGCGTTTCTTTGGCTTTCTCTCATAACAACTAGAATTTAATCAGTCCTTATTCTGTGTGAATGAGTTGGATTCATTTTCGACATCTGATACGATATACATAATAACTAGTGTTCTGCTATATTTGCTGGCTGCATTTTAATTTCATTTTATTTAAAAAAACGTAAGATCTGTACGTATCATTTTAAATTATCAAACTCTAGGTTTCCCTAATTTCTTTTCTAGGCCGAAAGCATAAGTTTCCTATATGTTGACATTTATGGGAATATTTTGCATGAGTATCGCAAATGCAACCATCAGGCTTTGTTTATGTACCTACACATCTACAAATATTTACAAACAGGTGCACATTTTTGTGAGTTAATTAAAATGGGGATTGGAAGGGTTTGTGTAGGGAACAGCTTCTGTCCTCAATATTCTTAATTAAATATTGATAAATACATACTCGTGCACACATATGTGGCATATATTAGGGCATCTCTTATATAAGAAAACTTGAAATTTACTCCAGTTTGAAGTCCCAGACTGGCTTTTATTTTTCAAATTATTAATTTTCTATGCTTACGAATGTTATTGACTTTTAACTTTACATTTCTGAGGTCACCGATTTGATTCTTGTCTTTTATTCACATATTTAACCTTGGAAGTTTCTATGTATACAGATTGGTTGAAAAGTATTGAAAGCAAGATCTACATATTAATTTGTACAGGTGTCAAGATTGATGCGCCTCCTCCAAATTATGCGCCATTTTAATTTTTAATATAAAAAAAATTATTTTGAGTTTTCAATTCAGTATTTGTTTGCAATCCACTTGAAGTTCAGTGTATTTTTACAACGGCAATAACCGAACAGCGTTAATTTGCGAACGTTTATCAGCAACAGAAATTCATAATAAAATGACGAAAGTGTTAAAAGAACCGAGTCCTTCAATTTCAACTGTGGTCTTTAGAGTTAAACGTGGTTGCACAAAAAATGAAGTTGGAAAACGTAAAAAGTGCACCAACACCATTTGTCTGTGACGCATTTTATTTGTGTGACGAATTGCTTGAACACCCACTAGCTGCCAGCTTTCACTTCTTCTCCACCTATTACTTCTTCAGAAACATGAAAACTTCTTTCGTGGAAAGCGTTTTTAGTCGGATGAAAAACCTATTTTAGCTGTGTCACAGGTTTTTTTCAAAGCTTCCGAAACAACATTACAGAGATGGGTATAAAACTAATGGATGATCATTGGAATATGTATGTACATATATTAAATTCGGTGGAGCATTATTTTATTTTTGTTTTGACTACTCGTACTTTCCAACCAACCTGCACCTGAGAACCTACTAGGTAATGGATTTTAATGAATACACATTTAAAACGTGGGAAAGCAAATTTAGCTCAAAATTAAAACAAACGATTTAAGAGACACCCTAATTGTGTATTTATATGCATATGTTTTTACATAATACGTGTACTCATATATTTGCATACCTTCAGCTTTTGTATTTCGTTCGAATGCATCCAAATCTAATACACTACAAGAATTCATAAGTCCTGCAATGGATGTAAAGAAGCCCACGTCTTTTTTCTCCTTTAAATGATTAAGCATGCCCATTTGAATGTCTATGTTGCCACCGCGTAGTATTGCTATACCCAAATTTAAAGTTGTCATGACCATTTCTGATGGTACACCTTTTGAGGCGGATATATGAAGAAGCACCATTTCAGCCACGCCACGATTTGAGAGCCGCGCCTGGTGGAATAAGAGCTTCTGCTTCTCCATTTCTTGTTCCTGAAAATCATTTAAATTTAGGTTGCCATTTTATCTTAAACAAATAAACACCACGTTTCTTTATATAATATAATATGCCCTTACATAAGTGTAGCTCATTACCATTTGCTATCAATTGTGCGCTTCAGTTTGCACCATGCATAGATAATACTTATTTAAATAAGCATATGTATGAAACCATTAGTGTTTGTTTTCGAGTTTTTTTTTGGCTAGTTATGCGGACTTACATGTATGCTGGCACCTTCCTCACCACCCTCTCCGCCTCCTTCTTCATCTCCACCTTCTTCTTCTTCTTCTCCACAAGACTTTGCTGCTATTTGTGCGTACGACATGTAAAGCAAGTCCTCTTGCAATGCCCCACTTCGTTCGGTCATGGCTCCCCGGCAAAACGTGGTAACCAACTGTGTTAGAGGATCTGGTTTACCTTCAGACTCTTCCTCATCTTTCTTCGATTTCTCTGATTCTTCAAATGTCTGTGTTAAATCTTCAATCATTATCTCTTGCCCTACATTTTCTTCTTGAAGCCATTGTTCATAGTATGATCGTGCAAAGATATTGCATGCCCGATGTCTGTTAACGTAAATACAAGTAATAATTAGATTTAATTTTGAATAAAAATATACTAATCATGCATACGTTCAGTTAGTATTGTTAATTCCATTGAGGCATATACAAAAACATTTAATTTCAGCGAGTTTCCGATACAAATATAAGTATGTTTGGTACATTCGTGTGAAAACATCATGCTTTCCGAAGATTATATAGATTTTTATGTAAGAGTAATTTGTCCAATGACTTTTCGAATATGCTTGGGGCAACAAACAACAGGTGGGAGTGTACCTGCTCATGCGATAAAGATGTATAGCGCGTAAGCTGGATATGACTGCCTGGCGTCGGGCCAATGTAATTTTCGAATTCCAACGTTTGCTTCTTTGCTTAGGACGTGATGCCTAGGAAGGAATTAAGGACACAATACACGGTATCAGCTAGTTAAAGCATTACAAAGACTACGCACCATACATTTGGGGTTAGTACGGAAAATTAATTTGTAACAAAATTATAGAAAATATACAAGTAATAATACGAAAGAAATGGAAGCAATGAAATACTATACAAATGAAGTGAAAATGAAAGAAGTATCTTAAATCCTTCCAAGACATTAGATTATCGACTACGTGTACACTGTTCATCTATGAGCATTGTGACTGTTAATGTATTGAACAAGCGAAAACTGTTCTCATTTTGTAAAAACCTGGGTAGAGAATGTAGAGATGTCTGGCGGAAACATGCAATAACGGCACGTTTCCTTTGTATGGATACAACACTCCTGTAGACGTTCTTGCTTTGTTGTTGGGGATGGTCAATCTGTAAATGTGGTGAGGTCCGAGATTTCAATAATTTTTATAAATTGTCAATCAGAGCAATTAAGAGTGTGATGTTGATGTTGTTTCGCGATAATGTGAAAAATAATCAAGAAAAATGTTAAAATTAAAAATATATCAAAAAAGAAATCAAATTGTCTTTGTCTTAATTCTATTTAAATTTTACATATTTATATTTTTCGTACACCAAGCAATAAATGCATATAAGTATATTCTTACCATATGCAATCCAAACAGTATAGTAAAACTCTATCCTTACCATGTGCAAT
The DNA here is from genome assembly GCF_028408465.1 of Anastrepha ludens. Lineage (NCBI taxonomy): Eukaryota > Metazoa > Arthropoda > Insecta > Diptera > Tephritidae > Anastrepha > Anastrepha ludens. The sequence continues at coordinate 76,493,763 of NC_071502.1, forward strand.
CCAAAAAGAACTTTGGCCATAGCTACTATTCGGTCCACAGTTTCTTGGGTTTTATCCTTGTTCTTATCATTTTGATTAGAAGCTTTTTCTAGTGCTTGTTCATCTGCGAACTCCTCTCGTTTGCCTAGCTTTGAGTAGAGATAATGTTGCCATGACATTTCATCTGAAGGATCTAATTTGTCAGGTAAGGTCAGCTGGTTTCGAGCGAATTCGATCACGTCGTATTCTTGCATTTTTTTCAAATAGCGGTCCTTGCAATGCTGCACAAGCTCCTGCTCCCGGCCAGCAAATAAATTTAATCCAACTGGAAGTAAACGCTTCAAGCAAGCCACCATAAGGCTTGCTTGTACCTCTTTATCTTTATCCCGCTTTTTGTCTCTATTCTTCTTCTTCTTCTTAACTTTGCCTCCAGTTACGGGTGCTCCTTCAGTAATAGCGGATCGTCTTGTTGCCGTTGGCATAATAAGCGCCATATTATCAATTTCGTTAGTCGATATAAAATTTTGTTCTTCCTTTAAGAAATACTGACTCTTGGACCATATGTTAAATATTTCAGCAACATGATTGTACAGATCTTCTGCTTCTCGGATATTGTCTTTAAGCCAATGGTTGCGCTGCAGATCGACATATTTAATAAGAAGTGGATAAAACGAATAAATATCCCGCACAAGAAGTTGCCAGTCTTCTTGTAATTGAGTTTCAACTTGGGAGGTGTCATCTGTGGCTGATTTAATAAAACCGCGCATACTTTCTTCTTTATGGAACATGTTTTCTGTTCGCTTTTTCACACGTTCTGCTAATGGCAAGAATGGGTCCTTTAGTAACTCTTCAGAAGTGTTAATAATTATTTGCTGGGTGTACGCAGCGATTCTTGTCATCCAGGGGGCATTATCATTGCCAATATTTTTTTTAATCATTTTCAAAACATTGCGTAAAAGTGAGTTCATATGATCTGCGGTTACCATAGTCACATGATTGCCACTAGTGGGGCTTACGTTATCCGGCCCTTGTGCCCACCAAAATGGAAGATAAGAGCAGAGTAAGGGCAGAATGACGTCTATTATATGTGGTGCATCGCTATATGTTTTTTCCGATTCAACAAAGAGGTCAACTTCTCCAAGAATTGTTTCTAAGTTCGGCATACAACTTTCCATTCGCACCATTATATCTTGTGCTTCTAGTGAATGGTCAGCAATGCGGTTAAGTAGTGAGTATTGATTATGCTTGTTGAGATGGGGTTCTAAGAACGCTACAGGAAAGCATGAGCTGAATGCACCCAAACATGAGCCCAGAGCAGGTCGGTGCCGCTCTATTTCGGTTTTAAGATATTTACGATCATGTGTTAGAGTGCCATCAGTACCGAGATGGTATAAGGCAGCTAATATTTTGTAAGAAGCTACTTGTATCTCGTCCAATAGAAGATCACTACCATAGTCACAAGCAGCTAAATGATCAAACATAGCGGTCAATGCTGGTAGTACTACTTGATTGACATAGCCTAATGAAGTCGATGTTTTAAGATGAGTGCCTCGAAGATGACTATATTTGCCTTCTTGTAAGTTGAGAATAGTATTACCAAGATCATCAGCAGTTTGATTAAAAAATGTTAACATAGAAGTTCTTATGAATTCTGGACAATTTTTCACTAGAGTTTTAGCATCTATGCCCTTCACTAATACTTGGAGGCATCTAACAGTAATTCTTACATCGGGACCAAAAGCACTTAGCCGATTACGAAGAAGCGATGCCAATTTGCAAAATATAGATGCAACCATTTCCTTTTCTTTTAAAGATGCTGCTCCAATTATATTTGTTGCTGTTGCCATCGCAACAAAATAGTTGCGATGTGTTGAAAAATATTTCTCCATTAGAGGGAGTACAACTTTGGAAAAGAACTTAATATCTCGCGAAGCCGTTTTGAAGGAAGTTCGTCTACTAAAGGTTGTCGATGGCTTAAGCAACTTCATATTGATTGTTGCTCGATCTAAATATTGGATTAGTTTTTCAAGAAGAGAATACGAGAAGCGGAGCTCCACGGCTGCTTGTGTGGCACCTCCTTCACCTTCAGTAACCCCACCTTTAGACGGCCTATGAAATATAAATGTAAATTAAAACATACATCGCATCGGTACATGTTTACATTCATAGATGACTTGGAGCAAGTCTAGTGAAATAAATTTAATATAAATACATGGCATACAAATGTGTGTGGAAGAAAAAGATAAATGTCGCCATTTGTCACCCTAAAAAATTGCTTTGGATAAGCTATTTACAAAAATATGCTTAGCATTTTTAATTCTTGAAAGAGCATATAAAAAAAATTTTAAAATTCAATGAATATTAAAGACTTAACTGACATGTTTATTGTCTAGTGGTTGCATATAACTTCGAGACTTTTAACGGTGCTACTATATAGCATTTAAAATAGAAAAGCAGAAACTTCTATACTAAAACTAGCGACTAGCGACATACGCAATGCTAAAAATCAATTGGTTTCAATTAGATTCCTGTTTTAGACATTATCTGGTGCTGCCCTTGATTACACTTCTTTTGTTTAAACTTTTGCGGAGACGTTATGCCACAGGATTTAAATAAGCTCTATTGTCAAATGCGCTTTCATATGCAGATTAAAGACCATTGCTTAAATTTTGACACCGTTCACACAGTGATATGTAATGAAAACAGAGTGGGACAGCACCTGAGATGAGAGATTGTTTTTTTTCTTCTTAACAATTTTTACAACTGCTATAGCATTCTTGGAAAGACGCATTAAGCCTTTTTGCATACCATACTTGTTTATTAAGCAGTGCCCAATGAGCACTTCGATGACAGTAAATCGTCTTTCAAAAGTGGCGCTAGTTGTCGGTAGTGAATAATTTTTAGACGGTACCTTTTTTATGTCATCTTTGACATTTATCAAGTAGACCGATATACAACTTTTAATATGAATACTTCTTTGTATAAAACTGAATAGAAAAACATTACTACCGATTATTGGAAGTTGGAATTTTAAGAATGCTAATTGGATATTGACACATCACTGAGATTTTCCCGTAGCATCGTTTAGGTTGAGTTTAGCGAATCGGCGTCTGCTGGTGATTTGAAAAGATCAAATCACGCTTCCGCTCAAAGTAAGAGATCGATACAATGGCATTTGCATATAGCGTTAGATAGCTAACGAGCTGGATCTACTTATATAATAATACAGCAGAATGCAACGTATTATGATTGCGATTGCATCTACGACATCGACGCTTGAGCGGGCATTATAATATTAGATGACCGTTGGCAATCAGTTGATGCAAACTCCATCGGGGCACATGCCACCGATGCCACCTCCCTCCTCCCATTGGGCTTGTCTTCAGGATTTGTAGAGGACATAATTATCAGAATAATTCCACAGCTTGTGTATAATGCAGCAGAAAATATAGCTTCTGGGCACCCGCAACATGATAATTGGGATAACTGGGATTACAAAAGCAGGCTCTAGAAAAACGAAGACGGGTATCAATTTCAAACGATGTGCGATTCGATAAAATTTTTAATTTTCCATTATTTTGTGACAATGATTTCAAACAGGGGGATGCCACAATGAGAGTGTTGTCGTATGCAAGCAAATACAGTAGATTCTGTTTTTATGCGGTAGATACGTTCCGCAAGAAACAGCATAAAAAAGCTACCAGTTCTATAGTAAAACTATAGATACGTTTCACAAGTGCTAAGAACTGCATAAATCTGAAATAATGTAATAAAATCGCATAAAAAAAGGGCACTAGTCCCATATTATAACTATAGATACGTTCCATAGACCGCATGAATCTGAAATAATCAAATAAAATCGCATAAACAAAATATTGTATTTTTGAAAATTATATCTTTATTTAAGAAACGTCAGAATCGAAAAATAAATTTACGTCAGAAATAGAATCAGACAATACCCACATGTTGCGCATTCCTTTAGGATTTGGCGTAAAATCACTTTCGTCACTTGAGGAAATGTACACGTCTGACCTAGATGGTTATGCAGGCGGTTCCATACTTGTAGGGTTAGCATTTCTGATGTAATCTGTGTTGAGTTTTTGCTTAGCTGGTTTAGAATCTTGTTTATATGTACAATTCCCGATAGGTCGACACGCATTTTTTAATTAAAAAAAACCGCACTATTTCAAAACCGCATAAAAAAAGCCGCATAAAAACAGAACCTACTGTATATACTTGTACCCAATTAAAATAATAAATTTGCATATGCCCAATAACTACATACATATATGAGCGTAGTAGAGATATTTTAACAGGCAATTTTCTCCTTAAATGATATGATATATTATATGAAAAATGCATTAAATATTAGATTGATTTTCGTTATTCTACACAGCAATATGTGCCGAACTTTTATGAAAAGCAAATGCATACCACGTGTTAAACCATTATAAATCGTCATTCTGAAGATGTTAGGAAATTAAATGTTACAAAAAATTGTGATTTCGTATGCCATCGTACCGAGAAGGGTAAACTTTAATCTTCCTTAGTAAACTTTAAAAACGCATATGACTGATATTTTCCTTTGAAGTCCATTTACCATACTCCGTTGGCAAAACCTTTTAACTTTTCGCACAACACTGTATTAACAGGGGCATATTAATTGGATCCTGTACTTATAAATATATATAATTTTCGCTTACACCCATTTTGAGCTTTTGGCTGACCTTCTCCTCCTATTTGTGGCGTGCGTCTTGTTGTTGTTATCACAAATGGAGGAACCTACAATTTAAAGTCGATTCCGAACGGCAGATATTTTTATGAGGAGCTTTTTCATGGCAGTAATATATTCGGAGGTTTGCCATTGCCTGCCAAGTGGCGTAACGGAAAAACATGTTTTCTTCATTTTGGTGTTTCACGAAGATTCAAACCTATGTACTCCGAATTCCGAATGGTAGTCACGCGCCAAGCCAACCGGCTACGGCGATCGCTTACTGTTATGAAATAAGATTATACTGCTCCACATACCATATATTTTTAACAAGAATAATTATGTTTTAGTAATATGGTTGCATACTTACTTGTGTAATTTATAGCCTTGATATTGCATATACTTTAGGAATTCTTGCGAACGTTCACGATCTTTCTTTTTTTCTTTATCTGTCAATAAGTCATATGGAACGAGCTGTGGATGTATGACTCCACCACAAGAATTCAGCTCTTCTTTTTTTTTCTTAGCCCATATGTCGTGCGAGTTCTCAGCTAGACGTTCGGCCATGTTCTGCATTTCTCTGCTTAGTGTTAGATTTGTCATGTCAACTGGATGTGGGTTATAATTAAACGCACTGCCTTCACTCTGAAAATCATTCTAGTTTTGAGAAAGGGTCCACAATGTTGAAAACAAGTAAATTTAGATGATTGGGTTTAGGTGGAGTTTCGGATCAGGCAGAATTCGGATAAAAATACATAAAAAGGGAAAGCAGGTTATAAAAAGGTAAGGTAAATTAGTTAAGAAGCCAATCAAGGTTTACGCAAAACATTGTGTACATACGATTTGTGGTTTGGATTGACGACGTGTTGATCCCCGGTGATTGAGTGGAGCATCGATGTCCGACTGTTCAATGCGCCAACCAATAGAAACTAAAGCCTTCAAGCATTCCCTCACTGGATCTCTATAACGCTCACGTTCCTTTTAGAGATTAAATAATTTTAAATATTATATAATGTCTTTCATATGGATTATATTTTCCTCAATTTACAAGGTATGCATAAATGTATCATAACTACTACATTAATACATATGCAAATACTGTGTCTACAAGAAATACACATTTATAGTTGATGGCTATAATTTTAATATTGCCAAACATGCATCACTCGACTTCTATCGAAGATATAAAAAATGAGCTTTTGAACTAGGTCATGAATAACATATTCTAAAACTAAACGAAAACAAGAAAGATATATGCATTATAAGCCATTAACTGTAAAGTTAATTGTGAGCCGTCGCGTCAAAAAAGAACAATTTATTATTGCACAAAACTATTGCATACTAGATGAGAAATGTGCTGGCAAACACTAAACTAGTATGTGTAAAATTAAGATAAAGGTGGAAACAGACAATATTAAATGTGCTAATTGTGGCAAAAACTATATAGCTAATTATAGAGGCTGCGAAATCTACAAAAAACTCCAAATACAAGGATATCCGACACTACGCAAAAAAGAAATTCACACTGCACAAGAACAAGGCAATAATGCCACCGCCAGGTAAATTTCGGTACTAACACAAATCAAACATTTATACCAGGCGTTTCTTATGCACGAGTAACATCAACGAAAACATTAACAAATGCATTTAGTACCTCACATCACATCACGATGATTTAAGGGGACAGATACCTGTAAAATTTGGAAAAAATCATAAAATGTTAATACAGGTATAATCCTTTAAGAATATGTCAAAAATTTTTTAGAACGTAAATTTAAGTACATATTTCTTATATTACACTGCCCTGCATCGGTTTTGCGAATAAGATGGGACCTAGTGATCCCGAAGGGAATTTTCGCCCTAAGCACGAATCCGAGTTCAAAAATTTTCCATCACGTCAGGTTTTCGAGAAAAAGGGGGTTGAAACCCCTAAAAATAGCGTATTTGGCCATTTTTCAAAAATTGTATAGCAGAACCCTAACGTGCTACGATCTTCATTATTGTCAGTAATATAAGGTTGAACTTTGCTCTTTGAAATAAGCCCAAGCCCAAATTGTTCGCATGCACCCTTAGAGTAGGGGGTGTACTTATGTCTACGGGGGTAGAGAAAAAAATGAACATAGGAACTTATCTACACCCAAGATAAGATATAATGAAAAGTGCAGTGTTCCTAAGGTATTTAGTGTCGCTGATTACAAATCTGAAGTCAAACATTCCATTTAAAAAGAAATAAAAAAAATCAAATTCAAATTTTCCTATGTTAATTTTTTTCTCTACCCCCGTAGACATAAGTACACCCCCTACTCTAAGGGTGCATGCGAACAATTTGGGTTTGGGCTTATTTCAAAGAGCAAAGTTCAACCTTCAATTACTGACAATAACGAAGATCGTAGCACGTTAGGGTTCTGCTCCACAATTTTTGAAAAATGGCCAAATACGCTATTTTTAGGGGTTTCAACCCCCTTTTTCTCGAAAACCTGACGTGATGGAAAATTTTTGAACTCGGATTCGTGCTCAGCGCGAAAATTCCCTTCGGGAACACTAGGTCACATCTTATTCGCATCAGAAAAATTGAAATTTGCAGGGCAGTGTTATAGATCGTCAACCGTGACGACTCTATTCATTGCGTTCGAGCGCTGGGAGAGGTATAGTTACGTTGCCGACAATTAATTCACATAGAAATTATGACATTAATAAACAAAAGTTTTTGTTTTTTTGTATTCTGGTCACTGACGCCGATGCTACAATGCCCGCCGATTTAGAAGCCTCGCTGTGACCTTGGTGGAAGAATTGAATGTACATCCGCCATTTTAAATGATTAAAAAAAAATTTATATTATTTTAATGAATAAATAAACTGTATGCCAATTTTGAAAAAAAATATATAGATTTCTTCATTTTAAATAATTTTAATGAAAATCAGGGAAAATATGGTCGTTTACAGGTATCTGTCCCCTTAACCGAGCTTGAAACTATGACAAAACAATTGATAACACAAATGGCCACCTTGATGAATATTGTAACCATACTGGTATCGAAGCTAGATGGAGTCAATAAGTATAATGAAAATTTAAATTCGGAACGCAAATGGAATACAATAATATCCAAGACTCATGCAACTAATACATCTTTTGTAAATATTCCCAATTACATCATCACTACACAAATCACCCAGAAAACAAGGCTCCCGGAGGAACTGTAATTAGCATCAAATTATTTGTTTGATAGATATTTTGTATGGATATAGAGAAGGAGGTAAATGAAATCGCAATGGAATTGATCAAGTTACATTTATTTGTACGCATAAATACAATTATGTCAATTTTTTTTTACAAGGTACATAGCGGTTCTGCATAATGGGACGTTGTTCGAAACAATTTAGAAAAATTTCCGCCAAAATTCAGTACTACAAAATGCCAATATCTAGACTATGTATTTAAATGGGAAGTCGATATATTGCTGGTGGTCCCTACAGGCGAAAAATTCTATTTGGGGATCAAGGTTGACAACTTCAATTGGCCGAAAATTACTAGACGCTATTACAGAAAATAATGGACATTTCATAAACACCGGAGAGCCGACATATTGGACTAAAGCTATAAAAAAACAATAATTGATAATTCATTGTTAAAAATATTCCCCAAACCCATCTGACAATTAAGTCATGTTTGGAGTTATCGTCGGATGATTCGCCACTTCTAATGACAATTAATGAAACTCTGCACGAACAAACTTTCACAGGACTATATACAATCTGTGTTAGAAGAAAAGAAACGATTTTTTTCTTGTAGCTTCAAGATATATTTCGTTCTGCTTTTTTTCATAATAATCCCACTCAAAGGCTACGACGCCAGTGCTAACTCAGGTTAGTGTCGTTCGAAACTTTCCCGTAAACGCAACCAAACAAAAATGAGTGAGAAGTACGCGAAGCTGTTTGAGGTGGTATTTTTATGCACGCATTCGAAAGGGCCAAATTTATCTCACGCCGCGGCTGCAAAAGTAATTAAAAAATTAAAAAAAGTTTGTTGTGATTTGGAATCAGCGGTATAAGGTGTAGAAAAATGTTGATGACTTTTCCGAGCGCGGCTTGAAGCGAGTGACGACATAAAGCAAGATAAAGTGACCGTCCAACTTTTTAAGCGGGACCCTTCTTTGTGATTATGCCAAGCAAGATCAGTTCTTGCTAAAAAGGTAATAGATGTGAGTATTAACACCATCGAACGTAGACTGAAGAAGGCGAGCATATCCTACCGTCCTACATCATCAAAACCACTGCTCTCAGAATAACACATTGAGAAACTGACCTTCCCAGTCCCCAGACGCCAACCTCATTGAAAAAGTGTGGTGAACTATGAAAACGCATCTTGCCGGAAGGCCAGTCCATGATTTAGAGCAACTCGTGCGTCAAGTTCGCAAAATCTAGTCCTGTTTATCGACGAGCTACGCAGAAGAGCTGGTTCAAAGCATGAAGAAGATGCCAGGCTATACTCGACAACGATGGAGACTACACGGCTGATTGAGTAATTGTGACTTGTAGTTTTGTACATACTTTCATGTAAAAAAATTTCAAATATATATCTTTTATGCTCCATGAATAATCGCGGTTCCATTTTTCTGACACAGATTGTAAGTATAATAATAAAACGGACTGGAATTATTTTCAACAAAGTTGGAAGCACAATTGGTAATGAATATTTCATTAAAAACGGAAAACGAAATTGACTCAGCAATAGCTTTTTTCAACAATTCCATCATCAAAGCCCCCACCCTTTCGACACCGACTATAAAAATTCACCAAAAAGAATCTATTCGATAAAGGTATATCAAACAAAAATACAGCAAAAAATTAAGCTCCATAAAAAGCGGCAAACTACTAAACATCCCGAAGATAATGCAAAACAACAAATCAACAACTGAAGTAAAATCATTGTTAAAATAACACCAAGATAAAAAGCCAGCATAAAACATATTTAACACAGTCCCACACAAATCTCCCATCGAAACCCAATACGGGACTTGGTCAAAAACCAACAAAGAGACGGTAAACACACTAGCTGAACACTTTAAGAAAAAGACAACCAGCACATGGAACAAAATGTAAATGCGAGTAACCCAGCAGAAATCAGATACCATTCAGTTCAAGCCGACTCCGAACGGCAAATGTTTTTTATGAGGAGCTTTTTCATGGCAGAAATATACTCGGAGGTTTGCCATTGCCTGCCGAGTGACGACCGCTATTAAAAAAATCTTTTTCTTCATTTTGGTGTTTCACGGAGATTCCAATTTATGTTCTCCGACCCATTCCGCCACGGCCGCAGCAATTATCATACATATGACAAATATTTAACATCATATTAAGCACACTTCCACGCCTCTCAGATTAGACAAATATAATACCAAGTCACCAATTTGGATTTAGACGACCTCATTGAACTGTGCAGCAAGTCCACAGAGTTATAAACGAAATATTAAATTATACATATGGATAATAAAAGATTCTGCGTAGCTGTCTACCTAGACATTGCATAAGCCTTTGACAGGCTGTGGCATAAAAGACTACTGCATAAGCCCAGAATGCTGGGACTTGCCTTGTACTTGATTTTCACAGCAGATATACCTATTTCAACAACAATTGCATGATATCCACATTCGCGGATAACACCGCCATAAGATAAAATCGAAAAAAAAAAATACTGACATTCTTCAAAAAATAATAAATGCCCACGGCTCGATAAATGGGTAGATAAGGCGGTACAAGTAATATATGCAAATAGAAAGCCTAAGAAACATTAACTAAAAATAAAAAACATTGAAATAAGAATTCTTCCTAGTGCAAAGTATATTCGTATGACTATAGCTGAACAACTAAATTGGAAATGACATTTAGAAAATAAACGAAATGAAATCAAAAGCAAGTTCAAACAATTATACTGGCTTTTAATGTGAAATTTAAAACTAAGCCTTAAAAACAAAGCAGTGGTATACATATAAATCAATAATCTCACCCATTTGGAAATATGGGATAGAAATCTGAGGCACACAAAAAAAAACCAATATCCAAATAGATAATTCTAAGGACCCAATCTAAAATACTTCGAACAATAACAAAAGCATGCTGGTATATAATTATATAATGTAGCACAATAGAAAATAATACAATGTAACATAAATTGAATTTTATCTGTTTTTCCAATGTATTCTTTAACTACATATTTTCTCATATCAAAACTTACATGTGCTCTCGCTTAAACATGAAAAGAAAGTGTGACGGATGCCTACCTACGACTACATACCATATATACCGTGTAAGTTGAGGGCATAAGACAGCGCATGGCTTAAAACAAATACAATATACATACGTAATCGCTTAACATGTTATATGGTTTCAGCCGTGGATGTTTTCGGTCATTATCTGAACGTATTTCCCCATAAGACCATCCACTTTCCAAGCGACGGCTAGCCCAGGCATCGTGATAATGTTCACTAAATTTCTGCACCAGTGTTTCGAGGTCATTGTTTAATTGTACTTGAGCTGTATCAATAGGTTGAGGATCATATTGTGGTTGATCCGGAGCACCTGATTGCCGACCATAATAGTCCTCATCCGTATTTTTGGATAAGCTGTAATCTGGTGGCAAGGCACAACCAATAGCAATCAAACAAGGCAATGCTTTTCCAAATAACTCAGGATCGTAATCCATATTACTGAGAGAATCAAAAATATTAGAGAACAAAAGCATCGTGAGTCGCTTTTCCTCATCCGATGATGCCCCATATGATCCCTGGCCTTGAGATGAACCATAATATTTTGCACAACGATCAAAATGTATAGTGAGAAGCTAAAAGCAAAATATAAGTTAAAGTAAAGCTCATTTGTGGAGTCATTACACTGGGCTAATTGTTAAATACAAAAAGTTGGGTGCCTGAGGATAAAATAAAAAACTACGCGCGTGTGCTGGAAGAGGGTCATAATTTAAAAACATTGCTTAGGCCATTTTGAGTAAATGTGCCAATTGAAAACTATAAATATATTTTCCTCAATTTTGATGTTTTCGAATATGACATTCTTCCGGAAGCGCACGATATGTAATTCGAATATATTCAATTTGATAGAGAACTGTAGCTTTTCCAAGGCGTAGGTAGCTATAGAAACTCTTTCAAATGTAGTAACAATTTTTAAAAACTAGTTCGCGTTCAAACTTCAATATAAACGTTTAAGGCCGCTTTTGCCTCTTACGATGAATAGAACTACTGTTGCATCAATGGATTAGTCAATTTCTAAAGTACTTTGCTATCAACAAGTGTGCTCAGGTTATGCTCAGGTGTCCATCTTTATGTAAAAAAAACATTTTAACCACCGTGTAGATGCCATTACTATCAGATCTAACATACTCGTAATGCCACGGTTGTGTACTCGGATAATTTGGAGACATCCACCGTCAGCTTGCGCAACAGTTTCAATAGCATAGCAGGTTGCATCTGGGATGTCAGTGCCACTAAGAAATCCGATACAGCCTCTCTCTGGCCCTTTGTGAGCATACGATTCTTAGATAGTCTATATACAGTGTGTAGCGTCGCATCCAACAGACTGGCATAATTTTCCGCCTCATTGTAAAATTTAGAGTGTTTTATGAGTAGTGGCAGTATTGAGTTGCCAATATATCGATTCATCGAAAGAGCCATATCGCTTTCAGAACCATCACTCTTATCAAGAATAGTGGCTGTACGCAAATCAGGCAAAAACGCATCTTCGAGCAAACGGTAAAAGAGGTCTTGAGTTTCAATTCCATAGACTCGTTCCAAAAACAGCACTATGCTTTGTTTATTGTTTGGTAGCAGTCCGGATGGCATATCCGATTTTGGTTTTTCCTCGCCTGGTGCAGTTTGTGTTAATGTAAACTTTAAACTTAGGACACCTTGCAGATCCTCCAGTGGCACTAGGGATCTTAAAATAGCTCTAGCTCTCAGCGATTCATTTTTACCCTGTTCAATAACAGAAACATCTGGTGCACATCTTCCAAGAAGATCCACAAGTGTACAATAAAAGTTAAGAATTGCTGCACCAGTATCAATATAGTCCTCATCTTCATCTCCTTCTGGTAATGGATGTGTGAAATTTAAGCCAGCAATTGTGCCTTCTGCCTCATCTTGCATATTGCATCGATCAGAAATCCGTTCGGACATGCGATTTGCTTCAACTATTGCGCGAAATAGACCTTCCCCTTCTCCTCTTAGAGCCGGTCCTAAACATTCTGGACGGCGGATAAGAAGACGAATGACAAGGTTTGCGTTCTCCTCGACGCTCTCGCCATTGACCCAAACACAATATCGAAGGAAATCGAGGTAACGTTCACCTTCTACTGGATCCCATCCCAGGTCGGGATAACCTTTTTCAACTAACTCCGAATTGCTTTGTAGTCCACATCTTGATAGGTAAACCGCAATTTTTTCTAAGTAATGTTCCCTAAGTGCTAGGGCCAATTCTGTGTTCTCCATCAAACTCGAATATGCCACATCTAATGGAGTAGAACCACGTAAGCTGGGCCTTGCCAGCAAAATATTGGCATTGTCTAATAAAAAGTCGAAATGATCAAACATAGCCTTTTGGTTCTGACGACCTGTTCGACAAAAATAACAAAGGAAACGGCAGCAACCAACAACCATTTCATGAGAGGTGTCCTTTTCTTTTGGTGGCGCTCCTTCTGCTCCTTCGGTTTGTGTTGGAGCATCACTTTGTGCCTGGGCTCGTCGTCCTAACGTATTCATCATAACAGCCATTACATTTTCATGAATTCTAAGTATTCGTATAAGGTCAGGGTGTTGAAAGAATGTTGCATTATTTACTAATTTCCAAAGCCGTTTCCGCATAAGCTCCTCCTCTTCTTGACTCATTTGCACTGGAAGTAAAGCACGAATTTGGCTTAAGCCTACCCACATCTCAGCCACATCATCTCTAGCCCTGTTATTGATAACATACGTTTTACCAAGAGCACGGACCAACTCGCCTACGGTATCATACTGGCGAACCAACAAACTGAACATTTCGCGTACAAGCTTTGGGTTTTCTATTTGCGACTCTTCAGCCCAACTGACAATAGTTTTTATTAACACTTTCCGGAAGACCTCCTCAGGAGTTTTCTTTTCTGCCTCCTCAACCTCCTTAGGTCCTTCCTCAAGTTCTTTTACTGCATTTATAAAATTATAAATCTTTGTTATTGGCCCCGTTTTCACTTCTTCAATTGCGTTACTGTCGAGTTCATCTGGCTCTTGTAAGGCATTGAGCGACACCTTTTTCATAAGGCAATCATGAAAATCATACAATCGGCTTCTCAAATCTAAGCCACATGTACAACTTTCTTGATCATCTGCTTCGAGATTCTTAAAGCACAGTATTTGATTCATTTGTTCTCTAGGAGGACAGCGGAATTCTTTGGTTTTCTTAGCAGCCACAGCACTAGGAAGATCTGATTGTTTGATGTCAATGTAACGACGCAGTTGATCAGCTTGCAGGTCACCAACAAAATCATGAGAAAAAGATATGATGCTCTCAACTCGATGCCTAAGTTGTATATCGTAAAGGTGATGAAGAAGATAGCACATCTGAAGCTTGGCACCTTCTGCCATTTTCATTGTTAATAGCCCTTTGCGATGTTCATCTTTCCCGTCTATATATCAAATTAAATATGATACATATATATGTACATTTATATACGAGTGTAATGTAAATGGTCTTTCAACAGTGACGCCTAGATGTCAGTAGTAAACAACCCCAAGACAGTACTTGTTTTTTATGTCATCTTTAACATTTGTCAAGTAAACAGATTTACAAACTTGTCGATCTTTAAGAACAACATATCGAGAAAAGTCGTGATCTCAAAGTTTGGTGACAAAATTTCAACATTGCATTCATGAATCGACTGTTTGGCGTATTTTACCTGTAGACGTGCTCATGATGGACATTCAAATTATGTAATTTTTCAAATATAATTCTTAAGAGTCGTATTTTGAATAAAAAATTTTGAAACCTGAAGTAATTTAAATTTTGATATGTTTTATATTATTTTACAACAATGTCCAGGCGCGTCTTTTGAAAGACCCTTTATATAATATATAGGTGATAATAAACTTCGCCGAAGCACAAACCTTTTTCAAAAGTATTATCCCATGTTTCAGGATCAATCATTATCAGTAATTTTTGTACATCTTCATCCATAAGAACACCAACTAGTAGTAAGCGATCAGTAAGTTTAATTAGGGGTCTGAGAAAAACAAACAAACTCTTTACTATTTTTAATTAACAATTCACAAATTTAGATAGTATTGTACTTACAGGAACAGATTTTCATTAGTCCAACCAATAGGGTCTCGATTGTGCACTTGATTTACTTCGACTGCTTCCTTTAATGCTTCCATTACGAATTCTCTTACTATTTCCAACGGAAATTTCGGAGAGTAAAGTTGATCAATGTTGGGTATTGGTTCACTGGAAACACTTGGTAAACTAGATGTTTGACTATATACAGGGGGTCTTCATAATCGATTTGTGCGAATGTGGTTATGTTAATTATTTATGTTGTATGTAATTCATGTTGATCGTGAAGGGAACACAGGAATACGAGTTTACGTATGTGGATGTATACATGTGCAAGAAATCGTAGTGCAAAGGTACATGGAAAAAGTGAAAAAATAAAATAGTTTCTTGGACTTGTCGAGTTAAAAGTTATAGTAATATACATGTGTAATTATATAAGATAATGAACTACATCAACACTTAAGCAGAGTTCCCGTGGAATATCAACTGTTACTTTAGGATTAATTACGTCGGGAAGGACTTGGATACATTTTTAGGGGTTGGTAAACATGGATAAGTACGGAATTCTTGGATATGAACACATTTTCCTACATGCCTATTATTCATCAATTTATTATACATTTTATTGGCTAGTTTTAGCACTAACAAAGAGCCATGTTACCAAAACGCTAGCAAAATACACAGATTGCGAATTAAAGTAGCATTTTACCTCCGCCGTGAGGATATGCTCCACCACTTTAAAAATTGTGTAGGATTAAATAACTTTAAAAATAATCTTTTTTCAGGAATCCGTGCAAAAAAAGTAATCACGCTTTTAACTATTTATAAAAAAAATATTTTATATTGGAAAAAACATTTAATTTGTGTTAAATTAAAATTAAATCTATAAATACTTTTAATATATGCAAGATTAAATTGAAATTAGGAGTAAATATTCGTTTCGAAACTATTCAGCGCTACTTGATGGCGAGCGTGCACTTTTTTTGCGTGCTGGATAAAAAGTGTCATCATCGGTGGATATGTAAAATAGTATGTCCAGCCCATCTGTCGGGGTTGATTCAAACTATTAACTGCTTCTGTTGATGTGTTCTTAGTGACTGTTTTTTGTGGTTTCTCAAGTTGCCTATACAATTCTTGCTATCGCGTTACAGAAGACGTAAGGTAACGTTGAATATTTAATGCACAGTCGGACTTGGTTCCCTCTAAAATATACTTATTGCATCATTTCAAGGAATATACATATGTACATATGTAAATATAATAAGAAAATCTTTACTTGTTTTCGCTATCTTTTAGGAGACATGTTTTTTCCGAACGAAAACTTTGTATAGGTGAAACGGGATATTTTAAAATCGTGTAAAAAAAAACTAAAAAGAGTTGGATGTATATGACAAGGTTAAGGGTGCTGGTCCAATACATAACTGTTTTGCTTAGACAATTGTCCAAAAATAATAATAAGAATGTACAGTAATGTGTGAAAGTTGGCGAAGTGGCACTTAGTTTTGCTCACACGTTTTAAACGCTTTAAAGTTTCTAATGGCGCAAATCAATATTTCCAAGAATGATTAAAAAGTGGATTCATCAATCCCTTCCAGCGCGCCAACAGTGAATGGAGTATATGAACGAAGTCATGTTCTTTAGGTATTCGTAAAGGTATGAGATTTACATACAATAGCCAAACTGTTACTATGCAATATGGATATATTTCGCTTTGTGCCCCAATTTTCTTTTTGACTTAAACTTATTTAAGTGAGATAGTAACTTTAAAAAGTGAATAAAGCCTTAATACCACCAAATTGGATTCATCTAACAAACATTGTGACTACAAAGCCACTGAATCCTTAATATTCCGTCTATGTTGTAATAATGCCCCTACATACTGGTAAGGCATTGTGTTTAATATTGTCCTGTGCACTGATAACAGGAATCTAGTGAGTTCTGATTTGCTTTCCATGTAGCGTGCTTTATCCACCTTCGTCGTGTGTGCTGCTGTTGAGAAACTAGACACTGTTAATATCAAGGTCGATAGATTACCATGTTTGGCCATCCTACGGTGAAAAGATTTTAGAGGTGTCGCCAAGATCATACCATTAACTGGCTTTCAGCGAAAAAAAATCAGCTGATGGACTAATGTAACCGGGGTCATAACAACGATTTAATTACGAAAAAACTGAGATTGTGTTGGTAATATAGGAAAAAAAATCAACACAGCCTTCGCCCATTCTACTTCGTAACCACCTGAACGACTGAATGGGCTAGTGTGTGAATACATAGGAAATGAGCTGGCAGAAGGATGATAGATTCCCAGGTTTGGGCATAAGCTATGGTACGTTAGTATCAACTGACACGATCAAACTTATCAGAGTACCATGTAAATGATAACTCACCAACGTGTTCGTGTGACGGTTATGCGTGCGTAACGCGAGAAATTTCGATTTTCCCCGCGAAGCCGCGTCAGCTCGTTGCTGTCTCATCACACAGTGTTGAAAAACAGTACATTTTAAAATCATTAATTTAATTCTTATTAAACTAATTTGAAAGCGATGTTTAATAATAGGCCTCTTCTTTTCGCCAAGCTTTAGCAAATGGCTGAATAGATGAAGCAACTGGTATAAATGAACATAGGTATATTGGCAATGCTGGAGTAGAGCTGTCTAAAATTACATTTTAGATGTAACAGTTTAATGAGTCATAACCATACGGCGGCCGTAGCCGAATGGGATGGTGCATGACTACCATTCGGAATTCTCAGAGAGAACGTAGGTTCGAATCTCGGTGAAACACCAAAATTAAGAAAAACAATTTTCTAATAGCGGTCGCCCTCCGGTAGACAATGGCAAACCTCCGAGTGTATTTCTGCCATGAAAAAGCTCCTCATAAAAATATTTGCCGTTCGGAGTCGGCTCGAAATTGTAGGTCCTTACATTTTGGAGAACAACATCAAGACGCGCGCCACAAATAGGAGAAGGAGCTCGGCCAAACACCCAAAGGGTGTACGAGCCAATTACTTGCTAGCGGCGAATCTTACTCGATAACTTTGTTGTTGTTTTCGCATTCAAATTTATCGTTAAGTTAATCGAGCAGAGTGATAGCGGTCAGAGAAGTGGCGAGTAGAAGAGGCCTAACGTTAATTACAGACGAATGAACTATTTGCATTAGTTTGTTTTGGTTTATTCTACAATAAAAAATTGTAATTCATAACGGTGATGTGTGTAAAAGTATGCAAACATAAGAATGCCAATAATGTGCCGATATGAGCAAACACAAACCGATGTATTTTGTGAACATGTAAACAAGCGAATTTCACTGTTTTTACTGTGTGTTACGTCACTAGGTACTCGGCAAAAGAGTTCTGCTCGCTCATTTCACACCAAGGATGATAGATTTACAAGGTTTGCTCTTTAACTATGAAAAATAAAATTGTGAGCAGTACTCCAGCGACGTGTCAGGGTTTGAAGATTTGACAGCCGAATTCTGCATTATTACACACTCGTCCAGATAGCCATGAGCCGACATGAGGGAAAACCAAGAATGATAGATTTTAAGGTTTGCTTGATAGTTATGTGACAAAAAAATTGAGAGGGGAACTTTGGCTGACACGTCACTTCGCGCACCATTTTGCAGCTACATTTGAGTTGCGCGCAAGAGCTACTTCTGCAAAAGCTATATGTGACTACAGGGTTTGATTGAAAAGTAAAGAGTCTTCCCGCGCGGAGCGTCTACCAAGCGATCAACCGAATCGGCTGGTGAGGGAAAATGATCGTTTGACCTTCTCCTTCCACTAGAAACCGGTCTCAGTTCGCTGGCAACACCGGTGCAGTCAAAATCGCTCCGCGCGTGAAAAATGTTTTAAAAGTGCGTTAGGATTTTGTAGTGCCGAAAATGCAGCGATCGTTGGAGCAACGTTACTCGATCAAAATTTGCGTAAAGCTAAACAAAACGAATACCGAAACCATGAGGCTACTCAAGAAGGCTTACGGGGACCAATCTCTGTCCAGTGCCCACGAAAAACGGTGGCACAAGTTGTTCAAGGAAGACCGGGAGGACGTCGAAGACGAACAGCGATATGAAGGTCTTCGACGACGAAAACAGACAAACAAGGAATTTTTACCTCCAGGAAGCTCTGTAAACGCGGCATTTTACAAAGAAGTGCTCCTTCGGCTAAAAACCGCGTCGCCCGGGTTCGGCCCGACCTCGTCAGCAATTGAACCCTTCATCACAACAATGCGCCGGCGCACACCGCCTTCCTCTGCACCTCTGCATTGTCCAAGATGGGGGTTCCGGTGCTTCACCACCCTCCCTACAGCCAGCCAAGACCCTCCGGACTTCTCGTTCCCGCGCCTGAAAAGAAAGCTGAAGGGGAGGCGTTTCGACTCCATCGAGGCGATCCAAAAAACTGTGACAGCCGAATTGAACGCGATTCCGGCGGATGAGTTTAAAAAATGTTTCCTGCAGTGGAAGGACCGCTACCAGCGGTGTATTGGCGCTCAAGGGTCCTATTTTGAAGAATATTAGTTGTATAAGCCAAAAGTTTTAATAAAAAAAAAATAAGGCTCATTACTTTTCAATCAAACCCTGTATATGTGAGTGTGTGGGAAACCAAAAAAACATAAAGATTGGTTGGCTACGGTTTTTACTATTAATTTTAATTAAACAAAAACTCACTTCAAATAACGCACAATTAAATTACCCGCTTTCGCACATTTGTATTCACTGTATTCGTAAACAAACCGCCGCATTGCATGGGCATTGGCTGTGTTGATTTATTCGTATATCACTAACACAAGCTTAATTTTGTTAAACACATCTCAAATGACTTCAGCCCATCAGCCGATTCTGTCAAATTCGCGCAGTGTCAAATAACGGTTGGTTACAAGAGCACCTCTAAAAATTTTTTCACCATGAGCGAAATCGCCAGCCGAAATTTGCATGATAACTTCACACATATTTACATACTCGTCCAATCAGTCGCTGTTCACACGGCAGCGAAGTGTGATTGGTTGATATTTTTCGTATATCACCAACCCAATTTCAGTTTTTTTGTAAACACATCCAAAGTGACATCAGCCTATCAGCTAATTCTGTCAAAATCGCTCAGAGCCTAATAGCGGTCTGTTAAAGGGCACACCTCTAAAAATTGTTTCGCCATGATTTCACACGCACTCACACACTCGTCCAATCAGTCGTTTTTCAGACGGCAACGACACAACATGGAGGAGTATGTGTTGATTTGTTACGTATATCACCAACACAACCACAAGTTTATCGTAAACAAATCGTTCTCTTGCCCCGGCTGATCGGTCTGATCTTGGCCACACCTCTAAAAATCTTTTAACCATGGTTATAAACTACCTTTTTCCTTTGCCCAATATGCTAAAATTGAAGTTTACATATATTTATTACCTTAGGTTAACATCTGGATTATCAAGTATATCATTTCCGCTGCTCAAATAAGGCAGCTTTGTTAATATAGCCACCGAAAGAAAATATGGAAAGGTGGATGGCCGTTGTTTAAAATTTGTTAAAGACATGGTTAATGATAGAAAGTTAGAATTGTTATACGCCGAACGAAAACGGGAACCGTGAATTGTCATTTAGAAAGGCACATAAATTGTTTGTATAAACTTTTGCATATGAGGCACGTGTTAAAAATCCACTTTTAGAGTACATCCTGTGTAGTCATCTGAACATACTAGGTCGAAAATTAAGCTACCGGTAGAATGTGATTAAACAAAAACCAAGGATTGATCCAGCTCTAGCAAAGAGTTTCTGTGCACATTGAATACGAAACATCTAAGGTAATGTCTGCACGACGAAATTTCCCGACTGGGTCTTCAAAGAGAATTCTTAAAGGGGCTTCCCTGCACGCGAAGAGTGCAGCAGCCAAAAAAAGGGAAGAACTGTAGAATATTAGACAGCAACAATGGCAGTTAATGACAACATTTTAACTCTTTTGAATATTAATTTTCATGGAATTGAGATGGTTGTGATATGCTTTACATAAGTAAAAGGCTAATGTAATGTAAGAATCACAGTTTCGAAGTGGCTCTGCAACATTTGAGGGAACTAACAAGCTCATTACGAAGAAGAAGCCGCTCGTCAAACTAAAAAGGTCGGCCTAATATAAATAGATGCTGATATAACATACAGAGGAATGAGATAGATATTGCAGAAATCAGAGATTTCGAAACCATTATTTTGCAATACCTAAGGTTAGTATCTTGGGTGAAGAAGTGCTGTAATAATGTGTTCTGAGTTAGTTTAATATCAATACTGAGTCTAGACTTACATATTGTAGAATATAGTATTATTACATTTACGTCGGCAGAGGTAAACAATATTTCATGAACGTACGACTTACCGTATATGTATCCAACTGAACTTGAGTGGCTAACTTAATCTCTTTAACTTTCAATTGACATTTCATTTTAGCGCTTTCGACACATCTGGTGGTGAAAAAAAAAAACCGACAAAAAAAATATTGCTTCCATATTAGTCTGGATTCTAAGGATCAAGATCTGTAATCTACGTTACAATACGTATGGCAATGGACTACTTCGTGGAGTACATGTACGTGGAGAGTCATAAGCTTACTGCAATTAAAGCACTGACCAGCTCACTGAATATTCCTAAACTAGTTTGGTGTTGCAAGACCCTATCTAAAAATATTGGTAAACATAACGGAATTGTTTTATTCTGAATGGCGCATCTAACTTTTTGGCCAGAATATGCTCGAGTTAGACTTTTCTTGGGCTGTAACCAATTAATAACCGTTGGGGCCACCGTCGAGAATAGTTCACTCATTGACGACTGACTCATTGACACTCAAAATTTGTTCTAGGGCGACACAAATAAAACTTCTGCTCTCGTGATTGTGGGAAAGATTGGATTTAAGAATTAATGGACCTTATTGGGGTTTATAAGTTACTTACGTTTGTGTTTATATTCAGAGCTTACGTATGTTCGAACACTCTGAAGCAAGCTTGCGTACTCTTTGCACATATCGCACCCTAAATGCAAAAGGGGCACAACTCAAAATGAGCAGAAGCTCAAATATGAACGAGACGTTATCAATAAAACGGTCCGCGGATGACATATGGCAAAAATAATTTTTTTGTTTTTTGGTAGGACTGTTATAAGCTTACATGGCAAATTTCAGCGTGATATGTCACATAGTTTGTTTTCTGTGCTACTGTAAACAAGTCAAGCTCGAGTGTGGAAAATTTTGAGTTGTGCCCCTTTTGTATTTAGGGTGCGATATGTACATATGGAGAAAATACTTACGTTATCTCAGTCATTCGCATTTGTGGTCGCACAGACTCTGTTATAAGTGATCGTAATGAGTGGCACATCTCGTCATCATTATACAGTTCTTTAAGCTCTACTCCTAGTGGTATTATGTACTCATTTTTACATACTTCCATGGTGGTGGCATGGGATTCCAAATGAAGGGCAATCAATAAATCATAAAATCCTTGACGTAGAG
The DNA here is from genome assembly GCF_028408465.1 of Anastrepha ludens. NCBI lineage: Eukaryota > Metazoa > Arthropoda > Insecta > Diptera > Tephritidae > Anastrepha > Anastrepha ludens. Next base: position 76,516,250 of record NC_071502.1, read on the forward strand.
GTCCGCTCATATACTCTGATCTTATTGCATAAAGTAGTTGTTTCTGATCAACATGCTGACAAAGAGCATGGGCAGCACGATAGTTGGATTGATAACAAAGGGCTGCATATAAAGTGAGTGTGTGGGCGTGAAATGATAGTAATTTATCCATCTCTATTAATTCCAAAATATCAATGCAACGATCTTCTTCCGGTATGTGAAGTGCGAGCATTGATACCGGGTCCTCGCATAGCATAGACCAACCCCTTATATCTGACAGTTTGAGAGCATGTACCGGTAATGCCGTATTTGGAACTCGTGCCCACTGATGAGGCCTAAGGCATTGAACTTTAAGCCGAGGAGGAGACTGGGGATTAATGTGCTTATCACTTGTAGGCAATACGGCAGCAGAAAGCGGTAAAGTTGTAGATGTTCTTCCCAATTCAATTTGCAATATTTCTTTACTTGTTGCTTCTACAAATATCGCTGGAAAAAGTTTCGTGTCTGGCTCCATCATCCAACGGTGAGACGTTTCTTTCCCCTCGCATGTAAAATGAATTATCCCAGTAGACGTGTCCACAAAACATCCAATAAACATTCCCTAAAAATGTTATCAATAATATAAATCTTTGGCTCGTTAATCATTATTCTTATTTACCTGTGAGGCGCCCTTTCCGGAAGCGTCTTGAGTGACTTCATTAAAAAGTTCATCAGCTCTGACAACGTAGCAACTCTGACGATCAATACGTTCCATGACTGCTTCATATTCATCTTCTATAACAACCGAACCGCACCGTACTTTTGATTTGTTAAACTCTTTACTGTGGAGATGATATTGTGTTGTAACCCAACCAACATACACATGCGTAGGATCTTGTCCAGGAAATATTCGAACACCATAAAAATATTCATTTATTAGTTTCAAACATTCTGCGTCAAATAATTCGTTGCCTGATGCTTCTATTGGTGGTTGACCCAATGTTGTAGAGCTAAGTTGCTTAGGTCCTTGCGGTATTGGCGTAGATGGCATATCAGTCTAAAAACCAAATTAAATATAAGCGGATGGGATATGTTGAACAATTTATTAAAAAAAAGTGATGAATCGACCTAGTACCGAAAAATATCATTGATTCTCTTTGCAGCCTTTTAAATCTTATATTATTCAGTGAAACGGTTTGTATTTTTAAGAACATTATGCACCCAACTCTTTTGATGCAGACTTATGGAATGGAGTAACTATTGTAGAAGTACCACTTCAAACCCGCTGTTGAGCGAAAATCATGTGGAAATAATTATTATTTTTATTTGTACTGCTATTTTTGTTTTCCCAAATAATACGTCACATCCAGATATACTCTCACGGATGTCGCAATCTTCTAATCTATCATTTTCAGGGGAAACTTATAGCGGAAATTAGTAGTAGTAGTAGTTTTTAACTCTTGCAAGAGAGCTTGTTTAGAAAAGCTCCATGTGGATGGGTGCTTCTAGTCAAGAGGATTTAATTAAAATTAGTAGTGTACGTAGTATTTGAGAAAACATTTCCTTTTGCCCCGACGACTTCTGTCTCAAGCCCCTACCCTGACAAAAAGGTGCTCAGTTTCACATATTTATATTTTAAAACTTAAATAAATTGCGTACAAGTAAGCTTACATTATTCAAGCGCAAGGTTGGTGTTTTGGTAGTCATTTGCGCATTAACAACATTGCGACCGTGTGCGACAGTATTTCTCCGTTCAAGTGATGTCTCCTGGTTTCGACCGGTCATTTTATCCCTGCTTTGATCCCGTGATTTCTTTGAGAAAAATTTAAAGGGACTTCGACCACGTTTTTTCTTATCGTCAATTAATTCTTCTGTTCCATTGATTCCATTCATGGTGTTCATCATATCACCCGTTGACCCTGAAAAGTCTGACTCGAATGTAATATTGCGCGTCAATGAATTTTTGCGCGGAGGCCTTGCGGGACTGCGTAACTGTTCATCCGCTTCTGCTGTGTCCTCAAAATTTTGATGTAGGCCTTTAATGTCACTCATGGTGAATCCTCCTTTTAGCATGTGGTCCACATTTGCAGCTGCTTGCTGTTGTTGGTTAGCTAACTCTTGAGCTTCGCGTTGTAATCGATATTGACGAATTTTAATTTCTTCCCATCGTCGCGCCTTTTCATTTTCACTCACGAATTGACCCATACAAGTAACAGGGAGAGAAAGTCGCAAAAATTCCCAATTAGCCTTCTCCATAGTCTCAAAAGTGTTATGAGAAATTTTTAAATGAGGTGGTGTGTCAGCACCTCCTGGTATACGTGTAACGTCTATGCGACAATCTGGCATCTCTTCAGTGTTTTCAAAAATCGGTTGGTCCTTTGTATACCAATGAGTTACTGGACGACGCATATTGCTAAGATAAATGAAAATTACAGCATGCAAAAATCAATGAAACGAATATACTTCTAAAACTTACACACAAAATGGCTCATATCCCTCTTGAAGGCCACAAGTAGTGAAAAACTTTAATGAGTCGACATCCTGTCCATATATTAGTCGTGCTTTTTGCCCTACGCCCAAGGTACAAGCTGGTACAAAACCTACCCCTTCAGCTGTAACGTCCGCAAAAGTTGTCTCCCCACCCAAAGCATCCATTAAAAGCTCACCGTTAAGCGAGAAACCTGTTTGGTTGTATGATGAATAAATAAATACATTAACGTCGGTTGCATGTATCTCTTGAAAAAGTATGGTTTTACAGCATTCAAACATTTTAGCAAATTATGATTCTCTCGTGAATAGAATTGCGACGTAAGGCGTTAAGTCAAATTTGTTATGAAGCAGAAGAAAATTAGCAACGCAAATACAAGAGCGGCTATTTGTCGTCATTGAAGAAGATTTATATGATTGCCTTTAATTAAATTTTGTAACTCTTTAAAAGAAAGTATGTGAAAATATCACCGAGTGTTAGCGCATCAATGAAGAATGAAATATATAGAGGCACAGAAATAAACCGCTGTTATTTGAATCCTATTTTATAAATAAATTATTATAAGTTGAGTTATAAGTCGGTGAATTACATTTTTAGTTGGTTATTATTATCAGCGATCGTTCTGAATTTTAAAATTTTTCTGATATCGTCGTATATCCTCAGCTGAGGTAATAGTCTATGTCTTAATTTTTATGCAACGTTTTTTGACGACTAAATAAATATTACTATTTGACATATGTGGATGCGTCATGCGTTGCAATTCTTCCTATAATATATTAGTATCAGATTTATAAGCAACATGAAGCGAGATTTAGTAAACAATTAGGACATTTAGTAGTGACGGGCATTATTGACTACAATTAATTGTAATTACAGCACTCGAAGCTAATAATGAATTGCGAGAGTAATAACTTGCACATTTTTAAGCTAAGATTTTACCTACAAGAATTACCATAAATTTCCAATTTGTTTCTAGATATAGTACGTATTTATTTGATTCTTAATTATGTAGTAATTTTCTATATGTTTCTTTAAAAATAACCGGAACTGCGGTTTCATAATTTTAACTTTGCAAAAAAGCTTTTGATGCAACAAATATATTTTCGTGACCGATCGAATGCCTATAGATTTTCAGTTTCGATGACCAAGTTGAAGTATACAAATATTCAGATTAAAAACTTTCAAATTAAGTCGAACATATTGTGGTTGACCTATTCCTCTAATTTAAACGCGATTGACTCGGATCATTCCTTTTTGTAGCCGAGACCCGTTTTCTGGCGTACATACGCATTAAAGAATAATGCAGAAAGGTTGGAGGATTCTCAAATAGCTAACACCGGAATGTTCAATCGTATGAAGTTTCAAAAACTGAAAATGCCATTTTGTCTGTGATGTGACGGCTTTTAACGTAAATAATATAAAATAGGTCTTCCCACGCTTAATCAGTAATGAGTAATAATCACGTGACACATTCGACATAATTCAATTTGAAGTGGGATTAAATTTTATGTGGAAATGGTTCTTATGGGAATCATACCCTGTGCTCTGATTTCTTTTCAGAAGGGTTGGAATCTGAGACCTCTTCCAGTAAGCTATGCACAATCCTCAGCTAGTACGGTCACATTGGTCATATTAAAACTTTTATTTATCAGAGCTATAATAGTAAAATTCCTTTGCACAAAATAGCAAATTAAAAAATAAAAAAGCAGAAAATGTTAAGATTTGTCATGCCATGAGTTTAAGAGTTTAAGAAAATGTGAGACAATCAATGAGAACAATAATATACATACTACAATTATTCAGTTGCATGCAGGTTTTTACACATCGCTTATTTGCTGCATGAATGTCATAATGTCGGAGGAAACGGCTTAAAAGTTTTCAATTTATTACTATACCTCCCGAAGTAAAAGTAAAGACACATTTTCGTCTAATGATATACCGTTAACTAATACCACTTTGAATTTATTACACATCGTACAAGAGGAGCTTATGATCATTTCTGCATCCCTATCTGAACAATTTTTTAGATTACGACACTTGCCATGAGCAAATGAGCATATGATACATGGTTTGCTTGTTTTCAGACCCTAAGCGACATCTTTTTCTCATTTAATTACAATTTTTGGGCTAATTTAAATCCAACTTTTGTTTTTTTAATTCAAGTAGAAATGTCAACTACGTAGGTAAGTGAATTAATATCGGCTATTAAAATTATACTAGTTCTTCTAAAAACCTTAATAGAGTATACAAAGAAAATAAGTTTAGTTAGATAATTAGTTTAACAATTCCTAAAACCTTTTACGAGAGTTGCTACTTAAGTTTTGGGATATGGCAAGAACAGTTCGTATTCAGAACGTTTTGTCGCACGAGTATTATTTTTGTTGATTGCAGGAAACATTCTTATTGGTTAAAAAATGTAGTAAAATAGTGAACATTTTCGACCGATATTTTCGTATGACTTTCGAAGAAGAAGAAAACCACAACACCTTGCACGAGGTGATCGACTCGCTTCGAATTTTAGTGATGAAATACCATCTCAAGCAACCGTGCTTCGCAAGTTTATTGTGCCAGAAAAAATCAATACTATGCCTGAACTGATATTGAGGCGTGATTGGGCATTAGCTTCCCTTGAACATGTTCAATATTATCTGAATCAAGACGGCTGTTAAAAAAGTTTGTTTGCATTGGATACCGTATAGCTTGATAATCGTTAAAAAAAGGCCCGTGTCGATGCATAAAAATACGTCTATAGATTGTGACAGGCAAAGCGTTAAGCATTCGTGCATATAAACTCGAAACTAAAATAAATCGAGTGGTTAGGTCTTTCAAGACAAGTGAAATGCACCAAAGTTATTCATACACGCAAAATTTCGAGGAAAACAGTTTCTTGTTTCTTCGGAGCCATTGAGCATATCACTACCGTGCCACTAGAACAACCTAGAACGGTCACATTCCCATTTGTTTGCCGGAAGGAGAACTTATCGCAGAAAACTATTCATTCTCCACCCCGAACATTTTAAGTTAATTTTCGAGTATTCAAAACATCGAATTAATGAGCTGAACAAGCAATTTCGTTTTCGTTCGGATCGAAAAATACGAGGTCAAAGCTTTACAACAGCCGAAGAAGCGTTCAAATCACATGTTTTGAAATAAATTCAATCGGAATGGAAAAAGTGCTTAGAAAATTGGCCCAAACTATGGTGTTTCATAGTTAATATTTTGAAAAACTACAAAACTTATAAGCAAATACTTATTTTTACTTGTCTATCTCAAAACATTAGAAGTAACCCTCGTATAAGAGTATCGATCTTTGAAATTTACCTATTCCACTAAATATGATTCCTATTCAGAGATTTTATAAGCATCCGTAAGCATCCCTTTTACTGTTAACTTCGATTCTTTTAAATTATACTAAAAATCTGTAAGTCTGTATATGCAAGGTCCGGCACTGGAAGTGTAACCAACTTCAGACTGCTCGCGTAGCCGATGCACGAGCATCAGCTGTCTGTTAGCTGATTAAATGATAGTCCAGAGTATTGTTTACAAGCGCGCGGAGCCGAGAGTAAACTCGAAAAAAGAAATTCAGTAATGGATTTCAAACATAATAATGTAATTTGTGTAGATTTAAAAAGTAATAGTGTTATTTGGCTAGAAAATCACAACCAGCGATTGTTCGTGCGCTCCAGCACCTTAAAGTAAATAAAGATTTTGTTTATCGCACCATCGATACAATGATGCTGGTAGCATCGCGAAACGCAGATGGACGCTCTCCAGTCGTTTTAAACAAGCCTGGCGTCTAGGTAAATGCGAAGTATTATCGGGAAAGTATTCTGGAGTTTGCTTTGAAGCCGTGGGCAGACAAACATTTCAGACAAACGTTTAAACTGGACTCGGCACCGTCTCACAAAGCTCGAGTGAACAAAGGATGGCTAACAAACAACATTCCAAACTTCATGACGTCCACGCAATGGCTTTCAAATTCTCTAAACGCGAGTCCGATGGATTACTCTCTTTGGGCCATTTTAGAGAGCAAGGTTTGAACTAAAAGATTCACCTGTCTCAAGGTGCTGGAAAAAGCCATTGTCCGCGAGTGGGCCAAAATACCTGCACGTCGTATTCGGATATCGTGTGATTCGGTCATATCGAGAGCAAAAGTAAATTGATTCTTATCTTTGTATTATTTTCACACACTTTTTACTTTGAATTGAATAAAAGTAATTTTCCAAACTAAATTGATGGCCTTTTTAATTGGTTACACTTTGAGTGCCGGACCCTGTAATATAAAAGTGTATATTCATAAAGCAGTAAAAGGAAATAGTTCTGATCGCTGCTAAAAAGCCAGGATTTGTGTACACATTTTCATAAACAAGATATTACTTACAAACAATTTTTTATACTATAGGGCATGAATAGAGGTGGTAAGGCTGTATGAATATACAGGTATGTAGGAGATTTTCTAATTTTATCAAGTGTGTATAAATATTTTTAGTAAATATCGAAAGCGAGGACACGGAAAAAATTTTTTGATGTCTTACTGATTGTGTGATCGGCGAGATCTAAGAATACGCCGACAATATCCCCAGGCCCGCATTGTTTACCAAACGATTCACAGGTGCCACCAGAAACTTTTTCTTCCTAATTTATTTAGTGTTAATGAATAGAAATACTTGGTTAAACTAATCAAATTCAAAACAAATGAACTGTTAAATATATCAATAATCGCAATACATATTTTTTTACTTTCACACAAGTTATTTTCGCAACCCCATTTAAAAACACAGAAAAATAAGATAGTTTCCGCTAAATGTTATGTGTTGTAGAAAAGTTCAGTTGAATAGTAACACAGTTGTAATTAATGAGCAAAACAGCGGAATGAGAAACGCTTAAATTGAATTTATTGACAACATATTTGTATTTCTTACTGATGGTTCGCTCCAAGACATCGATAAAGCAACCAATAACGTCACCTGCCTCATACCGAACACCAAAGTGTTCCACGGATCCACCGTGCATCTTAGTCACCTAAAATTTTTTATATACATCGATATACATACACGCAGTGGTATGTATACAGTTGAGCATAATAAAATAAACATAAAATTGAATTTTTTTTATTGAAAAACCTTGGCAGATTCGTTAACTACATGTTAGTTATTGTTTAAACATACTACTACATACTGGAGTTACAGTTCACTTCGCTTCATAGGATTTCATTTCCTGAGGCTTTTTGGTTGCATTTATGCGGTGATTTGGGTTAAATATTTCAAAATTAGAAAGATGATATGTCGTCTAATCCACAAAACTATCTGTATCTAAAGGCCTTATATGTTTTCTTTAAGCGATTATTTAGACGTGCAACATTTAAAAAAACGAAAAAAGCTACTATTTTATTTAGACGAGGTTAAACGGATCTACAGTTACCAGCTTTGCTCGTAATTCACTGATCACTTCCCTAAAACTTAAAAAAGGTAAGTTTAATAATTGAATGAATTGTAGATATATAAATAGTTTAGAGAAAGGATTTGAAACTCGTTTATCTCAAAATCCCAACACGCAAGTCCTCAGAAGAGGCACTGCACGGGGTAGTGGGTACAAAGAAAATCAATTGGCGCACTCTGGTAGCATTCCTAAGCACAGAAGGAGCTTTCAAAATGTTAACTTTAACTCCATAGTGGCTACTCTCACCAAGTTAGGCTCAGAAGCAGACCTCGCTGAAATTGCTAGTGTCACTACTCCAAGATCTGTCAACACAGGCACCCAGTTACTAGTGGTCAAAAATATTCTCTCAACCTTCAATCAAAAGAGAATCAGAGTAGTAGCGGACGACATGGTAATAATGGTTCGAGGTATGTTTCCAAATATTATTCCGAAATCAAGCGCGGGCAGTAAAACTGAACTTCAGAATATGAGCTGCCAAATGTATTAGACTTACACCATTGTGAGGCCTATTCTTGTAGTACATATGGATGGCACTAGCTAAAACCTACATCAAATCAAGCATGGGAGGATACAAATATCGGCTAGTATATGTACTAGTAACAGAGGCATTATGCTGATGTCCAATGCTAGTATCAAAGAAATCGGGAGCTGGATCACTGAGAACTCAATTCGCTCAGTCAATGGCTCGATATCACTTTAGCATGAGCTCCAGGCCAGAGTAATATTGAGGGTATCGAGGAGGCGAGTACGGTTGCTAGACTAGGATCTTCCTTTCTAGACACAATAAAGAGGAAATAGCTCTTTTGGAAACGTAACTACTAAAACAACAACGGCGCTAGACGATAAGTATCTCCCAGTCCAGGAAATAAATAGCAACCGCAGCCCAGTCTACTATTTTAGGTATTGCAAAATCCTTCCGATTGAAAAACCGTTCTCTTTGCCTCCTTTTGGATTACTAAATCTAGAGGTAGCAAATCGGGCAAAGCGTTAAGAGTCGATCCTGACGTTGTGCTCAAAACGTTGCACTCACGACAAACACCCTGAGAGATTTTCTTAATGATAGTGCACAAACACCATCCGCGTAAGTTTGGATGTGAACCATGCCTTACATTTCTATTAATAGGGCGTCCGCTACCAAACACCACAAGAGAGGTGAGAATACCCTGAGATCACTACTTTGATCTAATGCACTTATACTTTTCGACCATGCGCTCCATACTCCTCGGCAAGGGTGCCAGAGTGATTGCTCTGAAGGTTTTGGTCAACGGATAGTCATATTTCTCCTGTTTGGAGACTACCGGAATGAATACTACCCTACCCTGGGAATGTGACCAAATACCAGACAAGCCATACTTAAGCATCTTCGGATACACACCAACCGCAACCGGTGAGTTAAAGTCGTCAAATGAGTCTAAAGCAAACTGCACTGACTACGCAGTCACCACCTGCGTTGCTTCTACCCAGAAATGGGGTTCGAAGAGAGTGTTGTCCAGCAGGGAGGGAATCCAGCATAATCGTTAGATCTTATTGAAGTACCCTACACATTTTGGCAAAAAAGTCTGCTGATATTGTCAATATCAGTGCAGAAGTCGCTTTAAGAGTTTGCCAGGGTGATACTGACACCTAAGCTTCCATCACATAAATTTAATTTGAAAACGTACGAATAATTTTTGTTTTGATACCGGGCCAAAAAAATGCAGAGAAAAAATTGGTGGCTTGTGCCCCACCAATACCTTATAGTCTAAACTGTCCAAGTCACGAAAACAAAATGAAAATTGTGTCTGAACATTTCTTTATGCTGTTAAGCAAATCCACTTGTAATTACATACATATGTATGTATGTCAACTGAACCAAAAGTACTTGTACATGACTTGCTGACAGTAGATCCAATGATTAAAACCTACGCAGACATAAATCATCTAAATGATAAGAACAAAAATTCTAATGGGTTCGCCCACCATTAAGTTGCACAAAAAGTCTCATAAAAATCATACAGTCTAATCAGTTGATGAATGTGCCTCACTGTCCTATTATCATACATATGTACCAGTAGATAGAGCAAATGAGAATTGCTGGTTCAAAAGTATTGTGGATTAGAGATCATTCAATTATTTATCTATAATAGATCATAAAATTTACTACATATATGAAGTTAACAATTCTGCCATGGAATTTTTTGTTTATGTACGTGGATATGTGAACATTTGACAAATTATTATTTGTAGAAGTTTAAGTTTGTCAAAACTCTAGCATAAGAAAAAAAATTCTAGGTATAGTCATTAAAAGATTCTACTTATATTTAGGGTCGTTGTATAATTCTTTATAAATTTGATATTTTAAGTAACGATTTAAAGCTGAAAGCATTCAACATAAATTTAACTAATTTTTGCTATTAAAAATACTGTAAGTAGGTAAGGTTAGTGTGAGTGGGATGCCCTCGCCTTATTTACTGTTTTTTTCTTTTTTAATTGGTGATAAGATTAAAAGTTCGTCAAGCTTTCACTCCTAAAAATTTATGCTGACATATCTTTTGCTATTTGGCTGAGTTTCGTTTTTATATGGTCAAGTGTATATATGTAGATGTGTATGTAAACTAAAAAATGTACAATATAATTTCAAAAAAAAAAGTTGATCGTCTTACAATTTTGGAACAATCACTAAAATTTTTGTAGATATAGAAACCTTTTTTGATGTAAAGACTTTACAAACAAAATTTCGAATGTGTCATAGTTAAAAAAAATAAGGTATTTAATTTCCAAAAATTAGTTATAATGTTTTAGATTTCATTTAATATAATTACATATTTGTTGGATGGATTTTAATTAAAAAATATTGTATATCGGCAGATATTTTTTAATTTGTTTCAAGTTATGTTCATCCTTCACTTACATGATTGCACAAAAATTGCAAATTGTAAAAAAATTGTAGAAAATATTAATTTTAAGCTTATATTGATTATACAGATTAATAAATATATAGTTTGAAAGTTTGAAATAATTTAATTTGAGATGGGTGCCCACACTCACCAACGTAACCGTACGTTCCGTGTCAGCAGACACGATCAAACTTATGAGCGCGCCATGTAAATAAAAACTCATCAAAGGGTTCTTACGACGTGACAAATTTTGAATATTCCGTAAAAACGTGCCAGCTGATTGCTCTCTCACCACAAAATGTTGCCAACCAGTACATTTTAAAATCATTTACAAAATAAACTTATAAAAATTTAAATTTTTATGAAAATGATTTGCAAATGATTTTACGTTAGTTATGAATAAATTAACTATTTGCGTTTGTCGATTTTTGGCTTCGGTATATTGAAAAATGAAAAATTGTAACTGATAACGACAGCATTGTGTCGATACAACCGAACACAAACCCACATAAACCGATGTACTGCGTAAATATGTAACGATCAATTTTGTGTATCTCACGACAAACAGGGAGGGACCGTGGTAACTTCTTTGAGTGTGAGCACCATTAGTCATGTTTCTGTTACGTACTGAACATTAAGTCTCTCTCCTATTTCTACAATAAATAGATCGTCAAATATCCACATATGCATATACATACATGCATACATTAGCATTTTTTTCAGTATTTTCAGCCTTTAATTTTGGATTATTAATCTAGTTAATTTAGTTTATTTGAAAAAAAATAAACACTTACGTTATGCCCGTCGAAGGCCCAACTTGAGTCGTCGCTACCTAACATGGTTCCAGGATGGCAGTCTGCCCTTGCCCATCCCACACGCATAGGGCCGGAAGTTAAAACTTCAAACTCGAAATACCATTTGCCAGATATTACAGCGTAATTGCGTTCAACTCGATATGTGCGAAATGCAGCGAATTTTAGCCGTAGGGCTTCAGCTAATAAGGCTTCGTTACCTTCACCTGTTGGAGGGTCTAACACATACCCGTATACCAACAGCGTGCGTACCGTTTCTGAAGCTGTATCACGATTTGCTTTTTTAATTGCTTCATCGACTTTTGAGTAAGGCACTAAGTGTGGGCTTCGATGGTTATCTGAGTCTTCATTTAGCCCGTAAGTCCAACCTTGTTGAATGCGCTCCCGCGCCCATAGATTGTGTGTGTTTTCAGCTAACTGATCGACTAGCTCCTCCAGTTTTGGGGACAATGTAACTGCACTGAGATCTAGAGGTGCTGGCTTGTAGCCATTAGCTTGCATAAAGATCTCATTTGGCAGTCGAATTGGACGAATGCGCGCTGGCGGTTTATCCATAGTGATATAATATCCCAAGGCTATAATAGTCCTATGAAGGAAACATTAAGGGAATACTCAGTTGTATGCTATGTAAAGTAGCTATGTATAATGAATGATCGAAGGAAAGTTAAAAAAGATGGAAATTAATTGTACTTTCAAGCGTGTGTTTTCACGAGTTTTATATTTTTATTTAAGTTTACGAAAATGTGGATTGTGTGTTTGCAATTAATTTAAAATAATTATTTGAACAATAAATAAGTATACAAATATGATATTTTGAAATTATCTCATTAAAATCTGTTTTATTGAGAAAAAATTAGCACTTTCAATGTGTCGTTTGAAAAGTCCATGCAAAACTAAAAACTAACCTAATTGTTTAAGGGTAAGCCTTTTCTTATTTTTCGACATATTCTCCTTTTATTCTTATACACTTCATTCAACGCTGTTTATTGATCCCTTCCGAATAATAGGAAGAATAGGGTGAATGTGAAACGAGTTGGAACCCTATTTCCATTAATTTTACGACCAGAATTTCTGAGGCGTGAGCTGGTGGAAAGGAGGCATGAGCTTTCGTGAAAAGGAAAAACTCTCGATTTCCATGATTCAAACGAACGCCTGAAACTTGATGTGTATTCTTCCACAAGATGCTACTAACTAGACATAAGGTCGATATGTGGCGGTGGCCGTAGCCGAATGAGTAGAGCATAACTATTCTGTCGGTCGGAGACTGTATACAACTTTAAGTCTTTAGTACTTTGAAGCAGGCAGTGCAGCAAAAGAGAGCAAAAGAAGTAGCAACAAGCGTCAACTATTATTATTCTTTTAAAATTCTGTCAATATAAACTATTTTTAATTTTGATCAATACGAAATTCGACATTTTCGGTTTCTTTTACAAAAATTGAGATATTTAGAGATATTGAGATAATAAATATAAAATCAAAAACAATCACAGTTCGAATCCCTAATTTCCACACATCATCGCCCTAACTTGGTGATCAGCATCCATCCACCTCTTCTTTCAGTTGTTTTCGGATTTTACAGAAGTTCCAACATCATTCAAAAGCGTGATGTAGGAATTCTAAATAAAAGCAATTAAAGCGGAAAAATGGATATTCTTATGTATATAAATTGCTAAAATGTGAGTAATATTGTACATTGAGCAGGGTAGTACATTTGTTAAAATTTGGTTGTTCACACAAATGTACAATAAGGCAATTTTCATTTACATTTTTGTAGTTTTTATCTATTGTACATATATTTTTTCGGTTTAATTGCTTTTATTTACATGGAGAAAATTTATACGAAAGTCCACGACTTAGAACTACGAGTGATGCCGCCCTACAAATCTCGAATTTACGTTCGTTGCTATGTGAGTTCATTGACACCGTTTCCATTGAACCTGTGAAAGATCCAGTGAAGTGATTACCATCATAACACTTAAATTTTATTTTACTTTTCTGCTTAATTACTGAAGTATAAGAGGTGTGGCTATTAAATAACACATGACCCAAGCGTCAGCCATCGCTGTTTAGCTCAAAATACTCCCTTTGAATACAGTACCCTTCGATTTTGCAAATGAATTAGTAAAACTATACTGTTCGTTTACATTTGAATTGCTTTTTTACTTCCTTGCAAAAGTGCTAATGCTAGGTTATAAAATTTAAAAGGAAAAACTTACTTAAGAGTTTGTACAGCCAGTTGACTATCGTAGCGACGTTCCGGTGATGGGAGTTTTTCGAATTGAGTAAGACATGGATGTATTCGATGATAGTCATCTCTATGCTCACCCCAAGACCAGCCTGCCTCTATTTTGTTCAATGCCCACATTTCATGAATATTTTCCGCCAGCTTTTCTTTTATTTGATCAACAGAGGAAGGGAGTGTAACACCTGATGTATCAACAGGATTTGGAACAAATGCGGTATCATCTTCAATGAGCCATGGTCCGGCTAATACATTTTTATGTAAGTTTCCAAAGTAAAAGCATGGATCCAAGCTTAGATTTTGGTGTGGCATCAAGCATTGTACTAGAGGCGAGAAACCAACTGGTGGAGCAAATTTTAAACGACCATGATCTCCACCAAATAAAAAACGGCAACTAAAGATTATTGAGTATGAAAGATATGATCATATGTTTTTAAGATTTGCATATGTTGAACTCACCTAAGTTTTGAGGAGCAGCTCAAAGCAGGAAAAAACATCCCGTCCAAATTAAAATCTCTGAAACTGCCTCGAACTTTACAGCCGTTAAATGAAAATGTAATAATAGGTATAGAAAGATCAATTGTAACACCAATAACATCTCCTTTTCGTATGAATGGTTCTTCGGGCAAATGATCAACAACCAAAGTGCGGCGTCCACCTGTCCATAAGTAGGAGCCGTCAAAACCGAAAGAATAAAGGTCGTCGCCAACACCGTTTCCGCCCCATTTTTTACCGCCGCCAGGATATGGAACATAACCAGAAGTGTTGGCCCAACCGATCCTCAAATGTGGCATCATGTGCGTGGTTTGCTCAATATGGTCCATAGTAATTTCAAAGTACCATTTTTGGTACATTGCAGATCCCTCTACCCGGCCAACAAAAATATTGGGGCGTATGCTAAAAGAAAATCAATCAAAAAAGAAATCAATACCAAACCATTTATTTATGTAAAATTATATTATATACCTGGCTACATGATCCACTAGCTGCGTTTGCAACAATAAATTTTTCCCAGGCAACAGAAAGTCGCATATATTGTTCTGTGATGATCTAACTGCCACTCCATTACCCACACACAGGGAGCATAGTACATCGAGAACCTTCGGGTCTCGACCATGTTTTTCCAATAACGAAATGATTACTTTGATATGTTCATCCCGCATCATATTCAGTGCTTCCGGTGAATCAATGAGTACACAATGTAAGACATCTAACATGCCGGAACCTTCACTAGATGCTTGCGAGCCCAAACGCGAAAATAACCAATTTAAACGATTACTGTTAGCAAATTGGGCACAATTAGTATGGTTTCCTTTGATAATTGCAGCCAATAGTTGATAAAGGTATGTCGATATTAAGTCCCAGCTTTGGCCAGTCTCATCACCCGCCAGAAAACTAGCTAAAAATCCTTGTGAAGTAATCACATTAATTTTATCGATAGCTTCAAGAATAAGATTTAGTACTCCCTCTTCTTGGAAAAGGTCTTGTCGGTTTCTGAGCGCTCGAAAACGGTTTTGTTTTTCTTCGTGTTCTGAAAATTCAATGATATTGTAAATTAATCGCACTACATGACTGATTCTAATTTTTTTTAACTGACTTATAAATAAATAATCTTAAGGTACCTATATTTTTCTATATATGGTAAGGGTAATGCTTTTTTTTTAATTCACCATCTAAAAACCTATTGAAAATTACCAGCGTACGTCAAATTTATAAAACAACGGTTTAGATACGTATTTAAACGCTTACATTAATAAAGTGGCTCACATGAAAGATTGAACAGCATCAAGTACATTTTCATTTTTTACCATATACATTTTTTGGTACAATAGTTTTCGGCTGTTTCAATTCCAGGAACAATTTCGTATATCTAAACATAATGGTTGATGGCGGATAATTCCATATGGGGAGATTACCTGATTGCCATTCACTTGAGACGATTATTCTGCATATGGTCCAAGCAGCTTACAACTTTCGTGCTTTGCGCAAGTATCCTCAGCAATCCAGGATATCTGGTTGTGCGCTGGGTTTGGGAACCGCCAAGTCAGATGAGAACTACCTACACTGATGACGACCACTGCAAACGAACTAAGGAATACGAATTGAGGGTTCCGGTTGCTTAATGGGGAAGGTACCTATGCCCGGCTGGTTGAAGTCCTAGTAAGGGCAAAAGCTGGCATCACTGTCATTCAATAAATGCGATGGACGGGGCAAGACAAGAAAAACATTGAACCTTGAATTTGTTGTGGTACTTACATTCACTCCGGTAGACAAGCGAATCACAATAATTCGCATCCAGAGCGTGCTTGAATTATGGAGTGAACTCTTCTCGAACTTGTTAAATAGTGCCCATGTCACAGAGAATGTGAAAATCTGGATACCCCAATCATTGACGACGGAACTGTCGTTCCGCTACCCGACCATGACGAGGTAAGAATTGCGATAACGCGGCTAAGGAACAAAAAGGCCGCGGGAGCTGATGGACAGCCATGACATGACCCAGCTAACGAAGCCGGATGGACGCCTCATCGGATCTTGTCATCGTTCAAGCTCCTGGTTTAGACTTTGCTCATCCATATATGTATACTAAAGTTACCTCACTTGTACGATCAAAGTTGGAATATGCTGTCTTTATATGGAAGCCACATTAAGAAGCTTGAACGAATTCAAAAGCATATTCTTCGTTTTGCTCTCAGATCGCATAATTTTGCTGATCCGATTCATTCGTGTGTTTGCAAGATGTGCCTTAATAAATTTGAAGTCGTTACAAAATGGAAGAAGTATTTTTCACTCCGGTTTATTTTTGATATCATCAGTGGTGCGATTGATTAATGATTAATGTGCTTCTTTTACAGAGCATTAAGGTTTACATACCAAAAAAAAACCTGCGGGTTACTAATTTACTCTTACAGCGGGCTAGAATGATCTATGCCTCTTACGCTCCGCTATGTTACATAGAACTTTGAATGAATTTAATAAAATTTCAAATTCTTTGGGTTTTGATTTTTCATCTTCTATACAAGCTTTCAAACTGTCACTGAATGAATTAAATACGCAGACATGTACCAAGGTGGTATCGGTAAATCAGCTGATTAGTTTTTTTTCTTTCGCCGTGTCCATGTAGCTGTCAGCACAGAATGAAACTAAGCGAATTCATTTTTTGTTTTGTACTTTTCCAATACTTTGCTGTCACAATCAAACGTACAAAGCATTGTTGTAGGTCTAGTGCCACCATCTTTAATGAATGCGCCTTGACATGTACGGACTATTATCGTTAAGTTTTTTTGTTGCAGGTTCGTAAAACTATCAAGTTTTTGTCACCAGAGAGTGACAAAATTATATAAGAAACATTCTAATGCAAATTAAAATAACTATTATGAGGTTACGGAGCTATCAAAGCTTTCAATTAGGCAGTGCTTCTCCAGTAATTAACATCTAACTATGTATATATCTATTACAAGATGTATTCACATACATATTTATGTGTGACTTACCCATGTCATCTTCTGGTTGAGAAAAATAGTTGATCAAATCTTCAAGACACATGACCATTTCATTCAAATTAACTTTTTGAAAGAATATTGAATGACGACGATTGGATTGTAGAGTTTCTAAGGCACTATAAAAGTTAATAATAGTTTAATATTTATTTTATTTTAGTTATTTTAAGTAAGTTATTAAATTATAAATTTTGCATTGTTTGTTGACGTTACTTAGAGCACTTTTAAAAAGATATTAGGCAATGTTTACACCACACAATATTTCTTACTACAGCCGTTTGTAAAA
This sequence comes from Anastrepha ludens, assembly GCF_028408465.1. Lineage (NCBI taxonomy): Eukaryota > Metazoa > Arthropoda > Insecta > Diptera > Tephritidae > Anastrepha > Anastrepha ludens. Next base: position 76,533,851 of record NC_071502.1, read on the forward strand.
CGGACCACATTGGGTACTAAACCGAGAACAACTCAGATTCCAAATATATATACATATTATACAATATATATATATATATAATTGGCGTTTACGTCCTCTTTGGGTGTTTGCCGAGCTCCTTCTCCTATTTGTGGTGTGCATCTTAATGCTGTTCCTACATTTTTAGGCCGACTGCGAACGGCAGATATTTTTTATGAGGTGCTTTTGCATGGCAGAAATATTAGAAAAAACTGTTTCTTCATTTTGGTGTTTCGTGCACGGAGATTCGAACCAACGTACTCCGGAATGGTAGCCGCCGTATAGGCCAACCAAAGTACATACTCCATTCCCTCTAGGATGCGATTAATTAGGACCTCATTAAAAGTGGATTGGTCTTTAAAACAATGAGTATATGTACATTTAACAAAGCAACTGAATTTATTACTTTAGAGATGGTTATCTACATATATATTAATACGGAGAGCAAAATTTTGTCGTGCTTCTTTTTAGTATTTATAGTCAGAGAAAAAAGTTGAAACATATACCAATGGATAGCATATGTGGAGACGGTTTGCACAATGTATTAAAATAGATACATAAGTGAATAGGTGCAGGTAAAATTAATCACACTATTTTACCTGTATTATGATATATAATGTTATAATATGTATCATGATACTATATACATATATGTACCACGATATAAAAGTTGATGAAACTTATATATTGTGAATCAATACTATTACAAATTTGATTCAGAAATAATGATGGTCATGGATTAATTAATGATTGTTTTTTATTATGGTTTTTCAAAAAAAAAAAAATTTTCCCATAATACATGAAATTAAATGTTTCCAATTCATGAATAAAAAAAATTATGATACTTCAAATACACAAATATAAGATCGCTTAATACAGGTAAAATAGGATACTTTTCACATTTAATTTTACTACATCTATTCACAAATATCATGTAAAAAGTTTCAACATAAGCTATCCATTTATATATGTTTCAACTTTTTTCTATGATTATAAATACTAAAAAAAGGTATGACTAAATTTTGCTCACCGTATTTATATAACGTCGAATAACGTCTAAATTTCGACGTACGGGCGATCCTACTTGTAGTACGTATTAAGACTTAAGTGCCAATTTCAAGTGTTTAGGCCGATCTCGCCATACAATTGAAGTGTGCTACATTTTTATGTATGTATGTCATCGATGAACTCAAAAACTACTGGACCGGTTATTATAAAAATTGGTATATATATGTATTTTTCCACGGAGAAAGTTCGTAGAATATGCTCATTGATGCCACTCGCCACCAGGTGGCGCTGCAGAGTAGCAACTTCTACCCGGTTCAACTGATTGCAATAAAAATTAGTATGACCATGTATTTTTACACAGAGGAAACGAATATGACATGTTCATAGACAAAAAATAAGTGCGAGGCTTGCTCACTTTTATATTTCATTTCCATAGTAGGTTACTGCAAGAGATCACCCAGCCACAGGCGTAGTTTATAGAGTCAACTCTCAGTAGGGTGTTATTATTTGATCCAATGAATAGTAATTGATTCTCTTGCTGTTTTCCTTAAGGGCTTTGGTGTCTGCGACTTATCTTATAGAGAAGCGTAAACAATACTAAATATTATTACCTCTATGGTACGGTAGAGAGGACTCACATTAAGACTATCATTTCCCTTGCTGAACAAGTTTTACTACGTAAGGCTTAGCATGAGCTTAATCCAAATACAGATGCTTTATTTACTCATTACAGAATCTTAACTTATGGTTCGGAATTGACTCTGTATGAGGTCATATGTTGAAGCAAATGGGTATATGGTTCGGTTGTCCAAGCTGATGTTTATGCAATCTCTATGAACTACATTGTGGTGGAGAAGAATGAGTCTAATACATGCATTGGAATCGCTAAATTCTGAGTGTCAGGTGGCACGAAACAAAACTGGAACTCAATTTTCAAGCTCTGCTGCTTACACATCTAACGGCTTCAGGTATAAATGACAGAAATTATAGGGAAATACTGCACAACAAAACTGAAAAGCGAAGGCATAGAAAGTAGGTAAGTTTTCAAATCTGGCTTTTTGGTCTTTCCAGGCTTCTTGTGACAAACATATATTTGGAATGTTATTACCAATGCAAGTGATTATGGTTAAGACAATCGACAATCGGGACAAGACAACCGAAAAATCTTCTTTTGTTTTGCAAATATTTTACATCTGCTCTCATAGAACAACTGACGCTGCTACGATTAAGTAAAGGGTGGTTAAATTTCAAGGGCCGATGTTGAATGTGAACCACACCTAAACGTCAACGACACCGTTGGACTTCTTTCTTTGGGGTTATTTGAAAGAAAAGGTGTACGTCTATAAGCCAGCAACAATTCAAGAGCTAAAGGATGAGATAATTCGGCACATTAACGGCATAGAACCTCAATTATGCCTCAGCGTCATCGAAAATTTGGACCATCGGATGGAGGTATGCCGCCGAGGCCGCGGCGGCCATTTGGCCGACATTTTGTTCCATACGTAATTGAGCCATACCAATATTATCATAATAAAGAGAAATGACAATAATTTCCTAAAAAAATTGTATTTTATTCAAAATCAACAGCGGCCCTTGAAACTTAACTACACTTTATATGGATTCGCTAACTGGGTGAAATTCGTCACCTAAATATGATCACCATGTACCATGAGAGCCGTCCCGAGTTACTAATGGGAATAGTAATTGCCTCCGGGTTGCAATGAACTGAATATACGACATATATCTATACATATAATTATGTATGTAGGTACTCAGTTCTCTGAGTCAATAATCTCAGACAGGCATACAAAAATTATTTTTAAGCACCTTTGTATGGAGATTAATTGAATGATAGCGAAAAGTAAAGAAATATTGTTAGTATCGGCGGGCTCCTTATAACTTCATACTTGTATACATATATTGCAAAATTCAAAAATAAATAACTTGCTGCTTTACTTAATAAATTGGGTGAAAAGGCTACTGCATTTGCGGATAACACGTGCTGTTTTCGATTCTTCTTCCTGAGATCGAGAAAAGTCTAGACAATCGTCCATTTTTCCTTCTTCATGCAGAATTGCTTGCTTTTCCTCCACTTTGCCAACGCCTTTCTTTTTGGTTTCATAGCTTTTATAGCTGAGCCATAGACTAGACTCGCAGTGTTGTACAATGACAGTGGTATCACCATATTTTATGATAGGGATACCAATAACTTCAAGATCCTTATCTTCAAGTACTTTTTTTTCATCGTCCTTTTCTTGCCTTAAGCAGAAAGTCGTTGACGCAATCGATGCTTCTTCTTTTTTTACCTTTGAACAAAAAAAAAATAATATTAGAGTAGATAAATCATGTAAACCCACAATAAGTTAGGTTAATTTAACATAAAATTTAACTGTTATTACCAAAAATAATTCGTTATTTTCGTTAACGCCTAGATATCGGCCAGTGGTAATGTGACGTATGCGCATCGGGTGATACCAATTAATGAAGCCACCGGTCCATTTAGTGCGTGCTAACTCAAGTCGCCATAATGAGCGAGCCTGTGACATTACTGAACCACCTTCATATATAACAATACTGCAACGAGAAATAATGAAAAGGTCACAACTCACGTTTTAACAAAATGTATGATTAATTACTTTTGTCCCGCTTCGCGACCCCATGTACTTGGTATAGTTAAGCATTCATCACCACCGTGGAAAAAACGTAGCACATCACCACCGAACACATAGCCGACATATTTAACTCGTGAAATACCGGTACCATAAGGCTGCACTGACCAATGAGTCACGTGAAAACTAGCATTTACAATTGATTGTTCGTTTTCCTTGGTAGTATGCTGCGTATTGAATTTGTAAAAGAATATATGGATAATTTTTTACAGATAGATAATACAATACTTGGTTTATGAGGGTTCACTTACCAAATATCGCTCCGTGGCCACCGAGACCAAAATCAAATCATCACCCACCCGGACTTTCTCACCTTCAGATCGTTGTTTGCTCGCTGGATGCACTGTCCACCAACAAGCTTCGCCTTGGCTGTGCTCTTGCAATCCTACGTCGAAAGACAACTTGTCATTCGAGGAAGAGGTAGACAGGCATGCCAAGTACTATATTAAGCAAAACATTATTAATTAAAAATAGTTCAATAAAGTATTTACTAAGTATACACATATTTAAAGAGTCGCTTGTATGGGAAACAGATTCATGAAATTTGCCTGGTTATATAAAAAGGGCACTTGACGCATATTTATAAAAAAAAAAAAAATATATATATTTATAGGCGAGGGAATATTAAGCGCAACTCCCTTAAATAGTGCTCATGAGTCTCCGTGCTCCTCTAACTTACCATATCACTATTGTGGTGTCGCAAAAGTATGGCATTTCCATATAGTAACGTCCTATGACCGGATCCCGTCCCTTTGCCCTGAAAATGTATAAATTTACAAGGTTGGAAGGTTAAATACTTAGATCATTATGAAAAATGTAAGTTTTTATTACTTCAATCATGACCAACGGAAGTGTGAAGAGTAGGGATCTTATTTTTATAGTGTTTACAAGTGAAGTGATACTAACTGGATTTAATTATAAGTGGATTACGGACTATGGAACAGTGATTTTGTTCCACAGCAAAACATCAAAGTTTAACCTTGCAAAGTATTCCTTCAAAATGAGTAACGTTGGCAACCCGTTTCATACTTTTTCATCTCTATTCGATTTTGAATTAGTCTGTCTAATGGTGCCCGCACTCAACGACGTTATCGTAGCCCCTGTATGTTGCCCGTGAGATACACAAAATTGAGCAGAGCTCCGTAGAAAACAGCTGCTTTCGTTACATATTTACACAATACGGTTTGTGTGCGTTTGTGTTCTGTTGCATCGACACATGACGTTGCCATTCATATTTTTGCATACCAACTTTTACACACATCCGCGTTATCAGTTACAATTTTTCATTGTATAATAATGCAGCCACTTACCTATGGAACTGATGCCGAAATTCCCCTTGTTACGGATTCCGAATTGCTTGGTGAAATAAATAAACTAAAATCAAAAAAAGCGCCTGGGTATGATCTTATTACTGCTGAAATTTTAAAACAACTTCCTCAATGCACGATATCTAGGTTTACTGAAATAATGAACGCCACATTCAAAATGCACCATATCTCAATATATTGGAAAACTGCTGAAATAATTATGTTTAATAAACCAGGGAAGCCAGCGCATGATGTCACATCTTATCGGCCTATCTCGCTCCTACCAATTATATCAAAACTGATGGAAAAGCTTTTAGCCAAACGTCTCAACATAATTATTAAGCAAAGAAATATAATACCAGTGCATCAATTTGGTTTTCGCACAAAACATTCTACCATCGATCAAGTGCACAGAATTACTCGCATCATTGAAAACGCCTTTGAGGAAAAAAAGGTGTGCTCTGCTGTCTTTCTCGACGTGTCTAAAGCCTTTGACAAAGTTTGCCACATTGGGCTCCTCAACAAAATAAATGCGCTTCTACCAATACAATATTTTAATGTTCTAAAATCGTACTTATCCGATCGTTTTTTCCGAATAAAATACGAAGACACATATTCCGAACTTAAGGAAATTAAAGCTGGCGTCCCACAGGGCAGCGTGCTGGGGCCCATTCTTTATATTATTTTTACGTGTGATCTACCTATTCACATAAATTGCTCCACAGCAACTTTTGCTGACGACACAGCCATCTTATCGGTAGGAGAAACTCAGATTGACTCAATCAAAAACCTTCAAATTTATCTAAATAAAATCTCCGAGTGGACCATTAAATGGCGCATAAAACTAAACGAAACAAAATCGGTTCATTTAGACTTCACACAGAAGAAAATCAAATATCTGCCACTACATATAAACGGCGTACAAATCCCGCATCACAACACCGCCAAATACTTAGGTATGACACTAGATACCAAGCTTAGATGGAATGCTCACGTTAAAAAGAAAAGAGAAGAGTTAGATATCAGATTTAGAAATATGTACTGGCTTATGGGCAACCAATCAGCCTTATCCCTATACAATAAAATTCTTTTATATAAGCAGGTGCTTAAACCAATTTGGACATATGGGATCCAGCTATGGGGCTGCTCAAGCTCAACCAACATAAAATCCATACAAAGATTCCAAAATAAGGTACTACGATGCGCTGTTAATGCACCTTGGTACGTCCGTAACACCGATATCGAACGCGACCTTGGCATCGAATCAGTTGCCACTTCGATCAACATCAACGCTAAGTCTCATATGGAAAGACTACGCCACCATGTAAATAGCGAAGCCTCAGCCCTAATTGACCCCGTTAAATGGAAAGAAAGACTGAAACGAAAAAAACCGCACCAACTCACGCAGTAGCCCATCTCCCTGCAAGCCTGATGCAGAGTATTTTTAAATTTAGTTGTATTGTACAAAATTAAATCCAAATTGTTCGTTAGTTTATAATTTATTAACTAGTTACAATGTAAATAATAATAAAAAAAAAAAAAAAAAAAAAATTGTATAATAACTCGAAGCCAAAATCCAGCAAATGCAAATAGTTAATTTATCTATAACTAACATTATTAAACATCGTTTGTAAATTAATTTCATGAAAATTTAAACTTTTTTTAGGTTAATTTGGTTAATGAAAATTACTGTTTTACAAGACTGTGGGGTGAGAGAGCAATCAGCTGCCACGTTTTTACGGAATAATCCAACATTTTTCATTTACCTACGTAAACGATGCACGATACTACGTAACGGAACGGTGGTGATTTTTCATTTACATGGGGCTCTCAGTAGTTTCATCGTGTTAGCTGACACGCAACGTACGTTTACGTTGGTGAGTGTGAGCCCCATAAGGCGAATCTATTCTAGGTGATATCATTTTTGGGGGCTGTTAAATTTGATGTTTTTTTGCATTTTGTTTGCTTACATTTTTATTTGAAAATTGTGTACAATTATGTGAAAGCATATCATTTAAACACGGGCAAGTGTGGAATGGGAATGGATCATTTTTCCTACTCTATAACGTTTGTAATCAAGTTTACCATTACCACAAATAACTCGTATTTGTAATCTGATAATGTATCCCTGTATCTCATCGAATTCCTCAGTCATTTTTCGAATAACCACGGTATGCTCCATTGGCTGCGGCATATCTTCAGATATTTGCATCCACTTGCATTTATGAAAAAAATTGCATTAAACTAGAATTTTTCAATCCAATCATCGACGATACAGTGAAAAAACTTGTTATACAAAATACGTGTAAATTTAATTTTTGTTCTACTGAGTTAGTCGATATTATTCAATTTGTGTCAAATTGGTTCATTTATATTTAGTTAAGAATTGTTAACTTATTGCGTCTAATGAGTTTGCAGCTTCTGATAACTTCTAATAGGAATTCGGCAGGACCTTGGTTCATTCACAATTCACAATTATCGTCAAAGCTTCATTTGTTCGGCATTTTGACAAATTTAAGGGGAACATTAGAAAACGCAAAAGGATTAATTCTTCACATCGAAAACCGCTTTCGGTTAGAGTGCGGAAATTGAAGACTTGCCTGGTCAAAATTAGTCTGAGAAAAAAAAAAAAATGTATGTATTTTAATAAAATGTTCGTCTATTAAAAAGCCCCTAAGTTTTCTCTCGCAGATGAACGTATATTTAATTATATAGCCAAATTAGAGCAATATACCGCCACTTTTTTATTTATATATTATCATTATATAATTATTTAAATTTTTTTTTTTAACTTACAGTCTCTGATCCAGCCGCAGTAACTAGTTCTTGTAAGGCTCGCACTGACAAGGCTTGCTCGATTACGAAAACGCATTGTGATAAATCTGGCGGGACGTTTTTGTCCGCAATATTCTCCAAAAAGCAATGCCGATTACCAAATCCTTCAGCTGCTAGGCAGACACGTTCTCCCGTTGCTGTACAAGAAAGACATACCATATCTTCCTGTAAATTATACAGATAAAACCCTTAGTTAATGAAAGCCTGGATATCTTCGCTAAACATATTAATTTAAAAGTTTCTTTTATGTTTAATTTCTTAGAGAATTGATACAAATGTAACAGTTGAAATAAAGGATGATGTACAGATAAATTTCAAAAACAATCGCTAAAACGAATTTCGAAACTTTAAGGGCTTCAAAAAATCGATTTTTGTTTTTTTTTTTTTCATAAATGTCATCCCAAACTATCCAAGAATGTGTCCTCAAAATTTCAGAAGCAAATTCAAAATATTTTCGGAATTACAGAAGAAATTGTGAGCAAGCGGCGAGCAGGTATACAGGCGGCCGGTATATATAGTATACAAAAACTTTGACGCGCGATTTCTCGGTTTTTTATTTTTGCGATTTTTCCTAATTGGCGGAAAAGTTAAACGTCCTATCGAAACGAGATAACATTGATTGTATTCGGAATTAAATTCTCTTCTAAAGAGTTTTTCAATAAGGGCGGGTAGATGTTGAAATGGAATAAAATGGCGTTTGCTGAGTGGCACGTAGCGCCGTCCTGCTGGAACCACATGACGTCTAGGTCCATGTGGTTCAATATGGGCCATAAGAAATTGGAAGGGCCACCACGTCTACCGAAAAATGGGCGCAATGGTGCAACGTTTGCGTTAATGAACACAAATTTTGATAATAAAGTTTTATCATTTGAACGTGCTGTTCAATCGTGTAACTTGCCATGATGATTTGGCATAAACAACTGAATAATAAACAAAAGATTTGAGAGATGTCACCAAAACAAAATGGCCGCCACAGGGCGCCAAAATCGACCCGCGCCAATTGAAAAACCCTTAGTTGAACCTAAAGAACCTTAAGAAAATTATGATTAACCCACTTTTTAAACAATTTAAAGTGAATATGTTTTTCCAAAAAAATGACTTTTAAGAAAGAAATTGTTAAATTTCTCACTTTTTGTTTAATTTTCTTGGTTTAACTAGAAGCTATACTATACTAAAATAAAAAATTGTTTGGGTTTTTGGTGTCAGATGAAAATTGCGACCTGCATCTTTCCCGCCGCACGACACATGCACACTCGAGGCGCCTGGCAGGCATAATACGACATATATTTTAATAAAACAATTTTAGAAGACTGTTGAAATATATAACAAGAAAACCTGAAAGTTTCGTTTCAATCGAATATTTCTTTCCTGCCCAAAAAAATCCACGAAAAAATCGATTTTTTGAAGCCTCTAAAGCAGGCTCCCCCCTTAAGCTTGAACTATAAAGCAAATACTATACCTTCCTCTTTATAATGAAATAAACATCCGATCATTTATATTAAAAAATAGCATTTTTGTTTGAATATTAAAATAACACCTCTGGTTGGAAAACCCTATATATATGTATGTGTATATATTTTAGTAGCAGATAATTATAATCTATTAGGTTAGGGAATAAGTTCGTAGCGTTTTACCGAAGACTTTTATTTAAACAAAAAACTATAATTATATCAATAAGTTAATCAATTATGTTAATTATGCTGTTTACAACTTCTTGCCACCTCTCGTCCAATTTGTTGATGCCGTTCCGCCAAAAATCGCCTGGTCTGGTGTCAAAGAAGTTGTTGAGGCAGTTTTTAAGAACCTCTTTGTTATAGAAGGTAACACACTTTATATGGTTTGACAGGGAGCGGAAAAGATGGTAATCGGTCGGTGCAAGGTCCGGAGAATACGGCGGATGCTGAAGGACCTCTCATTCGAGTCTTTAGAGTGCGACTTTGACGATTTTTTTTCACGCGGTGTAGCTGGGCAATGTTGACCGTGGCATTTTTTTCGAGCCCTCCCAGTTCCACCAAACACATATCATGATCTTCTTTGGATGAAGATCCGGCTTGACTCTCGGCTTTGGCGTATCTCCTGGAGCCACACACTCTTTTCTTTGCTTCATATTGATGCATAGGACTCATTTCTGATCTTCCGTGACGATTCGGCAAAAAAATACCGGTTTATGACCCCGTGTTGCTCGTTTTTTTCGGTAAATCCCATTGAATGAAGGTGACTGAAAATCGTTTTATGATCGCAGTTCATTTTTTCTGTCAATTCACGACTGGTTTGTCGACCGTTCTCCTTCAAAAGTGATTTGAGATGATTTTTATCGAATTCAGAAGACTTTCCGCTGCGGGCCGTGTCGTCGAAGTGGAAGTCGCCACTTTTGAACTTCGCAAACCATTTCCGTGCTGTAGACTCGCCTATGACACCTTCTCCATACACGTCGCAAATGTCCCGGACTGCTTCAGTAGCTTTTTGTTCTCAATGAAAAGCAAAGAAGAGCAGATGTCGAAAATATTGATTTCTGGGTATTCCGTTTCTAAGCCTCAAACTAATAAATAAATTACATAACTGAAAAATACAATTAAGATAGTTTTGTAGAGTAGAAATAGTTCTATCGAATGAATACTCACCCTTTGCCAAGTAGCAAAAAAATCGTTGTAAAATAAAAGAAAATTTAAAAGCGCTATGAACTTATTCCACGACCCAATAGATTAATTTTTCAGTAGTTTACATTACATATAACGTTAATTGTATTAAATTAAATTTACCATGAATTCATGCAGAGGCTTGACCAAACTCTAAACAAAGGATTTTTGCGTTTAATATAACCATGCAAGCATATTCGTCATCCTTTTAATTTAGTTAGCAAGGTATCTCTTTTTTATACTAAACAGGTTCTCAAACTGCGTTGTACTCACCGTCCGCAGGAACGAAACATCATCCTGCTCCGACCCTCCTTCGGCTTCAGCCATATTGGTACTAGTAGATCAACGCCTTCCTAACATTAAATTTGGTACTCAGATTTTCAATACTGAAGTTTGAAGTTACACTGCTGGACGGACTCGCGATCCTATGAGCAGTGTATTGCTGAAGGTTGTAAGCAGATTTTTCCTCTTGCTATGTGACTGGTTTCCGGTTGCAGTAACTATATTAAAAGAAAGTTTTAGAGAAAAAATATATTTGTTCATTAATTTATCAAGTGAAGTGAAGTGTTTCTAAATAGTAATGTATTATCTATCGTCAATATTAGAAAATTTTCCGTACATACGCGGCAGCTCGCATATAAAAAAAAATAAAACAAATAATGGAAATATGTATAACAGAATATACTAATGCCATTTTTTCAACTTTGTCCGTTTAAACGCGTTAATCTAAGGAACGTATGAACCCAATTAGATCCCATTTATATCCCGGTTCGAATTATAGTCTAAACAAATACGAATTGTGAAAACAAATGTTTTCCATAGAAATTAGCCCACTTTGTGAAGTTCAGATATTTTGGAAAGCGTATTTATGTGGTGCCCAAAATCTAACGGAAATCACACAAAAACGTTTTTCACTATTAGCCCAAAAAAGGTATCCATTGCGGTGGCTTCATCGGTATGAGCAGCCGGTAATTTTATTACCCGATTACTACCCATACAATGTAAAACAAAGTGTAACTGTCACGATTTTATACTATTATAGCCTAAAAATGTGGGACGAGCATACCATGGCTAATGGTCATGAGCAGTAAGATCGCTTAACAGAACCTTCGACAAAATGATTGAGCCATGAACGACGATACCAAAAATGTCTGTGCAGATTTTTTAAATATGTACGTATGTGACATATGGCATCACTAGGGCAAGTAATAAAAGTCAGATGTGCGAACAAGCGAGAGACAGTTGAACAAGAATATATCGTCACATGAAAACAAAAAAAGCCCTAAGTTACATTTTAAAAATTTTACAGGAGAAGCAAAAAACCTTTTAAAATGAAAAATATGGCCAAATTTTTCAATATTTTCTGAAGTTAAGATTATTTTTCATAAAAGTATCAGTATTTGAAGAAAAAATATTACTTTTCGTATTACTTACAGATATATGAATCTTACGCCTTCTACAGTTAGTTTTTTCTGAAATCGAAAAGGGCGTAACTCAAATAGAAAGTTTGTTTTTTGGTAATTTTCTCAAAATATTTTGGTTATATCTTGCATTAAATTGATTATAATATAATAATATATTATAATGGATATTATCCAATTTATTATTATATATTTTTTATTTTGATAACAAACCAACAAAACAAAAAATAACTCTCAAAAAGAAAGTTAAACAAAAAGGAATTAAATTCGTAAAAAGACGAAAACTTTAAATAAATCTTGCTATTCATTTTCATAGGGCAAATTAGTATAAAAATCATGACAATCTGCTGGTATAAAGGACTTAAGATCGTTAAGATGTTCCCACTTTTTTTTAGAAATGTTTAATCTTTTGGAGCATTTTTTTTTAGCATTTTTCGACGTTCCTTTTGGCGGAGTAATATCCAATTGCGAGTGTTTTAAAATGTTCGAATCTACCCAATTTCTTATCAATTTTTCATTTATTCCAAAAGTTGACATAACCATTTGCCGGCAAACCTGGATATGAGTTGTTTTTGCTTTCAAATAATACCGTTTAGATAGCGATCACCTCGAAAATGTGTTACGGTTTCGTGCTATTTCTTCTAATTCTACTTGACTTATTACATAAATCTTTTTTTCTTTCCACGACATGTGCCAAAATCCATCAAATATTTCTTGGCGCATATTTTCATCATATTGGGAGCCATAATGCAATGTGATTTTTTCACAATATTTAGACTGACATCTTAAGCCCATTTTTCGAGGATTCTTTTCACACACAATTCCCTTATTAAGACCTTTATAAATTTTGCCGCTCATTCGGTTATTGTAATTTAAATATGTTTTATTCACCGTTTTTTTTAACACTGACTTATCAAAATTAGTTTTGTTAATCATTTTTAGAGATTCTAAGTTTTAATTAAATAAACTCGAACTCAGTAAAGCCTCTTAGAAACATACAAAAGAAAAACTAACTGTTAATACAGAGATGCAAAAAACCTTATCGTCAATACTTTTCGTCAGTAACTGATAAATAAAAAACTGATAAATAAGAACATACACAATGGCATGGCATGCTAGGCTTTCTTGTGTTTGTTGTTTATTATTTCTCTAAAGGCGTAAGTTACAGTTTTGGTTGGCAAATTTGTTACGCTTGCACTTAGGGCTTTTCGAATTTTGTTTATACCAATGTCATTATTGGTTGTTGGATTATAAAATTTTAAAGGAACATGTATTATGATACGGTACATGATAATCAACTAAAAAGTTCTGTTTTGACATTTGTGTAGTAAACACATGCGAAATACGCGTTAATAAACAATGTTACGCTACACTGCTCCAGAACCCGGAATATTGCTGACTATTTATTTGACCAATAATCGGTCAATGACTTTGGCACAACGTGAATTTCGTCGCAGATTTCCTCGCCGTCCAACGCCTACTGGTGAAACACTGCGACGTTTAGCCGCTCGCCTCGAAGAGATTGGCACAACACGAGATGCTGCCAGGCGTGGCAGACCCCGGAGTAGCCGTTCTGCAGAGAATATTGCTGCTGTAGCCGAGGATGTCATGGAAGCGCCGTCGACATCGACCAGACAACGTGCCACGCAAATGGGTATCAGTCGACGGTCTTTACAGCGAATTTTGGTACAAGATTTGAAGATGTTTCCGTACAAAGTCCAGACGGTGCATCAGCTGTTAGCTGCTGACCGCCAATCGCATCTAACATACGCTCAAGCCATCCTTAATCACCACCAAGAGGAAGATGATTTTTCATCAAAAATAATCATGAGTGATGAGGCCCATTTCCATCTTAGCGGGTACGTAAATAAGCAAAATTTACGCTTCTGGGGCACTGAAAATCCGCGTGTAACCCACGAAGAGCCATTACACCCGCTCAAAGTCACTGTATGGTGTGCTGTTTTCGCTGGAGGAGTCATCGGACCTTTTTTCTTCGAAGACGTCACGGGCCAAACGGTTACTGTGAATGGTGAGCGCTACAGAGCAATGATCAACGAGTTCTTTTTGCCGCAACTTGATGAATTGGGATTGGAAAACATGTGGTTCCAACAGGACGGTGCAACGGCACACACTGCACGTGCCACAACCGATATGCTGAAGGATGCATTTCCCGGGCGCCTAATCTCCTGTTTTGGCGATTTGCACTGGCCAGCAAGATTGCCTGATTTGACCGCTCCAGACTTCTTTTTATGGGGCTTCTTGAAGTCGCGGGCTTATGTCAACAAGCCTCAGACTCTTGCAGCTCTTAAAGACAATATCCGTCAAGAATGTGAGGATCTATCGCCGGAAGTTTTGGCCAAAGCAAGCAACAAAAAAGAGTCAAAAAGAAGTGGAGAAAGGCGAATCGAAGCTAAACTCAGCAGCAAAAAGTCCACTGGAAGTTGAGGAAAGCGGTTTAAAGTTGATAGAATTTGAAAATTTTAAAGTGAACAATATGCAGCCAACATCAAGTGTGAGCAGCAACTCGGCCAATTCAGTTGAATTTCTCGAAATGTTAGTAGGAGCGTAACGGTCAACAATTCTCGAAAATTATACCAAACTACGACGGTAAGGCAGGTCCACTCAGAACGTGGCTGGAGGATTTCGCCCAAAATGCTTTTGCGTATCGTACCCAGAAGAACAAAAGTAAATGAATGCGGGAAATAGCCAAATTGTTCTTGCCAAATGGTCAGCGTCTCAAACCATGAAGCTTTATGTAAACCATTAATCGAAGAGTTTGGCGAGATACTTAGCACTGCCGACGTTCTTAAAATGTATTTCAAATGAGAAAGGAAGCAGTACTAGGAGCGGTGAAAGATGTAGCAGCCATTCGGTATATCGAGGATGGTCGAAAGGTACGTGATGACTTGAAATACCCTTTATATAGTGCCAAAACGTTGTAGAGCAAAAGCAAAACTACGACAAAGAAGGCGGCAGCGAATTGCGTGGAGTTTCGAAACAACATTGTTTCAATTGCGGGCCAACTTGTAGAATCGGATCAGTGCACAGAAATCGTAATGAAATTAATCAATGATTATAAACTGGCTACAGCTACCACTGCTGTACACCCTACTCAATTAAAGATAATACCAAAGGGAAGTTTACTAAACTTTAATGAGAGTCCAACTCGACTGTCTGCAGCAAAGCGTGCCATTATTAAAAACCAAATTGAGGAATGGTTAAGGCAGGCTACAGTGCGTGAACCCACTGCGAATATAGCTAGTAAAGTCATTCTAGTAGAAAATAAAGACGGCGGTTATCGTGGTTGCATAGACTACCTGGAAACTGGATTTCGCTGTGTTAAAAGATTGATTCCCTGTACCGGTTATTGGCAGGTTTTGGAAAAAATGTGACTGCATTAGCATTATTATTAGATTATTTTCGGTGATGAACCTGAAAAACTTCGAAAGAAAGTAGACAAAAATACACGGCATTCGTTATTAAAGAAGGTTTATATGACGTTACGTATATTTTTCGAGGGAGTAATGGAAATGTATGTTGACAACATAGCAGGCTTGCAAATTAAATGGGCTAAGTGTAAGTTCTAGTAGAAAAAAATTTGCTTCTAAGGGCATGAAATTCAGAATGGCAACATATGGCCAGGTAAAGATAAATAAAAGCTGTTAAATATTTTCCTTAGCCGAAAAATATAAGAGATATTAAATAAAATATTAACTAGATATTTTAGAAAGTTCAACCCAAATGATGTAACTAGAGCTAGGTCGCTAACGCAATTATTGGAAAAAGTTGCAGCATTTGTAATGAGTGTCACAGAACATCCAGCAATCAGTACATGTGTTGAAAGCAGCGCTTACTTAAGATCCCGTTTTACAGGTTTTCAAACAAAACGAAAAAACTCAACTTCATGTCGATGCATCAAAGCATAAGCATTCGGGCCTTTATTAAAGCCGAAAGACGTCGCCACAAGAAGAAAAACTCCACTGCTACTTTCAGGGAGTGAAGGTTGCATATCCAGCGACGAAACGTCTTTGTCATTATTTGACGACCTAATAACCGATTGCGCAGCGTTTAAGTAGACGGCTACCAAAAATTTCTGACCAAGTCGACGGGCGCATAGGAAGCAGTAAACATGGATTACAACATTTGAGAATCCACAAGGAATCGTGAGCGACAGAGCTTTTTTATAAAATGTATTTAAAGACTTTTGCAATAAGAATAAAATTGAGCATTTTGTAATAACAACGGATGTCTCGAGGGGCAACGGACAAATACGCGTCAATATTTATAGTGCTTTCCCTATTGGCAAAATTATCAGCTAATGACTCTGCCAAATGGTATAATTATACAGCGATGGTACAAAGAGCAATTTGCGAACACGTTCATACAACAACAAAATTTATACCGTACGGAATTATGGTTGGGTTAAAAATGAGAAACGAAACGTCTACCACCATAGTTAAGTTACTTCAAAATGAAATGTTGGTCGCATTCCAAGATGATCGCAACAAACTAAGAGAGGCAAAATACCTATGTAGGTGTTATCCCAGACCCCAAACTCAGCTGGAAGTCCAACGTAGAGTACAGAGTAATGTAAGAGAATGTTGGGTAAAAAATGGGGTCTCCATCCAAAACCTTCCAATTGGTCCTATACAGCCATTGTAAGGCCAATACTAACATATGCGGCACTATCTTGGTGGCCCGCAACAGAAAAGAAATACAACAAAACTAAGCTGAACAAGATACAACGAACAGCGTGTACCTTAACTACAGGAGCGCTTAGCACCAGTCCTACTGAAGCGCTCAATGTACTAACTCATCTGCATCGGTGAGACTCAGAGACATAGGAAGCTGGACAACAAGCCCGTATGGTCACAGTACGATCGTCCTACAGGGACCCTCGCTGCCCAAAAACAGATCAGACTACACAGTCCCCGACCTAAACTTCAAGAAAGGCTTCACGGTACCATTTCCACCGAGAGCCGAAGGGAGCAAAGGGAAGCTGATTGGAAGATACGATATCGAAATCTATACCGAAGGTTCTAAGATGAACTGTGGTGTGGGAGCTGGCTTCCATTCGGTGCCGCTCAACCTATCCCAGTCAATTCGCCTTCCTGACTATGCCAGCGTGTTCCAGGCAGAACTGTTAGCGATCAGAAAGGATGCAAATCTCTAAAACTCTACAAGGAAGTTGGTGCAAGAGTAGCTGTCTTCTCAGACAGTCAAGCAGCTATAAATGCCTTGGACTCCAACTCCATTTCATCCAAACTAGTCTTACAGTGTAGAGAGGAGCTGGAATTGCTCAGTCATTGGCTTGAAGTCACTCTGATATGGGTTCCCGGTCACAGAAATATACTGGGTAATGAGATAGCGGATGAGCTAGCAAGAAAAGGCTCGACACTAGAAATAGCAGAGGCGGTGGCAGTCTCCACCCCACTCAACACATTAAAAGCATCCATTGCTTCACACTATCATGCTCTAGCCGAAAGAAGATGGAAGCATCTAACTAAATGCATTACAAGAAAAAACACATGGCCGTCATACAAAATCCAAAGGTCGAATGATCTGTTAGGATGCTCCCGGCCAAACATCTCACGTATCACTGCAATCCTTACAGGCCATTGGAAAGTAGGGGATCATGCAGCTAGACTCAATCTACCCTTCAATCCTATCTGCAGGTGCTGTCAAGCGGAAGGTGCGAAGGAAAGTCTTTTCCACTACTTATGTGAATGTCCAGGGCTAGCTGGGGCACGACTCCGCTCCTTTGGTAAGCCTTTCCTGCAGCAAATTAATGAGATCTCAGATATCGAGATGCTGCTATGCTTGGACAGCACTAAATGGATTTGACTTATAACACCAAAAAAAAAAAAACATAATTATACGAGAACGGTGCTGGTAAAACGGTGCTGGTCACTAATTGGGATTCTTTCAGTGGAAATACTCAACCACTTCAACAACACAACCCTATGCGCATGCAGCTCTTCATATACATACATATAGATGTTCTTAATAACTATCGTAATTTCTCGATGTGGCAACTTGTAATTCCTGGCGAGTTCTGTCTTGCCATCTAGAGTCGCCATCAAGGCGAACTCAAGTTTTCGTTTTAGTAGGCCTCTTCTATTCCCCATTTCCCCGATCGCTATCTCTATGCTCAATTAATTTCACAAAAAAATTGTATGCGAAAGCAACAACAAACTTATCGAGTAAGATTCATCGCCAGCGAGTATGGCTATAGCTCATTAGGCCGCACTGCCTTACCAGCACATGTAATTTAAGGCAGTTCTCTTCTCGCGTTGCCGACATAAGTATATCCATGCTTCATCTATTCGCCACTTGCTAAGTGTTGGCGAAAAAAGAGGCCCAAAATTTCATTCGTGCGCTCGATTCGGGAAAATTCACTACAATATTAACACAGTTATTCACTTCCGGTTTAATTTTTCTTTTTGAATGTACAATAAACAAGCTTTTATCTTCAAAACACGCAATTCCTCTGATTGGTTTTAACTGCTCTACTTTCACCAATTGCATTGCTGATTTGCTAGCCACCAAGCGCAATAATTTTAAGTAATCAATATTCTAGGTAAACATCAAAACGTGTACTGAGTAATAAATTCAGTTAATTGAAAGTGTGATCTAGCCCAGGGCGAAGATTATGTCTCATATTCATATTCATTCCTATTCTGGTATAAGACGGGTCCTTTTCGAAGGAAATGCAAATCTAATTGAGAAGTTTTCGTATTATCTTTTCGTGGATAAAAAACGTTAAACGCAATCGAAACACAGAGGCCATAATTTTTACTAGTCGCGATAAAACAGTTACAGATAAAATTTAATTTAATTCGATATCGATTCGTTTTTTGTAGTCTTTTTAATATTTCGATTTTTTTTCTCGGTAAATCGGAAATATCAGGTTTCAGTATGCTCTGTAAAAAGGTGAGAAAGTTTTGGTCTGCACTTGACACAACACTAGTTATGTTTAAACGTTCGCAGCTGTGCGAATAAGCAAAGCAAATAAAATAGATAGTGCCAATCCTTGTAGTGGATTATTGGTTAGGAAAAGAAAAATAATTTTGGTGGCATTTCACAACTTTAAATTTTAATTAAATCCAGATCCACATTTCGACCACTATGGGTTTGTGCATGACTACCATTTGGTAGATAGAAATAGCAGCCACCCCTCGGCAAAACATTCGGAGGTGGCATAAAACTATAGGTCCCCTTCATTTGTGCAACAACATCAAGATGCACAGCACAAACTGGAGGAGCTCGTCCAAATACCTAGCAAAAACTAAATATTATTTATTTATTATTATTGATGTGACAATAAACATATCCGTTATACGTTAATATGCAATTCCAATAAAATTTATTTTTTGTTTAAATCTCAACAAAAATTAAATCTGCTTAACGAAATACTAAAAGCTTCCAAATGGCTGCTTTGTTCATGTTATTAAAAATATTCAAGTGGATATTGGATTTTGTGTTCAAGAAACAGGAAGAATTTTTAAGAGAAAGTTCGGTTGAAATAATTGATGCTCTTTGGACACCTAAATTAATAATTAATACAATCTTTTTTTTATAAAAAATAGTTCTTGTCAGAATTATGCCTCATTTAAAGTGTTTTTCAACAAATTTCATTTGGTGCCTACATACATACATACATATGTATCCATATATCGGATACAATATTTAAATTGATCGAATGTTTATTTGAGCAATCCTGTTTAATAGTAGGTTGTACTCGTAACTATGTATGTATGTATATTCAAAAATATTTCAGGGCTTTTCAATTATTCGCCATTTATTGAACCGCTAAACTGAAAATACAAACTCTAAAGCGTCCGGCACTCGAAGTGTAACCAATTAAAAAGGCCATAAATTTAGTTTGGAAAATTACTTCTACTCAATTCAAAGTAAAAAATGTGTGAAAATAATACAAAGTTTACTTTTGCTCGATATGACCATCTTTTGCTTTGCCTATGGCCTTGAGACGATCCAGACGAATCACAAGCAGCCCGAATGTGACTTACAGGTATTTTCGCATTTACCTTGACGCCAGGCTCGATCGAAACGATTGGAGAGCGTCCATCTGCGGTTACAGCGGCCCAAACCATTACCTGAGGCACGTGCTGCCTCGGTGACCAATCGATGACTCAAATACACGGTCAGCCAAATACACCTTATCGTTTTGCGAGTTTACGAATTGATCAATTTTAAACATTTCTCGTCAGTAAACACAATGTTCGGAAATTTACCGCTTTCGGCCAAGCGAAGCAACTCCTTCGCTCTCCCAAGTCTGAATTGTTGCTGCTTTGGTGTGAGATCTAGCGCCTTTTGGATCTTGTAAGGCTTGACTTTGAGATAATTTTTCAGTATGCATCGGATGATACGGTCAGATATTTTTACAGTTCTTTCGCCATTTGAAAAGCACTTCGTCGGGGATTTCGCTCAAGTCGCTCCTTCCCTTTTTGAACCATTTCGCGTGACGTTGCAGTCTTTTGATGACCACCTCAACGACGTTTCGCGATGCTACCAGTATCATTGTAACGAGCAATGGTGCGATAAACAAAAACTTTATTTACTTTAAGGTGTTCGAGCTCACGAACAGTCGCTGGTTGTGACTTTCCAGCCATTATAATGCAATTACACTATTACGTTTGAAATCCATTACTGATTTTCTTTCTTCGAGTTTACTCTCGGCAAAATGCTTTCGCGAGCTTGTAAACAATACTCTGGTCTGTCACTTAGCCAACTAACAGATGCGCGAGAAGTCTGAAGTTGGTTACACTTCGAGTGCCGGACCCTGTAAACTTGTATTCTAAAACGTATGGATACACTTGGGTAACAACAAAAGTTATGATTATACATATAATACGTACACATGTTTATCTTATGTTGAGAAATTGTTATCACCGAAGATTACTAATACTAAAGATAAAATATAATATAGGGTTAATGGCCCTGTGGCAGCCATTTTGTTTTGGTGACATCTCTCAAATCTTTTGTTTATTATTCAGTTGTTTATGCCAAATCGTCATGGCAAGTTACACGATTGAACAGCATGTTCAAATGATAAAACTTTATTATCAAATTGAGTGTTCATTAACGCAAACGTTGCGCGCATTGCGCCCATTTTTCGGTAGACGTGGTGGCCCTTCCAATTTCTTACGGCCCATATTGAACCATATGGACCTAGACGACATGGGTTTCAGCAGGACGGCGCTACGTGTCACACAGCAAACGCCATTTTATTCCATTTCAACATCTACCCGCCCTTATTGAAAAACCCTTTATATGGAAAACAATACTGAGAGATATATTAGTCACAATTCAAAAAGTGTTTCTCCAGATTAAGTTTTGATTTGAAAGTCTCTGGTGAGTTAGAGAATATGTCCAAATTTTGCATAATTGGTTAGACTGCCTTATACAACGTGCACGCCGTTCATTTCGACTAAAATTGATCTTGTAATAAGATAAAGGGAACATATTGCTGAGTCTAAGGTTACGAGTAGGGCAATTAAAAAGTATTAGCTCCAGCAAGAAGTGACATTTGATATGGTTCGTAACTATGTCCCTTATAAACATTACTGATGAACTTTTTCTCCGCATTTCTAAAGTTGCTAACAAAAGACATCTACTTTTATATGCAGGTAAACTGCAAGGCCAACGAAGTGAATGAATAGCAAATCTAGTGAAACGTTTTTGAACCTTCTCAATTCTTAATGATGAGCCCATATAGAATGGATCCCAAATAATGCTGCAATATTCGAGGTTTGATCTCACAAGAGAAAAATACAAATTCCTCAGCGTAGATATATCCTGGCATTTACCAGCGATAAGAGGTAAGGAGTTATCATCACACCAAGCTTCCAATCTTGTTAAGTCTTCTAGAAGTCTTATGCAGTCAGTTACGTCCTCTATCCGACTATAATTTTTCAGGTCATCTGCGTACATCAGACAACGTGATGTCTAGAAAACGTCTGGAATGTCATTAACAAACATTAAGAACAATAGAGGCCCAAGATGGCTACCTTGAGGTACGCCTGAGGTAACTTTGATGGCATCAGATTTTATGTTATTTATACGAACGAATTGAGTTCTATCTGCTAGATAAGATGCAAGCCACTTAAGTAAGCTAGGATGAAGACCAATTGAACCCACCTTTTTTATTAGGATACTATGGCAGGCTCTATCGAATGCTTTCGAAAAATTGGTGAATATGGCATTAAGACAAAATTGGCAAATAACCCTAAATTCGTAACAGTAGATCTACCCTTGAAAAAGCCGTGCTGATTAGGCGATATGAGATCAACAATTTGAAAGAAAATCAAATCATGAAGTAGATTTTCAAAGAGATTAGGTATGCAAGAGATTTTGCAGATAGGGCGATAGTTTTGGACTTCCGACTTGCTTCCAGACTTATGTATTGGTATGATAAACGATTTTTTCCAATTATGTAAAAACTCACCGGAAGCTAGTGATTTATTGAAGATAATTGTTAATGGTTTTGCTAACGATGCAGCACAGTTTTTGAAGTGAAAACTTCTTTAGAATCGTTGGGAGTGATTTGAGAAAAAGTGAAACGAAAAAAGCGACACTCTTGGCTACGAATATTACATATACACGTAGCGACGAACTAAATAACTTTTAGGCCAGCGCCGACAGCATGGCGCGATAGCCGAGCGGCTAGCAATGTGAGCTTCCGATCCAAAATCCTTGGTTCGAATCACAAGAAAAAAATTTTTTTTATATAGTTATTTTATTTTATTTTATTTTATGATATGTTTATGAGGAACTTTTTTTCATGGCAGAAATACACTCGGTGTTTTGCCATTGCCTGCTGAGGGGTGAGCGCTATTAGAAAAATAGTTTTCCTTAATTTTGGTGTTTTCACCGAGATTCGAACTGAAGTTCTCTCTGTGAATTCTGAATAGTAGTCACACACCAACCCATTCGGATACGGCGTTTGTTTAATTTTACTGATGCAAAAATGAGGAAAAATATATGAATAAAGTTTGCTTACTGTTTACACATTTTCCAAAGGTGACGGAGAATCAAAAAAAAAGTCGATTTTCAAACAAATACGAGTGCATATGTGTAATTGTGTTAGAGTTTCGGTCACGCCCCAGCAAAACCTGCGTGCATATGTGTTTGTAACATTCAAAAAAATGTAATTGTGTTAGAGTTTCGGTCACGCAGGTTTTGCTGGGGACGCTCATAATAGCAACCGCGTGTGTATTTTTATATTCGTAAATATTTTCATTTTTAAATATTTACCGCAATTATGCCGAAAAATAATGCAGAAAAGTGTCGTGAATATCGACAGAAAAAAAAATCAATAAATAGCATCACGGAATTCATTCACGAAAATTTAATAAAGTATACACCAGAAGTATCGCGGATACTTAGAAAAGATTACAATAAAGTTCCAATGATTTTAAGTGGCGATTTTAACGTAAATTTTGCATTGGACACAGCGGTTCCTTTAATTGACGTTCTCAATACAACATTCAATTTAAAAATGTGTAACAATCGCACTGAATCGACAACACGATCAAAAACAACCATTGACGCGGTATTTCAAAGACATGTTGACAACATCGAAACCAAAGCATTTGTATCATATTTTAGCTATCATAAGCCACTCGTATCATTTGTTGAAATTGAAAACATTGAGGATGAATAATAATAAAATGAAGAAAATAAAATATGAATTTTATAGCATTATTATAATGAACCTATAATTATCTTGCTTCTAATGCTGCTTTCGTCTTATTCTCTCTCAGTTTGTTTTACGGAAGGTTTCACTTCTATCGCGTCTAACCGTTAGACTGGTGTTTTTTTTTTAATAATATAGGAGGGAAGCCATCTTCTCCAGGATTTGGGTCATTTGCCAAGGCCAAAAGGCTCCTGAGTACATCATTAGACAGATGAAGAGGAGAAAAACAACAATGGTAGCATTTTAGTTCTTATGCCGCCAGCATTCTGATAATACTGTAGAAAATCTGCCGTATTTCATAACTTATTAAGAGCGTCGGTACCAGTGTTGCCAATTTAGCGACTTTGTCGCTAGAATTGACGACTTTTGCTTGAGTCTTGGCGACAAAAAAAAAGTTTTGACGACAAAAATTATTTAGCGACTTATCTGGCGACTTTTGGAGAGCAAATCAAAACCGTTTTAGGCAATAGATACTTTTCTATCAACTTGATTACCCGTGAATGCCCTTTACCTTCCATACTCTAGAGTAACAATTTACTGATTATATGTAGATAAAATAACGCAATCCGTCGCCATTTTTTTCATATGAAAATTTTCGAAATTCCGTACGTACAACGATAACTACATTTATAAAAATTAACAAGCAGTTTCAATTTTTAATTTCAGATGATCCGTTTTTGAGTAATCGATGCAACCATGGAGGAGGAAATACTCCACGAGATTGTTTATAACTTTTTTTATAAATTAATATTTTCCCATAAAAATTTACGATGACAGTCTTTAATGGACACTTAATTAAAAAAAAATCCGATCCACAAATTCCTTCATGTTCCCCCCTAAAAAAATCACTTATTTCTGTGGCTATCACAGTGGTGTTCCCCCTTAAAGCATAGCTTTTTTATGCCACTTTTTCTTTACTATGCTTAAATATATTTTATAAATCCATTTCAAGACTTTAATTAATAAGAATATAGTAAATTGTTATATGATTTGCCTGGTTTTATTATAAAAGCGTAATAGTTAATATTATTAATTTTATAAATTTTCAAATTTCCATTTGAATCCAGTACTGGATCAACTTCGTAAATAACTTTTTCAACATTGCTTGAATCACTCATGCTTTCCAATGATATTTTAAAGATACGAATGTTTTTCAGACACAAATTAACAAAGCGTTAGAAAATTTAGTAGATTTATCGAATCATAATAAAAAAAACCAGTATTTCAGGAGATTCAAACTAACTTCCGTTGATCTCTCTTCTAGCGACTTTTGATATTGACCCTAGCGACTCAGATTTATTGGCGTTGGCAACACTGGCCGGTACACGCTAGGTGTGCGGTGGTTTCGTCTCTTCTTTTTGAAAATTCTTAAATGGACGTACTTTTATGTTCTCTTACCAAAGAGAAGCGTTGAAAATCTTTTTATAATTTTTTTTCAGACACACCAAGCTTAAATGATAGTCTCTTTAGTCCTTTAAATTCGACGTGTTTCTTTACTAACATATAACAAGAAGGGTCGCTCTTATCGCTGCATGGTTGTGTAGGTACATATTCAATTATGATTTCAGCGGTCACTGTGTGGTTGAAATATGACAAATGTACCCACTTCATTGCTACAATTACATCCAGTTCTCGGTTTGCATCAAGAATGATAGAAAGAAGATTGCGCCCATCAGAGCGTACGTGACGTCACGTTTGCTGAGTTGTGCAGTATTGCCAACCATTTGCTCTTCGCAATAAATTTAGTGCTTTTTTATACCGAAAATGCGAAAATTTTGAAGTTTCGTGTTTGTTTCGTTTTTTTAATTTAAAGCTACCGAAACTTTAAGTTAAAAATCAAACTATATTATTAAACAAAAAAAGGTTAAAAAATGTCACTCTGAGAAGATTTTAGTGCTAATGAAAATTTGTTTACTCTTATAAAATTTGATAATTTGAAAGTGCAAATTTAATTTTTGGCTCCATTTAAGATTATGCAAAAATATTAAATGCCTCTCAGCTCTTCTTAAGATTGAAAGCCTTTTTACACATTTAAAAAAGTCTTTGAATTTATTGAATGCGAATTAAAACCATAGAGGTCTAATGGTTTCTTCCGGTCATCAATCCTTAGTGAGAAATGTCCTATGTCTAGAGTTATATTCATTGTAAAAATAAACAACAAAATACCAGAAAATACTAAAGAAACCATACTGACATTTTTACAAAAATGGGCATTTAAGTGCGTTTTTATATCCAAAGCTAGGCAACTCTGCAGTAGCGAGAGAGAGATTTGACTGCCGAAAGCAGAAGAACACCAACAACACCGGCAATCGCGGGCAATGCCACCAGATGCTAAAAAAAAGTAAAGCTAAATAAAACTGAGTGAATTATTTACCTAATTCTTAAAAAATGTATATTTTACAAAATTATAAACATGACATTTTAATTAGAACCGCTAGAAAAATGTCATGAAGAAAGAACTAAAACTCCGAGACAAAAAATAACAAAAATAACAAAAAAAAATGCTAAATCAAGTTACGAAAATGGTAATCTGGCCATACTGGAGCTAAAATCACGTAACTAGTTGTCAAATTCGCTGAGCGCAAAGTAACGGGACCACGATAGGCGCCATCTCATTATTCTTTCCATCATGAGCTTAAATGATAGTCTCTTTAGTCCTTTAAATTCGACGTGTTTCTTTACTAACATATAACAAGAAGGGTCGCTCTTATCGCTGCATGGTTGTGTAGGTACATATTCAATTATGATTTCAGCGGTCACTGTGTGGTTGAAATATGACAAATGTACCCACTTCATTGCTACAATTACATCCAGTTCTCGGTTTGCATTGCAGCCAACAAACAGTGTTTTTTGGTTTACGTTGTTGGTTGCTTAGCATCAACGGTTATAAACATTTCATCATTAACCGGCTGCAGCTGCGAATCAGCAAGAGAAAGGTTATTCGACGGCACTGCTTTTGATTGGTTTGAGATAGCAACGACGTAAGCAGCGCTGGAGAATGCGTATTATGTTTTTTGTGTTTCTACTGTATTAGGGGGCGTCCATAAATTACATGAGGTGTTTTTTTCAATTATCTGACCCTCCCTCCCCCCCTGGTGAGATGTCGTGAGATTTTATTCAACCCCCTCCCCCATCCCCCAATCTCACGTGAGATTTTTCAAAATGTGGGTTTCTTATGTAAACGCGTTGGATTGTTATTGTAAAAAGAAAAAAAAATTGCTTCGTGCTTTTATTTACGACTAGTTAAGACTAGTAATCAATATTGCTGAGAGTTATAAGTGTAATAAAAATTAAACAATAGAAGACTTAAATCGTAACTACTGCGATTAAAAAAAGAATATCTACTCTAATTCAGTCCATGGAGAATCATGCGCGGTTTCAAGAGAGACTATTGGGACCAACATGTCCATATGATTTTCAGTAAAATCATGTGCTCCTTCAACTTCGTTCTAATCTAGCCACTCTAAGCCGTTGACGCTTGCGCACAGTAACTCATTAGCTCGTCTTGTGACAATCCGTGAGGGTCGCACTTTGCGGAACATACGCGCTTGCTCAGCTGGTGCAATGTGAGCTGCTCGCCTGTGCTCTGCAACTCTTGTGATAGATGCGAAGTAAATACCGCATGTACTGCAGCATATTTTCTCTAAATCATCACGTATACTTGGGCAATAGAGATCAATAGGCGTGCTGATGAAGGCATTCAGCGGTTGAATCGGTACGCGTATTAGAAATGGAGCAAATGATTTTCCGTCATGTTCTTTAAAGTCCGGAATTGTCAAACGTCAACCTGAGGGATAGGGCGTTCGGCTCATAGTGGCGCGAAAACAACCGACGGGCTACACTGTACCGCAAATTCAGATTAAATTGAGCTATTTGGTATAAAACAAATATGGTGGTTTGACAATAGTAATGTATAACGTCGAAGTATGAATGAAATTATTTTCTTTCGAACGAATTAGTGAATGATCTTAATCATACTACGATTACGCTTGAGATTAAATCTTAAGCATGTACAATTTTTTTGTTTCAATCAGAAAAAAAATTGCGTGATATTTGCCGAGACCCCCCCTCTCTCCAACGTAAGATTAGATGAGATTTGACTCGACCCCCTCCCCCCCTTAAACATCTCACGTAATTTATGGACGCCCCCTTAGATATTTTGGCATTAGGCGGAGCAGCGAGAGAGAGCTTATTGCAAACCTTAGCATTTCGATCGATATTGACTGGAGAGTCGGCAGCAGAAGAGAAAGATGGCGGTGTTGAGTTAGAAACAAGTACTCGATCCTGTTTTTTTGTTGTTGCAGAATTATTGTCCTGTAGTACATGTAAATTGTTGCGAAGGGCTTTTATATCATTAGCCAAAGCGGGAATAGTAGCAGCGACATCGAGATCGCAAAGTTTGTGACGAACGGCTTTTACCTCAAACTGTAGTTCTTCTACCTTTTTAATTAAGTTTCTCATGTCGGTTTGCAAAGAGCTAACTACGGCTATCATTTTCTTCTGAGCATATCTAAGAGATTTAATTTCGTGGAAAACAGCTTGCAGGTTGATTTCTTCCTTGCTGCACTCCGCTGATGGATTCGGTCTCACGGTTACCGAAGTAGCTGGAAGCGATGAGACATTGGCGGTCCCAGAAATATTTTCATTTGAGTTGTCTGCATCTATTGGCGGAGAAACTAAGCGAGGGGACAGTAGGACCGATTTACGGCGCGCTTTTGTGCATTGTTTACAGCAATACTGCTTATTTATTTTCAACAGGTACTCAATGTCAGCTGGCAATAAATTTTCGCAAGTAAGATGATAAAATTCGCTGCACTTAACACACTGATTTTTTTTTGTTTTGGCTGCCCCATTGTGGATAAAAAAAGTGTCCAAGTAAAACGATAAGCTAAATCGAGTCACTGTCGCACGAACGATTAAATACAATATATCACCAATAAAATTTAGTTAACGCGGGAGGTCCGAAAAACACGTCCGTTACGTACAATGTTAACTTTGTTTCATATTCAATCCACCAAATCTCAAAAAAAAAAAATAATAATAATAATAATCAGCTGTTCCACTGCCCTTGTGTAAATGCGCTTTGCCTTTCTTGTTGTATTCATTATGAACTCGTTAGTATATCTTTAAATAGGACGCAAATTAAGCATTCTATTTATGACGGTTTTTTTACTTTCATCTTAGTTTCATAATTTAATACCATTAAATTTCCAATACTACCTAAATATGGCTGTGGAGTAAATCTATAACAAATGGTTTTTTAGCATAAAAATTGTTTCTTCTGTTAGGAGAATCGAAATACACACAGTGGTCACACAATTTATTCGTACACCCTGGGTAGTACATAAAAATTGTTAGCTTTGTGCACAATATTTGGTGTAACAATGTACATACATATCTCTTTTGGGTCACTGCAAGAATATTACATTCCCAATGAATTGTCGCAAACAAATTTCCCGTTATTTCAACTTACACTGAAGGGTTCCAAGAAAAGCAGGCAGATGTAGCAAAATGCTGCAAAGCATTTATTCGTACACTTTCAGCTCATGATATTGCTGCTGCAAAAGTAACAGTAAAAATCGTTTCTGCTTTACTAATATTGCTGAAAACGAAATAAGATTGGTTTTTCTTAGTTTCTATCGCCGAGTAAGTTTTAGTTTCGATTGAAAATGGAAAAAAGGGACGAAGCGCGGATTTACCATTCGAAATCCGTAAAATTGCTGTTAAATTGTAATTGGAAAACAAGTCTCTGCGCAAAATCGGCAAAACATTTGGCAAATCGTATTCTACGGTGCAAAGAGTTATTGCCTAAGCTAATCACCACCAAGCCGGAAGGCGAAAAATATTGACTCCACGACTCCACAAAAATAACCTCTACGATACTATGCCGAAATATTTAAGTCTTTGAATAAAAAAGTAAGCCGTAATTGTCTGCATAACGCCGCAAGCCCTACATTTCAGATATTAACAGAAAGAAAAGATTGGAACTCGCCAACGCTATATAAATGAACCAGATTCTTTTTGGGAAAACGTCATACTCAGTGATAAATAGAAATTTAATGTTTTCGGATCAGATGGGCCTCCAAAAGTTTGGCGAAAAGAAAATACATAACTGAATGAAAAAAATCTTATTCCTTCCAGTAAGCATGGTGGAGGAAATTCAATGGTTTCGAGGTGCATAGCTTCATCTGAAGTAGAAAAAATGGTTTTTATGGATGGTAAAATGGACAAACATCTGTATTTAAAAATTTTGAAGAATAAATTGCATGGTAGTGGCGTTAAACTTGGACTGTATTCTAAAGGGTTCTTGTTTCAACAAGACAATGACCCAAAACACGCATCTTATCTCGTGCAAGAATGGCTTATTTACCACTGTAAGCAGTTTAAAACTCCACCTCAATCTAGCAGCTCTTTGAAAGGAGAATCAGAAAGCACAAAATAACATCAAAGGTATTATTAAAGACAGCTTTAAGTGTTGAGTGAGAGAAAATTGCAGATAATGAAACCAAGGTATTGGTAAAAAGTACTATGTGCGAGGTTTGGCAGCAGTTATTAAAGCTTAAGGCGGCCCAACAAAGTACTGAGTACTCGATTTTTCTATTAAAATATAATATTTTAAATAACATATTCTTTATATGGCTATGTACGAATAATATTTTTGCATAAAATTGTGCCTTATTTCGTTATTACTTTAAGTTCTCTAATTCCAGAAATGAATTTATAAGTTTTTGTTCCTTAAATACTGAATATTGATTTTTTACGAATATATTAAAATTTTTTTTTTTTTTTGGATAAATAGTGTTAAGTATCAGGTGTATCAGGTTAAGTATCGCGGTTTAGAAATCCACCTGAAAATAGGAGTGACTTAAGCGAAGAGCACGCAAAAATTCCATCAAACCATTCGCACTTAGGAAGATTAGGGTTAAATTTGCGGCAATGCGAAAGATAATGCCAGTATATTAATGAGTAAATTACTAATTTTCTCGTCATGGCTCATGTTGTTGTCTTTTCTGTATTTATTTCTGCACTTCGAAATACACAAATAGATGATAATATATATATGCAAATATCTACTGCTTACGGCTATCGCACCAATAATAAATGACAGTAAATATCGTCATGGTTAATACTACGGCTAAAGTTACGGTACGATACCTCAAATTTAACCTTTAGACCATTTTTTACTTAAAAAGAAAAGTCCAATTAAAGCCATGTTAGAGACCGGCCGCCGTAGCCGAATGAGTTGGTGCATGAGTACCAGAATTCAAAGAGAACGTAGGTTTGAATCACGGTGAAAGACCAAAATGAATAAAAAGATTTTTCTAATAGCGGTTGCCCCTCGGCAGGCAATGGCAAAGCTCCGAGGGTATTTCTGCCATAAAAAAACAGCTCCTCATAAAAAGTATGCCGTTCGGAGTCGGCTTGAAACTGTAGGTCCCACCATTTGTGGAACAACATCAAGACGCACACCATAAATAGGAGGAAGAGCTCGACCAAACAACCAAAAAGGGTATACGCACCAATTATATGTATATGTATATACATATATATATATATAGAGACTTTAAAACTGTTTAATATAAGAGAACGATTTGAACTAAATACAAAATTAAAAAGTAAAAATGCACCAGTGTATTTATCAAATAGGATAGAATACATAAAATAAGTGCAAAAATGTTTACTAAGAAATAATAATGACTTTAATAATTTATGTAAGATATGTGAAACTTAGCTTATTCTAATAAATTAATAATAATAATAATTGCAACTGGTTCAATAATCTCCACTCCACATCTCAATAAATTGGCTGTTATTGGAAAAGCGTTTCGTAGAATAAATTAAAATTTAACGTCAAAAAGGCAATACCAGTGCTTTATTATTATTATTAAAAGTGGCATAGAAAGAATCCCTTATTGCATACTCAAATGTGCAGGGCATATGCATATGTATGTATGGATATACATATGTATATGTATAGTATTATACAATTTGAAGCCAAAAATTTTAATTCGTGACCAGTGCGCATTTTCGTACATAGTAATTACATAGCAGAGGTCGGATAAATTATAATGCACTATATTAATATTATGTGTAATAATTTTAATGGCGCAGTGCAAACGAGATTTTATGGGATTTTATCTATAATTTTCTCTCATTTCCTATAATAATTTTAAATTTATAAAATGTCTGTTCTATTCACCACTGCTCTGCTCGACTAACTTAACGGGAATTTTGCTTGTGAAAGCAACAACAAAGTTATCAAGCGAAATTCGGCGCTAGCGAGTTGGGTTATACCTCATAAAGTTGGTATAATTCACTATTTTACAAACAAATGTAATTCTGGGCAGCTCTATTGCAGCGCGCCAGGATATATTTATCATTTACTCCATCAATTCGCCCCTCGGTAACCCTTGGCTAAAGAGGCATAAACTCTTTTATCTAATCAGACGGAATACTCCCCATAATTGTTTACAGATAATTTAAATAAAAATAATAAATATTATATATTACCGACAATTTGTTGAAACATAACTTACATTTCGAAATATGAATGAGATTTATTTTCTTAAAAATTCACTTTATTGTTTGCACTGCAAGAAAAAATAAACCACAAGGACTTTTATAACATTTTTTTTATTGCTAAACTTCCGATTATCACACAGAGCCTCGCATTTCAAATATTATATATATATTTATGTATTTACTATCCGTAAAGTTTTATTTTGTATTTAGTTGTTAAGGCAGCATTCTTTAAATTTTACATTGTTATGTTTTTGCACTGCACTGTTTCTTATATTTTTTTATTATACATTTATTTTCTAAAATGCAAATTGCTCTTGTATTTAGCACATAGTCTCTTCAAATATTTAAGAAACCGGTAATTCTGTGTAAGACAACCCTGCCGTGGTATTTTAATAGATGAATATATTCACAAACTTAATGCATTTGTTACTACACCTCAAAACATATAATTTCTTCATTTTCGAAACATGTTTTAACAATTTCTTCTTATACATATGCATGCACGTATATTCTGCCGACAAACGTGTCCACTTCGAGCGGTTAAAATTAGCGTTCATAACGATAGCCGAACACACCCGAACTTACAATACTCAACACGCTTTACAATACCCAACACACATCCAGGCTAAAAATAACTTGCAGTTTTTGCCTGGGAAGATTTTCACTTTATTTAAAAAATATACTAAAATATCAGAAATTTTAAGTAACACATATAAATTTTAAATTCCGACCGAAACTTAAGAGTTTTACTAAAGTTTTAACTTTAATAGTAATTAATTACTGGATATTCTGTGGTAAATACATTAGTATACCATACAAATTTTAGGCAAATGTATCGAAATAAAATTATATTCTACCGTACCAGCACTTCACCACATGCGAATTCACAAGACAATTCACCACTTATCGCGTCGATTATTCTCTTCAGACTAAATATGCGAGCGGAAAGAAAACTTTCACATAGCCGACGAAAAATTTTAAATCTCTACTCACACGAACACCTCAAGTACAAATGTGCATATGTATAGTTACAATTTTTAGTCATACTAGGCTGTTCCTTTAACAACGTTGAGAATAAATTGTAAATCCCATATAATAAGCAATACGCTCACAAGTGAAATAAAGAAAAATTTAAGTAAAGTAAATATATTAAAAACCCACGGTGTACAGAAGCTGAAGGTGGCCCCTTTACAAAATCGTAGTGTTACCAAACCATTCACTGAAGATTTACAATCAAGGCGTACCTATTCAAGGTGATGTGATTAGAGATTTGATTGCTTGTTCTTCATTTCGCCTTTAAATGAGAATGTCAAGAAAACGGAATTACGGAAAGTTTTGTATACATTCAAATTCAAATAAGAAGAAGTGAATATTGTAATTTTCTGAAGGATTCTATGCGTTTTCTGTGTGAATTTAGATTAAATAAAAATTCTGTAAGAAAAAATGGCAAAGTGTGCAGTGTTATTAAAAAAATATGAACGCGGAAGAGGACCTTCTTCTAAAGTTCCAGTTGGCGAATCTGAACGGCAGTTTTGGTCCAGATCATGCCGAACGCAGTTTGAAAGTATGCCCGGATAATTTTTTGCGCACTTGATTTTTCACTCTACTATGACTTAGACTTAGAAGGGCAAGAAACAAAATTGGCCGAAAAACAACCATCAGACAAGGTTCAACCTTGCCATTATACATGTTGGAGCGGATTCGGTGGTGTATTGCAACAAGTTTTGACCGCGAGGATATCGATAATCTTTCAATTGTTGGGAAGTGAATGAAGACTGCGACATGCGTCCACCTAACCACCAGCTACCACTAAGACTGCATCACTAATCTGCCAACTTAATACATATATCCTTGCTTTGCTTGATATGCATCAGGTGAATACGTTCTTCCAAGCCACTTCCGTGGTTTCATATTCTGGATCTAATTTGTACCTACAAATTCAAAATCAAATTCAGTCAAAAGGAAGTAGGTATAACAGATGTACACAAAGTTCAACTTGCCGGTGTCAACTTTACTGTATTTCGCACAATGTTGTGAATGCGCGACAAACTAATTTCATCTATTTGTCATTCATTCCATTCTTCTTTCTCTCTCCGTTGATATTCTCATTTAAAAAACGTTGTCGGTTATCGAACGATACCACATTGTATAGAATCGCCTTGTTTACAAACAAATAATTTCACTTCCTTTTGTTTGTTTTGTTCAATTCAAAGCGGTTTTCGGAAGGCGCCTCCTTTAGTATAGTGTACACCGTGGTAGAAACATTATCTATAGTAGAAACTACAAGGTAGTAGCAGAAGAGCAAGAACAACAATTGAGTGTACATATTTTGTTGATTGAATAAGTCTCATCTTTTCGCCAAGCGTTAACAAGTGGTAAAATGCCTAATGCATCATCAAAGCTGCCGTCGCAGCAATGGTATGCCCGGAGACTAATAAACTCCCCCCACTGAATGAAATGAATGTGCGTCTCGATCCTAATTATGGTGGCACCTACCGTCTACGACTACCATAAATTCTATTAAAAAACTCTTTCGCTTCAATAATCCTTAACTTTATAATGTATTTCACAAACAACAAAAAACCTGTTTATACACAAAGAAATATGATATTTGCTTGTTGCTTTTTTGTTTATATGCGGCAATACTTTCATTGTGGAACCACGGTATTCCCCGGACTAGAGGAGTCCAAGAGATAACTTCTGCCGACAGGTGGTATCACGTCCGCTCAGCGAGAAGCCCCGCCGATTGCGAGAGAAGGTGTATTTCACCGGAGAAACTGTTGAGTCAACCGCTTTGGGGGTATGGACCTGGCACTTCCGACGCGTACAAATCGGATATCCTCCGTTCGGAAGCGCGAATCGTTTCCAGCCTGACCAGCACCTTTTTGGATCAGCCTCTCTAGACGCGCATTCCAGATTCACCCATCGTATTGCGGACGAAACGAGTAAGTTCTATTTAGCAATTACTGGCACGGTGGCTGTTATTATAAGTTGCTTAGCGAGGCAGCGACATTTCCGCTGCAGGATCATAGAGGCATGGGAGTTGGGCGATGCCTTGGAAGTTCTGATTGGCTTGGAACAACAGAAACACTTCAGGGAGGAGATTGAGAAGCTAAAAGCCGATTCAGGTTTGTTTTCTTCCAGTCGAGTACTGTCACTACATCTATTCTTTCATTACAACCAAATCGTGCGCGTCGGAGGGCGAATAGAAAATACAGAGTTGAAACTTGACCAGCGATTTCCAATAATTCTGCCAAAGTCTACACCTCTAGTTCATCTTTTAATAAGCCAAACCCATGAGACTACGTTCCATGAAGGAACGCAGCTGATGCTACTGCCGGTTTTGGATTCTCAATGCTAGGCAAGCTGTCAAGAATTTCGTACACAAGTGCGGAGTGGGCTGTCGTCATCGTGGACGGATGTTCAGCCAGCAGATGTATAATCACTAAAGCCGTTCATATTGAATTGGTGGACGACCTTTACGGCATGTCTTGCGCACGCTTATGTTCCACAATTGTGGCGTTTGGTGAAAGTTGTATTTGTCCCAAAGCCAGGCACGGACCGCTACGCTTTACCAAAAAGACCTATAGGCCTGACATCGTGTATGCTTAAGAGTCTGGAACGTATGGTGGAAAAGCACATTAGGACGAGGGTTCTAAGTCGAAACCCTCTCAACGTCAGACAACATGCTTAGAAAAGTGGGAAATCTTGCGAATCGGCTCTGCACGATTGCGTTAGCATAATCGAAAAAGGGCTGGAAACAAGAGAGTACACTCTTGGTGTGCTTGTGGATATTGAAGGAGCTTTCGACAATGCTACCTTTGACTCTATGTGCTCTTCTGTCAGAAGTCATGGAGTAGAAGAAATCATTGTCCGATGGATCCACTATATGCTATCCAAAAGACTGCTCGCCATGGATAGAGAAAGTGATGAAGGAGTCAGTGTTGAGGTTAAGAAGGGTTTGCCCACAAGGTGGTGTACTCTCTTCCCTACTTTGGTGCTTCGTGGTGGACTCTCTTCTTAATGATCTACAGGAAATTGGACACATCCAAGCCTACGCAGACGATGTGTTACGCACACATCTCAGGACGATCACTTGAAGTTATATGCAATAAAATGCAGGTAGCTCTAAACAAGATTGAGTATTGGTGCGAATTGCATGGTCCTTAGGTGAATCCTACAAAAAGTACAATACCTAAGTGCTTTTCACTAGGAAACGCAATATGGAAGGCCTGTTACTACCCTAATTGAAAGAGGTAACACTGCAACTGCCTTCTGAGGTTAAATATCTAGGAGTAATCCTAGATAGTAAACTTACCTGGAAGAAGCACGTCGAGCAGAAGGTCTCTCGAACACTAAAAGTCTTCTGGCAGTGTAAGAGAACCTTTGGCAAGACATAGGGTCTAAGACCGACCCTGATTAGACCCATTATTACATACGCCTCTGTAGTATGGTGGAAAGCCGCAACGGTTAATTCCAGAGTAAAACCTCTACAGAGAAGTGTGTGCTTGGGTATCACAGGTGCCATGAGCACGAGATCTGGTGATGCCCTTAATGCTATTCTGAACTTGCAACTTCTAGATCTTCAAATTTGAAAGGAAGCAATGAAGGCGGCGTGCAAGCTCCAGTTAAACGAAGTCTGAGGAAATGAAGTAAGCACTGGCCACTGTCAGATATACCACCAGTTGTCGGAGCGGTGCACACTGTTCTCTCTGACGGTGGACAATCGGGTGCCTGTCGTTAGCTTCGGTAAAAAGTATGATGTTTTGATCCCGGATAGAGATCAATGGTTAAGTCCACAGAACCTATTAACGGGTTACCAGCACACTTTCTACACCGACGCATCCAAAACCAGTGATGGAAGCGGATCTGGATGGTACTTAGATGAAGACACTAAGTGCCCCTATGCCTCAGGACAGATGGCCCCGGTACTCCTTACGGAAGTCTATGCCATCTTGAATGTGGCGTACTGGCTAATTGAGAAAAAGTGGCGGGGCAACAGTATTGGAATTTGTAGTGACATTCAAGCTGCACTGAAAGCCCTTGCTAACCCACGCTGCTCTTCGAAGTTAGTCGGTAAATGTAAGACAAAACTGAACAGTGTTGCAAAACACAACAAAGTTAGTCTTATTTGGGTGCCTGGACATTGTGGTATTGCAGGGAACGAGTTAGCTGATATATTGCCAAATGCTAGGCCCTGAACCCTTTCTAGGTTTCAATTCCGCATCGATTCAACTATGGATTGATGACTTCATGAGGTCTACCACAGAGGTCGTTGGTCTGAGTTGAACTCGTGTAGAGTTGCGAAGTGCTTTGTGAAAGAACCAAACAGGAAAACAGCGACCTTTCTCCTAAAACTCAGCAGGAAGGACCTGAGAGTGCTGGTGGGTATAATCACAGGGCACAACGTTTGTGGTCAGCATCAGGCTACAATGGGGGTTGTGGACAGCCCGATATGCCTATCCTGTCTTGAGAATGACGACACTGCAGAGCATTTTCTCTGTAGCTGTCCTGCATTTTCCAGAATCAGACTTAAGATATGGGGTTGCGATACACTGAGTATGGCCAAAGTTCATACTCTTCCTCTTCCGGATCTCTTAGACTTCATCAATGAATCCAAGAGATATGCGGAAGATGGACCTAAAATAATTTATCCGTTTTTACCATTTTACCTTTTTATGTTTGCTATCTCTATTCTTTCTACTGAATTCTATCCGGGTGTAGTATATTACAATGGTCTACCGACTGAGTGCTTGGACTTGTCCAACCCCCCACAAATCTAATATATTCTAATATACTCCAAAGTGTCTCCCATGGGGAAAAAGATGAACCAAATGCTCTAATCGCGTTAACGGCGGATATAAATGTTCGGTATTTCAAGAAACGCTCCAAAAGGTAACATAATTATGAGATTGCTACAACTCAAAATCCATCATTCTGAAGCCGCACAAGATCTCTTCTCGTAAACAATTACAGAACTAAACGTTCATGTAGCCATACTGAGGGAACCGGAAAGTTTAGCCAACTGGACGCAAGACGCTTGTGAAAAGGCTGCAATAAGGTCCTGGGGACGACATACCTTACACCTAGAGAGCGTGGTATAGCCGATATACTGTTCGAAAAATAAGGTGCAGTTTCAAATTTCGCGGGCTACCTACATACATTCGGCTTTCGATTATTATTTTTTATGTTGGTGCACTCAAAGATATGTTCACGGTTTTAGCTGTTGTTTATGAGAGTCATAAATAAGACAAGTGTTTTGCGTGTTCGGCGATTTTCTGCTATCGAAAAAAAATGAATCAAAGAAGTTGCATTAAATTTTGTGTAAAAAATGGTATGAAGTGCTCACTTGAAATGTTGACAGTGGCATACGGTGAGAGTACTTTGAGTCAAATATTTACAAGTCGTGCAAGCTTTTAGCGGAAGGTCGAAGATGTGAATCACAACGCTCGCTCTGGACGCCCTAGCACATCAACAACCGATGAAAATGTTGAAAAAGTGAAGAAAATTGTTATGGAGAATCGTCGAACCACAATTAGAGAAGTTGCTGAGGATGTCGGCATATCGATTGGCTCATGCCATGCAATCTTTTCGGAAATTTTGGGCATGAAGCGTGTGACAGCGAAGTTCGTTCCAAAATTGCTCAATTTTGATCAAAAACAACGTCGCATGAACATCGCTCAGGAATTGTTGAATGACGTCAACAATGATCCAGATTTGCTTAAAAGGGTCATAGCTAGTGACGAATCATGGGTATAAGGTTATGACATCGAAACCAAAGCCCAATCGGACCACAGCGAACTACGCCAGGTGAGTGCCCTCCTTGAAGCATTTACATACCTTAGATCCTGGTACATTTAGAGAAATGTACGAGATGCGCGAACGACATGGCAACCAAAATTGTGTGTGATATTTGAAGTGCCTGCGATACATCAATGTCTCACAAGACGACAACAAATCAACATGTTCCTGTCTATTAGTGGAACGAGGGTATACATTCTTTGAGGGCAGAATGCATTAATGCTAGAAGGAGCTTCTAACGGGCAAGAGGTAGACCTAACTTCTTAGAACCCAGAAAGACGTACAAAGCTGCGCGATATCACTTCAAGACAGCAATAAAAGAAAACAAGCGTCAAAGATTCCAGGAGCTATGTGATGATGCTGAAAACAATCCTTGGGGGAGAGCATACATCGTGGTGACCAAAAAGCTGGAGTTTGCTAAGAAATCAATGCCAACATGGCCGATCTTATTGCATGAAGTGGTGAACACACTGTTTCCCAAACAAAGAAAGTAGGTTTCCTTAATCTCCGCAGTCAACATCGAACTTCGTACACTTATTTAATATATACCTCCAGGATGGAACGCCCCCATCGATATGGAAGCCACAAAGGCTAGTTCTACTGGCCAAGCCCGGCAAGCCTCCCTCGGAACCGTCTAGCTTCAGGCCACTCTGCCTACTCGACTCTGCAGGTAAAGTACTAGAGCGTGATCGGTTCCGCCAGGGGAGTTTTTTACAACCAGTTTGGAAGGACCACCTAGAAATGGAAGGACCACCGTTAACACTGTGAATACTGAAACAAAAATTGTTCCCAAGGTCCCAAGGTTCTGTGCTTCTCCGCGAAGGTAGGCACCTTGTTGGGATGCGGTGGCTTAGTCGAATCATTAATCAGACCTTATAAAAGGATGATTGTGTGCCCGTTATATACATTCCACTACTGAACAAGTGCAGTCCATTCCTATGGTTCGATCTGTCTTTTTGAATGATGGCCATGTTTTACCAATCAGAGCAGCAAACCTCTTGATAAAGCTCTGGGTTGAAACAAGGTGTAATGTGACCCGTGCCGAGATTCCACCTGGCTGGGGACCCCGACTTAAAAACAGGCCAGTTGCGAACGGAATGATCCGGATACCTGGCGACCTCCGTTTCTATCTAGCCTTACCTTTGTACATGGACCTCTGTGCAAATGAACTTCTTTTGTCCGACACTCATGAGACCAAAAATGAGCGGAATTTCTAAAAAAGAAAAAAATGGTGTTCGGTCCTCCTAAAAACCGACGGAGGTGCCATCCAGAGTCGTACTTGAAAAGAGATACAGAGTGGTGCTGCCAGAGGCTCGATTGTAGTCAAACTCAGAAAATGAGCCCGGCAAACACTGTTTTCGCATTGCAAAAAACTGCACTTTGCTCTTGCAAAGTGGAATGCATGCATCTGTGTTTCAAGCGGAGGTGTATGCCGTTCAAGAAGCAATGAACTTTAAGATCCATATGTGTTTGCAGCGACAGCCAAGCTGCGCTCATTGCCTTAGACACCCATTCAACCACTTCAAGAGTAGTCCAGTCCCCTAAATCTAGGCTGAAATATGTCGGTAGACATGATATCCTGATGGGTCCTGGGACACGTGAGTATCGCGGGTAACGAGATCTCTGAGTCTTTAGTCAAAATGGGCCCGGAGCCCGTTCTGGGAGTGACAGCTATCAAAGCCACGGTTGACAAATGGGTTACTCTAGCCCACAAGTGAGATTGGAAGGCTGAGAGAGGCTGCAGATGTCTTTTCATGTTCGACGAACTGTCGCGGTTGCTCCTGTCACTAAGCAGAGGGGACTGTAGGTGGCTGGTTGGACTGATGACGAGCTACTTTCTATGTGCA
Source organism: Anastrepha ludens (assembly GCF_028408465.1). Classification (NCBI taxonomy): domain Eukaryota; kingdom Metazoa; phylum Arthropoda; class Insecta; order Diptera; family Tephritidae; genus Anastrepha; species Anastrepha ludens. The sequence goes on from NC_071502.1 coordinate 76,574,635, forward strand.
AAGCACATGGAAAAGGTGGGCATCTCAGATAGTGCACTCTGTCCAGCATGTGGAGAGGAGTAGGAGATGGCGGACCACTTTCTGTGCATTTGAAGATAAAATAAATTATGCAAATAGAAAGTGTCAAATCATCTGGAGTATATGATGAAAGATTAAACGTTATGTTTGAACAATATACTCCACCAAAAAAACCACTACATCCTTCCGAGCGTCAGTCTATATGTTTTGAAACTAGAGCACCACAACAGGAAGCTGACATTATTATCGATGCAATTGCGACCCACATCTTTACTGATCATATGCACGGAAAACTAGTCATATAGGTATAGCGACAGTTGTTCTTGTTTGGAAGCTATTCAAAATCGAAGCAGTCCCAATCCCTCTAGTTTGATAACATCATTTAATGATTTTGTTAAAAAAATTACTGATAATTTGAAAAACTTCAATGCTATAGTAATATAGTAGAACAACTATCTAACTGCTTGTATCAAATCGCAGGCATTTTATTTCCGTTGTATTTGTTAAACTATAAAATATCCACTTAAAAAATATTTGTAATCTGTCGTTGCAAGCGCCTAGAGACAAAGGAAATTCCACCCCAACAGTAGTCAGACGGCACGTGCTTTAAGGTTTAACCGGTAGGTGATCGTCGAGAGACCAGGCAGCTCAAAGAAGGTTGCAAATATAGGCAAAGAGGTTTGTCCCTTTATGCAGGCTTATTACGAAAGGAAGGCGGGTATATTCTAAGTTAAGAGATCTGCCAGCAGATCAATTGACAGAAGAACAGGCCAGGTCTGTTGAATGGGCAAATGGGGTGGTATCCAGCTTGGAATAACTGGCGGATACGGCTCCAAAAGACAAAGACAAAGCCGGGGGCTGCCACCGAACACTCGCCCCACTAGCAAAAAACGATTGGAAGGTCCGGTTTGGGTTTGTTTACGCAACCGTTCCGATTTACCGTAGTGACGAGCCAGTTCTAGAACTTGGTGAAGAGGGCGATAGAGCTGATTCGAACAGCGGTGATGTAGAACGGTTGTCTAGCAGCCAGTACTCGACCGATTGAGAGAGACTTACCGGTGTGGGGTCGTTATTTAACGAATATATCTCCTTGCTGATGACACCGAGGGTGACGAGATCGTTGTGAAAGACGTCGAAATCCCCATGGTGGAGGCCAAACGGGCAGATTCAAATGAAACTGATCCAAAGAAACCTCCACAATTCTAGGCTCGCGTCTGCCAGCCAGTCAACACAAGGGTAAGATTCGTACTTGTGTACTAGAAAAAGATAATACAAACATATTCTTGCTTCCACTACTTAGCAGCGGAGAAGCATGGAGCTGGGCAAAAACAGCTTTCAACTAGCCTCCGCTTATTTGGTCCGCGAAAAGAACGCCCCGCCAGATGAGCTGAGGGCGCTTGTTAAGGAGGCAGCTAATTTGAAAAAGCACCTGGTTGTCTCCTGCGACGCAAATGCCCACAATAAATTGTGGGCGAGTACCGACACCAATGGAAGAGGTGAGTCATTATTAGACTTCATTTCATAAAATAAACTTAGTGTCTGGAATTCAGGCTTACAGCCGACCTTTGAAACAAAAACGAGGTCAGAAGTTGTGGATTTAGCCCTGGCCTCTGACGTTTTTTCTACGCACGTTAAAAGATGGCTAGTGTTGAGAGAAAAATCCTACTCTGATCATCGTTACATAGAATTTGCCATTGATCATAAGCTTCCTCAAATTTAAGAGTTTAGGAACATCTGAAAAGACTGACTGGGGAGTATACAAAAAAAAATTAAGAGCTTTATTGCCATAGATACTCAATCAAGATCCCACCACAAACGGGGAACTGGACGGATTGGTAAATCAGGTAACGAGATCCATGAACAGTTCATTAGAAACTGGGTGTCCGGTTGAACGTCATAAGGCAAAGCTACCTTGGTGGACAAAAGAAATAACCTCATTATATATAGTATATCCATAGATAGTAAAATATATGTATATAGGAAAATTTTTCACAGAGGTTATGGCAAGACTAAGAAAAAGCAGCAAAACTTTAAAACCTTTGAAAAACAGAGTTTAGCCAACGCGCGTTATAATTTCTCGTGCTTTTTCCATACACAATTACAAACAAAATTATTTTGTATTTATATAATTTTATTTAAAAACCATAGCACATTTCTATACATAATGATAAGAATATTTCCATACACATAGCTTTAATGTTGGTATTTATTCATCTTTACATACAAATGTATGCATACTTATTTATATTTTCTTAATAATTTTCATCATGAAACTTAAATTCTTAATAAAATTTTAAATTTTATATATTAAATTGCGAATATACAGTTACCTAAGAAACTTTTTAAAAACTCTTTGGCAATTTTTATAATAAAAATCTTCACATACCACTTATTCTTAATTCGTTCTTTAGCTCATTGTTTTATATTATTTTTGAATTTTTTGTTTAACTTTATATTGTGTTTACTATAATATTTGTTATTCCACTAGTCGTTAATAGTAGGTATTGGAGGAGATAAAATAGTTATATAGGTATGTAAATGCAGTTACTTAAGTGAATATTTAAACTCAACAGAAAATGATACATTTCTTCGGGAGAACAAATGAATTGCATTAACTAATTTATTTGTAGTGCATAAGTTGAATAACGCTGGCAGCAGTACAAAGGATGTCTGTTTAGCAAGCGAAAATCACTTTGAAAGTAAGGAGAAAAAAGGTTTTGTTTTTAATTACGATTCAATTCCCGATTTATTACGAAAAGAGCAAAAAGGCATTTTTCACCATTCTCTTATTTTTACATCTTTTTTACCCATAGGATCTTCTTGCTCAATTGCTCCCATTCGATTCGTGAAACTATAGATTTTCTATGGAAATGCTGTAAACTCAATTCTTTATTTTCTTATCAAGTTATTTTTTAAAGGACTTTAAAGTTTCAAAAGACTAAATTTTCAAATTAATGTTTTACACACTTTGAAATTTTGTTTTTTATTTTTGGCCATGACAAATAAAGATGTTTTTAGTATCCTTTAATTGAGTATACTTTATGTCAAATTAGTAAAGTTTATAAATATGTCTTTCAAGTTTTTATAAAAAATCAAGAAGAATGCAGTTGAGAAGTAAACATTTTGCCCGTGTCTACGGAGGAGCTACCGCTATTAGAAAAACCGTTCTAATATTTGGTGTTTCATGGGCGAGGTCGCGCACCAACTCTTTCCCATTTGAAGTTCTTTAAAAAATTAAATGGGCGAGAAAATGAAAAACCGAGTATACCGCCTAACTTTAAAAAATTAATAGTTTCACGTGAATATGCAGTTTTTTATAAGTTGTTATAAGCACTATTATAAAAAAAAAAGAAAAATGCTTGATTTCAGTAAAATTACAATAGTAAGAAATTGCCTATGAAAATTCTTGAAAAGAAATTCGAAATTCGCTGACAAATGCGTATAAAAAATATACACTTGCAGTTTCTATTTGTAAAAAGTTCGGTTTTATGGGATAAAAAGTGCAGCCGGGATACTTTCGCAAGTCCCTATGTACCTTATTTTTTATATCTTGTAGTTGTAAATCAAAATTAGACACAAAATGTGGACAAACACTTATTTTTTCAGAATACTAACTACTTTATGAGTATCATTTATCAAAAAACGATTAAGCCTAGCTCTAGGATACAACGAAATTTTCGAAATTACACAAAACCATATATAATTATAAAATACACATTTAAATACTTAAGTAAAAGCAAAAAAAAAAACAAAAAAAAAACATACCGAACTCATGCACATCACCTTTAATTAAATGTACATATGAGTTTGCCCTTTGTAAGTATGTCAGATTCTTATAAGTACTATATTTAGTACATAAAAACAGAAAAATTTAAGAAATTCAGTTGATAAATTTTGTTGTATATATATATATAACTGGCACGTACACCTTTTTTGGGTGTTTGGCCGAGCTCCTCCTCCTATTTATGGCGTGCGTCTTGATGTTGTTCCACAAATGGAGGGACCTACAGTTTAAAGCCGACTCCGAACGGCAGATATTTTTATGAGGAACTCTTTCATGGCAGAAATACACTCGGAGGTTTGCCATTGCCTGCCGAGGGGCGACCGATGTTAGAAAAAACTTTTTCTTAATTTTGGTGTTTCACCGAGATACGAACCTACGTTCTCTCTGAATTTCGAATGGTAATCACGCACTCACCCATTCGGCTACGGCGGCCGCCAAATTTTGTTGGAATAAATAAAATAATAATAAAATGAAATAATAATAAAATAAAATAATAATAATAACACAATTTTTTGTAATTGATTTCAGAAATTTTCTAAGGCCTTTACATTTAATAATAAATAAATATGTATGCTAAAGCGTCTTGAATGAACGCATGGCCAGAACGTTTTGAAGATGGAAAAACAATTATGTTGCTATTGAAACCTGCATAAACGCAATATGTCACTTTAAATTTTTCTTAATGTCCGCTGAATGAGAACGTTATTAGTTTATTGAAAAACAACAAGTACAATAAATATATCATGTGATGGAAGCAAAATGGTTGTAACACAAAATACGAATCTTTGTTTTTTGAGCAAATATTTAAGATCAACATTTAGCATTGCAAATGAGTGGTCGCCTAACGGTCTTATTTAAAAAAAAAAAATTGATATAAATGTAAATGCAGCAAATCAATCTAGCTTTGGCCATATAATTTGGGCTTTGCTCTCAAATTTGACATCCTCATAGTAAAATAACATAATATTGTTAGGTACTTCCTATCATACAATATATATAAGAGCATATATGTACGTGTAATATTTGATGTATATTCGACTCAATAATAATTTGTATTTAACAAAATCTGAATTGAGATTTTCATGTTAATTTAATTATTGTTATTTAGTCTTTATTACAATTCTTAATATTTTTATAAAAGTGTTTGCATAATTTCTTAATAAATGAGTTTACGTCTGATGTTTGGTAATTTAGACGGGAAGACATAAGCAACGATTACCGATACCTTTTACAATTTTATTCTAACTTACAACTATGGCAATGTTTAAAAATACATACATACATGTGTAAAAAATTGTTTCATAACATTACTCTTTCGAAAAATATTATTATTATTAATGTTGAAAGGATTAAATTCAACAAGTCACCGAGCGGTAATTTCGACCTTATTACATCTGCGTCATATGTACATACATACGTATTGAATGTGTAAGTACCCATCCGAATGCTAGCCGTGCTTAATCTGTTCAACTGCGCCAAATGTTTATTTGTATGTGGTGTTGTTATGGATTGTAACAATTTCCGGATCCTGCATCCATTTCAGACTAGATTTGAGCCGGTCTTTATTAGGCAGCTAAATTTATCAAATTGTCACTTTTACTGCGGTCATGACGGTCACAATCGTCATTCTGCATCCGTTTTGCCTTAAGTCAGCTTTTCTGCAGAACAATCTTAAGCTTGCTACCAGAATTAAGATATATATGCATGTATGTAAGATATTTCATCTGTTACATACATATGTATATTTAAGTATTTATATTAACATTTTTGTTTATACAATAATAAAAAATACTTTAATGGGAGTTTATAAATTAAATGCATTCATTTTGTTTAATATCAATGACTTCAACAATATTTAATTACACAATATTCAAGCTTATAATAGATTGGCGAAAGACTGTTCCACGAAAGGTCAGACTCAATGTGCACACATATTAGTACGCTAGTTTGTAAATGGTACCGATATTGCCCGCTCATGGGCTGGTAGAATTTGTATGAATACACTGATTTTAAGAGTATGTACATATGTATGCACTTTAATAATTCAGAAAGAATAGCTAACATAATCAATGTACACACATACATACATATGCATGGATATATCTTCTGTGTGAAGAACTTGTTTGGCTAACTTTATTTTTACAGAGAGCTTTCTATGGAGAAATTCCAGTCCAAATTCATAAAAAATTGACTCCTTTAATTTTCCTAGGATTTAAACTAACTTGAAATTAATCTATGATCATATTTAAAAAATGGATGCGCAATCATTCGATTTAGAATAAGTTAATGTTATTAATTATAAATGCAATTTTTCATAAATCTTATATAATTAATAAATTTGAAGGGAAATATCTATTGTACCGATTCTTAATATGTAAATATCCTAATTATTAATTAACATGATTCGATCTTTCTTTAATTCTGGCGAATTCATATTCGTAAGCTATTTATTAATGTTTTCATCTATATACTAGCTATAAAGAAATTGTACAGCATGTTTATTGTGTTATTATATATGTACATACATATGTATTAATTGTCTAGGTTTTAATAAAAATTGTTTTGTTTCGTCAATGGAACAAAATGTTACTAAATTTCAGTCGGCTTTTGGCAAATCTTTTCTTACTCCTTTAATTGCTTCAAGTAAGCACATTTGTATATATTGTGTGTATTTAACAAGTACCTAACCGATCTTATGATTCCACCTATTCACTGTACCTGGTGTGCATGACTGAATGTGGTAATTTTATAACGTCTGCTGTCAAAAACCTTTCAAACTTTTGAAAGAGAGAATTGTGTTTCGTTTTAAACTTTGACCGAAATTTGTTTTTATGACAGAAATGCACTGATGGTTTTTTTGTTCACAAACTTAAATATTAAATATTTAGAGTTTGATAAGAAAATTTTGTGTTAGAACACAGGAGTGGTTAACTAAAAAACGTAATATTCCGATTTAAATAAAGACTTTGGTTAACAGCATTAAGTTAAACTTAGCGTCAAAACTTTTAGAAGTTAGTTTGTGACAGGAGTACAGCAAAAATCCAATTCTATTACAACCCAAATGATTCGAGTTTGATCGGCTGAAATTGAACATTGGAGAAGTGGGTAATGGTAATATTCCACACGTGCGTGCTTAACAAAACTAGCTATTTTTCACACTACGTACGTAATATCTTTGCTTTTTGTTATTTCAGAGAAATTTTCCTTCGGAAAATATTTTCGGTTTTGGGTTTTTAAGCCTTCAGAACACTTCAAAATTTAAAAAATTTACTTATATATACATACATGCATATGCGTTATGATTCAATTATTGAATGTTTGCTCACTTATGGCATTCGAGTTTTGACACTCCCTTACAAAAGTGCTCTGGACACTTCATTCAACCCATTTAAAGGTAGGCAGTTATATATACCATAGCGTCCTGATTGAGACTATCCAACTCTTCTCCTTGCGGTTGCATCAGTTTGCACGTGACCACTAACAGCAATTACATGTTATTAAAAGTACTCTTCTTGATAATTTTTGAATATTTAATGCAACCTTACCTAGTAGTACTTCCGTAACCTATGTTTGAAATGCATCTGTCTCAGATTATCAAAAAGTCTATCTTTCGCACGCATTGATCCAAAGAATTGCTCTATGATGCCCTGATTTAAGTGGTATGGCCGGATGCATTTCAGGGCATAATGACCCTGGACATACCAGTGCAAACTTCTGAGCGAGTTGGTGCTGTAAAAATCTGGCTTTTCCTCCACTTTTACTCAAAATTTCTAGAGTTAGCAACGCAGTATCTTGCTAAGGGAGTCGATTTGTCAAGCGGGAACGGAAAAGCTGCTTACTGACCAAACCTTTTAATACTGAATCATGCAAATATATATAAATAATTAGCTTTCATACTTTCGACTTTATGGCGAAACAAAGTTTTTATATCGTTGCCGAGGAGGTTTGTGCGTTCCTACCATTCTGTTAAACACGAACTCAATGCACAAATTAGAGGAAAAGCTCGGCGAAACATCAAATAAAGGATGCTTAGAAGCTAACGTCGCGGATACATATGAATTAATCACCCTTTAAAACGATAATATTCAATTAGAAATTTCAGGAATGTAAAGCGATTAGCCTTCGATAGATGTTAGATATGTAGGTGGATATAGTTCAGATATATGTAAATATAATCCGAATTCATCTCCCCAGTCATAAAAGAAAATTTGTGCACAATGTTTTAGTTGATAATAACTGTTCATATGGTAGTAATATGTATTGAGTTTAACACAATCAACACGTGAATTTTTTAGAAAATATGTAATAAATCTTTTTTATTTTCCATATAAATATGGTATAGCAGAAACAACAATAACTCATACTCCAAAAACGAGAATTCTTATTTGTATTACATTTTCTATAACAAATAACCGATCGCATTTTTAAACGAACTGTAAAACTGTTAATTTGGATTCAGTGCATACATTACGATGATGAAAATTAGTTGGGCACTTGTCATACGTTTGACAATTTTAATGCAACCATATCAGCATCAGGTCGTTTAGGTTGATACGCAATAGTCTTAAATTTAAGCTTAAATTTACCCTTAATTGTAGTCTCAGTATCTTTTTCTCTTGCCTATTTAATGTATTTTCTGCAATATTTTCTCACTTTGACCTGTGCAATTGTACGAGTATTATTTGTTTGTCAATAGCGTGCACTATTGGGGCTGGCTGTAACAGCAGCGGAATCCGAAGAGGCACTAATTACGGTTAGTGCAACTTCCATCGGTGGTCGCTTGCTCTCCTACAGCTATACCAAGTGGCCATCGGCATCGGTATAAGCCAATGTCGTGCCTGTTGTAGTATTAAATGTGCTAAGATTTGCCGGATCGTATGTTCCACTCGCAGTCATCAGTAAGTTTCCACTGATGCCTGCAGATGTGGGAATATTTAGAATTTGAAGGCTACCAGAAGCTGTGGGCACACCCACACCTACAAGATTTGCACTTAAAAGCTGTTGCTGAGGTTTAGTCCTATTTGGATCCTTCAGAATGCTCTGAGGTTGTTTGGAGGTACAGCTTGGGATCGTTGACATCATGCTTCCATTGCCTGTTATGCTTGTGGTTTGAGTGGAGCATGAATTATTCGAAATATTTATTGGGTGCAGTTCATGTAGAATTTGGATGTTATTTGTGCCAGGCATACTCGTACTTGTAAGTTGAGTAACGTCTGGTGGTGGCATGCCTACAACTCCACGCATAATGCCTCGACGAAGGGTACCACTACCACCGCCAACTGATCCCATCATGGCGTTACCACTAATAATAGATGCTTGAGATATAGGTTGAAGATGCGTCATGGGAAGTGGAGGAGTTGCAAAATCCATTTGTGGAGAATAATCCTGCAAAACAAAAAGAACAACAAAATATTAGTTTTATTTAAGTTTATTCGATTGTAAGCGTGCATGTATTTTCACGTGACATCGATTTATCGATATGCTCAGCATAAAATAGTTAATAATATAACTATTACAAATGACGCATACGTGGAGCATATTCCCATTGGTTAACAAAAAATATATTTTTCTACTTTATTCCTTTTAGCAAAATTTAAAATTTAAGACATTTAAAAAGATCTTAAGGGGTTACATGGGTTTCGTCGGGTAAAAAAAGTCCTATTTTCAATTTTTTTTTCTATGTCAAAAATTATTTTTTTAATTCAAACTTTACATATTTAAAGAATAATTTCTGAAATTAAAAAAGAAAAAAATTAAAACTCCTCCATTGTGACGCCATTTTCGGTGACCCCTCGAAAAAAGGTGCGTTCCTGACAGGCTCCTCAAAAATGAAAAAACAAAAATAAGTGCTTTAGTTAAGACCATAAACTCGTGCTTGAACGAAGCAAAGAAAAAAAGTAGGAAGTTTGGCAAACATATTTGCAAAAAAATGAAAACTTCGGTCAAATTTGCTTGATATTTTGTTTTTTTAAATAGCTGTAATTGAAAAAAAAAAAAAAAAAATCCTTCGTTCAAGCACGAATAAATTGTATTTCGAACACCTGTGTAAAATTTCATCAAAATCGGTTGAGTAGTTTTCGAGTACATTTGACAACCGACTTTGAAAACACACTTCCGAGAAAAACGCGTTTAAAGTTTGAGTAACAATAAAAGTGGCTTGGTGCGCACACATTCCAAAGGCTGTATCTCTGAATTTATTATTCGGATCGACTTGAAAATTTTGGATAATATTCCGGATAAGTGATAGAAATTAATAAGCAAAAAAAAAATTAAATCGATTTTTTGAACCAACAAAACCCATGTAACCCCTTAATGTCAGTATTTTTCAAACAAATATACTGAAATCCGACATCGCCACTTTAATTTAAATTTTTCACAATGCAATTCCATCATCTCATTGTTGAATGAGAAGAACATATGTATGTGCGTATGACACACATTACAGAGAACGAAATGGCATTAAAATCAAATAGAGAAAAAATAAAACAAAGATGGCGGACGAAATTGATGGTGAATAAAGAACACCATATTGACATTGACGCCAGTCTTGTTTATTTTGGACTTCACCTTGTATGTACATAGAAATGCTTGTTTTGGATTTTAATATTCAGATTTTATATATGGTATATGTTTTTAAAAGTGTAGAATTTTTACAAGCTTTTAATACTTATATTATACTCGTATATACCAATATCGTAACAATCGTTTTGACATAAAGGAGGAGCATATAAATTATTTAATTATTGATAAGGTACTTGCATCTACTTTAGATACTCACCATAGGCGGGTACGAAAGATATCTGTCACTATTCATATTATAATATGAACCATCAGGCGGCGGCGCTGGCGAAGGGGACGGAATATACACTCCTTTGTTGATGAGAATTTGATCATCGTGAGCTCGGTGATCTAATATATTTGTAACATTACTGTGGTGACGCGGATGTGGTAAAGTTCGTGCATTAACTGTAAGATATGTAATTTTAAGATTAAAGCTTATTTGCAGATTAAAGCTAAGATGCAAGTTTTGAGTAGTCTAAGATTTCCTATGATTTTCTATGATTTCCTATTTTGAGCTGTAAATAATTTTAACAAAACCTTAACTCCTACCTAGGAAGACCTCAAGCTTTATATTCGCATGGAAAAGAAGAAATATATAAAGGCCAATCAAAATAAGCAACAGGAAAACTATATATGTAAATTAGTAAAGAACAAGGAGTTTCTGGAAGTTTTTAAAAATGATCTGGGAATCCGCGTGAATATTCAGCTCTTCGAAAAACGAGTTTTAATGTACCACCTCTTTGGACTCAGAAGAAAATTAGACTGGCCTAGATATAATTGGTTAAAAGGTTAATTCCTATTTTCCTGGATCTGTTCAAGAACCACTTGTATAACCTAACCTAAATTGTATAGTTTATATCTAAATAATTAAACCAAATATTTTTTTAATTTACAGCTTAAAAAGAAAACGGACATATTTTATAGTAATTATTGTTATTATTCAAATCTTTATTATAAGTTCAAACAAAATATAGAGAAGAACTAGCTGCTATGGGTATCGGTTTTCTATAATAAAACAGTAATAGCTTAAGCGAATTCAACAAGCCCACTACTCTTTTCATACTCGTACTAACCGACTAATTAATTAGAAAGAGTAAGTGATGTGAGTCCTTCCCAAATTCGAGTTTCTCCTCCTTACTTTACACTTGTACATGTAGATGCTACTGTTGGTTACTATATATAACAGGTGGCGCTAAAGTAATCCTCCTATCAGAAAATGCTATAAATTTTGCGATTGGCCCCTAATGTCAGTTCTGTTTTGACATTTGTGTAGTAAACACATGCGAAATACACGTTAATAAACAATGTTATGCTACACTGCTCCAGAACGCGGAATATTGCTGACTATATATTTCACCAATAATCGGTCGGTGACTTTGGCACAACGTGAATTTCGTCGCAGATTTCCTCGCCGTCCATCGCCTACTGGTGAAACACTGCGACGTTTAGCCGCTCGCCTCGAAGAGATTAGCACAACATGAGATGCTGCCAGGCGTGGCAGACCCCGGAGTAACCGTTCTGCAGAGAATATTGCTGCTGTAGCCGAGGATGTATGGAAGCGCCGTCGACATCGACCAGACGACGTGCCACGCAAATGGGTATCAGTCGACGGTCTTTACAGCGAATTTTGGTACAAGTTTTGAAGATGTTTCCGTACAAAGTCCAGACGGTGCATCAGCTGTTAGCTGCTGACCGCCAATCGCGTCTAACATACGCTCAAGCCATCCTTAATCACCACCAAGAGGAAGGTGATTTTTCATCAAAAATAATCATGAGTGATGAGGCCCATTTCCATCTTAGCGGGTACGTAAATAAGCAAAATTTACGCTTCTGGGGCACTGAAAATCCGCGTGTAACCCACGACGAGCCATTACACCCGCTCAAAGTCACTGTACGGTGTGCTGTTTTCGCTAATCCACAAAAAGAATCAAAGTTTTTAATTTTTTTTTTTAATTACAGCCAAAAAACATCGCAAGGTTACTTTTGCGCCACCTTGTACAAGGCATCTCACTACCATTAGCGGCGACTTTTTCCTAATCTTAGTCCAATAAAAAATTTCGTGTTTATCAAGTCAAGAGAGTCCGTGGAGCATTGTAGGGATAGAGCAGAGACTTATATTGTTTTTGTGGCGGCACGTAAAGTTCTGGGACACTTTGATAAACCAGTCGTCTCTCATAGACTACGTTCAAAGCGTGGCATAAAGTCATATAAAGTCATTTGAACGACAGGATTATTTTCATAAGATGCAATTAAGATAGTCAAACACGATATTATTTATAAACTCGAAGTTTTACTTTCTACTTTTGCCCTTTAGTTGAAAAAGTTCCTACCCATAAATTACTTGAAATGACTTGGTTTTGAAAAAGCAACTTGAGTACTTACCAATGTTGTTCGGATATACAATGGGCATGGTACCATCTTTTTGATAACGAGGAGGCGGCATATCTGTACTTTCGACCAAATACGTTGAAGCTGCTTTCTTACGGGCTTCATCCTGCCAATAAGCATATAAGAAATCAGTATGTACGAGTATATAGTGAAATTAAGGTAAATTTTGAAGTTGAGATTAATTGCAGTAAGTTATATTACTAAATTTTGATGAAAAGACTAAAGTCAGGTATATATTTGAGACTTGGCTAATTTTATTCCTTAATACATACAGTGCGGGCAACCACCACGGTGCATTTTTATCCTGGGACATGTTTCTGGTAGAGCGTAGAGATACTGTAGAATCAAATAATAACTGTATTTTCAACTACACTGTGCAATAACCGAAACCATTGCAAATATTTCCTGAAAGTGTACCTATGTAATTGCAAAAGTTAATTCGAGTATCTTTTATGGCCTACTAAATTTGTATGTCCCGGCCTAAGCTGTGCCGCAAAGCAAAAAGTGGAAATAATTTCTTAAAATACAATGTATCTCTGGACGAAATGAAGGGGTAAGACATATTATACTGTGGGCAAAAAGTAAGGTGAATTTGGTTGTAAAATGAAAAATCTTTATTTATTCTTGTAAATCAATTTCATCCCCTTCCAAATAATCCCCTCTCGATAAAATACACTTATGCCAACGATTTTTCCAATCCCCGAAACATGCCAAATAGTCCATTTCCGGTATAGCCATCAGCACCTTCTTCGATTCAGCTTTTTCTCCTCAATCGACTCGAAACGCGTTCCCCGGAGTGGTCTCTTGAGTTTTGGGAATAGCTAGAAGTCACACGGAGCCAAATCAGGCGAATACGGTGGTTGCTGAACGATATGCGTGGAATTTTTGGCGAAATGGTTATGAAGAACGAGTCTCACACTGACGGTGCATTATCGTGATGCAAAAACCAAGAGTTGTTGGCCCATAATTCTGGTCTTTTTAGACGAATTGCTTCATGTAAACGACGCATAACGCTCAAATAATTTTCCTTATTAACAGTTTGGCCAGGTGGAAGGAATTCATAGTGCACCACGCCACGAAAATCGAAAAAAACTGTCATCATGACTTTTATTTTTGAACGACTTTGACGTGCTCTTTTCGGTCTGGCCTCGCCTTTAGCAAAAGCTTTCAAAATGGTTTTCACAGATCCTTCTGAAATTCCGATCATAGCAGTAAGATCTTTAACAGTCAACCGACGATTTTTGAGCACTAACTCGATGGTCGTCCGGAGCGCTCCAAGTCATCAACACGTTCTCGACCCTCTTTGAAGTCTTTGTACCACTGATAAACATTTTTCTGCGACGTGGTCGAATCACCAAATGCCTTCTGCAACATGCTAAACGTTTCCGCAGCCGAAATTTCATTCCGCAAACAAAATTTGATGGCACTTATCTGCTCAATCAAATCAGACATTGTAAAAATCGAAAAATGCACTCTTGGTCGTTTGGTAAACACAAGCGTAAATATATTACTTATAATAACATTCACATGAAAGTTGGCCCAGATGTTATTAACAGTGCTGCCAACTCATGAAAAAAATAACTAGAGCGAAATTTTAATCCCGCGAAGTTTGACAAATAAATTCACCTTACTTTTTGCCCATAGTAGTAAATTTCACGGAAAATATTAAGTAGAATCCCATTTAACCCACCTAAAAGATTCGTTGTGATCGTTACTTCAGAAAACCCCTCAAAAAGCTATCCTGGAAAGTCATTAGAGGATTGAGATATTCAAGAATATTATTCTTTGGAAGATCTTACTAAGAGTCTTCTCACTCAAAATCTTTATATTATATATACATATAATCCTATTTGTGGTGTGCGTCTTGATGTTGTTCCACAAATGGAGGGACCTACAGTTTCAAGCCGACTCCGAACGGCAGATATTTTTATGAGGAGCTTTTTCATGGCAGAAATACACTCGGAGGTTTGCCATTGCCTGCCGAGGGGCGACCGATATTAGAAAAATGTTTTTCTTAATTTTGGTGTTTCACTGAGATTCGAACCGACGTTCTCTCTGTGAATTGCGAATGGTAGTCACGCACCAACCCATTCGGCTGCGGCGGCCGCCTTTATATTAGTAACGTATAAATCCTTGGAAAAGCTAAACAACACTACAAATTAAACTACTCACTACAGAACTATGACAAACATTAGATAACTTATTTACGTTGCACACCATTTTTCAAATATTATTTACATAAATGCTAATAGCGAACAGACAAACTGCAATAAATTTCTAACTCTTCATTGAACAAGCCAAAAGTAAATAAAAAAAAAATGATACAGTAAATTGATAGTTATCAGATTTGTTCTTTTCATTTTTTTGACGTTCTTGAAAGTCAGTTGGATGCATTTAGTAGTATACATATTTTCTCATGGCTTAATCAGATACTTACAGTGTATTCCGCTTGGCTTCCTTCATTTGAGTACGATTCACTTTTCTCTGAAACACTAGACAAAGTCTCGCCTGTGACGGTATCGTTATAGGAGCTCGGCGCATACATTTCTATTGTTGCTGTTTTGCCTGGTTGATTATCACTCTCAGCTGCTTGTACAAAAGTAATCATATTTGGAATTAAATTACATACGTATTATTATTGAAAATAAGATTAAATAATTTGTTATAAATGGCTATAGTTTATTAATAATATTCTATGAATAGTACGTAATAAGTACATACATTCATATAAATAAAGAAAACAAAACTTGTTAAACTAATAAATATTAAGGAGAGATCCGTTTCCCTAAAAATGCTCTTGCCAAACTTAAATAGCATTAAAATAGCTGATTTAAGACATCTGCCACTAAATTAAAAGCGTTTTTTATTTGTGGACCCAAATGTACAAAGAAAAAAGGTATGGAAGACTTCCTTGCAAGCGTGGAGAACAAGCGTTCCAAAATAATGAATTACCTGAGGTATTTACAGGGTTGTCGTATTATTGTATTTCGTAAATTTTAAAGGAGTAACAATATATTTAGGGTGTTCGAAAGGTACCGTATAAGTTATTTTATGAATTCTCACACTGTTAAATGTTCAGCGCGGTTTCAAGTACTCTAAATTTAGATTTGATCTTAAAAACTTTACGACATAACACCTTGAGAACCACCTAAGAGTATGTTGGGAGCTGCTGGGTGTAAAAACTGAATTTCAGTGGAATAAACAAATGAACAATATTCTAGTAAAACAAATTAGATATGGTAACTATTTGCATGCCCTCGTCTATGTCACTGCTACTCAAAAGTCACGAATAAGTACAGTAACAATTTTCAAAAATTCAAAGGAATAGTACGAATTACGTTTTAGGAGTTCGACGATAAGAAACAGAGGAGTGCGTTTTTCACAATAACAAAGACAGTTGAAGTCATTGCTCACAAACTGAGACAATAAACATACCGGTTACAATACATACATGTACATTAGGGCGGGTCGATTTAAAAATCGCTCATTGCTCTGTGAAAATCGTATTTTAGGGATCAAAATAAGAAACTTTGCTGAAGGAACCATACCTCTAAAACGAATTCTGATGTCCCCCAATTTGGGTCAAACGTAAAATCCCACTTTGACCCATTTAGAGTGCTCCAATCGTATGACCGACCCCCACTAACTTTGGACGGCCGATCCACCCATGCCAGTGGCACATCCTCTGGAACTCCCCTGGGGGGTTCCCCATACAATAATTTCAAAATATTACAATTTTTGGCCTTTACATGAGAAAAGAAACTAAAAAGTTCGACCCAAATTGGGGGACATCAGAATTCGTTTTAGAGGTATGGTTTCTTCGGCAAAGTTTCTTATTTTGATCCCTAGAATATGATTTTCACAGAGCAATGGGCGATTTTTTTACCTCCCCACAAATCGACCCGGCCTAATGTACATAGTTGTTTCCTAAATAATTTTTAACTCTTCCAATTCTAGTTTCTGATTATGGTATACGGTGTGGTATGATTTATAGTGCTACTACTTTTTTGCTTAAATTAAAATTTTAATGTAAGTTTTTTATAATTTAAAATGTATTCTGTTATTCGCAGTACGACTCAATTTTATAATTATATCAAAATCGAATATGAATAACTAAAATAAGCGACTAAATTAGTCACTAATGCCAAATAAATCAATAATGCCTCAGTTAGTTGACTCGGTAAAAGATTTCGGATCAAAAATCACTATACCATCTCTAATACAAATTTACAGTCTGTCTAATGGAAGTGTAACCGCCATAAGGTAGAGACTATTTGACAATTTCGCTGACTGCATTGTATGGGCTTATAATATTTATTGTACGCAATATATTTAATAAAATATATGGTCATCACCATTCGCTATAATGGCTTCAAATCTTCGCTGGTTCCATGTTAGAGCGCTGTTAACTGCTTGGAATTTAAATCGAATAGATCTGCGCCAAGAACCTTTGGGTCTTCCTTAACCCCGTAAGCCTTGAGGATTTCACTGTAGTGTCATCCTACTAAAAGAATGTTCGGGTTTCCGGAGGGTGTGTTCTAGTCATCTCCACTTTCTTTCTCTAATTTCAATACTGATGGATTTTGCTTACATCGCTTGATAAGTTCTTCGTTGGAGATCCAATTTTCCGCTACTGGATTGCAGCCGTCTGTTTACAAAGGTCTGCAGTTTTCCCGATGTTTCTTTGGATGCCAACCATATTTCACAGCTGTAGAGCAGCACAAATTTGACATTGGTTTTTGTGGTCAATTGTTTCGAATACAAAATGCAATTTAAGCTATAATCGATACTTTAAAGGTATCTTTCTTCTGCGGAAACCCCCGTTTGTGAATTTTTGTACAAGTAACTTTCGTTAGCGGCTGCCGTAGCCGAATGGATTGGTGCGTGACTACCATTCGGAATTCTGAGAGAACGTAGGTTCGAATCTCGCTAAAAGACCAAAATCAAAAACAGTTTCTTCTAATAGCAGTCGCCTCACGGCATCAAATGGCAAACCGCCGAGTGTATTTCTGCCATGAAAAAGCTCCTTATAAAAAATATCTGCCGTTCGGAGTCGGCTTCAAACTATAGGTCTCTCCATTTGTGAAACAACATCGACACGCACGCCACAAATAGAAGGAGAAGCACGGCCAAACACTCAAAAAAGGTGTATGTGCCTATGCCTATATGTATAAGTTCCGATCAGGCATTCGTAAAAATTTGTATTAAACTTTTTCCTTTACAGATTTTTAGAGCAGCGTTTCTGCAAATACAATCGCGACCACCTTAGTTATGTTGCGATATCTGTAAATAAATTGTTTTTAAAAGTTTTGCAGGTGTTCATAGACGCCGAGGCACAGCGTTCCAACACCTAACACCTACATATGTAAACATACTTAAGTTGTAATTATACTTAGTATTCCCATAAGTTCTGTTACAAGTAAAGTCCGTTATAGATATAAAATTATAATACTGTTTTTTAATGAAGTTAATTTTATTTAATCATGCAAAAAAAAAATTCATTCGAAATGATCACCATTTCCTTTTACACAAGCGTATTTGTAAGTTAACTATTTCTAAGCCCTTTGTTTTCGGGTTTTGAAAATTGCGCAACTGCAGCGTTCCAACTCCTGTACGAATTAGTGCAATCACCTTGTGCAAGAACTCTAAAAGATGCTAAGAAATTTCTCCATGTAATTTGTTCGCTATATTAAAAACCAGTACATTACTTACTAAGTTTTTTTTTTTTGTTGGGACAACTAACAAGTGCAGCACTCAGACACAATTAAGTCCATTGTACTGCACTCGCATTCCCTTTTAACTTTCTTTAAATCTACTCGACCTCCAAAGAAATCTGAGTAGATCTTGAGGTACCAAGAAGCCAAGGTGGTCGCTTCTTAACACATCAGTGCCAAAAACCTCAAACCTGATTCGAGGGAAGGCGGGGCAGACGCACAGGGAGTGGTCCGCCGTCTCATCCTCCTCTTCCCAAGATGCATGCATTCCCAAGCTGGGCAGAGTACACACTCTGAGATGCCTTTCCATGAGTTTCGCCCACAGAAAGTAGCTCGTTCTGATTAATGACAGGAGGATTTGCGACAGTCGGTCCATATGCAGCCTCTCTCAGCCTACCAAGCTCACTTACGGGTTGTAGCAATCCATTTGCTAGCTGTGGCTTTGATGGCGGCAGAAGGGAGTGGCAGAACGGGCTCCAGGCCAAAGAAGTTGGCCTCAGAGCCCATTCCAGCTAAGGAGTCAGAGCTCTCGTTACTCACGATACCCACGTGTCCCGGGACCCATGCTAGCATCAGGCTATTATGTCTACCGACATTGTTCAGCCTGGATTTTCCACAACAAAGTTCATCGCTTCTTGAACTGCATACACCTCCGCTTGAAACACAGATGCATGCATTCCCAGAGCAAAGTGCAGTTTTATCCCGCTGGGTTCCACGTAGACCCCAGAGCCGGAGCTGGGCTCGGTCTGCAGAATTCCCTAAAAGAAGCCCTTTTCGACTCTCGAATTAGCTTTTTGTAGTTCCTCTGAACATGACGGTATTGTTCCCAGTGCTCAGCACGATTAGTCTTAAAGGGCCGGTTTAGAAGTTTTCTCGACTCTCGCCTCAATGTTTGGAGCTCTCGGATCCACCACGGAACGGGAGTCCGATCAAGGAGAGGTCGAATTGGCCAGGCTCACTGAAATCATTCAACTAAGGCAGCGCTGAGTTTTTCAACTGCCACCTCAATACCCTATTCTTTCCGAAGTTTTGGTGGCGTCACGTCAAAGCCCCGCAACGCTCCCCTAAACTTCTGCCAGTCTGTTTTTCTGGGGTTTCTAGAGGGCAATGGCATTTGTGCCTCCTCGCCTCAAACCTGTGGTCCGAGCACGAGTCTGTGGCAAGTACTCTCCAGTTCCTGATTGACCACCCAAGCTTTAAATTTGATAAGATAAGATCAATCACCTCCTGCCTTCTAGTATTAACAAACGTAGGCTGTCTGCCCTTGTTGTGTATGTTTAGGCAAGAGGAAGCGATAAACTCGAATAGCCGAAAGCCCTGCTCATTGCATTTGCTGCTGCCCCAGATTGTATGGGCATTGGCTTCGCGGCAGAGAACGAGGCCCAGACTGCGCCGCGCACAGAACCTCATGAGACTGGTGGCCTTCCCAGGTGGTGGCGCTTCCAGCGCATCGTGAGGAAAATAAACAGATGCAATCACAAATCAGAATTTGTTAAAGACCCGTCACAGTGAGGTGGGATGGTGCTATAAAGCCTGGGACCGATCTAGACGGCCCCTAAAGACCCAGGGCTCTTGCACTGTTGTTATATAGGGTAATGTGTGCAGCTGGATAAGTCGTTTACTTAGGAGTGCAATAGCGGCCTTGGAAGTTAATCTGTGTCACCGTCAGGGGACGGTAACTGCAGAACCATAGTCTGAGCCCCTCATTTGGGATAGACATAGTCTGAGCCACTCATTTGGGACGGTTCCTGTACCGAGAGCCCATGACATCAACACTGACCTCAACCATTCGCACCACAAGAGAAGCCCCTTCCTTTCCTTCCCGGTTGCTACCCTTGGTGTGCGAGGGGACTCGCCAAAGCCTCGTGTTGGTGCCCGGATTCTGGGCACGCAGACAGTACAGGACATCCACTGTAGACAGATCGGGATCTGGAATGCAACAGATGGCCTTCTTGAGGGATATGCTCTCTTCGCGTTATTGACATACTAATTTTGTGGGAAATGACTACACAATTGTATAAAGCTCAGTATATTATTGAACTATATTGTGAAAATTGTATCACAACACAATTGTTTAAAATTACGCCACTTTTTTGCTACATCTGCGACTTTATACGAGGGAAAATCTTAAACGTCACTTAAAAAAAAACAATGCGCCTTATATTTTGAAGTCAGTGCTCACTTTTATGGAAAATATGTACGCCACAAAAAGCCAGTTAGATGTACATACATATACATATATCTCAAATCAACTCCAATAAAATTAAAAATATAGAAAATAAAACAAACCTTTCTTCCGACGATTATGTACAAAAAACCAAGCGACTAAAGCAGCGTTGACCACCAAAAAACCAAATGCTGCCATGCAAATTCCAAGTATTACCAGATTGGGAGTACTTGAGTCCTCAGTTAGCTCTTCCGTCGATATATCCAATCCTTGTACACAAACAAAAGCACATAAGAAATAAAAGCAACCAAAATCCAAAACGTCGTCAAAGTATACGTATACATATGAAAAGAAAAATAAAAAATATTTTTTATAAAAACATGCATACATAAATTATAAAAAATAAGTTGAATGCTTTTGTTTAATTTTGGTCGGACATTTATAAGGTCAATTTAAACTAATTTTATTAAAAGTTTCACACATCTGACAAATATAATTTTTGGATGATACCATCTCCATAACCTCTATTTGCAAAAGGTATTTACATACTTGTATATACGAGTACGTAAGTATATGTTTATGTGTACTAGGCTGAAACATAAATATATTAAGTCGAAAGTAACAATAACAATTATATTACTGTTTTGCGGTCACTTAAACCTTTGTGGCACATAACGTTATACATATGACTAATCAGAATGCTACCGGGATCGATACCGAGAGCTAAGAAAGGAAGAGAGACGTATTATCCGAAAGAAGAAACGAGAGGCCGAAATACGTGAGTGTGAGGAGCTTGAGATGCAGGCCAATAGAAACAACGCCCGAAAATTCTACCAGAAAGTTCGGCGGCTTACAGAAGGTTTTAAGACAGGGCGTTTTCCTGTAAGAACAACGACTGCGATTTGGTCAATGACATCCAGAGCACACTTAAATTATGGAGGGAACACTTCTCGAACTTGTTAAATAGTGATAGTTGCGCATGTCACAGAGAATGTGAAGATCCAAATACCACAATCGATGACGACGGAATTGTCTTTCCACTACCCGACCATGACGAGTTGAGAATAGCGATAACGCGGCTAAAGAATTACAAAGCCGCGGGCGCCGACGGACTGCCGGCTGAGCGGCGAGGAGCTGGTAAGGTGCATGCATCAGCTACTATGCAAAATATGGATACATATTTGAAAGCATACCTGCCGATTGGAATTCAAATGTGCTCTGCCGAATCCATAAGGGTGATCCTGCAATATGTGCCCGTTACCGCGGGGTTAGTCTTCTAAATATCACCTATAAGGTTCTAGCGAGCGTAAAAGGCCGAAGCCCACCGTCAACCAACTGATCGGACTTTATCAGTGTGGCTTTAGACCTGGAAAGTCTACCATCGACCACATATTCACAATATGCAAGGTAACGTTGCGCAATACGAGCAGCACCGTCAGAATTGGGAAAGACCTTTTCAAGCCGTTTGATACCAAACGAGGTTTCAGAAAGGGTGACTCGCTGTCGTGTGATGTCTTTAACCTGATGTTGGAGGGGATCGTACGCAGAACTTAATCGCTCAGACACAATTTTTTATAAGACCTTACAATTGTTGGCGTATGCCGATGATATTGACATTATCGGCCTTAACAACCGCGCTGTTAGTTCTGCCTTCTCCAAACTGGATAAAGAGGCAAAACGAATGGGTTTGGTGGTAAACGAGGACACAACGAAGTACCTCCTGCCCTCAAACAAAGATTCGGCGCACTCGCGTATCGGTACCCACGTCATTGTAGACAGTTATAATTTCGAGGTTGTAAAAGACTTCGTTTATTTAGGAACTAACATTTACACCGATAACAATGCCGGCCTTGAAATCCAACGAAGAATCTCTCTTGTCAACAGGAGCTACTTTGGACAAAGTAGGAAATTGAGTAATAAAGTCCTCTCTCGACTAACAAAACTAACATTCTACAAGGCTCTCATCATGCCCTTTCTAACGTATGGCGCAGAAGACGATGTGGACGATATCAACATCCGATGAAGCGACGCTTGGAGTGTTTGAGAGAAAGATTCTGCGCAAGACTTTTGTACATTTGCACGTTGGCAACGGCGAATATCGCAGGCGATGGAACGATAAGCTGTATGAGCTTTACGACGACATAGACATAGCGCAGCGAATAAAGATACAGCAGTTACGTTGGCTGGGTCATGTCGTCTGAATGGATACAAACGCTCCGGCTCTGAAAGTATTCGATGTGGTACCAGCTGGTGGTAGCAGAGAAAGAGGAAGACCTCCTCTGTGTTGGAAAGATCAGGGGGAGAAAGACTTGGCTTCACTTAGTGTGTCCAACTGGCACCGGTTAGCACGAGAAAGAAACGACTGGCGCGCTTTACGAAGAAGGAGAGATCAGAGGGTTCAACAATTGAATCAAAATGATAATGACACTCATTACTGTAGAAAGCCAACCTCTTCATTAATTATTGCTATAGTTACTTAAATTCTCCATTTAATATTTCTTTCAGCTCGACATAGTTTTCATTTCATTTGAAGAAGATTTCATTAAATGTGAAAATACTACATATCCTAAGTCCTACCATAAGTTTTGTTACAAGTGAATTCCGTTATAGATATGAAATTATAGTACTTTTTTAATGAAATTAGTTTTATTTAATCATGCAAATATTAAGTAAAAATAGTAATAATTTTTATTCGAAACGGTCAACATTTGTTTTTACACAAGCCTTCAAACGATTAGGCCATTCAGGTATTGCAGCGCGCACAGTTTTTATGCATATGGACGTCGTTGCTCGAACCAAAGATTGTTTGAGACTCTCAAAACTTCTATGAGGTCTTTGACAAGCCATGTTCTCCAATTCTGACCACAAACTGTAATTCAATGGATTCAGATCTGGACCTCCAGACGTCTAACCTTCTGCGGCTATGAACCCAGAAAATATGTTTTTAGCCAATGCTGGGTGGTTTTCCCCTGCGGACTGGAACGGAATCTTGCTGGAAAGTTCAACGTTCTCTATTGAAGAGAGTGGGATAAGCTGCTTCACGACGTCTTCTAAAACATTCTCCTGGTACACTTTTGCCTGGGTCTTAACCACTTTTTCGCAGAAATTAAGAGATGTAACGCCTTTACAAAGCACTCCCCATCAAACCATTACACAGACTGGATGGTGGCCATCCTGGAATAACAGTTTTTGCCTCTTTAGAAGCTTTAGATAGATTTTAGCACAGATTTCGTCGCTTTACTTATTAAAAACTTCCCCAATACTGAATATTTTCTCATCTGTGAAAAGAATATTTTCATGGCCGTTGACCGCGTGTCACCGAAGAAGCTGCTTGCATCTGTCGAGTTTAATTTTCTTCAAGCGCGTAGTCAAAACATGGCCAGTTGAGCGATGAAGGCTTTCGTGTGGAGATCATCTCTAATTAGTCTGGACATGGATCTGGCGGCGGCCGCCGTAGCCGAATGGGTTGGTGCGTGATTACCATTCGGAATTCACAGAGAGGTGGTAGGTTCGAATCTCGGTGAAGGCAAAATTAATAAAAACATTTTTCTAATAGCGGTCGCCCCTCGGCAGGCAATGGCAAACCTCCGAGTGTATTTCTGCCATGAAAAAGCTCCTTATAAAAATATCTGCCGTTCGGAGTCGGCTTGAAACTGTAGGTCCCTCCATTTGTGGAACAACATCAAGACGCACACCACAAATAGGAGGAGGAGCTCGGCCAAACACCTAACAGAAGTGTACACGCCAATTATTTATTTTTTTTTTTTTTATGGATCTGGTCGATACGTACATTTCCTGGACATGATTTTCTGCTTTCTAAGAGGAGTTCTGCGAATTCTTTCTCAAACGGTTTTATAGCTGCACTGATTTGAACGACGCGAGGACGACAACTTCTTTTTTGGAAAAACGATTGATCGTGCGGTAAACAAACATTCTCGAAATACTAAGTTGTTTCAGCAATTCCTAGATCTAATTTGCACTTTTACCACCCTTATGTAATGCAATCACTGCAATGCGATTTTCCTTAGCTCCCCACTCCATTATTAATAAGCAAAATTTTGTCACGAAACAGTAGGTATAATTTATGACTAGACAATGCATACTAACAAAAGCACAAATAACGGAACTTTTTTCTCCGAATTTGTTCTCGCCGTACTTGTAAAATGTGTCACAGAAATTAGGGCAAAACTAAGGAGAGCCTAGAGAGGAGGGCATTATAGCTACTCTCTTTTCAAACGTAATGTCAAATTATTTGATTTAGTGGAGTTTTAAACTCCGTCTTGTTTGAAGTGTAACCGAATAAAGGTTGGATCTACATACATATGTTTCCTCTTTGTGGATTGATTTTGAGACCCTCTATTGCACACTAAGTGGTCTTAAGTCTCTGGTGACTAGGAACTTATCTACTACGAAATACCATATAAAGGGACGGCAAGTGGTGGATAACCTTTCAAGACTATATTGCTAACGGAAATACTGCCTTAAAACGAAATAATATTGTGCTCGTTCAACATTCTGTTAGTCCAGTCAAAACAGCTGAATGATTTATTGTTGTATTACCGAAACCCACTCGTTAACTCATTCGTGGAGTGAATAATCTGAGATTTCAGCTAGTATGTATGACACGTACATCGGAAATCGAACTTATGGGTATATACAATTTGAATGAATCAAACCTAAAGATGGATATGGAACGAATTCAACGGTATTTTCCTAAGGTTCATGTTTGGGACTGCTCTCTGAAAAATGGTTTGGCCATTTATTTTGTGCTTACTTGGTATCTGTAACAGGCAGTCTATGTGTATCAGTAGAATATAAAAGTCAAAGATAATATATAATAATATGAAACCCTATGATTTTTCTGCTAATATCGAACGCTGATAGTCAAGCCGAGCGTAAAGCTGATACCAATCGGTTTATGTATCGCAGAGTGGATGCGAAAAGCAGCGCTGGGTGTAACGCGTGCTTTAATTTTGTAATTTTGTTTGTGCTTATGCAAGTATAATTTAAAAATATAAACTGTGCGTCGAGCTCTGTATTGATTATTTTTTAATGAACAAAAAGTTTTGAAATTATTTAATAGTTTTCCTTTTTTCTACTAAAACAGAGAACACGGCTCCAAATAACTCATATTAGCGCGAGTTACCGACGAAAAACAGTTCCACACTGAATTACCCGCATTAATCAGCTTTACTCTCGGCTCTGGTCAGCTTCCACTATGTGATGTCTGCGCAATCCTCTACACAAATTCTATGTAACCGGTTTCAAAGGTTATTGCACGCAATCACGGCTTTTACTCTCCTCTCGACTTTCAGCGCCCACTCTGCGGGTGTGCTAATACGAAAAACTCATACCACAAACTTTAAATCACAAAATTTAACTTGAATACGGTGAATACTTAAATAACTTTCTAATGATTATAACGGTAATATTAGGAATAAGCAACACTAAAAAGACCAACATTGATTAATATTATACCTTTAGAAAAATATAAAATCAACAAAATTCCTCAATAAATGCCCACACCCGCATTTGTTACGGCACATTTTGTATCTCATGAAGTAAAAAAGTTCAAATCCAAGGACCACCAAAATATTACGAGTTACCTTGATTATCGAATTATAACGCACTTTCGCAAACCAAAACCAAAAATAACGGTTGAAAGCGATTTGGGATTTTTTAATATTGTTCTATAGTTATGGAACAATATGAATAATGAATAATTCAACCCTTTTTGCCAGACATGTACGAGTAGAAGAAACTTAACGTTCGGCTAAGAAATAGATGCGAATTATCGAGGGGACCAAAATTCATACATACACTTTATAAGAGTTATATAACGAGTTATCGCGATTTTCAACTTATCGAGCTTGCAGGTTATCGCGATTCCACTCTAATTCAAATAATAAGATTAACTAACAACTTTGGACCAGGAACAAAACTTCTAAGCAAACTGAAATAAACGTAATGGTTTATAGGGTTTTCTGATAGGGACGAGTCGATATTAGCTGGTTGTAGCGCACATTTTATTTTGGTAGCGTCGGTAAAATCGGGTGTTTATCATTCAATTATTGGTGGCAAATTAGACGGGGAAGTTATACAATTGAGCAGAACGTGTAAATTATAAATCTGTATTATGATTTCAGGGTATGGTTATCTCTCGTGGAGGAGCAACTTTTTTTATGAAGATTTCCTGAATTTGGAGACAACCAGCCGAGCATTTGAAAATTGAATCTCACGCATTGGGCCATGTGCAGCCGGGCGGATAACTTACATGGGCCTTTGAAATATCGTCAATACCTCCCACGAAACTAGTTATATTAAATTTCGACTCTTCCTTATTGGAAAACCCTATATATACATAGCTATCAGGTTGAAAATCAGGCTAAAAAATACTTTATTGTTTTTCCATCAGAGAAATACCTCGTTTAAGACGTTTTTGATTGCGCTTGTGCAGGCAACATCCGATGATGAAAATATTTAAAAGTACTACCGTCACACCAGAAATAACGCCGACTAGCAAGAGTAAACCAGAAGTGCCTCCTAATGGTGTGGAAGTAGTTGTCGGTGGTCCACCCAACGATGAGGCTGGCTGAGAAGGTGGCGGAGCTTCTAGAGGTTCAAATAATTATTTTTTTTTTAATATCGAATGTTATTACGGCGATGACCAAACGTAATTTCAGCAAAAATCCGAACGCAGCAATTAATGGTTATAAAAGATGTAATAAATAGAAATATAGTTAGGAATTCTGTTAATATTTTATTTGGTTATCGTTTTATTGCATTCCTATCCCTTAGCCTAACTCCCCAATAAGCTAGGATTTAGGTGTTTTTACGTATTTCTTTAGTAGTGAACCCCATATTGCAGATTAAAGGAAAGTTCATCCAAATAAATAAATGTCCAATGACCAGTCAACCCCATTTATAATGTATATAAAAAGAATATATATGTTTACCTTTCGTTTGCGCTCGTTGTAAATCGGGTAGATATTTACTGCTTCCCAAATCGTTGTATGCCATTACAGAGAATAAGTACAGAGTGTTTGTTTTTAAGCCAGTTATGGTTAACTTATGGCTGTTTGGCAAACTGTCGATATATTTATATTGATCCCGGCTTGCCTCCCTAAATGGTGTAAAATATATAATTATAAAAAAACTCTAGTATATTGATATTATAATATTATTCTTAAAAGTACGTTTTGTTTTAATTGATACAATTTTCCAAATTTAAAATAGTTTTTGATCTCAAAACTTTTCATTTACATTTCTTAGACCTTGGATAGAGAGTAATATGTGAAACAAGTCTCATTGACATGTCACATACAACCGTTGAGCAAACGAAAATATAATAACCTTGAGCACAAACGCGCGGGTATAATGAAGCGATCAGTTATGAAATGTATAAATATTTACATGTTTAATTAAAAAATATCTAAAATAACAAGTGGTAATCCCCAAGTTCAAAATCGTGGTAGCGACAGCTTATGTCAACAAAACTTGGTTTATGTCAACAACATTTAAGCGAAACTACCTTATGAAAATTATTGCGACCATTCGCCGCTATTTAAACTTGATAATATGGATGTTATTATTATGAATACGATACCTGTATCGAACTCTATAAGATGCTTTTATTCCTCCATCAAATCCCGGAGTCCACGCTAAAGAAACACTATCATGTGTAACATTTAATATATTTAAACTAAGTGGTGTATCGGGTTGGGAGGTAATATCCAACCGAATCGATTCCGTGGTCTGGCCCAATTCATTTATTACCATACATTCATAAGCTCCATAATCGGCTGGTGCCACTTTTTCAATTATCAGAGTGGATTCATATGTCAATGAGTCAATTTTCCTTTCTTCAACTTCATATTTATAGGTGCGGTTTACTTGTAGATCTTTGCCTTCTTGACGCCAGATGAACTTTGGTTTTGGAGCAGATTGAGCACGACATGGTAGACGACCTCGTTCACCCGTTCCACTCGCTGCACGTAAAAATGTTGGTGATTTGTCAATTTCAGGCGCAACTGTTATCAAGGAAATTATGAAAAAAAGATTAAAATACACATAAAGCATTTAATCAGACTCATTAAATGTAGCATCACACACATTTGACAATGAGTTGGACATCGCGGTTTGTGGGATTAGCAACACGATTATCCGCAATGCATCGAAAACTTCCGACATCTTCCCGGCGTGCATTTTTTATATGAAGATATGAAGTGCCATTGACGAAAGAAGTTGTGGTTTTTATTGTCATATCATAAGCAACTCTCTCCCATTTAATATGCTCCTCAGTTAACGGTTTTCCTTCTACAGTACATGATAACATTGCATCTTCGCCTGGATTTACTACAACGTTTTCGGATATAGTTTTTATTGACGTGCCATCTGCAAATTCAAAATAGTAAAGCAATGAACTAATTAAAATATTACGAAATTTTCCTTTTAATATTAAAAATTACTTATGTACATACTCGTATGATACGATTAACCGTGACATTTTATTATATAAGTATATGTACTTATAACTATATTAAGTTAAAAACTAGTGCAATTCTAAGCTTGTCAAATAATATATTACAGTTATGATAATTCCACAAAAATTTCTATATGAGCATACTAAATAAATATTATAATTAAAATACTTTTTATCAAAATAAACAATAGTTGGAATTAGTTTGGTCTCGCCTGTGAGAAATAAAATATTGAAGTAGTGCCAGAAAATTCTGGTCAACTTTTGATAATTTGCAAACCATATGAGGCCTTATACAGACTGTGCGAGCTGAGGGAGATAAGCGCATACAAAACCAAGTCGGACGAATCTGTAATGATGGTCGAAGGTACGGCGCCAATCGGAAGAACGAGTGAAAGTGTACATACAAAAGATGCATTGCAACACTAAATAAAATGACAGGAGCGTTTGGGAAACTTGACCAAAGAAAGGTTTACTTATACGCTAGTCGCAAACAAGGCAGGATGGTTTTGGCGCAGTTCTGGTGAGGTTAATTTCTAGCTAACGCAATTCCTGACCGGGCATGGTTGCTACCAGAAGTACCTACGCATCTTTCGACTAAGTGATTCCGCTTTATGTCCAGTATGTCATGAAAAAAATATGCACATTTCAATCGACATATTTGTGATTTTCTTTGCAATTCGACCAAGTACGTTACCAATCCGATTCCCTTCTCAGTCCATTAGACATGTATGTCATATTATTAAAATGACTTTTTCTTAAAAACTTACTTTTCTTACCTCTATGTCTAAATTTTTCTCTTATTTGTTGCATATTTTGGCCCTGATTTGTCCATTTTAAAGCATCGACACAAACATGCATAAGAAATTTAAAATAAAACTTGGCAATTCATTTATGAGAATATATGTATGTTCTCATCAACATATTGAAAAGAATAAATTAGGTCATGAGAACAATTGCGACGAAAATAGTCCAAAACTAATTATTTGCATAACCATTAGAATAGTTCCTATGAATATAGGTATGTAAATAATATTAGGTGCGCAACTAAGTTTCCGCTGTTTGTCAGTAGATGCCGCCAACAGTGTGTGCTAGTCGATTCTAACATAACCTAAACGTCATAAACCAAGCTTAGACATATGGTAGACAAACTGTTTCGACACATTAGTGATTTTATTTTGGTATCTTAGTGATTTTGTTTTGGTATCATATACTTTTGGTTTTGTGAACATGTCTGATTTTGTGTCGAATATTCGCATTTGTGGGAAGTGTTGATTTTCCTCTTTCATTCGAAAACAACGGCGGCTGAAGCGCATTGAGAGCTACACAAAGTTTATGGAGATGCTGCTTTAAGTGAAACAAAATGCCGAGGTTGGTTCCGTCGCTTCAAAGACGGTGGTTTTAATGTTGACGACCGTCCGCGTGAAGGAAGGCCAAAAACCTTCGAAGACGCTGAATTGGAGCCATTGCTCAATGAGGATCCGTACAAACGCAAGAAGAGCTTCCTTCATTATTAGCACTTACCCGCCAATCTATTTCCAAGCGATTGCACGCTTTGGGAATGATTCAGAAACAGGGGACTTGGGTTCCTTATGAGTTAAAACCAAGGGATGTTGAACGTCGTTTTTTCGTCTGTGACCAACTGCTCCAGCGGCAAAAAAGGAAGGGTTTTCTTCATCGCATCGTGACGGGTGATGAAAAATGGATTAATTACAGCAATCCAAAGAAAAGAAAGTCATGGGGACTGCCCAGTCATGCTTCTACGTCGTCGCCTCAGCCAAATATTCACGCTGCGAAGGTTATGCTATGTATTTGGTGGGACCAAGTTGGTGTTATTTATTATGAACTGTTAAAACCAAGCGAAACCATCACTGGGGATCGGTATCGACTTCAATTGATGCGATTGAGCCGAACACTGCGCGAGTAGCTGCCGCAATACTCGGAGAG
Source organism: Anastrepha ludens (assembly GCF_028408465.1). NCBI lineage: Eukaryota > Metazoa > Arthropoda > Insecta > Diptera > Tephritidae > Anastrepha > Anastrepha ludens. The sequence continues at coordinate 76,605,693 of NC_071502.1, forward strand.
GCTTGAAAAAGTGATTCTACAGCATGACAACGCTCGGCTTCACGTTGCCAAACCCGTTAAAACCTACTTGGAAACACAGATATGGGAAATCCTACCCCTCCCGCCATATTCCCCAAATTTTGCGCCGTCCGCTTATCACCTGTTCCGATCGATGGCACATGGTCTATCTGACTATCCATTCATTTGAAGACATCAAAAAATGGCTTGACTCGTGGATAGCCTCAAAAGCTGAACAATTTTACCGCGACGGTACACGAGGTCTACCAGAAAGATGGGAAAAAGTAATAGCCAGCGATGGGTAAAGCTTTCAATGATTCATTTGTAACAATTTTTTCAGAATTAAGTTGTATTTTCATTAAAAAAAAAACAGCGAGAACTTAGTTGCGCACCTAATTTTTTTTTTTATTTGTTTTTTGAGAATGAAATTCTCATTGCTATTTACAAGATTCTCGAGAATAAAATCAGTCTCATTATAGCTTTCTCAAGAGAATGGTAGAGAAAAAATATACAGTTGTATCTCAGACGCATCAATTGTCCAAGCGGTGGTTGGAAATTTATGGTGCAATGAATACTCTTTTACTATATACTCGTATAAGCACATTAACATTGAGTACATATAGTGCAATTATATCGAGAACTCTACAATTCTATGCTATTTTTGCCGGCGCTATATAGCGTTCGTACCGGTTTGTAGAGTTCATGAAAGAGAAAAGCTGTAGTTTCTTTACTTTTACTCTATCTAGATATAATATTTAACATATTTACAATAATTTATCGTGTAGAAATATTTTAAAGGAAGAAAAAGTATCTCGCTATAGATGGTTTACGCTTTAAAGTATCCTAAAAATACAAGGTTTTCACATTTGAACTTACATTCTACCACAATGGTAATGTTAAGTTTAGCAGAACCCTCTGAATTGCTGGCTTCACATAAATAAATTCCAGCATCATTCCGATTTAGCTTTGTAAAGTTAAGGTTAGCTCCGTCGGCATATATTCGATGTTCGGCGCCTCCATTACTGGTTGAAGTTGAAGGTACGGGTAAGCCATCCTTTGTCCATGTGTACAAAATAGACATTGGATTTGCTGTAGCGCTGAGAGTAACTTGTAATGATTCTCCTTCAACCCCTACAGCTGTAGATGACGGAGGCGGAAGGAACAGTGGTGGATCTGTTAGGGTAAATAGAAGAATCAAAGCAATTGAGAACAAACAGTTACAAATGTAAAGAAATTATTTACATATAGGATAATACTTACAAAGAACATTTAAGCAGATTGCCTCATGTACGCTTCGCTGTAATGCTTCATTTGCGCTCTGACATGTATACACCACACCGTTCATTTCCTGAGAGACGTTCACTTTAAACTCCAAAGTCGAGACCGTACCACCCCACAATCCAGGCTTAGATGAATTATTTATGCCTAAAAGACAGGGCAAAAAAAATGTCAATAAACTCAATATTTTAAAGCCACGATCTGGATTTAATGTTCAATATAAATAAATAGTATATAGGCTCAGATGAAATATGTATACTCAGGAAACGAACCCAGTTCAAGTTTGGTTCACAATTTCTCTGATTTATTTGGGAATAGGTTCGATTTGGCAGGTAAATACGAACTCATAGTTTTATTTGCATATGCGGAACCCCTTTTTTAATTTAAACGTATTTTGTGATAATTCCATATTCTCTCTCTATCATTTGGTATTTTACGGAGATTCGAACGCGGACACCACCGAATGGTAGGCACAAACCAAACCATTCGACTACGGCGCGCAAAAACTGATTCCTGAACTGCAAGGTGGATATTTACAGTCTGTCTAATGAATATCTCACAGACGTTTTCTCTGTGAATTCCGAATGGTAATCACGCACCAACCCATTCGGCTACGGCGGCCGATGACATAAACGTAGTGCAGCGAATAAAGATCCTGCGGCTTCATTGGCGTGGTCAAGTGTTCCGAATGGATACAAACGCTCCAGCTGTGAAAGCATTCGATGCGGTACTAGCTGGTGGTAGCAGAAGAGGAAGACCTCATCTGTGTTGGAAAGATCAGGTGGAGAAGGATTTTGGTTTCACTTGGTGTGTCCAACGAGAAAGAAACGACTAAAATGATCGTCGAAGAAGCTTACAAAAAAACCTATGAACTGGGTGCAGTACAAAAGGAGTTTACATGCACATTAAATTGTTTTTATATTTAAGTAGGTTAATAATTTAAAGAAAAAAATATTCAACTTACCGTCAATAGGAATACCGTCTTTCCACCAAGTAAGTTTCGCTGGTGGGTTGCTTGAACTTGAGTCACAAACTATAGTCACCTCCACGCCAGGCTTAAGTTCTTCTGGTTCAACACGAATTTTAACAGTTTCAGGTGCAACTATATACAAAAAATAAGTTGTTACTTTATATACATACATACATACATTTTCACAAAATACTTAACAATTTGTATAAAGAGAAAACAGTTGAAAAAATTATAGTAGATAGCAAAACTAACTAAAGTAAAATAAAATAAAATATCATAACGGTGTTACAAAGTGTCTAGTAGTAATACTAGTGGTAATACTGTAGTTAATCTCATCAAAACCTTTCTAGTGATTTCACGAAAGTGCTATTTTTTAGATATTAGAAAATATTTCGTTTTGATTTTTCGCCCAGTTTAGGTAAGCCTGCTCTACAAAAATCAAAAAAATTAAAAATTAAAATTTACATTTTTAACCAATTGCCTTCAATCAAGGATGTCTCAAGCTATTATGGGCATCATTCTTTTGAGAAATAGTGACTCCAAAACTTTATTGAGAGGGTGCTTCAGATCAAGTGTCTGGAAATACTTCCAATCAGTTTTAATGTTGTAAAGACAACATGGGGCAAGTGAGTCAGGTGTATGTTTATTCAACACGGAGAGTGCTCGGAGGAAAGTTCATAACTGAGTAACAGGTTATTTCACTAGCCGGGATACCTTCCGCTACATAAAAATCGATTACACCGGGGATTTTGTTTGTGTTACTCGGCTAATGTGTTGGGGAGAGTGAGGAAGCTATGATGAGATTCAATTTTGTTATCGCTGCTAAGAGCTGGCGACCTTTTGGTGTAGAGAGTCGAATTTCTCACTGCGTTTGTTTGGCGGTATAGCCTCCTCCTGCAATAAATCTGTTGCCGAGGGTTGAGAAGTATTTTTCATATTCTTCAGATTTGCTTGGATGGGCTGGTGGAGGTCTTTCGGGTTTTCCACAACTACATATGTTCGTGGCTTGAATTGCTGAATAGCTTTTGCACAATAAGAGTTAGTGTTGTAGTGTTTGCTGGTGTTTTTTATGATAATAGCAGAGCCGGCATATGCTTTTTTATCGGAGTGCATTGTGTGATATAATTTTCAATTTGCGATACAAAAGTAGCTTTTATGGGGTATACAAAAGTAGCGAGCAATTTGAGTATAACTTGTATAACGGGTTTTCTGTGGCAGTAGGTTTTATTGTGGCCGTATAGCTGGTAGTTAGCGCATTGGGGAATCTCGCGTTTCGGGCGACAATTTTCGAGCTAAAAAGTGTTAAGATGACATAAAAAAACAACAGGCGTCACTAGACCTTTTGTATGTAGGTGCTTTTTTAAATTAGATGACAAATACACAGGTGTTAAGCTACTTTTTTAATTTTTACTTAGATGAATGCTACAGCTGTTTTGGTAAATGATAAATAAATTTATAAATATATATAATACTAAATACACATATACACTTAAATACTACTAATACAGATATAATACAAAAATCAAACTTACAATGAACGCTGAGAATAGTGCTCTCAAATAAGGGTATTTCGGTTGCACTATTAGATGCTTCGCATCGATATTGAGCCTGGTTATCGGTTACATTTGCCAGAATAGTTATTTCGGCAGAAACAGACTTATCGGCCGTACGTATCACTGAATTAATCTATAACGAAAAAACAATAAAGAAACTTTTATATACAGGGTGTCCGGTGGCAGAATTAGGTATTAAGTTCAAAGTTCTCCTTAACCGCGAATGCATGAGCTGGGAGGGGATCGCATTAGCTTCGCTATTCGTGCGGGTTATTTGATAATGTGGCAGTGGACGGGTGAAAAACGATCGTTCGCAATCGAAGAGTATTTCAATACCAATAATTCATGTGTCCGTCGTAAATTTTGTTCACGGTACAATATTCAACGTTTATGTGATGCCCCAAGTAAAGGTTTGATTCGTTCATGGGCAACAGGTTCACTCGCGGACTGCCCAAGATCGGGTCCCAGAAAGATATTGAAAACAAATAAAAATATTGAACTCGTTGCTACAAGTTAGATAATCGGCGTTAGTCCGTGCGCGCACCTATCCTTCAACTTCCAAAACCTATTGTGCATGAAACATTCGGTGACATATCCTGGCCACCCTGGTCGTCCGATCGTAATAATACTCGGGACTTTTTCAGTGGAGGACTGTTGGACTTTTTTCTACCTCAAAAGTAAAGTCTGTGAAACACACCCAGCGGCCATTTCAAGACTAAAACAAATATCGTTCAGTTAATGGCGTCTCGCCATCACTTCTCCAACAAGTGACACGGAGTATGGAAGCCAGATCCCAAGAGTGTATCCGACGTAACGGCTGAGTTAATATTTTTAAAATATAAAATCCGCACTTGTCTTCTTCTTAATAATTATTGAAATACATTGTTATCATTCATTATTTTTTTTAAATTAGATTTTAATTCCCAATTTTATCTGTGTGTAGGAATAAAGATATATATATATATAAATTAGGAATTAAAATCTAAGGGTAAAATACAGGTTATCCATATATATATATAATTAAAATTTAAATACTATTTAAATTAATTTAAAAATTCAAAATTAATCAAATAATGTGCATTTAAAATTACGTTCATATTACAGAGTAAAGCAAAGATTGATAGATAACAATGATATATTGGGTTGGGGAAAAAGTAATGTCGTATTTCAGCAATCGTCAATTCAGCGCGACATTTAAACATATCTTGCGTTGTGTACTTATTGCATCGGGTCACACTAAACGGCGATTTGAAGACGGCAATCTGTACTACAAGTGCCTCTTTGACAATGCTGTGATCGTACGTTTCAGTCTTAAGTTATAGCGCGTCAAAGATGGAGTCCATCAAGCAAGAAATTCGTCATATTTTACGTTTTTACTACCTTAGAGGTAAAAATGCAACGAAGGCAGCGGCAAAACTTTGTGAAGTTTATGGGCCTGATACTGTAACGATTCGCACAGCACAGCGTTGGTTCGATCGATTTCGTTCTGGTGTAGTAGATGTCGAAGATGCACCACATACTGGTAAGCCAATCGTCGTAGAGACTGATAAAGTCGTTGAAATTATCCAAAGAGATCGGCATGTGAGCATTCGCTCGATTAGTCAGGAACTAGGTGTAGACCACAAAATCGTTTGGAACCATTTGCAGAAGATTGGATTCCAAAAAAAGCTGGATGTTTGGGTGCCACACACGTTGACGCAAAAAAAATCTCTTGGACCGAATCAACGCTTGCGATTCTCTGCTAAAACGGAACGAACTTGACCAATTTTTGAAGCGGATGGTGATTGGCGATGACAACGTACGACAACGCCAAGTGAAAAAGATCTTGGTCGAGAAGCGGCGAGCCGGCCCAAACCATCGCCAAGCCCGGATTGATCGCCAAGAAGGTTTTGCTGTGTGTTTGGTGGGATTGGAAGGGAATTATCCACTATGAGCTGCTCAACTATGGCCAGACCCTTAATTCGGTCCTCTACTGTGTGTAACTTGCCCGTTTGAAGCAGGCGATTGACCAGAAGCGGCCAGAATTGGTCAATAGGAATGGTGTTGTGTTCCACCAGGACAACGCTCGTTCTCACACATCTTTGATGACCCGCCAGAAGCTACGGCAGCTCGGATGGGATGTCCTATCGCACCCACCATAGAGTCCGGACCTGGCGCCAAGTGACTATCATCTCTTCCGGTCCATGCAAAACGCCCTTGGTGATACCTAGTTGGCCTCGAAAGAGGCTTGCGAAAACTGGTTGTCTAAGTTTTTTGCAAATAAGGAGGGGGGCGGGGGGGGGGGGGGGGGGGGGGGGGGGTGGGGTTTATAAATGGGGGATAATGAAATTGCCTTCTAAATGGCAATAAGTTTGCGAACAAACCGGGGCATATTTGACTTGAATCGGATAATTCTAAGTACGTTAAATAAAGCGGCAAAATTCGATCACAAATACGACATTTCTTTTTCTCCAACCCAATATTACTTTTTTCTGTAATCGTTACGGTTCACCAACTTTCGAGGTTACCAATGGTATCGAGCTGTAAAAATATTCATTGCCATTTCGTTATCAGCGGCTATTTCTAAAAACAAAGTTGCTAATTTGGAAGGGAACACATTCCACAAGCTTCAAAACATGTACAAAGATGGGCAGTTGGTGCAGTATAAGTCATGGCGGCAGGGCCGTGGAGAGAGTATTCGGGCTCCAGGAGAAACTTGAGATGCGGGCCCCTTCAAAATAATTATTAATTACCTTATAAATCAGTAGCATAAAATGTTCCATTTTAATAAGAGCTCAATAATATACACTTTTGTATCACCATATTATATTTATTCTTCGTAATCGTGATCATAACATTCGATATGGTAACACCAAGAAAAGTCTGTGACGGAACTCTGGTAGAAGTATTATTTACTATATTTTTTCAAGCAGGAAATTTCTTGGAATTACCCTCGAGTCCGGGCCCCTCTGAAAACTCCGGGCCCGGGGGAAAAAGTACCCGATCCATTTTAAACCCGAACATTTAATAAATTAATATTTATGGGATCGTAGCAAATGCGTTACATGCGTCAGTATGTTTTCGACAATTATTGCATTCATATGCATATTATTTACTTACCCGTTTATCATTTTTATACCAAGTGAGTGTAGCTAAGGGATTTCCGCCCGAGGAGACACACAATAGTTTCTGAACAGAACCCGCTGGTATAATTTGCCCTTCCATATATCCTGAGATTATTGGGGAAGACGGCGGATCTGTTAAAAAGGCACAAATATTATATTACATTTTTAAAATCAAATATATTACTCATGCATATATAATATATAGTAGATAAATTTTGCCTTCCAAAGTAAAAATTATCTAGTGTGACATTAGTTTGGTCAAATAGAAGAGAAGGTATTATCACGCACGGCACATTCGCCTATTCAGTTATCCACACCAACACGTGGAGAAGCTAAACTGGCATACTTGTCCTCAAGTCTTACCGATGTACGTGTAACGGATGACCCTTCTCCGTACGCCTAGCCCACTCTGCGGGTTATGGAAACTAATACGAAACTTTCTAGTCAATCTCTAAACTTCCTAATAACTTTAGTACGTTAATACTTTATAGCGACGCACAGTGTGGCCGATTCCCAAAAAGCTGGCCAAAAGTCGAAAAAAAAAGTTTCTAGATTGAGTTTTTTTGTCTTTGGGTTGGCTACAGTAATGCCTTGAGTAGTGAAAACCGTTCATAGCAACGTCCTGTACCCTAAGTATCCTCTGTATTTTCCGTCGCAACGTGGCCTTCGTTTGAGCATCGTATTACTGTCGATGAATAGTGAAAGTTATACACATTTGAAAGATTTTGTAATGGAGTAAATTGAACAAAACCAAATGGAATCATCTTCGGAAGGTTAGTAAAATACGAGAAATCTTTAGTACATATCAATACCTCGACACAAAATTTTTAGCTGCAGCAATACGTAGATACATTTTTTGCAATTTTTTTTATAAAATTTGAGTTTTCAAACTGTATAGTAATACAACGCCGTCATATGCTGCTTTGAAACCTATTAAAGGTTACTCAAAAAAGTAATGGTTACTGAATAAAACAAGATTCAGCTGCTACCGCTTGCTCTTTGCGACCCCGAAAACATATAAATTTACATGCATCTTGATTATGTTCTAGAATATACGCTATTTCACGTGAGGGGGTGGCCAATAGGGGTGGAAGGGGGTGGATTTTCAAAATGTTTAGATCAAATGCGTAATCAGCGACCCCGACAGCCCCCGAGTAAGAAATTTTGAAACAATTACTTAATTTTTTGAGTTTTGGCCAGCTTTTCGGGAACCGGCCGCACTGTGCGACGTAATGGTAAGGATACAAAACACAAAACCACATTTAACTCATTCAAAGTGTTTTCTCCGGCAGAATTTCCGAATGCTGAGCTTAATACTAAAAATCAAGGACGCGCCTAGATGTTGTTTTAAAATAAAATATGTACAAATTTAGATTCCTTCGGGTTTCACTATTTTTATTCAAAATACGGTTCTTAACAATTATATGTGAAAAATTATTTCATTTAAATATGCACCACCTAATCAGAATCGCAGACGATATCACAGCAGTCACCACAGCACGAAGCTTTTAACAAGCTCGTAGAGAACTTAACCAAGTTATGATACGGTTCGATTCAAGTGAACTCAAATTAGACACAGAGAAAACGGAGCTAATACTTTTAAACAAGAAGCACATCCCATCAAAAATTAGTATGCAAACTTGCTCAAATACGCTAACAACAAGAACGTTTTTAAAGTACCTAGACATAAGAGTGGACTCGAGACTAACCTTCTGAGCCCAAATAAAGCACGCAGCAGAGAAAGCCGCTAAGTAGACATGCCTACTCAGTAGACTGATAGCAAACATAGAGGGTCCAACCCAAACTAAACAGGAAATAATGAAAAAAAAATACTAAAAAGTCGAATACAGCCGCTGGGTGTTTAGCTGATCTCTTCTCTAATTATTGGTGTACGTCTTGATAATCGCTGCAGCGAAAAGCCACCCTAGTATGAAAGTAGAATGCTCAGATACTGATATTTAATAGATGAAATCATACTAGGTCATCGGCTAGAATAATACCAGTCTGCAATTTAGTTGATAGTTCATGATATTATTGTTGCAGGAGTAACAGTAAAAATCGTTTGCTTTTTTTTACTAACATTGATAAAAGTGAAATAAGAATGGTTTTTCTTAGTTTCTATCGCCGAGTCAGTTTCAGTTGCGCGTAATATCTCGATGTAAAATGACAAAATGGGTCGAAGCGCGGATTTACCATTAGAAATCTGTAAAATTGTTATTAAATTGCAATTGGAAAACAAGTATTTGCGCAAAATCGGCAAAATAATTGGCAAATCGCATTCTAGGGTGCAAAGTGTTATTGCTAATTACGTTAACACGTACGTAAATTGGAAGCTAATCACCACCAAGCCGGAAGGCGAAAAATATTGACTCCACGTGAAGAACGCAACATAGTAGCATCAGTCGCGCAAAATCCAAAAATAACCTGCACGATATATAATATATATATACCTATATAATTGGCGCGTACACCTTTTTTGGGTGTTTGGCCGAGCTCCTCCTCCTATTTGTGGTGTGCGTCTTAATGTTGTTGACTCCGAACCGCAGATATTTTTATGAGGAGTTTTTTCATGGCAAAAATACACTCGGAGGTTTGCCATTGCCTGCCGAGGGGCGACCGCTATTAGAAAAATGTTTTTTCTTCATTTTGGTGTTTCGGCGAGATTCGAACCTACGTTCCCTCTGCCATTCCGGGACTACACGCACCAACCCACTCGGCTACGGCGGCCGCGATACTATGCCGAAATATTAAAGTCTTTGAATAAAAAAGTAAGCCGTAATTGTCTGCATAACGTTCGTTATCATAGCAGAGTGGCACGCCGTAAGCCCTACATTTCAGATTTAACAGAAAGAAGATATTGGATTTCGCCAAAGGCTATATAAATGAAACAGATTCTTTTTGGGAAAACGTCATATTCAGTAATGAGTCGAGTTTTCGGATCAGATGGCACTCTAAAAGTTTGGCGAAAAGAAAATACAGAACTGAACGAAAAAAATATTATTCCTTCCATTAAGCATGGAATGAAGTAGGAAAAATGGTTTTTATTGATGATAAAATGGCCAAACATCTGTATTTTAAAATTTTGAAGAATAATTTGCATGGCAAAGCCGTTAAACTTGGACTGAATGCTAAAGGGTTCTTGTTTCAACAAGACAATGACCCAAAACAATCATCTTATCTCGTGCAAGAATTGCTTATTTACCACTGTAAGCAGCTTAAAACTCCACCTCAATCACCGGATCTGTGCATGTCTAGGAGCTCTTAGAAAGGAGAATCAGAAAGCACAAAATAACATCAAAGGCGTCATTAAAGACAGCTTTAAGTGTTGAGTGGGAGAAAATTGCAGCTAATGAAACTAAGGTATTGATAAAAAGTATGCATCGACATTTGGTAGCAGTTATTAATGCTTAAGGCGGCCCAAAAGTACTGAATACTCGATTTTTCTATTACTTTTTTAATAAAATATTCTTTATATGGCTATGTACGAATAATATTTTTGCATAAAATTGTGCCTTATTTCGTTACTATCTACCTTAAGTTATTTAATTACAGAAATTAATTTGTAAGTTGTTCTTCCTTAAATATTGAATAAAAATATTATTTTTTACGGGCATCCTTACGGGACATTATCCGTTAGGTGTTCACGCCGTAAGACTTGGGACTACCTCAAGTCCGTTCTGCAGAAACTGTCTGGAGGACGAGGTGGAATCATCTCAACACCTTCTCCTCAGCTGCCCTGCTCTCGTCTGGCAAAGACTTAGAAATCTGGGTTCCCACTTTTTCGCTACGCCTGCGGATATAGCCGGCGTAAGTATCATAAATTTGGTGAAGTTCATTAGTAGCTTGTTACGGCTAACTACGAAGGCAAATCAGCCCCCGTCGGCGCCGTCGTAAAATGTATGGTCATCATCGTATCTAATCCCAAGGCTCCTTCTTCCTTCCCATCTCCTTTCTCCCCTCCCATGTATGGCACCACAACGGACGAATTTCTTAACATTTGTCCAAGTGAGCCCTTTAGCTAGGGCAGCCATTTAACCTAACATAACCTACGACTATATATAGTAAAATTTTGTTCTTTTGTATAAATTATGCAAAGTATCAGGTGTATCTGTTTATAAACTGTGAGTCTTTGAATATATTGTGTGACCACTGTATATATGTATATAAGTAGACACTGATGACTAAATTTATTTGAAAAACATTATACCCAGGCCTATCAGATAATTAATATTTGAATGAAGTTTACTCACTTTATATGGAGCATCGCATCACGAGGAAAGGATTTATAATACACGTATTTTTACACTACCTAAGTTCCCATACACTTACATAACAATATTCATTATTTTTGTCAAATCTAATTTTTTTTTAAATTTCATAAATATATAATATTTTCAAATTTTAGAATGGAATGTAATCAATTTTTTTTCTTTTAACTGGTCTAAAACCGGTTATTTTAGAAATATATTGGACTAGAATTTTTTTGGCTAATATTTGCTGATGCATTGAAGGATAATTTACATTTCTTTAGGAAACCGCCGTGTTCAAAATACCACTTCTACCATGGATGAAAGATACAATCCGGACTTGTTGAACTGAAAAGTGAACTGATTATATACCAGTTCCCAACTATTACTTCTTCTTGTGATGTTTTATACCCAAGGGGTTTCGAAACAGCGTCCTAGCAAATGGCCGTGTCGCGCAAACGCATTCGACTACGGCGGCAATCAGAACTTTCCATATCACCTAATATTTTAAATAAACATCCATTTATAAGCATACAGACGTTTCAGATTATTTTCAATAAATGGCGCTATGGAATGGGAACTAAGGTAGAATTAAGCCCTTTATTTGGACCGCCTTCTGCTTGGTTTATTCATGATTATCGCGTGTTCGAGAGTCTGCAAGTTATCCTGTTTATTGGATTAAACGTTGGAAAACAAAACAAAAAACACAGTTTATCAAAAATGTTTGCATTATTCCAATGTGTCTATAACTACCAACAATTTTCATTTAATTACCAAATGAATTGGAGTTCCCTTATTGAATGCAATTCGTAGTCATTTATGAAGAGTTATAAAGAAAACAATTTTAGGGGGCACGAAGTTTACTGGGTACTGCTAATTTGTATATAACTTACACAAATATGCAAACAACAACATCATCAAACACAAAATGCCTAAATACGCGCGCGCATGTACATTCATATGTGCTTCATATACAAAATATTTCTGCTTATTGAATTAGTATGTAGTAAATGGCGCTCATTCAATTACTTGCACCGTGTATTATTTTCATGGTGTCAGTAATACGATCGAGCTGTAGAAATTTAAATTCTTGAATTTTAAAGAAAAGTTCACATCAGCTGTTACAGTTATGCCTGTCTTAAAAAATATGTAGCTGAAAAGTATCGATGCGTTTTGACCGCATTATACACGGTGAACTGCAAAACCTCATATGAAATTCGCAACATTTTCACAATAATTTCGAAACGCCGGCGTATAATGAAGAGAAATATTTTTCGAGAAACTAAAACCCCAAGTCTAAAAAAACCGAAATGTAATAATTTCGAACTCAGCCTGCATATAAATCCTCTGTTATAATTTGAAATTTGCGGAACGAATTCCGTCTTAAATGCTCATTGTATGATTTTAGATCTTAAGTCCTTGAATAGCCGGAGGACTTTCATTTATACCATGTAAAATAGTAGTTGGTTCCGTTGACTGTCCCGCACTTTTTAATAGAATTACTTCCAATGTGTCCTCACATATCTTTCAGCATGTAGGCACATTCCACATACCATACTAAGTCATGAAAAAACTCATCATAAAAAACTATTTGTCGTTCGAAGGTGGTTTAAAACTGTATGTTCATCCATTTCTGGCGAGACAAATTGGAGAAGGAGCTTTTTGTATTACTTTGCATTGCTTATTAGCAGCAATGTTACTACATAGTATACCACGGGAATGTAGTATAAGTAGATTCACAACTTTGGTTTACAAAAAACCATCTGAGAATTTTGGGCGAGAATTTGACCTAAATTTCCTACTGTGCAATGTACTGAACTTAAAGTTAGAACCAACTTAAAATTAAATTAATTAAGAAGATCAAAATCATTGACATTACCAGCAATTGACGCATAGGGTGTAACATTTTCAGTTATTAATATATCTTAAAAGTGCGTTGCAAACTTTAATGGGATACATAATTTTATAGAACTCCAAATCCACACTTAAATCAATTTTCCAAATTTCCAAGATAATTAAAAGCTATATCTACTACTGGTAATATAAAATAACATCTACTTTCGCCCATATATTGTACAAGGCCAAACAGATAAGGAAATTATTATTATGAAATAACTCACAGAAAAGACAATTCCTTTAATCAGTGGAGTTCTAGCACTGGAAAGGCATTTCACTCAATTTAGCAAGCAAACATTTTCTTACATATAATTAACATGTGGCGTTGCTCCAAATTCTACCACTCAATACAACTCAAGTGATTGAACTGATTTAATACATTCGTAAACGAATAAGCAATACAGGAGAAGAAGAAATTTGTTTTTTTTTTGTTTAATGAAAAGTATGTTTAATTTTTTTATGTAATCTCACTCAATGTAATACACTTTTTAGATCATAAATTAATGAATTTATGTTATTGAAAAAATATTCTTTAGATTCCTCTTCAAATGATTTCTCTCTACCAGTTTCAATTACATCCGCCTTGAAGTACGAAAAACTGTAATTCGTTTATATTTTTGCCCGGATAGCATAGTAAATTCTCTAAGCCGTAGTTTATAAGTGGCATATGTCACTCCAATGAATTGGATTTATCGTACTTTTTCTTACTTTATTATTAGCAATGTAATTTCCCTCTATGCCCTTATAATCTGGGAATCAAGTCAGTCTCTACCACCTGTTTGGGGTAGTCATCTGCTACAGAAATCGATGACCCCCTCATATAGAAAAATACATCCAGTGCTGGATACCATATAGTTTAACAACTGCTTAAAAAATGCTCGCATCGATGCACAAAAAGACGACGATGAAACAATAACGAGCTGTGGGTTTCTTCAATACGAGCCAAATCCAACTAACCTTAGTCGGACGAAGCACTTCGAAACCAATAGTCCCTTGATTTTTCGGAATCATTGGATATGTCGACATCGTAGCATTAGAGCAACTTAGAACTGTCAACTTTGAATGGAATTCATAACGAAACATAGAAGGGAATCTTCTACGATTCAGAACACTGAATTGATGGTTATACGCAGTAAGTTAATACTTTGGTACAAAAAGAGATTCAAATCAAATATTTTGGAAATCTGAGTGAAAAAGTGCTTTGAGAGTCCTCTTCTCAAATTACACGATATGAAATGACACAGATACAAAGTGCTACAACTGCGGTAAGACTGAACACATTGCATTTGCGTTTGTAACTATTATACCACGAACTCAGGTAGGCGGAACGAAGCGCTGAGACTAACAAAGGCGCTCCCGATACACAGCAATCGGTTAACTAAAACGAACCAGCTCTAAGGGGCGAGAACTGATTCCCACAACTGAATGCCCCACAGTCTCCGTCTCGCAAAATGGACGGAAAGCAACAACTTGACGGTAAGAGGAACTGTATATGGTCGACCCCAGGTGTTTACACACTGTAATATGGTAATATTGGTACACTGTAATATGAAATCATTGGTTGGCTACAAACTTCAGACAGCTACAGGAGAGAGAGCTACCATTTCCGGAAAGGTAGTTTGGAGGATCGTTATTGAAGCTTTGTCAGTAGTTCACACAATTTTACTGGCTGAAATCATGGATAATGCTGCTGCACGGATTTAATTTGAATTTGGGTAAAAGGGTTCTGTCTTGTCAAAATATGGAGATACCCCTTAGTATCGGGTATGAGTACAATCCGGAAAGGTTACCCTAAGTCATCGTCAACATATTCCGCCAAAATCTTATGTTCAAGCATCCAGACACATTATAGACAGACGTTTTATTTGGAGAAAAACGTAACAATATTTTGAAAAGCACTGAAGCCATTTTGATTACAATATTGAGTATCAATCCCTAAGTACCAAGTTATTTATTTTTACAATTATCATATCTTATCCACAGCGCTACTCGTACCTAACATTTTAGCCATAATGAAACAATTAAGTAATATTTATTTCATATTTGTTTAAAATATTCGATTATATGAAAAAATTGTGTAATACAAAAAATGGAAATTGCAACTTTTGTGATTGGTTTAGTATCATAACGAGTTTTAAAAATTAAAAAATTGTTCATAACAGCTGGTGTCGTGAAATCTTTAATAAAAGGAATTATCTTCACCATGCACTGATTTTCACAACACTTCTTAATATAGTATATGGATCGAGACTACGGCAAAGATTTTAATTCTCCATTTCGAGCAAGTTTTTACTAAATTCCGTGTGCCATAAATGTAAATAAAGTTTCGCATTTCTCTTCAACTACACTGTGGCGAAAGTAGTAGTGAGCATCGCATAAAAATTGCCTAACTTTTGGATAATTTTTAGTGAATTTAGAGAATCCGGTATTCAACATTCAACTAAATATTTTCGGCTTTACCATTTGGGACTGAATTACTAAAAATTACGGCAACAATTTCAGATAAAGCAAGCTTCAAAGAATACAGGCTATATTACCTCACAGCACAGGAATAAATTTAAAATAGAAATCTAGAACATGATGAAACTGCAGAGCTATCACGTTTGTGCGTTGAAAACATAATATTATTGTGAATATAACAATACTAATTTTACGGTACTTACAGACTGAATTTGATTATTTCAGGAAATTGTATTTAAGGCGCAAGGAGTTAATACTCAGAAGCTATGCTCCTCAAAATAGTCCTTTTTGGAGGGAATTTAGAAAGGTATTACCAGCTATTCCACCTGAACAAGAGCGGCTGAGATAAAAGCATGCTTCAAGAGCTCTAGCCTTTGCTCATAATATATAAGCAAGTTTCTAGAAGGAAAATGCCAAGGATACTCGTACTATATTCCGAAAAGCTCAGATAAGCGAGAGAGATAAAATTGTGGTATTTACAATGTGAATAGTCTCAGAATAAAAATTTTAACACTTGGGCTGGTGCATACAAATACACGTCGGGTATGGCTACAGATAAATAAAAGAGTGCAACTATCATACTTTGTTTGTATATTTGTTAGTATATTTTAAACTATAAGTAGTATCACAATGGTGCTACATTTTCTTTTAATTTCCAAACCTTACTGCAATCTAATAATATGCATACATGCATATTATAATTATATTGGTATACACATATAAAATGCACTTTTCGTATGTAGAGAAGAAAAATTTAATATGAGCATGAGACACCGCATATATGTATTGAACGATCAAGTGACGGAGCTATAAATAGCCCAATGCGGAATATTGTTAACTCCTGCTGTGATTCTTTGAAAATCCACATGCTTTGGTGCATTGTTGATGTTTCTTTCTACTTGTGATTTAAAATTTGTTTAATATATATTTGGCCCTAATATTGAGATGTATCGTTTTAGGAAAATGTACTATACACACATTTTATGGTTGGCGTAACTATGCAAAAAAATTTAATATTAAGAAAGGCATTACATATTAATTTTAAAATAAATATTTAAAATATTTTAGTTTGCAACTTATCAGTAATATTTTCAGACCCATTAATATAATTCAATTTGCAATATAAAATGTCAAACTACAAGGTCATATTACAAGATAATCGACATGGGTAAATAAATATTACTTCATCGCAAAGGCTTGACGTTGCGGCATTGGTGTGTTTTTGTAGTTTTCTGAAGTAATTAGTCACTACCAATAACTTTCTACATTTGCTGGAAGAGTTAGTAAACAGATTTTTGATCTGCTAAAAGATTTATATGTTTAACCTTAGGTTTCGTGTTTCTGTTCATGAGACCTATAAATCACCTGTGCTTTGTAGTTAATATTCGAAATAATCAGTCGATTATCCTTCTTTCTTGAAAAATTATCTTTGAATTTGAAAGAAATCTTAAATTTCTTTCAGATCGATTGTTCTAGTTCGGAGCTTCTAACTCTTTGAGTTTCGCTTGCAAAAATTTAAACTCCCAACATTTTAATTTCTCATTCTCTTGGACGCAATTCAAGTTTTGACCACACTTAAATTGTGCACGGGTGTATTATCTTATCGAAAGATCCAATTAATAGGCCCAAATGTTTCATGAATCTAGGAAAAAGATGATTCCAACAGTGCTTTATACGTTTTTCAATTCGAACGCGCCATAGTACGGTATTGCTCCATATAACATAACACCGCCTTCACGATTGTGATGTCGACTTAAATAATTGTACCCATCCGGCCTAGCAAAATCGAGGCGACTTTCTTTGAGAGATTTTTCAAGCTTGGTTTTTTGTAATTCTTTCTGCTTCAGATGTGGCTCTTCTCATTTTCAATAGGATTGGCATCAGCCGACTGTGAAGGTCAATTGGTAAATTGTATTCAACAAAACTGCTTTCAAATTGGTGGTAGACACAAATAAATGGCCAAATCATTTTTCGGAGAAGAAGCCCCAAACAGGAACCATAACTGGATGATTAACAGTTCGTTGAAGTTGTCACCAACTTGAGTGCAATTTTGATGAATAAAATTACCAAAAAGCATTATTACCGTCAGCTGCGAATTCGTTTGGAAGAACTAACCAACCTTGAATTTTACAAGAAGAAAACAATCCCAAGCATCGACGCCGAAGTTGTGGACAGTGGAAGCAGCAAAATGGATTCGAAAGGTTGGATTGACCTTCACAGTCGCTCTGATACCAACTCTATTGAAAATGTTTGGGCAATAGTTAAACAAAAATTCAAAGGAAAACAAATATGGAAGGTCAAACGGTTATCAAAGCAAATTCGGTTGATTTGGAGCCTATTACTTCACAACTTATCAGAAATTCACACAAACTATGACTCGAAGATGCAATGATGATGCCTATAGAATTTATTGAATATGTACATATTGCGTATAATAAATATTATAAACCCAATAATGCAGTTTGTTAGAATCGAATTGATGAAACAGTTTATAAGTTATAGAAGCGTATATATTAGACAGAATGTATTTGCATAAGAGATCTGAAGAAATACATTTGTATTATATATTAAATGTATTATTTCAGAACAAAAGACGCAGATAAATGCGTTCAAAAATATTTGGCTCAGGCAAAAAAAAAAGTATTTTTAACTGTTCCATGAAAACCTCAAATATCATTATAACTCGAAATTATATTCAACCTCTGCAACGTTTTGAAATAGAAGTTTTTGTAAAATATTTTTTTCATTTGCGGCAGTTTGGGGCAAAATAGTTAAACGTTATGTGTATACTCGTAGTATGCGTTAGTGATCGTCATATTTACGAAACTTCACTGTATTTTTAACTTTGAGTTCTGTCTTGTTCGAGGAAAATATAGATTTCATTAAACTAAAATTAAATTTACAAAATAATTGGGTAAGGCAGACAACTTTCTAACGTACTTTTGCTAAGATTTCGTTACCAATAAATAAATAAACAATACTCACACAAAATATTTACTGTATGTGTTGAAACAACGTTCTCTGTTAGCTGCATATTGAGTCCATGACAAATTACTACAAGAGATTTTTTATTAGGCTCAACCGTTGCTGTTATGTTCGAAACAGTAATCCATCCGCCTAAAAGTATTATAAAGGTGCATACGTACATAGTTTCGCATTCGAAATCGATTGTAAGAAAAAATACTATCTTACCTTCAGGGCTGACATTTGTCTTTGCAGTCGCATTACGAATTTGGCGGCCACCAACCATCCATTTTATTTCCGCTGGTGGATTAGATGGAGCAGTAGAGCACGTTAAAGGTACTACGTCACCAACGCGCGCTTCAGTAGGGCCCAAGATGGATAAATGCGTTGGAGCAACTTTTATTATTATTGGTTATGTCCAGAAGATGAATATAAAATTAAAAAAAGAAATGCAACCGTTTTCAATAAGTAAATTCGATTATATATATATGTATATATGTATACATATATTATATAATATATTAATTAAATATGCAATCTAATATCTGAAACTATTACGGTTCTGGATTTTTAAAAGCAAAATTAAACGCTTAAAATAGTTTCCGATCATTTTTTTTTAATTCAGGACCTTTAAAATTATCTTTAAGTTGTTCTCTGTATTGTCGGTCGTTCCAAACAATAATGAAAAAAGGCATATCAATATGAAGTTGTTTTTGGAAATATCATTAGACCGAAACAAGACTACCAGTAATTTGCGGAAGTGAAAGTTTTAAAAAATCGGTACACGCGCATCTTTGGGTAAATGAGTGTGCAAGTATATTGACCATAACTTAAAAAAACTTGCCCAATCTTGCTACACGTATTAAACCCTACCTAATTTAGATTAAACATACATAAATACTGAGAGCGGATTAAAGGAGTTTGTTTGATTCCTAAAATTAAGAGCTAGCCCAAATTAAATTTCATTAAAATGTGTTCTGTCTATAGGTTTTATATATATCTAAATATATTATTATTTATATTATTATATATAATATATGCATATACCTATATATGTACTTCCTTTCAGGATGCGCAGTTTACGATTAAAAATGCCAAAAAAATGAGATGTAGCTGGAAACATTCATAAAATATCTTAATTTTTCAATCAATTGAAATTATAATATGTTTCTTTCAGAAAAAATAGCTATACAAGCTTAAAACCTTCCGGGTTACATACACATGTACATATACATATGTATATTGTAAAATTATTTAATATTAAAAGTAAATTATGAACATTTGGTTTTCTTAGTAGACGGTAAGATGCAACTAGTCTAGGGCCAACATGACGTAGACGATCAGCAGTTTATGAATATCTAATAATATATTTTTTGAAACAACATTTTCTTCAAGAATGGGTTATGTATGACTGATGATGGAAACCAGCCGATACAATAAGAGGGTCTAAAAATGCGCACATGCTTTCCACATTTAAATATGTGAACATATAAATACAGATTCATATCACACATACATATGTATGGTATATTTCATTTTTAATTTTATGTTCATACACACATATGTATGTATACGGAAACATACATTCATATGTATGTATGTTGTACCCGCATGTAATTGTTCTTACCCTTTTTATGCATTTAGATACGTATAAATACAAACATATGTATGTACTACGCATGTGCCCATATGTATGTGTATGTAAGTACCTATTCTTGCATAAGTTGGCACTGCATATGCATGTACATTTGTATTTATGTTATGCTGGTATATTGTACGCCCATGTACAAATACATATACATATCTACGTAGTAGTTTCAAGTATGAGTGCGCTTGACAACACTTGGCATATTAAACAGAAACAACGCCTTGGGAAAACAACAGCTGCCACTGCACCATCAACTGTTGAGTCGCTGCTCCCCCGCCAAGTACAGAATGCCATCACTCGTACAATCCGCTCTCATAGGTTTGCGGGGTCGTGACGAAAACACGACGAAAACACATTGTTCAAAACTGAGTTTTTATCCGCTTAATATACTATTGAGCGAACTAGAGAGAAATACGATTCATGTCTAGATACGTAACTGTATATACATATGTATGCTTAATAATCTAAAAAAACAGACATTCGCTCTAAAGTAGGATATTATTAAGGATTCCGTACTGCGTCTGTAGCTTGCAGTTTCGATGTTTCAATATTCAATACCTGTGTATATATAAGCACCTACAAACATAAGTGGGTGTTATAAATTATATTTTAGAAATAATGGCGTGTAACCAAAGCCAAAAACCCGACTTTAGTTAGACAATTAGTTTTAACCTTAACTAGCGAAAATAAATGTTTAGTTCAAATCAAAAAGGATTTTCGCTCATTGTCAAAACTAAAAAGTAAACTCAAGTATAGCCCCTCTTTCACATAACGACCACGGCTTCTGATGCAGTGAGTTGCCGGCTAGAGTAGAATGGGGGATGAAACGAATTTTGTGAATTGACGAATAAATTATTAAATTTATGTATTTAATACAACCTTTTATGGAAAACAAAAGAAGATTTCCAGGCAGTCTTTTAATGACCTCATATTGCCTTTAAAAGAGTTCCAAAATCAGGTAAAGGTATGCATTGTTTAGATCTTCTGCAGGTTTATCAATTAATCTAACGTACCTAAATCCAATTTGCGAATGCCGCGCAAGGCAGCTTCTCAATACTTCACCCCCTTGATGTAACAAGCATGTAATCTCCATTGACCGCCTCATTTTGCATCCACATTAATTTTTATAATTTTGAGACAAATCTTCTAGCTTGGTAGTAAATCGTCGAAAATATCCTTTGCAACGCAACTGCACCTCAGTTGCTGTAGAATTGCAATTTACATGATCAATCACCTTACAACGGGCACCAAAGGCTCCACAAAGCTAAATAGGATAAAACAACTAAAAATATTACTTATCATTCTGCTTGATTCGAAGATTGTGTATAATCCCAAACGAAGAGCAAGCGATCTCTTTATATTGCATCTTTTAGTGGATAAGGCCGTGTAATTAGAAGGCCAATCGGCCATTGGTCACGACAGAATAAGCATGCTGAGTAGGCTATGGCATCAAGGTATTAAAGGTATGCCTCAGGCAAGCGTTCTTGACCCAACGTTATACCTTTTGTTTACATTTGATATTCCCATAAGTAGAAAGGTGTTAACTTCAATATTCACAGATGTACTGAAATATAGTATATGCCCAAGGGAGATACCGAAAGTCTTAAAAAAACACCTAAAACGTGTAGGCGAGAGGCTGGAGAACTGGCGAATTAAAGTGAATGAGCAAAAATGTAAACATATGACATTTCCACTCAAGTAAAACACATGCCCAGCTCTTATTTGAAATGATGTAACCATTAGATTAAGACTCAAAAACTTACTGTTAGGCTTAACTTTACTTCTAAGCGTCGGTGCACACGATAACTACACGAAATAAAAAACTTGATTGTTTTTATTATAAATGAAAACCTTATTATATTATATAAACCTTAGAAAAAAAAAATTGGAAAATTGGTGGTACCACACCTTAAAAATAAAGGTCACAATCTGCATTTTCTTTTTTTAACTTTTACAAATATAAATCAACATCATTTTAAGACCTATTTGAGAGTTATCCATGAAAAATATAACTTCACTAGCACGCAGAAGTTACACTATTTGAAATCCTTTTTGAATGACGAGGCTAAGTCTTACGAAACAGCATAGGTTAAACGAACGATATAATCATTATAACATTTCAGATGATGTCAACGAGGTTATACGGGGTTCGGATGCCATCGGAAGGAGCGAGCACGACAGCTCACTGACCCACTGGCTGGAGTCCAAATTAGACACTGAATCAGGCTTAACGGATTGATGAACACAAGGAGGTCAGTGTTCCTTCTTTACCGAATTTGTTGAGTTATTGGATTCTCGCTGCGAGGAACTTGAGTTGGCCTTCATCTATTGGCAAAATTTCCTCGCAATCATGCAGCAAATCACTAGTTCTACCTGCATCAAGAAGATATGTATAAGTATAAGTTTTGCTATTGCAATGTCCATGCAACCAACGTCATCACACTACGTTACACGCAGAGTCTTCTGAAGAGAATCCCGAAGTAAATACATTCAACAATACCTACAGCATCGCCCTCTGTTACAATGACGCCGGTTGCGTCACCGCAGAACTCAGCATATCTAGGATATCTTCACCTTCAACAAAATAGTCTACAACGTCGGTAACCAAATCGCTATCGCAACCTCATAAATTTGGGAAGATCGAGGTATCCAAACCACATCTACCAATAAACCCCGATGACCTTTTTGAAGAATCACACTTTCGGAATACGGCATCTTGCCAGACGGATGGAACATATTCTGCTGATCTTCCTTTTAAGGGAGAACCGCTATGTTTTGCAAACACCTAGACGCTTGGAAACCCTAGATCACTAAGCTAAAATCAGTGTTACTATGTCACTAATCATTCGTCTCACAGACTACAAATTAAAAATAAGTATATTTTTATATTTGCTTTGTTTATTTTCAACGCTGAGTATAAATTTAGAGAAGTATTACATTATTTCTATTTAACTATTTATGAAAGTTCTGTTAGTGAGGTGGTGTGATGGGAATTAGCAAAACTGCAGGTGTGAGTGGTCTATTATAAGAATGTTTAGTGAACCAGGGTTAAAGAATACACAACTACGCAATTAATATATGCAGTTTTTGAGACACTAAGAGTTCTTAAGACAAATGTGCAGGCAGCCTGCAAGAAATCGGTAATAAGCTCGACTACTGGCAATGTTTTCAAAATACGTATCAAGACTTCTAGCAACCTGGCATAGGGAATATCTGAATTCTTTACAAAGTCGCCCAAATTCCCAATTCTGAAACGCTGTTTTAGTGGCTGCCGGAATATTCCGGAACATAATTCACGGCATTTTCATTCACTTAATCTTATTGCACAAAATATGTACATCACGGCTTATAAAGCTTACTTTGTAACGTGGTTTCGAGCCATAAATTGTATAAGAAAACAAAAAACATGATGCGGATTTGCAAGCTGCACAAATTCAAGACACCAAAACAAGGAAGCCGGTATTTTTATTTATAACTTTTAACGATATGACAGCGCTATTAGCAATATGAACAATTTATGAAACTTTAAAAATCACTGTATCTGTCAAAAATTTTTAAGTCAAACTACAAAGTTGAATCTATTCAAGGTAATGGCAGCAGTACAACAACAATTCCGCAAGTGCGAAATACACTGTTTCTGAAAACGTTTTTCGTTTCGGTGTTTCGTATACCTCCTTCGCATACGCCAATTGCGTTCACTGCTCGATCTCTGTTGCATATTCCAACAAGGTCTTATTTGTTCTCTGGTTGTGATTCGTTAGTTCCATTTAGAACATTTTTTGTCTGTGGTCAATCGCGTAACGTCTCTCTATTGCTGTCATTAGGCTCTCACAGTTACCCCGATCGGCTTTTGGAGTTGCCTGCAGTACTTTGGCGGTGGAACCCGTAAGTGAGACAACCAGTGCAGCAATTTTATATGCAATACTCCAGTGATTTGTTGTTGATGTTGTTTCAAACTAGAGCTTAAAGATTGGGAATGGCACAGTGCCGTTGAATGATAGAGCTTTTACTTTGGGAACACTAGTTGAAATATTCTGGCAATTCAATTATAGTTCACTGCATCTTTGTTCTTCTTTGCTGGACCTACCTCCGTCACAATCGTTTTCAGTTGCGACGTTGTATGTGTTTTCTCTGCTTCTTACTTGGATATACGTGCATCCGCCTGCTGCGCCTTTAAAGGGTATCGGAATTTAAATTGAAATAAAAGAACGAAAATTTAAATTGATTGGGCAATCTTTATTATTTTAATGTAGAACCATTAATGAAATTTATTTTTAAAGATATTCGTTTTCAAATGCTGACCGCAACTGCGTCGTAATTCGGCCATCCGTAAACACCAATTTTGAATGACTCGCTGGAGGACTCCGGTCGGTATCTCGTAAACAACTTTAGTAATGTTGGCTTCCAATGCCTCAATCGAATCTGGTTTATCCACAAATAATTTACTCTCACTGTCACTGTACATAAGACGCCACAAATAAAAGTCCATTTAGATCCCATAAATAAAAGTCCATAGGTGTGATATTACACGATCTTGGTGGCCGATCCACTGGTCCGAGCCGGGAGATAAATTGCTCACCGAAACGACGACGTAGTAAATCCATTGTTTAATGGGGTGCATGGCAATTAGCGCCGTCTTATTGGAACCAACCAACCATGTTATGGAGATCAAAAAGTCGTTTATAATGGCGCACTAGTGTTCGACATTCACTGTTACATTGGCTCCAGCCTCGTCTTTGAAGAAATATTGACCGAAGATTCCTCCAGCCCATAGGCCGCACCGAACGGTTGCTTTCAAAGGATGCATTGGCTGATCTTGAATGGCTTCAGATTGCTCTGCAGCCCAAGTACGGTAATTTTGCTTATTGACGTAGCCACTAAACCAAAAATGGGATACTTGCTGAATGGCTATGTACACCATAAGTTGGCCTGAACGCGCGATGAACAATTTTCACAGAGTGTCGATTTTCGCAATACAATTGTACGATTTGTAAACGTTGTTAAGGCGTAAGTCTTTCCATGGTGAAATGTCAATGAATACTGAAAAAAAGTATGTGTTTAGTTAGTCACGCGTGACTGTAAAACACAAACCCTATGGAAAAAGTACCTCCACATTGGAGAAAGTAGATCACATTGATCACCCTTTATTTGCGACGACAACTCCCCTGATTTGCGAGATATGCGATGCAATTTCCGATGACTGCGATGATATTGCGTCGACATTTGTAATATCTACGATGACATTTAAGCTATTGCAGCCACATTCACGTTCATGTCTACTCCTGGTGATGGTCCTGGAATCTCTACCTTCTCTTCCACTTTGGTCAATTTCTCAGCTTACGCCTGGAACACATATTCGTCTACATAGATCTCCTCTGTCTACGTAGCCTTGCGTAGTAGCACTTGCAACTCTGATTTGTTTCTTGAAGTTAATAAGCCCCGCTGTTCCAACTACTTCTTCTAACACTTCTGAGATCTGAGACCAATTGTTACGTTTTTCTCGCTTAGCATGGTTACGTCTCTTTAAGTCCTCTGAATTCTATCACTGGATTGCTAAATAAAAGTGTCAAACTAATGGAAACACAACTTGCTTGTTTACTGAATTTCTTAACCGCATTACTACACGTTTACACGTTCGCACACTCAATTTAAAACTGATTACTTTGTGCGCATGCACCTCTGCTTACATATGCTTAACAGCTATCGTAATTTCGAGATGTTGCAACCGTATTCTCTGACAGTTTCTGTCTTGTCATCTGGCAATCATTTTTTTGGTTTTAGTATTTCATTCGTTTGGTTTCGTGAATGTGCGCCACAATATCCATATTTGTGTAGATGTGTGATTAGAATAAGGAATTAATATTAGGAAATTTTTTATACAAAGAGCTGTTATGTGTATTTACGGAAGGATTTTTATTCACATATGTATGTAATATTTGTCCATTATGTATTGATTTTCGAGCCAAATATAAAATAAAGTAGGCGCATTTTCAAACTAAATACATAGTACGTAAGCTTTGAAAAGTTAGGTTTACATATATTTATAACTCGAAAAAGCAAGAGACCTCGCACACTATTCAACCTAAATGGAAATCAAGTGCTACGGGTCGAAGCGCAGCAGGTTCATCGATAGTAATCCTATTTGATATGCTAGATTATCTCCAGTTTTGAGCTTAACTCCTTAACTCCTTTGAGTTTTCGACTATTTTCAATCATTTATTGATTAGTTTTGTGAAACAGAGGAGAAACGTTAACGAATATAGGCCCCGGCAAGGAAAAAAGGTTAGTAGAGATACATAATTTTAATAAAATCATCTAAAATGGCTTTGATACATTATTTTTTATTATAAAATATAAGAAAGAATTTTGAATGCCATAATCCTTGGCAACCTTAGTAGTCGCCATTTTCTGATTTCTGATGATGAATCTGGCGGTCAATTGTGCCATTAAATAAATTGCTGATTTTATTTACTTTCTTTCATATTATTGATATAATTTATCAAAAAAAAAAACTACACAACTGTCAAGTTTAATTAACACGTTGATTAATCTTGAGTCTGACTGCATAATTTAAGTCACCATTTGTTTTTGCTCGTTGGTTTTACAACGCTATAAAAATTTGTGTTTGCAAAATAAAAAACTATTTTTATTAGGAACATTTAGAACCTCCCAAAAGAAAAAAAATGTTTTTACGAAAATCAAATGCGGGAATAATTGAGTTCGTGGCCAAATGAAGCCAATTAGGCTTTTTATAGTTTTCTTTAACAAAAAAAAAAATTGTAAATTTTAATTACTGTTTATTAATATATAATATAATAAATTCATAGATTTTATCATACTTCATTATATTATAATATATTTACTTTCTTTTTTTTAAGATTTTTCTTCGTCTCTGTATGTTCATGTACATATACCTAAATATATTTTTTACTTTATTTACTTACACAGTACTGTTATATCTATTTCTGCTTTCAAAGGTGTTTGAGACATAACGTTGCTAGCTTCGCATCGAAAACGTGCATTATTGTCGCTTGCTTCTGCAGTAAAGGTGTATATATTTTCGGAGAGGCGCCCAGCAGTCCTAAAAAGGGTAATATGGAAATTAAAAATCAAGTAATTTTTTGATTACACTTTTTTAATATCTAAAAATTTTTCTGTAATGCCAAGCACTGAAGGAAGCGAACAATTTAATGTGTAAAATATTAGTATTTTATTTATATACCCTATTCCATATACCATATACTACATCAGTAGCGCAATTCACTAACTTTAAACTATTCGACAATTCTTATTTTTGTTTACAATATTTGCCGTTTGCACCAGCGGTTGTGTTATTCACAATTGTTAACTAACATTAAGGGAGGGGTCTAGGGTTTGACTTTCAAAAAATCGATTTTTTGGAAATAGCATTTTCTTATAGTAAATCATCTCAAAAATATTGTCCCAAAATTTCAGCTCAATCGGAGCAAAACTTTTGGAGTTATAGACGTTTTTGTCCCCACTCCTCTGCGACAGCTGCGAGCGTTTGGAGCGGAGCGTTTTTTTCAAACGCGTTTTTCTCGAAACCACTTTTTCAAAGTCCGTGACTATTAGAACTTCAACAATATTTAACCGATCCTTTTCAAATTTGGTATACAACTTCTATATATAAAATACCTCCCCCCCACTGAGAGATTTTTCACTTTTTTGTTTTACATTAAGGGCGGTTTCCACTTATACAGCGAAAAAATCAGTGAAAATCGCACTTTTTGCTTCAAAAACGCGCTGGCAGCGTAAAAATGAAAAAAAAAAAAAAAACGGAGCCAGTGGGGGGGAGGTTTTGGTGATAATTTAACCAAATAATTCTGTTTTTTTTATTTCAGGTGATTCTACAACTAGATACGATAGTCACCGCAAATCACCTTTTGGAAAAGGCGTTTTCGGAAAAGTTACCTCACCGGCTTATTTCCCGATATTTTCTTACAAAAATTTAGTACAATATTGTTGAAATGATGCTTTATAATGTACAAAAAGTTTAAATACATTTTCACTATTCATATCTCTAAAGCAAAGACTCAAAAATTCATTAAAAAAAATGCTCAAACCCTAGACCCCTCCCTTAAGCCTCTTTTATTCGCCATTTCCCCGCGCTCGCTTTTCTATGCTCGATTAACTTAGCGAAAAATTTGCATGCGAAAGCAACAACAAAGTTATCGCGTAAGATTCGCCGCTAGCGAATATGGTTATAGCTCATTAGACTGGTATAACTCACATCTTACAAACACTTGCAATTCAAGGCAGCTCTATTCCCGCGTTGCCAATATAGGTATGTATATTCATTTATATCAGTTGCTTCATCTATTCGCCATTGGCTAATGCTGGGCGAAAAGAAGAGGCCTATTATATAGCTATCTTGTCCTATTTATTCAGACTGATATAAATAGGCATCTCAGTCAAATTAAATATCAAAATGAGCGGATAACGCACTAACTTATGCATACTAGACAAGCTGATAAATTCAACTTTGAGTGTTTTCTTCAATTATATTTGTGCAAAGTAAGTAACATAAAATAACTCTTTATTTGAAATTAATTTGTACATATAAAGCTTCAGGATTATATTAACAGCTCCTATACGAAGCTGCGCTAAAGCCACCACAGAAAAATTTCTTTTGTAGCTTGCCGCTCTACTTAGTTCACAGGAAACTTAACCTTTGCGCAAAACATGGAACATTTGATTGCATCTGTTACACGATTTATTCTCCATTGCTCACCTACGGGTTTTGACTGTCAGGCCAAGGAATTACGTTCTCAGAGAAGTGTGGAGAGTTTTTGCAATTCCCCTGCAGCCAAATGGAAAGCATTGTGCACAAGTAATTGAAAAGTGGGAACAGCTATCATAGCCTACCTACCCTACGACTCTTTACAGCCACCTCCTTCGAGGGAGTTAAGAGAAGTGGTCAAGTATGCAGAATCCAATAATCTGGGGCTAATAGTGGGCTGTGATGCAATATACGACGCGTTTCAGCTGCACTCTTCTTTAAAAAGTAATAATGAAGGATGACTTCCCACAAATGCTGTTTTTTCGGGACGAACGTAAACATTTTTGTCGTCAGAAAAAAAGGATCTTTATGTTTCAAACGAATGTCAACTAATGCGATCGAGACCTTACATATACACCTTCAAATCACCAGTATTTTACTAGAGCGAACTCAAAAATAATATCAGCAGCAACATCTCTTTTACGAGGGCGGAAACTTATTCCCATAGCCAATATTATTACATAATATTTATAGCAGGGTTGCCAGCTCAGTCCTTTTGTACGCGGCACCGATCTAATAGCCGTTTATCGGCTAAGTGCTTTCCGAACTATCTGCGGCTTCCGGGCAATTGCAGGACTACTGCCGATAAATATTCTGGCAAAATAAATTAAGTCAGTATATAACTAAGTATGTAAAGGGTTTTGCAATAAGAGGTGTTATTTTGATATTAAAAGAAAAATGCTATTTTTTAATATGAATGATCGGATGTTTATTTCATTATAAAGAGAAAGGTATACCGTTAGTAGTGGAAAATAACATCAGGCAAATGACCACCACGATCACGCTTACAGGACAATATCCTTTTCATGAAATTTTCAATAACCCAATTGCAAAGTGGACGCCATGTCCTCGATAGCCTCACGAATTCCTTCTTTGAGGTCTTGAATAGACCCTGGGCTGTTGACGTAGACCTTCTCTTTCACTTGGCCCCAAAGAAAAAAGTCATAAGGTGTTAAATCACAAGATCTCGGTGGCCAATCGTGATCACCTCTTCGAAAGATAACACGGTCCTGAAACTTTTCCCGTAAAAGATCAATGGTTTCGTTGCTTGTGTGGCACGTAGCACCGTCTTGTTGAAAATAAACGTTGTCCACATCAATACCATCCAATTCCGACCATAAAAAAAGTTAATCATCTCTCGATAGCCTTTTATATATTTAAATAACACCTGTTATTGGAAAACCCTTTATAAGGCTATCCGAACAAAACGATAGAGCAAGGCGTTAAGAAATTTCAGAAAAGGAAAGATTTCGTTCGATCGACCACTGGTAGGACCGGTGCGGACCAATTATTGTTGATTTTATGCTGAAATCAGCTAATAACTGGAAGAGAATCTGCGTGCATGTAACACACATTCATAATGATCTAGAACGAGCGGAGTTTCAAATTATAAATTTATGCGATATCCAACGAGAACCAGTCTTTTTTCGACAAAATTTTAATGCAATATTGAGTGTATGCTGATCGACGATCATGCTGGAACTCGTTGTACCAACCTGTCCCCGTGGCTAAGTGAGGTGATTTAACGCTAAAGTAGAAGGAAGTTGATCACTACACTCCTGTCTCGATAACCCACGTGGATAATCGTAATAAATCATCACATGATAATGTTCACGGGTTAATTCCGTGTTTTTGACTATATGAATTTTTCAACTCACTGAAAAACAAATAAATCGCGTAAGTGAAAACGTTATACTTAAATTTATGCTAAAAACACCAAACTTTTCAATAAAAATATTGGTGTTGCAAAGGTGCAAAATTTAAAAGAAGGTTGCTTATCTTCTCCACTACCCACAAGTGAACATAGACTTAAGACACTTAGTGTATGAAAATTGTTATTAGTGAATTACAGTTGCGTTCAGCAAGCTCAATGATAACTTACCTATAAGCCATCCGTATTTGGGATCCATTTTTATACCAAATCAATTGCGCTGGTGGATTTCCACCTCTACTTCGGCATATCAGTTCCACTGTTTGACCCCTTCGCAGAATTTCGCCCTGTGTATAGCCTTCGATGTAGGGAGGCCCAGGAGGATCTGAAATTAATAAATGTTTGGTTAATGCCAATTCTAAACCAATTATGCTATTCTTAATTAATTTTTTAAACTTCTTTAGGACAGTCAGGAGAGCAAACGAGGATCTTGAAGACTTGACTTGGGCGACTGAGTTATGATTAACATATTTCTACATTGAATAAATGGAATTGAATTACTAAAGTTCTTCTTCTTCTTAATTGGCGCGATAACCGCTTACGCGATTTTGGCCGAGCTTAACAAAGCGCGCCAGTCGTTTCTTTCTCGTGCTAACCGGCACCAATTGGACACATCAAGTGAAGCCAAGTCCTTCTCCACCTGATCTTTCCAACGCAGAGGAGGCCTTCCTCTTCCTCTGCTACCACCAGCTGGTACCGCACCGAATACTTTCAAAACCGGAGCGTTTGTATCTATTCGGAAGACATGACCCAGCTAACGTAACCGCTGCATCTTTATTCGCTGCGCTTTGTCTATGTCGTCGTAAAGCTCATATAGCTCATCGTTCAATCGCCTGCGATATTCGCCGTTGCCAACGTGCAAAGGTGCAAATCTTGTGCAGAATCTTTCTCTCAAACCATCCAAGCGTCGCTTCATCGGATGTTGACACCGTCCACGCTTCTGCGCCATACGTTAGGACGGGCATGATGAGAATCTTGTAGAGTGTTATTTTCGTTCGTCGAGAGCTGACTTTACTACTCAATTGTCGGCGAGAGAGATTCGACGTTTGATTTCAAAGCTGACATTGTCATCGGTGTTGATGTTGGTTCCTAAATAGACGAAGTCTTTTACAACCTCGAAATCCTAACTGTCAACAGTGACGTGGGTGCCGATACGCGAGTGCGACGACTGTTTGCTTGATGACAGGAGGTACTTCGTTTTGTCCTCGTTCACCACCAGACCCATTCGCTTTGCCTCTTTATCCAATTTGGAGAAGTCAGAACTAACAGCGCGGTTGTTAAGGCCGATGATGTCAATATCATCGGCCAAAAATTATTTTGATTAGTAAGAAATATGGAAAGGCAAATCATCGCGTAGAGTTATAGAAACGAGGAACGATGGCTTTGCTCGTATACAGAGTAAAAATAAAGCGTAAACAACTTACAGTGCTACAACTCCATATAAAAAGTGGGCAAAAATAGGGATATGATGGATTTGACTTTTCCTATCTCAGAAAGCACTCTGCGACGCAGTGAAGCAAATGTAGTGTCGATTTGTATTCGTCCAAGCGCTGAGCATATGTACGTATGCCCTGTTGGTGTCCTAACATGCACATGTACGAGCTTACAAACTTTAAGATTATTGGCTACAAACCACAATATACATATGTATGTACATTCATTTGCGCACACGCAAAGACATGATTCGTCAGTCGCGGTGGCGCTGAAGAGTGTGAAATATTGTATAGTACAACATATACAAGTTCATTCATAATCCCAAGTGAATATTTCTCAAAGGAAAGCATGTTCATTCATAAAATATGCGCACATCTCCCCGCACGCACATGACAATTTATGTGGACGAATAAAACAATTCTTAATCTAAACCCGCAATTTAAAATTGTAGCTATGGCTTTTTTTTTGCTATGGCAATTGCGTGCCGGGGAAGATGGTTCCATATGTAGATATCCACGCAAGTGGGGAAAGTTACTGATCGCCATTCACTTGGGAGTGGTCAGGACGATTTTTCTACATATGGTTCAAGCAGCTCACAATTTCCAGGATTAGCCCAAGTATACTCTGGGTAGCTTTCGACCACCCGTTCGGGAGTGCGCTAACGTGAGAAGGCGAAGCATTCCAGGATAGCTAGTTGCGCGCTGGGTTTGGGACCCGCCACTTAGAAATCCCCCCAATGAAAAGATGTACAAAGCCTCGGATGAGACCTTCCTATACTGATGACGACCACTGCAAACGAACTAAGGACTACGATTTGAGGGCATGCACCTGGAATGTCCGGTCCCTTAATGGGGAAGGTGCCTCTGCCCGGCTGGTTGATGTCCTCATGAAAGTAAAGGCTGAAACCACTGCTATTCAGCAGATGCGATGGACGGGGCAAGGCAGAAAAAACTTAGGATCTTGTGACGTTGTATATCAACGTGGCCTCTAATATCTCTACAAGAGTGCTGGAAGTAAACATTTTCACCAATACGGCTGAAACCAAGCCGTCTACAGCCAATAGGCAAACGCAATCCTCTTCTCCAGCGACCTCTGGTAGGGATGTCAAACAGAAAAAGAAAAAATCCTCTGGGTCGCTGCTCAAAACGCGCTACCTGAGAGCCAAATTCATTCTGGCCAAGATAGCTAAGAATGAATTGCCCGGTAGACTAGATGATCGCGATACATGGGGCAATGTCCGATATGAGGCCGTAGTTCGAAACCATGGCCGCGAGGAAAACTACCGACCTCCAATCACATAAAAATCCTCAGAACCAACCAGCGGTTAAGCGCGCTGCCAAGAAAATTAAAAATTTCTCGACTCAGGGAGTTGGGGAGCCCTACAACAAGTGCGGTGGTTGCGGCTGCGAGGGTTGCTTATAGCGAGGTGGCCAGGGATCACTAAAGAAAAATAGCTCCACTGCACTACTGCTAACTTCTGAAGAGTCCCTGAAGGTACTCGAGGAAAATAAGCATAAACTTCGTTTTGGGCTCAAGACGGCCAAATTTAGGGTCTTCTCCGCGCCTGATGCTCCGGATGGCGAACTGGATGGAATAGGGGAAGTAGCAAATCAGCCCGACGAGCTTCGGACGTCTGCGACGGGCACGATACCCGAAGCCAAGAGCTCCATGAAATCCTCGGAGCTCGGGCATAAAACAGACTTAAGTGAGCACCCTTTGACGAAGAAATGTTAAGGGGAGCTCAGATTAACCTTCACCATGCTAGTTTACTCACCGATAATTTCTGTGTCGTTCTCAGGGAGGAATACATAGATATATGCCTGATCCAAGAACCCTGGGTTCGGCAGTCTAAGATCATGGGCCTCCAGAGTAGACACTATGATATTTTTTATGACCAGTCGAAAGGTAAGCCTAGGACTTGTATCCTCGTTAGGAATACTATTAATGCCTTTCTGACTTCTCATTTCAGCTCACCAGATGGGACAGTAGTCCGTGTAGAAGCATCTAGTGGCCACTGCTACTATTTGGTTTCTGCATACAGCACTTCCTGAGGAAGTGGGGCGTTTGGTGGCCTCACCTGCATTTAATAAAGAGACCATTCTCATCGACTGCGACGCCAATGCGCCATTTCGGGAAGCAGCTAGATAAATGATCAAGGTAAGTCTCTTTTTGATTTCATTATTAGCCATAATCTCCTTATTTAGAACAAAGGCAACACTCCCACGATTGTATTTCCAGCATCGGAAACATCAAACGGTTGGGAGGAGGTTCTTGATATCACTATTTCGACTAATTCGACTGCCATTCGGGTTGATAATTGGAAGGTTTCTCAGAGAAATTCCTTTTCGGATCACAGGTCGATCCTTTTCGAAATCAATTTCGCACAGGAAACCATATGTCCCCACAGGAACCCTAAAAGAACCGACTGGTCTCTGTTCAATAGGGTTTCCAATAACAAATTGAACAGGCGAACTTTTTCCTACTCATCCACTGATCAACTGAACAAACAGGTGAAACATTTCCAGCGATCCTATCAGACGGCCTTCAAAGTGGCTGGTACAGTATCTTTTAGCAAGAAAGACTTTCCTCCCTGGTGGAACAAGACGCTGACCGAAAAAGAAACCAAAAACTTTGAAAATTACCGTATAATTTTGAATGAATACAAAAAAACCATTAAATACGCGAATCGCAACTTCTGGAAGGAGTACTGTGAATCCATTGAATCCATGAAGGATTCCTCCAGGCTAAACAAGATCCTTTCAAGAGACCACTCCTGCAGAACTCTTGTAAAAAGGGAGGATGGGAAGTGGGATGAATCTGCAAACGTTTCCTAAATCAAAACCGGATAGGAAGGAAATTTGATGTCAGATTTCCATTGCGTGAGCAATGGAGCAATCCAGAATGCATGCAGGGAGGAGGTTTGACGGATATTTTCTTTACCGATGGGTCCAAGACTGAAATAGGATCTGGAGCCGGATGGTACTTAAACGATAGTAATAAGTATCACTATGCTATGGGGGGAATGGCAACTGTTTTCCAAACAGAAGTTTTTGCCATCCTAAAAGTAGCCGAATGGATAATCGAGAGGAGATGGAGCGGGAAACAGATTGGAGTCTTCAGTGACAGTCAGGCTGCATTGAAGGCCCTGGAGAACGCGAAGCAAACCTTAAAGATTGTTCAAGAATGTAAGAAGAAGCTTAATTCTGTCGCAAGACAAAACAGGCTTGTACTTATATGGGTTCCGGGACTCTCCTGTGTTCAAGGAAACGAAATTGCCGACGAATTGGCCAACCGTGGATCAGCGGTGCCCCCACAGGGGCCAGAGCCAATAATCGGAATCAGTCCCGCAGGAATCAAGAATTGGATCAACGATTATGTAGGCAATCTACATAAAGAGCGATGGTCCGGTCTAGAACGCTGCAGAACTGCAAAGTGTTTTGTGACAAATCCGAACAGAAAACTGTCAAACTTTCTACTAAAACTTAGAAGGAAAGACATTCGGTTGATGGTCGGCATCATTACAGGACACAACCCATGGGGTCAGCATATGACCACCATTGCAATCATCGTGGACCCGGTATGCCTGTCATGCTTGGAGGAGGCGGATAGCACTGAGCACTTTCTCTGTGAGTGTCCTGCCTTTGCTAGAGCGCGACTACGAGTATTGGGTTCCGATGTCATGGGAATGAGTAATATACGTTCTCTAAAACTGGAGGATATTTACAGATTTGCCAAAGAATCTGGAAAATTCTCACAGGACTAACTATCTCTACCTCTGTCTCTACTCTTTCCTATCTCTTTCTCTGATACTTTCCTCCCTCCCTCCTTGACTATCTACCCCCTTTCCAGAGCTTTAAATACAATGGGCTTTTTAGCCTGAGTGTTTTAGAAGCCACCAAATCTTCTGGTGCTCCTTGGCTTGACCTCTTCAAATTCAATTCAACACCGGATACTCTAATAGAGTAGCTTTATAAAATGATATACCTCAGGGTTTGCTGACGTGCTGATTTTTTTCAAAATCAGTTGTCCAGTTTCACTAAAAATAAAATTTCCATATTATTCTAAGAAGATGCTATATACGCTACTATATTGAACAGAAATCAACGTCTTCAAACAAACAACTAACCCTACAGTCTATCAGGAAACCATTTTGGAAATTATGGTTTGCTTAAACCAGGTGAACTTAATTGTAGTAAAAAAGTTCGCTTATATAATAGCAAGGCGGCCGCCGTAGTCGAATGGGTTGGTGCGTGATTACCATTCGGAATTTGGAGTACGTTGGTTCGAATCTCCGTGAAACAACAAAATGGCAAATGCAGGCAATGGCGAACCTCCGAGCACATCTCTGCCATGAAAAAGCTCCTCAGAAAAAATATCTGCCGTTCACAGTCAGCTTAAAACTGTCCCTCCATTTATGGAAAAATATAAAGACATACACCATAAATTGGAGGAGAGCTCGGCCAAACAGCCAAAAAGGGTGTCAGCGCCAATTATATATATGAGTAAAGCCATGACAAGTGATCCTCGAAAATTTCACTAAGTTATGGATTTTAGTGCAAGATGTTTCGTTGTGTAGTCAAAGTCATGTTAATACTATTCTATAAATATTTCGCGCAAATTCGAATTTTAGCAATTGTTATTAACAATCAAAGTTTTAAGCAAGATTAAATTGAAAAATTAATATAATTACTGCAAAACTGCAATAGATAATGACGTGAAATTTTGCATACCATTCAAGTATTGTCTGTACTATTTTTCAATTGTTAATAACTTTTTTTATTGTGACAAATAGATAAATAAATAATAACTTTTTGTAATCAGTTGCATTTCTTCATGTTTTCTTCACGCTGTTAAACAACCAGACTAACGCTTCTTCAAAATATGACCCGTCTGAAGCACCCAACGTTTAACCCAGCCCTCCATGCACCCATAACCTTTCGACTGAAATCTCCGTCCACGAAGTGGTAACGTCAACTTGGGAAACAAAAAGAAGTCGCGCGGGGCCATATCAGGTGAATACGGTGCTTGCACGATTTGGTCAAATAATCCAGCACAATTTGGGATCGGTGCGATGGCGCGTTATCATCATGCAAAATCCAAGAATTATTTGCCACATTTCCGGCCATTTCCGATGTACAGCATCTCTCAAATGCTTCAAAACGGATAAATAATATTTTTATTGACTGTCTGGCCCGATGGAAGGTACTCATGGTGCACGACGCTTTGACAATCGAAGAAAACAGTCAACATCACCTTCACGGTACTTTTTGATCATAGGGTATGTAATAGCAATGCAATACTTTAAAAAACAAAAGATTGCGACACTGGGATGATTGAGGAAACTCTCAGATGTCCTTGATCCCACAAGCTTATTCTTAACTGAACAAGGAGCAAAGGTCCGCCCACTTTAAAAATATCAAAATGCAGCAAGTGAAATTTGAATAATTAATTTTATTATTTACTTTTAATAAGGGGTGTGTTAACTTTTATATTACATATACATGGTGCAGGAGGGCCAAGAAAACAGCAACGAATATAACGCCACGTTAAGCAACAGAAAGGAAATTTATCACAGCAGTAGCAACAAAAACTCGCCATTCCTCAGGTGTGTATCTCTATATGGCTGTAACATTAAAATCAAAGCAAAATGCCATCAGGCGCCATTTTCAGAAAATGCACATTCATGTTATAGAATTACTTATGCTCCACCCTGTATAGTTATTATTCTGATGCCAAATTCGAAATGTAATATATAATAACCACATGTCAGCGAAGTGAATTAAATTGGGGGCGTTTTTGGTGCCGCAATTTTGTAAAAAACGTGACAAAACTGTAGTGTACGTATGTACGTAAGAAGTACTAAGGTATATATATTTTTGTCTTTCTAGTAACGATACTAATAGTCATTATTGAATTTAGAATACTTGTTTTTAAATGATATTTATATATTTTATTGAATAGGTAAGGAAATGTGAAAAAATTCGAAAAGAAGGGTTTATAAATGAAATGAAAAGTAAGTAGAAAAAATTTAAATCATTATTTTATTATATGTATACCATATATAATTGGCGCGTACACCCTTTCTGGGTGTTTGGCCGAGCTCCCCCTCCTATTTCTGCGTGCGTCTTGATGTTGTTTCACAAATGGAGGGGCCTACAGTTTTAAGCCGACTCCGAACGGCAGATATTTTTTATGAGGAGCTTTTTCATGGCAGATATACACTCGGAGATTTGCCACTGCCTGCCGAGGGGCGAGCGCTATTATATTAGAAAAAACTTTTTCTTAATTTTGATGAGATTCGAACCTACGTTCTCTCTGAACTCCGAATGGTAGTCACGCACCGACCCATTTGACTACGGCGGTTAGTTGTCAAATTAATCGATTGCTGCTACTTTTGGTGAAAAACGTGTCTATGGTGATAAGTCTTCGTGAGACGAGTACCCCTCAAAATTCCATGCGTTCCTATCATTGAGACTACTTTATACATTGACGTTCTCTGCACCACAAATTGCAGAGTATTGGACACAAATCAGTTGAAACACAAATCAAATTATTAAGAAAAAATATAAGAAAGCTTATTAACCGTTTGAGTGCTAAGCGATTTTCTTTAATACATACGAAAATTGCGAAGCAAAATTTGGTCTAAGAAAACTGAAATATGATGGCTTTACAAATATAAGCATAGAGAACACAAAAAATTACATATTTCAATAATTTTATTTTTATTTTGTAGACTAAACTATTAGTTATGATTATAAGAAAAACTTATTTACATTTTTTTAATATCATATTTTTTTTTTTTTTTTACAAAAAGTTCCGGCATTATTATTCAAATTTTGGCACATTTGTGGTTCCCCACACATGTACCATGCACACCTTTTTTGCAAATGTTGCATATTAGCCGGGAACGCTTTGGATTTTTAGATCCTTTTACACTACATACTACACATTTGCGCAATTTATTTTCAAAATATCGATATTGAACGAAAAATAAAAATTGTTTTTAACGGTCTCAACTAATTTATACTTTTATATGACATAAATTTTTTATAAATATCGCAAAATAATATTCAACACGTTCCTAGCCGAACGCCAAATGCACAGTGATGCAATCGTCGCTATAGCAACGCGCCGCAAATTTGGAGTAATTAGTTATCGTCGCTATATCGACGAATCGCACTCAAACGGTTAAAGATGAAATATTTTCAAATTATGTATGGTATCGTTCGGTATATCTACTTATACTTTTAGGTCTTATTTACTTACAAAGAACTGAAAGTTGAACAGTCGAGCGCATCGGCATGTCTGGTGGCAATGCTTTGTGCTTTGCTTGGCAGGTGTATTCCGTGTAGTCATCATCAGCATTCGGTTTTATGTTCAGGGTTGACTTCGTAGTATATCGCTTTGAAGAAGTTTCTTCAACTTTATCAACGCGTTGTCCTAAAAACAGTAAGAAACCTAAGTTTTATAATTGGCAAATAAAAGTATTAGTTACAAGTAAGGAACGCAGTAAATATAAATTTTGAAATCTATCATAACCTTTTCGCGTTCATATGAGCATCTTCTCCTTCTTGATTTACACGATAACTACTTAAGTAGTTTCATCCGAATTTAACAAGTCATTTTTGCCTCGTATTAACGGGCATCACCTGATCTTTCCATCGCAAAGGAGGACATCCTCTTCCTCTGCAGGGGTGGCATAGTGAAGCGTTTGCATCCATTCGAACGATATGACCTAACCAGCGGAACCGCTGTATCTTTATTAGCTGATCAATGTCTCTGTAAAACTCATATAGCTTATTGTTCCAACGAGTGTGATATTTTCCAACCAGGTCTGAAGCCACACTGATAAAGGCCAGTCATTATGAACTTCATATATGATTTGTTGTTGTTGTTGTAGCAGCTAAACATTCCCCGTGCATATACGGGGAATGCGCCTTAAGTGACAGTCCGTGGCCGGATATAAATCCGGTCGTTCCGGATTTTTGTGCTGGAATCCGGGGATGTAGACTACCACGTCTCGGTCCCTGGCGAAGCTGTCCAACCTCAGACCATTAAAGGATGTTTGTCTTGCAGGTTGAATTTTTCGATTATAGGACCAAAAATCTGTTCCTTACCCACACGGGCCTTTGCGGGTGTAGACGCAAATTAATATAGCAAGATATTTAAGGGTCACGTTTTGATTACGATTATGGGAAAGGGCTTCTCCACTGGAGAGAACGAAAGTACTTTGTTGGGAACTAATCTACTTTTTTATTTGAAAGACAGAAACATTTTGTGACGGTATAATTTCCGGAAAACAACGGCAGCTTTACCTCAGGCGAAGTTCAAAGTATGGTTAGCCACTGCTAGAGAGAAAGACTGAAACTGTTTATAGGACGCGAAGCGAACTGTAGCAATGAGGAATATGCAATATGGAATACTCTAATCA
Source organism: Anastrepha ludens (assembly GCF_028408465.1). Taxonomy (NCBI): domain Eukaryota; kingdom Metazoa; phylum Arthropoda; class Insecta; order Diptera; family Tephritidae; genus Anastrepha; species Anastrepha ludens. The sequence continues at coordinate 76,646,186 of NC_071502.1, forward strand.
GGGGACTGTCCCTTTTATAATATACTCGTCAATAAAACTAAACAAGAAGATTTATATGTGACTCACAGCAATCTGGTTTGCCATTGGGAGATTTCCTCCGCACTCTCTCAGTTTGCGCTGGATCTAAACGCCTTGAAAGGAAGTTCGAAGACGACCGCCAGAAATTCAAATTGGGAAAAATATAGAAATGTACCAGATATAAATTCACCAGTTTAGGAAAATTAACTGTATTGCATTGGAAACCAGAGCGAGATGGCCACGATAAATAACTAGGGTGGGAAGATTCTCGGACACGGAAGCTGTGAGATGTAGATGAAATCATTCGAATTTAATTCCTGTCACCTTTTACCATACCCATACCCACTTTCGCACCGCTAAAGATAAATAACGCCTTCAAGAAAAAGACAATTTTGGTTCGTAGACGTTGATAAACATTTTACTACAGCTTTTGTGAGTACATTCGTATTAGTATTTTATCAAAAGACTAAAATTCCAGAACCAATTGGCAATAAAACATGGATTCGCCTTGACACCAAATGGCAAGACAGGACAAGACGAGTTAAAAATCGCCAGAAGATACATGTTGTTAAATCCAGAAATTACGCTAGTTACTAATCACATGTAGAAATATATGTGCACGAGCAGAGGTATTCGGTCGTGAGTTAAGAGTGAGAACATATAAACCTAAAATAAGCGATTGAAAGTAAATACAGCAAATTGTGTTGCCATTAGTTTATGACTTTTATTTAATAATCCAATGATCGAATTCAGTTAAATTAGTGAAACATGCTTTATTTAGATAAAAACGTTACAATTTCGTAACAGTATTATAATTACCTTGTTTGAATTCCACGTTTCCTCGATACCAAATTATTTGTGCAGCTGGCTTTGCATTCTCTACAATGCAATTTAACGACAAATCCTGATTTTCCCTCACTTCTACCTTTGAATTGTGTGCATAACCTTGTATTTCAATGGACGAAGGTGAAGCTAAAAATAGAGAAAGAACAAATCAAATTTTTAATAAAACCATTAAATATTTACCCCATAAGTGTTTAAAATATCTCTATGGTTATATTTCTTAATCTCTATAGTTATATTTGGTCCTGAGCGCCATTTCAGTCGACACTCTCATTTGTTAGAGTGATTCCTCGTTGGATTTTAAGCCTGTACCTTATTGTTATCCGTATCAGAGTCGGATGCACGTGACCGAACAATTTTAGTTTTGAAACAGAAAAACTAAAATGCGACATTTGTTTACAGTCCATATTTTATGTAGGTATATGCTTCAACCTTTGGAGTTAGGCGTTAAGATAAACAGTTTATTTAATCTTATTACTATAAAGGTCAAACTATCAGGAAAAATTTCATTATAACAATATAAGCAAAGCGCTAGCAGTTCTCTCTTATTCATTGAAGTCCAAAAAACCTTCTGTGAAATATATTTCCCTGTTTTCATTACTTTTAATGCTTTCACAAAACATGTTGTTGAGCCTTTGGTAAGCTTCTCCTCCTATGTGTGGTGTGAATGCTGATGACTTTCCACAAATGGAGGGGCCTACAGTTTTACCTATATCGTCTTCGAATGACAGATAGTTCATGATTTAGATTTATGAGGAGCCTTTTCATTGTCTGTTCAGGCGCGTTCTATCATTGGGAGTGTCATGCCCGGGGTTTAACATTCGGGCACTACCGAATGGTACGCACCAATTCATTCGGCTACGGCGACCGAAATGCATGTACTAAGTGGCACACATGTATGTACATCTTCGAAGGGTGTTTGGGTGGAATGTCTTCTTCAATACGTGGGTGTGGACCTAGACGACGGATGTTTTTTTGAGAAGATTCAAATAGGTATCGAACGCAAAACATATTGCCGGTATATTAACATAGCAAATTCGAGGTAACCTTTCTTCCGTATTTTCATAAAATTTATGAAATCTTAATGACAAGCACTGTTCAAGGTCATTGCTCAGGTATTCTAAGGTTTCTATGGTACAAATCGTCCGGATTTCTAAAGTTTACGTGTCAAAATTATTTAAAATTTATATTAAATTTCGGCAATCGAATGATAAATAAAAATTGTATTGTTTGCTTTTAAAACTTTAGCTCATTCAAAAAACAAAATTCCATATAAGTAGACTCAATGTAGCTCTAGTCAACCAAGATTCTTAGCTAGTCTTTGCAAAATGTTAAGGGAATGAATGAGAATTGTAAAATAGCAGTAAAAAGTTGCTGTTAACGTAGTAAAATTATTAAAATTCTGGATACCTGATTTAAAAACCGATAACAAAGAGAAAAAATCTCTAAAAATAGGCTCTCAATTATAAAAACGTCTTTTATGACAAAGCACAATATGCTTGGAATACGTTTACTAAACAAATTGTTGAAATAGTTCCTTTGCTGGTCGTGATTTACCATTTAGAGTTTGCTCCTGTTTCATAGCACCATTCTCGAACCGAGAACTTTTGTTTCTGAAAATTGATACGTGATACGGGATAAATATAATTCGAAAGAACTGATTTCAATCGAGGTATCTGTAACACCAGATTCCAGCATAAAAATCCAACACCTAGAGTGGTTGTTATAGCCAAGATTCGCGCAAACCTCTGTGCAGTAATATACGAAGAAGAACTGGAATCACAACAGACAGCCACCTGATTTTCCACAGGACTTTAACTTCGGCTTACAGATGCGCTGCAGAACAATCCGGTAGGAGCGCATTGCCGTCGAAGAAGATATTCAATTTTTCGCGAGTCCGAAAAATCCACTGGGAAAATGTGTCGCAGAAAAAATATATATACTGCGATCAAGTGCAACTCGAGCCGTGTGGGATCGGCGGCCTACAGAAGGTTTCTAGACTGGGAAGATCTCCTGTAGGAACAAAGCGGCGATCTGGTAACTGACATCCAAAGCATGTTATGGATGGAACACTTCTCACACCAGTGGATGTCACAGAGAAGGTGAATACTTCGATTTTAAAGCCATTTTCAACACCATTAAAAGGAGTTTCTTATATTTCTTATATATCTAAGATATCTTGGAATCCTCGGTGATACCACACGATTTTCTATACAAGTGGGCCATTTCTGGTGTATGGCGATGATATAAATATCAACAACTTTAACAACTCTCCGTTAGATCTGCTTTTCTAAGTTGGGTAAAACCAGAGCGAATAGGTGTGGTGGTGAACGAGGCCAAGACGGAGCACCTCCTGGAAACACACGAAGAGTTTTCGTGAATGAAAGTAACGCAGACACAGTTTGCCTGCAAGCATATGGTGATGTCTACTCCTTGGACTTAATGTTTGTATGCACGTACGTCAAGTATGCTCGGGGCGTATCTTCCATTTATCACAAGCTGATCAATATTGTTTTTCGTTTTTTTACCAGGCGACAGCCAACTAACTTTTGAATACTTCGAGCTACTGTCTGGTATGGCTCACTGCCATACCTCCTTTGTCGGAGTTGTTGTCGTGAGGGCAGTATTTAGCGACTGTTATCCGACAATTTTAATATTTTGGAAGGGGCAATGCTTGTACGTTTCTTCCAGAAGCTCGTAAAACCCTATTCAATTTAAAAATGGCTGATTATAAAAAACGAGTATAGTTAAAAAAAAATAAAAATTTGTACGCTCCGAATATTGATTCTGGTTTTATTTTGAAGGTACATTTATGTCAATACTGTGCATGCAATAGCCACTTAATTCAAATGGCTTCCTCAGTTCGTTGACAGGCGGTCAACAGAAAACCACCGAACACGCAAAACACTTGTCTTATTTATGCCTCTCCCAAACAAACTAAAAGCGTGAACATTTCTTCGTGCATCGCACGTAGCCCGCGCAAAATTGAAAATGCACCTTCTTTTTCATCAGTAAATTGTACAGCTGCTGGAAAATAGCAATTGAAAAACGATCGTTGCTTTCTGGTCACCCTATACTTATGTATATATTTACTTCAAAATACGATTATTCGCGAAAACACTATAGCAGTTTTTTACTATGCCCATTGTAATGCCGCGTTCGGAACTTCCTCCTCATCTCTCCTAAAACTAATTTCAGCTTTTTAAAACTTGCAGAAGATCCCTGATTTCCACAGTACTGAAATCTTTCAACTCATTCCAACTCTACGTCTGAAAGGAGCAGGACTGTGGCACAGAAGGTGCGAAATCGTCTGTTCGTCTGTTTAGACAGCTTCGTCTGTTTAGACAGCTTTTGCAATTCATGAATGTAACTGCATGCCCATCCTTTGGGTGTGCCTGCCTATTAAACAGTGTGCCGTTTTAACGGAAATCAGTGTGCTACGACTAACTATGCTTATTTTGGCTTAGCAGAGATTCTGTGCGTTTAACATTGAGAAAATACTTAAATTCCGAATATACAGTGTCGGACAAAACATATTGAACTCATTCATACTTCGATGTAATTATATTTTTCTAACGTGAAATGTCATTTCAAATATAAATTAAATACCCAAAAATTAAGACTAACTATTTATTTCTTGAATGCATAAAAACAAACTTAACAAATAGTTTACTTCATAAAATTATATGCATAAAAAACAAAACATATGCGATATTCAGAGCGATAAAACATATTGGAATAACAATAATTAACTAATATTTTATAGCATAACCATTCTTTTTTATAACTTCACTACATCTTTTTGGCATGGAAGCTATTAGATTGTTCATAACATCGAGTGGAATATCCAACCAGGCTTGTTTCACAGCTTCAAATAGCTTCTTTTTGTCCCCATTTACTCCTGTCTATCCTCCTATTGAGTATCTCCCAAATGTTTTCAATTGGATTGAGGTCCGGAGATTGTGCTGGCCACTCGAGCACTTTGATTTTTGCCTATGCGATTTGCTACCAACTTCGAAGTGTGCTTTGGGTCGTTATCTCGTTGGAACGACTACGAAAGTGGCTTATTCCACTCAGCATAGGGGAAACATCACGCTTTCTAGTATATTTTGATATACAAACCTATCCATAATTCCATCTATTAAATGGAGAGGTTCAACACCAACCCCACACCATAATACCATCTCCGCCATGCTTAACCGTACCTTTGCAGTATCGAGGATCTAAACGAATATTTTTTGGCCGGCGAACTCTTCTCATTCCGTCTGAGTATTTATTTGATTCATCAGAAAAAAGTATAGTTCTCCATCGTTTGACTGACTAGTTAATGTGCTCCCGAGCGAATTTCAACCGCTTTAGCCGATTTTTTGTGGAAATAAATGGCTTGTTTGCTGCTCTATAACTGTTCGGTCCACCAGCACATGCTCTGCGTTGTACAGTTCGGCTGCTTACCTTAAAGTTCAGCTCTTTAACAATACTTGCTGCCGACTTATCTGGATCTTTCTTCAATTCGATCAATATTTTCGAGTCTTCGTAATTTTGGTCGCCTACTTATCCAATATGTTTTGTCGCACTGGATTTGTATATGTTTGCCTTTTTTCGCATGTAATGTAATACAGTCGTATCTTAGAAAATATTTTTTTATATATACAATAACAACTGGTTGCTTTTCATTTCTGTGATATTTTCTCTTATTTTAAAATAATATTTGCAAGAGTAAAAAGAAACAGCTTCACTAATAGGTATCAGTCCAATATGTTTTGTCCGACACTGTATGTACATACTCATAGTACTGTAATATTGAAGGTTATGCCCATCAATGTATGTACATTTCTATATAAACAAGTTTTATAAAGCATCTTAAAAATATTGTGAATGTGTTTTAAAACCCTTTTTACACTGGTTTTGTTTGGCAGCACGAAAACAGGCTATGGTGTGTGGGAGGGCAACCTGAAGGTAAATTAGGCCATTTTTCAATACATAAAGTAATCAAAAGTTATATAAAAGTACATATATGTAAATATTTTCATAAGCTAATACAAAGAAATATAAGCATTTTACTTACATATTACAGTTAACTTTGCGTTTGCCCGGATAGCTGAGTTAAGTCGCGCCGGTCCTACTTGACACTGATATTCTGCATCGTCTGTGATAGAAGCATTCGATATTCGTAAGTTATATACGCCTTGCTTTCGGTCTCCCAAAACCGAATAACGGCTAAACCCTGGAATAACGGCTGAGAAGCCAAGGGCAAACCCATCTTTCGTCCATTGCACAGCACCTGCTTGATTAGATACTTCACATCGCATCATGGCTTCTGCACCTTCAAGCACTTGAAGATCGTATGGGGTAACACGAAACTTTTGCTGTTGGGCCAATGAAGGAGGTAGGAGAACTGTGATAAGCAGGAGCAAAAAATATCCTAAAAGAAAATCAAAATAAAAAGCCGTTATAAATTTATAGACTGTAGGGCAACTTGTAGGGTAACCTAATATTGATTGTTGAGATCATGTACAGTGGTCCAAGCATGAAATGTCTTTTTAAAAAAGTAGTAAATAAACAAAGCTCAATTTATGTTATTATAATAATTTACGCGTATATTTATTATTAAGTGTTTGGCCCATTGGTTTTTACGTTGTTTTACAAATGGAGGTACCTTAAATTTTATGCCGCCTCCCAAAGGTCCCCGTATACTGTACTGTACTGCATTGTCTCCGCTGGTCAAGCGCGGGCTATAAGCAGATTTTTTGTATTTTGTGGTTCGTGCGTCGAACCCCACCTCCAAGAAACTGTTATTTAATAGTTGTTAATCGATATCTACGAGAATACTAGATCTGCGGTTTGCAATCCATGATTAATAACCTGGAGAAATACTGCGCTGAATAGAATATGGAAGTAAACCCAAATAAATCGGAGATGATGGTCTTTAGAAGGGGTGGACGACTTTCCCAGGCAGAAAAATGGTGGTACCATGATGAAGAAATTAAATTGGTGGGGGAATATAAATATCTCGGTGTCATTCTCATCCCCAACATCGCATTTGGCAAGCACGTAGAAACCAGAAATACTTCAGCAAAAGCTAGTATTAATTAGACATGGAACGATTTTTTAGCGAAACCATTGATTTCATTAAAATTAAAATGGAATCTGTTCCAAACGGTATGCAGAGCGATACAAACCTACGCAGCGCAAGTTTGGGGTTATGCCTTATTCGATGAAGTAAATAAACTTCAACGTTACTTTATTAAAGGAATCCTCAAACTACCCGACTTCACTGCAATTTATGCAATAACACTAGAAACTAATTTAGAAGATAGCCACATTTATTCTTTAGAGCTACACATGAAGTATATCAGGAAAACCATTTATAAATACAATTGCAACAGACTCCCACACAAACTAACACAAGGCATCTTAAGTAAAAATGTGTTTTGGCTTAAGCATCTGAACGACATGGGAATGGAGTTTGATCTGAAGTTTGAAGAAAACATCACCGCTATAGACTGGCAAGATCGCTGTGTGCAACTTCTTATTGAAGAACAAAAGATCTGAACATGGCACAGTCAAGCGCGACCCGAATTTATAAATATTTAGACTACTCAAAAGGGGAATCATATGTTAAAGAAGATATGCGACTAGCTGACATTACGACAATTTTCAAAGCAAGATGTGGTTTACTGAAGCTAAATGCAACTATGTATGGAAATGCTCAGAAAATAAGCACCCTCTGTAATTTAAACGAGGAAGAAGATATGCAGCACTTCTTAGAAAGATGTCGGGTACTGAAGGAGATCAGAACAAGATACCTAAACACAGCGAAGCTAAATGAAGCAGAAGTAATAGATATACTTAATGGCCACAATTGGAAAAGACTAATTTGCTTTATATACTCAGCCTTTCGCTACAGAGATTTTCTTATGGCAGAGTTTAATTTTTGATTAATTTTTGAGCTGTGACAGACAACATTGTTATTGCCACAAATTTATTATTTTTTTCTTTATGTATTTATATATTTAAATGAATTAGTGTATAAATTATTGAAATGTAAGATGCAATATTTATAAATAAATAAAGAATTACTACTACTAGTTCTGAATCGTATTTTATTTCATTTATATACCCGCATGAACTAGGGATCATGGTTTGAGTAACCCGCGAATACTCCTTGCGTGTACAATATTACTCCCCCTACACTTCTGTGAATAAGTACATACATATTATTTTTTATACTCGCTTTTACATTGCTGTCCTAGGAGGGCGAGCAACGGAAAAAACTACCATTATGCTCCCAAACGAAATACTGAAGGGGTTTTTTCAATAATTTCACATTCTTCCCAACACCCTCAAAGGGTGTTCTCTTTACTTCTTCGCATGAGGAGATCTCTCCTTTTACTCCACAATGAGTAACATTGGATTATAGAATTAAGAAATCTCCTTCTATTGATCCAAAATTATACCAGAGGGAGTACTCTTTCATTTATAGCTTGGGGAGATTTCACTTCAAGTTCAACTGGGTACGTATAAATGTATATACATACAAACATATGCACGCAAAGTCATATACATAGATACGTGTATATTTGATGGAGCATAAAGAATAAAACATGGGATAATCTCAATGGAAATACATATACCAAAATACCAACCTTCGTAGTGATTATTCGATACCTCTTTGGACAGATACTTTTCCTTATTCCTGGTATAGGAACAAAGTATCGGGTACTGAGAAAATATCGGTAAAAGATATTGTGAATATTCAAGTATCGAATAAAAATTGTTAATTATAATTTATATTATAATAATATTTATAATTTCAATTTTATTATTGAACGGAAACTATTTTTTTACGTTTTGTTTGAATCTTACAAAGCGAAATGCACAAACATTATATTCTTACATTAGGCAAAACGTATTAAACAAAAAAATTGGTCTCATTGATTGAGGATCGCTGGATTTCTTATCTGTGCACTTATATCTCCTACTTTCGAGAAATCTTTCGCGAGCAACAGAATACTTAACCCGTTTTTCTACATATTTTGTGTACTGATAAAAATGCTCGGGCGAAACAAGGGTAGTTCACAGAGCCGAGCTTTCATTTCATCTACTTGAAGCTCAATAATTTCCAGTTGGGACGCCATGTCTGCCTTCTGTACTACCAACTGTGATATCCGTGTATTCTGCTTAATTTGCGACGAGAACTCTGCTGACTTTTGTGACAACTGCGATGACATTTGCGACATCTATGATGATATTTACGACGGAATTTGTGATATTGTAATCATCATCACATTCATGTCTATACCTGTTGATGGCTCTGCCTCCTCTTCCACATTAGTCGATGATTCCTCAGCTTACAGCTGGAATACATATTCATACATTGACCTACTGTGATTCCATAACCTCGCGCTGTCGTACTTGAAACTCTGCTTTGTTTCCTGAAGTTGATAAGCCACACTGTTCCAACTCATTCTTAAGTTGCGGAATCTTAAGTTCAGTCACCTTTGCCATTTTTAATATCCTGTTTCATGAGACTTTATTCAACAATCCCACTTCTGACACCAATTGTGACGTGTTTCTCCAGTAAAGCGTCTACTGATAATTTCTCTGAGTTCGATTAGTGGATTGCTAAACAAAAAATAAACTAATGGCGACATAACTTGTTTGCTTTATTTACTTTGAATGCTTATCACTTTTCTTTACGTTGACACGTGTAAAACTGAATACGCATTTTCTGGCAATTTCTATCTCGTCATCTGGCATTCATGTTTTTTAGTATCTCATTCCTTCGGTATTGTGTCCAGTCGTTTCCCGAATATTCAGTATTCGTCAAACTATTTACGACGCTGCTGCAACAAGTAGTGATATATGATATTTATGCAAAACCGTTTTAAGGGCAAGTATGTAAATAAAAGAAGGGGCCAATATGCCATACTTCTCATATACTTCTATATGCTGACATTTTTTGTAATTCAGTAAACATTAGTAAATGTAAAATAAATTATAATTCATAATTATTTTGGTGCAAAGTATAATAATTGAAGAGATCTCGCGATATGACATTTGACAACGATTTGCGTGCCTTAAGATTAGTTGTGATTTCGGCTGAAACTACTTTGGAAACTATCAAGTCCACGTGGAATCGTTAAAACTCTTGTACCAAATGTTTTAGTACAACCCTTTAACTAGGACCCTCGCCCCTTTAGACACAAACACAATTATACCGTAGATCGGATAATTACAAACTTTTATTTTGTGTATCATTTACTTGGATAGTTTTTTGTTAGTATTTAAAGTTAACCTATTCTGGCACAGTGCTATTCAAGTTACAGCACATTCCCATCTTCGGTGAGTTCCCACTATTGTTAGCGTGCTTAGTTTTTTATTTTTGGTGAGCTTATATGTATAGGCATTGAAACTCGTTTTATGGTGTATTCCTTTACGGTTGGCTGAATTTTCAACAAGAAACTTTTTAATTGTGTGTGCGATTGTGAAAAGTGCCAATTTCGAATGTATGCAGTTTTTAAGTAAATCTTTGTACCAATGTACACATATTAAGGTGATCCGTAAATTTTAACAGTTTAGAAATATCTAAATAATAATTTAGGACACAACTTCATGTTATGTTGATATACATATGTATGTATGTGCATACATATTTTAACTAAACAAAAGGGAGTCATTATTCAATACGAAAAACTATAAATATGAGTAATGGGTATAAATATGTACACAAAGGAGACATTATTGATACGAGCACAAACATTTCCGTACCAATTTATTCAGGAAGAGAAGTACTTTATATCCGATTTCGAGCTCCACTTATTTCAATCCTTTCAGTGAGACATATTCTTGAAGCAATAATTGGTTTGATCCTGGAAATTTTCGTACTTTATAACAGAACTTTTTTCTGCTGATGGATTTCTGATGATGGATATGGATTTGCGATCGCACAAAGGAACATTGCCAGGGAAAGGGGAAAAAAAGTAAAAAACTTATCCAAAAGAAGAAAAGCAAGTTGGTGGAAACACAAATACAGCAAATAGAGTCAAATGGTCCAAGTAGCGCTAGAATATTTCACTCGAAAATAAAACACCCAAGGTCAGAGTACATACCTAGACTAAACGCATGTGAGGGTGCAGGGCAACACTATATCTGAAGAAGAAAAAGTTCTCACAAGATGGAAAAGATATGTACTTTCAGGACCTCCTAAATAATAAAAACGATGGCATTGAGAGCAACAGCATTCCGTCTAGCGCAATTCAATCAGCATAAATTTTGGTTGAACCACCCTCAATTGATCAAATTTGTCTTGCGCGCAAAAAGTTCAAAAATGGAAAAGCAAATGGGGAAGATGGAATAACTGCCAAACTCATCAAAAATGGATCAACGGAACAACAAAACATATATGGGAATCTGAGACTATACCAAGAGAATGGCAGACTAGCATAAGAAAGGTGGGAGACGCGACTGCAACAATTGTCGCGGAATTTCGTTATTAAGTACAGGAAATCTTCATGAAAGTTCTGCACCAGAGATTGAATACGTAAATATTAGGCGAGTACCAATGTGCCTGCATTCCCTCTTTATAGATTTTCTGAAAGCGTTCGATAGTACTGACAGAGGCAAAACTGAATACGTGCAACGCCTACGAGAAATACCGACCGAATACAGGACCTACTCTAAAGTTCTCTTACAAGATAAAGCGTCTGATTTATTCAGAGTTGAAATGGGAGTATGGCAGGGAGACGCGTTGTCTACGCTTGTGTTCGATCTGATCTTAGACTATGTAATTAAAGATGTTCCATGACCATTAGACCATATTCACCAAAATTTTCCAAATATATGGCTTTGCAGATGGTCTGGCCTTCCTTGTTAGAAATATGAATATTCTAAGAGAAATATTCTATACACTCCAAATAAAAGCAAAATTCTTTGGATTAAAGATCAATAAAAGCAAAACGAAATACCTCACAAGACTTAACACGTTGAGAAAAGAGCCAGATCTTATAATTGGATCAAATTAAATATTTCGGACTGTTTCTCAGTAGAATAGATGGTACAACGATTGCTACCCAAAAACGTTGCAGGCTGCAAACAGAGCATATTTTTCCACGTTAAACTGTTAAAAAGCAAGCTCTTGAGTAAAAGAACGGAAATCAAAATATATAAAACACTAATTCGACCAGATATGGATGTGAAACGTGAACACTGAAAACAGATGCAATTACACAATTAAGCATATTGAAAAAAAATACTGGATCCAGTACGAGATGAAAAAGATCAGATCAGATATAATAACGAGGTAGAAGTATTCCTACAACGTGAAAAAGCCGTCCGGTTTTTTCAATCGCAGCGCTTTCGATGGCTAGGACACGTTTGCAGGATGCCAGATGAAATAATACCTCGCAGCTGTAGTGGTGTGCATGATGATGATGAACTTTTTTTATTTAATAAAATCTTTCTCAACTTCAGTACCCTTACCCACTTATAATTTTATACCATATCTGTAATTACAATATTTACCAGAAGCTCTGTGAAATACTATTCTTCAGTTTTTTCTTGAATTGTGATATTTAATCACCTTCTTTTCTTCGCCTTCTTCGTTCGTACTTTTATACCTCTGTGAATGTTAAGGAAAACTAAACCATTTAGGTAATCTTTGTTCCCACATTTAAAAAATGCATTTAAAGACATATGTACATATAGTATTACAGTCGAGTCTCGATAACCCGCTAAATCGAAAATCGCGATAAATCGAAGAAAAATCTATCCCTTTGAAAAAAATTCGTTAATTTGTAAAAATTCCATACATTTTGCTCCCCTCGTTAATTCGTAGTCGTTTTCACAACTCATAGAATATTAAACCTCTTATAAATTGAAATTTTGTTTTCGTAACCTCTTATAATTCGTATTGCAATTTGAAACTTTTTGTCGTTAAATTACAGTTGCATTTTGCAAACAGCTATGACGCCTTAATGTCGCTGTGCATGTTGAATTTTTCGCTTCTCACACTGTTTTCGTTTAGTTTGTCGAGTTTTATTCTAAGCGCAACATCATTTCTTAGAGATGGCAAATATTACGCGTAAGACTTTATCAATCGCACAAAAGCAAGACATTACGAGGGGTGCCTTTTATATTTCGGGATTAGAGAACAAAAACAAATTTTAATCATCGAAAATCACTTTATTGTTTTTCAAAATATTCTCCATGAAGATCTATGTATACACTTTTGCATGCGTTTGAACCAATTGTCGAAGCACTTTTGCCACTCTGAATGAGGTACCTCCAAAACATGCATTCTGAATGCCGCAACCGCTTCTTCAGGTGTCGAAAAACGTTGACCTCTCAGTTTGTTTTTTACGTACGGGAATAAAAAGAAGTCATTCGGTGCCAAGTTAGGACTATACGGCGGATGACCCATTAATTCGATGTTTTGGGTGCTCAAAAATGAAGTTGTTTGAGCCGATGTGTGAGAGCTCGCATTGTCCTGGTGAAGAGTGATCCGTCTTTGGCGATTGGTTTTCCTAATTTCTTGGAAGACCACTGGCAAACAAATGGTTGTGTGCCACTCAGAATTTACTGTTCTGCGTTGTTCTAGTGGTACGGTTGCGACATGTCCAGTTTTTCTGAAAAAACAGGCGACCATTTGCTTGGAAGTGCTTCGTGCGCGAACAACTTTTGTTGGATTTGGCTCATTTTGAAAGACCTATACAGTCGACTGCTGTTTAATTTCGTGCTCATGCGCGTAAATCCATGATTCATCACCTGTCACGATGTCATAGACGTGTTTCGAAGCCCCGCGATCGTATTTTTTGAGCATTTCCTTCGACCAATCGACACGAGCCTTTTTTTGAGCGATTGACAAATTGTGTGGGATCCAACGCGAACGATTGAATTCACCATACCATCGATAAACACTGGACCTTGATGGAGCTTCATCGCCAAAAAATGAATTAAGTTCATCCATGCAAAGTTGCTGAGTTAATCCACGTCGAAAGTTGTAAAAAATAATAGCACGAAAATGTTCACGATTTAATTCCATTTTTGGACCGAGATGAATCTTTTAAGTTACTGTAAACAACACAAATAGCGCTGGTATTTCAAAACGTTCTGAGTACGTAAAAGCCAAAAAATGTCAAACTTTGCGATACAGCTGTCAGTTGCCAGATTGCAACACCAGGGTTGCCAAATCCCGACATATAAAAGGCACCCTCGTATAAGTAAATTTTATTTTAAAATGATATTAATCGGTGGTTAATCTGCGAAAAACGTTTAAAGCCAAACGAAAGATAAGTGTATAGTTTACTTTTATGAATTATGTATTGTATATTGTATATATTTGTATTTTTTTTTTTTTTGTATTTATGTATTTTTTGCAAACTCCGTAAGCATTAAGGAGAGTTAGAATCCCTAAAACTTTTATCTGCGTTCACCCCTGATATTAGCATTTTCACATTATTGAAATTTGGATCTCACAAAAAATACTATATAAGTATTGGATTATTTGAACAAACAACAATAATTATATCAATAAGTTATTGGATTATTGAACAAACAACAATAATTATATTATATCAATAAGTTAATCAATTATATATTCGCCGTTGCTGTTTACAACCTCTTCCCACCTCTCGACTAGTTTGTTGATGCCGTTCCGCTAAAAATCGCCTAGTCTGGTTTGTTGAGCCAGTTTTAAAGGACCTCTTTGTTATCGTTCATATGGTTTGACAGGGAGCGAAAAAGATGGTATGATCGGTCGGTGCAAGGTCTGGAGAATACGGCGGACGCTGAAGGACCTCCCATACGACCTCTTGGAGTGCGGTTTTGACGACTTGTGCAACATGGGGTCTGGTGTTGTCGCGAAGGAGTATGGTTTGACCATGTCGATCAGGACTTTTCAGTCGAATAGCCCCATACACGCGGTGTATCTGGGCAATGTAGAGCTCCTAGTTGACCGTGGCAATCTTTTCAAGCATTTCCCAGTGTACCATGCCTTTCCACTCCCACCAAACACATATCATATTTGTATTTTAATTCAGATTCTTCACAGTGGGATTAGAAGCCAGTAAATAAGTGACAAACTTCGTGTATTTTTCCAATCCTATACATAGATTTTTGTGCTCTTTACTCATCATATTCATAGGCCCTAACCGGGGAAAAAGTGCAAAACTAGTTGCTACAAACTTTTATTGCTACAAAACTACGGTGATCATTAAATTTTTTATATTCAATATACTCGTACAAGGAAGTTCCTCCTCGAAATACGCACTATTTTCGCAGGGCGTATGACAATATTTTCATTATGTTGACGCACAATTTTCGGAAAAGAAAACACTGTTTGGTAAATAGGCAAGCCTGACTAACTTCATTCTTTTGGCCTTTTTGATAGGTAAGTAATATCCATCTTTTTCTTTTCTTTTGACTCAGAACTATCAGGTCAGTCCATAAGTTCGTGCGTTTTTTAAAGGTCGTTTTAAAATTAATAAAAAATATGTTTAAAGTGTTTATTAATCAATAATATATTTTCCTTCATTACTTACAATGTCTTCCCAACGTTTAGGCAAATTTTTAATTCCCTGCTCAAAAAATTGTTTGACCTTAGAGCCAAAACACGCTTCGATATCCCTTTTTATAGCTTCTTTTGAGGAGCAGTTCTTGTTACTCATATGGGATTGAAGTCCACGGAAAAGGTGATAATCATAAGGTGCAATATCCGGAGAGTATGGTGGATGCGGCATTAGCTCCCATTCGAGCTCGTTCAGCTTGCTTAATGTTTGCCTTGCGGCATGAGGTCTTGCGTTGTCGTTGTGAAACAAAACTTTGCATCTATTCACTAAAGACGGTCGATTTTTGTTAAGTGCCTCATTCAGGTTTGATAGCAGATGGGAATAATAATCAGCAATTATCGTCTGGTTTGGTTCCAGAAGTTCATAATAAACAATACCGGCCATAGCCCACCAAATAGACAGGAGAATCTTCTTGTGGTGAAGGCTATCTCTAGGGGTCGGTTCTGGTGTTTCAACTTATCCAACCACTAGCGTTTGCGAACAGGATTATTGTAAAGGACCCATTTTTGATCACCAGTAACGATACGGTTCAAAAAAACTTTCATTTTCAAGCTGAAGGTTGGCGACGGAAAGTCTATGCTGAACCCATTTTCCCAGCTTTGAAACCTTACCCAACTGAACCAGGTACCTGTGAATTATTACATGTGATGAATTTAACCTCTGAGCTATCATATCGATTGTCAAATTTGGCTCAGCTTCCACGAGTTCGAGCAAGGCTTCGGAGTTAAAGACTTCAGGACGACCAGCGCGCGGGGCATCCTCCACGTCGCAGTTACCACTTCGGAATTTTGAAAACCACTCTTGCGCAGTCCTTACACTCACGGTATCCTCTCTCCGTGAACAGTGTTTATTTCTGCAGCAGCACTTGTTGCCTCTTATAGGCGTTCGAAGATTCCATTTTATTTTTTAACAACACGTGCTCCTATCCGCGATTAAAATCACTTGTTGAATGCACAATATATCAAAGAAAATATAAATAGTTCCATTATATTCTGCGAATAATTTTTTGTATGCAAAAATCGTACAAAAGTGAAATTATGGGTAAAATACTCACGAACATATGGACTGACCTGATATTCACCCCTATGATATTTGCTATATTTCTCTCATATCTCTAAATATCATACTTAAAAGAAACGCTGCAATGTCGGCGGCGCTGCCAAAAACCATTTTATTATGGAAAGTGTCATCTTTCTTATTAGCAACCATGAGTTCTTCAAAAAAATCTGTCCCGCACAACATCAAACCTTCTGGACTTCAAGAAATGTACCATTAAGTTCTACTATAGAAGTCTCAGGGTAGAAATCGTATTGGAATTTGTTTTATTCATAACATTTTCGATAAATCATGCATCAAAAATTTTAGTCCTCTTCGGCAGACGTCCTGGAGACATACTGTTTTATAATTATTAATGTGCGTTCATATTGAGTTACCAGTGCTGGACAGTGTAATAATTATTTAACAAGTCTGATTCATACCAAATTCCATTTTTCTACTCTAGTGGTTTAGGCTGTGCGTTGTTGATAGTCAGCCAGACAGTTTCTTGGGAAGGCGTTCATCCAAACGAATTTTTCATTATATTTGAGTGATTTGAAACAGAATAATTTCTATACGATCATGAATTTGTTGAAATGATCATCTGTGGGGTTTTTAATGGGTTCAGCGCAACGGTCGGTATTGGTAATTGTCTTTACGTCCGCCGAGAAAACCAAAAGCGCTATTGATTTTACAAATCTAGCAACTGTCAATATAGATTTTTCCGTATACTTCAAAAGATTGGTATTGTGATATATTATTCAACATTGTGAATACAAGGCGAACCATCCTCTCTCTTGACTTTTCTTTGATTGTCGGTGATTAAATCACGTTATCCATCAGATTCTTAACAGCGAGTCTTGTGTCAAACCGGCCAGGAGGCTCATGGTACGTCTATAGAGATTCTGATTATTACGGAAATCTCGAGTGCGTCCAATGTCCATTTGTACGCCATCACACAAGCACACCCACGTAGCTCTATAGTAGGGTACTTTCGACATTGATGAGCTTTGAAAAATGTACTTCTCACATTACGCTTAAAAGATATATAATTTCATATTTAGTTTCACACCCCTTCCCCCTGGGAATAAAATGTTCCCCCTTAGAGAATAAAATGTACAAAATTGTTGTAAGCTTTTTTCATTCACCCTATTCTATTGTTATATATTTATTCACATTTAATATTTAAACAAACAATTACTGCAATATGCACGTCAAAAGTAAAGAAACGGCGAATCGAAAGTAGCTAATGAATTAACCTTCAAACCAGCGATATCCAGTCCGCCCACGTTTTAGCTTATTTAGTTTGCTTTTGTATTGAGCTGACGCTATTATTGGCCTCCCTATGTCTCCCATTCAGAAGAAATCACACAAACAATTCTGTTTCGATTTAGGCAGTTACAACCCAAAAAAATATAACCTGATTATGGAAATACCCTTTGTTTTTATTGTTTTATTCATTTTATAGCTTGTAATGTTTACTTGTTCATTTGCAGTTTATAATCATCACCAAATACTATAATATGTTCGCAATTGGGGTATTTAACATAACCTAAAATAAAAATCAAATTTTCTTAAAATGCTACATTCTAATCAGGTAAAAGTTCAAAATTTTCACTCTTTCAAACGTAGTGCTGAGTGTTGTCCAGCTAATTTTAGTTTATCTGTGTACATAACTCTGACAAAATAGTTTTGCAAAAATTTAAAAATTGATTTAATATAAACGGTAATAAGTTTCTGCCCTCGTAAAAGAGGTGCCGCTGCTGATATTATTTTCGTTTTCGCTCTAGTAATATACTGGTGATTTGAAGGTGTATATGTGAGGTCTCGATCGCAGTAGTTGACATTCGTTTGAAACGTAAAGATTCTTTTTTATGTGACGTCAAAAATGTCTACGTTCGTCACGATAAATCAGCATATGCGGGAAGTCATGCTTCATTATTACCTTTTAAAGAAAAGTGCAGCTAAAACGTGTCATATATTGATCAATATTTACGGTAATCACGCTCCATCAAATACAAGTTGTAAAGAGTGGTTTCGACAATTTCAAAGTGGCCATTTCGACCTGAGTGATAAAGATCGCGTTTGCACGCGATGGGAATGGTCCAGAAAGTAGGTAACTGGGTGGTATATCAATTGAATAAGAGGGATATCGAAAGACGTTTGGTGACGTGTGAGATGCTTCTTGAACGGCAGAAAAGAAAAGGATTTCTGCATCGCATCGTCACTGGCGATGAAAAATGGATCTATTTTGATAACCCTAAGCGTCGAAAATGTTGGAGCCTGCCAGGTGAACCAGGTCCATCGGCAGCGGAAAAAAATATTCATGCTTCAAATTTTGCATCTAGTGTAACTATTCTAGACCTAAGCGTAACTTAAGCTTCTTAAGAGCAACCTGCGAAATGGAAAGCATGATTAAATAATTACTCCAGACTTAAGAAACTTAGATCTGTATTCTTAATTTACATAAATTGCCAGCGGTAGATAATCATGCTGCCATGTGACTAATTTCTTTTTAGTTAAATAAGCCTTAAAAAATGTTTATGATATTAATTTTAATGTTAGGTGTTTGGCCAAGCTCGTCCTCCTATTTGTGGTGTACGTCTTGATGTTGGAGGGACTATGAGCGACCTACTCCCAATGGCAAATGGTTTTTACGAGGAGCTTTTTCATGGCAGAAATGCTCTCGGAGGTTTGTCATTGCCAGCTGAGGGGTGACCGCTATTAGAAAAAACCTTTTTCTGTTATTTGATGTTCATGCACCAACCCATTCGGGTACGGCAGCCACCAGCGGCAGTAAATCAGCTAAGGTAGAGCAGGCGACCAGGCTTAGAGTTAGGATCGAGTTACAGAAGGTAGAGATTACTTTTTGCTATAAGCTCAGTAGAACTGAGGATAAAAATGTATTAAAAACATGTGTGCCTTTATTAAGTTAACATTATACTCTACACTTAAGTCAGCTTGACAACTGGAGTTTAAGTTCTTAGGTACCTTAAGTTAAGTTACGTCTAGAGTAATTACACTATAGTGCCTCCCATTTGAGAACCATACTTAAACTTTCTATATACAAATCAAATGTAAAACTACTTTAGAATATAAGGTCATAGTTTAAACACCAAGGAAGAACGGAACTGTCTGAAATATACATACATATGTACATTCATACCCTGGTACATAGAGCGTGGTATCTTAGCCTTTTTTGTTTTTGTTTTTTTTTTTAGTCAGGAGGTGTAAATCAAAATATCTGAAACATCATCAACGGTGCCGTCACACCCATGGTATGTGGGGCATGCTCCCACTAACACTATAACATTCCTCCTCCTCGGCTGATTTCCACCCTGTAACCGCGTTACCATTTCTTCAAGGTGGAGCCGCGCTTATGTCTGCTGACACAACAGGTTCCTGCGTCCAGGTTCCGCTCCTGTGGGCGTATGGAGATTTTGCGTCATCGATAGTATTCACTCCTCCCACTGGCTTCGAAAGAGGTTGTGGGGAGAATGAAACATCATCTCCACTGTCCACATGCTAGCAAAGGTACCAAAAACTTTGTAATCAACGAAAAGGCTTCATATTTATAAGGTTGTTTTGTATTTTTTTTCTTCCTTTTCTCCTAAGAACTGTCGAATTATGACTTAGCTGGATTAAGTACATTGCATAAGAAATAATCTAGCTGGTCTTGCTACCTAATTAATTTAATATCTTAATATTGAATACTTAGTCTATCTTTCTGCTGGGTAAGCTTTCTCAAGTGGGCCACAAACTTACCAAAGTGAATATTTTGCGATGAAATTCAGCCAGGACTGAGTTCTATGATCCAGAAACACACTCAGAAAATTGTGTTGTAAAATTCTAAATAGTTTTGTTTTTATTAACTATCGAAGTTTTTTGCAGCGCTTGAATAATTATCACATTTCTCGTAAAGTAAGTATCCGATTACAACGATTTTTCAACTGCAGATTGATAAAGGATGATATTTTCCAAAAAAGTTATTTTTGTTCCGAAACTTGATGTCTTGTTGTTGTAAATAATTTTTTTTAATAAACAATTAAAAATTTAACTTATTTCTGCGCCTCTCGGATGAAAATTATTTAAGGATATTAACGTAATGCACAGATGTATTTGTGTATGGAAAAAAATGCGTGCAATTCGAAAAGGATTAATTACAATTAATTTTTTTGTGCCAGGATGCGCGCTTCGACTTACGCGGAGGCGCACGAACACACAAGCGACGGCTCGCGGGCGGCTTGCGAAAAACCGTGTTTTGGACACGTCTCAAAGCGAAATGCTTCCGGAAGATCAGTTTTGCCGACATTGTCATTAGTTGTGTCTAGTCTCCTTCCGACTGCTGTGGTGATGTGTTTCGGTGATAATAAAAACTGTGATATTACGAGTACGTAAATCGCGTACGTTAATGTGTACAAAACTAAGTATAGACTAATATAATGCCACATGCAAATCGTTGTTGTAACCATAGTCGTGTTTACACAAATCTAGTCCGAATAAGTGACCAAAATGCGAAATTTAGTGAAATAGCTGGACAATTTGTGTGCCGTTCTTGCAGGACATCTTTATACCAAGGAAAAGTTCACGTCTCCCCTATTGTATGTTCCACATACTTGTTAAAATAATACGGTAAGTGTACTTATAATTATAAATGCATCATTTACAGGTTGGCCTAACTTTCAAAAATGATCCTCCGAATCCCATTGAAAATTTCGCTAACGAAATTATTACTACTGAAGATAATGAACAAGAAGATCCTAATTTCACTTGTGCGGCTGTTGATAACTTTCAAAAATGATCCTCCGAATCCCATTGAAAATTTCGCTAACGAAATTATTACTACTGAAGATAATGAACAAGAAGATCCTAATTTCACTTGTGCGGCTGTTGATAACGAAATAAAAATTGATAATATCACTAATTTACTAGAAAAATTTGGCGTGAGCCCGGTAAAAATTCGCCAAGTCTCTTGTCCAACAAACAAAGAAAAAGTAAAATTAGCTGCGAGCGTTGATGAGTTGAAAAAAGGGACTGACTGTAGTGCACGTCTTTCTAGAAATTTTGAAATCGGAGGATTTGACAAAAATCTTGAAGAATTGCTGGTATTGCTTAATAGTAAAAACAATCGTACAGATAAAATACATGTGCTCACTTTCATCCCAGACTCATGGACGATTAAACAAATTCGTGAATATTTTCATGTGTCTCGACGAATGGCCACTGCAGCTAAAAAACTTCGGAAATCGAAAGGCATTGGATCGCAACCAGCGAGAAAAAAAAGGTCGCCCAATCGATTCAAATATAATTGAAGCTGTTCAGAATTTTTATCGGTCGGAAGAAGTAAGTCGCATGACTGCAGGTGTTAAACAATATAAAACAGTAAAAAATATACATAGGAGCTGGCCATCGTGAACAGAGAAGATTATTATCAAATAAAATCGAAAACATCCATAAAGAATTTCAAGAGAAATTTCCAGGAATTCAAATATTACTTTAAAAATTTAACAAATTGCGCCCCCAAGAGTGTGTTTTTGTTGGTGCAAAACACACGTACAATGTGTGTGTGTGTAAAACTCACCAAAATATTCGTCTCAAATTTGTTGGATTGAATAAATTTATCAATAACACAGAAAATCCACTGCACTATCGAGATTATTTTAGCCGCATAGTATGTATGTATGTGAAAGTCCAAGTGACGTTTGCTTCTTGCTAGAATGCCATGACTGCCCTGGTACAGAAGCTGTATCAAGAAATCTGAACTCAATTCTACAAAGTGCAAAAGCAACCTATGTATGTATGTATGTGAATTACGATCAATGGATAAGTACTGACAGGTATTGTGCACATTTCCAAAGTTATTATTCAAATTAAAAGTACCTATGAAATAAGTTGAAAAAAAATTTAAAAAAAAAATATTCCAATGAAATTCAATGCAAATTAAACAATTTAGTTTGTACCTACATGCACTTAAATATTAATTGACTTCCAAATTTTTTGTTTACCTGTATACAGTATAAATATGATATAACATTAATGATAAATTAATTAATCACACATTTTGTTTGCAGATGTACTTTCCAAGTAAAAAACGAACCCGTTACAGAATTTGTTGAAAACCTGAGTAAAGATTTGCTTGCTGTTTTAAAACATGATTTTCTCGCGAAATCACAAGCACAGTATTTCGTCGATATTAAAAAGAATGTGATTGAAAAAGAATACGTCGTTTGCCTTGATTTCTCCGAAAATTACGCATGTCGTGTTCAAAATTCACAGGTAACAATACATCCTTACGTTGCACAGTGGTCCGACCAGAAGGCGTTGGCGGACAAAATTCAAAAACTCATTTAATTAAGCTGAAAATATATATTTAGGGGTTTTAAGGATCAGTGATGACGAATCTGACCTTAGTTTTAGCAAATTTTAAATTCATTGAATACTATAAATACATTTTTACTTCCGTAATTAGCTGGTGAGTTCATTTTTACATTTTTTACGACCCCAGAGAGTACCACGTGGAGGTTTACGGTAAGGTTATTCTCTCCTCATTTTTTTTTTGTTTTTAGATTTTTTTTTTAATTTTTTATTTTTTTTTATTTTTAATTTATAAATTTTTTTTGTTTTAGTTTTTAAATTTTTTTTTATATTTAGTTGTTTTTTTGTTTTTAATTTTTTATTTTTTTTTTATGATTCAGAATCCTCGGTTTCTGATGACCTGTTTTCTGAGGCTGGATCATTTTTCAAATTTAAAAGCGCAAGAACCTTTTTTGAAAATGGTTTTGGCTTGTTTTTCGGAACCTTAGTTTTTGATATTATAACTACATCTGATGAACAAAGCAAAGCATTTAATAAATCTGTCATTGTGTCAGTTCTCGACATTTTTCGTGTATTGTTTTGTCTAAAATTTTTCAAATCCTTATTGCGTGCTTCCTGAGCCTCTTCGGAGAGTTGGCCAATAGGCAGCAAAGCATGTTTAATAATTAAACTCCCATGAATTAATATTTTGTGCACGGAAGCCGGCATGTAATACCAATCATATAAATATTAGTTTAGCAGAATCAATGGCATATTTTTGAAATGCTTCAATATTAATATCAAGACCAGACGATAATATTTGTAAAATAGTGGCAAACCGCTTGATTAAATGAATATCAATTTCAGTAATTTCTGATGATACTTCAGGATCATTAAAAAACCTGCGAGCCGTGTTCCCATAATTTGTCGTTCCACTACCACCCGTTTTAGGAATATCCACCAATAATCCCATTCGACTTTTGAATGCTGCTTGGACAGATGTCTTTTTATTTTTTAAACTATTTTTTTCTTCTAGACTTCTAGCCTGCCACTTTTTGAACTTTGATATGTGTAGTAAACATTCGAAAAATCTTATTCATACATGTAAAGTGGACAAGCCAAATTGAAATGTAGATGGATCGGTTTCCTTTAGAATTGATTCTTCGATTTTGTTCATCATTATTGGCGTTGACCCACATACATAGCATTTTTGAGATGATGATGTGTGGGTTGTTTTTTTAATAAACATTTTTTTTTTTTTAGTTGTCTCTTAATGCTGATGGAGTCTGTGATGTCTTTTTCTGTCTCTTACACAAAATTGCATAAGCCATATGTAACGTTTTGCCTGTGGGTAAATGCACAAAAGCTACATTATTTTTAATTTGCGCAACTTTGCGCAACAGGTTTCAGTTTGAGATCATAGCTGAAATATGTGGCTATATCACTCATGTTGATTTCAAGTGGACCGGTGTAGACCACTCGAAAAAATGATCTTTAAAAAAAAATTTTCGAAAAATTTTGAAATTTCAAAAAAAAAAATTGGATTTTGTACCACAACTTAAGAGAATTATTACTGTTTCCGTTAATATATTGAATTATCTTCTTTTTTTTCAATATTTGGTTAGCAATCAAATGGTAATATTTATTTGCAGACATGAAAATGAAACTCTTGTATGAAGTACGATTTGCATACAATTTCATGTTTAAAGTCAAAAAACTACAATAAAAATTGTTTAAATTAAGTAATATTTTCAGGAAATCTGCCTTGAATATTTAAGAAAACATCTGCATTATCAAATTTTTATTTCAAAAATGTTGAAAAATTGAATTTTGTCCGGCCACCACTGTGCGTTGTGTTACAAAGAAAACGGCGTAGAACAGTAGAAGAATTTTGTGATAATTTCTGAAGCATTGGAACATGACAGTTCCGCAGTCAATTTATTCAATTCTAAATTGATTCAATATTTGATTAAACAGTTTGGTAAACGAAATGTGAAGAAAATCTAAGGATTTTGGCATCGATGCCGAGTGACACTTTTTTGCCTCTGCACATGGGAAAGGTGCTATAAAGAGAGATGCGTACCATGCAAGCTTGCGAGATAAAATCCCGGTGAAAATTACGGCACCGAAACAGTTGTATGATTGGGCAAAAGTCAATTATAAGAAAATTAATTTTGATTACTGTAATAAACAAGAACATGAAAATCACTCTAGTAAGTTGAAAAAGCGCTATTCCAAAGCGCAAACTTTGAAAAATACGAGGCAGTTCCATTCTTTTATTCCAAAAGATAAAAATTCCATTGAGTGCAAAATATTTTCAGCCCACGATCAATCTAAAATTATACCCATTATGTAAAAGCGTGAATGATTTTCATTTTTTCTCGAAATAACAAATGAATATGCGATATCTGTATAACTTTCTATCTATATCTATTTCACTTTTTGTGTCCGTCCGTGAATTGTTGTTGTTTTTCAGCGCGAAATTTTAAGGGCATTTGCTGACTGAACTTACAATGTATAGATCTGATATGTAAACATAAACGTGAGTAAAAAAAACGTATATATGAAACCTAGCATAACAGCTTATACATTCCTTTGAATACATTTGATTTAATTATCATTACGCATTTCCGCGACAGTCAAAGCGCAAATTTTGTTATACGTAAATTATTTATATGACCAATCTTTAAAAACAAGTAAACACCAGTAATGGAAAAGTCGGCAAAACTGATCTTCCGGAAGCATTTCGCGTTGAGACGTGTCCAAAGCACGGTTTTTCGCAAGCCGCCCGCGAGCCGTCGTTTGTGTGTTCGTGCGCCTCCGCGTAAGTCGAAGCGCGCATCCTGGCACAAAAAAATTAATTGTAATTAATCCTTTTCGAATTGCACGCATTTTTTTCCATACACAAATACATCTGTGCATTACGTTAATATCCTTAAATAATTTTCATCCGAGAGGCGTAGAAATAAGTTAAATTTTTAATTGTTTATTAAAAAAAATTATTTACAACAACAAGACATCAAGTTTCGGAACAAAAATAACTTTTTTGGAAAATATCATCCTTTATCAATCTGCAGCTGAAAAATCGTTGTAATCGGATACTTACTTTACGAGAAATGTGATAATTATTCAAGCGCTGCAAAAAACTTCGATAGCACAGTCCTGCGAGGGTGAGTTTCTAGAATGGCTGTACTTGTTTCTTGTAGTTTTTTATGCGCTGAAAACGAATCTGACCTTCAAAATGCTCCATCACGTCAGGATTTTTGGTAAATGAAGCCTAAAAGGTCAAAAAATGGCCATTTTAGCCATTTTTGATAATTTTTTTGGGATAGAAAATTTTTTTTATTGGCGTAACTGAAACTGTTAATTTCAAAATGTCATAACTTTTTTTTAAAAAATCGTACAATAATTTAAAAAATGGGTTTTAAAGCTAAAGAGTTGTACTATGCGACCTTTTCGTCGAAAATTGAAAAAAAAATTTTTCTATCCCAAAAAAAATTATCAAAAATGGCTAAAATGGCCATTTTTAGACCTTTTAGGCTTCATTTACCAAAAATCCTGACGTGATGGAGCATTTTGAAGGTCAGATTCGTTTTCAGCGCATAAAAAACTACAAGAAACAAGTACAGCCATTCTAGAAACTGAAAAAAGTTAAATTTCGCAGGTCTGTGTAGTTAATAAAAAAAAAACTATTTAGAATTTTACAACAAAATTTTCTGAGTGTGCTTCTGGATCATAGAACTCAGTCCTGGCTGAATTTCATCGCAAAATATTCACTTTGGTAATTTTGTGGCCCACTTGAGAAAGCCTTACCCTGCTTCTACTGCTGCTGCCGCTGTTGTTGCTGCAGTAGCAACTGCTGCTGTCGTTTCTGGGCTTTCCTTTTCCAGTCAATGCGGTTGAGACTCGTCACGACTGTAGCCGCGAACGTTTTTGCGACGTCCCATTTAATGATAGTCGAGCACATATGCTGGACAAATCTTGCGTGGGATGGCGGGTGTTCGAATGCCTTCGCCAGCATTGCTCGATCTTCACTGAAACGTCTGCAGTGAAAGTCTACATGTTGTGCGCTCTCGACTGTATTCGAGCAACTCGGGGAAAAAAGGGCTGTCGGCCAGCTGGAAACGGTGTAGATATTCAAGGAAGCAGCCGTGTCCGGTGAGTATCTGAGTTAGGTAGTAGTCAATATCGCCATGCTTTCTATTCATCCACCCTTCAAGGTTCGGTATGAGTTTGTAAGTCCACCGGCCTTTGGTTGACTCATCCCATCTTCGTTGCCATTCGACCATCGATCGCGTTCTTTCTACCGCCTTTTCTGCTATCGTCGGTTTCACTCCTTTTACTCCATAGAGGCGATACAGCTCCATCGCATGAATATCCACTGGTATCTTTCTAGCAATAAATATGCGTCGTCTGATACCTTGTTATAAGCGCATGCAGTACGTAGTGCGCTGAGTCTGTGGGTGCGAACTACCTCGCGCATATGGCTATGTTTATCCTCAGCCCATATCGTCGCCGCATATAATACGATAGAGTCCGTCACAGTCGATATGAGTCGTCTCCTCTCTCCTTGCGGGCCACCTATGCTAGGCAGAATTCTCGCTAGTGCGCCATTGACAGCCGCTGCTTTACAATTAACTGCTGCCAGATGATGCTTGAAGTTTAGCCTCGTGTCGAGCATGACTCCGAGATAGTTAATCGCCTCCTGTGAGAATATTTCGTGTCCGCCAACCATGATCCTCATAATTCTTTTTTGATTCCACGCGCTTATAAGCACGGCCTCTGTTTTCTGGGCTGCCAGCTCCAATCCCGCATTACCGAGCCATCGCTGTACTCTTGCTGCTGCATCGTTACATTTTGCTTCCAGCTGATCTAACCGCTTGTCCACATCTACCAGCGCAATATCATCAGCATATGCTACGATCTCTTTACCTTATCGGGAAGTTTCAGTTCTAAGACCCCGTCGTACATAACGTTCCAGAGTGTTGGCCCCAGGACCGATCCCTGAGGGACCCCACCAGTAACTTCGTACTTTTTTGGCCCATCATCAGTATCGTACTGTAGACTATGGTTGCTGAAATAGCTTCTGATGATGCGCAAGAGATAACATGGCACTTTCAAAAGTTTTAGGGCTAGCGGTATGTTAGACCATTTTAGCCGAATTGAAAGCATTCTTTACATCCAATGTGATGACTGCGTAATATTTCATGGAGAAGATTCCCCCGCTGATAGCTTCCCGAGCTATGTCTGTGACTATTCGGATAGCATCCACGGTTGACGTTGCTCGTCGGAAGCCAAACTGTTTATCAGAGAGTCCGCTGAGCTTTGTAAGCACTCTTGCAGGCGATCACATATGATACGTTCAAAAGTTTTCCCTACTTTATCCAACATACAGAGAGGTCTGTATGCGGATGGTTGGTCAGGTTGCTTGCCTGGTTTAAGTAACAGCACCAATCGTTGCAATTTCCATCGCTTCGGGAAGGTTCCTTCCGCTAGGGAAGCTCTGTATAGGCTTGCGAACATCTGGGGTTTAGCCCGTATCGCGGTTTTAAGTGCAATATTAGGAACCCCAGCTGGGCCAGGCGCCTTACAGCCTTTTACACATTTTAGTGTGTTTAGCACTTCTTTCGGTGTCACCGGTTGCACGTTTAGAATTGTATCTATGCCATATTAACTAGGTTACGATACTAGCCGAAGTAATCAGTAAGGTCATGGGTCATCGTTAAGTACCTTAGGTCGTGAACTTATCACCCGCTTCTCAATCATCATTTATGATCGTCGATTTCTGAAATCATGGGAGTTTGTTGTTATGTGACTTTTTTAATTAATCGGATCGGAAAAAGCTTAGGTAATTATTTCACACCACTAAAAACGCCAATGCTTTGAAAATTACCATTGAATTTCCATGAGAGGAATACACTTTCAAAGAAATTCGTTTTAAAAATTTGTATAAAATGTTTACAGATTGTCAGAAGGTACATTTATATGTATGTGCATATATACCATGTATTCTTCGTATTGTTTAGATATGCGGACTTAAGTTAATTTTCTTGAGGATCGCGTATTCGCGCAATGGGATGTGATATGAGCTATGGTGATGGAAGTAGGTGACTTAAAGTATGGACAAGAGAGAGTGCAATTGTTGTCTATCAATTGTTCGTGTGTTAATTTGGTGTATCCAAGTCTTAAGCATTCACATTTTATGATGCCAAGTCTGTTTAGGTGCACACTGTTTACGTTTTGAATGGTTTTCTGTTGACGTTGATATCTTTGAACCATGATGAGGTTTACTCCCAGATTTCGGGGAAGTTTATTTTAAGCGCATTCTTTATGTATAGTACTGGGTTATAGCTCCTTGCCCGACCTTGAACGACCAGAAAACATTTTATCCAAAATAACGAAAAAGTGCATTTTCACTATCGCAATTTTCAAAGCGATAGCGACACTTGTAAATATTAAGTTATTTGACCACGTGTTGCTTTGATAGATATAAAATTAGAATTTTTTTGATCGCGTGCTGCTTTGATAGATATAAAATTCAAAGCAATTCTACCCAAAAACTTAACGCAGATATCTTCAATTATATCTTTAAAAATATGAGTCGATGCTTCGTCAATATTTACAAAATTTAATAAAACATCATTTGCTTGATCCACTTTTGCTTCTGAGTACAATATTCGTATATTTTAATTACCTTCCTAAAACTAAGTTTCCTTATTTATATATTCAGTAACTTTTTAAAATGTATCAACACTCTTCTGTGTTCATATCGTCAGGGGTGACAGACGGCTATATCATATGCAGAAAACAAAAATGTGGGAAAATTTGATTTTATTAACTCATTTTAAGAAAATGACATTTAATGAAGATATTGTGATTAAGGGCTTTGTACCATTTAATTTTCAAATAGTGGTATATTAAAAGATATATTAACGTTTTTTGATAATTTCTGGGCTGTATTTTTGATTAGATATGACATATTTAATAACATATTGAACATTTTTTAACTATTTTAGATTTGGATTAACGAGGTTATTACAGCTATTATTATTATATAATATTATAGTTGCTGGCATAAAAGCAATAAAAGTTTTTGGTATAAAAGTGCCAAAATCGTTTCGACAATTTCGTTTCAAATCACAGCCTCTGATAGTGTTATGAAGCTACAAGTAATATTAAACAAATAATGGCGAATGCGTGCAACAAGCCACAAACGCATACACATGTGATCTTTTTTGCTTATATATACCACAACTTTTGATGCAACAACTTGTATTATTTATGCCTCTCACAAACAAACTAAACATGTTATATTGCTAAATCCGTGAACATATGTATATTCGCGACGAGTGCAACAACATAAAAAAAAATAATAATCGAAAGTCGAATGTACGTAGCCCTAGAAATTTGAAAATTCGCCTTATATTTTGAACACACCTCGTATAGAGATGAAAACCCCAAATTTGTTGAATCGGAAAAGCTTTTAGTTCAGACTTAATAAACTACTGACATGAAATAAAGAAACTATTCGACTTATCGTATGCTAAATTTATATTGTATCTGACCGAATGCTAATACGTATATATGTTAATCATATATATTATAAAACCTTTGAAATAGTTTTTGACAACGACTGAAGCCCTTGTAATATGAACCAAATGAAGTTAAATATTCGTTGAGCTCACATATGCCCAAAGATCTGGCTCCGCAAAATATCTTTCCAAAATCAAATTATGTGGCAGTGTTGAGGCAATACCGGAAAGAACATATACACATGGTAGAAAAAGTCTGCGTTCACCCACTGTTATAAAGTATTAAAATAATTTAACGTGTTTATCTTAAAACTCTCAGTTATTTCTTTTCACTTATTTCAAAGAAAGTTATTCATAGAGGTTATGAACAAAATTTTTTGGAGTTTGAGCTGCGTCGTGTTCAGATAACGGGATTGTAGTACAGTTACTTAAATAGGCTAAGCAGAAAAAGTGTGCGTTCATTTCGAATAGTGACGATTATTTGCATGGCAATTACGTTAAATTAAATTTTAAATCATTCATGTAGTTGACGCGGTTAAGAACAAATCTAAAGAGGGAAAAATTGATATTAGAAATACATTTTTTGTTACTATGGACCAAAGGCGAAAAGAAATAGATATTGGTGAAAGGAAAATCATTGTAAGCTTGTGGCAAAATAGTATGAGCTATCGGGAAATCGCGAAAATTGCTGGGAGGCAATACTCCTCGGTCCAAAGAGTGATAAACAACTTCAAGCAAACGAATTGTTTGGAGTCTAAGCCTCGTTCTGGGCGTCCAAAAAAAGTGACGGAAAGAGAAGAACGCAACATAACTAGTCTTGGGAAGTCTTATTCACGCGTAACAGCAAGCCAAATTTCAAAAGACATAGAAGTAAAATACCAAAAGGAAGTACATCCAGATACAGTAAGAAAAATTCTAAAAAGAATCGGATGTCATGGCAGAGTGGCCCGAAAAAAACCCTTCATATCGCGAGTAAATCGACTTAAGCGGATGGCTTTCGCCAAGGAATACGTAAACAAGCCACCTGTGTTTTGGAATAGTGTGATTTTTTCAGATGAGAGCAAGTTTTGCATTTTTGGGATAAAAGGTCGTACAATTATTTGGAGGAAAAACGGAACGGCACTTGGAAAGCAAAATCTGGTACCTACGGTAAAGCATGGGGGAGGAGGTGCCATGATATGGGGGTGTATGGCTAGTTCGGGCGTTGGAAATATGCAGTTTTTTGAGTCGATAATGAACAGACATGATTATCTCGACATTTTAAAAACGAATTTGTGAGAAAGTGCAATCAAACTGGGACTCGGTGAAAGATTTGTTTTCCAACAGGACAACGACCCGAAACACACAGCAGAGATTGTTAGGTTGTGGTTGTTGTATAATGTTCCAAAACAACTTCGCACACCCCCACAATCACCTGACCTTAACCCCATTGACCACTTATGGGACGTTCTAGAAAAAAAAAATACGAGAGCGTACAATAACTAGCAAGGAAATGCTTATGAACGCGCTTAAAGAGGAATGGGTACCCATAAGTCCAGAAATAACAGCCAACTTAGTTGGATCAATGAAAAGACGCCTTCTAGAAGTCATAAAAAGGCGTGGATATCCAACTAGCTATTAATTTTAAAACATTTCTATGATCTTAAGCCTTTTATTTTATTATTACTGAAGTGAACGCAAACTTTTTCCGTTTAGTTTGAATGGCCTTTTTAATTTTATGTGATCTCATTTTAAATTTGATTTTGTTATTGGTAGCGAAATATGTGTGATAGTTACGTTTAAGTGAACTAAATAAAACTCATTAAAAAAAATTTCTGAAATATTTATTGTTTTGAACTTTTTCTAATGCAAAGAATATTTGCATAGGTGAACGCAGACTTTTTCTACTATGTGTATGTATGAACATTTATAAAAAAATGGCACACTTTGGGGCGTATATGCTTCGCTTCTTACAACCATAACTACTTTTACTCTGGCATTATATAAAATGAACCGTAAATCAAAAAGAATAGTGATCTAATAAACCGTTACTCAAGAAGTTATTTTGATTGACTTTAACATGATACAGGGTAAAACGTCGAGATTTATGAACTAAAGTCGTGGTAAAAAAATGCTTAAAATCTCATTAATTTTTAAGAAATAATAATTATTTTGTTAATTAGTTCTAATGCAGTACCACCCCGGTAAACATTGCTCTCAATAAACGTGAAACCTCGTTTTTCCCGAAATCATAAATTCTAAAATTGCAACATTTGATCATTTTGGAACTCAATAAATACGACTCCCATTTGTATTCGTACTATTTGGTTTAACGTTTGATAAAATTCTTTTCTCTCATTAGGTATTTCAATTATGCGGTTATTGACGTTTAAAATGAGAGTAGTCAAAAAGTGCCGATGCCTTCAATTAAGCAAAAAAGTGAAATTATGGTAAATCAGAATTAAATCAAAATATGTCCATATGAAAGCTGTAAACTTAATACAACGTTCATTGATCTACGATATGCCGCATAACAAAAAATAAATACTTTAAACGTTTGTTGCGCGCATGCATGTGCAATTTCGCCGAGATCCTTATCCAATTTACGATATGTGTGAAATATTATTTTTTTATAGTTCTAACAAAATATGGTTTATTATTATGTTGTTTATTATTATAAACACCAATATTTCACACACAGCAGAAAATGCATAAACAATTATGTATGGAAAAATTACAAGAACGTAAAGTAGAAGTGGTTAGAGTTATTTTAATATTGAATTCTGTAACATATAATATTTATAGTACATACATATTAGAGTGTATGACGCGAATCAAAAAGCGTAAACTTAAAAAAAAATATGTGATGTTTATATTTACAGAACTTATCTGAAATTGAATTCTTTGATCACACACCTTTTTTCTACAAAGGATCAAATCCTTTTCCTAACGAGTTAACATTGAGTTAAATTTCATAAAGAGGAAAACTCAAATACGAGTATTATAATATTTATCAATGGCTTCGGATTTACACAAGGTATCTGAGGCCGGTTATAGATTATATTTAAAAAACAAAACACAACACAAATGTAAGTCAATATGTACATACAAAAGGCCGCAAAAAATAAATTATGTATTTTACTACTTCCCTCAGAGTATTTTCTGACGATTTATTTCATTTGGAAGAGTTAGAGTTTTACTTAATTTATGTAGGCTTAAGTAAACAAATTATTAGTTACCATAAATACATGTATACGTACATATGTAGGTCCGAAAAGTTAATTTCTTGAGTTAACTTGGCAAAGATGCATCGGATCTGGTTTTAAACCAGTTTGATGAAGCTACTATATTCGACAGTAACAAGTACATACTGACTTACATACATATATTAAGACTGCGTTACGATAAATACATATGTAGATGTGTACATATTACAGTATATGTGCAAATACATTTGTGTATATCCAGTAGCAGCTGCTTTTGCTTGGGCAACAAATAACAAGAACCTGGCACGCCATTTTTGTCAAAGCACAGGTGCATCAGAAAATTTTCTTCGGCGGATACACATATGTATGTTGGAATATATACATACTTAGATAGGTGATATGTATTTATGTATGTATGAATATGCATAGCAGGACCCAAGAAGTTGTAAGAAAGAAGGGTAAAATGAGTTTGCGAAATGAATGAAACTTTTTTATCTTTCGCCAATTATAAAAAAAATAGATGAAAAGGAACTCACCATTGGGCATTACACGACAATTAAGAAGGCGAACTCTTCGATATTGTTGCCAACTAAAAACTTGGTATAGATGAAATGGGCACCGTAGTCGCCATTTGCTGTTGGCTTCTTCAATGTTTCGCCTTGTGAATGAATTTTCAGTCTTGCTGTCTTTCCGTTTTTCTGGTTCTAGTCGCCGTACCATTTTGTATTTATGGATGCGTTTCTTCAAGATAGCATGTCTTTTTCACCGTTTAATTTAATTTAAGGGATATCTTGATTGGTGAACACTTTTAATTTAATTTCTTCATTTTTATCCCTCGTTCCATTCCAAGACTATTTTTATTCGTTAACTATTTCATTTCAAAATATATGTGCTTATTTAGGTTTTACCTTTTTTAATGAATCGTTTTTTATTTTTAGTATTTATGTTAATAAAATAGTAATCTTTATATTGCTACTTTTACGCAAAATATATGCTATTAGGCATCGGTTTAAGAAACTCACAGGTAAAACTTTGCTTTTTCGGAATCGATTTTTGAATGACTCTGATTGTTTAAAAAAATCACTTTAACTTATAGTATTGTATTTTACCGTTTGCGTTTTCACATTATTGATGTAATCAAATGAGTGAATTTATTTGTACCTTTGTTTTTGCTGGTTACAAATGCAAATTTTTATGTATAAATGATTGGAATAATTGAATTTCTCACTGCACTCAACTCAAATGCAACTACATATAGTTTTCAAAGACACAGACATATGTAAGCACATAAGTAAATATAAATGTGCAACCTAAAATTCATATTGTATATGAATATTTAAGGTTTTTTAATTTGTATCAATACACAAAATCCTAATTGCATGTGCATCTGGATTCGTATTCACGTTCATCCACACTTAGGAATACACACAATAAACATTTTCGATTTTTTTGGCAAACAGAGTCGTAGCATTACCAGTTTTTTCTTTGTGCCACCTTTCAAACTATAAATTTAATATTTGTAGCTCATTGAATCATATTTTTGATTATATACATATGTATAACTATTTTATGGACGTAGTATTGTCCAAATGCCGAGATGGCAAGCAAACGACAATTAAAATGCCCACACACTTCCGTTTTGTCCAAAAGAGAATCGAATGTACATATGTATTTTTATGTATATGCACACACTTTTTTCTGAATTTCATTGACACAACCCGCGTACACGGATACAGAGTAAATTAAAACGTCAATACCGAATAAGGGCTAAACACGAACTAACCACAAATTTTGCATAATACAACGTCGATATCTGGCGCATGGTGGAAAACAATTCATGAATAGAGAAATGTGGTAAACAATGCTGCTGCACCAACGCACCGTCGTCTCGGCACATAAGTGGTTGTATACCAACGCATAGATACATAACACTTGTGTGAGAAATTGTTGTGTTAAGAAATACTCTTTATATTATGAGCATGTTTGACTCCTCTCTGTAATGTGTGTGTAAAGAGTAAATGATACAAGTCTCTATAAAGGCTGCCACTTTGATATTATTTGGACCCATTCATCTGTAATTGATCCTCTGGTCCCTATTTCAAGAAAGAAAGAAAAGCAACGGAAAAAAATTGTGAGCCCGAATTATAATGTCGCAGTGACAGTTTTTAAAATCAGTTGTAAGTACCAATATTGGCAGTGCAAAACATGGTGCACTTGGACAAATGAAATAGATACGCACGAAGAGCGTGGAGCGCCCGGGATTATGGATGGATTTGAAAAATAATCGCTGGCGGAAAATCAGTGAATACTAAATTCTCACTCAAATATATTATATAATATATATAATTGGCTCTTACACACTTTTTGGGTGTTTGGCCAAGTTTCTCCTCCTATTTGTTGTATGCGTCTTGATGATGTTCCATATAAGGGATTCTCAGTCATAAAAAAATAAAGTAAATAATTGCCGAGCTCCTCCTCCTATTTGTGGTGTGCGTCTTGATGTTGTTCCACAAATGGAGGAACCCACAGTTTCAAGCCGACTCCGAACAGCAGATATTTTTATGAGGAGCTTTTTCATGGCAGAAATACACTCAGAGGTTTGTCATTGCCTGCCGATTCTCACTCATACTGCAAACAAAAGTTAGCTGCCTTTCAGATCATTTGTTAAAATTAACAAGCGATGTTTATTGCAAAGAAGACAGTGGCACTGAATTTAGAATTTGTGCACTTATAAATTTGGGCTTTATGATTCACGGTATAGAGAATTCAGAAGGTGGCGCCTTCCGTTAACCGCTACATTATTCTTTGGGATTTTGCGATTTGTTTTTCTATCATTCTTGGCTTTCCACTCACTCTCGCCTTAGTCTTCCTCTTTTTTATTTGTTTATTTTCACGGCTTCGATGATGTCAATTCCAGCTACTTCATGCATTCCACGCATCGCGCTTCCTATATTGTTGGAGAATAATATCGAAACGTATTTCTATTCACTTGACTTCTGGTTCGAAGCCTCCGGTGTCATTGCAGATTATGCAAAATTCAACATAGTCGCTGCTAGCATACCACAGCTTAAATTAATGGAACTACACCTTATTATCGATGCAACAGCGAGTATTGGAAAATAAAGGTACATCCGCACAAAGCTGACAGAGTATCTCATTGAAAGCCAGCAACGCCGGTTGCAGCACGTGCTTCGCAGAATGCCATTAAGCAATCGACGTACAAACGATATTTTCAAATAGATGAAGTGTGTAACCGTCTCCGCTTTGAGTGAGAGCATTTTGCACGATTTGGGGATCAACCGGTTGCCTGCATACTCGCAAGCAGCCATCATAGCAAATAAATCGATTACTGAAAAATTAAAAATTTGCCGACTCCATTGTTGAGTCATCTAACTGCGTTAACGAAGTTTGCAGCATACAAAGCAACTCAGAAATAGCTCAGTAAAGCGTTAGATAGCAGTAAAACGCTTTTCCGTTCGCGTTCAAAAACACCAGCGCTCTATCAAAATTGAGTTCTGATGACGTGTGCTAGTATCACACAAAGTTCGGCCAAGAAGCTAAAAGATACCCACTACCATGTAAGTTCACTCGCTCAGCACCACCAAACGTTTCATAGTAGGGTTGCTGTTCTGTTGACTTTTCAGAGATTGGCGAATGGTCTGAAATGCCCCTGATCTATCTGATATATTTAACACCTTCAAAAAAACATTTTTTCTTAATCGACGGAGGCGCAGACGTATCTACGATACCCGAATCTTCGGATTTGGCTAGAGCAACACCTTCGGATATGAAACTTTTTGTCGCGAACTCTACAATTCAAGTTTTTGGAGATATAGTCCTAAACCTGTGTGGAGTTTAGATCTTTCAGATGTAACTCAAGCTATTCTTGCGGCCGACTTCTTATCGTATCCTGCTGACCTGCTACCCGATCTTAATGCACCGTGCTTGTTAGGTCGAAAAACTTCTTAAAAAACAGAATGTTCATTTTTCTGAGCTCAAAGCAACTCGACAAGTGTGTCAATCGCCATTGCAAGACTATATTTTTCAAACTTGCTTAAAGAGTTTTCCGCTATCACACGCCTATCGCCTGTCGAAACCATTGCAAAGTTTACAGTTTCGCTCACCGCATCATCACTACGAGCCAACCAGTTTTTTCTTGGTCCAGACATCTTTCTCCAAAAAAACTGTCCGCCACGCGATGTAGGCCATTCAACAGTAATTAGGCAAGCCCACTACTCATGGTCCGTAAGACTGAACGTTCCTGGAGGCCATGTGGCGACTATTGCACCCTAAACTCAGTTACAGTACCCGACAGGTACTCATTGCTCCTTGAAGGTAAAGTTATCTTTTCGAAAATTGATTTGTTGAGAGCCTTTCACCACCAACACAATACTGCGAGATCCTATCCTCATATCATAATGGTAGTTAATTTTGCGTAAAAAACGAAAATTCATATTCATCTCTAAAAAATAGGAACGCAGACATTCCACAGGGAAACATTTTGGGTCCTCTGCTATATCTCCTGTAGACGCACGACCTCTTCTTCTTCTTCTTAATTGGCGCGATAACCGCTTACGCGATTTTGGCCGAGTTTAACAAAGCGCGCCAGTCGTTTCTTTCTCGTGCTAACCTGCGCCAGTTGGACACACCAAGTGAAGCCAAGTCCTTCTCCACCTGATCTTTCCAACGCAGAGGAGGCCTTCCTCTTCCTCTGCTACCACCAGCTGGTACCGCATCGAATACTTTCAAAGCCGGAGCGTTTGTATCCATTCGGACGACATGACCCAGCCAACGAAGCCGCTGGATCTTTATTCGCTGCGCTATGTCTATGTCTCCGTAAAGCTCATACAGCTCATCGTTCCATCGTCTGCGATATTCGCCGTTGCCAACGTGCAAAGGTCCAAAAATCTTACGCAGAATCTTTCTCTCGAACACTCCAAGCGTCGCTTCATCGGATGTTGTCATCGTCCACGCTTCTGCGCCATACGTTAGGACGGGCATGATGAGAGTCTTGTAGAGTGTTAGTTTTGTTCGTCGAGAGAGGACTTTACTGCTCAGTTGCCTACTTAGTCCAAAGTAGCACTTGTTGGCAAGAGAGATTCTACGTTGGATTTCAAGGCTGACATTGTTATCGGTGTTAATGCTGGTTCCTAAATAAACGAAGTCTTTTACAACCTCGAAATTATAACTGTCTACAGTGACGTGAGTGCCGATACGCGAGTGCGCCGACTGTTTGTTTGAAGACAGGAGGTACTTCGTTTTGTCCTCGTTCACCACCAGACCCATTCGCTTTGCCTCTTTATCCAGTTTGGAGAAGGCAGAACTAACAGCGCGGTTGTTAAGGCCGATGA
Source organism: Anastrepha ludens (assembly GCF_028408465.1). NCBI lineage: Eukaryota > Metazoa > Arthropoda > Insecta > Diptera > Tephritidae > Anastrepha > Anastrepha ludens. The sequence continues at coordinate 76,685,011 of NC_071502.1, forward strand.
TATCAATATCATCGGCATACGCCAACAATTGTACGCTCTTATAAAATATTGTGCCTGAGCGATTAAGTTCTGCGGCTCGTACGATGCTCTCCAATATCAGGTTAAAGAAGTCACACGACAGCGAGTCACCCTGTCTGAAACCTCGTTTGGTATCAAACGGCTCGGAGAGGTCCTTCCCAATTCTGACGGCGCTGCTGGTGTTGAGCAACGTCATCTTACATAGCCGTATTAGTTTGCGGGGATACCAAATTCAGACATAGCGGCATACAGGTAACTCCTTTCCGTACTGTCGAATGCAGCTTTGAAGTCGACGAAAAGATGGTGTGTGTCGATTCTCCTTTCATGGGTCTTTTCCAAGATTTGGCGTATTGTGAATATTTGGTCGATGGTAGACTTTCCAGGTCTGAAGCCACACTGATAAGGTCCAATCAGTTGGTTGACGGTGGGCTTCAGCCTTTCACACAATACGCTGGCTAGAACCTTATAGGCGATATTTAGAAGACTAATCCCGCGGTAATTGGCACAAATTGCAGGATCGCCCTTCTTATGGATTGGGCAGAGCACACTTAAATTCCAATCGGCAGGCATGCTTTCATCCGACCATATTTTGCATAGGAGCTGATGCATGCACCTTACCAGCTCCTCGCCGCCATGTTTGAATAGCTCACCCGGCAGTCCGTCGGCGCCCGCGGCTTTGTTGTTCTTTAGCCGTGATATTGCTATTCTCACCTCGTCATGGTCGGGTAAAGGAACGATAATTCCGTCGTGAACGATTGGGGTATCGGGATCTTCACTTTCTCTATGACATGCGCAGCTGTCACTGTTTAACAGGTTCGAGAAGTGTTCCCTCCATAATTTAAGATTGCTCTGTACGTCAGTCACCAGATCACCGTCTTTGTTCTTACAGGAAAACGCCCCGGTCTTAAAACCTTCTGTAAGCCGCCGAACTTTCTGGTAGAATTTTCGGGCGTTGTTCCTATTGGCCAGCATCTCAAGCTCCTCGCACTCACGTATTTCGGCCTCACGTTTCTTCTGTCGGATAATACGTCTCTCTTCCTTTTTCAGCTCTCTGTAGCGATCCCACATGGCTCGCGTTGCGCCCGATCGCAGCGTGGCTCTATAGGCGGCATCTTTTCTTTCGGCGGCAGCATGACATTCCTCGTCGTACCAATTGTTTTTTCGGGCTCGCCGGAATCCGATTTCTTCTTCGGCGGCGGTACGTAGGGAACGAGAAATGTTGCTCCATTGCTCGCGCATGCCGGTGTGTTCGGCAGTGCTCTCCGAGAGCAGGAGTGAGAGTCGAGTGGCGAATCTTCTGGCTGTCTGTTGTGATTGCAGCTTTTCGATGTCGAACATTCTTTGCGTAGGTAGATGTACGTTTTTTGCTGCACAGAGGCGTGTGCGCAATTTGGCTGCAACAAGGTAATGATCCGAGTCGATGTTGGCTCCTCGGATCGTACGTACATCTAATACACTAGAAGCGTGTCTTCCATCTATCACAACATGATCGATCTGGTTTCGCGTTTTTCGATCAGGGGACAGCCAGGTAGCTTGGTGTATCTTTTTATGCTGGAATCTGGTGCTGCAGACTACCATGTTTCGGGCCCCGGCGAAGTCGATCAGCCTCTGTCCGTTGCCGGATGTTTCGTTGTGCAGGCTGAATTTTCCGACTGTGGGACCAAAAATTCCCTCCTTGCCCCCCCTGGCGTTGAAGTCGCCAAGCACGATTTTTATGTCGTGGCGGGGGCAGCGCTCATAGGAACGTTCCAAGCGCTCATAGAAAGAATCCTTGGTCGCATCGTCCTTCTCTTCCGTCGGGGCGTGGGCGCAAATTAGCGAGATGTTAAAAAATCGCGCTTTGATGCGGATTATTGCGAGACGCTCGTCCACCGGAGTGAACGACAGTACTTGGCGACGAAGTCTCTCTCCCACAACAAATCCGACACCGAATTTGCGCTCCTTTACATGGCAGCTGTAGTAGACGTCGCAAGGTCCTAGGTTTTTCTTACCTTGCCCCGTCCATCGCATCTCTTGGATGGCAGTGATGTCAGCCTTTACTCTCACGAGGACATCAACCAGCCGGGCAGAGGCACCTTCCCCATTAAGGGACCGGACATTCCAGGTGCATGCCCTCAAATCGTATTCCTTATTTCGTTTGCAGGGGTCGTCATCAGTGTTAGAAGTTCTCATCCGAGGCTTTGTTGCTGTTTTCATTGGGGGGGCTTTTTAAGTGGCGGGTCCCAAACCCAGCGCACAACCAGCTATGCTGGGATGCTTCGCCTTCTCACGTTAGCTCACTCCCGAACGGGTGTTCGGAAGCTAACCAGAGGATACGTGGGCTAATCCCGGACGTTGTGAGCTGCTTGAACCATATGTAGAAGAATCGTCCTGGCCACTCCCAAGTGAATGGCGATCAGTAACTTTCCCCACTTGCGTGGACTTCTACACATGGAACCATCCTCCACGCACGACCACAGTCTACAAATCAGCAAGTATCTGCAACATTTGCAAACTGGAACTGTTATACTTACAGTCAAAAACACAATCGAAAGCGAATAAGCTGTTTACCTTACTAAGCTAAGCAAAAGCAAATCAGCACATATAGTGGTTGAAAACACCGCCACTAGGGATAGTGTAAATTCAGTATAAACGGCAACCCTCACTATTGTGATTGAAAGCAGAATCGTGAAAAAACCCACCAGGGAAAAGCCAAATGAAAGTAAATCGTTATATCGTTATATTTAACATTGTATTGAAATAAAATAAATGACTTCTTGTATGAATAAAGATTTAACCAGTTCACATCCATTTGGACCTTTGCATACACATTGATGGAGGCAGACCAACACTGGCCACGGTTGTTTGTTCACTCCTCGGGGTTGAACGACTAAGCTGGGCTCTAAGCTACCGTGGGGGTCGGCAGGTTGCGGATAGCCGGAAGGCCTTTGGTAGCAGGTTAGTTGCGAAATAAGTTCAAACGAATAAGCAATCCCCGACAATGAGCGGCCAGAAGCGGAGGATGCGGTTAAATGACAGCCCATCCGATGAGGCTTCCGGTGACAGAGGCCCAAAGTCAATGCCTCTGAGAAATAGTTGTCTCCCTAATCATGCAAAGCCATGGGGAGCAAAACAAAAATCCAGGCGCGGCGGTTTCCATAATGGACGGCTTTCTGGTCAGCGTCTGTTCACCATGTCAGGTCCGGCTGCTAATTGACCGGTATATGCCGTGGCGCACTGGGGTTCTCTCATCACTTTAAGAACCATCTCTGTTATTGAAGTGAAGGGAGTGATGTGAGCTTGCTCTGCCGAGGTGTTAGCCACGGGGTGTATCTGTGACCAGCCCCTTCGGGCCCTAGTCAGGGAGTGAGCATTGGACGCAGAGGTAGTAGTCTGCGTTGTCCCGGGTGAGCTCCGGTCCGTCCGTGTTTTCCGGGACCGGTAAAGCGAAGAACAGGCCTCAGAGAACTGGGGTAGGGGCACCGTCCCCAAGGTTATACCCGTTCCTGTTTATTTCGTAAACAAAAAAAGAATGGAAAACAAAACGAGAAACACAACAAACAAGAGCAGTAGCATTTATGGAGCCATTATGGGCAGCGGAAATGAAAGCCTGGAAGAGGCTAACAGAAAGATACCAGGTGCAAGTGGATCGAGTGATCTACTAGTGGACCTAACTGAGGAGTACAAGACCCCCAAAGGCCGTATAATCACAGGGGCTGAACCTTTTAAGCGCGCATCAAAGCTGAGACGAAGTCCTATCAAGACGCTCAGTGTAGAAAGGCCTGAGAGAGCAAAATCGTCGCCAGAGCAAAATCGTCGAAAGCAGCACAATCGGGTAGTGATACGTTAACGCTTCTTGGTGAGACGATTGGGAAGTTGACTGAAGCAATGCGTCTACCGCAACGCTCGATTAACAACCACATAAAATAACTCCTCGAAACGATCACTAAGCTACACTCGAGAGCTCAGGAAGAAGCGAAAAGCAAGGAAGCTAAGCGAAACGTTCTTGGAAGTGTTATGGATGAAGGAACACCGAAAAGATCACGCGACGAAAAACGCTACCCAAGAAAGGCAAAACCACACACGAGGAAGAGCACAAAGTGTCAGCAAGTGCAGACAAGAAAGTCAAAGGAGAGAGTAATACCAAGAGGACGAACGGGGATATGGAAAATGGCTGGATGAGTGTCAATCGCAAGCCAGCCAAAAAGAAAGTGACCAATAAACTACCCCCGAGGCCGGATGCGATTGTCATTGCGCGTGCCGGAACAATGACGTACAGTGACATTCCCAGGGTGGTTAAAAAATATGATGCCTTGCAAGAAAACGGTACGCGCATAAGAAAGACGGCCAAAGGCGAAATCCTGCTTCAATTGAAAAAAGAGCAGATGGCCAATACAGGAGTATACCAGAAGAAGATTGGCAAGATGCTAGGTGACCAGGCGCAAATCAAGGTCCTAACCCATGAAATGTTGGTGGAGATCCGTAATTTAGATGAAATCACAACCAAAGAGGGCATAGGTGAAGCAATACGAACGCAAATTAACGAGCTTAACCTATTTAGTGAAAACGCAATGAAAAGCGTTAGAGCGACGTATGCAGGCACGCAAACAGCGGTGATAAGCCTACCAGCGCTGGACGCAAGGCGACTGCTTGATAAGCAAAAACTCAAAATCGGCTGGGTAGTATGCCGAATAAGAGAAAGGCCTGACTTTAGAAGATGCTACAGATGCCTGGAGGATGGACACCTGGCGAATGCGTGTACAAACGAAATCGACAGAAGCCAGAACTGTCTCAAAGGTGGAGAAAAGGGTAATCAAGCGAAAGTATGTGAGAAAAAGCCCTTCTGTGGAGCTTGTAAAAGAAATGGAGGAGAAGATACAAGCCATCAGATTGGAAGCAGAAAATGTCCCCTGTATCAAGCGGCGTTTATTAAAACGAAAAAATGAGGATTGAGCAGATTAATCTAAACCATTTCGAGGTTGCACAAGAGCTCCTAAAACAAAGGGTATACGAAAATAAGGTGGATGTTGTGCTAGTCAGCGACTAGCATAAAAACCTAAACGTCGGAACGTGGGTCTCGGACAGGAAAAGTAAAGCTGCTATTTGGGCCTGTGGAGGAAATACCCTGCAGAACAAACCGCACACCGACAGTGATTACTATACCCGAGCAAAAATATGTGGCATCTATTTCTACAGCTGCTACGCTCCACAGAAAACCTACTGAATGAACTTGTGCAAAACGCTCGTGGTACCACACCAAACGGGTGATTTCAATGCGTGGACCTTGAAATGGGGTAGCAGATACACCAATAAAAGGGAAGATGCCTTGATTAAGGCATTCTCACTGCTTGATGCGGTTCTGCTAAAAACTGGGGGAAAAAACAGTTTCGAAGTGAATGGTCGTGCATCAATAACCGGCATCACTTACGCCAGCAGGGCTCTAGTACGATCAGCAAGCTGGTAGCCGTGTGATTTTTACACATGCAATGACAACCTTGCCATTAAGGTAGATTTTTCGCATGGAAAGGAAGACTTACGGAAAAAACAAAATAAGGGCTGGAGGGTGGAGACGCTTGACGAAGAAATGTTCCAAATCATGCTAGAAGAGAATCCGACTAGCACCAATGATGTGGAACTACAGGTGGAGCTGCTAGTAAAACATGTTAGCAGAGCCTGCGATGCCGCTATGTGCAGGAAAAGACAGAACGCGTCCAGAAAGCCTGTATACTGGTGGAACGAGGAGCGAATGCAAAAAAGCAAGGTGCCTTTCCCAAAGGAGTTATGGGCTGGCAGAACACTACAGGCTCCGCGAGAATTATAAAAAGAAGCAGGAACAATTAAAGAAAGCCATTAAAAGCAGCAAGGCGGCAGCTTTAAAGAACTGTGCCAGAATGTGGACAAAAACCCGTGGGGTGATGGCTACAAACTCGTTATGGCTAAGGTCAAAGGAGGAAGAGGACAGGCACCAACTTGCCCCATACTTTTAGAAAAGATTCTACAGATACCAACCAAGCCAGACCCAGTTCCGCGCAGCAGAAAGTAGTGTCACAATCAGTGAAGCAGAGGTGATTTTGGCAACGGAAAATTTCGGCAATGCTAAGGCACCAGGACCTGACGGCATTCCGAACAAGGCGCTGAAGATCGTTATCAGGCGCAACGTAAAGCCTTTTGAAGAACACTTCACCAAGTGTATAAATGAACGCATGTTTCCGAAAGTATGGAAGAAGCAGTAGGACTAGTTGCTACTTCAGAAGCCAAATAAGCCAGCGGGTGACCCAAGTTCTTATCGGCCACTCTGCATGATAGATACTATGGGTAAGAACTTGGAGAAACTAATCTGCACGCGCCTGGAACAGCAGCTGGAGAAAGTGCCGGCTGAACTATCCGAGCATCAGTTTGGTTTCCGAAAAGGTCGTTCAACCATCGACGCCGTCAGAGGGTGACAAACATTGCAAGCAAGGCTATTGAGGGTGACAGGTGGATGCATGGTGATAAAGAATACTGTGCAGTTGTCACTCAGGATGTCAAGAACGCCTTCAACTCGGCATACTGGCCCCATATTATAAAGGCTCTTGAAGAGAAAAAAACGCCAGCATACTTAGTACGGGTTATAAACAGTTATCTGTCGGAAAGAGTACTTCTGTGCAATACAGATGAAGGTCCTAAAAGATATGCAGTGACGGGCGGAGTACCGAAGGGATCTGTACTGGGCCCGATCCTATGGAATGTACTATATGATGGGATACTGCAACTCCCAATGCCGAGGGAAGTGCAAATAATAGGATACGCAGACGACATTGCGTTGATCATAGTGGTCAAAACAATCCCTCATATTCAGAGCAACTGCAGCGAGGCAACAACAAAGGTCAAACAATGGCTAACGGTGGTTAAACTCCAGCTAGCAGGACAAAAAACAGAGGCAGTTCTCATTACGAAAAGAAACAAGTTAGAAACGACCACACTAAACATCGATGGGTTTAACGTCACAACACAAGCGGCACTAAGATATTTGGGTGTACTGATCGATACTCGACTCAGCTTCAAGGAGCACATTAAAAAAGGATGCGGAAAGGCAGCCATGGTGTCGGCAGCACTGTCAAGAATATGGCCAACATCGGTGGTCCCACTCAGAGTAGAAGAGCGCTCCTGGCTAAAGTTACCCAGTCGACACTCATGTATTCAGCACCCATATGGGGTAAAGCCCTGACACAGAAAACATACGCGAAGAAGGCGGAAATAGTTTTTAGACTAAGTGCCCTTAGAGTTGCCTGTGCTTTCAGGACAGTGTCGTTTGAAGCAGTATGTGTCATATCGGGTATCATGCCACAAGATTTAATGACCTCTGAACTGGGTAGAGTGTACGACAAAGTCAAAAGCCTAAACAGGCGACTAACGGCGGAAGAGCGTAAAGAAGAAAGACAGGGGAGCATAATTGAGTGGGAGCATAATTTTGTCGCTGCGACCTAGCGACAAAAGGGACGCATAAACTTATCAGAAGCGTGCAGGCTTGGGTTGAGAGAGGACAGGGTGACACAGATTACTGCCTGACACAGTTCCTGACGGGACATGGATGCTGTAGAGAGTATCTCCAAAGACTCGACCAAGAGGACGCAGCAGACTGCTCGTTCTGCGACAACGGTAGTGAGAACGTGGAACATGTCTTCTTCTCCTGGCCGAGAAACGCATCTGAAAGAATGCCCATTGAAGAAATCATAAAAGAAAGAATAACCCCGGGCAACATTTTAGATCACATGCTGCAGACGAAGTTGGTGTGGACCAAGATGAGAGAACGGTCCACAAATGCGTTACAGGAACTGCGGAAAATGGAATGGGAACGCAGTAAAGAAAGAATACAAAGAAGTAATGAAGGGTAGACGGAGACAGAAATATAAATGAAGAGCCATTGGGCTAGCATGGCCCTGCGATACAATGCTTAAACGGCGGTATCGCAGGGCAAACTAAAGCTACAGAGGTTGGAGTTAGGGTTTAGTACGTAGGTGTCCTGTTTCGCAAGTCCAGTTTAGTAGTAATACTGACTATGCGTGGTCCCGAATGAGGTGCACCCTTAGCGATCAGTATGAATCGTGCATACCGTCTATATCCAAGACCAAAGACCAACACTGGCACAAAAAACGTTTCCCGAGTGTAAAGATATTGACGAGATTATCGCTTTGGGCATGAAGAGACTCCATACTGCGAGCATTGCGAGCCAACAATCGACGAAGATGCTGAACATCAAAAGGCCACTCAAACCATCTCCCGACGAAATACTTAACGGTTGTATCGGGGCAATTGGCTTCTTCTTCTTCATGACCCAGCTAATGTAGCCGCTGGATCTTTATTCGCTGCGCTATGTCTACGGCGTCGTAAAGGTCATCGTTCCATCGCCTGCGATACTCGCCGCTGCCAACGTGCAAAGGTCCAAAAATCTTGCGCAGAATCTTGCTCTCAAACACTCCAAGCGTCGCTTCATCGGATGTTGTACGAAGTCTTTTACAACCTAGAAATCATAACTGTCAACAGTGACGTGAGTGCCGATACGCGAGTGCGCCGACTGTTTGTTTGAAGACAGGAGGTAGTTCGTTTTATCCTCGTTCACCCCCAGACCCATTCGCTTTGCCACTTTATCCCGTTTGGAGAAGACAGAACTAACAGCGCGGTTGTTAAGGCAGATGATGTCAATATCATCGGCATACGCCAACAATTGTACGCTCTTATAAAATATTGTGCCTGAGCGATAAGTTCTGCGGCTCGTACGACGCTCTCCAACATCAGGTTAAAGCAGTCACACGACAGCGAGTCACCCTGTCTGAAACCTCGTTTAGTATCAAACGACTCGGATAGGTACTTCCCAATTCTGACGGCGCTGCTGGTATTGAGCAACGTCATCTTGCAATGCCGTATTAGTTTTGTGGGGATACCAAATTCAGACATCGCGGCATACAAGTAACTCCTTTTCGTACTGTCGAATGCAGCTTTGAAATCGTCGAAAAGATGGTGTGCGTCGCTTCTCCTTTCGTGGGTGTTTTCCAAGATTTGACGCATTGTAAATATTTGGCCGATAGTAGAGTTTCCAGGTCTAAAACCACACTCATAAGGTCCAATCAGTTGGTTGACGGTGGGCTTCAGCCTTTCACACAATACACTCGCTAGAACCTTATAGGCGATATTTAGAAGACTAATCCCGCAGTAATTGGCACAGATTGCAGGATCGCCGTTCTTATGGATTGGACAGAGCAGACTTAAATTCCAATGGGCAGGCATGCCGACCGACCATATTTTGTATAGAAGCTGATGCATGCACCTTATCAGCTCCTCGCCGCAATGCCATAGCCCAGCCGGCAGTCCGTCCGCGCCTGCGGCCGCGACTTTGTTGTTCTTTAGCCACGTTACCGCTATTCTCACCTCACCCTGGTCGGGTAGCGGAACGACAATTCCGTCGCCGACAATTGGGGCATCGGGATCTTCACATTATCTGTGACATGCGCAGCTTTCACTGTTTAACAGGTTCGAGAAAAGTTCCCTCCACAATTTAAGTGTGCTCTGGATGTCAGTCACAAATTCGCTGTCTTTGTTCTTACAGGAAAACGCCCCGGTCTTAAAACCTTCTGTAAGCCGCCGAACTTTCTGGTATCATTTTCAGGCGTTGTTCCTGTTGGCCAGCATCTCAAGCTCCTCGCACTCACGTATTTCGGCCTCTAGTTTCTTCTTTCAGATAATACGTCTATCTTCCTTTTTTTAGCTCTCTGTAGCGATCCCACACGGCTCGCGTTGCGCCCGATGGCAGCGTGGCTCTATAGGCGGCATCCTTTCTTTCTGCGGCAGCATGACATTCCTCGTCGTACCAACTGTTTAGTACTCTCTGAGAGCAGGAGTGAGAGTCGAGTGGCGAATCTTCTGGCTGTCTGTTGGGATTGCAGCTTTGTGTAGGTAGATGTACGTTTTTTGGTGCATAGAGACGTTTGCGCAGTTTGGCTGCAGCAAGGTATCTTGGTGTACCTTTTTATGCTGGAATCTGGTGCTGCAGACTACCATGTTTCGAGCCCCGGCGAAGTCGATCAGCCTCTGTCCGTTATAGGATGTTTCGTTGTGCAGGCTGAATTTTCCGACTGTGGGACCAAAAATTCCCTCCTCCAAGCACGACTCTTATGGCGCGGCAGGGGCAACGCTCATATGAACGTTCCAGACGCTCATAGAAGGAATCTGTGGTTGTATAGTCTTTCTCTTCCGTTGGGGCGTGGGCCCAAATGAGCGAGATCTTAAGTAATCGGGATTTGATGCGGATTATTGCGAGACGCTCGTCCACTGGAGTGAACGACAGTTCTTGGCGACGAAGTGTATCTCCCACAATAAATCCGACACCGAATTTGCGCTCCTTTACATGGCAGCTGTAGTAGACGTCGCAAGGTCCTAGGTTTTTCTTACCTTGCCCCGTCCATCGCATCTCTTGGATGGCAGTGATTTCAGGCTTTACTTTCATGGGGACATCAACCAGCCGGGCAGAAGCACCTTCCCCATTAAGGGGCCGGACATTCCAGGTGCATGCCCTCAAATCGTAGTCCTTAGTTTGTTTGCAGGGGTCGTCATCAGTATAGGAAGGTCTCATCCTAGGCTTTGTAAATCTTTTCATTGGAGAGGGTCTATATGTGGCGGGTCCCAAACCCAGCGCACAACCAGCTATCCTGGAATGCTTCGCCTTCTCACGTTAGCTCACTCCCGAACGGGTGTTCGGAAGCTACCCAGAGGATACTTTGGCTAATCCCGGGAGTTGTGAGCTGCTTGAACCATATGCAGAAGAATCGTCCTGACCAACAAAAACCAACACGATTCCAATTAATACTTAAAAATGCTAAAACTGCGAAGCGTTGACCAGCGGCAGACACGATGGAATAGTTCAACCAAAGGCAAATGGAACTTACGGCTCATCCCCAGAGTGGGAAAATGGCTTGAAAGGAAGCACGGGGAGGCCGATTACTACCTTGCCTAAATTCTTAGTGATCATGGGTGTTTTAAAGCATACCTTTATCGCTTTGGGCATAAAGAGACTCCATACAGCGAGCAATGCGAGCCAGGATTCGGGGAAGAAGCGAAACATGTGCTTTTCGTATGTTCCCGTTTTAGAAGACTAAGGAAAACACTAGAAGATAACTTCGACTGTTTCGTCACACCCGAGACTCTACCGCCACTGATTCTGAAGAACAACAATGCATCAAACGACGTACAGCAATAACAGAAATAATGCAGCAACTTCAGTACAGTGAGCTGGCAAGGTGAAGAGGCGAACGCCAAGAAAGCGTGTAATAGAGCTGTAACAATGAGTCATTTGCATCCGTTGCGGGCAAGGTATTTGACTGACTTAACGTGTAAAATGTGCCGTGGTGCCACAATATAAGTATTGTTGCATATAAACAAAAAATCAACAGAAGTTCTTGTCGTGAAAACAAATATCCTATTGCATTGTGTATATATTTAGTAAGCAATAGTTTTTATTGAAATATTTTATTAGAATTTATGGTAGACCTAGACCGTGGGTGTGACCATAACTTCGAGACCGGGACGCACATTCATTTTGCGGGAGAACTGGGTTAGGTCTAGCCTCTACTCCTTCAGGCTGTTATAAAAGATAAGGGCGTATTTGAATTGACTCATTTCATTTAAATTGCATTTAATTTAATATAACAAAAAACACCGTCGATACAAATTTCCGCGATACAACAATTTTCTTTTTTAAGCAATTGTCATTTTCGCCGCATAATCCATTTTGCTGTTAGTTAAATTTGTTGCCGCAACGGGCGAAACGGACACATTAAGACGGACTATAAGCCATCAAACTGACGATACCAGACATAGAACAAGGTTTCGCGATGTACATAATATATATAAAGTTATCATTATGTACATCGCGAGAAAACAGATTGCGTTCAACTAATCTCTCTTTAAAAAATTTGTTTGCACCTCATTCGCCTCTCTCCTAGGCATATTACAAAATTTAAAGTGAAAGCACTCTTCTTCTCCCTATTTTTTGACAAGCACCGGTGGTACAGAGAACGTAAATTCATTTCCGTCAGGAATTTACGGTCTCTGGTCGGTATGGTCAAGTCTATGATGGTGTGAATGATTGTTCTTTTTGCTTGAACGGGGTTGCTATGCCAAATTCGAATTTTTATAGCAATATTAAAAACAATTCAATATCGACAAAAAAATTTAAAATAAAATCTTTCAATTGGAGAATATACAATAGCAAATATTTTTAATATATTTCTGGGAATAATAATGTTTTTTGTTTTTGGGGCCAGTACGCCATTTAAATGAGGGTTATTTTGTATATATCCTTATAAATAATAATAATAATTTTAATGCTTTTTGTTGAGAAATATCGGAACTTTAACGTCATTTTTAGACTTTTTAATACGATTTCCAATTTTTTTGTTTTGAAATATCGGAACTTTAACGTAATTTTTAGACTTTTTAATACGATTTTCTATGTTATTTAATCATTTTTTACGCAACAATGTTACATAAAAGAGCGGTTTGGAAGCAGGTGATTTCAGCTGTGGACATTTTTTGAGAACCAGCTGAGAGTGGTTTTATTTATGGACTACACCAAGAATGATAGAAACAAGATTGCACCCATCAGAGAGTGCGTGCCGTCACTCTAGCTGAGTTGTAAAGTGAGGCCAACGCTTTGTTCTTGGCAATAAATGGTGATTTTTTTATTAATTTGAAGCAACCAAAATTGTAAGTTAAGGCAAATTGTTTCTTTTTTTAATTTAAAGGTACCAAAATTGCAAGTTCAAAAAAATGTCTATAATTTAAAAAGGCTAAAAACCGCTCTTTTATTTAAAGCTTATGCTGACAAGATTTTAGTCCTATTCAAAATTTTTTGATTCTTCTATATATCAAGTTTGGACAGTGCAAATCTAATTTTTTGATCCCTTTGAAGCTATGCAAGAATATTGGATCTACTTCACTCAAACCTTCTTAACTTGTGCTAGGGTGACGTCACGCGAATTGTTGAATTCGCTGAAAACAAAGTAACGGTACCATCTCATTATTCTCTCCATCGTGGATCTGTACAATAACCCTAGGTCAAAATTAATCTTATAATTTTGGTTCGGATGGCAAGACTTTATATCTACTAATGGTGCTCACACTCACCAACATAATCGTACGACCGCAAGAATGATAGAAAGAAGATTGCGCCCATCAGAGCGTACGTGACGTCACGTTTGCAGAGTTGTGCAGTATTGCCAACCATTTGCTTTTCGCAATAAATTTAGTGCTTTTTTATACCGAAAATGCGACAATTTTTAAGTTTGGTGTTTGTGTCTTTTTGTGTTTAATTTAAGGCTACCGAGACTTTAGGTTGAAAAAAACGGTATTATTATACAAAAGAAGTTTAAAAAAGGCCACTCTGAGAAGATTTTAGTGCTAATGAAAATTTTTTTACTCTTATAAAATTTGATAATTTGAAAGAGCAGATTTAATTTTTGGCTCCATTTAAGGTTATGCAAAAATATTAAATGCCCCTCTCTCAACTCTTCTTAAGATTGAAAACCTTTTTACACATTTTAAAAAGCCTTTGAATTTATTGAATGCGAATTGAAACCATAGAGGTGTAATCGTTTCTTCCGGTCATCAATCCTTAGTGAGACATAGAGCATCAAGAGGTGTATTCATAGTAAAAATAAGCAACAAAATACCAGAAAATACTAAAGAAACCATACTGACATTTTTACAAAAAGAGTACCTTATCTAGTTACATAACTTCAAATATAGCAAAAAAGTCGTTCCCTTAACAAAAGAATTTCGCTTAACAAAAAAAACTCATAAATTAAATTGTACATAAGCATAACACATTTATTTAAAAAAAACGCACATTCTACAGACAATTTGTCACGCATACAAAGTTCTTACTTAACACAACAAAAATTTCGTGTTTTATTTTCTTTAAATGGGCATTTAGTGAGTTTTTATATCCAAAGCTAGGCAACTCTGCAGTAGCGAGAGAGAGATTTGACTGCCGAAAGCAGAAGAACACCAACAACACCGGCAATCGCGGGCAATGCCACCAGATGTTAAAAAAAGTAAAGCTAAATAAAACTGAGTGAATTATTTAAATAATTTTAAAAAAATGTATATTTTACAAAATTATAAACATGACATTTTAATTAGAACAGCTAGAAAAATGTCATGAAGAAAGAACTAAAACTCCGAGACAAAAAATAATAACAATAACAAAATAAAATGCTAATCAAGTTACGAAAATGGTAATCTGGCCATACTGGAGCTAAAATCACGTAACTAGTGGTCAAATTCGCTGAGCGCAAAGTAACGGGACCACGATGGGCGCCATCTCATTATTCTTTGCATCATGGTACGACCGTATTAGCTGATATGATGATACTAATCAGAGCCCCATGTAAATTAATTCTCACCAAAGATCCGTTTCGTAATATTGGAGATCGTTGTTTGAACGTAAGTTTACGTTGGTGTGTGTGGGCACCATAAATCTTGTAATCTATCATCTTTAGTTAAAAGCTCTACACAGATAAGTATCATGGTGATTATTACGAATTGGATTTGATATAATATATTGTAACGTGGGCAATTTAAGCAAAGTATTTAATGAAATTTGGTGGAGATGTTAGGGAGGGACTCAGAGATAACTTTTTTAACTCCAAATTACTCTGGAAATAGTTTTGTAATTATTTGCCTTGAAAGTGAAAAACCCCAAAGTGCCCTCGGAAACTTCGCTGTAGTTTGGCACATTATAATATATATTTTTCTAAATTTCACTTAAATTCCCTAAATATACATACACGCACACGCGTTTTTTACTCATTTGTATACTTGTATTCAAATAATGTATTTCAATGAAAATTGAATGCAAATGCATTTACCAAAATCATCACTTTCCAATTTTAATCGAAAATAACAATTAATGGGAATTGGCAACACTATGGTACTGCCAGATGCCTGCAAATGAAAATAAAAATATGAACAAAAATGGAGATTTCTGTTCAGTGTTAATGATAGGGACGGGGATTATTTTGCATCCTTACTGCACACACGCACATGACGTGGTTTTAACGTGGGAAGAAGTTCTACGCAAAAATACTATGGATGACGTAGCCGGAGTCGAACTGAAAATGATTTTTTTTTATCCCAAATTTGCAAAAAGGCTTCTAGCCGACTCTTCTGTAAAATTAAATGTTATATGCTTATAGTTTCGAAAATGTTTCTGAATTCTAAACTAAAGCCAAACTACTGCAGATTTACAAACAACCTTTTTGGTGAACGTCTCTGCATGCGAATTTTGATCTTATTTGAGGTGTCTGGCAACACGCTAAATCGCTAAATAACACAACTTTAACAATAAATTACTTAAAAACTATAAGCCTACGGAGGATGCGGTTTTTAGTTTAAAGATTGGGATACACCACTCTATCCCCCTGTACAACTTTGTTTTATACTTTATACATTTATACATCATACTAAAGTTTACCATTATTACTTTTGCTGGAACACACCCATTGTGTCAAAAATATGTGCTACTTGAAGTTTATACTTTGGTGGCAGTGTGTGTAAATTTTGCACAATTCCTATACTGTGTAAATACAGTAGATATGTGAAAGAGCAATAGTGTTCATTAAAACAATAAAATAAAATTGAAGAACTTTACTTTCAAGATACCCTTGCGCTAAGGGATTTAAAGGAATGAATAAAAATTGCAGCAAAGATTGTTTGGGGCTTTGTTTACGGATAACGGCACTTCATCAGACTTGGAAGTGGTTACATCAAACAATTGCGTTACACGAATATTTGATCTCTGTTACGGCAGCGAATTCGGTAGACGCATATTTTGATAAGACATTTGATATATTTCAAGGTCGCCAAAGAACAAATTAGAGCATCTGAAGTATTTATGTGGTCATATTATTTCTAATTTTTACGAGAGGACATTTCCAAAATTTGATTAAAAAAAACTGAAGTTATTGAATAATAGTAAAATAAATACATTAATTGTTATTGTATATTGGAAAGTTAAGTGTTGACATTGCGATGATCACCTTAATTTCCAAAGCCTACCAAAGAGGTGGTAACAAATTTTCGCTCTTTGGATTTGAGGAAAATTATATTAGAAGATCGAAAAATTATTTTCACACGAGCTGTACAGATCAACAAAAGCAAACTTCGGATAGACATGGATTACCACCGTCGTCGTTTGTAACAAATCCGGCGAAGAAAAACTCTTCGAGCGTTTTAAGTTCTTCAACAATAAACTGTGAAGATATAAAAAAGTCTGTTTTCATTTCACAATCGTATGACATATTCACGAATTTGGCTCTAGAGGATTGGTTATACAGGCACTTTGATTTCCGTATTCACCACGTATTATTATTATGGGTTAATGATCCATGTGTTGTGATAGGTCGCCATCAAAATCCTTTTATGGAAACAAATGTTTCAGAATTGAATTCACAAGGAGTTACAGTAGCTCGTCGTAACAGTGGCGGTGGAGCCGTGTACCACGATCGGGGAAATCTGAATTGTACGTTTTTTACACCACGCGAACGTTATAATCGGTCGTATAACTTGAATATTTTAACACGGGCTCTCTTTCGAGAATGGGCCATTAAATCAGAAATAAATGAACGTGATGATATTTGTATTAACAAGAAAAAGGTAAGTCTAATTATAATGGCTTAGTTAAAATTTGCTTTTTGAATCGGCTATAAAACAAAAAATAATCAATATTTTTTCAAATTTTTTTTTTTTATTTTGGAGATTGAACATTGTCATTTATGAATGAAAAATAATATCGTTCAAATGACTGCCACGACAGGCTTTACAGTTCGCCATCCGATCAACCCAATTTTTAAGCACATTTTCGATTGTTTGGGCTCCAATTTCATGAATGGCAACTTCGATTTCGTGTTTTAAAGCATCAATTGTCTCTGGATGGTTCGCATAGCATTTGTCCTTAACGGCTCCCCACAAAAAATAGTCCAACGGGCTTAAATCACAGCTCCGAGGCGGCCAATTGATATCGGAATTTCGGCTGATTATTCGGTTTTCAAAAACGGTAGCCAAAAGTTATTTCGCTCAAAACCTCCTTAATCAACGTTGAATCATTACTGCTTCTGGGGCTGCCTGTTTTTGAGGTTAGATGCGAACTGCCGCCAAAACTAATTACGAAGCTGGGATTACGTTTGTGACACTTGAACTCCCTATCGGATTCTTCCAGTAGTTTTTACTGCTCCTTATTTAGCTTGATACACTCCGCATGTGTCCAGAAGTTGTGCGCATCACAGCAAATGGATTCAAGTTTCTCTGTGCAATCTTTTTTGCAAATCACACATGGAAATTTTGCCACCGTTGATCTTTTTGTTTTTGCCATTTGCATTAAGTGGCTTAAAGTTGATTATTATTCTGTTTGATCTTTTTAAGTTTATTTTACTCCCTAAATACTTTTTAAATTTTTATTTTGCAGATAAAATTTTTTCCACAACCTTTAGTACCAGTGTTGCTAGTGTTCTCACTATTTTGACGAGGAATGGTTCGGTTTAAGTTAGAAATTTGCTTCTCTTCCTAAGCTACAAAAATATATATGTATTCTGCAAAAAATTTTTATTATTTTTATATAAAGATAGCTGATACACAGCTGGAATTTGTATTGTTCTCGTACGCGATGTTGTACCAATTGTTGCTAAATGTTTGATGGCGGAGGGAGAGGGGAGCCGCCATCCCTGTTGCCACGACCGTAATTGTATCATTCCCATGGTAGCCGGTTCCACGCTACCGAAAGGACTCTGGTTTTTCCCGACCAAAGGCTGCCGCCCCAGTAAACTAGCCCTGTCTAGCGTATCGTATCTCACCGTAATTGTTTATTACTGAAATATCAGTGAAAAGAAATATGTACTCTTGCCAGAAAAAGTATCTATACACAAAGAAATGAAAGCAACATATTAAGAAATTCATTCTAAAAGAAACTAAAACATTTTTTATGATAAATGCTTAGCCAGTAATTTTTCTACAATTTCTTTAAATTTTTTGCTAACTACATCTTTAAAAATTAAATTTCACAAAACATAAACCAAAAAACTTCACTTCAACGAAGCAGAAAAAGTATTCGTACATTGCAATATACGGTTAAAAATAATGTGTTAGGAACTTGGGGGATAACCTTTCCGCTTGAGTACATCCCCATGGAATGGACCAATTTAGAAGTATCCTTTTTTGGTAATTTGGCCCAGTCATTAATTATTATGTTTTTAAGTATTTTCTTGGAGGTTAAGCTGGGCTGACGAATCCTGCGCTCCCACAAATACTCAATGAGTCTGAGGTCGGTGGCTTGGGGCGGTGCGCGCAATTGGTGATTTGTATTATACAGCAACCAGAGCTTAACATTATATGCCGAACGCTATTGGAAAAAAAAATTTCTTGAGGTTGGTGTTTCACCGAGACTCGAACCTACGTTCTCTCTGAATTCCGAATGGTAGTCACGCACCAACCCATTCGGCTACGGCGGTTGAGATACCTCTGCTAATTTCTCGAATAATGAATTCCACATTGACTTCGTCGAACCGATACATATCGGTACTTACATCGGTACATACATACCGATATATATACATATATATATAATTGGCGCGTACACCCTTTTTGGGTGTTTGACCGAGCTCCTCCTCCTATTTGTGGTGTGCGTCTTGATGTTGTTTCACAAATGGAGGAACCTACAGTGTGAATTCCGAATGGTAATCGCGCACCAACCTATTCGGTTACGGCGGCCGCTATATTTTTATGAGGAGCTTTTTCATGCCAGAAATATACGAAACTGTGGCAGAAAATTACGAAACTTTTGATATTTTCCTTAAATTAAAAATTTTTACAAAGAAACAAACTTTTAAAGTTGAACATTTATATGATATATATGTATTATATGTACATGTATATGTATATTTATGTATATTTATTCTTTCTTCGTAGCTTTCTGGAACTGCTGCAAAACTTGGGTACCCAAATGCTTATCATCATTGTACACTGTTGGCTAATACTAATAAACTGAGTCTTGGAACATGTTTAAGCAAAGGAAAGGTAATTTCTTTAATAACATATTGTAGACAGACATTAGTCGAGCATGTGTAGTTCAACAAAACAAATTTAGTTTAAGCAAAATTAAAATGTTCGTATGGGCTGAACGGTATTCAAAAGAAGAAGTTTTGGTTGAGTTGGAATTGAAGACGAAAGTCCAAAGTAAACAATGTAAATATCCACATGATACTTACGGATATGAGCATATCAACAAATGAGACACCAACAACTAGTACAAAATGTCGACAATTAAAAGGCGATATGCTTCTGAGGAATTTTCCATGATTACTTATATCATCAAAGAGTTAAACGACATGAAAAGGAAACGCACTCTCTCAGTGAATATTTATGCAACTTGTATTTGTCTTTTAAATGAAATCCGAATGTATTCGACGTATAATATTGCAAGAATAAGCAGTAATGCAATCAAAGCTGAAAAGCACGGGTTACATTAATTTAAGTTAAATGCTTGCCTATGTGAGGGCCCACTTGTTTGAAAAATACAAATATCGTCCCTAGGGATACCTCTGTGAAGATAAAATGGAGAAATGCTGGAAAGAAAGGATAGGGGAAATGGGGTTAAGTTTAAGAGTTATGGGAAGGCCAAACGATGTCTTTTTTGTGGTGGTGCTAACCGCTTCATACTATTGATAAAATTAATCAGGTGTGTCATATCTGAACCGGCTATATCCAAGCCAAGATGTTTAAATCTCAGTCCATCAAGAGCAGTACTGCAGAGGGAAAGGTGTTCAGATGGTTCCACCTCCCCCTCCAGTCAGCTGCTGGAGAAAGGATTCACCGTGAGGATACCCCTTCCAACTTCCCGCCCTAACCCCTATGCGAGGGCAAACCAGCAGCCCTTGGTACCGCACACAGTCTCTTGGGTGTGTCCGACCAGAGTACCTCAGAATCTGACATCAGTCCAATGCAACTCTTGCAATGGCTGGTGCCAATATCGGCGATGCTCTGGTCTGCGCACCATCCGAGATTGAACACGTGACTAAGTTGCCCCCTGCGTCCACAACCGCCCACTGTGACGCAGCCTTACGACAAATAATAAATAAATAACCTCTTTATTGTGCGGTCCCTTATCCTTATTAGTTCCTGAAGTATAGCTTAACATGTCTTTAAATTTCGTTAAGATACTCGATTTTTCTCAAAATTGCATGTGAACGAACGGAATATCGGACGATATCTAATACTTTACTCGACGTATTCATTTTCTAAGTGGACATGGACGTGGACGATTAAAGCTCATCCTCAAAAAGTTTTTTTAAGTACTATAACCCAATTTCCTTGTTTTTCGACGTTAATAATAAAATTAAGTCAGTTTTTACTCATAAAATCCATTTTAACTATGACTAGGCGCCATAATTTAAGTATATATTTAATAGTACTTAATATTTTTAGAGGTTATTAATAATATACACTGGTCAGTTAATTGATAACCAAAATTGCTTTTCAGGTTAATTACATTACCAACTCTACTCCTTCTGTACGTTCGCCCATTAAAAATTTATGTGAACTAAATCGGAATGTCAATATCTCGCAATTGATATCTGCGATTGGTTATGAATACCTGAGAACTTCTGCTACCGAGTTAGAAGATGGCGGCAACCAACAAATTATGAAGCAACGTGGTTTTCAACTAATCAATCCGACGGAAAAGTGGTTCCCAGGAATCGATGATTTAAGAACAGAGTTCACTTCCTGGGAATGGATTTATGGAAGAACTCCAAAATTCTCCGTGGAAAAAGAATTATTTTTAAAGGATAACGATAAACAACATAAAATAATCCTAAATGTGGAAGTGGAAAAGGTATGTATAGTAAATCACTCAGTTTATCGCACCATTTCAATATATTGATTTAAATTGTAGGGTATAATCAATGACGTAACTATTACGATGCCAAATAAGGAACGTCTACCGGTGGTATCCAGTTTACACCATAAATGCTACAGTGAATTGAATTTAAATAAAATTTTGAACGCGTTAAAGCTAGCTTCCACTGATAACATAATGCAAGCTATCAACGGTCATTAATACTTTAATAAATAAATGGCCTTTCATCTTTATTGTTAATAAATGTTTATAAAAAATTGTGATTGTTTCACGTTTCATAACAAATAAGTGACCATCGTAGCCGAACAGTTTGTGGGTGATTACTATTCGGAAGTGCCTGAATTCAAACATACTGTAGGCATGAAACATAAAATGATAGAAAAAAGTTTATCTAATAGTGTATTTTTGCCATGAAAAGCTCCTCATAAAGAACACCTGCCGTTCGAGGGAGGCTTAAACTGTAGGTTCCTCCATTTGAGGATCAATATCAAGACGCACTCAACCAATTGGATGAGGAGCTCGGTCAAACACCCAATAAAGGGTGTAAGCACTAATTATAAGCGTATAAGTACTTATGTATATACAGCTCACTTGATTAGAGGCAATGATTTTTATTGAAGCAACTGTATTTGATCTAGTGACACAAGGGCTTCTGATAATTCAAGAGACGACTGTACTTTGCTCGAAAATAAATATACAACAAAATATTCCCTCTAACGATATTTCTCAGCAGTAATAAATTAATTATTATATTGCTCCAGCAACGTTATTAAAATTTTTGTGATGAGCATATTTTCATAAATTTTCTCGCCAAGATCTTCGAGTTGTTTCGAAATTTTTTGTTAACTTTGCCATATGCATTGCAATTCTGTCTTCTGGATTCTTCACATACTGGAAAATTGCTGTTGTAGAAGGTGAATAGAAGTCTCCTATCTCTGTTCGAACACACTTTCTAAAGTTGAGCACATCTCATCAGTCGCTGTTTCACAATTGATAATATGCATTGGCGGCTCCTCTCCCATCGAGACTACCAGAATCTTTTGCGCCTTGGCATCGTTTGCCTTCCACTTTATAAAGTCAGTACCATCCGTGGCCAACTGCACTTCAGTGCCTCTTGCAATATCCAAAGTGAACTTGCTTTGAGTATCACTTTAACCTGGAACTTCCAAAGTGTCCAGCGCTCATCACAGACGAGCTTAGCAATTTTCGAGCTGGATTAAAAATTCGGAGTGGTGCAGTGTCATCGAACGATGGAGCTTTCACTTTGAACCACTGGTTAACATATTCGGATGATTCAGTTGTAACTCACAAAAGCGAGCCTTGACTGCACCCATCTCAGCCTCAATCGTTTCTAGTTGCGGTGTTTCATATGTTTTCTATGCATCTAACTCTGATATACGTGTATCCTGTATTTCCAGCTGTGCTTTTACCTGAACGACAACTCCGCTGCCGACATTTCGGATAAAATATATGGCGACCGCAATGAATTTCAGATGATATTTGCGGCAACATTTGTAACATCTGCGATGATATTGGAGCCATAATCACATTCTTATCTATTCCTGGTAAATGCCCTGTATACTCTGCACTCGTTACCCAGTCGCAGGCATGCTTACAACTGTGCTTTGTTCCCGGAAGTTGATTAGCAACGCTGTTCCAAATACTTCTTAAGTTGCGGAATCTGAACTCCAATAAATTTTGCCATTTTTAAGATCCTATTTTTTGGAATTTTTTTCAATAATCCTACTGACCAATTGTTACGTGTTTCTCCAAATAAAATTATTCCTCTGAGTTCGATCACTGTATTGCGAAATAAAACTTAAACTAAGGGCAACACAACTATCGTAATTTGTAAATTTAGCAAGTGGTATTTTCTGGCAAATGTTGCCTTGACATCTGGCATTCATGTTTTGTTTTAGCATTTATTTCATTCGGTATTGATGCCACAGGTTTCGAAAATGTTCATGATTCATCGCAATACGTTTAGGACATAGGCACGTTTAATGTATGAGTTGCACAGTGGTGTTCCTAAATGCCGTTTATATGGAAAGCATTTGGGTATATTCAGAAACGCATTATAAAGGCGCAGTAATTGCAGCGCTGGCAGCACTGCCAATGTGACAAGTGTTGCAATTGATAGATTGGCAGTATTAAAATTTTTCCTGCAAATAATGCGCGACGTTTGATACAAAAATGGCGTTTTCGAACGCGATGCATTTGCAGTACTGCCATATTTACATTTCTGAACGCATTGCCAACACTGCAAAAGTACGTTGCGCATTATAATGCGCTATTGAATATACCCTTTATCTGCGAAGCAGAATAGTATTTGAGATCTGTTTTGCAGTGCATATGGGTTTTTCGAATTATGCTCTGTAACTTGTGTTAAGAAGTCTACTCATCTTTCAAGACGTCCTTTCTGTAATTCTTTCAACAGGGTCTAAATATGGTGATTATGGAGGTGTTGGCAATAGTTTGGGTGCATTAGGTATAGAGAAATCAGAACTGTACTATATGGTTTGATTGGGTTCATTGTGTTGTTGAAAGCAGTATTCATTTCATAACCTTTAGCGTTTTAAAATATCCAAATAAGCAAACTTAAACATAGTTGAATCAATAAATTGCAATGTTCATATGCCACCAGCTGTCATATACCCCACACCAGCATCCCACCGTCATCATGTTTCACTGTTGGTAATAATTCAGCACTGCACCAGAGTTCCCTAACCCAAATTTTCTCTCTTTGAAACCAAAAATTCAAAACTTGCTCTAATTTTTCTCTCTTTGAAACCAAATATTCAAAACTTGCTCTCATCCGAAAAAATGACTTTTTTGTAAATTTTGGAGGCTTGGGTATATGCACATTTGCGAAAGCAATGCGTTTTTGCCTATTTATTAGGGAAATAAAAGTATTCTTCCCAGCAACTCTTCCTGACAACTCTGATAGCCGGTTTCTCGAAACTCTTTAGGCTCTAATATATTTTTGTACCTAATTTTTTAGCATCTTTCTTCACAAGCGCTATAATACTGCACTCTACCCTTTCTGTTAATTTAAAAAGACGCCCTTCTTTTGGCCTTGAAGTTATAATTCCGGTATTGTCCACAATTTTCGTATGATTTTCTTCTCACCAGTATCAATTTCTTTTATTTTTTGCTTCTATTGTGTTGTATTACAATCCGACAAACTAATAGCTTATAAAATGGGAATAATCATTTTCCTTACCAATAAATCGTCCTAACACAAAAAACAAATTCACAAATGACGATTGTACTGAGCTTATCGTTAGAATTTCATTGACAAATAGTGTTTAAAAACAGGAGAAGCGTAGAATTATGACATCTATTGCATATAATTTCCTGCTCTATTCTTATATGAAATACGAAACATTTGCACAGGGCGTATGGTAATACTTTCGAAATGTCTATATATAATATAATGCGGTGACATATTTTTCGAGAAAACATTTCTGCACGTTTAGTATTGTTTTTTTTTTAACTTAATAATTAAATATTTAATCGAATGGAAATTTCGTAGAAGCCATTTCGCATCGTACTTAATGTAAATCTGTCAACTTCTACATATACATATCTTTAATTTTGTGAAACACTATTGTACATGCCTTTAATTCAACTAATACTTCTCGTCTTAACTAATTCCATAATATTTTGATAATCGGGATCTTTGATAAAAAATTCCATCAAAAAACTAAAAGTAGGGCGATCTTTTGGATTGTATTGCCAGCAATTTTCCATAATGTTATAAAAATTAGCAGGGCACAACGTTGGCCGAAGCAGACGCTTGCCATCTTCAATTAGTTGTACAGCTTCAGAACCAAGCATTTCTCCGTAAGGTACTTCCCCTAGTGAAAACATTTCCCATAATGTTACGCCGTAGGACCATACATCACTTGAATGCGAAAAAAGTCCATGTTTGTAGCTCTCTGGCGCGTACCTTTTAAAGTTTGTATTGATTAATTGCTAATGTTATACCAATTACAAAATTACCATTTAATAGGCCATTTACCACCATGCTGGGCTTCATAGAAATCATTTTCCGACCCAAGTGCGCGAGATAAACCAAAGTCACTTATTTTTGCTTGATGGAATGATGACAATAGAATGTTCCGTGCTGCCAAATCTCGATGGACAAAATGTTGAGACTCCAAATAGAGCATACCTAAGGAATATATAATTAATACTGTGGTACGGTATTTAAGAATTATTTTATATACCACAAGCTATTTGCGACGCCCATAGTTTCAATTCCCGGTTTGGATCAATTTCTTTACGGTTCTTTTGTATAAAGTTTAACATCGACCCAAGAGGGACCAACTCCTGTATCATCATCAAAGTCTCCCGTTTAGATAGTCCAATTAATTGGACTATACAATGATGATTTAAACGAATCATCACAGAGGCCTCAAGTAAAAAATCCTTCTTACTAGCGCGGCAATGCTCATCTCTCAGCGTTTTGATTGCTATCTCGCCATCGAAATTATTTTTATTAAGTCCAGGGACGCATTCTTTCAAACGACCTTGATAGACGGACCCAAATTCACCTTCACCAATAAGTTTTCCTATTTCGATGTTTTCGTGAGGAATAAAGTAGTCATCGGTGACATCACTAAAATATTTAACGATTTCACTATATTTCAAGCAGAAGGAATAAATAAATCAAACCATGTGGAATACCTCAAGGGGGCATGTGGCTTATGGATATGTGTTTCTTCAGGAATATCTTCTGTCCGATTATTGCTCTGAGACACAAATACGTTATGATTAACAGCCTCAATACGCGCCCAATTATCACATTTTGACTTGTAATAGCTGGAATTTTACAAAAATATATATATGTATATTTTTTTTTAATTTAGACCAAAATATAAATCACATAAATAAATAAATTCGAAGTCATTTGGTGGATCTTCCAGATTTATATGAACCGTGCGTCCGGTTTGCCCGTCGGCAAACGGGCATATTGGTGCGGTCGGTCGGGTGAAAAAAAGAGGAAGGGCATCCCGATCAGCTACAGGGCCCGACACTCGAAAGGCCATACATTTAGTTTGGAAAATAACTGTTATTCAATTGAAAGAAAAATATGTGTGAAAATAATACAAAATTAAGAATAAATTTGCTTTTGCTCGCTATGACCACCTTTGCTTTGACTATGGCCTTGGGACGGTCCAAAAAACTTTTAGTCGAACCTTGCGCTCCAAAATGGCTCAAAGAGAATAATCCATTGGTGAATTTAAGAGCCATTGAGTGGACGTTATGAAGTTCGGAACGTTGCTTGTGAGACGGTGCCGAGTCCTTTTGAATCGTCCATGGTATGTCAATGAAATTTTTGTCTGCCCACGGCTTCAAAGCAACCTCCAGAATACTTTCCCGATAATATTGCGTATTTACCCTGACGCCAGGCTCGATGAAAACGATTGGAGAGCGTCCATCTGCGGTTACAGCGGCCCAAACCATTACCTGTGGCCGGAGTTGCCTTCTGGGGGCCAACCGATGACTCGAATTCTCGTATGAACGTTCGGTCAAGGTCAAATAAACCCTGTCGTTTCATTCACGTGACGTTGCAGTCTTTTGATGAACACCTCCATGACGTTTCGCGATGATGCCAGTATCATTGTAACACTTGTGCAATGGTGCGATAAAGAACTTATTTACTTTAAGGTGCTCGAGCTCATGGATAATCGCTGGTTGTGATTTTCCAGCCAAATATTATGCAATCACGCTATTACTTTTGAAATCCATTACTGAATTTTTTTTTGCATCGACTCTCGGCAAAATGCTGTCGCGCGCTTATAAACAACGCTCTTGACTTTCATTTAGCCAAGTAACAGACAGCTGATACACGGGCATCGGCCACAGCTGCGCGAGCGGTTTGAACCTGGTTACACTTCGAGTGCCGGACCCTGTATATAAGCGAGCAACGATGTCCTTGTCTCTTCTATGGTAAACGTACATACAGATCTACAGATGTAGAATATATACCTATACCTACATTTGTATTGTATCGTACAAATGTATCATATTTGATGCTATGGCAGAATTTTGATTTGTCTATGTATTCTAATTAAATATTTCGCACCCTAAATACAAAAGGGTCACAACTCAAAATACTAAGATTTTCTGGAGAGACGAAAACGTTTTATGTAAAAATTATTGTAATTTAAAGAAAATATTGTTCCATCATGAAAACATACAACATTGAAGAAGGTTCTACTATATTTTTTTCAATTTTATATTATGTTTGCGAAAATAAAACAAAATTTTGATTTATGACTCTTTAACTGAAATTTCTTCGATTAACTAGTGATATTATCTTAAGTTGTGCCTTTTTAACTGATAAAATGTTTTAATTTTATAAGTTTCGTAAGGGTTGGGTACGTAATGCTGTATGATACAATATTCTGTTTACAAAATGCTGTGTACGAAATTCTGTATTTCAAAATTCTGTATTGACGAAATTTTGTATTGACAAAATTCTGTATTGACGAAATGCTGTAAGTAAATGATAAGAAATTCAACAAATTTTATAAAAAAAAGTGCGCACTTTTTTTCTTAATTTTCGATAGAGTCCACCGTATTTTTGCGTAGAACTCCTTTTTTCGTCGACTTTTGTCAACACAAAATTTTTTCAATACAGAATTTTGTTAATACAGAATTTCGTGAGTACAGAATTTCGTCAATACACAATTTTATCAATACAGAATTTTTTTAAGACAGTACAGAATTTTGTTACTTTAATTTACAGTATTTCGTACGAAAAGAATTTTGATATACAGCATTTTGTAGGGATCCCGTTTCCTAACCTAATTGAACTCACTTTTCACAACTAAAGAGGCACAGTGCAAAATAATATACCACGAAATTTATCTCTTTTTACAGTTATAGAGGCAGAACTCAAAATAAAACTCTTTATGTGTAATAAAAGTTATCAGCTGTTCTTGAGCCCATTAACGCAACTAAAAATAATTCTCTTTAGTTGATCGTGCAAAAGCAACACACTTGACATAAAAATAGACATAACTGTATTTTTCGAGTTAAAGAAGATAGTTATGTGAGAAATATTTGCAGCAGCTAGAAATGTGTACTCTGAATTAATTTATGCAAAAAACTCAGTTTTGGAAAATTTTGAGTTGTGACCCTTTTGTATTTAGGGTGCGATTTATTCACGTAAAAGTAGATCATTTTATACTTACCATACATTACCATTAAACATTCTATGCCCCAACTAGGAGTTACGAGGATCTTATATATAAAGAGATCAAAGATTTGATTTATATTGACTTATCTACAAAGGTTAATAAAAATATATGCCCTTTATTCATTATTTATTCAATGATATTTGTCGTCCCTCAGTCAATATTCCAAATATCGTACTTACAAAAACAAAATAGCTTTATAGCAGAGGCAGCAGCCTGTGCAGCGCGATTGCCGCTTTGCCCCTAAACATTCTAAAATATTCTTTAATAAAAAAAAATCTATTCCATCCATAAACGCAAGGGCCAATTTTTTAAAGCAAAAGCTCGTTCCTTCATAAAACGGGCCCACCACATTTTCCCTCAAGCGTCTGAGCGATCCATAAGCCCATTTTTCTCGGGGAAGACAAAAATATTTGGTGAATCGTCAATTTTTGTCGTGGCAAGTGCCCACATCTGTGTATGTATGCACACAGCAATGAAAGCAACTTATTAAGAAATTCATTGTAAAAAAACGAAAATATTTTAATCTTTTATGAGAAATGTTTAGTCAGTACTTTTTCTACAATTTCTATAAATTTTTCCCTAAATACATCTTTAAACATTAAATTTCACAAAACAAAGACAAAATTCACTTGATCGAAGCAGAAAAAGTATTCGTACATTGCAACATACGGTTAAAGTATTCACATTTAATAAAAAAAAAAAAAGGTATTAGCAACCTTTCCGCGTGAGGATCTCCGCATGTCGATGTGACATGGAATGACCAATTTAGAAGTATATGCCGAGTGTTTGGGATTATTATCGTGCTGAAACCAGAAATCAGCATCAAGCTCCTACTGTTGAACGCTTTGCATCACGCTATCTTCAAAATATTTAAACAAAAACAATTTATCCATTGCTGACTATAAAAACAAGTTTGCCAACACCTTGCGCCGCTATGCACCCCCAGACCATCACACCTCCCCCGCCATGCTTCACAGTTGGTACAAGATTTTCTTTTTCGAGCGCAGTACCGCTTTACGCCACACTAGTTTTCTTCCTTTAATGCCAAATATGCAATATTTGCTTTTATCCGAAAATAGAAAAAGTTCCCAAAATTCTGTAGGCTTGTTAACATATTCGTATGCAAAATCCATACGTTTTTTCTGTTGATTCCGAATATGTACGGTTTTCTACGTGCTACGCGTCCCCGATACCTATCTTTTTTAAGTATTTTACGTACAGTATCTTCGTGCACATGATTGCCAAAGGAATTTCAAATGTCTTTACATATTTGAGAAGCCGTAATTCGAGGATTATTTTTCACCATATTGCAAGGATCGTTTTTACCATACGGTCAGCTTGCTAGGTCGACCAGAACGCGGCTTTGACACAAATGAACCAGTTGACTTCCTATGATTTGCTGAATTTAGTGGAAAGGTTTAGCTGCATTTCTAAGTTTGAAGATCATTTTTCTCTCGCCAACACTATTTTCCTTAGTTTTGAAGGTCATCGCTATTTCTAGTACACAAAAACTTTAAAATATAATAACTCCAAAGTAATGTAGTCACAACAAAATAAATTATAAACTAAAATAAAACTGTTATTGGGTATGAATATGCCACTGCTTCTGCAGGGAATCCCTGTTTTCATGCGTGCGGAAACTTTTTCTGCTTCGTTGAAGTGAAGTTTTTGGTTTTTGTTTAGTAAAATTTCTTGTGTACGAATACAATCCTCGCAAAGTTTAATTTCCGATTGCATTGTCAGAAAAGAAAAAGAATGTGTTTGTGAAAATCCATCGCCGTTATCGCAAATATATATTGCAGAAACATTCTCTTCTGATGATGAAGGTGATTTGGAACCATTCGTTATTTTCGATTTGTGCGATTTTAAAAAATTACGGAACTTATCACTACGTTTTCAGGGCAAGTAAAGTATTTTTTAATGCGAATTTTTTATATGCGTCTTTCTGTAGAACGTATCCACCACATAAAACGAGTCCTTACAGTACTCGTACATCATATCACAAATGTTATAATTAGTAGTTTAGTGCACACAAAAGTTTTACTAAGTTAAATATATATACATATATAAGGTATTAGTATTTCGTAAGTTAAATATTAATGTTTTATATTTACCAGTTATTGGAAATATCCTGGCATTTGGTTCCTTGATATTTTAATGTAATTTCATCGCCAATCTCTGCTTCTATGGCTGAATTATTTTTAGGAACGTTATACATATCATCCAATGCTACGTTGGGCGAACTGGGAGGTATTGTCGAAGAATCTACCGCACTGCCTTTTAAAGATTCAGTTTCAACACTCGAAAAGTTTGCAGAAAACGTGAGTCCTTTACACGGAAAATCTTCCAACATATATTGGGGCATTGATGACTCCGTGTGAGACGTTTTTCCATCAGAGGGTGTTAAAACTTTCGATTTAATTTTTGAAAAATTACTTAATACTAAATTATTTTCTTTATATTTGTTTTTCTGTAGCTTTTTTATAGTAGTTTGATTGGGTTTACCGACATTTAATTCCACATCGAGCATTCTTTCATTGCTTAAAGTTTTATTTTTACACTTATTTCGAGGAAGAGTAGACAGTAGAGGCTGGGGTGGTTTCGGTTCTGGTGGAACTGCATACTTTAAATTAATTGGCAGACCATCATTGAAATGCATAAAATGTTCGACTAAGTGCTCTAATGTTGGCAAATATGGTCCTTCATCAATGTACAAATATTTAGACTTAAAAGGCAGTTGCATATTTTATTACATATTTAATGATAGTGAAAAATGTAATCAACTTACCGACTGTGAAATTTTGAAATTCTTAACCTGACCTTCGAAAAGAAGCGTCAAAACATATCCGGAGCGGTCAGAATATCGGACCAGAAAACAACCAGAGCTATCGATGAGCTTTCCCTCATTCGAAGCTTGTGGCACATTGAAATTATGCTCTAATTGTTCCTCCGACATTACGGTAATCTTTTCAGCGAATCTCTGCAAATTATTAACAGCTTCCTCCCGAGTTAATGTTCCATGATACCAGAGTTTTTTTTTAGTTTTGGCAGCAGGCAACTTATAGTCACTCAAAAAATTTACAACTGCAATTTGACCTGCTTCACGAGCTAGATCAATTGGGAATTCTCCAGATGTCGTACGCGGTAGTAGGGGTGCATGTGATTCTAATAATTCCTTCACTGCTTCTAGATTTCCATTTTTAGCAGCATCATGCAAGGGGACATAGCCATTCTTAATGTTCCGACCTTGCACATTCGCGTTTGCTTTAATTATATTGCGGATGAATAAACCTGATTTTGTTTGGCATGCATACTAAAAAACGTCCTTTTAGTATTTACAATATTTGATAATTTAAAAAGCTTACATGCAGCGGCATATTTCCGAACACATCTATGCAATTCACGTTAACGTCGGTTTCTAGAATAAGCTTTAGTATAGTCAAGTCACTGTAAATAGCAGCCAAATGTAGAGCTGTTTGCCCATCCTTATTCTTAGCATCTACATTGCGGTAACCACACTTTAACAGCTCTCCAACAATTGTTGAATTGTTCTCTTTTGTTGCCCGGTGCAACAGGTTGGTAGTACCATGACGGCGAGCATCGTTTGGTGGTAACTCTTTTTTAACAAAAGTCGTTAGTTTCGTTGGCAAGCCATTTGCGGCCATTTGATAAAATTCAACAAGTGACTCAAGCCCGTGCAAAATTTTTACTTTATCGTCAATTGAAAAAAATGCATCACCACCATGTCTTCGGATCTGATAATGGCACACCTTATTCTAAACAAAAAGTGATACATTATTATAACTTCATATATTAAATGATTTTCACCTGAAACAGAAGCGTTAGAACGAAGTCCCCCACAGCTGAATTGCATTCCCGTATTAAAAAGGCACCATCCTCATAACATTCTAGTATTATAGAACTAATAAACAAACATTTTCGAAAACAAATTCATTGCATGCCAACCATTTAATATTAGCTTTTCGGCGTTCTCCCGCGAAAGCCCTGGATGAAACCAATTGATTTCATATCCTTGCGAACTACTCATTCTTAGGAATTAATAGGTCCTTCGCCTGATTTATAAAATTAAACAGTTGAAACCAAGAAACAAGGCATTTGCTAATTACGACTTTCTACGGAAAAATATCGATATTAAAATCCAACAAGTCCCTTATAGTGTTCACACTGACTGACGTATCGTAGTCACTTACCGTAGCCAGTCAGAGTAATGCTGAAAACAGTGAACGACATAAACGCAGTCCCCTGTCAGCTATTCCGATTAAACTTATGAGAACCCCATGTAAATGAAAAATTCCTTCCTTCCGTATCGTAGTAGCGTAGATTTTATTTCACGATATTTGAAAATTCCCACAAAATGTTGCCAGACAGTACATTTCGAAATCATTTACAAAATAAACTTAGAAAAATTATAATTTTTATTAAAATAACTTAAAAACACTGTTGACTAATGTTAATTATAGATAAATGAACTATTTGCATTTGTTGGTTCTTGGCTTTGGTTTATTAAACAATGAAAAATTGTAACTGATAACGCGGATGTGTGAAAAAGTGTGTAAGCAAAAATATTAATCAAACCGATGTATTGTGTAAATATGTAATTAAAAGAATAAAATAAAATAAAAAAATAAGCTTGATCGTAGCAGCTAAGAGGGACTGCGTGTACGACGGTGACTGTTTGCAGCATTACTCTGACATTTGACGAAATAAATATATTGAATGCAAATGAACAAAAATTAAACAATTTCGATATTAAAATATCGATATTGAATTTCAATACATCCCTTACACTACGTTCACATATAAGTAGATGATCTACTTTTTCCCAATGATGATCTACTCCCAATCTCTAATTAAAAAGCGAGATTTCCCTTAAAAAATTTCTCTCCCAAAATCTGAGATTATAAGATAATATTATAATTATATTTAATTAATTAATTTAATATTATAAAATAATACAACCCTAGTAAAAGTAAAAACTAAATAAAATGTATGCCGGCAACGAAAACAGATTTATGTATACAAATAATAACATTGTAATAAAATATATGTTAGGTATTATTAATTATGCATTCGAATAAAAGAAAACAAAGTGCGTGTAGCGTAGTACACATAACAGAAGTGAAACTTTCAAGGCAGACAAAGAAAAAAAGGGAGAGGGAGGGAGCGATATATATCTAAATAAATTCTCAACATTTGCAGAGAATACAAGCAGACAAAATTTACAAGAAATAAAATAATGGTTTAGGATAAATCAACACTTATTTTATATTGTATTTCAATATATAGTTTATGTATTTGACGGCAAATTACATATGTTTGAATGTACATTTGTATATGAAAAACTATAATGCACAAGTGCAAGAACATCATCTTCCTTTCATATGTACATATGCATGTATGCCCAAATAACCTTGACTTACAGTATGTCAATTAATTGTTTGCAAAATGAAAACATTTTGTAAACTCATTTTTAGACTTGCGCTTTATTATCTAAAATGTCTTTTATTAGCTCTTTTTTTTACAATATTATTAAAGGAAATATTCGTCAAATGTTTTATGTACAACATGTACAAAAACCAAAATATAACAGTAAAATAAACAAGCAACACTACAATTCGACATATATTGCGTTGTCAATTAATTCTTTGCAAAATGCAAACACAACTTGAAGTAAAACTGAAGCTACCTAACGGTACTTTTAATTTGAACTCAAATAAACGCGTGTTATAATAATAATATATAAATATATTAAAAATAATTGTTATTGTAAATTTTTAAAGCCAAGATATTTTCATTGTTTTTAATGTTACCATAAAAATTCGAGTTTGGTATAGCAACCCCGCCAATACGCTCAGGGAAATATACCAGCACTCACATTGAGCCTCTTCTATTCGCCATTTCTCCGCTCACTATCTCTATGCCCGATTAACTTGATGAAAAATTTCCGTGCGACAACAAAAACAAAGTTATCAAGCAAGGTTCGCCGTTAGCTAGTATGGCTCTGGCTCATTAGGCCCCACTGCCTTACCAGCCCATATAATTTAAGACAGTTCTCTTCTTGCGTTTGCGACATACATATGTTCATTTGCTTCAAAAAAAAAAAGAAGCCTATTATAACACAGTTGGTGCCCATCATAGTCAGACCTAGAGCGCCTGCCAAAAAAATAGGAATAATAATAATATAAAAACTTGTATTTTTGTACAATGAGCAAGGCGTATCTATAGAAAATGATAACAGTAGAATAGCTGATTAACCGACTTGGTATCTGCTCTAGACTTGGAATGACGTACCATGCACGCCTGCCGAATTGATTGTAGAAAACGTATTACTTATTTTGAAAACCGAAATAAATTTCAAATTCTAAGATATGTTACTTTTCAAATTTCCGATTGGACATTGCTGATGATATTCTACAAAACGTTAATACTCCTGAATACCCAACGGTGGGAAATACTTCAAACCCAGTGAAACTGTATGGGAATGGAAGAAATGTCTTGTTGAACTGCTCATTCCTGATTGTTTTGAAATATATCACACAGTACAAAATTATTAAAAAAAATATTTAAGTTATTATTAATTTTATTTATACTCATTTAATAATATTTTTTGGAATCAGATGATCTCAGCTATGGGCATTCTTTGTCAACTACCTAAGTGTGTTTTTACTTATGGATATGTACAATGCTCGTAACACATGTAGACGGTAGATTGGGCATCTTTTGTTTCAGCGGTTTGTGATTTAGTCGTTTATATCGTACGTGATGGAGATATACCCTTCGAAAGAAGTTTCAAACACTAGGAATATGTATTTAGAATTGGCGTTAAATTGCTGCTTGCATCATTTTCGGTCCAATGTGCAACATTGCGACATGGATTTCAGCGGCGATAGCTTTGGTGAGTGATGAGTCCTTTGACAATATCATCGGGAGTTTGATATTGTTTGAGCACAATGCGTTCTTAATACGGCCTCCTACTTTAAGAATACCTTCTGCATCCGAATATGGCTGAAGGCGAATGAGACTTCCGAGCACGGATATTGGCATCTTCGACCTCCAAATAGAAATTTCTTGTATGAAAGCGTTGTTTTGAGAGTAACTCACCAATACGAACTCAGCCTTGCAAATGTCCATGTCGTTTAACGGATATGAGCGTGTTGTTTACTAATCGAATCGAATAGGCGGTAACTCGTTCGAGTTTATTGTATCTGGTTAGCAAATCCCACTCCTCTGCGATTGCTGGATTTTTGCTCTAGCTCTGCATAATGTTGCGTGGTAGATTGAAACCAGAAACGATTACCTTCGTGCGAGTGGTTGGGAAGGGGCGCGGCTCTTGTTTTCCGAAGCATCCGGGAAGATGTGGAATTCAGTATCTGCTATGGAAGTGGTGGCAAGCCAGTGACTTATTTTAAACGATGTAAGTGTGGCCAGCTCAAGTTTATGTGTTAACCATTCAGCAGCTACATAAGGTGGTACCAGCTCGTCCTAGTCCACATCCGATCTCCAAATGTTCTTCATACATCTCTTAAATAGGATTGTACACAGCGCGATCAGTCCAAGCGGGACGAAAATCTTGCTTGAGTCAGAGAGGAAAATGCGCTTTGTCAGCTCATTCGGCCCCTTGGCTAAATTAAATGCAATCGAAAGAGAGTTATTGTTACCTTTAGTATGTGTAGCGAAATCAGGGCGAGGTTTCCTGAGTAGGCGGTAGTTTCGTAGAGGTTCAGACTAATGCTTACTCCAAGCAATACCCTTGTAATCAGCGTCCTGATTAGCAACGGAGCCTTCCCGACATATTTCCTCGATATCAGCAAAAAGACCGTAGCGATGCGTGCAAGAGCGAACCAAAATCGAGAAAAGGTCTCGTTGTAGCTGAGGGCTTACAGTAAGGGCGTCGTTCAATAAATACCCAGACGATGACTTCATGGACGCGTTGAACACCACTCTAAGCTTTGTAATAGCACGTGCGACCTTGATTACTGCATAGTTGCTAGGGTAGCTGGACCGGCTGACTCCATGTGCACCAGGTCGATAAGCTCTTGCAAAAACTTGCTGTATTCGCTATGAAGGAGGTGTATCTTCTTTCCATTCGAAGCAAAGCGCAGACTGCGTTGATTCATCAGTCACAACTTCCTTTCTAAGAAGCAATGGTGGTACGACCGCATTGAATCGATCCAATACATGTGACACAAGCCGACTATAAAATTCTAGGTACACGAAGACGTTCGGCCCATGATTTGGTGAGGAACGAAGCATGTTAACCAAGGTGGATTTATTAAGGTGACAGCATTCACCCAGCTGAATTTTTCACCGTAGGTATGGCTTACGTCAAAATGATATGCTTTGTTTGTATGTATTGGTATGTTTACATTCGTATGTTTACATTTGCTTGCTGATTTTGACGTGATGGTTGGACCAAACGCAACAACAAATACATGTAGGGTTTTACTTATATGTGTTTGCTGTCACCTGTAATAAATTCGCCTTGATGTTAACTATTATAGAAACATGCCCGACAGGGCTGCCACCTACCAGCTTGGTTGTGAAAATAAACCTCAGTGGTTGCCAGTAGTATTATGCGTCTAGCGACAGCGTAGTGCTAGACAACGTTGTTGATTTGATCGATGTCGTAGTTAGGAGGTGCAGCCTGTTGTTTGTTGTGACAAGCGTAGAACAATGTGAGATGACAATGTTGGCATATGCGACAAGATAATGGACTGCGATATTTCGCACCCCTTATTCAGGCAGCTCAAGCAGTACAAACTAGCGCTTTGCAACCATGTGCTATATGTTGAGTTGAGAACGCTCTTCGCGAATGCTCTTGTATTAGCATAGACTACTGGCACTATTTCGAAAGAGCGTGCTCGAGTTTCGATGAAGACTCCAAGTCCGGTAAATGACGGCAGATCGTTTGCCATAAGTGATACTTCGCATTGCTTGCGGGTTTCGTTATTTTGACACATTAAGGTGGATGAGCCAGTCATGCCAAAACTCAACTGGCCGACTAAGTGCCCGTAGCGCTCCAAAGCTCTGCAAAGTTTGGTTAAGCACTTGTTTGACAGCCTTGGTCGAGTCCTTTGTTGCTTTCACAATTAATGATAGCGCTTTGATATGACCATCCATTATAACCGTATGACCTTATACCTTGAGGTCAATAAGTACCAGGCTTCACGTTAGTTCCTGTCACTCACTGCTAAACTGCTTACCAATTTTAGAGCTTCTCCCTTTAAAAATTTGTGAAGATAGTGCAGCTTCTGTCCGTCCAATAGACTTGCATTGGCATTGACGATTGAAGGAAATGCGTCATGGAATGTGAGCCATTGGGTGGGATCGTCACTATATGATGGTAACTTTAGTTTTGGTGGTGACACAGGAAGCAACAGGTCTCTTGTGCAAGCCAAGGCATAAAGTTCATCGGGTCGATGTTAAAGAACCGACATCGATGAAGGAAACCACGAGGAAAGTAATAAGGGAATACTTTTATCAGTTAAAACGAAGAAGCTCGGATTTAAATCGTAAAAACTGCGGTAAGACCGCACATATGGCTCGCAATTGCAGTATACCACGCAGCTAACCCAAGATGAATCCAGATAGAAGAAAGCAAAGCGCTCAAACTGATGAATTAACTCTAATAATTCGAACGGAATCAACGAAATCAAAATTGCACGTAATCAGCTGTTACAGTATCGGCGCCTTAAACACCATTCACAATTTCAGTAGCCTGGCTTGCATTTTCGCCTTTATCAAATAAAAGCTGTAAGATGCTCCGAATTTTCTCTTTGTTGTTTTACGTAGTTAACACACTATAACTAAAAACTCACGGAACGAACAACAAAAAACAATAGCAAAAGACCTTTTTAAGTGTGAAACGTCACCTTGGCAACAAGCATAAACTTTAAATTGTTTGTTCGATGCTTTACGGAGTTATCGATCACTACAGTTATCTACCGAGAAAATACTTAGTAATGCGTAATAGTTCTAGCAGAAAAAGGAACTGCTAAATTGGTGCGTCAGACACAGGCACAATAAGCCTTAAGCAGGCATATTGGAGATAAAACAAACCGCTTGAATTACAGCAATATTTTTGAGCACTCAAAATATCTTTTATTCATAACACAGTCCTGCGAGGTACAGTTTCTAAAACGGCCATGGGTGTTTCCTGAAGGTTTTTTAATGCTGAAAACGAATATGATCTTGAAAATGCTCCAGCACGTCAGGATTTTTTGCAATTTGAGGTTAAATAGTCATCAAATGCAGATTCTGGCCATTTTTTAAATTTTATTTGAGCAAGGTAAAGTTTTTTTTTAATTTTCAACGACGGCATCGCAAAGTACAACTCTTTAGCTTTAAGGTCCTTTTTATAAATATTTTTACGATTAATATAAAAAAAGTTATTCTATTGTGAATTAGAGACTTTTAGATATGCAAATTCAACCTTTCTAACTCTCTAACGCCCCTGTAAAGGGCGAATTCAAAATAGTATAACTTTTTTTATATTAATCGCAAAAATATTTTTAAAAATGGATTTTAAAGCTGAAGGGTAGTACTTCGCGATGCCGTTGTGGAAAATGAAAAAAAAACCTTACCTTGCTCAATAAAAAATTTTAAAAATGGGCAAAATCAGCATTTTTTGATTATTTACCCTCAATTTGCCAAAAATTCTGACGTGCTGGAGCATTTTCAAGACGGGGGCAAGGTAAGAAAAACATAGGACCTTGCGACGTCTTCTACAGCTGCCATGTAAAGGAGCGCAAATGCGGTGTCGGATTTGTTGTGGGAGAGAGACTTCGTCGCCAAGTACTGTCGTTCACTCCGGTGGACGAGCGTGTCGCAACAATCCGCATCAAAGCGCGTTTTATTAACATATCGCTAATTTGCGCCCACGCCCCGACGGAAGAGAAGGACGATGCGACCAAAGATTCTATGAGCGCTTGGAACGTTCCTATGAGCGCTTCCCCCGCCACGACATAAAAATCGTGCTTGGCGACTTCAACGCCAGGGTGGGCAAGGAGGGAATTTTTGGTCCCACAGTCGGAAAATTCAGCCTGCACAACGAAACATCCGGTAACGGACAGAGGCTGATCGACTTCGCCGGGGCCCGAAACATGGTAGTCTGCAGCACCAGATTCCAGCATAAAAAGATACATCAAGCTACCTGGCTGTCTCCTGATCGAAAAACGCGAAACCAGATCGATCATGTTGTGATAGATGGAAGACACGCTTCTAGTGTATTAGATGTACGTACGATCCGAGGACCGAACTTCGACTCGGATCATTACCTTGTTGCAGCCAAACTGCGCACCCACCTCTGTGCAGCAAAAAACGTACATCTACCTGCGCAAAGAATGTTCGACATCGAAAAGCTGCAATCACAACAGACAGCCAGAAGATTCGCCACTGGACTCTCACTCTTGCTCTCTTAGAGCACTGCCCACCAAACCGGCATGCGCGAGCAATGGAGCAACATTTATCGTTCTTTACGTACCGCCGCCGAAGAAGAAATCGGATTCCGGCGAGCCCGAAAAACCAATTGGTACGACGAGGAATGTCATGCTGCCGCAGAAAGAAAGGATGCTGCCTATAGAGCCACGCTGCGATCGGGCGCAACGCGAGCCATGTGGGATCGCTACAGAGAGCCGAAAAAGGAAGAGAGACGTATTATCCGACAGAAGAAACGAGAGGCCGAAATACGTGAGTGCGAGGAGCTTGAGATGCTGGCCAATAGGACCAACGCCCGAAAATTCTACCAGAAAGTTCGGCGGCTTACAGAAGGTTTTAAGACCGGGGCGTTTTCCTGTAAGAACAAAGACGGTGATCTGGTGACTGACGTACAGAGCAATCTTAAATTATGGAGGGAACACTTCTCGAACCTGTTAAACGGGGACAGCTGCGCATGTCATAGAGAATGTGAAGATCCCGATACCCCAATCGTTGACGACGGAATTGTTGTTCCGTTACCCGACCATGACGAGGTGAGAATAGCAATATCACGGCTAAAGAACAACAAAGCCGCGGGCGCCGACGTACTGCCGGCTGAGCTATTCAAACATGGCGGCGAGGAGCTGGTAAGGTGC
This sequence comes from Anastrepha ludens, assembly GCF_028408465.1. NCBI lineage: Eukaryota > Metazoa > Arthropoda > Insecta > Diptera > Tephritidae > Anastrepha > Anastrepha ludens. Next base: position 76,725,255 of record NC_071502.1, read on the forward strand.
ATGCATCAGCTCCTATGCAAAATATGGTCGGATGAAAGCATGCCTGCCGATTGGAATTTAAGTGTGCTCTGCCCAATCCATAAGAAGGGCGATCCTGCAATTTGTGCCAATTACCGCGGGATTAGTCTTCTAAATATCGCCTATAAGGTCCTAGCGAGCGTATTGTGTGAAAGGCTGAAGCCCACCATCAACCAACTGATTGGACCTTATCAGTGTGGCTTCAGACCTGGAAAGTCTACCATCTTTTCGTCGACTTCAAAGCTGCATTCGACAGTACGGAAAGGAGTTACCTGTATGCCGCGATGTCTGAATTTGGTATCCCCGCAAAACTAATACGGCTATGTAAGATGACGTTGCTCAATACCAGCAGCACCGTCAGAATTGGGAAGGACCTCTCCGAGCCGTTTGATACCAAACGAGGTTTCAGACAGGGTGACTCGCTGTCGTGTGACTTCTTTAACCTGATGTTGGAGAGCATCGTACGAGCCGCAGAACTTAATCGCTCAGGCACAATATTTTATAAGAGCGTACAATTGTTGGCGTATGCCGATGATATTGACATCATCGGCCTTAACAACCGCGCTGTGAGTTCTGCCTTCTCCAAACTGGATAAAGAGGCAAAGCGAATGGGTTTGGTGGTGAACGAGGACAAAACGAAGTACCTCCTGTCTTCAAACAAACAGTCGGCGCACTCGCGTATCGGCACTCACGTCACTGTTGACAGTTATAATTTTGAGGTTGTAAAAGACTTCGTTTATTTAGGAACCAGCATTAACACCGATAACAATGTCAGTCTTGAAATCCAACGTAGAATCTTTTTTTGCCAACAAGTGCTACTATGGACTAAGTAGGCAACTGAGCAGTAAAGTCCTCTCTCGACGAACAAAACTAACACTCTACAAGACTCTCATCATGCCCGTCCTAACGTATGGCGCAGAAGCTTGGACGATGACAACATCCGATGAAGCGACGCTTGGAGTTTTCGAGAGAATGATTCTGCACAAGATTTTTGGACCTTTGCACGTTGGCAACGGCGAATATCGCAGACGATGGAACGATGAGCTGTATGAGCTTTACGACGACATAGACATAGCGCAGCGAATAAAGATCCAGCGGCTTCGTTGGCTGGGTCATGTCGTCCGAATGGATACAAACGCTCCGGCTTTGAAAGTATTCGATGCGGTACCAGCTGGTGGTAGTAGAGGAAGAGGAAGGCCTCCTCTGCGTTGGAAAGATCAGGTGGAGAAGGACTTGGCTTCACTTGGTGTGTCCAATTGGCGCCGGTTAGCACGAGAAAGAAACGACTGGCGGGCTTTGTTAAACTCGGCCAAAATCGCGTAAGCGGTTATCGCGCCAATTAAGAAGAAGAAGAAGGGTAGTACTTTGCGATGCCGTTGTGGAAAATGAAAAAAAACCTTACCTTGCTCAATAAAAAGATTTAAAAATGGGCAAAATCAGCATTTTTTGATTATTTAACCTCAAATTGCCAAAAATTCTGACGTGCTGAAGCATTTTCAAGATCATATTCGTTTTCAGCATAAAAAAAACTTGAGGAAACACCCATAGCGGTTTTAGAAACTGTAAAAAAGCGAGATTTCGCAGGCCTGTGTAAATCATCAATATCAAATGTTTTCGTCAATCCTATTTCGTTATACGTGCAAGTGTAATGTTATTAGTAAGCAAATCTTGAACATGCAGTCCCCTGATAAGTTTGAGAAAGGTACTCTTCTTTTGGTTCTGATATATTAGGCGACGTAGTAACACTGGGTTTTGTTGTTGAAAACAACATCGATATCTAGTATGTGCATACATATGTAGTTCGATTTTATCCTTCATGGCAATGACGAAATCTGCCGAGAATTGTTTAGCGCGATAAATACGGACTTTTTTCTGAACGGGAGTGAAAAGGAATTTAATCCAATATATGATTGCATATTAGCTCTTGAGAAAGGTGGTCCGATTTTTAAATATCAATGAATATTGGAAATCGTCGTATGGAAAGTTACTTTGCAATAGTTAGTTGTTGGTGAGTGTTCAGTTTGGAATTTTTAAGGGTATATAAATGGGAATAAAGTAAAATGTTGGGAGTGAAATAGTGGTATAATTGAAAAGGTGTAGAATCATTTAATTTTTGTGAAATGTGAATCTTCAGAGTATGGCGTTAATATCAAACGTTTCGCCCTTTTTGCCAGCTATAAACGCCGGCGAAAGAAATCTCTCTGCTAGCCGCAAATATGAAGTAACATCCTCGCTAAATAGTTAATACAATTTCTATAAATTGAACAAAATGTTTAAGGATGAAAATCTTATTGCAAACTGCTTGGACTGTATAACTGCTTAATGGTTCTTAACCGGTCTTTATTACAATGTCCGAGTTTTGTACAATAAAGGAGACTTTTTTTTTGTACTTTATAGTCCCTGATCAGTGCATTGTGACCAGTGTTAAAAAATTAATTTGTTAGCACCTGCCAAAAAGAAACGATACGTGTGACAATTCACCCATTTTAAGTCAGTGGTGTTGCTAAGGGACCTCTGGCAAAACTTGCAATCAAAAACGATTGGTGCCAATTAATGTGTTTTAACATACAGTCTGTCTAACAGAAGTGTGACCATCGTAAATTAGAAACTTTGACCATTCGATTCTATCAGCATCATTCTAGCTATATGACTACGTATTCGAGTCATATTTTTTGTGTTAATTTCTGAGCAAGTTGTGGGGCGAATTCAGCCGAATTTGCTTTGATATCTGTTTAACCTCCGAAAACATGAACCTTAACTGGATGCTTAACAGTTGTCGTTGTTGTAGTAGTATAAACAATCCTGCTATATGTAAGGGATAGCGATCCTTCTGCTATAGTTGCGATCAAGGGTAAAGCGAGCGCATCTTGCCATTGCGTAGACTTCATTCCTGCGTAGACTAGCTTCCTATTCTTAGTATTTCTGAGGGCTCTTCGCGTAGGCTAGTTATCAATTTTGGTGTATAATTACACAAAAATTTCTAATTTATTACTGAGAATAAATTCAAGGAGGAGCTCACCCTCTTGTGGGCGTATCTGCTTCCCTATGCCTGGTTATGCGCAATGGCATCACATCCAAATATTGAAACCCGCCTACTCTTCTCGCGGTATTGAGGTGCTGTCTGAAATTAGTCTCTTTGTAAATATCCTGATGCCACCACAACGTTTAGATGACATCCTCTGATGCTAATCGGTACTTCAACTAGGTCTCCAGATAGAATATCTGAAAGACATATGAAATTCATATAACTACTAAGTAACACGCAGGCTCGGGAATATTACATCGGATGTCCCATGCGCGTTTATTGCGGCCAACCTCTAGTCTGGCCCCTGAAGACCCAGGCTTCTTGGACCAGCACTATACTCAGTATAGACCTGATAATTGCCCTTGCGATTACTGCCGAGTCGTGTTTGGCATGCTGAAAATTTGTTTGGCCGATATTAGTGCTGTCCATCGTTTTTACTATTCCTTCATCAATTTCATCTACTGTCATAATCTCATCGATATCTGGTAGTGATACTCCGTCGGAATTCCTACTTCCCAAGCGTCTCTACACCTCGCTTTCGGCCTCTTTTCTAGTTATCTTTATTGCTAGGTCGTAAGGTATTTTATCCCCAGAATTTGTTTGGCTCGAAGCTTTAGCTAATTTACTCTCTTTGATTGCAGCAGCGCTAATTTTTCTCGCCTCTGGAGTACATTTGGCACGGACCAGCACCTTCTGCTTCGCATCCTCTATTTTGAGCACGACATCGCTTAATCGGACAGCTATACCTTGACATTCTAAGATGCTGTCCCTGCGGCCGAAGTCTTCATCGATATGACGATAGTGCACAGTGTGGTGAGCTATAAACGCTAGGCCACCCCATCACTGCCTCGCTCACGATCCCTGCGGTGCACATTGTATCCATTCCTGGTAATCAGTAAGGAATTACTATCCAGTTTATTTTCTTGGACCGCAGATATTAGTATTCCGTTTCGGTTGATGCAATCAGCTATCTTGACAATCTTGCTCGCAAGTTCGTAGCAGTTCAAGTTCCTCGAAAGCTGGTTCGCTTAAACAATAGCTTAAAGTTCTTCGAAAGGTGGGACGCCTTTCGTGGTGTTAGGGTTGCGTCAAGTTGCCTGCGTTGGTTTTGTTGTGGCCTGGTGTTGGGTTCACTGTTGTCAGGTTCTGAGGTACTCTGATCTGGCACTCGAAACAGACATTTTTTAAGCGGTTTTGACTTTCTACTACCCAAAGCTGACGAATATTTTTTGTGAATATCGAATGAATTTGACTTAAAATTCGAGTAGATGCCAGTTTTTGTTTTAATAGAATAAAAAAATAAACTATTCAAAAATACCACCTTCATCAAAAAGTTTCCATCAAGGATGACGAAAGAAAAGGTGATCAATAACCGTACATTAATCATCAGAGAGTTGGCAGAGGATTTGAACGTTGCTTATGGATCCGTTCAAGACATTGTATTAATGATTTGGGTTTGCATCGTGAAAAAAACGAGCCGCGTTGATATAGCCAGTCAAAAAAGAAAACGTTGCTCACGGTTTTCATGGATTACAACGGTATTGTACTCAAAATTTTGTCAGAAGGTCAGACAGTTAATAACGATTATTATTTGGGTGTTATAAGACATTTACTTAAAGTAATTCGTCAAAAAGAAAGGATTTGTGGGTAAACAACTTGTAGATTTTGTACCGAGAACGCGTTATTACAGCCGAAAGGAAATAATGGAAAAGTTGAAAGACCAAAGCCGTCTTCTTCTAACAACGCGTTCTCCGTACCATATTATACCGAAAATTAATATAATTTCAAGAAATTTTTCGAGAGCGGAATCAAGGGCTGGTATAAATCCGTTGTAGTTGATGGGGAGTAATTTGAAAGCGATAACATCACTTTTGCGGAACGATGGCACCTTTTAAACGGGTTTGAAGAGCCCCATGTTTCATCACCTGTTATGATACTCTGGATAAACAGTGTACCCAAATTCACTTCCTCAAGCATGTCTTCAACCAACTTCTTCCGATGAATTTTTTTAAAGAAATTCAATTCTCTCTCTCATGCCCAATTGATGGTGTAAAATGTTACGAATTGATTCGTGAGACACGCTAAGGTCACAAGCTACCTCCCTCATACTTAAACGATGGTATGATGGTTTTCCAGCACCACTTCATTGCCTTTTTTTCATACATTGCATACGTTGATGGGCGACCAGATCGGGGCAAATCTTCCACAACTTCTCGGCTCTCTGCAAAAGCCGCATACCACTCGTAGACACGTGTTTTAGATAAAGCACACCCGCACACTCCACACCAACCTTGCTCCTACCAAAGAAATCCAGAATCCCACTAGCGCTTGCCACATTCTCGCTACCAACTTGTTTAAGGGTTATTTACAGCTTTATTATATCCATTCTGTGCGGGCTTAAGGATCTATTTGGTTGTTGACGTCTAAGCCACGCAGTTGTTCGAGACTTTCGAACAGTGGTTTGTCCAGGGTCCATAAGGCAGATCTTTATCAACTGTGGCAGTGTATGTTGTGAGGGATGAGTGACCAATTTGAATGCCTGGAAAAAAAAGAACCCGTTCGGCCTTCCATACTCTTCGCTCACAAAACTCATTTGCCCATTTTTTATTTATATTAAGTCATTCCCAAAATAATACATATTTCCACTTGGTGTACTCTGTTCTACTAATATCATCTTATATATTTGTTTTGCTTTGTAAGATTACAATATACGATTCCGCACTGTGAGTCTCTCTATTGTTTATTTTATTGATGTCTGAGTACCACCAGCGGACGGTGCTACGGCGTACATATGTTTTATCAATACAGTGATCGAGATCCTTAAATATACCAGAGCTTTTTGAAACCTTTTCCAACATTTTCTCTTTATATCTTTTGTTTAGACCAAGCTTTAGAACAAGCAATGCCTTATTATTTTACCAAATTACGATATTTTTTATTGTACATTCCCAACTAATATTAAGATTTCTTCTAATATTGCCTTTGCCAAAAATATTTGTTTTTCCAATATCATTTTAGCCATATTACGAGGTAGTCTGTCATTTTCGTATTTAAATAAAGTTTTATAAATATTGAATAGTGTCGATTTGGCAACTCTGCAATCCAAACGCATCTTTAATTATTTTTTTGCCATTCTCTCCTTTTTGGCCATTATAACGATTTGACATAATAAATGAACTAAACTTGACATAAATAATGAAAGAACTAATGGTGCTCACCAACGTAAACGTACGGCCGTACGCCCGTATCAGCTGATACGATGAAACAGCAATCTACGATACTGCGGAACGGAACGGTGGTGAGAATTCATTTATATAGAGCTCTCATTAGTATCACGTTTATGTTGGTGATTGTGAGCACCATATGCGATCACTTATATAAATTCTGTAACTGAAGACAGTTGTCTTTTTCGTTTTGCGCGCGCTCGGTCGTAAGTATTCGTTGGACCTTATAACAAAGACTATAGCAAAGCATATGCATAGCTCTGATCTTTTCAACGCAGAGGAGGCCTTCCTCTTCCTCTAATACCACCAGCTGGTACCGCATCGAATGCTTTCACAGCTCGCGCGTTTGTATCTATTCGGACCACATGACTCAACCAACGTAGCCGCTGGATCTTTATTCGCTGCGCTGTGTCTATGTCGTCGTAAAGTTCACACATTTCACCGTTTCATCGCCTGCGATATTCGCCGTTGCCAACTGCAAAGGTCCAAAACTCTTACGCAGAATCTTTCTCTCAAACACTCCAAGCGTCGCTTCATCGGATGTTGTCATCGTCCACGCTTCTGCGCCATACATTAGGACGGTTATGATGGGAGTATTGTAGAGCGTTCGTTTTGTTCGCCGAGAGAGGACTTTACTACTCAATTGCTGGTGGTAGTAGAGGAAGAGGAAGGCCTCCTCTGCGTTGGAAAGATCAGGTGGAGAAGGACTTGGCTTCACTTGCTGTGTCCAATTGGCACCGGTTAGCATGAGAAAGAAACGACTGGCGCGCTTTGCTAAACTCGACCAAAATCGCGTAAGCGGTTATCGCGCCAATTGAGAAGAAGAAGCTTTGGAGAGTTCAGGAACTAACGGGTGATTTTTTAGCTATTATCTTTCTAAACAGTTGGTTTAAACAGCTGACGCACGTTTCGTTTTTTGTTTCACTGTCAAACATCTTCAGTTTGGTCTATAATTTAACCATGAATCGTCTTACAAACGAACAACGTTTGCAAATCAATGAATTTTATTATAAAAATGCGTGTTCTGTTAAGAAAGTTTAAAGTCGAAAAATTGTGTTCAGCGACGAAGCTCATTTTTGGATCAATGGGTACGTAAATAAGCAGAATTGTCGATTTTGGAGTGAAGATCAGCCGGAAGAATTGCAAGAGCTACCAATGTACCCAGAAAAGGTCACAGTTTGGTGCGGTTTATGGGCTGGAGGTGGACAATGGACCGTACTTCTTCAAAGATGCTGCGAATCGTCACGTAACTGTGAATGGTGAGCGCTACCGTGAAATGATATCCAACTTTTTTTTTGCCCAAAATGCAAGAGCTTGACTTGCATGACATGTGGCTTCAGCAAGACGGTGCCACATGCCACACAGCACGCGTAACGATGGATTTGTTGAGAGGCGAGTTCGATGAACATTTTATTTCACGTTCGGGACCTGTCAATTGGCCACCCAGATCGTGCGATATAACGGCTTGAGATTATTTTTTGTGGGGCTATGTTAAAGCTCATGTCTATTCAGACAAGCATGCTTCAATTAACGCATTGGAAGACAACATTAAGGCATTTATTTGTGAGATACCGGCCGAAATATTGGAAAGAGTATGCCAAAATTGGACTAAGCGGATGGACCATTTGAAGCGCAGTCGCGGTCAACATTTGCATGAAATAATCTTCAAACATTAAATTATATGGACTGTACTATCGATTTAAATAAAAATTTCATGCATTTTTCTGAATTTTACGTGTGTTTTTTTGCAAAAATTTCCTATAGCTCTTAAAAAATCACCCTAAATAAAAAATATAATATAATTTTAAGTTGTATTCAACTATACTTACAACCTACAGTACAGTACCTGGCCATTGAATTATGACCGATGGCATTTTGTCTTGAAACTTCAAATATCAGGTAACATTTTCAAATAAAAAAAACGTACAAAAACACAATGCAAGCAACATTTTGACAGATTTATATATTGGTTAAGGAAGTGTTAAGGGTATACCATATCCGAGAGCGGTTGAACGTGGACGCAACTACTTTATAATATTAAGTTTAGTACTCCCTGAACTAAAATGTATAATAAATAAATGTAAATTAAGAACATTCCGAGGAAGTCGTCCACGTGTTTAACTCCGTTATACCATTGCACCCATTTATTTATGAACGTTTTCGACTTGAAATGTTTAGCTTCAGGGTGTGTACAAACTGTATGCATAATATAATATAATAATAACTTGGTCTAAATAAATATTTCAATCATTTTTATACGTTATATGATATATTTATTATATGTATATATAGTACATATATTTCATAAAAATTTGATAATAATTAGTATTTCTGTAGACATGGTAGAAAACTAATCTTTAAGGTATTTTATATATGCTCTTTCTTGATTGAAAATAGAGCTTACCGTTCGCGCAGGAGAAGGTTTTATTTAGAGGGGAATTCTAATTCGGAGACAAGCGTGAGGAGAGACAAGTAGAGAAGGATACAGGCGATGTTTAAATAACGGATTCGGACGTCAATTTCGATGCTGCTCCGTCCTTGAAGACTACGGTTACTGGAGTTAATCCGGGTCCAACCGGTAAATGGTCGATTTCTCCTCTTTTTTTTTTGTCGACTAAAACGATTTAGCTTTGGCGGCTGCCGTAGCCGAACGGGTTGGTGCGCTACTACCATTCGGAATTCACAGAGAGAACGTAGGTTCGAATCTCGGTGAAACACCAAAAATTAAGAAAAACATTTTTCTGATAGCGGACGCACACCCCAAAGGTGCGGAGTAGGAGCGCGGCCAAACACTCATATACGATTTAGGCGTTCGGCTCCGGGCCCTTGCCACCCCTCGATGATTTATGTTAGTTAGATTCCATTTTTGTTTTTTTTTGTAACTAATTACCCATTTGGAGTAGCTATCCAAGGTCTGAAATGCGTAGCGATCAAACACAGCGCTGACCTGAGCATGGTAGCTCTCGCAATAAGCGTGCAGTGTTTTCCTTTCTCTGCGGCAGGGCTGTAAATTTTCTTGTTCTTTTTTTTAGTATATTTATAGGTTTTTGTGTTCTTTTCTCAGAATGTTGAACTCTGACCGGCATTTGAACGAGAAAAAGCAGTTAAGTTGCTGGTTTGTGTTAACCTTGTGTTTCTTTATCAAACTAAATATAAATCAATCAAGCCGTGATTATACATACAAATAATAAAATAATATTTAAATTTTCCAAATTAACAGTCGAAAATTAATCAGAAGGTATGAGGATATCTTCACAGTCCAAAAGTCTTAGGTACGGAGATCTGACCGCCCTGAAACTTCTCCCACTGGATTATAATAATCTGCATCGGCCACATTGGTGTTGCATAACCGGTCGGTTAATAGCGTGTAAGTGAGCAGCAACGTCAGAGTTTTTTTCTTAGCAAATATGCTTGTATTTAAGAAACAAGAGAGACGCCATAATTGGCTAATCATTAGCATATGGAAATAGGGAAGTGGTGGAAGCATATATTCCTAGATAACACAAACTTTTGCATGGTGTATTTAAGCGCCATACTGTGTATATTATCGCTTACTATTTTAACTTTAATTAAAATATGTAATTTTAGAAAAAACCGCGGCATTCAACCGTACCTAATATTCCAACGGCATTAACGTTCACAACATGCTCCGAAGAACTCACTGATGACAATTACTATTGATTCCAAGTGAAGGAAAAATTATGGATCGAGAAAGTCTTAGCGAATGGGCTAAGGACAAACCACTTAGTATTCTCCAACTTGATCCAGCAGATAGAGCCGTCCTTCGCATAGCGGGTAAGTAACGAATCCTATCTTTAAATTGACGGGTAGGATATGTAAAATTTTCATGGGCTTGTTAAATCGAACGCAAATAATGTTGGACATTTAAAAGGATCTGCTCAGTACAGAGTTGAAAACTTTCTATATCAAATAAAGGTAATTAATGAAAAAATATGCCAAAAACTTCCATTTGACACTCTCCAAGCAAGAAAAATAAAATTCTCAAAATTATTTTTTAAATTATATTTATACTTACATACGGGAATGCTGCTGGAGTGACAGTCCTTGGCCGGATATAAGCCCGGGTCGTTTCGGTAACATAGAACCGACTGTCATGGAAACGCTCGTGGGGAAGCCATCCTCAGTGGTCTTCTCGAGGTGATAGTCTTGGCAGTGATGTCAGCGAGGCAGTTGAGAATTGTTGACGTTCCTACGACAGTCGGTTCTACGTTACCGTAACGACCGAACAGCAGCATTCCCCATATATGTATGGGGAATGATTACGCTGCTACAACAACAACCACTACAACAGAATTATTGATGGGTTCCGCTTCACATCCGATGTTGTTCTAATAGTTTACTAAGGCCTGTCAAACGTAGTAAAGTCATCGTTCGTCGTCGCTATTATCTCTTCCAACGGTAGAACTGCAAGCAGGCTGTTTCAACGGGGTAGGTCCTTCATTTGCCGGACACATGATTAGTAGCCATAGGTTAATTCTTGTTAAGTAGGGGTTAAACATGCTACAATATTCAGAATATGATTGTGCTAGTGGATCGCAGCTGAACGTCTTCGTCTGCAATGGGTGCTCGTTGGGCTCCAATAACGATATTTGGAGAGCGAGAGCTGATGAAGTTCGCAATTGCCTGTCTGCATCCTGAAAGGTCCAGTGGTTATCGTGTGTAGTCCTGAATCTCGTCGGTCGTGTTATGTTGATGCCTTCTGATGTCTTAGGAGGTGGCTTACCAGGTGGAAAACCACTCGACTGGTTCCTCTGGTAGCCTCACAGCACTCTTCCTGCTTTCTACTTGTTGGGATTATGAGTGATCATAAACAGTTTGAAGACCTACATGTGTGCTACAACCATTGAACCTATGTTGTTCAACCAAATGCGCGTGAAAGAAATGAACGTTCAAAGACATATGAGCCTATAAGCCTGTTTTGGAAGAAATGTAATTGTAAGTGAATAAGAATGAAGAAAAGAAATAATAAGGTTTATACCTAATTTTTCGTAGCTTGTTAGCAATTCTTAAATTAAATAAGCCTGCATGTTTTTTTTTTTAATTTTATTAATTTTTTATAAAAGACTGGCTTTTGACGTATTTTTGTATACGGTTCTATTTAGGAATTCAATTTAAACTCTCTCATGGAAGACACTGGCTCGCTGGCGTCAAGCTGCGATAACGTACGTATTGCCTAGCAATATTTAAAAAAAAGTCAAATCAAGAGACACTTAAGGTTCTTGTTCTTGATTGTTGCTGCAGCTGTTCCATGGCAAATTCAAACACTTAAAAATCTTGAATCTTGAATCATGGGTCCTAATCTTAGACTTCATTGCAATTTTTCGAGGCTATGTCGGCTTGCCATTAAAGTCATCACCAAGCAACGGAGATCAGGGTGAATAGGATTTTTATTCGTTTTATTTTACTAATCATTTGTCCCATGCTTACGAACTGACAAAATTCTCAAATTGAACTGTACTGTTGGTTGGTTGGCTAGTTAAAGTAGTGATTCATCCAGAGTCCAACCAGCGGTTCCGCACCAGTTTGTTACTGGTGGCAGTTTACTTGCTAGGCAGTTTACTTGAGACTCTCGAGCAGTGATTTTCCCAGAGTTGACATTATCTCCTTCCAGAAGACAGGGCAATCACAGAGGAAATGGAAAATCGTTTTTCTTTTTCTCTGATTGTTTACAATTATGACAGTATGTATTGTGAGGGATGCCCATTTTGGCTGCTTGTTCCCCGACGGTATTTGGAAGTATTTTGAGGAAATTGCATTCTCCGATTCTGCAAGAACTTTATTCATGGCTGATCCATCTCTTACCAGTTCAGCCGCTTTTTCATTACCTTCAAGGTGGTAAGGCTATTCCTACTTTGTTCAACCAGTTTAAAGGTTGTTGTAGCCGAATCCAGTGTCTAGATGCATCTTGGCTATCCGAAAGAGTAGGGATATTGCCCTTAAAAGAGAAATCTGTGATTAGTAACCTACAAGCTTCCCTAATAGCCAGTACTTCCGGCTGGAATACACTGGTAGTATTAGGGACACGCAACATTTTTTGCAATTCTAAGTCTATTAGAATATATTATATATCTGCTGCATCACCAAAATCCATTTTAGAGCCATAATATAGACTGTAGTGTGGAAGTTGTTTATTGTTGCTTATCGCACTAATACACTGGCATGACCATAAGTTTGTTCTTTCCAGCGACCCGCTTCATTTAATCTAACTGAACTCATGGCTGCCATCTTCTTGATTATGTAGATATCAGAATAACGTGTGCCAGCTCGTTAAAAGCCTCCATGGGACATGATCTGATTTCCCCGACCGTTATTGCACACGCTGATCTTTGTATTCTCCGAATAATTTGGTATTGTATTTTCTCCCTAGAGCTTTCCACCAAACTACCGATCCAGACGATAAAATTGATGGCATAACAGTCTTATACAACAATATTGTATACTTGGGTTGAAGACCTCATCTTCTTCCAAGCATACGTTTACAGGCATATAAAGCAATTTCTGTACCCATTCTTCAATGTTCATTTTTGGTATGAAGACAACCTTGACACGCTTTAAAAATTTCGTTTAGCAATGGTAAGGTACAGTCCATGGTTTCCTGGCCACGGAGATTTAAAGGGTGAAAAATATTTGACTGCCTGTGCAGTTTTCTCTTTGATAATTATTTCATATGCAAACTGCTGTGGATCATATTGGCTCCGGAAGTTCTAGCTATTCTTTTGTTCTAGCAGTCCACGTACCATCAGGTTTCTTGACCCAAGAATCCATTGAATGATCTTTGGAAAGAACACGGCTAAGCCTATTAGAATACCTGGTATATTCGATTGACGAACAAAACTCCCTCTAGCTCTTTTTCATGGCGGCCCTAATGTCCTCTCCTATCCCGTTATTTACTATATTTTTGAACCTCTTGTAATTGGTTCTTAATGGATTTCGATACGGTAAGGGTGGATCTACCTTAAGATCCAGATAGTAGAGGATCCAACTGTAATCCGGAAAGGACCTGTACTTGTCTAGCCTTACTGAGCTGTTTTCAGACAGTAAAGTAGCATCAATCACTTCTTCCTATCCTCTGAAGTACTCCGTACTAGGAAAGGTGAAAGACAATACAGAGATGGCGATATATATTTTCTACTACGTGAATTAAGTAGTTTTAGTTTTTGCCTTATGCATTTTCTTCCCCATGTTTGTTAATAAAGTCACTCTATTGTCTTTTTTTATACAGGGCTGTGCTTTTATTTTTTTGTTCCTAACGAATATCTTACCTCCCGGTCTAAACATTTTCGGTGCTTTCAGGTTCTTGTTCAACCGAAAATTTCTTAATTCTTGATTTGTTTCCTAATTTCTTTGTGAACTCTACTTTGGAAATCAGTCAGATCTTGGCAATGTAATGTTGTTATAGCAGTAACTTTGGCCTGTCAGTGCAGTGTAATCACCGGTCGTCTTCGTCTAGCTCATATAACAGTAGGCCTGGGAAACTTGCTGTTTCGACAGGTTGAGTCCAGGGGAGAGAGGTGTTAGATGAGTGGGTTTGATGGGGCATGTGAAAAGGTGGTTAGTGTCGTGCAGGGTGCCTTCACATGCCGGGCATATGTTAAGTATGTCGTGGTCAATTTTGGATAAGTAGGAGTTTAACCTGCTACAATACCCAGAACGTTATTGTGCCAAGGTTACGCGGGACTCTCGGGGAAGTTAGAGCTCTTCGTCTACAATGGGTGGTGGTTGGACTCCGATGATGGCATTCGGGGGTTGGGAGCTTATGAAGGTGGGAGGGGTCTCCCGATGAATGTCGTTGATTGTCTGTTTATACTCGTACAATGTCCGATCTAGTAGCTGTCGGTCTGTTTTGTCCTAGATCTCGTCCGCGTAATTGGGGAAGTGCCTCCTGACATGTCTGGGAGGTTGCAGTTGACCTCTAGGCCAATGGCTTTGGAAGATTTCATTTTGTTGATGGCCCCCTGAACCTCATCACAAGAGAAAGCAAATGGCGCACTGTTGTTCGTCAGTTTGTGCAGCCGTCTGGTGGCACATCGCTTGGATCTGTGGATGCAATATGAATTGTCGGCTAAAATAGCTCGCGCATCTCCTCGGGTCTCACGAAGTACAACCGTTGAAGGTGATATCCACCTTGTCGTTGTGCTTCGTCGGATTCGACATGGACCTTACCGTGGAGCAGAGATTACTCACACCAGAGGTGAAGTTGCAGGACTTCATTTGATCTTCCCATTTAGTCCGCTTATGTTAAATTACCAGTTGCCGAATCTCTGAATTGAGATCCTTTATGGATCCCCGGGAACGGCCTGGCGTAGGTGGTCACGCTCGTTTCCCAGAACAGCTCCTTCAGCTGGGAATGCGCGTTCGCTTACGCGCACATTGGTGGAGATGGGGAGAGCGTCGAAAGTGTCCTCGGTCAATTCCGCGAATCTGACCAATTAGCTTTGTTAAATTTAATATAAGACCACCGGTGATTCGCGGAAACAAAGTCGGCAGGTCTCTCAATCGAGATGATAATGGGCAATTGGTCTGATGCAATCGATAGGATAGGTCGCCAGGTTATGCTATTTCATCATCATATCAGACCAGCGCTAGCTATTCTTATATCAGGCGAGCTGCTGCAATTGCCCACTACCCTGGTTCTAGCAGAGAGCTAAGCTTTTGTTATGAATCGGACAGGACAAAATAACATTTTGTTATTTTTTACACCTTCTAGGAAGTTGTGCTCTTTTGTCCTGCAGGGTTCCGTAGGATTCGATTCACAGATTTTTATGTGGGTCACCGCTCGGGCGCCACTTAACGAGTTTGCCACCACAAGCTCTAAAAAATTAAAGTTGCGAATCACCCCACGGCCCCGTGAGGTCCTTTCTAAGGGAATCATCAAACCCAATATTTTATAAAGTTATATAATCATTTAATTCCACTTCTCAAGTAAGAATAAATACAATGCAATTTTTATTTCTATGCCTAACCGTCTAAAAGGCTTATTTATTATTTGTATATTTCTGACACTGGGTTTCGAATTATATT
Source organism: Anastrepha ludens (assembly GCF_028408465.1). Lineage (NCBI taxonomy): Eukaryota > Metazoa > Arthropoda > Insecta > Diptera > Tephritidae > Anastrepha > Anastrepha ludens. The sequence goes on from NC_071502.1 coordinate 76,740,564, forward strand.
TTGAATGGCTCATGTTGTTGACGCTGCGCTTCTCATGGATTGTATTCCGGTGAATTGTATGCAACTGCTTAACGCGTTTTCAAGGAAGAAACGAGATTTGTTTAGCCACTTCAAACTTGCTCTTTATTATATTAAAATTTAATCGATTATTAACCTGTATACTAAAAATCTTTCTCGAAATTTTAGTTAAAAACCTTGGAACTGGGATGAAATATTCGTCGAATTTTTGTATTAAGTTTGCAGCTTGATAGCTTATTGAGTTTTTTTTACCGTTTTTAACTAAAAGCTTTTTGAGAATAACATATTTCAAGTGTTATATTTAGTGAAATTTATGTGTATCATGCTTTTTTCAAAGCATTCGAAGTTGACATAACAAATTGATGAGCTTTATAATTTGTTTCAAACTGTTTTAATTGCCTCCAAATATTTAGAATAAAAATAAATAATTGGCGCGTACACTTCTGTTAGGTGTTTGGGCGAGATCCTCCTCCTATTTGTGGTGTGTGTCTTGATGTTGTTCCACAAATGGAGGGACCTACAGTTTCAAGCCGACTCCGAACGGCAGATATTTTTATGAGGAGCTTTTTCATGGCAGAAATACACTCGGAGGTTTGCCATTGCCTGCCGAGGGGCGACCGCTATTAGAAAAACGTTTTTATTAATTTTGCTTTCACCGAGATTCGAACCAACGTTCTCTCTGTGAATTCCGAATGGTAATCACGCACCAACCCATTCGGCTACGGCGGCCGCCAAATATTTACATAGTTATCGTTTATTTTGTAAGACCGCTTTAACAATAATACAAAAAATTAAATTATTGCTTTTTATTTGTTATTGTAATATAAGTCAAATTAGAAGCCATCTTCAGAAACTCTTTCTAACTTTATAACTTTAACAACAAATTACTTAGAAACAACGTTTAGCAAGTGGTAGTGTTTTTTTTTTTGTTTTGTACAGAATGGGGATCCCACATTTTTGGTGAAATGAGGAGACAATCCCCACCAAACCCTTTAAACACTTTTTGCGTCTTTAGAAGTTTTAGCATAGATTTTTTCGTTTTGTTCTTTAACTGTAACAATTTTCTCATCTCTGAAAATAATATTTTCATGGCCGTTGACCGCGTGCCACAGAGGAGGCTGTGCTTGCATCTGTCGCGCCTAAGATTCTTCAAACACGTTGTCAAAAGATAACCAGTTTAGCGACGGAAGATTTTCTTGTGGAGCTCATCTCTAATTAGTCTTGTCATGGATCTATTATTATTTCCGTCAACATGATTTTCTGTTTTCTAAGGGAATTTCTGCGAATTCTAGTTTTTATGGCTGCACTGGTTCGAGCTACTTCTTTTTCTGTCTGCCACTTCAGGCGTCTTAGAAAAACGATTGATTGTGCGTTAAACAAACATTCTCGAAATATTAAGTTTTTTCAGCAATTCCTAGACCTAATTTGCACTTTTACCACACTTATGTAATGCAATCACAAACTTCTCTGTTTCCTCACTTGTAATCTTCGCCCATTTTGTAATCTTCGCCCAATACAAATGATATCGGGCGACTGTGGGGGTGTTTTAAGCTGTATTGGAGCGTTGTACAAGCGCCAAAGCTTAACAATCTCGGCTGTGTGTTTTGAGTCGCTATCGTGTTGGAACCAAAACGTTCTTGAGAAGTCAAGATGTTCGGCCCTCTGTTTCAAATTCACTTTTAAATGTTCAAATACCCCCACTCATCCACTGTCTATTCAATAAATTCTGACTGACCCACACCCCTTGCCGCCGCCGTGTTTGACTGTACCAACAATATTTTGTTTCTCAAGAGCAGTGCTTGATTTGCGCCAATCAATTTACAATTTTTACAATTTATTTTATACGTATAATTATTACCAAATTCAATGGGTTTTCTTCTGTTCACAAGTGAAATAAACGGCTTTCTTCGAGTGACTGACTCTATCATGACATCCAGCTTTATGCAAAACTTTTCTAGCAGTTTCCGCACAAATAATTTTTTTTAAGTTTTGGCTTACATTTTGAACAATTTTCTATGATGTAACCTTTACCATATGCTGCGTTGCTGATATGTTAAAATCCGGGTTTGCTTGTAATTGTGTACTAGGTTCCCCCAATAGTTTAACTAATATTTCGAAAACTATTTCTATCTTTTCACTATTTTATAATTATTTTTCTTACTACTACATTAATTTCTTATCCTTTGGTCTCTAAGTTTCGAAATTATTACCACTTTTAAATAAAATGTGTCTGAATTCACTAACCGATGAACGGGGTTAAGTAGAATTTTCAAAAAATGCATGTTTTTTTTGCATTTTCGTAAACTATATTTCGTGAAAATTTTAAGTGAATCCGACAAATACTTTTCGAGTTATTCAACAACTAACAAAGAGCGCTCGGGTTTTAAATGCGTTTTTCTCAAAATTTTGTTTTTTGAACTGGTGATCACTGTAACTTAAAAACCGCTTGGTAGATTTCAAAAATATTTATACTGCTTTTGAAAAACATAAACAACTTGTGCCTGGTCGAAGCTTTTTTTCAAAATTAACAATATGGCGGCCTCAGGAAATATTTTTCAGATTTTCGTGGAAAAACCGCCAATTAATTCTTAAAAAAAAATTTAAATTTTGAAAAAAAAATCCTCAAGATTATCTACTAATAAAACTAATTTCTCTTGTCCGATTGATTTTAGACAAATCTCCCAGGACTTGTTTGTGATGATCACCGCAAGGGTCTTCTGGAGAAACGGGCTCCACACAAACAGCGATAATTTTTAGAATTATAAATTTTTTTTTTTAAATTTTGTTAAAGTCAAGTCGAAAAATGATGTGTTAATGCTATGTTCTTATTTTTGTCAAATAAAGCAATTGACTAACAACAAAAAAAAAAATTTTAAATTATACTGAAAATCACCATTTTTTCGGGCCTCTGACTACCCCTAACCCCTTACATTAACAAATATTGAATAAAGTAAAAACTGCTGTACGCAGACTTTCTGGTTTCTATGTATATTTAAATGTTACAGTAATTACTTTACCGTTAAGCAATGGCTTAAGTGAAGAATTTTGTTACTTTCTTTTGCTTTTACAACTTAAGAATCTAATGAAAGAAAATATGTTTTCAACTATTAATTTATATTGGGTTTTTGACCGAGCTCCTACTCCTATTTGTAACATGCGTCTTGATGTTGAAATGGAGGGACCTACAGTTTTAAGCCGACTCCGAACGGCAGATGCTTTTTATGAGGAGTATTTTTTATGGCAGAAATACATATTGTTGAGGTGCTAATTTCAATCTGCACATATTTGATTTGAGTTAAGTTTGAAGTGATTAATATCTTGTTTCGCGAATTTGACTGCATATTTTGACCGTGAGCCATTTTATGTAGGTGAGATCTCAATATCTACTTCTCTGAAAAAGAAAACTCAACAAATTTGGTAGAGAAAATTTAGTGTTCTGTAGAAATTTAAATACTTGTTCTCTTAAATTTAACTTTTTATCTCTACTTTCAAATACACTGCGTCGATTTAATATTATGTGCAGCTTTGATCGCACAACCTACACAGTACAGGCAAAGTTACTCTCTGAATAAAAAGCGAGTGGTACCACTCAAGGTTATGACTACTCAATACAACTCGTATCTCTTACTGATATTAGTGAACTGTATAATCATTGTTCATTTTTATCTTCTACTCAGTATGGTACGAACAGCCGTGTCGCACGTTTGGTGAAAAAATTTTAATATCTGTTAATAGCATATTATATTGTATAGTATGTATATAACTTACGATACTGTGAATTAAAATCTCACTCCTATAAGTGAATATTTGGTGCTAATATGTGTCATGAAAAGTGATTAATATCGTGAATGGGATAGTTATGAAATGAATTTTTGTAGAAATGTGGCAATAAATTTCTGTTCTGTGTGTATAAAGAAATAAATATCCGTACTGTAGAAAACCTGATACGTGCTCTGCTTAACTCTATTTTGAGCATCGTTGTCATTTCGTATATTATTTACTTATTTACAAAAGAGTAATTTCTATCGTTTATCGATTAAGGTGTTTAATGATCGACGAACTCGTTATTCCTATTCAATGAAAATAATAACTATTATTATATCCTATCACAACTTTATGCATATGGAACAACTTCGTATTTAACCAAATAGGGTTTTTGGCAAAAACAAAAAAAAAAAAATCGAGTAAAAAGGGAGATGATTACTACATTAGTGTGCAAGGATCACCTTAAGGTGCTTATCTAGTTTACAGTCCGGCGCCAAATTTATAAAAAATAGTCAAATAGGCAACAATCGACGCATTTTGATTTCGCTATTTTAGATTCCAAACACTGAGCGTATTCCCTTAAACCGTTTGCGTCGCTTCGTAGCAGATTGATTTTTTTTATACAATTTGGCGTTCGGAGTATAAACTAGATAATTACTCATTTTGATTGCATTATATCATTGTAGAAATATCGAACTGAACTTAGAGCTTATTAACCGTTTATGACACTTATATTTGGATTTACTAGGATTTTATACTCTACTGACTAACAACGATTTAATGCAATTTATAAGACAACATTCCTCAGGATCTTGCGTTTGAGTCTCTTAACAGTCTTACTTCAACTTATTAAAAAATAAAAAAAAAAACGAATATACGGTAATGCATTGCTTGACATAATTACTGGAGTAGAAACAATATCGGTCCAATATTTACTTATATACAATATAACTAAAAAAATAGTGCCAAAAGTGGTGGAATTTTAAATAATAGTGTATTCTAAAAAAAAAAGCATAATTTTGTGTGGAAGATTTGGCAATGACATCCCACGCTTACTACAAAGAGCGGCTGGGCTTCGATCCAAACGATATAAGTAATGAGCCAATTGCGTCATCACCTAAGGTGCGGAAAAACTCGAAACACCAACACTCAGACAACCCACACAACCAACACTACGCTAGCTCACAAACACATGGTCAGCAAAATGCTGCCTATTATTCACATCATACAGCTCAAATACCTGTTTTACAAGAAAAGGCAAGAACCAGTGATATTGATTTTAGTGTGGAAACTAGTCCAGCGAAAAAAGCCAAGCATTCCGCTGTGCCTTCACAGCAATCGGTGCATGTTGGGGGATACGAAGACGCTTTGACACAATTTAAAGGTAAAATATTAGAGTAAAATTAACACATTTCAGGTAAACCTTACATTTTATAAAATAAAATCCCAAAATATGGTTGTACACTAATGACTATGTACAGAAAGCTTTGATTTGCACAGCGTTTTTTGTATTGTGAAGCTTAGCTTAAATTTCGTACAAAATAATGCAAATAATTTTGAACTTGCACAAATAAAAAATTACTCAACTGATTGTAGTAAGATTTTCAACATATTTACAAAGCTTAAAAAAGAAAATAGTTTTTTTTTGCAAATTTATGAAAATTTTGGAGAATTTTGTATGGATAGTCCGTTTTGAAAACAAATGAGTTATAAGGAAGGTATAGCGGGTCTCCTACATTCTAAAAGTCAAAACCCCACCCCCCTTATACCTATGTAGTTTTTAAGTAATTTGAGCACCACGGAAAAAAAAAAAAAAAAAATCCTAAATGTTATGTTTTATGTGTATTAAATTTATATATACACATAGAATATACGTATAAATAAATAAATATATATAATATATAAAAAATTGGTTTATATTAAAATATATTTGATTTATGGAGCATAATTTTTGTTCTTTTAATACTTCATATATCGTCCCCTTAGTATTAAAATAGCCTATAAATTTTTTGATGTTTTGAGAAAATGAATTTCAAACTTTTTGTCGAAAGTAGCTCTCACTCAAATATCGTTATGTCTGTAAATATTTACTATTTTTTGACTGACGTTTTGACTTACTTTGTGGAACTAGAATTTGACAAAATTTTGACCACATTTAAAATCGACGATGGAGAATCCAAATATTCAATAAAAAAATAATAGCCTATGAGCACATAGGCTATTGTTATACTAAGGGGACGATATATAACACCCTTACATGGAAAAAAATTATTCAAAAGTTTACTTTAAAAAAAAAAAACGATACTTGAGAAGCAAACAATTTATAAACACCGTAAAAGACAAAATTTCCCCCTTGTTATCTGTAGTATTTTTGAATAAAATCTGTTTTTTGCACAGGCGTCAAAAAAAAAAAAATATCCCTTATCAGTTCAGCGCCGGCTACGCTGCCAACAGTATTTTTATGTGAAGTTGATTTTTGGCTGTGTTTTTCAAAAATCAGAAGGTTGCAAACCCCAATTCCCCCTTTGTTCTAACAGAAAAGAGTATATGTAAATTTTGAATGTTTGTTTTTTGTTTTTATTCGTGTTATTGTATATGTAAATAAAAATTGTTTGAAACGTGTGTGTATGTTATACAGTTGTAATAATGATGAAAATATACTTATTATATCGAATTATGGTGAAGATAAAAGACAACATTTGCTTACAAGTGTCAGTGGTCGCTTAAAAAGACGTTTTAGTTAGAAACAACAGCATTTCTCACAAGAAAAACGAACAGGTCATCATACAAACAAATCTAAAATTTTATATTTACTGTGGCGATGCCCCGACTAATAACATGCCGGTCAACTTCGATTATTCCTGTGATTTTATCGATATTCTTGACATTATCGACATTTGTTTTAACATCAAAAATGGCTGAACGAAATCGGCGAAACTAAATTGCACACAATTAGCTGTTACAGTATCGGCAGCAAAACACCATTCACAATTTCAGCGGTCTTGCTTGAATATTCGCCTTTATCAAAGAAAAACTGTAAAATGTACCGAAATGTCTCTTTGTTGACTTTCACTGCTAACAGTCTGTAACTCACAACTCAATGAAACAAAAAACCAAAGAAAAATATAATTTTTTAGTGTGAAATGTCACCTTGATGACGAGCATAAACTTTAAATTGTTTGATCGATACTTTACGAGATATGGATCACTACAGCCATCTACCGAGAAAATAATGGATTTCTTTTTCTCCAAACTAATATATAATATTATATAGGAAAAGTATATACGAATTTTTTTAGTTATTTCTGAAACTTAGCAAACTAGAAAAAATTTAAGATGTAAATGATTTAAAATTTATTCGAATTAGAATAAAACTACGAATTTTTGTATTGACAATACTTTCTTAATATAATTAATAATAATAAATTTGAATTATGAAACTACTTATTCATAATATCGTTAAAATTTGTCTAGGTTAAACATTTTTTTTTTCATTAATAGCAATAAATGAGTCTTGTCTCTAGTAGCCAGTGTGCTAATTAAGTTAGGGTTATATTGTATTGTATATATCTAATATAAACAATAATAATGATGAGTATTAAAGCTGTTATGTATCTTAAAAATAAATGAGAAACCATCCAAATCAATTGCTCATTCCGTCAACAAAAAGAAACTTATGAGAGTATGAAGAAGATGTTGAAATGCGTTGAATGTGACGGTCGTGTTTGAAAGGTATGTGCCGGTGTTAAGGTCATTGGTTGTTGTCTGGTTTACAAAACCGGATGTACCGATTAAGTACTGCTGGCCCAAACGCCTAGTTTGCATATCCATGTTTATTAAGAACTTTTTTGATTCTATTACAATTTTTATGTGACGTTTAACAGTTTTTCTGTTACCTCTTCCCATTTATTTCGTTAGACATACATATATGCCGTTTGTTATATACCTTAAAATTTTCTCAGATATCATTCGATATTCCTAGAATGTATAAAAAATTATAAAATGAGCCGACAAACTATTAAAATGATTTTCTTTGTTTTTCTGCGGTTTGAAATAGTTAATTTTTAGTTCCAGTATCTCTAAATATTTGAAAAGAATTTTTTTCACTTTTACATAGAATTGTTGCAAAATTGGTAGCATCCTGGTGAGATAATAATGTAACCACTCATCCATTATTGCGTTGATATACTGACATCATCATAAACTAAGCTACCTATAGTAGGTTAGACGTAATATAAAAATTGCTATGATTCAAAAAAAAAACAACCATTTGTATATCTGTATGTGTAGTTGAATGCTTCGATTATGTCATAACCATTCATAATATCATATTTTCAAAAATTGTTTACGCCTACTCATGTTTCCCTTTTCTTAAATCGTTGTTAACGTTATAAGAAACTGTCAATAACCAAAATTGGAACTTAGTATTTAGTGGTATAACAAGAGAACCAATTTTATTGTCGCATATTTTTCTCTTTTCTCTACTTACTCTTCAAGAGTACGCCTACCTCATATTTAGAGCTACATCAACGTCGTTTGTGTGCACATAAACTTTGTTAGCAATTACTATACATCCACATTATGGATTAGTAACGTCATCACATTATATGTACGAGTATGCAGCCAATTTCTTATTTTTAATAGTGGAATAGACACTTTATTGCTTACTTCTTTGTCTCTAAAATGAGTTCTGTGTAATTTCAACCTTAATCTCCGTCTGCCGTTACTAAGTACACTTAATTTTACATTACTTACATTAGTTGGTTAAAATACATATTTGTATATGCATACTTGTATGCACTAGGATATTCAAATCCGAATCCAACCCAGTTAAGATATTATATATAAACTTTTGTAAAATTTGCAATATAATAATTTAAGTTTTAAAAATATTGTTCCTCCGTTTTTCTTTTATCTAAATACAGTAGATCTTTAAAATTCGCTTCTTATTAATAACTTTATGTCGCAAAACATTCATAAAACTTTACTTCGTTTTCCCCTGCTTTAAAAGTATATCGATTGACCTATAGTTGTGCAGGCAGCTCCGCTCACATAATGAATAAATAATATAATATAATATTAAATCTTCATATAAGTACACCCCTAATATCGTACATGCCCACGCTCGAATACAAAATACAAAGAGAAGGTAGGTATGATTTTCTCTTTAAGCAAGTGTTTTTATGGAGTTTACGGGTAAAATGTAAACTGACGTCATTCTCCCATTTCAACAAAAAGTTGAAGCTTGCTTTTTCGTTTCAGTCCAATCACTTGTTCAATATTTGTGATGGTTTACTACCAAGAATGATAGAAAGAAGATTACGCCCATCAAGAGTGCGTGACGTCACGTTTTTCCGAGTTGTGCAGTGTTGCCAAGCATTTGCTCTTCACAATAAATTTAGTGTTTTTTTATACCCAAAATGCGAAAATTTTGAAGTTTCGTGGCTGTTTCTTTTTTTTAATTTAAAGCTACCGAAACTTTAAATTAAAAAAACCATATTATTGAACAAAAAAAGGTTAAAAAAGGTCACTCTGAGAAGATTTTATTGGTAATGAAAATTTGGCTTGGTCCACCGTTAGCATCAATAACCGCTTGAAGCTGGGTTGATATCGAGGCAACTAAATTTGTCTCTGCAGATGATATACTCTTCCAAGCTTCTGTTATGCCCTCTTTGAGTATATCAGCGCTAGAAATCTGGTTTTGTTTTCTAATTTTGCGTTAAAAAATTTCCAACACATGCACATTTCAATCTGGGCTTTGCGTGGTGTGTTTAATTGGCTTTATAAATCAGTAAATCGGCTAATTCATAACATGCATCAAGATCCAGGTTATCTACCGAAAGTTTCGAATTATGTTCTTGTAAAGAACTGGGTTTGGGATCCGCGACGTAAAAATCTCCACGAATGACAACAAATCATCGGATGAGAACTGCCTAAGCCGATGACGGCCACTGCAAACGAACTCAGAATTATGATTTGAGGGCATGCACCTGGAATGTCCCGAAACACCAAAATTAAGAAAAGCTTTTGTAATAGCGGTCGCCCCTTGGCGGGTAATGGCAAGCCTCCGAGTGTATTTCTGCCATGAAAAAGCTCCTCATAAAAATATTTGCCGTTCGGAGTCGGCTTGAAACTGTAGGTCACCCCATTTATGGAACGACATCAAGACTCACACCACAAATAGGAGTAGGAGCTCGGCCAAACACCCACAAAGGGTGTACGCGCCAATTATATATACATATTGAAAGACTTATCCTTATAATTTTATGATGGAGAAAATACACTTGCCAGAAAAAGTATCCGTACACAAAGAAATGAAAGCAACATATTAAGAAATTCATTCTAGAAAAAACTAAAACATTTTAAAATTTTATAAGAAATGTTGAGTCAATAATTTACAGTTTATGGTTTTTGTTTTGTGAAATTTAATTTTTAAAGTTGTACTTGGGCAAAACTGTATAGAAATTGTAGAAAAATTACTGACTAAACATTTCTCATAAAAGTTTAAAATGTTTTAGATTTGTTTACAATGTGTACGGATACTTTTACTGGCAAGTGTATGTGTAGTGGCATGCAAGAAGAATTACGGATAAATTGTCAAATAAATTGTTGGCAATGAATTTCTTTATATGTATGATGCTTTCATTTCTTTGTGTACTGATACTTTTGCTGGCAAGTGTGTATGTTTAATTGAGACAATGATTCATCAATTGAACCAGAGCTAAATATAGGGTGCAAAAAATCTAGTTATATTCATATGTATTTAATCAGGAGGGAAATCACTCGGGAAGTACCCCAATCACGACAGATCAGTTCAATTTAAATTTTAAAAACAAGACAAGAAACGCTTGCTTGAAACCTCGATCTCTTGAAAATAAATTTCACAAACAATCTGGAACTTTAAGGTTCGGCTAGTAGACTCATATTTTAAATAATTTCAAATTGATCAAAATGGGGCTCAACATCGCATAAAGTAACTTGTGTGACCAAAATTATAAAAATTAACATTATATTGTATAATTAAGCAAACTTTCAGCTTTACTTAAATATTTGTTCTTAATCTAGAAAATACTTAGACTGAAAGCGGATAGGTTATGCTTAAAGGTCACATTAAATTATAAAAAAAGTAATTAATCTTTTCATTGTACTTATAGATGAGCGGGATGCTATTCAGAAGAAAACATTTACAAAATGGGTAAACAAACATCTCAAAAAGGTATGTTATATATAAGGAGTTTTTATATACTATACATGTAAAAATAATTTAGATTTTAAATTTTTGTTTGCCTGTATGTGCATCCGGAATTTTACTGATGATGTTATAAATGCGAATAAAATTGTAAACTATTCGATGGAATGTTTGAATGTAGTAAAACACTTAGAGGCTGCAATTGTATGCCAAGGTGTGAGACGACCGCTTTGAGCGAATACTCTTTCTACTGTTTCATGTTTCGTGTCCACAGTGTACTTCGAACACTTATCCATCGAATGGTAGTCTCCAATAAACCCACTCGGCTGCACCACTATCTATAAAAAAATTAGACTGGATGTTACACGCGACTCTGCCAACAAAAACACGAATGGGAAATTACAATTACGTGCGTGTTGGTATCAGGTCAATCCATAAGTTCGTGCGTTTTTCAAAGGTGGTTTTAAAATTAATAAAAAAGATGTTTAAAGTATTTATTAATCAATAATATATTTTCCTTCATTATTAACAATGTCTTCCCAACGTTTAGGCAAATTTTTAAGACCCTGCTCAAAAAATTTTTTGTCCTTGAGCCAAAATACGCTTCGATATCCCTTTTTATAGCTTCTTTTGAGGAGTAGTTCTTCTTACTCATATAGGATAGAAGTCCACGGAAAAGGTGATAATCACAAGGTGCAATATCCGGAGAGTATAGTGGATGCGGCATTAACTCCCATCCGAGCTCGTTCAGCTAGCTTAATGTTTGCCTTGCGGTATGAGGTCTTGCGTTGTCGTGGTGAAACAAAACTTTGCGTCTATTCACTAAAGACGGTCGATTTTTGTTAAGTGCCTCATTCAGGTTTGATAGCTGATGGGAATAATAATCAGCAGTTATCGTCTGGGGTGGTTCCAGAAGTTCATAATAAACAATACCGGCCATATCCCCCCAAATAGAGAGGAGCATCTTCTCTGGGGTGAAGGCCATCTCTGGGGGTCGGTTCTGGTGTTTCATCTTTATCTAACCATTGACGTTTGCCAACAGTATTATTGTAAACTACCAATTTTTCATCACCAGTAACCATACGGTTCAAAAAACTTTCATTTTCAAGCCGTTCCAGCAGCTGAGAACACACATTCACTCCCTGCTGAAGGTTGGCGACGGAAAGTCTATGCGGAACCCATTTTCCCAGCTTTGAAACCTTTCCCAACTGAACCAGGTGCTAGTTAACTGTTCCATGTGATGAATTTAACCTCTGAGCTATCATATCGACTGTGAAATTTGGCACAGCTTCCACGAGTTTGAGCAAGGCGTCGGAGTTAAAGACTTCAGGACGACCAGCGCGGGGGGCATCCTCCACGTCGCAGTTACCACTTCGGAATATTGAAAACCACTTTTGCGCAGTCCTTACACTCACGGTATTTCTGTTGCAGCATTTGTTGCATTTTTACCACTTTTATAAAAAAATAATATACAAAATACGCCTCTTATACGCGTTCGAAGATTCCATTTTATTTTTTAACAACACGTGCTTCTATCCGCTATTAAAATCACTTGTTGAATACACAATATATGTATCAAGGAAAATATAAATAGTTTCGTTATATACCGCGAATAATTTTTTGTATGCAAAAGTCGTGCAAAAGTGAAATTATGGGTAAAATACGTACGAGCTTATGGACTGACCTGATACATTATCATGGACCAATATCCATGACTTCTAGCTCCATAGTGCAAAAAGGCTGGTAATAGCGTAATATGTACCAACGTAACAAAATTGTACAAAATTATAACTAAAGGTCGCGATATTGCAAGTCACCTTTTATGTAAACAAGACTCGTATATTTAGATGCAGAGGATAGTAGCGGAGGAGTTTTTAACCCACTATTTGTCTTCGAAATAATTTGGCGTCTTTAGTTTTCTTTAGAATTATTTGAACATTGCCCACAATTACCCTGTTTACATATCGGCAGTGCTATCGATGTAGGCAATCACGGGATATCTATCATATTGACCACATTTATAAATAGCACAGTATGACAATATTTCCCACACATGAAAAAATGCGATGCTAGAACCAATGCGCATTCATTAAAGGTGGTGGCGCTACAAACAACACGTTTTGTATGTAGGTAGAAATATCACGACAAAAGAAAACGGAAAGGACGAACTATGCTGCACAGTTGGAGCTAGAAGCATATGACGTTAGTGCGAATGGAACGGCCTTTCTTCATTTCATTTTACGCTGACATCCAGTAGTACACGACGAATAAAAAAAAGTAAATCAGCTGGTTTTCCGATAACACGTTTAATACATTCACCTTCACACCATTGTAAAATGGATACATTGCATGCTCTCTGAGAGGCTGTTAACCGCTGGTGAGAGAGTTCGTCACTGCTCAGGGCCAAGCAAGGATGTCCCCAAGGGGGTGTACTTTCTCCGCTGCTGTGTCGTAGACTCTCTACTAGCGGAGATGCAGAAACTCGGTTTTCATGTCCAAGCATATGCGGACATGTCTGTGCGCTAACATCGGATAAATCCCTAAGGAGGCTTTGCACGAAAGTGCAGAGGATTCTGGACAAAATCGATGACTGGTGCATGAGACAAGGTATTTCCGTTAATCCGAACAAAACAACCATAGTCTTGTTTACGAGAAAACGGAAATTGGATGGGCTCAGTCTTCCAACACTGAAAGGTGTGACACTTGGCCTTTCCGATGAAGTTAAATATCTAGGAGTAATTTTGGATAAGAAGCTGACTTGGGAGACACACGTTTCACTGAAGGTGAATCGCGCATTAAGGATTTTTCAGCAATGCCGTAGAGCCTTTGGTAAAACCTGTGGTCTGAAACCTGCTGTGGTCCTATGGATATACACAGCACTTGTCAGACCAATCATCTCTTACGCTTCTGTGGTCTGGTGGCGACGGACCATGGTTAAGTCCACAATCCGGGAACTATACAGGCTACAAAGAAGTGTATGTTTATGCATTACGAGTGCCATGAGTACAACCTCTGGTGATGCCCTAAATGCTATGCTTGATTTGCTCCCCCAGGATCTTAACATACAACAGGAAGCAATAAAAGCAATATGTAGACTCCATAGATATGGTTTCTAGCACAAAGACGGAACTTCGGGACACAGAGAAATCTTTAAGTTGCTATCTTAGCAGTATCCACTGCTTTTGGTACCTAAAGACGACCTGATACCCACAGTTTCATTTGAAGCAAATTTGATGTCAGATTGCGTGAGCAATGGAGCAATCCATAATGCCTGCAGGGAGGTTTGACGGATATTTTCTTAACCGATGGGTCCAAGAATGAAATAGGGTGTGGAGCCGTATGGTACTTAAACGATAGTAATAAGTATAACTATGCCATGGGGGATGGACCCTGTGACGTAAGAGGTGGGGTGATATACTGTTCACTAGACAGGGCTAGTTTACGGAGCGGCAGCCCTTGGTCGGGAAAAACCCCGAGTCATTCCGGTAAAGTAGAACCGGCGCCATGGGAATTTGCATGGTCGCGTCGTAGGCCTTGCTGAGACAGTTACTTATGACCGCTGTCATGCCTTCTGCTTTCATTTCCTCAACACTATCTAAAGCATTAGCAATTGGTCTTATCAATGACGTTTTCTAAAGGCTAATACAGTTGATCAATTTGGTTGTAGCGAGGCATAATCAGCCTAAAGTTATCTAAAGTTATGCGATGTGTACATAATCAGATCTTAAGTCAGATTCAAAATTTATTTAACTGTTGTCTACCCAAAACAGTATTTATACGGGATTGAATTGAACGAAAGTTCGTAGAGAGAAAGAATACAATTTTCTGCTTAACATTGTAGTAGGTTTCAGATATAGAGGGAGCATAGGTCTTCGAGAAGACTCTTCCATCGGACACGGTTCTGGGCTGTTGTTTTTGCGCCGTCCATGTGACGTCTGCATCTGTTAGTTCGCGTAACATCGACCTTCGCCAAGTGGTTTTAGTAGTCCGTCCTGTCTATCCAATTTTGATATAATATTTTACATTGTGTCTAAGCACCTGAATTTCGCCTCGATTTTTATTGATACCGCATCAAAAAAAAGTCAAGCAGTGTCAAATCGTATCCGAAACACGGCGGACGACTACACGATTTTCGAACGAAAAAGTGTCCAATTCTGACTCTGTAACGAAAATAGTTAAACCAAAAACGACAAACTAGTACTACCACTCCAAAACTTGCAGAAATTTCTTCGGGATGAAATTGAAATGTTGATCCTCTCATCGTGAATTAGTTAGCAACTACTACCAAATTATATTGCTCATGACTGTATTTACCAGAACCATGATCAGATAAATCACTTTCCAAGTTTGTACATAAAAATGAGAAGACTATAGTTTTCGAAGTAAAGTTTTTATTATGCTCTCATCTGAAAAATTGAAACGTGTATCACTCACTCATTTGGGCGATAACCGCTTACGCAATTTTGGCTGAGTTTAACTAATCGCACCAGTCGTTCTTTCTCGTGCTAATCGGCGCCAGTTGGACACACCAAGTGAAGCCGAGTTCTTCTCCATCTGATCTTTCCAAATCAGAGGTGGCCTTCCTCTTCGTCTGCTACCACCAGCTGGTACCTCATCGAAAGCTTTCAGAGCCGGAGCGTTTGCATCCATTCAGACGACATGACCCAGCCAATGTAGCCACTAGATCTTGGCTGCGCTATGTCTATGCCATCGTAAAGTTCATCGTTTCATCGCCTGCGATACTAGCCGTTGTCAACGTGCAAAGGTCCAAAAATCTTGCCCAGAATCTTTCTCTCGAACACTCCAATGTTATTGTCAACAGCCAAGCTTCTGTGCCATACGATAGAGGACTTTACAACTCAATTGCCTATTTAGTCCAAAGTAGCTCTTGTTGGCAATACAGTCCCAATTCTGACGTCGTTGCTGGTATAAGCATGGGTTTTTTCCAATACTTGGCGTATTGTGACTATCCGGCCGATAGCTGACCTTCCAGGTCTAAAGCCCCACTGATAAGGTCCAATCAGTCGGTTGATGGTGGGCTTCAACCTTTCACAGAAAGCGCTCGCTTGAATCTTATAAGCGATATTTAGAGGGTAATCTCGCGATAATTGGCACAGATTGCAGTATCACCCTTCTTATGGATTGGGCAGAGCACACTTAAACTCAAATCGGCAGGCATGCTTTCGTCCGACCGTATTTTGCATACACCTTATCAGCTCCTCGTCGCCATGTTTGAATAGCTCAGCTGGAAATTCATCGGCTCCCGCTGCTTTGATGTTCTCTAACCCCGTTACCGCTATTCTTATCTCGTCATGGTCGGGTAGCGGAACGATAGTTCCGTCATCAAACCAAGCGCACAACTAGATATCCTGGATTGTTTCGCCTTCTCACATTAGCTTGCTCTCGAACGGGTATTCGGAAGTTACCCAGAGGGTACTTGGGCTAAGCCCCAAATGTAGAAAAATCGTCGTGGATACTGCGAAGTGAATGGCTATTACTGTTAAAACAACAACAACAACAAGTGACTTTCCTCACTTGTGTAGATTTCTACATAGGGAACCATCCTCCGAACCATCCAAAGCGAGTGTTCGGAAGCCTTTTATTTTTATATTCCAAGTTGAAGTAGTTTTCTAAAGAGACTGGTGAAAAAGTGAGAAAATTGTGATTACAATATTTTTTTAATTGTTAAATTTCTGTAAAAGTTATACAAAGCTTGAACATTTGATTTGTAGGCTTTTACGATACAAGGTTATTAGCATGAAAAATGTGGGTAATATTGTTAAAAGCTAAAACTTTATAATTCATTAAGCAATCACGAAGGCACACCATACAAAATTTCCAGCACATATAAAGCTTACATTAGCGGTTATCACTCCCAGTTGTTGGGCAAGCTTCATCGTGTAGTTTGTTCCTGTTCTTGTGAAGACCGCTATTAACTTTTTTATTGCAAATAAATTACTAATATTCTATCTGATTTTTATAACGCAGCATTGGAAATACATGAAGGTAATTATTGTTTATAGGAGCAAAATTATAACGATACGAATGTAATGTGCATATGGCGTGATTTTTTTAAGAATAATACATCTAACCCATAGAATGGAATGAAAGATATACAATAGGTCTATAAGCATGCGAAGCTATATAGTTTCTTCTTGACTTTCATGCATAGGTATAATCATTTATCATATACAGCTAAAAACAGAACAAAGCTGAGAAAGTTGATTGCCTACCGCCCGAGTTATTCGAATACTGCGACAAGAACCTTTGTAGCCCTACATATTAGACCTTTTATTATGATTATTTTAGGAGATTGACAGGGTTTCGCTTAAATTATAGTATTTGTCCTTTTTTATTGAGTTTTATTTCCTTCTCTGTCGTTTACTCTGTTTTATGTTTACCCAGGAGTTTATTCCACTTATACATCAGGCTGGGGGATTTCCCAGGTTAGTAAGTCGATAATTCATTATACAAAGCCCTGTTGAACTCCTTGATGATCCTCAAATTTATTTTAATTAAATCCCTTATAATCTTTAAAGCGGCTTAGGTTAAAGTATTGGTTTGGATTGCGATACACCCGGTATATTGTTGGTAAGATATAGAGCTTACCAAGATAATCCAGCACCAGTTTTGATGTAATCTTGAAAGAGTTGAGACCCTTGAGTGTTGTCTTAAAGATAGCTTTGCTTCTGCTACAGTTTGCGTTAAAGTGAGCGCATAATTCCATTGCGTAGACTTTCCCTTAAAATATGCTTGTACTATTGCCTAGCATTTCTGAGTGTATTTTCCCCAGTCCGCAAACACGTGCCTCTGCGCTGGTGAGGGATCCTTCCGTGTATAATGTTTTCATGTTCGGGTTTATCTTTTAGATCTTAGATATCTCTTCCTAAGTCTTTTTATTGCTTAGTTTAGTCTTGAATCGTGTGGCAAAACCAAACATCGGTAGCATCATGTCTGATGGCAGCAATAATATCAAACTTCATGCGATTTTGATGAACGCTTTACCCATTCCTCGTTAGGCTCCTCTGCAAGTGGTGTCGAGGAAATTCGGGGCATTAAGCGTTCTGCACGTCAAGTAATTTTAGTTTTAGACCCACCTTCACGCTTTTACTCTTATCTACCCTCTTAACTCATTTTACACAGTATTTAAATTTGTAGTCCAAATAAAGGAAACGTTTTTCACTGAATGACAAAACGAAAGCATCAAAGTGATCACTGGAAAGCAGGTATAATGGGAAATGGAAGTTACTCGCGCCACACATTCTAAAGAAATTGAAAAAGCAAAATGTAGTAGTAGTAGGAATATATACAGTTTGTCAAGAATATCTTTGCATAGTGAAGAAAATTGTAAAATTTTAGCATCTTGCCCAATGCAGAGGTGCAGAGGAAGGCGGTGTGCGCCGGCGCATTGTCGTGATGAAGGGTCCAATTGTTGACGAGGTCGGGCCGAAATCGGGCGACGCGGCTTTTCAGCCGAAGAAGCACTTCTTTTTAAAATGCCGCGTTTACAGTGCTTCCTGGAGGTACAAACTGTTTAGCTTTACGCAAAATTTGATCGAGTAACGTTGCTCCAACTAACGCTGCATTTTCGCCACTGCAAAATCCTAACACACTTTTAAAACAGCTTTCACGCGCGGTGCGATGTTGACTGCACCGCTGTTGCCAGCGAACTGGGACCGGTTTCTAGTGGAAGGGGAAGGTCCAACGATCATTTTCCCCCACCAGCCGATTGTTGATCGCTTGGCAGACGCTCCGCGCGGGAAGACTCATTACTTTTCAATCAAACCCTGTGCTGCCACAATTTATGCGGGAGTCTGCTTTCTTTATATAATATTATAATATATCAAATTTTAAAAATATATTTCTTAGGAAGACCCAATGCATAAAAATGGCTTTCTTCAGTGAAGTTGCCAGAAAAATTGCATAAATTGGCGTAAAGTCTGGTATCCTTAGGATCCGCTTTATGAAGTATCTTTGCAGTTTCTCACCTCAGCCGATAATGTATAATCCCACACTTGGGCAGCATAAGATTGTATGGATCTACAAATAGCTTGAAAAAGTTTCAATTTATTTTATCGATAATGATCACTGAGCAAGAAAGTCCTTCCAGGTGCAATTAATGCCTGCCTTGGCTCGTTGTTTCTGGCTTCCAAATGTTTTCCGAATGTCATTTTTGGTGCAAATAACAATATTCTACATCTTCGGCATTGTACCACCGTTTTTCTAACTGCGATATCTGGCCGCCTTTTCTAGATCTTTCTAGTCTACATATCATAGCCCGCATGATTTTTGGATTATGCGCTAACAGCAAAATATCGCCCGCGCACAGCAGAAGCCTTATATTAATGTTTTCAACCATTACACCAATTTCCCAATAATCATGTAGGTCGTTCAGGTACAGCGTAAATAATAGTAGTGATAACAATCATCCCTGCTTCACTCCTTATCCAGTCTCAAAATAATCAGACACTTCTTGTCCTGTCCACACAGCCATTTTGGTATATATTTTCGATAAAATTGACGATTTTGGCGGATATACCTATTTGACGTAGTTTATACAGCAACGGTTTTCTAGGGACTTTAAAATCCACAATATAGGCGTATCCTTTTTTTGTTTTCGTTGAATGGCCGTCAGTTGAAAAGTTTTTTCTGAAACCGGCTTGATACTCCGTTAATATGTTATCCTGTTCGGCCCAATTCGCTAACCTTTTATTTATCATTCCCATCACCACCTTAGCCACACAATTCATGAATGAAATTCCTCTTTAGGCTCTGGCCAAATTTGGATCACTCTTCCTGAACATGGGAAAAATTATTCTGTTTAGAAATGTCTCATCTATTTTCCATTTTTCAACAATCACATTATACATCTTTGTCAGCTCTTGTAGGCATTCCTGTGTTGCATGTTTTAGTAATTCATATGTTACTCGGTCCCCTATACCTATATATACGGGGAAGACTGCTGAAGTGACAGTCCTTGGCCGGATATAAAACCGGGTCGTTCCGGTTCCGTAGAACCGACTGTCGTGGGAACGCCAGTCCTGTCTGGGAGCTTTGTTTGTTTTGGCATTTTTCACAACTTCTTCAACTTCCATAATGGTCATCTGGGTGCCAAGTAGCTGCCTATTGAATGTCTTTCGTTAATTGCGATTGATTTAACATAGCCTGGAAATATATTTTAAACTCTGCCGCTGAAATTTCCGCTCCCACTTGGAAGGAAGCTCCTCTTATTTCCCTTGCTAAACGCCACCATTCTTTCGAGCTTGGTGTTCTGTCAATTTTGGCAAATAATTCTTCGTTGTACTTTCTCCTTGCATCATCGCATAAGTTTTTATATTCCTGCTTCGCGCATAAGTATTTTTGTTTGTCTGTTAAATTATAATTTTCTAAACTCGTTCAAATACTCAAAAGACAGCTCCCTAGCATTACAGCAATTGTAGCTATGCCATATTTTTTAAATTTTGAGTTATTTGCTTTTTCGTTTTTTTTTTGTGGCACTGCTTGTTTCATTGCCTCTACTAGCTTTTCAAAACCAATAAACTAAGCAGCCAAGTTTATTCAGGGTTCGATTTAGGTTGTAAATATCTATTTGCTTACATGTAACATATAAATTATGCTGCAAAAAAGTAGTAGTCGAATATATGTTACCTATTTATGTATAAAACAGAAGCAATAAATTTTAATTACCATAAAAAAATTAATATGTATGAAGCTAAAATTCAAGCTTAAATACAGTTCGGTTCACTTGATTAGAGACAATACTTTTTATGGAAGAAAATGGCTATTAAATCAACCGTATTCGATCTAGTATTACAAGGGTTTCTGATAATTCAAGTGAAGACTGTACTTTGCTCGAAAATAAACATGCATCAAAATATTATTTCATCTAATGGTATTTCGCAACAGCAAAACTTCAGCATTTGTAATATTGTGCTTGGTATTTATTTCATTTGAATACAGGCACTCAGTTTGTCTACATTACTTTTTTGCGTATTAAAGCTGTGAAGAGGGATCGTTTTTTAGGCATTTACTGTATTTTGTCGAAAATTTCTTAATTCTAATAAAATTGGAAATCAGAAAAGTTTTACCGGTCGCAAAAAAGGATAAATCGATATCTTGAATTCAGACGGACTTCAACAGAAACCCAATCAAGTGAACTAGACTGTATTATTCGGTAAAAGGGCACGCACATAAACGTGAGAACGTAAAGCTCGAAATGCTGCCCACGCCGTGATTTGGACCGTAAGTTTAAGTTGGTATTGGCTTTTACCCTGTGGTTCTCCAATAAGGGTGTATTTCAGCCTTTAGAGTCTGGCTGGCGATAATGATAATACCTCTCAGAAGTACCGATTTTTTACCCCTCAAGCGTGGGCAACGACCGGAAGACAATGTTTGGCATATATACTTGTCACTAGATATTATTTAGCCGTCTGCATATGATTGTAAAATATTTGTTATTTAAATACAAATTATTTTTGCACATTTATTTAATTTTTCATCCACCTAAGAGCAAAAATACTTTATTTTGTGTATATGTATCATTCCTATATTAAATTTAGTCCTTAAATTTGAGGGCTGTTTTAAATAAAAGTGTCGAGGTTTGTAAAGAGTGAGTCTACACATTGAAAATAAACTCAATCATTTGAGTGGATTCAGCAAGGTAACGAAGCAATTTATGTTTGAAGCGCGAGCTCTCTTTTATATGTTTAATTTCTTGGGGTTAGTTATTCCAAAGACGGACAGAGAATACAAAGTATTGACGTTTAGTCACCAAACAACTGTATTTCATCGGGACTAAGTTTAACGAACGGCAAGACTTTGAAAACATAAGTCGATTTTTAAGGTATCTGGGTTCCTGAGTGTTTATGACCTTCTGGAATAACACTAAACATTTAAACCTCAGCAAATCGTCAAAAGATATGGAGGCAATGTTTTTCGCAAAAACAGAAATGTGGTCATAACGTTTTTTATAGTAAACGTATCTTGCAATGTTATTATACATACAAAACATTAAGTTTACCACGGCACACACTATCACAATGAGCATATAATTCCCAACCCTACAGTAACGTTGGCAATAAAGATGTGATTACTCCATGCCACAGTTCTATTAAATGTAACCCCTAAATTTGTAACAGAGTCCACATATTTAATCTCAGCGTCATTTAGTCTGACTAGCCATCAAGCTTGAGATATATTTTGTATATAACGATGCATTGGGATATATCAGGGTTAAGAATTAATGCGTTGTCAGAAACCCACTTTCTTGTAAATCTCAAGTCAGAATTCAAATTGCTGATGCAAATATCAATGCAGTTAAGGGGACAACTAACATATAATTGAACTTCATCGGCATATATGGTACATGGGCATCATTATATTTAATCACACTAAACAAATAATTAATATACAAGACAAGCATAAAAGGGCCTTGAAGCACACCTCTGGTTACAGATAGGAAATTGGAGGAACCGAAAATTCATTGGAAAATAAACCTAAAATACAACAAAAAAATTATCTGCATTTTCTAGGTGTCAAATAAAATAACTCTTTTCACAAATAATGACAAGTGATTTTATATGCAAGGTTTTAAATAATGAGTTGGACCTTATGACATACTGAATGAATATTTAGTGTGGAGACACTTAGCATTTACGACACATTGTAGGCGTTTTTTTATATTTTTTTTATAGAATGAACCATCGCCACCAGGTCATAATTGCTCGGTACCAATGTTTATTTTTCCAGTATTGCAGTTTTAAGCGCTGTTAGGTGCATTTGTGGGGTGTAAATTAGGTGTATCCACGATCTTGCAGCAGTTATGTATATAGAAGCCACAGCTGCATTCTATGTTCCTTATGCTTCGGATCGTTGTGTGGATAAAATTTGAAATACGGTTTGTCGCACTTTTTTCCAAATGCCAGGTGTTTTACTCCTCTGCATATGCAACCCATCTCATAACACTCAATTTCCCAAAATTGACAGTCGGCATAATGCCAAAATGATAGAGAAATAGAATGCGCCCTCTGAATTCGCCGTTTCATAAGAGTCCATCAATAAACAAACAAAAGGAAGGGAAATTACTTGTTTGAGAAGAAGAAGAGTAGGCGAAAGCATTGGAAACAACCACGACATCTTCCGCATAAAACGCTAAAAAAACTGAATTTGGAGGCTTTCATGTGGATAGCGCCATTCAGCCGCCTGTTGACTTAGATGAGTGGGTTTGATAGGACATGTGAAAAGGTGGTTAGTGTTGTGCAGGGTGCCTTCACATGCTGGGCATATGTTAAGTATGTCGCAGTCGATTTTGGATAAGTAGGAGTTTAACCTGCTACAATACCCAGAACGTAATTGTGCCAAGGTTACGCGGGACTCTCGGGGAAGTTAAAGCTCTTCGTCTGCGATTGGTGGTGGTTGGACTCCGATAACGGCATTCAGGGGTCGGGAGCTGAAGAAGGTGGTAATGGTCTACCGATAAATGTCTGCCTGTACACTGTCCGATCTAGTAGGTGTCTGTCTGTCGTCCGCGTAATTGAGAAAATGCCTCCTGACGTACCTAGGAGGTGACTCAGGCTCAAGCAGATGTCTGCATGGGTGAGGCCTGCGGTAACACCCTAGCAGAAACTGCTTGCTGAGCAGTTTGTTATGCTCCTTCACAGGCAGCATATCGGCCTCATCGTGTATGTGTTGTATCGGGGACATCATTAGCCATCCTGTCGCGGTCCTTGTTACAGTGTTTTGGCAGGTCTGGAGCTTCGTCCACTGCGAATCACTGGTTCCAGGCGACCAGACAGGTGCAGCATAGTTTAAAACCGGTCGGCCTATTGCCTTGAAAGTCGACAGCAACATTACTTTGTCTTTGACCCAAGTGCAAAGTTAGTTGCAATAGCGGTTGTATGCGCTGAGAAGGAGAGTAAGCTGTCAAAGGTAACTCCCAATATTTTGGGGTGTTAACCGTCGGAATTGGTGTGTCGTCGACTTTTACCTTCAGTTGCAGCTCGACCTCCTTTGTCAGCCCTAACCCCTAGAAACCACACCTACCATACTCGGTACCCGTGGGTTAGATAGTGTAGGGGTTTGGTGAGTCAGCACACTTATGGTGTGAGACAAAATTTTAAGAAAAATAAGACTCAATTCAAGAAAATTAGTAATCGACTATATCATGTCTATGTTATCGCTTTTCAGGTGTAGGAAAATTTAGAAACATAAAAATTTCAAAATGCGATATCTCTGCGAAAAAAATGATATTTGAGCAAACTCAACGCCATTTGAAAAAAGAAGGCTTGTATTTAAAGATGCTATCCTTTAATTTTGGTGAAAGAAAACATCTGCAAGGCTACATAACCTCAAATATGGGCAAAAACGGTGTTTTTGCACTTTTAGGTTAGGATATCTCGAATAGCATAGAGCATAGAGATAGAGAGAGATAGATTAATTCTGAGGCCAGATTTGGATTCAGCGCATCATAAACCTTCGGAAATGTATTGTCTGCTTTCTGGGTCTGAGATGCTGTCGGCCTGTGTAATTAACAAATTTAAGTAGTATATATTTTTGTTGTAATTTCAATTACTTTAAAATGAACTTCCAGGGTGTTTTAATGAACCCTTTTTAAATGCAATGTATCATATTTGATTAAAAGTATTAAAAGCTGTATTTTTGAGACCTTGGTTGAGATATTGTATTTATTTTCAATGTGTGAATTCATTTTTGACAAATAGTATGTACGGATTTACATAGGTGCTACATATTTTGGTAAACAGTACCAGTACAATTAATACATATAAATGATAAATATTTTCCAAGTTTTCGATAAAACATAAGTTATGAAAAATGAAGATATTTTCTTTGTGCTCTAAAGAGGAAAATAAACGTTATATTAATTGGTAAAAATGAAAAATAAATTTAATTTATTTCAGAAGTACACAATGATACATGTGTGTGTCTTCACCAACGGATATCCATGTTGCCCATCCCCTGTAAGTTTAACTTCTATTATACATTATACATACTTACTCGTATATAGGACCGTTTCTCCAGAGCCCCGAGACCAACATTACAGTATTCAAACTTTTTTGTTCCTTTACGGCCGACCGACAAAATTTAAAATAATAATCTGATTTTTTAAAATGGAAATCAATACTCATATTGCTAATGTCGACTGGACTTTTGTCGATTGATATTGCACACTCTCACCGACGTGTACATATGCCGTGTCTGTTTTCCGTGAGTACACAGAATTGGGCAAAACGTATGCCCGTATGAAGTGAAAACCAGTTGCTTCCGTTTGCTTACACGTTTAAAAAACACATTGTATAATAAACCAAAGTCAAAAACCAACAAATGCAAATAGTTCATTTATTTATAAATCACAGTAGCGTTTTCAAATTATTAGATGCGCGACTAAGTTCCAACTGTTTGTCAATACATGGATGCCGCCAGCAGTGTGTGCTAGTCGATTCTAACACAACCTAAACGTCATAAACCAAGCTTAGACATATGGTAAACAAACTCTTTTGACACATTAGTGATTTTGTTTTGGTATCATATACTTTTGGTTTTGTGAAAATGTCTGATTTTGTGCCGAATGGTCGTCATTTGTGGGAAGTGTTGATTTTCCTCTTTCATTTGAAAAAAAAAACGGCGGCTGAAGCGCATCGAGAGCTACAAAAAGTTTATGGAGATGCTGTTTTAAGTGAAACAATGTGCCGAGATTGGTTCCGTCGCTTCAAAGACGGTGATTTTAATGTTGACGACCGTCCACGTGAAGGAAGACCAAAACCCTTCGAAGACGCTTAGCTGGAGACATTGCTCAATGAGGATCCGTGTAAAACGCAAGAAAAGCTTGCTTCAGTAATAGGAGTTACCCGCCAATCCATTTCCCAAGCGATTGCATGCTTTAGGAATGATTCAGAAATAGGGGACTTGGGTTCCTTATAAGTTAAAACCAAGGGATGTTGAACGTCGTTTTTTCGCCTCTGATCAACTACTCCAGCGGCAAAAAAGGAAGGATTTTCTTCATCGCATCGTGACGGGTGATGAAAAATGGATTCATTACAGCAATACAAAGAAAAGAAAGTTATGGGGACTGCCCGGTCATGCTTCTACGTCGTCGCCTCAGCCAAATATTCACGCTGCGAAGGTTATGCTATGTATTTGATGGGACCAAGTTGGTGTTATTTATTATGAGCCGAGCACTGCGCGAGAAGCTGCCGCAATACTCGGAGAGGCTTGAAAAAGTGATTCTACATCGTGACAACGCTCTGCTTCACGTTGCCAAACCCGTTAAAACCTACTTGGAAACACTGAAATGGGAAATCCTAACCCTCCCGTCATATTCCCCAAATATTGCGCCGTCCGCTTATCACCTGTTCCGATCGATGGCACATGGTCTATCTGACTATCCATTCATATGAAGACATCAAAAAATGGCTTGATCCGTGGATAGCCTCAAAAGCTGAACAGTTTTACCGCGACGGTATACGAGGTCTACCAGAAAGATGGGAAAAGGTAGTAGCCAGCGATGGGCAATACTTTCAATGATTCACTTGTAATTATTTTCTCAGAATAAAGTTGTATTTGCATAAAAAAACAGCGAGGACTTAGTTGCACAACTAATATTATATTTTAATAAAAATTAAAATTTTTATCAGTTTATTTTGTTAATGATTTTAAAATGTGCTGTTTGGCAACACTCTCTGGTGAGAGAGCAATCAGTTGACACGGTTTCACAGAAAAATAAAAATTTCGCAATCTACACACTTACACGGAGATGAGTTTTTATTTACGTGAGATGAGAATATAAGTTTGATCGTGTCAGCTGACGTCGGTGAGTGTGGGCACTATTACAAATAACACGGTCGATAATTCACAGTCGTTAATTGAATGACAATCCGACGTTCACGATACCATCGATGGTCGATAATCACTTGGCAGTCGTTTATCTATTATTAATCGACACTTCGTTTAAATTGACCCCAAATAAAAGTTCTTTTTAGAGGTTCAACATTTTAGTTATCCACACTATTTCTGGTGTTATCTAATATTTATTTACGCACATCTGAATTAGTTTCCAATTAAACGTCCATATATTACGCCGCACCATTAGCGAATAATTTCGTTTAATTATGCCATACAGTGATCTTAGGATCGTGATATTTTCTATGGAAATATACGGAGCAATTTATCTACGATAATAAGGCAGGGTATTTTTTATTTTTCTTAAAAATTATTATTATCTTTCATCAAAAATGTTGTTTCCTTTTGGCTATTGTCAAAAAAATACCAAGAAGTAATTGCTTTTAACTAAGTTTATATTTGGTTTTATTAATAACACTATGTGATAGTGGTTCGGCCTTTGTATGGAGACCCTGTCCAAATTACACAGATAAATTAAAATCAGCTAAACAACGCCCACCCTTACTTTTTGTAGAAGGTAGCATATGCCATACGTTTTGCTTCGGCGACACGTTGATGCATTTGCTGTCCAGCAGCTTATATGACGTGTGTCGGGTGACACACGTACGAGTACCTGCTTCGTGTCACACATACTTGTTGTCGGCTTTTGCATGATGAAAATCAAACATTTTAGATATTAGCGTCATGCACCCGACACGCACACATATAAGCTGCTGGTCAGCAAATGCATTCGCGTGGCCACAGTACAAAAATATGAGAAAAGAACACGCAATCCTATGATTATGCTGAAAGAATAATATAGAAATATTACAGCTCTGGTGCAGACCAGAGTAAATAGGATATTATTTCGATAAAAGGAAATACCATAAAACAAATGATGTGTATAAAAATTCCGTACTTTCCCAATTCCTCATTTTATGACCAAAAATCCGTTTTTGAGTCATAACAACTACCTTATACAATTTCGCTAGTTCTCAATATTTAATTTTTTTAAGAGTAATCAAACAGCCAAGTATTTGCGATTTCCCAGTTTTGCTTTCGTTACGTTTAAAATTTTTCCAGTTTTGACAAAGTTGTGAAGTAAGTATTTTTGAAAGTACATTTAATACCGTGTCAAAAGACCCAGGGATCTGGGATGAAATTTGGTCACAGTTGAGAAAATTGTGATAATTTTGAAATTTAATTTATAATTTCAAGTACTAAGGAAATGTTCTTTAATAATGGTGGTATTCATTTTGCCTTCCGCAAATTATGTGGTCACCCAGGATTCTTTTGAGTTTGTGCATCATTGCAGGACATTGCTCATATGCGTTCTCTACTCTACATAATTTGAAGATTTCTCACAAATAAATTTCCAGTCTAATCAGTTGATGGTAGAGTCTGGTTGAACTTCGATAAGTTTATGCATTCCTTAAAACATTTTTGGTTAGTTTCCTATGAGTTTCTTTTTTATTAGGTAGATAAAGGTAGTCTGGAGTTTCATTCCCTTCAATGCCAATGTGACTCTGTTCTCAGAGAGCCGGGTTTTAAATGGCGGGTCCCAAACCCAGCGCACAACCAGCTATCCTGGAATGTTTTGCCTTCTAACGTTAGCTCACTCCCGAACGGGTGTTCGGAAGCTATCCACAGGATACGTGGGGTAATCCCGGACGTTGTGAGCTGCTTGAACCATATGCAGAAGAATCGTCCTGGCCACTCCCAAGTGAATGGCGGTCAGTAACTCTCCCCACTTGCGTGGACTACATATGGAACCATCCTCCATTCCTCTTATTACTTATTATAAAATGTAATGTCGAATTTTTTGAAACCTCAGTAAACGTCGTTTACGTATTCCCTCCAACTGTTTTTATTAGCAGCTAATTGCGCAATTAATTAGCTATTCCTTCTCCTTGTATTTTCTTCATATCGTTAATATCAGGTCAGTCCATAAGTTCGTTCGTATTTTACCCATAATTTCACTTTTGTACGACTTTTGCATACAACAAATTATTCGCGGTATATAACGAAACTATTTATATTTTCTTTGATACATATATTGTGCATTCAACAAGTGATTTTAATCGCGGAAAGAAGCACGTGTTGTTATAAAAGTGGTAAAAATGCAACAAATGCTCCTGCAGAAATAAACACTGTTCACTGAGAGAATACCGTGAGTGTAAGAACTGCGCAAAAGTGATTTTCAAAATTCCGAAGTGGTAACAGCGACGTGGAGGATGCCCTGCGCGCTGGTCGTCCTGAAGTCTTTAACTCCGACGCTTTGCTCGAACTCGTGGAAGCTGACTCAAATTTGACAGTCGATATGATAGCTCAGAGGTTAAATTCATGGCATGGAACAGTTCATAGGCACCTGGTTCAGTTGGGAAAAGTTTCAAAGCAGGGAAAATGGGTTCCGCATAGACTTTCCGTCGCCAACCTTCAGCAGAGAGTGAATGTGTGTTCTCAGCTGCTGCAACGGCTTGAAAATGAAAGTTTTTTGAACCGTATTGTTACTGGTGATGAAAAATTGTTCCAATAATCCTGTTTGCAAACGCCAATGGTTAGATAAACCAGAACCGACCCCTAGAGATGGCCTTCACCCCAAGAAGACTCTCCTGTCTATTTGGTGGGATATGGCCGGTTTTGTTTATTATGAACTTCTGGAACCAAACCAGACGATAGCTGCTGATTGGGTAAAATACGGTGCACTAGACAGGGCTAGTGTACTGGGGCGGCAGCCCTTGGTCGGGAATAAAAACCCGAGTCATTCCGGTAACGTAGAACCGGCTGCCATGGGAATAACCTGGCGACCTATGCTATCGCTTGCATCAGACCACTTGCCCATTATCATCTCGATCGAGAGACCCGCCGATTTTGTTTCCGCGGATCACCGGTCATATATCAACTTTAACAAAGCTGATTGGACCAGATTCGCGGAATTTACTGAGAACATCTTCGCAGCCCTACCCACTCCCACCGATGTGCGCGCAGGCGAACGCGCACTCCGCAAGGCGATTACAGCCGCCGCGGCTCGCTTCATACCTGCTGGACGGATCCGGGAATTACGTCCCAATTTCCCAGCCGAAGCAGCCGTTATGGCAAACGAGCGTGACCGTCTACGCCAGGCCGATCCCGGGGATCCTCGTATAAAGGATCTCAATTTGGAGATCCGGCAACTGGTCACCCAACATAAGCGGACCAAATGGGTAGAGCATCTGAAGTCCTGTAACTTCACCTCTGGTGTGAGCAAGCTCTGGTCCACCGTAAGGTCCCTGTCGAACCCGACGAAGCACAACGACAAGGTGGATATCACCTTCAACGGTCGTACTTCGTCGGACCCGAAGAGATGCGCGAGCTATTTTAGCCGGCAATTTATATTGCATCCTCCGGTCGACAGATCCAAACGTTGTGCCACCAGACGGCTGCACAAACTGCCCTACAACAGTGCACCGCTTACTTTCACCAGCGACGAGGTTCAGGGGGCCATCAAACACATGAAACCATCAAAAGCCATTGGCCCCGACGGACTAAACATGCTGATGCTGAAAAAGCTGGGTCCATTGGGAGTAGAATATCTCACAAAGGTCTTCAACCTGTCTATGGCCACTCTCATCATTCCTGATAAGTGGAAATTAGGGAGAGTGGTCCCACTGCTGAAGCCTGGGAAACCCGCCAACCAAGGGGAGTCTTATCGTCCGATAACTCTCCTTTCCCCAGTAGTGAAGACACTTGAGGCCCTTCTACTCCCACTCCTCACTCAACACCTGACTCCAGCCCCACACCAGCATGGTTTCCGTAGAGTGCACAGTACCACCACGGCACTCACCGTCATAAACACCCAGGTAAACCGCGGCCTTAACCAAAACCGCCCCTGCGAGAGGACTGTCCTAGTAGCGTTGGACCTACAAAAGGCTTTCGACACAGTCAGCCACGCCACGCTACTAGATGACATTTTACAGTCGACACTCCCGCCAGGGCTGAAGAGGTGGACCGCGAACTACCTGAGTGGTCGTCACTCGTCGGTAGTATTTCGAGACCAAACCTCAAAACAGAGAAAAATAAAGCAAGGAGTACCGCAGGGTGGTGTCCTTTCACCCTTGCTTTTTAATTTCTATATTTCGAAACTCCCCCAGCCACCAGAGGGAGTCTCACTGGTCTCATATGCCGACGACTGCACGATAATGGCGTCGGGCAATGACATTGATGGCCTATGCTCAAAAGTAAACGACTACCTCGCCAGCCTTTCTCGCTTCTTCACTGCGAGAAACTTAAAACTTTCTCCCACTAAATCCACGGCGACCCTATTTACCACCTGGACAAAGGAGGTCAAGCTGCCACTTCAGGTACACGTCGACGATACCCCAATTCCGACGATAAACAACCCCAAAATTTTGGGAGTCACCTTTGACAGCTTGCTCTCCTTTTCGGCGCACACAACCGCTATTGCAACGAGAGTACAGAATCGCAACAAGGTCCTCAAGTCGCTTGCCGGCAGCACTTGGGGCAAAGACAAAGAAATGTTGCTGTCGACTTTCAAAGCAATAGGCCGACCGGTTCTGAACTATGCCGCGCCTGTCTGGTCGCCTGGAACCAGTGATACGCAGTGGACGAAGCTTCAGACCTGCCAGAATACTGCCATCAGGACCGCGACAGGATGTCTCCTGATGTCCCCTATCTACCATTTACATGACGAGGCGCACATGCTCCCGGTTAAGGAGCATAACAAAATGCTCGGCAAGCAGTTTCTGCTTGGGTGTCACCGTAGGCCTCACCCATGCAGACACCTGCTTGAGCCTGAGCCACCTCCCAGGCACATCAGGAGACACTTCCTCAACTACGTGGACGAGATCCAGGACAAAACGGACAGACCTCTCCAGGATCGGACAGTATACAGACAGGCTATGAACGACATTCATCGGGAGACACTTACCACCTTCCTAAGCTCCCGACCCCCGAATGCCGTTATCGGAGTCCAACCACCACCCATCGCAGACGAAGAGCTCCAGCTTCCTCGAGAGTCCCGCGTAATCTTGGCACAACTACGTTCTGGATACTGTAGCAGGTTAAACTCCTACCTATCCAGAATCGACCCCGACATACTAAACATATGTCCTGCATGTGAAGGTACCCCGCACGATACTAACCACCTCTTCACATGCCCCATCAAACCCACTCATCTAACACCTCTCTCCCTCTGGACCCAACCCGTCGAAACTGCCAGTTTCCTGGGCCTACCGTTAGATGAGCTAGACGAAGACGACCGGTAATTTACACTACACTGACAGGGCGAAGATACTGCTACAACAACAACAACAACAACATAGCTGCTGATTATTATTCCTATCAGCTATCAAACCTGAATGAGACACTTAACGCTCGAACTAATGGACTGACCTGATATTAATTAAACAAACCAAAAACACCGAAATATTCCACCAAAATAATTTCTATAAAGAAAAACCTTTCACAACAGTATTGCCAGCTGATTGCCAATTTTGGAGGTAATCTGTCATATGTGAACAGGTAGATTAATTTTGTGGATTAATTGATTATTAATGCATATGTGAACGTACTTTTAGGATAGTACTTCCAAGTATAAGTAACGAAATTTTACGGAATATGCTTGTTGTGTATAAACAAACAAAAAAATGTCAAGCAAAGAAGCAAAAGTTTGGTAAACAAACGCCATTCTGATGAGAAATTGTAGAAAAATGGTAGTTGACAATTTGCAAGTTATATTTACTTTAAAATAATGTCAAGTTTTTTTTAGAAAACTCAAGGTAGTACTAGAGAGTAGAGGGTTTGAAGTGCTACTGGGTGCGGAGAGAAGAGTTCCTTGACACAAGGATAAAGCTTTTTTTTGAAGACATGATATCGCAAGGGTTCGATGTAAGTTTAACGATTTTTTTGTCTTTTTTGACATTTTTGAGCAGTTTAAAAAGATATATGCAAAGTGCAATGTGGGAAGAACCGTTGCCGCCTTTCGTTTGCTCCGTACATGGAGCACATGATGAGATTTTTGACAGTACACTAGTTGCCAATAATCACATCATTGATTTAGCTATTGGGCGAGCTCCACCATCACAACAACCAGCATCTACTCAATCGCGATCACAATGTTCATTACCACCTCTAGTACTTAATTCTCGTCGGAAGAAAATCTCGCGGGAAACTTACTATGAAAATAATTGGAATTTTAAAAAAGAAATAGCGGGAAAAATGCCTGAAAACGGAAGTTCAACGGTGCCGTCGTTCAATTACTAAAAGATAAATAAAGTAAATATTAGAAATAAAAATAAAAAATTAAATAAAATTAGAGGCGCTTAAAGAAACACTGAAAAAGCGAATTTAAAAATAATTTTTATATTTTGAATTACTTTTTATTTTTAGTTTTTGAACTCTTTTTTGTCGATATTCAAATGAATTCTTGATATATTTAATTTAATTTAACGAGGCCAATGAACTGTACTACTAGAGTACTTGAGTTTAAATAATTAAAATAAGTTTTCTTTTTTTAATTGCAAGTACAAGTATCGAGGAATCACTACCACCACCGTACCAATAGCGAAAAGTGGAAAGCATTAGAAAATTAAAATTAATTGCGACATATATTTGTTATCAAATTTTATACTTATTTATATCGAAAAGTGGCAGATATTGGAAAGAGGGGCGAGGCCCCACATCAAAATTTTAATGAGCAGTGCGTATAAAAAGGGGTCTGCGATGTTGAGTGGGGTAGTGGAGACTACCATTCAGTAAGGCCCGGGCTCAAAACCCACAGTGGGTGTGAAACACCCGCCAAATATATACTATGTATAATGCAATATCAGTGGTGTAAGTGATATGACCTATAGAGGTCGTCAATTGAGTGTGTGGGTTATTCACACATAGTAAATTTATACATATAAAAGACTTCGTTCTGTGTGTACATCTGAGTGATCTAATAATTATCTACGTATATTTAAAAAAAATGTATTTATGCTTTACATTATTACTCTGAAAAACTCTGATTCATATCTATTACCTCTTCTTATTCCACTTCGACAATTCAGATCAATGTAGAACTTATAACTACAGTTGCGGACAAAACTCTTCGTACGACCCCTTTTTTCTTAATTTCTCCCGATCTAAAGCATTTAAGAGAAACGTAATGATGCAGTTTTGTTTTAAGCCTAATTATATATGAAAAAAAAAAAATATTTTCAGTATTTACTTTAAAAGTTATTCGCGAAAAATTTGTATGGTGCTACAACAACAACAACGTTGCAGAAATACCATCAAGAACTGTAATGGAATATTGGGTGCAGTGGAATAGTTCTGGATGTGGTGCGTCCGTTTCCAACTAGTGATTTTTGCAACAAATACATACATATGTACTCGTTATTAACGATTACTTCAGTAAGTGGCCAGAAATGTACGCTCTTCCAAACCAAGAGGCCAAAAGCATTGCTGAGGTTTTTATACAGCTTTCTAAGTTTGGAGAATCTACTGAGTTATATTCAGACCAAGGAAGAAACTTCGGGTCCGCAGAAGTTAAAAAACAAATAACACACTATTTTGATTCTGTTTTTACAAATTTTAATACAATAATACCAATTTTTTTACTTCCTATTAATTCTGTATATTCTCCTTTCTCCATTCCTCTATTATTGCTGTTTATAATGCTACTACTTTCTTCAAAAAGGCCCATTTCCAAAGAATTTAAAGTTTTTTATGAATTCCCTTTAAATGATGTGAATAAATATGTATGAGTACAAAAAAGAAGTCAAAGATAAATAAAGAGTGCTAGTTTTTGCTATTGAAGCCGAAAAATTAATTTATTTTTTATATTAAAACTCATTCTTGACATACTGTGTGTAGTTTTTGGTCGATTAGTTTCTTCTCGTGCATTCTTCGGTCTGCGGTTCTAAACCATAAAACGTCTCTTTCTTTGTATTTTTGTCATTTAAAAGCTGATAATATACTTTCTGTTCCAATATCTCCTTTAATATTTGAATTGAGACACAATTGTTTGTATTGGTGGAACTGTTAAATATGTTAGTTCACAATCAACTAAGGGTGAAAAATAATCCTCGGATAACGGCTTCTCAATGTAAAAACATTTGAAATTCCAATGGCAAATCTCCGAGTGTATTTCTGCCATGAAAAAAGCTCCTCATAAAAAATATCTGTCGTTTGGAGTCGGCTTGAATGTGTAGGTCCCTCCATTTGTGGAACAACATTAAGACGCACGCCACAAATAAGAGAATGAGCTCGGCCAAACACCCAAAAGAGTTTTTGTTTCCAAAAATTGAAGAGGATGACATGGACGACATTTGGTTTCAACAGGACGGTGCAACTTTTCACACTGCCAAAGTTACACTCGAACTTTTGGCTACCGTTTTTAAATTCCGATATCAATTGGCCGCCTCGGAGCTGTGACTTAATCCCGTTGGACTATTTTTTGTGGGGAGCCGTTAAGGACAAGTGCTATGCGAACCATCCAGAGACGATTGATGCTTCAAAACACGAAATCGAAGTTGCCATTCATGAAATTGGATCCCAAACAATCGAAAATGTGCTTAAAAATTGGGTTGGTCGAATGGCCTACTGTAAAGCCAGTCGTGGCAGTCATTTGAACGATATTATTTTTCATTTATAAATGACAATGTTCAATCTTCAAAATAAAAAAAAAAATTTGAAAAAATATTGATTCGTTTTTTTTATAGCCGATTCAAAAAGCAAATTTTACATGGCCCACCCTATATGTATAAACGAGAGGTGCTGTTTATATTTCTGGCTAATTATGGAAAAATTAACATTGATGGGTAAAAATGGTTTTATTGGTTGTCAAAACATTCTCCATTTTTATTTGCGTTCGTTTGGACCAATTTTCGAGACATTTTGTCCACACGCGCTTCCAGTGCGTTTTTAAATTGTGTGGCATCCATCGTGCACACTACTTTCTTACCACATCAAATTTTTGAAGAAATTTTAATTTTTTATTAATAAAACATAGATTTTTGTGACTATTATTAGTGGCTGCCTTGAAAATATTCGGTTCGGGCTTAAAAATAGATGTTCGTTCATTTTCTAAATACATGTTTAATTAAATTTTAATGACACGACTGCTATTTTTTCGAATTTTCTGACTCTGAAAATAGTTTTAAGCTATTATATTTAAACTTAGCTTAATTATTAACATTTTATATGAATTTATATTACTTTAAATATTATTATTAAATATTTACCAGGCTAAACGACAAGTGGACGATTTATTTGAAGATCTAAGAGATGGTCACAATTTGCTCACACTTTTGGAAGTTCTATCGAATGAATATTTGGTAAGTTGAGAACCCACACAATTTTTAAATTTTCTTTCATTTTATTTGAAATCTTTTTTTAATCGCAATAAATTGAAAAAATCCAGTCTTTAACATAAAATAACAAAGTTAACAATAGTAACAGTAACAAAAACGCAAAACAGCGTTGACAAAAGTTTCTATCTTGTATAGGGAGTTTGTTTTTAGCTGCATGAGAATTATCGATAATTAAGCTTTGGCAGCTGAGAATGGTAAACTGTGTTGACATTTCTGATAAACTGTAAAAATATTTGTTCTATCGAAATGAACCTATCCAGTGGCCGCTCGAGGAAACTATCTCGCAGAGATATCCGTTTCATTTTCAAGAAAGTGGGCAAAAATCCAAATGTTAATGCTTAAAAATTAGCTGAACATTTAGCAAGCACATCATAAAGGTGTGTTCGCCTAAGAACAATTCGAAGGACTCTGAGCAAACACGGATTCCACAATAGAACATTACGCAAAAAAATTTAGGTTAGGTTGAAGCAGTTGCCTGTGGGATACACTCATAGTCCCTTGTGATGCTGCGTGGGAAACTTGTCCCTATCTCTCCTAAAACCAGTGTGTGGTTTTCAAAAGTTTTATAATATTTCTTTGCGCAGAATTAAAATCTTTCAATTCATTGAAAAATTGGCTACGTAGTAAACCTACGTCTGGATAGAGCGGGACAATGACACAGAAGAAATTTACAGCTTCTGCAGAAGCCATGTATTTACAACACACCCATCGTATTAGGCAGTGCCCTGTTATAACTGAGATCAGTGTATAAGACTGTGCTTGTTTTGGCTTAGCGGAGATTCTGTGCGTTTAGCATTAAGGTCGGCCACAATTATCGGGCGATTCCACAGGTGGTTTCATTACGCCATCTTTCATTCCCTTCTCTTAAGGTTTCCTCGAAGATAAGTAGCTTACATGTTTGTAAGGGTATGTCTATGTCATTGGCTATGTACTCATAGGTCAATTTGGTGTCGAGTCTCGGTAGCTTATCGGCTCTCCAGTTTCGTTCAATGTCGCAATGGCTAAGAACCCATGTTAACTTAAGGTGAAATGACTCAGCCCTCTCGTTAAGAGATATGCGGCATTTCATGACTACCTTGGAGGCTGTCGACTGTTTTGTGATGGATTTTATCAGAGAAAATGTAGATATCATCTCTAGGTATCGTTTCATACTGTACCAGTGCCGCGGCTTTCATTACTGCCTTTATCAGTTCAGTCTGAACAGGACCACAGTCCGTACACTTACATAAAGTCCCCATTTTCGCCGAACATAGATTTTTAAATTTGTAGCTTCCAATGAAGTTTGAAGTCAAGTATCACTCACTATCAAGGTACCTAACTTCCGATGAAAACGGAAGAACATGAATGTTGGAAATTGAAAAATTATTTCTGTTTAACTTCTTCTTGGAAACCCTGTGAAAACAGGTCCAGTCAGTTCTTTTACGATTTCCACGGGAATATAAGGTTTCCTGAACGCAATCGACTTCAAAAAGGATCAGCCTATGATCCGAAAAAGAGCTCTTTTGGGAAACCGTCTTATTTTTAACCATGACCACAGAATGGTGAGAGAATAATATCAAGAATTAATTCCAAGCCGCTTGTTGTTTCCGATGCTGGGGCAAAACAAACGTTCTTTCAAATTAGTAGATTATGGCTAATTAAAAAATCAAAAAGAGATTCACTTCGTTCATTAATTCCACTACTGCCCCAAATGGTGTGTCTTGTATTTGCAACACAGTCGATCAGAATGTTCTCGTTCTTGGTCAAGAGAGATGGTGCATTTCTTCAGGAGGCGTTGAGTTGTCATGGGCCATATATGAGACACAAAATACAACTTTCACTTTATGGTACCACCGTCACATCTGGTAAACTGGGATTATATAGCAATTCTTCCTTCAGTCCCATAATTTTATGCTCCCAGATCCAAGGCTCTTGAATCAGGCAGATATCGAAATCTTCGTCACGGAGAATGACAAAAGACCAGAGACCCGTTACTGATCAGCAGCAGAACGACAGAGCTATGTTCCTAAACTTTCTTTTACATTCCTTTACCTTGATGACAGACCAGTTATCTATCGGAACCTCAGGGATTTGCAATTTAAGATACGAAAATTTCCGAAGTTTCCTATCCAGCTTAATTTTCGCGATCGTGGTCACCTTGGAATCTCCGAAGCAGAGATGAGCTTTAGCGATACTCTTATCCAGAAACTCTTTCGAAACCTTGTCGGCATATTTTAAGGGACGACAGCCTCGACATTGGCTATGAGATACCTGACGGCCACGCCTGACCATGTCCTTCAATAACTCCCCAGGCAGTACCTCTCTTCCACTTTTGGATTTAGCGTTCACAAGATAGCTTGATCCCTGGCCACTTCACCATAAGTCGCCCTCGCGGCCGCAGCTACCACACTGGTCGTAGGGCCCTTAGCACCCTGAACTGTGGAGATTCTGCTCTTCTTAGCATCGCGCCCACTCACGTCCTGTGAACGGTTGCGCTTAGCCAAGCTCTGTTCCGAACATTTAGGCTCTTGCTGTGGCTGGTTCAGCTTAGATGCGATCCAGCCACAATCGTACTCCTTGATTGAAGCTTCGCATTAAGCACGGTCTTCAATGTCCCTCTCGTGCGCTTTATCAGCTTGTTCATTTTGTTCAATCTTTCCCAGAATGAACTGGGCTCTCGTTACGCCAGGAGCCGGACACGGGATTTTTATTTTTCTTTTTGGCAACCTTCACTATGGTTGCCGGGGCATCCTTGCGAAGTCCACCTTGACTAGCTTACTGGAGGTCGTCTTCGAGGCTGTTTGAATTCAGCTTGGTTTGAGAAGAGGAGTGCTGTGAAGTGTCTCGGCCGGCATACATGGCTCGACGATCGTGTCCTGGCGTCATGGCTGGAGGCCAGCATATCGTCTTCAGAGAGCGCGCTCTGCACACTCCGGGTTTTGTTTATTTGATTCCTTTATCGTTTTATGGTCCCACGGCGGAGCCGCCTTGCCGTGGTAAGGCGCTTAATACAACCGACCATGCCTGGGCATCGAAGGCTGTGTTATTCGCATCACTTTCCCCCCTAAAAAAAAATAAATCTGATCGCGAAGCATTGAAGAAGACGCCGAAATGTCGATTCGTCTTCGTTTTCAACTTGTACGTCTTTGACCTTCGACTACGTGGAAATTTTTCCGCAAGGATCTTGGCTTATATGCCTATAAAATACAGCTCATTCAATTCAATTCATTGAAACCAAAGGACAATCGTTTGTGTTCAATTTTTTTCGATTGGGCTAATTTAGATTTATTAAATATTAGATTGATGTCGGATATCATAATCAAGAAATAAATGCCATGAAATTAACTACCAGATTATAATAAAAAAAATTCATTCCAATTATATTTCTGTTTGGTTAGTTATCAAGCTCTTAAAAAAACCACCAGATATAATTGGCCCTGGTTGTTGTTGTTGGTTGTGTGGCTAAGATTCTCCTTCAATTTGTGGTGTGCGTCTTGATGTTTTTCACAAATGCAGAAACTTACTGTTTTATGCCGCCTCCGAACGGCAATGATTTTCTATGAGAAGCTTTTTCGTAGTAGAAAGTCTTTCGGAGGTTTGCAATCGTAGTAGCCGAGAAGTAGCCGCCATAAAAAAGCACGTTTAATATCGTTTGGTGTCTGGCACACCAAAAATATCGCCACCGGCGGCCAAAGTATCCTAAAACGGATTCTGATAGCGGGGAGCAAATTTTTGCACATTCCTGTAGTACATCGGCCTGGGATATTGTGTGCTTCTTACATAACAGATATGTTAATAGGATAATAATAATTTGGTAATTATATTTTATATATGTATTTCCAGCCGCGCGAAAAAGGAAAAATGCGTTTTCATATGTTACAAAATGCTCAAATGGCTCTTGATTTTCTTCGGTACAAAAAAATTAAATTGGTTAACATCCGCGCTGAAGACATTGTTGATGGCAACCCCAAATTGACGCTTGGACTTATTTGGACCATAATTTTACATTTTCAAGTGAGTACGAATAAAAGCTATTAAAAAATAATGACTATAGATTATTAGATTATTACTGTACACATACATATAATGTAGCATCAAATTTGTGGACGATATTACGTTAAGGTTCCCTCACTAAATGGGGTAGGACTTACATTTGCTGTCGAGTTAAAGTTCTTTGGGTTTACTTTTCAGACTGTCAACACAAATAGAGCCGAAAGATGGAGCTTAAAACCGTGTTTAGCTATACATTGCTGTTGTGAGTGTTATCCTCTTCTATGGGCATTTTAAGCTGAGTTAATAGCTTTCATAGAGGCTTTGTTGTGGGTCAGGAACTCGCCCGTTGTACCACATCCTACCATAAAATCTCTGCCGGGCTAAAACACTTCATCAAAAGTA
Organism: Anastrepha ludens; assembly: GCF_028408465.1. Lineage (NCBI taxonomy): Eukaryota > Metazoa > Arthropoda > Insecta > Diptera > Tephritidae > Anastrepha > Anastrepha ludens. The sequence continues at coordinate 76,781,160 of NC_071502.1, forward strand.
GCAATTGATTTAGAGCTTTGGCTAAATGGTACACCACGAATGTTGTCTGGGAATCGCGTTGAGCTGGCTAGGCGACGAACTGATCTTACATCAGTCAATTCTGCGTAGTATTAGGGCATCCCTTTATCCTCAAGCAAGCTCTGGAGCAAGTCGGTTTGCATCGCGCAGGACAGGGTAAAATGAATGAATACAGAACTAAGTCCCTTAAGGATAACGAATGGGGTTTTCCTCCAATGACTTCTGTCGCAGCTGCACTCTTGCCAGACATCGCTGTCTAAACTCTATTTAAAATCTTAATTTTTTGTATGCCTGGCAGGCTTAGCACCCGCAGTAATCCACAGTATTTCATCGTTAGTTAAAGAGACGAAGTGAACCCCTCAACACCCTTATAGAGAGTGGGAACCGCAGCAACCTAACCTAACCATAATATTAAATGAAGTGACCTACAGCTATATGGCGACTCTGAAAGTCAGATGATTTTTATGAGGAGTTTTTTCAAGGTAGAAATACGGTGAGAGGTTTGCCTTAACCTACCATCACCTATCGCTATAAGAAAAAAACTTGTCTATCATTCGGCGGCTTAAGTGCTACTTGAATCAAAAATCAGTGAATATATTAACATTTATGCGTTAGAAAGAAAACTATCTTGAAATCAGGGGTTGTTGTTGTTGTAGCAGTTCACGAGGCCCTACCAGTACGGTGTAGTCACCGATCGTCATCGTGTAACTCATCTACTGATAGACCCAGGAAACTTGGTGTTTCGACAGGGTACTTAGTAACGTGCGGAGTACCTTCACATGCCAGACATATATATGTTGAGGTCAATTATCGATAGATAGGAGTTCAACCTATAATAGGTTGTATTTGGATTCTGATAACGACAACGGATATCGGGAGTTCAAAGTGGCGAGAGTCTCCCGATTAATGTCGTTTAATGTCGGATACCGCCGCCGCCGTAGCCGAATGGGTTGGTGCATATGAAACACCAAATGATTTAAACCTATAGGTAATCCCTCCATATATAAATATATATATATTTTTTGACTGATCCAGTAGTTGCAGTTGCGGTCCTAGATATCGTAGATGTAGTCGAAGAGATATCTCCTAACTCGCCTGAGGTCGCTCAGACTCCAGTAAATGCAGAAATTGCTTGCTTAGCATTTTGCGGTGCTCCTTGACCGGGAGTATGTAAGCCTCGTTGTTAAGGTGTTATAGAGTAGGCAGTATGGGGGCAGGTCTAAAGCTTTGTCTACTGCGCATCACTAGAGCCAGGCGACTAGACAGACGCAGCGTAATTTAGTACCGACCAGTCAATAACTTTAAATGTCGCCTGAAACATTTTTTTGTCTTTGCCCCAAGCGCTGCCGGTTTGCGACTTGAGGACCTTGTTTCGACTTTGGATCTTAGTGATATGAATCGACATTTTTGCTAGGGGATCGATAATTTTGCCAAGTACAGTGGCTCAATAAAGAACTCGGACATAAATAGCTTGCAGCTTCAAATTCAAAATTTTTGCAAGAAATGCGAGTTAAATATTTTTTTATCTTTTAATTTTTCCATTGAGTATTTATATAGGATTTTAAAAATAGTAACAATAATTTAGAAATTCATTACCTGCTTGTTATAAAAAAATTATCAGGCAGCATTCGCAGAATTGGTGTCAAGAAAGATATTGGACATCTGGCATTATTCCGATTGTTTGCAGTTTAGAAGGGGAATCCACAATTAGTTTGCTCTCGGTAGAACAGTGCAAAGAAAGACGCAATAAATTAAAATAAAATTTCAGTTGTGTTTTGTTGAATAAAGGTCCAAATTGTAAACATGGGTAAACAGCGTGGACAGAGCGTTCCCTCGACCGTGATAAAATGTTTTAAGTAAAAAAATCCGTGGAAAATAAGAAAAAAACAAATTGAGCCAAATCCAAATTTAAGCGCTCCTAAGCTCGCAACAGAAGTCGCCCAACACCTTAATATTAAGAAAATAATTATAATGGAAGAGTTGCACGAAAAAACATTTAATCAACGAGATTAACCGACACAAGAGAATAAAAATCCGTAAAGCGTTATGGGGATAAGATGAAAGCAAGTTTAACATGTTTAAGTCAAATGGACAATCATATATAAAGAAAACCTAATGAAGAGTTGCAAGAAAAAAACTTACGTCCGACAGTTAAACATGGGGGTGGGTCGGTAATGGTATAGGATTGTATGTCCGCTGCTGGCACAAATTTCTAGCCTTATTAACGGCAATATGGACCACAAACAATACCTAACAATTATGAAAGAAAATTTGGTTCAAAGTGCTGACAAGTTGGGAATTAAGAACAGTTTCCAGTACTATCAGTATCCCAAGCATAAGACATCTGATGACCGTCTATAGCTTATGTACAACTGCCCTAAAGTACTGGCAACACCCACAATCTCCAGACATCAATGTAATTGAACATCTGTGCGCTCATTTGGGAAACCAACTGAAAAAGCATGTTATTAGAAACAAGCAAGACATAGAAGATGCTGTTAAAGAAGAGTGGGGGAAAATAGATCCTTTAACATTCAAGAAGTTGGTCGAATCTATGCCAAGAAGTTTGAATACTGTGAGAAAAATTAAACGCCGACTAAATATTAATTATATTGTTTTATCTTAAATATTATTTGCCTTACTCTACTTTATATAAATGTCCGAGTTCTTTTTTGTCATGAATTTTGCTAAGTTTTATGTTTGTATTTTCTGTGTACGAATGAGTTGAATTTCGTTTATGTTTTTTTGTAGTTTTGAAAAATACGCTTGAAGAACGCAAATAAATGTGACATAAAAACACATTAAAATTGCATTTTAATATATATTTGTTGATTTAAAACCCTATCACTTGGGTGTCCGAGTTCTTCATTGAGGCACTGTATATAGTATAACTCATTTACAAAAAAACGTTCATGCAATCGGAGGTTAAGGGGTTAGGGGTAGTCAGAGGCCCGAAAAAATGATGATTTTCACGAATTGTTTTTTGCTACTTAATTAATTTATTTAACAAAAATAAAAACATAGCATAAAAACATCATGTTTTAACTTGACTTCACCAAAATTTCAAAACAAAAAATTAATAATTGCAAAAGTTATCGCTGTTTGTGTGAAGCCCGTTTCTCCAGAAGTCCCTTGCGGTGAACATCACAAGTCCTTGCAGATTCATCTAAAACCAATCGGATGAGAAAAATTATTTTTATTGATAGATAATCTCGAGCCGGATCGAAGCTTTTTTTTTTTTTTTTTTCAAAATGAACAAAATGGCGGCCTCAGGAAATATTTTTCAGATTTTCGGGAAAAAACCAACAGTTAATTGTTAAAAAAAAATCGAAATTTTTGAAAAAAAAAAAAATCCTTCGATCAGGCACAAGTTTTTTATGTTTTTCAAAAGCTGTATAAATTTTATTGAAATCTACGTAGCGGTTTTTAAGTTACAGTGTTCACCAGTTTGAAAAACATAGTTTTGAGAAAAACGCATTTAAAGTTTTGCTATCGGCTCCGGAGCGGCCGAGCGCCCTTTGTTAATTGTTGAATAACTTGAAAAGTATTTGTCGGATTCACTTCAAATTTTTACACAATATTTTTAAAACATTATACTATAAGAAAATGCAAAAAAAACAAAATCGATTTTTTGAAAATTCTGACTATCCCTAACCCCTTAAATGTACTCGTCTTAGAAATAAGTTTTTAATTTAAAATTGCAATGTATTATATAAATATAGCCAAAGGTTGTTGAGTTGGATATGAATAAATAAAAGTAAAAAAGATAAAACTATATAACTATATAAATAAGAATTATAATTTATTGAACATACTTATGTTTCAATATAATATAATGTGTGAGTTGAGTTATTTTTGAAAGCATGCACACATTTGTGTGTAGAGTCAATAATTAAAAGAAAGCGATTCTTGGGCCGCCTTTATTGGTCTTCTACTCCAGATTATCTTATTGAGTTTAGTGTAGGCCGTTCGATTAATACTCAATCGATAACACGCTAGTGGCTCGTGTTAATATACATGTTGTCTTTATGCTATTTCCGTCTGTCCGGATTCATAAAATGAATTGTGTGGTGTTAAAATGCTAAAGGTATAAAACTTTAACATAACATAACACCTACTCATAAAATATATAGATTGTTTTGCATGAAAACAAAAATGGAAACGTGTTTACATTTGCCCACGTACGTTCGCCTACACGTTCACATACCAAAAGTTACAAACAAGACTCGATTGCACTCTTTGCCTATATTTAGATTGCATGGAAAAGATATATTCGAAAAATTTTGCAAAAAGAAATCTTTAATTTTTTGACCTGAATATGAGCCAAAAGCAATAGTGTACATCTGTTGTTTTTCAATCCATGAAACACGATATTTGAGTTATATGATTCAAACACTATTGGCTAAATTAATTGCTCAAATTGCAATTCAAAAATTTTTTTAAATGCTCGTGACTTACTTGTTAAAAGTTATAACTTAACAAAAAGAAAAGAAGCTAGCATACAGACATAAGTCTTAAGACTTAAAAGTAAATCTTTTTTATTTCTTTTTAATTCAAAAACTGCAGGGCAGGGCATTGTATTCGTTTAACGAATAGAGTTGATGAGTTCTGGAAAGGTGGCTTAAATCGTTCAAAAAATATTTTTAATTAGTAATTAGGACAATACATTTGAAAAATGTGGGGTGATTAGAATTCTCGAAGGAAATTAAAAACAAATGTAATAAAATAAAACTAAGTAATAATAAAAAATGAAAAAAAAACTGTTCACTATATAACTATTTAATGTTAGGGTATTACAATTTCTATTAAGATTTGCTTTTTACAAATTAGTATACAAGATGCGCGAAAGTATTTTCTTTAGGCTACACTGATATGTTTTATGCGCTCTTTGGAAATAATTGTAATGTAATATCTGTAATAGTTGTGCCGTGATTTCAAACTAGTGACAATATCTGTTAAGCGGAAACAGGCGCTATCAAGTTATTAGTTTAGTTTTATTGGGCCATAGTGTCGTCTGAGGTGGGTTATTGTGATTGACCTCGAGGCTATAATTGAAAGCTTCTAATGAATTTGAGTACTTGCTCGTGCTCTTTGTTCTACATTACAAATGGATTCAGAGTAACACAACCTATGTGAGTGGGTCTTCGTCTTGCGAGAGCTGCACATTCGCAGAGGATGCGGTCCGGTGTCTCATCGTCCAGCTCGCAAAATCGACACACGCTTGAATTTGCACAATAACGATAACGAAGACTAAAATGTCCCTTATACATAGTATCCAGTGAGAGCTCGTAAGGCCTTAAGGACGTTAAATATTATGTACAGAGAAAGATTTTAATGAATAGTAACAGTTTCCGTTGATAGTAACAGTTGTTGAAATAGTTTCCGTTCCGATGGTAATGAAAAAAAAACTTAATGGATTCTTGTTACTGTATATGTATACATATATATATATATACATATGTCAAAGCTTCTGTAAAATTTTAGGCAAAATTTGACTATTTTTTAACCATTTTGTTTAGCTTGATTTTTGGGCTCAATACTATAAATCTCCGAATTATTTAAATTAATTAAAGATATTTAATTGTTTATTATGCACTGCGCAATTTAAAACAAAAACATAAGTAAGTCAAGTACAAAGATTGGCTTACTTACCGCCTTGCCAGGCTTTACCATGAAGTAAAATGCTAGAAAGAATATAAGAAAACATTATGAGAAACAACAATTTTACCATTTTTATTGTTGAGCGTTACATCATCACATCTATACGAGTATACATATGTTTGTATCATAATTATGTGGGCATATCGAAATCAGTAAAAACAACCAAAGTTTGAAATAGTGACGTTATTCCGTTTGAAATTTTGTTTTATACCTAATTACAATCGGTATATATGTACATACAAACATATTGATAAACACAATATGAGAGCAATTAAACATTTTAACAAAACTAGTAAATTTCTACCAGAAACTTGTGTTGGAGTTGGAGTATTGCGAACGTTTTCGTAACTATTAGGCACTGATTTTAATATTTTGTAAGAAAGAGACTGATCGTTCGCCATCAGAAAATCAGTTAGAGCAGTAAGTTCAATTCGTGATGTGATGTAAGTGGGTGTTACTAGCTTAAACAAGTGTTTAAAGAAACTGAGCGGCTTGTTCATGCAGTAAAATATAAAAATATGGTGGTGTAATTTGTAATGCGTGTTTTTTAAGCTGTTGACTTTTAGTCATTGATAAAACATTGACATTTAAACTTCGGTTGCATGCTTTAGCGCATATTCAATAAATAGGTTTTTATACCTAGTACGTAGGATAACTATTACTCGATTCTACGACTTAGTGATACGGGTGACTGATGTGAATGCCATTATCGTGTGATTAAGCAGGGAAACTGAATGCTCGTTAAAAAATGTGGTGCAGAAATTTAAATTTGTTCAAATTGTGAAATATAAAAATTGAGCTATCAATTCAAAGGAACAAAAAATGGCAAAAATTGCCGAGTGAGTCTATGACTCTTAAAAAAGTGAAGGATGAATTTACAGAGTGGCTAATTTAATATGGGAATGATTTGTTTATTGTGCATACGTCATTGAAACTTTGAACGACATCTAAAAATAGTTTTGCTTATAATAAATTTAACAGTATGAAATATAAATAAAAGCATTAGACAATCAAGTTTCAGGATTCATACTTTTTTTGTTGTCTATGCAGAAAGTGCAAACGATATATATGTACATATGTACGATCGTTCGTACCACCTAACAAGCGAAAAAAACGTCGCTAAAAATACCAAAAGTGTTTGTATTAGGCGATTTTAATATTTTTTTTTTATATTTTTTCATATCTTCGGCATTTATTGTCATATTATTGTTATTTGTCTCTTTGTCCTGAAGTATCCCATTCTATTAATTTCCGACTACAGCTAGCTGGATGTATGACAATATTTTCACAAGAAAACACCATAAATAAAATGTTTTGTTCGGTTTGTCATCGGGTTTAATCTCATTAGCAGTAAATGCTTTATTACAAACATGAGATAAGTAAACAATATATGCACATACTGTACTATGTATGGAAGACTCAATTCGTTGCTGTAACTCACAACATGCGGTTTAATTAAAGAATACTTGGCATTGGATTCTAGTTCTGGTTTGTGAGTAGTGCAACTACACTTACTATGATTGTCTGGTCTAGCAGATGTCTGTCCTTTTTTGCTATCTCTTAATCCTTTCTGTTTTCCCATTTTATTATAACTAAGAAGTTTTCGACCAAACACAATATTGCTTTTTCACAGCTTTAATGCGTAAATAATGTAGCGTGTAATGGAGCGTCTCTCTTCAAATGAACCAATAAATCAAGCACCGTTAGATGGAATAATATTTGAACTGGACTTTATGGTTAGACATCGCAAGAAAACTTATACTTACGTTGTGGGTGGGCTTACTGAGACCTTGGAAATAACAGATCTCAATAATTTAACGAGCATCATTTTCATTAAATCCCTGATAATTAAAACGATGGTTTTAGCAATTTTCAGGTTCATTTAACCGGGGATTCTGTGCATATATTTTTGTATTATTCCTTTTGTACAACTGTTTAAAAAAAATCAATTTTCATAAACTATTCTACAAGAATAGAGTAATCCCTGTGAATTCAAAACAAAAATATGAATAACGGATTCAATACTTCAACTCAACTTGAAAACTCTATGCTGAGAATAGAAAGTACGAATTATCAGCCGTCAACCATCGTTCCGAATTATTCTAACAATGCAATTAACAAATATATATCAACGGAAATAATCGGTCAAAGTATTGACAAAACTAAGATATCAAAGCGCTCAGCAAATGGAGGACGTCGTATTACTTCAAACATCACCCGTAAAGTAACCATATTAAACCGAAATGTTTTCGATACGATAAAACAACCAGCAAAGCTTCAAAAATTAGAAGGAGTGTCATCGATATGTGCTGCAAAAACGGTAAAGTAATTTAATTGTGGATTTGTCATTGAAGTTAACTGTATGCCATTATTTTGCTACTTCTAATTGAAAAAATTACTACAAGAGTATCTAAATTATATATATATATAATATATATATAATTGGCGCGTACACCCTTTTTGGCTGTTTGACCGAGCTCCTCCTCCTATTTGTGGTGTGCGTCTTGATGTTGTTCCACAAATGGAGGGACCTACAGTTTCAAGCCGACTCCGAACGGCAAATATTTTTATGAGGAGCTTTTTCATGGCAGAAATACACTCGGAGGTTTGCCATTGCCTGCCGAGGGGCGACCGCTATTAGAAAAATGTTTAAGTATGAGTATCTAAATTACTAATATTTATAATTATCTCATATTTTTGGTATCAAAATAATTTGATATCTATTTGGGTGTTATTAAGATAGTCCAGGGCAAAAAGAAGATATTTTTACTTGAGAGGCTTTAGTATTTATAAAACAAGGCATAACGGAGACGGAAATTTACAGCTGAATCGAAACGCTCATAGAAAAGAATTTTCTCCAAGCTTTACCCTTGAGCAATATCGGATCTGATTTTTGGATTTTGAGAAGTGGAGTGAAATGTGGGATATACTGAATATTCCACTTTGTTTAAAAATGTTTAATCCACGTTTAAACTTTTTAATATTTTTCCATAACGAAGGCAAAAAACACTACTATTTGTGCCAAAAGAAATGTGCGAGGTTCTCCATACGGTGATTCATTTTGCATCCTCTGGTCGATAGGTTAACGTGTCGTGCTACTAAACGACTGCACAAACGGCCAAACAACTGTGCCCCGCTAGGTTTCTCCAGCAATGAAGTCCAGGTGGCTTTCAGGAAGGCAAAAACGGAGAAACCTGGGGATTCTTATCGCCCGATAACCATCTTTCCCCCAATAGTGAAGACACTCGAAGCCCTCCTACTCCTACTTCCACTCTTCACGAAACACCTTGCCATGCATAAGCGTGTCTTCCGTAGAACGCACAGTGCCCTATACTTCTAAATTACACTAAGCATGGCTGATCGCTTGGCACTAGTGATTCGCAGTGGACAAAACTTCAGACCTGCCAGAATTCTGCCGTCAGGATAGCGACGGGATTCTCTCCTGCAACATCTATACAACAATGCCTTCATGATCCCGGTTAAGGGGGAACACCATTGTAAAAATTAAGTGTTTTTCATGAATTTTTTGTTTTTGATAAAATCGTGCAGGTTTGACAAATGAGTTTGTGTTTTTACCCTTTTTTTTTGTTTTCGAAAGGCTCGGAAAAATATTCATTCAAAAATTAAAAAAAAAAAAATTAAATTCGGTTCATAAGTCTTCGAGAAATCGAACCGTGTTCAGAAAAGTCGTTTTGAGAAAAACACGTAACTCACTACTTGCACTTATTGTATTGGGTATAACTTCATAAATTTTTAAAATTTTAAGTTAAAAATTTTTTTTACATATTTTAAGAAAAAAAAATCGATTTTTTGAAAAATCACTGTGGTGTTCCCCCTTAAAGAGCACAGTATCTCTTCGACTACAATAACGAGATCCAATAACGACTGCAACTACTGGATCGAACAGCATACAGACAGACATTAAATGACATTTGTCTGGAGTCTCTTACCACCTTCCTAAACTTTCCAACGCTGGCTTCGAAACTCAACCACCACCAATCGCAGACTTTAGTTCAATTTCGTTCTGGATATTGTGGCGGAATCAGCCCCGACATACTCAATATATGTATGTCTAGGATATGAAGGTACCCTGCACGATACTAACCACCTATTCACATACGCTCCTAATCCACCTACGTACCACCTATTCACGTTCGCATCAACTCACCTACCACCTCTATGCCTCTGAACCCAACACGTCGAAATAGCATGTTTTCCGGGCCTTTCGTTGGATGAGCTAGACGATAACGATCGGTGGTATATTTTTTCTCTTTTTTGGATTTATTTGCTTGAGTATACTGAAGCATATTTTACTATAAAGTATTAGGATATCGGGTAATTTAATTAAATTTAAGTATTTAAATATTCTTATACAACTACACAAGCGTACATCATATAACATATGTATAAAACAGATTGTTCATTTTACAGAGTTTGAGCTTTTACATTTGTTTATTTGATAGATTTCGGATATTGTTGTTGGCAAGGATGACAATGTGTCTGCTCGGGAAGCGTTACTACGTTGGGCTCGTCGCTCTACGCTACGGTATCCAGGTGTACGGGTGAATGACTTTACATCGTCTTGGCGAGATGGATTGGCATTTTCTGCATTAGTTCACCGAAATCGACCAGATTTGCTTGATTGGCGAAAGGCAAGAACGGATCGACCCCGTGAGAGATTAGAACACGCTTTTCATATTGTGGAAAAAGAATATGGAGTTACGCGTCTATTGGACCCTGAAGGTAAATACTGGTACATAGTACATTTGGATGGCCCTATTTTAAAATATGGGAAATCAATTACAAACTAAAATAAAACCGTTATTGGGAATGAATATGCCCCTGAATACTGCAGGAAATCCCTGTTTTCATGTGTACGGAAACTTTTTCTGCTTCGTTGAAGTGAAGTTTTTTGTTTTTGTTTTATAAAATTTAATTTTTAAAGATGTACTTAGGAACAAATGAATAGAAATTATAGAAAAATGACTGACTAAACATTTCTCATAAACGCTTAAAATGTTTTAGCTTTTTTACGTTCGGCAAAGAATTCGCAGAGATCCCCTTAGAAAACATAAAATCATGTCCAGGGAAATTAATGTATTGACCAGATCCGTGTCAAGACTAATTAGAGATGATTTCCACGTGAAAGCCTTCCGTCGCTCAACTGGTCATCTTTAGACAACGCGCTTGAAGAAAATTAGACTCGACAGATACAAGCAGCTTTTTGGGTGGCCCGCGGTCAACGGTCACTGTTGAAGAAGTTTTTAATAAGCAAAACAAGAAAATCTATGCTAAACCGTTTAAAGATGCAAAAAATGTTATTGCAAGGGTGTGGCGAGACCACCATCCGAAATGGTTTGGTGGAGAGTGTCTTGCAAAGGCGTTATGTCTCTTCATTTCTTCGAAAAACGTGTTAATACCGGGGCAAAAAGTGTACCAGGAGGAAGGCGTGGTAAAGCAGTTGAGCAGTACTCTCTTCGATAGAGAGCGTTGGATCTTCTAGCAAGATGGGGATGGATGGGAAAACAGAAAGGTTTACCAGATAGCCAAAAAGGACAAATCGATATCTAGATCACAGAGATCATATACCCAAATTGCCAAAAATATTGTTCGAAGTCCAAATGTTGCGGATCTTTACGTGAAAGAAGGTTGCAGGAAAAAAGGGAGCAATATCGAAGCGAGCAATAAATTCGACTTGAAAATTGTAGACCACAAAATAACGGGAAATAGCTATAAAGCTCTCTTTTTCTGAGATTCGTGAAACACTGGGTTCTATTAATTGGATCTTTCAACAATAATGCACCTTTAACCACTTTATGTGTGGTCAAAACTTGGATTGCGTCCCAAAACTTTATTCTTACGTCACAGGATCCATCCCCCATAGCATAGTAATACTTATTACTATCGTTTAAGTACCATCCGGCTCAGGACCCTATTTAATTCTTGGACGCATCGGTAAAGAAAATATCCGTCAAACCTCTCTGCAGGCATTCTGGATTGCCCCATTGCCCACGCAATCTGACATCAAATTTACTTCGAAATGAAACTATGGGTATCAGGTCGTCTTTAGGTGCCCAAAACAGTAGATACTGCTCAGATAGCAACTTAAAGATTTCTCTGTGTCCCGAAGTTCCGTCTTCGTGCCAGAAACCATATCTATGGAGTCTACACATTGCTTTTATTGCTTCCTGTTGTGTCTTAAGATCCTGGGGGAGCAAATCAAGCATAGCATTTAGGGCATCACCAGAGGTTGTATTCATGGCACCCTTGATGAATAAACATACACATCTGATAAGTGCTGTGTATATCCATAGGACCACAACAGGTTTTAGACCCCAGGTTTTACCAAAGGCTCTACGGCATTGCTGAAAAATCCTTAATGCGCGATTCACCTTCAGTGAAACGTGTGTCTCCCAAGTCAACTTCTTATCCAAGATTACTCTTAGACATTTAACTTCATCGGAAAGACCAAGTGTCACACCTTTCAGTGTTGGAAGACTGAGTCCATCCAATTTCCGTTTTCCAGTCATCGATTTTGTCAAGAATTCTCTGCACGTTCGAGCAAAACCTCCTTAAGGATTTATCCGATGTTAGCGCACAGATATCGTCCGCATATGCTTGGACATGAAAACCGAGTTCCTGCATCTCAGCTAGTAGAGAGTCTATGACCAAGCACCACAGCAGCGGAGAAAGAACACCCCCTTGGGGACGTTCTTGCTCGGTTCTGACTGTGATTAGTTTAGTTTGTCACTGTTCTGACCAGTGGTTAACACCCATCTCGGCTTCAGTCTTGCATCTTGAAGCATCGGACGCCTGGTGGCGGGAGCAACACGTGGCCACATACCGTGTGGACCACTACCTGTGTGATTTGAGGCCTGAATAGGTCTTAAGGTGACTCCACTCGTTGTATTTATTGCACCTAACCGAGGTGGAGTTCGGGTGTAGCCGTTTATGGCATACACAGCAATAGAATACCTCTGGCCCAGGGTTAGATTCAATACCAGCCCTGAGGAGAAGTATTTGGAGCAAGATTGCTGCAAGGAATTGCTCCCGTGACGTAAGAGGTGGGGTGATGAACAGTTCACGAGGCAGGGCTAGTTTACTGGGGCGGCAGCCCTTGGTCGGGAACAACCCGAGTCATTCCAGTAACTTAGAACCGACAGCCATGGGAATGACTGCAACTGTGACGTTTCGATTTCCTAATATCCAATATGCGTTAATATTGAGTTTATCGACACTTCCGACATGATCATAATGATCTCATCTAAATCTAGCTGGCCGAGATTAATTTGTAGATTCAGTTACGATGCCACATTGAACACGTTTACTATTATGAATATAAGCCATTAGCAGTGCGTACAACTGCGCTGCATACTTGTCTATCCTTGGCACTGTGAACATCCATCCCTGTACGCTTCGAGCATACGCAGCGTTTGTTGTTCTCTTCCACAATAGTAACTATATCACCTTGTATAATTGGTTTAATTGGAGGGTGAAACTACTTTGTTAGAGTGGGTGGTACTTCCTTAGCCATTGGTTCCGATCCCCAAGGAAACTGAAATTACAGCTTGTTTCTGCTCTTAAATGAAATCCTAAATCCTGTTCTTCGTCCGTAACAGCTCTATATCATGGACCTCATAGCTTTTATAAATAAGTTTTTATTTTTTACTAGCTACATATCTAAATGAAATTTTGTTTTATTTTTTAGATGTTGACACAAATGAACCTGATGAAAAGTCTCTTATCACATATATATCTTCTTTGTATGATGTATTCCCGGAGCCGCCTTCTATTCATCCCTTGTTCGATATGGAATCCCAAAGGCGTGTGCATGAATATCGTGACCTTGCTCATCAATTTATTTATTGGTGTCGAGAAAAAACTGCATATTTACAGGAGCGATCCATTCCTCCTACTGTTATTGAAATTAAGCGTCTGTTAAACGATTTGCATTGTTTTCGTAATGAAGAAGTTTTAGCTCGTAAAAACGAAAAACAAAAGCTTATTCAAATATATAACGAATTGGAACGCTATTTTGAAAGCGTAGGCGAGATTGATGTCGAATCTGAGCTTCGTCCTGAAACTATAGAGAAGGTATGGTATCGAATGCTGTCCTCACTATCAGATCGTGAACTTATTTTACAACAAGAGCTGGAAAGATTAGAGCGTATGCAGCGGCTTGCAGATAAAGTTCAAAGGGAACTTAAACACATTGACGTCAAAATATCTGATCTGGAAACAGTTATAAATGAAGAATCCCGACGTATTGAACGCTTACATCCAATTGATGCTAAAAGTGTTGTGGAATCATTGGAAACTGAGATTCGCCATTTAGAAGAACCAATACAGGATATGCATCAGGATTGCCTTGTGCTTAATGAAGGTCGCTACACCCATGGTGCTGAGTTACTAAGTAAGGCTAATAAATTGCATCAGCGATGGACAAATCTTCATGCCCATTTCAACTCAAGTTTGGTACAAAAGCTAACCGAACTGAAATATCCGGTTCATGAAACAACTGTAACTCGGCAGACCCGCACGATTATTGAATCCCGTCAAATTGAAACAAACTCAAATTTTCGTGACTTGCAGGACCACATCGAATGGTGCCAGTCGAAATTGGTAAGTATAAAAAATAAGAGTTATCACCCAGCTTATGCAGTTTCAGTTTATGAATTTAAATTATTGCAGAATGAAAAATTGTCGCAATTTAAAAAAAAAATTGTATGTAAATATTTAGTTAAATGATTTGCTAACATAATGTGTAGAGCAGAATTCGTGGAAATATAATCCAACTCACACTACGGGATGAAATGCAACCACAATGCGGTAGTTTTGCTCACAACTTATTTCATGCAAGCACTTGTTTATGTTGTGGCGGCAGCTACATATTCGCTTGTTTAACGGTATTTTCAATTTCTAGTTTATTTAACTAGCGCACAGTTATTGTTCTATGCAATTGTTAGAATGTTTGTGATCGCCAAGTGGACAATATAAAAATATATAAAAAATGGGCCGACGTTCACCGATTGAACAACGCGAACTGGTCATCAAGCATTTTCAAAGCGGAAAGTCGCAGCGAAAAATTGCGAAAATAGTTTGTTTGAGTTGTGCTACAGTACAAAGTATCATTGAACGCTTCGCTTATGAAATTCGGGTGCAAAATAAAGACCGATGTGCCCCATATAAAATGATGGGTAAACGCCCATTGTTCGAAAAATAAAAGAAAACCCAATGCTATCGGCTCCAAAACAGCTAAACGAAATTCAGCAGGAAGTGGGCAAATCATGTTGCGTCGAAACAGTGCGACGGGTACTACGTAAAAAGGACTGTAATGGTCGAGTAGCACGAAAGAAGTCATTCATAAATAAAAAAAATCAATTGAGCCGAGTTAAGTCAGAAAGCTCGAAATTAAAGATTTTGTTTTCTGGAAAACGGTAATATTTGCACAAAGCTTTTTATACACCCGCATTTGGAAGATTCGTGGCAGGATCAAATATAAATATTATATATAAACCTAAAGAAATCAGCTTGTGGTCTGTTTTCGGGTTTTTGTACGACCAATTGATTTCCTCTCCTCCATAATGTTTGTGAAATCGAAACAACGTTCACAGTTTTTCAGTAAACATATCATGGCAAGAACATAGGAACTTAAAACAAAATGTAAACAAATTTAAATGAATATCTTAAACTATCTAAATGGTATATTATATACATATATTCCTTGTATGACTATGATATTTCTATAGAAACATATGCCAGGTATATAAGGCTTAATTTGCCTTAACAGGTTATTTATTTAGAATTTATAATTTATTAATAATATAGCTCTTATTTTTAGATTACTATCTAATATTTTAACACAATACTTTATTTTACATTTTAGAAACAATTGCATGCGGCAGATTATGGTTCAGACTTGCCTTCCGTTAAAGACGAATTTCGCCGGCAGCAAGAAGAGCATAAAAATATTGAGAAGTTTCACTCAACGATTTTAACCGATGAACGTCAGCAAACAAAGTTTTCTGGAGATGAATTGCGACTTTACTTGCAGCGTCTTAATCAATTACAAAAATTGTACGCAGAGCTTCTAAGTACTTCAACAAAAAGGCTCTCAGATCTAGATGCACTTCAAATTTTTTTGGCTGAAGCTTCTGCAGAATTGCAATGGCTTAACGAAAAAGAACTTGTTGAAATCACTAGAGACTGGTCCGATAAACACTTGGAACTCACCTTGGTTCATCGCTATTATGAGGTAAGTTATATTCAAATATAGGGCGTTTGTTAAAAACTGCCACTTTGAATTTTGCGGCTACGTACTTTCGATTTTCGATTTTTAGGTTAGTAGATATGTCCCCAACATATATATGCTGACATTATCACCCATTTTGCTTTTGCCTTTGATCAAAGAATCATATAGTACCTGATTATGAGTCATATAAAGTAGTGAAAAGAAGCGTTTTGTAGACATCTAAAATTTCATTTTCTACACATAAAGTAAAGCTTGAACTCATGTAGACAAATGCTTGATAGTGAGTTAAGCAATTTCTATGCCTACAAAAATAGTAAAAGAAAGAAAAATAATATTTAATTTACGAAATAAAAGAAAAACATTAAAAGAGATATCAAATTCCACAAAAAGAGGCATTCCACCATCCACAGCATTTGCGGAGGAATTCGTTAACCTTATGACAGAGATCAGGAAGGTCTGAAAATTTTATCGGCCGTTATAATAAAAAAATCAAGCGTGTGCCACGCACTTCTACCACAGAAATTAATAGGGTCCTCGCTGAGATTAGCACAATAAACATTAGTGATGAAACTGTGCGAAGAAGGCTTAGAGCTGCTGGGTATAATGGGCGAACTCCATGCATTAAGCCGCTTATAAGTGAAAAAAAGCGTTTAGAATTCGCAAACAAGTAAATTGATCACAACAATGACTTTTGGTCAAAAGTAATATTTAACGATGAGACTAAATTTAATATTTTTGGGCCAGATTGTCCTAATAAAGTGGGCATGCAGTTAAGGTGGTGATGCATGAGTGCAAGCGGTGTCGGTAGTATGCATTTTATTAGTAATAAATTATTATTAAATATTAAAGGAGAATTTGAGTGCTAGTGTCAATAAACTACCCAAAGCACCCAGCTTAAAATACGAAGTTTTGGATATTATATAACACACCCCTAATATTTTGGAAACACCACCTCAGTGTGGAGTGTGCCATTCGAAAACATAAAATTACGTCAAGGGACAGCCTTAAGGCAGTGATACTCAAAGAATGGGCAGAGATATCAGCTGTGAGAACGCGAAGTTGGTTTTCTTAATGCAGAACAGATTAAGAGAAGTTATTAAAATGAAAGGACACGCTATGCATAATTACACTTTTGCTTGGAAAAAAAAATTGTATTTGAATTAAAGCTCAGAACAATGAAATTACTGAATTAGTTTTTGAGTAACAAATAAAAAGTGAAAGAGTTTCTTATACATATAATAATTTATAACTGAATAAAATATATTTCAGAATACTTTTGTGAGGCACTGTATATATGTAGTAGTGAAGTGGTAAGACGAGGTGGTGACGATGGCCTACGAACTTCAAAATTCAGGAAACGGAGAAAAACTGTATTCGCTCTATTCTTTTTATAGGGATGGTAAGGCCTCCAAACAAATACGACATACGAGGTTTGTTCAAAAATAAGGTGAAGGTTTCAAATTTCGTGCGCTACGTACATTCGACTTTCGGTTATTATTATTTTTTATATTAGTAGGTACACTTGTCTCGAAGATATGTTCACGGGTTTAGCAATATAGCATGTTTAGTTTGTGTGTGAGATTTTCTGCTCAGAGAAACTGCATACAATTTTGTGTAAGAAATGGAATTAAGTGCTCAAAAGCACTTGAAATGTTGACAGTGGCATACGGTGAGATACTCTGAGTCAAAAAAAAAAACATGTTAACAAGGGCTACAAGCTTTTGAGAGGTCGAGAAGATGTGAATGACCACGCTCGCTCTGGACGCCCCAGCACATCAAAAACCGATGAAAATGTTGAGAAAGTGAAGAAAATTGTTATGGAGAATCGTCGAATCGCGAAGAAGTTCGTTCCAAAATTGCTGAATTTTTTTGAATGACATCAACGATGATCCAGATGAATCATGGGTATATGATTATGACATAGAAATCAAAGTCCAATCGTCCCAATGGAAGAGTCCAGGAGAGCCAAGAGTCGGTAGCAGAAAATCGCCGAAAACGCAAAACACTTGTCTTATTTATGCCTCTCACAAACAAACTAAACATGATATATTACTAACGCCGTGAACATATCTTCAAGACGAGTGTACCAACAGAAAAAATAATAATACATAACGACTATCAAAGTCGAATGTACGTAGCCTGCGAAATTTGAAAATTCGCCTTATTTTTTTAACACACCTCGTATACCATGTACAAAAATATCAGGCAAGTCTAACTTTGCTTTGCTGAAAATGCCCAGCTAGCCCACTGGATAAGTTTGGCTTTTTCACAAAGCCTTCGGTATACCGTTAGTCCCATATGAACATCTTCCACTTCTTCAAATATTTTGCTGCAGATACACGTGAGATTTTTGGACCTATAGGGTCTGTACATAGGAACCCTGCTTTAAATCGTTTTTTATTCTCATTTTCTAAAATTAACGTACACCTTCTAAATTTCTTGCAAAATTAACAAATTGCACAACGCGTAATGCGAAAACGAGACACTTATTCAGCAGCATTTAAATTTTCTTTAAAACGGAACTATAAGTTTGAATTTCGCCAGTCCGGCTTCTATTAGGCAGATTGTATATGTAGAACACGATTGAATTAAAGTTTTTGTTGATTGTTTTATGGCTAATTGTTCTAAATTTTATTTTCAGAACCTGATGACAGACTTGGAAAAAAGGGAAATTCACTTTGCTTCAATACTTGATCGAGGAGAAGCACTACTTAACCAACAGCATCCGGCTTCCAAATGTATTGAGGCGCACTTAACTGTGTTGCAACAGCAATGGGCATGGCTTTTGCAATTAACTTTATGTCTAGAGGTTCATCTTAAACATGCCACTGAGTATCATCAATTCTTTACAGAAATTAAAGACACTGAGCAATGGCTTAATAAGCGTGACGAGGTTCTCAACAGCAAATATTCCCAATCAGACTTTAGCTTGGATCAAGGTGAAAACTTGTTACGTGGTATGCAAGACTTGCGCGAAGAGTTAAATACTTTTGGTGAAGTTGTTTCAAATATTCAACAACGTGCTTTGAGTATTATACCTTTAAGCAAACGGCGTCAGTCAGTAAATACTCCATACACAATTCAAGCTATCTGTGGATACAAGCTACCAGGCCACATTCAAATAGAAAAAGGGGAAAAATGTCTACTTTTAGATAATTCTGGACGTGTAAAATGGCGAATTCGTTCTTCCGCTGGTCAAGAAGGTTCAATTCCAAGTGCTTGTTTTCTTATACCGCCACCCGACAAAGAAGCTGTTGATGCCGCTGACCGACTAAAACGCTTATTTGATCGTACAGTTAATTTATGGCAAAAAAAACATTTGAGACTGCGTCAAAATATGATTTTTGCCACTATACGTGTTGTTAAAAGTTGGGATTTCGACCAATTCTTGGCTATGGGCTCAGACCAGCGTTCTGCTATACGTCGCGCTTTAAATGAAGATGCCGAAAAGTTGCTTAGTGAGGGTGATTCAAATGATCCACAACTGCGACGTCTGAGACGAGAAATGGATGAAGTAAATCGTTTATTTGATGAATTTGAAAAACGAGCTAATGCAGAAGGTAATATCACTAAATATGTTATGGATTTCCTTGCATGACAAAAAAAAATTATTTTTATATTTCACTTAAGCTATTTAAACACGGAGATGTAAGATCTAATCTGTGTCCACGAGGTCCAAAGTCTTCCAAACTAAAGCATTTATCTTTTATTACAATAGGGAAAACTTTGCTGGTTTATCATATTAATAAGGAGTCAATAGAATTTTGCCATATTGTGTTTGATGCAAACTAAAATTGTGATAGACAACTCGTTCCAGTAAGAGTTGCTACCGGACGAGACATGATAACCTATTCCTTCCATGAAAAAAGATTGTATAAATTTATAAATATGGAAATAATCTGCTTTGAAATTTGGTCACATCTGAGAGTGCAAATATTATATTAGTTTGCTGAAAAATCCCGTTGATTGTTTATAACTTCTTTTCCTTATTTCTATTGAAAAAAAAATGCGCAACACCGCCAGCAGAAGAAATATCACACATTTTGGTACAAATTTGTGGGATTTTTATAATTTTCGTATTAAGCTTGAGATTTAAATTTTTATATCAGAAGTCGATTTTTAAAGACCACATTCAGATAAACATTTTGTTTCGTTTCATTCGAGCAGAAAGAATTGAAAATTTTCTTCAGTTTTCACAACAAAAAAATGTACTAGGCTCTCCGACGGAGCTATTTACTTTGGTCGCTATTGTCAGGAAAATTTTGTTAGAGTGGGAATTGTCAGCTTTTGTCAGCATACCTGTCATATGTAAAAAATAAGTTATTGAATCCTTAATTTTTAAAGAATTTTTTGTTTGGCTTATATCCTCGGCGTTTCAATCGAAACCGTTTTCAATCTTAAACGAAATCATCCTGATTATTAACACTCATTTTCGTAGTAGTAAGTTTAACTGTGTCTTGACTGGTGTAGGATATTATAATATACAACCTGTTTTTGATTTTTGTTTAGCGTATGATTTGAACGTTGACAGTACATACAAGGTGAAGTCTCAAACAGACAAGACTGAGCTAAAATATAAACGACAGCAGCTTTGTTTTGATAAGTTCGATTTGAACTTTGTTCTGATGGCCTCGATACACTGTTTTGCACGATTTAACAGCTTTTCGAAAGAATGTTTCAGGCCATTGACCGGAATGTCCTTCAGGATGTCGGTACAAGCCTTTACGGACGCAAAACTTTTTCCTTTCAATGCCAAATGCAATTTTCGGAATAGGTAGAAGCCACAGGGAACCACGATACACTGTTTTGCACGATCTAAAAGCTTTTCGAAAGATTGTTTCAGGTCATTGACCGGAATGTCCTTCAGGATGTCGGTACAAGCCTTTTGGATGGCCTCTACGGACGCAAAACTTTTTCCTTTCAATGCCAAATGCAATTTTCGGAATAGGTAGAAGTCACAGGGAGCGAACACGGTGAGCGATTGATGGTTAAAATGCGATTTCTAGTCAAAAGATGAGATGGTGCATTATTAGGCAAAAAGCGCTTGCTTCGCGGTATTCAGGGTGAATTCGACGAATGCGATGCATCAAACGTTTCAAACGCCAAGATAGAAAATTGCATTGTCGGTTTGGCCCATTGGCCCGAACTCCTTGTGGACAATTCCCTTGGAATTGTAAAAACAAATGAGCATCGACTTGATTTTTGACTTCTCCAAACGGGACTTTTTGGGTGGTGGCTCGTCTGGGGCCTTCCATTCGGCACTTTGACGCTTAGTTTCAGATTCATGTTGAAAACACCACGATTCATCACCAGTTACAATGATGTAAAGGAAGTTCTCGTCTTTTTTCGCCTCTTTAATGAGGTCTTTCGAATGTTGACTTGTGCGGAATGAAACGTGCACAGACCCTTCGTAAGCCCAAATGATCAGTTAAATGCGATAAATCGATGTTTTGGAAGTTTCTGTAATATTCAACTCCGATTCCATGAATTTCGACGATGATTTCATTTTTAATAAATTTAAACGTTTTACCGATTTTAAAACAAAATTTGGTATTAGCTCTTTGATCGATACTCATTTTTATACAGATGGCATGAACATACTGACACTTCATAATACAATAATTACAATAACTTCGCTTCCACTGAACCGAATGTCACCAAGCTTTCACTGGAAGTCAGCTAGGCTTGTAACTTCCAACGCACTAGCTCATTAAAAAGATGACGGCATCAAAAACACTTTTATGACGCCAGTCTTGTTTATTTTGGACTTCACCTTGTATATATGTATTTCATTACCAATCGTATACATATATTTTATTTAATATAATAAATTTTCCTATTGAAGCACCCTATCTTATTTTCTTAACACTTTGAATTATTAGTATTTCAATGACACTGAAGTAAGTGCTTGTCCCTTGTGCTTTTGTCCCCTAGCGCAGTTAGCTTAATTAGGTAAGGTTTTGTGTGTCTTAAATGAGTTAGAATGAGTTAGGTACGCGAGCGCTCATTAACAATCATGGTTTTTACATGAAACAATTGTTAAAAGAAAATAATTGGGCAGCCCAGTTATTGTATGATTACTTGAATGTAGGCGTATAACCATATTTGGCAAAGCCGATAAAAACGTTGGCATCACAACTACGCTGAGCGTCAAATAAAAATGCTACGATGTTAATGCTTGGTTTCAATACACCGCAAAAGAAGTCGCATAAAGAATATTAAATGATTTATATACACATATATCGGAAAGCGTTATAACTTTTTTGCTAAATTGCAAAGCATAAATAGTATATATATTGTATATATATTTATATAGATATACATATACATAATAACTATATATAATTTGTGATGACGATTTTATTGGGTGTTTGGTTCCTAGTATTTGTGGAATGTGTTTTGATGTTGTTCCACTAATGGAACGGCCTACAGTTTTAAGCCGACTGCGAACGGCAAATGGTTTTTAAAGAGGAGCTTTTTCATGACAGAAATATATTCGGAGGTTCGCGACCGCTATTAGAACAACTTGTTTTATCATTTGATGTTTCGTGCCCAGGGCTTCGAATTAGTGCCCCTCCAAATGGTCTTAAGTAATCCTATATAGTATTTTGTTATTAATTATATGCTATTTTGACAGTGACAGATTTTTCACGCTGGAAAGCTTTACAACACTTAGAATCCTATTACACCTGAACAACGTTGGGAAATATTGCCAACTTATTTCGAAAGTCAATATTGTGTAGCAAGATGGTAGTACAATGCCATACAACCCCGTAAATTCGATCTTTTGTGCACCATGTTCTTTAATCGTTTCACCTGGGTCTTGGAAAACTGGGTTAACAGGATGCGCTACTGCGAAGCCAATTGAAACAGTCACATGATTAAAGTCGTGTTTTTTAAATAATTGGGCTGTTTGGTATTTTTTAATTTACAATAGGAAGAAAATGTATATATTTTTGAGGGTAGGATATATTTATATACGTATATTTAAATCCTCTCTAAACTTCATTTTTCCAATCGTAATTTAAAAAAAATAGGCTTTCGAATAATGAATACAAAATTATAAAATTTTTGAGGAATGGTTATTCATGTGAGGGTGGGTGTTCCAGTTGTCCGACAATGTTTTCTGAGTTAACAAAACGTATTACTTGGAACACGCTCTGTATAGTATTTCAGACATTTGAAAGAGTAGTATAAACAATGAAGCAATTGTTTTTTAGCAAAAAATATCGAGGTATAGTTAAATATATTTAATAATTTTATTTATTTATATATTTGTATATATATATCATATATTTATTTAATTTTATAATTTAACATTTTTTAGAGGAAAGTAAGCAGTCAAGTCGAGTTTTCACCGAAGAATGCATAACCATCAAATCGAAGTTGGAGGATATGGCTCGCGAACTAGATCAAATAATATTAGCGCCTTTGCCTCGTGACTTAGATTCTGTAGAGCATGTGCAAGAAATATTTTTGGATTATGAACGTCGATTGAAACAACTTGATCCTGAAATTCAGCATCTCCAAAAGATTTTCCGGAATATTCCACTAAAAACGCCTGCTTTGAAAAAGAGTCTGGATAATTTATTGGAGTTATGGAATGAGTTACATACGCAAAGTGGTTTACACAAAGAACGTTTAAAATTATTAGAAATTTCACTAATGGGATTAGAGGAAAATGAAAATTTAATTTCTGACATTGAAAACAAACTGGCTACTCATATGGTTTTACCATCGTCTCATGAAGGGTTACAAAAGGTGTATAAGCAATTAACTGATATTCAAGAGCAGACTTCGCAACATCAACCAAAAATAGATAAGATGAACGATGCGGCTGATCAATTAGGCCGAATGGGCGTCCCGACTAAAGTTTTGGGTGATTTAAAAAGTCTACATACGAATGTTGGCCGATTAAATACACGTTGGGTCACTATTTGTAATACAGTAGCGGAGAGGTAAAGTTCAATGTCAATGAATGACGTTCTTCATTAGTAAATTATAAATAATGTTTATATTTTGTTTTAATTCAAGAATGCGATCGTGTGAAACGGTAATTGGATTAATGAAAAACTTGCAGTCAAGCATTCAAGCTGAAGAATCTTGGGTAGACGGTCAGACCGAGAAATTATCTGCTATGCCAACAGCAACTTCAGCATATGAATTAGATGTGAGTATACGTTAATAGTAAGATATATCAAACATGAAAAACGCGTCCAGAAGATATTCCAATCTTGATTAATAAAATAAAACGTTCCTAAGCGATTGTGGTTTATTTGATCAAAGTGTGCCTCTCGCTCTTGATATTGATACTCGTATGCAAGGCATTTGAGTTTAATAAAAATTATTCTAAATTAGAAGAAAGTCTAATACCAACTTACGTAGAGCCAATTAGACTGGGTAACAATGCATCAGATCGGGCAATAAGGCAACAAAGGATGGACCCAGTTTTTTGCCAAATAGAATTTTGAAGTTGAATAACGTTTAATATCTATTCAAAATTGACGTTGTCGAAACATGAAACTTCTGGAGCTTCTTTGGGAAATTTAAACAAACCTACAACTTCGAACATTTATATACCTATGTATATACAAATATGCTCCTCCTCTTATTTGAAGCGTGCGTCTTTATGTTGTTCCACAAATGGAGGCACCTACAGTTTTAAGCCTACTCCGAATGGCAGATATTTTTTATGAGGAGATTTTTTAATGGTAGAAATACACTCCGAGGTTTGTCGTTACACGCCGAGGCGTGACCACTATTTCTATCATTTGATGTTTAGTGGTCAAGGTTTCGAACCCGCACACTTCCGAACAATACTCATGTACCCACCTAGTCAGCTGCTTTGAAGATTCAGCATATATTTATATATATGTATTACCTGTATTTAGACGACATAAAAAGAAGGTTAATTTCTCAAACACATAACATGTGTATGTATGTGGTCACGCACCCGCCCAGTTGACAAAAAACCAAAAACAAAGAAGTTGAATCAGCTTAGTAAAAGTTAAACTAAAATTGTCATAGAAACGTTCTACCACACGGTTAAATCAATTTTCTCAATAGAACCCTTTTGCAGATTGGGTAAATTCACTTAAATTCGAGTGGGAATGTATTCGTCCGATCATACACTTGGGAATTAATATTCGCTCCTGGAACTTAGACTTTACATCCATATTTGAGTGGCGCTAAATTATTATGAATATGAGCTAAATATGTAATATTTAAAAAAAGAAGTAATGGATATATATTTATTTTGTGTCCCTGAATTCCATGGCACTGTCTCAACACTCGCTCAGAATTAGTTCATTATGATATCAGACCGCATCTTGTCTGCAGCAAATACAGTCTACTTCTTGTGCTCTAGGTTTTGCCATTACTATATTTAGACACTCAGTCTCACGCTAAATTCTATATAAATAATAATTAATCATAGCCACAGCGTAGCACTTGCTGGTCACATTCTTTGGTAGTAGTAGTAGTTAGTAGTTTTTGGATACGATTATTCGCGAAATGAAATCATTTTTATTTCTAAGCAATGCATTTGCTGAGAAGAGTAGATTATTTTTCAAAATATATTGTTTTTATAGGTCAGGAATATTGCTATTTTAAGTCTTATTTCTGATGGTATTAACAATATTTGATTAAGTAAATGGCAATTTCATTTTGAAATTCGAATTTAGCTTGTATAATTTTCGACTCAGATCACAAGAATGCTAAAAAGTGACGCCTTTATTTCCCACAAACTATATCATATGATGGATGATGACTTCTCTGAACCATTTGTTTTTAGTATATTTCCGCAATACTTGAGTTACAGGACATACTGTCGGTGCCAAACGAATGATGCATACATATACAATTTGGTTCAAGTGTATTTCAAAAATAGTTGTATCGTGGTAAACGGAAATTATTTGTACAAGATAGGATCAAAATTACAATGAAGTGAATTAAATTCAATTCTCTACATCAATCAATCAATTAAAAATGTGATTATTTCAATATGTTTGTGAAATGGAGTTGTCTCGCTTTTAAACAATACTGAGCGAGGTATGTAGCTACATTGCGCCTGTTGTAATAATTTCATGAAAAGAGGTATAGCATTTAATTGATTTTATTTTATTGTTGGGACTATCTGATGGCGCACAATACAAGTACGCTTATTATATAATATATGTAAGTACGTGTGTTACAGAATTGTTAAGCCATTCTTAAACAAAATTTCCCTTATGAGTATATATGCCTCATGTGGAAATGTGTGTATGGTTAAAGACAGGAAAGCATACTTTAATTTAATTAATCAAGATGAACAATTTATCTGATGAAACGTCATAAAAAAAATTATTGTTTGTTTATATATTTAGTAGAACGCTTTTGTAGAACCTACGCAGTACGAAATATAACTAATTGTGTGTCCAGTACTTCAGTACACTATCAAACTGTACTAAACATTCTAGTTCTTTTAACAATGTAGTTTGGTGTTAGAATTTAGTTTTTGTATTCATAAATCTGTATATAATTGCATTTATATATACACGTATATGTACATACTATGTAATGAGTCCTTCAATAGGAATCTCGTGTTCCTGTTCAAAAAATAATGTGAATTTTCAAATTTTGCGGGCTACATACATTCGACTTTCGATTATTATAATTTTTTTTTTTATGTTGGTACACTCGTCTTCGCTGCCACTCGCCAAAAATTTCGATATGCCGACATCTTCAGCAAATTCTCTTATTATGATTCGATGATTCTCCATAACAATTTTCTTCACTTTCTCAACATTTTCATCGGTTGTTGATGTGCTGGGGCGTCCAGAGCGAGCGTTGTCATTCGCATCTTCTCGACCTTCTGTCAAAAGCTTCTACCACTTGTAAATATTTTTGTTGTACTCGGAGTACTCTCACCGTATGCCACTGTCAACATTTCAAGTGCTTTTGAGCACTTAATTCCACTTTTTACAAAAAATTTGATGCAACTTCTTTGATCCATTTTTTTCGATAGCAGAAAATCGCCAAACACGCAAACACTTGTCTTATTTATGCCTCTCACAAACAAACTAATCTATATATTGCTGAAACCGTGAACATATTTTCGAGACGAGTGTACCAACATAAAAGAAAATAATAGTCGAAATCTGCGCGAAATTTAAAAATTCACCTTATTTTTTAACATACCTCGTACATATGTGTCATTGTTATCGACATCGGTGTAGAAGTTCTGAGTTTTCTACGCAAAAAATTGGTTAAACTGAATTTAGAAATTTAGTCCAAACCTAATTTACAGCGGGGCTGTCGTGTATAAGTTGAAAATATAAAATTGCCATTCAATATAAAAATTATTTTTTATTGGTTTAATGCCCGGTTTCATCAATTAATTTTAAAATTGATCAGGGAGTTAAAATTTTAATTTTTACAATTTTATTTTGTTATTATTATTTAAATTAATGATATCTTTTGTTTATATTGAAGGCTCCTTTTCATAGAAAAATTTTGCAAATCCTTGAAAAGGTAACAGGTAACAGTCACTGGTTGTCAGTAGGATGCGATAGAACCTCCCATCCAAGCTCCTCACAAGGGTTTTCAATTTGTCCTTGGCCACTCTCATCATCCCTGACAAGTGGAAAGCAGGGAGAGTGGTCCCACTACTGAAACCTGGGAAACCCGCCAACCAAGGGAATCTTATCGTCCCATAACTCTCCTTTCCCCAGTAGTGAAAACACTTGAAGCCCTCCTACTCCCACTCTTCACGAAACTACCACCACAGCACCCACCGCCATAAACGCACGCCCAGATAAACCGCGGGCTTAACCAAATCCGTCCCTGCAAGAGGACTATGATAGTAACGTTGGACCTGAAGAAAGATTTCGATTCAGTCAGCCATTCCACGCTCCTAGATGATATTTATCAGTCGGCACTCCCACCAGGACTGAAGAGGTGGTCCGCAAACTACCTGAGCGGTCCTCACTCGTCAGTGATTTTTCGTGACCAAATATCAAAGCAGAGGAAGATTAAGCAAGGTGTACCGCAGGGTGGTGTCCTTTCACCCTTGCTGTTACACTTCTACATCTCGAAACTCCCCCAACCACCGGAGGGAGTATCCCTGGTCTCATACACTGACAACTGCTCGATAATGGCGTCGAGCAATGACATCGATGGTCTATGCTCCAAAGTGAACAGCTCCCTCACCGACATTTCTCGCTTTTTCACTGCGAGAAATCTCCAACATTCCCCCGCTAAATCCACGGCGACCCTCTTTACGACCTGGCCAAAGGAGGTGAAACTGTCCCTCATGGGAAAAGTCGATGACACACCAATTCCGACGACAATTCCAAAATTTTGGGTGTGACCTTTGAGAGTTTGGTCTCCTTCTCAGCGCATACAACCGCAATTGCCACTAAGGTCCAAAATCGCAACAAGGTCCTCAAGTCGCTTGCCAGCTGCACTTGGGGCAAAGGCAAATAACTGTTGCTATCGACATTTAAGGCAATTGGTGGGCCGGTTCTAAACTATGCTGCGCCTGTCTGGTCGCCTGGAACTAGTGACACGCAGTGAATAAAGCTTCAGACATGCCAAAATACTGATATTCGGACAGCGACCGATTGCTCCTGATGTCCCCTATTCAGGTTTCCCCCTTGCAGACACCTGCTTGAGCCAGAGCCGGCATGTGAAGATACCCCGCACGACACTAACCACCTTTTCACATGCCCTCTAAAACCTACTCATCTAACACCCCTTTCCCTCTGGACCCAACCCGCCGAAACAGCATGTTTTCTGGGCCTACCTTTCGATGAGCCATACGAAGACGGCCGGTGGTATACCCTACACTGACGGGGCTTCTATTACTGTTAAAACAACAACAACAACAAGAATAAAATCTGGTTCATACAGTCAAACACGGCGGTGGTGGAGTTATGGTGTGGGGTTGCTTGGCGTCAAGTGGTGTGGGTCAGTTAGAATTCATTGAATAGACGATTGATAAATGGGGTATGTGAAAAAGGAATTCGAAACAGAGCCAAGCAGACTGGCAGACCGAAGTGAAGATTACAAGCGATTTAAAATAAACATTTGTCATCTCAATGGCAAATAGACCGAGTGAAGTACTAAAACATCATGGCTGCCCTACAAAATATTTATTTTCGTTTTTATAAGGCTTTTTTCCATTTGGAATTTCCAGTTCTATTTTCATTTTTAAAATTGAAATGGTTTATTTACATGTTGCTGTAATAAGTTACCGTTATGTGATGAATCTCTTTATTTTTGTTTGCTTTTGAGACTTAGATTATAATAAAGAAATATAAGTAAAATGTATTTTTGAACTATAAATTTATAGTATTAAATAAAAAAACGTAGACTTTGTGCGATATGTGTATATGCATCGGATCAGAAAAAGTAAGCCCACAATAAAAATATAAAAATAAATGGCGTGCACACTTCTGTTAGGCGTTTGGCCTTTTCCTATTTGTGGCGTGCGTTTTGATGTTGTTCCTCAAATGGAGGGACCAACAGTTTTAAATCATTCCGATTCATGGCACAAATATACTCGGAGGTTTGCCATTGCCAGCCGGGAGGCGATCCCTATTAGAAAAAACTAGTTCTTCATGTTGATGTTCCACGTAAATTCGAACCTACGCACCCCCAAATGGTAGTCTCGCTTCAAATCATTCTGGTACGGCGGCGAATTTAATTGGTACAATCATTTTAAAAGTACGAAACAGTTATTACATTGAAACTTGTGTACGTGTTATTCTAACAGTCTTCGTTTTATACATACCTACTATACAAGTAATAGGCAAAATTTTTAAGCAAACAGTAAATTGAGAATTAGATTATCTTCAAGTATTTTCGGCTGAGTATTATGTATTAATTTGCACTAAAATTTGATCAACAAAAGTTAAATTACGAGAAAATTAGGCATCCTTGAAATTTCATTTTCCAAATCCTTTTAAATTGCATATTTTTTTTAGTATATACAGGGCTCTAAAGCACAAATAAAAGTGTATCTTTTAAAAATTATCTTATCTGTAAATGTCCCATCAATTAATCAACAAATTAACAATTACAAAATTAACCAGAAATTATTGGGAGCTGCGGAAGAACGGAAACCTAAGGTCGAAAATGTGAACATTGAAGGAGGACGTCTAATACGCGAGGCAAAGGTAATATTTTTTTTGTTTATTATTATTTACACTCGTACCTTTCTATATTGTATAAATAGCATTTATGTATTCGAACGAGAGAAATTATTTTCTTATGGTACAAAGTTTTCTAATATTCGATTGCTGAAAAAACCATCGCTCAATTAATGTTCATACATTTTGTTCACATATGCTTGGGCTATTCACCACATTCTAATAATTTTGAACAGTTCTTTGGAGAAAAGTATACCTATTGTAGCCTGAAATAAATTTCTATGGCTATTATATAATATATCACTGCTATATACAAATTACATACATTTTTATAACATTTCTTTAATGATATATGTATTTCTTTTGGGTTCGTGAATAATATCTTCAATACTCCTTTTAAGCTTTTTGTAAAATTAGCTTTAAAATTATACTCAGCATTGCCACAGAAGAAGTATTGTTTAGTGCCTTAAAATAAATTTCAGTTTTTTTTACTTCCACAATAGCTATTTTTTCCTAAGATATACCAAAATTTGGACCAAAAATTGGAGCAAACTGCCGATCGTTTTATACGAATAGACCAAATTCAATAGTGCATAAATTGTTTTATCAAATTTGTAAAGCATGTAAATCAGTTATTAACTCAAGATGTAATGCATTGTGATTTGTGATATCTCTCATTTCTTCGAATGATTGGTAATGGACAAACTTTACATTTTAGCTACACTCTTATCTGTAGTAGCGATATTTATCTGGACTTGTATGAGATTGACATCGGCTTATGTCCACGATATTTCTAGAGTTTTTCCAAACACTTCTATTTTACACAAACTAGTTTTACATACTGAATGGATAGTTCAATGTAAGCGCTAGTTCAAGGAACATCATGTTAATAATAAAATCATTTACAATTGTTTCCCAAACAATTTGTCAATAATTTTTCTTAAACTTTTTATCTACAATTAGGCAGGTACTAGATATACAATAGCCCCTTATTATATATGGAACAGACATCCAGTCTTCTGCCTCTATTAACCCAAGAATATTGTTTTTTATCCACTGCTGGATGGTTTTTGCCTTATGTGTTGGAGCGGAATCTTGCTGGAAGATCCAACGCTCTCCATTGAAGAGAGTACTGCTCAACTGCTTCACCACGCCTTCTAAGAAATCTTCTTGGTACACTTTTGCCGCGGTATTAAACCCTTTTTCGCATAAATGAAGAGACGTAACGCCTTTACAAGACACTCTCCACCAAACCATTACGGAGGCTGGATGGTGGCCACGCTGAACCCTTGGAACAAATTTTTTTACGTCTTTAGAAGTCTTAGCTCAGATTTTGTTGTTTTGCTTATTAGAAAATGTCAAAATTTTCTCATCTGTAAAAAGAATATTGTCATAACCGTTGACCGTGTGTCACCAAAGAAGCTGCTTGCATTTGTCGAGTCTAATTTTTTTCAAACGCGTTGTCAAAAGATGACCAGTTGAGCGACGGAAAGTTTGCATGTGGAGATCATCTCTAATTACATGGACATGATTTTCTACTTTCTAAGGGCATTTCAGCGAATTCTTTTTCGAACAGTTTTTATGGCTGAACTGGTTCGAACAACGCGAAGACGGCCACTTCTTTTTCAGTCTGTCACTTCAAACGATTGGGTAAAACGATTGATCGTGCGGTAAACAAACATTCTCGAAATACTAATTAACTCTTTTCAGCAATTCCCAGATCTAATTTGCACGTTTACCACCCTTATATAATGCAATCACTGCAATGCGATTTTCCTTAGCTCCCCACTCCATTATTAATAAGCAAAATTTTGCCACGAAACAGTATAATTTATGTGTGGACAATGCATACGAACAAGAGCGAAAAATAACGGAACTTTTTTCTGCGAATTTGTTCTCGCCGTACGCATAGTAAAATTTATTTATGGCAAGGCTAACATAATCCAATTTTTCCTCGACTATAGAGAAGTGTATTCCGGACACGGCATTTTGCTTTGATCAGCGCAAATTATACTCAAAGGGGACAATGTCTTCCCATATGCATTTGTCCATGTAAGCTTTAAATCAGTCGCCCATCCTGGTAGCGTTCGCCCACAATGGTTTTTTTTAGCAGCTCATTAGGACTTTTCAAAAATAACTTTTTTTGTTTGTTTGTAATAAGGAATATTGGCGTGAAATCAGCTTGATCCGCCTTACGGTCACACTTAAGAAAGTGAGGGCCCATTGAGGATTCTCAGATTGATTTTGAATGCATGTAGATTGGTAACTTATGACTGGAATGAAACAATCGGTATATTTTTAGATATAGTGTTACCTGAAAAGGGAAGTTTAATAACTAGCGGAAGCTAATTATATGATAGAAATCCATCCAAACAAAGAAATCCAATTATATTGCATTTTACGTATGTAGTGAATCAAAATTATTTCGATTATCTAAATAAAAAAATGCGTGTTTGAAGGATGTTGAGTATTGTATATTGTAGCCTTGGATTTAGGTTATTAATCACATTACTAAGTACTACCAGGAGTAGCACAGCAAAGTATTTAAGGTAGTGTATGTTACATTGGTAAAATAGGCTTTAATTTCACCGCTGCAAGTTACTTTGGGGAATTGAATGACGTATTATTAAATATTATGGGTTGAAATTTGTTAAAATCAATATTTTATTGCACTTTTAACTATAATAACTTGTATATACTTGTATACTTAAAGCGTACATATGTAAAATATCTGATCCTGTTTCCCGAAACTTGATTTAAAATTCAACTTCTTTCATACCTCAGATAAATTTATATATTTAAACACTCACATCAACTCAAAATTAAACTAAAAAACACCTTTGCAATGTACTAATGCTAAAATTCTAACTTTGACCAATATTAATTCTAACATGTTAACTCCCATTTAATTTGTAACACACATAAACACGCAACAATGAAACAATTGTGTAAAATAACTTAAACTGCCTAATATGTGGCAATAAACCGGAATGAAAAAGCAGATATATGATGGTAAATGCATGCGCTTACTGGACTGGATACAGGAAGTCAGTCCTTCATTTTCTGTTCCGCGTCAAGATCTTCCGCAAAATGTTAAAGACTCAGGCGCTGCGAAATACTTCAACCAGCGTTTGATTACATTAAATACAAAATATAGCCGATTATTGGAATTACTTTCCCAGCGCTTAAAAACGGCAATAGAAGTGAATGGAAGCAAAAGTTTGGTAAGTTAAACCGAGAAAATGTATACATCGATTGTATTTACCGGAATTCAGACCAAATTAGCAAACATTGTGTATTTTATATTATTTAAAATGGTGGTTACGAAAAATGTGAATTTAAAATAACGTGAATTTGATGAAAATAATGAATTATTAATCGAATTAGATGTAACAGGTCCTATTCATTTTATTCATCTCTATTTTGCGATTACTGAAGAAGCCATGCACACTTATCTTCCATTATTAGAGATAGTGCTTTTATATGAGAACATGGGATGTACCCATGTCCCCAAATTTATAAGACACGTGATTTAAGATCTATTTTCAATTCAAAAAGAAATTTGATTGCATCCATCCAAAAACGGACCACTGAACTTTTTTTTCGTGAAAAAACAATCGGAAAGAATTATAGCTTCGTTGAATGAGAACTATGATTTAAAAAATGAAAATATATATTAAGTGACTAACAATACAACTTTTCAGGCACATTTAACGGAACATTTGTTGGCTCTCACAATGAGCATAGTATATTAGTTTGAAACTTCTAAGAAAACTGAACAAAGGGCCTTTCCGGCTCCCTCCATCCAATTCCATCTCACAAAAAAAAAATGGCACACAATCATCCTGACGGACAACGGAAGCTTTAAGAGAAACATGGAAACTAGACCTTTCTGGCTCCCAGCTACGAAGAAAGGGAGACTAGAGACCCGTCCATTCTGGCTCTCTAAATGCATTCACTTCCGTCACACTCACATCTGATTTAATCATACCTTCTGCTCAAATATGAACGAGACGTTATCAATAAAACGGTCCGCGGATGACATATGGCAAAAATAAATTTTTTGTTTTTTGGTAGGACTGTTATAAGCTTACATGGCAAATTTCAGCGTGATATGTCACATAGTTTGTTTTCTGTGCTACTGTAAACAAGTCAAGCTCGAGTGTGTTCTTCGAATTCTCTTTTATGACTTCAATTGTCTCAAAATGTTTTCCACGGAGCGGCAACTTGAGCTTGGGAAACAGGAAAAAGTCACATGGAGCCATATCAGACCAATACGGTGCTTGCGGAACGATATTAACATTATTTTTGTTCAAATAATCGCGAACAAGACGTGATGTGCGAGCTGGTGCATTATCGTGATGTAGGAACCATGACTTGTTGTCCCACAATTCCTTCCTTTTAAGACGAATGTTCTCGCGCAAACGCTTTAAAACGTCTAAATAATATTCAGCGTTAACCGATTGGCCTTGCGGAAGGAACTCCGAGCACAATTTCCTTTACTTTTCCGATGTTTTCGTCGTTTACTGATGTTGCTAGACGACGTTCATGAGGCAAGTTTTCAACCGAGGTACGGCCCTCTTTGAACGATTTGTTCCATTGGAAAACACGTGCACGCGATAGAGCAGAGCCCCCATAGGTTGTCTGCAACATTTTTAAGGCGTCTGAAGCCGAAATTTTGTTGGAATAACAAAATTTCAAACAAATTCTTTGTTGAACTTGAATTTCCATCGTTAAATTCGAAGAACACACTCGAGCTTGACTTGTTTACAGTAGCACAGAAAACAAACTATGTGACATATCACGCTGAAACTTGCCATGTAAGCTTATAACAGTCCTACCAAAAAACAAAAAATTTATTTTTGCCATATGTCATCCGCGGACCGTTGCATTGATAACGTCTCGTTCATATTTGAGCAGAAGATATATGTACATATATATATCTTTGAACAAATAATTCGTTTCTTAACCCGGCAAGGAAGCATAACACTACCAAAGCGAATCTATTAAAGGTGGTGTTGGTAAATCAGCTAATTTTTTTTCTTTCGCTGTGTCCATGTGGCTTTCAGCCCAGAATGAAACAAGGCGAATTCATTATTTGTTACCTAGTTTCCTATGACTTTGCTTTGACAATCAAACGTATAGAACATTGTTGTTGGCCTAGTGCAACCACCTCTAATGAATGCGCCTTGATTATTACAAATCACAGCAATATCATGCAAAATCCAAAGGTTGCTTTGATTTTTTCTGAAGTAATAATTTTCGGCTATTTGTGCTGAAATCGAAGTGAAACCGAACGTGGCGATGCAAAAGCCGAAATTCGGTCGTCCTCTAATTATTATAAGTATTATTTACTGTTTTGATTGTCAATCCCTAGTAAATATCAAAGAAAAAAGACTTGCACACAAAACTCAAAGTTTTGCACGCTACATCGCGGCAATCACTCAATATTTCCTGGATTTTCATCATGAATTGAGACAGTTTTTTTTAATACATTTAAACTATTCATTACCAAATAGTTGTCCAGCGTGAGTCCATTCATGATGAATTATCGAGCCAAGCTAACTTCAAAAGAACCGGCTATCACAGAAAACGTTGTTGCCAACTTAAAGTTTCCGTCTCTAAAAAATGCCTTTTACTTGACTTGCGTAATGTGTAGTAACTCAAATAAAAAATCGGATGATGTGCTATAATACTTGTTTTTACAAAATTGTACAACGTTGACCTTTCAACATGTGTTCAACAGCTGGTAGCAGCAACAAGCCACTAAAATGTATACATACATACATGCATACATATAATAGAAATATGTTTGTATGATTTTCACAACAAGAGTATTCCCAATAAGCACAACGGAGTCGCCTCGAATTAGTGTCGAAGTCGTTGTCTCTACAATACCATTTTGATCAAAAAGTTCTCGAAATACATTCAGAAAATTCAAAATACAAGTTAATTCCTCAAAAGTGGTACTATCGCCTTCAAAGTACACCCTATCAAATGCAATACACTTATGTCAGCGTTGGATTCAACTGTCGGTATAGCAAACAGAGCCAACTTCGATCTTTCCATTATTTCCTTTCGGTTCTTAAAACCCGTCGTCCGTAGTGGTTTTTTTACTCGATCAAACAGGAATAAATCGCTGAGAGCCATATCTGGTAAATTCAATGGCTGTTGGGTGGTATTTGACGTAAACAGATACATCTTTCACGAAATAAGTTTTTCAAATAACTTGAAACGAAAAAATTTGTTTTATTCTTATTATTTTTATTTATTTTAATATCATTATTTTATTATTATTATTTTATTATTTATTTGAAAGTTTATCAGGTAAATTCAATTGCTGTTGGGTGGTATTTCACGTAAACAGCTACATCTTTCACGAAATAAGTTTTTCAAATAACTTGAAGCGGAAAAATGTATTTAATTTTTATTTATTTTAATATTATTATATTATTTTATTTTTTATTTTATTATTATTTATTTAGTTGACTTATTTGAAATATTTAATGTTTGGCTCTTTTCATGTATGTATTTATTTTATTAAAGTCTGATCTCTTTGAATATGCGTTAAATATAAGATGAATTAAAAATTCTTCCGCGATAACTTACTTTGGCGAAGCTTCCCCGAATTCGATATGACGTCACTCTCGTTTTTGTGTTTATTGGGTTACATTTAAAAGCTTTGTGGTTATGTTAAGCTTCCAAATAAATGAGTACTCACTCGACAAGCTTATTGTAAAAGCGAAAAGCTTTCTCAACCTTAGACTATTTTGTTTTGTATATGTAAATAGTACACCGAATCTATGACGAATAAATACAGTGTAATGTGCTAACTGCACGCTCCGCTTGAACTGGTAACATTTTGCAATTATCACCAACAATTATGTTAAAAAACATCAAAGTTATTTTAAATATACTTTTTAACTTGTATACCTATGTTTTTCAAAGTATACTTGAAGTACATACTAGAAGAAAGAGTTTAATTCGCCTAAATAATTCAACTAATTAAAAAAATCTAAATATTCTATGCAATTAAATTTAAAATTAATTAAATTAAAATGCTATGGTCACCACCCGATTTTTTACAACTATTGTGCCATCGGCACACAAATTGTTTAATACAGTGGATAAATCGTTCTGCAAAAGTTTTGCTGTCAAAATAAAAGTATGCTGTTATTATTATACTCGTATATACATATACGTAAGCACATATGATATTAATGAACCAATATACGTACATGTTATATATTTTCTATCGAAAGCTCCCTAATATGTCTGCTTTTACCTACCAGCACACTGCATGAGGTCTCTCTTTTTTATTTAAATATAGTATTTATTGAAACAAAAAACAAAGTGCCAAGCTTTTTATAGAGTAAGCTGCCAACTTGCCAGTAAAGAACTGAATTTATAACACTTCTTTAGTTACCAAATTTCTCTCAGTGGTGTTATCTCTCGCTCCAAACAAGTTATGAAGACATTTAATATAACAACACGTATTCTTATTATTAAAGAAATCAAGCAATGTCGTTATGTGCTTTGATAAAATTTTATTTACGAGTTTTTTTTTTTAATATGGTAACCTTTCTGGCGGAAGCTCAAGTAAATAAAATATGTTGAAAAAGTTTTTAGTGAAGCAAACGGTGTGTTTGTGTGACGACGGCTATTCCTCTCGAGATTTTTGTGTTGCTTTTGAAACAAAAAAAAAAAAAGAACGTACAAGGCGTGTGTTTTGTTCGTGTTACTATTCAATTAAATCCATAATGTATTTCGACTAATCTGCTTCATAAAAAATACAAAGTTTGGTGATAAAACTACCTTCGAAAATAAAAATGCAGTCTTCATTTGGTTAAACATATTGGAATTAAAAAGGCATTAAATAAATCAAACTTAGTTCGTATTTTTGTACGTAGTTGTGTTAGTGGCGTCAATTAAATTATTTGATGATGTCATTCGAATGACTGCATCAACAGCGGCATCATCATGTACAATCCAAGTTCCTGTTCTATTGTTTAGTAGCAATGACATATTAGTGAAAACTCGTGCTACCTACAAAAAAAATAATTTCCAAAATTGTTGCGGAAAAGTGAAAATAGATGATAACACATATGGACGGTTCTAACATTCCCTGTACGGTCTAACGTATATATGTACCATATTTAACCCATGGGTTACCCATGACCCATGTCATGTAATCGAACTTTTAGGCAATGTTGTTGACTTTTGGTAATTAATTACTAGAAGCCAAAAATAGCATAATTATTATTATAAGACATATAAGCGTGATCAAAGTGAGGAAATGAATAGCAAAACCACTTCCACCAAAACGTAGAAGAAGCCATTTCTGAAAAACAAAACATAGTACCAACGTGCACAGCGCACGATAGGATAAATGCAAAACGCTGTACTAGGTTGTTCAATAAGTTTTGCGGTTAGATTAGAAACACATA
This sequence comes from Anastrepha ludens, assembly GCF_028408465.1. Lineage (NCBI taxonomy): Eukaryota > Metazoa > Arthropoda > Insecta > Diptera > Tephritidae > Anastrepha > Anastrepha ludens. The sequence continues at coordinate 76,819,670 of NC_071502.1, forward strand.
ATTTTGTTATTCAGTATAGTCCCCTGAGCATCAATACACTTGTTCCAACGAGATTCTAATTTACGAATTCCATCCCTGAAGGAGAATCTGGAAGGGCTGCAAAATACAAGGTGGCGCAAAAGTAACCTTGCGATGTTTTTTGGCTGTAATTTAAAAAAAAAAATGAAAAGCTTTGATTCTTCTTGTGGATTATTTTTATTTGGTCTTTTAATTTTTTTTGCATCAAGTCGAGAATATGATGTCATGTAAATGGCCGCTGCCACAGTTGATTGCCATTTGAGCCCTTTTTATGGCATTTTCCATCACTTTGGCCAAAACTTCCGGCGATAGGTCCTCACATTCTTGACGGATATTGTCTTTTAGAGCTGCAAGAGTCTGAGGCTTGTTGACATAAACCCGCGACTTCAAAAAGCCCCACAAAAAGAAGTCTGGAGCGGTCAAATCAGGCGATCTTGCTGGCCAGTGCAAATCGCCAAAACGGGAGATTAGGTGCCCGGGAAGTGCATCCTTCAGCATATCGGTTTTGGCACGTGCAGTGTGTGCCGTTGCACCGTCCTGTTGGAACCACATATTTTCCAATCCCAATTCATCAAGTTGCGGCAAAAAGAACTCGTTGATCATTGCTCTGTAGCGCTCACCATTCACAGTAACCGTTTGGTCCGCGACGTCTTCGAAGAAAAAAGGTCCGATGACTAAAAAAAAAAAAAAATAATTGGCGCGTACATTTCTGTTAGGTGTTTGGCCGAGCTTCTCCTCCTATTTGTGGTGTGCGTCTTGATGTTGTTCCCCAAATGGAGGGACCTACAGTTTCAAGCCGACTCCGAACGGCAGATATTTTTATGAGGAGCTTTTTCATGGCAGAAATACACTCGGCGGTTTTCCATTGACTGCCGAGGGGCGACCGCTATTAGAAAAATGTTTTTCTTAATTTTGGTGTTTCCCCAAGATTCGAACCAACGACCTCTCTGTGAATTCCGAATGGTAATCGGATGATAAGGTCCGCTGACTCCTCCAGCGAAAACAGCACACCATACTGTGACTTTGAACGGGTGTAATGGTTCTTCGTAGGTTACACGCGGATTTTCAGTGCCCCAGAAGCGTAAATTTTGCTTATTTACGTACCCGCTAAGATGGAAATGGGCCGCATCACTCATGATTATTTTTGATGAAAAATCACTTCCTCTTGGTGGTGATTAAGGATGGCTGGAGCGTATGTTAGACGCGATTGGCGGTCAGGAGCTAACAGCTGATGCTCCGTCTGGACTTTGTATGGAAATATCTTCAAATCTTGTACCAAAATTCGCTGTAAAGACCGTCGACTGATATCCATTTGCGTGGCACGTCGTCTGGTCGATGTCGACGGCGCTTCCATTATATCCTCGGCTACAGCAGCAATATTCTCTGCAGAACGGTTACTCCGGGGTCTGCCACGCCTGGCAGCATCTCGTGTTGTGCCAGTCTCTTCGAAACGAGCGGCTAAACGTCGCAGTGTTTCACCAGTAGACGTTGGACGGCGAGGAAATCTGCGACGAAATTCACGTTGTGCCAAAGTCACCGACCGATTATTGGTCAAATAAATAGTCAGCAATATTCCGCGTTATGGAGCAGTGTAGCGTAACATTGTTTATTAAGGTGTATTTCGCATGTGTTTACTACACAAATGTCAAAACAGAACTGACATTAGGGGCCAATCGCAAAATTTATAGCATTTTCTGATAGGAGGATTACTTTAGCGCCACCTGTTACGCTTCCACAGCTGTTAAGGTTCATGATTTGATGAAAAACGCTTTCACAAGTGAGTCAAAGAAGTATTGGCACACTCGAAAAATCAAAACTCTTAGTGTTATAACTTTTCTTCTAATGAAAGTATAAAAAAAAATAGAAAACGCTATTTTCTAAATGTATTTATTTCTTAGGAATCTGAACAAAAAAAATTAATATCGACGTAGGTTTACAATTACAAGCTCAACCTTGAAAGGTAAAATAAGGCACAAATTCACATCAAATAGGGTTGTACGAGTATATCATCAGCAGGGGGTCGGAAACTTAGCTTACACAGACGAAGATACAGACAAAACTACTTATTTCAATTTACTGAAAACCATTTTATTGTAATTAAAGTTCTGAAAAATTAAGTATTTGGGATAGATTTCGATTCTATTAAGACAACGATCCCAAATACAAATCGAATATGGTTCAATCATGGCTTATCTGGAACTGCCCCCATGAGGTTGAAACGCCATCGCAGGCGCCCCTTCTCAATGTGAATGAGAATCGATGGAGTGATTTAAGTGAAGTATTTTATAAGAAAACATCACATAAGCAACCGACATGATTTAAAATCACAGAAATAATCGAAGTTGACCGGCATGTAATGTGATTTATTTATTTTTCCCCAAACTAATATTAGTTAGTAGAAATTTCCTTACATTTTGTTTTTGAATATTCCGCTTAAATTAATGTTACTTTGAAATTATTTTTTGGTGCTCATAACTCAAATATATGTATCTTAGAAAGTAAATTTAGGTTTCAAAACATAGCTTTTGTAAAAATCATACATATTCTTTTAAATAAATGCACACACGAAATAAGCTGTGAGCCACAGTATAAGCAAATTCCTATCCTATTCTCAAAGAAGAACAAGTTTAATAAGATGATTTATCTCAATACTCTGATGCTCTCTTCCATAACAAAATTAGCCATCACAAACTATCAAAAAAATGTTAACGAACCGGAAATTTGCCACCACTTTCAAAAACCGGTAGATGTTTCGTACCCGGCATTTTCCACCCGGACACTTCCGAATGGTACGAGTGGAAAATGCTATCCAAGAAAAAATTGCAAACATAAAAAGTTGGATTTTTGTGTAAATTTTGGACGAACATAACTCCTAATAAACCAAGTTTTATTTGTTATGTGGTGCAAAATTTGTATACCGAGAAAAAGCTTATCCATCAAATAAAAAAATGTGTATTTGAATATTAATTATTAACTTTAAAACGTACTTTTTTATAAAAATGCAAATGAAAATAGAGAAATTACATATATATATATATAATTGGCGTGTATACCCTTTTTGGGTGTTTGGCCGAGCTCCTCCTCCTATTTGTGGTGAGCGTCTTGATGTTGTTCCACAAATGGAGGGACCTACAGTTTCAAGCCGACTCCGAACGCCAGATATTTTTTATGACAAAAATATTCTCGGAGGTTTGCCATTGCCTGCCGACGGGCGACTGGTATTAGGAAAAACATTTTCTTCGTTTTGGTCTTTCACCGAGAATCGAACCTACGTTCTATCTAAATTCCGAATGGTGGTCACGCTCCAACGCATTCGGCTATGGCGGCCGCCGTAAATTACATTTGCATATAAATAACCAGTAACATGTAGTGTTATAAAGCAGTTACAAAAAAATTATTTAAACTGTAAATAATTTTTTCAAACTCATTTGTGTCCGACAATTGAGAACGTTTTGACGTGTGAGATTATATTGGGTTAAAATCGACTTTATGCTATCTCGTTAGATTCGCCACTCAAGAACCCTTCCCAAGCCCCGAAGTTTGCACAATGTATGTTATACCAAATGTTCTCATATTTTATGCAAATTTATCCATTATTATTTCATTGTATTAGTTGAATTTCATACTACGGTGTACAGTATTTGGGTAACTATGTGATGTAAAATTTCAAAACTGTGTGGTATTCAACTCAGGAGCACGAATAAATTTGCAATAAGAAAGTGTTTAGCTAAAGACAATGTTTTGAAAATAATTTCGTATCGCATTCCGTACGACATACGGAAGAGACTAGGGAAGTTGTATTCTAAAATTTTGTTTTTACATTGATAAATTATATATAATATTTTTATCAGAAAACTTTAATATATGTAGAATGTTTTGTTCGCCGGTTAAAATATTCCAGCTTATCATTTAATGAACATGAACTCATAAAAAAATAAGAAAATATAATTCTAAAGTAAAAGAAAACTCGTCCACCTTAAAAGATGAATAACTGCGAATACAATTTTGCGTATGAATTCCAGGTAAAAATGAATCGATTCTATGCTTTTCATAAAAGTAAATGTAACATTTTTAAAATATTCCACCTTTTGCAAATTAATTCTAGCAATATGCTGAAAGTATTCAAAACCCTCTTAAAACGTTCAGAGCTGATGTACAAGACTGTGCTCCTTCAGAAGACGACATTACAGACATCCAAGATAACAACGATTCTAGTATAGTACGGTAAGTGATTATACTTAAAATTTTTTTTTACTATATAAATTTATTTTTAGTACTGCTGCTTTATATTTGCACATTAGATTGTATCATAATATATTGAGCATAAGTTTTTGATTTTAAACACTTACTACTTGAGCATTTCAGAAATGCGAAAAAATGTTTCGCCTCCTCCATTACAAAAATAAAAAGTGAAACATTTGAAGAAAGTAATAATTTTTACTCTAAAATAATTAATTGGTGTTTTTTGTGGATTTTCTTCTGTTCTCGTCTCCTATAGTGACAGTGAATTTGATATTTTTAAGGTAAGAAAAAGAAGTGTAAGGCTTTAAGAGAATATTCCGAAATACATATTCCACAAAAAAAGGGGAAGTTTCTTCTTCTTAATTGGCGCGATAACCGCTTACGCGATTTTGGCCGAGTTTAACAAAGCGCGTCAGTCGTTTCTTTCTCGTGCTAACCGGCGCCAATTGGACACACCAAGTGAAGCCAAGTCCTTCTCCACCTGATCTTTCCAACGCAGAGGAGGCCTTCCTCTTCCTCTACTACCACCAGCTGGTACCGCATCGAATACTTTCAAAGCCGGAGCGTTTGTATCCATTCGGGCGACATGACCCAGCCAACGTAGCCGCTGGACCTTTATTCGCTGCGCTATGTCTATGTCGTCGGCTTTAAATAAAACTTGTATGAATTCATGCACTAACAAATTCCATAAGGCCGGCTGACATAATTGTTAACTTTCATGAAGTTACAATTAATACTACAGGGTGCGCCTTTTAGGTCGGTATGAAAAAATTGAATAACTTTGAAGAAAACAACTGATTTGTATAAGTGAGGTATTTTTATTTGGTTTGGTTATTTACAATTTATTAAAACTATTTTTTGAATACAATATCAATCAAGTAGCCACCTTTATTAGCAATCACAAACTACGATCTGTTTTCAGCGTTTGTCATCACCTTGTCAAGCATTTCGGGTTTTATAGCGTGGATTTCGCATTGTTTTGGTTTAAAGCGATCCACGGTTGCAATTTTACTGAATTGACCTATCGAAAACATGTATGTTGAAGCCGATCGGTTGATAAATGACAAAGTTATTCAGTGTTTACATACCAACATAAAAGATGGCGCACCCGGTATGTTATATTTTATTTTGTAATGAAATAATAACGTCGTTTTAGTATTGCAACCTCTTTGATTACATATTTCTCCCCAAGCAGATTTTTATTGGACGACCAATATGGTTAGCTCACCAACTGATTCAGTTTCGTTGAATTTATCAATTTCTCTCTTAAGGGGGTCCTCTAGTTTCTCGTCTGTTTTTTTGAAGACAAAATATATAATAAAATAAAAGTTATAGTGGCCGACAAGAAGACATAAAGTAAAAGAGGTGCTTGACGGTGACCAAGATTGCGGCTGTTTGGCTTATCTGAAATTGAAAAACCAAACGACATTTTAATCTTCATATTTAAGACTAGCGATTGAACTAGAATGAATTCTTAATTACAAAAATTAATTTTTGTATACACTTTTGAAAATTAAATTCTATTTTTTACTTATTTTTTCTTAATTTTTTCGCTCATAGGAAAAAAACTATCGAAGCAATCATGATAATCCTAGTTCAATCGCTGGCTTATAATATATTAAAGATGAGGTATATATTTGAACAAGATCGGTTCAGTAGTTTTTGAAATATCGTGGTCACTATTTTGAAAAATAGTGTTTCGAGAAAAACGCGTTTCAAAGTTCGCGCATGTGCGGAGCAGCGTTGAGCGCGCTAAGTATACCTGCTCCGTTCAAGACCGTAACTTGTGAGCCACTTCGAATATCGAAAAATCCTTCAGCACATACTTTTAACACATGTTGTAAATGTGATTTATGAAAAAAAAAAAAATTCGATATTTTCGACCCAAGAGGACCCCCTTAAAGGTTAAATCATTATTCCGACCATAGTTGAGTCAGCCACACTTTCATATTGTTTTTAAATATAAATAGGTTAATAATCTCTCGTATAACAAAAATTAAATATTTTGAAATTTTATAAAAAACGAAAAAACAAAAAATTCACAGCACCGGAAAGTATACGTACTCTATAAAAACATTCTCAAATATAATTATAATAAATGCAAATGGTTTAGTTAGTAACATGCTTGTTTTTTTTTGTTTCTTATGTTACTTCTTCCATTTGTTCCAAAGACCAACCCTAATTTCCGGTTTTTTGTATTAAGCTCTTTTGCTGATCCGACGTTCTGATTCGTCCCATAAATGTTCTATTTGGGGTAGGTTCGGGGATTGGGGTAGCGAAAGTAATTATTTTGGCACGTTATAAAGTAACGGTTCCTTTACATTATGGGATTTGTGCTTCGAGTAGTTGCGCTGTTGGAAATCCCATCCGCCACCCAATTTGATTGATGATTATTTGAAACTGCTTTTCAGAATGTCTAAATAAATAATTCTGCCCATACTTGTTTCTATAAACTGAAACTTTTCGATCCCATTCGCTGGCATACTGCAGCATACCTTCACTTAGCCCCCGCCAGGTTTCACAGTTGGGATATGGTTTTTTGATTGGAGCTCTTTATCCGCTTTGCGTTATATTTTCTGTTTTTCATTGCAAACAAATAAATTGAATTTACTCTCATCACTTAACAGTTTTTTCTGATTTTTCTCTAGGCACTCGCCTTATATCGGTTTCTCTCAAAACACTTCGTACCGTTTCGATATGAACATTAATATTATGGTCGGTTTCCAGTGCATTCCGAATTTCTAATGCGATTGTTTTCGGATTTTTGTCCACAACATTTTTGATGTATTGTTTAACTGTTTGAGAATTTTAGGAAACAAATTAATGACTTCGTCTCAAGACAGTTTTTTAATATTGTTTGCACTGTTGAATTAGCTCCGCCAAAAGTTTTAGAGTTGGACTTCAAAGAATTTCTCTCTTTTCTTCATCGTATTATTTGCTCTCGCACTTTAACGCAAATTTCCTTCGCTTTCGGGCTCATGTTATATTTATTTAACATAACGCAAACTTCTTCAATCGAAACAAAACTGAAGCCTGAAACAGTATCATATATATTTTTTGTATAACATACGAACTTTGAAAAAATACGACCCATATTGGCGTCGTATATATACTTATCTATGCTGCAATATGCATTTCATCCGTACGCGAAACTAACGGGACAAGTGTAGTGGCATAATTCTGACCTCAAAGCTTTTTTGGAAAAAGAACACCGCGGAAATGTTTAAGAATGTATGTAATGCTCTATTTATGTTTGTAATGCCTCTATTTATTTGGTAAAAAATGGGATCTGAAACCTTATATAAACCACTGTGCGTACAATATGATCATCAGACCCACTTTGACATATGGAGCTTTCGTGGGATGGGAGGCAGTGCAGACACATTCATAACTAAAAAATCTCATAAAAGTCCAAGTTACAAGTAATCTACAAACAAAATTCCTTTCGTATCCCAAAAAACTGATGCTAACACTTTCTTAGCCGATTTCTGGACACGAACTCGCTGCGGGTTCGAAGAACCAGGTTCACACCACTCTTTAGTTTCTTGTTTTGATTTAGGAGTATGGTAATAAATCCAAGTCAAAATCCACTTCATCTTTTCGAAAACGCTCTAAATGTTGCTGAGAAAGTCGCAAAGTCGCATTCGAATGTGTGTTATTCCATTGTCATCGATTCCAGCACCCATTTTGCACACAGCTTTCTGAAACCCAATACTTCAGTTAAAATGTTGCTAGCCCGGCCCGATGAGATGCTTAGGGCTTCTACTAAATCTCTTTCAGTCACTTGATGACTTGTAATATCAAATTTATATAAGCTATGAAAAACATTTTTATTTTATTTTCTTCTTTATTAAACAAAAACCTCATATCAATTCTCTTTGTTATAAACAAAATGGCGCAATTTAGTTTTGATTTCTCTCATTAGGCGATGGGCTCAGTTTTTGTTATGGTATCTGCAGCTCTCTGCCAACTCATTTGAAACTGCTGCTCATTTTTAATTTCTTTTTTCGTTTCTCCTTTCATTTTTCGGAAATTGCGTTTTAAAAATTGCCCAGTATTTTTCAATGGGTTTCAGTAGTGGACAGTTTGGTGGGTGGTGGTCCTTTTGAACAAAATTTACCTCACGCTTTTCGTACCAGCTCATGGCAAGACGGCAAAAATGACAAGATGAACTGAGCCTTTATGTTGTCTTATGAATGGCAGCAAACGTGTTTGCAAGCTCTCCGTCATATAAATTGCCTGATTTATAGTGCCCGCGGTAATGAACATTTTGCTTTTAATACCATTTAATACCACACTGGTAGAGGGCTAGCCAATGCAAATATTTTTTAGAGAACTTGCCCAACATGTTTACCTTAAGAGCACCTGGAGCTCCTCCTCTCTTCTTTGCAGTATAAAATTCAACGCTCTGAATCTGCTTAAGGCTGCTTTGACGTATGTTTCATCGTCCATAACAACACAGGTATATTTATGGATCCCTTGACTGTACATATAATATTTTCGCGCACGTGTTTTAGCACTCTTATTTTGTTTATCATTTCGATTGGGTGCTACAATTTTTGACGCCAGGCTTCATTATTGCGGGACCTAAAATTTCGACATATGAACCTGTTTTGCAGCATCTCGAAGTGAAAAGCAAGGTTTTTTATCGAAATAATGACACCACTTCATTTATTTTTGACTACGACACAAATTCTGTTTTTATTCCACTTCCAGGCCTTCGTTCCATCGGCAAGGTTTCATTAAACTTTTTTAACACATAAGTTGCGGTACTTTTCGGACAATTTAAAATTTTTGCTATGGCATTGTGCGGCAAATGACCATATTCTTTCTTATTGCGCACACTTTTCTCTGCAAGCTCACACTTAACCGAGCCCATTTTGAAACTACGTAGAAGTTTCAAAAAGTGAATTCGCCATATTAATAATGACTAAAATAAAAATTCAATCCGTGCACGATACTTGATTTTTTTTTTCTTGTAGAAACTACTGTGACACGTCGATACTAAAGGACTTGTAAACAAAGAATGAATTATGACTTCATATGAAGAGTGTAACAACCGATCCACAAAAGTTATTGATCGACTGAGTATATGCAAAAATAATTCATATGGCTGTTGCGTTTCAGGGTTCGATTTTCTTTTCACGAACTGGTGCTGCTTTTTGTTGGACTTATCGACGTAACCTTTTTATTAGAATGTAAATCACAAGTATTTTGGGCTGGAGCCGCAGGCACAATTTTTTATAGAAGCGTACAATTATTGGCGTATGCCGATGGAGTGTTTGAGAGAAAAATTCTTCCGAAGATTTTTGGACCTTTGCACGTTGGGGACGGCGAGTATTGTAGGCGATAGAACAATGATCTGTATGTGGACGGCTATGTCTATGACAGCAAATAAAGATCCAACGGCATCGTTGGCTGGGTCATGTCATCCGAATGAATACAAATGCTCCGGCTCTGAAAGTATTCGATACCGTACCAACTGGTTGTAGCAGAGGAAGAAAGAAGATCTACGTTAAAAAGATCAGGTGGAGAAAAACTTAGCTTCACTTGGTGTTTTCAACTGGCGCGAAAGAAACGACGCGCACACTGCTTTGTTAAACTCGGCCAAAATCGCGGAGGGGGTTTTCGCGCCAAGAAAGAAGAATAAATGACAAGTAGAGAGGTCGCTGTATCCGAATGGGTGTGTGAGTGACGGACCTTTGCCAGAGCCCGGGTTCGAAAATGAGTGTGGGCACAAAACACCAAAATTATACGAAAGTAGTTTTCTAATAGCAGTCGCTCCTCGGCAGGCAAGGGCAAACCTTCGAATGTATTTCTGCCATGAAAAAGCTCCTCATAAAAAAATATCTGCCGTTCGGAGTCGGCTTGAAACTGTAGGTTCCTCCATTTGGGGAATAACACCAAGGCACACGCCGCAAATAGGGGGATTAGCTCGATCAAACACCCAAAAAGGGTGTCCGCGCCAATTATGTACATATATATATAATTACATTTTCACAACAAAAATGTATATTTATTATTTATGAAATGAAAATATTTTTTAATACTACAGCTTGAAGCAGAATTTGTCTAAAAGACTTTGAAGTTTTGTCTCATTGTTTTTTAGTAAAAATATCGATAAACATATTAGTATTAAAAAAAGTAAATATCTGTATGTTCTTTTCATAAACTAGTCTTCTCTGAGAAATGTTTGAATGCAATAATGTTTTTATTTGTATGCACAATTTTTAGGTACATTTTTTAAAAAGCTGTACCTTATTGATTATATCTTCGTTTTTCGTGCTCATCCTTGTTGTTTGTATTGTTGCTTCATGTTTTAGAAAATAGAATTGTTACTTTTTACGTGTTTTACATTGTGAGGTATCTGCGCACAAGTGTCTACACACTTAACATTCTATACAAATTATTTAATTTTAGAGCGAAATAACCGATTAAATGTCATATATGTATGCACTTTGAAAGAGATCGTTTATTCTTTATACTCGTAGGCTCTATTGAAAGCATTGTGTGCCCCTCTTGCTGCTTTCATCACAAAGTCGGTTGTTCTGTAATTTTTCTTAATTCCACAGATTAACGGGTATCTTCTTCTGTCAATAACAGCTTGAAACCTCTTTGGAGCCGATTACACCAACTTTTTAATATATTCAGAAGAGACTTTTGCCATTCCTTTTTTAACGCCTTTTTGAGGTCAGATTGATTTCGAATTTTTTTTATCTAGAACTTAGGTAGTACTGGTGTTTGAACAAAATGGGCGTAATTCCAATTGAGTCAATTCTGTACAATGGCGTGCGTTATCCTGATAGAAGCGAAAATTGCCCCGAATGTTCAATTTTGTGGCACTTAGTAACAAATTTTCCTTTAAAATGTAATTTGGGTTTCTCCAAACAAAACCTTTGCCACTTGATTGAAAAGGTTAAATCTGCTTATGTTGGCAAAAATTATGGTGTTTTAGAAGTTCTCATACTTACTTACTCGTATATGGTCTGTTGCAAGCTTTAATTTACGGTTTTTGGCATTGATGAGTGGCGTGTTGCGTGCGGTGCGCCCATGGAAATGAGCTTCTCTTACTACTCTTGGCACTTCCCAATTTTAACTTTATTTGTAGTTGTTGGAGCGTTCTTTTAGCCTTATTTTGCACACGGTTGTCGCGTACATAACGTTTAACACGTGCGCGGACGTGAATGCTATATCATTCATTTTTATACTGATGCAAAATGACGTGAATGCTACAGGATTCAAATTTTAAAGCCAAGTCTTGTTTAATTTCCCGCACGCGACCATAATCTTTTAGTGTTAAATATAATTTTTTTGTTTTCCTCAGCACTAATATCACTTGCTGCGCATTTAAGATTTGACACCACTTTGTCGCAACTAATAGTAAACGCGTGTGCATCATTTTGACTGCGAGCCAACATAACCTCTCTTTCCCAGGGCCAAGCTATTTTGAATATCGAAAAAATTGATCTACCGGCAGTCCCCCGTATCTTGAAACTTCGTTTTTCTTTAGGCGGCTAGAGATATTCGTATTTCAGTGCAATCGGAAAACAAAAGTTCAGTCTCGCCGAAAATGATTTTGGGCATTACTTCTAGAATTTAATAATCATAAGTATCCAAATCGGCTCTTTTTTAAATCTTCAATAATACTCCTCTTTAATAGAATTTTTAGGTGCATATCCTTTTGGCTTCGCATTTACATACGTCTTTCGACTCCTTTTGGCGGTTAGCAGTGGTCTTCGACAGCACTAATGACAATTGAGTGGGGAATATGTTATGAATCTGGCTTTTCAACATCGAGCATTTTTGGTGCAAGCTAGAGTGAAATTGCTTGATGTATGTTTTTGTGTTGGAGAAACTAGTGTACCGAGTTCAATATTTGAACCTCAGAGAAGTCAATCAACACCAGTCGATTAGTGTACGTTTCGTTGTTGTTGTTGTTGTTGTTGTAGCAACATAAGCATTCCCAATGCATATACGAGGAATGCTGCTGAAGTGACACTCCTTGGCCGGGTATAAATCCTGGTCGTACCGGTTACGTAGAACCGACTGTCGTGGGAACGAAAAGTCGTGTAGGCTGACAGCGGACTGTGAAACGATTTCTTCCTTTCCCTATGATTTTTATGTCAAGGCTGACTGTGGACTATGGAAAGATGTATTTCTTGCTCAACCTGAATCTTAAGTTTTCCAAAATTGTATTAAGGAGGCAAACATTTTTTTCCTTACACATTTTTTCTCTACCTATCTTTTATTATCCATTTATCTTTCATTTCATAGCGGAACAGTCTATCAGCCTAAAACCTTAAATAAACATTTAAAAGTATATTTATTTTACTTTATAGATCCGGTTACAAAAGTTACTATGGCGAGCAGCACTTAACTTCTTTCACAAATTCACGTAAAAGCGGTGCAGATCCAGATTCTATTCTGTTAAGGAACATCGAAGGTCATGGATCAGAGAAACATAGCAGCAATGGAGACGTCAGTCAGTTATTCAGTAGTAATTGGCTTGATATTGTTGGAATACGTGATCCACGAACCGGTAATAATATTACAGTCCGAGAAGCGATTCTTATGCGGATTTTAGACGTACCTTCTGGGGAAATGATTTTGGATGATAAACGAATTTCATTGGAATCAGCAACAAAACAAGGCTTTATTGATCACAATTTGTGTCAATATTTATTAAAACTAGGTGCGAGTAAAGATTCTGGTGAAAAAGAACTTTCTCTTCTAGAAATTAATCAGAGTAAGATAAAAGGAACATATTCACGACATGAATCTGCTGAAAAACGAATTAAGATAACTTCAGATGCTGAAGAAAATAGCACGAGTCCCCAAAATATTATCGATTTTCTACCCAAGAAAATTGTTGATATTGAGCCAGATAAATCCATAAGTTTACCAGAGGCATATAATCGGGGATATTTGATTAAACATGAGTCAGTGACAATAAAATCTAGTGCGTTATGCTTAAGTGATGCTATTGCTCATGGCCTGGTTGACGCGTCAGGTTGGATAGCAGATCGAAACTCCGGTAATAAATTTAGACTTGACTCAGCAGTAAAAAATCAATTAATTGATCCTAATATAGTTGAAGTAGTTGATGCAAAGAATGACATTAAAATTTCGGTAAGCGAAGCCCTCAAAATTGGAATTTTAAATTCGAAAACTGGACACTACTTAAATGAAGCTACAAAGGAAAAATTTACATTTATAGAGGCTAGAAATCGCAAACTCATTGTTAAACCTTATACATTAAAAGATATTGTTGATTTTAATTTGCTAGATAAGAATGAAAAAATTAATAGTCCTATGCGTCGGAGTAAGTTAAATCTTACAGAGGCAGTTAAGTCTGGAGTTTTAGATAATAATAATTTAAAGTGCATTAACAAAAGAAAGGGAGAATTAGTTACATTAGAGGAAGCAATAAAATATGGGATTATTCTACCTGCGGAATTAAAGTACCGCGATTTTATGACAGGGGAAGTAATGACTATTCCAGAGGCAGTAGAGCGTGGGCTTATAAGTTCGGTATCACAGAAATCAATATTCAATATAGACGGTTTTAAAGATATTAGAAGAAATGATTTTGTGAGCTTTAATATGGCCTTGACGCGTAATATTTTATGCAAAAGAGAATCCGGTTTTGCTTTGGAAACTAGTAAAAATATTTACGAAGCTTTAGATATAGCCGTTAAAAAGAATATGGTGCGACAAGAGGTATATGAAATGTTTACTAAAAAAGTTGGCGTATATGACGCCAGTGGAAACGAACTAACAGTGCTTGATTTATGTTATTATAATTTAATCGATCCAAAAACAGGGTATTTACTTGACCCTAAGATTGGAAAAAATGTGCCTCTCGATATAGCTATTGAAAAGAAATTTATCACACCAGGAGGTGCTTTATTTCTAAGTAGTTTATTAAATATAACATTGACAACAGAGACCGTTACTCGTACAGTCAATCGGTATGTGTCGATACAAACTACAGCTCTAGATAAACAGGAAAAAATATCAACATTTACAGAAGCTGTGAGTGAAGGATTAATTGATGAAGACCGTCGGTTATATCATGACCAGAAGACTGGAAATGTGTATTCAGTACAACAGGCTTTATCTTATGGTCTTTTGATCCCCGATTTAGATGATTGTTCACCTGAAATAAATTATGACACAAAATTGACAAAAATATCGTCAACTAAGAATAACACAACAGTAACTGACAGACTGATGCAAATGCAAAATTACACAGAAGTGAAATCAAACAATCAAACAGATGATTCCAACACTTTAAAACTAGAACTACCTCCAGGCGGCTGGTTGCTTCGTGATGCTATCGATTTTGGTATCTTCGATGCAAATGCAGGTACGCTCAGTATAGACAATGTCTGTATACCATTCAATGAATGTATCAAACGAAATGTAATCAACAATCTTTCCGTTTCTGTTATTGATCCACAAACACACGAAAAGCTGTCAATCGGTTCGGCCATAAAAAGAAACATTATTGATCCTTGTGGCAATTATAAGGATAACTTTAACCAAACAATTAATATACAAAGTGCTATCAATGAGGGGAAAATAATTCTAGAAGAAGTGAGTACTAACGTTTATCCTTCTAGCATTCGTGGGGCTGAAACTGTATCTCTTACTCCAACTAAAGATAAGTTATTGGATTGTGAACACGATTCCCCTGATCCCCTACAAATAGCACCGGGTGAAATTTATGATCCTTCCACAATGTTAGTAATTTTTACAGAAACAGGTCAATCAGAAAATATATTAAAGGCAGCCATTGAAGGTCGCATAGATGAAAATATAATAAAAATTGTTGATCCTCATACAAATGAAGAAGTTTATATTAAAGAGGCCATCAGACGTAAAATTTGTGATCCTAACGATGGAATGATTTTGACGAATTGTGGAGAGCGTACGAGTTTTTGTGAAGCTATGAGAATTGGATTAGCCAAAGTTTGTGGCACACCACTAATACCAGTGGAAGATGCTTTACAAACACTTCGATTCGTTACTGATCCCCGAACTGGCGAAAATATTCCTCTTGAGGTAGCCTACGAACGTGGAATTGTTCACAGAAGCACGCCAAGCGATGCTCCAATTACATTATTAAAAATTCGTAAAATTATTTTAAAACCCATTGATGCTCTCCAAAAAGGAATAATTGATAACGAAACAAAAGAAATCCTTGAAAGTTTGTCTAATAAGGATGCTTTACCAATAAGAAAAGCTTTAGATATTGGTCTTATTGATGGACGAAAGGGCAAAATTTTAGATCCACAGAGAAATCGAATTTTAAATATCCATCAAGCTGTGGCCGAAAACGTGATTGATCCTGAATCCCAGAACCATATATTAATTCCCCTAGCTAAAAGTTTATCAATACCAAAATTGCTAGAGCAAGGTCTTATTGATTTGGAGTGTCAAAAAATAGTACATCCAGATAATGGATATTTACTTAATATTAATGAAGCTATTACATGTGATATTCTAGATCCCCTTTCAGTAGTTCAAAAACCAAATAATTCAACATTGCAGGAAGCAATAAAAAGTGGCATAGTTGATGGTATCACCTCCCAGTTCAAAGTAGGTAATAAAGTGTTCAATCTAAGTCAAGCGGTTGAAGAAGGAATATTAGACTCCAGCCATAATGGCTCGAATAATTTACCACCTGTAGCAATGACATTTCCTGTAGCCGTGGAGCGGGGGCTTATAAATCCAAATACGTATGAAATAACTCATCCTTATACACGTCAAAAAATGACAATCGGTGAAGCTTTGGCAAATAATCTTATTATGTCTATTCCCTATCCGCCAAGGGTAGATGCGATTGAAATAGAGAGAGCGTTAAATGAAGGTCTAATTGATGTTGCGAATCAAACTGTAAAACACCCGAAAACAGAAAAAATCCTATCAATACGAGATGCCTTAGAAGGAGGGTTTTTGTTATTGAAACCTCTTTCTGCTTTTGTTGCTACTCAGAAACCATTATCAACAACTAAAACAATGGAAACGATAAAATCTCTTCATACTGTCACCACAAAAACAATTGAGTTAATGCAAGGGTATGTTCTAGTTTCTAATAATGAAGTGAGAAATATTCAGACTGGTGAAATTTGTACATTTGACAAAGCCAAGGAATTAGGAATTTTAACGGAAACATTTAAACAAGATGATAAAACTGCAATGATTTCAGAACAAGTGGAATTAGTTGAAAAAGAAACACTTAAAGTGGAACTGAGTACTGAAGACTTAAGAAATATTCCTACCTTAAGTGAATCCTTTGCCGTTGAGGTAAATACCAGCGACAAACAAAAGAAATTCGATTCAAACGAATCTTCAATTGATATAAAATGTGTAGGCTCAGTTGGAAATAAAGAAGATAAGCAAGAAGAAGATAAATTGAACGAAATTTATGACCAACGCGATTTCGTAGACAATAGAAACCAAATTTTGATTTCTTCTTTAACTCCTGATAATAATTTGCATGACGTAGAAGACTTCCCGACATGTGTGCCCCACCATATAAAAACAACAATAGGTGCTGCAATTTCACAGAACTTAGTTGATCCTTGGCATTGTCGTGTTATTATTGATGGTGAAGAGCTTATGGATACTATGGATATATTATTAGAAAATAAAAAACTTTTTCTACTAGATGAAGTCCAAATTCATAATAATAACTTAGTGACTTTGGAACGCGATTCATATTCATTAAACTCTCAGCATCAATTGACTGCGGCAAAAATGAGTGAGTTCAACGCATTCGATTTAGAACATCAATATTTCATGGACCCTGTAACAAAACGAAAGATTTCATTTCAGGACTTGGTTTTAAATGGTAATGTATTCAATCCTGAACACATATTAGTAAAAAATTTTACTACTGGTGAATATGAGAAGATAATAGATGCTTTAGACCGTCCGCTCCTAAATCGTCATAATGGTCATATGGTTGATCCAAAAACTGGGAAAAAGGTGCCTTTCTTCGAGTGTATTACTCGCAAATGGATCACCTATAGTTATTCAGAAGAAAAATCAAAACCTTCTCTTATTGAAAGTGTGATTGATCCAGAAACTGGTAAAATATTACTTGATGATGGTCGAGTTTGTTCTATAAATGACGCCATTAATAATGGGAACATTGATATTCATTCGCTATCAGTTAGAGATCCCGTAAGTGGGGAAATTATTCCACTGCGAATGGCAATTGAGTTGGGAGTTGTAAATATGGAATCAGGTACAATGACTGATATTCAGACATTTCATGAAATACCTTTGGAGGAAGCATTCAAATTGGGATTTCTTGTACCCGGTGCACGCAAGCCCATTTCTCTTGAAGCTGCTGTTCGTAAAGGTCTTTATAATAAAGAAACTGGAAAATTGTATGATTCTGAATCTCAAAACCAAGTTGATATTCAACGTTCTATAGAAATAGGATTGGTTGATCCTAAAATATCTCTTATTGTTGATTCCCTTGATAATAAGGAATTAAATTTGCATAGTGCTATTGAAGAGGAGTTAGTTGAAACAGAAAAGGGACAAGTAAAAGATACAAAATCTAATATTTTTATGCCTTTGAACGAGGGGGTTGAAAATCATTTGGTAAAGACTGATAGTATTACTTGGAGTTTACCAGAATTATTACAACGTGAATATTATTCCGCTGACAGTGGAAAGGTATTTAATCCGATAACTGGAAACGAAATTAGTTTACAACAAGCAATTGAGTTAGGCTTCGTTGAAATAGATACCTGCTTAATAAAAAATGAAGAATATGGAACAATTACGACTGGTAAAATAGCAGCTAAAGACGGTCTTCTTGACACAGTAACAGGCGTTTTGAGGTCCCCATATCTTACTTTAGATGAAGCTTTTGTAAAAGGATATATTATAAGCACAAAGAAGCCATTATCATTGGTGGATTGCTTAGTCCGAAATATGTTTGACCCTTCAACCTCAACTCTTAAACTCGATGAAAAACTTTTTAATTTAAAAGAAGCAATTGCTCTCAAATATATTAATCAAGATGAGTTAATTATATTGAATCCAGAAACAGATTCTGTTGTAAGCATTAAAGAGGCTATAAGCACAGGATTGCTGGATCCCGTGGGTGGATATATTGTTAACCCATGCACATCAATAAAAATGTCTCTGTACGAAGCTTTGGAAAACAAAATGCTACTTCCACCAAAGCGTAAGAGAAGTTTACCTGACGCTGTATATCATGGTCTGTACGATTCCGAATCAGGCAAATTCAGTAACACTATTACAAGAGAAAAACTCTCAACTGAAGCTGCTATTCGCAGGGGAATTATTGATCCATATTCAACTATCGTCAAGATGGATAAGAAGTTGCTTCCTTTTATGTCAGCAGTAGAAGCCGGGATAGTCGACACGAAAAAAGGGACAATTAAAACTGGAAACGGTCCAGAACTTGATTTTAAAGAAGCATTTCATTGTGGAACTTTAGTTGAGGTTAAGACACCAATATCTTTAGGGAAAGCCATAATTACAAACATTTATAATGATTCGGATGGAAACATTATTGATCCCAAAACAGGCCGAGAGCTGCCTTTAGCAATGGCAATTGAAGCACATTTGATAGACATAAATAATACGCAGTTAAAAGATTATAACACAGGACTATATACAAATATAAATTTAGTAAGCGCTAAAATAACAGATGTGATTGATAGTGATAGTGGTTTGTTGATATATAATAATCAAAAGATTACCGTTAAACACGCTTTCGACGTAGGCATTCTGAAAGATACACAAGCACCTGTAAGCATTCAAAAAGCTATCATTCAAGGCTTCTTTGATGAATGTACCGGGAAGATAATAGATCCAACAACCGGAAAAAAAATTACCCTAATGGAAGCTATGCGCAATTTCGTTATAAATCCCCAACTGCCTTGCTATTTTGACGAACTAAATGAGAAAATGCACAATTTAAACGAAACTTGCCGCCTGGAAATTATTGATAAGCGAGTAGGTGTTTTTAAAGAACGTGGTAGCAACACAAGTATCTCATTAGAAAAGGCTCTGAAAAAGGGTCTGATTGTTGATATTGAAAATGCAGAATTCGGATTATATGAAACACTAGCTATGGGATTTTACGATGCATCAGAAAATAGAATTTTACACCCCCTTACAGGCAGAAAACTAAACTTAAGTGAAGCATGTGCTGAAAAGATTGTGAGCCCAACACACAGTTTAATAAAAAATGAAAGTACTGGCAAATATATGCAGTTGTCACATGCCTTTTCTGAAAAATTAATTGATGCAAACGGTTTCTATAGTTTGGGCGGAAAGCATATAGACTTGGCAAGTGCACGTGAACGTGGGCTAATTGTGACAAGTCATCGACCGTTAGACCTTATAACAGTAATTCGTATGAAATTATATAATTCTGAAAAGGGAACATTCTGTGACCCGACAACAGGTGAATACTATAATTTAAATGACGCTATATGTAAAGGATTAATAAATTCAAAAACGACAATATTCAGAAGCGAAATGGGTGATTTTGATCTAAAAGAAAGTATTAATAATGGTTTTATAGATATTTTTAAAGGAGAGGTGCTTGATCCCAAAACCCGGGAATTCCATAATTATGACAAAGCTGTTAGTAAAGGTATTTTGATACCGGTTTCCAATTCTTTGCTTATAAACCCCGAAAGAAAAACTACCTCAGAACAGACTTCACAGAAAAATGATAGAACCTCACCTCGAGAAATGTCATTAGAAGAGGCGATAAGCTGTAATATATTTGATCCTAATACAGCATTAGTACGACAATTACCCTCTCACAAATTGATTCCATTTTCCAAGGCCCGGCAAATTAATTTAATTAATATGAGTAGCCGAGTTATAATCGATCCGAAATTGTCATTCCTTGTGTACGATCCTTCAATATTTATATATTTACGTGAGCCTATTACATTTGATCAGGCAGTCGAGAGTAAAAGTCTTGATTTAGAAACCGGATTGTTGACGTATAAAATCCATCATAACGATGACTATAACGAGAATATTAGCGGACATGATTCTGCATCATATTTAAATAGAAACAATGAGGTATATTCACTAAAAGATGCTGTCACTGCTGGCATTATTGATCCTGTTTCGGCGTTAGTCAAGGATGAAGCCAAAGCTAAATTTGTGGGTTTATCCGAGGCTTTTCGGAAAGGTCTAATGGACGCAAAAAGGGCCAATGTATTGAATACAAAGACATCTAAATCGTGTTCGTTAAGAAATGCTTATGAAACTGGTTTGGTTATTACACCCAAAAGATCATTCGGCTTAATAGAAGCAATACAATACAAATTATACAATCCCGAAAATGGCTACCTCACAGACCCATTCCAAACGAGTTATGATATAAAACATGATTTCACAATATTGGAATCCATTGCAAATGGCTTGTTGGATCCTTCATCGACTGTTGTTCGAGCTTCTATTACAGACGAAATTGTTTCATTGACTGCGGCTATCAATAGCGGGCTCATCGATGGCGTTAACGGGCGTTTTGTAAATCACACTGATAATAAAGATAATATGGATTTAATAAAAGCAGTACAAATGAATCTTATATTACCTGCCGAACAGCGAGTGAGTTATATAACATTAAATAAATATGTATATGTAAGCGCATTGCATGAATAAATTGCTTTTATATATTGAAATATGCACTTGAATATCACTTAAATATACAGGGTGTTTTGTTATCGACTCAAATGCTTAAAGGTTACATTCTGTAGCTAATTTTGTGATGAAAGATACCTAAAAGTGGGAGATATGTCTAAAAATACTATATATTTTGCATGCAAAAATAGGTTTATTCGATAGCCAATAAAATTGTCTACTAGATGACGTTAAAACTTGTTTTTTTTTTTTTAATAAATGGGTGCCACCCTAGGGCGTTCAACTAAATCTCTATTTTTGGGTTTATTTCAACATGAAATTAACCACAGAATATAACCTTAAAGTTTTTGTATTCGCTAAAAAAACACCCTGTATATACATGCATCTATTTTACCGACTTGTCAGAACCGTTCTAGAATGCTCTTTTTCTGAATCTGCAAGATAATTAATTATATGTTACTTTTACATGATGTAAATCAGTTCATATGCTTTATGAATCATTCTATAAAAGGGACACTAACTCTTGACATACTTGAATAGCATACAAGTATTTTTATTATATAAAAAATTCGTTAGCTTTCTCTAAATCTGAACTTCGATGCGTATGCATAGTACATACATACGAGTACATATGTATTTATTTCACAATGCAAATGAAAGTTCAAAATATAGTGTCACCATTTCCTTTTCACTCGGTGGCTTTTAATTGAAAAATACAGTAAAAGATAAAAAAATCATTTGGTGTCGCAGAATTTTGTAAGAAATCTGAAGAGGAAAATCGAAGAAAATGATAATTCAGCATGCTATGAATTCATAAACTTTACAGTGTCACACAATACCTTTATAGTAACTCGCTATAAAATTTGAGATAAAAAATATTAGAGTTACCGGGAAAGTCGTCCTAGATGGCTAAGGACATTATTTATAAGGTGATTTCTGATTAATTTAAATTGTGCCAGGTACGAAACAGGTAGAGTTTCTTTTTCTGACGTCCGTGAAGAGGAAACTCTCATGAGTACTGCTACACCAGCATAGCAGTAAACACGATTTGTAGCCTCACAGCTACACCTACGTCCTAAATACCTCTCCACTATCTACACTCTCCTCGCGGAACTACTAAAAGGCAGGATGCTTACGAAGCTCTGCGCGTCTGATCTGAAATTATGAACATTGTCAGCAAAATCGGGTCTCCCTCTTCTGCGCTGCATGTTACGTTTAGTGCAGAGGCAATCTCAATAGCTTGATGTTGTCATTCCGCCAGTAGCACGAAGATATGTGTGTACACATTACTCGCCTGGGCATGGAAGCGTCTCAAGTTTCTCGTTGTTGTTCTACTAAGAGTTTAGTTCTATTCTGGGCGGAACCAACTATGGGTTGAAATTGGTTAATCATGTATTGAAGGACTTCGTTGTCAAGCTTCTTGTCCTTCCACTTTGAACCTGTTAGTTTGGGTGCGACTTTGGGCTTCCTTTCGGAAACGTCCATTATGATAGCCTGATGATCGCTGTGGGTGTAGCTCTCACTCACTATCCATTTGATCTTTCTAGTAAGGTAATCGTTTGCCACGATAATTTATATGGCTGACCCTAATCCCCTCTTTCTATAAGTATAAGTTGACCCGCTATTTAGAATAATAATGTGGAGTTGCGCGGATGCTTCAGGAAGCAATTCTCCTCTTTTATTTGTACGCCGACTATCCCATTATGATGCCCAGGCGTTCAAGTCAACCGCTATGATTAAAGGCAGTTTTCCAGTACAATATCTTGAGGAAACCATTTGCACTGTTCTATTGTCAAACTGGGTCTTGCGTAACGACTGACAAAGTTTATTCCATTTATTTTGCAACGAACCCTTCCGCAACACTAACTTCTCTTGGGAAGTCGTCCACACAGTCCAAATAGCCGCGCATTTCCTGCTGTCGTAGGCCCATGTGCTATCATTTTTGCACTTGTAGAACTCACTTATAATGGCAATATCTGTTTTCCTTGACTGTCTATGACAGCTTCTCAGTGGTTCCTGTTTATTTGAATAATTCTCATTCGTTTTTATTTGTCAGAGCTCTTCTAAACCCTGGACATCTGTCGCTCCCAGCGACGTGGTTGATGTTCTCCTTTATTTTCGCCTCGCAGAGCACGCATTTCGACCTGTTTTGGCATTCTTTGCAGAAATTACCGTCAGTCTCACATTTTCTGCAGTATTTGATCTATCTATTTCGCTAGAATCCCGACATGTGGTCATACTGTATATACTATAATATTTTTGTAACGAGACGCGTAAGCGACAGACGTAGAGTTTGCAGTTGATGTTTCGTTGCGGTGAACTATTTGCAGACTCTATTCAATTACGTTATTCTTAGAATATTGTATTATACCTTCTTGGATAACCAACGAGACATAATAGTTTTTAAAATAATATGCCAGATAATTCCTTGTTTTTTTTAAAGATGTGAAAAAGAAAACACTTAGCGAAAAAACGTGAATTCAAAACTTGATAAAGAATCCACTATTATCTGTCAGGGCTTGAAACAAAATTTGTCTAAATGATTTGTTTTGTATTTGTATAACATTGTTTTTTTTTATCATTTTAAATAAACATCTTTTTTTATATATGTCTGTCTCTCCCATATCATAACACTTAGCTTCCTAAATTCCTCTACAGGAGTAATGTTCTTGTTTTTTAGGGCAGCTAGCGGCTTTCTCTAAACTTTGTGTGGTCCATCGAGGTTATATAATATTATCTTTGTCTCATCCCAAAAAAGTTATTATACTAATATTCTTACACATCTTGATGAAAATTTGTGTCTTAAGATAATTCTTCGGACTGTTTCGTGACCTACATTCACATCCTGGCGGCCTTCCAAATCTGTGGTCAACATTGTAAGGCTACAACGCGGTTTTTCGTCAATTTGTTTCACCAATGACCTTTTATTGGTATTCCACTGGAGTGTTTTAACTATGACCTATTTTCATGTTCTACGCGACTTATAATGTTGTACGATTGCATTATCCTTGCATAAATGTAAAACATTTCAGCCATTTGTTTTGCTGATTTTCTTGTATGGTATTATAATAAGCTATGTGCATACTATTTTCACTCGCACGATAACCCGGCATTATTGCAAACACTTTTTTTATTGATGCGATGTAGTCAACAATATGAATCATAGCAACCGGTTCTATGTTACCGGAATGACTCTGGTTTTTCCCGAGCAACGGCTGCCGCCCCTTTTTCGCTTCGACACTGCGAGGAACGTACAACTTTTCCGCACGAAGTCCACGGCGACCCTCTTCACCACCTGGACAAAGGAGGTCACAAAAGGGGCAAAGATAAAGAAATGTTGCTATCGACATTTAAGGCAATAGGCCGACCGGTTTTAAACTATGCTGCATCTGTGTGGTCACCCGGAACCAATGATTCGCAGTGGACGAAGCTACAGACTTGTCAAAACACTGCCATTAGGACTTCGACGAGATGTCTACTGTCCCCATTTCAACACCTCGTTTGAGTAATTTTTAAATATGTATTAAGAAATTTTTAACACGTTCTTATGATGATTATATACCTAATTATATGAATATCACTCGATCGCGTCTGTTTCAGTTTTCTTAAATGCTGATCTTAAGCTTAGTTGGTACCTTTGCCTAGTTATGGCTACGGCAGTCGTTGGGGACTTTCCTCACTTGGCGAATAAACGTTTCTTCGAAACTTGCGCTGCTGTTTTATCCTTTTTATCGAATTTTAATATACCTTTTTTTTAACAAAAAAAAAAAAAACATTTTTGCCTAATTTTTCGTCCGTGAGAGTAGTACAGTACGTGTTAATGACTAATATGTGTTAATACGTACATATGTGAAAATACGGAATCTTTTAAGTTGTCGTCAAACGGGCCAAGGAAAGTGCTTTCAGCAAGTCTGTACAGCTGAAAAAATTCCGGAAAGTAAATGTAAAAACAGTTAACAACATGCTTGCAAGTTATTCTCCGGAAACAATCGAAAGCTAACTTGCATATAACTTTCTGAAACTACTTTTTGGCTCTCCACAATATGAGAGTGTTGGTCCTCCTGTTGTACTTTTTCAAATTAATTTTCGAGTGCATTGCCAAATATTTTGTTGTTTCGCTGTTTTTATTATAGACATGAAAATGATTGGCGATGATGATATGGCCATTTCGGAGAGAAACATTGGGGAACATGGTGTATGTGATATTAAAGAATAACACATTTTTGTTTAAATAAATATCTCGGTCTTTATTTTATGACTCGAATAATTGATTTTTGGGTTCCTTACTTTTTCAATATTGACAGTTCTAGAGGTTTTAGTGCGCGAATAAGGGAATATAATATTTATTTGTAATCGAGTATGAACTCGTAATTGTTTAAAATTGAATGTATATGCTGCGTATGAACTAATATTCCTGAACTATGATATTCACCATTTCTTTTATGAAATTGTCGTAATTCGTTTACTCTAAGCGTTTAATGTAGCATATTCTAAGCATGAAAGTATAATGTATTTTGCGTTATATTGCTTTGGTAAGTGTGCATTTTTCATATGCATTATGTTTTATTTTTGAATTTATAAAATCTTATGTTACATTTTTTATATTTTCAGCTTCATCGTTTCAGACTTATGCCCTTAAATTGTCAATCAACTTATTTAACTTATTTTTAATCTTCTAACTTATTTTTAATCTTCTAACAATGCACTCTTTGAAACTCGTAGTTTGTTGCTTGTTTTAGTTTACTTATTTTATTTGCTTATATATTTGCATGGCTTATTATTATATATATTCACAGAAAAATATTTTATCATTAAGGTATGCTTTCTTCGCATGATTTTATTCGATTTTACCAATTTTTGTTTTCAATTAAATTTAAATTTGAATATATTATGGTAATTATAAATACGAGTAAAATCTTTTAAGTTGGTTGTGAAAAGCTTTTTACTCATCGTTTTGAGCCAAAAAAAGAACCACCCATAATAAAAGTAAAATATCAAATGTAGAAAGGCCTTGGTAATTGTTTACGTGTTAATATTTACAATATTGGAAAATCCCAGACATGTGGTTGTTTACACATAGATAACTTCCATTATGTTCAGCGAAGGCTACCGATATTTAATAACGTTTCAGTTTTAGTAATGATATATTTTCATACTCTTTCATTCGTTTGTTATGAACCAAACACAGCGCTGTAGTATCTATCTAATATTTTGATTTCTTGTGTTTAGCAAGCCGTCTTCGAAAAATTCAATACATGTGAGGAATGTGTCAACGAGTTCCTCAAGTGGGTCAGCACAATTGAGTACAAAATTTCCAATGTTGGCGGTCCTAAAGAAAAAATCGATGAGATCCGTAATCAAACCAATATTTTGCGGGTAAGTCATTTTACACAGAAAAATTTCGAAAATCGATATTTGTCTGTTACTAGAGATCAATTCTAGTAAATCTGCATTTTGTACTTCTCACCAGCACGGATGACTTCAAGGTTTCAGTTAGGACCCAAGAGATTCGTAAAATTATTATACATAAATACATGTACATGTACATATAAAAGCATTTAATATGATTGGTATCAAATAAAGGACAAATATGAAGGAAATTAAAAATATTCTTACAATTATCACCCTTAAACTATATTAAAAATGGCTTTCAAAATGTTTATCTTTGAATACCTTTGAAGACCTTTGAAGATTTCAGCCGGATTTGTTTAAAGAAATATATTATTTTAAAGTAAATGTGCCAAATTTTTATATGTTATATGTTAAATATTTCGGCACTATGTATCCAAAGCTAGCGCGATAGCATCTAATAATAATAATAATATCTTATGTACCTATATATAAAATTATACTTTATCTTAAATGAAAAAAAGAAGATGTGTGGTATAGTCTAATTTATTAGTTTTAATTCTTTTCATTAAATTCTTCAAGGATATGACGGATAAAAATTTCAAATAATATTTTCTAATATACGCGTATAAATGTAAATAAAAAATATTGCTAAATTTACTTCATATCATTTTTTTTTTTTTGATATGGCATATTCAAATACCTTTATAGACATATATAATAGTTTGTCGGACCTTTGCCCCCACTGAAACTTTGCAATCCTTATAAACCTACAAATGTTCTGGTCGAAAACTAAAAATACTCGTACAGATTTACTAAAACTGAGCTCCAATATTGGAAACAAATAAATTTTTTCACGTGTGAGAAACATTGTGGCAGGGTGTTATATGTACATCTGACCATACATTTTATCTATCCTTTTTTGTATTTTACTTAAACAGCAAATAAAAGAAGAAATTGATGGACAGCAACGACCAGTTTCCTCGTGTTTAGAACAAATACGTCAAATTGTTCTGACAGGGGCTGACGTTCTTTCTGCTCCTGAGGTGTCAACTCTGGAAAATGCTGGTAGAGAGTTGCGTTCAAGAGTTGATCGTGTCAGCGATCGCGCCTTGCGTTTGCTACGACGTCTTGAATCTATTCGTGATGAGCTTACTAAGTTATGTGGAGAGCTAAGCATTTTCTTCAATTGGTTACAAGAAGCCCGACATACACTTGAAGATAAAGAGCAATCATTAGCCGACTTAAAGAATCTTTCTTTACACGGTGACTCTATACGTGAGTTTGTAAGTGATGTCATAGGCCATCAAGCTGATCTACGATTTGTAACTATGTCAGCGCAACGTTTTGTAGATGGAAGCAAGGAATACTTGGCTATTTTAAATGATTTTCGCACAGCATTACCCGAACGTTTGCCTCATATCGAGCCAATATCAAATGCAGAGAGCCCTATTCGTCAAGAAGTTTCATTAATATCCACTCAATACAAGGACTTGTTGCATCGTGCCAATGCATTGCAGGATCGTATATCTGGACTATGTGGATGTCAACGAGAATTCCAAAATGCTATTGATAAGGCAGATGAATGGATTCGTAATGTACAACCCCGAGTAGCACGCCTTATAGCAGAACCAATTTCAGGAGACACAAAAGTTGCTTCCGACCAAATGAATGAAGCAAAAGCACTTCACAATGAGTTGTTATCTAATGGACGTTTGTTAGATAGTGTTGATCAAACTTTAGAAGATTTAGTAAAAATATTGGGTAGCCAGCTCAGTCCATCCGTATCTAAAAATTTGGAGAAGCCTGCACTAGAATTGAAAGCCAAATACGTAAATATGCTTGACACATTTGGTGAACATTGCAAGCTGCTTGATAAAACATTGGTACAATCTCAAGGGGTTCAAGATGCTCTCGAAAACTTAGTTCTTTGGGTAAATAAAGCTGAAGATATGTTCAAATTGCAGTTTCGTCCCGCTTCGCTTATCAAGGAGCGTTTGCAAGAGCAAATACGTGAGCATAAAACTCTATTAGCGGATGTAAATTCTCATCAGGCAACCATTAGCAGTGTACAAACTTCAGCAAAACATTTAATGGACTCCGCATCAAATGCACGTATTGCTAAAAAGGTTGAATCCAATCTGAAAGCTACAACTGAAAAAGTAGATAAACTAGTAGAAAAGTTGTACAAACGAGGAGACTTTTTGGAAAACGTTTATAGTCAATTGCAAAAATGTTTGGATGGAATTGTATGTACCGAACGAGATCTTCATAATTTACAAGAAATTATAAATAGTCTAGACGCAAATAATTTACCAATAGATACATTATTTTCTCGCACGGAAGAAGCTATACGCCAAAAGGAGAGCAAAACTTCAGCATATGAAAATTGTGTTAGTAGTTGTAAAGACTTAATTGGACAACGTGATGTTACCGATACTAGTCCCTTACGAGACCGAATAAAATCATTAGAAAATTTGTGGCGAAGTATAAATATTACATTGGATGAAAAATCCAAACTTTCAAAGCTGAAAGCGGAACAGGAAGTGAAATATGAAAACATGAAAGAAGATGTAATGTCATGGTTGAATCAAATGGAAGGCCTTTTAAATAAAATGAGCCCGGTTGCCATAGATTTGAAGGTAATTCGGCAACAACATGATGAGCTTAAGCCGCTAATACACAAGCACAGAGATTTTAGTGTGCAAATCGAAAAAATTAATGATATTGGGGCTCAGTATGATGCACTTCTTCACCCAGAAAGTCCAAACCGTAAAAAACTAACTTATAGTCCTTCTAAAGGAGTAAGCCCCTTGCGCGCTACACCTGGAGATCGTAGGAGTCCAAGCCCTAATAAAGGCGGAGTTCTGTCGTCACTATCTACTGGCCGCAGATCATCTCAAGATGGTTTTCAAATATCTGAATTCTCCCCAGTTCAGCAGCAATTAAAAGAGATTAATAATCGGTTCAGTTTAATTGGTGTTCGTTTGACAGATCGACAAAATGAGATCGATAATATGACTGATGAAATACGGAAACAGTATGAAAATTTAAAAAATTTATCGTTATTTTTGGATCGTATTCAGCGCCAAGTTCCGAAAGAAATAGCTTCAAATAAAGAAGAAGCTGATCACTGTATTAAACAAGTAAGAAAAGTTCTCGAAGAAATGTATGAAAAGCAAAGCTTATTAGACACAACCAAAGTACAAATCAAAGATATCCTTCGTCGGAAATCGGGTGTAACTGGCGCAGATGAATTAAGACTAGAAAATGATAATATAATTGAGAAATGGAAAAGCTTAAACGATGTTTGCAAACGGCGTATAGAGTTTTCAGAAAAACTTCGAGACTTTTTAGATATACACAATAATTTATCTAACTGGTTGCATAGTAAAGAAAGAATTTTAACCGTTCTAGGTCCTATTTCTACAGACTCGAGAATGGTTCAGAGTCAAGTTCAGCAAGTACAAGTTCTCCGAGAAGAATTTCGAATTCAGCAACCTCAGTTGAACCACTTTCAGGAAATTGGTCTTGATATTCTGAATCACATATCAAACCCCTCTGAGAAAGCAAATGTAGAAAAGAAATTAAAGGATATCTTAAATAAATGGGAGGACCTGGTCTCTCGCCTAGATGATCGTGCTAACAATTTGGGTGGAGCTGTTGACAGCAGTAAAGAGTTTGATGACGCCGTTACGAGATTACGAGAAGCATTGCAAAGTATCAGTGACAACTTAGACGAATTACCTAAAGATGGCGACCATCAAGAAAATTTGCGTCAAATTGAAAATCTGGATCGGCAGTTGGAGGGTCAACGATCATTGCTTGCTGACGCTGAACAATCAGCTGTATTACTTTGCAATATTCTTGGCGACTCCGCTTCACGAAATGATGTAAATTCAAGAGTATCTGCGCTAGAGAAACAGTATCAGGCTTTGCAACGAAAGTTGGATACGAAAAAGGCAGAAACTGAAGCATCGTTACGAGATAGTCGCCATCTTTCCGAAAATTGTACAAAAATGCTAGGCTGGTTGTCGGGTGAATTGTCCAATTTGTCTGAAAAACTTCTGTTATCGGCTCATAAACCTACTTTACAACATCAAATTGATACACATGAGCCTATTTATCGGGAGGTTATGGCTCGCGAGCACGAAATTATAATGCTTACGAACAAAGGAAAGGAATTGTCTGATCGACAACAGCACCACTCAATAAAACGTGATTTGGAACGAATTCAACAACTGTGGGATAAACTTCGCAGAGAGGTATCTGAAAGGCACTCTCGCCTTCAAACAGGCATGGAGCATTGTAAAAAGTATTCGCAAATGTCAGAAACATTTTTATTATGGTTGCGAAAAGCAGAAGATAAGTTAGCCAACTTGGTGCCTGGAAAACTATATAAGTCAAATATGGAAAATAGCTTGCGTGATATCCAGACACTTCGAAGCGAAGTGTGGAAACACTCGAACGAATATGAGACCACTAGGGGATTAGGAGAGACTTTTATAAGTTACTGCGATATTGACAAAGATCCGATAAAATGTGATCTGCAAGATATTAAGGATAGATGGGAACGACTCAACAACGATTTGATTACTAAAACACAAGATATCGAAAATTGCTCACGACGCTTATCTGATTTCAATGACAATCTTAGAAGTTTGGATCACGCAGTGGGCCGATGTGAAGATCGTTTAGCTGCTCATGATGCACTGGGAGGTGCAGCAAAAGACCCTAAGCTACTAGAACGAGTGAAAGCTATACGTGATGAATTAATGAAATTGGAAAAACCTCTCAATGAATTAAAATCTACGGCGAAAACTATATCTCTGGAAAGTTCTACAGCTGGAGGTGATACGGGTCATTTGAGTAATGAAGTGGACAACATGCTTGATCGCGTGTCCGATTTAAAACGTCGTCTAAGTAATCGCTTCGATGAATTACAATCTGCTGCATCGACCATATCGAAATTAAATGAAGAAATTAAATTATTTTTATCTGATCTAAATAATTTAGAAAAAGAGATAGAAAACTTATCACCACCTGGTCGCGAAGTTAACATAGTTAGATCACAGCTAAAAGATATATCTGATATACAATCAAAACTCGAACATATGTCAAATTTGGTAAATGGTATGGAACGTTCATCATCCTCTCTCATTGATTCCGGGATTACCACCGAAAATCAAATTCCTGCCCAAATTTCCTCAATACGTAAAACGCTTAATCGCTTAGATAACCAAAGCCGCAATCACGAGCGTAATTTGGAAAATACGCTAAAAGCGTTGCTAGAGTTTTTCGATGTAAAAGCACGTGTGCTGGATGACTTGAAACGCGTAAAACAGGAATTTAATAATTTTAAACCTGTTAGTTCGGAGCTAGATCAAATTCGTCGGCAGCAGGAAGATTTTCGTGATTTTCGAAATCTGGAAGTAGATCCTCTGGGACAGAACATTAGCAAAGTAAACAACACCGGCCGAGATTTAGTTAGATCAGCAGGTAGTGGTGTTTCGACAGCTGTCATTGAGAAAGATTTAGAAGTTTTGAATGATAGTTGGAATAATCTAAAGGAATTAATGAATGAACGTGAGCGCCGTTTGGATGTTGCTCTTTTACAATCCGGCAGATTTCAGGAAGCCTTGTCGGGACTTTCTAAATGGTTGTTTGATACGGAAGAAATGGTGGCAAATCAAAAGCCACCTAGTTCAGATTATAAAGTAGTTAAAGCACAGCTGCAAGAACAAAAGTTTTTGAAAAAAATGTTAATGGACAGGCAAAACTCAATGTCTTCTCTTTCATTAATGGGCAGAGAAGTAGCCAATGTTTGTGAGCCTTCTGAACGAGATTCTATTGAAGAAGAGTTGAATAATCTTGTGAAACGTTTCGATTCTCTCACCAATGGAGCCGAACAACGAGAAAATGATTTGGAAGCAGCAATGGAGGTTGCAAAAGCATTCCACGATAAAGTGACTCCACTTGAGTTGTGGCTAGATGGTGTTGAACGATCAATAAAAACTATGGAGCTTGTTCCAACAGATGAAGAAAAAATTCAAAATCGCATCAAGGAGCACAACGCCTTACATGGAGAAATTCTTTCTAAAAAAACAGGCTTTACGAATTTGGCAGATATTGCTGGGCAGCTCATGCATTTAATTGGTGAAGATGAGGCCATTCAGCTGGGTGAGAAAGTGCGTAATATAACAGATCGGTATACTGGCTTAGTTGATGTCAGTGAAAATATTGGTGCCTTATTAGCTGAGTCTCGTCAAGGTCTAAGACATTTGGTAATAACGTATCAAGAATTAGTGGGTTGGATGGAAAGAATGGAACAAGAACTGGCAAGTTTCAAACTAATTCCAGTTTATTCGGAAAAACTAATGGAACAAATGGATCACTTGGTAGAGTTGAATGAAAATATAGCAAGTCAGGCCCCAAACATTGAATCAACAGTTGATTCAGGCTCCGAATTAATGAAGCACATTTCTAATGATGAAGCTTTGCAATTGAAAGATAAACTAGACGCGCTTCAACGTCGATATGGCCAATTAGCGACACGAGGAGGCGATCTGCTTAAAAAAGCTAAGAATGCTCTTCCATTAGTACAACAATTTCATGATTCACATAAGCGTTTATTGGAGTGGATGCAAATAGCTGAAAGTTCGCTCTCAGCAAGTGAGCTTTGTCAAGCGGATATATTACGTTTAGAAACGGAATTGGTAGAAATGCGCCCTGTTATAGATAATATTAATTTATTCGGACCACAATTATGTCAAATCTCTCCTGGCGAAGGGTCTGCTTCAATTGAAAACATTGTAATGCGTGATAATCGACGTTTCGATGCAATTGTTGAGCAAATTCAACGTAAAGCGGAACGGTTTCATCTAAGTACTCAACGTGTGAAGGAAGTTACGGGAGATATCGATGAATTGCTTGAGTGGTTCAGGGATATGGACGCAACGCTGCGCGAAGCTGATCCACCTGCAATTGAGCCAACGTTGGTACGATTACAGTTACAAGAACATCGTACAATTAATGATGATATCTCGAGCCAAAAAGGGCGGGTACGCGATGTAGCTGCTTCATCAAAAAAAATTTTACGGGAATCACCTCAAAGCGAATATATAGCATCTCTTCGTGAAAAATTGGAGGACTTAAAAGAAATTGTAGATTCTGTTGCCCAATTGTGTGGTGAACGCTTGGGCATTTTGGAACAAGCATTACCCTTGTCTGAACATTTTGCAGATTCACATAATGGTTTGTCAAGTTGGTTTGATGATATGGAACAAAAAATGTCTAGGTTCAGTATGCCAGCCTTGCGCCCAGATCAAATAACGACCCAGCAAGATAAGAATGAGCGTCTTTTGCTTTCTATTACTGAGCATAAACCATTGCTGGATAAGCTCAATAAAACAGGCGAAGCTTTAACGGCTCTTGTATCGGATGATGATAGCGCAAAAATAAATGATTTCCTTGATACAGACAATGCACGTTATGCAGCACTTCGTCTCGAGTTACGTGAACGACAACAAATGTTGGAAAATGCTTTGCAAGAATCGAGCCAGTTTTCAGACAAATTAGAAGGGATGCTTCGAGCATTGGCTAATACTGTCGATCAAGTCAATCAACTGGACCCTCTCTCAGCGCTTCCACAGAAAATAAGAGAGCAGATGGAGGACAATGCCTCATTAACGGATGATTTGGATAAGCGTTCAGATGCTTTTACGGCTGTTAAAAGAGCCGCTGATGAAGTGATTGCAAAAGCCGGAAACAAGGCAGATCCTGCTGTGCGTGATATTAAATCTAAGCTAGAACAACTTAACAGTCTCTGGAACGATGTCCAAAAGGCTACTAAAAACCGTGGCAGTTCACTCGACGATATTTTAAGTGTGGCTGAACCATTTTGGGAACAACTCAATGGGGTTATGGGTACGCTCAAAGATCTAGAAGAGACCTTGTCTTCACAAGAACCTCCCGCTGCTCAACCACAGGAAATACAAAAACAACAAGTTGCACTACAAGAAGTGCGATATAAAATTGATCAGACTAAACCAGAAGTGGAACAAGTGCGCCGCAATGGGAGCAATTTAATAAATATGTGCGGTGAACCAGACAAGCCAGAAGTAAAAAAACACATCGACGACCTAGATAATGCATGGGACAGTATTACAGCTCTATACGCAAAACGTGAAGAAAATCTAATTGATGCAATGGAGAAAGCAATGGAATTTCACGAGACTTTGCAAAATTTGGAAAAGTTCTTAAATAAAGCAGAACGCAATTTTGAAGGACTTGGGCCCGTAGGCTCTGATATTGATGTAGTTAAGAAGCAAATCGTGCAATTGAGAGAGTTTAAGGACGATGTTGACCCACACATGCTGGAGGTGGAAGCATTAAATAGGTAAGAACTGTATCCATACATATTTAGGTGAAATAAGTTTTTTTATTGTATGTATACATATATAACTTATAAGCCAGGGGCTTAAAAATAGTTCGTTCAAAGCATATTTTACCCTACTATTGATTAAAATGAACTACAAAGTACCCAAAACTGGTTAGATCTTTTTTTGTAATGAAAATAAATAAAAGAATAAAAGAAGGAAATAATATAAGTAAGATAAAAACTTTGGAAGGTTGGATACCAATTGCCGATATGAGATATTAATAAAGTAGGTTTATCTTCTAAAAACAGGTTTATCTTCTGGCAGAAAAGGTCACGTAAACTACAAATCATTTCAATATAGTAATAATAATTATTAGAATTGCGCCTCATTCCATACAATTTGTAGAATTATACCATATATGGTATAAATTAAATCATACTGATCGGTATATAGCTTGGTCAAAAATTATTTCATAATCATATGTTTCTATCACCGAAATTAAGGATAAAACCCTAATCAGTATGCCCTTTTTTTTGGCGACATGCCGGCCGCAGTGCCCATTTGTAGTTTCAATTCAAAAGTTTTCTTGCACGCAAAAAAATGTGTTAGTGATTCTGTATACGAATGCGAAAGAGTGCATTAGTTATACCAAACTATTTATTTTTTGATTATTTTACTCTGTAAGTTATTTTTACCTTTAATTTCACTTAGTACTACTCAAAGAACGGATAATTTTAATCAGAATATTTCTAGCCAGTCAACCTTCTTTGCCAATCTCTACGGTAATATCTAAATTATAAGTATCGAGAGAACGAGAGGTGAATCTATTTAAGCTGGCCTCAAACAACTTATAGACGAAGATTTCTAATATTTCGAATAATAAAATATAATGACATGGCGTGTTCTATGGATAGAGGAGAGATATGTAATGAGGCTGATATTAAATCGACTAGAATACAATTTTTATAGCGTCAGTCTTATTATTTAGTAGCACACCTAAGACTATATTTCAAGCTACCTTGGAAGAGGAACTATCTAACTTATGTATAGAAAATGTCTTATAAATTTTCACTTTTCCATGAATAGAAATATATAGTTCTGCCTTATTTTTATTATTGTATAAATTTGTCAACTAATATGTATGTGAATCGACACATTTTGCACATTTTTCACAATATATGTAGTATTAAGCGTTATCAATTTTTGTGATTCTACGCAGGCAAGCCATAGAACTAACGGATCGCACATCTACGGAGCAAGCTGCATCAATTCGAAAACCACTGTCTATTGCAAATCAGCGTTGGGAAGCATTGCTGCGCAATATGGTAGAGCGTCAAAAGCAGTTAGAGCATGCCCTGTTACATCTGGGTCAATTCCAGCATGCCCTTAATGAGCTGTTAGTATGGATAGATAAAACAGATGTTACTCTGGATCAATTAAAATCGGTAAAGTATGAACGAAACCCATTTAAGGCATTCTTTCCTAAATTTATTATCACACCAGGTACCAGGTGATCCACAACTTTTGGAGGTGGAATTAGCTAAATTAAAGGTTATTGCTAATGATATTCAAGCTCATCGAAACTCGGTAGATACATTGAACGATGCTGGCCGTCAGTTGATCGAAACTGAAAAGGGTACTATAGAGGCTTCCACCACACAAGATAAATTACGAAAATTGAACTCAAAGTGGAAATTATTAATTCAAAAAGCCTCTGATCGTCAGCATGAGCTTGAAGAGGCCTTACATGAAGCACAAGAGTATATTGCTGAGGTGCAAGATATCCTTGGTTGGTTAGGTGATGTGGATGCTGTAATAAATGCAAGTAAACCCGTTGGGGGTTTGCCAGAAACTGCAACCGAGCAGTTAGAACGATTTATGGAGGTGTATAAT
The DNA here is from genome assembly GCF_028408465.1 of Anastrepha ludens. NCBI lineage: Eukaryota > Metazoa > Arthropoda > Insecta > Diptera > Tephritidae > Anastrepha > Anastrepha ludens. Next base: position 76,856,221 of record NC_071502.1, read on the forward strand.
GAGCTGGAAGAGAATCGACCAAAGGTAGAGACAATCCAAGTGCAAGGCCAGGAGTACATTAAACGACAAAACCATATTAAAGTACCTTCTAGCAATTTACAACACACCTTACGTACACTGAAACAAAGATGGGATGCAATAATTTCTCGTGCTTCTGACAAAAAAATTAAACTAGAAATTGCATTGAAAGAAGCTTCAGAGTTTCATGACACTCTTCAGGCATTCGTGGAATGGTTAGACCAAGCTGAAAAACACTTAGCAAATGCACCACCGGTTTCGCGAGTTTTACGAACAATTCAGGATCAAATGGAGGAACATAAAGTTCTACAGAAAGACGTCAGCACTCATCGGGAGGCTATGTTATTACTCGATAAAAAGGGAACTCATTTGAAATACTTCAGTCAAAAACAGGATGTAATTTTAATAAAAAATCTCCTTGTTTCTGTTCAACATCGCTGGGAGCGTATTGTGAGTAAATCTGCTGAACGTACTCGTGCTTTAGATCATGGTTATAAAGAGGCACGAGAATATAATGACTCTTGGAATAGCATTATGCAATATCTTCACGAAACAGATACAATACTAGATCAAATAATAGAAGATGCAACGAAATCGAAGGAACCTCTCAGAATTAAAAAACTTATAAGTAAGTTGAAAGATGTGCACAGACAGCTGGCTACAAAACAAACGAGTTATGATGCAACCATACGCTCAGGTAAAAGTCTTTTAGAGCGGGCTCCAAAAGGAGATGAAGCCACTCTTGTTAAAATGTTAACAGAACTTAAAGAAAAGTGGACAATGGTATGGTCAAAAAGCATTGAACGTCAACGTAAGATGGAAGAAGCGTTGCTTTTATCTGGTCAATTTTCTGATGCACTTTGTGAATTACTCGATTGGTTGAAAAAGGCCAAGACCCGTTTGAATGAAAACGGTTTGGTGCATGGCGATTTAGAAACTGTACAGGCATTAGTGGAGCACCATAAACATATCGAACATGACTTACAGAAACGAGCTGCTCAAATGCAGGGTGTTCTGAAAACCGGACGAGAACTAGAAAAATCTAGTGACAATAAAGAAGTAGACCGACAACTTAATGAGCTTCAAATACTGTGGGAAGAAGTAATAGAAGCATCAAAAAAAAGAAATGGTCGGTTGCAGGAGGCACTTAAAGATGCGGAAAAATTAAATAGAGAAATACATTCACTTTTTGATTGGTTAGATCATGCAGAGCAAAAGTTACGTTATGCGAAAAACGCGCCGGATGATGAAAAGATTACACGGGAAATGATCGCAATGCATAATGACTTTACAAAAGACTTGGAAAATCGAAAACACCAGAAAGCCCAAACTTTCCAATTCGCTGACGAAATCATTTATAAAGCATATCCAGATGCCATTCCAATCATAAAGAATTGGCTAACAATTATTCAGCAGCGGTGGGATGAAGTATTACAATGGTCTGTTAATCGAGAAGCGAAATTAGAGCAGCATTTACAATCGCTTAAGGACTTGGACGACATAATTGAGGAACTTTTGGTCTGGCTCAATGGTCTGGAAGCAACTCTTTTAAGTAAGTTTTGGATTTTATTTCACTATGCCCTTGTATTTACAATTTTAATTATATAATCGTTCGACTAAATAGTAAGTATTTACCATAACAGGCATTTCAATAGACTAAGTGATATTGACCGAGCTTAAGAATTCTCTTCAGCTTGTTTTGCTTTCTTGGGCAAACTGAAAATGTAATATTTGATTCCTGATGGAGTTGCATATTTATTTTTTCTTACAAGTACTATTTTTCAAACTATATATACATAGTATTTAAAATACTTCTGAATAGGATTTGTAGATGCTTGACAATAACAAACAATGACAAAACAAAGGGCAAACCAATATTAGAGAAACGCACGGTATTAATAAATGACTGCTTAGACAAATGCTCAATGTTTGTGCTTCAATGTTAAAATGTGCATGTTGTATTTGCACCTTGGCTCAGTGGCTGCAATTTGCTTCCCATGAAATTCTCACCAAAAACAATTTTACTGTTCCGTTTTCGTTTTCGAACATTAAATCAAAAGATATGGGCAAGAAATCGAAATTGCCATGGGCAACCCATTTTAAAATCTCGAAGCAGCGGTTATGCGAAATCAGAAAAAAATCACAAGTTAATAGTTTTAGCATATTTCTGTGCACTATATAGCAAAACAGTTTGCAAACATTGACAAATAATTTTAAGCACTCCAATTATTTTTTAACGATATAACGAGCTCTTGATATTGGAAGTTAAATATATGGGGTGATGTTGCAGCGATGGATCGCGTTGAGAGTAAAATTGGTTATAATGTACGATATTTCGTATAATAACAAATATGGACCTCCATACAATGATTATGTTTATGTATTTTCTTTTATTCAAATTAAGAACTTTAAAAAGCACAATAATGGCATAAAGCTAATACATAATCAATAGATATCAAGTGTTACCTATTCAAAACACCATAACTTTTTTGTGTGAAATTAGTTTTTATTGATTTCAAAGACAAAATTGTTCAAAAATGATTACAATTTTAACTTATATTACCTTTAGCTCGATGTGACCACCTTTTGCCTTGACTATATCCTTCAAACGGTCAAAAAATGAGTTGCATGCTGCACGAATGTGCTCTTGAGGTATTTTGGCCCATTCTCGTATAATCGCTTTTTTCAGCGCATCCAAACTGGCCTATTTCTCAGTCCTCACCTTGCTCTCCAAAATGGACCAGATGGAATAGTCCATCGGATTTGCGTCTGGCGAACTCGAAAGCCATTGTGTGGACGAAATGAAGTGTGGAGCATGATTTTTTTACCATTCTTGGTTCACACAAGCTTTATGAGACGGTGCCGAGTCCTGTTGGAACGTCCATGGTCTACGACGTAAATGTTTGCATGTCCACGGCTTTAAAGCAGCTTCTAAAACATTTTCCCTATAATAAGTCGCATTCACTTTGACACCAGGCTCGATAAAAATGATTGGAGCGCTATACTATACCATCTATATTTAATTTAATATCACTTGTTGAGGCGAATCTCATTATTAAAGTAAAATTTGTGTCCGACATTCTAATATAAATACGACTTATTGTTGAGATTCATTTAAAAAGTATATTTTAACCTAACGGAATCAGTTTTTGAATACAATGGCTTGTGTTCGTGTCACTCATACCATACTCGTACCACTGCTGTTACATCTACTACTGCTTTTTATGATGTCTTAATAATCCTGAAAACTTTATAATTTTATAGAAAAATGCTACTAAATTGCATACGGAAATATTTAATATTGATTAAATTAATTGAATTAAACGGTTCATATGAATTTCATACCGCCTATCGAAAATCGAATTATTTTCTTTTGCACGTCTGCAGCGCTGTTTCATAATTACTTTTCCTGTTGATTTTTATTCGACCGCGGTGTTAAAAAAAAATCAATTCCCTATAATGGATTACAAGTATCGTTAGACATTTTTTAAGTATGAATGAAGTAATTTGAGTTTTTAATTATTGTCTTTGGTAGTGTTTTTTTTACATAAAATTCAGATTCAGAGTGAATATAAAGTTTTATTAGCGCACTTCGTTAAAATCACATATCAAATTGGTGTTTAACTCTTTTTGATAACATTACGTTTTCCACCATTTCACCATAAAAAAGTTCATTTAAAGCATTAAAGCACAACAAATATTTCTCCACAAAAAGTAGTAAAAAGGATCGAATCGAAATAAATTTTTAAAATGTCATGTTTGTAATCGCGTATTGATTTCCCCGCACTAAATAAAAGCTAAGAATATTTTGTTATATATTTGTACTAAGCTAAAAATAAAAGTATCTTTTAATCGATGAAAAGCGTATAATTTTAATGACAACACTAACTGTTAGTATTCCCGTTTGTACTATTAGTACATCCTGGTAAAGCTTTCTTAATACCCATTTAAGCGGTGATCTTTTTCAAAATCCAAAAATAATTAAAAATGTTTGTTCGAAATTAATTCGAACGAGCAAACATTCCCATTATTTATGGAACATGATTTCATACATGTAGCTTCCTCGGCTGGCATCGCAGTAGCGCATCATGTAAACCAAGTTACCCAAAATTTTGGTGACTGTTTCTGGCACCTCACAAAAACGTCTAACAGTTTCAACTCCGAGCCAGCTCGTTCGTCGAGATGGCTGATAACAGGAGATGCGAACATGGCGGGCATACGATCGATTTCGGAATGATGTGTGTGACATGGAACGCCATCCTAATGAAACTGGGTTACAAAACATTGATTTTGGAAATAAGTTTACAATATTATCACCAGCGTAAAGCGATTAATTTTGTTCTGTGGAGATATGGTACTAACTTTCTGTCATGATTTCAAATCGGGAAAGAGCTCCCACGGTTGAAATAACATATGATTAAAAAATACTATATAGAGCAGCTTGCCCAATCGCTCTTAATATCTCTATAAGTTCTTGGTTACGTTATCAGTAGCTGTAATCTCTTTACATTCGACCTGTAAAAGAACACTAGGAAATTTAGCGAATTATGTCGAGAGCAACAAAGCGAAATATCTTGCTTGAGCTGATGCTACTACTCCAATTGAAAGCTAATAAATATATAACTGATTAATAGTATTGTAAAGTAAAAAAGAGCTCCTATTATTTATCGGCCGACGTAGCCGAATGGGTTGGTGCGAGGGTACGTAGGTTCGAATCTCTGCGAAACACCAAAATGAAGAGAAAGTTTTTTCAACAGCGGTCGCTCCTCGGCAGGCAATGGCAAACCTTCGAGTGTATTTCTGCCATTAAAAAGCTACTCAAAAAATAGCTGCTGTTCGGAGTCGGCTTAAAACTGTAGGTCCTTCCATTTGTGGAACAAAATCAGGAAAATTGCAAAAAAATAACAGTTGTTGCAAATTTTAAAAACAAAACGCAAATTTAGAATTTATACTACTTCTTCACCTTGTATGGTTGTGCCTTGAATAACACGAAACGTCCAACTGCTGGATACACAAATGAAACGAGATAAAATGCAACAAATGTAAAACATAACCGGTTTCGGGTGTTCTGTGGGCAGTTTGGATGCAAAAGAATACATTAAGTATCATAGAGTTAGCGAAAACATGACTATTATGTGTATTTAGTGCTTAACAAATACTCGCACATTTTCTATTTGTAACCGTTTCGCAGGTTCCTTTATTATTATTTCTATATAATACCATAAATATCTTTACAAATTTCTCCGCCGTAGCCCTCTGTGCTTGTGCGTACGTTAACTTCAACTTGCCTTACTCTAATATTTTTATGTTTTTAAATAGATTTGGAAAAGGAGACCTTGCCAGATGAAATTATTGAATTGGAAAAACTTATCGAAGACCACAAAGAGTTTATGGAAAACACTGCACGCAGACAAGTCGAAGTAGATCGTGCTTGCAAACCTAAGCAACAGTCTTCTAACTCACGTCGAAGTGTATTAAGAATATCCAAAACTCCAAAGTAAGTAATGTTCTATATAAAATTTGTAATTATGCGGATCGACCGCTTAGTAATTTTTGAAACAAAATTTAACGATAGTACGTTTTGTATTTTTACGGCTTCTTACTTTTATCTACTCCAAACATGTGATTACATGAGAGTCGCCACGTAAAAACAATAAGGAGTTTTCGCAAACTTTTTCGAAAAGTTTCGCATACTTTTTAAGATCGTGCACAGCACTCACCGTCATAAACACCCAGATAAATCGCGGGCTCAACCAAAACCGCCCCTGCGAGAAGACTGTCCTAGTAGTGTGAAGAAGACTTTCGACACAGTCAGGCATTTCACGCTACTAGATGACACTCCCACCAGAGTTGAAGAGATGGTTCGCTAACTATCTGAGTGGGCGACACTCGTAAATAATCTTTCGAGACCAAATCTCTAATCAGAGGAAGATAAAGCAAGGTGTTCCGCAGGGTGGTGTCTCAACTGAGCCTGTACCACCAACTTAATGGTGACATAGCATCTAACGTACTTGAATACCTGCCATTTAAGCCGGGCCCCTTCCTCTCCTTCCGAGTATTATTCCCCTCTTACTATAGCCATGCTTTACCGCGGGTGTATTTTTTCCTCCGACCCGCTGGCGCAGTGTTTGGAAGCCATGGTGAGAAGAAGAGTTATCCAATAGGATTTTTATCTGGTATATATGTATTAATCTACAAGTAAAAACAACCAAAGGTGATTAAAATATTAATTGAGGAAAAAGACATAAATTATTTTCTCGGTAGATGGCTGTAGTGTTTAGTTTGTTCCGTTCAGTTGTGAGTTACAGAGTGTTAGCAAAGGAAGTCAACAAAAGGGAAATTCGGTACATTTTACAGATTTTCTTTGATAAAAGCGAAAATACAAACTAGGTTGATGAAATTGTGAATGGCGTCGATACTGTACCAGCTAATTACGTGCAATTTTGATTTCGTTGATTCCGTTCAGGCACGTCGAAAATGTCAGTCACAGAAATAATCGAAGTTGAGCGGGATACTCGTATTAGTAGTCGTAGCATTGCACAGGAGCTAAAGGTCGACCAGTTTTAGACCATTTGCAAAAACTGTATGCAAACATAATGGATTTCTGTGTGCGAAACTATTATTTCTTATTGTTATCCATATTATTTCAAAAAATATTTTTTTATAAATTAAAACAATATTTACATAAAGGCACATTACACTCTTCGAAATGGTTATTGTTCTTATTCAAAATTCCGCTAAGGATCAACGAGTAAATCGCCTTCTTATTGTGCCTTCTACAGCAAGATTTAATTATAAACCAAAGAGATTTCTTTTCTTCGAATGAGGAATAAGCGCAGTTTTTAAACTCCCATTAAGTAGATAAGCTTTCAGCTACATTCAGGGTTGCATGCGGTATTATTTTCCTAGAAAGCCTTAAACCACATGCATACATGTTGTTATCTTTAGACATTGTTATCTTTCAGTATGTGATTTAATGTATTTGTATTTTCTTTATTTTTTTTTTCTGCACAGCTTCAAGGGTTCTCGCGATCAAGGGCTCAATACGCGTAGATCTAAGTAAGTATTATATATTTATTATTGTATATGAAGTATATGCTACATTATATAAAATTTCTGGAAATGCAGTTTAAAAAAAGTTGAATCATTCGTTATTTCTTTATCTAGATGAATATATATATTATCTATCAGTTTAATAGTTTCTGCCTAAACACTTCCTCGGTTTCTTATGTCTGCATCCTCGCTATCTTCTCTGACGCGATCTGTTGCAGAGTACTTTCTTTTTGCATGTGCTGTAATCTAAAAAAGTCTGCCTGTGTATTCCACTAATCCGTTGTAGTAGCTCTAAACAAATTTCACAAACAAAGTGTTTGATCCTTTGACTGGCAATTAAAAATTATAACTTTTGTATGGAAAATTGGGTTAAATTAAGGCCTAAATAGCTAAAATGTTTTTAATTGCCAACTAGGTGCCTGTTTGAACATAGTCAAGAGTAAGGTGTGTCTATGTTATTTAATATCTTAATGTAACAATGCACTATGTATTTTTTTCATTTCTGAGGAGATGAAGAAATTTGTGGGTTTTATTTAAATTTCGCCCTTGAACTCAATTTAATGTGTTAATAATTGAATGAACAATTTTTCATTTAAAATAATTTAGAAATTGATTGATTACGTTATTTACAGTCTGTCTAATAGAAATGTGACCGCCATAAGATAGTAACGTTTTGGCCCAAGAATAATAGAAACAAGATTGCGCTCACCAGAGAGTGCGTGCCGTCACACTAGCCTAGTTATGTAGTGTTGCCAACCCTTTACTCTTCGCAATAAATTTAGCGCCATCTCATTATTCTCTCCATCCAATATATTCAATAAAATGAAGCCATTAGCTATAATGGCTTCGAGTCATATTTTGTTTTAATTTCTGCGAAATTTATGGAGATGATCGGCTCCAAATCACACGGATTTGTTGGTTTTTGACCGTCCGTATTTGATTTCCTTCGAGTATTTGCTTAACTATCACCCAAACATTTTCAATGGGGTTGACATCAGGTGATTGTAAAGGTCAATCCAACATTTCAATCCCATTTTGCGTTTTCTGCTCCACACACCTTCGGCTTCGATGCTTGGGATCGTCGTCATCTTGTAAAATCCAAGGTTGGCTAGTTTTTTAATCGTCTTCTTAACTTGTTACTGTTTGTAAAATGTAATTCAGCATACAAATTGGCTTTAAATACAAATAAATGGCTAAATCCTTTTTCGGAGAAGCCGCCCTAAACATGAACCTTACCTGGTTCACATTCCCAGAGCAGCCGAGTCTACGCACCGGTCTCGGTTTTTTCCCGACTAAGGACTGCCGCCTCAGTAAAGTAGTCCTGGCAAATGCCCTGAACCTCACCCCTTGTTTATGCAGCAAAACTGCTTCCAATACTTCTTGGGGCTGGCACTGAATTTAATCGAAGTTTATTTCTGTTATGTTTGCCAAAGACGGATCCGCCCAAACTCCTCCACTTCTGTTAGATGCAATCAGTATAACGGTTGGTGCCGCCTTAAGACCCGCTCAGGCCTTAAAACGCGTAGGAAGTATCACAGTTTATGGCCACATGTTACTCCCGCCATTAGGTGTACTTAGCCCCACCAGTGCAACCATATAGCACCATATACGGAACCTCTACGGGTCCTCGGAACTCACCTCAGCAACATCGCCAACCAAAAAAACATAACTATACGATAGTTCCTCCCTGATTACCAGAGGGGGCTCCCGTAAAAGATGTCGAGCGAGGTAATGGTGATGGCTTAGCGTTTATAGTCCACCATACTGTGTAATATCATCTTATTGATAAAGACATCGACCACAGCGACATCACCTTAGAATGTCAAGGAATAGTTGATCGACTAGGCGGTGCTGAGTTCGAAATATTTAACACCCGACTGGGCATTACCCTAAAACTGGAACGTTCATCTGAGGTGAAAACCCCAATAACGGAGACATTTGAGGCCCTCCAACTCCCACTCTTCCCGAAACACCTGACCCCAGCTACGTATCAGCATGTCTTCCCTTGAGTGAGCAGTACCACCATACTCTCCGTCAAAAACACTCGGCTTAATCGAGGAATCTGTTAGGGTGTTTCCGTAGGACACTTGCTAGAACCTGAACCTCCTCCCAGGTGAGTCAGAAGGCATCTCTTCGACTACACCGATGAGATTCAGGACCAAACATGACTGCAAACACTGGGTCGGACAGTATATGTATGTGCAGACATTCATCGGGAGACTTTTACCACCTTCCGAAACCCCAGAGCCGCGAATGCTGTCCAACCACAACCCATTGCAGATGAAGAACTTCAACTGCCTCATTAGACCCGCGTAACTTTTGTTCAATTCCGTTCTGGATATTATAACAGGTTAAACTCCTACTTAACCAGAATAGATGTGGAATGACCACCTAAAAGTAAAGTTACTATTATTCCCAATGGCAGCAATCGCAGCATATCCAGCTGAACTCACATACATATGTACTCGTATGTATGTATGTATGCATATAGCTCACGGGCATTCCCACGGACCACTGCAGACTGTGTAGTCACCTGCCACTGGTTCTTGTCATTTCTGCGACCAATCCCAAGATACTTTCTCCTTGAATGTGAGGCATCTCGCACAACTCCAGCTGAAGGAAAGGCACATATGACCAATCCAACCCAGCTCTATCTTGAGTTTAATAGGGGAACTGAGTCTGGATGAGGTACTGTGAAGAGTAGAAGGCACAAAAGACCATGAGTTCGAAGTAATCTAATCAAATCTAAGTAAATAGCAGGTTTATCGAAAAAATTTTACCTGAACCACCTTGAGTTTGTTAATATTCTAAATAACTTCTTGAACTTCTTCAGTTAGCTTCGTTTGTCTGGGACTAATCTTTTAATGTTTTGCGAATGGACCTAACATTTGGCAGCAATGAAATAAAATTGCTCTTAAGTGCAGACATAAAGCTAGGGAGGAAACTAGTTTAATTAAATATGCAATCGAATGCATATCGAAATTTTATGCTTCAGTTTCATACTTTCAATTTCACCCAACTTCTTTCATTTCACTTTCATTCCATGGAGCTTGATGCGATGACCTAAAAATTATTAAACTTGAGTATGCTCTTATTATTAATACTCCTCATATTGAATGTGTATATTTTTAATATTTTACAATTTACAATTCTTCTCTTCCGTTTATTTTAGTCGTTTAACACCGAGTCGTGATACTCCTGATAGAGATCGTTTACCGCATTATGGTCCTAGATTTTCAGAAAGGTAAGTGTTTTATTTGATCTAATTTCAGTTACTGGTTAAATCAACAATTGTTGTAACAGTATATACTAAACATGCTGTTTCGACAGGTGGGGTCCAGAAGGAGAGGGGTGTTAGATGAGTAGGTTTTCATGGGGCATGTGAAAAGGTGGTTAGTGTTGTGCGGGATGCCTTCACATGCTGGACATATATTTAGTATGTCGGGGTCAATTCTGGATAGGTAGGAGTTAAACCTGCTACAATATCCAAAACCGAGTTGTACCAAGGTTACGCGGGTTTTTCGGGGCAGCTGGATCTCTTTCAAATTGAAATACATGTCGATGTACGGCATTAATCAATTTCGCATCAAAATCACAAATTTTTCGGAATAATTTAAATATTCCTTCTAATTCAAAATTCACTTTTGGTTTTGCGCCTTAAATTCTTTTTGCTGTCAAATTGGCATAAGAAGTCAGAATAATATAAAATGAAAAAATCTTTACGATACATACCGTTCCACCACGTTCATTATAACCATTCGCATTATTTTAGATACAATAGATAATTAAGTCACAGTTCATTCCTCTTGAAATAATACCGGATATGTTTGTTATGACGTTAACTTTGAATAATCTTATTTGTGTAAAATTTACGCATACCATTAAATTGAATAGCAATCCCTTTGCCAGTTTAAGCAGAGGCTTTTAGCATACGAGTATTCATGATAAGGCGCAGCAACAGCTCCATTGCGAAGTCATGGATGTGTTTGAAAATATTAGCATTGGTGGAATCGTGAAAAATTCCAAATGAGCTACCAAATTGTCAGATGACATACATATGTACCATACTAGTAAATCCGTATATCCTTAAAACGCAACAATCATTGGCAAGAAATTTTAAAGAGAGATTTTGAAAATTGTTTCTGCATTAAACCAATTTAAATCGTACCGTAAAACTCAACAACTGTTTATCTCTTCAAAAAATATTTCAGTTTTAAGTTGCATTCCTATGATATTAATTTAATAATAATAATAAATTTAACAATAATGAATAATAAAAACCAACACAACTTATCACCTACAATGCAAGCTCACCACTGAAAAACATTTGATGACAATTATCTGGAGACTAAAAAACTTGAATTCGTGATTTGGAAAGAGTTCTTTTACGATGTGGTCCATCGTACTCGAGCTTAGTTCCGGTAGAGGTATCCTGGGTACAAGTTCCTTCCGCATAACCAACCAAGTAACCAAGTCTCCAAGTCTCCAGGGGCCCTATTTAGATGTGCTCGGAGTTCCTCCCATTTTTCTTTCTTGCTATTTGCAATAGCGTCCTTTAGCTGCCTCTTTCCACTCATGTATGCTTCTGCGTCCACAGTGGCTTACCCGGTTCGTCTGGCTCTGATGTATTTCCGTCCGAGGCGAAAACAGTCACGTCCCAATTCGGCTATTTCCTCCATCCACCAATATAGAGAACTTTTATGGTTTTCCTTTTAAGAGTCGGCATCGCTTTATTACAAGGTTGTTTGATACGAAGCATTTCTGTGTCTCCGGTGTCAACGGTGGCTATTAGCACTTCGCGGTTAAGCTTTGATACATGCCACTTCCATATACCATATATTCACCTTATATTCGCCTCGGGTATTCCCTTATGTTCTTCTCTAAACGAAATATATTGGTCGCTGACGGTGAAGTCTTCGAGGACCTTCCATGTCTTCACTAATCCAGCAATGCGATCAGATACGAGCATGATATCTAGTGGTGTTTCTTCGCAACGGAGTCTTCTAAATGTGGATAATTCCTCTGTGTGTTTTGGGAAGTGATGTCCATGAGACAAATATGCTGCACACTTAGGTATTTCTACGATAGAAATCCAACGTTCTGCAGCTCTGCCAAATGCTATTAAAAATGCTTTTTTTATTATAAAAATCGTAATGGGTTGAAAATCTGGTTTTGCTTATATACCAAAATGTAATGTCTAACTAGCGAAGCTCTGCGAATTTTCTATACAAAGTATTGATTAAGAAAATAATAAACACAGGAATAACCTAACATATAACTAATCACAAATAAAAAACGTTCAGCTTTTATTGGGATCATAGGGGGCAAATAAGTTAAGTAAACAGAATACTGAACGAAACAGTTAAGCTTGTATTTAATAGTATTACAATTTGTGATAGGCGCTTCGGCCCGATCGGTGTGACTTATAGTGATGCATCCTTGTAATTTAGCGTCTGTTTGGTTTGATATCTTCAATAATCAAGGGGATTATTTCCTTTCTTTGCGAAGTTTGGAAAATAATATTAAACAATTTCTTTAAAGGGCAGGCTTTGGAATTGAAGCTTTAAATCTTTTTGATTCAAAAACATGTATTTAATTTCACTTTAATGTAAGATATTAATACTATTTATTGTTACTCTGGTAAATTCATTAACAAGCGAGCCGAAGGTGTTTACACTAGTGCTCCATTTAAATGTAAAGTAGTGGATCGCCTCTACTTTTCTTATATATAATATAATAATAATATAATTTCACTTTCTAAATTTTATTATTACAGCGTGAGTTCAGTCGCTCAAGACTTAGAGTTTCGGTCGCCGCGTGCAAGTTTGTTGTGGGACAAATGGCGTTATGTTTGGATGTTGTCATGGGAGCGGCAACGTCGTCTTCATGACCATATGATGCATTTGAAGGACATGGAACGAGTACGAAACTTCAGTTGGGATGATTGGAGAAAAAGAGTATGCTTTAAATTTGTATGCCATAATATGAACGAAATGTTTTAAGTTGTGCTCTCTTTAGTTCCTTAAGTACATGAATCACAAGAAATCACGACTGACAGATCTATTTCGTAAAATGGATAAGGACAACAATGGTCTCATCCCACGAAGTGAATTCATGGACGGCATATTGAATACAAGTATATAATAAAATTATTCAGTGCATAATAACAACAGAGACTTAATGACTCTTCTTTAGAATTCGATACATCTCGTATGGAAATGAGCGCTGTAGCGGATTTATTTGATCGGAACGGTGAAGGTCTTATTGATTGGCAAGAATTTATTGCTGCCTTGAGGCCTGATTGGCAGGAACGTAAACCTGTAACGGATTCCGATAAAATACATGATGAAGTAAAGCGGCTAGTTATGCTGTGCACTTGCAGGCAAAAGTTCCGTGTATTCCAAGTAGGAGAAGGCAAATATAGAGTAAGTTTTTCTAATTTGGCTAAAATATTATATATGAATTTAAAACTCAAATACTCAATATTTAATTGATATAAAAATAGTTTGGCGACTCCCAAAAACTGCGCCTGGTGCGTATTTTGCGAAGCACCGTTATGGTTCGAGTTGGAGGCGGCTGGGTTGCACTTGATGAATTTTTACAAAAGAATGACCCTTGTAGAGGTGAGTTTTCGGTATTAATTGGTATTACGCTTAAGTTAGAGATATTTTATTATTATTATTTATTAGATATGTTTATCAAAAATACTTACATCTAAATAAAGGCAAAGAGTACTAGCTGACAAAAATATGATAGGCATAATCGGACATAAGTAAAATGTTTTTAAATTTTAAATTGAGTATTTTTTCATACTTATTGGCACAATCAACGGAATATGGCATACATATTTTTATTATACCAAAATGCAAGTATTACGGTAGATATTTGTAAGACTCGTTGTGAATGTTAAATTACTACAATACTGTGCTAGCAGCTCTCTGTCCTTGACTTATTTCAGCACGCGTACCTCATACATATGCACTGCATAAAAAGATCAAAACGCGACCTATTCTGTTTATGAAATACATAGTTTTTTCGATGTCTTGCATTCCCCCTATTTGGATAAATTTTTATCAATTTAGCCAGGAAGTAAGAATGGTTACTTCAAGCCCTCTTCTTCATTTTCATAATAACTTTATAACTGTTTTACTGACTTACGGACAAAATTTATTACCGTCCGGAAATAATATAAGTTTTTAAAGCTCGGGCGAAGTCCTAAACAGGCTACTCCCAGGCGTAAAATCAGTTATATTTATTTACTTACCCAAACGACCTAACACGGGACCTCTGTAATTCCTCGGAACGCGGATAAGAGCATCATAATTCCCCTTCTCGGACATGATTCCCCTTCATCAGGTTGCAACAGACACAGCAGCATGTACATTAAGGCTAATGCAGTTAACTTCACCAGCCCCGCACACTCTGAAACGTGACGGCTATCCCGGGAAGTGTAAACCTTTTTGTACCGTACTGTCGATGAACTCGTATCTTCTAAATTACCCCTTTAAATTTACATATTTAACACCTTGTTGTTGTTATAGCAGTTTGAAAATTCGTCATACATGTACGAGTAATGCTGCTCCGGGTCGTTTCGGTAACGTTGATCCAACTGTCATTGTTGTTGTTGTTGTTGTAGCAGCATAAACATTCCCCATACATATACGGGGAATGTTGCTGAAGAGACAGTCCCTGGCCGGATATAAATCCGGGTCGTTCCGTTTACGTAGAACCGACTGTCGTGAGAACGATATTTAACACCTCTTTGCTTAGATTCACCTCGCATTTTTCCCAGGCATTTGATTAGATGTGATCGACGACGATGACGATTTATGGCTGCACGGCTCTAAGCAGGCATCTGTAAGCTGCTACATCAACAACTACATCGCGACGCAGGCCAGACATCAATTAGCCTGGGTAGAGACAATAAAGTAGTAACGTCGATTATTAGAAGGCAGTATAATCATAGGAGCCGAATGCTTTAAATACACAAATAATACCTAGTGACAATATTTGAACACACAAAACGGATTGAAAAATATAAGGAATCGGTTGACTCAGCGGATAACCATATAGAATGGTGTAATAGCCATTGGAAATAGACGCACAGGAAAAATTTCATAAGAAAACGTGAAACGATTGTTTGAAACCATCACTCGTTAGTTTAATCACTTCCGTTGCATTTGGTCCTATCTTATCATAATCAAAAATTAAGAATCATTTAGACTTTGGTTTTCTCTATACCACTCAGCTCGAAAAAATTACCCGATCTTACAACATTAATACTGCTGGCATCACCCAGTGGCGCGTTTTATTAACTTATTCATAACTAATTCATTGTCAAATTTTGAGATAATTCAATATGGTTTAAGCCAGCAGATGACTTAAAAAATGCAAAAATTTTATTTTTTAACTTTCATTTTGAAATTTTTCTTACGGGCAGAAATTGGAGAATTACAATTATATATTAACGGAATCCTGGTTAAAATTTTCACATTATTGGCAAAGAAAAGTCTATTCCTGAAAAGTCTTTTTTAACTTTGTTGCAGTATAATACATTTTAAAAAACGAGCACAAAATTTTCGTATCTCTTGATAATATTGCATCGAGGAATACATATAGTATATCATAAAAGTACCTAATTGGGAAATTATTTTCCGACTAACTAGGTAATGTATATCAACTTGCCAGAAAAAGTATCTGTACACAAATGACTATGGTTACTTATACGAGATGTGTTCAAAAAATAAGGTGAGGTTTCAAATTTCGCGGGCTACGTACATTCGACTTACGATTATTATTATTTTTTTATGTTGGTACACTCTTCTTGAAGGTTTGTTCAAAGTGTTAGCAATATATAGTTAAGTTTGTTTGTGAAAGGCATAAATAAGACAAGTGTTTTGCGTGTTCGGCGATTTTCTACTCCGTTTTTTTTTTATGAGGATACTCCACGAGTATATTTCAATTAATGAATCTAATCAGAGAAAGAGATAGAAAATAATAGAGACAGAAACAAAGGTGGTTAGGCCTGTTTTTTTTCAGATTTTCCAGATTCTTTGGCAAATCTGTAAATATCCTCCAGTTTTAGAGAACGAATATTACTCATTCTCACGGCATCGGAGCTCAAAACTCGTAGCCTTGCTCTAGCAAAGGCAGAACACTCCCAGGGAAAGTACTCAGTGCTATCCGCCTCCTCCAAGCAAGACAGGCACATCGGGTCCTCAATGATTTCAATGGTGATCATATGTTGATCCCATGGGATGTGTCCTGTAATAATACCGACCATCAGCTGAACGGCTTCATCGACCATCGCTCTTTATGTAAATTGCATACATAATCGCTGATCCAATTCATGATTCCTGCGGAACTGATTCCGATTATTGGCTCTGGCCTTGTGGGGTAACCGCTGATCAACGGTTGGCCAATTCATCGGCAATTTCGTTTCCTTGAACATCGGAGTGTCCTGGAACTCATATAAGTCCAAGCCTGTCATGTTTTGCGACAGAATTAAGCTTCTTCTTACATTCTTGAACAATCTTTGAGGTTAGCTTCGCATTCTCCAGAGCCTTCAGTGCAGCCTGACTGTCACTGAAAATTCCGATCTGTTTCCCGCTCCATCTCCTCTCGATTATTCATTGGGCTACTTTCAGGATGGCAAATATTTCCGTTTGGAAAACAGTTGCCATTTCCTCCATAGCATAGTGATACTTATTACTAACGGTTAAGTACCATCCGGCTCCAGACTCTATTTCATTCTTGTACCCATCGGTGAAGAAAATATCCGTCAAACCTCCCTGGATGCATTCTGGAAGAATGAGAAATAATGAAGTTCTGGCGCAAAACTAAAAATGTTGACTTACTACAACTGAGCTGCTGTACCGTCGGAATATACGTAATATCAGAATTGTATTTTGGAACTTCTCATTTAAAAATTTGGTTCTTCTTAAAGGGAAAGCTCTGAAGTCAATTTGAAGTATCTTTAAATGCAGTTTTTCATCTTTGAAATATAAATTAAATAATCTAAGATATATGTATACTATATATAAACCCAAAATTTTTCGAAATAAGGTACAAATTTCGTAAGCTCTTTTCTTTCATTTTATCATGTACGAGTATACGATTATTGGTAATACTCACAAAACATCAGGCTCAATATGATTTAGTTATAAAGAACAAGTGAAGTGAATTAATTTAAATTTATTACTTATTTTAATATTATAAAAAACTATTTTTAGAATAATAACTATATTAATTATTTAACATTAATATCAGCTTTGTGCGGAAACGGAAATGGTCATTTAACAATTATGAAAAAGTCCAAAAAGTGAATAAACAGCATAAATGCATAATTTCGTAGGTTCATTTACATTTTAGTTTTGGTACAATAACACGTAATAATGCTTTAGATAATGTAATATCTTAACATCATTAGCATGCTTTTAATACAATAAATAAATAATAATTTCGTTTTTTCAACTCATAAGCAAGCGCTTGGAATTCTACTGATTTTTATACTGCACGATATTTTATAACCAAATACACTCTTTATCATTATTACTGAAATTCATGCAGACTAAAAAACGCTAAATAAATGTAATAGCATGCACACACTATACTAATTTAAGGGGGGAAACCGGTTTAGGAGGCCAAAATTTTTCTGTTTTTCATGAATTTTTTCAACAAGGAAGGAATAATCAGAAATTGTTTAAATTTAAAGGGTATTTTATTCATATTTTAAGTACACTTTTAAATTTTTTCAAGCGTCGTTAGAGCATGCTCTTCATGGACGATCGCCATCCGAGTATCTGGCTGGTGGGCATTCCTGAAGTTGTAATTTTTCTCCGTAATCAACAATTTTTTTTTTATTCACAACATGTTTCCTAAGAATATGAACCTAATTTTGATAAAATAATATTGAAAATTGCTTGTTTTTGAGGCGCTTGAACACAATGTAATTTTTTCATACCATATTTTTTCATCTATTTTGCTTAAAAAAAATATTTTGAATGATAATATAATCCAAGAATTAGGTTCATATAAATTAGAATTGAATAAAGAACACTCCTCAAAAATTCCATCATGATTGGTCGATAACTTTTTTAGCTAGAATGCCCACCAGTTGAAAAAAGTCGTTTCGAGAAAAATGCCATTCTAACTACCCCGCGCTACGGTGCCGAACCGACGGACGGTCACTTAAGTGCTCATAGAATCGGGAATAATGCGAATTTCCTTTTAAAATTGTTACCACATATTCTTGAGTAGTTATACTAACAATTTATGCAATTAAAAAAATTTCGATTTTTTGATCAGTCTAAACTGGTTTCCCCCCTTAAAAAAACTACCGTTGATCGATTGAGAGTTCGAAAATCATATATGCGTAAAGTTTTAGACTTTACATTGTAATAGAGGCTTATTCAAGTATTGAAAATGCCATTTTCCCTCCGGATAGAGAATTTGGTCGTCAAAAACAACTTACTAATTTTATTTGTAATCTGCATATTTTAATTATGGTCAATAGCTCAAAGCAATTGTAACCACATATTTGACAAAGATATGTATAACTCATGGAATTGTGTCTCCAATTTTACATTTAATGCAATCAATTGCAGACCATAGAGAAAACTATAAGCGAACTATATTTATCACAAATGGATCTAATCTGGATAAGATCAAGCAACTATATAATAGAGAACTCAAAATAGGAATTTTCATGTATACATACATATATGTATTCCTACATATTTCAAACATATTGCGGTGAGTAGCGATAGGTCTAACAATGCTTCAAAAGCCAATTGTACTTGAAGTTTGAAAACAGGTGCATCATTTATAAAAAGCTTAATCATTATCCGAGATTATCCTACTTTACTTCGCTTTAAATCTGAATTGTGACTACTTTAAGTCTGTGATTCGCCAGCTGCAAAAGTTTTTGCTACGCATTTATTGTAAATGGCTGCGTAGTAGTTGTTTAACGTGGCGGTAGACACTTGACATGGTATAACGCACGTATGATATCGGACTTCTATATAGTCTTTGACACACGGAACAAACCGTATCAGGATCTGCTGTCTGATCATCATAACCACCAATTTTAAAGCGCTGAAGCTATCATTTAGAACACATTCACAATAATCTTCCGCAAAGATTTTATCACTTTCAAATAATAACAATGTCCGATAAATAGGACTTGGGTGGTATTGAATATGTATATTTGCGAACGTCCCTTTTAAGCGTGGACGCCGTAGCCGAATGGGTTGGTGCGTGATCACCATTCGGAATTCACAGAGAGAACGTTGGTTCGAATCTAGGTGAAACCAAAATTAATAAAAACATTTTTCTAATAGCGGTCGCCCCTCGGCAGGCAATGGCAAACCGCCGAGTGTATTTCTGCCATGAAAAAGCTCCTCATAAAAATATCTGCCGTTCGAAATCGGCTTGAAACTGTAAGTCCCTCCATTTGTGGAACAACATCAAAACGCACACCACAAATACGAGGAGGAGCTCGGCCAAACCCCAAAAAGAGTGTACGCGCCAAATATATATATATATATAACAATAACTTATATATATATATATGATATTGACATATGCATGAGGTAATAGACAAAAAGAAATTTCATTTCGTGCAAGTTGTGCTGCTTTACAATTTCTTTATTTTTTTATCCCATTTGAATATTTATTATTTAGTTATTTTCAAGAAGTCAAGAAAATATAATTTCAAACTGACTACTAAAACTAAAGACTAAAGAAAATATATAAGTAAACATAATTCAACTACATGCTTATATCTAACTAAAGTATACAAACCTAAATCTAACTAACTAAAAGATAGCGTTAAATAGTACAAAAAAATTCTTTCTTAGAAACTGAGAAATATAGCAAGTTAAAAATGGCGAGTATGTGTTACGCTGGAAGGTCAAAAAGTTCACTTGACTACTCACTACAACTATATGTAAATGAGACGGTTCACACAAATTTTTATAATATAACTTCCCTTAACATAATTAACCTTCGCTTCGATCTCCTCCTATAATTTGTGGTGTGCGGCTTAATGTTGCTCCACAACTTGGGCAATGTCACAAATCTTGGTGTGTAAAATAACAATCAACTTTCACATAGCATCAATAACATTTACTAGCATGGCATACGATTTTTAATTGTCCTCACAAAACTCGCTTGTGACGATATGTATTTCCCAAGTTAATATACTCATAAACAACGCAACTGCTGCTGATACGTTAAATCGTCAAAATTTAAGTGGCTAAAAATATAAATAGCACCCCACGTTTGCAAATACATTACATTTC
Organism: Anastrepha ludens; assembly: GCF_028408465.1. Classification (NCBI taxonomy): domain Eukaryota; kingdom Metazoa; phylum Arthropoda; class Insecta; order Diptera; family Tephritidae; genus Anastrepha; species Anastrepha ludens. The sequence goes on from NC_071502.1 coordinate 76,876,596, forward strand.
ACTTTAATTTAACGTTTCAATTTAATTTTTCTTTCACTCTATATTCTAGCCTTTGTTTTACTTTTGTTAATGTGCATGCATTTCATATTAAATTAATTTCGCTCTATTTTAGTAAGATTTATTGTGAAATTTTTATTTAATTTTTTTTGGTTGCCTTTTTAACTATTATTTTCAATCTTTTATTTTATTTTTCAAACCTGTTTACCGATCCTGAAATCCTAAATAATATAATATGTTAAACGCACTTCATTGCCGGCGCTGATCTTAAAATTATAAATGATTTTGTGCCCAATGCTCATATTTAAAATCATGACATATGATGCCGCTGTCGTTATCGAATAATGAATTGACGCCAAAACCATATTCAAATCGCTATAAATCGCTTTATATGCCAATGCTTAATGCCAAATTTTGAATGATGCTGTTCCTGTTTCAATATTTTCTGCTTTGAAACACTAAATCCTTGAGCAGCTAAAGGACGTACTAATATTGAATTACGCGAACAATTTATATTGGCGGATGGTGTATCACAAAGTATGGCTGCATTTACTCCTCGTCGTTCTACACCGAATGCCTCACAGGCTAGCAACGTGTCGCCTTACATTACTGGACAAGGTCCTATTATAAAGGTAAATTAATAATGTGTAGTAAGTAGCCTTTTTTTTATTATGCACTTTTACATACTCACTGCGAATGCGTATGCATATGTTTATTTGTAATTTTCAGTTTAATTTTGTTTTAATGATTACAAGGTATCATAGTAGTTTTGTGTCGGAGCTGCACAAGGAGTTATTCAATTCACGTTTCGACTATTGCAATCCCTTTGCACAAAAACGTTTCCGATATATATTTTTTGAACTGATATTTGCTGGTTTTAGTCTCCGATGAGAGTTCTTTTTTTATTTTTGATTTTGCAAAGAAAATAAATGTTACAAAACAACCCGAAAATGATAAAAACCGACCCTCTTTTCTGTTATTGTTATGTACATACAGGGTCCGGCACTCGAAGTGTAACCAATTAAAAAGGCCATAAATTTAGTTTGGAAAATTACTTTTATTTAATTCAAAGTAAAAAATGTGTGAAAATAATACAAATACAAAATAATACAAGCTGCCCGAATGTGACTTGCAGGCATTTTGGCCTACTCGGGGCAATGGCTTTTATCAGCGCCTTGCGACTGGTGAATGTTTTAGTTCGGACATTGCTCTCCAAAATGGTCAAAAAAGAATAATCCATCGGATTCTCGTCTGATGAATTTGAGAACCAGTGTATGGACGTTGTTTTTTAGCCATTCTTGGTTTACTCGAGCTTTGTAAGACGGTGTCGAGTGCTGGATTTTGTAAGGCTTTACTTTGAGATCATGGTCAGATATTTTCATTTCTTTTGCCATTTGATTGGCACTTTGTCGGGAATTTCGCTCGAGTCATTTCTTCACTTTTTGAACCATTTCACGTGACGTTACAGTCTTTTGATGACTACCTCCATGACGTTTCGCGATGCTGCCAGCATCATTGTAACGAGTATTGGTGCGATAAACAAAACCTTTGTTCACTTTAAGGTTTTCGAGCTCACGAACAATCGCTGGTTGTGATTTTCCTGCCAAATATAATGCACTCAGCCTTTTACGATTGAAATCTATTACTGAGTTTCTTTTTTCGTGTTAACTCTCGGCAAAAAGCCTCCGCGCGTTTATAAACAATACTCTGGACTGTCATTTAGCCAACTAACAGACGGCTGATGCCCGAGCGACCTGAAGTTGGTTACACTTCGAGTGCCAGATCCTGTATACATACATATAATTGATGCACACATCTGTACAGAACCCGTCCGAGCTCTTTCTTAATTTTTTTGTGAATGGCAAATGGCTTTTCCTCCAGTTTTACCTACACCCAAAGAGAGTGTATAGTTTCAAAGCGTGGATAATCTCAATCCGATATATTTTATGGAAGTTATGTGGCGCCAATACTGATTAAGAGAGTACAGAAAACTCGGGGTCGTAAAATTTAGTTTTGCACTGACTGTTAACAAAGTCCATATTGTTTGCACAGACAGGAGTTACATTTGTCGCTATTTTTTTGTTACAATATAAGTTTACTTTTTGAGATTATGCAGGGACTGATATCTTTCCATCTTATATGGCTTTTACAGTTCAATAATATAATATTTCACTACTCGGTTTTATTTACCTCATTTAGTGTCCATTCATCGCACAAAGAAGGTTCACTTGCAGTACTTGCTTTATCCTCAAATTCCGGTGTGTCTTTTTTTGCAGTTAAATTTTGCAGCTTTGAAATATTATTTGAATATATTTTTGAAAATGCACTTCCCTTTATCATACGAATACGACCAAAAAGCATTATTACATATTCCCATATAAACGATATTCTCTTGATAAGTCTTACTCAATAAAGTAATACTTATTGCCATTTTAATAACTCTTCCGTTGATAAATAAAATACTGCAGTCTATATAAGCCGATATATACTACTATGGTATCCTGTCATCCATGGGATTAGTGTTCAGTGTGGTTGCTTTGTAAAAGCTATAGCATGCCTTCTTATTATTAACTTCAAATAGGTTACGTGTGTTTCATGCATAATTAATTGGCTGACTGCTATCTGAATACAATAAACTGTACTCATCTGGTTTTATATATTTTGATAAATGAGATTAAAGCATAGTTAAAAGAACTTATGTTTATATCATGTTAGAAAAATTTTGAACAATAAGAGTTTAAGGATAAAGTTGTTTAAATGATCATACGCCGCGAACGCCTAAGTAATTGGGTTGCTCTGCTAACATATTCACGAAGTTTAATTTAATCTTTAGCTGATGAGCATTTAGCAGAATTAATGCCTATATTCGAACGCATACGCACGCAAGAGCAGGTTCCGTGCGCCTTTCCCATACATATGGGTGCAGGAGGCACCGTATTTGTACGTTGTAATAATAGTCGCTCTTTACCATTAAGCCCACATGTATTACACTGTCATCCCACCACGCATTGGGTAAGTCAAAAAAGTTTATTTATTGTGGGTATTTAAATTTGCTAAACTTCGTATCTTTACCCGTACATTAACTATATTCGTAAATTTTTTACTGTTTATTAAAGGTTCGGGAACGATCAGTACGCTCCATACCAATGTCTCGGCCCTCCCGGTCATCCCAATCAGCTTCTACACCTGACTCTCTCAGTGACAACGAATTTGGTCAAACTGGAGCTGCAGGCCGCTACACTCCGCGAAAAATAACAAGCACCGGTACTCGCAGTGTCATAACCCCTTCCGGATCCCGAGCAGGTTCGAAACCAAATTCCCGTCCTTTGAGTAGACAGGGCTCGAAACCGCCATCACGACATGGATCAAATATATCGCTGGATAGTACAGGTGTGTAAAAGTCTCTACGTGAGAAAAATCCTAGCTTAATATTTCCATAAAAAGTGTTCAACATATTTTCGGTTTATTTCGACTATAAAAATTACTTAGTTCTAATTATAATCGTTCTTGTTCGAAATATGGTTATTAAATTATTACGTATTGTAAAATTTATTTAGCGACTACGCCATCCATATACTTATTTTCTATCATCCAATACATCATAGGCATCTACCCAATTCATGAACATTTTCTTGAAAAGACGTTAGATTTATCTATTATTATAAATATCTGTTTATTAATATTTATCCTGCTGCCTCAAATATAGGGAAATGATTTTAAATGAATTTTCATAAGCACTCTTTTGAGTTTAAATAATAACATTTTGTGCGTACTGAAGCTTTAGTTATTTTTAGCATTGTATAATAAAACTTTTGAACTTGAATCCTTTGAATTAAAAATTAAGAAAATATGCTATCATATATATACTTATACTTATTTTAAATTATTCCGACTGACAACATATCAATGCTATAGTCGTACATTATAGTTATAGTTATTCTACCACTTTCTTTTTAAAATACTTTTATATTCTACCAATACTGCATGGTATTTTTATTAGCGGAAATTGGTCTGGGGAATAGTTGTCAAATTAAAAAAAAAAAAAACTTTTAATGAGATCATCCAGTAATTTTTTGATCACTCCTCTCTTCGTCCAATACCCGAGTCGTACACATATTTACTTATATACTCAGCAACATGTCAAGCCCAGAAAGCTTTGAATTACTTTAAAATGTTAGAGTAGCCTTGAGTATTAGTGAAAGTTCAGCTACTGAAAAATTGATAGTTAATTCTATCCCCTATTTACTAAAAATATATAAGTGCAATAAAAAATATTCTGAAAAGTTTTAAGCCCCTCTTACCAGTTGGTATATACAGTATGCGTACCATTTTCTCCTCTGATCCATAAAAATGGTCTTTCAAAAGACGCGTCTACTATTTTTATTAAAAATACGGCTCTTGACAATGATGCTGAAGGTTGTTCAGCAACACTTTACGCTACAGCAGCAATATTCTCAACAGAACTTCCAGTTTTTGGTCGTTAGTCCTTTTTCTATTCACGACAAAGCCAGTGTCTTGAAATATTTTCACCAACCTTTGAATTGTCGACTCATTCGTACGATTTTTTTCTCAACCATTGCAGTCTTAAGATCGCTTTCGTTCGGACGTTTGTATGCAAAATGGCCCACAAATGTGCAACCACTTCATGTAGGTAGAGTGTGCCACTTATAGTATCACAAACTCTCCCGAATGTCCAGTTTCTACCTACTTTTAAATTAGATTTCAGAATTTTCATTGTCGTTTTACTAAATTGCGACTTTCCAACTCCCGCTATACTGCTCCTACCATAACGCTGCCACCTCCGCATTTGACTGCAACATTAAAATTTTTGGTTTGAAGTTTTGTAATTGGCTTAAGCCAGACATATGAGGCTACATCTGAGCTGAAAATGTTAAATTTCGACTCATCGGAGAATATAATCGTATTCTAAGATGAAGAATCTTTATCCAAGAGCTCCTTGGCGAGCTTTGAGTCCCATTTCTCATTTCTAGCGCTATTCTGCCTTTAAAATCCTGCTCTCACAGCAGGCGTCGGAAAGTATCTTTGTAGCGTGACTTGCAAAATTCTGCTTGCACTTCACTGGCAATTTTTTGAGCTGATAGTTTTGGACTTTCCCGGATTTTTCGAACAATATCGGGCTCTTCCGTTAAATTAAAAAAAATGTAGCAAAACCCTATTTTCAACACGTTGCGAATATAATGGTTAAAGCACAAAAATAGAAAAACCGTTGAAGGATCAGGACAACGAATCATTGGTTGAAATATATTACGTTGTGGCACAATTTTTAGTTGTTTTCCCCTTTAATTTTAATTAAAAATGTTGTTAGATGGTAATTTTAAACAATACTAATAAGTTTATTGAAATGCAGCGTAGTGGTTAACATTTTTTATAGGTGATGGAATCTATAATTTCGGAAAGCTTTGTACTTTGCTGGAATCCGAAAAATTACGTCCGTCTAAAAATTGGGCAGATAACCTATACATAATTGCTTACCCTGCAGTGTAGCAATAAAAATAAGTTCTAGCAAATTATTAACATTTTCTAATTTTCCCAAAGACTTATACACCGTTAACTTTTTCAACATTTTGTCCAATTCGACGACAGCAAATTAATCACACCGAATTATATTCTCTTAGTATAATGATATTCTTAAAATAAAATTTTAATTTTTAGGTTTATATTTGAATAATTTTTTTTTATGCAAAATTAATATAAAAACTAAAATTATTAGTGAAATAAATTAAAAAGTACTTAGGTCAAATGACCTCTATCTATCCATATTTTAAGGTATGTAGATTTTCCAAGCGTAAATTAACTACAAAATAAGATTACGATTTATAATTATTTCCTACACATAAAATCCTTAAAGCAATTTATTTTTAACGATAATTAATTTTTCTATTATTCATAAACTTATTTAAGGACATAAAAATTTAAATATTTTTATTTATGCGCACTACTGAGATTATAATTGTTATATTGGAGTTCGCAAAATAATAATTTTTTCGATCAATCCTTAGATGAAATTCCACCATCCCGAATACCACAGAGAAAATCTTCGACTGCGTCGGGAAGCGGAGTCGTAACCCGTCCATCACGTTTATCTGTAACCTCGGTTGCACATGATGTTGGTACAACCGGACGGAAAACCGTTTCGGGATCTGCTAGTCCGGCACAAGCAAGGTATGTACAAAATATAATTTCACGAGGGTTTCTATTATATTTTGAAAATAGAAAAATTAAAATTGGTGGTTGAAAACTGTTATATTGTTTTTCAAAATATTCTTAATGTTGATTGCATTCGATGGAACCAATTTTTGAAGCATTTTGACCCATTTGCCAGGTGATCAGTATTTTATTTTTAATTTTGTATTGGGCACTGAGTGCTTGAGACACGCGTGTAATGTTAAATGTGGCTCACACTTCAAAATGTTCTAAGTACTTTTATCATCATCACTGGGACTTGCAAGAGTACTTTGTATCAACCAGCGCCGAAGAATTCAATGGTATATTCGCCGTTCTACATACTTTTTCTGCTACCGGCAATTCCTTCAATTCCGTTAAATCTGAAATATATAATATCATGAGATTACAAGAAGATGGAGAATTTTAATATTTTTTGCTACCAAAAAAGTTGTAGAAAGAGTTGATTTTTGGTCCTCGTCCCCTCTAACATATGACATTCGACTGCATTGCAGAAAGCAATTTAAACTCATCCTTCAACAAATTATTTAACAATATATTATTCAAATCCATTCAACGGAATTGAAAAAAATTAATTACATTCTCAATTCTACTTCATTGAAAAAAATCAGTACAATTCCATGTGGAGCTAGTTTTTAGAGATGTACGCAAACTAGCTATGTATGGGTCAGATGAAATGAGCAATCTTTGCAATAAACCTTTATTGGTGTTAACACATTAAGCTTTCCTGGTTAACAACTTGTGATAATGTCTTGCATCTTTATTTCTGTACTCTTCTGAAACTTCTTTATAAGAAAGATATTTATGCGTGTTATTTCCGATATTTTTTCTTCTCGTTTGGTCTTTGTAATGCCATCATTAGTATTGACGGTTTTGGCATGTCAATTAAAGTACTAATTTCTCTTTTAAATCTATTTTGAATTACTTTCTTCTTGCAGTTGTTTTAGCTTTATTGTCCTCACTGGCACACAAAAAAAATACAAGTTTATATTAATAATTGTTTCAATGTGTTTGTTCCGACATAGTACGTTGTGGTATCTGTTATAGAACAACAGTATTTATGTGCGAAAAATATTAAGCAATCCTCCTCCTATTTATGGAGGTTTTTAAGCCGACTCCGAACGGCAAGGGGTTCTTTATGAGGCAAATTTTAACATGTTTTAATTTTTAAGACTTTATAAAATTTGTCGATATGATACAGTCTATTTCACTATAATGTATAATAGGTAGCAGCACTAAAGAAAGATAGAAAAGAAACTGTCAAAATCAAGGGTTCAAATAAAAAAATTATAAATATATTTGGTTTGTGAGAAGGTTTTAAGTACATTATTAACATCAAAAAAGGTTGTATAGTACAACATATATACATATACTTATATATATGAATATATAGAAAAAATAATCAGAAACTGCAGTGGGAAAGGTAGTTATTCTTGATTTCTGGGAGGTATACAAAGAAGTGATTGAGAATAAGAAGTCGGAGAGAAGAAAGAATATTTCGTAAGCTGAATATGAATTCGACTTTGCTTGGTATTATTATAATAGATTTTAGTTTCACTCTACTATTTGTAACATTTTATTGTAAAAATTTTGCAAACAAATTAACTTGATTCTGTACTAATTTCTTATTTAATTATTTTTTATATATACGTACATCAAACTAATACATCTGAAACTAACCAAATCCTCATGTGTACGGGGCTCTGAAAAATAATGGTGCAGCAGTGGTGGTATGAGTAGAGCGTCCAGCATTCCCAGACTAAGCGGCTATAGTTATAGGTAACTCTATTTTATATTAATTTCGTTTGATTGATTTTAAGTTTTTTATTATTTACCGAAATTTGTTCTACTATTTGGTTTATTTAAATTTAATTATACATCCATAACGTCATTAATCTATATCTCTTGTGGAAAACCATCTAATTGTCTCTGCCGAGCAAATGTATATATTAGGTATATGAAATTGTTCTTCAATATTTTTGGTACAATCAGTGAGTTTTTTTGTATGAATCAATGAAGTGTTCAGGTTACCTGCCTATGGGACCCAATGCACCTGGCTATAGTATTATATTCGTTTCGCCATGTTCAAACGGATATATGACGACTCAATTTAAGCACATTTGTGTGCTTTGTTGATACTTAATAATCAATTTTCAAGGGAATTTCCGAAGCAATTATTATTGCATTACATTTTTGCGTAAATTAAGCGAGATAGGTTAAGAAATCTTACCCTTTATCTTCGGTGTAATGGAGCCCAAACATATAACAAACTATTGTATGCTGGTGCGTTCACAATCCTCGAGCTTATAACTCTCTGGTAAACGTATCAACATAATATCCGTCTTTAGAGCAGAAGCGACTATGGTAAAGAACTTTATTTTTCAAGGCCGACCTCTTACTCTACGTTATCAAGCGAAGACTATTAGCAGATGGTATACAAAACGTGTAGTCCTGAATCCCGACCATAGTGCAGGGGCATTTAGTGCCAAAATTTTTGTCATCCAATCGCCATATAACGAATCTCGGCTTGGTGTGTTGATTGGTTGAAGTGGTGATTCATCCAGAATCCAACTAGCGCTTCCGCACAATTTTGCTGCCACACCTCGTTACCAACTTGTTTCACAATTATTTACAGCATGACTATATCCAGTCTGTGCGGTTCAAGAACCTTGTTAGGTTTGCGGCTACAGCGGTTTGTCCAAGGTTGACATTCTATCCTTCCATAGAGCAGAGCATTCGCAGAGAAAAAATCTAAAATTGTTTCCTTTTTCTCCGGTTGTTTACAACTGCGACAGTGTGTGTTGTGAGGGATGCCCATTTTGGCTGATTGTTCTCCGACAGACCAAAATTCAGTTATGACTGCCATGAGGCTCCAGACGTCACGTCGTGTCATGTTTACCTATGATTAGGAAATTTGTAGATTCCTCGCAGTAAAGAGGCGAGAAAGCCAGGCGAGGTAGTCGTTTACTTTGGCGCACAGGCCATCAATGTCATTGCCCGAGGCCATTATCGTGCAGTCGTCGGCATAGAAGACCAGGGAGACTCCGGACGTCTGGTGGCGGGAGCAACACGTTGCCACATACCGTGTGGCCCACTCCCTATGTGACTTAAGGCCCGAACAACAGGTCTTAAGGTGCACCTAACCGAGGTGGAGCCGTTTATGGCAAACGCAGCAATAGAATACCTCTGGCCCAGGGTTGGATTCAATACCAGCCCTGAGGAGAAGTATTTGGAGCAAGATTGCTGCATGGAATTGCTCCTGTGACGTAAGAGGGGGGGATGATAAACGGTTCAATAAACAGGACTAGTTTACAGGGTCGGCAACCCTTGGTCGGGAAAATCCCGAGTCATTCCGGTAACGTAGAACCGGCTGCCATGGGAATTCCCTATGAACCCTCTTAGTTATTGATAGATATTGATATTATCCGTATTAGCTCTAACGATCCTGGTTTTTAGCATAGAGATTATCCAACTGCTGATACAATTTTCCACTCTTAAATATAATAACGCCCATTGGATAGCATCGGAGCTAACGTTATTAAATCCGCCCTTTATGTCTAGAAAAGCTGCCATAATATACTGTTTATTTACTAGAGATCCCTCGGATTTGCTCGGATTACTTCACGAAGCACTGTCTCCGTAGATTTGCCTTTGAGGTAAGCGTATTTTGCAATTGATATACTAGAGCTTTCCAGCGAACGTCTAATGTATGTGCCTTAAAGCCGCTCAAAAGGTTTTAAAAGGAAGGATGAAAGAGACTAATTGGCCTAAAGTCCTTCGCTGATTCATGTCCCCTTCCATCTATCTTTGGCATGAAGACGACTCCAACTAATTTCCAGCTATTTGGAATATAGTCTAAGTTTAGACACGCTTTGAAAATTTTCATTAGCCACTTTAGAATACTATCAAGAGTTTGCTGTAACATCTCAGGAAAGATCTCGTCAGGGACTGGAGTTTTTAAAGTGCTGTGAGTCATATCGGCTCCGCCTGATTCTTCCGACATCATTATCGTAAGCGCTACATCCCAGAAAATGAGTATTTAAAAGAAGTTTTAGAAATTCTTCCCCTGTAGAAGTCCAAGTTCAATCTGACCTATTGACCTAAATACGGCTAAGCCTAGCAGAATTTCTAGTAGATTCGATGGAAGAACAGAAATCTCGCCAGCTCTCTTTCTTGGTGGCCCTAGTTGACTGCTTGTACTGTCTCCGAATTTCTCCAATTTCGCCAATTACCTGTTCTTCAAGATCCAGGTGATAGAAGATCCAACTTTTTGCTTGAGAACCTCCAATTTTTTACCCTCACAGAAGTATTTTCAGACATTAATGTTACGTTTATTACTTCCGCCCACACTCTAATGCTGAAAAGGCAAAAGTCGGTAGTAACCGAACAGTATGTAACCCCTGTTACTCATCCTCGGGATTTGCAGAACAGATTAACTTCAGCTGCATTTTCCTCACGCCGAAGTTTCTTGTCTACTTTTTCCAGTGGCTCAATACTCTCCTCCGAGATTTGGAGAAGGAAGCACACACTGTTCTTTTGCAGAACCTCCGCTTTTATGATGGTCCAGTCATCCATCGGAACAGTGCGATTATGTGTTTGAAAGTATGGGACCCGCTGCTTAGCTTCGAACTCCATGTTTGGTATCCAGATGCGAGCCCTTGGCCGTTGTGGAATCTCGCTTTATGGAATTAGCTTGAGCCTCAAACCTTCCCAGTCGCTCTGGATTTTTCCAACCGCGATTTGCAGTATTTACGTTTTTGCCCCTTGGCATCAGTGGATGTGGATGGTAAATTTAGAGTTTATGGCTCATCCTCTGAAGGAGTTCGCAATGCTACGGATTGCTACGCAATCCGAATCGTTTTTTTTTTTGTTTATACATTTGCCTGGTTCCTACCGTCACCTGCCTCTTCAGGCGACTGTCCATGTCGCTATGTGCGGGGACCAAGGAGGATATCGAGGAAATAAACAGTCCGCCATGGCAACGCCTCATATCATGGTATGGCCACTGTTACAGCCTGAGGAGGGCTCCGTTAGAAGGCAGCCTAATTTTATCCTCTAGGCACGGATCGCGTTACACCTTGGGTTATGGAGTTTTTTTTATCGAAGTTTACGTCTTCGTCTTACAGTGGTTCGCGGGAGATAATTATGCTCCTACCCCCGATAATTATGCTCGTGCCTGGGGACGCGCCATCTGGGGATAACTGGTCCCCACGAGGAAAACTCGGGTTTATTATCTGTAGAATGATGCGACCGGACCACAATACCTTATTCTCGGACTAAAATCTTTATAACTGTCAAATAACAAAATTTCTTCTTCAAGAGAGAATACTGGTAGTCATAAGAAAAGTCGGTCCCTGAAGTAAACGTCAAAATCTTTGTTAACAATGGTGCATATTTCTGTTATTTGTCGTTCATTTCTTAAAACACGTAATATTCCATTTTCATCCACTTCTTAAAACACAACTTCAGAAACAAACATAACTAAGTAAGAGGAATAATTCATCTTCATATATTTCGTTATTACTTACATTTTTTAAATAAAGTTACAAAGCAAACTGCAATATTTCCGGTATATGGTCCCTCTACTTTGTTTATAAATGCCACACCACTAAGCGTTTGATACTTTTCACGATTAGCTAGAACAAACTTAATCCTGCACTTCTGAGCCTTCTGAAGAGAGTTTAATTATTATTACAAAAACGTCCCCAGTTATATAGATTTCTACTTAAGCTTTGAAATATGCAAACACCAGTGTATGAATATAAAATCTGACACTGTCATGACGAAGTTTTGAACATTTTTATGCTTAATCGCATTCAAAACGATTCGTCATCGAGTGCTATTTGTGTCGTTTACAGGTACATGGCGCTTATGGACGAATTTCGTTAATTTTAATTTCGAAACAAACAAAATTAGTTTGTTAAAGCTATATTTTTATAGAGTTTCATTTTTCAGTACTTCTTTTGCCGCGCTAGTGGGTTAGAACATAGTTCAATATTTGTTTTCACTTTGAGTAAATAAGGTTAATTTAGGGAAAAAGAAATCCATTATTTTCTTAATAGATGGCTGTAGTGATCGATGTCTCGTAAAGTATCTATCGAACAATTTAAAGTTTATTTTTGATTTCGTCGATTCCGTTCAGGCATTTTTGATGTTAAAGAAAAGGTCGATATGTCACTAAAATCACAGAAGTAATCGAAGTTGACCGGCATGTTAGTAGTCGTGGCATCGCCCAGGAGCTAAAGGTCGACCATAAAATAGTTTTGAACCATTTGCGCAAAGATTTTACGCAAGTTAGTATACAGCTTTTCAAAACTGAAGTTGGTTACACTTAGTGCCGGACCCGTAGATGTTAATGCACTGCGTGAAGCAAGGTTTTAAATTGGGTTAAATTATAAAAATCATTTGCCGTTCGGAGTCGGCTTAAAACTGTAGGTCCCTCCATTTGTGGAACAACATCCAGACGTACACCAAAAATAGGAGTAGGAACTCGGCAAAATACTTAACAGAAGTGAATGCCCCAATTATTATTTTTTTGTTTGTTTAAGAAATACGAAAAATGGCTAAAATTACTACGTTTTTTAAAAGAAAACAAGAAACTGAGTTAAGTTAGTTAATCTAAAATCCACGGGATCCTCACGATGAACTATTATATTATATATTTAAGTTTAGGTCATTTTAGTTTAACATTTCATATGTTGCTAAGTTACCATACATTCCTCTACTGGTTAAACACGTTTTCCTTAGCCATAACTGCAACGAACTTATAAATATTGTTACAATAGTGAAGTTTCCAGAACCGACAGCACATAGCGAGACAATGCACGCTTTCTGAGTCTACCGCTAAATGAATTAAATGAGCTGATGCTACAATAGAACTCGCCAGAAGATAAAAGCTGTCCGATCTAGAAATTACGATAGTTATTAAGGGGTTATACGCAGTTATGAAGCAAATAAAAGACGGGTTGTCAAGGATTTATCCTGAAGAAACTTCAGAATATTTTAATTTGAAAATTTTTGGCGGTTATAAAAGCATCCTTCAAGAACGTAGCAAAATTTTTTATTTATGAAAATGTTGATTATAGAGCGCGCTGCAGGCGATTTCTGGAACCTCCTTTAAAAAAAGACGATTTACGGTGTACATCGTAACTCAGGATTGGATTATATGAAATCAAAAAACCAAACAAATTTTGTTAATATATTAGATTATCTAGTAATTAATCGTCTAATCGGCTAATCAAAATAGTGAATTTTCACAAAATGGCAGCTTTTAAAAGAAATGATTTCGATTTTTACGTTAAAATTTGGCCGTAAATTGATTATAAAATGGAAAATAAGTATCAGATTTACAAAAGGAACGATTAATTACTAGAAAATGTATCTTTAAAGATTGAGTTAAAACGGTTGACCGATCAAACAAGCCGTTTTCGAGATATCGTGTACACCGACTTGAAAAATTCCGTTTTGAAAAAAACACGTTTAAAGTTTCAATACCTACCTTAAAACGAGCCGAGGCATCTCTACATATTTAGGTATAACTCCGAAAGTATTGCTTAGATCTACTTCAAATTTCGTGCGTATACTTTTGAATATATGTACATTACAAAAATGCAATAAAAAAATCGATTTTTTTTGAAAGTCATAACTGCGTAAAACCCCTTAAGAATATAAGCCGAGGTGCATGCGCACAGCACAAAAGTAATCGAGTGATTCAGTCTTAAGCTGAACGTGTTACCATTAATTTGTGATTTTATTTGACAATCTAGAGATTTAATTGAATTTAACCTAGGACAATTCGTAACGAATTATTAATGGCTTCAAACAAAAAACAAAACAAAAACAGATAGCCTGCAGTTTCATATTACTGCATTGGAAGAGATACAGCGAATATTACCTTTGAAGGCAGACATTTTTAAGGAAATAGAATTTTAGATTCAACATATTTGTGAAAAAGTAAACCTGGACTCTAATTCCATTTTGCAGAAATGGAGAGCAATTGAGGGGGAAAAATACTTTTGAACATGAACACTGAAAATCATTACAGCAATTCGTAAATTACAAAAGGTAGCTAAGTTAGTTTTGGTTGTACCACATGAATTTTTCCCATCATTACCGATGTACAAACAAAGGAAATTAATTCAATCATAAAAATTGCCCCATATTTATTGCTAGACGAAACCCAGAATTGCTCACCTTTTCGGTATAGAGTTTCATTTAAAAACAAACAAAAAACTGGTCGCGTCACAATTTTATTTTGAAAAAAAAAAAAAATAAAAACAATTGTATTAACAGGCAAGGCCAGCAGTTGGAAAACTAGAAGATTTAAGGCATTTAAAATGATTTGCCTTCAAGCAGCAAGGGAGTGTTAAAAATATATTGTTCAAAGATTTCTTAATTTTTTTAATTGTTTAGACATTTTAATTCAATAGTAAATGCGGTTTGATTCAGCGTCTGTTCTTTTGATAAAATAAAGTTGTTCGGTGAAAAAACTAGATTAAACTTGTTACCTTACATTTGTTCGATAGCTTTTATATCCCTTTATAAAATTGACATTTACACACTAAAATAGTATCGTAAAATCTTAAGAACATTTTCGTTAATATGTTTTGTATTCTGTATTATGTGTGTAGCTTTGCAGAAGATGTTCCCTGAAGTTACTACGTTGGGTGTTTCAGAGTTCTACGATAGTCCTAAAGGTTGCTTATTGCGGTAGCTACGGCCATTACACCGTATTTTAGCAATATTTCTATCTCGAATGTCCTTGGCCGAATATAAATCCATGTTCCGGTTACGTAGAATTACGTAGAACCGACTGTCGTGGCAACGGCCCATATTTCTTCAAAGACGAGGCTGGCGTCAATGTAAGAGTGAATAGCGAACGCGACACAAGACCGCGCTACTTGCCATACAGCCCGTGAAAAAACTGATTTACTGCGTCGTTGTTGTTTGGGTGAGCAATTTAATTCCCATCTTGGGCCAGTGGGTTGGCCACCAAGATCGTCGATCTTCACGCTTTTGTACTTTTATTTGTGGAGGTATGTAAAGTCGAAATGGTTTGTGGATAAACCCGCTTCGATTGAGAGATTGTAAGCCAACTTTACTAAAGTTATCCACGAGATACCACGAGTGTTTACAGATGGCCGAATTACGGCGCAGTTGCCGCCATTATATAAAAATAGATGGTTTATGAATGGTTCTACACAAAAATAATAAAGATTGCCCAACCAGTTCGAATTTTCGTTTTTTTTATTTCAAATTGATCACCCTCAAATCGATTACATATAAATTGATCACCCTTTACTATACTATAAGGATTTTTCTTATTTAATTTCTAGAATTTATATATTTGTTTAAAACTTAAATTCAATACAAAATTATGTCTTAAAATAATTGCACCGAAACGGTTTCGTTTTGGAGTGTTCAGCCACACATTTAAGATTTTTCAACGTTTTATTTGATGCATAATATATTGGGTAGTCGAAAAAGTCTTTTCGTATTTCTAACCAACCTTCAACTCATTTTTTGCGACAAGTAATTTTCACAGGCTTCTCTTGAAGCCAACTTTACTCCATTAAGGGAGTTCTGCATTGACCGAAACAAATGGTAGTCCGATGGTGCAAGGTCAGGGCTATATGGTGGATGCATCAAAACTTCCCAGCTAAGCTCTCCTAGTTTTTGCCGAGTCATCAAAGATGTGTGTGGCCTAGCGTTGTCCTGATGGAAGGCGACGCCCTTTCTGCTGATCAGTTCTGGCCGTTTTTTTCGATTGCTTGCTTCAATTTCATCAGTTCTTGACAGTAAAGTGTAGAGTCAATCGTTCGTGCAGGTTGGGGCAGCTCATAGTGGATGATATCTTTCCAATCCCACCAAACACACAGCATAACCTTTCGAGGCGTCAATCCTGGCCATGGTTCAAAACCGTTTGATGATGAATGTTTAGTGCCTTGGCGATGTCATGGCAGCTTATGTGACGGTCCTGGTCAATCTTTTCCATAATTTCATCGACTTTTTCAACGATATTATAGGTCGACCGGAGCGAGGTGCATCTTTCACATCGAAATTTTCAGAATGGAAGCGAGTGAGCCATTGTTGTGCTCCACGAACTGATACAGCATCGTCTCCGTAAACTTCACAAATTTCATTAGTGGCTTGCGTGGCATTCTTCCCTTTTTTTATACAAAAATTTCAAAATATAGCGAATTTCTTCATTATTTTCACTCATTTTTGAACAGCTATAACTTTTTTTCAACTTCTCCGAATTTAATTTTTTTTTGGTTAAATGAAGTTTAAAATGTCACCTTTCTAACACCATAGGATATGACACAATGTGATTGGTAGCACTGGAAATATATGACTCCAACGACATCTATTGACAAAATACGAAAAGACTTTTTCGACTACCCAATATTAAGATGAAACTTTTATGTTATATTTGTTTATTAACCATATTTTATTTATATACTTTCTAGGAAAAACACCAGCGGCAGCTCAACTCCTTCTGGTATACGAACTCCTCGAAAAGGATCGGCAGACCCAACTATAAGCTCAACTATGAGATCGCAAACGCAGCGAGGAACAACACCCGTAAATAAACGTGAACCATTTCGCCTTTGAATTGTTAAAAATAATTGGCGCTGACGGAAAAATTTAAAATAATGCCATTTTGTTATTTGATTACGTCATGCCGGTCGGAGCTACAGTAAAAAGCTCCATTCTAAAAGACATCGAAAATTTTGTAATATTTACATAACCAAACTAATAATCTTAGAGATAATCCTAACATCATTCTTGAACTTCGTTTTCTATACCCCGAAATATGTTAGCTGAAATATACCAGACACATAACGAAAATCGATTTTTGCGTTATAGAGCTAAAGAATAAAATTGATATCGAAGTTAATTTGCCTATATTTTTTTAGCTTTTGATATTATTATAAAAAAATTGAACGAAATTGCTAAATCCAACTGTAAGTCATATAACTAAGTTCCAAATATACTTAAGTGTACAAACAAGTTTTATATTCAACAGTTTATGTAATGGTTATACATACTAATATTTTAAAAATAATAATGTACTAAGTTTCCATGCGTTCTAATTTGTTTTGATTAAAAAACTAATTTTTATAATTCACTATATTTTGCACTGAGTTAAGTTTTTTCCGACGACTATCATCATCAGCTGCCAAAATTTATTTGAATAGAGGCTTACTCGATAGAAAGGTATTGTATAAGTATTATATATTATATTCTAGAGCTTAATAAGTTGAGTTCGAAACACACGCTCTCGGTTGTTTCTTCTTTGTGCTAATTGGCGTCGATTTTTATTTCCAAAGAAGAGGAGGAGGTCGCATCCTCTGCCATCAATAGAGAGTTTGTATTAGCATAATATGACCTAGTTAGTTGGGCAGCTGAGTCTTTATTTCCCGCACAACGAGTTTATCACTATGAATCAAATGTACGTTGTTTACTCGACGGCAACGTGCAAATGTGTATAAATTTTCTTTGTAATCTTTTTCGATGTTATCGTTCATGCTTCTTCAGGCACTTCCATGTAAAACTAGCGTTGTGAAATATTAAAAATTTACTCCCAAAATTGTGAATTACGTTCCGAAACCGTTGCACGAACTTTTGATAATGCGAATTGGCCAGCGCGCAACTGTGATTTGACTTTGTTAGATTATTATTCGTCGGGAGGCATTAAGGATTGCCGCTCTCTACAACGAAATTGTTACAGCCATCGATCAAACGCAGCTCCATACAGTCGAAAATGTGATGGAAAATTTAGTTCCTCGTATCGGCTACTTCAAGGTCGGCAGCGGAAGTTATTTCAATGAATTAAAGAACCCACACTAAAAAAATATTCGTTTCTTACTTAAGCTATTTCAAGCGTCAATTGTTAGATGGTCCACCCTGTATATGTAAGATTCTTAAAATATTTAGCGGTGCATTGGTGGTTGGTTGGTTAGAGTGGTGATTCATCCAGAATCCAACTAGCGCTTCCGCACCATTTAGTTGCCACGTCCTCGTTACCAAATTGTTTAACAGTTATTTACAGCAAGACTATATCCAGTCTGTGCGGTTTAGGAACCTTATTAGGTTGTTGGCGTCTAAGCCAGACAGTTGCTCGAGACTCTCGAACAGCGGTTTGCCCAGGGTTAACATTCTGTCCTTCCATAGGGCAGGGCATTCACAGAGGAAATGGAAGATTGTTTCCTCTTTCTCCGGTTGTTTACAACTATGACGGTATGTGTTGTGAGGGATGCCCATTTTGGCGGCTTGTTCTCCGATAGACCAGAAGCCAGTTATGACTGCCGTTAGTCTACAGGTGTCCCGTCGTTTCATGTTTATCAATGTCGACGATTGCTTGAGGTTGTAGGTGGGCCATAACGTTCTGCTGATTTTGCATTTCGTCTGGTCTCTCCATCGACAATTTGCGATTTGATGGTATTTTAGGGAAATTGCATTCTTGACCGCACCTAATGGTGTGAATACTGGTACTGCAAGAACGCTATTCATGGCAGATCCTCCTCTTGCCAGTTCATCAGCTTTTTCGTTACCTTCTATGTTCCGGTGTCCCGAGACCCAAATTAAGGTTACTTTATGGTTTTCACTCAAGTTGGTGAGGCTATTCCTTCTTTGCTCTACCACTTAAGAGGTTGTTATAGCCGCGTCCAGTGCCTGGATGGCAGCTTGGCTATCCGAAAGAATAGCGATATTGCCCTTAAAAGAGAAATCTGCGATTAGTAACCTACAGGCTTCTCCAATTGCTAGTACTTCTGCCTGGAAGACACTGCTGGTATTAGGGAGACGCACATATTTTTCAATTCCAAGTCTATTAGAATATATACCAGCTGCAACACCACAATCCATTTTACGGCCATCTGTATAGACTGTGGTATCGAAGTTGTTTAGAGAGAATCCCTTATTCCATTCTTTCTTAGATGGAAAGAGTGTGGCAAAATTCCTATTGAACGTTACCATCGGGACGATGTAGTCAGTCCTCACCGAGGTTAACTGAGCTTATCTCAATAATAGCCTAGCGTGACCATAAGTTTTTTATTTCCAGCGGCTTGATTCATTTAATCTAAATGCACTCATGGTTGCCGTCTTCTTTGTATTCTGCCGAGTAATTTGGAATTGTACTCTCTCCCTAGAGCTTTCCACCAAACTACCGAACCATACGATAAAATAGGTCGTATAACAGCCTTACACAGCCATAATGTGTACTTAGATTGAAGACCCCATCTTCTTCCAAGCATACGTTTGCAGGCATATTAAGCAATTTCTGCTTTCCTTACCCGTTCCTCGACGTTTAACTAAGTTTGGAGTCCAGAATTACCTCTAAGTACATACTTAGCACTGGGTGATAGTGAAAGAGTTTGTCCGTTGATATTTGGTAGGGTAAAAGTTGGTACCTTGTATCTGGTGGTAAAAAGCACAAGTTCTGTTTTACGCGGGTTTAAACTTAGGCCACATCCTGTGGCCCAAGAGTTAAGCTCGCCTAACGCTCTTTGGATGATCTCACTGATCGTAATGGGACACAGTCCTAACACCATTAGCACCACGTCATAAGCGTACGCCACCACTTTTTCCCCACCTTCATTAAGTTTAATTAAGTTTTTGCTGATCACATGTAGTCAAAGAAGTGGAAATAATACTCCCCCCTGTGGAGTGCCCCCGGTGGACCTTCTTGGTTATGTTGATATTACCCATATTAGCTTTGATGATCCTGGTTTCTAGCATGAAGATGACCCAGTTACTAATGCAACTGTCCACCTCTAGGTCTATCAACGCCTGTTGGTTGGCATCTGTGCTAACATTGTTAAAGGCGCCTTCTATATCCAAGAATGCCGCCAGGGTATAATATTTGCTCTCTAGAGAGCCCTCTATTGTTCGGATTACCTCGTGAAGCGATGACTCCGTAGTTTGTCCAAAGAGCTTCTGAGGTGCATATCCAAAAGTCTTTCAAAAGTTTTTAACAGGAAAGACGAAAGACTTATTGGCTTAAAGTCCTTTGCTGGTTCATGTCCCCTCCTACCTACTTTTGGTATGAATACGACCTTGACTAGATTCCAACTATCTGGAATATGGCCTAAGTTTAAACACGCTTTAAAAATTTCCTCTAGCCATGGTAGGATACAGTCCAAGGTTTCCTGTAACATTTTTGGAATGATCCCATCTAGTCCCAGAGATTTAAAGGGTGAGAAAGATTTGATTGCCCATGCAACTTTTTCTTTGGTAATAATTTCATTTGCAAGATGCTGTGGATTATATTGGCTCCGCCTAATATTTCCCCTCCCACTTTCGTAAGCGCTGCATCCCGGAAAATGCGTGTTTAGCAGAAGCTCTAGCGATTCTTCTGCCGTAGTACTCCAAGTTCCATCAGATTTCTTAACCCAAGAAGCCATTGAGTGGTTTTTGGAAAGAACACGGCTGGGCCTAGCAGAATTCCTGGTGGATTCGATTGACGAACAGAATTCCCTCCAGCTCTCTTTTTTGGCGGCCCTGATTGCCTTCTTGTACTGTCTCCGACTTTCTCTGAACAATTCCCAATTTCCCGTCGAGTAGCTGAGGTTAAACGTTGATCTAGATTTTTCCCTTAGTCTTAAGAGCTCACTGCTCCACCAAGGAGGGTGAGTCTTTTTACTAAATTTTATGGGACAGGACGTTTTGCAGGACGTACTAAATGCTTTTTCCAGTGTTATGACCTTACTCTCAAGGTTTTCCGTGAGATTGATTTGATGAGGGATGGGAATCTCTCTTATCCTCTTGTTTACTGCATTTTTGAACCTCTTCCAGTTGGATCAAACCAGTCAACAGGCGGCTGAATGGCGCATATCCCCATGAACCGAAACCCAAAAAACCACGACAAAGTCGGTCAAAAGTGAACGACATCCTACTCGTTTTCTTTGATTATCATGGTGTTGTAAACTCAGAATTCGTTCCAAATGGTTCTACGGTAAGTAATAAAAATATAATAAGAATATTATTTGGAAGTTATGCGACTTTTGAGAGAGAATGTGCGTAGGAAACGGTGCAATTTGTGGAAAGAAAACTCATGAATCTTGCACCATTATAACGCACCGTCTCACAAAGCTCATATTGCGAGCACTTTTTCAAAAAAAAAAATTTTTGTACCATTATATCACCAATTGCAAAGTAAAGGGTTCAATAATTCCCGTGGCAGCCGGTTCTACGTTACCGGAATGACTCGGGTTTTTCCCCACCAAGGGCTGCCGCCCCAGTAAACTAGTCCTGTCTAGTGTACCGTATCCCACCCCCCATCTCTCGTCACAGGAGCAATCCCTTGCAGCATGTTTGTTCCGAATACTTCTCTTCAGGGCTGGCATCGAACCAAACCCTGGACAAGAGGTATTTTACTGCTGCATCTGTCACAAACGGAACTCCACCTCGGTTAGGTGCAACAAGTGCAACGGGTGGTGCCATCTTAAGACCTATGTGGTCACGTGTCGCTCCCGCCATCAGGCGGCCCCTGCCTCAACGGCGCTACCGTCCTCAGTGCCGGCACTTCAAACTGCCGCCACCAACAACACCTCAACGGTAAGGAGCCCTCATGCGCAACATAACTCCTCCAATAGCCCACAACCCTCCTGCTCCTATCCCAGTACGGGGATAAACCAGCAGCTCTTGGTCCCCCACACAGTCTGCTCCGTGTGTCAGACCAAGGTCCCTCGGAACCTGACAACAGTCCAATGCAATTCTTGCAATGGCTGGTGCCACTTTCGGAGGTGCTCTGGCCTGTGCACCACCCGTGAGTGGGCACGCGACTTCGTTGCCCCCTGCTGCAGAGCTCTGCACCCACAACCGCCCTCTGCGGCGCGGCCGTCCGTCAACGTCAGGCCACAACAACTCTTGCGGAACGCACAGCAGGACCAACGCAGACAACATCACGCGTCCTGCACCCCCAGAGTTACGATCACACTCCCGATGAGTTTTAAACTCCTACAACTGAACTGCAACGGACTTACAAGTAAGATTGACGAGATAGTCGACTTTATGAGCCAAGATGCAGGTCCAACAGACAAATTTGCACGCTAGCTCCCTCCTGCTCGAGAGGGACGGCTACAACGTCCACAGAAAGGATCGCGAGCGAGACCACGGTGGAGTCTTAGCATTCATAGTCCACCATACAGTGCATTATCGTCCTATCGATGAAGGCATCGACCGCACGGACAGCACCTTGGAATGTCAAGGGATAGCTGTCCGGTCAGGCGATGCCGAGCTCGAAATCTATAATATCACCCTAATATTGGTGCGCTGATCAGGGGTGAAGACCAATTGGTAGTAGGTGACTTTGATGCGCATCACGATCTTTGGCATTCAAACCTGCCAAATGATCGTAGGGGACATAAATTGGCAGAGCAGATAGACGACTCGACATTCAGCACTGTAAACGACGACGCCCCCACCAGGGTAGTGGGCAATTGCAGCAGCTCGCCCGACATTACAATTGCTAGCGCAGGTCTGATAAATAGCATAACGTGGCGACCTATGCTATCGCTTGCATCAGACTACTTGCCCATTATCATCTCGATCGAGAAATCTGCCGACTTTGTTTCCGCGAATCACCGGTCATACATCAACAAAGCTGATTGGACAAGATTCGCGGAATTTACTGAAGGCATCTTCGCCGCATTACCCATTCCCACCGATGTGCGCGCAGGCGAACGCGCATTCCGCAAGGCGACCACAGCTGCCGCTGCTCCCTTCATACCCGCTTGAAGGATCCGGGATATACGTCCCAATTTCCCCAGCTGTTCTGGTGAACGAGCGTGATCGCCTACGCCAGGCCAATGCAGGGGATCCTCGGATAAAGGATCTCAATTCCGAGATACGGCAACTGGTAACCCAACACAAGCGGAACAAATGGGAAGAGCATTTGAAGTCCTGCAACTTCACCTATGGTGTGAGAGAGCTCTAGTCCACCGTAAGGTCCCTGTTGAAGTACAATGACAAGGTGGATATCACCTTCAACGGTCGTGCTTCCTCGGATCCGAAGAGATGCGCGTGCTATTTTAGCCGGCAATTTATTCTAACGGCTGCACAAACTGGCATACAACAGTGCGCCACTTGCTTTCTCCAGCGATGAGGTTCAGTAGGCCATCAAACACATGAAACCATCCAAAGCCATTGGCCCTGACGTACTTAACATGCTGATGTTGAAAAAGCTGGGTCCATTTGGGAGTAGAATATATCACCAAGGTCTTCAACTTGTCTATGTCCACTCTCTCATTCCTGATAAGTGGAAATTAGGGAGAGTGGTCCCACTACTGAAGCCTGCGAAACCCGCCAACCAAGGGAAGTCTTATCGCCCGATAACTCTCCTTTCTCCAGTAGTGAAGCCTCTTGAGGCCCTTCTACTCCCACTCTTTACGAAACACCTGACCCCAGCCTCACACCAGCATGGTTTCCGAAGAGTGCATAGCACCTCCACGGCACCCACCGTCATTAACACCCAAGTAAACCGCGGCCTCAACCAAAACCGCCCCTGCGAGAGGGTTGTCCTAGTAGCGTTGGATCTAAAAAAGGCTTTCGGTACAGTCAGCCACGCCACGCTCCTAGATGACATTTTACAGTCGACACTCCCGCCAGGGCTGAAGAGGTGGACCGCGAACTAGCTGAGTGGTCGTCATTCGTCGGTGATATTTCGGGACCAAACATCTAAACAGTGGAAAATAAAGCAAGAGTCTCCCTGGTCTCGCACGCCGACGACTGCACGATAATTGCGTCGGGCAATGACATTGATGGCCTGCAGGTATGCTCCAAGGTAAACGACTACCTCGCCAGCTTTTCTCACTTCTTCACTGCGAGGAATTTACAACTCTGCCCCACTAAATCCACGGCGACCCTTTTCACCACCTGGACAAAGGAGGTCAACCTACAACTCAAGGTGAAAGCCGATGATACACAAATTCCGACGCTTACCAACCCCAAAATATTGGGAGTTACCTTTGACAGCTTGCTCTCCTTCTCAGTGCATACAACCGCTATTGCAACTAACTTTGCACTTGGGGAAAAGACAAGGTAATGTTGCGGTCAACTTTTAAAGCAATAGGCCGACCGGTTCTAAACTATGCTGCGCCTGTCTGGTCGCCTAGAACCAGTGATTCGCAGTGGACGAAGCTTCAGACCTGCCAAAACACTGCATTAAGAACCGCGACAGGATGTCACCAATACAACACCTACATGATGAGACCTTAATGCTGCCTGTTAAGGAGCATAACAAATTGTTCAATAAGCAGTTTCTGCTAGGGTGTTACAGTAGGCCTCACCCATGCAGACACCTGCTTGAGCCTGAGCCACCTCCCAGGCACATCAGGAGGCATTTCCTCAACTACGCGGATGAGATCTAAGACAAAACAAATAGACAGCTACTGGATAAGTGTACAGACAGGCCATAAACGACATTCTTCGGAAGACTCTCACCACCTTCTTAAGCTCCCGACCCCCGAATGCCGTTATCGGAGACCAACCACCACCAATCGCAGACGAAGAGCTCCCACTTCCCCTAGCGTCCGGCGCAACCTTGGCACAATTACGTTCTGGATATTGTAGCAGGTTTAACTCTTACTTATCCAGAATCAACCCCGACATACTAAGCATATGTCCAGCATGTGAAGGCACCGCGCCCGACACCAACCACCTTTTCACATTCCCCATTAAGCCCACTCATCTAACACCCCTCTACCTCTGAACCCAACCCGCCAAAACACCTAGTTTCCTGGGCCAACCGTTACACTGA
Source organism: Anastrepha ludens (assembly GCF_028408465.1). NCBI lineage: Eukaryota > Metazoa > Arthropoda > Insecta > Diptera > Tephritidae > Anastrepha > Anastrepha ludens. The sequence continues at coordinate 76,901,560 of NC_071502.1, forward strand.
CAGGGCAAAGGTACTGCTACAACAACATAAAGCGTTTAATTTCTTTTCCTTTCAAAAATAAAAAACAAAGATGAAAACAACAGTTGGTTTTAAAATGTAAAATTTTACCTCGCCTATAATTATTCCATTACGATTTTGGTTATAACTAAATATATTTCCCAAACCATTTGTGATCAACGGGAGAAAGCCATCTATGGCAACCGCTCAAATTATTTTGTATTATGTATTTTAAGTATTGGCCTTCCGGAGTTACATCCTCCTTCAGCTTTGAGGCACTCAACATTTCTTCTGATACTGCTTTGGCTTTGAAAGGTAACTGTTGCGCTACTAACTCTAAAAATGGCTTTACTTCTACAAATTCGCATGTGCCGGCAATTTCAAGAATAACCCGCCCTTTCTTGACAGGCGTGACATAATAATCTATGGCGCCTTTCCCGCCACCCATACGTTGCCCCTGACCTTTTTTGGTTACAGGTTGCCAAGGCGCTGGCACCCTCCATGTTGCAAACATTCTGTTGACATCCATTTTGCGACCGATCGTAAGGCGTAACATTTCGAAATGTCCCCATCGCAAGCGCCCACCACTTTCAGCAACTATGCCATATTGTTTGTGAACAAGTTCATTATGAATGATTTCAGGTCCTCTCATGTAATTCAACTTTTTTTGCATTTTTGGCGGCCGAAGATTGGGTGGATATTGCGGTACTCTTTCCATAACTCGTAGTTTTGGCCGTTCGACTTTCTCAACATCTGTAAAAATGGAAATTCTAATCATAGATGCCAATTCAACAAAAGTTCACTTACATCCATACTCCTTCTGCCGAGCAAAATTCTTTAAACCAGCGGCTCTAATTAAATAACCTATAAAAATAAAAACACTACATATAACAACACATCGAGAGCATTATAAGATGTTATAACACTGTGACATTAAGTTTTTATAGTTTAATTCCGTACCCACAAACAACTTCGGGCACTCAAAACGCCTTTTAAGAACGGATATCATGGTATGAAAAAGAATTTAATATTAATCAAAATACACTTTTGTTAGATTCGATTACGATATTTAATGGATAGAGCGATAACTATAACAACTATAGACTAGAAGCATAATCTTATGCTAAGTTCTCACGTTACGTAATTCGATATCTGATAATGATTTCGTTTCTACGCAAATATGTTACACGGTGTACACATTGTTCAATAATGCGCTCAATAGGTAAGAGTGATAGCAAGGCGAATTTATTACAGGTGGTGGCATTTCCACATAAGTTTGCCTTTAAGGCAATTTTATTAAATATTTTTTAATAATAAATAAATATTAAATAAACTATTTCAACCGATCGCCAAAACTAAAAGTACGTTCACATATGCAGTAATTAACAATAAATCCACGAAATTAATGTTCACATATAGCAGATTACCTGTAAAATTTACAATCAGCTGTCAATATTAATATATTTTGAAAGGATTTTCTTCATAGAAATTGCTTGGTAGAATATTTTGGTTTGTTGAATTATTAACGATATGAAGAAAATACAAGGAGAAGGAATATTTAATAAAATTGTGCAATTGGCTACTAGTAATAAACATTTGGAGGAAATCAGTAAACGACGTTTACTCAGGTTGAAAAAAATTATGGCAGCAATACGCATGCGAAATTCGATATTACATCTTATGATAAGCTTTTTTCTGTAATATGAACGCATAATTAATGATATCTAACAAAAATTTAATTAGAATTATGTCGACAAACCTGTTTTCTTTGCCGGCGTCCATTTAATTTATTTTTTACTTTGACGTTTATCCTTACATTCGTAAAAACAATTATCGATAACGCAGGGGTGTATGTAAAAAAGTATGGTAATAATCTAGGATTATCTTATAGTCTCAGATTTCGGGAGGGAAATTTTGTATGAATAATCTCGCTTTTTAATTACGGATTGGGAGTTAAGCACGAAAAAGTAGATAATCTTGTTATATGTGAACATATTATAAGCAACGAGATATCTCCATATAATAGAAAAGTTAACTAAAAAACTACGTTTTAAAAAAGTCAAGAGGAATCGGACCTCAAAAGGGCGCTTGAAAAATTCAGTATTGGTACAATTCATACATATACGTTTGCGGTATCCACTGCCGCGGATAATAGGATGGAGAAACAAAACCTCCAATCCAGGGTAAATTTAAACTTCCACTGCGTACCGAAACTAATGTATATAATAATGAGCTCAATTATACTGTGAGCGTCAAAATAAAGTGTATAAAGCAGTTTGTTGTAATATGGATTTTATTTCAGTCTTTTATAACGAAGCAATATATTTTAATTTCATGTTTTTTAAATTAGTATGTGATTCTCTACTTAATACAAAAAATAAATTACAACAACAGAAGTTTTAAAACAAAAACAAAATTTAGTGCATATTTTACGCGACAAAATCAAGTGTACAGAGATATATTTTACAAACATGATATCGATTTAGTATTTTGTTGACTTCCCTTTTGCTTTCATAACGGAAGACAGTCTTCGGCCCATCGACTCAACTAGTTTCTTTGTCACGTCAGATGGAATTTTATCCCACTCTTCCTTTATAACGAGTTTCATCATATCCATATTGGTGATTGTCCTTTTCCGGATTTGGCGGTCTAAAATCTCCCACAAATGTTCAATAGGGTGACTGTGGGGGATGATCCAATGCCTTAGGAGTACGATAAAGCAGCCATTCTTTTACTATTTTTGCTGTGTGCTTGGGATCATTATCTTGTTGAAAGATCTAAGATCCCTGCGAGTGTAATTTCTGCACACTGGTTAGCAAATTATTTTGTAAAATATTCAGATAATTTCTTTTGTTCATGGTACTTTCAATAAAATTGCCAACTCCGTTTGCCGCCATACATTCCCACACCATCACCGAACCACCAACGTGCTTAACCGTGGTTATCAAATTTTGGTCGGCATACTCACTATTTTTGGTTCTCCAGACTTTAACCGGGTTTTTCTGCCCAAATACGTCGAACTTACTTTCATCGCTAAACAGGACATTATTCCAGAAAGAAACATCCCGATTTTCGTATTCTTTTGCACAATCAACACGTTTTTTTTTATTAACTGTCGATATTAGCGGCTTTCACTGCAACGAAAAAGAAAGTAAACAACCAAATATAACGGTACAACATCAATAAAATGGTATTGATGTCCGCTGCACACTTTATTTTGGCGCGTAAAATCTGCACTAAATTTTGTGTTTGTTATAAAACTTCTGTTGTTGTAATTTATTTTTTGTTGTTTTCTAGTATTAAGTAGAGAACCAAATACTAAGTTAAAAAACATGAAATTAAAATATATTGTTTTGTTATAAAATACTGAAATAAAATCCATATTATAACAAAATGCTTTGTACACTTTATTTTGACGCTCACAGTACCTATATGTATCCCACTTTTAATTTGTAATTTTTACTTGTGTAATAATATGTTCACTTAGGGGGCGTCCATAAATTACGTGAGATGTTTAAGGGGGGGAGGGGGTCGAGTCAAATCTCATCTAATCTTACGTTGGAGAGAGGGGGGGTCTCGGCAAATATCACGCAATTTTTTTTTTCGATTGAAACAAAAAAATTGTACATACTTAAGATTTAATCTCAAGCGTAATCGTAGTATGATTAAGATCATTCACTAATTCGTTCGAAAGAAAATAATTTCATTCATACTTCGACGTTATACATTACTACTGTCAAACCACCATATTTGTTTTATACCAAATAGCTCAATTTAATTTGAATTTGCGGTACATTGTAGTCCGTCGGTTGTTTTCGCGCCACTATGAGCCGAACGCCCTATCACTCAGGTTGACGTTTGACAATTCCGGACTTTAAAGAACATGACGGAAAATCATTTGCTCCATTTCTAATACGCGTACCGATTCAACCGCTGAATGCCTTCATCAGCACGCCCAAGTATACATACGTGATGATTTAGAGAAAATATGCTGCAATACATGCGGTATTTACTTCGCATCTATCACAAGAGCTGCAGAGCACAGGAGAGCAGCTCACATTGCACCAGCTAAGCAAGCGCGTATGTTCCGCAAAGTGCGACCCTCACGGATTGTCACAAGACGAGCTAATGAGTTACTGTGCGCAAGCGTCAACGGCTTAGAGTGCACATGAAGGAGCACATGATTTTATTGAAAATCATATGGACATGTTGGTCCCAATAGTCTCTCTTGAAACCGCGCATGATTCTCCATGGACTGAATTAGAGTAGATATTCTTTTTTTAATCGCAGTAGTTACGATGTAAGTCTTCTATTGTTAAATTTTTATTACACTTATAACTCTCAGCCATATTGATTACTAGTCTTAACTAGTCGTAAATAAAAGCACGAAGCAAGTTTTTTTTTCTTTTTACAATAACAATCCAACGCGTTTACATAAGAAACCCACATTTTGAAAAATCTCACGTGAGATTGGGGGATGGGGGAGGGGGTTGAATAAAATCTCACGACATCTCACCAGGGGGGGAGGGAGGGTCAGAAAATTGAAAAAAAACACCTCACGTAATTTATGGACGCCCCCTTATGTATTAATCACCTATAAATCCACCAAATTAATTTACCTGTTCACATATGGCAGATTACCTGCAAAATTGACTATCAGCTGCCAATACTGTAAAAATCACTCACGAGTGTCGACTACTCAGATAGTTAGCGGACCACCTCTTCAGCCCCGGCGGGAGTGTCGACTATGAAATGTCATCTATAGCGTGAAATGGCTGACTGTGTCGAAAGTCTTCTTCAGGTCCAACGCTACTAGGACAGTCCTATTGCAGGGTCAGTTTTGGTTAAGACCGCGGTTTATCTGGGTGTTTACGGCGGTGAGTGCTGTGGTGGTACTGTGCACACTTCGGAAGCCATGCTGATGTGAGGCAGGAGCCAGATGATTTGTGTAGAGTGGGAGTAGGAGAGTTTCAAGTCTTCACTACTGAAGAAAGGAGAGTTATCGGCCGATAAGGTTACCCATGGTTCCCAGGTTTCAGTAGTTGGGACCACTCTCCTTGATTTCCACTTGTCAAGAATGATGAGAGTCGCCAGAGTCAGATTAAAAACCCTTATGTACCCTACTCTCAACGGACTTGGGGTTTTCAGCATCAGCATGTTAGGTCCGTCAGGGCCAATGACTTTTGATGTTTATGGCCCTCTGAACCTTGTCAGAGGAGTAAGGAAATGGTGCACTGGTGTTTGTTAGTTTGTGCTGGTGGCTCGATGCTTGGATCTGTTGGCCGGCGGTTGCAGTATGAATTGCCTGCTAAAATAGATCGCGCATCTCTTTGGGTCCGACGAAGTGCAACCGTTGAAGGTGATAGCCACCTGATCGTTGTGCTTCATCGGGCTCGACAGGGACCTAACGGTGGACCAGAGATTACTCACGCCAGTGGTGAAGTTACAGGCGTTCAGGTGCTCAACACATTTGGTCGGATTGTGTTGATTTACCAGTTGCCGGATCTCCGAACTGAGATCCTTTATGCGAGGATCCCCGGGATCGACCTGACGTAGGTGGTCACGCTCGTTTACTAGACCATGTGCTTCAGCTGGAAATTGGGATATATGTCCCGGATCCTTCCAGCGGATATAAAGCGAGCCGCAGCAGCTGTGAGCGCCTTGTGGAATGCGTGTTCGCCTACGCGCACATCAGTGGGGATGGGAAGAGCGGCGAAGGTGTCCTCGGTAAATTCAGCGAATTTGCCCAATTAGCTTTGTTAAAATTAATATATGACCGGTGAGTCGCGGAACAAAGTCGGCAGGTCTCTCAATCTATAATGGGCAAGTGGTCTGTTGAAAGCGATAGCATACGTCGCTAGGTTATGCTATTTATCAAACGAGCGCTAGCAAATGTTATATCAGGCCAGCTACTGCAATTACCCACTGAGTGCGTCGTGGTTCTCGAATCGTCTATCTGCTCTGCCAATTGATGTCCCCTTCGATCATTTGGCAGGCTTGAATGCCAAAGATCGTGACGCGCATTAAAGTCACCTACAAGCAAGCACACGAATATCAGGGTGATATTCAGCCGGGCCGCACTTGACAGGGGATATATATATATGTATTAAAAATTTCGAGCTCGGCATCGCCTGACCGGACAGCTATACCTTGTCAGGTTCCGAGGTACTCTCGTCTGACACACGGAACGGACTGTGCGGGGGACCAAGAGCTGCTGGTTTGTTCGGGTTGGAGCAAGAGGGTTGGGGTTGGCCTATGTGGGGAAGTTGTGTCGCGTCGATAAGCTCCTTACCTTTGAGGTATGGTTTCTGGCGGCGGTTGGTAGTGTCGGTCCATCAGGGGATGTGGTAGCCGTTGCTAAATGAGACGCCTGGCGGCGGGAGCAACACATGGCCGCATACCGTGTGGACTACTCCCTGATTTAAGGCCTGAATAGGTCGTAAGGTGACTCCACCCGTTGCACTTTTTACACCTACCCGAGTTGGAGTTCGGGTAGAGCCGTGTATGGCAAACGCAGCAATAGAATACCTCTGGTCCAGGGTTGGATTTTTTTTTCATAGGCGTTGTGGAAGCGCGCTACCCTCAAGTGGCCTTCTGAAACCAGGCTGAGCCTGTTACTCATGTGATGTACGAATGTTTCCGGCTTGGATTGTCGTCGTGGTTAAACCTATATAGATATGATTTAAAGCATCCATGTCCACTCAAAAACTGGTTCAGGTAAAAGTCCACTTCTCCATGTGGCCTCTTTAACCAAAACTTTAGGTTGGGAATGCATCTGTGCATTGGCCCTTTGGCCGAGTTGTCCCACCTAGTTTGCCACTCGTTGATGCAATTGTCTCGTAACGCGGCCCGAGTAGACAGACTTATACGTCGCTGTGCTCGTGCTTTGGGCAGTTTTCATTGCTAATATGCCTAGCGGGTACATGCCAGATATTACTAAGGCTGCATCGTTGGACACCGTTTTAAATGCGCTACTAGGTCTAGCTTATTTTGGGCTAGCCAAGATTGCACGCCGTAAACCGCATGGATCGCATTGTTGCGGATATCGTCTAGATTTTTAGCCGTTACCACAACGGCAATGTCGTCGGCAAAGCCAATTATCTAGGTTATTTCTGGAATCCTGACACGGAGAACACCGTCGTACATTATATTTCACAGCAATGGCCCGAGAACCGATCCCTGTAGAACTCCACTTATTATTTTAACTAGGCTAGGGTGATAATCAGGCAGTACTCTTTGGTTACAAGCTGGATTGCTGAAGATACCGCACCTATCGTTGACTTCCCCTTTCTAAATCCGAATTGATTTTCGGACAGGCCTCCCTTTGATCTGACTTCCGCGTCTAGTCGATCGGATAAAATTCGTTCGAGCACCTTACCCGCAGAGTCAGTTAGACTTATTGGTCTCGACGGCTCCTCCGCTGATTTAGCTGGTTTTGGAAGCAAAATTAAATTTTGGCATTTCCAAATTGACGGAAAGGTGCCCTCCGAAAGGCGACTATTGAATAAATTGCTAAACACTTTGATTGGTTGTTCGATTGCTACCTCCAAGCATTTATTTGGCACTCCATCCGGTCCAGGGGCTTTTGAGTCTGCTAAACTGCTTGTAGCCCTTATTATTTCATCCTCTGTAATTAAGCCGAATTCGGTTAACTTGGTGTTGTTGATTGGGGACACCAAGCGTTTATGTTTTGGAAATAGCGTATCCACGATTTTAGCCATGAAAGACGGGCACATAGGCGCTGCGGATTTGCTGCTCTTAAGCTTTTTGGCTATTATCCTGTATGCGGAACCCCAAGGGTTTCTTTCGGCGTCATCGCAAAGTTCCAAAAAGCTGCTTCGCTTACTCTCTTTTATAGCGTTTTTAAAAGCTTTTCTTGCTGCTTTAAAATTTACCATACTTTGTAGAAAGTTTACTCTCCCACTAGACATTTGGTATTTCCTTCTTGCCTTTACGCATTCCTTACGAACTCCGATTATATGCAATTTTAGAGTTAAAGAGATACTTGATTTCATAAATACCTTTATTGTTCGGGCTCGGTTTCAATTTGACAATGAACATCGGGAATGGCCTTTTTGTAATTCTGTGCTTGATGTTGTGTATATTTATCGATGTGTGGCGGAGATCTTTAAGCTCTTGAAGGATTTCTTCAGTGTCAATAGATGCGAGCATATTTTTGAGAATTCCTTGAAGTTTCGCTCTTGTTCTGACTTATACGTATAAAATTCGGTGTCTTTTTGCTCCAGAAGGGTAACTATTTTTATGTAGGCTTCAGGGTTTGATGATTGTATTTTTACTTGCTCATTAATGAGCTTCAAATCGTAAGAGCCAGGAGCATTTTGAGTTAAGAGCTTCATCAAAGGGACAAAGTCAACAAATAATGTTTTTTTTTTCAATTTCGTCTTCAATTTCAAGGGAAAAGAAACGATTTTCAGACGACTCGGAGCTACCTAGCCAATAGTGTTCGAATTTAGCTTTTTTTGAGATATTTTCGGCTTACTTGGGCTATCACGTGGTCTTTTTTTGGGGTCAACAGTTTGCCAGCCATTACCTGGAGTATATTTACTCGTTGAAGGTGTTGGAGAGAAACTCTGCTGTTGATTTTGGAGAGGTTCACTTAGAGGAGATTGGGGAGTGGTTTCTTCGATTTTCTGGTTGTGTAGCAACTTCAGCTTTTCTTGCAGTAAATTAATTTTCTGCTGCATAATTTTCTGTTGCGCGATTTGTTCTTGATTTCCCAAGGGTTTTGGCGAGTTTATATCTGGGGAAAGACATTGTGTACTCCACGGAGAAGAAGGGGTTATAAGCAATGGTTGTTGATGTTTTTGGCGTTGTTGGGCTTGCTGTTGCACTTGTTGTTGTTGCTGTTTCGAACCACCCCGATTCAGTGAGTAGTGGCTAGAACCCATTTTTAGTTTTTTAAATTATAATTTTTTTTTAAGATGCGGAAGAAATGTCAATTGGCAACACTGAATACATTTTAATAATTTAATTATGCAGAAGCACAAAAAGCTTGCATATTTTTAGGCCGAGTTTATGCGTTTATTATACACTCTTTTTATGTTGTCAATCATTTGTTGTCAATCATGCTACTTGGGTAGGGTATATCAAGTGTATAGATAATCTATAAGAGTGGCCCCAAAACACTTCGTTGTGGAACCACCGCTTCCAATTGTTCTGATATTTAATATAAAAATATCTTTCATTAAGGCAACTTCGCAAAAGTAGATAAGGGCAGTTGGAAGTATTTTTTTAATTTGCGTAATAGTTCTGTATGTCATACACTGTCAAAAGTCTTGGCCACGTCAAGATAGACTACGACGCAGTAATTTTTGTTGTCAATTTCCTTTTGTATTTTGTTTGTTACTGTTGTTAAATAGGCAAGAGATTTATCGGCCTATATGATCAAGGCTTGTTGGCATCTTTATTTGGTTTTGGCAGAACAATTCTTTCAGAAACTTTCCAAGGCAAAGAGAAATATTTGAGTCTTATTGACGAGTTAAATATAGTCCTTAGATACTTAATTCCATTGCCGGGTAGCTTATTTATAATTTGTCCATTAATTTTGTGGTAGCCCGGAGATTTTTTCTTGTTTTTATTCTTAATTTTTGGTCAGTATTTTATGTATGGTCACTTTTCTGATTTTTCCACCTTTGAACTCAAATTTATTTTATATGTTATTTTGCTGCCTTTTTTTGGATTGTGGAAGGTATTTGTGAAGTGTTTCGCAAGTGTGCAAATGTGTTTTAGCCCACGTATTATTTTCGGTAAGAATTGCATGTTGGTGAAGTGTGCTTTTATTAATGTTCTTAGTCGCTTTCCATAGTGAGAATTCGCCATTTTTTGTAGAGCCTAAACTTGCCAGATAAGATTGTAGGTTTTTATTTTCAAATTCCTTTAACATCTGTTTAATATCCTTATAATACGTTCACATATAAGTAGATTATCTATTTTTTCGTGCTTAACTCCCAGTCCGTAATTAAAAAGCGAGATTACTCATACAAAATATCTCTCCCGAACCTTGGGATCATAAAATAGTCCTAGATTATTACCATACTTTTCTACAACCCTGTGTTTTCTGTGTTATCGATATTTATTTTTACGAATGCTAGGAGAAACGTCAAAGTAAAAACTAAATGAAATGGATGCCGGCAAAGAAAAAAGGTGTGTAGACATAATTCTAATAACATTTTTGTTAAATATTATTAATTATGCGTTCATATTATCATAAAATGTAATATCGAATTCCGCATGCGTATTCCTGGCATAATTTTTTTTAATCCTCAGTAAACGTCGTTTACGGATATCCTCCAAATGTTTATTACGAGTAGCCAATTGCGCAATCAAATTAGCTATTCCTTCTCCTTGTCTTTTCTATGAAGAAAAACCTTTCAAAGTAGTATTGACAGCTGATTGACAAATTAAGCAGGTAATCTGCCATATTTTCACGGGTACATTAATTTTGTGGATTTATTGCAGATTACTGCATTTGTGGACGTACTTTTGGTCATTTTGTTAAGATTGTTTTGTCGTCTGGATGACTTGTTGTTTGCCATTGTTTCCTTAGTTTTCTTTTAAGTTTGCATCTTCTGTCTAATTTAGTTCGGAATATATTCTCTTTTGCGTTTGTGTTTGACAGTTGGTGTTTATAAGGTTATTGCGTGAATGATGGCATCGGCGAAAAATGCAATAGCGCCGTCGATTTGTTCCTCAGTTTTAAGTGGTACATTGCAGACAATTGCGCTTTTAATAGTTTCTCGGAAAAGTTTGTGCTTTTATTGTATAATTTTGAGAAATATATTGGGACTCAAGAGAGGTTTGATACCTTTGAAAATATTGGTGAATGATCTGATGACAAGTCGAAGTTAAGTTTAATTGTTAGGTGATTTCTATATACACCTTTGTACATAAAAAAGTCAATAAGATCTGGCTGTTTATTCATATCGGTAGGCCAGTAGGTAGGGCCACCTGTTCTTATGTAGTCGCTTTTACTTTTCTGTATTGCATCCATTAGATTTTTTCCTTTGCTGTTTGTCAGCCTTGATCCCCAGTGCCTGTTTTTGATTTTTCGTGAATAACTTTTAAAGTACATACTGAAAATAATTTTTTTCTTTTACATTTGTTATATAATTAGACTTAAAACCAAACTGCATCATTCCATTTCTTTTAAATGCTTTAGATCGGGAGAATTTATTTATTTATATAAAATTAGCTTACAACATAAATCTTATAAGCTATTTTAAGTTAGGAGCTATAGCAGCGAGGCCTTAAGCTCGATAATTTTATATACATATGCATACTTCCATTCTTAAACTTAGTAGATACAATTTTATTTTAAATCTTATGGTAAAGATTGGTTCTTTTGAGGAATTTTGTTATTAGGGATATTGACTCAAGAGAAGGGACTGAGAGGTGTGAAATTGGGTTTGTGTTAGTGAATATTTGTTCTCTACGGGTAGCATACAAGGGGCAACTCAGTAGAAGATGAGTTACTGTGACTAAGATATCTGTGTTGCAAGTACAATATAATGGGTTTGTGTTATTCATAAGATGGCCATGTGTTATTTTCGTGTGTCCTAACCTAAGGCGTTCGAATTTTATAATGTCTAGTCGTGAAGGTTTTTTATTAGTTTTTTGTAGAAAATCTGTTATATTGGTCTTTGTGTAGTTAACGTTTTTATACCAGTCATTGGTTAGATTCCATTCAAGGAGTTGTTTGTTGTAGAAATTAAGAAGAAATGGGTCGTACGGAGAGTTTTTTCCCGCAACTGTACATATGTATTTATATTTTTTTATTCTATCTTTATGTGTTTTGTGTATTTGTGTGTCGTTGCCATTAGGACCAACAAGTACATTTCTTCTGACCTATCTGTAATCTCCAACCTATTTGACCCAGTATGGTCCAATTTCTTATCGGATAAAATTTTTTCCAACCATTATAGGAGAGACCAAAATCATACTTTGAACTAGACGTGTACCCTTCTAGGGAACGTATTCAAAGGCAGCATCGGCACCTGGTTTCGACAAAATTCCCTACAATTCGGCCAATTATGATGGAAAATTGCCACCATAAGTCCCATTCCCGAAGCAAACCAGAACTCTCTGTTGTTGTTATTGTAACGACAGGCGACCAGATGGGCACAGCAAAACTCAGAACCCTGCTGGCCAATGGTTTTAAATCGGTTGGTATTGGTGTGCCATCGACTTTCACCTTTAGCTGCAGTTTGACCTTCTTCGTCCAGGAGGTAAAGAGGATTGCCGTAGATTTAGTGAAGGAAATGAGTGAGTAGATTCCTCGCAGTGAAAAATCGAGAAACCTGGAGGGATAGTCCTTCACTTTTGAACACAAGTCATCTATGTCATCGCCCGACGCCATACGTGATCAATGGTCAGCATAGGATACCGGTGAGACCCCCTCTGGTGGTTGGGGAGCTACAAGATGTAGAAGCTGAAAGGCAAAAGTGAAAGGACAGCACCTTGCGGTACACCTTGATTTCACCCAGGGTGAAAAGTCATCGTAATAAACAAGACATTTGAAATTCTTTTGCCTTTAATGTAAAGCACGGCCTAGGCTTAGCCATAATCGCAACCAAAGCTTTGAGCTTTCGATTTAATTTTTCGTTAAAACTTGAGAACGAAAAAAGGCAAAGTTCTGGCAGCAGAGAATGTTAATGGAATGAGAAGGTGCAAATGTTAAATGAGCTTTTTTCGAGTACTAATTTGTAGATTCATAGTAAGGGATTTTCAAATTCAACTTACCACGCTAATGGGGGATTGCAGATATTTACCACGCTAGCAGAGCAATTCAGATTTTTTCTGTGTTTAGTAGTAAGGGATTCGACTTATTTCAAGCCTACAGCGAAGCGAATGAATTTGCGATTGAGAAAGTTGCGTTAGCAGTCAATTCATGGCGCAGTTGCTAAAGTCGTTCCATTAACATTCTCTGTTATTACCTTTTGCCTATGATATCTCTCATTTATAATTAAAATAAAAGTAAAACCTACTTATTAAATGTAGGTATTGCTCGAGAGGTCATATTCGGCTATAATCAAAATTTCGAGACGTTTATTTGGAAGTCAATGTAGATTTCCTTTTATGATTCCAAAGATATCGTCCCCTATGTACCCGCTGCACCTTGTCAAACCCCTGATTTTCATTTTCTTGGCCTTATGAAGTGTTTGGAAAATTTTATTCTCTTTAACTTTAAAACTAATAAAACTCAAATAACAAAAAAAAACGGAGTTTTGGCATTCAATTATAAAGCAAAGCACAAAGTTAGAGTTGGAAATGCTTACCCCTGATTTAATACGAATTTCATCAGTATAATAAATTTAATGCTGAATTATTTTGGTTACGAGTTATGACTTTTTAAATACTAGCGTGTAATATTTTGACATATTGGTGAACGCAGTAATTGTTTGTGTAACTTTGTTTCACACTGATTTCAATTAGCTCTTCCCTTCTTTATACATAACTATATTTAAGAGATCGCCCACAATAGCTACAATGATTGCGGTTTGGTTTGCTCGTCGTCCTTTCACTCATTGCCTTTAATTATTCCGCCACTTGGTGGGCATCAATAATGCATTCTATGACCTGCATATTGCCAGGCTTGTGATTGAGTGGTTGTGCTACTGGAATTTTCATGAATCACATATGGAAATATTAAATCTTTAAAGTCAAATTCGCAAAATAGCTTCCCTGCTGGTGAAGTCAATTAGTCTATTCTACCTGGTGATTATTTATTATACCTACAAATGTATATTAATTACCGTAACTGATGCGAAATTACTTCCGACTTAAAAACGATTAAAAAATAAATCTTTTCCTAACCAGCAACAAAAATATATAGGAGTATATCTTCATCCTACAGTAATTTATATACATACAAAGGATATATAAACTTTTATTATTAATTAACATTTTAACATTTCGGTAGCAGAGGCATAATTTTTGTAAAGAACCTCTTTTTTATCATAATTATAAGCATTGTTTAAATTCGATGGGGAATAGTTTCAAGATGAACTAAAATTAACCCTAAGTTACTGTCTTGTGATTCTATGTCAAGTGATCAAGTATTTTGGACTTTGAAAAAAAAAAAAATAATTTTGGGAGTTATTCAGTGCTGAAAATTTTATATACTTAGTCTTGCCCATGATTCAATGATAAAATGTTTGCTCAGTAAGCAGCTTTCTCGTTCTCTCTTGACAAATCGGCTCACTTAGCAAGACACTGGGTTGCTCTAGAAATTTTGAGTAAAAGTGGAGGAAAGGTAAAATTTGTAGAAAACAATTCATTTTCAAAATGGTCTGCTTACGAGCAACAACTCGCTAAAGAGTTTTCATCGGTATGTTCAGGACTATGGTAGTATGACATGGAATACATACGCTTAAGTCAGGACATGATGGAGTAATTGACGCAACGCGAGATCGATGAGTGGTGAATTTACAAAGCTTTATTTTTTATGATGTCGTGATTTAGACGGAATTCATGTTTTACAAAGAGCTAGCATTTCCCAAATAGTTACGACAGGGAGAATAATTAGGTAGTCCCGACGCGATCGATAACATTGCATACCTCATTATAAAAATGTTGGGATTGACGGAACTTATTTCCAATGAGCCCACCTTCCCATGGATGGATGAAGTGTCCATTTGTGGAACGCGCGCTACAAATAGGAGGAGAATCTCGGTCAATTATTTATTTATTTTTAACAAAATAGTTTCATATTGGCGCAACTTCGTGATCGGTTTTAAATTTAAAAATTAATTCACGAAATAAAATCTTGGATTAAGTGAAATAATTTCTTGTTTTTGTATTAAAAAAAAAAAAATATTTGGCGCGTACACTTCTGTTTGGCCGAGCTCCTCTCCTATTTGTGGTGTCCGTCTTGATGTTGTTCCACAAATCGTATTGTATTAGACTTGGCAATTTCCGCTTATAAATTCTATTGGTACCATTATTTACATTCAAATATTAATTAAAATTATTTTTTTATATAATTCGCAGTTTGCTTCCATTTAAGTAAGAAAATACTTTTTTGCTACCACTTTATTCACCTTCTTAAACACAATCTTTAGTAAGGGAGTGTCAAAAATCGAATGTCACTAGTCAGCAAACCTTTAATAATTGAATCATGAGTCTTGCCATAAATTCTGTGACAAATTTTACAATGCATACGGTGAGAACGAATTCGTAGAAAAAAGTTACGTTATTTTTGCTTTTGTTCGTATGCATGTCTACTTATAAATTATATTCACTCGTGGCAAATTTCACTGGTTAACAATGGAGTGGGGACCTAAGGAAAATCGCATTGCAGTGATGGCATCCAAAAAGTGTGGCAAAAGTGCAAGTGAGATTTACGAATTGCTGCAAAAACTTAGTATTTCGAAAATGTTTGTTTACCGCACGATCCATCGCTTTTCCCAAACGTCTGGAGTGACAGTCAGGAAAAGAAATGGTCGTACTCGCGTGGTACAAACCAATGCAGCCATAAAAACCGTTTGAGAAAGAATTCGCAGAAATCCCCTTAGAAAACAGAAAATCATGTCCAGGAAAATGAATGTATCGACCAGATTCATCTAAGGACTAATTAGAGATGATCTTCGCATGAAAGCCTTCCGTCGCTTAACTGGTCATCTCTTGACAACGCGCTTGAAGAAAATTGCTCAACATGCTCAATCATAGATACGTATTTGACCCGATTCTGTTATGTTATTACAAATGACAGTTGATGCTTTCCATTTCAATTCAACCGGTCTATTCGGGTCATGTTCTTCGATTTCGATGTAACTCAAATATGTTGCTCTCTGACCAGATAATGAGACGCGTATTTTTTTGTTCGCCCGAAAAAAAATTTGTTTCAAGATTTATCGGCAATTTTGTTTTTCGGCTCAAATTCGATTTTTTTTAATTATATAAGAAATTTTTTTTTTTAATGCTCATAACTTAGTCAAAAATGAACCGATTTTAATGATTCTGGGTTCAAAATGATCATCATTACTTGCACGAGCGACCTCATGTAGAAACAATTGCAAAAAAAGTAGTTAAACATTTTTTATTTTCCAAAAAACAAAAGTGCGAAATAGGTTTTTTACTCAAAAATTCATTACTCAGTTTCAAACCGGTACATATGTACACGATAAATAATTTTGTAGAACATTTTAATCCCTAAGATCACCCACAACAGGGTCGTTTAGACTCCTTTTTGGCATTTTTGCCAAAAAATTTCATTAGGGGTATACCCAGACAAAATCTTTGTATAAGTAGGAGGAACGTCCACAGAAAATATAAAGAAAACAAACATTTATGTTTCCTTAAAATATACATACATACGTACACGTCACTATTTAATACTTTCTTTCAACAGCATGTACTTTGCAACACTTTGAAATACTTTTCCTCTCCTCCTTTACAACCTTCAGTAAATCTCGAATTTGGTAGGCCTTTGCTCTGAAATACCTTTGCTGCTGTCAGCCTATGTAGATAGGTACGTAGGTAGGGTGGCTGTCGTAAATACACACTTAGACCAGTCGTAGATCCAGTGTGATACAACTGGAACTTATCCTTTTTAAACCAATCTGTAGCTTTTACACAGGTTCCGGCCATAAATTTAGTTTGGAAAATTATTTTTTATTCAATTCAAAGTAAAAAATGTGTGAAAATAATTCAAAATTAAGAATCAATTTACTTCAGCTCGATATGGCCATCTTTCACCTTGACTATGGCCTTGAGACAGTCCAGAAACTAATCGCAAGACGCCCTAATGTCACTTGCAGGTATTTTGGCCCACTCGCGCATAATGATATTTTTCAGCGCCTAGAGACTGGTGAATCTTTTAGTTCGGACTTTGCTCTGCAAAACGGGCCAAAGTGAATAATCCATCGTATTCTCGTCTGGTGAATTTGAGAGCCATTGTGTGGACGTTATGAAGTCGGGAACGTTGTTTTTTAGCCATTCTTAGTTCACTCGAATTTTATGAGACGATGCCGAGTCCTGTTGAAACGTCCATGGTCTGCCACCGAAATGTTTGTCTGACCACGGCTTCAAAGAATGCTTGCTCTATAATATTTCGCATTTACCTTGACGCCAGACTCGATGAAACGATTGCAGACCGCCCATCTGCGGTTACAACGGCCCAAACCATTGCCTGTGGCAGGTTCTGCTCCCTGGTGGCCAGCCGATGACTGAAACTCTCGTATGAACGGCCGGTCAAATAAAATCCATCCTGAAAAGTTTTCTCGTCAGAAAAGACAATGTTCGAAAATTGACCACTTTCGGCCAAGCGAAGCAACACCTTCGCTCTCTCAAGTCCGACTTGTTGCTGCTTTGGTGTGAGATTATGCGTCTTTTGGATCTTGTAAGGCTTGACTTTGAGATCATTTTTCAGTATGCGGCGGATGTTACGGTCAGATATTTTCAATTTCGATTTAGATTTCGCTCAAGTCGCTTCATAACTTTTTGGACCATTTCACATGACGTTGCAGTCTTTTGATGACCACCCCCATGGCATTTCGCGATGTTGCCAGTATCATTATGACGAATAATGATACGATAAATAACAACTTTATTTACTATAAGATGTTCGAGCTCACGAACAATCGCTGGTTGTAATTTTAATATAATGCGATCACACTATTACTTTGAAATCCATTACTGTTTCGCATTTACTCTCGGAAAAATGTTTCCGCGCACTCATTTAGCCAACTAACAGACAGCTGATGCCAGTGCAGCAGCTGGGCGAGCGGTCTGAAGTTGGTTACACTTCGAGTGCCGGAACCTATAAACGAGCAAAGCTTCGTTAGTTTTAGATGTGCTGCATCAGTTAAAAATACTGTACTAAGAGTGCGAACCCTCCTTCTGGGTAAGCCTTCACACTCATATAGGAGGTGTCTGACTAACCTCTTCTTCTGTGTTAAGACAGCTTCTACAAAAATCGTAGTATGGGAGTCCTAAACTTCTGGTTACCTATTAAAAAATTACCAGTTAATACACCTATCATGTTTTTTGTAACTTCTCTATTAAATCTTAACAGGCTGGCTTTTTGAGGGACCGCTGTTCCATTACGGTTATGTGTGTTTTGCCGCATTATATTTACCATGTTGATGGTTCCCCTATCTATAAACAATTTACAAGTGGCTATAGGCAGCGTCAGCGAAATGATTAGCTGACTCCAAGTTTATCGTAGTAAATCCCTCCACCTACTTACCTACCTACCGTACAAAAAGTCCGTTATCTCATTCCTCTTTCGCACCAAAAACCGAGATGAAGGATTTACTTAAGTTAATACCTTGGGCTTACATCCGTTGTACGAGGAATGCAGGAGGATTTATCTAAAATTGATGAGCGCCCTCTACGGTTCGTTCTGAATAATGATGATAATGTTTAGTGCCTATGTAGGTGTAGTCCTAAGGGCACCGCAGATGCAGACTGGCTATCCTTTGTGTAAAGCCAATGTACGATAGAGGGAGAAAGATCCCAACTAAATCCTATAAACTTTTTACAAGAGTAGAGTGCTATTGTCGCTCTTTTTACTCTATTTTCGACATTTAATTTCCATCTGAGTTTCCTCTCTAATATTAGACCTAAGTAGCGGGCTTCATCACTAAATGACAGTGGCGCACCACTTAGAGTTGGGGGAGTTATTTTTGGAATTCTATGTTTCTTAGTGAGTAAGATGAGCTGTTTGCAGCTTTACTGTTACATTTATATATATTATATACTTTATGTCTACACATAAACTTAGTCCAGGGCTGCATCATTAAATGGGTGGTACCGATTCAGTTATATTAACACTTGTCCCAGATCATCCGTCATGGTGGTGTATCGTAGACCATGCTCTGTTGGTGTTGAGTAACTAACGTTAGACAGTGCCTTTATTTGTGCTGAGGATCTTAAAATATAATCACTTTAAATTTTTTCTAGGTTTTTCTTAGGTTCTAAGGTTTTCACAGACACTGCTATTATTTGATGTTTAACTGTATGTGTTTTTAAGAATAAATTTTTAAACCAACTTAAATATTAAATAACTACATTCGTATTCATGTGGAAAGTTTGTCAGGTATCCAAAGGGTGTTAATTTTATATTAATACCTTTATAATTGTTTGCTTCTAATTCCTTAAATTCATTTAACAAACAATGGTTGAAGTATCATTATTGTTATTGTGTGCTTGTTTGCATGTAATTAATGTAATTAGTCAATATTGATTACTGGTATAAATTCACTTCTTTTTTACATTATTTAATTATTTGTTTATATATTTATTTAGTGTTGAAATACAAAGTGTCATATCGCACCTTCCATAATTATAATTAGTTTTTTTAATCCATTTATTTATTGCAATCTGCTTTTACATTCAGCAATACTTGCACTTAAAACTAGGTCATTATTTACTATACATGTATGGAAAGCACCCAGTGGTGCAGCCATTTCTAGGTTTTTGCTTATTAGCATTAGTATTTATATTCGTGGTTGCCTTCCTCTTCAGTCTGTTAAAGGAGATCGGATCGAAAGTTATTTCAGCAACTAAAGGGTTTGGATGCAATTGGCGTCTTATATTGTGTGATGTGGCAAGCTTTTTTATTTCTTCAGCTATTGTGAGAAATCATATTTGTTGAGGCAGCAATAATGTTCGGTTCAAAGTGGGCAGGTTATTGGACTACCGCACTAGAGTCTGAGTGCTGGGGATGCCAGCTTCACCCTCAGATAGGCTTTTCGTTCAGCATTTCCTCGGAATGTTTGTAGGTTATACCGCCTTTTTCGGTCAACAGAGCCTCGTTTGTTTTAGCAGGATACACCACGCGCAGGTGAGGTTGACGGTTGAAAAGTAGTGGCTGTGTTTTACGCATATCTTTTCTATCACTGGCGCAAAATTGGGAGCAGTGGAAACAATTTTTTGAGATCCTATGTTCCATATAGGAAAAAAGGATCAAATATATCGCACCCTAAATACAAAAGGGTCACAACTCAAAATGTACCTTCTGCTCAAATATGAACGAGACATTATCAATAAAACGGTCCGCGGATGACATATGGCAAAAATAAATTTTCTGTTTTTTGGTAGGACTGTTATAAGCTTACATGGCAAATTTCAGCGTGATATGTCACATAGTTTGGTTTCTGTGTTACTGTAAACAAGTCAAGCTGGAGTGTGGAAAATTTTGAGTTGTGACCCTTTTGTATTTAGGGTGCGATATACTGTGAGAAATCTGAGATTACGATGAATTTGGGCATTTGCGATGTAATATGGTGCGTTTGTAATCATTCTAAGGGGTTTTGACTGGAATCTTTGGAGTATTTCGGTATTAGAGTTGGCTGCAGTGCCCCCAGAACTGTATGCCATGGGTCCATATTAGTTTAGAGTAAGGGCTTGCTTTTGAGAGAAACATGGAAATTTCGATTAACTTACCAGTATAGATTTCGGAATTTTGATTCCAAATGCCTTACGTTTAGTGAAAATATGTGTTTTCCATGTAAGCTTGCTGCCGAGGTGCATACCAAGATATTTCGTAATATTATTTTGGGGTATGGTTGCGCGGGAGGGAATGCTTCGATTGACTGTGAAAGCTACTTGATTTTGTCTCATTGGATTGTATTCTCCAATATTTTAACCATTGAGTTAAAAAATCCAGCCTTTTTGGAGTTTAATAATACGTTTCCATATGCATTAATCACCTATAAATTCACCAAATTAGTCTACCCGTTCACATATGGCAGATTACCTGAAAAATCTACAATCAGCTGTCAAAACTGCTTTGAGAGGTTTTTCTTCACAGCAATTGCTTCTGTGGAATATTTTGGAGTTTTTGGTTTGTTTAATTATTATTAACGATATGAAGAAAATACAAGGAGAAGGAATAGGTAATTTAATTGCCCGATTGGCTGCTAATAATAAACAGTTGAAGGAAATCCGTATGCGACGTTTACTGAGTTGCAAAAAATTATGGCAGTAATACGCATAGGAAATTCTACATTGCATTTTATAATAAGTAAAAGGACGACAAAATGTTTATGGACACACGCTTTTTTCTGTAAAATGAGTCCCTAATTAAAAATATTTTAGAATTATGTTTAAAGGCCTGTTTTCTTTGCCGGCATCCATTTCATTTAGTTTTTATTTTGATGTTTCCCCTTACATTCGTAATAATAATTATCGATAACACAGAACACACAGGGTTGTATGTCAATAAGTATTGTTATTATCTAGGATTATTTTATAATCTCAAATTTTGGGAGACAAATTTTGTATGGAAAATCGCGCTTTTTAATCACAGATTTTGAGTAAAGCGCGAAAAAGTAGATCATCTACTTATATGTGAACGTATTATAAGTGAAGCCTTCTTGGGGCTAGAGTCAATTGCGAGAACAGCGATGTAATCTGCAAAAGTTCCGACGACACTTTGCTCAGTGACTGGTAAATCGTGGGTGTAGAGCAAGTATAGAATTGGGCCCATTATACTGCCCTGGGGTACACCAGCTAAACTTTCACAGAGCTGAGGGTGTTCTTCGTTTTGCTTAACAAAGAAATCTCGGCCTTTGACATAAAAGTGTAATAATTTATGGGTAGAGTGTCTTTTATTTTGCAGAGCCAGCCGTCATGCCAAACGCGGTCGAAAGCTTTGGATTGGTCGAGAAATGCGGCCGTGCAATACTTCTTCTGCTCAAAGGCTTTGTGAATACTATTTACGAGACTGTGTATCTGTTCGATGGCCTCGTGTGTTTTTCTGAAGCCGAACAAAACAAAAGCATTTAATATGGTGGCATAGTATACATATGTGGGAAAAGAGATTCCTTCATCTGACAGTTGCTTAGGTACTTCTCCTGTGTTGAGATCATATCCGGCGGTTTTCTTTGTTTTAAGCTTATTTGTGGTCGCTTTTACTTTTTTCTTCGAACATTTTTTATGAGTTCCACTTTCTGAACAGTGCTTAGTGAGGGTTCAAATTACCTCCTGTTTTCATTTTTTTAAGACTAAGGTTTCTGAGCTGTGTTTGAAGCACATTCCTATTTATCATAAGAAAGTATATAAGACACCTTGGCATACCAAGCGGCTTAAGCATCTAAAGAATCTGAAAAACAAATTTTCTAAACTGTATAAAAGGTCTGGAGACCCAATGTACTACTCAAAATTTCAATGCCATTTAAAAGAGTTTAACTGTTTGAACAAGTTCTTATATAGAAATTACATCTTGAATTTCGAAAACAATATTATTTCGGATCCGAAGGCCTTTTGGCAATTCATCAAATCAAAAAAGTCTTGCTCAATGGTGCCAAACAATGTTTTTATAATGGTAAATATGCAAATTCTGCCATAGAATCTGCCAATTTATTTGCCGACTTTTTTTACTCTAACTTTGAACCCGATTTAGACTTCGATTGTAGTTTGCCCTCTAACAGTTTTTCACCTCTCAATTTTGGGACCTTGTGCCTATCTGTTACCGATGTCGTCAAGGGTATTATGAAGCTCAAGTCTACAACGAAAACAGATTCGGATGGCCTTTCGGGCATTTTGCTGAAAAACTGCTTAAGTCTCGCTGAGCCTCTTACAATTATATTTAATAAATCGTTATCCTCCGGTATCTTTGTTGACGACTGGAAATTTACTTCCGTTACGCCTATATTTAAGAGTGGAAATAAAAACGATGTTAGCAATTACAGACCGATTTCGAAGCTTTCGTCTGTGTCAAAACTTTTTGAGATAACAGTAAATGATAAGTTATATTTTGCTGTCAAAGGCCTAATATCTACCAACCAGCATGGTTTCGTTGCAAGTCGCTCCACTGTCACTAATTTATCTATTTTCAATGGTTACTGCATTTCAGCCTTCCAGAACAGATCCCAAGTTGATACAATTTATACAGACTTCTCTAAAGCGTTTGACAAAGTATCGCACCGAATACTCTTGTCGAAGCTTGCATCATTGGGTATACACTCCACGTTTTTGTCGTGGATCAAATCATATTTGTCCAACAGGCACTGCGTTGTAGCCGTTGATAATACGACATCTCGTGCATTTATTGCGTCCTCTGGTGTCCCACAGGGAAGTATTCTAGGACCCCTTCTCTTCATACTTTTTATTAACGATATTGGTTCTTGCTTTTCGTTTGCAGAACACTTGTTGTATGCTGATGATCTAAAAATATTTGCGGTGATTAACAGTCTTAGTGACTCTGAAAAGTTGCAAGCTGACTTGCACAATGTTCGGAATTGGTGCTATTTAAACCGTTTGTCACTAAATCAAACAATACTTTGCATACTTCGTATAATATTGCTGGCTTACCCTTGCAATCCGTTGAGGAAATTAAAGACTTAGGCGTTATTTTCGACTCTAAGCTGAATTTCACCAGCCATGTTAACCACGTCATAAGACGATCATATGCGATGCTAGCATTCGTACGCCGAAATTGTTCTGCATTTACTAACCCATACACTCTCAAAACATTGTATTGTGCTTTTGTTAGATCAAGATTAGAGTATGCCGCTATTATTTGGAGACCGTACCAAATAGGACTGTCTAATCGGATTGAGAGAGTTCAGAAAGTATTTCTTCGTTTTGCGCTCCGATCTTTAAACTTTTCTGAACCTGTACCATCGTACCGCTCTCGATGTTTATTGATTGACTTAAAACCTCTTGATAGCAGACGATCTATTCTATCGTGCTCATTTATTATTCGTATCATTTCTGGATCTATTGATTGTCCTTCTCTTTTAAGTAAAATTCAATTTAATATACCCAATATGAGGCTCCGACAGTACGAAACCTTTAAAATTGGCTTCTCGAGAACCAACTATGGGGTGAATGCTCCGATTCCTAGGGCATGTGCAGATTTAAATATGTTTTTCAATTCTTCCGATGCTGATTTTACGTGGCCGTATGGGATCTTAGTCAATCATCTTAAATCGTTCTTTTCTTAGTAACTACTAAACTATTGTACATTAGCTTAATATAGTCTGTAAGAATGTATCCATTTAAAGACAATAAATAAATAAATAAATAAATAAATTCATATGGTGCAACAATTCGGGATAAATGCCAAGCAAATGTGTGAGCTTTTTCAAGATCTGATTTAGCCCATTTATTACTTTCCATTTCAATGGCTGTTTGTGTTAAAGCTGGTTTTTCAAGGTTTTTGGCAGTTTTCCAAAGTGGGTAGTCAGTGGCAGGGATTACATCGAGGTTACTGAGGTACATAGTTCTGGAGTTGTGTGCTGTGTTCTTGGGAGGGCAAGTTTAATGTTCTTTTGACTTCAGGATGTCTACTTCTTTGTCACGTTTTTCTTGCGAGTTCCACGACGCTGTTGAAGGCAATTATTGAAGTGCTTGACAACATTTATAATATTTTCATTACATTTGAGTGGGTGCTGAAGGTTAATTATTCAAGTTAATAGTGTTCGAAAGTAAAACCAATCGGTTTTATTATTATGGGGTCATTAGTGGGGAAATGAGTCAACTGATTCTTTATTTAAAGCGATCATTACCGGAGAGTGATCGGAGGATAGTTCATAATATGAGTTGCGGGCTATTTCAAGAGCTGGAATGCCTTTCGCTACGCAAAAGTCGATGAGATCGGAGATTTTATTTTATTCCGATGGCCAATATATTGGGAGGAGGCTGTGGGGAGGTTCAGTTTGATCATAGCTGCTAAGTAGGTAGGTAGGTAGGGTGGTTGTCGTAAGACACACTTAGACCTTCGGCAGGTCCATTGTGATACCACTGGAGCTTATCCTTACTCTACGTGTTCCCTTTCAAACCATCCGGTTGCTTTAATAAACGAGCAGAGCTTCGTTAGTTTTAGATGGGCTATATCCGCTACATCGGTTAGAAATGCTGTATCGAGGGTGCGCAGCCTTCTCCTAGCTAGGCTTTCACACTCACATAAAAGGTGTCTGACTGTTTCCTCTTCTTCTGTATTTAGACAGCTTCTACAGAAATCGAAGTAAGGTAGTCCTAACCTTCTAGCGTGGCTGCCTATTAAACAATGACCTGTTAATACACCTATCATTTTTCTTATAGATTCTCTGTTGAATCTTAGCAAGATCTTCGATCGACCGCTGTTCCAGTTCGGCCATGTCTGTCTGCTTAGTTCGCATGTTGTGAGGTTTTGCCAGATTGTATTTACCTTTTTGATGGTTTCCCTGTCTATAAGCAATTTACAAGTGGCTATAGGCATGGGTATCAGCGCCTTATCCGGTTCGAGATCGAGCGTTGTATCCGCCTTACAGTTTCCTGCAATATTCCTGTGGCCTGGCACCCAGATAAGGTGCACCTTGTAGCACTTAAATACGTCATTTAGTAGTTTAAAACATTCTAGAACTGTTTTTGACGAGTGCGTTTTTGATTCCAGCGCTTTTATTGCTGCTTGACTGTTAGCTGCTAAGAGTTAGCGACTTTTTAGAGAGTCGGGATCCCCATGGGGTGTGTTTTGCGTTGTAGTCTCCTCCAGCTAGAAATCTGTCTCTAAGAGTTTTGAAGAATTTTTCATATTCTTCTGCCTTGATAGCATGCTTGGGTGGGCTGTATTCTGATGAGGTTGTGAGTGGGCCTTTCAAGCTTAGCAGAACAATATTTATGGCTTGAATAGCTTCTGTACAGTAAGAATTTACGCTGTTATGTTTATTGTGGCTTTTAATGAGAATAGCAGGGCCAGCATGCACTTTTTTATTGGGGTGCATTGTGTGATATAGCGTGCAAAGTGTTTATTTCATCCTACTGCTCTCTTTTTTAACGTAGACATGTTAGAAACCCACTAGAAATGTGTTTTCCGTATAAATAATACATACAAAATCTCGATATTTCATACTCAGCGCGATTCGAACTATTTATGTATGTATGTATGTAAGTAGCTCATGTATTGTTTTTGTAAGTATTTTACAATATATTCACATATTTTTTGTGAAACAATAGTTTCAGTTTCTACAAAATGCTTTATTCAGGCCTGGTAAACGGTTAAATCTTTTGAATCAACATGCATGTGCTATAGTTCACAAATGTGCCAAAAATGTCAGCAACAGCCACATCAACTCTGGCAATGCACTAAGCAAATGCAGCACAAACTACGAATACTATATACTTCAGCGGAAAGACAAAAAACATAACTGCAACAACATTTCTACATAGATAAAAAGCTATCGAAAATTCCCTTCAACAGCCAATATACAACAAAAAACACAAAAAAGAAAAGCCTGCTAAAATTTTTCGACAAGTACTTCCAATTGTAACCGATGCCACTGGAAGCGGGGCCACCGATGGGCAAATGAGTTATGGGGGTTCAGTGACATTTCATAACACACTCACTTGACTTTTGACTTACAATAAATAGTCTGAGGGCGATATGAGGATTGAGTCCAGGATTACTGTTGGCGAGAGCATAATACGAGAACATAACTCAATCATGCTTTTCCATTATTTATT
The DNA here is from genome assembly GCF_028408465.1 of Anastrepha ludens. Lineage (NCBI taxonomy): Eukaryota > Metazoa > Arthropoda > Insecta > Diptera > Tephritidae > Anastrepha > Anastrepha ludens. The sequence continues at coordinate 76,927,969 of NC_071502.1, forward strand.
TTTTATTTTGGATTCCCTTTTATTATCTCTTCACCACTATTTTCTGTCAAGGATTCAAATTCACATATGTATGTATGCATGCAAGTGAGCATGTGTATGTATGTATGTATGTATATGCATGTGTTATCATCTATTTGTTGAACTTCTCTTCCCTCGCTACCTTTTTCACTTCTATGCTATCTGACTTTCGCGGATTGATAGTGTACGGATGTGCCCTTCTGCTAAGTCGACAATCAACACTATTAACTCCTATGAATTCCATGTAGTTAAAAATGGGATGACTGAAGCATATATAACATTTAAAAATGTGATCTTAAGCCCCAAAATATAGTTTTTGGGAATCATAAATCCACGGCCGCTTGAAAACCTTAAATTTATGTTTGCGGAATAAGAAATTACATATATAACACACGTGAAGTAGCCATTGAACCTTCTCTAGATTATCTCTGCCTTACACGTGCACTTATGTTTTCGAGATAAGTTTCCAAATCTAACATTATTACAAAAGTTACGACAGTGAAAGTATATTAAGTAAAATTAAACGAAGAATTGAAAATTGGAAAAGGAACGAAAAAAGGTGTTCAATGACAGCTACGGTACTTTGTCGTAGACTGGCACGCAATGCCCCTTCATTTGGCCAAAATCAAAACTTTCATTGCAGATAGCTCGAATTTATTTATTTGGCTTTGTTCTAAAGCAAACTTGTAAATTTTGGCAAAATTTTGTGAATATTGATATAAGAGAAGGAATGCTGATTATAAACTTTAGTTGGCACCGCCCCCTCAGAGGTACATGGCAGTACCTCTAAGCTTACTTCATGGTACTCATTACTAAACATGCCTTTGGAAATTATTAAAATTGGTTCTCCGCCCATGTAGCAGATACTGATTTCTGTCCGCCCGAGATACATCTAGGAAAAATTCTTATAGAGGATATACAAAAAAAGTAGGTTAATATAGGGTGATGACAGAAATTATTTGAGATATATTAACAGGCTTTGGAAAATTTAGTCATGGTGCGATACGCAGTTATACAAGGCGTATGAAAGATCTCCACGTTCTGCAAAAAAGTTGTAAAACACTTTGTACGGCTTGAATTAGACGACTTGAACTTGTTCTATATGTGATTTCAACAGGACGTTGCCGTCGATTCTCCTTTCATGGGTCTTTTTCAATATTTGGCGTATTGTGAATATTTGGTCGATGGTAGACTTTCCAGGTGTAAAGCCATACTGATAAGGTCCGATCAGTTGGTTGACGGTGGGCGTCAGCCTCTAGAACCTTATAGGCGATATTTAGAAGACTAATCCCGTGGTAATTTGCAGGATTGCAGGATCACCCTTCTTATGGATTGGAATCATATGATAAAATTGGTAATTTAACCGCCTTATACATCTATAAAGTGTACTTAGGTTGAAGACTCCATCTTCTTTCACGCATACGTTTGCAAGTATACAGAACAATTCCTGATTTCCTTACCCATTCTTCAGTGTTCAGTTTCCAGCTAAGTTTGGAGTCCAAGATTACTCCTTAGTACTTTGCGCTGGGTGAAATTGAGAGAGTTTGTCCATTAATTCGTGGTAGATAAAATTGGTGGGTAAAATTGGTTACCATGTAAAAAAGTATGAATTCTGTTTTACGTGGGTTAAAACTTGAGCTATAGGCTGTAGCCCAAGAGTTGAGCTCACCTAGCGCCGTTTGAATGATCCCACTGATCGTGTTAGGATATAGTTTTAATGGCATTACCGACACATCATCAGCATACACCACCACTTTCACCACACCTCTTTTAAGTTAAATCAAGAATTTGCTTATCGAACATAACCAAAGAAGTGGAGATGATACCCTTGCCCTATTCTTATGTTAGTATTTCCAATATTATCTTTGATGGTCCTGGCCTCCTAGCATAGATATGATCAAACTGCCAATGCAGTTTTCCACCCCTAAGTTTACCAACTTCAGTTGGATAGCATCACTACTTACGTTATTAAGGCGCCTTCGATATCCAAGAATGCTCCATGGTATACTGGTGGTTTTCTAGAGAGCCCTCTATAGTTCGAGTTACATCGTGAAGGGCTGTATCCGTAGATTTGCCCCTCAGAACTCTGCAATGAGCTTCTTAAGTGTATATCCAAAAGCCTCTCAAAATTTAAAAAAAAGGACGAAAGACTAATTGGTCTGTCTCCTCCTACCTGTTTCGTGTCCCATCCTACCTACTTTTGGTATGAAGACGACCTTAACTAGCCTCCAACTATCTGGAATATGGCCTTAGTTTAAACAAGCTTTGGAAATTTCCACATGCTAGAATACAGTCCACGGTTTCATGTAATAACTTTGGACATCTGCGAGATGCTGAGGATCATATTGGCACCGCCAAACACCTCTATCCCCACGTTCGTGAGCGCTGCGCTCCGTAAAATGGGTGTTTAAAAGGCTCTCCTTATTAGCAGCCCTAGTTGCCTTTTTGTACTGTCTCGGACTTTTCCTGTACAATTCCCAATTACCTGTCGAGTAGCTGCGTTTAAAGTTCGATCTAGTTTCTTCTTTCTTTTAAGATCTGCTCCATCTCCACCAAGGAGTGTTGTTTTTCCACCATATTTTATAGGACACGAAGTTTTCTTGGCCCTTCTAAATGTCATCTCCAATATTATAACCCTACCCCTATAACCTTATCATAATTATTTTCTCATTTTGTGCTTGTTCTTCAATATCACAAAAAAATTCTTTAAATTTTTTTTGCAAAAGTGTGAGGCTTACACAAACATGGATTGCCGTTTTTAAATAAGATTACCTTTGCTCATTTAGTTAAGCTTCGGCGAATTGCTTATATATTGCACGTAGAGATTATCATTATAAAATAAATTAATAGAAAAATTTATTTGTTTATATTTTATGTTTTTACAAAATTAAAGTAATGATGTACTTATAAGTTGTCTCATCTCCTCGCAGTACAAATACATAAAACAATGTTATAATTCATTGTTATCTTAATTATCAATATCATCACGATCTTCGTTCTTGTCATGAAGTACTCAATATTGAATCTCTTAGACTTTTGTGTAATGAATTTTATTTTTGAATGGACGAAAGCATTTTATTTTTTTAGTACAAACTTACAAAATTAAATATATATATTATAGTTTAGAGTGTGTACATGACTGCATTGTTTTATATTTCGTAATGTATGTTTGCAAGTTTTTTGTGCTTATTCTGGAATTATTTCAGATCCAGTAATTAGCAACGGTGTGCGAATGCTCTCCCAATGCCCTATTGCCAAAAGTGTAGTTATTATTAAAACAGTCCCTTTTTAAATGTCTCTTGTTCTGCATTTGAAATTGTAGTCTCCGCCAAGAAATTTAAGAAATCATACGACTCTGAGTGGCCCCTTCTAATTGTGGAGGAATTTGTGGTTTTTGGGATTACTAAAATCAGACTTTCTATAAGAAGAAATATATATAGTTCTATATATATACATATAATTGGCGGTTCCACCCTTTTTTGGGTGTTTGGCCGAGTTCCGCCTCTTATTTGTAGTATGCATTTCTGATGTTGTCCGCAAATGGCCTGCAGTTTTAAGCCGACTCCGAACGGCAGATATTTTTATGAGGCGCTTTTTCATGGCAGAAATACACTCGGAGGTTTGCCATTATCTGCCGAGGGGCGACTGCTATTAGAAAAAACATTTTCTTCACTTTGGTGGTTCACGGAGATTCGAATCTACATTCTCTCTGAGTTCCGAATGGTAGTCATGCACCAACCCATTCAGCTACGGCGGCGTAAAGTACCCTAAAATATACAAAGACGCCGCGTGAGTCGATCCTACCGAAGAATATTTGTTTAGAGTTCTAAAGCTAACACAAGCCGATAAATTTGATTGACTTTCAGAACCAATAACCAAATTTTTAGAGTTTTCCGAAAGTTTTTGATGTACTGAATGCGAATCTGAGCCAGAATAGCTCCAGGACGTTTCGGTTTTAAGATCTGTTGCATTAGAAATGCAAAAGCACGATTTTTGGGTATGCTTGGGGTCATGGCGCTACTTTAAGTTCGTGTTCTCAATCTTGGCTCATAATTTCGATTGGTAAGTGTAATGTGTAGAAGAAATGCTTTCGATTAAGGCCTAATTAGGCTCCCGCACTGAGATTTTTACGCCACATAATAAGCGGTATTTTATAGCTGTATTTGTTACCCCACTTTCTCAATTTAAATCCGGCTTAGTGAATTATGAATGTCTCTTCGTTTTGAGCATAGCGCTCATGCTATATTTTTCCAGCCACTTAGAATTGGTTCCTCCACATCTGTTCACTCAGGGATATTTACTTACCTATACATATACTGTATTTGATTGTTCGAGGAAGATGGGATACAAAAGCACAGAAACGTTTTGATTCGTAAGTATTCCATTCAGTAAAAGCCCGTCGTTTACATTGTACCAACTAAATAGCAAAACCTCGCCCATACTGCATACACATACAAAAAATCGACATGCACATTCGAATGGAAATCACGTGTTCGATGGAACTCACATATGTACACACATACTTGTATGTATTATGTGTATGTGCATGCATAAGCAGTAAAGTGTTAGGCTGTTAGTTGTTGTTAGGAGTCAACAAATTTCGATTGTGGTCCTATCTCTTTCGGGGGAACATTTAGGCGCAATTCCAATAACAATTTGACGTCGCTATTTTCGTTTCCGTTAGTCAAATTCGATTCGCCATTGTTTTTACTACAAGCGGGACTGGCAACGTATTTTAAGACTCACAACGAACGCAATGACTTTGCATTTCAAACCAAAATTTAATGCAATTTGATCCCTTCAACTACAAACAAAGCACTTACAATAACTGCATATAAATGGATTTCGGTGCAGGCAAATATACTTACATACCATAGTCAAATACAATAGAGGTAAAGACATTTTGACGTGTGGACCTCGAAAAAATGCACTTCGTATAATATTTTTCAAATTGATAGAAAATGGCGCTCAGCGATGCGAATTCTTTCTCGAATTTGTATTGCTATTATCCGGATATGGAAACCGTGAAAGGGTTTGCCCTTGCTTTAAATTATGGGTAGCGATAATATTTTTTGTTCACACTGTTTTTGCTATGCTGTGAGGAAATTTTTGAGTACGTTTTAGTGTTAATAAAGTCATAATTGTATTAGCTGAAAAACGGAAAGGAAAAATACAAATGCATCATCTTTTGTCACTAACTAACAGTTTTCTTTGACGATCGAGGCAGATTTCAACACCTTGGCGATCAAGTTCTCTCTCGTATTTAAACCTATGTTTTAAGTAATTTTCATATGACTAAATTATTTAAGAACTCTGAGCTTCTACAGAATGCATTACGGGTAGCCTCAGCGTCACCCATATCTTTTAGCAGTGATGTGACGCATTAAAAATTCCACGACTGTGATGACAATTCTTTTCTACTCAGAATAAGACGATGAACCCATGTTCCATTCTGGTCACATGAGTTTGGTTGTAGTAGAGGTACCAAAGTGTTACCATCTTCTGTCTTCTTTGGAAAAACTTCTTCTTTATTGACTTACGAAGTATGCAAACATGGCACAAAAATACCTGTCTTTGGCTGCTGCGTCATTGAATGATATAATGCAATGCCCCGACATCTGCTGAAAAGGGAACTGCTTAGCTATCTTGCAAGGAAAGTCTACATTTAGAGCTAAGGGAATGTCTCAAAAAATGAATTAGTTTATGGTTTGTGACTAGTGACTGACTAGCTTGTGACATTTACGACAATTCGGTTTGAAAGACACTACAATGATCAGGCAAGTAGCATGACTTTTATTTCTAACTGATCTGAGTCCATTTACTCTTAGTTTGGATCCATCCGTGTAAAATTAAAGAGAGTTATTAGATTTCTTTGGCTCATATTTCTCTACTAGGTAATTAGTATAGAAGGTTATCGTAAAAGAAAGTAGCTATTCTTAGCGAGGGCTCACTTTTAAGCCATTCTTAATTTTAGCAATATGGTATCACATTTAAAGTGAGGGTTAAGTTAAGTTAAACTTGGTTGGTTCTCTAGATCGCATATGGTCCATAGTGATACCAAGTCTTTGTTTTCTTTGATATGCAGTATGGTCTATTTAAGTAGGCTGCTAATTTTTTAATCTGCCACACTTTCTAATGTTGAAAATTATGTTTTGAAAGGTGTTCCCAGGTTCCTCTCGCGTTAATATCGTTACATATTGTGCATGTATCGTTCTGCACTAGCTTGGTCGCATACGATGGAGTGAGACAGTGTCCCGTTAGTATCCCTACTACAAGTTTACACTCCTTCCTGGGAAGAGATAAAATATAGTTTGTGGACATGACCTTGTGCTTACGTAGCATGATTTTCGCGATTCTGCATGAGTTGATTCTTGCCCACCTAGAGTTCGCTTCTCGAATCATTGCTGCATCCATATCTAGTCGTTGTTTGCAGGCAGGTGGTTGTATACCGGCCGTGCCAGCTACTGGAAGATTAGCGCCTGCTTTGGCTAGCATATCCACTTTCTCGTTTCCTTCAATTCCCTTGTGTCCAGGAATCCAGTAGTCTTTCGAAGGTTTTAAGGAGAAACGAGGTAAGGCTTATAGGCCGGTAACCCTTCGGAAACAAGTGGCTGCCTTTACCTGCTTTTGGTATAAATACAGCCCTCGAGAGTCTCCAATTCTTCGGAACATACGTAAATTTAAACGGAATTTAAATATTTCGGGAGATGCGGCCTGTGATCACCGTACATCCAGAAAAGTGGGTTTCAGTAAGAACCTCAATCGTTTTTTCTATGTCTTTACTGTATTTGCCGGAATGAAAGAGTGTAATCCTTTAGCAAAATTTCATAGAGGTCCCAGTTTTTTTCATAGGATTCCTAAATGTTGCTTTTGCCTTCGGGATTTTACCAGGAAACATAAAACTAATCTACCTATGATATGAATAGGATGGTTACTTCAGCTTTTTCTAGTTAACGATTTGTAGGTTATTATAGGAGAAGAAAGTTATATCGAAAACTTCTTCAGAAGTTGGACCCTTAGAAGACGCGATATTCCTCCTATTAGCCAAACTTATATTGTTTTCTAATATATACTTGAAAAGGCACTCACCACGTTCGTTTATATGCTTTTTTCGTGGAGGAAGGGAAGCATCAAAGACTTATGGCCGAAGCCGTGGTGTGGGACTTTAACCCAACTAAACCCCTCCTCATGTCCTACGGTATGCCCTCTTGGAACTTCACCGTTAAATAGTACGTCAGGAGGCCTTTGGGAGGATATTAATACTAAAGCGTCTGCTATTGTCATTCTGTTCTGTACATTGTGTTAAGGAGCTCTTTCTAGGAACCTACATGCATATTCCGCGTATTGAAGGTTCTTCATGATATTTGCGGCCACTACACATGTAATTTTCCAGTTTTTTTCGTTTTCGCACATATGTGGGATAAGATTTGACTCACTTATGTTTTCACCAAACGCTCCTTGCTGCCCATTGAGGGTGGTGCGAGTTTGCATCTGCTTCTACCACAACTTCCAGTCCCCGTTGATGAGCTTCTCTCATGAGGTGCTGTAGTTCCATGGGTGGTGACTCGACGGTATTGGCCATGCAGTAGGAGGCGAAGATCTTTTGTCCCTGGTCCCCCTCTAGGACTATCACCGTCAGGTCATCTGTGCCAAATCTAGGAATAAAGTAAGAGTTAGTATTTTTCCTCATTAAGATGACAGATCTAGTCTTTCTTACTGTAGGTGAGTAGAACAGTTGAAAATTGTTTGACTCTAATCGAGATACCTTCTTGCCGGAAGATATCCATGGTTTTTGGAGGTTGATCTGCAGCACCCCCTCCATTTGGATCAGTGCTCTCTGAAACGTCAACCTATATATATATAACTGGCGCGACCACCCGTTTTGGGTGTTTGGCTGAGCTCCTCCTCATCCTTGGACTGCTTTCTTTTGGTTCCTTCAAGCTCTTAGCGACTGCTTCATCTGTTTTGTTTACGAAGGCAGGGTGCATCGACGTGACTTTTTTGTTTTGCAAGAAATGCTCTCTGCCTTTGCGATTATTTCGTTTGTCCATTTAAGGCCCTCCCGCTCCATAAGCGAAAGAGTGGACTTACTGTTCAGGTGCAGTTGGATTTTTATTGCTGCTTTATATTGAGCGAGAGCTTTTTGTCGCACCTTATTGACCTTTTTCTTTGGCCTGCCAGAGAGGGCATCACTCGAAGTAAAGGCCTTTGGGGAGTTGAGAAGCTCTTCCTCAGCAGCTGTGTTCAAGGTTGCCACGCTACAAATGCTCTCGAGGTCTGAGTATGTATCGATTGCAGTACTTCGGATGGGGCCTGAATCTGCCCCACCAAAGGTGGGACCGCTGGCGACACGCAGAGTAGAACTTGGTCCCACTCCGTGCCCTCCGGTGGTAGCAGTCACTTCTCCCATCGACGTTTGTGTCGATATCCCGACCCGCTTCTTCTTCTTTGTACATACTGGTTTTTATTTCGGGGACTCCTCCCTTAGCGTTTTATGCCTACCCGCTAGGCACCCCTTGAACATGGCTGCAGCAAGGTTCTGCATCTCTTCGTTCATCATACAAATGCTGAACGGAAACATACATACTTTGCATACGGTCTTTGCTAAGCCTTAAACTGCCTTGCTCCCCACATCCCTGCCCCCATACTAATCGATTGCAATTCTAAGTTTGAATACTTAGTCGTTAGCCCAGAAGCAAGCGCGCGGGAAGCAGTAATGTAGAGACTCATTGCCTAGGTGGCACCCTCGCGGAAGGCTCAGCCAGAGGATATTCGCTACCCTAAAGTGAGGGAGGAACAACATGCTTAGTTTGGTACACACAAGAATATCTTTGTCCTTGGATGTCCTGGAGTAGCCCCGCCTACTAATATATGCATATGTGCTCTTTGTTGCCACCTCCGGCTGTATTTCAGCAACTAGGCGTTTGTCATTGTAATAAGTTCTGAATTTGGTGGCATCGAAGCCATACTTAATAAAGTCTTTTTCTTTTGGTGGAGCCGAATCGCCTGACGCGTTTTTACGGAGATTCTCTTGTCCAGGATACTCAACTGAATGCGGTCTTTAACTATAGACTTCGATCTACTATTGCTATTCTATGCACTGCGCCTGGTGGAGGTGACCTGTCCCACATGAACCCTTTGGAGTACCCGGATAATAGCCTCGCTCGTTCAGGAGGTGAATGGGATGAACTGTATTCAGTGCGGGAAAGTTGAGGGTTCGTTGCAGGGAAGTCCCATCGCCGTACGCTAATATCGAGTAATGGTCAGCGTATGAGATCACTGAACTTCCTTCTGGTGGTTCAGGAAGTTTTGAGATATAGAAGTTGAAAAGCAAGAAAAGAAGAATCCCACCATATATCTTTCAACATTTCTGCTTGTATTAATAAGGTCATACATATGTACATATGTATATATTCATATACATTTTATGCGCCTTCAGTTACTTTAGTTTAGTTGCATTCGTCTGCTCTATTATATGCTCTTTATCTTATGCCTTCCTGGCTTCTATCTACGTTGAAGCTACTGGACTCTTGTTGCAGGCAAAATATTTAATTGTGTCACGTAAGTGTTGTACACTAGAGTCTGATGCAAATGCGTGGCATCCCAGCCGATCCAGTCAGAAACTAACCACAGACTTGTCATCCAGTTTGACGATTACTGAAATAACACGCCAGAGAATTGCAAAGCGGAGAGAATGGAGAAAGTACGTAACCAAATTAAAATTGCTCAACTCAGCTGTTATGACTCAAGGGTAAACGCGAGAGAGTGTAAAAATGAATTGACATTTGCTGCACGCGTACTAGGGTGCTCAATTTAAATTTAAATTTTAAAAAATTGTTCTATGTTAAAAAACTGAATTAATTAGTCGCTGTCTAGACACCCGTAACTAGCCACCAGAGTGTTATTCTACTTTGGGCCTATCTATTCTTGAACCTTCAATATTTATGGCAAAAAGTGTGCAAAGCTTTTCTAATTAAAATCTTTTGATAAAAAACAAACATATATCGGGGATGTTAAATATTAGTCAGTAGTAAAGAGACTTTTACATAAGTTTGCTTTCTTATCATTTAATGTTTCTTTGAAAAAGTACACAATGTATTCAAAATCGTTGAAAAATAATGGAAAAGTTATTTACTAATTTATATATTGTTTAAAGGAAATTCGATTTGTTTCTTCTGAAAATATATTCCACTCCCAAAGTTCAATGGCCGGCCACCCTAGTAGGTGCGCTGTGGCTTGCTGAATGCAAATTTTCATTGCATACTTGAGGGCGTTCTAGCCTTGTATTTTTCTTTTAAAATAGTTTCATCTTCTGCCAGCATTACTAACAATGTTAATTTTTATGAAGACCATGTGATGTTGTTAGGTGTTCCCTTGATGGCGTTCCTAATGGAATTTTTCTAATTCTCTTCTTCTCATATAATACCCCGTTGAGCACATCGAAAGAAATACATATTTTAAGCATAATGTCGATTTACATATTAGAAAGAATGAGTGCCAAAGTCAAGCATACACATACGATTATAGTGCACGGGCACTAATATGAACACGCCAAACTATGAACACTTTTTATTTTACATTGAAAACTCCAAAGATTGAAGAAGAGTTGAAAATCTAAAATATTTACAACATGTACTCGTAGCACATCTCTGTACGTGAATGCTTACATATTCAAAATATATAAAATCATGAAATTTTGCTATATCTAGGTTCGTGGATTTTCATATTTTTAAGAAATGTGCGTGTTTGGTTTCCAAGTTCGAAGTACACGTTTAACACTAAACCTACCGGTATTTTATGTATTCCTATTCCTACCAATGTGGGTCAAATGACCCGTCTTTAAAGTATTATATATGTTATTAAGATCACATATATTTCTCGGTAAAACAATTAGCAAGAGAAGAGTAAATCTTGAAAAATACATTCGATGTATATTTTAATAAAAGTCGTGAAGGTAAATGACGTTTTAGTAATGTTATTTCTAAGAACTTCTGACAAAAAGTTTAAAATGGGTAATTTGACCCGTCCATGGTAAGTTTAGTGTTAAGTCATACGAATTATTCGGGCGCCCTTAGTTTGGGCACAGGACAGTTTGATTTTATTTTAACTTCGACAAGTTTTTGCTATTAGAAGTGGGCTGAAGAAGAAAGAGTGAATCAAAGCGGCATGAACGTTCTTAAATGCTGGAGAGAGCGGAATTTCCGATTTTGGCAAGGAAGAAGAAGAAGAATGTAAAATAATTTCATTGAAAGAATTTCGGCTTAAAACGAATACGAGTAGATGCTTTAACACTTTTAAATACATGGATTTCTGAATGTAGTTCCTGTTATTTCAAGAATGTTAATTTTCATTTTAAAATGCCTGGTCGGATATTTTTTGCCTTAAGTTTCGACAATCTTAAAAGTGAACTAATGCTAAAGTACAACAGTTTGACTGTAATTAGCTCACATTATGTCATAAACTTTACCACCACCATAAATTTGCGGTACACGTTAATAACCAATTCTCCGATATCGGGCCGATGGACAATGGAACCCCATATCGGTCACCATTTTCCTCATCGCCTAGAACAAATTGAGCTCCATCATACCTCTTCATATAGAATTCGATTTCTGTGCATACGTGGACGTCTTCCATATAATATTCTAGAAAAAAAGGAAAAAATCCAGTAATAGACATGAGGAGCATTTTCAGGGACATATTATACTGGTGCAATTATTCAGGAACAATACTATCTCAAACAAAAAGCAAATACATTCACATTTGTCATAAACGCAATTGCAAATGCACAATCTTATCGCATGAAATAAACCTCCAGCCAAGGAATGAATTAAGAGTACTAGGTGTCATTTTTAACAAAAGATACATGTGGAACTCGCACATAGATTTAATGAGCACAGCACTGATAACACAACTTAATGTCATAAAGTGCCTGGCCACTCCATAGTTGAATTGTGATACCCAAACTTTACTCACATTGGCTAAAACGCTACTCATTCCGAACTTATTCAAAACAATACTCAATTCAGCTATAAGAACTGCCCTGGGGGCACTGCGCTCCACTCCAATCGCTAACAAACTCTTCGAAGCCAATATACGGTCGGTAGAAAATCAGAGAGACTTGACTACGGCAAGGTTATTTAAAACTTTTTTAGTAACAAAACACAACCCTCTCCATAACATCGCTGAAAATTATAAGAAAAAAAAGAATATACATATCCAAACAAGAGCCAGCTATAGATAAAATATTAAACCTCAGTGCAAAACTCAATCTACCTACAAAACATCCAAAACATATCATCCCCAACTCGCCTTCCTGGATACTAAACCCTACAGCAATTAATACTACCCTAAGTCACGTAAACAAAAACAACACGAACCCAATCCAGTATCAAACAAAGTTTTACGCAGGTGAAGAGAAATACCAAAACTATACCTTCCTCTACACAGACGGATCTAAGATCGACAACAATACATAACCTCTCAAAACGAAGTTATAAAATGTCAAACCTACCAAGCTATAGCTCAATATATTCTGCAGAAATTATAGCCACATGCGAAGCTATAATTACAATAAAGAGCGAAACCAAAAACTTCGCAATATGTTCCGATTCCCTTTCGGTCATCAACTCAATAGCAAACATATACAACTACGATCACTATCCAACCACCATTAGAAACATTATGATAGCAAAATACCCTAAAATCAAACTAGTTTGGGTGCCGGAACACGCCAACATAACCGGAAATGAATTCGCTGTCTACACCGCAAAACAAGCATATCAAACACCAACACTAATGACAGATAACTTCAACTTAACCGACATTAAAAAACATATAAAAAAATATTTCAATAACAAACAGCACTATGCATGGAACTCAATTAATGACTGGTACAACAGGTAAACCATACAAAAACCCACATAACGGACTTTATAAAAAATAATAAAAATAGGGTGACCCGACTAGACGTCATAAAGTTCGGCCGTCTTCGTCTAGGGCATACAAAGACTACACATGACCATTTCATGACCAACACCAGCCCAACTACGTGCACGTGCAACCCGGACGTAAGATGTACCATACCCCATATCCTCCTTCAATGCCCATTATATGACAAACCTTCAGCAACTCAAATCCAATGACGCACCTATCTTCCCCAACCTCCGAATCAATATCTTTAATAACCAAATTCCTTAAAATAACCAACCTATACCATAGAATTTAAGACAAGAACTGGAAATTGTCCTTAATTTCCAACTTCAAAGCACTTTGCACCAAATTTTCGTTCATATTTGTTAGATATTGTTTGTGGTCCATATTGCCGTTAATGAAGCACAAATTTCTAGTACTCATACAAGCAGCGGACATGCAATCCCATACCATTAACAACCCACCGCCATGTTTAACTGTCGGACGTAAGTTTTTTTCCAGCAACTCTTCATTAGGGATTCCCACACATCTGTCTTAAATATGTTAAACTTGCTTTCATCTGCAAATAAAACGTGCTTCCAGAACTCGAAATTCTTATCCCCATGACGCTTTGCGAATTTTATTCTCGTGTATCAGTTAATCTCTTTGATGGAAGGTTTTTTCGTGCAACTCTTCCTTTTAATTATTCTTTCGCAATCACTGTACGTATACTCTCGGGATTGCAGTCAATATTAAGGTGTTGGGCGAAATCTGTTGCGAGCTTAGGAGCGCTCAAATTAGGGGTTTTTAATTTATTGCACTATTCACCATTCATCTACATCCGAAAACAGTTTTGGTCGTCCCGATTTCTTCTTATTTTCTACGGATTTTGTTTCTATGAAACGATAGAGAAAAAAGTTGTGGGCGTTAAAGAAGGAGAGTATGGAAGACGGAGTTAGCAAACCTGCACCGCGCGAAATAAAGAATGAAACGATGACGTTATGGTAAGACCGCTGGAGGAACGAAGCACGCCAGAGATGCACTGTCAGGTTAATAGCAGAAACTTCGGTGAAGTCAATTTTTATCCAACCCAAATGCTTTCGGGTCATGGGTATTTCCAGAAATATGTACCTGTTCAAAATAAGGAAAATCGAACACCCCACCCCCACACGCTGAACACACATTCTTGCAATGCATGCGTTGGGAACAAGAACATCGAACGCTGGAAAACGCAGTCGGTTACATAACCACTGAAAATGTAATAGACAAGATGCTAACTAGCAAGGAAACGCCAGAAATCGTCATTGGTTTTGCGGAAAAAATTCTTCGGATGAACAAGTGGGACCTGGACGCAGGCACACAAGCATAGACCTTGTAATCAGGAAGATGAAACGTCACTCTGAAGTAATGCGAAAGCGGTTTCAGGGTGGGCGACGGTTCCAAACGTGGGCCAGTTTTTTTAGTTTCCGGACATACCATTGTTGCGACAGCAGCTTTGATGATGCTTAACGCTTTTTAAACCTCCTCAAAAGAAATCACCATTCATTCGTTGGGACATTAGATGCAATAATAGTACTCGTAGCTCAAGCGTACTATAGGATCACACTCATTGTAATTGCGTTGAGTAGCGATGGGTCAATTCGATCGTAATCGATTTCATCTTATCTATGATTTTCGTTAACGTCACTGTTTAATGGTGGTAGAAAAGTGTTCCCTCCTTAATTTAAACATGCTCTAGGCCAGATCGACGTTTCTTATTATGTGCTCGGTAGTGAAACCATTTGTTTATCCATGACTGTTTTCGGCTTTTGTTACTTCGAATAATTCGGCTCTTTTCCACCTACCGATAGCTGTGGAAATAAACTTTTGTTTTTTTACTGACAACCAAGTACTGTGGCCTCATTACGCAGCCGCATCGGTTTGCAAAACAGTGGTGCTCTCTGAGAGTAGGAAACTTCGAAGGAAGAAGTGCTCATAAATCTTTATATGTTTATAATATAGCCCAATAGCCCTATGTATATCAGTCTCATTAGTTCCACTGCACTTGGTAATATTGACAGCGCTCATGAAAGCGATCTTTAGTCATGCTCTTCTACATAATTTTTAAGAAGCTACGACATTCTGCTTTACAAAGTGTAATTTTCGTTCGAAGTGTAATTTTAAGTTGAAGTTCACTATCGGACCTCATCACTGGTTTCTAGAAATTCTATTCAATATTTGCAAATGCTTCTTGAAGCTGTTTTAAAAAAACTAGACAAACTCTATGATTTGAAATATAATGTCCCACGTTATTAAAACGTTTTAGGGAAGTAGAATGGAGTGTTTTCCAATTAACTACATACCTGCCTTATATAAATATATTTTTAACAATACTACCTTACAAAATATCCACTTCTTCACATTGCATATAATTTGTGGTTATATTAAATAACTATTCTCTTGATTATTTTGCGCACTCAGTAGTAGCAGAGATCGATTTTCTTACCATAAATCAAGCTATGAGGTTTTAATTGTCGAAATGGAGCATTTCAAAAAAATCTTGAACTCACCATTGACCTTTTGTTTATGAAAGTATTGTTGTTGCTATTTATGGAAGCAGATTATCGTGCGCTGAAATTTCAATTAAAAATAGCGGGCATTCTCTTTCTATTTATGCATGCACATAGAATTTGGCCACTCCTCCCAGCTGATACATGCAGGGCGCATTCGCATGAGCAACCAAGTGTTCCGTTCATTTGTCTCCGACTATCATTTATTAACTAGAATTTGATTGCACAAATCAAATTAGAGGTTTCAGCCATTGATTAATTAAATTAAAGGTATACGCAAACGTAAAAAAAAGCGAACAAATTTTTGAGACCAAAAGAACAAACATACAGTGGCTCAACAAAGAACTCGGACATACAAATTCAAATTCAAAATTTTTGTAAGAAATGCAAGGTAAATATTTTCATTTTTATGAGATCTGGCATTATTCTGATTGTTTGTCACTTTAAAAGGGGAATCCACAATTAATTTACTCTCGGTAGAACAGTGCAAAGAAAGCACCAAACGTTATAAATTAAAATAAAATTTCAGTTGTTTTGTTGAATAAAAGTCCAAATTATAAACATGGGTAGACAGCGTGGGCAAAGCAAAATCTGTGAAAAATAAGACGAAATCGAGACGACCAAAACTTTTTTCGGAGAAGTCGCTCAACACCTTAATATTAACTGCAACCCCGAAAGTATACGTATGCACGAAAAAAATCTTTCATTAACGAGATTAACCCACACAAGAGAATAAAATTTGCAAGGCGCCATGGGGATAAGGATTTCGAGTTCTGGAATCACGTTTTATTTGCAGACGAAAGTAAGTTTAACATATTTAAGTCAGATGTGTGGGAATACCTATACAAATACAATACAATACTAACATACTAACAACTATGAAAGAAAATTTGGTTCAAAGTGCTGACAAGTTGGGAATTAAGGACAATTTCCAGTACTATCAAGACAACGGTCCCAAGCATAATGCATCTGATGACCGTCTATGGCGTATGTACAATTGCCCTAAAGTACTTGAAACAGCTCCACAATCTCCAGACATCAATCTAACACGCAAGAAGTTGGTCGGATCCGACCCAAGAAGATTGAATACTGTGAGATAAATAAAGGCTTGCCGACTAAATATGAATTATATTGTTTTTTCTTAAGTATTATTTGCCTAACTCTACTTTATATAAATGTCCGAGTTCTTTTTTTTTTATTTTCCTAAGTTTTTATGTATGTATTTTTTATGTACGAATGAGTTGGATTTTGTTTATGTGTTTTTGTAGTTTTGAAAAATACGCTTGGAGAACGCAGGTAAGTGTGGAACATAAACGCATTAGTTTTGCATTTAAATATAATATATACCATATTTGTTGATTTAATACCACATCACTTGGGTGTCCGAGTTCTTTATTGTGCCACTGTATGTACATATCGACGTGTGTTTAATAAATAACGTGAATGAGTTCGGCTGAAACCTAATTTATTATTTAATCAAAGATTAACGTTATTCTGAAATATTGTATATTATTGGAGTTGGACGCTTTATTATCCTCAGTTGAATTTAATTGTAAGTTTGGTTTATAATTTTGAATTAGAGGGAGAAGTTGTCGAATTAGACACATGTTTTTATATGGCTCCTCGTATAAACCCATCTGCCGCTCGGAATCGGTTTAAAACTGTAGGTCCCTTCATTTGTGAAACTACATCAAGACGCACTCCACAAATAGGAGGACGCACCCTATAAAGGAGGCAAGCGCCAATTAACATATATATTGTATAAATGCATGTTTTACATAATTACTTTTGTCGATTTTATGCAAAGTTGCACGCAACGAAAGTGTGGCTATTAGCTCTTTCCCTCACTTAATATATACAGGTATATTAAACATTTTAATAATATTAATACTTATGACAAAATATTACAGGGGCTATGAAAACGTGTCCCACGGATGCATTGGGTGTGCTCCTGAATATACCACCCCTTCCAATTCTAATCGAAAGGGAAGCTCGCTCGAGTGCCTTAAGACTAAAAGGTATATCTGAACTTAAAAGTGGGGATATGAAAGGACATTTAAAGATCTTAGAAGACTTCCTACATAGTCCCATTCATCATAGGGATGATATACTATCACCCAAACCAATACTCTTCAGGAACTTCCAAGTTATAATCAATGAACGAACAGACTGGAGAACTAACTCTATCACTTTCAAACCTGGCTCCCAGCTATGGTTTACTGATGGGTCCAAATTGGAAAATGGTAGGACAGGGGCAGGAATCAATGGGCCCAAATTAAAAAAATCGATTCCGATGGGATCCTACCCAACAATATTCCAGGCAGAAATACATGCCATTGAAATATGTGTGAGAGAATGCCTTAGAAGGAAAATGAGAGGTACTCACATCTACATACTTTCAGATAGCCAAGCGGCTTTAAAAACCCTTCTATCAACAACCATCACCTCTAAATTGGCAAACGATTGCCTAAACCTCCTAAACACGTTAGGAAACCTCAACACAGTAACACTATGTTGGATTCCGGGACATGAAGGACATGAGGGAAATGAAATGGCTGACGGCCTTGCAAAACAAGGAGCAAATATGCAACTTACTGGTCCTGAGCCTTTCTGTGGACTAACAAAAGACCACATTAATTAATTCCTTAGGAAATGGGAGGAAAGAAAACTTGCCGCACACTGGCTAAACTGTGCCGGTCAGCGTCAAGCCAAACTATTCCTAAGTCCCAACAAAGGAATATCTGACAAACTTCTCTCACTAAACAGAGTAGATCTGCGTCTTTTAACCGGATACCTTACAGGTCACTGCAGCCTGAGGTACCATGTAAACAATATTGGTCTATCCGAGACCAATGTCTGCCGCTTTTGCGAAATGGACATAGAAAGCTCAGAACATGTGCTTTGTGAATGTTCTGCGTTGGGCAGACAAAGACTTCACCACCTTGGTGGTATCGTAGTATCTCCATGCAATCTTTGGAACAACAAACCCAAAACTGTGCTAAAATTTCTAAAAAGGCTAAAACTCTAGGGTTACAAAATAGGCCTTTCACAATAGATCAGCTCTGGTCGCAGTGCGTAATGGCCTTCTAATAATAATAATAATAATATGACAAAATACCTGTATTTATGTAATAAGTATGTATATACAGCCGTAGAAAAATTATTAAAAACTTGAATATACATATAGTAAAGGGTATTCAGATTGGAGGTACTTTTAGGCTTTTTTTTGCAGATCAGGCGTGACTACTGTCAAACTAAATACATAATTTTTTCAGTATTCATTAACATTTCATCATGGAAAGATTCACCTCAACAACGTTTAAAAATCATACTATTGTATTACGAAAATCGATGCTCTGTGAAAAGTGTTCACCGCGCGTGGGTCAATTTATGGTGTTCAGCGATGCGGCCCGTTTTTAGCTTAATGTCTCCATCAATAGGGCTGAAGAGCAACCCGAAGCCATTCAAGAACAGTCGATTGACAACAACCGTTTAGTGCGGTCTATGGGTTGTAGGAATCGCGAACACTCTCCCGCCATGATAAACCCTTTTTCATGTCGGAAATTGAAGCCCGTGCTCTCCACGACATTTGCTTCCAACAAGACGGCGCTACTTGCCATACAGCCCATGATATCACACCTTTGGATTTTTATTTGTGAGGTATACATATAAAATCTAACTGCTTTGTGGATAAACCAGCTTCGATGAGGCATTGGAAGCCAACATTACTAAAGTTATTCACAAGATACTGACTGAAGCCCTCCACCGAACCATTTATAATTGGTATTTACGGAAAGGGTTTAGATTTGACAGGGATTATCTTTAAAAAATAAATGCCATGAATGGATCTACTGGAAAATACAATAATAAAGATGCCCAATCAATTTGAATTCTCGTTATTTTATTTCAATTTAAAATCCGATTTCTCAAAATTGATCAACCTTTATTGCCTGTGGCCGCAATAAGAGTTCTTGAAGAGTTCGCATTGAGTTTTTGCGTTTTAGTTGGATCACTGATACGCTTGTGAGAAATATATTGTATATACTTAAGAACGATTCGGTCTTCTTGCTTTCTATTTTATATTGTAACTGGTCTGTAGTGTCTGTGGTATTCCGTTAGCACTTAACAAAAGGAATTATAGAGTTGCAAAAAAGCGGATTATCCTACAGCGTTATTTCAGCATAATTAAACGTTTCAACAACTATGGGTTTCAATGTTTTGAAATATTTTTCTGAAATACAGCAGAAAACGTTCCCAGAAGAAAGAAAGCGCGGAAGACTACACATTGATAGGTTGATCGTTAGATGCCAGTAAGAGTGCTGCTGACCTCCATCGATAAATGTTTGTTCATCTGGAAGAGCCAATAACGAAAAGAACAGTTGCGCTTCCATTAGAAGAAGCAGTGTTTCACGGTCGACTAGCGTGGAAGAAGTCATTTGTAACAGCATCGCAACGGCACCGCCGAGTTGAGTTTGCCCGAATGCACATATCTTGGACTTAAAATCAGTGGCGTTATATTTTATTCAGCGATAAAACGAAAATAAACAGAGTTGTTCAAGTTGGTAGGACTACGTCTGACGGCCAAAACGTGCAGCATTCAACGCAAGTTCGTCTCACCAAATATAAAGCACGGTGGAGACTGAATAATGGTGTAAGGCTGCTTTTCGTTGAACGGTGTCGGTCCAATTCATCGTATTGAAAGTAATATGGATGCGTCATGTACGTTTAGATACATCACATATATAAGGTAATTTACAAATTTCATAAGAGAATGAGCCAAGCACAGTTTTTGGAAGACAATTCAATCGCTGTTCTGGATTGGTCACCTTGGAGTACGGACTTAAATCCAATAGAACATCTTTGCGTCGACGTAAAATAGGCTCTCTGCACGCTGAATATCTCAAATTTGGATCAGTTATTTGAAAAGGACGCGGCAGCATGGGAATCCATTCCTGTTGAACGCAGGAGAGGTTTAATAATGTAACTGCAAAGGCGCTTCGCAGTAGTAATAAAGCAAAAAGATTTTGAAGGAAATATTTATGTATACTTTTCCCTTTCGTTTGCTTTTCATATGATGACTTGACTATTAATTTGCTCTGTTCTTAAGCGTTTTTGCTCAAAATGGTGTATGTTTTTCTTAGATAAAGAGGCAGGTTCAGATTGAAACATTTTAAATTTATAAAGTAAAAATTCGCAAAGGGAGAGAACTGCTCCAATATATGCTCCAATGATCATTAAGATAGTATCCCTAGGAACTCAAAATTAATTTACGGCTTGCACAAATTGGCTGTTGAAGCAAAAAATTCAATGTCTGTACCAAGTTTGGTGGAGTTCCATGAAGATGGTCAAATGAAAGAAAAATGTATTATTATTATTATTATGTTTGTGGTTGTTACAAATAATACATTAAACTTAGACCAGGCACTAGCAACTAAAGGAAAACATATTTTCTGATAGCCCTTGCCCTTAGGCAGGCCGTGGAAAATCTCAGAGTACATTTCTGACAGTCACCCCATCTTTTCGTCGATTTCAAAGCTGCATTCGACGGTACGGAAAGAAGTTACTCGTATGCCACGATGTCTGAATTTGGTATCCCCACAAAACTAATACGGCTATGTAAGATGACGTTGCTCAACAATAGCAGCGGCGTCAGAATTGGGAAGGACCTCTCCGAGCCATTTGTTACCAAACGAGGTTTCAGACAGGGTGACTCGCTGTCGTGTGACTTCTTTAACCTGATGTTGGAGAGCATCGTACGAGCCGCAGAACTGAATCGCTCAGGCACAATATTTTATAAGAGCGTACAATTGCTGGCGTATGCCGATGGTATTGACATCATCGGCCTTAACAATCGCGCTGTTAGTTCTGCCTTCTCCAAACTGGATAAAGAGGCAAAGCGAATGGGTCTGGTGGTCAACGAGGACAAAACGAATTACCTCCTGTCTTCAAACAAACAGTCGGCGCACTCGCGTATCGGCACCCACATCACTGTTGACAGTTATAATTTCGAGGTTGTAAAGGACTTCGTTTATTTAGGAACCAGCATTAACACCGATAACAATGTCAGCCTTGAAACCCAACAGAGAATCTTTCTTGCCAAAAAGTGCTACTTTGGACTAAGTAGGCAATTGAACAGTAAAGTCCTCTCTCGACGAACAAAACTAACACTCTACAAGGCTCTTATAATAACCGTCCTAACGTATGGCGCAGAAGCTTGGGCCATGACAACATCCGATGAAGCGACGCTTGGAGTGTTCGAGAGAAAGATTCTGCGTAAGACTTTTGGACCTTGGCAACGGCGAATATCGGAGACGATGGAACGATGAGCTGTATGAGCTTTACGACGACATAGACATAGCGCAGCGAATAAGGATCCACCGGCTACGTTGGCTGGGTCATGTCGTCCGAATGGATACAATCGGTCCGGCTTTGAAAGTATTCGATGCGGTACCAGCTGGTGGTAGCAGAGGAAGAGGAAGGCCTCCTCTACGTTGGAAAGATCAGGAGGAGAAGGACTTGGCTTCACTTGGTGTGTCCAATTGGCGCCGATTTGCACGAGAAAGAAACGACTGGTGCGCTTTGTTAAACTCGGCCAAAATCGCGTAAGCGGTTATCGTGCCAATTAAGAAGAAGAAGAAGCTTTGTACTAAATATTTATCCCAGACCATCCAGCTATAGCCACCAAAAATGTCTAAAGAAAAATATTAATAGGATCCTATTTTACATCTACTCGTTTTTAGCCGATTTTTTTTTTTCATCCGAAAAAATAATCTGGGTAAATTGTTTGCTTTGAGTATGCCCAACCTTTATGTTCTTCGAAAGTCGCAGTCTGGCTAACTTGTGCCGGTGAAGAAAATAAGATACAGTTACCATTTTCTGTATAAAACCAGAATTTGTTAAGAGACTTCCTATCCTTGATTGAAAGCTTATGTGGGAAAACGAGTTATTCCGAGTTACCTGCTTTTTTTAATTTAAATGTGATGAATAACATTTATTTGGTTTGTTCCAGTTTGTTTTTCGAAAATACATAATGCGCCAATAAATTTTCTCTTTCTGCTTGCAGAATGACTATAACAGTTTTCGCTACCAACTGAGTTAGGTAACACATTTTAAGTGAACATTTTTAGTGGTGAAATTGTAATGAAAAATCAGTGATATTATTTTCGAAAGTAAAATCTAGTGATGTTCTATGTATCAACCTGCCTTTACAGCTGCTGCAAGCTTATAAAAATGACCATACAGTGTAAATTATACAACAAAAAGAATTCATTATTCAACAATTAAGAAAATATCAAAAACTCAAAGGTCAATGAATAAATTAAAATATATTCATTTGGTTTCTAATTGGCCTCTCTTAGCACGAGTGTACAGTTTAAAAGCCTTTACAAAATTTTGAGGAATGGGCCTCAGCTCATCCACAGCTAGTCGATCCGATTCTCCATACTGCCAATGCCTTAATCTGCCCAAATGTTGTTATTCAGCGAGATGAGATGTGGGCAATATGGCGGTCATTATTCTCTACTCTCAAATTATTATAGCCCTGCTGGCTGCGGCTGAGTCTTCCAGACTTAGGCCCACGAATGCCCTAAACATTCTAAGATATCGAAAATAAATATTTCCTTGTTTGGGTGTTAAAATTTTCTCCACAAAATTCAGAGTTGTTTTGCCGTTGGAATAAACTCCTACCCACACCATTCCCATAAGACTTGAGCTAAAACATAAATCATGTCCTAACACCTAAACTCGGTATCTCGGATAAGTGTGCATCGTGTAGCCCTTTCAGTGGGATTTCATGTGAGGTGGCCTGTGTAATTTCTGGCATAATTCTAGAATGTACTGTTGGCTAGCGAAAGGCAGCGAACTTATCTGAGGTCCCGGAACAAAGCCCGAGAGAGCGGCCGAACGCCAGAAAAAAGTCACCCAATCGCAGCAACGCTGGATCACGTATTCAACGCTGGATCACGTATTCAACGCTGTGCCTTCAAACTTATTCCTGAGCATCGGAGCTTGACTAAAATCACATGTTGGATTGGATTTTTATATGCCCCAAGTGCTTAGTGGGCCCGGCTGTTTCAGACAGTACTTGTACGGATAGGGTCATAATAACACAACGCTATGTGCCTCATATGAAGGTGTGTCGGTAATTGTGCTAGAAAAAGAAGCGTTAAAAGGCGTTATGCAAACTTGCTAAAGCCCAGACAATTTGATCGTATACCATATGTCTTAAATTCCGCGATGCGGAATCTACAAAACTTAGAAAAATTCAACAAATTTTCATCTCACTTTTAACCTTTTTTATTTCTGAAATTTTAAAAAAGTGCTTGGTTTTGTAACTTCGACTTGGTATATGATTCTTTTTCTTTCGATTTATATTATCGTACTGTATGGAATTTAAACCATGTTTTTGATTTTCTTAGTGAAAAAAGTTGAGAAACTTGAGTTAAAATCGATTTTCATCTAAAATTTGGCTTGATGCAGAACTCTGATGGGTACAAATCAAAGATTAGTGTAAATAAATGTTGAAGAAATTCGGTTGCGGAGGTTCAAAGCTCACCCATGACGTGTTTGTGAGGAATCTTGGATTTATACATTCATATGAGCTGGGCATAAAACAACAGTCGACCGTGTGGGTGTTCCATGGTGATCTTAATTCAGCAAAAGTTGTTCGCGAAAGAAGCACCTCAAAGTAAATAGTGGCTGTTTTTCGTAAAATCTGATCATGGTGCAACTGTACCGCGAGACAAACATAAAACTGTAAATACTTACTGGTACTCAACTTCTTGTTTGTCAGAAGTTTTTGAAAATTAAAGAAACCACCCATCGAAGCCGAATCATCCTTCAGCAAGGCAATGCGATCTCCATGTGGCAAACCTGCTTTGAATATTGGAAAATAAATATTTAGAAAAACCATAAAGCCGTTTTTATGATTATGTGACTGCGTTTTCATTATTGGCCTCAAGGTATAAAAGGCAATCGTAATATATATGTAAGTAGTTTCTGTTGCACTATGAATGTTGTAATTGTAATAAATGAATAACTTTGCAAATAAAAATAATGAATTTATTAAAAGAAATTACGATGACACTAATTGTACTGTTATGGTACGGAGTGTGTTTCACTTCGCGTCAATTTTTATTTTGTTTATTTACATAGCTATTAAATAATTTCGTAAGTTCGCGAAATATACAAAAATCTACTTCTGCCCTATTCATGAAACGAGTTTTAATGTTGTATAATTTAAAGAGCTACAGTTTGGAAATATAAAAGTTTTAATTAATTTTGTAAGAAGTAGGAAAACTACGAATCTCTATAAAGTTTATTTAAATATGCAGTTGTGTTCATTGTCTTAACTTCCTCGTCTCTTCTTTTATGCTATTTTAGACTATTTTGTTTGAAACGCACTGCACACTCAAATCAGTTCATTTGGCGCAAAAAAAAAAAATAAATAAATAAAGCCCATTGTACATATAACACAAAAGGTGTGAAAAGTTTTGGAAAAATTTTGTTAGTTTCATTATTGCTTATTCAGATCAAAAGTTGTTCTTTTGTTTTGCATTCACATAATCCAACAACATTTTAATTTGTAACAATCACAATTAAAGATAGCGAACATTGCAAAATTTAACTGATCCCTTTATCAAACTTGGTACAAAGTACTGTGTCTATGTACTCTGTAGTATTATGCTTAATACAATATTATATAATGCAATACAAACGCATCTCGCTCAACATAGACGAATAAAAGATGCTGTAAGAATTATATTTCGTCTACACTTCTGATATTGAAACTGAAGGGGAATAAGTGTAATGAGGTTTATTCTAAATGGGTCAGCGAAACAAAGTTGGTTAAGGAGATGAGGAAAGGCTTTGTAACAAATAACTTTTTATTTTTAATATTATTTTATTATTATTTGCATCTAATGCCGGGTCTGAAGTAATCGGAAAAGCTCCGGTGCAAAGCTCCATAGTGCGTTGCAGTCCCGATAAGGTCCTCCTGCCTCCCACGAGAGAGAGTCTATATATCCAAACCACTAACGCATAGGTGATCCATAGGACCTTGCCAGGAGAAAGACCCCACGTTTTCCCAAAAACACCCTTGCACTGCCTGAAGGATGTCAGTGCTTTGGATGTCTTTGTTTCAACGTGTGACTTCCAAAGGAGTTTACTATCCTGGATTACTCCAAGATATTTAATTCCTTTGAATAGCTGGATTGTGACTCCTTTTAGCTTAGGCAGAACGAGTCCATCAAGCTACCTCCTTCTGGTGAATAGGACAATACCAGTCTTGGTGGGGTTTGCCGATAGCCAATTCGCACAGCACCAAGTGTCAATCATATCCAGAATTTTCTGCACTTTCCTAAAGATGTTCATAAGCGAAGAGCGTGTTCCCAAACAGGCAACGTCGTCCGCATATGCTTGTGCGCAGTCTCCCGAATCGTTTTAGATGGTGAGCAGAGGATCGAGTGGCTTTATCCAACGCCCCCTCTATATCTAAAAAGATGCCCAGAGCGTAGTCCCTCCTGTCGATGGCCAGCTTCACCCTAGCAAGAAGGTTTTGCGGTGCCGACTCGTAGGAGTTTCCACTTTGATAGGCATTCTGAAATTGAGACAGAGGGTGAGCCTTCAGCGACTGCTGACGCATGCTCAATTCCACCAGTCGCACGAGACTTTTCAGCATGATAGAAGTCATGCTGATGGGTCTCTCTCTTCCAACCTTAGAGATTAAGGTGACCCTCACCATCCTCCAGTAAAAATATCTTCAACGCTGCAGTCAAGGACTCTGCGCCTGCCTTCACCATGACAGGATATATGTCATCTGGTCCGGGCGACTTGTAGCCGCCAAAAGATTTGATGGCAAATCGAATGGCGACCTCATTCACCACAGATCTGACAACGTACCAATCATGCCGAAAAGGTATAGCTCTGACAACAGCCTCTTTCAATAAGGGTTGTTGCCGCCCGACGTTTATCTGATTACCTGGAAGGAGAGATTCCATCAGCAAGCTGAGTTCCTCACTGTGTCTCTCCGTGAAGGAGCCATCAGATTTCTTAAGTGACCGCAACTTTGCAGTTGGGTCCATTTTCAGGATCCTAACCAATTTCGCAGTGTCACTCAGAGATTCAATACCGCCGAGAGCCCCGTCCTTTGCACTTGCAGCTGCCCCAGATTGTATGCTGGACATTAGCATCGCAATATAGAACAAGGCCCAGGTTGCGTTGCTCACAGAACCTCACGAGACTTGTGGCCTTCCCAGGTGGTGGCCCTCCCAGATTATCGTAAGGAAAATAAGCAAATTCAATCACAAACTTCGACCATCCGCGTCTACCCCTATAACACATCACAGGCGCTAACAGATCTTGACAACAGAATTGCTCAAGACCCGTCACAGTGAGATGGGATGATACTATAAGACCGGTCCTAGGTCCCTAAAGACCCAGGGCTCTTGCACTGTTGTTATTTGGGGTAATGTGTGCAGCTGGGTAAGCCTTCTACTTAGTAGTGCAGTAGCGGCTTTGTTCCAATGTTTTGACCTCATCATTTGCTGAAAAACGCTTTCCACTTCTGCAGTTTTTTGGGTCCAGAAACACATGGTAGTCGCTAGGGGCCAAATCTGGATGCTCCAATAATTCGAACTTTAATTCCTGGATGTTAGCCATCGTCAAAATGCTCTTGTAATACTGTGCTTTGTCCTGATGACAAATAATTTTTTTCTTTTGCAAGCTGAGTATTTCTTCTCGAATTTTTTTCTTCAGCTGTCCTAAAAAGTTACAGTAATATTCAGAATTTATTGTTTTACCAGGTTGCAAGTAACCCATAAACAAAATTCCTTTCGCATCCCAAAAAACTGATGCTAACACCTTTTTTGCCGATTTTTGGACACGAACTCATTTCGGACACTAACCAGTTTCACACCACCCTTTAGCTTTTTTTTTGGTTTACTACCCTCGTTATATTATAGAACCAAGTCTCATCCATAGTGATGAATCCGATGCACAGAATCCACTTCATCCTTTCGAAAACGCTCTAAATGTAGCTGAGAAAGTCGCATTCGAATGTGTTTTTGTTCCATTGGTAGCGAAGGCGGCATCGAGACAGCTTTCTGAAATCCAATACTATAAACAAAATATTGGTAACACTGCCCTTTACTTTACTTTTAAAATTCGTTCATACAAGTAAATTTCCTTTGCTCTTAAATCTTTATATATAAAAATGAATGTTTGTCTGTATGTCCTCGATGAACTCAAAAACTACTGTGTACCGATTTTTCTTTAAAGTTATTTTTCTTAAATTTATTTTAGTTGTTAGCGTTGCAACGCGTGCCGGGTACAGCTAGTCCAAAATAAAAATTCACTCACTCCACGATACTTAATTTTGCCATAGTAGAAAATACTGTGACACATCGAGGCTACGTAGCTTCTAAACAAAGAATTAATTGATACGTTGAAATGGAACTTCAAAAAACATTAGGCTAGTAGCAACACACCGCAAAACTTATTGAATAACAGGATGATGGTCAGGTACAACCCGACTCGGCAGGACGGACGCGATAAACGACGGGCAAAAATGCTCTTTGGATCTTTGGAAGATGAAAAAGTATTACATGAATTTAATATTGATTTCGGTTCTCGAAAACAGCCTTTCCTATCCAAATAGTGAGAAAAAACAATAAGCATTGCTGATATACTTGTACACGTCTATCTATGTGCTTATAAGTACTATCTGTTTTTATTTTGTTTCTCTTCTAGGAAATGTATGCTCTTGCCCTTTGGCTTATCCACATTCGATTACGCAAAAGTAAAGTAAACCATTCAACGACCTTAAGCTTTCAATTTAATCAGTCTAAATGATTTATTTCGGTCGTCATCGGTTGACTTGAAACTGTGAATTGTGGTGCATTTCTTTGAATATATGTATGTACGTACTATGTCATACATATATGTATGTATATCCTATGTACGCATTTTAATTTCAACACATACATACATACAACAATCAGTGTAATTTGGTGTAACAATGGACGAATTTGAAGATCTAAAATTATATGGAGTGAGTTTTTCGAATCGTTGACAAGATTGCATTTCAGGCGCTAAAGACTTTTTATATGGCTTTAATGTTTACACTTGATTTGGTCTGTGGTGGTTTCAGATTTCGGTTGTCCAAGTCGGCCATTTCTTTGTTAGATGATAAAAACAAATAAATTGGCAGTAATTGGCAAATTTTGGTGTTTTTAAATCGTAATAGATTTTGTTTTAATAGAATTTGGATAACTTGGCGAATTTCCGGCACAACTACCAGTATGTAAGCAGTTGTGTGGTAGATGCCCAAATGCTTTGATTTCTGAGGTTTTGATAAAATAAAATGGGACAAAATAGAATGACATTTCATCAATTTCGCCAACATCATATCGTCCCCTTAGTATTAAAATAGCCTATAAATTTTTTGATATTTTGAGAAAATGAATTTCAAACTTTTTGTCGAAAGTAGCTCTCACTCAAATCTCGTTATGTCTGTAAATATTTGTAATTTTTTGACTGACGTTTTGACCCACTTTGTGGAACTAGAATTTGACAAAATTTTGACCACATATAAAATCGACGATGGAGAATCCAAAAATTCAATAAAAAAATAATAGCCTATGAGCACATAGGCTATTGTTATCTAAGGGGACGATATGCGCCGTGCTTTGCAGCAACGGCTTCAGATGTGCCTTCAAGTGCTGTAAACGAGGCTTAAACTTAGAATTCTGAGCCATCTCTGCTTTTCTTAGCAACCCAATACTATTCAGTTACTCCAAAACTTTCTGTGCTGACGATTAAAAGTTATTGAATTTAAAGTCACATTCAAGTTATTGAAGTGCTTTGCCGATATACTGGATATCGACGTCTGTTACAATTGTTGCTTATGTTAAAAAATGTCGAAACTTATACATACTAAATCTCACATAAATATAGCCGGGTTATCGAAACTTTCGGTGAAGCTGGTGACTGTTCTTAGACTTTCCATGCTTGAAAATATTCTATAATAGTAAAATGAATATACATACATGCGGGCGCCGTAGCCGAACGGCAGATATTTTTTGAGGAGTTTTTTCATTGCAGATATACACTCTGAGGTTTGCCATTGCCTACCTGGCACTTACCTTCTTCTTAAGCCGCTTACGCGATTTTGGCCGAGTTTAACAAAGCGCACCAGTCGGTGCCCTCTCGTCCTAATCGGCGCCAGTTGGACACACCAAGTGAAGCCAAGTTCTTCTCCACCTGATCTTTTCAACGCAGAGGAGGCCTTCCTCTGCTACAACCAGCTGGTGCTGCATCGAATACTTTCAGAGCTTGTTGTAAAAAATAATCGAATATACAATTTTTGTATAAAATTAATTAAAATTAATAAATAAATAGGCAGAACTTATCACTTGCTTTTGAGGCTCACGGTATATAGTGACATGAAAATGATAGAATTATTCGCTTACAAATTTTTAGTATCGTCCGAAGCCGACATATTGTTGTAGTGCACTATAATATAATATCAAGAAGATGAATAGCTTATGGGGCACTGATGGGCATGAGGGATATTGAACTAGTGGGTATCACATATAGATCGAGTTCTATGGAAGTGAGTAAGGAAGTTGTAAGTTGCAGAAACCAACGGACAGAGTTCAGAGGTGAGTCCATGTGCTTTGTTTTTCACTAATTGAACTATTCACTTCATCGGTCTCGTAGAGATTGTAAGGTTTTCGAGTTATTAAAATGTCGTTTGAAAATTTCCATACCTTCATATTATTTCATTTCTATTAGGTACTTGTTGTGAATAAAAGCAAAAAGTCTTTGTTAATTTTTGTATATTAATATTTTGCTTACGTTGCAATTCAAAACAAATACTAATTCGCACAAAGATCACAAAAAGCACGTAGCTATAGCGTCATTATCACTGACAGGTCCCTTAAACTTTGTGCGAAATTCATTCATTCATCTTCAACAAAAAACACAAAAACAATGCAAATTACACAGAACAGAGCGGTAACTTTATTAATGTATTCTGTCTCCTTAATTAAACATTCATAGGGGCATAAATAAGAAGAATAGTAGTGTGAATTTTCAACATAGATTTTCGTTCAAGACTTTAACAAATTTGACAGCGTTTTCCTTCCTCCAAAAAGTAATTGATTCTGCCTCGAAATAACGTAAATAACACCAGCATTTTTTTAGAAGTTTTTTTAAATTAAAATTGTAACATAAAGTAACTACAAATCTCAATGTTAGGTGTAAGCCGTTCCAATATGGCCACGCGCTTGCCGGGCATACAACTTGCAGGCGGCTACTAGCGCTGATTGATCTTCAGAAGTGTTAAGATGGTGTCAGGTGGAATCGTAGCCTCACAAAAACATGATTGCTCAAGTTACACCGTGTTATTCGATCAGTGTTTGCTGACTTCATTCGAAATCTAACTGTATATACAGTTACTTTCTACTGTACTTACATTTGATATTTAAAGAAGAAGTTATACGGAACTAATAAAAATATTCTAAAAAATATGCATAAAATATCGTTCAATTGCAAACACTTCGTAGGTAAATTTTTCTAAATATTTTGGTACCAACCCACTCATCACTCTTTTAATCTTTTGTGTAATTGTTTGATATACAACCAAATTATAATGCAAAAGTAGTCACCCTTTCGGAAGATTTATAATTTTTGCAAATGGCGTCGTAAGTCAGACATATTTGGCACTTGTGAACGAGACAATATAAGGATTTCTATCATTCAAAATCATTTTATTTATTTATTTAAAATTGCATACAATCGTTTGATAAACTACATGGAAAATCGTAATAAATCATGGTACGAACATTTGTCCAAGCTGACACAACTTCAAGTAATTCTGATCGATCTGCTTAAACGAAAATTTGGGAAGTTCGAAAATATAGACATTTTTCAAATCAATTTTTGGGAATGAAATTTCTTAAAAACCACAATCAATTGCGAAATTCGACCATTTGGTATATCAGTCAAATCTAAACTTTGTATTCGAATCAACTGGAGTAAACATATGTAACAATAAAAATATCGAAAGTGGCTCGAAAAAAGTGAACATGAAATTATAATATGTAATTTATGTTTGATTGCCCACTTCAGTTTAAAAATTAGTGCTGACTATTTTCATGTTCCAGCGGGTATTATTTCTAGGTTTTTTCGACTTTTACTCTGATCTTAGGAGTATAAGGGCAAAACTAATATTTTTGGGGTACTTTTTGAGAATATTTTTACTATTTGCACCGAAAACTTTTCAGGTATGTTTTCCATTTTCAACGTAATGCACTTAACGACAAATTTCAGGCAGCACACAATTTATAGTCGCCACGGCTTTAAATACATAAAGAAGGCACTCCGTGATAAATCGAAATCAATCATGCCTCTGTAAGTAATACGGAGTTAGTATTCATATCGGACAAGTGCTTAAAAGCTAGTTAAGCAATATTTTTGTTCAAGCCGACAAATTATTGTAATTAATTTGGTCGCCATGCTAATGTCTTATACAGTGTGGAATTGTAGCATTCATTAGTTTTCCTTACTTGCG
Source organism: Anastrepha ludens (assembly GCF_028408465.1). Taxonomy (NCBI): domain Eukaryota; kingdom Metazoa; phylum Arthropoda; class Insecta; order Diptera; family Tephritidae; genus Anastrepha; species Anastrepha ludens. The sequence continues at coordinate 76,960,021 of NC_071502.1, forward strand.
GTTTCAGCAAGGATTTAAAAGGTTATTTATCTGAAGATCAGCTACTAAACAACGATGTTCCTTTGAAGAATTCATAAATTGTGATAATTACATATGTACGAGTACATCTGCAGTATATGCAGCAGGTACGTTAAAAGGTGCTGAAATCTTGGAGGAAGTTTTAGCTGGGAAAGTGCTGGCTTTAATAAAGGGCACCTATGACCTAATTGAACCAAAGTTACCATTAAAAAATTATTTCATTTGTCAAATCATTATGATAATGATGACGTTTATAATTCTTTGATATATCATACATAGTATAATAATCTCTCATCACGATGAGACCGTACTGAAAGCCGGAATCGCCGAGATTCCGTTATCTTCGTGGACGGACCCTCATGCGAGATGAGATAATTAAGATAATGCAGATTTGAAAATGTCTCTTTTTCTCAATCGTGTGTGACCTTCATTTAGATGTAGATTTCGGGCTAGTTTATTGGGATGGTCTTCTAGCTTTTGTAGCTCTAGAGGTAATGCTGATCTCGAATTAAGCATCCAATATAGGTTTTTCATTTTAAGCTTGATATTAACTTTTTTTTTAATATGATTCCGCCATGTGAGTTTTCTATCTAAGTAGTTCCAAGATATTTTATATCATTTTGTTGTGGTATATTCTGGTCATTAATTTTAACTGCAGGGCAAGTTTCTTTTCTTAGAGTAAAAGTAATATGCACGTATTTGAATTCATTAACCTTTATTCTCCAGTTTTTAAGCCATGCATCTATTGCATCTATATGACTTTGCACCAGACGTTGCCACTTTTGGGTTTGTGTGAGTGCAAAGAATTGCAATATCAGCGGCAAATGTTGATGTCATTGTTTGGCTCGTCGTTGGCATGCCAGATGTATGAATACGACCTAGAACGCTGCCCTGTAGAACACCAACGTCTTTTCTTCAATGGCGAGAGAAAAAATCTTTTTGTTTTACAACAAATTCTCTATTTGTGATGAAGTTCTGCAGCAAGAGTTACATACATTCGTAGGTAGTAAACTAGTAATTTTGTAAAGTAGGCCGTGGTGCCATACCTTATTGAATGTTTGTGCTACGTGAAGAACAGTGCAGTGCAGTACTGGTTTTTCTCAAAGGACTTTCATATAAAGTACACCATGCAATGAATTTGCTCGGTTGTACTATGTTTTGTTCTAAATCCAAATTGGTGTTGAGGAATAATAGTGTTTTCACGAATAAAGTGCATTATTTTCTACAAGAGGAACATTTCTAAAAGCTTCGAAAGTACAGACGATAGACTAATTGGCCGGTAGGAAAGAAGCTTGGCTTAAGTCTTTCCCAGATTTACCAATCATATTGATTTCAGATAATTTCCAAGCTTTCGGCTAGTAGGTAACACGAGAAGAACGGCAATATTGGGAAGCTCTTTCAGCATCTTTGTCGTAACCTTACGCTTTTTGAAGTCTAAGTTGATTAATAACTGAAACTATGTTATTTCTTTTAAATCTTATTGGCATTTTGGTAGTTGCAATAAGTCTAGTGGTAGACAAGTAGTTGCAGAAGATTGATTGGGAGTGAAGACAGATTTCAGATGCTCAGCAAATACGCACCCCTTTTCAGAATCCGTACGTGCCCAGTTACCATTCCCTAGTCGAATTGGTAATTCATACTGTATGGCCGGTTTTGTTGCTTTCCACAGTGCATAATCTGTTCGGTCAGTAGGAGTAAGTTTAGAAAGAAAATCGCGAAGATCCCTCTTCTTTTCTTTTTTAAGAGCGCAACGAACCAAACTGTGCATCCAGACAACAATTTCTTGTATTTTGGAAAACGATATTGTTGCCAAGACCTTCTCAGCTCTTGTTTTTTTTTTAACTAAATCTTCTTTAGTCTATAGCGTATAAAAATACAAATAATTAGAAAAACACACGTTATCATTTCTGAAATTCCATAAAAGCATCAAAAAATGATGCATAGCTCGTTCGACCTAATTAAACTGAAACAACAAAATTCCATAATAAAATGGTAAATTTAAAACAGAGTCATTTTTATTCCATTTTATGTGACCGGAAGTCTGTTATGCGAATAATATACAATAATAAACCAGTAATAAGTAAATGCTAAATTATATCCAAAGCTCACTCTATACTCTATAGTATGTATGTATGTACATATATAGTTGCGGACAAGTTCAAGGGTGATTTTGTTTTGGTTGTCATGCGTCCAGTAATATTTTATTGTTTTTATTTTTTGTGGAACAAAAACCAACTGTGCAGCTAATCTCCAGTGTTGTAAAGGAAAACATCCGTTCGATTGCATTGAAGAGCATTCGTATATGCAACTTTGTACTTATGTATATTGATACGCACACACATTCCTACAAACGCACATTCATATACTGGTCTCCCATATGCAATTTGCATTTATTGGCTGTACAACTAATTAATTTCGTATTTTTTTTGTTAAAAAACCATTTATTTAAGTATAAAAGTGAAAAAATATTTTATTTAAAATATTGTCCATCGGAAGCGGCAACTTTTTCCCATCTTTCAGGCAATTTATGAATTCCATCCCAAAAAAACTTCTCATCTTTTGCGCCGAAAAAGTCATCAAGCCATTTTTTAATACCTTCCACATTTGTGAACCGTATTCCAGAAAGGTGCTTCTGCATCGACTGAAAGAAGTGGTAATCAGAAGGAGCTATGTCTGGGCTATAAGGCGGATGAGGTAGAATTTCCCATCCGGCATTTTCCAAATAAATTTTGACCGGTATTGCAACATGTGGCCGAACATTGTCATGATGGAAAATCAATTTCTCGTGTCTGGTCGCCAATTCTGGCCGTTTTTCGGCTATTGCTTTCTTCAAACGTATCAATTGTTGCCTGTATAGCTCTCCCGTGATCGTCTGGCCCGATTTTAACAGCTCATAGTACAGCACACCCTTCTGATCCCACTAAATACAGAGCACTACCTTCAAACCATGAATATTCGGCTTTGTTGTCGATTTGGCTGGTTGGCCTGGCTTCACATATGATCTTTACGCTTTGGGTTGTCGTAATGAATCCACATCGCCAGTGACAATACGATGCAAAAACGATTTCTTTTTGTGGCGATTGAGCAGCATTTCAGACATGCAAAATCGTCTGTCAACGTTTCTCGGCTTCAATTCGTGTGGCACCCAATTTCCTTGTTTGTGAATGTATCCGGCTGCTTTTAAACGTTTAGAAATAGCTTGTTGAGAGACTTCCAATGTTTTTGAGTTTGAATGGATCCGGATCGATTAATGCCTCCAATTCATCGTCTTCAAACTTTTTTGATGGGCCTGATTGCTCTTTGTCTTCTGCGTCAAAATCACCACTTTTAAATCGTTCAAACCACTGCTGACATACTCTAACCTCTGGAGCATATTCAGGATAAGCTTCTGAGAGTAAACGATGTGCTTATGTTGCACTTTTCTTTAAATTGAAGAACAAAAGCAAACCTCCCCGCAAATGCTGTTTTGTTGGAACGTAATTTGACATTTTGACTGTAATAAAAAAAAATGTGTGTTTACTAACATTCACTGTGACATATCACATATACTTGATTTTTTGGCGTGCTTTAACATAGAATAGCTGTCACTGTCAAAATATGGAGGTTGCTTTGAAGCCATGGTGGCAGACAATGGACGTTTCAACAAGACTCGGCATCGTCTCACAAAGCTCGAGTGAACCAAGAATGGCTAAAAAACAAAGTTCCGGACCTCATAACGTCCACGCAATGGCTCTCAAATTCACTAGACGCGAATCCGATGGAATATTCTCGTTGGACCATTTTGGAGTGAAAGGTCTGAACTAAAAGATTCACGCTGAAAAAAATCATTGGGCGCGAGTGGGCCAAAATACCTGCAAGTGACATTTGTGTGTCTTGCGATTCAGTTCTGGTCTGTTTAAAGGGCATAGTCAAGGCGAAAGATGGTCATATCGGGTAAAAGTAAATGGGTTGGTCTTAATTTCGTATTATTTTCACAGATTTTTTACATTGAATTTAATAAAAGTAGTTTTCTAAACTAAATTTATGGGCTTTTTAATTGATTACACTTCGAGTGCTGGACTCACGCAGCAACTTCACTTTTCAATTATTCAGGAATCATCAAGAAGCAGTGTAAAATTAAAACACGAAATTATTTTTGATCCATTGTTTTGAAAATAACAAAAGTAGCATCACTATTAGCACAATAACTCACGACCTAGTGAATAAAATATCAGAAATTTTAACAGCAGTCTTTTCAAGGTTAGTACTAACTGAAAAAGAGGTGAATGCAATAAAACTGGTGCCATCCATGTGTAAGGCCCAAGACTTTTCAGCTCATGTGATATATTGAAATTCAATTCGGAAATATAAGATCTAGCGAAGCTTTTGAAAAAAATATTTATTTGAATAGATTTTTTAATTATTTCGTTTTGCATTGATCACTTATTGATTACTTATTTACTTCATTCAAAAATGTAATTAAAATGCAACTTTTTGTGCTCCGTACGGAATGGAATTGGAAAAATTTGCATATGAAAAAAAAAAATTGAAGTTGAGAATTGGCTGAATTTGAAATTTTCACTTTACTAAATTTACCTTTTCCGGCCCGTTTTTTCTGAAACTACTACACGTCGCATATTTCATGCCATTTGTTCATGATAAAATATTATTAAAATAAAAATTTTGAAAAAATCCTTCTGTTTCTGTTGGCGTTATGTAGTAGAAATAAGCGCCGACCCATCGACATGCGATTAAGGTGTCAAATGGAGCAACTTGGGATTAGGGTTCAAATTGAAAGGGCTATAAAATTATATCACAAGAATCCCTCTAAAAGATTTGATTAAATATTTCGACGATAGTTTTTGTTAAATTTTTGTTATTTTTTTAGCACAAAAGCGCGGTTTTGAGACTTCTAATGGCGAGATATCTGTCGATGTAATGGAGAAAGCTGATGGGACTTTGGTCGGAGCCCTGCCCCAGGCTGTCGAAGAAATTGCACCCAGTAACCATTATAGTACCTAATATACTATAATGATATAAAAAAGAGTTAAAAAACTTGTATAATCCCTGGTTGGTTCCGAAGCATCTAAACCGATTTTGAAATACTTTTTTTTAATGTTCGAGTACTTTGCATTTCCAAAAGACAGTAACTTTTTTACAGGTTTAGGTTTTGCGAAAATTTATATAATTGGCGCGTACACCCTTTTTGTCTACGTCTTGATGTTGTTCCACAAATGGAGGGACCTACAGTTTCAAGCCGATTCCGAACGGCAGATATTTTTATGAGGAGCTTTTTCATGGCAGAAATACACTCGGAGGTTTGCCATTGCCTGCCGAGGGGCGACAGCTATTAGAAAAATGTTTTTCTTAATTTGGTGTTTCACCGAGATTCGAACCTACGTTCTCTCTGTGAATGCCGAATGGTAGTCACGCACCAACCCATTCGGCTACGGCGGCCGCCGATTGAGTTTAGTTCCGCTAGTTTTTCAAATTAAAGCTAAAAATATTGTGAAAGCGCGTCTTTATCAAAGTGTATTTTTAAAACTTTTTTTCATAAAAATAAAGTAAACCATTTCGCGAAGAAAAAAAAAATAAAATGAATTTCCCATGGCTTAATTATGTTACCAAATTAGGTATAAGCGGATTAGAAAAACATGTATGCATGTATGTGTTTTATGAAGCACGAAAGATATATAGAAGTTTGCGCACGCTGTTACATGACTTGATTGCCTCATACACATAATATATATTGTACATGGTTACGTAAATAGGTACATATATACGAGTATGTTGCAACACTTTTACGCCAAGCAACAACTTAATCAATATCATTTTCCAATTTGTATATCTTTTATGGCAGTTCAGTGACAATGGTGACATAATCGAAAATCGTGCATCGTCTACTGTCGCCTAGAACAAAAACACTAAATAAATTTAAATAAATATATTTACTTAAATATTTTTGAGAATCCAGAATCAAATGAACAAATGAACAGGATTATGTCAGCAAATATTATTACATAATACACATTTTTAGGATCACCTTCAGACATGAAGCGTTGAAAAATGTCTCATAATGGTCTCCCAAGAGAGTTAATGAATGCTCTTTCTGGTTAAAAGTTAACTGCACTTATAATGAATGTCCTATTCTGATATGTGCTAAAATCCTTATTTAGTCCGCCTTTTTTTATGACGGTTACCTTTCACATTTTGCGCCATTGCATTTTATGTGTGTCGAGTTTTAATTCGATATTTCTATTCAAAAGTTTAGTACAATATTTTTACCATAATCATACAAATACCGTTTCTACTTATGAGCTTTATTTGTTTTTTTTTTTGTAACGAGTTGAAAAGATTATATTGCTAAAAAGATTGGTTTGAACTCGTGAAAACTTCGTGCGATGTTTTATTGTGATATTCGACGTGGATTACTTCGACTTTTGGCGCTCTACACTTTCTTACTTACGTGCCGTTGTTGACCGAATCTAAAATAGCGCGTCAGCTATTTCTGTCCTCTGCACGTTGGTGCCAGTTAGAAATCTGGAGTGCTAACGGATCCTGCAACACTTGGCCCTTCCAACGGAGGTGTTGTCTTCCTTTTTCTGGTTTTCCTTTTTTGGTTTATCGTGTCGTAGATTCGTCTTGCTGGAAGGTTTTCTTTCATACAGGTTACATGGCCAAGCTGTCGTAGCGTCACATTTTTAGCGTCGTATTTTTACACAGCTAACTACTCGCTGTTCTACCGTACACCGCACCTCTCACTAAATCGAAAAGCTTTGTGATCTGCTGTTGACATCGTCCATGCTTCTGCGCCATATTGCAGGAGGGGAATGATGAGTGTATGAGGATAGATCTACTTCTCAATTGCCTACTGAGCTCAAAGTAACACTTGTTGGCAAGAGTTAATATCCTAATAACCTTCAGACAGTTGTAATTTTTGCGTTAATGCTGGCCCCAAGGTAGACAAAGCGCTTCACAAGACGCGAAAACTTCTTGTGTTTTGCACTTTGTTTTGCCCTTATTCACAGCCGATGTCATCGGCATATGCTATTAGCATGGTACTCTTGCCGAAGATATTACCAGTGCGGTTTAGCTCAGCAGGAAACCGACGAAGAGATGGTGTGTGATAAGTGGTTTTTCATGGGTTTTCTCCAAGGTTTGGTGTATTGTTAAGATCTGGTCTATGGTGGACTTACGAGGTGTGAGGCCGCACCAATCAGTTTGTTCACGATGGCCTTCATTCTCTCACACAATACGCTCGACAGGACCTTATGTGCGCACCACACTTAGCTAGCTATTGCACCGGTTGTCTAAATCGAATAGTCTGAAGTGTTGTTCACCAACATGCACCAAGTATGTGTAATCCCTTTATCGGCAAAATACTTCCGCTGACCTTGAGTTACCAGACAAGATAACAAAATTCGGATAAGATTCTTTAAAGTTCCTTTTATTGGCGCTCCAGACGAAAAGGAGTTTACCAAATATATAATATTTTAGTAGAACAAGAAAATTGGTTAGTTAAAACACAGTAGACAGGCAATAATTCAATACTAAACTAGTTATCTTATTCTCTGAATAACTATAAAATTTACATCTGAAGATTTTATGATTTTCTGTTAGAAAATAGCCCCTAACTAGGTGGAAGATTCGACCTTATAAATTTTACCCTTTCCACCTGAGGCCTTAAATTGGTGATGCGAGTTCACTCTGCCAATGCGTCAGCTCCGATGTATAATATATCAGTAACTAGGCTCCTCATAGAGCGAAAGAGTTGCTCAGGGCGAGCGCCAATCCGTCTGCGCTTTCCGGGATCGGTAAAGCGTAGGTCAGGCTTCAGGGAACTGGGGTAGGTGCATTGTTTTCGAGGATACACCCGCTCTTGTCTGGTTAAATAAAAAGTATGGATTACAACAAAGGAAAAAAGACAAAAAGAAGACAAACAGCGGAAGGCTATTAATGATGGAGATTTAGAGCAGAGCCGCCACAAAAGACGAATACGACTCTTACAAATATTTCATTGCCAACTAGAGTGAAACCAAAGACGGGCAATGAACGTCTTAAGAATTAGACGTAACAGTAACGTCAAAAGAGGTTGAAAAGAATGCAATGGAGACCCCCCCTCTCAACAGCTCGAAAAACGGGTGTTGTCGGAGAACACACCTTCAACCGCAAAAGGAAATGCACCAAGTCCTTCTGAACCCGACTTTCCAAGAAGCCACGACTTCGAGAGCCTGAGAAATTGCAAGTGGTAAGTCGGCAGAAATCTAGGCCCAATACCGGGCCAAAAGGAATCAATTGAATGGAAAGCGATGGAGCAGAGAAAGCTAAGGAGAACAAAAATAAGAATGATTGGGTACCAAAACCAAAATCGGCGGCTATAGAAGGAAGGAAAGAAGGAGGTCCATGAAGCTCTGAGGCAAACAATTTTAGCCGGCCCTAATGAAAATATCGATGTTAGGATTGCAAAAAGTAATCAACGCGAACAAGTACGGCTTATGCTACTCTCGCTATTGAAAGCGCGGAAAAACTGCTCCAGCAGGCTCGGATGGGTTAGTGCAAGAATCAGAGTTAGCACATTTCTGAAGCGGTGTTACCGGTGCTTCGATATTGGATACCTTCAATCAAATTGCAAGTGATCAGACTGAAATAGGAAAGGCCTATGCATCTGATGCGGAGAAGCCGGGCACAAAATGAAAGAGTGCACCAAAGAGCTCAAATGCTGCTTATGCACTTCTATGGCAGTAATCAACTTGTGGGGGGAGCACACTTACGCGGCCGAAATGTGCTTCGAATAAGGGTTCACCCTTCATAGATTTAAATATGGTAACTACCTGTGACTTAAGATATACCGAAATATTGCATAACTTGTATGCTCGTATTCTTCAGCCTTGCTTCATTTATGTCCTTTTGTAATACCATAAACCTTGTTACACACGCTCTAAAGTTTTTCCAGGCAAATTATTCTTCAAGTAGTATTCAAAATAGGTATATAGATACATAAATACTAGTAAATATGTATGTATGTATAGTATGTGAGTTCTGCATGCATTCGCTTATCATAACTTGATTGCGGAGGCATTCCGACGACACCTACGTAATAAATAGGTTTGAAGAGTTTTAAGTGCACATTTGCTTGCAACACAAAACCTTAAAGAAATCCCCCTATAACCATGCCATTAATAATTATGCAAATAATTAATAATTACCAGGTTATGTTTGTCTAAAATTTTGGGATTCTCCGAAAATTGGGTTATTGCTGATTCCGTAAATGACTAACAAATTATTGTGACTGTGTTCATTGTATACATACATACATACACACACATCTATTACACACTACTTATTAATGTGAGAGCGCATTTCGGTATTACCAATGAAAGTGAGAAAAACTTCAATGACCAGTTTTATTTTCATATGATTGATTTTTATTTTAAATGACGAACACTCCTCTCTCGAAATTTAGTGCCTCACCGATCGTACCACAAAAAGTAGCGCTGTCGAAGTATTACTCGCGAATCAAGTACGGTCAAATAGTCATCGTCGTCTCCAACGCAGCGAGGCGGTGTTGCCAGAAATGATTTTTTCTTTTGAAATATTGGTCAAGTGAAGATACGATCTTCAAAAAGGCAAAGATCTGCAGAAAGTGTAAAAATAAATATTTTTTCATCTCTCTTTCTTATCGTGAAGATTTTAATTTTGTTGTTCAATATTTTAATAAATGCTAGTTCTCACTTAAATCTATACATTTGTGCACATATATTACGGCACTCGTGGTTGTTACAATAATCTTTTGTGTTATGAATACATTAAGTTATATTACGAACTTTAGGTTTTTTTAAATCTACCTAAAAATCTATTTCCATATTTGGCGTTCGCACTGGAAATTTTTATGTGTAAATATGTGGCCGCCGTAGCTGAATTAGTTGGTGCGTGTCTACTATTCGGAAGTGCCGGGTACGAAACCCCAAATGATGGGAAAATGGTATAAAACCGTGGGCCCCACCATTTGTGGAAAAACATTAGTACTCGCACCACAAATTGTTGGAGCAACTTGGCCAAACAATCGAAAAACCATGTATAAATACATTTGTACATACAGCAGGCGACAAAACGATGTTATCTCTACATTTTGATCAGTTTTGACTATTTTTCATTTCTTGTTATAGCTCATTATGTAGGAAAAATAAAATAAATCCATATTTTAAACCTTACAGAAAAATTAGAAAAGAGTTGTTTATTAAATTAGTCAAAACTGTTCAATATGTTTCGGGCTGTAGATATCAATATATGATATCCATTTGCCCTATTTTCCCATGCGCAGCGGCAAATAGTTGACTTATTTGAGAACTTTGCCTGCCAACTTTTAGAAAACTCTATAAGTATTCGCAAATATCTTCACTGTGAAAACATTTTGGAATGGAACTTTTATTTTAAAATTTTTAAAAAATGTATGAAAAAATCTACCTTGCGAAGATGAATCTTATTTTCTGGCAACACTGCTGTGGAGTGGATTACGCATTCTCACTAGCCAAGCAAAATTATCTGAGAGTTGCTCTGGCTCGCGGCGTCAGCTGTGCGTGCGCGAGTAGCTTGTTTAATTTTTGCGGTTTGTTTGCTTTTATCATTTTCTTATTGTTGGCTATAAGTGATGTACATATGAATATATGTATGTATATTTGGGAGCAGAGTCTCTGAGTGCGGGTGTCTGATTGGGTATCAGAAAGCAGTTGTCGGGTTCAATTGAATGTGCAGGGAGGACAGTTTTCAGTTTCGATTTATACGCGCGTTGTGTTGTGCTGTTGAATTACAACCGTCGCGGTGCCTCAATAATTGTATATCGGCACAAATTAATAAAAGAAAAATTACGAAATCACCGACAGTTCTTTAAAACCGAACAATTTTAGTATTTTAGTGGCGCATAAAAAAGTCTATTCATAATCAAATTGTGTTTTGGAGAGTCGTACCTACACAGGCACACACATACATAAATACACTCATATGTGTAGTTCCTATGCTAAATTTGCAACTAATTGTGGGGTTCAATACACTGGTTCATAAGCATGTATGGATGTAAAGCATATGCACCTCAATATTTTACGTTAATTCTGTGCGTTATCGGCTCATGCGACGACCTAAATATCAACTTCTTGCTCGAGTGCGTGCATTAGAATGTGAAATGAGTTGAGAATACATATGCACATATGCATACAAAGCAAGCCCTTTAGTGTATTGGAAACACGCTAAGCGAAAACATAAACAACAAAGAGTGCATGTGTAATATAGAAATAACAAATTAAATAAATGAAAGAAATAGCAAACAACGACAACGGCCAGTAACCAGTAGCGTGCGTGGTAAATCCTTCACTTTGTGTTCTTTTATTTCCCTTATTTCCGGTGTGTGACATTGCGCATGTGTTGATTCTTCGGTGTCACAGTGGCAACCGGCTAAAATTTGCAGTTTGCACTCAAAAGCCAAATGTTCAAAATTACGATTTTGTTTTGTAGAAATCCAACAAAAATAAATACGAGTACTTAGGCAAATAAGGAAATAAAAAATTGTGTTATTCCACGCATGCATTTGCGCTACTTTAGTATTGGTACATATTATGCAAAATTAATTGCCGCGCTAGTGCAATTTATCCCGAGTAATTATCGAATCACATCCACTGTGCGCACAAATAATAAAAAATCACTCAATTATCCTCAGCCAAGGCAAATCTAAATAAGTTTTTGAGTGAGCGAATTGTGCCTTTATGCGACGGCTTGATGTAATTTTCTTTGTTTGAATAGCTTCAATATTAAAAGGTGAATAAATATCTTGATTGCGTACGGCTCGTTTGGAAACGCATAATTTCGTCAATGAAAAGTGCAATTATATATATATGTATTTAGGAATATAATAATAATAATATATATAATAATATAATAAATAAATACAAGGTGCAGAATTTCGAGGAATACGAAAATCCGTTCATAATTGCATTAAAATCGAGCTCTCATCAATATTTCATATCACTTCACACTCGTCTCAGAAGTGTGAATGTTAATAAATCCTGTGTATTAAAATCCATTGAGAGCCATGCCGCATATAATCGTATTGTTCTTCATCATCGCTGAGCTTTTTGGGTCGACGGATAGTGTGGCGCGACATCATCATCACGTCAATAATGACAAATCAGCTGTTTCCGAGGATACTGTGGTAAGTACAAATTGCGTGGCCAATCGCCCATCAAAAATCGAGTAACTCGAATTCTCATAATTACCGCATTAACATTGCGTGAATCAGTTTATTGAACTCCACAGCGAATAACTGACCGATTGCGGTCTTTTTATATCTTCTTATTAACCACCTATTCTCTACGTTTTACGAATATGCGGCTTTCTGTTCATTCCTGCCCTGAAAATAAAGTTGTCTTTGGCGCCATGTTGTCGCGCTTTTAACTTATCCTTCCATACGATAGTCGCTCAGTCACACACATGCGAATCCCGTGGATATACATATGTATGTAGTTTTGTACATACCCTGTGGGAAAATCGACACGTTCCGAAGGGTAAAGTCCAATACTTATGCGCAATCGAATCCTTGCTCTTGTTTTCTTGTCTGAACACATAAATTAACCTTTGGATTGGTCTGCGCTCCAAAGGAAGATAGAAGCAAGCTAATAAAAGAAATACTGATTTCACTACCAAAATCTTGAGATAGTGGAGTCATGCGCTCGGCATTCCAATGTACATATGTACTGCATGTACATATATTAAATTTGAGCGGCAGATATATGAAAATTTATATATTTAATCACTATTTATAAAGCGAGTTTCATAAATGACTGCGAGCACCTTTCTTATAAATTGTATATTTATTTTTGCTTAGGGTGGTAAAGTGAAATTTAAAACCAGTTTTATGGATATAATATATATTATGTTTTGGTGTTTTGGAATAAGGCGTTCAGCATGCGTGTGAAATCATTCAAGAGAGATTATATAAAGGTTAATTAACTTCTTTTATCGGTGTATAAGTAATTATTAAATAAATTCTCTAAGACAAGTCTCCATCATCTCAATTTCACTCACTAACTATATTAAAAATTCGAAATATTGGGTTGGAGGGAAAGTTCTGTCGTATTTTAAAGAAAATATTTGAATTCATTTATAAAAATATGTGTATAATACTCATCAATTATATATGCTCCGCTATTTGTTACAACTTGTTGCCATCTTGCAGGTAACCTGAGAATTCCTGTTTTGTAGAACCTCTCGTCCTTGGAGTTAAATTAGTCAGCAACTGCCTTAGAAACACTTTCAAAAGACTTGTATGCTAGATAATTTTGCAGAGATCTGAACACATAATAATCAGATGGTGCAATGTTAGGTGAATATGATGGGTGACTAAGGACTGCCCATACTAACGCATTCAGTTTTTGTTGTGTCATCATTGCAGTATGCGGTCGAGTATTATCGTGGTGGAACACTATTCCTTTTCTGGACGCCAATGCTGACCTTTTGATAGTTGCATTCAATTTATCCAGCTGATTGATTGATCCGCGTTGATCGGGTTTCCCTATTTCAGCAACTGTTGCTGATGATGTTCCTGGTTTGCAGTAAGATTTTGTTCTCTTAATATTCTTGTTAAGAATCCGCTTTTTATCTTCAGTAAGCAGCTTGTCCAAAAACAGCTCCACATTGTGTCTGATCAGATGTGATGTACACATTCTCACACGATCAAACAAATTCTTTTCCTTTAATCCATGAGTATAAGCAAACACTAGATGTTGTTATAAGTTTACATTCAAATAAATTAACCAACCAATTTTAGTACCTTTAGTGGCACAGTACCTCGAAAAATTTCATTTGCATGGTTTCAATTTGAATTTGAATGAATTTGTCGTACTGACTAAAGTTGGGTGTAACATATAAAAAATATCATTGGGTGTGTAGGGTTAATTGCAAATATTGTAAACAGGGTACTTACATGTATGCATACATATATGAATATATGCTTAAGAATATTGTATACGCATAGTGGGTGTGAGCTACTTTCATTAATAATTCTGAATTGTATTTGGTTGCATATTCTCCAAAGAAATTGGTTGTGAAATATGTATTCTAATTTTGTTTTCTACCTATGAATTATTAAACAAAAGGCTTTGACTTTGTTTGAATAAATTGCACACGTATATGCATTTGAACTCGATACGATTAAAAACTTTTAATACCTAAAATATTAATAATAAATTATCATAATAATAATAATAATATTTACTGTGCCCAGTAGTGCACTTGTTTATTATTAAATCGCACTGAAAATGTGCTCTTGTGCTCGAACAGAATTAACGACTGGATTTGTATGCAGCGGCGTAATTATACCATTAGCTAAACGACAAGTTCAAATTTTATTAACAACCAGGTCAGAAAACATATCGCACCCTAAATACAAAAGGGGCACAACTCAAAATTTTCCACACTCGAGCTTGACTTGTTTACAGTAGCACAGAAAACAAACTATGTGACATATCACGCTGAAATTTGCCATGTAAGCTTATAACAGTCCTACCAAAAAACAAAAAATTTATTTTTGCCATATGTCATCCGCGGACCGTTTTATTGATAACGTCTCGTTCATATTTGAGCAGAAGATACATTTTGAGTTGTGACCCTTTTGTATTTAGGGTGCGATATATTAAGTAAGATATTTTTAAAATATTGTTTTGATGGATTTTACTGGGCTCAGACGAAAAGAGTAGAGCACAATCTGCATAAACATACAACACAGAAAGATAGTAAAAAACTATCATAAAGAGCGTGGAAACATTTTCTGCTAGTACGACAATTTAAGACATTTCAGCTACGATTTAGTGGAATAGCCACTTAAGGGGGGAGCCTGGTTTATAAGGTCAAAAAAATCAATTTTTTTTTTTTTTCGTTTTAAGCGATTCCTAATATATTTCAAAATATTCACACAAAGTTACATAGCCTAATTCTCAATATTTCCGTAGATAAAAAGCCAAAGGTAGGCGAGCGTTAGGTAGTTACGCTGTGACCGGACAGCTATAGCACAAACTTTATCTTCTTTTCTCGACTTTTCATTTTTATGATTTCTTTGAATTGGCGTACATGAATGAAAAAAAAAACTAATGAACCTTTTGAAATGAATCATAGCTTGTTCCCTTCAGTATTAAATTCTCTTCTATATGAACTAACAAATAGATAAAAAAAAAATTTTAAAGATTTTATACCAAGTTGAAGTGAATTTTTTTTTATAGAAAGGCATTTTTGTTTAAACCTCCAAAAAGTTGAAATTTTGTAATTTCTCTCAGTTTTCTTAGTTCATCTAGAATAAAAAATCATGATAATTAGAAATCCATTTGAATTTTTTGCTTTAGATAATAATTACGGCCGCCGTAGCCGAATGGGTTGGTGCGTGATTACCATTCGGAACTCACAGAGATATCGTTGGTTCGAATCTCGGTGAAAGCAAAATAGGAGGAGGAGCTCGGCTAGACACTTAACAGAAGTGTACGCGGTAATTTATTTATTTTTTTTCATATTTTTTTTAATAACTACGAGCTGTATCTTGTACCCCAGTTGGAAATTCCAGCGTTGCAGCGCTCTACTAATTTCTATGTTACAATAAAATTTTTTTCAACTTATTTTAACCAGTACAAAAATTTTTATACTTTTTAAATGTTTATTAAAAGGTAGAAAAAACTTTGCAGTGCTAAATTAATTTTTTCCTTAAAAAAAAAATCGCAAAGAGATGCAATTTTTAGACCTCATAAACCAGGCTCCCCCCTTAATGTTAATTAAGCAAAATTTAAATTCTTAATTAATATATATTTTTACTTATTGCTAAATAATATCAAAAACGGCCAAATTAAGAAAAATTCGGGTGTCCGGCTACTAGTTTTCAGGCGGATAGAATTTTTCAAAATATTTCCTCTCAGCTTTTAGTCTGCAACCTAGCCAGGGTTCACTGGATGAGGGACGTCCACGAGATTTACATATAATCCGGTTCTCTAACTTTTTGTAATAAGGAGGGCAAATTACTCTCGCGTGGTGCCTCTCAACAGCCCGATAATCGAAAGAAGGAACACAAAATGGGCAGCTTTGGCCACCCTATTCACCGATTTCGGGCGTGCAAAGAAACATATTGTCTATTTGATAGTGGTCAAATTGTAACTAAAAAAAATTAGTCTTAAGTATTTGTATAATATAAGTAAAATATTTACATTTTAGTCGAAAAGAATAGAGAAAACTTGAACTTATATTTCCATTTGCATTAAAATGTGACCACTGTACCAAATAGTATTTGTACGTGAATTACCGGTAGTCAGCACAGAAGCAATCACCCCTTGGTGATGTCAAGATAACAATAGAATCGTTAAATCGCAGCCTTCGCCATTCAACAGGGATTTGCAAATCATTTGACGCTTTCTTACCGAGAAAAAGAGTTCTTGGATTTGTAAAAAATATATAAATGCGCATCACGAATTGCATCCGGTCTACTATTATCATTATTTAAATAGTTTTTTAAGGATTCAAATTCAAATTCTCCTTCACTCGTTCAAATTAGAGACTTTTTAATTGAAAACTAGTGTGCGACTAATGAAAGAACTAACAGAGCAAAGGACAATCATATCCTAACAGAATTAGTTGAATTATAAAACAAACTAATGATTCTTCAGTACTGAAGCATTTGGTTTAAAATAATTTTGAAAGTAAAAGCAACCGAAGTCCAGAAGCTAAAGAATCAAAGGTTCCAACTATGAGACAAAAGTGGCCACTGACGAACCGGTGAACCATCTCTGCTATTTTACATTATTATACAAAAAATCAGTTGAAATTTTCATTCATATGGAATCATCCCTTGTTTTGGATGACTCGTCATTTGTTTTTGCGTTTGACCCAAATATTATGAGTCATAGCAATCCAATGCTTTACGGGTATGTCTCAAAGTTGTCCTTTTCATATTTGTTGCGCCGTGTATGGACAAATGTATTAATACGCGTCGTTTCACTTTAGGTTGATTTATGGTTACTCTGCTAAGGTGGTTATTGCATCGTTGCGTGGGCACTTCTTTTGGCAATAAACAATAACGGGTGGCAGTTCATTAACCCCCATTTCCATGCAATATTTCATACACGATGGAGAGTGTAATTAACCCTTGACATATTTGTGCAATGCTATGACAGGTGACATTCCTATATGTAATGCTTTCAATGAAGTACGAATAAGTCATTTAAAATGAGTAATTAGGTCGTTTGCTTCTAATTTTTTACGCATTTTCTTTTATATTTTTATTTCGGTATTGAAAACCAAAAGTTCAAAGTAAAATTAAGGAAATGGATTTACATTATTGGGAAAAGTGTATACATTATATACATATAATTGGCCGTTTCGGTCGAGCTCCTCCTCCTATTTGTGGCGTGCGTCTTGATGATGTTCAACAAATGGAGGGACCTAAAGTTTTAAGTCGATTCCGAAATGCAGATATTTTTTATGAGGAGCTTGCCAGCTTATTACATTGCTAGGTATACATTGTTATAAATAAAAATTGCTTTCTGATAGTTTAATTGATGTTCTGTTGTGAAAAAAAGTAGCCACATACCTTTCTGAAAAATATTAAATCATAGTCTTTTCAAATTACATTGTCCCATTTAATAATAAAAAAAATATTCAACTGGGACCTCAATTTTAAAACAAATACAACATTCTGAGAAAATAGTACAAATGTATACGCTTTAATTCAGTAGAAATTTTGTTTTAAGTGCAAACCCATTGATCTGGCTTAATACTAAGGTCGTCAGAACGATGAGCCGAAGTATTTAAACCTGGTGGCATGCCACGCGGGACAGTAACAGAGAAGATATCTGACGAACTCCTCCTCATTCTTGCAGCTTCTCCAATAGTCGAAATGAGGTACTCTCAATCTTTGAGCATGTCGCCCTATGAGACAGTGACCTGTGATCAAGACAACTAACATAGGGACGTTTTTCCTTCACCGATTAAGTAGCGCCTGACATCCCATTTTGGCAATGCAAATGTTGTGGAATATGTTTTATTTTTCTGCTGATAAATAACAATAAGATAGTGAGTTTTATTTTACTCTCACAAGGACTGATTATAAGTTTGTTAAAAACAATGTTTGAATGTTGTCTCTCTCCTTTTCTTTCACCGATGATTGTATTAACTTGTTTTAGAAAAATCGTATTCTTGTGCCAGTGTTTTTGTATGAATGTGGGTTTTGCTCAACCTTTGACCTTTATTAGTTAATCCTGCTCGCGTCCCGAACCGAACCTGAGCTTTATCGCGAATTGTTCAGGGTTGACTCCAAATTGGTGCTATTTATTGAACATAAAATAAGAATTAGAACTTGAGTACGAATGTGATTTTTTGCGATAAAACTTGTCACTGTCACGGTCACTGCGGTAAACCCAACTACTTGCTATGAAGGAATAAAATAAGGGTTTATGTGGTCATCAAATAAACATTCCCTTCATTCTTCGATCTTCCTAAGTAGGCTACAATAACTAAAAATGTAACATAGTTTGCCTAGTGAGAGGCATCGAAAACGCACGTTGGCCATTGACTTGTAATTTCAAAATGAGTTTGGGAGATTCTGTGAGCTTTTCTTAAGATATCCTTATGAAATATGTACCATATACATATAATTCCATGGAATTCAGAGGCATTGAGCAGTAGTTGCCAGCGAAGAGTGTATATAAATATTCATAATTTTTATCGCTTTTACCATAATCGCTTTGTTTGTATTTCTGTTAAGCTACTCCTATGTTTGGGACCATTTCCATTTTCAATTTTAATTTTTATCGCAAATTAAGAGCACTGCGAATGGAATCAAAGTCTGTGCAACCGCATTGCAACGCTGCCGCTATGGCCCCTTTTGCGCTGTGGCATAACTAGTAGCACTGGTGTTTACCACTTGTCGGTGCTCTGCCACTTTTGCTTTTATTTTCGATCACCAAATGCACTTAAGACTCACTACAATAAACGAACAAGTAGCCAGAATGGAATACCATGGCAGTGAAGGAGGAGAAAATGAAGAAAAACAAAAGTAAAACTCATAAAAATAGAAATGGAATACAGGAATTGAACAGACTCGAGCAACAATTGGATGCATTGTGGATCAATGTGTTCGCATACATACAGTTTATACCAGTTAAAATCGGATATCTTGACAAACATTATTCTAAAACCAACCTTTTTGTGTTGTCGTGATATAATGAGTAAAACTCATGCTTCTAAATCTCTTGACCAAATAGCGCATATTTAAGCGAACATAGCGAACCAGCATATGGGAGAAAAACTTTCGATCCCGCTTAGATAGATCCATTTCGAGAAATTAAACTCAGTTATTTATTTTTTCTGAAAAATATGTAGGCAAATCCATGTGGGTGAAGAGTAAATTTTTTCTACGAATATATGCTTTCAATATACAATATATGTACAAGGTGGCGCAAAAGTAACCTTGCGATGTTTTTTGGCTGTAATTAAAAAAAAAATGAAAAACTTTGATTCTTCTTGTGGATTCTTTTTATTTGGTCTTTTAATTTTTTTTGCATCAAGTCGAGAATATGATGTCATGTCATGGCCGCCGCCACAGTTGATTGCCATTTGAGCCCTTTTTATGGCATTTTCCATCACTTTGGCCAAAACTTCCGGCGATAGGTCCTCACATTCTTGACGGATATTGTCTTTAAGAGCTGCAAGAGTCTGAGGCTTGTTCACATAAAACCTTGTTCAAAAAGCCCCACAAAAAGAAGTCTGGAGCGGTCAAATCAGGCGATCTTGCTGGCCAGTGCAAATCGCCAAAACGGGAGATTAGGCGCCCGGGAAATGCATTCTTCAGCATATCGGTTGTGGCACGTGCAGTGTGTGCCGTTGCACGGTCCTGTTGGAACCACATGTTGTCCAATCCCAATTCATCAAGTTGCGGCAAAAAGAACTCGTTGATCATTGCTCTGTAGCGCTCACCATTCACAGTAACCGTTTGGCCCGCGACGTCTTCGAAGAAAAAAGGTCCGATGACTCCTCCAGCGAAAACAGCACACCATACAGTGACTTTGAGCGGGTGTAATGGCTCTTCGTGGGTTACACGCGGATTTTCAGTGCCCCAGAAGCGTAAATTTTGCTTATTTACGTACCCACTAAGATGGAAATGGGCCTCATCGCTAATGATTATTTTTGATGAAAAATCATCTTCCTCTTGGTGGTGATTAAGGATGGCTTGAGCGTATGTTAGACGCGAATGGCGGTCAGCAGCTAACAGCTGACACCGTCTGGACTTTGTACGGCGTGACACGTCGTCTGGTCGATGTCGACGGCGCTTCCATGACATCCTCGGCTCCAGCAGCAATATTCTCTGCAGAACGGCTACTCCGGGGTCTGCCACGCCTGGCAGCATCTCGTGTTGTGCCAGTCTCTTCGAGGCGAGGGGCTAAACGTCGCAGTGTTTCAACAGTAGGCGTTGGACGGCGAGGAAATCTGCGACGAAATTCATGACGAAATTCACGTTGTGCCAAAGTCACCGATCGATTATTGGTCAAATAAATAGTCAGCAATATTCCGCGTTCTGGAGCAGTGTAGCGTAACATTGTTTATTAACGTGTATTTCGCATGTGTTTACTACAAAAATGTCAAAACAGTACTAACATTAGGGGCCAATCGCAAAATTTATAGCATTTTCTGATAGTAGGATCACTTTAGCGCCACCTGTTATATATATATAATTGGTTCCTACACCCTTTTTGGGTGTTTGGCCGAGCTCTTCATCCTATTTGTGACGTGCGTCTTGACGTTGTTCCACAAATGGAGAGACCTACAGTTCCAAACCGATTCCGAACGGCAGATACTTTTTATGAGAAGCTTTTTCATGGCAGAAATACACTCGGAAGTTTGCCATTGCCTGCCGAGGGGCGAAAAAAACTTACTAGAAAAAACTTTTTCTTCATTTTGGTGTTTCACCGAGATATGAACCTACGTTGTTTCTGAATTCCGAATGGTAGTCACGCACCAACCGATTCGGCTACGGCAGCTACACAAATATGTGACTTGTTTAAAAAAATCTTAAAATTCGGAAGACATTTGTGAGAGTTTTACCTTCATACAACTATATATATTGACAGTCAAAACACCAAACTGTACAAACAAAATACATGTAAATGTTGTTAATGCTCTAGTGGCACCCCCTTTAGAGATTCGCTTTAGCTTAAAATGTTTCCCATTTCGAGAGTTTATTAGTATATATCGGGTGTTTCTTCATTCTCGATGCTGATATGGTTTGACAGCTGAGAATGGCAAACTGTTTGGCAAGTCATTAAGAATAATTTAATGATAAAACGACGCTTCCTAATTTACTTTGAAAGAAATAAATCTGTTCGCGAAGTTAATTGTTGAAGAAGATGCCGAAACGTCGATTCATCGTCTTTCTGAACTTGTTAGCCTTTGTCTTTAGACTATGTAGAAAATTTTACGAAAGAATATTGTCAAATGCGCCTATAAAATACAGCTCGCGTAAAAATTGAAGCCAAATGACCATCGTTGGCGTCGCATTTTTGCTGATTGGGCTCATTTAGAATATTATTCAGACCCATTTTTAGAAATAAGTCAAGAATTGGAATGATCGAATGGACCACGTAGGTCGTAGCCGCGGCGGACACATGTATGCCGGATATATTCAACAGAGAAATGCCATGCAATTATCTACCAGATTCTATTAAAAAAAATTCATTCCAACAATATTTCTGTTTTGTATTATTATTTTAAATTCTCAAGCTCTTAAAAAACACCGCCTTCAAAAAGCCTCACCTTCGCAACTTTCTCTGCCATTCATTTCATACTGTAAATGTCTCAAATCCACTTGACTATGGCGACGGATAGCTTATATAGGTTAATGAAAATCCAGTGGAAACTGACAAATGGACCCTTCAAAAAGATGTGGTTCATAAAAAAATCGTTTTACCAAATTAAAATTGACCCTCCATTTTTACTTTTTACTTTGGAATTGCCCATTGCCCTGAATATACACTATTTGTTTATTTATTTATTTTACTTTTTATGTAAACTGCTCTGCATTTTTTTGTATAGAGAAAATGTGCAATATTGGCGGCGAAAAAATTGTTAAAAATTAAAATTTGTTGACTTTTTTTTGGAATTTTGTGCGAAGTTTGAAACTTGAAATTAGATGGGTTTGGTTATTGCAGAAACTATTTTTATAAAAAAATTAAATAAGATGTTAATAGATGACAAACACTGTGCAATATGTCGTCTTACTATTATTGTGAACACTGGTGTACAAAAAAAATTTAAATGCTGTTATATTTTAGCTTTATTGTACCGCCACCAAACGTTGAAGTGTCGACTTTGAAGGGCCACTACGTCTACCGAAAAATGGGCGCAATGCGCGCAACGTTTGCGTTAATGAACACTCATTTTGATAATAAAGTTGTATCATTTGAACGTGTTGTTCAATCGTGTAACTTGCCATGATGATTTGGCATAAACAACTGAATAATAAACAAAAAATTTGACAGATGTCACCAAAACAAAATGGCTGCCACAGAGCGCCAAAATCGACCCGCGCCAATTGAAAAACCCTTTATTATTGAGATCACTGGTGTAATGCTGTTATATTTTAGCTTTATTGTAAATGAAATTTCTCTTAAGAAGATTTAGTCATTCGTACATGTGTACAAATAAGTACTTTATAATGGCACTACCCAACAGAATTTGAACGCTATATGTTCAATTATTTAACAGTGTATCAAAGTTTATGAAATTTGCTCATAGAAGTCTTTATATTACGTGCAAATCCATTTTCGTTATAAATATTGCCACTATTCTAAATTACTGAGTTATCTGAACCCCTCAGATTCTCAATTTGACGCATTTTTTAATAAAAATCTGAAAAGTTTTGCAATTAGAACATTTGATGCCTAAATTTCCTACGAGAATATTGACAGATAATTTCAGTGAGGTTTAGAGGCAAAGACACAAAAGCCGTCAATGTAATCGTTTGCTAACAAAAGTACTGGCCTACCCATACATTTTTTAATGCTGTATTTTTCATGTTTGACAGAAAAACATATAATTATAGATTCAAATCCCAATTTAATTTTCTTTCAATATCCAAACACCATTCAAAATGATTCTCCTGAATTTCTATTATTACTGAACGTTTTTAAATTAATTGTTATTCCATAAATACTACCAAATCGGAAGAAGAAAAAGCTTCGCAACAAGCCGCATCCAGTTCTAAGACAAGGCGAATTGATGTTTATAGAAAAAATGTTGCATAAATTTTGCTTTGACACCCATTTAAAGACTTTATTGTGTTGTGGCAAACCTACAAAGTTCCAGAGTACATTGCCTGTTCCAGCTTCTTCCTATTATAAACGACGACTACATCACGAACACGATTGCTCAGTGCATATGTTGATCGGTCCCCCACACGGCCACATAGGCCGTGCTGCTTGCAACCAACTATTCGGGGGTATTGTGTGCTATGCAAACACAGTTGTTGAGTGCGCGTGCATTGCGGAATACGCGGCGGCCTGTAGGTGATTAGGGACAGAGGCTCTGCTGAGGCGGGGTAGAGGAGTCATTTTACTGCGGTTGTTTTTAATAGAAATATTTGCTAAAAACTTATGAATGCATATGTGTGTGTATGTGTACAACCAATCTTCTCTCATATGCATGTGTGTAAGTATAAAATATCTATAGTCTGCAGAGAAGTCGTATAGTCTGCAGAGATTCGTGTGCCCCCAGTTAATTAATTTTTATATGCATGATGAATTAATATTAGGATGTGCCAATTTAAGATGTGTTCAATTTACGGAATACGTACTGAATCAGTTAAAAATGAAAAATACCAGATAATACTGAAGAAACCATAACGATTTTTGTGAAAAAGGAGTACTTTATCTTGTTACATAACCTCAAATATAGCAAAAAAGGCTATTTTCAAAAAAATTCTGTTTACATAAGCTTTAAATACAAGTTTCCATTTTGAAAACTCTGTTTTTTAATACAATCTATTGTACATAGGCGGCCGCCGTAGCCGAATGGGTTGGTGCGTGATTACCATTCGGAATTCACAGAGAGAACATTGGTTCGAATACGAGGGGTGCCTTTTATATTTCGGGATTTGGCCCTGGTGTTGCAATCTGGCTACTGACAGCTGTATCGCAAAGTTTGACATTTTTTGGCTTTTACGTACTCAGAACGTTTTGAAATCTCGGTCCAAAAATGGAATTAAATCGTGAACATTTTCGGCGATTATTTTTTACAACTTTCGACGTGGATTAACTCAACAACATTGCATGGATGAACTTAATTCATTTTTTGGCGATGAAGCTTCATCAAGGACCAGAGTTTATCGATGGTATGGTGAATTCAATCGTGGTTGTAGTTCACTTCAAGACGAATTTCGTGAAGGTCGTCCAAAATCAGTTGTTGTTCCGAAAACCATTGATGCTGTGCGCGAACTGATATTGCAAGATCGTCATGTGACCTATTGTGAGACAATCTTAGGCATTAGTGGGACCAGCATACATTCAATATTGCATAAACATTTGACTGTCAAAAAAAATTGTTCGCGTTGGATCCCACACAATTTGTTAATCGCTCAAAAAAAGGTTCGTGTCGATTGGTCGAAGGAAATGCTCAAAAAATACGATCGCGGGGCTTCGAAACACGTCTATGACATCGTGACAGGTGATAAATCATGGATTTACGCGTATGAGCCCGAAAGTAAACAGCAGTCGACTGTATGGGTGTTTCAAGATGAGCCAAATCCAACAAAAGTTGTTCGCGCACAAAGCACTTCCAAGCAAATGGTCGCCTGTTTTTTCGGAAAAACTGGACATGTCGCAACCGTGCCCCTAGAACAACGCAGAACAGTAAATTCTGAGTGGTACACAACCATTTGTTTGCCAGTTGTCTTCCAAGAAATTAGGAAAACCAATCGCCAAAGACGGATCACTCTTCACCAGGACAATTTGAGCTCTCACACATCGGCTCAAACAACTGCATTTTTGAGTACCCAAAACATCGAATTAATGGGTCATCCGCCGTATAGTCCTGACTTGGCACCGAATGACTTCTTTTTATTCCCGAACGTAAAAAACAAACTGAGAGGTCAACGTTTTTCGACACCTGAAGAAGCGGTTGCGGCATTCAGAATGCATGTTTTGGAGGTACCTCATTCAGAGTGGCAAAAGTGCTTCGACAATTGGTTCAAACGCATGAAAAAATGTATAGATCTTCATGGAGAATATTTTGAAAAACAATAAAATGATTTTCGATGCTTAAAATTTGTTTTTGTTCCCTAATCCCGACATATAAAAGGCACCCCTCGTATCGGTGAAACCAAAATTAATAAAAACAGTTTTCTAAAAGCGGTCGCCCCTCGGCAGGCAATGGCAAACCTCCGAGTGTATTTCTGCCATGAAAAAGCTCCTCATAAAAATATCTGCCGTTCGGAGTCGGCTTGAAACTGTAGGTCCCTCCATTTGTGAAACAACATCATGGCGCACTCCAGAAATAGGAGGAGGAGCTCGGCGAAACCCCCAAAAAGGGGGTTTTTGTTTTTGTTCAAAAATTCTATAACCGTTAGTTCTTGTAACATTTTTAGGAAATAGTCGAACAATGACTGGTGAGCAATGATTCAGTGCTGCATATCTGCTCTACTCGTATACTGAGGGCAGTGCCACTACGAATATTCCACTACGAATATTGAAAATTTACATTTAAATTTTACATTGATTATTTTTACAAACTCAAGTTTGTGCTAAGAGCTGAAATTAATGGAACTGAAACTTATGTACCTTTTTGCTGTTAATAAAAATTGTAGATTTTTAAATAGTCATTGCTGGCTTATTATTGAGTAAAATATTATAAATATAATTGCTCTAGATGCTATGGGATCCGCAAATTCACGCTAGTCCAACTGGGACTTAACAAAGAAGTTCTACCACTTTCTGGAGTGGTTGGTAGTTTTTGCGGTGCATCTGCAACGCCCACGCTTAAGCCCTAAAACCCAGAGAAGCACTGTACAAAATGAAGGAGCAGATTGCTTTAACACTTTCCAAATTTGTTTATGAATTTCTGTTGCTGATAAATATTCCAAAACAGAGTTTTATCACTGCAGGATGTTCGGTACTTTCCATTGTAAAAAAGTATGCTGACGCAATAAATCTCAAAAAGTCTTTAAACAAAAAACAAAAGAGTTGATGGATCGAAATAAAGTTCTTTATGTGTTCAAATGGAAGATGAAATATTAAATGGCGTCTAAATTTGTATTGTTCTGCTGGTTGAATGTACCGCTTTCATACTTTTCAACCAAACGGTATATTCGAATAAGGAAAGGTGTGAGGTTCAAACAGATTAACAAAAGCAATTAGTGAAATAATGTAAAGCTGAACAAGTGCATATTTACTGGTACATACGTACTTATAGATATAGACTTATGAATTTGACCTAATAAATTTGAAATAATGGAAGTCAGCGTGTCTACTTTAAAAATTAGGTGTCTACGTGTTTCCGAAAATTCTTAAATTTCAATCACTCAGTGCTGCTGTGATACGTTCTTTATTACTCACATGAGCACATTTCAGTTTTATTATGACTCGCATGCTTTTCTGGTATTTAACTGTCGCTTCGTCGACACAAAGGCATGGAGACATACGTACATACATTCTCCTGACGTATTGTTATCCATAGGTATATCCCAGCTATATAGACTACGTGTCTTGACTTCAACTCCCATTTCCGTTAGTGGCTCATAGCTTGAGAAGTGTGCTCCTCTGTGCTTGGACGTTCTTAGTAAAACGGAAGCGAATCATTATAAAAAAAAAATGAAAACTTAATAAAAAGAAAAAGAAGAGGAGCAATTAAACGCTAAACTTGAAGTCGTCGTTCCTTTCAACTGCTCCGAACGAATATTTACTTACGTGTATACATACATACATATCTATACAAAAATTAATAAGAATTGTATGACTGCAGTAATAGTTGGTGTTGGCGATTCAACGCTTCCGAGCAGCTGTAAGTGTTTTGATTGGAATTTATTGATACATACATACATATATGTTTTCATATCGCCATGTGCTTGCACTTGTATGCATGTATGTACATATGTAGAAAGTAGTAAACGCATCGAATGACCATAACCCGAACACTTTGGACAGCCTCCGTTGTGAGTACGAGTGAGTTTATGACTTGAACATAAAGAATTGCAGCTTTTATTTTTTTCTGTTTAACATTTATTTAAGTGACATTTATGCGGGTTAATGCACTGCGTTTCGAATCATAGCGCTGCCAAGTCAAGTGGAGCCGAGCTTCCAATTTTTAGATAATGAACATGAGCTCGGTTTCCGCGCTTTGCATGTGACTGTGTGCGCATTTATATATATGTACATACATACATACATGCATATATATACGTATATGCATGTTTGATTTAATGTGCGCATAAATATTATTCTTTTACATGTGGAAGCGGGTCCATATGTACACTATTATGTACTTGTACATATGTATGTATTTATATATTATACAATATATGAATTATTATAATGTTCTTTTTGATTGTGTTTCGTTGCTTTTGTTATTGTTTTCATAATTGAAAGCATTTGCTGAAGTGCAATAAAAATGGCTTAATGCATTTGTAAATGTAAATTTACTCTATTTGCTGCCATTTTATTTATGCTCATCATTGAAACAAAAGTAAAATTGTGATTTCACAATTTAAAAAATCTGACAGGAGTCATTTGTCATTTTTTTCGATACGTACTGACTTGTGTCTTCTTAAATTGGCTGATGGGATCGATTAATTTCAGCTCGATTTTATTTAATTAACTTAACGTTACGTCTGGTATCTCGATGATTGTAAAATAAAAAAGTCCAGCCGCACTATGTGCGCATATTTGAAGTGAAACTTCTTAATTTCTGTATTGCGTTGTGCTGCTGTTTGCCCTGGCGGTTCAGCAGGCCTTTTTGGCATAGTGAAGGTTCTAACCAATACCAAATTGGAAATCAACAATATTTTTTATGGTCATCCAATACAATAATATAACTATTGGGTAGTCGAAAAAGACCTTTCGTATTTCTAATCATGCTTGCTCAGTTGTTGACAGTAAAGTCTAGAATCAATCGCGCGTGCAGGCTGGAGCAGCTCATAGTGGATGATTCCTTTCCAATTCCACCAAACATACAGCATAAACTTTCGAGGCGTCAATCCTGGCTTTGCGACCATTTGTTGAGCTTCACCACCCTTGCACTATCATCTTTTTCGCACATTATTGTCGTATTTGATCCACTTTTCTTCTCCTGTTACCATTCGCTTCAGAAATGGTTCGATTTCATTTCGTTTCAGCAAAGAATCGCAGATGTTAATTAGGTCCATTAAATTTTTCACAGACAATTCATGTGGTAACCAAACATCGAGCTTCTTTTTGTAACCAGCCTTTTTTAAATGGTTCAAAACCGTTTGATGATGAATGTTTAGTGCCTTGGCGATGCCATGGCAGCTTATGTGACGGTCCTGGTCAATCTTTTCCATAATTTCATCGACTTTTTCAACGATAGGTCGACCGGAGCGAGGTGCATCTTTCACATCGATATTTCCAGAACGGAAGCGAGTGAATCATTGGTGTGCTACACGAACTGATACAGCATCGTCTCCGTAAACTTCACAAATTTCATTCGTGGCTTGCGTGGCATTCTTCCCTTTTTTATACAAAAATTTCAAAATATAGCGAATTTCTTCATTATTTTCACTCATTTTTGAACAGCTACATATAACTTTTTTTCAACTTCTCCGAATTTAATGTTTTTTTGTTAAATGAAGCTTAAAATGTCACCTTTCTAACACCATATGATATGACACAATGTGATTGGCAGCACTGGAGATAGATGACTTCAACGACATCTATAGACAAAATACGAAAGACTTTTTCGACTTCCCAATATTATAAAATTATACTTACAAATACTCAAATTAGTGATGTCAAATCGGGGTTTAGTAAGGCACAGCAGTTTTTCCACCTGTGAACTGTGTAAGATAGATATTTTATAATCACAATATACTGATATTTAATTTCTTCGTATAGATCCTAAATTTGACATAGTATATTTATAAAAACTTATCAGTATATACCTGTTCTAACTGGAAATTAATTTGCAAATTTTAACTTCACTTTCACTGAATATATGAAATATTATTTAATAATAATAATTTTGATGAACACGTTGACTACACAAATCCGCGTCGTTTTCAACGTGTTTAGGCGTCTGCGTCTCCTCGCCCCTATAGTAGTAGTATTTATTCCAAATAAAAGTAAAATATACAAAATTTGAAGTTTACTTATTGTAATATTAAAAAAAAAAATTAATATTTGCAATAATTTAACGACAATGGCATGAAAACTACAAAACGTACGAAACAATTATTCGGTTTACGGTTTTTTAAAACCAGTTAAACTCTTTTATTAAGTAATCTCTGTATTTAGAGGCATATTTAATGAAACACAAAAGTTTATCCCAATGGTCATTTTCTCCATTGAGAATCTCATTCAGCTGTGAATCATTTAAGGTAAATTTTTCGGAAAAGACGTTTCTGTATTCTCTTAATATTAGGCAGCGCGCCAGGAAATGTGCTATGTTTTCAAGCTCGCCTAAATTACACATTGAGCAAGTTTTATTTTCTGTGTGAAATCTGTTGTTATTTAAAATTACCATGCCACTTCTAGCCCTCATTATCCACATGCTTGATTCTATACTATATTTTTTTAAATAAACCGGACCTTTTGACCAATATAGTTCCTTTAAGGGTGGCTGTGGTTTGTTAAAAGTAATTTTGCATCTTCTATCCAGCTTTCTGATTGTATGTTATCTGTTCGCCAAATGACATCGTTTTTACAAAACAAGTTCTTTAGATCTCTAATCCAGAAGACTTCTTTCTTTATAACGACCGCCGATTTCTGAGTATATAAACAATATTCTGTGCATATAGTTACTTAAGCAGCAGTTCTAAAGTAAACAAATGATTTTCTTGCATGCTGATTTCCAAAAAAAGTATGTTTGTAGGCATATATGATGGTAGCTTCAGAATTCGCTTTATAAAATACTTTTGCAATATATCAACTTCTTCAAACCACCCGAAACCCCACACCTGTGCTGCGTATGATTGTATTGAACAACAAACTGCAATTTCTTTCTTTTTTAAAACACAAGTCCACGAAGCATCAATACCATTCTTTGCTGCAGCTGTTCTGTGTTGAACATGTTTTTTTAAATTCATCTAAGGTCTTATTTCCACTCCTAAGTAAGTATATCGAGATACAGTCTGTATTTCTTCCTCACTATAATACCACTTCTCCTCTTTACTAGGTTTCCTACCTTTTCTGAGCCCCATTATTTGAGACTTTGAGCGGCTTACTTCAAGTTTCCACAGGTTGCTGTAGCTTTCAAGGTTATTAATCATCACTTGTAGTTTGCCTGGGGGATCCGCTAACAAAATGATATCATCCGCATACATTAGAAGTCTAATATTTTTCCCTTCTATGTTTATTCCTCCTTCTAAGTTTCCATGTAAGTCGTTTATGTAAAGAGAAAATAGTATTGGCGACAATAAGCATCCCTGTTTGACGCCTGAGTTTGTTTTGAATGTATCTGAATTTCTGAGCTATTCCATACAACTGTCTTTGTATCGCTGTATATATTCTCTATGAACTTCACTAGTTTCGTTGCAAGAAAAATATGGTGCAATTTATATATCAAGGCGTTTTTTGATACTCTATCAAATGCCGCTTTAAAGTCGACAAAATACGCGTACACTTTCTTCTTTTCTTCGAATTTTAAATGGAGAATAGCGGCTAAATTGAATATATTGTCGACTGTAGGGTAATTCTTTCTGAAGCCGGTTTGATACTCGTTAAGATACCGTTCCATTCAGTCCAAGAAGTTATTCTTTCGTTTGCAGTTCATGAATATAATTCCTCTGTAGTTTCCTACCAGGGCAGGATCCCCTTTTTTCAAGATAGGAAAAACTACGCTGGTTCTAAAAGCCTCGTCTACTACAAAAAAAGTATGTATGAAGCAATTTCAGAATTCCCTTTATAAAATACTTTTGCAATATATCAACTCATACAAAAGTGAGTGAGTTTTCATAAACACGTACGAAATTGAAGTGCTCCAGAAAAACACCAAAAAGACATCTTTAGCGAACGCCAAAAATTGTAAACTGGGTGAAAGTCGACGGGACCTGGGACCCTTCTGCGGACTCGTTGCTGACAATTCGAATTTTACATTTTTGGTAAAGTTATATTTACTTATATTTTTATTAGAAAAAACAAAAACTACAAAAGGATTTTGACTGAAAGCTTAAAGAGAAAATCACTCAAATTGATCATATCGGTAAACAAACAACATCAGCTGCTCTGTTCTGCCAAACTAGTAAGCAAAAGTAGAGTTGTCACATTCTTCAACACGAAAATTAACAAGCTACTGGCCGCTAGATGGCGCAACAAACGCCACCTCCAGGGGGAGGCAAACATTCTGAAACCCAAAAATTATTACTTAAATTACAAGAACTAGAAAAATTGTGCTTTTCTCTGCAAGAAGAAAATAAAGTTCTTAAAAGCGAATTGAATAGTATAAAAACTACAACTGAAAGGTCAACTACACCAATACTAACGGAAGTAGAATATCATACTGATGAAGAACAGCTTGAAAGAGAAACCAAATGGGTACACAATCTGTCCAAAAGAGCAAATAAAAAAAGAAAAATGGAATCATCCCCAGAAATCGATCCACCTACTCAAAAGGAGCAGGTTAAATTGCCAGAGCTACGACCACCGCCAATAATATTAACAAATCCAAAAATAAATCACCAACAACTTCAAAAAAAACTGAAAGATAACATAAATAGTGATTTTATAATTAAGCTGATTGGCAAAGATATATATAAAATGTCCAGAATGGAAGCGATTACAGGAAAATTACAAAAATATTTACTGAGCTAATGTTCCCATGGCACTCATACGAAAACAAGCAAACAAGGCATATAAGGGTAGTGGTTAAAGACCTACATCACACATGTCAACCTGAGGATATCATTGAAGATCTGCAAAGACAAGGTTTAAAGGCTACAAACGCATATAGAAAATTGAAATGGAAAACCAAAGAGCCCTTAAACATGTTTACCCTCTGTTTTGACCCAAATGAAGACATAAAAAAGGTCTATGAGATTAAAAACATACTCAACACAATCGTAAAAATTGAGCCATTAAAATTATCTAGCTTAATTCCCCAATGCAAGTCCTGCCAGGGTTTTATGCACACCAAGAACTATTGTTGCAAGCCTCCAAAATGTGTTAAGTGCGCTGGTAATCATTCAACTCTTGAATGCAAGAAACCAGACAAAGAACCACCAAAATGCTGCAACTGCGGGCAAAACCACCCAGCAAGCTACAGAGGATGTCATGTTGCCAAGGAGTTGCAAAAGCTCCGTAACAAAAGCGGAGTTAAACACAAAGAAGAAACTGGCAAAAAACCCCCAACAGCAATACGTCAAGCATTAGCTATGCCAAAACACTCTGTAGAACCAAGAACGACTAAGAAACCAACACTAATACCGGGTAAACAAACATATGCAGACGTAGCAGCCCAAAAGGAAAATACGACAGATAAAGATATATTGACACAAATTTTACTTAAAATTGAAAAGCAGTTAACCTTAAACCAGGATCTACTGAATCGCGTTGAAAAACTTGAGCAAATTATAAATGTCTAAAAACACAATAAGAAAAAGTTTAAAGATAATGGCATGGAACGCAAATGGAATCTTAAAGCACAAAAATGAACTTGAGCTTGTACTTAATCAAAAAAGAATTGATATTTGTTTAGTATCTGAAACTCATTTGACCACCCAAATGTACTCTACATTCAACGGATTTATAATGTATTGCTCAAATCATCCTCTAAACAACGCAAGAGGAGGTAGCGCAATTATTATTAAGAATTCGATTGAACATTTCGAAGAAGAAAAGATCAGCTCCACTGAGTTTCAAGCGACAACAGTTGGAATCAAGTTTTGCAATTACCAACTGTCGGTAACAGCAGTATATAGTCCGCCGAGACATAACATAAAGTCTACAGAATACACACAACTTTTAAATAAACATAAAGGAAGATTCGTTATGGGAGGCGATTTC
Source organism: Anastrepha ludens (assembly GCF_028408465.1). NCBI lineage: Eukaryota > Metazoa > Arthropoda > Insecta > Diptera > Tephritidae > Anastrepha > Anastrepha ludens. Next base: position 76,993,248 of record NC_071502.1, read on the forward strand.
AATGCAAAGCACATTAACTGGGGATCTCGCCTAACGACAACTAAAGGTCGCGAACTGTGGAAAGCGGCACAACAATGTGGTTGTGAAATATTCTCAACTGGCAATCCAACATACTGGCCAACAGACATTAATAAGACTCCAGATTTGATTGATTTTTTCGTAGTCAAACAACTACCATACAACATCATAACTCTGGAGGATGGTTTAGATCTTAATTCAGATCATTCACCTATATTCATGATTCTTGATGGTGAACCAAAAATCAATGAAAGTAACCTGCTCCTTTCAAATAAATATATAGATTGGCAATACTTCAAGACTAAACTAGACACATATGTAAACACGACAAATGAAATCGATAATGTTGACGAAATTGAGAAGGAAACAATAAAGCTGTCAGCACAGATACAAAAAGCTGCTTGGTTAAGTACACCTGTAAGAGTCCAAAAAATTAATCGCCAAAGATATCCTTCGAATATAATTGAACTCATAAAGGAAAAAAGAAAAATCAGAAAAAAGTGGCAGTCGATTAGGTCTCCATCACTTAAAACACAATTAAACAACCTCACCAAAACAGTGAAATATGCTATTCAAGAAAATAAAAACAGAACTTTAAATATAAAGCTACAAAACCTATCTGCAGATAAAACCTCTGATTACTCTCTATGGCGGACTACGGCACATATGAAAAGACCAACTCAACATAATCCCCCAATTAAACAGCCAAATAGCAACCAACCTTGGGCAAAAACCGATTCGGAAAAAGCTGAGTTATTTGCACAACACCTCCAAAAAATTTTTAAGCCATTTGAAACGATAAATTACACTTTGTTTCCCCATACTGTGCAAGAATCTGTTGAAATTACAAGTTTTACCACTGATGAGGTAGCAAATGAAATCTCCAAACTAAAACAAAAGAAAAGTCCAGGATTTGACTTAATCACAGCCGAAGTGCTAAAGAACTTATCTTACAAAGCGCTAATCAAACTCACTTTAATAATGAATGCATGCATTGAATTTAAATACATACCAATGCATTGGAAAATTTCTGAAATTAAAATGATCCCAAAGCCAGGGAAAAATCCCAACGAAGTCACATCTTACCGCCCAATAGCATTACTCCCAGCCATCGGAAAGCTATTTGAAAAACTAATATATTTTCCAAACGATTAAAGGATATAATTTCTAATAAACAATTAATACCATCTCACCAATTTGGATTTCGAGAAAAACATTCAACGATAGATCAGATACATCGTATAGTACACATCATAGAAGAGGCCATAGAAAACAATCAAGTGTGTTCAGCAATATTCCTTGATATCGCACAGGCGTTTGATAAAGTGTGGCACGAAGGTCTAATCCGTAAGCTCAGAGCGATGCTCCCATATCAATATACTTTGCTATTGGAATCATATCTCACAGACAGATATTTTAGAGTGAAACAAAGACAAGCATACTCAAACATTAAAAAAATTGAAGCTGGTGTACCACAAGGCAGCATTCTTGGGCCAGTACTGTATTTGCTCTATACTGCAGATCTACCTGTTTCAAATACAAGTAAGATAGCCACTTTTGCTGATGACACGTGTATCTTAGCCTATGGAAATAACGCAAATGAATCAACTAGAAAGTTACAGGCATCGATAGACGAAGTTGTCGCATGGACTGAAAACTGGAGAATCAAATTAAATGAAAGCAAGTATGTTCACGTAGACTTTACAAACAAGAAAATAGCCTATAACCCAGTGAAAATATCATCTGCTACTGTTCCATATAGTAATACAGCAAAATACTTGGGTATGACTTTGGATGCAAAGCTCAAATGGAAAGAACATGTCAAAATTAAAGCAACTGAAATCAACTTAAAAATTAAAAAAATGAAATGGTTAATTGGCAGAAAGTCTACATTGTCAATACAGAATAAATTATTAATATACAACCAAGTAGTTAAGCCGGTATGGACATACGGCATTCAATTATGGGGATGTACCACTAAATCAAACATTGAAGCTGTACAACGCCTGCAGAATAAGATTCTCAGAGACATGGTCAACGCACCTTGGTATGTGCGAAATCACGACCTGCACAAGGATCTGTCGGTGAAAAAAGTCGCTGATATAATCCAAATTCTTGCAAGTAACCATGAAACCAGGCTGAAAGAGCACATAAACCCGGAGGCCGCAGAGCTTACCAAAACAGTCTGCACAAGAAGACTTCGAAGAACTAAGCCACGAGATTTAGTCGCCAACGCTGTATAATTGTTTGTAAACTATTTATAATTGTTTTTAAATTTCAATGTTAAGGATAGAATAATGTTACTTGTTAGCTTATGCTAGGCGTAATACCATGAAATGTATACAAATTTTATAACGTTTCAATAAAAAAAAAAAAAAAAAAAAAAAAAAAATATATCAACTTCTTTATGATGATGAAGAAGAATTTGCTCAAACTGCAAACAGTGGGCAAATTAAAGATCCACCGTCACAAAATGTAAATGTAAATAAAAATGAAAAAGAAAAAATTAATAAGCCTCCGCCAATATATGTTCAAGGCGTAGAATGTATAAAAACACTAAAGAGTGCTTTAAATGAAGTTGCAAATAACAGCTTCAGTCTTACTGAATTGGTACGCTTTTGGTGGATTTAAAAAGATGACAAGTTTGCATTCCATTCTCTTAAGGGCTCTGAAAGTTTATGTAAGACATCCTAGGGTGACGGAGTTATATTCAAGAAAATATATGTATGTTATAACAGGAAGTATTTCGCAAGGACTAAAATGCCATTACTTATATTGCCTTCCATGAATTTTCTGTGTATTTCAGGGCAGTTTTTCAAGCTTTTGAATTTCGCTTTTTTGTTTTTGAAATTATGACATGTAGCTAATTTTAAGTAACTTTTTGCTATTCGTAGGCTTTTGTTGGTTATATTGTTTTGGGCTTAATAAATAAAGAAACATCTAATTTATATGTACTCCATGTACTCCTCAAACACTTAAGCAGTTAATTTGAAAATTGCAGCAATTACGTAAAGTTCAGGTCACTCGCTGTCCAAAAACGCGTTTAGTTCTAATTGGAAATACAACTTTTCCGCGTAATAATTTTGTGCATAGTATTTATGAAACCGTATTTTAATGAATCTAAGATATGCATAAAAAGTTTGGCAAATATGATTCTAAGCCATGGACAGAGTTGTGGCCGGCAGATAAAATTGTGTCGTTTCGCTTGATATTTCTTAATTTGGCAGAAAAGCGTTAAGCAAGGGCATTCTTCCTTTACTTGCAGAGCTGGCAGTGAATTTTGTGCTTTAAGTTTTCTAATAAAAAAACGGTCAAAAATTGATTTGACTATACAAGTATAACAGAATTATTACTAATTGTGCTTTCGATGCAAAAAGGCTTCGAGTGCTTGAAAAAACGTCAGGCTCTATCAAAATCGCTACTATATACAGGGTCCGGCGCTCGAAGTGTAACCAATTAAAAAGGAGTTTGGAAAATAACTTTTATTAAATTCAAAGTAAAACATGTGGGAAAATAATACAACTAAGGATCAGTTTACTTTTGCTCGATATGACCACCGAAATCCTTTGTTTGTTTGTAGTTTGATCGATCGCATCTGAAGTTGCGGGTTCTTAAAAAATATATCAGCTGTGCGGTTTGTTTTATATGCTAAAAAGATGTTATTGTAAACTTCTCGAGAAGTGTTATTTTTGCTGAAAGTATTGTGAGATATTGATTGAGATGTTTTGTTTGAGATGTTCACGTCTGCAGGTTTTTGTTATATTGGCGTTTGTGCATCTAGTAGGTATCTGGATATAACCGCATTGCTGCAGGTGCTTCTAGAGCTTTAGCTGGCAGGGCTTCGGCTAGTTTTACATTCCCAAAAGTCTTTTTGCAAAGGTAGCGACACCGTTCTGATTGATTTTGCTGCTAAGTTTGTAGATCGACTTCGGAATAGTCATCAGAAATCATAGCCCGCTTCGACTCTTGCAGCTTCTATTGATGTTGCCTTTAGTAACCCAGCTGTTGTTCTAAAACAACGGTTAAAAGCTGCATTCGTTTGGTTTGTATTGGTTTCAGAGGTATATCCCTAAAAATTGATGCAGTGTTGTACTATTCCGTAAGTCAGTTGTTATGTTACAGCTTCTCTTCCAGCAAGGGTGCAAAGCTTTAGTTGCATCAGCCAGAATTACTGCTCCCATTTTTATCGACTATTCGTAAATTTTTTTATTAATTGTGAGTACCTGAAGGCAATGCGAATATGTGAATAAAGAGATTGTTTGTTTACTCTTTGGCTTTGATGCTGTCATGTCGTGAAGTCCGAGCCGCGATTAGCGACGTGATTTGATTTGATCCGACCCTTCAGGTTTTCCTATAGGGTTTGCGTACAAGAATTAACAGTAAATAGGCGAAATGAATCAGTATTCATTAAGGTCAAATACAAACCTATTTATTTCAAAACAAACTGATGTGATTGAAATGGTAATTTCTGTTTTAATAAGTTGTATCCCCTTTTTCAATGATAGCTTAAAAAATGCTTCGATTAATCGAACAATATGAGCCTTAACAAATATAAATGTATATGAGATTTGTAGGGTTAAGCATTTGTGGTTCTAAAAACACAATATACTTCTTAATTTTGCAGTATAAATTGAAAATAGTCGCGCGCTGAACCAGTTTCACATTTTCCTGCGTTCGCGGCAATCTGTCGGGTGCAAAACAGCCAAAAACATATAAGTGCGTTAATTTGTGTAATTAAAAAGATTTTAATGCACAAAAAGGCATTGCGAATCGGCGCCAGTCAGCGAGTCAAGATAAAACTGGGAAAATTTCATTTGTTGCATGCGGCATGTGGCTTACCGCGTACACTCGTAAGCACGAAAACATCCACAATCAACACACATGCCAACCGATTTTACATATTGCGATTTTAAAGAGAGTAAAGGATGAAAACATAAAGTGGCAGAAGGGTGAGCAGTTGAAAATCCTTTAAAATTATTTTTAATTTCTTACCGCTTGTGTTGCGACGCAGTGGCAGTGCAGCGTCACACGTTGTGCAGAAGCACTGCTGTGTTTATGCGTGCACTTCCCCTGTAACGTTTGCATCTGAAAATGCTCCACGTTCGCATTACAGCAGTCAGTCTTTCATTTTTATTAAATTTCCTGTCCGTTTAAATTCATTGGAATGTATTGCTCGGTACCAAAATGGTGCGCTGGTGCGAACTGGGCCAGCACATGCAGAGCTCTAGGCTTCAAGCCTCGCGCTGAATCCTGGCTTGGCATGGTCGGCCTTCTCTCGACTCCAGCTGGCTGTATAGCACAGTCGTGCGGAAAATATGCGAATGCAGCAGGTTAGTGCCCGGTTGGAGTTGTCATTGTCGTTGCGGCTGAGGTTGTGGGCGTACGTTAATACCATGTTTTTGTTGTTTTGGAATCATGGGAAAAGGCCATTTTTCGCTGGCTCAGGCGCTTCCTCTATCACAGCTGTCGTTACGAGAATGGCTTTGTGCGTGCTAAACGAATATGCAAATGCGAATACATAAAAGTTGTTGTATTGCGGAATGGTGGCATTTTATAAAATATAACGAAGAGCTTTTAGGTTGTATTTTAATTGTTTGTTATGGGACTTTTCATTAACACAATTTACTTTCAATCTTAATTGTCTGGCATATGTGTGTACATTAGCATACATGTATGTATATACATCTGTGCATGTATTAAACCTTTTGGCTCTCCGATTATTCGCATTGATTCATTTTTAATTTGATTTTGTTATTATTTTTTCTTAGCTTCCCCAAGTGGATTACGCCGATATGAGAATTTTTGTGAATGTATTTATTCATGCCCAGGAATATGATTTAGTTCGGAATATGATTTCGTAGAACTCGATAGTGAAGGATGTAAAGCGTCGTATGTTACGCGTGCGCACACTAAGAGAACTTTCAAAGGGGGAACCACGGTAACGGATTCCTTTAAAATACTCTCTTCAAATTAAGTAGGCTTAGATTTGTGATCTTTTAATGAACAAACAAAAACTATAATAAATAAGGACCACTGTGGATGTCGCCAATGCAATGCTCCAGATCATTAACAGTTGCGGGATGTCAGCGTGCCAGGATTCCAAGAGTTAATATTTAGTTAGCGGCAAACAATTTAAACGAAGCCGAGTAGTTCATCTTGGATTGGAAGATAACTGTGATCCTGAAACATCAAATAATAGAAATGTTGTCTTCTAAAAGTGTCCGTAAAAAAGTGCATGCAAACCTTGAATTTATGTCAACTTTGAGAAACCTTCTCATAAGAAACCATTCGCGTTTTGAAAGCGGCATAAAAGTTTACGGCCTCTCTTTGTGACTTGACTTCGAGTTTTCTGTCGGTATGGAAGAGGCTTTCATGCTTTCATATTACAAGTGAAATTTCGCTTTACAAATAAATGTACAGATAAACAAAAATTTTTGGAACTTCATACTTGTCGTTGGATCAAAACATGCATTTTTCGAAACACTGGACTGTACATATATTCTCCAGCAGACATTTTTTGAAAAAAGAGCGCAAACCACTGCAAATTTCATAAGAACTATTTGAATATTCCAAACGGAATTTCATCTCTGAAATCAAAATGCCCAAATTGCGCTTGTTGTACAGGGTGGCTGATGAAAGCCGCTACCAAAAAAAAATTGAATAACTTTTTTCTTTTTAAGTTATGCAGCAGACTTGCCGATTCGCTTGGAATTTTGCCAGAAGATCCTGCAAATGGTGGAAGAAGACCAAAACATGTTAAACTGCCTTCTCATGTCTGATGAGGCCCATTTCGATTTAAACGGCAATGTGAACAAACAAAATTGTCGAATATTGAGTACTTCTAACCCACAGATACTCCACGAGACGGAATTGCATCCTCTTCGCGTGACAGTGTGGTGTGCGGTTTCTTCACGCTGTATTGTCGGGCCTTATTTTTTTGAAGAAAAAGGTCACACCGTTACGGTTACTGGAGACCGTTATTTGAAAATGCTGAAAGAATTTTTCTATCCAGAACTACGCCGAAAGAGAATTCCTTTCAACTCTGTGTGGTTTCAACAAGATGGGGCAATGTCTCACATAGCCCAAACTGTTATGACAGAGTTGCGACGAAAATTTCCCAATAAACTGATTTCAAGAAACTCCGAATTTCGTTGCCCCCCAGGTCGCCTGACCTTACTGCACCTGACTTTTTCTTGTGGGGTTTATGTAAACAAGAAGTTTATAAAACAAAGCCAACAAATTTGGATGAACTAAAACAATCCATTCGGGCAACAATTGCGGCTATTCCTGTCGCAACTCTCAAAGCAGCAATGAACAACTTTTTACTAAGATGCCGCACTTGTGTCAACGAGCAGGGGGGCATTTAAATTCAATTATTTTTAAAACTAGTTAAGCTACATTTAATAAAATTTAATGACCTTCAACTTGAAAAAAAAAAAAATAAATGAATTCCATACACTAAAAAAAAAGTTATTTGAGTTTCTTAATGTAGCAAAATTCATCAGCCACCCTGTATTATAAATAAGTTGTCTCAAATCAGAATGCTCATACCCTAGCAAATGAGTGTGAGGGCCATAAACTCATATGTGAAGCCTGTCTTTTAATCAAAGAATAAGCATCAACCCGCCATCTGGCGTCCTCAGCTGGCGCAACCAACTAGCACCCCAAACAAAACCTCCACGGTTCCACGGAGCTCACCCGAGGAGCACCACCTATTGCAGACGAAGAGCTTCAGCTGCCTCGCGAGACCCGCGCACCTTTGGCCCAATTACTTTCTGAAAATTTTATTAAGTTAAACTTCTAATAATCTGGAATCGACTTCGATATTCCCAATATATGTCCAGCATGTGAAAGCACACCGCACGACACTAACCCCCTATTCACATGCCTCATCAAAACTACTCACCTAACATCCCTTTCCCTCTGGATCCAACCTATCGAAACAGCACTTTTCCTGGGCCGTCTTAGATGAGTCAGAAGAAGACGGTCGGCGACAACAGGTGACTGGCAGGGGTTAGCAAACTTGTACAACAACAACAATAACAATCAAAAGGTATTTCAAAATATCACAAAATTACAGTGCTCCGATCGGCTTGCCTCTCTGAATATTTACATATAACGGTATTGACTGAATACGAATTTTTCGAAAAGCCTTTGAAAGTCAGAAACGATTAAATATTACATACAATTTTTGTACCTGACTTTTCAAACATAATTATGCAAATGTGTGGTTTAAAGAGGAGTACAGTAGTATGACAATACACCCACACATAAATATGTACATACCGCATACCCAGTACAGTCTGAAGACTTCATTCCATTTATTTGAAGATCAATCTTATAAAATTTTGCCTTAAAAAAACACTCCGTGAAAATACACATTTGTATGATATTTTGTATTTTTGTATTCTGATGTACAAAATCAAAACCGGCATTCCGCGTATTATATACGCATTAGGGGGAGCCTGGTTTATAAGGTCAAAAAAATCAATTTTTTTTTTCATTTTAAGCGATTCCTAATATATTTCAGAATATTCACACAAAGTAACAGAGCCTAATTCTCAATATTTCCGTAGATACAAAGCCAAAGGTAGGCGAGCGTTAGGTAGTTACGCTGTGACCGGACAGCTATAGCACAAACTTTATCTTCTTTTCTCGACTTTTCATTTGTATGATTTCTTTGAATTGGCGTACATGAATGAAAAAAAACTAATGAACCTTTTGAAATGAATCATAGCTTGTTCCCTTCAGTATTAAATTCTCTTCTATTTGAACTAACAAAATAGATAAAAAAAAAATTTTTCAAGATTTTTATACCAAGTTGAAGTGAATTTTTTTTTTATAGAAAGGCATTTTTTTTTTTAAACCTCCAAAAAGTTGAAATTTTGTAATTTCTCTCAGTTTTCTTAGTTCATCTAGAATAAAAAATAATAATTAGAAATCCATTTGAATTTTTTGCTTTAGATAATAATTACGAGCTGTATCTTGTACGCCAGTTGGAAACTCCAGCGTTGCAGTGCTCTACTAATTTCTATGTTAAACATTTTTTTCAACTTATTTTAACCAGTACACAAATTTTTTATACTTTTTAAATGTTCTTTAATAGATAGAAAAAACTTTGCAGTGCTAAATTAATTTTTTCCTTAAAAAAAAATCACAAAGAGACGCAATTTTTAGACCTCATAAACCAGGCTCCCCCCTTAATTAAAAGAAAAGTTTTGACTGCATCAAACCGAGTAAGAACTCTCCTAATTCAGACCGAAAATGCAGCTCACAAATAGCTGGATACATGACATACATACGCATAGCGGTGTAAAATGTAGTTAACTTAGTACTTATTGGGGTGAACCATACACATTTTTCTTACACATTATTCAGGGCTCGCGGAAATTTGTGGGAGTTGCACTAAGAAAAAATTATACATCTTTTTCTGTATTATCAAAGCCGTTCCAGGATGGAATTAATGCTTATTTTATAGCAAAATAAATTACATATTTGGGGAGAAAAATAATATATGGGGCCAATAAAACTGTAAAAAATTACAGAGTGAAGAGTGAAATTAAAGTTTCAGATTAATTTCGGAAATAAGATTTTTTTAACAAAAATAATAATATTTTTTTAACAAAATTAATTTTATTAGTTGTAAAACTTTGCTTCCGTCGTTTTCCGATAAACGGTTGCAAAGATGTCAGAAGCCTTACCTACCTCATTCACCTCACCCTATGCACAGTGCTCTAATACTGCTCCTTCATTAGTTTCGATCGATTGCACATAAAATGGCTGATTAGTATTTTCACGCTTATGAACTAGTCAAAGAATGGATCACCTCAAAAGGCCACGAGTTTTTTCGCGTTGGTATTCGTGCACTACACAAAATATGGGATCAAGTAGAGGCTAACGCCGGACAGTACTTTGTACCGTAATTATGTAATATCTTTTTTAAAAAACCTGAACGCGTTCTTCCAAGCCAATTTGTTGTACATCAATATCATTAGCTTACAACAACAATGGATCCCGGATGCCACTATGTAGAATCGTTCACTGTTTCCGAAAATCGAGTCATTCAGCCAAACACAAAAAGTGGTTCCTCATTCATATCTAGGATCCAAATCAAATTTTGTGAACCATTGTTTTATCAGAAAAAATAATTCTCATTCAAAAAATGATAAAAGTATATAAAATGATAAAAGTTAAAAATTTTAGAGTTTTGTTAGTTTAGTTTTATGTTTTGTAGAATAAATATTTCTACTTTGTCTATAATCTATTTTTTGAATTTAAAAAAAAAAAACGTTAATATCTGATGAATCCAATAAAAAAAAAATATGTTGAGAATAAGTGAACTAAATAATTTTACCATATTTTCGTAGTTTGTTTTAGGACATGAAGGATATTATATCCTGTGCTTTTTCAAAACTTTCCAAAAATGTTTGCTCGAAAAAAGCAGTAATTTCATTCCAGGGTTGCTTTGACATACGAGGGTGGATTGATAAGTCTTTAGAATTGCGACATCTATCGGCCATTAATTTACTTAATTATTGTGATCGTTAAAAGTGAACTGTCAAAAGCGAGCTGTCAAAATTTCATAACATATGGTCAAACGGTACTTTTTTGAGAATTATTTTCGCAAAACACTATTGTATTTTTATTAAAAATGGAAAAAAGTGAACTTCGTGCTGTTATAATGTACTTTCATTTGAAAGGTTTAAACCAGAAACAAATTATTGAGGAGTTGCAGACAGTATTAGGGGAACATGCGCCCTCAAATGCAACAGTTTACAATTGGGTAAACGAGTTTAAACGTGGTCGGATAAGCACCAAAGATGAGCCACGCTCTGGGAGGCCAAAAGAGGTAACGACTCCAGAAACGGTGGAAAAAGTGTACAAAATTGTCACACAAGATCGAAGAATTAAATTGAGAGAGATTGCTGACATTGTGAACATTAGTTATGAACGTGTGCATAACATAATACATGATGAATTGGGTATGAAAAAGCTTTCAGCAAGATGGGTGCCGCGTTTGCTAACTCCTCTGCAAAAAATGAACCGAATGTCGACTTCAAAAGTTGGTTTAGACATGTTTAACAGAAATCCATCTGAATTTTTGCATCGTTTCATAACGATGGATGAAACGTGGATCCACCACTATGCACCAGAGTCTAAAGAACAGTCCAAACAATGGGTAGAACGTGGCTCAAGTGCTCCAAAGAAGGCAAAGGTTGTTGCATCGGCTGGTAAGGTTATGGCATCTATTTTTTGTGATGCACAAGGTATAATTTTCATAGATTATCTAGAAAAGGGTAAAACCATCACAGCTGAATATTGTTAATCTTTGTTGGATACATTGGACCAAAATATTAAGCAAAAACGGCCACATTTGAAGAAGAAGAAAATCCTCTTTCATCATGATAACGCTCCTTCACATTCATCTTGGAAACGCAGGAAAAAATAAATGAGTTAGGCTATGAATTGCTCCCTCATCCGCCATATTCGCCAGATTTAGCTCCCAGTGAGTTTTTCCTTTTTCCAAATATGAAAAAATGGCTCGGCGGAAAAAGATTTGTGTCAAATAGTGCTTATTTTGAAGGTTTTGAAAAAACTTATGTCGCGGCTACGATGAGATGAAAGGGGTTTGCTACTAACTCAATGGCAAAGAACGGTTTATTCTGAAATTTAATTCAATATTGTACATTATGTATTTTAATACAATATAGAAACTTACCGCAGTTTTGCACCCCTTCTTCCTCGACTGATCGTATGCAAATGAAAAATAGAATAGAACGAAGAAGAATGAGTGCGCAACTTTGGTTCACAAGCAGGGTTGTAATTTTACTTATTACAAATTTTAAATATCATTTGTCAACACCCCCACCCCCGTGGAGCGATCAGCTTCACCACTTTCCAGATCCAGGGCTGCCAATTTAGATACCGCTCGTTGCAGAAGTCCACCAACCGTACGCACGTCCGCACGCCGAGCCACACCATCTGCGCCAGTGTACACACGCTCAACAATACCACGTCGCCACTGAATCCTTGGCACATTCGGATCGCAAATAAATACTACATCACCCTCTTTAAGAGGCGCGGTTCGTTCACACCACTTAACTCTTCGGGTTAGCGTTGGTAGATACTCCAGTACCCATCGCTTCCAAAATGCATCTCTTAGGCTTCGTGCAATGAGCCATTGCTTGCGTAATAAAGGTATGTTTTCACCAGGAGAGTTGGCCGTTGGAGTTTTAGGGATATTACCCACGCCAATCAGGAAGTGGTTAGGCGTTAATGGCTCGTCTTCGTCGGGAGAGATGGGCAGATGCGTCAATGGACGTGAGTTTACTATGTTTTCCGCTTCTATCAGAAAGCTTTGTAAGACATGCTCACGTGGCGCTTTTTCTTTTAATGAATGTCGAAGAACCCTTTTAACGCTCTGCACCATTCTTTCCCAAATTCCTCCTTCAGATGGATTGGCGGGGCAGTTGAAGAACCATTCAACTCCCTTGGTTGACAATTCATTTTGTATTCGCTCAGTGTCAAAAACATCAGGAAAACGTTTCGCTTCTTCGTTGGCCCCGATGAAGTTTTTCCCATTGTCAGATCGTAGACGTGTTGGAACCCCTCTCCGATTCATGAAGTTGCGCATAACTATTATACAGGAATCCGTTGATAAGTCGTGGGCGATTTCCAGGTGGATTGCGCGCACGGTGAGGCACGTAAACAACGCGACCCAACGCTTTTCAGTTCGCCGCCCGATAGTAACCGAAATAGGCCCAAAATAGTCCAGTCCCGTATAAGTAAATGGTCGTACATAGGGCTTCAAACGATCCTCTGGTAGAGGACCCATCATAGGCGCGTGAGGTTCTGTCTTCCTGACTTGACAATATTTACATCCGGCTATTACACGTCGTAGCATTTGCCTTATTCGGGGAATCCAGTATTTCTGACGTATATTGCTTATAGTCGCCTCGTGATTCTGGTGCTTCATTGTGCAATGGTGATAATTAACGACCAGATGCGTAAATATATGTCCATACGGCAGTATGATCGGTCTTCTGATCTTATACGGTAAGAAGCTAGCTGCATCTATGCGCCCTTGTACACGAAGTAGCCCCCTGTCGTCCAGATATGGCGAAAGTTGCTTTAATGCGCTGTCATTTGGAATGGCTTTACCAATTTCGATACTGTTGCGTTCTGAAGTAAATGATTCCGATTGAACGCGTAGGCATAATAGGTGCTCCGCGGCTTCCAGTTCAACAGCAGTAAGTCCATATTCCAGATGTTTTAGCTCCCGTTTACGGCAGCGGTTTATGAATCGAAGCACCCACGCTACTGCTCTTTTTAATCTAAGTAAATTTGAGAAACGATTGTAATCTATAAAAATATAGTTGTTGGCAATTAAAGAAAATTTAGAACGGAGCTCTTCATCTGCTTCCACAAAGATCTTGCTGATGCTTTCTTCAGCAGGCCACGTCTCTTCATCGCGTCTCAGAAAATTCGGTCCCTGTAGCCAGCGAGATTTTAGTGAGAAATCAACACTCCCATGGCTTCTTGTCGCGTCATCGGCTGCATTGTCTTTCGTTGGCACCCATCGCCATTCGCGAACTTCACTCCCGTCTAAAATCTCTGCAACGCGGTGCGCCACATACGGTTTGTAGCATCGATGTTCGCTTCCAATCCACTTCAAGATAGTTCTGGAGTCGCTCCATAAGAAGCATCGTTCAGGGCGTATTTGGTGATTTTCCAATATCAATTTCCGTAAACGTACACCCAGGACGGCTGCTTGCAATTCCAGGCGTGGAATGGTTACGGCCTTCAGTGGAGCGCACTTCGTCTTCGCACAAACTAACGTAACACCAACTTCACCAGTCGACTCTCTTGACCTCCAGTAGGCGACAGCAGCGAAGGCCTCTTCGCTAGCGTCAACGAACACATGCAGCTCCAAATCCGAAGGCGCACCATGTGGGAAGTAGAATCGCGGCACACGAAATCCCGCTACTTTGTGCATCTGCTGGCGCCACCTTTCCCATATTATATTCACATCATTTGGGATGGGCTCATCCCAACGGACATCACGACGCCATACTTCACGCATAAGAGATTTGGCTGCAACAGTAAAGTGACTTAAAAATCCCAACGGGTCGAATATTGACATAATAATACTAAGAAGTTCCCTTTTTGTGGGACTCCTTTCGCCTGTGATTACTGCTTGTTCAATGCGATGGAACTTCAGGTTGAATTTAAAATTATCAGTTGCTGACTCCCAATATAACCCAAGAACCTTCTCTGTGCTCTCAGCGACTGCGATCTGTTTCGTTGCCGTACTACCATTTAATTCTTTAACTACCTTCTCTGAGTTCGATACGAATCCACGTAACTCGAATCCACCATCGCTGTGAATGTCTCGAACCTGCTTTGAGATATCTACGGCCTCTTCAATTCCATCAAAACTGTCAACAAAATCATCAATATAATGATGATCAAAAATAGCTTTAATTGCACGAGGATGACTTTCGTGGTGCTCCTTGGCGTTCAGCCTCATGACATATTGCGCCGAGCAAGGCGAGCACGCGGCGCCGAAAATCATCACTCGCATCTCGTACTCCTCAGGTGGCTTAGTATTTTCGCCATCACGCCAAAGAAAACGCTGTGCACACCTGTCTACTGGCTGTATAGCTACCTGGTGGAACATTTCTTTAATATCTCCGCAAACTGCAACTGCACGCGTTCTAAAATTAAATAAAATCGAAGGTAGTGATATGTAGAGCTGTGGTCCCTTCAATAACTTGGAGTTCAGAGATACCCCTTCAAATCGAGACGCTGCGTCAAAAACAAGGCGTAATTTTTGAGGTTTATTTGGGTTGACGACACCGAAGTGTGGGAGGTACCATTTCCTGGATGAAGTCATACTCGATTTCTTGGGCGTAAGCTTTCGAGCATAGCCTTTACTTAGGTACCCATCAAAGATCTCTTTGTACGCGGTTGCGAACGTTTCGTCGCGTTTCATCTTTCTCTCAATCCCTTCAAGCCTATGTAGAGCAGCCGTATAATTATCGGGCAGTTGTATGCTGTCGTCCTTCCATAATAGCCCTGTTTGAAATCGACCTCCCACTCGTTTAGTTGTGCCTTCAAGTAACGTCTTAGCTCTGACGTCATCATTGCTTTCGACAGGTGGCGAAGATCTAACGCCAAGACTTTCAATATTGAAATAGTCGAACACAAGTTGACGCATGTCTTCTTCTTCTTGCATTTCTTGGGTACGTAAAAAAAGACAAGAGCGGCTTGCTAACGACGCACGACTGGTTGGACCAAAAACTACCCACCCTAGTTTAGTGTTGCAAGCGTACGGACCTTGCTCACTAATCCCTTTTATGTCAATCGGCAAGCCTAAGTGTGCATGATCGATTCCAATTAAAAGTTGAGGCACAGCATCAAAATATGGCTGGAGAGGCAGAGACGAAATTGATTTGTCACTGCTCTTTAAATCATCATGACTTAAACTCTGCATGGGCAAACCTAGATTAGCTACGGTATACACGTCGCGCAGTAGGTAGCGCTTATTTTTACCAACACCGCTAATTTCAATATTGAAAACCTCAGTCGACTCTTGGGCTGTTCTTCCTCCAAACCATTGTATATCTAACGAATGTCGACGGCCGCGTATTCCCAACTCCTTGGCCAAATCACTGTCTAACATCGTAATTGAAGAACCTTCATCCAATAGGGCGTACGTATCGATGCGCTTATTATCGCCATACAAGGTTACCGGCAGCACACGAAAGAGCAGCTTGGGCTTAGTGCTGCTAACGTTTGCGCAGCTCAACACGTTTCCTCGTACGTCACCTTGTTCTTCCTTTAATAAACTTAAGGTCGGCGTAATAGCATTGGCCTCGTGCAATAAACTGTGGTGTCTACGCTGGCATCCTTCTTCTAAACAAAGCTTTTTACGGCGACAGTTACGCGTGTTATGGCCCACGTTCAAGCATGAAAAACAAGCGCGATGTTTCTTCGCGAACTCCCATCTATTAGACACTGCAGCATTTAAAAAACGACGGCAATCTTGCAGTTTATGTTGCTCCTGGCATAATGGACACTTAACGGGAGTTACACCTGCATAACCTGGACACTGTTTTTCGGATGTATGTAACACCGCACGACGCTTTTGATCTTTATTGTCGATGTCTTGCACTGTACATATCAGATTAGCAAGTTCACTTACCCAAGCGCTAAAATGTACAATTGTCGGATACGGCTGTATTGAGGCGGCGACTCTGGCCCACTCCAGTTTCTTACTCATAGGAAGCTTAGCTAATAGTTCCTCTAATAGCGTAGGATTGGCGATGTGTTGTTGTCCATTCGCTGACTGTAAGAATGTTGCTAGGTTTCTCACTTTAGTGGCAAAGGGTACCAGTTTGGACAATGCATTCTCCGAAATATTAGGCAAATCCCTCGCTTGACGTAGCTGACTCTGAATTAATTGTTCGGGTCGGCCAAAGCGAAAACGGAGTTGCTCTATGGCGGCGCTGGCGTTGTCTGGATGAATTAAAAGCGATTTAATCACTTCCCGCGCTTCTCTTTTAACAGCTTTCTGCAACCGTTGATTGTTTTCCAGATTAGTGTAGTTGTACATTGAAGTCGATTGGACGTAGGCTGTATAAAAAATTGGCCAGTCTTCTGGCTCGCCGCTAAATTCGGGTAAATCTTGCAACTTCCGTGGTACTGTTGCAGAATTGTTTAAAAATGAAAAATTGTTTAAGTCATTTGTTGGCATAGGACCATGAACAATACTGTTATAATTATTAAAAACAGGGGGCGAAATTATCGACGACGATGTAAACGGCACGCCAGAATTACCTAGTGTAGCGTGTGTTTGTCCCTTTATTGAATACGTTGGCGCAAAGACGGCGCTCGCAGTTAACGACGGCAGCGAAAAAAAACTACCACCGTTTTCAGCGGCTTGCTGGCCTGGCAGCATGGCAGCGCTGCTCGTGATAGTCGACGTCGCAAAATGTGCATAACTGTTTATGGTCGATGGCGTGATGTTATTTGTTGTTGCGTTAACCGACAATTTTTGCATACGTGAAGTACATGAAAAATTTGGGAATTCATATAACGGAGCACCTATAGCGGGTGCTAACGATGACGCAACGACGGGTATTGTTGTTGTCGTGGCGGTGGATGTAGCACTATCTAAATGACCTGAGCTACGCAAAGCAATCTCTAGCCTTTGGCAGTGGCGGTTTTGTTCACTTAATCTTACCTGTGCTTCTTCTAGTTGTCTTTGAAGAGTGGCGATTTGATTCTTCATTTCCAATCTTAAACTTACGGATTCTGATGAGAGGGCGGTATTTGTGACGTTTGTATACGTGCTGGCAGCAGTTGTGGCGTTGGTATGCGTGGTGGCGGCGGAGGCGGCGTCGATTATGATGGCGGTGGAATTAGGCTGAACTTCACCTGACTCTGGTTCTAATTTGTTGAGCCGAGGACTGCGGCGTTTTTCTATGGTTTCCTCCGGATCATTCATTTAAACGGCCCCAAACTTTCACTCTTTTACGGCAGGGAAAAATACGCAGTTAATCGCAAATAATCAAAATTGCGAATAAAGATGTCGCGGCTACGATGAGATGAAAGGGGTTTGCTACTAACTCAATGGCAAAGAACGGTTTATTCTGAAATTTAATTCAATATTGTACATTATGTATTTTAATACAATATAGAAACTTACCGCAGTTTTGCACCCCTTCTTCCTCGGCTGATCGTATGCAAATGAAAAATAGAATAGAACGAAGAAGAATGAGTGCGCAACTTTGGTTCACAAGCAGGGTTGTAATTTTACTTATTACAAATTTTAAATATCATTTGTCAACAACTTATTTTGGAGAAGGAATAAATATGTTAGAAAAGCGTTGGAAAAAATGTATTGACTTAAAATGAGATTATGTTGAAAAATAAATCAATTTTTTGTTAAAAAACCAATGTCTAGTTTTTCATTCTAAAGACTTATCAATTCACCCTCGTACGTATTATCTTACAGTAATGGAAAACTTCCCGATCGCTATTTAATATTACCGAAAAGTTGGTGGTGCTGTTGCTGAGCAGCTTACAAAATATCTGAATGGTAACATCCTAATTACTGAAAAAGAGCAACTGCGTCGGTGGAAAGAGCATTTCTCGACAGCACTCAACAACGTACTTGATACCTCTACCGACCAGTCCGCAGTTTGCAACGATAATATTGAAATAAATTCGAGAATAAAAACACCATCACTAAATCTGGCAGACTGACCCTAATGCGCATGCACATGCATATTTAATAATATAAACTAAATTGGAATATATAATATGTTTTTGTGCATTTATTTGTAGATCGAAAACATTTTCCTGGTCGATCGCTCAGCCGCGTCAGCCAATTTGTATGAATTTAATTGATGACAAAGACAAAATATGTACACATATTATATATGGTTGTATGTCATAAATGCTTTTTTACATTCAAGGGAGGTGAGGAAATGCAGGAAGCAATGAGTTAGTTGCAGAGACCAAAAGGTTGATTAAGAATGCCGAGCTTCATTGAATTAGCTACTATTAGTCATACATTGCACAATTTGAGTTGGAAATCGAACTCGAAATTCAATTACACATATAGTTATTTAGCCTTCATCGTTAATAACTTTTTCGAAAGGAAGTTGCTTAATTTTTTTGCTTTTTTGCAGTGCACAGTACACAGTCAGTGGAAGACCGCTAGAGTTGAAGTTGATAATTTGAAATTTAGTGTACTAAAAGGATTAGAAAATCGGAATCACTCGTTCATTTATTCATTTTTAACACACCTTTGCAGTATATTTTATAAGGCTAGTGTATAGTAGACCATAAAGACATACTATGACAATGAATAAAAACTCAGAACAGAACTCGGCTCGTAAACACCGAATTTTTCGTCTTGTAAATGAAGATAGTTTAGCTTTAATTCGAAACATGCTCAGGCAAAGTTTTTCCCGCTGGACATTTTTGAAAGCTCCACTGTGGGATGCACATTAAAAGTGGTCCTATGGCCAAAAAGCCACTGACGATCGTGTATTTATATATTGCATCTCCACTCGACGCCCAATCAATTGGCACATGTTATTTGGATGGCTAAAGAAGTGTGCAGCAATGCAAAATAATGCGGGCATCCAGCGATTGCAGGATAAGCGATTTCAGCGAGTTCAAGGAGGGGAGGGTGATATTACTCTGTCTTGCACAAATACCTTTTGAGAATTTTCCGGGTGTAATAACGTAACATAAACTTTTTCTTTAGCCCAGAAAAGGTTTTTTTTTATTAGTTTGTTACTAAACTACCTGGTGCGCGCGGCTTCATCTGCGTATAAAATGTACTTAATGTACGACTTGCACTACCGATAATTTAATTGTGACTCTTGCCAAGAAGTCGTCTTTTAAGTCATCAAAGGCCATTGTAGCTGAAATTAACAACGTAGAGTCAGAAAAGAAAAAGAAAAGAAAAGAGTGGAATCGATTGGAATTTCTCCCTCATCCAGTGAGATTGGCCCAAATTCAAGATAAGAAAACAGTGATGAATTTCTTTGCTGCTTCTTTTCCACAACATCGATTTCTTCTAAAATTACCTTTTTTTCCAATGTTAGTTGCTATAATGAGTATCAAGCAACAATAGGATATGGTGGTTGTTGTAGGTACTATCTGTACAATTATATTTGTGACCTGTTATTGTTCCTTGTATCATACTTACTTCGTCGTATCCAAGCGACCTCAGCGTATCACATCACTCTCGGGAAGGGGTAGTGTTGGAATCCCACAAAATATATCTGGCAATTCTCAAGTCAATGTGAAAATTATTCATCGACTCAAAAAGGAGTTAAAATTTAACAAAGGATGTACTACCGAAGTTTTAAACGGACTAGGTTAGGTTAGGTTTGGCAGCCGCATCGCACATAGAGACAACGATGCCACTTAGACCACGAAATGGGACCGTTGTGAAGCCGCGGGGGCTGAGCTACATTTCCCTCTCCATATTAAACCATCCTGAGCTTTTGACAAAGCGTAAAAGGTTGTTGATACCTAAAATGTATAGATTATCTATATTCGTTAAGAAGTAGGATTTTAAAAATCGGTTCCTGCTTCTGGCTAGAGCTGGGCATGTGCAAAAAAGGTGTTGAATTGTTTCCAACTCCTCCTCATTTCTGCAGCTACGACAGAAATCATGCGTGTAAACGCCTAATCTCTTTGCATGATTTCCTATGAGACAATGTCCTGTGAGGGCCCCTACTAAGGTCCTGATTTGAAGTCTATTCAGTTTTATAATGCTCTTGGACAGACGTAAATTTAGCCTTGGCCATGTTTGCCTAGCAATTTCGCAGGTGTTAGCGCTAATCCATCTCTGATTTGCAGAATTGATTAGTGCGTCCTTAATGAGAAGCTTACAAGTTGCGAGAGGTATCTCCGTACAATTGCTTATGTCTGGCATACAGGTACCTTCTCTTGCAAGTTGGTCTGCCCTACAGTTCCCTGGTATATCTCTGTGGCCTGGGACCCAGCATAATATTATACGATATTGTTTGGCCATCTCATTTAGAGATTGGCGACAACGTAAGACACTCCTTGATGTTGTTTGGAATGCATCCAGGGCTCGTAGGGCAGCTTGGCTGTCTGATAGAATGCAGATATCCGTTGATGATATTCTGTTTATCTTTAGCCATTTTAAGGCTTCATGAATAGCGTTTATTTCCGCTTGAAAGACACTACAGTGATCCGGTAGTTTAAAGGATTCAATAATAGAAAGCTCTTCGCAAAATAACCCTGATCCTACACCGGTATCCATTTTAGACCCGTCCGTGTAGATCTTAACGGGTGTGTTGGGTGTTGGATCTTCTTCAAACCATTCCAGTCTAGAAGGGATTTTCATTAGGAAATTCCTTTCGAAGCAGAGAATGGGAGGATGATAATCGCAGTCACTGGGTATATCCGTGTAGGAGTCTAAGATGGTCGAATGTCCCTGTGTGACAGTCTTCCATTGTGAGCTCGCTTTGAGCCTTACAGCGGAGCAGGCCGCTAAGTATTTGCAGAAGAGATCTAGGGGTGGCAGATGTAGTATGATATCCAAAGCCACGGATGGCGTGGTTTTCATGACGCCACATATTGCTAATTCCGCTGATCTCTGCACCTTATTCAATAAATTAGAATAGGTTTTTTTCTGCATAGCACACCACCAGACAACATTTCCATATAGAAGAATGGGTCTGACGACAGCAGTGTAAAGCCAATGAGCAACCTTAGGTTTAATTCCCCAGGTCTTACCTAAAGCTCTCTTACAGGCATAAAAAGCTAGGTTCGCTTTCCTTACTCTTTCTAAGATGTTTGACTTCCAAGTCAGTTTCCTATCTATGATTAGTCCCAAGTACTTGGTTTCTTCCGAAATCACAAGAGCTTCCCCCTTGAGCATAATTGGACTTAGTTGAGGGATTTTGTGTTTCCTAGTGAACAATATAAGTTGTGTTTTGTCTGGGTTGACTCCTAGACCACACTTTCCTGCCCACCTAGAAAGTATTTCTAGAGCATTTTGTATTAGGTCTCTTAATGTAGATACAAATTTACCAGAGACAGCAATGACAACATCATCGGCGTAAGCTATCACCTTACAGCCCACCGATTCCAGTATTAACAGAAGTTTATTTACAACTGCGTTCCATAGAAACGGTGAGAGGACTCCGCCTTGCGGTGTACCTCTGCTTACCAATCTCCTGAGCACCGATTCTCCTAGTTCCGCTTCAATGATTCTGCTATTTAGCATTTTGCCAATGAAGCCTACCAAGCCCGGTTCTACCCCAAGATCAGTGAGTGCTGCAGTAATTGCCCCCCCTTCGACATTGTTAAAGGCCCCTTCAATATCAAGGAAAGCGGCTAAAGTAAATTCCTGTTTGTGCAGTGAACTCTCTGCCGTGTAAATAAGGTTATGTAGAGCCGTCTCTACCGATTTCCCTTTCGTGTAGGCATGTTGTGACGTAGAGATAAGATTTCTATCTATAAAAAAAAATAAAATAAATAATTGGCGCGTACACTTCTGTTAGGTGTTTGGCCGAGCTCCTCCTCCTATTTGTGGTGTGCGTCTTGATGTTGTTCCACAAATGGAGGGACCTACAGTTTCAAGCCGACTCCGAACGGCAGATATTTTTATGAGGAGCTTTTTCATGGCAGAAATACACTCGGAGGTTTGCCATTGCCTGCCGAGGGGCGACCGCTATTAGAAAAATGTTTTTATTAATTTTGCCTTCACCGAGATTCGAACTAACGACCTCTCGGTGAATTCCGAATGGTAATCACGCACCAACCCATTCGGCTACGGCGGCCGCCGATTTCTATCTATAGTTAGGCTTAAATGAAATTCTATCAACCTCTCCAAAGTTTTCAATAGGAAGGAAGAAAGAGATATCGGTCTTAAGTCTTTTGGATGGGTATGTGAGTTTTTACCCGCTTTTGGGATGAAAACAATTTTGACTTGTCTCCACTTAAGAGGTATATGACCGTAGAGAAAGCAACCTTTGAAGATTGCTAGCAGCCAGTGTGCTAGATATCCGGCGGTCTTTTGCAGTTCCACTGGGTAAATGCCATCTGGACCCGGTGATTTAAAGGGTTTGAAACTTTCAATCGCCCATAAGAGCCGATCCTCAGATATAGCATCTATTCTGACTTCACGACAGTGTACTGTATTTTCCATATCATGCCCAGTAATGTCTGAGCAGCCTGGAAAATGAGTGTCGAGTAAAAGTTCTAAGGACTCTTTACTGGTTGTAGTGAACGTACCATCACTTTTCTGTAGCAGTTCCCAATTTTGAGGACTTCCCGCTAAGATCTTACGAAGTCTGGAGGTCTCAGTTGCCCCCTCAACCTCTTCACGAAAGGATTTCCAAGATTTGGGCCTTCCTGATTTCCTTCTTGTAGATTTTCAGAGCATCTTTATAATCTTTCCAATCTTCTGCGAGACGTGTTTTCTTTGCCTTATTAAAAGCACTTCTGCTTGTTTTTTGAAGCTTGCCTAGTTCAACCGTCCACCACTTAGGCTTGGGTTTACCCCTCAGTCTTCTTAAGGGACAGGCTTCCGCTAAGGCAGCATTCATGTTGTAGGTAGTTTTGTGCACCAAATTTTCTAGTCCTTCTATGCTTTGCGGTACCACTGATGGACGTGTTCCTAGGGTAACCCCGATACAATCTGTATACCTTTCCCAGTCTGTTTTCCTGATATTTCTACCAGGCTTAGGATTCGGTAGATTTTTGCTAACCTCAAACGAGATATATCTATGATCAGAGAAGGAATGTTCTTCCAAAACTTTCCAGTTCCTAATTCTGTCAATAACGGAGTCAAAAGCAAAAGTAGCGTCTAACACTTCCTGTCTATTACTAATGACAAAAGTAGGTTTATTACCTTTATTGCAAATCTGTAGTTTAGTACCTATCAGATAATCAAAGAGACACTCACCTCTAGCGTTAGTATCAGTGCTGCCCCATATCTCGTGATGCGCATTTACATCCGCACCAATAATTAGCTTTGCGCCAAGCTTCTGCGCCTGCGCTACCAGATCTTTGAATTTTAATCTCGGTAGCTCCTCGTGGTCATGTGCGAGGTAACAAGAAGATAGCCACATCCGTTCATTTCCCGACTCCAGGCTAATGGTCAATTGATCGGTGTCGCTGTAATTAGAGAGCATGAAAGCATTTATCCCTTTTCTTATTAGTACGCACGCTCTAGGATTACCTTTGTTGCGAGCATACATCAGTTTATATTTTTGAGTCCTTAGTCCGCACACAAGTCCATGTGATACCCATGGTTCTTGAATCAGGACAATATGATGTCCACCTTTGGCCAGGTGGATTATGAGGTTGGCGGACGCAACCTTTGAGTGGTGAAGGTTAATTTGAAGGACCCGTAACATCATGGTTACTGGGCTTCCTCTACACCACCGTTTTGTTGGGCTCATCTGAATCTGACGCCAGTAGCTCTTCCTCATCAGTGAGAGTAGTATCGAGTACTCTATCTAACAAGGAAGAGATACTGCCGTCAGCAGACTTAAACGGACTAATTTGGCAATATTATTCATATTCTAGACAGGCGATCGAAAAAGAAAGGAATGCTGCCATATGGGACTGAAAGCAAACAAAATAAAACATGATTTCTTAGACGAATTGAAATGGATAGAAACCCTACCCATGTAATTTAATAAATATCCGCTGCATCGAATGGATGAATTGATGTATAGGGTCTTTCAAAACGAGCACAGAACTTTTGCAGCATCGAAACCGTACTTTAAATTAACTGAAAAAGTGAAGACGATTCATAAGACTTATGAATCGTCTTCACTTTTTCAGCTAATTTTAAAATGAAAAACTTACGGCAATGTGGACTGAGCAGTTGCCAGTTCCGTTAGGCGGCGTGAAAAATACTGCTCTTTTGAACTGAATCTGTTACAGCTGATGTTTTCCATTTCAATTCAACCGGGCTATTCGGGACATGTTTTTCGATTTCGATGTAACTCAAATATGTTGCTTTCTGGTCAAAATAATGAGACACGTATTTTTTTGTTCGCCCGAAAATTTTTTTTTTCAAGATTTATCGGCAATTTTGTTTTTCGGCTCAAAATCGCTTTTTTTTAATTTTATAAGAAATTTTTTTTCTTAAATGCTCATAACTTAGTCAAAAATGACTCTGGGTTCAAAATGATCTTAATTATTTACACGAGCGACTTCATGTAGAAACAATTGCAAAAAAGTAATTAAAAGTTTTTAATTTTGCAAAAAACAAAAAGTGCGAAACAGGTTTTCTACTCAAAAACAACTCATTTTAGCTACGGGGTATTCAGCTCAATTGAAGTTTGAGGTGTCCTCTTGATTTGGAAAAAGTTAAACAAAAAATACACTTTTTGAAATATTGAATTTCGAAAAAATTCCGTTTTTTTTTTTTTCCAACATAAAAAATTGTCAACTACTTTTTTGCAATTGTTTCTACATGAAGTCGCTCGTGTAAGTAATGATGATCATTTTGAACACAGACTCATTAAAATTGGTTCATTTTTGACTAAAAAATCGATTTTGAGCCGAAAAAACAAAATTACCGATAAATCTTGACAAACAAATTTTTTCGGGCGAACAAAAGAATACGTGTCTCATTATTTTGACCAGAGAGCAACATATTTGAGTTACATCGAAATCGAAGAACATGACCCGAAAAGCCCGGTTGCATTGAAATGGAAAGCAGCCGATGCTTTTTGGTATTTCGATCGGAGCGCACAGGAATATTTAATAGTTAATATGTTGGCTCGAATTTATTCCAGCCGGCAGATAATTGTAGGTAATGGTTGCGACTTCTGATAAAAAATATTTAATAAAGTCTAAACGATACTCATTCGTGAAACGATACTCATTTTAAGCCTTAAATGATGTTTTCACATTACCAGATTTTAAATAAAATTTAAGAGTTTATTTTCACTTAAATACAAAATTGTTATGTCCCTATTGGAAAACCGTTTGTTTCGTGCATGCCTAAGCGTGGATATGTGCATGAGTATGTTCTGTAGTTTAGCTTTAGCGCTCTTCAATTACGCTAAAATGAAAAAAAATGCAATAAAAGCATTCAGATGTACGTATGAGCAAATGTGCAATATGAGTATAAGCACTTTTTTACTTATTCTATAAAGAAATAAAAAGCTTAGTTCAGTTGCAATCGTGTTTTCTGCCATATATGGGAACTTTAATTCTTCATTGTTGCTACTGTTATGGCTTCTGTCCTTCTTGTAACTCTCGTTATTTTATATGCCTTTCAAGAAATTGAAGGGTATAACAACTGTGTAATCATATTTGTAGATTTGCTATACCAATGCAATGATTTAAAAGAAAAATAAGTGTCTAAGCTCATTTGGCCGGGACACGTTTTCCGAATCAAGTAATTTTAATCTTTTGTAGTGCCAACTGTTAGCAGATTTCTGTTATTGAGTATTAAAATATAACATATGATTCTGTCGCGGAATGGGTTGGTGCGTGGTTACCATTGAGAAGTGCACAGCATCAAAACCCCGTGTTCGAAGTATCAATTACTAGAAAACGTTTTTTCTAAAAGGGGTAGCTCCTCAGCAACAATGGCAAGCCTCCGTGCGTAAATATGTGAGCCCTCCATTTGCGGAAAATGTCAAAACGCACACCACAAATAAATCAACACTTAAAAAGGGAATACGCGACAAATATATACATTTTCAAAAGTAACATTGTCATCTTCCCGGTGTTGTTCAGGGCTAAATAAATAATATCAAATACCTTTTTGTGCTCAATTCTCAGCAAACGTTAAAATGTTTTCAGGTCTTAAAAAAACATTAGAGTTATTGAGGTTTTACTGAATTTAACAAAGTTATGTCCCGGAATCATTGTTTTATATTAAAAAGATAACAAAGTCCTGCTCAAGGGTACTAAAATAAGAAACAGCGAAAATTTTGTAAATCATTACTCAAAATTAATGTTATTCCTCCATTTCAGGGAGAATGTCTAATAACTAAAAATAACCCGCTAGGTATGAAGCCTCGAGCAGAGCTGTGGACAGGAACGCCCTTTCTTGTTTTTATCGATACTTTGTGTTGTTTTGCTTTGTTTGTGGCTAGTTGCCTTTAAAGGCGTTGCCACTTTTGAAATTGTCCAAATACCGCATGACATTTAACAGCGTTACCGAGGAAGACACTCATAGCTTTTTTCAATGAAAAAATATTGTTTAAATTAAACTGTACGAGTTTTTTTTCTAACATACAAATAAATTAGTATAGGTTTTTCGCTTTTTACAATTTCAATATTTTCAATCGAATTTTCTAGGATTTGAGTAAAGAAATATCTGAATTACTCATCAGTACGGAATCTGGCTTTAAAGCTTTTGTAATTCCGCTCAGATTACGTACTTTGTGAGATCTCCATAGTCGGAAAATTGAGTTTGCACAACGAAACATCCGGTAACGGACAGAGGCTGATCGACTTCGCCGAGTCCCGAAACATGGTAGTCTGCAGCACCAGATTCCAGCATAAAAAGATACACCAAACTACCTGGCTGTCGTACGACCTGACGACCCAACATCGACTCGGATCATTACCTTGTTGCAGCCAAACTGCGCACACGCCTCTGTGCAGCAAAAAACGTACATCGACCTACGCAAAGAATGTTCGACACCGAAAAGCTGCAATCACGACGACAGCCAGAAGATTCGCCACTCGACTCTCACTCCTGCTCTCAGAGAGTACTGCCCAACAAACCGGCGTGCACGAGCAATGGAGTAACATTTCTGGTTCCCTACGTACAGCCACCGAAGAAGAAATCGGATTCCGACGAGCCCAAAAATCAATTGGTACGACGAGGAATGTCATGCTGCCGCAGAAAGAAAGAATGTCGCCAAATTGTTCCAAATTAAATTTCTATTCACATATAAAAAAATGCTCGTTAATCACTGGGTGAGTAAAGAGCTTAATAAACGTACTCTTACAATTGCATACAAGGTGTGTTCAAAAAGTAAGGTGACTTCAAATTTGGCGGACATAGTACGTTTGTTTTTCGATATATTTTGTTTTGTTGTACGGACTCGACACTTGGTTATTATTCCTTGTTCCCAAACAGAAAGTACCCAAGAAAGGTCAGAGGCTTGCCACAATTGTAAAGGTAAGGTCCGGATCGTTAGAAGAGGTCAGGTTTTACCAACAAATCATGTTTTGTTCAGAGGTGGTTCGTGGAATAGAAAAATGTTGGTATGAATGTATTATAACTGAGGGGAACTTCTTTGAAGCGGACAAAATAGATAGTTATGATTAAATAAATATTTGCTGAGAGAAATAAAAAGTCACCCTTCCATTTGAACTCCATTCGTATATCCAATGCAGAGGGCCTTATCAGCAAAATTAATAGAGCTTAAACTTTGCTTTGCACGTGTCTGCCCAAAACAGCTCAAAAATCATTTATTTTGTCGATTCACGGACAATCGGGGGCAAAACCGAGAGGATAGTTTGCCAAATTGATTTTGGGCGAGCTTTTGAAAACTGTCAGTATTGCTTGAAGGTTTTTAAGATCACTAGCTCAAATGGAAAAGCCAATTTAAAAGCCTCTAGTTATTTCCTTTTCGCTGTGGGCAGTTCCCGCGTTTCTGGGCACTTTAATCTTTTTGTGAGATAATTTCATACTTAAGCTTATTTTCCTAGAAATTAACCACTGTTCGAATGGTAGAATACTGGGGCGCACTTGCGTGAGAAAAATAGTGGAAGAAGAAGAAATTACGCAAACAAAACACGAATAAATTGTATATGTAAGTGTGACGTCACACACAGCTATTATGTCAAATTCACTCTAAGCGGAGTAGCAGTACGAGGTGGGCACCATTTTCATGTTGTGTTCATCATAAAATCTCACAGCAAAAGGAGCAGAAACTTCTGAAAGTAGTGAAAAAAGTGCAGGTAGAGTACAATTTGAAATCATTCACATATCTCCAACTGGACACTGCAGACGGAAAATCAACCTGCTTAAAATCGGTTTTTGAATAGCCAAATGACTCATATAGGTTTTACACCAAGGCCGCTATGCATAATTTTGTTTTAACTCTTTTCTACGTGCCCTTTCTAAATCAAAGCTTATAAAAAAGTAAAAATATTTGAAAACAATGACGAGAAATAATGAATTTCAACCAACTCTGAAAACTGGCCAAAACGCGAATAAATTAAAACTTTATTAAATGAGTCAACCGGCTTCTGCTGAATACAAATCATTGCTTCAAACCACAACAAACAACAAAACGCAAAACACAAAGCCATTCATGAATGAATTTGCGGTTGGTATTTCCAATATCTTTTAGAATTTCCCACTAATTAGTAAAAGTAATTTAATGTTAAATATGTTAAATATTTCTTTGCAGCAATGGGAGAACAGTTTTAAGAAAAAATCATCAGCTGAATAAACAGCTAGAAAGGATGGCATCGTTTTCTTGTTGGCAAAAAGCGGATTCGATATATCAAAAGTGATGAATGATAATTTGTTTTGCAAGAAATGAAAAATTGATAAACAGTAGTCGACTATTCTGGAGAGGAAGTCACATAGCGAGTCTTATCGAAAATCACTCAGGGAACTAAATAAAAGTTGTTTTATCTGACCTCTAACCCGAACTAAATAAATTTAGTTATCTGTGCTTCAGACTATGGAACCATATGGATCACATATGGAGCAGTGACTTCCTTAGACCACCGCTTTCTAAATGCAAGAGCCCCTCTCGCTTTATTAACGGTGGCCTTAAAATGAAGTTTGAAACAAAGCTACGTTTTTGATAAAAGGCCGGCTAAAGAGCTCTTCGTGAGAAGCGCATTTCTTAGGATTTAATTGGCAAATAATGATTATACTTTTACCCCTTTGTAGTGAAGACATTTCTTCGATCGGCAATGACTTAAAAGTTTTACTTCATCGGCATAAATTACAATTTTTAAAGAAGTATTTTGTGACAGTATTTTATAAAAATCGTTGCTAATAGCAGTTGTGGGGCTTATACTTTTTTTAAATCTATTAGAGCTTTTACAAGAATTGGCCTAAATAAGTTGCTCTTATATATCAATACATATATAAAATCAGCATACACACATATTAATAAAAAAATATGCATTTGCAACTTTCTAAGGATGTATAGTATAGTAGATATGTATAAAAAAGCGGGGTCTATCTGAGAAGTTAGAGGGTTAAACTATTTCACAAAAATGTTCCCCGTTGTTTTTTATAAGGAATAGTTGAACACATCATGTATCTAAAATGCAAGGTATACCCGAATTGGTTAGTATGTGGCTACCATTCGAAAGTGAACAGAGCACGAAACACCAATTGATCAAAAAGGTTTCTTCTAATGCGACAATATTCGCTTCTCGGCAGACGATATCGAATCGGCGATTACATTTTTTTATGGCAAAGCGCATCATAAAAATCATCTGCCGTTTGGAAGCGGCGTAAAACTTTAGGCCCCTTCATTTTGGAAATCACAAATAGGAGGAAGAGCTCGGTCGAATACCCGGAAAGGGTGTAAGCGCCAAAACCGAATTTATTGTGGTTTTTTAATAGTAAATTATGGAAAAAAAATTTTGTTGTCAGAAAATGAAATTTCCAATTTTTAATTTTCCTCAGTAATTTGAGAAAAAGAGGGCAGCACGGAAATCTTAATGAATTAATATTTATTTTGTCAATGCATCAGTTTCAGACTCAACGATTTCATTTAGTAGCGCGCGCCTTATCCAAGTTGTTGTAAATGTGCCACTGCAAGTTTCGCAACTCTTATTTTTGATTAGAAGGCAGGAAATACCAAATGCAGTTGTTGTTAAGCAAATCGTTAAGAAACCTGTTGAGTTGGCTAACAGTTAAGTGAGGCCTATCGTGGCTAGGCTGTAAAGTTGAATCAGAAGTAGATGCTTATCGTTGGTGTAAAGTAAAATTTGTAGGTGAGGAGGTGTGGGAGGGCGTATTAAATGAAATAGTTTATGAAAACATAAGTGAAATTGATTAAATTCACTCAAATGTAACTGATCATTTTAGGGAGTACTGGAATGCAAGGAATTTCAATGTAACATCGCAGAAAGCAAATGTTTGACAATAGTGAATGCTGTCTGAAGTGTTGTCTGAACTTAAGCACATGACTCCTGTATGGTTGCTAAAGGCGTTCCTATTAATATCGAATTATTTGCATATATCCGTTAAGTCGATGACAATAAGCAGATGCAGAAATCAGAAAACATACGTTTTCCTGCCTATTCCTGCTTAAGCTAGCAGGTCGCTAACGTTGGTCGCGAATGTATTCGCGCTCATTCCTTCAGCAACGTGAAAAATATGGACAACTCGCACAAATCATGCAACAGCAATTGGTTTAAAAATGTACATTTTGCTTTCAATAGCAATAGAAAATAAATGTTAAGTTAGATCGATGCACAGATTGATAATAAACACCTCGAAAAACCCCAAATAAATTAGTGATTTCTTAAGGGGTTATACGCAGTTATGAAGCAAATAAAAGACGGGTTGTCAAGGATTTATCCTGAAGAAACTTCAAAATATTTTAATTTGAAAATTTTTGGCGGTTATAAAAGCATTCTTCAAGAACGTAACAAAATTTTTTATTTATGAAAATGTTGATTATAGAGCGCGCTGCAGGCGATTTCTGGAACCTCCTTTAAAAAAAGACGATTTACGGTGTATATCGTAACTCAGGATTGGATTATCTGAAATCAAAAAACCAAACACATTTTGTTAATATATTAGATTATCTAGTAATTAATCCTTCGGCTAATCAAAATAGTGAATTTTCACAAAATGGCAGCTTTTAAAAGAAATTATTTCGATTTTTACGTTAAAATTTGGCCGTAAATTGATTATAAAATGGAAAATAAGTATCAGATTTACAAAAGGAACGATTAATTACTAGAAAATGTATCGTTAAAGATTGAGTTTAAACGGTAGGCCGATCAAACAAGCCGTTTTCGAGATCGTGTACACCGACTTGAAAAATGCCGTTTTGAAAAAAACACGTTTAAAGTTTCAATACCTACCTTAAAACGTGCCGAGGCATCTCTACATATTTAGGTATAACTCCGAAAGTATTGCTTAGATCTACTTCAAATTTCGTGCGTATACTTTTGAATATATGTACATTACAAAAATGCAATAAAAAAAATCGATTTTTTTGAAAGTCATAACTGCGTATAACCCCTTAACCCCGTTCTTCTTACAGACACGACTATTTGACTAAGTTTTTGCAGGTAATACCGAAAAAGACCTTCATCGAGGGATCAATTACTTACTTACTTATACGACCCGTTACCGGATTAAGGCCGACTACAACAAGTCTCCCCAAGCGTCTCTACTTTGCGCGCGTCTTCTCCAATTTGTTCCAACAGGCGATGATAGCAGAAAATGCTGCGGTAACATCTCGCTTGCAGTGCACTGCAGCTGGACACTTTTGGTGAAAATAGTGCCATTTCGATGAACTCCGGCTCTGCAGTATCCATTCCATGAGGAAGGTGAAGAGGTCGCACGATAGTGGATCGCCTTGTATGAAGCCTCGCTCGGTATTGAAAGGTTCGGAGAGGTCTTTTCCTACCTTGACACAGCTGGATGTGTTATTCATGGTCATTTTGAAAAGCCGAGTCAGTTTTGCGTTAATACCGAACTCAGAAATTGTGGCGTATAGGTGATCTCTTATCGGGCTTTCCAAAGCAGCCTTATAATCAAAGAAGAGATGATGGTTATGTCGTTGTCTTTTTCTTGAGTTTTTCCAGGATATGGCGTAGTGTAAAAATCTGGTCGATGGTCGACTTTTCAGGTCTAAAACCACACTGATACGGTCCAATCAGTTAGCTGGCATATGGTTTTAGCTTTTCACACAATACACTTTGTAGTGCCTTAGCAATAAGACAGATCTCTCGGTAGTTGACGCATATAGTAGCGTCGCCTTTCTTTAGGATAAATGACACTGATATTCAAATTATTGGGCATGCTTTCTCCTAACCATATTTTACTCATAAACTTATGCAAACTATACTCCAATCAACTCATTCCGCCCGCCTTGAACAGTTCTGCTGCCAGCCATCTGCTCTAGCTGCTTTGTTGTTCTTCAGTCGCTGTTTAGCGACACTGACGGTGGACGAATTTCCACCCCATCGTCTTCAATATACGGTACTGGGTTCATTTCCTTAGCAGAGGTATTGATAGCATTATCGTACCAGCCAGTAACTTACAGAAATGTTTCCTCGATAATCTCAGTGTTAGCTTCATGTCTGTAAAGAAATTTCCAATTTCATCTCTACAAGAAGATTCTCTAAGTTTGTAACCTTTTTTCAGATACCATACCTGGTGATACAATTTTTTGGCATTCATGTCCCGGTATACCTCGAATACCTCGCGCTCACGTCTTTCTTGATCGCGTTTTTTCGTCGTGACAAGCCTTTTGCTCACGGCTGTGAACCCCGAGACTTTTTCTCGAAGCTTCCCACGTACTGGGAATCCGCATCCGAATTCGCGCCTCTCCGCATGGCAGCAATAGTATGTAGATATCGTAGCTTACTTGCTTGTATTCACCTTGCCCTGTCCATCTCACTTCCCCAAGGGATTAGCTTTAAAATATAAAAAATCCTGTGCAAATCGCAGTATTCTGTGCATAGATGGTAGCATATTAGGACATACATATTTTGGGATTTTATTTTATTTAATGTGCAGTAAATATTTGTATTCATTAGTGGTTAATTTTATTTAAAAAGGTCGTGAGCTATTCTAAAAGTATAAATATAAGCTTCAACTTTTGTTTATGAAGCATTAATATGATAGGGTAATCGAAGTTTTAAGGCCAGTAAAATTGTATATGCATTACTTTTTTTGCTAGGCTAGATTTACAAATAAATATTATCAAAATATGTTTGCATCTGCGCCTTTTTCATATAAAACTTTTTATGCTCACACTCTCAGCAAAATTGTTAAAGTTCACATTAGAGGACGTTCCCTGCATGGGATCACTGAAATGCCAATAAACGTCTTCATTGTACTTATTTGGCCATCAAAACTCAAGTATTACTGATGAAGACTTCTACCACTTCAGCTACTGCTGCTGCCGTTCCTGCTGCCAGCGACATTCATGTGCAAAGTGCACTCGAGCAGAGCTCAGTGGCATTCGGTTCTGAGCTCCAGGCTCTTTATATATCCATACATATGTTTTCTGTGTGTGTAAGCGCTACAGCAGCAGTTCACCTTTATGTACTATATTTACATTAGCATGCATACGTGGACGCGTACGGCGGCAGGCAAGTAGACATTGTGGCATGTGACAAGTGCAACTCGATTGGACAGTTGATCGTCGGTTGCAAGAAAACTTTGTCAATAATGTGGCTAGAGTTGAATATTTATAGGTACTTACTAGCTCGCTCTTACACCCATAAAGCTTCTTGCAGATAGTTAGTGGCACACTTTGCCGTAAGAGTCCGTGGATACGAAAAAAGGAATCTGCCACTTCAGCATCTATTCAAGAGCTGGAAAATTGTGAAGTGCTGCAGAGAGTAACGCCGTCTTTCGAAGTAGATACAAGATTTCGAGATACGACACAAACGCAAACTAGGTGCAATACTTGAAAACTTCTTGTGTGTCTTCCTTCTCTATTCACTTCTTTCTCACATTTTCCTTTTTTATCAATAAATCGAAAATGTGAGAAAAATGAGAAAGCTTTTTGGCAATACACCAATTTTATTCGAACAAAACCTTGTGTACTCTGGCTATTGAAGAAGGCAGTCACCGGATTTCCCTGATGAAGAGTTAGCAAAGCGAAGCCAAGCGATTCTGAAGGCGGAAGTCAAGAGAGTACAAACAGATGTTCTATCTTCTGAAACTTGTGTACTACAAGCATACCTACATATATCTAGGTGGCATACAAGGTCAGTCTCTCTGAAAGGTAAATATCTACACACGTACATACGTACATATGGTATGTATACATCTCGTACGATGTGTATGCGACGTGCATGTGCATGTGAGCGAGGGCAGTAATGCCAGCGTGTTAATTGACTCCTCCTGGGACGTGCAGCCAGTTGGCGCGGCCGACTGTGTCTGTCTGTGCCACCGCGGTGTGTCAGTGCCATTGCTACATTGCGGAATATGACCGTGCCCTGTGACAGTGTCATAAATTTGCATTTAATTGGCGACATGGGTGTCGATGCTTGCCGCTTTTAGCCTCCAGCGCTGTTGCTGATATCAAGCAAATCTTGCGCATCTCCAGAGAGGATGTTTATGTTAGTGGTGACGAGGTGCCAATAATGAAGTGAGTGAGATGAAGATGACTCGGATTGTGCGTAGTTTTTAATTCAAAAGTGTAATCAAAAGAGAAAGTCATTGCTTACACCTTCTTGCTGACATGTTTATACCTTGAAAACAACAATTTATTTGTGCTGAACACAACAAAACAAAGCGGAAATATCAGTAAAATGCGGTGCAAAAAAAAAATTACTTTTACTCAACCCGAACGAAAAGCAAAATTACTCATCTAACACAACAGGAATCAAATACAAATTGCTTTCATTTAATGATTAATAAATGTGGGCATTTATCTTTGTTATTATAATATCAACGTTGCTATTTAACCAAATTTGAAATCACAGTGAGTTGATGCTTAATCACATAGGTCTTACTTAGCAATGACAAAGAAAAATTGCGGCCTTCTATACAAAAAAATGTGATAGGTTTATCTTTCTCTTTGGAATTGCAATCACATTGTACGGTGTGTTTTAGCTTTATTTGATTGGTTTAAGGTCGATAATCAATAAAATTACTGTGATATTAGACCGATTCATAAAGATCTATTAGTTTCGCCATTGACATTAAGTGCGCCGCTGGTTCTAATTCATTTTAATTTAATTTCGTTTATTTTTTTAAATTTTGTGCAAACTAAGCCGATGCACCTTGACTGCACGCCCACTTTTCATATCAATACACAATTATATTATTTTGTGAATATCTTGAAAATAAAAATTATTCTAAGGATGACTCAAAGAACCACTTGCCGTTCGAAATGGGCTTTAAACTGTAGGTCCATCCATTTG
The DNA here is from genome assembly GCF_028408465.1 of Anastrepha ludens. NCBI lineage: Eukaryota > Metazoa > Arthropoda > Insecta > Diptera > Tephritidae > Anastrepha > Anastrepha ludens. Next base: position 77,028,864 of record NC_071502.1, read on the forward strand.
TGGAGCAACATGAATACGCACGCCAAAAATAGGAGGGGAGCTCGGCCAAACCGAAATGAATACTGTGGGCAAAAAGTAAGGTGAATTTATTATCAAACTTCGCGGAATTAAAATTTCGCTCTAGTTATTTTTTTCATGAGTTGGGCCAACTTTCATGTGAATGTCATTATCAGTAATATATTTACGCTTGTATTTACCAAAGGACCAAGAGTACATTTTTCGATTTTTACAATGTCCGATTTGATTGAGCAGAGAAGTGCCATCAAATTTTGTTTGAGGAATGAAATTTCGGCTGCGGAAACGTTTAGCATGTTGCAGAAGGCATTTGGTGATTCGACCATGTCGCAGAAAAATGTTTATAAGTGGTACAAAGACTTCAAAGAGGGTCGAGAACGTGTTGATGACTTGGAGCGCTCCGGACGACCATCGACATCAACAGATGACCAACACGTCAATAAAGTGAAGGAGTTAGTGCTCAAAAATCGTCGGTTGACTGTTAAAGACCTTACTGATTTGATCGGAATATCAGAAGGATCTGTGAAAAGCATTTTGAAAGACCATTTGGGCCTACGAAAAGTCAAATCTCGTTTGGTACCGAAAACTCTCAATTTCTTGGAAAAAAAGTCGTCGCGTTGATGTGTGTGAAACAATACTTTCAGACTATCAGGACCAGCTCAAATGCATTATTACGGGAGATGAGACTTGGATTTATGCTTACGACCCTGAAACAACCGACCAATCAAGCGAATATCGTGCTAAAGGCGAGGCCAGACCGAAAAGAGCACGTCAAAGTCGTTCAAAAATAAAGGTCATTATAAAAGTTTGTTCGATTTTCGTGGTGTGGTGCACTATGAATTCCTTCCACCTGGCCAAACTGTTAATAAGGAATATTATTTGAGCGTTATGCGTCGTTTACGTGAAGCAATTCGTCTAAAAAGACCTGCATTATGGGCCAACAACTCTTGATTTTTGCATCACGATAATGCACCGTCTCACACTGCACTCGTTCTTCGTGGCCATTTCGCCAAATATTCCACGCATATCGTTCCGCAATCACCGTATTCGCCTGATTTGGCTCCGTGTGACTTCTGGCTATTCCCAAAACTCAAGAGACCACTCCGGGGAACGCGTTTCGAGTCGATTGAGGAGATAAAAGCTGAATCGAAGAAGGTGCTGATGGCTATACCGGAAATGGACTATTTGGCATGTTTCGGGGATTGGAAAAATCGTTGGCATAAGTGTATTTCATCAAGAGGGGATTATTTTGAAGGGGATGAAATTGATTTACAAGAATAAATAAAGATTTTTCATTTTACAACCAAATTCACCTTACTTTTTGCCCACAGTACACGATAATTATTTATTTTAGGTAGCGCACAGCACAACTTCACTAACAAATAACAAGTGCTGTGAGTTGTGTAAAGGGATAAGTGGTTAGATGTACGAGAAGATACGGTAAACTTATGCAAAAATAGAAGATTTTGAAAGTTAAGGTATGTAATGGGATCAGACCCCAGAATGTTTCTCGACAAGCTGGATATATGTTCATATTTTCTTTTTAAATCAACTTATCTGGCCGCAGATTTTATGACGAGCTGTTGCTTTCCCCATAGGCAATTAACGAAGCAATCAACGTCTTAACAGTATTTAATTTTACATATTTAGGCAAGTACGAGAGCGTTTGAAAAGTCGGTGCCAAGTCACAGAAATTGCACAACTGGCGCGAATCGAGGCTTAGTTAGTAGTAGAGAAGTCAAATGATCTTCCTTTTCCATCACGACAACGCACCAGCTCACGCCTCAGCAGTTGTGGTCGCAAAATTAATGGAAATACTAGGGGTCCAACTCGTTTCACATTCGACCTGTTCTCCAGACTTGGCTTCCTCGGAACACTCGGATACTATTTGTTCCCGAATTTGAAGAAATCGCTGGCGGGCGAAAGATTTTTTCAAACGAGTGGCTCTTTTTCAGAAATTCACAATATTTACAATCATGTTGAGTAGTTGAGGATGGAGAATAGAGCCTGAGGAACACGTGCAGGTATTCTGCTCAAAGAGCAGAATATCTTACTGCACTGAATTTGCTGAAAGTGATCACTTAAATAACTGCATAGAAATTTTGCATTCTTACCACTGGTAAATCCAAAGTAATTTTTAAGTTTAAGAAGAAGTAACTGAATGCTTTTTAAACATAAATATTTCTAGAAAACCCCGGACTGAACCTACCAAGGTTATAAGCATTCCACTACAGGATAGAACGATCAATTATTGTTGGTGCTTAGATTAATACTTTTGATTGTTTTAACTTTTTTGTGAACAATTTTTTTATAAGAATTCATTAGTGTTTCAAAAATGAGCACCATTATGTCAAATATGTAAAAACGGAATTTTTCAAAGCACGTTTTTTCTTTTGTTCGTCTTTTTTTTTTCTTAATTCACATGTGAATAACTGCAAGAGCAACTGCGACATTCGCTTTTTTGTTTCGCATGCTAACAGTGCGACAGTTGCAACGAAATGATGGTTTATGGATTTGTGTACAGTGTGTTTGCTGCGCACAATCAGTGAAATCGTGCCATGTTTATGGCCAGCTTAAGAGAGAAATCAATCTTTCTCATTTTACGAATAGTACAGAAAACTGCACTTGTTTGCGTCAGTGGAGGTCTGAGCCTAATGCCCGTATGACAACGAACGCGATCTTCAACATCTGTAGACACAATGGAAATACAAGTTTAGTGTAGCAAATTCTAAAATAAACACCTATGTATGTACTTTTACTAAATATATGCGAGTGCCACTTTGCGATACCAATGAACAGCCAGTCAACCCTAATGTCAAGGCGGCATTACACCGGGGCATTTTGACATACCAGGTATCGAGAAGATAGTCTAGCTTGCAAGGATACTTGAATGTAACATCACGCTCAAGTTTACTGCTCAGCCGATTTCATGTGGCCAAAAGGGAACAAGGAAAAACTATTTAAAAAACCAAGCGACTATCCATAGGCCGCGTTCTAATCGGAGACAAGCAGAACGGTAGTAAACTTCGTTTATGTGAAGCGTCGACTCAATGACTATACTGCCCTTTGCAGAAGAAAAATATGTTTGAAGAGGCGTTTTATTTTCCATTTCTTCTGTGTATAATAAGCTTGCAAGTCACCATTATTAGCTTTGGCTCTTTGGTGCATTTGGAACTTAGTGTGATGAGTGATGTATCCATTCAAAGTCCAGACTGACCGGCAAGAGTTATTCACAACTGATGTTATGCTGGTTTCAAAATAAATCAAGACCTCTTCGACTTTTTACTTATAGTTGTCAGAGTGACTGATGAATGAGTTAAGATAACGAATACCTAATATCACGATCTGCATGGGATCTTCATAATTTTCTGTAATTCTGTAAAAATTTTGTAGTTGATTACTTTTAAAATCTCAATGAATAAAAAAATGATTTGGAAAATTGTTTGATAACTACTCCACATTGAACTTTTTACTAACTGCTTTAGTAAGCATTAATATTTCTATTATGTTATAGTACAGTTAATAATTTTTTCAGATTCTTAAATATTTTAATGGAATTAAAAAAAAAAGTAAAAAAAAGTGTACTTAATTTTTAGTTAGTTTTTGAATTTTGTCCATACCACAATGACGTTCTTTAAAATTTCTACTTAAATAAAAAATAGAGTAAAAAATTAAGAAAACACTTTAATAGTTCTTTAGATATTTGATTTTTCGTTAGGGATATCTCGTTCAAAGAGTTTCTTAAAAATATTACTTTATAGTCAAAATTGCAATAATTGGCAACTTCATACAGTAGTTGAGTTTTAGAACCCGTTTATGATCGCATAGAAAGCACTGAGCACACGCATCTGTGTTTCAAGCGGAGGTGTATGCTGTTACAGAAGCGATGAACTTTGTTGTGGAAACCAGATGGGGAGGCAGATCTGTATGTGTCTGTAGCGACAGCAAAGCTGCGCTCATGGCCTTAGACAGCTCTCCAACCACTTCAAGGGTAGTTGAGTTCTGTAAATTCAGGCTGAACTATGTTGGTAGACATAACATTCTGATGCTAACATGGGACCCGTGAACACGTGGGTATCGCGGGTAACGAGATCTTTAGCTAGGAAGGTCCTAAGGCCAACTTCTTTGGCCCAAAACCCGTTCTGCCACTCCCTTTTGCAGCCATCAAAGCCACGGTTAGCAAACGGGTTACTTTAAGCCATAAGTGCGCCTGGCAGACTGAGAGACGCTGTAGATGAACAAAATGTATGTTTCCTGTCATATCCGTTCGACTGTCACAGATCCTCCTGTCATTCAACAGAAGAGACTGTAGGCAGCTGGTTGGACTGATGACAGTCACTTTCTATTGTCGAAGCACATGGAAAAGGTAGGCACACAGACAGACAGTGCACTCTCCCAGGAATCAGGCTTGAGGTCTTTGACACTGATGTGTAAAGAAGCGACCACCTTGGCTCCCTGGCACTACAAGATCCACTCAGTTTTCTTCGGCGGTCGGGATTAAAAAGGGAACCCAAGTGCAGTAGAATGGACTTAATGTTGTCTAAGTGCTGTACTTGCTAGTCTGCCGCGACAAAAAAAAATGCACTGAGCTTCTCAATCGCCTATTTAGAAGATGAATCGCCTACTGAGAAGAATTGAAGGAAGGAAAAGACGATTGCTTTGCACTCCCCTGTTCTGTGTTTCTTTAGCGATATTTATTGCGAAAGTAGATTTGAAGAGAAACAAATGCATACACGGTAGAACGCTCTCTGTGGGTTTTTTGGGGGCGTGAGCGCTGCTAACGACATTATTCGCTATGTTTGATTATATTATTTTCTTATATTTATTTATCTTTTCATTTGCGCCTAAAAATATTAGCGTTAATTCTGTCCCACAACATCTACACTATGTCGGTTCACTACTTTCCATCGCTCTGCTTATCCTCAGCAGTATGCAATTTTCTTTGTACTACTAACGCCATGTTATATATCTTTAACGTTGTGCATTTACTCGTACAATTCATCAAGTTTGCTTTAATTAATTAAATGTAATATTTACTGGCAAATATTACTCGCAACGCGGCACTGTTGGTCATAAACCATGTCTGCAAAATGACGGTGAAACATATGACTTCTTTCTTGGTATATGGCACACTCACATATATGTACCTTTATGCATTTAGGTGTACTTGTACATGCCCACATGCAACTGTTTGACTACAACTTGCACCCACGTTTACTTAAATCAAATCTCAAGTCGATAAATTCTGTCCTTATTTTCGTTTTAATACTTGGCACGCCCTTCTCTACCTTCGTCTCTTTTATCAATACAACTGAGATCTGACTAGCCTCTAGCAAGCCGGAGTGTAGTCACTGAGGTCCTTGCATGTGCTGTGGAACAATCCTTTATGTCTTTTAACTTTCATTTTGCCTTTGCAGCCATTTATCATTATTTGTTTGTCTACAGTAGCCGGCGACAACTCGTTTCAACCATATTTCGTTATTGGCCCAAACGATTGGCTATTTGGTTCCGAGTAACATATCCTTTCACCTTTACCCAGTTGAGGCTTGCCAACTACAAGCGCCATATCTTCGGTTACATTTATGGAGTTCTCGTGCCAATATTGGCCGGAGTTGGCTGTTATATCGAACATGTTATCAAGCTTGCTAGATATGGGCATGTAAACTTACACATATATTTTTGTATGCATTAACTGATGCTGGTTGGACTTGCTGGGCGAGTTGCAACCTTAAAAAATATTGTAAGAATTATTGCTGTCAATAGTAGGACAACAATATTGTTTTCTTCCCATTCTGTGCTGATGAAGATAAACCTATTTGCTTAAATTGTTGCTCAGAGCTCAACCGCAGTGGTTGCAGTTAGTGTAAAACAAATTGCCTTTTTGTTTTTGTTGTATATTTTTTATCAGTGCAATTGGTATTGTTGTTACTATTATTTGCGTAGCATGAGTGTACTTGATGTTGGATGTCTTCATATCAGGTCCTGCGCGTGCATGAGATTCCTTTGCACTGGTAATATCTTTGCAAGAGATAAGAGCTACAGCGACAAATTGCTGACGTTATTAATTCTTCGTTATCATTGTTTTGCTCACTAACCATTGGCAAGATGAAAATGGCCTCATAAACTGTACCTAGCAGCAATTTGGGGAATATACTAATTTTACAAAACATACAGTAAATATCTACATAATAGTGGAGACATGCATACACCACAGATTTCAAAATTGTATTATATATTTAGGCATAATATGACGTAGTTACGAGTGGAGTTCAGTAAGTACCCGTGTTAGAAATAAAGAAATAATCAAAAACAATTTTTTTTCAACATAGTTCCCTTTTAGAAAGATACATTTCTTCCATCGCTCCGGCCATTTTTCTAACCCCTACAAAAATAGGATTTGTCGAACTCTGCAAAATATGCTGCAACTAAACGAAAGTCACGGAACACGTCTTACTCGAATAGCTGCCAAGTGCAAACTAACCTAACTTACTAAAGAATTTGTCTTAAATTCTGTGTTTTGAACAGGATTTCGTGTGCCCAAAATGTTGCAGAGAGCCTGTGGCGAGTATGCTTTAGAAAAAACACTGGCATACGAGAGGTATAAGGGTTTTGCAGAGGGCCGAGAAGTCGTGGAAAATTTGCCCGGATCTAGTAGCCCATCATCGTCTTCAACGAATGAAAACGTCGACAAAGTCAAGGAAATGGTGCTGAAAAATCATCATTTAAGTTTGAAAGAGGTAGCTCCTTATCTTAGCGTGTCTTTCGAAAAAAAAATTCATCGGAAGTAGGTGGTAGAAGACATGCTTGAGCAAGTGGATTCGGATTCAACGTTTATCCAGCGCATCATCAACAGGCGGCTGAATGGCGCTATCCACATGAGCTCAAAAAACCACGTCAAAATCGGTCAAAAGTGAAAGTCATGCTACTCGTTTTCTTTCATTATCATGGTGTTGTGCATTCGGAATCTGTTCCAAATATTTCTACGGTAAATAAAGAATATTATTTGGAAGTTATGCGACGTTTGATAGAGAATGTGTGTAGGAAACGGTCCAATTTGTGGAAAGAAAACTCATGAATCTTGCACCATGATAACGCACCGTCTCTCAAGGCTCATATTGTGAACACTACAAATATCATCGAACAACCACCGTATTCACCGGAATTAGCCCCTTGTGACTTTTTGCTTTTACCAAAACTGAAATTGCCATTCCGCGGACGCCGCTTTGCGTCGATAGAGGCCTTTAAGGAGAATTCGCTGATGATGCTGAAGAAGATCTCTTCAAACGCGTTTAAAAGGTGGTTTGATGACTGGACTAATCGTTGGCATATGTGTATTGCTTCGAATGGAGCCTCTTTCGAAGACAACAAAATAAATTTTGATGATTAAACAATTATTTTGCGTTTTATTGAATAATTCCCGGTACTTTTTTGACTGAATGTACAGTAAAATGTCTCCTTGTGGATACCTGCCATAACCCGCCATCTTTTATAGCCAAAAGTGTGGTGAGTGTTCGCCTATGGGAGCTGTTACTGTTACTTTATTTCCTTATGTAAATGAGTCCTTAGAACAAGTCATAAAAATAATATTTTTTATACCGGAAGAACTTTTTGCCGAATTCCATATGTCCACATACATAATCATAGGAACGAAGACACCAGTATTTAGATCTACGAATCATTTATAAATTTGCGATCAGTGTCTGTCTGAGGAAAACTTCAGCGGTACAACACAGAAACAGTTTTTGTTTGCTTAATCACTGCAGGTGAAAAATTTGCCCTGTATGATAATCCAAGCCGTGGCTCTCTTCGAGTGAACCGCCACGAAGAACTGCTAAGCATTTTTACATCTGAAAATGATGATTTTGTGTATTTGGTGTGGTATTTGTGGAATACTCAGACTTTTATTGCGAACAATTTGATCGATTTAATCAGTCATTAATTGAAAAGTGTCCAAAGATTATCAATAGAAAAGATGTTATTTTACAATACGATAATTCAAGGGCGCACTGCGCACGAAAAAGGCCGAAAAAGTTAATAGATTGAAATGGGAGGAACTGCTTCACCGACCATACTCACCTGGACATTGCTCCATCGGATTTGAATTTATTCCGCTCACTGCAAAACTTCTACAAATAAAAAAATTCAAAATTTGGTTGATATGAAAAATGTAAAATATTATATCCAGATATTTTACTGAAAAACTAATTGATATTTATCGATAACCCATTGAAAATTTGCACACTAGATAGCAAGAGGTTGGTGCCAATGCGGGTGATTGCATTATTGACTGAAACGAAAAACTTCTAAGAAATTTATTTATTTGAATGTGCTGTAAAAACGATATTATTTTCCGGTTCTTTTAGTAGCTGTTCATAGATTTTTGTGTAGATAAATAGACAAAATCGGCAAAATATACAACAAAGAATGTACTCCTCCGTAACAAATATAACACTTTTTTTTGTTCAAATTTATATTTATTCATCAACGTAATTCCCATCAAGAACAACGCAATCATTCCAGCGCCGCTCTAACATTTCAATCCACCATTCGAAGAATGATTTATCATTTGGCCTCTGTTTCACCGTTTACCTCTTCATCCGAGCGAAATTTCTTACCGGTGAGAATTTGTTTTAGGAAGGAAAAGCCAGTAGTTGCTGGGAGCCAAATATGGCGAAAACGACGGTTGTGATAACAATTCGAAGTTCAATTCATATAGTTCTGCCATTGTTTTGATTGAGTTGTGGCACGGTGCGTTGTCTTGATGAAACAAAACTGTGAGCAAAAGCGGCATCCACGTTGAACAGAGCTTTCTCATACTCAAATGCTCATGCAATATAAATCAAACACTTTCTTTTGATATCTTTACGATGTGAGCTAACTCTCGCAACTTCACTTTTCGATCATTCAAAACGATTTTCCAGGATAGCTGGTTGTGTGCTGGATATGGGACCCGCCACTTAAAAAGCCACTGAAAGCAGCAACAAAGACTCGGATGAGAACTTCCAACACTGATGACGACCCCTGCAAACGAAATAAGGAATACTCTGCCCGGCTGGTTGATGTCCTCGTGAGAGTAAAGGCTGACATCACTGCCATCCAAGAGATGCGATGGACGAAGCAAGGCAAGAAAAATAAAAAGATACACTAAGCTACCTGGCTGTCGTACGATCTGAGGATCCAACATCGACTCGGATCATTACCTTGTTACAGCCAAACTGCTCACCCGCCTCTGTGCAGCAAAAAACGTACATCTATCTACGCAGAGAATGTTCGACACCGAAAAGCTGCAATCACGACGACAGCCAGAAGATTCGCTACTCGACTCTCACTCCTGCTCTCAGAGAGCACTGCCCAACAAACCGGCATGCACGAGCAATGGAGCAACATTTCTCGTTCCCTACGTACCGCTGCCGAAGAAGAAATCGGATTCCGGCGAGCCCGAAAGCACAATTGATAGAGCCACGCTGCGATCGGGCGCAACGCGAGCCATGTGGGATCGCTACAGAGAGCTAAAAAAGGAAGAGAGACGTATTATCCGAAAGAAGAAATGAGAGGCCAAAATACGGGAGTGCGAAGAGCTTGAGCTGAAGAAAGTTCGGCGGCTTACAGAAGGTTTTAAGACCGGACGTATTCCTGTAAGAACAAAGACGACGAACTGGTGACTGACATCCAGAGCAATCTTAAATTATGGAGGGAACACTTCTCGAACCTGTTAAACAGTGATAGCTGCGCATGTCACAGAGAATGTGAAGATCCCGATACCCCAATTGGCGACGACTGAATTGACGTTCCGCTGCCCGACCATGACGAGGTGAGAACAGCGATAACGCGACTAAAGAACAACAAAACCACAGGGGCCGACGGACTGCCGGCTGAGCTATTCAAACATGGCGGTGAGGAGCTGGTAAAATGCAACAATGATATTGACATCATCGGCCTTAACAACCGCCCTGTTAGTTCTGCATTCTGCAAACTGGATAAAGAGGCAAAGCGAATGGGTCTGTCGGTGAACGAGGACAAAACGAATTACCTCCTGTCTTCAAACAAACAGTCGGCGCACTAGCGTATCGGCACTGTTGACAGTTATAATTTCGAGGTTGTAAAGGACTTCGTTTATTTAGGAACCAGCATTAATACCGATAACAACGTCAGCCTTGAAATCCAACGTAGAGTCTCTCTTCCTCGCTCGACGAACAAAAGTAACACTCTATAAGGCTCTCATCATGCCCGTCCTAACGTATGGCGCAAAAGCTTGGACGGTGAGAACATCCGATGAAGCGACGCTTGGAGTGTTCGTGAGAAAGATTCTGCGTAAGATTTTTGGACCTTTGCACGTTGGCAACGGCGAATATCGTAGATGATGGAATGATGAGCTGTATAAGCTTTACGACGACATAGAAATAGCGCAGCGAATAAAGATCCAGCGGCTACGTTGGCTGGGTCATGTCGTCCGAATGGATTCAAACGTCCGGCTTTGACAGTATTCGATGCGGTACCAGCTGGTGCTAGTAGAGGAAGAGGAAGGCCACCTCTGCGTTGGAAAGATCAGGTGGAGAAGGACTTGGCTTCACTTGGTGTGTCCAATTGGCGCCGGTTAGCACAAGAAAGAAACGATTGGCGTGCTTTGTTCAACTCGGCCAAAATCGCGTAAGCGGTTATTGTGCCAATTAAGAAGAAGAAGAAAAATATTAAAGTGTTATGTTCACTTTCTTCAAATTAAATTTGGATTGAAACTATCTTGAATATCTCTTACTTTAGTCTGCGATACTCCGTCATTTCGGTTCTCTGGCGTCGCGCATGGGTTTATATGGGTCTCCAAACGCGATAGAAATTTGAAACTTAGATTTAAAAATACCGTTTCTTAACTCAATGATTTTAATCCAATTTATGCCGAAACGGAAATTATTTTGATATCAAGAAACATTCTAATTTGTACGTATACTCATCCACATGCACTGACTTCATGATTCTTCTCTTGGAGCAGTTGAGAAAAACATCTGAGAAAAATGTACTTTTTTCATGGCCCTGGGATGAGCTTCAGAAGGTATTATTAAGCTTAGGTTAGTGGGCGGGCACTCTTTTTTAATAATAACTATAATAATAATGAAGACTATGTGGTTTTATTAAAAGTTCTTCCCTTCATTAACATTTATAGCTCTAAAAAAATATTCCATTCTTTTGGATCTTACGCCTTCTTTCTTAATTTTTTGGAGCTGTCGGCTCGAATAAATACCTTAGTTTTTTCGCTATGGAGCTATGGAACGTGATCAAATTGTTTACTGGATATTGATTTTTGTACATATGTACAACATATCTAATTTTCTTATATACATAAATATTTTTTTAACGCAACTTTATTTGCTCTTTTCCAATTTGCCAATTTCTTTCTTTTAATGAGTTTTTCTTTTCTTTCAGGTATGTATCGAAATATTGACTCTTCTTTAGAAATGAAAATCGAATCGAACTAGGTGTAGAAATGTATGTCTTGAGTGGATAACTTTAAGAGGAAACATTTTTCACTGCAAATGTACATAGTAGATGGTTTATCTGATGGTTCCGGTCGTTCACACTAAAAATTCTGTTCTCACAATTTTTAGTTTTGCTATGTTTTTCTGCATTAATTTTCCTGCTTTTCGTGGATTTGGTAAGAAGAATTTTAATATTTTTGAGATATCATGAAACACATTTCTCCACTCTCCTATCTTGAATATAATAGATGAGACACTCGTTCAATATTCTAACGCAAATAATTTAAAACAAAAAAATCAAATAGTTTTGGGAAATCACATTACATTCGATGTTGATTTGGTCTTTTTAAAAATTGAATAATAAGAGAGTCTCAGTTGAAGAGGGAGCTAATGCCTGACAGCAATTGGTGAGCCCGTGTTCGTTGCTAAGTGAACAAACCTTTATTTTGAAACTGCAACAGATCAAAAACGGCTCAACCGATTAGATAACCGTTTTCTGCTATATGACTCTAAAATGTTTGCAATCGCTCTGTATTAATAAAATTGATCGATTACTTCCAATTGAAAGTTGCATTTTTTATATACGTTCGCTGTATGTCAAACTCTATTAAGCTGGATGAAAGAATAATCAGCCAATGTAATGTATGAAAATGTATGGTTTTTAGATAGTAGCTAACTTATAATTATTTTGTACACTACTCTTTCTTATATACATATTTTTTCCCGTTAAGTCCCAACGGTATTAGACAGTCACGATTCATGATCAATCTAAAGTTCTAAGTACTATGCCATAAATGTGTTTAGACGCATTTTCTTATAAGTAGCATACATTATAATAAGGCGTTCTTTTCTAGAAATACTCCTTTTTTTGTCTCATTTCTGCAAGCTCCACTGTCATACAATTTCATCCTCTCCCCCTCTGAATTTGAACTATGATGAGATGAAATTAGTCCAGTGCAAGTTTAGAATTTATCGTGAGTGAATTCGTAGGTATAAATGCAGCCTGTCTTTAACTAAGATGAAGTTATCTCTTTCTGGAGGTTAATTTGCCACGTTGCTCCATAACTTCCATAATTGTCGCAACGCCAGTCTGAAAAACGCCGCAGTGGTCCTTAGGGGTAGCTCTCTACCAGTACAGTTGGTTACATCTGTATAGAAGACTAAGGTAGTAGGTGATGGGGTTTTTCTCTCCACTCTTTCCGCTAGTAACTATTATGTTAAAGTTGGATAAAAAAAAATTCTGTATATGATACTCTCTGTGATGTTTCTCTCAACCGGAGGGCAGCAACAATTCCCATCCTTGTTGCAATATATAGAGGAAGGATATGTTAAATGAGAAATTTAGAAAGCATTCGTTATTAATGCAAAATGAGTTGCGTGTGTGAAAACCCTAAATGCTCAAAAATGTTACATGCATCTGCAGCAAAATATTAGAAAAAGTCGAATACGAGCATAAATAAATGGCTGCAATGGTATATCGAAGTTAAAAACGCGGCCAAAATATCTCTCCAAAGCAGGAGCAGAAAATCATCGATTTGATTATGACAAAGTCTAAGTTATGGTTGCGTGAAGCTGAAGGAATTTTTTAGGAAAAGTGGTGTTAATGTGTAATTCAGCTTCTCCGAAATAGGTGAGATCATTTATTTATATTTAGCGTCAATTTGAATGCATGAATAAAATTTACCGAAAATCATTATTACCGTCAGCTGTGACACCAACCTCAGTGTTTACAAGAAGACAACAATCCGAAACGTCGGTTAACCGAAAGGAAACATGGCGCCTTTTTCGGATATAAAGAACAAAAAAAAGTATGTACAAATGAAATAGAAACGTTTAATAGAAATGACTCAGAGAGCGACGCTAGGGAACGTCATGATTTTGGCATTTTCCGTGTCTTCATCGATAGTACGTTATATTTAGAACATGATTCATAGGTATTGACAGCGTTGTACATATATATGTACATACTTGCTTTTTGTCACGCGCTTTAAGAATTTAAGTTAGTGTCGCAGTTCCTAAATATGTATAACAGCGTCGGTGGTGTTATCGTGCCGCGAAACGAACGCGCATCCGACGCCGACAGTTTTGTTTGGGCAATCTCTCATTAATTTCAGGATGGACACTCAAGTATTTATCGAGTGGTATGACGCTGTATTCATTCCAGAGGTTAAAAAATATGGGATAGAAACTGGAGACACTGGAAATGTTTTATTAGTGATTGATAATTCTCCAAGTCATCCCTCAAACCTTTCACTTGAGAGAGAAGATGGAAAATTTAAGGTGATTTTTTTGCCACCCAATGTTACCTCAGAAAAGCGTTGCTTCGTAGTGTCCTAATCGGCCAAGAGGAAGATAAAACAATTCTTGAAATCTACAAAGGTATCAACTTAAAGGATGCTTTTTACATGGCAGCAGAAGCGTGGGCTTATGTCAAAGCGACTACTCTAAAGAAATCCTGGAATAAGCTTTGCCCAGCAGTTGAATCCGAAGCTAGCCTTACATCTGAAGAACTAACAAATGAAAACTTTGTTTTAGAAATGGTTGAGTTGATGAAACAGGTTTCATGATTTGAAGAATGTGACCAAGAAAACGTGCATGAATGGCTAGAATTTGACGAGGATGATCCTGGCTACGAATTGTTGACAGACGACGATATAATAGCACAGGTTCAAGTTCCAGAAGATGACGACGCTGAAGACGAAATTAGTGATGACATCGTCTCAGCTGAAAAATGTCCGTCCAATGAAGAAGTCTTTAAATGATTTGAGACTGCTATTAAATGGTTGGGACACCAAGACGAATGCGATTCTGTGCAGTCCTTAAAACGCCTAAGAGATTTGGCGACAACAAACCGAGTCTCAAAACTTAAGCAAACAAATATGTTTGACTTTTTTTTTTAGATTAGTTTTGTACTATTAAAAAATGTTTAGACATGTGTATTTATGTACCGTGTGAGCGATCCCTACTTAAATGTGTATGTGACTATTCATAATATGTACTGTACTGTAGTGTATCATTAAAAAGCGTTACATACGTAATATGTATTCCTAATCCAATGACATGTTTTATTACCCTACCCTCAGCAAAGAACTGGAATTTCGAGAATATCCGTTTATCCGAAAAATCGATTATCCGAACACCCTCTGCACCAATTGTTTCGGATAATCGGTGCTCTACTGTATAAGCATTTGCAATGCAGTTGGTTTCTAAGTTTATGCGGTCCCGCTTCTATTAGACAGACTGTACATAAACATATGTATATAGCCCAAAAAAGCGTTGTATGGTCTTCGTGCCTGATCAGTAAAAATAGTCTTAATCTCTAACTCAATTAAAATTAAAATTTTGCGCGTAAATTAGTTTTCCACCAATACAAATAGAGTTTAAAAATCTTAAAAAAGATCTTTTATAAAGATAAAAACCTCGAAGAGTGCAAAACTGTCACAACGCATTGGCCACTTCGGACATATCAGATATGGTTTCAAGTTTTTATTTAAATTTACTCCAGCCCTTTTTCAGTGAATTGAAATTTTTGCAATATTTAACCAGCCTAACAAATTTTTTTTTAATCTTAAATTCCAATAAAGTTGTTTTGCTCGCCTAAATTTCCATATGAACTAGAAATAAATACAATAAATATTTTTGGAATCTTGGTTTTTTGTTAAATCTTTTGCTGATTTGAATAGTAAAAAACTATATTACAAACACATGTACATACATATATACATGCATACATATATGTAATACTCTTCAGCGTTCATTACAAGTCCCATTAAATGAAAATAATTTCGCACCTGCTTACGGGAGTTATTTTCCCTTACTGCAGAAAAACCCATCTGACTCACATTCAACTTGTTTTCCATTTCTCTTGTTATTGCCAAGCGATCTCATCACTCATTCATTCATTAATTCGTCAAATCGATAATGGTTATATGTACGTTGGGTATCGGTGCTATCGTCAATAAGTGCGAATGTCAACTAGCGAGCTGTCATCGCATTTGCCGCTTTACTGCCTTTTTTTCACCGAATTTCGAGGTTCATTTGTTATTTGACATCTTGCCAGTACTATATGAATCGGCTTTTTCTTAGTCTTTGCATCAAATGTTTTATTTGATTACCGGCCATAATTAAGGCAAGTTGTACGTTGTTTGGCGTTATGCCGACAATGGCAGTCACATGTCAAATTGCCTCAGTAATTTGTTAAAAAGAAGTCAGTGAAACATAAATTGGGAAAATCAAATAATTGGAAATGGAATCCTCAGTAATTATAATTTAATAGTTGAAGCGTCTGTGTCTAATTGGTGTTTGGCTGAGCTTCTCCATCCTTTTGTGGTTCGTGACTTGATGTTGACAAGTAATGTTTTAAGTGTCCCCATCTTCAAGTATTGGTTTACATATTCACCATTGGAATAAGTTGGGTGAACAGATTTCCTGTCTTCCAAAATGATATCAAAGTAATCAAAGCTTTATTTCAAGACTCACTTAAATAGTTGTTCTGGAGGCTGAAAGCAAGTTTAGGGTTTTTTTGTTTTTAAGAAATTTCGCTTATGTGTTTCGATTATCCACGCGTTATAAGATAATGACTAAATAAGCATATAAGGAGAGTCCACTGTGAAATCACGAAATTTTGCAAACTTGACTCGAAAAGTTTTCCATATAACCAAAAGTGAAAATGACTTCGCTGCTGATTTGCTGACCCTAAAGGAACATATTTTTCCTATCCCAATATTCTGCACAGCAAAAACGAAAAATATTGTTCAATCCTTTGTACTACATCAACAAGCATTACAAAATTTAAAAAAATAAAATTAAAAATCAAATTCTTAAATCTAATGTGAAACAAATAATTGCGATAAATTTAAAAATTTTTTCGGTATATTACTGGTTTACTCGAAAGAGTCGAGATTCAAATTATTTATGCCACATGATTTCATTCATGTGGCTTGCCCGATATTCATCTTAAAGGCTTAAATCTCTCATAAAACGTCTAACGGCGTTAAATCGCAGCCTAAGTTGTCCAATTGGCACCGACGAGACAGCTGAAAACAAGTTTACCGAACTCCGCAAAAGATCGCTGAAACCAAAGATCGTCCAAGTCCAAGTCTTCAGTTTTCGACCTGAAAAATTTGTTTCCATACCTCTGAAGCACCCATCGTTGACCGAAATGGCATTCCCAGCACCGAACTGACACTCTCTAAGAATGCATTGGTTTTTTGACGGCTACGTGACCGCTCCCGGTAGTTTTGCTTATGACCCCAACTACTGAACATAATTTTACATTTTTAAAACCTAATGGCACATTACTTCTGTTACAACTTAATGAGTTTACATGCTCTACGTTCCCCAATATAACGAGGTTCGATTTTGTGTATGTTTCAAATTATTTTTTATACAACCAATAGTCCCACCTCCTTTCGTAAGATATTGTTAAATTTTTGAATTATTAATTTTAATAATACTAGTACAAATCCATTGTAGTGATAGATCATTCGAAATGCAACTTGTTTTCTCATATAACACATGAGCTGAAAAGTCCCAAGCCCAACAAAGAAAACACATTTTTTTTGTTCAAAATTAGCTGGGTAGCTTCGAACACCCGTTCGGGAGTGAACCAACGAGAGAAGGCGAAGCATCCCAGGGTAGCTGGTGGTGCGCTGGGTTTGGGACCCGACCCCTATACTGATGACGACCCCTTCAAACGAACTAAGGGCTTCGATTTGAGGGCATACACCTGGAATGTCCGGTCCCTTAATAGGGAAGGTGCCTCTGCCCGGCTGGTTGATGTCCTCGTGAGAGTAAAAGCGAGCAAAGATTCTTTCTATGAGCATAGGAAGGTTTCTATGAGCGCTGCCCTCGCCACGACATAAAAATCGTGCTTGGCGACTTCAACGCCAGGGTGGGCAAGGAGGGGATTTTTGGTCCCACAGTCGGAAAATTCAGCCTGCACAAGGAAACATCCAGTAACGGAGAGGAGCTGATCGACTTCGCCGGGGCCCGAAACATGGTAGTCTGCAGCACCAGATTCCAGCATAAAAAGATACGCCAAGCTACCTGGCTGTCTCCTGATCGAAGAACACGAAACCAGATCGATCATGTTGTGATAGATGGAATACACGCTTTTAGTGTATTAGATGTACATATGTACGATCCGAGGACCCAATTACAACAGACAACCACTCGACTCTTACTCCTGCTCTCAGAGAGTACTGCCCAACAAACTGGCATGCACGAGCATCTCTACGTATCGCCGCCGAAGAAGAAATCGGATTCCGGCGAGCCCGAAAAAACAGTTGGTACGACGTAGATTGTCATGTTGCCGCAGAAAGAAAAGATGCTGCCTGGAGAGCCACGTTCCGATCGGGCGTAACGCGAGCCATGTGTGATCGCTACCGAGAGCTAAGAAAGGAAGAGAGACCTATTATCCGAAAGAAAAAAAGAGGCCGAAATGTGTGAGTGCGAGTAGTTTGAGATGCTGGCCAATAGGAACAACGTCCGAAAATTCTAACAGAAATTCGGCGGCTTACAGAAGGTCTTAAGACCGGGGTTTAAGATGGCGATCTGGGGACTGACATCTAGAGCATATAGTACTTAAATTATGGAGGGAATACGATGGAATTGTCGTTCCGCTACCCGACCATGACGAGGTGAGAATAGCGATAACGCGGCTAAAGAACAACAAAGCCGCGGGCGCCGACGGACTGCCCGCTGAGCTATTCAAACATGGCGGCGAGGAGCTGCTATGCAAAATATGGTCGGATGAAAGCATGCCTACCGATTGGAATTTAAGTGTGCTCTGCCCAATCCATAAGAAGGATGATCCTGGAATCTGTGCCAATTATCGCGTGACTAGTCTTTTAAATATCGCCTATAAGGTTCTAGCGAGCTTATTGTGTGAAAGGCTGAAGCCTACCATCATGATTTGACCTTATCAGTGTGGCTTCTGACTGAAAAGTCTACCTTCGAGCAATAGACAATCACGAAACGTCAAATCACGTCACTGTTGACAGTTATGATTTCGAGGTTGTAAAAGACTTCGTTTATTTAGGAACCAGCATTAATACCAATAACAATGTCAGCCTTGAAATCTAACTTAGAATACCTCTTGTCAACAACTGCTACTTTGGACTAAGTAACAAATGGGGAGTAAAGTCCACTTTTTACGAACAAAACTAACAGTCTACAAGTTCGGCTCTGAAAGTATTCGATGTGGTACCAGCTGCTGGTAGCAGAGGAAGAGGAAGGCCTCCTCTGCATAGGTGGAGAAGGACTTGGCTTCACTTGGTTTGTCCAACTGTCTATCAAGAACAACGCAATTATTCAGGCGCTGCTCTAAAATTTCAATACCACTTTTGTAGAACGATTTATCTCATGTTTCAAAATAGGCATCCGTTACAGCGATAATTTCTTCTTCTACGAACATCCGGTAGTCGTTGGGAGCGAAATATGGCGAAAACGGTGGATGTGGAAGCAATTCGAAGTTCAATTCAAGTTGTTTTGCCATTGTTTTGATTGACTTGTGGCACAGTGCGTTGTCTTGATGAAACCCAATTTCTTTCCATGCCAAATGCGGACGTTTCTTTGTAATTTCGGCCTTCAAATGCTCCAATAACTTTATATAATATTCACTGTAGATGGCATTTCTCTTCTCAAGATAGTCGATAAATATTACATCGCGCACATCCTAAAATACCGAGGCCATAACTTTTCCTGCGGATTGTTGTGCTTTCGGGCGGTTCGGACGAAGTGTACCAGTTGCTGTACGCTCAGTTGATGATCGTTTTGATTCCGTAGTGAAGAGCTAGATCCATGTTTCATCCGTTGTCACATATCGACTCAAAAATTCTGGTTTATTACGTTTAAACATGGCCAAGCACTGCTCAGAATCATGAACACGTTCTTGTTTTTGGTCAAGAGGGAGCAAACGTGGCACACACTTCGAACAGAGCTTTCTCAGAGGCAAATGCTCTTGCAATATAAATCCAACACTTTCTTTTGATACCTTTATGATGTCAGCTAATTCACGCAACTTCAATGTTTTCTAGTGCTACCTTCTCATTTGGACGTCCCCTGCGTTGTGCATCATCTGTTTGTTTGAAGTCAGCAAACCATCGTTTTAAGGCATTGATTCGCTTATGGTATTTTTCCCCATCAAGAAGCAGTATAAAATTGAAACACGAATTTCTTAGTGTCACTCTTAGTACAATAACTCACGAACCAATAAATATAATATCATGAAATTTTAACAGAAGTCTTTTTACGGTTAGTACTAAAAGTGGTAAATACAGTAAAACTACTGCTTTTTTCTAATGACGAAATTAAACTTTTTTATACTTAAAACTTAAACTCTCCACACCATACCTGACATTAAATGTGGTAAAGGCAATTAAATTGTCTACACATTTAGTTGTTTTCGCAGAATTAAGAACTTAGTGATTGCAACTATGAATTATAAATCAGCTTTTAGTATTCGTTCTATACTATTTTAGTACCTTCAGCCACATGTTTCTTTATCGCCGTCTGTCAATTCCTAATTTATTGAATTTCCTCTGCATTTTTGCCAGAAGATACTAGAATTTATGTATTTTCGTATTTTCTTACATCGGGTTTTCTGCATTATTATATTTATTATAAATATATGTTGCTATTACTCCTACATATCCAACTAGAGGTATAGGGCGCTTCAGTAGGGACATAACGTAACTTCTGCATCTTCTGCTTGGGTTTTTGTGACATTTTGGCGCCTCATATTATCAAGAGGTGCTCTTTTTGTATTTATCTGATATTGTTACGGTGCAGGTTAGGATCTTAATGCAAAATTGTGCTTCAACTTGTCAGGTAAAGACATAGCCTGTCTAGTGGAACGATTAGTATGATCGGAGTCTGCGAACTTAAAGATACGGCCCACCGGCCCACCGGCCCAGAATTTCGATAACAATTTAACAGTATGAGCATGTAGATAATAACAAAATTTAAACGTGCATTTGTATATATATACAAAGTTTTATTTTCCTATTATTAGATTTGTTTGTTCCTTTACAAGCCCAGTGTAGTCAAAACTTACAGAATGACGTTCATTCACTTAAAGCACTTGCATCTGGAAACATTTTTGAGAGAAAAACTATTAACTCTTCCTAGTATGAAGTTACAGGATTTAGTCCGAAGTGTTTATTCTGGCAATTTCATGAAAGGTGTTCAACGATCAGCTGTGTTGCATTGGTCAACAAGAACAGGAACTGCTGCAACCAAATAAATTTATACGTTTGTTAAAAACAATTTAAGTAAACTACGAAATATTTGAAAATATAATATAAATATTTTTCTTAATTAAACACAATTTCATATTTGGCAGTTGATGTTTATCCAAATGAGTGTGGTGCTAAGGAAGACTCTTGAAGAGTCAGCATTTTACACTGACAATGCAATCTTGTAAACAAGCTGACTGGCGCTTTTACTGGAAATGCGCTTTTAGAGTACTCGTTAAAATGTGTGGTTGCTCTTCCGGTGTTCTTGTAAGTAAGTAAGAAAGATATATATCCAGATGGCGACATCCCTGAGAGTATTCCTCGCTGTGACGCAACAGGGGCAAACAAAAAAGTAGTGTGTACTGCAATAAATTCTCTCGCTAATAACGATAAAAATTAAAATTAGTACAGCAAGAAAATGACAACAAATGCCCTCTCTTGCGTTAGCTCAATAGCTGTTTCTGTCAAATCCACTGAGAACGGGATAGTGGGTTGCGTATATGGCCATCTTCTGTATTCTCTTGACTGTGAGTTGTAGTCCGAAGTGTAAAGGAACATACTAATGGCCGTTTTAAACACAATAAAAGGCAATACCAAACAAAATATCAGCGATATTTGGATGGAAAACTAAAATTGGATTTCGAAATTTCGATGTCGAGTTGTGCTAAGTAAACAAAAATCTATGTTTAAGCATATTTAAGCAAGCATACATACATTTTCAAAATAATTGCTTAGGCTTGGGCGACTCTCCTGCCCACACCTCCTTGCGGAGGTGCATTTTGTGTACTATATAGTTTGCATTCGTTGCTAGCCATTTCCGTTAAATTCAATTTCCACTTTTGTGAATTAACGCTTTGTGCGTTGTTCGCATAATGATGAGTTTATAGTTAGCCAAATGATTGCAAAGTAATAACCGATGGCAAAGTCAATAACCGATGGCGTCAAATGGTCGTGCGCCAGCGGACAGTTGATGCCTGCATACATAGGCACATAGGTAAAGGGTTTTCCAATAAAAGAAAAAGAAATATGCTATTTTTTAATATAAATGATCGGATGTTTATTTAATTATAAAGAGGAAGGTATGCCGTTAATAGTGGAAAATAACATCAGGCAAATGACGACCACGACCACACTTACAGGACAATATCCTTTTCATGAAATTTTTCATAACCGAATTACAAAGTGGCTGCCCTACCATATGTCCTCGATAGCCTCATGAACTCCATCTTTGAGGTTTTGAATCAACCCTGGGCGGTTGGCGTCGACCTTGTCTTTCACGTGGCCTCAAAGAAAAAAGTCACGAGGAGTTAAATCACAAGATCTCGGTGGCCAATTGTGATCACCTCTTCGAGAGATAATACGGTCCGGAAACTTTTCCCGTAAAAGATCAATGGTTTCGTTGCTTGTGTTTCACGAAGCGGCGTCTTGTTGAAAATAAACGTTGTCCACATGAATACCATGCAATTCCGCCCATAAAAAATGGTTAATCAGCTCTCGATAGCGATAGATAACACCTGTTATTGGAAAACCCTTTACATGCCATATGTATTTATGTATACGTTCGAGTATACTGATTTATCACAAAAGGATTGACAGAGTGTCACTTTTACGATCAATTTGTATAAAATCGTATATAATTAGGGAAAAATGGCACAAATTTGTTTATTTTTAGGCAAGTATTTTTCATAAATGCAGCATTTTGGCAGCACTCGGGTATCAAATATTTTCAATGAATGGTGAAAAAAATTTCTTGGTTCTTGTGATTTATGTTAGGAAAGAAAGAAAAATATAAATCGTAAATATTATAGTAGCATTCACACACATACGTTTGTATATAAATAGAATAGTGGGTAGTCAGAATAGCGGTAGTAAGTCACTGACCGCGGTCTCTCCAATCATTTCAAATATGGATTTATAAAGAGTCAAACCCTGAAATGAGGTGCGGTTTGACGATAATGCTATTGCATTTAAAAAGTTATTTATTATTTATCGTGATTACTTCGAGGAAAGTTTTGATGTAGAGGTGACGGAGCTACCGCAGCGGAGGAAAAGAAAAAGAGGCTTCATACATATTAATTTTTTCTGGTAATTTTTGTTTTTTGGTTAATTGATTATCTGTTTTAAACGTTAAACAATAAACAATTTTATTCCTAGCAAAAGGCGTGTTGCACCATAGCCCAATGAAAACCCCGCCTATTCAGTAAGACTTTGCTTACATAATAAGAAGATGTGAGTAATTATTTTCGGACGTTCCTAATATTTGAGAGATATGTATTTAGTAAGTTTAACTATGTATAAAAAGTGTACATAGGAGAGGGAGTGAATTTTCGCGTGTTCCGCATGAGCCAAAAGCGTCTGTTGTTTTTCACGTTTTGGATGAAAATTAAGTAAAATTAAAATGCAAACGCTGTGTTGCAAAGAGTATGTTAAAGCATTTGATATGAATAAGAATGCATGCAGTCTTACTTGTTGTGGTGGGCGTAGCTGATTCATAGAAGTAAATTTTATGAGCGATTTTTAGAGCTTTTCGAACGGATTATTACCAATTATCTTTTCTGGAAACTCGCAACAATACCGAATGGATAGGCGATACCGTAGGTGAGTGGGTTTGTAATGACTACGACTCGGTTGTGACGTGCTCGAAACCCACTGTAGATATAACACATCTTATTAAAGAAAACCTTAAGAATAGAATTGAAATGGAAATAAAGTCAGTCTAACTATTGGGTATGGGAATAAGTTTCGGTCCTTTCTCAGCCAAAGTTACGAATTATTTAAACAATTAAATAATACATGATATTATGTTAAGTATGTGCCACTGGAGGCTGCAACTTTAGGCCTCTGACGAAAAATTCGAGTTCTTTTGATTTCATCCATCATTGAGCCTTTTCTTTTCTGCCGTTCAAGAAGCATCTCACACGCTACCAAACGTGTCTCGATATCCCTCTCCTTCAATTGATGTGGTGCCCAGTTATCTACATTCTGGACCATGGACCTTTACGCTTCGAATCGAGAAGTCATCAACTGCGGCCGAGGCCTCATATATACACCTTCAAATCATCAGTATATTACTAGAGCGAACTCAAAAATAGTATCAGCAGCGACACCTCTTTTACGAGGGCCGAAGCTTATTCCCATTACCAATATCTTAGTTTTTAAACTATCTGGGCCTTCGATCTATCTCATTAAAATTTATATCATTCGCGTCCGTTCGTAATTGGGTTTGTACTTATAGTTGCGGTTGACAATGTTTCTCCCCATTATTCCTTTGCATTTTCCGGTGTACCCTAAGTGAATGTTTTACCTCTTATAAATTTCTTTTGCATTCCGAAGCTCAAGTTTATGCAGCAAAAGTGATATTATCGCCTTCAAAGTATTCTTCATAAACTGCATCGCACTTATGCCAAAACAGATTGATCGAACAGAGGATGGTATTCGTATTGTTGTTGATAAAAAATGCATTATCATTGTGCAAAATCCACTAGTTGTTTTCGCTCAAATCGATTCTTTTTTGGCGAATTCCTTCACATATAATAGCCCTTATTAACTGTCTGACGATCTGGCAAAAAATTGGTGGTGCACAATTCCGTTGTAATCCATAAAATCAATGAGCATCGCTTTCTTTCTTTATTGAAAACGACGCGGGTTTTTCGTCTTGCTTCATTCGGAGCTCTCTAGTCACTTGATTTATAGACCCACATCACGCCTTAAGTAATGATGCGTTTGATGTCGGGTCGAGGTCGAACCTTGGAAACCATGTTTTCGGCGATATCAATGTGGTGCCTTTATTCGCATTAAATTCAGGTCCTTTGGGACTAACTTTGCAGCATCACGGCGCAAACCCAAATCCATAAGCAATGTTCAAGTCCTCTACCAGCATTCTGATGAATGTTTTCATGTGGCTATGTCCGTCATCCCCGATGGGCTCACGATCTCTTCTGAAGCGTTCATGCCACTCTTAAACGGCTATTTTCTTTTGAGTTTCATTACCGAAAAAGTTTCCCAACATTTCTAAGTTATACGCAACGTTGAATCAAAGAATCTATTAAAAACAAGCTCGTTGAGGCAAATTCAAATGCATTTTTAAAACTGTAAAAATTTGTGCAGAGGTAGATTTACTTAAGACGGCGTAACTTTTACAAATATGAAGCAATAGCGATATAATTTTGGTAGGAATATTAACCACAGATGTGGCAAACGGAACTCAAATCAGTTGAGCGTCAGTTGGCGGTTTTTCCGGGACCTTTTCGATGGTGGTATTACAATATTAACCGCCATAGTCGAATGGGTTGGTGCGTGATTAGCATTCGGTAATGGGTGAGTTCGAAATTCTGATCATGAAGACTAAGTGATATAATATGCTTTTAGTAGTTCCTCTTCGATAGGCGGTGGCAAAGCTCTGAGTGTATTTCTGCAGTGAAAAAACTCCTCATAACAAAATATCTGCCGTTCGGAGTAAACACTCAACAGAGAGAGTTAACGCCAATTATATATTATTATATATATACCATATATCTATAAATTACGAGTTCGTTTGACTCGTTCCGTCGTAAAAATGTTCCTCAATTGAATATTAGTAGATGCTTCCATCTGCCATGCTCTAAATCTCGCTTCCTAATCCCCATCTCCTATTTTATTGATCTGTAGCAACGAACTACTCTGATCTTGGTGAAGTTTTTAATCCAAATTGTTGGTTTAATAGTCATATATGAAGGTCATGTCATTGTCTCAGTATTCCTCGTTAGGAGCAGATTTTAATAATGCGTACTGGTTAATTGTTTTATTTGATTCTTTAGTGTGATCTAAGCAGAAATATATCCATATCTACTGCCAAGAGACTTGAAAACGTTCAAAAGTCATTAAAATTTGTTGAACCGAACCCTTCATATATTGTGAGATGTTTATTAACCAATTTGCAATATTTGCAAAGCAGAAGGACTATTAACACATACACCTCTCTTTCATTTTCGTTATGATAAGGGTGTGATTGACTCTGCGCTCCTTTTTAAGCCCAAATGAGCGCATTTGCTTGTAGTAGTCTTCGGGATGATACATATTATAATTTTTGAACGGATGACGACTTCTTATGCCTGTCATGCTCTCATACTTAACGCCCTTAATTTGATTTCAAAATCTTTAGATTTGGACTTTTTTCTTCTAAGTACTAGTTGAAATATGCTTTAAAATAATTATTGCATAGCATTAAACTGCGTTATATAGTTTTTTTAGGTTATTATTATTAAATAACGAAACATTTTAATAAATTTACACCAACGTTGCAGTTCCCAAAGCTACTTAAATTTTAGAAAAGCCAACTAGTACCTAGTGTATTTTTGTGAGACTAAGTACTCCGCTTTCTTCTAAGACTCGAACTTAGCTTAACATTATATAATTTTAGACAAATATGAATGAATGAGATCTTGGTCTGGTACTACAACATAGAGTTTGAAGGCTTCTGTGGTCAAAGCCATTGATTAGAGAGAATCTATTAAAATCCAGTTAAGAAATTATATGTTGTTTATTATTTATAAGTTTTGATTGGTTCTTATTATTACGTTACAAACAGTGAACGTCACGTGGCTTCACTTCAATGTC
This sequence comes from Anastrepha ludens, assembly GCF_028408465.1. NCBI lineage: Eukaryota > Metazoa > Arthropoda > Insecta > Diptera > Tephritidae > Anastrepha > Anastrepha ludens. Next base: position 77,055,181 of record NC_071502.1, read on the forward strand.
CCGCGTAACATTTGGACATATCCGTTATGCTCAACAGCGCACTGACCACAATGCCATCACAAGTTTGCTATATGTAGATTTCAAAACTCAGTTAGTTTAACGGCTTCTCTTGTTTTTTTTTTGAATTTCCTTTTAGGAAATAAAGCGGAACTTTACGGTTATATGATTGTTCCACCCAAGCTTTGTGGCAGCTTCCTTTTCCGTTATGTTTTCATTTTTGTTATTTTTTACTGTTGTTCCAACAATTAAACTGTGCAACCGAATGCAAAACAATGTCACCCCCCTCGCCCATTTCGATTGTGCGTTGTTACCAATTGTAACATTGCACGTTGCCGTTGCATAAATTGTTTGGAGGAAATATTTGTTCGAACGTTGAAAACTTTGCCCTTACGTTGAAAACGCAAGTTGTGTGCAATAGCAATAACAAAAAGAAAGATAGGGTATGCGTTGGATATCTGCGTTGTTGGTGGCGAATTTGCATCTAAGGTTGCAGGATGAAACGTGACGCAACACACCTGCCTCAGAAAATCGGTGCAATAGTAGATTTCCGATACGATTTGAAAGGACAACCGTTTCATTACTGTGTCCATTTCAGAGTATTTCCATGTGATTTGGAAGTACCCAGAAAGAAATGCATTCATCAATATTTTTATTGTGGACTTCTTAAGAAGACTACAGTATTGTCTGTAGGCGTGCTCCAAATTAATAATGCAATTGAATTTGAAGTGCCTTAAACGATGGCGAACAATTCTATAAAACGGTAAACAGTGAAAACAGTCAACCAAACAATCAGCATAATGGAAAACATTGAAAACACCGAATCAGCTCATAAATGTAATTGAATATCACTTAAGCGATATGTCTGTCTGTCCGTCCGTCTATCTGTCAAGTTGTCCGTGTGTCAAGTCGTTATCCTGCATGCCGCATTTAGCTTCGAGCCAACAAGCTGCTGCCTACCACATCCATGGGCTTGTCGCTTAAATGTTAGTCTGCTTGACTGTCCTACTCCACTGCCATTCATAAAACTACCTGCAACCGAACATTCAGAAGCGACTCACCTCATAGCTTCGGGACGATGTGACATGAAATTCCACTTATGCCAAATTCAATTATGCAATTCAGATTACACAAATATATGCGTACATCACCGCATGCCTCATGCCGAGCGTACGCATCTACGCATTACACGCAACGCACATTTATGTAAGTATAAGCGTAACCACACAGCCGCTCACAAACCGCTGCCATGCGTACACACATGTGGATGGAGAGTTTAAGAGGATTGGGCGCATGCCAAGTTACTGATCAGACCTACTTGATTTCACTGCATGACATATTTGAGTCTCGTCAAGTTTTATATCCTTCGTGAAATCACCCAATTTTCATAGAATTTACAGAACTAAAATGAATTTCAGTAGAACAACTCAATTTTGTGATTTCAAACATTCTTCACCATTCAACCAAATCGCGTTAAATTTTATTTCCCGCCTCTCAGTATGAAGCGAGTTGCCTTTTCTGCTTAATATTTCATTTGCCTAGCAAATTGCTGGTCCTATAAGCTATAAAGCTCGAATAAATAAAACCACACAGCCGCTCAGCCGAAGCTGGGGTAGCTCTCATATTATCCTAACTCTCCTCCATTCCGCCACTATCATTGAGCCATTCGATCTCAACCGTGGCGACAATTAGTATTTCTGCTTTAAAATTATTTTAAAAATTTAAACTTCGTGAAAGGTATTTTCTGTACAGCACACAGCGTAAAATGTGTACTTGGTTGTTATTTCAATATTGGAGCTGTTGTGACTGTTATCGTTCGTTTTATTTTTGACATTTGACATTTGTGCAAAATGGCAATTGTCAGAATTTGTAAAGTCAAAACTGTCCAAAATACCGACAGTAATGAGCAGCGAGGACACCAGTAAAGGAATGCTAGCAAACTTGGCCTCATTGAAAACATTTGCATGGACATTTACATACGCATATTCACAGTAAATATACACACATGTATCAGGTCAGTCCATAAGTTCGTGCGTTTTTTAAAGGTGGTTTTAAAATTATATTAATAAAAAAGATGTTTAAAGTATTTATTAATCAATAATATATTTCCTTCATTATTTACAATGCCTTCCCAACGTTAAGGAAAATTTTGCTCAAAAAACTGTTTGTCCTTGGAGCCAAAATACGCTTCGATCTCCCTTTTTATAGCTTCTTTTGAGGAGTAGTTCTTGTTGCTTATATGGGATTGAAGTCCACGGAAAAGGTGATAATCACAAGGTGCAATATCCGAAGAGTATGGTGGATGCGGCATTAGCTCCCATCCGAGCTCGTTCAGCTTGCCTAATGTTTGCCTTGCGGTATGTGAAGTCTTGCGTTGTCGTGGTGAAACAAAACTTTGCGTCTATTCACTAAAGACGATCGATTTTTTTTAAGTGCTTCATTCAGGTTTGATAGCTGATGGGAATAATAATTAGCAGTTATCGTCTGGTTTGGTTTCAGAAGTTCATAATAAACAATACAGGACATATCCCACCAAATATTCAGGAGAATCTTCTTGGGGTGAAGGCCATCTCTAGGGGTCGGTTCATGTGTTTCATCTTTATATAGCCATTAGCGCTTGCAAACAGGATTATTGTAAAGGACCCATTTTTCATCACCAGTACAGATACGGTTCAAAAAACTTTCATTTTCAAGCCGTTGCAGCAGTTGAGAACTTACTCTCTGCTGAAGGTTGGCGACGGAAAGTCTATGCGGAACCCATTTTCCCAGCTTTGAAACCTTTCCTAACTGAACCAGGTGCTAGTGAACTGTTCCATGCCATGAATTTAACCTCTGAGCTATCATATCGACTGTCAAATTCGGCCCAACTTCCACGAATTCGAGCAAGACGTCGGAGTTAAAGACCTCAGGACGACCAGCGCACGGGGCATCCTCCACGTCGCAGTTACCACTTCGGAATTTTGAAAACCACTTTGGCGCAGTTCTTACACTCACGATATCCTCCCCGTGAACAGTGTTTATTTCTGCAGGAGCATTTGTTGCATTTTTACCACTTTTATAAAAAATACAAAATACGCCTCTTATACGCGTTCGAAGATTCCATTTTATTTTTTAAGAACACGTGCTTTTATCCGCGATTAAAATCACTTTTTGAATGCACAATATATCAAAAAAATATAAATAGTTCCGTTATATTCTGTGAATAATTGCTTGTAAGGAAAAGTCGTACAAAAGTGAAATTATGGGTAAAATACGTACTAACTTATGGACTGACCTGATACATAACTTTTGAAACATGAATTGTAGGGTTTTCGCATTCAGTTTCAAATTTAGTTCTTTATTGCAAGCTTGGCCTTTATGACGCGTTTCTTGAATCTATGTCTCTGCGAGTACTTTTACTTACCTCTATTTCTCTATTCTATCTTATATTTTTGCTTCTGTTACTTCTCTTATTTCCCCCTTGACTATCTACCCTTTCACTTTCCAGAGCTTTAAATACAATGGGCTTTTTAGCAGTTAAAAATAGCAACCACCAAAAATCGAATAGAGACAGAAAATGTATTAGAACTGAAGGCTTCATTTTGAAAATATTTATTTATTTAGCGAATTAAATGTATAATAAATTATATAAAATTAATAGTTAGGTTACAGCGCTAGCTATCAGGCTGCGAAAATAAATTGTAAAAGAAACCATTATTGATAAGCCCTTTATTTTTTCATTGATCTTGAGTTTTTAAAGGAATTGGAATCAGCTTAGATGTTAACGCTCTCACTCTGCGAATTAAGGTGCTATCTGCAAATCATCCGCTCTTGGTTTATGTCTACACAGAAGAGATACCTGTGACGACAACACCCGCTTGAGCCGCCCACTGACGGTGGTGACCGAAAAAATTATCCGAAAAGTGGAAAAATTAAATAATAAAAAAATAATTAAATTTGCGCAGACGAACTACAGATTAGCAAAAGACGCATTGCAGAGATCATGCATGAACACTGGCATTTGGAAAAAATGAGTACGCTTTCGATACCGCTAGGAGAATTAGAGAGTTGTAGGTGTGCGATATCTTTTTGTACCAGAGTGATTTGGACCGCAAAATTCGTCAGTATATAATTTAGAATCGCAACAAGAGTCGATGCAGCGGTCGAAAAGGAAATAGAGGCAAACAAAGGAGTTCAAAGTGGAAAAGTCAACGCCAAGATGACGGCTACCATTTTCTGGGATAGCGAGAGGAGTTAATTGATGATAAATTGCCAAAAGGGATTGCAATGAACGGCCAGTACTCCGTCAGTCAACTGGGATGAGTCTGTAGGTGTGCCGTTTTTTGCAAAACAATGAAAGTTACTGAATTCATAGAAATAAACCAACCACCCTAAAGTCTGGACTTGTCACTCAGTACCTTTTTCCAAATTTAAAAAATTAGCTAATGGGACGAAGACTTTCGGACGCAGGTAAGTTTGAGGACCATGTTAAAGATGAATCTGAAGAATATTTTTTAGTGGCATACGAGTATTATGTGCCTTAGCGCCCCTCGTATGCAGTAACTTGATTTGTGACAAAGTTAGAGCAGTTTTACAGTTTACTTTTTTTTTTTTGTTTTGAAGTTCTCCAATTTGTGGAATTTGGATTTTTGAGTTATTTATATTATATAAAGCTTTTTTTCTTTTGCTGACGTTGGGAACTTCTTCCATATAAAAAATTGTGTACATTTTTGTCAAAAATGAATCCGATTATTGACCCACTTCAAATTTGCACTTTATTATATAGAAATTCAATGTGCTATGAACGCTGCATAACCAACATTTTACTGAGAATTCTTATCAATAAGTGTGAAATTTTGATGAAAACTTGTTGGTTTTATTTTAATTTTAAAGTTTGGAAATTAGATTTATGTACAGGGTGAACGATATGAAGTGTTACCAACTTCACACTGCTTGTATCTGTAAAACAGCTCATGACATCAACGTCAAAATTATTCTAATGACACTTCAATATATTGTTTATAAGCCATCAAAACCATTTGCGTCTCAGTTTTATTGAATTTTTTTTTTTCTGTGATGGAATTCAAACGTAATAGAGTGATTGCGTTATATTTGGCTGGAAAATCACAATCAGCCATTGTTCGTGAGCTCAGTCACCTCAAAGTGAATAAAATGTTTGTGTATCGCACTATAAAACGTTACAATGCTACTGGTAGCATTGCAAAACGCTATGGAGGAGGACCAAAAAAAAAACCGCAACAACGCCAGAAATGGTTCGGAAAGTGAAGGCTCGACTTCAACTAAATCCTCGTCGAAGTGGAAGAAAAATGGCCAAAGAACTGAAAATATCGCAAGACAGCATTCGACGCATATTGAAAAATGAGGTCAAGGTAAAGACTTACAAGTTCCAAAAAGCACACGATCTTTCACCCCAGCAAAAAAAGTTCGGTGCGAAAGAGCAAAGGAGTTGTTGCGCTTGCTCGAACATGGCGAATTTCCTAACATTGTGTTTTCTGATGAAAAAAATTTCCCAGTTGAGCAGTTCATAAACACTCAAAACGATCGTGTTTACTTGACCGAACGCTCATACGAGAATTTGAGCCTACGTATGGCCACTCGAAGTAATGACCGCTGATGGAAACCGTTTTTATCGAGCCTGGTGTCAAAGTGAATGGGACTTATTATCGAGAAAACGTTTTAGACGATGCTTTAGAGCCGTGGACACGCAAACATTTCGGTCGTAGACCATGGGTGTTCCAACAGCACTCGGCACCATCTCATAAAGCTCGTGTGAACCAAGAATGGTTAAAAAATCATGTTCCACACTTCATTTCGCCCACACAATGGCTTTCGAGTTCGCCAGACGCAAATCCGATGGACTATTCCATCTGGTGCATTTTGGAGAGCAAGATGAGGACTAAAAAATATGCCAGTATAGATGCGCTGAAAAAAGCGATTATACGAGAGTGGGCCAAAATACCTCAAGATCACATTTGTGCAGCATGCAACTCATTTTTTGACCCTTTGGAGGCTACAGTCAAGGCAAAAGGTGGTCATATCGAGCTAAAGTGAATATATGATAAAATTGTAATCATTTTTGAACAATTTTGTCTTTGAAATCAATAAAAATTAATTTAACACAAAGCAGTTATGATGTTTTGAATAGGTAACACTTCATATCGTTCACCCTGTATATGGTTCTTATAGGAGAATGAACTATATTTTCATTAAAAAATTATGGAAATTAAGTAAGAAGCAAATAAATTGTCAAAACGTGTCAGTATTTAATGCAGTGCATATTCATGCACTAAAATAAACTTCAAAGTCATTAATCAATAAGTCGATATTGTTTGCATTTATATTTTCATGCTTGCAACATCAATTGTTATTTTGTTTTCATTGCTCAATATGACCCTACAGTTGTGGCTGTAAGTAAGTTGGCATGGACATTAGGTAAGAGCGCAGGTGCATTCCAGTGTAAAATAGAAAATCAAAAAACCACAAAAAACAGATTTATTTAAGAATTTTTCATTAGCAATCGCATCTCGGTTGACATTACAAGTTGTGACGCAATCAATTGTTCGAGAATTTTCTGCTATAAAGAAGCTATTCAGAAAAATAAGTCCAGAGAATTATTTCTAGCAGAAAACCAAAAGCGTGAACCTTAATTAAGAGCTTGGCCCAACTCTGTCGTGATTGTTTGCCTAATGGAAAACTGTAAAATCGAATGAATACGTAAATGGCAAGGATATGAAAAGTTTTGATTAAAACTGACATTGTAATTAATAAAACCAGATAAATTAAATTACATTTATTTCCGTTGGACATAAAAATCAGGAATTATTTAATTTAATAGCAAACGGTATGCTTGTGTTGCTTGTGCGTGGTTGTGTGCACAGCTACTTGACTTTTCACTCTTTATAGACTCGTGAAGCTTTAATTAATTGCCATTTAACCCAGTTTATGAGGACAAAAAAACTGTCGCATGCATACATACTCAGCGAACCTATTGAAATAATATTTGTACACTGCATGTATGTATGTTTGTATAAGTGTCAGGTAAATTTGTTTGTTCTTGTCGGTTCTTGTTTAGGAAATATCCTAACTATTGAATAATACAATTTTATATTATATTTTGGCTAAACTTTCGAGTATTGTCCGCCGATGCTTATGTGAGTATTACGAGTACAAATAGATATAAATATACATATTTATGAACATAAGCACACACATACATACATATAAGTGCAATTATTGCAAATAATGTAAGTTTACTTGAATCGCAATAAAATATATTCACACATACATACGTATCACTAGAAGTTGCATCGAATAAGTGTGCGCATTTACTTATACGAGTATATAAATAATATATGCATATGGATGTGTGCAACATTTTCCTTCAGCTTACAGACACGTTTTGTGTTTTCTGGTCACAGATTCATCCTCGAGAGTTTGCAGCAATTTGTGCTGAGCCACAAACTGAAAAAGTTTACTCGTCTCACCTTTCAAGTGCGCTCACCTGCACTTGTGCGCGTGTGTGAGTGCGGCAATGTTGTCAAACAAATTTGCAATTTGTAATGCGACAACATCGCAATCTTCTTGTTTTCCTCACAACACTCTCCATCAGTGTGCCATACAATGCGATTGAAATCGTTTACATTGGAAGCTGCCGTAAGAGGAAACCTTGGGACTGCTTGCTTTGAGTGGGTATTAGGAGATCGCTTGAGGCAGCAAAACCAATATAATAAACAATATTTTAGGTGTGCACGCACCATGAAGTAATAAAGGGTATTTTGTTGAGCATGTCTTAACCTTCGATTAGAAACACAACCCAAATGGACGAGCAGTGCGAGTATCAGAAGAAGTAGATGCAATAACAAACCCTGAGTGCATTTCTGAATTTGAAAAGCTTTTCATAAACAGCGTGTCTGCTGCTCTGAGGTAGGATCATAAATTGAAGGATGAACTCAGTTTTTTACTTCAATACAATTTCACAACTAGGACCACTCCAGGCCAGCGCACCCTATATATAGGGTGGGCCATGTAAAATTTGCTTTTTGAATCGGCTATAAAAAAAAAACGAATCAATATTTTTTCAAACTTTTTTTTTATTTTGATCGATCAACCCAATTTTTAAGCACATTTTCGATTGTTTGGGCTCCAATTTCATGAATGGCAACTTCGATTTCGTGTTTTAAAGCATCAATCGTCTCTGGATGGTTTGCATAGCATTTGTCCTTCACAGCTCCCCACAAAAAATAGCCCAAAGGGCTTAAATCACAGCTCCGAGGCGCCAATTGATATATTAATTGGAATTCAAAAACGGTAGCCAAAAGTTCGAGTGTAACTTTGGCAGTGTGATAAGTTGCACCGTCCTGTTGAAACCAAATGTCGTCCATGTCATCCTCTTCAATTTTTGGAAACATAAACTCGTTGAGCACGTCACGGTAACACTCGCCATTTACTGTAACCGCGGAAGAAGAAGAACACTCACCACGTTGGAAATAGGTTTTCAATATTTCCCAATTTTGTTCAAGCGTATAGCGTCCCATTTCGTAAATGTCAAATCTTTAAGTAAATTATGAACACATTTGACATGTCATTTGTGTTACCCTTCTCAAAAAAATAGGTGGTTCAAAAAGCAAACGCTATATGGCCCACCCTGTATGTGTGCTTATACAATAGGGTAGTCCAAAATTATACGGGAAAATCAACTTTTTTTGAAATTTTTCTGCTCCCATCTCCCAGAACTGTACAAAATGAAAAAAGGGCCTGTCTTTTTTTATTTTGGAATTGGTTAGTAATCATTTACGCCATTAGGCTCAAGACCCTGTAAAATATTATTGAAATTTTTTAAATACATTTTTTAAATATTTGTTTACTATTAAGTAAATACTATTATAATTAGAAATACTAAAAAAGATGCGTATCCCATTTTATCGATCAAAGCTCATTTATTGATCATGAAAAAAAAAAAAATTAATGAATGTTTAAAAACACTAAATATGCATTAGAATTTAATTTATTGAAGATTTCTGACGGAAACTTTGTATGCGGTCAACAATTTTTTTATTTTTAACGATTTTATAGCAATTATACGAAAAAAATTATTTTCCCCATATAAAATGTACAGAAATCTTCATTATCTCTGGCGGCGTCATTAAATATTTACCGATAGGAAAATTGTACTATAAGTTTGGGATGACAGCAATGACACCGATATTTTATTTAAATTTTAGGAGCTTGAACGTATTATATGTACTACGTGCTCTTCTCAAAAAAATGAAGACATTTCTTTTATATCGAACGAATGAGTGGCCAAAATGTTTTAATGTGGATTATTTTTGACTAAAACGGCGCTAATAACCGGAGGTCCATATGCTAATGAATGCAACATAGAACAATTTTGGATTTACCGATGATGGAACAATTTAAGAATTGATTTTTGATTTATGGTTTAATTTGCCCAAACGGCGCAATTACAGTCCCTTTATTCCTCATGGGCGTCATCTAGTTTAAGGATGAAGTGTGCAAATTTTCATGATTTGGAGTATCAATTTTATAAAGTAATCACACAGGCTTTCTCCGTCCCCTCAAAGCCATACATAGGGCAGAAGAGGTATTCCTCTCCATTTATTTTGAGTTTGAACCGGAAAGTATTCATGACTGCAATCTTTTGAAGTGCGAGTATACCAACACCAACGCCGTCTAGCCCATATTTTGTAGTGGGGCTCTTATTGGTCGATCAAGGCGGCTTTTGATCCTAATAAGAATCATCAGAACTTCTAAAAAATATTGTAAGTAAATTAGGACTTTCGCCCTACTCCCAGGAGTGGTGTTTCAGAAAGATGAGACAGTTTTTGCTAAAAATAGAAGTAATTTGGCTCTGGGAGGTCGTGCAATACATTATGGTATTACATACATACATACAAAATGTATATTTGTGAGTTTGGAGTTGTGGTAAAGCTCTTTCAACTGTATGCACATAATTTGTGGTACTTTGTAGAATTTTCCTTCAGCACTCTTTTTTGTGTAATTTTCGTCTTATCGGCTATATAGCTGCTACCAATCTTGGTATTATTTTTGCATTTATTTTCGGTTATAAGACATTCGCATTACCCAAATTGTGTGCTTTTATATGTATATTCCCTACTTTTATCTACATATAATTTTTTATTTTTTACTTCTGCACTCTCTTCTTTCTATAACAAATTGAGCCATACATTTGTATGTATGTATGTATGTACGTATATATTATAAACACCTGTATGTACATTTTGCTCACCTCAGCTGACGTTTGTTTGCAATTTTGCATTAATGCGAATTTTAGCCAGGACTGGGTAAAAGTGTGCGGATTTACTTGTTCAAGATGCACTTACGGAAAGACATTATTGCATGATTTGGATTTGAGAGCGAAAAGTTGTGAAAACGAATACAAATACTATATATGTACGTATATATTTAGACAAAACCGTTTTAATATAAGCAAATTTTTAGTTATTTTCTCTATGATGTAATTGTAAAGAAGCGGAATAGCTCTAGCCGCCCTGGTGGAAAGTGCATTATGCTGGAAGTTTTTAAGTGAACTACCATATATTAGTACACTCGCATACTTTTGAACCTGTGCCGCAGCGTTTTGAAAATTACTGTTTAATTCCATTCCGAAAAATGCAAAAATGCCTAGGTCTGGAGTAGAGACAATAACAGTCTAAATTTTTAAAGCTCAGATTTTTGTTGTCTATGTTCCTTAAAACTTCCAAGAAACTGAAGAGTTAACGATATATCACAGGTCGGCAGAATAAGAGGCGTGGATGCGTCCTATACAGTACGCAAGAACGTCATAGAGTGACTTGAGACATAACCTGAGTTATAATGCCAAAAAGTACTAAAATAGGAATTCCATTGCGATCTCATTGAAAGTGTCCAGTTGAGGGAAAGATAAAGCGTAATTAATTTTCTTACACGGATGCATAAAAAGGGGGTTGTTAATGAAATTTTGAAAATTTGGGTTTATAAATAAACTTCAGTATTTTTGGGTGTAACAAACAACTTCTTATAATATAGTAAATTTCTATACCGTTTGTAGGTTTGTATTTTAAAATTAACTGGAATTTATTCAAAAAAGTATACTCCAAAAATTTAGGACGAAAACAGTTTTACATCTGCGTTCAAAGTAATAGGAGTGTTGATTTCGGAAAGATAAAAATGCAACATATTTTGATCAAAATTCCAAATTCTCAATTGAGAATATGAAACAAAAATATTTCGGCATCCAGTTATGAAGTAGATACATTATTTTTTTATTGATTATTGATCAGTTTTGTGCAAATGGAGTTGAGCATTTTCTTTCATTTAAAAATGTTTCTTCTTCTTCTTAATTGGCGCGATAACCGCTTACGCGATTTTGGCCGAGTTTAACAGAGGGCGAGTCGTTTTTTTCTCGTGCTAACCGGCGCCAAGTGAAGTTTAGTCCTTCTCCACCTGATCTTTCCAACGCAAAAGAGACCTTCCTCTTCCTCCGCAGCGAATACTTTCAGAGCCGGAACGTTTGTGTGCATCTGAACCCAGCCAACTTAGCAGCTAGATCTTTATTCGCCGCACTAAGTCTATGTCGTCGTAAAGCTTATGCAGCTCATCGTTCCATCGCCTGCGATATTCGCCGTTGTCAACGGGCAAAGGTCCAAAAATCTTACGCAGAATCTTTCTCTCAAACACTCCAAGCGTCGCTTCATCGGATGTTGTCATCGCCCACGCGTTTGCGCCATACGTTAGGACGGGCATGATGAGAGCCTTGTAGAGTGTTAGTTTTGTTCGGCGAGAGAGGACTTTACTACTCAGTTGCCTACTTATTCCAAAGTACCACTTATTGGCAAGAGAGATTCTACGTTGGATTTCAAGGCTGACAGTGTTATCGGTGTTAATGCTGGTTCCTAAATAAACGAAGTCTTTTACAACCTCGAAATTATAACTGTCAACTGTCACGTGGGTACCGATACGCGAGTGCTCCGACTGTTTGTTTGAAAACAGGAGGTACTTCGTTTTGTCCTCGTTCACCACCAGACCGATTCGTTTTGCCTCTTTATCCAGTTTGGAGAATGCAGAACTAAGAGCGCGGTTGTTAAGGCCGATGATGTCAATTTCATCGGCAAACGCCAGCAATTGTACGCTCTTATAAAATATTGTACCTGAGCGATTAAATTCTGCGGCTCGTACGATGCTCTCCAACATCAGGTTAAAGAAGTCACACTACAGCGAGTCACCCTGTCTGAAACCTCGTTTGGTATCAAACGGCTCGGAGAGGTCCTTTCCAATTCTGACGGCGCTGCTGATATTGAGCAACGTCATCGTGCAAAGCCGTATTAGTTTTGTGGGGATATTAAATTCAGCCATCGCGGCATACAGATAACTCCTTTTCGCACTGTCGAATGCAGCTTTGAAGTCGACGAAAAGATGGTCTGTGTCGATTCTCCTTTCAAGGGTCTTTTGCATTATTTGGCGTATTGTGAATATTTGGTAGATGGAGCTCTATGTTTTCTGCGCTTTCCTGAGAAATAATTTGTGCAGTTTCCCTTTAACAACTGTCAGGGGTATGAACGGGTGGGAGGTCTCTGAGGCCAATTCAATCCCCTTCCTGGCAAGCTCATCAGCAATTTCATTTCCCTCTATGTTCCTATGTCCTGGAACCCAGATCAGAGAAATGTTACCTGCACACTCAAGAGATTTGATCTCCTCTTTACAGGAGTTTACTAATTTCGTTCTGCACCATGGTGTCGTCAGAGCCTTAATCGCGGAGAAAATGTTAATATCTCCCTCGCTCTGCGTTCCCTAATTATTTTGCATGAGTGCAGGATCGCAAAGACTTTTGTTTGAAAAACACTTGCAGTATTCGGCAGTTTAAAAGAGATAGATAAATTGGCTGATTTAGAGAAAAGCCCTGCTCCGACTTCCGATTCCATCTTGTAACCGTCAGTGAAGACAGAGGTGCAAGCTCCGGTGCAGATTATCCCCTCAATCCAATCCTGCCTATTTGGAAATAGTGCCCTAGCACGACTCTCAAACTCTAATTTGCGGATAGAGAGATCTGTTCGAAGTGTTAACTGTCCGAAAATGCTCCAGAGGCCAATCTCCTTTAACTTGATTGTAATTTGAGCTGCGATGGAAATGACGGAAAAGTCGATGGGAAGTACATACATAAGTGCAAAAGGAATTCAGGGTAGCACTGGGGTAAGTTTTACATGCTCCGGTGAAGCCAATGCATGCAGCCCTTTACTCCCTCCCCAGTTTAGTTTTATTATAGCCCTTCCGAAGAGCTTTCCACCAAACTAGTCATCCATACATTAAAATTGGCAAAACCACTACGTTGTACATCCATAGCACGACCTGTGGCTCGAATCCCCATTTTTTACCGAACATAGATTTGCAAGAGTAGAAGGCTATACTGGCCTTCTTTGCCAGATTTTCAATGTATAGCTTCCAATGGAGTTTGGAGTCAAGTTACACTCCAAGATACCTAACTTCCGATGAGAGCGGGAGAACGTGGTTCTTTAATTTGGGAAGTCAAAAGAGTGGAGGTTTATATTTTTTGGTAAATAGCACCAGCACCGTTTTGTCAGAGTTGACCCGGAGGCCGCAAGTGGCAATCCAGCGAATGAGTACAGCCAGTGACCTTTCCAAAATCTCAGCCAAGATTGAGAGAAACGGTCCCGATACCATCAGGACCAAGTCATCGGCATGTGCTACTACCTTAACCCCACCCTTATTTAGCATTATCAGAACTTCGTCAATAGCAACTAGCCAAAGTAGGGGCGAAAGGACACCACCCTGCGGCGTCCCCCTGTGAACGAATCTAGTGACTTCAGCCCGTCTTGCATTAACTTCCCTGCAGCCAAGCGGGGACGAGAACCAGAGACAGATAGGTCTTTCCGCCTCTAGTCTATCTAACGCAGTGATAATTGACTCCGCCCTGATGTTATTAAAAGCACCTTATATATCTATGAAGGCCGCCAAAGTGAATTTTTTGCCTTCCAGAGATTTTTCCACAGTCCCTGCGACCTCGTGTAAGGCTGATTCCGTTGATTTCCCTTTCAGGTAAGCGTGTTGCGCTGGAGATAATTTGGATTCGATGTGCTCTCGGATATGCTAATCAATCAATCTGTCAAACACTTTTAGGATAAACTCCTGCCGAAGTTCGCTGAGCTGATTTGCTACATCCCCTATTCCGTCCAGTTCGACATCCGGAGCACCAGACGCGGGGACGAACTTAAATTGGGCCGTCCTGAGGACAAAAGGCAGTTTGTGTTTCTTTTCCACGAGTACCTTCAGACTCTTCAGTGCCCTGTAGCTGTTTTTCTATGGTTTCTCCAACTTGATCATAGGCCAGCTGTCCATAGCAACCTCAGGATTTTGAAGCTTGAGACCAGATTGACCTTCAGTAGCCAAATGCGGGCTCTGGGTCTTTTTGAGATCTCCGAAGCTGGGATGAGCTTAAGTGAGAGCCCCTCCCAGGCATTGCTGACCTCAGCAACGCACTTCTTCAGAAATTCCCTGGAGAACTCATCGGCACACTTAATAACCCTAAAGCCACGGCAGATGTCTCCCGAGTCGAAAAGAGGTACTCGTCCTTGGTTTGTCATGAGGTATTCGACGATCATTTCTGAAAGCTGTCCCTCAATGGCACCCCAATTGGCCAGCACCTCCCTACCACTATGGGATTTTTCGTCAACAAGGTTAACTTGGAGGCGATTCCTGGCCACCTCTCTATAAGCAACCACCGCTCTTGTTATAGCGCCCTCAACTCCCTGAGTCGAGAATTTTTATATTTTCTTGGCAGCGCGCCCGCTCGCATCTTGTGATCGATTACGCTTAGCCGCTGATTGGTTCTGAAGATTTTTATGTGATTGGAGGTCGGAAGTTTTCCTAGCGGCCATGGTTTCATATTCCGAAACTACGGCCTCATATCTGACCTTGTCCCCTGCGTCGTGATCATGTGTCTACCGGCCAATTCATTCTCAGCTATCTTAGCCAGAATGAATTTGGCTCTCAGGTAGCGCGCTTTGAGCAGCGACCCAGAGGATTTTTTGTTTTTCTTTTTGGCTTCCCTACCAGAGGCCACCGGAGAAGAGGATTGCGTTTGCTGGGTTCTTGGCTGTAGACGGCTGGGTTTCAGCAGTGGAGTGCTATGGTGAGTGGAGTGCTGCGCTCGACTACTGTATCCTGGCTAGAAGCCAGCAGGTCGTCTTCCGAGACTGTGCCAGCAGTTTTTGTTGTTTCCGTAGTAGTTTTTTTTTTCATTTTCCATAATCTAAATTGTGGTCCCACGAGTATGCACGGAAGGAAATGGTAGGGCACAGTTAATTTAAATACAAAAAATTAATTGTCAAAATTCTCAATATTATTTTGAATACAGGTTTGCATTTACCCAGAGAAGACGATTGATTGAAAGAATTAAATCAACACAGTTTTGGTATATAAGGAAATTTTTCCGGCATAAGCGTCTCGAATTCAGCTCTCCAGCTTATCCAAGTCGTTGTCTTATTAACGTGAACTAAAAGCTTGAGGCGTTATGAATATAAGGAAATATATTTCTAAATACAAAAAAAAAAAAAACAAAGAAGGATGAAATCAACTGTTCAAGTACTCTTCATATTTTCTGTATTTGAGATTGTTGAAACATTTCGTGCTAAGTATCTCAATATTTCACCAAACTGCTGCAGGCAGAATATTTGGAAAGTTTCTTAATTCTTATATTTGTACACAAAAACTACTTCAGGACACTGTATTTTATACATACCACCATTTCTTCTTAAAAAAGTACTGTGAAACCTCGGTATAAAGAAGTTGAAAGGGTTGAACAGGGTCTTCGTTAAACGGTTGTCTTTAGTTTCATTAAAAATGTTGAGTCGACAAAGGCTTATACACAGGCTTTTGCTACGGCATTTGTGCTCTAAATTTCTTAATTACATATATTTTTGTATGGAAAATTTCAAAACAACGTAGAGTTTTTCTGTTCATTATGGTTAGTTTTATCAAAGTTTCTCTGTTTATTGCGATTTTCGGGAGATGACCTACCCGAGTACCTGTTGGAGGTATGAAAAGGAATGTAGTATGTATGAATATTCCTCCTTGACTTTTTTTTATATATTTATTGTAATCTTCATCCGTTTTGTTTGTTTTCGTACATAAGCAATCAATCATTTGATTTAGCCGCACTTTTTCAAGGATGTTTTTTATATTTTTCCATTGTTTGCTTACAACGGTTTCAAACTTCAAATCTGTAACAACGTGCCATGAACATCAGTGGCTGTCAGAGGTCGGGGAAAGTTTGAAGAGGAGATATAGGGCATCCAAATGCAGGCACATCGTCGGAGCGAATTAGCTTCCAGGTCACGTAAAGTGTCAATGTTCAAATGTTTTCCCCGTTTGCAATGCACATACGTGAGCACATGCGCTTATCCACACATTTGCCTATCGTTTGCTTATAAGTGTATAAATACAGACATATAGATACTTAAACTCTTAGTAAATACATCACACCCCCGCAGAAGAAAAAATTACACTAACCGTGTATATCCCTTTAAAGTATTTTAAGCTTAATATGTAGATGTATATGTAGCTATTAGTTAATATAAAGAACGAAAAGCTTTTGGCAAAAACTTTTTCATTAGTTGATATTTCATGCCCATCGAATTTAACCATGGTAATCACTCCCTGGGCAGTAAATTTTTCTATGATAAAAATTTGTATAAGTATTAAATGCCGCTAGTAGCCGAATAGGTTGATGGGTGACTACCATTCGGTGAGCGCAGGTTCGAATATCCGTGAAACACCAAAATGAAGAAAAAGTTTTTTCAATAGCAGTTACCCCTGGCAATGGCGAACCTATGAATGTATTTTTGATATCAAAAAGCTCCTCAAAAAAATGATCCGTTCGTAGTCGGCTTAAAACTCTAGGTCCTCCATGACATCAATATGCACCAGGAGGTAGCCGCCACAGGTAATGGTTTGGACCGTTGTAACCGCAGACGGGCGCTCTCCAATCATTTTCATCGAACCTGGTGTCAAGGTAAATGCGAAATAATATCGGGAAAGCATTTTAGAGGCTGCTTTGAAGCCGTGCGCAGACAAAGATTTCGGTGGCAGACCATGGACGTTTCAACAGGACTCGGCACCGGCACTCACAAAGTTCGAGTGAACCAAGAATGGCTAAAAACCACGTTCCAAACTTTATAACGTCCACACAATGGCTCTCAAATTCACCAGACACAAATCCGTCTCGAGGCGCTGAAAAAAGCCATTGTCCGTGAGTAGGCCAAAATACTTGCAAGTAACATTCGGGCAGCTTGCGATTCGTTTCTGGACCGTCTGAAGGCCATAGTCAAGGCAAAAGGTGGTCATATCGAATTGATTCTTAATTTTGTATTATTTTCAGTACAAATTTTTCAAAATAAATTTAAGGCCACAAAAGTGAATAAATAAAGGTATTAAGGATTTTGGTTTGTAATGTTTATGTACCTATGCCATTACCTATGGAATACGATATCATTCAAATGTTTACCGCGGCTTCCACCGATCCAATTTTTAATGACTCTGCTTCGTCGATCAGGCCGGGTTTGAACAATCGTCTGTGTTGAGTTGGCTTTGAAGAAAGCGGTCGCTTGCACCTCATTGGCATTGACCTGTGGCTTCAGAAAACCTCAAAACACCTCAAAACATAACGGAGCCTAATTGCACTATCTCGGTGGGCAGTTTATGACACCCCAAACAGTTCATAACAAAGTCCGTCACTTGCACGTGTATTTCGCATCATTGACTGAAAAATAAACAACAGATCTGAAAGACGCCGTCAACACCACATGACTGTCACAACTTGTCCGAATCGTTCCTATTAGAAAACCCTATAGCTAGCCTTTAACAATACAACAACAATACACACATGTATGTTGGTATGCCAAATATTAAACTTCTCCTAATAAGTGTTTCAGTCAATAATTCATGTGTTAGTTCCTTCTTATAAATGGAGGTGAATCTGTAAAAGGATGAGATTTTGATCTCGAAAATTGGTTCAAATTTTTATGTCAGATCTATCAGAAGAATGAGCTTGAAATACCATCATCGTGTCGACACATATTTATATCTATGTGTGGATGTATGTAGGTGTGTATCTTTATAAATTCATTATGGTAGATGAACAACTTTCCCTGTCATTGTGGCTAGGCGAAGGGCTTAAACCCTCAGTAGATACTTATTTAAAGAACTTGACAGTCTCACTTTCATGCATTACAGGAACCCGACGAAATTTATTTGGTGTACAAATTGGTTTCCGCGGCACCACAATGAGCCTAGAGCCCAACCCACCCTGAATTAAGATTGCAATCCTTTATAACTTGAATGAAATATATATATATATGTAATATAGGCGGACGCCCTAGGCGAATGAGTTGGTGCGTGACTACCATTCGGAATTTAGAGAGAACGTAGGTTCGAATTTCGGTGAAATGAAGCGGTCGCCCCTCGGCAGGCAATGGCAAACCGCTGAGTGTATATATGTCTTGAAAAAGCTCCTCTTAAAAAATCTCTACCGTTCGGAGTCGGCTTGAAACTGTAGGTCCGTCCATTTGTGGAACAACATCAAGTCGCACGCCGCAAATAGGAGGATGCGCTCGGCTAAACACCCAAAAAGGGTGTTGGAAAGTTGACCGAAGATCCACTTCTTTATCGAAAAATTGTGTTCAGCGATGAAGCTCATTTTTGGATTAATGGGTACGTAAATAAGCAGAATTGTCGATTTTGGAGTGAAGATCAGCCAGAAGAATTGCAAGAGCTACCAATGTATCCAGAAAAGGTCACAGTTTGGTGCGGTCACAGTTTATGGGCTGGAGGTATCATTGGACCGTACTTCTTCAAAGATGCTGGGAATCATAACGTAACTGTGAATGATGAGCGCTACCGTGAAATCATATCCAACTTTTTTTTGCCCAAAATGCAAAAGCTTGAATTGCATGACATGTGGTTTCAGCAAGACGGTGCCACATGCCACACAGCACGCGTAACAATGGATTTGTTGAGAGGCGAGTTCGGTGAACATTTTATTTCACGTTCGGGACCTGTCAATTGGCCACCCAGATCGTGCGATATAACGCCTTTAGATTATTTTTTGTGGGGCTATGTTAAAGCTCATGTCTATTCAGACAAGCCTGCTTCAATTAACGCATTGGAAGGCAACATTAAAGCATTTATATGTGAGATACCGGCCGAAACATTGGAAGGAGTATGCCAAAATTGGACTAAGCGATCGCGGTCAATATTTGAATGAAATAATCTCCAAACATTAAATTATATGGGCTGTACCATCGATTTAAGTAAAAATTTCATGCATTTTTCTAAATTCGACGTGTGTTTTTTTGAAAAACTTTCCTATAGCTTTTAAAAAATCACCCTTTAGGTCATGTACCACCGTAGTTTGCAGGTGATTCCGTGCCACCTTATTAAATGTGTGTTTTGGCTGGTTTGGGCATTGAAGCGGTGTGAACCGGCATCTTGTGCTTCTTCGAGGGTTTATCGCTTTCGTCTTCTGAACGATTGCGTTTCACGGCTTCTCCCTTCTGGGTGGCCTGGAATGCCAAGTACTCGTCCACCATCTTTAAGCACCTTGTCTTTCTGGCCACGTTCTTTGGATGTGTTTTACCTTGGATCTCGTTTCTGTTTATCACCTGGACGGGCCTTTCTTGTTTTTACATTTTGACGCATTTGCCCTTTGGCATCAGCGGATGTGGATGATTGACTTAAAGTTGATGGCCCGCAGCTTTGCTATCAGCTGTCTCTTGACTGGACCCAAGAGTTCGTCCTCTGAGGGAGTTCCTCAATTTGATTGTATCCGTCCGTTTAGTTAATTTGTCCATCTGTTTTGTCATTGGGTACGTCCGTTTGTCCGTCCGTTTTGGCTTTGTGTCAGTCAGTTCTCTATCTGCTTGTGGATGTTTTCCGAGTTTTTATTTTTTTGTGGTTCGTACGGCCACCTGCTCCGCCAGGGGGGCTGCACATGTCGATATGTGCGCTGACTAAAGAGGTTATCGGGGAAATAACCGGTCGACTATAGCAGTTTCATGCCCTGATAAGGCCACCATTACAACCTGAGGCGGCCTGGTATCAGGAAAATACAGCCTTATTTAATCCTCCGGCTGCCAAACCCACCCAATAGGCACGGGTCACATCACACCTCGGATTGAGGGAGTTTTTTTTTAACGAAGTTTACATCTTCGACCTGTGTGGTTCGCGGGAGATGTTCTCCTACCACCCATATCAGGGAGGCGTTCCCCTGTACACAACCTGGGGGCACGCCCTCTAGGGATAACAGGTTCCCCCGAGGGGTTATTTGTTGAGTGTTATGAAATAATAATAATTATTGTTTCATGGCATGCAATTTCTGGCATTCTTAGAAAAAAGAGGTTGTCGGTAAAGTCGGTTTACTGACGATAGTTTAACGTGACAACATCATAAGAAAATGCTGATGGAATGGTTGCAATTTTCAAAACAAAATTTTAATTTTATTTGTTTGATAGATATTTTGTATGGATATAGAGAAGGCGGTAAATGGAATCGCAATGGAATAGGTCAAGTTACATTTACACAAACGTGAAAAATGACAAAACATTTATCAAATTCATGAAAGATATCTTCAATTTCGATTGTGCATCAGACGTTAATACGTCAACAACACTTAGAGGCACCATCATCGATTTGCCTTTTTCAAGACACTTTACACTCGAAACACTCCCTTTCATTTCCTACTTTTTCTATCATCGTCTTATTCTCAACAGAGAAATGGTTCATTACCATGCACACAGGAAGAAGGCATATGCAAATACAAATATGTGAATTTATATACATATGCGCATATACATACATATGTATATATATTCACTCAAGTAGGAGAGAGCCAGATGTCGAACGTTACCGAATGCGGGGGCCGATTGTGCCCCTTTGTTCCACGTTCTTGCTTGCAGTTCAAGCAAGGTAACGCCGCATGGGCAAGATAACGCCGCATATATACATATATGACGTTATCACGTCAATAGTTCGTTATATTTAAAAATATAGCGAAGATCTAAATTAAAAGAAGTTTTTTTTACAATAGTTATTTTGCGATGTCAACATCATTGCCCTTGTAATAAAGCCACATTATTTTAAAATGAATTTCGATGTGTCAGTATGTTCTTCCTTTATTGATATACAGTAAATTTATTAAATATACAGTAAATTTATAGACTACCCGATACTATTTGCTTTTTATACACGTGAGAGTTGATATACAGGCAGAAAAATATATAAAAAAATAAAAAAAATAAATAAAAAACTTTTATAATGAGAACAATGCTGAAACAATTGAAGTATGTTGGTACAAATTGCGAGTCATAAATCCTCAAATTCAAAAGCACTCAAATGCAACTTATCACTGGAGTGGGCGTACATACACAAATACAAACACAGCAAGATTCACATGATGCGTAAATTATCCTGTTTGGCGTTTTATATGTGGAATGAGGTGCACGTGATTTTAAAAATTTAAAAGCTTGGGTTGATGTGTTACTGCTAAAAATGACGAAAAATTTGAAATATTGAGCGAAATCTTAAGAAAAAATGTGCTTTAAAATCAAAGACGATTGCGAGATCTTGCGATTTTAGAATGTGTAATGGCGCCCAGAAAAATAATGCAAAGAGTGCTGGCTGACTTTTGAACTGGATCGAAGATTCTTATACCCGTTATCGCTACAATAAAGCATAAACTCGTATTTTATTAAAATTTTCAAATTAGTTTGGGGAAAAAGAAATCCATTATTTTTGCGTAAAATGGCTTAAAACTGTTTTATGGTCGACTATTAACATCAACTTCGATCATTTCTGTAATTTTATAGACATTTTCTTCAACATCAAAAATGCCGGAGCGGAATCGAAGAAACCAAAATTTCACGTAATTATAATTATAAAAACGACATCGCGAACTACAGGCATATTCCCAAACTTTCAACTGTAATCTTGCTCTTTTATTCAGATTTTTGTACGTCGGCTTTCAATCTATTTCCTTACATGGATTAAGCCGTACCTCTTCAGTTGTGAGTGTGTAGTTGTTGTCGATAATGTATCTTTTTATCCTTTTATGGGCTCTTCCGGTGTTCCGCAGGGCAACATTTTGGGCTCTTTGTTCTTTGTAATTTTTATTAATGACAATATTAATGTTTCCATATCTCTGGGTTTTCTTTTATATGTAGACGAACTTAAAATGTTTTAAAACTGTACTAAGCCTGTCTGACACATACAAGCTTCAATCAGACCTGAATAACGTCCTGGCATGGTGCGATAGTAATCTACTTCAGTTAAATATTGAGAAATGCTCTCATGTGCCATTTTCTAAGTCAAAACATTTAGTTTTCACCTCATATTTTATAAAAAACTCACGTCTAATTATATATATATATATATAATTGGCGCGTACACCCTTTTTGGGTGTTTGGCCGAGCTCCTCCTCGTATTTGTGGTGTGCGTATTGATGTTGTTCCACAAATGGAGGGACCTACAGTTCCAAACCGACTCCGAACGGCAGATGTTTTTATGAGGAGCTTTTTCATGGCAGAAATACACTCGGAGGTTTGCCATTGCCTGCCGAAGGGCGACCGCTATTAGAAAAAAGTTTTTCTTGATTTTGGTGTTTTCACCGATATTCGAACCAACGTTCTCTCTGTGAATTCCAAATGGTAGTCACGCACCAACCCATTCGGCTACGGCGTCTAATTACTCGTAATAAAATAACTGATTTAAGAGTAATCTTTGACTCCACTTTTCAGTTCCTTAGTCATTTGAATTTTGTCATCGGCAAATCGTACTCGTATTATACACTTGGCTTCATTCGGCGTTTTGCTTCCTCACTATTTACTTCATTCGTACGATGCAAGCTGGAGTATGCCGTTTTTATCTGGAGGCGATATTATCAGAGCCACATTAAAAGGCTTAAGCGCATTCGAATTTATTATTCGTTTTGCACTCAGATCTTTGAACTTCACTGATCCGGTTCCTTCATATAATGCAAGGTGTGCATTACTAAATTTAAAATTGTTACAAAGTAGAATAAGTGTAATTTCACTCTGCCTTGTTTTCGATATCATAAATGGGACAGTTGACTCGCCTTTACACTTAGAGCGCATTTCTTTTCAGATATTTCCAAAAAATCTTCGGAATAATGATTTTGAACTACTCATTTCTCGAAAGCACCTTCGATTAGAACGTTGAAGGAGTTTAACCAGATTTCAAGTTCTTTAGCTTTTGATTTATCTTTCTCTAAATACAAGTTAAAATTATCACTCAATGAATTTTTTAGTAAATAAACATGTATATATATATTACAAGTATATATATACATATAATTCTTACAAACACAGTTAGTTCTATGTAGTCTGTAAGAAACGTTGCATTTCTAGGTTTACGAAATGAAAAAATAAATAATTATCTGTTACCATCGTAATGTATTGGTTTGCATTTTCGCCTTTATCAAAGCAAAACTGTAAAATGTACCGAATTTTCTCTTAGTTGACTTCTCCATTGTTAAAACCTGAATAGAACAAACAAACAAGAGCAAACTAATTTTTTTTAGTGTAAAATGTCGCCTTGACAACGAGCATAAACTTAAAAGTGTTTGATCGATACTTTACGATTCATCGATCACTACAACCATCTACCGAGAAAATATTGTATTTCTTTTTCCCCAAACTAATTTTAACAAATCTAGTAATAACAAAAGGCAGCAACTGCCAGAATTATGGTTTCTAGAGAGCAATGTCTGCAAGTCTCCATTTATGTATGTTTGTATGCAAAAATCAGCCGAACAGGGTGAACTTATTGAAATAACCATATTTTTTTCTAGTGCTTAGTCAAATTTCCGTCGTCCTCGAATTACATCTCAGTTTGCTTATACACTTCACAAACTTCATTTTTTCTTCGAATTCTACTGACCCACCTACAACCTCAAGCAATCGTCGATATTAATAAACATGACGGCAGTCATAACTGGCTTCTGGTCTATCGGGGAACAAGCCGCCAAAATGGGCATCCTTCACAACACATACTGTCATAGTTGTAAGCAACCGGAGAAAAAAGAAACAATCTTCCATTTCCTCTGCGAATGCCCTGCCCTATGGAAGGACAGAATGTTAATCCTGGGCAAACCGCTGTTCGAGAGTCTCGAGCAACTGTCTGGCTTAGACGTCAACAACCTAATAAGGTTCCTAAACCGCTCAGACTGGATATAGTCCTGCTGTAAATAACTGTTAAACAATTTGGTAACGAGGATGTGGCAACAAAATGGTGCGGAAGCGCTAGTTGGATTCTGGATGAATCACCACTCTAACCAACCAACCAACCTACTGAAGTATCTTTTAAAGCAAATTAAGCCAACTGTTTTTTCAGTTGTCAAACTCGGTTTCCTGAACGACTTCGGTTTATACTTATGGTTTCAAAACAGTTTCTCCAGAATGGTTTTTCTACTTTAATAAAAATAAAATTGTTAAACAAAGCCTAAATCAGGTGACTAAGTGGGTTGTCGAACAAGAGGGGTCCAGAAATAATGAGGTCGTATTCGCGCATAAGCAAACAAAACTGAGTGATCCATTTTCAAGGGATCCCCGTATTTTGGACATTGCTGTAAATTTTATATTTGTTATATAATATTATGAATAATATGAAAAGAAAACTGGAAGGAGTTGAAAAAATTTAATAATTTTGAGATGTATTCAGGTTGAAAATTTTGGTATAGAGCGCTTAATGAGAAATATTTTCGGTTAATTTTAACATTTTTGATCATCTTTTTTTAAATTTTTAGGATTAAATATACTTAAAATAAAATTATATGTTTTTAGTTTAAAATTTTTTTGAAGAAGAAAAACGTAATTTTTTAAAAGTATATTTAAAAAAATGTATATGATAAAAGGAACCGACGATATTTCATTCCCAAAATCGCTGTACCCAAATTATGAACATTGAATAAATCTCAAAAGTACTAATTTTTTTAAATGTTTTCAGTTTACTTCTGATTGAGTATAAACGTGCAAATAAACCGATTTTCGAAAAAAAGTTGCGAAAATGTCCAAAATACTTCGCTCGCTTGACATGGAATTCCTCAACTGTAAAATTTAAGAATTCTAGATTTATTCTACGGAGTTTTGCATGAAGCCTTACAAGATTCCAAGAGCGGATTTACTTGCGGATGGAAACAAAAAATTACGGCTACAAAGGTTTGAACAGCTCTTACGCCGTGCCGCAATTGATCGCCGAAAACAATATTTTCACTGATAAGAAACTTTCACAACCATCAAAATGGTGCGGCCGGAAGAAAGTTCTTATTCATCACACATCATCGGTCATCGTCGTCAGAATCCGCAATCTGTGGGGGCTTTGGGCTGAATTTTGCTCATTCGGCAAAATACCTCTGACTTTTGTGGATCAGCAGTTCAAAATCCGTAGCAAATTTTACCTTCGGAAAAATTAGGACGCTGCGGTATTTCCTTCGGCTCATATACATTTGGTTGAAGAACATTCCAACAGAAATTCGCTCCTGTCATAAGAAACTCAAGTCCGAGTGGCCAACGTATTGATAGATTTTAGAAGTCAATTTGCCACACAAAAGTTTGGAGTCGTTAAAACAGTCACTGCGCCATGAATGGGATCTAATTTCGGCAAAGGAGTTGCGACGTGTGGCCGACATTTCTACCAAACGTTCACAGCTGCGTGTTGAAGCTGTATTGGTTCAAACAAAAATTTGTGGTCCTTACTGCAAATCCAATTCTTTATTGTTTCCTTAAATTTTACAATATAATTCAGTTTAAAAGATTAGATTATCAAGAGCGAGTTTTTTTTTATATAACGAAGAGCTTTTTTAAGATATACTTAATTTAACTAAAACATTAAACAAAATCGCTGCAATATTTCACATTTAAAAATCGCGTAGCCGCAGCTTCCAATCACAAAATTTATCTACACACAAACATAGCTACATAACAAATGTCGACACATCTCAACATAATCAGTTTTTACCAAAATATGCTTAAGGTGCAATTACCACCATTGCAGAACGGAACATTAAACTTAACCCGTAACCGCAGAAGTTCAGGCAACTCTCGTCGGTACGAAGTAAAAATTTGCAGATGACATTTTATTAAGAGTTGGCGAGACCTCATCTAGTGCCACAGCGAATGTTCAGCTCGAACTACAGGTATATATATATAATTAGCGCGTACACCCTTTTTGGGTGTTTGGCCGAGCTCCTCCTCGTATTTGTGGTGTGCTCCTTGATGTTGTTCCTCAAATGGAGCGACCTACAGATTCAAGCCGACTCCGAACGGCAGATGTTTTTTATGAAGAGCTTTTTCATGGTAGAAATACACTCGGAGGTTTGTCATTGTCTGCCGAGGGGCGACCGCTATTAGAAAAATGTTTTTCTTAATTTTGGTGTTTTCACCGAGATTCGAACCGACGTTCTCTCTGTGAATTCCGAATGGTAGTCGCGCACCAACCGATTCGGCTATGGCAGCTCGAACTGGATAGAATAAAAACATGGATGAAATAATGGAATGTTAAAGTGGAAATAAACAAATCCGTACATTTACTAAAGAGGAGATTGCCCTTATGTATGTAATGCTCCAAATCCTCAAACAAATTCATTTACATAAATTGGAATGCAATTAGATCGACAACCTCCGTGGGCCTACGGCGCTTCAAAATCAAGCGGAAAAAGTTTAAGATTAAGGCAAACAAAATGTATTGGCTACTTAGAATTTTTTGGAATTGCATTTGGAATAATGGGAGGTTTGTACTTCGACCTGAAAGTTTTTTGTGCCTTCGGCACAATATCTTATCCCAACGCAGTTCCCTCAATAAAACCAGGGTTGAGCTGGATTAGGCTGAGTGTATGTAGGTACTTTTCTTCGGGCCATATCAGCTCAATTTGTCTTCTTCTTCAAGCTATGACATTGCGTTCGAGGAGAAAGTGTGTTGAGGTTTCAACTGATAGGTTGCAGAAATCACTAAAGTCGATTGATCATACGCGAGCTTGTGCAGATGGCTGCGCAATCTGCAAAGACCTTAGAGAGGTTTAAGAGGGACTTAAGTACGAATATAGCCTGGCATAGTTCATAGTTATTACAATTATTATTATTTTTTATTATTTGCAAACTTGAGAAAAGTTCTTATTGCCAATTGACAAATTGACTAACTACTTTGAAACTTACTAATTCAAATTCAAATCAAGCAAATATGATTTATATACTTTTGTACAAATGAAAGGATTCTATAACTTTTATTTATTTTAAATAAATGCAAACTGACAAATTTTTTTGAAAGGACAGCAGAAGGGCACAAAACTCTGGTTTTGCTCTGCGCTTTCCGCGCTCTGGCAAGATAGGTTGTGTCAGCTAATATGGGTTTGCGTTATTACGAATTTACGTTGGTGAGTGACTGCATTATTACACGCCCCACACGACTACACACGCTCTCACGCACTATGGTGCATACACTTTAACGGTCTCTCGCATCGTGATTTTATCCGTCTCTCTGCGTTGTACGCTCAATGGCATGAGAAGGAATGACCATATAAAATTCAACAACTTTGACAGTTATTACAAATTGAAACTGTAAATTGCACACCAGGAGGTCCAAACGGATGTGCAACACTGACGCAGAATTATGCAACCCTGAGCTTGCAACCTAATATGCATAAGTAGATACATCTTATATATGTATACTCGTACAATTACATTCAAGCCATATATTATAGTACAACGAGAGTTTTAGTAAATAAAAATGAAGCTTTTGCCATATGTATGGTCATGGCTAGCTACAGATGTATCAAATAAGTCTTTAAATAATGAATACTCAACTAAATGTCTAAATTCACGAAACACAGAAATTGTAATGTTTCCCGCACTTCGAGAAATATTTGTGTAATTCAATTAAACAGGATTGGTTGCTGTCTTCGCTTGAGCTTACACAATTTTTGTAAACCGCTATTCATACAAATTTTGATCGAGTTTTTTACGAGATTGTAGGATTACGTGGTTTAGTGGTTTATAAGGAGTTTAAGGGACAAACCACTGATTACACTGTTCAACAGTGGTTACTCGACACTAACAAACGCTAATAATTATTAAAGAGTATGCCACTCAGACCAGTACGCTTCCAGAGGGTCAGATTTTTCAGAAGATTCAAGTTTGCTGGCCGAATCTGCAATTAATTTCTCAATATCTCAACATAGAAAACGACTTCGAATGAAATTCCTGTCCCCCAACTTTTGCAGTAGAATTTAATGAGGCATATTTTTGCAGCAGACATTAACTCCCTAACTCCTACTTAAATGATTGACACTCTATAAATATAATATTTAATAAAATGTTGTTAAAATTGGGTTAGACGAAGATCGCGAAGACGAAAAACTCGTACGAGGACTGCATCTCTTAATTTGAAATGATTATTAATTCGATGTAATTTTAACGAAAAAATTAATTAGTGATATTTGTTGCTTTGAGCGAGTAATTTTTTTGAAACGGTAGACTCCAGTTCCCGCACAATTTTGACCAGAAGTCGAGTTGATCTGAATAGATTAAAAGCACTACTTAAGCAATGATTATTTTACACATTTGCATATGCAGCTGGGAACATGAAAATAGCAGATCAGTTAAAAATTATTTTGCCCTCATTTATTCTTTCTTGTAAATCATACAAAAGAAGATTTTAATACCAAATATCTACGAACGGTTAACGGATTTCAAATGTGTAGATACTGTTCGTTACGTGCCTAAGTGCAACATTGAAATAGCAGTCATAGATGACTAGATGTGAAAGTCTTTTTCTCGTTAGAGCGCTGAAAAATGTGCATTTTTTATAACATTTTCCAATATTGCCACACCGGTAGAAACATGAATTGGGTATTTTTGGACCAAAGGTCTAGAATTTTTAGTTCCCACACCACCATTGAGGTTAGTAATATATTTAGTGTGTGGTTGCCCAATAACCTTATATCACTCGTAAACACCTACATATACTAAAAATAAGCACAATCCGTATGAAATATGTACATAAATAAGCAAAAAATTTAAAAATTTTTATGTAAATGAAATTATTTAAAACTGAAATACAAAAGTAATTTAATAATAATAAAGTAATGAACGCAAAAAACATAAGTTATAATTAAAAACATGACTTATTGCGATTTTTTAATATAACACAGAAATTGGGTAACAAAAAAAAAGTTCTCAAACAACGAACAGACGAACAGAAAGCAGATTACCTTTAATTTTTGTAAAATATCTCAAACACAAATCCAGTTCCCTTACTTACGCTTTTCAACCATAGAATATTTACGTATATATTGTACAAATTTACATAAACCAACACACAGTTTTCAATAAAATTACATTATGTACCTACATAAGACTAATTAAAAGTAGAAGTCGAAAAGGATATAACGAGCTTTGGATTCTACAAACTCACTTAAATTCAAATTATTACATTTCAATTGAATTAATTTTAAGACAAATAATTATAAACATTTCAACACGTCATTTCTCCATTAAGCAAAAACGAACTGTTTTCGTCTGTTAATAGGACTATGAATAAGTTCGTGCGGTTTTTTTTCGAAATTTGAAACTTTATTGACGTAAAATGGTTACAAATTTAATATTCAAAATATTGTCCATCGCTTACTACTACTTTTTCCCATCTTTCTGGCAATTCACGGATTCCCTTTGTGAAAAATTCGGTCGGTTTTGCCGCAATCCACGAATCGATCCATTTTTTGACTTCATCGTAATTACGGAAGTGCTGGTCAGCCAGGCCATGTTGCATCGATCGGAAGAGATAGTAATCGGATGGCGCAAGGTCTGGACTATACGGCGGGTGGGGTAGGACATCCCATTTGAGCGTTTCTAAGTATGTTTTGACCACTTGTGCAACATGTGGCCGAGCATTGTCATGTTGCAAAATAACTTTGTCGTGTCTATCGGCGTATTGCGGCCGTTTTTCTCGCAGTGCTCGGCTCAAACGCATCAATTGTCGTCGGTAGACATCCCCCGTAATCGTTTCATTCGGTTTCAGTAGCTCATAATACACAACACCCAGCTGGTCCCACCAGATACACAGCATAACCTTCAGGCCATGAATATTCTGCGCCGACGTCGATGTTGAAGCATGGCCAGGGTATCCATACGTTGCCCGACGTTTTGGATTGTCGTAATGGACCCACTTTTCATCGCCAGTCACAATTCGATGCAAAAAACCCTTTCTTTTGTGCCGTTGAAGCAGTTGTTCGCATGCCATAAAACGGCGTTCAACGTCTCTTGGCTTCAATTCATACGGCACCCAATGGCCTACCTTTCGGATCATTCCCATGGCTTTTAAACGTTTGGAAATGGTTGATTGATCAACTCCCAAAGTTTTTGCAACCTCTTCTTGCGTTTGAGCCGGATCTTGATCGAGCAATTCCTCCAATTCGGTATCCATGAACTTTGGCGGCGCACCCTCGCGTTCTTCGTCTTCCAAGCCAAAATCACCACTTTTAAAGCGTGCAAACCACTTCTGGCACGTTCGCTCAGATAGAGCATGCTCACCATAAACTTCCACCAAGATACGATGACTTTCGGCTGCTTTTTTCTTCATATTAAAATAATGAAGAAGAATTCCCCGCAAAAACACATTATTTGGCACGAAATTCGACATTTTCAAGTGTGGTAAAAATATTGTTGTTTACGCTTCAAATAAAAAACTTATACTGACGTTTGTGCCTTACGACAGTAGCTCTCCAATGAATGTTTGGAAATGTGGATCGATGGAATAATAATCAAGTTACGCCATCTGTTGTAAAACCGTAACGAACTTATTCATAGTCCTATTATTTTTGGCGCGTTTCTTCTGGCAGTCTGCCATTTCGCCTATCAGCTGTTCAAAATCCCAAAATGTGTGAGTGCTGCCAAGTTTTGAAACGTCCTCATGGGCGCGATCTCTCTCAAAATGAATAAGTTTCACATCTAGTTATCTACGATAGCAGTGCCATCAAGTTTTTAATTTCATACGAGGAATATTAATAAAATTTTGGTATTTAGACGAAAATAGGTTTTCTATTATGTATTTATTAGGGCGGGTCGATTTAAAAATCGCTCATTGCTTTGTGAAAATCGTATTCTAGGGATCAAAATAAGAAACTTTGCCGAAGGAACCATACCTCTAAAACGAATTCTGATGTCCCCCAATTTGGATCGAACGAAAAATCCCACTTTGACCCATTTGGAGTGCTCCAATCGAATCCAAATGTATGACCGACTCCCACTAACTTTGGCCGGCCGATCCACCCATGCCAGTGGCACACCCCCTGGAACTCCCCTGGGGGAGAAAATAAACTAAAAAGTTCGACCCAAATTAGGGGACATCAGAATTCGTTTTAGAGGTATGGTTCCTTCGGCCAAGTTTCTTATTTTGATCCCTAGAATATGATTTTCACAGAGCAATGGGCGATTTTTTTGCCTCCCCACAAATCGACCCGGCCTAATATTTGTATATTTTCGTTTTAATTTTGGTGAGTGTCATGCATATAATTCTTATGTTTGGATTATAGTGGGTCGAGCGAAACACTGCAACACAAAACAATGAAAGTAGGTTCTGAAATTGAGAGCAGATGGAAGATCTTACACAGAAATGCCAAATATTCTCTCATGCTCGCAAAAATGATTTTCAATGCAATGAAATTTGAGGAAAACCCGCAAAAAAGAGGAGGAAAACGAAAAACTTCCTGCCAGATGATCACAAAATTGTAAGGTGTCTCAAAGATAATCCCATGAAGTCAGCCATACAAATAACACGGTCCGGAAACTTTTCCCGTAAAAGATCAATGGTTTCGTTGCTTGTGTGGCACGTAGCGCCGTCTTGTTGAAAATAAACGTTGTCTAGATCAATACCATCCGATTCCGCACATAAAAGATTGTTAATCATCTCTCGATAGCGCAATCCATTCACCTGTAACACCTGTTATGGGAAAACCCTCTAGTTTTGCAAGGCGGCACGGGTACGAGATAATATATGTGTCAGACGTCCACCTGGCATTGAAAATCGGCCACAAAACACTCTAAAGGCCATTAAACATGTGCTCAAAAATAATGGTATGGGGTTGTTTCTCTTATTATGGCGCAGGCCGCATGATTGCATAATGGCTACCAATATTTGTGTCATAATACTGCAGAATATTATGTTGCCATATTGCCTTCTGAGTCGAAAGGCCATGGATTAGTTTCGCGCGAATAACATTGGCCAGCTCAGTTCGACCTTAATCCTGTACAAAATCTGTGGGGGAATTAAAAAAAGCTGTACACAAGGCCAAACCGAGTAGCAATCAACAACTTTGATGGGTGGCTGAAGATTCCAAAGCAGCGATGTGGACTCAATGACACGCCGTTGTGCTGCTGTAATAAAAAAATTGTGAAATTGAACAAACTATTAGTTACAACTTTGTATCTGTAAACTTTGTCAATGCAGTTTTTCTCAAATTTTTTTATAAATGCGTCACTTATATGACCACTGCTGCTTTAATGAATTTCTATCTCTTGTTATAAAAAGTTCTCTTTTGCGTTATATAATCAAGTATCTAGTTGCGTTATAGAATAATGTTTCAAAATAATAATAAAACTTTCTAGCCACATCATACTAGGTTGTTCAATATCTTTTGATAAGAAAAACACAATTTGGTTTGAAAATCGCTTTATTATTCAGTATAGTTTTCATGAACATCAACGCACTTGTTCCCACGAGTTTCCAATTTTTGAATTCCATCCCAGAAAAATACGTTTCCACAGTTGATATGACCTCATCATTTGAAAAAATGGGCTTTCCACGCAGGTCTGGAAACAGATTGAAGTCATTAGGGGCCAAATCTGGTAAATACGGATTTTATTTCATGGATTTTAGCTATTGTCAAAATGCTCTTGTATCACGGGGGGTTACCGTACACTTTTCCCAATCCATTTTTCCCAAAAGTCATTTTTCCCAAAACTTTTGTTCCCAAAAAAATAACTCCCAAACCAATTTTCCCTAAACCATTTTCCCAATTCAATTAAAATCCTATTTTTCCCAAACGATAGAACTCTTAAGGAATATTCGCATATGATCCTAGCCTTAGCATTTGTTCCAATTACTGATGTTGAGGAGTCATTCACCTTGATTTTTGACGAAATACCAGAAGAACTAGTTTCCGTTGCACAGTACTTCGAAGAAACCTATATTGTTGGAAGACGAGCAAGAGGAAGACGGCGTGCGGTTCCTCCACGGTTCTTGCCTGTTTTATGGAACACGTACGAAGCTACGCTTAACAATTAACACCGTACTAACAATATAAGCGAGGGGTGGCATAACAGATTTCAACTTATGGTTGGAAAAAACCATCCATCATTGTACTATCTTCTTCAAGAGTTTCTGAAAGAGCAGTGTGACACAGAAACAATTTTAAGACAATTAGACCTGGGACAAAAAGTAAAAGCAGCTCCAAAAAAGAAATGGTTACAATCAAAGATGAGAATGAGAAGTATAGTGGCTCAATATGAACATTACAAAGGGAGCGAAATTTCTGAGTATCTTCGACTCCTTGGACACAATATCAGCCTCTAAAGAATTTTTACACATTTTATAATTTTTATATCATTAATAAATAATTTTTTGCTCTTTGGAAAAAAATGTATTTGGGAAAAAAGTCTTGTCAAAAACAGTTTGGATGAAAAAATTTGGGAACATTTGCCTTTGGGAAAAGTAAGCATTGGGAAAAAAGTTTTGGGAAGAATGGATTGGGAAAACTGGTCGGCAACGATCACGGTGCATTGCCCTGATGAAAAATAATTTTTTTCGGCATCCATTGTAAACGTATCTTTCTGAAACCCAATACTTCAGTAAAAATATTACTTGCTCTGCCCAATGAGATTGCTAGGGCTTCTACTAAATCTCTTTCGGCCACTCGACGATTTTCTAATACTATATCCTATATTTTTTGTACGTTTTCTGATGTTGTTGTTGTTTTTGGACGTCCTTAACGTGGATCGTCTTCAAGGCTTGTACGACCACGTTTAAATTCAACAACCCATATTTCTACTGAATTATAATAATTGATGGCGAAACTTCGCTATGAATCCTTCCAAAAATAAAAATTCAATCACCGCACGATACTTGATGCTTTCCACTGTAGAAAATATGTACTGTAACACGAGGAATGAAAATTTACATACATTCATATGAAAGGTGTACCAACATAACAAACAAATTGTGCTCTCTCTTCTCGAACCGCAAAACTTATTGAACAACTTAGTAGATTTAAATGTTTTTGCAAAACTCTAATATTTGTATGGTACTGCTTTTTTCGTATTCGGAACTATATACCTATATACATATGTATATATAATATACGCGTAGGTTTTGTACCGCAGATAGTTTTCTAAGAGGTGCTATTTTTTCGCAGAAACACACTCGGAGCTTTGCTTTTGCCTGCCGAAGGGCGACTGTTATTAGAAAGATTTTTGTCTCATTTGCTGTTTCATGCACGGAGATTCGGCCGGCATATAGTAAAGTATGATAATTAAGTAATTAACTATGGATACTTGGATACCAGGTATATTCTCAATTCAACCGTACCCGAAAAAATTACTCATTCAAGCCAACAAATCCTTGCATAGCTAAATTTATACTTTCATGAAAAGTTCAGTGATATAAATAACTAACCTCCGACCATACTTATAGATATCCTTAACATTTTCTATGAGCTCTGCGTCCATTTAACTCACTATGAACAAACTAGAGTGCTCACAAAAATGCAGATCTGCCAAACAAGAACTATACCTGACCAGCACCAAAAGTGACGCTAAATTAAACATTTTTGTATCCATAAAGGATCTACTGACATTTTAGCGATAGTATTACAAAATTTAACAATATCAGTCTCAGGTTCCTCACAGAAACATAAATGTGAGTCAAGTTGATTTAAGAGTAGAGAGAAAGAGTTATATTCTACTAATAGGGGTCCATATTTGAGTTAAGTCCCTACTTTCCTAAACATTTCTTAAACAGTTATTGACTTAAGGGCTTATGTCTAATTTTCAGGTATATAAAAAAAAGTCGAATATCATAACTGCTTTTCTCGAAATTATGATATTTGACTAAGGCCATTATTGACAGTGACCACAGAAATATTACTATATTTACTACTAGAGTTAAGTGAATAAGAATATTTGTGTGAGGAAATATTACTAAACTGAAGCTTTTCCTTGGTTAATTAAGAAATTAAATAAAGGGTGATCAATTTAGAGATATCGTATTTTAAATTAAAATAAAACAGAACTATTCATGACATTATTTTTTAATGTTGACCGCAACTGCGCCGTAATTCGGCTATCCGTAAACACCAATTTCGAATGACCCGCTGGAGGACTTCCGTCGGTATCTCGTGAATAACTTTAGTAATGTTGGCTTCCAATGCCTCAATCGCAGCTGGTTTATCCACCACCACACCAAACGGTTATGTTCAATGGATATAAC
The DNA here is from genome assembly GCF_028408465.1 of Anastrepha ludens. NCBI lineage: Eukaryota > Metazoa > Arthropoda > Insecta > Diptera > Tephritidae > Anastrepha > Anastrepha ludens. The sequence goes on from NC_071502.1 coordinate 77,090,752, forward strand.
GACTGTTCTTGAATGGCTTCGGGTTGATCTTCAGCCCTATTGACGTAGCCATTACACCAAAATGGGCCTCATCGCAAAACACAAAAAGTCCTGAGCGCGCGATGACCGCTTTTCATAGAGCGTCGATTTTTGCAATACAATTCTACGATTTCTAAACGTTGTTGAAGTGTAAGTCTTTCCATGATGAAATGTCAATAAATACTGAAAGAAATTATTTATTTAGTTTGACAATAGTCACGCGTGATCTGTCTAAAAACCCTATTGGAAATAATATCTCCAATCCGGCCACCCTTTTAAAGAATTATTAAATAATTCATATATTTTTTTATGAAATTGCTTGCAATGTTGTTGTGCTAAAAAGAAAATTTAAAAATTGATCCGAAGTAATTAAATAAAGCTACTAATAAAAAATATCAGCCGTTTGGAATCGGTTTGAAACTGTAGGTCCCTCCATTTATGGAAGAACATCAAGACGCACACCACAAATAGGAGGAGCTCGGCCAAACACCTAAAAAGGGTGTATATATACAGGGTGAACGATATGAAGTGTCGTTTTGTGAAATTAGTTTTTATTGATTTCAAAGACAAAATTGTTCCAAAATCATTACAATTTTAAAACATATTCACTTTTGCTCGATATGACCACCTTTTGCATTGACTATAGCCTTCAAACGGTCAAAAAATGAGTTGCATGCTGCACGAATGCGATTTTGAGGTATTTTGGCCCATTCCCATATAATCGTTTTTTTCAGCGCATCCATACTGGCATATTTTTTAGTCCTCACCTTACTCTCCAAAATGGACCAGATGGAATAGTCCATCGGATTTGCGTCTGGCGAATTCGAAAGCCATTGTGTGGACGAAATGAAGTGTGGAGCATGATTTTTTAACCAATCTTGGTTCACACGAGCTTTATGAGATGGTGCCGAGTCCTGTTGGAACGTCCATGGTCTGCGACCGAAATGTTTGCCTATCCACGGCTCTAAAGCAGCTTCTAAAACATTTTCCCGATAATAAGTCCCATTCACTTTGACACCAGGCTCGATAAAAACGATTGGGGAGCGTCCATCAGCGGTCACTGTGGCCCAAACCATTACTTGCGATGGGAAATTGCTTCGAGTGGCCATACGTAGGCTCAAATTCTCGTATGAGCTTTCGATCAAATAAACACGATCGTTTTGAGTGTTTATGAACTGCTCAATTGGAAAATTTTCGTGCAAGGGCAACAACTCCTTTGTTCTTTTGCACCGAACTGTTTTTTGCTGGGGTGAAAGACCGTGTGCTTTTTGGAACTTGTAAGCCTTGACCTTGAGCTCATTTTTCAAAATGCGTCGAATGCTGTCTTGAGATATTTTCAGTTCTTTGGCCATTTTTCTTCCACCTGGATATCGTTGAAGTCGAGCCTTCACTTTCCGCCACAGTTGATTGCCATTTGAGCCCTTTTTATGGCATTTTCCATCACTTTGGCCAACACTTCCGGCGATAGGTTCTCACATTCTTGATGGATATTGTCTTTAAGAGCTGTAAGAGTCTGGGGCTTGTTGACATAAACCCGCGACTTCAAAAAGCTCCACAAAAAGAAGTCTGGAGCGGTCAAATCAGGCGATCTTGCTGGCCAGTGCAAATCGCGAGAACGGGAGATTAGGCGCCCGGGAAATGTATCCTTCAGCATATCGGTTGTGGCACGTGCAGTGTGTGCCGTTGCCCCGTCCTGTTGGAACCACATGTTTTCCAAAAAGAACTCGTTGATCATTGCTCTGTAGCGCTCACCATTCACAGTAACTGTTTGGCCCACGACGTCTTCGAAGAAAAAAGGTCCGATGACTCCTCCAGCGAAAACAGCACACCATACAGTGACTTTGAGTGGATGTAATGGCTCTTCGTGGGTTACACGCGGATTTTCAGTGCCCCAGAAGCGTAAATTTTGCTTATTTACGTACCCGCTAAGATGGAAATGGGCCTCATCACTCATGATTATTTTTGATGAAAAATCATCTTCCTCTTGGTGGTGATTAAGGATGGCTTGAGCGTATGTTAGACGCGATTGGCGGTCAGCAGCTAACAGCTGATGCACCGTCTGGACTATGTACGGAAACATCTTCAAATCTTGTACCAAAATTCGCTGTAAAGACCGTCGACTGATACCCATCTGGTCGATGTCGACGGCGCTTCCATGACATCCTCGGCTACAGCAGCAATATTCTCTGCAGAACGGCTACTCCGGGGTCTGCCACGCCTGGCAGCATCTCTTGTTGTGCCAGTTTCTTTGAGGCGAGCGGCTAAACGTCGCAGTGTTTCACCAGTAGGCGTTGGACGGCGAGGAAATCTGCGACGAAATTCACGTTGTGCCAAAGTCACCGACCGATTATTGGTCAAATAAATAGTCAGCAATATTCCGCGTTCTGGAGCAGTGTAGCGTAACATTGTTTATTAACGTGTATTTCGCATGTGTTTACTACACAAATGTCAAAACAGAACTGACATTAGGGGCCAATTGCAAAATTTATAGCATTTTCTGATAGGAGGATTACTTTGGCGCCACCTGTTATAATTAAAAATTAAATCTAAAATTTGCTCTAACTTAAAATTTTTTAAATTGTATTTAAACATCTGAGAAAGTCTTATTTCACTATAACACATTAAATTCTTTTGAAATGGATTCTGGTTTCTGAAAGTCTTCATCTAAATCTTTAATTTTACCAAATCTCTCAAAGTTTTGAGAAACATTTTTTCAATTTTAAATTTAAAATTTGCGGCATTAGCCTTTAACCGATCATGTGAGCAGTTATCAATAATAATTGCCGTATCTATTGAATTTAAATTTTTTGCAATGCCATTTTCGTGCGTGTTGTGCAGCGATTGATCATTTATCATCGTTTATTTTTGATAATTTTGTTTTGCTGACTCTGTGGCATACTTTTTTTCCATATAGAAATTTAATAGGCTGTATAGTATATTACCAGACTGCAACTAAAAAATTGTCTAGGAATCTATTTAAAAGCGTGAAAATCTGTTAAAACATTTTTGATTTTTGAGTTTTGTAGATAGTTTGAAAATTTGATATGCTCTTTGTTATAAAATGGGCCATAGTTTTATTAAAAAATAATAAACATTGCACAAACCTCAACAAAAGTGATGAAGGGGTTGAGGTGCTTTATTTTGAACAGCGCGCTAGTCTTTTATTACAAGTTTTTGTATAAAATACGAAATTTTTTGTAAGATTAATAGCTATGAAGTAATTGTGAAAGTTCCAAGTTGTGTGAATTAATTTTCTTTATTATTTTTATATTATGAAAGTATATCTATGATGTTTGAACAATTGCCCTACCTTTTCAATTCATATTTAAAACCACTGCACTTACTGCGTTTACAAATTTAGTAAGGTGTTTCTTCTTTTTCTTCGCTTAAGCGATTTTGTCGGAGTTTAACAAAGCGCGTTTTGCTTTTAAATAATTGGAATTAGGTTCTCCAATATGAAGCATGCGGTACTTAAAATCCGCAAAGCGGGTGATATGGAAATTTTGATTGAGCTATTACGGCTTGAAATGTGAAATAAAAGTCTTTAAATATATATTTGCCCATAACAGTGAAACTCGGCTGCAGAGCAGGTTTGTCCTTCCGCGTTTACACTCCTACCTTACAACATTCGTTTCAAAGTAATTTTCTACTATAAACAATTTTTCGACCAAAATACATTTTTTCTTGTTGTACTCGTATATTCATTGATTTTGTATGCGGTATAAAAAGTATGCAATACATCAAAAAAGTGACAAATTCTCTTCCATCGACTTGCTCAGGGAAACAGGACACTCACAAAAAGCCTGAAATGTTTGAAAGTGTGAAAATTGATTGTTTGCAATAATTCAAAATCACCTTGCATCATAATTCAAGCACATCCTTGTATGTTGCACATTCATATGCATATGCATACCCAGTGGCATGTATTTTTTACTTTACAGTTATGCTCGTACTTATGTACATATATTGGACAAAACATACCATAGAAAAGACGTAAAAAAATGGGGTAAAATTGTGCTCGAAATTCAGGTAAAATTGCAAACTTTAAAAAGTTGTGATACGCGTCGAACTTAAAATGCAGCTAAAATAAACATATTTACAAACGTTTAAATGTATTTATAAACATACAAAAATAAAGTTAGTAAAGCGATGCAAAACAAATTATACCTGTCGTCCCCATAAATGGTAATTCCTAATCATAGAGATACCAACAGAAATTAGTGAGCTGAGGATGTGGACAAGACAGAAATATGTCTGAATCAATCTGCAGCGGTGACTGTGGGGCTTCTTCTAGGACTACTACGAGGGTTGCCTTTTCAAATGTCCGCCCATTAATTAAAACTAAATGAAATAATAGTGAATATGGTTGGTTGGTTGGTTTAAGGGTGACCCCGCATCGGAGTGCCACATAGACCGCAAGTTGGGTCCGTTGTGTTGCCCTAGAGCTCATTATTTCATATGATTTCCCCACCTAACCGAGATTTTTTCTATAGATTTTGGTCCAAAATATTAATTCGTTTCGAGAATTTAATGAGAGATTCGATTTTCAGATCCGAGAGTGCTGAAAAATTGTCAATTGTTGGAGAGCCTAGAAGAGCGAGTCGACTTCTGGCTAGGCCGGGACCACTGCACAGCAAATGCCTGCCTTCCTCATCTTCGTCCTCGCAGTATCTGCACAGGTCGTTTTGCGGAACCCCGAGCCGACGTACGTGAGTGCCCAAAAGGCAGTGGCCGGTCTGTTTCAGATTGTAGGATGGCCAGATTTGTCTGGTCGTAACGCAAGTAGTTTCCACTCGCCACCTCCGATCAGCAATGCTGTGAAATTCTCGATCAAGTATCATTTTACATGTTGCGAGCGGAATATGGATTGTGGGTAAGTTACTAATATTTGATTGCGCAGCTCCAGCTCTCGCGAGCTCATTTGCTTTGCAGTTACCTTCGAATCCACTGTGGCCCGGTATCCAGATAACTTGGACAGAATTCTGACACTTATCTCGTTAAGAGATAAGAGACAGGATCGAACCACATCTGAGTGGGTATAAGAGGAGCTGAGTGCTCGAACGGCCGCTTGACTGTCAAGTGCTATTCTCTTTTCTAAGATAGTTTTCGCAGCATACCAGATAGCGCATACTTCCGCTTGGAATACACTACAGTAGTCGGGTAACTGAAATGATAGTTTGATGTGAGGGGAATTGGAAAAGATTCCAAATCCCACTTTACCGTCTTGTTTTGAACCATCTGTATATATAATCAGAGGGCCATCTATTTCGGTAAGATTTGTCTTCCATTCTTCCCTAGTTGGGAGTAAACAGGAGAATAGCAGGGGGGGCTGATGGAAGACTTACATGATAGTCTATGTCGGAAGAGATAACAGTGTTCCTGTTCAGTATGGCCGAAAGGCCAAGATACTTTTTCCATTTCGATATGGCATTCAATATATGCATTCGATATATGCTTTCGCTGCAATCGCTTTGCCAGCCAGATCGATAGGGGAACAAGTGAAGCAACGTATTTAGAGCCTTAGTAGGTGTTGTACTTAAACATCCTGTTATCAGGAGACAGGCTGTTCTTTGGACTCGATCAATTGTGGCTACTCTACACCGTTTTTCGAGTGCTGTCCACCATACAACCACACCGTAGAAGAGTATCGGTTTGATGATCGAGGTATATATCTAATAAATGATCCGAGGTGAAAAACCCCAGGTTTTGCCGATAGCTTTCTTACAAGTATTAAGAGCGTATAAAGAGTGAATATCGCTTTATTTTTTTTTCAAAAGGTTATTCTTGGAAAGTCAATACACTTCGGCATTTGTTTGAATCAATTTTCCAGGCACTTCGGCCACTCAGAAGTGAATACCTCCAAAACGAGCTGCTTAAAGGCTTCAACACCTTCTTCAGGCGTTGAAAAAGTTAACCTTGTAAATTATTTTTTATGTTTGGGAACAAAAAGCCATCATTAGGTGCCAATCGGATGAATGCTTAAAAACTCTCTTGTGTGAACCGATTTGTCTTCGGCGGTTCGGTCTAGGGGAAAAGTTAGGACATAACCAGATTTTCCGAAAAAAAGGTGACTATTTGCTGTAAGGTTGTTTGTTGAAATAAGCTCGCCTTAGAACACCCATGCTGCCGATGGTTGTTTTGTTTTCGGCTCATATGCATACATCGCACATTTGCCACCTGTTATGATGCCACGTGCTTTAAACCACCGCGGCCGAATTTGTTCAACATTTCTTTACACCAATCGACACCAGACCTTTTTGGAGCAATTGTCAAATCTAACGAAAACAAATATTCTTCATGCCATATTGAATGTTTGCCGCTCATAATAACGCCCAAGCCTAGCCTCTATTTCCCGATATGTCACACAAGGGTCTGGCGTTATCAATTGACGCACATCATCGGCTGCTTCTGACACAATAACCAGTTTTGGATGACATTCACGAAATTCATTCTTTAAGAGTCGACGGGCACGTTGCAACTCGTTGTACCAGTATTTCACAGTGGCTAAATGTGATGCTTCAACGTCAAAAGTCGAACTAAGTTGATTAATGCAGTCCTGTCTCGATAATCCTCGTAGAAAATAATAAATCATTGCAAAAATTTGCTCGAGTTAATTCAATCTTTTGGGCAAGATAAAACCAAAACAAATAAAGCTCATAAGTGGAATCGTTATATGCAAGTTTATGCTATAAGATACTAAAATAATATATAATAATCGATAATACAACCGCTCATCACACATAGTATTGCAAAGGCGTGAAATATAAAAAGGTCAACCTTGTAAAAATAGGAATTAGCACCTTCTTCTCCTTAGGAAATAGCTGGAAATCTTTGGAATAGTTATAGTGTAATGGATCAACGGAGGAGGAAATGCTGAAACCGACCAACCATAGCCGAAAAAATATTAAATATGTGCAATTAATGTTGAGAATTGTAGATTTCCTCCACTCTTTAAGTATGGTATGTCTACATATGTACAACTATATCAAACAAACTCCATTTTTGCTATAATGAGAAACCTTCTGTTTGATTACCTAACCGATGCAAAATAAAGTAAATTAATTCGGTTGTGCTGACTAACATTCGGTAGTACTTGAGTTGGAAACCCACTGTGGGCATGAAACAACAAATGATGGAAAGCCCAATAGACAGTGGCAAACTTCCGAGTGTATCTCCGCTAGAGAATATGGAGCATTCTCCAGCAAAACAGAATTGCCTAAAATTAACACAACTTTCGAGCTACCCAGAACTTGCCCTTTATTAGACCCAAGTTCAAAACCGCATTACCTAAATGTTTCTAAAAATTCTTGCCTTTTTTTAATTTAGTTAAAATTTAAGTTTTAAGTTATAAATCCACGTTTCGGTTTTTGTAGAAGAATGAACTATATAACAAATATATAAATTGTCCAAACTTGTCAACAGGTCCTAGTAGTATAATTATCTCACGCAGTAAGTAGTTCATTTTTTTTTTTTTCTTTTATTAACGCATCTTAAAGGATAAGCAGAATAACTTTTAGAAATTACAACTAGTACAACTAAATAAAGATACTAACGAGCAATTTTTATTGAACATATATACATATTAAAAAAGGAAAAACTAAGATGCCTCAATATTCATAAATGCATTATGAATGTATAAATATATAAGGTGCAGCTGCTACTGGGTGCCCATCTGGTCTAAAACTGTTTTACGCTTGAGCCGCCGGCGATGAGTATTTGGCTGAAGCAAAGCCAACGATTCAGCGTTGAGATGTGTACTTAAACGTTGTCTGTGAGCCATGGCGTATTTTTTCGCCACGTCAGTGATGGGTATGATACCAAGATCACGATGGAGGTCGAGATTTCTCACATAGTATGTAGCATTGACGATGTTGACGATGTTTATTTTGGAATCGTTGGATAATAGTCATGCAATATTCGCTTAAACTTCCCCATAGCTGAATGCTACACGTCCAGACCGGTTTGAGTATTTGATTATATAACAGTAGTTTGTTGTTCGTTGACAGAATAGGGTCTGCCAATAAGATAAAGAAGGTTTTTTGTTTTTAATTTTTTGTTTTTAAGTAAGTAGTTCATATGAAAAAATAATAAAAATTATTGTATGTTATAGGGATTTTTTTTAATGCCCAATCTCTTACAAAAACTTTACGTGATTAAAACAAATCCACCCAAAAAAAATCTCTATAACATAATTTTTATTATTTTTTCATAGTGTAGTGAAATTTTCGCAGGGATATATTTGTAAGCATCTAACTCCATTTTTACGGAATATTTTAGCCACTTGTCAAATAAAGGGTCAGAAAGACCCACTATGAGATGCATTAAAGGTTTAAGATATTAATTTGGGATGAACCTTTCGTTCTGCAAAGGAATTTCTCATCACCAAAAAATGGTGTCGCACAACAGTATGTGAAAAGTTTTTTTCCACCTTGAAATTTTCAAAAAGAGTATGTACCCTTGTGTATTGTTTCTATTATTTTATTGTTATATATAATTAAAATTTGAAAATAATATGTTTATACTCCGAGTAAAACCCAAATCAGGCCTTTTTTATATAAATTGTCCAAACCACCAAAAAATAGATATGCTAATGTCATCTCTGATACTCTGAATACAACCTATAACGTTGAAAATCGAAGGATTATGGGACAACATAAAAAGCACGATAATGCAGTCTGCAAAGGAAATCGTTGGCACTAAACAAAAACAACAAAATAAATGGTATGACCTTGACTGTAAAATCGCTATCAAAAAGGGAAGGAGGAGAAAAGCTTGTATATATAGAAATATGCACCCGTCAAAATTTACACGATTATCAAGCAAAAATGATTATTAAAAAGATGAAAAAGGGGTACCAGAAAAGACAAGTCGGGTAAATGGACACAGACTTTAGAAACAAAAAACATGCGAAAAATGTACCAAGCCTGCAAACACCAAACTAAACCTATCTATCCAACTGCAAGAGCAAAAATGGAGATGATAAGCGACAAACAAGACATTTGGCAGCGCAGGATAGAAATTTTAGTGGAACTTTAAACTTGCAAATGAGGAAAACGTGAGTCAAGAACTACAAACTGCTGAAATACAGATAAGTGACCATAGTTTTGCAGAAATTAAACCTGCAATTGTTAAACTTAAAAATCACAAATGCACTGGTGCTGAGGGTATTGCTGCTGAGTTATTGAAATACGACGGAGAAGAACTGCATACACAAATACACAGCCTGGTGGTAAAGAAATGGCGAAATGATAGTAGTCCGATCCATCTCCGATTTACGGGATTGATGACCTGCTGATCGGAGACTATGCATTCGAGAGTGTATCAAAATATCACCCAATAAGAATACATCAGTGATAATAAATGATAGAGAGTTTTAGAAGGAAATAAGTCTTACTTTTCTATTTTGAAGCTGCTTAAATCTGAATTACTATCTCGTGACCAAAAGTTAAGGGTATACAAATAATTGATCTGCCCTGTGATTACCTATGGTTGCGAACTATGGACGCTAAAAACTAATGGCATTAATCGGCTAATGGTATTTGAAAGAAAAATATATGGACCTGTAAGACTGCAAGGCGGTACCTATGGAATTAGATATAATCATGAGCTGGAACTATTAGCAAAGAACGAAACTGTGATAAGATTTATAAAATCTTAGAGGGTAAGATGGCTCGGAACGTGTTTAGAATGCCCAAGGAGAGAACAACTCGCAAGGCAGTTGAATTACGCCCTTTTGGAGGCCGAAGAAGAGGACGCCCCAGAAAGAGGTGGCTCGAAGACGTGGAAGTTGACCTTGAGTAGCTAAATGGGCGGCGTTGGAAGCAATGGTTCACCCAGGACTGTGATGCTAAGAAGAAAAAGATATCTCGACTTTAGCGCCATGTCAATGATTTAGATAAACCGTAGAGCTTCCCAGCCAAGCCTACAAAAACTTACTAAAATTGCATTGCAATCGGATTAACGGTTTAGGAACTCATTAAATGCACACAAGCAAACTCACACTTATGTATATATTAGATATTACATCTTGGTGATGCTGCTTACTGGTGCTGATTAGGTGTTGTATCATTAAATATTTTTCCATTTTCGTCATAAAAAATATTATATTTATTTGCCTTGAAAGAATGCCTTCAGCAATTCATCTAAAATATAAGAGTTCCCCGAGAACTGGCGCATTTTCCATTTTCTAGTCAAAACTTTTATTACCTAAGGTACATATGTATGTATAGATAAGTATGTAAGTATGTGTGCATATTCACTAAATTTTAGTAGGGCATGAATTTAGTGGATATTTACGACAAGCTCATTTAGTACAGGTTTTTAGTTCACGGTATAGATTTGTTGGTATTGAGTATGTATGTATATATGCATGTGTGTGTATGCACTATGCACGTGGGAAGTCACCAAACTGAAATTGTGTTGGCACGTTTTTAGTAGGCCGCGGTTTTGGCTACTTTGCAATATTTCCTCTGCCACCCATTTATTAAGTGAACACAAAGTACGACTAGTGGACAGTGGACAGTGGAAAAATTAGAAATTTAAACCGAATTCTAATCCTAATACATATTTACAAACAAAAATTAAATAAAATATTTGCCTCATTCGTATAAGTATGAAAGGGCCTTAACCTCTATATGTGGAATCTTTAAAATAAAAAAAAATCTTACTTAATAGTTATATCAGATGACGAAGTTACTGAAGAAGTTTCCCGACTGAATAACTGTAAAAGTCCTGGATATGACTGTATTGATAGTAGAGTTGTGAAGGCTTTACCACAAAATGCTATAAAGTTACTCACACAAATATATAATGGTATCTTCAATGTAAATCATTACCCCACACAGTGGAAGTGTGCTGTCGTAGTAATGGTCCCAAAACCAAACAAACCTGAAAATAACGTCAAGTCCTACCGCCCCATTAGTTTGCTCGTAACATTCTCGAAGATATTCGAAATAATATTTTTGAAAAGAATGTTTCCTGTAATTGAGGATCAAAATATCATTCCTGAACATCAGTTTGGGTTTAGAGTTGGGCATGGCACACCAGAACAATGCCACAGAATTGTGAATGTTATTACAGATGCGATTGAAAGAAAAGAATACTGTTCTGCAACCTTTCTTGACGTACAACAAGCATTCGACAGAGTTTGGCATATGGGACTACTCTTTAAAATTAAAAAACTTTTACCAGCACATTTTTACTGAGTGCTTAAAACTTATGTAAGCGACAGGCACTTTTATTATATGTAAAGCACCAAAATGCGTCATCTGAAATTTATAGTATCAACGCAGGTGTGCCTCAGGGTAGCGTTTTAGGCCCAGTCTTGTATACGATATTTACTTACGACATGCCGACAACAGAAAAGGTAGAAGTGGCAATTTTTGCTGATGATACAGCCTTCATCGCATCTAGTGAGTCCCCTGCAGAGGCCTCCTCCCTGCTACAAAATCACTTACACACTCTGGAAACTTGGCTCAATACATGGAAAATTAATATTAATCATGAAAAGTCTATTCATGTTACATTTACACTAAGGCGAGAACAATGTCCTCCATTGTATTTAAATGGTCATCAAATTCCAACTAGCGACACAGTCAAGTACTTGGGAATGCATCTTGATCGACGCCTCACATGGAAAAATCATATTAAAGCTAAGCGTCAACAGCTGAAAAATAAAACCAAATCTGAACTTAGTCTTGAAAACAAGGTTAGATTGTATAAAGCTATATTGAAGCCTATATGGACCTACGGTATACAGCTTTGGGGAACTGCGAGTAAGTCCAATGTGGAGATTTTGCAACGCTACCAGTCAAAGACCTTACGAACACTTGTTAATGCATCTTGGTTTATCACAAACGAAGCCATACACATGGATCTAGGTATTCCATTTGTTAAGAGAGAAATCTCAGTATATTCTAAGAGATACATTGAACGACTGTCAAATCATGTAAACAAAAATGTTATTTGCTTGTTGGACACAACCAATGAGATTAGACGATTAAAGCGCAATCATACCTTAGACTTGCCATTCCTTTAAACTTGTCAATTTAATAATAATAATAAAAAAAAAAGAAAAAAAAAACAAACAAAAAACACAAAAAAAAAGAGCTAAATATAAAATTGTTAAAATGCTCCAATAAATTTTAAAATTCTAATATAAGTTATACATGAAGTAAGTTATACAATTTTCGAGTAAAAATTAAATCTAATAACATAAAATATGCATAAGAATTGTAAAAAGAAAAAATTCTATAGTTTTCTATGTAGTTTTGCACCAGTGTAAATACTATGTTGTCAGTAGGTAATAAGATCTCTTTTGCTGAATATCTGTATTCTAAGATAGATTGCAAATAAAGTATTTCCATTAAAAAAAAAAAACTTAATAGTTATGCAATGATTTACAGTTATATGTACTCGTGTGGCCGCCGTAGCCGAATGGGTTGGTGCGTGATTACCATTCGGAATTCACAGAGAGAACGTTGGTTCGAATCTCGGTGAAACACCAAAATAAAGAAAAAAAATTTTCTAATAGCGGTCGCCCCTCGGCAGGCAATGGCGAACCTCCGAGTGTATTTCTGCCATGAAAAAAGCTTCTTATAAAAATATCTGCCGTTCGGAGTCGGCTTGAAACTGTAGGTCCCTCCATTTGTGGAACAACATCAAGACGCACACCACAAATAGGAGGAGGAGCTCGGCCAAGCACCTAACAGAAGTGTACGCGCCATTTATAGTTCTTCGATGGTTATGTTTTATTCTATAAGACCCATACGACTCTTGTACAGGACCAAAATTATTTTCAAAATGTTACGCTCAAAGCGGAAGATATAGTTCTTTATATTAGTAGTCGGAACCCGTGATTCACTTCGCTATTGCTCTTATAAAGGCTCTGTAGATCTATAGTTTATATGTCCATGGCAATAGTTTGTTTTTAAGCAGTTTGAGGTAGCTTCTATTTGCAGCCTACAGTCTGTCACTTATGCAGATAAGTGGATATGCTGTACTACTTAAGCTTACTTCTACGTACTTGATGGCTTCGACTTTTTGAAATACGTCGGGCTCGACTTTCAAATTACCGTTACGACCATTGCTTCGTGATCTATCCAAGTATTTGGTATTTTCGATATTGACTTCTAAACCAACCAACTTCGTTTTGTTAATTAGATTTAGCGCGGTATCGGCAAGCACATGTTTGTTTCTTCCGATGATACTAAGATCGCCAGTATGGTCACAGATCTGAACGCTCCTATCGAAAATAATTGCGCCGGTTCAACAATAAGTTAAAAATTACGGTAGGATGAAGAGTCGTATCCTAATATCGATCTGTTCTTGATCTATTGGTTCTAAATCGGCATTGATATTCGTTTGGAGTATCCTCTGCCACCGGATTAATTTTGTCAACGAGTATGTTGGGGGGAATACGTCGTACGCAGAGCCTAGAAGAGAGATGCCCCTGTATTTATTGCAGTCACGTTTATCGGAAATTTTATGGATCGGGAATATTAAACTTTATTACTAGTCCCGTTTTGTATTCCCAAATTTTCTCCACTAGTTTTGTACACTATTGTCACACAATATCTCAGCAACACTTAAAAATAAATGAAAAATTAAATCTCCGTAATATAGACATGAATCTTAAAAAATTTTAAATGATTTGGTTTTTCCTTTTAAGGTTTTTTGTGTATTTTATTTTCAATTATAAATGAGATAGCTCTCTATGCTTATTTAAAAAATACATTTGAATTGAAGAAAAACAATTTTTTTCTCGAGAAACCAGTGACTCTTGTCACAAAAACTAGGTTAGGTTAGGTTAGAGTGGTGATTCATCCAGAAGCCAACCAGCGCTTCCGCACCATTTCCACATCCTCGCTACCAAATTGTTTAACAGTTATTTACAGCAGGACTATATCCAGTCTGTGCGGTTTAGGAACCTTATTAGGTTGTTGACGTCTAAGCCAGACAGTTGCTCGGTTTGCCCAGGGTTAATATTCTGTCCTTCCATAGGGCAGGGCATTCACAGAGGAAATGGAAGATTGTTTCTTTTTTCTCTGGTTTTTTACAACTATGACAGTATGTGTTGTGAGGGATGCCCATTTTGGCGGCTTGTTCTCCGATAGACCAGAAGCCAGTTATGACTGCCGTAAGTCTACAGGTGTCCCGTCGTTTCACAAAAACTAACTCATGTAATTTTTTGAAGTTGATACAGATTTTAGCAATTAGAGGTATAAGAAATATAAAAAATATAATGGATAGTATCCTTAGGCCGTTGGAGTTGTTGCCCATCCTACTGAGTTCCTTTCGTGAATTATACACAGAATGGAATTATACACTGAATGGAACCTTAAACTATCAGAGAAATTCGCTTTAGAAATACGTGGATTCGTTATGTTTCAGCATCGTTTCTTCTTGATTGGAGCGATAGCTGCTTAAGCAATTTTGGCCGAGTTTAACAAAGTGCGCCGCCGTTTCTTTCTCTTGCTAACCGGCGCCCGTTGAACACACCAAGTGAAGCCAAGTCCTTTTCCACCTGATCTTTCCAACACAGAGGAGGTCTTCCTCTTCCTCTGCTACCACCAGCTGGTACCGCATCGAATACTTTCAAAGCCAGAGCGTTTGTATCTATTCGAACGACATGAACCAGCCAACGAAGCCGCTGGATCTTTATTCACTGCGTTATGGCTAAGATATCGTAAAGCTCATACAACTCATTGTTCCATGTCGTACGATACTCGCCAACGTATAAAACTCCTAAAATCTACTGCAGAATCTTTTTCTCAAACACTCCAAGGTACGCCTCATGGGATTTTAGCATCGACATCAGCGTTAGGCAGATAGAAATTCGCTCCATTACATTGTTCACTGTACGGCTGACAACCAAATGTTGTTATTGTTGTATCAGTAACTTTGCCCTGTCAGTGTAGTGTAATCACTGGTCGTCTTCGTCTAGCTCATTCAACGGTAGGCCCAGGAAACTAGCTGTTTCGACGGGTTGTCCAGAGGGAGAGGGGTATTAGATGAGTTGGTTTGGTGGGGCATGTGAAAAGGTGATAAGTGTCGTGCGGGGTGCCTTCACATGCCGGACATATGTTTAGTATGTCGGGGTCAAATGTGGAAAAGTAGGAGTTTAACCTGCTACAATATCCAGAATGTAATTGTGCTAAGGTTACGCGGCACTCTCGGGGCAGTTGGCGCTCTTCGTCTGCGATGGGTGGTGGTGGTGAATGTCGTTGATTGTCTGCATGTACACTGTCCGATCCAGTAGCTGTCGGTCTGCTTTGTCCTGGATCTCGTCCGCGTAATTGAGGAAGAGCCTCCTGACATGCTTGGAGGTGGCTCAGGCTCAAGCAGGTGTCGGACAGCAGGTGACCGGGGATATGTATATATTAAAAATTTCGAGCTCGGGATCGCCTGACCGGACAGTTATACCTTGACATTGTAAGGTGCTGTGCCTGCGGTCGATGCCTTCAGCGATGAGACGATATTGCACTGTATGGTGGACTATGAACGCTGGCGCCCACCGTTGTCTCGCTCGCTGTAGCCACCCCTCGTGATCAGGGAGGAGCTTGCGTGCAGTTTTGTCTCTTGGACCGCAGCTATCTCGATTCCATGACGGCTTATGAAGTTGACTATCTCGTCTATCTTGCTCTTGAGTCCGTTGCAGTTTAGTTGTAGTAGCTTAAAACTCCTCGGGATTTTGGTCGCAACACGGGGGGTGAGGGACGCGTAATGTTGTCTGCGTTAGTCCTGCTGGGCGTTCCACAATAGCTGTTGTAGCCTGATGTTGACGGGCGACCGCGCCACAGGGGGCGTACAGAGCTCTGCAGCAGGGGGCAACATAGTCGCGTGTCCACTCAGGTGTGGGCGGCGGCCAGAGCACCTACGAAAGTGGCACCATCCATGGCAAGAATTGCATTTGACTATTGTGAGGTTCCGAGGAACTCTGGTCTGACACACGGAACAGACTGGAGCAGGAGTTGTGTGGGAGAATTGTATTGCACCTGTGGGCTCTTTACCGTAAAGCTTTGGTTTGTGGCTGCAGTTTGACGTGCCACTCCCAGTGTGTCTTAAGGCCTGAACAGATATTAAGATGGCACCACCCGTTGCACTTGCTGCACCTAACCGAGGTGGAGTTCACGTGAAGCCGTTTGTGACATATGCAGCAGTAGGTTGAGTTCAGTGCCAGCCCTAAAGCGAAGTATTTGGAGCAAATGTGCTGCGAGGGATAGCTCCTGTGACAATAGATTGGGGGTGGGATACGATACACTAGACAGGGCTAGTGTACTGGGGCGGCAGCCCTTGGTCGGGAAAAACCGCAGTCATTCCGGTAACGTAGAACTGGCTGCCGCGAGCTTCTGTTGTGTCCACGGTTTCCCTGACAATCTCATAACTGTTTATAATAGTAACCGGTGTTACTAATCTTGTGTGATTTCATTGAAGTTTTCAGTGATTTTTCGAAAAGATTTAAAAAATGGAAATTGTAGAAAAACTCAAATCATTTCACTCTAATGTTTTTAGGCAGCAGTGTTGCCGCGAGCAAAAAATAACCAAGTTTTGGCGAAAAAGAGCCCAAAAATATCAAAATTCTCAGTCAAAAATTAGATCCTTTTGATTGCGTTTTTTAATTATAATTATTTGTCAAATATATGTAGGTCATTCTACAACAAATATATGTAGAATTATGTAATCAGAGCTTCAAACTTTGTACAAGATTTATAAAAATTCGGCAAATTTTCAAACATTTTAGACAGGATTTTAAATGAGAGAGATATTTTGGTGTGCAGTTTTATAGCTCATGAGACTTTAATGTAAAACGAGAGTAGTTTGAAATGGTCGTGCAAGAATAAAAACTACTTAATTGTTTGGGGTAAACCTTTTTATTTTTCGACATAGTCTCACTTCGTCCAACGATGTTCAAGTGGTTTGATCCCTTCTGAATAATAGGATTTCTCCAAGTCTCCAAAATCTTTTTCCCTTTAGCCATTTCTTCAAATTGGAGAACAAGGTATCTAAGGGAGCCACTTCTGGAGAATAGGGCGATGTGAAACAAGTTGAAACAATATTATCATTAACTTTATGATCACAACTGCTGAGGCGTGAGCTGGTGCGCTGCTGTGATGGAAACGGATTTCTAAAAATCACTCAACTACCGCGATTCAAACGAATGCCAAACACAATCCGTAAACACACAACTTTATTTAGCAGGCCTAGCCGAATTCTTAATTTTTTCATAATGGTACGCAAATGCTCAAAATTTTCAAATATGAATACATTTTTTACTAATTACTTTTTATTTTTTACAAAATGTTACCTTTCAAAGACATTTTGGCGGCACCAAATATGAAGGACGAGTACTTTACAGTGTATACTCGACTTTACAGTCTTTTACTGGCACATTGCTTTCCAATTCTAGAGCAGGGTGTTCGCTTTGAAAAATCCATATGGGGCATCTCTCCTGGCATCTGCTTGCAATTTTTTGTTTTTTGTTTTGCATCCCATCAGAGCAGCGTTGCACAGACATACGTACATATGTATGAATGGATGGATATATGTGGGGACGAGAGTGCTGTAGCCGGGTGTAATATTTTGTGCATCACCATAAGCAGCTTCCACCACTGTACTGCTTTTTCGATATTTTACTTAGCATAATTTTAGGCTTTTACTATGCACAGAAGCAAAATAGCAACTTGGCACGGTAAACAAAGAGCTAATACATTTCTATCCACTTCTCTTATCTCTTTCATTTGCATACCAACTGCAGTACAATTACTTGATGGAGTTTGATTATCTGCCTAAGTCGGACATCGAGACTGGGGCGTTGCGCACCGAAGAGCAGCTGAAGGATGCCATACGAAACCTACAGGTAAATGCCTACATCTGGTGCACCAATATACCTATGGTTCTTTGTTTTATTTATGCATTTCTTATTTTATTGTAGCGCTTTGGCAACATTCCGGCCACTGGCGAAATAGATGAGGCCACCCGAAAACTAATACACCTGCCACGCTGTGGCGTGGGCGACAGTAATCGGACTGCCAATTTCTCGCCAGATAATCTACAATACGGGCACCATCGCATGAAGCGCTATGTGTTACAGGGACCCAAATGGGACAAAACGGATTTAACTTGGAGGTGAGTGACATTCATTGAAGTCTATGATTAAAACTGAGCTAGCTAATGCAAGATATATGCGTATATGAAGCAACATGCCTAAAAGCATGCTACACTTTTTTACTGCGGCACGAGCAAAGCTAGGGCGATGCTGATTTAATGAAACGTGACAGGGTCAGGGTACAGGGTGAGCGTGCAATTAAAATTTGCAACAAATTGCAATTAATGCGCTCCCATTTCAATTTCTCGCCATTTACCGTCGCAATCGCTTCTGAAGAGCAATTATTAATTTTTTCGCGTCATGAAGTTGATGTACTAACGTCGCAGTTATGGGTATCCCCTTCACGAGTTTGAAGTATGTTTTTATGTGTCCATCCAAGCGTCGTCTTTTTTCAATTATTTTTGTACAGAGTTTTTGCTTATCCTCACAGCAGTGCTCCTCTGGCGATTGTGATTCCATTCGCTTATCCGACAACCATCCTCGACCTTTGTGTTCCGTTCACGCCTTGCGCTTTGCAACCCGCTGGCGCCATTGTAATGTATGCGCCAAGTGCACCCTAGCCTTTTTATGCATCTTTCAATTAATTCAAATGTCAAACTGAGCGTGTCATGTTAAGTTTTATTTTTATTACACAATTTTGTGAATATCTCAAAATTTATTTGTGCGGGATTTTAGCCAGTTGCCTGCAGAGGGACACTGGTAGTGTTCAGTCTTCGTCGTTTGCAGTGTTTTGCGCATAATTTGTACGGAGTTGCGAATTCTTTAGTAACAATAAGTGCGTTTTTATGCAAAATAACAGTGAAAGTTTTCTCACCCCTTCCGACAAGAGTGTGCCACCCTTTTATTAAATTTCTATTCCATCTTAACGAGAATTTTCTTGTAGCGACGAGTGGTAGATTCCCCAACTGTCCCAAGCCGTACATCATTTTAGTTTTGCTTTTTCGGAGGAAAACAAACTTAGTTCAAATAAGTAAATACTTGCGATTTTGTGAGTTTTTTTTTTAATTTCCTTTGAAAATTTAAATTCAGTGGAAAATTTCCTTCCTCGCAAGAAATGCACGGAATACTTACATATGTATGCATGCAGCAGTGTACTCCCGCCCACTCATCAGCATCATCATCAGCGTTTCGAAGTTCATTTAACATTTTGCGCCAAATTGAATTGCATGTTTTGTCAGGAACTTCGACTTCGCCGATGAGAGTGTTAATTCCATTGCTACAAAGCTGTATTTTATTTCTGAAATCGTTCGAATCGCAGTTGATTCGGTTGTTGCCACTGCAATATTCACATTTTGAACAATAACAATAACAACGTGAGTCAGCAGCAAGCGAATTTATTTTAGTCGCTTTAATAAGTGAAAATGAGTTTTGTATTCCAACAATAAAAACCTACAGCGCTGTGCTGCGACAGTGGCGAAACACTTTGATTGAGTGATTTACACAGAATAAAAGCAATTTCGATAACCAAAAGATATCGTTTGCCGAGAAATGATTTCGACGTATCATCTACAGAGTGGGCCATGTAAAATTTGGTTTTTGAATCGGCTATAAAAAAAAACTAATCAATATTTTTTCAAACTTTTTTTTTTTATTTTGAAGATTGAACATTGTCATTTATGAATGAAAAATAATATCGTTCAAATGACTGCTATGTACGACTGGCTTTACAGTAGGCCATTCGATCAACCCAATTTTTAAGCACATTTTCGATTGTTCGGGCTCCAATTTCATGAATGGCAACTTCGATTTCGTGTTTTAAAGCATCAATCGTCTTGAATGGTTCGCATCGCATTTGTCCTTAACGGCTCCCAACAAAAAATAGTCCAACGGGCTTAAATCACAGCTCCGAGGCGGCCAATTGATATCGGAATTTCGGCTGATTATTCGGTTTTCAAACACGGTAGCCAATAGTTCGAGTGTAACTTTGGCAGTGTGACAAGTTGCACCGTCCTGTTGAAACCAAATGTCGTCCAAGTCATCCTCTTCAATTTTTGGAAACAACTCGTTGAGCATGTCACGGTAATCTCGCCATTTACTGTAACCGCGGAAGAAGAAGAAGACTCACCACTTTGGAAATAGGTTTTCAATATTTCCCAATTTTGTTCAAGCGTATAGCGTCCCATTTCGTAAATGTCAAACCTTTAAGTAAATTATGAACACATTTGACATGTCATTTGTGTTACCATTCTCAAAAAAACAGGTGGTTCAAAAAGCAAACGCTATATGGCCCTCCCGTTAAATATTTAGAATATTTATGTATATTTGTTTATATAGGCAGATGCTACATGTTACTAAAAAGTTAGGTTACGGTGGTTGGCGGTCTCTATAGGGATGTAGAAAGGACCTCCACTTATGTAGGTCTGGCGGCCCATTTTACATACCGCTTGATTGGGCTCAAACCTCCCCTCTAATTCTCGACTGGTGAAACCACTTCGTATCTGATAAACGATGAAATATTGTGGGAGCTTACAGATTCCAGGTCCGCCAGACATCCAGAAGTGAGAGTTTAGACAGCGTTCGCACGACAATCGGGCTATGTTATCCGCATAAGATCTGTAACTCCAGCAACATCCCCCTTACATGTATGGGGAATGTTTATGCAGCTTCAACAATAACAATCTTCACTTCCTCTTAGTTCCCGCAGGTGCAGCTGCGAAATAGACCGACCGAGGTTATTAAAAGGCGGTAATAACTTTAGAGAGATAGGTTCAAATCAATTATGTTGAATATCACCTCAAGAAAGTGGTTAAAAAACTCTTCACAGTAATGGCCATTGCGATACACGTTTTGCTAATTACTCTTCATAAGTGTTGTACTGAACCAGCCAATGAGTGAAAACCCTCTTGCTCTGCAAATGCGGTTCGATTGCTTCTAAAATTTTCGTGGACTCCATACTGTCTGATGGTGCATCTCCATCAAGTCAAATCACTTCTTAGTCTTTTTTAATATTTATTTATTTAGTCAGTATCTAGTGATACAAAATTAAAGAATTCACCATTCGGCTACATCCAAGTCAATTAGCGAATGCACTATATGAAGGCGTGGGAGAGCAGGTGCTTCACGAGTATTCAAAAATTATCGGGCGATAAGATTCCCCTTGGTTGGCGGGTCTCCCAGGTTTCAGTAGTGGGACCACCCTTCCTGCTTTGTACTTGTCACGAATTATGAATGTGGCAATAGACATGCAGAATACCCTTGTGAGGAGTCCTAATCCGAAAGGTTTTCCTGCATATTAATTCCGTCAGGGCCAATGGCTTTGCAAGCTTTAGCGTTGTTGGTGGCCACCTGAACCTCATCACTGGAGTAAGTGAAAGGGCGCACTGTTGTTCGGTAGTTTGAGCATCTGTCTGGTGGTATGTCGCTTGGATCTGTCGACCGGAGGATGCAATATAGATCGTATTTACAAAACATATGTATACAATGTAAAAGTATCGCATCAATACTGTAGAAAATAAAAATATACCTTGTATCAGTGAAATAGTGATACGTTGTAAAGTTATGCCTATCAACCCTGGAGACGTTTTGGAACATTTTATTTACTTTGAATATTATTAGAATATTAACAATTTAATATGAAAAAAATTATCTTAAAATGAAAAAACAAGATAAGGTACTCTTTTTGTAAAATTGAATACACGTTTTGATGCCCTATGTTCCACTAAGGATTGAGGACCGGAAAATTGATTACACCTCTATAGTTTTCATTCACATTCAGTAAATTCAAACGCTTTTCAACCATTCGGAATTCAGAGAGAACGTACGTTCGGATCTCGGTGAAACACCAAAATTAAGAAAACGTTTTTTCCAATAGCGGTCGCCCCTCGGCAGGCAATGGTAAACCTTCGAGTGTATTTCTGCCATGGAAAAGCTCCTCATAAAAAATATCTGCCGTTCAGTCGGCTTAAAACTGTAGGTCCATCCATTTGTGGAACAACATCAAGACGTACAAATAGAAAAAGGAGTTCGGCCAAATACCCAAAAAGGGGGTACGCGCCAATTATATATGTATATATATACATATAAAGGTTTTCAATGTTAAGAAGAGTTAAGAGAAGAGGATTTAATATTATTGCATAACTTTAAAAGGAGCAAACACTTAAATTTGCACTTTCAAAATATCAAATTTTATAAGAATCAACAAATTTTCATTAGCACTAAACTCAGGAAAATCTCAGAGTGACGCTTTTTAACCTTCTTTTGTTTAGTAATACAGTTTTTTTTAACTTATAGTTTCAGTAGCTTTAAATTTAAAAAATAAACAAAAACCAAACTTAATATTTTCGCATTTTGGGTATAAAAAAGCACTAAATTTATTGCGAAGAGCAAATGGATGGCAACACTGTATAACTCAGTAATGTGACGTCACGCACTCTCTGATGGGCGCAATCTTGTTTCTATCATTCTTGAGCCCCACCTTTGTATTCTGCACATCGTGGGTCAGAATTATATGTCAAGCTACGTTCCAAGGCACTTAAACAGGTAGCAGCTGTAGGTCTGCAATTTCATAGCCTAGATTATAGCCTAGAGCTTGCTTGGCGCAGGTGGTCAAGCTCGTTTACTAAAACAGCTGCTTCAGCTGTGAGAGAGATGGGAAGAGCGGCGAAGGTGTCCTCTGTAAATTCCGCGAAGTCGCCCCAATTAGCTTTGTTAGAGTTAACGTATGACCGGTGATTCGCGGAAACGAAGTTGATAGGTCTTTCAATCGAGACGATAATGGACAAGTGGTCTGAGCCAAGCGATAGCATAGCAGTAGCTAGGTTATGCTATTTATCAGACCGGCGCTAACAATTGTTATGTCTGGCGAGCTGCTTCAACTGCCTATTATCTTGGTGAGGGTGTCGTCGTTCACTGCTCTTCCAAGTGCTGCCCCCTACGAGCGCTTGGTAGGCTTGAGTGCCAAAGATCGTGATGCCTATTAAAGTCACCTACTACCAATCGGTTTTCACCTCTGATGAGCGCACCAATTTCAGGGTGATATTCTGCCGGGCAGCAGTTGATAGGGGGTATATAAATGCTGAAAATTTGGACTATAAACGCTACGCGACAACCACTGGCTCGCTCGCGATCTTGTTCGACGTTATAGCCATCCCTGGTTATCATAAGGGAGCTAGCGCGCAATTTTGTTTTCTCGACCACAGCTATTGGGATTCCATGTCGGCTCATAAAGTTAAATGGTAAGAGTTTGTATTGCTTTAATTGCAATGTGGGGTGTGAGGGACGCGTGAGGTTGTCTACGTTGCCCTGCTGTTATTGTTGCGGCCTGATGGTGGTGAGCGGCCACGCCGCAGAGGGCGTTTGTTACTTAACGGAAGCGCCAATCCATGCACTGGAAGGGCCTTACTTCACCGAGAGCCATAAAAACTGTAATGTGTAATTCGAAATTCAAAGATATGGTTTCGATATTGTTTCGTGTTTTCGACATTTCTAAAATTGTGTAGCTTCACTGAGTTCCTAAAAGTTAAACTATTAATCCAGTGAGCGAAAACCAAGACTTGAGAGTTGCAGAAAAAGATTTCCACCACTGTTTCGAACAGTGAAAGATTAGCATTATGTGTTGCAGGGATCAAAGAGCGGGGTATATTGAATGTGAGTTAAATTAATATGTATGAAATGAAAACAAAATGTTTTACGACGTCAATCACCTCGTTACACAACATGTTGACCAAAAATAGGGGATTGGATTCAGATTTATTCAAGGAGTAATATTTTAGTAAAACATTTTATTTAATTACTTTATCCAATCCTGCCACCAGTCAAATTACACAGGCCGACAGCTTCTCAGACCCAGAAACCGGACTATATATTTTCGAAGGATTTTGATGCGATGAATCGAAATCTGGCCTCAAAATTGCTCTATCAGCTTTGGTTTTCGATATATCCTAACCTAAAAGTGCAAAAAACACTGTTAAGGTTAAGTGGGTTAGCCTGCTTGCGGTATGATAGGGGGTTTCTAGGGGTTAGGGCTGTGTGTGACTCGGTACCCGTGGGTTAGATAGTGTAGGGGTTTGGTGAGTTAGCACACTTATGGTGTGAGACAAAATTTTACGAAAAATAAGACTCAATTCAAGAAAATTAGTAATCGACTATATCATGTCTATGTTATCTCAATCGATTTTCAGGTGTAGAAAAATTTAGAAACATGAAAATTTCAAAATGCGATATCTCAGCGAAAAAAAATGATATTTGAGCAAACTCAACGCCATTGTATTTAAAGATGCCATCCTTTAATTTTGGTGAAAGAAAACATCTGCAAGGCTACATAACCTCAAATATGGGGGAAAACGGTGTTTTTTACACTTTTAGGTTAGGATATATCGAAAACCAGAGCTGATAGAGCAATTCTGAGGCCAAATTTGGATTTAGCACATCATAACATATAGTCTTCGAAAACATATAGTCTGGTTTCTGGGTCTGAATGTTGGTTAAATTTTGTCGGCCTGTGTTATTTAAGGTAAAAATTAAATTAAGGTTAAAAAATAAAGATACAAAATTATAAAAACCTTCTCAAGCACTTTCAATCTATAAATATCACTACGTTCTTCCTGTTTGGTTTAGGGTTATGTAAATTTTATAAATTTTCCTAGCATTATTGCGTACCAAAGAGGGAAACTGTTTTTCTAGTAAACTGCTACAACAACAACTGTAACCCTATCGACATCTTACTTGTTTCATTAACTGCCCTCTGAATTATTTCCTCGTTTATTGGCGTCACAGTTTGGAAGTGAATTTGTTACAAATAACTTGCTTCCCTTTATAAAGTCAGCGAGAAAACAAAGAAATATCCCTTTGACATCCTGCCCAGATGCAGTAAGGTGTGCCATGTAATGCGGCAAAAGGATACGTTGCATTATGTTCACTAGCTTGTCGGCACTTAGTATTCAACAAAGTGTTTGGCCTCATGACTGTTGCCATTAGTTTACGGTGTATTTTTTTTGTTTTTTGTTTTTTAAATTACCTATTCTACTGAGAGACATAACTAAAAGCAACTAAACTTAATTTTTATCCAGGAGAAGTTCTCTCTGCTAGAAGTAACTGCTCGTTCTGCATACGAATGTACGATATGAAGGACACCCATTCTACGTACTATTTTTCCGCTGATGTCGAGAAATGTCGTAGTCCTTTGATGCCCCTTTGCAGTGCATTTTATTGTAATCGCGTTACTGGATGTGATTATAAAGTAATTGTATTGTTGTTTGTTGTTATTTGCTGTTACTACTCATGCTGCAATTACTACATATATACTACCTACTGTTTGTTGTCTATCGACAAGTGTTGTTATTGTAATTAAAAAACAATACCCATTAGTGATGGCGAACGTATTTAAGCCTTGTCGTGTTGTCCTGTAAAGTCGACCAGTTCATAGCGTTCGAGAATATCGCGCATGTAGCATGGGGACATGGTACTCCTCATTGACGGGTAATTGTTGTTGTAAACTACACTACATTTGCATTTAAATTACAAAGTCAAAACACACGCGCGTCGCTCAATTTAATATACAAAACACATGCATCCAACTAGCAGAGCCATACTCTCCCTCATTTACTCTCTCACAGATACTGCATATGTGTGTGTAAGCTTATAAGTGTGCATAGGGCAAGGGTACATACCTCATACGCACATATATCGCCACTGAACCCTCCTCAGCGTTCCCGTTTGGCAACGGTGTATTTGTAAGCTTTATGAATTGTATGTATGTGTGTGTATTTAGATGCATAATAGAATGTGTTGAACGCGTACACGCGTAATGCAATTACGTGAATTGCAATTGATATTGACTTCGGAGCAGACTACGAACGAAGGAAGAGGAAGACGCAAACGGAATCATGCAATTGGAATATTCAGAAGCGAAGTGAAGCGAAAGAAAATAAATAAATTTCAGCTGTTACAATTGAAAGAGTTGTCCTAGTTTTCAATGCCTCAATTTAGCCCGACATCACATATTACTTATAAATAAATTAAATTTTTGCAATAAAACCCAATTTTAAAAATGGTAAGGATACCCGATGGAAATTGCTTTTCCGATTTGATATTAATATAAAAAATTAGTTTCAACGGAAAGGTCAGAAACAAATATGTATTTCTTTAAATCTTCCCTTAATATACCTAGCAAAGATTTTCCTGTTCAAAATCAATTTTATCTCCATGTGCTTGCAGCCAATTATTTTTCTCATGCACCTATAACCAGAGCACTTTTGGAGTACAGTGAAATTAAAAAGAAAAACAAATATTGATTTTTGACCTCTGAGGGCTTCTAAAATCTTCTATTGAGGCTCAGTACTGTTAGTTTATATTACTCTTGTGTGGGAGATGTTGTTACTATTTACATTAGTTTTATTCTTCTTCTCTATAATAGTATATATTAAATCCTGTTCATCAACAATTTCATACAAAAAATACAATTTTGGTTATTATTGATAGAGCTGGATGTCCAACACTCATTCAAGCATTTAGGGGGGACAATTTTCCAGCTAGGAGTAGAGGGAAAATACCATTTTGACTCCCTTACGGAACTATCCGGTGTTGGGATAAAACCTATCTTACGCTTTAAAAGGGAGTCTAATTGGCTCCATGAAAACTAACAGTAAGGTTCCCGTGTTACACTTGATCTAAGTGAGTCTGTGCTCGTTCCATTCCGGACAAGTTAATTGAGAACCAAAAATTGCTCAGAATTCAACATTCGAAAGACCTCATTAAAGAGGGGAGAATAGACGAGAACTTCCTTTACACCATTGTAACTGGTGATAAAACGTGTTGTTTCCAATATGAACCTGAAACTAAGCGTCATAGTGCCGACTGCAAGGCCCTAGACGAGCCACCACCCAACTAATCGCGTTTGGAGAAGTCAAAAATCAAGTAGTCATTTGTCTTTACGATTCCAAGGGAATTACCCACCAGGAGTTCGTGCCAACGGGCCAACCGCGTTTGTTGCATCGCATTCGTCGAATTCGCCCTGAATACCGCGAAGGAGGAAGCTGGCGCTTATTGCATGATAACGCACCATCTCATCGATCCACTCTTGTGATTGATTTTTTGACTAGAAATCGCATTTCAACCATCAATCACTTACCGTATTTGTCTGATATGGCGCCCTATGACTTCTAACTATTCGGAAAATTGTATTTGGCCATGAAAGGAAAACGTTTTGCATTCGTAGAGGCCATCCAAAAGGGTTATACCGATATCCTGAAGGGCCTTGCGGTCAATGACCTGAAACACTCTTTCGAAAAGCTTGTAGATCGCGCAAAATAGTGTATTTGGCCTCAGAACAAAGCTCTTGACGTTTCTATTTGAGCTCAGTCTTGTTTATTTTGGACTTCACCTTGTATGTACAATATAAACCTACATTTTCAGTGATAGTATTTAGTAATAAGCTACAAAAATGTCAAATTTTCAAAATTTGAACTTCAAAACTATCAACACATTTTCATCTAAATTTAAAATTTCTTAATATTGAAATATTAATATTAAAATTTCTTTTATTGCCGATTGTATCATATTTGGTATAAAAATTTAAGTGGCTCAAAAAAAGCCATGCATTCGTTATATGGAGAAAATACGCTACATCATCAGAGAAAAAAAATTATAAAAAATCATTGAGCTACTTCAAATTTGCACTTGATTATACTCAACTACGCAATTGTTTTTTTTAGTTCTGATAAAAATGTTTAAAATTTTTATGAAAATTCTTCGAGTTTTTATAAATCTTGTACAAAGTTTGTAATTTGATTTATATGAAACTGTAGGTCCATCCATTTGTGGAACAGCATCAAGACGCACATCACAAATAGGAGGAGGAGCTCGGCCAAACACCCAAAAAGGGTGTACGCGCCAATTATATATATATAATGGAACTTTGTACTTGTATTACTCTTTTTCCAAGGTCAGCCAATACCTACGCCCACCTCCAATATAACGGTAATTTACAAAAAAGAAAAAAAAAGAGGTTGTCTGTAAAGTCGGTTTACTGACGATAGTTTAACGTGACAACGTCATAAGAAAATATTGATGGAATGGTTGCAATTTTCAAAACAAAATTTTAATTTTATTTGTTTGATAGATATTTTGTATGGATATAGAGGAGGAGGTAAATGGAATTGCAATGGAATAGGTCAAGTTACATTTACACAAACGTGAAAAATGACGAAACATTTATCAAATTCATGAAAGATATGTTCAATTTCGATTGTGCATCAGACGTTAATAAGTCAACAACACTAAGAGGCACCATCATCGATTTGCCTTTTTCAAGACACTTTACACTCCAAACACTCCCTTTCATTTCCTACTTATTCTATCATCGTTCTATTCTCAACAGAGAAATGGTTCATTACCATGCACACAGCAAGAAGGCATATGCAAATACAAGTACATATGTGAATTTATATAAATTAAACAATTCAATTTATTTGGTAATTTTATTTTTACTTCTTTTACAATATTTTACCTAAGCTAAGCCTATCCAATTTTGCTAACCGTTAAAAATATGTTTTTGCTAATTCCATCAAATAACATTTTCCAGGAATTTATCTACCGCTTTAGCGTGCCGTGTGCAAAACCTTTTCCATTCCCGCAATTTGTCCTTTGCAATCAATGAAGATCATTCATATAGTTGTAGTTGCAGCTTCGTTCTCATTCGCTCTTACTATTCTCTGAATGAATTAATAAGTTGGGGAAGTTAACACGTTCCACTAACTTATACAAATGCGCATATACATACATATATATGCTCACTCAAGTAGGACAGAGCCAGATGTCGAACGTTGCCGAACGCGGGGGCCGATTGTGCTCTTTGTCGTTCGTTCCGCGCTCTCGCTTGCAGTTCAAGCACATTAGCTTACATTTGCTTGCGTACGGAATAGATTCGTATATTTGATATGTCCATATGGTTTGTATGCATTTTTACATATAGATTTGTTCTTTTTGAAAATTGCGCGAAATTGTATGTATATGTATATGCATGTTTATATACATATATTGGTATGCAACATATCTTATAAGGTATATAGTAAATATTACCATACATTTTTTCCTTCACATATAATAAAAAAATTAATAAGAATAACATTAAAACAACAGGTATTATTAACAAACTTGGTTTTATTTTAAATTCTTCAAGTAAATCAAATTAATAATAATCAATAAGAAGGCATATGCAAATACAAATACGTGAATTTATAAATGTATATATGCGCATATACATACATATATACGCTCACTTAAGTAGGAGAGAGCAAGATGTCGAACGTTGCCTTTCGTTTGCTTTGTCGTTCGTTCCGCGCTTGCAGTTCATTCAAGGCAACGGCAATGAGCAAGGTAACGACAAATGACCAAGGTAACGACAAATGACCAAGGTAACGATAAATGAGCAAGGCAACGACACATTTTTTTGTGCGTGCAGCCGGCTAAATCGAATTATAAGACGTTATCACGTCAATAAGGAAATTTATTCAAATTATAAAAGTGATAAATCCCAAATAAATAAAATAAAATAAAGGCAAACTTGTGGAAAATGAATGGTGCCACACCCACTTTTGGGTAAGTGCTCATTACATCGGCTAGATCCAACTTAAATATTATTGAGGGCGGACAAAAACCATGCCAACTTTTTATGCGTTAAGACTAAATAGCCGTCCAAGCTATGACTCTCATTGCTGACGAGGTTATTTAATTTCAAAAATTAACAGCCAGTAAAAATAAAATTTTCGTAAAATGCACCTTTTTGTTGTTACTAGGATTTCCATTTAGCTAACCTTTCGCATTGAAAAAATTGTATTTTTAAACTTGACTCGAATGTGCGACATAAACCATTTTGGAAAGGAAACTATATTTGTATTTAGATATCCTACAAGAAGGTCATCTGCCTTTAGGCCAAAACATCAATCATTAACAAAATACAGATGTAGGTACATTCACGTGTTCGAGCAAAAGAATTTGTTAAACAAAAACAAAATGGCAAAAAATGATGTCCACTGGCACAAACACGCACAAAATATGTATGCCCAATCACAGTTGCTTAAGCAGCTGTAACCGCAATTTCATTTATTTCACCACGTAAATCTGTACAAATATATTTAACAACTTTGCGCTGCTTCCCTTCCACATGAACACAGCTCCATCTGCTATACTCTACAAATGGCAGTGGCAATAAAATATATTAAAACCAAAATTTGTACGAAGGTTAACGACTATCACTCAGCAAGCGGTACTTCGCCCAGGTGTTTAATATGAGTTGAGCCAGTAGAGACAAAAATCCCTTAGTAAGCCAATGAAAATGGATTTGAAATCAAGTGACACAAGCAGGAATAACTAAAATTTAATTTGTGGACAATATTTCTACGCATAAACATTCATCTTCCTTCGTTGCTACATTTACTTACATTACTTTTACAAAATCATTCACAGCTATAGTTTAAGGATTCAGTAGAACCCATTAATTACTTCAACTGTAGAGTTGAGTGCATTGAGAGTAAGTTGTTAAAATCACACTTACTTTTGAAAATAAATTATCTATTAAATAAATATTTGTTATTGTATAATTTCAGTATTTATGAAAAAGCGGACTTTTAAGCAATGGTACGTTTGCTTGGGCTTGTTAGGAAAAAGTTTCAAATAGATTATCTTTGAAATAAACTACCGGCACTGCATTTGCTCTGTTGGTTTAGAAACTTATTTCAATAAAGTGTGATTAGTTTAGAGGTACCGCATTTTAAATTGAAATAAAACAACGAAAATTCAAATTGATTGGACAATCTTTATAATTTTTGTGTAGAACTATTCCTGACATTCTTTTTTTTGAAGATAATTCCTCTCAAATGTTGGTCGCAACTGCACCATAATTCAGTCATCCGTAAACACCAAATTTGAATGACTCGCTGGAGGACTTTGGTCGGTATATCGTGAATAATTTTAGTAATGTTGGGTTCCAGTGCCTCAATCGAAGCTTGTTTATCCAGAAAGCATTTAGACCTTATACACCCTCACAAATAAAATTCCAAATGTATGATATCACACGATCATGGTGACCAATCCACTGGCCCGAGGCGAGTGATAAATCACCCACCGAAACGAAGACGCAGTATATCCATTGTTTCACGGACTGAATGGCAACTAGCGCTGTATTGTTGGAATCAAATGTGAAGATCACAGGCTTCAATTTCCGGCATCAAAAAGTCGTTCATCATGGCGCGATTGCGTTCGGTTACATTGGCGTCAGCCTCGTTTTTGAAGAAATATGAGCCGATGATTCCTTCAGCCCATAAGTCACACTAAACGGCTATTTTCAATGGATATAATGACTCTTGTTGAATGGCTTCGGGTTGCTCTTCAGCCCTATTGACATAGTCATTAAGCCAAAAATGGGCCTCATCGCTAAACACCATAAGTTGGCCTGAGCGCGTGATGAACACTTTTCACAGAGTAATACAGTAGGTTCTGTTTTTATGCGGTAGATACGTTCCGCAAAAAACAGCATAAAAAAAAACAGCATAAAAAAAGCTACCAGTTCTATAGTAAAACTATAGATACGTTTCAAATGCTAAAACCGCATAAATCTGAAATAATGTAATAAAATCGCATAAAAAAGGGCACTAGTCCTATATTATAACTATAGATACGTTCCATAGACCGCATGAATCTGAAATAATTAAATAAAATCGCATAAACAAAATATTGTATTTTTGAAAATTATATCTTTATTTAAGAAACGTCAGAAATAGAATCAGACAATACCCACATGTTGCGCGTTCGTTTAAGATTTGGCGTAAAATCACCTTCGTCACTTTAGGAAATGCACACGTCTGATCTAGATAGTTATGCAGGCGGTTCCATACTTGTAGGGTTAGCATTTCTGATGTAATCTGTGATGAGTTTTTGCTTAGCTGGTTTAGAATCTTGCTTATATGTACAATTCCCAATAGGTCGACATGCATTTTGTAATTTAAAAAAAAACCGCACTATTTCAAAACCGCATAAAAAAAAGCCGCATAAAAACAGAACCTACTGTACAATACTTTTCGCACAATTGTACGATTTGTAAACGTTGTTGAGGTGTAAGTCTTTCCATGATGAAATGCCAATGAATACTGAAAATAATTATGTATTTAGTTTGACGGTCGTCACGCGTGATCAGTCAGAAACCTCTATTGGAAAAAGTGCCTTCAATTTGATTACACAGTATAAATTTTCAAAAATCTAAAGAACAACACTAAAATTTACTTTTACGATAATACATAAAAAGTTGTATTGCTCTTGACTTATTTCACCATTTAATTTGTTAGCTACGAGGTTGGTTCAATAAGTCCGTGAAAATATATTCGGCACATTCCACATCTTATAATTCAACACGCCTCTCCAATTTTATGATACCATCAACATAATACGATTCCTGTAAACCCTAAAAATAGGCATCTGTTTTATTGATGATCACTTGTTTGACCCAAACTGCATATCGCCGAGCCATTTTTTCATATTTAAAAACTGGAAATAGTCGTAGATCTGTAGATCTTAGTTTGTAGATCTCGAAAAAATCTTAAAAGACGCAACAGTTCGCAAACTAGTTCAAGAAATTTATACAATGTGGTCGGATTTGCTTCAAATCGATAAGAATGACGTTACGCGCACCCCATATAACTGCAATTACCTTGTTGGCCAACAGATCCATCTTTGTATTCGATTTACCACGAGAAGTCTACTGTCGCGACTGATTCTGGGTCTCTGGTGGGTATGTCCTTTTATATTTCGATACGGTTAGGAAACGACCGCCGTAGCCGAATGGGTTGGTGCGTGATTACCATTCGGAATTCACAGAGAGGTCGTTGGTTCGAATCTCGGTGAAAGCAAAATTAATAAAAACATTTTTCTAATAGCGGTCGCCCCTCGACAGGCAATGGCAAACCTCCGAGAGTGTATTTCTGCCATGAAAAAGCTCCTTATAAAAATATCTGCCGTTCGGAGTCGGCTTGAAACTGTAGGTCCCTCCATTTGTGGAACAACATCAAGACGTACACCACAAATAGGAGGAGGAGCTCGGCCAAACACCTAACAGAAGTGTACGCGCCAATTATTTATTTATTTATAGGAAACGAAGTGGAAACTCATTCGGATTGCGTCATCGAATACTGATTTGAAGCTTTTAAATTTTAAGGCGATATTAATGAACTACTAAAATCTTTGATCCTTCTGATAAGCTCGAAACCTCTACTGGTTCGAGCACTCTCATTCCCCGATCGCCCATTTTTATACCGTGGATTTTCTGAACTAATTGTGATGTGGTAACTTATTCTGCCTGTTACAACAAAACTATTGTATTTCCAAGTCTATCAGAAAATTCGGGAGCCTTCTTTGAAAAGATGGAAAGGATTTCAAATTGAATCAAATTTTGAAAACATTGTATAATAATTTTGAGAATCAGCTTCTTTCTAGTCATGGATGAAAAATAAATTGTCCAATAGAGGTATTCGAGATAATTAGCCAAAAAAGCCGCTCGTAGGTCTGATTTCGTTTATTTTAAAAACTTTATATCAAATATTGATTTGTAAGTATTTATTCCTTATAATATAATTTTGCTTCGAACGATCAAAGAATTGTTCATTTAATTTGTAGAAGTCTGTCCACCGAGAATAAATAGATAATAAATAGAGCTTGAGTCGGTGTCACTTCTTGGGTAATTTCATCCTTCATTACGAGTATTCAGGATCAGAAGCAGATGGCTCGACAAAGGAGCAGGATAGAAGAGTAGCGCTCAATAGCAATAAAATATATCTGGCGAAAATTTGCTATCATATATTAGTTTGCCGTTTTGTCCTACAAAAGCCCAGAGTAAATTCCAGTGGCATATTTGATACTTTTTATAGGGTAGTTTCGTTTCCGAATATGAAGCCATTATTTGAATCATAAGAAATAAATTCTTTCTTACAAATGAATATTTGATAAGTATTCACACACTTCTCCAATTAGTCGTTGTTCAGACGGCAAAGAAGTAGCATAAATGCCGGTTGCGTTGATTTTTTTCTTATATCACCAACACAATCTCAGTTTTTCGTAAACCGTCTCTCCGCATTCTGTACACCGTGTTGTTAATATTTTACATCAAGAGTTATAAAAAGTACCTAATACTGATTGTTTAATCCGTAATAAGCCCACGTGTGGAACATGAGATCTCAATCTAGTAGAGTAACGTTCAGTGACGTTGAACTGCCAGGTCGTCCACAAAAAACATAAAAAAAGTGTTCCTCAGACAATTATGTATCTCATTTTGATCGGTTTAGATCTTCGTAAACTCAATTTAAGATTTGTGCCATAGAAGTTGACAGACAGGTCCAGAGTTGTGGGTTCATTTCTGACAAAATGCCAAATAATTTCGTTGAATAATGAATTTGAAAATACCTTCACAAAATATACACCAGTTCCTTCTATATGTTGGTTTCCTTTAGATTAGACGGTGTACAACAGCATGTAGAACTGCAGAACTCCGATTTTATTTTATCAAATATTTTTTTGAAATTCTTAAAAAAAAAGTTTTTCTGCTTGTAATATTGAACTTGAATTTATATTAAAAGAAAGTGCTTATGCATTTACATACATACATGCACACATCTACATACATACATATGCATATATATATTGATACAGTAAGCAAAAGTACAGAGTGTAACGTTAGGTTTGATAATAAAAACTCCAGTGGCAAAGTGAGTTGTGGTGCAGAGTAGGGAGGCCAATCCCGCGATCAAAAAATTTTTATTGTAGGCTATTAATTTTAAGTTGAGTGGTTAACAAAAGAAAGTTTATATATATTTATTTACTTATTTTAAATTAACAAACTAATTTAAGAACCTGTGGGCTTTTAGTTTTGAAGATTTCACCCATAAAAAGGATAAACATTTCGAAGGCTCCTTTGTGGAACAAACAAAATTTAACAATCAATGGTGTTGGTTGTTATATTATAGCTAAACGGTAATGAAATTAAATCTTATTAAAAGAAATTCCGCATTAATGCAAATTACAAAATTTTATCAACCATAAAAGCGTGATCTATTGCTGCTTATTTTAGAATAACGCTTACGTTCAGGATGAAGACCGGTTTCATATGCAAAAAGTTAAGATTCTGGGTCATAAGAAAAGTTGCAAAAAGTTAAGATTCTGGGTGATAGGAAAAGGCTACAAACACATTTTAATTGCAGTAAAACATAACTTTTATTTTTGTATTTGAGGTAGTCCATACGCCCTGATCAAATTCAATTTTGTTAGACTCGTATTTGGGGTGTATTTGAAGTGTGCGAAAAGGTTTTGTAGAATTTATATTGAAATTTATACGAAATTTTTATCTTGAGATCAATTGATCCAAGAACAAATTTTTGTTAACAACAAGAATTATAAATAGTGAATTCAAGTTTACCAATACTTATAGGTACTTGTATATTCCATTCAAAATTGCTAAACTTAATCAAAAAAACTATTTTCCAGTAATATTTTTGTTTGCTCCAAGGGAATAATCAAGAGTTATAAAAGAAATTTGTATTAAACCTGATATTTTGCCGTTTTTAAATTAAATGAAACAAATGTTTATTCTCAATACTACTGTGGGCAAAAAGTAAGGTGAATTTGGTTGTATAATGAAAAATCTTTATTTATTCTTGTAAATCAATTTCATCCCCTTCAAAATAATCCCCTCTCGATGAAATACACTTATGCCAACGATTTTTCCAATCCCCGAAACATGCCAAATAGTCCAAAATCAGGCGAATACGGTGGTTGCGGAACGATATGCGTGGACTTTTTGGCGAAATGGTCACGAAGAACGAGTGCAGTGTGAGACGGTGCACCACGAAAATCGACAAAAACTGTCATCATGACCTTTAATTTTGAACGACTTTGACGTGCTCTTTTCGGTCTGGCCTCGCCTTTAGCACGATATTCGCTTGATTGGTCGGTTGTTTCAGGGTCGTAAGCATAAATCCAAGTCTCATCTCCCGTACTGATGCATTTGAACTTGTCCTGATAGTTGAAAGCATTGTTTCACACACATCAACGCGACGACTTTTTTCCAAGAAATTGAGAGTTTTCGGTACCAAACGAGATTTGACTTTTCGTAGGCCCAAATTGTCTTTCAAAATGGTTTTCACGTATCCTTCTGATATTCCGATCATATCAGTAAGGTCTTTAACAGCCAACCGACGATTTTTGAGCACTAATTCCTTCACTTTATTGACGTGTTGGTCATCTGTTGACGTCGATGGTCGTCCGGAGCACTCCAAGTTATCAACACGTTCTCGACCCTCTTTGAAGTCTTTGTACCACTTATAAACATTTTTCTGAGACATGGTCGAATACCCAAATGCCTTCTGCAACATGCTAAACGTTTCCGCAGCCGAAATTTCATTCCGCAAACAAAATTTGAGGGCACTTCTCTGCTCAATCAAATCAGACATTGTAAAAATCGAAAAGTGCACTCTTGGTCGTTCGGTAAACACAAGCGTAAATATATTACTGATAATGACATTCACATGAAAGTTGGCCCAGATGTTATTAACAGTGCTGCCAACTCATGAAAAAAGTAACTAGAGCGAAATTTTAATCCCGCGAAGTTTGACAAATAAATTCACCTTACTTTTTGCCCACAGTAGTACATTTTATTTATCATTTTTTCACTACCTGCGAGGTAAGACATGCTGTTTTTTTGACTTGGTATTCCCAGGAAGCCACCAGGAGCGGTCGCCGTAGCCGATTGGGGTGGTGCATGACTACCATTCGGAAGTGCATTGGCTTAAAACCCCGGACACGAAACACGACGGCGCAAACTGTAGGTCACTCCATTTGTGATAAATATCAAGGCGTACGCCACAAATAAGAATAGGGGCTCAACCAAACACTCAAAATGTGTGTAAGTTCCAATTATATACGTATATATGGGTAGTCGAAAAAGTCTTTTCATATTTCTAATCAAATTTCAACTCATTTTTTTTGTATAATATTTACAATGAACTTTATTAAACCAAATATGTACCATTTTGGTCGACCATCTTTTGCCATTTTTCTTCTAGAGACATTATTCCATCAGTGTAAAACTTTTGTGGTTTCTTGGCGAAAAACTGCGACAAGTAATTTTTACAGGCTTCTCTTGAAGCCAACTTTACTCCATTAAGGGAGTTCTGCATTGACCGAAACAAATGGTAGTCCGATGGTGCAAGGTCAGGGCTATATGGTGGATGCATCAAAACTTCCCAGCCAAGCTCTCCCAATTTTTGCCGAGTCATCAAAGATGTGTGTGGCCTAGCGTTGTCCTGATGGAAGACGACGTCCCTTCTGCTGATCAGTTCTGGCCGTTCTTGTTCCATTGCTTGCTTCATTCTCATCAGTTGTTGACAGTAAAGTGTAGAATCAATCGTTTGAGCAGGCTGGAGCAGCTCATAGTGGATGATTCCTTTCCAATCCCACCAAACACACAGCATAAACCTTCGAGGCGTCAATCCTGGCTTTGCGACCCTTTGATGAGCTTCACCACCCTTGCACCATGATCTTTTTCGCACATTATTGTCGTATTTGATCCACTTTTCGTCTCCTGTTACCATTCGCTTCGATTTCATTTCGTTTCAGCAAAGAATCGCAGATGTTAATTCGGTCCATTAAATTTTTCATAGACAATTCATGTGGTACCCAAACATCGAGCTTCTTTTTGTAACCAGCCTTTTTTAAATGGTTCAAAACCGTTTGATGATGAATGTTTAGTGCCTTGGCGATGTCATGGCAGCTTATGTGACGGTTCTGGTCAATCTTTTCCATAATTTCATCGACTTTTTCAACGATAGGTCGACCGGAGCGAGGTGCATCTTTCGAATCGAAATTTCCAGAACGGAAGCGAGCGAACCATTGTTGTGTTACACGAACTGATACAGCATCGTCTCCGTAAACTTCACAAATTTCATTGGTGGCTTGCGTGGCATTCTTCTCTTTTTTATACAAAAATTTCTTCATTATTTTCACTCATTTTTGAACAGCTATAACTTTTTTTTAACTTCTCCGAATTTAATTTTTTTTTTGGTAAAATGAAGCTTAAAATGTCACCTTTCTAACACCATATGATATGACACAATGTGATTGGTAGCACTGGAGATAGATGACTCCAACGACATCTATTGACAAAATACGAAAAGACTTTTTCGACTACCCATATTTATGTATATAATTGGCGCGCACACCCTTTCTGGGTGTTTGGCCGATCTCCTCCTCCTATTTGCGTTATGCGTCTTGATGTTGTTCCACAAATGGGGGGACCTACAGTTTCAAGCCTACTCCGAACGGCAGATATTTTTATGAGGAGCTTTTTCATGGCAGAAATACACTCGGAGGTTTGCCATTGCCTGCCGAGAGGCGACTGCTATTAGAAAAATGTTTTTCTTAATTTTGGTGTTTCACCGATTTTCGAACCAACGTTCTCTCTGTGAATTCCGAATGGTAATCACGCACCAACCCATTCGGCCACGGCGGCCGCCAATTTTATACATACATATCTATATTTCCAGTAGGCCTACTCAACGTGCCCTACAAAAAAAAATGGTTCACTTTTATAAATAAGTAATTATTTTATGGAAAACTGATGCAAAATGTGATGTTAGGAGGATACGCTATCGTCAAAAGTAGAAACATTTTTAAATTTAACTTGATGATTTTCATATGGAGCTGCTCTATTTTACCATGTTCATAATAGGCACAGAAGTTAACCGTTATGGTATTAATATTTTCCACTAAATCGACAATAAAATGTAGTATTCGCCTTTCTGAAGAAAGTTATATTCCGGAAAGAATCCCGAAATCCGGGTTTAGTAATCGCCACCAATATTTGGCATCCCTAGTTCGGAGTGATTATCGACTTGCCTATTCGTTGTTGTGGTTAAATGGAGGTGTCAACTGAGATAGTTGGAAGACACTGCGAACAATTGGGCTAAGCGTGTACGAGTATGTGTTGGCATGCATTTGTGTGTGTTTAGTTTAATGAAGTTGCTTTCCCATCGCAGGAGGTCATTTAGAAGAAAATAATTTATGATAAATACAATACGTATGCATGTCTATGTTTCAATACATGTCTATGTTTTAGTGGTGTGTGAACATCTATTAAGAATACCGTTTTATTGTTTTGGTTTCCTTAACGCCATTTATTTTATCACAATCTCCAATATCTGGCTGTATCGCTACCTTCAATTTGTTGATCATCCAACACTTTGGTTCACTCTATATCATCATTATTATTGAATTTCTAGTAGTTTCTTCGTTTTTGGGTCCTTGCAATTTTCTTAGTTTGCTATGCAATGAAACCAAAATGAATTTATCGACCATCCTTCAAATCTTTTAAATTTGATAGTTTTTCAATGTTGAATATTAATTTTTACGAGCACCAAATAGGAGTGAAACTTTTTATAAACAGCCTCATAATTCAATGAAATATGTAGGCGCATCTACAAACTTTTGGTGACATAAAGTCCAAAAATAATCCACTAAGTTGCCGAAGCATAATAAACAATTTTCAAAATTGGCATCATTACCGTCAACACCCATGGTGTCAGTTTGGTGTATGTCTGTCAGGGCAACTTTATTGTGATTTAATTTATTGCCACTAATCTCACCACCAGTATTTCACATTATCACCCACACCTCCACAACTAAATGTGTACATATATATGTATGTATGTGTAAGAACGAAGGCAGATAAATATGCTCTAGGATGGAGAGTGGTATGTGCACATGATTCATAGGCCGGCTGGCAATGATTGGCGTCACTAAAACACCATTCTTACACTTTCGTCCTATGGAATGGTTGGAATTTTATATGTGTTTACCTTCACTAAAATGCTATTGGGCTCCTTAATGACCCTAAAATCGTTTTAGGTTTATGGTATGTAATGTTATGTGTCCATTTACATATTAGATATGGTGCGTGCATATAATGAACACATACATATAATATGTACACGAGTTTGTGAGAATACTTGGGCTATTCTTTTGAAATTGTGTCATTTCATATAAACTTTCTATAAAGTTTTGTCGTAAAACTGGGAAAGCTTAATCACAGTGCGTTTATACCGCTACGTATTTCACGACCATTTAGTTTGCGGCACATAAATATTTCTACTATCCATATTTTGCCATTAAAAGTTTTACCCTGATAAGCTTTTAAGAGGCGCGTAATACATAAATTGATTATTAGATGCTGGGTTTGCTCAATATGGTGATTTTTTTTTGTCTGAAAGGATAAACTGTTATGATGTAAGGAAGCGTAGCTCTTTCTTCATCATGACTCGAGTTCAATTACAATATTTTTAGTTTGGAATAATAAAAAAAAATATCTATTAGTTTTGACTCAAACGGATGCGGTTGAGGTCTCAATAAGCGTTTCCTATCTTGGAACGAAAAAAAAATGTTTAATATACTCCTGTGGCCAAAAAGTAAGGTGAATTTCTTTGTCAAACTTCGCGGGATTAAAATTTCGCTCTAGTTATTTTTTTCATGAGTTGGCAGCACTGTTAATAACATCTGGGCCAACTTTCATGTGAATGTCATTATCAGTAATATATTTACGCTTGTGTTTACCGAACGACCAAGAGTGCACTTTTCGATTTTTACAATGTCTGATTTGATTGAGCAGAGAAGTGCCCTCAAATTTTGTTTGCGGAATGAAATTTCGGCTGCGGAAACGTTTAGCATGTTGCAGAAGGCATTTGGGTATTCGACCATGTCTCAGAAAAATGTTTATAAGTGGTACAAAGACTTCAAAGAGGGTCGAGAACGTGTTAATGACTTGGAGCACTCCGGACGACCATCGACGTCAACAGATGACCAACACGTCAATAAAGTGAAGGAGTTAGTGCTCAAAAATCGTCGGTTGGCTGTTAAAGACCTTACTGATATGATCGGAATATCAGAAGGATCTGTGAAAACCATTTTGAAAGACCATTTGGGCCTACGAAAAGTCAAATCTCGTTTGGTACCGAAAACTCTCAATTTCTTGGAAAAAAGTTGTCACGTTGATGTGTGTGAAACAATGCTTTCAGACTATCAGGACAAGGTCAAATGCATCATTACGGGAGATGAGACTTGGATTTATGCTTACGACCCTGAAACAACCGACCAGTCAAGCGAATATCGTGCTAAAGGCGAGGCCAGACCGAAAAGAGAACGTCAAAGTCGTTCAAAAATAAAGGTCATGATGACAGTTTTTTTTCGATTTTCGTGGTGTGGTGCACTATGAATTCCTTCCACCTGGCCAAACTGTTAATAAGGAATATTATTTGAGCGTTATGCTTCGTTTACGTGAAGAAACTCGTCTAAAAAGACCTGAATTATGGGCCAACAACTCTTGGTTTTTGCATCAGGAAAATGCACCGTCTCACACTGCACTCGTTCTTCGTGACCATTTCGCCAAAAATTCCACGCATATCATTCCGCAACCACCGTATTCGCCTGATTTGGCTCCGTGTGACTTCTGGCTATTCCCAAAACTCAAGAGACCACTCCGGGGAACGCGTTTCGAGTCGATTGAGGAGATAAAAGCTGAATTGAAGAAGGTGCTGATGGCTATACCGAAAATGGACTATTTGGCATGTTTCGGGGATTGGAAAAATCGTTGGCATAAGTGTATTTCATCGAGAGGGGATTATTTTGAAGTGGATGAAATTGATTTACAAGAATAAATAAAGAATTTTTATTTTACAACCAAATTCACGTTACTTTTTGCCCACAGTAGTAGAATTGATTTTTATTTTGATCGTTAGCTTGGTCTATGATGGTAAATGATTTATCGATATGCTTTGCACGATCTCGAGTGAAACGCTCAACTTAATGAGATAACTCTAGAAAACCTTTTTAAAGTCTCTGCCATGCCAACAACATGTGATGAACGGAAGGCATGCTTGGCTTGAACGAGGGTACTATCCGAAGACCAATTGGCTGATCGGTGTTAAATTCCGCTGCGCCTGTCTGTCGCCTTAAACTAATGATATGCAGTGGTCAAAGCTCCAAGCTTGCCAAAACACTGCTATTAGCACATCCACGGCATGCCACCTACATAATAAGTCACTGATGCTACCTGTAAAGAAGTACAACAAACTGCTCAGTAAACAGTTTCTACTCAGGTGCTTCCGTAGGTTTCGCCTATGTAGACACCTGCTTGAACCAGAGCCGCTTCCCAGGCACGTCAGGAGCTATCTCTTCAACTACTCCGACGAGATCCAGGACAAAACTAACCGACAACTACCGCACCGAACCGTATTGTATAATTTCTTTTCTGAAAGAAAGCATAATTTCTCTGATTTGAAATAACGGCATTTGATTCTTCTGCTTAATATCCTTTCATGTGGTTAATACATTGAGAAATTTTCTTTAAATTTTCATAAATATGTATTTGTAAAATCATAAGAAGTCAACAGGATGTTAAGAAGTGCTTACATATTTATTTTTTTAACAGAACGTATGTATGTATTGCGTATATATGTACGTACATGATAAATTGCGTTCGAGAGCATATCAAAGAAAGAGTAAATGAATAAATATAAATTGATTCTGCGTTTCCCCGAAGAATGCATGTCGTATATATCACCGTTAGAGACCTCATGAATCGTACTGAAATTTAATTATTTCGTATCGTGTATACTTAATTGCCTATTAAGAACGTACAACAACTACATTAAACGAAATTGCCACTATAACAACTGTGGCAAATGAAATACATGTACATAGTTATATATGCCGATAGTTAGTGTTTACATACTTATAAACCAGCATGCGATTCCTACTGAGAGACTTGTTCACATAAAAAGGAGTATACACTAGGGTATCTACTTATATATAGGGCACATACAACAAATTGGTTTGCCTCTCAAGATAAATATTAAATATATATATATATATATATCTAGTTTATATTCAGCGGATGCATTTTTTCTGTAGCTAACATTTTTTGATCTCGACGATTAACAAACTCCTGTCTTTTTGCCCGCGCGCCACAATAAAAATTATTTTATACGGACTGCGCTCCTCGTGTCTTTTGAGCGGGACAATAATAACCGTTGGGTAATACGGCGAAAATAAACTTTTTTTGTTATCAAGGAAAACTTTTATATGCACGTAAAATTATGAATCTAATATGGGTACGCTGTATACTCAGTATTTCCTCATTAATTTAATTGTAAAAGGGGATTAAAAGATTCAAAGAGGAAAATGTGTACGAAGGTATCCATTGTGCACATTTTAATTTATAGGAGGGATATCCAACTCTTTTTTCACGATTTTATAAAACGGCAAGAACAAAGTGGGGATATATACCATTACATACAT
This sequence comes from Anastrepha ludens, assembly GCF_028408465.1. Lineage (NCBI taxonomy): Eukaryota > Metazoa > Arthropoda > Insecta > Diptera > Tephritidae > Anastrepha > Anastrepha ludens. Next base: position 77,134,196 of record NC_071502.1, read on the forward strand.
GCATATATATGTATAGCTTTAACATACATTTTTGAAAAATAGTTCATTAGGAAATTTCAAGGATATTCAAAGATATATTTTTCAAAGCACAATATTGCACTGTATTTGTCCTTACGAAAAGTAAACATGGTTTTTTAATAACTGTTTAATATAGTCTTTCGTGCGATATCCACATTAATATTGAAGCCTTGCAGTTCTGTAAATAATTAAATGGATGATAAAGAGATATTAATTTAATAATGTTTCAACTGCTCTCTCTGGATTGCAGATGGACTTAACACTTTATTCCGATGAGAGTGGACATAATCCAAAATTTAAGAATTTTAATTTGCCACCGCTCGTATTTGGTTCTTATAGGAAGGTAGAAATGAGTCTTGATTCAAAATTGCCTTTCTTGTAATGCGTTATAACTAACCCTTGGGTAGATCATGCCCAGGAGGCGGAGCCCTTCCATTTAGTATCTTTGTGAAAATATGTAAGTTCAATTATGTGATAATAAAAATAAAATAATCTGAAGGAAAACGGTGATATAAATTCGCCGATTCTATTGAAAAAATTAATAAAATTTTTACCTCAGATATGCAAGTGGAATCTCTTCGATATTTGTCCATGTAAATGAAAATACTGCCGTGCTAGGATATAACTCTATTTAATCAGAGTACGCAGATATAGGTGGTTTTTCGACTGCATACGAATTACCGATACGGTTACGATTACCGGTAACTATGGTTTGACATCTGAGAATGGCAAACTCCAGTAAGATTTGAAAATAAGGGCCGATTCTTTTACCATTATGGTGAATGGCGAGCTCTAACGAGTCATGCTGACTGAATTTCTATTTCCAAAAATTAATCAGCTAAACAGTGATGAGATTTGGTTCGAAAGACACGGTGCAACTTGCCACACAGCGCGCCTAACAATCGATTTATTACAGTTGACATCATACGGACAGATTTGTTGGAACAGTAGTAAAAATGTGGACTGATCGAATGGACCATGTAACAAAAATAAATGCCATGAATTTATCCACAAGATTAAGATAAAACAAATGCATTCCAACAATATTTCTGTTTTTTATTATAATTTTAAGTTATCTAGCCCTTAAAAATCATCCGATATGCAGACCCAGCGGGTCGGGAGAAAGAATACATCCGCGGTAAGGCATGCCTGCCGTGAGAGGCGACTAAAATGGAGAGGAAGGCGTTCGGCTCGAAAGGCCTCACATACCCCGAGTACCTCCAGCGGCAGGGCTGTAAAGCTCAAGCTAATGCTACAATCGCCTCTGTCCCGTTAAAACTCTGGCAAGCCTTCGAGTACGTTCCTTAAACGTCACCATTAAGCGCAGGCTCAGTTGAGAAATCCTGACTAGTTCCTGTCCTGGCTCTGAACTCTTGCCCATGAAGCGTAGAGTCAACCCTCGCATGGCCTCCCTGCTCGCATAGATAGCCATGGGGACACTTAGGGAAACTGCACGTTCGTGTAAGGATAGCGGCGCGAAGTCGGGACTCAAAAGAATTTGAAAATAATACCCAAATTAGAAAACAAACCGCCGAGCGAAACACAGATGAGCGAATTAGAGATAAGCGAAATGATAAGGTGGATGCAAGAGCGGTCTTTAGAAAAAGTAGTTTACTACTAAGATCCCCACGGGCAAAGATCGCTCCAATTTTTAATGCAGCTGGAAGCGGACAAGCCCGCACTGCGTTCACAAATGTCAAAGCTGATAGCCCCGCAAACGGCAACGGGGACAGTAACATAAGCTTTCGGATGAAGGATGCCTCCAATACCGTCGTTGGAGGGCTACAATCAGCGCAGTACACGCCCTCTTGAAGTGGCAGAACGGCTTGTCACTCCCATTCCCGCGAATGGCAATACAAAAACGATCCCCAAAAAAAGAGAGCGAGTCCTTCGACGTTACTGAAATGTTTCCTCGGTTTGAGCTAATAAAAAACATGAGGAGGATGGAGCGATCTCCCAATGTAAGTTGGTGATAAGGGCTATGCAGCAGGCGTTCAGGCGTCAAAAGAACACTAGCAATGAAGTCAAAGCTGGAGTGTCCAAAATGGCTGAGCTGCTATATGTCACGCTGAACTACAGACGTTCGTGGAATGCAGCAGAAGATGGAAGGCCGCTCTCGAACCTCCGTAAGAACACAGCCGAACAAATAACAGATACTCCCACCTCTGCGACGACGAACCCGAAGCAAATGGCAACCAGCCCGGCTGCCCCTGAGAGCTGTAATAAAGCCAGGGCAAATGGACCCACAGGGAACAAAAAAGGACACCCTGAGAAAGCGGATGAAGGCTGGCAGACAGTTACCAAGAGGGGCAATCAAAAGAAGCCAAAGGATAAGCTAGCCGAGCCTAGCAAAAGGAGCAAGCCGCAACACGCAAAGCCAGAAGCTGGTGTGATAAAACCCGAAGAAGGCCATAGCTATGCAGATGTGTTGAAGAACTTGCGCGCGAAAATTACAGCTGATGAGTCAGTCAAAGTAAGGTCCGTCAGGAACACGAAGGCTGGGGCCATACTCTTGGAGTTTGGTAGGGGAGAGAAGGTGAACCCAGAGTTCGTGAATCAGCTGAAAAACACTGTGCAGGATACGGCTTCCATCGCGGAGTTGAAACCGAGCGCCACGATTGAGATGCGTGGTCTCGACTCCTTGACGGCCAAGGCGGAGGTAGATACAGCAGTCCGGAAACTACTTACCAATCAAGAGGAACAGATACGGACGAGGATAACGGCTGCGAATGCGTGGGAGCAAGTACGTCCTTTCCTTACGCTATCTCCAGAAGGGGCCGCGAGCAAATATGCGACCATGCGAACAAATTAAGAGATGCTAGATGGGATACGTGCATCAGATGCAGGAAACCAGGGCACAAAATAAAAGACTGCAAAGCAGCCCCTAATTGCATTCATTGCGTAGACGCGAAACGCGACCGCACTGACCACCTGCCAGGGTCAAGGAGATGCCCGCTAGCTAAGAAGTGATGAGAGTACTCCAGACAAATATGCATAGAAGTCATACAGCAGACGCTCTGCTCGAACAAATAGCTATCGAGAGGGAGCTAGATGCGGTCATCATTAGCGAGCAGTACGGACGGATTACCAAGGGAACCTGGTTCGAAGACGAAACAGGAACGGCTGCACTCTGGCAAGCTAGCGGTAGCGCATTCGCCATCACACAGGACGGAGCCGGTCGTTGCTACACATACATACGTTCAAAATAAACGCTTCGCAATGCTAAGCTGCTACCTTACCCCCAGAGACAGTATTGAACAGCTTAGAGCGAAACTGGACCTAATTGAGGATAAAGTTCGCGAAATAGGTGGCCCCTTCATCGTAGCCGGAGACTTCAACGCCAAGGCTGACGAGACATGTACTTCACATGGCTGCCAGACTGGGGCGTGTAGTGGCCAACACAGGAAACGCCACTACTTTTAGGAGACCAGGATGTGACCACACCGGATATCACCCTAGTGAATGATAGCCTGGCTGGGGCAATCAACGGGCGGGAAGTTCTGGAAGAATATACTGGAAGTGACCATCAGTATATCACATTCCGGATCAGTGCGAGAACTGATCCTACCCCAATACCTAAAACAAATGGCGATCCCAAATGGAACATGGCCAAAGTGAACAGTGAAGCGTTTCTAGCTCACTTTTATGCAAATTCCATGCCGCACATAAGGGGTGACGCTGGCTCGTTGCAAGCGCCATGATGCAGCGCATTGCCCAAAAGCTGTGACGCAACGGCGCCTCGCGCTGGGTTACGCTCAAGAAGGCGAACTGTTTACTGGTGGATGTCAGAAATCGCAGAGCTCAGAAGAACCTGCTTCCGTAATAGAAGAAGGTACACCAGAGCCAGAGGAAACAGAGAAGCAGAGGCGGAAGCTGCTGATTTCAGACAATCCCGAAAAGCGCTGAAGGAAGCAGTCATCGCCAGTAAGAAGTCAAAATGGGAGGAACTTCGAAGGGATCTAAATAGCAACCCTTGGGGCCTGGGCTATAAAATTGTAACGGGGAAGCTAAACGCCAACTCCACAGCCGTACATCTAGACAGTGATGCTATCAGAAAAATAGTGGGCATACTGTTCTCCATGCACCCTATGCTGTGCGAGGACCGAGACGCCCAAGGTGACGAGATGCTCCCACCCTTCACCGAGGATGAGCTTAAAGCCGCGGCAAGAAGCCTCAAAAGAAACAAAGCACCAGGCTCAGGTGGCATCCCAGCTGAAGCACTCAAACTTGTGGCTAAAAGCCGGCCAGATGTGATGCTCGACGTTTACAATGCATGCATTACTCAAAGCATCTTCCCTAAGCTGTGGTAAATACAGAAACTCATGCTGATCAGTAAGGGTAGGGGTGACCAAGCGCAACTGTCAGCTTGGCGTCCGCTTTGCATGCTGGACAGCGCCAGGAAATTGTTTGAGAAACTCATACAGCGTAGAATTACAGAGTCTGTTGAGAGAGCGGAAGATTATCAGCAAGGCAACACGGTTTCCAACGCGGAAAACCAACCCTTGGCGCAATAAAGAAGGTAGTGAGCAGCGCTCAACGCAGACGCCACTACCCCATCCGTATCATCGTCCTGGCAACGCTTGATTTACGAAACGCCTTTAACAGCCTACGATGGACAGACATTATAAAGGCACTGCGAGAAAGGTTTCGAATACCAAAGATCTATTCTCGGCCCCGATCTCTGGAATCTGAGCTACGATGAGATGTTGAGCATAGAAATGCCAGAAGATACATATCTAGTGGGATACGCGGACGATATAGCGGCGGTCATACCAGCTCGGGACACTGAGAACGCTAGAAGGAAGCTGAACGAAGTCATGATAAGGACCACGGCCTGGAACTCGCCAAACATAAAACCGAAGTCATCCTTATGACACGAGGTCACATGCCACTCGAGGTCAACATGCAAATAGGCAACACGTCCTTAGTGACCCAAAAAGTAGTAAAATATTTAGGTATTCAACTTGACTACAGGCAAACATCGGTGGGCCAACACAGAGCAAACGAGAGCTAATTATGGCGGCCCCAAGCTCAATTCTTCTGTACGGCAGCGAAGTATAAGGAATTGTGCTAAACTGCAAAGCCAAGTGGATGCGTGGGACTCCAAGAAGAAACATGTCATCACTAGCTCCCAGAACGGAGACGCCAAACCTTGATGCGGTGGCAAAGCCGATGGGACACTGAACCGAGTGGCAGATGAACGGCGAAACGTATTCCATCAATTCACAAATGGGTCCAAAGGAACTTCGCAGAAGTGAACTACTTCTTAACTCAGTTCCTCTCGGGCCATGGATACTTCCGGAGTTACCTATACCGTATGGACAAGGTAACCGATTCCAAGTGCATATACTGCGAAGCACCGAGCGATGACGCTGAACACACGTTTTTTAGTTGAGACAGATGGCTCGCGGAAAGAAATGCTCTGAGGGAGCAGATTGGCGACATCGCACGAAGCAACATAATCAGCAAAATGCTCGAGCGTGGGGACAGCTGGAACGCGGTAATGAAATACATCGAGAACGTATTACGACAAAAAAAGATTGACCTCAACACAGTGCAACAAAGTGAAGCCGCACAGATAGAGACACAAGAAGACGAGCCTATAACATGAAAGCTGGCTACAAATATGGTAGACCCAGACGTTCTGGGCCCTCCCGAAGTAATATAGAAAGCAGTTCCGGGAGGGGATGAGGGATCGGTTTAGTGGCCACACCACACGACGCAGTAGACGACGGTCGCTGTAAGTGCGAAGACATTTTGAACCTTTCTTCACCCACCAAAAAAAAAAAAAAAATCACCCGATATGTATGTATACATATGTGTATGTAAAAAATTGGCAATGCAAATCGGCCTTTAAAACATAACAAAAATGTGCTTACTTTGAGAAACATATGAATTCTAACAGTTATACCTATATCACTGTTATATTATAGTAGCGAATGCTTATGGAACCAGCTCAAACTTCGTAGCGTTCATTTGAGATGCCTGTCAACCGAGGATTTAAAGCCGAATCTTAAAACCAGAAGAGAGAATCGTTGCATTTTTTCAGCTAGATATTGGATCTCCTTACTAATAATATGATTTTTGTGTCGCCATCAGCACCGACACATACATCCCAGTGCAGCAACAAGAGCAACGCAGAACCAAAATGAAAAGCAGAACACACATAAAATTTACTTCCTATATTATGACTTTGTTGTACCCAGCTCAGCGGGCATCGCTGTTATGGCCTGATGAAGTTAGTCACCCAGTTCAGAAAGGTCGGGGAAAACAGAGCGTCACTGCATTGCTTAGTTTTTCATTTGACATAGTGCCGATACAGCGGCGCCTTAAACACTGGCGCTTCTCGTTCCAATGTGGGGTCTCCTCGCGCAGCGATGGTAAGCAATTTACGTCCAGTTAGTTCATCACAGAGAAAACCACTAACGCCCTTGGCGGTCATTTCCACCATCATCGCCACCACTGCTGACTGAACGGAAAGTATTGGCTTAATGAATATTTTCACTTAACTCCCGCATGCGAAGTGTGATACAGAGTCGTGGGGTACATTAAATGAAGTGGATGGGGGAATTAGCTGTCGCAATGTGTCAGTAGGTGTCATTTCGTGTCGCCAAGCAAATGGAAATTAAAAGAACAAAACGGGATGCAAGTCATCACTTAGAATGGTTACACTACACTCATTTCGCAAACATATTTTTAAACGGGGTTGAAAATATATGCATAAATATAATATCATCTGATGAATTCGTCTTATACGATGACTCTGAATTTTGCGGAATTATATGTATAAAATGGTGAATTTGAAGTCAAAAATTATAAACTAGTTTCTGTCTCTGTCTGACAAAGGCGGCGTAGGCACTTCAAAGACTGATTTCTTCAGGTATTGGCAAAAGCTCAATTAGTTGTCCGTTTTTGACGTTTTTATGCAGCTTCCATGCCTAAACGCTGTCAATCCATTACTCCAATCCATTAGTAAAATTTTGATTTACAAATACTTTAGTCAATACTGATGGCAATAGGACAAGAGTGATTGCATGGGCAGAGAGCCATATTTGAGGATCGGGCGGATCTAATATCCAAATTTAGACATAGATAGATATGTTTTATAAACTTAACCAATTTATTATCCAGCTTCAGTATTTACATGCTTTATTTATTCATTACGCTTAATTAACAAAGCTCTTCTCCATGGAATAATTGCCCAGCAGGGACTACATATTTATCCGTAAGTTTGGTGGGTACCTGAAAATTGTAAGCCCTCTATAACATACATACCACCTTGATCAAAAATTTTCCGGAATAACCGCCAGGTGACGCTCTAAGTCAACTGTTTTGAGTTCGTTTTTGTTTTTGTTTGATTGCCACATCTGTGATTAGCATCTCTACCAACAGTTTGTTGCCATTGCTTGCCATTTTTAAAAGTTGCGCGGTCTGGAGTGTTTTCGATTTTTTACAGGTTTAAAAATTGATTTGATTTTGCAAAAACGAGATTGTAATAAATTTTATGTAAAAAATTTATTCATTGCTGCGAAAACATTAGAAATGTGGGGAAACAGTTTCGGTACTGATACTCGAAAAATAAACAACCGTTTACGAGTGCCATGAACGCTTCAGCAGAGACCGTGAGCTCATCGAGAAAGACGAACGTTGAGCCAGGTCGTCGACTTCGAAAATTGATGAAAATATACATATATAAGTGAAAGAAAAGTTGATCAACAACCGCAAACTAATCTTGAGAGAGCTGGCAGAGGGCTTGAACATTGCTTATGGATCCGCTCAGGACTGTAGTTAATGATTTGGTTTGCGTCGTGCTGCAAAGTTGATCATGAATTTCATGCAAAAAAGGGACCGTGTTAATGTCGCCAACGACATGATTTCCAGGACTGAATCCTGCCCAACAAGACGTTGGCTTATCAGGCAAGTGCTCCATTCACTCCGAACAGACAAAAAAGAAAGCGATGCTCACAGTTTTTATGGATTACAACGATATTGTACACCACCGGTATTGTGGGAAAACAACTCCTGGATTTTGAACCAACATCCGATATCAAAAAAAAAAAAACGTATACGTGTAACCACCTCGGCGTTTTAACAGTCAAAAGGAAGCAATGGTAAAATCGAAGACGGCGCTGATGCTATACCCAGAAATGTTTCGAGAGTTGGATCAGACGCTGTCATAAGTGCGTTGCAGTTGATGGAGAGTACTTTGAAGGCGATACTATCATTTTTGAGGAATAAACTTGTGTATCGAATTTTCTGACTATATTCCGGGAACTTTTTGATCAAGGTGGTATGGTATAATTAAAGAAGTTTCATGTGTAAGCGGAATACGGCTTAGTCGAAGCCTTTTCAATACGGTAATGGACCAAATAACACAGGCTTTCAAAACATTGGAAGGATAGAAACCTAATAAAGAGCGCATACCAATTTTACTTATGCTAATGATGTTGTTTTGATCGCGGAATCTGAAGACAATCTTCGAAGACTATTACTGAAATTTGTTGTTCAGAGTCAATTGTTACAGTTCCATATGATAAAAAGAGAAAGAAAAAGGTCCAAACTTGAAACAGAGAGAACAATGATAGGGATAGAGAACACATGTTCGAGTGATCGCGACATTATTAAAGAGGCTCGAGAAATATGTGTGCGGGATGCTTCAAAGATATAATATGGAGCAATAAATGCATGAGAAATAAAGGCAAATTGTGTATATACAGAACTACTGATGAAGCTAAGAGACGTATAGAAAACCCAACAAAAAAAAAAAAACAATTGCTGTGTACAACTGAAATGCATGTACTCCGATGAATCTTTGGAAAAAGACGTTTAGACTGCATAAGAAACGATGAAGTACCGAATCTGGGTAAAGGACATTGTAAAGTTCTCCAAAACAAGGCGTAGAGTTTGGAACGATGATATTACATGCTTTCATGTAGAAGCGACAAGATTATTAGAGCAGTGCACCAGAAGTGCAATAATAAAAATTAGTTGTAATGTTCTAAAGTTTCTAAAATAAATTGTTAAAGTGAAGAAAAACAGTTGCCTACCTATAAAGCAGACTAAAAAGACGAAAAAATAGATAAAATTAAGGAAAAGAATGATACCTTTTATCAGAAATAGAGGCGATCTCGTCTAGAATGAATTCGAATAAATAAAAAAGTTTAAGTTGCTGAGTTTTTTTTTGGTTTAGGTTACACATTTCTACAATTTGTTTCATTCGCCAAATTTTCTTTGATGGCTTTTATTAATTGAAAAAAGTGGAACGTGGGACCCTTGAACTATCATTTAAAAAAAGTGGACATCCAAGAATAATTTTTTTTATCTTTAAAATCAATAACTCAAAACAGGCAATATGTAAAATAACCAAAATTAATCAGAAATGACTTAATAATAAATTCCTTATGTTTCTAGAACGATTTTCCCAGTAAGTCGGTATATGCATGCATTCAGAAAAATATCTATCCGTATACATTTCACTCTGAAAGTTTATTTGATCGCCATCAAAGTTAATAGTATTTTCATTATTCGAAAAAATTTTCTTATTTGCTTTTCGCTAAACCTACCACTGTATTTGGCTTTACGGCTTCATATATTCAAGGTGGACAATTCGGGGCGGTCATGAAAAATTCGTGAATTCGTATCTTATACAGCCGCAATGCATAGGGCAGGGTCTTTTCACCTAATAGAAGTATGATAATGCTATGATTATTTTTAGTGGTGGCAAATGAATGGTATTTACTAGAGGCATTTTTACTACAAACAACCTTTCGAGGATCCAGGGTTGACATCCAATATTCTGTTTCTGCAGGGAACCTTACATTTCAAAAGATCTTCTAACAAGTTCAGGCTCTGTATCCAATTCTTTGGGGAACTAATTGACAATTTGGAGCTTTATCCACCGTCAGTAACAACCCACATTGAAAAATCTCTCGCCGCTAGGAGTCTTCCTCCTGAGAAAGAAACTGTGTATACATCCCTGAGGTTTTGCGAAATTTGTGGAAATTTTAAGTTCACATATTAAAGACCAAAAATATTACAAAACTTTACGCCCTAAGACTACAAACCCACAATGCTTGAAACTGTGCGCTTAATAAAATAATATATTAATAATAATAAAATTTCATTAAGCTGCTTACAGGACTTAAAAAGCTGCGAAAGTGCGACTTCCTATACGTATTCATTACAAATAGAATAAATTTGAATCTTCTTATTTGTTTTCCAGAAGTCACAAATGCACGCATGCAGTCCCTACTTCAGCAGCTTATTCACTCAATAATCCATTCATTGGGACAGCACTCGTTGATTGCTTTTCAATATTCTTGTTCAATCAGTCTATCTACTCAGAATTTCCACTCTGATAGCTTGGCTGATTGCGATTTTTCATTTAAACTCATTGACTGATATAAAGATGTCAGTGCTAATCTCACGGCGTGCAGTAAAACATTAAATATATGCATACATACATAAGTACAATTTAATTATATATGTATAAGTGCTTTCTTAAATATTTTCTTTCGTACTTGAAAGAAATGCCGTATATTTCAATGGCAAACGGCAATGTCCAAAGGAAAATCAATTCTCAGGGTAATTTTCTTTTCATTTTAGTTTTTCTACCATTCCAATCTGTGCTTTTCTATAAATTCTTAATTCAATTTTTAATGCAAAATCACACCGGGCGGAAATTGCACTCTTGCAGAGATCAACGCCTCAGCTCATCAACGCGCACAACTTAAATGACTTGCGGAGGGAAGGACAGTAAGTGATACGGCATTGTTGTTTGCGCAAACAAGTGTAACCAACACAGCATAGCTATTTCCGTTTCCTGCTGTGCATCGCCGACGAGCAAATGGCAAATACCCATCGTTGCTCAGCTCGATTGTTTTCCGCCGAGCTGTGCTTAGCTTAACTGAGTGCCACCCACAGTTAAATCTTTGTTCAAGTTTATGAGTGGGCAAATGAACTCAAACCAAGTCACAGCACGGAGCGGACGGGCCGCTTATCATGCAAGCTTTTATGCGCAATTTTTTACTCAATACAAAAATAATTTCGCAAGTGGCTAAACTGCCCCAGAGATGCCCGTAATGCACTGGCAATGAATACAAAATATCAGACTTTGTGCGAAAAGTTTCAAAAAGTGGCAATGCAAAATGGAATGGGGTGGTAGAATTTATAGTTGGTAAAAAAGAGGGCATGCAATTATCTGCTTGTTGTTGTATTCGTGTGTACAAGTATTAACATTTCGATTAAGTCCAATGATTTCTCTGTATGAGTGACAATGTGACCGATTGTATTTCATAATTGATGAACAAAATCCTTCAGAATACTAAAAATTACAATAAAATATCTTAAAGCGCATCACATTGCGTGCTATATACGAGTATTTATGTAGATAGCATGTAATCTGGCTATTTTGCCTGCTACCCAACACTTGGCAGTGTCCTGCAGTGCAATGTTGAGTTCAGATTATGTGATCTGAACACTCAGTGGGTGCGATTGTATGCGAATTGGTGTACCGGAAGTAGAGTTTTGCGCAAAATTCGTTGAAATTGAATTGTGTATGGGGGATGGGTGTAAGGAAATGTCTCTGTGCGTGTGCGTATGTGCGCTGGTGTGGTAGCAGTCGCTCAACCATCCAGCGGATGTCATTAAGTTTAATGCACTTCCTGGCGCTTTGCGCATTAGCGATGCCAAGTGGCAGTGAAATAGCAAAAACAAGAATGCAAATAAAATTGCTTGTTACAAAGTGGCACAAAATATGAGACAATCCATGGCGGATGAGTGGCGACAACTGACATCCCGTACAAGCTTCTGGTCGTCAAAAAATTTTAAAACAAACCATTCAGAACAGAAAAAAATGCAAAAAATTTAGCAAGATAAACTTTTGAAAAGGCCTGGAAGTGCGTATTTGAAGTGAGAATTTCACTTTGCGTTGCAAAAACATTTAAAAGCAGCGGTGACCAATATATGGTGATCATTATGCGCCAGTTGTTATATGGCAGTTTGTCGAGCGTACCAAGTGGGTTCGTAGTGACCACCATTTGGTTGGTCGTAGGATCACCGCTCGCTGCATACACAAAATATCAATTGATGGACATAATTGTTGTTTAATAGCGAGCGCTTCTTGGAAAGCAAAAACTGCAATTTTACCACTTTCAAAGTTCGTAACTGTAAGCACCTCTATTCGAAGAACAGCGTCAGGTCGCACACAAACTGGTGTGGTGAAAGATTGCAGAAAAAAACTTTAAATGGTTCAGCTTTAGCCAGCGCCAATTATATAGCGGATTTTTCAATAGGGTTCTACCAAATCTGAACTGTTGTTTTGGCTTGCATTTTTGCGGAGGGGAAGGAGGGAGAAGGTTGACGATGTGCTGGAACCTTTGTTTTGACTCTTGTTATACTGAGATTTATTGATTTTCGGATATATATAGTATATGTGTAGGTATATCGATGAATGAAAATCACTCTGAGGGCATGAATTTAAGCCGTTTGTACTTTTTTAAAAAAGTTTTCGTTAGCCTGTATTCACATTTAGGCTTCAGATTTTCGTAATGAAATTAATTGGCTGCAACTCAAATGTCTATTGACATAAAATATATAGCAACGCAAAGAAGTGGAATGTTCCACAGAATCGAAAAAACTCCTCATATTTCTTTAGTTATACGAATCGCTTCCACTTTCCAACTATATGTCGAACAATCAGTAAAATTCTATTGTAGGTGTCACTGGTTGTTGTTCGAAAACCAAATCAATATTTTGTAATTGGTGTTTAAAGGGTGGAGAAAGTAAAATTTATTTATAACTTACCATTTACTGCTGAAGAATGATATCAGGCTGAAAACTATAATTTAACAAATTTTGCGGACTTGATGTCTGCCATTTAATCAGGGATTTTTTAAAGAAGAGCAACTCTACCGAAAGATGCTTGGTGGAACGATGTTGTTACAATAATAAGAAGATTTGCAGATGAAAATAAAATTCGCTAAAAGTAAATCTTGAGCACTTTTTAACACTTCGAGCGACAGTCATACAATATTTCAAATGTGTCCTTTGGCGCTACTACCAAATTCAAACCGGCAATGGTTTACTCATTCACAGAGAGGTCGTTGGTTCGAATCTCGGTGAAAGCAAAATTAATAAAAACATTTTTCTAATAGCGGTCGCCCCTCGGTAGGCAATGGCAAACCTCCGAGTGTATTTATGCCATGAAAAAGCTCCTCATAAAAATATCTGCCGTTCGGAGTCGGCTTGAAACTGTAGGTCCCTCCATTTGTTGGAACAACATCAAGACGCACACCACAAATAGGAGGAGGAGCTCGGCCAAACACCTAACAGAAGTGTACGCGCCAATTATTTATTTATTTTTATTAATGGTTTACTCATTTAGCAAAAGTTTAAAATTGAAAATAGTTTTTCAAACCATATGAGTAACGTAAAATTGAAATTTTTTTATAAATAAAAAAATGGAACGAAAATTACCAAATATTTTTCTTTAATATAAATGAACGGAATCATCAGTTTTTCTGTTGGGATCCATTAAAAGCACACAGTCTTTTAGCCTCCTGCTGCGACTTTTTGCCTTAGGCGTAGTGGTATTAGTGACGAAAATTTTTCCAATTTTTTATCCTGGCATTAACTTAAAAAGATAAATAAATTTGTTCACGAAGTTCCTAGAGAACTTCGTCCATTTTACATGCGGCTTACACGCTGGCTGCATCATCGGTCCTTATTTTTTTCGAAATGAGGAAGGAGCAGCCGTTTCGGTGAATGGCGAGCACTGTCGAGCCATGATGCCGGCATTTATGTCTCCAAAAATTAATCAGCTCAACATCGGCGACATTTGGTTCCAATAAACGGTGCAACTTGCCATGAAATTATCTATCAGATTATGATAAAAAAATCACTCCTACAGTATTTCTGTTTTGTGTTATCATTTTAAGTTCTCAAGCTCTTCAAAAAACACGATATAATATAATAAATAATAGATAAATGGGTTTTAAATATACCTTTTTATTTAAAACTTTTAAATGTATACGTCTTTAATAATACTATTGCATGTTCATACCTGACAAAGTAACTTAAGGCACATCGAAATGAAGCTCCATCAAGGACCAGTGTTTATCGATGGTATGGTGAATTCAATCGATTGATGATGATTCAAACCATTGATGCTGTGCGCGAACTGATATTGCAAGATCGTCATGTGACCTATCGTGAGATTGAGACAATCTTAGGCATTAGTGGGACCAGCATACATTCAATATTGCATACACATTTTACTGTCAAAAAAATTTGATCGCGATCCCACATAATTTGTCAATCGCTCAAAAAAAGGCTCGTGTCGATTGGTCGAAGGAAATGCTCAAAAAATACGATCGCGGGGCTTCGAAACACGTCTATGACATCGTGACAGGTGATGAATCATGGATTTACGCGTATGAGCCCGAAAGTAAACAGCAGTCGACTGCATGGGTGTTTCAAGATGAGCCAAATCCAACAAAAGTTGTTCGCGCACGAAGCACTTCCAAGCAAATGGTCGCCTGTTTTTTCGGAAAAACTGGACATGTCGCAACCGTACCAGTAGAACAACGCAGAACAGTAAATTCTGAGTGGTACACAACCATTTGTTTGCCAGTTGTCTTCCAAGAAATTAGGAAAACCAATCGCCAAAGACGGATCACTCTTCACCAGAACAATGCGAGCTCTCACACATCGGCTCAAACAACTGCATTTTTGAGCACCCAAAACATCGAATTAATGGGCCATCCGCCGTATAGTCCTGACTTGGCACCGAATGACTTCTTTTTATTCCCGTACGTAAAAAACAAACTAAGAGGTCAACGTTTTGCGACACCTGAAGAAGCGGTTGCGACATTCAGAATGCATGTTTTGGAGGTACCTCATTCAGAGTGGCAAAAGTGCTTCGACAATTGGTTCAAACGCATGCAAAAGTGTATAGATCTTCATGGAGAATATTTTGAAAAACAATAAAGTGATTTTCGATGATTAAAATTTGTTTTTGTTCTCTAATCCCGACATATAAAAGGCACCCCTCGTATGTTATAAGAATTACGTCATAAGAAATCACAGATACCGAGATTCTTGACGAATTGTCCCGCGATTTTTGGGACGTAAAAAAGTCCCGGATTCCGGGATTGCCATTCCTAAGTGGTGTTAAATAATGCATCGTAATCTCTTTTATTTTTTCTATATTCAGGAAGGCTATAACACATAAGTGCCTCCGCGAAGCACAAAACTGTCAAGCAAAGTTTTTGAAGCGTAAATAGCTCACTAAATTCGTCCATCCAAATTTTTACTTCACCTTATATCAAAGCATGCAGCAACAAACTGCAAATTCGATTTGGAAGTTATATCTGATTATTGTGGAGGAGATTTCAATGGGGTTATATTTCTTAGAAATGTGCTAATTGCACTTTCAAATGATTTAAAGATGAGCTGGAGTAAGAAAAATCAGTTTAAAGAAATTGGTGGCTCTAATTGAAAACCCTTTATTTTATTAATTTATTCACTTTTAGGATTCGCCCCTTTTCGCTGCCCAGCAAGCGTGGGAAAATAGGTATGCTGTGGCGCATCTGTTTGTTTGGGTGTCTGTCTTGCGAGGTTTGACTCAGCCGAAGCGTTCGTGCGCACTGTTAATTAAAACTTTTTAATTCCAGTTTTTGAAAATTTTATCTGGGAAATTAAGTTTCATACAAGAAAATATAAAACGACTATCAAGCAAATACTTGGTATTCCACTTTCCATTTTCATGGCATCGCTCCTACGTGGTTGTTGGTCTGCCAACACTCTCTTGCCAGTAATCGTTCAACGCGAAGATATAAATGTCCCCTTTTACACTATCCGCAGCACTTCTGAAAAATATGCTTCGGAAACACAGAATGATGTACAAAGTGTAAAAAAAAATTTTGTTGTAGGAAAATCAAACAAATATTCTTGCAACATGAAAAACTTGCAATCGCATGTGCCAGGAAATGCAGCAACAACGCAATCATCAAGTGCAGCACCGAGGGGACGGAGTGTACAAACAAGATGGACAACATTTACTGCCACTGAATTGTAATTATTCCAAATGAGTTCAGTTGCAGTCGTGCCAGAGTCAGCATCCGAATCAGGGCAGTCATCCCGTGGTACATACATACATATCTTCCATCCAATTGGACTCATATAGAAGCAGGCAATTTACATTTGTTGTTGCACTTATTTTGCGGCTGACCAGATGGGCGGATGAGTAAAAGGCAGACAAAAGGGCAAACAACCACTCGTTTGCTTTTTTAGCTGGCCACAATATCCTTTTCGTCTTTACTCCGCATTTAGCTTTCTATCGCTTTGTTGTCTTTTTTCTTTTTCCACAAAACTGGCAAGAACTCAAATGCGGCGGTTTTGAAGCTTAATTTCATTGCGACACAAAGCCACAGACAGAGCCAAAGACAGTTAAAATAAAAATGCAATATAGGTGTATATGTCCATATGTGTATGTATTGATATAAAAATAGCTTTTCTGGTTGGTATAGTTATTCCATATGAGTGTCATTTGTACGCGTAGTGTTGAGATTGGTGGAGGGTGGCTGTTGTAGAACTCTCATCTTTAACTTGTATGACTCTCGTTCGTTCTCAATTTACATGCAATGCGAGGGTATTTACCAACACATTCGCCATGATTTGTGGCGACTTGTAGAGTGGGTGACGCGGTGGCAAACAATTGTGCTACAGCTGACATGGCAAAATGTGTCAACAACCATATTTAAGGTTTTCCACATTTTTGGGTATCTCTTCAATCGTCCTTGTGCTTTGCTATTTAGACGATAGTGTGAATTATACCTTTTCTGGCTGAATTTTTTGTATTTGTATGTATATTTTGAAGAATTACAAGTTAATTAAAATACAATTTTTCTGACAAATCATTGTCCCAAAGTTTTTTTAATTGGAGTGGAATTTGTGAACATTGTTGTCTTGCGAAATGTGACTTTTATAAGGAGACGATTGCGGAGTTGTAATGAATGTTAAATAAATTATCGATGCAACGTAGAAACCACAAGATTAGAATACTCTCGGACAGCCAATCAGTTCTAAAAGCTTTGGATAGCTATACCTACAACTCAAAAACTCTCTTAGAATGCCACAAGGCACTCAATAACCTGGCATCCAAAAACAATGTCTCATTAATTAAGGGGCAGATGTAAATTTCATCGGACCTAGTCCCATGTTTGAATTTAACAAAAACAGCCTAAAACAAAAAGGAAAATACTGGGCCAAAACTCTATTAAATCAGTATTGGAACAACGTACAGAGTCTTAGACACTCCAAAAAGTTCCTAAGTTTCAATGTTAAAAGAGCTAACATGGCCCTCACGTTAAACAAAAAGAGCATTCGCCCTCACGGGTCACTTCACCTGCAACAAGCACTTACATAAATTAGGCATAACTAACATCAGCACCTGCAGATTTTGCTGCGACGATGAGGAGTCTATAGAACATGTCATCATCGAATGTCCGGGATTGACGCATAGAAGGAAAAAGTTTTTAAACAAGTTCATGCTTATAGATGAAGACCTTCAATCACTCCCTTAGAAGTAGCTGGTACAATTCATAAGCATACTTAACAGTCAATAGACAGCATAGGGTGCACAATAGGTCAATATGGTCGCAGTGCTAAAGGCCCATACCTTAACCCTTTATTACCATTAACCATTAAATAAATTATCGAAAATATTTGGAAAAATAATTTTTATATAAACTATTGATAGTGTTTCTTTGCTGAATGAGAGAATCTTTCTTTGTTAATTATTTATATGACAGTATTGGCACAGTAGACGATATTGCATTTAGATATTTATATAGATAGTTAGAATTCTTAATTGTCCAGAAGACTGATGAAATTCTCACAACTCTAAAATCTTAAGATTGACTTTCTCTGAATAGTTTTGGAAAGTTTTTATTTCGACTTTGCCTTCAATTGTAGCAGCAGTGGGGTAATATTCAAACAAGTGTGTGCATGACAAGGAAGATGAATGTATTGCCGAACATTTATTTTTACGCCCTACTCAAATGCTATAAAACATATTTGCTGTATGTTAATGAAGTGGAGAGGGAAGAATGCGGATTTAACCGCGAAGCATTTTCAATATGTCTATCCTCTCCACCTTTTAGCAGATTCGTGCATTGCGAAGAAGAGTGAAAACACCAAAGCAAATTGAAGTTTTCCGTACTTGCATGAACAATTTTCATTCACAAATTTCATTAAAATGATCCCAAACTCGATTTAAATGATCGATAGTCTAAAAAAAATAAGAAATGTAAAAACTATTTACGAAAATAATGTAGGGGTATTTTTTTAGAAAACTTATTTCTGTGGACCGACTAGAAATCTTAAGAATTCCGATATCTTAATTATCTCAAAAATAAACAACGTAAGAATTCTGTATACTCTCCACATAGAAAAAAATCAGTAAGATTTTTGACAAATATATCGAATGATTGACATGAGCTGGAAAATTTGTGACAGTACCTCCAAAAATCATTTTTTTTTTTTGTATAATATTAGGATTTAAAAATTTTATGTTTCCAAAAAATTAGCTCAGGTTATAAAAGATTTTAAGCTTGAAAACTCTGCATAAAAATGTTTAAAAGATTTATCAACAAAATTAAAATAATCAGGTTTTGTATAGTTTTGTTGTTGTTTTTTTTTTGTTTTTCAAAATATAAGTTTATGGAATTTGAACTTGTACAACGAAAACTACCATTCCAATGATACCTTAGAGGCTAAATCGGTGTCAATAGGCTGAGTTATTCAAGATTTCTTAAAACTTATATTAAAAAAAAAAAAAAAAAAGATTTTGAAGATGCTTTCGGCAGATCGACACATTTTTTTAAAACCATCGGTTAGGCACCCACAGCTGCCTTTTTTCGTTCCGTTCGAGGATTGAGGATCCTATTTAAAAGGTTATATTCATAAATCGATAGAAAATTAAATTGTAGGAAGCTACCTGGAAGATCAAGTCGATAGCTATAATAGAAATATGTTACATTCACGCCGAAAGTCGAAAAAGTCTGATCAGACCGGGGTGCCCAACGGAGGTTTAAAGCTATTTCAAAGCACATTTTCTGTAGTGCGAAATAAAGAGATGCGAGAAATTTTTTTATATACTAAATATACTATATAGTATATAGTATAAATGGTATATAATTGGTGCTTACATCCTTTGTTGGGTGTTTGACCGAGCTCTTCCTCCTATTTGTGGTATGCGTCTTGGTGCTTTCTTTAACCAGTGGATAACTTTAAGCCGGCTGCGAACGGCGGATGGTTTTTTTATGAGGGACTTCTCATGACAGAAATACAGCTGTAGGTTCGCCTTTGCCTGCCGAGGGGCGACCGCTATTAGAAAAAAATTTCTATCATTTGATATTTCAGAGATTCGAACATAGGCACTTCCGAACGGTAGTCACTCACCAACCCATTCGGCCACGGAAGCCGCGTTTGCTGTGGAAATATAAAGAGAAAATTAAAGTCCTTTTTTCCTCTGACTTAAGACTTTGCCTCATTTCAATATGAGTCTAAGTCAGTAAGTTCTGAGCAAATTCGCATTATTTTGACGCTTTGCAATAATGACGCTTTGGCTTATGGGCCAGACCTGATCCATTCTGATATGTGGTCGCCCGCTACTCTATCGCAGTTATATGCACACTATTCAACCCACCTCCAGCTTTCCTTTTCCTAGAAGAATCTTCGGTCTTACCAGAATACTAATAGCGGAAATTTGGCTACTCCCATATGCCTTACATGAAGTTTTCACTTTCAAATCCCCAATTGAGGTGTATTTAACTTGGGATTCCTCATCCAAAACTTTTTCGAATATATTCCCGTATCCTTCATTTCATTACCCACCTCTCATTTCGATTTTAGCTAGCGAAACACTTTTCCTTTTCGCGTTTTGCGTATTTCGATTAAAAATCACCAAAGTCCGATATGCTCAGCTTTTTTGCGCCCTAACGTTTTTTCGGCCAAATAAGGTACTTAGGAGGCACTATTTTTCCCGGATTTCCGGATTATATTGTGGCCAAATTACTTCCTTTATGTAAAGCATAGACTCAAGAGATAGATAGATGGATACTTGTATTTGCCACATCTTCAAATTGTTCGTTTGCGTGACTCACTGCAAGCGTCAGGAGATATCGGCGCTTAGGATTTGTATATTCCACTTATCTCATTTCAATGTTATTTGTTCTCAACGCACTTGTACGAGTATATCTGAATAAGCGTACGTGTAAGAATGTTAGAAACTACTACGTGAGCAATACGACATTAGCATATGCCCTATGTCCTTCATTGCTCCTAAAGCTACTGTCTTTATTGCTGTTATTATTTTCCTGATGTTAAGCCTCCTAATTACCCCTTTTGCTCAAACATTTGCCCACAGCTCAGATACAATGCAGGCGCCAGTAAAAATGAACATCAAGTGCACAATAAAGCGGCGCCATCATGGCGGCATATTCTCGAAAAGGGTCACTGTATCATATAAGTGGGTGAGCTTAGACATTAATTTTACCTTCAACATTCAGTACGAAAAAGATGAAGTTGAACATAAATTGTGATTTGTATAACGAGCACTTGTTAGCTTCCAGAAATATGGCGCACACACTCATATAAGCTTTGATATTTCCGTAAGACCAGACGTGCTTATCCGTCGGTCAATATAGGTCAATTAAATTAAAGGGCATTAACTGATTGCGCCAAATGCATAGATAACTACAGATATCACAACGCACAGATGTACACCCATATTCATGTGCAACTGTATGTATAAAAGCACAATCGCTTGTGAACATTTTGTATGGATAGGCTTAGATTGATTTCGGATGCCTCGAACCTAAACATCACACGATCCCGACACACATTTACATATATGTAGTGTATTTAATTTGGCGGCCGCCTTAGACGAATGGGTTGGAGCGTGACTACCATTCGGAATTCGAAGTACGTTAGTTCGAATCTCCGTGAAACACCAAAATGAAGAAAAATATTTTTCTAATAGCGGCCACCCCTCGGCAGGCAATGACAAACCTCTGAGTGTATTTCTGCCATGAAAAAGCTTCTCATAAAAAATATCTGCCATTTATGAAACAACATCAAGACGCGCGCTACAAATAGGGGGAGGAGTCGGCCAAACACCTAAAAAAGGTCTAAGCGCCTATTATTTATATACAGGGTTGGCCATATTAAACTGACCCATGTGATTATTAAAAAAATATGGAAAAAGAAACATTTTTTTGTGTTTCATTGTGAAAAACATTTAATTTAGTTCAAGGAGATTCGTTTACATCACTTTTTGAATATGATATCGCGCAAGTGGTCGCCCTTAGCTCGTATAGCGTAATGTGCCCGTTTTTCGGCGTTTTCCATAGTTTTGGCCAGCGTCTCGGCCGATATGGCGGCTATTTCCCGTCGGATATTGGCCTTAAGTGCGCCTAGTGTCTTTGGCTTGTTGACGTAAACCTTAGATTTCAAATAGCCCCAAAGAAAAAAGTCCGGTGGCGTCAAATCCGGTGATCGTGGCGGCCAGTCAAAATCGCCGCTTTTTGATATCAAACGGCCAAGGAACAAAGTCTTCAATAAGTTGACGGTGGCTCGTGCTGTGTGTGGTGGTGCGCCATCTTGCTGAAACCAGAAGTGCACCATACCATTTTCACGAACAATCGGCATCACAAAATCGGTTATCATGGCCCGATAACGCTCTTGATTGACGGTCAATGGTTGGTGTTGACCATTTTCAAAGAAGAACGGCCCAATGACCATATCAGCGCAAATGCCACACCAGACTGTAACTTTTTGGTCGTGGAGAGGTACCTCTTCAATAATTTGAGGGTTTTCAGTGGCGTAGAAACGGCAATTTTGCTTATTTACGGTTCCGTTCAAGGAGAAATGGGCCTCATCACTCATAATGATTTGATGCCAAAAATCCTCATCAGTTTGGGCCATTCGGACGACAAAATTGGCATATTCCAAGCGACGAGGCTTATCGGCCGGCAACAGTTGTTGATTTAGTTGTATTTTGTACGGGAATATCCCCAAATCCAAACGAATGATACGTCGTAGAGTGGTCCGAGGGATGTCCAACTGAGCAGAACGACGATTACCTGACGTTCGCGGCGATGACTCGATACTGGCTCGTACGGCCGCGATATTTTCGTTAGATCGTCTTGGCCGCTTTTTATTTGGACGTCGGGTATTAGCCACAGTGCCGGAAGACAAAAATCTTTTGTGCATTTGCTTGTTTGCGTTCTTTGACGGCGCTTTTCACTTTATTTTTTTTTCTCCACGCACGTTGCGTTTTTACAATCGAGAAGGAATTTTGAATGTACAGCTGAACAATTTCAGCGCGTTCTATTGGGGTGTACTGTTTCATGGTATAAATCTCCTTCGACTGACGCTTCCAACGCGGTATGTCATTAGCTGATCTGAAATTACAGTAAAAAGTTATAGGGTTACTCAATGGGTCAGTTTAATATGGCCAACCCTGTATATATATTATTTATAATTTATTATAAAAACGTGCATTATACCATTTAGATAGGTACTAAATCACAAGTGAGAATTTCTGAAAACCTCCTAGCGTCAAAATTGAGCTATCGCGAACGGTACTGGTCATATAATTATTGCCACGTTTATGTAAGCTCTGTTTCTTGTTTATACATCCAATCCTGAATGCTTAAAATTTATCTCTAAATGGTTGTCGCACAGTAAAAATTTTAGGTCTAAGTAAAGTAGATAAAATTAAACTTGAATGCGCTTTATATAGTATGAATCTTATATAGTATGAATGTATCTTGATAGGAAGAATTTATTTCAGAATTGGAAAGGAATTGTTAATGAATTACATATATCACTTCAGTTCGATCGCAAGGAACCCACGTTTTCCATTTTGAATCTCATAAATTTTTACGATTCGAAAATCACATACTAGCAAGTCTAGTCTATGCCCATTATAGAACATAATTAAATAGTTTGTATTAGATTTAAAATTGTACACATTGCTTACCATTCAACGTAAATGAAAATTATAAACAAAAATATTTGTTCTTAATTTTAGGATCCTCTCTACGGTCCCTCAAAAATATTGTGCATGAGAGTCTCCCAAAGGAATGTCGCAAGCTTCCATTGCGTGAAATACTCTTAAAACTCACTCCAATATCAAGAGTGTGTATGAAAGAAATGTCCCTCATGTGATTTTAAATAAAAATAATGATCGATAATAATCGTAAAAGGGAGACTGTTAATTCCTATGGTGATTATACCTACGGCTTAACCAAACTAGATGCAAGAGTCAATGATGTCTACTTGATTCTAAGTTTTGATGCGTGGAATTTATTAGTCGCAGTGTGAATAACTACAATGCACAGTAATCTCTTATTTCTACCTTAGTGTTGTGAATCAAATAGAAAAAAATACTGCCCAAATTATGTTAGGAAATAATAGGCTTCTTCTATTCACCACTTCTCTGCTCGCCTAACTTGACGAAAAATTTGCATGCGAAAGCAGCAACAATCAGTATTAGCCGCTAGCGCGAGTATGGCTGTACCTCATAAAATTGGTATAACTCACTTTTTTACAAATGTAAGTCTATTCCAACGTTGATGAAGGTATATTCATTTATACCATTTGCTTCATCTATTCGCCACTCGCTTACAGTTGGCGAAAAGAATAGTTCTAATATAATTAAGTTAACATGCATATTTAGGGTAATCTTAACAGAAAATACAAAGTTAATATTTTACTGAGAGAGAGTCGTAAAACTAATGTAATAATATTCATAGCTTACCCCCATGCGCATGCGGGCCGCTGCATCGTTTATAATTAACTGCGTCGTTTTTAAGATAACTATTCCTGTAGCTACCATCCCTTCACGGTGACGCAAATTAACTTGCAGCATTCCAAAGCCGCTACTGCACTACTAAGTAGAAGGCTTTCCCAGCCGCACACATTACCCCACATAACAGCAGTGCAAGAGCCCTGGGTTTTTAGGGGCCGTCTCTGTGGCTTAAGTGCGCTGAAAGGGGCCATGTTATTATATGACAGGAGTTCTAGTAGACCTAGGACCGGTCTTATAGTATCATCCCATCTCACTGTGAGGGGTCTTGAGCAATTATGTTGCCAAGACCTGTTAGCGGCTGAGGTGTGTTACAGAGGTAGACGCGGATGGTCGAAGTTTGTGATTGCATCTGCTTATTTTCCTTACGATGCTCTGGACGGGCCACCACCCGGGAAGGCCACTAGTCTCGTGAGGTTCTGTGAGCGGCGCAGTCTGGGCCTCATCCTATGTTGCGATGCTAATGCCCAGCATACAATCTGGGGCAGCAGCAAGTGCAATGGACGGGGCTCTCGACTATTCGAATTTACCGCGTCCTCTTGCCTAGACATACATAACAAGGGCTCACAGCCAACGTTTGTAACGGCTAGAAGGCAGGAGGTGATTGATCTAACCCTATCAAACTCAAAACTTGGGTGGTCAATCACCCGGCGTGGACCGGGTGCTAGTAAATTGGATTCGTTCGATGCTGGCCCAAAGAATCGTTTCGGTGCGAGCAGAGGAAGATCTGCTGGTGTCATCTGGGGTTAATAGAGGCTGCCCCCAAGGCGGTGTGCTGTATCCATTGCTCTGGTGCATGGTAATCGATTCTCTACTCACCACCTTACACGATTCGGGAGTCTACGCACAAGCGTATGCGGAAGATGTTGCTTGTTTGGTAACAGGCCCTTCGCTTATGAACATCTGCAGGAAAGTGCAGAAAACTCTGGATCGGATTGACACTTGGTGCTGTGCGAACGGGTTATCGGCAAATCCCGCCAAGACTGGTATTGTCCTCTTTACCAGAAGGAGGAAGCTTGATGGACTCGTTCTGCCAAAGCTAAAAGGAGTCACAATCCAGCTATCCAAAGAAATTAAATATCTTGGAGTAATACTCGATAGTAAGCTCCTATGGAAATCACACGTTGAAACAAAGGCATCCAAAGCACTGACAGCTTTCTGGCAGTGCAAAGGTGTCTTTGGGAAAACGTGGGTCTCTCTCCTAGCAAGGTCCTATGGATCTCCACGGCTATGATAAGACCCATTATCACCTATGCATCAGTGGTCTGGATAAATAGACTCTCTCCAGTGAGAGTCAGGAGGACCTTATCGATTCTACAACGCACTGTGGCCATCTGTTGCACCGGAGCTTTTCCGACTACTTCAGGCCCGGCACTAGATGCTCTGATTGGTTTACCACCACTTGAAGGCCATCTGCAGACTGAAACACAGTGGAAACTGGTACGGCCCTTGTCCGGCATTGGCATGGCAGAGAAGGCATGGGCATCGATCCAACGATTCTCTCCATGCCCCTTGACTCCATGTCATCAAGGGTCGTACTTGAAAAGAGATACAGTGTAGTGCTACCAGAGGCTCAGTTGTGGGGAGACTCAGAAAATGAGCCCGGCAAACACTGTTTTCGCATTTTTTACGGATGGCTCCAAGACCGAGCATGGCTCCGGCTCTGGGGTCTACGTGGAATCCAGCAGACAAAACTGCACTTTGCTCTTGGAATGCATGCATCTGTGTTTCAAGCGGAGGTGTATGCAGTTCAAGAAGCGATGAACTTTGTTGAGGAAAAACGATGGAGAGGCAGATCTATATGTGGCGGTAGTGAAGTCCTGTAAATCCAGGCTGAACTATGTCGGTAGACATAATAGCCTGATGCTAACTTGGGTCCCGGGACACGTGGGTATCGCGGGTAACGAGACCTCTGACTCCTTAGCTAAGATGGGCTCTGAGGCCAACTTCTTTGGCCCAGAGCCCGTTTTGCCACTCCCTTCTGCGGCCATCACGCCCACTGTTAGCAAGTGGGTAACTACCACCCACAAGCGAGCTTGGCAGGCTGAGAGAGGCTGCAGATGGACAAAAGTAGTATATATGCAAGTATATAGAATTTTTATAGTAATGCTACCTACTCAGTTTTCATTTTAAAACCAATATAATTTTTCAAAGGACTTTTAAATTTAAAAGAACAACTGCCATTTCAAAGATTGCTTGCACTCACTCAATAATATAAAAAGAAAGAGGATATTTGATATCCAGCTGTTAAACGAAAATTGTTTGCTTCGCTTTAACTTCGTTCCCGCGAAAAAAAAGTTGAACTGGCCCCCATGAAATAAAGTATGGGCAATGGATACTACAAAAATATTTACATATCCCGGCTAAAAGGAGACAAAAATTTGTTTTAATAATTAGCTGGATATATCCTTTGATATTCATATTATTATCATTGAGTACGTATAATTATTTAAAACTTTTTTTTGAAAGTTTAGCCTCTTGAAGATTTACAGTCCTTTAAAAATTGGAATAACAAAAGATGATTATGCGGCATATTTATAAAAAGTCTATAGTTTCACGTGCCTGTGAAGTTTTTCTTGGTCAAAAAAAAGAAGTTGATTCTTATCGCGCGGTGTAATTGAACGACTACTATTAGGAAGAAAATGATTTTATGATATATCCTGGCTAAAAAACGCCACGGGTTGAGTGGCAGAGTCCACATTCTTAGCCGTTCACATAAATATGCACAAATACATATATCGAGTACATTTTTACTTTTATTATCTTACCACTCACTAGCCATTATTAGCCACAAGTTGGCTGAATTTTTCGTCAAAAGTAGTACCAACGCACGTTACAAGTACGGAGCGTTGATCAATTCGCCCAACTGTGCTTGTGACGACCGCGCACATAATGCAACGGATAAATGACAAAACCCGATTATGCCAACCACGTCACGTTATGTTGTCGCTGCTGCCTGCTGCCATCACTGTGTCAGTCAGTTTCGTGAAATATCACACGCTGGTATTTGAGTATTCGACTAGGACGTCAATTTAGTACGCCCTTGCATCTGGCGCATATTGTTTTAGCCGATTGTGCCACACACTTCGTCAGACTAATGCTGGACACTGTCAGTGACATCATCGTCTCGCCGCACGACGCTGAGACGTCGTTGCAGATGGTGGGTCAACCGTCTGCTTTATATATTTGTTTGTGTAACTGCAGGTCGTGTTGTTGGACTTTGAACATATTTCAGTTGGTTGCTTGCTGTGGTTCTCGACATTTTAAGCTGACACTCCTGAAACACCAGCAATGTGTTGAAATTCGTGCTTGTGACGCACACAAATGCAGATCAAACATGTATTGTGTATGCAACAAGGCCATTATAGTCCTCCAAGTTGGTGAAAAGAGCAACGCATAAAATGTGGTGGCTGCATTTGGGAAAGGAATTTAAAGTTGGTAAGGCGTTGAGGTGCTTAGTTGAGGAAAAGTAGCAGGTCTCTTCTGGCACTTTTGAATCTATCGATTGTGTAGCAAGCTCGTGCACATCCCAACACCCATTCCTCTGGGCTATAGATTGAGTGCTTGTTGTCTGGCTTGGAAAAATAGCGGAAAATTGCATACAAAATAGAGTCGTGAGAAAAAAGATTTGTCAGCGTTATCACGCAAGGGGTTGATGTGTTGACTGACTGACTGTGCGCATTTCGCACTTAGCGTAGCTCAGCGGGCGCGCGCACAGATGTGAGTAACTACGTACTTTGTTATTGTTATGTACTTTCTTACATCTGGTTGTATGTAATCTTTTTATTGTTGTTTTGATCGGGCTTGTGCTTTGACATGATGGCATATCGCATGTCAGCGGATGTCCGGTGACTCATTCTGCGGTAAGAGAGCGGAAAAAGCCACAACAGCATTAAGACTTTCCTCAGCCTGAAATGGCATTGACTGCGCCGCGACAATGTGGCATATAAAATGCGTTCAAAATGGGGAGGAAACCGCATTCATTGTATGCAGCAAACGCGATTACCTTATTTAAGTGCATATCCACTAAAAAGGCTGTCCCTTGCGCTGAAATGTTTTTAATGCGTATATACAGGTGGCTTAAAACGCCCCAAAATAGAAAATTTATAGTAAATTTCAAACAATGTTAGAATTGAGCCATGGTCCACTCAATACTTAAAAAGCTGATAGATGCGTGGATGTGTGAGATGCTGTTGCTATGGATACCGTCACCCACTAGATCTTCTAGCGCACACTAAGCGAATTAAAATCAAGATATTCACACGATGCCGACTAGGTTACTTACTTTAGTTATATATAGGGTTATTCAATAGGTGCGCTTCAACTTTTTTCCGATAGGGAGGGCGAACGACGCAATATTTTTTATTTTTCGCTTGTCATTTGTAAACTTCATTAGTATACATTTCATTATGGAACGCTACACACTTGAGCAACGATTGCAAATCGTGCAAATTTTTCCCGTTCCGTCCCGTCCCGTTTTGGGGTTATGTGAAGTCATTGGTCTACAGTAACAAGCCGGCGACGATTTGTGAGCTCAGAGCCAATATTGAACGCGAAATTGCTGGAATTTCGGCCGATTTATGCAAAAGAGTGGTCGAAAATTGGGTTCAACGATTGGACTTCGTAAAACGTGCACGCGGTGGTCATGCAAAAGAAATCGAATTTCATACTTAAATGTATATGTTCAAACTCGATAATAAAAAAAAAAATTAGTCAAAAAAGTCAAACCGTTTGTGTTTTATTCAAAAAAGTTCAAAAGTTGAAGCGCTCTTACTGAAAAACCCTATACTTGTATATAGGTATATAAAATTGGCGCTTACACTATTTTTGGGTCTTAGACCGAGCTGCTCCTCCTATTTATTTATTTATTTATTTAAGTCTATGAATTACAATCCTTACAGACTATGATACAAAAGTTGCTTAGATTAAGCTACAAATATATTATATGTATTTAAAAACTATACTAGCTACTAACTAACTATAATATAGAATTCAAAAGATTTAAAAGTGCTGTTCTTGAAAGCGAGAAATCAAGAAGAACATCATTATGAACGGCATTTAATTCCCGTAAAGCACGAGTAATGGGAGCATTGCTGGCATACGTAGTTTTAAAGTTTCCCCCATAATAAGGGTAGAAGTTCCTAAGAGATCGCTGCGGAACATTAAATCGAATCCTTTCCAATAAGTAGGGACAATCAATTACTCCAGTAATAATATTATGAGTAAAAGACAGACACAGTATAGTCCTACGAATCTCTAAGGACTTGAGACTTATAAGCATGAGACGAGCAGAATATGATGGCATGGGATCAATAAAATTCAGGGACCGAAGGGCATATTTGAGAAATATTTTTTGCACACGTTCGATTCTATTAATAGCTTGCTGACTACAAGGTCTCCAAATAAAAGCAGCATATTCTAAGTGAGATCTAACAAAAGATGTATACAGTAACTTAATGGTATAGGGATCAGAGAACTTAGTGGCGTTCCGTCTGACGAAGCCCAACATCGAAAAAGATTTAGAAGTAATATAATTTATATGGTTATTAAAAGAGAATTTGTTATCGAAGATGACGCCAAGGTCCTTAAACTCACTAACACACTGCAGGACACATGCCGAGATCCTGTACTTAGTGCACAAAATATTAGATGTTTTAGAGTACGATATTTGGAAGCACTTAGATAAGTTCAGCGAAAGTCGTGAATTCTGGCACCAGAAATAAAGCCTATTCATATCGGCTTGAAGTTTAATGGCATCCTCTTGCGTCTTGATCGCTGAGAAGATCTTAAGGTCATCAGCATAAAGCAAAAATTTAGCAAATGTGAAACAACTTTTGATGTCATTAATAAATAACACAAATAAAAGCGGTCCCAAGATACTTCCTTGCGGAACACCTGAGATGGCAGCAAAGGAAGTAGATGAAATACCATCGATTGTTACTACACAGCGTCTATTGCTCAAATAAGAGTTTATCCATTGCAGAAATGTAGAATGAAAGCCAATACTAGCTAATTTTTTAACTAAGATTCTATGAGAAACTTTGTCGAAGGCTTTCGAAAAGTCGGTGTAAATACAGTCGACCTGGAAGCCAGCGGAGACGCGGCGTGCGTCTTAATGTTGCCGACTCCAAACGGTAAATATTTTAATGAGGAGCTTTTTTGTGGCAGAAATACACTCGGAGGCTTGCCATTGTCTGTCAAGGGGTCACCGCTATTAGAAAAAACTTTTTCTTAATTTTGGTGTTTCACGGAGTTTCCGACCTACGTCTTCCGAGTGTTAGTCACGCATCAACTTATTCGGCTACGGCGGCTTGGGATAGAGTTCCCATTGTCTTTGCTGAGCCGTGGATTTCTTATTATGCAGCTCTGCCTTTCGTTCACCCCTGCTGCATTCCCTACATGTGCCTAGGCCACTCAGTGATTTTTGTCTATCAATAAAGGAGATTTTTGCTCCTGAAGCCAACCTGAATAGATCATGGGTCAAGAGTCTTCTTACTTAATTAAAGTATAAATACTCATAAGCCGCGATATCGGAACGGCATTTTCTGAACTCGAGCACTCGAATGAAATAAAAGCGATGAAGCGCAAAGTATCATGCCCTCCGTGTTGTTATTTTATTGTTTAATCGTAATAGAGATTTTCTTTAATATTTTACTTAGTTGAAAGTTTAAAGACGATTACATTTAAGTTTAACTGGGGTCCTATCTTGGTAAATTTGCGCACAATACATTATTTCAAAGCTTCACTTGCCTCTGGTTTATGAACATAAACTTTATTTTTAAGATGATCTCACTGCTACAACAAAACAAAAGTTGGTAAACAAGAAACTCAATATGGAAAGCACTAGAACACAAAAACCATAATTTTTTGCCCGAAGCAAAACGTCAAGGTTTTTGTCTACAAAATTGCAGATTTTGCAAAACGAAAATGAAAACAGTAACAACTACTCACTTCGACATACTTTGCATATTTGCCCTTTTTTACATATTTATTTGCTTAATTGCTTTTTTTTAATTCCACTTCTTTTTACACAAAACAGTTAATAACTGAATTTAACAGTTTTCACAAATTTGCCCGGACTTTCCGTCTCGGCGACTTCGGGCTCGTGAGAAACGCAACTTGCTCTATCAAAGTAGTTTTCTACAGTCCGAGAACCGACAAAAGAAATATCAAATTGTGAGTTATGACTGGAAACCCGTTTGGGAAAGAAAGTGGAATTTAATTATTGATTTATATAAAAATTACGTCCCAGTAAACTTAAAATGTATTTCAAATATATTTTCAGTTAAGCAGTTGCTGCCACCACAGGAACTGACACATTTAGTCCCATATTTGTAGTTTTTTTGAAATTACTGCAACGGCTAAAATTTTGGTCCATCGTTTTTTCGTTGTTACTGTCCAGATCCGAGTCAAGTTTGTTTCTACTATTTGTGTATGAATACTACAATATGATATTTAAAAAGACTGTTCGCTGTTGAAAACCAGGGAGACATTTTACCACTCAGAAACTAGTTGTCGAAGCAAGCAATGTTTTCGTCATTTCTGTTTAATACGCTCTAACCAAATATCATGGGTATCTATCAGTCTCACGTCTTTCCTCCTAAAAATTCTAGAAAGGTTTGTCGATGAGTATTTATGGGGCGTCATACTAATCAGCAAGCTCTCTCCGGTACAACACGGGTCGGGTAAATTTTCAGAAACTGCTTGACACTCGCTTGTCGAGCTCGAGGAAAAGAGCCTGTCAGAAAAGGAGTTTACTTTGGTAGCTTTTTTTGATATTGAATGAGCCTTTAAC
The DNA here is from genome assembly GCF_028408465.1 of Anastrepha ludens. Taxonomy (NCBI): domain Eukaryota; kingdom Metazoa; phylum Arthropoda; class Insecta; order Diptera; family Tephritidae; genus Anastrepha; species Anastrepha ludens. Next base: position 77,165,887 of record NC_071502.1, read on the forward strand.
AATATTAATACAAGCGCCATAACGGGTACCCTCGAATCTAATGTTGCTACTCTGCTACTTGTCAGAATAAAGGTAATAGCAAGAATCAGGCGTCCTCTCCCCTCTCCTCTAGATTTTCGCAGTGAACTCCTTGCAGCTGACCCTAAAGAGAGGGGGTTGCCACTTTACAGCTTACGCCGACGTTTTGGCAATTGCGGTTAAAGGCAAGAATCCCAACACGCTCATGGATATTCTGCGCTCTATCATGGCCACGTTTAGTAACTGGACAGAGATTAGGGGACTCGGAATTAACCCCGATAAAATGAACTAATTCTCTTTACAAGGAAACATAAACTGCCCCCAGTCATCTCCGCTAATTTTCAAAGGTGTGGAGATTCCTTTGAAAGATAATGTTAAATACGTAGCACTCATATTAGCACTCTTCTCGGACAGCCAGGCAGCCATAAATGGACCAAAGATTGTCCAGGAATGCCTGGCAGCTCTAAATGATATTAGCACCATCTTCAAGATTAATTAGTCTTATATGGGTTCCGGAACATAGAGATATTGAAATAAATTGCAAGGCCGATGAGCGAGCCAGAAAGAGAACTAATCTTTCACTGGTTAAAAATAGAGGCAATATTGAAATTCCTATGGCAACTTGCAAATTAAGCATAAAAAATAATACTCTCCAGTAGGCCAATAGATCATGGAAAAAAGAAAGTACGTGTGTTACAACCAGGCTAATTTGGCTGCAAATAAATAAGAAAAGAGCAGGAGAACCTGTCAAGAGAGAACATCTCGAAGGTTGTGGCTTGCGCCACCGGTCATTGCCTGTTAGGTAGGCACTCTTTTAGGTTAGGAGTATTTTCACATAAATACTGAAGAAGTTGTAGATACAAGGAAGAAACAGTAAACCACTTGTAATTGTCCAGCCTTAGCTAGGAATAGAATAAGGTTTTTAGAAAAATACCATCCTACGCTTCATAAGGGAGTCTAACTGGTTGTATGAAAAATAAACTCTAAGCCGACGCCAAAACCTTGACCTAGCCCACGTTCACTCTTATGGATAATATTCAACCAATGTAAGCTCGTATTGAGTGTTCTGGAAAGCCCATCACCATTCATGAGGTCAGTTTATTATGTATTTGTGTTTCCTTTACTGGGAGACAGTGAATTGCTTTTAGCGCCGTTTTAACACCTCTGTTGCTTTGGTAGTTAAATTTCCAAGATTGCTGTTTTTTTAGCCCCTTCGTTGTGTATAGGAAGATACCTCAATACCAAGTCTGAACTTTTGTTAATGTTATTGGGGAAATGTTATTGCAAAAATCGTGAACTTATTCGTCCATTTCTCAACATTGTTGTGGTATGTTTGGCCTATCCGCTTGCTCTTCTACCTTCCAGTATCCTGTGCAGTAGTTACCAGTATCCTAGCAGATGTTTGGTGTTACATATATCTTCCTGGACATGCTAGAGGTTACTGGTACTCTCCATCGTCTACTTGAAATGTTGTAATAGAGAGTCTGTCTTAATCCGGCTGAAGGGTACTTTTGTTGGTGCCGCATCGAGCTTAAGGAAGATATCAGCCTAGCAAGCTCATCCATTTTCCGATGTTCTTGAGACCAGAAACCCATACCAGAGTGGTTTGAGCCATTGACTTAGCGAGTTGAGTTCTCCTATACACTGCATTACAAGTTCGAGAGTTATACTGTTTGAATTTACAATCAGCTCGAGTTTGCCTATTTGTGAAGATTGACTCCAACTTGCATGACGTCGGAAAGGACATTGGAGGCTTCCTTGATTGCTAGCAATACTGACTGGAGTCCGCTTGGTCTGGAGGGCGCATTGAATTATATAGTTGCAGGTATTCAGAGTATAATACTGCCCCGATGCCGCATGCTGACATGTGTTCGTTAGTGTAGATTTCTGCACCGAAAAGATTCACCTCCTTCTCCTTTAGATGGGGAGGACAGAAACTGGTGTTATGCATATAATACACAAATATTTCGAGAGCAACCATTTCGGGCTACTTACTTCTAACTATGCCAGTGACTCAATTAACGTAAAAGTATGCTATTTACCATACATTTATATTAGAAAAAGTATAGGGTGATTTTTTAGCTATTATCTTTTTAAACAGTTGACGCACGTTTCGTGTTTTGTTTCACTATCAAACATCTTCAGTTTGGTCTATAATTTAACCATGAATAGTCTTATAAACGAACAACGCTTGCAAATCATTGAATTTTATTATAAAAATGCGTGTTCTGTTAAGAAAGTTTATCGCGCGCTTCTTCCATTTTATGGTCAGTTTAATCGAGCCAGTGTTAATGATGACCATCAATTATCGATTCGTCGCCGTTCACAGCAATTGGGCATCTGTTACTCAACAACGTGGAAAATTTTGCGAAAGGATTTAGGTGTGAAGGATGTAGGGGTGATGCCTTTCAAAATACTGCTGGTGCAAGAATTGAAGCCGAACGACCTACCGCAACGCAGAATTTTTGGGGAATGGGCTCTTGGAAAGTTGGCCGAAAATCCACTTTTTTATTGAAAAATTGTGTTCAGCGACGAAGCTCATTTTTGGATCAATGGGTACGTAAATAAGCAGAATTGTCGACTTTGGAGTGAAGATCAACCAGAAGAATTGCAAGAGCTACCAATGTATCCAGAAAAGGTCACAGTTTGGTGCGGTTTATGGGCCTGGAGGTGTCATTGGACCGTACTTCTTCAAAGATGCCGCGAATCGTAACTTAACTGTGAATGGTGAGCGCCACCGTGAAATCATATCCAAATTTTGTTTGCCCAAAATGCAAGAGCTTGACTTGCATGACATGTGGTTTCAGCAAGACGGTGCCACATGCCACACAGCACGCGTAACAATGGACTTGTTGAGAGGCGAGTTCGGTGAACATTTTATTTCACGTTCGGGACCTGTCAATTGGCCACCCAGATCGTGCGATATAACGCCTTTAGATTATTTTTTGTGGGACTATGTTAAAGCTCATGTCTATTCAGACAAGTCTGCTTCAATTAACACACAGGAAGACAACATTAAAGCATTTATATGTGAGATACCGGCCGAAACATTGGAAAGAGTATGCCAAAATTAGATTAAGCGGTCGCGGTCAACATCTGAATGAATTAATATTCAAACATTAAATTTAAATAAAAAGTTCATGCATTTTTCTGAATTTTACGTGTGTTTTTTTTTGAAAAACTTTCCTATAGCTCTTAAAGAATTACTCTTTATTTTAAAGCTCGACAATGCCAATGTGCCATTTCATAGTATGACAATAGCTAGTATGGTTTCAGATACCCTCACATACAATTGCATGAGACAAAGTATCTCATGCATGCACTTATTTTTTTCTCCTTCGAAGCTATAATGAGTAACACTGCAGCGTAGGCACCTTTCGCTTGCACATGGTTTTGTGCTTTTGCAGGGCTGTCCAATCTTCTTACTTGCATCTCCATGGCTACTCTTTTTATTGCACTTAGGACAATGCCAACCTTTCGAACTGTGTTAGCGTGTTTTCGTAGAAGACATCCCTCATAAAAATCCTTTTAAGAATCCTTTCTATTACCGGTTTTTATACGCAGCAACATATTAGAAGATGTTAACAGGAGCTCTGCCATATACCCCATAAGCATTTAGTTTTTGTATACGGAGAAAAACAGCACAATTGATTCAATGTGAACATGTTTAAGTTGAAAAATGTCTTCTTTGAGTGAGAGTATCACTATTCCTTAAGGATTCAAATATGATACACTTACTCTTACACATTATTTACGAGTGTATTATTGTGATAACAACTGTATTGTTTGCTTCCTTCATTGAATGTTGTTTTCGAAGATCTCGCTTCCCGTATCACTGTGATTGTATGCCGTATCCACGCACTTGAGTCGCTCAACAACGACTTATTGTGCAGGATGTCGGCTGGATGATGGCGGATGGCTCTTAATGTAATTAACACGTTCAGGATGTGCTGAGTACTAAAAGTGCACGTAAAGGTTAAAAATGCAACCCTTTAAACGCGCTGACAGCGTATGCAGCATGATCGCAAATACAGGCATGCCTATGTACATACATACATACATTTATGTGCGTATGACTGTATACAATAGTGTAAAGCTGATATCAGCGATGCGGGTCACATCAGTTTTCACGTAAAGAATGCCAACTAAATTGCACTTTGTCAGTGCGCCTTTTATGTATACTGGTTGTTACTTTCGTTGATTATCCTTCAGTGTCAGTTGTTTACATTCCAATTCTTATGAACGTTAAAATGAGCCTTTCAATGGTTCCACTAACAATGACCAAGAACTTAATTGCCTTATATTATCACGAGCAACTTTAATAATCGAATAATTTGTTATTTTTCGGAGCCGTCATGTAAACACCCATACGAATATGCAGTTCACCTGCCGTAAGCAATCTACACGGCGCCCAAGTAGAGTAGTTGGCAAAAGCGTGTTTTCGTGTTGGTGATGGGATTCTCATTCCGCGCATGACTATCCAGAAATAGGGCGAGTATAGAGCAAACAGGATTTAAAAAAAAGGGTAACAAAAGTGTATTTAGGAATACCGATTTATTTTATTCAAAACATGTTTTTATTGTTTATTGTTATGTTTAAATGTTTTTATTAATAACTTTTACCTTTTACTTTAATGATTTTATTAAAAACTCCCACCTGTTTTTGGGAGCTCTAGGCTCTCTTTTTCGCAAAAACCTGACGTGCTAACGACATCAACCAATGAATTAAATCTTGAATCTTACAATTTATAACCATGTATTCTAAGTTCCAAGGAAAATAAACAACTTCCCTTCAAGGTCCACTGCTTACTATCAAGTTGCGAATTATTATGAACTAAGCTCATAAGTCTACTCGGTAGGCTTTGAGACCACCGATTACAAAATCAATGTCAGTTTTCAGAGTGTTCAATATAATGACCTTAGCCCAACTTTTTGAATTAGCGGGGAGAGCCTTTATTCTATAGAGAAGAGCAGATTATCAATAAGCACATCGCATAATTTTTGCAGAGCCCAATAGAAGATGTATCGCCGTTTATGTTTCACATTTTGAGCAAATATCACCTCGTAGGGGTGTAAGCTAAGACGTTTATTCCAGTAGGTGGCGTAACTCATGCTTAACTGAAGCTCTGATAGTACTTCGGCTGGTGCGTTGTCTCACTGGTGCAGCTTTATTTATAAATATGTTGAATCTGTTCTAGAATGTGTGCATCTGCGCAGATACAGATTTTGAACCGGGTTTTTCGCAAATTTTATAATCCAGTGGTATACCGTTTCGCATACATACATTAAACACTGAGTTTTTTTACATAAATAAAGAGAGGGCATACGAATTTTTCCAAAGAGTTTTTTGAGTTGCATAAAAAGCTTACATTAGACGACCAACTCCAAATTTTGTTTAAGCTTCATCTGTTTTCGAAAAAACTTACGTTTTCTGGCCTCAAGAGCCATCTTCGACGCATACGGCATTTCTGAGTATTTTCACTATATGAAAAAGTAAGCTAAAAAGTTAAACTATATAGTAATGGCGAAAACCATTCTTATTTGACTTAATCGCTTTGCGAAAATTCTTGATTTTTTACAGTTTTAAAGAAGTTCATCTTCAATACACGTTTCGCCCGTCTTAGCCTTCCTTTAATACCTACATAGATGTACGCTTTCTACCTTTTCTGTGCATATGGGGAAATCTAACGAAATGGCGCATCAAGCAAAGCAGGTGACGAAACTTATCCCGGCTTAGCGGTTCTAGTCGCAATACGGTTTTAAAAGGAACAATTCTAGTTCCCGCCGAAAATTTCTTCATATAGTAGATTTTTGCATTATTTGCCAGTTCGCGATAAACTCCTTGAAATTAAGCAATACATTCAAAGAATATATGCCTATAATATTGGGAAACTTTTGCATTTGAGAAGGATTGATGAGATGGATATCTTATGCGTTCTCATAGCTCCCACCTAGCAATACCTTTAATTTATAATTTCATTTAAGCCGTCAGTCACATCCTTGGTTTTTGTCTTGCAGTTAGCACCGACTAGCTCACCCAAATACACCTAAATTTTCATAATGTAACAAGTTTCAGAGCAAACACGTAAAAAACAGAACTTAGGACCATATTTTTCTGGTTTCGGAGGCATACTATACATTGTCGAAATTGTCCCTAAAGCGTACAACCTGTTTGCGAACTGTACATGAGTGTAATGTGAGTTGTAATAGTCAGCTATTAATATGGCCATTGTCAAACACTTCAGGGTTCGATAGGACGACCTGTTGTTCGCATAGGTCAAAATTTCGGGTTTTTTTTTTTTTTTAATTTCTAAGTGCACGTCACCATGAAAAAATTGATGTTTTGACATTGTCAGGTTTAAAGTAATATTAATTTTATATCTGTAGTATGACCAATGGGCGACACTTCGATCTAAAAGAACTTTTGTGTCCTATAAGACATAGAAATATTTGCATTTAAATGCAAAATTTTCTATTTTTATTGTAACACTAACGTGGGTGAGAGGAATCCATTACACTGCGTTACAAAAACGAACTTATTTTCTGTCCTATGAACCAAATATACTTTTCCGGAAAGGGGAGAAAAAATAAAAATACACGTGTATCGGCGATTTTCATGTACACGTCAGAATTTGTTTTTTAAATTTTCGGCATAACTTCAAGGAAAATTTTTAATGTAACAATTTTTAATTTTAATATAATAAAATTAATAAAAAAATTCGGGGTTTTATATCTCTATTGTAATGCGGAGTGAAATACCTTTCTTTTGACACCCACATCGGCATATCTCATGGAATTTTTTTTTTTAATTTTGAACAGGTGGCAACCCTGTGAAACATTGTCAGTGGCAACACCTAGGTGGAAAGTCTAGAAATGTGATGCACTATCTGTGTGCCCAATTTCATTCAAATCCGTTAAGCTAATCCTGAGATCGTGTGGCTATACAGATATGCATACAAGAGTTGCTCGTTTAAAGTTATATAATACAAAAAAAAAAAAAATTGTGACGTGTACATGAAAATCGCCGATACACGTATATTTTTATTTTTTATTCCCTCTCCGAAAAAGTATATTTGGTTCATAGGACAGAATATGTGTAACGCGGTGTTAGTAACCCTTAGTCATGCACACTAAACCTGGGACGATGCCATTACGCGTTTGTCGTAGATTATTACGCATTTCATAAGCTGCGTCCAAACTTTAGTAAGCTAATTGATTCAATATCTGGTTCGTTGGAATTATGACTGGCGAAAGCTGTAAAATTCTCTACACACATTAAAACTATTACAAGATTCCTATTTAACTGTTTTTTTTTGTTTTCTTTCCTTCTAGGTAAGACTTGAATATACATTTTTACGAAGCTAAATAATATTATTTGGACCTACTGAAATGGCTGGTAAGTGACTGAAACGTAATTGGCTCTCTCATTTATGTAATTTTTCGGTCAAATTCAGTGTTCTGAATTTTGTGGACAATTTTATAAATATCTATAACAAATTTTAATGAATTTAAAGCAATTCATTACAAGTGTATTCACAAAAATTGAGAAAACAATAGTAGTCCAAATATGTGTATGAATCGATGACCTTCCTAGCGGTCGTACAAATATATAAAATTCCTGTGCGTACGTATAAAATGTTTAATTTGTGATTAAGCTTCATATAATTTCATTTATTACCTTATTCTGCGCTACGTATTTTATTCGGTTTTGCCTTTGGACTTCCACCTGACCGCTGGCAGCAATGTTTTCTTCTGGTTTGCACTACTTGCCACTTCCTTTTCCACTTAACCGGTATTTACTTATTCGGAGGATCATAAAATATGCATATCAACAATCAGAGAGTGTTAAAGAAAGTTAAAGAAGCAGAGAAATAAAGAAAATGCAAAGTTGCAACTAAATGATAAGAGCAATAAAATTTATGTTTTGGTGTCACATTATTCCTTAAAATAATTTTGGTATTTTCTTTCCATTAAAGTGTGTACTTTCCACATTCAGAGTGATTGAGTGAAAGAGAATGCTACTCGTACAAGAAAGATATTATAGAGTCCTGTTGAAATGCATAATCTCAGCAAATATATCCTCCATTAAAAAACAAAAATTAACTTTTTACAAATAAAAATAACCACTGTAGTAGCAGTAGAAGTACTTTATTTAATTTAATAAGTCACGGTTTACAATTGGTTTAATTCATACATTAATTCATTTAATACATAAAAATAAATAAGAATGCTTGTGAGAATAACGATGTTTTCTGCCACAGTTGTTAACGACAGACAACACCACAGCTTTTAAATAAATTACTAATCTAACTCTGCTATAAGGAATTATCTACAGTGTAAGGTTGAGTATAACTCTGTGGGCAAAAAGTAATTTGGTTGTAAAATGAAAACTCTTTATTTATTCTTGTAAATCAATTTCATCCTCTTCAAAATAGTCCCCTCTCGTTCAAATACACTTATGACAACGATTTTTCCAATCCCCGAAACATGCCAAATAGTCCATTTCCGGTATAGCCATCAGCACCTTCTTCGATTCAGCTTTTATCTCTTCAATCGACTCGAAACGCGTTCCCCGGAGAGGTCTCTTGAGTTTTGGGAATAGCCAGAAGTCACACGGAGCCAAATCAGGCGAATACGGTGGTTGCGGAACGATATGCGAGGAATTTTTGGCGAAATGGTCACGAAGAACGAGTGCAGTGTGAGACGGTGCATTTTCCTGATGCAAAAACCAAGAGTTGTTGGCCCATAATTCTGGTCTTTTTAGATGAATTGCTTCACGTAAACGACGCATAACGCTTAAATAATATTCCTTATTAACAGTTTGGCCAGGTGGAAGGAATTCATAGTGCACCACACCACGAAAATCGAAAAAAACTGTCATCATGACCTTTATTTTTGAACGACTTTGACGTGCTCTTTTCGGTCTGGCCTCGCCTTTAGCACGATATTCGCTTGATTGGTCGGTTGTTTCAGGGTCGTAAGCATAAATCCAAGTCTCATCTCCCGTAATGATGCATTTGAGCTTGTCCTGATAGTCTGAAAGCATTGTTTCACACACATCAACGCGACGACTTTTTTCGAAGAAATTGAGAGTTTTCGGTACCAAACGAGATTTGACTTTTCGTAGGCCCAAAAGGTCTTTCAAAATGGTTTTCACAGATCCTTCTGATATTCCGATCATATCAGTAAGGTCTTTAACAGTCAACCGACGATTTTTGAGCACTAACTCCTTCACTTTATTGACGTGTTGGTCATCTGTTGACGTCGATGGTCGTCCGGAGCGCTCCAAGTCATCAACACGTTCTCGACCCTCTTTGAAGTTTTTGTACCATTATAAACATTTTTCTGCGACATAGTCGAATCACCAAATGCCTTCTGCAACATGCTAAACGTTTCCGCAGCCGAAATTTCATTCCGCAAACAAAATTTGAAGGCACTTCTCTGCTAATCAAATCGGACATTGTAAAAATCGAAAAATGCACTCTTGGTCGTTTGGTAAACACAAGCGTAAACATATTACTGATAATGACATTCACATGAAAGTTGGCCCAGATGTTATTAGCAGTGCTGCTAACTCATGAAAAAAATAACTAGAGCGAAATTTTAATCCCGCCAAGTTTGACAAATAAATTCACCTTACTTTTTGCCCGCATGTATGTCTGATTTCTTTCAGTGCAGGGCTTCTTCCTAAGAAGTGATATACATTTTCTTTTTCGTTTAAGTTGCATTGGGTGCAAATTTTCACGACGTTTCCATAGGCTATTGCATTACATTTTAGCAATCAACATCTTGCTTTAAATATTGTTGAGATGCCAGCTAGCGGCGTATCTTCTCTACAATATGATTCTCCCTTTAAAAAATCTAAGTATATAAAGGGTGATTTTTTAAGAGCTATAGGAAAGTTTTCCAAAAAACACACGTAAAATTCAGAAAAATGCATGCAATTTTTATTTAAATCGATAGTACAGGGTGGGTGAACAATATGAAGTGTTACCTGTTCAAAACACCATAACTTTTTTGTGTGAAATTAGTTTTTATTGATTTCATAGACAAAAATGTTCAAAAATGATTACAATTTTAACATATATTCACTTTAGTTCGATATTACCACCTTTTGCTTTGACTATAGCCTTCAAACGGACAAAAAATTAGTTGCATGCTGCTCGAATGTGATCTTGAGGTATTTTGGCCCATTCTCGTATAATCGCTTTTTTCAGCGCATCCATACTGGCATATTTTTAGTCCTCACCTTGCTCTCCAAAATGAACCAGATGGAATAGTCCATCGGATTTGCGTCTGGCGAATTCGAAAGCCATTGTGTGGACGAAATGAATGATTTTTTAACCATTCTTGGATCACACGAGGTCCATGGTCTACGACCATGTTTGCGTGTCCACGGCTCTAAAGCAGCTTCTAAAACATTTTTTCGATAATAAGTCCCATTCACTTTGACACCAGGCTCGATAAAAACGATTTCCATCAGCGGTCACTGCGGCCCAAGCCATTACTTGCGATGTGAAATTACTTCGAGTGGCCATAAGTAGGCTCAAATTCTTGTATGAGCGTTCGGTGAAGTAAACACGATCGTTTTGAGTGTTTATGAACTGCTCAACTGGGAAATTTTTTTCATCAGAAAACACAATGTTAGGAAATTCGCCACGTTCGGGTAAGCGCAACAACTCCTTTCCTCTTTCGCACCGAACTTTTTTTAGCTGGAGTGAAAGATCGTGTGCTTTTTGGAACTTGGAACACTTCGACGTTGATTTCGTTCAAGTTGAGCCTTCACTTTCCGAACCATTTCTGACGTTGTTGCGGTTTTTTTGGTCCACCTCCATAGCGTTTTGCAATGCTACCAGTAGCATTGTAACGTTTTATAGTGCGATGCACAAACATTTGACTCACTTTGAGGTGACTGAGCTCACGAACAATGGCTGGTTGTGATTTTCCAGCCAAATATAACGCAATCCCACTATTACGTTTGAATTCCATCACAGAAAAAAAAAATTCAACGAAACTGAGACGCTAATGCTTTTGATGGCTTATAAAAAATATATTGAACTGTCATTAGCACAATTTTGACGTTGATGTCATGAGCTGTTTTACAGATACAAGCAGTATGAAGTTGGTAACACTTAATATCGGTCACCCTGTACAGTCCATATAATTTAATGTTTGAAGATTATTTCATGCAAATGTTGACCGCGACTGCGCTTCAGATGGTCCATCCGCTAAGTCCAATTTTGGCATAATCTTTCCAATGTTTCGGCCGGTATCTCACATATAAATGCTTTAATGTTGTCTTCCAATGCGTTAATTCAAGCAGGTTTGACTGAATAGACAAGAGCTTTAACATTGCCCCACAAAAAATAATCTAAAGGCGTTATATCGCACGATCTGGGTGGCCAATTGACAGGTCACCGAACTCGCCTCTCAACAAGTCCATTGTTACGCGTGTTGTGTGGTATGTGGCACCGTCTTGCTGAAACCACATGTCATGCAAGTCAAGCTCTTGCATTTTGGGCAAAAAAAAGTTGGATATCATTTCACGATAGCGCTCATCATTCACAGTTACGTTACGATTCGCAGCATCTTTGAAGAGGTACGGTCCAATGATGCCTCCAGCCCATAAACCGCACCAAACTGTGACCTTTTCTGGATACATTGGTAGCTCTTGCAATTCTTCTGGCTGATCTTCACTCCAAAATCGACAATTCTGCTTATTTACGTACCCATTGACCCAAAAATGAGCTTCGTCGCTGAACAGAATTTTTCGATAAAAAAGTGGATCTTCGGCCAACTTTCCAAGAGCCCATTCACCAAAAATTCTGCGTTGCGGTAGGTCGTTCGGCTTCAATTCTTGCACCAGCTGTATTTTGAAAGGATTCACACCTAAATCCTTTCGCAAAATTTTCCACGTTGTTGAGGAACAGAGGCCCAATTGCTGCGAACGGCGTCGAATCGATAATTGATGGTGATCATTAACACTGGCCGATACAGGTGCGATATTTTCTTCAGTTCGCACTCTACGTAAGCGTATTGGTTTTTTGATGTCCAATAATGTAAATTTGGTTCTAAATTTAGTCACAATAGCTCGAATAGCCGCTTCAGTGGATCGATTAAACTGACCATAAAATGGAAGAATCGCGCGATAAACTGTTTAAACGTGCGTCAGCTGTTTAAACCAACTGTTTAAAAAGATAATAGCTAAAAATCGCCCGTTATAAATTCGCGTCATGCTTGATTGTGCATTTTGTTTTGCCATGTTTAAGTTTTGTAGTTGGACTCAATTAAAATTCGGTTAATATTGCTTTTCACTTTAAAAAAATTGAAAACTTAATGAACCATTTCAATCCTTATGCCAACATTTTAATTCTCATTTAAGCATTTTGGATATATCGGACCCGCTTTTTACCATCAAGAAAACGATATTACTTTCCCTCAAATAATGAATGACTTTTTACAACAAACTCCTGCCTTTCTTCGCCCAGCGACAAAATTGATCCCGTACGTCTCTCGTGTTATACACAGTTCTCCAATTCAATTCAATTATTTTGAAAAAGGGTTTCTGACTATTTTTGATAAAATCAAATAGTTTTCAATGTGTTCAGGTATTTGGTATTTCACTATGTGGAAAATTTGGTCTTGCATCGCCACTAAGAGTTTCTTTGCAGAATATGTAATGTCTATATTTTTAGACTCAATTGTAACTTTCAAAAATATCCAAGATGTGTCAGTGACACTATAGAGAGGTCGATTTGTGTTGGAATAGAGGGTGAATGATATGAAAATACATATATTGCTGAATGCGAGTGGCCAATAGGATTCTGTTTAAAGTTTATATAAATAAGCCATGAGCTCTAGACAAACTTAAGGTTAGCATCCGACAGAGTTAACAGAACAATGATGTGGTTTTAGGAGCGTTTCGCAAAACTAGGTGGAGAATTAGGTAGGGAAAACTACTCTTCTAGAACCAAATTATCATGATCAAGTGGATCCAACTTAAAGTGAATATAAAATTTTGCCCCGAATGCCGGTTATAAAACTATTCACACACAAAAGTGCAATTATGAAATTATAATTAAACATTATAAAATAATTTTTCATAGTCCCAAATTTTTCATTGTGGATTTTTAATAGCTATAATGCCAAATTTAAATCAAACAGCTCCCGCAGGAACAGCTTCTCGTGAAAACTCAAACTAATTAGTCATACCTACATACGAAAAGAAGGACAATGAGATTATTAGTGGCTTATGGCTACGAATTGCTCTTAACCAAATTTTTCAATATAATTACGATAGTACAATAATTTGTATAGATATTACAAAATTCACAACAATAAGCTCTTAATTTTTTAATTACATAATTTTTAAAAGGTTCGGTGCGCTTGTCTTACAAGGCTAATTATGTTAGATGAGTTAATTTAGAATGCAGAAAGCTCTGCATAATTTACACCTCTCAATTATGTTTAGATCACTTGGATTCACTTCATTCAAGTTCATTCTTAAAAGAAAATATTCTGAAAACTGTCCCAAAATTTCTGTCTTTAACAAATAGGAAACAATTTTTTTTTTTTTTTTTTTTTTTAACTTTTTATTTGTTTATTGAATCTGCCTTTTCAAAGGCCTCACAATAAGTATTCAAATCTTAGAACTAAAAAGAAAAATTTTATTTTATCTCATTTTCTACAATAAGTAATTATCAAATGGCCCTCTACTCATCGGGGTGGTAGGTCATTTCTTCGAAGCCTGGTCGTATGTTGCGTACTCAGGAGTTGACGTGCGAACGGGTTCGGGTGATCTTGCAATTTCAACTGATAGTTTTCACGAACTTTTTTGAATACTTCCTTCACCATCGGTACATCTAGGTCCCTATGGATGTTGTCGTTTCTTATGTACCACGGCGCTCCAGTTATGGTTCTTAAAATTTTCGACTGTGCTCTCTGTATAAGATCGATACTGGAACTGCTGGCCGTTCCCCACAATTGGATTCCATAAGTCCAAATTGGTTTCAAAATTGCCTTGTACAAGAGGACTTTACAGTCAAGGCTCAATCTTGATTGCTCATTAATTAGCCAGTGAAGGTTTGAAGCTTTGATTCTCATATTAAGCCGCTTTGCCTCGATGTGGCGTCTCCATGTTAAACGCCTATCTAGGTGAACGCCAAGATATGTGACGTGATCAGACTGTGGTATGCATACGTTGTTAAGGGTAACCGAGGGACAGTCTCCTCTTCTAAGCGAAAATGTGACATGTTTACTTTTTATTTCGTTCACTTTTATTCTCCATTTTTTCAGCCACTTTTCTAAAAGTCTGAGATATTTATTTAGCTCTCCAGATGCCAGAGACGGATCATTTTGAGAACTAAGCACAGCGGTGTCGTCAGCGAATGTAGATATAGTCAAACTATCGCACGCGGGCAGATCAGAAGTATAAATTAAATACAAAATTGGACCTAGTACACTGCCTTGAGGGACACCAGCTTCAATTTCATATTCATGAGACACATAATCGTTGCATTTTACTCTGAATTGTCTGTTTGTTAAGTACGATTCCAGAACTTTGTGTGTAATAGGTGGCAAACAGCGTTTTATTTTATGTATGAGACCCTCATGCCAAACTTTGTCAAATGCCTGTGCCACATCTATAAAAATTGCTGAACAGTATTTTTTAAGTTCAAAACATTTTCTTATTTCCGCAGTTAACCGATTTACTTGCTCGATTGTCCCATGTTGTTCTCGAAAACCAAACTGATGTGGAGGGATTATATTACGTTCGTTTAAAATCGGCATAATTTTGTTTCTCAAAACTTTTTCAAATAATTTTGACAAACACGGCAACAAACTGATTGGTCGATAGGACGATGGCACATTTAAGTCTTTGCCCGGCTTAGGAATCATTATTATTAAAGACGTTTTCCAGCTCTTTGGAAAAATGCCTACCTCGATTATTGCATTAAATATTACAGACAGCACAATTATAGCGACTTGTGGTATATTTTTTATCATTAATGGTGTTATTGCGTCATAACCTGGCGCCTTTTTCACCTTAAGATTCTTGTTAATAACTGCCTGAATATCTTCAGGAGCTATGTTGATTGGTTCTGAGTTTAACGATGCGTAGCCACTACTTTCTTCTAGTATTTGTTCATTTGCAGAAGAATTTGGTTGGAAAACATTACTCAGATGATCGGCGAATATCGACGCTTTATCTTCAGCGCTACGAGCCCATGTACCGTCAGGTTTTCTTAGGGGGCTTTGTACTTCTACTGGCGTCTTAATGGTCTTAGCTGCTTTCCATATAGAAAAATTTGTGTGCTTTGTATTGGATAAGCTCTCAATATAGTTTTTGTTTTTACGATCTTCGTCCAAGTGAAGTGCACTTCGCAGTTTTCTATTTGCAGCAGACAGCCTTTGCTTAGCACCAGGGGATCTGTTTTGTTGCCATTCTCTTCTTAACCTTCTTTTTTCCAGTAGTAGTCCTTCAATTTCAGAGTTGGAGACATTTGTGGCAAGTTTTGGACTTAATTGGAAATAGGAAACAATGGCAAAAGAAACTGTTATACCTGCGGCGTCGTTTTAAGTTCGGGGGAGGTTACAGTTTATAAACGATGCTGTTTTTCCTTGAGCGTTGTACTGGAACAAGAAATAGTACAAATTGGTCGTAGGACTTGCATTTTTTCAAAACTTCGAAAGTAAAATGAGTAAATAAAAATAGAAACAAATTAATATGAATCGACTGCTAATTTGTGAGATTGTGAAAACTATGAAGAACCAACTCTATTTAACTAACTTTGATTAGAAATCGTTCTCGAACAAGCAGTCTAAATTTATTTTATTTTCTTATTAGTTTACACACTTCCCATATTCTATTTGCTTACCAAGTACTAAACTCAGTGGGTATTTTTTATGACCAATGTTTTTCTATTCAATCCTGCACTGAATTTGCTGCGATCATGGACCAGTTCATTGTTACCAATAAAAGTGGTAATAAATCTCACAGACCTTTTATGCTTTTACATCCAAAAATGAGAATTTGCAATTTGTCTATAAAATGAACACAAATAAATTTGCTCAGCTGCAATTTTTCTCGCATTCATTTCTTATTTTCAGCGTTTTTTCTTTATGGTAATGCGATATTTTTTATGACTACAAGTATACACCCCTTTTCCCAGGCAATGTGTGCATAACCCGCAAAAGCAGCAAGCGCACAGCAGCAATACATTTAATGCCAAAAATGTTATTGTTGTTTTCATTTAAAGGATTCTGTTATTGTGAAGTCCATACTCCACAGTATGCGTGGATATATTTGTATGCGTGCATGTATGTATGCGTGTATTGTAGAATTACCCGCAGAATTTTACACCCTCTGTGAAAGGCTTGGGGAGAGATAGTCACACTTGATGCTCCTACTGAGATGAGCAGAGAGCGCCTGTTACACTCCCATATATACAATATATATGCTTGTGTGCGTGTATGTGGTTTAATTGTGAAAAATCTGCATGTCAGAAGAAATGCGTTGCAACCACTATGGTAAACAAGTGCAAAGTGCAATCAGCATTCATGCGGCAACACCATCTCAGATGCATCGCTGGTAGTGGAAACACAAATTGAATGAATAACTCAGTCGTTTGGCATTTCAATGGCATTTGCTTTCGGCCTGAAGTGTGAAAGCTGACCTACGTATACTTGCTCGCGGAAGTGATGAAATAGATGCTATACTAAATGTTGAAATTCATTGCGGTATTCAAATCAATTACTTGCAAGTAACTGAAATACTCTCCTGCCAAACCCATTATGTTGCTTTGAATTAGTTTACTGCCTGCTTGCAATACAAACCAACTAGTCTGTCTTTTATGCTTTAAAACTCAACAATATGCGGGTTTTCAGGCTTTGTGTCAGCATCGTATCCCTTAACGAACTAGTTAGATCACCACCAGTGTTATTCGAATATTATCAGTTGTAAATGTAAATAAAAATTTGTTAAATAAACATTTGAAAAATGATAGCGTTTTGAATAAAAGTAAAAGCACACACCATCTTTTGATCTCTACATTTGTTGTGTGATCTCATGTGACTTTCTTTAAGTCTTCCGTCCCACTCGGCCCAAATCGCGTAGGCGCTTATTGTGTCAATCAAGAAGAAGAAGATATTCGCAAACCTCGGAGAGTATTTCTGCCACGCAAATGCTCCTCATAAAACATATCGCACCCTAAATACAAAAGGGTCACAACTCAAAATGTACCTTCTGCTCAAATATGAACGAGACGTTATCAATAAAACGGTCCGCGGATGATATATGGCAAAAATAATTTTTTTGTTTTTTGGTAGGACTGTTATAAGCTTACATGGCAAATTTCAGCGTGATATGTCACATAGTTTGTTTTCTGTGCTACTGTAAGCAAGTCAAGCTCGAGTGTGGAAAATTTTGAGTTGTGACCCTTTTGTATTTAGGGTGCGATATCTGCCGTTCGGAGTCGGCTTGGAACTGTAGATCCCTCCATTTGTAGCACAACAAAAAGACACACGCCACAAATATGTAGGGTGAGTAGGATGATCTCGGCCAAACATCCATAAATTATGTAATATATAATATATAACTAGCGGACCCTCTGCCTGCTTCGCTAGGCATTTCAAAATTAGAAATGAATAATGCACACTCGATTTAAATTCACTCTATGTGTATTTATTCTTTTTTTACAATATAAAATTAATGTCAATTTTAAACTCAAACTAACACAAAGCCTTTGCGTAAACTACATTTTTTGTTTTGCCCTGAGTTGTGGTATAAATAAACAGAACTGATGGCTTACCTACGCGTGAACATGATACATATAATTGTCCGTGGGAGAAGCATGGATATTCTAAGTCAATTCCTTGTGTTTTGTTTATTGTCATTGCAAATGCAAGACGTATTGGAAATTGCAATCTTTTGAAGTCAAAAGCTAAATCTGGTGGAGTCAGCGGAATACGCGGAATCAATACGTCTTCACCTTTGAATTTTCCTTTTAAAATTGTTGCTTCAATAAGATTCTTCATGACCTTTTTGACTGCTAATCTTGTTCCGTTACACAATCGAGGCTGATTTAAATTTCTAAGTAAAATAATTGGTGCACCAACTTTCAATTGTAAGCGATGAGCGGGCAGTCCATGTAAATCCAAGAAATTTAAAAATTCTGTTGGATAATTTACAGCGTCATCTTGATTTTTAACTGTATCAATTGATTTAAATGTTACAATCTCACCAGCACATCATTTAAAATATTCGCATTCAATTGACCAACATCCTTATTTTTCGCAGCCAGTATTGCCTTTCAGCTAACCAATTGTGATTTTGATAATTTTGCGCAATATTTGGAAAAACACTTAAAACTAATTCTTGTTTTGTGTGTGCGAAATTACAAAAATTATCTGGCAAAGTGATTAAGCCAGTAGCAGCATCAATAGGAATTTGTCCATTTCCTATCTTCAGAAGTTGTCTTGAAAATTCGTCAGCCGATGCATAATTTTGCAAATAAACTCGCAGATTTGTTTTCAAAGTCAAAGTTTTTACGTGCCTCTATAAATGGGATGTCTTTAAACATGCTTTTAATTCATCTGCTGGTGTTGAACGGGGAATTACTGGCAAAGTTTGAAGAAAATTACCACACAATAATATTAAAGCGCCACCAAATATTTCTTGTTTATTACGTAAATCTTTCAAAGTTCTATCCAATGCTTCTACTGATTTTTTATGTCCCATTGTACATTCATCCCACACAATTAATTTGCTCGTCGGCTTTCGCCTTTTCTTTTCTTGGTTTTAGACTTTCACCACAAAAAAATTACTCAAACCCATGAACAAAGTTATGTATGGATTCAACCGCTGAATAATTTCGTATATTTTAAATCCATCTGAACTTTTACATTTGCGAACTTATATATATGTATTTAACATTTAATTTAAGTAAACGTTTCAATATTTGTCCAAAAACTTTGAACTTCGAAAAATACAGGCTTATGGTTATTAATGGAATCAAATATATTTAACGAATTTTTATTTTATCTAAATCATAAAACGTTCAAATGAAGCTCAAAATATTTTTCCAGTTTAAAAAAAGCAATGTGCTTTGATGCCGTGTCACGCATGCATAAAAAGGAAAGAAAAGAGAGGACAACTATTGCGTTACGAATAATACAGTCGCATTCGTCACTCAACATCGAAACAATGTTATTCATGCCTGTGTATATTCTATTCATTTGCGTGTATTCTCATTCCGTATACGTAATGTCCGTATAAGGGAAACACGCAAATATTGTATTTTTCACACTTACACAACGCACGCATACTTTTACCGATTTCTTTAAAACTTCACATAAACCATCTATGGACGTATACCAATGATCTGTGAAAGTTTGATTGAAATCGGTAAATGCGTTTAGGCGTGAATCGGTGACTAACGAACACAAAAAAACGTCTCCATTTTTATATACATATAAGATTAGCGCTAATAGCCTTTGCGGGTGCTTGGCCGCTCGATTCCTCATTGTTTATAGCCAAGTATGTACTTCATTGCAGTGTTTGGCCTTTCTTCGAAGAATTCTGCAAGAAAAGTAACCAGATTTGATTTCATTGAGACTGTAAAAAAGAAAAGATTAGTATGGAGCATTGTAGGGCAGTGATGGTAAATGATTTTTTGAAGAATCCCTACACAGCCCGAAAAAATTCCCTACTTTTCCCTACGCTTATAAAAAATTTTCCCTATACAATTCCCTACATTTTTTCTTCTGTGTTTACACTATAATGAGGCACTTGCAACGTCGAAATTGAATTATTTGCTTAAGTTTTGGACTTGGTGCTATTTTGTCATTTAATAATAAAAACAAGTTTTATTTTAAATATTTATAAGTACACATATTTATTATATTATAAACACAAATGTAAAGAGAAATTCAGCAAAAATACTAAAAAAATAGACTCTTTCATTACATTCAGTTCTGTTTAAAGCAAGGCAGAGTTTTTATTTTTTCAGACTCCGGCACGGTTTCTTTTAAGAGCGGGATTAAATGGTTCACCACTTGCAGCGCGACATAATGCTCAGTGAAGAACATGCTAAGTCTTAATTCAAAATTTCTGGAACCATTTGGTTTACTCGATTTTTTCTTAAAAAAATCTGTTTATTTTAGGGGTCTTTTTTATTGCCTTTATATTTTTTTGGTGCGTTTCTAATTCGGCGTGCTTCTGAAAATCAGACTTGCCGCAGTTCAAATATTTGTCGCACGCAGCGTATTTTCATTTGAATGGATCGTTAGCCACAGCTTCCAACTAGCCACTAAAATTGTCGTCGGCAAGCCACTTGTTATTGAACTTTTGTTTCCGATACTTGTATTGTTTTTTCTGGTGTTCTTCCGAAGAGTCAGTCGAAGAGGGAGAAGTCATATATAAGTATATATGCATTTTAATTATAAAAAAAGCTAAAACTAAATTATTTGCAAACTTATTTCAAAAGTGAAAAGCACCAGAAAACTAACAATTTTCGCGCGAAGAAAAAATCGCGTTAGCGTTAACGAAGAAAAAAGCGGCAATGTTGCCGTATTAACGCTTTTAAAAGTATTCTGCCATATAGAAAAAAAAGTCTGGAATGAAACCTTACCGCAGATTTTTGTTTTAAATGAACTTTTCTAATTTTTGCCGCTATTTAAATTTTTCATTCTTGAAAATTCCTTACATTTACAGAATTTAACAAAATCTGTCCTTCTTTTCCCTACACCCACATTTTTCGACAAAAATCCCTACATGTAGGGGATTTTCCCTACATTTACCATCACTGTTGTAGGGATGGAGAAAAATTGCACTTCTCAGTCTATTTAATAGTTGTAACTATAACTGGAGTATTTAATAAGAATTTAGTGTGAGCAAATAACTTTAAACGAAATATTTTAAAGTATGAAATGAAAAAATTATGATCTGATCATCTCAAATGCATGCATAAATATATATATATACATACATATAGTTGATGGAGGGAGATTTATAAGACACCAGAGACGTTTCCAAGCATCCTTATCCCCATATTTAATTTCACAGAAATAAAATCAAATATTTTTGAAAAAGTCTTCAGGAATTTCTGCAATAAAATTTTTATGATTACGAAATACGGATTTTTCTCAAATGTAATGTCGACATATACATACAGGCATATGTATGTATTTTATATATATAATAAGTATTTTTTTTTTTTAAGATTTGGGTCCATGAGACATAATATCGTGCTAATGAACATAGTATTGAATTTATTGGAAAAGTTACTTTATGCCACATGCGCGCATAGATGACGTGTCTATCTCAAGTAAAGCGAGCCTGGAAATGACAATTTCAGCAACTTTTTGGAGTAGCAGAGGCATAAGAAAATATTCCCTCAGAGTGACTTCAGACGACCGTGGAGGACAATACGCGGTATTATGCAGTCGTTAAATGTATCGAATGGATTGTACCCTGTGTAGCAAGTTGCGCTCTTATTGTCACCAAAGCATTTCCAAATGAATGCTATTCCACTTGAGTAAGAAAACCTCAGTAATGATGGATTTATAGTGCGTTACATTGACTTAAATGTACTTACCGGCATCGTTAAAAAAAATACACACAAAGCCGCGAACAAGTTTTTCCATTTGAATGTAATGGTTACTATTTAGAAGCGCGTTGTCAAATTCAGATCTTACCGAATGGCCACTCTTAAACAGTTACTGACAGTTCCTTTGAAAGCAAATTTCCTAAGTGTGAATAAGGTCTTACAAAGAGATTCAAAACGACTCTCCCTTGTAAACAATCTGAGGGAGTGAGCCATATAATTCCCTATGAAAGTTAGCCTTATCAGTCAACATTGTGAAGCAAGAGGTCAAATAATTCTAATTTCGGATGTCTTCTTTAACTCGTTTTAATAGTTTATTTAAATTTCAATTGCTTTTTCCACAACTGAAAAAGGAGAAGAGTATTTTCAGACACAAATTGGTTGCCTTTAAAATATTTATGTATATTGCTTATACCCATTTGCAAGAGATAGTGAATAATAAGTACGTATATTTTTGATATAGACTTTGGTTATGGAACTCCTTTCTATTATTTTTTATGTTACGTATATATCAATATTATTTTTAAGTAAATTTCGCAAATTATACCCCTGTGTGAATGTTTATTCATGGCAATCGTGAATCTGTGTCAAAATCAACCACCTTCTCTAAATTTTTTTGCAGCACTTTATCCGCTAACAACCTTGAAATATTTGGTGAACTTATTCATTTTACTCACTTTTTTACTAAACTTTATTTCTCTTTATTTTTATTTATTTTTGTTTTCTTTTTGACTCTTGCGATGAACCGTAAACATTTAACCGAAAAGGCGGAAAATATACAAAGTAAAGATAAATAATGGGCATTTTAAAACATTGCGAATGAATTTAATAGAAAAAATAGAGCAAACTGGCGAAGCTCCATTGCACGCTATGCTTTTATTAGAGACAAATTAAAAATATGTCGGTTCCATCCGAATTTAAACCATCGAAGTGGTGATATTATTTTAGACTTTTATTATATTCTCATTTTTGGTACCAAATCAAGTGAACTGAGAAACTAAAAAACTTTTTCAAAATAAAGTTTTCAGCAAGGCTATAAACTCAGCCACTTAATTAACTTAACGAAAAACAA
Source organism: Anastrepha ludens (assembly GCF_028408465.1). Lineage (NCBI taxonomy): Eukaryota > Metazoa > Arthropoda > Insecta > Diptera > Tephritidae > Anastrepha > Anastrepha ludens. The sequence goes on from NC_071502.1 coordinate 77,188,581, forward strand.
CAACAAAGTGATCGAGGATTCGCCGGGCGAGTATGGGTGTACTTCATTAGACTGGTATAACTCACTGCCTTACAAACTCATGTAATATAAGGCAGCTCTTTTCCTGCAGTTAGAAAGGAGTTCATATACTGTGACCAGTTTTAGTTTTTCTAGCTTCTGTAAAGCAATTCGAAATTCAAATCAGTTATATTAATGTGGTTAGTTAGTTAGGCTAGAACTATTTGTATTATATGTATTTGGTAATTTTTTTACATACAGTTTAATGGAAGCGTACCGCCATAACTTGGAATCTAATTGACCAATTCGATTCGAGCAAACTGCATTTTATGGGATTATAATATTTATAATACGCAATATATTAAAGAAAATGTATGTATAGCGACCAGCATTAGCTATAAGGATGACGTCTTGGGTTAACTTCTGCGCCTTTTGTGGCTCCAAAACAGCCAAGCTTGTCTTGGTAACTGTTTGACCGTCCGTATTTGCTTTCCTTTGAGTTTTTGCCTAACTCTTGCCCATACATTTTCAATAGGATTGGCATCAAGCGACTGTGAATACAAATCCAACATTATATCCCACACTATACACGTTCGGCTACGGCGACCGCCGGTAGATCCCTCCATTTGGAGGGGTGTACGCGTCAATTATATATATAGAAGACCATCCCAATAAACTAGCGCGAAATCTACTTTTAGATGAAGGTCACACACGGTTGAAAAAAAGAGACATCTTCAAGTCTGCACTATCTTAATTATCTCATCTCACACGAGAGTCCGTCCACAACTTCATCCAACCACATCTATCACATTCGAAAAAAACAAAAACAACAACATTTTCACAATCGACATGAGGGACAACGGAAGCTTTAAGGGAGACTGGAAACTAGGCCTTTCCGGCTCCCAGCTACGAAGAATCGGAGACTGGAAACCCGTCCTTTCCGGCTCCCAACTATGAAGAATTGGAGATTCACAACCGATTTAATCATATATGTAAATATATATTCATTTGAGCAAATAATTCGTGTCTTAGTACTGGCAAGTAAACATATTACTCTAGTATATAAGATTTGTAAACTTATTGTTAGTTTCTTATACAAGAAAGATTCAATAAATAAAGAAAAATGAAAAAAAAAATCATAGAAATGAAAACTTTTGCTAAACAATTTAGCAGGTGATGCTGCTTTTGTTGAGTCACATAACGTCGGCAAAAAGGGCGTTAATTTTGTCCATGTCCTAAAAGACAAAATGAAAATAAAATATTTTGGGAACTCGTGCCGCACTTCTTTAAAATCAGGCGTAAAAGTTTGCGTGTATCACTGTGCGGCAACGGATTTCGAGATCGGGCCAGGTCGGAAGTGAACGAAGTTGTCTGGTGATGCTCTTCCGTTGCCTATCGAAATTTTGCTGGAATGAGCCTGAAACGGAAAATTCTTTCGTTGTCGCTTCTATGCAAACAGAGTAAATCCTTTTTTATTTCAAAAGAGTATTTTTATTGAAACAGAGTTTTATTTAGATCATATACTGATTGTCGAGAGTTTCAACTGGGAAAATAATTGGCCCATTTTGAAGAACGGCTTGAGAAACTTCAAAGTTGGGAAACATTACTAAATTAAAGCTTTATAAATAAAAATATCATGAAATACAGTACAGAAAGAGCTCGGTAACTAGGCACATATACATATATATCTATACACGTTCGGCTTCCATACTTGGGATCTTTGTGCTCTTGTAAAATCCAAGGTTAGCTAGTTTTTTCAAATATCTTCGCAGCTGATGGCAATTTAATTGTAAATTGTAAATTTTAATCATCAAAACTGTATTCAAGTTGGCGATAAACGGCCCAATCCTTTTCCCGAGAAGCAGTCTCAAACACGAACCTTAACTGGATGCTTAACAAGTCGTTGAAGCTGTCGATTACCAGCAGAATACCAGGACCGATGTATGCAACTATTCGCGCAAAAGGAAGATTCATCCGTGAATATTGCTCTTGTCCAATTCTGTTTCGAATTTGTCCCAGCCCATGCAAGTGTGATAATGAGAGCAGCGGTTTTTCAATGTGCTCCGGAGTTTGAGGTGTTCTGTACGTAAACATTCTCGAATCATGTCTTTGGATATATTAACAATAATTTTCCTTAAAACCACTTCAGCTTTCTCACAAAAAAATCGACGATCTTTCGATCTTGCTTACTTACTTACCTGGCCCGTGGAAGTAGTTAAGGTTTTTAACTTCGGTATACCGTTGCACCCGTTTATTTATGAAAGTCCTCAACTTCTTCAAATATGCTGCTACAGATGCATGTAACATTTTTGGGCTTGAAAATCGGCTTCTGCTTGAAATTGTTTTTCATACGCAGATCTCATTTTGTAAAAACAACTTATGCTTTCTAAATTTCTCAAAAATTGCCAACGCTTATTGTGTCAAGGATCCGGATTTTTATAACGGAACTCTAAGTTTCAATTTGGCCGGTTACGCTTCCATTAGACAGACAAAGGTCTAAGACGTTTTTAATACAATAAGCTAGATAAAGGATTAAATAACTTTTTTATAAGTTCTATCATCGTCAAATAATTTTTTATCAGAATATTCTTCCAGGAGTGGTCGCGCATGATGGCCATTCTCCAATGAAGTTGTCAGAGAGCAATTGCAGAGTGCAGGTGTATTTCTGTATTGAAAAAGTATTTCATAACAGCCGTCTGCTCCTCGGAGTGGGCATGATCCTAGAAATTCCCTTTTGTAGTTAACAAATTGTAATTATTATTACTATTATTCAATACAGTAGATATATAGGACTATAGATAAGTTCGTGCGGTTTTACAACAGATGGCGTAACTTGATTATTATTCCATCGATCCACATTTCCAAACATTCATTGGAGAGCTACTGTCGTAAGGCACAAACGTCAGTATAAGTTTTTTATTTGAAGCGTAAACAACAATATTTTTACCACACTTGAAAATGTCGAATTTCGTGCCAAATAATGTGTTTTTGCGGGGAATTCTTCTTCATTATTTTAATATGAAGAAAAAAGCAGCCGAAAGTCATCGTATCTTGGTGGAAGTTTATGGTGAGCATGCTCTATCTGAGCGAACGTGCCAGAAGTGGTTTGCACGCTTTAAAAGTGGTGATTTTGGCTTGGAAGACGAAGAACGCGAGGGTGCGCCGCCAAAGTTCATGGATACCGAATTGGAGGAATTGCTCGATCAAGATCCGGCTCAAACGCAAGAAGAGGTTGCAAAAACTTTGGGAGTTGATCAATCAACCATTTCCAAACGTTTAAAAGCCATGGGAATGATCCGAAAGGTAGGCCATTGGGTGCCGTATGAATTGAAGCCAAGAGACGTTGAACGCCGTTTTATGGCATGCGAACAACTGCTTCAACGGCACAAAAGAAAGGGTTTTTTGCATCGAATTGTGACTGGCGATGAAAAGTGGGTCCATTACGACAATCCAAAACGTCGGGCAACGTATGGATACCCTGGCCATGCTTCAACATCGACGTCGGCGCAGAATATTCATGGCCTGAAGGTTATGCTGTGTATCTGGTGGGACCAGCTGGGTGTTGTGTATTATGAGCTACTGAAACCGAATGAAACGATTACGGGGGATGTCTACCGACGACAATTGATGCGTTTGAGCCGAGCACTGCGAGAAAAACGGCCGCAATACGCCGATAGACACGACAAAGTTATTTTGCAACATGACAATGCTCGGCCACATGTTGCACAAGTGGTCAAAACATACTTAGAAACGCTCAAATGGGATGTCCTACCCCACCCGCCGTATAGTCCAGACCTTGCGCCATCCGATTACTATCTCTTCCGATCGATGCAACATGGCCTGGCTGACCAGCACTTCCGTAATTACGATGAAGTCAAAAAATGGATCGATTCGTGGATTGCGGCAAAACCGACCGAATTTTTCACAAAGGGAATCCGTGAATTGCCAGAAAGATGGGAAAAAGTAGTAGTAAGCGATGGACAATATTTTGAATATTAAATTTGTAACCATTTTACGTCAATAAAGTTTGAAATTTCGAAAAAAACCGCACGAACTTATTCATAGTCCTATTATTATTCAAAAATATTTAAAATTGTTAAACTTTAGTGCTTTAATATTGCTGAATATGCTGCAACTGCTTTCCACTGCGGTGCATAAAAAATTCTATTTAGAGCCGAAAATTGAATATCTCAATTGCCAAAGCTCTTCTCCGCTCGACCCCTATTCACAATGTCAATGTCGCTCTATTAGCTAGTTGAAAATCAAATCGCTAATCAAATTCGGCATTTAATGACAGCAAAAACCGTCACGACTATATGATCGCTCAACTTAGCTACGAGTAGTGGAACAACCTTGAATTGGTGGCTCACGCGTTCATTTTAACGCCAGCCAAGCGGCTTAATTACAGCAATTTTCTCACTAGTGAATGCGGAAATGCGACAGCGGGTTAGTGGGAGTTGCGTATCTTTCGTGTTTCAACTATTTCAGTTAGACAACTGATTTGTGTGTAGCAATCGCCTTTGAACGCATGACTGCCTGTGGACGCCTGCTTGTAAGAACTTGTCGTGCGATGAGAGTAGCGTTTGAGAGTCACGCCATTACTTAAGATAATACCTTCTAAGGAACTGGCAAACGTTTGTTGTCAATTAAATCCTTACCATCAATTGGTATTTGAAGGACGTGAAGTGCTTACGAATTCACGTTTAATGAATTTAATGTTAAAAGGCATCATCACTAAATTATTGGTTAGGGTGAAAAGCTTTAATTTTCTCTGCTTATGTAATCAGTGATGCCACAGTAAAAAACTGATTAATAAGGATATACATATTTAACAAATATTTTCGAATATATGTGCTTATGTATATTTGCAAATCATTTATCAATTTTTGTATTATATGAACATGTGAACTTTGCTTCTGACATTCAACCTCTGGTAATTCACTTGAATTTTTTCAAAACTTGTATTTTCCCGCCTAACCCACAAAACAAACGATCTGCCGTCATTCACAATTGCCCATAATACGGCGCCGCAATTCCCATTGTAAATTTGTATTCGTTCCCCATTGCTTTTATTAATCCATTTCCATACTTCACCACCACAGCCACTCGATCATCCTTCAACATCCACTTCATGAAGGTCCTTTAATTCGCAAAAATCAGCCCTGGTATTTTATATGTCAAACTTGTTGACACAGACGGATTCCCCCTTCCAAGAGAAATGGAAAATGCTGAACAAAAAAATTAAATCTCACAAATTATCAACCATTGTCCCACAATTTTTTCAACAGTTCCTATTTGTGTCACATTAGATCCTTCGCAAGCGTATTCATTTCGTCCTCCGTACCAAAATGAACCATGAAAATGTTTGCTGTCATTTAATATCCGCAATTAAAGTGATCATCAATCAAAACGAAAATCGAATGAGCCACAAACTGATAGAAAGTAACAGCATCCACATGAACTGAATGTTTGCAGGAAAAATCATCACACAGGCAGGAAAAATCATATACGAGTACAGTTATGTGGTCGACTTTATGTAGTGAGCGGAAGAGGGGGAAAGAGAATACTCAAAACAGCAGCAAATCTTGTGCAAAAACTAAAAATTGGTAAATTTGAGATAAACAGAATAAGAGGACAGAATAATTTATCAACAAAAAATGTAACATACCAAAAAAAAATTATAGAAAACAAGTCAGCAAATGACAGTAAAAACAATTCAAATTAGACCAACCTCTTCCAAGAGAAGAGGAGGGATATTTTTAGTGGAATCACCACACACGTAGTAGCGACGGTTACTATATGGTGCGAAGGCATCTTTAACCCAACCTCACAGCCAAAAAAAAAACAAAAAAATACGCACGAGTACGTAGGATATTAACCAAAGAGACTTAAAACTCGTAGTATATAAGTTGTAGCACCTTTTATTTATATGTTTTCTGGTGTAAAAAGCAATAACGATTAACAGAAATGTGGCAAGTAAACAAGTCGGAAGTGGAAAACAGCGGCAAGGTTTACTTGAATTATTATTTTCTTTAATTAATTATGTATGTACAATATTTGTATGTAGTTGCAATGAGTCAGTTAATTTTGACCTCATTCACGCTGTCGAAGAGCTTTGACATCTTGACAAGTTTTTGTGGTTACAACAAAGTTTGGGGCGATAAATCTGGCATATTTAATTGCTGTTATTAATAATTACCTACTCAGTCAATTCATTCAGCGTGAAATGGAATGAGCAGGTTTTATGAAATAAAGCATTCGGACTTTTCCAGAGTAAGTGTTTTCCAAAGCCAAGACGTAAGTTTTCATTTTATTAGCTTATTTAAAAATCGGTATTTTTCTTTAATATGTGAATTAACTGAAAAAAGTTTATCTTAATTTTATTTTTAAGAACACTTCTGAAGAATTGGTTTGGACGGAGCAGTGTTGCCATGTTAGCTTCTGAGGCTATATTAAGCCTATTTTAAATTTCTTCAGCTTAAAAATTGTAATTATACTTTTATTTTTAAACCCAGCTAATTTTGGATCAAAGTTTTTGAAATCTTTACAAGTTTTGAAAAAATTTCTTGTTCACCTATAAATTTCCTCTTCACTATAAAAAAGCAGCCATCAGCAATATTAAGAAAAATTTGTAGGTACATATGAAAAAAATAAAAAAAAAATATCAGAGCACAGGTATTTACTTTTTTAATTTTTTGGGGATATTTGACAATCGCATGCAGTTTTTGTGGGAGTAGGTTAGGTTAGGTTGGACTTGGATGATCCTATAGATCGCACATAGACCAGACATTGATCCGTAGTGATACCAAGTATTTGTATGGATAGTTTAAGAACTTTATATTTTGTCTTAAGTACATACTTTAGATAATTTAAGTAGACTGCTAATTTTTTGATCTGCTACACTTTCTAACATGCAAGTGATGCAGAGCCTAAGCAGTTTATTCGTATTTTGCTAAGTGCATGGTAGTCGCAGAGTAGCTGTTCCAGAGTTCCTCTCGCGTTGGCTATTGTCAGTGAGAGTGAGACAGTGTCCCGTCAGGATCCCCACTAGATAAAAGTTGACACTTCCTCCTGGGAAGAGATAAAATATATATAGTTTGTGTACCTGACATTTTGTCTGCGTTGAATGGTATTCGCGATCCTGCTTGAGCTGGTTATTTCCCATCTTGTGTTCGCTTCTTGATTATCCAGTCATTGTTTGCAGAGAGGTGATTCTATACCGTCCGTGCAAGTTATAGGAAGATTTGAGTCTGCTTTGGCTAGTCTATCCACTTTCTCGTTTCCTTCAATTTCTTTGTGTCCTGAAATCCAGTAGATGGTGGCTTTTTTCTCAATTTCCAGCTCATCCATCCTGTTCAGGTATTGTCGTATGCAGTGTGAGTTTGCCATTACAACTGCTATTGCTTTGATGTCTGCTTGGCTGTCAATGTAGAAGTTTATTTGAGAGGTCGGAGGAGTGTTCGCTAAAGCTAAGTCTGCTACTTTCGTTGCTGCGCAGGTCTTGGTTTGGAATACACTGCATCAGTCCGGTAATTTGTATGACTGTTCATAGCCTAATTCTAAACAGAATTCTACGGCTCCAACCTCTTCTCCCATTTTGTGTGTATAATAAAGGTCTATGTATATGTTAAAGGTGTGGCGCTTGAAAGTTGTCCTCTCCGGCATCCGTACTTTTCTAAGACTACTCTTGATTCTCTACTGAAATTAGCTTGAGAAATAACATTGTCCGGGTTGGCGTAGTATAGCTGTGGCCAAATGGCCTTTGAACTGGTTGGACTTTGAACAGTAGCCTAGGAGCAGACTTCTTTGCAGAACGTTTTGCTACTAAGTCTATTGAAGGTCAAGTATTTTTTCCAGTGCAGCTGTAGGAGGGTGCGCTTTGTACCCGTTATACACGTTTGTGGGAAAAGATCCATAGTAAAATTTTCCAGAATATATTTTGCTGATTTGCTTGTAGAGCCTAACAAAAAAAAAACGCTAGTTTTGGGTAAGTATACTATAACCATATTACTACGTGCTGCGTAAAGTTTTTTGGCGATATCAATTAACAGTATCTCATTGGATGAAAATATGTACTCTCTTTTATTTAGAAAAGCATAGTCAACATTCCTGCCACATTCTAATGCGTTCGCGGAAAGAAGTGAGGAATCATGTGAGCACTTGGATTGACAAAAATCATATTCGGAACTTCACTTCAGAATACGTCTCAGTGTCTTTTAATCGCTACAAAAAAAGAAATATATGTATATACCTATAAGTATTGTATATTAGGAGTACAGAAATATTGTAATAAGAGATGAAATATGACTTACCGTCGCTTGTTGCTTGTCACGCTGAGCGTAATATTATTCGAAAGACCTAAAGATTTGTCCAATTTTAACAGATCCCCCTTCGAATGATTTCGGGACTGGCTCACTAGTAATTATATTGCTAATGGGACCGCTGGATTCTTTGTGTCCTATGTCACAGGCAGCTCACACAGTTTTTTTCAGTTTTCACGTGAGCTCTATGAGCCCTATAGAGCGTTGTTTTACGCCATACAACAGGTCAAGCATGAGGAGAATTTTATGAAGTGTGATTTTACTCATCGAATGCGAACTTTATTCTTCAGCTATCAAAATATTTGGATCACAATTTTACCGTTGACTGATCTGAATACAATTTAATGCCACACTTTCAACGATAGACTTATGTATTGTATAATATAAGGAACTATCACTTACAAATTTTATATCAATATTTATTTAAACAAAATCGCGTTGTCAATATTCTGCCGTAGGGTAAGCAGTGAAACATTCAGAGTTTAGGTAATTAGTTCAGATATTACTGTGCAGCCGTAGATTTACATACTTATGTACATTTACGTAACTTACAATTCATGGAAGCATCATAGATATGCACGATAGGTTTAATTGCGTTATAAAAAATTAATAGTGTACTTTTGCCCAATATCACGCACTGTTTTCATCTGAGAAGACCCTTACGGAAATTTTCCAGGAAATATCGAAGCTACAAACTTAATACTTTTAAGATTTAAAAAAAATAGGGCACAAAAGTACCTGCGTGGAAATATTGTATTAAAAAGTTTGAAAAAAAATGCTGCATAGAATTTTATTATAGGCTCTGAAAGACAATATTAATGGTAAATATAGTTTTGTATGCAGTTTTTGCAATTTAGATGGACTTGAGATCAAATTCGGAAAACTTCAATACACTGTAAAAAATTGTGACGTTTAGGGATAAAATGGCGGATGGTCCACTATTCTACTGCTTTTCCTTTTCCATAGTTGTTATTTTCGTTTTTGTATTTTGCCGCACAGTGCATTTATAAACTTTATGCTTTGCCTTATACTGGAGCAACGCCAATATTTCGGAATTTATTTTACATTTTATAAATAGGTGTAAATGTACAATAATAAAAATATTTTTAAAATGCAAATAACAAGTGGTTGGAATGTCCTTCACGGTGTTGGCTCAAGCCTTTGACTGACTTCTACGCCTGCCGGGCATGTTATTTTCATCGGCAAATGTATTTTTCCCTTGATGCTAAATACAATTTTTTGACCATAAATGTCTGGTACAAATGACGACCGACAAGGTAGTGTATAGTTAATGTCCGATGTTCATCCGAATGTGGTTCATTATATATATAATTGAATTGTGCATTGGCATTTTGGCCAGGTGAAACTAACTCTTTGTGAATAACGTCCTCGGAATCGGGAAAGCAAATCAATAATGCTTTCACCGCCGATTTTTGTTGGAATTTGGCTTGGCTGATGACTCCTATTCGCCTCTTTGGCACTTAGATTTGAATTATATTGAAAATATCTCACATCATCACCACCGATAATATTAAAGAGAGAGTTATCGTCCTCTTTGGCCTCATTGGTGATATCATTCGAATGCTGAATTCTGAATTTTAGTCGTCAGTCAAGCGCACACACTTTTTTTGATAACCTGCGTTAAAATTTTTAGAAATCAGTGTTTTTTCCATGAACTTCAGTAAATATTTCGTCTAGTCAGTGATTATTTCACATAAAGTTTTGAAGAATTTCATTTGATATGTTGGTCATCATTTCCTCACGACCAATTTTGAATTGCGTATGAGACTTATGAACTCTGAAAGAAATTTAACGAAATTTGGAATGGAACATATTTTAATTTAATTACTCACGTATAAAAATATTAGAGTTGGATTTTTTACCGCTTCCTTTCTTTCAATCGTCTATAAGATGCCGGTTGAATCAGTACCGATCAGTTAGTCAGCGACGACAAGATTGTCACAAATGCATACATGTGTGTATGTATGAATGTGTGTGCATAGGTATTACTCCTTGGACTTGGCATTTCTACTAATTGTGTACCTTTGTATTTTGTTTCTTAATTTCTTGCTGGCGTTGATTGTGATATTGTTGTTGTTGTTGTTGTCGGTTTTGGTTTTACCCTGCTGGCTGCATCTTTGCTGCTCCCCTTCGCGAAGTCTCGGCTCATTGGATTTTCATTTCTCCACCTCTATTCACTGCTGCATTTTTATTTTTACTTTTTTGCTTTTTGTTTTGTTTACTCATTTATTTATTTGGTTTGCTTTTTCCACTGGTTTAGTCACTTACCCTTTCACGTTCGCTGTGAACCTTATATCCACACAAATTCCATTATGCTTGAAACTTGACGCCTTCGCTTAACATAGCCGTTTGATTTGTTGTATTTTATGTTTTTTACGGTTCTACTCAATTTTGTTCTTTTCGATCTCTGGCTACACTTTTGTGTTTCAATCTTCTGCGTACAGGAAGTCAAAGGATGTTGATGGTGGCGACGACAGTAGAGTAATGCATGCTTGGCGAATGCTGATGGTACGCTGGTAGCCAGGATATCAAATTGCACAGCCGATGCACACACACATATGGCGCAAGCAGGGGCGCAATCAAACATATTCGCACATACACATGTGTTTTGAACAACAACCTGTGTGAAGGCTCGCGGAGATGACGAGGCGAGTTGAGTTAGCAGGCAACAGAGTAGCAACCAGGAGAGACTAGGAGCAAGCATTGCTGGCATTAATTTAGTTTGGTTTATTGAATTTTCTCTGCGAGCTGTTCGACTTTTGCCCAAGAGCTGGGCTGGTATGGAGTTGAGTTGGTTAGTTGGGCGACAGCGCGCGGGCAAGTTGCCATCCTCCCGTATGTTGAGACTCATGCGTAGAAATCGGATTTGCCTTGGCGGCTGATTGTGCTTTCTGAGGAATTCACTTGTTGACGCCACAAATGGATGTCTGCGTTTGCCAATTCATTTTCCTACTCTCTTGTTGTGCGGCTTGGGTGCTGTATGTTTAGCTAGTAAAGTTTTTAATTAAGCATTGCATCGAAAACGTTTTGCAAAATTAAATGTTAAATTAGTTTTACTTGTCACGCACACACTCATTTCGCACTGCGCGCGGCTTGCTAACCTTTTTGCATGCCACCATGTTGAAGTACAAAACCATTTGCCACGAAGTCACGGCCTAAGTTGACAGTTCGCGCCATGTGACTTGGTGGTATTTTTTTCGTTCATTTGCATCCCTTTCTCAAAGCTGCACCTTGGCCTATAAAATAACAAAATCTTAAAAAAAAACTTTGTTGAACTACCAAGTGATGTAAGTACGTGCCTATCAATTTGTCTGGAAATTAAAACGATATAAGCAATTAGGACTTAATTGAATTGGAATGATTCTTTATTAGACGGAAGCCGTGGTCAAATTTCATTCGAAAGTCTTAATATTAAACAAGGTGAGGTCACTCCGAACACCCACTCTATTTCACCTCACGAGAAAGATTGCGTGCTTTGAATGTTCTCTTGAGCACTTGACTTTAGGATCTTTATACGAATCAAGATATGAAGAATGCATTCGGCAAATTTTAATGCTCGGCCGACATGAGAGAGACTCATTGTCCTTTGATGAGAAAATTAAGTCTATAAACGAGTGCAGCGACATAACTGCAGCGGAAATAAAGACTAAAGGCGTTAAATATAATTTATTTAGAATTTTTTTTTTGGTTTTAGAAATAAGACCTACCGGCGATATTTTCACTGAAATGAAATTGGTTTTAAGAGAGTCACTAACATTTATGATAGAAAATTATTTATATGTATACAAAATGATCCTAATTAGCCCTTTTTCTTTACAGTCACTTTTGCATTCATATAAGTCGATTTGTACGTTAGGTTTTGTTATGTTACGCATACCTTACTATGCCTTACTATGTTATGAATTTTTACTTTTTAGTTTTTAATGTTGCGGATTGTTGTATTAAGATGTGTTGTGTATAACACCGCGTTACACACATTCTGTCCTATGAATCAAATATACTTTTTCGGAAAGGGGATAAAAAATAAAGATACACGTGTATCGGCGATTTTCATGTACACGTCACAATTTTTGTTTTTGTATTTTATAACTTTAAACGAGCAATTCTTGTATGCATATCTGTATAGCCACACGATCTCAGGATTAGCTTAACGGATTTGAATGAAATTCGGCACACAGATAGTGTATCACATTTTTAGACTTTTCACCTAGGTGTTGCTACTGACAATGTTTCACAGGGTTGCCACCTGTTCAAAAAAAAAAAAAAATTCCGTGAGAAATGCCGATGTGGGTATCAAAAGAAAGGTATTTCACTCCGCATTACAATAGAGATATAAAACCCCGATTGGATCACGGAAAAAGGGTTAAAAATTGATCCAAAGTTTTTCACACAGGCGGACTACGAGCTCTATATTTTATACATAAAAAAATTCTGACGTGTACATGAAAATCGCCGATACTCGTTATTTTTATTTTTTATCCCCTTTCCGAAAAATTATATTTGGTTCATAGGACAGAAAAAAAGTTCGGTTTTGTAATGCAGTGTAATATTTTCCCTCTTATGTTGTGCTGTGTTGTTGTGATTTACTGTGTCAGAGCCAACTTTGAATAAATGGAATCCCAAACTTCAGTAATTTTGTTATTGTCATTAGTACCACACCAGACAAGTTGAGCTCGTTTTGAATATAGAAGAGGTTTCAACTCCGCTACTTATCCAGAATTGACCGAGGCATATTCAACATTTATTCGACGTGTGAAGGTCTTCCGAGTGACATTAACTACCTCTTCACATGACCCTTTAAAACCCCGCTAATCTTACACCCCTTCCCCTCTGGTCACACCCTGTTTTTGTTTTGTTTAGGTTTGCCTATAGTAATAAGTCAAAGTCATTAAAGAAATGGTTGTTGTGTATATTATTGGGCTTCGTCTATAAGATCTTAAAATGGTTTTTAAAGCTTATGTTAGTACCTACAAGAACACCTTTAATACTTAGAACAGAAGCTGACCATTATTTCATTTCACCGGAAGTCTGTAGCATCGTCCAAGCATACTCGACCACTGAAAACTAAAAATTTAAATATTTTACGGTGTTCTAGTCGGACTCCATACATCTAGTATTTTAGAAATCTAGTAATACCTTAAATCACCCTCTTGTAAATTCACACGCGCCCGTGTAGTAATTTATATACGATAAGGTCCATAGCAGCTTTAACGTTGCAACTTTTAAAATAAATGAATTGTACTCTTATGCTCGTAAGTAGTATTTGTGAGTGAAGCCAAAGTACATAATCACGTCTTCAGCTTATGGTGAAATGGCCTTCCTCGCTTTTGGAAGCAAATACTGGCTTAAAGTGGCTTTATCTGGACTACAGGGAGGATGCAGGGCAGGCGTCATATCATAACTTTTGTGAACTGACGGGTGTGTAGTCCGGCGTAGTAATTTCTTGGTAAACGACCGATAATACTCTCCCGAAAACTTGGCCATGTGCTATAAATAGAGAGACTTACTGCTGTAGGCAAAAAGTAAGGTGAATTTATTTGTCAAACTTCGCGGGATTAAAATTTCGTTATTTATTTATGAGTTGGCAGCACAGTTAATAACATCTGGGCCAACTTTCATGTGAATGCCATTATCAGTAATATATTTACGCTTGTGTTTACCAAACGACCAAGAGTGCATTTTTCGATTTTTACAATGTCTGATTTGATTGAGCAGAGAAGTGCCAAATTTTGTTTGCGGAATGAAATTTCGGCTGCGGAAACGTTAAGCATGTTGCAGAAAGCATTTGGTGATTCGACCATGTCGCAGAAAAATGTTTAAAGTGGTACAAAGACTTCCAAGAGGGTCGAGAACGTGTTGATGACTTGGAGCGCTCTGGTCGACCATCGACGTCAACAGATGACCAACACGTCAATAGTTTTATGATGCCTGCGAAGGACTGTTGATTTTTGTGGCAGGAATGTACTCGATGGTTTACTATTGTATGCAAAGGGGCGATTGCTATAACGCAAAAGAGCGGTAGTCAAGGGATGGGTAGTCCCGCGCAGTTCTTTCGGCTGTAGCAGTGATATCTTGGGAAGGTGAGCGTTGAAACCAAATGTCATGAGTCGTTTCTTAGGCCCTCGTACATATGTATCTACCCAGAAGGAGTACCAACTTTCGTTCAAATATATGTATTTACTCGTGCTAATGCTTGACAAAAATATTCTTGATATTTTAAATCATGTTGTGACGAAAATAAACGCAAGCTTCATGTCAAGTCTGGTTGAGCTTGTTGTCTCACTTGTTATTTTATATTTAGAGATGGTCTTATTTGTTTTATTAAGGATTCTAAAAATACAGATATTAATTAAAATATCAAGGATTTTAAGTATTTTTTATAATTTAAGGAATAAAACATAATATATTTTGGTATTTTATTATGGCTAGTGTTACAATTTTTTTGGAACATGATTACATTTACATATATTTCCCTATTGGCTTCACAGCAGCGCATTCTGCCAACCAAATTTTTGAAGACCTTATTGACAGTTTCTTATTATTTTATGAATGGTTTCGATGATGTTTGTCTTAAAGATTTGTATCGTTTTTGGTCAATCCACATTATAATGGTTTTTAACAATACCTCCCAATAAATTGTAAAGCGAAAAGCAAAGCAAAAGTTTTTTTTTTCCTAACTATTAAAGTTGAAATCACTTTTAATGGGCCTATATACGACCCTTACCTGGGCAAGCAAATCTTTTCAGGTGTTTGTAATGAAACAAAATTTAAAATTAAGCAAAATTCAAAACGAAATTTGATATGGCAGAAGTTATACTAAAATACGAAATTGATGACATATGAAACTGCGGCTATCAACATCAGCTTGAACCTTAATGCGGTATACAAATGTTGCACTCGTTTTTTCTAGGACTTCTAGTGCAAAACTATCCCAATAAAGCGCCCTACCAGCTGATTTAGCCCCTTTTTTTGGTGTGAAAAGTGTAACTTTTGCTTCCTTGATTTATGGTTTGTTTTTTGTGAAGCGATTCTTACTTGTTTGCCCTTTGTTTTCACCCCAACACTTAAGTAAATACTTACTCTTACATTCCGATGCAAAAGTTTATTTTCCGTTTCCTGTCAGGAACAATCAATATACAGTTTCTTCTTCCGTTATTATTGTTGGACTGGTTTCGGTTTCGACTTTTTCGCTTGCTCCTGTTTTCGGTGGACATTGTTTTTCTTGCTTACACTGCCATGTGTCGCAACACATGCTTGAATCAGCAGACGGACAGACCATGATGGAAAAGGTTATGGAAAAAGGAAGTACTGCGAATTTGTGAGTGCTTTTTAATACTAAGTATGTACGTTTGTTCAGAGATTTTTGAGTAGACAACGTTTTGGGGGGAAATAACTAAATACTGTATTTCTTGTATTTGCTTGCGGCTTTGGTTGCATTTGTTAAATAAATTGAATGTTTATATTTGGGTGCTAATGATTGAGTTGCAATCACCGAACTGTCATCATCTTTCTGTATGGATATTATAATGTCCACCTCCCATTTTAGTAGGGTTGCTCGAAAGCGAATGTAAAACGTTTTACTACGTTATCAATAACTTCTAAAAAAAATTCGGTGTGTAGTAATTAATTTAATATTTGCCTAAAGATACGCTTCATCAAAGGTTACGTGTGGTCAATACTACTGTAAGCAATGGAAATATAGGCCCTTAAAATCGCTGACTTGAATAGACTAGAAGCGTTCGAAATGTGGCTGTACAGAAAAGGTCTGAAAATACCGTGGACAGCTCACGTTTCAAACAACGAAGTACTAAGCCGAATAAATCAAAATAGACAACTTTTAACCACAATTAAGCGAAGGAAGACAATATATTTGGGTCATATGCTCAGAAATTCAAACTACCAACTGCTGCAACTAATCTTGGAGGGCCATGGCTGCGAAACATTAGAAATTGGACGGGCTTGAGCAATATAAGTGAGCTATGGCACGTTGCCAGGGATAGAGAAGTATTTTGTAATATAGTTAATAATATACATTAAAAGATTCTATTTATTTATTTATTCGATATATATATATGTGAATCTAGTCCAGTTAATTTATTTACATGAGCTTATTTTATAATTTTATGTACTTTATGGCGATCGAGCACCAATCATTCGAAATCAAGTATGCAAATAAAAAAGAAGAAGAAGTAGTTATTTGAGTAAGTTTATTTTTTCGGCGCAGTTGTGATAACTTATCGAGCTCAAAGATAAAGTAGGTTTGCTTAAGAACACTCGAACTCGCTTATGATTTAGATGTAGTTACACAACAACACTGGTGTCATCTGCCAAACACCAGTTTGTCTGTTTATGAAATTTGTGCATACAAAAATAAAACAAATTGAGTAACTCGCCAATTTCAACCGCCCTATAACCGCGTTGATTTTTGATAATTTTTTTTTTCTAACGATGTTGAGTGTTTTCTTCCACATAAAAATAATTTGGAGCATACTCGAAATGTTTCTAAAAATTCTGATTAAAAAGTTTTGATGCAAATTTGTTGAATTTTTTTTTTTTTGATTTCCGCAAAGTACCTTGATTTATAGGGTCATACTCGTATATTGTCAAAATTAGTCAATAAGTCCTGGTGCTACAGTTATTTAGCGCACTGTATATCTTATATTAGTATTACTATTATTTATACAATAGCATTTATGACTTCATCCAACACATATTTGCATGCTGACCAAGTATCTGGAAGAATATTTCTCACAAGTAATAGGTTGACTTTTTGCCGCCCTTGGAAATAGCAAGGCTCCGAGTGTATTTCTGCCTTAAACAAGTTTCTCAGGACGAAAACTACAATTTGAGAAAGAGCTCGACCAAAGATCTACCAAGAGATGTGCACATTAATTATATTAATTGTTTGGGGTAAACCTTCTTAATTTTTCGGCATAGTGTGATTTTAAGCCTATACGTAGTGTATATATAACAAAGTTCTAGTTTGGTAATCCTTTCCGATACCCATTCGTTTCTACAATCACCTTCTCGCTTAAATACTATATTTTTTGCGCCAGCCATTTCTGCAATTTGGGGAACACATCGTGTTTTGAGAGATCCGAGTGAGTCAAGTATGGTGAGTAGAGGGGATGTGAAATGAGTTGGAACCCTTGCGACTGCAACTGCTACGGCGTGAGCTGGTGCGTTGTCGAGATGGAAAACGACTTCCTTAAAAATCACTCGACTTTCTTGATTCAAACCAATGCCAAATACAAAGAAATAGACCGATCTGGCTGAAATTTGGTGTGTGGTCTTCCACGAGATACTACTAACTAAACATAACCTCAAACTAACCCGTTGCAATGCTATAAACGCAGCCATTATTATATCATACTAGTAGAACCTCAAAATAAGTCGAATAGTAATTAAAAGCAATTTCAACTAATTAAATACCATAAAAAGATCAAGTTTAAATTTTAAAATATTAACGCTAAAATCAAAAACATTACAGTAAATACTAAAAAATCGGCCACATCGTACGAGAGGTCCATTCAACGATTAATTTGGTTTGTTGAAATTGAAATTTGAAAGGCCGAGCCAAGAAGCACCGAACAATTTGATCAAAAGCCCATTGTATTTAAAGCTTTGGAAAGTGAGAGGGTAGATAGTCAAGGAAGAAAGGAGAGAAGCAACGGAAGGAAAAATATAGGATAGAATAGAGACCTGTGGGAATTTTCCAAAATCTTTGATAAATCTGAAAATATCCTCCAGTTTGAGAAAACTAATTTTACTTGTTCTCATGACATCGGTATATAATATTCGTAGCCTTGGTCTAGCAAATGCAGGACACTCACAAAGAAAATGCTCAGTGCCATTCGCTTCCTCTAAGCAATACAGGCAAATCGGCGGTCATATGTTGACCCAATAGGTTGTGCCCTGTAATAATACCGACCATCAATCTTTCCATGTTTTAGAAGAAGTTTCGACAGTTTTCTGTTCGAGCTTGTCGCAAAATACTTTGCAGTTTTGCAGCGCTCCAGACCGGACCGGACTCGGCAGAATAAAACACTGCAAGACAGAGTACATATGTGCTCGGATGGTATGTAGATATCGCGGAACTAAATCTGTTTCGATATGAATCATATAATTCGGAGTATTTGGCGGCAAAAAAAATAAATGTTTTAATAAAGAAACGTAGAAGTCTCTCAACTGAATCGTAATCGTCGTAACCCGAAACTTGTGCTCCATAAAACATGATCGACATAAATTTTTAGTTTGTTTGATATGCAGATTCGAGGATTAATATATTTAAGCCAGGCTGGTTTTAAAGTCAGCAAGCTTCAGGCTTAAGAGTTTTGTATAAGAGAGGTTATATGTACGTGAGGTTAGTATGTAAAGAGAGGTTAACAGTACGCCCAGATATTTATATTCGTTAACAATCTCGATATTCTCGTCGCCAAACTTCCAATTATAAGAAGAAGAAATTTTGCTACATTCCCTAAATATCCTGCTTTTGGACTTGGTAAAATTTATTTTAAGGCACCATTGAATGCTGTAATCGCGGATTGCATTATTTTATTTAAATCATTTAAATACAGAGATAACAAGATTGGGCTAAGCTGACAACCTTGTCTTACCCCTTGATTTGCGTAAAAGGGAGGAAAAAGTTCGTCATGGAACCAAATATGATTTGAATTGTTTTCTTAAAGCAATTTTAAGATTTCTATCATCATTTAGGCGGCCGCCGTAGCCGAATGGGTTGGTGCGCGACTACCATTCGGAATTCACAGAGAGAACGTCGGTTTGAGTCTCGGTGAAAACACCAAAATTAAGAAAAACAATAATAGCGGTCGCCCCTTGGCAGGCAATGGCAAACCTCCGAGTGTATTTCTGCCATGAAAAAGCTCCTCACAAAAATATCTGCCGTTCGCAGTCGGCTTAAAACTGTAGGTCCCTCCATTTGTGGAAAAACATCAAGGCGCAAACCACAAATAGGAGGAGGAGCTCGGCCAAACACCCAAAAAGGGTGTACGCGCCAATTATATATATATATATCATATGGGTAGAGAGGCGATAAGATGCTAATTTGTAAAAAAGCATACTTCTAGCTATTGTATCAAAGGCACTTGAAAAGTCAACAAAGAAGGTGAAAGTTTTCTTGTTTGCTTTGAAATTGAAATGCACGATTGATGCCTGTTTTAAAGGTTATCTATTGTAGAATATCCCTTGCGAAATCTAGCTTGAAACTCTGTAATGATTTTGTTCAAATCGATCCAAACATTAATGCGTGTTAACAGAAGGCCAGTAAAACCTGTATATAGAGTGTCAGACAGAGAGAGTCCTTTATAATTTTCCGCGATATCGGGATCAACCTTTTTAAATAGACAAACCATCACTGCCCTTCGGAATGAGGTGGATATTTGTTTCTTTAAGTAGACAAGAAACCTTCTGCTGGAGATTTATAAAATTCATAGCTAATCTGATCAAGGCCACAAGCTTTATTATTTTTTGATTTCTTATGTCCAAATAACATTCCGTGCATTCCAAAAGGAGCATCTAGGAAAAGAAAGTGCGTCATCCTGGCAATATAAAGTGCTTTAAAATCTTTGTAAAAATCAGACAGAGGAGGAGAATTACGAGTATGTACCCTGGACGGAACTGAACCACTGTTCATATGGTTTTGGGGTAAACAAATTATTAATTATTTGTAAACCTGAGTTGCTTCCGAAGGCATTAGCCATTTAGTAAAGTCTCTTTTTTCAAAACGGAAAGAATTTAAGTAAACTTTTAATATCATCATAATCGGACTCAGGGAGAAGTTTGGTTTTAACAATAAAATTAATCATTGACATTTTTTTAAGATAATCCCTTATAAATTCGGCCATTCGTAAACACCTAATTCGCATGACATATACTTGTTTTTTGTTTTATTTGATATGTTTGTTTTTATACAATGGTTTATTATGAGTGTCAGTTCAAACAAAATATTTTAAACGCTAAGTACAATAATTCATAATCATAATTGTCGAAATTGACTGCATAAACTTTTGCCGCAGAAATTGTTTTTCTCCTTGTTAATATTCTATTACATACTAGTGATGCAGCATTGCATTTTGCTATTGCAGTGGCTTTTTTCCAGAAATGACAGTGACATGAAGTGTATTGGAAGTATCCTACAAGCTTAGCCATTACGAAGAAATTCGAAGGCTTATCATTACATTATGACTTAGACATTTTGACTTCAACTATTAGCTTAGTTCTCACATAGATTTGTAGCCTAAATGTGTCAACCTCTAAGCAGACTTTCAAGTTAAAGCAAAGAACTTGTAAACGTATGTCTATTGCGCAAAGGCAGTTGGTTATTGCGAAATCAAACCATCTGAATGCCAACCAAGCCAATAAAATCTCCAGAAAGCTTTCCAGGCCTGCTTTTACGATGCTGCTGGTTTTCGTGGCGAATAGCTTGTTGCTCGGAAGGCCAACAGGAGTATGTTGAGTACATTTTAAACGGGATGCGCAAACACCAACGTTACGTTTGACAATCCCGAAAAAGTTCAAAAACAACTATGCCTTTGTGCTAGTCCGGCGCATTGAATGTGAGAGTGAAGAGCACGAGCAGTTGCTGGTTTCAAAGCGTGTGACATGCGCTCCAACGTCGTACCCAACACATTTGCAACTAGCTCGCACACAGTTTCGTACAAACGCATATTTAAAATGCATACTGTTAAATCCAGAAAGCGCTCTTATACGCCCACACGCTTTGAAATAAAAAGCTTTCGCTCTTTCTCCTTTCCACTCTCATTCTACCCGCTGAGCTGTAGAAGAGTTTGTCTAATTATGGTCTCGGTGGTGCCAATATTTAGAAACACTTCAGTTACGATTGTTAAATTCGCACAGCAATCACCAGCAGAAACAGAAAAGTCTCCTGAAGCATGCTTTCAGGCGCATAAGCTGAAATAGCAAGCACACAATGCGGTTGAGAAATGAAAACGAGAGCAATCGCTTATTGCTAGCACATGTCATTACGAGTGCAGCCACGCTGCCGAATGCGGCAATGTGCGCTGCTTAAAGCTCAACATCAAGTTTAGGAGTTAAGACTCTAGGATGCATTACAAAATATTTCCAAGGCAGATATAAAAGTGAGGTCAACGGAAGCAGACCAAACGCTCATGGAACGGAGTAGTGCCTGCTGGGCTGAACTCTATTTTACTGGTAAGGAGAAGCAAATAAAAAACTTGAAGGCACCAAGGCACGTGATAAAAGACGAAGGAGCTTTAAAAGTAATCAATGCCCAAGCAACCAGATAATATTATATATATTCCGTGGTAAAATAGGATTAGCGGAGTTTGGTTCTGATTACTATAGAAAGTCAACTGCGACTGTAATCAAGTGTTCGTGACCGGTTTGCTTGGCGGCTGGCGGTATCCGAGGCACTCGAAGCAGAATTTGAACTTAGTTCGTGTTAACACTCGTGCCTTGTGCTCGTTACTGGGGATCTGTGCTGGGAATACTTGTCATTTCCACCACCCTCGTGGCATTCACTACAGGAGTTGCCGGCGTCATTGCAGCGCTGGTTCCGTTGTCGCCGACTTCGCTGCCTGGTGCCAGCCTGCGGCCAATTTATTCATTGAAATAGCACCGCACAGCTGTGTTGGAGCTCAGTTGCTGACAGTTGGTCGGTGTGAGTGGTTGCTGATTTGTTCCCATATTTCAACTAGAGCCAAGTGTGTTTATATGTGTGACACTGTATTCAGTGCTTGAGTGAGTTGTTTAATTGGAATAAAACAATAAGAGAATTCAATTCAGTGTAACGGTCTTAGCATCATTAAATAAGGCAACTAAAGGCTAAAAAAATCATTACAATACATACTTCAATTAAATCGAATTGAAATTAATTGAAGCACAAGCGCAGAGACAATAAAAAATTGACACATATGTGAGCCTTTTATACAAAATAAGCAAGACAAAATGTGCATATTAAGTGAGATTTTCTGAACAGTAAATTATATGAAAGTATACAAAATTTATTAAATGAACTTAGCATATGTCACCACGTACTGATATAGTGGAGAAGCTGTACAACTGAAGCAACTAATTTGTGACTCCAGATGCGCACAGAAAATGGTTGATTTTGAATTGTATACTCGTATATGAATCTAGTCAGTTTACCATTTGCCTTGAAAAGTAGGAGAAAGTGAGGAAAACTTGCTATACTAATACCAAGTTGCTGTTACAAGTTCACCAGGAAACACCAACAATATCCTAAAACAACGTCCGCCTTACTTGTACAAAAAATTACTTTCACTGCCGTTCTCCGACTTTCCGTCGCATACCATCCGGGTATTAACAAACTTACTCATAGTGCAGATTTTTACTGTTTTGCTAAAAGAATATGCAATTTTACACTCGAAAACAAAACAAACTACAGCAGGCAACGTCACCACCGCCATCGTGTACGACGATATTGAATCAACACACACAGTTGAAGCAGAAACTTCTAGGAAAATCAGCAAGCAAAAGAGGAGGCGACCTAGCAAAGCTGCTAAAACAGCCAAAGTAACAAAGCGAACTCCACAGGCGAGATGACAAAATCAACAACTTCATACAGTCAAACAGTCAGGAACTGCACACAAGCCCATAGTCGAGGCGGTCGGCAAGCAGTCGACAGTGCAGAGGAAAGCACGCATATTGAGATAAAATCGTATGGAGTTGCTGTCGCAATAGTCGGGTGAACAAGATATAAAATATGTTACTTTTGTGGCAAATTTCCTACTTCTAAACGCTTTAAAATGCTGCACGGAGAAGGGGAAGCAAGCTGTGCCGCAAGATGCGGCATTAAAAGTAGAAAAGCTCTCAATGACGTTGCATCTAAAAAATGGAAAGAATGCAACGTTGACTGCAAACGGCAAAGGAGCCATGCAATATTGGTCTTAGAATATGCCGCGGAAATAGCCTGAATACAACGGCGCACGAACTAAGCGCAAATACAATGAAAGCTGTAACAAGACAGAAATGTGGGCGTACTGAATAAAAACGTAAGTGGCGTCGCCGCAGTGCCTTAGCCGCTGTAATGGGAAAATAAAAAGCTAAAGCGGCAACAAAATCAAGGGAGCAGAGTTCCTGTACATAAAAAAATAGAATGAAATAATAGAGGGTAAATAAAGCGTTATCGCAGTGCAGCATGAAGAATGTATAGCCAAAGCACAGGAACATGGAACTTCAGTCGAGAGCAAGGGGTAGATGTATAGGATGAACGCTCAGGCTGCTTTGATTGGATGTCGCATACTCTTACATACAGCCATACTTAGAGATGAGTGCAAGCTTAAATTTGAGTACATGCATCAGAAGGCTCAAAAGGCTATGCTAATGTTTGATGTCGAATTAATTGTGCATGGCACAATTACAAGCAGAAATATATATGTATGGTATGTATGTAAGTAATACGTAAATGCTCTAGCATGTTGGTGACAGACTTGGAGCGGCTAACGCTACACAATGCCTGCTGTCGTTGTCGACTGCATAAGTAAAGGCAGTGTGAGACTGTTGTCCTTGTTTTTAAGCTGTCGCTGATACTTTTGTGGAAAGAAAAAAGTTCCTGAATGAATTGCAAACAAGGCGTAAGGAAGCAAAGTGACAAGAGATGATAATGACGAAACTGATGATGACAATTGTGCAATAAGTGGTGATGAGTCATTGAGTTCGGGCACTGATTCGTCTACAAAGCCACTTGAAAGATAATGCGGTGCTAATTCAAAGGTGAGTTTGTGGAAAATTTTCAAATGCTAATGACAAACATTGTTTGCGAAGATAATATTTTATTCCTTTTAAGTACGATATTATGCATATTGAGCATTGAGGTGGAGATGTTTCAGGAAGAGAATAGGTAGACACACTTGTATGCACAATTTACAATACAAATGTACAATCTACATACACACTCATAGTCAATTTACTGACTAAAAATGCTGGCGAGAGTTATTGATGTAAGTAGGGATCAACTCAAGCTCAACTACAACTTATAGGAAAAGAAATAATGCTAGTGTTCGTATGCTAAATAACTAACGAAAATACTACAAAAAAATTAAATTATAAGGGCATCACATACGAGTATTGACAAGTTCGGACTATTTATTTCACCTTTTTTAATTTGAATTTTTCTTATATAAAAGAACTATGTAATTCCATAACAAAGACCATATTAATCCAAGTTTCATACATTGTATTGGTAACAATTTATAAAGATTCCGCAAATTTTCTAACTTTTCAATCAGAATTTTCTAAAAAGTTTGTTGCAAGTGCGAAGTGGTTCGAAATTCTCATTGATTTTTAATAATGAATCAAAAGTGGAGAATTTTGTTGGTTTTGAATGTCGGAAATTCGGACTTATGTGGTTTTTATTATAGAATGAAATACATTTTTAGGAAAAAAAATTAAAATTAAATAAAGAAAGATTTTGGATATGGATTTTAACATCCATAACTTGTTTATATTGCTAGTAGCGTTGCCATCCTGTTAATAGTTAAAAACAATTTTTTGTATTTCGGGATGGGATTTTTTTTACTTAGGTACATAAATTTAAGTTTTTACGATCCCCAACGCGTTTAGTAAGCGATACACATAGTTTTAATACATACAATCATATATAAATATAAAAAATATAAATTTACTTCGATCAAATGCTCTCAAAGGCAGTTGAGAAATAAATTCAGTTGTAATTATCAATCTGATGACTAGATTTCCGTGAAGATGCCATGGCACCAAAATTAACATGGCTGTCAATGTTACATTATGCTACTTAGAACAAAATCATTCCGCGATCTTGTTGTGTTCTTTTACCTTTTTAAAATAAATAAAGAAAGCGATGTGATGTGATTATAACCATAGTTACAATCCCTTTTTTGTTCTAGTGACCATACGTATTTTATAAATGAGTACGCCATTTTTCACCGCCATCCATTGAACTTAAGGTCATTTGTGCTTGAAATTTGAAATAAACTTCAAACGCTCTCTTTTCTGATTCGTGCCAAAATAATTCTCTTGAATACCCAGCAACAACTGCGCCCCAACCTATATTCTTAGTATAACTACATGCATATACATATACATGCAAGCTGCCGGACTCGGTCCTGCACAAAACGTAAAGTAACACATGCAACAAAAGAAGCGATTCTGCTAGTTGCATTATTAAAACTTAATAGCAAATGTTTAATTAATACTTTAGTTTAATGTGGCAACCCACTCTCTTCACGAAAATTATCCGCTGCTGAACCTTATCGTGACATATAGCAGCCATACTTGGCCACATTCCAAACTCCAATACTCTTGTAGGGTAAGGCATTCCTTTAAAATAAACTACACAGTCTCCAACATTTCGTCTCCCATCCACGGCCGCGTTGGGGCTGCTACACTTTTTCTGCTGTTCCAACTGTCATATTTCTAACCATTTTTATTTGAACTACATCCTCTTCTTTTCAACGTTACCTTCTGTTTTGTCGTAACACATTTTGTTTTTGTTGTTTTATTTATGTATAACTCCTTAAGTGCGCTGTAATTTTGCAGAACTTTATGAGAAATTTGTTCTAGTGACGAGAAATAGCGTACATCAGGCCCTGGCAGCGTCGCTGCTACTTAAACAAAATTGCATGATTGATTAATGCCAAGTGATAGTGGATCGACGACGGCATGGGAAGTGGGTGCATAGCAGAGGCACGAATAATAAGGAAAACATATGCTCGGCCAAGAGTGAAAAAGGGAAGCGAAATTAATGAAAAATAGTATAACATGAAGCAGCGAACGGGTGAGAATACAAATAAAAAAAAAACAAAAAAAAAAACAGAAGTTAGAGATGCAACTACGCTAATCGATAAGTGTTTTTTATCACTATGAAGGCAGATTAATGACTACCAGCAGTTTGGGGGCGCATTAGTTGTGCGCCAATGGAGGCCGATATCGAAATTAATAGAGTCAAATGCTATGGAAGACAGGCAAACTAATGAATATGAAAACAAATTACTTTCAAGTGTCAATTTCGCACTTTTTTCACAAAATGTAGTTATAAATCAAAAGGAAATATCTCCTAGGATGAGTGGCACTTCGACTATTTAATGAAATTTAAAATCTAAATGAAGAAAAGTAGGAGCCATGCTTTTCAATAACTAAATTTTGGTGCGTACAGGAGCTGATACTTTCATACAATTTCAATTCAATAGTCAATTTCCAGTAAGTTAGTATTCCAGAATTAGCCGAAAGGAAATGTTCAGGTATACGTCGTGCTAATATATGATCACAATGTATATTAACACATGCGCTGAAAAGCCCCTGGCCTAAAATGATTCTAGGAGTGAAATAACTTAGTATCGTGCCACAAATAATCCCAAAGAAGGAAGGATTTCTACGTATACAACTACAAAGTGTTTGTCTTTGCGAGCTCTTCAAGTAGCGCCGGCATATGGTATACATAGTTTGAACCACATATTTATTTTATTGTTTTCTTTATATATATATTTAAGTCTATAGTTACAAATCCTTACGGACTAGAGGTGCAATCATAAACTTCAACTAAAAACTGAAAAGAAAACAAATATAAAGCTATCGTTAATGAGGCACAAGCCTCGAGCAAAAATAGCAGTGGGAAGGGCAAAGTCTAGATGAGTGCTTCTAGAGATGCTGTTTAATTCATTAAGAGCTCTTGTCTTGAGATCAAGATTTAAATAAGGTGATTTAGCAAGTTTTACATAGAACAGAGGTTAAAAACGCAATAGTCTATAAGCAATGTTGAAACTTACAGGAAAATTGACGAGACCTCCGACACCGTCCAAGATAAACGGATTACGGACTGTACATAAGTATATGTGGTGCGTTGGGAAGCAAAGGACTGCAAATATCAAGGGTTTTTCTAAATTTTCTACAAAAATGTTGTAGATTGTTGTAAGAAGTGTCAATCTGCCGATGCTTTCAGTGAGAACAAACTGTAATGTTAATAAGATGATAGATTACTAGGTTTTGCCAACAACTATGGTGGATAACAAAATTGTGAGGGGAACTTCGGCTGCCACGTTGTCTCCAGGGTTAAGTGGGTTAGCCTGCTTGCGGTATGGTAGGGGTGGTTTCTAGGGGTTAGGGCTGTGTGTGACTCGGTACCCGTGGGTTAGATAGTGTAGGGGTTTGGTGAGTTAGCACACTTATGGTGTGAGACAAAATTTTAAGAAAAATAAGACTCAATTCAAGAAAATTAGTAATCGACTATATCATGTCTATGTTATCTCAATCGATTTTTAGGTGTAGTAAAATTTAGAAACATGAAAATTTCAAAATGCAATATCTCAGCGAAAAAGAATGATATTTGAGCAAACTCTACGCCATTTGAAAGAAGAAGACTTTTACTTAAAGATGCCAGCCTATTTTTTTGGTGAAAGAAAACATCTGCAAGGCTATATAACCTCAAATATGGGCAAAAACGGCGTTTTTTCCACTTTTAGGTTAGGATATCTCGAAAACCAGAGCTGATAGAGCAATTCTGAGGTCAGATTTGGATTCAGCGCATCATAAACCTTCGAAAATATATAGTCCGGTTTCTGGGTCTGAGATGCTGTCTGCCTGTGTTATTGACAATTACGAAAAATACAATTTTTCATTTAAGGGTGCACACCATAAATTGGAGGACACTAAAATGAGAACTAATTGCTATATATTCAAAATTAATTGTAGAATAAAAATCAAAATATAATTTAAAATTTAAATTTAAATTTAAACTGAAATACAAAATTCCGTTTCAAATTCCAATTAAACATAAAATACAAATAAAAATAGTATTAAAATTTAAGCTAAAATTTAAATTAAATGTTAAAAATTAGAAAAATGAATTAAAACTTTGATTTTAACTAAAATCAGATATATTTAAAATCAAAGTTGAAAGTAAAATTAAAGCTTCGGTCACATTCCATAGCGTATCTGAACTATTATCATTGACCGTTTTGCCTTGTTAGTTGGGCAGCTGCTTTTCGTACATCGGCGTAAACGAAATGAGATATCCATTTCCACGATGCTCGGTCAAACATCAAATAAAGGAAAAGGCTTGTCATTTATATATACATATTCATATAAATAAATAATTATGTGGATATATTCCTAGATCGTTCTCTTAATCTTAGCTGGTTGGTACTCCGTAATTCAAGTATGCTTCATACGTCAGTTACGAGTTTTGGCTCGCTGTTGTTACAGGAATTAAGTCGAGTCTTTGTATCTTCTAAATCTTCCATGGAAATTTCAGAAATTTTAGTAGGTAAAGATTTACTTAATCCATTTCCAGCTTCCGAAAACGCGCCCATTCTGCCTGATTACTTGTATATGCGGGAAAGCAGTTAATCTCTTCTCACTCGTATTTAAAATAGAGCGAATGAAAAAAATATCCAGTACTGGAAAGGTCAGTAGAATACAAACACTATCAATTCTCAATAAGGAACCTTATTAAGTTTAAGGGATGAGGTGCCAAGAAATTTTAGCATAAGACTTGGAATATTAGAGTTTAAGCCAGTAACACTGAAGGCTTACCGCAACATGTTAATGCCTTCCACAAAGTGCTTGATTTGGATATCAGTGATGTGTCTAGCTCAACTCTAAGGCAGCTGAGTTATCCAACACGTCGGCTGGCTCATTCCCTTATATTCCTAGGTGACCGAGCACCGAGTAGATAGTGATTCGTATATTAGCGGTAAGTTCGTCCATTTTGGAAGGCCACTTCATTCCAATATACGTACTACCGGTACAAAAAGCACAAAATATATATTATATATATTTTATTTTTTATATAATAAATATTTTGTGTAAAACTAAAATTAAATTGCCTATGAAAAAAAAAGCTTCCATCGACATTAAGGAGTCACTTTACAATTCAATTTCGCCGAATTTTCTGCTATTAAATCTTGCCCATGAGAAACAAGTCAAAAGCAATTGCGTGGTGAAAATCGAGTTATCTAAATTGACGGAAAACTATATCAAAACCATTACAAAAAGGCAAAGCATTCATTTTTCGTCTGTTTGCTTTCCACAAAATGTGAAAGTAAATAGTTTTGTCATTGCTGACGCTTCTTCATTGCGGTCAAAAAGAAAATTGCACAAAAGTGACGATAAAAATGTAGACACATAAGCAAAAAGTCAGTAAATGAAAACAACGCAGAATATATTTGAAAAAAAAAAACAAACGGCATTCCCTTTGCAACTTTAACGGGTTGAATGCCAAGAGAAGCTGACCACTACTTCACTAAAGCTAAAAGAGTTGCCAAAGTGTTCACGAAAATTCTAAATGAGAAAGCAGTTATCACTAAAACACATTAGCGAAAGTTTTTTATTTAGCGCTATTTCTACTACGGGCTGTAATAAATAATCCTTAACTGAAAATGTTTCCAGTAAATGCGTCTGATTTTTATCAATTAGTAGAAATTTTCTGACATTTGGCAATATCATAGGCAGCATGGCAGACATACGCTCGCTTTCGAAACTTTACCGATGATTTGTCAACAGTCAGTCTGCTGAGTTTCTTTTCCATCAAATTGAATTTCACTGCCTTATACTGCTTATACCGGAAAAGTGTTATATAGTTGTACTATTTTTCCGTTCTATGTTCAGTTCTTTCCTTATATTTTTATGCTTTGTTTTACTTTGTTTGCTCAAGCTGCAGCTGCGAAAAGGTACAGCGCATTGCCAAAATGTGTGCGAAAAGTTTCAAAAGTTTTGGTGTTTTTTCTAAGGGCTTAGACCAAAAACAAAGTAGCCACAATATACTCGCCGTCGGTGTTGTTATTTCCCCAGCAACATTTATAGCATAAGCACAACACTTCTGTGGCTGTTGTTTAGGAAGGATTGTGCGGAATTCGCGTAAATAAAACTAAAGTGTGAGTAGAAAATGTATGAGGAATTTATCAAAGTCCAGAGCGCAAGCTTAGAATTTTTCCATTCGCAATAATTTGCCAAATGCACCAAATAAAAAGAGGAAGATTTTCAAATGCTATGAATGAGTACTGAATTATATTTCAAAGCATACAGATAACAACGAAATAAAAGCTTCTTTACAGCTACAATATTTCGACACACTGAAACTTTTTCCAGCTCTTACGACATGCTCATAAATAAATACTCAGCATCCAACGTATGAAAAAAGTTTTCCTCAGCTGGCAGCCGTATTTCATTTGTCGCAATGTAATTTCAATCACTCAATAAATAATATTTCAATATTGCAAAAAAAAAAATGCACGCAGCAAGGGCCATCGTCCTTAACACCAGGATCCTGCTTGCGGACTTCTTAAAGGAATATAATAAAATGTGTTAATTCTGCATAAGCAGTGTAATATCTTTGAAAAAAAAATCAGGAATTCATCGTCCGACCGACATAGGCAGAGGTAACTCATACGCTACGTTGCACCCAAAATGCATAATACAGGTAGCCGCAAAATGAATTGTCCAATTTGGTTTTTTAATTACTTTTTTACGTAATGAAAATTTGATTGATGGAAATATTTTCTTTGACTTTTACGCGCCCCATGACCTGTCTGTTTATATACTGCAGCTGTCTAGTTCACAAATGTCAAATATTATTGACTTGCGACGCCTTCCGATAGAGTCACCTTGTCCGTCAATAGAATTTTATCATTGCTGAGGCTAACACTCGAGTGCTTTGTGTTCCTTTATTAGCGAATGGAAAATTGCTAGGAAAATGCTTAATTTCAAACTTAATGCCTTCTTGCAGCTTTCGGTTCATTCGAGTGAAGCTTCGTAGGGCAGTTATTGGTGTTAGATTATTTATTGATTGCAAAAGTTATGTGCACACACGCGTGTGCTTCGATTCACCTATAGTCCATTGGGAATATTCAATTGGAAAATGCGTAGATTGAAATCAGATTAGGATTAGAGGAAATCTGTCTGGTAGACCATTAAAATTGTATGAGTAAAGGAGAAGAGTGCGTAAGTTGCATATGGAATATGTCCTTGCACTTTTGACTAAGTGTTACATGGACACGGATATACATATGTACATATTCATACTAAGTACGAGTAACCGAAATAGTTCAACTGGAATTTCTTTATACAGACGTGCCTCAAGAGCCTTGTGGTTTCTGTGCCATATATGTAAGCACATAAACTTCCATTCATTCACATGCACGTACGTACGTGCACAGGAGCAATAATATTTCAGTGTTTTTGCGGGTATTTCGATTTTGCTGGGATTTAAATTTTCGTTTTCATTGCACCTCTGCAACAAAATTCAACAGCTTTGGTTCTACGGCCACTGGTGGTTTTAGGTGGCTATTCAGCTGAGGTCCAATTTCTCTATTTTCATACTGCCCGTACTTCAGGCTGGCCAAGCGTTTGCTAGAATATGATTTGTACTTAGAATAGAATGTTTTGGCTGGTGTGTGTGTGTGTGTGTGAGACTCCGGAAATCCATCTTCCACATTTTTTGTAGTATTTTTCAACAGCAAACGCAAGTGTAACAACTGAAGAGCAAATGCTAACAAAAAATGAAATATCCATATGCATATGCGAGTACATACACATACGAGTACTACAGTTAGCTACTCAAAGAGCTGCAACTTTGACGTACAACTTCCTCTGGTTGTGGTGTTGGTTATTGTGAGACGCAGCATTTGAGTGAAAGGTGGATTAAGGCATGCTTATAAGGCTTGCCTGGCTGTTATGTGACCCTACTGCTTATGTTTATGTTTGTGTGAGTCCAGATGCGTGTGGTTGTGCGTTTATCTCTGCGTGTTGATGAGATATGATGAGCATTACTACAGTTAGCTATGACCGGATCATGTTGGAAGCGTATTCCGCAGGTTTTGAACGTAAGTCAAATTACGGTATATAAATATATAAACTAGGGATGTCAAGTTTCAAAATTTGGATACAGAAAAATTCACTTTTATAACAGATAAAGCAACATTAAAATTGGCTTTTTGTTTGTTTTAATTACTGTTATATTTGTGGAGCAACATCAAGATGCACGTCACAAATAGGAGAAGGAACTCGGCCAAGCACGTAACAGAAGTGATGCTACGGTGTTTTAAAAAATATAAATATTCAACCGCAACGCTTTCTGTTGGTAACTTCGTTTCATTCGCTCTTTTGAAAGAATTAAATTAACTGGCTGAAATTGCTACTATAACTTAATGTATGTATATGAAATATCGTGATTAGTATTAGCGTTTAATTAAGAAAAAGATGTTATAGCCAATAATAATAATTTACACAGCTACTTTCGTTCATATGATTTCATTTGAACTCGATCATTGTGAGAAGAAGTTTAAAGTTTAAGTTCGCCATAACGTTTTGGTTGATTAAGCTTTTATTACAATTTCAAAGTCAAATTGCATCGCTTACAAAAATGTTTAATTTTATGAAGAGAAAATGTGTAATTAGTGGGACAAAAATTGAGTTATTTGAATTTAGTGGCTTAGCGAGGCCTTCTACGGCAATAGGATCTGAAAAAGGTTAGCAATACTAACAATTATTTTTTGAATGATATATCGCTTTTTTTTTTTGGCTGGTGAGGTAGGGTCCAAATGCCTTGGCACTTGCAGCGACCGTCGTCTACTGCGTCGTGCGGTGTGGCCACTAAAACGATTCCTCCTCTCCTTCTGGGGAGACACCTTTCCTTTGAGTTCATCGTCGCAAAGGTGGGAGTATCTGTTGGATGGCAGTGTTCTTTCGGGGATTCGAGAGCGCCCTTCCGTCTTCTGCTGCCTTCAACGAACGTCTTTAGTTCAGCGTTACATCTAGCAGCTCAGCCATTATGGATACTCCAGATTTAACTTCGTAGCTAGTGGTCTTTTGACGTCTGAACGCTTGCTGAATAGACCTTATTACCAACTTACATTGGGAGACCGCATCTTCCTCCATCCTCCTCATGTTTTTTATTAGCTCAAGCCGAGGAGACATTTCAATAGCATCGATTGACTCGCTCTCTTTTGTGGGGATCATTTATGTGTTACCATTCGCAGGAATGGGAGTGACGAGCCGTTCTGCCACTGCAAGAAGGTGTATACTGCGCTGATTGTAGCCCTCCAATGACGGTATTGGAGGTATCCTTCATCGGAAAGCTTATGTTACTGTCCCCGTTGCCGTTTGCGGGGCTATCAGCTTTGACATTTGTGAACGCAGTGCGGGCTTGTCCGCTACTAGCTGCATTAAAGATTGGAGCGATCTTTGCCGGTGGGGAGCTTAGTAGTAAACTACTTTTTCTGAAGACCGCTCTTGCATCCACTTTATCATTTTGCTTATCTCTAATTCGCTCATCTGTGTTTCGCTCGGTGGTTTGTTTTCTAATTTGGGTATTATTTTCAAATTCTTTTGAGTCCCGACTACGCGCCGCTATCCTTACACGAACGTGCAGTTTCCCTAAGTGTCCCCAGCAGTTTCCCTAAGTGTCCCCAGCGAGCAGGGAGGGTTGACTCTACGCTTCGTGGGCAATAGAGTTCAAAGCCAGGACAGGGACTAGTCAGGGTGTCTCGACTGAGCCTGCACTTAATGGTGACGTGTAAGGAACGTACTCGAAGGCTTGCCAGAGTTTTAACGGGACGGAGGCGATTGTAGCATTAGCCTGTCAGCCATTTCGGTGAGGTATCACCCTCCTATACTGAGGCGATAAAATACTACTTTCACCAGCCCATAGACTTCCTAATCTAATAATATTTCCCAGTATTGCGTAATCAGGATCTTACTGGTTTCGATCCTGATGAGCTTTACAGCCCTGCCGCTGGAGGTCCTCGGAGTATATGAGGCCTTTCGAGCCGAGCCCCTTCCTCTCCTGCCGGATTTTTGTCGCCTCTTACGGCAGGCATGTCTTACCGCGGATGTATTCTTTCCTCGACCCACACTGTGAAACTGTGAAAAAAATATATCATACTTGAAAATCGAGTAACATATAAAGTAGTCATGTTGAAGTCGCGATTTTTTCTGTTTTGAGGACTTGCCAAGGAGAAAAAATTGTATGACCCTAAAATCCACTCAAAGCTAGATTTAAAAATAGGGGAGTAATAGCTAAGTGTTTATGTCTTAAGTTACCTTGACTTATTTGAATTGTTTATTTATGTTTATGCATTCAATTTAGTATTATCCGCTTATTTTCATAAAATTCTAACTCTAACATTAACCTCTCTGTTGCCTTTTTACATGTCTTTGTATAGGCCTTTTACCAACATACCTTAATGTACTTTATCAGGTGATAAAGTTGCGTTATTTACTAATGACATTTGCTAGATTGTTGCTTTATGCTGATGGCTTTAAGATCTTCTGAGCGATCAAGACTCAAGAGGATGCCATTAATCCTCAAGTCGATATGGATAGGTTTTACTTGTGGTGTCAGAATGCACGTCTTTCGCTGAAAGACGTCAGTATCCTGGCTTGCGTCCGGAAGTGTGTTAGCGAGTTTAATCGCCTTGGCGTTGTCTTTGATAACGAATTTTCCTTAAATAACCATATAAATTATATTACTTCAAAACCTTTCTTCATGTTGGGCTTCGTCAGACGGAATGCCACTAAGTTCTCTGATACCTATACCATCATTTGTTAGGTGTCATTGTCGTGTCATGACTATAAGTCTTTAGAAATGCGTAGGTGTATACTGTGCCTGTGTTTTACTAATAATATTATTACTGGAGTTATCGTGGTGCCTCCCAACGAGTTCTTAGGAACCTCCACCCTTTTTATGAGAAAAACATTTAAACTAAGTAAGCCAGTAATGCTCCCATTACTCGTGCTATACTTGAAATAAATACCATTAACAATGATGTTGTTCTCGAATTTTCGCTTTCAAAAGTTGTTTCTGCCAATCTTTTGAATTCCATATTAGCGTTGTTTTGAACCAGTTAACTGTGTTTGACGAGTATACTCGTCATGACAAAAAAGTGGTTACCTTGGGTGTTTAAATTGTAATAATTGTACAATAATAATGAAACATATTCTTGAATTTCAATCGCTTCAAAATCGGTATGTTAGATCTGCCAATATTACTACGAGCTCAAAATCTGTATGGTCACTGAAGATCTTTTCTTTATGTGTTACTGGAGACCATGCAAATACTTATAAAGAACACAACATATCTGCTTCGCTGGCTGCAGCGAAAGATATACTGAATTTAAGTGGAATATATTTTATATGACTTAATATTGTGGAAGCACTATGAGAGACATGATGCAGTGGGTAATTTGGAAGAAACTACACACATAATTTTAAAATAGCCTAAATTTTTATTACCCATAATTTTTACTGGGTTTCACGTTTTTTGCGCATATATGAAAATTTCATGTTTAAAGTTTGATTCTCTGAATGCATACTATTAAAACTGAAATGAAAGACTTTATCAGAAATTCAGCTTGTGCATAAAAACTTTTTATATTCAATAACGCAGCATACCCAGAGTGTGGCGCTTAAACTGTTTTGTTTTTGAAAAATTCACAATTGCTTTTCGCTCTTAAAGTTTGATCCGTTTATAATAAACTTGAAAACAGTGCAACTACGAGTATTCTTTTTTCTATTTTTTATATATTTATTCTTTTGTTAACAAATAGAATAGATACGCCCAAACGGGCGGAAGTTGAAAGTTCAGGCAGTGTCTGAGTAAAAAACAAAATTAGGATATGCATTTTTTCTGCAAGCCAATTGTGATACAATAAAACCAATTTTTGCCATAAGCTATGTGAAATGAACTGTGAAAATACCATACAAATTGTGTAGTAGTTTTGAAGACTAGTGTGTTTAAACAGACAAAACGACAGACGAAGTTTCGTTTTTAATGCCTGCCTCTTTGAAACCGAATCAATTTTACAGGGTGGGCCATATAGCGTTTGCTTTTTGAACCACCTATTTTTTTGAGAATGGTAACACAAATGACATGTCAAATGTGTTCATAATTTACTTAAAGGTTTGACATTTACGAAATGAGACGCTGTACGCTTGAAGAAAATTGGGAAATATTGAAAACCTATTTCGAAAGTTTAGTCTTCTTTTTCCCCGGTTACAGTAAATGGCGAGCGTTACCGTGACATGCTCAACGAGTTTTTGTTTCCAAAAATTGAAGAGGATGACATGGACGACATTTGGTTTCAACAGGACGGTGCAACTTGTCACACTGCCAAAGTTACACTCGAACTTTTGGCTACCGTTTTTGAATTCCGATATCAATTGGCCGCCTCGGAGCTGTGATTTAAGCCCGTTGGACTATTTTTTGTGGGGAGCCGTTAAGGACAAATGCTTTGCGAACCATCCAGAGACGATTGATGATTTAAAACACGAAATCGAAGTTGCCATTCTTGAAATTGGAGCCCAAACAATCGAAAATGTGCTTAAAAATTGGGTTGATCGAATGGCCTACTGTAAAGCCATTCGTGGCAGTCATTTGAACGATATTATTTTTTTTACATGGCTTACCCTATACTTTCTTCTCTCAACCTACGGAGTACACTTTATGTTCCCTTTTATCTATTTATTTTTAAGACTCCCGTGCTGAGAGTACACTATTGCCGAAATCATTCAGGATTTTTAATATTTTATAAGTAATCGAACAATGCAGCTTCTTGGCTCGCAGCTGTGTAAATATGATTTTAGTGATGAATGTTTTTGTTTTCCATTCTGCTTAAGTTTTTTTCGCTGCATACAACCTATTCTTGCGTATGTCTTCTCCTTATGGCACTGGCAGGTCTTTCTGAAAGATAGGGTTTCCGTCCTACAGATGCAATCAATTTTGAAAAGCCCCCATCGGAATGCTTCAGCCAAAGCTTGGTGATTGTCATCACCAAGTGTTGCTCTGTGACATAACGGTATGGTATTATGACTTTGAACTGAACATCAACAATTTCCATACCTACAATTTTTCGAAATAACACGATAATTTTTTCTCGTTGCCAATATATGTTTTGAATATCAGCCAGATAGAACCAGAAATAAGATTTTTAAGAATATTTCGACACCAGTTGGAGAGTAGTATTTTCATACAATTTGCATATATCCTGCTCACAAATTTGTTAACCTATCAGTAAAAATCCCGTAATTCGGTTCATCTGTTTTACAGATTACCAAGTTTTTCTAATTCTGTTAAAATTTTTAAATCATTGACAATTTTTTTACAATATTTTTAATATAATATATGGAGATACGACCGTCTCACGGCGGATTTAAAAATTTTATTCAGAATTGCTTTCCCATGCATCTAAACTAAACATCGATATGTTCATGTGATTGTTATTAAATGCCCATTCCCACATTTCTATACAAATCTGTGCATGCAAAAACTAATAGCCATATGGAAGCTCTGTTGGCTATGATATTCAAATTAAATGTCGTCAGCGCAAAACAAAAATATCTTCAACGGCATTTAATTAAAACACCACACACTTTCACATACACAAGCGTATGGTTTTATCTGTGTTTATTATAAAATTGAAGTGAAGCCAATGACAAAAGCAAATCGATAGAGGCGAGAATTACACGAAAATTGCTGTCAACTCGCATTAATTCACAGTAAACGGCTATAGCCTTGTATATGTGTATGTGTATACTAACTAAATGGCGAACGACAGCCTGGCCAACCAACCAATCAGCCATATGCCTAAATTTGATTTGCATGAAATCCAAAAACCGAAACTCAAATAGACTGTAAATTGAAATGCTAGAAATTGAGTGCATTATGTAGGTTGTGGATTGTGGGTTTAAGGGATAAAAAACGCAAAAATTACAGCAAAATGCAAATTAAATAATTAAACTACAATTAAACGCCAATTTCAAGAGATAAATTCTGGCGGCATTGGTATGCAGCGATCACGAACGGATGGGCGGATCGGATCAGTATTGACTAATAACCATGATATTGAACGTCTACAAAACGTCTGGGCTGGAAACCTAAAAGCATACCAGAGATATCCTATATGAGCGCTTTAGTGAATGTGTGCACGAGTGTGCGAACAAAAAATTGTTATATTATATGTAGATACGTATGCTTATAAATATGAGCATCCAAGGTGACAATTAAAAAGGCATTAAAATTTCAAATTCAAAGTTCAATGTGAGTGCACTGAGTACCAAACAATTAAATACAAGGATCTCTCAAAGCAATTTTGCGAAGTAAAATGAAGTAAAAATAATATTTAAAGTAGGATGTATGGGTTGAAAAAACAAACGTCGGTAAACAACTTCTGATTTAAATTTTGAAATTAGAATACATTGCGTATCGGGATTTAATGAATAATAGGAAAGCAGAAATAAGAGAATTCGAACTTAACTCCAAAAAACTTGGCCCCTTATGTTTTTCCAGAATTAGCTTTCCGAACATCTTTTCCATATTTGTTTCTTCATATAAAATATGGAGTGATAATTCATCTGAACGATAAATGCGTATTTTGCCATACAAAATTCTCTACCTAAATGCAACTAAATGCTATTTGGCGCATTAACACGTTCGCGGACACTAAACATGTCAGGGAGCTGCAAAAATAGACAGGCAATTATTTTTGAAACTAGTTGTAATATCCAAAATCTGATTATACATATATTATAAGAGTAGTCAAAACATTGTATTTTAACTGATATATGAAAGTACTTAATGAATCAAGTGGTCATTACTTTGAAATGTATATTAATTACAAAAACTTAAAGTTACATGAAATTAAATGAACAACACTTTGCTTTAAAAATGAATGAAAACGGCCTTTAGTGCTACTAGCAATACTTCTTGACTTCTGGAAAACAAAAAAAACCACAAAAAAGGAGAAATTGTTGCCACGTCTGAAGGCGTCTTAAGCCTCAATATTCGAAGATCACAGCTGTCAAATGAGGGAGCTGTACGATGGATAGATAAAAATAAAAGAATTAAATTTAAAATCGGCGATCTTAATTGAAATATCAATTACTTCTTTGTGCTTAATTAATTAACTTATTAACTAAAACGTGTTAAATGATGTAATCTACGCAATGGTAGAATAGGCCGCGGCAGGTAATTATAGTGTAAATTTGTTGTAATTATTAATTTGTGTTTACATCTATAAAAATATTAACAAGCATGCATTTTACAAAAAACCACACAATTTCCTATACATAACATCATTAAAAAATTGGTATTTGTGAGCAGTTTAACAGGCATTTGGAAACAACAAAATGTATTTGTACTTGTACGAGTATATACTCGTGCATATGTATGGCTGGGGGCGTGTGCATGTTTTAATATTTTTACCAATATTGTTTATGAGTTCAATTATTTTGTATCCTGAAGCAATGGTGAAAATGCTAGCTCACAGAGATATATGTACATACATACACATAGAAGTCCACTTGCAAGGATAGAAGCTGCATTCTCACACAAAGAGGCAAAAGTCCGTCCCTGTATTTAAAGCTTGTGTTGAGAGGATTTCGGCACTATACATTTTTTTTTATTCTAAAAGCGATGAAATGGGTTTTTATTGTAACTCGTTTATTTTTGACATCCGATTTTCAAAAACAATATACCTTTGTTCTTGTCGTGAGCATTTCTAAAGAGTGGTTAAGTTTCAAGGGCCGGTGTTGATTTTGAATAAAATACATTTTTTTAGGAAATTATTGTCATTTCTCTTTATTATGATATAATTGGTATGGCTCAATTACGTATGGAACAAAATATCGGCCAAATGGCCGCCGCAGCCTCGGCGGCACACCTCCATCCGATGGTCAAAATTTTCAATGACGCTGAGGCATAATTGAGGTTCTTTGCCGTTAATGTGCCGAATTATCTCATTCTTTAGCTCTTGAATTGTTGCTGGCTTATCGACGTACACCTTTTCTTTCAAATAACACCAAAGAAAGAAGTCCAACGGTGTCAAATCACATGTTCTTGGCGGCCAATTGACATCGCCGCGACGTGAGATTATTCGGCCAATAAATTTTTCGCGCAACAGATCCATCCTTTCGTTAGCTGTGTGACAAGTGGCACCGTCCTGTTGAAACCACATATCGTCCACATCCATATCTTCCTATTCGGGCCATAAAAAGTTCGTTAACATCTCACGATAGCGAACACTATCCACAGTAACTGCCTGACCGGCCTCATTTTGAAAAAAATACGGCCCAATGATGACGCCGGCCCATAAACCGCACCAAACAGTTACTCTTTGTGGGTGCATTGGTTTTTCGGCGAACACTCTTGGATTATCATTTGCCTAAATGCGGCAATTCTGCTTATTGACAAATCCACTGAGGTGAAAATGTGCCTCATCACTGAAGATGATTTTCTTCGAAAATTGGTTATTCACTGTTGCCATTTCCTGTCACCATTCTGACTATTGACGACGCTTGAAATGGTCAAGAGGCTTTAGTTCTTGAGTCAATTGTACCTTGTGAGCGTGTAAATGCAACTCTTTATGCATAATGTCCATCAACGACCAGCGTGAGAGGTGCAATTGTTGGGCATGACGACGAGTTGAGATGGACGGTTCTTCAACCACACTATCGCGAACAGCAGCAATATTTTCTGCAGTACGAGCTGTACGAGCATGCACCCGTGTTTTCACATCTCCTACAGACCCGGTTTGCTCAAACTTTTGCACAAATTTTCCGATGGTACGCACATTTGGACGATTAAATTGACCGAAGTGCACGATATGCACCGGCCGGTTTTCATAATAAGCCTGAATAACTTTAACGCGTTGCTCGATTGTGTATCTTTCCATTATTCAAATTAAATTAATTTTAAATTGAAAAATGTCAAATGAAATGCAGAAAAAAACTTGACGTTTAGGTGTGGTTTACATTCAACATCGGCCCTTGAAATTGAACCAACCTTTATAATTCGTTCTTATGTTCTGTTGAGCACCAAAGTCGGTTTCTCATAGTTGGATCCTTTTTTCATCACTCTCAAGTACTTTAAAGTTCATGGAAAGCTTGCTTTTAAACTGTTTTACTAATTTCGTAAACATAACAGTTGTAACACTTCAAACGTTTTTATAGCATGAAGTTTGCAATACGAGTTCATTTAATTGTTTAAGTACCTAGCAAAACATTACAAACTTGCGAGGTATTTGGAGAAAGTATAAATTTTTGGAAAACGAAATGATAAATATTCCTGGTAAACCTCTTTACAAAATATGCAATTACAAAATATACACACATAAGTATATGCACAAATGTTTACTAAGGGATTTTATGGGATCATTGGTGATTAGTCATTGTATCTTTATGAAAATGAGTTTATATCTTATATTAAAAAAAGGTACTTACTTTTTTGTGACTTAATGTATGCGTGGGCATTTTTAATTTTATGAAAAGATTCAAGTAATTCGTAAATTAGTTACTTACTTATAAATAGAAAATGAAGAAAATTTATTCATTTATTTCATGATCCGAAGTTAAGAAAAGTAAATAATAGTAATTATAAGCAATACAGATATCTACTTTCGCAGAAATGTTCGATAGGCGGTCAAAAGCTCTTTCGTGTGCTTAAGACAACATTTTTTATTTCCGTTTCACACCGACACTTTTTTGTTTATAAAGTTAAAGCAATTCCACATTTTCGTACGCATCAAAAGTTCCGGTTTTTCATACATATTTGGTAAATCGGCTTCAAAACGGGAATTCAAAGAAAAAAACGATGTCTCGTCAAAATTCCATACATTGTGGAGTTGAGTTTAATTTAGTTTTTGTTTCCTATCTAACAGAGCATTCGGAGACAAACACCTTTATTTACAAATACTTGACCGGCATTTCCCAGATCATATGGATCGTAATAAATGCCGAATACCTTTGTGGCTAGCACTGCTTAGTAATTATTTATTCTTCTTCTTCTTAATTGGCGCTATAACCGCTTACGCGATTTTGGCCGAGTTTAGCAAAGCGCGCCAGTCGTTTCTTTCTCGTGCTAACCGGCGCCAGTTGGACTCACCAAGTGAAGCCAAGTCCTTCTCCACCTGATCTTTCCAACGCAGAGGAGGCCTTCCTCTTCCTCTGCTACCACCAGCTGGTACCGCATCGAATACTTTCAAAGCCGGAGCGTTTGTATCCATTCGGACGACATGACCCAGCCAACGTAGCCGCTGGATCTTTATTCGCTGCGCTATGTCTATGTCGTTGTAAAGCTCATACAGCTCATCGTTCCATCGTCTGCGGTATTCGCCATTGCCAACGTGCAAAGGTCCACAAATCTTACGCAGAATCTTTCTCTCGAACACCCCAAGCGTCGCTTCATCGGATGTTGTCATCGTCCAAGCTTCTGCGCCATACGTTAGGACGGGCATGATGAGAGTCTTGTAGAGTGTTAGTTTTGTTCGTCGAGAGAGGACTTTACTGCTCAGTTGCCTACTTAGTCCAAAGTAGCACTTGTTGGCAAGAGAGATTCTACGTTGGATTTCAAGGCTGACATTGTTATCGGTGTTAATGCTGGTTCCTAAATAGACGAAGTCTTTTACAACCTCGAAATTATAACTGTCTACAGTGACGTGAGTGCCGATACGCGAGTGCGCCGACTGTTTGTTTGAAGACAGGAGGTACTTCGTTTTGTCCTCGTTCACCACCAAACCCATTCGCTTTGCCTCTTTATCCAGTTTGGAGAAGGCAGAACTAACAGCGCGGTTGTTAAGGCCGATGATGTCAATATCATCGGCATACGCCAACAATTGTACGCTCTTATAAAATATTGTGCCTGAGCGATTAAGTTCTGCGGCTCGTACGATGCTCTCCAACATCAGGTTAAAGAAGTCACACGACAGCGAGTCACCCTGTCTGAAACCTCGTTTGGTATCAAACGGCTCGGAGAGGTCCTTCCCAATTCTGACGGCGCTGCTGGTGTTGAGCAACGTCATCTTACATAGCCGTATTAGTTTTGCGGGGATACCAAATTCAGACATCGCGGCATACAGGTAACTCCTTTCCGTACCGTCGAATGCAGCTTTGAAGTCGACGAAAAGATGGTGTGTGTCGATTCTCCTTTCATGGGTCTTTTCCAAGATTTGGCGTATTGAGAATATTTGGTCGATGGTAGACTTTCCAGGTCTGAAGCCACACTGATAAGGTCCAATCAGTTGGTTGACGGTGGGCTTCAGCCTTTCACACAATACGCTCGCTAGAACCTTATAGGCGATATTTAGAAGACTAATCCCGCGGTAATTGGCACAAATCGCCCTTCTTATGGATTGGGCAGAGCACACTTAAATTCCAATCGGCAGGCATGCTTTCATCCGACCATATTTTGCATAGGAGCTGATGCAAGCACCTTACCAGCTCCTCGCCGCCATGTTTGAATAGCTCAGCCGGCAGTCCGTCGGCGCCCGCGGTTTTGTTGTTTTTTAGCCGTGATATTGCTATTCTCACC
Organism: Anastrepha ludens; assembly: GCF_028408465.1. Lineage (NCBI taxonomy): Eukaryota > Metazoa > Arthropoda > Insecta > Diptera > Tephritidae > Anastrepha > Anastrepha ludens. Next base: position 77,232,213 of record NC_071502.1, read on the forward strand.
TCGTCATGGTCGGGCAACGGAACGACAATTCCGTCGTCAACGATTGGGGTATCGGGATCTTCACATTCTCTATGACATGCGCAGCTGTCACCGTTTAACAGGTTCGAGAAGTGTTCCCTCCATAATTTAAGATTGCTCTGTACGTCAGTCACCAGATCGCCGTCTTTGTTCTTACAGGAAAACGCCCCGGTCTTGAAACCTTCTGTAAGCCGCCGAACTTTCTGGTAAAATTTTCGGGCGTTGTTCCTGTTGGCCAGCATCTCAAGCTCCTCGCACTCACGTATTTCGGCCTCTCGTTTCTTCTGTCGGATAATACGTCTCTCTTCCTTTTTCAGCTCTCTGTAGCGATCCCACATGGCTCGCGTTGCGCCCGATCGCAGCGTGGCTCTATCGGCGGCATCCTTTCTTTCTGCGGCAGCATGACATTCCTCGTCGTACCAATTGTTTTTTCGGGCTCGCCGGAATCCGATTTCTTCTTCGGCGGCGGTACGTAGTGAACGAGAAATGTTGCTCCATTGCTCGCGCATGCCGGTTTGTTGGGCAGTGCTCTCCGAGAGCAGGAGTGAGAGTCGAGTGGCGAATCTTCTGGCTGTCTGTTGTGATTGCAGCTTTTCGATGTCGAACATTCTTTGCGTAGGTAGATGCACGTTTTTTGCTGCACAGAGGCGGGTGCGCAGTTTGGCTGCAACAAGGTAATGATCCGAGTCGATGTTGGGTCCTCGGATCGTACGTACATCTAATACACTAGAAGCGTGTATTCCATCTATCACAACATGATCGATCTGGTTTCGTGTTTTTCGATCAGGAGACAGCCAGGTGGCTTGGTGAATCTTCTTATGCTGGAATCTGGTGCTGCAGACTACCATGTTTCGGGCCCCGGCGAAGTCGATCAGCCTCTGTCCGTTACCGGATGTTTCGTTGTGCAGGCTGAATTTTCCGACTGTGGGACCAAAAATTTCGTCCTTGCCCACCCTGGCGTTGAAGTCGCCAAGCACGATTTTTATGTCGTGGCGGGGGCAGCGCTCATAGGAGCGTTCCAGGCGCTCATAGAAAGAATCTTTGGTCGCATCGTCCTTCTCTTCCGTCGGGGCGTGGGCGCAAATTAGCGATATGTTAAAAAAACGGGCTTCGATGCGGATTGTTGCGAGACGCTCGTCCACCGGAGTGAACGACAGTACTTGGCGACGAAGTCTCTCTCCCACAACAAATCCGACACCGAATTTGCGCTCCTTTACATGGCAGCTGTAGTAGACGTCGCAAGGTCCTATGGTTTTTTTACCTTGCCCCGTCCATCGCATCTCTTGGATGGCAGTGATGTCAGCCTTTACTCTCACGAGGACATCAACAAGCCGGGCAGAGGCACCTTCCCCATTAAGGGACCGGACATTCCAGGTGCATGCCCTCAAATCATATTCCTTATTTCGTTTGCAGGGGTCGTCATCAGTATAGGGAGGTCTCATCCGAGGCTTTTTCAAACTTTTCATTGGGGGGGATTTTTAAGTGGCGGGTCCCAAACCCAACGCACAACCAGCTATCCTGGAATGTTTCGCCTTCTCACGTTAGCTCACTCCCGAACGGGTGTTCGGAAGCTACCCAGAGGATACGTGGGCTAATCCCGGCCGTTGTGAGCTGCTTGAACCATATGCAGAAGAATCGTCCTGGCCATTCCCAAGTGAATGGCGATCAGTAACTTTCCCCACTTGCGTGGACTTCTACACATGGAACCATCCTCCAAGTAATTATTTATTAAATAATTTATAATTAAATAGAAAAAAACGAAACGTATTAAAAATGTGGCCGCCGCTGTAGGCGAATTGGTTGGTGCGTGATTACCATTCGGAATTCACAGAGAGAACGTTGGCTCGAATCTCGGTGAAACACCAAATTAAGAAAAACATTTTTCTAATAGCGGTCGCTCCTCGGCAGGCAATGGCAAACCTCCGAGTGTATTTCTGCCATGAAAAAAAGCTCCTCATAAAAATATCTGCCGTTCGGAGTCGGCTTGAAACTGTAGGTCCCTCCATTTGTGGAACACCTCCGAGTGTATTTCTGCCATGAAAAAAAGCTCCTCATAAAAATATCTGCCGTTCGGAGTCGGCTTGAAACTGTAGGTCCCTCCATTTGTGGAACACCATCAAGACGCACACCACAAATTGGAGGAGGAGCTCAGCCAAACACCCAAAAAGGGTGTACGTGCCAATTATATATATATAAAAGAAAATATATATTAAATAAGTATAAGTTTAAGTAAACTGTATACGTATGTAATTAATAATAAACTCTGTTTAATCAATATTGTAATAAAAGGTGTGTGAGTGGGTTTGATTTCTACATATATATATTAAAAAAGTATATAAGCAATATTTCTGTATTTTTTCTCATTATAGTGATAAAGGTAGGAAAGGAAAATAACTTATTTGAAATACGTTCGAGTTTCTTTGAATTCACATCCCTTCAATATTTCACGTCATTAGTTATTTATTTGAATTTGCTTAGTAATTTATGCAACAGAATTTCTGTGTAAACACCTTCGGAAAATCTTAATTAATCACACAGCTTTGCTTTGACATTCTAAATGTATCGTTAAAATGCATTCGCTTTGGCAACAGATTTCGAAAATAGTGGATGGCTGCAAAGGTGTTTCGTTATTTATAACTTCTTCATTACCTTTTGTTTATTTTATAGCTTTTTGTCCATTTTAGCGACATACATTCTTACATATGCGTGCACATATGTACATATACTAATTAAGGGCAAAAAGACGATCCTACGAGACTTGAAGCTCAGACAGACATAAATTGTCTAGCCTAAAACCTTAATTAAAGTCTATATGTATATGTAGCTTTGTAACTATATGTAATACATACATACATTTGCTAGTGCAAACATTTATTGCAATACACGGTTTACAGGTACTGTACTCTTCTTTATATTACAATGCTGTACTCTGTTAAGTCGTTTTTCTCTATAAAGTAATTATTCTGAAACCATAGTTTTTTATTTTACTTCATTCTTTAAGTATTACCTCGAATACTATAGCCAAACAGTTTTTTCTAAACATGTCCAAACTACGTTAACGTATTGAAAGTCGAAGTTACAGTGGAATTCTGGCGACGTTTCTGTCAGCTGCCCATATATCTATGTATATATGTATATATATATAATTGGTGCATACACCCTTTTTTTGGTGTTTGGCCGAGCTCTTCCTTCTATTTGTCGCGTGTGTCTTGATGTTGTCCCGCAAATGGAGGGACCTACAGTTTTAAGCCGGTTCCGAACAGCAGATATTTTTTATGAGGAGCTTTTTTCATGGCAAAAATACACTCGGAGATTTGCCATTGCCTACCGAGGGGCGACCGCTATTAGAAAAAAACTTTTTCTTAATTTTGGTGTTTCACCGAGATTCGAGCCAACGTTCTCTCTGTGAATTCCGAATGGTAGACACGCACCAACCAATTCGCCTACGGCGGCCGCCGTAATAAAGTTTAACAAATTATTTAAGTTGCCTTAAAATAGGAGTGAGGTTTTTATATACTATATTTTCGTGCCTCGTACGCGTCTGAATTCCCGTAAGCAACTGGACTTTTAAAGCACGCTCCGGTCAATTCAAAGACGTTTACAGTTTAGGCATAGTTGCATTTTTGGGTAAAAATATTACAAAAGAAATTTTTAGTACTAAGCGATAATTCAAGTTTAGTACATAAGTATTTGAATACAGTTTTCTTCTAATTAGTGCAAAAAACAATTTTAATGTGGAATTGTAATATCAATCGGTAACAATTAGGTTATTATATTCGCATGATTGAATGAAGGAAATTTAAAGTTACGGTCGTCCTTAAATGCACGGAGAGTCATCTTGCCGAATGTCAATTTTGCGAAAACGAAATTAGAAATATTTCAGGTAAAGAGCGCTGAGCTGCAAATTAATTTATTTATAATATCGTTACACCATTTTTGGAGAATTCCCTTGCCATGCTCTAAACATTGAACAACTTATAGGCGTTGGGAGTGAGACTGCCGTGCGAGTTAGAAAGCCTAGAAGTCAGTGGTGAATAATTCCTAGACGGTTTTTGTCAAGTAGGCAGATGCACGGTAGAACAACGTTTTAAAATTGTTAAAACTTATTACGATAATGGTCGATATTCTTAGAACAAAATACCACAAATTTCGTAATTTTTTTACGGAAATAATCGCCCGAAAAAGTCGACAATTCAAAGGTTGGTGAACAAATTTAAAAAATTGCTCTGTCGACAGAGCAGACCAAAAATTGAACATTCTATTGAGGATATTGTTGGATATATAGACGTTCTCAACAATTATGCATTCATGAATCGACTGTTTGGCGGATTTTACCTGTGCTCGTAGTGGAAATTACAAAGATGTGATTTGTCACATAAAATTTTTAGGATCCACATTTGGATTACATGTTTTATTATAACATGACGTCTAGGTGCATATTTTGAAAGATCTGATTTCGGTGATTTTTAGAAGGATAACATTTTTTTTTAAGCTTTAAATACTAGGGTTTTTCGGCTCAGTCTACTGTATATATTCGTAGTTGCAAGACTTTTTTTTACTTCAGCCGCTTCCTAATTGCTGTCTTTATTTATTTGTGTCATTGTCGAAGAGTAATTAACATACATACATATATATACATATATGTATATACAAAATATCCTACGAAGAGAAGAGATTTTGGGAAAATTCACAAATGAAATTGCTCGTTCATTCGATACCTGGTTTTCATTATCAGTGATTCTGCTTGGTTTTGTTGCGCTGTAATTTGTCTTTGCGATATTTATGGGAATTTTATAGCTATTGACATTTATGTGCCTTTGTTTTTGCAGTAGAAGGATGAACTACAAATTTATTGCTTCATTTCGAATAATAAATGATCCTATTAATGCGGTTTGGAAGTTCAGAAGAGTAAAAACTCACCTAACTTTTAAATAAATAAATAATTCACCCTTTCTTTTGCTAATTCTTTGCTTGAATTTACAATTTTACAATTACAAATTGAAAGTTTTAAAACTTTACAGCATTGCAAAAACCGCGTGGATAAAATTAAAAAAATATGGTATCTTTTACATGTCGCTAAACTTTAATACTTCAGAATGAATTATTTCATGAAAATTCAAAAAATCATGAAGATCGGGGACTAGAACGAAAGTTACAGACTGTGGAAGCGCGCGACCTTATCCATAACGCAAAACTTTAGACGCGATTATCTCGAAGTCGTGTTTTTTGAAAATTGCCGTCGCGGTGATCTTTATTTATCAAAAACTATTTCACCGATTTGCATAAACTTTTTTTTTAATTATTCGAAGTTACAACCTCGTGAATCTGAACGGTTCACTTTTTATAAATATAGAGTGGGCCATTTGAATCGGCTATAAAAAAAACTAATCAATATTTTTTCAAACTTTTTTTTTATTTTGAAGATTGAACATTGTCATTTATGAATGAAAAATAATATCGTTCAAATGACTGCCACGACTGGCTTTAGAGTAGGCCATTCGATCAACCCAATTTTTAAGCACATTTTCGATTGTTTGGGCTCCAATTGCATGAATGGCAACTTCGATTTCGTGTTTTAAAGCATCAATCGTCTCTGGATGGTTCGTATAGCATTTGTCCTTAACGACTCCCCACAAAAAATAGTCCAACGGGCTTAAGTCACAGCTCCGAGGCGGCCAATTGATATCGGAATTTCGGCTTATTGTTCGGTTTTCAAAATCGGTAGCCAAAAGTTCGAGTGTAACTTTGGCAGTGTGACAAGTTGCACCGTCCTGTTGAAACCAAATGTCGTCCATGTCATCCTCTTAAATTTTTGGAAACAACTCGTTGAGCATGTCACGGTAACGCTCGCCATTTACTGTAACTGCGGCTCCTCGCTCATTTTCGAAAAAAAATGGCCCGTTGATGCCGCCAGACCAAAAACCGCACCAAACAGTGACTCGTTGTGGATGCATTTGCTTCTCTACAGTAACGTGTTGATTTTCTGAGCCCCAAATCCGACAATTTTGCTTATTGACGTAGCCACCGATGTGAAAATCAGAAAAGAAGAAGACTCACCACTTTGGAAATAGGTTTTCAATATTTCCCAATTTTGTTCAAGCGTATAGCGTCCCATTTCGTAAATGTCAAACCTTTAAGTAAATTATGAACACATTTGACATTTCATTTGTGTTACCATTCTCAAAAAAATAGGTGGTTCAAAAAGCAAATGCTATATGGCCCACCCTGTATTTGCATAGTTCTTTTGATTTAATTTTTGTTTCAATTTATTTCAATCACTCAAAAATCGTTTTTTTTTTGTGCAAAGCGGTTTTCATATCGAGAACATTTTTTTTTTTGGGTAAATAAACCGTTCAGATTCACTAAAAAACATTTTTTTACAATAATCATATAATTTTTTTGCTTTCAGTTGAGCTGCTCATGCACTACCATGATCATCGCAAGCCTCTTGTAAAAAACGGCGTTTCGGGTGAGGGGCGATATCAACAATAAAAAATAACATGTTTTAAAATGAAAGCACCAAAATGTATTCTTCGAGAGTTACCCTTCAGTATGATATATGCCTCATTTGAATAGAAGTTCTAAAACATATTTAAAAAAAATTATGACAATCGCCCATTTTTTCGGGCTCACAAGGTATATAACCCCTTAAGATTTTTTCTTCTACACTGTTTTAAATAACTATAGCATAGGCATTTAGTGACATTGTCTGACAGTTAATTTATTTCTCATTTCATTTTAAGAGTTTTTTTACTGAAAATATAGTTTATTCTCTTACATCTACATAAGTTCGAAACTTTGTACACGTTCAACAAAAATTTAACAAAATTTCCCATTTTTTAATCAGAATTTTTGAAAATTTGGAGTGCGCAGTTTTATAACCTATTGAGTTTGGGTACAATAAAATGCTAGTTCCAAGTATCTCAAATATCTTATTGTACATTTTTTTTTTTTTTGCTGACGATGTGTGTTTTCTTCCATATAAACAAAGTGTAGATAATTCTTTTTCCTGGGCCTTTTTCATCCTGTTCGGGGATCCGTTTTAAATATTATATCGATAAATCGATACAAAATTACATTTTATAAGTTTTAGGAAGCAACGTCACATGAAATAGTTCAAAACATGAAGAAACGACTTGAGTGAAATCCGCAACAAAGGGCCAATCAAATGGCGAAAGAACTGAAAATATCTGACGATATCACACTGAAAAATGATCTCACAATCAACCCTTACAAGATCCAAAGCCGTATGATCTCACACCAAAGCAGCAACAAGTAAGACTTGAGAGAGCGAAGGAGTTGACCAATTTCCGAACATTATGTTTTTCGACGAGAAAATTTTTCAAATTGAGCAATTCATAAACACTCAAGACGATAGAGATTATTTGACCAACTGTTCATACGAGAGTTTGAGTCATCGATTGGCCCCCAGAAGGCAGCACGCGCCACAGGTAATGGTTTGGGCCGCTGTAACCGCAGATGGGCGCTCTCCAATCGTTTTCATCGAGGGAAAGTATTCTGGAGGTTGCTTTGAAGGCGTGCGCAGACAAACATAATGGTGGGAGATCATGAACGTTTCAACAGGACTTGGCGCCATCTTACAAAGATCGAGTGAACCAAGAATGGTTAAAAAAAAACGGTCCGAACTTCATAACGTCCACACAATGGCTCTCAAATTCACCAGATGCGAATCCGATATGTTATTCTCTTAGGGCCATTTTGAAGAGCAAGGACCGAACTAAAAGAGTCACCAGTCTCGAGGCGCTGAAAAAAACCATTATCCGCGATTGGGCCGAAATACCGACAAGTCATATTCGGGCAGCCTGCGATTCGTTTCTGGACCGTCTCAAGGCCATAGTCAAGGCAAAAGGTGGTTATATCGAGCAAAAGTAATTTGATTCTTAAATTCGTATTATTTTTACCCATTTATTACTTTAAATTGAATACAAGTAATTTTCCAAACTAAATTTATGTCCCTTTTAATTGGTTACACTTCGAGTGCCGGACCCTGTTACAGATATTCCACAGTGCGGCCGATTCCCGAAGAGCTGGCCAAAACTCAAAAAATTAAGTAATTGATTCAAAATTTCTTACTCGGGAGTTGTCGGGGTCGCTGATTACGAATTTGATCTAAAAATTTTGAAAATCCACCCCCTTCCACCCCTATTGGCCACCCCGTCACGTGAAATAGCGTATATTCAAGAACATAATCAAGATGCATGTAAATTTATATGTTTTCGGGGTCGCAAAGTAGCAAGCGGTAGCAGCTGAATCTTGTTTTATTCAGTAACCATTACTTTTTTGAGTAACCTTTAATAGGTTTCAAAGCAGCATATGACGGCGTTGTATTACTATACAGTTTGAAAACTCAAATTTTATAAAAAAAATTGCAAAAAATGTATCTACGTATTGCTGCAGCTAAAAATTTTGTGTCGAGGTATTGATATGTACTAAAGATTTCTCGTATTTTACTAACCTTCCGAAGATGATTCCATTTGGTTTTGTTCAATTTACTCCATTACAAAATCTTTCAAATGTGTACAACTTTCACTATTCATCGACAGTAATACGATGCTCAAACGAAGGCCACGTTGCGACTGAAAATACAGAGGATACTTAGGGTACAGGACGTTGCTATGAACGGTTTTCACTACTCAAGGCATTACTGTAGCCAACCCAAAGACAAAAAAACTCTATCTAGAAACTTTTTTTTCGACTTTTGGCCAGCTTTTTGGGAATCGGCCGCACTGTGGGTCGGGGCAAATCTTCCACGACTTCTCGGCCCTCTGCAAATGCCTTATACCAATCGTAGACCAGTGTTTTCGATAAAGCACACTCGCCATAGGTTTTCTGCAATAGTTTCAACGATTCGGCCCACGAAATCCCCTTCAAAACACAAAATCGTAGACAAATTCTTTGTCCGAGTGAAAATCCATAGTGAAAATCGCTGAGCACAACTGCGGTTGACTGATATAATTAAATGCCAAAAACAAGCTAATTGACAGCTAACGTTCAAACTCAGCGACAGTTGTACCAACATTCCTGCAAAAAAAATGTAAACCTAAGCGCATGTGTAACGTGCGCTTTTTAAATGAACAATTCCCGATATTTTTTTGATAGAATGTATAAAGGCAATATATAGTTTTATTTTTATTTTTTAAAATAGTTCATAAACAAATTTCACGGGTATTTAAGAAAACTTTTTAAAGTGAAAAGTAAACAAAACTTTCTTTTTCAAATTTTGATCTCTAAGTATTAAAAAGGTATTAAGGTATTTAAAGCCATCTTTTACATTTCAAAGTCCTCTTAAACAATAAATTGAAGAGAAAACGAAAAACTGAGTATTCGGAATTACTATATAAAATCAACAGTTTCAAAATTTTTCCTGAATAGCTTTTACTTTCATACGGTTAAATAAAATGTGATTTCGATAAGCTTTAAAGCTAAAAAGTGGTTTTTACGAATATTTTAAACATGAGGAAACGATTTTATGAATATACCGGAAATATTTGAAAGCTCTGAATAATAATATTTTTATGCCTTTATGCAGAAGTCAATTTTAATCACACCTTTCTTCTAATATTTGTTATGCATGCCAGACTAAAGCCCATACTTTGTTTGTGCCTACGAGAGATTTTGCTGATTGAGGAGTTTGATATTCTAATTCAATATACAGCTTAAAATAAGGTATTGGTACCTTGGTACTTTGGTGCTCTAAGTGCCAGCTAAAATGAATTATTCAATAGCATCCAGTCAACGCCCACTTTCACCGGCTCCGGAAATCTGAACAACCGAAACAAAAATAAAATTTATGTGTATTAGGTACGCCCGTAAATGCCCTTTACTCAGTTACAAAATTTGAATTGTTACATATGTATATGCAGATCCATACGTATGAATCTTTCTTGCTACCAGCACTGAAATGCTATGAAAATAGATACATGCATGTAAAATAATTGCAATGTCCTAAAACTCAATGAAAATCAACAGTTTTGAAAATTTCATACTATAAAATACTTAGCAGCATTAAGTAAAACTTCCAAAAAGCATCTGCAGAATAATAAATCAAATTTGGATATTGAATGAAATGGAATGGCGAGTGTACGAATATTATAAAGCTATAGATATGAATATAAATTATGGATGGCCAACTCCTAAACGAGACACATGTAAATATGTTTTTGAGTTGCCACTTAGACGCATACGCATGAAATGTTGCAATTATCCAATAACTACATACTGTAATTGGCATGTTTGATTATCGCTTTGTTGTGGAAGCAAATTTCATAGGAAAGTGCGCTTGCTGAAAAGTTTATTATTATCCATATGCATTTTGTACTTAACGCCACCAGCAATAGCATCGCATCACTTTCATCAAAGTTTATTTGAGAAGCTACTTACATTTTTTTTATCTAGTCACCTATTGGTAATTACTAAAATCACAATTTGGCATATGAAACAATTATTTCAAGATAAAATTCTACTCTTATGAAATTTTCCTTTTGAGTAGCGAAGTGGGGAGAGAAAATATTAAATAGGGAAATATTTAAACAGATTAAACAAAATTTTGTTGAAGAATTTGTAGAATAGTATCAAGAATTATACTTAGATCTCTACACAATATAGATTTATATACATAGGCCTTTATGTACGATTTTTTTTCGTGGAGGTGGCAAAAAACATTGAAAGCCGAAAAGTTTGAAATTTGTCTTTCGACACACCCACTAAATTCTTCCCTTTCAAACTCACAGCGAGGGCAAACAAAGGAAACATGCTTTGCATCTTCAACTAGGTTGTCACAAAAAGTGCTGTACGGATCGTCTTCGTGCTTATGAAAAGATAAGTTAGGATTTAAAGCATCCATGTCCACTAAGTACTTGGGTCAGGTAAAAGTCTATCTGCCCATGTTTTCGATTTATCCATTTGAACATATTCGGAATCAAGAGTTCTACCGTTCATAGAGTTCTACCTTTCCTCCTGCCACGCACGGACGCTTCGCCCTCGTTCAGTTTTTCGGTTGGTCAGCTCGGTGTTTGTTTTTGAGCTCAGCGAATTCGAAAGCAGTCAACACAACTTGTTGCTTCGACCGTTACAGCATATAGCAAGATAGATGATACCACACTGCTAAGTAGCTTCCTAGAAGCCTGTTTAGGGTCTGTCATATTCTTCATAAACCAGGTTATTGTAGTGACAGCCTTCACTGCTTTATCGCTGGCATATTTAGGAGCTGCTTAAAGCTCAACCTGTAGTCAATAATTTGATACATAGCTTAGACTCCAATGCGTGGTCACCTACTGTAAGATTTGCCATTCAACTATTTCCCTGCTACTGATAAGAACTGCTTCCGTTTTATGGTTTGCAAGGCCTAAACTCGACTGCTTGATTGCAGATTGCTTCAGCCTGGTTAAGGAATTTAGCAACGACCACGATTGCAATGTCATTAGCAAACCCTATGATTTGTTATATTCCAGAGACGTGGGTCCACTGTACCTTTTGATGCTTGCGTCGGTTTTATAAGAAATAGCGTGCGACAATTTTCCGAATGTATACTGGAACTCCGCATTTAAGATTCTGCCCAGTTAGGTCTATTAAGTACCTACATTTTTTACGTCCAACGTTGTGACTGGGCAGTACTCTTTATCTCCATAGAGCCAGCGAGAACCTTCTATCGCTTTGTGAGCAATGCGCTTTACCGCTATAACAGTATCTGTGTTACACCGTGTTTTACGGAAATCATATGGATGCGGCGATAATCCACCGGCATTATCAATGGCAGCTTAGGCGATACACGATCAGCCTTTCTAATATTTTGCCGCCTTGTCCAGCAAGTATACCGGACAGTAGCCTGAGGGATTTTCCGCCGGCTTAGACCCGTTTGGTATCTTTTTGAATTTTCCACTCTTCCGAGAATGTTTATATATGTTTTCTGTTATTTCTTATTTAGAAATATATATTTTCAGCAGTGGTATTCTAATTATGATATCTACAATTAGTCATACTTCCATGAATGTGCTTTCAAAATAATTTTCGGATAAAAACGGATGTAGATACGTACGTATGTATGTTCTCTTCGGGGTGAAAATTTCTGTACCTAAACGAGAAAATAAATTAACCGTTTGAAACCGAATATTTTTACTTCTCAATTATGCACTTAACATTCATTACAAATAATATTATATTGAAAACGTTTTTACGAACATTGTGCTGCCTTCGCATATGGTCTTCTCTACACAAATTCCATATATATACTTATATATAAAGCACATTTGACAAATTGTCAAAAATCAACGCGATGTTTGAGAGATTTCAAACTAAATGCTATAGATCTACATAAACAGAAATTTTCTGAAAGCCCTCATTAAAAAGTCAAACATTTTTACGATAATTATTTGATGCTGTAAAAAAAATAAAGTGAGTTATAATAAAAACGAATGAAACCCACATCACACTGGAGTAAATAAATATTACTCTCATTAACACAAACAAAAATAATTACAATTTGATTTCGGATCGTAGGTTGTTTTCAAAAATTCTTTCCAAGGTGAGAGCTTAAGAGGATAGACCCAATTCAACCGGTCATGTGGCATTATACTTCTTAAATACCCCGCCTCTCATTTGAGTAAGGCCAAATATTTTCCTTTCGTATGGAAATTTTCGGGTATGCAGGTTTTTGTATAATAGAGCGAATTTTGAAAGTGCTACTGTTACAAATTTAAAAGTTATGATTCTTTTTGCCGAACGCTTTCCGCATTTTCTTCATGGCTTGAACCCCAAGCCATTATAAAGAGTATTACAGAAGTGACGCCTAAATGTGAGTAGTGAATAAATCCTAGACAGTACCTTTTTTATGTCATATTTGAAATTTGTTAAGTAGACAGATGTGCAATGGTCGATCTTTAAGAACAACATATCACAAAATTCGTGATTTATTTGATGGAAATAATCGCCCGAATAAGGTTGGTGAATTCAATGGTTGGTGAAAAAATGTCTGTCGAGGATAGAAAAAAATGGCAGACCAAAAAGTGAACGTCCTTTTCAGAATATTGCTGCTGTAGCGCAAAGTGTTGGTGACCAGCCTTCAGCATCAATATCTCGACATTCTCACCAATTAGGCGTATTTAAAAAAAAAAAGGTGAAATCTGAAAGAACCTACATTTTTATGTGTTTTCTTCTAAAACAACATCTAGGCGCGTATTTTGAAAAGCGCTTTATATAGGTATGTAGATAAAGTAACTAACAAATATTCTGGAATATATAATATACTTAAACAAAGTTTTGCGCTCATTCAAGAAAAAAGTACAGCGTATTCATCGCTTGACAATTCGAATATAATTTTTTTTATCATTAGGATGAGTTTACTTGACAATGTGTGAACAATTTTCATTAAGCTCATAAGAAGTGTATATAGTTCACGTAAACTGTTGAAGGGTTAAAGTATGCACATATGTACATGCAGATGTTTATAATGGGTTCATAATTAAATGTGTTTATCTGATATTTTGCATCTGCTCGCATTAGAAAATACATATAAGACATTTAAGTTTCTTTAAAATTTTTATTTACTGAAATATTTGTTCTACGGATTATGCATTGCACTTATAGTTACATATTTTCGTTGTACCTCTTCTTTCGAACTATGAGACTTCGACTACACCGCAAACTTCGAAAAGACCGCAACTTTTTGCACTCTCTGTTTGCTTGCATTGTATCCAGCTGTAACAAGTCCCAGATTCGAGAGAATATTTTGCAATAAATCTGTAATTGTGGAAGTACAGTGTACATGATCATTTGAGTGCTTGTTGAAGAAACTATCATTTCACCTTTCCCCTGCCACCTTGGGCAAAGCCCTTGAAGGGAAGTCTTTCTTTTTTATCATTCTATGAGTTTCGCATTCAAGCTACTTTTGTTTTATTATCGTTAGTGTAACCCGTCTTCCCGTACATATACACCCTGTGTTTTTACCTAAACAAAAATTATGTATACCCTTAGCCTTGAGTGCAGAAGTCCTTCTTTTTTTCAAATAATATACGAGTAGATGGATTTGTATCTACATGTGCATCGATATTAGTTTCAAGTTATTAGTTTCCACTCCACCAAGCAAGCATGGAATGATAGCAACCCTCAACTATTGGCTTAATTTAGCAGCTCGTCTTTCCTCATTCTTTTGGTTTTGTTTGGCTTGCTTTCTTTTGTACTTATTAGTTGTTGTTGTAATACGTCGGTGTGGTTTACTTAATTTTCCTTAGCCGTCTTCCTTTTTACTTAAGTACTCCAATAACTTCCATTACTGGTGTCTGCTCATTTCGATGTTTGCCTTTACCTTAATTGGCAAAGAAATGGCGCAGCGACCACCGTACAACACCAACAATTTACCGGTCAGCCACATAGCGAACCACTCCTTTTGTTAATTAAAAATTAAACAAACATTATTTGATCCCCGCTGCCAACGTTTTTGCCTACGCAGTTTTTCTGCAACAGCGCGTATCCGGTTTCCGGCTACATATTTGTTGTTGCTATTTCTTTTTTTCTGCTTTACTACTGCTCTTTGGCTTTTAGTTGGTTTTTGATGATCCAACTTTTTTATTTTCGCTTTACTTTGTACTTGCGTATGTATGTATATACCTATAGTACACGCAATATGTTCCAGTAATTTGGTTGACTCGGGTTGCGCTAAGTAAGTTCATTTTCAACTTCATTTGGCACTCGTTGTGGCGCAAGTTTAAGTGAAACTTAATCTCTTTGAACCCGCATCAATTAATAGCACATCGAGCACCTGAATTTGTTCAGCATTCTCAACATTTTTGTACTTAGCGAAATAAATGAAAGGAATGAAATGATTTTTATACAACAGAGGAAATGTTATAAATAAGTAAAGTCGAATACCTTCTACCAAACATGGAGGCATATGGGAAACGGTAAATTTCTGAAACAGTTCCATTAAACGTTGTCATCTTTATAACCTAGACTGGCTTCTTTTTAAAGTTATTCGCCTTGTTTCGCCTATGGCAGCTCAAGCCCTAAAAAACAAAAATACAACTATAAAAACGTTAAAATGAGCTGAAAATATTTGAACTTAAAACACTCCGTACCAAAATTTTCAACACTGAATAAAAGTAAAACTATAAAAAAAAATCACGATTTTTTCTGCTCCACGGCTATGTTAGAAGTATTATACTTGATCAGGATACGGTTTGACAATGGTGACTTATCTCTTCTTTGCCTTCTGGATTTCTTTAAGGTATTTGAATCGGTAAACCATGACCTTAGTTGCAGCAAGCTTAAGCACTTTTTGGATTTTCTGATAGTATTTTGTGTAAGCGTCATGGCGAAGGCTTGTTAGGTATGCATGCAAAGAATAACTCGACAACAAGTAGTGGTTCAACTAATGCAAAGACAAACAATACTCCAAGATCTCGAGTGACTCGTGCCACAAAATGTTTCGAATCTTGACTGTGGTGAAGGCGAGTCTTACTATAATATTTACAGCCAAAAAGGACTGGCTATCTTCAATGACTCAAAATGTGCATTCGTCAACGGCCTTTGTCTATATCTCTGATATGTTTCAAACTTGCGATTTCTAAATTTTTTTGCAGCTGATAAGTTATTGCCCTGAATGAATAACATAACTTGAAACATTAGCAAATGCACACAATGAGCGCTGTTTAACTAATACCTGCAAGACACACAATACCCGAACGTCTCGAATGGGCCGCGCCTCAAAACGTTTCGAGCCTTGATTGTGGTAGCGGCGAGTCTGTGTTATACATACAGCGTTTCTATACTCGTTTACGCTAGCGCCACTTTAGTGGACGGAGCCAGCATTAATGTGTTGCTAACGACCCATTACTTGTTACTGAATATAAATAACTGATCATACAAAGCCCGAGTAAATGATCGAGCATACATAAAATCTAAGTATCCGTCACAGCTCTCTGGTCCTGATGTTTAATGACAAGATACAAATTGAGGGTTTGTTTTTATTTCCATGTTGAGCCGTTCTGACCATATAAATAAAGTAAGATGTGTACTGTTATGCATTTCAGCATAAGCTACACCATTAGAGACTAGAAGAAAACTCATTGTCCTCCTACCACACGCCACGCGCCCTAAGCTTGCAAGCCAGCAAGCTTGACTCTATTTCATCTCACAAAATTGATATTGAATTTAATATTGTTCTGTGTTACGTGTATGGTCTCAAAAGGTATTACCACATTTCTTTGTGGAAAAGCAAAATTCTAGGATGCTGAATTGTTGATTATCCCTCGGCTAGAAATTATATATTTATGTACATATAAACTCATAGAATTGAAAACTCGCGAATACCTTTACGAGAAATTACGGTTGATTAGATCTAATAGAAATGTAAGTCTGATTGTTCCCAAATATTCCTACCTGTCTTCAGCGAGACAGTTCTCCATTAATGTTGTAAAGCTCTGGACTACAATTTCTGAATCTGCCAGTGCTGTGATGGGTGCGATTAGCTACAAAGAGGTAATACATGATTACTTTAAATCTGTACAATGAATGTGGCTGTGAAAATTGATATCATTTCTGTAGCCCTCTCATTTCTACTTCAATTAAACGAAAACGTGTATGTTCCTATTTAAATGTCTGACTATAAGTTTAATTTCAAATTATATAGTTAAATTTAAATTAAAAGTTAAATTAAATTTTCATATAAATAATCTGTACTTTCTGTTATACTCGAGCCTACAAATAAGCCAATTTGCCAATATTGATCGGTGATATCATTTCGGAATAATCTTTTTTTAACATGTATAAAGATGCCAACATTATACTTTTTTTCAGTTTAAAAGTATTTGGACGTGTTGGTACAGTCACAAAATATGATGAGAGAACAATTCGAATTTCAGTTCTCTGGCGCCTTCTATATAAATCTGTAAAGGTTATACTCATCGCACTGATTTTATTAGTTTTTAAAAGTGGTTGATTGTTTTTATTGGGTTTTGCTTGCCGCTGTGTCTTTTCTGATTCCTCACTTCGTTCGTGAGTCGCATTATGGCCGGTTGAATTTCTAACTTCGTATGGCGAATATACAGCGAAATACACATATCGATGGTTTTCGAGAAAAGTGACATAATTCAAAAATACAAAATACTGAGGTGGGTCAGTTTTCTAGATAATTGACGCGCCAATTCGATCACCTGACAAAACGACACTAACGCCATCTCTCAGAATTGCTTCAAGATTCGCTTATGATGCTTTTCCAGATAAAAATATATGAACTCTGTAGTTGATTTTTGCTTTTAACGGCAAAACTTCGAATTTGAGTTAATTTTGAGTTGTGTCGCTTTTCTCGAAAACCATCGATATGTACACACATAGCCATTAAAATAGGTACGCTGTCTTTATCTATCGATTTCCTTGTGCCGCTCGGGAAAATATCAAGCTGTTATTGAAATTTCGTTTTTTTACAAATGACACCATTGCTTTTTTGTGAATTTAAAATCCCCGCTACATTGTCACTAGTTTGAGTTTTAAAAATCCTTGTATTATCTATATTTGTTATCGTAATCTATGAAATGAAAACCACATGCAATTGAATACTTTTATTATTATTTTAAAAACATCGCATTTTCTTATTTTAATAACCATATCTGTATGTACAAGCACACCCAGTTGAAGTAACGCGAAGCCTGGTATAGAATTGTAACGTTCATAGTGAATCTGTAATATACGAAGTAATGCCTACTTATTCAGTTACTTCAAGTATAAATTCTAGTTATTTTCAATAATAGTTGTGACAAACTTATAGCTGCCTTTCCCGGCTGTACCATCTCCATCTGTTGCTATAAGAAAATGATGCAACAATTTCAAGTAATGCCTGCTCAGTCATTGTCTTTTATATGCATCTCAAACTGCGTAGAAAGCAAATGTTTTTCAACATTTTCTGCTACATTTGTCAATGTCAAAAATAGCTTGTGCTGGTCTGCTGTTAAGGAACTTTCGCTTAAAACAACTTATGCAACTGTTCATGCTGCTTGATTTTAATCCTCACGCATCCTGCCTCAACAGGACAAACACTTTTTAGCTGTGATGAAGATTGGGACGATATGATTATGCTTGAGTGACTGCAGCCTCACACAAGTCGTTTTCATATTCAATTAAATCTCTTTTTATGACAACTTATTTTGACATATGTTCACTTGTTATTTGATACATCTCATTGCTTTCACAAAATGTGTGCTGCTCCATCACACTGTTGTGCATACCAATACCAATGTTCACTTGCCCAACGTAGCAGCAGTCGGTTGGTCATTTGTGCTCGCAAAACTCTTGCATTGGATCTTAAATTTGTGTTTATTCTGTATGTGGAGATAATTATATTTTAGCTACCTCACATGTAAGAGTGTATGCTTCCACAGGAGAAAGGGTTCAGCATGTTTTCCAAATATGGCATTCCGGTTGTTACGAAACGGTGCTTATGAAATAGTACCGTCTGAGGTACCGAAACAAGGACTTAGTTTTCAATGCTTTCCAGCTCAACTAAGGCGTTTTTCAATAGGTGCGCTTTAACTTTTTTCCGATAGTATACATATCATCATGGAACACTACACACTTGAGCAACGCCTGCAAATCTTTGAATCTATATATAATATATAAAAATGAAATGATGTTCGTTTGTACGCATTTTTTTGGGCCGATACGAGGCCAATTTTATTCGTTCTTTTTTCATATTATAGGGATCCACTAGGGGAAGGTTTTTAGCAAAAAAAAATTTCTTTTAAATATTTTCTTCATATAAAAAAAAGAAAAAATCAAAATATTGTACAAAACAAAACTTGCTCGATTCTTAGATTAAAGTAAGTTTCGAATCGACATTCATTTTATGTGTACAACTTTTTTTGAATTTTTCGTTATTGTATACAGAAATTTCAAATGATTCGAATGAAAATTTTTTTTTTTTTTTATTTCTTCCATAAAATATTACACCTGTCGTTAGACAATAAGTAATTTGATTTACAAAAAGATGGAATGAGAGTGATATTGAAGGGCCAATGCCCCCAAGATCTTTTAGAAGAAGTATATACATATTATTTAAAAACAAGTGGTTAACAAACAATGACATATACGATTAGTTGACAATTGATTACAAGGATTTTGCAAGATGTGTTGGTGTTTGACGGTTAAGCCGACTTTGGGTAGATTTTTCTTTATTTGGTAGTCTTCTCATCATAGGATTTGTATGCGTTAATAATCTATTTATGTGTCTTCTGCTAGCGCTTTGTATTGTTTCATCAATAGTATCGATGTCAAGGTCGCGATGAATATCTGCGTTAGGTATGTACCAAGGTGCATTAGTTAAGGTCCTAAGTATTTATGAAAATAATGTTTCAATTCAATTGAGCAATGCTTTCTTTGACCAATTCTATATGGAAATGAATGCGTTTGCAAACGATGTTTTCGGCTATGAACAAATGTTGGAATCGAATGAAAAAGGAAAGAAACGCGAAATGATAAAAAAAATTCTTGGAAAATTTAAAGTGAATGGTGCTTCATTGGAAAAATTCAAAGGTAATAAGAACATACACAAGATAAAGTTAGAATTCGAATTTTTAGATTTATTTTGTTTATTTCTCATTTTTTCAGAAGTACACCACACAACAACTCATTCCAACTCTGATTTTGAAATCCTGTTGGAATTGGTGATCGATAATTTTGTCACTATAATGGTCAATGGGAATTTGCGTGTATCAGACCCTGTATATTATTTACCATATCAACTTTTTATGGAACATATGGACCAAATGAACACAAAAAAATAATTTAGTTTTGTTTTTATTTTTTGCAACATTTTGGTTTTCAGTTAATACAATAAAAACAATACTGTTTTTTCGTGAACACAAAATTCTAAATTTATTACGTTGTTTGTTTAGAATTTTTTTAGAAAAAAAGTAAATTTTTTGGTTTTGAGGAAATTTGTTTATTGTTGCTATTTGTGAAAGCGTAGATATTTGTAAGTATTTGACTATAATCCTAAAAGTTAATGGAATACCACTATGACACATAGAAAACATTTTTTCAAAGGGGTGTTTTTCGAAAATTATAAAAAAAATTGTTTTCAAAAATTTTGAAGAAATAAAGTAAAATAAAAAAATTTCGAAAGCATGAAATTTTTTCAAAACCAAATTTTCCTCAAAAAGATAAAAGAAATTTCTTCGAAGAGGTGTTTTTCTAAAATTACAAAAAAAAAATTCAAAAATTTTAAACAAATAAAATAAAATAAAACTTTTTCAAGGGTATGAAATTTTTTCAAAACAAAATTTTCTGAAAACCAAACAAAATTTAAAAAAAAAATGGTGTTTTCAAAGCATTTCATATTCCACTATTAATAGAGAATACATTTTTTCGAGGGGGTGTTTTTCAAAGCGGAAAAAAATCTTTTTTAACAAATCAATTTAAACTTTTACAAAAGTATGAAATTTTTTCAAGAACAAAATTTTCTCAAAAACGTTAAATTAAAAAAAAAATAGTTTTTTCAAAATATTTAATTTTCAGCAATTAACTGAGAAGAAATTTGTTAGAGCGAAGTGTTTTTCAAAACTTCAAAAAACACTTTTTAACCAAAAAAAATAAGCCTTTTTTCAAAAACAACAGGAATGATAACATTGCCTAACAATTTCTGCACTTTTGCACAGTCTAAAGAGGCATTGATACAGAGTGTTTTTCCAAACATAGTTCAACATTACAAAAACCATGATTGACTCAGCGAAAGAGCAATTTTAGCTGGGAAAAATAAGGACGTCAATGATATAAATTCAGCTATTTTAGATCAAATACCTGGTGACATAGTTGCGTATAAGTCAATGGACACTATTACTGATCAAGATGAGGTCGTAAATTATCCAACTGAATTCTTAAGGTACTTGACCACCTTGGAAAGCTAAAAAGTACAACATATTCAATAATTTTCTTTCATGTTCTGTATAATATATTAAAATAAATTTTTTTTTAAATTTTTATTTAGAGCTTATATAATACAAAAAAAAATTGATTTATTAAAATTTCTTTTTTTAACATACATCCAGGAGGCGCCAAAGTCGAGGCCTGAAGAAAATGATGTCTTGCGGCGGACAGTTAATCTTAGAAATGGTAATTCTAAAACAAAAGAGAGAAACAAAATTTTCAAAAGGAAGGTTCCTTGCGTGAGAATTTACCACAAACTGACAAAAAAAAAAAATAATAAAAAAATGGCGGATATTTGAAAAAAAGTTAAGAAAACACCCCTGTTTTTCACAATGTTATGCTTAAAAAGCAATACTTTATTAACTTTTTTTTTGCAAAATGTGGTAAATTGGCATACAAAACATCTTAACAAATAAAACAAGACCAAAATCATTAAAATCGGCTAAGCAGTTTCGGAGATAAAGTGTCCGCCATTCGAAAAAAAGTAATTTCTGGAAAAACGCGTTTAAAGTTAAAACTTGCTATTTTCTTTCCGCTGAGTCAGCAAGTAATGAGTGCAGGATGCGCCTGCACATTTTCACTGATTTCACTTTGTTAGAATTCGAATTTAAAAAAACAGTTTCAGGTGATGATTTTTAAAAGTATAAGGATTGAAAAAATGTAAAAAAAAAATTTAATTTTTTGAAACTTATAAGGTGGTCAAGTACCTTAAACTCACTCGATTTGCCAGGCTTACCACCTCATAATTTACGATTAAAAATTTTAGCACCGATTATTATGCTGCGCAATAGTAATGTGCCCCGACTTTGCAACGGTACCAGACTCGCTGTGAAGAAGCTAATGGGTAACGTTATCGAAGCAACAATTTTGAAAGGGAAGTACAAAGGAGAAGACATTTTGATACCCTGAATTCCACTGATTCCGGCGGATTTACCATTCGATTTCAAACGTTTGCAGTTTCCTATTCGCCTTGCCTTCGCTATGAGAATTAATAAGGCGCAAGGACAGTCTCTACAAATGTGCGGTATTAATTTAGAATACCCAATTTTTTCTCATGGACAATTGTATGTAGCTTGCTCACGAGTTGGCAAACCATCGTCATTATTCACGCGAAAGATGAAAAAACCAAAAACGTTGTCTACCAAAAAGTGTTACAATAAAGTTCGAATGAAATTGTATCAAAGAATTTGCTTTGTTTCGTAGTAATTTTATTCTCTTTCAGCAAATCATTGAATTTATCGTCTAGCGAAGCGGGCGAGGGTACGCTAGTTTTATTATAAAAATGCGTGTTCTGTTAAGAAAGTTTAAAGTCGAAAAATCATCTTCAGTGATGAATCTCTCTTTTTTACTCCATGGCTTTATCAACAAGCAAAATATGCGTTACTGGGCAGAAAGCAATCCCCACGTGATTCATGAGGCACCGTTGCATCCCGAAAAAATCACTGTTTGGTGCGGTTTACATGCCGGCGGCGTAATTGGCCCATATTTTTTCGTTGACGGGAACGATCGCCACGTTACTGTGAATGGAAATCGATACCGCGACATGATAAATGATTATTTTTGGCCGCAATTGAATGGTATGGACTTAGACGACATGTGGTTTCAACAGGACGGGGCCACAAGCCACACAGCACACGCTACAATTGATTTGTTGAAGAGTAAGTTCGATGAGCGCATTATTTCCAGAAATGGACCGGTCGAATGGCCGCCGCGCTCGTGTGATTTGACGCCTCTAGACTATTTTCTTTGGGGTTATGTGAAGTCATTGGTCTACAGTAACAAGCCGGCGACGATTTGTGAGCTCAGAGCCAATATTGAACGCGAAATTGCTGGAATTTCGGCCGATTTATGCAAAAGAGTGGTCAAAAATTGGGTTCAAAGATTGGACTTCGTAAAACGTGCACGCGGTGGTCATGCAAAAGAAACGGAATTTTATACTTAAATGTATATGTTCAAACTCAATAATAAAAAAAAAATTAGTTAAAAAAGTCAAACCGTTTCTGTTTTATTCAAAAAAAAAGTTGAAGCGCTCTTACTGAAAAACGCTTTATTAACGAAATTTTATAGATGACCACCGTATCGAATGGTTTTGAATTTTGACCCCAAAAACCATCTGCCGATCGGAGATGGGGTAAAATTGTTTAAGGGGGGACCCTGGTTTATAAGGTCAAAAAAATCAATTTTTTTTTTCGTTTTAAGCGATTTCTAATATATTTCAGAATATTCACACAAAGTTACAGAGCCTAATTCTCAATATTTCCGTAGATACAAAGCCAAAGGTAGGCGAGCGTTAGGTAGTTACGCTGTGACCGGACAGCTATAGTACAAACTTTATCTTCTTTTCTCGACTTTTCATTTTTATGATTTCTTTGAATTGGCGTACATGAATGAAAAAAAACTAATAAACCTTTTGAAATGAATCATAGCTTGTTCCCTGTATTAAATTCTCTTCTATTTGAACTAACAAATAGATAAAAAAATTTTTTTCAAGATTTTTATACCAAGTTGAAGTGAATTTTTTTTTATGGAAAGGCATTTTTTTTCTTTAAAACCTCCAAAAAGTTGAAATTTTGGAATTTCTCTCAGTTTTCTTAGTTCATCTAGAATAAAAAATCATTAGAAATCCATTTGAATTTTTTGCTTTAGATAATAATTACGAGCTGTATCTTGTACGCCAGTTGGAAACTCCAGCGTTACAGCGCTCTACTAATTTCTATGTTAAACATTTTTTTCAACTTATTTTAACCAGTACAAAAATTTTTTATACTTTTTAAATGTTCATTAAAAGATAGAAAAAACTTTGCAGTGCTAAATTAATTTTTTCCTTAAAAAAAATCGCAAAGAGATGCAATTTTTAGACCTCATAAACCAGGCTCCCCCCTTAAATTGATGGAAAGACCCTGCCAACATCTAGCGAATGATGTATGTGCCTTATATATAACTGTGCATTTCATAATTAGCACAGGGACTTATTGAAAATTTATTTGTTTCCTATTTATTTTTAAAAATCTTTCATAAAAATAAATGAGGAATGAGTTATTCCCCTACAAAAACCACATAACTCCAAGTTTGAAAACTTGTGACAAAATGTGGAAAACAAAATCATCAAAACTGCAAAAAAAATTTCGAATATGCAGTTTTATGACGAATTGCGTTTTGGTTTAATCAGTGAAAGTGTGAATTTATTTTTGAAAAAAAGAATTTACTTACGGTATTGTGTATTTTATCCATATAAAGATTGCTCGGTACAGACCTCTTCTTTTACCAAAAAAAAAAATCGGAGCAACTTTTTTTTACCTACTTGCTGATAATTTGCAAAAACAAAGAATATTCATCAAACAACCCCTATTCTACAAAATAAAATAATAAATAACTTAATCGCTATCTTTTGGGTAATTTTTTTGCTCGATTGCACTGTGACCAAATCTTTAGACCTTCGCGAACTCATATTTGTGTCACATGCTGACAGACACCAATGATCTCGTCCGCTAAGAACTGCGAATGAATTTTTGACAAAAAGGCAATTATTTCGGTGCACCACTCGCCGCATCCACCTACATATTTGGACTCCTTGCGACTTTGATACAAATGTATGTACATACATATATTCCTAAAACTGTCTGTGACGATAGCAGGATAGCGTCATGAATCTGTTGAGACCACGCCTGGCCTGATTAATAAAAAATATTAGCCACACAAAATTGAGCGGCTGTTTCTAGTTATAAAATGTTAATTTTTTTGAGGTGTAAAATTTGTCGAAATTGCTGATGAAATAAAGAAAATATCGGAAAAACAGTAGTTGCATAATTATTAAAAAATGTTTAAAATTAGCCTGAATTAAGCGGAAATAGAAATATAATTACTTTTCTTAATACTTTCTGTATGGCTTAGTCTATTTACTTATCATCTGCAGAGTGTATTCAAATTATTTTATTCAATCTGAACAAATTACTATTTATTGGACTTCTAAATTTACTAAAATTAAGGATAGGTTGTTAATAGCGTTTATGTTTAAGAAAAAGCTTAATTCAGGCTCAAAATTGAATTACTGAAAAAAATATTTCTCAGTAAAACCACTGTTTAGGCAGTGATTTAATTACGGAATTTTCGCTTCGTAACAATTATGGTTCTCCGTACAAAAAATTTACATAATATGACTTGATTTATATATTGGAGGTGACTCTTCTGAGAAGTACATTCGATGCCAATTCGATATGTGCAAGGTACTTTTGCAATCTCTTTCTATGATACAATCTGTCTTTTCTAATCTTTCTCGACGTTTTGACGATCATTTTTTTTTAATTCTTAAGAAATTATTTATACCTTCATTTCATTTGCATTTACATATAAAAATAAATTAAAGCAAAATAATGATTGTATAGCAGACTCCAAGTTGTCGTGAAACGCCGAATCTGTTAGAGAGGGAGGGCGAGATAGTTGTTTAAAGGACGCAATTCATTTTCACGAGCAGCGTTAAATTTCATGTAAATAGTATTGATTGAAATTCTTTGTATAACCTGTCAAGGTTTCAAGCGATTGCCACGAGTGATGTGACAACTTTAGTTATCAAATTTAAGTTGCGTTATTATTTTGCGATTTACCAGAGCTGTTTCCTTCTTATTCCATTCGCCTAGGGCCTTATGTACAAGGTGAAGTCCAAAATAAACAAGACTGGTGTCATAAAAATGTTTTTGATGGCCCCATCTTTTTAATGAGTTGGTGCGTTGGAAATTACATCTCTAGCTGACTCCCAGTTAAAGCTTGGTGGCATTCGGTTCAGTGGAAGCGAAGTTATTGAGTCTAAAGTGTCAGTATGTTGTGTACGAAAATGAGTTTCGAATAAAGGGCTAATATCAAATTTTGTTTTAAAATCGGTAAAATGTTATTACCAAAACATTTGAATTGATGAAAAAAGTTTATGACGTTGATGGTCTATCTCGTGCCAGAGTTCATGACTGATTTACACGTTTCAGAGATGGTTGAAAGGACATAAATGACAATGAACATACGGGCCCGCCCCAGTAATCACCGAAAACTTCATCGAAATTGTTCGTAAATTTATCAAAAATGAACCGAAATCATCGTTGAAATTCATGGAATCGGAGTTGAGTAACTCCAAAATATCGATTTATTGCATTTTAGCTGATCATTTGGGTTACGAAAGGTCTGTGCTCGTTTCATTCTGCACACGTTAACTGAGGACCAAAAATTGCTCAGAATTCAACATTCGCAAGACCTCATTAAAGAGGCGAGAACAGATGTGCGAGTACATCAAGGGTTTTCCAATAAGAGGTGTGATATTAAAAAAAAAATGCTATCTTTTAATATAAATGATCGGATGTTTATTTCATTATAAAGAGGAAGGTATACCGTTCATTGTGGAAAATAACATCAGGCAAATGACCACCACGAGCACGCTTACAGGGCAATATCCTTTTCCTGAAATTTTCCATAACCGAATTGCAAAGTGGCTACCCTATGTCCTCGATAGCCTCACGAATCCCATCTTTGAGGTCTTGAATCGACTCTGGACCGGTCTACGCCAACACCTTTTTCACGTGGTCCCAAAGAAAAAAGTCACAAGGTGTTAAATCACAAGATCTCGTTGGCCAATTGTGATCACCTCTTCGAGAGATAATACGGTCCGAAATGGTTTCGTTGCTTGTGTGGCACGTAGCGCCGTCTTGTTGAAAATAAACGTTGTCCAGATCAATACCATCCAATTTCGGCCATAAAAAATCGTTAATCATCTCTCGATAGCGAAATCCATTCACCTGTAACACCAGTTATTGGAAAACCCTTTACAAACATAATAATGGCCACCATAGCCTGTTTCGGTACTCACAGAGGCACGAAGTATCAGTTTGCCATGGCAAGCCTCCGAATTGCTTCTTGTTAAATCCCATCTGTAGATACTATGGGACACATAACCCCTCATTTGTAAGACATCGCGATATGCACTACAGAAGAAGCTTTGCCTAAACGCCTTATAAGAAGCTATGCGCCAGTCTATTACTCTACAGACATACATAGACGGAATTACACGTGCATACACACTTATCCATATATAAAGTATGTGCATGTGTAGGTATACAGACAATTCGTTTAAGCATGAATACTAAAAGTTTCACATTGATTGCTTTCTACATGCGATTCGTGAACTCCAGAGAAAAGGAATGGCAAGTCAATTGAGTTAGTATTTCCTATTGTTAGTTGACTATTTCAATTCGTGCAACTTTAATACAAATATTAATATTATATATCAGTGCTGTCAATCATACTGCTCGTTCGAGACATTTGCCTTGTCATGACATTCGCATAGACTGTTGTATAGTCCTGACTGTCTGTTGCCATCCCTACGCTCCCCTTCAAAGCAATTCATGACGGAAAGAAATTATTTATTCAACAAATTCGTTACTCGTTCACATATGTATACACAGGCAATATTTTACTTGTATGTGCCTAAGAGGGTATCGACTACTTAATCAATAAAAATACATTCGTATATAACCTAGCTTGTAAGTTTCTCAAAAGTAATCTTTAATAATTACTCGTTATGATTCACTAAAATAATTACTGAATATTTATATTAGTGTGCATTCTGTTCAAAAAGTGCAAGGAATTGTCGATTTAAAGGAATGGTCAAAATGCCAGATGGTAAATAAAGAATATTAAATGGACATAATGCGGCATTTGAGATAACTAATTCGTCCAAAAAAGTATAGATATATGGAAAAAAGTCATGGCTTTTGCAAGGCGGTATCTTAGCATCTCCCAATTCGAAGTGACCGCAAAGTTCAAACAGCTCATTCGCCGTCACCAGCGCGTAAAGACCCATAAACCTTCCGCTTAGTATTTCTCTCTAACACAATAAGGGCCGGCTTCTCTGCTATTGACATGGCCCAAAATTCTGCGACATTCAATAAGACGGGAGTTGAAGGAGAACTTCAATAGTCAATTGCTAAAGTAGTCCAAAGCAGGACTTGCAAAAAAATGTAGATTGAAAAACATTGTAAATATTTAAATAAATTATCAAGTATTCTGTTATGTTCGGCAGTGTATAGTTTTAAATGCATTTTTGAAATCATGAAATCAATTTATATTAATAAAATGCACTTCTTTGCTTCCTGCAAAATAGAAAAAGGAAATGGTGGCATGAAATTTTATGATTTTTTAGAGTGGTTATCTAAAAATTATGTTTTAAACCGAACTAGTAATTGGACAAAATTATAATATTTGTGTCAGAGAGATAAAACGGCAGCTATTCGTATTAAAATGGATTTTTTTGTGTGAATATTTGGTTTCTCTTCAAATAAATTTTAAGATAAAATTTTCTGTAATTTTTTTTCGAACAATAAAGTTATGGTTCTACGTATTGTGTGGCTTGTTCTGGTTCTGCAGTCTTAAAGGAACTACTCTGCGCTAGGAGTTGCGTATTGAGGTGCGGAACTTAAAATTCGCTAATAACTCAGGCCTACACAATTGACATTTTCTTATTTTGAAATGAGTTGTGCTAAATCATCAAAATGAACACTGATTTTGGGTCCACCATCTCTGATTGTTTTTGAATTATGAAAAACTGACACCGAATCTACCAGCGACACCAAAAGTCTCTGAGTATCAATTTTTATGCGCTGATCTCAATTTTGGTTTAATGCTTTGGAACTTTCTTTCATGGTTATTTAGTGTAAGATTAAAGCTTTAATTTTAGCATAGATTGAGTCTCAAGCACTATGTACGGGTTCTAACCCCCAATTTTTGTTTGAAACTATGACATGATGGGCACTTTCGTCCCCAGGATTGCATTCAGTGCACGAAAATAAATCGAAAGCCAGGTCTCAAATCAAACCAAACAACAAAAAAACCATGCAAACCTGTGTAATTTGCCTACAGTGTCCTCCATTGACAGTAACGCCCGCTCCATTTTTGTTCGACCTCAATCGGAAAATAAAACATTTAATAAAATAAAATTTTTAAAATCTATTAATACTTGTAAACTTTTGGATTATCATATCAGTCAGCGCTGAAAAAATAACTTTCGCATTGACAGAATTGATCCCTTGTGAAATAAAATTTCTGCTTTAAAAAAAACTCAAACGACAATTTTTTCTGAGCTCAACCTCCTTCTAGTGTCGCTAGAATATTATTACGTACATATTTTTTTTTAACAAAAAACCGGGAGACCTTGCTTACAAACTATTGCAGCAATTATGAAATAAGTTTAAGCCATTATTATAAATACTTAAGTGACTCATTGTAATTATAATAGAAAGACCACGGAGAATAGTTTCCCCATTGTCGTCTAGTTTTTATTCACATGTATGTATATAAAATGTATTAATCCACTACAATACGTCTTTCATCACTAACTAATCATTTTTTGTCTTTCCAGGTGAGTTTCGTGTAATGTGTGTTACAATTATTACGCCCGGAGAACTGCAATACAGTGAAATATATGTATAAATACATTGGTATTGGTTAAGGAATTTTTGGAGGTAATGGAAATATTTGGTGGCATGTGCTTTGTTGTTGTGATATTGTAAGTATTTGAAAATTTTGCAATGGTCTTGTAGGACATAGAGAATTCACCTACAAAGATTCACAGATATCCGTGAGCACTTTTGAGGTAGTGGAAGCTTCAGAATTCGATTTGGACCAAAGCGAATTGAGGATCATATGTGGTGCCTTAGCAAAACAGTTACTTTATTTTTCGTGATTTTGAAAAGTCTGACGTCAGTTCCCTTTCCAATACAAAGCAACGAACAAAACAAACAAAAGGAGGAGAAAATACACGTTTGTGAAAATTCAGTGAATGGTTTGGTAATATTGTGATTTGTGAGATTTAAACTAAACACTATTAATGAAAACGAAGTGCCGTGCGTTAAATAATTAAAGCACAAATTAATACAAAGCCTCCAAATGCAGCTTGTTTGCGTTTTTATGCGGAAGACGCCGTGGCAAAAAAGTGTATGTGTGTGCGTATAATTTCTTATGTTTGATTGTTTCCATTGCTTTCCATTGATTTCGCTTACTCTTCTTCTTCACAAGCAAGTAATGCCCCTTTTCTTTTGTTTGTTTATTCATGGGCTCTTACGACATAGCGAACTCGGAAGGCGTAACCATGTATTCTATCATCCTTGGACTTGGTCTAATATATACTAAGGAGCATAATTCATACTAGTTTTTTCGTACTCTAATCACTATTGCTCTTATCACTAGGTTGCATAATAGAAATTCAGAATACGTGGATCACTTAAGGGGGGAGCCTGGTTTATGAGGTCTACAAATTGCATCTTTTTGCGATTTTTTTTTTTTTTTCAAGGAAAAACTTAATTTAGCACCGCAAAGTTTTTTCTATCTTTTAATGAACATTTAAAAAGTATAAAAAATTTGTGTACTGGTTAAAATAAGTTGAAAAAAATGTTTAACAGGGAAATTAGTAGAGCGCTGCAACGCTGGAGTTTCCAACTGGCGTACAAGATACAGCTCGTAATTATTATCTAAAGCAAAAAATTCAAATGGATTTCTAATTATCATGATTTTTTATTCTAGATGAACTAAGAAAACTGAGCGAAATTCCAAAATTCCAACTTTTTGGAGGTTTTAAAGAAAAAAAATGCCTTTCCATAAAAAAAAATTCACTTCAACTTGGTATAAAAATCTTGAAAAAAATTTTTTTATCTATTTGTTAGTTCAAATAGAAGAGAATTTAATACAGGGAACAAGCTATGATTCATTTCAAAAGGTTTATTAGTTTTTTTTCATTCATGTACGCCAATTCAAAGAAATCATAAAAATGAAAAGTCGAGAAAAGAAGATAAAGTTTGTACTATAGCTGTCCGGTCACAGCGTAACTAC
Organism: Anastrepha ludens; assembly: GCF_028408465.1. Lineage (NCBI taxonomy): Eukaryota > Metazoa > Arthropoda > Insecta > Diptera > Tephritidae > Anastrepha > Anastrepha ludens. The sequence continues at coordinate 77,263,017 of NC_071502.1, forward strand.
CTAACGCTCGCCTACCTTTGGTTTTGTATCTACGGAAATATTGAGAATTAGGCTCTGTAACTTTGTGTGAATATTCTGAAATATATTAGAAATCGCTTAAAACGAAAAAAAAAAATTGATTTTTTTGGCCTTATAGGCCAGGCTCCCCCCTTAATCTCGAAGCGCACAGTAACAAACGGCTGACTTGAAGTAAAAAAAAATTGTTAATGCATGATTTCAATGTGAAATATTTTTTGTTTGTGGCTTTATTACGTATCGTAAAAATATTAGGCAATTCTAAACAAATTTTTTGATTGGTGGATCTTACTCTCTTACTCTTGCGGTTTGAGAGCGGCTGAGCTTAAAAAAAAAAACAAGAAATCCAAAAGGTTTTCCTTGTAATATTTATATGGATTTATTTGACATAATATTTAGTGTTTGTGTACACTACTCAGTTTCTGGTGTGCGCTGATTTGTTATTGTTTGAGTTTGGGGGGTACCTCCGTAATTTTAATTGCCTTGTTACAAACTCGCATGCTGTTCTGAACCTTATTTTAATGTGCCTGTACGGGTGTTGATGAGGGGAGGGGTGAACACTCATTCCATAGCATTTCCAATGCGAAATGTTGGTTTGGCAAATTGTGGTGCTCAAAACTTTGTAATCTTCTGTTGCGCAGTAAAATTTTTGCGGTTGTAACTGGTAATTACGGTAAATTGTTACATCAGACCTGCTATTGTAGCGTACGATGCGGCGCACTTGCAGGTACTTGCTATGTGCATGATAGAAAATTTAAATATTTCCAAATTAGATTCCGTTTTTGACTACGTAAGTTAAATGTCAGGAATTTTATAATTTTCGTTTTATCAAATAATTTACTGCTGATAACTGAAGTGGCTTGAGACGGTACAGGGTGTAGCTTTTAATTATTTTAATTTCAATCACTTGGGGCATCCTTTGCTCTCTTCTACTTGGTATATGCCAAGCAAAATATTTTTGGAAAAATCCTTTGATTTTTTCCTGAACCAAGTAATACTGTACCGACCAATACGGCTTCTACCAGTTTTTTGGAAAATCGCGGCCCTTTATTGATGCTGATCCACACCAGTACTTGTCACGAAAGCAGTTTGAGTTTAAAGGACCGATATCCACAGTTAATGTCTTACGTAAAACCATTTATTGTGTTGAAAAACATAAACACTAAAATCGTGAAGCTACTGACATTCCAGTAGGCTTTAAAGCTGCTGAAAGTTCCTCTCCGGACACTATACAGGACACTGTAATTTTCGTTATCATACAAAACTAGAAGATTAGTAGAATCAAGCGTCTGTGGGTTTAATGGTGGAATGTGCCCAGATTCATTAGAAGCATTCAATAAATCCACATTAGATGATGCAGTGCACTATGGCCTAATAAAACTAATACTTGGATTCAGCGGCGTGCTAAGGTTAGTTTAAATGACAGTCGGCTAACCTCAATCAAAGAAATACAATTTCTAGTCATAGTAATCGACTAACTTCAGGCTCAGCGACCTTATGACAACCTCTGCAAATACATAAAGCCTCAAACCTACTTTTACATACGCTACAGATATATCTGGAAGCGCTTTAAAATATTATCACATTCGTTCACTTTTGTGATCATTCCATGCGTACAATCCGAACGTTGCAAACGCTGTCGGCAACATTAGCGCTAGTTCTACCTGGTTTCAAGCCACTTCATTCGAAGATTGATGATGTGAAAGCACCGGATCTTCCTCCAAAATGAATGGTTATGATACGCTCTAGCAGTGCAGTCTGCCTCTAGACAAATTGTACCCCGCAAAATGGCAAGCTATCCAATATGAATGCATCGCATCACAGTTGCCAATCGGTTGACTAAAAATGTGATATTATTTAGCAAATCAAAACAAAATCTTTTGATAAGCGCTTATTTGTGCGCCTCTGCAAAGGACTATGATCAAACCTTAGCATAACATAAACCAGACTAGGACTCATTCGACCTTCCAGGTAAACATGCACCAACGTGCTATCAGATCAATACCATGAAAATGTTTAGTAGATTGCCTTAAGCCGTTTACTCATGACCAGACACATTGATATTTTGTCAACCTGTTAAATATTCTCCATACTTGTGCCTCGCTTTGCCCTTATTATGCACTTCACAAATTTGTACGTTTTCATGCTGGCGTGCATCTCAACTGCCTCAACCAAGTTTTGGACAAAACCTCACGCACGCACAGGTCATATTGTATACTATTTAACAGATATATGAATGGCATGGCATGTCAATTCTCTTGACCTGAAACTGAGCTTTTCCACTTGAGTGTACGTATATCACGATATATGGCTATTATAATAGTTAACCGTCAACTGTCAGCAGACCCAATGACTCATCAGAACTTGGCTAGTTGACTTTACGATGCTGATGTCGACTCCACACTTTTACTCGCTTTTACGTGTATGTACGCACTTTCTGATGGCTTACAGTTCTCCCTTTTATAACACAATTTGCATTTATCTGCTGATGTTGTTTCCACACAAATTTGTGTAGTTGGCTCATTTCCAGGATTTAAACTTAGCATTGTATTAGGTGAAGTAAGAAGTTGTGAATATTTTCCGTTAAATGTCTTTTGTGTCATATCTCACAACGTTTATGGCACATTGTCTTGGGGCATACTATACGGCGATATACAGACGACATTAAGCTGCAAAAAACAAAAAAAACTTTGACATTTTCGTGTTTAGTAAGTGTGACATTGTACCCAAATACAGTTACGACCAAGTTAAAAATTCTGAGCAAGCGAGAGCTGTTTATAGACCCAAATAACATATGGGCTGAAAAGTCTCGGGCCTAACAAAGAAAATAAGTGTTTTTGTTCAAAATTAGATTTTTTCATCACCGCAATTTCCATCAAGAACAACGAAAACTGCGAAAAACCAGTAGTCGCTGGGAGCCAAATCTGTCATATACGACGGATGTGGGAGCAATTCGAAGTTCAAATCATGTTGTTTTGCCATTGTTTTGATTGACTTGTGACAAGGCATGCTGTCTTAATGAAACAACGCAGTGAGCAAATGCGGCACCCACCTTGAACAGAGCTTTTTCATACTCAAATACTCTTTTGATATCTTTACGAGGTCAGCTAACTCACACAATTACGATTCATTCAAAACGATTTTTTAGTTTTGTTTTATGTTCTGGTGTTACCGCCTCATTTGGACGTCCATTCCGTTGTGCATCATCGGTGTCGTTACGACCGCGTTTGAAGTCAGAAAACCAGCGGTTTATTATTGTTTCTGATGGAGCAGAGTCCCCATAACACTTTTCAAGTTATTGCTTCACTTAAACAGTATTTTTTCCCATTAAGAAGCAGTGCAAAATTAAAACACGAAATTCTTTCTGATCCTTTATTTTGAAAATAAAAAAGAGCGCCACTCTTAGCACAACAAGTCACGACTAATAAATAGAATATGTTCAAATTTTAACAACTGTCTTTTTAAGTACTAACTGCAAAATAGGTGAATATGTGTCAGACCCGAAACTGTTCACCGTATGTGATACACTATCGCAAAAGTGTATACATATTTATTTTTTTCTATAAATATTGCCTTTGTTAAAGTATGTCAGAGTTAAACAAAATAGCATTACGAAGATTTAATCAGTTAACATTCTAGCATTGAAAACTAAGAGATAAACCGATTTTATGTAAAATTATCTGCTTGTCTACATATAGTCATATACCCTCGGCATGTATTAAATTACTTGAAAATTTTAAAAGTTTTTGTTATGCATGACCCCGATATGGTCCCCACGTGTTTCCTAGGCAATTGAATTTTGAATACCTCTATTAGCTTTTAATGGATTTGTGCAATTCGTCTCTAAATGAGGAATATTTGCTTCAGCATGGAACGAGTCTTTCATAATTCCCCTTTATAAAACTGGAAGTAGGTCATCTATAGAAAACCACAGAACTGCTTTTTGATCATTTTTTTCTCTGGTTGTGTGGCGCATTTTCTCCATATGAAGAATGTATGCCATTGATGTATAACTTTTTAAGACATAGGGTTAGTTGGTGTAACTTAAGGCCAGAGGTGCTCTTGGATTTATACAGGGAAGTTCAAAAGAAATCAATGATCGTCCATATATTACTAATATTGATACTGGAATATGGTTCGATAGTCTGGAGCACAGATTACTATTGTAAATTTAGTTAGATAGACTAAAATTCAACCAAGCACAGTTTTTACTCTATGCCTTTCGATGGGTTCTTTATATGATCTTCCCTCAAATAATAGTCGTCTAAAGTTTATCAATTTTCCCACTCCTGATAGTCGGAAACAAATGCTTAAATGCTTAGCTCATTTCTTCTTAACGTCCCTACCTAGGAATTCTGGTACTTTGACCTTTTTTCAAACCATGAAAAACTAATTACGAAGTTAATGAACCATTTGTCACTTTTGATATATCGGAGCAGCGTTCTACCATCTAGAAAGCCATACAATCTCTCTCTATTTCTAAAAAAACAAAAATTGGATCCCATTTATTGCTATTATAGTTTGAAAACAACGTACTTTTACTCCAATAAATCACACAACCTTCTCAAACCAATCCTCTTCTTTCTACTTTATAGTGAAATAAGTTTACAATCATTATTGATTAACGGCACTGTTTCGATATTTCATAAGATAATATTTGTTATACGTAAGTGGCATCCTCCTTTAATTGAGCAAGTAATAACAACAATCACAAAACATATTAAGATCAGGCGTAACAATATCTTTCAGTATTAGCTGGGCTCTCGAAATGTTATAATTTACTTCGCCTCGAGGTGGTTAATAATTCAGGGCCGAAAATTAAGATAAGAGGTTTGCATTACGTGTTAAACCTAAAAACAATGTTTTTGTGAATAAAAAAAGGTTATTCTTTTAGAACGTAAATTTTAAAGAAGCTTTTTTTATATGGCTCATCACACTTGGATTTAAGTTAATCCTCATTACCAACACCAATGGTTTATCGAACATTCTTAAGTACATCAAACAATTTTCATCTTAAATATCCCCATCGACTTAATAAAATGGCATTTATTCGAGTATGGAAAGGCGATGCCAACGGCAGGCATTGTGTATAAATTATAGGCAATCTGGGAGGAAGTGAAGCTTATATCCCGCGTGTAAGCCAACATACCACCAACAAGTAGATGGAATTCGTAACACTATGCAGTGCGTGTGTATTTATGTGTACATAAATGTCCATAAGTATATAAATACTCTAACTGGTTCCCTAGCCGTTTTATGACACTTACAAACATTGTTGGTTCGACTCTCTGTTTTTCCTCGTATACAAATTCTTCCCGACAACAGACTATAGCCGTGCCTTCATTGCTCTTCACCTGAAAATCTTCTCTAACCACACAGCCGCAGATTAACCAAAAACGCTACAATGCCCTGCTAACCCATAAATCTTGTTGCCTTCTACACACGATTTTTTCTCACATGCTGACGTACGAGTCTATGCCGTTTTGTTTAAGTTACCATGCCTTTGTTTTTATCGTGTATACTTGCTTCTGCCGGCTTCATATTTTAGCTTGCAGGTTGTGCGGTTTGGGCGAATTCACGTGTCTACCGCATCCTGGGAAAATCCCCGAAAATTATTGCCACTACTCCACGTAGTTTGCCACACTTCATTACTTGTTTTGTTTTCTTCATCCTCATCCCTTCTACACCGTTAGCTTACTCTGAATTGCGTCCGTTTTATGTTAATGAAGTGAGCATCCTTATTCAGTCAGGCTTACAGCCTTACAGCGCAAATCTTTGGCCGTTTGCGGACACGACACGCTTTGTTATTGTTTTCATTGTAACTGTTGGTATTATTGTTTGCGGGTTGCTGCCTCTCATCGCTGTCATACACATTCAAACATGCGTCCATGCATTGTCACTTCGCCACACAGTACTGTCAGATTGTTACTCTTAACACCAAATTCTGGCAGTAACCGGTAACTGCACATTTAAAGAAGCTACAACCCCTGTCAAAAAAAAAAACAATTTCTTTTTCTGACCAGCCAATGTGCGGACTCCTGTGCTCTTGCCGCTTATAAATCTTAATCCTGCCGTTTTGGTCCATGCCGGCTGCTGAAAGTGTCAACTGCCAAAAACTTTCCCCCTACATCAAACCCCTACACACTTTCACCATGAATATTTTCAGAAACTTATATTTTTAAGAGCCAGCAGCTTGAAGAAATTAGTTAAATTTGCATGCAGGTGTGCAGATCCAAGAAAATAGTTATTCTAGTCGTTGTTTCTTTTCCTTTATAAAGTATTAATTAAAATAATTACAGTTACATATTTGTGATTTTCGTGGCCTCGACATTTGATAGTGCTTATATTCCCATTTTTGAAGTGAAACTTCTTTAGGCGCGTCGGGGGCCCCAAGGCAGATTGAAAATAGGCGAGTGAAACGGTAAGTTCGGAGCGTTACCGAAATCCGTCAAATGGGCGGGGCCAAGGAGCAGCTGCTCCTTCCCACTCTCGCCTATTCGCTCTCTCTCATTAATTTGTATATGCATGTTATGTTCCGCAATTATCTCTTTTATATACAAGTAAATAGCGTGTGGAGACTATAATAGAGGATTTTCGCTTTAAAAATTAGTTTGACACTGGTATTTGAACAAATTTCTATTGAAGAATACTTAGTTACACAACGAAATACTTCGTCTGGCCTTCTTCTTCTAGAAGATAAACCAGTGCAAAAATGCAAACGTCTCTAGCACACCCTGTAGCGAATAATTTCGAAATAATATGAACTGAAATGTATATAGCACACAAGTAAGCATTGAAGTAGACTGGCGACATGCAGGCAACCGACAATCGACAACCGACAACGGGTATTATAAATAGCCATAGCCCGTGCAAATGAGTGCTGTGTGTGAGTATCAGATAAAGCGCCGATTGAATGTGTGTAAGCGGGAAAGCAATAAGAAACTGCTGTGTAGTAAATAGATGGTAGGTATGGAGGAGACGAAGCGATACAATGAGTGCGTTTGCCAAATGAGTGACGATAGTTGAAGTAGAAGGTTGTAAAATGACATTTCAACCGTTTCGGTGATCAAAGCAAATTGATTAACGCGCCAAAAGTAGGCGAAAAATACCATTGGAAGTGCAAAGAAATGTCAGCGTCAAGTGCAACACTGCACCCAAGTGTCAAATTTGAAGCTAATAAGGACAAAAATAAATAGTACAAATTTATGTGGAGTGATATAGAAAAAAAAAATGAAAACCTGAATTTAACACGAGAGAGGGGGGAGAGATCTAAACCGGGGCTCCCATGCATGGAACAACCAACTTAGAAGTTTCACTTCTACCGTGCGTGAGTCTGACAGACCCTAGTTTTTTTTTAATCTACCGTGATAATTTTTATGTTGGTAAGTAAACTTTTGTTAGATTTGAATATCTTTAAGTTGGATTATGTGGCTTCAACAGTTTTATAATTCACAAGAATTATGTGAGATAAGTTAAATATGAACATTAGAAAACATGTTGCAAGAATTATTTAAGATAAGTTGCAAATATGAACATTAGAAAAGATCTTGCAAAAAATTCTACTGAACAGTATCACATACATATATATAATTTTTTTGGAATATGATATTCCTCCAATAAACGTACATATCAAAAAACAGATCAAATGTGGTATTTTGCCTTTTTCAGTTTTTATTTTCTCTGCAGTGAACTAGTTAAAGGATATTTTGCAAACTTCAACTTTGAATTTTTGAATTAAACTTTGTTATTATTATTATGAAGGGAGGCATTGTGAAAGATCTAGTGTATAGTATCTTCTCCATGGATTCAGAGAATTTTTCTGAGCCCAACTTCCTCACTAAATTCTAGTGTTTGTCCTATTTTATTGAGTTTTATTTCCTCCTCTGGTAAAACATGCTTAACCAGATGTTTGTCCTTATGAATCAGTGCTGCGCAGTGCACAAGTCTGGTGTTTTCATCTTCCTACAATTTTAGTCGGAGTATATTTCTAGGTTAATAACTTGATGATTCATTGTACAATTCCTCGTTAGAATTCCTGTGATGATTCTAAATTTATTATTTAGCTCCGTCCAATCTTTGAATCGGTTTAGTTTAAAGACACCTATCATTGATTTTGATTGCGATAAACCCCGGTAGATTGTCCCAGTATAAGCTTTTTGACATTTTCTCCAAAAAAAAAGGAGAGGAGAAGTTATTCTTTCCTAGATCACACGATCTGTTTCATCAGATATTCGTTACATTAGCTTGACTCTCCTACTTGACGTATCCCTGAGAAATATATAGAAAAATGGTTTAAAGATGCTCTTCCTCAAAACACAATGGTTTCGTGGTTTCTGCGTTTACAGGTTTCACACACACGAACGAAGATTCGCCTTTATATAAGTACATATAAACAATCTATATCCTATGCATATACATAAAAAAAGTGATTTCCGCAAAAAACTTACAATTTCATAGTCCAGTTGAGTGACACCTTGTATCCGAAAACCCATACAGCTATGCGAGTTGATTACACTCGTTTTTGGTGGTTCTTCATGTCTTGCAGGCTGACCAAAAACTCCCTAAAAGATTACCAAAACATTTGAAATCTTATTAGCAACTCGCCCGTAAGGTAATCCACATTTTACTGGCCAATATCAGAAAATGCATCAACGCAAGCTTCAAGCTGAAAGGCGAAAAATGAAGAAGAAAGGAACGGGAACACACTTTCATTTTATGACATAAATGTTTTTCGTCTTGCTCAAAATAACATCCCATTTGTATTTAATAGCGTCCGCGAACCAATTACAGCGATAGGTGCGATGTCACGTAGAGGTAAGTGGAGATTAATTTTGATCCGCTCATAATAGCCATATTTAACGCAGAGCAAGCAAGGTGCGCAACGGTCATATACATTTTGAAAATTTTAAATAGATAATTTAAAAATAACTCAGTCTAGAACTTTGTTACCTCTTAAAAATTATTACGCTTACATATGCATAAATGTAATTGACTTTTTTGTGCCTATTTTTTATTGAATAACATTAATTATATAACTTCTAAAATGTAAAGGTTGATCAAATTAGGGATATGGGATTTTAAATTGAAATAAAACAACGAAACTTCAAATTCATTGGGCAATCTTTATTATTTTTGTTTAGAACCACTCATGACATTTATTTTTGAAGATAATCCCTTTCAAATGTTGGCCGTAATTCAGCCATACGTAAACACCAATTTAGAATGATTCGATGGAGGACTTCGGTCGGTATCTCGTGAATAACTTTAGAAATTTTGGCTTCCAATGCCTCAATCGAAGCTGGTTTATCTGCAAAACATTTAGACTTTACATACCCCCACAAATAAAATTCCAAAGGTGTGATATCACACGATGTTGGTGTCTGAGGCGAGAGATAAATTGCTCACCGAAACGACGATGCAGAAAATTCATTGTTTCACGGGCTGTATGGCATGTAGCGCCGTCTTGTTGAAAATAAATGTTGTGAAGATCACGGACTTCAATTTCTGACATCAAAACATGGCGTGATTGCTTTCGCCATTCACGGTTATATTAGCGCCAACCTCGTCTTTGAAGAAATATGGGCCGATGATTCCTTCAGCCCATAAGCCACTCCAAACGGTTGTTTTCAATGGATGTAATGGCTGTTCTTGAATGGCTTCGGCCTACTTTTAAGCCCAAATACGGTAATTCTGCTTATTGACGTAGCCATTAACTCAAAAATGGGCCTCATCGCTGAACGGTTATGTACACCGTAAGTTGGCCTGATCGCGCGATAAACTTTTCCCAGAGCCTCGATTTTCGTAATACAATTGTACGATTTGTATTAGTTCCCTTATTCGAACTTTGTTTTCGTCTAGGGAAACTTCAAAAAAGTAGTTTTACCTGCTTTGGATTATAAGAACCATGTTCTCGATCAGAGTTTGCGTTATACCTACATCATAATTCTTAATTCATCTGTACTATTATTAGGATTAGCAGGATTTTTATGCTTGTAAGTGTCTAAGGCCATGAGCGCAACTTGGCTGTCGCTGCAGACACATATAGATCTGCCTCTGCATCGCTTTTCCACAACAAAGTTCATTGCTTCTTGAACTGCATACACCTCCGCTTGAAACAAAACACAGATGCATGCATTCCAAAAGCAAAGTGCAGTTTTGTCCTGCTGGATTCCACGTAGATCCCAGAGCCGGAGCCAAGCTCGGTCCTGGAGCCATCCGTAAAAATGCGAAAACAGTGTTTGCCGGGATCATTTTCATAGTTTGACCACGACTGAGCCTCTGGTAGCACTACACTGTATCTCTTTTCAAGTACGACTCTTGATGGCATGGAGTCAAGGGGCATGGAGAGAATCGTTGGATCGAAGTCCATGCCTTCTCTGTTTTCTATTACCAGACAGGGGCCGTACCAGTTCCCATTGTGTTTCAGCCTGCACATGGCCTTCAAGGCCTCTCCTTGGATGAAAGCATCAAGTGGTGGCAAACCAATCAGAGCATCTAATGCCGGGCCTGAAGTAATCGGAAAAGCTCCGGTGCAATAGATGGACACAGTGCGTTGTAGTCCACGAGAGAGAGTCTACTCATCCGGACTACTGATGCATAGGTGATAATAGGTCTTATCATAGCCGTATAGATCCATAGGACCTTGCTGGGACAAAGACCCCACGTTTTCCTAAAGACACCTTCGCACTGCCAGAAGGCTCTCAGTGCTTTGGCTGTCTTTGTTTCAACGTGTGACTTCCAAAGAAGTTTACTATCGAGGATTACTCCAAGATATTTGATTTCTTTGGATAGCTGGATTGTGACTCCTTTTAGCTTAGGCAGAACAAGTCCATCATGTTTCCTCCTTCTGGTAAAGAGAACAATACCAGTTTCGGTGGGGTTTGCCGATAGCCCATTCGCACAGCACCAAGTGTCAATCATATCCAGTGTTTTCTGTAATTTCCTGCAGATGTTCTTAAGCGAAGGGCCCGTTATCAAACAGGCAAGGTCGTCCGCATATGCTTGTGTATAGACTCCAGCACCATTTAAGGTGACGAGTAGAAGATCGATCACCATGCACCAGAGCAATGGAAACCAGCAGATCCTTCTCCGCCCGCACCGTGACGATTCTTTGGGCTAGCATTGAACGAATCCAAGCACCCGGTCTACACCATAGCGTAGCCTCTTCTGTCGTACCATAGCGTAGTATCTTCTGTCGATGTCCCACTCTATCCTAGCAACAAGGTTTTGCAGTGCCGACTCGCAGGTTTTTCCGCTTTGATAGGCATGCTGAAATGGAGAGAGTGGGTGAACCTTCAGCGACTTCTGACGCATATACAACTCCACTAGCCGTTCGAGACTTTTCAGCATGAAAGAGGTCATGCTGATAGGTCTAAAGCTTTTGGGGCTGGTGTAGTAGTCTCTCCCAACCTTAGGGATGAAAGCGACCCTCGCCATCCTCCACGAACGTGGTATATAAGTCAGTGCTAAGCATGCAGTGAGATGATGGTGATGTTGAGATATTAGATAACATTTTAATCCAACTCGGCAAATTAAAAATGCATTTTAGTTTAAACTGCTTTGTGCACAATTCGAATTTATGGCAATGATGATTTTTTCTTAAGTTTACATACTATAAATATATATTAATAATAATATTATATATCAGTCAATACAGGACCACATGGAAATTCGAAATGCAATGGTTGCAAATTGCGCAGTGTAAAAAATAAATACATCGAATAGTCCTCATCTCTTTTCAAAAATAAAAGTAACCTACTGCCTCTATTTTAAGTTGTCGCTGGTCGGGTAAAGCTCCACAGTTTTTGTGTGCGTTAACATAGGTAGCATAGGTATAAATAAACACACAAACAGGCTGACAGGAATTGAATCTCCACATACTCACCTTACTTCGTTCATTTTCATCCACTTCCATTTTCTATTTTTGTTGTTTTACAACCTTTCTAAAGCCAAGGAACGCATCGAAATGTGAATAAACTCCTATAAAATGTTCGCTAATTCGGTCGGTTGGTATGTGATTCTTTGGCTCTTTCATTCTTTCTTTCTATCCACGTTTTCGAATTATGGTCAACAAATAAATTGGTGTTTCGTATTCAGCTCCACACCATCTATCTATCCACTATATATGTTTGTGCTCGTTTGATACATTTCGGTACACGATGTCATTGCCATTCCAAAGCCAGGATTTCCTTAGCAGCAGGAGTAGTGAGCGCAGCAAGCCTTACACGCATGCCCACACATAGCAGCAGCTGGCGGAAAAGAATATATGCAACGAGAACAGGGCAATGTGCAGTGCATCGCATTTGTGGGAAACTCCATTTGACTTTTCATTCGACACGAGTTTGTCCCAGTTCCCAATTTGCAGTACTGTTTCTCGTTGTTGTGAATACATTATATCGGAAGCTGTGTGTTTGAAGCAGCGCATAATGAAAAAAGTTTCCAATTGGCCCATTCATCTTGGCGGGATTTCTTTGTTCTTTGTTTGCCTACTCTCTCATCAGTCATTTTCCAACTACCGTAATTTAATGGGGGAAAAAACTTTCTTCATTTGTTCTGTGTTGGCAACAAACGAAGAGGGTATAAAAACTTTCGCACTCTACAAATCGCGGAAATTATAACTGACGTGCGTACAAATGATCAACTCTACCAAAAATGTCAAAAAAAAAACCTAATTATTTTAAAGTAATAAAAAACTCGACGAACGTTTAGTTGGCTTGTGCAAAATTTCAGGTTAAACAGTTTTCTGAAAAATAAACAGTCCTTTCTGTAGTTTACCAATTCCATTAGTCTAGAAATATGCATTATGAACGCTCTGATCACGTTCCTCAATATTCAGCTGTCTTCATAATTAACGTAATGAAAGTTGGACCCAGACAATATGCGCCGTCAGGCTATACATTTTATTCTTCACCTCGCTGTTTCTTGTTTTAGGGCTTTCGCAGGCATACAGTTAACCATATAAGTATGTATAAGTACTATAGTTATTTACTAAGTTACCTCCCACATTTGAAAATAATACATGGATACATACATACATACATGCACAAATTGTCAACTTTTACATTGCATGTTATTAGGCTTACATGCCACTTAAAAATTAAAAGCATCAACAAAGCCGCTAGTCTCTGCATTTTAAGCATTTTCATAAATAACACTGATCAACAACAATGTGTCCTTTCTAGTGCCAGTTGTGTCGTAAATAATGTTAATTTAGATATTTTGAAAAATGAATATATTTCCTATGTACTACGCCGTTTTAGTGGAAGTTGCTCAAAAATCGCTTTGGGTTTTAAAAATTTGTTGAAAACGAAAGAACACCTGCTTTATAAGGAAGAAAATTCTCAACATTTGAGCGAAAAAAATGCCAAAATTCTAAAATGTTATGCTATTATTGAAAACAAGGGATTTCCATATGTATTTTTTGCTGCATATTTTCATTTATACACAGGCTACTCTTAAAGGTCTTACGTTCGTGTCCAACTCTAACTGAACTCCTGAGTTTTATGAGGAAGGGAGAAATATGGCATGGTGATTATAGCGGTACTTGTTTTCTACTTAGCAAATTCTACTTATAGATATGAAATTATTGTACTTTTTTAAGAAATTAGTTTTATTTAATCATGTAAATATTACAAAACAACTTTAAATTCTCATCCGATATAGTCACCATTTGCTTTAACACAAGCCTTCAAACGAATAGGCCATTCAGCTATTGTAGCACATGCGGTTTCCATGGATATTGACGGCGCTGCTCGAACCAAAGATTTTTTGAGATTCTCCAAACTCCTGTGAGGTATTCGAGATACCATGTTCTCCAAGTCTGACCAGAAACTGTTGTTCAATGGATTCAGATGGGGACTTCCAGACGACCAATCTTCTGAGGTTATGAACCCGGGAGCCACTACTGGGTGGTTTTAGCCTTATGTGCTGGAGCTGAATCCTTCTGGAAGACCCAATGCTCTCGATTGAAGAGAGTACTACTCAAGTGTTTTACCGCGCCTTCTAAGCCATTTTCCCGGTACACTTTTCCCCGGTCTTAAGCCATTTTTCGCAGAAATGAAGAGATGTAATGTCTTAGCAAGACACTCCCCACCAAACCATTACAGAGACTAGATGGTGACCACTCTGTGAACCCTTGGAACAAGCTTCTTTGCGTCTTTAAAGAACGCAAAGCTACAAAATTTATGTTTTTTCGTCTTGCTTTTTACAAACTTCTTCAACAGTGAAACTTTTCTCATCTGTGAGAATTATATTTTCATGGCCGTTGACCGCATGCTACCGAAGAAGTTGCTTGAATCTGTCGACATCTAAGGTTTCGCATTTAAGCACGTTGTCAAAAAAATTACCAGTTGAGCGACGGCGGCTTTCATTTGGAGATCATCTTTAGTTAGTCTTTACATAGATCTTGTCGATACATTCATTTCCCTGGTCATGATTTTCTGCTTCCTAAGGGGATTTCTGCGAATTCTTTCTCGAACGGTTTTTATGCGAGGACGACCACTTCTTTTTCTGTATGTCACCACTGTGATCTATCCCCAGAATCCTGCAATTTGTAGAGGGCTCTTTCTTGAAGCATAAATTGCATTAGCTTACAAAATAGGCGTCATGAAATTAATTTTCAAACAAACTTAGCAAAACAAAACTGACTCAACCAAGGGGAGTGCTTTTTGTTTGGTATCAAACTTTGAAATCTTAACTATCACCTTGCATAAACTATTCAAATTTTTAAAACAAAACTATTTTTTTGTAATTGCTGTTTGTATGTATGTTCTGTGTGCCAACCAGAACGAAGATGTGTAAGCGGGAATAGGGCAGGCAAACTAAAGATACGAAATGAATGCTACCTAATTTCTATATCTGTTGATTGTTTTCTGTGCTGCTCGCTACTCTTTCATGCTTTCACTACTCTACCTTAACGGCAGAGCTGCACATGTCAGGTATTTACTATTACTGCAAGTACATATATACAGATTTTGAATTTAGAAATATTATATCTATACTATAAAGGTGAAGGTCTGCGCGGACAACAGCGCATCACTACGAAACGACAATACCAAATGACGTAAAAATTTTTATACATTCATATTTTCACCCAATGAAGGTTATAGGCATGTTTTTATGATGGAACTCCCTTCCCACAGCCCCCAGGCCGCGCCACCACTCTCATTCGTCACTAATAATCGAGTATTTGCTTAAATTTAATCTAAAAAATCTTAGTTTTTCCTATTTCCCATTATTTATAGCACACTCTAGACTTCATAATCCGCATAAGCTGTTCAACTATGACACAAATGCAAAGTTCAAAAACGGTTTGAGATAGAAAATTAATAAAAATAATTTTGCTTGATATTTTTTCGATTGGTTGTTTTGATTTTATTCAACGAGGCATAGCAACGGATGCCGGGTATTGTAATATTATGGTTATTAATAAAAAATTATTTTCTATGAAATTATTGTTTGTAATTCTATGTGGATATGTATGTAAATCCTAAATCCCTCAAAACTACTCCTACGCGAGCGGGGCCGCGAGTTAAAGCTAGTATTTTATAAATTCATCGATAATCCTTTTTTAAATCGACGGAAATCGCTAACCGATGTCTAACTCGTAAACAGCTCGCAACAGATAAGTTGGCGGAGGAAAGCGAATCATGAAAGTTAAAAAAAAAAACTATAGAATATAAGATAATACAGATAACACTGAAACTTATTTGTGAATTTAACCGATAGTTTCAGGTTTCTGTTAGACAGGTGTCAGGTTTCTGTACTATGCTGCGAATTTCGCAGATTTTTTACCTGTAATATCAAAATAGGTGGCTCTTTACATCTGGTTCCCAATAAGAAGAGAAAATTTACATACATACATACATAAATACATGATACATTTGTTGTTGGTATGTTATTGTAGTTAGTACGCGTTATGTTGACTGGTGTAATCTGCAAGATTGTATGCATTCGAAGTGGCATGCATATTCTATGTAAATGAGTGTTAGCGTGCTTGTGTGCGCGTTCGCCATATTGTTAATAAATGCATATGCGCCTGAATGCATGCACAAGTACAAGTAACGATAATTTTCTTTCTGCTTTTTAAATGCACGTCACGGGCCCTCATGGGCACCACAACCACCCACCTTTCTGGCCGTGTCTACATTCATTACCATATGGCTAACACAGACTTGCCTATGAAGGCCTGTATGCGTACGACATGTTGACAAGGCTTAAAATACAACAATAAGCAGCAACCTCTCACAAGAAAATAACGTCGTAGAGTCGCAAAGGTAATGGACTACTATAACATTTTTCCAAACAGCTGCCAGCGACCCCAAGTTGGCAGTCACCAGTCGCCAGTATTTTATATACTTGTAATTTTACCTGCTCAATGCCCCTTTTTCAAGCCATCCAAAGCAAAAGTGCCATTACTTCGCACTTACTTAATATGCTTTTTCTACTCTTTCGTCCCTTTTCTTTCGTATTTCATTCTAAGTACATATTTATTCATTGTGTTTTATTTTAATGGCTGTCCGTTGTTACCATTTAATTTCGTGTAATTGACAATTGTTTACCTTTCTCGTGCATGGCGCCTAAAAGCTAGTTGCATTTTGTACTCCATGGTTGTTTTATGAGTTACGAGGGCGTTGGCAACAAAACGCGGCACCTGATAAACATGATATGTTTACCAAGTTTGATGGTTCTTTAATTTTCTGCCTCGAAATAATAAAAACAGCCCATTATGAGTAGTGAATATAGGTTCAAGCAAACTTGCACTTATTATTGACATAGCAATAGTACCACGAACTTTTATAACAATTCAAATAAATATATTTCGCTATTGCATGATGTGTGATTGGAAAAGCTTTCTAATTTTTGTGTAAATACAATATATGTATTGGCAAGAATATGGGCACTGGTGGCAACGTGACAGTTCATGATATTTGTGTAAATATATTTGCTTTTAGGGGAAATCATAATGCCAGGAGTTTCTTTATTTATCATGAATATAATCTCTGTCCCGCTGTTTTTCATTGGAATCCATAGAAAGCTTACTCGCCGGCTCCAAAACGGCAAATTTGTTAAAACCAGTGATGACGTACTTTTTACTAAACTCAAACTTGATTCATTCCCGGCCAATCTTTGGTAACTCCCATGTGCTTCATTGTGTTTTTTTGGCGTTTTTAACTCTTTTGGTAAAGTCAAGCAAAATCGTTTAAATGCAAACATCACTAGGGACCTGTAACCAGAATTAGGCCCGCTTATTTCACACGAATTCTTACGCTCATTCAGACGGTAACGAAGTAAGATAAGGGTATGCTGTGTAAATTTTCTTCGTATATCACCAACACAATCTCGGCTTTTTCATAAACAAATCGCGTTTTTCTTCAAAAGTCCTGAGAGCCGGTTAAGGATCTGTCACAAGTCACCATTGCGGCACTCATTGTGTTTTTTGGCGTTTTTAACTCTTTTGGTAAAATCAAGCAAACTCGTTTAAATGCAAACGTCACTAGGGACCTGTCACCAGAATTAGGCCCGCTCATTTCACACGAATTCTCACGCTCATTCAGACGGTAGCGAAGTAAGATGAGGGTAGGCTGAGGGGATTTTCTTCGTATATCACCAACGCAATCTCGGCTTTTTCATAAACAAATCGCGTTTTTCTTCAAACGCCCTGAGAGCCGGTTAAGGATCTGCTGTTGGCCACACCTCTGCTTTACTTGAATACCGAATACAGTAGCGAAAAAAAGTAAACGAATCTGAGACGAATTCTGGATGGTATTGGAAACATAATTTCCGTAGATTTTGGCAAGTCGATTGCTTTGCGCAGGGAGCGGCATGTGGCTCCACCTTGCAGAAACTGATGGTCTCCATATTCCTCATTTTGAGAAAAAACACGAGTTAAGTATGGCTAAATTTTTGCTGTCGCTCGAAACGCCACAATATTAAATCTACTCTGGCTCCAACGGCGATGATAATTTCCTCAGAGCACGCTCGATGCCCACGCATTGGTGGATATACGTCGAAAAAAACAAATTGCGCACGAAGTTATATATGGTGTTGCTAATAGTCATCTCAGTTGCCCCATAATGCAATACCGCACATCGGGCTAAGTGTTCTGTAAAAAGTTCTGAATATTAACCTTCACAATTTGTAAGCGCTCATTGGGTCTGGTGTAAGTTTTTGTTTTTAGATGTGAAACAATATTGAATAGTACAGCGGCCGCCGGTTCCACATGAACTTGTGCGTGAATATCATGCGGCAGGGCCCGGATTCGAAACCCACTCCAACAGCGGACACTTCTCAGCAGGAAATTTGAAGTTTCCGAGAGTACTTCTGTCAGGGAAAAGCTCCTAGTAAAAAAACCGTTTGCCGTTCGGAGGCGGCGTACAACTGAACGTCCCTCCATTTGTAGGACAACGTCCAGATGTACCCCACCAAAGAGAAAAAAGAAGCTCGGCCATACACCAAAGGGGTGTACACACCAGTTATAAGTACATACGACATACATATTTATATGTATATATTATATATAGTTGCGTTAAAGTCTCCACCATCACCCATTGCAAAACGGACCTGGTACATAGAATATTTAATTAATAGAATTAAAAAGAAAAAATTCTAAAATATTTGAACTGGTGGGTCTTAGATCACTTCCATTTCAATTATTCAATTGAGTTACTTATCGGAGTTTCTAAGGCATTTGTCATATTTAACACGAATATGAGAAATAAAGAAAATGGCAAATTATATCCATTAAAATGCGGTGAGCTTTTGTCATTCTTATTGTCTTTAAACTTTGGCATTTAGGCGAATATAAAATATATATGGCCTTGATGCTTTTTCGTCCATCCCCCTTCCTCTCGCTTTCTTATCCTCTTGGGGTTATAGCCGAGCCATAAGTAAATCTCATAAAAAATTAATTGCATTTTACCAAAGATGGACTCGTTGGCACAGCCAAGAGGACGACGAACAGCGAACACTCACTCTGTGTTCACACTAGCAACTTGCGTACATACATACCTACTTATGGCAACAACAAAATGCAGGAAGCATTTTCGCGGAGTGGTTTTGGCACAGGCGAAGAAAAAGTCATTAAATCACGCGGCCAAGAAACGAGGAGAGCATGAAAAATTATTAGAGAGGAGGTCTCCTCTATCTACAATAGGTTGTGTGGGCAAGACAACAACTGCCGAAAGTGAACATATGAAGCAGCTATTTAAATCTGAAACCAACATCTTCATGCTTTCCTCTTTTTCGTTGCCATGCAAGCCATGCACCCAATGACATTTCACGGCTGTTATGTGGCCGTTATTTTTGGTGTATGTGGGGGTATGTGTAAAATGGTTGTGTTGCCACACGTAACGGTTTTCGTAAAGTTTTTAGCGCCTCAACGTCATTTTTGCTGATGGGAACTCTTTCTTGGTGAAACAGCAATCACATTTCCGAGCAGAAAGACGTTCACTATGCGAGTACATCGTGCTTGTTATTGGCATACCCGTTGTTTCCATTGTAGGTGTGATATGTACTAGTATGGGGGGTACTTAAATTTGGTGCGTTGACAATTTTTATTTTGCGCTTGTGATCGCTAGGGGATGCGATGGGTATGGCGAGATAGTACGATGGCGTAAAATTTTGCATTTTTCCTTTTTATGGCATTTAACTTTCGTTGCGAGGTGCTCGGTTGGTGAGTCGATAAGTGGAGTGCTGAGCGGGTGAGACAACTGTCGTAAATGTGTGGGACGCATATCAAATTGCGACTTTTAATGAGCCCCGCTGATAATAATAATAATAACGCATTGCGTACAAATTACCTTGTCACGCCGCTATTCACCGCACACCACACACCCCCACACACATCAAGACTAGATAAACTATAAGCAGTAAAGTGCCTTCCACTCCAAAAACCAACGCTTGCCGAGTTGGTAAATTAATGGCAGAAATAACATATGCCGTTTTTATGTTTCACTAAAAGATGCGGGAGAAATACATTTAAGGATATATGTTGAAATTGAAGAAATGAGAAATTTGACTAAAAGCGTGAAACACTTCTGATGAAATATAGCAGTCTTAAAAAACTTCAAAACATGAAATAGTTGGATTTATCATTGCAACATCTGGACGAATGCCCTGGCCTAAGCCAGATCGGAACAACAGTTTTTGCCAGCCCTTTGACCATTTGAAATTAGCATATTCCGATAACATTAACTTGAGAATAAGTTTCCGTTCTCTCTTAGCCAAAGTCATGTGTCATTAAAACCTACAACCTTATTCCATCTTTCAGGCAGCATACGGATTCCTCTGAAGAAAAATTCGAGTTTTTTTGACTTGATCCATTCAGTGAACCAGTTTGCGATGCTCTCGTAAGAAGTGAACAGATCTCCGAATGAGGACTGACTGCATTGATCGGAACAGATGGTAATCCGAAGGTGCAATGTCTAGGGAATACGGTGGGTGCGGCAAGATTTCCCAATTCAGCCCCTCTACATATTTCTGCACCGATTTAGTAACGTGTGGCCTGGCGTTGTCATGCAGCAAAATCACTTTGTCATATCTACCGTCCCATTCCGGCCGCTTTTCTGTGAGAGCTCGATTCAAACGCATTAGCTAAGGTCGGTAATGATCGCCAGTATTGGTTTCAGAGGGTTTAAGGAGTTCATAATAGCTGGCCCCTTTCGAGTGCCACCAGATGCACAACATAACATTTGAAACATGAATATTTTCGTTCACTGTCGATGGACCTGGTTCACCTGCAGGTTCCAACATTTTCGACACTTAGGGTTATCATCATAGGGTTATCATAATCGATCTATTTTTCAACGCCAGCGATGATGCGAGGAGGATGGTTCCATATGTAGAAGTCCACGCAAGTGGGGAAAGTTACTGATCGCCATTCACTTGGGAGTGGCCAGGACATTTCTTCTGCATATGGTCCAAGCAGCTCACAACGTCCGGGATTAGCCTACGTATCCTCTGGGTAGCTTCCGAAAACCCGTTCGGGAGTGAGCTATAGTGAGAAGGCGAAACATTCCAGGATAGCTGGTTGTGCGCTGTGTTTGGGTCCCGCCACTTAAAAATCCCCCCAATGAAAAGATTAAAAAAGCCTCGGATGAGACCTCCCTATACTGATGACGACCACTGCAAACGAAATAAGGATTACGATTTGAGGGCATGCACCTGGAATGTCCGGTCCCTTAATGGGGAAGGTGCCTCTGCCCGGCTGGTTGATGTCCTCGTGAGAGTAAAGGCTGACAACACTGCTATTCAAGAGATGCGATGGACGGGACAAGGCAAGAGAAGTGTAGGACCTTGTGACGTCTACTACAGCTGCCATGTAAAGGAGCGCAAATTCGGTGTTGGATTTGTTGTGGGAGAGAGACTTCGTCGCCAAGTACTGTCGTCACTCCGGTGGACTAGCGTCTCGCAACAATCCGCATCAGAGCGCGTTTTTTTAACATCTCGCTAATTTGCGCCCACGCCTCGACGGAAGAGAAGGACGATGCGACCAAAGATTCCTTCTATGAGCGCTTGGAACGTTCCTATGAGCGCTACCCCCACCACCACATAAAAATCGTGCTTGGCGACTTTAACGCCAGGGTGGGCAAGGACGGAATTTTTGGTCCCACAGTCGGAAAATTCAGCCTGCACAACGAAACATCCGGTAACGGACAGAGGCTGGTCGACTTCGCCGGGGCCCGAAACATGGTAGTCTGCATCACCAGAAAGCGCAAAACGTCCTTTGAATTCTCCTGCTAATTATTTAAATATATTTAAATAATATTCTAAGAATATGTACTTTAAAATGAAGCAAAAAAATCGATTTGTTGAAAATTTCTGAGTGCCCCAGGGTGCTCCTTACTGTGCCTTGTCAGTGTAAATGCTAGAAAGTGAAATATTCACAATTTTTCATATAAATAAATAAATTTAAAAAATGGGTTGAAAGGTAAAACTTTGCACAAAATGAAAAAATTCATGAAAATATCCTCTTTTGTGACATTTGCCAAGATGAGATTTTTATGCCGCGTTAAAAAACTGGCAATATATATTACATCCCCGAATGTACATGCACTTCCGTAGGTCTGTGTAGTTTTAAATAATAATAGAGCATCAAAAATTAAGGCCGGCGGGCCAATTAGATGTCCTAAATTCAGTAGTTTTCGCGAAGCGTTGTAGGATGAGAAAAAAAACAATTAGCCAAATGAAGTTTTGGGGATAGTTTAATATATATTTGAACTAAAAAAAAAAATGTGTACAATCTCCAACAATATATTGCAAGCCGAGTTATCAATAGATTCCCAGAGCGCCTGTATCCAACTTCTGTACAAGATACAACTTGCAATTTTCATCTGAAAACAAAAAAAAAAGATTATTAATTTTGATGTAATTATCTTCGATGTGAACTAAGAAAATTGGGAGAAACACGTAAAATTCGAATTTTTGGGGAAGGTAGAAAAAAAAGTGGTTTTTCAAGGAAAAAAAAACTCTTCAACTGGGTAAAAAAGTCGCTTAAAAAAAGTTTGGATGTTTTTTTTAGTTCACATAGAAGAGAAAACAATACTGAAGATAACGCATTTTGAATGAAATGGATAGCTCGTTTGGTTTTTTTGCAATCGTGTACATAAATTAGGTAAAATCGTGAAAATGAAAAGCAGAGAAAACGCGCTTCAAAGTACAACAATAAGCGCACGGTTGCTCGACGCCGCACTACGCTCGGCTCTGTAGCTCTGCAAATACTTGGAATTTAACTCTGAAAATTTGTGTCTCATGTTCTTGAATATCTAAGCTATTGATTTCAGGAAAAAAAATCGATTTTTTCGACCTTTTAAGTGGCCCGCCGGCCTTAAGTGGTAATTAAAAAAGTTTTACAAATAAAACGAGTTCCGTACAGTGACTGAGTGAATACAACAAAACCGGTTTCTGCTCTTTATTTAAATATTTTTAAAGTTTTTAAATACTCTATTGGTGATGATGGTTATATGACTAATTTTGTGTAAACATGTTTGTCAAACGCTGGCTACAATTTGCATTTTCGGCCAATTCGTATACATTACGTACCCACTTGTGCTCACCTGGCTGAGATAGAGTTGAAAGTTATTTGTATCTCATTGTTAACTGACTGCAACTTACACTGCCGCAGTTAGTAAAAGTAATTAGAATTTCAACTTTGCTGCAGTGACCAAAACCACGACTGCAACAGACAACGACTATAGCAACAAAGTTTCTTTACCGAATACGAACATGAATACTAAATAACATCTCAACAAGGTTTTCGAGTTTTTTGTTGTGCAAATACCAATTGGACTAAACTACATTTGCATACTCTCTAGAGCAGTTTTGCTTCATTCCCTGCGCATGTACGTCGAACCATCATCATCATTTCACCTCATTTGCAACAGAATCCGTTGATTGGCTCGTTAGTGTCGCAGCAACAACACCTGGCCTGTTGTAATTTCGGCCTCGGATTTGCTTTCAACCCAACTATTATATTGGTTGCACAGTCAAAATGCTATAACAACAAGTCGGGAATGTGAATCTTGCAACATCGCCACTCTAAAGCACTTCATATTGTTGTGCATTCACCTATCAATATTTCTGCCTGAACTATTTGCTCGCTGGTATAGTACCCTCCATCTTCCGATGTGCATAAAACGGTCTGCCTCTTAGTGAATGAGTGGCCGCCACCGGCAAGAGACTTCAATTTTGAAGAAAATTTTATCAGCTGGAAAAAATTATTTTCGATTAAATGGGTATACATGGTTCGTAGCGGAAGGGGATAGGAATGGTGTGATAATCGACGTAAATATTGAATTGAGGATAAATATGAAGATGTTTGTAAGGTTGTTCTTTATATTCCTTACAAACGCCCTTTATGCGAGACAAACTGCAGGGGATACACCCCGTAACACAATCAAACATGATACGAGTACGAGTATATTCGTATGATGCATATGGCATGTAGTCGTATTGGGCTCAAGTGGTTTAAGCTCGAATTTCGCTGTGAAATTTTCGGCGAGTTTGTGTAAAACAATTAAAAGTTCTATGGAGAACAACAAACTGTGGCGTGGGCACAAATATTCAATTACATTTGTTTGCTCGTGCATGGCTTTATATGTATGTATGAATGCATATACACCACTGGTTCTGAACATGAGAGCGTTCCTTTAAGTTGTACGCAAATGCGATGAACATTTTTTCAGTTTTCATTTTTACTAAGGCGAATATAAATTAAGAATTTTATTAAAATCCAAATGTGACATAAAAACTATAAGGCTTTCTTTAGACGTTTAGAATTTCCTAATGGGATAACGGTAGACAGTTAGTTCTACAAGTAAATATTATTTTTGGAATAATTCGGTTCAGTCCCTCTGTCAAATTTCTATGCGAACGCGTACCCGTCCCGCTTTTAAAAAATTGAGGAAATTTACTTGCAAAATCAGAGTTCAGTGATGAGAAGTCAACAGAGCGCTTCTTACAGTTGTTAGCTATTAAAACATATTTTGTTTACTTTTCGTCAGGACAAATATAGTGCAATAATATTCTTTGGAAAAGCTATCCTTAAATATCCATGAAACTCTCTAATGAACTATTTTTGAAAAAAAGTATGTTATATAAAATAGTCCTACATATGTAGTGGTGCATACCTCAACTTCATTCTTCTTGCCATTTTATAAAAACGTAAAAACAAGTTGGACTTCCTTCCTGTAAAATAAAATATACGCAATGGATGCCTTCGTTTACGTTTTCCCCATTGAACCTTTTAAGCCCCTACGGATTTAGCTGATGAGGAAATAAAAACTGAGTTTTGGAATTCCGCAGGTCTGAATCTTCGTGCACGAAAAACCGAAATAATAGAAAAAGCTCGGCCTATTCATTTGTGTCAAAAAATCAAGACGCTACACCCAATAAAGGGTGTACGAACCGATTAGATATATTTACATATGCATATAAATAATATACATACTACTGTGGGCAAAAAGTAAGGTGAATTTGGTTGTAAAATGAAAAATCTTTATTTATTCTTGTAAATCAATTTCATCCCTTTCAAAATAATCCCCTCCCGATGAAATACACTTATGCCAACGATTTTTCCAATCCCCGAAACATGCCAAGTAGTCCATTTCCGGTATAGCCATCAGCACCTTCTGCGATTCAGCTTTTATCTCCTCAATCGACTCGAAACGCGTTCCCCGGAGTGGTCTCTTGAGTTTTGGGAATAGCCAGAAGTCACACGGAGCCAAATCAGGCGAATACGGTGGTTGCGGAACGATATGCGTGGAATTTTTTGCGAAATGGTCACGAAGAACGAATGCAGTGTGAGACGGTGCATTATCGTGATGCAAAAACCAAGAGTTGTTGGCCCATAATTCTGGTCGTTTTAGACGAATTGCTTCACGTAAACGACGCATAACGCTCAAATAATATTCCTTATTAACAGTTTGGCCAGGTGGGAGGAATTCATAGTGCACCACACAACGAAAATCGAAAAAAACTTTCATCATGACCTTTATTTTTGAACGACTTTAACGTGCTCTTTTCGGTCTGGCCTCGACCCTCTTGGAAGTCTTTGTACCACTTATAAACATTTTTCTGAGACATGGTCGAATCACCAAATGCCTTCTGCAACATGCTAAACGTTTCCGCAGCTGAAATTTCATTCCGCAAACAAAATTTGATGGCACTTCTCTGCTCAATCAAATCAGATATTGTAAAAATCGAAAAATGCACTCTTGGTCGTTTGGTAAACACAAGCGTAAATATATTACTGATAATGACATTCACATGAAAGTTGGCCCAGATGTTATTAACAGTGCTGCCAACTCATGAAAAAAATAACTAGAGCGAAATTTTAATCCCGCGAAGTTTGACAAATAAATTCACCTTACTTTTTGTCCATAGTAGTATATACATCTATAAGATCCATAGTTTTGCGTTGCATATAATTTTTTTCCTGGATAACAAAACAAGTTGATTTTTTTCATTCGGTGTATTAAAACAAAAGGTCGATACCCGAGTTGGTATGGACTTTGGTTGCCTCAAAGGCAGAACGACTACACGAAAGTTATGATCATCAGTAGAGTTCACATCAGAAAGGAACAGGGGCCTAAACCCATTACAAACTTCGAACAAACATTCGAGAAGTTGAGCAATGAACGAGTTTCGAGCGAGACTTGAGCTACTCACTGTTGGATACCCAGGTATCTGGAGCTCTAATATTGCCATTAAAATTAAATTAAAGTTAGTTCCTTAACTTTTCTGAATACCGAATGTTACCACTAAATTACAGTGTGATGTGATTTTCATTATCTTGATTCTATATAGTCAATGTTATTTGAGTTGAAAAGCTAGATAAAGCAAATTGTGCTAAATTTATTTGTTCATAATGAACACCAAATTATCGCAACACTTTCCACATTTCCATGCCCGCAACTCTTTACATTACATTCATTCTTTACTAGCTTGCCCTTTTAGTTCAACTTTAGTGCATCCCATTCCCCTATCAGAACTAAATTCATCGGAGTTGACTAGACTTTTTGGAGATTGTTGCACGTGCTGAGTTTGTTTGCTTGTCAAACTATGTACCAACGCTTTCGTTTCAGTTATTATGTTGGAGAAGCAGTTGGTGTTGCTGTTGCACACTTCATTTGCCGTAAGCGATTTGTTGTTGTCACGGCGTCTGCTCTATGTCTGCCATTGACTCAACATTGTTTGAATTTTAACTTTTTCTAACTACTTGCCTATTCCCGGCTGAGCTGTAGCGGAGTTTGTCAAGTTTTCGGGTTATTTCGTTATTTAAAACTGTCCTTCCTCTGCACTTTCTTAGTATCCGTTTTTGTTCGTGTGCTGGTGTTGGTGTTTCTGCCACTGTTAGTTAGCTATTGCTTTCCCCTGGGCCTGTGGTAGAGTTTAGTAAATCGGGAAATTGACTTGACACTCGTAAAAGTATTTGGACCGGGCGAAATGAAATCTGAGTGTGTGTGTGGGTGTTTTCACAGTTAAGTGGGTAATTTGTAAGCGTAAAGAAACTTTTGCGCGTAAATGCAGCCGAACAAGCACGGGTACGTATTCTCTACTCCAAATCTTGCTTGCTCTTAATCTGTTTCGTGTTCTGTGGAACTCAATCAATAAGCGAACAATCAATAAACGAAGTGGACTTTCAGAACAAATT
Source organism: Anastrepha ludens (assembly GCF_028408465.1). NCBI lineage: Eukaryota > Metazoa > Arthropoda > Insecta > Diptera > Tephritidae > Anastrepha > Anastrepha ludens. The sequence goes on from NC_071502.1 coordinate 77,290,183, forward strand.
GGCGAAGGCTTATTTTTAATTGAGGGTACGAACATCGGATTAGAAATAGATAAAATAATGTTCGTTTTTGCAACTAGTTTAGTAAATTTTGTACCTTTGGACACTTGGTAGCTGCACAATTTTGTGGGAATGATAATATATTTTAAGATAATCCATCAATGAAAATCTCACTTTTACATACAAAAATGTTAGAATGTTTGTTGCAAATTAATTTTGCACTGATGTCGCCATATCAGTTTACCATATATTCCAACAGAGAACAGAATCAGCGTCTTTGGCAGAGTTCGTTAAAAAGGTTTTTTTTTTGCAACAAATTCCTTAAACTGCTGTTTTGCCAACTGCCGTTTTTTGTATACGTTAGGATAAGTTTGGTTAAGCTTGGTTAGGTTGTAGCGGTTATCCATTATGGTAAGCATAGTGTTGCCACATGGGGAACCTTTCTCGATCTCTCCAATATGAACTGATCCCTGATTTCCATAGTATTGAGTTCTCCAAACGGTTAAAGACTTGTCTACCTAAAGTGATGAAACTTCGTCTGAATATAAAAGCGCAGTAACATAGAAAGTACCTCCTGTCTTCAAACAAACAGTCGGCGCACTCGCGTATCGGCACCCACGTCACTGTTGACAGTGTATTCGTGTATTTAGGAACCAGCATTAACACCGATAACAATGTCAGCCTTGAAATCCAACGTAGAATCTCTCTTGCCAACAAGTGCCACTTTGGGATAAGCAGGCAAATGAGTAGTAAAGTATTTTCTCGACGAACAAAACTAACACTCTACAAGGCTCTCATCATGACCGTCCTAACGTATGACGCAGAAGCTTGGGCGATGACAACATCCGGCTCGGAAAGTATTCGATGCGGTACCAGCTGATGGTAGCAGAGGAAGAGGAAGGCCTCCTCTGCGTTGGGAAGATCAGGTGGAGAAGGACTTGGCTTCACTTGGTGTGTCCAACTGGAGCCGGTTAGCTCGCGAAAGAAACGACTGGCGCGCTTTGTTAAACTCGGCCAAAATCGCGTAACCGGTTATAGCGCCAATTAAGAAGAAGAAGAAGTAGCATAGAAACTGCAAAAGCTTCTCATCCTCTTCTTCATATAGGCCGCGTCTATGCATGTCGGCCCATGAAGCAGTGTCCTGTCATAACAAAAAGAAGTTTGGTATCTCGATATTTCATCGACCCTAGAATTCCCCTCGCAGTGGCCAGGAACCCAAGTTTCATTTGGGGGAAATGAGTCAGCCATCTCGATATGGCTATATTGGAGACTGGCAACTGAGTTGTGGCGGATTTTATAGCCGCCTGGCTCGCAGAGAAAATGTGGATATCAATTCCAGGCATCGCTTTACACTATACAAGTCTTGCGGCTATATTTATTTGAAATAAAAAAATAATTAGCACGAACACTTCTGTTAGGTGTTTGGCCGAGTTCCTCTCCTATTCGTGGCGTGCGTCTTGATAGAGGAGCCTACTGTTTTACGCCGACCTCCAACGGCAAAGAGGAACTTTTTCATGGCAGAAATACACTCTAAGGTTTACCATTGAAATGGCTGATGACCTTGCAAAACATGGAGCAAATATGCAACTTACTGGTCCTGAACCTTTCTGTGGACTCACAAAAAGCCACATTAATGAATTCCTTAGGAAATGGGAAGAAAGGAAATTTGCTGCACACTGGCTAAACTGTGTCAAGCCAAACTATTTCTAAGTCCCAATCTTTTAACAAGATATCTTACAGGTCACTGCCGCCTGAGGTATCATCTAAATAATATTGGCCTATCTGAGACCAATGTCTGCCGCTTTTGCGAAATGGACATAGAAAGCTCAGAACATGTGCTTTGTGAATGTCCTGCGTTGGGCAGACAGATACTTCATCATCTTGGTGTCTCATAGTATCCCCATGCAATCTTTGGAACAACAAACCTAAAATTGTGCAAAAATTTTTAAAAAGCCTAAAACACTAGGGTTACAAAAATAGGTCTTTCACAATAGATCAGCTCTGGTCGCAGTGCGTAATGGCCTTCTAATAATAATAATGATTCTAGTACGGACGATAGCCATTGATGTTGTGAACAACATATTGAAATTTCAGGCGATTCGGTTGAATGTTTTTTTTTTACACCAGGCCGAAAAAAGCCGTTTCGATATAAAGTTTGGGGTACAGAAGCGCATGGACCGTTCTCTACCTAGTTAAGGGGTTGTAGAAACTATAATGTTGAAAATTTCACAGTATATTCTTAAGATGCTATACTTTCGAAATATCGAAACTTCCGTTTTTAACCGAAACTGTGCCTGTGTGCATTATTTTTATTTCACTCATACAATTATGTCTGATTTCAATCCGAAGGGTGCATAAGCACAATTTCGTGTACACAACTCTTAATGGAGCATCCACTACAATAATTTGCAGTAAAAAATCCTCAATTAACATATTTCTACGTACTTACATAACTGAAATAAGTAGAGTATTAAATATGTGTGTTTCTGACTATACACGAACTCTCATCGGTATATTTTATGGTAGAAGCGGATATTGGAATCCTATTCTGCCTGGAGTCACTCAACATTTACCTCGATTTGATTTGCCGAAAAACATTTAATACTCGTTTGTTGCGCGTAAACTCCATACCTGTGTTCAGTAAGAGAAGTGAAGTCTTGAAGTTTTCGCACACAAAAATGCACAAAAAATAAGCATGGAGAAGATTTTCTAACAGACATTTATAGACAAAAAACAAAAATATCTAAACAAACAGTTAGAGTAATTGTAGAAGCGTGAAAATCGACATTTAAGTGTCAAACACAAAGCGAAAAGGCACCAACCTGTCAACAACAATAAAATACTGTATACATTCAGTTTAGTAAGTTGCTTGTGGCGACCCTGCAGGAAAAATTCTAGCTTTGAACAAGAATACCACCAGTTCACTTTTCAGCTCAACCAGTCCTTATTCTATATTTGCAAGTGGTATTTTGAACGCGCCGATGTCCTACGAAATTCAATCGTCCGGCTGTGAATCAGCAAACTACCAGTGTATTTTGGGCGAAATGATTGAAATGCAGTTATGTTTTCTAATTACATAATATATTTCTAAAATAATCAGTTTTAGACCATTTTAAATGTAAAACAAAAACTTCCATTTGATTCCAACGTTGTAAATTATTCTTTTTCATTATAAATAATTATAGAGAATTTGTTTTTTTTTTTTTTTCTTAAAATTAAATGAAACTTTTTCCAGGTTGCCTAATCAAAAATTGGTTCAAACTTACTCTATACGTCTCTCCTCGTTCCTGCTAAAAACCCTGGAGAGGCTGATTGATCTGCACATAAGGAGTGAAATTCCTCGGGGGCGTTTATCGTACGCTCAACATGCTTACTGTAAAGGCAGATCGGTAGAGTCCGCTTTGCATACAATTGTTAAGGACATCGAGGTGTCCCTCCACCAGAAGGAGTTCACTGTAGGTGCCTTCCTCGACATTGAGGGGGCTTTTAATAATGTCCTCCCGGAGGCAATCACCAGGTCGCTAGGTAAACTAGGAGTCGGAACCGAACTCATAAGGCTTATCCACACGATGCTTAGCGATAGAACGGTCGCGGCAGAATAGGGTGACACCTCTCTCCGCCGGCAAGTGAACAGAGGCACTCCGCAAGGCGGTGTTCTCTCGCCACTACTCTGGATTGCCGTACTTAACGGTCTGCTGGAGGAGCTGGAGGGGAGGGACTGTAAGGTGATTGCCTACGCGAATGACGAGGCACTTATTGTCACAGGCAAGTTTCTAGATACTCTGATGGAACTGATGCAGGGTTATCTGAATCTAGTTATAAATTGGGCCGCAAATTGATAATCCTCGGCCTATCGATAAATCCTCTGAAGACGGAGCTCGTCTTATTTACGAGGAAATACAAAATACCAAGAGTGTTGCTCCCCTCAATATCGGGCGCTCCGTTGGTGCTCTCTGACAAGGTGAAGTACCTGGGACTCATCCTTGACAGAGGTCTTACGTGGAAGCCAAACATTGAGGAGAGAATCAGAAAGACAACAGTCGCCTTGTATGGGGGCGCTATCGGCAAAAGATGGGGCCTCTCGCCTAAAGTCACTTTTTGGCTTTATAAAACGATTATAAAACCAATCTTGCTATACGGAGGCCTTGTCTGGTGGAACTCGCTAGAAAGGATGGTATCAGTTAAGAAGCTGGAGAGGGTACAAAGGTCTGCCCTCATTGGAATCAGTGGGGCGCTCCGTGCCACTCCTACTCTAGCGCTTAACGCTAGGCTGAATGTGGCGCCCGTGGACATTGTAGGAAAAACTACCGCTGCACGCGCCGCAATCAGATTAAGGTGTTCGGGCCATAGGCTAGACTTAAGTTACGGACACTCTAGCATTCTTAAAAACTTTGAGTTCATCCCTATGGTGCTGGACCACTGTACACCCACGCTGGGTCCGAGCGGACCTGTTTCTACTCACATTCAACATTGGCGGCAGGGCATGGCAAACATGTTCACGGAAGGCTCGAAGTTGGACGGAAGGGTTGGTGGGGGAGTATTCTGTAAGGAGCCTCCCATCAGACTTAAATTTAGGCTCCCGGACCACTGTAGTGTTTTCCAAGCGGAGGTATCCGCAATTAAGGAAGCGGTGTACTGGTTGCTTAATTCGGTAATTAGCGTTAAGGAAGTGAATATTTACTCCGATAGCCAATCGGCAATTAGGGCCTTGGGCTCGCTGTTTGTGTGTTCGAGATTGGTCGGGGAATGTCTGGCTTCTCTCTCGATTGCATCCGAATACTTCATCATCAAGCTCATTTGGGGTTCCGGGCACAGCGGCATAGAGGGAAACTGCTGAGCTGATGAGCTGGCTAGACAGGGAACTTTGGAGACAATTTCGTCGCGAAATGAGAGAATTGGGTTCCCCTGAGAACCTGTGGTCTGCTCCTGGATGGGCCTCGAGTCAACTCAGCGAGCGCTGGGCTAGTGCGCAAACGTGCAAGGTCGCGAGATCGTTCTGGCCACGGGTAGATCGGGGACGCTTTGGTGAAGTTCATCAGTAGCTTGTTACGGCTAACTACGAACGCAAATCAGCCCCCGTCGGCGTCGTCGTAAAATGTATGGTCATCATCGTCTCTAATCCCAAGGCACCTTCTTCTTTCCCATCTCCTTTCTCCTCTCCCATGTATGGCACCACAACGAACGAATTTCTTAATATTTGTCCAAGTGAGCCCTTAGCTAGGGCACCCATTTAACCTAACCTAACCTACTCTATACGAAAACATAATTAAAAATTAATGCTAATTAAATTTTTGATTCATATTTTATGCGTATTTTTCTGCGAATAGGTAGAGAATAAAATTTGCTGCGAGTGCTTGCAAAAGTAGTGAATTTTATGTTGCTATGTAGCTGGAAATAATTCATAAGTAAATGGTGTGAAATAGTTTTTTGTTTTTAATTTTTATTTTAATTTCTTTATTTTAAATTTCTTTATTTAATTTAAAGTTTAAAGAGGGCTAATGTAACTGTATAAATCTGTATAGAAATGCTTGCATACTAGTTTGGCCTTTCCCTGCAGGGTTACCGCAAGCTGCGTATGCGTGTGTACATAAGATACATACATACATACATACATACATACATAAGTGTATGTTGATATAAAACCACATACTTACAAACAGTAGTTACCGAAATGCCAAATCGCAACAAAATTCGCTGAAAAGCAATTCTCCTCCAATAGTTTGTTTCAGTGAATTTTGTTGCTTTTGTTGGAAAAATGTTGTTGCAGTCAGTCAGCTCACAATTGCGGCGTTGTTTTGGTTGCTCGCGATTACTCAAGAATGTTGCACGTACAATGTTTGTATTTACTGTTTTTGCTTTCTGGTTTGTTCATTCTAACCGATGCAAAACCGCTACGACGCACCCACCATCACACACATTTCTTCCCCAGCACAATAATGCACAAATACATGCATATGTACACACAGACGTATATGTATGTCGACATACCTACCACCGAACTAATGCTTTCACATTCACGCCTGATTTGGTGTCGTTGCACGTTGCAAAGACCGGCACGTTTCATTCCAATTGACTTTACTAACGCATGCACAGCTATTCGCTGATTGCTCTCTTAAAATACCCTCCGCCTGATTTAAAATACTTTGCTGTTGCCTACTTTCAGGCAACGGCTTTAATTAACTACTCTGCCATGCCATGTTGTGAATGTTGTGTATGAAGATAGAAGTGATACGGTGAAGTGAAGCAACCACAAAATGTTTATTTCCTTAAGTCACCTGACGAAATGAGGTGGAGCTGCAATGGCAGCTGGTTAAGTATTACCTCACTGTGGGCTTTCAAAGAAACACCCTAGGTCAAATAAGCACCCTTTTTCGTCTAAAACACTAAAATGCAAAGTCTCAATGAAATATTTAAGCGATTAATCAATTAAGACGCTACTTAAGATTTAATTTTGATAGTTGGATAAAAATGTAAATCCGTTTAGATAGCAATTGTTCAGGACTTATACTATCCCATTTATTTATACTTAATAAATCTAGGAAATACATGATTTCTTACCGTCTACCATGAAGATATACTTAACATTAGTGACAATTTAATCGTTTGGCTAGAATTTCACATTTTCTTTAATTAATTCAATGTTATATGTATCGTGGTATACGAAGCATAAACCCTTCTAACTTGCTCCAGGAAGAGTAAATATTACTCCGCAGTTTTTTTTTTGTGATCGTGATATCAAAGAAACAGCAGAGTGGAAGAACACTCCCTTAATGCTTAGAGTTTGTTGCAGCACATCTTTTATCATATCAAGGAACCGGATCAGCAAAATTAAGCGAGAGCGAAACAATAGGGCAAAAGTTCTGTAGGCTCCATAAAAATACAGGCAAATAATCAGTTCTGGTCTGAGTGCATGGATCAGTAAAATCATAACAAAAGCGCAGGATAAAGGCAAATGTAGAATATAATTTAGAAATTATATAATTCAAATTCAAATTCAGAAATAGGAGTTTTGAATAAAATATTAAGCCCAGTTCAGAAACTTCCGCCAAAGTATTGAGACACGGTTTCTTAATTAAATATGAAGTGGAGAAAAGCTGCCTAAGCTTAAAAGCAACTTGGGGAAAACATCCCTGAACAGAATGCTTAAAAGAACGGGTTTTTGATCACACTACGCCGTTTAGTTTTTGAAATCTGACTGTAGCTTATACGAATGAGGAAGTCATAATAAATATTTTGTATATATAGCACATGGGTTGAAAAGTCGCGAGCCTAAGAAAGAAAACACGTTTTTCTTTTGACGTGATAACGTTTTATAATTCGATTTAGCCGGCTGCACGCACGAAAAAATGTGTCGTTATCTTGCTCAATCGTCGTTATCTTGCTCATGCGGCGTTATCTTGCTCATGCGTCATTACCTTGCTTGAACTGCAAGCGAGAGGGTGAAACGAACGACAAAGAGCACAATCGGCCACCGCATTCGGCAACGTTCGACATCTGGCTATCTCCTACTTGAGTGAGCATATATATGTATGTATACGCGCATTTGTATATAAATTCACATATTTATACTTGCATATGCCTTCTTCCTGTGTGCATGGTAATGAACCAGAGAATAGGACGATGATAGAAAAAGTGGGAAATGAAAGGGGGTGTTTCGAGTGTAATGTGTCTTGAAGAAGGCAAATCGATGATGTTGCCTCTTAGTGTTGTTGACTTATTAACGTCTTATGCACAATCGAAATTGAACATATCTTTCATGAATTTGATAAATGTTTCGTCGTTTTTCACGTTTGTGTAAATTTAACTTGACCAATTCCATTTCCCTCCTTCTCTACATCCATACAAAATATCTATCAAACAAATAAAATGAAAATTTTGTTTTGAAAATTGCAACCATTACATCAATATTTTCACATGACGTTGTCACGTTAAACTATCGTGAGTAAACCGACTTTACAGACAACCTCTTTTTTGTTAAAAATTAACTGTATTCATCAACGTAATTTCCAACAAGAACAACGCAATCATTCCAACGTCGCTTTAACATTTCAATACCACTTTTGTAGAACGATTTATCTTTTGCCGCAAAATAGGTATCAGTTTTAACAATAAACTCTTCATTCGTGTGAAATTTCTTACCAACGATTATTTCTTTAGGTCTACGAACAGCCAGAGGTCGCTGGAAGCCAAATCTGGCGAATACGGTGGATGTGGGAGCAATTCGAAATCCAATTCATATAGTTTTCCCATTGTTTTGATTGATTTGTGAAATAGTGATTGCCCTAGAGTAGGGTTTTGCACTAATTTGCTATACGTATTTAAAAATAACACGAAAGCTTTTGGCGATCCCATTCCGAGATTTGCCATTAAAAAATAAGAGACCAATCTTAGAGCGAATGCTTTGCGAAAATTTCGAAACAAAATGTAACAAAAATTTTTAGCAACTAAATATATGTCTTTTTTACAAAAAAAATGTGCTGATGTAAATATATTTTATTCTAAAATAAAAAAAAATATTAAAACTAATTGATGATATTTCATTTTAAAAAACTCTACACAAAAATTTTTTGCTTCGAATAAATATGAAAATTAGTAAGTTTTTCAGTTTGCTTTTAAGCTATTATTTTTAACATAATAATCTAAATTTATCTTTGATTGTTGTGGACTTCCTATACTGCTGTACCAGAAATAATAGACACATTATGATTTCTAGCTCCTTGATAGAAAACAATTGTACGTTCTTATTTTAGGTGCGTGTTCCTATACATGCCCATTAGCTTCTGTCTGTTCCGAAGACTTTGTCATACATGCCCGCTGACTTTTCCAGCCGTGTTAAGGATTACCTGCAGACCACTTCCCGAGCGTCACTGACCTTGTCTTCAATACCACAATATTATGTTATAGCTCTCGAGTTCATTACACAAAAGAATTGCCATTTTGTTGACTAATGAAATTCGTTAATGAAATTACATAAATATATTTTTAGAAAGCATTGATTTTATTTAATCGTAGATGCATATCCCGTTGTATGTAAGTGCGTTAGCTTCCTTCGCCAGCCACGCAGTTTTGTATTCATTTGAATTGCCAGTTTTGAAGTCTACTCACACTTTATATGGAATTTAAAAATTCCACATGCATAATGCTTCTAGAAAAATGCTACCCATAATCTAAGTAGCATTAAAACGTTGCAATACGACCAAACAGCTGCACACGGGTAGCTGCTTGGGCACAGTATGTACCTGACAATAGCTTCCTATCACGCGACAACAACAAACATACCCTTCACATATTGGAAAAAACATAAGGCTTGAGTGTACTTGAATTAAAAAAGCAACGCGGCAGTACAGCAGCTTTGGAAGAAAGCAACAGCAGCAGCAGCAACGGAGAAGGAGAAGAGGTGCCCTGCAGTAGTCGGAATTCCGGACGCACAACATGGTTGCTTACTTGCTTATGTATATGTGCAGCACGCTCGAACGTGTTCAATTGGTATTTTCCGCAAAATTGACTGAAAAAACCCTATTCTTAAGAGTCACCACACCGCTAAATGGAAAAGTAGAGAGGGTGCCTGTGCTGAAGGCACCGGTAGCTAAACTAAAAGCTAAACTTGGCGAATCATAAAGAAAAGATCCCAAAGCGAGCACGAACGAAGCAAAGCGACGTATTAATGCTAACAGCCGCGTGGCTAGGCAGTTTGAATGCGAAAAACCAAAAAAAAAAAAGCAGAAGCAAAATAAAAGTCGCATAAGAAAGAAACCACGCTAAGTGGGCCTAAAAATATGCAATGAATATTTTCAAGTGCTGCTGAAGCAACACTGAGTAATATGAGAGACAAGAAGAAGGACACGAAGATATAAAAGTGGTCTTTAAGTGGGCGATTCAACGTTGTCTTAATAATTGCACACGGACACATGGAACGAGATGTGGGCAGCAAGACGCAAAACGTAAGACAAAGCGAGAAAGGCGTTCGTTCGTGCGAAGTGTGTAGCTGCTTCAAGACTTTTTTTATTAGCTGGCCCTTGAGCCTACATGGGACTGCAACAGCTTCCAATGGAGGGATTGGTGAAGAAGAAAAATATATACAACAACAACACCAGTGACGACGGCTTCAACAGTTGCCATATTTCTTCTTTTCTTATTTCTATCTATTCATGGAAGGCTATTCTGTTGCCTAAGCAATATTGCAAGTACTGCCTGCATGCAACATGAGCGGTGCGACGAGTATTAGTCGCTACTGTTTTGTTTTTTTCTTGTTTTTTTTTTTTTTTTTGTTTTTTTTTTTTTGTTTTTGGTTTTTAGAATAATAGCAATGGCGATGGCGGAGATATTGTAGACACCAAGTTTCACGTTATTGTAAGGCTTAAGTGTTACTGTTGCCATTGTTGCCGTCGGCGCTGACTCATGTCAGGCATATTCTTACTTTTTTATTGTGTTGCAGCTAACCAGAGAACCACTACAATTTACAAGTAAAATATTACAGAGTGGACAAAAAGTCACTACCCACCGCGGAAGTGCCGCCAGCGTTAGTTGGTGGTTAACCGAAGAGCACCTGATCTACTAGCATCCGCAGTTTTCTTTTTGATTTCAGGCCAAGTATGTATGCGCATACATATATGCATAAGTATACTTACTACATACGTACGTTCTTTATAAAAGTGCGTTTGAGTGATGTTAAAAGTGTGCACAGCTTCGTTCACATGAGTCTAGCTGAATTTTCCACCAGTTCTGCAATTTGTTTATCATTTTTTCTTTTAAGTTTGGTTAGTGAACGGTCTTCGTTCTGATTTAAAATCAATACAACTTACTGAAAAGCAAAGCCTTAAAAAACTCTCTCATTTTTTTCACTTGATTCCATTAATCAGTTCTTAAAATTATACCTGCATAAGAAATTATTGCGTTACAAATCACAGAAGCGGAAATGAAGTATTCAGAAATAAGCTGAGCAAATAACCAGGGCTCCTCAGTTTGGTGTCGCGCACGGCTGGAGCAATGATGGGCGGGAATATTTATCAAAAGTTAAAGCTAATGGTATTGAAGCACTCTTAGGCGAAAAAATATCAGCAGATTTAAGTGCAGTTCTTTGCGATCACAATAATTAACCTCATAAACATATTTTCAAACCTTTGCAAAGATATGAATTCCGAATGCCGAAGTTTATACAAATTATTACAGTAGAAAGAGGGAATTATTATATTTTGAACTTTTCATAGTTTATTATTTATCCGATATTTTTTAAAAACTTCATAATGTCTCCGCTTAAATTTAAAATTTTGTCAAAACTTATTTGACTAAAAAAAAATATATAAAAAAATTATAAAAAATATTGCAAATATGAAAATATACCATAGTAGCTAGTGTTAAAATTATATTGTGTTATAGTTAATATACAACAAATAGCAAATAATAATAAAAATTCCTTTTTCCTTTATTTACAGGTAAGTCAAACAAGAAATTTACGAAAAATTCTAACGGACGGTAAGTTTTAGTATTAAAGACTTTATGAATTCTTGAAAAAAATTTAGAACAAGCTCTTTGAATTCAGTGTAAAGGCAGAGGTGTATTATAATACATTTCCACTGCAATGAAATCTGAAAGTTCGACACCGAAATTCTGTAAAATCAGTTTGCTATTATTATCCATTATTTTTGTCTATATAAAAGATTTACAATGTTTTTGAAATCAAGAAAACATTTTTTAGGCCGCTGAAGCTCATATTTTAGTTTGTAATTCAATTTTTAGTACAGTTTTGATTTTTTCAATTATCTGTTTGTTTTCTCAATTTTGCTTTCCCTTTTTTTAATTTGGTATAAAACTTCAACTTCGGCCGCCGTAACCGAAAGGGTTGGTGCGTGACTACCATTTGGAGTTCAGAGAGAACGTAGGTTCGCATCTCGGTGAAACACCAAAATGAAGAAAAAGTTTTTTCTAGTAAGTTTTTTTCGCCGCTCGGCAGGCAGTCGCAAACCTCCGAGTGTATTTCTGCTCTTCATAAAACATATCTGCCGCTCGGAGTCGACTTGAAACTGTAAGTCCCTCCATTTGTGGAACAACATCCAGACGCACACCACAAATAGGAGGAGGAGCTCGGCCAAACACCCAAAACGAGTGTACACGCCAATTATATATTATATATAGTAAACTGGAGTACAGCTGCTCTTCTAGAGTGCACCCTGCACTTATAAACAGATGGCTTTAAGGCACCAGAAGGCTTCGGCACTGCAATATATGGCCACAAAGCTTCTGTGCTGATGGGTAATTTTCCCTGCATCTTACAGCCTCGTATACCATCTGTCTAAATGCACAGCTCAACTTAGACAGGAATTTCCGGAATGAGCGAATTGCCTTTCGGGGCGACAGTCAGGCGGCACTCAAGGGATGCACGCTTCTGGTCCTAGTTGTAATGCACAGTTTGACAAGATTTACTAGATTTGATGATACTCGAATCCGCGATATACCCCCATATCAGTTCAGTCGCGGTCTACAAAATTATTAGCAGTAACACCGAAGGTGCTCAGGGGCTCTTTACATTACCTGCGTTACAAGTTTAACATGCTCCGATTTGCCTTCAATGGGCCCAAAATAATTTTGATAGACCTGAAAAATATTAATTCATTCCGCAAAATATTTCTAACTTCTTTCTGTCACACGATTTTTTGTTTTTTATATGCTCTGTCAGCCATAACCCTTTCCCCACATTAAATCTTCAGGTCAGCTTACTATTTGGAATAATCCCTAGATAATTTGTGGTTAAGCTTGTATTTCCCTGTTTTCAGAAAAGATTGTGTCCGTATTTTATATTTCTTTTAGAAGAGTACTAAGTTGTCTTGTTGGGATTTATATTCAGTTCTACCCTTTTTCCGAAATTGTTAATCTCGTTTTGTGCCTTTGGGTGGTAATTTCGCTCAACGCTAGGTCGTCTGCCTATACAGTCTACTGCGGCCTATCATTTGTAGAAAAATTGTGGTCACTACTAATTTTCGCTTTAACAGAGAAACAAATCTCATTGAGTATGCCCAGGAAGGTGATTCTTTGAGTTGATCGACGCATCCCACACTACTTTCACTTGCCATCAATAAAAGAGATTTCCATTGCATTGATTTATAGTAAGACTTACGATAATAACTGAACCCAGTTCCTCCAACAAGGGATTTGGAACCTCCCCATTTGTTCAGGAAGACACTTATAAATACATACAACCCGTACTGTACTGCGTTTTTATATTGCAGACTACGAATTGAAGAAAAATCTCTGCGGCCTTATATAATTATATATAATTGGCGCGTACACCCTCTTTAATGTTTGGCCGAGCTCCTCCTCCTATTTGTGGTGTGCGTCTTGATGTTGTTCCACAAATGCGGCCTTGCTTCCAGTATAATTGTACTGATTGTTTAATACTAGGTTATGTGTAGTCTAGTTGTCTTTGAAGTACGAGGAGGCTTACAAGTCGAAAAATTTAGGAAATTGATCTTCGAAGCCTTAGCAAGAATTTTTCTAAAGCTGCATGCTTTAGAAGTTGTATGCATAGTACGACAGAGGTCCTTAGAGAGAGCAGGGCTTTTGCACTCTGCTCCTTCTTACATTTTTCACAGTTAGCGGTTTCGCCAGCAAAGAACTCTTTTATGTCTCTGATTTGTTTCCCTAGTTTTCTGTTCCACAATTTAAGTGGTTCGACAATCTGATCGATGTTTTTTTATATTTCTTCATTAATTTGGCTTGCATTTTTGTTAAATAATTACTTAAGCTTAATTGGAATGAAATTTTTTTCCCCCGTTAAACATTACCGACTACGTAAATAAGGAAAAATGATTTGTTTGTAAGCAGCGTTACAAACGTTATATCATGCGGCGAAAATACAAAAGATGAATGCCTTACTCTTTTCATACACACACGAATTACTATCGCTTTAATGTAATAATGCGTTGAATATCAAAATGAGAATCTTTCTTTCCTTGAATTTACACTTTTCATTTGCGTCACATCAGTAAACCCGATTTCATACAACGCAAATTTCAAAAATAAAAAATTATTTTATTATGCGTCTAGCAGCTAACATCAGCAAACCCGATTTCATACTACGCAAATTTCAGAAATAAAAAATTATTTTATTGCTTAAAAATGCCAAACCGAATCGTCCACATTTCGCATACTCAAATTTATTTTTTCCTTTTAATTTCGAGGATTTCGTTGGTGATGCGAGGCATAAGAAAAAAAACATTTTCAATCTGTGAAGCTAACGGCATAAATGGAATTACACTTAAATTTCCAGCTCAACACCCACTTACGTATTATTCCTTGCTCTTATTACATCTACGGATCCATTGCATTAATTATTAAAAATAATTTTCATGCGAATAAAGGCAAATATTTTTAATCTCACAAGTGCATGCCCTCGTGAGAGTGTAAAGTGAAATACTCTCCATCTACCAACTCATTCCAAAGCATTTCATCCAATTGACCAGCAAAAACAATCCTATCCACTTAGTTCATTGCGGACAAGATTGGCAAGGGTGAATTCTTTTGCTTTCAGATAGGAAAGGTAAGGGGAATGAGCAAAGGACTACCAATAGTGGATTACTTGAACATCAGCTTTACATTATAGAGCTTCATGCAAATAATTGTAAATTCAACTTAATTTTTAACCAAAACTCACACTTTTGTAATATCAGTGTTGATTAAGTTTTCTGAGCTTTAGTTTAGGAAAGAAAGGCATAAAAATAAAATTTAATTTAGCTTGAACTGTGTTACCCAAAAATCAGTAAATCGAAGTGAAATTTTCAGGAATGACTACAAAAATTATGCAAACGTTTTCTACAAAAAAACAATAATTAAAAAAAAAGACAAAAAAAGAAAACACTTTTTACGTATTGTATGAAAACATTTTATCCTCCCAAGTTAAAAAAAAATATATAAATTATGAAAATAATTGACATTAGTCACTTTAAAACTTCTATACCAATATTTTCAACATGTTACTTCTTATTATACTCCAGCCTACAAACAAACCAATTTTCAGAAAAATAACAACGTCCAAACTTCTTGGATCACTTGATATGGAATCATGTATTTACCGACTTTTCGAAAGCGTTTGTCAGGGTGAAGCAAAATATTCGACTTAAACTCAATGGGATTCCATTCAAGCATACCCAAGTGCTTCGCATCCTACTTCAATGATAGGACACAATTCGTTCACATAAATAGCAGTATGTCAGACGTCATTAAACTTACCTTAAGTGAACGTCACAGCCATTTCAAGCCTTTAATTTCCTTAGTCGGTGGAATACACGCGAAATTTCTTAAATATATTCTACCTAAGATTTTATCCTCTGTCACACAAGCACTGAATACGATCTTCCTTACGCCAGCATTTCCAACATGCTGGAAATAGATCAAGATTATTTCAATATAAAATCCGAATTTTCATCATAAGCCAATCGCTATACTGCCTTTTTTACCTAAGTTGCTGGAACATTTAATGTATTGTCAGCTCACCTACTTTTCGAAGAAACATTCATTTGTGAGCGAATGGCAATCTGGCTTGAGATGCACTCTTAAGTTGCTGACTGTGATAGGCATAGGATCGATAAAGGTTCTGTGACTTTTCTAACCCTTCTTGATTATTGTAAGCCATTCGATAATATTTACCATGAAGGATTATGTTTAAAGCTGAAAATAAATTTTAATTTCTTGCGGTATCTGTGACTTTTGGTGTTAATATATTAGTTATTGGTGCAACTTCATGTCCGTAATTAAAAGGTCTCGAAAGGTTCTGTCCTTGGTCCTCTGCTATTTCTATTTTATATTAATGACCTTCCTGAAGTGCTTATTGACTGTGATATTCATGCCTTAGCCGGTGATGTCCAACTGTATTTGTAAACGAAATAATTATCTAAGTGTTCTCAATGAGTGGCCTAGCTATAATGGTCGGGTATTCAACCCAAGTGAGTCCCAGTGCATTACCATTTATGAAAAGTATTTCAAACTTGACGCTTTTGGCAAAATAACCTTAAATAACCCTGTGATTGTTTATGTTGACACCGGAGTGCCTCGCTCCCTCTGCTACATGCAATATTTTTCTCGATCGAGAATTAGATTACTCCTAGCCAAACCTTATTTGATTTCCATTTTATTATTTGGTTGTAAATTATTCGGTAGCTGTAGTAAAAAACAGAGTTTGATATAATAACTATAATATTGCTAGATAGATAACACCTTGATCTAAATGCTGCGGAACAACCACCAGGTGAGGCTTGAATTCAACTGATTCAAACTTTTTTTTTCCTTTTGTTAAAGCAAAATTTAATTGTCATTGCTTGGTATTTGTAAAAGTGTACTTTGAAGTCGATCATATCACTTTTGATAAATAAGCTTGTATTCCGGAAGTTATACAATATATTCCGGGGATTTTTTGATCAAGGTGGTATATGGTGTAAAACATTGTATATTGAAATACGCACGTAAAAGTGTTTCATTCCTCTTTAAAATTTATTAAAACTAAGATGCCTTTATATGTTGCACGAATTATCGACATCAAGCAAACCTCAGTAGTTCAGGCATAGACTACTTCACTCCAAGTCAATCAGAACATCTCTGCTCTTACACGCTAAATTAAAATCATCAATATATGAGGTCATATTTTTTTTCGCTATTTATCCTCGAAACGGTCTACCACATTTTAGAGTGGTTTGAAACGTCCGTCAAGAAAGAAAAACTACTTGGCTTATAGCATTTTAGACTTTTTCACTTCGTCCAAAGCTTTAAACCAGCACAGTTGATCTGAAAAATAGCCGTTGAAATCACCTCCTCGTTTGAATAAAATCTTGCATATGTATGAATAATGTAAGGTATACTAAATAATGCAAAATGACAGAACAATTCATTTTCCTCAGCCAGTGGCAATCATGGCAACACTTCAACCGAATGCACTTCAATTCACCAATGAGCCGTTCATATTACATGAACACAAAGTCCACTTAGCAGTGATTCCCCCTGGGGGTGATCGAATTGTAACCAATAAAAAGTCAATGCAACTACCAACTTCCAACTAGCCAACGATTTATTTACACAGACTTATATGTAGAGTGATTAGCCTAGAGAAACGCTCGCAGTAAACTTTTCGTTTCGATGAAACCAAAACCAAAACGAGGCAATGCAATTTGTTGCGTATACGTCAGCGCGAACAAGTGCCATATGCCTGCTGGCACGGGTCAATTGGTCGGAGCCAATTGTAGTGCACAGGAATATACATATTTGCGTGTACATTTATCGTATGATATTTTACAACCTCTTTCATGTAACATTTACACCTTTTGGGAATTTTTAATTGAATACGCTTGTTTTTCGAACAGTTAGCATATATGCATCTTTATGTATGTGCACTTGTAGCAGGGAATGAAACTGTTAGGTTGGCATTTCCTATGTGTTTTTGTGAGAAGTGCATGCTGACATTTACGTATGCATTTTCATACATATTTTCCATGTATTCCCTACTTTAAACTTCCGTAGAAAAACTGCAATATCAAATGATATAAAGTGGAGACTTGCTGGCCAACTATGTTGAAGTAGAAAAAATAGGAATTGCTAGAAAAAATTTAAATTAAAAATAGCAATATTTCAATGAAAATTTTCTACCAAAAAACTGTTATTTAACTGGCTGAAATATAGAATAACTACAATACAAACACGTTTTCATCAGCATATTCAAATAGTCGAATGGCCAAACTTCAACAGGGTCGATTGGAAAAGAAAAAATGAGAGCGAAAAAATTAATAACTAAACAAACTAAAACAATGGGAATAACGAAGATAAAGCACCCATACAAACAGAGAAAATCTGCTCGCAATGATGAGGAGGTAAGTCTAGGCTGTGTAGGTAAAAGTAAGGGGTTCCCATGATTGGAAATGTCAAAGGTCACCACTTAGCCGATGCGGGTATCTGCTAACAAAGATTTTCGCTTGTCAATGCGTAGATGAATACCAGGTGGGCGAACCAATAAACTGATCGATTCCTCCACATGAATGGAGAAGAGTATGAAGAAGGCAAACAGTGTGAAAGTCAAATCAGCTGCAAAACTGCACAAAATAAAAAAATGCCAATGAAGTGTCACGTATGTGGTTGGCAGAGGTAGGGAGGCATGCAGAATGTGAATGAATAGATGCTACTACATGTCTGTTTTGCCGCTGATAACAGCCAGACGAGCAGTCGACAATGACTGTGATGATGCTAACTACGATGATGATGGAGCTGACCACCATCGAACCCTCGCCATCGTCGCTTGCTGCAGCTGATCGCTCATTTCGTATGCAATTTCGACGTGTATTGGAAACATTGATGTCTGACTTTGTTTATCGAGCAAACAAGAGGCAGCCGACCAGTCAGCGGACAGACAGACCGACATAGCTGCTAGTACTTAGATAGGAAAACACATTCCTTTATTCATATTATATGTGTGTATGCATACATAAAACACGTTTACATCGAAAAAAATATTAGCAAATAGAATGAATGCTGAAAAAAGGATAGTTTAGCATAGTGTCCGACTGGATGTAGTGATTATGTCTCTCAGACACACAAACAAGCATATGCATTTGTAGATATGTATGTATTTGTTTGTACATGGAGTGCACGTTGGTATTGAACTTAGTTTGGTTGAGAAAATAGCACCTCAAGTGCGAGAAATGCAAATTCAATGAGATCCGCATACGCTTGAGTGAAGTTGAGCCACAATTGTTTGCACTTACGAGTATTTGCACTGAGTGTTTATGCTCCTTTGGTCATGTGGCAATATAACAATTGTTGCACACAAAAGTAGCCAATAAGTCATGAGCATTGTACTGTTCTTTTTCAGCCCATCGTGTTTGGACCATGGATGTGCAGAGCAACTGTTTGTATTTGTGATTTGTTTTATCCATGTGAATCGCAGCGCAATTTGTCGCACCCATTAAATGTCGTTGTACTTCTCTTCATTACACTCTGTTTTCAAATCAATTTAAGTTTCCGTGGATTTCGCTTTTTCTTTACTCTATCAGTAGTAAATTAAGTTGTACTGGGCGTAAAAATAACATTACGAAGGCAGAACAATGCAGTGGCGAAATTCCAATTCAACTGAAAAATGAACTTAATTGTTGATTTTGTGGCTTTAGTACCTTTATGTGTGTCAATAGTTGAAATACATTGACAATGCATGCCTCCTGGCGCGATTGCACTTACCTGCCGTGTAGCTTGCATTTCAACCAGCAATCCGTTAAATACGCTAGATAAATACGGTAAACTGCTTGCGCGCATTTCAGTTAAAGTTTGAAAATCTAATAGCGCAATTCAAACCTATCTACTATTCCTCGTTTCTTTCTTGCTCATTCATACCTCAATGCTTAGCACCGTTAGAGCTGAATAAATATTTCCCTACTTTGTGAATTGGTGCATTACACCAAAGAGAAGCAATGGAACAATAGACCATTTTCGTACTACGAGTATAAAGGTAGTGTAGAAAAAGGTATTTAGGAGGTCTAGGAAAAATACAATATATTCATTAAATTTAACGGTCTCTTTTTTTACCGCTTCAGTATAAGCGAAACGTACTTTTCAATGTTGAATGCAAATATTTTTGAAACCCCTTACACATGTATGCACATGTATGCAGTATGGCTAAGATTTATTATATATTGTGCATTCCTTATTTGGTACATTTCTCAGCATGACGTGTGATTTTTTGATGATTTTTTGTGGGTATTTTTTAATAGAAATTAGTTTTGATGAAATATCTTCGATTTCTTTATTTAGTAGGAGCTAAGCTGAGCTTCAAATATACTTAATACAGCATAAAGGATTTAATTGATATATTTTCAACAAAGTAGCTGCATAAAATGACCCCTTGAAACTTGAAAAAGAAAATGGGGTTGAATTGGTCACGTCCTTCGTAGACAATTTGACGACTTAACAAGAGCCGCTATTGAATGGAATCCCCAAGACAGCCGTAGGAGAGGAAGGCTATCGAGCACTTAGAGACGATTGTTGGATTTGGAAACGCGTGCCATGAATTTAACCAGAAATGAAGCTAAGACACTGGCGCAGTACAGATGTGAATGGAGGGAATTTTTTGTAGCCCTTTGTTCCTCCCAGGAACCATAGGAAATAATAATAATAAAACCACTGTTTGTGCAAGTGGTGGCTCTGGGATGTCTAGCAGCGTTCATTAAATTCTACCTGGGTTTGTTACTCCTCCCTGTACGTTTTTTGAATATACATAACTCGAAAAGTTGTGGGAATTCCACAGTGCAACTCCCAGGTATTACTAAGTATAGTCTCAGCTATAAATGACAGCTGCTTTTCAAAAATTACGAAAAAAATTTTCTAAACATTTTTAACAAAAAAATAAAATTTTTTCCACAAACTGTTTTTGCACAAATATATGTATATTATCCCAAAAATTAAAAAAAAAGTTGTTCAATGTTAAAAATAACCGAACATATATCACTTTGTTTAAACTGTATACCAAAATTTTCATCCCTGCATTAAGTTTCCAAATTATATTTTTTTTTATTTAAAAAATAAACCAAATTTTAGAAGGAGAATAGTATGGCGCAAGCAATTTCGGCAGATGTGCTGTGGGCAAAAAGTAAGGGGAATTTGGTTGTAAAGTGAAAAATCTTTATTTATTCTTGTAATTTCATCTCCTTCAAAATAATCCCGTATCGATGAAGTACACTTATGCCAACGATTTTTCCAATCCCCGAAACATGCCAAATAGTCCATTTCCGGTATAGCCATCAGCACCTTCTTCGATTCAGCTTTTATCTCCTCAATCGACTCGAAACGCGTTCCCCGGAGTGGTCTCTTGAGTTTTGGGAATAGCCAGAAATCACACGGAGCCAAATCAGGCGAATACGGTGGTTGCGGAACGATATGCGTGGAGTTTTTGGCGAAATGGTCACGAAGAACGAGTGCAGTGTGAGACGGTGCATTATCGTGATGCAAAAACCAAGAGTTGTTGGCCCATAATTCAGGTCTTTTTAGACGAATTGCTTCACGTAAACGACGCATAACGCTCAAATAATATTCCTTATTAACAGTTTTGCCAGGTGGAAGGAATTCATAGTGCACCACACCACCAAAATCGAAAAAAACTATCATCATGACCTTTATTTTTGAACGACTTTGACGTGCTCTTTTCGGTCTGGCCTCGCCTTTAGCACGATATTAGCTTGGTTGGTCGGTTGTTTCAGGGTCGTAAGCATAAATCCAAGTCTCATCTCCCGTAATGATGCATTTGAGCTTGTCCTGATAGTCTGAAAGCATTGCTTCACACACATCAACGCGACGATTTTTTTTCCAAGAAATTGAGAGTTTTCGGTACCAAACGAGATTTGACTTTTCGTAGGCCCAAATAGTCTTTCAAAATGGTTTTCACAGATCCTTCTGATATTCCGATCATATCAGTAAGGTCTTTAACAGTCAACCGACGATTTTTGAGCACTAACTCCTTCACTTTATTGACGTGTTGGTCATCTGTTGACGTCGATGGTCGTCCGGAGCGCTCCAAGTCATCAACACGTTCTCGACCCTCTTTGAAGTCTTTGTACCACTTATAAACATTTTTCTGCGACATGGTCGAATCACCAAATGCTTTCTGCAAAATGCAAAACGTTTCCGCAGCTGAAATTTCATTCCGCAATCAAAATTTGATGGCACTTCTCTGCTCAATCAAATCAGACATTGTAGAAATCGAAAAATGCACTCTTGGTCGTTTGGTAAACACAAGCGTAAATATATTACTGATAATGACATTCACATGAAAGTTGGCCCAGATGTTATTAACAGTGCTGCCAACTCATGAAAAAAATAACTAGAGCGAAATTTTAATCCCGCGAAGTTTGACAAATAAATTCACCTTACTTTTTGCCCTCAGTTTTTATGCGACGGCCTGACGATTGTTGAAAATTTAGAAACCTGATTTTGAAGTCAATGTGACATGCTGAGCCCAAATTTTCAGCAATTCTTATTATTTTGAAAGAGCTTTTCTTATATAATATATGCGTATTCACTTCCTTCCAAAAAAAGAAAACAATTTATTTTATCAACAAACGTAAATAATTTCTTCTGATTATTGATTAATATTGACTGTTTTTTGTCACTGATGCCTAACCAGACAGGTTGCTCGTAGAAAAGACACAGTGCTTGCCAGTGTGATGAAAAATTTGAAGGTCAACTTTTTATCCAAGTGCTTGGAAAAGTAATTTTTTGTCATTGGAATTAATTGGTAATTTTCAACGCGTTCATTGCATCGGCAAATATTAAGTAAGGTAAAGTAAAAAATACTGCTCTCATTTTTTTTGCCACAAAACAAATTTAGGGGATAGCATCAAGAAAATATTTTGCTTTTGCGTATATCTGGTAATGTAACTATTGCTTATATCTGGTATTAAAGGGTGTTTTTTTTTAGAGGTTAGGTTTTCAAGTTGGCACTACTTTTTTCGTAGATGGTATTTTTGACAGCTGTCACTTGATTTATGCTCAGTTTGGTTTGCCATTTCATACTGAATAGACCTACACCTGAACAACGTTTGCAAATCGTGCAAATTTGGGCCCAAAACGAGATGGCCACCGATCCCGATTTTCACAAGAAAATTTTGTTCAGCGATGAAGCTCACTTTTGGTTGAATGGGTATGTCAATAAGCAAAATTGTCGCATTTGGAGTGAACATAATCCACAAGCCATTGCTGAGACGCCGTTACATCCTCAAAAAGTCACTGTTTGGTGTGCTCTATGGGCAGAGGGAATCATTGATCCATATTTCTTTAAAAATGAAGCCGGCCATAATGTTACAGTCAATGGAGAGCGCTATAGAGCCATGATTAATGACTTTTTCGTGCCTGAATTGGACGATGTTGATGTGGACGACCTTTGGTTCCAACAAGACGGCGCTGCATGCCATACAGCCAACGCAACAATCGATTTATTGAAGGAAACTTTTGGTGAGCGCATTATCTCGCGCCGTGGACCTGTGGCGTGGCCTCCAAGATCGTGCGATATAACACCGCTGGACTATTTCTTGTGGAGCTATGTGAAGTCGCTTGTCTACGCAGATAAGCCCGAGACGATTGACGTCTTGGAAGAGAATATTCGGCGCGTTATTGCTGACATACGGCCCCAATTGCTGCAAAAAGTGGTCGAAAATTGGGCCTCTCGGCTGGAATTTATTCGAGCCAGCCGCGGCGGCCACTTGTCATCATTTTTAAAACATAATGGCAAACCCTTATCTTTATAATAAAGCTAAATTCTTGGCCATAACATTAAATTATATACGTTTTATTTCATCTTGAAAACCTAACCTCTAAAAAAAACACCCTTTATAATTTATGTATGCGTGCGAGAAGGAAAACTGAATATCCAAAAGATTTCATTATTCATAAAATCAATAAAACTTCTTACAATTCCTCTAATCTAATGTACACTGAATTATCAACTGAATAATGTAGGGCATCTATGGATGTTGGACAAGAGAAAAAGTAGCTTATACAAAAACATAAGCCATCACGACCAACCACATCCATCTGCTTTTAAATTTCAGCTTTACTTCCAGGTTCCACCCATTCCCTATTCACACTCCTTTTCACGAACTTTAGCAACTGTTGTGAATCAGAACTGTAATGATTGTTTTGAGGGTGAATCACAAAGCCAATAGTTGCTGGTCTTCGGTTGCCGCCGGTATCTCGTTGTTGGTAGCCTGTCGCTTGCAAAAGCAATTGCTCTAGAAATTGTCACTGGTTGCGCAACCCAAGAAGCTGCAAACGGTAATAAGAGAGAATGCGCGTTAACCTTTAAATAACCTTAATTTGTGCGCACAGTCACAGCAAAAGTTTATGACCTCATTCCGTAACCCCTCCATAACCCTCTAACGCTAGCTTAAAAAAAAATACATTGAAAAGGGCCAAATAGCGCAATAAAGTGTAATAAAAGCTAAACATAGAAGAAGAAAAACTGAAATATTGCACCAAAATACGGTGCACTGTATTTGTGGTGGTGTCCACTTTTGTATGAGCAAAATATTGTAGACTACAATAACAACTGCATGAGCCGCAAACACTAACACCCTATTAGCGGAAACCAGTGTTGTACTGGTGAAAATGTTGGCAAAGCGGTGTACTCCCCCCACGAGCTAACAAAGTGTGTAGTGTAATATTGTAAACTGTGTTGCAACACTTAAACTTACAGAAAAATAAGCAATAACACGAGCAACAACGCGAAAACATAATGAATAATGGCTAGAAAAACAATACAACAATAACACTACAATAACAATAATTGCAACAATGGTGAAGTAAAACAAGATAACTTATGTTACTGACTTTGGCGAGCGACGTTCTCGCCATTCCGCCACCATAAACTACTAGAAAAATTATGCTAAACAACAACGGCAATAACGTCGACTGCGTTGACAGTTACAATAAATACACACAAAGACCAACCCAGTGCCTGAAATGTACTAGAAAATAAAAATAGAAAAGCTAGTACGATATGCTGGTATACATAAATGAATAAATGTAACAAGCAGCTACAATTATCGCCGATGACCGACAGCAATTTTAGCGCCTTTCGATGAATTTGAAAGAGCAAGTGAATAGGAGGAGGAAAGCCAGACTAAGACACAAAGATGAACGCCGATGAGTAAGTATTATGGTTGTAGTGTGCTGGACCTGCAACTGACCCATCGCCACTCGACATGATGATAGCATGAACTCATGGCCGCGCTGAAGTAGTTAGAGCCGAAGCTGTTTACTGAATAGAGCAGACGGCGAAAAGATTGATAGTCGAATGCAATTGCATGGTAATTGCATGTTTGCCAAGAGCTGAGATAGCCAAGTGGCAGGATGTGTGACGTTCCAAATATGAAAAGTGATATTTATGATATTGAGCATACAGATTCTAGTTGATGTATGAAGAGTGCTAGTGTAAGTTAATTGCTTGCATAAATTCACAACTTAATGTCACCTAAAAATATTACTCCAAACTAACAAAAGCGTAAATCTCAGCTAAAATTGTAATTATGTTATTTCAGTTTTAACTTTAGGGATGTTTCAGGGTGAATGTATGTATGTATGTCTGGAGTACAATATGCGTACGTAAAAGGAAGACCCGTTGAGGTGCTTCGTGAAATTTTTACATAGATAAATCGAGGTTTGAGTAAAACTAAAGCAGTTCATCTTGATCATAAAAGCAGTCTTCAAAGATGTCCTTGCAGCAGCTGGTGGTGAACCTTTCGCTGAGCTTGGCATCGAGGACTAATGCATTGTATATATAGTATTTCTCGGATATATGATACGTAAACAACGTCTAAAATGCACGAGACTCGACGCTTATAAGCAGGAGGGGTTCCTATGAAAATTCCGCTCACAAGCATTACCGGTGAATCTAATTGAACAAAACGAGCGACTACTTTTATTAAGTTACATAATTTTCCATTTAAAATAACATTTCTTTAAAAAAAAGATTTCATGTATTTAAAATTACAAATTTCAAAAACACAGTATTAAAGTGAATCTGAGTAAAGCGAGGCAATTAATTTTTACGGAAAATACTAAGATCTGACTCTCAACGCCGTATCAGTATCTACAAAATCGAAAGATCTGGAAGTCATTCTAGATCTTCAGCTAAAAATGGAAAATTAATATCAGTCATCAATACAGTGAGCGGCTCTTTGAAAAGGAAAGGAGTCTAAAAATATTCCTTTCAAATTATGGGGTCTTAGATTCATTGCGGTCCCTACGAAGCGAATTCCTTTCTGTCAAATCAGGAAAAGTAAAGAGAGGGAGCGTTGCGAACTCGCCCTATAGAAGCTGAATTGAGCTTCGCTTTTTCTTGATTGGCGCGATTTTTCCTACGCAGAGGAGGTCTTCCTTTTCCTCTGCTACCATCAGCTGGTACCGCATCAAATACTTTCAGAGCCAGAGCGTTTGCATCCATTCGGACGACGTGACCCAGTCAGCGTAGTCGCTGTATCTTTATTCGCTGCAGTATGTCTATGTCGTCGTAAAGCTCACACAGCTTATTGTTCCATTGCCTACGATACTCGTTGTCACCAACGAGCAAAGGACCAAAAATTTATTGCAAAATCTGCTTCTCAAACATTTCAAGGGACGCCTCATCGGATGGTGCCATCGACGAAACTTCTGTGCCAC
This sequence comes from Anastrepha ludens, assembly GCF_028408465.1. NCBI lineage: Eukaryota > Metazoa > Arthropoda > Insecta > Diptera > Tephritidae > Anastrepha > Anastrepha ludens. Next base: position 77,316,349 of record NC_071502.1, read on the forward strand.
ACGATAGGACGGGTATGATGAGAGCCTCATTGCGTGTTAGTTTTGTTCGTCAAGAGAGGACTGCACTACTTAATTGCCTACTTTATCCAAACTAGCACTTGTTGGCAAGAGAGATTCTTCGTTGGATTTCTCGGCTGACATTATTATCGGTGTTAATGCTAGTTCCTAAATATACGGAGTCTTTTACAACCTCGGAATCATAACTGTCAACAGCTTGTTTGATGATAGGAGGTACTTCGCTTTGCCCTCGTTCACTATCAGACCCATTTGCTTTCCTTTTTTAACCAGTTTAGAAAAAGGAGAACTAACATATCGGTTGCTAAGGTCGATAACGTCAATATCATCCGGATACGCCAGCAATTGTACGCTCTTATAAAAAATTGTGCCTGAGCGATTTAGCTTTGCGGCTCGCACGAACTCTTCCAACATCAGGTTAAAAAAGTCACACGACAGCGAGTCACCCTGTCTGAAACTTCGTTTGGTATCAAACAGCTCGAAGAGGCCCTTCCCAATTCTGAGCACGCTGCTGTTATTGAGCAACATCATTTTGCATAGCCGTACTAATTTCGCGGGGATACCAAATTCAGACTTCGCGACTTATAGGTAACACCTTTTCATCCTGTCGAATGCCGCTTTGAAATCGACGAAAAGATAGTGTGTATCGATTTTCCTTTCAGGGGTATTTTCTAGGACTTGGCGTATTGCGAATATCTGGTCGCAGGTGGATTTTCCAGTTCTAAAGCCACACTGATAGGGTCCAACCAGTTGGTTGATGGTGGACTTCGGCGTTTCACACAATACGCTCACTTGAAAGATATGACCATATTTTGCATAGAAGCTGATGCATGCACCTTACTAGCTGCTCGCCGCTATGTTTGAATAGCTCAGCCGACAGTCTGTCGGCTCCCGTTCTTTGTTGTTCTTAAACCGCGTTATCGCTATTCTCACCTCATCATAGTCGGATAGCGAAACGACCGTTCCGTCGTCAACGATTGGCGCATCGGGATCTTCCATTTCCTGTGACATGCGCAGTTGTCACTATTTAACAAGTTCGAGAAGTCTTCCCTCTATAATTTAAATACGGTATAGATGTCAGTCACCAGATCGCCGGCTTTGTTCTTACAGGAAAACAACTTTGAGCTTACAAAAGCCTATGTGAGGAATAACCAATACCTTTTTAGTGATCTTCAAAAATTATTTATTATTGTTTTTAATAAATTAGCACGCCGGTTAGACGATTTTTCATCGCCACTAAACGTTCCAGTGCCCAGAGCTGGATTTCGGGTGTTCTTTTGTCTGCTCGGATGCAAAAACTGAATGAAAAAAACAGAAACAAAGTACGTATGGCATACAGTACCGTCTACTTAAAACCTACTAAATTAGCTTTTAAAATTAGAATGCGCTTTTAATAATAACAAATTTTCGAAACAGAAGTCAGGTGTGGAATGGAAGCTCTAATAATTTCCGCCAAAGGGATTGTCTTTCGACAGGACCTAATGAAGTCAATAGAGTAGTTTTTTCATACTTCTGCTCGCGATCATGAATTGCGGAATACTAATCCCAGACTTATGAAAACAAAAGCATGATAATTACGATTAAAAAAGACATTTAATCGCTTAGCTTGTAGTTCTGCATACAGGATAAACAATCATCCCATGCGATCCATGCGAAATACTTGATACGTGTTTTAAAAGTTATTACGAAAATTTATTTGCATTTAAATGTCATACCTATTTTACACTGTGGCAATGGCACGTTAATAATTGAATTCAAAAATTTCCCAAAGGGTGGTGGTATAAGTTCTATTTTTTCATAAAAATTACGGTATTTTTTAATAGATGGCGTAGAGGGCGAATCACAATCCACCAACTGTTCGACATGTATTTGTACTCAGTCTTGAAAGGTAGACTAATTCAAAGAAATGTACAATTAAACAAATAAAGCGGAAAACTTCCTTCGCGAGCAAAATAATTGTGGAGAAAATGCAAGTAATATTTGCCAAACACTTTAATTTTCTCTTGAAAACAAAATACTTTAATTTACTTGCATACCAGCCCTACCGCCATTATCGGCTAGAGTCGCTTCATCAGTCTTCGCACTTTTGACTTCCTTATAAATATTTTTCTCTTTAATGCAGCCATTGGGCGAGATTTAACATTTACATACTGATTACCTCCGCTCGAATCTTCCGCACCGAAAGAAGATACGAAAACATAAAATATTTTCGGTTTTTTCTCTTTGCTGCTTGCCTGCTGTAGTATGAAAGTAAAGGTATATATGTATATGTATAAGTATGTATCTGTATGAATATCTCAATGCGTTTCTGATTACAAAGCATTATCTGTTTAAGAATGGGTTTTCCATGATGATGCCAATGTTAAAGCAACTTTTCGCATTTAATGACTTGAAAGAGTCCGAAGCGGCGCCAACGCCACACTTAAAAGAGTTTATATGGACAGAAACAACAACAATGAAGAAACTGATATTACTACCAGAACAAATGCCATCTTAAGCATTTGCAATCAGTCAAATTACTTACTTAAAATGTTGTGCCTCATTAATTTAAAAAAGGGGTGGGGTGGGGTGGATGAGAGGGAATGAGTTGAAAAATATTTGTATTTTGAATTCTCTAGTATAAATTTAAGTTTTGTATTATGCAAACACAGTTCTCTTTGATTGTGTATGCTTACCAGTTACTGGATAAATAACAAAAATAGTATTCACATGGAGCACGAGCTTTATAAGAACAAGACTGAGTTTCGCCTCCAGGATGTGAAGCGCAACTTCGAATTTTCTCACAACAGGAGTGGCTTGCATTTTAAATTTAATGCTTTTTCTATCGGGCAAAACTTTTGGCGGGGTTGTAATGGATATGCAAAAACCCACCTATGTTATTTTTTAAACTTAGTCCACAACAGCGAAAGCAGCAGAGTCTCCATAGGTTGTCTGCAACATGTTTAAGGCGTCTGAAGCCGAAATTTCGTTGGAATAACAAAATTTCAAACAAATTCTTTGTTCAACTTGAGTTTCCATCGTTAAATTCGAAAAACACACTCGAGCTTGACTTGTTTACAGTAGCACAGAAAACAAACTATGTGACATATCACGCTGAAATTTGCCATGTAAGCTTATAACAGTCCTACCAAAAAACAAAAAATTTATTTTTGCCATACGTCATCCGCGGACCGTTTTATTGATAACGTCTCGTTCATATTTGAGTAGAAGGTATAAGAAAGAGTGAAAGAATAACCCTATTTTGTAAATACTTAAACTTCGTTACGGCATATTTTTCATCATACGAAGAAACCAGATCAGCAAATGTAAACGATCTCAGAGCGAAACGAAGAAAATTAGTTTAAACTCCTTGAAGGCTATTAATGTGGCAAAGGCGTTGTGGGCTCCATTTAAAGATAGCATCGTACAATCAAGGTTAATAATAACTTTAAGGTGTAGATTCTGATTTAAAAAGAAAACAATTTAAAGTACTAAGAAATATAAGCTTTCAATCAAAAATGGTGATACAAAGTGGTGATACAAAATTCTGTGAATTCAGAAGGATTAGTGACGATTGATCTGCCAACTATGACACCATGCTGGTTATTGGATGCGTAATACTTTACGAAATGAAAGGGACTACGTTATTATTAATGATTCATGATTCTTAAGAATGCCACAAATATAAACGGAACGATTGCGCTGCAGACTAAACAGAGCCTCTGAAGAAAATATTTCGGTCACATTAATCGAAAAGTTATATCCATATTAGCAGAGTTATATCCCTCTTGGTTTGAATTTGCAACAAAAGAAATTTACGGACGACATATCCCAGCCAACGAAGCCGCTGGATCTTTATTCGCTGCAGTATATCTACGTCGTCGTAAAGCTCACACAGCTTATTGTTCCATTGCCCACGATACTCGTCGTCACCAACGGGCAAAGGCCCAAAAATTGTTCGCAGAATCTTTCTCTCAAACACTCCAAGGGACGCCTCAACGGATATTGCTATCGTCTAAACATCTGCGCCATACGATCGGACGGGTATGATGAAAGTCTCATAGCGTGTTATAATACGTTCACATATAAGTAGATGATCTACTTTTTCGTGCTTAACTCGCAATCCGTAATTAAAACCGAGATTTCCCATACAAAATTTCTCTCCCAAAATCTGTGATTATAAAATAATTCTAGATAATAACCATACTTTTTGACACAACCCTCTGATTTCTGTGCAATAGATCATTATTTTTACGAGTATAAAGAAAAACGTCAAAGTAAAAACTAAATAAAATGGATGCTGGCAAAGAAAACAGGTTGGTAGACATAATTCTAATAAAATCTTTGTTAGGTAGTAATAACTATGCATTCATAGAACAGAAAAAAAGCGCCCTCTTATTAGGTACATATTTATTATATTACATCGAATTTCGCATGCGTATTGCTGGCATAATTTTTTGAAACCTCAGTAAACGTCGTTTACGAATTTCCTTCAGTTTATTATTAGCAGCCTATTGCGCAATTAAATGAGCTATTCTTTCTCCTTGTATTTTCTTTATATCGTTAATAATAACTAATAATAATAATAATTGGCGCATACACCCTTTTTGGGTGTTTGGCCGAGCTCCTCCTCCTATTTGTGGTGTGCGTCTTGATGTTGTTCCACAAATAGAGGGACCTACAGTTTCAAGCCGACTCCGATCGGCAGATATTTTTATGAGGAGCTTTTTCATGGCAGAAATACACTCGGGCGTTTGCCATTGCCTGCCAAGGGGCGACCGCTATTAGAAAAATCTTTTTCTTAATTTTGGTGTTTCACCGAGATTCGAACCGACGTTCTATCTGTGAATTCCGAATGGTAGTCATGCACCAACCCATTCGGCTACGGCGGCCGCCCTACAAACCAATATAATTTCATTATTAATTTTCACTTCAAATTAAACCTTTCACAATAGTATTGACAGCTGATTGTTAATTTTGCAGGTAATCTGCCATATGTGGACGGATAGATTAATTTTGTGGATTTATTGGTAATTAACGCATATGTGATCGTACTTTTAGTTTTGTTCGTCGAGAGAGGACTTGACTACTCAATTGCCTACTTAGTCCAAAGTAGCACTCGTTGAGAAGAGAGATTCTGCGTTAGATTTCAAGGCTGAAAGTGGTATCAGTATTAGTGCTCTTTCCTGGATAAACGAAGTTTCTTACAACCTCGACATCAGAACTGGGTGCCGATACGCGAGTGCGTTTGTTTGAATACAGAAGGTACTTCGTACTTCAGACCCATTCCTTTGCTTCTTTATCCAGTTTGCAAAAGGTGGAAGCCAATTGCTTTTAGCTTCACTACTTTCTGAAAATGCAGCTTGTAAGTAAATAATTTCAAGTAAAACCAGAACTGAATAAACGTTAAAAAGCCACCAAAGTTCTGTGTAATAGATTTTTTGAAAAGTAACATAAATTTGCACGGAGTAGGCTCTTAGTAGAGCAAGTCACGAAACTGGCTAGGATATAAAATTAAAGTGGGCTTTATCTTTTTAGTACTGCTCGAACAATTAGAGTCTAGCTAAAGTATGCTCGCACTCAGGACTAATGATTATGCGTCAATGTTGTCAGTTTAAAAGCATTCTATGAAAAATCGTAAATCTATTTTTTTTCGGATAACTTTTTAAGTGTAAATTCTAAATACCTCTTTTATTCCTACCAGCATATCCCAGGCCGAAATAACTGAACAAATTCAAAGTCATCACTTCTCAGAATCTACAAAGCCGGGAAAGGCGTAAAGGACCGCAGCATAAAATTTGAATTTTAAATGCGATGAAAACAAAATTTGTTAAACTGATTTTCGTAAGCGTCTCACAAAATTTATTTTTTTTTCAGTTAGGTAATAAATTTGTTATGCATTATATTAATATATATTATGTTATTAATATATGCTATTAAAATAACCTTCGCCAGGGCTAATATACACTACTTCTATTAGAAATTTGACACAGCAAACAGTGGCTACTGCGTTGTCAGTATGAACAAAAACCTACTATCCCGTTATAGCATTTTTTGAGTCTTTAAGCACAAATTTACTCTACTAGATGCTTCGCATTAAAATACTTTGGTTCTTTTTTAATCGAATTCAGCCTAGCTGAAGGATCTCCAAAGCGCCCTGACCAAAACTGAATCTTAAGATGACAAAATGCCTACTTGGATTCAGCATATCTACTACCAGCGTCCTCTCAGGTGTTATATCTGGTCACTGTGTTATTGGCACCCTATCTAGTAGAATGGGTGTAGCTCAAAATGACTTTTGCAGGTCTTGGGGAGATGTAGAAGAAATTGTGTCAGTACAACACCTCCTCTGTGCATGTCCTGCACTTCAAAGAAGCCTTGCCAAATACCTTGGCGGTTATTTCTTTGAAGAGCCGATAATTTGCAAAATGTCTCACCGTAGGGATTAAAAAGATCTAATGTAACTCTTATTTAGCAATTTAATGCTTCTGAAGTATGCTGAATCAATATTTATTCTCAGCGTCACGGAAAAGGTTTCAGAATGGCATGTACGTTCTTCGAAATCGGATAGCAATTTAGTACATGTCCGAATTGTTTTATGTGGAAGAAAAATCCTAGTATCGTCAAAAAAAAATTCCCAAAATCAACGATATCTTGTAGTTACTTGAAATCTACATTTTTATTTATTTATTAATTAAACACACAACCATAAGTTATTTTACAGTGTTTTTGAGCTTGTTGGAGAAGGGGAAATAGTATGCTGTTAAAAGAGGATGTAGGAGGAGAAGAACAAGGAAGCGTTAGAAGAACCTACGTTTGTACGTGCATATTAGTGAGCAAAATAATGTGTGAGTTTATTTTTTAAGCGCAATGTACTTCGAATGGTTTTGATCTTTTGAGTTAGAGCGCTCCAAAGATGAACAGCAAAAACGAAGAACAGTGTAGACAAGTGTGTTTCTTACTAAACAGGATAACAGGTAAACAGGATCGGGTCGATCAAGTGAATTGAGTTCGTTCGGCAAGGTATTTGTGCTCACTAGAGTTAATGACCTTGTGAATCAGCATTAGGCATTTTACTTTTAATAACTCGTCAAATTTTACACAAAATTCAAACTGCATACCCAGAAAAACTCTGTTTAAAAATTAAAAAAAATGTGAGCCGTCATGGGACGCCTGGCAGATGTGAAACATCGTGTGTGTACAAGTAATATGCATAAAAGATAATATTACAGGAATTAAATATAGCCTAATGAAAAAAGGAAGTATTACGAATTTCTTACAGAAAATGGTAACTTTATTTAATAAACATTTATTTATATGTGATATCAAAATTCGATATTAATATCAAGCCACAATTTAAATATTTTCATCTGTGACTTCAGTAATAGTTAAATTCGACGTTTCCTCTCCCGGTATTACTGTGACGATTGGTCGATGGTAACTAAAGTACGTTACAAAAATGTTGGATGAAATATTATCAAGATATCTCACAAATACAGCATCTATTGTTGTTCCATATTTGGTAGTAGATTCTCTTGGATTGTTGTTGATTTGCAATTGAAATTCTTTTTGAAGTGTGCTTTGAGTGCTGAATTTTTTTGAATTTTCAGGTGGCGCAAAATTAGTCATCCAGTTTTGTATTTGAAAATTATTAAATAAAATTAAAAAAAAAATTAAATAAAAAAATTACTTCAGTGATGAAATTTTTTCAATTTTCAGGTGGCGCAAAATTAATCATCCAGTTTTGTATTTGAAAATTATTAAATAAAAGTAAAAAAAATTAAATACAAAAATGACTTTGAGTGATGAAATTTTTTAACGTTTCTGGTGGCGCAAAATTAATTATCCAGTTTTGTATTTGAAAATTATTAAATAAAATTAAAAAAACATTAAATAAAAAAATGATTTGGAGTGATGGAATTTTTGAATTTTCAGGTAGCGCAAAATTAATCATCCAGATTTGTATTTGAAAATTATTAAATAAAATTAAAAAAATAATAAATTAAGAAATTATATTGAGTGATGACTTTTGATCTTTACGCCCGCCATTGCTTGTCTGTTTTTATACAGCAGCTCTACACTTCACAAATTTCAATTATGATTGACGTACTGCACTATTTGTAAAAAATATGAATAATCCGATAGCATGAATAATTTTGGGTCACTTTGTATGATAATCAAAATGTGTCTTTAAAATATGCCTTCCTCCATAGGCTTACACTTTTTATTCAATTTCAACTTTTGCTCACTTTTCATTTCGAATTAATAAAACAATAAATTTGGCATTGCAAAATAGTTCCACTTGGTTTAAATAATTGAGTAATGAAACTTCTTTCTGCTGTGGCTCTGCTTTCTGTGACCTTTTGATATTTTTCAACTCAAACACTGACCTGCGTCATTTCTTCGCACAGAGAGCGCGCATCAAAGGTGCCCACTCTAGCCAGCCTTCCAGTTTCCCATGAATTCTCTGTAATCGAATTCCTATTATCTACATAGCAAATTACCGAACACATTCAAAAACACATAACGCACCAACATTTACTAAGCACTCACGAGCATCCAACTTGCCGCTCTTTAGAAACTCTACATTTGTCTCTCTAACATGCCACTCATACTAACACAATTTAACCCACATCATTTGTGAGTTGTTCCTTTGAAATTGGCTTAGCACTTCTCATACTACTACACATAAAATATATATATGTATACCCTAGTATAGCGTGGCGACCCGTCGCCACGGCAAGCGTCGCCACGCCAACGATTCGGTTTTCAAGTGAACCTATAGATGTTTCACATCAAAAGCTGTAATGACTTTCTTTTTTGACTGAAAATGCCGTGGCTTTTTGGTCTTGGTTCCTGCGGAGCTCTCCACTCACTTGTCTGATGTCCTGATTGCGTGACGTTTCCAGTACTGATGCGTTTGATGAATGTTGGGGCGGATTCAGCCTTGGTAAACAAGTCTTTGGCAATATCTACGCGAACACTTGGTTGCATGAAATTCAGGTCCTTTGGGACCAACTTTGTAGCAACAATGCCACGAAAAACAAAACTCAAATCAGTTGCCTTAAAGTGTCACCTGGCGGTTGTTCCGGACTGTTATTTCGCCCATTATTTAGTTCAAGGGATATTTTCGAGCATACCCAATATAACTTAATTTGGTTCATAAGATAATTATAGAGTTTATTCAAATATGGAATCATTCTCCAAAGGATACTCATTCAATAAATTTGTATGTTCAAACATACTCGTACACATCTAAGTACCTAAGTAGTGCCTTTCTATGAGTGCATCGGCACATATATAAATATATTTACATATGTATGTATGTATGTATTATATATGCAATAGTTACTCTTTCGTTCTACGAGTACATGCCATGGCATATTTTCCCATTCTGTCCCTTATTCCTCTTTGCTTTTTGTGCTCCAACGGCGGCGACTCGTTGATTTCATTAACGTTGAAAATGTATGCGAATCTGTTTGCGCGTAAATTCAATTTGGCTCGTAATGAATTTTATGTACAAAATACTGTTTTTAAATTTCGAAATTCACTTAAAATTCACTTTACTTTGATGTGACACAATTTTGTATGCGCTGGAAAAAAAAATGTGAAGGGCGTCAACAAAAGCACACTATAAAAATGTTCAAGGCACCAACGCAGCACCACCACCAAATAATGACAAATCGCAGTTGACAGCGCGGAGAAAAAAGCTGCAATTATCTAAAACTAAAGAGCGTAAAAATTTGAACACTGCTATATATTCACAGCTTTGTGTACGAATAATTAGTGTGCGCCTCTGAGAGTAAAAAGCAAAGCCAAATCTGAAAATTTTCGTTTATTAGAGACATTATTCAAGTACTAATTTATTGTAAAATGAATATCCATTTCCATCGAAAGGCAAAAAATGCGTCCCCTTGAAGTGAACTTAGTTGGTTATTCTCACAGGCCCTTAATTGTGCAAGTAAACTTAGAAGCTTTTAGTTTTGTTTTTAAGAATTCGAGTAATTATCCTCTCGTTTGAGACGACTAATTTGGACAAGTTCTACCCCGACAGCGTTGCGCGTTTTCTCCATGTATCGAATGTACAACACCTTTTTTATGTAGAAAAAATACACAAAACTTCTAGAAAAAAATGCAAACATCAGCCCGATTTTTTAGCCACTTCAAACTCGCACTTTATAATACTAAAATGTAAAGTCCATTTCACTTTGTGTCTAAATTCTTTTTATTTTAGTTAAGTTCTGATTGAATATTTTGTACGAAGTTTGAGACTTTGATACACTTTATATAATATTTGTTGCAGAATAAAGTATACTTTTATTTAAATTAAAAAAATTAAAAATTCAAAAATTTAAAAAAAATTAAAATGTATGAAAATTAAAAAAAAAAATTTAGTCAGAATTTGTAATTTTACCATGGGTAAATATGTAGTGACATATAACATATTCTTTGAAGATTATTTGGATAAATCAACAAATTTTGATTAAACGCATTCAGATGATTCACCTCAACAAATATCATATTGGGTAGTCGAAAAAGTCTTTTCGTATTTCAAACTTCAACTCGTTTTTTTTTATATTTATAAAACCAAATATGTACTATTTTGGTCGACTATCTTTGCCATTTTTCTTCTAGAGACATTATTCCATCAGTGTAAAACTTTTGTGGTTTCTCGGCGAAAAACTGCGACAAGTAGTTTCCACAGGCTTCTCTTGAAGCCAACTTTACTCCATTAAGGGAGTTCTGCATTGACCGAAATAAATGGTAGTCCGATGGTGCAAGGTCAGGGCTATATGGTGGATGCATCAAAACTTCCCAGCCAAGCTCTCCCAGTTTTTGCCGAGTCATCAAAGATGTGTGTGGCCTAGCGTTGTCCTGATGGAAGACGACGCCCGTTCTGCTGATCAGTTCTGGCCGTTCTTTTTCCATTGCTTGCTTCATTCTCATCAGTTGTTGACAGTAAAGTGTAGGATCAATCGTTCGAGCAGGCTGGAGCAACTCATAGTGGATGATTCCTTTCCAATCACACCAAACACACAGCATAACCTTTCGAGGCGTCAATCTTGGCTTTGCGACCATTTGTTGAGCCTCACCACCCTTGCACCATGATCTTTTTCGCACATTATTGTCGTATTTGATCCACTTTTCGTCTCCTGTTACCATTCGCTTCGATTTCATTTCGTTTCAGCAAAGAATGTTAATGTTAATTCGGTCCATTAAATTTTTCACAGACAATTCATGTGGTCCCAAACATCGAGCTTGTTTTTGTAACCAGCCTTTTTTAAATGGTTCAAAACCGTTTAATGATGAATGTTTAGTGCCTTGGCGATGTCATGGCAGCTCTTGTGACGGTCCTGGTCAATCTTTTCCATAATTTCATTGACTTTTTCAACGATAGGTCGACCGGAGCGAGGTGCATCTTTCACATCGAAATTTCCAGAACGGAAGCGAGCGAACCATTGTTGTGCAGCATCGTCTCCGTAAACTTCACAAATTTCATTGGTAGCTTGCGTGGCATTCTTCCCTTTTTTATACAAAAATTTCAAAATAAAGCGAATTTCTGAATTATTTTCACTCATTTTTGAAGAGCTATAACTTTTTTTCAACTTCTCCGAATTCAATTTTTTTTTTGGTTAAATGAACCTTAAAATGTCACCTTTCTAACACCATATGATATGATACAATGTGATTGGTAGCACTGGAGATAGATGACTCCAACGACATCTATTGACAAAATACGAAAAGACTTTTTCGACTACCCAATATTAAGAATTAGATATTTCAATTATGACTTTCAAAAGTCTTCAGATAAGTATTTTTTAAGCAGATAATAATGTTAAGTGCTTTTTTTTATTTTACTGTGTGTCAATGAAAAAACGTATGTGTCACTCTGGATTACTTATCTCGCTGAAAGGAACTGTGATTGAAGAGTATGCATTGAGTTTTAAGGAATTCGAATAACCTCAAAAATGATAAAATGTCTTAATACTATGGTTAAGGAGCTAGATTCAATTGAAATGCGTCGCATTTGCCATTTTCAAACATACAGCATTTCCTTTGGTTGCATTTGACATGTCGCTCCCATCTAGTATTCCGCCCTACCCACCTAACCGTTAAAGTTATCAATGCATTGCATCCATGTCACTTCATGCTGCCGGTATTGATGGCTCGAAACCAATCTCTGCTCCCACGTCAATCTGTGTGCAATGAAATGCCAAACGTTCGTCGCGTTTTAGTTTCTACGCAACGTAATGACGCCATCAAATGCGTGGTTCGATACGTCAGCTGAAATATGTGAATATGTAAGCTACTCGGTCATACGGGCGGTATGATTATGTGTATGAGTTGAAAAGCAGTAACAACAACCAGAACCGACAAAAGAAAGAAAGAACTTAAGTTGTCAGTAGCAGCACATCGATTCGATTGGACCGAAGGAGCAGGGGCCAAAGTGAATAAACGGGATGGACAGCTTGAGAGATAGGGAATGCAAGACTGAATTAATTTGTTGCCATTTGTCGCACAACAACTTCAAACTGTCCAAGACATAACGACAACAGTCGGAAAAAACGTCAAGAAGGGAATCAATTTCTTTTTCGACAGAACGGCATAGCAAACAATAGCGATTCAGCATCGCTGCTGGCAAGAACGAGGGCGAAAAATAAGATAAAGGTGAAATTGTTACTTCGCTTATGTAAAAGCACAAACAGCTTCAGCGGGAAAGAAGATATGAGGAAAAGATATTGACGGAGGCGTCGTTCGGTGCAACAATAGTGGCATAAAAGGTGGATATATGCACATATACAAACACACGTTATATCCATTGGTATTATTGCTGCAAATCAATGACAGTTGCATGCAACGCCAACTACAATATTAGTGCCATAGTGACAGTAAGAGCACAAGCAACAAAGTTAAGCGAAAGAGCTCATATGGGGCACAAAATATCCATACACATTCACACGTGCATACGACAGCTGGGACTCGACGTATCTTGACATGCCATGTGAAAGAAAATCACTTGCAGATCTGCGCTGCCCCACAATGAAGCCAATAAGAACGGTTCCAAAGGAAGAGCAATAAAGCAATATAGCACTGCTAGCGCTATCGCACTAACGTGTAACCATAAAATCAATATGGTCGAAAAACCAACAGAGTATACTATAAAGGAGATTCGTATCCTGAAATAGCAAAGAACAGCAAGCAGCAAACAATATCTTTAAGACAGCGTAATAAAGCGAGCGTGGTCATAAAAAACTTCAAAGTGGCATGAATATGAAAAACTGAAAAACATGAAAACTACTTCTGTAACATACTATGATATATACTCGTAAGATTTTCCGGCACTGCATGAGTGTGCTTCCGATTTAGGGGAAAACGAAAGACTGAACAAATTTTTAAATTTCAATTTTCGTGCTGAATTCCTGAAACACAGTTGCTGGTTTCGGCTGTCTATATCATTTTTGTCGCTTGTTCCTTTACATGGTTTCAGTTAAATTGAAAAACTGTAATTTCGCCACTTACGACGGCAGTTATCTGCACATGATTCGTGCCAACGATTCAGAGCAACATATGTTTGTGGCTGCGCAGAGGTAAACTTTGTCATTGTTTTAGACTTAATCCCAATAAGGAGTAAATATAAACTATTCGATAAATGTAAAAACTTTAAATCAGTGTTATCACATGCGAATGAAAAGTCCACAGTAAATTTTTTTTCGTTTATTAAAGAAGCTTACATTGAATTTTTGCATTCCCTTACCCACCATTGATCTCACAAACGGTGGACTACCCTAGTTAGGTTAAGATAAATGGCTGCCCTTGAGAAGGGCCCATTTTCACAAATATGTGATACCATACATGGGGAGGGGAAAGGAGAAGGGAAAGCACCAGACAGGAAAAAAGGGGCTTTGGGTTAGAGGATGACTTCCAACGACGGCGATTTACGTTCGTGTTAACCACTCCAAGCTGCTGATGAATTTCACCAGGTGTGTGGAGTTTAAACCTGCCAGCGAAAAAGTGAGGGCCCAGAGGTCTAAACCTTTGCCCGAGATGCTGAGATGATTCCACCTCGCCTTTTAGACAGCTTATGCAGAAAAGACTTGAAGCAATCCCAAGCCTCACCGCATAGACACCTAACGGACAATGTCCCGTAAGGATACCTACCAAATTCGAGAGCTGTGGCTTTGTCAGCCTTAGAAGTTTCCTCGAGCGCCTCCGATCTACCCGCGGCCAGAAGGATCTCGCGACTTTGTGCGCTTGCACACTAGCCCACCGCTCGCGGAGTTGACACTAGAATACCCTTGCGTTTTGTGGAGTTTTAACCCATCATTTAAATAAAAGTGAAAAAAATACCAAAATTGCTAATCGCAGGAATAAACCCAACGTACTGATAAAATTGATTATACAGAGTCGAGAGTAAAACTAATTAGCTTTTATTTTAAACAAAATTTTAATGAAACTTTACGATTTTTCTACACAATATTAACTTAATTATATGTATAGTATATAGGGTGGGCCATGTAAAATTTGCTTTTTGAATCGGCTATAAAAAACAAACTAATCAATATTTTGTCAAATTTTTTTTTTTATTTTGAAGATTGAACATTGTCATTTATGAATGAAAAATAATATCGTTCAAATGACTGCCTCGACTGGCTTTAAAATAGGCCATTCGATCAACCCAATTTTTAAGCACATTTTCGATTGTTTGGGCTCCAATTTCATGAATGGCAACTTCGATTTCGTGTTTTAAAGCATCAAATCGCATAGCATTTGTCCTTAACGGCTCCCCACAAAAAATAGTCCAACGGGCTTAAATCACAGCTCCGAGGCGGCCAATTGATATCGGAATTCAAAAACGGTAGCCAAAAGTTCGAGTGTAACTTTGGCAGTGTGACAAGTTGCACCGTCCTGTTGAAACCAAATGTCGTCCATGTCATCCTCTTCAATTTTCGGAAACAAAAACTCCTTGAGCATGTCACGGTAACGCTCGCCATTTACTGTAACCGCGGAAGAAGAAGAAGACTCACCACTTTGGAAATAGGTTTTCAATATTTCCCAATTTTGTTCAACCGTATAGCGTCCCATTTCGTAAATGTCCAACCTTTAAGTAAATTATGAATACATTTGACGTCATTTGTGTTACCATTCTCAAAAAGATAAGTGGTTCAAAAGCAAACGCTATATGGCCCACCCTGTATATCTAAAATCATTCTGTCGGATTGGAACATGGTCATCTGTCATTTCTGCAGTTGGTCTTTGTCAACATTTTTGTCATCGATTATTGATTTTTAAAGATCCTCGTCAATTATCGCTTGCACTTGTTGAATAAATTCTGTGGATCGAACAGTGCTAGAACGTTTCTTGTGTTTCCTGTGTTTTGCAACAGATTCTGTATAGCCACCTGATCGCCTGATGCTTCCAATTCACGGCCAACCTAATGAACGAATTAACGGGCGCACTTAATAAAATTAGAGATTCCTAAATCGGTCTGATTTGAACCTAAAACGACGATAACTGCATGCCACTTCATGTCTTGAAATAAGTTATAGTTCTTCATGTCTTATTTGAAAGAGAGTAGAACGAAAATTAACGGTTTCGGGAACTTATTGCCACACATAAGTATATCCTCCAATACCGTATGCACCTTGTAAAACTTAATAGGCTTTTCATGTAAAGCAAATAAAATACTATTTTTGTGAAAAAAATTGCACGCTACGTGTTAACTAGTCAGAAAACCCGCGTTAGTAGCCATGAATAACTCATCTACAAATAAAACTCGCTTTCATTCGCACGATTGCGTTCCAGAAATTTAAATCGTGTATTTAGAAATGTTCATTATTACGAGTAATTCAATATCATTCATTGCGGAAGCGTGTCTCTGCTGCCAATTGCATAGGTTTATAACACGTGGAAAGCGTGGCACGTTGCACTATACGCGCTTCACATTAATTGCTCTCTTCTTGGCTTTTGTTTATATAAACACTTTTTCATTTTTAAATCATAAATTATAACGAAAAAAGTATGGCATAATTGACGAAATGGCAAATCAGCCACAATTCCAGTCATTTGCGTATGTATGTATGTACTTGAGTTAATAGAGAGAAACACAAACTCGACATGAGTACAAATACAAGCCACTGAACAAGCAAGCACGCACGGTAAATCTCAACTACTATGCAACTCTCATCACGTCCAAGTATGTATATACTTGTACGTACTTTTGCATGCATGCATACACACATACATAAAAACATACATATGCATATGTATACGCACATATGCTTGTCCATTCCACACAGCAGCCAACTAGCCGCCAGAATATATTATAGCTGCCGCCGATTAAGTGATGATGAATGCTGATAGCGCAAAATGAAAATTGCACCAGATCTAATACTCTACACTACCATTTACTCTGGTTCTTTACTATTCTTTGTTGGATTAGAATGGTGATGATTGCGCTGGTCCTGAGCTACCCGCCGCAGGCACCCGATTGTTATCAATATTTCTACATAAATGCTGCAAAAACATTGGGACACCATTCCTATGTATGTATGTGTGCATGCATGCATTTATAAACATATTAACCTATATTAGTCAGAAGCTAAATGCACGCACACACATGCACACATGCTATCAGTTCAGCGGACAACAAAGGGTTTGCTGTGCACTTGGTTACCCACACGTTCGTTACGTGAACACATCGGTCAGATAGACAAGTGATTGTGGCGGTTGTACCTCGGTTACGGTAGAGTCCATTGGCGCTTCATGTGTAAGATTGACTGACTGGCCAAACGGAGCACATAAATGCTTCAGGAAAGCGAAAACTGGACAAATGATTCAACTTGCTCACTTTGTTTTTGTTCTTTGTGTTTCTTTTCGATTTGTTTTTCACCCTCTTTTGCGGTCATTTGTGGCTGTGAAATGTATAGAAGTCACTTAGTCAGTCAGAAACCAAACAAAAAAAAACAAAAAAAAACAAAAAACGTAGCGAAAACCGCTTAGAATGTAAAGTAGAAGTATGGAGAAAGAGTAAAGCGGAAGTAGCGGTTCTTTAAAGAAATATCGAAATGAAAAAGTGGTTAACAAACTATGATGATTTCCAAGTTGAAATCCACAGCCGGGCAACATCCAATTTACCACTACACTCTGCCTTTTGCTCAGTCGTCCGGTTGCTTGGGTAATTCGACAGTGGTTTATGTGAGCAATTGCGGGGTAAACGAATGGCATAACGGTAAAGCAAATACAAGGAGTGAAAGTGCAGAAAATACAAATTCTGATTATATTTCAGCATGGATTTTCACGAAAAAAAGTAATAAAAATAAAAAATTGCGTACATACATATGTACATAAGTATGTAATATTTGTTCATGGGCAAATGCAATTTATTTTTAGTGAAAAGCACTTGAATTTTCAGAATAGTTCCCGTAAAAATGAAAGCTAGGAATAAAATTTTCACAGACATGTAATAATACTGCCCTTGTATGGGTAATCTTAAATTACAACAAGAGTTAATCTGGAATAATATTTTTTAAATTTATTTTGCTTTAATAACGGCTGTCTCTTTGAAAACGGAATTTAAAACTAGAAACTCCGAGGCAAAGTTTTGCCTTGAAATAATAGAAAAAGCATTATCTAAAAAGCAGGTATCTGTGGGAGATAATGCCATAGAGCACTACAGCTCGCGATAAATGATAGCACTTCAATATGTCGTTTTTTTTTAATGTTTTTGCTTTGGAGCATTAAAACTAATCCTCTCTGAAAGATAGGGGCAAACATATATACGCTAAATAACATTAAACGTAATCTAAGGATTTGATATTTATCAGCATCAGACGAAATAGCAAAGTACTCGCCAACTTCGGTGATCGTAGAGAGAGAGAGTTTAAGAAATACGTTTTGTCATTTCTTTCTCGTGCTAACCGGTATCAGTTGGAAACGCCAACGAAGCCGCTGGATCTTTTTCGTCGCTGTACTATGTCTATGTCGTCGTAAAGCTCATATAGTTCATTGTGACATCGCATGCGATACTCGCCGTCGCCAACACTCCAAGGGACACCTCATCAGATATTGTCATTGTCCAAGCCTCTGTGCCATACGATAGGAAGGGCATGATGGGAGCCTTATAAAATATTAAGGGCAAGTTGATATGCCATCACCATAACGCCATAAATTTGCTGATCAACACAACATATGAGCAACACTGTAATCGATTAGAGGTGACGTGCCATAATGCCGTAGTCTTAACCATAACCGTAGGTTTTTCACCATAACCATAACCAGTTACATTGTGTTGCTTTGTGGTATACATCTTGTTATTTTTTCTTTAGTTTCTGCACTTCGAAATGCACAAATAAGTGAAGGTACATGTAAATATGCTTCTGACGGCTATGGAACCAATCACTTTACTTACAGTGACCGTCGTCTACTGGCCACTAAAACAATCGCTCCTCTCTTTCTAAGGAGACACCAAATAATTTATGACATAAATATCGTATTGGTTAATACTACGGTTAAGGTTATGCCGTTGTGGTATGGCATGCCTTGGCTTTAGTTTTGTTCGTCAAGAGAGAACTTTTTTTTTCAATTGTCCACTTAGTCCAAAGTAGCACTTGTTGGTAAGAGATATTCTCCATTGGATTTCAAGGCTGACCTTGTTATGAGTGTTAATGCTGGTTCATAGATAAGATCCTAGGAAAATCCATAACAACCGCTAAATAAGTACTGTCTTTGCTGGTGTATTTTACATTTATTCACTAAGCCTACATACGTGTGTATGCAATAGGTTAGTTAATATATGATATTACAGTTAACCGTCGAGACCAAAATTCTGACTTTTTTTGTGGCAGGAGGTTAAAATCAAAATGTCTGAAACATCATCAAAGGCGCCGTCATACCAGTGGTATGTGGCGCATGCTCCCAATAATACTATAACATTCATCCCCGGCTGATTTTCACCCTGGCACCGCTGTAAGCATTTCATGAAGATGGAGCACCGTTTATTTCTATTGACACAACCAGGTATCTGCACTCGGGCGATAATATCCACTCCCTCCACTGTTTCATAGGTGGTGGAAGTGGAACATCAGAAAATTTGCGATAACACAGTATTTACGAACTAATGCATTGTCTTCTGTCTGATATTTTTGTGAGTGATTGACTCAAATATTGGGGTTTGTCGTCGTCTTGTCCCGAAACAATTCAACTCCATGTCGTTTCCGACCTTGCGCTCCCGTTCAATAAATTTAAGTCTTACCATTATTTTTCCAACAAATGCTCGAAGTGCCTTCCATCTAGCACTGGATGAGCACATGTGTCCCGTGTGAGGCTCATATGACTAGGTGGGTGTCATAAAACTCTTTTCAGTATTGCACGTTCTCGTTCGAAGCGATCACAACGAAAAGTCACGTATTCCGCGAGCAAAATTGACTTTCTTCCAACTGAGGCTGTGAGGATATTCCATGAACCAGCCGTGACCGGTGAGTATCTGTGTAAGGTAATAATCGGGATCACCATACTTTCTTTTCACCCCCTCTTCGGGGTGTGATATTAGCTTGTACGTCCATCGCCTTTTAGATGACTCTTCTCATCTTCTTTGCCACTCGTACATTGATCGCTCTCTCTCCATGGCTTTTTCTGCTGTCGTTGGAAATAATCGCCTTCTTTCCCCTTGTCGATGACCTATATCGACTGCTGCTAGATGTTGCCTAAGCTCAATCTCGTGTCGATCATGATCGTTATCAGCACTGCCTCCATTTTTTGGGCTGCTACCTCTAGACCTACATTCCAACGCTGTACTCTCTCAGCCGCATCATTGCACTTCGCTCCTAGATGATCAATCCGCTTGTCAACTACTACTAGCGCAATATCATCCGCGTATCCTACGCTTTGTTTTTTATGAATGTTTTAATTTCAGAACCCCGTTATACATAGCGTTCCAATGAGTTGGACCCAAACCGATTCTTGTGGAACTTCTCCTGTGACTTTATATGATTTTGGTCTATTATCAGTGTCACACCGAAGAATTCGTTTGTTGAGATAGCTTCGGATAATGCTCAGTAGGTAGCTTGGCACCTTCAACTTTTCCAGAGACAACAGTATGTTGGATCAATTTGCCGAGTTGAACCCGTTTTTTATGTCCAGCGTTATAACTGCGCAGAGCTTCATAGCAGAGTGTCCTCCCCTGATGGCTTCCCGGACTATGTTTATTACAGTTCGGCTTTCATTCAAAACTCTGACTATTGCTATTGGTATTGAGGAATGAATAGTGCATACGTCCTTATGTGTGCAATTCATTATACAAATTTCAAGTGAATATTTACGAGTATATTCACACTTTACGGTAATTAAACACGTTTACAACGTCACGCCCAATAAAAATAAATTGATTATTATTGATTAAGCCCGTTCGACTTAACACTAAATTCTACTTCGGTTTGACTGCCACTGTAGAATTTTCAATATATCCTTTTATCCTGTTTCACCTGCAGCTGTTATCTTGCCACCCAATGACTGCCGACCCATACGAATCTTTCGCTACGTAAATGCATTTGTAGTAGGATTATAAAAACTTGTGTTTTTCTTAAGCTATAAGCTCCTTACTATACTTACTTACATACCTATTTTTTTTAAATTCGACCTCGTAAATGCAGCACATCATTGGTTCTCGTCGGCATGCTTAATTTCGTAGATTTCTTCCTTTAAATCTCAGCAGCACAGCACCAAAGACTCATACCTTGCCAGTACTTACTTACGCTCAGCACAAGTTCGTGATGCTGCCATTGGAATCGCTTTAGTGGCCTTTTAACTATGGCTAAGGTTGAGATAAGTTAAAAGACGGCAGCGTCCGTAGTGGTTTTCTTATTCTCGCTATTCATTGCATATCTGTGGAATTTCTGTCGCTCCAGTTATTCAGCAGCGGATGGAAATTAGATGAGATAAGCGGCAGCTGATGAGTTTGTTGGCTCAGCTTTAGTTTCAGGCTGGTCTTACAGTTGGAAATTGTATTTGATATTTCAGCGCATTTCCTACACTCCTCCGCTTTCCGTTGTCCTATTTATGTTGTTTACCTTTGCTCCACACCTCCAACTGCTTAAAAATATTTGAATTTTCTGTTTCGCATTTCAATATTTTTCTCCTTGTAAATGTAAGTAGGCAAAGGCAACACACAAGCACTCTTAACACAGCTTTACTACACCTATTTTTTGTACTCTTAGCCTGGTAGAATTGATATTTATATTTCCAAATTTTTTCATGCAGCTCTCTTTCCTCCTGCCCGCTCAAGCTCTTTGCAAAAGGAACTAATAATACAAGATGCTTGAACACATACATATATACATAAGTACATTTGTATTTAAGCTGAAAGCCTTGAGTTTGCGAATCTGTATGAGTGGATGATGTTATACTTTGTGTACTTGGTTGGGGAACGTGCTTGCTATTCTACTTTTTCCGTTCGACCAACAACAAAAAAAGAAGAAAATTAAAAATATGCGCAAATAAATCTAATCAGAATGTTTCTGGCTATAAGTGCAGTAATCATGATTTAAGCCAACTTTTATTCGAATCTTTCAGCACCATTTGGAGGATCTGGATGGTTTATATTTGGCAGTCTTAAAATATCGGTAATAAGTTTGTGAAAAGCTATGTTTTATGTTGTTTTAATGCACCTTAATAACCCAAGCATCATAGGTGCCGTATGGTTAAACTCCCCGCGGATATGAAACATCGATTTTGGCAAAAGTTGTTTTCAACAGCTATCGCCGCTCGGCTGGCCGTGACAAAACTCCGAATGCATTCTTCTTCTTAATTGGCGCGATAACCGCTTACGCGATTTTGGCCGAATTTTATAAAGCGCGCAAGTCGTTCATTTCTCGTTAACACCAAGTGAACCCAAGTCCTTCTCCACCTGATCTTTCCAACGCAGAGCAAGCCTTCCTCTTCCTCTGTGCCCACCGGCTTGTACTGCATCGACTACTTTAAGAGCCAGAGCGTTTGTATCCATTCGGACCATGATGGAAATAATAATGAGATGGCACTTATCGTGGTACCGTTACCTTACTTTAAGGCAAATTTGACAATGAGTGACGTCGTATTAGCACCAGTATGGCCAGATTACCATTTTCGTAAGTTAATTTTGCATTTTTTTTGTTATTTCGCCTCGGAGTTTTAATTCTTTCGACATGACATATTTCTAGCCAGTTCTAATTAAAATGTTATGATTATTATTTTGTAAAATATACATTTTTTAAAAACTAGTTCAATAATTCACTCACTTTTACCTTTTTTAACATCTGGTCGCATTGCCCGCGATTGGTATTATTGGAGTTCTTCTCCTTTCAGCAGTGAAATCTCTCTCTCGCTACTGCAGTGATGCCAAGCACCCTCTAAAATGCCCATTTAAACAAAATAAAACACCCAATTTTTATTGAATTACTTACAAAACTTTGTGACAAACTGTCTTTAAAATGTACGTTTTTTTAAACAATTTATGTACAATTTAATTTATGAGTTTTTGTTAACAGAACCTCTTTTGTTAGCAGAACGACTTTTGTGCTATATTGCAGGTTAGGTAACAAGATAAGGTACTCTTTTTGTAAAAATATCGTTATGGTTCAGTATATTCTGCTATTTTGTGGCTTATTTTTAGTATGAATATACCTCTTGATGCCCTGTATGCCACTAAGGATTGAGGACCGGAAAAACAGATTACTCCTTTATGGTTTCAATTCGCATTCAGTAAATTCCAACGCTTTTTAAAATATGTGAAAAGGTTGTTATGTTATGAAGAGTTGAGAGAAGAAGATTTTATATTCTTGCATAACCTTAAAAGGAGAAAAAATTAATATGCACTTTCAAATTATCCAATTTTATAAGAAGCAATAAATTTTCATTAGCACTAAAATCTTTTCAGAGTTACCTTTTATAACCTTATTTTATTTAATAATACAGTTTTTTTAACTTACAGTTTCGGTAGCTTTAAATTAAAAAAAAACCAAACTTAAAACTTTTCGCATTTTGGGTATAAAAAAGCACTAAATTTATTGCGAAGAGCAAATGGTTGGCAACACTGCACAACTCGGCTAACGCGGCGTCACGCACTCTCTGATGGCCGCAATCTTGTTTCTATCATTCTTGCATTCGGACGACATGACCCAGCCAGCGTAGCCGCTGGATCTTTATTCGCTGTGCTATGTCTATGTCGTCGTAAAGCTCATACAGCTCATCGTTCCATCGACTGCGATATTCGCCGGTGCCAGCGTACAAAGGTCCAGATTCTTGCGCAGAATCTTTCTCTCAAATACTCCAAGCGTCGCTTCATCGGATGTTGTCATCGTCCATGCTTCTACGCCATACGTTAGGACGGGCATGATGAGAGCCTTGTAGAGTGTTAGTTTTGTTCGTCGGGAGAGAACTTTACTACTCATTTGCCTACTTAGACCAAAGTAGCACTTGTTGGAAAGAGAGATTCTACGTTGGATTCCAAGGCTGACATTGTTATCGGTGTTAATGCTGGTTCCTAAATATATGGTACGAAGCCTTTCACAAGCTCGAAATTATAACAGTGACGTGGGTGCCAATTCGCGAGTGCGCCGACTGTTTGTTTGAAGACAAGAGGTACTTCGTTTTGTCCTCGTTCACCACCAGATCCATTTGCTTTGCCTCATTATCCAGTTTGAAAAAGGCAGAACTAATAGCGCGGTTGTTAAGGCCGATGATGTCAATATCTTCAGCATACTCCAACAATTGTACGCCCTTATAAAGAATTGGCCTGAGCGATACTCGTATAAGTTCTGCGGCTCGTACGGTGCTCTCCAACATCAGGTTAAAGAAGTCACACGACAGTGAGTCACCTTGTCTAAAACCTCGTTTGGTATCAAACGGCTCGGAGAGGTGCTCCGAATACATTGTTTTTAAGATAAATCTTATCATAGAAATCGCTTATAGCACGGCGGTGATATGAAATGGCACACAACATACGTACACTGCAAACAAAGGCTGCGCGGGGATATCTATCAGTACATACATATACGAAGTTCGAAATTGGTATTTTTTAGGAAAAGCAGAAAATATCAAAATTTTCCAAGCTTCCACTGAACTCGACGTTATTTTTTCAGCCGAAGGCAATATAGTCGATATGAGATACACAAATTTTCCGGCTAACCTCTCTCAGCTTTTTTTGGTGCCATTCAAAGATGTGCGATCAGTTCTGACAGCTTCAATTTCACCAGGTGTTAGCAGAATGGTAGCAGGCCATAACGCATTCCAATTGCATCAAAGTCACATAGTTAATTAATTCAGCTCCCTGCCTTCGTTGAAACTGATTTATTATGCTTAAGTTTAAAATAACGCGTACGACATGCAAAGCTAGCTTTCTATTAATCTCAACTCTATTCATACCGGAAATCTTTCCTTTCCTTTCAACAATGATTTCGGTTCATTTTTGATAAATTTGCGAACAATTTCGATGGAGTTTTCGGTGATTACTGATTTTGGGCGGGCCCGTATGTTCATTGTCATCTATGTCCTCACAACCATCTCTGAAACATGTAAACCACACATGAACTCTGGCACGAGATGGACAATCATCGCCACACATTTTTTTCATCAACTCAAATGCTTCGGCAAACGTTTTACCGATTTTAAAACAAAATTTGATATTAGCTCTTTGTTCGAAACTCATTTTTGTACCGAAGACACAAACATACTGACACTTTAGACGCAATAACTTCGCTTCCACTGAACCGAATGTCACCAAGCTTTCACTGGAGCTAGGAATGTAACTTCCAACGCACTAACTCATTAAAAAGATGGCGACAACAAAAACATTTTTATGACACCAGCCTTTTTTATTTTGGACTTCACTTTGTATAATCCAAAGTCACTTCTTCCTTTTTCCACCTCTTTGGTTCTTTTTCTTCTGTTTCCCGAGAGATATATTCTTTTAAATAACTCAATGCAACAATTTTCAACATTGAATAAATCCCAAAATTATTAGTTCCATTTTAGTTCATATTATATTCAAGCCTATTAATAAACCAATTTTGACGAGATGTCCAAAATCACTTGATATGAAAACGCGCAGTTTCTCTTCAATTTTTTTAATACTCTCATTTTAGTCTTAAATATAATCCAAATACAGAATTAATTTCAATTAATTTTTCCACTAAGATGTTTAAATCTTTACCTGTCCTCGAGTGCATGCAAGGTCGAATATACGTATCCGCTAAAAGAGAGATGTTAGCAAACTAATACTCTCGAATTGCTGAATACTTTATATGTATAGGCAGAGAAATTTATATCTACACACCTATGTCGATTAAATACTTGTAAGTGCTGCGTCGTTTGTGCTCCAGCTTTTCCTAAAATGATGGTTTCCGGTGATTCATTTATGATCAAACAACTTTTAAGAAGCAAGTCTAACGTCTAACAGCTTATTTGAAGAAGAACAATAATTCAGGACTACTGTTATATACTTATACGTAAAATGTGTGCAACTTTGAAATTTTTTTTCATAATCGTACAGAATTTTTCCGTATATGTGCCCTTACATATGAAAGTTTAAATTTTAGCATAATATCAGAGGAAAATTCTATATATAGGCTCTGACATGACAGAAAATACGTTTGCTTTTTTTCATTGTTTAACGGTTTGTTAACTCCATTTCGTGTGTATTTTTTTCGTTTCGTTTTTTGTGTTAATTCGTTTTCATTCCCTTAACTGTTGCCATCATTTAGACTACCAGCCCAACCAGCGAGATAACCAGGTATTTCAACTTCCACCAAAACGAAGCAAGGTTAAAACACTGTCCTTCCTTCACATTGGTTCTCACAACATTTTTACCTACCACATTTTTACCATTTGACGTGCGTTCATTTATCATTCATTCCGCTCATTTAGCGCTATGCATAGCAATAACAGCAACAACAGCAGTACGCTATGGCCGAAGCGTGCCGCACTTACGTTGCTGCCTGAAGTTTGTACTGCTAGCACATTAGAGGTTAACGTGAGGTTGTTCCGTTGTGTTACGTACGCAATAAAGCTTAACAAAATGATGAGCACGAGTGCGAAAATACGAGATGGAGGAAGGACAATAAACAGAAGGGATGATGCACACACACACTGCACCGACGCCAGTAGAGTCTAGAGGTTACGTATACGACACCGCTTGGCTCGCTTGGCGGTGACACAATTGCCAAAGGAAATGTAGGGAGCTGCTGGGATGCCAGCCATGACCTGTTTGCCCTAAATTATGTAACAACTCTAGCAAATAGTAGAAGTGTGAGAAAAGGATGTGGCAAAACAGGTAGAAGACAGTTAGTGTACTTAGCACGTTTCGACAGTCTTTTCCTTACATCACGATGAAAGTGTGCATTCTTTAAGACCTAAATTCGCCGAAAGGTTAAGTAGGCAAATCCAAATGACAGTTAAAGCAATGACAGCTATGCGACACACATACGTATACTAATAACTACAGAATAGAATAACTAGAAAGGGACGAAAACAGTCTTAAATTGTCTTTATTTCACCACCGACGAACGTCACTTTGACTTTAAAGTCTGAGGAAACAAAAGCCACCATTTTAAACAGTAATGTGTATGTGTAGATGGAGGAAAGGGAGGGATGTAAGTAAAGTTATGTGTAAAGCATTTAGGCATTTATTGGGTTATTACGTTGAAGCCAAGCAGGTGATACACCAACGATTTCGCAGCTTTGTATACAAGCTCTCCCGCTCACCCGCTTGGTATGTTGATGTGGATGCGTAAGTGTGCCTCAAAACGTCGTGTTTATTTTCACAAAGGATGTCGTTTATTATTACCATCCGAAACTTTAATTTGCATAATTCATTTTTCCTTCCCGCCACTGAGCCCAACAGTTCTCTCAAAATTCTATTTACGTCCATCTGTTCTCACGGATCATACTGATTTACTTAAATGTTTGGGAAAAAGTACAGGACATTCTAAAATGTGAATGAAAATAGATTAAAGGAACTAAGGGTATGGCATTAATCAACTTCTTCTTCTTATTAATTGGCGCGATAACCGCTTACGCGATTTTGCCCGAGTTTAACAAAGCGCGCCAGTCGTTTCTTTCTCGTGCTAACCGGTGCCAGTTGGACACACCAAGTCCTTCTCCACCTGATCTTTCCAACGCAAAAGAGGTCTTCCTCTTCCTCTGCTACCAACAGCTGGTACCGCATCAAATACTTTCAAAGCCGGAGCGTTTGTATCCATTCGGACGAAGTGACCCAGCCAAAGTAGCCGCTGGATATTTATTCGCTGCGCTATGTCTATGTCGTCGTAAAGCTCATACAGCTCATGGTTCTATCATATGCGATATTCGCCGTTGCCAACGTGCAAAGGTCCAAAAATCTTACGCAGAATCTTTCTCTCGAACACTCCAAGCGTCGCTTCATCGGATGTTGTCATCGTCCAAGCTTCTGCGCCATACGTTAGGACGGGCATGATGAGAGCCTTGTAAAGTGTTACTTTTGTTCATCGAGAGAGGACTTTACTGTTCAGTTGCCTACTTAGTCCAAAGTAGCACTTGTTGGCAAGAGAGATTCTACGTTGGATTTCAAGGCTGACATTGTTATCGGTGTTAATGCTGACTCCTAAATAAACGAAGTCCTTTACAACCTCGAAATTATATTTATTAATCAACTAAAAAATAGAATAAAATTGTATTAATCAAAATTAAACAAATTAAAAAATTGCATATTAATAAAATAAAATAATATAAACCATAAAATACAATAGAATAAGTAAAGCAAAATGAAATTAAATTAATGAAACGAAGGAAAGTAAAACAAAATAAAGCGAAATAAAATGAAAAAAAAATAAAATGAGATAATTGCAATAAACTCATTTAATTTGAACCAAATAAAAAATGGCATTAAATGTATGAAAATTATATAAATTAGAAATATACAGTAGATTAAAATAAAACAAAATAACTTACTTAAAAAAAGTTGAACTTAATTAATCAAAACAAAATAAATTAAACTAAATAAAACTAAATAAAAAAAATAGGATAAAATATAATAAATAAGAAAAACTAAATAAAATAAAATATAATTAAATAAAACGAAAAAAAAATGTTTTAAAACAATCAAAATAAATTTAAACTCACTTAATTATTTAAAATAAAACTGAATAAAAAAATACACAAAATAAAATAAAATTAAAAAAATGCTTAGAAATACAATAGAAAAAATGAAACATAAAATAAAACGAAATAAACTGAAATTAATCTCAATTACAAAAAAAAAATTAAATAAAGTTAAAAGAAATAAATTAAAGTAATAAAAATAAAATAAGATTAAACCAAATTAATCAAAATGAAACTGAATAATAAAATAGCACAAAATAAAATTAAATTTCATTTAAAATATGCTTAATAATACAATAGAAAAAATACAACAATATAAAATGAAATGAACTAAAATCGAATATTCAATAGAAACCAAATAATAAAATAAAATAAAGCAATTACTCGGATTTGAAATTGTTACTGATAATATATTGCCACAGACGAAATTTTCGACTTATCGGCGCGTGTATGAGATTATTCTTCAATCACTACTCATTTATATGTAAAGGTGCACAAACAAGATCACAATTTAATAAATTAAAAAAACATTTAATAAAAAAAGATACATTAAGGTACTCAATAACATAATTTTATGATACATTTTATAAAAATTATATATATATATATATAATTGGCGCGTACACCCTTTTTGGGTGTTTGGCCGAGCTCCTCCTCCTATTTGTGGTGTGCGTCTTGATGTTGTTCCACAAATGGAGGGACCTACAGTTTCAAGCCGACTCCGAACGGCAGATATTTTTATGAGGAGCTTTTTCATGGCAGAAATACACTCGGAGGTTTGCCATTGCCTGCCGAGGGGCGACCGCTATTAGAAAAATGTTTTTCTTAATTTTGGTGTTTCACTGAGATTCGAACTGACGTTCTCTCTGTAAATTGCGAATGGTAGTCACGCACGAACCCATTCGGCTACGGCGGCCGCCTAAAAATTACCTTTAGCAATTTTATTCAGGCGGTTGCTTTAGTCTAACTATATGGCGATATCCATCCTTAGCATGATCCACTGGCATGCAGTATCAATTGCAGATGAGGCTTTCGTTAGCATTTGTCAAAGATATGTGTGGCCCATACTATTAGTTCTCTATAATTTTATTAACTTTACCAAAAATACTTGACAAATAAATAATCGATACAATTTTTGGTGTTCGGTGTTATCTTCCCGTAAGTGAGCAAAAAATAATGCTCAAAAATCAACGCGATCAATCGTTGACAATCGATCGCGATCAGTCGCGTTGATTTTTGAGCTACCGAAAAAGTATAAAAATTCATTCATACGTTCCCAAAATTTTTCTACAATTCCTGGTTTAAACATGTGAAATTTTGAAGAAAATTTGTGAAATTTTTTTTAATTCACACAAAGTTTAGACCTGGATTTATATGGATGTAGGAGAATTAATTATATTTTC
Source organism: Anastrepha ludens (assembly GCF_028408465.1). NCBI lineage: Eukaryota > Metazoa > Arthropoda > Insecta > Diptera > Tephritidae > Anastrepha > Anastrepha ludens. The sequence continues at coordinate 77,345,850 of NC_071502.1, forward strand.
ACAATAAAACTATTAAAATTAAATACAAGACAAATAAACTATCAAAACTTGTAAATAAGTCATAGTGCTAAATTTATTTGATGATTTATAAATATTCAATTCACAGACAAAGATCCAAACGCATATCAGTAATCTGCATGTTTTTCTCTATTCTTTTAGGTAAGAAATGACGTAATTACACATTCAGAATAAATTTGCTCTGCTCAAGCGCATAACTTTTCTGCGAGTGGTAAGTTAAAAATAAAAGAATTACATACCCCCGCTACACAACTCATAAATATCTTCGGACCTCGTAATCTATAAACGGGATTCTTCCCAAATCTTTCCGACAATGTTGCCTCTTAATCAGTTAACAACGTTTAGCAAAATAACTGTATATTTCGAACGATTCAACTGGTGGTTTAAATCACAACAATAAATAATCCACTGATTGTCACCAACAGTCGAACAACAGCAACATCCACGTTTACAGATTGAATCACAAAGACTGCCAGCTGCAGCAACAAGTCAAAATTGTGTCAGTCCACACACACTGCGCTTACCTGCTACAAATGCGGCTATAACGAGCTGGAATTGTTAAGTGGAAGTTGCGCGACGGAGTAGGTAGAATATCCTAGCGCTTGAGGGATGAAGCGACTGTGGACTGTGGACAGTGGCAAACTGCATAATCCAATCAATTCGAAAGCAACAAAAGAAAAAAAATTGGGAAAAGGAAATAAGAATACCGTCAACCAATTTAAAGTGCCAACAATTGGTTCACATAACAATACAAAAATACCAGAAACAAAAGCCCTCGCTACCACAGCACCGAGTATCATTGAAGTACTATATATACAAAAAGCCAGTACAACCAACAAGACTGAAATATCTGCCAGTTCAAGTTATAATCACTGCCGCAGGATTACATTTGGGAGTTCGAGTAACTGTCTGACCAGTGCGGTCTGTGGAGGTGGGTACCTCCAGAATACAGTGCACTGCAACAAAGTAAGTCAAATAAAATCAAATCAAACCGAACTGAGTGGTAAATTCAATGCAAAGCTAAAGGACAATAAAGAGAAGCTATAACAGCGACAGCAAATACTTGCTGGGGAAGCACAAGGACAAGTGCCCAGTGTCAGCACCAGAAACAAGCGAAAAACACGAAAAAAGCGATGATGGTTGCTGAAATTGAATAACGTAAAATAAAAAATGATAGCCTTCGGCACTTAAACCTATTTTCCAGTGAGTCCGAAGTTTAATAAACAAAAGAATAAGTCCAAAAAATAGTATACTATCTTTGTTATTTGACAAACACGAATTTGGTTACTGTGCATGTTAAGCAACTCAGAAGTGGATTCATGAAAATCTGAGGGGTTCAGCATAGATCACCTTTTAACATTAATATATTTATTATAGTAGGTATTATTATGAAAAATATCCTATTATCGGAAAAATTGATAAAAAAAATTTGGGATTTAATAGTTCCTAATCTACTTAACACTTATAGACCACAATCACAATGGGCGTAGTGGTCATTAACACTTCGTCGTCATTTGTTTTTTGTCTCAGTCTTATATTTATTATCCTCGTTTGACTCCATACTCATTAGTTGTGCTTCTTAATTCTTAGAGGTTCCTTATGGCAACAGTCGTTGATAACTTACTTTATGTTGGCTCTGTTCCATGGAATTTTGATGCAGCGTCTAATATCGCTAAGCTGTCCACCTGTTCATGATGTTGGTGTCATGACATGCATGTCCAGGTACCCAAGCTCTGCTGCCTCTCGAGTATTGCGCATAGTATTGGATCAGCCGTAGGTGAATGGGGTGATGCGGGACTACCATTCGGTAGTTTCGTTGCTCGAAATCGAGTTTTTTCCCATAGCGATCGCTCCTCGGCAGGTAATGGTTAATCTCCGAATGTATTTCTGACCTGAAAAAAGCTACTCACAAAAAATATCTGCCCATCGGAGTCGGCTCATACTGTCGAAATTAGTAAATTTAGTAAATTAAATGTAATTAAAGAAAAATTGCAGATTTTTCCAAAAATTTGTCTGAGAAAAGTTTTAAATTTATAGATTTAGAAATGTGTACACATATTATGTTATCTTTTACCTATATTTTAAGACTTAGTATTAGTAAAAATGATATCCGGGAGCTCCTCTCAGAAAAGACGTTTTGCGGTGAACACTATATCTCTGAACTCGATCCTCTGAAATTAAAAAAACAAACAGATTTCGTTAAAGTAATGTTAAATCTAGTAATCTAGTAATTGAAGGAATAAACAAAATACATTTTTTCGACAAAATGGCCGTTTCTAAAAAAAAATCGAGTTTTGACCAAAATTTCGGTCATAAAGTGTTTATAAAAAAAGAAATTCTATCGGCGAGAAAAAATATTCGATTAATTACTAAAAAATATATTTAAGCAGCTCGTGTTTAAAGTTTGAAAAGCACTTTACATAGGATAAATATTTTTTTTACTTACGTGGAGTTGTATGTATATTCCAGGACCATATAATACACTTTCCGCCGCTTCTAATAACTCGAGCTGATGTTGTGTGCGGGCCATTCTTCCATCTCGGGTGCTCTTACGCGCTCTAAGATCGGAAAATTTCACGCGTTGCTCATCTTCTTTTTCGGTATATGAATGTGCTTTGGGCCCAAGTGTAATTCCTATTGGCTTCAAATAATAGAATAGTAATACCATTTTTTCAATAAATATGCCAGAACAATTTTGAAAGAGATTTTCCAAATCAGTTGATTGTAGCTCTCGTTGTTGTTTTGGCTATCGGAATTCACAGAACTTTGGTTCGAATCTCGGTAAAACCAAAATTAATAAAAAGTTTTTTCTAATAGCGGTCGCCCCTGGGCAGGCAATGGCAAACCTCCGAGTGTATTTCTGCCATGAAAAAGCTCCTCATAAAATATCTGCCGTTCGGAGTCGGCTTGAAACTGTAGGTCACTTCATTTGTGGAACAACATCAAGACGCACACCACAAATAGGAGGAGGAGGTCGGCGAAACACCCAAAAAGGGTGTACGCGCCAATTATATATATACATATATATACCTACATACATTTCTAATAATTTTCTCAGCTCTAAGATCTGTATAAATCGAAAGTGTAGCCTCAGTAACATCTTCTGGTAATGGCTCATAATCATGTTCGAAAGTGAATAATTGATTGCCAGCTGCACCAAGAGTCTGGACCGTTCAGGCACTTAGAGTGTTGAGGTTTTCCGTCAGTTGAACAATAATGATAATATGTGTAGCTCAGATAGCATTATACATTTTTTCAACGGAATCACAATTTCTCCTTATTGCTAAGCCATAATAAATTGTGAACTTATCGATCATCTTTCCGGTAAGTTTGCCTTCTCCACTGACAGTTTTTTATATTTTTTTCCTTTTTTGTTTTCAACTGTTTTCACATTTTTTTTTTTCCATAATCTCGAAGTCGCGTGCTCATTTGTTTCTGTACGGGTCCAACTTCTTGATCACCGTCAGTTACAGCATTTAAAATTCGCGAGTAAGTTTTCGAGTCATCGTCTCCGATGTAATTTATGTACATGACTCCAAGTTTTTCGAATGAACGTTGGAACATTTCGATGACTGAATCTACTTCCATTTTCCGAGGACTCTCATGACAAATAAAAATCATCGATTTATTTCATAAAAGTGCGCGACAAAAGGACTCGAATTTATGTTATGATCTGCACACTTATCATACTTCAAAACAATTTTAAAACCAAGTCCTCGTTCAGAAGCAGTTTGAAACTTAACATTTCCGTCACAGATCTCACAGATCTTACATTTCACAACGCTATTATAAAATTTAAAATGCGATACTCAACAGACGGATCACGCGGAACTGCGATTTCCTCTTGTTCTTTAAATTTTTTCGCCGATGCACTGAAACTGCTTTCATCCATTTCAGCTGTTTTTGGATTAAAAATATTTTTGCGCTTTTTTGTTCTCGACTTACGTATGTTAAGAGATTTTCTCATTTCTGTAGAAGATTTCATTTTCACGAAAAAATTACAAAAAAAAATATGAACAAACACATAACTTTGCTGCTGGGCTTAGCTGCTTATACTGACTACCACTCTTAAATATTTTCCAGTTTGCGGAGAGAAAAATAAAAATTTATCTTTCAGGTAGACAAAAAAAAAAAAACAAAACACCAGTCTAACGGTTAGACGCGATAGAAGTGAAACCTTCCGTAAAACAAACTGAGAGAGAATAAGACGAAAGCAGCATTAGGAGCAAGATAATTATAGGTTCATTATAATATTGCTATAAAGTTCATATTTTATTTTCATCATTTTATTATTATTCATCCTCAATGTTTTCAATTTCAACAAATGATACGAGTGGCTTATGATAGCTAAAATATGATACAAATGCTTTGGTTTCGATATTGTCAACATGTCTTTGAAATACCGCGTCAATGTTGTTTTTGATCGTGTTGTCGATTCAGTGCGATTGTTACACATGTTTAAATTGAATGTTGTATTGAGAACGTCAATTAAAGGAACCGCTGTGTCCAATGCAAAATTTACGTTAAAATCGCCACTTAAAATCATTGGAACTTTATTGTAATCTTTTCTAAGTATCCGCGATACTTCTGGTGTATACTTTATTAAATTTTCGTGAATGAATTCCGTGATGCTATTTATTGATTTTTTTTTCTGTCGATATTCACGACACTTTTCTGCATTATTTTTCGGCATAATTGCGGTAAATATTTAAAAATGAAAATATTTACGAATATAAAAATACACACGCGGTTGCTATTATGAGCGTCCCCAGCAAAACCTGCGTGACCGAAACTCTAACACAATTACATTTTTTTGAATGTTACAAACACATATGCACGCAGGTTTTGCTGGGGCGTGACCGAAACTCTAACACAATTACACATATGCACTCGTATTTGTTTGAAAATCGACTTTTTTTTTTGGTTCTCCGTCACCTTTGGAAAATGTGTAAACAGTAAGCAAACTTTATTCATATATTTTTCCTCATTTTTGCATCAGTAAAATTAAACAAACGCCGTAGCCGAATGGGTTGGTGCGTGACTACTATTCAGAATTCACAGAGAGAACGTCAGTTCGAATCTCGGTGAAAACACCAAAATTAAGGAAAACTATTTTTCTAATAGCGCTCACCCCTCAGCAGGCAATGGCAAAACACCGAGTGTATTTCTGCCATGAAAAAAAGCTCCTCATAAACATATCATAAAATAAAATAAAATAACTGTATAAAAAAAAGTCTTTTCTTGTGATTCGAACCAAGGATTTTGGATCGGAAGCTCACATTGCTAGCCGCTCGGCTATCGCGCCATGCTGTCGGCGCTGGCCTAAAAGTTATTTAGTTCGTCGCTACGTGTATATGTAATATTCGTAGCCAAGAGTGTCGCTTTTTTCGTTTCACTTTTTCTCAAATCACTCCCAACGATTCTAAAGAAGTTTTCACTTCAAAACAATAACACACTGCTGGTTTACGCATCTAAATACATTAGAAGGGAACATTTACAATAGGCAGGTGCATAAAAGAGACTGCGTTCCAGATAAGCGCTGCCGCTCCGGCCTTGTACTTTCAAGCACTCTGAAACGCCTTTTCAAATTAGCGAGTAACTTCGAAAATATTCACCGGAACGTTATTAAATTTTCTGCGTGTATTCTTAAATATATGTGCATTAAGAAAATAAAATTTAAAAAATCGATTTTATGAAAATTCTAACTGTATATAACCCCTTAAAATAAACATATCTATAACTATAGCAACAAATCTCCAAAACAACATTCGAAGGTGACATTTCACGTGCCTAGACGTTATTCGTCAGAACTTTCAGAGCGATAGAAAAATGTTGATAAACATTTACAGTTTAGGGAATCTTAGCTGGTGTTAAACGCTATGCACATTTCTCTGGAACTAATATCTAAAAACTGATATTTCTGTCAAAAGTATTAGAATAAGGGAAAAGGAAACCAAAGAAGTAAACGCAAATTTCAGATTTATTTAAACAAATCTCTATAACCAACGTAACCTGCTTATGATGGACTCGCTTAAGATGGAAACTCTGTTTTAGATGGCATTGACAATGTTTTTAAAAAATCGATTTACGATTGATCGCCGTTTTTTACTTAAATTTTAAACGGTTTAGAGAAAATGGCTTACCAAAATATGAAAAAAACACACACAGTAGAACTTGATTGAATTAAATTTAAGAGAGGTTTTCCAAATTTTATATATCAACTCTCAATTTCATCAACATGCCAAAAAACTTACAAGTGACTTCCCTTCTGGTTTTCGCTGTAAAATGTAGCCACAAAGATAAATCTATTCTTTCGTAGGCCCCATAATTTCAATAATAATAATAGTTTGGAATGGCATTTTGTTCTACTCAAGAGCGGAAGACAATATTCTCATCCGATTTTTATTAGCTACCAGATAGCAAAAAAAAATTGAGTTGCAGTTGAAGTTTTTGGCACGCGTTAAACTTTAAATCTTATCTCGAAGATATATGAAATAATTATGTTAGACTGCTGGCTGGTTACGTGCTGTTGTCGGCTGAAAAGAAAAAAAAGAATTATAAAAAGGAAATAAAAAATAGTTAAAAAAAAACTAAAAAACACGCTTTTATTACTAATGGAACTAAAAAGTATAAAATAAATTTTAATGACAAAGAGAGCTATAATGAAGTAATAGCAAATCGAACGATCAGTCATAGTCAACTACCTCAGAACAGAATTATAACAAAAATTAAGATACAAATAGAATAATTCAAATTAGAGTTAAAAGAGTGCAGTTATCGGCCGTGATAAAGAAGTAATGGGGATGAAGAACTTATTTCGTGGAGGGAGCCTGAGAAACGCCTACCCCACTCCTGAAACGGAGAGGTAACAACAAAATATACTGACATAATCAATATGTTACATACTTTTTCCCATATAGATCATTGATTGAAGGTCGAGCCTTGTTTTTCTGAAAGAAAATTATTGTTTTCATTTAGTCAGTGATTTATAGTCCGATTTAATTGTGTTATATTTAATTCCTTCTTTACCGACTATATGTCCAAAGATAGGCCAGCATTGGCCTTGACACAGAATAGATACTCTCAGCACAGAAAAAGGAGACCGTGGATTATATTGACACAATCAAAGCGAGATGTAAAGTTCCAATTTGGTTAGATCATTTTTGTTGTGAATTGTACTATAATCGATAAAATTTTATAAATGAATTTATGGTCATGATAAATTCCTTCTTTACTTGTCAACATTTTGTTCCGTAAAATAATTTCAAAATTTATGTTTGGATTATTTTATTGTAATTAACAAAATTACAACAAAATTATAAGATGTAATTTTGTTAATTACAATAAAATAATCCAAACATGAACATTGAATAGAGTAAATTTGCGTCTATGAGACTTGTAGTATCTACGCATGTGTAAAGACTATACAAAGTGAGAATGCAACTACCCTGAAAACGTTTTAGCCTTCTATTCGTACTGCAGTGCCGCGTGCCCGAGCAAGTTCGAATTCGAAAGAGTAAGTCGTAGACTCCCGAAATCAGTAAGAGTAACTCGGTGAGTGCAGGCATGCGCAGACCGCGCGTTAGCTCTGTCTTTCTTACTCTTCTACAGAAAAGCTAAAAAAGAAAATATTAGTCCTGGCAATCCTAATAAGGATAATGGAAAACTTTTATCAAATTATTGCATTGTCATCGGTCCTTGATAGGTGTGCAAAATTCCAAGACGATCAGATTTTTAGAAGCCAGTGAAAATTAAGCTCAAAGATTCCGTTACATTCATTCATACATACATACATACAACCCGACCTAATAAAAGCGTGTTAAAAGCAAAACTGTTTTTAGAAACACCCATCTTTGTTGAACATCCCTGGAGACATCTTTTCACAACAACACGAAGCTATAATAATAAAAGTCGATAACGCTGTTAATTCTTTTACCAAGCTATATGGGTTTTCTGAATAAAGTTCAAATCATTTTACATAGGAGGTATTCCAATAAGGCATGTGGTGTACCCAAACGAAATTCGCTGACTTTTTGCAAACACTTTATATTTGTAATCCATTAATCTCATGTTTTTGTACAGTTTATGTAAGTGCAATGGATAAAACACAACGAACTTAATTTTTGGATGCCCATTTGTACATAATGTATATTCGCTTCAGTTCTCATTTTAACCAGAGTCCATTTTAACCATACTCCACTGTAATCATGCCCGCTAACTTTATGACGTTTCTCTTAAATATACCAAGTAATTTTCTTTTCAGAGATGTAATCGATTATACCCAAAATTCAGTGCCAATTAGTGCATAAAACTAAAGAAAATGTTTTTGTTTTTAAGGTTATTTGATTATTTGAGTGATGTATTTAATTGGCTTTCTTCCCTTTATATCCTAGAAACCATAGCAGTAAAGATAAGGAAATGGGTAACTCACAGCGCAAATACGTTTTAACTTCAAAAAAAGAGAAGGCTACATATATGATGTTAAAATGAATCTACCTACAAGCTAACTTATCTGTGTGTGTGTAAATATATATGTACACATGTGTGAGCGTGGAAAATAGATAAATCACATGCCATCCATTTCATTCAGTTATAAAATAAATTTTTGAAAAATTCATCTCTATTTTGATTGAGTCAAAACTTTTATTATCGCTTCTACAGTTGGACATAAAAGCGGAATGGCTCGAAATTTGTTTTTTATGCGCAACTGTTATCCTCGTAGTTTGCGTTTGATATCATAAAATATGATTCGTGCGGAAAAACACGTGCAATACTTATTAAAAAAGAAACATAAACTGTCTTTGACAAATAAAGTTAATCGACAGTTGTAATTTTCATTTATCAAAATTAATTAAAACCAATCAAGTGCGCAGATCTCACAAATAAAGTGGATAAATTTGGTTATAACCATAACGCCAATAATTACAAATATTCATGCATTCTCGTGAGTGCTTACATCAATTATAGAGAAACTCGTTTGAAGGTTTTTTTATTTTTGTTTTTTCTGTCATTTTTTAGTGAAATGAATAAATGAGGAGCATTCTGATGTACAAAATGTTGTTGTTGGTCTAGTGCCACCGCCTTGTATAAATTAACCTTCAGTGGTATTGTACAAGATTTTTCCTGTACATTTCTATACAGATCAGTGAGGATAATATATGTAACTGAATTACGGTTGTGTTAACCGCTTCGCGCTATTGACGAAATTCATCGGTTGACTAATATCAAGGCCTGCTATATCAGCAAACAAAGTAAAGGATTGAGAACCAAAAGCCTATATATTAGCCTCGCAAAAGTTGGATAGCTAAGGAGAAGATGCTGATATAATTTCACTTGAACCTCCATGCAGCTGACGTCACAAGGACTTGAAATAATGCAGAGTCTCTTAGCACGCATAGTTCGCGAGCAACGTTCTATAAGGCCACTCACAAAGCTTGAGAACTGAACTTTTTTTAACATTAGAAGCTCCCACAAGCGTCTCCGATCCACTCGTATCCAGAAAATGCTCGCTACCTTGCGAGTTTGTGTTCTTGCCCAGCGCTCACTGAGTTGTTGCGAAGCCCACTTTTTCAGGAACAGATCACAGGTAGCCAAGAGGATACTAAACATCTAATTTCGAGAGTAAAACCACCTCACAATTCCCCTATTTCCATGACCCGGTACTCAAAGAAAAACAAAGCGTTCGAAGAAAGAGAAGCCAAGTAATTCGCGACCAGTTTCGAGCGCACCATCATCGAACCTAAGACTGTAATTGCCGCTTAGCTGTTGGTGTAGATATTTAATTCTCTGATAGTAGTTACCCAAGTGTAGCCTAAACTTGAGTTTTATGGGGAGCCCCTCTCAGAATATTCCCCCACCTATCCTTTCATCTAACTTCAAGCCAAACATGAACGCGTTCGCCAGAACTTGTCTCCAAATGTTGCACCCCGCCCACTCTTCGCTTGATGAAATGTGAGTGCAGAATATCCACCAAAAGTGTATACAGTAATTGGATAGTCTGGTTCTTATGTAAAAAAATCGTCAACGGCTTGCAAACTTGTTCTGCAATATTATAAAGGGCCCGCCATCTATCGTTACGGATTTGAACTAGGTATTATTTGAAGAATGGTAACACTTAGCTGTCATCTGATTTGACAGAAAATTAGTTTTATTCTTCCGCTGAATGAAAATGGTTGTGTATACGCTCAAAGAACGCTGGGAAATATTGCGACATTACTTTGAAAATCAAGGTAATGTTGCAGAATGTGTACGAAAATTACGTACGGCAATGGGAAGAAGAAAAGCACCGAATGAAGCGTATGTGCGTTACTTTGCGAAAAAAGTAAGAGAAACTGGGTTGCTTATTGGCAAACCAACCCGTGACCGACCAAAAACCGTACACCCGAAAATATTGCTGCTGTGGCCGAGAGTGTTCGTGAATCACTAGGAACATCAGTTCACCGTCGTTCTCAACAATTGGACATATCGGAGACATCATTGAGACGAATTTTGCGTAAAGACCTTGGTATGACGCCATATGGCAGCCATATGAATGAAGTTGTGTTCCATCATTAACCGGAAGGATTGTACTTCAAAATAAAAAAACAGTTTGGAAAAATATTGAGTAGTTTCTTTTTACAGCATTTTTAATTCCGTAAAGTTATATGGCGGACCCTGTATATTTTCATTCTATTCATGCTCTCTGGACTTGGCCCTCCTATTAGATCAAGTCTAATTTAATAAGTGAATTTGTTTCTAAGTTACCGGAAAACAAGGCAAGGTCTTTAGAACATATGTGAACTCCTTCTTATCCACAAAGTGATGCCCTAGACACCCTCCCATGAGGGAAACCGAACCCCTCATCGCGGTCACTCACATTGGTCTTGTTTCACTTCATTCATTGCACAATTTTTAGTTACCTGCTTTAGTCAATTCCATCGCAATTTTCAAATCACATTCACATTCTATCACATTCCAGCATTTTTGCAGCAAACGAAACGAACTTATTAATTTACATACATGGATCCATTCAAAACATCCATGTACGTGTCCCACAAACTAAATGGGCATTCTTCGAGCCAATGAAGAGCCATCGTGAACTTAGAATTTAAATGTATGCATGTAAATTTTATTTATGTGAATACTATCGTGTATGTTCTGATCTATTTGCACAAGTGGTGTCCAGCGTCCTTATTATTGTTTCAAAATTGTTTGCTGCTTTTTTTATTTCATTTCAAAATAATGACTGCAAGTTGTTACAATTGTGCATCAAACAAAACCTCGTACAAATTATAACAAATTGTAAAGTTGTTTGCCATTTTGTCATTCGCTGGCGTTTGCTGCAATTGCATTCATCTCCTTTCATCCGCTTTCCCCTTTATTTCCCTGCCAAGGACATCCAACTTGTCGTTACTAGTTCCTTTGCTTTGCTTCATCCGACATTACGATTGACTTTTTCGTCGACTTTTTTCCATTTTTGCACTCATTTTCATCCATATATATTTCAAATGCTCAGCTAAGCGTGAATTGAGTTTTGTTTTCAGTGGGATAGGCTACAACTTGGTTGCATTCTGTTGCTTCATGCTGCTATACTCCGATATCAGTGCCTTACTGTTCTTATTATTGCTTTAGTTTTACAGGGATATACATATAAGTAATTGTTGTTGTTGTTCACGCTGCTGCAGTTATGACAAAAGTTTCTCTAGTCGATTATTGCTCGTTCGCCGCTCTCATGCAGAAAATGCGGTTGTTGTTGTTGAAATTTTAGTTTAAAAACTTGACACCGAAATTTGTCGATCATTGTTGCCTCTGTAACCGGCAAACAAATATCAAATATGGTGAGAACTGTCCAAATTATTTTAAAGCTAAATTCATTTTGCGCATATATACATGCCTACACATATACATAAATAGAAAGAAATGTAAACAAGCAAAGTTTAAGAAGAAATTTAAGCCACATGTCGAACTTCTTATGCACTTACGGTTCAAAGTATTAAATTAAGGAATATCCATTCTTGTGGGGTTGATCGGTCTTTGGTTAAACAAATTGCTAGTTTGCTGCATTCGAAACTGAACATTTATATTAATATATACATATATATACATAGAAAATTCAAGTGCTGGTCATATGCAATATGTATTGAGATATGGACCACTGTTTAACCCAGGCTAAATTATTTAATTTAATTAAATAATGTTCGTACCCATCTGTGTGTGAAAACTAAATGCCTTATCAAATCGGGTCGAGTTGTCAATTTGAGTAAGATTGGTTGATACAAAGTGGCGCAAAATTAAACACCCTATTGGAAGATTTATAATCTTTGCAAATGGCGTCGTACGTCAATTATATTTGAGACTTTTGACTTGAAACAACTGCAGTATACAAAGAGACAAGCAATGGAGCACATAAACGCCAGAATAAAGATTTTCATCACTCATAAAGTCACTTTTTTTATTTAGTGAAAAAGTTATTCAAAAAAAAAATTGGATGATTAATTTTGCGCCACCCTGTACTATCTCAAGTTATTTTCTAATTATTATATTAAGTTATTTTTAATAAGGGCCAGCGTACATTTTTTTCATAGGCCGCAGTGAGCTTAAATGAAATTCAATCTAAAACTCTAATGACTCCTTCCAGTTTCCTCTTGCTATAATTTTGTTGATGTCTCGTAAAAATTAAAATAATTGTTCCTATTAAAATCGACAAATCGATTCTTCCACTCGGTTTACTTCCAATACTATTTCCAATACAAACCAAATTGAAAAACAGGCGCCTCAAAAAGATAGCTGCAGTGCAACAGCTGATTTGACTTTTTAATTTCATATTTTCTCTATTCTGTCAAATTTGAAATTTTGAGTTTGACCTTCTAAAAAATTGAAGCAAGAACAATATACGCGCTATTGTTGTTCCTACTCTACTACTATTAACTCACATCTAATACTACGAAGATTGATTTGGCGATGATTACAGGAACACCCGATTTGATATTTTGTGCTGGAAGCTAGTGGTATAGACTACTATGGTCCAAAAGAGGTCAATCAATCTCTGTTCATTATCAAAAGTTTCATCATGGATTATAAATCTTACAATTGTGAGATCAAATATCCCTTCCTTGTGAATCCTGTACTTGAAGTCGACAAGCCTTGCTCCTACGGTATCATACCAGGAGAATGATTCTATATAATTCATAGTCGTTGTAACGTTCAACGTTGACAGTGCGAGCTTTCTCCCAAATCATGTTGCTTAATTAATTCTAGGCGGTGGGCCTCGAACCATCGCGCAACTAGATACAATATTTCCGTTATTTGCTACACAGACTTTGGCATTACAGTCATCGAAACCTCCCGGAAATTTTTCACATTGCTTGCCCAAATGTCGCCAGCCAAAATAGTATTCATTTACTTTGCAAATATACAACATACGAATAGAGGTCACTTCCCAAGTTCAAGCATTATTACTTTACTTTACGTTTTCGTTTGCAAATTGTATTTTCCGAAATGGCAATGTATGTACAACTGGATATATAGGGTGGGCCATGTAAAATTTGCTTTTTGAATCGGCTATAAAAACAAAAAACGAATCAATATTTTTTCGAACTTTTTTTTTTATTTTGAAGATTGAACATTGTCATTTATGAATCAAAAATAATATCGTTCAAATGACTGCCAAGACTGGCTTTACAGTAGGCCATTCGATCAACCCAATTTTTAAGCACATTTTCGATTGTTTGGGCTCCAATTTCATGAATGGCAACTTCGATTTCGTGTTTTAAAGCATCAATCGTCTCTGGATGGTTCGCATAGCATTTGTCCTTAACGGCTCCCCACAAAAAATAGTCCAACGGGCTTAAACCGTTGTGAAAATGAGCTTTATCAGAAAAGATGATTTTTCGGTAAAAATGCTCATCTTCGGTCAAACGATTTTCTGCCCATTGAGCGAACCGAAAACGTATTGGGTGGTCATTAGGCTTCAGTTCTTGCACCAATTGAACTTTGTAAGCCTTCATACCTAGGTCTTTATGCAAAATTCTCTTCAAAGAAGTGCGTGGAATATTCAATTCTTGAGAACGATGACGAGTTGAGGTTGTTATATGTTACCGCACATTTTCGGCTACAGCAGCAATGTTTTCGGGTGTAGGCACTGTTAGAGCACGTTCACGTGTTGTTTTATCCATTAACGATCCACTTTCACGAACACGATTAACAAATTGATCCACAAACTGTCTTGTTGGCAAATCTTTTTTTTGGAATTTTTTTTTCAAATTTGTCACAGTTTGAGTAGAAGACTCAGGTTTTCAATATTTCCCAATAATTGTTCAAGCGTATGGCGTCCCATTTCGCAAATGTCAAACCTTTAAGTAAATTATGAACACATTTGACATGTTATTTATATTATCATTCTCAAAAAAATAGGTGGTTCAAAAAGCAAACGCTATATGGACACCCTGTAGCTATTTACGCAAATTCTTAAGTGATTTATTCTCAACCCATATATCTCAAGTTTTGTGCTTTGCAGAGATTTTATGTAAAATATCCATTTATAAATAGGCAATTATGTGTTCCTTACATCCCTTTTGGTGTGTGACCAGTGGGACATCAGAAAATTGCAATATCGGAAATCGATATCGACTTGTCGTCTGTTTAGGGTTGTCTTGAGGCTTTACCTCTCGCGTTCGCGCTTGTCGTCTGTTCGTGAATACCGACATCCCCACAGGAGACCTGTTTAAAAATATTTAATGTTAAAAATAGAGGAAGAGGTAAAAATAACGATAAAGGTAAAACTGATATTTAATAAAAAAAACTAATTATATTCGGAATTTTTATTGTCACGGGGCATGCTAGTACTCATATATACGCTATTTTTATTATTTATGTCAAGTCACACAGACCTGTCGAATTGAAATGTACACGGTTATAGGCAGTTAAACCTAAAATAAACTTGCACTGATTTCGGCTCAAAATCCATTATTACAATTTTTGACCACATGCTATAAATATAAGAACTTATCGACAATCATAAATTAGCGCAACAAATGCAAGACTAATTTTAAAATTCTTCTCCTTCCAACGTCAAAAAAAACACCTTTTGGAACAACCATACGACTTTCGTACAAAACGACAACAGCCCATTGAGCAGGGTGCTGAGCCATTAAATGTTGTTAACATGACAAAACTTTCTAATTTACATTTTTTCCTTTCCGCCTTTTTTATGTTTTTGCCAACTACAGTTTGACCACAAGAGCCAGCAGCATTCGGTGTCATCCTGGCGCGTTTTCAGTGTTCCCTTTGGGGCAGTGATGATAATATCTTTGTTGTTGTTGTGTCTCGGTCAACCAACGCTTGCTTCCCCAGCGTCACAGTTTGGCTGGCAACCGATCTGACTAAATGTAGGGCGAGTTGAGCGAACATTTGATTTTTTATTATTGCATAAAATTATTGTTGTAAATGTTTTTGCCCTTACCACTCTTGCCGTCTGCGTTGGCGTTGCTATTGTTGTCGCCATTGGCAGCAGCAGGAGCAGCGTCGACGCTCATAACATTGCGGCTTAAACGTTGACAATTAACAACTAAATGACATTTCATTATGGAACTTTTGTAATTAATATGGTGTAAAAAGTGGGATCGTCGCGCCAGTCAATAAGAGCCAAGTGAGAAGTAATGAAAAACGTAAAAACAAGCAAATGAAAATAAGCGAGGGAAGATGTTGAGTGATAAAAGGAATGGTGTGAGGAAAAAACGAGGGAATAGTAAATGACATGGCTGAATGTGTGTGATAATAAATAGCTAAAGGCATAATGATTAGGGGAAGTTGAATAGTTTGCGTTGGGTTATCGACACTTAGATTGAACGCTTACTATATTATTTATGTATGCAGTAAAAGACATTAGAAGTGAAATAAATTCTGATGTTTAATTGACTATGGATAATGACATTAAAATACAATTTTTATCAGGATACGAAAATAATAATAGCGCTGAAGCTATGCTAAGTCCAGTATTAGAGGGAGTAAAGTAATTAGGTATATCTTGCTGAAAAACTGCACTGTACGAATATGGTGATTATGGGCTTTTCTGGAAAGACGAGCATTAATAAGACTAAATGTCATTAATAACAACAATACGGAGACGAGGCGTGCGTTGAGGAAATTTTCAAAGCCTTCAAAGGATTCGAAAGATAACAAAGAAGTGATTATTCATACTTTTAGGAAATTAGGATTGTAATTGTCAGTGACTACACTGCGAATTATATTATGACTATGAATAGGTACATGGTGCATAAATCGTTCTGGGTAAGTATATTTCTAAAAGAAGCTCTAAAACTCCAAAGCTTATTTTTAGAGGCCATAAGCGTTAAATTTCCAACTCGCGGTTGTTTTGCGGTTACATACGCCTGACAATTTGCCACAATAGACTCCCGCCGAAGCAACGTGCCTCAAAAGTGCTGCTTGGTTTGGTTCAGATTCAGCTACAGCGAAAAGGAAAACCAAACTTTGGCCGAATACTTCTTGATTTGGATTTTTTCAGAAAATAATTCAAAACAGCCTTTGGGATTATAGCGACATGATTTGCAGTAATTAATGCAGTAAGTAATGATATTAAAAATATACTAAATTTTTGATTAAATAAAGATTTGGTCACTTATCTTAATAAATACCTGCTGACGAGAAATTGTAATAATTCGAATACTGGCATCCAAGCCCAAATTTTCTGTTGTAAAAATTGCTTTGCAATACCTATCTGCTCCTTCATCGAGTGTAATTAGCTGCTGTTGGTCAGCCCTTTACTGATAGGCAGTGCCGTTTGCAAGGTGAAAATGCCAGTAAACAATTGTTTTTGTATGACCATATGAAATTGTTCATCTATGTTTGTATGTATATTAAATAGTTTCTACATAGACATGTGAATAATTTTTTTTTTTTTTTTGGTGTTTTTGCATCTTTGTATACCAATTTTCGAATATTCGCGATCACACAGTTCGACAGATATAAAAAATAAATAATAAAAATAAAATATTGCACTGATAAGAGAGTCAGTAACAATATTTGAAAAATTATAGCACTCGTAAATAATGACGAATAAATCACAATAAAAAGTCATAAGATTAAATCATATTTTTAAAAACTTCATCCTAAACTCCTCGATCTCTTGCTGCTGTTAATAATGTTCCCATATTTTGAATTCCAGTCCAATACCTAATGTTTCGTAGCCAGGATAACTGTTTTCTGCCAATTCTACGTTTTCCTTCTATCTTCACGTTATTTATTAGAATTATTGGCACTGTTTTGCGGTATGCACTGGCCGCCTCTTTAAGCTTCTAGTGAAGATTAAGCTTCTAGTGAAGATTAAAGTCGTCGGGTAACCTCTGCAATCTCTCAATTTCCTTACATTGATCGTTCATCCATTCGATTTTTTCAGAGCGTATTTTGCGTCGGATCTTATTATTAAGTTCTTTATATTTGCAACAAATTTGTATTTTTGAGAGTACATGTCGCCCTTGCATTAGCGCAGCTATTTCATCCGTCATCCACTTGCTTTTGCTTAAGTTACTTGTCGCAAGCTTATTAAGAACTGTTTTGAAACAACCCCATAATGTTTTAGCAGCCTCAGTATTAGAATTCTCTCCAGAACTAGAGAGAGCTCTTCATTAATTTTGGTCAAGTTAAGTTTTCGTTTATCGCTAATAATATGTTATGATCTGATGGAACATCTGCCTCAGAGTAGGTTGAATCTTTACTAACAAACGTTGCAAAACGCGTATTCATAAGAATCAAGTCGATTTGGTTTCTGACAATATTTTCCTTGCTATCCTGAGGGCATTTCCAGGTGTATAATTATCATCCTGGTAGATTATATATATAATATATACACTCTTTTTTGGGTGTTTGGCCGAGCCAGTCCTCCTATTTATGGTGTGCGTCTTGAGTTTGTTCCACAAATGGAGCGACCTACAGTTTTAAGCCGATTCCGAACGTGAGATATTTTTATGAGGACCGAGGGGCGACCGCTATTAGAAAAAACTGTTTCTTCATTTTGATGCATCACTGAGATTCAAACCCACGTTCTCGCATTCGGCTATGGTGGCCGCTGGCAGAATTGTACAAGTCTGTCGTTCCGAGACTATAACTTCCGAGTAGCCCTTCGACTCGCCCTTGACCAATTTCTGCATTAAAATCACCTTTGATTATATTGATTTCGTGCGGTTTGGTAAATTTCATTAATCCTTCTATTTCTGCATAGAAGTTCACTATCTGAATTATGTTGTTAATTAAAGGTTTTGCATTAATTTTTCCATCTAACTTAGGAATAAATCCTCTGACGCATTTAGCGACGTGATTTTTAACAATAACGTTTATGTGGCAATTGTTTTGGTTTCCAGAATAAAACATCTTTACACTTTCGGTTTGAACTGCACGGCTATCTGGCCACCATGTTTCGCCTATTTCAAGGATTTCTATATTCATTCCGTTCATTCGTAAAATCGTGTTTTCTATTTTCCAACCTCGTAGAGACTGCGTACCTAATTTTTAGGTTTTGGTTTGTTTTACTTCCGGTGATTCTTAGCACCCTTGATTTGCCGGAGACTGAGGGCCGTTATGGTATCTCCATGGTTGTTATTTGATTTCCATGGGAGAGTACGTTAGATAGTGGTTTCCCGGTTTGCTGTAAGTGCAGCCGCTCATTCTGAGTCAGACACTGCTGAAGGGTATTTTTAGGCTTGATGCTTATTTAGAGGCAACATCAGCTCGCCTTGTCGATGTGGTACTCGGCGTTGTGGTTTTTGTTATTTAGACTATACGGTGCTCATTAGGCGGGGTCGGTTTGTGGGGAGGCAAAAAAATCGCCCATTGCTCTGTGAAAATCATATTCTAGGGATCAAAATAAGAAACTTTGCCGAAGGAACCATACCTCTAAAACGAATTCTGATGTCCCCCTTCGAGAAAAAATATCTGGTATTACTTGCACTCTACGAGCTGTATATGAAATGGTGCTAGTAATATATTTTCTATTTGTACTAAGGAATTACTTTACTGTGTGTACATAAAAAGATAAAAATAAAAAATTGGTAAAATTTATATGCAGGTAATAATGTTTTAATTTTTTGAGGTTTTTAATAATTGCATAAAGTTTTCATGAAAAAGCTTCGTAAAGAAATTTTCAATGAAATATATTTGTAGAACGTTTTAACCCTAAAACTCCTTTTGAAACAAGGATTTTTTAGTGCTTGTCAAATAAAGGGTCGAAAAGACTCGCTATGAGCGGCAATAACCATTTAAAATGTAATGTGAAAAAATGACTGCTAAAATTTGATATGCTCGAGCATTATTTCGAACTCACATTGATTGCGTTATTTATAATTTTTTAAAACAACTTTGGTCACAAATATAAATACTTAAATGACCCCCAAAAATTTTTGTTTTTTTGTTTTGTGATTTTGTGACAACCCCTTAGATTTTTTTATTAATAGCTCAGTCTATGCTTAATAATCCCTGAAACTTTCATAAGGGACTCTATTAGATTTTCCAGTTATATTCGAATACGCACAGCGAGACAGAGAAAAATCGGTGCAAAATACTGCTATAGTGAAGCGCGAGTATTATGTCCGCTTACAAATCAATCGAAGAGTTACTATATATATTATTCTTCACAAACTATAGGAAGAGGTTCACTATTTGCTGAAAACAAGGCATTAAATAAATGTTTTTTAATGCAGGATTTATTTAGAAATCTGTTTCATTGTCACGTTATCGTTCATCAGAACAATTCTTAAAGAACTTCAAATATCACATTCATCGAATTTTTTTTATGACACAAGCACAAAAGTTTTTAGGTACTCGTATAATCACTTCTAACATGAAATTTATGAATTTTTTCTCATATCCACACAAAGTTATTTGCAATCTACTCGATCACTTCACGCAACACTAATCTCTTCCTTTACTTTTATACTTCAATGCATACATATTTATCCATTACTTCACACATTAGTGCACTCAAAAATATTGCAATTTTTCACTTGTTTTCTTTGTTCCCTCCATAGCTCCAAAACTTTAGCCATTAAACTAATTTCGCGTAACCAGCAACGAGAATTACTTCATAAAACTTCCTGACGACAATGAAGCGGCAGCAAAGATGTAGGGGAAGAAACAAAGCTATCAAAGAATAACAATGAAACTATTGAACAAAATCGAACAACTAAGTTTCACAACAACACCAGCAGTCAGCCATAGAAAGTTTTTAATATTTTTGTTGTCCTCAGCGAACCAAAAATTTTTCATATGCGAGGGACAAAATCATCAAATTAACTGGCCAGTGTGAGCGCTCCTCTGCCATAGATAGCTAGTGACGCGAGAGTACATATGCTTCCCAGCAGCATTGATATTGCTGCACAACAGAAGTAATAAAAGCGTGACGAGGGTTTAAGGAAATATGAAGACTTCAATCATCACTGTTCATTCGCTGCTTCAAAAAAGTTATAATGATAAAAAGTATAATTTGAGAATCGAAAATGGAGGGACTAAATTCCTACAAATATATTTTTTCCACTTAATATGTATATGAAATCGAAACGAAAGTACGCAACAGGAAATGTTAAAAATTAAAACAAAAATAAAACGTCATCAGCACTTTTCATTCTCGGCCAAAGTGGCGTGATATTGCATTACTTGTTTGGTTGCAAACCCGAAAACAGGCCCTCAAGAGGCAAATGCGTAAGTGCAATGGACGCAAATCGCTCAACCAGAGACCCATGTCCTTGCGTGTCCTCTGTACTTGACGGTGCTTTCACTCCATTCACTTTTTATGGCCAGCTGCACTTCTTCTCATCTCCCGCATGTGTTTTTCATTCGACCCTCTGGATTTGCTTGCAATGGCATGTTGCATGTTGCATACATGCAAAATGTGACAGCAAAGAGAGGCAATGTTGTCAACGCATGCATATTGTACATATATAACAGCACATAAACACACACGTGCATGAATATGTGCACACTTGCAAGGCAACGGAAAGAAGTAAAAAGTAAACCGAAATTTGCGTATGGACACTGACACATTGCTCCTTCCCTCTACGCAGACGGAGAGTTTCTATATTTGAGAATTCGTTCTTAACATTCAAGCACGAAAAATCAGTAAAATTAAATTCCCGGTGGAGTGAAATGCAAATTGAAAAAACTGTGAACAGTTAATATTTTTACCTAAAATACTTTTGAATCTTGAAAATTTTGAAGGAGAAGGTTTTACTCTGAAGGAGTAGATAAATTGTCCTGCTTTTTTGGCATTTTGTGTACCATTGGCAGCTTGAATTTCACTAAAAATTTTCCAGCACATACTTTTTCAAATCTCGAGAATAAAAGTAATAACAAAAATAATTCAACTGGGAGGAAAGGTTGCAGTGTTAAAATCTTAACCAAAAGTTTAGTTTCCAGTAGAACATCAAATTTCTAGTCTGAACGCTTACTAGCTATACATCATATTTGATATTTTAAGTTTAGTTGTTTTAAGGACTTGGAAAAAACATTCATACTACCTGAAGTTTCAAAAAACTCAGGAGGAACTTATTGGAAAACATGTTTATTACATGAAGCAAATTTTTTATTATTTGTGAACTGAAAAATATCGGGGTAGTGTGCAAGTCATTCGCGTACATTCAAGAATACAAGATAATCCTTTTAGCGTTTTGAATTTAAACTAATGATTTCTGAACTTTTTCAACAAAAATGGCATTTGTAATATGTCAGAAACTTAGTTTGTGGTGAGAAATTTTAAAAGCGGTCCGCTTTTCTTTGCAATTTGAGCAATTTTGGAAGGCATTAAAAACATTCGAAAATCTTGGAGAATTGAAAAATCAGCCGAAACGGTGCTGACAATTGGTTGCCCAGAATCTACGATTGGACTCCATCAGACTATTTTTTGTGTGGCACCGCAAAGGATAAAAGCTACGCCAACCATCAAGAGACAATTCAAAAGCTGAAGCAGGTATCGAAGTTGCCATTAGCTAAATAAGTCCCGAAACTTGCACAAATGCGATGAAAACCTGGAAGTCCTTTGAAGAGATTTTTATTTTATTTTAAATGTCAAGGTTTATCTTTCAAATAAAGAACAATTCGGCAAGAGATATTCACACTTATTTCAATTATAGCGAAACATTATATGGACCATGGTTTCAGGTTTATTCTAGTAGAATGAAATTTCAAAATGTCAGAAAAGATTTTATTCATTGCATTTGATTAAATCATAAATATTTAATTAAAGTATAAGGCGTCCTGCATATAATCTGCAAGACAGGATTCCAGTAAGGTGTGGCAAACCATCGTTTAACGCCGGAGCAACGGTTCCAAATTGTGAAAATTTGCTTTGAATCAAATAAATAAAGGGTGATTTTTTAAGAGCTATAGGAAAGTGTTTCAAAAAAACACACGCAAAATTCAGAAAAATGCATGAAATTTTTATTTAAATCGATAGTACAGTCCATATAATTTAATGTTTGAAGAAAATGTTGACCGCGACTGCGCTTCAAATCGTCCATCCGCTTAGTCCAATTTTGGCATATTCTTTCCAACGTTTCGGCCGATATCTCACATATAAATGCTTTAATGTTGTCTTCCAATGCGTTAATTGAAGCAGGCTTGTCTGAATAGACATGAGCTTTAACATAGCCCCACAAAAAATAATCTAAAGGCGTTATATCGCACGATCTGGGTGGCCAATTGACAGGACCCGAACGTGAAATAAAATGTTCACCAAACTCGTCTCTCAACAAGTCCATTGTGACGCGCGCTGTGTGGCATGTGGCACCGTGTCTTGCTGAAACCACATGTCATGCAAGTCAAGCTCTTGCATTTTGGGCAAAAAAAAAAGTTGGATATGATTTCACGGTAGCGCTCACCATTCACAGTTACGTTACGATTCGCAGCATCCTTGAAGAAGTATGGTCCAATGATACCTCCAGCCCATAAACCGGTGCCTTTTCCGGAAACATTGGTAGCTCTTGCAATTCTTCTGGTTGATCTTCACTCCAAAATCGACAATTCTGCTTATTTACGTACCCATTGATCCAAAAATGAGCTTCGTCACTGAACACAATATTTCGATAAAAAAGTGGATCTTCGGCCAACTTTCCAAGAGCCCATTCACCAAAAATTCTGCGTTGCGGTAGGTCGTTCGGCTTGAATTCCTGCACCAGCTGGAAAGGCTTCACACCTAAATTCTTTCGCAGAATTTTCCACGTTGTTGAGTAGCAGAGGCCCAATTGATGCGAACGGCGACGAATCGTTAACTGATGGTCATCATTAACACTGGCCGATACAGCTGCGATATTTTCTTCAGTTCGCACTCTACGTAAACGTGTTGGTGATTTGATGTCCAATAATGTAAATTTGGTTCTAAATTTAGTCACAATAGCTCGAATATCCGCTTCAGTGGGTCGATTAAACTGACCATAAAATGGAAGAAGAGCGCGATAAACTTTCTTAACAGAACACACATTTTTATAATAAAATTCAATGATTTCGAAGCGTTCGGTTGTAAGACGATTCATGGTTAAATTACAAACCAAACTGAAAATGTTTGACAGTGAAACAAAACACAAAACGTGCGTCAGCTGTTTAAACCATCAGCTAAACATCGCTGATATTTGGTTCCCACAAGACGGCATAATTTGTCGTGCAGTGCGCTAACAATCGATTTATTGCAAAATCAATTTGGTGACAACTTTCTTGCCAAAAATAGTCCTGTTTACTGGCCCCTCGTTCGTGCGTTTTAACGCCTCTGGATTGCTTTTCATGGGGCTATGTTAAAATCATTCATTTATGCCAATGCTTGAAGCATTGGAAGCCAATATTCAAGCCACCCCTGACATCATATGGCAAGAGTCATTGGAAAAAGAAGTAAAAAATTAGACTGATCGAATTTAACTCGAATTTAAATCGAATCTAAAATGAAAACGATTCAAACTCAATTCTGAACTTTTCGACATCACCCGGAATGGAGAAAAGGAGAACGCATCGGAATGTATGTATGTCGTTTTAGTTTTCACATCATGTCGAAATGCAGAACACACCGAAGTAAGCCACAAGGTTAGCTAATAAACTAAAAACAAAAAAACAATGTTTACTATCTTCAGGTCATCCAGCATGTACACTGTATGTTTTTGAGATTGTTGAACTCCATTGGGCATAACCTCAAAACACATTTGCTTCAATACTTTTATTAAGGGGTAACCCTAGATTTTAATTTAAACTTGTTGGAAATAATTATGTTTAAAGCTTTTAGGAGTTTTTGGAGTGTTTTTTAAAGTTATGGTCACATCTACTCTGAATTTGGATTCAGCGACGACAAAGACTTACGGTACACCATAGTCAGACCTAAATTTTTGTTGTGTAGCTGCAAATGCAAAAATGATGAATCATAATTTTGAAAATTTTGCATCGTAGAACGCAGAAGGTTTTTCCCAACTTAAAATAATTTGCTAACACATGGACTAACGTGTATTCCGTGTTAGACCCGGGACTTTTCAGCCCATGTGTTATGCTATATTAGCGAAACATCTGAGTTCGCTTTAATGTCGAAAAATTTTCATTACTTTTAAATTTATTATGTGCGAATTTTTGAACTCCTGGGACCTAAATGCGAGAATACAGAAGTTCGTGAATTACATGGCAGACATATTTTTGCCCATGGAAAATTCAGAATTAATAATTAAATTTAATTTTCACAAAATTCTGCTATTATTTGTTCGTATTTGTTTATCCTCTCGTTTGAACACTCAAGTTTACAAGACATCCAATTCATATCACAAAATTCTTGCAATATTCTTTGTTTCACATCTTATGCTTTGTCTTCTGCCCCTCTCAAGAATTGCATCAGACGTCTTCTGGAAACCACGACAACGACTACGACAACTACAAACTGTCAAATTAAAACTTCAAACTAATTTCTTGAATGTCACATGCGCGAAAATGCCAAAGTGCCGTTATGGTTATAGAAATAAAAAGGGAAAATAAACAAAAAACAAAGTAATTTGGTATTTCCGTGGCAAAAACAAAACGCTTGCAAAGAGGCGTACAAGAAAAACTTAAAATGCAAAATGTTCCCACTTACAAATTATGTAATTTCCACAATGAGTGCGTGAAATTTTGCTACTTGCAACTTGCTGCACTTAGTGCAACTGCCACTCAAAACAAAAGAAAATAAGGGGAAAGCAACGAAAAAAAACCAGGACGTTATAACAGAAGCAGTAGAGTTCCAGTGTACGAACGCACACACCCAATAACTTACATTGGGATAGGTATTAAATCGCAAGTTTGCGAAGCAACGAAAAATGTCCGTGCAGGGAATTGAAGTACAAGTATAGCAGTTGCCAACAATTACCAGCAACATGCCACTTGCCACATGCCATTTTCATCAAACCGCGCTCGTCACGCAAACACCGTTAGCAGTGAGCAGTCAACGCCCCTATCCGCGCTGCCCACGTTTGCTACTCGCGTTTTGGCATTTCAAAATTATCAACAATTTGAGCACTTAACCGTAGTTCTCCGCAGGCGCCTCCATTCAACATGTCCCCGTAACCAACTACCACTTAGTTGTCACCACAGAGTTTGCAACAACAAAAACATCCCATCCGAATGTACCGCAAAAACATCTGTACTTGGGCTCAAACTTACATATATACATAGACATACACATACATGCATGCACAACTACTACAAAGTGTGTACATAATCATTTAGTATGCGTGTGTGTATTTGTTGTTTGCGCATTTTGGCATACTTATTGCTACTTACAACAACACTAAAGTAGCATAAGACAATTTGACACGAAACTATTTGCCATCTCCTGCATTCGCGTCACCAGCCCCAACTCCTCGAGATGGTTCAATCATTTTATATTTTCATTTATTTATTGCCAAAAAGAAGAAGGAATTAAATAATTCCACTTGTCACTTATTCGCCCTTATTTACAGCCCCTAAATGTCCTCTGCACACAAAATAAGAGCAATAATTTAATTTTATTGTTCTAACCATTTTTGGATATTTCTTAGAACCCATAAAAGTGGATCTTCAAAAACTGCTGCCTTGCTTCGTTTTACCTTAACCGGTCGGCGTAATTCTCTTAAAATTGGCGCACGTTCACCCTTCTCGCTTTCAGCTGCTACAATGTGGAAATGTATGTGTCCGTACTTGGAGGTGCTTATTACTTAGTTCGCTTTCTTTGAGTTAGAGATTCCTAGGTTTCTGGGTAGCGGTTGCACTGCCCCTTCTTCAAATTCACTAACTCTGCTACACAAATTGCCATCGCATCGCCCTTTCCATCTTACTTGCGGTTCGGTGGAAGAAAGACTAATTACGTTTGTAATAATGAAATGTTCGCCCATATTCAAGCCACTGTTCTCTTCCTTATACATAAGTAGAAGGTGCAAATGCTGCTATGTAGGCAACTATGTATACTGGTACAGGAGGCATAACCACATATCGAAAGGCTTGATGCTAATATCAGACATTCGTCGTTTTTATTTGCGGGTGCGTAATTATATTGAAGGCGAGGACCCAAGTATTAAGAGAAAACAATAGTAAGAGGACAATAGTAAGATGAAAATAAATAGCCAAGGTGAGATGGTGCAATATGCCATTTTATTTAAGAAAAATTTTTTTTTTTTTTAAGTTTATGCATTTGACGTAATTTTTTATTTTAACTCTATTTACTTGTACTTAAAAAAAAGTATGTCATGCAATGGAAATAAAACTGTTAAATTTTCAAACAAAGTTGGCAATTCATCAAACAAAACTCTGGTAATTTTTGTTCCTACGTTCCTTGTAGATCAATTTGCGTACGTACTCGTTTGCATCAAAAGTGGAGTGTGAAAACTGACTCTATTCATTTATTAAACTACTTTCTATACATTCAACATCTAATTTGTAAACCTAATAAAAGTCAAATAAAATTATCAAGGAAACGTGTAAGTGTTCGACAAATGGTCAATTTCCTTTCCTTTAACAAGTCCAACAAACACTTCGAGTCTCTTTCGGTTTATAAATCCACAAAAGTCACAGGCGCCGGAAAGCAAACTTCTATATACTCGTAGTGCACATCATTTACAAATTTGTACATATGTTTGCATGTATCTTTTTGAGTAGTTGTTGTACGTGTATGTACATAGAAGCCTTCCCGACTTCAATGGCAAATAGTACGAGCATGTTGAGCGAATCTATTGATGTCCGCACATATCAGAAAATAATTGGTCTGATACTCTCCGCCCTTATGAGTACAGTGGCCTTTCTTACACACTTTCAGGCGTCAGCCCACACTTCCACCAATGACAAGTACAAATAACAGGGACTTTGTGCTTTAAAGCAACTGCTTAAGCACACAACTCACGTATGTGATATTATTGGGCACGTCCAACGCACCGCTCACCCTCCTTAAAATTCAACCAACTCATTCCCAGTCTGTCGCATGGATTCTTCTTACTCCATTGCCACTCGTTACCATTTCCGTTATATTCTTGCATTTAAAAGCTAAAAATTGAGACCACTTAAACCGAATGAGGAGTGAATTTGAAGACATATGACCTAAAAATATGCTACGTATTTTGCATTCCATGAGTATTTTGTTGCTTACGCCACTTGTTTTTTTTTTTTTTTGTGGTAATGACTTGTGTGATCACAAGATAGACTGTTTGTGTTTTGAAAATTTGGTGAGCCACATGCTTAGAAGACACGTTTGTCACAAAACTGTTATCTACATATGCATATGCATACTGCAGAATGCTGTTGAGTTTTAGGAATCTTTTTAAATTCGATAGGTTGTGTTTTGACTGCGTTAATAATGGTATACCTACATGCCATGGTTTGTGCCCCAGGCCTTTTATTTGAAACACAAGTGCTGAATTATATGTAATTCAAATTTTAAAAAACTACAATACATGCAGAAATACCTAATACCAAGGTATAAAAATTTAATTATTGTATTTGTTGGCACTTTTTACTTGATTTAGGAAGTGTGATTCCCTAAATTAAGTAACAAAACACTTTCTTTAAGCGTTTTAGTCCCTTAAGGTTTTACCATATTTTTTTTCAAGTTTTCAAGATTTAAGCAATATCCATGCTTTCAGCAAAATATAGCAACTAGTTAAATGGTCCATTCACTTATCTTAAACTTTCTTAAGTTTCAGTAGACCTTTTGATTTGGAATTTTATTCCTTTTTTTCAATCTTATTCACTCTTATCGGAAATAAATTGCTTAACATTTTTTTGAATTTTTAATATGTGATGCGAAAACTGACACTAATATATATTCATACATATACTCACGGGCAAAATTATTCACACAACAACTAATTTCTTATTTGATAATCTTCTATCTATCTTGAGAAAAAATTTATGTAATTAAAAATTTTATTCTAAGAAAAATCCACATATTTAATGTATTATTTAAAAGTAACATAGACTGAACAAAACTTTACTCCATGAATGAAAAAAATTCTTCATATTTTTAAGAGACAAAATTATTCACACAATTCAACTTCACAAGCAAAGTATTAAGTTCAATAAAATTTTAATATTCAGTAGGCATTCATTTCTACCTGATGACTTCATTAAGTCTATTTAGCATAGAGTTAGTTAATTTTTTAGTCACATTTGGACTCAAATTTCGCTGTTCCTGCTGGAGTACCTCCTTTGGTTGGGTTTCGCTAATTACACCGGCACACAAAAAAAAAAAAGTGGGGAGTACTTTTGACTAGACCCATATATCCCTATGTATTTTGACGCGCTGAATCCGAATTCGGTGTCCGTTTTGCCCGTACACCCCCAAGATTTTAAGTAAATAGCGAAAAACCGTGAAACCCCATGAAAAATCGCTGAAAATCGCATTTATAGACGTTTGTCAATTTTAAAAACTTTTCTTATGAGTGTATTATACCTGATTTCAGTGTATTTTGACGCAATGAATCCGAATCCGGGGTTTGTTTTGCCCGTACACCCCCAAAATTTTGATTAAATAGGCTAAAACCGTGAAAAACCGTGAGAAATCGCTGAAAATCGCCTTTTTATACGTTGGTAAATGTTAAAAAGTTTTCTTACGAGTGTATTATACCTGATTTCAGTGTGTTTTGACGCACTGAATCCGAATCCGGTGTTTGTTTTGCCCGTACACCCCCAAAGATTTGATTAAATAGCGAAAAACCGCGAAAACTCGTGAAAAATTGCTGAAAATCGCATTTGTAAACATTGGTAAATGTTCGAAAGTTTTCTTGTGAGTGTATTATACATGATTTTAGTTCATTTTAATGTGCCTAATACGAGTTAAGTGTTCGTTTTGCTTTTAACTACAGATTTTGCATAAACTGTCCATATGCGACTGTGATTGCATAAAGAAAATGATAAATTTTTTTCATTTATTTTTCATTGAGTGCTTATGATAGAGATGGAAAAATATGTGAGAAATGCTGCTCTTACACTGTTCTTCTTCTTTTGTAACGTACTCTTTTTTCTTCAAACGATCTATGTAATGGATTTCTATTTCTCTTCTTGTTCTTCTTTTTTTCGTCTCTCTGTAACATCCAGCAAAAATCCGCCATCATGTTGACATCACATCTTCCCTGATACCGATTCTCCATTTCACTTATGTCTTGATGGAATCGTTCACCTTGTTCTTCACTGTAATCTCCTAGATTTTCAGGAAAGTAGTCGAGGTGAGAGTGTAAGAAGTGCAATTTTAAGTTCATTAAACAACCCAAGTTTTTGTAATTTTCTAGTAACCCGTCAACTATATTCTCGTAATCCTTACTTTTCGAATTTCCTAAAAAGTTTTGAGAAACATTTTTCAAACTTCGCCAAGCTGCTTCTTCAGTGTTGTCCATGTTTCGTAAGTCTCTTTTAACTTTGTTGAGTGGGCTATTGGAATTGGTGCAAATGTATTACCATTATGGAGAAGAACGGCTTTCAGACTTCGTTTTGACGAATCAATAAAGAGTCTCCATTCTTCATCTTCATATACATTTGGTTTTAATTCGTCCACCCATCCTTTAACATCTGAACAATATTCCAGTGAATTTTCTGTATCGTTTGTAAAAAATTTCCTAAACTTCTTCTCTCTATCACGATAAAAGTAAGCAGTTGTTCCATTTGCCAACAAGTGTTTCCTCTTGAGTGCTGCCGCTAAATATTCAGCTCCGTCTTTAGGTAAACCTAAATCTCTTACAAGGTCATTCAATTCTTTTTGAGTAAAGGTTTGAGGAGCTTTCCTCTCACCAGCTGGCAGGAATTCATCATCCTCAGAACTCTCTTTATCATCGGATTCATCTACTTCCATTGCTTCATCCTCACTACATGGGTCGACATATATGGATCCAGAAGCTGTTTTGTCTGAGTGTATCATTCTTTCTGGTTTTACTACTGAAGAAACGTTGGCATATGAAATTGAAGTTTTGGTGGCAGCCGTAAAACCACTGGTCTTCGTCATGCAAAAATAGCAATCTTCTCGAGACGCTGGTGTAGACCACATCATGGGTTTCGAAAATAGTAAATGCTTCCGTTCATTGGATTTTTCCCACTTCCATAGCATTGTGTTGCAACGACCACAAACTTTGTTAGGCATACACCCTTCGCCTTGTTTCGTAATATTTATACCAAAGCATTTGCTGTAAACAGATTTCAACTTTTCAGTTAAAGGTTTGCGATATTTTGCAAGTTCAAATTCGCCACAGATGTAACAGAATGAATCTCGATCTTTGTTACAAGTATGTATCTGATTTCTTGTAGCATTATACTCTAGAGAAGCCAAGTTACCCACTAATGTAGAGCTGCGGTCGCTGGATGACGACGACTGCGGGCCCGCTTTCTCACCCTGACCAGTCGCCGATACTGGGGTATCCCTCCCCTGCATCGTAAAGCACTTGCTTGTACTTGCCATGACGGCACGATAGCCGTTAACCCAGGGCTCCGCCAGATTGCTCTGTTGCCCACCGTCACCTCGTGGAGGTGCCCTGGTCGCAAGTACAAGCAAAAGAATAGATTCATATGCCAAGGTTTCTTCAGTAGTAAAACTATCCATGAACTAGCCTATTTAATCAAAATTTTGGGGGTGTACGGGCAAAACAAACACCGGATTCGGATTCAGTGCGTCAAAACACACTGAAATCAGGTATAATACACTCATAAGAAAAGTTTTTAAAATTGACAAACGTCTATAAATGCGATTTTCAGCGATTTTTCATGGGGTTTCACGGTTTTTCGCTATTTACTTAAAATTTTGGGGGTGTACGGGCAAAACGGACACCGAATTCGGATTCAGCGCGTCAAAATACATAGGGATATATGGGTCTAGTCAAAAGTACTCCCCACTTTTTTTTTTTTGTGTGCCGGTGTAATTAAAAAGCTTTCTATGGATTAGTAATCATTTTGCTAATTTACAAAGTATCTGTGTCAATAGTGATCCTAGTCATATAAAGCGAAGCGCTCTCTCAGTGTTTTTAGTGACTTCGCAGATTTTGGAAAAGAAGTTTTACAATTTTTGAAGGCTGCTCGGCATGAAAGACTGTATGACCTTCCAAAGTAACCGACGTGATACTACATTTTCTGTCTAGTGAACAATTGTCGTAAATAGCAAACTGTATTAAAATAATAGTTAGTTTTAGAATTTGCCTCTGAAAAAAATTTAATCTATTTGGAAAGCTGTGCATGCTTAGATTTGTCTAACATACGCATTAAAATGCTACTCACATTATTTTTGATAAAAAATACAATTCTTCGCTTAACAGTTTTGCATTTCGTATGCGTATCCAGAATTTCTTTGATATTAAAATTTCGCCAACGTCTTCCAACTAAGAATTCTGCCTTGCATTTAAATTTCTTGCACTTTTAATGTGCTCAGGCGTGCGGTCAATAAATTTTACTAAATGTTGCTGTCCTTCACTTGTACGTGATTTCAAAATGCCAGCTGCCTCTGAAATATTATATAGACAAATATGAAGAGTATAAGTGAGCAAATGTGCTGGTATTTGCATGAAATGTGTTGAGTATAGTTCGACCAGCAGATCAGCCATTTATCTTCTATCGTCCATTCTTATGTATTGTATTATACTTGTAGGCGTTAAGAAAGTATTCTGTGCTAAGAAAAATTAGCTTTCGAACGTTCGTAGGGATATTCAAACAATATTTTATCTCAGCCAATTCAAATATCTCAAAACAGACAGAGTCACCGAAATCGTCACAGAAAACGACAACAATTTGCGATTTCACTTCACTTTTTTAAATCAACCTTTTGTCTGCAACACTTCGTCTGAAGCAAAAGTAATCATTTAAACCAAATGGTGGCCTACTCCTACTCTTACTTCAAAGTGTTTTGTTTGCCTATTTAAATAGCTAGAAGATGAAAGATAGCAAAACACCAGCATACACTTAAATTCATACGCAAGCATACACTAGAGAGCTCGATTTTTAAGTACCGAAAATAACGGGAAAATGATATTATTGCTTTAATTATTACTACCACAGATAAAAGCCGCTAGTTGCCATATTACGGCCGTATGCGTCTGACCCATGGGGCAACCCTAAGAACACCAATAACGAAATCGTGCAACGAGCGAAATCGAAAATTCTGCGAACAAGATTCCTGGAGCATTTGGATATATTAAAAATGAGGGCCATCGCGAAGACCTGCAGTTGTGCGTTATATAAAAATAAAATGTGTACACAATCTTATTAGATATAAAATCTGTAGTAACACTTGACCACGTAGAAATTACTTAACAGCCCAGCCTCAGCTTCATAGAGCAAATTAAATATTTAAATAAAATCATCTACTAAGTAAATAACCGAATAGTCAGCGGTCGCCGTAACCGATTGCGTTGGTGCGTAAATACCATTCGGAAGTGCCCAGCTTTGAATCTCCGGGAAAATCTCCGAACGAAAAATCCCACTTTGGCCCATTTAGAGTGCTCCAATCGAGTCCAAATGTATGACCGACCCCCACTAACTTTGGACGGCCGATCCACCCATGCCAGTGGCACACCCCCTGGAACTCCCTGGGGGGTTCCCCATACAATCATTTCAAAATATCACCATTTTTGGCCCTTACATGAGAAAAGAAACTAAAAAGTTCGACCCAAATTGGGGGGCATCAGAATTCGTTTTAGAGGTATGGTTCCTTCGGCCAAGTTTCTTATTTTGATCCCTAGAATATGATTTTCACAGAGCAATGGGCGATTTGTTTGCCTCCCCACAAATCGACCCGGCCTAATATATGTATATGTAAGTAAATATAAACTATTAAACTAATATTAATTAAAGAAGCCGCATCATAATTATTCCTGGATCGTTGGTAGCTCGTTAAAAATATATATACTGACAATGAGTAGGAATTTTTTATTTATATAATACTTTAATAACATTAAATTATTATCTTTTGATAAATTATGTTAAGTGTTATGATTTACTATATTTATCTTTAATTTTAGTTTTTTTTAGTAAAAATACCTTTATTTTTTGTTCATTTATGATTACCAAAAGCCAGCTAAATATAATTTTAGCTGCAGTAATATTAATATTAGGGGGTTATGGGTTATTACGAGTTTTTTCAATTGCAAATGGTTACTAAGGGCCAGTTTTTCAATGTAAGTTTAACGGTGTTTTCCAGTCGAACTTAGTTTAAAAATTAACCACCATAAAATGTAGTCTACGTACATATGTATGTACGTTTACAGTAAGAATACGCCAAGCGAAAACAATTAAACCGACGTGAGGTCAATAATACTGGTCTAAAATTGTATTGCCCCACGGATAAAATAAATAGAGCACTTTTGGATTTTATTATTGTGACCAGTGACCAATGAACTTCAGTAGCCCAGGGTTAGCGTCACATTCTTCGGTAACCACCACAGTCTCCAGACTTGAGTCCCAACGGACATTTGTGGGATGAGTTCCGTAAGCGTGTCCGCAAAATTAAAATAATTATCATACTGCCTGAAATAGGCGCCACCTGGGTCGAAATTTCTCAAAAATTCAATTCAATCGCGTTGTCATTATTATTGTTTGCTTAAACGCCGATAATGAGAGGCATAGTATCAAAGTCAGTGGTTTCCACTTTCTTTCATCGTTTGTTTGTTTAGCTTGCGTTCAGGTGAGATTCTTGCTAATTTCTCATGAATGTTGCGTCGCACGGATCCTTTGGGTCCCTCACTGCGCCTGTAACCTTGAGGGTGCGATTCTCAGCCCGTTGCTGGTATTTCTTGCGCGGATTTTTTAAGAGTATGCCTGATCCAGGCCCTCTTACGGATTTCAACATTGATTGCGATATGATTGCATCATCTGAGTTAATATGTATCTTAGCTATCCAGTTTTCTGGCCAACAAGCGGAGACATGGATTTACCAAAGTTTCAGTTTGTATGCTAATTTCTGTAGTGCTGGCCAGGACTTCTAGTCGTATAATGAAAATTTCAGTTAAAAATACGTATTTTCAGTAAGGTGTTTGGAGTGCCATACGTATTTTAGCATTTCGAATGCTGCTTTTACTTTTTTTAATCTAGCTGATATATCGTTTAGGGCGACAACATCTGCAGTAATTTGACTACCAAGATATGTAAACTCCTGCATCTCGTCGATCTGTTGGCCAGCAATGTTGACATTATTGGGCTGGATAGTTTTGATATTCGTGCTTTAGTCAATAGCAATTAGCGTAAAGTCCTGTTCGACGATTCTTTTGTCTCCAAGAGAACGTGAATATGGGCTGGAGGGTCTTTAGTTTGAGCAGAGCGATACCGCATGCCACTTGAAGAGGCTTATCGATAGTAAAATTACCGTCAGAAATCGACTTATGCTCGAGCTTCAAAAATCTTGTGATATGACCTCTTAGGAATATTATAGCTGAAGTTTTTTGAGCACATTTGTGCACATCAGCACACAACTCTTGCAGCCTTGGTCATACGGCCTCAGCTGATTTTTTTGGTTATTGAAATGTTGTTAGAAATTCATAAAGACATTTCATTCAATTACGCCTTATTATAACTCTCAAGTAACATTTTCCTATTCATTAGAACACGACAGTATTTACAGGAAATACATAAACATACTGGTAGACAGCTGGTATCTGTTGGCCACCCGTTCAAATTTCTGGAACAAGGTCATAATGCTTTTTTCGTCTAAGTCTCGGGCATTGCTCATCTGGGTTGGCAAGTCGCCGAGCTCAGGAATCACAAAATCGTTTTGAATGATCAAAAAGTGAAGTTGCGTGAGTTAGCTGACATCGTAAAGATATCAGAAGAAAGTGTTGGCTTATATTGCATGAGCATTTGACTATGAGAAAGCTCGGTTGAAAGTGGATGCCGCGTTTGCACTTCGAATTGCTCCCACATCTACTGTATTCGCCAGATTTGGCTTCCAGTGACTGCTGGTTGTTCGCAGATCTAAGAAAATGCTCGCCGGTAAGAAATTTCGCGCGGATGAAGAGGTTACCGCTAAACCTGAGGCCCATTTTGAGGCAAATCGTTCTACAAAAGTGGTATTGAAATGTTAGAGCGGCGGAGGATTGATTGCGTTGTTCTTGATTACGTTGATGAATAAAGCTAGTTTTGAACAAAAAAAACGTATTTTCTTTGTTCGGCCCGGAAATTTTCAGCCTATGTATTATACATAGTAATTGTTTGCGGTCAATCAAAGCTCTCTTTGTTAAATTCAGCTGCAATAAAACTGCGGCCTGTTTTGTTTGCGGCCAATCAAAGCTGTCTTTGTTAAATTCAGCTGCAATAAAACTGCCCATCAACAGATTGAAAAGAATTTTTGAATGAAACTTTTCGAACGGTACCTTCGCGATCGCTTGAGGGATTGCTAAAATTGCTGCGATACCAATTATGATAGCAATGGTACCACCGATATGCAAAGTATGCTGACATATAAAAAAAAATGTATATTTATTGACACTTCTTCTGAGTTTTTTTTACGGCAATAACTCATACTGCAATACTCAATTACATGCACCGCTTATACGAGTATTAGCTTTTTGTATAAAAGGGGTAAGATCTCGATACCTTATTTTCGATACCAATACAAATATTTGTATCGATATTCACCTTCTGATTGGTCATTCGATACTTTCTTAGCATCACACCATCCCTAGTCAGGAGACTTCCATTTATATGGCGCCCAATTTTCTTGATTTTGTACGAGTTCTCAATGCTTTCAAGCAATAGGAAATTATGCTTGTATCGCGTCCAACTATTCTGTATCTTTTTTTCCGCGTTTGGCACGAATCTTTACTGCGTAAGGTCTCCAAATCTTTCCCTTCAAAGTTTTTTGAGGTTTTTATTTCAGAATGTTAAGACATCGGCGAGTTAATACACCTTTACAGCTAAAGTCATCAAATTAAGCATTCTTAAGGAAGAGTATATTACAGTATAGTTCCGAGCTGTCTGGTACAGCTTACGTAAATTTCTCATTTTCAAGTTAATCCTTCAGATAACTGCAATTGTCGGAACATTTTCGTGCTTATAACTAATAGTAAAAAATGAGGGAAGGAGCAAGGGTTTCACACAAATCTGGAGTTATTAATAGCAAAGCTACTTAACTTTGTTTAACTTTGTGCCTTCATATGTTCATCACTTCGTCAGCTTTTGGCCATTTGGAGTTTGCAAATCATTTGATTAATCACTTGCCGCTTTCGCGCTCTTTGCCTTCTACATACTTTCAGCACTCTTAACTGTCATATTTGTCAACAGGATTGCCAATGTAATGCATAGCACCTAATTTTCTCTGCACTGAAATACTGAAAAATGAGCAATGGACTGCGCTCACTCAATAGGTCTAATTTTTTTTTTTTTTTTGTGATGCTGATAAATTGTTGCTACTTGCCCTATCCGCAAACAGTTATGTGCTTCAGGAACTAAGTATGGAGTGAGTATGAACGCGCACAGTCCCATACTCCCTGGTTCCATCACCCTCAAAGGCATGCCGCGAGCTGTGCTCAAGTGTCGACGCGTTTGAAATACTTGTAATATTGTTGTTGCCGACTGTTATGGTTATCGCTTCATGCTAGTGCTGTTCACATACAAGTTAATATATTTGTCTTTAGTATCCTTGTTGGCTTTGTACCAATTGAAGTTGTACCAGTATTATCGTGGCAATAATTCAAGACTTGAGCTATGATAGCTAGATTCCATAATTCAATAGGATCTGCACTACTGAGGTGCATACCTACACACAGCTCTACAAGTATATGTGCATGAGTGCACTGGTCCCCACGCAGAATTCCGCAGGAAAGGCGTGAATATAGTAAAGACAAGTAGCATTGGCTGCGCAAATCTAAATTTATGATTATTGAAGTTTAGTAACACACCAGCACAACGAAGAAGGAAGTAACAATTGGCGAAAATATGCGCCAAAATTCCGTGGATGAAGTAAACGTATTTGTCCCTTTACCACTCTTAAACAACTTGCTCGATGTACTCGTGTAGCGGTAAGAAGAAAACCCTTCAAAAGAGGAGGATATAAATATAGCTTTCTGATTTCGTAATCCCACTTTTGGCTGTTGTACACTTTTTATTTTTCGTCCTGATGTTTTTACTCTACATTTCATGCATCATCAACGTCAATGCGTGGGGTGGATATATGAAATTTTATTTTATTGACAAAGCACAGCAAAATAAAACAAGCGTGCATAGTAAATAAATAAAAATAAGAAAACCATCAAAAATCGGTGCGTACACCAAAATTATGTAGGAAGCGGAATGGTCCTAAAAGGGAGCGTACGTTGTTCGTGCGATATGACTTTCATACGAAGCGCTTCATTTCACAGCCAACCATCTTTAAAAAGATTTAGTATGTATTAAATTGGCGGCAGGGTGTTGACAGAAATCAAAGCATTTTACGCCACCAATGAAAATTTCTAAATAAAATGAAATGAATAAATTTTAAGAGCGAAGCATCAAAGAAAACCATATCGGTTTCTCAGGTGGCAGTAGACTACCATAGCATTAAAAATGCTGATGCAATACAATTTTGATATTTTTACCTCATTACGTAACGTAATTAGATTTCATGGTAGACTCAATTTTCGCATGTGCACTGCTAAGTGCTGTCAGCGCAGCTGAAAAGTGTAAAGCAGTAAAGGAAGATAAGTGTTTGCACATAGTTTGCGCACTAAAAGCACGAACTTGATTTTAAATTTCAAACAGTGAACGAATGCCTTCATATTCGACAGGCGAGTAATTTTGGTACTCACTTCGATTAGTAATGAATATTGTCTATTATATTACTTACATATATGGAAGTGGCATTTCATCACCTTATTACCAATAAAAGTCTACTTTAATATCCATATGATTTCATGGCTGCCAAATCGACCGGAAGAGCTCCTCCAGATGACTTCCAATTGAGGTCGAAATATCAACAAACAA
This sequence comes from Anastrepha ludens, assembly GCF_028408465.1. Classification (NCBI taxonomy): domain Eukaryota; kingdom Metazoa; phylum Arthropoda; class Insecta; order Diptera; family Tephritidae; genus Anastrepha; species Anastrepha ludens. The sequence goes on from NC_071502.1 coordinate 77,384,226, forward strand.
ATAACAGCAATAACTTCATTTGTTGTCACAAAATAAATATACAAAACATCACTATGAACACAGTTGAGGTCAGATAATAGAAGAGTGGTGCTGGCAACTGAATAAAAATGTTCGACAAAAATTCATAACCTGGTGGAAAAATAAAATCCCAAAATATGCAAATCCCGATTTACAGAGGGTTCTTTGTATTTTGAATATAATAAAAACTCGAAGGTTTTTGTCGACATAAATTGCAAAGAGGGGTATTTTAGTTTCGATCATTTCATATATGAGTCCTATGGATATTTTACATTTTAGTATTTGATATTAAAAGTTTTGAATACTTTTTGTTATGTTTTATTTATTATACTGAATTAATAAGAAAAACATGCCCAGAAATATGCAATATTTTACGTAGTTTTTATTGAATTATTTGGAATTATTAGAAATCCTGTAAGGGTGCCTTAGTTTTTGGCAACATTGCATATACAGTATAACGTCATCTAACAGGCACCCCTATTAGACGAGCACTTCCCTTGGGAGGGCATCTTTGCCTATAACAAGTCTTAGATAGCGGAACAATTGCCCTGTCTTGAGTGAACACATCTTTTCGGCGGACAAAACTTGACTGACGATGTGTATCCGCCCAAGGGAGATTTCACTGCATAGTAAAGTAAGATAAAATCTTTAATTCTCTTTCACTTTTTGACTTAATTACAGTGGACTTTCAATATAATGAACTGTCGTTTTAACGAATTAACGAATCCATAAAAGTATCGCAATTATGTTTTACACTAATTAATGAACTTTGGTTTTCGTTTGGGAAACGATAATTAAATTATTATTTTTAACTGCATAAAATGATTCAAATATACACGACGCTATCATTGACTTTTAATAAGGCGTTTTTCAATAGGTGCGCTTCAACTTTTTTCCGATAGGGAGGGCGAACGACGCAATATTTTTTATTTTTCGCTTGTCATTTGTAAACTTCATTAGTATACATTTCATCATGGAACGCTACACACTTGAGCAACGATTGCAAATCGTGCAAATTTTTTATGAAAATAATCTTTCTGTTGCTGCTACTTTAAGAGCGTTACGGCCATTTTACGGTCCATTTAACAAGCCATCCCGTTCGACAATCGACCGTCTAGTGAAAAAATTTGTATATACGTTTTCGCTACATAATGTTCCGGTGCCAGTGAGAGCAAGAAGTGCACGAAGTGTTGAAAATATTGCTGCCGCCAGGGCTTCAGTTCAAGAAGACGCAAATGTGTCGCTCACACGACGTTCTCAACAATTGGGCCTTTCTGTGTCGTCATTGTGGCGAATTTTGCGAAAAGATCTTGGCCTACATCCGTACAAGATCAAGCTGACACAAGAACTGAAGACGTTTGACCATTTGAAGCGACGTCGATTCGTAAATTGGGCTGAAGATCAACTCGACAATGATCCAGATTTTTTTTGCATCCCGAAAAAATCACTGTTTGGTGCGGTTTACATGCCGGCGGCGTAATTGGCCCATATTTTTTCGTTGACGAGAACGATCGCCACGTTACTGTGAATGGAAATCGATACCGCGACATGATAAACGATTATTTTTGGCCGCAATTGAATGGTATGGACTTAGCCGACATGTGGTTTCAACAGGACGGGGCCACAAGCCACACAGCACACGCTACAATTCATTTGTTGAAGAGTAAGTTCGATGAGCGCATTATTTCCAGAAATGGACCGGTCGAATGGCCGTTGCGCTCGTGTGATTTGACGCCTCTAGACTATTTTCTTTGGGGTTATGTGAAGTCATTGGTCTACAGTAACAAGCCGGCGACGATTTGTGAGCTCAGAGCCAATATTGAACGCGAAATTGCTGGAATTTCGGCCGATTTATGCAAAAGAGTGGTCGAAAATTGGGTTCAACGATTGGGCTTCGTAAAACGTGCACGCGGTGGTCATGCAAAAGAAATCTAATTTCATACTTAAATGTATATGTTCAAACTCGATAATAAAAAAAAATTAGTTAAAAAAGTCAAACCGTTAGTGTTTTATTCAAAAAAAAAGTTGAAGCGCTCTTACTGAAAAACGCTTTACAAGACAGTTGAAACAAATTCTGTATTATCCAAAGAGTCAATGAGTAGGAGAAAACGTTTAAATTAGTTAAAGATTAGACAGTTAAAGTCAGGGAATAAATTCAAAACAACCATCGCACAAAATTCTTTAGATCCATAAAAAATTGGTTTCACAAAAGCAAGGAGGACCTCTCACCAAGATTTATGAAAGGATTTTATTGAAAAGATTGTGCATATTATTTTTTCAACTTACGATCTAAGTGTACAACATACGATTCGTGGCAGATTTATTTTAGAAACTACTTATGAATCTTAAGAATAGATTGCGCGACCACATAGATTTTCTCGTATTCATAAATTCGCATGGTTTAAGGATTTTAGGAAGTTGCACGAGAAACACTCAAATACTTTTCGCTCAGTTTGTGAAGCGATCACTTCACGATCATCAGGAATATCAGACAGCATGTCCCATCACCCGGCAATTATAGAAATAAAAAACGGATGGATATTCATTACAGCAGATTTAGGACCAAGGATTAAGAAATATATAAGATATCGAGATATCGAGCAAAGGAAATTTTTAGGATGCTCTGACAAATTTAAAATTTAGAAACAAAGCGAGTATGTACAAGGCGCAACAATTTTGGAGGGTTATTGTCAAATTTCAGCTGCAGAAAGACGACGGAAAGAAGCCACAAACACTCTCCCTTTGGCAATCAGGCGCCAATGAGCACAAACCACAACACCTTCTATAGATTCGCATTGCTCAGAAAGAAAAAAATACTTCTTGAAATATCAATTTGAAAGTAGCAAGCGCCTGGTTATTTTTATTTATAACACACAAACATACGGACTATGTAAATATGCATCTAACAAGAGCAAAAACCATCGCCTCTGCCTTGAGTTAAATGCTTTTATACTGCTATAACCGCATCGCGTAAAAGGAGCCGAAAAGGTAACAAAAATAAATATCAGAAACACGAAAAAAAAAACTAAATCACAAAGCAAAAATAGTAAAACCATTTTCTCAACACGCATTTAGTGGCAAGAGCTTGGGTAGGAAGTTATGTTCGCGGAAGGAAGCCAACAGCGACAGTGCAGCTGCCGGCAGAAGTGGGCGAAGCACATCTTAAAAGTTCCTTGTTTTCCTGTGGACTGTCGTACAGTGACTTAAATATCCAAATATTGAGTAAGTTATTTGCGTTACGCGGCATGAAAAACGTCCGCCCTGCTAAAGGCGAAGGCGAAAGCGTAGGCAAGGAAGAGGATATTGTGGCTGCTGGCTGTTATGTATTGTTGTTTTTGTGATCATTTCTGGTGGAAAGTCTTAATGTTTGCGAATTTTGTGGCATGCGTCGTTAATATTTTACATTTTACGTTCACTTAACAAAAGCAAAAACAACGACAAAAATACCACCAACAACAACTGTAGCAATACGCTTGCCTTAGAGGTTTCGAGTAACTTCATTTCATTTTCGCACGACAAAATAAACATTTGCAATGACGAGGCCATAAGCTGAGACCCTCAAAGTGTGAAGGGCACACAAAGGTAAATCAATGCAAAATTATGTTTAAATTGTTTTTTATTAGCATCTGCTCTTCGTCACTCACTTTCAGGGCTGCTAAACGACTGTCTGCTGCTTACGTAGGTAATAAAAGCGCGACAGCATATTTGGGGAAAGGCTGATTGGGTCTTTAATGAAATATAAATATGTAGATATTGATTGAGAGTTCCAAGCCAGTTTCCCTGTATGTACCTATGTACATAAGCAGGAAGGGACCGCAAATTGCGCCTCTCGATTGCCTTATAGTCACGTGCTTGAAGATAATAAAATCGCTTTCCTCAACAATGTAATTTAAATGCCATGAAATATTTTCGAGTACTGATAATTTTTATGGATTTGTGGATTATTGGGTATTAAAATGCAAAATGGGCAAACGCTCCACTTAGGCTTGTAATGAGATATGCAAATTAGATGCAGTGCACATTTGAGTGGCGTTCTGTGCTTTTAAATTTCAGGTACCGACTAATTTTGGGTTTGTGTAGATGCCAAAAACAAAATATGTTCTGAATTTATATTTCACTCTTCTGAGAGAAGTTTGGGCATTACTTTATTGCCAACAAATGGACATTTCGCATTTAGTCATTAGCTGTAATGCACACAAGAGAGTTAGAATATAAAGATTAAGCCATCGTAATTTACAGTCCATCAAGTTGATGTATTCCTCGAATAAGATTTAGTTGATTGCACCATGAGAGGCATAAAAACCGTATGCGATTTCCCGTTTTTTCATCTTCTCTCCCCTCCATTGCCAACTTCCGGGGTGTTCCATTTGAATTAATACTAATGTGCCTGCATACGTACACATACATGCTTACATGCTGTTATACATCGTTAAATACCATTTCAAGTGTGAGTTAATGGCCATGGTTTCTTAGAATTTCCAAAGTGACCGCAACTACCACATCTACCGCTACACTATCACCAAAGCACTAAGGGCATCACATTCGACTTCGACTTCGATTATGTTTGTGTGGCATTATGTCAAGATGTAGTTTGTGGGTTGTCCGATCGATGTTCATCTTTTGACTAAGTACAAATTGTTTGTGGTACGACAAGCCTGTACATGTGCATGTATTCAAATGGATGTGTCTACTCGTATATTAAGGTACACCACCAAAAAAATACTGTCGATACTGTTTTTCCATTGGAATTATTAAATTGCTTATCGCGTGTTCAGGAATTCTCTTCCGAGTGGACTTCAACCAAATCCAACATTAGGTGTTCTCTGAAATTCCTTGGGGCCGGTTTTCGCATACCCAAGATGCTTATTGCAAGGGCAGATCGGTGGAATCTGCCCTGCACACAATTGTGAACGAGATTGAGGAGTCTCTTTCTCAGAAGGAGCTTGCGGAGGCTTTTAACAAGGTCCTCTCGGAGGCAATCACCAGGTCGCTGGGTAAACTGGGGGTCGAAACCGACCTGATCAGATTTATCTATAAAATGCATCTCCATCCACCGGCAGGTGAGTAGGCGCACTCCGCAAGGTTGTGTTCTCTCGCCTTTTCTCTGGGTTATTGTCGTAAATGACTTGCTGAAGGAGCTGGTGAAAGGGCGCTGCAGGGTGGTTGCCTACGCGGATGACGTCGCATTAATCGTTCGAGGAAAATTTGTGGATACTCTGTACAACCTGATGTAGGGATATCTTAACGTAGTTGTTAGATGGGCAACGGATTGCGGCCTGTCGGTGATTTCTCCTAAGACGGAGCTCGTCCTATTTACGAGGAAACAGACTCAACTTCCCTCACTAAGGGGCGCTCCTCTGATGCTTTCTGACAAGGTAAAGTACCTAGGTATTATCCTTGACAGCAAGCTTACATGGAAGCCCAATATTGAGGAAAGAGTGTATGGATGCAAGGGCGCAATTGGTAAAAGATGGGGCCTTTCGCCTAGAGTTGTTTTCTGGCTATATAATACTATTGTAAAGCCTATGTTGTTATATAAAGTCATAGTCTGGTGGAACTCACTAGAGAACAGGACATTGGTTAACAAGCTGGGGAGAGTTCAGAGGTCGGCACTCATTGGAACCAGTGGGACGCTTCGAACGACTCCTACTCTGGCGCTCAACGCAATATTAAATGTGGTACCCGTAGACATCGCAGGCAGAATTGCCGCTATGCGTACCGCAATCAGACTGACGGGCTGGAGTTATAAGCTCAACCTCACTTAAGGGCACTCAAGCATCATCAGAAACTTCGAGTTCATCCCTCTGTCAACGGATCAGTGTATACCCTCGTTTAATCCCACCGGAACCTTCTCCACTTATATTCCGTCAAGGGAAGAGTGGACGGAGGGCTACACTTGGATGCAGGGCCTGGTGAACTTGTTCACGGATAGATCGAAGTTGGAAGGAAAGGTTGGCGAAGGAGTATTTTGCGATGAGCTCCCCATCAGACTCAAATTCAGGTTACCGGACCACTGCAGGGTGGCCGCAATCAAGGAGGCAGTTGATTGGCTGCTCAAATGCGTACTAACGGTCAAGAAAGTAAATATTTACTCCGACAGCTAAGCGGCAATAATGGCCCTCGGGTCTATGACGGTGCATTCGGAATTGGTCAAGGAATGCTTGACCTCGCTTTCGACTGCGTCCGAATTCTTTGACATCAGCCTCATCTGGGTTTCTGGTCACAGCGACATTGCTAGAAACTGTGAGGCGGATGAGCTGGCCAGACAAGGGACATATGAGGTGATTTTCCCGCGAAGGGAGAGATCCCCCTGATTACCTGCGGTCTGCTCCTGGAAAGATGGGCATCGCAGCAACTCAGCGAACGCTGGGCAAGTACTTTGAGTGCTTTTAACGCATGATTTTTTTAGGTCTGAACAGATGGAAATCGCCAGGGCCCAAATTTGGTGAATAATGTGGATGCGCCAACAATACGCGCTTTAATTTGTGCATTTTAGCCATTGCCCAAATGCTCTTGTAATACGGTTCATTGTCCTGATGAAAAGGCAATTTTTTCTTTTGCAAACTGGATCTTTTTTCAGGAAACCTTTGCTGCAGCTCGTCTAAAAGATTACAAAAATATGCAGAATTTATTGTTTTACCAGTTTGCAAGTAATCCACAAACAAAATTCCTTTCGCATCCCAAAACAGTAATGCCAACACCTTCTTGGCCGATTTCTGGACACGAACTCGTTTCGGAGCCGAAGAACCAGACTTAGGATCATGGTGATAAACCCAAATCCCATCCATTGTGATGAATCGATGCACAAAAACCACTTTATCATTTCAAAATAGCTCTAAATATTGCTGCGAAAGTCGCGTTCGATGGTTTTTTGGTCCATTACTAGTGAATGTGGCACCTCTTGTGCACACCGCTTTCTGAAACCCAATACTTCAGTGCAAATATTGTTTACATTGCCCAATGAGATGTATAAAGCTTCTACTAAATGTCCCTTAGTCACTCGACGATTTTCCAATACTGTATCCTGAATTTTTTCTACGATTTCTGGTGTTGTTGCTGTTTTTGGACCTCCTTGACGTGGGTCGTCTTCAAATCTGGTACGACCACGTTTAAAATGAAGTATGGTGTATAAGCACCATTCACATTCGTTCATAAATTGCCTTTGCTTTTAAACCTTCCAAAAATACAACTTCAATCACCGCGCCGGAAAGAAATGCAAAAAAAAAACAAATTTAGGGTAGTCCAACGCTTCTTTATTGAATAACCAGATATCATCATAAGTCACGAAGTGTACTATAGATCTAATGGGCCAATATTGAATTTGCGTAATACTTGCGAGTCGGCATGGGTTGTAAACGTTCTTAGTCAGTGTAGTTATCTACGAAACTTACAAGAAAGCAAATTAAAAAAGTACAGCTAAAGTAAAACAACTGCAATAGTTAGTATTAGGGTAGATTGAAACAAAATCATCATCCAGAATAAAGTAATAATAAAATTTTATTTGCTAGATAAAATCTCGGATTTATCGAATCAAATTACTGACGTCTGCCTTATTACCCAAACTAAATTCTGTATAAAATATTTTGCTCTAAAATTGGTAAGAAATTAATTGCTTTGATATATTTTCGTGCTGACAGCAGCATATTTGGAAGCATACAAATTTAATTCTCTTACTTATGCGCATATGTTCGACCTGTACATGAGTGCACACATCTATTTTAATGTGTATGCGTAGTTATATGTCATCGTAAATTTACTTTATACTCTAAACCAAATACCAAACGCCAGCACATCGGATTTCGTCCAAATTACACCCAAGTAATGAATTCAATTTTAAAGTTCGTCAAAACAGCAACTTACAACAACTATAATAATCGTACCAATCCGTTATTATATACCCACACACACATTCATTTGCTGTCTATCGTGGAATTTTGCCATAACCATTTCATGCGTGGAGTATGGGGCGTATGAGTAACCTGAATATTACGTGACCGCATAAAAATTCGGTAAAATAAAATAAGAAAGTCAGAATGCATTCGAACATAACAAGCCCCAAAGCGAGATAACGAAATAAAAATTAAAAGAACACATACACTTAAAACATTTTGTTTTAATCTTATCCATGGTGAGTGCTTGCATCCACACCCCCCCCCCTACCTTGCTCTGATATCAATTTCACTCAACAACGCTTTTGTATTTATTAACAAATAGCATAAAAGCTGAAACACCAAGTGCAATGATAGCGCGCTGGTTGCAGTTCAGTGGGAGGGGCTCAGTTGCGTCCTCCTGTTCTGCAACTGTTACCATATGTGCGACATCGCTGTCGCCAGCGTCGAAACCGAAGTCGGAGCCTGTGAACTTCCAGTCCAAATTCGATTAAAAATAAGTACAACTGCAGCAATATAAGCGATCACACACTGCCGTCCATATGCATAGCGACATATATATGTACGTGCCTATCTAAGAACATATATAGCCGGATATACACATATTCTTATATACGAGAGAATGCACATCTACATGCGTATGTGATTTTATTTAATATTGCTCGCAGGCAACGAAATTAAAACATTTCTCTTATATTCAGGGCAAGAGCAGAAGCAAACCGAGCCCTGTTTAAATGGGTAGAAAACCCATAAAAAATATTTTGGGTGTTAAATGCGTACATACTAAATACCTATGCGTGTCCACTCATGCAGTTCTTCCCCTTACACTTTGGTATGACAGTTTTTTTTTTGGCAGAGTATGCGCTCCAGCGCCCATAGCCAATCAATCTTTATTGGCCTCCAGAGAAGGGAATTGAATGGCGCGATTGACCTTTGACTAGTAGCGCACTTCTACAAAACTTATACTTGCAGTTTTTCCAGCAACAAACAGGCAATGAAATCTGAATTGAAATCAATGTGAATATTTTCGAGAATTCATGAAATTGAATGAAACCGAAAATGTTGCTCAGTGAGCAAGGCATCGTCGAAAAGCACTGTTATATGGAATAGAACTAAGGCAAAAAAGAGAAAACATTCATAAATTGAAATTAAATGCATACATACATACAAAAAAAACAGAAATGGTTTAGTTTGATATTGCTGCTAAAAATAACAGAATGCTTGGAAGTGGATGATATGTTTCCGAAATTGGAAAATATTACTTCCAATACAAATAAGATATAATTAATAGAGAGTAAAGTTTCCACAGACGTTGTGGAACGATTTACTCGAGTAGAGTGGCTTTTGCCCTCTCTCTGAAAATTTATAAGGTCTTGGCGATAGCAAAAAGGCCCTGAAACTTGTAGATTTGTAACAGATTTTAATTTATGAAATAGACAAACAACAGCGTTTGAATGGTTCTTCTCGATTCATTTTTAAAAGCATACAGCGGGCGCGTAATGGACGACAAATAATTAGAGAAATGAATTGGCTCCTAAATTCTGGAAATTCGATACAACCGGTTTTTAGATTAAATAAGCATATTGCAGGTGGCGGCCGCCGTAGTAGAAAGGGTTGGTGCGTGACTACCATTCGGAATTAGGAGAGAACGTAGGTTCGAACCTCGCTTCGGATATCAAACCCTTTAGTAATAGTTAGATTATATGACATGGGACAGATAAATAGACATAGGAATTATATGACATAAAACGTAGAACAGGTTGATATATATTTTAGTGATGAAGTATGTGCTAGGGCTGTCGGAGTTATTCGTTTTAGTCTTCGTTTTTGCAGTTCTGAATGTGGAACTTTCAGCATATGTTCGTTTGTGTGTGTTAGTAGTCTGTGAATATCATTTTTGCTGCATTCTCGAATGACGTCTTCGATAAATTAAATTTTAAGGTTCCTGTTTATATCGTCATTGGATATATACCAGCCTGCGTTTGTGATAGTCCTTAGGATTTTTTATTGTAATCGTTGCATTATTTTAAGGTTTGATTTGCTTGCTGTTCCCCATAGTTCGATGCCATATTTCCAGATCGGAGTTATAAGAGTTCTTCTCTTTTAATATTTTTATTATTGATGTGTAGTTCGCTGAATCTACGTCTTTTTATTTCGTTGTTACTTAAAACCTTCATTTCATATTTTACATGTTTGATGCAATTTAGTGCTTTGGTAAGATTGTTGATACTTTCAACATTTTGAATATATATGGGGGGTGGTTTGGGTGTGGGATTTTTCTGCGTTAAAGCTGACTTTGTCCCACTGTCACAATCTGAGTGATCCGTATAGCGAGAGGAGGGAATTGGTATGAGTCACTCAACCAATATGATGTGAGAGACGTTTGCTTTGTTTGTGTTTTTGTTTGTGATTTTTGTTTTTTAATTGTTCTGCCACCTTCAAATGCTGGGACGGGAGAATTTCGCGTGCGCTTTGGTGTAAGGTTTACAGTATTTGCTTGGCTTTGCAATGTTGAATTACCTGTGGACATTGGTGGTGTTCCTGATGAAATTACTGAGTTTGTTATTGTGGTTATGGTGTTAGATGCAAGTGTTGTAACTAGGGTACTCGTATTTATTGTTGTTGTTGTCTAGCTGATTGGAGTAGTTGTGCTGGTTTTTGGCGTGGTGCATTGATCGCTCCAGCTGAGCGTAGCTGAAGGTGAAATTGTTTGCGAAGTTACATCGGGGTAACAATTGTTGGTACAGGTCGAGCAGATTTAATAATTGTTTAGGTTTTGGAGCGAACACTAGTGCGTCACTCTACGCGCTCTCCGGAGAGGCATTCCCTGTTACAGGCATTACATGTTTTTGTATTTTGATTTTTCCTTTTATTTATTTAGTTATTTTAGGGTTGATAAGCAAAATATGCTGCTAAGTTTGACTTAGCAAGTTAAAGCGTCTGTTTCGCTGAGTTTCTTTGCTTTGTTTTGATTTTTACAATGCATTTTAATATTTACTTTAGATATATAGGAACCGTTACGCTTATCAAAAATTAATATAACTTATATAAATTTTAAAGCCTCGTGAGTGTCAACCCTTCCGTTAACTGTCGTGAAATTAAAAAAAAATTGCAGCTCATTGCCTTGCATATACACCCACTCCCCAGGTGGGAGCACGGTTGACTCCATTATCTCCAGGTACATTTTTTATGTTACATATACGAGGGTAATTTGAAGAGTCCATGCTAAATAAAAGCTACTTAATTGTTTCAGGTGCTATTAACTAAACATAACCTTGAGTTCTCGAAGGCTGTGAGAATGGTGGGAAAGGCCATTCCCGTCGAGAAATTAAATTTTTCATTTTTGACGTTGTTCATCGTTGGAGTGTCGTGCGCAAACATTGAAAACAAAAACAACTATCGCGTTTTGTGTTGCTACATGAAGTGTGCACATCGGCGGAAAAAAAGCTTGACCCAGAAATTGCTGCACTATTAATTTAGTGCCTAAAAAACTAAAAATTAAAAATATAAAAAAAAAAACCAAAAAACCGAACCATGGAATAGGATTAAACGGCTTTAGTCCACAAATAATTCACAAATAATTGCTGAACATGTTTCTAATGCTATTAAGTCGATGGACTTGGGTGAAATATTTGTCAAGAATTTGAAGTCCTCGTAGCTTTGTTCTGAGACAAGAAATCTGAACGTAACGGGTAACCTCTCGTTTGGCGTAACGCGTCTGACATTAATAATATATATATATTTTTTATCAATTGCAGACGTTACCAATTCGAGAGTATAGTTATAATTTTCTACGTCCATACTTAAAAACTGTTTATACTTTCTAGAATTCGACAATTCAAAACGATTTAATAGCTTTCCGTAGTGTCTTACTGCTTCTTCTATTAGTCAATCATTTACCAATACTTTTCTGCGTTTTGCTTTGTGTTTTTGCTCTCTTTCCCTTTTTCTTTTTAAGCTCTCCATCTTTACGCTATCAACATAGAACCACATATGAGCCGCTCGCCGTCTATGGCAAACAACAGCGAGGTTGTGCGTGGTCTGTAGCCTGCTTTCAGCGGGCACCTCCCATAAGCAGGCACATTTTTCATTCTCTTAGGTGTCCGCTTAAGAGAGAGTACACTGTAGATACTCACATATGTACATAAATTTTTTTTTGTCAAAAACCGTACAAATCTAAATTGAACAAAATTAAAAAAAATCGGGAAGGTTCTATCATAATTTAAAGCTTTCTTATTGGAACTTCTAGAAAAAATTTCGATATGCAATTTTAGCCTATTATTGTTTTTTGTTTGTATGGGCAAAGTGCACAACACCGAAACCCAATATTAAACATCAGCAACATCAAACTTTTTTATTCGATAATCAATCGCTGCGCCAGAAGCACGGAAATGGCATTCCAAAATGTTCCATTGGAAAGGAATTATTATCGATAACTACTTATAAATATTTTCATCAGGAAAAGGCTGCCGCTGCAAGTTTTAAAATACGAAAGAAATGCGCGGCAAAGGCAGGGCACTTCTTTTGAAAATTTCGCTGGACAGACGTTTGAAAAATAGTACGGTCCCGCAAAAAACAGGGCGTATGGTCACCGTATCCTAGATTGCCTGACTCACGAAACTCAAGTATCCTTCTTAAATTAGCAACTGGATATAATTGACACGTTTTTAAATTTTTAAAGAACATGTTTTTTTTCTTACACGATAAATTTAAATAAGACTTAAAAGGAATTTATTTTTTTGTTTATTCCATATCCGTAAGTAGTTTTTCTAATTTCAGTAGAAATATGTAGAAATGAGTTTTTGATTTGTATTTTTTGCCGTCGAATTATTTAATATTTTGTTGAATGAGAATTAAAATAAATTGTAAATACAGCAGTTACTGTAAACGGCTACAGTTTTTCTTAAAGCCACTGATTCGCCTTTAAGCAAATTCACAAAAATTTAAAATCCCTCTTTTTAACGACCAGTTTTTTTGTTGTTGTTGCTGCGGTCTATATTTATAAATTGATTTTCATAATACAATCTTTAGTAATTTCCCTATGGTTGAGACAATATTTGAGACAGCACAGAAAAAGTAACCCACGGGACATATAAGGAAGAGGATCTGTTATTCCATAGAATGTTATTAACACAATAAAAAGTCTCATGAATTCATAAAAATTATATATTCACAAAAAATGACAACTCAAACACTCATTCCACCTAAAATTTGCAACTCCCGATTGTGCAGCAACCAACCACACCATCCCTGCACAGTAAGCTGCATGTCCAATAAACAAACCATTGGATTCCCCAAACAAATTAATAATAATTCATTCATATCCACAGTCTGAGAAAATTATGTATGTTGTGCGTGCTACACAGAAACCTCCCTTTCCGATTTTTCTCTCTAATAACTCACTAAAACAGTCATTTTTGGACAGCAAAGGCGTTGACTTAACATTACATCGGATGCGGCATCATTTGCTGATTCGTAGCGCACTCGCCGCAAGGCTAGCAAGTGAATTGATTCAAAGGATATGGCGAATAATAGGTGGGGAACCAGAAATGGATTCCCACTTGGAAAACAAAACTGCGAAACATGAGGAAAGCACAAGAGCGAAAGAAAGTGGAGAATTTTCTCATTTCCGACCCGTAATATTTTGTGATTTCCGGATGAAAAAAGGTTTACCAACAGTCAGTAGAACACATACACACACGCACACAATGATGCCCCAGAAAAGCTCATGCCAACGATCACAGCGTGACAATTGCCAGAAGGAATTTCAAAACGCAGACAGGACACAGAGGGAAATACAGATTCATGACTACTCGAGATGAAGATATGCGTGCTATGTTATTTTTATATAGTAATACTGTGCATATGTATGTATGCAAACGTTAATTCGGACACCAGAATGTGGTAACTGGTAAAAGGGGGTCGACTTTGAGGCGCGAATGAGCTGACAATTTTAACGCACATACAAATATTCGAGTATATTCGTGCATTGACAAACACATACATAGCTGCTCAATGCTGATCTGAACATAACGAATTTGAGTACTTATGCACTGGCAGGAGTTGTCAAACCAAAATTCACATGCTGCACGCATCTCGTGCCACAGATTCATGGTGAAGTGTTTTTATACTTTAAAGTACCGCGAATAACCAAATCCGTATTCAACTACATAAATGTACCCATACATATACATCACTATATTAATTTATATGTGTATGTGTATGCAAATTTTTAGTTGAAATGGGAGGATTGGGTTACAATGACAGTTTGCAGTGAAATGTAGAAAAGCGCAAAAGTGGTGACAAATGCCCGCAGGCAAAGCACTAACACACATAACAGTGCAAAAACAACGCGTTATGAAACTGTCGTGTCAGCATGTGTAGATGTACATATTGCTTTAGCGCCGAGTAGCAACGAACGTCAAATTATTGTGACATTGACGCATTTGACAGGCTTCGTAGTTAATATTGAAACCATCAGTTGCTCTACTTCAGTTTAAATTTCAAGCGTGAATTTCTTTAAAATGAATGCAATAATTTGGTTGTACGCTTTAATAGCAGCCTGCATCTTTAAGGCAAATGCATTTATACTCTTGAGTACATGAAGGTGGTCCCTTCAGTGCTGCATAGACCATACATTTGATTAGAACTTTAAGCAGATACCATTTAATTTTTAAGTGGATTAACCGATGGCATTTCGTATGTTTTCGTAAAGAGGTTAAGTTCTTCTTTAGTCAAGTTGACCCTTAGACCCACAACGACTGGATTATCTGGGCACATCTCGAGGGGTGCTTCTCACAGAGTCTGATAATCATTTCGGAAACTTGCCGCCGTACGCAATTGCGACGTCATCGGGAGAGATGATAACTTGACTCACTACCCATTCCGTTTCTTGCAGTAGTAAGTTGACGATCAAGTTCAAGAGGACTGAAAGGTAACAATTCTTCTTAGGTGTATTCGTAGTGGAATATCTTAAGATTTCTGATTCCAGGCTTCACTACCCTTTAATTAAGTAGTTGGCAGTAGGACTTCATCACAGAGCTATTTGTATGAAACTCCGGGATGATTCCGATATGAGGCTATCATCACCGCAGTACAAAAAATCTTACAAAATAATGCCAAAGGCAAGCCCACATTACTATGACAACAGTTAGAAATTAAATTTTCACGAGACCACTGGACTCGCGTCTCCAAAAATAAAGTAATAAAAAATAATAATATATTCAAGATAAAAATCGCCCATTGTGATTCATAGAAGGTAAGCTTTATTAGTGCTCGACAAACGCTTAACTAAAAACCCAATCATCAACCCATCAATTCTATGTCAATACTACCAGAAAAGGTAAAAGAGTTTATTTGTAAAATTCCACAAGCAGTTAGAGGTAAAACAGCAAAAAGGGCTATGCTCAATCGTCCATCAAAGCCGAGTGGATTTGATTGATTTTGTGTGTCAATCATTTGATTGGTCGTGGGTTCGATCCTCCTTGCAGATGGGAAATATCAATTCAGAGAAAAACTTGTTTCTAAAAGCGCTTAGCAAGGATTGAAAGCTCAGCAAATCCATTTTTGACACTAATCAGTACTCGTATGAACTTACTACAGAGATGATAAAAGTCAACAGAAAATATTAAAATTATTAAATTTATGAACTCCAGACAAAGAGTCTTCAACATATAATATAAATGAATGATTTGTTCCTAAAAATCGAGTATCAAAATACAAAAACCAAACAGACTCATAATAAAATATTTAATGAAATGTTTTCTGTTGGATTGCTAGAAAAAAAAATAGTGGAAACATTTTTGTGAACGAGTGCCCTCCGAAAACCATCTGAAGGATCCATTATTTGTGTAACAGCGGCAGTAAATAGAATACAGAATTTATTGCAGACGGAAGTAATTAATGAGAATACTTAGTCGGTATTGTAGCGTCAGATCCGAAAATATGAGATTTGAGATCAAACTCACTTCATACCACTCTGGAAGTCCAATAGATGAAATTTTTTAATCCCATCATAGACCAAAAGAAATTGCGGCTTTTTGCCACTATTAACTGACCACGATTGAAAAGCTGTACTTTAATTTTACACAAAATATGTCTTATTTTAGTTCCTGGGAGTGTCACGTTAGGTTTTAGTGTAGCTATTTGTACGGATGGCTCTAAACACGACAGAAGTATAAGAAATGATTTTATCGTGCGAAGTCTATCAATGGCGCTTTCTTTTCACATCACGACAGCGTTTTCCAGGCTTAAGACTATTCTATCATAGAAACAGAAAAATATATTTTCATATTTACTTGTGGCCTACTTGAAATTAGAAAAATGTGTTAATTACTTTTTAATTCCTTACGCTGGACTATCGCCGATCTTTACGGGAATTGGTACCGGAAAGCAGACTTCACTTTGCATTGATCTAGATCACGGGGACAAAGAGTAAAACAGGACGGCATGTGGACTTCCAAAAATACAGCGGGATCTCTTAACGGAGTTATTAAAGGGTATTGCATAGTAGGAAAACATTCAGAAATGCTAGGCGTGCCTTTTCGAAGGTGATACATGAAATATGATGACACCGGGACTCACCTTCCTGTACGCACCTATTCATCAGCACTTTAAGTGTATTTGAGTGTTGAATGAATCCGGTTGGAATATGTTTGAACCGTCATATACGATGACGCATGAATTATAATCACCAGCTGAGCGGGCACTACCTAAATATATTTAGATTAACTTTGCTTTAGAAAATCTACGTGACCTTTGAATACACGTCTACATCGTAAGATATGTTGATTTTATCTTGTTTTCTCATTTTAAGCCCGTTTAATGGTGTTTGTTTACTAAATACGTGTGGCTTTGCCTACGAGTGTATTTAAACACAAACAAATAACTTTGCTCTGTCAACTCGACTGTATCATTCAAAGGACGCTCCAGCCAGTTAACTCACTTCTACGAAGCGCTTATCGGCTTCCTTAGTCCTACCCCTACTCTATTTCTCTTTCTCTATTTCATCTTTTCCTCCCTCTCACACTATCGATATACTCGTAGGCCGTCTGTCATCATATTATATCATAGCACCTTATGTAACCCCCTCTTTGTAATACGCACTGACATTTAAGCTGTAAATGACATTTATATCGTACGACTTCATTGCATATTTATAGGCGCCGTCGTAGCAGCTATTGCCCCAGTTGACGAGCACGTCAGAGTCAGCATTTCTGAGTAGCTGCGTGAGCATAAGTAAGCGCGCGTTTTCAAGATTTTAAAGAGGCTGGCGATGCAAGTGGCAGTCCTGACTGAGATGCCGCAATAAATGTTACGACAACGTGGCTTTGTGGTTGCTACCCCCGAAGTGGCTGACACCAGCACTGGCATTGTGTCGCGACTACGTCCATGAATCCGGGTGCTAGTAGCTGTTAGCTGTAGATGCCGACACTCCATAGTCAGCGACCGCCATTGCAGCGTGAAAAAGTAATAAAAATAAATGGAAATTGCCTTCGGCTGCAATTGCATATCCATTAATAGCAGCCAAAGCGACTGAAGCAGCAACAAAAGTGCCTGTGGCTACAGCCGTGAAAGCGGAATACCTAATGCAGCAAGAATTTATGAAGAACCTTAAATTAAGGCAAAATGAAGTAAATAGATTTAAACTTAAAGAAAGAAGTGCTTTTGAGTTAACACGTAAATAAAAAAAAGGGGGAAAGATATAATACATTCGTTTATTTGTATTTCTGCTGAGCCATGTTTGCCTGGAGCCATGATCCTCACTTCTTATTTAAAAGAGACCAAAAAGAGTAGGTGTTGAATATCTTCTGCTGAATATATTAATTGGACTTATTCTTAATACTACAGGGTAGCGCAAGCAACCCAATGTCTTTGTTGATGGGCTTGCGTTGGTAGTGCTTTAACAGTTTGAATTTCGTGTGGGTACATTTTAAGCAGCTGGTCTTGAATTAAAATATGTATTGGCGATAATTTCGTGCCGTCATAAGAATTGATCGCTGACAAGAATAGAAAGAGCCAATATTTTAAGTTCCTGTCGATTTTAACGTGAATATTTTCATTATAACTTTTCAAGAATTTAATAACCTGTCGTCAGAATAAATATAATTCTAAATAAAAAAGTTACTCGTTTTTGCATTTGTTTTACTTGCGCAAGGGTCAAACACGATAGTCCACTTCAGAGGCTTATATAATATTAACAATACTAACACAGCGAACCGAAATAGAAATGCTCTATCGGAGGTTGAATTTGAACAACACTGCAGTTGCCTACAATTAATTTATTTACATCTAATAAAATTCGTGATCAATTTACAATTTTGTTCTTATTTTATTGATACACTTTCAGCGTCATATGTAAGTTAATTTTAAATATCCTTACTGCGAACATGCATATGAGGTCTGTTCAAGAAGTAAGCCGAATTTTTATTCCTCGCGCAAAGTATTTATTTATTCATCAGTAACTACTTCGTTCTCTGTTATAGGAATCCTGCTCAGCTTTAATACACCTGTTCCAACGCTTTCCCGAATCCTCGAACCACCTATGACCGAAAAGCTCTTTGCTATGGCTTGAGCTCTTCCAACGTTGCGGGCTTTATTTTCACAATCCTGACAAATCTCCTGGTATTTTCTGTTTTGGGAACATGAGATGAAGTCCGTTGAAGTGCTATTTTATTAAAAAAAACCTATTAGAACATAACCCCCAAATTTATATGAAAACTATGTTTTAGATAACGCGGAATTACATAACGCGCAATTCTTCTGGAACGTAACTATCGCGTTATACGAGGGATACCTGTACGTTCCGAGCTGAATCGTTCGTATGCCTTCGTACGACAAGATGTAGCCAACAGAACTTCTGTATTTTAAATCGCTGTTCTATATTTATATGCGCTCATTAAGTTTACCATTCCATCTTTTGTGGAATTCCCATCGCAAATACGTAGATAACATAAAATCGCCTAATTGGATGCTGTTATCAAATTCACTTCTACAATGAAGGCCTATAAAATGCCGTTTCAGTGCTTCCACAGTTCAAAGTAGCACTTGTTGCCAAGAGGAACTATCCGCTGACTTTAAAGGAACTTTAAAATCAAAGCAACTAACTGCATATGAAGTAAGATAACACTGTGCGACAGTGAAATTATACTTTTATGAAGACCTAGCACAACTTGTAGGTATAGTAAAACTAAGACAAATGGTATAGGAGAAATTTCCAATACACCCCCAAAATCTCATTTTATGGCCATAAAACCGTTTTTCAGTAGGTTGATGTGAAGAATAACTCCTAACTTCGCCAATTTCCATCCGATTTCGAATTTGCTTTTTTAGTTCGAAAGAACAAAAACAAGCCTTTTTGACAGTGTGTTGACAATTTTTCTGAAATGACAACTGACCAGACTGTAGACGGAAGTATTTGGAATTTTTTATTTTTTCTCTATTTTTTCAACTTTGACATAATTTTTACGATATTATCCGTTATTGAGGATTTTTTTTAGTACTCTACTGTTATAGTAAATTTAATTTTGCGTCAAATGAGCTATATTTGACTGTAATTGAATTAAAATTAATAGAGTTGTGTGAGTTTTAAGATTTTTTCTTTTTTTTTACTACGAGATTTGGTATGCGTTTCGAAGCATGAAAATGATAACAAGTGTCATTATAAACACATAATATTTATTGGAGTATTGTGCAGTGCAGCACTGTACGGTATGGTACGGTGCGGTACGGTGCAGTACACAACGGAACTGGTTCCAAACTTAAAAATGCGGTGGAAACGGCCCTTTGGAGTTTAGTATGGTACGGTACACTTGTCATTCTCTTCATCAGTTTTGAATACTTCTCTGTAAGAAATTCGATCATCATCATTCATCTGAAGTCGTCATCAACTAAATTCCATTGTAAAAAATTCCAAATACTTCCGTCTCCAGTCTCGTCAGTTGTCATTTCAGAAAAATTGTCAACACACTGTCAAAAAGGCTTGTTTTTGTTCTTTCGAACTAAAAAAGCAAATTCGAAATCGGATGGAAATTGGCGAAGTTAGGAGTTATTACTCACATCAACCTATTGAAAAACGGTTTTATGGCCATAAAATGAGATTTTGGGGGTGTATTGGAAATTTCTCCTATACCATTTTTCTTAGTTTTACTATACCTACAAGTTGTGCTAGGTCTCCACAAAAGTATATTTATTTTTTTTTTTTTTTGTCACACAGTGTAATTCACATTTTATCACAGAGGAAGTCACATTCTCTTTTCCCTTTCTTGTTGCCATAATTAAGTTTTACGAAATAATTGATCCAATAAATTTGCAGATAATGCTGTGTTCATATGTATCTATGTAAATATGTATACAAGTATATGAAACTATGAGCTTGTTCATTTTTTTTCATCCAAGCATCTCAATCGATAAAATAACGCATTGCTAAGTCTCTTGTGGTTCAAATGCTTCTAGAATATTTTCAATTATTTAGATTTTGTTTTCGTTTTAATACATTTTTGCAGCTTCAATTGAATTAAATTTTACTTTATCTCCAGGCATCGCTTCTCTCTTCTGTGAAATCGAATTCCCGAAACAATTAAAGACCGGAAGCTGCATTTTGTCTAACAATTTTTTTTTTTTACACATCCCAACCATAAACTGGACTTCCATGTCGCCCATCCTGCAGTACGTTTTTCGACAACCAGTACATTCGTCTGTAATGACTCAAATATTTTATGAAATTAAAATTCCATTTTCTTGTTTCCTACTCCTGTCAACTGTTGTGCTTATTCAATACATAAATCCATGTGTATATACTTATACATATGCATGCAAATACGAGTATGTGTGTTGAACACTTTTACAAGAATTTTGACACATGACATTTTCCACCCGCTCCATGTATACACGCAACATATGTATATAGATGTATATGTGCGTATTTTCTGGTAAACCCTGAATTTCAACAAAAGCCTTAGCTACACATAAATACATATGCAAATATTTATTTATATGTAAATTTAAGCGGCATTCTTTATGAAAATGCTTTTATTATTTTAAATTTGCGAACTATTCAAACTATTAGACACATCCTTTATCTATACATACCAAAAATTTCAATCGTAGTCGGTCTGATTCTGAAAACAGGAAGAAAAAAATAAATAACTATATTTGATTCGCAATTTGCCTCGGAAATTTTTCATCACATCGTTTATAGAAGTGAGAATGAAATCAGAGTGGAAAAAGAAAAAATATTACTTCGGCTACAAAGCGTTTAAAAGTAAAAGTCAATATACCTACATACAAGTAAAACCGTAAATGTCCATTTGGTCTTGCGGTTTATGTTTAAAAACAGGAAGAGAGTCCATATATTGTAGAACCTCCTACGATGTTTTGTCGATTTTAGAGTTAAAAGTTTCAAAAGCAACCTCTGACTTTATCTTTTGAAAGTATGGACTAATCTGAACTTCAACGAAGGCCTTAACTGATGCCTTACTAGAGAAAAGGACAAACTATGGCCGAAAAATGTAACTGACCGGACCCCTTTTTTTATAATAACTTACGTTTTCACAAAATATTGTCCCACAACTTTTTCGAAAGTAGAAAAGAATTGCATATGTAAGGTCAACCGCAAATTAGCGACTATTTCAAACCAGATATTAATAATAATAGGCTTAAAACGGATACCTGACAACATAATAATCTACATAAACATTTTGTATACTGTAAAACTTCGTTAATCCTGACTACCCAGGAATCCGAATCACCAAATTCATTAAAATATTAAAAGAAAACACTTCGAACACTAGAGTGAACAATTATCTTTCTCTATGATAAACAAAAAAGGAGCAAATTATAATAATCACTTCAATATAAACGGTAAAAGCATAAATTAGCATTTATTCAGAATTTATTATAACAATTCAGCAAATTTAGTTTGTCACTCACTTTAGCTTAGCATCCATTGCATGTTGCCGAAGCGTTCTAAGAATAGCCAGTAGACTACCCAAATCAACTTGATTTTCCTCTGCTCATTTTCTGGAGATTCTGAAGTTTTTCAAAGAAAACATTAATACGTTTAACTTTTTGCTCACCATTATAATTTCTTCATCGGGTGACCTGCCATCAATCCCAACTGGTTTTTATTTCATGAGAGCCATGCAGTACGAATTTTTTGCAGCATAACGCCGGTTTGGCCAATTATTGTACAACTTCATGCTCTAAGTTGCATTCCAGTTTAAGGTCCGATTGCTAAATGTTGTCATTGGATAAACAGAGCCATTATCTACTGAATATCAAACCATATTTTCTAATTAGGAAACCAGGATCGGTCCGGATTACAAGGTAAATAATAGACTTTTCTAATTTTTGAACTGTGTTGGAAATACAGAAATATTCGGATTGGACCTTATGTGGATTAGCGAAGCCATATCTCCTTACCCTACTTCACTTTGTTTCTCGCTAAAACAGGCACGTGTGACAAACAAATTCTTTTCCCTGCAAGTAATCTTAATGAAAATATCTTTCCCTGCAAGAACAAAACATGAACCTGACCACAATAAATATTCTTTTCATTTATGCAAAATCCAATTTCGAATATATGACCGATCAGAGCCAGTTTATGGGTCCATTTGCCGCAAAAATGTTTTCTTTAAAGAAATGATATCGACATATCGCCATCACAGCGCCACCTAGGGGGCTATATCTATTTTAAATTTATTTTTTCCTTGTTCACTCCGCTCGAGAGCATAGAGCTTCGACAAGACTCTTCCATCGTACACGGTTCGGGACTGTTGCTTTTGCGCCGTCCCATGTGATGTCGGCATCTGCTAACTCACACAACATAGAACTTCTCCAAGTACTCCTTAGCCGACCGCGCCCTCTTCTCCCTTCCTGGCTCCAGTCTATTGCCATTCTAGTGATATCGACATAAGTTCCTTTTTATTTTGATAAAAGTTTCGTTGAAGGCCATCGCAGCTCGGGTGCTGAATTCGCCTCTGGAGACTCTTTTTATGGAATTTTTCTCTTTTCTTTAGAAATGAGCTCAAGAAAAAAATTGATTTCGCTTATAAAGAAAATATTCTTCAAAGATCAAAAACTAAACTACTGGCAGCTTTTACTTGTGATTTTATAATTGAACTTAGGATTTGATAATGTGAAAAGTTTAGTCGTAAGAAAAAATATTTTATTCATTTAAAAACCAGTGATAGAGCAGTTACAGGTTTAATGGCAGTTATTACATGAAAAATATGTTTTCCGTTCACGATAAGAGTTATCATAACGTTTATTTTTGAGTATTTTTTTTTTGTTTTGCCTGATAACTAATACATTGGGGTTTTCATTATAGCAATTATCTGCAATATGAAATCTAAGTTTCACATATCACTTGATTCTTTCCATTTACTCTCTTACGCGGTCTAATATAATCTTCTCTCTGAGTTGAACCATTGAGAAATGTTGTAATGGATTAACAATTTCTGTACTATCACCCCTTCGTATTCAAAGTGCCACTCGTTCGTTCAGTTTGTCTCATTTATTGTGATTTGTAATTTTTGAAAATCGAACGAACGATGTAAAAAAACCCTCCCGTATCGGTATAAATAACATTGGCAACGGAAAGAAATATTTCTCAGCTAGTAACTGACTTTTTTGTTAAATTTCAAAGTTCAGGCAACATTTTCAGTCTGTAAATTTGAGATAACTTTTTGGTTCATGCTAAAAACAACACTTAACAATTTCCCTCTTATCCCATTCACTCATTTTATTTACTCAATTTTATTCATAAATTCATAGTACGTAGGTATAAGTATATATTTTGAGACAATTTCACTTCTTATTTTATAAGAAAAACTTAAATTTACATTATTTTTTTTCAGGTGAGTGAAATAGTAGTAGTAGCGCCACTCCCGCACTCCAGCATCCTTACTGAGTAAGTGCATTTGAATATTATTATATTTTCACCTTTGAAATCTCCATTATGAAATCAACTCATTTACTCTGACTAACGGAATGATTACCCCCTCAATGGTCCCCACAATCTGTTAGTTTTGTATGCCATTGCTCTATTATGTAGTCTCTTAACCTGACAGTTTGCATTTTTATTCCATAATCAGCTTCAACGTCTACAATCTGCATCTACATTCAAACCACTGTGCCAACAACTCCCAACAACTATAACCATTATGGTATTATTAACGCGTTCATTCAATAGAAATGTGTTTTAAACGCGGCTGCGCATTTTCTTGAGCGAATATTAACTGCGAGTGTAACAGCAACCAAAGCGCTGCATTGTTAGTAACTTCATCCAACTGAACTCTCTTAAATCCGTATTCCCTCCTCCGCTTTTGTAAACTACATAAATTGTTCATGCATAACTTCTTCATTACAAAAAAGAATGGACCGTGGAAACAGAGTGCGGCATGCAAGTACAGTGGAAGAACTTCATGTTTTCATATTTGGATTTCTAATAAGTAATTCCCGTTTCGTCAGAAAGGTATTTTATTGAGTGAAGCAAAATCTATTTTATTCAAATAAATTTAGTAAAATTATAAGAAGAACAAAATATAATTATTGTCCTAATTTAACGAGCGCATGACAGTCACGATCTTCAGCGCAATATTTATATTTTATACTGATTCTAAATAAACTAAGAAGTGAAAAGTTTATACTCTAAACGGTACAACGGTACCGAAAGGTATCAGAAATTTGACCGCATACTGGATGTATGTAACAGCATAAAAAAGATTGATATAGACCTTCGTATACCTATGTATGTATACTAAAATGCTCAGAATGAGAAGAGCAGTGGATTTATGCTAGGCTTGTCCCCCCATCTGTTCGCTCATGCGCGCAAGAGAGCAGATTGGATTTGTGGGGCAAGTACAAGCACTCAGTCAGGAAAACCATTCAACTACACCCAGATAGATTCTAGTCGAAGGAATAGAGAGACAGGATAAATACAGCATGGATGGTAAGACGGAAAAATTGGTTTGAAGCCACTCTTCCGCGAATATTTTGGATTCATGGATGCATCTTAAGAGATCCGGAAGAGAAATAGTATGAACTTTATCCATACTCAGTACATCGCACCATTACAGCCTAAGTCTGATTTTAGAGAATGCCAGACAGCTACAGAAAAAATGCTCTGCAGTGTCCTAATTCTTAGGACAAGCTAGGAACATTGGGTCGCCAATGATTCCAATGGTAGCTCACCAGAGTCGTTGTGCCCTTTTAGGCCCTTTCTACTAAGTTTTACGAGAAAGGTCCTGTTTGGTTCTTTCACAAAGCACGTAGCTACTACGACCAACGTCTTCTATGGGTAAACCTTATGAAGTCGTCAATTCATAATTGAATCGATGCAGAATTGACACCTACAAAAAGTTAAGGTATGCTTGCAGAGCCTTCATTAGCCAGTTTATCAGCCAACTCGTACCCTGTCATACCACAATGTCTTCTTTTTCTACTTAATTGGCGCTATAACCGCTTACGCGATTTTGGCCGAGTTTAACAAAGCGCGCCAGTCGTTTCTTTCTCGTGCTAACCCGCGCCAGTTGGACACACCAAGTAAAGCCAAGTCCTTCTCCACCTGATCTTTCCAACGCAGAGGAGGCCGCCCTCTTCCTCTGCTACCACCAGCTGGTACCGCATCGAATACTTTCAAAGCCGGACCGATTGTATCCATTCGGACGACATGACCCAGCCAACGTAGCCGCTGTATCTTTATTCGCTGCGCTATGTCTATGTCGTCGTAAAACTCATACAGCTCATCGTTCCATCGCCTGCGATATTCGCCGTTGCCAACGTACAAAGGTCCAAAAATCTTACGCAGAATCTTTCTCTCGAACACTCCAAGCGTCGCTTCATCGGATGTTCTCATCGTCCAAGCTTTTGCGCCATACGTTAGGACGGGCATGAAGAGAGCCTTGTAGAGTGTTAGATTTGTTCGTCGAGAGAGAACTTTACTGCTCATTTGCTTACTTAGTCCAAAATAGCACTTGTTGGCAAGAGAGATTCTACGTTGGATTTCAAGGCTGACATTTTTTTCGGTGTTAATGCGGGTTCCTAAATAAACGAAGTCTTTTACAACCTCGAAATTATAACTGTCAACAGTGACGTGGGTGCCGATACGCGAGTGCGCCGACTGTTTGTTTGAAGACAGGAGTTACTTCGTTTTGTCCTCGTTCACCACCAAACCCATTCGCTTTGCCTCTTTATCCAGTTTGGAGAAGGCAGAACTAACAGCGCGGTTGTTAAGGTCGATGATATCGATATCATCGGCATACGCCAACAATTGTACGCTGTTAGAAAATATTGTGCCTGAGCGATTAAGTTCTGCGGCTCGTACGATCCTCTCCAACATCAGGTTAAAGAAGTCACACGACAGCGAGTCACCCTGTCTAAAACCTCGTGTGGTATCAAACGGCTCGGAGAGGACATCTAAGCATCCAAATAAGACAAGCTTTGTTGTATTTTGCAACCCTGTTCAGTTTTGTCTTACATTCACCGACTAATTTCGAAGAGCAGCGTGGATTAGCAAGGGCCCTTAGTGCAGCTTGACCGTCACTAAGAATACCGTAGCCATCTGTCCTGTAGTGTAGGAGTATTTTGTGTCTTCGTCTAAGTACCAGCCAGATGCGCTACTATCACAGCTTTTGGATCCGTCCGTGTAGAAAGTGTGCTGAAATCCCGATACAAGGTTCTCTAGACTTAACCATCATCAAAACATTATACTTTCTACCGAAGCTAACGTGCGCAATAACTCGAAAAAATGCTTATATTATATTTCAATGAAACTCGGTACTCATTCTACACTTTGTTCGAATATAAGTAGTTTATTAATGAAAAAGGGAGAAATCAGTCGCTAACCGCCCATAACTGCAATAAAGTGGTTTTTAAAAAAACATAATTTAGTACAAAGGATGAGATGAAATGATGAAGAAAATAAATAAATCGGAAGAAAAATTTAAAAAAAATTAAAGGCGACACGCCCACTTTTAAGTAAATGTGCGCATCTAGACAAGGACTTAGTAACATTCACCCAAACTGTGTACAATGTCCCACTTCATTTTTATCCATTTAAGACAAATTCCTGTCCATCCCTCTGCTAGTACAAACTATAACTCTTATGGTCCATGAGTTTATTTGATTCCAAAAATTAGCAGTCAGCCTAAATTTTTTTTGTTGCAAGCATTGCAGTTTGTCCTGATTTCCAGCCCAAACTCAGGCACGTTGCTTCTTGTTAAATAATGTTGGTGGAAAGTATAATAAAATATTTTCACTGACAACCAAGTATATTACTAATTATAAATTTGTTTAAATAGTTATTTTAAAATCAAATTACCAAGCCTCCTTAGATTTTGTATAGTGTCATTTGCATATACTAATATATGTATCAAAGGCATCTGCAAACGAAAACTATCATAAGGTAAATTAAATAACTAAAAGCTAGTATAAAGGAAATATCTCTGCTACTTACTCGGTATCTTTAGATCTAAGAGCAACTGCAATATTTAATACAGCATATGACAAAGATTGATTTACTGCTGTAATATCCCACTGTGCGCCGTAGAATTTGCGAAGAATAGGAATTTCTCGCTTGCGTGCAGTCGCATTGGCATCGGCATCACTTGCATGGTGTTCTCAACGAGTGTGCAGAGAATGGCGTCAATGGCCACAAAAGGACGCTCGCAAAAAAATGCATTGTGTACAAAAATTATGTAAGAGATGTGTACAGGTTTTGAACAAGCCGAAGAGGTCGACAAGAAGAGGAGGGAAAAATGCAGAGCGGAATAACTGTCGAGATAATAAGGCGCCCCAGTAGATGATAAACGCAGATCCAAAAATTGCATGCATACATGCGTACATACCGATGGAGGTGTATTTGCATACAACTAAGCAAAAGTAAAGACAGATTCTTAGTATAGTTGCAACAAAAATGCATATCCTTTTCATATATGTATGTACTTAAGTTGCGTATACCACATTTTTCACATATTGTCATATTTTTTATATTGTGTCAGCTTGATATACTTGCACCTCTGTCATTGTAGTTTTTTTTTTTTGTTTTTTTTTCACAATGCCTTTGTTCTTAACAAAGTACCGTTTGTGACAACAAAATAATAAGCCAACAATTCAGTAAGCCAGCAGTTCTTGCTAGACCTTAGTACAGGATGTTTCAAGACCTTTTTCCACACACACATGCACATCTTTTTGCGAGACATAGATGAACATCCGAGTTTGCCTAGAAATGCCTCAATAATAGATACGAGGGATGCCTTTTATATTTCGGGATTTGGCAACCATGGTGTTGCAATCTGGCAACTGACAGCTGTATCGCAAAGTTTAACATTTTTTGGCTTTTACGTACTCAGAACGTTTTGAAATACCAGCGCTATTTGTGTTGTTTACAGTAACTTAAAAGATTCATCTCGGTCCAAAAATGGAATTAAGTCGTGAACATTTTCGTGCGATTATTTTTTACAACTTTCGACGTGGATTAACTTAGCAACATTGCATGGATGAACTTAATTCATTTTTTGGCGATGAAACTCCATCAAGGACCAGTGTTTATCGATGGTATGGTGAATTCAATCGTGGGCGTAGTTCACTCCAAGACGAATTTCGTGAAGGTCATCCAAAATCAGTTGTTGTTCCGAAAACCATTGATGCTGTGCGCGAACTGATATTACAAGATCGTCATGTGACCTATCGTGAGATTGAGACAATCTTAGGCATTAGTGGGACCAGCATTCCTTCAATATTGCATAAAAATTTTGACTTGAACAAAAAATTTGTTCGCGTTGGATCCCACACAATTTGTCAATCGCTCAAAAAAGGCTCGTGTCGATTAGTCGAAGGAAATGCTCAAAAAATACGATCGCGGAGCTTCGAAACACGTCTGTGACATCGTGACAGGTGATGAATCATGGATTTACGCGTATGGGCCCGAAAGTAAACAGCAGTCGACTGTATGGGTGTTTCAAGATGAGCCAAATCCAACAAAAGTTGTTCGCGCACGAAGCACTTCCAAGCAAATGGTCGCCTGTTTTTCCGGAAAAACTGAACATGTCGCAAACGTACCACTAGAACAACGCAGAACAGTAAATTCTGAGTGGTACACAACCATTTGTTTACCTGTTGTCTTCCAAGAAATTAGGAAAATCAATCGCCAAAGACGGATCACTCTTCACCAGGACAATGCGAGCTCTCACACATCGGCTCAAACAACTGCATTTTTGAGCACCCAAAACATCGAATTAATGGGTCATCCGCCGTATAGTCCTGACTTGGCACCGAATGACTTCTTTTTATTCCCGTACGTAAAAAACAAACTGAAAGGTCAACGTTTTTCGACACCTGAAGAAACGGTTGCGGCATTCAGAATGCGTGTTTTGGAGGTACCTCATTCAGAGTGGCAAAAGTGTATAGATCTTCTTTCGATGATTAAAATTTGTTTTTGTTCTCTAATCCCGACATATAAAAGGCACCCCTCGTACAAATTTATCAGGCTCAACGTTTTTTTTGGTCATCTAACGCTTGCAACTTGAAAGAGCTTTCAGTAAGGAACGAATAATTTCCCTTTAACGTGGGTTTTTTTATATGAAAGTACAAACCTTTCAGTTAAATATGCAATACAATTTTATTGAAATGACTTCCACGGCTGGCTAGGTAGTAGCCGATAAAACATGTAAATGTAAAAAGAATCGAACATATTTTACTTTAAAAAACTCCATAACGAATATTCGACATTGAATAAATCTCGAAATAATAAATTTTTTTTAGTTTATTTCTCATTACTACCTACCTACCTATGTTACTAATGAACCAGTTTTCAAAAAATTTGATTGCTTGATATGTCGTCGCTCACATAACATAATAGAGTGATTGCTTTTACAGAGAGTTTTTCTTAACATGGAACTTGTGCTCCCTTCTTTTTATTTTATTGCATTTCAGTTTTGCATCCTTATGCCAGGCTGAAGTACTTAGTTTGATTAGGCAAATAGATGAGAACGAAGAAGTTTTTAATAATTTTCAAGTATATGACAAAGGCTTCATGGCTTCATAACTTATGTACATGAAGACATGCAGTAAATTGTCTCAGAGTATCTCGAGACTTAACCTTCCGCTACATGGGTTGGAGTCTAACAAACTTTCGTGGACTGGGTTAACAAGGTGTCGAAATATAGCTTGAACAATCGATTATTTCATTCTTAACAAAAATTAAATAGTTAGGGCAAATATTTGTAAAGGCTAATCAGAATAATACTGCAAATATTGAATATCTACATTAGGGCGGGTCGATTTAAAAATCCCTCATTGCTCTGTGAAAATCGTATTCTAGGGATCAAAATAAGAAACTTTGCCGAAGGAACCATACCTCTAAAACGAATTCTGATGTCCCCCAATTTGGGTCGAACGAAAAATCCCACTTTGACCCATTTAGAGTGATCCAATCGAGTCCAAATGTATGACCGACCCCCACTAACTTTGGACGGCCGATCCACCCATGGCAGTGGCACACGCCCTGGAACTCCCCTGGGGGGTTCCCCATACAATCATTTCAAAATATCACCATTTTTGGCCTTAACATGAGAAAAGAAACTAAAAAGTTCGACCCAAATTGGGGGACATCAGAATTCGTTTTAGAGGTATGGTTCCTTCGGCAAAGTTTCTTATTTTGATCCCTAGAATAAGATTTTCACAGAGCAATAGGCGATTTTTTTGCCTCCCCACAAATCGACCCGGCCTAATCTACATGGAAAAGTGAAACATTCGGACTTAACTAAAAATTAAATAAATGAAAAAAAGATGGTATATTTCTAATCACCAAATATCTGTTAAAATTTAAGAGTTTTTAAATTCTAATAGTAAAATGTTATCTTGGGTTTTTAACATTTCGCGGAATATATGGAAATATCTCTTCTCCCGCTATAGGAAAAGCATACCTGGTCTTTTGTAAATAAGGAATCCTGTTTTGTGGGAAAACAATACCTGTAATTCTTGTACCACGTACATCTAAGCTATAGGCATTTATTTTGAGTTAGTATTCCAAATTTTCTTTCCACAGGAGGAGCTATGTATTATCTGTAGGGACAAAACCGTAACGGTTCGTTTAACTGGGATGCGGTTCGGCGCAATAGAGAGGGCTGGTTTATAGGGACGGCAGCTCTTTATCGGAAAACACCTGTATCGTTCCGATTCGCTGAACCGACTGCTAAGAGAATGTTCGTACTAACGTACTAAGGGCGATTGTTTAAGTCGTTATCCAGCTACGTGCACTTACCCAATAGTAAGCATGGCACCGCAAATTCTTAAAATTTTACAATACCTGCGATGTATTTATTTTCTTGTCTAAGCCCTCTCACGATTCCGAGCATTTTGGCATATATATAATAGGTGGTCTATTTCCCTCATTAAAAAGGTCCTGCCATTTGGAAGCCCTAAAGCTGTAGAGGCCTCCGTTTGTGTGACGACATCAAGACTCGCACTTCAAATAAGGGGAGAAACTCGGACTGTCTACTAACAACAGTTGTAGTTATTATATACCTACTTGTACAAATTTGTAAAATATTAAATTTTTGAGCAGGGAATTTTTACACTCAAATGAAAATTTTTATTTACCACAGTTCGCACTCATCTCACATTCCGGAATTTTGTAGTGCCTCCAAAAATTGTGGCATAACACTCCAGCTAGAAAATGGCAGAGTTAAAAGAGACGAAAGCAACTAAAAAATAATAAAAACCTCAAAAAAAAAAAAAAATAAATCTGAACTGCACTAACTGCAAACGCTAGACATTTTGCTGGCCGAAACGAATGGCCGGAAAATCATCATCAAGCAAGTTCATAAAAATAGCAACGCGCTCCAGCTTGCAACAAAAAAGTTTAAAAAGTCAAAAACATATTCCTGCTCTGCAAGTTTTATAATGCAATGCAAGAAATGCGGCCACTAAAATTTTAAGCTCTTCAAAATATCCAACACAAGCACGACGCTTTCCCATATACCTTCCCGCAAGCGCCTTCGTTGGTTTGGTAACTCAAATTGTGTGCATAAATGGTGTGAAAAGTTAATTTTTTCTATCCACCCACTGGTGCTGTCGCTTCTTCCCGTTCTCGATTTGGGCAGCCTAACGATTTTTCAAGCTATTGCATTGTGAAGTGTTTACGGTTTTTGCTAGTCGTTTTAGAGTGCGGGAAAGATTCTTAACCTCAATTGCTAGTTTCCTGTTGCTATCGGCGTACATTACCACATCATGTCAACCAGCCGCCTAAAAAAGGCTGCTTAATCATTTTTCATTTTATTTGCAACTAAGTGTTTTCCTAGCTTTCTTACTTTTCGCCTCATTTTACTTACTATCGTAGCCGAAGCTTAAGTGTGACTGTGACATAGATGAAAAATTATGTTAATTCAGTTTGCTAACGACCGGACGGCAGGCAGCTTGCAGCAGACATCAAGGCCACTACACCCACCCGACAACAGTGTAGTACAAAAATGAGTATGCCATGCATTTGTTGTACTAACGGCCAATGCCTTGCCGGACGCACGCGGACAACAAACCCCGACTCCACATTTAATATACGAGTATAAGTAGAGGCTTGCACACATGCATACACACATTCATGAGTATAGGCGTAGCATCACATTGCTGTGTGTTGCAACATTTTTTTCTTTGTTTGCTTTTGCCATTTCTTCTTTAGCTACTTTTTCTGTTACCACATTGAAATTTAAATTTATGCAATTGAGTTCCCTTCATCTCTCGCAGAGCTGGGCAAAGCTTTTGTAACAAATTTGAATGTTGGGCAAATTGTTTTCTCATACTTTTATTACATTCCTCTTTTAAGAGACGGACGAAGCTGTAAATTTATGCAAAACTGTAATCGCTTTTTAGGCGCTACAAAACTCTGCTTTCCTGTTCCTACACATCTGCTCTCTTTTTCATGCTCACAGCTGGTTGCCAAAATGCTCTCGCCCCTAAAATATGTATTATATGTAAAATGCAATATGCATGACGCTGAATGCTAATTTTTAATAAAGCGTATAAAAGATTTACTCAGTGCATAAATGGCAAGTTATTGAGCTAAACTTGAGCCGACTTCACAAGCAAATACATTCATAGCACACATACATACGTACATCTATAAAAGAATACTCTAGGTATGAACTGCAGTGCCTTTGAAACGATTTGCACTGGCCTGCTGGTCGCCACATACCATTTTTCTCCAAGTATGGCAGCATAGGTATGTATGTAAGCTGCGAAAGTACCGGAGAGTGCGAAGTAAAATTTGATGAATGTGCTCTTAATTAGTGGGAATCTAAAGTTCACAAAAGTTGCGCTGCAGAAGTTTCCTTTTCTTATGTACTCCGGCTTTCTCCGCATCAGTGAAGGTCTGGTTCACATTTTATAGAAATCATCATATTTGCATCATTAATTACAGCCGAATTCGTTTGCTGCCGCTGTCGTTTGCACAACAGTAACCGCTCCAAATATTTCCCCTTAAACTAACAATCATTTATTCAAATTTCAATCTAACAAGTCCATTAAAAATGTATAAATATGCGCGTAACGAATCGCACTACCTACACCTGAGTGCGAACTCTTACCCTTCCCACACATTATCTATAATCGCAATTTCTCTTTATGCATATTAAATTAGAAATTGATAGTCGTAGCAACCTTGTCCAATAATGTTCATTACCGTCAGCAAATCCGAGAAACTCACCAACAGGTCACACACCCAAAATTAATAACTTTCGTTTTGCAAAGTGAATGTGTTAGTATTGGGTTAAACTCGACAATTTTCCACCTCGACGATTAAAAGTTTACCTCCGCCTTATCTTCGATTGAAAGGCACCTTGCAAACTTTTTTTCAGTTGGCTTATATTTCTGTCTACCCGCCTAAATGTATTTGTTTGGAAACTTGTGTATGAACAACCAAAGTGTAGAGTGAGCAGCTAGATTACAGAGTTTGGGATACGAAGATTTCGGTTATTGGTACTTTCGATACTAATTTCGTAGCCAATACCGACGTATTGTTGAGCCCCAAAGGCAGTAGTCTTCGCCTGTACTTGATTACGGCATGACCAACAACTTATTAGAACCATTTTAAATTCATTCAATTAAAGATTACATATTTTCATACTTAGCTCCTGGTTTTTATATAATATTTTACAAAAAAGTTAAGCAAAAATATGAACTAAGCAGGATTCTTTATTTTTGAAAGAACTCGCTCACTTTTCTTATCATACAGATCTTACAAAATAAAGTCCGAAAATAGGTATGTGCGTATGTATGTTACGCTAATAACTATACACAGAGGGCCAATATTTGCTCAGAGTTTCTTATAAAGGGTGGTTCAATTTCAAGGGCCGCTGTTGAATGTGAACCAAACCTAAACGTCAAGCTTTTTTTGCATTTCATTTGACATTTTTAAATTTCAGACTAACTCAATTTGAACCATGGAAAGATACACAATCGAGCAACGCGTTAAAGTTACTCAGGCTTATTTTGAAAACCGGCGTTCAAATCAAAATGCATATCGCGCACTTCGTGAAGAAAATCATCTTCAGTGATGAGGCATATTTTCACCTCAGTTAATTCGTCAATAAGCAGAATTGCCGCATT
This sequence comes from Anastrepha ludens, assembly GCF_028408465.1. Lineage (NCBI taxonomy): Eukaryota > Metazoa > Arthropoda > Insecta > Diptera > Tephritidae > Anastrepha > Anastrepha ludens. The sequence goes on from NC_071502.1 coordinate 77,418,734, forward strand.
TGGGCGAATGATAATCCAAGAAGCCGAAACCCCAATGCACCCACAAAGAGTAACTGTTTGGTGCGGTTTATGGGCCGGCGGCATCATTGGGCCGTATTTTTTCCAAAATGAGGCCGGTCAGGCAGTTACTGTGAATAGTTTCGCTTCCGAATCGGAAGATATGGATGTGGACGATATGTGGTTTCAACAGAACGGTGCCACTTGTCCCACAGCTAACGAAACAATGGCTGTTTTGCACGAAAAATTTGATGGCCGAATAATCTCATGTCGCGGCGATGTCAATTGGTCGCCAAGATCATGTGATTTGACACCGTTGGACTTCTTTCTTTGGGGTTATTTGAAATAAAAGGTGTACGTCGATAAGCCAGCAACAATTCAAGAGCTAAAGGATGAGATAATTCGGCACATTAACGGCATAGAATCTCAATTATGCCTCAGCGTCATCGAAAATTTGGACCATCGGATGGAGGTGCGCCGCCGAGGCCGCGCAGGCCATTTGGCCGATATTTTCTTCCATACGTAATTGAGCCATACCAATTATATCATAATAAAGAGAAATGACAATAATTTCCTAAAAAAAACTTGCATCTTATTCAAAATCAACACTGGCCCTTGAAACTTAACCACCCTTTATTTTGAAGCTTATCTATCCTGAAAGGTTTGTTTTTTATATAAATTGCATTAACTTACAAAAGAAGCGTGTCCATGAGCTCAACTGTGTTTAAATGTCATTAAATTAATTTTTAATCTGCAACAAATCAAAAATGGCTCAACTGATTACTGTATTATTTGTTTGTTATAAATCTTGGAAAACAAAAGAAACATTTTTGTTTTTTTTTTCTCTGAAAGCATTTTCTTCTCATTTACTCTGCATTTCGTGTAGTATTGCACGAAAGGACTCGATAGGGTCTAATGTGAAACAACGTGCGAGCTGTCAAGAAATATTGGGTGTCGTACAAAAGCATGCTACATGCCACGCAATTTGTTAAATAAAAACGAAAAAAAATTCTGAAATAATCTACCTAACCCAAAGTGTCATGCAATTGTAAGCCGTATAAAAATATCTTAAAAAATATCAGGCTTGTGAGCATCTCTGTGAGTTGTAAATTCCTTACTGTTGTACAGTTGTTCGCTGGACCGTAGCAGTTTGTGCCAAAACCACGTGACTAATTAACTGGATACAAATTCGAGTAATTTTATTGTTTTATCGTATGAAGTTAAAATTTCAATAAATATTCCAAAGTCATCCAAATGGTAGCAAACGCCGCTCAGCAATTTCATTCAGCATATTCAGAGTTACACTGATTTAAGTTTAGTGATCTAGTGTTAAAATATCCGTCCCAATGATTACTGTAAAAAATTAAGTAGTTTAAAAGTAACAAAAAACCTCAAAATCACGATTATCTACGAAGAATTCAATCAGTGCCTTTTCTTCGACAATTTCTGAGCGCTTTTAAAAGTTGCAGCGCTTGCGTTTTGATGTAATCTATAGAAAATATTTACAAATGTTTTAAATAAAAAGGAGTAAAATCTGTTTTATTTTACTAGCCTCAATATCACCGCGTATGCTCATTTTGCCGCTTGTTTGTGTAGCGGCTAATTTATTCAAATTAAATGCAAGTCATGTGAAAAGGAAACGTAAACAAACAGGCAAACCTCCGAGTGTATTTCTGCCATGAAAAAGCTCCTCATAAAAATATCTGCCATTCGGAGTCGGCTTGAAACTGTAGGTCCCTCCATTTGTGGAACAACATCAAGACGCACACCACAAATAGGAGGAGGAGCTCGGCTAAAAAAAACAACAAAAAAAAAAACAAAAAAAAAACAAAAACAAAGGTAAACTCCTTTGGAATTCACACGTTGAAGCAAAGATATCCAAAGCACTGACAACCTTCTGGCAGGGGTAGTGGCGTCTGCACTGCTTATCACCTTCTGTTTTGCGGCAAGTGCTAATTTTTCGCGTCGAAACCCGTATTGCCTTGCTGACAATCTTACTGCATTGTGAGTTTCTCAAGCCATTTCCCGGCGCTGTTCAGCATGCAAAGCGGACGCCAGGCTTACGGTCGTTACGGCTTATCAACGTCAGTTTCAGTATTTTCCACAGCTTGGGGAAGATGCTTCCAGCAACGCATGTATTGCTAACCTCAAGCATCACATCTAGTCGGCTTAGAGCCACAAGTTATAGAGCTTCAGCGGGGATGCCGTCTTTGCGTGGAGCTTTGTTCCAATTGCCGCGGTTTTAAGCTCATTCTCAGTGCAGGGTGGGAGCATTTCGTCATATTAGAGGTCTCGGTCCCCACACAGCATAGGTTTTGTCGGAAACAGTCTATCCACTATTTTACTAATGCACCATATGAAGTTGACGTTTAGCTTGCCAGATACAATTGTTTAGCCCAGTCCCCGAGGGTTGCTATTTAGATCCCTTCAAAGTTCCTACCATGTTGCCTTCTTACTTGCGGCATGGTCTGAAATCATCAGCTTCCGGTTCTGCTTCTCTGTTTCGTCTGACTCTGGTGCACCTTCTTCTATTGCGGATGCAGGTTTGCCTGAGCTCTACGATTTCTGTTGTCAACCAGTACACAATCCTATTATGTATAAAATATTGTCATTAATTTGAAAACTAATAAAATTGTGCTTTAACTATGCCTAACTTAAATAAAGCATAATTTTGGGTTTTCACCCATCCATTTGGTCGTCCAAAGCAAATTGCACAATAGACAATGAACTGAAGACATTCTATACTTCATTTATTGTCCCCCGGTTTATTAAGAAACGTTTCCTGATTGCAAAATTACCCAACTTAATATCTTCTTATAAATGTTTTTTCTGCCAATATTAACGCACATAATAGCAATTAATTTAAACCAATCAACTTATTATAATCTTCGTATGATTACTATTTCGATGAATTTCTAAAACTTATCACAGCCAGCGTCCCCCAATCTTATCTAACGCAATAAATAGAAGATTATACCAGCGCTTTCACGCACATATTCACTTATGTATTATTTATTATGGCATTATAAGTGTACGCCTTCGTCTCCTATGCATTACTGCGCATGGTTCACACCGCATGTATTATAATTAATATATACATGTATATGTATGTGGTATTCATATCATTTTCATTAAGTAGCTCCATGGGTACATCTTCGATTTCTCTGCTTTCACGCAATAAGACCACAAGACGCAATCAAGCGAAATGTAAAGAGATGCGCCAAAACTCACACTGTAAAACGAAGAAGGACCTGGGATTATTAGCTCACATCTAAGGCCACTCAAATGCGTATGTTTAACTTTCTTTTCGCTATATAAATACAAACATACGTATATATATATATGATATAGGTGCCACTAACAATTAGTGGGAATATAATTTAGGCTCTTGTTATTCCGTGTTTGTAGGCAAGGGAATTCACAGTAATAATTACCGTATTATGAATTTAGTTAAGTGTTTAGAAATATAAATGACTAAAGGATTTCGACCAATCCATAAACTTTCTCGAAGCTCACAATCAGATCTTCATCTAGACATTAATAAATACTAATATAGATATTTTTTTTTAATTTTTCAATAAATCTAAATCTATATAATAGCAGCAACAAAGGCAACATAGGTGAACATTAAAATCGGGTAGTGTTCGAAGCTGGTGGAACCTGGGAATGGTCAAGTATGGTAAAATGTCTTATTGTTTGTCCATGTTCAGTGATTTTTATAATTTCAGCACACATACTAAAAGTGGGGCGTGTTGTGAAATCCAGTGTAGCGAAAATGACAGTGAAAAAAGTCAAATTAGTTTTGAAATTATAAAAAAGTCTGTATCGAGGACTTCAACTACTTGGGTCGTGTGCGTCCAATCTGTCAACAAAAAAAAATTGATTTAATTCTTTCTTCCTTCCTTGAGCAAAAACAATTTCTACCAACTTCTCTAAATTTCTGCACTTCAGCTAATATTTCGAATTGAGGCCAAATGAATTTTAATATTAGAGATGGTCAATGATGGTACTGACGGCCGCCGTAACCAAATGGGTTGGTGCGTGACTATCATTCGGAATTCGGAGAACGTAGGTTCGAATCTCCGTGAAACAACAAAATGAAGAAAAAGTTTTCTAATAGCTGTCGGCACGCCAAGGCAAACCTTCGAGTGTATTTTGGCCATGAAAAAACATCTCTAAAAAACCATTTGCCGTTCGGAGTCGGCTTAAAACTGTAAGTTCCTCCATTTGTGGAACAACATCAAGACGCACGCCGCAAATATGAGGAGGAGCTCTGCCAAACACCCTGCATACAACTTAGTTATTTCGCTATTTTAGAAGTAACAATTTTTGAAATGTAGTAAAACTCGATTGAAAGCAAGATTTTTATTGAACTAAAAATATTAGAATTTCCGGCCAATTTTAAAAAGTAATTCTAAATAAAATTAAAATAGAAGTTTATAAGTCTATAACCAAAGTCATATCATTGGTACCCTAATCCTCTATTTTATATAAGAGCTTGAGAACTTAAAATGATAATGTAAATCAAAAATCTTGTTGAAAGGAATTTTATATATTATAATCTGGTAGAGAATCGCATGGCATATGTCCGCCGTGACTACGAGTTACATGGTCCAACTTTGTCGTATTAGCTGTCCCTTCTATCTAAGAACTACTGCGTTAATACTCTCGAGCGACACACTGTGCAAAGTATATAACTGCGTTTATATTTGCTGTTTTGTGCATCTAAATATGTTTGTGTTGGCTTCATTATATTTATAATGTATTTGCGCTGCCAACGCAAGTTCAGCAGTAGCCATTACTAACAGCCCAACCAAGTTTTCTAAGAAGGGCTGTAACTTGGCTTGCTAAAATCGCATTGTCCACTATCGAATCGCCTTTGCCACTGCCTTATGCTACCTACTCATGTTTTTGATTATGTTTGCCTTTCTCTCTACGATGTTAGTTGTTGCTTTATTAATTGATACAACAACTACAAGAGTACTTCACTTGAGCACAAATGTGCCTAAACCCACTTTTAGTTATGCGCCGTTGCTTCAGGTCATTGAAGGGTGACACACAATGATAAGCAACAAACGACCGTCATAATCATTTCGCGTTAAATAACCGAAAATCTGTCAACATCATATGGAAATGGTATGCAGTTATCGTAATAATTCAGTTCATAATTATTGTGTGCTTTGTATAAAGAGATTCTAGTGGCACTTGGATGTGTCACGCGCACCCTCATATTTAGGAAAAGTGCCAAAAACAGCTGCTCCCATTAAGGGTTTGACGATTTGCATAGCGCAAACATGCGGATCCTTTCTATTTCAGTTATAACCAATAACTCGGAATGATAGTCACCTCCTGGGTGTGTAGGTCTACTTTTTACTCATGCCAACTTATGGCCACTCTCCCGTATAAGAATATATTCGTCTGTGTGTATATAAAAGAGTATTTTGCCTAGAACAAATTTGCTTTGTAATAGTCGTTCGTTCTGTTTTAAAAAGCAGTCTTCCGATACATACTGTATTAGCTATTGATGCATATGGCCAGAAAACGCCCGCAATAAAGAATACCGAATATTTGGGCGCATAGAACTATTTTCTACAACCACTTCTACTTCTTCTTTTCTTCTCTAATGTCTGCAAGTAGATTTAAATATTCAGTGGTTCACAGACATTCATGCCTAAAAAATAATCGATACATGGCATATGGCTACAAACTTATATATGTACAATGGCGACGGCGCAACGTTGGCCTAAATGTCCCTTTGATTGCCTCAGGCAAGCCACAGGAGGCACATTTATGTGTATGACTCTTATTCATCTGCTGTAACTACATTGACGGTGCCGTTGAAAGTCCTCTACAGTGGTTGTTTTATTTTTCAAGCACTTATTGGCGCTATCGGCTAACCACTGAGCAAGCAAACAGCTGCTTAGGTTGCCCAGTGGCAACAACTGTTCAATGGTTTCAATTGCAACAACAACAGGGACAACAAAAATCGATTGAAAGTTATTAGGGTATTCACAGTCATGCACAACAGTGCCAGCTCAACGCAACATATATGTGCATACACGCACACTAGTAAAACCCTATGTGTAAGTGCAAACATAAAAGTGTTGTAGAATAGTCTGCACTTAGGCGATTTGGCTAATAAGCGTTTGTATGTTTATGCAAGTGGAATTTGTAAGCACTTATGAAAGTGTAGTTAGAAGTTTGTCTAAAGTTAAAATATTTGTAAACTAGTGTTTGTTAGTGTCAGTGCTGCTCATACCGTTCGGTGTCTGTTTGTGGGGTGGGCTATGGCGACAGCAGTGGCTATTTTGGTAAGAGTGGTTAGTTAGGTTAGTTGTGGCGACAGTCTGTGTGCTTTTCTAATGTGCTTCCAACTAGAAATATGCTTGCCTCGTGACTACCTACGCAGGTACATAATGTTGAATGTTTAATGGCGATCGTACATGCGTATAAGTGTTTGTGTATGCAATTCAACCACAGCTGTGCATATTTGTGGGCATCTATGTGGCAAATATGGAACCGCAGAATATCATTGCCTGCAATTGGCGGCAACAGTTGGTGGCCACTGCAGAACTGTATTTTAATTGCGTAAAATAGAAGATTTAACTGTGTAGCCTGCTACTAGCCACATTCTTGTTCAATTAAATACTTACTTGCCGAAAATATTCAAACATTGTAAGAGTTCGAAAAATAAAATTACAATAATTTGCAATTCGCCTACGAGAATCTTCTTTAATTTAGGTATTAGACCTCTTTAGATAGCTAGAAAGACACAACATTTTTAGAATAGTTTGCATAAATTATTTTTTTAATGATGTGAAGTAGGAAATACTTAGAAAAAGTCGTAAATGCAACACAAAAGTAGCCATTGTCGAAAACATCGTAAACTTTTGTCATGCAGCAATTTTTAACTGTCAGGGCTTGGTTCAAATTAAATCGATTTACTTTAACAATTGACATACACTTTAACTTAAAATAGAAAACGAGGCGGGCCCTTGAACTAGCAATAAAAATTGGGCGTACGAGCAAAAAAACATATATATTTTGTTAAAAAAGTATTTAAACAACTTTCTCCGTAACCCTATATATTAGGGCGGGTCGATTTAAAAATCGCTCCTTGCTTTGTGAAAATCGTATTCTAGGGATCAAAATAAGAAACTTTGCCGAAGGAACCATACCTCTAAAACGAATTCTGATGTCCCCCAATTTGGGTCGAACGAAAAATCCCACTTTGACCCATTTAGAGTGCTCCAATCGAGTCCAAATGTATGACCGACCCGCACTAACTTTGGACGGCCGATCCACCCATGCAAGTGGCACACCCCCTGGAACTCCCCTGGGAAGTTCCCCATACAATCATTTCAAAATATCACCATTTTTGGCCTTTACATGAGAAAAAAAACTAAAAAGTTCGACCCAAATTGGGGGACATCAGAATTCGTTTTAGAAGTATGGTTCCCTCGGCAAAGTTTCTTATTTTGATCCCTAGAATATGATTTTCACAGAGCAATGGGCGATTTTTTTGCCTCCCCACAAATCGACCCGGCCTACTATATATCCCTCTATACTACTTAGTCTTGCCATAAATTCTGTGGCAAATTTTACAATGCATGGGCGAAAACAAATTCGGAGAAAAAAGTTCCGTTATTTTTACTTTTGTTCGTGTGCATTATCTACTCAGTTTCGTAGCGAATCTCGGTTGTTAAAGTGCAAGTGAGATTTACGAATTGCTGAAAAAACTTAATATTTCGAGAATGTTTATTTACGTGCGGTAATCAATCGTTTTTTCCAAACGTCTGACGTAGCAGACTGAAAAAGAAGTGGTCGTCCACGCGCAGCCATAAAAGCCGTTCGAGAAAGAATTCGCAGAAGTTCCCTTAAGAAGCAGAAAATCACGTCCACGGAAATGAATGTATCAGATCAGATCCATGTCATGATTAATTAGATATGGTCTCCACATGAAAGCCTTCCGTCGCTCAACTGATCATCTTTTGACAACGCGCTTGAAGAAAATTAGGCTCGACAGATGCAAGCAGCTTCTTCGGTGGCACGCGGTCAACGAACATGAAAATATTTTTTTTACAGATGAAAAAATGTTCACTTTGAAGGAGTTTGTAATAAGCAAAACGACAAAATGTTATTCCAATGGTTCTGTGTGGTCACCATCCAGCCTCTGTAATGATTTGGTGGGGAGTATCTTATAAAGACGTTACATCTCTTCATCTCTACGAAAAAGTGGTTAAGACCGGAGCAAAAGTATACCAGGAGAATATCTCAGAAAGCATGATGAGGCAGTTGAGCTGTACTTTCTTCAATGGAGAGCGTTCGATCTTCAGCATCTTCCAGCAAGATTCCGTTCCAGCCTATGAGGCAAAAACCACCCAGCAGTGGCTAAAAACAATATTCCTGGGTTCATAACCGCAGAAGATTGGCCGTCGTCCAATGGAAATTGAATGGATTTTTGAGTTTCCAGGTTTCGGTGTCAGCAGCTGTATATACGAGTAAAATATTTTGAATCCCATTCATCGTTGGAAACCACAGGGCAGTGATATATCGTGTTCCTTTAATTTAAACTAAAAAAAAAAGACTAAAAATGTCTTTACTAAAGTAATTGAAAACAAAAAAACATAAGGTTAGGTTAGGTTGTGGTGGTTGCCCAGAGAGTAGGGCCCACTTGGACGAAATAGTTTGGTGTGTTTTGGTGTGATACCATTCAAGGACAAAAAAGGGGAAGGAAGGGAAGGGATGGGGAGTGGTGAGTGTTTGTGACTACGAACGGTGACTAGTCCGCGGTTGTGTTAACCTCATTATGCTGCTGATGTAGTTCATCAGATTTTTGTTATCAACACCTACTATATCAGCAGGCGCAGAAAAGAAGTGAGAACCAAGATACTTGAATCTTAGTCCCGCGAAGGCTGCGCAGCTAAGGAACAGGTGCTGAGATAATTCCACCTCATCCTCCATACAGCTGACGCAAAAAGGACTCGAAGTAATTCCGAGTCTCACGGCATGTGTACCTCGCGGATAGTGCCCCGTGATGATGCCCACGTAATTTGAGAGATGACATTTTGTCATCCCCAGGATATCCCTCGAACGCCTCCTATCCAAATGTGGCCAGAAGGGCTTCGCGACCCTACACGTTCGTGTACTTGCCCAGCGTTAGCTGAGTTGGTGCATAGCCCATCCTTCCAGGAGTAGAGCGCAGGTTGTCAAGGGGATCCCGATTCTCTCCTTTCGCGGGCACATTGAATCACAGGTCCCCTGTCTGGCCAGCTCGTCGGCTTCGCAGTTTCCTGCAATGTCACTATGACCAGGTACCCAAATTATCTTTATGTCGAAGAATTCTGATGCAATCGAGAGTGAGACCAGGCATTCCCTGACCAGCTTCGAATGCACCATAATAGAGCCTAGAGCCTAAGACTTTCCTTCCAATATTTTTGAATTGTCTTCCCTCTATGAATTGGTCGTAATCAAGCGGTTTGCTGTCAGTCTTTGTTTTTGTTTTATTGGAGGGGACACATCGCCCTTAGTCGAGTTAAAGGTATTCTTTCAAATGCTTTCTTTCAAATTTGCTGTTATATGATTTTTCGTTTGAGGTCGCTGGGATTGTTAAAAGAAAATCCAGAATTTGGGCAAAAATGCCAAAAAGTAAAATAAATAGCTGATTTAATTTTGGAATAATAGTTCAGAGGAGGTTAATGGCATCCGAACGCCAAATCTCATTACAAATTTTCATACATTTCCGAAGGATTATATTACTATACATTATGGCACACTCAATAGACGTTGTAACAGCAATATTATGTATTCCCCATAAATATTTGGGAAATGCTGCTGAAGCGAAATTTCTCTGCCGGATATAAAGCCGGGACGGTGCGGTAACGTAGAACCGTCTGTCAACGTTTGACTGATACAACTTTTTTTAAAACGACATTTTTTCATCAACATTCTAGTAGATTCTGTCGTTAATCATCCTATTTTATTTTTTAATAATTTTTTACTGAATAAAAAAAAATAAATGGTTTTGAGTGATCTTTGCAGCTGTCTGGCTCACAAGTGTCAGATATGAATGACATACGACGCTCTTTGCAAAAATTATAAATCTTGCGATAAAGTGAGTAATTTTGCGCCACTTTGTATTTGTGGACAAAAAATCAAAATCAAATCAATCCAAACAAAGAGTGTAGGACACATTTATGTCGAGCTCTCTGTGAGACAAAGTGAGAAAAGAACATGAAAAATTACCGACAAAAAGTATTCGGACAAGCACAGTGAGTCCATCTTAACGCTGCAACGCTGATATTTTAAATGATCTGCCCAATTCACAGATATAGTTCCAATGCATGCTTGTATTTCAGAGATTGCGTCAGGTTTCCGTGCAGTTGAAACACTGAAAAATGGTATATAATTGGATTCACTTTTGGGTGGGCTTTGTTACAACTTTAACAGAACAGAATGGAAGAGTACTGTTGGCACACTGCATATACAGTAATCTCCGATTGATTTGCCCACATACACCAAAATTCTGCTATATATTTTTCAAAACATTTTTGTATATTTGAAATCATAAAATAAATTTAAGAAGTTGCTCTTATTTGTTTCCTTTAAATTAGAATGGTCGTATGGCATTTGATAGTTTTGTTAAAGTGTTTATCTTAAAGCTTGTCTTATACCGAACTAGTATTTGAACAACATTTTTGCCTTCACGAGCTAAAATGGCAGCGAATGTATTTTTTTTTTTTTTTTTCAAGGATAACTTTAAAAAAAGGAAATTTCTGTCATCTTTCTTCAGAACGTAGGTTTGAATCTCCGTGAAACACCCAAATGAAGAAAAAGATTTTTCTAATAGCGGTCGCCCCTCGGCAGGCAATGGCAAACCTCCGAGTGTATTTCTGCCAGGAAAAAAATTCCTCATAAAAAATACATATCTGCCATTCAGAGTCGGGTTAAAATTATAGGTCCCTCCATTTGTGGAGCAACATCCGCACACCACAAATAAGAGGAGGAGCTCGGCCAAGCATCCAAAAAGGGTGTAAGCGCCATATATATATATATAATTTTAATGGGGTTTTTATTCAATTGCCACAATTGTATTCCTTGATTTGATATTTTTACAATTATGCTGCGTCAATTTTAAACAGTTATAGTGTCGAAAATTTAATGTGATACAGACTTCTGATGCTGCTGATCAACAACACCGACAGAACTTAGTAGGACATTGATAAATTTTTCGACTACTAGCTAGAGCTCTCTTAACAATGATTCTAACCCTTCCAATCCCTTCACACTCACAAGCTCGTCGTCTTAACACCAACCGAAGGCAATGCCACTGGGAATGTGTTTGCAAAGTTCGAAAATGATTAACTAGCTAAACAACAATGCAGCGTATATGTATAATAGAGTAAAGGAATTTCAAAAGCTATCGAAGTGGTGCAAAAACAGCTTTTCATTCCAAAGGAAATTGCTTACCATTCATGCGTTTACCTTTTATATTTGAAACAAACCGAGTTGAATCACCAGCCTATCTCTACTCGCCGTTGTTTTCGCGCATGTATGTGTATGTATGTATATAATGATAGTATGACGATCTAAATAACAACAGAGTTGCTGTTTCACTAGTCCGTCGCTCAACTCATAGACCTCAAACTACTTACAAATATAACGAGCCCACACTTGTTCTGATATGTGTCGCTCTGTAAAGGATTGAAACCAAGCACTTTGTAACGAGCTCTTTCCCATCATTTTGCTATGCCTTTGTTGCTGCCGACTGCGCGTCACTCATAGACATTAGAGGCTGGCGGCTGAAGGTTGTAGTGGCGATCAGGAAGAAAAATCGATTAATTACTTTCGTTGGCAAAACCGCACTTTGACTGACATTTATAAATTGATTGCTATTGTTATTGCTAGGTTCGTTTCAGCGGACATTGTTGCAATTGGATACCGGGCGGAGATAGTGTTGTTACTTGCGCATGTACATGCATACATGCATGCACACATACCCATGAGTACATACATGCATACATTTTAATGCACAGTATCGGCTGCTATCAGCTTATTTGTCGGCGTATACTTCATTGCCAGAATGGATAATGGCTTTGTTGTATGTTTTGATGCTGTACCATTTATTCCATTTATTGCTATGAATCATTTCAAGCCTCTCGACCCTATTGCAAAAAAGTTAATCTATGAGGGACATTTTTAAATATTTTTTTCAACTATTTGTTAACACAATTTATATTGAAGGCAAAATTTTAAAATCCTCGATGCAACAACTACTAATTTAAGTATTTAATATGAAATTAATATTCATGAAATTAAGTAGGACAAAATCAAATATAGATAAAAAATAAATTAATGAAATTAACTTAAAAATAAATGAAATAAAATAAAAATAATATATAAAAATTACATTAAAATAAATTTTAAAAAATTTATTAAAATAACCTAAATTAAAATAAAATGAATTAAAATAAATCTAAATAAAATTGTAACACCCAATGAGATGGAATATGCGATAAAAACCTTAAAGAAGAAAAGACGGCATCACAAATGAGATGAAAAAACTACTTTCAAGACCTTCTAAATAATATAAGCGATGGCATTAATAGCAACAGCACTCAATCTAACGTAATTCAATTGGCAGAAATTTTGGTCGAACCACACACAATTGATGAAATTTTACCTTGTGATAAAAAAGCTACAAAATGGCAAAGCAACGGAACTCCAGAACGCCTTGTTATGGCTTACAAATTAAACAATCTGGAAGAAGAATACTGAGGAGAATACTGGGCCTAGTACGAGAAGAACATGGGGTATATCGCATCAGATATAACAGCGAGATAGAGAATTCCTGCAAAGCGAAAACGTTGTGCGGTTTGCCAAATCGCAGTGCATCCGATGAATAGGATACGCTTGCAGAATGCAAGATGAAAGAATACCCCACAAAGTTCTAGATGCGCGCATGCTTGGTGATAAGCGAAGAGCACAGCCGCGGAAACGCTGGTTAGATGACGTTGAGGCCAACCTCAGAGGCATAGGAGTGACCAACTATAGTAGTCTGGCTATGCACCGAGATGCATGCAGAAGAATTGTGGAAGAAGCTAAGGCTCACAACGAGCTGTGATGCTATGAATGATGATGATAAATTAGTGTATTTCTTTATTTAGGTCAGTGGTAACAGCCTCACTGACTAGATTTAGAAAATTACTTAACAAAAACTTAACACTAAATGATGTGATAGTTTATTTAATAAATAATAAGGCATCGCAAAATCAAGCCCGAGGCTTCTTGAAAACCGAGTAAACTCTTCTTCAAGTCCTCTTGTAAGAGAGCCAAAATTGAGGTAATTACATCTGAGAACTTCAATATAAAATGGATTATATGAGCGAAGTACTCTATTGGGAACACTGAAACTTAATTGGCCGAGTAGTTCCGAACTGTCAATGAACCCGGATGTTATATCGTAAATAAACATTAAGCTTTGAATGAGTCGTCTGATCTCGTGTGATAAAAGATTGAAAAGCAAATAGCAATGCTAACTAAAAAACAAATAAAACTAAAAAACTCGCATAAAACTTGAAGATAAGCCCACTTGGCAGTTTCAAAGATATCAATTATGCAAATTTTCATTTTAAAATGATAAGCAGCCTTGGGACTCATCATGATCGCATAAATAGACCACATGACAGGCGGTCTGAAAAATATTAGCTTATGTAACATACATACTCGTATAATATAAAGACTCTTCTATTCACCACTTCCCTGCTCGCTATATTTATGTTCAATTAACTTAACGAAAAATTTGCATGCGAAAGCAACAACAGAGTTATCGAACAAGATTCGCCGCTATCGAGTATGAGTATGCCTCATTAGACTGGTATAACTCACTGTCGTACAAACACATATCATTTTAGGCAGCTTTATCCAGCGCTGCCATTTTTTTCATCAATTCGTCACTTGCTAACACTTGGCGCAAATAAGAGGCCTATACTTAAAAATTCTAAATAGCTCACAATATGTTACTAGTTTCCCCACTTTCCTTTAAATAATTATTAATGTGAAAATTATTTTTAAAAAGAAGATATTTCCCATAATTGTATGGCTTGGCCCAAGTTTCATTACAATTTTCGGAAAAATGCATAGACCGAGGAAATCAAAGAGCATAAAACAATTCAAAAGACTTTTACTAAAAACTAATCTGTTCGAAACTTTAAATTAGTCAGTGCAAATCGATGCAGAAAACTTGGCTTTTGAATTCCTCTATATATTGTAGAGCATATCCGGTAAATCAGAAGCATGGGTTAGAACAAGTTTAGCCGAGCTTCTGTTTGCTAAATTCGGCAAGCTGCATATTTTCTTCGTTCAGTGTGTTCTTAACTGCTTCAGTAACACTGAAATGTTCTAATTAAATTCTGTTATTCCAATCGAGGAAGGTTACGTTCCAATTCGACAATTATCATCTAGCCACAGCCAACGTACTACATTCAAAACGTCATTGCGAGTAGATATTATCTCATTTTCGCTTTTATTGCCATGCATTCATTTTTAGCAGCCATCAAGAAGTTTTACTTAAGTACTTGCTATCGCTTCCAGAATTGCGACCAGGGCATTTTTCTACTTCATACTGATTTCAAGTACTTTCATTAAATTGTTTTGCTTTACTCAAAGCTCATTTAATTAAAAAAAATTAAAGACATCAAAATGGAATTGTCGAAGGGAACGGCGGAAAATGAAGTCAAAAATAATGGAACATAACGTTGTGATTACATTTGTAACTACTGTCTTACTGTGGCGTAATTTTATTTTCATCACTCTTTTGTTCATTACGCTTATAGTGGCACTCGCTGTTGTTGTATCTGTTTTTGCAACTTTAGCGCCCCATAATTGTTGCATGATGTAATTGCATTGTCAGCGACAGTACACCGACGCCGTGTCCGTGTTCGTGCACCGCAAGTGGCCTTTGTAACAGCAGCAAACAGCAACATAATTTGCATTGGCGACATTTTATCGTCAGTGCTTTTGTGCGCGCTTACGCCCAGTGCACTACTCTTTTGCGTAGGGCACAAGCCAGAAAAAGGCTGTTGATGTTTCTATAATTGACGCCACTTTCATTTGTTTCCTTTACTATGACACCAAAAATGACGAGAGCTGGTGCTGTGAGACGAGAAAAAACTGATTTTGTTACAGAAGAACAAGATCGGAGCGAGGCCGATAGACTTCCAGTAGTGTGGGAGTGCAGTATTGCGGAATGAGTCATGTGGGTGGAAATGGAGGGAGTTATTTGGGAGAGAGACATTTGAAAAAATATAAATTTCCTGCATGAAAATTAGTGGCATATCTACGATTTTCTATTAAATGAAGTTTGGGAACTGCTAATTAAAGCTGTATGCAATTATGCCCAGTCTAAGGGTGCAAGCTACACCAAATACAAACTCAGCCGTTTCATGAAAGCAGAGGTGTTGAAAGCGGCTAAAGACCAACCCATGTTACAAATCCAGTTTTTCTTTCGATAAAATAATGACTTTTTGATGAAAATTTCACTAAATTCTGATATAAAAAGTGATACTCAGCAATCCGGGAATTCGAACCGACCAGTATCGAAATTTATAAACGGTCCTGTAAACTTCCTTCCCTAAGTACTTATTTGTGTGAAGATTCACCAATAATTACAGCACTTACAACGATTACTCGTATAATAAAAACACTTAAAATATTAGAAAAATCTCTGTCAATTCTATTCTGTTACTTGAGCGACACTCACAATACTACGACGCCATGTTTCTATATACGTGCAATAGCAGTATATTGGGTGAAAGAAAAGCATATACGTGTTTCACAAATATCATTGCAACTGCATTTGAAAGCAGCATTCAATTACAAATTTCCCAAGCCATCACGCCGTACCGATTCGCTTGTGGTGTCTGGAGAGCTTTCAATCAATTTCATGTCCAATCTAAACAAATTTGTGGATTAACCACAAGACAGCGAAGCAGCAAAGTACTCTCAGGTATAATAAAACATACAGTCATTTGTACATGCACACATACATATGTACATACATACAACCTTCCCTTTTACTATTCGATTTCCGTTCAGATCACTTGCAAACAATTGTGCGGACTAAAATTACTGCTGTCACCTCAAAAAATTGGTTTGGAGAAAAAAACGTTTAGTAATAATATTTTCGATATTCGAGCAAATATTTTATTAATATTTCACAGAAATTTGCCATCATGAGATATTAAAAAACGAAATTTATTCTTAAAAAGTACTTTGCTAGTTAAAACGCACCTTTATGCCATATCCCATTGCGTCTGCAGTACATCTACTAATCGTTTCAACCAAAGGTACCCATGAGAGAATGCGATATTATTCATACTATATATTACATAAAATGCTCTTACATGAATATATCCAACTAAAATGTTTTACAATCCCAATCGCGTCCCCTTCAAGTAGACGATTGTTTATTGATCTTGAATTACCCAAGGCGGCCAATAAAGACCAAGAACAAGTCACTTTAGCTACTTTGCCGTTTCATAGCACAGTTTGAATATATCGCCTATCTGCCTCCGAATTCCCTTCCGAATTTCCCTTTAGCGTCGGTCAATTTATGTGCTAATATAGTAGTTGTTGTATCTAATGCAACATCCACTTAGCAATATTATGGCGGGCGGATAACAATGCTTCCACATTGTATTTAGTGCACTACTACAGTACGAGCTGCTTGTAGTGCTCTGGTAGGTTGGCAAACGAAGTGGCAGCAACTTATAACCACACATACAAAGACATGGGGTAAATTTGCAACATTTCTCGTATCATGAAGCCATAATCTTTTGTGGCATGCCAAATTGAATGGCAGCCAAATCATGAGCTAGAAATTCATTTCACAAGGTCCATTTCCAATTTGCCAAATACGAGTGTGTGTAGGTTGTTTGTAGCCAGTTGAATGTCGGTTTTGCAAATGTAGCTAAGATTCCGTGACACATCGATGGTATGCCTGCAACATCCTAATCGCTATTGAAAATTTAAATAACTTATTATCACAGCAAATACACATTTCATTTACTTTAAAGTCATATCCGATAATGGATGACTTGCAACACTGTGTGTCAATTTGATCAAGGTGGTGGCTCAAAGTGGTGCGGATTTTGTTAATATCAAGTAATCAAACACTCGATGGATTTGTAAAAGTTGGCTCGAATATTGTTTTACGTCTTCCTAAATTTTCATGTCGCGGCCTAAGTTGTTTTATAAAAGTGCAGAAATATAAAATATATATATAGTCTGGGCGAAATGAAAGGTTAAAACGTGTGCAGTAAAATCTCGCGGAAAATATTTTCGTAGAACATTTTAATTCATTTACTCCCACCTAAAAGGATAGTTTTTACCCTTAATTCAAGAAACTTCCTAAAAAACAAATTTGCAAAGTCGTTAGATGTTAGAAAAGTATTTTTCGAAAACCCTAGTTCTTTTGCAGATTTAATTTCTATGCCGCTAACATAATAAGCTTTAAAAAATTAAAAGAACAAACCAAACTAAAGCAGCCAAACACAATTCTGGCAATTATTTGGTCGGCACAGAAATTATCACAAATACTACAAGACAAATCTTATCATACTTTGACAGATTTCAGGAACTGCATACGTGCTTTAAAAACGATCGTAAAGAAATAAATAAACGAGCACGCGCAAAATCGAAATCCGAAATGTAAATGGTTGGCTGAGCCTTTTATTAATATAAAATTAAATTGAAATTTCTACTGAAATAGCAACATTTTTAACGAAATAACAACACTTTTAATGAAATAACAAATTATTTGAAACCTGTTCAAAGCTTTCTATCAGCTCCTCCGTCCACTTCTTCTCCTTCCCCTTCAGCTCCTCGTATTTTGAAAACCTTTTTCCGCCAAAACGTACTTTCAGGGAAGTGAGCAGATGATTTAATAGGATTCTTTGGTCATAAAGCACGAAAATACGAGTGTTTTTAAATTGTTTTAAAGATTCGTATGATTCAAAATCCCATCACCATGTAAAGTGTTAAGTTAAAACTCCTCACCTCTTTAAAAATCTCAACAGGAATTTTTCCTTTTACACTTGGCGGAAGAATATTTCGACATTTTTCTCACCATATACTCCCGGGCCACGAATTTCCAACATCCTATCCTCTAATTGGTCTTATTTTGAAGGAGAGGAGTCAACAGTTGATGTTGCCAACATGTCGAAAAAACATATCCTATGACCGTAGAAGCCCCAGTACACTTGCTTGCTTTAAGTACCTATATATCATAGTTTCGGTATATAATAGTACATATGTATATAAGGGTGGCAAAAAAGTCTTGCGGTATTTCCGCAAGCTTGTCTTTGCAAGCGCGTAGTTCTAGTTGATTTCGTCGCATCGGTTCACGCTAGAGCTTTTTGGAAAGCTCTTTTCGCGTGCTAACACGTGTTTGATTAATTGTTGTTTGCTTTTAGTCGTTCGTGAGTTATAGCGTCGCAAACATGGAGCAAAATAAAGAGAAAAGACGGCATATTTTACAGTACTACTACGATAAAGGCAAAAATGCATCTCATGCTGCCAATAAAATTTGTGCAGTTTATGGACCCGATACAGTTTCCATTTCCACCGCACAACGATGGTTTCAACGTTTTCGTTCTGGTGCAGAGGTGATCGAAGATGCGCCACGGTCCGGAAGGCCTGTCGTCGAAAATTGCGATAAAATCGCTGAATTGATCGAAAGAGACCGGCATAGTAGCAGCCGTAGCATCGGCCAAGAGCTGGGCATGAGTCATCAAACCGTTATAAGCCATTTGAAGAAGCTTGGATTCAAAAAGAAGCTCGATGTATGGGTGCCACACGACTTGACGCAAAAAAACATTTTTGCCCGTATGGATGCATGCGAATCGCTTCTGAATCGCAACAAAATCGACCCGTTTTTGAAGCGGATGGTGACTGGCGATGAAAAGTGGGTCACTTACGACAACGTGAAGCGCAAACGGTAGTGGTCGAAAAGCGGTGAAGCTGCCCAGACGGTGGCCAAGCCTGGATTGACGGCCAGGAAGGTTCTTCTGTGTGTTTGGTGGGATTGGTAGGGCATCATCCACTATGAGCTGCTCCCCTATGGCCAAACGCTCAATTCGGACCTGTACTGCCAACAACTGGACCGCTTGAATGCAGCACTCATGCAGAAGAGGCCATCTGTGATCAACAGAGGTCGAATTGTCTTCCATCAGGACAACGCCAGGCCACACACATCTTTGGTGACGCGCCAGAAGATCCGGGAGCTCGGATGGGAGGTTCTTTTGCATCCACCGTATAGTCCGGATCTCACACCAAGTGATTACCACCTATTTCTGTCCATGGCGAACGAGCTTGGTAGTCGGAAGTTGTCCACAAGAGAGTCCTGTGAAAATAGGCTCTGCGAGTTTTTTGACAATAGAGAAGCGAGCTTCTATAAGAGGGGCATTATGAAGTTAGCATCTCGTTGGGAACTCGTCATCGAACAAAACGGCGCATATTTGACTTAAATCGCATTATTATAACCAATTTTATGAACAATTGAAAATTCAATAAAAATACCGCAAGACTTTTTTGACAACCTTTATATATGCCACTTTTAGACGTTTAGCTGAGCTTATCCTTCTGCTTTTAAGGGCAACTTTATGCCGGCTACAAATGCAGCGTCCTGCTATTATATTCCGTCTCTGAACGGCAGACTGTTTTTTTGAGCAGTTTTTTTAGTGGCAGAAATGCATTTTGAGCTTTTTTTTTGGCGGTTGATGGTTGGACAAGGAAATTCTATCTTTAGACGTTTCATGTACGTTGTAGGCATTGAACCCGAGACAAATTACACAGTAGTCACACACACATCAATTCGGCACGGTGTCAAATAATTTTCGGATTTTTTTCCTTCTGCATTAACTGAAAAACTCTCTGGGAAATCATTGGGGTGCACTTTGAAATTTCTATGCTGGAAATCTTTGAAAAAATTCTAAACCCTAATACCCGAAAGTATTACTACAAAGTGTATATTTGTGTATTTGTAGACCATCATAAGTTATTTACACTCTTGCAATCCTTTTCAACCTATTCGGACATTCATTTATTTATTGCTGCATCGGTTCAGATTCTTTCTTTGTTTATCTCCTTTTCCTTTTTTGCTTTTAACCTGACATTTTTAGCCAATCGACCCAAAGTGCTATCTCAAACTGAGTATAAATTCAATCAATAAATTACACATTTCTACGCTACCCAGAGACCGTTAGTCATATACAATAAAATGTACCAAGAGTAGTTGTTGCAAGTGTTTAGCTTGCTGTGCTATCAGCGACATATTTACTTATTCATTCACAAATCAACCCAAATCACATTAATAATAAAAGGAATAAAGTACATTGTTTACTAACGCACGAAAGTGAGCTGAAAGAGGGACTGCGAAGCTTTACTTCCACCCACAATATAACAAACCTTTAACCTTAGGTACCTTTAACCACCGAGTTGCATGTTGGCACGAAAGCTTCGAAACTGTGATTCTAATTTTGAATTCATGAAATTTTTGTGCCGCGCACCTATCTTTGACTTATTTTAATTATAGAAATTGGGTTCGATTCGTCGGCGAAATTTTCACTCTGTTGTTTGCCTCACAAGCAGACCTTGTAGGTGTGTGAATGCGTCAGATTGAAGCTAAGAAGGCCCAATAATTATAACGCCAAAGGGAAGCTAGACACTTCTTCTCTATACTAGGACGTGTTACACAAATGCAATATTTTTAAATTAAACAAAAAAATATAATAAAAATATAATTTGTTGGTTTATTATGACTATGACCGTAAGCCCAAATAATTCAGTTTCTTATACTAACTAAATAATTCCTTCGTCCCTTACAAAAGTCTAACGTATTGCTGATCCGAGGAGAGCAAACGACTTCACCAAATCAACTCGATGACTGAACATAGCTGGCAAAACTTGTTTGTTGGTTACGGATCAGTAAATTTCGCAGTGTTATGACGCGCAAAACCAGAGACAGAGTAGGACTTCGCAATAACTAAATTAATGTGATTATTGAAGCTGAGCTTACTAGCAAAAATAGTCCTTCAGTCTTCAGTTTCATTAACATTTTGGAATATATTGCTTGATATGCAATACGACGTATTGCAAAAATGTTTGGTTCTCGCGAAAGAGATTTTGAAACATTTCTTTATGTTCAAGGCAAGACACGATTTTGATCACCATAAATGAAGAACATTAATGTTACGTTGAAGTTCATTAACAGCGGACGGATTTTTAATTATTGCACTTTCAGATCATCCGCATACAGGAAAAATTCGGCATGAGAAAATCAGTTCCTTATATTATTAATGAAAAGGGCAAATTAGTGGAGCTAAAACGTTCCGTTTAACTTTAATTTTTGGTTTCTTTTTTATTCACTAAAAGTTTTTAATTTTTTTAATTTCGGTTGCGTTTTTATTATACACAAAATAACATGACAAGTTTAAGATTAAACTTAAATATTGCAATGCCTATATATGGGTAACGAATTTGAGGAAATTCACGTAATAAGCCTGCCGAATGAGAACGCTGTCTGTACAGTATGAGAATGAGAGCGCTGTCTGTACTGGGCGGAAAATCACAGTCGATCAACATTGGTGCGCCCAAGAAAGGTGTGCGCTCAAGGGGAGGGTAGCTTATTTCAGAACTTTTTAAGTTTTGAAATAATTGAATACTATTTCTTTTTTGAATAAAATGCATTAATAATTCAAACTCAGTAAAGTCATTGTCCCCACACAACCATTTTGAGCGAATATTCTCTTTATTTTATTATTATATGAGTGCGCGCAGCCTGTGTTTTTCCAATTTTGAACCTAATAAGGAAAATCGGACTCACTTCTTTTAAAATTTCGTACAGAGACTCAGTTAAAACTTACCTACAGGAAGTTCCCTTTTTTTAATTTAGTAAGTATGTGTGGATGTAAGTATATAATATTTTGTCCGGCTATAAGGAGCTCGCGTCCGCTATACAGAGGTTTTTGTTTGACTTGGTAAGAAAATACATTTAATTGTCCTGTGATAAGAAATTGTATGAAAAATAATTGTCCGCGTCCGGCCAAGAGCGTCCGCTTGAGAGAGAGAGTATTTTGTTCCAAAATGTATACTTAAACCTTGGTATAGGAAAAACTTTCCACTGGTCCTAGTGGTTATTAATAAGTAGATTCATAAATTCACAAACTAAAATTGTTTGTTAGTTATATAACTAAGTGTAATAACATGAAATGTGCCTATTTATTTATAACGTTTCAATAAAAAAAAAAGAACTTAAGGGAGATATCCGTCTAATAGGAGAGGTTTCACTGTATTTAGCACACATACACTCTGCGTGTTGATGTGATGTCATTTTAAGGAAAAATATTAGATTATCGGCAGAACAAGTATTTAAAGAACTAAAAATTACTAATCACAACTTCTGCAAATAAAGAAGAAAAACTTGAATTCAATTAAACTGTAAAGAAAAAAATTTGCAATTTAGTTGTACAATTGAAAAAGAGAACGCAAATATCACAAACTCTGATTCATTCGTTTTCGTTTTTGTTTTGCTTTAATTTTATTCACTTTGCGTTCACATTGAAAATAATTGAAAAGTTGTTGGCCTGATCGGTGTTTTGTAACGCAATTATTTCTCTTTTTTATTTTGCTACTGTTGTTGTTATCGTGATGATGACACTTCAAATGATAAAATGCAGGTGGCAGCGACAGCGACAGCGATACCAACAGCAACAGCAACGTCCAACAAACATTACCCAGTCGAATAATTCAATGTCGTTGCAGGGCATAAACTTTTTTCCATCATTGCTTTTCCTGTTTTGATTGTTCTGCTTGATGAGACGCAGTTGCTGTTGTTGGATTTGTAGTTGTCGCATTGGATGCCACTGCATTTGAAGATAAATTGCATAGACCGAACACAAACACAAGCAAGCAGGCACTCTCACTCGCGAACGTGTGAATGTCAGAGAGCTCTCTCAGGTGCTGCTTGTAACATGTGCTCATGTCAGCTTTTATTACCCCGCCAGGTCATATCGTGGCAGGACCATAAAATATTGTTGTATGATGCAGCCTGAACTTTACAACTGAATGCCTACTCAAACTCAAACACCTACATACATACATACATGTGTTCATACCAATAATGGACGCCGCTCTATGCGTTGTGTGTACGTATATGCGAGTGTGTTGGGGCTTGTTTATGTCTGTTTTGCAATTGATAGCTTCAAGTGCCAATTCAAATTATACACTCACCACTGCTGCTGTTGAACTCATTGCGGCTGGCGGCACTGGTTAGAGGAATTTCCCACAACCAAACACTTGAATATGACATATTCATGCGGCCGGAATTTGTAAAATAAGATCCAAAACCAGGCAAAGTTAAAGTGCACCGATATAACAAAATAAAATGGAAATATATGTAAGAATATTGGCACATAATTTAAATACAAATTGACAAATCGCTAACGCCTCTAACACCCAAATTACATGATTTAACTGTGCCAAATTTTTAATGAACAATAATCCCCCCTCCACTTGCTTTTCTATACCGCCCACACCCGCCACATAGTTATAGCCATATTTCAAAAGTGATTTTAGCCACGCAGACAACCTAAACTGCCATCAGCTAACAAAACATCTAACAAATAAATCAAAAATTATACGAGCACATGTGGCACGATTTGTATGTATGTACGTACAAGCATATGTGCTCGAAAGCTTGCAAATTAAACCCCTTTTTGGCATTTGTTCAAATTAGTAAACCTACTTACTTATTTCCACATGGCGGGAGCCTACCAACGTCTACTCTATTCTCAATAGTTAACATGCCAACCAATGAAATGAGTGGGTCTGCACAAATACAAACCAACCTTTTCTAATAAATGTCAAGAATAGGCTTTGGCAATCACTTGCTGACTCTAGGCAGACCGTAGTTGGCCTTTATGTATGTGTAAGTATATCCGAGAAAATGCTGGTAAATTTTGTCGACTAGTTCAGCAACTGCCAAAAATCTACGCTCGCCTGCACTGTTTTGCTTGCGCAACAGCAGCCACTAAAGGCCGTGATGTACCCTCTTTAATGTTTACTTTGACTGCGACATATCTTGGGATGCATCTCCTGGAATGTTTGGAAATGTCGCTTCACCCGCCCACACTCCTCTCTGCGTGTGCTCAATGAGAAGAGTTTACGTCACCGTGTCGCCATTAAAGGCAATTATCATATTTGCCCTTAGTTACCAGTTGTAAAGTAGGAGACACTAACTCACTCTCGTTCGGGCTTCAAGGTTTTTTCATTCACGTGCATATCAGCGAGACTATGTATTGTACGTTGGTGGGAATCCATTATGCGTATAGTGTTGACGGGTCCAAATACTTATTTCTACTTATTCAATGTATCCGCCTTTTTTCACACTCTTTTTTTCAGCGTT
Source organism: Anastrepha ludens (assembly GCF_028408465.1). NCBI lineage: Eukaryota > Metazoa > Arthropoda > Insecta > Diptera > Tephritidae > Anastrepha > Anastrepha ludens. Next base: position 77,443,194 of record NC_071502.1, read on the forward strand.
GCTATCACCAACTGCCATATGGAGGTTACCTCTTTTCTCGCTAACTATCATACTAATACATACAAATATTCTTATTTAGTGAGCCACCATCTGCTGATTTTTTTTTTTATATTATCCACCTACATTAACCGTGGGTTGGCAGCCGATATTGTTTAACTGGTAAATATTCATTTCAAGTGTTGTCAATTTGCGCCTTCACTTGCAGTGCGCCAATGCTTCAAGTGTCAATAAAGAGGTCCTATACGAGCATAGACGTGTGTATGCTGGTGTACTCGAGGTGGGCTTCGTAAATGCGTTGGGAATTACGCATTCACACATTTACACGCTTCTATTGCCGCTTTATTTATACATGTCTCGGAGGGCACACTTTTTATGAAGGTATTTATTTGCTAACACTTGAATAAATGATACAGTACACATTTCAATAATGAGCATGGGCATGAACACAAAAGATATGTATAGTATGATATGTAGGAGAGTAACTAGTTGAGAATTCATTAAAATTTGAATTTACCTAAAATTAGAGGGCATTTCCAAATAGTTTAAATGCTTAACGTCCTGTAAATAGATATTTTAAAAAAAAATTTCAAATTATAAAAATAAGCATTAAATACGCGAACGAAAATACGTTCCTGGAAATGTGTGTAATCCGCTTGCATCGACCAGGATCATTTGCGGCGACTTTAGTTTGCCAGTTAGTGCCGAAACTATGCACTACGTAGACGTTTGGTGCAACACAAATTATTCGCACAAAAAGTACCGCTACTGACAAATAAACATGTGAAAGCCCGTAAAGAGTTTACAGATAACCGTGAGTAGATAACGAAATATGGGTAATTTTGGCTATATTATTTGCATTTTAAAGCTGTGAAAAGATATCGTTTCTTTAAGCAAAAACTGTAGGTCCCTCCATTTATGGATAAACTCGGTCAAACCACCGAACAAAGGGTATAAATATATAGATATATGTATGTATATGTAAGGAATCCCTAGATTTCAAGGCTGACGATATACGAAGACGATGTTTACCTAGCATCCAGCATCAAAGCCAACAACAATTTCAGCCTGGAAATTAAACGAAGAATAACTCACGGACGCTAACAATATTCGATGAGGCGTGTTTGAGAGAAAAATGCGGAAGATTATTGGACCTTTGCGCTTTGGTGACAGGCGATAGAATAATGAGCTGTATAAGCTTCCCGACAACATAGACATAGTGCAGCGTATAAAGATCCAGCGGCTGGGTCATGCCGTACGATTGGATACGAACGCTCCGAAAGATGCGTTACCAGCTGGTGGTAGCGTTGAAATGGTCAAGTGGAAAAAAACTTGGTGTTAGCACGAAAAAGAAAAGACTATCACGATTTGTTAAACTCAACCAAATCCGGGTAAGCGTCAATCAAGAAGAAGAAGAACTCTTGTCAACAGGTGCCACTTCGGGCTCGGTAAGCAATTCAAAAGCAGATCCCTCCCTTCGAGGTTGTAAAAGACTTCGTGTATTTAGGAACCAGCATTAACGCCGACGGGCCAATTAGATGTCCTAAATTCAGTAGTTTTCGCGAAGCGTTGTAGGATGAGAAAAAAAACAATTAGCCAAATGAAGTTTTGGGGATAGTTTAATATATATTTGAACTAAAAAAAAAATTTGTACAATCTCCAACAATATATTGTAAGCCGAGTTATCAATAGATTCCCAGAGCGCCTTGCCAATGAAGTATCCAACTTCTGTACAAGATATAACTTGCAGTTTTCATCTGAAAACAAAAAAAAAAAAAGATTATTAATTTTGATGTAATTATCTTCGATGTGAACTAAGAAAATTGGGAGAAACACGTAAAATTCGAATTTTGGGGAAAGTAGAAAAAAAAGTGGTTTTTCAAGGAAAAAAAAAAACTCTTCAACTGGGTAAAAAAGTCGCTTAAAAAAGTTTTTGGATGTTTTTTTTAGTTCACATAGAAGAGAAAACAATACTGAAGATAACGCATTTTGAATGAAATGGATAGCTCGTTTAGTTTTTTTGCAATCGTGTACATAAATTAGGTAAAATCGTGAAAATGAAAAGCCGAGAAAACGCGCTTCAAAGTTACAACAATAAGCGCACGGTTGCTCGACGCCGCACTACGCTCGGCTCTGTAGCTCTGCAAATAATATACTTGGAATTTAACTCTGAAAATTTGTGTCTTATGTTCTTGAATATCTAAGCTATTGATTTCAGGAAAAAAAAAAATCGATTTTTTTGACCTTTTAATTGGCCCGCCGGCCTTAACACCGAAAACAATGTCAGCCTTGGAATCCAACGTAGAATCTCTTTTGCCAACAAGTGCTACTTTGGACTAAGTAGGCAACTGAGCAGTAAAGTCCTCTCTCGACGAACAAAACTAACACTCTACAAGGCCCTCACCATGCCCGTCCTAACGTATGGCGCAAAAGCTTGGACGATGAAACATCCGATGAAGCGATGCTTGGAGTGTTTGAGAGAAAGATTCTGCGGACGATTTTCGGACCTTTATACGGCAACGGCGAATATCGCAGGTGACGGAACGATGAGCTTTATGACGACATAGACATAGCGCAGCGCATAAAAATCGAGCGGCTACGCTGGCTGGGTCATGCCATCCGAACGGATACAAACGCTCCGGCTCTGAAAGTATTCGATGCGGTACCAGCTGGTGGTAGCAGAGGAAGAGGAAGGCCCCCTTTGCGTTGGAAAGATCAGGTGGAGAAGAACTTGGCTTCACTTAGTGTGTGAAACTGGCGTTGGTTAGCACGAGAAAGAAACGACTGGCGCGCTTTGTTAAACTCGGCCAAAATCACGTAAGCGGTTATCGCGCCAATTAAGAAGAAGAAAGCCTTCATCATGACGGTTATTTTATCAAAAGACGGTTCAGCCAAAAAGAGAATGTTGTGAGAGCTTTGGAGAGAACTATTATTCGTCAGACTTATGGCTCTATTTGCGTGGAATGTATGAGCTTGATAGTGGCATGATCATAGTCAAATTTATAGAAATACAGCGATTGTATGTCCAACGATTTAGACTATGGCATGTCAAATGGCTATTTTTAATATAAGGTAATAAATATATGGCCCAATTATTTCTTAAATCGACGCATGGTCTGTTTCCACGGACAGGGAATCGACTATGAATTGGGTTTAATTTGATGCGTTTCACATGCTTTCGTGTTTTTTCTTTCAATCCAGGAGAATATACTAGTTTTCAGTGATTTATGACCCATTTAAAGAAAAAATAGAACAAAAGAAAAAACACCGAAACAAACTTAATTTTAAAGATTTGAAAGATTTTTGAGGATGCTACAATAAATTAAAGGGCTTTCTATAGGAAATCCTCATAGATTAGCTCTTTTTAGAACTCTAAATGATCGATTTTTGTTTCTACGAGGGCGTAGTCTAAAAAATTACTCCAAAGGGACACTAAAATCAATGAACTCGGTTTATGAAGCATTTGCAGTGAATTTTGGAGCTCTTGAAGTCTTATTTGAATATTTCTAAGAGTCTTTTTGTCATATTTGTCCCTATTTGAGCCTTTTTTAGTTATTTTTAGTTATTTTTAATGGAGCTAACATACTTTTTTATGCATTTAATTTAATTTATTTATTAGGTTACCATTTAATTTTATTTTTTAATAAAATGTGCACGTGTATATACATATTATATTTATCAGCATAAATAAAAAATAAAATATAACAGTTCTATGGAAAAATATTTAAAAAAAATTTAACGAAGTTTATTGAAAACTTCATGTTAGGAAAACAAAAATTTATGATTTCAAAAAATTAAATATGGTCACAAATGCGAGCTTTATATTTTAGAAGTATGACTCCATCAGATTCCCTTCTTCTGACTCCATCAGATTCCCTTCGGGGTATTTTTCTATAAATGTTTTTTTTTACAATATTATTATTCATCCCTTTTTCCACAATACTGAACAGAAATCTTTGTGGACTGCTCACGGCTTCACTTTAAAGCTTCCACTATTCATTATAAAGTTCACTTAACAAGACGCCGCGGCAAATTCTTTTCCTTCAACTCCTCCAATTCTCCTTCAGAATCCTTCAGAAACAGGTAATTTTTTTTTAATTTACAAAAAGAGACTCCCAAAAGGCTTAAAGATAAGGCTCGTTTCGGATCCTTATATCAGAACGCTGCGTGCTTTACTCGCCGGGAAAGTAATAATAAATCAGTTTCTTGTCCAGCTGATTCCATGACTAAGCCAGCTTATTGTATGACTTCAAGTAAAGACTTATTTCCACATATTTTCATTTTTAATTATATTTCAACTAACTGAATACTACTATTTTGCAAACCTGCTAATACATATTTACGTACTCTTTTTCTTTGCAGGTGAGTTTCGGCAAATACATCGTCGTTGTTTCAACAAAGAAGGACACATCTCTAAAATTTCGAAAGTGTAAAACATTTAAAGTGTGCGATTATCTTCAAGCAAAATTACCCAAATTCTTGTTCTGCAAACCAATTGGCCTTCCTTCTATTACATAAATGGCAGCAATTGTGTCTAATTGTGTACTCAGCTGTCACAAATGTTTTTCTCCCGCAAACATAGCCAGTTTCCGCTTTTCTCCAACCACATGCAGACGCAGCTACAACTTTTCCTCAAGAAAAAGGTCCCAGGACCTTACATTTTGCACACATATATACGTGCATGTGTAAAGACCCCCCAAAAGATGATTCTGCTTGGGAGTATACTCGTGCTACATCAATAAAACTGCTCAATTTGCGCTTATCCGTAATGTCACTTGGTTAGTATTTTCCTTTCTACTATTTTCAGATTTTCATTTCACACTTTTCTCATTTCCATTGGCTGGCCTTCGTATGATATACTTTCGTCTTACTCAGGACCAATCGGTCCCTGTCCCATTGCTCGCCATAACAGTTCGTTGCTCATCCATTCTGTTTGTTCGATGCTATCGTTTCGTGTTTCAAGGCAGATATCGCGTTTCCAATTGAATACATTCACATCGCTATCGACAAACAATAACAACATACCATCAGTGCAGCAACAACAACGCCAACTATGCATATGTATATGTGTGTATGTACATATGGCACATCTGTGGACGCACTACGCCAGTAAAATGATGCACTAAAAACTAAAAGCAAAAAATGGTGAGCTTGGCGCTGCTCTGGCCTGTGGTTGCCCCTAACCCTGCCTCCCCATTCTATGTAGGGGTGTATATGTACTTATCCCATCTGTACTTTTGCAGAATAAACCAACCAATTATGGAGTATTTGCTTTGGAGCGGCTGCCGAGGCGTTGCGAAGGTAATGGCCACTACGTCCAATTGCTTTCCACTTGCCATCCTCCGTCCTGGTCGCCTCCGGCTGCTTACAAGTCCCTAAAACTTCATTGTCGCCTTGATGTCGTTATCGCCGCCATTGTCGCTGACAATCACTTCAGTACATGCCCACATGCACAAATACATACGTAAACGTATACTCGATTTACCACATACAAAACTATTTACTGTGTGTGTGCGTTATTTGTGCCATAGAAGGCATTTGTTTGTCCGGTATATCTATTGGGAACACTGCGACATTTTCCTTCTTAGCTTGTCTTTCTGCTGGTTGAAGTGACTGTCCTTTCCCATCTGTAATTTACCATTTCCCCGCCTTTGCCATCTCGCCACCGAGTGCTTCGTATTTCAATCAGAATCTGCAAAACGTTCGATTTAACTGTTTTATTGTTTCACTTTTATCGACACATCTCGTCGATTGCCTCATTTTCACAATCATCGAAGCATTTTGGAGCATTGTTTGCGGCCACAATAGTTGGTCCTTGTGTCCGTTAAGATGCAACGGTGCGCTATTTTAGACAAAATTTCTATAAAACATCATTATTGCTGTTACCAAACAATACAAACGAGTACTATAACCGGCAAGACAATTCGGCGATAATTGATAAAACAAAGAAAATTGTGCAGATAGCAAAAAGTAGGAAGAAGCAGAATACAAAATTCTAATGAACGAAGAAATGCTTTACACATACATACATACATATGTACATGTATGCGTGCAAGCAATTTGAATGCGGAACGATCCCAGCCCTAAATAATGACAAGCGAATATTGAGTAAAAGCATTTCAAACCACATTTGTATGCTACTCTAATCTATGAACTTCGTTCGTCCTTCTGAGGGTCACACACAGCCCGTCAGTCAGTTAGACATGCTCTCAAGTGCCTCCTAATCCATGTATGTATGTATTTATGTATGCACCTTGCATATGAATTTGAGCAAGAGTTAACACAGAGCTCGATTTAATGGACGGAAGGAATGCACATGTCGATAAGGATAAAGATTGCACTATAATTGTGATGTTGCTGGCAACGAGACGATGACGATGACGATGAGTGCAAACAAGCGACCGTTATAAATGACAATGAAATTCAAATTTCGAATAATGATGTGCCCACATTGCTCTGGTTCTCTTCTTGTTGTAACCTTTCCCATTCAACACGATTACGTTTATTGCACTGAGATATGAACATACGTTTGTACAGATGTATATACGTATGTACAAATGCACACATGTGCATGTGTATGTATTTTTTATGCAGATTTATCTTCAGTCCTGTCAATTTGCGGGTTTTGCTATGCATTTGAGTTGTGTTGTTCCGGCTGGAGTTTCTGTCAGTTGTTGCTATGTTCAATTATTCTTTTGGTTTCAAAGCGAGAATCTGAGTGCGTATCGTGTATACAGCTGCATAAATATTCATATATGTACATATGTATGTAACAATAACAAAACGTAGCTGACTGACTATGATGCAGGTGCCAATTTATTATGTAGGTGCATAGGTGCATAGAGTATATTTTAACGACCATGTGTGCTATGGTGGCACCGATTTGTTGCTGCTGTTGGCATTACATAACCGCTGACGTTGTTTAGTATTCGTTGTCACTAGCAAGGACCAGCTGTTGTCAATCGGTGTCACTGCCATTGTCACCACAGCACATCATTAACGATTTATGCAAATTGAAATTAATATCACATTCCACTGCCGGAAAATCCTTATCTCAGGGATGGGTTTTAAATTCTGCTGAAAATCCAGTGCATATTTTACAGCAAATCGAGTAGATAGAAGAATTTAGTTAATTACATAGAACATACATAGGAACTCGTATATGAGTTGGACTTCTGTGTCTAAATGTAATAATAAACTATTTAAGAATATTGGCCTAAGTATTTTTGCATATATATTTAGAAGTTAAATATACGACCAATTGTGGAACAACATCACGATGCACCCCAATTATATATAAATATAAATATGACCTATTTCCTATATACCAGAAAAAATACCCAAGTGCTTCTATGTGATTTACTTTATTTTGACAAATACTCGCTGGTTCTTATTTAAAATTAAGTCCGATAAATTGCCTTTAAAAAAGGAGTTGAAAACTTGCGTGAGTCTGCGAATGTCCAAGACCTCCAACCTCTCGGATTCACCTACCAAAGAGGGCAAAATACGAAACATAGTAGCGCACCGAAATCGTTTTTAAATCATAAAACTCATATGCAGCTTCGAACGTGTGCTTTCTAATATAGGACGTGAGTTGCATTATAAATAGTTTAATCTCTAATCCCTCTATTAAATATTATATATAAAACTTAGAATGCAAACCCGAGCGTGAAATGTTTAAAAACTATAATAAAATATATCTAACAAGTTTTACGGTTGCCGTAATATTAATTTCATAAACTTCGTTCAAAAATTATTTGTATATAATATATTAAATTAGAAAGAAATTATTTTTATATTATACATGTTCTATATTCTATATGTTCCATATTCTTTAAGTACAACATACAATGATTGCGATAAAAGCCAACGTCCCTTACTTGGAGTGATTTGTGCGCAAACAACTTCAGTTGAATTTTGAACGTTTCGAACGATCCCTATAGTCAATTACTATTTCGTTTCGGCCTATTACATAGAGGTCCAGGATTTTCAGTGTCCTTTTTAATACCCGACACGGTCTCATGATATGTCACTGGACGATCCTGCATCAATATTTTCAGGCTAAATAACCCGTTTTGCATGACCTTCATGTACTTTGTTGAATGATGAACATTATTATTTAATTAAAAGCATATAGTAATAGCAATTAGCCAGGGTAACTTCTTTTTAGAGTAAAGTAGGCCAGTATTGGAAGCTGTTGTGTCGCAGCTCATTATTTGTACTTTATAGTGAGGTTCCAGTCAAATAGAGCTGTTAATACGGCCTTAGCTTGATGTTTTTCAGAGGAACTCTCTAGTTTTGGCACTGCAAGAAGCTGTTCTCTATCATCAAATGAAGCAATAACTGGCAAGCGTCCTTCTTTTGAACTTCGTACATCCAACCCGGGTAATAGGTTTCCATCACAATGCTCTGTGCCTACTTCGAGTACATTGTTTTGGAAATCAGATTTTATTGCTTTTGCCCTTGATTTTCTAATTTCAGTGAGAGTTCGCTGAATAGAGGATTTGTTAATAAGGAAATCATCGCTACTCAGACCAAGCGCTTCTACCACCGCATTAATAATGTAAACGGAGTCTCTAACGCTTAACTGGCATCGATCTAAAGCTGTCACTAGTTTAGGTGTTATGAGATTCTTTCTACCTCTTTTTGAACTTTGTTCAACGCACGGAACACCGGCAAACTGAATTAAGGATTCAAGATATATTTTTCCTCTGAATCTTCTACACTTTCTAAGTTATTTGTGGTGAAAGTAGATGCAACAGCCAGTGATTATCTTTGTCTTACAATCCCTGCTTCTTTTTCCAGTCGTTGTCGTCTAGATTTTTTTTCTTTTTCCTCTAATTTTTGCTTTTAAGCATCCCGGGCGACCTATGTAGCTCTCTCTGTTTCATTAAAAATAATTTATCTTTCTCTATTTTCATTCTCTCAAAAGCATCAGTATGTGCAATATCAAACAATTTATCGAGATCAATTTTGAAATTGTTAAATATATTGTACAAAAATGTGATTTCTGTAACATGGTTTTCAATTTAGCTCAAATTTGGACCGTGGTTTAAAAATTTTTGTATAGACTTTTCACAGAATTATGGTGGTGACAAAAATCGAAACAGTCCTTCACAAGAGGTGCTAAAATTTCATGTAAGGAAAAATTTTCTGACCCGATTATTAGGCAGACGATACGTGTTTTTCTTTAAGGTGTTTTTACGGATTTTAGAGAATTGTCTCGCATATACATACTTCTGCTCAAGTATGAACGAGACTGATTTAATAAAACACAAACGGTTAATTATTGTTCAATTTTTATTTTATCTCCTTCAAAGTAATCACCATTGGAAGCGATACACATATGCCAACGTTTTTTCCAATCATCATAGCATTTCTGGAAAGCCGATTTCGGTATGGATTTGAGTTCCTTCTTCGAATTCTTTTTTATGACTTCAATTGTCTCAAAATGTTTTCCACGGAGCGGCAACTTGAGCTTGGGAAACAGGAAAAAGTCACATGGAGCCATATCAGGCGAATACGGTGCTTGCGGAATGATATTAACATTATTTTTGTTCAAATAATCGTGAACAAGACGTGATGTGTGAGCTGGTGCATTATCGTGATGCAAGAACCATGACTTGTTGTCCCACAACTCCTTCCTTTTAAGACGAATGTTCTCGCGCAAACGCTTTAAAACGTCTAAATAATATTCAGCGTTAACCGATCGGCCTTGCGGAAGGAACTCCGAGTGCACCACACCTTCGTAATCGAAAAAAACAGTCAGCATAACCTTAATTTTTGAGCAACTTTGGCGTGGTTTTTTGGGTTTCGGCTCTTCCGGGGAGCGCCATTCCGATGATTGTTGGGCTGTTTCGACGTCATACTCATAAACCCAAGTTTCGTCACCAGTTATGATGTGCCGGATGTCCGTATCAGTCATGGCGAGCATTTCCTTAGCGACAGTTTTGCTTTGTTCTTTTTGAAGAAAATTCAACAATTTTGGAACAAGACGCGCGGACACTCGTCTCATGCCCAAGACATCATGAATAATAGTATGAACGGACCCATTTGATATGCTCAGCTCACGAGCTATCTCTCTTTTGGTCACACGGCGATTTTCAAGCACAATTTCCTTTACTTTTCCGATGTTTTCGTCGTTTACTGATGTTGCTGGACGACGTTCATGAGGCAAGTTTTCAACCGATGTACGGCCCTCTTTGAACGATTTGTACCACTGGAAAACACGTGCACGCGATAGAGCAGAGTCCCCATAGGTTGTCTGCAACATTTTTAAGGCGTCTGAAGCCGAAATTTTGTTGGAATAACAAAATTTCAAACAAATTGTTTGTTCAACTTGAATTTCCATCGTTAAATTCGAAGAACACACTCGAGCTTGACTTGTTTACAATAGCACAGAAAACAAACTATGTGACATGTCTCGCTGAAATTTTCCATGTAAGCTTATAACAGTCTTACCATAAAACAAAAAAATTATTTTTGCCATATGTCATCCGCGGACCGTTTTATTGATAAAATCTCGTTCATATTTGTTTTCAGAATTCTGAAAGTGTGTTGCATGATATCAACATAGAAAGAATGTCTCATTCAAAACTATGCTCTTAATGCCTCATACAAATGTTCAGCTCAGACGTATATGCGCGTAAAAAAATTGTTTATCATCTTTAAAGAAAATATTTTTTTAAAATGAACTGGAATTAATAAAAATACTGAAAAGATCTTTTTTTAATGATTCTTTCTTACCACTTATTTTATATAATTTATTTCTGTTATGTTTCGTCCTTAAGACTTTTAGTACCTTCACAGTCGTGACATTTTGCCAGCAACATTGAGAAGAAACGTAAAAACGAGCATTGCTACAGGCAAATTTTGGTAAGAAAAGTGTTTTTAAACAAATTAATGCATATATAAATTGACACTAAAAAAATATAAAGGACATTTACTTACACTCTTTGCACAGACGTTTCGCTTAAAAATCTATCTTCGGAGTATTCGAACTCAGGCACTTCACTCGCAATCGAATTGTCAGTTTTTGCTGAGTTTTAAATGACTTTTACATTTTAAATAGATGTGAAAAAATATTGCTGGTTTCATGTTGCGCGGTGATTTTACGGCATGATATACATACGAAATTTCACGCATATTTCACGGCAATGCAATTGGTTTAGATTTTTACAGCCATTTCACGAGAAACGTGAACTTAATACTATACTTCAAAGCAAAAAATTGAGGTACAAAGTTATACTTCCATACAAAAGGAGGTGTCTGAATCCCCAAAGGAACAAAGAAGTTCTTTGAGTTTTTTGATGTGGTGATAAAGCGCTTTTGTAACTTTTTTATTTGATAAAATTTTATTGTTTTTCGAAAATCAATCATTAAATGTCATTTAGGAAAAATTGAAATTGTCAAATTTTTCGCAGCGACTTTTTCACAATTCATAAGTGAAGTCTTCAGTAGCTTCAGCTCTACCAAACGCTATACATTTTTATCTTTTATTAAATAAACCTGTTTAATGGACCGAATTCCTCAAAATTTGTGAGCGTTAACGAAATAAAAAAAGTCGAAAACGGAGCTTTTGGGCAGACGGAAAGGTTTGCTCTGGCTGAACTCGTCCTCGTGATCATTTCAAAATTCCCGTTTATTGCGCAACATAGTGATATTGGTGAATGTACATATGTACGAATTCATCCATTTACTTCATTATTTAGTACATATAAACTTCGTAATTAAATCAGATCACTTAAAGACTGTTTAAAGAAATCTGTTTATTAGTTTTCCAATACTCAGGCACAATTTATTAATCTATGTTCTAATCTAAAATGATACCTTCATTTATATTTCCCTATTTACTTTCACCACAAGCTTCTTTCAGTGCCATTTTTAGTTTTATTTTACTTCTTCTGCCAAATAATATTTCACCAAAGCAAATTCGGTTCGAGTAAAAAGAAATGGATGCTCTACGTAGTGGTTACGAAATAAGTTTCCTCTTTGTGGCAAGGATGCGCGTAACCAAAGAAGTAAATACCTGTTACTATAGACGTATACATATACTTACATATGTACGCATGTAAGCATTTGTTTATATGAATGTGCCTGCCTTGATAAACTAGTTGCAGGGCATTTATCCAGTGAGAGCCATTGCGCTTTCGAGAGCTACAAGAAAAACAACGTAATGCAAAAGAAATGTAGAAGAAAAATGGAAAATCTGTTGGGAAAAGCTAAGAACTTCTTCGTGTTCCTTTTGAAATTTATATGTCTCTTCGCTGTCGTCAACTGCACAGGGAGCAACAACATTGACTGTCAGCAACAAATTGTATAGCAACAAGACGCGCACGTTAAATGCAATTTTCTTCTGCTTCGTTTCTTCCCAATTGCAAGTTGCTGTTGGTGCCAGATAAGTAGTTGGCCGTGAGCTACCTGCTACTCTACTCGATGCTACTCGTATGAGAAAAGAAACAGCAAGGACGCAAATGTTCACTCAAGCAATGGCGTATGCAAAGACATGTGCTTTCGCATATGTATGCATGCATAAGTGCATATGCGTATGTGTGTCGAGATAAACGCATGTCAGCACATGCAAATAATGAATAAATAACTAAATGGGGAAGGCAACACGCAAAATTCAGGATACAAAGTAGATTTGTTTACGGGTTACTGCTCAGTTTCTGTCGCCCCGCACGCCAATCGGCCACCAACTTCACATGGCGGCAGATATATGTGCATATGTATGTCTGGCCGTGCGACAGGTATGCTCCTGAATTGCAAGACCCCACATGCAACAACTGTGTAACCAACGAGCCTTGAATGTGCCACAAATCACCATAAGTGTGTTGCTTGTATTCATGCAAATTGTTGTTGCAACACTAGAGCATTCACTGCGAATGCAAATTAGAGAGGATGAAGAAATACCAATGTGGGATTTCATGGGATGGGAGCAGCATGAGCACTTACACGCTTGAAAATCTAAAACCACACAGTTGCATCCACAGCAGCACTGACAACTGCTATGTTGCCCTTGCTGCAGCATCAACAACAATCACATCAACTACCGCAACGACTGCTGGGGCACGCTTGCAATGACAATCTCAACTGCAACTACAATATATGTGCATACACATTCTGTGCCAAATGCACCAGGAATTGTTAAACAAAAAACAGAATATTAATCTATTCCTCAAAACTTATTATATCGCCTTCAAAGTAGGCCCATAACCTATGCTAACGCTTGACCCAATTCTGCATGCATTGCTCGTAAACTTATTCAGGTATGGACTTCGGTTTCTGCTACGAATTTTTGTGTGGCCTCAATCGATTCAAAACGTCTTTTTCGAAGTGGGGTCATGCCACAGGAGGACGATGGCTTTGTGTGATGGTACATTAAGCTCTTCGGAACCAATCATGCGGCGACACGTTTCATGCCCAAAATATCACACATAATTTTATGAGTGGACTTGCCAGATATGTTGACGTCTAGACCCAATTCTCTGAGACTTATACGACGACTTTCGAGAACTAACTTTCTGATGTTATCGGCATTTTCCTCTTTAGTAGACTGGTACATTCATATGTCTGTGTTTGTAAAATTTGTGATTCCACTCAACACCAAATTTAGGACCAAATTTTTGTTCAAAAGTCGTAGGGCACTCAGAAGTATAATAACCAATAACAACCGCTGTCAACACGCTGAGTCAAATTACGCATGGGAACTTGTAACGGTGGAAAGAAAACAAAATTGTACAGGAAAAAAAGTGTGCCGATATCTATTGAGCGCATCTTTTAAATTATAAATTTCGTGTACTTTTTACACAGAAAGTAGGTAGTGGCTGCACGGAACGGCAAACGAGTAAACCAATGCATATGGATAACAACTTCAGCATTATGTTGACGCAACAATGGTGCAAGCAACAATAACAATACTTAAGTACGTACGTAAATGTTGTTATAACAAAAGTGATGTGTGAAAGTGAAACAAGAACAACCTGGAAACAAATGCCTACATACCCTGTTGGAAAATCTAAACAGTGGAACGAAATAATTGCATTCGAAAGTAGAATCAGTTAAATAAAGGGTATTTCAAAAGTGCCCCTAGATGTCAAATATAAATCAATTTTACGCGATAGAACAGCGCTTTAAAATTATTGAAACTTATTATGAAAATGGTCGATCTTTAACTCGTGATTTTTGGTGAAAATATTCGTCCGAGTGAGTGAACAATTCAGTGAGTTGGTGAAAACTGTTCAAGAAATTGGTTCTGTCGAGGTTAAAAAAGGACTGGCAGACCCAAACCTGAACGTTCTGCAGCTTTTTGAATAAAGGTAGTGAAACCTGAAATAATCTTATATCTTATTTTAAACCCACATTTCGACGTGTTTTCTGAAAGACCCTTTAATTTGCAAATGACCAGATTCTGGTCAGTAGCTCAATTAAATAGGGTTACGACGGGGTTAAAGTTAAATTGCATAATATTTTATTTTATTGCTCAGGGAGCATGTAAATGGACATAAGCCGCGTGAGAAAGTATCAGAGACGTAAAAACTGTTGTAAGTCATACCGTCGAAAAGGCTCACTAAGTTACAACTAGGAACTGAATCCTTGTGAACTCGGAAAAAGCATTGCCCAACTCAAATGCCAAATTTTAATGTTTTGCCACCAGGTGGCATGAAGTGAATAAACAATAAGTTTCCTTTGCTTTGGACTAAAATAAATGCTATTGGGAGTGCGGCAATAATAATTTTAATGCACCGTTTAATCCTTTAGAAAGAGATAACATAATTTATAATATAATTTTACAAGTTTTACTTGTCAGATTTTATCAAAATTTTCGATTAAGTAAATCCGCAGTATGCATAATATGCCCCCAGGGGAGTTCCAGGGGGTGTGCCACTGGCATGGGTGGATCGGCCGTCCAAAGTTAGTGGGGTTCGGTCTTACATTTGGACTCGATTGGAGCACTCTAAATGGGTCTAAGTGAGATTTTTCGTTCGACCCAAATTGGGGGGCATCAGAATTCATTTTAGAGGTATGGTTCCTTCTGCAAAGTTTCTTATTTTGATCCCTAGAATATGATTTTCACAGAGCAATGGGCGATTTTTTTGCCTTCCTAAAAAAGTATAGCTCAAGTGTTGCAAGGTCGATGTCGTTGAATGAGATTCATAAATTGGCTTCGGTGCGTGCAGCTTTACCAGCTGTAAAAATAGCGTTATCATAACATATAACTTAACATAACATATCTCTCAGATAATTTTATCCATAATGAGATTGAAGAGTTGAGGGCTTAACGACTCTCCTTACCGTATTCCGGTAGTGCAATCTATGCTCTTATTATATTTATCATTTACCATTAGTTTTGTTCAGCTCGTGGTATTGCGATCACTCATGACTAGTCATAAAAAGCGTTAAGAATGGGTAACGAAGTATGCTCGCGATAAGCGAGTATTCAAAAAATGTCATATTCTGGACAGAAGACCATAGAAATTTGTTGTTATTGGAACTTCAAAACTACATATAAGTACGCTATCTTTTGATTATGATGCGATCTTCAAAAATGTTTGCATATGGCAACACCGCATTTTACGTCTTTTCGGCCGGATAAATTTTGTTCGCTGGAAGAGTCGTCGAGCTCTCTCTCTTTACATTCGGTGCAACAGCAGTTGGACGGTGTTCGAAAAACAAAATTTCAGCATAATTACAACCATATCATTTCGAACTCAGTGATACACTTCATGTAGGTGTATTAGTATTTGTAATTTCCTTCAAGAATGTTTTTTATTTTTAGTTTCCTTTCATATAAGTGGTTTCAGAAGCTTTTCGTTAAATTATGAACCAAATTAGAATTAAATCAAAAAGTAAGGCATCTAAAAATCATTTCTCGTATGCAGCATCTTTGAACAGACTGGTTAGACTGCAACAATAGGAACCTTAATCGGTCGTTGTAATATATCTTACATTTATTATATGTGCATATGTATGTATGTATTTGCAGTCATATGACAAAAGCGAATATATAATATTGTCACAAACAATCCTTCAAAAATTCATCAAAAAGACATTAGCGCAGAACTACTAGATTTCCCTAAAGGGCATGAGTACCTTTGTTGCCAAATTTGTATACATACGTACGTATACCAAACACAAACATTCTTCACTTGTTGCAATAGTGATGCAAGTGAAATAGCAGCCACAAAGGCGACTGCAAAATGATAACTGCTACTCACAGCAATAGGAAGAACAACAGGTATGATTAAAGTGCTTAAAACGCACAGCAAACAAACAACAAAGATGAGCCGCTGGATCTACAATGAGCGAATAATGCATTTATAACGAGATTCATGCAGAGGTGATAATCCAGAGAAAAGTATTTTGAAATTGACTCAAAGCATCCATTTTCGCTCTTAACCTTAACCACAAATACCCCTTTAATAAGAGAAATTAAATAATTTCAACATGAATAGTGAGTGAATAAGATGACGTGTCTCAAGTCAAGTATACGTTCGAGTGGCACATGATAGGCATTCCCCAAGTATATGGCAAACAGCATCAAAATAATGGGAAGAATCAACATCCGAGTAAAGCGCCGTAAAAGTTGTGGAAAATGGCATGAAATAAAATGTTGCGAAGAGAATTAACTAACACGTGAACCATTAAATGAGAAACTGTTGAGAAATGGTGACGCCACTGACATCGAGACCTTCGATAATATATCCCAAATAAAGAGTATTTTAAAAGACAGGCCTATATTTTGTTTTAAAATAAATTTTGGCAAAATTTAGATTCTTTCAGCTTCAAAACGCGACTCTTAACAATTATATAAGTATGAGAAAAATGGTATAATATAAATGTCCATCATTAGCACGTCTACAGGCTATCATATGAGAATTAAAATTTTCAAGGGCTCGCTAACAGATTATCGCATTGAGTCCAGCAATCTCGATCCAAATGTTCTGTTTTAGCTCTAGTTCGTTTCGTGTTCACATAGACTTTTTCTTCTCAAGTCTGGTCTGTCAGTCCTTTTTCTATCCTCGACAGAACCCTCTCTTCTTCTTAATTGGCGCGATAACCGCTTACGCGATTTTGGCCGAGTTTAACAAAGCGCGCCAATCGTTTCTTTCTCGTGCTAACCGGCGCCAATTGGACGCACCAAGTAAATCCAACTCCATCTCCACCTGATCTTTCCAATGCAGAGGAGGTCTTCCTCTTCCTCTGCTACCACCAGCTGGTACCGCATCGAATATTTTCAGAGCCGGAGCGTTTGTATCCATTCGGATGGCATGACCCAGCCAGCGTATTCCCTCGATCTTTATGCGCTGCGCTATGTCCGCAGCTCTCGAATTTGGTAGGCATCCTTACCGTGCATTGTCCGTTAGGTATACATGCGGCAAGGCGTGGGGTTGCTTCAAGTCCTTTCTGCAGAAGCTGTCTGGAGGATGAAGTAGAATCATCTCAGCACCTTCTCCTCAGCTGTCCTGCACTCGCCAGGCTAGGATTTAGACATCTTGGCTCTCACTTTTCTGGTACACCTGCGGATAATATTATATATAATCTATATATAATCTATATTTGTATAAAATTTAATTTATTTATATGTTAAAACAAAACATTAATTCGAACTTCAAAAAATATGTGCATACACATATGCTTATATCGGGTGTTTTTTTAACTGCTTAAGAACTATCGTTATCGAGAACAATGACAACTGAGGATGGGAAACTGTGTTGAAATTTCTGTTCAGTAAGATTAAGTCATTTTGAATCGTTTAATGTCAGAACAAAGCTTCCAAATTGTGGAAACTTATATATATATATATATAATTGGCGCGTACACCCTTTTTGGGTGTTTGGCCGAGCTCCTCCTCCTATTTGTGGCGTGCGTCTTGATGTTGTTCCACAAATGGAGGGACCTACAGTTTCAAGCCGACTCCGAACGGCAGATATTTTTATGAGGAGCTTTTTCATGGCAGAAATACACTCGTAGGTTTGCCATTGCCTGCCGAGGGGCGACCGCTATTAGAAAATTGTTTTTATTAATTTTGGCCGTGATCGTCTAGTGGTTAGGACCCTACGTTGTGGAAACTTACTTTGCATAAAAAAACCTAATCTATTCGCAAAGTTCATAAAAGACGTGTTGACGAATTGGTGAAGAAGACGGCCTTTGTTCTTCGACTCGTGCAAGAATTGAAGCCAAATGACCATCGTTTGCGTCGCATTTTTACTGATTGGGCTCATTTAGATTTATTATTCGGATTTATTGCAAAAAGTAGTAAAAAATTTGTCGAATGGACCATGGAACTCGTATCCACGGCGGAGATATGTCGGATATTATATTAATAAAAATAAATGCCATGAAATTATCTACCAGATTATAATAAAAAAGGTTTATTCCAACAATATTTCTGTTTTTTATTATCATTTTAAGTTCTCAAACTCTAAAAAACATTCTTTATAAGTAGGAAGCACAAAGGTACTTCCAGAAAACAAAACTAGCCGGTGGCAACACTAAAATACTAATAAATTGCACAGAGTCTTCACGGCATACATAAAATGTGCAAGAATGAAAATACATACATGGTGTAATGTTCGCATTGAAATGAAACAGGTCTCCAACATCTACTGAAGAACAGGTATGACGGCAGAGTTTGAGTATAACCATCACAGTAAATATAAGGATGGTAGATGAGTGCGGCAAGAAGCGTCTGACAACTTGGCACGAAGAGGGGGAGAAATGTTCCAAGCAATTGACACTAAGAGTAAGCAAGAAATATTGGTGGTGTAAGCGTTGGCAGGGTGGCACGGTAAATCTACAGGGTTGTCGTGCTGAAAAGCTGTTGTTGTAAGGAAATCGACAAATTCATGCATCATTTTCCGCAGAGTTTATGTCAGCGACAGCTCCATTCAGCCATCAATGATGTCACTTCACGCTTTATAATGCACCGATAAAAAATAGCAACAAGAAGGAAACTAAGCACCAACAGCCAAACACGCGGTACGTCGTTCGACGAAACATTTTCATATAAGTATATACACACATACACACTATACTTGTGTATGTAATACTCACGGAAAATGTATACGCTTCTAAAATGTCTCGCAATGCATGGTTTGTATGAAAAGGATTGACAGTTCTTGAGATTGAATGGAAAGAACGATTTGCGCCATTTATGATTTATTGCGCCACTGCCATTTTATTTTGTAGTTTTTTGTTACATCCGTTTGAATGCCTTCCGAATGTCGACCGGAGTAGATACTGTATACATATGATTTTTTTCGAAAAGAATAACAAATGAAGAATGGAAAATGCTTATTCTACTAAAAGAAATTATTGCATTTCAATGAATGGAATTCACAAATTATTATTTCACTGGTGTTGAATAGAGCATTAGATGAATGCCTAATAGGAGTAAGTTTCTCTTTAGCCTTGTAATTCCAAATAATGGAAGTAGTTATGTGTGTATGTGCCATATGGAATTCCCCCTAACAACTTAAGGTTAGTTGATACACTATTAATACGTTCGGAGTCTGCATTAAATAACTGTAGCACAGGGTCTGATTGGCAAGTGTTGTCAAATTGTTTGTTTCTGATTTAATTTTAATAATTTTTTATTAAAATATAATTCGTTCTCCTGCAAAAACCATATAAGTTCAAGTTCCAAATTCTGGAGCTCGCCACTCAGAACAACTGAACACGAAGTACGTTCCACAAAAAGACATGGAACGCTACTTTTCAAGAGGGTAGGACAATCGACAAAGCTATTCGTCAAATTTTCGACGCACGAAAAAGCGGCACGGCGTCAAAAAATTACTTGGACATTTTTTTAACGCATACGAAGTGTATTTAACTTCATAAACAATATTTGATTACAAAAATATTTACTTTTACTTGTATGTGTCAAAAATTAAGTAGCTTACTTTCAATAGAGGAAATTATCTTCTTAATTTGCACGTGCAACAGCTTTGAGCTTTTAGCAGGCCACCAACGCAAATACGTGCACATACAAGTACATATATACAGCTTATAAATGTAAATAATTGGACGGAACATTTGCAAGCTTATAAAATTTACCCTTTACTCGTGCAAAACCCAAGTCCTATGTCCCACTAGTGCACGTATGCACGCACACGCACACGCAAATATGGGAGAACCACAAAATGCTGCTTTTATCGCATATCTCTATCCTTATCCATTTTGGATTTTCCTCCGTTCACCTTGCAGCTGCCGCTCTCCTCAGTTTACAATTTTTTCTGCTTTGAATTTTTAACTGACCAGCACTTTATTAACGCTCCAAATAACGTCGAAATATGATATACGCTGTGGTGAAAAAAGTAATGGCCCCGCAAATTTTATTTTTTTTTAATATAAAAAAACTTTAATATGCCATTTTTTTATTTGTCTCTTACTCGGTCCCCCATTCTGTGCAGCGTCACATAACCACATAAATGCCATTGAATACAATATTGAATGCATTTTGCTTTCAAAAAATAATTGTTTTTTATTATTTTATTGCTGTGCGTAGTATAGTTGTAATATTTACATGTGTTGATGCAATGCACATAGATTTGTTTGTATGTGTTTGTGGATTTAAAATGTATTTTGATGTGCTTTTTACACTTTTGCGCAACTTCCTGATGTTTGCATGTGTGCGTGTTGAATTAAACGCTTAACTGGATTTTTTATATTCTCATTGAATTCAACGGAAAACTCACGCAGAAAAATTTTATTAAATATGTATGTCAGTAGATTTGTTGCAGACCGTTGAAAATATTCATTTAGTTTTTCGAATGGCATCCTAATTGGCAACGAAATCGGAGTTATGCATTTGAAATAACCCGATTCATAACGAAAATATTAACCTAATCAATGAAAATACTTTTCCACAGATTTTGCAACAAATGTTACTTAAATATTTAAAGGGAATATCCTTTTATATAAAATTAATTGAATCAATGCGAATTAACTAGACAGCTCAACTTACTTGAAATTGAACTTTGAAATGTTATAGCATACGCCCGTCGTATGCAGGGACTTAACCTTTTAATTTTAATATTATAAAGTGAAGGTTTAAAGTGCCCCAAGTATGTTGGGTTTTAGTAATTTTTTTATTGATAATATTCTGCCTTTTCTTCTATATAAAATACTTTTTTGTAGAGAGGAAAAGTTCTACACTCTAAGCAAAAAAATTCAAAATTAACGCATATTCCGCGCCACTTCAAGCTTTCACTTATTACTGTAATCTGAAGTGCAATGTAGGAAGTATCTGTATGAATAATATTTATTTATGAACATTTCAAAGGCTCAAGGTGTAGCAGAAGAGTAGCTGATTCGGCTTTTTTAGAATTTAATCTTTTCTGTAAATTGTCAAACTTTGCTGCTGCCTAGAACAGCAAACTCGAAAAGCACTCAATGAGCTATGGCCTGCCGATCACTGGTATAGCGAATTTAAGCTACATTTCGAGTTTGACATTTTAGAGTTTTTATGCAACAACTCTACTGCTCTACTGCTGCTACTTTGTAGATATGCCTTGGTCTCCTTTGTATTGAGGTTACCAGAAATCAAAATATTCCGAAAATAATTTACTTTAAATATTGTCCGTTCTATCTATTCAATGAACAAGTGGTAGAGATTTTCGTGTGTTTTACAGGGTCCGGCACTCGAAGTGTAACCAACTTCAGACAGCTCGCGCAGCTAATGCACGGTCATTCGCTGTCTGTTAGTTGGTTAAGTGATAGTCCAGAGTATTGTTTAAAAGCGCGCGGAAGCATTTTTCCGAGAGTAAACGCAAACAAAGAAAATCAGTAATGGATTTCAAACGTAATAGTGAGATTGCATTATATTTGGCTGGAGAATCCCAACCAGCGATTGTTCGTCAACTCGAGCACCTTAAAATAAATAAAGTTTTTGTTTATCGCACCATTACTCGTTACAATGATACTGGTAGCATCGTGAAACGTCATGAAGGTGGTCACCAAAAGACTGCAACGTCACGTGAAATGGTTCAAAAAGTGAAGAAGCGACTTGAGCGAAATTTCCGACGAAATGACAATCAAATGGCGAAAGAACTGAAAATATCTGACCGTATCATCAATTATATACTGAAAAAGGATTTCAAAGTCAAGCCTTACAAGATCCAAAAGGCGCATAATCTGGCACCAAAGAGCGAAGGAGTTGCTTCGCTTGGCCGAAAGCGGTAAATTTCCAAGCATTGTGTTTTCTGACGAGAAAAATTTTCAAATTGAGCAATTCGTAAACTCCCGAAACGATAGAGTTTATTTGACCGACCGTTCATTCGAGAATTTGAGTCATCGATTGGCCACCAGGAGGCAGCACCCACCACAGGTAATAGTTTGGGCCGCTGTAACCGCATATGGGCGATCTCCAATCGTTTTCATCGAGCCTGGCGTTAAGGTGAATGCGAAATATTATGAGTTCAAGAGCTAGTTAGTTCGAAAAACCCTTAGCTCTTTTCGATTTACCACCTCTCCACCCACTAAAGCATTCCGCTACACACCAAGCCAAAATTTTGTTTGTGAAAGCAACAACAGTTTAACGATGATCAAAAAACTTTGTTTATAGCCACTCAGCTCACAAGCGGCAAGTATAAGTAGAAATATTTTTTATAACATTGTGCATACTTTCAGGGGGATACTTTGAAAAGTGATGGAATTACATAACAGTGCTGCCAAATCATTTCCTACGTCGGATTAAGAGAAATTGTTTGTTTTATTCACTCCTCGCCAGGTGGTTGGCGCATCAAGAGCACCTGTCATTACATAAATTTTCGCTTAGTTTCACTCAATTTCATACCTGCATTTGCTTCTTATAAGTTTGCAGGTGACCCTCAAAGCCTCTTAGTATCTCAGCTTCGGAAAAATCAAAATTATGATTATTTATGTGTAAGGGAAACGAACTTATCCAACCAACTCCTTTAGGGAGATTTTAGTCGAGTTAGGCAAATACCAGCTTATTACAACCACACCGAGTGTCAATCCAATTTCTACAAAATACTATGTAAAAAGGAAGATCCATAAAACAAGGAAAAAATTAATTACCAAGAACTAAACACTTAGAAAATGCACATCACCCTAAGCCAACCCCTCTCAACTCCACCACCGTCAGATGTTAATTTCCAGATAGCTGAATGTACTTTATATATGTTTATGTTTTTTAATAAACTTCTACGTTGCTAATGTCCAAAAAAATATATTTCTTGGACTGCGCATGAAAATATAACGTTACGTAGTATTACAAAATTCAGCTCTAATTTTTTGGTGCGAAACTTCTTCTTTACTTCATGCCATTAAAGTGAATTAGACAAAATGTATGCCTAAAAACGCTGTGGGAAATCCTTCATAATAATGCCTAAATAATGAAGAAAATTTAAAGATGCAAATTTGTGTTTACCTAACATTATTAATACATTTATGCAGGCGTACAATTTCTTAACTAGCTACAGGTTAGCTTAAATGTAGACAAAGTAAATCAAGTAAATTTAATTTCATAAAATGTCGTTTCTATAATACATACATACTCGTACATATTCCCCCAACAAATCACTAACTTTTGTTAACCCACCGCCCTATACCTGCAACTCACTCGCGTCACCTAGTGGAACTTATTTGAAAAGTATGTATGTATATGTGCGAATAAAATTGTAAGTAATTGTATGTGAGTACACAATGAGAGTAAGGTAAGCCTCTGGGCTCAACATGTAAACGGTAGAGCAGTGAATAAGTAGCAGACTCAGGCGTGGATAAGGTTCAGCAGGTGCAAATCTGAGTGAAAATAAATGAAAACGGTGTAACCAAATTTTAATACACGCTCCATAGTATCCACAATGGGAGCGAGCACAACCACTACCGAAAGCAACAATGCACGTAGTTAAATCTTATTGAAGCATCGTCGTTCATTACTTCACATTCAACAACACAGTCGCATCGCCATAGCCATCGTCATTGTCAACCTGGAACGTATACGACAGCCGATATTTTGTCTTGCTTTGACTCACTCAACCTGGGTGTGATGTTTTTGATCCGGTATCCATCACAACCTCCTTGAGTGAGCGATAGCAGGGCAGAATTGCCTCTTTACCACATAGAAACTACCTACATAGAACGATCTCAGCGCTTTACCGCGACTGCATTCAACAAGGCGTGCGAGTACTTGTATAATAAATAAATTTTGCGTAAAAGGTGGAGAAATGAGGAGTAATGAGAAGCCTACGACTACGTTGCTGACATCTTGGCCAGCGACACAACGATATTACAGAAAAATTTATAATTTATAAATTACAAAGTTATCCTTGTCGATGAGTCTACTTGGGAATAAAATAATCAAATAATAAAGTCAAAGGTTTTATGAAAAGTTACGTATACGCAGCGGGCACATTGAGTACGCACACTTACCAAAAATAAGCATCCATAAAGTATTGCTTTTGTTTCTCTACCAACAAAGTACACAGCAGCAGGATGCCTTACTTCTGGTGTGTTCATGCTTGGTCACATAGATATGTATGCAAGCATCTATACAAAATTTGTCACATACACTGTCATACATTATGACGAGTCAATTATGATATATAGAATAAAATATGGCAAACCAAAGAATAACCGAAACAATTCTACAAATCATTCTGATCAATAATGTACGGTAAGCATTACAAAAAATTTAATTTACCTTTTTTTCGCTGAGTTATTGTTAGGCTTAAAAAGTATTTCATTATTAATTCAATACACTTAACTAGCCACTGCGCTCATCATGCACTGAAAGTGTTGTGAATATAATCCATATTGTTTTCGGATTTTTTTCCCCTTTTTTTATTAAAGTGTCGCTTATTCAAAATGACTTTTGATCTTTCACAATAAAAGCAACTGTCGGTCTTATACACTTTCCCGCTCTTTGGAAAGTCAGCGATAGCTTTGGTTGGTTGCGTTGGCCGTTCGGAATAGTTCATCGCTTATACCTTGGTGTAAATTTCGTTAAATAAATTTCATTTTCACACATATATAATTTTCAAATTCCACGAAAAGTAAGTTGAAAGGAGAGCCATGGTGTTCAACGAAATGTAAACGCATACCATATGGAATTTTTGTGTTTATTTTTACATACACATCAAACTTCTTAAAAAACATTGTAGAGTACATTTCTTGCATAAAAAGGTTACTGAATGCAGAACGTATTTCTTAAATTCTTTCTTGATTAGTAAATTGGAAAAGAATGAGTGAAAGATGGTAGCAAGTAATGACTTCGATAAGGACAATTAGTATTTTTTTATGCAAGCAGATGGGCCAAGAGTTGGATAACCTAACCGTGAGACCAAATCAGATTTCCTTTTAGGGAGCTGAGGGAATGAGCGCTCAATATATGAAGTATAGTCGAAATCTTGGTAAAAGTTTCAGTTGTTTAACAATTGCAAAAAGGTAAAAGTACAAAAGTTCTATATAAAAATATTCAAGGTGTCAAGGTGAATTAAATCTTCTCAAAATTAAGTTTGCTATGTATTATCCCAGTGAGAGGAACTATTTTCGAAAGTCCCTCAATCCGAAAGGCTCAATAAATTTAAATACTATAGTATGACGATCGTACTTCTGGAGATAGGGAATAATTTAAGCGAATGAGAACTGAGTAATGCCGCTTTACAGTGCATGTCAATATTGTGGATGCGTAAGTAAAATTTCAAGAGATGTTAGTTAACCTTATAATATGCCGCCTTTCCCTCCGTTGTTCCTTCCGTACTTCTATGCATCCACGCCTAAGTGCTTTAGTTTTAAAGAATGATCTCCTGGCCTACTCAAATCCCACAAAATATGCATCCACCAGTAAGTACTGTGCGAATATTTTTGGTTGTGATTTGTCTGATAGATAGTTTTTCCGCAAATTATGTGCCTCCGAATAAATCTTCTCAGCTTCGGCAAATACTACTTAAATTGTAGCACCAAATTTGCAATTTCATTTCACCCTTCTACATAACCAAATCGCATCGAATGCTTAGAGTTCTTCGCTTATGATTTACTGAATTTAATTTATTGAATAACATTGCTCATCTTTGTATAACATTGGCACTTACCCTGTGTCCACAATATTAACAACCCGACATATTGCATGTTTTGACAATTTATTTATTTAATTTTTTTTTTATAAAACTACAGTTCATTTACAGCAAACTCTACCTATATAACTAAAAGTTTCAACAACCTGGTGCAAAATTAAAAAAAAAACATTAAAATTTCATCGAAATTTAAATTTTTTTATCAGAATATCAAAACAAATTCTGGGTACGCACTTTCTTAACTATGCATTTGCGGATATTATTGTGCTATTTTAAAGTAGCTTGAAATTCGCCATGATTTTTGATAATACTTTTGTTCAGGGTAACGATTGCTCGATATTTTTCTCTAAGTTGAAAAAAAATTGTGAAAAGACAATACGGTTTATCAGAAATTTCAAACTCACACTTTTATTTCCGAAATCATCTGATTGAAATATCTGAGGTTGCTGATAATTGTATGAAGTTCTTTAAATTTAGAAAAAGAGTTTGAAACTTTACGCTATAAAGTGCTTACTGTAGTATAAACTATATTTTTATAAAGAACAAAATTAAAAAAATTAAAATAGTACGTCGCGCTTCTATTATTGTTGAACCGACCTCACTGAACTCACAAAACAGTAATACAAAAACTTAATATTTAGCCACCACTAAAACATTTTAAATCTTGTATTATTAGATTGATTTTTTACTTCAACTCGAAATGGGAAAATTGGAACTTGAATTCTATTGAATAACCAAAAAGTGGCTTTATTACTGATAGTCGTACGTGTATGCCTAAAGTTAATTTACTTCCTACATAATTAAGTCAACAATGGCATGACACCACACAGCAAATTGGTAAAGTGGCAGGTCATAATTTGTGTCAATTTAGTGAATTAAATATTTGTAAACTAATAATACTTTAAAAGTTGGTCACCATCAGGCGCGCAAAGAAGCAAAATTTCCAAGACATTTCAGAGCGTAAAAAGTTGTTGTCAAACATAAACAGCTATACAAACATTGCACCGCAAACTTTCTTGCACACCTGAAAAGGATTGGAAAGAGGGAAAACAGTCAGAAGCTATTAGCTCTTGTGCTAACTACCATCTCTGAGAACATATTGCAATGGAATCACTTTCTCTTCTTAAACGCACTTTCTGCATAATTATGAGAACCCAATTTAAACAAAAACAAACGATGCACATGTGTGTGTGTTCAATGTTCGCACTTACACAAATACACACGCATATGTAATGGCTCATACACGATTATTTAAAAGCACTTCAAGAGGCTGTGGAAATTTTGTTTTTTTTTTTAAATACATCAACAACAACAAACAGTTTGCAAAGTATGCTTGGGGTAATGTGTCGAAAAAGTTGGCACGTTTGTGGGCAATTCCGTCATCGCGCGAACGAGCATTACTGCTCTACTAGCAAGCATTTAGAAGGATGGGAGAACGATTTGAAGGTCTTATGTGGAACGCATATTTCAAATTTATTTCTTTGCAACTTTATAATACCCGTTTTCCTGCATATTTCGGACTAGTTTTAGCTATTAGAGTGGGAGCGAAAAATTTTTTGAAGTACGAGAATTTGATAACGAACTGATTGGCATATTTCCCTTGTTTTTATTTGTCGAATTTTGTTGGAAAGGTAGTTTAATTTGGACCTCTGGTCTACACACTCTTAAATATTTTATATGTAGGACAAATAGCGAATAATAGAAATAAGTCGTACCCAAGGGACTTTCTGTCGTGTACAAATTACTCATTTTTCGGAAATATTCTGAACGTTTTTCATGTTCATATGTTGTTTCCTTGTATATGTATCCGGTGTTTTTTAGCTGCATAAGAACTAACGATATCGTGATAAATATTCTGAGGAAGGCTTGGCAAGTCATCATGAGGCTTATAATGCCAGAACAACGCTTCCAAATAGTGGAAAAAAAACTAGTGTCTGTCAGACTCACGCACGGTAGAAGTGAAACTTCTAAGTTGGTTGTTCCATGCATGGGAGCCCCGGTTTAGATCTCTCCCCCCTCTCTCGTGTTAAATTCAGGTTTTCATATTTTTTTTTCTATATCACTCCACATAAATTTGTACTATTTATTTTTGTCCTTATTAGCTTCAAATTTGACACTTGGGTGCAGTGTTGCACTTGACGCTGACATTTCTTTGCACTTCCAATGGTATTTTTTGCCTACTTTTGGCGCGTTAATCAATTTGCTTTGATCACCGAAACGGTTGAAATGTCATTTTACAACCTTCTACTTCAACTATCGTCACTCGTTTGGCAAACGCACTCATTGTATCGCTTCGTCTCCTCCATACCTACCATCTATTTACTTCACAGCAGTTTCTTATTGCTTTCCCGCTTACACACATTCCATCGGCGCTTTATCTGATACTCACACACAGCACTAATTTACACGGGCTATGGCTATCTATAATACCCGTTGTCGGTTGTCGATTGTCGGTTGCCTGCATGTCGCCAGTCTACTTCAATGCTTACTTGTGTGCTATATACATTTCAGTTCATATTATTTCGAAGACGGCGTGTCTCGGTGGCTCCCTCACATCGTTCAGCGCTTGCGATGCGAGAGAGCGACAGAGAGAGCGAATAGGCGAGAGTGGGAAGGAGCAGCTGCTCCTTGGGCCCGCCCATTTGACGGATTTCGGTAACGCTCCGAACTTACCGTTTCACTCGCCTATTTTCAATCTGCCTTGGGGCCCCCGACGCGCCTAAAGAAGTTTCACTTCAAAAAATACATCCGTTCGGGAAGTTCATAGATCACTGGCGGCATCATCGATCCTTATGTCTTTCGAAATGTGGAAGGAGCCGCCGTTACGGTCAATGGCAAGCGCTATCGAGCCGTGCTGACTGAATTTGTATTTCCAAAACTTAATCAACTGACATTTCCTCCAACAACACGGCTCAACTTGGCACACAGCGCACTTAACAATCGATTTATTGGACTGGCCGA
The DNA here is from genome assembly GCF_028408465.1 of Anastrepha ludens. NCBI lineage: Eukaryota > Metazoa > Arthropoda > Insecta > Diptera > Tephritidae > Anastrepha > Anastrepha ludens. The sequence goes on from NC_071502.1 coordinate 77,472,191, forward strand.
AAATGGACCATTCAAAAAATAAATTCCATGAAATTATCAGCCAGCTGATAATAAAAAACGGTCATGCCAACAATATTTCTGTTTTGTTTATCATTTTAATCCCTCAAGCTCTTAAAAAAACTCCCGATATGTAGTATGTAAACTAGGCCGGGTCGATTTGTGGGGAGGCAAAAAAATCGCCCATTGCTCTGTGAAAATCATATTCTAGGGATCAAAATAAGAAACTTTGCCGAAGGAACCATACCTCTAAAACGAATTCTGATGTCCCAATTTGGGTCGAACTTTTTAGTTTCTTTTCTATAACTCACTTAAATTAATTTTTTCATTTACATATGTTCTGACTAAATAAATTTCTTAAGAGAAAAAATAGATATTATTATAAATAAATAATAAATATTATTATAAATAAATAAAAATACAGATAAAACATAGCCATTTAGCTGATTTTTTCATGTAAAGGCCAAAAATGGTGATATTTTTAAATTGGGGGACATCAGAATTCGTTTTAGAGGTATGGTTCCTTCGGCAAAGATTCTTATTTTGATCCCTAGAATACGATTTTCACAGAGCAATGAGCAATTTTTAAATCGACCCGCCCTAATGTAAACACAAAATAGGACACTTGATCCCTTTTCACCCAAAGAAAAAGTTCGAGCTGTCGCGCACGCAAGTAGAGCCCAAAATGCTTTCATATAAAAAAGTCGAGCAATCGTTATTAGGAGAAAATGCACAAAACCGCCAGCAAAAGAAAATTATAAAAAAATCAACTCAAATTGTGAGCCTCTTGCAACTTTCAGTTAATTATAACAAAATGAAATGGCTTATGAAGCAGAGTACTCGAAATTAAAACAAAGTTTAATTTGCATCAAGTTTGGAACTTGGGTTTTTATGGTTTTTGTAGGAGAATGAACTATGTTTTTATGAAAAATTATAGAAATCAAATAAGAAAGAAATAAACATAAAACTTCTCAAAAGGTCCTTGCGCTATAGCCATTTAACACAGTTCGCGACCTTTTTTTGAATCCTGCCGCCTGCTGAGTTGAGTTTTGGAGTGCATCTATTAATTTAGTTGATCACAAAACGACAAAATACGAGTCGAAACTAAGGGGCTTCAGAAAGAAGCTTAGGAGTAGGTTTCTTAATATCTTAACAATTAAACCGAAAGTGTAGCGCTGCAGTATTTTGTTTTTATGAACCTCAAATGTAGTTGAAATGCAAAATATGAGACAAACCAGATTTTCAGTTCTCAAATCATTAGAGGAGGAAGCCCTTTGATATATGCTTGGAAATTCTGTTTGCTGGGTTATCTTTATCTACGCACGCCTGTGTGGATAAATGGAAAACTTTCCACGTCGCATAAAATGTTGGGAGCACATAAAATCTTGCGAAGAGCTACTAACACTTCACTTCATTATCACACATGCCCATCGGAGGCGTTGCGGTTGGAGGTGTGTGTGTGTGGTTCGAGTGGTTGATGAGGTTAGCAACATTGCACGAGTGTCTCGATTTCCAGCGGCTGATGATAAGCCTAATAAAACTGCCTAATTTTAATTTAATAAACGCTTAAATGTGAAAATCGTTTTAGTTTTAACGAGTTCAAGTGCAAACGGCGCAAGTACAATAACAATAATTACAAAAACAAAAATGCCAACAACATCCAATAAGACGAGTGCAACAAGAAGACTAAACATAACCAACATAAAAGCGTAGAAAAGGAGCAAAAGTGCTCTCCACGCTGACACAGACGTTAACGTTGTTGTTTAGTTAAGTTTATAGCACGCTCACATGCCTTAGGATATGCTGACAATTTTGGGGCGGCTTATACTTGTATTAGTATACATACATATATTGCCGCCTAGACTGGCGCCCAGTGTGTTCTAGTCCCAAGTGAGCAGAAAATTGCTTTAGCACAAATATTTACACACGTGTATGTGTGTATCTATGTATGCATATGGGAGTGTGTAACTTAGTGTTATGTGGAAATTGAGTTTTACTTGAACGAAATCAGCACATCACCAAATGGAGGTGACGGCTTGATGGTTTGGCGCTTTTTACAGAAAACCTTTATCTGCAACCCAAAATTATTACATATTTATGTTGTCGTTGTTTCTGTTGTTGTTATTGTTGTTATATACATATTGCTTGTTATGCTTATCCTGGTGTAATGGAGGCGATGACGAGTCAAGCGCCCGCGGAGCGAAGATGATTGCCAAGTCGATGACAACCTTGATAATGATTATTGCAATAATTGTAATAACCGTAAGCAATAGGAACCACAAAAGCAAGACTGGGGAGCAGCCAAATACATTAACTTTGTTTACTCATGTGGTTTCCTCCATTTATTTATTTTTTTATAATAAAAAGGCAAAATATACATTGAAATAAATGAAACAAAATTAGGAAAAAATGTCTCTCCCCAGCTGACTGCCCACCCACCTCACCTACTTGTACATGCGCAGGCGAGAATACATTACTGATCTATTTGAAATGGTAAATTCAAACATGCGAGAATTTATATGTTCGTGACTTTATGCCTTCTTCTACTTTATAGCCCATTTGCCATTATATTGCTGCCTTCTCAGGGATTTGTACTTCCGACATTCTTTACGCCTTAACTTTCCTTTCCTTATTCTCTAATTTCGCTCTTTGTTCTAGATTGTGCTTATCGGGGGAGTGTGTGTAACATAATATTTCTTTTATTGACAATTCTGTATCACTTTCTGTCATCACAATTACCACACTATTTCATGGTTCTTCTAAATGATGCCGCTTTCAATGGATTGTCGACATACCCAAATGTAAAGGGTGGTTAAGTTCCAAGGGCCGGTGTTGATTTTGAATAAAATACAATTTTTTTAGGAAACTATTGTCATTTCTCTTTATTATGATAATACTGGTATGGCGCAATTACGTATGGAACAAAATACCGGCCAAATGGCCTCCGCGGCCTCAGCAGCACACCTCCATCCGATGGCCCAAATTTTCGATGACGCTGAGGCATAATTGAGGTTCTATGCCTTTAATGTGCCAAATTGTCTCATCCTTTAATTCTTGAATTGTTGCTGGCTTATCGACGTACATCTTTTCTTTCAAATAACCCCAAAGAAAGAAGTCCAACGTCGGCCCTTGAAATTTAACTACCCTTTATATTAATAATTCTACATAATACTTCAATTAATACAGCCATAAAATAATTTAAAAAACACAATCTAACAGCGATCGTCAAGAATCGACGAACTATGGCGAAAATTCGAGTACCAAATTGTAAAAAATAAAAATAAATTCACAAACTACTTCTCAGAGGTTTGTTTCCCATATTTAATAAAACAAAAGGCAAAGCCTATGAGGCTTACGTGTTAAAACCGACTTCTCCATAAATTTGAATTTGCAATAAATTTATATTTATAGTCGTACTAACATGTTTTTGACTTGATGGAACATTTCTATGTGAACAAAATTTCAAGCATAAAAAAGATGGGACCACCTTAATACAAATACATTCGTTGACATTTGTTGACTTAAATGTGACAATAGAAGAGGTTATAGCTTCTTGTCTATGTTTAAGATGGGTTCAAGAATTTCGGTGGCTTACAGACCTACACAAGCGGCCGCCGTAGCCGAATGGGTTGGTGTGTGACTACCATTCGGGATTCAGAGAGAGAACGTTGGTTCGAATATCGGTGAAACACCAAAAATTAAGAAAAACATTTTTCTAATAACGGTCGCCCCTCGGCAGGCAATGGCAAACCTCCGAGTGTATTTCTGCCATGAAAAAACTCCTCATAAAAATATCTGCCGTTCGGAGTCGGCTTGAAACTGTAGGTCGCTCCATTTGTGGAACAACATCAAGACGCACACCACAAATAGGAGGAGGAGCTCGGCCAAACACCAAAAAAAATGGTGTACGCGCCAATTATTTATATATATATATAAGATAAGGCATCTATGGTCAATGTCAATGCATGGAATTTTGGTGAATGTGTTGGGTAGGCGTAAATGCTAATTTATTGATACTTTGCTGTTTGCCGCTGCAAAACTAATTTAATACATTTTTTGAGGACAACATAAGTTTATCTGTGTGTATCTTTACTTTTGTGTGTACATGTGAAATTATAAAAGTGGTTCTCGGGCTGTCCGGCTCGCGAGCTCAAGGACTGTTATGAAGATAATGTAAGTAGTATATTGAATTATATACATTTTGATGTCGTTATAGTCCCAAACATTCAGGACTCGTTGCAAAATGCATCTCGCAAAATAAAGATTGCTTTCATATAAATATTTGTTATTAAAAATGCAAACGGCTTGAACATTTTAAGTAATAATTTACCTACTTTTGCATTGCATTTAGAGTTTGAAGATGCCTATAACTACAGGTAATTCTATTTTTTTATTTGCTTGCAAAGGGCATTCTTACATACATATGTATATGTAGTTTCAAAATTATTCCCACGGAAAAGCTTGAAATTTTAAACTGATTTTTTTATTTATAGTTAGATACTTCGTTTTTAGTGAAAGATCGGACAATGCTGGCAAACTTTAAAAACGAATTGAGATTCGATTTTTATAACGCTTTATTTTTCCAGTCACTGCAAATTTTCATTAAAAAATGTGTATTATTTTTAAATTTTGTTATATTTGCTTACTTTATTTACCGCAAATTTTACTAGCCACCACTTTTTATTTGTCTTCCATGTTATGCTTTCATTACATTTTGTTTTTTCATTGAACGAACTTTGCTCTTTGCACGATGGCGTAGGAATTTGACTCACTTGATGTGGAATTAAATACTATTTGCACAATTTTGGGGTTTATTTCTCGTTCTGTGAATAAGTGAAATTAAAAATCATTTTACATCTTCATGACAGCATCGATTCGCGATCATCAAAAAAATTAAAAGAAAATCAGGAAATTTTACATGGAAAAACGTAAAATAAAAGAAACCTTTTCATTTTTTCACAACCTCGACAATTCTCGCTCCGTGAACTACGCAAACAACTGTCAATAACTGTGCATATGCAAAAAATTATAATTCAGAGTTTATTTATACGCAAACACAGATGGAATTCTTAATCCTTTGAGAACTCGCTTTTAAGAACGAAAAAATTATATGGGACTCCTTAGAGATATGGGGGCGTCCATAAATTACGTGAGGTGTTTTTTTTTTTCAATTTTCTGAATGATGAGATGTCGTGAGATTTTATTCAACCCCCTCCCCCATCCCCCAATCTCACGTGAGATTTTTCAAAATGTGGGTTTCTTATGTAAACGCGTTAGATTGTTATTGAAAAAAGAAAAAAAAATTGCTTCGTGCTTTTATTTACTAATAGTTAAGACTAGTAATCAATATTGCTGAGAGTTATAAGTGTAATAATATAAAAATTTAACAATACGAGTAGAAGACTTAAATCGTAACTACTGCGATTAAAAAAAGAATATCTACTCTAAATCAGTTTCAAGAGAGACTATTGGACCCAACAGGTCCATATGATTTTCAGTAAAATCATCTGTTCCTTCAACTTCGTTCTGATCTAGCCACTCTAAGCCGTTGACGCTTGCGCACAGTAACTCATTAGCTCGTCTTGCGACAATCCGTGAGGGTCGCACTTTGCGGTACATACGCGCTTGCTTAGCTGGTGCAATGTGAGCTGCTCGCCTGTGCTCTGCAGCTCTTGTGATAGATGCGAAGTAAATACCGCATGTACTGCAGCATCTTTTCTCTAAATCATCACGTATACTTAGGCATAAGGCGTGCTGATAAGGCATTCAGCGGTTGAATCGGTAGGCGTATTAGAAATGGAGCAAATGACTTTCCGTCATGTTCTTTAAAGTCCGGAATTATCAAACGTCAATCAACCTAAGTGATGGGGTATGAAGGTGGCAGAAAACGGTCGTGAAGAATCATATGCAGATCACTCCGGCGTGGGCTGCAGCAGTTCTGATCATCGCATTTCACAACCTAAAAAAAAATTAAAAAAAAATAAAATAAAATAGGCACGCATAAAAATTTTATATGAATCAACTGCAATGTACCTGGAGTAAATATTGGCTCTCTCTAAACAAAGAAGGTTGGAACCTGTCCGTGTGTCGCTGCCACTCAGCTCGTACGCTACGACGGGCTACACTGTACCGTAAGTTCAGATTAAATTGAGCTATTTGGTATAAAACAAATATGGTGGTTTGGCAGCAGTAATGTATAACGTCGAAGTAAGAATTTTTTTTTTTTTTTTTTTTAAGCATGTACAATCTGGTTATTGGACCAAAATAGTATAATTTCTTTCTCTCCAACGTAAGATTAAATGAGATTTGACTCGACCCGCTCCCCCCTTAAACATCTCACGTAATTAATACATGACAAAATCTTTATTTTTTTTTGTGAACTAGTTATTATTGTTCTTTTTTCTTATTAGGCGAGAAAATATTAATCCTCTTTTCTTTTTAATCTCACTGCCATTTAATAAGAAACTTGTGTACAAGATAATAGGATAATAGTTGTTTCACAAATGAAAGGAGCCGACTCCGAACAGCAGATATTTTTTATGACAAAAATATTCTCGGAGGTTTCCCATTGCCTGCCGAGGGGCGACCGTTATTAGAAAAAACGTTTTCTTCATTTCGGTGTTGCACCGAGATTTCAACCTGCTATGCAATTGAACATAACAATACCACTTAGTAATATTAAATGGTTCGAAACGCTATTTTCAATTACCTCTGAACTGCTTGTTTTTACATAATAAATACTTGTACTTACATATCGCACCCTAAATACAAAAGGGTCACAACTCAAAATGTACCTTCTGCTCAAATATGAACGAGATGTTATCAATAAAACGGTCCGCGGATGACATATGGCAAAAATACATTTTTTGTTTTTTGATAGGACTGTTATAAGCTTACATGGCAAATTTCAGCGTGATATGTCACATAGTTTGTTTTCTGTGCTACTGTAAACAAGTCAAGCTCGAGTGTGGAAAATGTTGAGTTGTGACCCTTTTGTATTTAGGGTGTGATATATTGATTCCACTTCAGATTGTAGACCCTGGGGAAAGCAATAAATTCGGTTGTAGGCATTAACCTTCACATTATATTTTCAAGGCAAACTACAAAAGAGTTTGTCTACCCAAATGATATTTCACTCTGATACGGTTAATTATACACGTGCATACATGCTTTCCGACAGATTGATTATTTTTTTTTATTTTTTCTTTCCTTGAATAAACATTGTAGGCAATTCTTCTATGTAGTGTTTCCAATTTGTTAAGTCACTTGCAAAAGTAAACCCTTTTTGATGTAAGTATGTGAAGTGTTCAAAGCTCACTGAGCTGTAATAAGTTTTGTTAGAAAAAACAAGAACAAACACATACAAACAGTTAACCCGCATACACGCGTAGGTGGGTTTTCGCCCAAACTAAAGTAAGGGATCTGATTTGATTTACATTCTGGTGAATATATTGGTAAATAAGTGTGTACGTACATACAAGTATACAAATGTGCTTTTAGTATTCACCAGGCATCTTTGCCGATAGCATAAAAGGGCCGCTTTTCTCTATAAAAATGCTACATATTTCAATGTAAGTATGTAGAGCTTTTAGAATTGAGAATTTTCAGGATGGCATTTCAAATATTTTTACTTAAGCATATAATAATCACAAATTGAAAGTTATGTAACAATTCAAATTTCAATGATGCAACAATAACAACATCAGTTGATAGAGTGAGTAAAATAAATAATACAATTACGTTGTAATTCTACTTCACTGCCAACCAAAGATGTGTCCCTATACGGAACGGCTGGAGTTGGCGTAATCAGACACACGCAGAGTTAGGAATGTTATTGGCAGTACTTTCGTGAAAAAGGGTAGTGGAAGATGAATACTCGTAAAAATAATTTTTTGCAGGAATGTTAAGAGAAGAAATGTTGGGTGTATGAATGAATGTATTTCTCTTCTATGCTGAAATCAGACAAATTGTTATCTGCGTATATAAGCGTTTATGTTTCTTATATTTTCTCAATATGTTGAGCAAGCAGATGTACTTATACATATAATGCTCGTAAAATGGTAATGATAGAATACATACATACAGTCAGCGTTAGAAAAAGTGTACACAACATATTGATAAATTTTATTATTTATTTAATTACTTTGTAATTACAATTTTTTTTTAATATACTTTCTACTACAACAAGAACCATGATTCAATTATTAAAGGTTTGCTCACTTGCGAAATTAGATTTTTGACACTCCCTTACAACAGGTTGCATTTAAGAAGGTGAAGAAAATAGAAGAAATTAATTACTTTTAGGTAAAAATGGTAGCAAAAAGTTATTTTTTTTTACTTAAATGGAAAGGAAGTACGAACGGTTTAAAAATTAAATTTTAATTAGTAATTGAATGAAAAGAACATATTTTATGCACAATGTAGATATACGTAATTCATATACTTATACTACAATATTTATATATATACACAAATATGTGGTAAAAATAGAAGTTATTAAAGGAAATTGCCAAGTCTGATATCAAAACGAAAAATTCCTTCACTTAATCATCAGAGATCATATTTTGAGAGTTAATTTTTAAATTTTAAACCTATCGCGAAGTTTGAAGTTATTACGTTACCTAATTTTCTTTCATAGAAAAAAAAAATGTGAGCTGTCATGGGACGCCTGGCAGATGTGAAACATCGTGTGTGTACAAGTAATATGCATAAAAGATAATATTACAGGAATTAAATATAGCCTAATGAAAAAAGGAAGTATTACGAATTTCTTACAGAAAATGGTAACTTTATTTAATAAAAATTTATTTACATGTGATATCAGAATTCGATATTAATATCAAGCTACAGTTTAAATATTTTCATCTGTGACTTCAGTAATAGTTATATTCGATGTTTCCTCTCCTGGTATTACTGTGACGATTGGTCGATGATAACTAAAGTACGTTACAAAAGTATTGGATGAAATATTATCCAGATATCTCACAAATACAGCATCTATTGTTGTTCCATATTTGGTAGTAGATTCTCTTGGATTGTTGTTGATTTGCAATTGAAATTCTTTTTGAAGGTGGCGCAAAATTAATCATCGAGTTTTTGAAATTATTAAAAGTATTAAATAAAATTAAAAAAAAAATTAAATAAAAAAATGACTGAGTGATGAAATTTTTTGAATTTTCAGGTGGCGCAAAATTAATCATCCAGTTTTGTATTTGAAAATTATTAAATAAAATTAAAAAAAAAATTTCAATTTCAACTTTTGTTTACTACGAGCTGGCATATCTCGAATTTGCTATTAAATAAGTTTGCACTTTTCATTTCGAATTAATAAAGCAATAAATTTGGCATTGCAAAATAGTTCCACTTGGTTTAAATAAATCAGTAATGAAACTTCTTTCTGCTGTGGCTCTGCTTTCTGTGACCTTTTGATATTTTTCAACTCAAACACTGACCTTCGTCATTTCTTCGCACAGAGAGCGCGCCTCAAAGGTGCCCACTCTAGCCAGCCTTCCAGTTTCCCATGAATTCTCTGTAATCGAAGTCCTATTATCTACATAGCAAATTACCGAACCCATTCAAAAACACATAACGCACCAACATTTACTAAGCACTCACGAGCATCCAACTTGCCACTCTTTAGCAACTCTACATTTGTCTCTCTAACATGGCACACATACTAACACACTTTAACCTACATCATTTGTGAGTTGTTCCTTTGAAATTGGCTTAGCACTTCTCATACTACTACACATAAAATATATATATGTATACCTTAGTATAGCGTGGCGACCCGTCGCCACGGCAAGCGTCGCCACGCCAACGATTCGGTTTACAAATGAGCCTATAGATGTTTCACATCAAAAATTGATCCATTATACATTTAATTGACTAAAAACAAACTTTGAAACTTATTTTACCATGATTCGAGTTTTGACCTTCAAGCCACGATTATTCTTACATTACTAACTAAATTTCTACATTCTTGTTTTGAAAAAAGTTTCTCGTCGTCAGCGCTGGCATTAACACCCTCTGGACACGCAATTCGCTTTTCACAGAATGTGCCGCATGTCGAATAATTGTACCGTTAAAACTTTTGAATGCTACCGATGTGAAGGTAGGCTCATTGGAAACAAATTCCGTCAATCTCAACTATCCAATTATTCTCCCTGTTATAATTATTTAGGAAACGCTAGCTCTTTGCAAAACACGAATTCTTTCAAAATTACCACATCATAATGTATCGATCTCGGATTGCCTCAATTATTCTATCATGTCCTGACTTAAATGGTATGTCAGGATGTATTCCATGCCTTACTAGTCCTGGACATACTGATACAAGCTCTTCGGAACTTGGGAGTCAAAACTCCAAACTTACGTGGGCAAAGTAGTAAAGTAAGGCGTGAGTATGTTCAAAGTTTGTTTTTAGAATCCGCTTCTTCTATGAAAGAATTCAGTAGGGTCATAATGATAAGATAACATAAAAGCTTTATAGTGGAGAAAATTCGCATCGTCGCAAAATTAATTCGCAAAATATAACTCTGGGAATAAGTTAAACCATTTTTTTAATAATATTTGGCAATTTCCGTTTGTACCATGTATTTATTTATAATTTAAGTAAAAAACACGTGTTTGCTACCACTTTTACCAAAAGTATCATATTTAGTTTTTTCTCTTTCTTCACCCTTTTTAAATGTGAACTTTTGTAAGGAGTGTCAGAATGTCACAAGTGCGCAAACCTTTAATAATTGGACCAAAACAAAAAATTTAATGAAAAATAAACAAATAAGCAAAACATTTCGATATGTCGGGCTGCTTAAATTGTGAATACAGGAGTTGTTTTTTAGCTGCATGAGAACTAGCGATATCGATAACTATGGTTTTACAGCTGAGAACGGCAAACTAAGTTGACATTCTCATTCAGGAAGGTTTGGCAAATCATCATGAATCGTTTAGCGCACTTCCAAATTGGGAAATTTACTTCAGAAAAAAAAATATGTTCGTGAAATTCGACGGTCCTCATCGGGCCTCATTTCTTTCTAAATGTGGAGGAGTTACTTTTACGGTCAATGGCGAGCACTATCAAACTTTGCGGACTGAATTTGTGTTTCCATAAATTAATCAGCTGAACATCGACGACATTTGGCTCCCCCAAGACGGCTCAACTTGCCATACAGCGCACTAACTATCGATTTATTGGACTGATCGAATGGACCATGTAACTCGTTGCCGCGGCGGACATACGCCGAATATTATATTCAAAAAATAAATGCCATGAAATTATCAACCAGATGATAATAAAAACAGTTAATTCCAACAATATTTCGGTTTCGTATTATCATTCTAACACCCATTTTAACATTAAGCGGGTGGCTTTAATAGAGATAGGCATCTTATCCGAAGCTCCAAAATGTGAACCAATTCGTTCCAACAAATGCAGAAAGAAATGTGCTTAGAACTTCTTACCCTGATTCTGCTAAATAACTTTATGCAAATTAAACTGAATTAAATTTATTTCGCGTATAATATTATTTCAAGCAGAAAGAGCCCCTCGCATTTTCATTATGCGCGTTTGCATAGTCCTCTGCATCAATTATATGCGCAAACATTTTGTTCGAAGGAAATCGTGTGCACGCGCTATGTCACTCCGCCTCCGAGCCGTGCAATGATCCTTGCCATTCAACTATTTTGATGTAGTTGTACAAATCTAGGTTCAATGCAGAAGTTTTTCAATTCTCTTTACACGCTACTCGATGCATCACTTTTCTTAGTAGTTTTTCATTATTATTTTTCCTTGCACACATACACACACATACCAGTATACATATACTTTCCCCCACGCTCTGAGAATGCATTACGAGCATCATAGCGCTGTAATTTCTATGCAAACAAAAAGTGAACAAAAGAAACAGCAACAACAATGGCATCAATAGCATTGCTCCAAAGTGGAACAGCAACAGCAATAAAATAAGACACAGTAAAGTTGGTACAAGAAAAGCGCAAGAAAGGCACAAAATCAAGCTAAGAAATCGTGGAAAAAATCCACTCTAATGCACTTAACTGCTGTAAGCAAAACTCATGACCAAATAAAAAAGGAAACATTGCAACGAAGCTGGCAGCGAGAGAAAAGCACACAAAAAGCCTATGCACTTTGCAGCTACTGGCTCTTTGCGCAACTTTTTATGGCGTCTTGTATTGCTTTGGCATTAAAATGTAAGATAAGTTTAAAGCTTCTATTCCTTAGTCCTTTTTCCACAACCACCCTTTACAGCCTGACTGAAATCCAGCTGCGGGCATCACTTTTCGCTTTTTCAAAGTCTTGCCAAGTTGTTTCACACACACACTTTTATATGAATGAATACATACATACATACCACAACTGCAAATAGCAGAAAATGGCATTTTTTAGTTTGCCCGCGGAGAGGAGAACTGAAATGCATGATGGAGAAGAAGAGGAAGTAAAGAAATCGTGTACAAGAAAAACGACAGAACTTTTATTGTAATTTTGCTGCAATTTTAATCAGAAAATGTGTACTCGTATGAGATTCTTACATCGCTCAATCCGCTTTCCTTCTCCTGACAGACATCTTCACAACTTATACCATTGTAATGCTGCGGCATTTGTAATCCAACATTGCTCCAGTGACATATGTAAATTATGTGTGGAACATTATTTTCCTCCATTTACCGCCGTACAAGTTCCCTCATTTTGTTCCTTTTGCGGGTATTGGCTTAAGTCGTTAAGTCTGTTGTTTGGAAGTTTAATAACAGATCAATGCACTCGAAGTCACTCCAATCACGGCAAGCAAACCAAATCTGTATGAAATCATTGCTGTTTAGCGTGGATGTATGAGCAGGGGACGGAAGAATTAATCGGAATTCTAGATGCCTGAGATGAGAAAATTCAGATTATCCAGAAGTTTGATAAGAGTTTGTTGACACATGCAACTCAGAAGCTTTACGGATACCCATTTGAAATATATGAATGCATATTTTAAGTGAATTATAATGGATCTTATTACAATTGTTAACTTAAATTTTTCTGCTGACGATGTTGGGTGTTTTCTTCCGTATAAAACAATGTGGGGTAAAGAATGGACACAAAAAATATTGGCGGGGTGAACTGATTATAACATAAAATTTGTATTGCCAGCTTCTAAAACAATTAAACAATTTTTATTGTGTTTTATTTTCTTTTTTATTAAGCATACTATGTTCAACCAAAAAACTTATATCAATTTTCTTTGTTATAAACAAAATGGCGGAATTTAGAGTTGACTCCTCTCATTAGGTGATTGACATTAGTTTTTGTTACGGTATCTGCCGCACTCTGCCAATTCATTTTAAACTCATTTTTAATTAATTTTTTTGCTTTTAACAATTTTCTTTTAAGAATTGCCCAGTATTTTTCAATGGGTCGCTATTGAGGACAGTTTGGTGGGTAGTAGTCCCCGTCGGTTTCATACTAGTTCGTGACAAGTTGGCTATAATGACACGATGCTAAATCGGGCCTGAACAGGACTGAATTGTTTTAACAAACACTCTTAATTTATAATGCCCGTGGTAATGAACGTTTTGCTTTTCATACCATACTGGCAGATGGCTTGCCAAATCAAATATTTTTTAGAAAACTTTACCAACATTTTTAGCTTAAAGACACCTGGGACTCCTCCTATCTACGTTGTAGTATGAAACTCAACGCCCTGAATCTGCTTAAAGTCTGCTTTGACGTATGCTTCATCGTTCATAATTACACAGCCAACTGTATAATTAGCACTCTTTTTTGGTTTCGCATTTCGATTGCGTGCTACAATCTATTTACATATGTATATGATCGTAGGCCTTCATTTTGCGCACTTTTTCAGCGTATCATTTCGACATATGGATCTGTTTCGTGGAATCTCGAAGGTAAAGTTTTATTCTTTGGCTTGTGACTGCGACACAAATCCTTTTTTCTTCCACTTTCAGGCCCTTGTTCAACCGGCAAGGTTTCAGTAAACTTTTTTTAACAAATAAGTTACTGTACCTTCTGAACTATTTAAAGTTTTTGATATGACTTTGTGCGATAAATGCCTAATTTCTTGCTTTTGCGCACAATTTTCTCCGCAAGCTCACACTTAACCGAACAAATTTTTTAGAATATGTAGAAATTACCAAAGTGAATACGCCAGTTAATAATGACAACAAACACTTTGAATATGTGTACTAATATTTTATCTACAGTTAGTTGAACGCAAGTGTCGAGTAAACACAGTAAACAACTAGTGTTTTTCATGTCCATTATTTGCACAATTATAATGCACAAGGCCACGATCCAAAAAAAAATCTCTAAAATCAGTATGATTTTTGATCTACTCGAAACTTGCACCTTATTATACAATACAATTTTATACAAAGTTGGAAACTGTGCTTTATATGGTTATTGTTGTAGTATGAACTATATTTTTATAAAAGAAGTAACTGAATTTACAAAAAAAAATAAATACACAGACAAGACTTATCTATATGTGATGCACACTTTCTCTTGACGTTAACTGTAATATGTCACTTTGCCGTTTTTAATCAAAAATCAATTATATTTGTCATATAAAATTATGTTGTAACAATAGGGCCAGGGTGAGGACATGCTTTGCGGACAATGCTCTTACCCTTTCGATCCTTATGTCTCCTCAGAAAAATTGTGGATGTTTATAGCAACGTTATTTTTGTTTCTGTTTGATGAACCGCTGTGATAACGGTAATCATATGCTTGCACAAACTATGATCAAATATCAACTCATTTCCGAGACATTAAGCAAAATAATCTGCAGACAAAATCTTGGCGGACAATTTTTGCAATTAAAACAAAAAAAAGCGGGTTCCGAATGGTTAATCAATATCACATATTGATTTTTTTCAACGAGATTTTGAAAATTACGGCTTATCTGGCACTTTTTTAAATAAATAAACCCAAAAATTGTCGTCCTCCTGCGGGATCATTTTTGTTTTCATGACAGGCCAGTCAATTATTTATTGGTAGAGGATAATATCGTCTTCTTATCGTTGAAAAGCTAATGCAATATGTTAATATAAAACTGACTTATCACCTAGACATAAGTATCAAAATGGTTCACTAAGTTCATATCATAGTTTGCTTTCCTCAGTTTTTAAAAAAGAGGCATAAAATGGTTACATACTCAATAGCGCGCATTTAGATTAACTCCTTCCAAGAGGGTTAACTTCTATTTAGCATTTAGGCATTGATTTTCTATGTCATATTGAAAATAATACGTTTAACATCAGTCCCAAAGCTGTGAAGATAGTTTTTGCCTTTTTCGATGATTTATTTTGCATGAAGATATTTTTGAGTATCAGGCACGTATTTTACACTTCTTTTTCACTAATGCGCTGCACGTATTTGAACATAACCCGAAAAATTTTAATTCTTAGAACCCCATTATAAGACTTCCAAGGATTATTGACAATAGTACAAATTATTAATAAAAAAAAGAAAATACTGTGAGGAAAAAGTCTTTCCCAAAAAATTCTTAACAAAAAAGTTTTGAAAAAGTATATTTTATGCTAAAAAATTATATAAATATTAAAAGAAACTGAAGGTACTTCACTGTAATAAACTCTATACCAAAATTTTCACCGATGAATAAATTTCAAAATTATTATTGTAAATTTTGTTTACATTACACTCAAGCCTGCAAATAAACCAAACTTTGAAGAATTGGCAACAATTTCCCAAATACTTGTACCACTTGACGTGGAACCGCTCTTTATTTGAATATGTTTCGTGTTGCCAGGGACTCGCGCTTCAGTGGAGCTGGTATTTTCAAACGCCAACAAATCATGTATTTATATGTAAAGTTCTTCCACATTTTGAAAACAGGTCAAGAACTACTGTGCCAAATAACGGCAAAAGACAAATTTTTTGCTTCAAACTATGTCAACGCCGCAGGTGAAACGGGTGTAAGTTTCTTGAACAAATGAAATATATATTAATCATTCATTCATCATTTTCGTTCCGATATCCCTTCTGTTAATCAAAAATGATAGCAGAATTTTCTCAAACAAGAACGTCTGGATTCGCTTTTATCCCTTATGGGAGAAGATTTTAGATTCTACAATTTCATACAACCAGACAAAACATATGTATATCCAAATACCCGTCTCTTCTGTTAGATTAGAGGTCACTGCTAACAAACGTTGCAGCCTAAAAAGGAATTCTGAACTGTACCTAAGTATTTAGTTTGCTCATTCTTCCCATAAATCCGCAAGTAATTAACTTAACTTTTCTCTATTCTTCTATTGATTTTAAAAGTATTCTATATCAAATATTGAACGTTTGTTTCAATGACAATAAACGAAGGGCGAGAGACGAGAGACGTATTTAGTTGTCAAACATCGCAGAAATTTATGTCTTCCGGTAAACAATTCAGAGCACTTAAAAGCCACTCGCAGCAAAAGCACTCAAACCAAGAGCAAACTAAACTTTTTTAACTTTCTATTACTTTTAATAACTTTGAGTCTGTCGCCATAAGTTTTTCCTTTTCATATTACTCCAATACATCTACGGATGTTCATACGTACACCTACTATATTCCACATACATACTTATTATATTTTCCTTCAATTTTATACATTTAACCTTTTGATTTTGACACATACACGTACGAGCAGTGAATGTGTGCTTATGACACCACACACTAGTTCTTCTCCTTAACATTTACCCAAAAACTTTCATTAGCCTTTAAGTCGCAGCGGCAGCAACGACGGCAGACACAACAATATCATAGTTTGATGTTAACCCTGATGTTGACTTCGTCGTCGAAGACTCTTCAAACTAACCTTAATACTTTTTACTTCGTCCTTGCCCTGCTGCCTCCTAGGCATCTCTGCGGACGCTACCAACAGCTCAAAGCACCATTCAAACTTAATGTAGCCCCAGTCATTTTTATAGAGAATGTTATGGTTGTTGTTTTTAGCAAAGCCAATGTACGTGTTTTCACTTTGCAACCGTATAGCAGAGCCATCCACTTGACACCATCATCGGCTTGTGCGTCGGCGTGACAGCAAATGCGGCGGATTCCCGGTACATAGAGCCACTACGAAGGCGGAGGCAACTAAAGTTATGATGCCATCGAGGACGATACTATGGTGTTAGTAGCAAAATGAAAAATTCAAAGGTGTGATTCGCATAAATTTGTTCCACGCACACACAGCATTTACGAGAAAGCAAGATGTGCGTCGACTACCTCGCCACTAACCACCACTGATATAATAAAAAAAAACGTATGAGCTCGCCTTTATAGGCTCATCATTTACCTCTCTGTCGACAGAAATGCAAATTGTTAGAAAACATGCAACAAATACAACATATGGGTGTCAAGCGTAGCAGATGACGATCACACTAACCACAATACACCACACACCACGAATTGTAACGCAAAACAAGTGGTTGAACGGGGGGTGAAAGCGTCAAAGAAGGAGTGCAGAAATGGTTGCTTCTGCGTAAATAAGTATGAAAAAGTATAGTAAACGTGTTAATGTAAAGGATTTAGTAGTGTCAAAGGAGTGCAAGCGAACCAGTCTTCTCTTATGTGAATTACTTCTCCTTTTACTTCGAATGATGACCTAGTATGAGAAAAGTATGTATTCGTGTATAGCGGATACTCTTGTAAAACCAAATAAGGTCCCTCGGGGAATGCATATGCGCGATTAGAGGTCAAGTATTTGAATATAACTCAAAAACTCAATATGAAACTTTGAAAAATTACGGTGTAGTCTCGGCTAAATATTAATGGAAACCAGAAAAAGATTTGAAATAACAAACAAAATTCCCAAAATTTTTAAGCACAAAATTAAAAATTAAAAATATTTTTTATACTCACAAAAAAAACACTTTTATTAACACGCTAAAAAGAATCTAAAGTACCAAAGAAGAAGAAGATCCGTATAAAAGTTTTCAACATTGAATAAATATCGAAATTATTAAATTGTTTCAGTTTACTTCTCATTAATTTTGTCGGGACAACTCAGACACAATTAAGTTCATTGTACTGCACTCGAATTCCATTTTAATTTATTTAAATCTACCCGACCTCCGAAAAAATCTGAGTAGGTCTTGTGGTGCTAAGGAGCCAAGGGGGTCGCTTCTCAACACATCAGTGCCAAAAACCTCAAACCTGATTCGAGGAAGGCGGGTCAGACGCACAGAAAGTCCATCGTCTCATCCTCCTCTTCACAAGCTGGGCAGAGTACACTGTCTGAGATGCCCATCTTTTCCATGTCCAACCTGCTGTCTGCAGTCTCTTATGCTTAATGACAAAGAAGGATTTGCGACAGTCGGTCGGAAAAGACAGGTAACATCAGTTTAGTCCATCTGCAGAGTTTCTCAGCCTGTCAAGCTCGCTTGTAAGTTGTAGTAACCCATTTGCCAACTGTGGCTTTGATGGCTGCAGAAGGGAGTGGCAGAACGGGTTCCGGGCCCAAGAAGTTGGCCTCAGAGCTCATCCTAGCTAAAGAGCCAGAGGTCTCGTTACCCACGATACCCACGTGTCCCGGGACTCATGTTAGCATCAGGCTGTTATGTCTACCGACATAGTTCAGCCTAGATTTACAGGACTCCACTACCCCTGTGTGGTTGGGGGGCTGTCTAAGGCCATGAGCGCAGCTTGGCTGTCGCTGCAGACTCATATAGATCTGCCTCTCCATCTGTTTTCCACAACAAAGTTCAACGCTTTTTGAACAGCATAAACCTCCACTTGAAACACAGATGCATGCATTAAAAGCAAAGTGCAGTTTTGTCCCGCTGGATCCGTGAAAATGCGAAAACAGTGTTTACCGGGTTCATTTTCAGAATTTGACCACAATTGAGCCTCTGGCAGAACCACACTGTATCTCTTTTCAAGTAGGACTCTTGATGGCATGGAGTCAAGGGGCATGGAGAGAATCGTTGAATCGAAGTTCATGCCTACTCTGTTTTCCAATGCCAGACAGGGGCCGTACCAGTTCCCATTGTGTTTCAGCCTGCAGATGGCCTTCAAGGCATGATAAATGCCAAAGGATAAATGCCATCTGGTCCGGGGGACTTGTAACCGCCAAAAGATTCGATGGCAAATCGTATGATGGCTTCATTCACCACAGATCTGGCAACGCACCAGTCATACCGAGAAGGTGTAGCAGCTCAACACCTGAGACTTTTCAGCCCATGTATTACTTATACTCAAGCCCACAAATGAACCCGTTTTCACAAAAATTGAGGACCATATCATAAAAAACTTAATCAATTAACTTGATTTTACTGAAATATAAAAACCAGGTTTTTAAAAGAGACGTAAGATGACTCTTGCGGAGTGGCTCCGAATAAATTTCGGGTTATCAGATGATCAAAAAACTCCACTTCCTGAACCAATATGACCTTGTAGTGAAGGTCACATACTTCCCACGAACGAAGGCAAATCAAAAACGAAATCACTGTACATTCTGTCAAAAAAAAATCGGGAATTGTTCATTTAAAAATCGGGCGTTACACATATGTATACATTTATTTTACTGGAATGTTGGTACAACTGTCCTCTATAGTGTCGCAGAGTTTGAGCGTGATCTGTCAATTAGCTTGTTTTTAGCATTTAATAAATCAGTCAACCGCAGGTGTGCTCTGCGATTTTCACTATGGATAAAAATATCAAGCAAAGAATTTGTCTTAAATTTTGTGCTTTGAACGGGATTTCGTGTGCCGAATCATTGAAAATGTAGCAAAAAGCCTATGGCGAGTGTGCTTGATCAAAAACACGGGTATACGAGTGGTATATGTATGTACATTAAACATTTATTTCTTCAAATCAAATGTTTTCTATATAATCTCGTAATAGATCGATGCATTTAGCCCATCTTTTATCTATAGCTTTTATACCTTAAAAAACCTTTCGTATGCAAATAATCAATCATAATAATTCCCTCGTAATCCCAGCAAGCAGACGTCATAATCTTTCGTACAGATCTTGAAACCCTGAACTTCTTAGACGTCGGTGATGAAAGGCACTAATTAATGGTAAAACAAAGCCCAACCAAACTTATACCCAGTTTTGGTTAAATTTGAATTCTCCTATAAAGTAACAAAAATATGACTTACTACTGTTCATACAAATAACTAATTTATTTGAGTGAAAATAGTTTAATATTCATTTGCATAACCTCTTATTGATTTTTTCTAAATGTACTTATACATATACATATGTACTTATATATATATGTATATGTATGTATGCTCACAAAAATTTTGCGCTACCCGGTTGTGTTGTCATTTATTTTGTGAAAGTATCGACTTACCTTCAATTAAACCGTTCACTAGCAAACTCCTGTGTGAATTCAATGTGGTTTACTTACAACATTGTTTTACCTCTTTTGGGCCCAATTTCGGTTTCCTTTTGATCCACTTTTAATGTTTTGCATTATTCTTACTTTTCTTATATCTTCACCAGATACACTAATACGCACATTTATACACATGCGATGTGCGTATGCATGTAAAAGTATTATTTTGGTTGCTGGATATCACGTACAAGTTTTCGGTTTGTTTGCTTAATTCCATTTTCACCATCTAACTGTCACTGCCATCATAGTGCCGAACACGGAGAAGAAGGCCGTACATCCCTTTTAAGAAATTATTATGAACCCATTTAATTTAATTGAAATTTGAACTCCAAATAACGACAATAGAGAAAAGTAACAAATAAAGGTATAGAAATTTTCTTATGGCTTCTTTTTTGGGAGTGTCTTTTATCTGGGTCGTTCACTTATAACTAATACATTTATTAGTTGTTTATTTGTTTGAATTTGTTGGCAAACTTTTTAATAAAGTCATGGCAACTTATATTTGGTACTGTATTTTGGCGGAGGAGTATTTTCAATATTCCACCCCAATTTGCGTTTACAGCTGACCACCAACACCGGGTGTGTTTGTACTTTTATGATATTCCGGCGGTTAGATTTGATCCCTAAACCGTCGCCCCTCGACAGACTAAGGTAAACTTCAAAGTGCATTTGGGTCTTGATAAACGCTTGTTATAAAAACCTTCTGCCGTTCCAATACACTTCATGGGAAAAACATTAGCAAGGCGCTTCAAGCTGAAGAATAACCTCTACCGGACCACCCGTCTAGAACGTAAAATAGTATACGCAAAATGTGCTTTCATTTGTAATTTTTTTAAATGTAATCTTAATGTAAGTGCATGATCAATGTTGAAGGTCGAGTGTGTCATACGAGAAGATGCGTATGTATGTATTTAAGTTCATTCTTACTACCCTCAGGGCCAAGCGAATAAACTAACTAAAAACTGAGTTGTATTGACATACACATGTATGTTTTTTTACACATCCATGTTGAAGGTTGTTCATAAACACTTTACTCTACAGAACGTCCAGTTTTTGGTCTGCCAGTCCTCTTCCTATCCTCGACAAAACCTATAAATCGGAATTTTTTCACCAACGTTTAAATTGTCAACTCATTCTGACGATTATTTCCACTAAACAAAAATTACGAATTTCGCGATATGTTGTTCTTAAAGATCGACGTTTTCATAATAAGTTTCAATAATTTAGCGTTGTTCTGGCGTGTAAAATTGTATGTCTCTCTACTTGACAAATGTCAAAGATTTTTGACAGCTCACGCTCTTCCGGTTGATCGACAGAAGAGAGCGGACTCAAAAGAAAAGATAGCAAATAAGAATCAAGTGTTTGCAGTCAAATCCTGCTTATGAAATTCCTTTAACATCTTGCGCTGGAAACTAATTTCCGAAATCCGGTGCCTGTAACGTGTAAATTATAAAGAGCTCTTGCTCGGAATAATATCTATTAAAGCTTCCTATTAAAGCCGAGTGTGTTTAACAAATGCCTTAGTCGCAATATTTAAATGAGTATAAATAAAATTAATAATATTTTAAAGAACTTTATTAATAATATTAGATTTACATAGTGGTATATTTCAAAACGGCGGCGGTCGTAGCCAAATGGGTTGTTGCGTGATTACCGTTCGGAATTCATAGAGAGAACGTTGGTTCGAATCTCAGTGAAACACCAAAATTAATAAAAACATTTTTCCAATAGCGGTCGCCCCTCGGCAGGCAATGGCAAACCTCCGAGTGTATTTCTGCCATGAAAAAGCTCCTCATAAAAATATCTGCCGTTCGGAGTCGGCTTGAAACTGGAACATTTGTGGGACAACACCAAGACGCACACCACAAATAGGAGGAGGAGCTCGGCCAAACACCCAAAAATGGTGTACGCGCCAATTAATATATATATGTATATTTCAAAACAATGAGGAATTTATTACATTCCCACACATTTTCACTGCGCATACTTAACATCTCCGTTGAGGTATTTGTTTACTTTATGTAAGAGGAAATTTGCCTACAAACGCAATGGTGTGTTAAAAAATTCCATCCGCTTGTTGGGTATTAAGGAATACTAACATTTTGTAGAATTTCTTCTGCAATGTCCAGCCGAAAATTTGAAAAGAAATATTTCTTAGAATTTGGAATTTGATTTGCTTTTCGAAATAAACAACATGATTTCTTAGAGTTAATTCAGGCGGCGTACACTGCACGTCTTTCCAGCGCAAGAATAATTGTTGTTTAAAATATTTAGCTTCACTCTATGATATTAGTATGGTATCGATATAAATAGTGCATATGTATATCGATAGATCAAAACAAACCTGAATCTAGCGATACCTAATGAGAATCCTATTTCTTCAAAAACCAGGCGCCGTAGCCGAATGGATTCGTACGTGTACCATTCGGGAGTGTGTATGTTCGAATCTCCCTGCAATTATTAGAAACAGTTTTTTCTAATAGCCCACAACCTCCGAGTGTATTTCTGCCATGAAAAAGCTTGTCAATCATCTGCCGTTCGGTTTAAAACCGTAGATCCCAACATTTGTGGAACAACAGCAGGACGCACACCACAAATAGGAGGTGGGGGAGCTCGGCCAAATACCTAACAGAAGTGTACGCGCCATTTTTTTTTATTTTTTTATTTTTATGCTTTAAATTATATAACTTCTTCCACTGCCGCCTTAGTGCAGCACCTGTTCAATATGCATACGGCAGTAATGCAATTCCCTCTACATTCTCACAGATGAACTATCCTAATGGGCATATTTAAGTGAATTGAAATCAGCAAATGAAGCAATTCCTGCTTGGCCACCAAGAAGGGTGCAGATGCAACTGCAGCAAAAATAAAATTCATCACAAGGCGCCGACTGAGTAATGGCTGGCTGTTACGTAACTCGATGTCAAGTTGTGATTACAGGCAACGGTATCATTACGAAAACAATGTTGTCGTTTGCAAACAAGCAAGTATTGCTCATAATAATTTAAATGGTCTGCACACAAACAGCGGCAAGTACACAATCCTTGCAACACACGTACATATTTACATACATACATATATACAAAATAAACACAAACACAACCGTATGGACCATGCATGCGATATGGTGTCGCTCCGGCAACAGTTCCGAAAAGCAAACAACAGGGCTCCAGGCATTTGGGTAACTAAGCGGCGGAGGCAAGGCAGCAGTTTTGAGCGCGAGGCAGTTGCAACAGTAGTGCCGTTGAAGTTGCCACCAAATACGTGCCTCTACTCCGATGGCTGGGGATCTCGGAGGATTCAAAATTAAATCTTGGTAGCAAACGAAATGAAGTTGTCGCAGAGAAATTGCTGCAATATATGTAATATGAACGGTGACGCGAATTAGAAAGTGAGCACACCGTAAGGATACGGTTAATTTGCGAGTTAGGTAGCGGGACGGGACTGATGAGTGTGGGACAGTGGAACCATGGTGGCAGTCGTAGAAGCGAAAGTCAGCCTGAAGAAAAGTGAGCAGGTGAGACTGCTTCAAACGCACATTCTCATTCGCACGTATCCTTAAATATTATATGTAAATTTGTATGTCTATACATATACATATTGTACATATATACACAGCAGTAAACTACACTGGTGCAGAACTATTCAAAATTGACTCACTTTACTTCACAAATAACATCTGCTGCTTTCGATTCACGCCCCACCTTTTGAGTAGTGAGGAAAATAAAAAATATTCTGTGAGTCCAACGTTGCGTATGATTACTATTATTTTTATTATTATTATTACTAAGATATTATGAGGGGATTTAGCATTGCAATCTGAAATATTATATCTATTAGCGTCCAACCTCGCCAATAAATATGATTTTCTAACAAAAATAAATATTTATTAAAAATATTTTTTGCCAAGTATATTTTAAAAAACTCCGAAGGTGTTTAACTTTGAAAAGATATATGCCGAAATTTTCCGCATTGAATAAATCTCAATATTATACAAATCTTTCCAACATTTTTCAATTTTACTTCACACTATATTCAGGTCTACAAATAAACCGATTTTCAGAAAAATCAACGGCAATATCGAAAATACTTACCTGGATCTCTCGTAAATGCAATGGCGTCAGCTGACAAATAGAAAAACACTAAATTGAAATGTTTCACAGATTGTTAATATCTGCATTGGATGGCGAGGCGACAATTTTTAGTAATGTAAATCGGCAATTGCAAAAAATTCATTTTCGAAGAATCCTGTTCAGCCTGAAACGTTGTAGTATATGGCACAATCATCAATTTTCACATAAAAACCAGCAATATGAGAATTGCCCACGAACTTTATAAGAACCCACTTTGTGCTAAGTATCCATTAAGTAATATGTATGTATGTATATACATATATGCAACGGCACTTACACCCGTTTTTGGTACTTGGCCGAGTTTCTCCTTCCATTTGCTGTGTGCATGTTGACTTTTTCTACAAATAGAGAGTCCTACAATTTTGTACCGACTCCGAACAGCAAACAGTTGTTTTAGGAGTAGCTTTTTCATGGCACAACTCGGAAGTTTTCCACTGTCTGCTAAGAATTGAATTCTGTTAGAAAAAACGTTTTCTATTAATTGGTATTCCGTGTCCGGGATTTCGAACCCGTGCGCTTCCGAATGGTAGTCACGCACCAACCCATTCAGCTACGGCGGCCACTGCTAAGTCAGAGATTTTCTAAATTTCCTTGCTGTGTTATGTGCAGTTATTTTTTCGGCATACATACATAGGTATAAAAAGGAAGCAATGACAAATTTAAAGTGATCCAACACCCTGATGGAAATCTTCCATAACTTCCAGACCAGTTCAACTACTAGTTATGCAAGTTGTATGTGTACGAGTATGTGTGTGCACAAGTGATAAACTTACAAACCTTAGCGACTATGCTCGTACACACATGAAAATGAGTAAACATGTGCTGGAGTTTATTTACTCCCATGTAAATGGCAGTAGTGCAAGGGGAATGGTAAGCAGTGGGGATAAATGAATGAATTGCGCAAGCAAGCAAACAAATGCCATTGCAATTGAGCACGTTCGAAAGGAAATGAAATGAACTGCAGCAAGGAAAACAACAATAATGGCACGATAAGACATCCGAGGCAACAGTTGGAAAAGTGCAGCAATTCGTGATGCAGGGAACAAGGGGAGAATATCGTACCTATTCCTCCACCAACTCAATGGCGTACAAATAGACAAATAACAAATGGCAAACAAGCCGTTGACTGGCTGGTTGTGCTTGGACTGACAATAGCAATCGAAAGGCTAACAAAGTACTAGTGAAACAAAAACAATTACATACACCTACATATACAAACAAATAAAATATGTATGTATGTATGTAAATGTTTTCACGTAGTTTCGGCAAATATGTTGCACATGAACAAGAGGCGCAAAAATTACGAAAATCACTCAAACAGCACATGCGCTGCTTCCTCACAGTCCGCAGTGTTGCGTATTGTTGCCGGTGTCTGCTGATTTGTGTCATTGTTCTCAACATTTAATGGTAACTAACATGACAAATTGTCATCACAGCATGTCACCAAATGCTGCGAAATCGTGTTGGAGTCAACGAGATACTTCATGTTATTCACTTCCGTTGTTGTATTTTGTTGCATTTACATACATTCATACATATGTACATACAGATTTAGCGCATATTGGCTCTGTCCTGTGCTTGTTCCACTAACAGCAAAATTTGTCGTTATTTGTTTTTACCCACTCCCGGTTTGAATTGCCCACCACGACGAAGGTGTATCAGTTAGGTAAAACGGACTTTATTTGCTATCATTTAGTTCACGAACGATGCACAATGCCAATATCAATGGTCCGTTTGGACAGTAATTTAAGTAAATGCAATTAGCAGATGTGAAACATTGGAAATTTTATGTGTGGAAGTGATGGACCTTTTTTGCGTCTAAATAAATATGATGCTCACATGAACGCAGTTATACAAGCTGTTTCCAAAATATTAATAAGATGTGATGATCCAATTACATTTGGGCTTCATGGTGCCAACATTAGTAAACTTTTCAAACCTTTAAAGAAATTTAAATCCGTAGGAGTTAATTGACCCTGGAGAAATTGCCTCTACAAATATTATTTGTGCATTCATCTTATACAGGATAGCCAAAATCACAGGCTGGGTTTCAGAATAATTTTCGTTTTTAATAATGTGTATTAGAAACCACTTGAACACTTGAAAAATCGTGAATTCAAAACTTTAGCAAGCAGCCATTTTTAACTAAAATTTTATTTATGGTTTTTACTCATTGACATACCTTTAGCTAAATACAGAAAAAAATCGGACCCTTGAACTAATATTTTAAAAAAGGTAACGTACAAGCAAACAAAACTTTTTTTTTTTTGTAAAAATCTTTAAAGTCGAATATCTCTTTAAACGATAAGTTTAAGTATTTAAGAGGACTAATCCGGTAATCCTGTATATAAATAGGCAAACATGTTCTCCTTACATCCCTTTACGGTTAAAATATATTTCTAAGGTATAAAGAATTATGCATCCTTCGAAATACATACCCGGAGGGGGAAAGAAAGTAAAATTTAAAGACCAACTTTGTCAATCATGAAGAATTAACTCTCTTACTCTATGATATAAATATATACATTAGGGCGGGTCGATTTAAAAATCTCTCTTTGCTCTGTGAAAATCGTATTCTAGGGATCAAAATAAGAAACTTTACCGAAGGAACCATACCTCTAAAACGAATTCTGATGTCCCCCAATGACAATATCTTAAAACAAGATTCTTTAAGTCGAGGACTTAACAAACTGTCATCTAAATTTCTCCAGAACTCAATTATATCGCTTTCATTATAAAAACGTTTCTCGCTTCGCAGGACTATTTTTTCTACTTCAATCTCAAATCTCTGCTTACATCGCTTATGTCAGAACAAGGACTGATTTTAAGAGCGTAAGAGTGTGTTGAGTGTACTATTCGCACGAGTAAGTTTACCAAGCTCTGAGTTAATTTAAGATTAATACAAGAATGAATTTGAAGGGGTGAATAAGTAGATAAGAAAAAGAGTAAATATAGAAAGTAAAGGTGTGAATAAAGAAAAAGGAAAGGCAGAAATGATAAGTATTGTATAAAGAGCAAGATAGGAATAGAGACAAATAGTAGAAATAGAGAAAGGGATAGGATAAAGATAAGAACATTAAGATATAGATAAAACAGAAATTGAATAAAAACAACTATAGTGAAGCCTCGATATCACGAAGTTGAAAGGGTTGAAACGAAAGGGTTGAAAAACGAAACATCAAAAACACGTTGCAATGAAACATTTTAAAATTTAAAAAAAGCCCCTCATAAAAAACCTATGCTGTTCGGAGTGGACTTAAAACTGTAGGTCCCTTCATTTGTGGAACAACATCAAGACGTACTCCACAAATAGGAGGAGGAGCTCGTCCAAACCCCCAAAAAGGGTGTAAGCGTTATTTATAAAGGGTTTTTCAATAAGGGCGGGTAGATGTTGAAATGGGATGAAACAAGCTGTGTGTGAGTTATTGACAAAATTATTTTTTTATTTGAAAGGCGCATATATGTCATTAAGTGTGGAATATGACATCATTCAAATGCCCGGAACGGATCCGAGTGGTCCAATTTTCAATGACTCTTCCGCATAGATCCGGCTGAATTTGAGCGATGGCCTGTGTTATGTTCACCTTTAGAGCATCGGTCGATTGTGACTTATTTGCATAGACCTGAGACTTCAAGAAGCCCCACAGGAAAAAGTCTAGCGGGGTAAAATCGCATGACCTTGCTGGCCAATTCACATCACGCCTGCGAGAGATAACCTTACACTCAAATCGTTCATGCAGAATGTCAATCGTGGCGTTTGGTGTGTGGCACGTAGGGCCGTCCTGCTGGAACCACATATCGTCTAAGTCCATATGGTTCAATATGGGCCATAAAAAATTGGTTATCGTCGTTGTGTAGCGCTTGCTGTTGACGGTGACCGCCTCACCAACGTCGTTTTCAAAAAAGTACAGACCAATGACGCCGCCGGCCCAAAATCCACACCAAACGGTAACTTTTTGCGAATGCATTATCACCTGGTGAACCTCGTGTGGATTGGTGTCGTCCCATATACGGCTATTTTGTTTGTTAAGACAGCCATTCATACAAAAATGCGCCTCGTCACTAAAGATGATTTTTCGCCCAAAACTGGGGTTCTCTTCCAAACGATTCGAAGCCCAGTCAGCGAACAAACGGCGTTGTCTATGGTCATCAACTTTGAGCTCCTGGGTCAGTTGGATCTTGTACGGGTGTAGGCCCAAGTGCCGACGCAAAATTCGCCAAGTTGAAGTCTGCGAAAGGCCAGGTCTTGTGCACGGCGAGGAATAGACTGCCTCGGGTTCTGCTGTACACTTTCACGGACCGTGGCAAAGTTCTCGGCTGATCTTGCGTTCCTTGAACGTACGGGTGTTGGCTGATTGTTTACTGACCCGGTCGTCTCAAATTTGGCCACCAAACGTTGAAGAGTTGACTTTGAAGGGCCACCACGTCTACCGAAAAATGGGCGCAATGCGCGCAACGTTAGCGCTAATGCACACTCAATAATAATAAAGTTTTATCATTTGAACGTGCTGTTTAATCGTGTAACTTGCCATGATGGTTTAGCATAAACAACTGAATAATAAACAAAAGATTTGACAGATGGCACCAAAACAAAATGGCTGCCACAGGGCGCCAAAATCGACCCGCGCCAACTGAAAACCCCTTTATAAGCATATTGTATATACATATAAATATTATATATAAGTATAGTTTAGTTTTTTCTTCAGCTCAAACGATAAACGAAAAATCAGCGAGTTTTGATTTTGATTAATAACACATCAATCGTTTCTTCTACAGACGTCAAATCTTCAAATATGATACAGTGTTGAGCTCGCCTCGGAAAATGTTTAAACTTTTCGATTTCAGTTTTGTCGCGAGTATTAAAACAATGCTGTCAATGTGCACTCACCGCTATATTTGGGGCTTTTGCTTTGAATAAATCATGAAATTACACGACCGGATATGAAAAAGTTAATTTAACAAGTCACACTACATTTTTACTCAGAGTTTACCCAAGCAGAGTTTACGGAATGTTAAATTCCATTTTTTTACTTCCATTTTGAAATTACAATCTGTTAAATTTAAACAATAAGTAATTATTTTTAAAGTAGTATTGGATTTTCAAATAAAAACTGACCAGCAACAACTCTTTCGGGCTCCCACACACCAGATTGTGTAGAGTTCGCAGCAAACGAATACCCTTGTGTGGTTTTGTTATTATAGCAACTTATTAACCCTTTTAGCACAGTTATACCATCAATCGTCGTCGACGTGAGTCGGATCAGAAAGTTAGCGGTGTTAGATGAGAACATATTGAGTTGTCTGGGTCGATTCGAAAGGGATAGCAAACTGACGAAGGTAATGCCTAGTAACTTGGTGTTGTTAACAATCCAAACTGGTGTGCAAGCGACTTGGATCTTCAACCGAAGTTTCAGCTCCTCCAACCGCTGGGTAAACATAAATTCGTAGGTGATAGTGTTAGATGCGTTGCCGTGAAGAAGCCATATTTTCCGAAATTGTCACATAGTAGTCAAATTTCGAAACCGCTTGAAGAGCGCTAAGACAGTTGGAAGTCGGTTTACTATTTTAGTGTCCATTCATGTTCAGTACGAGGCTCCCTTCATATCAAACCATTGGACGCCTCTAAACTATTTTTAAGGCGCTAGTCTTCGCAAATGGACTAAAAACTATTGCAGATATATAAGACTTGAAATACGAAAAAGTAGGTACACTTTGGTATTCTAATATTATGAGCCTCAAACGCACCGGTGCACATAAAGTTATTGACTGATCTGGTTGGCCAATTATTTATCCCGCCATTTGTGTCATTTTAAGGGTTAAGGTAATGAAATAATTTATTTCTAATAGTTAAAAAAAAAAACAAAGTCTGCATATTTTATCATTTTTAAGAAAACTAAAGGGTTTTTTAATTCTAAAAGTATGTTTATTTTTTTTTTACTAAATTAAAGTTACTTATTCAACTAATAACGAATTCCAAGATTCCTGTTCTGACGATCTATTTTTCTTCTTCGACTAGCACCGGGAATCAAAAATCCTTTGATCAAAGTTGTAACGATTTTGGTGGTTTCAGTCCTAAACTACTTATTAAAGGGTCTAAGCCTTACGGTATACGATGTCTATTTTTTCTAAAAGAGGTTTGAAAAATTTTACTTTTGCCCAGCCAGATCGGCGAAATACTTTTGTGTACGGTGGTGGCAACATGCCGAATTAAAGAACTCCTTTCGCTAAGACGCGTGTTTAATATTTTTTAGAAATTTAGACTCCTTAAAAAATATTCATTACTAACATGCCTATACCACATGATCAGAAAGTACCGGGAATGTTTAATTTAAACGAACCGCCGACAGGGGAGCCGGTTCTTATTTTGGTAGGACTATAAGATATGAGGTACCAATTTTTACTCTACCAAACATTAACGGACAAACCCTCTCACTTTCACCCAGTGCAAAGTACTTAGGGGTAATTCTGGACTCCAAACTTAGCTGGAAATTAAACACTGAAGAACAGGTAAAGAAAGCAGAAATCGCTTATATGCCTGTAAACGTATGCTGGGAAGTAGATGGGGCCTTCAACCCAAGTATACATTATGGTTGTATAGTTTGGTGGAAAGCTCTAGAGAGAGAATACAACATCAAATTACTTAGCAGAATACAAAGATCAGCCTGTGCAATAACAGTCGGTGCAATCAGACCATGTCCTAGGGAAGCTCTGAACGCTCTGACACACATTATTCCGGTAGACATAAATATCAAGAAGATGGCAAAAATGAGTGCAATTAGGTTAAATGAAGCGGGTTGCTGGAAGGAAAAAGCTCATGACCATGCCAGTCTATTACTGCGACAAACCCAGTATACCTCGAAGAGGACTGACTACATCGTCCCGACGGTAACATTCGGTAGAAATTTTATCACTCTCTTTCCATCTCGGAAAGAATGGAATAAGGGATTCTCACTAAAAAAGTTCGACACTACAGTTTATACAGATAGCAGTAAAATAGATTGTAGTGTTGGAGCTGGTATATATTCTCATAGATTTAAAATTGAAAAATCTGTGCGTCTCCCTAATGCTTGCAGTGTCGTTCAGGCGAAAGTACTGGCAATTAGGTAAGCTTGTAGGCTACTAATCGCAGATCCCTCTTTTAAGGGCAATATCGCTATTCTTTCGGACAGCCAAGCTGCAGTTCAGGCACTGGGTTCAGCTACAACAACCTCTAAAGTGATGGAACAAAGCAGGACTAGCCTTACCACCTTGAGCGAAAACTATAAAGTTACCTTAATCTGGGTCCCGGGACATCGGAACATCGAAGGTAATGAAAAAGCGGATGAGCTGGCAAGAAGGGGATCTGCCTTGAATAACGCTCTTGCAGAATCGGTATTCACACCACTAGGTGAAGTCAAGAGTGAAATTTCCCTAAAATACCTCCGAACCGCAGATTGTAGATGGAGAGACCAGACGAAATGCAAAATGAGCAGAACGTTATGGCCCACCTACAACCTTAAGCAATCGTCAACATTGATAAACATGAAACGACGGGACGCCTGGAGACTAACGGCAGTCATAACTGCCTTTTGGTCTGTGGGAGAACAAGCAGCCAAAATGGGCATCCCTCGCAACACATACTGTCACAGTTGAAAACAACCGGAGAAAAAGGAAAAAATCTTCCATTTCCTCTGCGAATTCCCTGCCCTATGGAAGGACAGAACGTTAACCCTAGGTAACACACTGTTCGAGAGTCTGGAACAGCTGTCTGGCTTAGATGTCAACTTCCTGATGGTGCGGAAGCGCTAGTTGGATTCTAGAAGATTCAGCACTTAAACCAACCAGGACTGTAAGACACACATCTGCCACTTTTTAGCGCGATCGGAACATTAGTGTCTGCCTGGCCAGCCGAAATGTGGGCAAACAATTCTTGGATTTTGCATGATGATAACGCCATCGTACCGAGCCCCAATTGTGCTGGATTATTTGACCAAACACCAGTAAATACCATCGTGCAAGCACCGTATTCACCTGATATGGCCCCGTGCGACTTCTTTTTGTTTCCCAAGTTAAAGTTACCACTTCGTGGAAGGAGATTCCAGTCGATAAAGGAGATCAAAGAGAATGCGACGAAGAAGCTGAAGGCCATCCCTTCGTCGGCCTACCAGGGGTGCATGGAGGACTGGGTTAAACGTTGGCACACGTGTGTTGCTTCAGACGGCTCAAATTTTGAAGGAGATAAAATAAATTTGCCTGAAATTTAACTCTGTTTTGTTTTATTTAAACATTCCCGGTGCTTTCAGATCAGTGGGTATACATAGAGTGTATACTACCATTCTTCTTGTTTTAACCAGATACATATTTCCCCCTTAATAACTAATTTTTCTTCTAACTATTCGAAGATTTTTTCATGAATATTTTTATTTACTATCTTTATAGTTTGGTGAACTGGACAATGGAGGATGCGCCTCAGGTGCGGAGAGTTCTTACGGAAGCCCTTAATGTGTGGGCCCACAGCTCCAAGTTGACGTTTCGCGAAGTGTTAAGTGATCAAGCCGATATTCAAGTTCTTTTTGCTAGGCAAGTACAATAGTTGACGAAATAAGTTTTATATATGTATGTAAAGTATTATCCTGTATACTGATGCTTTCCATTTCAATTCAACCGGGCTATTCGGGTCATGTTCTTCGATTTCGATGTAACTTAAATATGTTGCTCTCTGGTCGAAATAATGAGACACGTATTTTTTTGTTCGCCCGAAAAAAATTTTTTTCAAGAGTTATCGGCAATTTTGTTTTTCGCCTCAAACTCGATTTTTTTTAATTAAATAAGAAAAAAGTGTTTTTAAATGCCAATAACTTAGTCAAAAATGAACCGATTTTAATAATTTTGGGTTCAAAATGATCGTCATTACTTACACGAGTGATTTCATGTAGAAATAGTTGCAAAAAAGTAGTTGAAAATCTTTTATTTAGCAAAAAAGAAAAAAAATTTAAATTTTTTCAAAATTCAATATTTCAAAAAGTGTATTTTTTTTTTTTTTTATAACTGGTAAATAAAATGAAATATTGAATGGACTATATTAAATAATACTACTGAAGTACACTTTTATTTTATTAAAAGTTAGTTAAGGATTTTTTTCTCAAGTCTTTATAATAACCACTCGCGATAAAGTTTCATGCTAATAAAAATATATAAAGCCTCACAAAAAAACACATTAGCCACTTTTTTCTTGTTTAGCCATTTTCTATTTCGTATGAAAATTAGGCGGCAACTTTTCAAAAATATTTCTGTCCTAAAACCAGCTCCCCGAAGCTTTGCAAAATACTGAACACAACGGCGATATCAGCCTCATTCAACGGAAAGCACTTTCAACGAAGGAAGTTTTTCAAGCTTCTGAAGAAGTATGTAGTAGTCGCTGGGAGCCAAATTAGGTGATACGGTGGGTGTGCAACAGAGAACTGCACCGGCCAGTGTAAAACATTCATACGCTTCGCTTGAACAAAAAAACAGGCCTTTGCGTTCAAACGATCGAACTTGTTCAAATAAGTTATTGTCATTGTTTATTTCAGCTCAATCAAATCATGTGCTGCGTTTTAGCTCTCCGATGTTATCACCAATCGTCTTTATAGCAGCCGTTTCGGGTATTTGCTCGTTCGGCTGTACATTCATTTTTTTGAGCAAGAATGAGCCAAATGAGCCGGTTTGAACACGTATGATCCCGCATGAGTTTTTGATTGTAACTAACGATAGCAAAGTAAAAGCAAAAACACTATATTTTCATATTTGTTTTTTTTCTTAAAACTTATAATAAAACACGAACGAAAATAATGTAAATAAGGAAACATTGCTGAAACCAACAATCCTTTCAAATACGAAACGCAATTTACAGCGTGCATTGTACGCCAACGCTCGTTTGCTCGAACATGTGCTATTTACAATAATGACAATTACTTCTTTGAACAAGTTTGATCGTTTGAACGCAAAGGCCGATGCTAATTTCATTCAATGCTGTTTTTTGTTCAATGATTAGATTTGAGCCGAAGGCATTAGATCATACGTGTTGACTGAGCTGAACTACGCGTTCGCCTGCATGAGCTGACTGCACTTGACCCAATATTTTGGTTCAATTGACTGAATGGGAGCAAGAAATTTAGCGTATGAACAACTCAAGAAAACAGTGAGCCATGCGTAGTCAATTCATTCAATTTAGCCATCTTCAAAGCACACTGAGAAATCAGTTTTCTATTCAGTTTTTACTGACTTGTTAGCGAATATGGCACTAAACAAAGATTACAAAGAATGAATTGAACAACGAAATACAAATTTTGTGTTTTAAATTAAAAAAATATCTATTAAAATGTTATATACATTTAATTAAATTACTGGTGGTTAATAGGAATCGCTTTCCATACTTTCCAGCCAAGATGTATTATTTTAAAAAACGGAATATTTTTTTTACCTTTTTAAGACGTAGCTTATTTGACTGTTTTATATATTGACTCATATGTACAATAACTCAAGGGTCTAGGATGAAAATTTTGGTTTACCACGCTCAACCAATCACATGTGTTAGGAGCGATGGTGTTCATAGTTGTTTTTGAAACGCATAGCTCTGTCAAATGCATCCTAACATCAATTAGATTAGAAAAATCCACACTTAAATCTTTGCGATGCGGGAGCTCAGGGAGGAAGCTGTGGAGTGGATAGAAAAGGACAATATATATGCTATACTTTACTGTGCCATGGAGGTGGTATGTCTAACGTGACTACAAAAAGAGCTAATGCCATAATCAGCAATAATGAAGGTAAAGAGGCATTGATATTTCGGATTAAGAAGCTCAATTCTCCGTTCCGTAAAAGTGTAAGTTAATGAGTTGGCAGATGGCCCTAAGTTATGACGGACAGTTTTAAAACCCCACGAATATCTAGTCCTACCATTTATAGATTGCTCTAACGCTCGAAAATCTTCGAATTTACTTGCTTTTTGAAGCAATTCTGAGCATAATCTGCAAGTATTTCTACGAAATATGTACAATAAATTGGTACGAGAAAGATGCTCAAAATGCCTTGTCAAATTGAATAATCAAGGATTATTAGCCAGAAAAGCCAAGCAAGTGCACACTAAGTGCAAAAGGTGTAAAAAGGTATTCGTTTATGTACAGATTGCAGAAGCAGCCTTGTTTTTGTAACATTTTTATAGGAATAAAAACCTCATCTTATTTGAGTTTTATTTATTGCACTTTTATTTATTTCTACTCACTAAAAGACATCTGTCAGGACAGGTTAGATTTTTTGTCATACATTTAGTATTAATAAAAAAAAATACCCGTACCGTACTAAAAATCTGTCCCAAATTATGTACAGAAATGAGTGGTGGCTTATGGAATTATTTCAACATGCTCTCGAGAGTCGCATATGGCTCCTACAGGGAAGTTACACCCGATTTACACACGGAGGCATCTGGAAGGGAGATACTGGAAATTGTCTTTTCATGTCTCATTCGCGGCCACACGGGCAAAATTGTTTTCGGCAACATTTTGACATTTAATGCTTTAGCATCGTCTGGTTCGGATATATTTTCGCACGCGCTTACATGTAAAGCGGAAAACGTTCGTCAACAATTTCTTAAATATATGAATGAAAAATGCAAACTGGTTAAATAATAAATAATTTGTTGTTTTTTTATTTAAATATATTTATAAATTGTTGTACTTGAATGAAAAAAATTAAATTAAGAATACTTCATACATAAATAATTAACTTAAGATTAACTTGAGTATCTAGAAATGCGGGGAAAATTAGAATTCAACATAAACATGTCCCATAATATATTTTAAATTATACCTACTTTACTAGCAAAAATAATCGTGCATTTCCCAAGCAGTGTTCGGATGTTTGTCATCTTTGTTATCTTCCGTTTGCTTGAAAACCAACACATAACTCAGAACCTTCTCCCACAAAAGAAGAAAACAAATGAAGCAACTGTCAAAAATTGCTTTAAGATTGGAAATACGAATAAGAAGAGCAAAGCGTGTCGCCAGTACAGGAGACAAATTCCCTTCTCTCTTCCGCGGCCGTCCTTCACCCCCGAACAAAATGTTTCCCTTCCAGTTGTCTCCTCGTGTAGATGGGCACTTATAAAGATTGAACCCAACTGGCAGCAGGTTGAGAGTCTATAGCTTAGAAGCAAATAACATATATGTACATAGATTATAATAAGATACTACTTCACTTGTACTATGTATGCACTTATACACATGCATATATGATCTCGTATATGCGTTTGAATGTGCTGTTGAGAGATTTTCATAAAAGAAGGATGCAATTTTTTAACTTTTTCACACTTGTGACGAATTACGCGCGTAAACCTGTTAAAACATTTATAAAAGTAGAAATCTTCACTAGACTACATATGTACATTCATAAGTATGTACATACATACACTTGTGCTCACAAAATTAAGTCACTTTATCATTTTACAATTCGGAACATCTTTCTTGGTAAATTTTTTCGTTCGTTTTTTATGAAAATATACATAGTTCATTGTATTAAAAACAAAGTTGCAAAATGTGTAAACAATTTTCAAGCTTTCAAACAATTGTCAACTAATCAGAAGCTTTAAAAATATTATTGTCTTAATAAATTCTAATATATTAAAGTGTAAGTTTGAGATCGCTTAAAAATCGCATTGATTTTTGGCAATTTTGTTTTTTGCATTTGATGTTGAAAATATTCCTCTTTGTAAAGTACACTTTCGGAAATCATGCACAGCGTTGACATGAACAAAATAAATATCGCTCATACGCCCCCGCAGTTGGGCTACATCCATACACATGCATACAAAAAAACATACATATTTATGTAGATATATAAAATAAAACAAATGTTTTGTTTGATTGACTTTTAATCAATATGACAGCTGCAAAAGAACAGCAGGGAAATTGAATGGAATTAACGAGAATTACAGCAGCTGTCTATGTAAGTGGTTTTTATGATTCAGATTTTCGAAATGGACTTAACACATACTCGTAATATGTATTTATTTTATAATACTTGCATACACTCATAGTTAGTACTTGATTATGTAATCCAAAAGCAGCGAGGTATTGAAATCTACATTTCGGATCATTCTTAAATGTCGTTAACGTCAATGTGCCTAAAAGGCATGGTCTTTTTTGTTTTTGTTTTTATGAATCAGTCCATTCAAATATTCACGATAAATAATGTTTGCTTGTAAAAATATAATAAAAATAAAATTTTAATTTTATTTGTTTTTGTTTTTATCTTCCATCACAGGGGCGACCATGGTGATGGATACAAATTCGATGGGCCTGGTATGGTACTTGCCCATGCCTTCTACCCGGGAGTGGGACGTGGCGGTGATGCGCATTTCGATGCCGACGAGAAGTGGCAATTTAGTAGCGGCGAAAGGGGAGATAGTAAGTACCGGATTTGACCAACCAAGCATCAATAGAAGTATTTGTATGTACGCTACGGGCACATAAGCAACAATCACAATATCAGTGGCAGGGCATGAGAGTACACAGTACGATAGACTATTTGGATCAGCACAAATTAATGAGCAATGCACGAATTCCCGGGCGTGAAAATATGCTGTATGGACCGCAATAGACCCGCATAATTTACGACGTATTTTACGATTTAACCAGTCGAGAATAACAAAATGTAAATAATGTGTGTTGCTGCTGCTATCAGCCGTCGCTTCTATGGCCATTGTTTGTTTTTGTTAACCTTCGTATTGTTGTCAGCGCTCATTCATTGATTAAATCTTTTATTCCTTCATTCATTTACTTGGTTGGCATAACAACGTGTGAAAATGATTGATTACAAGGCAGACCGACAAGCAAAATGCATTTTATTTAACAAAAATATATACTGAGATGCAAACATACCTACATACATATACAGAAATGAGCGCTAGTAGGTGAATATACTGATTTCACGACCGTCACCAATGATTTGTAAAAATTATTCACTTCCTCCAACTCCTTTTGAAAGCGAAAAGTGGGAAACGTTGTTAAGCTAGCAAAAATGAGTAATGGATTTTTTCTCTGCACATGCATGCATACATACATGTGTATGTGTGTGTTGCTGAGAATGACCCGTATTTTCCTACAACTATATTGTTAAAAATACATTTACACTTACATTTGCAGCTCTTAAAAGGAGTTAAGTTTAGAAGGAAAGTGAGTGTCTTCTTCGCATTCCTCACCTAATTGCGCAATTACGCCCAATTTGCTCCACGGTTCGAAATACGTACATAAATATATAACAAATAATTTGTCTATATTTTTTCGTAAAATAATGTTCGCTGATTGCTCTCTTGTAAGCAAAATTGAAAAACTACACTTATAAAACAATAGAATAAATGTATTATTTCACTTATTGCAATTAGGAATAATTATAGAATATAAATAGTTTTTTAAAAGAAAAAACGCTATTTTTGGGTTAACACCGGTGTAGCCGAATAGTTCAGTGCGTGACTGCCATTCGAATGATCGCGGATTCTAAGCCCACTATAGCACTAAAAAGCCAACATATTCTTTTCATATGTTTAAGATGTCAGCTAACTCACGCATCTTCACTTTTCGATCATTCAAAACGGTTTTGTGGATTTGTCTATGTTTAATGTTTTCTGATGTTACCGCCTCATTTGGACGCCCACAGCGTTGTGCATCTCCGGTGTCTCTGATGGACCGGAGTCCCCAAACACTTTTCAAGCCATTGTGTCGCGTGAACGGTATTTTTCCCCATCAAGAAGCGGTGCAAAATTTAAACACGAAAGCCTTTTTGATCCATTGTTACTCTTAGCAGCCGCCCTCGGAAGGCAATGGCGAACTTCCAAGTACATACATTTCTGCCATATGAAAGAGGAAAATTGCAGAAATTTTAGAATTTCTATTATTTAATTTACATTATTTTGGTATGTAGTTGTTTTCTTTTTAACGCTGCATGGCAACAAAACTAATTTCAGTAAACAACCATCTTAATACTTAAAACAGTGCGCATGTGCCATTTGCGCCTTAGAGTTAGGTAGCAACGCCATGTACACATAATTAATTAATCGTACATTTTTTGAGCACATCTTGCTTGAGCTATCTTTATCATTACAGAGATATATATATGTGCATGCATATATGTATATATTTATTTCCAAATAATATATTTATGTTATCGGTTTCTTAATTTCCAAAAACTAAATAGCAACACCAAATCTTTTTTATTATCGCTTTTTTAAACACATTTCATCTGATATCTATATTTTATTATGCAAATCAAATTTGTAATACACATATATATTATATAATTGGCACTTACACCCTTTTGTTTGGACGAGCTCCTCCTCCTATTTGTGGCGTACATCTTGATGTTTTCCCACAAATGGAATGAACAGTTTTAAGCCGACTCCGAACAGCAGATATTTTTTATTAGGAGCTTTTTCATAGCAGTAATGCACTCAAAGGTTTGCCATTGCCTGCCGAGGGGCGACCGCTATTAGAAAGCACTGTTTCTCCATTTTGATGTTTCACGAAGATTCCTTCCTAAGTACTCCGAATGGTAGTCACACCCCTACCCATTATATGTATAATATTATATGTAATAAATTTTGCAATAAAAGTTAGTTGGTAACGCTATCAAAAAAATGTTTTACTACAATACTTGTAAACTTTCCAACGTTGTAAGAAATGTGAAAATCGGGGCGGTAGTTTTTGATTATGCTCTTTCGAGGAAATTTTCTTCGTGTTTATATATACTCGTACACATGTATGTAGAAATATATTCGCCTTCTCCTTTAATATACCTACAATTTCGCACGCTTTTCCAGAACTCTGGATCTAACTATATGATTAACTCTATGGTAAATTGCGTAATCACTTCTGGTCGCTGTACTACTAAAACAGTAAAGTAAGGCTAGTATTGTCTCTTGCGAAGCGTATGAAAATATAGGCGAATTTAGCAGTGTCGAATTGTAAGATGCGAATCGCCAACGAATTCGCCACGAAATCTACAAAAATATTCATATTTCTTCGAATCGATTATCCGCACTAAATACTTACATTGCTGTCGGCAGCTCCATGGGATTAGAGCAATTTCTGATGAAGAAGGTTAACGTCCGGCTCCACATTGGAACTATCTCGGCGAATAAGTCCATTCGCCACTCACAATGCAAATTTAAGGTGTGTTCGCCAAACCACATTTGTTCAATAAGGATATGAGTCAGATCCATCACATTAAAGCAATATTAGGTACCCGGAACGAATGCCAGACGTTCTTCTGAAAAACCGAATGTAACTGATATGGTCACTATTATGGTAGCTCATGGATGTAGGTACACATGTACAAAATTCGCATGCTATACAACGTAGCATTGATCATTACTCATCAACTGCCTCACATTTCCTTACTCGGTTTTTCACATGTGACATTTCATGGGGCAGTGTAAGTGAGTTTAGGAAATTTAATGGCTTCGGCCCTTATTTAAGTATTAGTCCGTATATGTTAGGGCTTCCTATCGCTGTCCTTCCAGCCTTGAAAGACACGCAAAATGCGGTCCCTGGCTAAATCAATAATACTTAGTATTTCTTTACTGCTTGTCCATTTGCGTACTGCGTTTTTGCTCTATGGCTTCCACTGACTTGAATCATTTCTTCGCTTGTTTACCTTGTGACTTCTTTCTTTTCAATACAGTGATTATATTAGTATGGTTTCCTATAATTTCTAAATAAAATCGATGCAGACTTTTAATTGCCTCGTAATGACAGCCGTCCTTGCACATTTTTCCTATTTTCCCTCTTACACGCCAGGGTACAGAATACAGGATAATTAACATGGTTGAATAATACGTACACCACCATTCGGGCATATATACTTGTAAATTTAGTGTGTCTCTAAACATAATTTATTACATAAACTTTTCTTTACATTGAATTAAGTTTAAAAATTTGTTTTTATTTATTTATAATAGCTTCTTTAGCCTTATATTATATCACTAAGGTGAACTTTTTTAGTTGAAAAATGCACGTACAAATAAATTATAGAAAGCACACGCGCCACAAATAGGAGGAAGAGCTCGGTCAATCACTTGAGTACTTGGCTGTAACAGATAGAGACCTACAGTTTTTTGCTGGCTCTGAACGGCAGGTGGTTTTTTATGATGAGCTTTTTCATGGCAGAAATGCACTCGGAGGTCTGCCATTGCTAGCCGAGGGGCGAACCCTACTAGAAAAAACTTGCCCTATCACTTTTTGTTTCATGACCAGGGTTTCGAAAGCGAACTCTAAAGGATATTAGTCACACACCAACCCATTTTTAAATTAAGGAGATTAAAATTTATGCCCAAAATGCCGCCAATACTAAAGCCCCAATTAATTTCGAAGGCTCATTTCTCGATTTCAGAAGCTAACTTCGAAAATCAGAGAATTCACTTTTTTGCTTATAACTCAATCTCTAAAAAAACTTGGCTCAAAACCCAGAAAAAAAGTTAATTTTGCCGTATAGTGTTGTGATACGATTGAGGCCCTTAAGCAAATACATAGGAGTATCGTCCGAGCCAATCGTAAGATAGGATAAGAAGTCATCACAAAGTGTCCTGTTGACAGCCAAGGCAACTAGATGCATAAATTCTTATTCCATAAACATTGGAGTAGTGTTTTCTCTCGCTAACAAAGCTTAATATACTTTACACAATGAACGGATAACAATTAGGTATGTCAAAACAGGTCAATAAAAAGGAGTATTTTATTTTGAAATTGTTAAATTGGCTCATGAAATCGCATTGCTTTCCCCAAAAAACACGGCAAGTACTGGCAGATAAGCGAAATTCCATACTTGATAGTCGTAGAAATCCGAATGAACCCATATCACTACTCGTATTTGTTTAGCTCACAACTCAATAGCAGTTCATATTTCGTACAGGCTGAAGACTCCATTGTCGCCACAAAGTTAACGACATTTAGCTTGCGTTATCGGTGTCTAGTGTCTTATTTCGTGTTTTTTTATCTTTCTGTCATTTGGGCCATAAAATAGTTATAAGCTGAATACAATGTCATCGTGCGATGTAATGAAACCAACTGACTTTATTATAACCGCCATTTCCGCTGGCAACTTTACCGCCGCCGCTGATGCACAATGTCATCAACAATGCTTGCAGCCACCACTGCTAGTAGTGCATCGTTGGAGTTCTTGCAGTTGCACACGCATTCCGCTATTCATTTTGGGCAGCTTAACATAAAAATCCTTGCGACGCCAGATAATTTAGCTGCCTTACGCATTTGCAGTCAACTTCCAACGCTAGCAGACAACTGCGCTTCCGTAACCCATAGCAAGCTCGTAAAAGTGTGCAGCTTGCTGTGTTTTGGTGTTGGTGATGACGATTTTATTGACATTAATAAAATATCAAATGTAGCGCAATGCATCGTCATTTTGGAGCAATGGAACTCAACTCAGCTCTAAAGCTCGTTCTGGCAGCTGGAATGCGGAAGCCAAAGATTTCTTCCTAAACCTCCGCACTCTCTTCCCATTACCCGGAAATCACTTAAGCCAACAAAATTGCAAATGCAATTGTGATTTTGTTCACTTAGAGAAAATAATTTTCTTTTGCTGAATACGCATTATCGTAAGAAACAATAGGAACAAGGGTACCCATGCTAGTACGTACAATGTGTAGTAATGTAAGTGTATAAAGCTCAGAATCGAAATCGAAATCGAGGAAGAAAATAGCTTACAGTCTTTAAGCTATTAAAAATTAATGGCAATTAGCAGAGCACGGGAAATTCCAAGCCAGTCGCAGCAATAAGAACTTAAGTGAATAGCAGAAATAAATATAAGGAGAATAAAAAACAACTAATCGGATTTTGTACTTTATTAACATTCGTCCTGCGCTGATATTTTGCCATAGAATTAAACATGTGGTGAAGACCACATGAAGGCATCATAGAGATTCTACGATTAATGCCCTAAGGGGATTTATTATTTATTATTAAATTGAGAAAGCGTACGCTGTTTTTAGAGAATGAGTTTCGCGTATGAAAAACGATTTAAAGCAGTGTTCCTATATACACACCCTAAGATCAAAAATGTCAAATTTGAGTGCACTTTTGATGGCTAAAATTTTAAAAAAGCATTTTTACCGTCAACTGCGATGGTAACCTTGGGCTTTAGAAGAAGATAACGATCCCAAGCATCACAGTCGTCTTATGTCAATCCTATTGAAAATAGTTAGGCCATAGTTAAGCAAAAACTCAACCCAAAATAAATATGGACGGTGAAACAGTTATCAAGGCAAATTCGGCTGATTTGGAGCCAATTACCTCCACAGTTTGAGCAGAAATTAACATAAAGTATGACTCAAAGTTGTGAAGCCATTTGAGCTAATGGTGGTGACGATACATTTTATTGGAATATTGCCCATACAATGCAGTTTGTTACAATCGAATTGTTCAATTAATTGAATTATTGAATTATTGCAATACAACAGCACCGTATTGAGTTTCGGAAAGATGTG
Organism: Anastrepha ludens; assembly: GCF_028408465.1. Taxonomy (NCBI): domain Eukaryota; kingdom Metazoa; phylum Arthropoda; class Insecta; order Diptera; family Tephritidae; genus Anastrepha; species Anastrepha ludens. Next base: position 77,516,189 of record NC_071502.1, read on the forward strand.
TGCACAAAAGGTGCCGTATTCGCTAATATTTAGGGCATTGTCGAAAGCATAAAGTGGATTTTGTACGTCGATTTATCACAATGGATGAAACTTGGGTCTATCACCATGATTCTAAATCAAAGTAAGAGGCTAAAGAGTAGTATGAACCTGGTTTTTCGGCTCCGAAACGAGTTCGTGTCCAGAAATCGGCCAAGAAGATATTAGCATCAGTTTTTTGAGATGCGAAAGGAATTTTGTTTGTGGATTACTTGGCAAGACAATAAATTCTAAATATATTAATTGTAATCTTTTAGACCAGCTAAAGGAAAAAAAGTCCAGTTTGCAATAGAAAAAAAAATATTGTTGGGCGTTCAATTTTTTCGAAATTAAACGAAAATGTTACGTCACTTTATATGATATATAGTATATATACTAGGCCGGGTCTGTTTGTGGGGAGGCAAAAAAATCGCCCATTGCTCTGTGAAAATCATATTCTAGGGATCAAAATAAGAAACTTTGCTGAAGGAACCATACCTCTAAAACGAATTCTGATGTCCCCCAATTTGGGTCGAACTTTTAGTGTCTTTTGTGGGGAGGCAAAAAAATCGCCCATTGCTCTGTGAAAATCATATTCTATGGATCAAAATAAGAAACTTTGTCGAAGGAACCATACCTCTAAAACGAATTCTGATGTCCCCCAATTTGGGTCGAACTTTTTAGTTTCTTTTCTCATGTAAAGGCCAAAAATGGTGATATTTTGAAATGATTGTATGGGGAACACCCCAGGGGAGTTCCAGGGGGTGTGCCACTGGCGTGGGTGGATCGGCCGTCCAAAGTTAGTGGGGGTCGGTTATATATTTGGACTCGATTGGAGCACTCTAAATGGGTCAAAGTGGGATTTTTCGTTCGACCCAAATTGGGGGACATCAGAATTCGTTTTAGAGGTATGGTTCCTTCGGCAAAGTTTCTTATTTTGATCCCTAGAATACGATTTTCACAGAGCAATGAGCGATTTTTAAACCGACTCGCCCTAATATATACATATATATTTATAATAGGTTGGGGTAGGGTCTTTTAGAGCGTATGGTCATGGGCTAATCCCTATCTATTCGAAGGAAACTGATTACAGAAACCAAAAGCAAAGTTCAACAGAAAAAAACCTACTTCCACTTTATTATAAAGGAACTTTCAAAGATGCCAGTAGTGAATCATTCGATCTTCGACCTTTATCAAGTATACAGATGTACAATTTTACATGATAGAACAACGCGTTAAAATTATGTACCTATACTTATTAGGAAAATGCTCGATTTATAGGAACAAAAGTACTATAGAAAAGTACAGATATGTGCATGGTTTGGTTCGGTTAGATAAATTTACGCCTTGCGCAAGCAGAACATCTTGGGCGTAAATACTGAAATGGTTCCACCTCCATCCCCAGCCCCATCAGTGTTCGGTTAAGTCACCCACCTCTAACGAGAGATGTGTCTCTGTTAACCCCAACAACCCCAACCGCCTGCAATTAACAGACACTCAAATGGCCTTAACAATCCCGCAGAGTAAAGTTAGGTGTATATATGAAATACTCTTAAATAAAATTACAATAAATTGCATCTAACTGCACAAGAATTTATGGGTAGGGTAATATGTTTCATAAAATGAATCTTCCCCCACATGCATATGTACGTATGTTAGTCGAATCCATATTTTCGATAGGCTTTTCGCGGCTGCATTGGTGTATACCTCACTGAAGAGCACACTAATCCACACAAATACAAACTTGCATAGAAGTAATTATCCGCAAACAAGTTGGTTATCGTCCACCATAATAAAAGCGTAACAGCTCTTTACATATACAGCTGTAACTGCCCCATTACTTCTATTCACCTCATCACAGACCGAGAACAGATGTTGCAATCAACACCGCCAACACTGCTCCAGCAATGCTAACCCCAACACCGACAATCGTGTCAGTGTAGCAGTGCAGATTGGAAACCTGCCAGCGCTCTCCAAACCGCATCACGCCCGGTATGTTGTCACTAATGTAATTAATTTGCGAAAATGGTTAATTTACTTGATAAATGCGCGATAGAGCAGCTTGTAGGCGTATTCCTACACCTACATGCACATAAACAGCACTGAGCCATGCGACGTATGACCGAACACGTAACAGCGGCGACGAGTAACGAATTAGCAAACCCTGCCCACAACAAATGCATCATCAGATTCAATAATCGACGCATATTGCTGCTCTGTTTTTGGTTGACCACAGCCATAGGGGCAGCTGTTGCTACAGTTAGTATGCCCATTGCAGTTGCAGCTCAAAACCGACATAAAATGTATTTGTGTGCACTTGTTTCCCGTTTTCACCAATAAATCATTAAATATTTTGTTGGCAGAAACGGAAAATTTACGTACTTCTATGTTGCCACCACAGCACGGCATACTTCTAATTTGTTCGATCTAAACAATTTTCATTTTGAATCGCTGTAAATACATACATAGCACGAAAAAAATGTATCTACATACATAGAATGTGCTCCCACATACTGAGAGTGTAAACGGAAGTTTCAACATAATTAGATATTACTAGGCATGCCACCATTTTTGACTGACAAATGTCCAACAATTTCGCGTGATATCAACATGAAAATAGGGATAATAAAAAGATATCAAAGTTAGAAGAATTTCATAATTTTAATATTTATATTATTCGTACAAGCAACTTACACTCGTATGTTGAATTTTCTCAAACTAAACAAGTTATCATCAACTAACTTATTTCCATGAACGACATCACAGTTTCAGCGTTGGCATAGTTTGTGTCCTTTTCAGTAGTTCTGCACCTGTCGTAGAACTCAACACAGGAATAAGTCAAACTGCATTCCACGTTAAGAATTTCAGCGTAACGACTTTTAATTGTGACTTCTTCTGCCCGCGATTTGTTGCCGCTTGAAAACACCCAATTGAATAAAGTGGAAATTCCCGATCCTCTATAGACAAGATTTTATATAATCAAATAAAGTCGTAGCTCAGTGTAGTCACAATTTTCACCATGCAAATGTTAACATAAAATATTTCTGTCCATCGATTCGGAATTGAAACATTATCCTCTCCCCGTTTTTTTAATTTTGTCGCCGCAGCAGTAATTTTCAATGTACCCACACTGCGCCTACAATCTCGCAACACTCAAAAGCTATGCAAAATATATGTATGCCCTTTCCCCCTTCTTGTTCGCCAATATGTATGTAAAATGGTAAAAAATAAGAAAAATAAGTATTCATATCGTAAAAAATATGGTTATAGGTATAACGGATAGGTTTACGGAAGCTTAAAAAAGGAGTACCCCGCGAAGAAATAATAAATACTTCATACACTTCATTCTTACAAATTCTTAAATCAAAAATTTTGAATTATCACGTTCATTCAGAGGCGGAAACGCACACTTTTATCCTAGACGAGCTACCCTAGGATTTCTTCTTCATAACGGGCGCGGTTATCGCGATTTTTGCCGAGTTTAACGTCGCAAGGCCCTTTGTTTTTCTTGCTTTACCCCGTCCATCGCATCTCTTGAATGGTAATGATGTCAGCCTTTACTCTCACGAGGACATCAACCAGCCGGGCAGAGGCACCTTCCCTTTAAGGGACCGGACATTCCATGTGGGAACATTCATTCGCAGGGGTCGTCATCAGTATATGAAATTCTCTCCGAGGATTTGTACATGTTTTCATTGGGTGGGGATTTTTACGTGGCGGGTCCCAAAACGAGCGTACAACCAGCTATCCTGAGATTCTTTGCCTTCTCTCGTTGGCTCACTTCCGAACGGGTGTTCGGAAACTACCCAGAGGATACTTAGGCTAATGCCGGGGTTATAAATCATGATCAAAAAATGTTTCAAGTAAATTAACAAACATTTAATAAAGGTACAAAACATGTGGTGTAAATTTTTAGAATGAAATAGATTTTTAATGATGCCATCTCCAGTACATTCTAGTGAACAACGCGAGGCGCTAGAGTTACTGGAGATATCTTTAGTATTAAGCCATTAGGGATATACTCCTGGAGAGACACCTGGAGATTTGTCGCTTCTGCTCATGAGTAACTGCTATTAGAAAATACTATTTACTTCTCAATCGTACGCTACAACGCTCTCTAGAATATTCCATAGACAACGGCTAATCAGGAAATTAAATTGGAATAGAATGCGTCGAATATATTTTTATAATCATAGATCCAATACTTTTTCAGACTTTACTCACACACCTTTACTCATTAAGCTTAAGCTTCTGACTAAAGAGAAAAAGTATTGCTAAGTTGTTATTTGTTTTTGAAAATTAATTTTTTTATTACAAAATTTTCAAATATTGTTGTTTTACATCCAAGTGGCTCTATACTAAGTCAAAGGGTTCAGGGTCTGGAAAAATCTCCAAAAAAAATTATCTGTTGGCCAACTTACCCCATCGCTGTAGATTTTAATGTACCTATTTTTAAGGGTTGAAGTTTTATTGTATTTTATATTGATCAATCCCTGTTTCGCTTTTCTCTTGACATTTTTCTAGCGTGATGTTCTCAGGAATTCCGGAAACTCTTGTTGTGTGATTCCAAGGCTTATCGTACGGGTATTGCAAAATTTTAATAATATCTGCCCCATGAATTAAAACTTTGTGAACTGAACTCGACATGTAGAGCACATTCGTCTGCAGTTTGGAAACATTTAGTTTGTATTCACTTGCTATGGTTCTTAGTATAACTTTAGGTCCACTAATAAGCTCTTCATTTACTCCCGCAAGCACTCGAAACACTATAAAGAGTACGCCGAGAAATAATAATATTGCTTTCGTGCTTGCAGCAAATAGTACCAAATTTAATGTCTTTACTATCGAAAGATTCAACAAATGATGAATGAAATTAACACAAGCCTTATAGCATCCAGCGGGTTCAGATTGAACAAGTAAATACGCAACATATATTCGTATCTTATTGATTTAAAAACATGAAGAACTGCTTTCAAATTAACTACCTGCGCTTTAATTATCAAAGAAATGAATCAACTAAAAAAATTTAGTTATTTGGTTTTTTACGAACATCTTAAGCTTGAGGCTAGCAGCCAAGAGTAAAAGTGGTCGAATAGCAAATTTTTGATTATTTTTGGATAGCTAATATATGACCCATAATTTCTATAAAAAACTTATCACAACTTTCTAGGCCTGTCGATAGTCGGTTCTAATTGATAAACACAACTATGAACTCATTTTCAAATAAAATGCTTCAAAATAACAAAGGATGAAAATGTAGTATGCAGGCGAGCAATGAGAGAGTTTTGTATAAAATCCTTTCATATATATAAATAAATAAAGTAAAATACGTAAATATTAGGGTGTTTTGCCGAGCTCCTCCTCGAAGCTCGAGGGACCTACAGTTTTAAGCCGACTCCGAGCGCCAGATATTTTTTATGAGAAGCTTTTTCATGGCAGAAATATACTCGGAGGGGCGACCGCTATTAGAAAAAAACGTTTTCTTCATTTTGGTGTTTCACGGAGATTCGAAACTACGTTCTCTCCGAATTCCGAATGGTAGTCACGCACCAACCCATTCGGCTACGGCGGCCGCGCTTACAATACTTTATTTATAAAAAAGGAGAAATGCTTAAAAATAAATATGCATATCCCTGCTATGGATATAAAGGATGTGACGCTCCATTCAACCGCTCTTTTGCCATCGTATTTCTTAAATATTTTTTTGAGTTGGCGAAGTAATGAAAATGATATTTCATTTTCCCAAGTTGTTATATTCGGCAGTTCATCTTTTCGGCACAATTCAATAACCTTGAAAACTGTTTTTGAACTTTCTTGGGACTTCATATTGCAAGTTATTTTAAACTAAGCATTTAATGCCAGCTGAACTTTCTCTTTAAGGTAAATTTAATGTTTAGAGGTATTATCGGCAAAAATTGTTTAAAAACCAAGGAGCACCACCCAGATCAAAAAGTTCCAAGAATATGTTCAGAAAATTCAAAATACAAGTTTGTTCCTGAAAAATAATAAAAAGCATATTTTGGCCGACACCATTTTTTATTGTTTGATGCATAACTTTCGACCAATGAATTTTTTTTGTCGAGCTTAGGATGTTTAAAAGTGACATCCTGTATTGGTATTACAATTGCGGGATTGGTATTCAAAATTATTATATTAAATTATTATATTATTATATTTTTTAAAATACATTCTTGTGTTCTGATGCAACCAACATAATATTCAACAACTAAAGTCCTTACCCGTATTTTACTTTCAGCAACAAATTTTCTTGGTGTGGCAGTGCACGAGTTTGGACACTCTCTGGGCCTGGGACATTCTTCCGACAAAAATGCTATTATGTACCCGTGGTATCACGATAATGATGTAGATATTAATCTTCCCGATGATGATCGGAATGCCATTCAGCAGTTATACGGTGCTAAAGAAAAGACATGGGGCCCATTCAAACCTCAGCCACGTCCAAAAACTACACCAACTACTACAACAACAACGCGTCGGCCTCTGGTTTACTACCCACAATATCCAAATTATCCACAATATCCGCAACAGCCACGTTATCCATCGTACGATCCTTATGATCCACGTCGTCAGCCACCCTACAATCCACATCATCGTAACCGTGAACCGCTCACCACCAGCACAACTACAACTACCACCACGTACAGACCACGTACGGACTCACCGTCGGGTCCGACCAAGAATTGGTCACAACGTCGTCACCCAACTAAGCCCAGAAAATTGAAACCAGACACCTGCCAAACCAGCTATGATGCCATTTCAATTATACGTCGCGAAACTTTCATATTCCGAGGACAGGTAATATTTCTCCATTTTTATATAAATAACAAATATTTGGACCACTGATTAAATTTTTAATTCTACAGTTTCTTTGGCGAATCGGAGATCGTGGTCTTTATCCAGGTTATCCCACCGAAACTCGTCGTTTATGGACTCAATTGCCGGAAAATTACACCAAAGTCGACGCTGTCTATGAGAATCACGATCGTAAAATTGTTTTCTTTATAGGTAAGTTTAAAATTTGCGCTTATTATATTCATCTAGCTATTAACCGATATTCTTTACCGCAGGTCGTTTTTACTACATCTTCGATTCAGTTAACCTAGTTCGGGGCTATCCGCAACCACTCACCTCTTTGGGTCTGCCATCATCACTAACCCACATAGATGCGGCATTCGTTTGGGGCCATAACAACCGCACCTACCTCACCAGTAGCACTTTATACTGGCGATTAGATGACGACACTGGACGCGTTGAATTGGACTACCCGCGAGACATGTCCATATGGCGTGGAGTAGGTTACAACATAGATGCCGCCTTCCAGTACAGCAATCGCAAGACATACTTTTTCAAAGGCTACGGCTACTGGGAGTTCAACGACGATCTAATGGAGGTAGCGCATCCACGTCCAAAGCTCAGTGCACGTAAATGGATGAATTGCCAGCGACGAGTCAACGAAGTAGACGAGGAACAAACATGGACAGCACCACTCATTTCGGAACGAAATGAAACAATGGATGCCAATTTATCTGGCGGTACACGAGGAATTTGGAATCACGCTGAGCGGGGGGCCCTCCTCTGGGTTACGCTATTGCTGACAGTGTGTTGGTGGTATCCAGGTCTAGTTTAATAAGTTGTTAGAATTTAGAATCAACATGCGTTCACACATTGCCCAACGTATTACAAATACATGCGGTCTAAACTAACTAGGCTTCATTAACAAAGAAAAGCATTCATACAAAAACATATAATTAGTCATTTAGTCCATTTAAATTGCATCCGAAAGCTTTGTCATTTGACGGAAAGATTTTTCGTTATCCTGTTTTTAAAATTATTTACATACATGCATACATTTTATATATATAAATAGCACGTATAAGAATGAATTCACCATTGCAATTTGAGAAAAGAAACTACTTCGAAGATAATAAATCAAACATTATTTTAAATAAGCAAATAAGTCGTCATGTTAGCTTAGTTACATACATACATATATACATAATTTTTGCGGCATAAAACCACGTTTGTGTTTAGTAGCTTTTTTATATAAATATTTTATGATCATATACATACATACACTTATTGAAAACAAGTATTTTTAGCTAAATCGAAATTAGATAACGGCAAAATAAGTAGCGAAGGAATAAATGACGAAGCACATCTTGGGTGTGTCCGAGCCATGCAAAAATTACCGCAATATCGCAGCCTTCTTACTTGTTTGATACAAGTGCACACTCCGCTGCTGATACTCAGAACGTGATATTTGAAAAACTTAGAAATAATGATGGAAATGCTAACATATTTAATAACTGATGCGAATGCCAAGGCAAAATTTGCACTAAAAATTTAAATTGAAGCGCTATTAAGAGATTTTTTAAAATTTTCATAGAATTAGAAAAACATAGTTTTCCTTTTTTAATGAAATAAAATCACATGACACTTCTAATAAAATTCATATACGTATGTACGTACACATATGTACAAATATATAAAGTAATTAAAGTATATGAATTCATATCACGTTGTTTAGTAGCTATAAATAAAATATTGAAAAAAAAATGTATACATAGAAAATTTGCGTTTTTATCCACAGATGTGTTGAGTGCATTCATCTTCAGTACATCAGTAAAGAAAACTCGGAAACAATTTTAACGGTGTTATGTATTTTTTCATTGGATTCCCGAAAGTAATTTGTAATGCTTTTCAAACATGTCCTTTATTGTTCAACAAAAAAGAATTAAATTGTTTTAATGCAGCATCAACATTTGCCTGCATTTTAGTTCCACTTACGAGTTCTGAAGCAGTTTTAATGATAGTTCGGTGCATCCATTTTTTTATGTATTTTGAGTGGTAGGCGCAATTTACATTAAGAAATATCTATCTCTTTTTTCTTGAAAAGCTACGCTAATATCAAGCGATGTATTCATCAAGAAGTTAACTTACTGAATTTAATTTCGCCGTATTGTTTAAAATGTCACAAATTTAACTACGAAATGTGCGAAAGAAAGTTCTAAAAAAATCTAATTATGCCAAACAAGTATTCTGAAAAAAAGGAATTATGCCTTAAGCATTATTATTATTAAACATAAAAGTATACCCTTTTTTTGGCTAAGAAAAATTATGCATTTACCTCTAGGTATATTTGTCTTAATTTAAAACGCCCATATACGCCACTCGTGAAGTAAATGAAAATGATAAAATATGAAAATTCCCTTATTTCTTTTAGAATTCTTTGAAATAACCAGCTCTGTGTAAATAAATTACTGCAATATCTATTATAGCAGATTATCAGCTGAGCACCAGGAAAGGAGTATCAATCCTGTAGTACTCGTATTGCGGCAATTATTGCGGTGCTGGAACACACCTAATGTTTTTTTAATATTCTAAAAAAAAAAACACATACCTATAAATGGAAATGTAATGCAATATACAAATATACTCGTAAATATTTATTGTAAATAAACATGCACTTGTACATTAGTTCGAAATATGTTTGGTTTGGTACTGAGCAAATCAAACTAAACGTTAAAAATTGTGACGGCATCGTCTTTCTCGCAATGGAATTATTTTTCAAAAGTAAGGAACTGTATTTACATTTTGACTATAATCAAAATCACCAAAACTGCCTTTTACCTATGGATACACATAGATGCATACTACACGTATGTATGTATTTACATGCACACATGCATACATATGTATGTAGGTGTTGTACACATTTTTTTAACTGATTTTCTTAAACAAACATGAAAAATGTGATATTACCCTAGTTAAGTCTACGCCAGCAAATTTTTGTACACTTCTTTTTTTACGACGAGTAAATTAAACTAAGTTCACACAAATTTAGTTTTACATAAATACATATAGTTTACTTTTTAAATCGTATGTGTAACATAATTTAAATGAAATTCATGATTCGCAAATAAAGTATAATAATTGAAAAAAGAATAATTGTATATTTAACATTTTACTCACTCAATGAAATGATGGGACCGTAATGAGACTTGTAACGGCAGCATGCGTTAGATAGCAGCGCTTAATTAACCAAAGATTTTTCAAAGCTTAAAAGGTACAATACTGATTCTCGTTTTTCATCGGGTGCCTTTTTGAGCTGCATTGGAACTATCGATATCGATAACTATGTTGAAGAAGACGCCAACTTGTTGGCCTTTGCCCTTCGACTACCTTCGGAAAGATCTTGGCTTATATATATATATAATTGGCGCGTACACCCTTTTTGAGTTTTTGGCCGAGCTCCTCCTCCTGTTTGTGGCGTGCGTCTTGATCATGTTCCACAAATGGAGGGGCCTACAATTTCAAGCCGACTCCGAACGGCAGATATTTTTATGAGGAGTTTTTTCATGGCAGAAATACACTCGCAGGTTTGCCATTGCCTACCGAGGGGCGACCGCTATTAGAAAAATGTTTTTCTTAATTTTTGGTGTTTCACCGAGATTCGAACCAACGTTCTCTCTGTGAATTCCGTTTTTTGCTGATTGGGCTCCTTTTAGATTTAGTATTCAGTTTTTTGGAAAAAGTATATTAGTTAAAAGTTGGACTGCCCGAATGGCGACGTAACTCGAAACTCGTAGCGGCGTTATCATATCCAAGGCACAATTGTAGCAGGTTAAACTCCTACTTATCCAGAATTGACCCCCACATACCAAAAACATGTCCTGCATGTGAAGACACCCCGCACGACATGAACCACCTTTTCACATGTCCCTCAAAACTCCCTCATCTAACACCCCTCTGCCTCTGGACGCAACCTGTCGAAACAGCATGTTTCCTGGGCCTACCTTTAGATGAGTTAGACGAAGACGACCGGTGATATACACTACACTGACAGGGTTTGTATTACCGCTACAGCAACAAAAACGTTTTGTATTATAATTTTAAGTTCTCAAGCCCTTAAAGATAAATAAAAAAAGTGCGTGCAGCGTAGTACACCTAACAGAAGTGAAACTTTCAAGGCAGACAAAGAAAGAGGGAGAGACCCGAGAGAAAATGAGAGAGAGAGAGAAAGAATATATATCTAAATAAATTCACAACATTTGCAGGGAATGCAAATAGACAAAATTTACAAAAATAAAATATTGGTTTAAGATAAATCAACACTTATTTTATGCTGTATTTCAATTTATAGTTCATGTATTCGACGGCAAATTACATACGTTTTTTTTTTGTTTACTTATGAGGAGGAAGCATCGAAAGCCTTACCCCGTCAGTGTGGGACTTTAACCCGAACTAAGCCTCCTACCGTCTAAGTACCGATCCCCCCGGTACTACCGTCAAGTATTTCGTCGGGAGGCGGTTTGAGCATTGCTCTCAACGTCAGTCACTGTTCTGATGCAAAATGTCACAAGCTGCATCTGCCTATTACCACCAGTGTTAAATCATATCTGGACAGATCCACTCCTGTCCGGTCTATATGCCCCCTCCCCCCTGCCCCTGTTCGTTACCAGGGCGTTCGTAAATGGAATCGCAATGGAATTGATCAAGTTACATTTACACAAACGTGAAAAATGACGAAACATTTATCAAATTCATGAAAGATATGTTCAATTTCGATTGTGCATCAGACGCTAATAAGTCAACAACACTAAGAGGCAACATCATCGCCCTTTCATTTCCTACTTTTCCTTTCATCGATCCATTCTCAACAGAGAAATGGTTCATTACCATGCAAGTTAATACCCTACTCTGGTAAGCCGCATAACGGCAAATATATACAAAAAGTTAGAGTAAACAATACTTTTTAAAGCTAGCATAAGCACAAATTAGAGGATGATGAAATAAGCTCATCCAGTAGTGAAATATTTACTGTAAACATAAACAATTATTTGTTAAGGATAGAGTAAGCAAAAATTTTGTATAAAAGAAATAACGTATGAATAAAATAACCACTGCAAGTTTGAGTTTGGAAGCAAGCGTTACATTTTTTATTTTAACGCTCACCCGCGTTAGAACATTAATTTGCACACAGGAAGAAGGCATATGCAAATACAAATATGTGAATTTATATACAACTCAATTTCTTGAGCTCAGGTTGCGATTTAATTTTTTTTAGCATTTCCGCGTACGAAAGTTCACCGGCTTTCTTCAGGACCAATGCGTCAGGTTTCGTTCATATTTTTTACGTGGTTTTGGTCTTACGTTTGACCACTGTTGACCAGCCTGCACGTGATTGGGTGCCCTCCACGCCTAGGGACGCATTCATGTCTACTGCTGCCATGCTTTGTTTCTTTACGGCAACCACCTCTTTTGCTTGGTTGGAGTAGTGTTGTTGCTCTTTGGGCCTGGCCTCTATTGGTCCTCTCGGCGATTCTAAGCGGATGCACTTTGCTATTTGCTGCGGCGAATTGGGTGCATCCCGCCCGCTATTGGCAGCCGTGCGTGCTCACTTTGCTTGCTTTTTGCGATCGTTCTCCATTATGTCGGTTTGTGTGCTTTGATTGGCGCGCACAGGATATGCTGTGCATGTCTAATCCTTTCTTTGCACTCACCAAGTCTTTCATTGGAATGTTGATACGCCTCTGTACTTCCATCATACTAATGAGCTCTTTTATTTTTTCTCCCATTACACGTAGCGGCTCCCCGTCTGATTCTCGCTTTGTCGATTACTCCCTTTCCTCTTCCTTCTGCTGTTGCGTGTCGCTTTTTTCCATGTTTAGAGTTTTATGCTCGCATTGGTGCTTTTCAGCGCGCTCTTGCTCAGGAGTGAGAATTTGTTTTCTCACAGGTGAGCGAGCGATTCTCGAGCGATTGAAAAGGATTGATCGTATCGCTCTTTTCCTTCGATTCTCCGCATATACCCGGAGAATCATTCGGCATGTTGTTGGGTGGTTTGCTTATACCTGTGGGAGTCAGATGTCATTCACCTCTCACCGCAGCTGTCTGAGCAGATGTGCAGATGGTAATCAGCTATTCTCTCTCTTCCCACCAACTCTTTGCACCGTTCGCTAAATAATTTGCAGTTGTCTGAGCAGATGTGCTTATAAAGGGTGGTTAAATTTCAAGGGCCGATGTTGTATGTGAACCACACCTAAACGTCAAATTTTGTTCTGCATTTCATTTGATATTTTTTCAATTTCAGACTAACTCAATTTGAACCATGGAAAGATACACAATCGAGCAACGCGTCAGAATGGTGGCAGGAAATGGCAACAGTGAATGACCAATTTTCGAAGAAAATCATCTTCAGTGATGAGGCATATTTTCACCTCAGTGGATTTGTCAAAATGCAGAATTGCCGCATTTGGGCGAATGATAATCCAAGAGTGATTGCCGAAAAACCAATGCACCCACAAAGAGTGACTGTTTGGTGCGGTTTATGGGCCGGCGGCATCATTGGGCCGTATTTTTTCCAAATGAGGCGGGTCAGGCCGTTACTGTGAATAGTGTTCGCTATCGTGAGATGATAACGAACTCTTTATGGCCCGAATTGGAAGATATGGATGTGGACGATATGTGGTTTCAACAGGACGGTGCCACTTGTCACACAGCTAACGAAACAATGGCTCTTTTGCGCGAAAAATTTGATGGCTGAATAATCTCACGTCGCGGCGATGTCAATTGGCCGCCAAGATCATGTGATTTGACACCGTTGGACTTCTTTCTTTAAGGTTATTTGAAAGAAAAGGTGTACGTCGATAAGCGAGCAACAATTCAAGATCTAAAGGATAAGATATTTATTATGCCTCAGCGCCATCGAAAATTTGGACTATCGGATGGAGGTGTGCCGCCGAGGCCGCGGCGGCCATTTGGCCGATATTTTGTTTCATACGTAATTGATCATTATAAAGAGAAATAACAATAAGTTCCTAAAAAACTTCTATTTTATTCAAAAACAATACCGGCCCTTGAAACTTAACCACCCTTTATGTATGTACGGCAAAGTATGTATGTAAAGGGTTTTCCAATAACAGATGTTATCTATCGCTATCCAGAGAGGAGTAACGATTTTTTATGGCCGAAATTAGATGGTATTGATCTGGACAACGCTTATTTTCAACAAGACGGCGAAACCATTGATCTTTTACGGGAAAAGTTTCCGGACCGTGTTATCTCTCGAAGAGGTGATCACAATTGGCCACCGACATCTTGTGATTTATGCCTTGTGACTTTTTTCTTTAGGGCCACGTGAAAGAGAAGGTCTACGCCAACAGACCAGGGTCGATTCAAGACCTCAAAGATGGAATTCGTGAGGATATCGAGGACATAGGGCTGCCACTTTGCTATTCGTATTGTCCTGTAAGCGTGGTCGTGGTGGTAATTTGCCTGATGTTATTTTCCACTATTAACGGCAGGCCTTCCTCTTTATAATGAAATAAACATCGGATAATTTATATTAAAAAATAGCATTTTTCTTTCAATATCAAAAGAACACCTCTTATTGGAAAACCCTTTAGTTTCTCTTATTGGAAAACCCTTTAGTTTCGTAGATTATAAATTTTTTAGATGCATACATATCTTTATCCCAATAGATTACTTCAAAATTTGTATAGCTTACCCCACGATGTGATATGAATTGAATTAAGCTCTGTTCCCAGACCACAAGAAGTCGCAGTCGACTTAAAACTGTAGGCCCCTCCATTTGTGGAACAATATCAAGGCGGATGCCACAAATAGGAGGAGGAGCTCGATCAAACACCTAACAAAAGTGTACTTGCCAATTATTAATATTTTTTTTTTTGTATGCGACCGAGCTCGTCTAACAGCAAGCCTAGAAAATGTGCTGTTATGGACGGGATCGGACAAACAATAAATAAATGTAAGGTGAAGTGAAGTGCTTAGGTAAGTATAGAAACATGTGTGAAGCTCTGCCCTTATTCTGGATAGGTTGAGTCAGAACGAAATTGGGCTACCTGTCTCAAGTCTCAAGACAAATTGAACGCCTCGCCTGCAAAAGGAGCTGATTGGTCTCCGTGAAAGTTCATGAAGGTTTTTTGTCCAACAGTTGCGCATTATAATATACATTCTATCAAATGGATTCATGAAAATTCGAATTGTGGAAAAAACTCTTGATTTTTGCACCACGATCATGCACCATCACGAAATCGTATGAATGTTCGAGAGAATTTGTCCAATACTCAACCGCTACATTCGCCAAATATTGATAGCAGCCATTTTTTTTTCTTTGTTTCGAAACCCCCTTCGAGGTACCTGTTTTTAGTCAATATAAATTCACGCCAGAACTGAACTTGATTCTGGGGAATTCCTTGGAAAAATATGTTGGTGATATTCGTTGGCATAAGTCTATTATTTCAGAAGTGGCCTACTTTGAAGGCGATACAACAAATTTGGTCGAATAATAATTATATTTCGTTCGTAGTGTAAATGTGGTGCCCGTGAGTTAATTAGCGGAGAGTTTGGTTTTGAAAAAAGGACTTGGAAATATACGAGTATTAATACGTTCACATATATGCTTTAATTAATACATTAATTAATAAATCCACAAAATTAATCTACCCGTTCACATATGACAGATTACCTGCAAAATTGACAATCAGCTGTCAATACTTTTGTGAAAGATTTTTCTTCATAGAAATTATTTTAGTGGAATACATATTCCGGTGTTTTTGGTTTGTTTAATAATTATTAACGGTATGAAAAGACAAGGAAAAGGAATAGCTAATTTAATTGCGCAATTGGCCTAGTAGTACATATTAAACTATTCGACCAGTTGGCAACAGCAGGACTTTGTATTGTTAACGGAATTACACCAGCGAGATATGCAGATAACTCCTGATTATTTTACAACATGTGACTTGTCACATATTCTTAAATTCGACCAAGCTGATTTTATTGTTGTTGTTGTTGTAGCAGTATCTTCGCCCTGTCAGTGTAGTGTATTTACCGGTCATCTTCGTCTAGCTCATCTAACGGTAGGCCCAGGAAACTAGCTGTTTCGACGGATTGGGTCCAGAGGGAGGGAGGTGTTAGATGAGTGGGTTTGATGGGGCATGTGAAAAGGTGGTTAGTGTAGTGCGGGGTGCCTTCACATGCTGGACATATGTTTAGTATGTCGGGGTCGATTCTGGATAGGTAGGAGTTTAACCTGCTACAGTATCCAGAACGTAATTGTGCCAAGGTTACGCGGGACTCTCGGGGAAGCTGGAGCTCTTCGCCTGCAATAGGTGGTGGTTGGACTCCGATAACGGCATTCGGAGGTCGGGAGTTTAAGAAGGTGGTAAGGGTCTCCCGATGAATGTCGTTAATGGCCTGTCTGTACGCTGTCTGATCCTGGAGTGGGATGTATGTTTTGTCCTAGATCTCGTCCATGTAGTTGAGGAAGTGTCTCCTGATGTGCCTGGGAGGTGGCTCAGACTCGAGCAGATGTCTGCATGGGTGAGGCCTACGGTGATACCCTAGCAGAAGTTGCTTGCCGAGCATTTTGTTGTGCTCCTTAAGAGGAAGCATGTGAGACTCGTCATGCAGGTGTTGAATTGGGGACATCCGGAGACATCCTGTTGTGGTCCTAATGGCAGTATTTTGGCAGGTCTGGAGCTTCGTCCACTGCGTATCACTGGTTCCAGGCGACTAGAAAGGCGCGGCATAGTTTAGAACCGGTCGGCCTATTGCTTTGAAAGTCGACAGCAACATTTCTTTGTCTTTGCCCCAAGTGCTGCCGGCGAGCGACTTGAGGACCTTGTTGCGATTCTGTACTCTCGTTGCAATAGCGGTTGTGTGCGCTGAGAAGGAGAGCAAGCTGGCAAAGGTGACTCCCAAAATTCTGGGGTTATTTAAAGTCGGTATTGGGGTATCATCGACGTGCACCTGAAGATGCAGCTTGACCTCCTGATTTTATATCTGACCATGACTTAATATTTTGTACTTTAGATGTTATGATGAATCGCCCAAATTTAGGTGCCACCTACGAGTATGGTGATTTTAAATCGTTGAATGCTAATTCTCTGTATTCAGACATGGGTTCTATAAACTGGAATAAATGTTGGTTTCTTAGAACTGTTGATCATAAACTTGAATTCCTTAACCGTAACTTATCCTCGTTATTTAACATGCATGTTCCGCTTCGTTCTGTCAATGTTTTAAATAGTTTATGTCCTTGGTGCAACTCGAAAGTTCGAGGTGCCATTAGAAAGCTCAATAAGTATTTGCTAAGTGGAGAAAAAACTTGACGGATACTTTTTGGCGCCGGTACAAGGAAATCCGAAATGAAACCACTGTTATAATACGACCATCGAAACGTTCGTACAGTTACTCAAAACTTGATCCGTCACTTCCAACAAGAGAACTGTGACGTAACCTAAAAAAATTTAAAATTCAGCAAGGAAAGTCCCAAATGTAAGATTAATCTTGATGAACTTAATGACTACTTTATTAGTGTGGGTAAAAAAATAAACTGTACTCCTATTTTAAAAGATTCCTCACCTTGTGCTACTCCTAAAAGAACAGTTTCAATTTATGACAGTTAGTGAGATAGATGTCCTGAAAGCTCTATCCAAAATAAAGTCTAATGCTGCAGGTGATGATGGCATCTCGCTAAAACTATTCCGTATAGTCATCCAATATATAATAGGACCCCTTACCCATATAAAGCGTTTTTCAATAGGTGCGCTTCAACCTTTTCCGATAGGGAGGGCGAACGACGCAATATTTTTTTTTTCGCTTGTCATTTGTAAACTTCATTAGTATACATTTCATCATGGAACGCTACACACTTGAGCAACAATTGCAAATCGTGCAAATTTTTTATGAAAATAATCGTTCTGTTGCTGCTACTTTAAGGGCATTACGGCCATTTTACGGTCCATTTAACAAGCCATCACTTTTGGCTCAATGGCTTTGTCAACAAGCAAAATATGCGTTACTGGGCAGAAAGCAATCCACACGTGATTCATGAGGCACCGTTGCATCCCGAAAAAATCACTGTTTAGTGCGGTTTACATACCGGCGGCGTAATTGGCCCATATTTTTTCGTTGACGAGAACGATCGCCACGTTACTGTGAATGGAAATCGATACCGCGACATGATAAACGATTATTTTTGGCCGCAATTGAATGGTATCTGTTGGATACCCTATCCAAAAACTATGCATGTGGCAACACTCAACATAAATCGGATGATTTTGACAGCGATTCGTAATAACGAGTGCGAGAAGAAGAACAGAAGCGACACAGACGATCTTGATATACGCATTTTCTATAAATTTTAATTCTTGTGCATTGTATTTTATTTGATTAATGAAATAAACTAATTTGTATTATCGGAATAAGAATAAACGCGTGACACGGTCACAACAGTATCGACTTAGACGACATGTGGTTTCAACAGGACGGGGCCACAAGCCACACAGCACACGCTACAATTGATTTGTTGAAGAGTAAGTTCGATGAGCACATTATTTCCAGAAATGGACCGGTCGAATGGCCGCCGCGCTCGTGTGATTTGACGCCTCTAGACTATTCTCTTTGGGGTTATGTGAAGTCATTGGTCTACAGTAATCAGCCGGCGACGATTTGTGAGCTCAGAGCCAATATTGAACGCGAAATTGCTAGAATTTCGGCCGATTTATGCAAAAGAGTGGTCGAAAATTGGGTTCAACGATTAGACTTCGTAAAACGTGCACGCGGTAGTCATGCAAAAGAAATCATACTTAAATGTGTATGTTCAAACTCGATAATAAAAAAAAAATTAGTTAAAAAAGTCAAACCGTTTGTGTTTTATTTAAAAAAAAAGTTGAAGCGCTCTTACTGAAAAACGCTATAATAAACCATTACTTGACTAGCTCATGCTTTCCAGCTGTATGGAAAAAGGCTATAGTTTTCCCAGTCGCAAAAAAGACATTTGCTATTTATGCTGGTGACTATAGACCTGTCAGCATACTGCCCCCATTCTCCAAAGTTTGCGAAAACTTGATGGCCACGCAAATTTCATCATTTGTACAGGACAATCGTCTACTTTCTCCACCACAATCTGGCTTCAAATAAAGTCACAGTTGCTCGACAGCAATGGTTTAAATATTATACTAGACGATATTAGAATTAGTTTTGTCAACGGTGATTTGACTCTACTTGGTTTACTTGATTCTTCTAAAGCATTTGACACAGTGGATCACAAATTGTTGCTTGAGCTTGAGCTTGAAGCTTAAACACTATTTTGGCTTCAAAGACAGTGCGGTGAAGCTCATGGCCAGCTACCTTGAAGGCAGAACAGCTACGCAGAAGGTTAACACTAGAAAATTAACATCTCAGCCTAGATATGTGCACACTGGTGTTCCGCAAGGGTCTATCCTTGGTCCACTTCTATTTAGTCTTTTTGTCAATGATGTTTTTACCGTTTATCAGTACGTGAATGTCCATGCGTATGCTGATGATATAACTACAATTGTACTTGACCAGTCGTATTGGTCTCGTTGAAGATTTATGTTTCAAAATAAGCAGTGATTTGTCTGCTATTTCTGTATGGGCTAATAAAAACTCTTTATGTTTGAACGCGTCAAATTCATATGTCTTACCTATATGTAATAGTGTGATGCATGTTAACAATATCCCTAAATTGTGGATAGGTACTAGTTCCCTTACCTTTATGGTTAAGGTAAAAAAAATTGGGGTTTATTCTTAATATAAAACTTGCCTGTGCTGACCATATAAATAGGGTTGTGAGGAATATTTATGCTACATTGACCCGATTTACACGAGGAGACATCTGGAAGGGAAACATTTTGTTCGGGGGCGAAGGACGGTCGAGGACACGCTTTGCTCTTCTTATTCGTATTTCTTATCTTAAAGCAATTTTTGACAGTTGCTTCATTCGTTTTCTTCTTTTGTGGAAGAAAGTTCTAAGTTATGTGTTGGTTTTCATACAAACGGAAGATAACAACGATGACAAACATCCGAACTCTGCTTGGGAAATGCACGATTATTTTTGCTAGTAAAGTAGGTATAATTTAAAATATATTATGGGGCATGTTTATGTTGAATTCTAATTTTCCCCGCATTTCTAGATACTCAAGTTAATTTTAAGTTAATTATTTATGTATGAAGTATTTTTAATTTAATTTTTTTCATTCAAGTACAACAATTTATAAATATATTTAAATAAAAAAACAACAAATTATTTATTATTTAACCAGTTTGCATTTTTCATTCATATATTTAAGAAATTGTTGACGAACGTTTTCCGCTTTACATGTAAGCGCGTGCTAGAATACATCCGAACCAGACGATGCTAAAGTATTAAACGTCAAAATGTCGCGGAAACATTTTTGCCCGTGTGTACGCGAATGAAACATCAAAAGAGAATTTCCAGTGTCTCCCTTCCAGATGTCTCCTCGTGTAAATCGGGTCATTGGGTAAGCTGCAACATTCCCGCCAGAGAAAACGAGGCGCAAATTAGTTCTCCAGCTAATTATGCCTCTCATTACCAACTCTGAGGTGGTATACAGCAAACTTGACTCCACATCTTGGCATAAACTTAATGTGGCATTTAATAACGCCTCGCGGTATGTATATGGGATTGGTGGATATGACCATATCTCTGCCTGGCGATCAAGGTTACTGGGCTGTTCCCTTAACAGTTATTTGTCTGCTAGAAATTGCATATTTATGTGCAAACTTACATTTTTCAAGTCACCTCCCTATCTGACAGAGAAGTTGATACCAATAAGATCTCGCAGACACAACAAATTCATCCTTCCAACATATAATTACCTAGCATCATTTACATAGATTATTTCTCATTAACGCTACTAAAGTGTGGAATTCATTACCCGACACTCTAAAGGCTGGACTTAACAGATTTAACTTCAGGGCACAAGTCTATAAATACTTTAAAAGTGTTTGATTGCATTAAACTAGGGCCTTAAATTTCTCTATACATTCTCTAATTACTACTTTTGTATAGTACAGTGTCACACATATATGGCCGACGTGGCAGTCAATGTGTTAAAAATATTCCAGTTGTATATAATATTGTTGAAGTACTATTAAAAGACCTTAGTCTTACTATGTACTATAATATTTGTATAAATAAATTAATTAATTAAATTAAAGTAAAAAAATAAACCTAAACAGTTGGACGAAATCCGTAAACAACATTTACTGAGGTTACAAAAAACTATGGCAATTATACGCATTCGAAATTTGATATTACATTTTATAATAAGTAGTATAAGGACGAAGCGTTTAGGGACGCACGTTTTTTTCTGTAATATGAATGCATAATTAATAATATTTAACAAACATTTCATAAGAATTATGTCTACAAACCTGTTTCTTTGCCGGCATCCATTTTATTTAGTTTATTTTAACGTTTTTTTTTTTTACACTCGTAAAATGAATGATCTATTACACAGAAACTCCAGGGTTGTATGTCAAAAAGTATGGTTATTATCTTATAATCTCAGATTTTGTATGGGAAATCTCGCTTTTTAATTACGGGTTGGGAGTTCAGCACGAAAAAGTAGATCATCTGCTTAGGTAGATGTGAACGTATTATAACTCCCAATCCGTAACGAAAAAGTGAGATTACCCACACAAAATTTCTCTCCCGAAATCTGAGATTATAAAATAGTCCTAGATTATAACCACACTTATTTAAATACAACCTTTTGTTATCGATCATTATTTTAACGAATGTAAGGAGAAACTTCAAAGTAAAAACTAAATAAAATGGATGCCGGCAATGAAGAGGTTTGTAAGCATAATTCTAATTAATTTTTTTTTTTAGATATTATTATTTTTATTATTTATTTATTAAATTATAAATTAATATGTTTACAACACGAGCTACCAGGCCTATCGGCTATTAGGTGTTATTAATTTGCAGCTATATTATTGTATAAAAAAAGAGTGTTACCATTGACGCTTCGGCTTTTATTGCTTATTATTAAAATGTAACTTAGAATTGAGTATTGCTGCCATAATTTTTTGCAATCTAAGTAGACTTCATTTAAGGATTTCCTTCAACTTTCTATTACTAGGAGCCAATTGCGCAATTAAATTAGCTAATCCTTCTCCTTGTATTTACTTAGTATTGATAATAATAATTAAACAAACTAAAAATCCCAAATATTCCACCAAAACAATTTCTATGAAGAAAAACCTTTCAAAATAATATTGACAGCTGATTGTCAATTTTGCACGTGATCTGCCATATGTGAACGGGTAGATTAACTTTGTCGATTTATTGCTAATTACTGCATATGCGAACGTACTTTATATGAACATATGGAATAGAAATGAATATATAATATATAATTGGCGCTTACAACATTCGCCGAGTGTTTGGCCAAGCTCCTCCCCCATTTGTGGCGTGTATTTTGACGTTTTCCCCACAAATGGAGGCCGACTTGAACGATGGTTTTGTAACATATGAGCTTTTTCATGACATAAATACACCCTACGGTTTGCCATCGGTTTCCGAGGGGCTAGTACAAAAAACTATTTCAATCATTTGGTGTTTTTGTGCCCGGCCTTTCGAACCCTTCGCAGCCGGAAAGCACAGCCCATCTTGTAAAAGTAATTATTATGTTGTCATTTTAAGTCATTCATTTTTTGTTATTAATAAAGTTTTATTATATATGGTTGTATTAGAAACAAAAATTTTTATTCATTACTGATGAAAAACGCAGTAACTGCTACAAATATTTATTTTTCATTTGTTATTTTAAGTTAGATCTTTTGTTAATTTACCATATGCTGAATTACTTTAATTTTTGGACAATTTCACATTGAAAGAATTATATTTAAAAATTATAATGAAAGGACACAGTAACATAACATCCTCTCTATAATAATATTATTACTTCGTTTTATATTATTTCAAATAGTAATAATAAACCAAAGATGTATTGAATTGAAAGGGCAGCGGTTACTGGTCACTCAGTACTTTTGTTGTATCACCAATAACCGTTTTTAGGGTATAGTATACCGCACATACGGCACTTCCACATCCTCGCCATCTTCGTCATTGCAGCAAATTTCAAATACCAAAGAACGTTCATGTGATTCGATGCGTTTCTTTGAGACACGTCGCACAACTTCAGTCATTGGGAGGGGCAACCGCTCCGCACATTTAGCTTTCGGCATGAAGAACGAATAAAGCATCGATACGCCCTGTGACAACATTGTAATCTGAAGTTTCTCTTTTTTGTCGAAATAGTCGAGGAATTCCTGTAACGTTAATTCGCCAGCAACTTCAAAGCGATCCCACAATGTCCACTCTTTGCCATAGTACGAGTTCTTCGCGGCAGGCATAGGCTCCGAAAATGCAATGAAAGGCAATGCCAAATTTGCAAAAGCATTTTTAAATTTATCCATATCCCTGTGACTGCAAATAAAAAAAAGACGGTTAAAAAAAATAAATATTAATTTGAAATTGAATTACCCTAAAATTAATTTCATAACTTCTAGAACAGCCAAACCAGAAACCAGAGATGTGGTTGTGGCGATCGCCGGAATAATTTTTCCAGCAATTAATTTAGACTTGTGGCGATCAGCTGGGGGAATCTTGTAATTAGTGGCACGCAGGTTAGACGCGGCAACTATGAAGTCCATATGCAAATTGTTATCATCGTCTTTTTCGAACTCCAGAGGTTTAACAACGAGTGGAATTTTACTTTCGCGCAGGGCCTGCAATTCAGTTAAAATCTTGTTTACACGGTCTTGGTCCACGTCTGAGCTGTCATAGTTGTTGGCTGCAGCGGCGGCAGCACTCTCGTTTGTTTCAATCTTTACACCTGATCGGGGTTTGAATTCTGGTACCTGCAGATTACCATAATCGCATTATTTATGTTAAATTGTCCTCAAAATCAAGATTTAATCAAAAAAATAAAAGATTATACGTTATATAAACTTTTAATACATATTGTAAATACTAAATAATGTATAATTATTACAATCCACATCTAACTTACCATGATACCCTTAACGATAACAGCTACTTGCTGCCTATCACGCACTTGTTCGATTCCGTACATCTCCGCACGAAGATTAGCGGCTGCATACACATAATCTAAATGTAGATCATTATTGATGTCGAATATCAGGGGCTGAGGGCAACGCTTCGGGCCGGACCAAAAGGGTTGGCCACTCGAAGTTACTTGGTCTGGTGGAAAGTTATACAGCAACTGCTTAATTTGATTGGCATAGTGCTCTTCCCAATGAATTCTAGCCCATTTAACGCAATCCAAGAAGTTGCTGGACCTTTCATCGATTAAAGCTTTCTGAAATTGGAAATAAAAACGCCGATAATAAGAATGGGTAATTACTCTATTATTCAAAGCGAGATTACCTTAACTGATTCGAGGATCTCCAACGGTCGAATGCTCTGCAGTTTTATGATGCGTTCAATGAAGTTTGCATCAGATAGATATTGTGCAGCATTTTCTGGCGATTGTGTGAACACACCTTCAAACATGTCGCGAGCCCACTGCAATGTATGCTCAATTGCGTTAGGGAAATTCTTCAACGTACAAATCGGAATACTCTTTTCTGGTGGATCTTGCGACGAACTGTATGACTCAGTTAGAAATGGTACAATGACTTGGACATTTCCCATTGTACCTAGAGTACCTGATTCCACCAAAGGCAAACGATTGAAAACGCATTTACGATCCATATAAATACGGGCGTCTACATTGTCCAATGCATTAGCTACACCGTCCAATTTGCCGAAGAATTCTTCAGAAAACACTTTTTCTGTTTCAGGTCCAACACGCAATTCATAAGCAGTGACCTTGATATCGGGATTCATTTTCTTAATGGCGTTCGCAGCTGTCTTCGCTTTTGGCTTTTGCACATCATGCGGTCGAAACAGAAATTGACGATTCAAATTAGATTTTTCAATCAAATCCATGTCGGTTATGACAATTTCTCCATTACGCGCACCAACACCAATCATTGCAAAATTTTTCAGCAATTCGCAACCTATAGCTCCAGCTCCAACAATAAAATATCTAAAAAACAAAAAAAGCAAATTATATACTGTATTGATTTAAACATGCACACATTTTGCTCACCTGACGTCGCCTAATTTCTCCTGGAAATTCTTTCCGAAAATTGCTATCTGTGCGTCATAACGCGAGCCCACCGGCTGCGCATCTGCCTCCTCAACACCTTCGGTGGGCAAACATTCAATGGCATCATAGTACAACCATTGGTAAATGGGAGTGAACTTGCCTGTGCAAGCCTTAAGAACTTCTTGTGCAACAAATCCACCTATTGCCGCGTCTATTGGGCAAGTATTTCCAGCACAGGTCTTCGCAAATAACAATACTATGTTATCATTTATATCCGCATTTGCCAACTTGCATATTTGCAAAAATTTCTGAGCATCTTCCTCATTCCAGGGACGAGGCGGCTGGCCGACCTGTTCGATATATTTGTGTAAAGCAGCAAACGCAATATGTAAGGAAGCTGGATGGTCAAACTTAGCAAAATCGGAAACTAAGAATTCTGGTTCTTTTTCTGATTCCTGAAGCGGTTTGAAAGTCACCACCTTAGGCATCTTAACTTGTGTGGCAATACCGCCGGAAATATATTCACCAAACTGGCTGGTGTCACCAATGCTAAAAGTATATGGACCCAAGACACTGATTTTGATCGGGTCGCAGCCATTTAACTCCGTCATTCCCAGTACTTCGCTGAAAGTCACATAATCTCCATCATTTAAGCCATGGCGGGTCTCATCCAAACAAGTTATTACTCCCTGAGAATCGCGTGTAATGCTTGCTATCATGGTGGAGATCGGCTGAGCACCATCCTGATCATAAATTGTGAAATTATCTCCGAAGTCACAAAAGATTTTTGCAAAAAGTCCACGCGTTTCGGCTAATATCAATGCAATGCCATTCTCGTGCGCAAATTTTGCGATGCGATGCTGCTCATCATAATCAGATGCCGTCAATACAATAACACGAAACTGGCGCAAAAACTCTTCGTCCAACTCGCCTGTATATGCAGTGGTACGAACGTAATTGTTCAACTCAGCCAATTGATTGCATGAGGCCGCTGCACGATTTCGGCCTACATCCGATTCGCTTAGATAAAACTGCGAAGTCAAATCGCGAATCTGCAAATAAAAAAATTAAAATTTGGAAATTCAATTGACAAATTAGTACTGACGCTCAAAAATGTTTCACTACAATAAAAAAGTTTTCCAAACAGTTATGTGGTAGAGTATCGGCAATATGTGTATTTTGCAATAGTATTACCAGAACACATTAGAGCCAATTTTCCAGTGTTAGCTTGACTGTAGTGCATCTTTTAACATGAGTTTTATCATGCAAAATTAGGCATTTCAACTTAGTTTAACTTAGTGGATAGGATTCAAGGTAAATTTTGAAGTAAACGTCAATTCTGCGGAGATTATAAAAAAGTAAAAGGTGGAGTCTTACTGAAAACAGTTTAAATAACTAACAGAGATACAGGCTAAGCTATGCTAAGCCCAATATTTTTCGAACAAAGATTCAAGTTTTCCAAATTTGCAGCAAGAACAAATTTTAATTTAAAAGTACTCCTATCAAGTATGAGTGCAACAGAAGAAAAGTGGGCTATCTGAAGGAAATATAATTCGATTTAATGATTGCGTGCTATTAGAGATAGGCAAGACACATGAATTTCTAAGTGACACATAATGAAATAAAAACGACGAGAGTAATTTTTAGACGGAATCCAGCCAGGGGAATTTTTTTACCATTGAAATTGGAATATTGTAGATTATCCGTCGTCGTTATCAGGGTAGAAATCGGAAGCGGAGGTCGGATTTTTTAAAAAACATGTTGGTTTTTTACGACACATGAATATTTTGTTTTATAATTGTGGAAACTGCAAGTATACACCGATCAGAATCCATTAAAAAGTCGTGCTATGGGAACATTATGGTAAAAAGCTGCACTCTTAACAGACTGCAAACTTCAGAGAACATGATAATGTAATCAAAAGGAAAAAAGGTCGAAGGTCGCTTATTTCGTAAGTATTCCAAAAGGGAACATATAAGATATTATAGAACTACTGATACAAGAAAAATCGAAGGGCGAAGAGGATTTGGCAGGAAAACACAAAAACTTTGACAACATCTGATCTCCAGAAAATTAGTGAAGCAACAGAAGCTGCGAATAACTGAAACAAATTCAATGAAATCGTTAATATGACCTGGCGACCGTATGACAAAGATCAAAATAACATTTGTATGCAATGGCGACGAACCTGCATAGATAAGCAAAGAACTTCCTCTTAAACATCCCCGCATGCTGTATTCTAAATATTTTTTTTTACTAAATATAACTTTTTGGCTGGAAAATTTTTAAAACGTGGCAGCTGCTGCGAGTTCTCAAACAAATACCCAGTAACAAAAATTACTCAGAAATTAAAAAATATTGGAGAACAAAGAAAATACGATGGAATATAGTCAAAGCAAACTGAAAATCTTCAGAACATCGCGTCGCACCACACCATTTTCCATTCAGCCAGATATTACACATATGTAATAAATGTTCATACAGCGTATCAAGCCATCATCTGCACTTCTCTTCCACAATATTAAAGGACGCCTGACCCATATAAACTGCATATCTATCTCGTTCTAATGCATTGCGCATTGTCACAACGTTGGTAACAATGAATCATCATATTGCCTTTCAAACATTTTTCGTTCTTTTTTGCGAAAATTTCCTTTCAACTATTATATTTTGTAGAAATTAATAAACTGAAATTTATGAACTGAATGTGGACCGACAAAAACAGTTATCTACCAGTTCTATTAATTAACTGCAAAAGTATGTCGAGTTGATGAAATAATAAATAATTTCGAACTATTGAACAACTTTCAGTTGTCTGCATTTTAGAAAAAAAAAATAGTTTAAGCTAAATTTAACGGAAGTATATACTTTCAATTACAAACTCTAGCAAATTTAGGTATTATTTTGCTTGCTTTTTCAGTAGTACTAGCTATACGACAAATATCTAAATGGAAGGGCAAACAAAAATGATAATAGGAATAATGGTAAACGTTCCAAATCAAAAAGGTTAATTCTCTAATCGATTCTTCCAGGCAATTAACATAGAATAAAAAAGGCGGTAAATAATTGAAAAAAAAAAATATTTTCCTATGGTTAGAATAAGGGCGAAAGAGAAATGGTAATTATTGATTTTTCCTCCGGTCAACATCTAAAAAATATTTGTTTGCAATTTCTTTGCGAATACACAGTTCCTTGTTGAAAATATTACATTTAAAACGGGTTTAAATAAATTGCACTTAATTATGTTAATATGATACATGCATGTAGATGAATAGAGTTCATTCTAGTTTGATTTCGGTACTTACCGTGCAGTTTTGCTTGTCATGTAACGTGATCGATTTCACGCCTCCCAAAATAACGTTCTTGGCTATCTCCAGACCCAGCCCGCCAATTCCTGACAACAATATGTCTGAATTGGCCATTCGACGCATTGCATCATGACCCAGTACATACAGTTGGCGCGAGTATAACGATTCATCGATGTCAGCAGCACCGCACGAACGAGACTCACTCGTCACATTACCGCCAGCCATTTGGTTGTTTCCTCCGAACACTACTTTATTCGATTTATTCCCGTCTGAACTCGAATTATTATCGTTGGAGTTAGCGGCTGAAGTTGTTGCCAAAATATTCGCTTTCGAACTTTTGTCTTCTACCTCCACCGAAATCTTTGATTCCACAGATTTTACTTTTGTCACAACGCGTTCACACGAATCAGAAACAGAACCTGCAGAAACGATTTCACCTCTTACTTTCTTCACTGCCGACAATCTACTACTGCTACTGCTATGGCTATCGGTGCTACTTTTCCCACCAGTCACACTACCACCGACAGAGCCAGCTGCACTTCTACCGTCACTTAACGAAACCGAATGAGATGGCACGATTCCCTTCGCCGGTACGTCAACTTCAATTCCTTTCACACCACTTTCGTGATTACCGCTACCGCTGTCGTCTCCGTTGTCAGTGTTATTATTGCTTCTACTCTTTTTATTACTGGGGCTCGTAGTGGGGTTGTTTGCGTTCGCGTTCGAAGCACTGCCGGTAGACGCAAGCAGCTTACGCTTTTTAGCTGCTAGTGGCTCTGCAGAAGAGTTTCGCTCAGCTGATGGTGAACTAGAAGACATCGGGCGGCGGGCGTCCACAACACGGTAATAAACCAGCAATCTTTTTCACTTACGTTTAATGCTTTTAAAGCTTAAAGCCCTTGGCCCTTAATTTTGCTTTTGCAAATTAATCTTTATGCCCTATGCCCATTAAAATCTATTCCCTCGATGTCTTTATCCAGCAAAGATATACACTTCACTATTAAATATAGATAATGGCACAGCTTTTATGTCCACTGAGGAAGATTGGGTACAACGCCAGATAATATCTTAAAAACGTGAAGAATCTACAAAAAAAAAA
Organism: Anastrepha ludens; assembly: GCF_028408465.1. Taxonomy (NCBI): domain Eukaryota; kingdom Metazoa; phylum Arthropoda; class Insecta; order Diptera; family Tephritidae; genus Anastrepha; species Anastrepha ludens. The sequence goes on from NC_071502.1 coordinate 77,545,615, forward strand.
AAAAATCAATCGAGAATATTCTCATTACATGTATCATCATTGAAAATTTTCACTTTAATACTATATTTTTGTGCGCTTAGCAAGCATCTTTTTATAAACTGAAATGCTATTTGACAAAAATGTGAATGCACTTTTGCGGCGAATCCGTATGACACACAAGACAATATAATAAGATAGGAGACCCCACATGGCTTCACCGATCTTCAACATTAGCCTTTACTGTTCAATTTCCCCATCTGTTACTTATTCACTTCTTCAACAAGAACCTTACAAACTATCAGCTTCTGCTTCAGCTAAACGTATTTCCGAAAATACTAATTTTCCGCTAATTGTTATTTAATAAAACTATTCCACTATATTTTACATTTCATAATAATTAACAATACCTTTTCATCCAAATATACACTGCTTTAGCAAAGATTTAATTGCGAAATTCTATAAATTACCAAAGCGAACGCTTCTTAATACAAATTCTCGTCTGCGAACTAGTTGAAAAGAACAAAGAGAATGAGTGCAGTGTTGTATTTTTTATTCCTTACGTTTGGTAACAGAAAACTTTGCCACAATAATAATCAACTATTGAGAAAAGAATAGTAGTAAGTCGATTAAGCGGCCATTTAATACATAAATAAAAAACAGGACGCAAAAATACTCAATAATAAACAAAGCATAAAAAACCGACGGGAAAGGATATTCTTAGCACGGCCTAAGGATCTATTAACAGATTTTCAAAAGCATTTTTAAGTTTTAAGTTTAATCTTCGAGTTATTCCACTATTTCCAAAAAATTATATTCTAAAATAAGTTCAATTCAGTATTTTCTGAAATTTGATGTAATTAACATGGAGTGGGGTAACAAGAAAATCGTATCGCATCTTAATCTAGAACTATATATCAAATTTTCACTTGCTATGGAGTTCTTAAGAATCATCTCAAATGGATAACAGGGTCAGAACAGGACGTCAAGTAACGAAGCGGTAAATCATGCCTGGAGAGCTAGTCATATGTTCCAGATCCATGTAACTATTAATCTATGATGACCTTGTTGTTGTTGTTTGCACAGTAATAGAAGCGCCGCCAGTGTAGGGTATATCACCGGTCGTACTCGTCTGGCTCATCTAAAGGTAGGCCCAGGAAACATGCTGTTTCGACGGGTTGGGTCCAGAGGGAGAGGGGTGTTAGATGAGGGGGTTTTGAGGGGCATGTGAAAAGGTGGTTAGTGTCGTGCGGGGTACCTTCACATGCCGGGCATATGTTTGGTATGTCGTGGTCAATTCTAGATAAGTAGGAGTTTAACCTGCCACAGTATCCAGAACGTAGTTGTGCCAGTGTTACGCGTGTCTCACGGGGAAGATGGAGCTCTTCATCTGCAATAGGTGGTGGTTGGTCTCCGATTACGGCATTGACAGGACGGGAACTTAAAAAGGTGTTGTTCTTGTTGTAGCAGCATAAACATTCCCCATACTTACATACGGAGAATGATGCTGGAGTGACAGTCCTTGGCCAGATATAAGCCCGGGTCGTCTCGGTAACGTAGAACCGACTGTCGTGGAAACGGTGATAACGGTCTCCTGGTGAATGTCGTTTATTGACTATCTAAATATTGTCTGGTCCAGTAGATTTCTGCCCGTTTTGTCCTGGATCTCGTCTGCACAGTTTAAAAGGTGTTGTTGTTGTTGTTGACAGCATAGGTAGCCCTGTCAGTGTAGGCATATCATCGTTCGTCTTCGTCTAGCTCATCTAAGGGTAGGCCCAGGAAACATGCTGTTTCGACAGGTTGGGTCCAAAGGGAGAGGGGGGTTAGATGAGTCGGTTTGAGGGGACATGTGAAGATGTGGTTAGTGTCGTGCGGGGTACCTTCACATGCCGGACATGTGTTTGGTATGTCGGGGTCGATTCTGGATATGTAGGAGTTTAACCTGCTACAGTATCCAGAACGTAGTTGTGCCAGTGTTACACGGGTCTCACGGGGAAGCTGGAGCTCTTCATCTGCGATAGGTGGTGGTTGGACTCCGATTACGGCATTCACAGGACGGGAGTTCAAGAAGGTGGTAACGGTCTCCCGGTGAATGTCGTTTATAGAATGTCTAAATACTGTCCGGTCCAGTAGGTTACGGTCAGTCTTGTCCTGGATTTCGCCAGCGTAGTCAAGGAGGTGTCTCCTGACGTGCCTGGGAGACGGCTCGGGCTCAAGCAGGTGTCTGCAGGGATGAGACCTACGGTAACATCCGAGCAGGAACTGCTTGCTGAGCAATTTGTTGTGCTCCGCAACTGGGAGCATTTGTGCCTCGTTATGAAGGTGTTGGATAGGTGACATCAGGAGGCACCCGGTCGCTGTCCGAATGGCGGTATTTTGACAGGTCTGTAGCTTAGTCCACTGCGAGTCACTAGTTCCAGGCGACCAGACAGGCGCAGCATAGTTAAGAACCGGCCGGCCAATTGCTTTAAATGTCGAAAGCAACAGTTCTTTGTCTTTGCCCCAAGTGCTGCCGGCCAGCGATTTGAGGACCTTGTTGCGATTTTGGACTTTAGTGGCAATTGCGGTTGTATGCGCAGAGAAGGGGAGCAGGCTGTCAAAGGTTACACCCAAAATTTTGGGGTTATTTACCGTCGGAATTGGTGTGTCATCGACTTTTACCTTAAGGGGCAGCTTGACCTCCTTTGTCCAGGTGGTGAAGAGGGTCGCCGTGGACTTGGTGGGGGAAAGTTGGAGATTCCTCGCAGTGAAAAAGCGAGAAAGGTCGGTGAGGTAGTTGTTCACTTTGGAACACAGGCCATCGATGTCATTGCCCGACGCCATGATCGTGCAGTCGTCAGCGTATGAGATCAGGGAAACTCCCGCTGGTGGTTGGGGTAGCTTCGAGATGTAGAAATTGAACAGCAAGGGAGAAAGGACACCACCCTGCGGTACGCCTTGCTTAATCTTTCTCTGCTTTGAAGTTTGATCTCGAAATATCACTGACGAGTGCCGACCGCTCAGATAGTTCGCGGACCACCTCATCAGCCCTGGCGGGTCGACTGATAAATGTCATCTAGTAGCGTGGAATGGCTGACTGTGTCGAAAGCCTTTTTCAAGTCCAACGCTACTAGGACAGTCCTCCCGCAGGGGCGGTTTTGGTTAAGCCCGCGATTTATCTGGGCGTTTATGGCGGTGAGTGCAGTGGTGGTGCTGTGCACTCGTCGGAAACCGTGCTGATGTGGGGCTTGGGCCAGGTGTTTCGTGTAGAGTGGGAGTAGGAGGGCTTCAAGTGTCTTCACTACTGGGGAAAGGAGAGTTATCGGCCGATAAGACTCCCCTTGGTTGGCGGGTTTCCCAGGTTTCAGTAGTGGAACCACTCTCCCTGCTTTCCACTTGTCAGGGATGATGAGAGTGGCCATGGATAGATTGAAACCCCTTGTGAGAAATTCTACTCCCAGGGGTCCCAGATGCTTCAGCATCAGCGCGTTTAAGCCGTCAGGGCCAATGGCTTTCGACTTGTTGATGGCCCCCTGAACCTCATCACCGGAGAAAGTAAGTGGCGCACTGTCGTTCGTCAGTTTGTGCAGCCTTCTGGTAGCACGACGCTGGGTTCTGTCGCCCGGAGGATGCAATATAAAAAGCCGGCTAAAATAACTCGCGCATCTCTTCGGGTCCGACGAAGTGCAACCGTTGAAGATGATAGCCACCTTGTCGTTGTGCTTCGTCGGGTTTGACAGAGACCTAGCGGTGGACCAGAGCTTACTCACCCCAGAGGTGAGGTTGCAGGTCTTCAGGTGCTCAACCCATTTAGTCTGCTTATGCTGGTTTACCAGTTGCCGGATCTCTAAATTGAGATCCCTTATGTGGGGATCCCCGGGATCGGCCTGGCGTAGGTGGTCACGCTCGTTTGCTAAACTGGCTGCTTCGGCTGGGAAATGAGGACGAATGTCCTTATAACTTCCAGCTGGAATGAAGCGAGCCGCAGCAGCTGTGAGCACCTTGCGGAATGCGCGTTCGCCTACGCGCACATCAGTGGGGATGGGAAGAGCGGCGAAGGTGTCCTCGGTGAATTCCGTGAAGCCGGCCCAATTAGCTTTTTTAAAGTTAAAATAGGACCGGTGATTCGCGGAAACGAAGTCGGCAGGTCTCTCGATCGAGACGATAATGGGAAAGTGGTCTGATGCAAGCGATAGCATAGGTCGCCACGTTATGCTAATTAACAGACCAGCGCTAGCAATTGTTAGGTCAGGCGAGCTGCTGCAATTGCCCACTACCCTGGTGGGGGCGTCGTCGTTCACTGTGCTGAATGTCGAGTCGTCTATCTGCTCTGCCAGTTGCTGTCCCCTACGATCATTTGGCAGGCTTGAATGCCGAAGATCGTGATGCGCATTAAAGACACCTACAACCAATCGGTTTTCACCTCTGATGAGCGCACCTATATCAGGGTGATATCCTGCCGGACAGCAGGTGACAGGGGGTATATATATGTTAAATATTTCGAGCTCGGAATCGCTTGACCGGACAGCTATGCCTTGACATTCTAAGGTGCTGTCCCTGCGGTCGATTCCTTCATCGGTAAGACGATACTGCACAGTGTGGTGGACTATAAACGCTAGGCCACCACCGTTGTCTCGCTCGCGATCGTGTCTGTGCACGTTATAGCCATCCCTGGTGATCAGAGATGACCTAGCGTGCAACTTTGTTTCTTGGACCGCAGCTATCTTGATACTGTGCCGGCTCATAAAGTCGACTATCTCGTCGACCTTACTCGTAAGTCCGTTGCAGTTGAATTGGAGAAGCTTGAAGCTTTTCGGTGAGGTCAGTGTAATTCGGGGGGTGAGGGACGCGTGGTGTTGTCTGCGTTGGGCCTGCTGCGCAATCCACTGTGGCTGTTGCGGCCTGATGGTGGTGGGCGGCCGCGCCTCCGGGGGCGGTAGTGGGTGCAGAGCTCTGCAGCAGGGAGCAACGTAGGCAGTTGTCCCCTCACGGGTGGTGCGCAGGCCGGAACATCTCCGAAAATGGCACCAGCCATTGCAGGAATTGCACTGGACTGTTACCAGATTCCGAGGTATTACGGCCTGACACACGGAACAGACTGTGCGGGGGACCAGGAGCTGCTGGTTTGTCCCCGCACTGGGGTTGGAGCTGGAAGGAAGGGGAGGGGTTGAAGGGGAGTTGTGTTGCTCCGATAGGCTCCTCACCGTGGAGGTGTTGGTAGTGGTGGCGGTTGGTAGTGCCGGCTATCAGGGGGTGTGTTAGCCGCGGAGGCATCAAACGCCTGCTGGCGGGAGCAACACGTGGCCACATACCGTGTGGACCACTCCCTATGGGACTTAAGACCCGAGCAGGTCTTAAGGTGGCTCCACCCGTTGCACTTGTTGCACCTAACCGAGGTGGAGTTCGGGTGAAGCCGTTTGTGGCAGACGCAGCAGTAGAATACTTCTGGCCCAGGGTTGGATTCGATTCCAGCTCTGAGGAGAAGTATTTGGAGCAGGATTGCTGCGAGAGTTTGCTTCTGTGACGTAAGGGGTGGGATGATATGGGTTTCACTAGACAGGGCTAGTATACTGGGGCGGCAGCCCTTGGTCGGGAAAAACCCGAGTCATTCCGGTACGTAGAACCGGCTGCTTCCTGACGTGTCTAGGAGGCGGCTCTGGCTCAAGCAGGTGTCTGCATGGGTGAAACCTACGGTAGCAGTTTATTGTGCTCCATTACAGGGATCATTTGTGCCTCATTGTGAAGGTGTTGAATAGGGGACATCAAGAGGCAACCGGTCGCTGCCCGAATGGCAGTATTTTGGCATGCCTGAAGCTTTATCCACTGCGTGTCACTAGTTCTAGGCGACCAGACAGGCGCAGCATTATTTAGAACCGGCCGACCATGATGAACTCTTCGTTATCGCTTCTCGCAGATACACTGACCATCTTCAAATTCCGCGATTAAAATAAATAAGATTGAAGTTTTTAATAAACAAAATTACGAAGGATAAGAATATCGCAACAGCAAAATATTGCATCGTGAGTTCGGAGAGATCCTCATCTAGCATACATTATGTCATTTCTTTAATTTTTTTTCGTTGACGTAAGCGGATGCAATTTTAGGATATTTTTCCATGTACGTAACAGACAAATGACTCCCTTGCATACGTTTTATTCTCTCCATCATCTGAAATATTTTTTCCATTATAAAAATAATAATGGTATTATTTTCAACATTAAACAAACGCGTTGAGCGCTAGGTTATTTTTTTCTTTGTCTATATTTAGGGGAGTTGACAACTCTAGCAAATACAATTTGACAGAAAAGCAAGCTCTCACCCCAAACAATCTGTTAAAGTATATATATAAATATTTACAGAATCAAATGTCAGATTGATTATTGTCCACTTCATATTGGCGGTAAGAGATTGTTTGGGGGGAAGTCTATAAACATGGAAACTGAATTACCACTAAGCCGAATTCGAACAATTATGAAAAGTTCTTTAAACACCGGACAAATATCAAATGAAGTACTTTTCCTGATGACCAAAGCTACAGTAAGTAAAATATCAAATCATTCCGATTCCTTTTTTCTTCAAATCTTTAGAGCATTTCTTCACCACACTTTGTTTAAATCACATTTAAATTATATTTTAGGAGATGTTTGTGCAAAAGTTAACCAAGGAGGCATATGCAAAAGTCAAAGATGATAACACTCTTAAATTCAAGCACTTGTCACAGTATGTTCAGAAGGAGAAAAACTTGGAATTCCTATTACAAATTGTCCCAGCTAAAATAAAGGTAAAGGACTTCAAAAAAATTCTAGAACTGGAGGATGTCAATTCATCGTCTGACAGTGAAGATGAAAAGCGAAGCAAGTAATTTACGTTTGGTGTGCTAATGGAGACTGATATGACTTGTACAAAATTAATTGATATTTGTTACAAAATTAAGAGTTTTCTAAATATAAATATTACACACTACATATAATGTCTTGCATTCAAGCAGGGAGGTGGATGTACAGCAAAGCATGCAACAATTTCACTGGCTAATGCAGGATAAATTAAGGTTTAAATAACACGAATGAGCGATCAAGTTATTTACAGTTATGACAATATTCTTTTTTTGCACAATATAGCGAGAAATAAGGCAGCCTTTGGTCGGGGAAAACGGGAGTCATTCCAGTAACGTAGAACCGGCTGCCATTGGAATGGCATGCTCTTCTTTGAATGCCCTGTCTACTCTGCTCATCTTATGCCAGAAAAAATCGAAAATTATCTCGGTAAACATCCAGTTTGTGGCTAAGTCCTGCTACAACGACAATCATCAATGCGGTGCAACTTTGCACCGGCATTTCTGAGGTCTATAACCATCAAACTCAAAACCAAAGTTTTCAAACAATTAGGGTAGGCGTCAGCAGGGGTGCACTTTGCCAAAAATGTGGGTTGTAAAAGCACAAACATTCCCATGTACGGGGAGCGCTGTTGGCGTGACAGTTCTTGGGCGGATATATAGTAAATCCGGGTCATCTCGGTAACCTCGGACCTGATGTATGTCTTTGACAGCGATTAAATTTGCTATGGTATTTTTTTTTTTCATATTATTGGTACTACAAACTTTAGAAAACCTAGTTATTGAGTGATACTCAGTTGAACAACTCGTAAAAATGATCCGTTTTGCGCTTTGCGTAACTTGTAGCAGCATAAACATTCCCCATACATTTACGGGGAATGCTTTTGCAGTGATAGTTCTTGGTCGGATATAAATCTAGATCCTACCGGGAACGTAAAACCGACTGTCGTGGGAACGTGCGTAATTTTCTCAGCACGAGAGATGAGACACATTTTCCCACAAATGGGTACGTTGACAAGCAAAACTGCTGCATGTCAATCAAGAAAAGCTATACCTGCAACGAGTCACTGTTTGGTGGGGTTTGTGGAATATGACAATAAGTGCAAGACGTTTCTTAAGCAGAAGAACGAGGTCATTTGCATTATAAATATGAAATATAGCTCGAACAACAACAAATCATATTGCTAAGTTTCGTTGGGTTTAATATATTGTATTATATGTACATTAGGCCGGGTCGATTTGTGGGTAGGCAAAAAAATCGCCCATTGCTCTGTGGGATCAAAATAAGAAACTTGCCGAAGGAACCATACCTCTAAAACGAATTCTGATGTCCCCCAATTTGGGTCGAACTTTTAGTGTCTTTTGTGGGGAGGCAAAAAAATCGCCCATTGCTCTGTGAAAATCATATTCTAGGGATCAAAATAAGAAACTTTGCCGAAGGAACCATACCTCTAAAACGAATTCTGATGTCCCCCAATTTGGGTCGAACTTTTTAGTTTCTTTTCTCATGTAAAGGCCAAAAATGGTGATATTTTGAAATGATTGTATGGGGAACCCCCCAGGGGAGTTCCAGGGGGTGTGCCACTGGCATGGGTGGATTGGCCGTCCAAAGTTAGTGGGGATCGGTCATACATTTGGACTCGATTGCAGCACTCTAAATGGGTCAAAGGGGGATTTTTCGTTCGACCCAAATTGGGGGACATCAGAATTCGTTTTAGAGGTATGCTTCCTTCGGCAAAGTTTCTTATTTTGATCCCTAGAATACGATTTTCACAGAGCAATGGGCGATTTTTAAATCGACCCGCCCTAATGTACATGCATATAAAGTAAGATCTGCGGTCTTATTGGATGACCCTGTATGTGTACAGTTAGTCGCTAAATCCGCACCTTCTGTTAAGCAAATGCTTCAGACTTTATTCGCTGCTTAAATTGACTACTTTGGTGTGGGTCCATTAAATTTTCTATTCTTTCTAACAAGAATTTCATTAGCTTCTTAATATAAAACCATACCTTCTATTTCTGTGGTATTAAAACAAAGTTTATTTATTATAATTATAAGTATGTATATATTATGTAAGTATGTAAAATAATCAACAATTACTTTGCTTTTGCAACAACAAATATGTATATGCAAATTTTGTATGTAGCTCTATTTAATAGTATATTTTTAAAATGTGTACGTATGTGTAAAATTACATAGAAGGCACTTAGTAGCATACGTATGTATTTGCTTTAGGCGAATTGTTCCAGCGCAAGAATAATAGGCATTACGTGTATTAAGTATCTGCATAGGTGTGAACGTATTTTATACTTCTACCGCCTGAATAGTTCTGTTCATTTAGTTTCTCAGTTTAATAACGATTTTCCGAACAATTGAACAAAATGAATGCTTATTTACTAAGTTTGATTCTCGATATATATTACTTTTTGAAGAGAGGCTCCTAGCTTAGCTAAGAGGTCGAACAAAACTGAGGCGCGAACCCCATATAACCATAAATACTTAATTATACGATGTTTTATAATATATACAAATTTTATTTTTTATTATTAATTGAGCATAAACATTCAGGAATTAAATATAACAAAAATAATCACACTGCAGAGCTAGCTTCGACCTAGCCAAAGTTATTATTCTTCATTGTTTACGGAGCACAAATTGTAAGTGATCGAGGTCGAGTAAATTCCGTAAGAAAAAATTCTCGTTATTATATTACAACAACAAATGGCGCATGCAGATTTAATTGATTATCGAAGGGAGAGACTTGCTCATCGTTGAGATCTTCATCAAAGTCTATGGTGTAGATGCTTAACGCGCAGTTAGGTATGCCAGTCTCCTCTTTTGCACTTAAATCACTGGAAAGGGAAGTGAGAAACTTTATTTCTCCCAAGATGGATGCCGACTGTAATTAAACTACCACTAGGCTTACCTATAAGGCAAGATAACGGAAACGAAGTTGGATAGCTTGATTACCTTCATTGAGAAGTCCCTATCCCTTCATCATGACCACCACCCTGCAAGGTTTGGAAGTGGACAACTCTAGTGAAGTTCTCTAACCAGTTAATCAAATACAGGCTAAATTGGTCTTTCACCACTTTTATGGCGTTTGCCTGTGAACTCGATTTTCGATGAACAGGATTTTTCCTATACCAATGAAATTGCCATTGCAGAGACAAGCTGCTGCAACAGTATCAGTAGAGGTGGACCGTCTTGACTACTGTGGACAGCACTTTACTCTATGAACGAATATTGGTTATCTTGCCAAATTTGTCAAAATCGATTGCATCTATATGCCCACACTAGAGCTCTAATTATGAAATGGATGTTTGATTTCTGTACCAGATGTCCTTTGAAAATTTCTTGTGTCAGTCTTCTAAAAAACCGGTATAGTTTAGGCTTCATCTCACTAGAAAGATTGACTGGATGCTCAACAAGATCAGAAAAGTTTTATCATACAATATGACAAAGCCAAATATGAAATTTCATATAACCTAACTAACCTTACTCCAAAACGTGAAGGTTAATAGCAATCGCCTCTTTTCACTTTGTTTTTATGCATCATTTCGATCTGAATTTTGCTAGAATCTATCAAATTTTGTGCAATACCTCCAGTCTAGTAGTGGAGCAGTCATTTGGGTGCAAGCTTTGTCAGGGTTCCTGAAGATCACCTGCTATTATTAATGTGTCTGATCAGAGACTAGCTTCGATGCAAGCATCTGAAAAGCGTCAAGATGATAAATATTTCTACTAGTTGTTGTTGTTGTAGCAGCATAAACATTCCCCATACTTACATACGGGGAATGCTGCTGGAGTGACAGTCCTTGGCCGGATATAAATCTGTGTCGTTTCGGTAACGTAGAACCGACTGTCGTGGAAACTATTTCTTCTAGTCGAAAGCATATCCTGAATGCTTATCAAAAGTTGAAATGCGGGGTTCCAAAAGCTCAAATCTCAGTTGACAGCTATTATAAAATTAAGTGGATATCCTTCGGGTTGCGATGAGCATTATCAGGTACTATATGTAACGGCCCTTTACACGCTTATATCAGCATGCTGCAAGTCCAAATATAAAACGAGAAAGGAAAGAATCTGTTAATCAGCATGAAAAGAGGAAATTTGTAGCAATCTTACTCAGGCATGTAATCTGTTTCCTCCGGTTTGGAATTGTCTTTCACGATATTATTTTTTTCTTCAGAGTTTTGTTCATCTTTCTCGTTTCGCTCAATAGGTTTCTTTTGCAAAGAATTCGCCATGAGCAAAATATTTTTTGCGATGCGTTGCTGATCGATTTTACGTTGATCTTCATCAGAGCGTTTATCTTTATTCTCAGAAATTCGACCCTCCATTTCAGCAGGACGCTATTTTATGAATAGAAAATTAGGTAAACATATTTTTGTTGTTATTTTGAAAGCAATATGCACCTCATGTATCGTTATATCCTGGGGATTTGTCCAAATCTCCGAACTTGCTGTTCCATTACCAGAATCGGCTGCTATTGCTGAATGTGCTGGTATGAGAGGTGAGCGAACACAAACCCTTGACCAGAATAGTATTTATTAGTTAAAGCTTACTTCAATTCAAATACAGTAATCTTTTCCAACAAATTTTATTTCTCATTACATTTATTCTTACAAATTATTAAATTGCTCAAAAATATATATTTCTAACCGCAACATCAATAAAAATACAATAAATATTTCATAGCAACATTCAGGCACTCGTCCATGCTTGGTTTTATAATTAGTATTGAATTGTACCTAAATACAATAGTTGCTAAAACTTGTGCGTTTCGAAAACTCATGTAAACTATATGAAACTTTCATTCATTTTACTTTGCCGGCTGTTTCCTTTGTACCCGACTCATTGCTCGACATCTCGGATCTCGATCTAGAACGAGAGGAGAAGAAGAACAATGAGGACGGCTATACACAGGAAAAGCCCATTTCAACTATTGAGAATTGATTTACTAAAATAAGAATTTAGAGGTTATACTTACTTGTTGACGTCTTCAAGTTTCTTCAGCAGTCGTTCATTCTCACGACATACAATTTCCTGATCTCTGAGTATGGTTTCTCGCACCGTAAATAGATGATTGTTTTCTTGCCGTAAAGCTTCATTTTCTTGCATATATAACTTTACCAGTTCGGCCAGTTCATTGCCATCTAATTCAACCAAACGTTCCAAATTAACTTTCGGTACTGCAACACCGCCGGTGGCAACACGTTCCAGATGCATTTCCAAGAGCTCACCATTCTGTTGAGTTCCATTTTGCGACTTAAGCGACTCATGATGTAAATTTAGTGCAGCTTTAAGGTGATCATTTTCCATTTCTAAAGCATTTATATCACGTTTCAGGCTCAGTATAAGCGCCTCTCGTGGGTCCATCATAATCACAGGTTTTGTGCGAATGCGCTTGGCTCTCGACGCATAACGTAAGGTGTTCAAAGTCTCGGCATAGTTGTATTGGGCTGGAGAGACACATGCGATCATGAGCGTAACCCCATTACCCGCTAAGCTGTCCGCCAGTAGTTTGGTTAGCTGACTATCTCGGTAGGGTATGTGGCCAAATCGTTTTTTACTATCGCTCAATGAAGCAATGCAGTATCCTAAAACAAACAAATTTATTGAGATCTATATAATCAGACAATTGGATCGGTTTACCTAAAACCATTAAGCTCTTATTAATATTATTTGCTTCTTCTAGCGTCTTGCCTTCGCTAAGTGTTTTCTTGGTCAGTTCACTGCCAGCCAGGTCTACAAAATTTATTTTCCCTTGCTTGGAAATAAATACTCCACCATCTGTTTGTTGCTCAGAAATTATGTGCACTGTGAGCATTGTATGGGATCGTGACGAGTGATCGTTCATGGCATGGGAGCCAACAGCACGGTTTCTCATACCTGGAATGCACAGATCGTAAACAAACTTAGTGAATATAATTTTTAGTTTTACTCAGCATAGACTAAATAAATTGCTAAATAGAAATAATTAAAAACAAAAATCTGTTTAACTTAGGAAGAGTACAGCAACGGAGAACTAAGGAGTGCGACCTGAGATTCTGCGTGTGCTCATTTATGGCTTTATTTATTTGACTTTGATAGCTTTAACAGTTTATAAACGCACACTATACTGGTGGTGTGAAAAGAGTCGGCCTTACTGAAAAGAGCGTATTGGTGCGACGCGCTAATGCATGGATGTATAGAATACACGATTTGAGCTTCAGGATGAGCTCTTACTGTATTTATTTAGATTATTAGCTTTCAAAGGTTTGTTAGCGCTCACCAGTGTGGTGTGGTTTCGCTAATTACCTTTAGGGGAGCTCTTGGAAAGAGCCATTCTCAATGGGGAACACTTTTTGATCCAACGCGTTGATACACAAAAACGTATCTTTTTGAATGCATACAGACGGGAAGGAAATTAAGCGGAAGTCGGACTTACATTTGAAGATAAGAGGCATTCCTTGCTACTTGCTAAACTAAAACTAAAATGTTAATGAAACAAAGCATTTACTTATGTACATATGTATATTGCATTGAATTAAAAGTACTTAACAAAAGCATTTGCTTTCTTTCTCTTTGAATTTTCATAAATTTATTTGTGAGAAATATGTACTTTAGAGGACAGATCCCAAATTCTGCATTTGGGTTAAAATTCAGGAAAAATGTGAAACAAATTCTAAAGAGCCTAAATTCCAATGAGTCATAATTCTGTGTTTTCAAAGACAAAATAATGTAGACTTATTATTGTGTGTATTGAAATTCAGTATACAAAGTTATTTTAGGCCATATTTCTGCATTTTCAAATTAATGTGAAGAAAAAATGTATGTTAGGTTTTCAATGCAAAAGCTCAAAAACAATTAAAAACAAATGGCAATGCAGCAATAATATGTAGATTTTAAAACAAATACAGTGGAACGTCCTTTATGTGGACATTCACCGTCAGTCAACGTTTGTCCGCCCAAGAGTGGTGTCCTCACACGAGAGGGTAAATGTTCCGAAACCTAACTCTTGGATAGGAAAAATGTCCATCCGAAGAAAGTGTCCGTCTAATAGAGAGGATCGTCATAGAAACTTACACTTCCTTGTTGTGAGTTAAGACATTGTAAATATCTCTTACTGAGAGAAGATAAAAGAGATACTAGAGAAATTAATATCCAATAAAACTACTGCATATTGTATTAATATTATATGTATGTACAAGCTAACCTCTCCTAAGGAACACCTTTATCAATGGACACTTCTCTTGAGCGGATACTTTTTCCTAAAACAAGTTCTCGATATCGGAATAAATTACCCTCTCTTAGCGGACAAAAGTGGACAAGGTTTCACTATATATGGTAGCAGCGCATTTTCTCATTAGATGTAGAGTTCTCAGAATTTTAATACAGAATTTTGTTTAGCAGACTCATTTCGCAATAAAGAATTTTACAATACATAATTTCAACAACTTAAATTTTTAATATAGAATATTGTACCACAAATATTTTATACTCAACTCGTACATTAGAAGTGGATTTAGCTGTAAAGGTTTATATAAAAAAGATTACTACAAATTTGGTAGTTCTCAGCTCAGCCCAATTTCAAGCCTTTATATTTTATTTCATAATATTTAGCGAAGTCATATATAAGAAATTACAATAAAATAAAAATTGTTCAAAATTAGGATGAGAATTCTTTAATTTTTCAAAATATTCCACGTTAATTAGAAATTAGTAATTAATTACACGGCCGCCGTAGCCGAATGGGTTGGTGCGTGATTACCATTCGGAATTCACAGAGAGAACGTTGGTTCGAATCTCGGTGAAAGCAAAACTAATAAAAAAGTTTTTCTAATAGCGGTCGCCTCTCGGCAGGCAATGGCAAACCTCCGAGTGTATTTCTGCCATGAAAAATCTCCTCATAAAAATATCTGCCGTTCGGAGTCGGTTTGAAACTGTAGGCCCCTCCATTTGTGGAACAACATCAAGACGCACACCACAAATAGGAGGAGGAGCTCGTCTGGAAACCCAAAAAGGGTGTACGCGCCAATTGTATATATATATAATTAATTACAGGGTACAATATTATATTTTTTGATCGGAACAGAAAAGTGCATCGTGAGTAGAAAGTTTTTATAGAAGGAAGTTAAATGTACACATTTTGTTAAAGTTGTTAAAGCTTCCATATTCTAGAAATAAGAAGAGCCAAAGCATAATTTCCACTTCGAGCATTAAAAGTATGAACATCCTTAATATTTCCATAGGCAGATAATCATTACCATGCAAATTAGTTCGTCATATTTACTCAAAGCCTATAACCCCAATAATAATAGCAACAATAAATTCAATGCCATTTGCGCACGCTATTTTCAGTTGAGTAAACTAATTAAAATATAATATAACGTCATGTTGAATTGTCGTAGTTAGCCAACCTTTGTATAACTTATTGACTTATCAATTACAATATAAGCTTTTGCGTGCCTTTAGCTTACCTTCTTCTAGAACTGCTAATAGGTCATCCAATTCCTCACAGTCCACTGTGAAAAGGTTCTCCACAAAAAAGCCTCTGGACTTCTTCGACCAACGGACTGCAAGAGATTTTTTTGCTGAACCTGGATTCAACAAATCGATTACCTGCCGAAGAGCAAGAAACACTGATCAAAATTCACGCCCACTTGCACACGTATGTATGTATATTGAAATATTTGTGTGTATGTAAAACGCCGTAAATACCATCAATAAGCGTTTAGTATATTTTATTTGTTAATTTATTTATTTTATTTATGTCTATGATAAAATATGGTACTATTATGCATTCAAAATCAAATAGATACGTACGAAATGAATTAAGATGATTAAATTTGAAATGAGATCCTAATACAGGGTCCGCCATATAACTTTACGGAATTAAAAATGCTATAAAAAATAAACTACTCAATATTTTTCCAAACTTTTTTTTTATTTTGAAGTAAAATCCTTCCGGTTAATGATGGAACACAACTTCATTCATATGGCTTTGTACGGCGTCATACCGAGGCCTTCACGCAAAATTCGTCTCAATGATGTCTCCGAAATGTCCAATTGTTGAGAACGACGGTGAACTGATGTTCCTGGTGATTCACGAACACTCTCTGCCACAGCAGCAATATTTTCGGGTGTACGCACGGTTTTTGGTCGGTCACGCGTTGGTTTGTCAATAAGCAACCCAGTTTCTCTTACTTTTTTCGCAAAGTAACGCACATACGCAGGTGCTTTTCTTCTTCCCATTGCCGTACGTAATTTTCGTACACATTCTGCAACATTACCTTGATTTTCAAAGTAATGTCGCAATATTTCTCAGCGTTCTTTGAGCGTATACACAACCATTTTCGTTCAACGGAAGAATAAAACTAATTTTCTGTCAAATCAGATGACAGCTAAGTCTTACCATTCTTCGAATAATACCTAGTTCAAATCCGAAACGATAGACGGCGGGCCCTATATTTACTGGAGTAATTACAAACAAAATAGTCTTTTTGTAGGAAATTTTCTAAAAGCCAAGTCGAAATGCATCAAACCAATAGAGGTTTCTACTCGGAATATTGAATTGCAACTTCTCAAGCAGAGCAGGAAATCAGTCAATTATGCCTATGGCCAAGACAGATATAAAAGATATGGCCACAAAACTCTTCAGTTATTTAATGGCGGTAGGCTGGTCCCGCTACCGGACTCATATGACGGAATAGGGTGAATGAAATTTAGAGCATATAAAGCAAAACGGCCGCCGTAGCCGAATGGGTTGGTGCGCGGCTACCATTCGGAATTCACAGAGAGAACGTCGGTTCGAATCTCGGTGAAAACACCAAAATTGAGAAAAACATTTTTCTAATAAGGCGTTTTTCAAAAGGTGCGCTTCAACTTTTTTCCGATAGGCAGGGCGAACGACGCAATATTTTTTATTTTTCGCTTGTCATTTGTAAACTTCATTAGCATACATTTCATCATGGAACGCTACACACTTGAGCAACAATTGCAAATCGTGTAAATTTTTTATGAAAATAATCGTTCTGTTGCTACTACTTTAATCCAGATTTTTTCCAAAAAATCATCTTCAGTGATGAAGCTCACTTTTGGCTCAATGGCTTTGTCAACATGCAAAATATGCGTTACTCGGCAGAAAGCAATCCACACGTGATTCATGAGGCACCGTTGCATCCCGAAAAAATCACTGTTTGGTGCGGTTTACATGCCGGCGGCGTAATTGGCCCATTTTTTTCGTTGACGAGAACGATCGCCACGTTACTGTGAATGGAAATCGATACCGCGACATGGCAAACGATTATTTTTGGCCGCAATTGAATGGTATGGACTTAGACGACATGTGGTTTCAACAGGACGGGGCCACAAGCCACACAGCACTCGCTACAATTGATTTGTTGAAGAGTAAGTTCGATGAGCGCATTATTTCCAGAAATGGACCGGTCGAATGGCCGCCGCGCTCGTGTGATTTGACGCCTCTAGACTATTTTCTTTGGGGTTATGTGAAGTCATTGGTCTACAGTAATCAGCCGGCGACGATTTGTGAGCTCAGAGCCAATATTGAACGCGAAATTGCTGGAATTTCGGCCGATTTATGCAAAAGAGTGGTCGAAAATTGGTTTCAACGATTGGACTTCGTAAAACGTGCACGCGGTGGTCATGCAAAAGAAATCGAATTTCATACTTAAATGTATATGTTCAAACTCGATAATAAAAAAAAATTAGTTAAAAAAGTCAAACTGTTTGTGTTTTATTAAAAAAAAAAGTTGAAGCGCTCTTACTGAAAAACGCTTTAGTTACTTGGATAGTTTTATCTGTGTTAATTTCGATTCCCCATGTATTGACCCAGGCCAGCGTTGAGTGAAGTAAGCTATTGTAGTTTATTTGTGGCAACATTTATGTTTTTGTTAGATGTCATTAAAACGGTGTCATCAGCAAAAGTTGCAATCATGCTATCGTCACTTGGGCAGGGTATATCATGTGTATAGGTAATGTATAAGATTGGCCCCAAAACGCTTCCTTGTGGAACACCTGCTCCCATATGTAGTACATCAGAGCATTCGTCCTGATATTTAACATAAAAATATCTTTCATTAAGGCAACTCCGCAAGAGTAGATAATAGTCTGTTGGAAGTATTTTTTTTTAATTTGTGCAATAGTCCGGGATGCCATACACTGTCAAAGGCCTTAGCCACGTCAAGATAGACTGCGACGCAATAATTTTTGTTGTCAATTTCCTTTTGTATTTTGTTTATTACTCTGTGTACCTGTTGTATCGTTGAATGTTTTCGCCGAAAGCCAAATCGATGAGAAGGAATGATGTCGTTCGATTGTATTAGGGGATCAGGGCGGTCATAAATCAGTTGTTCAAATAGCATTGACAAAATAGGCAAGAGACTTATCGGCCTGTATGATGAAGGCTTGTTGGCATCTTTATTTGGTTTTCGCAGAGCAATTATTTCAGAAACTTTCCAAGGCAAAGGGAAATATTTGAGTCTTATTGCCGAGTTAAATATATTCCTTATTTACTTAATTCGATTGCTGGGTAGATTTTGTATTATTTGTCCATTAATTATATCGTAGCCTGGTGATTTTTTATTGTTTATATTCATAATTTTTGTCAGTATTTCATGTATGGTCACCTTTCTGATTTTTCCACCTTTAAATTCGAGTGTTTCAGGTAAGTTATTTTGTTGCTTATTTTTTGGATTATAGAAGGTATTTTTGAAGTGTTATTTTGAATACTATTTTTTAATAATGTAAAACTTTCACTGTATTTGTATGTGCTATTTTTTTACTTGCTTAATTTGATTTGAAAGTATTCCTTCGTTCACATTCTTGTTTGATACCAAACATCGATCGATTCTCCTCATTTAGTTGAGCGTATTTACTTCAACATTTTTGACCAACATTGAATCAAGTTGATCGAGTTAAAAAGCACTGCGGGAAACCACTTCGACGTTTTAACAAACGAAAGAAAGTGATCGAAAGGAAAAATCGAAGACGGCTCTGATGGCTATACCAAAAATCGAGCTCCAGAAAAGTTTCGAGAGCTGGATAAAACACTGACATAAGTGCTTTGCAGTTGATGGCGGGTACTTTGAAGGCGATAATATCACTTTTGAGGAATAAACTTTTATTTTGAATTTTATAAATATATTCCCGGAACTTTTTGATTAAGGAGATATTCGCCTCTAGCATTACGATTTAAGCTAAAGTTACGTATTCGCATAATAGATTAGGAAGATCTCGAACTCACGTTTAAAAGCCAATCAGGACTAAGTGGTAGGAAAAAAGAAAGAGGCAAATACAATTTTTACTTTTACATTCACCTCATTAACATTTTTGAAGCGTCAAAGTAATTGGATTTTAAAAATTTAGAAATCATGGCATATACACTGCATTCGTAGTGACATTGCCACATATGCAGCTTTCACTTTTCTAATTTCAGTTCATTCATTTTCCGTCCATGATCCATATTCGAGTATGTATGTATGTATGAACTATACAGTATGGAGTATAAAGGCTGCATTTCTCTTCCACAATTTGATTGCATGTCGAAGTGACAAGGCGTGTAGCCGACAATGTAAACACAGAATTTTAAATGGCATGCAAAAGTGGTCAAATAGAAAATGGTTTTACAGTGCGGTCTGGTATCGTAAATAAATCACTAGTACCTCACGCAAATTGCCAATGCAAATACGGAATGACCCGCTGGTCAGTGACTGCGCAATTTTATGAGTAAATGCATTTCATACTATGTACATTTGTATGTATGTAGAAGTAAATCATTTAATTCAAACCTTGAATACATTTACGGACATGAAGGTTTCAAATGAGCAATGGTTCTACGAGTACTATACCAATCTCAGGACTGGTGCACAACAAATGCCAAACATTGCTGAATGAGATGCTCCAATTAGGTTATTTAATTAAATGCAATAAACTATATAAAATTAAGTAAAGGGGACACATTATTTACTCTCACGAATAATTCGACATAGGACTTTATTAAAATGGTAAAAATGATGTTACTTGTCCCTAATGTCAATGAGTTATTGACATTTTTTGTATGCATATTTGACGTTTCCCTCCGGGAAAAATGATCAGAAATCAACTAGAATTTTGTGCTACTTCAATCTTACAATTTGGTAATACTATTTATTTTTATTAAATAAATTTGATGGAAAATAATTAAATTTATAAAATATATAAGTTAGTAGTCAAAACTCGTCAATATGGAGTGCTGTATAATAATTTTGGGAGTGCACTTTAAACTTATATGGGTTCCTGACTAATAAATATGTATGTAAGTATATGCACCCGGCATTGTATATAATTTGCTATATTTTATAAAAAATATATCAAAATTTTTACATTTTGGTGCATGGCTACCATTCGGTAACGTCCGGGTTCGAATCTCCGTGTATGATATAACAAGTTTTTTTCTAATAGCGGTCACCCCTCGGCAGGTAATGGCTAGCCTCTTATGTATTTCTGCCATTCAAAAGCTTCTCCCAAGAAACCATATGCCGTGCGGAGCCAATTTGTAGACAAACATCAAGACGTACACCACAAATAATTCCTCCTCCGCCAAATATCCAACAAAGGGTGGAAGCGAAGTTATATTATATATAAGTCTATATCAAGTCAAATCCTTCATCGCCTTGTGTTTGTGACTTGATTTTCAAGTTATTGAATATAACCACTTTTTTATTTTTTTAACTTACATTTTATTCAAACTTTTTCACCACTTAATTTTTTCTGAATTCTTCTAAATTACTTTTATTTAAATGAAAAAAATTGAATTATAAAAATTAAAAAAATAACACTGCACAACAGCATTTCTGATGATTGGGTTATGATACATGTTTTTAGTCCAATTTTTAATGACAATTTCAAATCTGTAACTGAAATTCCTGTATCAGCTCTATATGACTCTAAATATATGACACATTTGACTTTTTGTAATAAAACACTATAGATTTAAAGATTATTTTATTTTATTGCATTCTTAAGTTTAAAAAAATTTTCTTTTATATGATTTCCTTGCTGAAGTTGAAGGCATAGAACTGTTGACAACAACAGTCGGCCATCATGTGTGTGTTCCAGTAACCTTCATAGCGTTCCTCCATCGTACGAAGGTCCTGGTGGAATCGCTCGCCCTGTTCTTCGCTGAGATCCCCAAGATTGGCTGGAAAATAGTCCAGATGGTTGTGAAGAAAGTGTAACTTAATGCTCATATTACATCCAACCCTTTGGAAGTGACCCATTAGTTGCTCGACGTGCTGAGAATAGTCAGAACTTTTCTTATTTCCTAAGAAATTTTGAACAAGTCAAACAAACTCATTCCATGCCATTTTCTCAATCACTGTCATAGTGTCTATGAAATTTGAGTCTTTTATTAACGACCTTATCTGTGGCTCGTCAAAAATACCCGCTTTTATCTCTCCTGCACTCAATTTTGGAAACTTTTTAGACAGAAAAAGAAAACAGTTTCCATTTTTGTCAAGAGCTTTAACAAATTGTTTTATAAGCCCCAGTTTTATATGTAACGGAGGTAAAATTATAAGATCCCTTGATACTAAAGGTGGGTTTATCACGTTCTGTTGTCCTGGTACTAACGCTTCCCGAGCAGGCCAATCTTTTTTAATCCAATGTTGATTTTTAGTTCTACTATCCCATAAACAAAGAAAACAGGGAAACTTTGTGTAACCACCTTGTTGGCCTAAAAGAAAGTTTACCATTTTTAAATCGACACATATGACCCAATTGTGTTCCGCATATTTAATTTTGTCTAAAACCAGAGCAATAGTTGTATATTCTTCTTTTACTTTAGTAGAATGTGCAATAGGCAATGAGACCAATTTGTTCCCATTGTATAAGAGAACACATTTTAAACTCCGTTTTGATGAATCTACAAATAAACGCCACTCACTAGAAACTTAATTTTGTGATCCCATTGCAGCCATTAAACCAGGTACATTTTTACAAAATACAAAGTTATCTTTATAATATATTATATTTCTTTTTCTATTTTCTAATATTCAAGGAAAGTTTGTTCTCTTGTGCGATAGTAAGAAATTTTAGTTTCTTTTGTGACTAAGTTTGTTTCTTTTAATCTAGACGCCAAAATTTCTGAACCAGTCTTTGACTTAAATTTATTCCTTTTCTTATTCGTCCACAAACGTAGAAACTCAACGCACGTTTTGCATACCTTTTGTGGCTTATTTTTCATTTCCATTGGGTGACCGAAGTAATTTTTGTACACCTCATTTACGAACGATGTCACATTCAAACGGTTTTCTTGAAACATCCGCAAATAAAACAAAAACTATTCCGGTCAATTATGCAAACTCGTCTTGACGATGCCATAACAAATAATATTAAGAAAACTTAATATTTGTTTAAATATTCGTCAATTAACACTGAAATATAGTGACTTTTTTGTGATAGTTATAACTCGTAAACAAGAGCTGTTACAAAACAAATGAGGGTATATTTAGAATCAGCGTTGTCAAATTAGTAAACATCAAGTATCAAAATAATTGAATGTAATTGAAAAACTGTTTATTCCAATCAGTTTTTTAGGTTTTGTTGTTACATATCATTACACTGTGGAACAAATTCAGGTTAGCAAAAATTAGGTCCATTCTGAGAGTGGCGGGTGAAAATAGAGGCGAAATTAGAAGACCCGTATCGTGCCGTTTTTTTATGTTAGTTCGAATTTTTTTTTAATCGGCCTTCGAAATTTGCAGTCAAATGCCGATTTTCAGTATATTGTTTCATAAGTACCACAAAAATTTTCGAAATCAATTTTTTCAAAAATTGTAATTGTTGCACAGGTCTTGGCTTTTACAGATTGAAAAAATATCAATTAGTCGACGAGTTATAGCCAAAAAACCATATAAACAATTTTGCTCCGATTTCGAACTTCGAAGGCCGATTAAAAAAAAATTCGAACTAACATAAAAAAACGGCACGATACGGGTCTTCTAATTTCGCCTCTATTTTCACCCGCCACTCTCAGAATGGACCTAATTTTTGCTAACCTGAATTTGTTCCACAGTGTTATCGAAGTTTACTTTTTTTGATCAGTTTTTCGGGTTATGTTGTAGCTTTCACGTGAAGAGGTGTGCGCGCTTGAACGTTTTTAATCACCGGGATCATCTTCATCGTTTCTATTTACCTTGGTACCCAATAACGTTTTGTTACCAGAGCTTTAGCTAATCAGCAAAGAAAACGACAAACTGATCGAAAACAGTAATAACTTCGACTTCTGTGTAAACTCGTGCTCATTTTCGGAATGAATAAACGAAGCCTATAAGTATATTTTTTTAGGGAAACATTAATGACTATTTAAATAAAAAATAATAATATTAACGCAGCAACTAAATGGAACATTTATCAGCATCCTTATAAAAACTTTAACCCCTTTGGTGGAAAAAATATCTACCCTCCATCTGCATTATGTCACCAAGCAAAAATCTTTACTCGACTGAAAATCGGTCACTCACTCATGACACATGCCCACCTGCTCAGCGGTTCACCGAAGCATACATGCCCTTTTTGTGGCTCCAACGAATTTACTACACTTCATCTGATAGATACTTGTCCTCCCCTACAAAATATCAGAACATCCTTTTTCTCAAGCATCAAACCATCGGAACTCCTCAATCAGACAACGGTATGCAATTTAAATAAGATTTGTGATTATGTATCTAGATGTAAGTTAAGGCTATAAGACACGCTGTCATTTTTATTATAGATACTAATAGCCGAGGGCCATAGTAGCCAGTGCTGTAGCTCTTTAAGTGGAATAGTTATTTATAATTGTTACTCTTTTAATAAATAAAGTAAATATTTAAAAAATAAAAAATGTTAAGTTATTTCCGCAAAAATATTTTCTGTCAATAATTTTACTAATTTACATAAATTATTAAGAAGAGTTCATTTAGCAATTTGGAATTAATCACAGCCCGCAACACCCATGGTAAGATGCAAAGCGAGTGGCTTCGCTTAAGAGGATTTTAAAACGAGCTATAATTTAACAAAAAGCTAAAATAATAAGCAGAGTTGGATAGTTTTCACGAGGGTGCAATGGAATGCAGCCTTCATTAAAAGAAAGTTGGGATTGACGGAATATGCTTCCAATGAGCCTACTTTCACATGGCTGGATGAAGTGTCTAGAGCATGTGAATATCAGCGACCAAGTCGAAACACTATTTTCTAAAATAAGAATGTATCAATTAATTAAATATTTACACAAATAAATTCAAAATAAAAAATAAAAAACTAATAAAAAGCCCTCTAAATATAAAATAGTTTGTCAAGCAGTTAGTAATGCAAGAATAATCGTGACTTGGTGGTCAAAACTACAAACTTATATGTGCAAAACGCAAGTATTTAGTAAGTATGTTCAAAGTTTGATTTTAGTCAATTAAATTTATGATGAATCCGCTTATTTTATGAGAGAATTCATTTGTTGCTTAGGCCATAATAGCTTCATATTGGCGACATTTCGCAACTTCGAGATCGGTTTTAAATTAGTTCATAAAACATAGGTACTTCTTGCATTGAGGTAAGCCATCTTTTGTTTTAATATCTGGGTAATTTCCGCTAATAATTTCTATTTGGGCATTTCTGTTTGCGTATTGATAGTTTTCAACAAATGGAGGGACCCACAGTTTTAAGTCGACTTCGAACGGCAGATAGTTTTTATAACGAGAATGTTTTTTTATAATGGCAGAAATGCACACGAAGGCACTATGCACTATTAGAAAAAACTGTTTCTATCATTTGAAGTTTCATGCACGGTTATAGATTTTTCAAGATAGATTTTTACAGATATCTGTAAAATTTCGAAAAAAAATGTTTATCTCATAAAATGTTAATATAATCCTTTAAGAATATGTCAACAAATTTTTAGAAGTAAGTATTTCTTATATAATATTAAAGATCGTCAACCGCGACGACTCTATTCTTTGCGTTCGAGCGTTGGGAGAGGTATATTTACTTTGCCGACGTTAGACGTGTTTTTCTCAAAACTAAATTTTTCGAATTGGCGTACACGATAACTAGAAGAGTTAGTGACCGATCTCCCTGAAATTTTGCACACATCTTTTTTATGACATTATTTTCTATGTTAATCTACAAGTTTTCGAAAATTTTTCGAAAAAAAAAAATTTTCGTAGCAAAAATTGTAGGAAAATTCGCCCTAAAATTCCTGTTTTTTTGAAGCATTTTATTCCGCGAATTTTTTTCCCTCTTTCTTTTGTAATTCATATGGAAATTACGACATTAATAAACAAACAAATTTTTGGTTTTTTGTATTCAGGTCACTAACGCCGATGCTACAATGTCCGCCGATTGAGACCCCGCTGCGACCTTCCTGGAAGAATTGAGTGTACATCCGCCATTTTAAATGATTAAAATAAAAAAAAAAAATGAAAAAAATATATTGACTTTAAATAATTTTAATGAAAATCAGGGAAAATATGGCCGTTTACAGGGATCTGTCCCCTTAAAAATATTAAATGAGAGAAAGGGTTTTTTATCACAAAATTTAATATTCTACAATATGTTCCCATTTATGTGTCTGACTATTCTTATGTGGATATCTCTAAGTTTATTTTAATTCCACTAAAATTTTTGAAATTGTTAGTTTTAAGTTTTCATTGTATAAAATTAATTGATTTTGAATTTTGAAACTCTTACCACAGTTGATGTATGTATAATAAAACACTAAAAAGATAAGCTTCATTTTAATAATAAAGAAAATAAAAAAATTGGATGTTTATTGATTATATTGATATTAGACACCCGACAAAGATAAGATTCAGTTACTCTCAGGTGACTACCAATCGGTTAGTTTGGATTCAAAGCCCCCGAAAACATAGAATTATAGAAGTAACTAGTAGCGGTCGCTCTTCGGCAGCCAAAGACAAACTTCGGGGCACTTCGGAACTGAGATAATTTGATAGGCCTCTCCATTTTTAGGACAATGTTAAGACGCACACTACCGAGTGAAGGAAAAAATCGACCAAATATATGTATATACACATACCTATATAGTTCATTTACCGAAAGGGTGTCACAATAAAAAAAATTACAAGTATGCAGAAATGATTACCAGCTGTAATATAAATTCAGATGGTATCATCCTATTAGACGAAGATGAGTTTTTATTTCTACTTAGACAGGCATAGTAAATTGAAAACTTTGACACCATCTTTTTCGAATTTATGATTTTTTAAGCTATGACGTTCTTCCAGCAAACGAACGATATATAGCACCGCGTTACACACATTCTGTCCTATGAACCAAATATACTTTTTCGGAAAGGGGATAAAAAATAAAAATACACGTGTATCGGCGTAAAAAAATTTTTTTTTTTTTGTATTTTATAACTTTAAACGAGCAATTCTTATATGCATATCTGTATAGCCACACGATCTCAGGATTAGCTTAACGGATTTGAATGAAATTGGGCAAACAGATAGTGTATCACATTTCTAGACTTTTCACTTAGGCGTTGCCACTGACAATGTTTCACAGGGTTGTGGGTATTAAAAGAAGGGTATTTCACTCCGATTACAATAGAGATATAAAACCCCGAATTTTTTTATTAATTTGATTATATTAAAATTAAAAATTCTTACATTAAAAATTTTAATGCTTTTAAAGAAACTTAGGCCTTTAATTTTTGCGTTTGTAAGCGGCTGTTATTTTAAAATCAGCCGCCACTATATTCCACTGCTTAAAGTGTGATGCAAAGAGTTCGGCTGTTCTCTTTGACAAATTTCCTTCTCGTACAAGGTCATTGAAGTCGGCTTGCGTTACTAAATGCGGCACTGCAGTCCCAAGTTCACTGCGTGTTGGTACAAATTCCGATACTTCTGGTTCCCCGCATCTCGCATTCGATGCAAGAAATGTTGATAGCATTGTTGGTGCTACTGTTGGTTCTCCATCCCTTAATACGGGAACATCATCAAAAATCTCCATTGAAGCCGCTATACGTTCTTCTGGTGAGTACAGAGCCGCTGGAATAACCGATTCTACATTAGCGTAGCGAATTTTGTTGCGGCGAAAGTATTGGTACCCTTTAGTCTGAGTAAAAGTTACGCAAAAGTAGCACAGTTCACTGCAGTGCTTCGTACGTGGTAGCCAAAATGTTGGTACAGAGTACTTTACAGTTGATCTTCCATCAGTAAACTTGCATAAATTTCTATAGCAATAGTCGCACACGACATCCGGAGTATACCACAAGTAAGGAACATAAGCAGTCTTGAATATTTTCTGAAACGAGTTAAACACAGTTTTCGTAATATTTTTAAAATATTTACTTGGTGCGAATAAGCCACAAACGTATCAAAAGTTATTTCGAGTCGGGCACTGCATTTTTCGTAAGATGAAATATACAGAAAGACGTTTTCGCGCAACAGAACTTAAAACAATTGTCAAAGTATACGTCTCCTAGTAGCGCAACTGTCAGATGATCGGAACTTCCGGAACTGTAACAAACACACAAACGGCACAGAGTGTGTTGTATGAAACAATAAATTAAAGGTTAATAAGTTGTTTAAAAATTTGGAGTCCCTTCAAGTTATGCCGAAAATTTAGAAAACATTTTTTTTTTTAGAAAAAAATATTCAAGAAAATCTGAGAATTGATACAATTTTTTTTTAATTTTACATAATAAAAACATTTCCACGAGTCTGCGCGTTTGGATCACGGAAAAGGGGTTAAAAATTGATCCAAAGTTTTTCACACAGGCGGACTACGAGCTCTATATTTTATACATTAAAAAAAAATTCTGACGTGCACATGAAAATCGCCGATACACGTGTATTTTTATTTTTTCTCCCCTTTCCGAAAAAGTATATTTGGTTCCCTAACTTTCACTACGATTCCTTCCTAAAATACTAATTTGGTAGCGCTAACGTGTATTTCTCTTAATTTCTACTGGAAGAACACATTTATCAAGCCCTCTAGATAAATGTTCAACTTTAAAATTTTTCTACGCAATATTACGAGTCTACAATATTTTCTAAGAAGTGTCGTCTTTAAATGAAATAATAAAAAATGTGTGTCCAATACAAAATTTAGTAAGTTCTAAAAAGTATACTTTATCACTTATAACTGAGACTAAGAAAACTGATTTTAGTAACTTACTAGAACCATGCGAAATTGCAGTCTTACGACCTTCCTGATGTTAGCAATATACGCCATATCAGATGCAACCAGGTCTTTTCATATTAATTAGGGGACTTAAAACTGTTCTTCACTGTATATATACTACATATATATACATGCATACATATGTATGTATTTTAAAGGAATACTCTATTATACTTACTCGTTCATTGTAGATTTCAAGGAAAGATGCCTTTAGCACATAGTTGATGTCTTTGCGATTTTTTATCAACTGGAAGAGGTACAAAAACGATCGGAAGATTAGTCCATGTCGGGAATCGTTTGGATTTGGTTTGCCTATAAACTGAAAGAAAAACGACAATTAAATAAAGATATTTTGTATATGTATGTACTAGGGTGGTCCAAAAAAAATTTGTATGCTGCCGCCCCCCAAAATAGTAAAGAATGAAAAATAAAAAGACCCGTATTTTTTTTTTTTTTTAATCAGACCATATTTAATGGTGCCGCCGGGGCTTTGAAATATCCCATGTATTTTGCATGGGAAAAAAATACTTTTTCGTAGATTTCATGTAAAAACCTGGAAAATGAATATATTTTAACCGGATAAGTCAGTTTCTCTTCATAATTGGTCAGGGAATAACAACCAATTATGAAATAATTAATTTTTTTTGTATTAACTATTTTCATAAAAGTAATATAAAATATTGTTTTTCGATTTTTTCTTAGATTTTCGTTTTATGGGGGCTTTTTGGGGTTCTATAAAAAATAGTTAATACAAAAAAATTAATTATTTCATAATTGGTTGTTATTCCCTGACCAATTATGAAGAGAAACTGAGGTATCCGGTTAAAATATATTCATTTTCCAGGTTTTTACATGAAATCTACGAAAAAGTATTTTTTTCCCATGCAAAATACATGGGATATTTCAAAGCCCCGGCGGCACCATTAAATATGGTCTGATTAAAAAAAAAAAAAATACGGGTCTTTTTATTTTTCATTCTTTACCATTATGGGGGGCGGCAGCATAAAAATTTTAATACAAATTTTTTCCCATGCATTTTTGGACCACCCTAGTATGTACTATATATACATATGTTGATATAAATTTCAAAAATCAATTTCAATTTATGTCAAAATTTTTTTAGATAAATAATAATAATTTTAAATAATCTACAAAGATCTCGGACAAGCACTTGTTCAGCACCAATTTTCAAGATATGGTTTGTTAAAATATTTTGCTATAAAAAGTAATACGGTTGTACGTGCTATATGGAAAAAATATTGCTGGATGCGTGACTAGCATTCGGTTGATCCTGGATAGTGTTAGATGCTCACTGCGGCCATGAAACATCAAATGGCAGAAACAGGTTTGTCTCAAGGCCGGCGGGCCAATTAGATGTCCTAAATTCAGTAGTTTTCGCGAAGCGTTGTAGGATGAGAAAAAAAACAATTAGCCAAATGAAGTTTTGGGGATAGTTTAATATATATTTGAACTAAAAAAAAAAATTTGTACAATCTCCAACAATATATTGTAAGCCGAGTTATCAATAGATTCCCAGAGCGCCTTGCCACTGAAGTATCCAACTTCTGTACAAGATACAACTTGCAATTTTCATCTGAAAACAAAAAAAAAGATTATTAATTTTGATGTGATTATCTACGATGTGAACTAAGAAAATTGGGAGAAACACTTAAAATTCGAATTTTTGGGGAAGGTAGAAAAAAGTGGTTTTTCAAGGGAAAAAAAAACTCTTCAACTGGGTAAAAAAGTCGCTTAAAAAAAGTTTTTGGATGTTTTTTTTAGTTCACATAGAAGAGAAAACAATACTGAAGATAACGCATTTTGATTGAAATGGATAGCTCGTTTAGTTTTTTTGCAATCGTGTACATAAATTAGGTAAAATCGTGAAAATGAAAAGCCGAGAAAACGCGCTTCAAACTACAACAATAAGCGCACGGTTGCTCGACGCCGCACTACGCTCGGCTCTGTAGCTCTGCAAATACTTGGAATTTAACTCTGAAAATTTGTGTCTCATGTTCTTGAATATCTAAGCTATTGATTTCAGGAAAAAAAAATCGATTTTTTTTTTACCTTTTAATTGGCCCGCCGGCCTCAAAGCAATCGCGCTTCGGCAGGCTTGACAAATTTCATAATGTAGTAGTTATAAAGGGTTTTCCAATAACAGGTGTTATTGGTGAATGGATTGCGCTATCGGGAGATGATTAACGATTTTTTATGGCCAGAATTGGATGGTATTGATCTGGACAACGTTTATTTTCAACAAGATGGCGCTACGTGCCACACAAGCAACGAAACCATTGATCTTTTACGGGAAAAGTTTCCGGACAGTGTTATCTCTCGAAGAGGTGATCACAATTGGCCACCGAGATCTTGAGATTTAACTCCTTGTGACTTTTTTCTTTGGGACCACGTGAAAATGGTGTTGGCGTAGACCGGTCAGGGTCGATTGCCACTATTAACGGCATACCTTCCTCTTTATAATGAAATAAACATCGGATCATTTATATTAAAAAATAGCATTTTTCTTGGAATATAAAAATAACACCGTTATCTTAAAAACATAATTGGCGCTTAAATTCTTTTTGGGTGTTTGACAGAGCTCCTCATCCTATTTGTGACGGGCGTCTTGATTTTGTTAGGAGTTACACCCCTATAAAATGTAGGAAAGCTCAACTAAGTCCCTAAGAACGGAAAACTATTGTATACATACATATGTATACTACATACATATTCTTCGTATATCCATATACATAGGTAAATGTGAAAGTCAGAAACCAAAAAAAATAGTTATCTCGAATTTACCAATTGAAAACGTTGATCGAGTACTAAAAATTAATGAAGACAATTATTAGCTGAGAAATATTTTTTCCGTTACCAATCCGATATATACGACATTTTTTGCACCGCTCGAAGATAATGTTTATCTGTGGTTCAACTCAGAGATAAAATTAAATTAGACTGAGTGAGAGAGTAAATGTGAAGAAATAAGTGATATGTAAAGTTTAGATTTCATATTATTAGGTTAGGTTAGGTTGACTTGGCTGGCTGAAAGCCATCATAGACCTATTGGTCCTTAGTGGCACCAGATGGAGCTTGACCCTTACGTTTCCTTGCAATAAGCGTGCGTCTTTTGCGAAGTTAAGTAAGCTCTGAAGCTCTAACCCCAAGAGACATTATAACCTCTATTTCTAGCCTCTATATTGTAAAGCTCCTAAACATTTCATTCGGGTTTTAGGTAATGCAGGGCAAGAACATAGAAGGTGTTCTAGAGTTTCCCTCTTTTCTAGTTCATTGAAAAATCTGCTGCTATCATTGTTTGTAATTCCTATCTTGTATGCGTGTGCCGTTAACAAATTGTGGCCTGTCAGTACGTCTACGATAGTTCAGATGTACTTTCTAGACAGGGCTAGTACGAATCTGGCGTATTCATCTGCATTCTGTGTACACATGATTTTCGCGGTTTTACAAGTGGCTAGATTATTCCACCTCCTGCCTATCCGTATTTTATTGTTTGCAGCGATGTCATTGTATACCGTATTTAAAGGTTTCAGTATGTCGTTTTCTAGTTCGAATTGTATGTAAACAGCGCTTTTGGCAATCTCATCTAAAATTTCGTTTCCTGCAATGCGCTTATGTCCGGGTACCCAATAGATCTGTAACCGTCTGTCTGCGGCTAGTATCTCTATGGCTTCCCTGGACCTAAGAACGTTATTAGATGAAATTTTATATGCGTTTATTGCCGCTTGACCGTCCATCATTTTCGAGCCGTTAGTAAACATATTAAGCGTATTGAGGCTAGGTTTCATACCTCTTATCCACGATTCTTCTTCTATTGTTGTTCGGAATCTTTTCACCCAATTGTATTTCGGAGTCATATAATCCGCATTGGTCTGATAACTCATGCGTATTTAGCTATGTCCGAATATTTTACAGGTAAATTCCCCGTTAAGGGGAACCAGTGATCTAGAAATTTCAAAACACGATTTTTTCGATATTTTGAAAGTATATTATCTTAAGAATATACTGTGAAATTTTCATGCGGAAATTCCCAATTTTATAGTGTCTACAGCCCATTAACTAGGTAGAGAGCGCTCCGTGCGCTCCTGTACCTCAAACTTTAAACTCATTTATCTCGAAACGACTTTTGTCTGTTGTCAAAAAATAAAAAACTTTTCAACCGAATCATCTGTAATTTTAATATGTTGTTCACAACATCAATGGCTATCGCCCGTACTACAATCATGTTATTATTTCAATTATTTCGTATTTTTTTTATTAAAAACTGAAAACAAAAACCAATTTTTAGAGTGTCAAATTCAAAACTGCGCCATTTTGACTATTTTTTTTATTTTTTATTCTAGGTGACATTAGGAGAATGTGCAGCGTTGGATCAGCAATGCAGGTATAGAGCTAACAGCTCAAAAAACAGAGGCAGTACTGATAAGAGCGTGAAAGAAAAAGATGAATATGAAACTCTCAGAAGGCAATAATTTACCTGGGAGTCATGATCAACATGAGATTGATCTTTAAGCAACATCTAGTAGCAGTCATAACAAAGCGGTGGCTATAATGGGCGCTCTCGCAAAAATACTACCCAATATAGGTAGACCCCAATGGTAAAACAACAGTTGTGGGCTCAACATGATCTACGCGGCCCGGTATGGGCAGAAGCCAAGAATATCCATATACGTGAAGTGGTGTGGGAAAATTACCAGTTGATAGCTTCGCCGTCTCTATAGCGAGTAAGGATCAAAACCAACGGCAACAGAAAAATCCATCGAGAGAGAGAGCGATCTATGTACGAGTAGCAAAAAAGATGGGAAGAGTCATCTAAAGGACGATGGACGTATAAGCTAATACCACATGGCTGGGTGGCGGTTCAAGCGTTTGCCGGAAAAATAATGCTACTACTTAAACTCACGGCCCAGCAGCAGCAGCTACAGGTGCAAGTACAGCATGAAGATGAACTGTTTCTGGACAGAACGACGAAAAAAGCAGAAACTTGAGCCAATCACGCTCGATAACATCAGACAAAATCAGACAGGCAGAAGACAAGACGATAGTTCGTAAATACTGCGCTATTGCAAATTTTCCGATGTTCCCTTTCCTCCAAAACCACTTATGAATGCTTAATGCTGACAGCGGTCGCAGGGCGGATATCAGTCGAGGGGAAAGAACGTTACAGTGCTAGTAGGAGCATGCCACACATACCATTGGTACAAAGGCGCCTTTGACCATAACAAAAAACCCTTGTTATCTGGCCTCCCTATACCATGTTTGCTCTTTTAAATAAGCTTTAATAGCAATATGATTTTAATAATTATTATAAAGAGAAATTTAGTAATAAAAATAAGAATTTAGTAATAAAAATAAGTATTTAACTTGTTGATTTCCAAACTTTTTTATAACTATTGGCAGAACTGTTTTTCAATGTAAAATTAGTGACAAAAAATGCATATAAAGTATAAATGTTATTTATAAATACAAGATTCAAAGGACGGAAATGAGTATAAAACTTAATTGGATTTGATACTGGTGCAGTTTATTTATTTTATTAACTCACCAGATCGGGCGGACCCGTTAGCGTATGCGTTTTTCCCGAACCAGTTTGTCCATAACAAAATGCTGTACAACTAAATCCTTCAATCGCCATCTCAATTATTCGCTTGATGCCTGAATAATCCAGAATATCTTCTTGGGTAGCTCCAGGTTCGAAAACCACGTTATAGGTAAACACGTGCACATTATCCTGATTTCGTGATCTTTTGTTACTGCCCTCACTACTTTCGATCTATACACACATATATAGAAAATGCCAACGAAATAATTTATATGAAGTGAACCGCATGTTCATACATGTAAATATGCAGACTTACAATAATTTGCCCATTTCCAGGAAACTGTAGAATCATTCCATGTCTATCCCTCTTTTCTCTCTCGTTCAAAGGCCGCACTCTGACCACAACATTTATGTTATCCTCTGGCGTTGAAGGTTCACTGCCAGTGGACTTAGAAGCCACTATTTCCAATGTATCTGCACTACCAATTCTGGAAAAATCACAATAAACGGAGACAGAGTATGAATTTTAATTCAAAGTAAATTGTTAAGGATCCACATAAATAACAAGAGGTAATTTTTTTTTGCGAACCTGACTTATAACCTTGGCCAAATACAGTTCCCTTGAACTTGAGGCACACATCATTTGCGGTATAAATGAGTACCCAAATATATATTTTCAGCTACCTCTCCCCTCAATCATACACACTTTTATAAGTGCACACAATTAGACGGCGACTACATTCCCCAATGTTTGTTGTAGTGTGGCGAGTGTTACGTGTCGCAACCATTTACTATTGTGCAAATCAGTTAACAAGGTGTATGTATATGTGTGCCCTCTGCATGTATTAAATATATAATATGACATAGCAGGGAATCGCATAAATTAATGA
Organism: Anastrepha ludens; assembly: GCF_028408465.1. NCBI lineage: Eukaryota > Metazoa > Arthropoda > Insecta > Diptera > Tephritidae > Anastrepha > Anastrepha ludens. Next base: position 77,580,024 of record NC_071502.1, read on the forward strand.
ACTTAAGACACGTAACACGCAAACAATCCATTCCATTTTTCCCTCTTTATGTGAATCTATGCTCGCATTATGTATACATACATATATATTTCTTTTGTATATTTATGTACTACAAAATCTATATACTACTCTTCCACAAATATATACATTTTCAGTAGTATTTTAGTATTTTATTTCATTAACTCAAATTAATGGTAATAAATGGTTTACCCAGGATTCTGAGAAAGGGTGGATGTAGTAGTAAACTTTAATTTTTATTTATGACAACTGCACATACATACATATATACGTGTATATGCACACATACTCGTATAAGGGATTTTAAGACTAACAATTTTGGGAGTTAATGTTAGTCACACCTTTCTTTCTATGAGTATGGATTTTTCGTCTTGTTCTCGTTCTCCACAAGACGGATTCATTTCATTAATTTTCCTATTTAGATGAAGTGGGGCTAATGTTGGTATTGGTGAGCAGTTTTACCCATCGTACTTTTGTATCAAACATTCGACACATCAACGCTTTTTAAAGAATGCCGAATTGGAATTTTTTACGCCGAAAATGCAGGGTGAATGCGATAGTTGAGGACATGCATATATGTATAGGTATATGTACGTAGTACCATTCCCGTTCACAAATATGTATTTTTATAGTCTAATAACACAACAAATGAGTGCTTTCAACAGTTGTCCGCGATATTCTTCATGAGGTCGGTATCAACCTTTTAGATGGCTTCCAAGTTCATAAAATGCTTTCTTTTCTTCAAAAATGTATTCTCACGATCTGTACTGTAGAAATAAGAACCTAGAATTTCTGTGAAATTTTACGCAAACGAAGTCACTTTTACATAAAAGTGTTGAAATAATAAACAAAAAATGATCAACAGCATCAAATTAAAATAGTACCTACGGAACACAGTCACGATCCAAGCACCCATAAAATAGATACAACAAAAACGATTCTAATTTAAAGGAAATGGCAGCTTTTAAGGACTTCAAACACTGCTACTAATAAGAGAAGTTGTTGTGAACTGCAAGCTAGAAAGCCGGGTATGCCTTCTTTCCAAGCTTTAAACTTTTGTAGCTTAAAGTTGTCCGTAATAGCAAATTACATAATGTAATCGGCCGTCGCAGCCGAATGGGTTGATGCGTGACTACCATTCGGAATTCACAGATGGAACGTAAGTTCTTTAAGAAAAACATTTTTCTAATAGCGGTCACCCCTCGGCAGGCAATGGCAAACCTCCGAGTGTATTTCTGCCATGAAAAAACTCCTCATAAAAATATTTGCCGTTCGGAGTCGGCTTGAAACTGTAGGCCCCTCCATTTGTGGAACAACATCAATACGCACGCCACAAATAGGAGGAGGAGCTCGGCCAAACACGCGTCAATTATATATATGAATGACATGAATATCCCAGAACATCTGAAATATCTAGAAGCTGAACATTTTAAGTGAATGCGTTTTCGGTGTCGATAAAAATATAAAACTGGGTACATCATATTCATTAAAAGCTTTAGAGAGTTCGCGGTGCTGGATGATGATGACGGTACGTTTTACATGGTTCCAGTGATTTTCCGCCTGGTATTCACAAGGTTTTTTTCATAATTTTTTGTCAATTTGTGCCTCTAATTTTTCATCTATTTTTCTTGGCTGCTTCTCAAAATATTGACTTATATTATTGTTCAAGACTAAAATAATCTAAACACGTCTCACACAAACCATGGTGATTGCATGTTTGGGAATTTTTATTTTGGGGAATATTAACTTTCAGTTTCACTGAGATCAGAGTCAAACCACGTCAACTTGGCCCCGAAATTTCCATCAAATTACCGATTTTAAAATCAAATGCATTTTTGGATAGAGAATTTGTTATGTTATCAACAATTGAATTTTTTTGCATGATATACTTGTAAAATCAAAATCTCAGAAACTACAATTGATAATTTGATGATATTTATTTCGGTTATCGAAAAATGTTTACTCTATCGATTTAACGTTCATACACTGTGTATTTGGTGAAACAATAATTTTTAACAATAATTTTTTATAAACAATCGCAATTATTTTTGCGTTCTTCACGCTGTAAATGGACAATATTACAGTCAGATTAAGGCCGGCGGGCCAATTAGATGTCCTAAATTCAGTAGTTTTCGCGAAGCGTTGTAGGATGAGAAAAAAAAACAATTAGCCAAATGAAGTTTTGGGGATAGTTTAATATATATTTGAACTAAAAATAAAAAATTTGTACAATCTCCAACAATATATTGTAAGCCGAGTTATCAATAGATTCCCAGAGCGCCTTGCCACTGAAGTATCCAACTTCTGTACAAGATACAACTTGCAATTTTCATCTGAAAACAAAAAAAAAAAAGATTATTCATTTTGATGTAATTATCTTCGATGTGAACTAAGACTAAGACTAAGACACGTAAAATTCGAATTTTTGGGGAAGGTAGAAAAAAAAAGTGGTTTTTCAAGGAAAAAAAAACTCTTCAACTGGGTAAAAAAGTCGCTTAAAAAAAGTTTTTGGATGTGTTTTAGTTCACATCGAAGATAATTACATCAAAATTAATAATCTTTTTTTTTTGTTTTCAGATGAAAATTGCAAGTTGTATCTTGTACAGAAGTTGGATACAGGCGCTCTGGGAATCTATTGATAACTCGGCTTACAATATATTGTTGGAGATTGTACAAATTTTTTTTTTTTTAGTTCAAATATATATTAAACTATCCCCAAAACTTCATTTGGCTAATTGTTTTTTTTTCTCATCCTACAACGCTTCGCGAAAACTACTGAATTTAGGCCCGCCGGCCTTAAGCGCACAATGCTCACCTTTAATAATCTGTAAAAAAAACTTTGTTCATCCAATCCGTCCTGAAGATATCGAATTTTTTGTCAAACTGTGTAAAGTTTTATGCGCAGGATAGTCTGATGCAACGCGACGCGATTCGCAGTTGGCCTTGCATTGTCTCATGGGATCATACGCTAAAACGTATAGCATAAAATACATAAAAAGGGATTAAAGATTCAAAAATGAGGTGTTTCATTACTAGATTTTTTATTACATACATTCATATCTGCATAAAAACATACAAAATTTAATTAGTAATAATACTCTCGAAACAAGATGTGTCCTCTGAGAAGATTTTACTTGGAATCTTTTTGTTACTTGCAGGTTCGAAGTGATGAAATTGCCGCGTTTTTTTAATAGCTATTGCCTCATTGACGCGTTTGGAAATTTTTTTTCATGTGCATCATGATCTTTTTGCGAACAAAAAACAAAATCTATCGATTTTGCAAACACATACATTGTGCGTGCCGTTTTGGTCTGCAAGAATACATTAACGGGGTCTGAGGTATCGAAATTTTGATAAACCAATCTGAATGTCAGGATACTCTATTTTAAAGTGTTCATGTAAATCCACCAATCTCTAAAGTAACAATCTCTTCTGTGGTTTCAATTTCTTTCCATTTTCATAAACAGTTACACAATCTTTCATTCCAGGTAACAATCTGCTGGAATAGTCTGATAAGTAGAAAACTTTAACTTTTTCAATAGTTGAATACGGAATACGTTTTCCGCGCTTCTTATCAGGCACAGATCCAAACCCCTTTTCTTTTTCAATTGATTGGCTTTTGATGCCATCCTTTCCGAAATACTAAAAGTTTCACGCATTTGTTTCGATGTTACCTCATCTGGTACCGTTGTTAAAATTTGAATTTTATCATTTGTATTTTTTTTTCACGGAAAGCAGACGTTATATTCTCCCCAAATGCTGAATTCAAAATTTTTTCTCCTTGTTGAACATTTACTCTCGCTGCATCTTAATTTTTTTTCGTTGATTATTTCTGCTATTATCTCTTTGACAATCATATCCCTTAATTTTGAAAAAACGTCGTTTTTTTATTGGCGATTCACCAAGTTCATGTAAAATATTGTTCACCTTTTCTAATTTCAGGTCATTCTGAATTTCCTGGTTTTCAAAATTAACTTCACTATCCGAACATTCTTTTGCATCAGAAGAAACTTCAGACTCATCGTTTTCTGCTTCTTGGTCAGCACTAGAAAAAATTAATCAAAATTTTCTATCACAAATTTTGAGATGTTGGGATTGCTACACTCATTAGGTCGAATCATTTTCATAACAATGCATAATAATTTTTTTCTAACCTCAAAGCATAGCCAACATACTAGGAATCACAGCACACTGATGCTGAAAACAGTGAACGACGTAAACGCAGGCCCCTGTCAGCTGTTACGATGAAACTAATGAGAACCCCATGTAAATGAAAAATTCCTTCCTTCCGTATCGTAGATTTTATCTCAGGATTTTTAAAAATTCCCGTAGAACCCTGTCAGCTGATTGCTCTCTCAGCACACAGTGTTTCTAAGCAGCACATTTCGAAATCATTTACAAAATAAACTAAGAAAAATTATGATTTTTATTAAAATAACTTAAAAACACTGTTGAATAATGCTAATTATAGACCAATGAAAAGTATTTGCATTTGTTGGTTTTTGGATTTGGTTTATTAAACAATGAAAAATTGTAGGTGATAACGCGGAGGTGTGAAAAAGTGTGTAAGCAAAAATATCAATGGCAACATTGTGTAGATACAACCAAACACATACACACACAAACCGATGTATTGTGTAAATATGTAACTAAAAGAATGCAGTTCTTCACGGGATGAGTTTTTGTGCTCGTTAGGGGCTGCGGTAAGGGACTGCGTACGTCGTTCACTGTTTTCAGCATGACACTAGAAGTTGCAACGACTGTACGACTCTGCAAAGCCATGTTCATGCAAGTTCGAACGCGTTCGTTTTCCGAGCCGGCGCGCGAGTCCGTTAGATCCTGTGCGTAGTGCATTGACTGACAAAAAATTCGATATCTTCAGAACGGATTGGATGAACAAAGTTCTTTTTACAGCTTATTAAAGGTGATTAATCTACAGCGTGAAGAACGCAAAAATAATTGCGATTGTTTATAAAAAATTATTGTTAAAAATTATTGTTTCAACAAATACACAGTGTATGAACGTTAAATCGATAGAGTAAACATTTTTCGGTAACGGAAATAAATTTCATCAAATTATCAATTGTAGTTTCTGAGATATTGATTTACAAGAAGAAATAAAAAAAACTATTCACAGCAATTATTATGTGTCAAATTCTCTATCCAAAAATGCATTTGATTTTAAAATCGGTAATTTGATGGAAATTTCGTGGCCCAGTTGACGTGGTTTGACTCATCATATAATTCTACAAATATTGGATTGACACCAAAGTTTTGACATATGAACACACCAGTAGAAATATATCAAAATTGACATTGTCATCGTTAAGTTTGACATTTGAACCACCGTTTTTCGTTGGTTTCCTTAATTCAATCGAGAGCGTACTTCGCTACAGAACGAATTTCGTTGCCGCGCCAGAAAAAGTCGATGCTGTGTGTGAACTGTTATGCAAGATCATCATGTGGCCTTGAAATAAAAACATGTTTGGCCATTACTTCCTCTTACATATGTACATTCAATATTAGCTGAAAATTTTGCCGTCAAAAAGATTTGATCTCGTTGAATGTCGTATAATTTGACAACCGCTCAGAAAAGGACTCGTGTCGACAGGTGTAAAGAAATGTTGACAAATTTCAATTGCTGTGCATCAGTAACATTAGGGCGTGCGAGGATTCATTTATCTTATAAATTATCCAACAAAAGCTCGCGCACGAAGCACTTCGATGGAAACGTTTTTGTTTTGGAATATTTGGTCAGGGTTGAATGATATACTACCACAATTGAATGGCAGACCAATCACAGAGGATGAATCACTTTAACTTGCTTGAGAATTTTTGAGTGTTCAAGTCATTAAATTGGCGAGCCTTCCGCGGTACAGTTCCGATTTTGCATCCAATGACTTTTTCTTATTCCTGCAGGTGAAAAACTAAATACGGCGGAGCAGAGTTTTCTGACACTCGAAGAAGCGATTGATGTGTTGAGATCACATGTTTTGGAGTTTTCGCAAACGCAAGCAGAAATGAATTGACCTTCACCGGCAATATTTTGAAAATCAAAGTCATTTTCTATTCTAAATATTTATAATTAATTATCATTCTATATTTACTTGTCAACCCCAAAACTTATATACTATATGTACATACAGTCAAACTTCTATCACTCGAATCACCCTTACCTAATGAAAATGTTTGACTTATGGGGACTTCGAGTTATAGAATAATATTATTTTTTTTTAAGAAACTGCATATATAATTAAAAGTTACAAAATAATCAGAAATTAGTGACTGAAAACCTAAATCCCTTCCATTTTTTATTAAACAGAGATTCTAATTTGTTCAAAGCCTTATGAGGACCGTCAGAGGTAGTGTCATTCGTTTGCAAGTTTAAATAATTTGCTCCACTGAACCCACATCATCACTTATCATTCCCTCAAATCCGAATCTATTGATATGGTGCTTAATAATGTCTTCGTCTGTGGGAAAACCTGCAGTTAAAACCCATTGGCACATAAAGAAGAAACGTCAAAAACAAAAGAAAAACATTCGATGCACAAATACATAAATACTTCCCCGAATACACTAAAAAAAAATAAAAGAGAACATAATTTGATCTAAATAATTCGACTTAGAGGAGCGTGTGCCTACATTAATATTGAGCTATAGAGAAATTCGGGGTAGAGAAGTTCAAATTATGGGACTCAAATTTAGCCTATATTGCCACTCGATGTAGTGCGAATTATAGAAAATTCGATTTTTATATGCTCGAAATAAGTTCACAAATGAAATAAGTCATATATTCCAAAAGGAGTAGCTTCAAAGTAAATACCGCAAATCACACTGTTTAATAATATACCACTTCTTAAACTTCTTTTTTTTTAAATTACATATACATAATTATTATTTAATGATATCTTGAACATCAACATATATACATAATATATATATATATATATATATGTAATATATTATATATAATTGGCGCGTGCTCCCTTTTTGGGTGATTGGCCGAGCTCCTCCCCCTATTTATGGCGTGTGTCTTGATGTTGTTCCACAAATGGAGGGACCTACAGTTTCAAGCCGACTCCGAACGGTAGATATTTTTATAAGGACCTTTTTCATGGCAGAAATACACTCGAAGGTTTGCCATTGCCTGCCGAGGGGCGACTGATATTAGAAAAAACGTTTTCTTCTTTTCCGTATTTCCGAATTCTCAATGGTAGTCACGCACCAACCCATTCGACTACGGCGGTCGCCCACATGCACATAGGCAATAGATTAAGGTAAATAGTTTATTAATACCTATATGAGATTTTTTTAAATCGTCATGGAAAGTGGTTCCAGCCACATGGGATTTGAGGAAAACGAAAAGAAAAAAGCAGAAACAATCAATATTTTCCTTTAAAAAATTTACTGTAATTGTGAAAGTCATTATTTAGTGACGTTATTATTTTCTGCTTTAACACCCTCAAATGCAAACTGTTACATAAAGCGAAGACTTATGCACCTCCGATTTCTTTCAAACTGCAAAGGAATTTCGAAATAAATATTTTATATTATATTAATAATACAGCTCCATAATTTAGACCTTTTTTACTATATCCTCAACAAAAGACTCTGTCGCTTAGAAATTTAAAAGCAAAAAATGGCTGCAGTACCAGTACAAAATTCAAATTAATAGAAATTTCTTTCAAAAAGTCGTAAAACCGTTTACTAAAATGATTTCGAAAACTTAAAACAAGTCCTGTGCCATCAAGTGAGGTTCATGAAAATGGCCAAAATAGCCATTTCCACTTCTATTTTTTTTGGAACATTGACATTTTGCAGCTCTGTGTAATTGATGTGAAACAGCCGATTGAAGAATAATCTTCCGCCAGAGGATTTCTTGAGATCGACGCTAAAAGTATGTTCACATATGTAGCGATTAGCAATAAATCCACTAAAATTAATCTACGCGTTCATATATGGCAGATTACCTGCAAAATTAACAATCAGCTGTTTTGTTTTGAAAGGTTTTCTTCTTCTTGACTCCACATCCTGCCATAAACTTAATGTGGCATTTAATAATGCCACGCGGTATGTATGTATATGGGATTCATACCACTGAAAATTCTTTTAATCAGCTTAAATTATGGGAATTAAGCCCAGTAGTTGATCTGCATTAATTGCAAATAATTTTTGAGATAATTCTGAATTAATGCTGTAATAGAACGATTTTTCTTTGGTAAAGGGAAACAAAATTATCGTCGTGAAATTCGAGTACTAAATTTTAATAATAACATCTTTGCCAACCATTCACTTGTAACGCTTTTCCCCATTTAATACAATATAAATCTCCCTTTGAGCAAAAAGTGAAAGCCTTTACCCTTTGTAATACATATTGGGGGTGTTGGACTATAGGTTTATTCTACAAATATTATTTATTCACTATGAGTTTTCAGGACTAAAGGATCGTTATTGTGTTTCTGAACTGTTCCCAATTACTGTATAATTGAGTAACGGGGGAACAATTACATTTCCATTCTGAACTCTTTTACCACTACTATTTGCTTAAATAACTATGTAGAAAAAAATCAATACGTAGATATATATGTACATATATAATCTTTCTAAACGAAAATACTTGAACTATTTTCTAATATTTTTATAGTATTAACATAGGTCACAGTGGTAGAGGTGGTAAAAAAAAAAACAAATCGCTAGACAACACACTTTTGAACGTTTACTTTAACGCAGAGCAATAAACTTTGCTCTATTCTGTGATTATTTATATATCATTAATAATTGAACTCATTTGCGCCACATTCTGTTTATAATGGTTATATAAAGGTATGGAGGCATATTGTACTTGCTAAACCGGTAGGATAACCACTCAACAAATTAACACCGTGTAATTTTATTTGATGTTGCACTACGTGACTTTTATTTCTTGATATTGATATAATAAGAATATGTTAAAAAAAAACTTACCACATCTCAGTTTCCAGTTAAAAAGTTAATTTTACTTGGATTGATATTTTGATTGAAACGGCAATGCTTTTGAGGTGCTTCCTGTTATCGATTTTAATTTGACAAGTTGCAGCCGCGGGTCGGGATTTGAGTACACATGATGAGGTTTTCGAATTCATTCAATTTCTTATATTATAAATTTACGAATTTAAGCATTGTAAATTTTACAATCAAGTAGCACTAAATTTTATTAATAAAATAATCGTTCTGCGGTTGCAACTTTCAGACAAATGGTTTATGGTCGTAATAAGCGTCCACCCGTGTTCATTATTCGTCGAACTGTTGGGAATTTCGAGCCTATTTTTTCTATACATTACGTTAATGTTCCAATAAGACAAAGCTTCCTTGGAAGTGAATAAAGTGCTGTCTTTGGTTAGATGGAATCGTCGGTCGGTACTTCCTCCAAAATGGAGCTGGTGCCACCGTCTGTGCCAATGGGCAATAATCAACTTTTTATGACCGAAATTGGGTGAAGTTTATCTTGACAACATTTGGCTTCAACAAAACGGAAAGGTTTAGCGATCCGACTATTTCAGAAAATTGTGACATTCAATCTCTAATTGTGATTCAACACCATTGGACTACTTCTTGCGGGGTTATTTGAGATTATTAGTAATATATATGGGAATAAACCAGTCTCAGTTCATGCTTTGAAAGCCAAACAAAGCATTCAAGTTCGTGACATGCGAGTCTATTTAGTGGAAAAAGTGCTCGAAAATTGAGTTCGTCGGTGTCTCTCCTGCAATAGGAACCGTGGATGCCATTTGAAGGATGCTATATTCAAAACTTTATTGTAGCGGTTGTAGTTTATTAGACATAGAGGATTACAATGTGTCATATTTTTTTTTTGTTTTTTTTGGGATCATCATTTGTACAAAATTTTAGTAATTTGGTATATTTTCTTATAGATATCACGTTTTCTCAGCGCCCATTTCTTTGAAATATGTTTATTAATTTTTGCTCATCAATTATCGGGTAAAGAAAAATGCAGTTCATATTACCTGGAGAAGGCACATTCTTGCTAAAATTTGGAAAATTCAAAAAATCATTCGCTAATGAAAAGAGAATCTACATTCAAATTAGAGTACAAGTGCTGTTATACAATTACAATTTGGAGTACTACCTATCCAAGATACATATACTACTACAATCCAAGATACATATATATATACCTTCTGCTCAAATATGAACGAGACGTTATCAATAAAACGATCCGCGGATGACATATGGCAAAAATACATTTTTTGTTTTTTGGTAGGACTGTTATAAGCTTACATGGCAAATTTCAGCGTGATATGTCAGATAGTTTGTTTTCTGTGCTACTGTAAACAAGTCAAGCTCGAGTGTGTTCTTCGAATTCTCTTTTATGACTTCAATTGTCTCAAAATGTTTTCCACGGAGCGGCAACTTGAGCTTGGGAAACAGGAAAAAGTCACATGGAGCCATATCAGGCGAATACAGTGCTTGCGGAACGATATTAACATTATTTTTGTTCAAATAATCGCGAACAAGACGTGATGTGTGAGCTGGTACATTATCGTGATGCAAGAACCATGACTTGTTGTCCCACAATTCCTTCCTTTTAAGACGAATGTTCTAGCGCAAACGCTTTAAAACGTCTAAACAATATTCAGCGTTAACCGATTTTGCGATTTTTGCTATTTTTAAGCACAATTTCCTTTACTTTTCCGATGTTTTCGTCGTTTACTGATGTTGTTGGACGACGTTCATGAGGCAAGTTTTCAACCGAGGTACGGCCCTCTTTGAACGATTTGTACCATTGGAAAACACGTGCACGCGATAGAGCAGAGTCCCCATAGGTTGTCTGCAACATTTTTAAGGCGTCTGAAGCCGAAATTTTGTTGGAATAACAAAATTTCAAACAAATTCTTTGTTCAACTTGAATTTCCATCGTTAAATTCGAAGAACACACTCGAGCTTGACTTGTTTACAGTAGCACAGAAAACAAACTATGTGACATATCACGCTGAAATTTGCCATGTAAGCTTATAACAGTCCTACCAAAAAACAAAAAATTTATTTTTGCCATATGTCATCCGCGGACCGTTTTATTGATAACATCTCGTTCATATTTGAGCAGAAGGTACATATAGTATATATGTAATTGGCGCGTACACCCTTTTTGGGTGTTTGGTCGAGATCCTCCTCCTCTTTGTGTCGTGCGTCTTGATGTTGTTCCACAAATGGAGGGACCTACAGTTTCAAGCCGAGTCCGAATGGTAGATATTTTTTTATGAGGAGCTTTTTCATGGCAGAAATACACTCGGAGGTTTGCCATTGCCTGCCCAGGGGTGACCGCTATTAGAAACAACTTTTTCTTCATTTGGGTGTTTCACCGAGATTCGAACCTACGTTCTCTCTGAATTCCGAATGGTAATTACGCACCAACCCATACGGCTACTGCGGCCGACAATCCAAGATACTTGGAACAAAATCAGCCGAGCCATTGTGTGTCAGAAACACGAATATACATAGAGATCTTCAAATACCGATAATAGGTGACGAAATAAAAAATAGCAGAGCAAAAGTTTTCACAAAATTGCAGACCAATCCAAGCCATCTTGCTACTGTTCTCGCACATACAATCAGCATATGACGAGGATATTCGAGGACTAAAAGATCGCCCCGCGTTAGATGGAGAAACGGAGATCAAAAAGAGGCCTTTCAACGAGCTAGTAATTATGATAGTTAAATTAGATTAATGTTGAAAAACTGACTGTTAGGCTTAACTTTAATTAAACGTGCCTATATCGGTTAAGTACTGACAGTTTATTAAATTCCCAATTTGGATTCAAGCCGACAGCAAAAGAGGCACGTCATTCAATGCAAAGCAAAATTTTATAGAAAGACAGTTCAATATAGAAAATACAAGTGTGGCGTCATCTGCAAGCCGCTACTTTGTTCTTGATGAATTTAACATTTGAGCGACATCAGCACAGAAAACTAAAACAGATTTGTTTTAAATTAAACAAAATACTCGTCATAAAAATAAAGTGCCGTGAAATTAAAATTAAAGTGAATGCTAGCCACCAGTTTTTCTCTGGACTCGTTTTCGAAAACAAGTAAATTCATTCTAGAAAAAACGGTAGTATTTGATTGAGATTCACTCAGAAATGGATTGCAGAATCTGCCTGATTAATTGGAATACATATCTACGTAAATAAATAAAACAACATATCCATTAAAATAATAATAATACAACAATAAATGAAGAAATGTCAATTACGATGCATTTTTTTGTTTTACTTTAGTAGATATACGATAATAATATTGTTTGAAATCAATGAGGGCTAATTATTCGATTCGAGCATCGACAAGTTCTTCGCAGTTAATTATAAGTCATGCAATCAGAATAATGATATTTGTTTAATATGATTAACCTCACTTACATATAATTTCCCCTTTTACTGTTATTTTCTTAACTGTCTTTCCAGCCCCCTGTTCAGTTTCGTTTTAACAAATAAATTGTAACTTATCGTATTTCTTTGTACTGAGGCAAAAAGTTAGCCACCTCTCGTTACATTAACTTTTTAACAGCTAAGTGGAATATATAATATATAGGCCTTGCCTCAAAACCAACATCATTAAGTACTTATACATCATTATGCACATACCTATAGATATATAGTAGTAGTAGTAGTAGTATTTATTGCAAATAAAGTAAAATATACAAAATTTGAAGTTTGCTTATTGTAATATTAAGAAAAAAAAAATATTTACAATAATTTAACGACATGGCATTAAAACCACAAAACGTACAAAGCAATTATTCGGTTTACGGTTTTTTTAAAACCAGTTAAACTCTTTTATTAAATAATCTCTGTATCTAGAGGCATATTTAATGAAACGCAAAAGTTTATCCCAATGATCATTTTCCCCATTAAATTTTCCGAAAAAGTCTTTTCTATATTCTCTTAATATTGGGCAGCGCGCCAGGAAATGTGCTACGTTTCCAAGCTCGTCTAAATAACACATTGAGCAAGTTTTATTTTCTGTGTCAAATCTGTTGTTATTTAAAATTACCATGTCACTTCAAACAGTGACAGCTGCGCATGTCATAGAAAATGTGAAGATCCCGATACCCCAATCGTTGATGACGGAATTATCGTTCCGTTACCCGACCATGACGAGGTGAGAATAGCAATATCACGGCTAAAGAACAACAAAGCCGCGGGCGCCGACGGACTGCCGGCTGAGCTATTCAAACAAGGCGGCGAGGAGCTGGTAAGGTGCATGCATCAGCTCCTATGCAAAATATGGTCGGATGAAAGCATGCCTGCCGATTAGAATTTAAGTGTGCTCTGCCCAATCCATAAGAAGGGCGATCCTGCAATTTGTGCCAATTACCGCGGGATTAGTCTTCTAAATATCGCCTATAAGGTTCTAGCGAGCGTATTGTGTGAAAGGCTGAAGCCCACCGTCAACCAACTGATTGGACCTTATCAGTGTGGCTTCAGACCTGGAAAGTCTACCATCGACCAAATATTCACAATACGCCAAATCTTGGAAAAGACCCATGAAAAAAGAATCGACACACACCATCTTTTCGTCGACTTCAAAGCTGCATTCGACAGTACGGAAAGGAGTTACCTGTATGCCGCTATGTCTGAATTTGGTATCCCCGCAAAACTAATACCGCTATGTAAGATGACGTTGCTCTACACCAGCAGCGCCGTCAGAATTGGGAAGGACCTCTCCGAGCCGTTTGATACCAAACGAGGTTTCAGACAGGGTGACTCGCTGTCGTGTGACTTCTTTAACCTGATGTTGGAGAGCATCGTACGAGCCGCAGAACTTAATCGCTCAGGCACAATATTTTATAAGAGCGTACAATTGTTGGCGTATGCCGATGATATTGATATCATCGGCCTTAACAACCGCGCTGTTAGTTCTGCCTTCTCCAAACTGGATAAAGAGGCAAAGCGAATGGGTTTGGTGGTGAACGAGGACAAAACGAAGTACCTCCTGTCTTCAAACAAACAGTCGGCGCATTCGCGTATCGGCACCCACGTCACTGTTGACAGTTATAATTTCGAGGTTGTAAAAGACTTCGTTTATTTAGGAACCAGCATTAACACCGATAACAATGTCAGCCTTGAAATCCAACGTAGAATCTCTCTTGCTAACAAGTGCTACTTTGGACTAAGTCGGTAACTGAGCAGTAAAGTCCTCTCTCGACGAACAAAACTAACACTCTACAAGACTCTCATCATGCCCGTCCTAACGTATGGCGCAGAAGCGTGGACGATGACAACATCCGATGAAGCGACGCTTGGAGTGTTCGAGAGAAAGATTCTGCGTAAGATTTTTGGACCTTTGCACGTTGGCAACGGCAAATATCGCAGGCGATGGAACGATGAGCTGTATGAGCTTTACGGCGACATAGACATAGCGCAGCGAATAAAGATCCAGCGGCTTCGTTGGCTGGGTAATGTCGTCCGAATGGATGGAAACGCTCCGGCTTTGAAAGTATTCGATGCGGTACCAGCTGGTGGTAGCAGAGGAAGAGGAAGACCTCCTCTGCGTTGGAAAGATCAGGTGGAGAGGGACTTGGCTTCACTTGGTGTGTCCAATTGGCGCCGGTTAGCACGAGAAAGAAACGACTGGCGCACTTTGTTAAGCTCGGCCAAAATCGCGTAAGCGGTTATCGCGCCAATTAAGAAGAAGAAGATGTCACTTCTAGCCCTCATTATCCACATGCTTGATTCTATATCATATTTTTTTAAATAAACCAGACCTTTTGACCAATCTAATTCCCTATATATCCTACTAGTACTTAAGGCTTTTTGTATGTACCTATTCATCCTAGCCTGGTTGTGGTTTGTTAAAAGCGATTTTGCATCTTCTATCCGGCTTTCTGATTGTATGTTATCTGTTCGCCGAATGACATCGTTTTACTAAACAAGTTCTTTAGATCTCTAATCCAGAAGACTTCTTTCTTTATAACAATTTTGGACATATAATGTGGCAGCCGATTTTCTGAGACATAAACAAAATTCTGTGCATATACTTAAGGAATAGTTCTAAGGTGAACAAATGATTTTCTTGCATGCTGGTTTCCCAAAAAAATATGTATGTAGGCATATATGATGGTAGCTTCAGAATTCGCTTTACAAAATACTTTTGCAATATACCAACTTCTTCAAACCACCCGAAACCCCTGTACTGCGTATGATTGTATTGAACGACAAACTGCAAGAAAAAGTTTCCATTTAGCTTCAATTGAAATGTCTTTCTTTTTTAAAAGACAAGTCCACGAAGCATTAATACCATTCTTTGCTGCAGCTGTTCTGTTTTCAACATGTTTTTTAAAATTCATCTGAGGTGTTATTTCCACTCCTAAGTAAGTATATCGAGACACAGTCTGTATTTCTCCCTTACTATAATACCATTTATCCTCTTTACTAAGTTTCCGAACACCATTATTTGAAACTTCGAGCGGTTTACTTCAAAATTCCACAGGTTGCAGTAGCTTTCAAGGTCATTAATCATCACTTGTAGTTTGCCTGGGTGATCCGCTAACAAAATGATATCATCCGCATACATTAGAAGTGTAATATTTTTCCCATCTATGTTTATTCCTCCTTCTAAGCTTTCATGTAAGTCGTTTATGTAAAGAGCAAATAGTATTGGCGATAATAAGCATCCCTGTTTGACGTCTGAGTTTGTTTTGAATGTATCTGAAATTTCTGAGCCATTCCATACAACTGTCTTTGCATCGCTGTATATATTCTCTATGAACATCACTAGTTTCGTTGCAAGACCAATATGGTGCAGCTTATATATCAAGACGTTTCTTGATACTCTATCAAACGCCGCTTTAAAGTCCACATTGGACAATCGCGGCTAAATTAAATATATTGTCGGCTGTGGAGTAGGTCTTTCTGAAGCCGGCTTGATACTCGTTTAAGATACTGTTCCTTTAGTCCAAGTAGTTATTCTTTCGTTAATCATGCCCATCATAACTTTACCAATGTAGTTCATGAATGAAACTCCTCTGTAGTTTCTTACCAGTGCAGGATCCTCTTTTTTGAAGATAGGAAAAACTACGCTGGTTCTAAAAGCCTCGTCTACTTCGCATTTTTCGTAAAGATTTGTGTAAGCACTCGGCATAGCTGCAATGAAAGTATCAGGAGCATTTTATAAGAACTCGTAAGGAATTCTATCAATCCCTGGAGCTTTGTTTAATTTAACTTTGTTTAGCACAGATCTAACTTCGTTTGGTGAAAAAACACAGATCGTCAGCGTGGAAGTTATGTGCATAAAAAAACTTTCAAAATAAACCTTCAATGCATGCGTTGATATGGCGGAACTTATTTCCAAAGCTTCACTCTTTATCTTTTTAACAAATTTCCACTTGCTAGCGCCATCTTTAATGTTGTTAATATTTTCTACAAGCCTGTTATACCATTCTTTTCTATTCCTTATACATAATTCTTTAAAATATTTATTTGCTTTTAAGTATAACAATTTATTTGTTTCACTATAACTTTCTCTAAGGGCACTTAAACTTTGAAATGACGAAATTCTTGCTTCTTCACATTTTTTGTTAAACCACTCATTCTTTCCTAACCTTTTCGATTTCCTTTGGTACCTTATCGACGACTGTTCTATTGCTTCTTGGAGATTTTTAATATTAATTTCTTTTACTCTACTTATAATTCCTATATTTTTATTAAAGTTTTCTTGATACTTCTCCATTTTTTGGATATTCCAATTCAACTTTGGCAATTAGCAACATTTTGACATTTTGCAGGCTCTTCCACCCAACATCAAGTGAAAGTGAAATTACCTTCGAGATCCCCTTTGGTTCTACTATTTAAAACAATTAATCCGAAGTCATTACAAAAATCAAGCAAGATCTTACCTTTACCATTCTCTATCTTATCCTTTGAATTTCTTCTTTCGAACCATGTATCGCCCCCTACAAAGTTTTGGAGTTGGAGTTGTTGTAGATATATAAATACTTTATATTCAAACTTAAATTTTTCTTGTAGAGTACTCCTTATTCAGATGGTGGCAGAATTAGGTTTTAAATTTAGTATTTCTTCATAACCACGCATGAGCGGGGAGGGGACTACTTAGCTTCGTTATTCGTGCGTTTGCAATCGAAGCGTATTTCAAGGCCAATGATTTGTGTGAAACTGCGTGATGCCACAATTATATTATATCACTCAATATTATATCGATTATATTACCGCTGCTGACATTTGTACCGTCGTTTAGCAGATTGACGTTCTTATCCTTAGATAAATCTGCCCCGGTTTTGTGAAACACCGAACCTTCTAGATGGAATAATCTCGTTGTATCAGTTGTTCTTTGAGGCTCTATGAATTAAAAGAGCATCTCTGACATGTGCATGCGGTTATAACAACATGCGGCCTATTTACTTGTGGATGTCGTGTTTTTGATACTGCGCATTAACTCCTTGCTAGGCCATTTAGCTCGACGAAACTCGGGCCCAACTGTTACGCGCCAACGCGCGGTAAACAGATCAGAAGAATATAAACTACTTTGTAATAGCAATTATGAGGCTCTTGACTAATTCTGGTAGCGTACAGATAGAAACTAACATTCAATCACGATCCAGGCTATGCACGAGTCATAATCATCTTTGGACCAAAATTTTCATCACGAGTCAGACTCGTTTAAGCACGGCAAGGCGTTAAGAGAAAAAAGAGCGTCAGATGGCGAGGTTGTTAGTCGTCATAGCTTTTTAAAGATTACAGCCCTTCGACGTCAAACTTTTATCACTGAGTGCAGTTTGTACTGGACGAAGCTGCAACGAGTTAATGGTCTGAGCCCAAGAGTGATAGATTAACAAGTGAACAACAAAAAAAGGACGGCGTTGCACGATAAATCCGCTCGTTAATAACAATAAGAATTAAAAACAATATAACAAAACTCAATAGCGATTTCCGGATGTCGCCACCCCTGTATTCATCCCACTGTGGTATAAGTCTATGATAACTCATGAAATGGTACACATGTCCACAACACTGACAGTACTCCACAACACTGTCTATCCCAATATGATCGATTTATTTTCTCGATTTTAGAGCTGGACGCATTTTTTTTCTGAAACCTGGGGATATAGATTACGATGATTACCGGATAGAACCCCGGGCAAATCGATCAATCTATATTTATTAGCAGGGATTTTCTCGTGGAGGTTGTCCTGACTAGGGCGTCACTCAATAGTGATTTCCTCGAAGAAGATATGTATAGCAAGTCGAATTTTTGTAAGACCCTTGAACTAGTCAGGAAAAAAACTAAAAAAACCCAAGAATTGAAATTCCTTTACCAGGTTCTTCCTATTATAAAATGAGGATGATGTGTTCTTGTAGGGTGCACTACATATATAAAGTTTACTGGGTCATACGAAAGCTGCAATTGTGCTCTAATTTTCATGTATTTGAATTCGCATAACTTTCCTTCCAAATTTGTAGTATACCAAGATGTTTTCTAGTAATATTGCTATATTTTTGAACATTAAGAATTGTTTGTAGAAAATAAATTTTCTAAATAAAATTAATTTCAGAAGAAACACCAGAAAAGTATACCCACAAATAAGTGGTCCTTAACTTTACAATTTGCAATTTAATGCTCCTTTCTTACTAAAACTTAAAATCTGAATACTTTTTTTATAGTTTATTTTAACCCTTAAGCGTTTCCGTGTCAATTTGACACAATTTTTAAACTGAAGAAAACTATTTGATTCAAATTAACCTGGGATTTTAGTTCAGTGTGAAAATCACTTATGAGATTTCAATATTAAAGTTCCTTTTAGTGAGTAGGTATTGTTCCAATGCTTTACCCCAAATAAAGAAAAATGTGCACTACGACGACACATTCGTGATAAAAAATGGACGAGGGTTAAGCGAATAATAAAGGCACTAACAATAAGGGCTTTTGACAATACGTCATATCAAGCGGCGCAACGGGCTACGCTGAGTAGGGCCATAAATCTAATGATTACTGCAAATGTTGCTATCTATGCTCACGACAAGAAAATTCAAGGCATGGAAAAATTACCTACAGAGGATTCTCTCAGGGGATATACACTCTCTTGTTCTGTGGACGTTGTTTATACATAAAATCTCCCACATGCTAAATGACCAAAGGCTTGACACACATGATTATGCGGGCGATTTGCTGATCTGCATTTCAGGAAAACATGAGGACACAATATCGGACCTCATGCAACGAGCACTAAGCATCACCCAGAAGTGGTGCAACAGTAGAAACATTCTATAAATCCAAAAGACAATCCTCGTAGCATTAACCCGGAGAAGTTTCCTTCCTATGATAAAACCGACTCTATGGATAAAATGATGAGTTTTTCTAAGGAAGGAACATATTTTTGTGTGGTGCTTGACAGAAGTGCCTCTTGGATGCCGTTACCAACAGGCGACGAGAGCCTTTTTTCAAGCACTCGCGCGTGGTACTCGAGCACAATAGATGACATTAGAGATTGCAGTTCGTTATGACCCAATAAAATTGAACTAAAGCCGAGTAGTGTTCAAATATTTGTACACGCCAAGAATCGTGGTCATATAGATAGTATGTATGGATATTTTTCTTCTACATTTAAAAAAAATTTATTTATTTAGGCATATGTTAGTCTCTTAATTGACCAGGTCCATAATCAATTTTCTGTGTACATATATATGCAATTATGTTTACTAGACAACCGTTAATACTTAGTACAAACACTAATTGGCTAATGGAGTTGATGTTGGGGTTGAAGATATCCAGAGGCATTGTGCTTTGGCAAGAGGAGCCAATGTGCGCGTGCAAAGATAAGACTAATATTGTTTTCGTTATTCGCTGCACCACTCACCCTTAACCTACTTACAAAATAATGCTTTTAGGACATGATCGATTTTATAATTAAAGAAAACATTTCCTTTCGAAGAAAAATTACTGACTACTAAACAAATTAACTCCCAAATCGAGCTTGGAACTCGAATGGTTATTAAATATTTATTTTAGAACATTTGCGTATGTAGTCAATTATTGAGTTTTAATATTTACTTACACAAATATGTTTTCTTAGATGGACAAATCCGTTTACCTAGATATGTGACACACAATAAATTACCAAACGTGAAAAAAATGAACAAATGGATTTCTCGTAAGTTCTTTGCTGGAAAAATTCTACTAAGTGCATATATAGGCATGCATACAAAATGTCAAAGTAAGGCGTAAATACATATGTACATATAATTTCGGATTGTTCGTGCAAATACTATGTACATATATACAGGGAAACTTCTCCTTACGAACCCCTTTATTAGGCAGACATCTCCCTTGGGCGGAGGTTTGGGACAGTTAAACAAGAGATAATAATACATGGGCCGAAAGCCTAGATTTCGGGTTGGATTTTTTTATTGATGAAAACATGGAAACTATTGGCGATAATAGTACTGACACTGAAAGTATTACCAAAGAATTTAATGAAATGTACTTAACCGAAACGGCTTCGAATGCAGCAATGACTAAAGCTCTCGAATTGTTAAAAAAATGGAAAACCAAACCCCATCTAATAACATATAGTACACCTAGTTTTATGACAGTGAGTGTCCGCCCGAGAGAGGTTTCACTGTTTATGCATATCTGTACGCATATATACATATACTTATATAGGCATACATGCATATGTTTCTCTATATATGCACACATAATTTGATGTAAATGTCTTGATATTGTCCTGAAAATTGAGGAACTTACGGTTTTACTATGTATGTATATACCGCCTCCGTACGGCAGATGTCTTTTGTGGAAATCTTCTTCATGGTAAAAATGCATTGCCAGCCGAGGGGTGACCGCATTCTTAGAAAACAACTTTATATAATTTGATTTTTCATGTCCAGTGAGTGTCGACATATCATTATTTAGCTAATTGAACCTAAATGTTTAATGTTATTGGATCAAAGATGAAATAACTCGAATAATTAAAGTTTCTTTTTGATTAATAATAATTCTAAACAAAATAATTAATCATTACAAGTTTGTTGATATTTTAAGTACGGATTAAGTCTTCATTCATTTGACCCATTCCCAATGCTTTTATTGGTTTGTTTGCCTTTGAAATATTAAAACTGTGCAAGCTCAAAATTTAGTGATTTTACTTAATTCAGACCTTCTAAATTCAATTAATACAATATTATTTTCTCTAAATGTACAAAAAAAGTAGATTTACGTACCGACTCCAATAAGGTAAACAAGAATATTAAGCCTCTTTTTTTCACCAAGACTTTGTGACGAATAGATGAAGCAAATGAACATATGTCGGCAACGCAGATATCAGGCGAGTGAGTAGAGAAAGCGATACATACGATGTTTATGCATTACAACGGTATTGTGGTGCGTGGTGTATTTTTTCCAGAAGGTCAGACAGTTAATAAGTACTCTTATTTGTGCGTTATGAAACATTTACGTGAAGCAAATCGCCTAAAAAGAAACGATTTGTGGGAAAACAACTCATGAATTCTGTGAATTTTTGACTAAAAACGAAACGAATACCATCCAACAGCTATCGAATTCACCTTATATTGCTCCATGCCTTTTTTTCTGTTTGATCGAAGGAAAAACCAGTACGGGGCGTTTTGACACCCGAAAGGAAATAAAGGAAGAATCGAAGACGGCTCTGATGGCTATACCGAAAATAGAGTTCTAGAAATGTTTCGAGAGCTAGATCAAACGGGAACTTTTTGATCAAGGTGGTATTTATTTAAATCGAAATCTATTGTATTACTCCTTAGTTCAAGTACATGTCTTGATGTTGTTCCACACATAATGGATGGACCTACAGTTTCAAGCCGAGTGCGAACGGCATCTATTTTTTTATGAGGAGCTTTTTCATGGCAGAAATACACTCGGAGGTTTGCCATTGCCTGCCAAGGGGCGACCGCTTTTGGAAAAAATTTTTCTTAATTTTGGTGTTTCACCGAGATTCGAAACTATGTTCTCTCTGAATTACGAGTGGTAGTCACGCACCAACCCATTCGGCAACGGCGGAAGATAAGAAAGGAAAACCCAATGTATGTAGACAGTATAAAAGCTTTACTATCTAATAGGTTATCAACAAAATTTAGGAACTATTTTGGAAGCAACCACAGAAGCCCCTGGAAAAAGGGTAATAAAGGAATAAAAATGGGGAAAATAAAACGTCATGGTTCCCTGAACAAGTAAACAAATCAACAAAAGAGAAAAAAGAAGTCATACATGGAGTATAGATCGATGAACACTGAAGATGGTAAGCATCGCTACAAATAAAAGGATAATAGAAATAAAAGAGTCCTACTCGGAAGGCTTCACTAAGCCAATGAAGAGGGATGTATACGGTGCACAAAGAAAAGTGTGGAAGATGTTCAGACATAGAAAGTTGGAAATAAATGAAACTGTTAAAATCCATAAAATTCATTTTGATAAATGGGAAATGTATATCAAGGAGATAAATATAACCATGCCCAACACGGCACCAACCCCTCTTCGATTTGAATATGAATAAGAATAATGAAATAGATAGAATAAAGAAATGCGATAAAATTCTTAAATAATGGAAAGGCGCTTGGCCAAGACCGCATCACAAATGAAGTGTTGAAATATTAAATATCATCTATATCGGAAGCTAGAACAACTTTTTAAAATTATCCTGATACACGAAAAAATTCCATTATACTGGAAGAAAAGTAAAGGGTCTTCCTAGGTGATGTTTAGATGTCAGTAGTAAAAATTCATAGACTGCACCTTATTACGTCATCTTTGCAATATGTCAAGTGGGCAGATGTACAATTTTACACGATAGAACAAATTATCGAAATGTGTTATGAAAATTCTTAGCAAGTCAGTTCAATTAAATGCAACTCTGGTCTAAAGCATAACCTCAATAAGTCAGCTGAATGTAACTCTACGCAACAACTATTTTGATATTGGTCAGAGAAGGGTAGAGAAAGTACCAATTTTGTAGGGTGCACTCGCTAATTAATTTTTAATAAAGTTTAAGTTTGCTTCAAAAGCCCGTAAAATGTTTATTTGTTTTTTTCCTTCTAATATATTGAGTCGACAAAAATAGTCGATCTTTAAAAACAACATATCGCAAAATTCGTGGTGTTTTTGTAGAAATAATCGCCCGAATGAGTTGACAATTCAAAGGTTGGTGAAAAAATTTCTAGAACCTGGTTCTGCCGAGGATATAGAAAGGACTGGGAAACCAAAAACTAAACGTTCTGCTGATAAAATTGCTGCTGAACAGCAAATTGTTATTGAACAACCTTCAACATCGATGTCTCAACGTCCTCAACAATTAGGCTTTCACGGCTGCCTATGCGACCTTTAAAATACCTTCGATTGAGTCAGGCTGAAATATGTACATACATATTACATAAGAAATATTAAAAGAAAGAAATGCTCCCCGACAGATTGTGAAAATTATTAATGACTTCAATATCGAATGTACAACAAAAGTCATGGTGAATGCCAAATTTATTAAAAGCATAGATTGTGCAATAGGAATACGACAGGTGGAGCTCTAAGCCCACAACTATTTAATCTTATCATGGATGAAATTATTTCGGAGGTTAACCAACTTCAAGGTTACAATTTGAATCTGATTTACTAGCAGACTGCCAATATATTCTGTAGACTTCTACATCGCTTCGTGACAACGAGTACGTACAAGTAGTACCGAAAAAACCAAGTCCATACTAATATTTAAAAATCTAACATTCGAGCGGCGTTCTGTTAACTGATTGAAATAAGCAACTGGAAAAGTGGTTGGAACATTTCCAACAAATTCTTGAACTCGCACCCGAACTCACTGTAGACACTTTTAAAAATACAGCTACATAAATAAGATCAATAACAGTTGTTCAGACAGCATAGAAATAAAAGTTGCAATAGAATCTATGAATATAAATAAAGTTCCAGGCATTGATGGTATTACGGCTGAAATGCTTAAGTAGATGCAACGACAAGTGCTAATATGCTGCTGCCTCTTTTCAAAACTATTTGGGAAACCGAGAGGATATCCAACTGATGGCAATAACTAGAGGGGAATCATGCTGTTTAGCTCTACATTCAAAGTCTTCTGCAAAATCTTGCTTAATCGTATACAAGATAAAGTCGAAAAAACACTCCGGAGGGAACAAACTGGTTTCCGTGCTGCGAATTCATGTGTTGCTTCCCTAAGAATCATATTCTTTGACAAATTAATGAAATGCAGCAGCCTTTCAATATGAAATTTGTAGATTTTGAATAAGAATTCGATTATGTTAAGCAAGAAAGCTTATTTAATGCACTGAAACCTAATAATGTTACCATTGCTGGCCAACAGATTGAAGATGTTGAAGAGTTCACGTGTCTTGGTAGCCAAATTACTCCAAATGTTGACGCCTTCGCTGATATAACAGGGAGATTAAACAAAGCGAAAGCAGCCTTTTCGAGAACGTAAATACGTATTTTTAATTCTAACATCAAATCGGTTGTTATTGTTGTAGCAACATAAACATTCCCTATACATATACGAAGAATGCTGCTGAAGTGACAGTCCTTGGCCGAATATAAATCCGGGTCGTTTCGGTTATGTGGAATCGACTGTCGTGCGAACGAACAAATCGGTCTTATTGTAAGGTTGTGAATCTTGGTCAACATCAGTGGAGAAAGTTTTTTAATTACAAGCCTTTGTAAATCGAAATCTCCGTATATTAATACGCGTTTGATAGCCAGAAAAAAAAACAGACGATGAAATCAAGCTACAATTGACGTCGAAATCTGTAAGAGGAAGTGGGCATGGATTGAACACACCCTCAGAAAACCAGGCCAAGAAATACCAACGATGGCCATACAATGGAACTAACAAGCGTATAGACGCAGGGGTAGACGAAGAGGATCCTGGCGACGCAGTCTGCATTGCGAAATAACCCGCAACGATCTTACCTGAACACAATTGAAGCAAAATGCAAACGATAGAAATAAACGGAAATCATTAACTTTGGCACTATGCGCCATATAATCGGCACTTAAATAAACTATAGTAATAATAATACTCTTCTACTTTCAAATCATTGAGCATAAAGATATCGAGGGACCGAAATATCATCACAGAAGTCCGAAAAAGATAACCCAACGACGCGAAAGTGTTGGGTTGTTTGCGTGGTATTGTATGGAAAAATATATAAGTACACGTCAATTTTAAGAAGAAGCCAAACAAACACTGCCGATGTTGTAAAATTTATTTTTGTAAGATCCAGACGGCACGCATTGAATGGCAAAAGCCCCCGATAACACGAAAAGATGGCGCCCTCCCGAAAAGTGTGCGCACAGCTAGATTTCAACTTCAGCAGTGCATTCAGTAATTCAGTGCATATAACAAAACAATACATATATGATATGGTAAAATGTTATACTAAATATAATAATTATATGCTTATGTATTGTATTTATTTACATCAAATATTTATTTGCTTATTAGTATAAATAGTCTAAATAAATATATACAACCTGTACTGCGGCAGTTTAATGAATACCAAGAAGGTAATATATTATCACAAGAATTGATGTCGTCATTCTTCCCAACGGTACATCGTTTTTTATGAGACGATTTTTCATGGCGGACGAGTGAGTTTGTGCTCGACTGCCATTCAGAGAATCTAGGCTGGGAGACCATTAAAACACATGAAACAGAAAATTATAGAAAAAATGATTTCTAATCACGATCGTCCCGCAACAACCCACAAATTACAAATAAAAGTTATTTATATCATTAGATGTTTGATGTCCACAGAGGGCATCAAACTCAGGCCAAATCGAAACACAGTCACGCACAAGCCCACTCCACTGCAGTGCATAGGTTACCACAACCATTTTGTATATCGTGAGAAAAATTGAATTAAAATAACGTCTCAAAATATTTATGTAGTTATATACGAATTAAACTCTTCATAGTCTAACACAAATACAAAATAAAAAATGCACTAATTAAAAAATCCTGTCAGGCAAAATCTTTACGGCTGAGGTACAATGAATTATATATCAATCGAAAGGTATTTTGATGCTGAAGGGAAGAGAAATAATCAAAATTCAAATAAACATATGTGTGTATTTTAAAACGAAAAATCAATTCAAAAATTACACACTTACATATGTTAAAACATGTACTTATGTACATATGTATATGCCTCCTAAATTTATAGTTTAAAATTGGTACTGAATTTGAAGTAGCTTGTTAAGAAAAAGATCATATCCTAGTCAGCGTTGATGAAAATATTCAGCATTGCTGAGAATAAAGTTTTTATCACATTCTTAATGTCAATGGGAAAAAGTTGATGGAAACATTTGTACGCGGGTTATTTTGCATCTCCCTTCGAGTTATGTATTTTGTCGCTACACTGCTCACTCTAATGTTTTTTTCTAGTCAACGATGAATATTTACTTCATTCATCACATCTGACCAATCACAATTCATAACGTAATTTTTGTGGTAATCAAATTTAATGTAAATAACCATCGCAAATTGAATTGTAAAAAAGCGGTATGGTCTCGTTTGCATTAGTTTACATCCAAAGTAAAAATATTTGCAAATGCGTTCAGCATATGTAGTATTAGTAAGAAAATTGTGTATGCACTAGTTTCCAACATCCAGTCCTCGATGGGTTTAGATTAAGATTAATGCAAAAATGAAGTGAAACTAAAGATACGCAAAGGTATAGATGAAAGCAGATACCTAATGCCAGGACAAAGGTAAAGATGAATATGTAGATAAGGAAAATAATGTAGATAAGGGTGAGGTGAAAGATAGAGAACCGAATAAAAATAGAGATGGAGAGATTGGTAGAGATACACATGGTAGAAAAAGTCTGCGTTCACCCACTGTTATAAAGTATTAAAATATTTTAACGTGTTTATCTTAAAACTCTCAGTTATTTCTTTTCACTTATTTCAAAGAAAATTATTCGTAGAGGGTATAACCAAATTTTTTTGGAGTTTGAGCTGCGTCGTGTTGAGATAACGGGATTGTAGTACAGTTTCTTAAATAGGCGGAGCAGAAAAAGTGTGCGTTCATTTCGAATAGTGACGATTATTTGCATGGCAATTACGTTAAATTTAATTTTAAATCATTCATGTAGTTGACGCGGTTAAGAACAAATCTAAAGAGGGAAAAATTGATATTAGAAATACATTTTTTGCTCCTGTGGACCAAAGGCGAAAAGAAATAGATATTGGTGAAAGGAAAATCATTGTAAGTTTGTGGCAAAATAGTAAGAGCTATCGGGAAATCGCGAAAATTGTTGGGAGGCAATACTCCTCGGTCCAAAGAGTGATAAACAACTTCAAGCAAACGAATTGTTTGGAGTCTAAGCCTCGTTCTGGGCGTCCAAAAAAACTGACGGAAAGAGAAGAACGCAACATAACTATTCTTGTGAAGTCTAATCCACGACTAACAGCAAGCCAAATTTCAAAAGACATAGAAGTAAAATACCAAAAGAAAGTACATCCAGATACAGTAAGAAAAATTCTAAAAAGAATCGGATTTCACGGCAGAGTGGCCCGAAAAAACCCCTTCATATCGCGAGTAAATCGACTTAAGCGGATGGCTTTCGCCAAGGAATACGTAAACAAGCCACCAGAGTGTTGGAATAGTGTGATTTTTTCAGATGAGAGCAAGTTTTGCATTTTCGGGATAAAAGGTCGTAAAATTATTTGGAGGAAAAACGGAACGGCACTTGGAAAGCAAAATCTGGTACCTACGGTAAAGCATGGGGGAGGAGGTGCCATGATATGGGGGTGTATGGCTAGTTCGGGCGTTGGAAATATACAGTTTATTGAGTCGATAATGAACAGATATGATTATCTCGATATTTTAAAAACGAATTTGAAAGAAAGTGCAATCAAACTGGGACTCGGTGAAAGATTTGTTTTCCAACAGGACAACGACCCGAAACACACAGCAGAGATTGTTAGGTTGTGGTTGTTGTATAATGTTCCAAAATAACTTCGCACACCCCCACAATCACCTGACCTTAACCCCATTGAGCACTTATGGGACGTTCTAGAAAAAAAAACGAGAGCGTATAATAACTAGCAAGGAAATGCTTAAGAACGCGCTTAAAGAGGAATGGGAAGCCATAAGTCCAGAAATAACAGCCAAACTAGTTGGATCAATGAAAAGACGCCTTCTAGAAGTCATAAAAAGGCGTGGATATCCAACTAGCTATTAATTTTAAAACATTCCTATGATCTTAAGCCTTTTATTTTATTATTATTGAAGTGAACGCAAACTTTTTCCGTTTAGTTTGAATGGCCTTTTAAATTTTATGTGATCTCATTTTAAATTTGATTTTGTTATTGGTAGCGAAATATGTGTGATATTTACGTTTAAGTGAACTAAATAAAACTCATTAAAAAAAATGTCTGAAATATTTATTGTTTTGAACTTTTTCTAATGCAAAGAATATTTGCATAGGTGAACGCAGACTTTTTCTACTATGTGTATGTTAAATGTAAGTGACAAAGATGATAAATCTGGTTGCATTTCAACCACTGGGCGAACATTAGTTAAATGCTATTAAAAGGTGTATTTCGTACATGTGCCTATCGTATATGTAGTTACAAGCTAAGCGTTACAAATTTTCTGTGGAATAATTCCCCAATATATCAAAAGGTGCATTTCGAAGTAAATAAAAAGGACGACCCACCTCATGCCAGAAGAACATATGCAAATATTCCAATTTTGAGTTAATTTACTTGATTAACCTTTGCATGTTATACGAGTACGTCATACCAAAACCTATGATACCATGCGAGCGAGAAAACCCTATACATATTATATATTTATATCACAAACCAAACTTATTAATTTTCTTAGAGCAATGCACTTTCAATGAGCTCGATTATGGGTTGGCACGTGCCACCATTCGGAAGTGGTCATAAAAAATATCTGCTGTTCGGATTGGGCTTAAACTGTAGGACCCTCCATTTGTAGAACAGCATCAAGACGTACACAACAAGTAAGAGGAGGAGCACGGAGCTAAATAAAATAAATAAATAAATTCCCTGCGTTGGTAGGGAAGATCCTCCTCTGGTGCACTGCATTGTTGACATTTTAGACGAGCAGAGACGCAGTTATTTTGACCGAAGTGGAAGCATGTTCGTATCAATTATACAAAAATACTAAATATACTAAAGATGTTTCTTTAAAAGCTCTTTTTTAAAATTTACTAAAACCCGCAACGAAACGATCAAATTTGTGGGCAATGTTTATGCTTATTAATAGAGCTTACGAAAGGTATACGCTTTACAAACGGTCGCGGGGATATAATGACGCACGACATGTTGGTCAACCGAAATTCCTTTCCATTGCAGATTGATTTAAGAATTTGAGGGAACGCATCAGAGATCAGCCAAAGGCTTCATTGAAATTCATGGAATTGAGTACTTTAGAAATTTATGTGTGAAATATAGTTTTAACAATAAATTATTTAACTTAAATAGATCACATCAAAAACATTGATTTAATAAATTTTCACTAAGCGACGATAACACGAAATCTCATCCATCGACACTAGTGACCGACTTTTTACGTCTTAACTGTCACCACACTCCATATTCCCGACGGCTGTTACTTTTCGGAAGGAAGTGTCAAAGTCAGAGTTTTACGGTAGTACAAAACACTCAGTTGGCTAAAACTTTTATTTTATTTTATTTTATTTATTTTATTCATTTTATAAATCCTTGGCTCTCGCTAGACCCGCACATAAGTAGGTAACTCTTGCTCTTGGCTGCGCTCAAACTTGTTTCTAACCAACAGTGTTGGCTAAACTTATAATTGAGGACGAAAGTTTAAATGAAAGTAACATTTTACAGATCCATACGCAATTTCAGCGGATGATATCTAAATGAAGAATCCTAGGGCAAAGAAATTAAGGCCCGAAAATTCTGGCATATACTCGTTCCTATACTCCGACGACTATATAGTAAGTATCACAAGCGATTTATGGAACATGGTGTCTATTTGTTGGCTCTCTGTCATATACTCGTACAAACTTAGAGAATCTATGTATATTAATCACGATAAGAGATTGAAAATTTGTTAAACTACTTTACAACAAAAAAATTGTTGTCCAGCCAATTGGAAAGCTAACAAAGGAAGTATTACTTGTAAGTAAAGTGCTGGAAAATATGCTACCACAACAATTATCTAAATCGCGCCGACAATAGCTTTGCTACAAAAATTTACATA
The DNA here is from genome assembly GCF_028408465.1 of Anastrepha ludens. Classification (NCBI taxonomy): domain Eukaryota; kingdom Metazoa; phylum Arthropoda; class Insecta; order Diptera; family Tephritidae; genus Anastrepha; species Anastrepha ludens. The sequence continues at coordinate 77,610,313 of NC_071502.1, forward strand.
TGCATGCGAACATTAGTTTTCTTTAATAAATTATAGTTTTCCAAATGGCCTAGATAAATCATTCTTACTGTCACGTTGTTTATGTTCAAAAGAATGACGTATTACTCGTTTGTATTGATTACAGTGGGAAACGACAGGTTCTTATAAAAGTGCTCTCGAAACTATATTACACGGGCATGACGCGACAAATGTTTAGTTTTTTTATGAAGCTTCACTGTGAACATTAAAAATATGCACCTATTAGCTGAATATTTAAATTAGCAACTAATAAAATCTACACATACTCGTATACCTACATGCATATGGAATGAATGTAGTACACAAGCAAATACGCAGCCTGCCCTACTCTGCCATTAAGGCAAATTGTTTTATTCTAACGCCTGAGGCTACACCATACTTTTGTTGTTCCATCTTCTGTAAAAATAAATAAATTTTTTGTATTTCTCACTCAAGAGCAGACGAGATAGAGCGGACCATGCGAAAAATGCGGATTTCGAGATTTAATCCACATAAACACTTTACATAGTAATTGCCTTTTTCTTCGGGATGACTCCAGTGAAGAGGAAATTCTCATGAGTACTGTTATACTGGCATAGTGATTGCTTTTGAGGTTTGTCGAGCACAGTTTTTTGTATAACAAGTCTAGTTCGATTACATAACATAAGATTTAAATGAATTAATGCAAAGGAAACAATTAATTTGGAAACTTATAATTTATCCGAAGATAGTTAAGTCACGAAGTATTGAGGCCGCAAGATGTTTTTATCGGCAGATTTTGTACGTAACAGGAAAAGATTAGAAGAAGAATAAAACATTTTGTTTTTATGTCCCAAGGTGAGTCCCGGTACCAAAATTTTCCGCTAATATTGGCATCCCTAGTATTTTCATGGACTAGGTCTCAGTGGCAGTGGTAGTAGCTCAATTTTAGGAACGCCAGTATTTATTTTATATCTGGACTTCAATACAACTTAGTGAGTTCATTTACTGTAAAAAATGTATTACTTAGGTGGTCAAGGCACCAAGTCCAGAATTAAAACGGACTATGAATACCACGTATATTTGTTTCTAGTCCTCACACAATAACCTCAAACAAACGTCAACATTGATGAACATAAAACGACGGGACGTCTGGAGATACACGGCATTCATGTTGTTATTGTTGTTGTACATGTGCGGGGAGTGCTGCTGGAATGAGAGTCATTGGCCGGATATATAGTAAATTCGGGTCATTCCGGTACTGCAGAACCGACTGTCGGGCGAACGACTCACAGCATTCATTACTGGCTTTGGGTCTGGCCAAAAATGGGCCTCACAACACACTCTGTCTCTCACAGTTCTAAACAATCAGAGAAAAGGAAACGATTTTCCATTTTCTCTGCAAATGCCCTACCCTATGGAAGGAAAGAATGTAAACCCTGGGCAAACCACTGTTCGAAAGTCTCGAACAACTGTCTGGCTTAGACGTCAACAACCGAACAAACTGGATATATTCAAACTGTAAATAACAGTTAAACAAGTTGGTAATGGAGATTTTTTTATAGTTCTTTGTCGCCTCCTAACGGCAAACGGTTTTCTATGAGGAGCTCCATGGCAGGAATGCACTCTGGGGCTGCCATTGCCTGCCGCTATCATAAAAACTTTTTCTATCAATTGGTGTTTCGTGCCGATGCTGTCGAACCTGTGTACTTCCGAATGGTAGTCACGCACCACCATTCGGTTACGACGGCCATTTATGTACCTTATATGTAAAAATATACTTGTGTATGTATGCACATATATACTTACTCATTCTCACGTGAACGTAGAAAAACCGGAGTATTCCTCGAGGTTATACCACCGGAGCTGCTGGTTGTCTTCTGAGGAGTACTTCGCCGCATGCCGTGGGTCAGGCTTCGTGAACGTGGTATACCAACAGATATATTTTGTGCTTGTGTGGGCGTGAAACTTTTACCTGGGCGACGTGTACGTGAATTTGATAGTCGACTTCGGCGACTACTGGAGCCAGAACCGGTACCGACGCCACTTTCATTGCTACTGCCACCACTGCTATTTAAATGGGGGACGCTGGATGCACGTGTAACCATAATTTTAAAATTCTTTCAATCGGGTCTTTTTAACGTAGTAAATTTTTTAATTATAAATTAGTATTTAAACATCGATGTTTCAGTTATCTTATTACCGACCATTCTCTAAATAATTTTCACATTTTCATATATGTATGTATGTACTTGCGCAATTATTATTCATTCATCACTCAATCAAATGGTAAAATCAGGCGCCATAATTTGCTCTCCCACTATTTCGACTAAGTTACGCGCATTTGAAAGTAGCTGCTTATGTACATACGTATGGACATACATATGTATTACGTATTTACATTACAACTCAGGTGGGCATAGGCATCAAAATCACGAGATTCGAGGAAAATGCCCAAAGGGGTGGAAAAGCACGTTTTGCGCCTAAGTATATACTTTACTTAATAATATTATGTGTATGTACTAAACATTCGCGGCGTTTTGAAACTAGTCGATGTTTCTACTTCAAAATCCCAATTCAAACTGACGGCCGTGAGTGGTACGGCTACTTTTTATTCGAACAGGTTCGTTAAAAAAGTCGATTAATCGGAATATGGCGGCCAGTGTCCTTTTCGCTTAATGCGTTATAGCAGGAGATTTATGGAAATTTTAGCTCTCCATTCACTTCGACTGTTATGAAGACTACGGTCATAGCTTGACCGCTAGCAACATTAGCCAAGCAGAGAAAAATATGCCGAATATTTAAATATAGAAGAGCGCAACAACTCGGTCACACTTTTAGCGAATTACACATTCAAGGTTATCTCATAGTACAGGCAAAATATTTAGTACTTCTAGCAATTGAGCTACACCTGTTATATTATATGTATAATACATACAATTGCAATATGAAACTTTGCTATTTTAAATTTTAAAAGTTTGATAAATTGAAAATTGATTCGTGAACTGTTGATTGATTCAAGTTAAAAATATAAAAAAAATATTGAGCAGAACTTTTCAAATAATCTATACTATAAAGGTGAATGTCTGTACGTTGTCCGCGCATCACTACGAAGCGACAACACCAAATGACGTAAAAAATTTATACATTCATATTTTCACCCAATGAAGGTTATAGGCATATAGGTGGCCGCGCCACCACTCTTACTAATAATCGAATATTTGCTTAAATTTAATCTAAAAAAATCTTAGTTTTTCCTATTTCCCACTATTTATAGCACACTCTATACTTCATAATCCGCATAAGCTGTTCAACTATGACCCAAATGCAAAGTTCAAAAACGGTTTGAGATAGAAAATTAATAAAAATAATTTTGCTTGATATTTTTTGGAGCAACGGATGCCGGGTATTGTAATATTATGGTTATTAATAAAAAATTATTTTCTATGAAATTATTGTTTGTAATTCTTTTAGATACATATCCTAAATGCCTCAAAACTACTCCTACGCGAGCGGGGCCGCGGGTTAAAGCTAGTATATACAATAATATTATAATACATCTTTAGGGGATACAATTCTTATGGATAGGAGTGAAAGTTTACAGGGGACTGATTCTAGAATAATTAGAATAAAAAAACTGTACAAACATTTAAGACCTTTACGTAGTCTGTATGGCATAAGTTTTTTGGACAACTTAGAAGAGGGTGTCTTTTTTTTTAAATTTTGTTTAGCCTTTCCTAAATCAACTTGAGCGCATATAAGTTTATCAATAAGCAAAACGTACATACGAGTACATTGCCCGTTTGCTGGGAAAACCTCAAACAATTAAAAATTCGAAAAAGTCTTCAAAATTTTGCTGGTTATAACGTTCTCCCAGCAAGGTTTGGCTCAATATCTCGGCAATACGTATGTTGGCCAAGTTATCCTAGATTGATATTTTCTTTATTGTTTTAAGCTAACTTTGGAACGTTCTGGAACTTTAACTTCAGGTAGCACCAATCATGTGTGCGTGCTTTTAAAGTTGGACTTAATTCCCAAATCCCAGTGTATTATTACCCAATTTACATAAAAGCTGTGTACAAGGAGACCAGCATTTGACCGAATGAGGAGAGTGCTAATACAAGGTGGGCCATATAGCGTTTGCTTTTTGAACCACCTATTTTTTTGAGAATGGTAACACAAATGACATGTCAAATGTGTTCATAATTTACTTAAAGGTTTGACATTTACGAAATGGGACACTATACGCTTGAACAAAATTGGGAAATATTGAAAACCTATTTCCAAAGTGGTGAGTCTTCTTCTTCTTCCGCGGTTACAGTAAATGGCGAGCGTTACCGTGACATGCTCAAGGAGTTTTTGTTTCCAAAAATTGAAGAGGATGACATGGACGACATTTGGTTTCAACAGGACGGTGCAACTTGTCACACTGCCAAAGTTACACTCGAACTTTTGGCTACCGTTTTTGGAAACCAAATAATCAGCCGAAATTCCGATATCAATTGGCCGCCTCGGAGCTGTGATTTAAGCCCGTTGGACTATTTCTTGTGGGAAGCCGTTAAGGACAGATGCTATGCGAACCATCCAGAGACGATTGATGCTTTAAAACACGAAATCGAAGTTGCCATTCATGAAATTGGAGCCCAAACAATCGAAAATGTGCTTAAAAATTGGGTTGATCGAATGGCCTACTGTAAAGCCAGTCTTGGCAGTCATTTGAACGATATTATTTTTGATTCATAAATGACAATGTTCAATCTTCAAAATAAAAAAAGAAAGTTTGAAAAAATATTGATTAGTTTTTTTTATAGCCAATTTAAAAAAAAAATGTTACATGGCACACCCTATATAATCTTTAGCACGGCAAAGCCGATGGAAATGGGTTTTTAGGGTGACGATTGTCCAAGAATATTTTCTTGATAGGATACTATAGGTCAATTGTTTACATGAAATTAATCCAAATCGTTATTTTGTTGATAAAAAAGATCATGTTTTAGACGTGAAAAGTATAGGCTTAGACCTTATGATATAGAAGCTATTGCAACTGTGGAAAAAAATGCAGAGCTTACGGAAAATCACTACAAAATTAATTTCATTTGAAAATGTACACTCTTTTATTTTTACTTTGAATACTTTGAAAGTGGTGTTTCGTGGTGAAAACTAGGATGGGAATAAGTTTTGTTGATTGCTTGTCTTTAATGAAGAGATTAATGGCGATTCGTAGAAAAATCTTTAATACCTATGCTTTGCTTTGATGACTTGAAAAAGTTAGCATTTGGGCTCCAGTGTCATATGTCAGATATGCACCTTTTAAGGTGTCTAATAACCTAACGGTGACTTTTGCACCCACCTTCGTAACACTCTGTATAATTGAGGGAACAAACTAAGGAAATTAATTATTAAGGGTCTTTCAATATAACTTCGTTTATGTACGAATTTAACTTAGCGCTTACAGAAGGTATTGAAATTCCCATGACTCGCTTAATTTACTTAACGTAATTTTTATTCAACAACCACCTATAAAGTATTTTTGTGCACATTTTTTATTACTATTTTTATTTTATTTTTGGACTAACTACTTTTTATTTCTTTATTTCGAATTAAAATATCAAACATTTCCCGAAACAGCCGGCAAGTGACGCTCACAGTCAACGGATTTGAGTAAAAATCTAGGATTTGTGGGAAAACTACTAGTGGATTTTATGCCATGATAACGCACCGTCGCACAGTGCCATCATTATCCGTTAATTTGGAAACAAGAAAGAAATTAAGGGGGGAGCCTGGTTGATAAGGTAAAAAAATCAATTTTTTTTTTTCGTTTTAAGCGATTCCTAATATATTATATTTCAGAATATTCACACAAAGTTACAGAGCCTAATTCTCAATATTTCCGTAGATACAAAGCCAAAGGTAGGCGAGCGTTAGGTAGTTACGCTGTGACCGGACAGCTATAGTACAAACTTTATCTTCTTTTCTCGACTTTTAATTTTTATGATTTCTTTGAATTGGCGTACATGAATGAAAAAAACTAATGAACCTTTTGAGATGAATCATAGCTTGTTCCCTTCAGTATTAAATTCTCTTCTATTTGAACTAACAAAATAGATAAAAAAAAAATTTTCAAGATTTTTATACCAAGTTGAAGTGAATTTTTTTTTTATAGAAAGGCATTTTTTTCTTTAACACCTCCAAAAAGTTGAAATTTTGGAATTTCTCTCAGTTTTCTTAGTTCATCTAGAATAAAAAATCATGATAATTAGAAATCCATTTTAATTTTTTGCTTTAGATAATAATTACGAGCTGTATCTTGTACGCCAGTTGGAAACTCCAGCGTTGCAGCGCTCTACTAATTTCTATGTTATACATTTTTTTCAACTTATTTTAACCAGTACAAAAATTTTTTATACGTTTTAAAAGTTCATTAAAAGATAGAAAAAACTTTGCGGTGCTAAATTAAGTTTTTCCTTGAAAAAAAAAAATCGCAAAGAGATGCAATTTTTAGACCTCATAAACCAGGCTCCCCCCTTAACACCATCCAACAGCCATCGAATTTATCTGATGTTGTTCCATGCGATTTTTTTCTGTTTGATCGAATAAAAAACCCACTACGGGCAACCACTTAGGTGTTTTAGCAGTCGATTTAAAGGCGTTTTAACAGTAATGGAAAAATCAAAGACGACTCTGATGACTGTACCGAAATTAGCGTACCAGAAATGTTTCGAACGCTGGATCAAACGCCGGCATAAGTGCGTTGCGGTTGATGGGGAGCACTTTGAAGGCGATTCACTTTTGAGGAATAAACTTGTTTTTTGAATTGCCTGAATATATTCCAGGAACTTTTTGATCAAGGGTATATTCATATTGACCGCAACCAGGACGCGTTACCACCCTTCTTCTTCTTCTTCTTCTTAATTGGCGCGATAACCGCTTACGCGATTTTGGCCGAGTTTAACAAAGCGCGCCAGTCGTTTCTTTCTCGTGCTAACCGGCGCCAATTGGACACACCAAGTGAAGCCAAGTCCTTCTCCACCTGATCTTTCCAACGCAGAGGAGGCCTTCCTCTTCCTCTACTACCACCAGCTGGTACCGCATCGAATACTTTCAAAGCCGGAGCGTTTGTATCCATTCGGACGACATGACCCAGCCAACGAAGCCGCTGGATCTTTATTCGCTGCGCTATGTCTATGTCGTCGTAAAGCTCATACAGCTCATCGTTCCATCGTCTGCGATATTCGCCGTTGCCAACGTGCAAAGGTCCAAAAATCTTACGCAGAATCTTTCTCTCGAACACTCCAAGCGTCGCTTCATCGGATGTTGCCATCGTCCAAGCTTCTGCGCCATACGTTAGGACGGGCATGATGAGAGTCTTGTAGAGTGTTAGTTTTGTTCGTCGAGAGAGGACTTTACTGCTCAGTTGCCTACTTAGTCCAAAGTAGCACTTGTTGGCAAGAGAGATTCTACGTTGGATTTCAAGGCTGACATTGTTATCGGTGTTAATGCTGGTTCCTAAATAAACGAAGTCTTTTACAACCTCAAAATTATAACTGTCAACAGTGACGTGAGTGCCGATACGCGAGTGCGCCGACTGTTTGTTTGAAGACAGGAGGTACTTCGTTTTGTCCTCGTTCACCACCAAACCCATTCGCTTTGCCTCTTTATCCAGTTTGGAGAAGGCAGAACTAACAGCGCGGTTGTTAAGGCCGATGATATCAATATCATCGGCATACGCCAACAATTGTACGCTCTTATAAAATATTGTGCCTGAGCGATTAAGTTCTGCGGCTCGTACGATGCTCTCCAACATCAGGTTAAAGAAGTCACACGACAGCGAGTCACCCTGTCTGAAACCTCGTTTGGTATCAAACGGCTCGGAGAGGTCCTTCCCAATTCTGACGGTGCTGCTGGTGTTGAGCAACGTCATCTTACACAGCCGTATTAGTTTTGCGGGGATACCAAATTCAGACATCGCGGCATACAGGTAACTCCTTTCCGTACTGTCGAATGCAGCTTTGAAGTCGACGAAAAGATGGTGTGTGTCGATTCTCCTTTCATGGGTCTTTTCCAAGATTTGGCGTATTGTGAATATTTGGTCGATGGTAGACTTTCCAGGTCTGAAGCCACACTGATAAGGTCCAATCAGTTGGTTGACGGTGGGCTTCAGCCTTTCACACAATACGCTCGCTAGGACCTTATAGGCGATATTTAGAAGACTAATCCCGCGGTAATTGGCACAAATTGCAGGATCGCCCTTCTTATGGATTGGGCAGAGCACACTTAAATTCCAATCGGCAGGCATGCTTTCATCCGACCATATTTTGCATAGGAGTTGATGCATGCACCTTACCAGCTCCTCGCCGCCATGTTTGAATAGCTCAGCCGGCAGTCCGTCGGCGCCCGCGGCTTTGTTGTTCTTTAGCCGTGATATTGCTATTCTCACCTCGTCATGGTCGGGTAACGGAACGACAATTCCGTCGTCAACGATTGGGGTATCGGGATCTTCACATTCTCTATGACATGCGCAGCTGTCCCCGTTTAACAGGTTCGAGAAGTGTTCCCTCCATAATTTAAGATTGCTCTGTACGTCAGTCACCAGATCGCCGTCTTTGTTCTTACAGGAAAACGCCCCGGTCTTAAAACCTTCTGTAAGCCGCCGAACTTTCTGGTAGAATTTTCGGGCGTTGTTCCTATTGGCCAGCATCTCAAGCTCCTCGCACTCACGTATTTCGGCCTCTCGTTTCTTCTGTCGGATAATACGTCTCTCTTCCTTTTTCAGGTCTCTGTAGCGATCCCACATGGCTCGCGTTGCGCCCGATCGCAGCGTGGCTCTATAGGCAGCATCCTTTCTTTCTGCGGCAGCATGACATTCCTCGTCGTACCAATTGTTTTTTCGGGCTCGCCGGAATCCGATTTCTTCTTCGGCGGCGGTACGTAGGGAGCGAGAAATGTTGCTCCATTGCTCGCGCATGCCGGTTTGTTGGGCAGTGCTCTCCGAGAGCAGGAGTGAGAGTCGAGTGGCGAATCTTCTGGCTGTCTGTTGTGATTGCAGCTTTTCGATGTCGAACATTCTTTGCGCAGGTAGATGTACGTTTTTTGCTGCACAGAGGCGGGTGCGCAGTTTGGCTGCAACAAGGTAATGATCCGAGTCGATGTTGGGTCCTCGGATCGTACGTACATCTAATACACTAGAAGCGTGTCTTCCATCTATCACAACATGATCGATCTGGTTTCGCGTTTTTCGATCAGGAGACAGCCAGGTAGCTTGGTGGATTTTTTTATGCTGGAATCTGGTGCTGCAGACTACCATGTTTCGGGCCCCGGCGAAGTCGATCAGCCTCTGTCCGTTACCGGATGTTTCGTTGTGCAGGCTGAATTTTCCGACTGTGGGACCAAAAATTCCCTCCTTGCCCACCCTGGCGTTGAAGTCGCCAAGCACGATTTTTATGTCGTGGCGGGGGCAGCGCTCATAGGAACGTTCCAAGCGCTCATAGAAGGAATCTTTGGTCGCATCGTCCTTCTCTTCCGTCGGGGCGTGGGCGCAAATTAGCGATATGTTAAAAAAACGCGCTTTGATGCGGATTGTTGCGAGACGCTCGTCCACCGGAGTGAACGACAGTACTTGGCGACGAAGTCTCTCTCCCACAACAAATCCGACACCGAATTTGCGCTCCTTTACATGGCAGCTGTAGTAGACGTCGCAAGGTCCTATGTTTTTCTTACCTTGCCCCGTCCATCGCATCTCTTGGATGGCAGTGATGTCAGCCTTTACTCTCACGAGGACATCAACCAGCCGGGCAGAGGCACCTTCCCCATTAAGGGACCGGACATTCCAGGTGCATGCCCTCAAATCATATTCCTTATTTCGTTTGCAGGGGTCGTCATCAGTAAAGGCAGTTCTCATCCGAGGCTTTGCAGTTCTTTTCATTGGGGGGGATTTTTTAAGTGGCGGGTCCCAAACCCAGCGCACAACCAGCTATCCTGGAAGGTCCCAAACCCAGCGCACAACCAGCTATCCGCGTTACCACCCTAACGTGTATAAATGAACACGTGCAGTGGTGTGTGCACAGTACAAATGTAAATAGTTAGCATACAGATAAACATACAACAAGGTGTTGCTAATTCGTGGGTATATTTACTAAGTGTTGAGCGGGAGAATGTTTTTGATACCAAGCGAGCTTTTAAGATTTCTGTTTGGGTTTTTTATACTTTTGTTTTCGTAATTTATGTAAGTATGTTGGTGAAATATTTGTATGCATCATGTAAAAACACCCACATGTGAAAGTGGCGGGAAAACTTCGTGCATATGTAAATAAAATTATTTTCATGAATTTGTCCTAAGTGTGTATGCATTTACTTACTTGTGTGTACATACCAAATACGTTTTCACAATATTGCATTTTATCTTATAACTAAAGATTACTTTCCACATTTATTTTAATTTCTTATTTAGGCTTTTTCCCTGACAATATTCAGACAATAAACAGCTGCTATAGCATAACAGACTTTTGCACGGTTTATCCAATAGGTTTTTAAAATTTAAAGTTGTACAATTTCACTACGAAACTTAGCTATTTGAAATTTTAACAATCCGATTAACTTAAAATTGATTGGTGAATCTAAGCATTAAAGTTAATAATTAAAAAAAACAGTAATCCAATTCTGAGTACATGTCAAATATGGTCAAACAATGGGCTGTGCAAAACGGAGCATTAATATTGGCTGTGATTCTTCCTCAATTATTTATGGGTTATGCCATTGCCCTTATTAACATTTGTAAGAAATCTATGTTGGGATTTGCGTGCTTCCGCAGTAGCTAAACTTATTGCGCATGTAATTCTCAACCGGTTAAAATATCCCCTGGAAGCAACTATTAGCTCTTGACAAACCGGTTTTCGCAGTGGCTGCCTTTAGCAATGCAAACCAACAGAGGGGCATTCAATGGCAGATTAACAATACATTTTTCAGATACCTGGCTACTTTTTGCAATAAATCTGGCCGTATGAAATCAATGGTGGCTTGAATATTGTAATAAATCGATTGTTAAGCGCGCTGTATGGCAAGTTTCGCCGTTTTGTTAGCACCAAATATCATCGATGTTTAGAAAAAAAAAAAATTCAATCAGCATGGCTCGATAGCGCTCGCCATTAGTCGTAACGGCAGCTCCTTCCTCATTTCGAAAGAAATAAGGACCGATGATGCCGCCAGTGCTCCATGAGCTGTGCGAACAGATTTATTTTTATTTTTTTCAATATAAATTTCCACAATTTGGAAGCATTGGTCTGTCGTTAAACGATTCATGATGACATGCCAAACCTTACTGAACAGAAATGTCAACAAAGTTTGTAGTTCTCAGCTGTCAAAGGCCAAGGACCTGTCATTCCAGCACCTTTCTCCGTACATATGGTACATATAGGTGGAATATTTATAGTGCCACAACAACAAAAAAGTGAAGTTGGAGTTAGGTATAACGATCGACGACCATTAACAACTTGAAATTCTCGTATGGAATCGCCACGAAGCTACAACACCTCAAAATCTACACTCTTGACACAATGAACACCAAAATTAAGAAAAACAATTTTCTAATAGCGGTTGCCCCTCGGCAGGCAATGGCAAATTCATTCTGCCATGAAAAAGCTCCTCATAAAAAGATCTGCCGTTCGGAGTCGGTTTGGAACCGTAGGTCCCTCCATTTTTGGAACAACATCAAGACGCACACCACAAATAGGAGGACGAGCTCGGAAAAACACCAAAAAAGGGTGTACGCGCCAATTATCAGGTCGGTCCATAACTTCGTGCGTATTTTACCCATAATTTCACTTTTGTACGATTTTTGCGTACAAAAAATTATTCGCGGAATACAACGGAACTATTTATATTTCCTTTGATAAATTATGCATTCAACAAGTGGTTTTAATCGCGGATAGAAGCACATGTTGTTAAAAAATAAAATGGTATCTTCGAACGCGTATAAGAGGCACATTTTGTATTTTTTTTATAAAAGTGGTAAAAATGCAACAACTGCTGCTGCAGAAATAACCACTGTTCACGGAGAGGATATCGTGAGTGTAAGGACTGCGCAAAAGTGGTTTTCAAAATTCCGAAGTGGCAACTGACGTGGAGGATGCCCCGCGCGCTGGTCGTCCTGAAGTCTTTAACTCCGACGCCTTGCTCGAACTCGTGGAAGCTGAGCCAAATTTGACAGTCGATATGATAGCTCAGAGGTTAAATTCATCGCATGGAACAGTTCACAGGGAAAAGTTTCAAAGCCGGGAAAATGGGTTCCGCATAGACTTTTCGTCGCCAACCTTCAGCAGAGAATGAATGTGTGTTCTCAGCTGCTGCAACGGCTTGAAAATGAAAATTTTTTGAACCGTATCGTTACTGGTGATGAAAACTGGGTCCTTTACAATAATCCCTTTTCGCAAACGCCAATGGTTAGATAAAGATGAAACACCAGAACCGACCCCTAGAAATGGCCTTCACCCCAAGATGATTCTCCTGTCTATTTGGAGGGATATGGCCGTTATTGTTTATTATGAACTTAGGAACCAAACCAGACGATAACTGCCGATTATTATTCCCATCAGCTATCAAACCTGAATGAGGACTTAGCAAAAATCGACCGTCTTTAGTGAATAGACGCAAAGTTTTGTTTCGCCACGACAACGCAAGACCTCATAGCGCAAGGCAAACATTAGGCAAGCTGAACGAGCTCGGATGGGAGCTAATGCCGCATCCACCATACTCTTCGGATATTGCATCTTGTGATTATCACCTTTTCCATGGACTTCAATCCCATATGAGTAACAAGAACTACTCCTCAAAAGAAGCTATAAAAAGGGATATCGAAGCGTATTTTGGCTCCAAGGACAAACAATTTTTTTAGCAGGGAATTAAAAATTTGCCTAAACGTTGGGAATACATTGTAAATAATGAAGGAAAATATATTATTGATTAATAAATACTTTAAACAAATTTTTTATTAATTCTAAAACTACCTTTAAAAATCGCACTTACTTATGGACTGACCTGATATATGTACATATATAATGACAACACACTTAATACCCTATGATCTAAAAGTACCGGGAATGTTTAAATAAAATAAAACAGAGTTAAATTTCAGGCAAATCTATTTTAATCGGTACGAGAGCGCATTATCACGATGCAAAATCCAAGAATTGTTTGCCCACATTTTCGGCCGGTCAGGCAGACACTAATGTTCCGATGGTGCGAAAAAGTGACAGATGTGTGTCTTACAGTCCTAACAACATAAGAAAAAAATGGGCCGATTATAGGGTATTACTGAGGTTCAGAGAGTGTTCTCAGTGCTTGGGAGTAATACATCGAAAGTGGTATTTTGTATCCTCAGTATACGTACCTAACCCTGCTTGGAGAACTTATGGTACCTTCAGCCTGACAAGACGTATTCTTAACGCTTATTAGTTCGACGGTACATGGATTGAAATGTTTGAGAATAGTTTCGCATGAGTTTTTACTGTTGCCTAAGGACTGGGCATCTCTCATCTGAGTTTACGACTCGGTAATCGCAATTCGGAAATTTGAAGAGCAAAGTGCATAGACAGGTTTTGGCTACTTAACCTTTAACTACTGAGGTGAAATATTTGGACATAGGGGGAGGGGGTAAATTTTACCCCTTTATAATCTATAAATAATTTTTGTGAACGAAAATTTTTTTTTTAACTATTTGTTTTTAATTGGAATACTAAAACATATTTTTAAATGAATAGAGTAATAAATTTAAAGAAAACGAACTTTTAGTTTAACAAAACAAGGACTTTATTTCATAGTCACTTTTCTTAAAACTAAAAAAACAGCACTAACATAACTTATCGGTAAATCGGTAGAGACGGCTCTACATAACCTTATTTACACGACAGAGAGTTCACTGCACAAACAGGAGTTTACTTTAGCCGCTTTCCTTGATATTGAAGGGGCCTTTAACAATGTCGAAGGGGGGGGGGGGGGCAATTACTGCAGCACTCACTGATCTTGGGGTAGAACCGGGCTTGGTAGGCTTCATTGGCAAAATGCTAAATAGCAGAATCATTGAAGCGGAACTAGGAGAATCGGTGCTCAGGAGATCGGTAAGTAGAGGTACACCGCAAGGCGGAGTCCTCTCACCGTTTCTATGGAACGCAGTTGTAAATAAACTTCTGTTAATACTGGAATCGGTGGGCTGTAAGGTGATAGCTTACGCCGATGATGTTGTCATTGCTGTCTCTGGTAAATTTGTATCTACATTAAGAGACCTAATACAAAATGCTCTAGAAATACTTTCTAGGTGGGCAGGAAAGTGTGGTCTAGGAGTCAACCCAGACAAAACACAACTTATATTGTTCACTAGGAAACACAAAATCCCTCAACTAAGTCCAATTATGCTCAAGGGGGAAGCTCTTGTGATTTCGGAAGAAACCAAGTACTTAGGACTAATCATAGATAGGAAACTGACTTGGAAGTCAAACATCTTAGAAAGAGTCAGGAAAGCGAACCTAGCTTTTTATGCCTGTAAGAGAGCTTTAGGTAAGACCTGGGGAATTAAACCTAAGGTTGCTCATTGGCTTTACACTGCTGTCGTCAGACCCATTCTTTTATATGGAAATGTTGTCTGGTGGTGTGCTATGCAGAAAAAAACCTATTCTAATTTATTGAATAAGGTGCAGAGATCAGCGGAATTAGCAATATGTGGCGTCATGAAAACCACGCCATCCATGGCTTTGGATATCATACTACATCTGCCACCCCTCGATCTCTTCCTCAAATACTTAGCGGCCTGCTCCGCTGTAAGGCTCAAATCGAGCTCACAATGGAAGACTGTCACACAGGGACATTCGACCATCTTAGACTCCTACACGGATATACCCAGTGACTGCGATTATCATCCTCCCATTCTCTGCTTCGAAAGGAATTTCCTAATGAAAATCCCTTCTAGACTGGAATGGTTTGAAGAAGATCCAACACCCAACACACCCGTTAAGATCTACACGGACGGGTCTAAAATGGATACCGGTGTAGGATCAGGGTTATTTTGCGAAGAGCTTTCTATTAGTGAATCCTTTAAACTACCGGATCACTGTAGTGTTTTTCAAGCGAAAATAAACGCTATTCATGAAGCCTTAAAATGGCTAAAGATAAACAGAATATCATCAACGGATATCTGCATTCTATTAGACAGCCAAGCTGCCCTACGAGCCCTGGATGCATTCCAAACAACATCAAGGAGTGTCTTACGTTGTCGCCAATCTCTAAATGAGATGGCCAAACAATATCGTATAATCTTGTGCTGGGTTCCAGGCCACAGAGATATACCAGGGAACTGTAGGGCAGACCAACTTGCAGGAGAAGGTACCTTTTTGCCAGACATAAGTAATCTTATGGAGATACCTCTCGCAGCTTGTAAGCTTCTCATTAAGGACGCATTAATCAGGTCTACAAATCAGAGATGGATAAGCGTTAACACCTGTGAAATTGCTAGGCAAACATGGCCAAGGCTAAATTTACGTCTGTCCAAGAGCATTATAAAACTGAATAGACTTCAAATCAGGACCTTAGTAGGGGCCCTCACAGGACATTGTCTCATAGGAAATCATGCAAAGAGATTAGGCGTTTACACGCATGATTTCTGTCGTAGCTGCAGAAATGAGGAGGAGTTGGAAACAATTCAACACCTTTTTTGCACATGCCCAGCTCTAGCCAGAAGCAGGAACCGATTTTTAAAATCCTACTTCTTAACGAATATAGATAATCTATACATTTTAGGTATCTACCACCTTTTACGCTTTGTCAAAAGCTCAGGATGGTTTAATATGGAGAGGGAAATGTAGCTCAGCCCCCGCGGCTTCACAACGGACCCATTTCGTGGTCTAAGTGGCATCGTTGTCTCTATGTGCGATGCGGCGGCCAAACCTAACCTAACATAACTTAAAAAAAATTGTAAGAAAAAATTCAAAACTAGATAAAGACACTTTTCACAGCCAAATTTATGACATTAGAATCACAAAAAAGAAAACAAACAAAAATTATGTTAAAAAAAAAATACTGCAGATCAATCTTTTTGGAGGATTTTTACTCATCAAATTCCTTATTTGCACACTTCACGCATACGCGTTTACTGCATCCCATACACATAGGCTTAGTACATAACAAACAAACATGTGGAGTCTTCCGCTTCAACCTACTAGGGCAAATGTAGCATAACCTTTTCGCAGTTGTGGCCGGCTCTACTAGAGGGGAAGCTACGGAGTCTGGTCCTAAGATGCTACTTATTAACCTGGGTAGTCGAGGATTATGCTGTCGCCTTTGCAAATATGGTAAAACCAATTGCCGGCCTAGACTTTTCAAAAAGTCTGCCCTCGATTTATCATCAAACTCAGCACAAGATTGATATATAATATAACGTAAGCATTTGCAGCACTTATATCCAGTAGTCTATAAAAAATTGTGAGTGGCCAGCGTCGCGTACGTCGAATGGTTGAATATATGGAGCACTTCTTATCAAATTCCTCAACTCCCTCTTTTGTGTTATTATAGTCTGCTATTATTGCCGGCTTTCCACTTTGGATATCGCTTTCTTCCCTGTGATGCATAGAAGATAACAAAAGAACAGCTTTGTTTTTGTGAGGCACATATGATAAAATGGTAACTTCTTTGGTAAAACCGTACAAACAAGATCCAATTGGTCTGTTTTTATTGGGCTGAAATTCGGGAGGTATTTCCCTTTTATTTTTCTTTAATGTACCCAAGTACGTAAGCTGTTTTTTTTTTTAGTTCTTCTATAACCTGCATTGAGGAAAACCAATTATGAGCAGTAATATTTCTGTTAGTTCCTTCTATAAATTTAGTTAGCCTTAATACGGCTTGTGTTGGTACTGATAGCCTTTTTTCTTCAGTTGTGAGACCATTTCCGTCAGAATTTTTGCCATGGTATATATAAGCATTTGCAAGGTACTGTGCGCGAGCATCTGTTAACGCCATTATTTTGATGCCATATTTTGCAGGCTTTTTTGGCATATACATTTTAAATCTGCACCCTGCGAAACGGCACAATCGATGCATCCATGGGTACCAATTGTATAATTTTTTCGGCAGTTTTCTATAAACTTATTGAACAGTTCTGAAATGGCAGCCAATGGATCCGTTAATAATCGTTCCTTTCTGTCTGTGGAGTCATCAAATCGTAAGCAGCTAAGGATGCATAGGAATCGTTCCTCCGACATTGTGGACCTGAAAATTTGTCTGCCTGTTCCATCTGTTGCAAATATAAGGCTGGTGTCTTCGTGATTCGATTTGAAAATGGACGAATATATCAAAACACCGAAAAATGCTCGCAACTCAATAATATCCAAACATTTCGCTTCACTTCTTTGAGACTTATGGAACTTAGCCTTTAGTTTGGTATTTGTGTGTTGAAGAATTAGGTTCTCTATATTTCTATCGAAAAATCTTGACCAAAACCCAATTATTCCGTCTTCAAGGTTTTGCTGCAATACTTTTGGCAATCGCACGATGTTATGTAGTGGAGTTTACTGCACCGTGCTGGCTCTTTTGCTGACCACTTGTACCCATTTTTTCCATAAAAATATTTGGTTACTCCTATTGACTCAATTGCGTCTTCTCCATCTCCATGTTCATTAGCATTGTCAATTTAGCAACATCTTTTCTTCGGAAACATCATATTCACTTCCTTCATCTTCAATGCTCATTATATAGCGTTTTTCAATAGGTGCTCTTCAACTTTTTTCCGATAGGGAGGGCGAACGACGCAATATTTTTTATTTTTCGCTTGTCATTTGTAAACTTCATTAGTATACATTTCATCATGGAACGCTACACACTTGAGCAACAATTGCAAATCTCGCAAATTTTTTATGAAAATAATCGTGCAAATTTTTTATGAAAATTTATAAATTTTCCAAAAAATCATCTTCAGTGATGAAGCTCACTTTTGGCTCAATGGCTTTGTCAACAAGCAAAATATGCGTTACTCGGCAGAAAGCAATCCACACGTGATTCAGAGGCACCGTTGCATCCCGAAAAAAATCACTGTTTGGTGCGGTTTACATGCCGGCGGCGTAATTGGCCCATATTTTTTCGTTGACGAGAACGATCGCCACGTTACTGTGAATGGAAATCGATACCGCGACATGATAAACGATTAATTTTGGCCGCAATTGAATGGTATGGACTTAGACGACATGTGGTTTCAACAAGACGGGGCCACAAGCCACACAGCACATGCTACAATTGATTTGTTGAATAGTAATTTCGATGAGCGCATTATTTCCAGAAATGGACCGGTCGAATGGCCGCCGCGCTCGTGTGATTTGACGCCTCTAGACTATTTTCTTTGGGGTTATGTGAAGTCATTGGTATACAGTAACAAGCCGGCGACGATTTGTGAGCTCAGAGCCAATATTGAACGCGAAATTGCTGGAATTTCGGCCGATTTATGCAAAAGAGTGGTCGAAAATTGGTTTCAACGATTTTACTTCGTAGAACGTGCACGCGGTGGTCATGCAAAAGAAATCGAATTTCATACTTAAATGTATATGTTCAAACTCGATAATAAAAAAAAAATTAGTTAAAAAAGTCAAACCGTTTGTGTTTTATTCAAAAAAGTTCAAAAGTTGAAGCGTTCTTACTGAAAAACGCGTTATCATCTGTATCACTATTTTGAAGGCAAAAATCAGGATCAGCTATTTCATCATCAACGTCACTGATTTCGTCATCGTCTTCCAGCAATCTGGCTATCGCTAAGCCATTTAATTTGCTTGAATTTGACATAACCTAATAAAATAAGTTGCAATAAATCGTAGGATTTGTCAAAATGATTCCACGAAAAACTAACGCTAAGCCTGAGAAGTGGTATTTTATTTTCTATTAAATACTTACGCTTAGTCTGATGTGGTGGTAAAATAATTTCTATTAAAAAAATATGTAACCCCGGACGAGTGGTAATTTTGACACCAGCACTGGTATATCTCCGCTTATACAATACCCCCGACTGTAGAAACACAACTGAATAATAACCTAGGATGACGAGAAGATACCAAGAGAATGAAATTGATAGCGCTCAACTGCAGAGAGTGAGAGAGAAAACAAACTACGAGGTGTAAAATTTACCACCACCTCAGTAGTTAAAGGTTAAAGAAGTTTGTCAATCCTTCTCTCGCGAGTTCACTGGAGAGCATTTACATATGTAGGTATGTTCATGTAAAATAAGCATGGAAGGCTAAATTCGGTCTGGTCTGGTTTTCCATTATTGAGACCATTAGCCTCCCGCATACGCACTTGCGTATCATGAGGCCGAAGTAGAAATTTAAACGGACGGATTCGGCTGGCTCGATCCTACCAAAGTGTAAACACAACACGCTTGGAGAAACAACCTGACATTTAGTGAGTAGTGGAACTAATTATTATTATTTTTACTATGCCAGTATTAGTGATGGTTGAAAAAACTCAAAAATCATACATTCGTACATTTGTAGTTCCGTTTGAAACAAACTCTTTGATATTTACGGTCAATAGTTTTTGATTTTTATTTATTATTAATTAATTATTATATATTCATAATATGCACATGTTATAGATAATATTAATACGTACAAGTAAATTGCTAATTGCAACTTTGTAATGTCTCGTTTTCTTTGCTTTATACATTTTCTTCGTGTTTCAACTCTCTGCAAATGCTAAATAAAAACGCCAATCGGAATTTGAATGAAAATAAGATCTGCATATTAATTATGAAGTTTACTGCGTGCACATACATACACACATACTTATACAAACAATTTACGCAAATAGTCAAACATAAAGCCCGGATTTTAAGCCAAATTCGTCCAACTGATTGAAACACTCGCAAAATATGAACTGGAAAATTAAAACCTTGTTGCATAAAACAAAATTTGGGTTGAACATTATTTACGGTTAGTATGCTTTGTTTATTAATGGATACGCAATACAAATCAAGAATTATCAAATGTAATAACTAAATTAACAGAGTTTATCGGTCTGCTTTTCGGAAACAAACGGTTTTTTGTAAGTGGTTGTTTTTTGTTTAAATTTTCGCATGTTTTCTCATTTAGTTTTGGCATACTCGTAATCTAGTAATCTTCGTAATCTTGTGGAGGTGCAAATACATATATTTTATATACTCGTACATTTGCCAAAGATCCCAATGTGTAGGTGCTACAAATAAAATTTGATTTGAGTTTACAAAACTATATCCTATCTATATAAAGCTTAGCACTAAGTATTGAATAATCAGTAATCAGTAGTCCAAAACTGACCTGCAAATTAGAGAAGCTAGTTTGTGACCACTTTCACATCTACAGAATATTTCCGCTTTCCAGCGACCATATAACCAGAAACCGTATTGCAGTTGATGTACCATAAAAAGAGATGCGCTATTGGTGCACATTTTCTTTTCGTAGCAAGCACAACAACGTTCTTACAAACTAAATTCAAATATATTTACAACATAAATTCAAAGTGTGCAGCTTTTATTGTTTAGCTACAAACAGCACTGTTTTAAATGATATATTCGTATGCTGCTTCATCTTGCCAAAATAGTTGTTTGATTAAATCTAACTGAAATTGTTTTAACTTGGTTTGCTTTCATATCATAGTTTCCAGTTCACTTTTTATATTATATTTACTTAAAAGAATTCGAAAGTCTGAACACCTCTGAAAATGTTAAACAGCGTCGAAGTCTATTTTTGTTTTAGTCTACAGCACTATAGTAATATATATCTTCTGTTTTCATATGTTAATATTAATTGTATAGTAGAGGAAATTATTAATTAATAAGCGTATTTAGGACTTCATTTAAAATTTCTATATTTATATCACTACTCTTTTTTCTTGGTTCTTTTACAAGACCAACAGCCACCTTTTATACACTGCCAGTGGTTGGATACAACTCTTCGGAGTATTTGGGTCGACATTCAGCACAGAACCACTTACCCTGCGGGGCCACCATAATACCCACACACTCAAAGTGGAACCACTCAATGAGACAATTCTCGCCATCGCAAGCAATCATTTCTGATACTTCATCGTAGGGACACCGGCAATAGCAGTAAACCGATTCTCCTTCACGCGCTTGTCGCGCTCCAGCTGGAGGTCGTATCGGATAGCGAATGTTGTTGGCCTTAAAGTACTGTAGTGTTTCAAAGTTTGGATTAGGTAACAGAGCTGGTGGTATCTTGTGGTTGAACACCGTTGCCTGTGGCGTTGGTAAAACAGGTTGGAGTGCTGCAGGCTGTTGCATCTGTGTATGTACAGCGGGGGAACCAGTTGTCGGATTCAAATTGTTATTCCATAGGTTTGAAGTCGAGGTCGTTTGACTGACATCTGTTTGTACTAAACGCGCACTAGTCTCTCCATCGGAAGAAGCTTCACTACTATTGTTATCATCATCTTCGTCATCGGTGTCTTTACTGGAAGAATATATTTGAGGTGTTGGAAAGAGTTCGGTTCCAGTACCAGAGTCATTGTTAATCCCCAACTGAGAAGAACGTATTTTAAGAGTAGGTATAGGCGGGAGCTTTTCAGATGAAGTCGCTTTTTTTGAGGAGCGCTTTGATTTTCCATCACCTTCGGTAGTTCGTTTTTTCTTTGAAGACGCAGGAGCAGATGTGCTTGGAGCACCACTGGCAAGAGCATTTACTAGTGCACCGGGAGTTTTTGGTGTACGCACTGTTCGGTTCTTTTGATTCTTGATGCTTTTCGATGGCGTTGGTAAATCTTCTTTACGCCAAGTTAGTTGTGGTGGTGGCTGCGGTTTAATAGCTCGCATTCCCATCATCAATGGTTGCCCAAGGTTAATACCTGTGTTTTCATCGTCACTGGTATAACCGTAAAACTTGTTAGGACGCCGAGCACGCTTGGAACGCTTCAAGGAGCCGTCTGCATCGGAACAGCTACTTCCCTCACTCATTCTACCAGGCATGTGCGGTGCAATGGGACGCGGTGTCAAATGTTCGACGGTAGGCAGTGTTAAGGAAGAATATGGTGTAGTTATATTGGGCTGTTGAGCCATGGGTGGTTCTGCAACAGAGGGCGATGACTGAGCTAATTCGTAAAGAGGTAAACGATCCATTCCACTCAAAGGAACTGGGGGCACAACATCAATGAGCGATTTATGCTTTTCACTTTTCTCCTTCACTATTGACGTAGCGTTTGTGGGGAAATTCGATTTGCAGGTAGATTTGCGATCGCGTTTCTTTTTCTTTAATTTGACCCTCGTCGTTTCACAAACAACATCTTCAGGAAGCGAAGGGGTGGACGGGCGACTATTTTCCACAATATCGAAATTGTGTGAAGGCGACAAACGGGTTTGTGCCATCAATTGAGCACGTTTTTGTGCTAATAATTCGCTGGCCAGCTTCTGCGGATGCTCATCATAAAACTCCTCATCAGTTTCTGATTCAGCAGTTTCCAAATCCGATTCATAGATTTGGGGTTCCTTTGGTGGCGATGGCGGACGTTCAGTTCCTGGATTGGCAACGATTTCGTTGGCTAAATCATCGTCGACGACGTTTACAGTCTCAGAATTTGTGTGTTTCTTAAGTGGAGAAACACTTTCGCTCTTTTTCCTTAAACGTTCACGTTCCGATTTTTTGCGATGTCGTTTACGAGAAGCGTTCGAGCCAACAGATGAATCGCTATCATCGGAACTGGAGCTAGTTGAACTGCTGTCGCTCCCACTAGAACTGCATGAACAATTTGAACCGCATGAACAGCTAGAATCTGAGCCAGAACTTGAATCACTGGAAGAACTCGATGCAGAATGACGAGCTGACGCTCGCCTTGGAGATTTTGTTGCTTTATTACGTTTTGTAGGTGATAATGATGCCAAGGGTGAAACTGCTTTTACGACGGGTTGCACCGGCGAAGGAGGGCGGAACATTTTACAATAGTCGTGGTCCGAGTAGACAACATGAAGCGAACTCGGTTTAGGATAATTATCTTCGTCGTAATCTGCTTCAGATTTCAGTGCGGTTTCTGTTCCAACTTCGGAGTCTGCACTACCTTGTTGAGCTTGCAGAAAGTTTTTCCAAATTTCCAATACTTTACCCGTACTAGAAGCAACGTTTTCTCCTAAGTCTTTATCCTCACTTTCCAGCAGTCCACTCACCTCAGTTTTTTTCACCTCTTCCAAATCATTTTCAGCTTCAGAAGGTGGCGAGAGCATTACTTTTGGAACCAAAGAATTTTCATCCCCACGTGACTTGCTGTCTACATCTGATTCTTCGCTGCTGTCTGTCTCTGATAGATTCGGCGCAATCAAATTTAAATCTTCCAGCGATTCTTTGGAACGTTTATTCTTTTTTTTCTTTTTACGAGGTGTCTCTGTACTCTTTTCTTCATCGGGGATTGTTATTTCCCCCTTCGGAAAATCAAGATTTTTCACATCTGGAATTGCGTCCGTTTTATATTCTGCATTTGCTTTAAAACCACTTTCACTTTCTTCACATTTAACAGGAACTTCTATATTGTTTGCAGACTCAGAATATTCGCTTTTAATTTTAGTAGAATCTCCTGATTTATTTAGTTCCATGTCTTGGTCGTTTTCTTTTTTAGAATCCTCCTCCTCAGGTTCCCCATTTTCCTCTACAAACTTATTTTTCTCGTTGGAATCTCCTAATTGTTCCAAATCTGCTGCCAGGCTTTCCTGTTGAAGATGTGTGGCGGTGTGTTTTACTAGCAACTTGCGTGATATAAACTTCTCATCGCAGTTCTCCTCCATGCAAGGATAACGTAGATCTCCGCTGTGTAAACGTTTATGGACTTTTAAATACATAGCCTTTGAAAAACACAAATTGCATAGTTCACAATTGAATGTACTCGGGGGTACACAAAAGTGGTACACATGGCGCCAGCGTTTCTGTAAGCATCGCTTACAAATTATACTTTCAGTGCCGTGCTTCCAAAATAGATGTTTGGTAATATCCATTTTATTACGGTATGCAATGCCACAGCGATAACACAGATGATGTAATTTGTGCTTCCATACATGCGATGACAGCCGGCCTTGATCCCGACAATCTTCCAAGCAAACGTCACAAGCAAAGTGCCGTTTACGCAAATGCACCATCAAACGAAATGGCGAAGGGATGTTGTCTACGTCACAAAGGCAACAGCGAAACTTTACATCGAATACCGGCGTTTTATTTGCTGCGCCTGGACAAATATGACAGAGAATTTCACTAAAACTAAAAAAGTTCGCACGGCACATAAAACAAAGTATAACTGTTTTTAAGTGCATCTTTCTATTATGCAAATAAAGCTCTTTGTGGGTGGAAGTGACAAAGCGGCACTGGAAACATTCGAAAATTCGTTCGTTGAAATGATGAGTAAATGCGCCTTCGCCGATTGTGCAGTAGCTTGTTGAATTAAAGAACACATTTTCCAATACTGGCAAAAAGGACTTCAATTTAGCGCAGATCGTTTCGGGTTTTAATTCTTCTGCTGTGATACTATCTACAGTGGCACTAAATCGATGCTGCGCAAGCATATGCAGCACAAGACTTTGCCCATTCACGGCAATACGGCGTGCATGATTACAGTACAAACAAAGCGGATATACAGCTTTCAAGCATGTACGAACGAATTCTACAATCTCTATTTTTTCCAAAGGGCGATCCAGCTCTAGATCAACAACTAACACGTCGTCGTTGGCTACCTCTATGCCATCCGCAGGCTCATCAGGTAAATTTTGATTAATTTCAGTGCGCTGCATGTGTTGAGTTGTCTCCTGAAAATCTATGTTCGTTGTATTATTGCCACTGGGCAATTCATTTTCCTGCTTTTGTTGAAAATTATCAGCGGGCATTAATTCTTCTCCTACAATAGGGCTAGCTGTAGTATCTGCACTGCTGTCTAATATGTTTGCGCTCTCTGAGGACGTGTTCAATACCGGCCCAGTGTCAACAGTTTTAGTATGTTGAGAATTCTCATCTGCGTTTTCTCTGTAATTAAAGTAATTGTTATCACATCTGTGATATATATATATATATATAGTTCTACCTTGGAGGTTGTTCTGGAACTGATCCCATTATTGTTTCATCAATATCCATTGCATCACTTCCTGCAGAATCTCTTCTTTGCAATGCTTGGCTTAATTGTTGTTCTGGTTTCACCAACTCTGAACTGGGACTACTTTGTTTCTGAGAATCTCCTGACGTTAGCCAACGTGTTTGTTTTGGGGATGTTGGTGGAGTAGGTGTCCAGTTACGTGCGCTCTGTGCTGATGTGGTCAACACTTCATCAGAAGGATCTTGCTTCGCTTTTAATGGATGATGAAATGTCTTTTTTGTGCGCTTAATGTCCAATTTTGTGCGTTCAATTTCTTGAAGTATGCGAACAAGATTTGAGTTCGTCTCATCCACCCATTCGTTCTTATCGGCTGATGGACCTTCTGGACTATTATCCTCAGTTTTCTTTTGTGGCGATGTGTGCTCGTTAGCCATGATTGTTGAATTATTGTCCCCATATAAGTTAAATGTATTTTCGTTTGGTAATCCTGTCGTTATGCCTGCAGAACACATATTGTTTTTATAATTCGTCGCCTCCTGGGATGCAGATTCTTCTTCGTTCCCTTCATCATCATCTTCTTCTTCACTTTCGGTAGAGCTAAGCGCCATATCCACGGACTTCTGAAACTCTTTCGGCACTCGTAATTTAAACTTCGGAACTATCAATTTCGATTCGTTAGGTGACGTAGTATTGCTTGCAGGTAGAGGCGAATTCGCCTCGTGCTGGTGTTGTGATTGTTGTTCCAAACGCCAACGTTCATCGAGTTCTTTAAACGGATTTATAAGCGAACTATGTGTAGTTGTACAGGATTCATCAATGACCATATTACTACTGCTGTTACTATCTTGGCTATGCAGTGATGCTACTGGTGCTGATCCAACGCTTGTCGGAGGCACTGCCTTTGTCATACTTTTCTGATTGTTATCACAGTGAAGGGAATTTGGATCTAAAGGGTCATCAGCGAATGGAACTGACGACAATGAGTTGAGTCTTCTGAAATTTAATAGAAAATTATTAAATTTTAATTGATGGCTGCTACTTTACTTCATTTTTAAAAGCACTATTGCGTGATTCAGAATTAACGTAGGATTAGCGGTGGTAAGAAAGCCACGCCAAAAATCTGTCAAATTTTGGAAAGAAACTAGAAAATAATAATATTACGAAGGTGAAGTACTCTTAATTATTTTGCAAGCTTACAGGCGAGCTTTCTGAAACTAATTTTTGGTTCTTCACACAACGACAGCGAGCATTTTGGAGTTATCACTTGCCAAATTTGAACACCTTATATGCAAAATAAATATGAAATCAGTAATTCCAATTTGATAATTGGAGTCTGACTATGGCGTTAAAAAAACGAACGGTAAATATTTTTATGAGGTGCTTTTTCATGGCAAAAATACACTCGGAGTTTGCCATTGGGCTACCTGCCGAGGGGCTACCGCTATTAGAAACAAATTTTCCTTAATTTTGGTGTTTCACCGAGATTCGAACCTACGTTCTCTCAGAATTCCGAATGGTAGTCACGCATCAACCCATTCGACTATGGCCTATAGTTTTAGCCGACTCCGAACGGCAAATGCTTTTTTATAAGGAGCTTTTTCATGGCAGAATACTCTCGGAGGTTTACCATTTCCTGCCGATGGTCGGCAGCTATTAGAAAAAAAAATTATTTTGCTATTTCATGCAGGAACATTCGAACTTAAGCGCTCCCTAATGGTTGTCATGCACCAAGCCATTCGGCTTTGGCGTTTACTCTTATTGAAATTGAATAATGGCACAGATATATTTCAAATTACTTCCGGCTGCTGTATGAACGGGAAAGAAAAAAAAAAATACCAGTCTAACGGTTAGACGTGATAGAAGTGAAACCTTCCGTAAAACAAACTGAGAGAGAATGAGACGAAAGCAGCATTAGGAGCGGGATAATTATAGGTTCATTATAATATTGCTATAAAGTTCATATTTTATTTTCTTCATTTTATTATTATTCATCCTCAATGTTTTCAATTTCAACAAATGATACGAGTGGCTTATGATAGCTAAAATATGATACAAATGCTTTGGTTTCGATGTTGTCAACATATCTTTGAAATACCGCGTCAATTGTTGTTTTTGATCGTGTTGTCGATTCAGTGCGATTGTTACACATTTTTAAATTGAATGTTGTATTGAGAAAGTCAATTAAAGGAACCTCTCTATCCAATGCAAAATTTACGCTAAAATCGCCATTTAAAATCATTGGAACTTTATCGTAATCTTTTCTAAGTATCCGCGATACTTCTGGTGTATACTTTATTACATTTTCGATATTCACGACACTTTTCTGCATTATTTTTCGACATAATTGCGGTAAATATTTAAAAGTGAAAATATTTACGAATATAAAAATACGGACGCAATACAGCACACGCGGTTGCTATTATGAGCGTCGTGACGCGTATATTACACAGACGTACAAACATACACACAAACATTCGTAGGACGCTTGGTCTAAGCAAGTATTAGGAAGTGTAGTATAGGTATACATAATGCCTTCTCGCTCACCGTGGCTCCGTAATACGCAGGCGCACACACATACGTACTAGCATACATACAAACATACATACGTATGGCGCTTGTAATAAACACCAAAGCAAGTAATAGGCAGTGTAGTATACATACTACAATACTCACTATACTAGCGTGGCTCAGCAGTACGCAGCCACGCACATATACGTATATCAACATATAACGCTTCGTAGTGTCGCTTTTTCGTTTCATCGAGTCTCAAATCACTCCCAACGATTCTAAAGAAGTTTTCACTTCAAAAATATTTTCCAAATAATTAGGAAAATCACTTTACTCGCCATATCTGACGCGCATAAGCCATTCGTTTAATTCAAAAGAGGTAATTACGTAAAAAATAATTAAAAACAACGAAAATACTATTAATATTCTTACCTGTCGGGTACAGATGTTGGTGCGTCCCCCAGTAATTTCTTCGATTTTTTCTTTGTCTTTGAAGTGCGTTTCGCGTCTGGGTGTGCTTTGCACTGATTGCTGTGGCGTCCTTTTTGCCCACATAAATTACATGGTTTCATGAATTCAGCACAATTGTGGTCAGAAAACGGGTCACTTTCTTTAAATAAGTGCTGGCATGTACAGCACATTAGAAATCTCACCTCACTAGCCACACCACCAACTAGCGAAACGCTTTTTCGAAGTGCCTCCTCTGAATTAAAGTGATTTTGTTCAAGATCGTGTTTTATTTCCAAATGAACAGATAGTTTTTCTGCTGTAGGAAATAAACGTATGCAATATAGGCACAGATGTCGCTGGTGTTTTTCGCGAATGTGCAAAAGCAGATTCCAATTTTCGTGAAATGTATTACAACTGGAACACTTGTAATACTGTCTCTTCTGTGGTGCTGTTTCTGGGGTGGGTGGTGGTATTGGCGTTGGGGCAAGTGTTTGTGAAACAATCTGCGTGGTGGGCATGCCTATGTTAGCGTCTGGAGATGCAGATGGCGGAGGCGTAGCGAGGACGGGGGGGACCAATAGAGGCAATAAGCTGCCTATTTCAGCAATTCTCGTTGGCAAGAGACGTGTATCCGCCAAGCATTCACGCTGATGTTCGTTTAAAGCCGCGAACGAACCGAAGCTGCCAGTTTTGCACTTAAAACACAGATATTTAGGACTGGCGATATTTCCAATTACGTCGGATACAGTCCCAGGCATTGTTGTGGGATTGGTATTATTAAGAGAAGTATTTTCTAAAGGTTGCGTAAGTAATGAAATCGGTTCTGTTACATCTATTGCTTTATCGTGGTGTTGCGGTGGCGGTGGCGTATATGGCTTTTGTAAATGCTGTAATAACAATGATTTCAAAGGTGTATTTTCTACAACTGTATCACTATTATTGCTTGCTAAATTTTCTTTTGCTTGCTGTTCTTCTTCAACTGATTCAAACAATGCCTCTATATTATCTTGATCGCATGGCGAACCAAACCTCCTGTTTGCATTTGATTCTGAGTCAAGATGTGGTTGCTTATGTTTGGGCGATAAAGGGGTTTTACTAGAACTACTATATTTTCTCTTCAATGACAATTTCATTGTATTTATTTTATCCGATTTGTCGTGTGTTTGATAAAATGATTGGCTTGGACCAGTCTCGATACAAGGCGCTGATAAACCCACATCGATTTCCTCCATTGGATGATCGATAACAAGCTGGTGTGAAGATGACGTATCGGTTGAATTTGACTCCGTGGAGGCCACGGATGAGCAGTGGCTATTGTCATCGTCACAGGTAACTCTGCTTAGGTCATTTTCTACATTTGATTGACTAGATAATGTGGTGTCGCATTTGTTCTCATTATCGGTTTCCATTCCATCAATATTCTGATTTTCGGGAATATCAGAACTTATTGGCGGTCTATCAAGTATCTCCAATTCCTCATTGCCATCCGCTGATGGCAAACCAACGTATTTAATATTTCTTGTTCCGTGTTCAAGATGGTCTGGATTACTATCCCAGTTGGGTGATGGCAACATTTGATGGTCCCCATTAATCTTTAATTGAGCTTGTAAATTTTCATTTGGACTGCTCGTTTTCGAATCTATTACTATATCCTTTTTTAGAACATTCAGTCCTTCGTCTGCTTGAATATTTTCCATTTCTTCGTCACTTATTGTATTCAATGCTTCTTTACTATCTGCATTTGATTTTGTGAGGTGTCCAACATCATTATCATCTTTTATTTTTTCATCCGTTGATTCGCAATTACTCTCTTTACTGCTATCACCAATTTCAAACTTAGAACCAAATTCACATTGCAGATTGGCCTCATATTTCTTTTCGTCTTCGTTATCATTATGGGTTTGCAATCTCTTATCAATTTTATATCCATTATGGCTTTCGGCATCATCTATGTCAATTACCTCATTTTCTTTATCATTAAAGATCATTTTTGGTGACTCTTCTTTCACATAGTTCTCCTTTTGCAGATCTTGTATTGAATTTAGTTGTTCTTTCTTTTCCCTTGCGGTACTACTTTCAATGGAATCGTCATCACTTATGGTAAATACTTCTTTTTCGTCCCTGTTTGGATCGCTTTCTTGATCTGGTTTTAATTCATGCTGGTCTATAAATGCCAACTCTTCCATGTCTTTTCTATTACAAACCTCACTTTCAGGTATTTTAACATTCTCTTCAACTTCCTGCAGATCATTATTTTCTTCTATTGATTTGTTTTGTAATGAATCAAACATATTCTTCTCTTCCTTAGTATTATCTTCTGCACAATCATACTGAAAATATGAATTGTTTTCTATTACATCAGTTTTCAAATCTTGACCTTGACATCTTAGCGTATTTTCATAGTTTTGTTGAGTGATTACAGCCGCTGCAGTTTTAAAATCTTTGCCTTCTTTTGGCTGCGCTTCGAGCGCATTTAATTCCGTGGACTTCACATTTTTACCAGCAATGCTAACCATGCCACTTTCTGGTACATCACTTGGTTCGATGGAGTCATCTGCAAGCGTTGCTCCAGTTTCTGAGTTCGATGCATTTGACTTTTGCTTCTCGCAATCCAAGTCCCTATATTTGTTATGGTAGTCTAGGTTAGCAACTGTCTCTGAATTTGGTGTAGTATCTGTTTTTGTTTCATTTCCAACGTCTGTAAATGACCCAACAATAGCATTATCGTCCTGATCTCTGCCTTCATCATACACTCCTTTTGTTTCCGCGCAAAAATCTTCTGGATTTTCGTTACCAACTTTGTTTTCAATTATGTCGGATTTTTCTTCATGTGGATCTTTGTGACTCTGGAGTTTTGCATTTCGAAGGATTTTTACAACTGAGTCCTCCTTAGTTTCGGTATTCTCCACGTCTTGATCGCTTGTAGTTTCCATCATTTTTTATGATCTGCATATTATCGGAAAATTAGAGAATTTTAAAAAAGAAATGAACACGAATTATTGATATCGTACCTCAGCATATCTTATTCTCAACCAATTGCTTTGAATTACGAGCTTCATATAAAACGAGTAGATTTAGAGAGTGAATTAGAACAGATCTTTCTGAAATTAAAAACATAAATGTAATCACTTTATTGTATATAGCATTATCAACTTTTACTTGTATGTAGCATTATCAAATCCGCATTAAATATAAATTAAATAATTAATATATGCTTTTAAATCTCTTTGGAATTTCGAATCCAGGAGTTAATAATTTCTACTGAAATATTTCAGCATATTGCATAGTTCAAAAGCACGCAATGCATCACAGTTCACGCGGATCGACGCCAACAGAACGACGCGACTTTATATCCGTCTTACGACTTTCACTTCAGCAGCACAAGCCCCACAATTGCTTCAAGCCGAGTTCATGTAAGAATTATTTTTAAAGCAATACACAATATTTAGGTTTGATTTGAATAGAACATATTTTAAATTTCTTTCAATGAAAGCACTCATTATAGGTAATCATACATTTTTACAATCGGTTTTAATTTAATGAAATATCAAATGGTCATTCCCGCCATCACAAGCAAAACATGCAATCACATAAAGCACATGGTTTTCAAAACGACCAAACGAGCCAAGTAAAGAGAACACGATGTAAACAAAAGGTGTACCGAATTAAACAAAATTATGTTGAGGTATAGATGTGTTACGCTAATTTTTTAACTACTCCGGTTCAGTTTTACATTTTTCGCAGGTTTCGAAATCACATTTTATTTGCTCAAATTGTTAAAATGAATGCAGAGCTTAAACTTTAAACGCTCATCAGCATTTAGAAAACTAAGTGATATTTCAGAACAATGTCCGACATGTGTAAATACATATGTATTTGTCACTCGAAAAATAAAAAAAAAGACGCACACTTTAAAAGCATCAAAAGTACTTCTTATTGGCATTGACGAAGGGGCAATTAGTATTTAAAACCGTGAGGTGTTTTGGCAATAAGTTTATTTACCGCTAACCGAGCTCTTAGTAATGATTTTTTAGTTACTATTTCACAACTTTTGCTATACGGATTCCCATATCATATACTTAAACTGGTGGTTCGCGCTCACACCATGTGCATTGATAAATTCTGTTCGTAGGCCAGGTTCTGATTAAAATACCTCCCCTTTTTTAAATTTTGTAAATAACCCATCTTGAAAGCTATCTCAAAATTATCATAAAAAACGTTAAAATATATCTTGGAAGGCAGCGCGAGAACGCAACTCACTTCAAAAAATCCTGGTGCCACTCGCTTGCGTTCGCAGAGCCGACCAACCAATGACGACCACAACCGTGGTGAGGGCGCACCACCAACAATTTACTTCGTATCCAATTTACTTCCAATTGCTAAAATTCTCGATGAATTTTCTCAACTTTATAGTTTTGCCAAACTTTTTTAAATATACACAAACTATGGCAGCTATTCTATTCTCAATGTTTTTAGTAACTTTGTCTGGTTCACTGCGCAGCTTGTAATCAAAATTTTAGTTTTTAATACGCACGTTTACCAAACAAAAAATTGCAGTTCTTGGCGTTAGCCATTTTCGAGCAGTACTGCCAACACAATATCATTATTTGTCACAATACAATCCAATTGGATGACAACAATCTCTTCTATTACAATTATTTGACAATTGTCAATGGGTCTGTTCTTGTACTTTTCCAGTGTATTTTTGCCATGAAAAAGGTCCACAAAAAAAAAAATAATAAACAGAGTATCGGGTTTAGTGTACTACCGCATGAGCAATTTTAGGCAAAGTATATGATTTATTTAATGAAACTTGGTGGAGATGTTAGCGAGTGGTTCCTGAACAATAGTTTTGTAATTATTTGGCTTCAAAGAGCCATAGAGAAAAGCCAATCCGTACATCACATATTTAGATGCGCTAAATGAGGTTAAACATCTTTATAAATTTTGATTCAAAATGTATTTTTGCCACTCACATTAATTATGCTATTTTTAAGGCTTTTGCAATGCTTGCTTTCACACGACGAAATATCTATTTACTCTAAAGTTATTGCATTCGTTTTCATTTGGAGGCCTAATCACCAAATGTATACGAGTTGATTGGAATCTGTGCAGAAGAGGTTTTTTTGTCAGAACCTTTGCCTGCCTATAATTATCGTTGCCGGTTGGCAATTTAATGATACTGCATAATAAAGAATTTTTTATCAATCTCTTTCTTATTTGAAAAAATTAATTTCAACGTGCATTGTAAAGTTATGCGACATTTGAATCTGTTTCACGTTGTCACTAGCAAAACTGTATATAGCTTTAACGCCCCCTTTAATAGAACACTTTCCGCGTCGTGTATTCGTTTCATTAGACCTTAACCACTCGGTTTCTAAATATAATAATATAAATGATAGTTTTGCTGTTCAATTTATCTTTTTTTTTAATGCAATTGTAATATTACTTAACTTTACGTGTAACTTGTCTGTAAGAATTATAATTTCGTAGACAAATTTAAAATAAATAAAGTATAAGGTGGTATAAAAATAGCAGTTCATACGCCTTTGCCATGATTCAATAATAAAAGGTTTGCTCAGTAAGCTGCTTTCTCGCTCCCTCTTGACAAATCGGTTCCCTTAGCAAGATGCTAACTCTCGAAATTTTGAGTAAAAATGGAGGAAAAGTAAAATTTGTAGGAATTCATCCTGATACATCGCTTAAATTAGAACATTATATAGCTTTTCTTGGGGCAATGCTTTTTAAATGTGTACTTTTTACAATCTGCGGTTACGTTTTGCAACGAACTAACAAGCAGCTACAGTAGGGAGAAGAGTTGGATAGTATCTACAATTACGCGATTGAATACCTTGCAGGCTTCAATATAAGAAGGCTGGTATTGACGGAACATGTTTCCAATGAGATTACCTTTACATGGCTGGACTAAATGATATGAAGTGATAACGAGAATTTCAATCCTGTCTTGAAAACAAAGTTTTTTTTACATCAATTGGCATGAAATTTTTCCCAATTCGGCTTCTAGTTGATCCAAATTTTTTGGAAAAACTAGCACAAAACTACATGCCATATACCTGTAATTTGGTTTTAAGATCAATAAAATTTAATCGGACATATTTTTGTGAAATTTCGACAGCCACTTTTAAAAATGTGATCCTAAATTTTGAAAATTTGAAAAAATATTAAATTATTTGGACGACGGTGAATAAAATAGTCCAAAAATATATCCCGAAAAATGTCAGTAGATGAAAACAGTGTGTGGTAATGGTAAAAGGTACACCATTAATTTCTTTCTTACATAAATAAACCTATCCATCTTCTCAGAGGGGTTCAATAAGTACCCGTGTTAGGAATGAAGACACCATTTACAAAAAAAAATTTTTTTCAACAAAGTCGCCCGTTCCCCAACGCTCCGGCCATATTTTAACGTCTCCAAAAAATAGGATTTGCCTCTTTAGGCCTCTGTCTCGGCGATGACTTCCTCATTTCAACTAAATTTTTTTCCCGCGAGCCATTTCTTCACGTTAGGGAACAAGAAAAAGTTGCAAGGATCCAGATCGGGCGGATACGGGGGGTGCGAAAGCAATCCATAACGCAATTCACGCAGTTTGGCGGCGACAACTCCGAATGAATGTGCTGGTGCGTTATCGTGGCGAAACAGCACCTTCTTTTTCGCCAAAAGCGGTCCATTAACTCACTGTAGTATTGTCCAGTGATTGTTGTTCCTTTTCTAAAAAATCCATGAGCATGACGCCGTTCGCATCATAAAAAATCGGCGCCATGACCTTTCCGGCCAATGTCTTCGCCTTCTTTGGAGCAGATTCACCGGGAGAAATGCATTGGTTTGATTTTTGCTTAGTTTTTGGTGTGTAATGATGAATCCAGGTTTCATCAACGGTGACACCTCGATGCAAAAATGCCTTCGGATCCCGTTTAAATTGCTTCAAACACTGCTTCGAAGTTAAAAGCCGCATCCGCTTGTTGTTGCTTCTGACAATTTTTTCATCGCCAATTTATCATGTAAAATATTAATTGCCATTCCGGTCGACACATCTATGGCCTCTGTGACTTCACGCACTTTCGTTCGTCGATCAGCGAGAATCATGTCGTAGACTTTTTGAATGATTTAATCGGTAACCACGTCTGCCGAACTTCCCGGTCGCTCTCATCAAAAACGTGTATTCACCCACATTTAAATCCGTTGAACCAATATCTAACTGTGGTCATACATAGATGGCGAGGAACGCTACCTTTGCTTGTATCTCCTCGCATTCACTCCCATCTAAAAACAAAAAGTGAATTACCGAACGATACTGCTTTGTTCCATCTTAAAATCACGAAACACGTCTTACTCGAATAGCTACCAAATCTAAATTAAAATATCAATCAGTCAATTCTTAGAAACATTAAGTAATTTATATGGATAAAAAAAAACACACACACACACACAGAACTACGCAAATCTCATTAAGCAAAAAATGAAAAATAACAAAAACCATATTTAGAAAAGAATTGAAAGTAACCCTTCGTCTACCCCCAAACAAATTTGGGCCGCCATAAACATTGTATCGGTCAGCTTTCAACATCCCATTCATCCATTCCTTCAGGGTCCTCTATAGTCCTTCCAACATATTACCGAAAAATTTGAAACAAGTGGTCTGCTTACTCACAAAGCACTCATTTTCACACAAATTTTAACATCCTTAGACACCAAACAAAGTTAGAATCCAATAAAAATATGTCAGCCTCCCCAAATGCCTTAGCTATTGAAGTACTTCTTAAACGAGGATTTGAATTCACGATTTCTTCTATCAGAGTTAAAACGCCTGACGAATACAAAATATTCTACCCAATCCTTAAAAACACCCCGTTTCTCCTTAAATCCGGAATTATTAGTTTGTATAATAACATATTCGGTAACGGTTCAATCCCACAATAATGGAACATTTCATTTACACTTTCTATTCCGTAGCCAAATAAATCAATCATCAACATCAACATTCCGCTGCCATAGCGAATACCCCAAAGGTCTTCCCTTTCCGTCGCACTATTTATATTATTATAGCCTTCAACGAATTAAACGGTTCCGTACAGTTCCGTTGAGCACTTTGTTTATGCCGATGAAGACCTTATTTTTACACAGACTGTAAATACCGAAAAAGTCAAAGATACAGTTAGTAACAGAAGTAAGTATACACCGGACACGTTTTCAATTTTCCCCCAATCGATTCCTTCAAACAACCTAAGTTATAACAAAATTGTGTTTTTTTTACATGGATGAAATACAAAAATCATATTTAATCCAAATAATGACAAAATTTTAAAAAGCAACAAAATTATAGCTTTTTATAAAAATTCATGTCTTAAAAGTAAGTATATAGTTTATCATATTATTAATTTGTGAAATCAAAAACATAATTAAAATCAAATCCTAGTATTTCGTAGGTTAACTTAAGACTTTACAATCGCTTTGATTTCACCAAGTTTTCAGTTACAGCTGGTGGTATTTTATTCCATTCCTCTTGAAGGACGTTTTGCAGTTGTTTCTTATTTCTAATCGGATGTTTACGTATTTGCCGCTTTAAATGTTTCCATAAATGTTCGATTGGGTTGGTGTCCGGGGACTGTGGCGGTGTTTTCAGCTGTTTTCGCACATTTTATAACAGCCACTCTCGTACAATGTTGGATGTGTGCTTGGAGTCATTATCCTGCTGCAAGATAAACGTTCCTCCAAGGCCTAATTTCGTAGCGCATTCTTTTAAATTATTTTTCAAAATATTGAAATAACCATATCGGTCCATAATATTTTCGATAAATACCAAGTTTCCAATCCTATTTGCAGCCATACATCCCCAAACTATCACAGAGCCCTCTACATGCTTCACAGTGTCGGTCATATTGTTTGGATCCAATTCCGCGTTAAGTTTTCTCCAAACTTTTTCACGGCCATCAGATTCACAGATACTTAACTTACACTCATCAGAAAATATGACTTGGTTCCAAAACGTTTGGTCATATTTTTCATGATCTTTGGCGAATGAAATCCGTTTACTCCGATTGACACTACTCACGAAGGGGTTTTCCTAACATTGCTCCCATGATAACTAGCACTATGCAAAATCCGACGAATAGTTTGGCTGCTAATTTGTTTTTCAGGCTCATTTTCAACTTCAGATTTCAATTTGGGGGCACTTATTTTGAGGTTTGTCCTGATTTTCCGTACGACTAAGCTTTTTTCTCTGGGACTTAAAAGCGGCGGACGCCCACAACGCTCTTTATTAGTGGTGCTTCCCGCACTTTTATATTTATTCACAATCTTTTGAACTGTAGCAAAACTCCTATCTATCAAACGACCGATTTTTCGCAATGATTTATGTTCCTTGTGATATTTTATAATCAGTTTTTTTAAATCAGAAAGCACTTTTCCTCTTGGTGCCATTACTAAAAATGTCGCAAAAATTAATACTAAACGTACTTCCATAAATTTTTATACTCACTTTAATTATTTCCTTTTAATAGTTTTAACTTTTTTAATCAATGCGTAAAAATAAATGTTATGCTAACTGAACAATCGTTTGCTGTATACTAACTTTTGTGACATAAATTTCGCTGGCATCAAAGACAAAGCAAAGCGTGGATAACGGTACCTAAAATTTACAGTTAAATTAAGACGCATATGAAAGCTTATCCCGGTACACAATTACCATGTGTAAAATATTTTGATTACACAGTAAGGAAAGCGTTAGCGTCAAACAATTCCATAAATCAGGCTCCTGTATACTTATTTATGTTACTAACTGTATATTTTCCAATATCGTTAATGCTATTTCTAATTATTCTCAAACATCAAGTGCCAATATTTCAATAACAAAATGCTCAACTATCCACAAAAGCAGAAAACATAAGTGCTAAGCCCCTTCTCCACCTTCCATTTCCCAATACCCAAATATACAGAAGCTCTGAAAATACAATATTAGGCTTAATATTTACTTTAGTTTTGTTTTTTATCCAAAATATATAACGGACTCTCGATTTATGTCAACTGCGCAAAAGCCCATATAAAACTCTGACATTGTCCTTACCATTCCACAGCCAAAGGAGGTATACGTGCCTTTGCTACTTCACCAGTCAAATCAGTCCTTGAACAAGATAGGCTACTTAATATTACTGTTAAGGTCCAAGCCAGGAAAACCAAAGTTGTACATTATTACGGTGCATATCACTAATATACCAAAGAAATTTCATATCAACCTAAAATTTATTAAAACACCCGACTATCCGCCTTTAAATCTTCTTACATCTACTTTTATAATAGACCTTTAAAATCGTCTTAACACTAGAACTACCGATTCGTCAAAATGACCAGCCCAAACTTTTAACATTTTCAATATGACTTCTCAGGAATTACTTCAAGCTGCCACTGCGGCGACTGCTAATCAAAATTCCCGGAAAATGTAATTACAGTTTTTCCCAAATTTTCAGAATTTTGCATTTTGTAATGCATTTTTATTTTCTGATTTGTACTTGTTGTATGTTTAAACTGGTCACAATACCCAGCCATTTTCTTATTTGCAGTTCTTGTATGCGATTGAAATACGAGCGATTGATAGAAGTGTACTCAGACTTTTAGAGGGCATAACATAACAAATATAAGGGAAGACTTTTCCGATATTGACGAAGGTGATTTTGGTTCTGAAAATAGACCAGCAGATATTCCTGACGATCAATCAGAAATAGAGGAAGTGCGTATTTCGTCAGACAGCAATAATGAAGAAGAGAATATCTTAAAAGTATAGGGTTATCTTATAAGAGGTGTTATTTTGATATTCAAAGAAAAATGATATTTTTAAATATAAATGATCGGATGTTTATTTAGTTATAAAGAGGAAGGCATGCCGTTAATAGTGGAAAATAACAATAGGCAAATGACCACCTCGACCACGCTTACAGGACAACATCCTTTTCATGAAATTTTCCATAACCGAATTGCTAAGTAGCTGCCTATAAACGCTATGAACTTATTTCCTAGCCCAGTATGAACAGTTACAAGCCGACGGTCAGTGCTTTGGAATCTAATTATGTCTTTGATGTAAATAAATATAATATTTAACGTTAATAAACAATGTTACGCTACACTGCTCCAGAACGCGGAATATTGCTGACTATTTATTTGACCAATAATCGGTCGGTGACTTTGGCACAACGTGAATTTCGTCGCAGATTTCCTCGCCGTCCAACGCCTACTGGTGAAACACTGCCACGTTTAGCAGCTCGCCTCGAAGAGACTGGCACAACACGAGATGCTGCCAGGCGTGGCAGACCCCGGAGTAGCCGTTCTGCAGAGAATATTGCTGCTGTAGCCGAGGATGTCATGGAAGCGCCGTCGACATCGACCAGACGACGTGCCACGCAAATGGGTATCAGTCGACGGTCTTTACAGCGAATTTTGGTACAAGATTTGAAGATGTTTCCGTACAAAGTCCAGACGGTGCATCAGCTGTTAGCTGCTGACCGCCAATCGCGTCTAACATACGCTCAAGCCATCCTTAATCACCACCAAGAGGAAGATGATTTTTCATCAAAAATAATCTTGAGTGATGAGGCCCATGTACATCTTAGCGGGTACGTAAATAAGCAAAATTTACACTTCTGGGGCACTGAAAATCTGCGTGTAACCCACGAAGAGCCATTACACCCGCTCAAAGTCACTTTATGGTGTGCTGTTTTCGCTGGAGGAGTCATCGGACCTTTTTTCTTCGAAGACGTCGCGGGCCAAACGGTTACTGTGAATGGTGAGCGCTTTTTGTGGGGCGTTTTGAAGTCGCGGGTTTATGTCAGCAAGTCTCAGACTCTTGCAGCTCTTAAAGACAATATCCGTCAAGTCCGTCAAGAATGTGAGGACCTTTAGCCGGAAGTTTTGGCCAAAGTGATGGAAAATGCCATAAAAAGGGCTCAAATGGCAATCAACTGTGGCGGTGGCCATTTACATGACATCATATTCTCGACTTGATGTAAAAAAAATTAAAAGATCAAATAAAAATAATCCACAAGAAGAATCAAAGTTTTTCATTTTTTTTTTAAATTACAGCCAAAAAACATCGCAAGGTTACTTTTGCGCCACCTTGTATATAACTTGTTTAAATTCGTTGTTCAGCTCTGAAATCGTCTTGTGCTAAATAGCATAGGCTATATTTTTACCCTAAAGAAAAAAGTCCAATGGTGTCAAATCACAAGATCTCAGCAGCCATTTGACCTCTTTGATGTGTGAGATGATGCATCCTGACAACTTTGTTCGCTACAGAGCCATTGCTTTATGCGCTGTGCCCATTTAATTTAATTTAGGCCATAAAAAACTATTATCATGTCTTGATAATTTCATCGTTCACCATAACAAAGGTGCCGGCTTTATTTTCGAAGAAGTACGGTCCGGATTGAACCTATTGCCTAAGACCAGATTGCCAAAGCCTGTGGCACCAATTATCTAAAGAAGAAAATAAAAAAATTGTGCCTATCAAAAATAATTTTTTTCAAATACCTGCATCGCCATTTAATCACCCTCTATAGCTAACAAAATAAATTTGCCAATTTATAAACCAATGAATTCTGTAATAAAAATTATAATTTACGACCAATAAAGTTTTATTTTTTTGGTACTATGTGACTTAATAATGGTTTGCCTACCGCTTTAAACACTATCATAATAATAAAACAACATGAATGAAGATGTGATACATATTTTACAACAATAACGATATGATTAATAATCTCCGAATTTAATTAATATGTGATTCAGCTCATGATGCTGATTTGCTTTAGTAGTGGCTTCTGATAATACGATCCAGATCATTCCAACTGCACGAATAGTCGATTTGGAGAAGACCTTTTTTGCTCAACCCGAATTTATTCCCGTAAATTCCGCTGCAGAGCGACGAGGATGGTCTTCGCCCTACGGTACTACCATAAATTGTACTCCCTTTATTGCTCGCATCCATGTACCCGTACATCGAAGGAGAGGTGGCGTATATCATCGAACAATCATAACACTCTGATACGCTACAATATGGTAAGGTTGCATAGGGGTTAGAGTAGTCGTAAGCAAGAGGAGGTGGGGGTAGCGATGGTGGAGCAGGGAATTCTAAATGCGGAGCTGGTTTTTCATATGACGGGCCACTGCGTCGTCGAGCTGTAGCATCATATCCAGACGTTTTGTTCGATATCATTGTCGATGTTTGGATATGTTCCTCGCCGATGGAGCTGTGCAATTCAGTAGAGGAGGATGAAGAGATACCTTTGGTTTAATAAGAAAAACACATTTATAACTTGTTCAAATATCTGCGTTAATATTATGTTTAAATTGATGATTTTTTGATCATTTACATACATACCTCCATAACCAGTATATGCATCTTCTTCTGCTTCTAAATTCATCATCATATACGACATGTAATCCTCATACTTTCCGCGGCCCACACCATAGAGCTCACTGCGACTATCTTCGTAGCGACGACGACGTATCATTGGCACTGGTGATGTGCAACAATCTAGTTGGCATGCCTCGTTCCAGTGGGAGCGACGCCGATTACGAGGCATGGTGGCAGCTAGGCGATGTGACGGTGTCACTGGTAGTTCCTCCTGGATCTCTCGTGACGGCGAGCGTAACTTATAATACGGACTAGTGGAAAGTGACGTGTCATAATAAGGTTCAGGCGAAGAACGTACTGGAGTGGAACTCAGCTTTCTAGAATTGCATATGATGTATATACCTGGTTAGTAATATAGAGCAATACGCACTTTCTGACATAGTCATAATTTTCCAAATCCCATGGATCCACATAACAACGTTGTGAAGGCAAAAGAGTTGTGCCATAAATATCTTCTGTGTTGTCGATGGTGTAATATGGTGACTCCGACACTTCAAAATGTTCTCCGTAATGTTCTCGTCGAGCAACTGGTAGAGGCAACTTTGGACCTCGTCGACGAGGTGTTGTGTGGCTGTGCTCACGCATTTCTCACACACGGTCAAGGATGTAAAACCCTGAATTAAAAGTTTTGAATTAGTTAGACAATAATAGAAAATAAAAACAAAACTAAAAACTATCTCATTAGTCTGATGTACAGAAGCAGCTTCGTAGAGGTTTCGATGACATTTATACTTATTTTTAGTGTATCAGGAGATTAAGTTAAATTCAGAAATATTTACACCAGATATTATTGCCAGATCCACCAATACTAATTATATATAAAGGGTGTTCAAATACATAAATATTTTTACAAATTAAACAAAATCATCATAATGCAATTTCTTCTGATTATTACGTTTTTCTTTGAGGAACAAACTCGAATTCTTTTTGACCCTTGGCTGATTGTGAAGCAACACATCACATCAACCAAATTTTCCTAGGACTTGTTGATGGTTTCTGACTCTAAGAAATGGTTCGAATGCTTTAAAAAGTAATAAATCTATATTTTCCGGTTCCAATAACTGTGTCATATATTTTTTTTAAATACATGGTTTTATTTACTGAATCGCTTAAAACTATGCTATGCTTAGCTTTTAAATCTTCATCTAATTTAAGTGCTTACTAGCCCGTTGAATGGCTCTTTTTGATCTCCGTTCCTTCTTCTAACGCAGTGCGATCTGTTCGTCTTCGACGTGATATGCCGATTGTGTGCGGAGAGCAGTAGCAAGATAGTCAGTCCCACACGAACTCTGTATTCTGCAATTTTTTAAGATATTTTTCGCTGCTATTTTTGATCTCGTGTTAGACCACGGGTAATTGATAATCTTTGTGTATGTTTGAGTTTTTGATGTTCCAAGGCGCAGCTATTATTGTTCTTAGTAACTTGGGTTGCACCCTTTGTATAATGTGAAATTATAAATGCGGCGTTATGGAAAGTGCAATTAAGACGAATTCTTTCGAAGAAAATGCTGGAATCTGGCAAAAACCATTTCATGGACTTGTTCACCCCATGCAGTTCTAGTGTTATTTTAAATATTCATTGTAATTTTTTGCCATTTAGATTCGCGATTCATCTTCTTCAAGAAATCAACGCAGTGAAGATTTGCCATTTTTAGTTGATGGAGATTCAAAGAAAAGCTCATTTTTCCTTTTCAGAAGCGGTTTACTCGAACCCGAGCTGTCAAATTTGTCAACCGATGAGGAATGTCTCTACCTTAAGAAAGAAATCCGAAAAGTTTTTCACAAGCTTGATTACTAGAAAAAGGGAAGCGAATCGATATTGACGCGGAGCTAATTGAATATTGGAACAGCAAGAAATACACGTTGCCATCGCACCGAAAACTTACTTTTTTTGTCACCCAATCAGTACCTGAAACACAACTTAGAGCCGAACGAGCTTTTTCAGCATACTTAAAATAAACTTTTTCTGTTGAAAGTTTTGAAATCATTTGTTTATTTATTTATTTTTCTGGGGTTGCC
Source organism: Anastrepha ludens (assembly GCF_028408465.1). NCBI lineage: Eukaryota > Metazoa > Arthropoda > Insecta > Diptera > Tephritidae > Anastrepha > Anastrepha ludens. The sequence continues at coordinate 77,653,749 of NC_071502.1, forward strand.
TTTTCCGAAATGGGCAACCAAACTTTAATTTCGTTCTGTTCGAGGTGCAAATTGCAGATGTCAATGCGTTGGGTTCAGTTAAATGAATTTCCTTTAAATAAGAGTACCCGATATCAAGTTTTTCAGTATTTTCCTATTTTAAATTATAAGCAGTCTCATGGTCCTTCTCTTAAACAAAAATAATTAAAGCGATTTCGCATTATTTTTATTTAATTAGTACTAAAATATGGCCACAATGAATACTTTTTTTCACATGTTAAGTGTAATATTTGAATTTGAAAGGAATTTTTTAAAAATTCCATTTGCTCTTAAAAAAGCTAAATTAAAAATAAGTTAGTCAAAAGATATATTTGACGGATCTTCATTAAGAATCGGCGGGAATCAAACCAGGTGGGAATACCAGTTATATATTTTTGAAGTCTGGAAGTCAAAAAGAAGCGATTGATAACACATTTAAATGAAAATTAACCTTTTTTTGTTATTTAGCCAAGCCTTTTATTTTTGTCGGAAAAATAAAAGACATCTTAAGCCTTATTATTTGACTGAAAAGTAAACTTTTAATAGTATTATATTTTTTTTAAATGAAACGAAAGTTAAATGCAACTTTTTTCTCAAAATTTGTATTAAAAAGTCGTAACCCTGGAAAGTTCCTGGAATTTTCCCACTTTTCAGTTCACCCATAAGAAAAAATCAACAAAAAGAAACAGCTAAATCTATATTTATTGTTATTTCAGACAACGTCGTCGGGAAACTCCGGAGTTATGAAATATTTTACCTCAAAAACAATTTTTTCTACGTTTCAAATATACATTAAAATACAGAAAAAGTTGTGCAGTAAAATGTAAGATATTCTAGGGAATGCTCCACCTCAAAAGATTGTATCAATTCTGGATTATCCGGATTAATTGATATTTAACAGCGTCTCACAGAAAACAGCTTATTGGTTAAGAATTTAGTGGCATTTAAAAATTACTGCTGCGACTCCGCAATAAGAAAGCAGTGCAACTTTGTGAACCACTTCTTGACAGTGAGAAGCTCCTTGCACATCTTTGAAGAAATCAGGACCGATGGTACAGTCCGAAATGAATCCATACCAGAGCGTGGCACATTATTAAAATTGGCATATCATAAAATTGGCTCTGAGCTTAAAATTGTCGAAAGCTAGTACTAAACTAGCTAGCAAACTATGTATTAAATTAAAATCAAGTTTTAGTTTAGTGCATTTTTGAGAATTGTTAGTGGATTTTTGGGCAGAATAAGTGATTGCCAAACAAATGTTTCGTTCTGAAAATATTGAATGTTGTTTCGAAATTATTGGCGGTGCTACAAAACTTAGACGTTCAAAAGGTGTAAACGAGCTCAACCCATTTGAATTGGATAATACGGTTTTTATTCACCAATAACGGATTCGATAAAGTCACTGCTGGGTTCATAATTCGTACGAAAATTTTTCAAAATTTCTTCAATTTGTTCCATCAAGTATTTAATTAAAAAAAATTATTATTATTGTTTATAGGAGATATATACAATATAACCCTAATTTAATTAACACACATTTACAAAAAAATATATATATAAATGCCTTTCTCTAAATTGTAGCGAACACAAAAAACTTTCGCAGAAATAATGAAGTGCCTGCTAATAAAACCTTCACAGAAAATTATATTTGGATGAGGAATGAAAAGCATTTTAAACTACTTTTTAAATGCTCGCATAGTTATAGCTTCGAAATAAAAATTGCGAGTATATTTCAGATATGGAGAGACCAATAAACCTGAGTTTGTTCCCAACTGCATTAAACTAAAAAACACGCACAGTTTCATGGGAATAAGTCAGACTCTTTATTATAACGTGAACACGTTTTCACAAATTCATGTTTTTGGTACTTGTCATCCATAATCCTTTACATGCTATGATTTAATTTACTTGTGCAGACTAAGTTGACACAAGAAACAAAGAAATATAAATTTACAAGCAAATTTTGGAAAAACAGTATTTGTCGATCCATTCTGTAAGTGATACAGATCGTTCGGATTATAACTTCCGGGAAGTTCACCATGAAAAGCCCGCCCAATGAAGCAACCACCTTCACAGATAAAACCGAGATGCAATAATCGTACTCGTATTAAAAAAACAGGATCTAGCCTTTGGAAAAAACTAAAAACTGAAACGATGCCAGCTAACCCACGCCACTTCATTTTCTGATCATTCAAATCGATTTTGTTTTGTTTGATTTTTTTGATGTTTTCTGGTATTACCGCATGATTTATGCTGAAAACAGTGAAGCCCGTAAACGCAATTGCGACTCAGCTGTTTCGATCAAACTAATGAGAACCCCATGTAAACGAAAAGTTCATTCCTTCCGTATCGTAGTACCGTAGATTTTAATTCACGATTATTAAAAAAATTCCGTAATTCCGACCCAGCTGATTGCTCTCTCACCACACAGTGTTGCCAAGCAGTACATTTCGAAAACATTTACAAAATAAACTTAGAAAAATGATAATTTTTGTTAAAATAACTTAAAAACAATGTTGAATAATATTAATTATAGATAAATGAACTATTTGAATTTGTTGGTTTTTGGCTTTGGTTTATTAAACAATGAAAAATTGTAAGTAATGTAATGTAAGCAAAAATATCAATGGCAACATTGTGTAGATACAACCAAACACATACACACACGAACCGATGTATTGTGTAAATATGTAATTAAAAGAACGCAGTTGTTCTCGGGGGTGAGTTTTTGTGCACGGTAAGGGCATGCGGTAAGGGATTCCGCGTGGTCTTCACTGTTTTCAGCATTAGTGTCTCTACGACCACGTTTGAAGTCAGCAAACCATCGTTTTATTGTTGTTTCTGATAGAGCGGAGTCCTCACAGCACTTTTTAAGTTATTGCTTCGTTTGAACGGTATTTTTTCGCATAAAGAAACAGTGTTCAATTAAAACACGCAATTCTTTTTGATCCATTGTTTTAAAAATAACAAAATAACAAAAGTAGCGTAACTCTTAGCACAATAACTCACGAACTATTGAATAGGATATCATGAAATTTTAACAGCTATCTTCTCCAACCAACCAACCAACTAAAGGAAAAAGAGGTGAATGCAATAAAACTAGTGTAATTTATTTTTTAGGCCCGGGACTTTTCAGCCCATGTGTTAGCTCAAAGCAAATTTGGTTAGTTCAAAAAATGTTTTAGAAATCAGTTTGCAAATACCTCAAATTCATTTCGAGGGATATGCTACTCTTTTGAAGTATCAATCCAGAAATATCGAGTAAGTGTTAATGTCTAAACGACTCGACACTAAATTGAAAAAATACGGCATACATTTTAATAAATCATCAATCGTAGCATGGCTCGTTTGGATTTCCATAAAATTTTAAAGATAATGAAAATAACTACAAATTTAACACATGGTGAAAAGCAAAAAAGGTCAAAATCATCAATTGAAATAAAATTAAAATGAAAAGGCAAAACTAATAAAAAATATTACCATAAGTAAAATTTTATTGCATTTATTTTTCTTTGAAATTTCCGTATAATAGGTAGTTTGAAGTACTTGACCGCTGAAAAATATCGGTATAGAATAGTAAAAGTTTCAATCTGGTATCGTGTAGTATCGAATTTCAGTCTTAGATTAAGTTAGTTTTATTTGGTTGAAAGTAGCACCAACAATGGCTAAATATGGAGAAGTAGCTTTAGATATGAATCGTACTGCCTTAGCCAGAGATTTTGGTCAATTATTTTCAGCTGTCTTCTATTAAAACCTAAAAGGCCAGTTTTTCGTACTACCTTCTTTTAATAAACCGCCCCTTCAACGCCAATTGTTGCATCGCTGTATGACTGCGCTAAAATTAGTTTTTGTAACGCTCTTCACAAATTTCAATTAGTGATGAATCTTCCGTTCACATGAGAATATTTAAATATTGTTTGAGTTTGGGTAAAATATATGAGCGTATACTTTTAAACACAGCTATATACAAAAAGGTGTGCATACACCTACATACATATATTACAATACAATAAAATGCGTCTTTATGCGCATGTATTTTCACATTACTTCACGATTTTTAATGCGCTTTGTTTCGGATGCAATGAAAAGAGTCGCACGAAATTTGTTGTGGAAAATTTCACTTTTAATTTTGAACTTGCTATTGCAATTTAACATTTTTTGTTTATGGTTTGCAGATTTTGCGGTGAAAATACTTTTAATGCATTGTGTTGCGTGCGCACTTGAAGCTGCATCTAACAACAATAGGGTGGTGCCAGCTGAGCGACGTTAATAATCGCTCTTGGCTCTTGAAATGATGTTTCAGTTTGTGTACGAGTATAATAATAATTAATATAATTTTGCAAATAATTGCTACAAGATACACAAAATTAAGTCTCAGTTGATTAACGCATATGGCACTGAATGTGTTTACGTGCTGTTGTATCTGCAAATATTTACAGTCGAACTTCCATATAGTGAATTCGCACGGGACCTGAAAATCACTTCACTATATAGAAACTTCATTATAAAGAAACATTGATTTTTTATGTAATTTTATTTAAAATAATCAGTGAGTTTGGTTTGAATTACAGTCTTCCATTTTTCATTTTCAATAAAAGCTTCCAAATCATGTAGAGAGTTGAAAACATTAATCGGCACGTCACTCCTCATTTCCACAAAGGCTCTAATTACGCTAATGGATGAAGCAGCTTGTATCAACGTAGGTAATGCCTCCTCAGTTTCTGCCAATTCTTCAACGGTCAAATCGTGTTCATCGTTATCTGAAATAATATTTACATATTAAATTTTTGTTTGACTATAAAAAGATAAATGCTTACCAGGTTCAGCTGGAACTCCGCGACTTTCAAAAATGCTGTTGAGAATATCTTCTTCGGATGGTTTGTCCCAAGTCTGCACACCATTATCAACATTTACGTAGTCATCAAACGATGCTTCGATATTTGCTACTTTTTTAAATGAAGACTGTAAAGCAGCCTAATCCGATATTGAAAGAAGGTCCTCTTCATCCCAATGCTCAAATGGAATCTGCATAACATCTTTTGAAAATCCAGCCTTTTTAAAACAGTTGGCAACTGTTTCTGGTTTAACATAGACATTCCATATATTGCTAAGATTTCGAACTGCTTGCAGCAAGTCTATGGCCATAACAGAATTTCTCTCATCCACTTGAGTCAGTATATTCGTTAAAATTCGTTTTCTGTAATGTTGTTTCATGTTGTAGATAATGCCTTGGTCCATTGGTTGCAGTAACGAAGTCATGTTGGGAGGAAAATAAGCGATATGAATGTGTCTCAACTTGTCTCTCACATCTTTAGGGTGGGCAGTGCAGTTATCAACAAAAAACAACACCTTTCTGTTTTGATCACAAAATTTTTTGTCGAGTTTTACAATCCATTTCGTAGAAATCTCACTGGTCATCCATGCTTTTTTGTTAAACTCATAATCGACACCTAAAGATTTTATTCCCTTGAAGTACCTCGGATTTTTGGCCTTTCCGATTACCAGCAATTTTAGCTTTTCTGATCCAGTCATATTGCTTCCCACCAGGACAGTTATTCTCTCCTTGCTTTGCTTCCCACCAAAGCATTTTTCATTTTTGAATGCCAGTGTTTTAGTTGGCAAGCATTTGAAAAACAAAGCAGTCTCGTCGGCATTAAAAATGTCGTTAATGTTGTAATTTTCAATTAATTTCGGTAAGACGTTCGTTACCCATTCATCACGGTTTTCTATGTCGGCGTCAGCACTTTCCCCACATAATGTCTTTTGAATAACGCCATGCCGACTTTTGAACTTGTCTAACCAACCTGTACTTGCCTCAAATTCGTGGTGTCCTAGTGCTTCCGCAAAATCTTTGGCCTTTTGCTTCAATAATGGTCCAGATAAAGGGAGATTCTTACCACGTGCAACGAGTAACCATTTCAGCATTGCTTCGTCAATATCCTCAAAATGACAAGGTCGAAGTCTTTTGCGTTTGGTATTTACTGCCAAATCCTCCGCATTTTTTAAAATCACTTCCTTATTTTTTAAAATATTTGATTAAGTGCTGGGAAGAACTCCGAATTCATTGGCAATATCTTTTTGTTTTCTTTCCTTCATTAACTTTGTTAATCATTAATAACTTTTTTTCAAGCGAAATGCTGCTTCGATGCATCATTTTAATTTCAATCACTGAATAAAACTGTAATAGCTCAGCTCTTTCTGTTTTAATTTCCACATCTAACTGTAATTTTTTGCAACAGAAAACTTTTGAAAAAATTCACTATATGGAGACAAAAACTTAGTTCGCTTGAATTTCCAGCTGTAAAATTTGTTCATTATATAGAAAACTTCACTATATAGAAATTCATTATAAGGAGACAAAAATACACCGAAAGTAGAACGAAAAAGCAGTGTCTTCGAAACCAGTTCATTATAAGGAGAGCTTCATTATATGGAAGTTCACTGTAGAGAAGTTCGACTGTATATACATATAAAATAAATGAAGTCAAAAATTAATTAATAATTTAGTGAATATCAGTAATTAGCAGAGTTAGCAGAGTTTCATTGCAAAAACAAAAAAAAAAAAATCAGGAAGTAGCAAACTTCTGAATGCATTTTTACCATGAAAAAGTTTCTTATCAAAAAAGCTTTTTCGTTCGTAGGGGGCATTTAAGGCGCACTCCTCAAATTGGAGAAAGGTGTATTTAGGTATCCATATGTATGTAGAATATACATACACATTATTTTATACTTCGAGTAATTTTTAAATATTAATTATATATTAGGTGTGCAACAAAGTTCTCGCTGTTTTTTTGATGAAAATACAACTTTATTCTGAAAAAAATGGTTACAAGTGAATCATTGCAAGTATTGCCCATCGCTGGCTACTACTTTTCCCCATATTTCTGGTAGATCTCGTATACCGTCGCGGTAGAACTGTTCATCTTTTGAGGCTATCCACGGAGCAAGTCATTTTTTTGTCTTATTATGAATGGAACTGCTCGTCAGCTAGACCATATGCCATCGATCGGAACAGGTGATAATCGGACGGCGCAATATCTGGAGAATATGGTAGGATATCCCATTTCAGTGTTTCCAGGTAGGTTTTAACGGGTTTGGCAACGTGAGGCCGAGCGTTATCATGCTGTATAATCACTTTTTCATGCCTCTCCGCGTATTGCGGCCGGTTCTCGCGCAGTACTCGGCTCAATCGCATCAATTGAAGTCGATACCGACCCCCACTGACGGTTTCGCTTGGTTTTAACAGTTCATAAAAAATAACACCAACCTGGTCCCACCAAATACACAGCATAACTTCGCAGCGTGAATATTCGGCCGAGGCGAGGACGTAGAGGCATGACCGGGCAATCCCCATGACTTTCTTTTCTTTGGATTGCTGTAATGAATCCATTTTTGATCACTCGTCACAATGAGAAACCCCAGTCCCCTGAATCTGAATCATTCGCAAAGCATGCAATCGATTGGAAATGGATTGGCGGGTAACTCCTAATACTGAATCAAGCTCTTCTTGCGTTTGACATGGATCCTCATTGAGCAATGCCTCCAATTCAGCGTCTTCGAGGGTTTTTGGCCTTCCTTCACACGGACGGAAATGATGTATTTAACCGAAAATAATGGATTTGCCGATATTCTCTGAAATATTTGTTACTGCTTTGACTATTTACAGACATAACAAAATACTCCGTGTTGATAGCTCCAAAGGGCAGAATAAAATTTTGCCTTTATTATTGAATTGATATTGAAAAAATCTCTTAAAGAATCTGAAAAAAGATTATTAGTGAAGCTGCGGCAATGTTGCATTGTTATGTAGATGTTTTCCATATTACATACACACATCAACTATATATATATATATATATATATATATATATATATAAGTAGATATATAATTACATTCCTTTTGGGTACTTGGCCGCGCTCTTCCTACAGTTTTAAGCCGACTCCGAACAGCAAATGGGGTTTTATGAGAAGCTTTCTTCATGGCAGAAATACACTCGGAGGTTTGCCATTACCTGCCGAGAGGGGACCGATAGTAAAACAATTTTTTCTATCATTTGGTGTATCATACAAATTAATACATACATCAACAACAACAGTTTGGTATTTTTCCCAAACGAACTGAAGTTAATATATTTTATTCGAAGTTCATTGAAAGCTCTAGACATATTACTGATATGCGTGAACTGGTATCATTGGTCGATACTGACTGCCACTAATATTCAACTAACACAGTGCTGACATGTAGAAATAGTCCTTTATCCTTCTATTAGTGCAGTAACCGTTTTAAGGATTTCAACCGAGTTCCGCTTCCTCTCATATCAATTGATGACAAAATACCCAGCAGGTATCGCGTCGAATATTATCAGGGCTGTAGTATTTGTATTCATTCGTAAGACATGACTTAGCCAGCGGAGCGGCAGTATCTTTATTCGTTGCACTAAGTCTCTGTGATGTTCATAAATTTTCGGCCGAACCAACAGTCTCCGTATCTGATGCCGAAAAATTGCTAAATGTTTTTTGGTCGAGATAAGAATTCATTGCAGCACTTATGTTAATGGGGAGAGCGGTTCTATATACATTGGATTGTGATGTTGACATCCTCCATATATGATGTATATGTAAATATTTATTTATTTTTATTCGAGTAATTAAGAAGTTTAATGAATGAGTGTTTAGAAGAAGCAGAGTCAATCCCAATAGGTTTGTAAATGGAATTGAATTCCATCAGAGCTCTCGTGACGCGTGCATTCTTTATATACAAAGTTCTTATGCCAATATGGAAAAAATCTAAATTACGAAGCGCTATTAAAGGGGTATTAAGATGGATTCGCTCCAGAAGGGAGGGGCTATCCACAATACCTTGAATAATATCAAACACGAAAGATAAAGCCAAAATAGTTCACCGAGGCTGCAGAGATACATATTGATATGCAGGCATCTAGAGTAGTATGAGGGTATGGGGTCATGAAGACGAAGGAAACGTAGAGCAAAGCCAATCAAAACTCTTTGGTTTCGTTTAATTAGTGTTATGTAACATTTCCAGATTAAGTAATCATAAGAGTTTGCGGACTTGTTATTTCTGTACTGTTGCGCCTTACAAACGCTAATATAGATTAAGATTTTGAGATTATTATACATATAACGCTTTCACTTACGAGCTTTAGTTGTTTTTTTCAGTGAGTTGAAAAATTCGTCTTGCCCCAAATAAGGAACCAACTCGTGAAAATTTTCGTGCGTTGAGTTTTTACGATTTTCAGTGTAGAGTATCGAGAAGGGAATGCGTTGATTAACATACTACGGCTTTTGGCCTTGAAGCCCCCCATTTAGTCACTATGAAACGCTGGTACAACGCGTTTCAACGTGGTTGTTGATCCTTGCAAGATGAATTTCGTGAATGGCATCCAAAAACGGTTGTTGTGTCTAAAGAAATCGCAAGGACTATTGTTGAAGAAATTCAAGCGCGGTGCTTCGAAGCATGATATCTTTTTTCCCCCAACATTAAAAATAAAATGAGAGGTCAGAGTTTTTCAATGCCTGAAGGAACTGGTGAATCCTTTAAACAGCTTTTTTATGAGTTATCTACTTCGGAGTGGCAAAAGTGCTTTGCAAATTAGTTCAAATGAATGTATACAGGTATTGACAATCAAGGAGAATATTTTGAAAAACAATTATTTTACTGTTTTCCATATTGAGCGTAAAATGTAAGAGGCAACCCTCGTAAATAAATTTGTTTTTCTGTTTATGTGACTAATATGGCAATGCCTAATCCGGAGCACAACCTTTCTCTGAAGGTTTTTTGCAATAATCTTTGGCGAGAATGTTGAGAAGTACTGCTGACGTTGGGGCATTAAAGTATTGCAGATGTTCTCTGCTGATGCTTGGGAAAGAAATCTTCCCCGCGTTAAAAATATGTAAACCGAGAAGGTCTAGTCTAAAAAAAGGAAGCACGACTCGCGACCTCTGCCAGACAAATTGAAGGCAGACATTGTGAGTATATACGTATATAATTGTCCCGTACATCATTTGCTGGATATTTGGCCGTGCTTTACTTCCAATTTACGGTGCACGTCTTGATATTATTCCACAAATGCAGGGCTCCACAGTTTTATGTCGCATCCGAACGGCCGATAGTTTTTTATGATAAACTTTTTCATGACTACCACTACCACTCGGAGTGCGTAGATTCGAATCTCCGAATCAATTGTATGAAGCACCTAAATGAGGAAACAAAATTTTCTAATAGGGGTCGCTCTATGGCAGGTATTGACGAATTTCCAAGTGTTTTACCGCCATCAGAAAACTCTTCATCGCATTACACCCCGCTTCTACTAGATTGTTAGAAATTATAGTCAATCGTTGCTATTCACAATTCAATAATGCAATTACAGACCCTAGTGAAGCAAAGTGGAAGCAATGAGGACAATGGCTTTATACCTCTAAAGTTTTGTTACACCAATCTTACATTAATAGCTGGTAACAAAATTAGCCCCTTGGGTACATTTGACACCTGAGACACGTCATGCACTTGTTTGTCCTAGGAGCGAATGACGTGTTTTGCTTTTATTAATTTATTTATTTTCCGAAGGGGATCCATTGTAGGGCGCTATTGCGTATCATTTTTATTGACGATTTACCAAATAAATTTTTTTTAATGGGTGAGTTTATACGCAGAGTTTTTCTAATCCAATTACATTACACTGCGTTTTATGTTTCGTTGGTACGTAGTCTCTAAGTTTTTCGCTATTAGTAATTTGGAATCTGTAGTACCAAAGTTATCTATCATAAATAGAGTAGAAAGAGTGTAAAATAAGTTCACTAGGGGCCGCCGTAGCCGAATTCCATTTTTCTAACAGCGGTCGCCCCTCGGCAGGCAATGGCAATCCTCCGAGTGTATTTCTGCCATGAAAAATCTCCTCATAAAAATATCTGTCGTTCGGAGTCGGCTTGAAACTGTAGGTCCCTCCATTTGTGGAACAACATCAAGACGCACACCACAAATACGAGGAAGAGCTCGGCCAAACACCCAAAAAGGGTGTACGCGCCAATTATATATATATATGGGTCGTTTCAAAGTCCGTGCAAAGTCAGAGGGATGGCATTTTTGGCACATATCGAGATTATGTTTAGTTAGTAACATTTATTGGAAGAACACACACCAAGTTTTAGCCAGAGCTTTCTATTCGTTTGAATCGGGGAAGTCGAGAGTATTTCCTTTTCCATCACGATAAGGCATCAGCTCATGCCTCAGAAGTTATGGTCGCGAAATTAATGAAAATAGAGTTCCAACTCATTTCACCCCCCCATAATTTTCAGACTTGGCTCCCTCGGTTCCCTCAGACTACTATTTGTTCCCCAATTTGAAGAAATGGCTGTAGTGAAAAAGATTTTATTCAAATGAGGAAGTGTTGCAGAAACGAATGGGTGTTTTTCGGTATTGGACAAATTATATTACTCGGAAGGGATCAACGGGGAATGTACAAGCCTAACACCCTCGTAATTACGCGTAATCCAAATTTTAATGTAGACTTGCAAAGCTTGTCTGATAAAAGAACTAATTTTTCAGTATTGCCCACATGAACGTTATTTATGGCAAAATGAATTATAATGAAATTATTGAATTGATTTGTTTTCATTATCCTAACCGCGAATTCAGACATGCTAGGCTCTTTACGGTGTCGTATGCCTGTAATGGGCCTATATCAAGATTGATTCGATTAAATAATAATTATTCCGAAGTTATTGACTTTAATTTAAGTGTATACAACTTGCAATTGAACTTATTTCAAATGTTAAATTAAACTAGTAGTATGTAAGAGGAATAATGATAAATGAATAACTCAATTGTGGTGTGAAAAAGTGGTGGTTCGCCCAATTAGAGACTCTGCGTTATAAAAAAGGCAACGCGCCAGGAAATATCGTATATGGACATGGTTGAAAAACCTGATAAACGCGAATGAACAATTGATTCACATACGAGTACAGGCGACACATATTACATACATCAGTTTAGTTCACAGGATTGAATGTACTTGTATTGTACTGGAACCTAGTCTGGTTGTACCATATTCAAAACGCAGCTGCGCCACATTTTATTTGGAGTGGCAAAATTCTTAATAGTGTTCAGTAAGTTGGCATAGGAGTTACCTACATAATACTAAATTCCTTTTACAACAAACATTTCAGCTTACTTAATTTGTGAGTACTGTTTTAGTTTAACAAGTATCAAAAACCGCATAGTGTTATTTTACATATTTTGATATATGGTATGCATACGTGTTAATGTGCGGCTTTAATGGTCTACTTCTTTCCCAATAGTACCTAAGCGGTTATGAGACACCACTTATGAGAATGAAATTATTACCATGAGAGGGGAAACCTTGACATCTAGTATCAATATTCATGTTAGTAATGCGAATGTGAAATTCGCAACATTTAATAAGTCGTTTCTTGTACTTTATCATATGGCTTAAACTCAGCGCCGGTGTGTAAGACAAAACTAATGAACAAGAGTAAAATTTGTAACAAAACCACAAATATTTTTAGTAAAAAATGTAAATCTAACAATAAAATAACAAAGTTGAGATGAATGCATACGTAATAAAATAGTCATTGGGTAATAATCTGCGCATGGGAGTTCGTTGCTTAAGTCTTTTGTTTTCGTTGGTCAGTTCCGTTGTTGTAACTGAGTAGTGAGATTTACATATACCCGTATGTATGTGTATGTGCATTATATGCATGTACCTTTTGACAGAAAACGGCATTCATTTGCTAAAATTAATTTCTCGAAAGCCAAACAATGTGAGATAAAATAGAAACGAAAAACGAGTTTCAAGGGAATAGTATATATACAGGGTGTACGTAATTTGAAATATTTCATCAAAACAAGTGGAGTATTGACTTTATTAATGTATTAAAGGTTGGTTGTTATTGCTATGCGCCGATTTCCATCTTAATTTTGGCTTTTTGATGTACGTATTTTCGAGAGTGCTCTTATCATACACCTCTAATGAATTCCATTATTTCATAAATTTTTTTTTTTTCAAAATTTAAAGCTTCAAGTATTTTCTCACTACAAATTGCAGAAATTGGAGCATCTAATAAAGCTGCCCAACATCCGCTACATGATTAAACTCTCCTATACAAATATCTGGCTTGAATTATCACAAAAATACGTATACAAATAATATCACTATATGAAACCCAGATGTATGATCTTCTATACAAATAGACAAATTCAAACCTTTCTGTTTGGTTTTGGGAAATATATCCTACCAATCGTAAAAATTAGTATGACACCCCGTGCAAAGTAAACAGAGTCTTAAGTTCGTATGTATATGCAGATGCTAAAGAGTTAATGTATAGTATTTATGTATCTGTGCATACATATGTATGTTTGTGTGCCAAGAAAATACAAATCATCAATTTCAATAACATTTTTGTCAATAATTGACCAGGAAGAGAATTGTGATAGTGGGTGATACGGGGTGCGAGAAACACGCAATGCAGAGTGTTGAGTTTATAAACTGCACATGAGCTCATACATATGTACTTATATGAAAAAAGCACAAAAAACCATGTTTTGTTTTCGATTGCAAAAGAGTTTTTGTTTTTAGTACATAGGTATGTATGTAATTACACAAATTGTGTGCGACGACCTCTTCATGAGAGTAAATGTAGGTTAATGAGCATATCTTGAAAAGCCAATAAGTAAACAATAACACATTCTACATTTCAAATCTTTTACAACAAATATGAGAAAGAGGTTAAACTTAAAGCAAAACATAAGTAATTAGTCGTATGAAATGTGTCAATAAATTTATATATATGGAAATGTTTGCTTGTTTGTTTTAACAGCTCAGTTCAGTTTTTGTAAATACATACAATACATACATTTGTAAAAATAACTAACTGTAGAAACAAAACTGAGCATGTGGAGAGTATTATTTTAATGTTGTAGCTCTTGGGTACCGGCAGAATTGTTCGTGTAATATTTTAGAAATTATTAGAGAATATGTCAGAAATCTTACAACAAATTATTAGATTATAATTTAGAGAATTTTTCGTATTGAACTCGAAAGCATTATTGGAGGGGAAATGCTATACATACATATGTATATGCGGCATAGGCATCTCATTGAAGACTGAACCACATTTTACTTCGCACACACACAAACACATCAACAAATTGATTCTTAATCTATGCTTACGTTTTAATTCCAGATCAATTGTAGCCCATCACCTTTACCTAGTAAATTCTTACATTTTTCTCACCGGTGTTAGTAAAACTCGGATTTATAGAGCTACACGGATTATGTGGTTTTCTTGCAGCTTTCATGGGTATCGAAAGTGAATTTCACAGTATAATTCTAGAACTAAATATTGTTATAGAACTTTTGGCATTTCTTTTTGGACTCTTTGTATCAAGTATAGAATATAGCAGCAAGGGCCTTAAAGGATTGGTTGAAATAAGCACACGCTTGAGAGAATTAGAGCTTTCTAAAAAAACTTTAATTTCCAATTTTTTGCTTTATTTTGATAAGCTTCATTTTCGCACTTTCATTGCCTAAGTAGAAATTTGTACATGTCGAACATTTTTTAATTCTCCATTCTTGCTTGTGTGGCCTTGCATGGATAGTAAGTAATTTCTCCAGCCATATTTGGTTTATCGCCCTCAATATGGATTTGAATAAAAACTTGCAGATACTTTGCTATTTCTGCTTTCTTTTAATAACCTATTGTGTTTCATTCTACAATTTAATTCATAACAAATGGCAAACGCGTACAAGCTTTCAATTACTATAAGTGTCTCACATAAGGAAGCTCTTAACACAAATATGTTAATCCCATTGTGTGCTATTGTTTTTGACATTCAATTGAAATACACACGTAGAGTGTATGTGTATGTGTACATATATAAAGTCATACTTTGAAAGTTGGCGTGTGAGCTTATTAATTTAAAAGATTGTCCAAAAAAGGAAGAAATTCAAGAAAGCTAAAATAAAGTAACAGGCAAAACAAGTAACCTGGGCGAAAAGAAGTTTGTGCCTGACCTATGCCAATTTTGTATTAAGACCTACATTCGTATGTACTTAGAAATGAGTAAAATAATAGTAGACATCTGTACGTATGCATGTATTTATAAGCATACGATTATGTGACATTTATATGCTATATGTACATGCATATGTATGTGCGAATATACTTATATAACTACTATATTTGCTCATATATGTTAATTTATTTGACAATCCACACTAGCGGAAAACACGAAATCCCCAATTTGCATATGCCATCTTTGTTAAACAAATGCTAATCACAATTATAAATAGTATGCGAATTTAATCCATCATCTTTGGAAGCTGTTTATTTTATTTATGCAATAACCTTTCATATGGGCATTTTACGCAAAACACCCAATTATGCTATAAATTTTATTGTGTATGAGTGAGCACAAATTATTTCTATGAAATGCGTGGAGGCAGTAAGCTCTTCTCCATGAATATCTTTTTAATCAAATATGTACATTTGTATGCCAGTTGTAGAACATTATACATTTGCACATTTATACTCCAACTCAAACGCGGTTTCCCATATAAATAGATATTTAAAAGTACATATATGTATGGGTGTAAGACATGAATGCATGAATGCATGAATGCTCATTCCTGATGCCCACAGCACAAAAGTGAAGACTCCCAAGCAAGCACTCATTGGCTGATATGGCTTTGGCAAGCCCATCTCTAGAAAGATAATTGCGTGGATGACTACATTTAATGTATGGTAAGATTCAAGTATAAGTACGAGCATGTAATAAGTATGGTAATGTGTCTTATTCTATATACTCATATCTACCATGTGCAATATTTTTAAAACTCTTAGAAGAAGAAGGAAGAAATGTTTTATTTCTGGCATATTAAAAATGACTAAATAACAGCACTAGCTCGATACCCTCAGCTTTAAAAACCATCGATACATCAACCGAACTTCGAGGAATTTTATTATAACAGTGGTCGATAAAATAAAAATAATTCAGGTTACCAAAAAGAAATCATTTGTTAACAAGGGTATGATATGAATTAATACTTTTTAATAAACTAGGGCAAACACTATTTTTTGTGAATAAATAATTACACGGGTTATTACTTTTCTGATTATTGATCGCGCGAAGGACTTAATTTACATCTGATGTGGCGTCCATATGCAATTGTACAAGTATGGGTAATATTTGGAAGGTATTTGCAACACTTCCAGTATCTGCAATTTGCACTTTCAATTGCGAGTGCGCACTTTGTTTCATTTATGTTTTTGATATAATTTTTTACTTCGAATATTCACTTTGCAGTACGTCTAAACAAACAAATTCGATTAGCGCCGAAACATCGAAAGCAAAGGCGTGCCGAGGCGTGAATGTTGCCGCGCTTAACTACCAACGACTAACGGCCACAGTGTCTACTATCAAACTAAACCACTGCGCGCAACAGCAAAAGCAAAAGCAACGCGACCACGAACAATTCAGCCAGTAACAAGTTTTGCAGCAGCAGCTCCATAAAGTGTGATCGGGTAACACACGCTGTTTTTTTTTCAGTTTATTTATTTTGTATTCACAAAATTTATTGCGCTTAGGTTCAACTACATATTTGAAATTCGTATGGTATTCTTGTTTTTGGTTTGAGTGTATCTTTTATTGTATTAATTATTGGGTATAATCCCTAACTATTAAAACTTAGCCAGAAATTGTAGTTCTTGTTCCAAAAAAAATATTCAAACTGCCTAAAGATCAACTGCAGCTTTTACAAAAACAAAAAGTAGAGAAATATGCAAATGTACGCATATGAAAACATAAATATTATGTGTATTTACAGGGAGGCCTATCTAGCGTTATAAAGCTTTCAATTTTTTTACTTTGGTGGCTACAATAACGTCCATACTGTGTCGGAAATCAGTTTATGGCTAGACATTTTAAAGTAGACTTTTCGTCACAACAAAGTAGAGAAAAATAAAGCTTGATATTGGAAACCGAGTAATCAACTGAAACAGGAAAGTTAATTAGCCGCCTAGAAACTGTGATTTGGTTTAGATTATTTTGTGTGGGACATTGTAAAGGAAAAATGTTACTCTAACTATCCAAGGACACAAACATGAAATCCAATTTTCCATTGGCGGAATAAGCGCCAAAACTCGTGACCAGGTCGCTAGAATGGGTTACAGTAGAAATCATTTGAAAAGCTTGTGTTTCATACTTAGTAGCAAAATCTTATCAATAAAAAAAAACAAATGAAAAATATTTATATGCCTTCTTTATAGCCGATTTAAATCAAATCCCAAATGTTAGAAGGACAAAACAGTAACCATAGTCGAATTTATTTGTGATAGTTGAGTCCTCTCTCGACGAACAAAACTAACACTCTACAAGGCTCTCATCATGCCCGTCCTAACGTATGGCGCAGAAGCTTGGACGATGACAACATGCGATGAAGCGACGCTTGGAGTGTTTGAGAGAAAGATTCTGCGCAAGATTTTTGTACCTTTGCACGTTGGCAGCGGCGAATATCGCAGGCGATGGAACGATGAGCTGTATGAGCTTTACGACGACATAGACATAGCGCAGCGAATAAAGATCCAGTGGCTACGTTGGCTGGGTCATGTTGTCCGAATGGATACAAACGCTCCGGCTCTGAAAGTATTCGATGCGGTACCAGCTGGTGGTAGCAGAGGAAGAGGAAGACCTCCTCTGCGTTGGAAAGATCAGGTGGAGAAGGACTTGGCTTCACTTGGTGTGTCCAACTGGCGCCGGTTAGCACGAGAAAGAAACGACTGGCGCGCTTTGTTAAACTCGGCCAAAATCGCGTAAGCGGTTATAGCGCCAATTAAGAAGAAGAAGAAGTTGACATATTCCAAGCCCATTGTGATAGAAAAAAATAGAATAGAAGCGATAGACTTTTTTTCTAATAGCTGACGGTTCTCGGTAGTCAATGGCAAACCTTTGAACGTATTTTTACCATGAAAAATCTCTTCATAAAAACCATTTGCCATTCGTTGGGACTCAATTTTGTGGGACAGCATCAAAGTGCACATCGACCTAAAACAGGATACGGGCGCCAATTATATATTAATATACTTTATAAAGAAACTTAGAAACAATTTCAATAGTTGTCTTCTTGAGGTACATTTTGGTCTGCGTTAACTAAATGTCACGGAACGATCTGGGCCCTTTTTTATGGTATTGGTTAAACTTATCAGAAACAGGAGAAAAATAATCTAAATCAGCAGAAAAATAAAAAGTTGGAGTTTCTTGTATTTGAAAGTTTTCTTTTTGCAGTAGGCGTGATTCAGGTACCAATCACCAGCGTTCGCGGTGCCAATAGCATTTTTAAACATTTGGACGACAATTAGCCCCATGATTTGTTGTTTTGCCTTCATAATTGTTACCGCCAGCCTGTAAGTAATGTAGTAATTTTTAAGCAAATTTCAATTCATGTTGACTTCAGGTGACGAAGAAAAGCAGGATGAGTTTGACGATTTTTTAAATTGTGCATTCTTTCATTAATTGGCAATCGGTGAATTATTCATATTGCATTACTAAAATGGGCGAACTCTCTAATAAAAAATAATATCAGCTGCACCGCAATATACATCGTAGTTTACCATTAGTTTAGTTTTACTCTTCAAATAACTTACTGACTATTTAATTCTTATTTTGAATTTATTTGGGCGGCAAAGGGGAAAAAAGTTGTAAATAGAAACAAAGGCTTCAATATCTCATTAAAATAACGAATTCATTACAAATGATGGAATCCGCATAAAATTGAAAACAAATACGTGTTTTGTTTTTGATTTTTGGGTCTATTATGTCAAAATCAGCTGGTTGTTTTTATATTTCTTTGACCAAACCAATTATATATTAGCAAAGTAAATAGGAAAGTAACAAGCGAATGTAAATAAAATACATCGTTTTGACGTTATTCATATCTAGGGCAAAAAAATCAGCCGAGCTATTGCCACCAGCTTTATAGGTAGATGCGCATTGGTTTGTCTCATTTTATTTTATCGTATGAAGCAGCAACAAAAATTACAGATTAGAATATTGCGCTCATCAGATAGGTGTGATGTCTCACTGCTGCAGCTGCGTGAGAGAAATGTGAAAACGCGAATAAGAATTAAACAAGAAGAAGAAATTACACAAGCACCACTCGAATAAATTGCGCAAGTTGTGACGTCACACACACAGCGGTACTGTCAGCGGAGAGCGGAATAGCGATATGACATTGCGCCACTATTTTACGAGTATTCTGTACACTGTAAAACAGTAAGAGAGCGCAAAGAACTCCCAATTTTACACCAATTCCAATTTCGGAAAATAAACTACAAACGAATCCATTGGTATGCTGAGTTTATTTACTAAAATGGAATAACAAATGAAAAAAATAATGACTGAACTTTTGTTTTCAAAAATTAATCAGCTGAACATCGACTATATTTGGTTCCAACAATGCGATGAGACTTGCCATACAGCGTACTTAACAATCGTTTTATTGGGCTGATAAATGGACTTATAACCGCGGCGGACATATGTATTCCGGATATAGAAAAGGAAATGCCATGAAATTATCTACCAGATTATAATAAAAAAACTCTTTCCAACAATATTTCTGTTTTGTATTATGATTTTAAGTTCTCAAGCTCTTAAAAACACCCGACACCATCATAAACCAGAATAAGATGAGTATTTTATTATTATTATTATTGATTGACTGTTTGTGCACTGCGACCTGAATAGATTTATTGTGCAGCCATGTAGCCTAGTCGAACCGTTTTAGGCTATTAATAAATCCTAAAACTGCTGTAGGCTTAATTTCTACCAGTAGGTTTGGATCTATAGCCCCATTTCCAAGGTAATTTAGTCTGCGTCGTGCCACTGCTGGGCAGTCCCATAGAACGTGTGCCACTTTGCAGAGTCTACAGGAATCGTTTTCTATCACACCCATCTTTTTTATGTGATAATTAAGTTTACAGTGTCCTGTTAGTAGTTCAGTGTAAAGTTTTATCTGCCTTTATCCGTTCTGGATCTATGAGTCTTTTCGATTATCGCATGCCTGATTGGGCTCTCCAGTAATCGATTAGGCCTCGTTGTTCCTGCTCACACAGAAAGGCACTTTTGAAACTGTTTTTTAGCCCGCAGAAAAGTTCAGGACCTATGAAGGGAGTTTTTGCCCCCTTTTTCGTTCAGTGTCCGCAATTTCATTCCCTTCGTGCCCCCCATACCCCGGAACCCATATCAAGGTAACAAAGTTTCTTAATGCTAGGGCGTTGAGGATTTTAAAACATTCCCAGACCAACCTTGATTGGTATGAGAAGCTATCCAGCGATTTTAGAGCTGCTTGACTATCAGCGAGAATGTTAATATTAGCACCACGCGTGCCTCTCTGTAGACATTCTCTGGCACACAGCTTTAAGGCGTGGACTTCCGCCTGGAAAATAGAAGTGGGTTTTCCCATTGCAATTGCTTTTTTGAAATGTGGTCCGACAACTCCAGCCCCGGCACCACCGTCTTCCATTTTAGACCTATCAGTAAAACACACCTGTGCGCCCTGTTTTAAGAATATTTCATTATTTCTCCATGCTGAGCGGTCACTAATGACCACTTTGAATTTCTTGGAGAATTCTAGTTTCCTTTCCATCTTGACGTGATCTGTCAGGTACGGAGAGTTCAGGATTGAACCCAGAATCCTTACATGTCCTGTAAGATTGCCTTCTTTGGGATGGAATAGATTGAGAAGCCTTAGAGTTGCACTGATTGGCAGCTACAAGAGATAGTGAAATGAGTTCAGTGGCCATTCCTAAAGCCGCTGTGGGGCATGCTCGCATTGCTAGCGGTGATAAAACGCCTCCTTGGGGGCATCCTTTGGTTGACTTCACACATAATCTTTTTGGCCCAGTTTCAAATATTGTCGTTCTATTCCTCAGCATATTGAGAACCCACGTTATGATTAGTCTATCTATTTCCTTCTTAACCATACCTTCCTCAATAGAGCTGAAAGAAGTATTGTCGAACGCTCCGTAATGTCAACTCATGTACAGAGGGCGATCTCCGGCCCTCCGTAGCCGGATGGGTGGGTGCGTGACTACCATTCGGAATTCACAGAGAGAACGTAGGTTCGAATCTTGGTGAATCACCAAAATTAAGAAAAACATTTTCTAATAGCGGTCGCCCCTCGGCAGGCAATGGCAAACCTACGAGAGTATTTCTGCCATGAAAAAGCTCCTCATAAAATTATCATTTTTTTTTTTTAAACTATCAATATGATTTGTTTTTGAATCAAAGTTTGGTTTTGGTCACCCATGAGTGCCCCCATGGAAGGGCTAATTGAAACCGTAGGTTCGCCACACCTTGTACGAGGTTCGCTATTAGGCTTGACCCTAGCCCGTCAAGCAAGCTCACCGGCATAGCTGTTCCACCGTGAGTTTAGGGTTTTTTTTTAAGAAGCAGTGATTTTGACTCCGCCCCCCGCTCTCAAGACTGTGCCTTGAAAATGAGAGGCGGAGGTAAAATCTACCCCAAGGAGTTTCTTCTCCCCCGCCCGGTTATCGGCAACCCAAAACCAGCAGAGACATGACCGTACTGATAAGGGGTTATTGGTCCTACTAATAACTACCCTGAAGGGCTGACCAATTAGCTGGTGTCGCGAAGGTCTTCTGTTTTAATTTTTTAACGACCTTGTCTGGTCGACTTGTGGGCCAGCGAGAGGTATTTCATTTCCCTCTACCCACCTAGCTATACCATAGAGGGATTCCCTATCCGCCGCCTGCGGGCGGGCCCTGTAGGGGTTACAAGTTCCCCACAAGGAGAACTCATATAATTTACTCATATAATTTTTACATCAAATTACAGTATTACTTATATTTTTACATACATATATTATCCCTTCTTCTTCTTCTTCATAGGGCATCAAACATACCTGGCGCCATCTTGTGCAATTTTTGGCAATGTACTCTCATTGGTTCCAGCTCTTTCTGATGCTTCCAGATTCCCTTTCAGCTGTTCCCCTCCAAGTTTCCCTTGGTCTACCAGGCATGCGACAATATTCGTGAGAGGATTCCACTCGAATGTCTATGCATGTATGTATGATGTAATTAGAGTGGGGAAGAAATAGTGCTACAACCAGAGCAATTACATAAAATATAATTCATATTGCCCTTGAACTTGAAATTGCATTTTTTGTTGTGATTATAAAGAGTTATCAATTTAGAGGTATCGGATATTAAGTTAAAATAAAACAATGAAAACTGAAATTCATGGGCAGTCTTTATTATTTTTGTGAAGAACCATTCATGACATTTATTTTTATTTCAAATCTTGGACGCAACTGCACCGTAATTCGGCTATCCGTAAACACCACTTTGGAATGACTCGCTGGAGGATTTCGGTCGATATCTCGTGAATAATTTTAGTAATGTTGGATTTCAATGCCTTAATGGAAGCAGGTTTACCTACAAAGCATTTATATTTTACATGCCTCCACAAATAAAAGTCCAAAGGTGTGAAGTCACACGATCTTGGTGGCCAATCCACTGGCCCGAGACGAGAGGTAAATTGCTCACCGATACCACGACGAAGTAAACTGATTGCTTCCAAGGCTGTATGATAAATAGTACCTTCTTGTTGAAACCAAATGTTGTGGTGATCACAGGCTTAAATTTTCGGCATCAAACTCACTGTTACATTGGCGACAGCCTGCCGTTGGAGAAATCTGGGGCGATGATTCCTCCAGCCAGTAGATTTAATCACTTAATTATCACTTAGAAAATAATATAATGTAGCATAATCTAAAGCAAAATTGAATGTTTATCTAGTATAGGTTAGAGAACAAAGAATTCCAATACTACTTTAAAATTATTTACTTATTGTTTAAATTTAACAGATTGTAATTTAAAAAGGGAAATAATATATTAAATAAAAAAAAAAACAAAGATTTCACAAGCTGAAAGCTTTTTGATAATCCGTTTACAGTTGATAAAATAAAAAGATGTAATCAATATAAAAATTTTAATGTAAGCAGTATTCAGTTTTAGTCAACGATTTCAGATTGGCGATTGAATAACACGTTCTCACTTAAAGAAAATGCGCTACTGACATTCTGTAACTTCTTTAACGCGATCCATTTCTATTTTCCCCATTTTTCCGTTAGCTCCATAATAACAGCAAAAATATGTGCATACGTATATATCTTTCTCCATTTATGTACAAACAAGTTTACTTAAATTCGCACAATATTAAAATGGTTCAAGAAACTGTTCTAATTCGGCAAGAACATCTGGCATTTTAACAATTATGCAAGAAATGAGCTTTGCATTTGTGACATTGAAAACCAAAATCTTAATAAATATTCAATCTGGCTAAATAAACAACATAGTTAATTTATTAAGTGCACAGAATCTGCCTAGCAGCTCTATTCTCGTTATAAAGTTCCACGTGTGCCAAAATTTCAAAATCATACGCGTATAGAAATAGAAATCTGCAGTCCTGTGAATGAATTTTTTTCAACAGCAGTTTTTTGTGTCTTTCAAAAAATGTCTTTCTAAAACAGTTGTCTCTATTATCACAGTCAGCAATTATTTATTTTTAATTAAGGTTTTCTTCTGTAATGCCAGTTTTAAATTTTTTTTGGTAGTGCGCACAAGTAGTTAAAAATTAGTTTTTTTATTAAATTTTTGTATGTGACCAAAAAAAATAATGGAAAATTCGATGCCAAACTAAGAGACATAGTGGCACTAGTTAAAGTGCACACGTTCAATGGTTCAATACGTGCAACGATGGACAAGCCTACGAGCCCAATGCCAATTCGTACTTGCACACACTTGCATGCACATACGTGGAAATGTGCTTGTACATACGAGTACGTGCTCAGAAGTGGTGTTTGTTTTCAATAGTATGTGAATATTTACAAGGTGGTTGACCAATTCCATAAATTAATTATCAATCCCCTTCACATACGCCGATACGAATTATCGTGGTTAGAGTGGCCATGCTTGCGGTAAAAACACAACTCATAAAGCCCTGTAGGAAATCCACTTGTATCGAATTATGGCATAAATATTCCGCTTTCCTTCTCTTTTCCATATAAGCACTTGGAGAATTGTACCAAATACAACCAAGACTTATAGCGTTTTCTTCTCCCAAAAATGTCACATTATTACACTTAGTCTTGCCATAAATTCTGTGACAAATTTTACTATGCGCACGGCGAGAACAAATCCGCAGCTACGAGTTATATGCTCCATTCGTCTTGTCCAATATTTGACTACTTTGCCAATAAATTTGAAAAATTAATAAATCTAAGTGAGCACAAAACCTAAGCAGATCTTTGCTTTTTAAGTAAATTTTCCACAATATGAAAGCGTTGATGTGGTGTTAAACGAGTCATGATGACTTGCCAAACCTTACTGATTTCTGTTCGGTTTCTCATTCTCAGCTGTCAACCTATAGTTATCGATATAGATAGTTCTCAAACAGGTAAAAAACACCCGATCAGTGCTTAGTATCGGCTAAGATCCTACCCATATGTTCTGCTATTGAGGTATAATCTGTATGAAAAAGCAGTGGGAACATCAACATTTTCTTTAAAATTTGAACAGTAGTGGGAAATAATTGATAACGCAGGGCCATGGTAACGTTTCATAGCTTTATAACAAAATAATATTACTTGAATTAGTTCAGTGATTTTTAATTTGATGCAGTTTAAAAATAAATTTTATGATTTTTTTACATATTTTGACTCATAGGCTCACCTATTTTGTAAGTTGTGCTAATCATGTCAAAAAATATCCTCCATTAGAGATTAGCTTCAAAATACAAACGTCCCTGTGTAAATTGGGGTACTATGCTTATACAGGGTGAACGATACGAAGTGTTACCTGTTCAAAACACCATAACTTTTTTGTGTGAAATTAGTTTCTATTGATTTCAAAGACAAAATTGTTCAAAAATTATTACAATTTTAAAATATAATATATTCACTTTAGCTCGGTATGACCACCTTTTGCCCTGACTCTAGCCTTCAAACGGTCAAAAAATGAGTTGCATGCTGCACGAATGTGATCTTGAGGTATTTTGGCCCATTCTCGTATAATCGCTTTTTTCAGCGCATTCATATTGTCATATTTTTTAGTCCTCACCTTGCTCTCCAAAATGGACCAGATGGAATAGTCCATCGGATTTGCATCTGGCGAATTCGAAAGCCATTGTGTGGACGAAATGAAGTGTGGAACATGATTTTTTAACCATTCTCGGTTCACATGAGCTTTAAGAGTCGGTGCCGATTCCCCTTGGAAAGTCCATGGTTCACGACCGAAATGTTTGCCTGTCCACGGCTCTAAAGCAGCTTCTAAAACATTTTCCCGATAATAAGTCGCATTCACTTTGACACCAGGCTCGATAAAACCAAACCATTACTTGCGATGGGAAATTGCTTCGAGTGGCCATACGTAGGCTCAAATTCTCGTATGAGCGTTCGGTCAAGTAAACACGATCGTTTTGAGTGTTTATGACTGCTCAATTGGGAAATTTTTTTCATCAGAAAACACAATGTTAGGAAATTCGCCACGTTCGTGCAAGCGCAACAACTCCTTTGCTCTTTCGCAGCGAACTTTTTTTGGTGGGGTGAAAGATCGTGCACTTTTTGGGACTTGTAAGCCTTGACCTTGAGCTCATTTTTCAATATGCGTTGAATGCTGCCTTGCGATATTTTCAGTTTTTTGGCCATTTTTCTTCCACTTCGACGTGGATTTCGTTCAAGTCGAGTCTTCACTTTCCGAACCATTTCTGGCGTTGTTGCACAATTTTTTGCTTTTAACTTTTTTGTTTTGTTTTTGCTGTGACAATTTGACAACAAAATTAGCACTGGCATATCTATTGAAGCACCAGAACTGTACTAAAACTGAACCAGAAAAACGGTTTCACTAGCTCAGATTTTCCCAGCTGGGCAGGCTAGTGTAAAAATGCATACATATGTACATATATGCTTGCGTTGATATGTTGCTGAAATCTCTGATACTTCATAGTTGATACTTTACCAAAACAATGTTTTTAAAAAAGGCTAGACGGCATAAATTAAATCTTTTGAATACAAACATTTTAAGTTAAGTTTTGTTGACTTTAAACTACTTTTATATTAATTAATGAATTCTTCGAGACGTACGTAAAGGTTTAAATCAGAGATTTCTTAACGAAAATTTGTATCCCATAAGAGCTTGTATTAAATTGTCTCCAACTATTGGCCTAGATATTTTTTCTAACTTTATAAATATTATATTAAGTGTACCTAATTGTAAGTGAAGTGAGTGAAACCATTCCAACAGATTTTTTTCGACAAAGCAACTCAACAGAATATTTGTAGTAAGCATTTAAGACGAATTTGGTCATGCCGATTCAACTTGATTGGGCACAACAACTTGAATTGTAACCACTTTGGAATTCTAATACATACATATTTCGAAATCTTCAAAAAATTCTTTAGTTAAAGCTGGCGATCTTTATTCGGTCTCAAGGCTTGCTGTTTTAATTTGCGCTTGTTTTCGTTATTTTATGTACAAACATAGGAGAGCATACATATGTGATCATATTTGGATATAAAAAATTCTTCGCATCCACTTCTAGCTAAAAGTAGAACAGATGAGATATTAGGGACGGGTTGGTAGAGTAAGAGCCACTACCTCAGATTACATTTGTATTTTTTAAGGAAATAATGGTTATATCTCTCTATCCCGTTGTTATAGAGTAATTAAATTTTAACAGAGTATTGCCACAAGTTTGTATTTATTATAAAAGAGACATAAATACTACATCTTGGGTATCAAGGTAAATATTTGTAAGAAACATATTTTCCAAAAATAATTTTTTTCATAGTTTTGCCACCTGAATTTTATTACAAAAATAGGAACTCGTCACGAATTCCACTTAAATATTAAAACATAGGTATCAAATGAAAGTTATTTGAACAAGCATATTTTTGACCTAGATACCTTGTGGACAACCAAACAATTACTAGGGAGATCCTGGGGCCTCAGCCCTAGTATGACCCTCTGGATATACACCCAAATGGTTAGACCAATCATACTGTATGGGGCACTAGTATGGTGGAGCAAATCTATCCAACAAACAGCGATAACCAAACGGTGAAAAGTACAAAGACTTGCTTGCCTATGCATCACAGGGGCTATGAGAACTACCCCAACAGCTGGCATGGAAGCTCTCCTTAATCTCCCACCACTTCATATAGCAATCCAAGAGGAAGCAGCTACGCAAGCACTCATGCTACACATGAAAGTAAATTTCAAATTGGGCAACCTCACCGGTCACCTATTGTAAATATCCTAAATAAAATCAAAAACACCATAAGCATGGCTCAAGTTTCAGACCACATTGACCCAACCCTCTGTTTCACAAAAGGATACACAGTTACCTTTCCTGAGAGGATCGAGTGGAAAACAAACCCGAAATGGATGAATGATGATTCACAAAAATGGTACACTGATGGATCAAAAACACCTTATGGTGTAGGAGCAGGAGTAGTGGGGCCCAGAATCCACAAATCATACACTCTCACCAGGGACACCACTATCTTCCAAGCGGAACTATACGCAATAATGGAAGCAGCAAACATCATGCAACGTAGAAACCACAAGAGAGTAAAGATCAAAATACTCTCGGACAGCCAATCAGTTCTAAAAGCTTTAGATAGCTATACTTACAACTCAAAAACCCTCTTAGAATGCCACAAGGCACTCAATAACCTGGCATCCAAAAACAATGTTTCATTAATTTGGGTACCGGGACATGAGGGATATGACGGCAACGAAAAGGCAGACTTTCAAGCCAAAAAAGGGGCAGATTAAAACTTCATCGGACCTAGTCCTATGTTCGGATTCAACAAAAACAACCTGAAACAAAAAGTAAAATACTGGACCAAAACTGTATTAAATCAACATTGGAACAACGTAGAGGGTCTTAGACACTTCAAAAAGTTCTTGAGTTTCAACGCTAAAAGAGCTAACATGGCCCTCACGTTAAACAAAAAGAGCATTCGCACTCTCACAGGCGCCCTCACGGGTCACTTCACCTGCAACAAACACTTACAGAAATTAGGCATAACTAACACCAGCACCTGCAGATTTTGCTGCGAAGATAAAGAGTCTATAGAACATCTCATTATCGAATGTCCGGGGCTGACGCATAGAAGGAAAAGGTTTTTAAACAAGTTCATGCTTACAGATGAAGACCTTCAATCACTCCCTCAGAAGGAGCTGGTACAATTCATAAGCATACTTAACAGTCAATAGACAGCATAGGGTGCACAATATGGTCGCAGTGCTAAAGGGCCATACCTTAACCCTTTACAACCATTAACCATAACCATTAACAACTTTTGAAACATTTTATTTGAATACTAGTACGAGAAAACGGAAATTTTGTAATAATTAAAAATATATATGAAGTAAAGTCACAATGTAGGCAGCTCATGAATTATGGCTTAGAAAGTTTGAAATAAAAAGTACTTTTCCAGTAGCGCTGCCACCTACTTTTTAATTTAAAAAGGCGCAATATTAATCACTCTATTGGAAGAATTATAATTCTTGCAAATGACGTCTTACGTCAATCGTATTTGACAGTTGTGAACTACACATTATGCAAATACACAAGAAATGGAGTGCGTAATGGTCAAAACAAAGATTTCCATCACTCAAAATCATTTTTTTTATTTAGTAAAAAAAAATTATTCAAAGAAAAAATAAAAATTGGATGACCGTGTATAAAGCATGTGCATCTATTTTGAAGCCGCATTAGACGAAAACCACTATCGATTTAGTAATTTATTTCATCATTTCGCCTGCGCAAATTAATATGTATCTATGCATGTAAATATGCAAACTTTTCTAAAATGCATTGAACAAAAGTTGAAGTTATTCGGATAAATCGCTTGTGCAACTACTACATACAAGCATTAATATAAAAATGCACTACAATCATACAATTATAAAAAATATTGAAATTTTTTAATGTGACTGATTTTCTCTAAAAACAAAAATTGTGCCTTTCTGTTTCAAACATTTAAGTTGGCAAGCGTTTTATACGATAGCGAAGCCACGGGCGCCAGATAGTGCATATACACTAATACACCTATACACTAATACAAATAAACTGAAATGCTGATGTTGCATATTTTTGATGCACAATTTATTACTTTAGCAACACTTTCAGGTGCGATTTTAGTGAAATTAACTATGAACAAAGCTTGGTATCAATGTTGCAATAACCATTTCGATTCACGTAATGGTTGAATTTGTTTAATTTTTAAAATATAGGCTTGTATTTTTCTTTTATTTCCAAAAAGTGACTAAAAAGTGAGCAGTTCGGTCGTTGTAAGCGCGTGGTTAACACCAATAATTCACCATAAAAAATTCACTGTAAAAAGCTAACTTTTATCTACTGCTTTCCTTAAGCAACGCAATTACTTATACAATGGCAGCTTCATCTTGCGGAATTCATTACAATCGATTTCTGCCACCAATAAGTTTGCAATAAAAAGTAGGTACCTAAGTTACTGATAACAAAATTAACGTTACCGGCGCTTAACATATTCATTGCCAAAGAGGTACAGGCTCTTGGACAATAAAAACAAGTAAAAAACTTATACCCACGAATAATGCAGCCATCAAATCATTTTTCTTTGTCTCTTGTCGTTATCGTATTGCAAAAGACAATACTACATATCGTACCTTTTTCGACAAAATAACTACCTAAACGCGGCATAATGCAATAATATTCTTTAATTAGTTCATTGACAGAATAAAAAAAGCAAACTAAAATTACCTTGACTGGTGGTGCTCGCCTGTTTTTAAAAGATATCGAAGACAAATTCACTACCACTCCTATAGCAAAGGTCTAAAGCCCAAGAAGAATTGTTGTATTAAAGTAACAACAAATTTAAAATAAAATTCGACTTTATTTCATTTACTTAGCTTCTCAGCTTCTCCAATTTGTAGTGCACTTGCCAATCTTGCCCTAGAAATGTAGGGCTTTGCAGTCGTTTGCCGTATTTTTTAACAGATGTACATGCTGAGGTTTCTTACTATTGCATGCGAAAAGCGATAGCTATTGGAAAATAAGTTTTCTATACTTTTGGTATTTTATTTTGGCTACAATCAAGCTACGCGGTTTCACAGTCACATTATAGTCACCCGCAGCTACAGCGGCCGCATTAAAAATTAATATTTTGCTTTCTGTTTCATAATTATTATAGCCATGCGCACTAGTTCATTAGGGTACCTGTATTATTACAGTTTTTAAACTCCTGACTTGGCCTGCTTAGTAATGCTCCATATAATGCAATAACTCCAGTAAAATAGGCGTGCAGAGTAAATCAATTTAAAATTTTACCGCGCTTACCCAGTTGGATACAATTATAAAACAAATTAATTTACTTTATTATAGTTTTAGTGAAATTATGAAATTCAGCAGATGCATACATCACCATTTAATGTCTTTCCTTAGAAATCGACAATATTTAAAAACATTCAACATTGTGTAATAATAATGACGCAGTTTCAATTGCACTTACTCCACTTAATGTCTTGCATCATTCGCTTAATACTTTGTTGCACCCAAGCACTAATGCTTCTAGGAATGTGATAATACTTGCACATATTTTTGCGTATTCATTCAAATTTCATATAAAATTATTTTAGTAAACGCATTTATCGTGCTTGTGAGGAAAACATTCCAGTATTCATTTATTGGCTTTCCGCAGCAAATCTTTCCTCTAAAATTATATTTAAGTTTAATTTTTTTACGATTTCCGTTTCACAATTTAGGCCATGTTATATAAGTCAGTCACCGTAGTGACGCTACTTTCAAAATGAATTGATGATTCAGCATGCCGACACTCAGGGGAAAGTTATAAAATCAAGCATAAATCGTCATGATTTCCAGGTAAGATGGACAACTCTAATCCAAGTATGGACACTATGGATTTTATTGGGTACGGAAATAAATAATATACCGGAGATTTGAAGGTGTACAAGTCTCGGTCTTGATCGCAATAGTTGACATTCGTTTGAAGCGTAAAGATCCTTTTTTATCTGACGTCAAAAATGTCTACGTTCGTCACGGAAAAACAGCATTTGTGGGAAGTCATGCTTTATTATTACCTTTTAAAGAAAAATGCAGCTTAAACGTGTCGTATGTTGATCAATATTTACGGTAATCACGCTCCATTAAATACATACCACTTGTAAAGAATGGTTTCGACGCTTCCAAAGTGGCAATTTCGACGTGAGTGATAAAGATCACGAAGGAGCACCGAAAAAATTCGAAGATACTCAACTACAACAATTATTGGATGAATACGCATATCGAACCCTTGATGATTTGTCTAAAGAGTTGGATGTTGACAGATCAGTCGTCGGTAAACGTTTGCACGCGATGGGAATGGTCCAAAGAGCAGGTAACTGGGTGCCACATCAATTGAAGGAGAGGGATAATGGGAGAGGTTTTTTGACGTGCTGAAAAGAAAAGGTTTTCTGCATTGCACCGTCACTGGCGATGAAAAGTGGATCTATTATGATAACTCTAAGTGTCGAAAATGTTGGAGCCTGCCAGGTGAACCAGGTCCATCGGCAGCGAAACAAAATATTCATACTTCAAAGGTTATGTTGTGCATCCGGTGGGATCAGAAGGCTGTCTGCTATTATGAACCTCTTAAGCCATCTAACACCATCACTGGCGATCGTTAACGACTGCAGCTAGTGCGTTTGAATCGCGCTCTCTAAAAAAAGCGATCACTTCTTACGAGAGTATCGCAAACTGAATTGATCAAGTCATAAGAAATCGAATTTTTCCCTAGAGGAAACCGTATGCTGCCTGAAAGATGGAGTACAGTTGTAGCTTCCACTGGCACATACTTCACATAATTACATGAATTATTTAATTAGTAACTTTGGCTAAGAAAAGAGGTTGTTCATGTTAAAATTAATTCATAATTCATAATTGTTCGTTTTTAATTCAAAATGACATACATCTTGAGTTATTATTAGTATTTTCGTTTATTGAGTCCATAATTTTATAAAATCTTACTGACTAAATTCATAATATTTAATTTAACTAGGTATGCCAGACTATTTATTTATTCATTTGATAATCTAAAAATATAGGTAGTATTTCTTACATATTATGAAAAAGAGAAAATAAATTAAGCTTATAAATTACTTTTTTTTTAATGCAGATAATGCAATATTTCTAAAGTTTACAAAGAAATCCTTTTAGAGAATACTTAGAAACTAGTTAAACAATTCATTTAGTAAAAGTTTGAAGCAGTACTTTGTGTAAGAAAAATCTTGGCCAACATGATTTGAAAACATATTAAATTATTTCAAGGTTCTACAAATCGGAGCGTTAGAAGCATAATTAGTGCTAACCATCCCAACCCACAAATTATAATGATTTCATAAGCTTTGCTGAGGAATATTGAAATTAATTTGGTCGAGTAGCGAGGGGGAGTCAATCGCACAACTCATAAAATCGAAAATGAAAGTAAGAAAGAGATAGTCCTTCTAATATCTAGAGTTTTTAGGTTAATAATCAAGCACAGACTTTTATAGGAAGGAATAGGATCAGTGAAATACAAAGAACGCAAAGCATAACGGGCAAAGACTTTCTGACACATTCTAGCCTACTAATATGACAAGCATAATATGGTCTCCAAATAAAAACGGCTATTCCAACTTCGAAAGTACAAAAGCGATTTCAGAATGTATGGATCAACAAAGTCCGAACTAAAACGTCGAATAGAAGCAAGTAGGAATATGACTTTAAAATGGTGTAATTTACATAAAATGTCTTTGAAAAGAGAATTTAGTGTCAAGATCACGCCAATATCAATAATTTCACTTGGATTTTATAATCCAGAACTACCAATGCGGTAAGAAGTAGG
The DNA here is from genome assembly GCF_028408465.1 of Anastrepha ludens. NCBI lineage: Eukaryota > Metazoa > Arthropoda > Insecta > Diptera > Tephritidae > Anastrepha > Anastrepha ludens. The sequence goes on from NC_071502.1 coordinate 77,686,751, forward strand.
TATAAGAGAACAAGATTTAGAATAAGAGATTTTATAATAAGAACACTTCCTTATTTTTAAATTGAACTCATTTTTTTAGAGATAGAAGAGTGGAAAGAAATCCTATGTCCCCCAATTTTGAAATTAAAATCGTGTGATTAACCTAATCAAATACTTTTGAAAAATCAGCGTACACAGTGTCTACTTGAAGATTTAGGCATCGACCCAAAACGAGATCTTGGAGAAAGCAAAATTTAAATCAAGGCTACTAAAATTCTATTGAATCATTGAATTTCCTCTCGAACCGGGTTAAAAAAATTAAAAATTAGCTTTAATTGACCTCGCCAGCCCAAGTATCTCCGGCTAATCAATGAGACCAGCAATATCATAAACAAACGAAACGATTGAAGCGATATTCTGGACTCAAGTGATTTCAGTAAACGATGGCAAAATATCAGGTAAATTAAGTGGTTTGAGAAAAAATTAATAAAACTCCGTTAGACTCTTTCAATTCGAGAGGAATAATTTGGATAGATCTAAAGATTTAGAAGCAGCGAAGGAAATCTAGATAAGAATGTACTCTCGGAAACTTATTAGCTGTCGTCAAGTACAGAAAGCTTGAACGTTCTTAACTTAACATAGAATCAGTATACCTATCGAACTCTCCACTTCCAAACAATATTGACCGACCTTAATTTAATATTATTTAAATTGAGGGTTGCATGATTTAGTGGGATCGTGCTGAATTTTACAATGTATTTTTCCTCTGTTTGTTTACAAGTCATTTGGTCTCGACGTGTCTCAGTATTTTCTACTATGGAAGAATCGAGTATCGGTAGTGATTGATTTTTTTTTTTGACGGTTTAAAACTAAAAAAAATTTATGAACGAATGTTAAAAGTGTACAAGGGCTTTTCGCCATCAATTAGCACAGTAGAAAGATGAGCTACTGAATTTATACGTGGTCGTACAAACATGACGTCGATCCACGTCAAGGACCTCCAAAAACAACAACACCAGTAATCATGGAAAAAATACCATATATCGTATTGGAAAATCGTCGAGTGGCTGAAAAACATTTATTAGAAGCCCTATGCATCTCATTATGCATTGTAAGCAATACTTTGACTGAAGTATTGGGCTGTGTGCACAATGGGTACCGCATTCGCTAACAAAGGAATAAAAACACATTCGAATGCGACTTTCTCAGCAACAATTAGTGCATTTTCGTGATGAAGTGGATTTTGTGCGTCGATTTATCACAATGTTTGAGTGTGGTGAGTAAAGAGTGGTATGAAACTGGTTCTTCGACTCCGAAATGTGTCCTGAAATCGCCCAAGAATGTGTTTTTTGAGATGCAAAAGGAATTTTGTTTGTGGATTACTTGCAAACTGGTAAAACAATAAACTCTGAATATTTTTGTAAACGTTTAGACCAGCTGAAGGAAAAAAGACCAGTTTGCCAAAGAAAAAAAAAAGTTTTCATCAGGAAAATGCACCGTCTCACAAGAGCATTTTGACTATGGCTGCGTGGAAAGAGTTTTTCATCAAATGATGAGGTCATAACAGCAGCTGTGGTAATGTATTTTGCAGGCCCTTCAGTTTCTCACTTCAGGGATAGAATTCATAAATTGGAATCACGTTGGAACAAGCGTATTGATGTTCAGGGAGACTGGACTGAATAATAAAGTGCATTTCAAACCATAAAAATGTATTTTTCTTATGGAACGGCAAGACTTATTGAATAACCTTAAAAATACTTCAATCGAAGGCTATTAAAAACTTTAAAAACCCGTTTAATACAAAAAATTACAGTTTCTACCAAACGCTCTATATTTTTTTGGAATTTTAATTAAAACAGCTTGAAATTACTTTCGAAATATGTTCAGGTGCAATGAAAATTGTTTAGATTTTTGAGTATCCAGTGCTTGTCATTTCACTACAAATATGCGCCGGGTATGCCCGAACTTAAAAACTCTTTAATTGTTTCATATTAACATTTGGTCCATTGGGCGAATGTGTAACTGTCAGAGAATTTCACTTAAAAACGTATACCATTAATTTTTAAAGACCGCAAAGACAGCTTATAATTGCCGAATTATTATCTAAATTATTACACCGATTTAAAATTTAACTTTTGCTCTCGTTTGGCACAAATACATATAGGTAGTATACCTCCGGCACACAAACTACACTCAAGCAATGTATTATATTTTTCAGGTTGTTTTAGTATATGTAGACTAGTGATGAAATTCGAGTGTACATACGTATATATTCGGCCGGGTCGATTTGTAGGGAGGCAAAAAAATCGCCCATTGCTCTGTGAAAATCATATTCTAGGGATCAAAATAAAAAACTTTGCCGAAGGAACCATACCTCTAAAACGAATTCTGATGTCCCCCAATTTGGGTCGAACTTTTTAGTTTCTTTTCTCATGTAAAGGCCAAAAATGGTGATATTTTGAAATGATTGTATGGGGAACCCCCCAGGGGAGTTCAAGGGGGTGTGCCACTGGAATGGGTGGATCGGCCGTCCAAAGTTTGTGGGGGTCGATCATACATTTGGCCTCGGTTGGAGCACTCTAAATGGGTCAAAGTGGGATTTTCCGTTCGACCCAAATTGAGGGAGATCAGAATTCGTTTTTAATACTGTATCAAGGTTTCTCATTATAAAAAAATTAAATGAAACTAAATAGTTATGGGAGGGTTCATTTGATTATAGCAGGGATTAATCGAACTTAAGGATGCTTTTTCTAATCGTTGTTAATCACTTTTAGCATTAAAATTCTTTTTTCCTATCAGTGTCTGCAATCATAATTTTATGAAAATTCTAGAATATTTACCGGAAGTTATTTAATTTGATTTCTAAACTAGCTGAAAAAATATTATAGTTATTTGGTTTGTAGGAAAATTGCTAAGTAGCAGTCTCAATAAAAGATTAATAGATAATAATAATATTTTCCACGGATGCGCTGAGACCGTACCTATGCATGAATATAATGGAAATTATACAATGTGGAAAGTCAGATTAATACTCGTTGCTTGATCTTTGAAAAATTGATCTTTTGGTTGAAAATTTGTATTAGTTTTCCTCCCAAAGAATATTACATCTTTTGGTCAACTGTTGAAGTTCAGTGGCTCTATTTTACTAATGGGTTTTTATACTTTCGAGAAGCTCCTCTTATTTTCTCATCACTAAAGTTTTTCATTTGGTTTCTTCGAAGCCAATGTCTACATTGAACTTATTGCTCTTGCAATTGTCAAGGAAGATCTTTGTATTGCAGTATTCCTGTGGGTTATTGATCCATTGTTTATTAGCACTGGCGTACACCATACAAACGAAGATAATTGATTACAGATATGTACGAGTACATACACCATAAATTGTTCTTCTAAAACAAACTGAACCAGTTTATCGAATATATAAATACAAGCGCAAAAATATATATGCATACGTCCAGCAACTGCAATGCGTGCAAAATTGGCGCAGTGGCGTCACACTTTCACTTAATTTTTTTAGTTTCTGGGCGCGAATCATAGACTCATTCAAGCGTACCTTCCAAGCCCACGGAGAAACAGACTTACAAGTATTATATTACTTCTCAGTACATAAATACATTACTTGACCATTAGCAAATCTGCTTGTATGCTAGTATATTTTTTATGTATGCTAGATATTATTTAGACGGTTTGTTGGCCTGTCCAACAGCTCGTCTAGTTTTTGTTCGTCTGGCGCGCAATGCACTTTTTACTTGCTGTCTGCCTGCTGGCTAATATTGTACATTGCTTCTCCGCCCACCTGCTGCAATTTGATGAAGTTGGTGCCGTTGGATGGACGCATTCACTTTGGCCAGATTAGTTTTGGTAAAGCGTATCAAGAAAGTAGAGGTACATACACGTGCGTATATATGTGTTTGGATGCATTCATCTATTGCAAAACGAGAGTTAGAGTATTTTTATAATCACATGTACCAAATATTCACGTAATTTCACAGCACATTGCACATTTGGAAAATATATTACTTCATTGAATTTTGCTTTAGCGAGTTTCTTAAAAATTGTTTAATATAATTAAATTAATAATAATTGAAGGAGTGAAGGAATTAAAGCAAAAAAATTTTAAATTTTCAGATGAAAATGTTATAATTGTATGAAAGAAATACGTCTAAGCTGCAGCAATTTGCTGAATTGTATTAACACTTCAGAGAGACTCCAAAAGCGGTTAGTATAGTAGAAATACAACTACAAACCATTCGTTTTAAAGCAAATATTTTCCAATAGTATTCATGAGGCAGCCTGGAAAAGTGTCTGCATATTAGGTTCATTAGAAAAGGAATTTTCTATTAGAGGTCTTCGGCACCTCAAAATTCCTTCTTCTGATAAATTCACATAAGTGATATCAAGTCAAAAGGAGATTGTGAAGGTAGGAGTAACAGCGTCTTTACCTATTCGCAGAGGTATTCATCATCAACTTCGTTGGCCATTAGCGAGAAACTAACCACGACTTCTTCCCTAAGTTGTTCACTGCGACTACCACATTGTAGAATTGTTGTTGTTCAAGGGCTTAATATATAATACATTTATTTGTCAATTTAGTAGGTATATAATTATGGCCGCCGTAGCCGAATGGGTTGGTGCGTGATTACCATTCGGAATTCACAAAGAGAACGTGGGTTCGAATCTCGATGAAAACACCAAAATTAAGAAAAACATTTTTCTAATAACCTCCGAGTGTATTTCTGCCATAAAAAAAAATCCTCATAAAAATATCTGCCGTTCGGAGTCGGTTTGGAACTGTAGGTCCGTCCATTTGTGGAACAACATCAAGACGCACACCCCAAATACGAGGAGGAGCTCGGCCAAACACCCAAAAAGGGTGAACGCGCCAATTATATATAATATATATATGCATATATTTCAGCAAGACGGCAGGTTCGAGTTGGAAGCTACCCAAAGTTCATGGCGCATTTAGTTGCCGCTGTAGTGGCATTGTTTGAGTCTGTCGAGGAAAAAGATTTCGACATATCTTGCGCACAAAGATAGAGGATCAATTTGGAAGCTGCAATTGTTTCTGAAGTTTAAGCTTGCGAAAGTGCCGCATGCTTCTGCAAAACTGCACGACATTTCAGTCGTGTAAAAAGAAATCAGGGCTGCTCAGTCTGATCAAGTCCAGAACTACCGTAATATTGGTGGGCATTTCCAAAACCAAGGCTCTGGATATGGGTCGATTGGAACATTTGCCCGAAACACCACATTCAGACGCGATCTCGCTGACTTATACATATGTATCAATCTTCCGTACGCACACTTTAATATTTTGGCGCGCCTGATTCGCACATCGCCTGGACAGACCCCTGATCTGAGGGGATTTCCCCTTATACCGCAAATAACATTCTAATCACCAGGTTCCACTTTTGTTGTGGAATCGATTACAGCTTGCTCACCTCTTTGGCCCCAGGTTTGTCCTCGAAAAGGGAAAACGTTTTCCTTCGCTATGATTGAGGTCTCCTCCTCCTATTTTTCCACATCTCGGATACAATGACAGAACCGGTAACTTGTCTGAGAAAATAGCTAATCCTGCTTTCCGAAGGCAGGTATGTAGCAAACCTGCTTTCGAGATAGTCAACTTTTCTCATGACGTTCTGTCTACCCCTAGAATCATTGGTTGTGTCATCACCAGCTTGTCTTGAAGTATGGTTAGTGTTGATACTCGAGGGACCGGTATAGTGTGTCACCTGGTTAGAGTCTCGTTTGCCCCACGCTGATTGGTTGAATTTTATGATCATGTCCATAATGGTTTGCCTTATTAGACCTAGCAAACGCGGCTGATCTGAATGAAATATAGGGAAGCGGGGGGGTCGGCTATAGCAGTATATCATTCTACCTCCCCAGACGCGCTGCATTAGGAGATCACCAATCGAATGCAGCTAGATATCCATGATTACAAACCAACCAATAGGTGTGCTGCATACAGGCTACGCTTGATAAAAAGGCCAAGGTTATGTTTACTTTAAGTCGATTGCAGTTTAATGACCTAGGCCAGCCATTAATACAAAAAAGTTTGGTGTCTTCAAGTCGCGTGCTCTTGGAGTCCAATTCACGTCAACTCCGCGAGAGATAATCATATCCTCAAACCGCTAATTATAGAGTTTTTGCATTCATATTTGGCAGGTACTATCAAAACAAAAGACTGCCTACATCGATTCGTCTGTATTGGAAAACCCTATACATGCATTTCTTTATTCACACAAAGTAAACAAGCAAAATACTTGAGTTTGGCATATAACTGTATATGTACCATGCCATGGATGTAAATTTCAGGCGAATATGAAAATAAGTCTGTAATATATTTGCGACGTGACTTTAATGGCAAGTATTTAGGGGTTCTTCTTTATGTTGTGCTTCAAAAGTTATGTCGTTATGAATAAAATACATACATAAAGCATTTATTTAAACAGACGTACATATATGTTTGTAAATAAGCGAAATAAACTTGGTATGCTTTTTGGCATTGAATTGTTGATTGAATTTAATTTGTTCACACTATCGAAGGTTTTACCGAAAATATTGTACAAAAAGAATCATTAAGTACACAGATTGAAGCAGTTAAGAAGGCTTTGGCGTAATATACTATTTACATGCATACCTACATACATGCGTATGTGCACCTGTTACGTTATTACAGGCGCATCCGAGACATTTTTTTCTTAATAAATTATAAAATAATATAATTTTTAAGATAAGTGGATCAGAACGAAATTTGTAAATGCAGTGAAAAAAAAGTAAATGGATATCGAGATTTCGTTTTGTTGCAGTGATTTTGTTTATATTTTTTCAATACATAATAAGGTTTCGGAAAAACTAAACTGACAAAATTATTGGAAATAATCACATTTTATACTTAATGCTCTTAAGTTGTCTGGCCATTGTACCACGTACGGTTTCCTTACATACGGAAGACGCTGCGCATTAAGAGAGCTGCACTTGAGATTCTCCAAATTTCTGGTTCGAACTTTGCATGCCATAATCTGAAACTTCGACATAATTTGTTTGTGGTCGCGAAGTTGTAAACCTGACAGGGTTGGGAATTTATGGACTACCACTGTCCACTATATCTTCTGAAGAGGTAGTAATAGGTAATAAAACTTAAAATATTATGCCGTAACCATTTTTAAGCCGAGTTGAACTGAATTTGTATTGGAATAAAACATGCTTGCAAAAAACAAAAAGCATTTGAGGAGCCACTATTTTGATGGAGCTAATGGCTCGACATCATTCTGCAGGGATACCAAATTGAGACAAAGTGACGGGTATAAAATTTCCTGTTTTGCTATCAAAAGAGAGTATGCCGATCTTGAGTTTCCTGGCCGGCTTCTTTTCAACCACAATGGAATTTTTGGGTTGTTGTGCTTTGTCAAATTTGTTTGTACTTGCAATACTGAATTAGAGAAAGCCTTAATGATGCTAAGATATCAGAGGGAAGAAGAAAACTCAGATTGTACTGAGTTAGAGCGAAACCTACCACCCGTTTAAGAGTATTCCTTGTGATAATCAATTAAGAAAGTCAGAACACTGATAACAAAGGCAGATTGCCAAGCCGTCGCATCTACTGCGTACGGCATAAATATAAGAATATAAGTCAGCTAAGTGTAGGCCCTAACACCGCGCCGACTAACAGTTTTAGACAAAGAACCAAAAGCCTTCATCTGAATCTGGCTTCGGGATAACCTGAGCACTTTAGGTTCATTGGGGAAATCATTTTTTTTTTGTTTAAATTGAGTTTTTTCTGCATCAATATTTTCTGTATTCTCAAAGAGATTGTCCGGCAACTGAAAGTACTAAAAATCTTTATTTATATACACATATATATATATAATTGGCGCGTACACCCTTTTTGGGTGTTTGGCCGAGCTCCCCCTTGTATTTGTGGTGTGCGTCTTGATGTTGTTCCACAAATGGAGGGACCTACAGCTCCAAACCGACTCCGAACGGCAGATATTTTTATGAGGATCTTTTTCATGGGAGAAATACACTCGGAGGTTTGCCATTGCCTGCCGAGTGGCGACCTCTATTAGAAAAATGTTTTTCTTAATTTTGGTGTTTTCATCGAGATTCGAACCAATGTTCTCTCTGTGAATTCAGAATGGTAGTCACGCACCAACCCATTCGCCTACGGCGGCCGCCGTATTAATGGGATCACTGAAATTTGGCGAATTCTTTGTATGGATTGCACAGCATCAGAAAATAGGGAACAACCACATACCAGGAGATTTCTGGAAGACAAGTAAGGAAAAATATTTCAGCAGCTATTATTTTCTTCTTGAAAACTGTGACTTTTTTATCATGCGAGTCGCCTTAATATAATTTAAAAGGCACTTATTAATATTTTATTGCCGCGAATAATTCCTTTTAAGATAGAAATAGAAATCTTAATCCACAATATTTCTGTCCAGAACAATTTTAGCGCAGAAAGTGAAAATCTTGGAACGCTTAATAGGCTTTGTGGAGGCAGACTGCGATAAACGATGAGCCAACTAGCTCACTCAAAATATATGCATGCTTACTTGACAATTCGTTTGAATTTCAGTCCAAACGACTTTTCTGCTGCAGGCGTAAAGCGAAAGCGTTTGCATCCAGACATAGTACCAACACAGCGAACTCAAAAGTTGAAAATCAGTAAGAAGTGTAATAGATAATTGAGCGGAGTTGGGTAAAGCTATCTGTATATTGCTACATATTTATAGTGTTGAAAAATTATTATTGGTCGATCTCAGTATTGCATACCTCATAGGCCTTTTGTTATTTAAACAATACCCATGGTGTATGAAAACATTTAGCGCTTCTAAATAACTGTACATGAAGATTTATGCTAAACTCCCTTCACTTTAGGACTCAAGATGCAAGAAACCTTTTCCTCTGGTCACGGGCCCAATTCATTTCCTGAGCCCACATCCAAACTTTATATTCAAATAAAGACTTCAAAAAGCAAGCTGAAATACAAACGGAGTAAAAAAGGTTTATTTGCAAACATTTGTTTCGTAAATAGTATTAAGTTCTATAGACGTCAAGACAACAAAGAACTTCTGAAAAAGATGCAAGACTTAAGAGAACTAGAAAACAATTTAAGGTTGATCTTCACTCGAGGCCGAATAACAGTGAAGACATAAGTTCTCCTATCGCCCTAATTGCAGGACCTAGGGCATACAGGCATCTCTTAAAAAAAGACTTTCCACTGTCCTCCCTCTCGAAGCTTAACGACTGGGTCTGAACAGTGCCGCTTGAAGACAGTTGTCTTCAGAGATTGGATGACCATGAATAGGTCAAAAGCGGGGAAAGTTGATCAAACCAAAGGCACAATGTTTAAATGGTATAAAACTTTCGGAAAGTGTATTTTTAGAAATTAACGTAAACACGATTAGCAGCTTAAAAATGTCTGTGATGTAAGGGCTTTCCAATAACAGGTGTTACAGGAGAATGGATTGCGCTATCGAGAGATGATTAACGATTTTTTATGGCCGGAATTGGATGGTATTGATCTGGACAACGTTTATTTTCAACAAGAAGACGCTACGTGCCACACAAGCAACGAAACCATTGATATTTTACGGGAAAAGTTTCCGGACGGTGTTATCTCTTGAAGAGGTGATCACAATTGTCCACTGAGATCTTGTGATTTAACACCTTGCGACTTTTTCTTTGAAGCCACATGAAACAGAAGGTCTACGCCAAAAGCTCAAAGATGGGATTCGTGAGGCTATCGAGGACATAGGGCAGCTACTTAGCAATTCGATTATGGAAAATTTCAGGAAAAGGATGTCGTCCTGTAAGAGTGGTCGTGGTGATCATTTGCCTGATGTTATTTTCCACTATTAACGGCATGCCTTCCTCTTTATAACTAAATAAACATAAGATCATTTATATTTAAAAATATCATTTTTCTTTGAATATCAAAATAACACTCTTATTAGATAACCCTATACTATTGGAGAAAAGCAGCAATAGGTATCACAATTGACATATCGCACCCTAAATACAAAAGGGGCACAACTCAAAATTTTCCACACTCGAGCTTGACTTGTTTACAGTAGCACAGAAAACAAACTATGTGACATATCACGCTGAAATTTGCCATGTAAGCTTATAACAGTCCTACCAAAAAACAAAAAATTTATTTTTGCCATATGTCATCCGCGGACCGTTTTATTGACAACGTCTCGCTCATATTTGAGCACAAGGTACATTTTGAGTTGTGACCCTTTTGTATTTAGGGTGCGATATGTAGATGCAAAAAGGTTGTTGTTCAAAAGCAAGATTCATTTTCGAATCAAACATTTTAACAAAGTTTTGAAGCAAAAGCAAACCAAAACAAAACTTAAAAAATAACTACGTAAGCTAGTGATTTTTACTTCAAACGTGATTTTTGTATCATTTTACATCAAAGTGAATCTATTAAATGTGGTATCGGTAAATCAGCTGACTTATTTTGTTCTTTCGCCGTGTCCATGTGGCTGTCAGTCCAGAATGAAACAAGGCGAATTCATTTTTTCTTACTTCTACTTTGCCAATACTTTGCTTTGACAATCAAACGTACAAAACATTGTTATTGGTCTAGTGCCACCACCTTTAATGAATGCGCCTTGTTTTACATGATTCAATTATTAAAAGGTTTCATTTAAAAAGGTAAAGAAAGTATAAAAAAATTAATCATTTTTGAAAGCAAAAAAAATAATTTTTTACTTAAATGGAAATAAATTGCAAGCGATTTAAAATATTTAAATATAAATAACATATTATATTCTATGGGCAACGTAAACATATTTGGCACATATGTATAAATATTTATTTGTATATATAAATATTTGGTACAAAAGAAGTTATTAGCAGAAATTCCCAAGTGTTATACTGCAACAAAAATTAATTAATTTAGTTCAAGAATTATATTTTGTGAATTAATTTTTAAAATTAAAACCGATCGCAAAGCTGCGAAGTTTCGCTAATATGAAACTATTATGGGTCTTAATGACCTCAGCAAAATAGGGAAGAAATGAATTCATCATACATTTTATTGGCCAAAAAGAAACTTTGAACATACTTACACCTTACTTTACTACGCTTTTCCTATGTAGGCTTGGAGTTTCGATTATTATCATATTTAGAGAGCGTTTTCAATATTTTTTTTTTTCCAGCACCGTAGGCCTAAGTAGCTAGTGTGCTCTATCAATTAGTGTTATATTTCATATTGCTCTAATAAATAATAATAATACTATTTTTTTTATTTGTGTAATTTTTTAATTAATTGATGCATCGATCGCGTCAGGAATATCCAATTATTCTGCCTACTGCAACTCTTTCGAAATGCTAGCTCTTGACATGAATTCCTTCATGATCCCCACCTCATCCGTTTACACGTTGTCATGAGTGACAAACCACAAGGTGTTGCGGTCTGTGATCAATTGCATGTTGCTTAATGCATCATTCTTGGTAAATTAGGTATTTTTAAAGTAACTTGGTAAGTACTTCCGCAACCTATATTTGAAATGCATCGGTCTCGGATGGTCTAAAAGTCCCTTTGGGCGCGCATTGCCCCAATGACTCAACGATGCCCGTAATTAAGCAGTATGTTGTTGCTCTTAAGCACACCATTTTGAAAATTAAATATTTTTCTACAACTATTTTTGTTTCCCTTTTCTCAAGATTTCTGGAGCTAGGAACTCAGTGTCTTGCTAAGGGAGCCAATTCGTCAAGAGGGAACGAGAAAGCTGGTTACTGAACGAACTTTTTATTTATTATTGAATCATTATCACTGATTGAAATATCATATAAAATTCTTAGGCACGTTTACCTTTTGCTTTTCATAAGGAAGTAAACTACCAACACATACGAATTGTCAAAAAGGCATGTTGTCAAGGGCAGGCTCACTGTGAGTTTATTCTCTCACAAAAACGAAAGTTCGTAAAAAACTCGAAAGCTTATAAAAAATCAACGATATTTTTGGCGTACTTCAACCTTGCACTTTATTCTACCAAAATACAATGCGAAGTTTTATATAGCCGAAATTTTTCTATAATTTTTGATTAAAAAGCGTTACATTTTGAAGAATATTTGTTGCATTTTTACATATCTACGAAAAGTTTGAACTCGGATTTATATATTCGGTATTCGTAGGAGAATGAAAAAAAAAACTATTAAAAATAAATACAAAAACAAGAAAATTTTCAAAACTTGTTCCTAAGTTCTAGTGCTATAATTATTTCGCCAGTGTATATCAAACCTAACGTTTCATATCATATCCTTATGTTTTTATATGTCTGGTATTTCCTTTAGAGAGCTATGGACCATTCCACATAAATCAATGAGGTGATTCTTTTTCGATCATGTTGTTAATCGTGTCATTCGCATTGTTTTGATTGCATACGAGTATACGCTCCTCAGAGACCATAAATAGAATTTGAAAACGCAAAAAAAAAAACCGAGGCATTTCCACAAGTATTACGTCTGAGTCGCACACACCTATAAAACTATGAAGCAACAAGTAAAAACAATAAGTGAGTAAGTGTTTATTATCAGACGAGTTTATGTGGCACCAAAATAGCAAATAACGAAAAATAACAGGTTGGGCGACTGTCTAAGTCGTAGCCGTTACGACGCAACATCCGGCAAATCAATGCGGCCCGTTAAGAGTTAGTGCGAGTATAGCCATCTTCGACAACTGGTTATGCCTACGACGGAAGTTTTGTAGCGTCAATGCATGCACTTTCGTGTTTGATACTCTTCGCCGCAAAGAGGAATGAATTCAAATCCATATTAAGCAGGCGGAAGGCTCTTTTTTTGCATAACTGTGATTTCTGTTTTGATGCAAAAAGGCTAAATATTGTTAAATGAGCTCAACACGTGAACGAAGTGGCGGCAACAAGGCTTGTGGCAGAGTACAACAAGCAATCGTCGTGAAGAAGAACGTCAAAATTTTTCATGCCTACAAGTTTACAGTTATACAGGCCAACAATTCCAAGCCCGTTATTGCTGATAATTGCCGCAACTTGGCTCGAATGCAACATTTTATGAAACCATTTTTCTTTGAACCGCCAGCTATTTTGTTTCCTTTGGAAAATGCAGCCATTAGGCAATTACGCTTTAAAAAAGTGGTGCTGAGTGAGCACATGGCAAACTTGAACTTGATTTATAAAATGAAAAGATTAGTTTACTTGCATTTCCGGCAATATATGTATGTATATCTACATATACATACGTACATATACTTATATGCATGCACATGAATAGTATTGTAGAAAAATGTATCTGATGATTTTGACTTGCCCAGCAGGAAGATAATAAGGGTATGGCGGATTTATTGTACGTAATCGTCCCTGTGTGCTTTGGATTTGGTCTACAAATAGAGCGCCCAATAGTTTTATGCCTTCGAACGACAGTTGGGTTAAAAAAAGTAGATGATTTGTCAAATGACGCCACTTTTTAAAAACACTTTTTCTACTATTTCGATATTTTCTGTCAACAATCGAACTCAGGTCGATATATCGCAAGCAAACATAGTCAGCTACGACTGGCGCAAACTCAGAGGACACGTCTCATTTTCTTAAAATCTTGACTGCCATTGAGCTTAAACATCCGCAAAAACTAATTAGCCGTACACATGAACAATATTGGAAAATATTGTAATCTTATTTGCGTTTCTTGGGAAATGAAGCTCCCAATAGATCTGAAATACGGAAGTTTGTGTAACACATTTATGAAACTGGTGCGGAGGTGGCAGCTTACACGGCAGGGAGTTGTACAGTATCACGAGTGCGGCGATAATTATAAAAATTCAACATTCACTACTCCCAAAAGTTTATTTGTAATAAGTTTAATAAAATTGATTGTATAGGGTGCATAAGGTATTTGAGGACAACTTGGAAGTACAAATAATTAGCTTTTATTTCGAACAAAATCTATTGGAACTTCACAAATTTTTATTAACTTATTATATATCTATAAAATCATTCAATAAAATTTCCATGACCTGCAATAAACTCATCGAGCCAGGTCCGGCAACAATTGCATGCTCGAATCAAATGCTTTTTATTCATATTCACCATAACGGTATTAATTGCAGCTTTCAAGGAAGAAATGGTGTTATGAGAATGCTTATTGGTTTCACGTTCAACTGCACCCCACTCGTAGTAATTCAGGGGATTAAAGTCTTGGGAGTTAGGCGTTCGTAAGTTCGGAGTTATGTGGTCATGGGAATTTTTAGCCGCCCAATCTTGCATCTCCATCGTTATGTATGCCGGAGCAGTCTTGCTGAAAGATGTATCGGCTGTCACCGCGTACAATATCAATTCAGGCTTTCTCTAGAACCTCGATATATTCATCAGAATTATACGAAACCCTTGAGTAAATAAGTATGACGTCAGACTAAAACTATAACATCTCAGACGCCTCAGGGCGTTTAATTTTGTTTAGAAGACGTTTACTATAGATTGGATAACTCGCTGTTTTTGTGTACGCTACGACATAAATAGTCTTCTGCGCATAACGTAATATTTATTTCGGAGATCGAAGATGATTTTGAAGGGTCCTCGTCAATGAATAAATTCTCCAGATCTGACAGGGTTAGAGCGTTCCAGATGCCTTCATTTGACGGCGAATCTTATGAACGAAGTTGTAAATCTCCATACCTTATCTGAAAAAGAGCGAAAAAAAGATAATGATTTCGCGAAGTTATAGCCACATATATGCACCCTGCATTTCATTATACCGCTGATACACCGTTGGAGTACCGTTATTTTAAGAACATCTGCTTTTTCCCACGTGTGCTGCTTTTCATTTAAACTTTCGGGCGCATTCAAAGATTATTATATAAAATTATAAAAAAATGTATTATATGAAATTATATTTTGAATACTTTGTGTACTAACTGCAAATAAATGTGTATTAACCACACAGACAAGATGGAATTCTGAACGGTATGGTAAATGGACAGCGATTAATATCCAATTTAAAAAAGTAGGTAGAAGAAATCACGGCGAAGTTAACTACCACCTCAGTTTATGCGGCGAATGCGAAAGGTGAACCTATCAAATTGCATTTACGGAGATACTGAACACGATGATGTGGAGCACACCTTCTTCAAATGTGAGAGGTGGAACATAAAGGGAACAACTCTGCAACGAGCTATTGGTGTATTCACACCTGAAGAAATAATCGAGGAAATGATGATAGGCGAAGAAAAGTGGAATGCCGTCGCAAATTTCGTTGAGGATTATCCGAAAAAGGAGATGTGAAATGGAAACTTATTCTGGAAAAATCTGATGTATTTTGAATCACTGTGCATTGTATGCGATAGATAAGACGAACGATTCCATGTCTATTGATCCAAGTATCATGCACATTGGTGTCAATAAAATAAATAAATAAATGAAAAAAAAGATTTATGATTCTGAGTTTTATTCAATTTGAACACTTTGGTATAGAGTTTTTTTAAATGAAATATCTGTCATTCTTTCTAATATTTTCTTAACGTTTTTTTTTATAATATTTTATGTTAAAACCTGTACGTCTACTTTTTAAAAACACTTTTTTATTTTTTTCATTAAAGTGCCGCAACAAAAGGACCTTCAAGTATATTTATACTGATATACATATATTTTCTTTAGCCAGCCGATAAATACACTGTTTCTCATAAAAGCAAAGCTCAAGTGTAGATGTACTAGGTCCCTACATTATGTTTTTATACTAAGTTTTTTTAATAATACCTATGTCTTGTTATGCAGTGCTATAGCTATAGAATACAATTTTAATCAGATTTTTTCACTCAATTATAACAACAAATACTTAGCGCTGGCAATGAGTTTGCAACTCGCACGGATGAAGACAAAATAGCATTAACTTTTGTAGTATACTCACTGTTGCCTTGTTAACATTGCTCTTTGTTAATATTGAATTAATTTTGTTGTTACATTTGTTCCAATTGTTCCAATTGTAAGAGACTTTTTCATCGCCTCTGCCAACTTCTTAATATCGTGGGATCTGTGTCACCAAAAGTATTTGCTCCGCCTAAAATACAGAAAAAAAAAAACAAAATATTGTGCGCACTAAGGTGTTCCTTTTCGTGATATTATTGAATTTTTAGACCAGAGTAAACTATTGAAACACTTTGAAAACTAAATTTGTAAAATAAATGTTTACTTAGAGTATTACTTTTTCATTTTTTAATAAAGTATTTAAACCTTGTGATTTTCAATGAACGAAACATAACAGTGTTCCACATGATGGAAATAATAATGAGATTGCGCCTATCGTGGTACCGTTGCCTTGCGCTCAGCGAATTCAACAATGAGTTACATCGTTTTAGCACCAGCATGGAGAGATTACCATTTTCGTAACTTGATTTAGCATTTTTTTTGTTATTTAGTCTCGGAGTTTTAGTTCGTTCTTCTTAACATTTTTCTAGCCTGTTCTAATTAAAAGTAATGTTTATAATTTTGTAAAATATACTTCTTTTTTTAATTAGTTCAATAATTCACTCAGTTTTATTTAGTTTAATTTTATTTAATACCTTATAACATTGCCCGCGAATGCAGTTGCTGTTGGTGTTCTTCTGCATTCAGCAGTCAAATCTCTCTCTCGCTACTGCAGTGTTGCCTAGCTTTGGATATAAAAACGCACTAAAATGCCCATTTAAAGAAAATAAAATACCAATATTTTATTGGATTACTTAAAGAACTTTGTAAGCGTTACAAATTGTTTTTAAAATGTGCGTTTTTTTATACACATGTGTTATGGTTATGTACAATTTAATTTATTAGTTTTTTTTTGGTTAAGCGAAATTCTTTTGTTAAGGGAATGACTTTTTTGCTATATTTGAGGTTATGTACTCTTTTTATAAAACTGTCGTTATCTTTTCTTTTGTATTTTCCGCAATTTTTTTGCTTTTTTTACTATGAATACACCTCTTAATGCCCTATGTCCCATTAAGAATTGATGACCGGAAGAAACGATTACACCTCTATGGTTTTAATTCGCTTTCAGTAAGTTCAAACGCTTTTTAAAGTGTGTAAAAAGGTTTTCAATCTTAAGAAGTTTGGAGAGAAGAAGACTTAATATTCTTGCATAACCTTAAACGGAGCCAAAAATTAAATTTGCACTTTTAAATTATCAAATTTTATAAGTATCAACAAATTTTCATTAGCACTAAAATCTTCTCAGAGTGACCTGTTTTAACATTATTTTGATTAATGATATAGTTTTTTTTTTACTTGCAGTTTCGGTAGCTTTGAATTAAAAAAAAGAAACAAACACGAAGCTTAAACATTTTCGCATTTTGGGTATAAAAGAGCACTAAATTTATTGCGAAGAGCAAATGGTTGGCAACACTGCACAACCCGGCAAACGTGACGTCACGCACTCTTGATGGGCGCAATCTTGTTTCTATCATTCTTGAGTGTTCCCAATAATAAGATGGCGACATTTGCAAAGTTTTGATTATTCGTTAATTTTTTATTTACTTTTTTATTTTTAGTTTTGTTTTTTAATATTGTTAATACTACAAGGGGCATTCGACAGCTTATTTTGATTAAATCTTCAGTGCATTTGAAAGATTTACTTTACTTTGGTTTAATATTTTTTAATATATTTATTTGGTTGTTATAATCTGCAATGAGCTGTAGTTTTTAGATGAAATAAAAAAATATATATTATAGAGCAAAATCTAAATGCTCGTATGTACAGATGTGTTCACAATAATAGCAGCGCGCAATAATGCAAAGTTTTGATTATTTAATAATGTTTTATTTATTTTTTATTATAGAAAAATATAGTTCACACCAATACTAAAAAAACACGTATAACACAAAGTTTCAAACTTTTTAATCGGCATTCTTAGAAGCCGCAGTGTTATAGCGCATTAAATTTGGTAAGTTTGAAGTGACTTTGAAACTCTTTTATTATGGCGCTCTTGAACATTTTCTGCAAATGAAAAAATTTCAAGTATTCGAGTAATTTGAGCGACTGCCCACTTCAAAATTACCCATGCCCCGACTAGGAGCGATAATATGTGCAGAAAGATATTTTCATAGTAGTTCCTTGTTCTTTTTAAAAATGTCATCTAAAAGTACAGTTGTGTTTAAAATAATAGGAGTGGCCTCAACATAAAACAAAAGGTTATATTTATTGTAAAACTATGTAATTTTATTCAATAATTTCTTTTCCAGAAATTGTTCACTTCATACAGTCTCTCCATACACTTAAACTTTTTTATTGATATTAAGAAAAATAAGAAAACAAATATTTTAATACATTAACTCAATAATTCACTGTTCAAAATAATAAGGGTTTAGCATGAGACTCAATAAATCAAATAATACAATAAAACAATATTTAACTAATAATTATAAGCTATTTGTCTTAGTTTTGCTAATATTTAGTTGAATAACCACAATTTTTTATTACTGCTGCGCAACTGCGAGGCATGGAATCGATGAGATCATGCACCTTTTCAGTGGGATTTGTTTCCATGCCTCCTGGACTGTGTTCCATAGATCTGTGGAATTTGATGGTCTACATTCAGCAACGCTCTTTTTATATACGTTCATAGATTTTTTATAGAGTTGAGGTCAGGCGACTCAGCAGGCCACAACATGACCTCAACTCCCTTGACCCGAAACCACTCCTTGGCAAATTTTGTTGTTGTGAATTTTTGGTAGTTATATTGCTGGAACAATCACTACAATGGCAAATTCTATTCAGCGTATGGTAACATTACATTTTCTAAAATTCCTATATACACATGCTGATCCATTGTTTCTTTTATCAAGTGGATGAGTCCAAGGTCACTATAAGAACAACTTCCTCATTTGCAATGCCATGTTTAACTGTCTTGACCTTGTATTGGCAATTATATTCAGCATTTCGCGTACGACGGACTTACTGTCTAGTCCCAGTTCCTCTAAATAGAACCAGCCTAGTTTCATTCGTCCACAAAATATTTTTCCATTTTTCCTTTGGCCAATTTACGTGTAGGTACGCAGCGTGCTTTTTGTCAACAAAGGAAAGTTCCGTGGACTTCTCATATAATTAGTGCTTCAAGAAGCGTCTACGACCTTTTACGCCACTTACATTAAGATCTAAACGGTTTTATATTTCCGTAGATGACGCTGAAGGGTCTTTTTTAGAGACTCATAGTATAGGTATGTCGATCGTCTTCCCTGGTTGTTTACGACTACGCTTTTCTGGTATATCTTTATAAAATACAAAACAGGCCGTTCGCTGTCATTTGATCAGAACACCGAAGTATTTCCTTCATTTCTCTATAATATAGAGTCTATATGTTTACCTGTTTTTCGAAGATATTTAATGATTTGGTGCTCTTCCTCGCTAAAGTGTTTTCCTTGACCCACTATTAGAAAGTAAAAACAGAGCGAAATGCTTAAATTTTACTCGATCCTATCCAACTTATTTTTTTGTACTTACCTTTCAGTTTTCTACATGAAATGCTAAATAATAAATTTTGTATAGTAGTTTATAACTCACACTCATATTTTTTGAACAGCACAGAAACAAGTCTCACACAGAAATGAATGTGTAAAAATACTTTGCTAGTGAATTGTGATAGAATATAGTTGGCACGGGCACTCCTATTATGTAGAACACAGCTGTGCAGATTATCAGCCACATAATCCAGGATAATACTTATGCATTTATTTTGATCGATATTTTACGAGGCGATATATATTTTTTCAAAGCTGAAACTTCGTTTTCTTTAAATCTGGGGTTCATCTTCAAAATCAAATTCTGACCTCATACAGAGGTTTCAGAGGCATGTGTATCAATGCGCCATGTTTTGTCTGCAACGATATAATTCATCGTGATCTTGGAGTGCTATCGGTACATGAAGAAATGTGCAACATCATCATAAGATATAACAATCGACTTGCTAACCATCCAAATCCTCGGGTACCAAACCTATTTCACCAAACCAACGTCCCACGCAGACTGATATACCACAAATATATAAAATGTAGACTTCAAGTACAAAAATGCAGATTCTATTGGAAGTTCTTGCACATATCACCTTTTCGAAATTGTAATGAAATGACAGACTGTTTTATTAAATGAAGTTAAAAAAAATACTTTCTGCAGCATTACGGAATGAAAAAAAGGCATATACTCGAATATTATTAAACAAAAGTAAATTAAATCAGTCAATGCAGTGAAGACTTAGTCAAAACCCAAATGAGCTAGTGAATGACCTTATTGCTTTACTTACTTTAAAAACAAACAAGGCAAGCGACCCCAAATAAAAGCGCGTAAAATGCTATTATAAAGCAGTGTAATTTTTCATCAATTTTCCCTTAACACTGGTTTCATCACCTCGCTCACTCAATGTTCGACTGCCATGCCCACAGCACCGATGCCAACAACGTCAACCGCTTCGTTTTCCTCAACGCTTTCACTCACATCATATCGAACTACATGTACATATATGTGTGTGTGTGTACCTGTGTTATTTTTTTATTGTATTATTTAACATTTGTGTTTTATTTTGATCGCTGTCTTCTTAAATGGTATAATCTCGTCTTCCGATATTTCAGCGCCAGTGTTTGTGTTTATTAATTACGGGCGGGCCTTTTTAGGCAAGCGTTGTAAGCGTGACTAGTTGCTGTAGGTAAATTTTCTTGTATTTAGTAAATGTATCACCAGTGGCAACACAAATGAGTACATTGAGCCATATATATACAAATAATCATAAGGTGGAGTCAATTTATTCGAGAGAAGTAAATAGCACAACCTGCCTTTTATGACTTTTATCTTTCCACTGCGTTGGAGAAGAGTCAATGCTAAGTTATACTAATTAATTGCGGGAACTACACTGAACATTGTCCAACAGTGAAGGTTTTGTCACGGCGGGTGAGTTTGGAGGCTATTAAAGCTCCCGTGTTCCATTTACACGTGGTTCGAACATTTCAGAAAATTTACTTGCGGCTAGAAAACACTTTTTCTCTTATACTCGTACATAGTTAGATTGCATTGGATTCGGACATCGCATGACTAAATACTTTCGGCGTCTTACGCGCCAATTAAACTCCATGATATTGATTAAGTACTCGGAAGTTACAATTCAATCATCCTTTTGTACTGAGGTACTGACCACAGACAGCTTCTTCTTTCATATAAGAAACACAACAGAATGTCCACCTTTTCAGCACATGGCAAAAAATTACTCCTAACAGGTTTTAAAAAACGAGTCGCAAGTGCAGAGCTGTTAAATTAAGATTACGATACGATACACAACGATTAAATTACTTTTTTAATCATGATTTGATTAGTTTTTATTACTTTTGATTATGTATAATTATTTTTACAATTTCACCATTAAAAACATAGTTTCATGTTTGGTTTATTAACGTTTAGAGAATATAAAATTGTTACGTGGTGCATAAAATTAGCGAAATGTGTGTGTACGAATTTTTAGATATTGCAATTTTGTAGGAAATTTGTTGAACTTTTTTTTTATTTTGAAGAGTTTCAAGCTTTGAGTTTTATGGTTTTTGTAGTAGTAGGAACTATATTTCTATCTAAAAAAATTAATAAAAATAAGTACATAATCAAAACTTTGCAAAATGTCACGCTGCTATTGTTTGTGAACATAAACGACCAAACATCCATATTTGAATTTCAAGTGAAGTCAAACCGATACCGAACCGAACATTTTCCAGAGCTCTTTGGTTTATCGGCATTTTCACCTTGTCAGTGGCACCTTCTACCGATATACTCGTAGTGCTGACGTGCAGTACCGAAAAATTGTTCTCTTATCGATGGAGGAGCAGCGAAATATTTTAAAGCAGTTTTTTCAAAAGAAATTTGGGCCTGGAAACTAGTATTCAAAAAGTGTTACGAAAACTAAAAGCTTATACAAATTTTGAACAAAAAGATGCACAGAAATATTCGTCCAAAGTTTGGCTTTTTTTTACAGAAACCCAACTAAATTATTGCTTCCGGTTATAGCGGAAGAGGAGGTTCGGTCGATCTCTAGTAATTTTGAAAGGAAATTTAAATAATTAATAATTTAAATGTTTAACACTTTAATTTATGCAGACATTATTCAATTTTTCATGTAATTTTTTTATTTGTTAAAATATTATGTTTTCACTTTTAGCAGTCTGTCCAAGTTGTAATAATATTCTTAAGCAAAAATATTCAAAGTATTATAATTTTTGAAAAACTATTGGCAATACTGTTTTGATTATATAATTTTTGTTTTCAATTGTTAATAAACGTAATTACTTATGATTTTTCTTTATTATAATCGGTTATCAACCATTAAAAAGTAGAAATAATGGCAACTAATCGTTAACGGATTCTTAAACGAAAAAATAATCCATTCGGTAATCATTACAATTAATCATCATATTTAACAGCTTTTCAAATGTGAAGGAAATTGTCATTTATGTTGCACCTCTTCACGGCAACTCAAAGATGTCATATAATCGAGCTATGAAAAGGGAAAATGTAAAGTAATATACTATTACAAGAAAACACACAAAAAATATATGTATGTACATACATACATATGTATATGAAGATGTGCAGTATGCAGCGATATCCACACAAGGCAGTGCGACATCAATCAAAAAAATTTAATGCAGCTGAGCGAATGTTATGTATTTATATCAAGATGGGTTATGTGAAAAGTTTATGACAAAATATTCAACTGTTTGTTGTATTATATTTCACGGTATTTCCTACACTCATAACGTAGATGGTGCGTCATAAGAAAGGAAAATGCAGAAATGTTTCTCCATTCAAAGAATAAGAAAAATAAATATACACTACCGGTCAAAAGTTTGGGTTCACTTGAAAAATTGTAAAAACTTTTCAAATAATCATGATTTTCTTCGTCAAATATTTTTTAATATTGTTATTTTACAGAAAGTAATTGTGTTTAATACAAAATATGTCAACTTTTAAAGAAACCCGCAAGTATTTGTTCATATTTTCGATTCCTCGAAATATCCGCCTTTTTCTCGTATTACAGCATCGCATATTGGGGCATCCTATCAATTAATTTTCGCAAAGACTCTGCTGTTATTTGATTCCAGCAATTTTACAGAAATGTCCAAAGTTGTTTTGTATTAGTAGGTTGCAATTTTCTTACTTCTCTGTCCAACTCGTCCCACAGCAACTCGATCGGGTTACAATCCGGCGACTGAGGAGGCCATTCCATATATTTGAGTTGTTTTTGATTTTCTTTGGCTGCAATGTAATCCTGGCAAAATTATGAAGTGTGCTTAGGATCGTTATCCTGCTGGAAAACGAATCCGCTGCCCACAAGTCTTTTCCCACACGGAAAAGCGTGCCGTTGAAGTATGTTGTGGTAGACTTGTTTGCCCATGATACCCCCAATTTGCACAATATCTCCAACTTTGTCTCCAGCAAAGCATCCCCTGACTAACACTAACCCTCCACCATGCTTAACTGTGGGAGCAACACATTGGTGCATCATGCGTTCACCGACAAAACGACGAACACATTGGCGGCGTCGTTTGTTGAAAATTTCAAATTTGGACTATTCCGGGAACAAGACTTTAGACTATTGTTCATTTGTCCACTCTTCATGTTTTTTAGCCCAATTAAGTCTCTTTACTTTATTTTGCTTTCGAAGTAAAGGTTTTTTGGCGGCGACGCACCCTTTTAGGCCATAGTTTCTTAGTCGTCGCTGTACCGTCGAAACAGATACTGGAGCCTCGCGCGAGGAATTGAGTTGTTCGCGAATTTCAGGGGCTGTTAGAAAACGATTTGTTTTTTGCTTACAACACATACAAACTTATCCTCTCCTTTTGACGTAGTTTTACGCCTCCCAGAACGATGACGACTCTGATTGCACCCAGTATCGCCCTTTCTTTGTAATGTTCTTATGCCAGCATTTTGAGAGACATTACATTTCGAACCAAATTTTCACGTTGAATAGCCTTTTCCATGTAGTGCTACAATGACTTCTCGTGTTTCTACACTAAGCTCTGCTTTCCGACCCATTTTAAATAATAAAACAAAAAATATGTAGTTTTATTGAAATTTTAATAATTAGAAGATAGTTTTTGTATAACGTCGACTTGTATGTAATTAAAAAATTTTTTGGATTACAAAAAATTGTTTTACGTACCTTTTTGATAACAAAGATGACACCAACAATTAGAAATAAAATTCTTGAAGCGAGTTTTGCAGCAATAAGATGTTACGCGTAATAGGCACTACACGCATTGTCAGAATGCAGCAAGTCATAACACGTTCATGCTTGATCTACGCGTCTCCCACAGTCACTTTGTAAAGAATAACAATCTCCTAAACTCAAACTAATAGCAGAACGCACGTTTAAAAAAAAAAACACTAATAAGCCGACTTGATTGTGTAAAATTCCAAAATAATGTAAGTGAACCCAAACTTTTGACCGGTAGTGTAGATTAGAGATATTGGTCCCTATTATGAGTTACATTCGATCTTCGATATTCGCTGGTTGTCGAAGATCGAAAATCGAATGTCAATTTGGTATTATGAGTGGTGCAACCCTATCGAAATTTTCGTTGTTTACCGAATTTAGAGTCGAATGCAATTTTGCTTTCGATCGTGTAGCGTATAGTGGGAAAACTTGTTAAAGTGTAAGTTGTTTGCGATTATTTATGGTTTTATAGTAACCAAATAATAAATATATACTAATTTTGTTAATTTTATGCAGGGCGAAAGGCGTATCCACAATTCGCAAAAGGGATTTGCACCAAAGTTCAAGCAGCAAAAAAATGGGAGGAATTTACAACGGAGCTGATTGGGACCACCAGTGAGAACGGCAGCAAAATGGATTAAGTTTCATAATGGTTTTTTGTTTTTGTGATGTTTATAGAAATACATTTTTATTTTCCCTTGGTAGGTATGTGCTGAAATACGTAGAGGAACTGAAATACATATTTTTTTCGAATGACGAATAATTGAATAAAGAAAATTTATAACAAAAATAAAACAGAAACTGTGGTAAAGGTAAAGGTTTCTATTTAATACTTTTTAGATTTAT
Source organism: Anastrepha ludens (assembly GCF_028408465.1). NCBI lineage: Eukaryota > Metazoa > Arthropoda > Insecta > Diptera > Tephritidae > Anastrepha > Anastrepha ludens. Next base: position 77,711,784 of record NC_071502.1, read on the forward strand.
CTGTAATATTCTAAGAATTTCATTTCTTATGCTGTATTTGCTATAAAAATGTGCTTTTCTTTGTTGCAGATCAGCCTCTGTACTACTAAATTGTATCCATCTTTGGCAAATATAATTCTCCAGGACATCTATTATTTCCGATAGCACAACAGACACAGTGGGTTGAGCAAGTCCTAGCATACCTTCATTACCAATACTCAATTGGTACGATCCCTGAGCACAAAATCGCAGAACTGTGGCTAGCTTTAACATATTTGGAATGGATTTGGCTCGGGTGCACTGCTGCAACTGGTTTTCTGTACTGGACAGTAGGTTCATAAACGCCTCTTTAGATAATCTAAAGTTCTATAAAAATCTGTAAGGAAATTTCTGTAATATTAAGTACGTCAACACATTTTGAAAATTCTAAACTTACTCAGTGGAAGCCATTTCTAGGGTGTTGGATGCGCCCCTCAACTGTTTACTACTTCTAGCTAGTTTCGCTAGTCTTTCATCGTCCGATGAATCGTCGCACCACAACTCCGTTGTACTGATTTTCAGAAAAAATACTTTTTTTAACTTTTAAAAATGTTTTTAGCAAAGAATTTCAACACAATCGGTTGTTCTTTTATTTTGATTTGCTGTATCAGCTGAGAAAAAATTATCTATTGTAAATGCGTCGAGCGATCGAAATTCACAATAGTCCTATTCTTCAACGAATGATCACCATAATACCAAATGAAAATTCGTTCGATCAGCACTTTCGACTACAGTCGAAGATCGAATGTTGCTCATAATAAGGACCATTATTTTCACCTTTTCGTCATGCCCTCAGCTATGGTTAAATGCATTGAAACTCACCCTTTAACTTCTCTCTTCGCTAACAAAATAAAAAACTTCTCATTTAATAGAAAAAAGTTCTACTTTTATTATGAATTTTACTTCCTGTTATTCACAAAAATACAACATCCATGAATATTTAATATTAAATATCTGTTAATATTTAAACTATGAAATTGAGTGAAATGCTTCAAAATGGCTGTTTTGTATGTTTATGCATATCAGGCATCTCTTCATTCGGTTTGCTATCGAACAGAGTGTGGCCGGCGATAGCTCTAAGCGTATGCATTTCAATAGTTGTTGCTGTGTTGCTATTGTGTTGTTGTTGTGTTTGCCTAGCTTCTGAAGCGTACGTTAGAATTGATCGCACGCATGTTTCATATAAGTACTTTTACTTTTTATACGCATATAAATATCTCAAATAGTTACTCTCCAACAGCTTTTTGACGCACTACTTTTTGCCTGAATTGAAGTTAAACACATTGTCTTAGGCTCTTATTCACCCTTATAAACCCTCAGCACAATTAAATATAAATGAACATACCATGCTATATAAATGGAGTAATTAATTATAAACTAATCTCTCAGTAAAACGGCGTAATATCAAAGGAATGACTGATCATTTAATTTCCATTTCAATTGAAAGAGTTTTGCAGTTTAGCGGACTTGATTTTAAATCTATCCATACGAATTTACTCTTTGGAGTATTAACTAGTTGCGTAAGATCATTAACGACTTGCCTTAATTTGAACTTGTCAGCTTCCAAAGTCAGATAAATATTGTGCAAAAAGTGTGTTCGCAATTTTTATTGGGTTTCTTCATTTTGCCGTACGTATGTGTTTCCTATTTTCAAACTTGTTAATGCAACTATTTACATTAGCTTGCATTACCTACATCCATACATACATACGCACACATACGCCTATGCTATGCCAAATGGTAAGTAGTTTGTGTTGCTAATTATGGCTTATTCAAGTACGGCCAAATATTTAGACAATTTTACACAAAATACGAACTGATTATATGTATTTATGTATTTTTATATTGTATATATATGTAGATGCAAATATATGTACAGTAGAATTCCAATTATCCGGATCAATTGGGACCAGACTCGATCCGGATAATCGGAAATCCGGATAATCGGATTTGACCAAAAAAGCTATATATATAGGGAAATAAAGCATTAATAAGAACATTAAAATCACTTTACTTATTAAGCAATGAAGCAAGTAAGATTAAATATGTAACTTTATTGAAAAAATAATTTTATTTAAACATTTCTGTCAATGTAAGTGTATTAATGAACAAACTCGCTTTACTTAATCATAACTTAATAGAATAAAAGAACTTACTCACTTTACTTCATTTAACTTTAGATATTAAAGAAAATAATTTTATTTAAACATTTCTGTCAATGTAAGTGTATTAATGAACAAACTCGCTTTACTTAATCATAACTTAATAGAATAAAAGAACTTACTCACTTTACTTCATTTAACTTTAGATATTAAAGAAAATAATTTTATTTAAACATTTCTGTCAATGTACGCTGTTTTAATGAAGAAACTCGCTTTTTAGCAGCTAGATCTTTCAAGCGCTTGACGACAAGAAGGTCTACATGGTCGCATTCAGATTGTCGTTCCATCCAATTTAAGGCAGTCTCAAAACAAGCAAACGCCTCACTTGCAGAAGGTCCAGCTTCTAATTCAAATGTAGAATCATTGTCATCTTCTGTGTCCACTGGGTATGATTCTTCTTTTGTACTCAGAATAATTTCATCGTCACTCAATAATTGGAACCCAGGATCTATTGAATCAGAATGTAACCAATCTTCGATATCCTCTACATTGCACTCGGAACAGCCTGGAACTTTTGTAATCATATTCTGCAGGTTTTCCGTAGACATTGAATCAGTATCTTTATCACTTTCCTCGTTGTTCTTCAATTCTGCATTTTCTTTTTCTTCCTGTATTTGCTGTTGTGTTGAAATTCCATTTATTTTATTCCAAGCCCTCTTCAAAGTTATCGCCTTTACGGAATTCCAGGCATCAGCTACCATGTAGCAGCAATCTTTTATGTTAATGTTTTTATGATATATTAGAGTACCTTCTTCATTTTCATCGGCTAACAGTAGCTTACGAAGCAGTTGTTTTTAGTAAAGTCGTTTCATGCATTCAATGATGCCTTGATCCATAGGTTGCAGCAAACTGGTCACATTAGGTGGCAGAAAAAGATCTTTGAAACGACCATTTTCTCTCTCAAGTGAACTTTCTGAAGGATGAGTAGGTGCATTGTCCAGCAAAAGCAATACATTCCCCTTTTTATTTATTTTCTTTTGATACTTTTTAACATCTGGAATAAAAACGTCATCAAACCATTCCGTAAACAATGCAGAAGTCATCCATGCTTTATTTTGGGTTTTATAAACAACTGGAAGCTTTTTAACGTTTTTAAAAGCTCTTGGGTTTTTGGATTTGCCAATTAAGAGTAATGGAAGCCGATGATTGCCTGTTGAATTGGCACAAGTAAGAACTGTCACGCGATCTTTGCTAACTTTGTGACCAGGAGCACTTGTTTCTCTCTTTGAAGCTAAAGTTTTACGAGGTAGTGCCTTCCAATTGAGGCCTGTTTCATCCGCATTAAAAACAAATTCAGGATCGTAATTTTCAATTTTCGTTTTAAATTCCTCAATAAACTTTTCTGCTGCAGTATTATCGGCAGAAAGCTTTTCTCCACACAAATCGAGCTCTCGAATGCCGTGCCGAGCCTTAAAATTACGCAGCCAACCGTCACTCGCTTTAAATTCGGACAAATTATCCATCTTCTCAGCAAAAATGTTTGCTTTTTCACAAAGAATAGGTCCAGAAAGAGGATTTCCAATTGAACGCTGCTGTAAAAACCATTTAAACATTGCCTGTTCAAGTTCTTTATTTTCAGCAGTTTTCATATTTTTTCTAGATGGACTTCCATCCTCAAATTGCAAATTAGAAGCAAATTTTAATATAAAATTGCAGAACTGTTTTTCTTTAAATCCGAAATAGTCGATATTCCTACATTATAAGTTTCAGCCAAAAATTTATTAGACACTCCTTTGTTTAATTGTTCAATTATTTTCACTTTATCTGTGATTGAAAGCACAACACGATTTCTTTTAGAAGGCATTTTACGCAAAAACTGTACGCGAAACACTAAAACAAATCACTTAGACATAAAAAATATATAAAGATTGGAAAACGCGACGAAAATTTAACCGCTGTTTGCATACAAGTTTGTACACGCCGAAGAACGCGGTATCCGCATGCGTCTCGGTCAAGTGAAATCTACAGAGGAGGGGATAACGTTCTTAAACTCGACGAAAAACGCACTTGCAAATGCTATAGTTTCTACACATTCTACACATTCAAAATTTAGATAATATAAAAAATATTAATAATAAATTATAGTCTAGAAATTCAAGTTTACTTTTCATCAATAGTATGTATTTATTATTAAATGAAAAAATATTTTTAGAAATATGTAATTTATTTTATAACATTGGTGCAAGTGACAATTAAAATTTATCTCCGAAGCCCTTTTGTTTTTTGGTATATTAAATTACTTAATATAATTTATTAAAAATATTACAATCACAAAATTAAAACTACATAATAATTTAACTTTAAAAAATGTTAAAACATAAAAAAATTATAAAAAAAATTTTTTTTTTTTTTTGACGAAAAAAAATCCGGATAATCGAATGTCCGGATAATTGGAATCCGGATAATCGGAATTCTACTGTATATACAAATGTGCACATTAGTAACGATTTGGGTCTATGGTATTACATTTTTAGAGATTGTTTAATTGCCTATATTATTTTTATGGAAGAGTATGCACTAACTATTAACACTGAATATAAAACAAAATCGTTTCTTGTTTGTTAATTAAGTTTCTGAGTGACTGGTGGGTTTTCGTTCTTCTACGGATCTCGACTTGCTATTTTCTTATGGGCATCTCGATGATTTGTTTGCTGTTTGGCAAAGGGTAAGTATTCATTCGATAGATCTCTTCCTGCTCTACAAAACTATCTTAATTGTATTTTTAAGTTATTAAATTTTTTATTAGTTTTGAGTCTTAGAATGACATACCCAGAAGGCAAAAATCAACATTTTCGATACCTGCTCTTCTTTGCATTTTATCGAGGTCAAAAAGTTGCCGAAGCAGCCCGGGACATTTTCAACTTGTATGGAGAAGGTATCATAGGCGAGTCTACAGCATGGAAATGGTTTGAAAAGTTAAAAAAATAGCGAGTTTGACGTCGATTACACGTCCCGTAGTGGAAGACCTTCTGAAATCGAATTTTTCATCCAAAGAAGACTGATGAGGGCATGGTGCACTGAGAAATGCTCGACCGCTATTAAAAACAACTTTTTCTATCATTTTGGTATTTCATTCACGGAGATTCGAACCTACGCACCTCCGAATAGTAGTCATGCACCAATCCATTCGGTTACGGCGGCCACGCAAGTGGGGAAAGTTACTGATCGCCATTTCAAGTATGCTCTGATGAGAGCAGGAAGCAGTTATTAGGCGATAAGTCTGGTGAATATGGGCAATGAGTCAATGATTCAACCCTTTTCTCCTTCAAATAATTCATTGTTCGAGTTGTTCTGTGAGAGCTAGCGTTATAAGGGGGTTTTCAATTGGCGCGGGTCGATTTTGGCGCTCTGTGGCAGCCATTTTGTTTTGGTGACATCTGTCAAACCTTTTGTTTATTATTCAGTTGTTTATGCCAAATCATCATGGCAAGTTACACGATTGAACAGCACGTTCAAATGATAAAACTTTATTATCAAAATGAGTGTTCATTAACGCAAACGTTGCGCGCATTGCGCCCATTTTTCGGTAGACGTGGTGGCCCTTCCAATTTCTTATGTCCCATATTGAACCATATGGACCTAGACGACATGTGGTTCCAGCAGGATGGCGCTACGTCCCACACAGCAAACGCCATTTTATTCCATTTCAACATCTACTCGCCCTTATTGAAAAACCCTTTATATATATAATTGGCGCGTATACCCTTTTTGGATATTTGGCCGAGCTCCTCCCCTTATTTATGGTGTGCGCCTTGATGTTGTTCCACAAATGGAGGGACCTACAGTTTCAAGCCGACTCCGAACGGCAGATATTTTTATGAGGAGATTTTTCATGGCAGAAATACATTCGGAGGTTTGCCATTGCCTGCCGAGGGGCGACCGCTATTAGAAAAATGTTTTTCTTAATTTTGGTGTTGCACCGAGATTCGAACTGACGTTCTCTTTGTGAATCCCGAATGGTAGTCACGCACCTACCCATTCGGCTACGGCAGCCGCCAAGAGAGAGCTAGCGTTACCATGGAGAATAATGATGTTCTCATAGCACTGACAGACGGCAGCGTTAATTCGGATTACCGGGGCAGTTAATCTGATAAAAATTGGAGTTTTCCAAACGGTTGTTACGCGGATTAGTGAACTGCTGATTTGTTTATTGGATAGTTTGGCCAGTAAAAATACGGGTATTAGCCGCGCTGTACTGAAAAATGATTATATATAATATTTCAAACAAAATCTTAAATTGCTGTTCCGAAATATCGAAGCAATTAATATAATTTTAATTTTTTTAACTATTTTTGTAATTAATTATTAGAATTCCTAGAATCGCGCCTGTACCATCTAAAATTGAAAGTTTGATATTATACAATATTATATATTCATGAAGCACCGCAATGGCACCTTTTAGGAGTATGATGTGTAGACGATGCCAGATTCAAGGAGCATTTTTGCCTCATATTGTTCCAGAATATTCATGTTACAATGATTGTTTTCAGTCTTTCTTGCTCCTCTTTGTAAAAGAAGCTCTCAAATTTGAGCACTTTACCATGATTGGGATAATATGGGGTAAGTATGTTAGTCTTAGTTTTATGCGAAGTAGACACAACATTTTAATACTCTTAAATACAGTATCAAACACAACAAACAAACAACCATTTCTATGTCAAACCTACTTATTTTCCTTATATCCTTTATCTCGTATAATTGCAATGTATATTTATAAACTTTATCCAAAGACCTTAGTGCACCACTACTAGGTCGGTTAATGCCCTAACTAGTATATAATAATTCCCAATAGATATATAAAGTTTCGACTAATCTGAAGAGTATTTTTTTTTATTTTAGGTGCTAGAAGTACTTCTCTTATTGCACAGTGCAACAAGATGTTATATATTTGATGAAACCAAAAATTAATGAACGTTTACGCCTTTGAGGTGTGTTTATGCTTTGCCTAGAAAGCTCCATTTGATTTTGGTATTTTATATTTATGTCGATTCTTTCTTTAAAAAAACCATAAATAATAAAGGAATTAGAGGTAATACCTGTACAGGTAATATCAATAATTGGAGTCATGCTCCGCTTCACATCCGTTTCCGTTCTACTGTTTATTGTTGATTTAGACGTACACGCATAGCAAGTTTTGTAATCCACAGAAATAATCTAACTGCCGGGCTAATATTTTTTTTTTCGAACTCCATTTATTCCATACAATCTGTCATAACAATAACAATAAGTACTATTTTTACCTACAATTTAAATAAGAATAGCTTAGAGTAAGAATTCCCAGTGGAATTCGTTACTTAATAATGAGCAACATATAACATATACATATATTATACAATTTTACAACTTTTGCATTTACGTATATTACGGTTTAAATCTTTGCATTAAATCGTTAGGCTGACATTTTTTTAATCTTGAGGAGTAGCTTATCTTGGAAAGGTTATTTGCTCGATTATTCGGATGAGTGGCAAGTCAGTTGTTGTATCTCTGGCTGAGGTTGTTTATTTCTTCGAAAACTGTCGTAACTTTTAGGTCACGGTGCAATATCTCGTTTCGTACAAACCATGGCGCATTGGCACACATACGGAGCACCTTTGACTGAAATCTTAGCATGATTTCTAGATTTGATTTTGCTGCTGAGCCCCATAATTGTACGCCATACGTCCATATCGGTTTCAGAATAGCTTTGTAGATAAGCACCTTATTGTCTAGTGTAAGTGCTGAATTGTAGCCGATTAACCAGTGTAGTGATCGCAATTTCAGTCCAAATTGCTTTCGCTTTAAAAATATATGCGATCGCCAAGTAAGACGCCGGTCTAATAGAATACCTAAATATTTGGCATTATCTGTTTGTGGTATTGGAACGCTGTTAAGAGATACGGCAGGACATGAGCCATTTCGAAGAGTGAATGTTATCTGCGTCGATTTGCTTTCGTTAGCTTTTATGCGCCATTTTTTCATCCAGCCGCTAACACTGTTAAGGTTTTCTTGTAGGTAATCAGAAGCAATTGAGGGAAGGGTACTCCTGGCCATGACGACTGTATCATCTGCATACGTGGCTGTATATGTGTTCTTTGATAGTGGAAGATCTGCCGTGAACAAAGTGTACAAGACGGGGCCTAGAACACTTCCTTGTGGTACACCTGCTCTGATTGCGTGAAGGTTAGTGGTTTCGTTGTTTACTTTAACAAGAAAATGTCTATTTTGCAAATATGATTTTATGAGCATATAACAGTTGTGCGGTAAGCCCTGCTTAAGCTTGTATAGCAGACCTTCATGCCAGACTTTATCGAAGGCTTGCGTTATATCTAAAAATGCCGCTGTACAGAATTGCCGCCTCTCAAGTGCTTGTCTAGCGAAATCATACACACAATTAACGTGCTCTATGGTGGAGTGATACTTACTAATATTATATATCATTTAATTTTGTTCAAAGTACTAAATATTTGATTTACCATTTGAATTGAAGCTAAGTGGTGAAAATGCACGTTTCCGGTACTCTAAATGTTTTACAATGCATATTCGAGTTATGATTAAGCCAAAGTTAAGATTTTCATGGTCAGTTTCACCATTCATTCTTAAGGTGAAAATAAGTCTAAAATTGTGGGCTTTACCATGCGCTGCTTGAGCAAAAATTTCACTCAACGTTAGTTGATAAACAGTGAATTATTATTTACGTATGTATATAAATACTTATATCTTTATATGTTATTCGAGTATGACTGCTTAACATAAAACTTATTGTTGTGGAACATTTGAAAATTGAATTCGAAAACATGGAGCATGAAATAATGGAAAAAGAAAATCAAAAATGGATTCAAAAATATATACATATGTATATTGCCTTGTAACAAATTTATTAATGCCATTCTTATTCAGCAGAGGTCGACCAAATTGGCTTTGCCAGTGTGTTGGTGAGCGCAGAGTAATCGCCCTGCATGCTGAAAAGAATGTCTATGGTGTGGTCAATATCATACTGTTAGCCGGCTCTCAGCGAATTTGACAGAATCAGCGAATGGGCTGACGTAGGCGGAGTTATGAATCCGTTTGCTTACGAAAAAGCTAAGAACATGTTCGTGATATACGAAAAGCAGTTAGCATTAACAAAACAAATTGATTGGACGAGTGAATATAAGTGAAATTATCGTGCATATTTCGGCTGCCGAGTCCACCGTGTCGTGGCAGCCGAAGTTGCTCGCACAATTTTGTTTTCCATCATAGTTATTGACCAAACCTAGTAATCCTCATCATCCTTGATCGCACTGCACACTGTTGAACACTAAACAACAATGAAAAATTAATACCGTCTCCTACATTCAACAGAAGCGTTGAAGCCTGACTATTCTACAGCAGCGAGCAAAGTGGCGGACGCCTCAGCCCAGCGTCCAGTTCAACGATATTGTATGCATCACAGTGGAAAACACGGTACCGCTAAAGTGGCCTTTGGCACGCGTAGTCTAACTTCTCACTGGAACTGACGAGTATCCTCTTGCGTATGCCTACTGGCATTACGTATAGAGCTTTTGTAAGCTGTGCGCTCCTTCCGATAAAGGCTTCTGTTGAAAGCCCTGACCTGGAAGCAGCAGCTAATCCCGTACCATAATTAATTAGACGCAACATTTCTAATCTCTTCCAAAAGCGGCAACCGCTTACCTTACCTATTAATTATTACACATTTCTTTCGCTTAACGCTATACAAACATACAAAGCTTATGGAAGCACTTGCTTCGCATAACATACATACATATGTAAACATACTTCTTTTGACGCCAACTTAATGCAGTTGCATGCGTATTCACATATACATATGTATATAGAGGGACATATATTTTTTTCTTTTCTCATTGTAATATAAATTTTGATATTTCTATGAATAAATTTATTCAAAATTCTGAAAATTGCTGTTTAAGCGAAATTTTTTTACATTTGGACAGTGTGAAATAACCTATTTTTTATGCTCAAAACTTAAGCAATATTTACGGCCAATTGATTTTTTCCCCCTTTTTTACAAGTCTTAAGCTTTAATTTGAAGCTTGAATCATTAAAAAATATTCATTCTATCAAAAGTTATACTAATTTGAAGAAGAAAGGTGATTTCACACGTGTTTATTTGTTTATTTAATTATAGTAAAAAAAAACAACCGTCAACATAGTGATTTATTCTAGGATAGTTAATAAGTCACCATGAATTTCTTCAGATTTTTAAAATCATTTTAAGATATTGTTTTAAGCCTCGGACACAAGTGACCCGAGGTTACCACTAAAGGGTGCGAAAAATGACGTTACCACGGAAGGGTCAACTCTCTCAAATATTTATTAGATATATGTATATATGTTTAAATATTTGTAGCTCGAATACAATTTATTTTGAACCTTCGGCCATTACCATATGCTTCAGACAGATAATTTACTTAAACTCTTTTACTTCGACGGTGCATTTACGCAATTATGCGTAAAATTACCATAATGAGAGTTGCATGCGTTGTCATGCTTGTACATATTTATGTGCTTGTATATTGTATGCAGGTTGTGCACCTTTTTTAGAAAATTGCGATCTTTATTGCAAGCATGGCGCAATAGCTATCATAAAAAAGAAAAAACAAATTGGATACATACGTACACAAATATGTATGTATATCCACATGAAATTGAGGCTGGTAAATAAAAACCATTAGTTGTCTAATAGTGGTGGGAATGGTGTGCCAGTGTCAGTGGCCTAAAGTACCCGAACATAAACAAAGTTGCCCATAAGCAAGCATACAAGCACATGCAGGCACAGTCGTATCTGTGAGGGGTGCAAGGTGGGTGTTCGGAATTCAAGCCGAACATTTTAGCAGATTCCAACTTGCATCAATATGCGGCTCAGACATAATTTTTCGGAGTTTGAAAGATTATTGCAATTTATATCAATTATTATTCTTCTTAAATAAAGGGAATTGTAAATATTTTATAATATCCAATAATAAATTTTAGTGCTCTCGAATACTTTTCATCAAGAAACTGTTAGTTCGTATTTCAAAAAACTAATAGATGGAATATATTCGTATATGTACATACGTAGCTCAGAGCGAAAAAATAAGTGTTTTATGTAAATTTGTTTATATGAAAACTGATAATTCAATTAAAATATAAAATAATAATACCTATTGAAGTGTATTACTCACAAATTGTGACGCGGTAGCGGTTGTTCATCGACTTGTCTGAGTTCCAAGGGATTCAATAGCCACCTGTAAACTTTTAAATAAAATGAGGTTTTTTTTATTGTAAATTACAATAGCTATTGCATCGATGTACTGATATGATTTTTTAAATTTGATCAAAAATTCACACACCTTCAAATATTTGGTTTTAAAAATGTGGGCAGAATTTAAAACTAATCGGTTAAAAATTGCACGAGTTTTTGGTTCAGATAGCTCAGAAACTGTAGTTTCAAGATAAACGCGTTTAAAGTTCATCCAAGAGCTCACCGCTTACCCTGCAGCCTTGAACGAAAATAAAATATTTCGAGATTTTTCTAGGTCATAATTATTCAATATGTTATTTCTGAGACTCTAAGATACCATTTATAGATAAACATAACGATTTCTTAACAGCCCCTTGATCTAATTGATCAAATGAACAGCGAGTGAAGTTTCTTTTTCAAGTAAACTAAACATGGAAAGCGCTGAACCTTCCGAGAAATTAGTGCACACCCTTAAAACACAAAGTTCTTTGAGAGGTGATCACTCCAATCTAAGAAAATTGCAGATTTTGAGTCTATAGTCAGTGGTTTCGCCAAGGGCTTAAAATAAGAGAGTAATTTTCACGTGATGGTTGAGAAGCTAGTGCATTCTCAGAAAGTGGCAGTTCAGCAATTTCATCATAGGTATTTTTTTTTCTCGGAAAATACTGCGGAAAACGTGAACACTGATTACGACAGAGTCGTGATAAATGATTTCTTGTTGCCGAAAATTGAAGTCATGAACTTGGAGGATCCTTGGTTTTAGCAGGATGGCGCGCTATGCAACATAGTCTATGCCACAATTGGTTTTTTGGGTAGCAAATTCGGGCCATTTAGGGCCGATGTTATGGTAACAATCAACGAAGTATTATACGAAAATATTGGCTTCACTTTCTTCACTTTTAATTGTTAATTTCTTAAAAAAATATGGGAATTGTGTAAACCAGGAGTTTCCTGCCCCACTCTGCAAGTTTTCGCAGGCGCCAGTGCCATACATATGTAATAAATGTATTATTAAGTACATTTGATACCCAAAGCATGTCTAGTGTTTGGCCTGATTCCAATCGAGACCATTTTGAGCCGGTTTTCTTGTTGAGCGTAAATTTCCGTTGGTTCTTAGTTAGCGTTGGTTTCCGTAATAAAATTCAGCTCCTATAATCAAATATGTATGTGTAAACAAATGTGTTTTGTATCTTTTGCAAATGTATATGTATGTATAAACAATTTCGAGAATTTTAAGCCTCCGTGCCATAACTCCTCGCTAGTAGCCGGCAAAAACCAATAGAAGAAAAGCTGCATTTTGCTAATATTTATTGAATAATACTAAAAACTAGTACGAGAATGAGTATTAGCCGCCAGGGCCTACAACTCGAAATATATTTTTTTAATACTTAAAGAAAGCATGCCGAATTTTCAGAATAAAATTCTGCCCCCAATCGGGTAAACACATTTAAACAAAACTAAATTTGCCTGCAAGCAATTGACCATATCTCGAAATTGGTTACATAACCGAGAATTTGAGTCATGGATTGGCCAGCAGAAGGCAGCACCTGCCACAGGTAATGGTTTGGGCCGCTGTAACCGTAGATTAGCACTCTTCAATCGTTATCATTGAGCCTGGCGTCAAGGTAAATGTGAAATACATATTATCGGGAAAATATTCTGGAGGTTGATTTGAAGCCGTGGGCAGACAAACATTTCAGTGCCAGACCATGGACGCTTCAACAGGACTCGGCACCATCTCATAAAGCTCGAGAGAACCAAGAAAGGCTAAAAAACAACGTTCCGAACTTCGTAACGTCCACACAATGGCACTCACATTCACCAGGATGCGATGGATTATTCTCTTTGAGCCATTTTGGAGAGCAAGGTCCGAACTAAAAGATTCACCAGTCTCGAAGCGCTGAAAAAAAATCATTGCCTGCAAGTCACTTTCGGGGAGCTTGCGATTCGTTTCTGGACCGTCTCAAGACCATAGTCAAGGCAAAAGGTGGTCATATCGAACAAAAGTGAATTGATTCTTAATTTTGTATTATTTTCACATATTTTTTCTTTGAATAGAATAAAAGTAGTTTTTCAAACTAAATTGATGGCTTTTTTAATTGGTTACACTTCGAGTGCCGGACCCTGTATGTGATTATGCACATGTGAAGTTAAAAGTCTCCATCACTAACACTTTACCTACTGCTATGCAAGTTTATGTTTTTTTAAATGTTTGAGTGTATGTATGGGCGCACATACCTGTATTTGTGGTGTTATTAAATAACGAGATTGACGCTGCCATAGAAAAACTACTACAAACATCAGTGGTCGCGGAAAGCCGATTCATGAATGCCTAATTGTTGAAGAAAGAAAGAAAAAAGAGATATCGAAGTTGAAGATTGCCAGTTCTTTTTCTATCCTCGACGGAACCAGTTTCTTGAAATGGCTTCCCCAACCTTTGAACTGTCGACTCATTTGGACGAATATTTCCACCAAAAAAATTACGAATTTTTCGATATGTTGTTCTTAAAAATCGACCATTTTCATAATAAGTTTCAATAATCTTCGAGTGAAATCGGAAATTTGTCTACTTGATAAATATAAAAGATGACATAAAACACATCGTACCACCTAGGAATTATTTACTACTGACATCTTGGTCTTACTTTTAAAAGACCCTTTATAAGTAAATATGTATGAAATCAAAATCAAATGCTCTACAGCTTCAGCCTCCCAATTTTATAAGCACACCTCGTATTCGATAGTTGGCCAAAAAATTCACCACTCGGTTTGCCAATAGAAAGTTCGTTTGGGTAGCAATGGTTTTTTCATAATTATTACAAACTATCAGCTTATGGTGGATGGTAACACTTCATTTTTACCACCAGCAGTTTGCCAGCTGACGACATATAGCTGATTGTAATTTAAGCAAATAAAGTAATTGGCTTAAGAATTTTATATATCTGCGTGATACTATACGAGTATCTCAATGATAGTCAAAGTTTCACTTACAACTCAGTATTAAATAATTATCTTAATTCTATAAAATGTAAGAAGAATGTCAATTATAAAACACATATTTTTTCACAACAGTGAAAAAATGTGAAAAATATTTTTTGAACATTTCGTCATTCAAGATCCAGCTTAATTAACTGCAGTCAGCCATTACTCGAATTGATACAGTGAAATGAAAAGTGGTTGGTTAATATTAATTGATTGGTTAACTAATAACTATAAAAATTATCCTAAAGTCTATAAAAATGTTTTTTAATCATGAAAATCTTCAAGGATATTGAAGGGCGAAAGGTTCAAAAAATATTTTTGACATTTCTCGGCAAGGATTTTTGCGAACAGAATATATTTTTAATTCTCGTAATATTCCTGTTTCATGTTTTTTCAGTATCTAAGGTTTATTCAGTTCTTATTTGCTTACAGATATTACAGACAATTGGTTTTTTAGAATGTTCAGAGAACATATTTCGGTTGCATTTATCAGAACACTGTTTACATGTTGTCGGTAGTTTTGATGGGCAAATGTTAGAGCATTTCTTTCTTTTTGCCACAGTTTCAAACCATTGAGCAGCTTGCTGATTTGATCCTACTACGTTTTCCATCGCGGCTAAGTGATATCCCGATAGTCCTTTTTTGTTTCGTCTCGTATATGAGGTGTTATCAATTCGGTTGCAATTTCTCGTAGAAAAAGTTTTGTCGGAATTTTTGGATCCGTTGGTTTCAATTAGGTTTTAAATTTCTCCACGAAATTAGCGTTGCAATGCCAACAACATCTATAATTTTTTGAAAAAATGTAATCGTCCATCTATATGTTTTTCGCCGAACTGAATATTCGTGAACTATCTGATCGAGAGTATTTGCAGCTCCCTTAGTGTACTATACAGTACAAATTTACTTCAGATTTGTTTTTGTTGTTCATATCTGTTTCTTTTGAATGATGCATAGTAAACAAGAAAACTAATGCTCGATTTTTTTCGGTACATACGGAACCAATGTCATATTTTTGTAAAAACCAAAGACATTAGATACAAGCTTTTTTCCCTCAATGTTGCAACAACTGCGAGTCCACTTTGGGTCAAAGATTTTACCACTTCAAGACTTGTATAATAATTGTCAAAAGCAACCGTTGCAAGTTTATATTTCAACTTTCTCAGGGATCTAATATTTTTATAATCGAATCTTAAGCATCACGATAATGCACCAGCTCACACATCACGTCTTGTTCGCGATTATTTGAACAAAGTAAGCACAGAAAACAAACTATGTGACATATCACGCTGAAATTTGCCATGGAAGCTTATAACAGTCCTACCAAAAAACAAAAAATTTATTTTTGCCATATGTCATCCGCGGACCGTTTTATTGATAACGTCTCGTTCATATTTGAGCAGAAGGTACATATAGTATATATATATTTGGCTGAAAAATCACAACCAGCCATTGTTCGTGAGCTCAGTCACCTCAAAGTGAATAAAATGTTTGTGTATCGCACTATAAAACGTTACAATGATACTGGTAGCATTGCACAACGGTATGGAGGTGGACCAAAAAAAAACCGCAACAACGCCAGAAATGGTTCGGAAAGTGAAGGCTCGACTTGAACGAAATCCACGTCGAAGTGGAAGAAAAATGGCCAAAGAACTGAAAATATCGCAAGACAGCATTCGACGCATATGGAAAAATGAGCTCAAAGTCAAGGCTTACAAGTTCCAAAAAGCACACGATCTTTAACCCTAGCAAAAAAAAGTTCAGTGCGAAAGAGCAAAGGAGTGGTTGCGCTTGCACGAACGTGGCGAATATCTTAACATTGTGTTTTCTGATGAAAAAAATTTCCCAATTGAGCAGTTCATAAACACTCAAAACGATCGTGTTTACTTGACCGAACGCTCATACGAGAATTTGAGCCTACGTATGGTTTGGGCCGCAGTGACCGCTGAAGGACGCTCTCCAATCGTTTTTATCGACCCTGGTGTCAAAGTGAATGTGACTTATTATCGGGAAAATGTTTTACAAGCTGCTTTAGAGCCATTCTGGAGTTCAAGGTGAGGACTAAAAAATATGCCAGTATGGATGCGCTGAAAAAAGCGATTATACGAGAATGGGCCAAAATACCTCAAGATCACATTCGTGCAGCATGCAACTCATTTTTTGACCGTTTGAGGGATATAGTCAAGGCAAAAGGTAGTCCTATCGAGCTAAAGTGAATATATGTTAAAATTGTAATCATTTTTGAACAATTTTGTCTTTGAAATCAATAAAAACTAATTTCACACAAAAAAGTTATGGTGTATTGAATAGGTAACACTTCATATCGTTCACCCTGTATATAATTGGCGCGTACACCCTTTTTGGGTGTTTGGCCGAGCTCCTCCTCCTATTTGTGGTGTGCGTCTTGACGTTATTCCACAAATGGAGGGACCTACTGTTTTAAGCCGACTCCGAACGGCAGATATTTTTATGAGGAGCTTTTTCATGGCAGAAATACACTCGGAGGTTTGCCATTGCCTGCCGAGGGGTGACCGCTATTAGAAAAATGTTTTTCTTAAAGAACTTACGTTCTCTCTGTGAATTCCGAATGGTAATTACGCACCAACCCATTCGGCTACGGCGGCCGCCTCATATTTCTCATATTAGCTCGAAATATCGTATTGCTGAAAATTGGGTCCCAGTATTCTCTAGAATCCACACCCCTCTATTTATTAACTCCTGTGGTCAATAAAATATAAAGGCACTCAGACGCTTCCGCATTGGAATGTTTCACAATAAGTTCTAATACGTGATCGTTTAAGGTAGTAGCCGGCCCCATTTACTCTGGCCACAAATCAGGGAAAGCCACTTCACTACCTTTTTTCCACCCCAGTATCAGCCTTTTTGGCTTTCGTTGAACTCGTAATAAAATTTTTAAAATAAATTGTTTATTCAAATCAAAGTTTCAATAAAAAAAATTATTTTACTTACCATGAATTTTGGTTGACATATGGTTTTATTTGCTTTCGTTTTTCGATTCCACAGCATTTTGTTTTCAAATTCAATTTCGTATTTTTATTGCATAGATTTAGATAGGAGCTCGGGCAAACACCCAAAAACGGTGTAGCCGCCATTTATATATATATGTATATTAGGGCGGGTCGATTTAAAAATCGCTCATTGCTCTGTGAAAATCGTGTTCTGGGGATCAAAATAAGAAACTTTGTCGAAGGAACCATACCTCTAAAACGAATTCTGATGTCCCCCAATTTGGGTCGAACGAAAAATTCCACTTCGACCCATTTAGAGTGCTCCAATCGAGTCCAAATGTATGACCGACCCCCACTAACTTTGGACCGCCGATCCACCCATGCCAGTGGCACAACCCCTGGAACTCCCCTGGGGGGTTCCCCATACAATCATTTCAAAATATCACCATTTTTGGCATTTACATGAGAAAAGAAACTAAAAAGTTCGACCCAAATTGGGGGACATCAGAATTCGTTTTAGAGGTATGGTTCCTTCGGCAAAGTTTCTTATTTTGATCCCTAGAATATGATTTTCACAGAGCAATGGGCGATTTTTTTGCCTCCCCACAAATCGACTCGGCCTAATGTATATATTGCATAGAATCTGACTCATTTTGTATGGAATTAAGACCTAATTGCTAAATTCATTCCTTTACTTCTTTACATAGATGAAATTTTAATTTCTTGTTTTGCCTATGTGCACATTGGTGATAGTTTCTTTAGTTCGTGAAATTTGTGTTCCAATGTGATTTTGAATTCTCGTTGTAAAAGTTACCTTTTTATGGAAAACTGGAATACTTACTTCTAAGTCTCAAACCTTCAACGTTGATTATCCATAGCAGCTCCATTGGAAAATGATTGCTAGCTTCAATAAAAGGTAAATTTTTAGTATGGAGCAATTAATTAAATTCAAATGGTAACGTTTTAATTAGAATTTTATTGTTTTTTTATTAGTTACAAATAAGTAGGAATTAATTACTTATAATTCGCTTAAAAATTATGAACAATTATAAATCATTTTTCAAATATTTGAGATCGATTGGGAAATAATATAATATTGAGAAGTAAATGAGAAAAAATATTTTTAAGCGCTTTAAAGATAACTAGAATCTAAAAATCTAATAATTTGTTTCTATATTTTAAAAATCCACTCTTTCTTTTTATATGCACGTCAATCAAATAAGACAAATGTATGTATGAATATAAGTGTGTACATATATCTGTTAAATTATACTTTTCGACTATCTAAGTATTGTGCGTTTTTTTATTATTTTTAACATCAACGTATGTTCATTTATACAAATATACTTATAAATAATTTTTAATATCATTATTTTATTGTGTGTTTCAATAAAATCACGGCCTTAAACTTCACTTAATGCAAATAAAATTTAAAAAATAAATGATTAATTCATACTTTTAATTACGAAAGTTCAAGTCAATAACTTAGAAAATATGCCTTTAATAACTGATTGCATAATTAGTACAAGAGGTTTAAAAAGGATGTTTTGAAGCAAGTATTTCGCCTTCCTTGCTAGTAAAAGCATGCTCATAAAATGTGAACAAATTTAAAATAGGTGAAAAATTGTAACCAAACTAGGTGTAAAAATTGTAATTGTATTGTAAATAACTGTATATTTTCTTAGATTTCGTTTATCAGCAGCAGTAAAGCGATTTGTTCGAAAACAGCCGAACTTTCGAGAAATATTTTCGTAATAGAATAAACATAACTTTTTTCGAAAATAAATACTACTGAACTTCTTACCACCTGCGCCAACCTGCGGTTGTAATATTTTTATTTTTGTATTTACTTATCTATATATTTTTTATAGTTAAATTAAGACTAGCTTCTATGTGTATTTATTTAATTACCAATAAAGTCTTCTTATTTTTACTACCACCTGTTAGTGAACAATCATGGTGGCTGACTTCCAAACCGTATCAAAGCAGTGAATGCACGCATACAAAGCCCGATACGACACAAGCATCTAAACTGCGCTTCGGCTGATTTTCGGATAAGTGTGGGAGCAGTTTATGTTGCCGTTGCGCAGCAGCATACGAGTGCTTTGAACACATCGCTTATTTGCTGCAAAATAAGAGTGCGGAAATGACACCAACCTCTTATTTTATGCTGTGTAAAGAATTCATGTCTATACAATTGAGAATATAGTAAATTTGTAAACTTTGAAGCCGTTTCGTGTCTCGACAATTTGGTTTTTTGGACTATCGACACTTTGGCAGCAAATTAGCGATATGCACTGCTATTGACAATTCGGAAGCCTGCACAGTTAACATCAAATAGTGAGGGTCTTACAAAGGATACAATAATTATGCAGTTCACTGTTTCTGAATTTATTCATATTGCTAAATATAACATCAGTCGAACATTTTATTCCTCCACAATATAAAATACATCTATGTATATTATATCGTTTTAGTAAGCAGGTAGGTTAAAAAAATTTTTTCTTCCAATATTTTTGGGGTACATGTACATCATTGACATACCTTACTTTACTTTCTATGATATTCTTAATACCTTTCATAGCGTAGTAAAAAGGCTATTGTTTAACATTCAGGCAATTTAGAGTTGTGCCATGTCATTTACCAAAAATGAATCTGATAACTCAATCCTATTGCTTTGCAACTTATAAATTTAGTCACTACTCAATAAGAAAAAAGGTGTTAGACAATAAATAAAATGAGTGTAGTCCGTCTTTTGCGCGCTATAGTTGCCACATTTGTGGAGAAACAACTCTTGATTTTGCCTCACACTAACATTAAATCTTCACCCATATTTTCACTTAGTTCTACACTCACCCTATAAGCTATACCTACTAAAGAACTAAACTAAAAGGATTTCTAGATCGAGCGCATAGAAAAGAAAAATGCTGTGTGAACTAAGGCACTTTTCAAAAATTTAGTGACCACACGTCGTGGTCTGAGAAAAGTCGGCGCAAAAACCCATAAAAGCGAGTATTTTGTGGACTTAGGTGGTACAATGAATACCAAATTTAATTTTAATTTTGATATTATTGCCCCCGGAAGTGCTCTTGCATTTACACACACGGACACAATTATTCACACAACCACTAATTTTTCATTCATTAAGTTAAAAAAGTCTTGCGGTATTTCCGCAAGCTTGTCTTTGCAAGCGCGTAGTTCTAGTTGTATTCGTCGCATCGGTTCACGCTAGAGCTTTTTGGAAAGCTCTTTTCACGTGCTAACACGTGTTTGATTAATTGTTGTTTGCTTTTAGTCGTTCGTGAGTTATAGCGTCGCAAACATGGAGCAAAATAAAGAGAAAATACGGCATATTTTACAGTACTACTACGATAAAGGCAAAAATGCATCTCATGCTGCCAATAAAATTTGTGCAGTTTATGGACCCGATACAGTTTCCATTTCCACCGCACAACGATGGTTTCAACGTTTTCGTTCTGGTGCAGAGGTGATCGAAGATGCCTTACGGTCCGGAGGCCTGTCGTCAAAAATTGCGATAAAATCGCTGAATTGATCAAAAGAGACCGGCATAGTAGCAGCCGAAGCATCGACCGAGAGCTGGGCATGAGTCATCAAACCGTTATAAACCATTTGAAGAAGCTTGGATTCAAAAAGAAGCTCGATGTATGGGTGCCACACGACTTGACGCAAAAAAACATTTTTGCCCGTATGAATGCATGCGAATCGCTTCTGAATCGCAACAAAATCGACCCGTTTTTGAAGCGGATGGTGACTGGCGATGAAAAGTGGGTCACTTACGACAACGTGAAGCGCAAACGGTCGTGGTCGAAAAGCGGTGAAGCTGCCCAGATGGTGGCCAAGCCTGGATTGACGGCCAGGAAGGTTCTTCTGTGTGTTTGGTGGGATTGGCAGGGAATCATCCACTATGAGCTGCTCCCCTATGGCCAAACGCTCAATTCGGACCTGTACTGCCAACAACTGGACCGCTTGAATGCAGCACTCATGCAGAAGAGGCCATCTTTGATCAACAGAGGCCGAATTGTCTTCCATCAGGACAACGCCAGGCCACACTCATCTTTGGTGACGCGCCAGAAGCTTCGGGAGCTCGGATGGGAGGTTCTTTTGCATCCACCGTATAGTCCGGATCTCGCACCAAGTGATTACCACCTATTTCAGTCCATGGCGAACGAGCTTGGTAGTCGGAAGTTGTCCACAAGAGAGTCCTGTGAAAATTGGCTCTCCGAGTTTTTTGACAATAGGGAAGCGAGCTTCTATAAGAAGGGCATTATGAAGTTGGCATCTCGTTGGGAACTCGTCATCGAACAAAACGGCGCATATTTGACTTAAATCGCATTATTATAACCAATTTTATGAACAATTGAAAATTCAATAAAAATACCGCAAGATTTTTTGACAACCTTTATTTAGTAAGCATTCCTTTTTGCATGATGACTTCATTAAGTATATTTGGCGTAGAATTAACTAGTTTTTTACTCACATTTGGACCCAAATTTTGATATTCCTGTCAGAGTACTTCCTTTAGTTGGGGTTTGCTAGTTATGTTAATTTTAGCGACACACTTACCGAGTTCATCCCACAAATGTTCGATGGGAGTCAAGTCTGGAGACTGTGGGGGTGTTAAAAAAAATGTGAGGCACATGATGTATGATCCACACGCGTACATCCTGGGCAGTACGTAAACAAGTTTTCTTTCAAAATGTTAAGGTAAAGTGATTTATCCATAATACCATCAATAAATGCAAGATTACCCACGCCTGCGATTGGCACACATCCCCACACCATTCCATCCCCACCACCATAATTCATTGTACTTACTGTATTGCTTTTATCGAATTCGGTATTGGGTTATCTCCAGACTCGAATCCTTCCACCTGATTGAAAAATGTTGAACTCACTCTCGTCGCTAAAAATTACGTTGCATTTTTACTATATATTCCTTTGCGAACACTATCCTTTTATTTTTATTGACTTTGCGGATGAGCCTTTCGCGACGTTTCAAGGCCCTGCGAACTGTTTTCGGAGGGACTTCTTTATTAATCTCTTCAAGAATTTCTGCTACCACTTGCGTTAAAGTAATTTTTGGATTCTCTATTTATTTTTCTTATTAATGAGGGTCAATTTGCGAGGCCTTCCAGTTTGAGGTCGGCTCTTAAGATTTGTTTCCCCTTTAAAACGGTTTATTATGCTATAAATAGTAACATGACTTCGATTCACCATTTGACCGATTTCTGCACATGAGTTGCCCTCATTATGCATATGCAAAATTATTTTTCTTTCAGCTTCGGTTGCGTCTGCTTGTTTCCGACCCATGATGTATTAACAAGCGAAAGCAAGACTTGAAATTACCAAATAAGTTGAGTTGCGAATGATCATATTCATAACGGGACTTATTCGAAAGGATGCTTGGTTAGAAAAATGAAATGAGTTAAAATTTAATATGCATACGTTGTCTGAATGATTTTCGTTAATATTTTAATTATTTTTCTTAGAATAATATTTTTAATTACATTAATTTTTTCTCAAGGCAAGGCTTCTTGAATCTAAAATTAATCAACAATTATTGTTAATAATTTCGTCCGTGTGTGTATAAATTGGTGTGCAAAATAGAATGTGCTAGGTTCAGGAGCCCGCAATACTAAATTTACATATTGTAGATAAACAATGACCAGCGCTCAACGTAATAAGCATGTTATGAACATCACCGACATGGGATGTAATAAAGGAAGAACTTATAAGAAACTTCAGGGTGAAGGAAACCTGCAACAACCTGTATCATCAAGCAATGATGATGTGAAAATTTACGTCACTTTGTCTTCTTTGTCACTCTGTAGAAATAGCGATTTGGTTATGTCATTATTTACGAAAATTGTATCCGCTATAATGTAAAACACCTTCTAATAACGCAAAATAATACGCTATTGCTGATAATAAATGACGAATTTCGACTTTTTTTAGCTTACTTGGAAATGTCGTTATCCAAAAATAATTGCGCATTTTCTTCATCATCGTTGTCAGAAGATAGTGACAATTCCTTAGCTGACGTGACATACTTCCCAGGTTCCGCTAACGATTCCAGAGATACTGTCTACAGCAATGATGAAGATAACCCGCCATATCCGACCGCGGTAAACAACCAAATTTATGATAACTGTTTCGAGAAAGATTCTCCAGATCTAGAATTATGCACGCCAGTAGCTAAACAAAACTCTTTTGATCTACAGCCAAGCACATCAACTTCAAACATAAACAATTCGCCCATCATTTTGGCTAGTCCGGCGATGAAAGGGGAAAAAAAGAGGAAGCAGCCGGAAAATTGGAAGAAAAACATTGTCAAACAAAAAGAGAAATAGTGGTGGATACTATGTAAACTTAAAAAAAATCATTCGAAACAATTCGATTAGGAAAGAAAACAGGCCACCCATTCTTAGTGCAAGAAATGTCTTATGGCGACTTCTTTGACATCAAATTACTCTCTAATGGCATGGGTCCTTTGATTATGGGAGAAATTAAACTCTCTGAAGTGAAGGTTTTGAAGGTTCAACGGGAGTCACCCAACTCTGTGCTTTGCAAAACATCATAGGCTGAGGAGAAGTTCAGAGAAGCCACTATAATCAAATCAAAGAAGAAACATAGCACATCGATTGATTTACAAAAAGCCTACCACCCCAAAATCGGAATTCCTAATAATAAAAGAGAAGATATCAACGAATTAATTAAAAAGAACTTGATTCCACGTTTTTATCAAGAATTTTATAGCAATTTGTGATTAAATTTTCCCTGTATTTTCCTGTACTTATTATTAGTACCATTTTTAAAAACTGAAAATGAAGTTCATATAAAAATATGTTTTAATGCTATGAATTTTTCTATTTAATTTATGTTTTAGTTAAAAAACTTCGAAAATAAAATGTCTAAATGTAGGTAGGTAGGGTGGTTGTCGTAAGACACACTTAGACCTTCGGCAGGTCCATTGTGATACCACTGGAGCTTATCCTTACTCTACGTGTTTCTTTTCAAACCATCCGGTTGCTTTAATAAACGAGCAGAGCTTCGTTAGTTTTAGATGGGCTATATCCGCTACATCGGTTAGAAATGCTGTATCGAGAGTGCGCAGCCTTCTCATAGCTAGGCTTTCACACTCACATAAAAGGTGTCTGACTGTTTCCTCTTCTTCTGTATTAAGACAGCTTCTACAGAAATCGAAGTAAGGGAGTCATAACCTTCTAGCGTAACTGCCTATTAAACAATGACCAGTTAATACACCTATCATTTTTCTTATAGATTCTCTGTTGAATCTTAGCAAGATCTTCGACCGACTGCTGTTCCAGTTCGGCCATGTCTGTCTGCTTAGTTCGCATGTTGTGAGGTTTTGCCAGATTGTATTTACCTTTTTGATGGCTTCCCTGTCTATAAGTAATTTACAAGTGGCTATGGGCATGGGTATCAGCGCCTTATCCGGTCTAAATGTAAAAATACTGTATTTTATTTCTCAACAATAAGGACACATTTACTTTATGACGGAGAAATTTCTATATTTTTTCAGAAAGAATGACATAATTCAAACCAGAAAAGTTTTTGTTCAAGAAAAAGTAGCAAATCGCTCATTTCGGTCGAATTTTCTTCTATAATGTACATAGGTATACTACATATGACATATCACTAGTTTGCATAGAAAATCTGCGATTTTAGCTTTTATTTAAGCCACAAAAGAAAGCTGAAATCTATAATTTGCTCTCCTGAATAATTTTGTTTTTTGAGTTATGACACTATTGAAGTAAATGAGCGATATGCACACACGTACCTACATACATAGTATGTGTAGAAGCTGAGGTCGTATAAAACACACACATACACTGGTACATCGTGAAGGCAAGCACACTAGAGAGACAGCTGAAGAAATGTCAAAGAATAAAAATACTAAAAACGAGGGAATAATCGTTCGTTTGCAATACTTAGGGAACTAATAATTGTTCGTTCGATTCGTTCCAAAAATTAAAAACATATAAAACCGATTCAGCAGCCTCTGCGACGGATACCTATTGCACTTGAGGAAAAAGTTGAGCGTAAGATAAACGAGGCGCTTGTACAAGATATTATCGAACCGGTAGTTGGACCAAGTTCATGGATTTCGCCTATTGTACCCGTCTTTAAAGGGAATGGCGAAATGAGATTGTGTTTTGATATGCACAGAGCAGTGCTTAGGGAAAATTATCCGTTCCCCACTTTTGAGAGCTTCATGACAAAATTGAGAGAAGCCAAAATATTTTCGAGGCTCGATTTGAAGTGGGCTTACCACCAGCTTGAACTTGACGAAGCAAGTAGAGAGATTACCACATTTATTACACATAAGGGGCTTTTCCGTTACAAGAGCCTAATGTTTGGCATAAATTCAGCACCGAAAATTTTCCAACGGGTACTGGAAAAAAATGTTAGCACCATAGCACCATGCAAAAACTGTTTAAACTACATCGATGATGTTATAATCTTTGGTAGCACAGAAAAGGAACTTGATGAGGCCATGAGTAAAGTGCTTGAAGTGTTCAACAGTAATAATGTCTTATTAAACTATGACAAGTGTATTTGGCGGGCCAAAAGTTTAACGTTTCTGGGACATACTTTGTCCGAAGAGAGAATATATCCAGACCGCAATAAGATAGAAACGATTAAAAATTTTCGGGCACCGGAAAACAAAGAAGAGATAAGAAGTTTTCTTGGCCTTGTAACTTATGTCGGAAAATTTATTCCAGACTTGGCGGATGTGACTGAACCCTTGAGAGGATTGTTGAAACTTAACTCGAAGTTTACATGGGGTCCAGAACAACGTAACTCTTTCCAAAAACTAAAATAACTTCTGTCGAATATACCAAAACTGTCATATTTCAACCCCAAACACAAAACCCAACTAATAGCAGACGCGAGTCCTATAGCATTGGGCGCAGTTTTAGTTCAATTTGATCCGGTCGGTGAACCAAAAATAATTTCTTTCGCTAGCAAGAGCCTCTCTGATGTGGAAAAGAGGTATTCCCAAACAGAAAAAGAAAGCTTAGCTCTAGTGTGGGCAGTAGAGAGATTCTTTTATTATTTGGCGGGTTTAGAATTTGAATTGGTGACCGACCACAAGCCCCTGGAAGCAATTTTTAAGCCCACATCTAAGCCACCTGCAATGCTAGAAAGATGGCTATTAAGATTGCAGTCCTATAAGTTTAAGATAATATATCGTCCGGGAAAAGAAAACATCGCCGACTCCGTTTCAAGACTTTGCCAAATTAAAGACACACCCAGCTTTGATGAAAATGTGGAACAAAATATCTTCCAAATAATGTCGCATTCAACGCCATCTTCCCTTACAATCTCCGAAATCGCAGAAAAATGTGCCCAAGATGTGCGCTAGCTCTTGAATACATCAAAACTGATTCTTGGCCAAGTAATTCGTCAAGTATTTTCTATCCGTTCCGACATGAACTATTGGCCGTAGGTGACATAATTCTCCGAGGATCTCGCATTGTCATGCCAAAAGCTCTCCGACCCAAGTTGTTGCAGCTAGCACACGAAGGACATCCCGGCGAATCAGCAATGAAAAGGAGAATAAGGGTCAAAGTTTGGTGGCCACTGGTCGATAGAGAAGTAGAGGCGTACGTAAAGACTTGCTGGGACTGTTTGTTAGTCTCACAATCGAACAACCCTGAGCCCATGAAAAGACATGCCTTCCCAGATGGCCCTTGGCAGTGTGTGGCCGCAGATCTACTAGGCCCGCTGCCAAATAGTGACTATGTATTCGTACTTATTGATTACTATTCTCGTTATCAGGAAGTCAAATTCTTGAGGAGAATTACATCGGAAACAATTATAACTGTTTTGAATGAAATATTTTGTCGATTGGGCATACCCAAATCCATTAGAGCGGACAATGGCAGGCAATTTGTCAGTGGCGAGTTTAGGAAATTCGTGACGACCATAATATCGCATTGATAACAACTCCACCATATTGGCCACAAGCCAATGGAGAGATGGAAAACATGAATCGGTCATTGGTAAAGCGCTTAAAAATCACCCATAACAACCGGCGAGACTACGTAAAAGATATCCAAAACTTCCTTCTAATGTACAATGTGACCCCTCATGGTACCACCGGTACACCACCGACTGAGCTAATGTTCACCCGCGTCATTCGCGATAAAATACCTGGAATCCAAGACATTACAGAAGACAAGCTAGATTCCGCGGCTAGAGATCTAGATATCATTAACAAAGCAAAAGGCAAAGACGCAGCGGATAAGAAAAGAAGAGCAAAAATATGCGATATAGCACCAGGAGATAAGGTTGTTCTACGTAATGTCGTTTTTCCTCACAAGCTTACACCGACTTTTAACACGCTCGAATATGAAATTATTGAAAAAAAGGGAATGAGGTCATCATAGCTGGCGGAGGAAAGACCTTCCGGCGAAACATAAGTCACGTGAAGAAAGTTCCACCTCCGCTCCTTGACAGAGAAACAATTAGCTTATCGATGCCAACGCCTACAACACCCAACTCCACTAATACCCCGACATACGCCCATACCAACGCCACGCCGTCATCTTTATCAAATCGTCAAACGGATCCGGTCCTGACCCGAACTCCTGAATCGGGACCAAACATCAGCAGTAATGAAACACCTGGTCAACCAAAACTTCGTTTAAAACTCCAGAAAAAGGAAGGGTTGTGGAGAGCTGAGCCTGAGAGTACATAGGAGCACAAAATATTAATATGATAGAAGGTATTTGTAGTAGTCGTAGTCAGTCTTGTACGAACAGTGAGCCATAGATAATAAGATGGGAAACTTATTCATTTTGAGAGAGAGCGCGCCCATGAGGACGTTTCAAAACTTGGCAGCACTCACACATTATGGGATTTTGAACAGCTGATAGGCGAAATGGCGGGCTGCCAGAAAAAACGCGCCAAAAATAACTGACGAAAACAGTTCGTTTTTACGTTGGTGGAAAACTAACACCAATTCTATGTGTGTGAAAAAATTGTGTTGAAAAAGCAGTGGAAAATAAAAAGAAACAAGGTAAATATTCAAGTTAGTACGGTATTAATATTTCATTATAATATATTATATTGTAATACTTATTTTTCAGCAATAAAATGTCAAAAATTAAGAATAGGAGCGATGGAGAAGGAGAAGGGGATGCGTCGGAGCTCAACGGATTTTCAATTTTCCAAGTCAGGAGAAAGACGGTGCCAGGTAAGTTATGACAATACACTTTTAGTAGAGCTTTTTAAAGTAATAATATAAAGTATATAAGTACTTTTGTGTAATTGTGTGATAGCTATTTATATGTATGTGTCTCTATGCAAGTAAGCTCAGGTACTTATAAATGTAGTAAACTACGCATTTCTGTTATTGCCTCGGGAGAAAACTGAGGGCCTTCCCTTTACAACAAGTAGCAAGAACTAACATTTAGAGTAGAGTTAAAGGCTTTATTATTTGCATTTCAATATAATGTAGTTAGAAGTTAAGCTCATTAACCCCAAATTAGAGGCATTAAGTTTTGGTTATAAGTACCAGGGATCTTATTTACTCTTATCTAGATATGCTATTTGGCTTGATCGCTTGGGTGCAGGGAAAAGAAAGTCAAAATATCTTTACGCCTGCGAGGGCCATTTCTCCAGTGAAATGAAGTTTAAAAATAAATTGATACCTGACGCAATTCCTGATAATAACCTCTTAAGTAAATCATATTTACCAACACCCAGTTTTAAATATGATATTGCGAGTCCTAATTCGAATTAGGAACGGATGATTTTTTGCCAGACGAGGCTCAGGGGGAAATAAGGGATTTTAGTACAAAAAATTTGGGCTCAAATTTTTGTGAAAGAGGAAGTCAGACAAACTTATGTTTAACGTCTGTTGTAGATAGTGAACAGAAATTGAAAGGGGAAAATTCCAAGCTGAAGATAATTTTAGAAGAGAAAGGCAGATATATTTGTTACTTAAAAAATGAGTTAGCAGAAATTTCAAAAAAATTAGAAAAAGAAATGTCCTATAAGGAAAAGAGTTTTCAGCAAAGTCAGAGTTTCCGTAGAAATCTTCCTCCTCAAGTTAGTAGCATAGTTGAAGATAGTTTAAAAAACTGTAATCGCCAACCCAAAGGTCGTAGATATGACAACTATTTCAAAACTTTGCTTTAGGTGTATATTTTCTGTCTGTTTAGAGTTAAGAAGTCGGGGTTTCACACAGGATCAAAAATTCGTGTATGTTTTATATGACGAAATGGCACTTAAGGGTCATATGCAATATGTCACCATATATGATAAGATTATAGGAGTTGAGGATTACAGTGACGAGAATCGAATATGTAGAATAGGGAATAGTGTGGAGTGTGGAGCATAGGTGGAGTACCTTGGACCCATCCATTATCATATTTTATGGTCCATGGCTCATGTAAAGGGGATGTTGCTAAGAAATATATTTTTGAGGCCATTACCCAACTACAAAATATTGGTCTCACACCTTGTCATTTTGTTTGTGATCAGGGATCTAATTTCATATATTTGGCGAGAATTTTAGGAGTTTCCGAAGAACGCCCATATTTTCAAGTAAATGGCAAGGATGTCTTCTTCTTTTTCTATTCTTCACATCTATTAAAGAGTACTAGGAATTGTTTAGAGAATCCTAAAAACAAGGTCAGTTTTGCATCCCGGTCAATAAGTTGGAACGATATTGTGCATTTTTATAGCAAAGATTCCCAGAATCCGGTTCGTTGTGCTCCAAAACTTTCTGAAGCACATATTTTTCCAAATAGTTTCCAAAAAATGAGCGTAAAGCTAGCCTCCCAGGTTATGAGTGATACGATCGCTTCTGAGATGCTAGCCACATATGCCTCAGGGAAATCGCTTTGTCCCTCGTCAACAAATTTAAACACCGCGGAATATGTATTGTTTGTAAATAAACTGTTCGACACATTTAACAGTTCGAGTTTAGATGCTATTTTGCCAACAAAAAAAGTCTTTTCATCAACACCAGAGCAAATTAGATTTTTAGAAGAGGCTGTCGCAGTTTTAAGAAGTATTAGGATAGAAGATGAGCATGGGTCTGACATGACTTCTTCTTTTAATTACACTAAGGGTTGGATTTTGAACATAAGTAGCTTGAACCGTTTGTGGCGATTTTTGTCAAACGAAGGTTTTAGGAATTTGCAGACCAGACGACTTTGCCAGGATAATTTAGAACACTACTTCGGTCAAATTAGAAGGGGAGGCGGTAGAAGTGTTAGGATTACACCATATATGTTATGCAATTTGTTCAAAAAATCCTGGGGATTACGATACACCAATATCGTAATCAACGGTAATTGCGAGCACGCCTCGCAAACTAAACATTTTTGTGTTGAGAGATCTCATCAGATAATTAAAAACGTGTGCAATGATCATCTAGTTCGAGGTCTCTCCTGGCAAGAATTTCCGGGTCTGCCATGGCCAGAGCACACTTTTAACATTCTTCGAGGAGAAGAAAGAAAGAATTAGAAGTTGATTTCCTTAAGGAAAACGCTTATGCGTATTTTTGCGGCTATTTTTATTTGAAAATATTTAAGACACACGCATGTACCCAACCTTTACCATTTTTAAGAGATGAAGACATTACGTCTGAATTTTATTTCACTCAACAGAGACAGGTTGAGAGGTGTAACTTATTGAAGCCGCCCCAGGGATTTTTAGATTACGTAAAGGAGTTAGAAGTAATTTTTCAGGGAGAATTTGATTCAACCTGTCATAGGATAGGCATAGGTCAAATTTTATTTGACAAAATGAAAAATGTTAGACCTTCTTTATGTTGTAATAATTGCGACAGAGATTTAGTTGTAGCTTTTTTGTTAGAATCCGAATTTTTTTCTTTTAAAATTTTATAATAGAAAGCTTAGCTCTCCCAACTTCAAAACGAAGATTCTGTGTGTTTCGCATATGTAAAAGACTTTTAAACAGTTGGAAAAATCGTATAACGCGTATAAAATCTAATTTCACTTTTCATATAAGCTAAATTAAAACGAAATAAATTAAATTAAAGACCTTGTTTTTAGAATATTTACAAAACCTCTTATTCACTTTCGCCTTCTACTTTTAATTATCATACATATGCACGTGTGCTTAGAGAATTCTATTGAAGACTGGGTGTTGGTTTTTTGTAAATATGTATATATGTATGTAAATATTTTTTGCTTTGCTTCAAAAGCATAGATTATTGATTGAATTGTGATCTCTTTAATTTGTGATATTTTACAAACTATTTTTGTTAACTATTTTTAAGTTATAAAAACTTAAATTTTATTTTTGTTAATCGATATTTACATTTTGCCCTTAAATACTTGAAAACAAAGTTCCCAAGATTGTCAACAGAGAAAATCAAAGCGGGTATATTCGTCGGTCCACATATGAAGAAATTGTTTACGGACACAGAATTTCAACAATGCCTTGACAGTTCCGAAGCTAAAGCTTGGAAAGCTTTCCAAAAAGTTGTTCATGGATTCTTGGGAAACAACAGGACCAACAATGACCGTCAATTGATTCGTACAATGATGAAATACTTTAAAACTATTGGTTAGTATTGTAAAAAGTACATACTCCAAAATATATTTATCATATAAATTGATTGAAAAATTATTGGAAAATTTACAATTAACATTGTTTTTGTTAACAGGTGCTCGCATGTCGTTAAAAATGCACCTACTTCACAGTCATTTGGATTTTTTTTCCTCCGAAATGGCGCGCATTGTTTTCGAGATTGCAGGTAATAACTGCACTATTGCCCAAAAACCAGGTTTTTTGGGAATATCTAGGAAACCGTTCTTAAAAAAAAAATAAAATTCATTTTTGGTTTCAGCGACCTCAAATTAGTTTAAAATACGCCTTTTGGTCGAGGACCATTTTTGGTGTAAACTAGTGTAATGGTAGCGATTCGCTACACCACCGAAAGAAAAAAGTAGAATTTAAAAATTCGGAAACACCAGATATTATGGAAAAGCAGCTTAAATTACAGACCTAGAAAGATTCAATCTTACAAAAAAAGGGCGACGATGCTATGTACTTAGTGTCTAATTTTTTGCCGCTTACAATGATGTATACGTTATCGGATTTGTTTTGTGCTCTGTAGGGTTAAGATAAAATTGGATGTTGTTCAATAAAGGCCAAATAATTGTCTCTGCTTATTTACATTTTTTGTCAAAAACTACTTGCTACTACTCTTCAAACTAAACCGTTTTCATTAATTATAGATACAAGTATCGACATCAGCTGTACAAAGTGTTTAATTATACAATAGTTATTAGAAATAATTTTTTCGACATGCTTGAGTTGTTCGACTCATCCACAAATTCAATTAAAGATTGTTATTAAAACATACTTACTAGGTTAGTATCCGGCAATGCTGCAATTATGAAGGGTGGAATGCGAAAAGTGTAACAGCAGTTAAAATCGATATATCCAAACTTAAATTAAATCCAACTTTTTAGACAAACCACCTCAGTATAGTGGCGGCATGCAATTAGGACAAAATTCGTATCAGAGGCCAACTGATTTAAACAATAGGAACAGTGATAATGCACAGATACACAGGTTAATGTTCAGCAGCTGCCAGCCATGAATGGTAGAGAAAAAGCCCCGACACCTGGCAGAGGATAACCAAGATGATCACAATGTGAATAAACCAATAACGATGACCACAATAACTACAACAACGATGAACAGTTGGAAGGCAACGAAGGGTTACTGCCTGCACATAATGATGACATTAATTTTTAAGGCAAGGTCAGTAGGTCACTTGGGGAAGAGGTTTAAAGTTTCTTATTGGCACATCAGGCACATCACAATCAGTATCCTTAAAGGAATTAAACAGTTAAGGAAACCCTTTACCGTCAAATCGAACCATAGTAATGAGAGAGTCGAGGAATGTTGTACGGTAAGTACAATAGGAACTTAAAGTAATTCCTTCTTTCTCTCTTGGAAACTTGTTATGGTATTATACACTTCGACCTTCTTCAAAGCAGTAAATGACTATATTGATTCGAAAAAGGGGAATTTTAAGGTCAGGAGAAATTTCTTCACCACCATTGCTCAGACAAATTGACCAAACTAGACACGCCATCTATAATTAAATCAGACCGTTTCGTTTTTTTATTTATAGCACCCGCAAAAACAGCTCAAACTCATGCCTCTGCACTAGAATACCCCCTTAACGAGGATAAGGAAATTCGGAAAATAAACAGTGTAATCTCTCCTAACGGACATCTCTCCCATGAACGGACAGTTTTCCCAGTACCAAAAAAAATCCTTAAGGATTTTTTAAATTGTTTCCTCTTCATAACAGGATGCGGAAATACACCACAACCATCTTTACAAAATACTTAATTTTTCTTCATATTTTTATTTTCATTTGCAGACAAACGGCGTTTAAAATTGGAAAGTGATTATATGGGTAAATGCATTTGCATTTAATTTTCATAGAAATATTTCGAATACAAGTATAAAATTAAGTAAAAATACGCGCGAGTTATGTGGAATGGCTCCGCTCCCACACATAAAATTATGAAAAAGAAAACAATCATATTCCAATAGAAATTTATGATTGTAAAATGAACCTTAGGAATGCCACTCAGCACTTTAGAGTTAGAAATATAAATATACATATGTATGTATATGCTTAAGTGTAATCCGTTCATTGCATATACGAATGACATGAAGTCATACATATATGCAGATGAACAAACATACTGGTGTCAACACTCAAGTATGCAAAACATAGTTGAGTGAAATAAGAGAACACAGTAAAACAATTGCAACTATGCTCCAAGTCTAAACAAAAAGTAGATTATTTGGATGGTGCTGAGTAGCATCACGAACACACATATTTACGATCTAAATATGTATGTTCTGAGGCTATATTTAAGACCTAAAAATTTAAGTAAAGGCAGTGGTGGCCGAACAGCGAGGGCGACTAGCAGTAGTCGCTGTCACTCCTTTATTAATTTAAAATAAATAAAAATTTTGAAAAACATCAAGTCAAAAAAAAAATTGTTATTAATCAATAAAGGAGAGGAACTCCAAAAGGAATAGCCGCAACTCAAGGTTTCCTAAAAAAGAAACCATAACTGGCACAGTCGGTAGCCAACATAACTAGCCTCGGTAAACAACATAACTCGCGTGAGTGCATATTTAGTGAATTTAAGTCAAGTGTAGAAAAATATTATTATAATGTGCCAAACTATAGTCAAGTTCCCGAAAGCACTATGAAGGCAAATAATTACGAAACTATTATTTCCGGAATAATGCTTAGCAGTCGCGAACGATTTGCTGAGGCTGCTCGTTTCTATCGAAGCAACGAAATTAAGCTAAACAGAAAATGAGAAGCTGCAGCAAAAATATAAATATTTGAGTAGTCTTGCAGTACTTGTGGAAAAAACTTCAAGTACTGATGCTACAAATTTCGCAAAAATGACCGTCCGTGGCCAAAAAAATCGGTACAGTGAGGAGGAAAAGGAATAAATGTTTATTTTTTATGGTTAAGGAATTGTGTTCCATGGAATTACGTGTTTTCGTATTATATCTCCAGTCAGGGTATACATACAGACACATTAGGGTCCATTATAAGTAATATAATAATATAATAAAAAATATCACGCAACTTACGAAAATGGGGTTAAATTTAAAAGGTATTGTTCATAAAAATATGAACATGAAACTCTGCCGCAATAGAGATAGGATTTTATAAATATAACACATTCATACACACATATGCAAACATTCGTAAACCGACGAAATAAACAGGAAAAATATACAGTCCACTAAATATCAAACGCAATGATAAGCAATAGAATTGTAATGTGACCCTTGCTCATAAAATATGTGAAAATTGCTTATCTGAACAAAATACATAAATTACAGTGTATACAGAAAACATAAAGATAATATAAGTATGAAAGAAACACGCATACACCAATATACCAATGCACACAAGCAGCAACCGACAACCGATCATCAATTGTTTTAATACGTGCGTTAGATGCACTTAAGTCAACAGTGAACCTAAACAAATATAAAAGATCAATACGTTGGTCGTTTATCTCCTACTAGGATTTACTGATTCTGCATAAGACACATAAATTTTAGTGCACTTAAAATGCATTGGTATCGGATGTATACAATGAAGATAAGAATACACATTTACACACACACACACACATATATACGTAGTTAAGAAATTAGTATTAGAAAATGTATATAAGAAAGAAATATTCAATAGAGGTTAGATTAAATACAGCAATCTCACGGTGTACATTATTCTGGTACATTTGGTCAGTCGAGCCTAGAAAAGAGCTCAAGCGCAAGTACTATAAGTCTTTAAAGGAGAGCATTACTTAGTAGAAAAAAAAATATATATATAAGCCGGAACAGCAAAGACTGTCCGCATTAATAAAAAATTTACTTAAACAAGTATATAATTCGCCTAAGATTCTAAGCGAAAAGCGTTTCCGTGGCTCACAGCGGAAAAGTGTTAAAAAGCGTCCTCGTGGCTAAAACAACGAGTACAGTGTTTAAATACCAAAAAACAATCAAAATCAACATGGAAAATTTACTGAAAAGACAGAAGGAGTTGGGCGAAATCATGCCAAAATTATGGCTAAACCGAGCCAAGAAGCTGACGAATACATTGCCAAGAAGTATTACGAGCATGTTATTCAGGTAATGGAAAAGTCCATTCAGCATTTAAAAATACAAAATGCAGCCGAAGATTTACCAACAGTAAGCGGCAACCAACTTAAACCTGCATCGATGGGAGAAATGAGTGAGTTCGAGCCATCAGGTACTAATTCCGACGTAGAAAGGAGATTTCAACGTCGAGGAAAAAAGCTCAGAATGACCATAGAAGAAATTCAACAAAATGAATTGGATTCTGTCGAAGAAATAAGAGAATTCAAAACTAAGCTTCAAATACAGTTTGAATATGTAGAAGAAGCTTTTTCTGAAACTCGCAGTGTCCATTTAAAAGCCATTACTAAAGACTCAATAGAAGAACAAATGGAGGACTTCCGAGAAAAATGCAGCGTTAACATTGAGAAGTTAACAGATAAATTGAAAAGGTGCACGCCAACACAAGCTGTGTCATCTACGATGAAACTACAGGAGATTAAGATTCCGATATTTTATGGCGAGATGAATCAATGGTCATCATTTAGCGATCTTTTCCAAGGTTTGGTGCATAATTCAAAGCACTTTACTGAAGTAGAAAAGATGTTCCGGCTGAAGTCGTCATTAGGAGGAGAAGCTGGAAGATTAATTCAGCATTTACCGGTAACTGAATACAACTATGAAGCCGCTTGGCAAATCCTCCAGGAAAGATATGAAAACAAAAGGCTGCAATTCACAACACAAGTGGACAGACTTTTTGATCAACCAACAGCAAATGGGGAAAGTGCGGCAAGCATGAAGCAGCTTTTGGATACCACCAAGGAATGCATTTATGCTCTAAAAGGGCTTAAATTGAATTTAAATGACGAGCAAGCAATTATAGCTCGGATAGTTGTTCGGAAACTAGACAAAGAAAGTCTCCGGTTATATGAGCAGAATGTCAAGAAAACTAGGGATATCCAAAGCCTAGATGATGTTTTTCGTTTTCTGGAGCAGCAATATCAAGCTCTAGAAGCTATACGAGACAGGAAAACAACTAAATGGAGCAATCAAAAGCAGCCACAACGAGCACCCACATTCTATACAGCTGCACAAAAGACCTGTATATATTGCAAGATTCCTGGGCATCAAATTGTTGAATGTAGAAGGTTCCAGGCATTGACTACGATAAATCGTAGAGGTTTCATAGTAAACAATAAGCTATGCAATATTTGCCTCGACCACGTATATGAAGGCAATTGCAAGAATAAGAAAAAATGCAGTAAGTGTGGAAGAAATCATCATAATTTACTGCATTACAATGAATTCCAGAAGGAAAAAGGAGCAGGTGAAGAAAATGCTATAAAAAATCATCCACTATGATGACAAAAAACTCCGAAACAGCAATACTTCTAGCAACAGCCCAGATAAGAGTGAAGGCGGCAAATGGAGAGTACGTGACATTGCGAGCACTAATCGATCAAGGATCACAGAAGACTACCATTTCTGAAGAAGCCGCTCAAATACTACACTTACCAAAGAGAAGAGAAGTAACTGAGCTACAAGGGCTAGGAAATACTACAGTGGGAGTCTCCAAATTTAAAGTCAACATTGAAATCAGGCCGAGATTCCTAAGCAACGAAGTGTACAATGTCGAAGCACTGATTTTGCCGAAATTGGCGAGTGCACAACCTGATAAAACATTTAAATGGGATATAGAACAATGGAGAAACTATACCTTAGCTGATCCCAACTTCAATAGGTCAGATCGAATCGACGTCGTTATTGGAGGAGATGTATATGCTGACATATTATATTAGAAAAAGGCATATTTAAGAAAGATCGAATATTAGGCCAAGCTACGAAATTAGGATGGATATTGTCGGGAGTTTTACAACAACCGAGAAAAAATGGTAGAATTCTAGCGGCGGTGACCACAACGTTGGAGAAGTTTTGGGAAATAGAAGACACCACAGCACCAACATATATAGAAGATGATGATGAATGCATGAAGATATTTGATAAAAACGACTTCTACATGGACGATTTAATGACAGGAGCAGATTCAATAAATGAATGTAAAGTCATTCAGTTCGAAATTTCGAAACAACTACAAAAATGTGGATTTCACTTAAGAAAGTGGATGTCTAATAACAGTGAGATTATAACAACAATTCCAACAAATAGCGAAAATGAGGTAATAAAAATAGCAGAAGACGAAACAGTTAAAACATTGGGTATACAATGGGACCCGGCCAAAGACATGTTTGAATTTAATATGAATCTTTCAACGGAAAAGCTAGTAACAAAAAGGAAAGCTTTATCTGATTTGGCGAGAATTTTCGATCCGATGGGATGGCTTTCACCAATGACTGTTTTAGCAAAGTTGTTTATACAAAAACTTTGGTTGATGAAACTCAACTGGGATGAGTTACTCGACGAAAATTTGGCAAAAGAATGGCAGGAGTTTATGCAGCACGTACCAGCGATAAAAAGAATAAAAATTCCCAGATGGTTTGAAACAAAAAACGACTTTAAAATTGAACTACATGGATTCGCAGATGCGTCAGAAAAAGCGTACGCGGCAGTTGTATATGCTAAAGTTGGATCAGTTATAACGATAATTGCTGGTAAAACCAAAGAGAACCCGATTAAAAATAAGAAGACATTGCCAAAACTGGAGCTATGCGCGGCTCACCTACTTTCTAAATTGCTGCAAAGGATAAAGACAGTTATCAATAGAGAAGTTAAAATATTTGCTTGGAGCGACTCATCTATAACGTTAGCATGGATAAAGAATTCCCGAAGTAAAGATAAGTTCATTAAAACGAGAGTAGAAGAAATCAAATTATATGCTTCCACTGCAATATGGCAACACGTTAGAACAAAGGACAATCCAGCTGATGTAGCATCCAGAGGGATATTTGCGAACAAACTAGTGGAGCACGAGCTATGGTGGAGAGGTCCCAAATGGTTACAAGGAGAAGAACATCAATGGCCAACACAGAATAGCGTTAAAATCGATGCAGTGTATGTCACAACATCAAAAGAATCACATTTTTTAGATGAGGTAATATTAAAATATTCTAGTTTAACCAAATTAATAAGGGTTGTAGCTTATATATTGCGATTTATAAAAAGAATACGAGGACAAAAATATCCTGCGTACTTAGTAAAATCAGAACTAAAAGAAGCTGAACAGAGAATAATAGGATATCAGCAAAGATTACAATTTAGAGAGGAAATACAGAGCTTAGAAATCAAAAAAGAAATTAGCAGTACAAGTAAAATTGCAAGCTTAGATCCAATTTTAGATAACAATGGAATCCTTCGCGTAGGAGGTAGGTTAGGGAATGCAAAGCTTCAGTTCGATCAGAAGCACCCAATAATATTAAATAAATCACATTTGTCAAAATTGATTATTGAACATGTTCATAAAACAACCTTACATGGAGGAAATAAGTTAATGGAAGCAACGATTAGAAGGAATTATTGGGTAATTGGATTAAAGAATTCCATAAAAAAAAACATTCGAGCTTGTAGTCGCTGCATACGTTACCGAAAGGAAGCAGCTAAACAAATAATGGGAAATCTTCCAGAATTTCGAGGGTCGTTGTCAATTCCATTTTCACACGTTGGTGTAGACTATGCAGGTCCAATACATATGAAATGTTCCAAAGGAAGGGGAATAAAAACATTTAAAGGATACATAGCTGTATTTGTATGTATGGCAACAAAGGCTATTCATTTAGAGGCAGTAAGTGATTTAACAACTGAAGCGTTTCTAGCTGCTTTAAAAAGATTTTTTGCTAGAAGGGGTAAGAGTCAGCATATATACTCAGACAATGGAACAAATTTTGTCGGAGCTTGTAGAAAGTTAGACTTAGATTTCAAAAAGGCAATCAAGAAAAACTCAACATTAGCTCCCATATTAGAAGCAGACAAAATTCAATGGCATTTTGGGCCGCCGGCAGCTCCTCACTTCGGAGGAATTTGGGAGGCTGGAGTCAAATCAGTGAAATATCATTTAAAAAGAGTGATAGGCGAAAGTAAATTGACATTTGAAGAGATGATTACTTTGCTATCACAGATTGAAGCAGTGCTAAATTCACGACCCTTATGTGCGATCGATAGTGAAAGCGATATAGATGTTTTAACACCTGGGCATTTTTTAATAGGATGCCCATTAATAGACTGTCCTGAAGCAATTGATGACACAACAAGGGGTTCGTTAGATAGGTGGAAACTAATACAAAAAATGAAAAGAGACTTTTGGAAACGGTGGGAAAGCGAATATGTCACAATGTTGCAACAACGAATGAAATGGAAAACCAAACAGGACAATCTAGCAGTAGGTCAAATAGTAATTATTAAAAATGAAGAAAGTCATCCAGCAAAGTGGCCATTAGGCAAAGTTATAAAACCCATCCTGGAAGCGATGGAAAAACCAGAGTTGTAACTCTGAAATTGCAAAATGGGATACTTAAACGGCCCGTTCACAAGCTGTGCCCACTAGAGACAACAAACAGCAGCAAAACGGAAGAGCCAAATCAAGCTGCAAGCCTGTTGACATCAAGAATAGCAAAAACTTCGGCGGGCCCAGGAGGGCAGAAAAGAACGAAGACATTGATGATGTGGTTCTTTACGTTGCTCATGCTAGCAATGCAAGTTAAGGCATTATACATAAATGATACGGCTAAAACAGGAGCTTCAGTGGCTGAGCTAAGAAATAATACCGCAATACATTTGGATCCGATCGGCAAAATACACATAATAAATTCAAAATGGGATTTAATCATTTATTACGAGTTAGGTTCCTATTACAATCGGATGGATGGATTAAAAGAATTTATTAACAGACTTGAACATCAATGCAAAATATTGACATATTATGAAGAGGCCTGTGTAATGATTACCGCAACTTTAAAGCATAAATATAATAGCCTTAAGTCAAATAACGAACTGTTCATGAAGCAAGAAAATAGAAAAAGACGAGCACCATTCGAATTTGTTGGCTCAATTTACCATATATTATTTGGAATTATGGATGCTGACGACCGAGAGAATATGGAATCAAATATTAAAAATATTTTTGAAAACCAAAAGAATATCGCAAAGTTGTTTAAGAGACAGACATCAATAGTTGATTCTACAATAAATATATTAAAAAAGACAACCGATGAAGTTAAGAAAAATTTTCAAAAAATGAATGAACAGCTAAATAAATTTTATCATGAACTAGTTAAAGATCAAAATGCCGAGCGAATGACCTTGATGTTTCAGATATTAACCATTCAAATAGGAATAGTTATGGACGAATGTGAAGATATCCAAACTTCGATAATCAATTTACTAATTGACATAAATCATGGTCTCATAAATCCAAAACTAATAAAACCTTCACAACTTAATAAAGAAATTGCACTTATCAGAAACAAGCTGCCACACAAATTAGTACTACCTGGAAAACAGTTCGGTAATGAATTAAAAGAAATCTATAAGTCGATGACTGCTAAAGGGTCAATTGTCGATTCACGACTAGTCATAAACATAGAAATTCCCTTAATATCATATGAACCGTCAGATGCATACAAATTAAATCCACTGCCAATAAAATACAAAGGGAACATGATTATCCCTGATATAAAAGCAGAATATTTAGTATACAAGTTTGATTTAAATCAATATGTATTGATAAACCAAGTCGATCTAGATAAGTGTTTAAAAAACTTGGAAGATCATTATCAATGTCCAGGGAACTGGGCTTGGAAGTCAGCTACGGACAATTCATGCGAAGTGGCAGCATTGAAACAGTTGGAAAATGAAGTATGTGGATTCAAGCCCGCTACAAATGAAAATGTTTGGATTAAATTATATTCTCAAAATCGTTGCCTTTACAAGTTGTTTAGCAAATCAACAATACATCTAGAATGTGATAACAACCAACAAATGCGAATGGAAATCCCTAATCAAGGCATTATCACAATAAGAGAAGGATGTACAGCTCGACATGAAGGAGTAACTTTAAGAGCATCTCATCACGTACAATCCGAGATCAATAAAGAATTGCTATCTTCTTCTTGGGTAAAAGACATTGAAGATATTTCAGAACTGCGAATTACACCTTTTGATTCGACCTTAAAAAACAACACCAAAGATATCCTAACGCTCAAACAGCAAATAGAATTTCTAAAAAAAGAAAATATCAAATTGAAGGGTATCAATTTTCATCACGTTAGTGGTCATGCTTCGCTAACTTTAGTTTTCATAATAGGGTTAATCATAGTTATTTTATATATAAGATCAAAATGTAAAAGAAGAACTGTTGTGGCTGTTCCATTTGAATTACCAGTTAGACATAATCATAATTAAGTAAAATGTCAACAATCACATTTGGCTAATATGTTTAAACAACACAATTTTGGCCCCTGGCAGAATGTTCATAAAAATATGAACATGAAACTCTGCCGCAATAGAGATAGGATTTTATAAATATAACACATTCATACATACATATGCAAACATACGTAAACCGACGAAATAAACAGGAAAAATATACAGTCCACTAAATGTCAAATGCAATGATAAGCAATAGAATTGTAATGTGACCCTTGCTCATAAAATATGTGAAAATTGCTTATCTGAACAAAATACATAAATTACAGTGTATACAGAAAACATAAAGATAATACAAGTATGAAAGAAACACGCATACACCAATATACCAATGCACACAAGCAGCAACCGACAACCGATCATCAATTGTTCTAATACGTGCGTTAGATGCACTTAAGTCAACAGTGAACCTAAACAAATATAAAAGATCAATACGTTGGTCGTTTATCTCCTACTAGGATTTACTGATTCTGCATAAGACACATAAATTTTAGTGCACTTAAAATGCATTGGTATCGGATGTATACAATGAAGATAAGAATACACATTTACGCATGTACACACACACACATATATATATACGTAGTTAAGAAATTAGTATTAGAAAATGTATATAAGAAAGAAATATTCAATAAAGAGGTCAGATTAAATACAGCAATCTCACGGTGTACATTACTCTTGTACACTCCAGTGAAATGAAGTTTAAAAATAAATTGATACCTGACGCAATTCCCGATAATAACCTCTTAAGCAAATCATATTTACCAACACCCAGTTTTAAATATGATATTGCGAGTCCTAGTTCGATTATCGAATTAGGAACGGATGATTTTTTGCCACAATCGTTAGAAGTCCGCATGGATTCATGCGGTGAATCTAACAATTTATTTTTACTTGCATTAGTTGCAGGCGAGGCCCAGGGGGAAATAAGGGATTTTAGTACAAAAAATTTGGGCGCAAATTTTTGTGAAAGAGGAAGTCAGACAAACTTATGTTTAAAGTCTGTTGTAGATAGTGAACAGAAATTGAAAGGGGAAAATTCCAAGCT
Source organism: Anastrepha ludens (assembly GCF_028408465.1). Lineage (NCBI taxonomy): Eukaryota > Metazoa > Arthropoda > Insecta > Diptera > Tephritidae > Anastrepha > Anastrepha ludens. The sequence goes on from NC_071502.1 coordinate 77,755,236, forward strand.
GAAGATAATTTCAGAAGAGAAAGGCAGATATATTTGCTACTTAAAAAATTAGTTTCCAAAAAAATTAGAAAAAGAAATGTCCTATAAGGAAAAGAGTTTTCAGCAAAGTCAGAGTTTCCGTAGAAATCTTCCTCCTCAAGTTAGTAGCAAAGTTGAAGATAGTTTAAAAAACTGTAATCGCCAACCCAATGGTCGTAGATATGACAACTATTTCAAAACTTTGGTTTTAGGTGTATATTTTCTGTCTGTTTAGAGTTAAGAAGTCGGGGTTTCACACAGGATCAAAAATGCGTGTCTGTTTTATATGACGAAATGGCACTTAAGAGTCATATGCAATATGTCACCAAATATGATAAGATTATAGGAGTTGAGCATTACGGTGACGAGAATCGAACATGTAGAATAGGGAATAGTGCTATGACTCTTATGGTTCAAGGCATAGGTGGAGCTCCTTGGACCTATCCATTATCATATTTTATTGTCCATGGCTCATGTAAAGGGGATGTTGCTAAGAAATATATTTTTGAAGTCATTACCCAATTACAAAATATTGGTCTCACACCTTGTCATTTTGTTTGTGATCAGGGATCTAATTTCATATATTTGGCGAGAATTTTAGGAGTTTCCGAAGAACGCCCATATTTTCAAGTAAATGACAAGGATGTCTTCTTTTTTTCGATTCTCCACATCTATTAAAGAGTACTAGGAATTGTTTAGAGAATCTTAAAAAAAAGGTCAGTTTTGCGTCCCGGTCAATAAGTTGGAACGATATTGTGCATTTTTATAGCAAAGATTCCCAGAATCCGGTTCGTTGTGCTCCAAAACTTTCTGAAGCACATATTTTTCCAAATAGTTTCCAAAAAATGAGCGTAAAGCTAGCCTCCCAGGTTATGAGTGATACGGTCGCTTCTGGGATGCTAGCCACTAGGGTTTCTCTCCCGGGATTTCCCGTTCCCGATATCCCGGGTAATCCGCAAAAATATCTATTCCCGATTTCCCGAAAAAAAACGTAAATTCCCGGGATTATTTAACATTTATTATCATTTAAAATGAAAAATTCAAATTACTTTTTTTATTTAAAAATATTCAAAAACAAAGTAAGCTAAGCAAGCATTGACTTTCTTGTTTTCGTGATTATACAGCTGTGCAACACAAATATTTGAAAAGTCATAGCGTTTGGGTGTCTTTACTTTTTATATTTTAAAAAGTTATATATTAAAAGTGGTTAAAAGATTTCTTTGTGAATTAAAGTAAGTTTAATTGAATTTTAATAACAATTAGTTATTATACCACTGATATTTTAAATATTAAAATTGAAGGGTTATTAAAAAATACGAATGTCGTCAGAAAGAAATTGGAGATTTTATTTTACCATTGATTCTACTAATAAGGACAAAGCAAAATGCAATAAATGTAATCAAGTGATTATGAGAAAGGGAGGTTCCACAAGTGGAATAAATCGTCATATGCAAATCCAACATGGAATAGATTTGGTTACCAAGAACAATAAATTCGACGCTCCAAGTACTTCATCGCCGGACAAATCTGATAAATCAATTTCAGGAAATCAAAATTCCATTTTAAAATATGTAAAGAAACAATCATTGGAAGAAATTCTTGCAAAACTAGCAGCTGTAGATGGAATTTCCATCAATGTTATTTCGAAAAGTACGTTCATTCGTGAATCTATTTGTGCGAAAGGATATTTTCTTCCTAAAAATCCTTCACACATAATGAATCTTATATTCAACTATTATGCCGAAGTTAAATCAAAACTTAAATATAGATTTTCAACTATTCTAAATGCAAATCAAAAATTTTGCTTAACTGTAGATGAGTGGACAAGCAGCCGTAATCGTAGATACATGAATATCAATGTTATGTCCAATGGTGGGATATTTGAAAATTTGGGATTAATAAGAATTGAAGGAAGTTGTGGAGCTGAAAAAACATTAGATTTAGTTAATGAGCGGTTAAAGGAATTTAGCTTGAATTTATCTACAGATATTATTGCAATCATAACTGATGGAGCAGCCGTTATGGTGAAATTTGGAAAGTTAGCTCCTGCCTTCCATTTACAATGCTACACACATGGGATTCATTTGGCTGTTCTGGATACCCTTTTTGGTTCTACTAAGACAGAATTATTATTGCAAAAAAATCAGCAGCACCAAGTAGACCAATTATTAGATTCAGATGATGATAGCGACATTGATAATTATGATTGTCTTGACAAAGACGAAAATACAACATTTGAAGGGATGTCATATGAACATGATACAAATATAAGTGACCTTAAATTCAAAGATCTAAAACCTCATATCCAGGATGCAATAAAACAAATCCGCAAGATAGCATCATTTTTCAGAAAATCGCCAGTACGTAACACAATTCTTCAGCAAAATGTCAAATTAGAATATGGTAAAGAATTAAACCTATCATTAGACTGTACGACAAGGTGGAATAGCTTATTAGATATGTTGGAAAGATTTGAGCAAATAAGAATTCCGATTAAAAAACGTCTATGCGAAGTTAATGCTACACATCTACTTGAAAAGGAAGATCCGCTGTTCCAAATTGTAAGCACATTAATTACTTGTTTACGTCCAGTAAAATTAGCGTCCGATGCATTATGTCGACGTGATATGGATTTAATAAAGAGTGAGGGAATACTATCGTTCCTAATAGAAACGTTAAATGCGTTAGATAATTCAATATCTCGAGAATTATTACAAAATTTTAAATTCCGTATGACAACTCGAAGATCCAAAATTTTAATTTCATTGGTAAAGTACTTAAATAATTCAAGTTTATTGTACTCCAATCAAGATGATATGTTTTTTGAAATGTCGTCGAAGTCTGAAATGGTTAAATTATCTAAAGAATTGTTACACCGCCTATTTCCAGTTAATATCCTTGAAGACACCACTGTACTTGAAAATGAAGAAAGCGTATTGATTTCCGAAACGGAAAACAATATAGAAGCAGAAATGCCCGCGAATGTTTTGAAACGAAAGCTTGAAAGTGCTATAAATAGTATGAGCGCCAAAAAACAAAGTACTGGAGATACAGAATATAAGACTATATTAAAAGAATTTAATTTATTTGAAGCTAGTGGAAAGTTAACCAAAAATTTGAAAATGCTCTTAGATGCTCTTCTTTGCATTAAACCAACTTCAGTGGAAAGTGAAAGAGTATTTTCGACTGCTGGCCTTTTGTCACCAAAATTAGGACAAGACTCAACGACAATTCAGTTAATGCGCTAGTTTGTCTCAGAACTCATTTTAACCCGGCGAGCGTAAGGTTGGGTGAAATTCACCCAGCCTGTAATAAACCGTTTGATATTTTCTATTCCGTACGTCAAAATAAGTTGTGCGTCTGAGTAGCTGCGCGGGGGGAGGTAGGCATTCGTTGTGTTTCATGCCGCAGTTGACCGCCGACTGGCGAGGTGTTTAGATGTTGTCAAAGTTGCGGCCGGGTAAGTTTCACCCACCTTACGCTTCGTGTTACAAATTCGAGTAAATACTTTTTGTTTTATATTCGTTATATTTTAGTTTTTATTTTTTTTTTTTCAGCTAAATAATTAATATGTCATACGAAGAAACCCAAAGAAGATTATTGAGGGTTTTCGAAGCAGCTGATCAGGATGATTCTTGTGATGATTCTGGTAGTGACTTCGAAATTGATAATGTTGGCCAAAGAAGCTCTGAAAGTGATTCGGAACAAGAGGTAGGATTACCGAATGAGGAAGAAAACGAAGCTGAGGGATCTGAAGAACGTGAAAGCAATGATAACAGACCATATTTTACTGGAAAGAATGGTACAAAGTGGTTTAGTGTACCAGAAAGGTCTAACGTGCGTACGAGATCAGAAAACATTATAAGGGAAAGGCAGGGCGTAAAAGATATTGGCAAAAATGCAAAGACAGCTGTTGAATGTTGGAAACTCTTTCTTACTGATGAGATTTTGCAAGAAATATTGTTACATACAAATAGTCAAACAAATCTGAAGAGAACTGCTTGTGAAAATAGTCACGTAAAGAAATATATCATGGCAGACTTGTCATCGTCAGAATTAAAGGCTTTTATCGGTCTCTTGTATCTTGCAGGACAGTTCAAAGCAAATAAGCTGAATTTGAAGGATCTGTGGATAAGTGATGGATCAGGGGTTGAGATTTTTAGGACAACGATGACTTTGAAGAGATTTCAATTTATTCAAAACTGTTTACGGTTTGATGATAAGAATACTCGGAGCGAAAGAAAAGCTACTGATAATTTGGCTGCCATTCGTTCTTTTTTCGAGAAGTTCGTAGCAAATTGCCAAATTGTTTATACACCATCTGAGTATACAACTATAGATGAACAACTTCCATCGTTTCGAGGCCGTTGCAGTTTTCGCCAGTATATGCCCAATAAGCCAAACAAATATGGCTTGAAAATATATGCCTTGGTTGATGCAAAGTCGTTTTACGTCATCAATCTTGAAATTTACCCAGGAAAACAACCAACAGGCCCTTACGCTCTCAGTAACAAAGCTTATGATGTTGTGGACAGACTTGTGGCTCCAATTTCCAAAACCAATCGCAATGTCACCTTTGATAACTGGTTTACCAGTTATCCGTTGATGTTACACTTATTGAAAGAACATCGTTTGACAAGCACAGGCACTGTTCGAAAAAATAAGCCCGAGATTCCAAGTCAGATGCTCCAAACGCGTAACCGAGAGATCCCCAGCACAGTGTTTGGATTTCAAAAGGATATATCTTTATTGTCCCATGTGCCAAAAAAAAACAAGGTTGTTTTGTTGATGTCAACATTACATCACGATGATAGCGTTGTTGCTGATACTAATGGCACACAAAAACCAGAAATGATTATTTTTTATAATCAGACCAAGGGAGGCGTTGATGCTGTAGATGAGCTGTGCACCAACTACGATGTTTCGCGAAATACAAAGCGCTGGCCAATGGTGATTTTCTATGCAGTTTTGAACATGGCTGGTATAAATAGCATAATAGTTTACAAGTCCAATAATAGTAGCAATTTGTCACGCCGAAATTTTCTTAGAGACCTGGGTATTGGATTGGTTTCAGAACATTTACAAAACAGAAAGGAAAATCAGCATTTACCCCGAGAGCTTCGCAAACGAATTCTGGACCAAGTGGATGAACCCTCACACTCACAACGACCTCCAAATAAAGTTCCTAAGCCTATCAGGAGATGTCAAATATGCCCTACTAAAAAAGATCGCAAGACTAAACACACTTGTTATAAATGCAATCGCTATTTATGTATGTATTTATGTATGGAACATGCTGTTTTCACGTGTCAAGATTGCGCTCAAACTGAAGATGATTACGAGAACTCTGAATAACTATATAATGGAATATGAATAAGTTCGTGCGGTTTTTTTTCGAAATTTGAAACTTTATTGACGTAAAATGATTACAAATTTAATATTCAAAATATTGTCCATCGCTTACTACTACTTTTTCCCATCTTTCTGGCAATTCACGGATTCCCTTTGTGAAAAATTCGGTCGGTTTTGCCGCAATCCACGAATCGATCCATTTTTTGACTTCATCGTAATTACGGAAGTGCTGGTCAGCCAGGCCATGTTGCATCGATCGGAAGAGATAGTAATCGGATGGCGCAAGGTCTGGACTATACGGCGGGTTGGGTAGGACATCCCATTTGAGCGTTTCTAAGTATGTTTTGACCACTTGTGCAACATGTGGCCGAGCATTGTCATGTTGCAAAATAACTTTGTCGTGTCTATCGGCGTATTGCGGCCGTTTTTCTCGCAGTGCTCGGCTCAAACGCATCAATTGTCGTCGGTAGACATCCCCCGTAATCGTTTCATTCGGTTTCAGTAGCTCATAATACACAACACCCAGCTGGTCCCACCAGATACACAGCATAACCTTCAGGCCATGAATATTCTGCGCCGACGTCGATGTTGAAGCATGGCCAGGGTATCCATACGTTGCCCGACGTTTTGGATTGTCGTAATGGACCCACTTTTCATCGCCAGTCACAATTCGATGCAAAAAAACCCTTTCTTTTGTGCCGTTGAAGCAGTTGTTCGCATGCCATAAAACGGCGTTCAACGTCTCTTGGCTTCAATTCATACGGCACCCAATGGCCTACCTTTCGGATCATTCCCATGGCTTTTAAACGTTTGGAAATGGTTGATTGATCAACTCCCAAAGTTTTTGCAACCTCTTCTTGCGTTTGAGCCGGATCTTGATCGAGCAATTCCTCCAATTCGGTATCCATGAACTTTGGCGGCGCACCCTCGCATTCTTCGTCTTCCAAGCCAAAATCACCACTTTTAAAAGCGTGCAAACCACTTCTGGCACGTTCGCTCAGATAGAGCATGCTCACCATAAACTTCCACCAAGATACGATGACTTTCGGCTGCTTTTTTCTTCATATTAAAATAATGAAGAAGAATTCCCCGCAAAAACACATTATTTGGCACGAAATTCGACATTTTCAAGTGTGGTAAAAATATTGTTGTTTACGCTTCAAATAAAAAACTTATACTGACGTTTGTGCCTTACGACAGTAGCTCTCCAATGAATGTTTGGAAATGTGGATCGATGGAATAATAATCAAGTTACGCCATCTGTTGTAAAACCGCACGAACTTATTCATAGTCCTATTAGTAAAAGTTTTGATCTCATATGTTTCCTAATTTTATAAGCTAGAAGTAAAAGCTATTCGTTTTGTTTTTTTTTAGTTTCTGTTTTTTATAAAATTATAATACTAAGTGTTACACTTTGTTTAAATGAAAGAAAATATTTTTGTTAATTTCATAAATAAAGATTTAAAAATATTTGTTTGCTTTATTTTTCCTTCCCAATCAGTTCTTGGGTTATTACATAATTGTACTAGTAAATAAAAACATATAAAAATATTATGAACACATTAAAATATCTAGCTCAATATATGGGTTTGTTACACCCAGCTTACGCTCAATGTAATAAATATTAACCTTACGCTCGCCGGGTTAAAAACTCTTCTAATAAATAACTTTTTTTTTTGTTTTATGAATTTGAATAAATATGAATTTTTTTGTTTTGTGAATATGAATAAAATATGTGAAAATGAATTTTTTAATTGTTTTTAAATTAATAAATTTATTTTAATTAGTAAATATAAAAACTCGATTTTCCCGGGAATCCCGGGAATATTTTCGAAATATTCTCGTTTCCCGGGAATCATTATATGACGGGAAATGAGAAACCCTACTAGCCACATATGCCTCAGGGAAATCGCTTTGTCCCTCGTCAACAAATTTAAACACCGCGGAATATGTATTGTTTGTAAATAAACTGTTCGACACATTTAACAGTTCGAGTTTAGATGCTATTTTGCCAATTAAAAAAATCTTTTCATCAACACCAGAGCAAATTAAATTTTTAGAAGAGGCTATCGCAGTTTTGAGAAGTATTAGGATAGAAGATGAGCATTGGTCTGACGTGACCTCTTCTTTTAATTACATTAAGGGTTGGATTTTGAACATAAGTAGCTTGAAGCGTTTGTGGCGATTTTTGTCAAACGAAGGTTTTAGGAATTTGCAGACCAGACGACTTTGCCAAGATAATTTAGAACACTATTTCGGTCAAATTGGAAGAGGAGGTGGTAGAAGTATTAGGATTACACCATATATGTTATGCAATTTGTTCAAAAAATCCTGGGGATTACGATACACCAATATCGTAATCAACGGTAATTGCGAGCACGACTCGCAAACTAAACATTTTTGTGTTGAGAGATCTCATCGTCAAAAAACGTGAGCAATGATCATCTAGTTCGAGGTCTCTCCTGGCAAGAATTTCAGGATCTGCCATGGCCAGAACACACTTTTAATATCCTTCGAGGAGAAGAAAGAAAGAATTCGAAGTTGATTTACTTAAGGAAAACGCTTATGCGTATTTTTGCGGCTATTTTTATTTGAAAATATTTAAGACACACGCATGTACCCAACCGTTACCATTTTTAAGAGATGAAGACATTACGTCTGAATTTTATTTCACTCAACAGAGACAGGTTGAGAGGTGTAACTTATTGAAACCGCCCCAGGGATTTTTAGATTACGTAAAGGAGTTTGAAGTAATTTTTCAAGGAGAATTTGATTCAACCTGCCATAGGATAGGCATAGGTCAAATTTTATTTGACAAAATGAAAAATGTTAGACCTTCTTTATGTTGTAATAATTGCGACACAGATTTAGTTGTAGCTTTTTTGTTAGAATCCGAATTTTTTCCTTTTAAACTGTTATAATAGAAAGCTTAGCTCTCCCAACTTCAAAACGAAGATTCTGTGTGTTTCGCACATGTAAAAGACTTTTAAACAGCTGGAAAAATCGTATAAAGCGTATAAAATCTAATTTCACTTTTCATATAAGCTAAATTAAAACGAAATAAATTAAATTAAAGACCTTGTTTTTAGAATATTTACAAAACCTCTTATTCACTTTCGCCTTCTACTTTTAATTATTAGACATATGCACGTGTGCTTACAGAATTCTATTGAAGACTGGGTGTTGGTTTTTTGTAAATATGTATATATGTATGTAAATATTTTTTGCTTTGCTTCAAAAGCATAGATTACACAGGTCTGCAAAAAAATGGGTTCGGAATGTTCTATAAAAGTGTAGTGTCATTTCCGAAGAAATTTTTTGCGTAGAATCCGAATCCGGGGTTTAAATTGCTCTATCACGTCAGGACTTTGAGATATCCTAACCTAAAAGTGCAAAAACGCTGTTTTTGCCCATTTTTGAGGTTATGTAGCTACGAAGATTTTGCTCTTCATAAAAAAGTAGACGTAGTATTTTAAATTATAAGTCTTCCTCTTTTAAATGTCGTTGAGTTTGCTCAAATATCTTAATTTTTCACTGAGATATCGCATTTTGAAGTCTTCATGTTTGGAAATTTTTCGTTATCGAAATTTTCCGATAACGAAAATCCATTGAGATAACATGAGACGTGATACGGTCGATTATATAGTCGCACAAAAAAATAGCCAACTAGACCCATATATCCCTATGTATTTTTGGTCGATGAATCCGAATCCGAGGTCAAAAAAATGGAAAACCCACCCCAACCCCTAAAATACCACCCTTACCAAACCGCAAGCAGGCTCACCTTCTGACCCGTGGAACAGCGAATTAAATTGCATATTTTTCTTCAAATGAATATAATTTTTCTTGAAAATTAGTCTCACACCTTTAGTCAACTACTGTAACGACTTCCAAACCCACCTAATCCCCACCCACCACCCCCTAACGCCTCAAAACCACCCCTACCAAACGACAAGCAGGCTTACTCACCTGACCCTGAAAACGGTGAGTTTGATCGCTTATGTTTCCTGAAATAATTCAATCCCATACCCAAGCGGGTTAACGTACCTATCACCAACCCAAATTACCCCAAAAAACCACCCCTACCAAACCACAAGCAGGCTAACCCACCTGACTTTAGAAACACCGAGTTTAGTCGCTTATTTTTCACAGTTTTTACCGACGACATTCGATACTTGTGTTGTCTTTTTAATTTTCATATCTGTATCAACTTTTTTAATCAATAGATTTCTAAAACCAAAATTCACTATTTGTCACTATTCCAAACCACCTTCTTACAATCATGAAGGGAATAAAAAGAGGTAAAAATTTCGAAAATCTACCCAAACGTTATTTACCCTTATTTTACTTAACTGTATCCACAAATCCCGAAGCACAAATCCTTTACCTAGAAGTCCTAAATCTACAAATAGAAAATCCAACATTTTGACTGTATTAAAGGTTTTTTTGTGAATTTCGGATCCTGAAATGTAAAAAAAAATGTTTTCAACCAAATCAAGTTTATAGTACATCGAAATGTAGTTAGTTGAATTGAAAAATTTTGTTGATCTCGATGCAGAGCTTAAAGTAGAACTTATTTTTTCAGTTAGCATACATTTTTGTAATTTTTCATACATTTTTATATTTTTTCCTCATTGCAGTAATATTTGTGGCTTAATGGAAAACTTAGGTATAACTTATAATCCTGAAAACTGGAGGTTATTTATTGACTCATCTAAGACGAGTTTAAAAGCAGTTTTGCTGCATAACACAAATAAATATGCTGCCATACCTATTGCTCACTCTGTGTACTTGAAAGAGACATATGAAAATGTTAAGACTACTCTTAATGCAATTGATTACAAACAGCATAATTGGAAAATCTGTGGAGATTTAAAAATTATATCTATGTTCCTTAGACAACAGTCAGGTTACACAAAATATCCATGCTTTATATGTTTATGGGATAGTAGAGATAAAAATCAACATTACGTTAAGAAAGATTGGCCGCTTCGTAAATCTCTTAAAGCTGGAGATCCTAACGTTGATAGCAAAAAAATCTTACTACCTCCTCTTCATATTAAATTAGAACTTATGAAGCAATTTGTAAAGGCTCTTAACAAAGATGGTGCATGCTTAAGAACCTCGCAGAAAAGTTCTCCAATATAACTGATGCGAAGATAAAAGAAGGTATATTTGTTGGACCACAAATACGCCAACTAATGAAAGAAACGGACTTTGAAAATGTGATGACACCCGTTGAGAAGAATGCTTGGACCAGCTTCAAAAAGGTTGTCAAAGGATTTTTAGGTAATAATAAAGAATGTGATTATGAGAAATTAGTCAATGACATTCTTTTAAACTTCAAAGAGCTAGGTTCCAATATGAGCGTCAAATTGTACTATTTACATTCCCACGTACATTCCAGAAAATTTAGGTGATGAAAGCGAAGAACAAGGAGAGCGTTTTCATCAGGATGCAAAAGAAATGGAACGACGTTATCAGGGAAAGTGGTCTCAATCTATGTTGGCAGACTGCTGTTGGTCTCTTCAACGTGATGAGCCACATGTCCAACATAAAAGACGATCCAAAACGAGAACATTACAAGAAAAGAAAAAACGGTTCCATAAGGATGAGAGTAGTGAGAGGTAAGGGGACTCACGTTAAACTAGCACCCCATCGTGAGAGGCAAGGGGACTCACGCTAACGAAGCACCCCAAAGGTAACAGAAACCTACTACGTCCACGTCGTTGTTACTGGATAATGCTAAGTGTAGGTTAGAGAAACAAAAATGTACATGTCAGAATGAAAATTTTATTTTTTTATTTTATTAATATATTTTTTTCTAATTTTTGACTATCATGATATAAATGGAAATAAGGTAGCTTTACAAGTCTTATTATAACAAAAAAAAAACAGATAAAGCAAGAAATCGTGGATTATATTTTAGCCAAACTAATATGGGTTTTATCCTCAAAACCATCCCTACTAAACCACAAGCAAAATAATCACTTAATCCTGGAGACTGAGTTTAGCCTGCTTGTGATTTAGTAGGAGTGTGTTCTAGGGGTTAGAGGATGGTAGGTGGGGATTAGGTGGGTTTGGGAGTCGTTGGAGTAGTCGACTAATGGTGTGTGACTAATTGTCAAGAAAACTTATACTCATTTCAAGAAAAATATGCAATTTAATTCGCTGTTCCGCGGGTCAGAAGGTGAGCCTGCTCGCGGTTTGGTAAGGGTGGTTGGTAATGGTTTAGGGGTTAGGATGGGTTTTCCATTTTTTTGACTTCGGATTCGGATTCAGCGACCAAAATTACATAGGGATATGTAGGTCTAATTGGCTATTTTTTTTTGTGCGACTATGTAATCGACCATATCACGTCTCATGTTATCTCAATGGATTTTCGAATATCGAAAAATTCACACATGGAAACTTCAAAATGCGATATCTCAGTGAAAAATAAAGATATTTAAGCAAACTCAACGGCATTTAAAAGAGGAAGACTTATACTTTAAAATACTATGTTTAATTTTTTATGAAGAGCAAAATCTGCGTAGCTACATAATCTCAAAAATGGGCAAAAACAGCGTTTTTGCACTTTTAGGTTAGGATATCTCAAAATCCTGACGTGATAGAGCAATTTAAACCCCGGATTCGGATTCTACGCAATAAATTACTTCGAAAATGACCCTACACTTTCCTAGAAAAAAACCTTGTTGACCTGTGTTATAGATACAAGTATCGACATCAGCTGTACAAAGTGTTTAATTATAGTTATTAGAAATAATTTATCCGACATGCTTGAGTTGTTCGACTCATCCACAAATTGAATTAAAGATTCTTATTAAAACATACTTACTAGGTTAGTATCCGGCAATGCTGCAATTATGAAGGGTGGAATGCGAAAAGTGTAAAAGCAGTTAAAATCGATACATCCAAACTTAAATTAAATTCAACTTCGGAAGTCAGTCTCCCCTTTCACGCTTTAGACAAACCACCTCAGTATAGTGGCGGCATGCAATTAGGACAAAATTCGTATTAGAGGCCAACTGATTTAAACAATAGGAACAGTGATAATGCACAGATACACAGGTTAATGTTCAGCAGCTGCCAGCCATGAATGGTAGAGAAAAAGCCCCGACACCTGGCAGAGGATAACCAAGATGATCACAATGTGAAGACACCAATTACGATGACCACAATAACTACAACTACGATGAACAGTTTGAAGGCAACGAAGGGTTACTGCCTGCACATAATGATAACATTAATTTTTAAGGCAAGGTCAGTAGGACACTTGGGGAAGAGGTTTAAAGTTTGGCACATCAGGAAAATCAGTGTCCTTAAAGAAATTAAACAGTTAAGAAACCTCTTTACCGTCAAATCGAACCATAGTAATGAGAGAGTCGAGGAATGTTGTACGGTAAGTACAATAGGAACTTAAAGTTATTCCTTCTTTCTCTCTTGGAAACTTTTTATGGTATTATACACTTCGACCTTCTTCAAACCAGTAAACGACTATATTGATTCGAAAAAGGGTAATTTTAAGGTCAGGAGAAATTTGTTCACCACCATTGCTCAGACAAATTGATCAAACTGGACACGCCATCTATAATTAAATCAGACCGCTGCGCCAATTTTTGAGCGACATACTAAAATATTTGCCAACCAAGACGCAACTTTACCATATAATACAAATATTGTTCCAACAATAAGAACTATCAGATGTAGGTGGCGTTCGTTGCACATTAGCTGAGGTTTTGGACAGCTGTTGTCATTTCACTTTTTGACAGCTGGTGAGCTTTTGTAATTTTTCTTTTCGGCGCAGCAAAAGCGGGAGCACCAGTGCATAGCAACAGCAGAAACCCCAAAAATAAAACAGCAGCCGCCTTGGGCTACTACTAAGCTGACTACTAAGAGGACGGCACAGGTCTAAGATAAGACAAATAGAGTGATTATTTAGTTAAAACAGAACACTACGGATCTAGACATGAACTGTCGATAACGGGTTCTTTTCAACAGTGGCTCCCTTGAAGAGTATAAATAGGGCCACTTCACATATGAAAATGAGTAGAAACGCGGATTTTACATGATTATAACCATGCACACGGCCGATTTTGCAACTGTGTCTAGATATAAAGGAATCCAGATTGTTGCTAAGCCCGTATATGTTATCGACTATACTAAGTCAATGGGCATAGTAGACAAAATCGATATGGTCACAAGCACTGTCAATACAACGCGAAAATCAATGAAATGGTACCGCAAATTTGTTTTCCATATGATACATATTTGTCTGTCAAATTCATATTGCCTCTATGCCTAAGTATAATCGAAGAGAAGAAATTTCCATTGTAAAATTTCACTTGGAGTTGATAAAACAAATTGATACAAAATATCGGCGTAATAATGTAATTCGGCATGAAGGCAGACCGGTCGACAACCCCAAGACCCTAGGTCGTTTCCGAGACAGTCGGTTCTATGTTACCGGAACTACCCGAATGTATATCCGGCCAAGGACTGTCACTCCAGCGGCATTCCCCGTGCATGTATGGGGAATGTTTATGCTGCTAATAGGTTAATAGATCGGCATTTTCCATTTTTTATAAAGCAAACAAAAAACATCTAAAACACAGTTGAGTCGTCTGCAGTAAGGATGACAAAAGATCCGACTTACGATACAAGTGTAAAGAGTGTGATGTTAGTTTATGCGTAGATCCGTGCTTCAGAATTTATCATACGAACTCATACTACTAATCAATTTATATTAATATATATATGTATGTATATACTAACTTAAATAACTTAAAATTTAAATCTCACTTGCAACTTTTAAGTTGTAAATATTTTCATGCCAAAAATGTAAATAATACTCATTGCATAGTAAAAAAGATTGTTTTATTTAGCTAAATTGTTACTTAAGACCCATCAAACGTATATAGAGCAACAACGCATATTGTGCGTATTCGCGGCGCACTCGCCGTATAGAAACAGTAATTCGACGGATTGGACATCCGAGGCAAAAGAGTAAAGGGGGTATTCCAGTGTAGAATTTTGAAAAAAATCGAAATTTTTTTTGTATATCTTCAAATTTTAGATTAGGATTTTTTTTAATTCCTATAATTTTATGAGCTACAGCCCTTTCGGTGGCATGGCATCTGACATGATATCTCAAGTTCTACTGCACCGATTCACTTGAAATTTGGTGTGAGTTTTCTCAATACATATCTCTATAATACAAACAAAACAAAGTTTTTTTTATTTAAAAAAAAAAAATCAGAAATGGCCGAAAAAGTACTATTTTGTCGGACAGATCGTTAGAAAGCTTGCAATCATGACAAGTTTAGCGCGCTATTTTCTTGGCCCTCCACTTCAACAGCTTATAAAATTTTCAGTTTTAAATTTTTTGACTTTTTTGGTGTATTGTTAAAAGATTAATAAAGTCTGGTAAATGGATAGTAAAAATATTTTTCGTGTTTTTATTTATAACACCCGCAAAAACAGCTCAAACTCATGCCTCTCCACTAGAATACCCCCTTAACAAGGATAAGGAAATTCGGAAAATAAACAGTGTACTCTCTCCTAACAGACATCTCTCCCATGAACGGACAGTTTTCCCCGTACTAATAAAATCCTTAAGGATTTTTTAAATTGTTCCCTCTTCATAACAGGATGCGGAAATACCCCAGAACCATCTTTTTTACCATAAATTAACAGCAAGACACTCAAATGGTGAAATTTAACAGCTGTTCAGTATTAAGAACATTTATTTTGGAAATGAGTAGATCTTCTTTCTACGTTAAAACCAGTGAACCCAAAACTAAAACGTCATATGCGTGTGTGTAATAAAGAGGCACAATACCAAATACTTAATTTTTCTTTATATTTTTATTTTCATTTGCAGACACCCAGCAACACTATTCTGTTCAATTCCAATGAATTCTTATTCGCGTTTAAAATTGGAAAGTGATTATATGGGTAAATGCATTTGCATTTAATTTTCATTGAAATATTTCGAATACAAGTATAAAATTAAGTAAAAATACGCGCGTGAGTGCATATTTAGTGAATTTAAGTGAATTGTAGAAAAATATATTATAAAGTGCCAAACTATAGTCAAGCTCCCGAGGGCACTTTGAAGGCAAATAATTACGAAACTATTATTTCAGGAATAATGCTAAAAGGAAGGGTGCAATTTCTACCCTCAACTTATGTAAGTTTTCCAATGATATGAAATGTGCAAACATAAGAATGATGTGGGTTTTCATATTGTGCTGTATTGCATTAAAGTAAGCCTTCTAATTGGCATGCCCAATGTATGCACACATGATATAGTATTAGGGAGGGTAGAGAAAGGGTGCGAAAAATTTTTTTTAAATATATCAAGTAACTAGATTTAAAGTCTTAGATGGGGCTGTTCCTTCTTTAAGATTAGAGCCAGTTAGTATAAGTCGCTCACCTAGTACTGGCTCTCATTGGGTTTGCCCGCCCGTTACTAAAGTGTATGTAAATCCTTACAGTAGGTGTAGGAGACGATCTTGCATTAGAAGAATTTCAAAAATATTCAATGCTAGAGGAAAAAGGCAAGTTCCCCAAAACAAAAAAAATTGTGAGGACTTCGAAATCCTTAGCAGTCGCGAACAATTTGCTGAGGCTGTTCGTTTCTATCGAAGCAACGAAATTAAGCTACACAGAAAATGAGAAGCTGCAGCAAAAATATAAATATTTGTGTAGTCTTGCAGTACTTGCGGAAGAAACTTCAAGTACTGATGCTACAACTTTCGCAAAAATGACCGTCCTTGTCAAAAAAATCGGTATAGTGAGGAGGAAAAGGAATTGGCTCAAAACATTAATTATAATACATGTCCTTCAAAGTACATATATACGTTTATGCGTGGCTAATAATATAATAAAAAATATCACACAACTTAAGAAATGGGGTTAAATTTAAAAGGTATAGTTTGCACTAAGGGCCCTCCAACACTAGCATCTTACCTTTAATACTTTAGGAATTTTCTACCAGCATTGCAGTGAAAATAGTTCCAAGAAAAACACAAGCCTCGGACGAGCGCCGCAATGATCGGAATCGGCGCAGGAATCAACAGCCCGATCAGGAAGACAATCAGATGACCTAAAATCAACCAGCCCTAAGTGTTTTGCATGGTCAGTCTGCAAGCAACCACAAAAACTGGCCAACCTCGGCAGCGCCTAGCATGGACAACAGAGATGAACGCCATAGTTATGCAATTCTATTATCAAGCAACAAAAATGGAAACAAATAAAGTAGGATATAAAGACGAAATGCGCAAATTATTTCTTCAAAAATAATAAATGAAATATTCAAGCAAAAAAGTGACGCTTATTTAAGGAGGCTTGCCAGCCCTACCTACTCCGGCCCTATAAGCCCCAAATACCGTATGATCCACGGATTACTCAACTAAAACATTAAATTACAATATTTTTTATATTCTAGAGATGCTACAGCAACTAAGTGTGAAAATTTAATGAAAGTATAAGTCATGTAATTTCATCTTACTCAATCCTATAAAATCATGTACACTTTATCTGCCACACACAAGTCTGAATAATCCACTCCGTTAAGATAGCCAGAATCCGTCGAGAACCTTTTATCTTGCAGAGTATATAGGAACTTTGAATTTAATATGAAATGTGAACTTTAAATTTCACATAACTTAACATATGTAGAAGACAAGATGTAGGCTCTTATTCTTGTATATGCCTTGTTCAATTTCAGAAATGTCATGTGTAGGATTTAAACTATTTCCATTTACATGCAATCATTTATAAGCTTTAATTCATTTACATAAAAATACATGTATTATAATTTTTATTTGATTCAATATTATAATATCTATAACAAAGCACATACAGCTAACGTGGATAGATTAGGAATTTTGTATCGCTATAAATATGTATTCACTGCTTTTAGAACTTGAAGTTAGTATTCTTCGGTTATTTCAATTGTTTATACATTTTGTTTTTTGTTTATATATTAAGGCTAATAAGTTCACGTCATAAATAAAATCTATACTAAATCTATATACTTCGTGCCAATTTTGACGTCAGGTATTTTGAATCGGACAGGTTCAGTAAAAGTTGAGAATTTGAAAAAGTCTCAACGAAATGCACTCGGAAGTGAATTTCAGAACCTGCCCGAATATTCATGTGTTCGCTCTAAAAAAGGACGGCTAGTGAAAACGAATACGAAAACATTTTGTGATGCTTTTTGTTTTTGTATTCGATGATTATGTACAATACTTTACTTGGCCAAGATCTATAGTAGATGCACATATGCTAACGCAACAACTGCCTTGTAACATCGTAAAGTAATCATCGAATTTTAAAAACAAGAAGATGTGATGCAATTTGGAATGATGAATCAATGACTTAATGAGTATTTCGGAAATTTGGAAATTCTAAACCTTCTATGAAGTACTTTCTAGTAACACAGCAGCTGCAAGCTCCAAGCTCCAACCAGTTTTCTGCAACGCTTGTTCACACTGTGGACGATTGGCAAGGCCGAGTCTGGAAAAATTAAATTAATACATATCATATATACAGTCAGTCACTGGCAAATATAAGTCAATAAACTCATTGCATTGGCTTTTCTTTACATAATTTTATATATACTGATTATTTTTAAATGTTATGAGACAGAAGATGAAACGATTCAACATTTTGGAATGCTTAAAAATAAGGTAGTACTTATACTCATTCTCTCCACGCTTGCAGTAGAAGATATCTATCCATAGTTCGCGGAACGTTTTATGAAGAAAAGTGGTCACGTGAAAAATTGAATGAACAAACAAAGCTGCTTCTAGAGCAGAACTCGCCAGAGGATACGAGCTGAAAGATCTAGAAATTACGATAGTTATTAAGCACCTGTATATAAGTCGAGGTGCATGCACATGGGGTATTCAGTTGGAAGTTGAACTTGTAAGCGAATAAACGAAAAGAAATAGAGTGATTCAGTCTTAAGGTGAACATGTATATTCAGAAGTGAAGTCGTGGAAATAAAGAAAAGCAAGGGTGTTGCCATTAATCTATGTTTTTTATTCGACAATCCAGTGATCGAACTCAAGGTGTTATTGTAAGAGGTTTATTTGAATTTTAACGTAATAAAATTCGCAACAAAATTATTCTAGGGCAATCGGGTCGATGTGACCGAATCTACTGGATATACTGGGAGTGTTTTGTGGGACCTCCCCACCCATATAACGTAATTTTTCTCCATTAGTTCGTAGTTCACAATATTAAGCTGTCCTTTAGTTGTTAATTTAATCTTAAGATTCTCGTTGAATAAAGCACAAGCTCGAGCTACGACTTGATTTTTTGTTCACAGAACTGGAAGATTCTAACACAAAACAGAACCGTATTAAGAAATAAACTAAATTGAATAAAAACATAATGTTTGAGAAAAATTAAAAAAAAAAATTTAATCAAGAAGACAATAGTCTTCAAAAAAATAGAATTAAAAGCATCATCATCAAAAGGTGACCACACACAAAATGTTTAGGCTTCCTTGCAAAGGTTTTCTGACGATGAAAGTGAAATCTAAGTAGCAGACACACATAGACAGACTTTATAATAAACAATAATATCATTACAATCTTCAAAACGGATACTACACTTTTTGGATATTTAGAGCCTTTTGGTGTAAACCTAACTAAAGTTCAAAAAGTTGAATTTCTGAGTCTACCAGACGTGAAAAGAAAATTAAAAAATACTTGGATAAGAGATTTCCTAGAAATAGGACAACTTTGAAAGGTCTGAAATCACATTTGTCAGAGTTCAGAATCTCAAAACAAAAGACCAAATTGAACCCTAGAAAGAAAGTAGCAAAATTTCGTGAGACAAAGAATATACAGTGTCAGTGTGATATTCAACCGTGTATTTGTCCTTCTACATCAGCTAGTACTTATAGTTCTCAGACTTCGGTAACTGATTCAGATAGCTTGAGCTGCGCATCAACAATTTTAGAAGAAAAGACAGAAAATACAAGCTCAATGGCACAAGGAGGACTAGGTTTTAACATGAATGAGGAGATTACTGCTGCTATGACTACAAGACCATCCACTTTTGATGTTAACGCACTAGAGACGGAGAACCCGGAGCAGGATGACTTTATATCCATGATGATCTCATATCTATCAGAGGAAGACATCATGCATGGTATTATTAATGCAGTGTCCTATCAAGGTTCTGATCCGATATTCATTAGGAAACTAATGTCAAAACTTCAACCTGACATGGAAGTGAGGAAGAAACAGATTTATTTCCTAATTGTGTTCATGTGGTTCATCCATAATTTCCAAAATAGGCAAAGTAAAGCAAGAAACACAAAGATATATTTCTGAGTTGGTAAAACTATACCGAATAACAAAAAATGTCATAGCATGACAATCCAATCGCGAAACCATAACATTGCCACGCATATTGTTAACAGTTTCCCAGAAGTTGGATTTGCTGTATTAAAGAAATTCCCTAATATAAACCGACCAGTAACAGTTAAGCACATGGTCTCATTAGGATACGATGACTTTGAAAGTTGTTCCCGTGGAGGATTCATATCTTCTCCATGGTGCCAACTAAACATACAACCATGAATGATGAAATCAAAGAAGCTATTATTAAAGCTTACGCGAGAACAGGTTGAGGAAACTATTCTATCTTATCAAAAACTAAGAATGGGACCAACAAAGAACAAATCTTGTCGGAAATTTTGGTGTACTCTTTGGCATCCTATATGAGTGATGTTGTGTCAGAGAAGTTCCGTGAGGATAAAGCAAATTTTTCAGGAATCAAGAGGGCTAGTTGCGCAAAGTGGAAATCAACTTTTAATTCCTCATTCCCTAACAATATGGATATACACTCGAATTTCGGAATCTAAATTTAACATAATTTAACAACTAAAAAAAATAAAGAGGTTATTATATTGCCAATCAAAAGAGTAATCAAGCGATAAAACACTGGAAGATAAAAATGTTAGTCACTTTCTTGGTTTAAACAATTGGTTTAAAACTAATTTGTGAAAAAAAGCCAACATTCGATTCTATAGTGGCTATACTTAAGGCAAATAATGTACAGTTTTTCCATCACGATATAAAACCCAATCGACGTTTCTAAATCGGGCTTCATGACCTTGAAAGCAAATCTGCTGATAAAGTGAAAAATGAACTTATTTCCTATGGATTGAAATGAACTTAAGTCAAAATAGTGGCAAAAAATTACAACAACTACACCGACTCTCTCTACGCGCCAATCGCGTAACTTTGAAAATGGGAGTGTAAAGTTACGCGATTCGCGCACAACTGTGAACTCTCCATTTCGTATGATCATTCGCTGGGAGTATAAAAAAAACTCAAAAATAAGTCTGTGTTATAATTGCCAAATGTTCCGACAGGGTGAAAAAAATTATTCGAATTATTCTTACTGCGCTGGTAAGCACAAAAAATACTGAGTGTATGTCGCCAAATAAAATGCATTGCGCCAATTGCAAAAGCGACCGTAACTCAACTGACCCCCGGTGTCCCAACACCAGCAAACACAGTCTCTAACGTTAGAGAAACATTTAGTAGTTCTCTAATGTTTCGCGAATCGAAAATCTGGTTAGAGAACTATGTTCGAAGTTGTGAGGACTTAAATATAACCAGCAGTCGCGAACGATTTGCTCAGGCTGTCCGTTTGTATCGGAGCAGAAGTAAATGAGAAGCTGCAGCCAATATATTTGTATATGTAGTGTAGTCGTGCAGTACTTGCGGAAGAAACTGCAAGCATCGATGCTATAACTTTCGCAAGAATGATCGTTTTCGCACAAAATATTATCAGATGTATATGTAATCCAAAGCATATTCGTTTATGCGTGACGGTCTTTCTAGGTTTCGCTTTGCCCCACAAGTCATCTCGTTCGCCTTGGCATCACATTAAATATGTTGATCCGGGGTTCGATGCCAGTGTCCTATATAATTTCGAAAAAATTGTTCCTACAATGTCCGACACCGAACGCATTAATAATAATAATAATTGGCGCGTACACTTCTGTTAGGCGTTTGGCCGAGCTCCTCCTCCTATTTGTGGTGTGCGTGTAGATGTTGTTCCACAAATGGAACACCGAACGCATTACCGTATTATTATTCGGCGAAATCCTCATCGAATCGGACTTAAGCTATAATAAAGCTAAATACATTAGCGATGGCTTTGTGCACCATGGGGAAGGTCAACGCAAAAATAAAGTTGGCAATAAATGTTTATTTTTTATGGTTAATGGATTGTGTTCCAAATGGAATTACGTGTTTTCGTATTATATCTCTAGCTGCAGTATACGTACGGATACATTATTGTCCATTTTCAATATAAACATCGCAGCTAAAGGAAATTGAGTTAAATTTAAAAGGTTTAGTTTTGCGATCAACGTCCTCCAACGACAGCATGTTTAACTCTTTAGGAATTTCTGAGAAACGCCCCTTTCTTCTGTACGAGGACTCAAAGATTTTTTGCATGTTTGATTATCGCCATTTGATAATGCCCGTCCGAAATACTTTAATGAAATATTTTAACACCAGATGGAATTGCAAGCTTCAAAGTAATAAAAAAGTTGTTTGATATACCTACATGAGCCAAATGAATCCTCTTCGCAAAATTTGTCCAAAACTAACCAAACCTTTAGAAAAATTAGCGCTTCCCGCGCAACTCACATCCTGAGCCACTCGGTAGTATTTGGTATCGACATGGCCTAGATGGCTAAAATTTATTAGGTAACCACGAATACGTGATAAAATGTGTTAAGCCCGCATAGATATTTTTAAAAAAGTGAAGATATGTTTGATGAATTTAATGCGAAAAATTTCCAGTCAAAAAACCCTTTCAAGGAGTCTCACAAGAAAAATGTAAACATGAAATAGACATTTAGAGTTTTTAGAAAACTTTTTCTATGGTATTCGAACTGGTATGAATACCCATCTAATCTCCATGCAAATTTTACGCCAGAGATTTGAGAGGAAATACGAGGGGTGCCTTTTATATTTCGGGATTTGGCAACCCTGGTGTTGCAATCTGGCAACTGACAGCTGTATCGCAAAGTTTAACATTTTTTGGCTTTTACGTACTCAGAACGTTTTGAAATACCAGCGCTATTTATGTTGTTTACAGTAACTTAAAAGATTCATCTCGGTCCAAAAATGGAATTAAATCGTGAACATTTTCGTGCGATTACTTTTTA
Organism: Anastrepha ludens; assembly: GCF_028408465.1. NCBI lineage: Eukaryota > Metazoa > Arthropoda > Insecta > Diptera > Tephritidae > Anastrepha > Anastrepha ludens. The sequence continues at coordinate 77,777,824 of NC_071502.1, forward strand.
CAACTTTCGACGTGGATTAACTCAGCAACATTGGCATGGGTGAACTTAATTCATGTTTTGGCGATGAAGCTCCATCAAGGACCAGTGTTTATCGATGGTATGTTGAATTCAATCGTGGTCGTAGTTCACTCCAAGACGAATTTCGTGAAGGTCGTCCAAAATCAGTTGTTGTTCCGAAAGCCATTGATGCTGTGAGCGAACTGATATTGCAAGATCGTCATTTGACCTATCGTGAGATTGAGACAATCTTAGGCATTAGTAGGACCAGCATACATTCAATATTGCATAAACATTTGACTGTCAAAAAAATTTGTTCGCGTTGGATCTCACACAATTTGTCAATCGCTCAAAAAAAGGCTCGTGTCGATTGGTCGAAGGAAATGCTCAAAAAATACGATCGCGGGGCTTCGAAACACGTCTATGGCATCGTGACAGGTGATGCATCATGGATTTACGCGTATGAGCCCGAAAGTAAACAGCAGTCGACTGTATGGGTGTTTCAAGATGAGCCAGATCCAACAAAAGTGGTTCGCGCACGAAGCAATTCCAAACAAATGCTCGCCTGTTTTTTCGGAAAAACTAGACATGTCGCAACCGTACCACTAGAACAACGCAGAACAGTAAATTCTGAGTGGTACACAACCAGAAACGGTTGCGGCATTCAGAATGCATGTTTTGGAGGTACCTCATTCAGAGTGGCAAAAGTGCTTTGACAATTGGTTCAAACGCATGCAAAAGTGTATAGATCTTCATGGAGAATATTTTGAAAAACAATAAAGTGATTTTCGATGATTAAAATTTGTTTTTGTTCTCTAATCCCGAAATATAAAAGGCACCCCTCGTATAGTGAAGATGATGGCGATATAAATTTAGATTGGAATGTAGGTCCCGAAGATCGTTATCTTGAGATAGAAGTCGATGATCAGCAATATGAGGATCTCGTCTTAAAAGAGATAAATGTGGAAGAAGAGAATTTTAGCGAAAAAAGTGATTAAGCTGAGGCACAAGTGCAGCGTTATTACACATATATACAGTATTCCCCGCTTATATGCACCCCGCTTATAGGCACCCCGCTTATAAGCATTTCCCGCTTAAAAGCACCTAATTCTTTCTCAACTTTTGTAATTTTCCCGTTTATAAGCACTGAATAAAAAAAAAATATTGTAAACCCTCGTTTTGTAAACTACACGTTTTGAATTTATTTGGCTTTTAACTCTATTTAAAAGCACTGTGTCAATCATTTTACCAATCATACTTTTATTGATTTTATTCATAAATTTAACTAGCGCACACATCCCTAGTTTCTTGTTGAAGTATGTACAATGTAAACAATGAGCACGCGAACAAGTTTAACGTATGGGCAAAAAAAGGCAATTCTTTCAGAACTGCAAAACACAAATAAAAATGAACTTTGTGTGAAATATAATTGTTCACGATCAACTATTAACCGAATAATTCGCGAAAAACACAGTTTGGCCGTAAAATGTAACTCGGGAAATATACGTAGGAAGCGGAATAGGTGCAGCAATTCGTCCGAGATAGATAGAGCGGTAACAATTTGGTTCAACCAAATGCGTGCGTCTGGCGTTGTCATACCTGGGAACATGGTGAAAGAAAAGGCAACGCAATTGTCTATTAAAATGAATAAGAATTTCAATGCCACCACCGGAAGGTTATGGCGCTGGCAAAAACGGAACGGAATTTCAGTCAAACACCTTCACGGAGAAAGTGCATCAGCAAATGTTGAGGGTGCAAATGATTTTTTTAAAATGCTTCCCGATTTAATAAAAAATTACAGCAATGAGAACATATTCAACGCCGACGAAAGTGGTTTATTGTTCAAGGCACTGCCCAACTCAACTCTAAGCATGCATAACGATCGACCGAAAGGATACAAATCAAGCAAAGAACGGTTGACGGTTTGCTTCCTATGCAATGCATCTGGGGACTACAAAAAAGCTTTCGTTATTGGTAAACCCAAAAATCCACGATGTTTTAAAAATGTAACTTTACCAGTTCATTACTTTTCGCAAAGTAAGGCTTGGATGACTCAAGACATATGGACATCGATACTGACATTTTTTGACAATGAAATGACACTGCAGAAAAGAAAGGTTATTTTATTCGTCGACAATGCCGCGCCCCATAAGTTAGTGCCTTTACAAAATGTAGATCTCCAGTAACTTCCAGCTAACACGACATCAATTTTACAACCGCTCGATCAAGGCATTATCCACGCATTCAAAGCTTATTATCGTCAAATTATTGAAAGAAAGCAGATACTTTCTGTGGAGAGTGGAAGAAGCATTGAAGAGTTTAAGAAATCGATTAACTTGTTGACAGCAATTGAAATGATACATCGTGCTTGGTGGTTGGTAAAGCCCGAGACCATATCTAACACTTTTAAAAAGGTATGGCCATCCTTATTTTTTTACACAATATTTATTTTTTATTTATTTATACATAGTGCAAATTTTAAACCGAAAGTTCCGAGATCGTGGAAGGCGACGACGAACTGGATCAGGAAAACATAATAATATTAAGTGAGCTACAACAAGAAGAGTTCAAAAATTTCGTTAGGATTGATAACAACCTTGCCTGCTACGGGGAATCTACCGACAAGCATATAATCGCAGAGGCCATACAAGGAGAAAATTCAATAATGGAAGATGATAATGATGAACCTCCTAATAGTGTTGCAGATAGCATTCCAAGCCATAAGGAAGTCATTGATTCCATTAATACTATCCGTAGAGTACTTATGCCTACAAATAAATTTATGCTCGAGACCGATAATATTGAACAGTATTATTTCGAACTCTCTAAATTAAACATTCAGTCGAAAATTACAGACTTTTTTAAAAATGATATGTAAATGAATTTGTGCATTCATCATATGCAGTTCATACCTATATGCACATATGTAAGTATGTAGAACCCAATAAGTGATACAAAATTCAGTAAAACTGTTAATGTATTGATCTCTGTACACTTGCAATTGGGGCGTTCCATGAAAGTAGTACCAGTTGGTCCTTCAATTTTCTTTATACTTTGGAATTTTGTTGTGTTTGTGACTCTTTGGAAGCATGCCAAAGGGTTTTGCAAAATTTCAATTATTTTGCAAGTTATTGTTTATTGAATTTTTATGCTAAATTTTTTTCGATAATTTTTATCTTGAAATATATTAGTGATACAAAAAAAAAGTTGTTTATAAAAATTATAGGGAAAAAGTTGAATTTTCATAATATATTTTTTAAAAAATAAAAAAAATAATTTTTAGCTAATTTGTTTAAACAATAATTTTTTATTGTTGGTTTTTTACTCGAAGTACACTGTGGAATTTTGTAAAAAAAAATTTTTATCAAAGTTTGAACCCTTCTTAAAAGATAATGCAAATTATAGAGATGGGTTTTTTTTGTTCTCGAGAAATTAATTTTTGAATTTTACACTGCATGGCTCGGCCTAGTAGCCGCGCGAGTTACACAACCAAATATACTTGTGCATGGGAATGCTGATAATGACGATATCAGCATAATCTTGCAGAAGTATTTAAAAAGGGATCAGGTTGCAAAAGCTTGAGCAACGTAAGCGTCGCCGTCGCTTCCGTTGCAAAATGCTTAGCTGGCAACATTAAGCGTAAACAAGAGGGCATTTGCATATGCCAAATAAAATTATACAAGTAGTCTTAAGACCGAATTCAAGCTATACTGAGTTAATAAACGTTTGAGTCGAAAACCAAAAGCTCTCAAGAATTTTTATTTTCGCCATAACATAATTCGCTCACTTACAGTTCTCTGTGGTTATTTGTCTCTCAAGAGATATAACCTTTTAATACATAATTGGCGCAGTCGGACTCGAACAAAAACGTTCCGAATTAACCGAAGTTAATTAACATAAAAACGTTAAAATATTACTTAGTGCGAGTAAACAAAAGACAAATACAAACAATTAAAAACACAAACAACAAATCAGTGCGTTACAATCTTATCTTATGTACCCAAGAAAAAAAATAGTGCTCACAAATTCGACGAAAACCGTAAAATCGAAGATACAACGATGGAAGAGGAGCTTCAAAACATAATGGAGGTCGAATCAACCGACGAGGAAGACAATAGGTCCTTAGCCGTTCAAACGGTTCACTCTAAAGAAGAAGATCAGGGTTTCGACATGCCTATCCTAGAAACAGCCGTTAACAGATTCAAAGTACAGCTAATTTTTGCGGAGAGAAAACCTGAGGCCATCGTACAGGTGTTCGAAAAAAAAAGAATTTACATTAGCAAAAAAGACTTGGAAGATAACCAAGCAGTAAACACCCTCCGACGAGAAATAACAACAGGAATTATAGGAGTTTTCTCACACCTTAGCGACCATGAGTTTTACCAATTCCAGAAAATACTAGAAAAAGAATATACCTCCAACCCGAAGGTAAAGTTCGTAAAATGCACCAGGTTCGCTAGGGATATCGAATCCGAAGATGAATTACACACCCAAATAGCTTTATTTCATAAAAATTAAAGTGGCCATTGCGGGATAGATGCCACTTATCAGAGGCTTAAACTCGAAATTTACCACCCCAACCTTAAGACCCACATCCACAGAATAATAAATAATTGTGACATTTGCAGTGGTGGCAAATACGATAGAAAACCCATTAGGAACAATTTCCACATAACAGAAACACCAAAAACATGCAACGAGATAGTACATGTAGACACATACGTAAACTCGAAGCAATCTTTTATAATATTTATCGATAAATTTTCAAAACACGCCACTTGTTTGCCATTAACCGATAGGAACAGCACTACAATAGTAGAACATATCCAACAATTCCTATCAATAAAAGGGAAAATCCAAAAGTTTGTCTTCGACAACGAATTCAATAGTTTAAACGTCAAAGAATTTTTAGAAAAGGAAGGTATAGAATACCACTCAACCAAACCAAATAGTCACACCGGGAATAGTGACGTCGAAAGGTTTAACAATACATTGACGGAGAAAATCCGCACCCTAAACATAGAAGAGAAAAGACCCATAATTGAACAAATGGCAAAAGCTGTATACTTCTACAATAACACTTACCACACCACCACAAAATCCACACCGTTTGAAATACAAAATCATAAAGTAGATCATCAGAAATTGTACGACAGAATGTCAGCACAAAAAACCGAGAAAATAAAGAAACTAAATGAAAATAGGGAAACTTACATAGAAAATAGAACAGAAGGATTTATAAAAAATTATAAAAACCTAAGACACAAAGAAGAACCGAAATTCAGGAAAGCAAATTTACAGAATATCCATACAACAAACATTAAAAGACCTACAAAATTTTCAGATAACAATTACAATTCTCATCATGTGCCTGTTGCCAACGCTGTCGACAGCAATGATCAATATAACACCAATCCGGGCTGAAGCCGGATTCATATCTTTGGGGGAGAGTACAGCGGAACTGGTCAGCGAGTCGAAAATGGTTTTGCACATTATCAACCCAATGGAAATATTAGAATTAACTAATATAATCCAAAACAACACGAAAATTCTTGTTAAACAAAATAGGCATAGGCTAGATATCGAAATAGAAACCATAAAAATTAAAATAAGATCAATAACCCCGAACCCATTAACAAGACAGCAACGCGGTCTAATTAACGCAATAGGAAAAGCTCAGAAATGGCTCACTGGTCTCATGGATGATGACGACAGGGAGACCATTATGAACCACCTTCTTAATAATCAAGAAAAGGAACATAACATAATAAAAAACATTAACGAACAAGTAAAAATTAACAATGATTTACAAAAATCCATTAACACCTTAAAAGAAGCAATACTAGATGACAGGGAAAAAATAACCAATACCCTTAACAATATAGAAACATTCAATAACATGATCAAAGCAAACATAATGTACCACGATCAGTTATTGAAATTGAAATTTTTACATGATAAGGTAGACACCATTTTGGACACAATAGCGTCAGCCAAATATAACCTTTTTCATCCTTCAATACTAACAAAAGAAGAGTTTACACTCTATAACATAGATTTCTACAAAATTAAACTAATCCGCATGGGAGTCATGACTCACGAAAATAACATAATCATTGCAATCAAAATACCAACTAACATCATAACAACCACAATAACTATAATAACCCCAATAACAAACCGAAGATATAAAAGAATCGACATGAGTCCCGAAAGGATAGTAAAAATTGAGAACAAAACTTACACATATGAAGAAAATAAGACAATAAAAGAGCTGAAACTCAGTTCAAACTGTATTACTAAGAAAAATTGTAAAATGGTAGAAGACTTAGAGTTTAAGACAAAACTAATAAATGAAGGCACATTATTGATAAGTAATGCAGACAATAACATAATCCAATATAACTGTAACGAAACCACCAACAGCGAAATATTAAAAGGAAACTTCCTAATAGAATTTTCAAATTGTACAATTTTAATAGACCAAACCTATTATAAGAATAACCAAGAAATATATATACAATCATTCGCTGGTGAAGAAGAAGAAGAAAATTCATTTAATTTTACTGAAAAACAGACATTCAAAGAAATCATATTAGAAGAAATTAAAAACACTAAAGCTATAAAAGAAATCAGAACACAAACCGTAATCTCCAACAGCTTCGGTATAATGTCAATAGCTCTTGTACTCCTCTTCATAGGAATATATACCTATAAAAAATGTAAAAGAGGAATCCAGGAGAATCCCTCATCAAAAGGGGGAGGAGTTACACAACCAAATATACTTGTGCATGGGAATGCTGATAATGACGATATCAGCATAATCTTGCAGAAGTATTTAAAAAGGGATCAGGTTGCAAAAGCTTGAGCAACGTAAGCGTCGCCGTCGCTTCCGTTGCAAAATGCTTAGCTGGCAACATTAAGCGTAAACAAGAGGGCATTTGCATATGCCAAATAAAATTATACAAGTAGTCTTAAGACCGAATTCAAGCTATACTGAGTTAATAAACGTTTGAGTCGAAAACCAAAAGCTCTCAAGAATTTTTATTTTCGCCATAACATAATTCGCTCACTTACAGTTCTCTGTGGTTATTTGTCTCTCAAGAGATATAACCTTTTAATACATAATTCGCGCGGCAGCTCCCGCAGCGTGCTTTATTCTTTACCAATACAGTATAAAGAACACAGTTTTACATCATATTTTTTTTTTAATATTATTCCAACTTAATAAATTAACATTTTTTATTAATATTACTGTTAATTTTATTAATAGAATCTTAGAAGTTTCCGAAATAAGAAAGGTCATATTGTTTGAATTTAGTTTGCCGTACGAGTAATAGTTTTTCATCGCCCTAATGGGTAGTAATTTATGTAAGGTTATTGTATATAGGTTCTTTGACAACAATTATTTTATAATTTAAGAAAATTGTGGAATAAGTATAATTTATGGTCCTTTTATATTCGTATCCCATTTGATTAATGGATCCGGACCCCCCGCAGCCCACTATGAATAAGTTTTTAAAATTGTCACTCCGCACTGTGTTAATGAGCTTTTAACGATAATTACATTTTTCTTTGTGAAGCGAGTGACTGTGTTTCAAATTCAGTTAGATTGAATTTTACTTTTGAGTGAACAACGTCTCTTAGATTTTGTTAGTGATCCAAGTTTAAAATTTAATTCTGCAAAGTAATCATCATGCCGAAAAAAGTTTGTTGCAATCCTTTCGAGTTACCCAATCATTCTTGGATCGAAAAGAATGTTGCTAAATCGTCTGCATCACTGAAAGAAAAACATCCAGGTTTGGGGGAATATATTTGCTTATCTTGCAAGATGCTGTTATCAAAGGGAAAGGAGCCGTCGGAAAATAGTTTCGTAAGCATTGATTCTAATGATAATATTAATAATATTGCTCTTAGTGAAGTTTCTGAAACTGCAAGTAGCCTAGGTTCTGTGTCGGGTAGATCTGACATCGAATTTGTAGAAGGTGATGTTGGAATAGAAATGATGAATTTAATTAAACTAAAAGTAAAATCTGCATCTAATTTTAAAGAAAAAATTCATTGGCTGACTGTTACACCTTTAAGTTGGAACCTAAGTACTTTAAAACGTGAATTTAATCTTAATTATAGTACAGCAAAGTATGCAAAAAAAATACAGAATCTTTACGGTTTCGGATCATATCCCCCCGCTCCAAGTACCCGGATTGGATATTGGATATGCTTTAAATGTAAAGGATACAACCACAAATCACTGGAATGTTAAAACGAAGAAACATAGCAGATGCTTTGGAAAACATAAAACAAGCGAGTGCAAAGAAGACCTCAAAAATAAATGTAATAAATGTACAAGAGCAAACGAAAAATTCAATTTGGGCCTAGATGACAGCCATGTATAAACAATGCCCAGTGTATATAAGACATTTAACAGCAAAAAACAAAACAAAAAATAGGATATTAGCAGTCAAAAACTATTGAAATTAATAATCCTTCAGAAGGTAACGGGAAACCACTGAAGGTACACTCTCCCATGAAAATTACATACAAACAACACACAAATAATAGGAGTAAAAATATTATGAAACACTTAAGGAACTTAAATATTGCGACATGGAACGTACGAAATTTATACGAATCAGGTAAATTAGACAACACAATCAATGAATTTAACAGATTGAAACTTGACTTTCTCGGTATAAGCGAAACACGGTGGTAATCAAACGGCTGCATAAAAAAACGTTTTATCAATTACCAGAGAGACGGCTGTTCACATGGAAATCCCCACAAGATGGAATTAGAAATATAAAACGTAATCAAATTGACTACATATTGATTAACAAAAGATTTAAATCATCTATGATACGGGCTAAAACACTACCAAGCGCAGACGTTCCTTCTGATCATAACTTATTGCTATATTAGCAACGATACGAACTCGATTAACATCACGGAAAACAAAACAGAAAAAATCACAAATATGACGTCAAATACATACAAAACTTATATTGGAATCAGACTGCAGAAATTAGATTCGGAGACAACACCACAAGAGAGACAAAAATCTACAGAGGAGTGAGACAAGGTTGCATTTTATCGCCACTATTATTTAACGAGTACGCAGAAAAAATATTTGAAGAAGCAATAAATGACGCAGAAATAGGTATTAAAGTTAATGCGATATATATAAATAACATTCGCTACGCAGACGATACAACGTTAGTAAAAAACAATTTCCAGGATCTCCAAACTATTTTAAACAAAGTGGAAAAAACACAGCAAAGACTTCGGGCTAAATATAAATATTGATAAAACCAAATTTATTATTGTAAATAAAAACAGCAGTGACTATTTTTATGCGAGACTAACCATAGGGGGCAAAACAATAGAGAGAGTAAAAAGTTTCAGGTATCTGGGTGTATAGCTGAATGACCAAAAAGACACTGACCGCCGGGATAATCGGGGTTAAAGACAAGATTTTTAAAATGTTATGTATGGTCAACACTCTTATATGGAGGTGAGTTCAGGACATTGAAAACCGTAAGCATACACCGACTAGATTTTTTCGAAATGTGGTGCTATAGAAAAATGTTGAGAATAAGCTGGAATGATAAAATATCAAATGACGTAGTGCTAAATAGAATGCAAACCTCTAGGAACATGCTTACGGACATAAAAAGGAGAAAAGTCGCTTATTTCGGACACATAACAAGAGGTGACAAGTATGATATTTCAAAACTGCTGATGCAAGGAAAAATTGAAGGACAAAGAAGAATTCGTAGGAAGAAAATGACATGGCTAGACAACATCAAAGAGTGGGCAGGTCTTAAAACAATCGGCGAACTAACAGCGGCAGCGAGAAACAGACAAAAATATAATGACATCAATAATAATATGACCTGACAACCGTACGACTAAGATCATAATGACGTTTGTATGTAATCGCGAACATCCAGCATGGATACGCCGATTAAAAAGAAGAATAATGACAAAAATTTTATCAAGGTGAACAATTTCAGATCCGAAAACGTCTATGCTTTTTAGTAGAAAACGTTGGAATAATTCGGAAAGTCTTTTTTGTTTTGAATCTTCTTCAATATCTGAATTGGGTGACAAAGTTAGCCGCAGTTTGATAATTTCGGTTATTTATTGTGACTAATAAACCAGTAGTGGTGTCGTAAAAGACTGTTTCTATTAATACTACATTACTACATACTCTTGTTCAACTAAGCTGCGTTAACAGTTGTAGTGTTGTGAATAAAAACCCGTCGCGATGCCCCCTGGGGCCACAAATCTCGGAGATAACAGGTTTGCCCTGCTATCTTCGAGCAGCAGACCAAAACGAAAGAAAGCTGAATCAACCAAACTCGAAATCTACCCAGAACTACCTACCGTCAAAAAAGATTATCCGAAATACATCACAATTAATTCTTTGGATGATAATAAACCGCTGAGTTCTCTTTCATGCTTCGCTGTACACAAAGGTATTTTAGCCATAAGCAAGGAAACAACATCACTGAGCTCCGCGATGGAAGCTTGCTATTACTCGTCAAAAACATTAAAATTGCGAAAAAGTTTCTCGCTGCTAAATCCCTACCAGGAGTGTGTGAAATTAAAGCCAAACTACACGACAAACTCAACTGTGTAAAAGGAACCATATTTGCGTCATTTCTTTCGAATGTGACAGATGATGATATTATCGAAGGACTTAAGCCACATGGAGTTACATCTATATATAAATTTGTAAAAACAACAAATGGTGTATCAAACCCTACTGGGTGCATTCTTTTGTCTTTTGATAAATATAAATTACCGGAAAAAATTGAAGTTGCCTGGACAGTCAGCGTCTTGCATTCAAGGTGTTTGGTCGTCTTAGGTGCGCTATCGTTGTGTTATTCAGTGCGGGTTGTTCCGTTATATTTTTCTCTTCATTGATTAGCTAAAAGCATTGCGGTATTAATTCCTATTGAAATATAAATCTTAGTTTTATTGCGATTTGGTGAGTTTTCTCTTTTCCTAATTGCGATAATGCCCCCCGGGGCAACTGATAACCGGGAGAATCGCTTTGCTTTGCTCGCAAGCGATACCCCACGCAAGAAAAAGAAATTAAGTAATGGTTCATCACTTAACCTTTTCCCTGAATTACCAAGCATTGGTTCATCACTTAACCTTTTCCCTGAATTACCAAGTATTACTGTGGTAGATCCTAAGTTTCTGGTATTATCCTGCAGTGATGAAAATAAAAAAATGTCAGACTATTCATGTTTTGCCGTTCATAAGGCAATTCAACTTATCAGTAAAGAGGTAATATCGATATCCGAACTCAGAGATGGTAACCTTCTGCTACTGGTAAAGGACAAGAAAACAGCACAAAAATTTGTGTCTACCACGCAATTACAAGGGGTGTGTCGTGTCACATTTTCATTTCATTCTTCACTCAACATCACCAAGGGGACAATCTATGCCCCTTATCTTAATAAAGTATCTGATGAAGAAATTGTGAACGAACTCAGCAGCCAAGGTGTAACTTCTATTTATAAATTCAATAAAATGTTCAATGAAAAACTAACTCCCAGTGATGTTATCCTACTATCTTTTGATTCTTACAAATTACCTACCAAAATTGATGTGTCATGGCATTCTGTAAAAGTTAGGGAGTACATTCCTAATCCTATGCGGTGCAAACTGTGTCAACTGCTTGGTCACACCACAAAATGGTGCAAAAATCAACCAATATGTGTTGGGTGCGCACTACCCCCCCATCAACCAGACGATTGCACTCGTATTATGTGTGCAAACTGTTCGGAACAACATCCTTCATCCTCAAATGAATGCAAAAAATTTAAACAAGCTAAAGACATCATAGCTATAAAAACAAAAAATAAATGCTCCATGATGGAGGCTAGAAATATCTATCGTACACAAATTACATTACCCCCACTTAATTCTTCAACATCCTACGCCGCTGTCCTTTCAGTAACAGAAACTCCAAATGCCACTACGATTCAAAATACCTCTACTCCAAAAACGACATTAAATAAAGAAATAAACCACTTACAATCATCGAATAACAAACAATCAAACTCTCAAAGTACTGCATTTTCATCAGCAGAAACCTCGCGTGCTCATATTGCACAAAGTACCTCTACTTCTAAAACAATAACAAACAAAGACAACAAATATTGTACATTAAACCACAGAATACTAAATTAAATAACTCTCCAAATCCAAAAGTCTCCAACGATCAAACATCTCTCTGTACAAGCAACAACTTAGCTAATCAACAACATAAAGAAGAGAATGCTTCTCTTGCTAATTCAAAAAGCAGTAATGACACCGCCCTTGTGAAAAACAATTCTTGCAATGACCTTATGAGAGCAACACGTATAAGCCTATATAAATGTGGTAAACGGAGTGCATCGGACATTGTTTCAATGGTACAAGCAGATCCCGACGCATCTAAAAAAATAAAAAAAAGTTTGGGTGCAGAACAACAATTTCCCATTAAATATTCTCCAGAAGAAGCATTGGCGCTTTATATTGATGGCGATTACACGAAAAACTCATACAAGCTATTGCAAGCAGGCACAAAAGCGCGAAAAGCTAATATTTTTCCAACATATGATGTTTTGCGATCGGCGAAAAAAATGTGCTATCCGGATTGCATCAGAACGGAAGAAAGTTGGGCTGAAGTTCCTTTACAAGAAATGCTGGACCACACCATTACGAGAATTGTTGGTGCGCATCCCGAAGTTTTTAGCCAACTCTCGGATAATGGCGATAAATATAAGTCTTTGAGCCTCATTTCTAAATGGGGTTGCGATGGGAGTTCGGGACACGCGACATATCGGCAGCGCTTCAGCAATTCGGAGCTTAAGATGGCAGATGAGCACATATTTTTCATATGCATAGTGCCGCTACAATTACAATTGGAAACCAGCGTACTTTGGCAAAATCCTCGCCCGGCATCGACTCGGTATTGTAGACCATTAAAAATAATGTTTGCCAAAGAGTCTACAGAATTGGTTAGAGCGGAAATTGAAAAAATGAATTCACAGATATTGAAAATTGTGCCTACGCGCTTAAGTAGCTTTCAAGTTTACCACAAATTGCAACTTACCATGATCGATGGCAAAGTTTTTAGCGTGATTGCCGAAACATCATCGCAAACATGTGGTATTTGTAAAGCAACGCCCAAGGCTATGAACGATTTAAATGCAATTAACAACTTGGCAAGAAATGAGGACTTGCTGAAGTTTGGATTATCGACTTTGCATTGTTGGATTCGCTGCTTTGAATGTATGCTACATATCGGCTATCGTCTACCAATTAAAAAGTGGCAAGTTCGTGCTTCGGACAAGAGCATAGTCGATAAACAAAAAACAGTCATCCAAGAAAGATTCAGAATCGAAATGTCTTTATTGGTAGATATTCCAATGCAAGGGTCTGGCAACACGAATAGTGGAAATACAGCTCGAAGGTTTTTTGAAAAGTCAGAACTGTCCGCTCAAATTACTGGAGTAAACCATGACCTGATAAAAAGACTTGGTGTTATTTTGCGTTCCATGTCTTCAGGTTGTGCAATAAATGCCGATAGCTTTAGAAAATATACGATAGAAACTGCGAAGATATTTGTGCAAGAATATTCTTGGTTTTACATGCCCAGCTCATTGCACAAAATATTAATTCACGGAGCCGAAATTATCGAATGTGTACCACTTCCGATTGGCATGATGTCGGAAGAAGCTTTGGAAGCAAATAACAAAAATTTACGAAATTTTCGGCTCAAGCATACACGAAAAAACTCGCGTGTAAATACAATGGAGGATTTAATGAATTCATTATTAGTTGCTTCAGACCCACTTATAACAAGTTTGTGCAAAAACAAACGAAATAAATCTAGTAAAGAAATAGTGTTTGATAAGGAAGTTCGAAGTCTGCTATTAAATTACCCTTCAGATTCAGAAAATTCCGATTCGGAATCGTATAACTAATATTATTAATAATAATAATAGTTAAAATAATAGTTAATAATAGTTTATAATAGTTAAAAGAATAGTTAATAATAGTTAAAAGAATAGTTAATAATAGTTAAAAATGCAGACAATAAAAATGTTAAAAACATGTAAATAAAAATAAAAAAAAAGCATAACAAAAATTTTTAAGTTGCAAAAAGTTATTAAATATTGTGCCTTGAAGGGTCTAAATAATATAAACATTACCATTATTGCAAAATTGTTTTTATTTTTTGAGTAATTAATTTCGTTACGCTAGATCAGCCAAATCGCCCACTGTGCGCCGCCCAGTCTGATATAGATCATTGTAGTTCTCTTAAGAATGCCAAATCTATAACTGACAAAAGCTTCATTAATTGTACATTCTCACCACTTCCATCTATGAGTAGAGTTCTTTCTCTTTCTCAGTTATCTAATATGGAAAATTCTTCTGATGAATGATGCTCAAAATAGTAAATTTCCAATTACAAATAATTCTCTCTATAATTTCATTTTTTACCAATCACTATGTTAACTTTCTTGCAATGGAATATAAACGGCTTTTTTAACAATTACCATGAGCTTCTTCTACTTCTCTCAGATTTTAAACCCGATCTTGTAGCATTACAAGAAACCCACCTTGCAGTTTCCATTAATCCCTCTCCTCCTTCGCCTTACACTGCCTACTTCCATAACACAAGTAACACGAATAAACACGGGACTGGTATCCTTATTAAAAAAGGTATTTGGCATAAAAGAATCGCTATTCAAACAAATTTAAACATTATTGCTTTTGAAATGAAGACCAATATAACCTTAACGGTGATATCTGTTTATTTTCCACCTGGTAAAGATTTCGATATTGGCGAGTTTAAATCAATTTTGACTTCACTACCTCATCCACTTATTCTTTGTGGCGATGTCAATGCCTGGAGTCCACTTTGGGGCTCTTCCATACAAAACAAGAGGGGTAAAGCAATTGCAGATCTAATTTTCACTCAAGATTTAATTGTCTTAAACGATAAATCCCCGACACACTTTTCCACATATAATTCATTCACGCATGTTGATGTTACGATATCCTCCACTAGCATTTACCCACTCCTTTCTTGGAGAATTCTAGATAGTCTCTGTGGTAGTGACCACTATCCAATTGTTTTCCTCTTAAATTGTGAAAGGGGAAGTAAGACCGGCCACATACCAAGATTTAAAACCGATAAAGCAGATTGGGCAAAATACAGGTTTCAGTGCCACGAACAAAGTCAAATCCACCCTTTTAGTAGTAATATCAATAAGGAAGCTAGTTCTATTAAAAAGATTATCCTCAGCGCAGCTACGTCATCCATTCCTCAATCCCGTCCCTACTTTCATAAAAAATGTGCCCCCTGGTGGAGCAAGGATCTTGCCGAGTTCCGTACAATAAAGCAAAATGCATGGTATAATTTTAAACGCATACGCTCCAACCAAAACCTTATGTTATATAAGGCAGCAAATGCGAAGTTTAAATTTTTTGCAAAAAGGGCAAAAAAAGAATGCTTTATTAGCATCTCTAGCAATATCAATCCGTCGTCCTCTGCAAAACAAATATGGAAAAGTATCAAAAAGCTGTCGGGGTTTTATAGCAATTTTACTGTCCCACAACTTGTTATAAATAACAAGCTCATTTCTTGCCCCAAAGAAATTGGGAATTCTTTCGCTAAACATTGGTCTGAGTACTCAGATAACACAAATTTTTCTCACGACTTTGTTGCACAAAAATCCAGAATTTTAAATGAAATATATTGTGCACCACAAAATCTCACTCGCTCTGCAAGAGAGATTGACAATCCCATCACCATCCAAGATTTTGATCATTTTGTTAAGCAGGCCAGAGGCTCCACTCCTGGTTATGACCGCATTAGTTACTCCATGCTTAAAAATCTACCTGATTATATTAAGACTAGGTTATTAACACTATACAACTCCATTTTCACTTCTGGTATCATACCTCAAAGTTGGAAATTTGCTTGTATATCACCTATTCCTAAGCATAACAAATCAGCAGATAAGCCGTCCAACTTTCGCCCGATTTCCTTATTGCCATGCACCAGCAAGATTTTAGAGAAAATAGTTGCTAACCGACCAATGTGGTTTGCGTCCAAACATAAATTTTTAAATCCCAGTCAGGTTGCCCTTAAAAAAGGACAAAGCACTGTCGATGCACTTTTATCTTTCGACCATTTCTCTTCATGTGCCCTGTCTAATAAGAAACATATTACAGCACTTTCCCTTGACTTCGAAAAAGCCTTCGATCGCATCGGGATACATTGTTCTAAGGCAACTAAGGAAATGGATGGTTGGTCCTAAAACATACAACTTTGTAAGAAGCTTCCTAACAAACCGAAGATTTATGGTTAAGATAAACGGCTCTTTTTCCGACAGATACAACTTAGAAAACGGGATTCCTCAAGGTTCGCCTCTTTCGGTAGTTTTATTTGTTATCGCGTTTGACGAAATAGGTAAAATCATAGATAAGCACAATATTGGCCATTGTATTTACGTGGATGATGTTTTAATATTTACTAAACTCGATAATTTAGTGTCGGTTAGAACTATCTTTAACAAAATCCTTGAGGACATTGCTGTATGGTCGCTCGAATCTGGAGCGATTATATCATGCGAAAAATCCAATATCCTACATATTTGTCGGAGGAAGTGCTGTTCGGGTGTAAAACTAAGTCACCATACCTATAAGTAACGTTAGCCATTTAAAAATATTAGGCATTTTCTTTGACTGTAAATACACTTTTAAATTTCATTGCAATTACTTTAGAAATAAATTAATTAATCTTCTTAGCATTGTAAAATACTTTTCATCAAAAAAATCCTTTGTACATACCTCTACACTTTGTTACATTGTTAAATCACTACTTTTATCTGTAATTGACTATGCTTTACCAATTTATGGAAGCTGTGCCAAAAGCAACTTAAACCTTCTGTGTGCTCCATATCATGCTGCTGTGCGTAGAAGCCTACGTGCATTCCCCACTACTCCTATTTGTAACATCTTGGCTGAATCCGGACTTCCTAGTTTAAGTGAGCGGGTGGAATATATGACTGCTGGCCTTATATACAAAGTGTTATCCTGCAATAATGATCACCTCTATAAAATCACAATCAATGCAGCAAATAGAAAATGTTTTCCAAAGAGGCTGTCGGCGTTATATCATGTGGTTGTCTGGGCCAGAAAAATGAGTATCCATTTTAAACCTACTCGTCAAATCCGCAGTAAGTGCCCACCGTGGCTTCTTTCGAACTCGTCATTTGTTAATTGCTTTCAAGATTATCGAAAAGAAAACACTTGTGGTCTTATCTACCGACAAATATTCCTTCAGCACAAACGAGAATTAAATCAAAAATCTTTCAAATTCATATTTACCGATGGCTCTAAAACTAAGTTCTCAACCTCTTTCGCGGTTATATCTGAGGATCTACAAGTTCTGAGAAAAGGTTTGCTGCACAATCACTGCTCGACATTTAGTAGTGAGATCTTTGCTATATATCAAGCCGCTCTAATAGCCTCCAAAAAGAAAGGTAAATTTTGCATTTGTACCGACAGTCAATCTGCCATCGATGCCGTAAGAAATTTTAACAATAACAGTGCTGTAGTAACTCATGTTCGAGATTTACTTGTCAAGCAAACAAACAAAATTAAATTGATGTGGATACCAGGTCACTGCGGAATTAAAGGCAATGAGTTCGCTGATTATGTCGCGAAAAGTGTTCATAAGGAACCGGCTCTGCATTTTGACGTTCTGTAAAAAGCTGACTTAAAACGTCTAATAAAGCAGTACTTACATAACAAGGCTCTATTGAAATGGAATGAGTACGTTCATCATTACGCGACCATTAATACCTTCAGGGTAATGCCTACCTATCCACCGGAATCTAAACATACAGACATTTTGTTGTTCTCACGACATCGTTTAGGTCACACGCAGATAACTCACAGTTACTTGTTAAACTCTGGAGATGCATCCTGCTGTTTTTGTGGGTCATCTAGAACATCAGTAAAGCATATCCTAGACGAATGCACCCAGTTTACCAATACCAGGCGCAGGATTTTTCGCACAGCTCTCCCTTCACAACTTCTAGTTAATACAACATTATCAAATGTAAATACTATATCTAACTTTCTTGAACTGTGTAACTTAGCTCATTTAATTTAATATACCTATACTTAGAAATATTTTATTTACTTGTATTACACATATATTCCTTATTTTAAATATAAGACTACCAAATATTGTAATTAATCCTAGTTTATTGTAAAACCAGCTGATGACCTTGAGCTCGTGCTGTTCTTATTTCCTGCTATTTTCTGTATATTCATATACTTAAAATAAAACATGATTCTGATTCTATATAACTATCTCAAAGATACTGATTTACTTCGTCGGATCTAATCGAGCCATAATCAACCTGCCAGCCGAAAGCCTCCGATGCTATCGCTGCACTACTTTCAGTTTGTATAATAATTTTATTGTTATGTAAACCTTTATAAAATAAAATAAAATAAAATTCCGAAAGTTTCACTTAAATGTAGTGAAGAAGCTATTCTGAATAATATTAAAAGCGAATCCCCCGAAATCTGTAAAGATTGCTTCTAAAGGTAACTCTAAAGTTGTTCAAATGCCTTTGTGACGTTGAGTATTTCGCGCCTACCCTAAAGCAATACAGAATGTGAAGCAGACTTGGCCATATAGCCAATTTTTGTCAAAAGAGGTTAAGTGCCTACAATGTGGAGTCACATCGTGTTGCGATGACGAATGCGATGATACTAATTATAACAACTTATCCTACTGTACTATCCTTGCATCAATGCAAAATGCAACCTGCAAACAAAGACGTTGCTTAAAATGCTAGACAAGGATGATTCAATTACGAGGATGACTATTACCGGCCGCACCTCAAGCATTTGAGCAATTATTGCTATCCAAAAGTCTTCACCGACGGACCAGCGTACATGCTCCTCTTTCATTTAGACGCGTTGAATCGCAAAGCTCCACTTACGCGATGGGAAAGAAAAACAACTCATGTACGAACACTTCCAACGCACTTTAGCTAATGTCTTTGGCAAGTGGGAAGACATGGTACATCAGACAATTACTAAATTGGGGTATTCTGAATGAAAATTCAACATAGCCCCAAAATATACAAAAAAAGCAAATAAAATCCTTAATAAAGAATATAAAAAAATACAAAAAGAATATAAAAAAATCAGTTTAGAAATGGCACGGGACTTGTACGACTACCTTAAGAGAAACTAGTCGTATTCCGTATAACTAAGTCATAGAGAGCTAACTAAACACGATTTTATATTGACACAACCTCTATTTGCTGGACTGCTTTCGTAGAGTTTCATGATAGATAACTTAATTTAACAAAATATGAGTTGGCGCAGGTCGATTAGCCTATAAACTTCAAGAATATATGCACATTCAATGAGTGTAATTTGAATTACTTTCATAAATTTGCATACCTTGTCAGCTGATCGATTTTGTAGTGTCGTATTGCGGCATTTGCGTCGCCATTTGCAGCTCTCAGTGCATTACGCACATCTATTTCCTGTGCGACCGAACCCAAATCCTTGAGTATTTGTTGAATCTTTTCATTCTCTCGAGCGGAATCGGCTGGAATAGGCGCATATAAATTTCCACCACCTTGCTCCTGTTGGTGTTTCAGTTTCTCCAGACGACGTTGTATTTGCTGTGCAGAAAGTTGTGGTGGAGCCAACGGCGCAGGCCGATGTGGACGTAAAAAATCGTCGAGCGTCACCTCATCGTACACAGCTGCAGGTGCTGCTGATGCGGTTGTTAACCCGTTTGAAAAAATTCCATTTCCAACGCCAGTGGCTTTCAATGGTAATTGACCGTAATAAGTTGGGGGTGTTGGCGCCACCAAGTCGTACATTTCACGACTTCCAATACTACCGTACAGCGAAGCAGCTGAAGCATAAATTTGACTTGCTTGCGTTTTTGGCACCACAACGCGATTTGAAATAGCCACAAAGCTATGGTTTGGTTGTTCGGAAGTGACGGCAGGTGCATTTCTTTCGGCATAATTTCCTTGGTTTTGATAAATACTATCCACTGGAATCTCATAGTAGGATGAGTTCGTTGAAGTAGTGCCACTGACACGTTCATACCATATTCGATTGATTACTTCTTGTGTGCTTATTGTAGACGCTCTGTTTCCCCCTCCAATTCTAGCCGCTTCATCCGCTGTACCAACTTCCAGATTGTTTTGTTTATATTGATCATTAGAGCGGCTATTGCGAGATTCTGTAGCAGGTCTAGTTGAATACTGTTGTTGGCTGTATGCATCGGGATTTTGCATTTTAGGGGAAGCGCCGCTGCTTGATGCACTTGCTGTGTTAGGTTGATTGGCAGAATTTTTTAATGGCGTTAAATTTTGTTTATAGACAACTTCTTTATTAGCATACATTTGTGTGGAATTACGTTGGTAATCACTTTGACCTTTACTGCTGTACATGTCTTTCTCCAATTCGGCAATAAATGATTTGTCTAGCAAAACGTTGTCCTCCAAACTAGATTGCTCCATAGGGTTCTCAAGACTTAGTAAACTCAGCGCTGATGGTATGGTATCTTGGCCTTCTGAACTCATCATGCTTTGACCTTCTGGGGTAAGAGTATGTGGTACATTTTCCTTATTACTTGGACTCTTAGATCCTGCACTAAAAAGGCTTTTCCTTGCTGAAGAGCTATTATATATTGACTGTGTGGCATTTGTGCGCAATATTGGCTCTTGTAGATGATCGTGTTGTTGGCGCATAACGTTAGAGTAAAGCGCAAAAGTACCTGCATTCGCATTATTCTCCGTTGTTTCACTGCTATCCATTTCTACACTACTAGTATCAAACGGATCATGCTGCTGCATCAATTGTGTTTGCTGTTGTTGCGAGAATTCAATGGTATTCGAATAAGTGGGTGGCATTTGATATGGGGGTGGCTGTGGACGTTGTCCCAGCGGTGAGGTTCCAATTCGAAAGCTTTGCTTCACTGTGCCGAAATTGTGTGAGGGTGATCCTGAGTCAGTAGCGCCTCCCGGTACGTCGAATTCTTCTCCTGCAGTCGGCACATCAATCGGTGCATCCAATATACAGAATGAGCTATCCACTTTTAGTGAATTACTACCATCTCCTTTTGTGGACGATGAAGGCGGACCAAATTCCGGCGAAATATCAATTAGAACACCTTCACTTTGTTGTTGTTGCGGCGGAGGTGGACGCTGAGGGGCCTGTTTTAGATGACTGAGACCCTTTCCCTTTATTGCCTGGGTTGCTTGATTACGTTGCAGTTCAACACCCCGTTCGTTAACCAGTTTATTATATGCAAACTGTTTATTAGATACCGACTTCCTCTCTTTGGCATGGGGGGCTTGTTGTAGCATTTGTGGCTGCATAGAAGCACATTTACGATTTCTCTCTAAAATTTTTTCGATTTTTTATTAATTTAGTCAGTTATGAAGCTGAATATTTAAGAAACACTTGCCTGCTTGCATTTCGGCACTCGAACTCATTGCGCCCGCCCCTCCCCAGCAAAAGCCAAAGGGTGAACCTGCATGCCCACCGCTTTGACGAATGCTCTCGTGCAATGGTCGTATCAGGTCGCTATTTGTATTTTTCGGTTTCTCCAATATGTTGCGCGGAAAGACACCAATATCAAATGTGCGTTGATTTTGCCCCTTAATTAGTTTCAAATCAGCGCGACCGTCAATGATGGCCAAAGTATCACCAGCTTCGAGCTCCAGCCGATTTTCTTCATGGTAGGAACGTAATGATTTATATACAGGCGGTGACATACCAACTAAAAATTCTCTTAAAATAAAAGTGAAAAGTTAGTCTTACGCGCAGACTTATTCATCATCTCACTTACTTCAAAGCGGCAAAAGTTGGCCGTTCAGCAGGTGTTTTGTCCCAACACTGCAGCATCATTTCGTAAACATCTGGCGGACAAGCATCTGGTTGATGAAGTCGTTCTCCCTCCCTATCAATTTTACGTAAGATTTGGGAACCATTTAGACCAACCCAGGGATCCTCGCCGAAAGTAAACATTTCCCATAGCGTTACACCAAACATCCAAGTATCAGAAGCATGCGAAAATTGCCTAAATCGTAATGATTCTGGTGCGCACCAAGGAAACGGCACCTTTTTGTGCTCAGACATAACATAGCAATCATCTTCTTGCGGCAGCGCCCGCATAAGACCGAAATCACCAATCTTGATTTTATTGCCGGATGCTAGTAAGACATTCCGACACGCCAAGTCACGGTGAAGGAAGCGCTTTTGCTCTAAGTACGCCATGCCTGTAGCGATCTGTACTGACCAATTCCAAATGTTGGTCAACGGTGTATTTTTGCACTGTTTGCGCAAAGTATCTAATAAAGAGCCGCGTTCGGCTAACTCGGTGATCATCATCATTGGTTGCGAAAGCACAACGCCGTATAAACGCACTAAATTCGAGTGATCCAAAGCATGCATTGCCTGCACCTCACGAAAGAAGTCGCCTATAATACCCGGCTGTGTGAGATTATCCGATTTTAGCACCTGAAAGTAATGTGCAATTATTTTGGTATGAAACTATATTATACGAGTATAAGTTTACAATTCAATTACTAACCTTTACAGCAACGGCTAACACTTTCCCGTTTGGAGCGGTATGCCACTCACCGCGTCGCACCACTCCGAATGAACCATCGCCCAATTTAACGCCGAGTGTGATATCCTTTTCGTGTATAAGGCATGTAAGTTGAGTATTTTGCTGTTCTTTATTTACAGCTTGTTGGGATTTTTTAGCGGAGGGTTGCTTGCCACCACCAATCAGTTTCGAAAGTATATTTTTCCGCCATTGATGTGCCTTTTTTTTGCGCACCGCCTCCATGAGTCTGCGCACAGCTGGCTTACCCAACCCGCATCGTTCCAGGTCCTCCGGAAGCACGTAGTCGAAGTGTGCCAGGCGAGTCACTTGTAAATCATCGCGTATACGTTCAAGAAATTGCTCGAGTTGTACCTCATGCAGCAAATCCTCCAACCACTCAGTTTCACTCGTTGTATTAATGAAATTTACAGACGCAGTCGAACCACCAACGAATGTGTCAGTATTTACTGGGGAAGCCATAATATTGTATTACAAGGACTGGCTAAAAATTAAACAAAAAACAAAAATATTCAGGATTAATTCCAATTATGATCAGAGGCAATAATTTTTATAGCAGAAAATGGTTATTAAATGTACCTAGTAATACAAAGGATTCTGATAATTCAAGTGAATACTGGACTTTGCTCGAAAATAACCAAGCATCAAAATATCATTCCATCTAACGGTATTGTGCAGCAGTAAAACTTCGGCAGTTGTAATAGTCTGCTTGATTTATTGATTCATATGAAATTTCAATTCGAGTCGAATTAAAGCATTTTTGCCTTCAAATTTGCCCATTCTCATAAACCTTACGAGCAAGCCATCAACACAGAGATTCAATAATGTTCAGATCTGGGGAATGCGGTGACCATGCTAAAGTTTCAATGTTTTGGGGCGCAATCCAAATTTTGACCGCACTTGCACGTGGATATAAACAGGTGCACTATAGGTACTGTACATACAATAAATAGGTCCAAATGTTTCACGAAAAGATGATTCCAACAGAGCTTCATAGCCGTTTCCCGTCGTTTTGTAGTCTACAATTTTCAATTCGAACGCGTGCGATAGTACGACATTGCACCCCATACCAGAACCCACCTTCATGGCTGTGATGTCTTTTTTTTTTTTTTTTTTTGTTGTCGGGACAACACTCAGACATTAATTGAGTCCATTGTACTACACTTGGATTCCCTTTTAATTTTCTTTAAATCTACCCTGTGATGTCACTCAAGTATCTTTCCTCCTTGCTTAAGTCATGGAAATAATAATTGTATCAATCCGGCCCATCCAGATTGAACTTCTTTTCCTGACTAAATATTTGACTATATTTGAATGTTTCCTTCCCGATTGGCTTGTTTTAATCTTCGCAAAGGATTTCAATGGGGTTTAGGTTGGGTGACTGGCTTAACTAATCCATAACTTGAACTTTATTTTCTTAAAACCATTCCCGTACTAACATGGAGGAGTGTTGTGGGTCATTATTTTGAATAAAAAGCCACCGAAGTGACATATTCTCCTCAGGAAATGGAAGTAGTGTCTTTGTAAATAAATGTGTACATTAGTTATGAGGTGAATAGGTCCTACTCCATATCAACATCCCCAAATCATTATGTTGGCGCTACCGTGCTTGATTGGTTTTTTGTGAACCGCGGTGAAAACACTTGTCCTTTAGGACATCTGACAGTTCGCCCAGCATCATTTCCAAGTAAATTTACTTTTGGTTTCATCGTTCCAAAGTATGTTATACCATTTTTTAATACCCTCGGTTCCATACAATGGCTTGTGCTCTTGAGCACAACTTTTCCGCTTCCTTAAATTTGTTTATTTCAACAGTGGAACTTGACGAGCTATTATGGCTGGTAGGTTCATGTTGTACAATCGACGACGACAATTCTCATTGAAGCTAAGTTATTGGTTTCAGCTGCAATAGCCTTTGATGGCTTAAAACGATCCCTCTTGGCAAAAGTCACTATCAAATTATCAGTAGTGCAAGTCGTTTTCTTTTTGCCACCACGTCGTTCTGTTGATTTTTTGGCATTTTTTTTTAATCGAATGCATTAGAATATCTTATAAGACACCCCTTAATGTTTGTCTATCAGACTCGCCTCTGAGAGAGTGAAATCATCTCCCTGAGGGTCTAAAAATGCTTAAAAGTTTGCATAATCGCTTAAAAAATTAGCAAAAAAAATCATTTTTAGCTTGCTGTCGCATACGTGTTTGAATAAGAATGCGCTTCCCAAATATAATATAACAATACAATTTAAGGTACAAGATTGCATATATTAAAAGTTATGTATACAATTTATAAATTAAGTTATTTATATATAAAAGTTACATCAGTGAAGTAATTGCTTCCTCATAAATCAAACCGTTTTTGTTGTGGAAGGTTTGCCTTAAGGTGAATCAAGGCCACCATGACTTCGCTTCTGATCAGAACCCGCAAAGGTATCCATCTGGCAAACGGATAACAAATTCCAATTCAGCAACGCCAAAAACGTATATATGATTTTTTTTTTTAATTTCTGCGGTGAATATTACAGTTTTGATCTTGAACTGATTTTTAATTTGACCCCGCAAGGACAAACGGACAATGAATTCGGATGCAGCAACACCAAAAAACTTTATATCAATTTTTTTATAGGTTTCTCCATGAAAAGAATTAGTTTTTAAGTTTTTAGGTAGTTAGGGAATGGTTTCTAAGTGGTGAAGGCTGGGAAATTTGCTCTGATGTATTACTGTTGATTAGAACTGCAATAAAAATGTTCCAAACCGATTTTGAATACATATAATTTTTTGTTTTTAAAGTTTCTCATAAAAATATCCCAATTCAATAGTGTGTTTTCATATAATAAAAAAAAATTTAAATTCGGGTCTAGAAATTAAAAAAAAACTGATCAGATCCTGTAGCCATTTTTGAAAAAATTGGTCGAAAAATCCCCACTGTGAGGCACAAGGAAACCGATAGATAAAGGTAGCGGACCTGTATCTTAATACCCATATGATGTAGTTCAGGTATTTAATTTCTAAAAAGATCCTTGCAGGGATCTTTCTTTGCATTTTTTTAGTGTGGCACTAAAGGGTTACAACTAAAAATCTGCATTCAATAAAATTTCCAATTCATATTGCACTTATTAAATGTAAACTTTTTGGTTAAATTACATGTCAACTGTTCCACATTTTGGGCTTTCAAAGTATTTTTTTAAACATATAAGCCGATAGTTGGTTTTTCAAGTAAGAACACAACCGATATCGGAAATTTCATGGCACATTACTTATAACTAAAGTGAAGTAATATAGTAAAATGAAAAACAATTTAAAATATAAGTATACATATAAAGCAATATGCAAATAAATAATAGATATAAATTGGGTTACCAACCAAATAAAGAAATGTGAGTGAAACGTGCTTTAAACTTGAACTTTCATTGAGTCCACCACACGATAGAGTTTTATTGCTTTATCACCTTATTGCATTACTGTTTTCTTTTTTAATTTTTTATATCGAACTTGGGTACGATTCAACAGGCATATTATTGTTTACGTTATAGCTGTTGTCGTAGAATGACGGAATGGAAAAGCGTAACAAAATGCGATTACATCAGTTCCATTTCAATTATATCACAAGGCGGCAAACTGAATTGGTCAGGGAACGGCGGTAGTGGCGATGCGTGTACGTGTATGTATGTAGGTATATACGCTTATCGTGTTGCGGGACATAGGGAAAATGCATATTTAGATATTTTGTAGGGAAAATAATACAAAAATCCGCTGCTCGAGTCTCCGATCTACAAATGAAAGCTGTATTTTGTTTGCACCAACTAAAATTTATTCGATTGCAATATTTCGTAAGCGATTATGAATCCCCATCAACCTTCCTACTCCAATTCATTAAGATCGGGAAGATTGACCAGATGGTGATTAAATGAATCATTCGTAATTCAAATGGAAAATAATGAGGTCAACATTCAATGAAAAGCTTTATCGGCAACCAACTTAGTTGTTTTTTGTTTTGTTTTTTCGGCGCTTAAACAAACATTGATAATGACTGGCCGACTCCCGAACATGCACGTAATATTGTCTATGGGCGAACCATGGAAACTCCAATTTAACCCCGCACATGGTCTGACACACGGAACAGAGTGTTCGAGGGACCAAGAGCTGCTGGTTTGTCCCCGCGCTGGAATAGGAGCAGGAGGGTTGTGGGTCGATGGGAGAGTTGTATTGCACCTGTGGGCTCCTGACCGTTAAGGTTTGGTTTGTGGCGTTAGTTTAGCGTGGCGGCACATTGGACGATATAGCCGTTGAGGCAGGGGCCGCCTGATGTCGTGAGCAACACGTGGACACATACCTCGAGGAGTACTCGCTGTGAGTCTTAAGGTCTGAAGAGATCTTAATATGGCACCACCCGTTGCACTTGTTGCACCTAACCGAGGTGGAGTTCGAGTGGAGCCGTTTTGTGGCATATGCAGCAGTAGAATACATTTGGTCTAGAGTTCGGTTCAATACCAACCCTGAGGAGAAGTATTTGTTTGGAGCAAACATGCTGCGAGGGATTGCTCCTGTGACGATAGATTGGGGGTGGGATACGTTACACTAGACAGGGCTCGTTTACTGGGGCGGCAGCCCTTGTTCGGAAAAACCCGAGTCATTACGGTAACGTAGAACCGGCTACCATGGGAATGCCAGTTCACAAAGGCCTGTTAAGCATTGTGAAGTCACTGGTCGTTGGCGTCTACCTCATTTAGGCCCAGAAAGTATACTGTTTCACCGGGGTGGGTTCAGACGGCAAGGGGTGTTAGATGAGTGAGTTTACGGTGGGATGTGAATTGGTGGTTAGTCTCGTGCGGATTACCTTCACATGTCAAACATACTTTGACTATGTCTGGCTCGATTCTGGATGGGGAAATGTGCCAGAGTAACGCAGGTCACACCGGGTAACTGAAGGCTATTGTTGATGTTGTAGCAGTTCATTAATCCCTGGCGGTGCAATGTAGCCACCGGTCGTTCATAAGGAAAAAAAAAACCTAATACCTACAACAAAAAATTGGCAAATATCAACGGTATTTTTTAGTCACTTGAAACTTACACGTAAAAACTACTTAATTGTCTTGGGTAAACCTTTTTTTTTATTTTTCGACATAACCTCCATCTGGGCTTATGCTGTTCTAGTTTGTTGATCCTTTCTGAGTAATAGGATTTGTCCAATTCTGAAAAATAACCATTCGTTTCTGCAACCACCACCTCCTTTAAATAAAATAATTTTCTCGCCAGCCATTTCTTCAAATTGGGGAACAAATAGTAAGCCAACTCTGGGGAATATTGGGATGCGAAACGAGTTAAACCCTTATTTTCATTCATTTTGCCACCACAACTGCTGAGGCGTGAGCTGGTGCGTTCTCGTGATGGAAAAGGAAAATCACTCGAATGCCAAATACAAAGTTATAGACCGGGCTGGCAGAAACTTGGGGTTTGGAAGAGATGCTACTAACTTAACATCACCTCGATATGCGCCAGTAGTGCCATCTCTCTGACTTTGCATATACTTTTCAAACGACCATTGTATGCATGATAAATGCGTCTAGTTGCGTCGTTGGAAAACTTAAGACTTTTCGATGTAGCCATAATAGCACATCCATTAGTTTATTTTAAAACTCTGTTCAGAGAATCATTTGTTATTCATTCATGTAAGAAATGCAACTAAGAAAATTGCAGTTTTCGCTGCACCACGCGAATTTTTTTTGCACTTTTTTAGTTAACAACTATAGGGTTTTGCGATAAGGGTAAAATGAGAAAGAGTAATTTAAACTGGATAGGTCTATGTATTCCATTATGCACAGTACATGATATCGCTCAAATGCTCGTCACGGCTTCACACCGTGGCAATCTGAGAGATTCAGTTGAAAGATCTGGTTAAATTTGAAAAATGGCCTGCAACTTCAGAAAACCCCACATGGGGCAAGAATTAACTCACCAGTATCATTTGTTGGTATTTTTTCAAGTAGCATAAACATATAACAGCGCTTACTGTTCCGCCGAGTTTTGACCTCATTTTAGTGGGTTTTGTCCAATGGAAACTTCTTATCGGCTTGTCCAATGCCTTCCTCCTCCTCACACTACTGGTATATATATACACAGTTATATAGTTATATATATTTTATAACTTTTATCCGAAACTTTTTCTTCTTATTTAATTTAACACTCAATGTAATTGCGCAACCGTTTCTCACAAAACGCAAACTATTAATGGTTTACAACTAAAACAAAGTAGTCTAACCGCTGAATCTTACACTTCTAACTCTTTGAATACAAGCTTATGTCCGCTACTGTATGTGCATGGTTGCGTGATTGGGAATAAAAAATTGTGAAGAACGAATGCAGGGCTTTGTTATGCGTAAAATGCAACACCTTTTGCGTTCCGCATGACAACGTGACATATAGCGAAGTTATTTTCATAGCCAGTAGTGACTGATTCATGTTAAGAGATGGAAATGGGATTTGGAATATACTCGTACTTATGTTGCAATATAGTAAAGTACAAAATTTCCACAACTTTATATTCATTCAATCATTCACTGCATTTTTTAGATGGCTTTGATTTTGTTATTCACGGTAATATCAGTGGTAGAGTTTACATTAGCGATAGGAATTCATAATATACTTTTTATGACGCACCGAAAACCTGTATGGCAATCTAAAGGAGTCACTTTAATTTTAGAAGCGACAATATGCGAGATTCAATTAATCACATGCAATATGGGAATGCAAAATATTAAAAACAAATCGCAGAACACGATTTGCATATTAATATTAATAAGGTTTATTTACTTGTTTATATTTAAATTTATTTATTTTTTCTCCGTAAAGAAATTTTGCTCACCCCAAACAAAAAATAAACAATTAAGAAAATAAGGAATTGAACTTTAGGCATTTCGGGTATATGAACATTTATGTATTTCGGTATATGAACACCCTTTTTGGGTGTTTGGCCGAGCTCCTCCTCCTATTTGTGGTGTGTGTCTTGACGTTGTTCCACAAATGGAGGGACCTGCTGTTTCAAGCCGACTCCGAACGGCAGATATTTTTATGAGGATCTTTTTCATGGCAGAAATACACTCGGAGGTTTGCCATTGCCTGCCGAGGGGCGACCGCTATTAGAAAAATGTTTTTCTTAATTTTGGTGTTTCACCGAGATTCGAACCGACGTTCTCTCTGTGAATTGCGAATGATAGTCACGCACCAACTCATTCGGCTACGGCGGCCGTCCGTTACATGATATATTATATTTTCAAAATTACGATAAAATGTTTAAAATTGATTTCTTGCCAATTCCAGTACAATATTTGTTCACCTACAACATGCGCAAATTTATCAACTACTTTGACGAAGCTGGTTCAAATGAAAGGAGAACTCTTAGCGGCCTAACCACAAAAAGGCCTATCATACGGTATCTAAAAAAAGCCAATGGTTGAGTTTTCTAACTTGATTGAATGGATAAATTCATTTAGCCAAACAAAAGTCTTGTCGAATGTGATGAAAAATGCAAAGTTCAAGATCTGCTACCATACACAGGTACTGAAAAAATTATGACTACAAATGAATGTAATCTGGAAAAAGCGGATAAAAGAGACTTTGTTCCCATTGAAAGACATCATTTTTACAAATACAAGAAATATCAACCGCGCGGGAGGTTCGCGAACTATCTGTGTGGTCGACAATCGTCTGTCATGTTTCGAGACCACAGCTCAAAACTGAGGAATAAATAAAAATAAGCCGCAAAAAATAAAAGAAAATCACCCTATCTGTACAACCTCCAACACAAACCAAACATTGGACCACATCCTCAACAAATGTCCGAATCACGCCAACGCAAGAAAAGAAATACTAAACTCAGAACAAATAAGCGACATCCTCGCCATTCCCAGTCATTCAAACATCGAAAAAATAAGCAAATTCATTAAAACTATCGAAATGACAATATAACAAAGAATCCAGACACCCACAGACGACACAGAGCTGATGGCCTCTGCAGCCAATGCTCAAACATAATTTTAGTACTGGTATTCATACCAGTCACTAAATAATAATAATAATAATAATAATAAAATAAAGCCGCAGGGTGGTGTGCTATAACACTTGCTTTTCAACTTCTATATTTTGAAGCTCCCCCAACCACCTGAGGGAGTTTCCTTGGAATACTATGCTGACGATTATTCGATAACGCATCCGGCGTATCTCGCCAGCCTCTCTTTTATTGCGGGCAATATCCAACTTTCACGCACTAAATCCATGACGACCCTCTTTGCCACCTGGACGAAGAATGTCAAGCCGCAGCTAAATGTGAAAGTCGATGATATACATACCATACCGACCGTTAAGAAATGTTCCTGGCAACATTTAAAGCAATTGGACGGCCGGTACTAAATTACACTGCGCCGGTCTGGCCGGCTGGTAACTGTGACTCGAAGTGGATATCCCCCTTGCAACACTTTCACAAGCTACCGAAATGAACGAAAAATTAACGACAATGCAGACAGATTTTTCTGAGATGCTTCAAAAACTGCTGATATTACCGAGACGCATTTAAAGCTCATTAAAGTCGCATAACATATTTGAAGCTCTTGGGTCTGGCTTTACAATTATCACATATTAAGAATAGAATATTAATATAATATAATAAATACATACACATATTATAAATATAACATTATGTTCAGTTACTATTTATCTCATTTATATTTAATTTGAACACCAGTTAACAACATTGTTCATCATGTAAATTGAAGTCCAGGATGACTTTAAAAACGCTGAGCATTTTTGAAACGGAAGAAAACAACGCATAGAAATAGTACGACACCGTAGATAAGCAACGGATGTGTTCTAAAAACCCGCAAATCGAAACGATACAAACGTTTTGCACAGCAAGCACGTGCTTGCGCGTATTGTATAACTGGCTTAATTGCACTGAATCTAATAAACTACGCTAAGATACAATTACCGTTTTTATCCAACATACGAGTACATGTTCTTATTCTGAGCCACGCCACCGAAGATAAAAAATGTAATGTCTGTGCCAGTTACCGGGGGCTAATGTTTGCGCGCCAGCGCCAGTACTGCGTTTTTGCGGTTATTGAACTTTTGATGAAAGTTTAAAGCCAAGACAGCAGCATATGACTTGTGTTTTCCCCCGCTCAGCGCTATTAAAGCAATGGTGGTATTCATTACACAGGTCAACTCGCTTGTTTGAAGGAGTTACCAGATAGCAATGATAATTTTTTAATCTTCTTTACTTCGACTTTGACGTCGATGACACGTCGGGCAGTCACTTTTGAAGGAGAACGTTCACTAAACCAGTCGTGAATTGGCGATAAAAAAAATGAACAGCAATCATAAACCGATTCTCAATTACCTTCATTAAAGGAAATTTACCGAAAAATTGGGAGCATGGGTGCCTCACGAGCTCAATGAAAAAAAAAATCAAAGAAATTGCTTCTCAGCATCTCAAACCATACTCCTTCATAACAACGCCAGGTCCCATGTTGCACAAGTCGTCAGAGGCACACTCCAAGAGTTCCAATGAGAGGTCATTCAGCATCCTCCGTATTCTCCGGACCTTGCACCGACTGATTACCATCTTTTCCGCTCCCTGTCAAACAATATGCGTGGCGTTACCTTCGATAACGAAGAGGTCCTTAGGTCCAACTTCTTTGACACAGGACCAGGCGATTTTTGGCGGAACGCCATCAACAAAGAGGTTGTAAACAGCAACGGCGAATATATAATTGTTTATCTTATTGATATAATTGTTGTTTTTGTTTAAATAAAGGTCTTCGGTAAAAGCGCTACGAACTTATTCCCCAACCTAATACATTGCACTGACAAGTTTAGTAAGCTGCTACAACAGCAACAATGTGTTGTCGCTTCGGCGGCGTTTTAACACTTGTAGGTTTCGAAATATAGTTCATTCATCATACATTACCATTCAATAAATACAATTTTACCTCTCTTAAATAATTTCGTTGCCGGGTGCCGTTCTCACAATAACTAACCTCAAATTGTCTTCAGTTTTTGTAAACAGTGCGTACTAAGAATCGAATGTCCAAGTATGATGCAACTATTGAAATACTTACAAAGTTTTCTAATGTTCTAATTAGATGTGAAAAGAATTAATTTTCATTCCGACATGGATTTTCACTTGCATAAACTTTGCAAGATATTAAGACATTTGCCATTATTTGGCGACAAGCGACCACTATTAGAAAAATACACATCAACTCCCATTCGCCTACGTCGGCCAGTGAAATAACATTGTCAATTAGAAGTGAAGCCTTTTTGATTACAAACATACACTTGCCAGAAAAAGTATTCGTACACAAAGAAATGAAAGTAAAAAAAACGAAAACATTTTAAACGTTTATGAGAAATGTTTAATTATTAATTTTTTTACAATTTCTATAAATTTTTTCCTATTACATATTTAAAAATTAAATTTCACAAAATAAAAACAAAAAACTTCACTTCAACGAAGCAGAAGTTTCCGTACACATGAAAACAGGAATTCCCAGCAGTATGTAGTGGCATATTCATACCCAATAACGCTTTTATTTTAATTTGTAATTGATTTTGCTGTGACTACATTACTTTGGAGTTATTTTAAAGTCTTTGTGTACAAGAAATAGCTATGAGCCTCAAAACTAAGGAAATTAGTGTTGGCTAGAGAAAACTTATCCTGAAACTTTGAAATGAAGGCAAATCTTTCCCGAAATTGGGTAAATCATAGGAAGCAGTCACTCTTTTGTGCGCTATGTCGTGCAAACATACAACTGGTTTAATTGTGTAAAAGCCAAGTTCTGGTCGACCTAGCAAACTGAGCGTACGTAAAAATTAACCACATTGCAATATGTGAAAAATAATCCTCGTATTACGGCTTCTAAAATATGTAAACACATTTAAAATGCCTTTGGCAAGAATGTGCACGACGAAACTGTACATAAAATACTTAAAAAGATGTGTATCGCGGACATGTAGCACGTAGAAAACCGTACATATCGCACCCTAAATACAAAAGGGTCACAAATCAAAATGTACCTTTTGCTCAAATATGAGCGAGACGTTATCAATAAAACGGTCCGCGGATTACATATGGCAAAAATAAATTTTTTGTTTTTTGGTAGGACTGTTATAAGCTTACATGGCAAATTTCAGCGTGATATGTCACATAGTTTGTTTTCTGTGCTACTGTAAACAAGTCAAGCTCGAGTGTGGAAAATTTTGAGTTGTGCCCCTTTTGTATTTAGGGTGCGATATACGAAATCAACAGAAAAAAACGCATAGATTTTGCAAACGAATATATTAACAAGCCTCCAGAATTTTGGGAACGTGTTCTATTTTCGGATGGGAGCAAATATTGCATATTTGGCATTAAAGGAAGAAAACTAGAAAAATCAAATCTTGTATGAACTGTGAAGTATGGCGGGGGAGGTGTGATGGTTTGGGGGTGTATAGCGGCGCAAAGAGTTGGCAAACTTGTTTTTATAGAATCAACAATGGATGAATTTTCTTATTTAAATATTATATTTTAAAGACTAGCATGATGCAAAACGTTCAAAAGTTGGAGCTTGGTGATGATTTCTGGTTTCAGCATGATAATGATCCCCGAATGCTTGGGATAACGTATAATATTAAGTTCTGGTTGCTGTATAACAAAAATCACCAATTGCGCATCCCGCCCCAATCTCCACACCTAAATCCCATTGAGAATTTTTTTTTTCAATTAATAATCTAAAAAATACAGTATTTCTTACAGACCATGAAAACAGATTAATGCTAAATAAATAAATTTCAATTGTAATAAGTGAAAGAAAAGGATAACATTTCTTATAATTTACAGAGGAAAATTATTAGGTAATACTAAGAATTTAGTTCAACAATTCATTTAGGACCAATTTAAAGTGGTTCTTTGTGGAAGAAAAATCCAGGCCAGTATGATTTGAAAGCGAATTAAAATCTCCCAGAGTTCTAGATATCGAGTTCTAGTTCTTACCATCCCTAACCAGAAAAAATCATGATTCCGTAAACTTCGCTGAGGAATATTGAAATTGACTTTCTCGAGTAGTAATGGGGAGTCAATAATCCCATTTATTAAATCAAAAAGGAAAGTAATAGAGAGAATAGTTCCATTTGTGGCATTTATAGGAGCGCAGGATCCGTCAGCACAGTATAACCTCGAAGGAAATGCTTAAAAACGTAATAATTAATGAATGGAGCAAAATTACCAAAGAGGATATTTCTAAATTGGTCTATTACCAGATCGACTTACGGATGTGCTCAAGCGGAAAGGTTATCCCACAAGTTACTAACACCTTATTTTTGTTTTTGGTAAATACGAATACTTTAACCGTATATTGCAATGCACGTATACTTTTCCTGCTTCGTTGAGGTGAAGTTTTTTGTTTTTGTTTTGTAGAATTTAATTTTTAAAGATGTACTTAGGAAAAAATGTATAGGAATTGTAGAAAAATTGCTGACTAAACATTTCTCATAAAAGTTTAACATGTTTTACTTGCTTTTACAATGAATTTCTTAATACGTTGCTCTGATTTCTTTGTGTACGTATACTTTTTCTGGCAAATGTACATATATACAAAATAACATACACAACAATGTGCGTTGACATTGAAGTGAAACTGTCACTCTTGTCATTGATTAGGGCGCAGCGTCATCTGTCTCTAACTTTTCCTATCCTAGCTCTGAACGCAACAATTCATAAGGCTTTACATACCATACCTTAACATAACATTCCCATGGCAGTCGGTTCTACTGTACCGGAATGATTCGAATTTTTCCAGACCAAGTGCTACCGCCCCAGTAAACTAGCTCTGTCTAGTGTACCGTACTCCTACCACATTCAGGGCTTTTATGTCGGTTAAGTTATGGAAATAGTAACTGTATCCATCCGGAAACATTCGCCATTTTTTAGTTTTTGCGTTTGAAAGGGCGTTATTTAATACAATCCTAAGGATTATTTCCCTTTGTAGTGCCTTGTTTCACGTAACGATCTACAAAATTTGGACTTCGACCACTCTTTTTGACAATTTTGCGTTACGAAAGTGCCTCCGTGCTCAAGTTACCGATTTGTCCTTTTCCGCGATCAGTTTAACCTTTCAGCTTTCCCATTTTATTAGAATTA
This sequence comes from Anastrepha ludens, assembly GCF_028408465.1. NCBI lineage: Eukaryota > Metazoa > Arthropoda > Insecta > Diptera > Tephritidae > Anastrepha > Anastrepha ludens. Next base: position 77,813,694 of record NC_071502.1, read on the forward strand.
AGAAGTTTTCGACCAACCACAATGAATGCGTAAAACGATCTCCTTTCACAGCTTTAATGCGCAAATAATGTAGGCAAACCGAGCGTCCCTATTCAAGTGAACCAATAAGCCAAGCACAATATTCCAGCTGTTGCAGCTTGATGCATGTTTACTTTCGAGGAAATACACTCTTAACTTGGTTGTTTTAATAACCATTTTATTCTATAAAAATTATTGTCTTTAATCAAGTGCACCGGACGGTACATACCAGTATCACTTATCGTACCATATATTACAAGCAATTTAGTAGTGAATTTACAGGCACAACTTTCTAAATTTCGCACTTATCGCGCGTCAAACATGTACTCAATGTATTCACGGAAGAAAACGTAATATATCAAGCCTTCAAACGATTAACCGTAATGCATTTACATCTTACACATGCTTTTTTACTAATTAACAGCATTACACTAAATAATTTCATTCAAACATAGCTGCAATAGGGTTGTCCTAAATACAATGTTCCAGTTAATTTTGTTTGGCCGCCCTTTTGGTTAGATCACACTTGTCAGATTGGATTTGACGGTCGTAACGTCACTTTTACCATGACAGTCGGCCCTACGTTACCGGAACCACCCGGATTTATATCCCACCAAGGACTGTCACTTCAGCAGCATTCCGCATACATTTATGGGAAATATTTATGCTGCTACAACAATAATAGCAACAGTTGTAGAGCTGACTGCCAGTACGAAATTAGTGCTTACTCGCCACATTCGATGAAGAGGCAGATAATATTTGAGAGCAATTTAAAAAGATATGGTTTTGATACCAGTACTCAAAAATATTTGCAAAAACTAAAAGTGGATAAGATTTTTTACCAAAAAACATTTACAAACTACTGAGATAGATCACTGAGGTCATAGCCCTTGGTCATGAAAAATAAAACACTTTCCGGCATGTAAAGCCGCCTGCCATGGAAATTTAAGGACCCCAGCTAGGAGATTAGAAAGTTCACAGTTACCTGTGCTAAGGAGCTCTCTCGATGGTCAACAGTTCCCATAATACTTTTAAAGTTTTTGGTTTGTTTGTTAGATGGCTTTTGTGCTTAATGTACACACGAAACTCACTTTTCCATATCGGTTTAGGCGTATGGCTGTGACAACAAAATTATTTCCACGATCATTCTTAAAATTATATTATATATATATATATATACATATATATATATGTATATGTATATATATAATTGACGCTTACACCCTTTTTGGGTGTTTGGCCGAGCTCCTCCCCCCAATTGTGGCGTTCGTTTTGATGTTGTTCCACAAATGGAAGGACCTACAGTTTTAAACCGACCCCGAACAGCAGATATTATTTATGAGGAGCTTTTTCATGGCAGAAATACAGTCGGAGGTTTGCCTTTGCCTACCGAGGGGCGACCACCATTCGAAAAAACTTTTTCTTCACTTTGATGTTTCATGGAGATTCGAACCAACGTTTTCCGAATGCGTCTTGATAAACAAAATGTTTGTTTAGAGAATTATTGACCACCCACGTAATATGTTTGGATGTACAAGGTCCGGCACTCGAAGTGTAACCAACTTCAGACCGCTCGCGCAGCTGCTGCACGGGAATCAGCTGTCTGTTAGTTGGCTGACAGTCCAGAGAATTGTTTACAAGCGCGCCGAGGCATTTCGTCGAGATACTGGTTACAATGATACTGGTAGCATCGCGAAACGTCATAGAGGTAGTCATCAAAAGACTGCAACATCACGTGAAATGGTTCAAAAAGTGAAAAAGCGACTTGAGCGAAATCCACTACGATTGCCAATCAAATGGCGATAGAACTGAAAACATCCGACCGTAGCTTCCACCGCATACTAAAAAATTATCTCAAAGTCAAGCCTTACAAGATCCAAAAGGAGCCTGATCTCACTACAAAGCAGAAACAAGTCAGACTTGATAGTGCGAAGGAGTTGCTTCGCTTGGCCGATAGCGATCAAATTTTGAAAATTGTGTTTTCTGCTGAGAAAATTTTTCAAATTGAGCAATTCGTAAACTCCCAAAACGATAGGGTTTATTTGACCGACCGTTCATACGAAAATTTGAGTCTTGGATTGGCCACCAGGAGACAGCACTCGCCACAGCTAACGGTTTTGGCCATTGTAACCGTAGATGGGCGCTTTTTAATTGTTTTCATCGAGCCTGGCGCCTAGGTAAAAGCGAAATATTGTCGGGAAAGTATTATAGGGGTTGATTTGAAGCCGTGGGCAGACAAACATTTCGGTGGCAGACCATGGACATTTCAACAGGACTCGGCACCGATTCACAAAGTTCTAGTGCACCAAGAGTGGCTAAAAAACAACGTTCCGAACTTCATAATGTCCACTCCCTAGCTCTCAAATTCACCAGACGCAAATCCGATGGATTAATTGGGCCGAACTAAGAGATCCACCAGGTTCGAGTCGCTGAAAAAAGCCATTGTCCGCGAGTGGCCCAAAATCCTGCAAGACACATTAGGCAGCTTGCGATTCGTTTCTGGACCGTCTCAAGGCCATAGTCAAGGCAGAAGGTGGTCGTGTCGACCAAAAGTAAATTGATTCTTAATTTTCTATTATTTCACATATTTTTTACTTTGAATTGAATAGAAGTGATTTTCCAAACTAAATTTAAGACCTTTTTAATTCGTTGCCCTTCAAGTGCCGGACCCTGTAGAAAAAATATAAAAATATTAGGGATGTTCATTAATAGTATAATACACTCATACACATTTCTATATACACCATTATACATAGTAGCCAAACCATCGTTTAAGAGTTATTGCGAATATTTTGTGAAAATAAGATCAACCCTAGATCCACGGTCAAGTCAACTGCGACTGAAAATATTGTCATTGCTTTATTTAAAAAAATTCAAAACATTGCTTCACATGAGTACATATGAATATATCTACCCATGGCAATTGCATGTGCAATATAGTTTCTGAAATAATTTTTGCCAACGACATAGCTACAGGCATGCTAACTATTTTACCTGTGACGGGTAATTTGATACCAGCCAATGGATGCTGAAGCTAAACTAAATAATGTCTGTAGATATAAATTTACGCTCGATGAGCAAACAGTAGCAGGTGTAAATATGTAGATATACTTGTATACATTCATACACACATCGTATGGCTATCGTCACAATGCCAAACACCACTGCAGCTTTAGGTTGACAGATGGCTGACTATGCATTGTTTCAGCATTTCGTGGTAAGTGAAAAATATCTACTTATGGCCTGTATTTCAATCATATAAAAAATATTTTAATTGCCAGAAGTTTGGTAAGGATCAAGAAATCTATGTACCACTTAATTAATAATAGTTATCGTTCGAACTCAATCTAGGCTTGCAAACTTTGCGTCAAATAACCAATTAGTTTGGATTGAACGGCAAAAAAAGAGAGTGTGGAAATTATGTTCCTATGTTGCTTCGTTTTCAATTGCATCCCATTTTTTTTTTTTTTGCTTCTGGCAGCCCTCCACTCAGCCATGCTTTTCAATTATTGTTAATTTAGGTGAAACTGCCAGAAAAGTTCTACGTCAAGCTGGATACCATGGTAGAGTCGCCCGAAGAAAGCCTTTCATTTCTCTTGTGAACGGACGTAAACGCATCCAGTTTGCTAACGAGTACATAAATAAGCCTCCCGAGCTCTGGAAAAAAGTAATATTTTCAGACGAAAGTAAATTTTGTATATTCGGAATAAAAGGCCGTCAAATTGTTTGGCGAAAGCCTGGAACTGCTCTTGAAAAGCAAAATCTTGTTGACACGGTTTAGCACGGAGGGTGGAGGGGTTATGGTTCGGGGCTGCATTGCGGCAAATGGGGTGGGTCAGTTAGAATTTATTGATTCGACAATGGAGAAATGGGGATACTTGAACATACTAAAACGGAATTTAAAGCAAAGTGCAGAAAATCTCGGCTTATCAAGAACATTTTGGTTTCAACAAGATAACGACCCGAAGCACACAGCCGAGATCGTTAAGCTTTGGCTCTTGTACAACGCCCCAAAACAGCTTAAAACACCGCCACAGTCCCCAGATCTTAACCCCATCGAGCATCTGTGGGATCTTTTGAAAAAAAGAATTCGTCAGCAAGTGATTACTAGTAAAGAGGTTTTGCGGAGTGTCATGCAGGCAGAATGGAGGAAGATAACAGCAGAGGAAGCAGAGAAACTAGTAAGTTCAATGACAAATAGGCTGAGTAAAGTCCTGAAGCAACGTGGATATCCAACTAAATATTAGATTTAATTTTTGCATATAGCATATCATGTTTTTGTATTAGACTTTAAGACTGAACGCAGACTTTATGGTCGCTTTATTTACTTGTTACAGCCATTATTCACCGTTATCTAAAAACTTATGTGAGGAATCTGGAAATTTATTTTTGTTTTTGAAACTTAAACATATAATAAACATATAAATATATACAAATTTATAAATATTATAAAATCAGGTTGTGTGTTTCATTCACTAAAAAGTTATTGTAGGGTGAACGCAGACTTTGTGGGGCATGTGTAAGAACTATCAGATTTTTTTCTTTATTATTTGAACAACGCCAACATTTCAACTTTGAACTTTGATATCACATTATAACTATTATTAAAATTAGTCTTACCGGAAAGTCGTAGCATCCAAATGAACCGCAATAACGGGAAGATAACAGCCGTAATAAATCGAAATACAGTACGCAACAGCTGCTATTTACCGAAATGCTGCATCAAATTGTTTTTGTTAAATTTCCTGCTTACTACGAAGGGCAAAATTCGCCTTGACTTGTATGAAACACAATAACTGGATATTACGATCTTTGTCGGATTGGGAAGACGAACTTCGTTGCCACAAATTATACTTGATTACACCTCTACTACTATACCCACGCGTTTTTAAACTTAGCCGCACAAGCTGCCCCAGCCGCGAAACCTGCTGCTTACACTAGTGTACTGGGACAAAAGTTACTGGTTTTGTAGAAATATTTATTTGTAGTATTTTCTGGGCGTTTATATTTAAGTGGTACTTGGTCAAGTAAGAGTGACGATGGCGTATGCCATGAAAATTATCACTATAATTTCCTTTTCTTTTGATGGAACATTTTCTTCCATCTGAACTTTTTTAAACATCTTTACAAGTAATTATACGCCAACTAAATCGTATTCTCCGATGAACTAAACGTTTCTTATTAGCTTTGTTTGCTAATTGGCTTCCCACATTCCATTAAAACGGGAAAAAGCAGCATACGAACTAAACACACATATTCACCGAGATGACAAGCAAAGAACGGCTCCGACCCCATGTGTTCTCCCATCACTTCTTTTGGGAGAAATATTACGAATTTTTCAATGAAATTCACAGGAGATGTTCACTTCGTGCTTATTTTGCTAAAACTAGCACCAACACTATTCTGTTAATAATAGTTTTTAAGTTATTTGTTGATAAAGTTTGTCTTTTATCTTCACCAAATTTTGATAGAATAAGTGCATTTATCACATTTATTTTAATAAATATTGAAACTATATTAACATACACATACGTTTTTAACTCTTTTTATTTATTTATACCACAAATTAACCATTTATATTGCATTTTTAAGTTGCTAACTCCAAATATGCCAGCTAAATTTACAATATCTGAAAAGCATGGCTGAATGGAGTGCTGCCAGAAGCAAAAAATAAAAAAAATAATAGAATGCCATTGAAAACGAAGCAACATAGGAACATAATTTCCACACACTCTTTTCTGTTAGAATAATGAAGGAATGGGGGTTTACAACCTCTAAAGTGTATATATTGAGTTCATAAATACAATAAATACAATATCGATATGATTTTCGAAATACAGTTCCGCTTCACGTAAAACTCCGATGTGCAGCGGAGACGGTGTTTGACTATTAAGGGTGATTTTTTTTGCAGTGCGGCCGAAGGCCGCCTACGAAGAAAAAAGTTGTACGCAAAATGTTTTAATTATTCTTTTTTATATATAGATATTTAATATATAAAAAAGAATATATATAATATATTCATAATATAGGGAAAATTTGGAATTAAAAATCGCGCGATTTTTTATTCCAAATTTTCGCCTGCGGCGCTTTTTTTTCTTTTTTTTTAAATATATATATGTATAATATAGTGAAAATTTGGAATTAAAAATCGCGCGATTTTTTATTCCAAATTTTCGCCTGCGGCGCTTTTTTTCTTTTTTTTTTTAAATATATATATGTATATATATATATCATATATTCATAATATAGGGAAAATTTGGAATTAAAAATCGCGCGATTTTTTATTCCAAATTTTCGCCTGCGGCGCTTTTTTTTCTTTTTTTTTTTAAATATATATATGTATATATATATATCATATATTCATAACATAGGGAAAATTTGGAATTAAAAATCGCGCGATTTTTTATTCCAAATTTTCGCCTGCGGCGCTTTTTTTTTCTTTTTTTTTAAATATATATATGTCTATATATATATATCATATATTCATAATATAGTGAAAATTTGGAATTAAAAATATATATATCATATATATATGTATATCATATATTCAAAATGCATACAATCAAACATACTTTACTGAAAATCAAGCATTAATATATATATGTATATAAATATATACATATATCCATAAATATACCTATATATATATATATATATATATGAATAGACGTATATAATATAGAAATAATTTGTAAAATTTTGTATTTCTAGTCATTTATTATCTTCTAAAATTGTTTATTTATACGATGTCTGGCAGCACTTCGGCTGGTTGTAGTAACCAAAATAGGAGGATTCTTGGTCAATTTTACAATTTTTAAACTCAAATAACTTAAAAACTATAAGCCTCCGGTAGGTTCTGTTTTCAGTTTTAAGATGGGGATACACCCCTCTACCCCCCCTTATACCCCTTTTTTTAAAAGGGGCGGGAGAACAAACGGGGATTTCCCCCAAAGAACTGCACCGCATTACGTTTTGATCATTTTTGTAGTAAAACTAGTAGTACTAAAATTCCAATTTTGCGATCAAAACTATTTTGTTACATGAATTATATCAAAGGAAAAAGTCAAAACTATTTGATAATTATAAGCAGCAGAAAAAACGCACATAATATTAGCTGAATACAACGAAACAAACGAGACAAATTTTCACAATTCAATTCCACTCTCTGAATTCGCCCTGAATAACACGAAAGAAATAAAAAGAATTACTGAAAGCTGGTAAACAACAAACTAATTGAAAGGGTAGGGTTGCAGGGTTGCTTTTGAAGTTGCCACTTTGAAACGAAATTTTTTGTTTTAGAATTATGTCAACTTTGCAGTGGGGTCGTCTTATTATTGTGACGATTTCTGAACATTCGTAAAACCAAACGATTGAGATACTAAATCAAAGACATGAATGCCAGGTGACAAAAGACAAATTGCTAAAAAAAAAAGGAGTTGCCAAATCTAGAAATTACGATAGTCATTATGCAAGGCGAATTGAGTACTGAACAAAAGAGTTACTTTATTTTTGGCGATTTTGACATGTCTGACGTTAAAGCACTTACCATTAACTAACAAAAGGAGCAGGGGAAATCACATGTTTGTGAAAATACAGTGAATGACTTGGTAATATTGTGATTTGTGAGGTTTAAACTACTGAGAACGAAGTGCCGCGTGTTAAATTGAGACAGCACAAATGTATATAAAGTCTCTAAATGAAGTATTTTGGGTTTTATGCGGAAGACGCCGTGACAAGAAAGTGTATGTGTGTGCCTATAACTACTTGTGTGCGGTAGTTTCTATTGCTTTCACCTACTCTTCCTCCTCACAAAAAGTAACTCACCTGCCTTTTGTTCGTTTATTCAAGTGCTCTGATAACACACCGAATTCGGAAGACGCAACCATGTAATCTATCATCCTTGAGTTTTACGTTTTTGTCCACCATGATGTATTGATCATTCATCCTTGGCTTTCCACTTGTTTGCGTTTATTCTTCTTCTTCTTTTCAATTGTTTATTTTCTGTACTGACTTGTATTTATAATTCTTGCTAACCGTAAAAAACATTAGCTTACATTTCTAGAATAAGTCCATCTAGTTACAAGACTGTTTCCTAATACTTAAGATTTTATATTTTTGTTTGAGTTTATTTAGCAACTCTACTATCTTTTTACAATATTTGAATCAAATCGTCCCCTTAGTATAACAATAGCCTATGTGCTCATAGGCTATTATTTTTTTATTTAATATTTGGATTCTCCATCGTCTATTTTATATGTGGTCAAAATATTGGCAATTTCTAGTTCCACAAAGTGGGTCAAAACGTCAGTCAAAAAATAATAAATATTTACAGACATAACGAGATTTGAGTGAGAGCTACTTTCGACAAAAAGTTTGAAATTCATTTTCTCAAAACATCAAAAAATTTATAGGCTATTTTAATACTAAGGGGACGAAATAATCATGGGTGCCGTCTTTTTCTAACAGAAACATGAAATACTCACAAAGTGGATAGCAAAGGAAAATCGTATCGCAAGCTCATAAAAAGTTATGTGCTGTTTATGGTGACGAAGCCTTAAAAGAACGGCAGTGTCAAAATCGGTTTGCCAAGTTTCGTTCTGGTGATTTTTCACTCAAAGATGAAAAACGCTCTGGTCGTCCAGTTGAGATTGATGACGCCCTAACCAAACCAATAATCGATTCGGATCGTCACAGTACAACACATGAGATTGCAGAGATGCTTCAGTTATCACATACATGCATTAAAAATCAATTAAAACAACTTGGCTATGTTCAAAAACTCCATACACGGGTTCCTAACGAACTGAAAGAAACGCATTTAACGCAGCGCACTAACAGCTGCGATTTGCTAACAATTTTACTAAAGTCAACGGAAGTGAACGTTTGGTCGAGAGAAGCATAGGCGCAAAGTGTGTTTATTTTGATGCTTGCTTTTATTTCCATAACTAAGGCGGAGATACGGAATTGGAGGTAGAAACATTTTTGTGAATCGTTTTTTTTAATTAATGTAGTAATTCCTTGCTTGCTGGAAGTGATGTCGGGTAAATTATGAAAGTGGTATTGGCAAGATGAGGTTAATTTAAAATTATTATTGACGAGAAAACAGCACATTCAAGTAGGATCGATTCAAATCAAGGAGAACAATATTGAGGAACTCTATATTAAATTTAAGAGTAACAATGACAACCTTATTTTAGGCTGTGTATATATACCGCCGCATACCACGTACGAAGCCTATCACACGCACTTATCTGCTATCTCTTTTCCTTCCGATAGCTTCCAGAATGCCAGTCTATTGGTCCTTGGCGACTTCAACATGGCAAGTAGCTTACCCAGAAATGAATACACGAGATTGTTATACGACAGCTATTCTACATCCGGATGCAAGCAATGCAATCATGTATTCAATGAACAGGGAAACTTACTCGACCTTTGCTTCAGCAACACCGACACAATCCCGTATGGTACTGTTGCTCTGGTTCCTGAGGATAAGTATCACCCGGCCCTAGCTTGTCAGCTCAACTTCCAGCCTAGCTTAACACCCGTCGGTATCCCTAACTATGCTTTCAAGAAAGCGGACTATGCCAGCTTGAATGTCTTTTTTATGAGAACCAATTGGCGCCGTAGTCGAATGGGTTGGTGCGTGATTACCATTCGGAATTCACAGAGAGGTTGTTGGTTCGAATCTCGGTGAAAGCAAAATTAATAAAAACATTTTTCTAATAGTGGTCACCCCTCGGCAGGCAATGGCAAACCTCCGAGTGCATTTCTGCCATGAAAAAGCTCCTCATAAAAATATCTGCCGTTCGGAGTCGGCTTGAAACTGTAGGTGGAACAACATCAAGACGCACACCAAAAATAGGAGGAGGAGCTCGGCCAAACACCTAACAGAAGTGTACGCGCCAATTATTTATTTATTTATTTATTTTTTTAATTGGACAGATTTATACCAGCAAGAATCTGTTGATGATAAACTGCGATGGCTCTACAACATTATTCAGGAAGGTGTTACTCAATTCGTGCCGGTATACTTCAGCAAACCCAGTAGATTTCCACCTTGGTTTTCTAGGGAATTGACTGAGAAAATCATCCTGAAAAAAGCAGCGCACACACAGTTTAAAAACAGAAATCCAGGCGAAACTGCACACTCTTCAGGAACCTGAGACAAAGCCTTCTGGAATTATATCAAGGATAAGAAGCGAGGGAACAGTGACATTCCAGCATCCATGGTCTGGGATAATCAATCAGCATCAAGTGGCGTGGAGATCAGTAACTTATTTGCACAGTTCTTTAAAAGCAAATATGCATCGGTGTCTGACGATAGCGTAACCCTGGCACACTCACACCCTTACACGTAATCGGTATACTTAAATGACGTTGAGGTTACCTTTGATAATGTCTTCAAGCAACTGAACTCCTTAGATCCTAGTAAAGGTGCGGGACCTGATGGCCTACCGAATGCCTTTCTTAAGAACTGCGCCAATGGGCCCTGTGAACCGCTGACACACATTTTCCAATCGTCTCTGCATTGTGGTGTTTTTCCTACAGACTGGAACAGTCACGAATTATCGACCAATCTACAATCAGTCAGCCTTGGCTAAACCTTTTGAAAATCTGATCTTACCGCAATTCTCTGCTGCTTTTGGTCCAATCATCACCACAAGACAGCATGGTTTTATTGGTAGCCATTCAACGTCAACTAACCTTTTCGCCTACACCAACTATCTACTGAACTCACTGAATACCAACACCTGTGTTCATAGCATCTATACTGACTTCAGTAAAGCGTTCGATCGAGTTGACCTGACATCTTGCTATGCAAGCTCAGAAAATATGGCGTCTGCGGCAAATCATTAGACTGGCTCAGCTCATACCTAGCTGGTAGACACCTGCAGGTCAAAGTGGATGGCCACCTATCCCTTGAATATGCGGCTAACTCTGGTGTCCCGCAAGGTTTTCACCTCGGTCCGATTCTTTTCAGCATATTCGTGAATGATATTGGTAATGACTTCAACTCGGAATACCTACTCTTTGCAGACGATCTTAAAGTTTATCGATCAATCACTAGTGTGCTGGATAGTCATCTACTACAACAGGAGGTCGATAATATCTCTGACTGGTGCACAAGGAACGAACTGGATCTCAACTTTAAAAAGTGTGCTGTGATGTCCTTCTCGAGATCGCGGACTCCCTTACCTGCAGTGTACACACTCAATGGTGATGAAATAAGGGAGGTGCATGACATCAAAGACCTCGGTGTCACGATTGACACCAAACTAACTTTCCACAACATAGACGGAATAACTCAGAGAGCTTTTAAGATACTCGGATTAATAACTAGGAATAGTAAGGACTTCAAAAACCCCGTACTCCCTGATTTGTCTTTTCAAAACTCTCGTTCTTCCAATACTGGATTATGGATCCATAATCTGGTCTCCATACAATGAAGCAGGCATTACTAGAATTCAAAGAGTGCAGCGTAAGCTCTGCAAGACCTTAGCCTTCCGGCATTCACCATCAACCGTTTCAGCCACAGAAGATATCTACTTTCTGTACAACATCAACAGTCTGCGGGCTCGCCGTCGCATAACTGATCTGGCGTTCTTCCATAAAGTAGTAAATGGTATTATTGATGCCCCGGAAGAACGCAGTTCCTTCGAGCTTGCTCCGACTGGTCTCACTCTTAGGAATAGTCGTCTACTGAAAACAGTCGCTACCTACAAAAGCTACGTCTATCACGGCCTAGCTAGCCATCAGCGTCAACTCACTTCATGGTGTTCTCGATTTCTATGGTGGAACCTACGATGCTTTCCTGCGAATTGCCAAAAATATAATCCTATAGTAATACCCTGATTTTTCTCAAGAACTTTCTGTCCCATAATCTTTATCATTGTATTTCTTACCAGCCCTCTATAAATTCTGATTCTGTACTCTCTTTTATATTTGTAAGTATTTTGCCGATTGGCGTTTGTTTTAATAAAATAAAAAATCAAATCAATGAATGCGGCTTTACTAAGATCGAAGGTTGCACAGGAATGCCGGGCAGCTATAAATGATATTAGTGACGTATTCAAGGTCAGCCTTATTTGGGTTCCAGGACATAGAGATATTGAGGGAAACTGTAAAGCTGATGAGCTAGCCAGAAAAGGTACTGCTCTCCAACTGCTCAATGATAAAAGTATCATTGAAATACCCATGGCCACGAGTAAACTAATAATAAAAAACCACATTATCCAAGAGGCCAAGAGGTAATGGAGAAATGAAGATACGTGTCTAACAGCTAGTAGCCTAGCCGCAAATAAACAAGAAGAGAATAAAGGAATTGCTTAGTCTCTCAAGAGACAATATCTCGAAAGTCGTGGCTTGTTTAACCGGTCACTGGCTATTTGGCTGGCATTCCTCGAGACTAGGAATATGAATATTGCAGAAGTTGCAGAGATGAGGAAGAGGAAGAAACAGTCGAGCACTTCCTTTGCAATTGTCCAGCCCTAGCTAAAATCAGAGCAGGTTGTCTAGGTAAATGCTTTTTTTATTCTCTTACAGAACTGTCTGGCGTGGGGTTGTCATCAATACTACGTTTCATAAGAGCCACAAAATGGTTCCACGAAGGAAGAAAAATGAGGTTCCCGTGTAGCACAGTGGTATCACAACGGACCTGTAAGGTCTAAGTGAGTTGGTCGTGCAGACCGTCTATGGCTAAAGACAGCGAGCATGTTGGCGAGCAGGTTTACTCTTTATAGTGAAAAAGGAAATTGTGGTGAGCTGCACGTCACTTGGGCGACTCAACTGAATCATTACACATGTATTGACACACTTGTCCAATTAGTCGTTGTTCAATAGCAACGAAGCATAGCATGACAACGAATATGACCGAAGACTGTGTTGATTTTTTTTCGTATATCACTAACACAATTTTATCGCCAGCCGAAATTTGCACATTTATTTCACACACATTCACACACTCGTCCAATCAGCCGTTGTCCAGACGAGAATGAAGAGTCATTGGTTGGTGTTATTTTTTCATATATACCTATATATATAATTGGCACGTACACCATTTTTGAGTGTTTGGCCGGGCTCCTCCTCCTTTATGTGGTATGAGTCTTGATGTTGGAAATGGAGGGACCTACAGTTTCAAGCCGACTCCGAACGGCAGATATTTTTATGAGGAGATTTTTCATGGCATAAATACACTCGGAGGTTTGCCATTGCCTGCCGAGGGGCGACCGCTATTAGAAAAATGTTTTTCTTAATTTTGGTGTTTCACCGAGATTCGAACCTACGTTCTCTCTATGAATTCCGAATGGTAGTCACGCACCAATCCATTCGGCTACGGTGGCCGCCTATCATATCATTTTTCATATATCACCAACTTAATTTCATTTTATTTTCTTGTAAACACATCCTAAGTGACGTTAGCCCATCAGCTGATTCTGTTAAATTCTCTCAGAGCGGAATCACGGTCTGCTAATGAGCACACCTTTAAAAATCTTTTCACTACGACTTAGGGTATTTAGAGTGGTGGTTACTTAGCATTAAGTTACGTAGGTCGATCGGGTTCATCTCCTCGAAAAGTCTCAATTTGCTTCGATAAATGGGTTACTCGTTGGCACCTTAATGAGCATGAGGACTCCGTTGATTTTCCATGTTAGTGTTTTAGGCAAAGTCGTTTTAGGCATCACATTATTTGTGATGTCTTCAGTGAAGAAACTTGGAAATTATTTCATCATTAGAAAAATGGAAGTCGTCTCAAAAAAACATAGGGCCCATAAACTGATTCGAATGCTGTTTCAAGCATACGAGTATTTATCCATTTTTCACTTGCTTAGTAAACAGTGCGCCACTATATCACTGGAATATTTTACATATATTACAAATACAGTATTAAAAATACATTAAAATTAATGTTTCCTGCATTAAATACAATTACAAATATCACTATTAACAAACTTATATATGCATATATACATTCGATTTGTATGTACATTCATATATATGTATAGGTAAATACATATGCGGCAGTAAATTCTATCCAAATATGTTATCATAAATTTTATAACAGATGCCCGTTTTTATAAACATTTCATTTGTTCGTTGATCTGCCTTGAACAGATGATATTCCTTCAAAGTGGCAGGATTCATTGGTCCCCAATCAGCTACGGGCTTAAAGCTTTCTCTTGTTCGTTCGATTATTGTTCCGTTGGGCCCGTGCCACACCTCGCTTATACCCCAAATCAATAGTTGGCCAATACCAAAACCGGAAAGACACCAACCAAAGGCTGTTAAAAGAAGTAAAATATACTGTAAGTATGCACCTATTGTTTGCAATTTTTTAATTTTTAATATACCATATAATCCATCCTGATAGGTGTAGCCATTGTATTGTAAGGGTGTGTAGTTCACCAATGTGTAGACCAGAACGGCAGTCATGAAGGCGGGTGTAATAATTCCCCAGCATATGCGGTAGTAAAGGGAAGTTTTTATGCCAAGCATGAAGTAAACGTCACGGCATAGGTTTTTTACTCCTGTAAAACAAGAATTACAATCAGTCAATACACGTACCATATTTCGCCATTATAATTGCTTTAGGGCGGACTTACCATATATCCAGCCAACTGCGATTAGCTCGAATATTGCCAATACCAAAGCTATGAATGAAGCCCCGTAAAAGTCCATAAAATTCAATAGATATTGACCACCCGGTGTTATGTAAATAAGACCAATTCCGTAACATACAACAGCGATGCATACTGCTAAAATCCAATTTTCCGTGTTGGTAAATTTATCCTTAAGTACAGTCATTACGCACGAAGCCATGCCCACATTGCTTCCGATACCAAGTACAAACAGCATCAAAAAGAAGAGCACGGAAAATACCTGAACGTTTACACACAATTTACACAACAATTTGTAATACAACAAAGTCAATTCAACGGCTGAGGAAATCTCACTTGGGGCAGAAATTCAAATTTAGATATGGCATCCGGATATGAAATGAAGGCCAGTCCCGTGTTACTCTTCACAACACTTTGTATATCAGATGTATTCGATTCATATGCTAAGTTGCCGAGAATGCCGAATATTATAATGCCAGAGAGTAGGGAGGTGAATGTGTCCAATGAGGTGACAATTGTACAGTCCCTGTACGGAGTATTAGTACATCCAGTATAAAATTATTAAATTACGGTACACAACTCATACGCATAAGTTCTGTATAGGTATGTATGTGATATATAGTGCTGACATTACCTTTTTATGTTGTGTCGGAATCGGTTATATGAGGCGTACATTATGATATTTCCGAAACAAATTGCGAGCGAAAAGAATACTTGAGTAACTGCTGCATACCATACCTGGAATGGAAATACATAGAATATATGGAAATCATTTTTGCAACGATAAATTTTTTAGTTTATGAAAACTTACTTTCGGATCTAGAAGTTTATCCCACTGAGGCTTCAAAAAGTACAAAACACCATTAAGGGCTCCTGGCAGTGTCAGTGAACGTATGAGAAGGATAAACATGACCACATAAGGAAAAAGTGCGAGCACATAGGATGCCTTGCCAGAGCTTTTAATGCCTTTAATAAGTATAGAGGTTATCACAAGCCAAGAAACGGCTAATGCTAGAGCTAATGACCAACTTGGATACCCAATGCCATCGTCTATGGAGTCCTTTTCCCGTAAAATTACTTTTCTAAAATAGAGAATTTGTGAAAAGAATTTTGAAAATTTTTAAAAATATTTTGTATTTTACGTAAAATAAAATTCTGCTGATGTGGTTTTCACTTTCGTTTCATTTGTGGAAACCGTTGTTTTGTTGAGTTTTGAATCGATGCACGCGTCGCCCCATTCCTCACGACAATAACTCCATGGTAATGTCGGATAGCACGACTCAATCAAATATCGAAGAGTTAGAGCCATCAAAGTGGCATAGTATGTGGATACAATAGCTGTGGCAAACACTTGACCATATCCAACGCCTATAAATATTGTAGATTATAAAGGGAGGTGAGAAAAAATTAATTAGGAATCTTTGGAAATATTGATTTGACGGTTATGTAAATATATGCACACATGTTTAATAAAACACCATTTGACAAAATCCGACTTTGTGTACTCATAAGAAAATCCGAAAGAATCTGAAAATGTAAATTAAAAGAATTGATATGTATTTTGGCGATCTGCTGTAGCACGCTAATGGTCGCAAACAAAATATAAATCTTAAATTATAAAATAAAAAAACCATAAAATGAGTAAAAGATTACCGATTTAAAGAAACAAAGTGATTATTGCAAAATATATTGCATTCAAAATTTTACTTGTTTTCTCCAGAACTATTTTTTTCTTTTCTTTATTTTAGTTATTTATTTATTGTCTCCCGATTATTTTTAGAGACTAAGTATTAGTTAAAAAATGTTGACAAATTTAACTTAAAGCAGCTTAGTATTTAGATCTTTGCATAATTATTGCATATGCGAACGCATCTTGAGAGTGGCTCACTAAATTCATATTTAGTCATGTGTACATTGGATACAGCGCTTTAAGAGTTAACAGATCAATAAAGTCAACGGAATTCCTAATTCCGTCACCACATAGTCAATGTGTCTGAAAAATGTAAGTTTTGATTCAAAAATTGCGCCCAGATTCTTGTCTGTGTTATTGCGGCACAACTTATGACCATTTGGTGCATAATCAAAATATGTGACCTGGTCTACGAAAAGGTACCTTACGTGCGAAAACAAGTTTTCGAGAAAACAGCAGTTCAAGTTTAAACTTCTAAAAAAATCAGTCTTTTTCGTATTTTTACTTCTCTTTTTTTTACTTTTAACAAATTTTTAAACAAATTATGACTTTCTGGTTTTCAACATTTTAAAGAGCCTTTCACACACTAATCGAATCAATAAAAAAGTGAAAAATGATTTTTTGACACGTAAGGTACCTTTTCATAGACCAGGTCACATATATTGTTTCAAATTTTTTATCAAAAGTCGAGGCACGGCACTTATTAACATTGAGGTGCAAATGATTTGAGGAACACCAATCAATGAAATTGTTCAAATCCGATTGGAGATCAATGCAATCAGTGGTATTGTGAATCTCCAAAAAATAAATTCAAATCATCTGCATACATAAGGCAATCTGCGCCATCAAATTCCATTGATGTAAACGAGAACCAGCCTAATTATGCTGCTTGTTTTGAAATTTTTGAATCCCGAATTAAACGAAAAAGTACTTTTATATCACAAAACGTGGAACTTTGATCAAACATTCACTGGCAGTCGGAATTAATTCAGATTCGACAATTGATGCAGTATTATTTGAATTGTGGAACCTTTTTCCAAGTACTTTTACTTACTGTCTTATGTTGTCCAAAATATTTAACTTGCACTTTACACTTTAACACTAGATTATACACTTTCTATTTAAGAAAAGATAACAAAAATGTAGTGTGTCTGGCTCCAAATGATTGTTATGCGGTCTGATACTTGGGCGCAACTAAGTAACAGGAGTTTGATATTTATTATAGCGGAATTAGTGCAAACATTTTAATTTTATTTTTTAGGTAGATTATGACTTGTATGCATTTCAAAATAAGTTGATGAATTTAACTCTATAGAAGCTATATCGTTGTACGGCTGTTCTTCCTATTAAACTTTTAACTGTACCGTAGAATGGCGGCTCCATCTAGCGGCAGAATAGTTATGGGGAACAGAAAATAAAATGTTGTAATATATTTACTTAATTATCTTTCCAATAAGCTTTTTATATTTAAATGGGTAAACTTTTACTTATTGTATTGATTTTTTCTTTCATTTATAATTTTTTAAAGATTATCAGCGCTAAGTCCAGGCTTTAAAGCCGATTAAAAAAAAAGTAGTAATATATATTTGCAGATTCTTTGGATTTTGGCATGTGAACTAAAAAAGTATAATTAATTGAAAACGAAAATGATGATCAGGATTACAACTCTGAATAACAGTAATTAAAATATCATTTAAGAAAACTGCTTGAGTTGGACGGGTGGTTTCTATGTTATTTACATTCCATTTACACCTAAGTATGCGAATAGGAGTTATGAGCTCACCTCTCATGATGGGCGAAAAATCAAATACTTTGATGCTCCCACGACTGGAGAATTGCCCCAGCAACATTTCCATGTAGTATACTGGCTTACCAACCAAAAATAAAACTATAATATAGGGAATTACAAAGGCACCACCCCCATTTTCGAGTGCAGTGAACGGGAAACGCCAGACATTGCCTAAACCCACGGAAAGTGCAATGCACGACATGAGAAATTCGATGTCATTGGTCCAGGTATCTCGTGCCTTCCCTGCAGTTTCGACAATAACCGGGTCGTTAGGCAACTGGGGAACATCAGAAACTTTCTATAAAATAAAACAAAATAAATATAAAAAAATATATGTATATGTACGTACCTATATCACGATAAATAACCGAGTTTAATTACTTGTACCTAATTTAAATATATAAGTACGTATGTATATGTATCATAATGGCGGCCGCGGTAGCCGAGTGGTCGTCCCTCGACAGACAATGGCAAACCTCCGAGTGTATTTCTGTTGTGAATAGAAGGCATTCATAAAAAATCATTTGCCGTTCGGAGTCAGCTTAAAAGCTAAAGACGCACGCCACACATATGGTAGAAAGCGGAGCTCAGCCAATTTTATTAGTGCAGCCATAAGTTCTGTTACAAGTCATTCGAAATGGTCATGATTTGCTTTTACACAAGCCTTCAAACAATTAAGCCATTCAGCTATTGCAGCACGAACATTTCCCATGGATATTGACGTCGCTGCTCGAACCAAAGACTTTTCAAGATTTCCAATCTTCTGCGGTTATGAACCCAGGAATATTGTTTTTTAGCCACTGCTGGGTGGATTTTGATTTATGGGCTGGAGCCAAATCTCGCTGGAAAATCCAACACTCTCCATTGAAGAGAGTACTACTCAACTGCTTCACTACGCCTTCAAAGACATCCTCCTGGTACGCTTGTGCCCCATCTATATTTTTTGCGTATTTTGAAGTTTTATTATAGATTTTGTCGTTTTTCTTATTAAAAACTTCTTCAACAGTGACTCTTTCCTCATCTGTGAAAAGAATATTTTCATGGCCGTTGACCGCGGGTCGAGTCTAATTTTCTTCAAGCGCGTTGTCAAAAGATGACCAGTTGAGCGACGGAAGGCTTTCATGCGGTGATCATCTCTTATTAATCATGACATGGATCTGGTCGATACATTCATTTCCCTGGACATGCCTTTCTGCTTTCTAAGGGGATTTCTGCGAATTCTTTCCCTAGCGGTTTTTATGGCTGCACTGGTTCGAACAACGTGAGGGCGTCCACTTCTTTTTCTGCCTGTCACTTGAGACATTAGGGAATAGCGATTGATCGTGCGGTAAACAAATATTCTCGAAATATTAATTTTTTTAGGAATTGATAAGACGCACCTGCACTTTTACCACACTTTTTTAGTGCAATCACTGCAATGCGATTTTCCTCAGCTCCCCACTCCATTGTTAACGAGCGAAATTTGCCACGAAACTGAGTAAATTTATAAGTAGACAATATATACAAACAAAAGCGAAAATAACGGAACTTTTTTATGCGAATTTGTTCTCGCCGTATGCATTGCAAAATTTGTCACAGAATTTCTGGCAATACTAAGTATATATATTTATTATAAATTTTTCCTTCAGCTGGTCTAAAAGGTTACAATAATATTCAGAATTTATTGTTTCGCCAGTTTTCAAGTAATCCACAAATAAAATACCAAAAAAACTGATGCTAACACCTTCTTGCCTGATTTCTGGATATGAACTCGATTTGGAGCCGAAGAACCAGGTCCACATCACAGCTTCTTGTTTTGATTTAGAATCATGGTGATAGACCCAAGTTTTATCCATAGTGATGAATTGATGCACGAAATCCACTTTATGCTTTCGAAAATTCTCTAAATGCTACTGAGAAAGTATTACTTCAATATATCTTCTAGTTACAATTAATAATTTGTTCCACAAATGGAGGGCCCTACAGTTTTAAGCCGACTCCGAACGGCAAATGGTTTTTTTATGAGGAGCTTTTTCATGGCAGAAATACACTCGGAGATTTGCCATTGCCAGCCGAGGTGCGACCGCTATTAGAAAAAACTTTTTCTTCATTTTGGTGTTTCACGGAAATTCGAACCTACGTTCTCTCCGAATTCCGAATGGTAGACACGCACCAATCCATTCGGCTACGGCGGCCGCCGTAAGAAAATGTATTGAATAAATTGATAAATCAAATTAATACTGATGTTTTTTTTCATAAAAATGGGTGGTTTAAAAATGGGTGTGGAATGTAAAAATGTGCATGAATTCATCAAAGATCAGCCAAGACCGTCATTAATTCATGCAATGCATAGCGCATCTAAAAAAATTGTTTTTATGCTGAACGATGGTCTGAAAACCTATGGGGTTTCCGTTTCTAGGAAAAAATGCATACTTGCCATAGTGTACAAATTGTTCAATAATGCACTCCACCCTTGAAAAAGGCAGACACGATCTTGCCTTGTCTGGCTCACGCATTTCTTTCGAAGCAACCAACTACGTGATAAGGCTACTCAAGGGAGAAAATTTGCATATTTTGTCTTCGTTGCGTGTGGCATTTTAAGAATAGAACACTGAATGTTCTAAGCGGATTACACTTATTTGAGAATCAAATACGAAAAAAATAGAGGACAATGGAAAGGCCATAATATTTGGGAGAAACGAAATCGCCATTACTCGACATGCTTTTAGAACGCGCAAATCGCTGCATTAAGATGGGAAGAGAAGCTGCTATTTTTGTAAAGGATAATACAGAGAACAATGTTAGTAGTAAAAAATCGTTTGATCAGTCTTAATGCTAAAACATTATGTGAAATAATAATCCAAGAAAGTTGCTTAAGTAATAACAATACTTTGAAAATAATACCTGTTCCACGGGCTCTGTATTGTCATTGCGTATTGGTACTACCATTTTGCCGTTGCAATCACTGCTTTGTGGTTCGAATTTGGCTCGATACTCGCCCGGTATGGAAGTAGTTGAGGTATTTGTTGATGTTGGTACATACGCGTGGTTAACGAAACCGTTATCGTTAGCCATTTTTATTTGCTTGATAAACTAAGTTGGATTGAACTGGAAAGTAACAATTGGTACCACTGCATTTATATCAAGTTCAAGGCCAGGAAATCGCTCGCTCTGGAAATTAGATTAATATCGAAGCTATCAATAAAACACAAAGAGTTACACTAGTCTACAAAATCTTTACTAAATCATTATATATTAAAACACGATTATAATCGATTTGATACTTTTTATATAAATATTCTTATATATCTAATATTAAACGATAAAATAGTTCTTGTTTCTTTTTTTTTTTTGTATTTTGATAAAGGGGCGGTTTGCTAACTGCTTCCGTTGCAATTTACATGCTAAATTAGAATGGGCAAAGATATGTCTTTCGGCATACTTAGAACTTAGAGTGAACAGTGTTGGAAGAATTTAGGCAGTAAGCTTTTCTGCATGCCAAAAATCCTGTGTTAACCTGTGTAACTTTCAAGAGTTGCCCTTCTGAATTCTTTGCAGCAGAGAAAGCTATTAGTTTTCGAGCACTTCATGGAATTTCTTTCAGGAAATGACTTGGTTGGTCCTTGGATAAAGATGATCTTTTCTATTGGTCCTTTCTCACTTATTCGTCCATTGCATCAGCTTCTATGCAAAATATGGTTGGATGCTTGCCGATTAGAATTTAAGTGTGCTCAGCCCAATCCATAAGAAGGGTGATCCTGTAATCTGTGCGAATTTTCGCGGAATTAGTCTTATAAATATCGCCTATGAGATTTTAGCGAGCGTATTGTATAAAAGGCTGAAGCCCACCATCAACCAACTGATTGGACCTTATGAGGGTGGCTTTAGACCTAGAAAATCCACAATCGACCAAATATTCACAATACGCCAAATCTTGGAAAAAACCATGAAAGAAGAATCGACACCCACCATATTTTCGTCGACTTCAAAGCTACATTCGACAGTGCGAAAAGAAGTTACCTATATGCCGCGATGTCGGAATTGGGTATCCCCGCAAACCTAATACGGCTAAGCAACCGCGAATATCGCAGGCGATGGAATGGTGAGCTGTATGAGCATTACGACGACATAGACATATATATATGTATATATATAATTGGCGCGTACACCCTTTTTGGGTGTTTGGCCGAGCTCCTCCTCCTATTTGTGGTGTGCGCGTCTTGATGTTGTTCCACAAATGGAGGGACCTACAGTTTTAAGCCGACTCCGAACGGCAGATATTTTTATGAGGAGCTTTGTTCATGGCAGGATGTACAGTCGGAGGTTTGCCATTGCCTGCCGAGGGGCGACCGCTATTAGAAAAATGCTTTTCTTAATTTTGATGTTTCACTGAGATTCGAACCGATGTTCTCTCTGTGAATTGCGAATGGTAGTCGCGCACCGACCCATTCGGCTACGGCGGCCGCCAGACGACATAGACATAGTGCAGCAAATAAAGATCCAGCAGCGGAAAAGTATTCGATGCGGTACCAGCTGATGGAAGCAGAGGAAGAGGAAGGCCTCCTCTGCGTTGGAAAGATCAGGGGGAGAAGGGCTTGACTTCACTTGGTTTGTCCAACTGGCGCCGGTTAGTACGGGAAAGAAACGACATGAGCGCTTTGTTAAATTTGGCCAAAATCGCGTAAGCGGTTATTGCGCCAATTAAGGAGAAGAGAAAGTAAGAAAGAGAAGTAATGAAATGTTTCTTTATGAGGCATATTTAGGTTAGGTCAGGTTGCACTTGGTTGATCCCGCAGATCGCACATAGACCAGAAACCAATGCAAGTGTTCGTGTGGAGAGTTTAAGAAATTTATATTTGGTTTTTAATACACAGTTTAGATAATTTAGGTAGGGTTGAAAATTATGCAGAAAATGAGTTTATTCGTGGTTTGCTAAGTGCAGGGCAGTTGTAGAGTTGCTGTTGAGAGTTCCTCTCATAGAGGCATATTTAAATTTCTTTTAAATTTTCGATTTTTCATAGACAACTTATCATTGTAGATTATAAAATTAAGAGACTGCGGTTGCTCACACATCGATTATACTATTCTGGTGAAGTTTCCACATCGTAAATTTAAACCTAAACTATGAGCGCCCTAAACATTATATTTATGCTAAAAAATTAGCCATTATACCAGATACCGTACATCCATTATGTGTATAAACAGAAATATATTATTTTTTAATTTTAAACTAATTGTTATGCTATGCTATGCATTTTATGTTAATTTTATATTTTTTACTTATGTTCTCACTGTGCACTTTAAACGCCCACATTTTATGACTGAAATTAAAATCAGAAAAAAAATATCTGTGTTATTTGGAGAAACTGGTGCGGATGAAGATGAAGTAAAAGGTGTTGAGTATGCGGTAGTTTAAAACCGGCATTTTAGACTAGTTTTGTTGCCTTCTTGGAAACGTTCCTAATTGGGGTTAAAGATAGAGACAATTCGATATAACCTTCAGTATCAGTATCAGTGAAAAGTCAGAGCAGGCGACCAAACAAATACGAGTATTCGTGTCTAATAGAAGTTTGACCGGCAAAAGTCAAACAGAGATTTCTGATATAAAAAAAAAATCAAGTGCTGCTAAATAGGTGCACCTTTCCGCAATACGCCTTGTGCAATTTGTTAGCTTTGTGAGAAATTTAGAAAGCGTACGTTGTTTTTAAAATATTTAAAGTCGTGTTCCTATGTAAACACCCTAAAGGCCCAAAAATGTCACGTGCATCTGCAGCAAAATATTTGAAGAATTCGGAGAAGTACATAAAAAATTAATGCAATGGTACCCCGAAGTCTAAATTGTTGACGACTTCCTCGGAAGAGGACCAAAATAAGTTCAGAAGATCATTGATTTGCTGGCGATAAAGTCGAGCTTATCGTTGCATGAAACTGAAGCAGTTTTAAGTAAAAGTGGTATTTATGCATCCAAAGACACGGATTCGAGGACGTTTACGTGGAGAAAATCGCAAATTCCGGAGCGCATTGAAAAAACCGTTGCTCTCACACATTGAAAAAAGACTTGCATGGGCTAAGGCAAATTCAGAACAGAATTGGACAAACGTAATATTCACGGATGAATCTTACTGTTGGTCCTGGTGTACTGCTGATAGTCGACAAATTCAACAAACTGTTAAGCATCCAGTGGAGGGTTCACATTTGGCGCTGCTTCTTCGAAAAAGTATTCGCTCGTTTATTTGTGTTTATCGCCAATTTGAATACAACTTTGATGAATGCAAGCCCTATTCAAAGCAAAGCAATTTTACCATAGAAGGTGTTTTCAAGAACTAGGTTAGGTTAGATTGAAATGGTTGCCCATAGAGAGGGCATACTTGGACTAAAATTAAAGTTCGTCCTTTGAGAGGAGGAGGAGGGGATGTAGGTATATTTGTTTAAGATTTACGGTGGTGTTAGCCTCTTCGTATTAGTGAGGAAATTCATCATGGTTTTAATATCTATGCCTGCTATATCAGCAGGGGCGGCAAAGAGATGAGAGCCAAGATGCTTAAGCAGGGCAATTAAGGAGAAAACGCTAAGACGATTCCACCTCAGCCTCCATGGAACTGACGCAATAAGGACTCCAAGTAAAGTCAAGTCTCACACACACAGAGTGTATACCAGGCAGCCAATGTCATGTAAGGGCACCCACGAAATTCGAGAGCTTGGATTTTGTTAACCGCAGGAGATCCCTCGAGCGCCTCCGATCCACTGACAACGAAAGATTTCACGACCTTACAAGTTTGTGTACGTGCACAGCGTTTTCTGAGTTGAAGCGAAGCCCACCTTTCCAGGAGCAGACCGCAAGTAGTCAACGGGAAGAATTAGAACAAACAAAGAACTAGAAAAATTTGGATTTTATAAAAAGACATCGATCCCAAGCAACGAAGCCGAATATGGAGTGGAAACAGCAAAATGGGATTGAACTGTTGGATTGGGCTTCACGGGCGCCTGATGTCAATCCTACTGAAAATGATTGGGCAATAGTTAAGGGGGTAGTATGGTTTTTTTTTTTTTTTCATTTTTTTTTTTTTTTGTTTTTAAATTATTCTATAACATCTTAAGATTATTGTGTGAAAGTTTGAAGTGCATTAGAGTAAAATTGACAAAGAAACAAAGGATTAAGTATCTACCTCTCCAACCGGATTTCACGATAGCCGAAAATCTTTAAACGCGTTTTTCTCACACTTGCCTTTTTTACGGTCGGTGTCCACTGTAGATTCATATCTACTGCACCGATTCTTTTCAAATTTGGTTTTTTTGTTTCTTTACTTTATTCACGAGGTAATGACGTTGAGTTTTTTTTTTTTAAATTTTGTCATATTTTAAAACAACAAAGTTTTCAAGTTTTTTTTATGAAAAATCGGTGTTTTGACTTCAAAGCGCTTTAAAAAATTAAAAAAAAAAAAAAAAAAAAAATTCGACGATGAAATCAATTTGGTTTTTTGATTTTAGTTGATCCAGTAATGAGTTCTGAGGGACACCGCAATAAAACTTACTTTTTTATGAGACGTCCGCGAAGATTCGCTGCCACCAACTCATTTCTTCATAAAAATCAATGAAAATTTCACACAATATTCTTTAAATATGACTTTATAATGAAGTAATTTTAAAATTTTGAATAAATCAACTGTGTGGACAAAAAAAATTTCGAAAAATATGCTTGTTTTACACCGAATTAACCATACTACCCCCTTAAGCAAAAGCTCAAAGTAAAAATATGGACGGCCAAAAGTTATCAAGACAAATTCGGCTGATTTGGAGCCGATTACCTCCACAACGTGAGCAGAAATTAACACAAAGTATGAGCCAAGGATGTGAAGCCATTATAGCTAATGGTGATGACTATACAGTTTTTTGAATATATTGCCCATACAATGCAGTTTATTAGAATTTAATTGGTCAAATAGTTTTTAAGTTGTGGCGGTCACGCTTCTATTAACCAGACTGTAAGAGCAAAGTGGTGATTCCTACAATTCCAACAATTCTGGTATGGGCTTTGAAGCCTTCGCAGGAACTGAAGATTAATCAAAAAATCATTTGGATCCATTTGTGTAAGGCCAGTCTGACAAACAAACTCGATGCTAGAGCCTACGGGCACTAACCACCAAATCACATGCCCACTTCAACGCACTCATCTAACACCCCTCTCCCGCTGCGCTTATCGCTTGATGAGTTAAACGAAGACTACTGATGTCTTCACTACACAAGCTTGGGTGTTGTAAACTAATACAGCAACAACAGCAACATGCATTTGGTTGATACAAACAATAATTATGTGAGCAAAACTGTAATACCGCTTTGCATTTGTGCCAACATAAACAGTAGAAATCGAAAAAGCCATGAAAACTACTATTCTAGTGGATAAGGCGGTAGAAGACAAGAGTAGTAGTAGTTGGCCTTTCGAGAAACTGGTAGTTGCAGTAACAATGCTACTGGTATATCTATCCGCAGTTGTACGTAATACACCACTTTATCTATATATATGTACGTATGTATGTGTGCATAAAAGCGTGTTTATGTGTGTATGCACACGTGACATAATAATAGGTTAGTGTCAATGGATTGATGCAATTCCACAAAGTTTGCGTCATTGTTTTCATCGCCTTTGTGTTGTTGTACATTTAGCCTCATAGGAAAAAGTCAATAAAATTAATTAGTACTATGTATGTATGAATGTATACATTTGGATATTTACTGCGTATGAATTTATTCATAGCTATGTATCAGTGAGAATGATGCTATCCCACTTGTAGTTTAAACAGACAGATAAAAACTTAAAAATGAAAATAATAAACATCAGTGAAAGCAGTAGGCTCGGGTGATTAATTAGGACCGTTACACATGCTATTGGTGTAACGGACCCAATTTGCAATGTGGGTCATAATGGTGCTCCATAAATGGAGGGACATACAGTTCACCTCTAAAAGGGGCTTATGAGAAGCTCTTCCATACAAATATACCTTTTTTTTAGCCAAAATTATTTGTTTTTTATCCCTAGTGCGCGTTAGTTTTTATTAATTTTTCCACTTAGGGCAGAACAAATAGAACAACATTTATGAAATTTAGTACCGCTATGACAGTGTTTCCGGCGAATGAGATATTTTTTTTTAAAGGTTTGTTGTTAACCCAGTTTTAGTTTTGATCTTATCATTATTTCATGGAGTGTCGTATATTCAAAATTGGAACATGCTGCTTTATCGGTAGCAGATATATATATACATATATAATTGGCGCGTACACCCTTTTTGAGTGCTTGGTGTGCCTCTTGATGTTGTTCCACAAATGGAGGGACCTACAGTTATAAGCCGACTTCGAACGGCAGATATTTTTATGAGGAGCTTTTTCATGGCAGAAATACACTCGGAGGTTTGCCATTGCTGCAGAGGGGCGACCGCTTTAGAAAAATGTTTTTTTTTTTCTTAATTTTGGTGTTTCACCGAGATTCGAACCGACGTTCTCTCTGTGAATTGCGAATGGTTGTCATGCACCAATCCATTCGGCATGGTGTTTGATTTAGATTTTATTTAAATATGTATTGCCCTTTTGGTTTAATTTAATAAAGTGGGTTTTGAGAAACAAGCAAAAGTTTTCACAAACAAATCAGAAAATTTGAAGTTGCCAAATTCTAACTGCGCATAAAAGAGCTGACTAGCAGCTGTGCGGTGTATATCTAATAATTAGATAGATTACTGTAGGACTACTGCAGTAAATGTCCATAGGACTCCTTTAGACGACAGATCCTACATTTCACTGAAAATGTATTGAGACCTGCTTATCATACAGATGTTTGGAGTCCAAGGTAACCTTTAGATACCTAACATGATGCGAAGTTTCGATAATAGAAACGGTTAGCACAGGCAGAGTTAAATCATAAATTTATCTTCTTCTCGAAAAGAGAACCACATTTATAACAATTTCGGGTATATTTCTTGAAATTATATTTTTGAAAATTACTTTAAAGTAGAGAGGTAGTATTTTGCCCATTTCGTTAACAATGGAACAGAAACACATTCGAATGCGATTTTCTCAGCAACATTTAGAGCATTTTCGAAAGGACAAAGTGGATTTTGTACGTCGATTCATCACTATAGATAAGACTTGGGTCTATCACCATGATTCTAAATCAAAGTAAGAGGCTAAAGAGTAGTGTGAACTTGGTTCTTCGGCTCCTAAACGAGTTCGTGCCCAGAAATCGGCTAAGAAGGTGTTAGCATCAGTTTTCTTGGATGCGAAAGGATTTTTGTTAGTGGATTATTTGCAAACTGGCAAAACAATAAATTATAAATATTATTGTAACCTTTTAGACCAGCTGAAGGAAAAATTCTTGAAAAAGAACCCAGTTTGCAAAAGAAAAAAAATCTTTTTCATCAGGACAATGCATTGTGTCACAAGAGCCTTTTTCTATGACCATGAATCAAAGTTCGAATTGTTAGAGTATCGACATTATTCACCAGATTTGGGTCCTAGCGACTTCCATCTGTTTCCAGACCTAAAGAAATTCATGCGTAAAAACCGTTTTTCATCAAATGATACGGTCTGTGGAACTGTATTTTGCAGCTCTTCCAGTCCGTCGGAACAAGCGTATTGATGTTCGGGGAGTCTATATTGAATAATAAAGAGAATTTCAAACCCTAAAATTGTGTTTTTCTTATCGAATCACAAAACTTATTGAACAACCTAGTAGATAGTATCTGACATATTTACTGATGATAGCATTTTTGATCTCATTATTACTTCTTGCGCGCGGGTTTTTGGGAAAACATTTAGAGTTTTTTCATCTTCCGCGATTTTTTAAAGTTGTGGAACCTGTGGTAAATTTGGGGATTACCATATGTATCATATGTCTCACGTATTTTTTTACACAAATATTTTTTGCACGCATTTCTAAGGAACGTATTTATCTACATTCTAAAAATAGAGTTCAGTGAACTACCTCTTAATAACGGACGACCCTCGGCAGGCAATGCCAAGCCCCAGCGTGAGTTTCTGTTACAAAAAAGCTTTACATAAAAACCAAATACCGTTCGTAGGCAGCATTAAACCGTAAGTCTCACTATTTATAAACATATCAAATTGTAGCGGTGTTCGACTAATCAAATCTTTCAAAATAATAGGTCTATTTATAAGTTCGTGCGGTTTTACAACAGATGGCGTAACTTGATTATTATTCCATCGATCCACATTTCCAAACATTCATTGGAGAGCTACTGTCGTAAGGCACAAACGTCAGTATAAGTTTTTTATTTGAAGCGTAAACAACAATATTTTTACCACACTTGAAAATGTCGAATTTCGTGCCAAATAATGTGTTTTTGCGGGGAATTCTTCTTCATTATTTTAATATGAAGAAAAAAGCAGCCGAAAGTCATCGTATCTTGGTGGAAGTTTATGGTGAGCATGCTCTATCTGAGCGAACGTGCCAGAAGTGGTTTGCACGCTTTAAAAGTGGTGATTTTGGCTTGGAAGACGAAGAACGCGAGGGTGCGCCGCCAAAGTTCATGGATACCGAATTGGAGGAATTGCTCGATCAAGATCCGGCTCAAACGCAAGAAGAGGTTGCAAAAACTTTGGGAGTTGATCAATCAACCATTTCCAAACGTTTAAAAGCCATGGGAATGATCCGAAAGGTAGGCCATTGGGTGCCGTATGAATTGAAGCCAAGAGACGTTGAACGCCGTTTTATGGCATGCGAACAACTGCTTCAACGGCACAAGAGAAAGGGTTTTTTGCATCGAATTGTGACTGGCGATGAAAAGTGGGTCCATTACGACAATCCAAAACGTCGGGCAACGTATGGATACCCTGGCCATGCTTCAACATCGACGTCGGCGCAGAATATTCATGGCCTGAAGGTTATGCTGTGTATCTGGTGGGACCAGCTGGGTGTTGTGTATTATGAGCTACTGAAACCGAATGAAACGATTACGGGGGATGTCTACCGACGACAATTGATGCGTTTGAGCCGAGCACTGCGAGAAAAACGGCCGCAATACGCCGATAGACACGACAAAGTTATTTTGCAACATGACAATGCTCGGCCACATGTTGCACAAGTGGTCAAAACATACTTAGAAACGCTCAAATGGGATGTCCTACCCCACCCGCCGTATAGTCCAGACCTTGCGCCATCCGATTACTATCTCTTCCGATCGATGCAACATGGCCTGGCTGACCAGCACTTCCGTAATTACGATGAAGTCAAAAAATGGATCGATTCGTGGATTGCGGCAAAACCGACCGAATTTTTCACAAAGGGAATCCGTGAATTGCCAGAAAGATGGGAAAAAGTAGTAGTAAGCGATGGACAATATTTTGAATATTAAATTTGTAACCATTTTACGTCAATAAAGTTTCAAATTTCGAAAAACAACCGCACGAACTTATTCATAGTCCTATTATTATTCTTTGACTCTATCGTAGTCTATCTCCGTCGTCTTCTTTTGTATAAATATTCACTTTTATTTTACATATATTTCGTCCAGTAAGCATATCTTAGCTGAAAAGAAATATTCCACGTGCCGGAGACCAGCCCAGACCAACAAACAGAGAAACAGACAAACAAAAAAAAAGAATTGAAAAGCGCACACCATAACTTAATGGTGAAGAACTGGTTTGTGTAGCCCCTAGCTATGAGTTAACTGAAAATTTGAGACGCAAAAGCCAGATAAATTTAATTGAAAATGTTTAAATATTTCAGCGTTTCTAATGTTCTGGCGAGGTACTGTAAACGATAATTTGTATAATCAAACCATCTTTTATTGAAGTCATAAAATAATAACGACAAAATATGCAATTGCATATAAAATTTGGATAAGAAATCCCCGCAGACTTTTTTTGAAATTAATTTTTATTTTTCTAATTACCACAGAAAGTTGAAAGCAGTCTGCAATGAATCAGCTATGTCTGTGCAACTATAATTCAACTACGACGCACAAACCAATCCAGTCTATACTTCCTCCATTTTATTGAGTAGAGTTAATTGTCTTATCACTTTTACTATTACCTATCGGTGGTTCTGCAGGAGCGACTTGTGGCTTAAGTATATTATGTGAAGTCTAGCGGATTAAAACTAGTTCGGTTTTTCGTTTTTTCCTCTAGTATAGAAATAAAACATTATTTTCGCTGAGTTAAAAAAGTCGACTACATAACACATATATTTCTCACTGAGATACATGCATACATACATATATGTATGCATATGTATTGGCTACATTAATTGAGAAAGAAATTAGGTCAGCAAAGGGTTAAAATGAGTCGAGTTAACTAAAAGTTGTAAAGATAGTCAAACATAGACTTTCAGATAAGACAATGAAATCCAAACTCATATGCATTGACATATGCAACGCCAGAGGCTTTGTCGGTTTTATTACTTTATGATAGCTGTACTATTTTTACGTGAAAAGCAGAACTATTTATGTATGTATAAGTATATTTATCCAATAAACAGAATGTGTGACAACCGGCATTTTTTCAATTGGTCTACGAAGGCAGAGAAATTATACCCAGGCAAATGTCAAGTAAGAGTGAGGCAATTTATTTTAAATATACTCGTATGCCCAAAAGGACGAAATGGTCCGCAATTGATTTAGACTGACAGGTTTGCGCATCACCTAAATTGAAAATATAGGGCGAAACTGGCATTATTTTGTTACTTAACTTTTGGATTGACAGGAA
The DNA here is from genome assembly GCF_028408465.1 of Anastrepha ludens. NCBI lineage: Eukaryota > Metazoa > Arthropoda > Insecta > Diptera > Tephritidae > Anastrepha > Anastrepha ludens. The sequence continues at coordinate 77,845,495 of NC_071502.1, forward strand.
ACAGTTGACAGATAGTTTGACTAAACGTTTTTTTTTTGTTAAATGGTTTTTATATCAGAAAGCTTTATTGAAAAATTATATTAACTTAATTTATTTTCATTTATAATAAGAAACATGTGTTACTAAAAAAATATATTAGAAAATGCATGACAAATTTGAGTAGTTGACCCAATTTTAAATTTTTGCGAAATGGTCAAAAAGTAAGGTGAATTTGGGTGTAAAATGAAAAAGCTTTATTTATTCTTGTAAATCAATTTCATCCCCTTCAAAATAATCCCCTCTCAATGAAATACACTTATGCCAACGATTTTTCCAATCCCCGAAACATGCCAAATAGTCCATTTCCAGTATAGCCATCAGCACCTTCTTCGATTCAGCTTTTATCTCCTCAATCGACTCTAAACGCGTTCGCCGGAGTGGTCTCTTGAGTTTTGGGAATAGCCAGAAGTTACACGGAGCCAAATCAGGCGAATACGGTGGTTGCGGAACGAGATGCTTGGAATTTTTGGCGAAATGGTCACGAAGAACGAGTGCAGTGCGAGGCGGTGCATTATCGTGATGCAAAAACCAATAGTTGTTGACCCATAATTCTGGTATTTTTAGACGAATTGCTTCACGTACACGACGCATAACACTCAAATAATATTCCTTATTAACAGTTTGGCCAGGTGGAAGGAATTCATAGTGCACCACACCACGAAAATCGAAAAAAACTGTCATCATGACCTTTATTTTTGAACGACTTTGACGTGCTCTTTTCGGTCTGGCCTCGCCTTTAGCACGATATTCGCTTGATTGGTCGGTTGTTTCAGGGTCGTAAGCATAAATCGAAGTCTCATCTCCCGTAATGATGCATTTGAACTGGTCCTGATAGGCTGAAAGCATTGTTTCACACACATCAACGCGACGACTTTTTTCCAAGAAATTGAGAGTTTTCGGTATCAAACGAGATTTGACTTTTCGTAGGCCCAAATGGTCTTTCAAAATGGTTTTCACAGATCCTTCTGATATTCCGATCATATCAGTAAGGTCTTTAACAGTCAACCGACGATTTTTGAGCACTAACTCCTTCACTTTATTGACGTGTTGGTCATCTGTTGACGTCGATGGTCGTCCGGAGCGCTCCAAGTCATCAACACGTTCTCGACCCTCTTTGAAGTCTTTGTACCTCTTATAAACGTTTTTCTGCGACATGGTCGAATCATCAAATGCCTTCTGCAACATGCTAAACGCTTCCGCAGCCGAAATTTCATTCCGCAAACAAAATTTGATGGCACTTCTCTGCTCAATCAAATCAGACATTGTAAAAATCGAAAAATGCACTCTTGGTCGTTTTGTAAACACAAGCGTAAATATATTATTGATAATGACATTCACATGAAAGTTGGCCCAGATGTTACTAACAGTGCTGCCAACTCATGAAAAAAATAACTTGAGCGATTTTTTAATCCCGCGAAGTTTGACAAATAAATTCACCTTACTTTTTGCCCACAAGTAGTATCAGCGCCAACGAATGTTTTCAAAGTACTATATGTTGTTTAAATTTATACCCTCACCATCATCATAACTCAAATAACCAAAATGTCGCTAAAAATGGCTTAAAAGTCTGCAGTTTTCTATGCCTTCCTAAGAAAAAGTGGTGACACATTTTCATCTTAAGCGATATGTACATGTATGAGGAACCTGCCCTTTTTAAATAACTTGTGCACTCGAACAATTGCCATTGTCTGCCGAGAACCGACTGCTATTAGAAAAAATGCTTCCTATCGATTGTTCTCGAGGTTAGTTTTTACTAAGTTTATACAAGCAGTTTTTTCAGCGGGAAATTCGAAATATGCGCAACCCTCAGGTAATCATAGCTAATTGGACAAGTCAGTTCGTCATTTATTACAATTTTTTTCCCATTTAATTATGCCAAGATTATCACCTCAAATGTTTATCGAGCGTTTACAAATTGTGGAAATTTCAAACCAGTTTTAGCAAATAAAATTGGCGCGTACACTTCTGTTAGGTGTTTGGCCGAGCTCCTCCTCCTATTTGTAGCGTGCGTCTTGATATTCTTCCACAAATGGATTCCGAAAAATTTGAAGTATCAAATTAAAAGAAAGAAATTAAAAGTATTATTGCAATGCAAATTCTTCAATTTCCAAGAAAATGTGTTTAGTCTACTTATTGAAGCGATGTAATGTTACACTTCATGCTTGAATAAATAAAACATAATACATTTTCTTCAAGTAGTTGTTTACAAAGCGTTGAATGATTATTTCACACGTTTTAACCTTTTTACCGAATCCTAATAAAATATTTGTGCTAAAGCATGATTTTTGTAAAATACCATCTTTCATGTATTTTGTATTGGTGGGGAAAAATAGTCCATGACTACATTTTGACAAACGTGAAGTGTAGGGGTTGAGAAAAGAATTCATCCGCAGGTTTTGTATGTAACAGGTTCAGTTCTAAATTAGGAGACTCCACTTTAAATGCTTTACTGTTCTGTATGTATATGTTATGTATAGGTAGATTTTAATAATAATTTTTTTTAATATAACTTTAGTTATGTACATATAACGGGTGATGACAAAAAAATCACACTTTTGTATTGGAAAAACATTATAAATAGGATTTATTTTATTTTTTCATAGAAAGTTATCAGTAAATTTATTTGCTGTTGTAGAACATTAAGAAAAAATATTTTTTATTTGAGAAAGGTCCTTATCAGCTATACGTCGGAGCCTTGCGGGGATACTTTCGAATGACCGCTGGATGGCAGTATTATCTATCTCGTATGCATAGATTATTTTTAGAGTTCTTCACAATTTTTAGCTCTCCAGTTGCTCTTGTATACTATTGATCTTAAAAGTCCAGAGAAATACTCTGGGTGACATTGGGTCAAGTTTGAGGGATTTGGTACAAAAGTAAATTCCGCGTATTCAAAAGCTTCTGCGTTTTAACGGCGTAATCGGATAATGCTTTGTTAGGCCGGAAGACAAAGTTGTCATTCGAATAATATTTTTAAAGAAAGGAATCCATATTTTACTCAAAGATGTTTTCTTCATGGCTTGGACAAAGGCTTCGAAATTCCTTTCCCGGATTGTGCGAAGTAGAGCATTACTTTTGGTTCATATTTGTGCTTGAACTTCAATTTCACATTGATGTCACATTTTGAAACCCTATTTGTAAAAATACCGATCATTTATAGACACCTGAGGTTTATATATAAATGAGGTTTGCTGATAGGAAAATAACTGTACTATTTCTATTTTGCTGTAATTTCGAATCATCTATCGGCATTGCGGCTTCATGTTAGACATTTATTTGACGGTGTATTTTGGTGATTTAAGGGGGGAGCCTGGTTTATGAGGTCTAAAAAGTGCATCTCTTTGCGATTTTTGTTTTTAAGGAAAAAATTAATTTTGCACTGCAAAGTTTTTTCTATCTTTTAATGAACATTTAAAAAGTATAAAAAATTTGTGTACTGGTTAAAATAAGTTGAAAAAAATGTTTAATATAGAAATTAGTAGAGCGCTGCAACGCTGGAGTTTCCAACTGGCGTACAAGATACAGCTCGTAATTATTATCTAAAGCAAAAAATTCAAATGGAGAAATTCCAAACTTTCAACTTTTTGGAGGTTTTAAAGAAAAAAATGTCTTTCTATAAAAAAAAAATTCACTTCAACTTGGTACAAAAATCTTGGAAAAAATTATTTTTATCTATTTTGTTAGTTCAAATAGAAGAGAATTTAATACTGAAGGGAACAAGCTATGATTCATTTCAAAAGGTTCATTAATTTTTTTTCATTCATGTACGCCAATTCAAAGAAATCATAAAAATGAAAAGTCGAGAAAAGAAGATAAAGTTTGTACTATAGCTGTCCGGTCACAGCGTAACTACCTAACGCTCGCCTACCTTTGGCTTTGTATATATCTACGGAAATATTGAGAATTAGGCTCTGTAACTTTGTGTGAATATTCTGAAATATATTAGGAATCGCTTAAAACGAAAAAAAAATATTGATTTTTTTGACCTTATAAACCAGGCTCCCTCCCCCCTTAACCTTTTTCGCAAATTTATTTGAAGTTTTCTTACGGTTTCGCAGATGTTGCTTTGATGGCAATTAATTTCTGCAGCTGCGTTACGTTGGCTTATGTTATCCTTAATGTTGGATAGGTCCGGTTTTGTCATAATCAATGGAATCCTTCAACTGTCACAGTTTCTTTTCACACTCATAGCCTTAAGAATTCTGTATAAAGTAGCTCATGGAATACCTTCGTTTTTAAATTGGTTAATAGTAAATATTTCGCCAAGCTTTCGTATTTTTATAGAGCTGCAAAATATGCTCGCGAATGTTATTGCTTTGAACACATCTTTATGAAAATCTTTTTTTCTCTGGAACAAGAAATTACGAAGTGAATTCATTAGTATATTATTACCGATTCTATGCGTTAGCTTTTAAATTTAAAGAGTTTAACAAACGTTTAGTTTTTTTGTAATCACCCTTTATCTGATTGCTTATGCTTGTTTGATGAAGCAGAATAAATAGGTTTAGAGGTTTTGGGTTTGCATATTTTTCTTAAGTTCTATTTAATGTCTTTTTTTGTATTAAATATTACTTCAAAAGGTCTCTTGTATCGGGTGGTTTTGTTTTAGCTGCAAGTGAACTATCGATATCTAGAATTATGGTTTGACAGTGTTGCCACTACCAGCAGTCTCGCTTCCTAATTGCAGAAATTTAAATTGAAAAGGAATAAATCTGTTCCCGAAGTTCATAGACCACTGGCAGACTCCACGGTAGTTTTTTCTTTGGAAATGAGCTACCGTTACAGGGAACTGCGAGCGCTATCGAGCCATGCGGACCTAATTTTTGCTTACAAAAATTAATTAGCTAAATAGCAATGACAGTTGGTTCCAACAACACGGCGCTACTTACCATACAGCGCGCTACCCAATTGATTTATACGAAAAAAGATAATCATTTCAACAATTATCATTATTATCATTGTAAGTTCACATGCACTTAAAAATATCCGATACTTGCACTCTGATTTGTGATATGTCTGTACCTGGATCATGTGTTTTTTGAATACACTTTACAAAATTTATTACTTTAAGATTTGTTTGAATTAGTAAATAATCGTATGTGATTATTAAAATCAGTTTGTCTTAAATTTTAATGATTTCAGTTTTTGGATTTTTATTCATATTAAAAAATGTATGCCCCACGGTTAATACCGGGACGAATCCGGGTTGCCGTGTTCCCGGGATTACTTGAAAGACATCCTGAAAGTCTGGGACCAAAATTTTCCGCTAATAATGGGTTATTCAATAGGTGCGCTTCAACTTTTTTCCGATAGGGAGGGCGAACGACGCAATATTTTTTATTTTTCGCTTGTCATTTGGAAACTTCATTAGTATACATTTCATCATGGAACTCTACACACTTGAGCAACGATTACAAATCGTGGAAATTTTTTATGAAAATAATCGTTCTGTTGCTGCTACTTTAAGAGCATTACGGCCATTTTACGGTCCATTTAACAAGCCGTCCCGTTTTGATGTTATGTGAAGTCATTGGTCTACAGTAACAAGCCGGCGACGATTTGTGAGCTCAGAGCCAATATTGAACGCGAAATTGCTGGAATTTCGGCCAGATTTATGCAAAAGAGTGGTCGAAAATTGGGTTCAACGATTGGACTTCGTAAAACGTGCACGCGGTGGTCATGCAAAAGAAATCGAATTTCATACTTAAATGTATATGTTCAAACTCGATAATAAAAAAAAAAATTAGTTAAAAAAGTCAAACCGTTTGTGTTTTATTCAAAAAAGTTCAAAAGTTGAAGCGTTCTTACTGAAAAACCCTATATTAGGACCCCTAGCATACATCCATGGGATAGCATGGATTTAGTTGCTTGTTGTTACTCTGTTTTGCGAAAGTATCCTTGTGCACCATGGAGCTTTTCAATGTCGTTGGTCTACATGAATAATATCCTAACAGCGAGCGCACCATTTGTAGAATACTCTTTCAAATCTCAGAAAAAGTAGTAAACATTTTGCGGAAAATTCTAATTTCCATAAATTCATTCCTTTTCATTTCAATTTAGACGTAACCGCACACCTCGTAAAAAGCTGTTCATTGCAAATGTGAGTTCACTCTATAGGAAAATTAATTTTGCCAATAAAAATTATATTTTTTTGTATTTTTATGAGTATTCAATTAATTACAATACATTGAACACTTGGCTAGTTTCGCTCAAAATAAACAAAGCTTAAATTAAAATTCGCGGTCAACTGCGTTTATACACAGGTGCATATTTCAGTTTTCATAAGTCCATGTCTCGAATCACTTGAAATTCCACACTTTTTTACGCAGATGTGCATATGTATTAGTATATAAGCACATACTTATATAATAATAATTTTAGATATCACATATATTCATATTTATCATAAATAAACACTATTCATTTAATTAAACACTCACTGCAGTTAGACTTGAATACATACACACATATGCATGTATTTACTTAACAATTGTACAAACATACATTCTATTTTTATAAATATGTACATAGTGTACTTTTTTATAATTAATGATGCACTGTTGTACACTTGTAAATACATACATAAATCCAATATCCCTTGTTTAATCCTTGAAAATAATAATAAAAAACGCACCATTTACATTAGAAGCCATACACATATATATGTACGTATGTATATTATTAGATGTTACGATTCGCGTTCTTCAGTCGCTAATAATTTAACTTGTTCTTGTTTTCAGTTAGCTCACTGGTGTAGGTCTTGTTATTTGGGCAGATACTCGCAAACTGAGTGTTGTAGCGCCAGCAGCACCTAAACTTGTTCCAACAGCGACGCCGGCACAATGGCAGCAATAAAGTCAATTGAAAACGTCAAATGTATACACTCATACATACATATGCACCTACAAACAATATGTTTTGGCTCAGACAAAGCGTTGCACGTGCGATCGCACTCCATCGACAACAATTGGCAATAGCGCTGAGAGAGTAAAAAACGGAATATTTGAAATTGAAGTTACTACAATACATACATATGCCCATTTTACATGCATACATACGTATATCTCCATACGTGTATACCTCCCGAATTTGCCTCACATTTTAACGGTGAACTCTACCTTTTGATATACAGTAAAAATTTTAAGCAGATTGAAATGTACGCTTGAACATATCACCGCTAATCAAGTAGTACAGGTACATACATACATGCATTGTTTAAAGTATGTTTTTTAAGCTGATTATGGTAGCGGCGCAAGGTTTTATAGCCACTGATCACTGGCACACCATCGACAAAATCATTTATAAAAACACACATTTACGCTCGTGTCAGTGTTGCCGTTTTAAATTTTCGTGCGGAGTGAAAATGCAAAACGCATGAAATCGCTGGAATGCTTTGGAAAAAAGGATGGTTAATTATGAATTATTGAAAACTATGCAACAAAAATTTTTTTTATACCAATTTTCGTATAATTTTCTAATAAAGTATTTATTCATAACTGTAAAAAAGCGAGGAAAATATTGTATTATTTCTTGGAATGAAAATTTATGTTATTTATTCCGATAATGTAGTAAAAAGGATTCATTATTTTTGCATGAAACTGAAGGAAATTATCCGATTTAGATCAAATATTGCACTGTTTTATTAGATAAGTTGAACTGTAAATCCATCTCATAGAAGTACTCGACCTATTGGCAAACGCCACAAGCTTTTCTTGATGTAAATTTTTCACCAACAAAATCATTTGCCATGGGCAGAAACAATTGGTAATCATTTGGTGCATGCATAAGGGCCTCACAACCCCGGAGCTTCTGGCAAGTCTCACCGTAATGTGTAGCCTGGCGTTATTCTGATGGAACAAAATTTCTTTCTTGCCAGTTATAGGGTAGGCCATGCAAAATTTGCTTTTTGAATCGGCTATAAAAAAAAACTAATCAAAATTTTTCCAACCTTTTTTTTTATTTTGAAGATTCAACATTGTCATTTATGAATGAAAAATAATATCGTTCAAATGACTGCCACAAATGGCTTTACAGTAGGCCATTCGATCAACCCAATTTTTAAGCACATTTTCGATTGTTTGGGCTCCAATTTCATGAATGGGAACTTCGATTTCGTGTTTTAAAGCATCAATCGTCTCTGGATGGTTCGCATAGCATTTGTCCTTAACGGTTCGCCACAAAAAAATAGTCCAACGCGCTTAAATCACAGCTCCGAGGCGGCCAATTGATATCGGAATTTCGGCTGATTATTCGGTTTTCAAAAACGGTAGCCAAAAGTTCGAGTGTAACTTTGGCAGTGTGACAAATTGCACCATCCTGTTGAAACCAAATGTCCTCCATGTCATCCTCTTCAATTTTTGGAAACAAAAACTCGTTGAGCATGTCACGGTAACGCTCGCCATTTACTGTAATCGCGACTCCTCGCTCATTTTCGAAAAAAATGGCACGATGATGCCGCCAGACCAAAAACCGCACCAAACAGTGACTCGTTGTGGATGCATTTGCTTCTCTACAGTAACGTGTGGATTTTCTGAGCCCCAAATCCGACAATTTTGCTTATTGACGTAGCCACCGATGTGAAAATCAGAAAAGAAGAAGAAGACTCACCACTTTGGAAATAGGTTTTCAATATTTCCCAATTTTGTTCAAGCGTATAGCATCCCATTTCGTAAATGTCAAACCTTTAAGTAAATTATGAACACATTTGACATGCCATTTGTGTTACCATTCTCAAAAAAATAGGTGGTTCCAAAAGCAAGCGCTATATGGTCCACCCTTTACATTCAGATGGTGCAATTGCAACATACAATACAGGTCCGAATTAAAAGTTCGGCCTTACGGGAGCAGCTCATAATAGATACTTCCCTGCTAATCCCACTTGACTTACAATAAAACCTTCCCGTTCGTCAATCCTAGCTTGGCTACTTTCCATCGCTAGCCATCATCCGCTTTAGAAATGAGTAGGTTTTGTTGTGGTTCGATTTCTTTTTGTTTGAACCTTTTTAATGTGCAATGCTTAGCTTCTGGGACTACAAAGAAGTGTTTAAATACCATGAAACACAATATTAATTTTCGGTCGCTTGGCTTGAGTTTTCGCCGGTATCTGTAAAATAGGAATTGGCTCAGAAGGTTTTTAATATAGAAAAGATATTAAATTAATTAAATATTAAATAAAATTATTAAATATAAGTATAAAAAATTAGTATTTCTATTAAACCTTCATTGATTTCAATATTTCTTGAAATTCTAGGAGATACGATACGATACGATAATTACGTTCCCCGCAGCCGAATGAGTTTGTACGTGACTGTGCGGTTATGTGCATATCCGGGTTTGAAACCCGCTGTGGCCATGAATCATAAAATGATGTTACTACAGCGCTCACTACAAGTTTAGTAAGATAAGCTAGAATCTAATTAAAAAATGGTTATAACATTTTCCCTTTGGCGGGGCTTTTCGAAGAAAGCCGTCTAAAGCTCACTAATCTATCGTGTTAGTCGTGGTCTAATGCAGGGATAATATAATATATATAATAAATATTTATGGTTACACTGTTTTTTTGATAGACTTCTAGCACAATTCTTCTGCCTGGAGGACAGGACAGACTTTAGAACTCTTTTTTTTAAGCCCATGTAAAACAAATTACGAACCTAATGAACCATTTTGAACTTCATGCTAATATTTTAACTTTCTAATTTCAGCACCTTTTATATATCGGACTGACGTTATCGATACTTTCAGAAAATGATTAGAAGAAGCTAAACAGCTTTAGATTTCCATGCTTAACCTGCATTGTATTATAAAGAAATTGCAATAGAAGTTCGGATGCAGCTATGATCTGATTTCAACCATGCCAAGAGTTTCCTTATGAAGGGAAAAATAAGCAACTCCGAGTTGCTTAGAGTAACCCATAAAGTGAAGGTTGCCTGTGAAGTGCGAAGAAGGAAATAGCAATGGATTGCGTTACGGTGGAACCCATTCCAACAAGTAGGGTGTGCAGTTGGGAGACCTTGTATAAGCTGGCGAAGATAAGCCGAATATGAAATGGCCACTTTCGGCGTATCATGGGGCGACTTAAGCGTCATAGCGCAAAATCGTATCCGATGGCATTCTAGAGTAGTTGACGCTCTATGATCCACTAGAAGTGAAAGGAAAACATATATACATATGTATATACAGCGGACACTCACGGTTCCACAATTTTCGTCCGCTTATGGGGAGTGTCCGCTTATGGGGGTTTAAAAAACTCTAGGTTAAAATTACTATCCCACCTCTTTAAATAATTTTTTATGTTCTTTTATGGTACGTTCAGTTTTTTTCATATTTATTGAAAAATATATATGTATGTATGTACATTTTTATATTGGGAACAATGAGTATATTTACACATTTGAATATACATATTGAATTGAACATATTTTTATTTTAGGCTTCAAAAATTCATATACCGTAGTCTGTCGTAGATTTTCCTGTTTATGTTTCAGAAAAAGGTTTTCAAGATGACATTCTAAAGTCTTGGCGTATTGGAATCCAGTAATATCGTCTCTTAGAAATTGTTTAATGCGACGCAGTTGTTCTAATGCTTCAGGATATGACTTGATCTGACATTAATCCTGGACACATACATGATTTGAGTCTTCGCTCTCTCCATCAGATAATTCCTCAGTATTAATTTCGTCAATGACAACGTCAATATTATTGTCTTCTGTATTAACAACTTCGTCGATTAACAAAAACTCTTCTGCATACTGACCTTGGTGATTTTCATTTAAAATCTTTATCAAAGCCGCTAGTGTCGATATGGGAATATCATCCTCTGCCTCGAAGTCAGAACATTCAAGCGGAGATTTTTGAAACCCGGCTTTCGAAAAACAATTCTTAATTTTTTCTGCCGTTACGTTGTCCCATGAAGATTTACTAAAAAAAACAGCCTCCAAAATGTCAAAAGTTTTGAAAGTCTGCCCATTGGAATGTCTCCTAATTTTGTCAAAATATGTTTGATTATATGGCATCTGTAATGACACTTAAAATTTTGTATTATACCCTGATCGAGGGGCTGACAAACGGATGTTGTATTAGCAGGTAAAAAGATCAACTTTATGTTATCTAGTTTAATATCTCGAGGGTGAGTTTAGCATTGTCCAAAAATAATAACATTTTTCTCTTCTGGCAGCCCATTTTTTTATCAAGCATTTCTAGCCACTCACACATAATTTCACGATTTGGCACACAATCCTCGAAATTAACCTCTGAAGATTCCCCACATATTCTTTTGAAAGTCACATTATGACGCCTACGCCATTTCTCCAACCATCCATTTGACGCAGAAAAATTTTGAATACCTAATCGGCCAGCGATTTCTTTTGCTTTTTCCTTTATAATAATACCCGATATTGGTATATTTTGGCTTCTGGCCTTAACGAACCATTCGAAACTCAAATGGTCAATTTTTGAGCCATCGGCGCTTAAGAACTTTTTCTTTTTGTTGACGTTATCACCGCCCATCCATATTCTTTTAATATCTTTTATTTCAACTATTGTCTATCTACTATCTTTGTTGTCCGTGGATTAGAGTATCGCGTCCGCTTATGAGAGGTTTTTATTGTTTTCTTTACTTATTTGTTCAGTGATATATTTTGCTTGTCCGTTACCGAGAGGTCCGCGTCCGCTTTCGAGAGGTGATTAGAGCAAAAAAAATGAGAAAAAGTGTCCGCGTCCGGTTATTAGAGTGTCCGGTTATTAGAGTGGAATTCGTTCTAAAAACACAACATAAAGCTTGGTTCCTCAGTTTTTGTACGGTTATGGGGAGTGTCCGCTTATTGGAGGTGTCCGCAACGGGAGGTTTCACTGTATATATATTTCAAGCAAACATTTGACGGTAGTACGCAAGTATCAGAATAAGCCTTTCTGGACTTTCAAGAATAAATACGCCACGAACTTCATAAATGCTTAATCAACGATTACGCCATCCTGCACGATTTGTTTCTGCAAAATGACTGAATTCGTTTCATGTAGAAAGAAAGTTTTCTGAAAAAACTGAAAATTCTATAGAATTATTATGGAGATATTGATATTAATCCGCCGTCCATGCACATTGGTGTGATGGTCTATTTGGATATCCTTTATTATTGTATTTAGCTGAAAGAATTAGTCTTTTTGAATTTTTTTCAACATAATAATAAATGAATGTAATGAACCACATAAAAAAAATCATAAAGGGTGTTTCTTTTAGAGGTTAGGTTTTCAAGTTGGCACTACTTTTTTCGTAGATGGTCTTTTTGACAGCTGTCACTTGATTTATGCTCAGTTTGGTTTGCCATTTCATAATGAATAGACTTACACCTGAACAACGTTTGCAAATCGTGCAAATTTGGGCCCAAAACGAGATGGCCACCGATCCCGATTTTCACAAGAAAATTTTGTACAGCGATGAAGCTCACTTTTGGTTGAATGGGTATGTCAATAAGCAAAATTGTGCGCATTTGGAGTGAACATAACCCACAAGCCATTGCTGAGACGCCGTTACATCCTCAGAAAGTCACTGTTTGGTGTGCTCTATGGGCAGAGGGAATCATTGGTCCATATTTCTTTAAACATGAAGCCGGCCATAATGTTACAGTCAATGGAGAGCGCTATAGAGCCATGATTAATGACTTTTTCGTGCCTGAATTGGACGATGTTGATGTGGACGACCTTAGGTTCCAACAAGACGGCGCTACATGCCATACAGCCGACGCAACAATCGATTTATTGAAGGAAACTTTTGGTGAGCGCATTATCTCGCGCCGTGGACCTGTGGCGTGGCCTCCAAGATCGTGCGATATAACACCGCTGGACTATTTCTTGTGGGGCTATGTGAAGTCGCTTGTCTACGCAGATAAGCCCGAGACGATTGACGTCTTGGAAGAGTATATTCGTCGCGTTATTGCTGACATACGGCCCCAATTGCTGCAAAAAGTGGTCGAAAGTTGGGCCTCTCGGCTGGAACTTATTCGAGCCAGCCGCGGCGGCCACTTGCCCGAAATCATTTTTAAAACATAATGGCAAATATTTATAATAAAGCTAAATTCTTGGCCATAACATTAAATTATATACGTTTTATTTCATCTTGAAAACCTAACCTCTAAAAAAAACACCCTTTAGTTGTTTTTTGCATATCGCGGATACTTTTTTAAGAGCTTGAGAACTTAAAAAATTAATATAGGGCTTTTGAATAAGAGGCCTTATTTTGATATTCAAAGAAAAATGCTATTTTTTAATATAAATGATCGGTATTTTATTTCATTATAAAGAGGAAGGTATGCCATTAATAGTGGGAAATAACATAAAGCAAATGACCACCACGACTTTTCCATAACCGAATTCCAAAGAGGGTGCCCTATGACCTCGACAGCCTCACGAATTCCATCTTTGAGGTCTTGAATCGACCCTGGGCTGTTGGCGTAGACCTTCTCTTTCACGTGGCCCCAAAGAAAAAAGTGACAAGGTGTTAAATCACAAGATCTCGGTGGCCAATTGTGATCATCTCTTCGAGAGATAACACGGTCCAGAATTCGTGAGGCTATCGAGGATATAGGGCAGCCACTTTGCAATTCGGTTATGGAAAATTTCATGAAAAGGATGTTGTCCTGTAAGCGTGGTCGAGGTGGTCCTTTGCCTGATGTTATTTTCCACTATTAACGGCATAGCTTAATTAATTAAACATCCGATCATTTGTATTAAAAAATATAATTTTTCTTTGAATATCAAAATAACATCTCTTATTGCAAAACCCTTTATGTATGTACATGTAGATACGTAATTCTGGAATATAAAACACTTTCGTTGTATGACGCAGAAGGTGATTAGCGTCCCTCATAACTTAGTGTCAATATACATATGTGTTTTTTTTGTAAGAATTCCCAATTCCGTTTTGTGGAAGTATGGAATTAATTTATTTTGGCTCATTTAGTAGTTTGTACATACATATCAGTGAACAAGTTATTTCACGTAATTTTGAAATTGTGTTCTGCGAATGTAGAAACTTGCCTAGTAACTTTTTCAAATGGGATAGCAACACTTTGTAAATGTTGAATAATACTTTAGGGTTCTAATTTACCTAAATATTATGTCTTTCATGGCTACACTCGGGTAAGTGTGCACATCCAAAAATGATGGAACACAAAATTGCAACCATCAGAGAGGCGTGACGTCACCCTACAGCAGTTGCTTTTGAGAAATGCGAAAATGTGACAAAAAATAAAGTAAGAAGAAGAACTACTTACACAACACACAAATAAATTGCACAAGTGGCATCCGACAGAGGTGGCTCCCTTCTCAAATGGTTTTAACAGTACGCGGTAACAAGCAGATGCAATCTTTGACGTATTGCATTAGAACAATAACGGACGTTGTGTATAGTGCTCAATCCGCCTCCCCGTCGAAATACATCACGGCAGTACCGAAGGTAGGCGGTTTAGTTCGGGTTAGGCTTCTGATGGTTCCTCCATGTAAAAGAAATAAGTTCATTGAGAGCGGAATACCGATTCAAGATGGGCGCCACCTTCGGATTTTGTAATCGTGGTGCATATCCATATACACACATGTGTATGCAAATATTTTGCAAGTATGTATGAAAGTAGAGAGAATGCGCAAATTGTGGCAACGGTAATTGGTTTTCATTGAATTTGGCAGGATACCCTGTTGAGTTATGTCACGGCAGAGCTTGTTTACAAAGCTCACGAAGTCTATGCACAAGTATTACATTTTGTCAGTGAATATTTTCCGCAGACAGCAATTCATATGAGAAAGTTTTTAATTAAAACTGTCTGCCGTTTGGAGGAGGCATAAAACTATAGGCACCTTCATTTGTCCGACAACATAAAATTAGAGGAGAAGCTCGGCCAAACATCTAATAAAGGATACGTGGCAATTTTTTGTTTTTTGGTGGGTGAGACAGGGTTCAAAAAGCCTTCGCTCTTACAGCGGCCGTTGTCAACTGCGTTGAGTGGTGTGGCCACTAAAGTAATCCCTCCTATCCTTCTGGGGAGTCTCCCTTCCTACTACTTTCTGAATTACTTCGAGAGGGTCCAGAACTGCGTCCGTGAAATGTACCAGTTGTACCTGTCCTGCTTGTCTTCGTATGTCTCTATCTGTGCCGTGTTTGTCTTTATTGACCACAATTGGTTCCTGCGTCCTATCCTTTTGACATATGGAGGCTTTATGTCATCTGTAGTCTCGATTGCTCTAATTCTGCCTAAGATTTTTGGACAATTGCACGTTGGCAACGGCGAATATCGCAGACGATGGAACGATGAGCTGTATGAGCTTTACGACGACATAGACATAGCGCAGCGAATAAATATCCAGCGGCTACGTTGGCTGGTCATGTCGTGCGAATGGATACAAACGCTCCGGCTTTGAAAGTATTCGATGCGGTACCAGCTGGTGGTGGCAGAGGAAGAAGAAGGCCTCCTCTGCATTGGAAAGATCAGGTGGAGAAGGACTTGGCTTCACTTGGTGTGTCCAATTGGCGCCGATTAGCACGAGAAAGAAACGACTGGCGGGCTTTGTTAAACTAGGCCAAAATCGCGTAAGCGGTCATCGCGCCAATTAAGAACAAGAAGTCTCGATTGCTCCGCTTTTTGAATCAAAAGGAACATCTGAAGAATTTGATATCACATTACACATAATACAACTTTCTCGGTTTAAGGTATTTTTAAATAAATCGTAAATCGAAATTTTTTATACGAGAGGGGGCATGATTTCTGTTTATTTTCGTCACTACTAATTAAAAAAACAGATTAGCCATACCAAATTGATTCCACATGTCATAAAAAATATCAGATTATAACGATAGCTTAAGCTTATTTTGATGTTTATTTTTAGATGAGCCACGACATAACTAAAAGGTAAGTACAAAAACCAAGCATCTTCACTAAATATTAGTTTATTATGAATATTTTATTTAGTATTTCTTTGTATTTAATTCGGTCGTACAAACGAATAGATTGGTTTAAATAAAAAAAGATGGACACTTAAACAGTTCTTTAGATATTTAATTTTTCTTTACGGAGTGCAAAGTCACAGTGTTAGCGCCGCCCCATACATTTTGCGCAGAATACACGAAACGGGGCCACACCAGCTGTGTCACTCATTCTTTCGGTTGTTATAAATATGCTTACATATTTTCTAAAAGATTCAAAATTCGTTCCAGTTTTTCGGACAATCTGCTAATAACTGAACTTTCTTAATGTTCAATTAGGCCGTGGTTCTTAAATGCGAATAGATTAACCCTAGCTTGTAAGAAAAAATCGTTTAAAAAACCAAACCTGTGATAAATATATAAATATAATGATGTAGAATTAAGATTTATATCATATTCTGTAAATTGTGCGATAACATAAATATTGTAACGTTTTTCTACTTAATAAACTCTTTCTTATATTTTCTTGTTACATCTTGCCAACAGTCTTGCTGTCCTACTGGGTTTGTGATCGTTACTAGTTCTAATGCGTATGAAATACTTCTATATCAGAAAATTATTGCATACTTCTAGGCCGTCACCTAAATACCGTGTGCAGTTAAGCAGCCAGTGGCAAATCTAATTTTGACCATTTATTTAGTGATTTAAACAGAAACAAATTCGAGAAAGATAATAAATAAAACTATAATGGTCCGAAAATGTTGATTCTCTAATGAAATTCTGGCAGCCAAGCTAATTAGTAATATCGGTAAACAGGTTTTTGATATAAAAGAAACAGGATTTTATTATATGAGTACCAGGGAATGCCAATTATATTCGGATATATCTGCCGTCTATAAGGAAATAGGAGCACGATCTAAGTTTCTGACCCTCTAGCTGACCAATTTTATTTTTGAACTGATGAATTCTTTAGCCCATTCTGACAATTGATTTTTTCACTTGAACTATAGAAGATGTAACAACTGCAAAGGAAAAATAACAACTTTTTGAGCTAATTTGCCGACGGAATACACAGAAACAACTTCTTCGTATTATCCGAGATTTATATGTTTAGTTTGTAGGAAATGTCGTTTTTTGCATCAATTGAAGTCTTCACAACTTCTTCGGTTTTTAATCAAGTTGAATAACATATTTTTTAATAACAAAATAAAAATAAACAAAACTCAGTTCACTCAACTCATAATAAATTCATCAAATAGAATTATTATGTACGAGTATATAATTAGCATTTACATCCTTTATTGGGTGTTTGGCCGAGCTCCTCCTTCCTTTTGTGGTGTACGTAGGGATGTTTCTTTACAAATGGAAATATCTACAGTTTCTGGCCACCTCCGAAAGGCAAACGGTTTTTATGAGGAGCCTTTTTCACGGCAAAAATACAATCGGAGATTTGCCATTGCCTGCCGAGGGGCGACCGCCATTAGAAAAATCTTTTTCTTCATTTTGATGTTTCATGAAGATTCGAACCAACGTTTTCCGAATGCTTCTTGAAAAACAAAATGTTTGATTTAAGGTAACGCTATCCGATCTAATGTTAGAAAATTATTGACCACCCACGTAATATGTTTGGATGTTTAGATAAGCGCGCGGAAGTATTTTGTCGAGAGCAAACGCAAAAAAAGAAAATTAGTAGTTTTTGTTTATCGCCCCATTACTTTTTACAATGATACTGGTAGCATCGCGAAACGTCATGGAGGTGGACATCAAAAGACTGCAACGTCACGTGAAATGGTTCAAAAAGTTAAGAAGCGACTTGAGCGAAATCCCCGCCGAAGTGCCAATCAAACGGCGAAAGAACTGAAAATATGTACCCGTAGCAGCCACCGCATACTGAAAAATTACCTCAAAGTCAAGCCTCACAAGATCCAAAAGGCTCATGATCTCACACCAAAGAGCGAAGGAGTTGCTTCCCTTGGCCGAAAGCAGTCAATTTCCGGACATTGTGTTTTCTGACGAAAAAATGTTCAAATTGAGCAATTCGTAAATTTCCAAAACGATAGGGTTTATTTATTTGACCGACCGTTCATATGAAAATTTGAGTCTTGGATTGGCCACCAGGAGGCAGCACTCGCCACATCTAATGGTTTGGGCCATTGTAATATTATACATATATATATATTAGGGTGGTCCAAAAAAAATTTGTATGCTGCCGCCCCCCAAAATAGTAAAGAATGAAAAATAAAAAGACCCCTATTTTTTTTTTTTTAATCAGACCATATTTAATGGTGCCGCCGGGGCTTTGAAATATCCCATGTATTTTGCATGGGAAAAAAATACTTTTTCGTAGATTTCATGTAAAAACCTGGAAAATGAATATATTTTAACCGGATAACTCAATTTCTCTTCATAATTGGTCAGGGAATAACAACCAATTATGAAATAATTAATTTTTTTTGTATTAACTATTTTTTATAGAACCCCAAAAAGCCCCCATAAAACGAAAATCTAAGAAAAAATCGAAAAACAATATTTTATATTACTTTTATGATATTTTTTTGTGAGACGCTATACGCGTCCCATTTCGTAAATGTCAAACCTTTAAGTAAATTATGAACACATTTGACATGTCATTTGTGTTACCATTCTCAAAAAAAATAGGTGGTTCAAAAAGCAAACGCTATATGGCCCACCCTGTATTAAACTGACATGTTGGCGACTCCAGTATTGTCCAAACAACAGTGTTGCTAAACAGTACATTTCGAATTCATTTACAAAATAAACTTGGAAAAATTTTAATTTGTGTTAAAATAACTTAAAAACAATGTTGAATAATGTTAATTATAGATAAATGAACTGTTTGCATTTGTTGGTTTTTGGCTTTGGGTTATTAGACAATGAAAAATTGTAACTGATAACGCGGATGTGTGATGATCGTTCTCGCCAACTACAACTCGTCACGATGTTTTCCCCCTCCTCTTCTTTTCCCCCTCTTCAGCTTTTCCCCCATCCGACCGCATCAATATGCCGATTTGTCGTTTATTATTCAATCTTATTATATACTAAATGGTTTAGATTAGGTTTGGCAGCCGCATCGCACATAGAGACATCGATGCCACTTAGACCACGAAATGGAATCCTGATACACCAAATGTTGGTAAAGTAAAAGGTAAGTTTTTGAAAAAATATTCGCAAAATATGCTTATATTGCTTTCAGAATTATCCCGGTCATTTGACTCAACAAGCCACATTTTTAAATTTCTCTGCCTGTTCTAAATTATCTACACGATTTAAAAAGTATGAAGAAATAGCTCAATTGGTGATGCTTTGTATGGCAACAGCTTTTTTTAATTGTACACATAAATAGTTAATATATGCTTTGAAAGTCACAAAGCACGTTTGCTTATATTATTCTGCTATCAAATAAAAAGATATAAAAAAGAAAGTAATCTCTATTTTTACCACTCATCCATTCATATACCCATGTAGGTACATATGAACATCTTTATAAACAATTATTGTGAGCTCAAATTAACTAAACCTCTGCAGCTGACATTGAATTGATAAGATAGGAGGAGCATATGCCCTCGAAAGAAAATAAAAAGTAATATTAAATAATAAAAACAAAATATGTTTATAGGCGAATGTATTTTTCTTTATGTAACTGACTGTGCATAATAGTGAAGTCCATTAGCCCTCGAGAGACCAAGTTATATACATATATACTCGTATATATATATATTTAGCATAGTTTCGCCAAAGGTGATTTTTTATATTTTTTATTTCCATTTATATGAGGAGTGATTTTCTTTTAGATCAATAATGACAATATTGACTAGAAGCCGGCCTGTGAAAGAAATTAAGGTGGAACATTTTTTATCTGATTTGGATGATGAAATAATTGATTTTGATGACGTTGATAGTGTCCTAGACTTGTCAATATACGCTGTACATTTTCTTTTGCCGTATACGCAAAAAAAAGTACACGAACTATACACTGGGGTAAATTTCACCCAATTTGTTTCCAGCTGTTAAAAATAAACCAACTACAACCCTCAAATATTTTGTAGGGTGTCTCACACCTAAGTGTGTCTTCCGAAGGTTAAGCTCATCAGGTTTGGTACCATTTTTTATAATACTGTTGCTTATAACAAAGATGTAGAAGAAAATACAAAATTGATTGAAAAGCTACAGAAAAATTGCAACAGTTCCAATTTAAAGTATTTTACATTTTGTAGGGATTTAATTTTATTTGGTAGCGAGCTCCAGAGTGTGTAATAATTTTTGAAAACGGTATTTCAGAGTTTTCGCATTGATAAGTTTATGCAAATATACGAGTATTAGTAAGAGTTTTTCATCTTCGACGAACAGCGTAAAATTGTTTTTTTATAGATTTCGTGGAACATTTAAGTCCTCTAAAAATACGTTTGCATATGAAGTGATTAGCAATAAGTCCAGAAAAATTAATCTACCCGTTCACATATGGCAGTTTAGCTGCAAAATTGACAATCATCAGCTGTCAAGACGATTTTGAAAAGGTTTTCTCCACAGAAATTGGTTTGGTGGAATAGTGTTTTTGGTTTGTTTAATTATTATTAAAGATATGAAAAAAGGTTACGTTTCTCCTTACATTCGTAATAATAATTATCGATAACATAGGAAATACGTGGTTGTACCCGAAAAAGTATATTTATAATCTGAGATTTTGGGACAGAAATTTGGTGTGAGTAACTTCGCTTCTTAATTACGGGTTGGGCGTTAAGCTCGAAAAAGTAGATAATATAGTTATATGTGAACCTATTATAGCTACACATTATATTTTATATTTTATTTTTTATATTCTCTTTCACATTTTACTTTATACATATACCTCCCCTTTTTTTCTTTACATATTTAATCCCATTTTTCTTATTTCATATGCTATGTTATTTATATTCTTATAATTATTTATAAATATCTGCGAAAAATAAGTATATCCTTCTTGCCATTATATGTGGATTATTTCCATTTACATTTCAATGAAATACGGCTGAAATCGAGACAATACTAATACTCTGTGCTAGCAAAAAGTTAGGCTCAAACTTTATCATATTAATGCGCAGAGCTTATCAATGTAAATTAATATACAGTGCACTCGCGATAACTCGAACTAATTAAAACAGGCGCTGTTCGATTTATCGAATTTGTTCGACTTATCAATTGAGTGTGCTATGTTAAAAAAACAGTCATCGATATCGATTTTTTCAATTAAATTTATTTATTTATTTACATATGGATATGAACATGAATATGTTTAAAATAATTAATTCGTTTCAATATTTTTCATCAAATATTTGGCAGTCTTTGTGTCAGTTACACAAAAAAAGTCAGCTTTAACAGAAAAGTTAGGCCGAAAAGAAAGTTGTAATGTGTGTTTGTCTTTTCTTGCCTGCAGCAATGTTGAATATGACTTTTTCACGCAGCAATTGAAGAGTGTTAACCTTTGCGGGGCTTACTTGTTCAGTTGTGGCCCACTGAATTACCTTATTGATAGAGCTAACTGTCTCCTCAGATGATATCCGCTCACATGTCTCAGTTGTGTTGTTAAACTCAGACTCAGAATCACTAGTTTCAATTATTACTTCTGTGTCGGTAAATTCGGCACCATCATTCCATTTGTTAACATCATAAAGCGTAAATTCGACCTGTAAATTATGTTTTTCATGTTATGTTCTTTCAAGATGAGTCCACTTATTGGGTAATTCTTTTTTCTTTGGCACAGAAACCATTTGTATAAAGCGGCTTTCATTTTAGGAAACTCAGAAGCTTTTAAAGTTCTCCTCTTCCCAGGATCCAAAAACGTGTTGTTTACTGCTTTTAAAATTGCCTTGTCTTTCTTTTTTATAAGATTTATGGTGGACCTGGCTACCCCATATTCCTTCGCTAGAGAAGTAACACTACATCCACGCTTAATTTTGTTAAGGACTTCAGCCCTCTCTTTTAATGTTAAACACTTCAACCTTTTACGATCCATTACTCACATGCATTGATACACTACAAATGACAAATTTAAAGCAATTTGGTCAATGCAAGATGTTGTTCCCAGAAAACTAACGGGATATTAACGCCGAAATATTCATATGGACAATACACTAGTATACATATAATTTATATACATATACTATTACATATGTATCTATGTACAAAATGTACATGTTTGAAAAGAATGTGTGTACAAATAAATTTGTTTTTTTGTTCGAGTTATAGCGCTTTTTTATTGTTCGAGTTACAAAGAAGTCAATAGGGGAAAAAATGTGTTCGAGTTAGCACGTCGTTCGACTTAGCGGCTATTCGAGTTACCGCGACTGCACTGTACTTTCAAAATACAGCTGGTGCAAGAAATGAAGCCGAATGACCTACCGCAACGCAGAATTTTTGGTGAATGGGCTCTTGGAAAGCTTGCCGAAGATCCACTCTTTTATCGAAGAATTGTGTTCAGCGATGAAGCTTACTTTTGGATCAATGGGTACGTAAATAAGCAGAATTGTCGATTTTGGAGTGAAGATCAGCCAGAAGAATTGCAAGAGCTACCAATGTATCCAGAAAAGGTCACAGTTTGGTGGGGTTTATGGGCTGGAGGTATCATTGGAACGCACTTCTTCAAAGACGCTGCGAATCGTAACGTAACTGTGAATGGTGAGCGCTACCGTGAAATGATATCCAACTTTTTTTGCCCAAAATGCAAGAGCTTGACTTGCATGACATGTGGTTTCAGCAAGACGGTGCCACATGCCACACAGCACGCGTAACAATGGACTTGTTGAGAGGCGAGTTCGGTGAACATTTTATTTCACGTTCGGGACCTGTCAATTGGCCACCCAGATCGTGCGATATAACGCCTTTAGATTATTTTTGTGGGGCTATGTATGTTAAAGCTCATGTCTATTCAGACAAGCCTGCTTCAATTAACGCATTGGAAGACAACATTAAAGCATTTATGTGTGTGATATCGGCCGAAACATTGGAAAGAGTATGCCAAAATTGGACTAAGCGGATGGACCATTTGAAGCGCAGTCGTGGTCAACATTTGCATGAAATAATCTTCAAACATCAAATTATATGGACTCGTACTATCGATTTAAATAAATATTTCATGCATTTTTCAGCATTTTACGTATGTTTTTTTGAAAAACTTCCTTATAGCTCTTAAAAAATCACCCCTTATATTTAATTTCATGTCAAGCTATTCTCGTTTCTTCTTGAGGAGAGCTTTCCAACGCAGTTTGGCACCAAGTGTTATTGCCGTACGGGACTATCGACCCATCGATGAAGACTGACTTGTAAGTAGCATTTTTTATGGAAACACTAATGTGCTGACTTGCTTTGTATATAGGAGTATAGCAGACGTCCCAAAATGCTTCCCCGTGGAACGCCTGCGTTTATAGTTTTTAGAGCCGAATAACCATTTTCGTGTTTTACACAAAAATTCCTATCATTAAGATATGATGAGAGCACCCGTAGCATGTTGAGCTTTTCGAGGAATCTTCGTCCCAACGAATGAACACACTTTTTTCTTTTCCATATAGTGCTTACGACTCTGTGTATTTGAGCGAGGTTGAATGATGTTTTCTGAAATTATATTGATGAAAGGGAATCAGACGTTTTTGTTTTTCAATGCTTGACTGTAGAAGTTTTAAAGTATAATATTTTTTTTAAATCTTCGACATTACTGGCAATATAATAAATGTCAGAAGAAATATACTGAAAGGACGCAAAACTAAACAAAATAAATGTTTTTGTTGCAATTTTAGCCGAAAGTGTTGGTGCGTGATTACTATTCGGAGAACCTAGGTTTGAATTTCCGTAAAACACTAAAATGAAGAAAAAGTTTTTTTTAATAGTGGTTGCCCCTCGGCAAGTAAGTGTAATGGCAAACTGTAGGCCCCTCCATTTGTGGAGCAACATCAAGACGCACACCATAAATAAGAGGAGGAGCTCGGCCAAACACCTAACAGAAGTGTACGGGCCAATTATTATTATTTTTTTTTATACGTGTGCACATATTGAAGTCAAAAAGGTTTTGCCTTTTGAATGAATAAATAACCAAAATAATCAAAATCCATCAGTAACTAATTATCGATAGTTGAAATCACTCGATAGTCCCCAACACTATTTTATAGCTAAACCAGAGGCACTCCAGATATAAGTAGTGCATCTAACGTATCTTGATTTATTGCAATTAGCAATGTACATATGTATGTTGATAAATATCACACGCTTTGTTTAACGATCGTCTAATGTTCCATTTTACAGTTTATAAATATAAGCACCCTTCCAAATGGAAATGTTTAAAATCTGATAAGTTTAATTACATACTCAAATGTATGAGTGTTGCTGAATCTCCAAGCAATAATTGTTTGAAGCGGACCACAAATTGCTTAATCCATAAGTAAATATGTTTGCATGCATGCAAGTAAATGTCTACAAATATCTACAAGTACACACTTTATATGTATATACTTTGTAGTAACCTAACTCTTATCACCAAGTGGCATTAATACCTCTTGAACGCATGACTTAGACATTTTACAACTTTTTCCACAACATTACAAGTATTTATGATATATTATTTTAAGAAGAGAATAAAAAAAACGTTTATATAACTGAAAGTGTCCAGTTACTTTGCCTGATAATATAAATCCAGATTTATGAATACATGCAGCCCCCGAAATCGTCATTTATTATTATTATTATTTTTATTATTATTTATTATTATTTATTGTTCGACTTTTTTAAAATAAACATTACATTTCATTTTTAATCATTAACATTAGAACGTACGGCAGTGACACTAGGTCGTTTGTCGGAAGAAAAAAGTCTTACATTTTACATATGTTACTATGGTACTATGTATTGAATTCGTTTAAAATTAATTTTCTATATTCTATAGCACCAGTGATGAACTTAAATAAGTTGTTATATCCAGAAGCGCCAACACCATTTAAAATGTCTATGATTTCATCTCGGTTTAAACTATATTTTCCAAAAAATCTTTGACGAATTCTTTTAAGTATCGGGCATTTTCCTAGGAAATGTGTGATGTCTTCTAATTCATTTAAGTTAAATAAAGTGCAATTTAAATCCCTTTGGCTTCCCAAGTATATTAAATCACATCTGGCTTTCATAATCCACATAATTTTATTGATTCCAGTATTAGAATTGCAAGAGCTACCAATGTATACAGAAAATGTCACAGTTTGGTGTGGTTTATGTGCTGGAGGTATCATTGGACCGCACTTCTTCAAAGACGTTGCGAATAGTAACGTAACTGTGAATGGTGAGCGCTACCGTGAAATGATATCCAACTTTTTTTGCCCAAAATGCAAGAGCTTGACTTGCATGACATGTGGTTTCAGCAAGACGGTGCCACATGCCACACAGCACGCGTAACAATGGACTTGTTAGAGGCGAGTTCGGTGAACATTTTATTTCACGTTCGGGACCTGTCAATTGGCCACCCAGATCGTGTGATATAACGCCTTTAGATTATTTTTTGTAGGGCTATGTTAACGCTCATGTCTATTCAGACAAGCCTGCTTCAATTAACACATTGGAAGACAACACTAAAGCATTTATATGTGAGATACCGGCCGAAACATTGGAAAGAATATGCCAAAATTGGACTAAGCAGATGGACCATTTGAAGCGCAGTCGCGGTCAACCTTTGCATGAAATAATCTTGAAGCATTAAATTATACGGACGAATTTTATACATTTTTCAGCATTTGACGTATGTTTTTTTGAAAAACTTCCTTATAGCTCTTAAAAAATCACCCTTTACATATTCCCATAGATATTTATATGTGAAGGGTGGCTAAGTTTTAAGGGCCGGTGTTGATTTTGAATAAAATACAATTTTTTTACGAAATTATTGTCATTCTCTTTATTATGATAATACTGGTATGGCTCAATTACGCATGGAACAAAATATCGGCCAAATGGTCCAAAATTTTCGATGACGCTGAGGCATAATTGAGGTTCTGCGCCGTTAATGTGCCGAATTATCTTATCCTTTAGCTCTTGAATTGTTGCTGGCTTATCGACGTACACCTTTTCTTTCAAATAACCCCAAAGAAAGAAGTCCAACGGTGCCAAATCACATGATCTTGGTGGCCAATTGACATCGCCGCGACGTGAGATTATGCGGCCATCAAATTTTTCGCGCAAAAGAGCCATTGTTTCGTTAGCTGTGTGACAAGTGGCACCGTCCTGTTGAAACCACATATCGTCCACATCCATATCTTTCGAACTGCCTGACCGGCCTCATTTTGGAAGAAATACGGCCCAATGATGCCGCCGGCCCATAAACCGCACCAAACAGTCGCCCAAATGCGGCAATTCTGCTTACTGACGAATCCACTGAGGTGAAAATGTGCCTCATCAGTGAAGATTATTTTCTTCACGAAGTGCGCGATATGCATTTTGAACGCCCGTTTCCATAATAAGCCTGAATAACTTTAACACGTTGCTCGATTATGGTTCAAATTGAGTTAGTCTGAAATTGCAAAATGTCAAATGAAATGCAGAAAAAACTTGACGTTTAGGTGTGGTTCTCATTCAACATCGGCCCTTGAAATTTTACCACCCTTTATATGTTAAAGGGATAGCGGCCAAATGTGGGTCCAGGATTAAAGTAGTAGGCATGCTGAAAGAAAACACGCACGGTCATGCATCAGTTCTACTATCTGTGGAACAGCTGCAAGACGCATCGAAAACAGACTATCGGGTTCCCAAGATAGGTCTAAAACAGACTATGATATAAGAATGTCCGAGACAAAGGTTTGGCAGACCAGAGTCATATCAGATGATAGTGGTCACGATATTTATACTGAAGGCTCAAAGATGGACAATGGGCCTGGATCGGGAGTGTACTCGGAACAATTATCCTTAAATTGTTCATTAGACTTCAAGACCGCTATTGATAAAGCACCAAAGACGATAAGACCAATGGACTTACCTCCGGCAAACCTTACCATTTTTGTTGACAGTCAAGCGGCGATCAAGGCACTGGCCTCAGCGCACATCAATTTCAGATGTGTTAAAGAATGCATGAGGTCGTTCTCGCTTATCCAACAACACAACAATACCACGCTTTGTTGGGTCCCCGACCTCTCTGGTGTGGAGGGAAATGAAAGAGCAGATGAGTGTGCACGGAAATGCTCTAAAGTGGACCTTCAGCGAGTGATAGCTGACATTAGCATTCATCAAAACGATTGACTTGAGCGTAATCGCGGAAACCAATAGATGTGGCTTCTGACTACTAATTGCAGGGTCTTCAAAGCGCTCTGGCCAAAACTGAATCTTAAAGGACATATGTCTGCTTGGATTCAACAGATCAACTACCAGTGTCCTTACAGGTGTTATAACGGGTCACTGCACTATTGGCACCCTAGCCACTGGAATGGGTGTACCTAAAAATGACTTCTGCAGGAGTTGTAGAGATGAAGAAGAAATTGAGACGGTACAAAACCCCTTCTGTGCATTCACGATTATTTCTTTGAATATCTGGGAAATTTGCAAAATGTCTCACTGATCTAAGTGAGTGAACATTAAAGGTTATCCGCTCAAGTAGATCTGGACAGTTGACGATGCCAATAAAAACACTGAACATAAACGAAAGTGGAGTACTTCTCTTTTCTAGAGATTCTAATTTAATTAGCTTTAGCCGAAAATTATAGGATGGAACTGGGGACTCAACTCGTAGGGAACGTACAGCGTGCTTAAGAAATATTTTTTATACGCGCTTTATTCTATTAATCGAAAGAGTAGTGAGAACAAATAAAGGCCGTAAATAGCAGTTTATAGGTGTAGAGATGAGAATTTCGGATATATTGCGACGAATGAAGTCTAGAATCAAATACGATTTTGAAAGAATATAATTTATATGACCACTGACGGAAAATTTCGTATTAAACAAAACACCAAGATCCTTAAACTCTGTAACGCTCTGTAGCACATTATTAAAAATGGTGTAAGATGTGTTACAAATGTACTGACTGGAAATAGTTTTTAATATTCAAAGACAGATGCGACTTCATGCACCATAGATGAAGATTGTTCTAGTATATATAAATATATATAAATAATTGGCGCGTACATTCTTTTTAGGTGTTTGGCCGAGCTCCTGCTCCTATTTGTGGCGTACGTGTTGATGTTGTTCCACAAATGGAGGGATCTACAGTTTCAAGTTGACTCCGAACGGCAGATATTTTTGTGAGAAAAGTTTTCCATGGCAGAAATACACTCGGAAGTTTGCCATTGCCTGCCGAGGAGCGACCGCTATTAGAAAAATGTTTTTCTTAATTTTGGTGTTTCACCGAGATTCGAACCCATTCGGCTACGGCGGCCGAATTGATTAAAAATAGCAATATTGATTTATATATCTAATATACATATATAAAAATATAAAATTGGCGCTTACCCCCTGTATTGGGTGTTTGGTCGAGCTTCTTCAATCCTTCTGGTGTGCGTCTTGATGCTGTAAGAGAACACGGGTTTTTATAAGGAGCTTTTTTCATGCCAGAAATAAACTTGGAGGTTTCCCATTGCCTTCCGAAGTGCGACAGCTATTAACAATTTTTCTAGCTATTAAAAATTGTTCACTATGTCGATAACGAGCAATGATTTTGCAACTTTCCAATGCGCCATTAGTCCCAAAGTAATGGTGGTTATTGATGGCGTATAACCTCTATACGCAATTAGGAGAGGAACCTGGACGCAGACATCTGGTATGTCTAAAAGGTACAAACACAGCTCCTGTTACGGGATGCGTACCCCACATACCACTAGTGTGACGGCACCTTTGATAATGTTTCAGACATTTTTGATTTTACCTCCTCTGCGAAAATAGGGCCTAAGAAAAAATGGCAAGGTTTGAATCGTAGACCTTTTAAAATTAACATAAAGACAGCATTGGCCCATGACCAGAACTGTAATTAAAGGGACAGTTTATGCTCGAGAACTGCTTACTTGCAAAACTTTGGTGAGAAAGGAAAGCTGACAACTTTTTGAACGAACCTCGTATGGCCAAAACAAAACTTTTAATTTTTAACAAACGATCAAGAAATAGAATAGGTACTGAAAACAAAAATAAAACATTTTTTTTTTCGTTTCCGTTTTACAAGCTTTTAAAGAAACACCCAAAAAACACCATTTCAAATGAGGCGAGGGCCTTAAGGCAGCAAAAATTGAATGCGCAGGTAGATTATAGAATCTCTTAATTTATTTTCAAAAGTTTTTTTAGAAGGAATTAAAAGAATTCTACAAATAAAATTCGAAAGTACTTGATATAAAAATTCGTCTTTAACTAAAAAATGTGGCAGGTCCCCGATTGAGCTTTTTAAAATTTCGAAAATGTCTATATAATATGACGCAATTGAATTGTAACCAACTTAAAACTTCTTCGACATTCGAACTGCTGACAATGCGTATATTTACATATTTATCGACAACTGATTTAATTGATCATAAGCATGCGGAAGCATTTGCGCCTCGTCCAAGGTTTTTACAACTTTTCGCATAATTTAAAATTTATGCTGCAATAAATTACAAAATATTCTAGTTCATGTATCTGTAGCATTCGGTAAATGTAAAAAGAAATAGCTAATCCAACCTATCTGGGTGTATTTTGTACATGAAGAATTAATATACTAAGGTAATGAATTGATTTAAATAATCCAGCACGTTCTGCGTGCACAATTAAACAAACCGATTCTTAAAACAAATAACTTAACTTTATGAGACATATTGCAGTTAGTTCAGCGATTCTTATCCAATGCATGGTTTTATTAATGCTTGCATACACCAAAGCAGCGGTGAAACAGTAAACTGAATAAACCTACAGGTAAATCTCACGCAATGCGGCACTCTCAGAAAAATCTGAAATAAAATTGAAATGATTGTTAAGATTTTTCGAAGGGAGATAAAAAACCAAACAAACTAAATCTTAATTTTTAGATGTTAGAACGATTTTTGCGGGAACCGGTGGAAATATTTTAATGAAGTCTTCTTAACTGCTTATATGAGTATCAAAGGTCCATAAAAATTTGCAACACACGAGCAAAGAATATTTAATGACATATTAAAAATTATACTCTGAAAAATCCAGCCGAGTTTGCAAACGAAAAGAAATGAAGTGAAATACATACGAGTGTATGCATAATTATTTGGACGTAAGGCTAGCTTTCAACCAACTGCATCTAGCGAGAATGAAAAAAAACTATTTTAGTACAAGGCATCACGCTCCGTTGATGTTTTAATAAATCTACCAGAGCAATCAATTCTTAGCTATGGGAATAATTTGGACTTCTCTCCGGCCAACAGCTGTCACCCCAGTATCATTAATTAAAAGCTGATGCATAAACAGCACAATATTTTTGCTTTTAAATATTTTCATCCAATAGCTCATGTGACATATGTTACAATAATTCTGTTTAGGGAGAGTGAGGAGAGGTTGAACTTATGTAGACGTGAGAACTTATTTTGAGATGTAGCTTTAGCTCACTCTTTCGAGGATGTTCGAAACTTTGTTTTTTTAGGAACCAGCATTAACATCGATAAAAATATCAGCCTTGAATCCAACGAAGGATCTCTCTTGACAACAAGTGCTACTTTGAACTAAATAGGCAACTGAGTAGTAAAGTCTTCTCTCGACGAACAAAACTAACACTCTACAAGACTCTCATCATGCCTGTCCAAACGTATAGCGCAGAAGCTTGAACGACGTCAACATCCGATGAGACGTCCTTTGGAGCGTTCGAGAGAAAGATTCTGCGTAAGATTTTTGGACCTTTGCACGTTGGTGACGGAGAGTATCACATACGATGGAACGATGAGCTGTATGAGCCTTACGACGACATAGACATAGCGCAGCGAATAAAGATCCAGGGAATACGTTGGCTGGGTCATATCGACGGAATGGATACAAACGCTCCGGCCCTGAAAGTATTCGATGCGGTACCAGCTGGTGGTAACAGAGGAAGAAGAAGGTCTCTTCTGCGTTGGAAAGATCATGTCGAGAAGGACTTGGCTGTACTTGGTGTATCCAAACAGTACCGGTTAGCACGAGAAAGAAACAACAGGCGCGTTTCGTTAAACTTGACCACAATAAAGAAGAAGAATAAGTTCACTCTGCAGTCTAGGATGCAGTAGCCTCCACATAGTTGTAAGTCATAGGGACTTATGATTAATTTTGTGTATACTCAATACATATTATCTATTTAACAACCCGACGAGGCATCTCATATTTTTGCAAAGCAACTTAAAGTCACGAATAACGCACTAAAAAACCTTCAACGAAGTTAGTGCCCAGAAAATGTCGATAAGGAAACAATCATTCACATCCAGATCGGCTGCATACGCCAAGCAAAGCTTCATAACTCTTTACTGAGCGAATAGGGGTATTGAAACTTTTCCCCTCACATTTATTAACCCAACGCCATTTGAAGATGCCTTACTCAGTTTATCTAAGCAAAGCACTCTAAGCACGGTGTACCATGTCATTGGCGGAGGCATCGAAATTTTACAGCGTCTCTGGATGGAACTTAATATTTACTGATTGATCCACCATTTCAGATGGCAACTTTTTGCAGTACTAAAAAATAATGCAGATGTAAGATGTCATGGCTCTTTTACTCAACATACAGTTTTGTCTAAGGCAGAAGCCCTAGCAATCAAACGAGCCATTGATTATATGAAGAACAACAAAGGGAAGTACATCAGTTGTTCTGATGGCAAATCATGCATCACAGCAATTAAAGCATCCTCCAATTCGTCTAAAAATATAACCATCGCATCCACCAGAAATTCCCTTATTTCAACTAGAAATAAAATCAAACCAGGCTCTGTGTTTCATTTTATTTATTTTTTATTTCATTTCCATTATAAATTACAATCTGTTAATATTTACAATAAGTAATTGGTGTTGGGGTTTGGAATTAAAGTGTCCCTTCCCTTTGGAAGAGAACATTATTGACTCTAGTGGTATTTAGTTATTTTTTTTTTTTTATTTATTTAAAAGAAAAACAATTATAAATAATTGTTCCACTTAAGTACTAAATTACTTAATTAAAAATTAATTTATATTTATTATAACTATATAGAGATCATTTAATATGAGTTAAGAGAATTTATAACTAAAGAAGAAAATATTAATATAACATTTCTGGCAAATAAAAATATTTAGAAACGGACATTATAACTGCTGGGCATATTAAGTCCAGGCTCTTAAAACTAAGTTTTGTTAAGTATACATTTGTTTTTTATTGTTAGAAAAAAAGTATGGAGTTATACTATATTAAGTTTACAAAGTGTAACAAATTTTGCAATCAGCTCTATATGACGGTCTACTGTTTGTGCAAGATAATCCGATGGTTTGTTGTTATCAAATATCGATGATCTGATTGGTTGTAAATTTGGGCAGTAATCGAGGAGGTGAGTCACGTTGAAATCAGGAGATCCACAGTGAACGCAGTTTGGTCGGGAGATGCCATTCAAGAGATGAACGTGAGTTGCGAGTGTATGACCAATCCTGAGACGCGCGAATACGGTTATCTTCCTACATGTTGAGCTTGTGGGGTAGGTAGGTTTTCCGCCAGTGGGATTATGGCCTTTGTAGTAATGGCTAAAACTGCGCCAATCACTTGAAAACGTTTCTCTTAGATGCTTATTTACAAGTTTGCGTATATCTTTTTCGGTAAGGTAGTCAGCCATATGCAGAGGTTCTCTATTGGCTTCTTTTGCTCTTTTATCCGCCATTTCATTACCATGTATACCTACGTGGGCGGGCACCCACATTATCTTAATTTGATTGGTGTGCTGAAATAGAACGTTGCGAATTTTCATGATCATTGGTGTATCGTTTAATTGGTTGAAAACAGCTTCGATGGCGGATTTACTATCGGTACAAATTACAGTTTTCCTTCCATAGCGAGAGGCAAAAAGTACTGCTTCAAGTAAAGCAGCGGCTTCGGCTGTAAATACCGAGCAGTACGAGGGCAAGGAGTATACAGCAATGGTGGCACCAAACTTATTTGTCACGGCAAACGTAGTACTGGTGCCGGATTTCGATCCGTCCGTATATATTATGTCCCAATCACGTTTGAAAGGCTCAAGGGCTGCATTGTGTAACTGTTGGTATTCACTATTGCTGGTAGAGTCTTTGGTTTGTTTTTGTGATACATTAATAAGTGATGGTGTAAGCGGGCAGCAAGTCGGAAATATTGCTGTTTCAACCAATGACGGAGTTGATATGATATGGAGCCGTTTCGATAGGGTTAAGCAACGCATTAGGTGGAAGGTTTGTTCGTTGTGATTGGTTTTTCAATGACGGTCTTAACTTGTGTAAGCAATAAGTCGTTTGGGGCGTGAAACAACTTAGGAATTAACATCATAGTATTACGTGCAATTCTGGAGGAAATATCAGGCAATCCGGCCTCTGCAAGTACTACTTTTGTTGGCGAGGTTGGGAAAGCTCGAATACTTCTTTTAGCTGCGATGTGGTACGGAGCATGGAGTAGTTTGATGTGGGTCTTGGCGCAGTGTCCATATATCGGCAGTCCATAATCGATTTTTGATAACAAAAGGGCTTTTGTAATATTTACAAGTGAATTCGTATGACACAAACAATGTTTAGAAGATAAAAATTTTATAATATTTAATCTAGAGAATAAGCTTAATCTGACCGATTTACAGTGTTCTTTGTATGTTAGATTTTTATCAAATATAAGACCTAATATTTTTAAAGTGTTACAATGGGGAATTTGAATGTTAGAAAAGGATATGTAGGGAAAGGAGCAATTATGTTTACGACATATATGGAATGTGGAGCATTTATTTGCTGAAATATTGGCACCAGAACTTTCAGACCATACGTTGATATCACTTAAAATTTTTACGAATACGTTTTTGACTTTATTCAGGTCTTTTATTTTAGTGAAAACTAAAACATCATCTGCGTATATGAAGTGGTCAACAAGTGGATTAGAAGAGATTATGGAGCTCACTTTGTTGAAGGCTATTGTGAAGAGAGTTACAGAAAGGGGTGAGCCTTGAGGTATACCATTATCAAGGTTGTATACTTGAGATTTGTGCTTATTTGTGTAAACGGCAAACTTCCGATTTGTTAAAAAAGATTTAACAATGTTGTATATTTTGGTACCAATCTTCCAACATTTTAGCTCATCAAGAACTATATGTACTCCTATTCTATCAAATGCTTTTTCGAAGTCCAAGCTCAATACGGATGTGTGGTTTCGAGCAGCCAAGGCTGAAGAGGCGAAATGTTCGAAGTAGATTAGGGGGTCCATAACTCCCAACCCTTTCTGAAAACCGAATTGGTGGGGGTTTATAAGTCCCTTTGCTTTGGCGTACCACATAATTCGGGTAGAAAGTATTTTCTCTAGAGTTTTGGACATACAGGGAAGGAGGGATATTGGTCTATAATTCTCTACATAGGAGGTGGACTTATTGGGTTTTGGGATGGGTAAAATTGTGGCAACTTTCCATTGTTGAGGGTAAGTTCCGCAGGTTAAAATTTGGTTGAACAGGTTTACAAGTCTACTTTTAAGGGGATAAGGGATATTTTTGAGGATAGGATAGGATATTCTGTCGGCACCAGGAGTTTTGCCCGTAAGTGTTGAAATGATTGAGTCGAATTCATTAACTGTAATACAAGATTCAATGATTTGGGCTTTTGGGCAGGGGAATGGGTTACAGTAGTTTTCCGACAGGACTCGATTTTTCAGGGAGTTGAACTTGAAGGGGAAGTTAGTGTTATGGGAATAAGATGACCATGTGTGCGCAAACTTTTCAGCGATGTCCTGTGGTGAGTAAATAGGTCCCTGGTCTGTGTGAATGTGAGAGATATCGGAGCGTCGAGTATAACCCGTTAGGATTTTAATCTCCGACCATATTTTTTTGGGATTCGAGGATGGATTAATACTCTCCGTTATCTTTTCCAATGAGTGTCTTTTGGCAGACTTCAATTCCTTTCTAAATGCGGCGTTGGCTTTTTTATAGTCTACTAGATTAGTGTTGGACCTGTTGTGTTTAAATTTTGTCCATAAGCGCTTCTTGTTATTTCTAAGGATGGTGAGTAGGTTCGACCAATAGGGCAGTTTGGCTGAGAATACTTTTGGATTAGTTTGAGGAATAGAGAGGTGTGCAGCAGAACGGATAATTGTTTTTATTGTAGATGTTTCGGCATTTATATTTTGGCGAGCTGGTTTACTATCACACAATGATGTACAGATGGTGCAGAACTTTGGCCAGTCTGCATTTTGTGTCAGAAACTTTACGCTAGGCTTTATGCTATAAAATTTGGGGAAGGAAAGGGATGTGATGATGGGGAAGTGATCGCTATTGTGTAGGTCGTCAATTGTATGGGAGGAGAGTTTAGGAGCTATTGTTGTGGAAGCGAGGACAATGTCGGGATGGGTGAATGTTCCGTGTGTAGAGAAGTGAGTGGGTTGACCATCATTAAGGACAACAAGGTCGTGTGTTAATATGAGATCTTCGATTATTTCGCCTCTTTTATTCGCAGAATTGGAGCCCCAAAGCGGACTCCATGCATTAAAATCGCCTACAATGATAATTGGGGTAGTAAAGCAGCTAATTATCTTTGAAAGATCACTAACGCTAAAGGCTTGGTGAGGTGGAATATAAAAGTTAATTATAGTGATTTTGTATCCAACATCCATTTCGATTGCTATTGCAGATAATTGTGAACTAATCGGAACTTGCTTGTGATTACGTGACTTTTTTATGAAAACAGAAATTCCTTGTTTACAATATGTATTTTGAGAATTATTGTGGAAGTAACTATCATATTTGTTAGGTGCATGGAGCTTTTTATTGTGTGGAAGATGTGTTTCCTGTATGCAAATAATTTCGGGAGAATATTCATTAATTAATATATTTAAGTCTGGGTAATTATTGAGAAGACCGTTCATATTCCATTGCAAAATCTGCATCACTTATTCTATCATTTGAGCTGGATCAATTATGGGAGCGGATGGGAAGAGGGAAGAGGTTAATGCTGGAGATGTAAGGTGGGAGAGAAGAGAAGAAATCATATTGTGAGTTGTTGAGTCATCGACTGATGTATTTGTTGTCATGTTTACTTCATTTAGTGTGGTTTTATTTTCTTTTGTTTCGTCGTTTGTGCTATTGACATTGTTGTTGCTTCTGGAGCTTGTTTGTTCAGGTAGAGTATTTTGAATAGGGCTATTGTTTGTTTGTATAGTGTTGTTATTATTTTTTGCTACATTAGCAAAGGAAGTGGAGGTCTCATTGAGAGTGGGGGGTACTCGCATTTTGTGTTTTTTTATTGCTTCACGCATGGAGCATTTGTTGTCTGTTTTAATTGTTATTATTTCTTTCATTTGCATGAATTTAGGACACGATTTGCTAGAGGCAGAGTGACTACCTGAGCAGTTTATGCAAAAGGAACGTGAACATGGTTGTGTGGAGTGAGGGGGGAGGGCACATGCATCACATACAGGGGCCTTAGTACATCGCTTTGTCGTATGACCGAGAAGTTGACAACTTTTGCATCTCATCGGATTTGGGTAATATGGTCTTACCTTGGTAGTGTACCACGAAACATCGATTTTCTCAGGCAAATGATAGTAATCAAACGTAAGAAGCACAACTCCGCTTGGGACTGCTTGGTTGTTAATATATTTGGGGAACTTGAAAATTGACACGACACCCTGTTCACTTAAATTTTCAACAATTTCATTGTCTGGAATATCATTGAGACACGGTGCGAAAATTGTACCTTTTGTGTAGTTCAGGTTATTATGAAGCTCAATTTTTACGTCGCAAATTCCGAACAATGTGTTGGTAGCTAAAAACTTTTGGGCAATGTGGTCGTTTTTAACAAAAATCAATAGTTTTCCATCTCTTAATTCAGAAATATTTATAATTTCAGAACTTATGTTTTTGAGAGCTTTATGCACAGCGAAACATGAATACTTACTTAATGGCTTTTCTGAATTAACTGCACTGGCGACTAAGTATTTCGGGTTTTCTTTTTTAATTGAGGGGAGGGTTGGAAAGTTATTAACTAAACTAGGTTTTTTTCTTTTCGCTTTAGGACTTGTGGATAACAGGGCGAACCTGTTATCCCCAAGAGGCGGTCCCCCAGGGGGCATATCTTAAGCAATCGTTTGTTCTCTATACGGAGTATTTGACTAGTACCTTAGAAGGGAAAGGGTTTTTGCACACTGCTAATTGCACGAAAATAACACAAAGCGAACGCAAGAAAATCACTCAGAGCACTGTAGACACAACCGTACACGTCGAGTATCAGTCGATGACTGGTATTTAGTTATAATTTTACTAAAATAACATGGTTTTCTATAATTGTATTTATATTACAGTACGAGCAAGATCGTTGATTGTTTTACGCTTTAGTCTTCTTGGTTGAAGTTCCGTTTCAGTCACATTTCATAGTTTTTGTGCTCTAGTAGTCGCAAGATATGCTTACCGCCGCTTCTTTTTACTGTTTCAGCGACAGTGTCTAGTTTTACTAATGTGGATCCAGGCTCTGTGCTCCATATAGGCATAAAAGGATGAAATATATATGTGTATATATAATATATAAGGTGCATCTAAGTAGATGCCGGAGTTTCAGGAATCGAACCAGTTGATGCTCCAGTTAAGAATTTCAACAAATCCCAAATACTAACGCTTAAATACGGCATCAAAAAGGCAAGGTTCAGACTCGATCTCAAAGACTGGACCAAGCAAGACCATAATTACTGCGCACTAAACCCAAATCACCAAAGCACAAAGGTACTCTGCCAGCTTGACTTCTATCATCCTTAAGCCATACATCCCTAAGGCTGGGTTACGGAATATTTTCTATCACTCCCATTTCCTAACTGGAACGAACCTTTCTTGCTGCTCTTTATGTGGCGGATAAAATACAGTAGATCACCTGTTATCCCGAACCACTGATGATCTCCCACTTTTCCTTACTGCTTAGCATTTAGTCTTCGGCATCATCCCCGTCTATGAATATGGACCGTTCGCTTTTCCTTATATTGAGCAGAAATACCGCAAATACCCGTGCCCTGAAATCATTTGTTATTTATTAGCCTAGACGTCCACCGTTAAGTGGTGGTCTAGCCATAGCGCTTCATCCTTTATTTCGCACGCTGCAGGCTTGCTAACTCTCGCTTTCTTGAAATCCAATTGGGCTCTCAGCATTACCTTAAATTAAGAATATTTGTAATTTTATTTAGACTAGATTAAGTTAAATCACATCATTATTATGAAACTGAAAATATGATGTAATATAACTCAACAAGTTTTTTATTAAAAGGAAGAAAGTCTGGTAGCTGGTGGCTTTTTTTAATCTATGCTGTAAACAACTGCTGCATAAAATCAAGGAATAAATATGTCACAAGCCTGATAGAAAATTTAATTTCCACCTGGTTTGAATGTAGTTTAAAAAATTTTAATTGAATTGAAAATCTTCTTTTCATTTTTATAATTATAAATATGTAATTAGGGCTGTCTGAACTCCAAGATAATCTGCCTGTCACTGCAAGAACTTTTATTTCTGTAGTACGAGTTATAGTCAATATACTGATTTTTGGTATGTTCAAAATAAGTACTGATTCTGTATGTTTGTGCTGATATTTTATAGTTATTTTCTATATATGGTATTTCTCTTTTATTGGAAAAAAGTTATTGTCGAATCTTACGCAAACATTTCTGTATTACTACGACTTTTAACGAACAACGTTTTTGTACAGGAATAAGTTTTAGAGTGGTACTCACAAGGTGGGTTTGGTGCAGTTTGGTGGTTTGAATGCCTAAGTCCTATGACTAGCACGAATTTAATTATTTTTCTTGATTTATTTGAAGCAGAGTTTCTTACAGACTATGATAAATACAGATTATGTAATTATACAATTTGAAAAAACTTAATTTAAAACAGTCTGTAAACAGACTGTAATTGGTGCAGTGTGTTTGTTACAAAGGTAAATAACTCGAGCTACCGGTTCATTGTACGAGTATAGCGACTCACCCGAACCTTCAATGAACAATTCGGATTTCTGAGATTAATATTCTATTCTAGAATTTGATAAAGTACTTCCGAAGAGAGTAATGCGTGTAAATATCAGCGATAAATGCGGTCTCTTGTCAACTAGAGATTAGAGCGCAAGAGGTGTATTGCTAATCCTTTTTGAGGTATATTCTGGAATATCCCGGCTATTTGTTCATAGCAAATATGGTGAATTCCCTTTGGCTACTATCTATTCTCTCAGACTGCTTTGTGTCCCAATACGAGTCCCAAATTATCGTCCCGTGTTCTGTAATATTCTGTTCTGTACCAAGTCAACAAAAAGTGCTTTAAGAGTAGAGTCATAGTGTTCATTATAAACACCCCCATTGAATAGGCTTTAGGCCAGACTAAATCAATGTGCTTTGAAAGGTAAGTTTAGAGCTAAAAATAACACCCTAATCTTTAATTTCGGGCTTACACTACAAATCAATACCATTTAGGGAATAGTAGAAAATTCTGACAGATGCGTGACGGGTATACATATGAATGTATAATGAAACTGATTTGAGGGTTAGATTATTTATGATATACCAATTCAAAAATCTTCTTCAATAAAATCTAGGCCATTGACCATCCAGCAGACTGTTGATCGTCTGTAAAAAATAAAGCAATCCTACGATGGGTTTCTATGAGCGGTTTGCACCTCGACCTCATAACCTCTTGTCTTCAATGGTAGGTTACTCGTATGCGACGGTATGTCACTAATAAAAAGTGTAATAAATAGGGTGCCTATGTGAGTGTCCCCATGTGTCATTGATTTCAATGTCAGCAGTCGTCGAACCTATTTCCACTAATAACACCATCGATTAGAAAGCTCCTGAAGGACTTAAACACAGGGTTTGATTGAAAAGTAATGAGCCTTCCCGCGCGGAGCGTCTGCTAAGCGATCAACCGAATCGGCTGGTGGGGGAAAATGATCGTTGGACCGTCCCCTTCCACTAGAAACCGGTCCCAGTTCGCTGGCAACAGCGGTGCAGTCAACATCGCTTCGCGCGTGAAAGCTGTTTTAAAAGTGTGTTAGGATTTTGCAGCGATCGTTGGAGCAACGTTACTCGATAAAATTTTGCGTAAAGCTAAACTAAACGAGTACCGAAACCATTGGGCTACTCAAGGAGGCTTACGGGGACCAATATCTGTCCAGTGCCCAGGTAAAACGGTGGCTGAAAAACCGCGTCGCCCTGGTTCGGTCCGTCAACAATTGGACCCTTCATCACGACAATGCGCTAGCGCATAGCGCCTTTCTCTGCACCTCTGCATTGGCCAAGATGGCGGTTCCGATGCTTCACCACCCTCTCTACAGCCCAGACCTGTCCCCTCCGGACTTCTTCTTGTTCCCGCGCCTGAAAAGAAAGCTGAAGGGGAGGCGTTTAGACTCCATGGAGGCGATCCAAAAAACTGTAGCAGCCGAATTGAACGCGATTCCGGCGGATGAGTTTAAAAAATGTTTCCTGCAGTGGAAGGACCGCTACCAGCGGTGTATTGACGTTCAAGGGTCCTATTTTGAAGAATATAAGTTGTATAAGACAAAAGGTTTAATAAAACTGCTTAAAAAAAAATAAGGCTCATTACTTTTCAATCAAACCCTGTAAGTATCGGTAACACCAAACTTATGGAGCTGAAATAAAAAAATGTTATTGTCGACTATGCTATCACCTGTTCTAGTAACACCACCTGCATGAATTCTCCTTGGAATGGGCTCATCGATAAAATCGGCAACCTATTATTGACAGGATACCGAAATATGTAGGTTCTAATAAATTCTGAGTAAATAAAAATTATTTAATATATATTAGAAAGAAAAACTAAATAAGTTTAATGGCGAAGAGTGGAAAAACCAAATTTGTGTAATATGAATTCAATCAATTTATATGAATTTCTAAGGTAACGTACTGATTTTTGACTTAAGTACCTGCAGTTTTAACCAGTTATAACATTTAAGTAAAAATTGAAGTAGTTTAATATTTTTGATGAAAAAGTTTGGAAGGTATTGAAATGATTTGAAGCCAGTTTACCTGCACATATCACTTTTCATGCATAAAATAATGACGAAATATTGCTTAAATGTTTATCGTAGCAAAACAAGTCTTTTAATATTTATGCAATCAATTAAATGCAACATTCCTTACAACATTCAATGAAATAGTAGTTGAAGCTGGTGACATATGTACTAGTTAACATAAATGTATTAATATGTTCAACAAAATTATTTGTATAAATTGTAGCGCACTGTGAAATAATCTATTTAAGTTATATATGAAACTGTGTTAGTTTCATAACGAATCTATTTTGTACGTCAAATAATTACTATCTCAATAATTGTCATTTGCGAAAGGTGACTCAATTAGTGTTTAGTATTTAATTTAATCCAGCCATAACGTAAGAAGTAAAGAGTAAGAATTGATATAGACTTGCCATAATAAATTGCTACGATTCATAAAAAAATTTGGAAAGCTTGCAGACGAGAAATGAATCACACTCACCTGTATATCCCTATTATTTAACCCTTTCTGCCCCGACTTTTTTCTGAAGTATGCTCTCTCTGCTCTGAATTTCTGAGATCCTATCTGACGAAATTTTTTTGTTTTGGTAGGTGAGGGCTCAAATTGTCTTCGCACTTACAGCGACCGTCGTCTACTGCGTCGAGTGGTGTGCCCACTACAACAATCCCTTCTCTCCTTCTGGGGAGACACCCTTCCTGGGACTAATTTCTGCATTATTACGGATGGCATTCATAAAGCAGCATTCTATTCACCCACGTCTGGCTTCACCGTATTCGTAACCAGCTTTCATGCTATATGCTTATGCTTCTATCTGTACGACTTCGCTTTGTTGCGCTGTGTCGAGGTCTATCTTTTTTCGCGGTACGTCCTCGATGTATCTCTTTACTGCGTTCCAACTGCTTTCAAGTTCGATCATTTTGCTGATTATGCTGCTTGGCGCGATGTTTCCAATCTGCTTCCTCAGAGCATCTCTTTCCTCGAGCCATCTGTCTGCTCCTCGCAGTATAAGCACTGGGGACCGCTTACCTTGCCCATGCAGTATGAGGTATCTCTGGAAGTATCCGCGGCCCTAGAGAGACTGAGTTAAGAAGTAACCCATGCAGTATGAGGTATCTCTGGAAGTATCCGCGGCCCTAGAGAGACTGAGTTAAGAAGTAAATCACTTCGCGGAAGTTCCTTTGGACCAATTTGCCTATTGTTGGAATGAGTTTTACCGTCCATCTGATTCTGAGTGCCGCTGTTCGTTGTACAGCATCCAGTGCTTTAGACTTGGCTTTGCAGTTTAGCGCAGCTCCCCATACTTCGCCACCGTACAGGAGAATTAAGTTTGTGGCCGTTATGATTACCTTTCTTTTGCTCTGAATTGACCCACCGATGTTTGTCATTAATCTGTAATTGAATCACTTCATTCAGACAACTCTAAATCATGGTTCACAAATTTGCTGCTGCAGTCTGTTACAAATAACTGAACAATAACAGCAAAGTTTGTTATATTTGCTTTGATTCTCATTCTAATTACGTATGTTAACACATTAGTAACCACTTAAGTCGAATCAAACAATGTATAGCTTTAAAACAGAAAGCTGTAGTGACTGTAACGAAGGGTTAAATCCTGTCTCATTCCATTCCATACCAAACCTTGCCATCAAACATGAAAAACAGTTTTAGCCACGTTTACTCTTAACGGAATTCCTCCATAAATTGTCTGATGGGGTTAGGCATCAGAGATTCGGCTGATTATGGATTTCGATTTTCGATTGTGATATTTCCTAATTTTATTCATGTGAAAAACATCCCAGTTGCCAAAAAATAAACTAAATTTCTCACACATCCAGAATGTTATTTTAGCTGCATAAACATATCTGAAATGATTTCGCGAAGTCATTTGTAAACTTAAAAGGTAAAATTTATTATTAATGATCAGTATATTTGTCCACAATAAACCTCTATCTAAATAATTAGATGAAGTTGGCAAAGTGGAAAATTTCTACAACTACGTATTTATGTACATATTTATATTAGGGCGTGTCAACTAATTATTAAGTGTGTGAAATAATCGCTGCTGAGAATATGGTTAAGCTTATCTGGAATTTATGCAAAGTAATATGAATATAAAAACAAAAGAATCTTGGGTCCACTTAACAAATAATATATGTAAGTACTGTCTACAAGTCTTACAATAAACATGAGATATCAATGAATAGACAAATTGTATTTAGTAATTTACGTATAAACAAAATGTACTTCTAAACTCGGAGGTGTTTTATTGGGCTTTATTTATTCTAAGTTAGTGTGACGCGAAAAATAAAAATCACTCGAGTTGAAAAAACATTAAATTTAGCATTAATATTTTTTTAATATTTTCTTCAAGTTTTTTAAAGTAAATCTTTAGTTGTGGAGAATAAACCTCCAAGAAATAATAACTTTTTACACACCACTAGACAGTAGTTTGATATTCTTATGAGCATATTGGGTTCAGAAACTTGTGAATCTTATAACAAATTTACTTTTGGCCAATTGCGTTTTTGGACATTTAGTCAGGAGAGAATTTAACAAACTTTATGGAGATATAGCTGGAAAATCGGTAGCCATAAGCGTCTTTGTTAGCAAAGCATGCTAGGGTCAAATTTGTTGTTGTTGAAGTGAAGTGAAGTCTCTAACGCCAAAAGTTGGCACTTCATACCACATATTTCTCAAAGAGAGATGGTGTAAAAGTTTGAAAGAAGTAAACTTGTATTCAATAGACCATTAGAAGTTTGACCAAACGGGATCACTGAAGCAAAGTTTATGTTCAAGATGACCATCGAAAATTATATAACAAAATAAGGGCCAAATTTTGCGTTCCATAAAATTATATAGGGTGTGTCTTTAGCTGTGTGAAAACTATCCATAAGGATAACTAAGATTTGACAGCTGATAATGGTAAACTGTGTTGAAATTTCTGTTCAGTAAGGTTTGGGAATTCATCATGAATCATTTAACGGTAGAACAACGCTTCCAAATAAATCTGTCGATTCGTCATTATTCTCAACTTGTTGGTCTTTGTCCTTCGACTACGTGGAAAATTTTATATGAAGATGTTGGCTTACGTGCCTGTAAAATACAGCATCGTTTGCGTTGCATTGTTGCTGATTGGTGTCATTTTGATTTATTATTTACCAGGCTATGATAAAAAAAACTCATTTTTTCTGTTTTGAATTATCATTTTCAGTTCTCAAGTTCTCAAAGGAACATCAATTATATGTATATATATAAATATATATGTTGGTATATAA
This sequence comes from Anastrepha ludens, assembly GCF_028408465.1. Taxonomy (NCBI): domain Eukaryota; kingdom Metazoa; phylum Arthropoda; class Insecta; order Diptera; family Tephritidae; genus Anastrepha; species Anastrepha ludens. The sequence continues at coordinate 77,889,829 of NC_071502.1, forward strand.
GTCCTGTGACTTGGAAAAGGTAAGTATTGTAGATTTTGTATAAATTATACATTACCAAAGAAGTGCTTATATGCAATTTTAAGTGCAAAACTCTAAAAAATTTACAATAGAAGAACATTTGTAAACTGGCCTAGCAGAATTATATTAGCAATGGCAGTAAAGCAATATCAATATTGGATAATTGAGGCAAACAGTTGCAACGTATAATATTTTAATTTTTTAAATTTAATTAAAATTATCGTAATCTATTTTTAGTAGTTTGCAATGCATATTTACTAACAAAAATTGTCAACTTTAAAAAGTAACTGATTGCTGATATAATCGAATTATGATTATGCATAACCCACTTCAGTCAAGAAGAATATGAAGAAGACGAGTAATGAAAACAAATATCAGCTGATGTCACCCAGCAAGGCACTTTTCTTCTGAAAATTTTCACGATTCATTATGCCTATTGTATTAATTTACTAGAACTATAAAAAATTAACGCGGTCTTCAATTATTGCGCTAAAGCAAGAAAAGTAAATAGTATTTAGCTATATCTTAGCTTAATATACCGTTAATGATATGTGGACTAGAAATTATATTGATATTCTAGTTTAAAACAAACCGGCTTGCATTAGTATTATTTTCACCAAAAAAATAGAGCTGGATGTGATTTGCATTCGCATATACAAAACACATCATTTAAGAACAATCTGAATAAATAACTAAACCAATTTAGTAAGTAAAGTAAAGAAAGGCTAAGTTTGGTTCAGACTTTTGGTAAAATTTAATTTGGGGTGTCTGTTAATTTTTGGAATCAAACAAAGTCATTGACAATGCGAGTTATAGCTTGGTATATTAACATAAAATGGACGAAAATTCAGTTTTAACTTATAAAAAGAGGATGGTGTTTTTTCCTATCTCAATAATGTTTAAGTCGTGTCAACACTAATTCTATATATTTGGCATCTCTGTAGTTTCATTTTACATTGTTTACTATTCATTGTACATGCTATTCATATACATGCTATTTTACATAGTTTAGTCTTTTACCTGGATATGAGATCCTTTTATGGAAATGTAGAGACAGTCGCTAGAGTGATCTCAATAAAGTTGGTTATACTGATCTGTCAGTGTTGACAAGTTTTATCGAGTTGTTATCTATATACGGCTGCCGTAGCCGAATGGGTTGGTGCGTGATTACCATTCGGAATTCACAGAGAGAACGTTGGTTCGAATCTCGGTGAAACCAAAATTAATAAAAAAAAAAACTTTTTCTAATAGCGGTCGCCCCTCGGCAGGCAATGACAAACTTCCGAGTGCATTTCTGCCATGAAAAAGCTCCTCATAAAAAAAATATCTGCCGTTCGGAGTCGGCTTGAAACTATAGGTCCCTCATTTGTGGAACAACATCAAGACGCACACCACAAATAGGAGGAGGAGCTCGGCCAAACATCCAAAAGGGTGTACGCGCCAATTATACATATATACCTATATATTTGGCAAGACTTATATTTAATATAAGCTCCCTTTGCATGTTGGTGACGGCGAGTTTCGCAGGCGATGTAAAAAATAGCTGAATGAGCATTACGACAAATAAAGCGAATAAATATTCAGCGGCTTCGTTGGCTAGGTTATGTCGTCCGAATGTATACAAACGCTCCGGCTCTGAAAGTATTCGACGCGGTACCAACTGATGGTAGCAGAGAAAGAGAAATGCCTCCTCTGCGTGGGAAAGATTACGTGGAGCAGAACTTGGCTTCACTTGGTGTGTATAAATGACGCCGGTTAGCACGAGGAAAAAACGACTGGCGCGCTTTGTAGAACTCGGCCAATCAAGAAGAAGAACACTTAAAGTTACCCAAAATAACAGTTTAAAAATATAAACGCCAAAGACACAATGTTGTTAAAGATAAAAATGTTCAATGCCCTCTATAAGAATCCTGCAAGCTTTTGTTTCTTTTAACTTATGGGGGAAAAAGTCAACATTGCCAACAATGTGCCTTTTAAAACTTAGTAAAAATGTTTTCTCAAAGAAATGAACTGTCGAAATAAAACGTTTCTTTTTTGTTGAAAGTTTTGAAATACGATTATGTGTTTTTTAATTAAGGTTGCCTTTTTCGGAATGAGCAAAGAAGTTTTAATTTTGTTCTGTTTCAGTTGCAAATTGCCGACGTCAATGCGTTGTGGTGGTGGCGGGGGACGGGGGACGGAGGAGTAAAGCGGCCATAAGTTCGGTGTTATGAGGTAATACAAATTTTGTGTGAAGCAGCAGAGTCTTGCTAAAAAATGTATGGGCTGTCAACTAGTACACTATAAATCCAGGGTTTCCCTACTGTCTCTGGAACCTCGATATTTGCAGCTGAATTAACTCGATATCCTTGAGGTGGCATGGCATGTCCTTTGTTGCCTAAAATACCTTGAACCAAAACAGTCGCTGGAAACTTCATGCGCATGATAACAGAAACCTCTGTGGGATTGGAACGCAGCCATCTTGGTCTCGGGCAAAATTTCTTTCGTCAAAAAAAAAAAAAACCATAACATCTCAGGCGCTTCAGAGCGTTTAATTTTGTGTTGAGACGTTTTGTGTCGTGTATGCCCTCTCACAAGGGCGCTCATTGATTGTGTAGGGTCCTCGTCAATGATCGCTTGCATTTGTTGAATAAATTCTGCTGATCGGACAGTGTCACAACGGTCTTCGTGGTTTGTGCGTTTTGCAACAGATTCTGTACCGCCGCCTGATGCTTTCAATTCACTGCGAACATTATGAACGAATGAACGGGTGCACTTAAGAAAATTAGAAATTTCTACTTTTACTTCATAACGGGTGGGCTCGCTAAAACAAACCTTATAAGTAAAATACGAGTCCGATATTAGGCATTACGTGAAAGCAGTGCATTCTTCCCTTATTGTTTAAATTTTCTATTACCAAGACTTTTTACAGCAGTAAACCAGGAGGAGCTTCTTCAAAATTATAGAATACAAAGATATATTTTATACCATTGGCCAAAATGAATGAGTATTAAAGCCACCCGGTGGTCTAGAATTTTCAAAAAATCGATTTTTTTTTCGATATTTCGAAAGCATAGTATCTTAAAAATATACTGTGCAATTTTCATGCGGAAATTGCCAGGTAGAGGGCGGTCCGCGCGCTCCTGTACCTCAAACTTTAAACTCATTTATCTCGAAACGACTTTTTTTTGGCACGATGGGGATGAAAACAAAAAAACTATTCAACCGAATCACTTGAAATTTGGATATGTTGTTCACAACATGTATCGCTATCGTCGGAACTAGAATCACAATTTTATTTAAATAATTTACTATTTTTTAAACTAAAAAACTAGTGAAAAAAACCCAGATTTTACGAACTTTTTTTTCAAAAGTGCGCCATTTTGTAAATTTTTCGATTTGTTCTAGTTCCGACCATAACTGCACTCTTTCTGATTAAGAATCTTCTTGAATTTTGTGTTTCAGATGAGTAGAAGTCTGGAAATCATCTACGCCGTCCGGGTTCGATTTTTCGCCAAGGTCATCTTCAGCGGCATTTTTATAATAATAAATATTGTTCCAAAAGTAAAAAAAAATTTTTTTATATGCTCAATAAGCGTACTAATAAGCCCGAAAAGTTGAAACATCGTTTTTTAAATTTTTAATGACAAAAAAAAAATCGTGAAAATAGGTGAAATTTTCGTGCTCTAGACCACCGGGTACCCTTAAGTAATTCTGATGCCTTACGGATGCTTGCGAACTATTAGCAAAATTAGTTCCGCGATACGACTTTTACAAATATCTTGAATCTAGCGCCCCCAGTGGGTAATATTTTTTGGGTAAAAAAATAGCCTATGACATTCACTGCCCCTGAAAGTGTCTTGAAAATAGGAGAGAAAAAAGGTTTCGAAAGCTTGCTAATGGTATGGTTGCATATGAATAATCAAATGAGCTTAACCCTTTCTTTACCGGTCGTGTCCAACGGACTCGAATGAGATTTTATTGTATGTCCATGTCAATATCTGATGTTTTTAAACTCTGTAACCGTGTCACTTTGTTTATGTTACAATGTTACAGCTGAAGGCCTCTGTTGCTAGCGCTAAGTTTTCACAAAATAAAGGTAAATAAATATTATTTTTAAATAATTGACAATGCTAATGCACACATTTTCAAGAGAGAATTACAAATTTAGCAAAGCTAATTTCTTTTGCAGTAGGCAACGGGTTAAAAAGCCTACTCCTATTTGTGGTGTGCGTTTTGATGTTGTTCTACAAATGGATGGGTCTACAGTTTTAAGCCGACTCCGAGCGGCAGATATTTTTTTATGAGGAGCTCTTTCATAGTATAATTACATTCGGAAGATTGGCATTGCCTGCCGAGAGGTAACCGATATTAGGAAAAACGTTTCCTATAATTTTTGTGTTTCATGCGGAAATTCAAACCTACGCACTTCCGAATGGTAGTCACAACCCCATTCGGTTACGGCGGCCATTATCGGCCAGAAAACAAATACAGGGAAAAGGGCTGACTTAATCAAATATTTTGAATTCAATAGTGCTAGCGTTTGCTAGTCTTCGGCTTGCAATGTCGGGTACATGGTTGTCCAGAAAAGCGAGATCGCGCAATCTCAACCATCTTAGAAGGTGTTCGACTGTCTGTTCCTCTTTTATTTCCTGAAAGCTTCTACAATAGTCATGGGATGTTGCCCCTAATCCTCTTCTTAGACAGTGCCCAGATAGGACACCTACTACGACTCTTAGCACCCTCATACTAAAATTAAGCAGAATTTTAATGCGGGCAGTTGGAATTAGCAACACTAATGGTGGAAACAAGTAAACTTCTAATGGACAAACAGAAGTTTACATGTTTCCAAGGGCATAGGTATGTCAACTTTGTCCTGACTAATTGGAGCAAGGAGCCCAATGTAGCTAACTCACGGCACCGAAGAAATAAATAAATGGAAAATGGGTAGTATAAGACCTGCCTAGGGATGTATTGACCGAGTCACAAAAGTCGGTGGTATTAGGAATACCAGGAAATATCTCAAGTAGGCGCGAGTTTCCTAGTTTGTTTGAGCATCGATGATTCTTTCAATCTTTGCGCCGCTTTGGCGGCAAGTTGTCTACAATATAGGTCAATTGGCAATAAATGCAGCATAACATTTGGAGCCGAAGTTGGCGTTGTTTTGAGCGACCCAGTAATACTGAAGCTTCCCGCCCTTTGAATATTACCAAGCTTCTGCTCGATAAATTTCACAACGGTTCCGGATATGTGCAGGTCTAACAGAGTGTCCGTTATAATCTTAGGCAGGATATTGTTAAAAGCTCCTTCGATATCTAACAAGGCTGCCAATTTATAATATAATCTTTAACTTCAAATAAACTTTCAACTGATGTGACGAGTGGGTTTCGAGCCGAGTCTGTAAATTATCCTTACAGTAAGCAGCATTTCTAACGTTTTCAGTGTTACACGCAAACTATGGGTTTTTTAATAAGAAGTGTTATTTTTAATATAAATTATCGGATGTTTATTTCATTATAAAGAGGAAGGTATGCCATTAAAAGTGGAAAAGAACATCAGGCAAATGACCACCACAACCACGCTTACAGGACAATACCATTTTCATGAAATTTTCCATAACTGAGTTGCAAAGTGGCTGCCCTATGTCCTCGATAGCCGCACGAATTCCATCTTTGAGGTTTTGAATAGACCCTGGGCTGTTGGTGTAGACCTTCTCTTTCACGTGGCCCCAAAGAAAAAAGTCACAAGGTGTTAAATAAGAAGATCTCGGTGGCCAATTGTGATCACCTCTTCGAGAGATAACACGGTCCGGAAACTTGTCCCGTAAAAGATCAATGAGATTGAGCTTTTTCCAAAACGCCTGTTGCTTTGTGTTCGAACAAAGTATCATGGTCCTAAACGCAATCCTGAAATCGTTGGCGATGTATCGTGTTTCTAAAAGTATCGTTGATTTTATCTATACGCATAGGTGACCTTCTTCACACCCACCACGAAAACGAGCCAAAGCGGACGTTTAAGAGTTTATAAAGAAGTGAGATGAAACGTTTAAGTCATTGTTGAAGGAAATTTTTGAAATGCGAGAAAGAAAGGGAAAAATTGGAATTGAAAAATAGTACACTTATCAGAAGATTTTAGCGCAAAGCGATTTTTAATAAATGTAAACTGAATAATGATCTCAAATACTACTTTACCAGGTAGAACTACTTATATAAAACTATTTTGGAATAAAAATGTTATGATGCTGAAATACGATTCAGATTGCTTTTTATTTTTATATTTGCAAGTATTAAATATGAGTAAAAATTCAGTTGAAAATATTCAGTCGGTTTTTTAATAAAAAAATGTATTTTTGTACCGCCCTCCTTAAGGCAAAGTGCCAATTCGATTTACTTAAAATTTTGCAAGAGACGCTAAACATTGCGAAGAAGCTAAACAAAATAAAAATATCCAACGGGGTACTGATATGGCCACACATATATTATATTTATATGTAGATCAAGTGGACAGGAGAATGGTAATCCGTTTTCCCTTTAGCCTTGCTTTTTCTCTTTAGTTTTTATATGCTTCTAAACATACGAAATTATTTGTTGATTTATTCAAAATATTGTTGTGAAGTATAACGCAATCCATTTTTATTTTCTTAGCTAATTTGATGCCATAAATTTCCAAAAAGTATATACCCGTTTGTCAAGCATGATGGTAAACGATCTGATCTTGGCCACAGCTCTGGCCCGTTAAAATAATCTATGGTAAAATTCATATTGGTCGAAAATAGAGGGAAGACGAGCTAGTTGAAACGAATTGTGTAGGTTTCAGGGTAACGAATCATACTTTGCAAAACTACGTTCATGTACATATGTATGTAAACATAATATAAAACTTGTAAAGGTTTTTGTTTTTGGTTAAAAACAGTTTTTGGTCTGAAAGTGATTAGTGGACAAACAATTCGTTTTAATAAAATAAAATAAAAATTGGTTCAAAATTAAAACAGGGTTCCATATTTCACCCACTAAATTACTTTTTAACAGTTTCTTTGGAAGCGTTATCTCTTTAAAATTTTATATCTTCAATTTATTTCGGAGTTTCATCTTAATATTAGCAAGTTCCCAAAACTTCCATTCTGTACCTTTCCATTTGCAGTCGCTCATTTTCGCTTCAGATTCAAAATAAATTGTCATTCACTTCTGCCAAACATTGGATACAAAGTTTGATGCAATACTGATAATACATAAGATTCAGTTCACAGTACAAAAATATGCCTAAGTGTGAAATAAAAATCCCAATTTTATAATGCAGTCACACAAATTGTACTATCCATTTTTAGGAAATTTCACCAAAAAGTAACCATTTCAGAACTATAATAACCAAAATGCTTGTGAAGAAAAATAAATAACCAATTTTGGTAAAAATACCAAAAAGGCAATACTGGCTGAGAGTCACTCAACTTTCTGCATTTTCCATATGAACAGCTTCGTATAAGTTCTATATTTATGCTAAATATCAAGTGTCGAAGCAAACCCATTGTCGAAGCAAACCCGAACATAAAGTGTATGCTTATGTAGACGGCTCTTAACGCCAAGCTGCTGCTCTCGAATCTATTGCGGCGAATGTAATCGGCTAAGAGCACATACTAAATGAAATTCAGACAAAATAACAGATATTCATTTATCATAATTGATGTTTTATCAATGCGTACGCGATGCCAAAAAGAAAAAATGCTGCATCTGTTTGCTCCCTTAACCCTTAAATGATTGTTCTTTTCAAATATTAAATAATTCGAATGGGATGGAATTTAATTTTAATTTTAATTTTGCTTCGAAACTTTTGGGCCAGTCATACAAAAATGCTGAGCATAATATTTATGATTAAACTGCGTGCTGGGTCGATTTCTTCTGGCAGAAGTTAGCCGTAATATTCTCTCTCCGAACTATTTCGATCCTGATACCATAAGTCTTAATTCTCAATCTAGCACTTTTGATATATCGACCAACTTTTTACCATCGACAAAGCCAAGAATGATAAAAAGAAGATTGCGCCCATCAGAGCGTACGTGACGTCACGTTTGCTGAGTTGTGCAGTATTGCCAACCATTTGCTCTTCGCCATAAATTTAGTGCTTTTTTATACCGAAAATGCGAAAATTTTGAAGTTTGGTGTTTGTTTCTTTTTTTTAATTTAAAGCTACCGAAACTTTAGGTTAAAAAACAAACTATATTATTAAACCAAAAAAGGTTAAAAAAGGTCACTCTGAGAAGATTTTAGTGGTAATGAAAATTTTTTTACTCTTATAAAATTTGATATTTTGAAAGTGTGAATTTAATTTTTTGCTCCTTTTAAGGTTATGGAAGAATATTTAATGTCTCTCTCTCAACTCTTCTTAAGATTGAACACTTTTTACACATTTTAAAAGGCGTTTGAATTTACTGAATGCGGATTAAAACCATAGAGGTGTAATCGTTTCTTCTGGCCATCAATCCTTAGTGAGTCGTTCCGTTAACAAAAGAGTCTCGCTTAACAAAAAAACCTCATAAATTAAATTGTACATAAGCATAACACATTTATTTAAAAAAACGCACATTTCACGCATACAAAGTTCTTTAAGTGATTTAATAAAAATTTGTTGGGTTATTTTCTTTGAATGGGCATTTTAGTGCGTTTTTATATCCAAAGCTAGGCAACACTGCAGTAGCGAGAGAGAGATTTGACTGCCGAAAGCAGAAGAACACCAACAACACCTGCAATCGCGGGCAATGCCACCAGATGTTAAAAAAAAGTAAAGCTAAATAAAACTGAGTGAATTATTTAAATAATTATTAAAAAATGTATATTTTACAAAATTATAAACATGACATTTTAATTAGAAAAATGTCATGAAGAAAGAACTAAAACTCCGAGACAAAAAATAATAAAAACAACAAAAAAAAATGATAAATCAAGTTACGAAAATGGTAATCTGGCCATACTGGAGCTAAAATCACGTAACTAGTTGTCAAATTCGCTGAGCGCAAAGTAACGGGACCACATAGGCGCCACCTCATTATTCTTTCCATCATGCGACAAAGCGATAATATCCTCTCTCAATAAATGATTGTACCAATGGTACATCTATAACTTTTCATTCAGCTGATGGAGTATTTTCGGAACATTCTTAGATCTCGACGCTCAATAAAATCTTGCCTTTCTCAAAACAAAAACCTTGTTAATCAGGTAAAGAAAAAATCAACTAGTCGCAAATATGCGCGACACTCATATTTATTGGCACTCACATAAGACAATTCGTATCAGCTAATAGTGCGCACACTGCCCGACGTATCGTAGTTCCTTACCGCAGCCCGTAGAGAACATAAAATTGAGCAAATCTTATTACGTAGAGAACAACTGCGTTCTTTTAGTTACATGTTAACACAATACATCGGTTTGTGTGTGCATGTGTTTGGTTGTATCTACACAATGTTGCTATTGATATTTTTGCTTACACACTTTTTCACACATCCGCGTTATCAGTTACAATTATTCATTGTTTAATACACCAAAGCCGAAAACCAACAAATGCAAATGGTTCATTTATCTATAATTAACATTATTCAGCATTATTTTTAAGTAATTTTAATAAAAAATGAAATTTTTCCAAGTTTATTTTGTAATAATTTTGAAAAGTACTGTTTGGCAACACTGTGTGGTGAAAGAGCAATCAGCTGACACGGTTCTACAGGAATTTTCAAAAATCCTGCTATAAAATCTACGATACTACTATACTGAAGGGAAGTAATTTTCATTTACATGGGGCTCTCATCAGTTTGATCGTAACAGCTGACAGGGGACTGCGTTTACGTCGGTGACATAAAAAATATTGGAAATACTGTGACTTAATTCTGTGAGTACACTTGCCATATGTATTGCTGCGGCATGTATTTTTGACTAAACATTTTGTTATTTTTTCCAAAGTTTGGTTACAGACTTAAGGATTCCTTTTGAATGCCTCCTTTTTATCTTTATTTCCTTAACCGGAGGATTTCGGCGGACGACTGCTCATGCGACTCTACTGAGACTATAATTTTACAAACTTAGCTTTTTATGCATACATAAAATTCTTACAATATATTGGAACAATATTTTACTTTCTTCCAATAATTGTCCTTACTCATAGTCACATTTAGGTATTTAAAATATTGACGCATTGCACTTGCTGCCAAGCACGTGTTTTCTACAGCATCATCAAGTCGGCATGTGGTCTTCCGCAATATCCTGTATAAGAAAGTGGTAATGTTGTTTATAAAAACACTACGTGTGCAAATTAAATTTAATATCCGAAATTTTACTTCGGCTTATTCTGTGTGGTTATTACTTCAATTGCTAATATTGAAGTTTCAAAATCGCTAGGCAAAATTTTGACTATTGGTAATTTATTGCCAAATAATATATCGTTAAATTCGAAGAACACACTCGAGCTTGACTTGTTTACCGTAGCACAGAAAACAAACTACGTCACATATCACGCTGAAATTTGCCATGTAAGCTTATAACAGTCCTACCAAAAAACAAAAAATTTATTTTTGCCATATGTCATCCGCGGACCGTTTTATTGATAACGTCTCGTTCATATTTGAGCAGAAGGTATATGTAGCAAAAATTAATTTATGTATCATGTCTGCAACGTTAACTTATATTAAAATTTTTGCCCACGCTGCAGCTGAATGTGTCAAAGCGTTCGTTTTAGTATACACAAAACGAAAGTTGTATGTAGATGGCCCCTAAGCGTCGGCAACATTAATTAGCTAGCTGCTCGCGAGACTAGACCACTATCTGAAAACGATGAGCGAATACTATCTCACTGCGAGAAAAAGCGACTTCGAATTGACTGAGGAAAGATCATAAATCCGCAAACACCGCGAGCATATGGCCAGTCGTTCAAAGTTTTTGCAATAGATCATTAAACCGCGCAACATACGGAACTAATCGACGGCGAACGTTTTGCAGATCACTGAATTGAATAAGAAGATCGCTGCAGACGCGCAAGTGAGCTGGTCCAGCTAAACCAACTAGTACACCTTCATACGCACAAACATATAATACACTGAATTGTGTTAATATACGAGCGAAAACGCACTTGACGTCGAGACGCCGCAAAAGTGTCTATTTTTGTTAAGAACAAAATTAAGGCAATTGAAAAATAGCCACAAAAGCCAGTGCAAAGAAAAAAAGAGTTCTGACTTGTGAAAAAGGAACGATCGCGGAAAATTGAATATTTCGTTTTCAAGGTGTCTGGGCGACGTCAAGAGATAAATTATGCGAATTCGCAAAATAGCAGCCACACGAAATTGTCACGTATATAGTTGAAATCCCATATTCATAAATGCAAAAATCATATTTGCGTAAAACACATTTAATTCTGTTATATTGAAAATAATTCAGTATTTGGCTGAAATAAACATTTGAGAGTGTAAAGTAGTTTTTTTGCGCCCTGTATGGTCAGAGTTATGAAAGTGCCACTGTATCGAAGCAACACAAATCCGAAACGCCCATCTAACGCATTTAGAAATTGTCATACAAAGTACGAAATCGTCGCACTGGCGAAGGATCGCAATTTGAAGTCGAAGTTAAAGAAATTGCAAATCTATTTTATGTTCAATAATTTACGCAAACGGAAATCTGCAAATTTAAAACAGCAATTAACTATATTATTGGCACTCAAAACACTAAAGACATCGTTGGCCATTTGTGAAATATATAGTAATTCGTTGGTGGTGTACAATCAGAAAAATTGATAGACGGTTGAAAATACCAGCGTTTATTGTGGTCTTTTGCGGTTTTGAGCTTCGCGTTTCGTTTTACATGCGATACGTGCTGTAGTATTAGTGTATATATTGGAAATATTCGGATTACATATTTCTTATTAAGGTGAGTACATTCGAAGAAAGGCCAAATATATTGAATACATTTTTATATCGTAACAAATTATTATTTCTACTGCTGGCATTATTTCCTGTTATCGAAAAATTCAACGAATATAACTAATTCTTTCGCACTATAAGTTTCAAATTGATTGATATAATCAATATTTAACAATTTTTTGGAAGCAACCAAGCCTTAAATCAAGCCAGTGGTATATCGTAAAAAATTGCAATTTGTATGAATCGCAAATAATAAATTTGAATGCTTTAAATTGAAATAGGATTGGTGAAGTTGCTCAAGGAGCAGGCGTGTTGCAGTGAATTTGTAATAGAATTTCATCATCATAAGGTGCAACACACTGTATCGAGGGTATATAATCCAAGAGAAGAGGAGAGATGTTTTTAGTAGAATCACCCACACACGCAGTAACGACGGTTACTAAATGGTGTGAAGGCATTTTCAATACAACCTCACCGTCACAAACATAAAGGGTATATATAGTAAGTGCATGTGTTTGTCCATTGATATAATAAAATAATAGCGGATAGAGAAAAAGTTCAAAATTTGGATATTGATGTGGAAAAACAATTAAGTCAATAATAAAAAAGTAAATAGTCAATACCTCCATTAACCGCTTTCTTATTGATTACATAATAATATAAATGAGATATAGAATAAATTTTCATTGGTTTTTTTTTATCAAATTTCCGTGCCGTAATTGAAAAGACTGAAGAATAAATTGAAGAACATCCCATTCTTCCATCATTCCATTTTCGTGTTCTAACTTTTTTGTGTTTTCTCATGTGGCCAATTACGGTCAGTACCAAAGCGAATCTATTAAGGTGATATCAGTAAACTAGCTGAATTGTTTTTTTCATTCGCCTTGCACATAACGATGTCAATACAAAATGGAATGACGAATAGCCGTTCTATTTCACTTTTGTCCTGACATTCTAATGTTGGTTTAGTGCCACTACCTTTAATAGATTTCCCAACAGAATACGAAGTTAGTGTCCATTTTTTACCACTATTCCGCTTCAGTGATTATGATAGACTCGTTATGTGTGTGACGTCACACTTGTGGAATTTTTTGTGTTGCTTGTGTAATTTCTTTTTCTTCTTGCATTTTTGTTCGCATTTTCTTTTTTATCGCATGCAACTGCATCAATGTGACGTCACGCACGCTCTTACGGGCGCAACCTTGCGTTCTATCATCCTTGGTCGTAACATTTAAATTTTAAAATGGCATGAAGGTGGGAGTCAGACGAAAAAATTACAGTTAATGTTAACATAGCTAGTTTAACATTTTCGATTCGGTAAGACAAAGATGCCCTAAAAGAGGATATTTCGGTGTTCTCCTGCCAGTTTGTTTTAGCACAGCTGTTTTAACTTACCATTTTGAGTTCCACACCATATTTAAAATTACGGTAATTATGGTATTCAAACACATATAAAAGGGCATTTCAGAAAGAAATGGTCCAAAAAAATTTAATGCAAAAACATGTATTATATTATTTAAAAACTGCGAAAATTTATTTACGTACATATGAAACGTTTGCTTCAAATCCGAATCCAGATTTATCTAAGAAAAAAATAAAAAATAGTTTAAAAAAACTAAAAAACACGCTTTTATTGCTAATCGAACTAAAAAGTAGAAAATAAATTTTAATGACAAAGGAACCTATAATGAATTAATAGCAAATCGAAGGATCAGTCGTAGTCAACTACCTCAGAACAGAATTATAACAAATATTAAGATACAAATAGAATAATTCAAATTAGAGTTAAAAGCGTGGGATGCTTGATATAGTAAATATTACAATCATTCTATTGGCAACTACCCATGTACAGAGGGTTATGAAAGGGAAGCAAAATGCATCCCACGTAATAAAAGCGTGTTTTTTAGTTTTTTTTAACTATTTTTTATTTTTAGTATATGCAGGTTTTACGAGTAATATACTATTACACAACCGCACACTAAATACTAACCTCAATGGTGGTGTGGAAACTAAAAATTCCCAATTTTTTTTAAAAAAATACCCAATTCATGTTTCTACCGGTATTGGCAAATGTTATAAAAAATACACATTTTTCAGCGCTCTCACGAGAAAAAGAGTTTCCCATCTAGTCATCTATGTTGTGTGTTCCGAGTCGATCAGATTTTTAGAAGCCAGTGAAAATTAAGCTCAAAGATTCGGTTACAGTCATTCATACATACAACCCGAGCTAATAACAGTGTGTTAAAAAAATAACATATTAATCCTGGCAATCCTAATAAGGATAATGGAAAATTTATCTCACATGTCTCACACTGCACTCGTTCTTCGTGACTATTTCGCCAAAAATTCCACGCATATCGTTCCGCAACCACCGTATTCACCTGATTTGGCTCCGTGTGACTTCTGGCTATTCCCAAAACTCAAGAGACCACTTCCGGAAATGGACTATTTGGCATGTTTCGGGGATTGGAAAAATCGTTGGCATAAGTGTATTTCATCGAGAGTGGATTATTTTGAAGGGGATGAAATTGATAAGGATAATGGAAAACTTTTATCAAATTATTGCATTGTCATCGGTCCTTGATAGGTGTGCAAAATTTCAAGTCGATCAGATGTTTAGAAGCCAGTGAAAATTAAGCTCAAAGATTCCGTTACATACATACATACATACATACACACATACATACATACATACATACATACATACATACATACAACCCGACCTAATAAAAGTGTGTTAAAAACTTAATATTAACTAGAAAGCCGAGTTGCTAAAAAAAAAATTTTTTTTGCTGTTTCAAATAGGCCAAATTTGTAAGTAATAAGACGAGATTTAAAAAAAAAGATGAGATTAAAAATAGTATGAGATTAAAAAAAAGTAATGAGAATTTCGTAAAGGGGAAAAATATATTTATACAACTGGTGATTCTGAGGCAATTAGGCGAATATTTCACTATTATGGATTACAAGCTAACCAAACTTGGTACTCACATGACGTTTGCTCTCGTCGATTTATTATTATACAAGGTGAAGTCCAAAATAAACAAGACTGAGCTAAAACAGAAGCGACAAGAGCTTTGTTCTGACAACTTCGAGTTCATTTATTCAAAATAGTCCCTTGCCTTGGTACACTGTTTTGCGTGATATAAAAGCTTTTCGAAAGAGTGTTTCAGGTCATTGACCGGAATGTCCTTCAGGATGTCTGTACAAGCCTTTTGTGTGGCCTCTACGAACGCAAACCGTTTTCCTTTCATGGCCAAATGCAATTTTCCGAGTAGGTAGAAGTCACAGAGAGCCATATCAGGCGAATACGGTGAGTGATTGATGGTTAAAATGCGATTTCTAGTCAAAAAATCAGTCACAAAAGTGGATCGATGAGATGATGCATTATCAAGCAATAAGCGCCAGCTTTCTCCTTCGTGGTATTCTGGGCGAATTCGACGAATGCGATGCAACAAACGCTTCAAAACGTTGCATTGACGGTTTGGCCCGTTGGCACAAATTCCTTGTGGACAATTCCCTTGGAATCGTAGCAAGCACCGACTTGATTTTTGACTTCTCCAAGCGCGATTTTATGGTGGTGGCACGTCTGGGGGCTTCCATTCGGTACTTTGACGCTTAGTTCCAGGTTCATGTTGGAAACACCACGTTTCATCTCCAGTTACAATGTTGTAAAAGAAGTTCTCGTCTTTTCTAGCCGCTTTAATGAGAGCTTTCGAGTGTTAAATTCTGAGCAATTATTGGGTCCTCAGTTAACTTGCGCGGAATGAAACGTGCAAAGACCTTTCGTCAGCCCAAATGATCAGTTAAAATACGATAAATCGATGTTTTGGAGACATTCAACTCCGAATCCATGAATTTGAACGATGATTTCGATTCATTTTTTATCAATTTACTAACAATTTCGATGGAGTTTTCGGTGATTACTGATTTTGGGCGGCCCGCATGTTCACTGTCATTTATGTCCTCACAACCATCTCTGAAATGTGTAAACCACTCATGAACTTTGGCACGAGATCGACAATCATCGCCATAAACGTTTTTCATCAATTCAAATGATTAGGTAAACGTTTTACCTGTTTTGAATCAAAGTTTGATATTAGCTCCTCGTGCGAAACTCATTTTTGTACCGATGACACAAAAAAAGTGACACTCTAGACGCAATAACTTCGCTTCCACTGAACCGAATGTCACCAAGATTTCACTAGAAGTCAGCTAGGGATGTAACTTCCAATGCATTAACTCATTAAAAAGATAGCGCCATCAAAAACATTGTTATGACGCCAGTCTTGTTTGCATTGGGGCCGCATTATAACTAATGAATTAATTTTTATATTTTAAAATGCATTTATTGTATTTTTTTCTATTAAAATTAAGCAGCAACTTTGTGAAAGAGTTAGACAAAATGATTCACGATGAGAGTTTTAGCTCACAACCTCAGACAGATGGAGGGAATTTAAGATTTAATAATATAAAAAGTGGGCGTGGTTTTCTTGTGATCTCAATATATCTTCTCTTGGATCTAAATATATAATGTGGGAAGCAACACGTATACGTGTTTCGACGAGTTTTGACTTGAATCGTATTTCTTGCTTTGAGTTCATCATGTGCACCAAATGTTAGGTAAGGTTAGTTTACGGTGGGTCTCACTCTCCAGGATAATGTAGAGTGGTCTCACCTAGACCTGGCGACGCATTGTGATGTCACTTGTTTGGGCATAAATCGCCCCCTTTAATTCCCGACGTGATGAAACCACTTTGTCGGACAAACGATGAAATATTGTGGATGGTTGTAGATTCCAAGTTTGCCATACTGTACAAAATGTAACAGAGATATCACGTTTTTGCATTTTTTCAAAATTACCTTCATATGGCAGGTGAGCGTAAAGTAAGTAAAAGGAGTAAAATGTGAACCAAGTTTCAATGAAATATGGTATAACAATTTTGTCTCAAGTTATCGTGCGCACCATGGTGAAAAGATTTTTAATGGAGTGGCCAAGATCAGACCGTTAGCCGGCTCTCAGCGAATTTGACATAATCAGCGGATGGGCTGACGTAGCAGAAGTTATGAATCGGTTTGTTTACGAAAAAAATAAAAATGTGTTCGCCATACAAAAAAAAAATTGACACAACGGCACTTCGTCTATGAACGCCACTTACTCTATGAATCGACTCCTCTCGGCATTTTGAATATTTTGGTATATACTTATGCATGTATATGTCTATATCTATCTCAGTTCCTTTATGCTGTTGCATACAATCCTTAATACAGGCCACAAACAGAAAACAAATCGAAACAATCGGTTGAAATTTCAACAGATTGACGTGTGTGTGGCAAACGGATCGAAAATTGGCAACATTTTTTATCAACTTGCAATAGGTTGCGTGTATGTGGCCAAATTGGCGATTTTTCTCATTTCTTTTCATATTTTCAAGTGTGCACATGAGCGGGCAAATAGCAACATTAAGCAAACATTTATTGAAGCTTTATCGACTAGTGCCTTTCGTAATGGAATATAATTATTCATTATGTAATATAAGTATAAAAAAATATAAAAATAATATATCATCATCATCGGTTCCTGTTTCTTCCGTTGGAGCATAGGGCTTCATATTCATAATTATGAATAATTATATTTCTAATAAATAAATAAATAATTTATTGAGGAACTCAAGGATTTGTTCAAAAGCTATGCATCATTGTTGAAAAAGAAGAGCAAAAAATATAGACAGAAATGTAAAATTAAGATTGTAGCAAATTTTATTAGAAAAATATAAAAAAGTAGACAAAAACGCTACTACACAAAGTGTGAACAAAATCTTTCTCTCCTTTTTCTTTTCAAGCACAAATAAATACCATGCATGACAATTATTCTTTTCCGCTTCCATATTCGAACAGCGTGAAATTAAATTGGTCAACAATTCGTCAATGGCGAAATGAGTTTCAGCGGATCGTTTCGATTTGTTTCGCGTTTGTGGCCTGCATAAGTGAAGAAAATAGTGTGAAATTAAATTAAGTTGTACACAAGCGCACGGGGGTATTAAAATATATTTATGCAAGTATATACAATACGTACAGGCAAACATAAATAAAAAACACAAAGAGTATTCGTTTGCAAAAGGGTGGTCCAACTAGCGTTTGGAAATTAATTAAAATCGTCTATAAATAAAATACTCATAAATATTTTTCAATTAATGTTTCTAATGAATTTTTATTTTTTAAATAATTGCATAAAAGCAGCCTCACATAATTGTCTAAAAATAAAATAAAATTAACGGATATTAGTTTAGCTATCAAAGTCAAAAAAATCAGTAGTTAAAATTCCCAACGCTAAATGGGCCACCATGCACATGCCATAACAAATGGGGAGCAATGATCTACAGGCTGTTGTCCAAACCGTGAGCGGGAAACCTGCAAATTTATTTTCAAATTTAATGTCTTGAAGTATTCTTATTGTACATATATAAACTTGGCGCTTACACACTCTATCATTTGGTGTTTTGCGCTCGAGGTCTCGAACCTACGCACTTCCGGTAGTTACGCACCAACCAATTCGGTTACGGCGGCCGCCGTTTAGAATTAAACATAGTAACCTCTTCTTTTCGACAAGCCTTAGCCAGGGGCCTAGTATAAATAGGATTGAAGTAGTTCCAGCATAATTAGATCAACCCGATTTGTAATAAGTACCGATTGAGGGTACGTATGTATGTATGTGCATCAGCAACTTGAATTGATGTAGAGATAAGCTCGTTCGTGGAATATTGCAGCACTTACAATCACCCAAGTAGTAAATATTACAATAGTACATATAAGTATGTGTTTATATTTACACATTTGTACGAATAGGTGTAATTGATAACTTATTCGTTCTTTAACCTGATGTGTGACCTTATATTGTATGTTTGTATAAATATATCAAATTTGATTCAATTGATTTAATTATAAATACATAATTAGCAATTGTATAGAGGAGAATTTTCGAGGGAAAGTGATTTCGATTGAAAGTGAAAATAACGTATTATATATGAATTAAAATATTACATTGGTGCATCTATTCTTCTTTCATCTTCGTATTCTGTTTAACATACATAAATATGTACTCTGGAATCCACGAACATTTTGACAGACATTATATCACTGGACTTACACACGAAGACATCTGGAAGGGAGACACTGGAAATTCTCTTTTCATGTCTCATTCGCGGCCATACGGGCAAAAATGTTTTCGGCAACATTTTGACGGTTACTACTTTAGCGTCTTCTGGTTAACATGTAAAGCGGTAAACGTTCGTCAACAATTTCTTAAATATATCAATGAAGAATGCAAACTGGTTAAATAATAAATAATGTGTTGTTTTTTTATTTAAATATATTTATAAATTGTTGTACTTGAATAAAAAAATTAAATTAAAAATACTTCATATATAAATAATTAACTTAAAATTAACTTGAGTATCTAGAATTGCGGGAAAAATTAAAATTCAATAAACTATTTTAAATTATACCTACTTTACTAGCAAAAATAATCGTGCATTTCCCAAGCAGCGTTCGGATGTTTGTCATCGTTGTTATCTTCCGTTTGATTGAAAACCAACACATAACTCAGAACTTTCTCCCACAAAAGAAGAAAACAAATGAAGCAACTGTCAAAAATTGCTTTAAGATTGGAAATACGAATAAGAAGAGCAAAGCGTGTCGTCAGTACAGGAGACAAATTCTCTTCTCTATTCCGCGGCCGTCCTTCACCCTCAAACAAAATGTTTCCCTTCCAAATGTTTCCGTGTGTAAATGGGCACTATGTATAGTATTTGTTTTACGGCGGCCGCCGTAGCCGAATGGGTTGGTGCGTGACTACCATTCGGATTTCACGGAGAGAACGCAGGTTCGAATCTCGGTGAAACACCAAAATTAAGAAAACAGTTTTCTAATAGCTTGAAACTGTAGGTCCCTCCATTTGTGGAACAAAATCAAGACGCACACCACAAATAGAAGGAGGAGCTCGGCCAAATACCCAAAAAGGGTGTACGCGCCAATTATATATACAGGCCCCGCCACCTATCGTTATGGATTTGAACTAGGTATTATTTGAAGAATAGTAACACTTAACTGTCATCTGATTTGACAGGAAATTAGTTTTATTCTTCCGCTGAAAGAAAATGGTTGTGTATACCTCAAAGAACGCTAGGAAATATTGCGACATTACTTTCAAAGAGGATTTTCAATAATAACTCTTGGATTTTCTGAGCCCCAGATCTGACAATTTTGCTTGTTGATGAAGCCATCGAGGTGCGAAATGGGCGTCATCACTCAAGATGATTTTGCGATGGAATTTCGGATCATTTTCATGCATTTGAACGACCCAGTCAGCAAAGACACGACGTTGTTGATGATCGGCCGGCCGGAGTTCTTGTGTTAACTGGACTTCATAAGCCTTAATACCCAAATCTTTATGCAAAATACGGTGTAATGACGTTTGCGGAATGTCTAATTCCAAAGAGTGACGAGGAATGGACAAACCTGGAGTTTCTTCAACACTTTCGGCTACAGCAGCAATATTTTTGGCTGTTTTTGAGCGACGTGCACGGGTTTTATTCTTTACATCACTAACTTGTCCCAGCAGCTCGAATTTGTTCCCCAATGACCCGAGTGAGTTTTAATAATTTCAATGCGTTGTTTAAGCACGTATCGTTCCATTTTTCTTAATGGCGAAATTTCTACTTGTCAAATTTCAGAAAATGACAGCTTCAAAAGTGGCATCTGCCGAAATAGCGGGCTATTCAAAATAACACCTGTTCTTGGAAAACCCTTTAGTTTACAAATTCCTCACCTTTGTTGCTTGTGGTCTTCAGAAATACCGTAAAATTTATCAAAACCTGTTCAACCTCATTACGGCTGTAATTCAAGTTTCTGCCGAAGAACCGACATACATTATTATCCTTTGGAGGTTTCGGGATTCCCTGGTCTGATCATTGGGCCTTTCTTTCTGCCAATATGTTATGTTGATGTTGCATGATCTCATTCTCAAACTGCTGCAATTTCCCACTTTAGAATGCAATGAGTGGTACCGTCTTTCGCGATAGATAACGTCAGAGTGATAGGTCATTTATTTGATACGAGACGTCTAACTACGAAGACTATCTGCGAAGAAGCATCGATCTAGAATATGTATAATTAAGAATGAATATTGAAGCATTTATTTACCATAGCTTTCCAAGCCCCTTTTAAATTAGAATCAGCACAGCGTTAGAAAAAGCATGGGAAGCCTAATGCAGATCGTTGTAATTTTTTTTTTATAAACTTGTCTTTGTATTCACTTGGATTTATGTCTAAGAAACGAAGTGTTGGATGAATTTGTTTTCCATTTCATAATAATTGTTTATAGAAAAAATTAAATTTCCGTTTCGATATTGTGGATCTGAGGATGATAATATAAATTTAAGTGTTAAGAAATGTTTTTGTGTCGAATTTCAATTATCTGGGAATTATTCATAATAATTGAAACAGGTAAATTTTATCATTATATACTGTAAAAAAAAATATATGCATGTATGTGTATAAGTATGTATCGCATTGATTTTAGTTATCTCGATCCGAATGTTGCGTTTCAGCTCTGGAATCGTTGTTGGCATATTCACATAGACTTTACTTAAAGAAAGGTCACAAAAACAATAATTTATTTTAAAACATCATCTAGGCGCATCTTTTGAAAGAAAAAAAAAGTTCTAGAAAATACGTTGAGTACTCATTAAGAGGCCCAGTGCTGTCACTTAAAATTTAGGGTTTGGACCGAGTGCGCTTGTGACCCTAATCGGCTAGCTGCCAAACACGGACATTCCCTTTTTCGGAAAGGTCTTCACAGCTTCTGCAATGAGGATTAAATGGTAATCCCAGCTTTTCTGCGTGAGTGCCGATCTTACAATGACCGCTAATCACAGCCACAAGTTTGGAAATTGAATGGTGTGGAGTTCCCAGGACTATTTGCGTGCAGCATCTATTGTACTGGGTCCAAAGGATTTTCGAAATAGCACACGAAGAAATTGAGCTCCCTTTGATCTGCGCTTTCCTTAGAAATAAGTTGTGCTTTTGCGCTTTAACAGTCGTCAGGGGAATGCCGATGACCGGGTGGGAGACCTCTGAGACTAATTTAGTCGACCCTTTTCTGGCAAGCTTATCATCAGTTTGATGTTCCTATGTCCTGAAACCCAAATCAGAGAAATGTTACCTGCACACCCAAGAGATTTGAATTCCTCTTTACAGGAGTTGATCAGTTTAAATCTGATCGTTAGAGTCTTGATCGCGGCTTGACTATCAGAAAAAATGTTGATATTTCCCCCGCCCTCGTATTCCTTAAGCATTCTGGATGCCCTGCAGAATCGCAATTATTGACGTTGTAAACAATAATCACCGGAACTGCATTTAAAAAGTCGGTAGCACTAATTCGAACTTAGTTCAAATGGTTCGCAACTTCGGAGTTACTAATAGGATTTTCCACGAATTGACGGGAGTTCGTTCGTAGTACATAATAGGTCTGCAAATTCTTTTAAGGCTCCAGCAAGCCACATTAAATAAGCAGCAGCAGTAGAGTAAAAACAAAATAGAGCCATGTAATTGGTTTTGCTTTGGTTCCTAGAATGTCAAAATCTATGCTTATCAAAAAAAAGGATTTACAGCAGCGGTCGCCAACCCGTCGATCGCGAGCTACCGGTAGCTCGCAAAGGCAATTCTGGTAGCTCGCGCTGCTCACGTTGCAAAAAATCCAAAAGTCTGAAAATCATACCAGTATTAGCAAATTTCAGAAATTTTCATAATAAATAGATAAACAGCGGCAACACTGCGGTAAGCGATTTCGCGCCGACAAACACGACGCGAAGTCGCGTATCCGTTCTAGGATCGGCTGCAGCAAATTTTGACTGCAAAAAATTTTATTACGATTGATAGGTGTGAACATGGATGTAGTTATGCATAAGTATAAGCACTATAAGTCATAAGTTTATTATATATAGAACGTATATTAGTAAAATAAATACGTGTATTGTATGTCGAATATAACTGTGTATTATTTAATTTATGTTGGCTTGGGCAAGTAGCTCGCTGTTTATTTCAAAATATTGAAAATAGCTCAACACATTGAAAAGGTTGGCGACCACTGCTTTACAGTCTGTGTAGTTATTTAATAGTCACACCTCGTAGTGTTGCAACCGATCATAGTTCCTGATAACATTGCCTCTCACCGGCAAAGAAGAAAGAAATTAGAAAAGATTGGTTTTAATATTTCTTCTAGAATTCTTCGACTTTCATCTTTAAAATTGCTTTTTCTAGAAGTACCTATGGGGGCCGCCGTAGCCGAATGGGTTGGTGCGGAATTCGGAGAGAACCTAGGTTTGAATCTTCGAGTGTTTTCTACCATGAAAAAGCTCCACATAAAAAATATCTGCCGTTCAAAGTCGGCTTAAAACTGTGGAACAACATTTCCATTTGTGGAACAACATCAAGACGCATGCCACAAATAGGAGGAGGAGTTCGGCCAAACACCCAAAGTTAGTGGGGGTCGGTCATACATTTGGACTCGATTGGACTCGAATGGGTCAAAGTGGGATTTTTCGTTCGACCCAAATTGGGGGACATCAGAATTCGGTTTAGAGGTATGGTTCCTTCGGCAAAGTTTCTTATTTTGATCCCTAGAATATGATTTTCACAGAGCAATGAGCGATTTTTAAATCGACCCGCCCTAATATACATATATAGTTATGGTGTCAATGCTCCCATATCGAGAGCTTGAGCTGAAGTAAATTTAGTCTTCAATGCTTTAGATTTTGATTTCACGCAATCAAGACCGTCTTTAGATAAATATTTACGTATGTTTCTCTCTGCGCCACATCACTAGTTTTACATCTTAGCTCAGGTATTTTATTTTTGTCCTAATTTTAAAATTGATCTACATTTAGATTAATGTTAGTCTGTAAGAGCTTTGTACTTTAAGACTTGGAAAAAATATAAGTAAATAAATGTATCTAGTCTGTAAGATTCCTGTAATCATAGACTTAACACTTATCCTGTGTTCAAAAAAAGTAACGTACGTGACATAAGTGGGTCAATTTTGCCCAATGGACGAATGAATAGATTTTGATTTTATTTCAAGGTTTAAAGTATTTTTTTATTTAATAAATTATAGAATTCAACATTTTTTATTTAAAAAATTAAAAAATTCAGTTAAGTAAGTACAAAAAGGTGTTCTTATGGCGATTTTAAGCAACTAGTACATAAGATAGATGTTTCAGAATGAGTCTTACAAATAAAGTTTTCGCAGCTTCCTACTATATTTCGTACTACTTGATCGACTTGGACAAATAAAGCAACGATCACGTTTTAGATTTGTAGGTTTCGGAGTCTTTTCAGTAGTTTCTGCTGTTTTTTGAGCGTTTATTACGATCATTTTTGCTGCACTGCTTCGAGGGAGTACGGATCTGCGCGAAATTTCCTGTAAAATAAGTTCATTTCCGAGCTCTTCTAGGAACAAACGACGCTTAATTTTTTTATTCTTGTTCCTTTCAGTGTTTATTTCTCTAAAAATTACAAAAGCATTGTATGCACTTATATCCAACATATTGTAAAACAAGGACTGTGGCCATCGATTTGTCCTTCGCTTGCAGGTGTATTGCCTAATAACTTGGTCTAGTATTTGTTGTAAAAATCTATGATTTCTGGCTTTTCAGTGTTGGGATTGATTTCAACATTATTGTGAAGAGTACTGAGTAGATATACAGCTCGATTCTTTTTAGGCACATATCCAACTATTGTGGTTTTGTTCTTGTTATCAAAAAATAAGTGTGAATAATTTTCTGGTTTATTTTTTAACTTTGTAATTTCCACAGGCAAAAACGTTTTATTCTTTCGAACCGTACCAACTAGGGTTATCTTACGTTTCAAAAGTTCAATCCCCAACTCGTGAGATGTAAAAAAATTATCGCATAGCATCTTTCTCAGGCTTACAATTTCGATTTTTACCTCTATACACCTGCAGCGACCATGCAAAACTTGTTTGGCTATCACACAAGGCCCAAATTTTAATTCCGTATGCTCCAGGCTTCGATGGGATATATTGTTTGAAAGGACAACGTCCACGAAATGTAACCAATTGTTCATCGACTGTGGTGAATTCTCCAGGATTATACATCTTTTGTATGTTAAATTCCCAGCGATTCCAAACATCCCTGATTGGTGCCAGTTTATCTCGCGCTCGCCTCTCATTCCAGTCAGATTTCTTGTCGAACCTCAGGACTCTGGAGATATTCTGAAATCTGCGTAAAGTCATTGTTGATCTGAAAATCGGACGGTCCTTAGAATCATCCCACAAACTTTCGAGTGCTTCTCCATGTGATCGAAATACACCTGCTAGGAGCAAAATTCCAAAATATGCTTTCAAACTAATACTATCTATGTCGACCCAATTATTTTCAAACACTGATTGACCTGAAACAAGTCCCCAGGTATTGCTTTACATGCAGGTACATACTTCTACTTATATAATTATGTCTTTCAATTGCAAGTGACTTTCCTTCTATATTAGTCATCTCAATGATTATTTTCACCACATCGGGCGGCATAAATAACATAAATGAAGATTTTATACCATCGGTCCGAGCAATGGCATACCGTGTAGTACCGGGTGCGGTAATAACATTTTCTGCAGCCCGCCTGCCAGCTCCGCTTGCAACTGATTGGTTCTACCACATATATTTTCCATCCTTAGACGGAAAAGCTCCTGAAATATTATGCTGAGGGACAGAATTGTCCTCTTCGTCTGTTTCATCTGATAATTTTGGGATCATAAAGGGATTCCACTTCTGATATCTGGTCTTCTTCATCATCACTTTCGGTATCATTTGGTGCTTTATCATCCAAATCGGAGTTCTCTAGAAGGGCTTCAATTTCTTCTCTATTCATATTCATACACATGTACATACATACATACATGTCAGTCATCCGCGAGGTTCATTGATATTGTCCGTAATGTGCACGGGCATATGTACTTACAAACATATGAGTACACATACTGCTTTTACTATTGGGCAATTTTGACCCAGTTATACAATATATGTAACTATTTCTGCCCAGCCTATCCTGTAGATGACACATTTAAACGAAAACTTTTTTCAAGTTTAATTTTATTAAATAATAAAAGTCGAGAAGTTTCACCAGATTATATGAAGCATAAAAAAAGATATGCAACTTTTAAAGTCGTTTGGGCAATTTTGACCCACTTATACAGGATAAGTGTTAAACAAAATAAATAATAGCAAGACTGCCATAAGTATAAAATTCTCTTCATATCAATGTTTCATGCAGAGCAAACAAATATGCGCTGCTATTAAAACAATAATTTATGGAACAAGTATTGCGTAGCTATCGATCGAATATATGTATAGTTTATATGTATGTATGTAAGCCCATACATATTTATATTTTTGTAGATATTCAGATGTGCTAATGTCGCTTACAAAGCGTGTTTGTATTAAGAAAAGAATGAGGCTCTAGTCTGCCTCGAGTCAAAAGTGAAACCGAATTCGTTGATGAAGGGCACGATGTGTGATGAACTCAACAAGGTAGATCAGATTGCATTATAACAAATTATTGTAGGCCCCTGCAGCTAATTTGGAATTTTTATTTCTCACAATTGACAGTGAATTAGTAATTGTTAAATTAATTTGCTACCCCTTGATGAAAACAAGTGAGTTTGCTTTCATATGTACGAGTTGGAGGCGCACCTATGCATATATGAAGTTTGAGTTTTTATTTTAAAATATTCAAAATGATATATGTACGTAATATCTGAAATATATCATTAAAATCAATGAGTATGAAGGGAATACCATCAAGCGAAATGGGAATCTAAGTACCCAGCGCACATTCCAGAAATATCGTAATTTCGCACAAATTCAAAATTTCGGTCATTTGAGAGATAGTTCGCGGGTGAGTCTGTGTTGTCTTATTTTATTATAGATGAAGTGATGTAACTAATGCATAAAATTAAAACTTTAATTATATTTTAGTACTTCGGATAGCTGTGTAACCTATCAAATCGTAGGAAAATTGTTTGACAAGTTGGGAAGTGATAATTTCTGGATTTACTTGCAGTAAATCAGCAGTATCGGAGCTAGGAGGGAAATTGACACTTATAATAGTTGCATAAGTTACGGTGCTCACACTCACCAACGTAAACGTACGCCCGTATCAGCTGACATAATGAAACTAATGAGAGCCCCATGTAAATGCATTCTCACCACCGTTCCGTTCCGTAGGATCGTAGATCGTTGTTTCATCGTGTCAGCTGATAAAGGCGTACGGGCGTACATTTACGTTGGTGGGTATAAGCACCATTACTCGTATAACAGAAAGTAAGGCTAAGAAAAACTACTGTGGATAAGTTTAGATTACGCTTGGGAGCTAATTTTTTCGAATAATTTTTTTTTCACGTTTTAGGATTAATTGCTTAAATAATTTTGACATGTTTTTACGTCAAGTTACAATTTTAGTTCACACTTTTCTTCTATGAATACATTTGAATACCTTTCTTTCTCCTCTTCATGAACTCCTCCTAAAAGCATATACATATACCATATATTATATATATATATATATAATTGGCGCGTACACCCTTTTTGGGTGTTTGGCCGAGCTCCTCCTCCTTTTTGTGGTGTGCGTCTTGATGTTGTTCCACAAATGGAAAGCATAACTTGTTTTTAATATCTACAATTGATTCTTACGCTTTTCATTTGAATAATGTGATACGAACGTATGAATTGAATTTTTCTAAATAATCTGGAGCTGAACATAAATTACATAAAAGTGTATAAACAGCTCAGCCGCCCCATGTGCCCTCACATCACCCATATATGTACAAGTATATTTTGTTTGCTTTTTAAGATTTTATTTTTATATAAAAAAAATTCAAAATAAATAATTTAATTCAGGAAATTATTTTTATTCGGAAGCTCATTATATATCATTAATATTTAAATATGACGTCGGATAATATAAACAAATAAATAAATAATTTTAACGACCTTTTCGAGTAATTTCTGCTATAACTTGATCTAGGTTGACGATCTGTAAGCAAATTTTTGATGAAATGGTAAGTTGTAAATGCCCTTTTATCTGACAACAACTTCCTTTGGGAAGCCCTATCATTCAGAAAAAAGGGAGAACGAAAAGAAAGACCCTATATGTGTATGTCTCCTTAAGGTGTCTGCATAAGGGCTGCCATAAAAACCCATTACGATTTTAGTTTATGGTGAGATAACTGCCGGGTCAGTAACATAATTCTACTAATACTTTCGATCTTTCTTTTCTCAAATAGTACTTTTAAACTTTGTGTTCAAATTACAATTTTGTTTAATTTTTGGCACGTCGTAAGGTTCAAAGATATCGGTGTTCCTTTTCGGAAGATATATACTTATATAACATATGTGTGAGGCAGTAACTGCTAATGGGGCCGATTTATAAATTGTATTCTTTCGAGCACCTCAGATAAGTACGCAACCTTCTGAAGCAAGAAATTCGAAGTTGGCTTGGCCCGCCTACAAATTTGGAATCTTTATTAACGGTTCCTAACTGGCTCTGACCGTTGATGCAAACCGAAGTGCTATTGCATATTGAAAGGCGAACATCTGCTAGCTCCTTAACAGCCTACCACCAACTCTAATTTATTCGTAAGTGGTTTTTTTGACTCGATCAAGCATAAAAAATGCAGAGATCCAAATCAAGTGAATTCGATGGCTGTTGGATGGTAACTCATTTCGTTCTTGGTAAAAAATTCACGGCTAATGATAGCACGGCTGTGCGACGGTGCGTATCTTGATGCAAAACCCACGAGTTGTTTTCCCATAAATAATGCTTGACCC
Source organism: Anastrepha ludens (assembly GCF_028408465.1). Taxonomy (NCBI): domain Eukaryota; kingdom Metazoa; phylum Arthropoda; class Insecta; order Diptera; family Tephritidae; genus Anastrepha; species Anastrepha ludens. Next base: position 77,918,617 of record NC_071502.1, read on the forward strand.
AAAAAATAGTCCGCTTTAACTGTCCGACCTTCTGGCAATGATTCGTGCTGTGCAATACCTTTGTAATCAATAAAACCCGTAAGCATCGCTTTCTTTTTGGACTGAAAACGATGTAGTGGTTTTGGGCTTGGTTCCTTCGGAGCTCTCTACTCACTCTCCAGTAATGATGTATTTTTGCATCATGATTCAATAATAAAATGTTTGCTCAGTAAGCAGCTTTCTCATTCCCTCTTGACAAATCGGCTCCCTTAGCAAGAGACTGGGTTGCTAGCTCTAGAAACTTTGACTAAAAGTGGAGGAAAAGTAAAATTTGTAGAAAAACATTTCATTTTCAAAATGGACTGCTTACGAGTAACAACTCGCTCAAGAGTTTTCATCGGTGTGTTCAGGACTATGATAGTATGACATGGAATACATACCGCTTAAGTCAGGACATGATAGAGTATTTGAGGTAACCAAGATCGATGAGTGGAGAATTTACAAAGCTTTATTTCCTATGATGTGGTGTTTTAAACGGAGCTCATGTTTTGTAAAGAGCTAGCGTCTGCTAAAGAGTTACAGCAGGGAGAATTATGGAATAGTCCCGACGCAATCGATTACATTGCAGACCTCATTATAAAAAAGTTGGCAGAACTTATTTCCAATGAGCCCACCTTCCTATGGATGGATGAAGTGTCCAGAGGAGGCTTAGAAAAGCACAGTACCAGTATGAAAGAGCTTCTCATAAAAAACCATCTACCGGAATCGCCTTAAAACTGTAGGGCCTTCCAATTGTGGAACGCGCGCTACAAATATGAGGAGGATCTCGGCGAAACAACTAACAGAATTGTACATGTCAATTATTTATTTATTTTTAACAAAATAGTTTCATATTGGCGAAACTTCGCGCTTGGTTTTAAATTTAAAAATTAATTCACAAAATAAAATCTTGGACTATGTGAAATAATTTCTTGTTTTAATATTAGACTTGTTTTAATAATTAGAGCGATTAGCTTCTAAACAAGACATAAGAGATTTAAAAGAGTCAATGGGATTAGAAATTGAAAAGCTAAAGGCTGAAAACGAATCCCTTAAACTAGAAGTACAAAAATTAAAAAAAGACAGGGAATTGGAACAAAAAGAAATACTACGTCTTGTTGACCAAAGTAAGCGAAATAGGTTATTTTTTAAAGGCGTTACAAAAGATGAAAAACCAACACTAGCTGTTCAAAAATTATGCGAAGATAAGCTTAGTCTGCATCACATTAAAATAAGAGAGGCACGTTCATTATACGACAAAGATAATAAGTGCAATATAATAGCAGAGTTTGAAACAGTGGAAATGGCAGGAGATATCCTTAAAAACGCTAGAATGTTGCGAGGTTCGGATATATATATTGAAAAGGACCTTAGCTCTGAAAGGCAACAAAATAGAAAAGTGCTGTTGCAGTTAAAACAAAAGCTCTTGACCTTAAGTAGAACACATAAGATATTCGTAAGGAATGATAGCATAAATATTGACGGCAAATGGATGTCATACAATAATAACAAATTACTTATGTGTGAGGGACAGCCGGCAGAGAAAATTCTTATTCACTACTTTGGTATAAACGTGTCAAAAATTGATATTACCTATCACTCCTTGTTAGAGAAAATAAATCCAAAAAACTAAAGAATTGTACTAAAGTAACCGCAAAATTAAATGTAATAACCAGCAGTGATGAACTTTTAGAAAATCGTAATCAATTAACTAATATTAAAATTGTGTCGTATAACATTAACGGCTTAGCAAACAAAACGTTATATAAAGATTTTTTTGATTACATTTGTTCGTTTGATGTTTTCATCTTGTTAGAAACGCATGTTGAAACGGAAAATTTTGAAAAATATTTTAAATTCTTCAAGGGGTTTACTCTGTTTTGGAGATCAGCAGTACGACGTAGTCATTATGGACGGGCAAGTGGTGGACTCCTTTATGGCATTAAAAAAGACCTAGAAAATGTTGATGCCAGATATTCGTTTAAGTGTTTAGACTGTTTAGACGTAATCGAATTTTGTGTGGCTGAAAAAACTGTAAACTTGATTCCATTATATTTGAAGGGTAATAACTGGATACATGATTTTGAAATTGTAAAAGAAAGTTTTGTTCAAAATGATTTTGTAAATGGTATTGTAATCGGTGACCTTAATGTACGAATTGGAGACTTACAAGTAAATATGGACGAAATCTTACTAAATGATATTGTAGGAGGAAAAGCAGATAGGAATTCAAGAGACAAAAAAATCAATAGAGGTGGAAGGCAGTTCATAGAGTTCTGTATAAATAATGGTCTAATAGTGTTGAATGGCATGTTAAGTAGTGATGTTGAGGGAAACTTTACTTATGTTAGTAATATAGGTGAATCTGTAAATGATATATGTGCAATATCTCGGGACATATTGAAACATGCGTCTGATTTTATAGTGGACAATAAAACATGGTCTGATCACATGCCTATTATTTTAAAAATGCAATTGCCTGCAAGGAAATCAGCTTCAATATGCAAAACGAACTTGTTACCAAAAATTGTTTGGGATGAATTACGAGCAGAATTGTATAACAAGAAACTTATTAGCAACCTACAGAAAAAGAAATATGTAAAAAAAGAGCTAGATCTTGAAGATTTAACTGAAATAATTAGAATATCAACTTCACAGAGGCGAAATAAAGAAAGATTAAGAAAAAAATCGGAATGGTTTACCTGGAAATGTCAGTCAGCTAGAAGGATGTCATTAAAACAACTGAGAATTTATAATAAAACTTTGAGTGGAAGTGATAAAAAGAAATATATTCAGGCAAATAGAAAATACAAGAAACTGTGTGAAGAGAGCAAGAAGAATTACTATGACAATCTTGAACTCAGAATAAATGAGGTTAATAACAGTAAGGATTGGTGGAAGATGGTCAACGTCCTTCGGTGTTCAGTTACAGAATCTTGTCTAGAGGTATCGCCAGCAATATTCATGCACTATTTTCAAACATTATTAAATCCAACTCGCTGTGCACCATGTATACAATATGTGGCAAATTTAGTAAGGGATGATTGTCTAGACAGACCAATCTCAATAGATGAAATCAGATTGATGTTACATAAAACGAAATGTGGAAAAGCTCCGGGCTCAGACAAGGTTCCATATGAGTTTTTTAAAAATGCCGATGACCGGTTTCTTGTTGAGTTGGCAAACGTTTTTAATAGGCTATATAATATGGGCCAAGTATCTGAATGTTTCGAAACAAGTCTGATATATCCGCTCTTTAAAAAAGGCGATAGGAAATCTCCCTCCAATTATAGAGGTATCTCATTCATGAATTGTGTTGCAAAGATAATGATGGGCATTTTAAATGAGCGACTCACAAGCTGGGTAGAAAATAAAAATATTATAACAGAATTTCAAGCAGGTTTCAGAAAGCGACATTCAACTGTAGATAACATATATAACCTAGCAGCAATAGTCCATATTAAGTTCAGGGAGAAGAAAAAAGTGTACGCGTTTTTTGTGGACTTTAAAGCCGCTTTTGATACTGCCCCTAGACAACTATTGCTATACAAGCTTCATGAAATAGGAATCTCCACCAAAATGGCAAACTTTATTGAAAGTTATTACAGAAATACATGTTCGATAGTAAAAGTAGGAGATGAAATGAGTGAAAAATTCAAAATATCGTCAGGAGTAAAGCAAGGGTGCCTGCTTTCACCTTTGCTCTTTGCTCTTTACTTGAATGACCTGCACGACTGCTTGGAGGGGGGACTCTTTATAGATGAGTTAAATATCCGTTTGCTATTATATGCTGACGATATCGTCATATTAGCAGATGAGGTTAGTGCTCTTCAAAAAATGATAAGCAACTTAGAAAAATACTGCGAAAAGTGGAACATGCAAGTAAACTTATCTAAGTCAGCTATAATGATCTTTCGGAGAGGCGGTAGAATAGCAGAAAAAGAAAAGTGGTTTTTTCACGGCGAAGTTATACCAATAACGAAAGAATATAATTACTTGGGTGTAAAGCTAACATCAAAACTCAGTTTCAAGCAACATATAGAAAATAGAAATGTTCTAGCGAAAAATAGCATAAATGCAACTTGGTGCACATTTCTTAGTAAAAATAAAATTAAGTTGTCGGCAAAATGGAAACTGTTTTTAGCGGTGACTAGAGCAATCCAGAGTTATGCTGCTCAGGTATGGGGAAACTCGTTGTTTGAAGAAGTAGACAAAATTCAACTTTATTTTTTAAAAAGGTTACTTCATCTCCCGAGTAATACGCCATCTTATTGCATTCTCTTGGAGACAAATGTTCCAAGTTTTCATTTGTATACACTGCAGCTTCACTTAAAATATATATTCAAAACGTTATTTGAATATGATGATAATAGATTGCCTCATATACTATCAAAAAAGATTTTAGAAAAACAGATATTTTGGGTTGAAGAAATTAGTAATCTAGCACAAAAGTTAAATATAACATGTAACTGGGGCACTTCAAATAAAAGAGAGTGGAATAGAAATATAATTTCAATAATAGAAAATCTTCATGATTCGAATATTCGAACTTTATGGGAAAGGGCACACCAAAGCACCCGATTATATAAGGAATTAGACCATAACAACGCCAGAAACTATTTAAACGATAATACTAGAATCTATAAAATTATGTGGATTATGAAAGCCAGATGTGATTTAATATACTTGGGAAGCCAAAGGGATTTAAATTGCACTTTATGTAACTTAAATGAATTAGAAGACATCACACATTTTTTAGGAAAATGCCCGATACTTAAAAGAATTCGTCAAAGATTTTTTGGAAAATTTAGTTTAAACCGAGATGAAATCATAGACATTTTAAATGGTGTTGGCCCTTCTGGATATAATAATTTATTTAAGTTCATCACTGGTGCTATAGAATATAGAAAATTAATTTTAAGCGAATTCAATATATAGTACCATAGTAACATATGTAAAATGTAAGATTTTTTTTTTTTTTTTTTCTTTTTTCTTCCGACAAACGACCTAGTGTCACTGTCGTACGTTCTAATGTTAATGATTAAAAATGAAATGTAATGAAATGTAAAAGTCGAACAATTAATAATAATAATAATAATAAAATAAATAATATTAGACTTGGCAATTTCCGCTAATCACTTCTATCTATCCCATTATTTACATTCAAATATTAATTAAAATTTATTTTTTAAGCCGTTCGCAGTTTGTTTCCATTTAAGTAACAAAATACTATTTTGCTACCATTTTTACCAAAAAGGATTTAATTTTTTCCTTTTTATGCACCTTCTTAAATACAACCTTTTGTAAGGGAGTGTCAAAAATCGAATGTCAGTAGTGAGCAAACCTTTATTAATTGAATCATGTTTTTGCATGAGACTCAAGTCCTTTGGGACCAACTTTTCAGCAACCCGTCGCAAATTCAAATTATTAACTACCGGATCCTGAACAGATCCATAATCAATGTTTAAGTCCTCTGCCAGCTCTCTGATGGTTAATTTGCTGTTATTGATGTTTTCATCAGTTTCGTCATCTCCAGCGTTCATACCACTCGTAAACGGTTCCTTTCTTCATTACCGAAACAGTTTTCAAACATTTATAAGTTTTTACAAATGTTAAGCAATTGGGATAAAATTTTGGTAAGAATGTTAATCGCATATTTAGCAATCTCACAAAAAACATAACTCAAATTAATTGATTTAGGTGATTCAAGGTGATTTGTATGTAAAACATATTAGTAGGTTCAATGAACGATATGTAGGAAATTTGAGTGCTTCTTTACAAGTTCTGTTTGTGAAATTTCTCTTGCCTCTGGGACATTCTCCCTCTTCGAACATTGATATGGAAATATTTTTCATTGCCTATATAATTTATATCTTGCCGATATTTTATTCATTATTGAAATACAGCAATTATTTAACGTCAAATTCAAGGATTTCTCAACAGATGTATAATATGTAGAATATTAAGAAGCACCCAACACCTGCTAATGCCACTTTTGTGAGCCAACGTTTCATCTTTGAAGCTGCTTGGCGTTAATTATGTACATAAATAAAACATTTATTGACCATCAAAACTTAAACGGAAAAAAATTAATGCAAAGCAAAGTTGCTAATTTTATCACTAATTTGGCTTTTGTAAATCTGCGGAATATTTTAACAATTTGATAATAGGAAACTGAGCATCTGATTCCGAAACTATAACAGTTATATATCTACGTAGCACTTTTACAGCATTTTTATTTATCATATGCAATTAAATGTATAGTATGCACCATATTTTAACTACAATAGACAATTTAGTACTTAAAATTTTTTCTAATTACTGCAGAGTGTAAAGTTCGGTAATAAAGAATTTAATTGCTATAAAACTAATTCGGTTTAAATTTTATTTTATTATCTATCTGCGCACTTCTTTATGAATTTGGGTGTGTGTGAATTGGAAATGTAGCATATGAATGTGATTTTGGCTTGTCATCAACTTACGCGTTTTAGGGGATTACCAAGAAAATGTAATTATTCCTGTAATCTATGTTCATTTGTCTGGTATAGTTCCGGTAAATTTTTTGTGAAATCGTGCGTGCCACATAGCGTGCATAAGCTAAATTTATGCATGAATATAAAATTAAAGTTCTGTAAGTGTTTTTAATCCTTTTTTTACAAACATGTGTGCCAATTCAAAGATATTTGATTTATCGGAAACTGGTTGCTCACAAACAGTAAAAATATTTTAACTTGTTAATTGACCGCTTAACCAATTTTGGTCGAGCTCAACAAACCTCGCCATTTTTTTCACGTGTGTCTTTCTTCAGCAGTATTCCTTGGTGTAACAAGAGGCAGCAGCGGCGCTGGTATTTGGCCGTTGCCCCATATATGTTTTCCCGTAAAGCACATAAAGCTTATTTTATTTACTTAATTAAGACAATAAACACAGTTCTAGGAACTACTTAAAGTTAATATGAGCGACTAGTATAGGGTGTTCTTTTAGCAGCATGAGTACTATCAATATCGATAACTATGGTGCTCAGAATGGCAAACTGCGTTGACATTTCTCTTCAGTAAGATTTATCAAGCCATCATGAATCCTTTAACGCCAGAACAAAGCTTCCCAATTGTGAAAATTTACTCTGAAAAAATAAATCTGTTTTTGAACTTCACAAAGCAAAGTGATGAAGAAGTCATAATTTTCAACTGTTGACCTCTGTCCTTCGACTAGGTGGAAAGGATTTTGGCTTACGTGCCTATAAAATACGTCTGAATATCGTTTGCATCGCATTTTTGCTGAATGGGCTATTTCAGATTTATTGGAAAAATTAGTCAAAAATTGGACTGATCGAATGATTGCATGGTCGTAACCGCAGCGAGCATAGGCCGGATTCATAATCAAAAAATAAAAGTCGTGAAATTATCTGTCAGATTGTAATAAAAAAAATTCATTCCAACAATATTTCTGTTTTGTATTATCATTTTAAGTTATTAATTACCCGATATATTACGAAAAGAAGAGGAAAAAATAAAGTATTGACAGAACATTTAAGTCGGTATTCAGCAAAAGCAAACTGAAGAAAAACTCTTTAGATAATGAGAAATCAAGAAAGGCGGAATCGAGTTCTCATTGAATTCTCGAAGAGTATGGGCTAAAATTCATATCAAAATCAGTCTTGTCATTGTCTATCGTCGTTGTTCTATCGTCTGCGACATTCGTCCTCCCGAACCCTTAAACCTTCGTCAGAATCTTTCCCTTGAACACTCCAATGGCCACTTCTTCGAATGTTAACATTGTCTGCGCCATTTAATGGGACGGGCATGAAGGTAGATTTTTAAGTGTATGTTTTGTAATGTAGAGAGGGAAAATTTCACTTCAATCGTCTACTCAATGTAAAGTAATACTTGTCCGCAGCGTATATATATACTTCATCTTGTAAGTAAGCCTTATGTTTAATTAAATTGCTTTAATTTTTTAAAACGATGTGATGAGCACATCACATGTTGTACGAGAAGCTGGGCCAAATCGTTCGGTCTAAATGTGATACTCAGCTATCTGATTTATAAGATTTTCACAGAGGTTTCGTATTATTTTTACTGAAATAACACATTTTTGGGATAATCCACTAGGTCTTTAGGCATAATCCACTTACAGGACGACTTGATCTTTCATCGTCACTGAGAGTTTCCAAGAGCTCAAATCGCTTGGGCCAGTCGTGAACTTTTATATGGAAGAAATATACAATTGTACGTTTTTTGAAGTATTGCGGCAAAAAAATTGTATGTAAAAAAATTTAACTAAATTTAGCTACATTCAAATTTACGACATTACTTATTTACAGAGCCCAATGCTGGTCTAATGTACTAGATTTCAAGGTGCTGCAATGGCTTTTTTTTATTAAAAACTGAGTTTTTTTTGGAATAGAGGGTGTGTTAACGTAGACATAAACTTACGAAGCCATTGGAATAAAAATGTGATGCAACAAACTTGCTAATGAATTGTGTGCATCTTAAGGGCAAATAAAAGGTATCAGCGGTTTATAGAAAATAAACATACCCACGTATAGAATTGCTTTCATGCGTATGCTAAATAGCTGGTTGGAGACGAAAATGAAAGGTGCTGAAAACAATGTAAATAAAAGCAAAAGTTCTAAACGAAATTTGTGGATTTAATGACTAAATACTGCTATCATTTTGTAACTAAAATAGTAATTTTTTGGCAAGTCAAATATCACTTTCACAAATTGGCTTGAAAGTAGAACTGTGCTTAGTGGCCGACTCTCATTGCTAAACGTACAGAATCTCTGCTGAGCCATAATAGCACACTAATTTCGTTATAATGGGGAACTGTCTATGAGGCAGACACGTCCATGCTAGTCGCGCAGGCACATGATTTCTGCAGAAGTTGAAGAAGAGAAAAATATGTATTTGACCCTTCTTCGCCACTGTCCTGTTCTATCCAGACGAACATTCGCCATTTTAGGTAGACAAGGTAGATTTCAGCACTATAGAAAATAGGGATCTTCTCAAATATTTGATCGGAACAAATTTCCCATATGGCATCACAATGGGCTATGAGCCAAAGTATGTTTCGTAGTGGAAAACCCTTACAACTGGACGTAGTTTAATATGGTACTATCAGGTACTCGATCCTAAAAATTATCGGTTGGAAGTAGTCTATTTTTGTCATATCACACTCATTTTAAAATTTTAAAAAGACTTACTAAAACAAGAACTTTAAATATATTTTTGAAACCATTCTCGAGATACATTTATTTTATGTACATATGTACTTATACATTCCTGACAAGCCGATAGTACATCAATATTTCGACCAGTTTTGACTATATACCTTTTTTTATTTTAATTTTTCATTCCAAAAGTGTAGCTCATTGCCTAACATAAACTATCCAATTTATAGAAAAATTAGAAAAATGTTTCATCCCATTTTTCATTGGAGTTTCTAGAAATATTTGTGGTATGCAAATTTATAGGTTCTTAAATTCTAGTTTAATACAGTGCAAGTTTGAAGTTACTAAGCAAAAGTCACTTTTATTTTCACACATTTTCTTCATATAATGCCGTTCATTTTTCGGAAATTTCTCATGATTAACAATTCCCCCACTTCCGCTAAATGATTGTGTATTGCTGCCAATTACGAAGAGCAAGTAAGTATATTGGCCTCAGTACTGCCATTATGGTAGTGAGTGGCGAGTAGACGAGACAACTGGTGCTGGTAGCACTGGAAAAGAGAGACCAAATATTATATTTGTTTGGAAGCATTTAATGAGTATCATTAAGGCCGTCTTCATACATTGCTTCATCTCGTTACTTGTGATGCTCCTGCTATGTCAATACTCTTCGTGTTCTCGTTCTTCTCAATTTTGTTGCTGACTTTAGATTTAAAACTAACAATTTCAAGATGTGTGAACACGGCCGACAAAAGAAAAAGAGAATTAGCAAAGTTGAAGCAGCAGACCGCGATCTAATGACATTGACAGCATTGAAAATACAGTAGAAGCCCGATAAGTACAATTGGAAAATTTCAGCAATGATTGCACTTAGCGAAAAATTGCACTTTTGCAAATTTCTCCTGTGGATCGAGGAATACCTAAGGAAAAATATTTTAACTCTATTCAATGCAATTAATGAGCTCAAAAGGTCGATATTCTAGAAAAATGAACACATATTTATTGAAATTAATACAAAGAGATCAATGCGGAAGGACATATGAGTGTGTGCTCCAAAATTCAATTATTTTTTTTGGAAAAACTTTGTTATTTTCGATTGCGTTTTCTCGTAACACTTTTCAAGTGCTTTTGATCGGATATCATGCAAACAAGCGATCTGATTGAATGACAGTACATCGTTCTGTTCACCCCATTTCAAAATTGTATTGACACAGCCAAAAATCGATTCATGCTGGACTTTTTCGGTTGTTTCTTCTTGAGTAGTATCTTCGGGTTCATTGGCTTCACTATCACCTTCATCTATTCCTAATTCCAAAACCCAATTGCGGATTTCATCTGTGTCTGCTTCACCCACATAGTTTTCGACCATCTCATTTAACCGTTGTAATCCTCCAACAAGAAGGGGGTCTTCAATTTCGATATCCAATGGCATATCGTCTGGATTAGATTCAATAATCGCGTCAACTGTTGGGCTTGTACCCAATACGCTTTTCCAGCATTTAGCGATCGTTTCAGGGAGCAATTTCCCCCATGTTTGGCTCAACATGATCACGGCGGTTTTCAAATCAATTTTCTTCAATAGTTCATGTAATGAAGAATCTTTTTCACTAATTATGGTTTCCATTAGCAATGTTTTGTATTGAATTTTTGTCAAGTTAATAACACCTTGATCCATTGGCTGTAAAATCGCTGTGCAATTGGCCGGAAAATACATCACTTCGATCTCACCACAAACTAATTCTTCTTCGGGCGGATGAGATGGGGCTTGATCCAGCAAGAGTAATGCCTCGGGTAGAACATCATTTTCTTTGGCGAATTTTTTCACTTCTTCGACAAAATTATCAAAGAACCACTTTTTGAAAATATCCCGCGTCATCCAAGCAGTCTTGTTGCTAGCATAATTCACCGGTAGACGAAAATTTTAAACTTTGTTGCCTGGAGCACTCTTTTCATCTTTTGAAACGTAGGTTTTATTTGGCAAAAGTTTCCAAAAGAGCCCCGTTTCATCAGCATTATATATTTGTGATGTTACATACCCTTTTTCAGCGATTTTCGCTGTAAATTTTTCCTTAAATGGCTCAATGGCTTCTGGATCACAAGATAATGATTCACCAGTCACAGTCAAATAGCGAAGTCCGAAGCGTTTCTTGAATCGCGAAAACCATCCATCACTTGCATTGAATTGTTCTCCATCCTTTTTTATTTCTTCAAATATTTTTAATGCTTTGCTTTTCAATATCAAGCTAGAAACAGGAGCATTTCGTCGCCGCTGATTCATGAAAAACTGGTACAAACGCTTCTCGAGGTCTGGATGATTGCCAAACCGCAAAGTTTTCCGTTTATTTCCAAAGTGAAAATGAATTGTATGCATTTTCTTTTAATGAACGCGATTGTTTTTTTATTCGGCAAATCGTTGCGCAATCAACTTTGTATTCGAATGCAACATCTCGTTGTTTAACGCCTTTTTCAATTTTTTGGAGAATCTCATCTCTTTCTTTCAATGTAAGAAAATGTAGATTCTTTTTCACTTTTCCCATGATTTTATTTGATGAAAGCAAAAAAAAATGATTCAAACTCCGAACGATTGTTTTACTCTCAAGAACCAGCTTGAAACTAACGCGTGTTGAATGTCACAAACGATTCGATGCCATATTTTATGATATCAGCGCTACAATTTTACAGTTATTTGTAAAAATCAAAAATCACAAAGCGTGAGAACAGTGTTTTTGCTCGCAATAATTCCGAGAACCATAACTGTGCATAGCTATAAAGCTGTGTCTTCGCGCGTGATGAACTCAAATACATTGCCGTATTAAGTAAAAAAATTCTTTGTACAAGAATTCTTTTGCGCCTGAAAATTGGAATTTTTTATTGCTCTTTTCGAGTTTTCTATGGACTCAAAATCGAATTGTACTTTTCGCGAAATTGCAGTTATCGGTATTGCACTTATCGGGCTTCTACTGTAATTAGTTATATAAGTTTTATGGGGTCGAGTCTCGCTCGATAACTTTTTTGTTGCTTTCACATGCACAGTTTTCGTCAAGCGAACAGAGAAGTAGCGAATCAAAGGCGCCTAATACATATAAGCCGTCGGCGATTCGCCACTTCTTTGCATATGAAGGCAAGAACAAATTTATCGAGCTAGCGAGTGTGGTCACACCTAATAAAATTGGTATAACTCACCATATTCAATGCTGCTAGTTCTCTTCTGATAGTAGGCAAGTTTCATTACTAAAGCAAATGTTTCCACGTAAAGTGGACCAATATTTTGCATACTTCGTACACACTTGCAATCTGTTGGAGAGACTAAAGACGTGGAGTTATTTTTGATTCTAAGTTGACGGTCATATTCGATATTAGTATTCGTACGTCGAAATTGTTCTGCATTTACTTGCCCACACACTCTCACTTAGATCGATATTAGAGAATGCCGCTGTTATTTGGAGATCGTTCCAAGTAGGTCTCTCTAATCGCGTTGAGAGTGTTCAGTAAGTTTGCGCTCCGATCTTTAAACTTTTCAGAACTTTTACCATCGTACCGTTCTCAATGTTTACTGATTGACATACAACCTCTGGATAGAAGAAGATCTGTTCTACCGTGTTCATTTGTTACTAGTATCATTACTGGAACTATTGATTGTCTTTCCCTTCCTAATAAGCATCTTCGAGAATATAAAACCTTGAAAATTGGCTTATCGAGAATCAATTGCCGAGTGAATGCTTCGATTTCTAGGGCATGTGCGGATTTAAATTTGTTTTTCAACTCTTTTGGTGTTGGTTTTACATGACCTTATGTCATCTTAGTCAGCCATCTCAAATCGTTTTTTCTTAGTAATTATTTAACTATAGTACATTAGCTTTACATAGTCTGTATGAATGTATCCATTCAAAGACAAATAAACAAATAAGCAAATAATTCTCATTAAGTGCTCTAAAAAATATAATTTTTGGTTGCTCTTTTTCAGTACTGCCACGTATGTTTCTTCATCTATTCACCACTCGCTACTTGCATCCAATAGCCGCTAGTTTAATATGTTTTCAAAGAATAATAAAGCATACAATGTCTTGTAAGCAACTGAAGATTACGAGCTCAAAAATTTTACCCGAGTAGGTGCAGGTACTGTTAATAATCAGTAAAATTTAAAATGAAAAAAACGAAGCTACGTTTTGTTTTTGTAGAAAGCATGTACTTACACAAGAAACGACAAGAAACATTATTATGATGGAAGTTAACAATGGAAGCCCATTTAAATTGATCTCTATTCATACAGCGACACCCATTTCGTACTGGCTACTCGTTCGCAGAAGTGAAAATAATGCCAGTTTTGCATTTTTTGTACATAATAAAAATATCTACGTATGTATGTATGTGTGCTTGTATGAATGGATATTCGTTTCCTTTTAATGCGTTTATTTGCCTATCAACAATAAAAGCTTTTGTTGTTCACTTTATTAAACCAAATTAAATTCTTCACACATAATTTTTTGGCTTTGTTATTCATTGCTAATTCTGCTATTATTCACTTTCCTCCTTTCCATTTACTTTTTCTTTTTTCAATTTTCAATTCATTGATAACAAAAATCTGTTTACATTTAATTTTATGCATATCGTAATATTTATAAGTACACAATATCATAATTTTTTGTATTGCTTTGTGGTTGATTTGCTTTAATTGAATGTAAAATAAGAAGTTGTGAATTAAAAATATAATTACATACATACATATGTATACGGACATATACGAAATAATCAGTGTTTTATTAATAAAAGTACGTTCACATACGAGGGGTGCCTTTTATATTTCGGGATTTGGCAACCCTGGTGTTGCAATCTGGCAACTGACAGTTGTATCGCAAAGTTTGACATTTTTTGGCTTTTACGTACTCAGAACGTTTTGAAATACTAGCGCTATTTGTGTTGTTTACAGTAACTTAAAAGATCCATCTCGGTCCAAAAATGGAATTAAATCGTGAACATTTTCGTGCGATAATTTTTTACAACTTTCGACGTGGATTAACTCAGCAACATTGCATGGATGAACTTAATTCATTTTTTGACGATGAAGCTCCATCAAGGACCAGTGTTTATCGATGGTATGGTGAATTCAATCGTGGTCGTAGTTCACTCTAAGACGAATTTCGTGAAGGTCGTCCAAAACCAGTTGTCAACAAAATATGTTCGCGTTGGATCCCACACAATTTGTCAATCGCTCAAAAAAGGCTCGTGTCGATTGGTCGAAGGAAATGCTCAAAAATACGATCGCGGGGCTTCGAAACACGTCTATGACATCGTGACAGGTGATGAATCATGGATTTACGCGTATGAGCCCGAAAGTAAACAGCAGTCGACTGTATGGATGTTTCAAGATGAGCCAAATCCAACAACAGTTGTTCGCGCACGAAGCACTTCCAAACAAATGATCGCCTGTTTTTTCGGAAAAACTGGACATGCCGCAACCGTACCACTAGAACAACGCAGAACAGTAAATTCTGAGTGGTACACAACCATTTGTTTGCCAGTTGTCTTCCAAGAAATTAGGAAAACCAATGACCAAAGAGGGATCACTCTTCACCAGGACAATGCGAGCTCTCACACATCGGCTCAAACAACTGCATTTTTGAGCACCCAAAACATGGAATTAATGGGTCATCCGCCGTATAGTCCTGACTTGGCACCGAATGACTTCTTTTTATTCCCGTACGTAAAAAACAAACTGAGAGGTCAACGTATTTCGACACCTGAAGAAGCGGTTGCGGCATTCAGAATGCATGTTTTGGAGGTACCTCATTCAGAGTGGCAAAAGTGCTTCGACAATTGGTTCAAACGCATGCAAAAGTGTATAGATCTTCATGGAGAATATTTTGAAAAACAACAAAGTAATTTTCGATGATTAAAATTTGTTTTTGTTCTCTAATCCCGAAATATAAAAGGCACCCCTCGTATGCTTTAATTACCAATAAATTCACAAAATTTATCTACCCGTTCCCATATGGCAGATTACCTGCAAAATTAACAATCAGCTGTCAATACTATTGTGAAAGGTTTAATTTGAAATGAAAATGAATAATGAAATTTTATTGGTGGAATATTTCGGTTTTTCAGAACCATATGAAGTGGAGTATTTGGATCACACTTTTTTCAAAACATTTAAAGACCTTCAATTTGCACAAAGCATTCGTCCTGGTCGGGAAAAAGGTGATGCCAAAGTCACTGATATTCGTGCGATAAAATATACAGCAGACAATGAAATGTTTTACAAATTGAGATTCCCAAATTCATGGCAACATCATCCCCAAAGAATTAGTAAAGCCATTTCTCCATTAGGTTGGTTTGATTTGCCGCAACTCCACAGAGAGGGGGAAAAAATACAACTAGAAAATATGACGATTTGCAATATTTAAAAATGACCTTGCCAAAGGATCACCACAAGTTTTTTGACGAATTACCTCACGAATAGTATACTTATACAGGGTTGCCCATATTCGACGGACCCATCTGGCAACCCTGTATCTTTTGACAGAGACGTCAGATCGCTTAATGACATACCGCGTTGGAAGCGTCAGTCCAAGCACATTTTTACCATGGAACAGTACACGCCACGCGAGCGCTCCCAAATTATTGAAATTTACATTCAAGAAAAGAAGTCAGAAGAAGAAGAACAAAATCATTATGTCCGATGAGGCTCATTTCTTATTGAATGGGACGGTAAACAAGCAAAATTGCCGTATTTACGCCACTGAAAATCCTCACGAAATTCAAGAGGTACCTCTTTACGACGAAAAAGTCACTGTTTGGTGCGGCGTTAGTGCGAAAACGATTATTGGGCCGCTTTTCTTCGAAAATGAAGATGGTCAAGCTGTTACTGTCTATCAGGAGCGTTTGTGATGCCAATTATTCGTCGAAAGCGTATGAGGCAGTTCTGGTTTCAACAAGACGGCGCTCCACCACACACAGCTCGCACCACAATCGATTTTTTGAAGAAATTGTTTCCTCGTCGTTTGATGTCGAAAAATGGCGATTTTGACTGGCCACCGCGTTCGCCCGATTTAACGCCACCTGACTTCTTCTTGTGGGGATATTTAAAATCAAAGGTTTATATTAACAAGCCAAAGACCATAGAAGAGCTCAAGAACAACAGCCGTGAGGAAATAGCCGCTATTCCAGCCGAAATGTTAGCAAAAACTATGGAAAATGCTGCAAAACGGGCACAATTCGCCGTACAGGCTCAAGGCGGCCATTTGAGAGATATCATATTCAAAAAGTGATGTCAACAAATCTACTTGAGCCATATAAAGTAATTATTATCGTCAACATCAAAAAAATCGTCGAATATGGGCAACTCTGAATCTACCATATAAATTGTGGATGCCCATATTTTTTAATATTATTTTATATAAGCAGCGACGGAGTAAGACTGCAAAATACATTTCATGTGTTGGAAACGTTTTCTTAGGTTTCATTTCTTATAATTAATTTTAATTTACAGCAACGAAGTAAGACTGTATAAAATGCAAATCTTATTTTAAATAAATATTAAATGCCAACGACATTAAAAAACACAAATTAAGTCATATTATTTAAGTTAAATAAAAAAATGTGCAAAATATTTTTTTATAGAAAAGGTGCTAAGTGATGTGTAAAAACCAAAAATAACAGCAGAAAAGGTGATAAATGACAAAAGCTCTTCTAAAGTAAAGATCCCTTTTTTGTTTTTTTTTGTACTTACTGTACATTTAGGCAACAACCAAGGAAATAAAATTGCATTCAAGAAAAATTACAAAATTCAATATTAATTTCTTAAGACAGTTTTTTGCCTCTCCTGTAAAATTTCAAAAAGTGCAGTTGGCACCTTTGCACTCTAAGCTAGCGAAATACGTTTACCAGGAGATAATTTGTATGTATTGTTTTGAATTTACACACATATAGTAAATGTCGTGCTTTACAAGTGAAAGTGAAGCTTCATTTTTGGGTCCTTATCTCCACAAAGTACAAATATTGAGACCTTCAGCGTAATTTATATCGAAAAATTAGCTAACGTATATGTACTCATACATAAACATACGTACGTTTGTACTTGTGCTTTATTGCTTTAATATTTATTTAAAATAAAAATAATTGTTCTACTTATGGGTGAAACTACTGGATGCAAAGGCTTTCCGTTACTTATCTGAAATACAATACATACGTATGTAAGTATGTATAGTATGCACTTATATATGTATAGGGTTGGCAGCTAAATAATTGCGGATTTTGCTCATAGATGGCTTCAGTTGAATTTTTAGGTTTGCAGACGTAGTACAAATGTAAAACAAATTTTGTTATTTGATAGTTGGCAATTCAGCTGTCAATCAGTAGAAAAAGCTTTTTGATCGGTTGCGTAGTTTTCGTTTGGCGTTTGTTGAGAAATGGAAAATCAAAAGGAACATTTTCGTCATATTTTGCTTTTCTATCTCCGCAAAGGGAAATCGTATCGAAAGCTCATAAAAAGTTATGAGCGGTTTATGGTGACGAAGCCTTAAAAGAACGGCAGTGTCAAAATCGGTTTGCCAAGTTTCGTTCTGGTGATTTTTCACTCAAAGATGAAAAACGCTCTGGTCGTCCAACGGAAGTTGATGATGCCCTAACCAAAGCAATAATCGATTCGGATCGTCACAGTACAACACGTGAGATTGTAGAGAAGCTTCAGTTATCACATAAAATAAAATAAATAATTGGCGCGTACACTTCTGTTACGTGTTTGGCCGAACTCCTCCTCCTATTTGTGGTGTGCGTCTTGGTGTTATTCCACAAATTTTTTTTTTCAGTTATCACATACATGCATTAAAAATCAATTAAAACAACTTGGCTATGTTCAAAAACTCCATACATGGGTTCCTCACGAACTGAAAGAAACGCATTTAACGCAACGCATTAACAGCTGCGATTTGCTAAAGAAACGTAATGAAAATGATCCACTTTTAAAACGACTGATAACTGGCGATGATAAATGGGTTGTTTATAACAATATCAAGCGGAAAAGATGGTGGAGCAGGCCTGGTGAACCAACTCAAACAATATCAAAAACTGATATTCATCAAAAGAAGGTTTTGTTATCAGTTTGGTGGGATTACAAAGTAATTGTCTACTTTGAACTCTTACCACCCAACCGAACGATCAATTCTGATGTCTACATTGAACAACTAAAGAAATTAAACATTGCAGTTGAAGAAAAGCGACTCGAATTGATAAATCGAAAAGGTATTGTATTCCATCATGACAATGCAAGGCCACACGCATCTTTGGCCACTCGGCAAAAATTATTGGAGCTTGTTTGGGATGTTTTGCCACATCCATCATATAGTCCTGACCTTGCAACATCTGATTACTTTTTGTTTCGATCTTTACAAAACTCCTTGACGGGAAAAATTTCAATAATGACGATGATATCAAATCGCACCTGATTCAGTTGTTTGCTAATAAAAACCAGAAGTTTTATGAACGTGGGATTATGATGCTGCCTGAGAGATGGCAAAAAGTCATTGATCAAAATGGGCAATATATTACAGAATAAAGCTATTTAGTTCCATGAAAAAATTGTGTTTAATTTAAAAGAAAAATCCGCAATTACTTAGTTGTCAACCCAATATAATGTGGCGATGTTTTTTAGATTGAGATGTGTGAATGTAGGATAGTTGTATAATGTTGATAGTTGTGCAATGTACATATCGCACCCTAAATACAAAAGGGTCACAACTCAAAATTTTCCACACTCGAGCTTGACTTGTTTACAGTAGCACAGAAATAAACTATGTGACATATCACGCTGAAATTTGCCATGTAAGCTTATAACAGTCCTACCAAAAAACAAAAAATTTATTTTTGCCATATGTCATCCGCGGACCGTTTTATTGATAACGTCTCGTTCATATTTGAGCAGAAGGTACATTTTGAGTTGTGACCCTTTTGTATTTAGGGTGCGATATGTTGAAGTTTAGATTTAAGTTGAGAACCTATTTCACGTATTCGGAAGAGTATTTACATATGTACATACATACATACATACAATATACAGTGGAATCGCCTTCACTCGCAAGCTCGATACGTTGAAAATCGTGATAATTCGTAACAAAGTTGTGTCTTACAAAAATGTTCCAAAACTCGTAATTGACGAAATGTGAAAAGTCGCTAATCGATTTTAACCATTTCTTTTGCTTTTGGTTTTATAATATTTAGTGCTTTATAACTCTTAATTCCGTTAACTAAATAAAAAATCGCGATAGCTCGTAGTGTTTTGGTGGTCCCTTGTAATACGACTTATCGCGGCTCCACTGAATATATTTAAGTATTTGAACTTCAGTATATTACAGTGAAACTTTAGTATAACGTACGTACGAGATCTCCTTTCCTTTCTCGACTGTTTTTGCATCACTTGGGATATGAAAATGTGTGCATCAGTAGTATCCGATTCTTAGGCGAACAAATGTTCCGGTTGTTTAGCATAGGGAGTGTGGCGAATATAGAAAAGTTATAACTCTTAAGAATTTAAACCCATAGTTCTTCACCCCTGTGGTAGGTTGAGTGCATAAAAAGCTTTAAATGCTGTTGGCTGACCTAATTAACTCGTAAAAAGTGATTGATGAGGTAATTTCCCGTATCGAAAGATTGAATCACAGTTTTCAATTCATTGGTCTGGAAGATTAATTGCTTGATGTCGATTAAAATGCCAAAGGCGGCCGGCTCATAAGTCCGTCATTTTTGGTTATCAAAATTCCACGCTAGAGAATTCCTGCAGTATAAATTTTTCAAATAACCACCATAGTTTTGAACCGGTCTCAGCTAAAATGACTTACTTTAATTGGCGAAGTGATAATTGAAAATTTCTTTTCTATTTCTGCTAATGATTTGGAGCAACAGCTAAATCGTTTTAAATATTGTCAAAAATACGTTTTACTTGGGTCAAATAAATGAGAACATCATCAACGTAAACAAAGAAGGATATATGATGAAGTTAACGCTCATGAAGGGAGTTGTAAATAAACACTCAAAAGAGGGGAACAAGAAATAATAAATAAATTTAATGAGATATTTGCTATTGCAGGTGCTTTTCAGTTTGCACATTTCTTGCGTCGGTATTTTTATTCTTCCTAAGGGTGCTGAAACTTGCCTGGAAATTTAACTAATCGGGGGAAGGTTGGTCCAGTTAGTAAAGCAAGGATTTTGGTATTTCAGTATAACAGAGCAAAGTTTTTTAATCAGCCCGTTCAACTTTAAAAATTTAATCTGTTCAAGACTCTACAGGAACGTTTTGGAGCTTTGGAAGCAAAACAAAAGAGAATGGGTAGAAAAATGGCATTCATTCTAGGCATACGATGATCCCAAAGATGACATTTTTTAGTAACTCTCTCTTTTCAGAGGGGGGTGCTAAGCGCCAAAGGCATTGATGCCTCCCAAAAAAGTTAAGCCTATATCGGATGTTTTTTAAGAGCTTCAGGACTTCAAATGATAATACCAAACAGAAACATTGTTGGAATGTATTTTTTTTTTAATATGGTAGATAATTTCATGGTATTTATTTCTGAAATGTGACATCCGTCATAAGTCCGCCCGCCGCCGTAGCCGTATAGGTTGGTACGTGACTACCATTCGGAATTCGGAGCAGAAATGTTAACACAGTTTGCCATTCTCAGCTCTCAAACCATTGTTATCGATATCGCTAGTTCTGATGCAGCTAAGAAAAGCGATAAAAATAGATTTGCAATATTAAATATGTATCTCATGTGGTGAAAGTTTGTTCAAAAACATTATCCCCTTCTCCTGTTAAAGTCTCGACTTTCGAGTTAATAAATAAATTTATGCATATATTTTGCATATATTTTTAATGATGAGGGCAATGCTTTGCTTGCAGGAAGTTTTATTGGGTTATTGTAGTCGATTTATTAATTCTTTGGCGAATACAATGGTTTTATTGTTTGTATGTGTGCTTCTTGTACAACAATTATGTCTGGGTTAAAGTATTTAATTGTTGTATAGAATTCTGAATAATTTTTAACCGTTCTTTTACGGTTAATTATTCCGAGTACTTTATTTGGAATTGGAAAGGGAAGAGACATTTTTGTATGTAAAAGATAGTGCTATAGTTCCGGCTTGTGCTACTTTGGGCTGGGTGGTTCTACTCTTCTATCGAGGGACTTTATGGATCTTGTGTTTAGTAAATAGTGGTTTTAGTAGTAGATATGTGATCTTTCAATGTTAACAAAGCTCTACATTACGAAGTGCTTATGGCCCAGATCCCTCTTTCCTTCCATGGCAGTCGTTTCAAATTCAATTTAAGCAAAAACTAATGATAAAAACAATATTATTCTACCTGTTTTGTAAGTGATGACAATTTTGTGTCCGATAACCTTTTATTGGATATTCTTGTTTTTGGGAGGAAACTCTGAAGGCTGATTTCGTTAACGAACGCATTTGGTTTTGTCAATTCAAGGTCAGCTTCAAGGATAAGATACACCTGTTCCAAAATATCTATAGGCACCATTTTATCCATATAAATCGACTCTTAACTTCCCATCAGTAGACCATCGCATTTTATTTCTTTCAAAATGAAGACAATTTTTCAGCTACTGGACAATTTTACAATTTTTCACTAAATAACGATATCGGTGAGTTTTGGTGTCTAAAATGTCAGTAATTATTTCTTGTAATGTTCCTGTCAATGTGCCACTAAAATCATGCGATGTGCCATGGCAATGTGGGCAAACACAAAACAACCTGAACAGTTGTGAACCGGTACTCAAAATGCGTGAAGCATTCAAGTTAAACAAAACTTGTTTTTCCATTAGTATTATACAGGGTGGGCCATATAGCGTTTGCTTTTTGAACCACCTATTTTTTTGAGAATGGTAACACAAATGACATGTCAAATGTGTTCATAATTTACTTAAAGGTTTGATATTTACGAACAAAATTGGGAAATATTGAAAACCTATTTCCAAAGTGGTGAGTCTTCTTCTTTTTCCGCGGTTACAGTAAATGGCGAGCGTTATCGTGACATGCTCAACGAGTTTTTGTTTCCAAAAATTGAAGAGGATGACATGGACGATACTTTGTTTCAACAGGACGGTGCAGCTTGTCACACTACCAAAGTTACACTCGAACTTTTGGCTACCGTTTTTGAAAACCGAATAATCAGCCGAAATTCCGATATCAATTGGCCACCTCGGAGCTGTGATTTAAGCCCGTTGGACTATTTTTTGTGGGGAGCCGTTAAGGACAAATGCTATGCGAACCATCCAGAGACGATTGATGCTTTAAAACACGAAATCGAAGTTGCCATTCAGGAAATTGGAGCCCAAACAATCGAAAATGTGCTTAAAAATTGGGTTGATCGGATGGCCTACTGTAAATCCAGTCGTGGCAGTCATTTGAACGATATTATTTTCCATTCATAAATGACAATGTTCAATCTTCAAAATAAAAAAAAAAGTTTGAAGAAATATTGATTAGTTTTTTTTATAGCCGATTCAAAAAGCAAATTTCACATGGCCCACCCTATATTATCAATTTTGCACAGCTTGCGCAGGCACTCTGCGTACAACAAGTATGTATGATAACAGTGCTTCCGCTGCAGAAGCAATACACACCAAATATGTATGTACTATGTACATTCGCATCATATTTTTTTTATTTATGCATCTACATATGTACATACTTGTTTGATTTGTTTTCCGTCTGTGCCCAGCTTTACAGACATTCATATGTATCAATACTCGTAGCATGTCTAATTAACAACTGATCGAATTCCCTCGCTTTGAAATAAATAGTAACTAGTTTCGCCAAGATTCATCAATTCGATGTTGAGATGTGCCCAACGATGAATAATCAACCACTCCACAAGACAGGTTATCTATGGTATACATACATACATACATATATGCCACTCGAAATATCAAGGAACTAGTATTGGTACATTCGGGTAAACGAGTTTACACCTTTTTTTGCCACCTCTGTGTTTTCCTCCACTTTTAGTGGCGTTAAGAGATTCATGTTTTTTCTTAACCTTTATGTACTCGCAGAAAGCAATTGTGCTACCATCTAAAATACATCTACATACATAAATATTGGGTTGGGGAATAAATTCGTAGCGTTTTTATATTTACTTTTATTTTACATCGACTTGTTTGCTGTTTGGCAAAGGATAAGTATTCATTCGATAGAAGTCTTTCTGCTCTACAAAACTTTGTTAAAAGATAAAAAAGCTGTCGAAGCAGCCGGGACATTTGCGCCGTGTACGGAGAAGGTGTTGTAGGAGAGTCTACAGCACGGAAATGGTTTGAAAGGTTCAAAAATGGCGACTTTGACTTCGATGACACGTCCCGGAGCGAAAGGCCTCCTGAATGCGATGAAAAACGTCTCCAATCACTTTTGAGGGAGAACGGTCGCCAAACCAGTCTTGAATTAGCGGAACAAATTAGCTGCGATCGTAAAACAATTCTCTATCACCTTCATTCAATGGGATTTACCGGAAAATTGGGAGCTTAGGTGCCTCAAGGTGAGCTCAACGAAAAAAACAATGAAAGTAGCGTTCAAATTGCTTCTAGCATCTCGCCCGCCATCGAGCAACACGCGGTTATAAACAGCGCTTTTTGTGCCGAATCGTCACTTTAGATCAGAAATGTTGCCCATACATCAGTATGACGCAAAGAAAGGAGTGAGTGGCTCCAGGAGATACGCCAAAGCCGAGAGTCAAGCCGGATCTTCATTCGAAGAAGATAATGATATGTGTTTGGTGAGACTGGGAGGGCATGGTGCACTGGGAAATGCTCGAAAGGAATGTTACGGTCATCAAGGAGTTCTACATTGGCCAGTTACATCGCCTAAATGAGGTTATTCGACTAAAAAGACCTGAATGATATGGTCCAACCGTACGCCTGCACGACAACGCCGGCCCTATGTTGCAGAGTCGTCAACAGCTCGAATGGAAGGTCCTTCAGCATCCGCCGTATTCTCCGGACTTTGCACAGACCCATTACCATCTTTTCCGCTCCCTTTCAACCATATGAAGGGTGTTGTCTTCCTTAAAACCTGGCTCAACAACTTCTTTGACACTAGCCCAGGCGATTTTTGGCGGAACGATGTTTGGCATCAACAAATTGGTCGAGAGCTGGGAAGAGGTTGTAAACAGCAACGGCGAATATATAACCCAATATACATATATAATTTTCATAAAAGTATAAATATATGTATGTATACAGACTTTGCTAACTAGTAAATACTGTAAAAAACCGAAGCCTCTTTGAGAGAAAAAATATCTTAATTTATCAGTATATTTTGGTGAAGAAGTTTTTTATGAGCTATGAAATTTTCAACAAAAAGTTGCTGCTACATTTACAAATTATAAGAAGCAGTCCATTCTAAGAAAAAGTTGACAATCGCTATATTTATTAATATATCTCCCGCCTAAGAATACACATAAATCAGTTGGTTTGTTTATTCAGATATATATATGTATATGTATACACATAAATCTGTGGTTTTGCATACTGAAATATGATGGAGGAAGGTAGAAGAGTATGCAATTTTTAAATATTTTCATACAGATTTTCATGCAAATTTTCATACAAATTACGCTGTACGAAAATATCAAACATTTTCCAAAATAACACAAAAAAAATATGAGTATACGAGAATATTTTTGGTAATTTCTTACGTTTTAGGTATACGTGGTCGTCAGCGATTCTACTTAAAAAGTAACGGCGAACATTTTTGTGTAACATTTTGACACAACTCTTGTTTCTTTTGTGGAAAAGGGCATAAAATACTTATAATAGGCGGATATAACGGATTAAAATGTGGCACAAAAATATTTCTCATGCAATTCTATTCTAAGTCTCTTAGTACACTAAAGCTCAAATTCAACTTAAACGCTAGAAATAAGACAAGAAGTAAAATGTGGACGGCAACTTTTATTGAAATTTTACCAACATTAATACAATCAACCAATACGCAAAAACGAATTTAACTTTTAAATACATCAAGCTGAAATTAAATTATGTTTTAACTTAACTTAACTTAACTTAGCGCCGTCTTTAACTTGACCATGACTATGCGTCTACAATTTTATTTAATCGTGCGGTGTATCAACATGAATATTACTCGAGCTATCCACTCGAGAACATCCGACCTATAACTGGCCATGGATAGGACAGTCATTTTCAATGTTTGGTCTTGCGAAGCAAAGTCTCAGAGGAAATCGAAATTCAAGTAAATACTCTATTGGAATTAATAGTCGAAATACATTTTCTCCTTTACTATCATACATCCATTGCAAGGATCAATATATGCATTTCTTACTACCATTCTTGATCCCTTGCAAAGTTTATAGGCTTCAAGGCTATGCAGAAGAACTTACTTTTAGACTAAGTCTATGGGGTGGAAGTGAAGGCGGGTCGATTGAGTTTACAAGCTCCAAAGAATCATGCACACATTCCCCTTACATTGATGCAGAATCTGAATGTTGATCAAGCTGTGGCATACAAAGGTTCACAATTTTGGTCCATATTTCAAATAATTTGCCAATTTTAGATATATCTGTGGTTTGGCACAAACTCAAATATTATAAAAGTAAAATAAATTTATTCTTCTACATACCTACATCATATGAGGTGTGTTCAAAAAAAAAAGGTGAATTTTAATTTTTCTCAAAAAATATTTATTTATTCATCAGCTTCTATTTTATCTCCTTCAAACTAATCCCACTCAGATATAATACACTTCTTCCAGCGTTTTCCTCCAATCTTCGAAGCAGTTCTGATATGCACTTTTTGGTATGACCTTCAGCTCTCTCAGCGATTCGGTTTTTATCTCCTCAAACGTCGAAAACGCCGTCCTTTCAAGGGTCTGTTCAATCTTGGGAACAGGAAAAAGTCGCAGGGGGCCAAATCTGGTGAATACGGTGGCTGAGGTATGATAACGGTGTTGTTTTTGGCCAAATAGTCTCTCACGGTAATACTATTTATTTATCGTACGACCTTATGGTAAGAACTCCTTATGCGCTACGCCATGGTAATCAAAGAAAACAGTGAGCAAAACCTTGACATTTAACTGCGTATTTTTTTTGGTCATGGCTCTTCTGGACTGGAAAAGATTGTATGACATGAGCCAACCGATATGCCGAAATCCTCAGCAATTTCTCTAATTGTGATTCGACGATTCTCCATAACAATTTTCTTCACTTTATCAACATTTTCATTGGGTGTAGATGTGCTGGGGCGTCCAGAGCGAGCGTCGTCGTTCACATCTTCTCAACCTTCTGTGAAAAGCTTGTACGAGTACTAATTGTAAACATTTTTTTGACTCAGAGTACTCGCATGGTATGCCACTGTCAACATTTGAAGTGTTTTTGAGCACTTAATTATATTTCTTACACAAAATTTGATGCACTTTCTTGATAGCAGAAAATCGTCGAACACGCAAAACACTCTTATATATGCCTCTCACAAACTACACACGCTATATTACTAAAACCGTGAACATATTTTCGAGACGAGTGTACCAACATATAAAAAATAATAATCGGAAGTCGAATGTACCTCGCGAAATTTGAAAATTCACCTTATTTTTTGAACACATGTCGTATACTTGCTAATGCCCGGCTTGCGTTGCCATGCCTCAATAAATAAATATTTATAATAATAATAATAATAATAGCAATAATACTTTATTTTTTATTAATTTTACCCATCTACCCAGCAAATGAACAATATTTATCAATATTTATCATTTATTCGGCCGCCGTTGCCGAATGGGTTTGTGCGTGATTACCATTCGTAGTACGTACGTATTCATAAAAAAGATCTGCCGTTCGGAGTCGGCTTTAAATTGTAGTCCCTTCCATTTGTGGAGCAACATCAAGACGCATTCCACAAATAGGAAGAGGAGCTCGTCCATGCATCCAAAACAGGGAGTAAGCGCCAATTATATATAAATATATATATATATACATACTATATATATAGTATATTATTAGAATGTATTTTTTCCGAATACTATTCATTAGCACGTTTATTTCACCGAATATTGTTTTTCTCAGGTGGTAGCTCTGTTGACAAATATCAAAAATAAAAATTGTTCATACTTTGCTATTTCATACCGATATAATAGGACTATGAATAAGTTCGTGCGGTTTTTTTTCGAAATTTGAAACTTTATTGACGTAAAATGGTTACAAATTTAATATTCAAAATATTGTCCATCGCTTACTACTACTTTTTCCCATCTTTCTGGCAATTCACGGATTCCCTTTGTGAAAAATTCGGTCGGTTTTGCCGCAATCCACGAATCGATCCATTTTTTGACTTCATCGTAATTACGGAAGTGCTGGTCAGCCAGGCCATGTTGCATCGATCGGAAAAGATAGTAATCGGATGGCGCAAGGTCTGGACTATACGGCGGGTGGGGTAGGACATCCCATTTGAGCGTTTCTAAGTATGTTTTGACCACTTGTGCAACATGTGGCCGAGCATTGTCATGTTGCAAAATAACTTTGTCGTGTCTATCGGCGTATTGCGGCCGTTTTTCTCGCAGTGCTCGGCTCAAACGCATCAATTGTCGTCGGTAGACATCCCCCGTAATCGTTTCATTCGGTTTCAGTAGCTCATAATACACAACACCCAGCTGGTCCCACCAGATACACAGCATAACCTTCAGGCCATGAATATTCTGCGCCGACGTCGATGTTGAAGCATGGCCAGGGTATCCATACGTTGCCCGACGTTTTGGATTGTCGTAATGGACCCACTTTTCATCGCCAGTCACAATTCGATGCAAAAAACCCTTTCTTTTGTGCCGTTGAAGCAGTTGTTCGCATGCCATAAAACGGCGTTCAACGTCTCTTGGCTTCAATTCATACGGCACCCAATGGCCTACCTTTCGGATCATTCCCATGGCTTTTAAACGTTTGGAAATGGTTGATTGATCAACTCCCAAAGTTTTTGCAACCTCTTCTTGCGTTTGAGCCGGATCTTGATCGAGCAATTCCTCCAATTCGGTATCCATGAACTTTGGCGGCGCACCCTCGCGTTCTTCGTCTTCCAAGCCAAAATCACCACTTTTAAAGCGTGCAAACCACTTCTGGCACGTTCGCTCAGATAGAGCATGCTCACCATAAACTTCCACCAAGATACGATGACTTTCGGCTGCTTTTTTCTTCATATTAAAATAATGAAGAAGAATTCCCCGCAAAAACACATTATTTGGCACGAAATTCGACATTTTCAAGTGTGGTAAAAATATTGTTGTTTACGCTTCAAATAAAAAACTTATACTGACGTTTGTGCCTTACGACAGTAGCTCTCCAATGAATGTTTGGAAATGTGGATCGATGGAATAATAATCAAGTTACGCCATCTGTTGTAAAACCGCACGAACTTATTCATAGTCCTATTATTAGTATTTCAGTAACCGTATTTATTAAATTGAAGTAACCCTTTTAAACAGGTGGTAGCCAGCTCCAAAAATATTTTCTAAAAAAAGCTTTTTTAAATTTGTTTCACTGAATTATTGCGATTGTTTATTATTAATTATTAAATTTAATTTTAAAACACGTCTCAAACCTATCTAATTTTATTTTTGATATTAAGATTTCTTTAAACCTCTTTCCTTTGGCACCCATATTGCTATATTTCTTTTATTAATTGTTCATGGACTTAATTTTCCGAGCCAGTGGCAAATTTTCTCGAAATTGAGCTCTCTCAAACTTGTTTGACTTGATACCTACATTATAACATTTGAATGAACTAATTAATTTAATTTCACTTTTTTAAAACGTGATAACTCTCTTGGAAAAGTAGCCTATTTTCAATTCAATGTATATGCGTTAAGCAGTTTTCGAGTGACTGAGTTACAAACATCCAAATGAACAAACTTTCCCATTTGCAGCACCATATTAGTGGGATTATCAAGAAAAAAATCTAATATCTTCAGCTAGCAAAAAATTCATAAGCTCGCCCTCATATAAATATGCGCTACTAGAAGCCTATATATAATATAAGCTAGATTACTTCCTCCGCCCGGAATTTATAAGTGATTGATTATAAATTTCACAGATATCAGTAGGTAGGTGGTGACCCTGTGTGGTACTCAGCATAACATAGCTTGCTATATATGTATGCATGCACATACATATGTATGTATAATTATTTATATATATGTATTATTGGGGCATGAATCATTTGTTGGATGTTTGGCCGAGCTCCTTCTCCAATTTGTGGTATGCGTCTTGATATGGTTCCGGGGCCTACCCAATGGTAGTTACGCACAAGACTATTAGGCAACGGCGGTATCACTAGCGGTTCCAAAATGATGGCTCATTAAAAATTGCATTCCACTGGGCAGTACCACACCCACTTGCCTAATCCCACTTTTTGTACTCTATCATTGATTCGGCTGCCGCGGCAATACCCTGTATCACTTTGAATGGGGTTAAAATGGATATTGATGAATAGTACAATAAATATTGTATTTTTCGAGAAAAGACCTCCACCAAACTTCGTATGCACGTACTTGAATATTCATGTAATAAATATAAATTGTATTCCATTGATGCCGTTTATCAATCATATATTGATAAAGATTGTGGGCAATGTTATGTAGAGCAAAATATATATGTAAGTATATATGTACACACCATACATATAACTGCATACAATATACTACATAGTTAGTTATACGTTTGGTATATGCATTCTTACATTACCGCATAAACGAAGCTGATGCGTGAAAATATCATAGAAACATGACTTGCCATCGTATGAAAACTTGTACTAGTCGTAATCCGGAATTTATAATATTTAATATGCAATGAATGAAAGGCTATTCTTCTTTGAATAAAAACACAGTATTGTGCTACTATACATACACTAGGGTATTGTGCGCTTTTTAGGGTATACTCGGTACACAATGGTGCGCTATATACATACATACATAGCTTGCGCCCGATAGATTAGGTTAGGTTGAACCAGTGGCACACTTGGATTGTAGAGAAACGAATGTGACTATTTAAACAAATAAAAGTAATGCGTATCCAAGTTAAAAAAAAAAAAAATTCTATGGGGAAGCAACAAGAAATTAAGCGATCTTAAGTGTATTTTTTAAAGCTGCTTGCCTCGTAAGCAACGTGGATTGTGCGTAATATTGATTCAGCTAAGCCCACAATGCATACAGTGAGCCATGAGCCAAAACAAGCAGTGGTAACAACGATGTTAGATTACAAGGTTTGGCCATCTGAAGCAAAATTGTGAGAGTAACTTTTGCTGTTACGTCATAGGAGAATGAATACAAGAATGTATCATTACGTGCATACATCTCGGCGGCGCGCGGAATTTTCAATGCTTCGGCTGACGGTCTTCCCACCGCTATAAACGCAGCTGACCATCATTATTATATTTTTATATGTGTCCAAAATTATGTAAAAAAATTTCAATCGGCATAAAGTAGTTTTACTTTCTAATTTATTTTACAAGTTCGCCTGTTCAGCTGACGTATTTTCCACCCTTTACGGCGCAGCTGACTATTTATTTTTATTCTACTAAATGTCAATAATACATGAAAAAAATTTCAGCCGGTATTAAATGAGTTGTTAAACATTTTGTTTCGACACGTTTCGCAGCATCCCACGCACGTACCCACCGCTACTGGACCAGTAGACGGTTGGTTTCGTCAGTATTAAAATCAGTCGGCGTGAAATGATGAGGTCAAAATGGCCCCTGGCTCGCGGACTAAAAATTATGTAAAAAAATTTCAATCGGCATAAAGTAGTTTTACTTTTCAATTTTTTTTTGCAAGTTCATATGTTCAGTTGGCATATTTTCCCCCCTCTACCGCGCAGCCAGTATAAAATGAGTTGTTAGAAAATTCACAAAAATCACACCCACCGCGGGTGCGACAGCTGACGTTCACTTTCGTTATTTATGAAAGCTAAATCACAAGTATAGTTAAGAATTTAACGGTATAAAAACGCAGTCCAAAGTCGACCCCTGGCCCCCGGACTAATATCGTCGTAAAGCTCATACAGCTCATCATTTCATCGCATGCGATATTCGCCGTCGCCAACGTGCAATGAAAATGAAATAGTGAAGAAAAAATAGGAAAGAGCAGTCCCTAACAAAGTGATATATGATTAAAGATAACCACTATATGGACTACCCTGTATACTCTACTTAGGACGCAAAATACAAGCTGCGATTTTTTTCAAGTGTCCGGTAACAGAAATTTTCTTTGCGATGTGGTTTCTGTGGTGAATCGTTTTTTTCGCTGCATTCAGACGAGATATTTAAAAGGCAGGTTGGAATGCAAAAAGTTTGAGATAGGTTTATGTAAATTCTCATATTTCTTGAGCAATATGAATTTTCATTTACTACTAATATAATTTTATACAATTCTAATAGCAATACACTTCGCAGAAAAAGTGGGGGTACCTTTACCACAGTTGTTGCCAATGGGTTAATAAAAGCAAACTTTTAAGTCCGAAAAGGCATGTCGGCGACCCCTGTATACTGTGGCTAAATCTACTTAAGTGGTTTTGTCAAAAGTCTACAGATATGACGCGGCACTTCTTATTTGTTTATGCTTGCGAGTATAAAATTCTCCTAAATTAATTTATAAACGACAGCCGCCCCCCATGTGCTCGTATCGGCGTGACAGCTGAGCTGATTTAAAACAATGACTTCTTCTTATTTCTAGTGCTTAACTGATCAACACGCAAAAATGTGTTTGCCCTAAGCAGGTCAATCTGTAATTAATCAACTGGGTAAATAAGAGCAGCATAATAAAGTTTTCTAACTCTGCACACGCGAACTTAGTGACCTATGAGTATCGGTGGCTATTGAAATATTCACAAGAATCGACTATATTCGATATTTTTTTGATTTATCTCCTGGAAATTTTTAATAATTACTAATTGACACCACTTTTATTTTCTTAAGCAGTAGTCACATTACTTTCTGTTGTTTTAGAGAAAATTACCATTTACCACATTTCCACAATTTTAATAATATTATTAAGAGAATAACTCCAACCCATGGAAGCTATCTGCAAGATTATGGGAACCCTAAGCATAAGTAGAAAGGTTGGTTTCATAATGAATAAATATGATTCTTTACGTAATCTTTTTTGTAACTTGTATAAAGGCCAATTTTCTTTTATTTATTTCCTCTTTTTTCCATTTGTCTCCATTACCAACAGTTAAAAAAAAATTAATAATTTATTCTTACTGACTACAGAAGAGGTATTATCAAAGTAGGAACATATTTTAAGAGGGCTCTCGACAAAGGAACAAATTCAGCGTAATGGACCTTGAAAACCCCAACATAGAACTGGACTGAGCCTCCGAAAAGTGATATTGAACGCTAATTTTTCTAAGAGGGCACGACAACCGACAGCGCTTAGCACCAAAACAAAAAAAACAATCAAGACTCGTTCATAGGACTTACATGTTATGTACGCTAAACATTATTGATATATGTATACACAAAAAAAACTCACAATCAAGTCGGAACCCTACGTAGTGTATAACATCTTTAGAGCACACGGGTCTGAAAACGCCGAACTGTTAAATTGGAGAAAATCCAATTTTGGAACAATATAAGTGATATGAGTGGAGAAGCTAAGCTTCATACCTAAGTGTAGTTAAACCCAAGACCTTAACTTCGTTAATACATATTTGACCGAAACCCTCGAGATATGATAGAAGGCAGAGTTTGAATTTGCATTATAGCAAAGGAGATCGACAGCATTTGTTAACATTAAAGTCATTCATTACTTCCAGCAAGTTTGACGGTTAAGATTCAATTGAACTTCATAAATAGACTTTGATAATTTTTTTTAAATAGTAACAGAAAATAATTCGTATTTTAATATTCATTTCAGTTCGATCCAGCTTTTTATATTTTTTAAAACCAGTGACATGTTTTTTAAACCTGTAATCGAGTACGTATTTGATAGAATGTTCTTATAGATATTTAATTTATTTAGAATCGTATTTTCCAATTATATTCTAATTTGGCACTTTTCGCTCTGTTTTCTGAATTTGATGGCCAAAAAATGAGTGGTACCTGTTACACCATGAACAAAGAAAGAATTAATTTTTTTAAACGGCTCACTTATCACATCAATCTTAGCAATACAACTTTTAGCGTTCCAATGTTGTGTGGAATGCCATGCAATTACCAGTACTTTCACTAATTGCCTTGCAGTAACAACAATATCATATTGCAATAATAGCAGATGTTCATGGGGATGAAATAATATCTTAGAAGAGATAAATAAACTAGGGGTATACATTAGAGTGGGCCGAAAAAAAATTTTTTTTTAAGATCGAATTCTAATACTGCGGAAAAGTTGCACTGTTAGATTAATAAAGTGTGTGCCAAATTTCAGCCCAATCGAACAATATCTTCTGTCGCCAGCAGAGGCCTGAAATATTGAAATTTCAGTTGATATTCTGAAAAATTTTATTTTTTCAGGATATTTTTTTTTCTCTATGCATACATTCCGGAGCACATTTCATACCAAAAATAAGGACTATAAACTAATTAGATATAAATTTATCCAAGATTGAGCACCTGTACACTATAAAATAATAATAAAACGTTATTGATTGTGCAGCTTTTTGCCTATTTTTTATTGCGAAAATACGATCACATAAATATTTTTGTAGCCTAGAGCCTACCACGTGGAGGTTGCTGGCTGCACTTTAGGTTTCTATGTTTTTGTTTTTTTGTTCTTTTGTTTTGTTTTTTTTTTGTAATTTTGTTTTTTAATTATTATTTATTTTTTAATTTTTTATTTTATTTTTCTTTTTAAACTAGTTTTGTTCTTTTTTTCATGTTTTGTTTTTTTTTTTAATTTTTTTTTTTTTTTATTATATTTATTATTTATTTTTTAATTTTTAATTTAATTTTTTTTTAACTAGTTTTGTTATTTTTTTCATGTTTTGTAATATTGTAAAAAAATAAAAAAAAGAAGGTATTTCAAGAAAACACTGCGGTTTTTAAACTTAAAGCAATAATTCATTTCATGTTTACCAAATTTTTTTCTTTTTGTCCACATTTTGCAGTATTGATAGAAAATTATAAAATAAAAAGTATTTCAAGAAACTCTGCGTTTTTTAAACGTGAAGCAATAGTTCATTTCATATTTATCAAATCAGAAGAAGTATTGTGCTTTGTTGTCAACCTGAGGCATAGTTTGACGGGATGCTAAAGTACAGCGAATGAAGCCACCCCGAGCGTCACTTCCGCATACTTGAAGCGATGCTTCAGTAACGAGTTTCACCATTCGCAAGTGTGTGGCATGGATATTTAGAGAACGCCCAATTCTTATACACATTGTTGGATGATAAAATCTGCGTAAGAATTTCATTTGCTAAATTCTTTAGAAGGGGAGATATTTACCGAGGACCAGTTTATCATTTTGCTGTAATCATCAGCATCAAAATCGAGATTGGGTAGAATGCGAGAGCATCGAGGCGAATTTCTCGTCTCTCATCAGTCATCATTGTTAAAAGGATGTTTCCAGAAGAGCAAAATATGCGTTCCGGGGTACCGAGTCCGTCTGATAGTTTCAAACAGGAGCCTTGGCCCTTTTTCAAGAGAGCTATTATTTCGTATTTTAAACCACATTGGGACATAGACGGTCAGTAAATATTTTACAAGAACTTTGAGCATAGCTGAAGGTCGAAATGTTGAAATATTCAAACGCAAAATTCTATTAGCACACGTAAGCCAGCAAGCGTGGTTGATTCGACCAGGATCACAAAATATTATATAAGTTCCGATAGGCAAGTACCTCTCTGGGTTGCCTTTGATATTTTCAGCAAATACTTTTGATCTTTTCTGAGATCCATAGTTAAGATGGATAATTCACAATTAATAGGTGCATATTTCACCACTTCAAGGTTTTCGCAACCGTTTAGTTTTGAGCTAATTTGGCCACTAAATGATGTCGGCCCAGAAGTGACACCATTTATGAACTGGAAAATACTTCGAAACGATAGTTTATTGAAATGAAGGAGGCATATTGACTACTGAAGCGAACGTCCCAGTTTATCCTCTAGACATCTTAAGATCTCTCCTTTTGGTCCGGTATTAACTGCGGTTCCATCACAACCTACTATTGTTAATTCCTCGAAACCATCTTCTGTCATAACCGCTTCATAAATCCTGTCTGTAATATCCACAGCGCTGCCTGATTACGGTGTAACGTGAGCTAAATATTGCGATCCAGGCCCAGATAAAATTGAAATATGTTCTTCTTTGATCACCTGACGGTAGAATTTGTTTCCCCTTTTGACCTGAATATACGTGTCGTCTTTTCGACCATCAAAATATAGTACCTTTGGAGCAACGTCATTGACGCGATCTTTGAGTTGTATTTCACGGCGCGTCTAAAATTTTTTTTATTCGTCATGAGGTTTCGTGATTCGGAAGAGATCAAACCAACATCTTTAAGTACTGAATTAACAAGCATTGCCGTTGCTCTATCACTTACGCCATATCGCTGGCCTATAACTGCAGTTTCCTGTAATCTCATACGCATTTGAGAAGTAGAGGGCGAATCAAAACCAATGATAAAGTTCGGCTGACTAGTATCAGAATTAGAGGTGTCACTTTCTGAACTATCATTCACTTCCGATATATTGCAGCCGAACGTAGAGCAAGAGGGATAGGACTACAGAATTTTTTATTAGTTATTTGCCTGGTCATCTCAATGCGGCGTCGTTGTCTTTCTATAAGTTTCTTTGTTTCAGGTATGTCCACTATTCCGATAAGGCTTATACGAGCACCTCTTTGGTCTGACAGAAAAGCTTGCTCTTTTTGAGTAACTTTTTTTTCTCAAGTTTGAAAAAAAACAACATCTCATTACATCTTCATAACTTGGTAGTTGATGATCTGGCAAATCTTTAGGACTTCCAAACAATGGGCAATTAAACGTTTGTCTTAGGAAAAATTTGGTTAATGCCATTGTCGTCATATAAGCTTTTAATAAAAGATTATAATTAAATGCTTTTATACCAAACAATATCTTTCGAATAAAGCGGAAGAAAAAATAGACAAATCAATTGCTGTAACTTCAATTCAACTCGCAGTACAAGGACGAGCTACTGGGAGCTCCATAAACGTATTGCTTGATCAAACAAACAGAGTGGAGTGTAGTGAATTAAATTGTTTGTTAAAATTTGTATTTAACATATACCGGTATGATAACAAATAGTATTTTCAAAAGAGGGTAAGACTCCGTCAGAAAATATGAGATTTGCAAGTGGTCTTTCGATTTCTTTGAAACTTTGGGAAATATTAGTTCTAGGTAAGATACATTCGAGCCTAAAAGGATTTTGAAAAATTTTCAAAATTGAGTCATCTACGCCATGTTGAAAATCGGGACCATGTTTTTTTTCAAAAATCAATATTTCTTGAACCGTTGGATGGATTTCAATGCAATTTACAGACAATATAGAAACAAATAAGTAGTTTAAATTAGTATTATGTTAAAAAAAAAATTTCGAAATTTTGACCAAAAAAAAGTCAAAAAATTTTTTGAATCAATTTTTAGTTGATTTGGCCAGTTTTTTAGATTTTCTGTTATACACGTACCGATTCCTTATGATTTAACCTTTATTTTGAAAAAAAAAATTTTATGGTGTCTATAATAGTTCTCGAGATATTGCGATTTTAGTGGAAGCGCGCACCGTGAAGTTCGCGGTTACGCAGCGCGGGAGTAGAAAAACGCGCACAGACCTGCAGCAGTCTGCTCCAGTCACTTCATACAGGAACACATAACGCAGCGCGCATTGCACACCTGTTACCTAAACCGTGCGTGCGCGCTTCCACTAAAATCGCAATATCTCGAGAACTATTATAGACACAATAAAATTTTTTTTTTCAAAATAAAGGTTAAATCATAAGGAATCGTTACGTGTCAAAGCTGGCGACAGAAGATATCGTACGATTGGGCTGAAATTTGTCACACACTTTATTAATCCAGCAGTGCAACTTTTCCGCACGCGTTACACATATGTCTAGATTTTGTTTGCTGGAATGTTGTTACAACTGTCGTCTATAGTGTCGCATAGTTTGAGCGTGATCTGTCAATTAGCTTGTATTTGGCATTTAATTATATCAGTCAACCGCAGGTTTGCGATTTTCACTATGGCTAAAAATATCGAACAAAGAATTTGTCTTAAATTTTGTCTATTGAACGGGATTTCGTATGCTGAATTGTTGAAAGTGTTGCAGAAAACCTATGGCGAGTGTGCTTTATCAAAAAACACGGATCTACGAGTGGTATAAGGCTTTTGCAGAGGACCGAAAAGTCGTGGAAGATTTGCCTCGATCTGATCGACCATCAATGCTGGTTGGAAAACCGTCATTTAAGTTTGAGGGACCTTAGGGTGTCGAATCACGAATCAATTCGCAACATTTTACACCACCAATTGAGCATGAGACGCGTGGCTGCTCGACTCGTTCCAAGAGAGTTGAAACGAAAATTTGCATAGGAAATGGCCCAATTTGTGGAAAGAAAACTCATGGATCTTGCAACATAATAACGTACCGTCTCACAATACTCATATTGTGAGCACAAAAACTCGATAACTTTAATCGAACAACCACCGGTTTTAGCCCGCTGAAAGATCGCGTGAAGATCTGTTCAAACGCGTTTAAAAGGTACTTTGATGACTGGACTAATCGTTGGCATAAGTGTATTGCTTCGAATGGAGCCTATTTTGAAGGCGAAAAAATTTAGTTTAATGCTTAAACAATAA
Source organism: Anastrepha ludens (assembly GCF_028408465.1). NCBI lineage: Eukaryota > Metazoa > Arthropoda > Insecta > Diptera > Tephritidae > Anastrepha > Anastrepha ludens. The sequence continues at coordinate 77,956,602 of NC_071502.1, forward strand.
TTTTGCGTTTTATTGAACAATTCCCGGTACCTTTTAGACAGAATGTAAAAACTAGCAAAAGTAGTTATTCCTCATTTAAATTTAATTAATGCGTTTTTGTATCTTCTGTTTAGATAAGATTCTTCTGAAATATATACTATTTTTTACAGATTTTTTTTAAATTGTTATTGTTGGAGGTTTTCTCAGTTCTCCAATTAAAAAAAACCAAGTTTCAAAGAAGCGCACATTTACTGCCCGACATCACTCTACCAAAAGTTCAGTTGACTCCTACATGGTTTGGGTTTCCGATTTAATAGCCGGGTATAACATATGATATTTTCGAAATTTATTTGTGTAGTATCTACTTGCTTTTATTTTGGCTTATACTTACAATAATATTTCTTTTTGATTTTTCAGTTTGCTTGCTCTTCAACATCTCAAACCTCAATCAGTATAATAAAATCCGGAAATGGTTGGTGTAGCCGCAGCTGCCAGTGAGCAGAGTATGTCATCGACGAAAAATCCAATGATTAAATATATGTTGAAAGCTCGCGAAAACCATGCTCGTAATCAGAAACACGACTACTCACACGTCTTCCGGCTCAAGACGCGTTTTGAAATGTTTCGGCTTGCCGTTATTGCAATGGCCATTGAGTTTGCCTATGCGGCCGAAACGTCCTTCGTGTCCCCGATCCTATTACAGATTGGCATCGATCACAAACTGATGACCATGGCCTGGGGCGTTTCTCCCGTTATTGGGTTTTTCATCTCACCATTATTAGGATCGATTAGTGATCGTTGTACACTTAATTGGGGTAGACGTCGACCGATCATTACTGTCCTATCGGTGGGTATCTTAACAGGCTTGATACTGGTGCCTTACGGAAAAGATCTTGGTTTATTATTGGGCGATATTGGATATAATACAACCACAACCAATAATTTAACGGCTACGAATGATGGATTAGCGGCTGCTTTAGTCTCATCTGACGCAGAAAACACGGATGGGCCGGTTACAGCGAATTTCAAATTTGCTGCGATATTGACAATACTTGGCATGGTACTGTTGGACCTGAATGCAGATACTTGTCAAACACCGGCTCGTACGTACATGTTGGATGTGTGTGTACCTGAGGATCAGGCACGTGGCCTAACCACCTTTTCACTGTTGGCAGGTTTCGGTGGTACGATTGGTTATGCCATCGGTGGCATCGACTGGGAGAAAACAAAATTTGGTTCGTTTAAAGAAAATATTTTTGATAATAGAGAATTTTTATAATTATGTATGTATGCATGTATGCTCTTCAGGCGCAGCATTAGGTGGCAACATTCCTACGGTTTTTGGAATGGTTACCATTATATTCATCATTTGTTACTTTGTCACCATTACAACGTTCCGCGAAATTCCACTGAGGTTAATCGAAAGAGACGAAATGTTGAGACCCCTTTCAGCCACTGCTATTAAGAAGGAAATAACCAAAAAGAACAACGCTGTTTATTACATTAAAGAGGTAATATTTTCATTTACAGTTAGAAAAGATTACACTAATGTAGGATACTTTTTTTGAGTAGACCGATGCTTTGGAGCTAGAATATGCTAAACAGGAAGAAAAGTATGACATGGAAAGCTACCAAAATGGTTATTCACCAGCCGTGGCAAACACAAATAAAGATAATCAACCATCTCAGTCTACACCCATCAATAACAATAAGACAATGGCTGTTGAACTGGATGAAGGCATGGACGCGCCTATCACATTGGCAAAGTACTTGAAGAGCATTTTCGTGATGCCCCGTTCAATGCGAATACTCGCACTGACAAACCTTCTCTGCTGGATGGGTCATGTGACATACTGTTTGTACTTTACGGACTTCGTTGGGGAGGCGGTATTCCATGGAGATCCAACCGTATGTTCTGTATTTAATTCATCTATAGCTACCATACGTTTAACGTAACCTTCTTTATGACAGGCTCCACCTGGCTCAGAGGCAGCTGAGTTGTATGAAGCCGGTATTCGCTTTGGTTGTTGGGGAATGTCTGTGTACGCTTTATCTTGTTCCATTTATTCGATTTCGGTAACCAAGCTGAGGAAGCTATTAGGGTAAGTGCTGGTGGCATGCAACATTCACGTTTCAATATTTGTGGCATACATCAAACTTTAATTTTTTGTTTCTTTGCAGAACTAAAGTTGTTTACATTACTGGCATACTGTACTATGGCGTGGGTATGTTAATATTGGCCATCTGGCCAACCAAGTGGGGTGTCATCGTGTTTAGTACTTCAGCGGGCATACTGTATGGCACTATTTTCACAATCCCATATATTCTGGTGGCCAACTATCATGCAAAAGATTGTGTAAGCATCTCTATCTTTAAGTTTAAGAAATTTTCAACGACCGTTTGTTTATTTTAATTAATTACTTTTATTGTATATTTTCATATAGTTCCGCATGCACAATGGCGAATCAGTTCCTTTGAAACAGGCCCGTGGCTTAGGCACCGATGTGGCGATCATTAGCAGTATGGTATTTATAGCGCAGCTGGTAATCTCATTGTCTATAGGTCCATTAATTTCATGGATGAAGACGACTTGTGCCATATTATATGCATCTACATTTTTAGCGTCAATTGCTGCAATATCTGCAATGTTTGTTTTATATGTGTAAAAATTATTGTTAGACATGTACATACATACATGTAATTTTAAAATCAGAATACTGTATAGATTATGTACCAAAAATTACTGTTATCTCGATAAAATATTTAGGATAAAAAATACTTTGTAATTGAAGCAACTGTAATTTATTTGAATAACATGCTTTTGAATTATTTCAACAGTTTTATTTTATTAGCTGCATTTCATTTCGTAAGCACGTAAGTGAAGAGAATAGTTCAGCAAACACAACCGTCACACCGTCAAGTCTGCTCTTCAAGTGATCATCATTTTATTTTGTTTTTTCGCGTACTTTACACACAGGACAATGAAACTCATCAGTTAATTAATCGGTGCTATCAAACATTTGTAATCGTCGCGTCTTTGATGATATTTGAGATCTCGTTTAAGGGGTTAGGGGTAGTCAGAATTTTCAAAAAATCGATTTTTTTTTTGCATTTTCTTAAAGTATAATATCTTAAAAATATTGTGTAAAAATATGAAGTGAATTCGACAAATACTTTTCGAGTTATTCAACAATTTACAACGGGCGCTCGGGCGCTCCAGAGCAGATAGCAAAACTTTATATGCGTTTTTCTCAAAACTATGTTTTTCAAACTGGTGAACACTGTAACTTAAAAACCGCTACGTAGATTTCAATAAAATTTATACAGCTTTTTAAAAACATAAAAAACTTGTGACTGATCGAAGGATTTTTTTTTTTTTCAAAAATTTCGATTTTTTTTTAACAATTAACTGTTGGTTTTTTTTTTTTAAATCTGGAAAAAATTTTCTGAGTCCGCCATTTTGTTCATTTTGGAAAAAAAAAAAGCTTCGATCCGGCTCGAGATTATCTATCAATAAAAATAATTTTTCTCATCCGATTGGTTTTAGATGAATCTGCAAGGACTTGTGATGTTCACCGCAAGGGACTTCTGGAGAAACGGGCTTCACACAAACAGCGATAACTTTTGCAATTATTAATTTTTTTTTTTTGAAATTTTGGTGAAGTCAAGTTATGTTTGTATGCTATGTTTTTATTTTTGTTAAATAAATTAATTAAGTAGCAAAAAAAAATTCGTGAAAATCATCATTTTTTCGGGCCTCTGACTACCCCTAACCCCTTAAGTCGCCTATTTTACTTGTATATAATGATCATACAACCACGCAACCAAGAAAATATGCGTACACATATACATTCCGTGAAATTCCACCAAAGGCACCTTGTTTTCCCTTAAGAAGTTTTGAATAAAACACGTAAATTGTTTCTTCATTTCTTCAACGCATATTAGCGAAACTTTTTTTTTATAATCAAACTTATATTAAAGGCACTGGTTCTTAAATATTTACAATAAATTATTTGAAAAACGAACATGATAAATATGTTTATTATAAAAATAATAGTGCGTCCCATCTCCAAATTTATTTATCGCTTCAAAACTCCGGTTTGCCATCGAAACAATGGCATTTTGAAACTCTAAAAATGGGATTCGAGACCATACGACGTTGCGTAGCTATTCTCAGAGCTGAGTCATACGACTTCCAGTCTACATTGGACGGGAAAGACTGCCTACCATCTTCTCCATCGGATTTAAGTTGAGGGACTGTGATGGCCCCTTTATCACTTGAATCTTTTCTCCGAAGCGAACTTCAGGGGCATGTGGTCCAAGGATGCTTGTGTTATCTTAGTGAAATACGACATTAGGCCCTCCATAAAGTTAATAAATACCTTGTTTAACAAATGGTTTAAGCTATCTGAGTTCATGCGTTCGGAAATTTACCAAATGGGTGTTGTTCTGCTAAAGTAATATCGTGCTTTTCCTTTGACATCAGTCAAACGAAACGGAATTGAAATTCGAATAGATTGGGACCAATCTTGGTATAGCTAGAAATCTAGCTCTAACTCTCAAATCTAGCACATTATAACGTGGCACGGTAGGTCCATTTATTGAAAAATCAAGCTTGATCACATATCCTTGTATGCCAAAAATATTCTCGGATTCTTCTTCATAATTGGCGCGATAACCGCTTACGCGATTTTGGCCGAGTTTAACAAAGCGCGCCAGTCGTTTCTTTTTCGTACTAACCGGCACCAGTTGGACACACCAAGTGAAGCCAAGTCCTTCTCCACCTGAGCTTTCCAAAACAGAGGAGGCCTTCTTCTTCCTCTGCTACCACCAGCTGGTACCACATCGAACACTTTCAGAGCCGTAGCGTTTGTATACATTCGGACGACATGACCCAGCCAACGAAGCCGCTGGATCTTTATTCGCTGCGTAATGTCTATGTCGTCGTAAAGCTCATAAAACTCATCGTTCCATAGCCTGCGATATTCGCCGTTGCCAACATGCAAAGATCCAAAAATTTTGCGAAGAATATTTCTCTCAAACACCCAAAGCGTCGCTTCATCTGATGTTGTCACCGTCCACGCTTCTGCGCCATACGTTGGGGCGGGCATGATGAGAGTCTTGTAGAGTGTTAGTTTTGCTCGTCGAGAGAGGACTTTACTACTCATTTGCCTACTTAGTCAAAAGTAGCACTTGTTGGCAAAAGAGATTCCAGGCTGGTATTGTTATCGGTGTTAAAGCTGGTTCCTAAATACACGAAGTGTATTTGTCTCTCCGTCTTACTGTACCTTTAAAATGAAATAAATGAAATGAAATTAATTTATATGCCGTCAACAATTTGTAATACTAAGCCGCATGTTTTTGTTCGTTACAATTTTGTATCACAACAGAGTTGCATGAAAGCTGCACCAATCAGAAGGACCTATGTATTACCATTTAAGAAAAGCGTTAGCCTTCTTGAATTGTGTCTAATTTTTTTGCTAAAAATATGGTCTAATACTTTAAAATTGACATACTTAAATGCTTTCAATGGAAAATGAAATGAGAACTGTCTAGATAATTCAAAGTATTTTGAAATTTGGCACGTCTCCTCTCAGTCTGATGCGTACCAAAGCGGAAACTCCAAACGCGTTATTCTCTGTTACAATATCGGCATCATAAACAACATTCACAGTTTCAGCGGCCTGGCTTGCATTTTCGCTTTTATCAAAGAAAAAATTGACCGAATTTTCTCTTTACTGACTTACATTGTTAACACCCTGTACCTCACAACTGAATGGAACAAACAACAAACGATTTTGTTTAGTGTGAAATTTCACCTTGACAACGAACATTAACTTTTAATTGTTTGAGGGGTACTTTACAAGATATCCATCACTACAGGTACAGTTTAGACATATGTGAACTTAACTACAACACCGCATAAGTGAAATTCTTCATTAGTTTATTCCAGGCCAATGTTAGTTTATATGTCAATTGCGAAAAGTTTGGATTGGAAGAAAACTATGGCTGTCGCTTATCAAATGCAAGTGGTGACGAAAAGGAGTCCACTACGATAAAGAGAATCGCAGAAAGTTAATGCAAAATCTCGGGAGTGCTTCTTCGTTGACGACCAAACTTATATATGACGCCAAGGTTATACTCTGTATTTGGTGAGACTAACTCAGTGCTATATATTTTGAACTATTAAGTGAAACTATCAGAGCGGAGCGGAATTTATTCTAAATGTTAACCATATCTGATCGTAATTTAGGTGACAGCATCAGCTTGTCAGATCTTAAGGTGCTATTGGCCGAAATTGGTCCAGAAACGAACACGACATGAAGAGATCTATCTGCTGCTATTAGAATTCTTACGCTGATCTCTCGCTGTTAATAGATCTCAGTAGCTACAAGAAGATTTATTATTTCTTCTGTAATTATTCTGTATTATGAAAGATCATAACTTCAGTACGTGAGAGCTACATTTTTATAAGTATATACTTAAAAAATAATTAGCTCGAAAGCGCATAATGCACTATAATTGAGGTCGATAAAGTAGTATATAATATCCGCTTACAAGCTCTACCTCAAAGCTTATCAAAGGTAGTTTGAAAGCAACTGTTGTAGGCAATGCTATCAAATAAGTAACAACATTTATGAATTTTGAAAGGCGACAATTACTTCTATTAATATAAGTGAAACATTGTTAATTACATATTATATTTAAGAAGGACTGAATACTTACATATATTGTTTATTATTCACGTTAGTCTAGATTTGAGTGATTACACTGAATAACAACCCAAAAATATCTTGTTTGATGATTACATTTTCTAAAGCAGTTTTTCATGCTGATTACAAATCTGAAAACCGTTTTTCTCTATCACGGCAGGTTTTTAAGATATTAACATAAACATACATTTTTTAATCCCTTATTGTTACGAATGAATAAGAAAATAGAGTTTAGTTTACTAAGTTAATAACATATTTGCTATTTTTTTTCAGTGAAAACAATGGCGTCTAGAGGCTGCATCAATTCACCAGACTTGTTTTGTTATGTGTGCGGCTATCTCACAGACAAAAGACACCGAAAGACATTTACACCATTTCTGAGAAAAGCTTATGAACTATACTTTGATTCAAAGGTTGACAGCGGCAAGTTATGGGCACCACAGTTCATTTGTTTGACATATGCATGCAACTTACGGGGTTGGATAAGGAAGGAAGGCTAAAAATAACAACCATCTGGCATTTGGAGTTCCTATGATATGGCGTGAGTCAAGCAACCACATCACTGACTGTTATTTCTGTTTGACAAATGTCACAGGTTTCTCATACAAGACTCGTTCATCTGTGAAGTATCCAGATATTCCCTCGGTTTCAAAACCAATTCCACATGATCCAGTCAGTTGTCCAATACCAACATCACCTACAGAATACAGAGTCGATGATGCAACACAAGAAGAAAGTTCGTCTTTCAGCAACATGGCAGACTCTGACTGACATCCAAGGTCTTATGTCAAGCCTCGGTGTAGAACATAAGACTGAACCATGGCGTCTATTTATTGATTCCTCCAAGGCAAGTTTGAAGGCTGTATTATTACACAATGGAAGCATGCATGCATCAGTACCGGTTGGTTATTCTACTCATCTAAAAGAGACGTACGAAACCATGTCGCTACTTCTTGAAAAAATTTGCTATCGCGATTACAATTGGAATATGTGTGGTGATTTAAAAGTGATCACTATTCTCATGGGAATGCAGACAGGGTACATCAAGTACTGCTGCTTTATCTGCGAGTGGGACAGCAGAGATAGGAAGCACCACTATATAAATAAGAATTGGCCCATTAGAGATAAAATGGAGCCAGGTAGTAAAAACGTCCTGCGTGTGCCATTGGTTGAGCGTGAAAAAGTTATTATGCCTCCACTTCATATAAAGCTGGGGCTCATGAAAAACTTCGTGAAGGCACTAGACAAAAACTCAGATGCTTTCGGTACCTATGCAGCAAGTTTCCAGAGTTGAGTTATGCGAAAGTGAAAGAAGGTGTATTCATAGGTCCACAAATAAGGAAGATCATAGCAGACAGTCACTTCGAAGATTTACTCAGCAGAACTGAAAAAAAGCATGGTTGGCATTTAAGTCTGTTGTAGCCAATTTCCTTGGAAATAATAAATCTCCTGACTATGTAAATATTGTGCAGAAGTGCATTAGTGCGTACAAGTTAATGGGTTGTAACATTTCCCTCAAGATTCATCTCCTCGACTCACATCTCGACTTCTTTCCAAAAAACCTAGGTTCTGTTAGTGATGAACATGGTGAACGTTTCCATCAGGACATCTCGGTGATGGAGTCAAGCTATCAAAGTCGATGGAGTGCAGCAATGTTAGCCGACTATTGCTGGATGCTTCAGCGCAACATGCCAAATTGTCAGCACAAGTCTACAGCCAAGAAATTCAAACCAAACTAACTTTTAATTTAAGGAACTTTACGTTATACCTATGTATTTTACAAGTGTATTATATCTTAAACTATGTGTATTTATGTTAAGTAGTACTCTATTCAGCGATATATGCTCTACTGTGACTTGCCTGCGAGTTGTTTGCTTTGATACAATATTAAACATATATAAATGGTCAATGCCAAATATCTAAACAACGGTGGGTGATAGAGACAAATGGTTTCTATATTTGTAATCAGCATGTCTTACTTGTCTTAAAACAAGTGTTGGTTTCCAAGATATTTTCCGAAAGTTTTTTTTTTGTTGATCAGTGTTATCGGCAAAAACAGCGATGCACATAAAACTTCAAATTTTGTTTTGTTTTTCTTGATTGTTCATATCTTTGCCATGATTCAATTTAGCAATTAAAGGTTTGCTCACTTGTAACATTTGAATTTGGGCACCCCCTTACAAAAGATTGCATTTAAAAAGGGCGCAGAAAGTGGAAAAAATTAAATCCCTTTCGGTAAAATTGGTAGCAAAAAAGTATATTTTTACTTAAATGAAAACAAATGGTTTAACTTAATCCAAGAATTATATTTAACCAATTCATTTTAAATTTAAAACAGATCGCGAAGTTGCAAGTTTCGCCATTATGAAGCTTTCATGTTACCTAAGTAAAGTAGGGCTACAAATTATTTCATAGAAGAAGCGGATCCAACTAATTTAATTGACTAAACACAAATTTTACTTACCTACCTTGCTTTATTTAGTTATTTATTATTTAATTATTATTATATTTAGAGAGCTTTTTTATTTATTTTGAATTTATTTTTAATTAATAGATACATTCATATTTTGGAAACAACTTCTGCATCCACCCATTGGAAGGAAGGTTTATTGGAAGCATGTTCCGTCAATCTCAGCCTTCTTATAATGAAATCTACATGCATTCGATCTCGTCCTCGTGGAGACTATCCAACTCTTCTCCCTATAGTCCCCCGTTATGAAATGCTAGCTCATTGCAAAACGTTAGATTCTTCAAAATTACCTTATCATCAGAAAGAAAGTTTTTTTAAATACGCCACTGATGTGTAACTTAGCCGAAACCACTAGGTTTCATCAGTGAGCAACGGACTCAAATTGTTAAAAAGTGCATTACTCCATAACAATATTTTGTGATATCCTGATTAAGAGGTATGTCAGGACAAATTCCATGTCATATTGGTACTGGCCCTACCAAGCAAGTTCTTGCTCATAAGCATACCAAGCGAAATATTTTTCCTACAAATTTTAATTTTTCTCAAAATTTCTTTTTACTCAAAATTTCTAGAGTTAGCAACCCAGAGGAGTCCAATTTGTTCAGGGGGGCCGAGAAAGCTGCTTACTAAGCAAATCGCTTATTATTGAATCATCGATCTACATATACATTTCGATGAATTTCGATAAATCTTTTAAACCAATGCTCTGCATACAGTGTTGCCAACTTTTCTCTTTCATCAAGCTTCAGAACTTAGAGCAAAGCGTTTGACCACATTTAAAAGCTCTATTTTTCTATCAAATAATGCTTTTTTTACTGCAGTTTAGATAAATATAATTGGCGCGAACATCCTTTTTGTGTGTTTGGCCAAGCTCCTCTTCCTATTTGTGAAAAACTTTTTCTTCATATTGGTCTTTCACCGAGATTCGAACCTGTGTTCTCTCTGAATTCCGAATGGTAATCATGCAGCAACCTATTCGGCTACGGCGGTAGCCGTAGTTTGCATTAAACAAAAGTAAAATATAAATAAAGACGTAATGAATCAATGAAATAAAATTGATCGTTCACAACGATTTTGTACAAAAATTACCCTCTGCACACAATATGCAAGTTATATCACAAATTAATTTCATAGTCTATTTCCTCGGCAAGCAATGGCAAACCGCCGAGTGTATTTCTGCCATGAAAAAGCTCCTCATCAAATATATCTGCCGTTCGGAGTCGGCTTAAAAAATTGTATTCCCAATAAAATTCGACGTGGTTAGCACTTCAAATTTTTAGTGGCATCACTGCCCATAATGCAGGAAATCCACCACATTTTTTAAATAAACGAACTGTATTTCTTTTGTCAGGCAATTGTAGCTGAATTCAACTCCGTATTCTGTTGGCTTTGTCACCTTAGCATTTCCGTTCATTGTTGTTTACTAACCAACATCAAATAAGAATTGGCGATTGTTGTTTTTCAGCCAAAACAAAGTTGAGAGGAGAATATTTCTACTGAATCTTATTTATATAGTTAAGTTGAGCTGCTTCTTTATTATTGAAGTTAAAAAAAACTGAAGAAAAATCGGTTAAAAACATACTCGAATATGCTCTGGAGCTTTCTGCAGCCTAGAAAATACAAGTTCCTTCTAGCGTCCATATTCTTTTTGCCTGATTCATAAACGTTTGCTAGCTAAACAAGGAAGAATTCTACCTACTGTAAATAGTTATATTTGTTTTTAATTTTAAAAGCATCTGCATATTTGAAAATCTTCTTTTGTTATCTACTTGTATGGAAATACATATGTACATGTTTTGTTCAATATCTACCACATTCTACTCAAATCTACCACTTTTGTCTTGTTGATTCTACCACATAGAAAACCAAGTAGTCCGCAGCCTGGTTGGCTATAAGAATGCTGGTTGAGAAAAATCCATGCTCAGTTGAGTTTTGCAGCCGGGCCTAATAGTAGTAGTAAGTGTTAACGGTGAAGTGGAGCAGTGATAAGTGATCGAGAAGAGAAAATACGAAAATTGCAATAAAGTTAAAAAAGAGTTTTTTTATTTTGTGAGAACATATTCCTGAAATATTTATTTAATATTTGAAATAATGTGCAAAAATGCATAAAATTCACACTAAGGCTTAACGTATTCAAAAATGTGTATAACGTTTTAAAGAAATAAATACAAGCAACAGGTAAATACGAAATTTGTGTTGTGAATGTCGGTTCATTGACATAAATATGGCAAAAGGGGGACACTTTAAATAAAAACAAACGATATTTATATGCCCAAATATATAAAGAAGCGCCTTAAGCCAAACACTATTTTGCATTTGTTCATTTACATACACATTTATACACTTGTCTTATATGCCACATGTATACTTATGTATGCATATATTGTATAGAAATATAATTGTGATTTTCAGTTTGAATCGGTTTCAACCAGTTCCGTACTTGCCGTGTTTTAAACTTTTCCTTTGGCTTTGCGCCACGCTTGCTAGAGGCCAATAAATAATACCACCGGCGGAAAAAGAATCCAAAGTCATTTGTTAATTGAAGTGCTGAGGTTGTTATTATTGTTATTTGCCAGCCAGCGAAGCATAGCATCAGCGCTGAGAAGGTGAGTTGACGATTAAAAATTATTACTATTGGTTAACTATTAGAATTATATGTACACATACTTACCACAATAAGCGCAGCGAATAGTTTCAGGTGTTAGGTTCACGTATACTTATACATATTTACATTAAAGTCGTAATTAAAAATGTGAGACGAGTGTTTGTGGACAAGCGCTAGTAATTGGCAATTGAGTATTTATAAGATTTACCTTAACAGGAAAATGCAAATTGGTTTTTAATATTAAACTATCTACCACATATCCTCATACAAATGAACTTAACTTATATTAGTTAATTTGTATTCTGCCATTGGCCCAAGCCATATTAGCTGAGTGGTAGTTTTCGAACCATTTAAGCATTTCAACAAAGAAGTGTGCATTCGGATTAACGTATATACGCGTGTACATGCGTTGCATATTGCACATGTGTGTGTACTTATACATATGCAATGCATTTTTTGGAAAGTCACGAGTTGTCACCGGCTATTTCAACAAATTATTCTTCTTTTTTATGAACGGCTGATTAAATGGCTAATTTTTTGTTGGAGCTGCGTTAAAATTCAGTAAAAAGCTGATTTTATATCTTTTGTCATATTTAAATGTTGACGACCCATTTCTGACGATTTCTTCAGTAACTTTGCAACAGAAAGATTAAGTATATACATATGCTTACACATCAGTAAATCTAATCCGTGCTTTTTTGGAGCTATAGAACATTTTTTAGAGAAGTAACAACAAAAGGAACTCAATGGAATCGCCAATATTTTGTCTTTATTACCTTCCAAACTGCATAAAATTTAACGCTTACAAATAAACTAGGCTATATGGCTACCTAGACTGCCCCGTGCGAAGACCGATAAGTCGCATTTTGCGCCAAATTTTCCAGCATAATCTCATTTGTCTCCTTTATGCCCGAATTGAATCTTAAGACTGAGTAAGTCAATTATAGCTTATTTACTAGCATAGATTCGTTATTTGAATTATCTTACAATACCGCAGAAAGCAGTTCAAAGGCACCAAAAAACATGCCAACCATTTTCTCATATCTTGAGATGATTTGACCTCAAGGCATTCACGCTCTCTATAACGCTTCCGCCTTGCTGGAATCAATTGGCACTTAGACGATTGATATTAGCATATGAAACAAGAATGAAGAATTTGTCTGTAGCCACCCCTAATGATAGTACCGCTGAATTCCTCTTCACTAAGACGAACTCCTATGAGGAGATATCAGTAGAGCAGCTAATTTGTTTCTTTTTTGGTCTTTAAATTTGATGGTTTGAAGATCAAAATAATTTACTTTTTGCTATTTCGTTTGTTTGTTTACATTCTGACACCCCAAATTCCAAAACTAAATACATGAAATGTTTGTGTTTGTACTACTGCTATCGCCTTTAATAGATTCGCCTTGATATTTAGACTAGAAAATGTATTTTCTTGGCGGTAACACCATTAGTTTTGTTAGTGAATTTTTACGATTTGTCTAAGTTCGATAAGTGATCCCAGTGAATGCAAAATTTGCTCATTTTGTTCAACAGACTTTCCCAACGATAGTTCTGTGTGTCCAAAAAAAGCACCCGCTATTTACATTTATACCAAAATGTACCTGATGCACCTACTTTTGATTACTTACTTACTTACTTACTTAGGTGGCCATAAGGTGCCGAGTTACGGCCGACCTCACTAGCTCTCTCCAGGCGCCTCTGCTCCGCGCGCGCCTTCTCCAATTCTGTACACCAAGCGAGCATAGGGTTTCCTCCACCTGGTCTTTCCACCGGAGCAATGGACTTTCTCTGCGTCGGCTCCCTTGGACTTCGCCCTCGAACACCTTATTTGCTGGAGCTTCTTCATCCATACGCATGACATGCCCTAGCCAACGCAGGCGTTGGGTGGCGATGCGTTGAACTACGTCAATGTCGGCGGTGCCAAAATAAATAAATTCTGGCACAACTTCGAAGGTATGGCTCGGAGAGGTTATTTCCTACCTTGACGGAGATGGTTGTGTTGCTCAGCATCATTCTGCAAAGCCGTAAGAGCTTCGCTGGTATACCGAACTCAGACATAGTGGAGTACAGGCAATCCCTTATCGGGCTATCGAACGCAGCTTTATAGTCGACAAAGAGATGATGGGAGTCGACTTGCTTTTGATGAGTATTTTCCAGGATTTGGCGTAATGTCAAAATATGGTCGATGGTGGACTTACCACGTCTGAAGCTGCACTGATAAGGCCCGATCAGTGTGTTGGTAAACGACTTAAGTCTTCCACATAGGGCACTAGACAGGACCTTGTAAGCGATGGTTAGAAAACTGATGCCCCGGTAGTTGGTGCAGATCGTCGGGTCACACTTCTTCAGTACAGGACAAAGAAGACTGAAATTCCAATCGTCGGGTATGCTTTCTGCTAGCCATATTTTGCAGATGAGCTGATGCATGTTCCCTATCAGCACTTCGCCGCCAGTCTTGAACAATTCAGCGGGCAAGCCGTCTGCGCCAGCCGCTTTGTTATTCTTGAGCCGCTGAATGGCAACTCTGATTTCGTCATGACTAGGTGGAGGAACGTCCAATCGTCGATTGGCGGTATCGGGTCATCTTCTACTGGGGCGGAATTGTATGCGTCATCGCCAGCAAGTAAATTGCAGAAGTGTTCCCTCCATATGCCCAGTGTGAACTGTGTATCCATAACCAGATTTCCGTTTTTATCTCTTCAGGCTGATGCTCCGGTCTTGAAACTTTGTGTCAGACACCTGACTTGTTGATAGAATTTTCGAGCATCATTCCTGCCCCTGTACTCCTCTAGCAGCTCACGCTCACGCTTCTCCTGTTCTCGTTTCTTGCGTCTGAAGAGGCGCCTCTCTTCCGATCTCTTTTCCCTATAGTTATCTCGCACGGACCGCGTTGCTGCTGACTGTAGAGTTCTTTTGTAAGCTGCGTTCTTCGCTGCAGTAGCTTCGCGACACTCTTCGTCGTACCATTGGTTTCGTTTAGGTGGGCGTTGGAACCCAATTGTTTTTTCAGCGGCAGCTCTCATAGAGCGGGATATATGTGCCCAAAGTCCGTCTGCGTCTGCAGGTAGAGAATCGAGGAGGAGAGGTGAGCGGAATAAGTTTCGGCAGTCCGTTGTGATAGCAGCTTAGCAACGTCTAGCTTTCGTTGCGTAGTGGAGCGCACGTTGTTCGCACTGCATAACCGCATGCGTATTTTGGCTGAAGCATATCTTCCGTCGATCACAACATGATCAATTTGGTTGCGCATTCTTTGATCAGGGGACAGGCAGGTGGCCTCATGGATGTTGGCGTGTTGGAATCTGGTGCTACTAACTACCATGTTTCGCGCCGCAGCAAAGTCGATCAGCCTTAGACCATTGTTCAATACGGTCTCGTGGAGGCTGAACTCACCGACAGTGGGATCGAAGACAGATTCTCGCCCAACTTTTGCGTTGAAGTCTCCGAGTACGATCTTCACGTCTTGGGCTGGGCAGCGGTCATATACTTGCTCGAGTTTCGCATAGAAATTGCCTTTGATGGCATCGTCCTTTTCCTCCGTTGGGGCGTGCGCGCAAATCAGGCTTATGTTGAAAAAACCGTACCTTGATACGGATTGTGGCTAGCCTATCGCTCACAGGTGTGAACCTAGAGACGTGGGACCGAAGCCTCCCGCTTACAACAAATCTGCATCCTAATTCGCGCCGCTCCGCATGGCAGCTGTAGAAGATAAAGCAGCTGTGTCCTGTCCATCTTATCTCCTGGATGGCGGTGATATCAGCCTTAATTTTTTCGAGGGTTTCCGTCAACTTGATAGAGGCACCTTCCCTATTTAGGGTTCGGACATTCCAGGTGCATATCCGTAAATCGTAGTCCGGTTTTCGTTTGCGATGGTTGTCAACGTTGAGGGGCTCATTATCCGAGGCTATTGCGGTCTTCACTGGTTGTTTTTTGTTTTCCGCGGCGGGTCCCAAACCCAGCGCACAACCCAAATTTAATGTTCTGGCGGGACATTCGACTCACACATCCGTTCACAGCCCGGCGGGTGCTCAGCAGCTATCCAGGATGGCCAAGGAAAAGACAGGATCAAATCCAGGGGGCTGTGTGTCGACTTGCATAAAGCAAGTGACAAGGATAGAGCCCTGGAGTTTGCAATGTTAAACCCAGTCAAGGCCGTTGCTTTGTATTGCTAAATCCCATACAGCCCATACACCTGCTTGTGATTGCAATTATTAATTTTGACCTAATAATTCAACAAACAATATGCTTCGTTGACCGGTCTACTGCCTGGTTGTGAACAACAGGCTTACATCCATACATATACAGTACTAATATGTATATATGTATGCCATATGTTTCAATGGCTATGCATTACGAGTGCAAGGTATTCATTCAACAAAAACATATGTACGCACATTATTGTTTGCGGTATTTACATACATATGTGTATATAAGTAGTCATAACAAGCTTTGTATGTTTATGAATATTTGCGATTTTTTAATGGCTTTTATAAAGTACAGCCAGTAACTATCTTGTAATTTTACCAAAACAAAAAATAATCATACTGAATAGTAATAAACAATATATAAATATACATATCTGCATTTGCATATATACATAATTACGTGCATACACAGATTTATTACATGCATCTAAAGCCGCACTAGTGCACTGCGGCTTGTGTATGAGGGAGTAAGCGTAATACCAAACTGGCTTGGAATACTACAAATGCCGAGTTTGAAGCAGCTGAGCAGGCAGCTCACTATGACGTATACGCAATTTCCTTAACTTTGTGCTGCATATCGATTATATGTTTACATCTGCATTGTTGTTTCTGCAATAGTTGCGTTGTTCGGTTTTTAACTTGTCGCATAATAAGTTGTTGAACAGGTATGAACGTTAATGTAGGGCCATACGTGCGTATATATGTATGTGCATAGGTAGACTGTATGATAATGCATACATAGGTATGTGTGTGAATAGATTTTATAGGAAGGCTGTAATAACAAAAGCGATAAAAAAATAAAAATTAAAACAGTTAGTTTGATTTGAGTGCAACAATTGTCGGTTTCTCACTGGAATACCATTCGCATTTCGGTAACTTTATTTCAGGTTTGTTGCAAGAGGTCAAGGCGGCCGTTTTGCAATGCCATGCGGAATGACTTCAGGGCGCGGAAATTTTATTGCGGTGCTTGTTAAGAGATAGTTTCTATATACATGCGTATCTATAATTAAAATTAAATGATGAATTTACTTTGACACGATGTTTCAAAAACATAGAAGTAATTTAAATATATATACTACATATATATGTATATATGTATGCAGGCATGTTTTGCCCGTTTTACATATGTATGTACATATGTAGGTATGCAACTCACCAGTATATGACACTTTTGACGAACTGCATGTGAAGCCGTATAGCCTAGTGATCAACCGCCTCCCGACGATTTACTTAAACGGTAGTACCGGGAGGAGATCGGAACATTGACGGTAGGAGGTTTAGTACGGGTTAAGGTCCTACACTGACGGGGTAAAGGCTTTCGATGCTTTCTCCACGTACAAAAAAAAAATTTTAAAAAGTGCCACTCACCATACATGATTTATGTACATACACACATACACATTAGGCCGGGTCGACTTGTGGGGAGGCAAAAAAATCGCCCATTGCTCTGTGCAAATCATATTCTAGGGATCAAAATAAGAAACTTTGCCGAAGGAACCATACCTCTAAAACGAATTCTGATGTCCTTCAATTTGGGTCGAACTTTTTAGTTTCTTTTCTCATGTAAAGGCCAAAAATGGTGATATTTTGAAATGATTGTATGGGAACCCCCCAGGGGAGTTCCAGGGGGTGTGCCACTGGCATGGGTGGATCGGCCGTCCAAAGTTTGTGGGGGTCGGTCATACATTTGGACTCGTTTGGAGCACTCTAAATGGGTTAAAGTGGGATTTTTCGTTCGACCCAAATTGGGGGCATCAGAATTCGTTTTAGAGGTATGGTTCCTTCGGCAAAGTTTCTTATTTTGATCCCTAGAATACGATTTTCACAGAGCAATGAGCGATTTTTAAATCGATCCGCCTTAATACACATGGAATAAAAAGATTGCGTTCCCCCAATTCGAATTTCTTTGCAGTGTCAAAAGTTTAACATTTGAGTTTAAGATAATTCAAATTGAACAGAAAAAGTCTGCGTTCACTTCAAGAACATTTAAGAAAAGTAATAAAATTAAATATATTCATGAATTCAATAATTAGTTGGATAGCCACGCCTTTTTACGAAGCGATTTTTCATTGACCCAACTAACTTCGCAGTTATTTCTGGATTTCCCATTCTTCTTTGATAAAATATTTTAGCATTTCTTTGCTGGTTGTAGTACTTTGCCGGATTTTCTTCTCGAGTTCGTTCTATAAGTGATATATGTGGTTTAGATCTGGTGATTGTGGGGGTGTATGCAGTTGTTTTGGAGCATTATAGAGCAACCACAGCTTAACAATCTCGGCCGTGTGCTTCGAGTCATTGTCCTGTTGAAAAATAAATCTTTCACCTAGTTTTGTTCCACTCTCTCGTAAATTTGTTTTTAAAATATTAAGATAACCATGTTTGTTCATGGTCGATTCTGTTCTCCGACATCATGGCACCGTGCTTTACCGTAGATACTAGGTTTTGCCTATCGAGTGCTGTTCCGGGTTTCCTCTACACAATCTTGCGACAATTTATTTACAAAATACAGAAATTACTTTCATCTGAGAAAATAACTCTGTTCCAAAATTCAGGGAGCTTATTTAAGTGCTCCATTGCAATTGGCGGCCGCCGTAGCCGAATGGGCTGGTGCGTGACTACCATTCGGAATTCACAGAGAGAACGTAGGTTCGAGTCTCGGTGAAACTCCAAAATTAAGAAAAACATTTTTCTAATAGTGGTCGCCCCTCGGCAGGCAATGGCAAACCTCCGAGTGTATTTCTGCCATAAAAAAGCTCCTCATAAAAAATATCTGCCGTTCGGAGTCGGCTTGAAACTGTAGGTCCCTCCATTTGTGGAACAACATCAAGACGCACGCCACAAATAGGAGGAGGAGCTCGGCCAAACACAAAGGGTGTATGCGCCAATTATATACATATGTATATATCTTGTAATTTATTAATGAAAATGAAATTCGGCCTTTAAGGATTTTTTATACTGTATCTGCTTATGGAACTTTTCTTCTATCTCCTTTGCGATCTGGCTTGCTGTCAGTCGGGGATTGCTGTCACAAGGATAGTTATGTTGCGCATTTCTTTCTTCGTCAGTTCTCATGGGCGTCCTGTTTTGGATTCGTAGGTTTTCGTTTGCTTGAAGTTGTTAATCACTCTTTCGAACTTAATGAAACAGAAAATATTTACAAATTCCAAAGATGCCAACGGCCAATTAAAGTAAGCGAAAAAAGGAAGACGTAAACATTAAGAAAGAAAAGAAACGTGTTTTCGAATAAGAGTCTTCACTAGTCTAACATCATTCAAGCTGGCCACAGTACTTTTATGTAGAAGGTTTTTCAGTTCCACATGCTTGCTCGTTTATGGGTTTTATAGGTCTAAATGGAATTGACTTAAAAATAATGTGCAATTAAAGATATTTAATATTTTTTTTTCTAGCTAAATCATTATATTAAACTTGAATACGAGTATAATCGGGCAATTATGTGCATATGCACTTATATATATTATCATTTACACCATAAAACCTAGGGCCGATTAGTGATACTTATTTTAAAATATCTCGTGCTTTTTGGTTATGGCGCGCTATACAGGCTATCGACCTGCTATGCAAAAAGAGGTGGTTATTATTAATTTCGTTAAAAAAGGGAAAGAATTTGCAAACATTTTTATATTAAAACCTAAAATTCTATTCTCTATGAGCGGAGGTATTCGACACTTTGAACACCTACTTTTTTTTAAAGATCGAAAAAACAAAATTTACAAATTTCTCAAAAACTGTTTTACTTTTATATACATATGTATATTTGTGTTGAAAGACATAATTTTAATTGGATTAATTTTTGACAATTATCCTTGCACGATCGGCTTTTTAAATATGTATCCTCACAAGTTCCTTTTAATTAAGTTCCTTTTCTACAGCACGAAATGGTCGATAGTACTCAGTAGACAGAGGATGTTAATGTTGCCCCATTATAGGATCTGCCATTTGTATGCATAGACTTATAGAGTAAAACCATCGCAATACCATTTATGCAGTGCGGTCAAACTTTTAAAATTACAGCTGCTTTGCTCCTTCAATATGGCTCGTGTGGTCACCGAAAATCTTGTACTTCGGAAATTGTGTTGGCGCTTCAACTTTCTAGACTTTCTTTATCTTAAAACATCATATTTTGAATAAATATTAAAATTTCGTTATTTACCACCTGTTTGCATTAACATATAGTGAATTCACAAAATTCGAAGAGTTTTTTCTGGCGTAAATTTCACAGTAAGATTGAGGTTCAAACCAATTGTGGCCATTTGACGAGGGAGTGGCCATAATACCACTTTGATCAAAAAGTTCCCGGAAGTTATATTTTCCTTTGTTATTTTTTCATATCTGTGACGCGACTTCCGTTTTTGAGTACGACATGCAATCCATACCCGAGTGAGTGGATAGCTCCGAATGAACTAAGACCAAAAAAACTTAAACTTGTATTGTAACTTAAAAAATAAACTTGTATTTTGAATTTTCTGGATATAATCCGTGAACTTTTTGATCAAGGTAGTAAGTTCATCCGACGATATGTCGTTAGCTAGAGAGGTTATTTTTTGTTTAAGTTTAAGTTAAACAAATTTGTATCTCATCGTCTAGCCATTCCATACATCAGATCCCAAAACAAGCAAGTGATAATTGCATTGACTGTAACTGTATGGAACACATACATATAGCACCTAAAATTATTATCCATATCATCACAATGAATGCACAAAACAGATGGAATCAAAATTATGTTAGCACGCCAAAGTTCTTATCGAAGACTCTGATACAAACATTTTTTTCCTTTATGGCCATGTCAGAAGGGCAGTTTTCCATTGAAGCCATGTGACAGATCGGTAAAGCCTGCTAAAATAACGAACCAAGAAAAAACAGTTATGATACAAAAGCTTTATCTCCTTAAAAAATACTAATAAAAGATAAATGTTGCCTTACAAATGGAGTTTTTATCTGCAGTCACGTTACAATAATAATTCTTAGACAATATTTTTGAATTTGATATCACTTCCTCTCAATAACATCTCTTAGACACGCAACAGCATGCAAACTAGCACTCACTTGACAACATACGTAGTGCGCTTGCTTTCGAATGCTTTTATCTTAGTTGTAAAAT
The DNA here is from genome assembly GCF_028408465.1 of Anastrepha ludens. Lineage (NCBI taxonomy): Eukaryota > Metazoa > Arthropoda > Insecta > Diptera > Tephritidae > Anastrepha > Anastrepha ludens. The sequence continues at coordinate 77,977,696 of NC_071502.1, forward strand.
TTGTGAATGTGCAAATCAGTCTAATAGAAGCTAATGACAAGGCCAATAAAGTGATCCGCTAAGATTAAAAACAGTACTTTTGTGAGCTGGAACAAATTAATAACATGACAACAGACTGGAATATTCGTATCGTCAGGTTATCTATGAGTGCACTAAGTGTGTAGTAAATTATGTTGAAAAACACTGCATACAGTGTTAGCAAATTTGCGGAAGAAATTTTATGAAGCACGCAAATATGGAAAAATAGTACATTGACAAAGTTGCTAATGATCTTCCTCTTCTTAATTGGCGCGCCAGTCTTTCCTTTATCATGCTAACCGGCACCAGTTGGACACACCAAGTGAAACCAAGTCCTTCTCCATCTGGTCTTTCCATCTGATCTTTCTCTTCCTCTGCTACCACCAGCTGGTACCGCATCGAATACTTTCAGAGCCGTAGCGTTTCTATCTATTCGGACGATGTGACCCAACCAACGTAGCCGCTGGATCTTTATTTGCTGCACTATGTCTATGGCGTCGTAAAGCTCATACAGCTCTTCATTGCATCGTCCAAAAATCATAATCTTTCTCTCAAACACTCCAAGCGTCGCTTCATCGCATGTTGCCATTGGCCACGCTTCTGCGCCATAGGTTAGGACGGACATGATGAGAGCCTTGTAGAGTGCTAGTTTTGTTCGTCGAGAGAGGACTTACTACTCATTTGCCTACTTAGTCCAAAGTAGCACTTGTTGGCAAGAGAGATTCTACGTTGGATTTCTAGGCTGACATTGATATCGGTATTAATGCTGGTTCCGAAATATACGAAATCTTTTACAACCTCAAAATTATAGTTGCTATTAAAAATTGGCAGCATACGTAGATATTTAATTACGAGACCATTTAAAAATCCAAATCGGGAACTAAATTATGTAAAAAAATTGGAAGCAAAATGTCTGAAATTTATTATATTATAAGTATATTGTTAATTTTAATCAATCTTGTTTAAAAATAACTTATATCAGAATATTTGAATTTGAAGGCCCCAAGCCTGTGTGCGCCCGTTAATTTTATTGGCAGGCAGATTCATTTCAAAGTTCAGTGAATTTTCTGACAAGTTCGCTGAAAATATTATCAAAACGTAATTTTTTCCGAAAAAACGTTTTAATATTGCATTTAGTTGCTTTTACACTCTGAGTTATAAATTCAAGTTTTGTAGAATAGTGTTGAAAACTCGACCGGTAATAATTTCCATTTTATTTAATTCTCATTTAATTGCCAATCGTTATTTTATTTATTGAAATGAAACGTATATTGCACAACCTCATTAGCCGAATTGGTAGATGTATGAGTGCCATTCGGAAGTGCGTAAGTTCGAATCTCCGTGCATGAAACACCAAAATGATAGAAAAAGTTTTTTGCTAATATGCCGTCCAGTGGCGGCTCAAAACTGTAAGATGCGTGCCACAGATAGGAGGAGGAGGGTGTAAGCGCCAATTATATGTATACATATACATATTATATTGCACAAGACACATTATATTTGACGCTTCTCAATGTAAACATATATAAAAAGTATTATTGCTTTAAAAAATACTTGTGCGTTTAGTTAAGCTTCTTATTATAGCGAAATAAAATGTGAGGACACATTACTTTTCTTTCACTCAACTCAGTTGGTGACATCACTGTTTTTTTAGAATCCACTATGCATTGAGCGTAGTATTTGGGCTGTACGGTTTTCCTTAATATTGGATTTCGATAATAGGCGTTTATGTGTAGTATCAAATTCCAGCACCTTTCAGAGATAAACTTCTTCCCACATTCGATATTTGATTCCTATTACAAGAAAAGTTGGGTGTACGTTTTTAATATTCTGGCAACTAAAATGGTCTAGCATGTAAAGATTATAAGTAGTTCTAGATCAGATATCCACAAAATGCTTTTTTTTGCCGTGCTTGTGATTTTTCTGCATCAACAAAATTTTTTTTTGTTCAATTTGAAAAAATTGTCTCTTTATATAGTACCCATAATATTATTCTAAATTGCATAGAATTTTTTAATTAATCTTCTGAATGGAAAATAAGGACTGGAAATTTCAAAAGTCATTTTAAAAAAATTCTATCATCAGAAAAAACTGAAAACGTAGTTTTACTATGTTATGCGCTTAGTTTCTCCACAAATGTTTGACAAAACAATTTCTTCTTAGAAAAAAAGAAAACTCCACCAAAAACATATAAATGTTTTTATCAAAATAAATGGAATATTCTACAATCGGGTTGAAAAGCAGAGATTAGCTCTCAGACTGTGTCGTACATTTATAGGATACATTTAGCTAACAGTTCGGGCTGGGTAGTTCTCTTCGAGATTGATATACCGATCAGATGAAAGCCAAAGAGAGAATTCCTATTTTAATGAACTTAAAAATACAGGTGTTTCAGCAAACAATGTGAGTTTGTGAACAGCTATAAATCAATATTTAAATGTTTTTCAAATGTATTTCAAAGGAAGTTAAATGCGTGCTATGTGATGGTAACCATCCCGCTAATTACAAGGTTTGCACTATTTACAAAGACCTGCAACGAAGAACGTACCCAACGCTGCGAAAAAAAGAGCTGCCAAATGTTGTGCCTAACTCCGAAATCTCGCAACCCGCAATAACAAAAAACACGCTGTCCTACGCGGAAGCTCTGAAAATCAATAATGGAGCACAAGAAAAACCACAACCAACTACTGAAAAAGGTACTGTTCAGAAAGAAACTAATAATGAAATAGAAGAACTGAAAAGAATGGTCAGAACTCTAGTCGAACAGATGGGTACTGTACTCAATCTGCTTACAGCCATGCTTCCGAATGTTCCAAAATGAATAGGCCGCTGCTGCTTGCAATTTGGAATGCCAATGGGCTCATCCAACACCGCTAGCAGATAAAAATATTGACATAATGTTAATATCTGAAACACACTTGACAGACAAATGTTACGTAAAAATTCCAAAATATGATTTATACCACACAAATCATCCTGCTGGTACAGCAAGAGGAGGCACAGCCATCTTAATCAAAAATAATATCGCGCATATGGTTCATGGAAACACTAAAAATTACAATCTACAGTCGACTGCTATAACAGTCACAGATGGATAGAGCTCTCTTGTGATTGCTTCTGTGTACTGCACTCCAAATCAATCAATAAAAAGCGTTGAATACCAAAGGTATTTCAAATCGTTGGGACCTAGATTTATAGCAGGTGGCGACTACAATGCGAAACATCCGCAATGGGGCTCACGCTTAATAACTCCAAGAGGGCGCGAACTCCTCAAAGCAATGCAGGTCAATAAATTATTCCACGTCTCAACAGGACAACCCACTTACTGGCCTAGTGACCCAAATAAAACACCGGATCTTATAGATTTTTGCATATGCAAAGGTGTATCTAAAAATCAGGTCTCCATAGACACATGTCTAGATCTCTCATCAGACCACTCACCTTTGCTGTTAACAATAAACTCTTGTTTTCAAAAAAAGGAAATGACACCAAAGCTACACAATAAAATGACAAACTGGGAATACTTTAAAGAACTAGTCGAGGATACACTGTGCCTAAATATTCCACTAAAATCCAACTCTGATCTGGACACGGCCGTTGAGATTTTCAACAACTGCATTCAAAGAGCTGCGTGGACCGCTACGCCGGAAATTAAGCACACTCACGCTGAAGCGCACATTAACGATCACGTCAAAATTTTAATATCAGAAAAACGCAAGCTTCGGCGCATATGGCAAAGCACCAGAAACAGGAACGACAAAAAAAAACTAAATAAGCTCACAAAACAATTAAAAAACACTATAAGAGACGCAAAAAACTCAGAACTGCATGAATACTTATCCAACTTGTCACCTACGGAAGCTACTGACTACTCACTCTGGAAGGCAACGAAAAAGATCTCACAACCAACGCCTCACAACGCAGCGATAAAAACGTGTAGTGGAGATTGGGCAAAAACTGATAAACAAAAAGCAATAGAGTTTGCCAAACACCTATCAAATGTTTTCCAACCATTTCCGAGTCAAAGTGTGGAGGTAGACTCAGAAGTTAACGAATTTCTCTCAGCTCCATTTCAAATGGATTTTCCGACTGTACGATTTACCTGGAAAGAAGTTAGATACGCAGCAACCAAAACTCTCAAAACCAAAAAGGCGCCAGGTTACGATCTAATAACTAGTAAGGTTTTAAAAGAACTGCCCAAATGTGGATACAAATTCCTCACCATTATATTTAACGCGATGATAAAACAAGAGTATTTCCCAACTCAATGGAAAGTTGCTGAAATCATCCTTATACAAAAGCCAGGGAAGACCCCGAGCGTGGTATCCAATTACAGGCCAATAAGTCTATTGCCTGTTGCCTCCAAGCTCTTCGAAAAGCTGCTTTTAAAAAGGATAAATCCAATAATTGCGCAAAGAAATCTCATTCCAGCCCACCAATTTGGTTTTCGTAAGTATCACTCCACCATAGAGCAAGTTAATTGTGTGTATGATTTCGCTAGACAAGCACTTGAGAGGCGGCAATTCTGTACAGCGGCATTTTTAGATATAACGCAAGCCTTCGATAAAGTCTGGCATGAAGGCCTGCTATACAAGCTTAAGCAGGGCTTACCGCACAACTGTTATATGCTCATAAAATCGTATTTGCAAAATAGACATTTTCTTGTTAAAGTAAACAACGAAACCACTAACCTTCACGCAATCAGAGCAGGTGTACCACAAGGAAGTGTTCTAGGCCCCGTCTTGTACACTTTGTTCACGGCAGATCTTCCACTATCAAAGAACACATATACAGCCACGTATGCAGATGATACAGTCGTCATGGCCAGGAGTACCCTTCCCTCAATTGCTTCTGATTACCTACAAGAAAACCTTAACAGTGTTAGCGGCTGGATGAAAAAATGGCGCATAAAAGCTAACGAAAGCAAATCGACGCAGATAACATTCACTCTTCGAAATGGCTCATGTCCTGCCGTATCTCTTAACAGCGTTCCAATACCACAAACAGATAATGCCAAATATTTAGGTATTCTATTAGACCGGCGTCTTACTTGGCGATCGCATATATTTTTAAAGCGAAAGCAACTTGGACTGAAATTGCGATCACTACACTGGTTAATCGGCTACAATTCAGCACTTACACTAGACAATAAGGTGCTTATCTACAAAGCTATTCTGAAACCGATATGGACGTATGGCGTTCAATTATGGGGCTCAGCAGCAAAATCAAATCTAGAAATCATGCAAAGATTTCAGTCAAAGGTGCTCCGCATGTGTGCCAATGCGCCATGGTTTGTACGAAACGAGATATTGCACCGTGACCTAAAAGTTACGACAGTTTTCGAAGAAATAAACAACCTCAGCCAGAGATACAACAACCGACTTGCCACTCATCCGAATAATCGAGCAAATAACCTTTCCAAGATAAGCTACTCCTCAAGATTAAAAAAATGTCAGCCTAACGATTTAATGCAAAGATTTAAACCGTAATATACGTAAATGCAAAAGTTGTAAAATTGTATAATATATGTATATGTTATATGTTGCTCATTATTAAGTAACGAATTCCACTGGGAATTCTTACTCTAAGCTATTCTTATTTAAATTGTAGGTAAAAATAGTACTTATTGTTATTGTTATGCCAGATTGTATGGAATAAATGGAGTTCGAAAAAAAAAAAAAAAAAAAAATGTCAACCCTTATCTACCTATCACCTATCAACGTTACACAACCACTTGTCCTACCGCTGTAGGACCCCAAATTAGAATAAATACAAATTGCAAACATTAGTAAGGAAATATATGATTCTTAATTGAAAACATAAAAAATTTAACTCTTTATCAGAGAAAAAGAAGCATGATTTTTATTGTTTGTTCTTTGTTTTATCTCTAATAATTGTCAATACATCTTATGAGATGTACGAACGATGGAGAGAATAATAAGGTGCGCGGATCGTGGCACTAGTACTTTGCTCTCACGAATTTGACAGAATCGCTGTGGGTACGACTTCGCACTTATGCAATTTACTCGTGTCATTTCTTCTTTTTCTTTCATTCTTGTTCGCTTTTTCACATCTTTCTCATGCAATTGCACCAAGGTCACGCCTCTCTGATGGGCACAATCTTGTTTTTATCATTCTTGAGACATATGCGTACGTCCACTATCGATAAGTATTTGTGCAGTACTGGGGAGGGCGGGGAAAGGCAACGAACAAGTTAATTCGAAACACGTGAGAAAAAATTTTCACGGTTTGTACCTCCACCAGATCTGAATGGTAGATGTTTAAGTGTTTTTGCGTTGTTGCTGAATGCCTATTGGTAAAAAATGAAAAGCAGAAAATGTCAAAAAAGTTCTAATAAAAGAAAATTACAGGTTATACAATTAAAAATGGGAAGAAGTGTATAGGATTGGGCACGGAGTTAATATTCCATTAAATATTAGTCCAATAAAGAGCAGCTGAATATTCTCGTTGATTTTTGATGATTTTTCCCCTGACAGTGTTGCGTAGTTTCTCCATATAAAAGAAATATTTCGTGGATTTGTTTTTTGGATTAAAATGCGCAGCACCGTCAAGGAAAACAATTATAAAAAATTAAAAAGATTTTTACCCCCTCCAAATTGACACTTTACTATAATAAAACTTAATGTGCTATAGAATTGAGTACGGAATTTTTTTGGTTTTGATTAAAAAATTTGAAATTTTGCTGAAACTTTGACCAATTTTTCAAATATTTGAATGAAATTTGAAATCTGGATTTATATTGTAAATTAATTTTTAATTAATCTCTCCTATCCCCTTTTACTACACTCATTTCCTAATATTATAATAAAAAATCCCATCAAAACTGAAGTAAAATTGTTAAGGAATGGTGATTTTTCCTTCAAAGCTCCACTTTCGTTCTTCAGGGGTTACTGAATTATCGCAGTTTTAGCATTTCTGAAGATTAATATTACATGGAAGGCGGTCGTCGTTATTTTCCTTTTTGCGTATTTTCAGTGTCAATGTTGGCATGTGCATCGAGTTTCGTTGACTTTTACTAAGTTATCTGTTGCGCAGTCAGACAGGCAGACACAGTAGAGATTAAATTGATTTCTCAATTATTCTGAACTTCCCGGTATGTACAGGGTGAACGATATGAAGTGTTACCAACTTCACACTGCTTGTATCTGTAAAACAGCTCATGACATTAACGTCAAAATTGTTCTAATGACAGTTCAATATATGTATTGTTTATAAGCCATCAAAAGCATTTGCGTCTCAATTCTGTTGATTTTTTTTTTTTCTGTGATGGAATTCAAACGTAATAGTGTGATTGCGTTATATTTGGCTGGAAAATCACAACCAGCCATTGTTCGTGAGCTCAGTCACCTCAAAGTGAATAAAATGTTTGTGTATCGCACTATAAAACGTTACAATGATACTGGTAGCATTGCAAAACGCTATGGAGGTGGACCAAACAAAACCGCAACGACGCCAGAAATGGTTCGGAAAGTGAAGGCTCGACTTGAACGAAATCCACGTCGAAGTGGAAGAAAAATGGCCAAAGAACTGAAAATATCGAAAGACAGCATTCGACGCATATTGAAAAATGAGGTCAAGGTCAAGGCTTACAAGTTCCAAAAAGTGCACGATCTTTCACCCCAGCAAAAAAAGTTCGGTGCGAAAGAGCAAAGGCGTTGTTGCGCTTGCACGAACGTGGCGAATTTCCTAACATTGTGTTTTCTGATGAAAAAAATTTCCCAATTGAGCAGTTCATAAACACTCAAAACGATCGTGTTTACTTACCGTACGCTCATACGAGAATTTGAGCCTACGTGAGCTGATGGACACTCTCCAATCGTTTTTATCGAACCTGGTGTTAAAGTGAATATGACTTATTATCGGGAAAATGTTTTAGAAGCTGCTTTAGAGCCGTGGACACGCAAATATTTCGGTTGTAGACCATGGACGTTCCAACAGGAATCGGCACCGTCTCATAAAGCTCATGTGAACCAAGAATGGTTAAAAAATCATGTTCCACACTTCATTTCGTCCAAACAATGGCTTTCAAATTCGCCAGACGCAAACCCGATGGACTATTCCATCTGGTCCATTTTAGAGAGCGAGGTGAGGACTAAAATATATGCCAGTATGGATGCGCTGAAAAAAGCGATTATACGAGAATCAAAATATTTTAAGATCGCATTCGTGCATCACACAACTCATTTTTTTAACGTTTGAAGGCTATAGTCAAGGCAAAAGGTGGCCATATATTTTAAAATTGTAATCATTTTTGAACAATTTTGTCTTTGAAATCAATAAAAACTAATTTCACACAAAAAAGTTAGGGTGTTTTGAATAGGTAACACTTCATATATATATATATATGTACATGTCTATATTTATCTCTGTACTGGCAGGTTGAAAAAGTTGTAATACTGTACCGCACTTCTGAAAATAAAACTTTAGCATCTTAGATAAAAGAGAACAAACTTAAATGCTTACTAACCTGAATTATCAGACTGCCATCTAAGAGGAAAAGGCTTGCGTATTTCATATTAATATTACACTTTTCAGCATTCGTTGTGGGGTAACACGCAAAAGTTAAGTAAATTCGAGTGCTAAGCACTTGGTCTGAATACCATTCTAAATAGTTTCGGAGTGTCCTTTGTAATTATTCAATGAACGAGTCATAATGCTTTCTAAGAATTTATGGGACTTACAATTTGTATCTTTTCTCATTCAACCAGTATGAAAGATAATAAATAATTAATTATATCCGGGAACCGGTTAGCAAAAAATGTAGAATAAACGTCAACAAACAAGAGCTGTGAGTAGGGGTGAAGCAGACTTCAGATTTACTCATTAGTATGAATGTACGCAAAAGTTCAATCTGGTTACTCACTTATTGATGTGCTTAAAAGTCCCCGACACAAGTTTATGCCCACAACAACATTTACTTAAACGAGTATACACATTAGGGGTATGGCATTGCACTTAAAATCATACATTTTCCCACACCTTTTAACGAAAACTATATACATACATTACACAGTCCTCCGAGGTAAAACGGCTATGGATGGTTTTTGAAGGTTTTTTTGTGCTGAAAACGAATATGACCTTGAAAATGTTCCAGCACGTCAGGATTTTTGGCAATTTGTGGTTAAATGGTCAGAAAATGCATGTTTCTAAAAATAAAAAACCAAAAAGTGAAATAAATCGAAAGATCGATTGGTATATTAAAGTGCATATATTAATTTATTATGATATAATATAATAATACTTCAAATACATACATATAGGTATATGCAGTGAAAAATTCATTCGGAAAATCACTTTAGTCTGGTGGTCGAAATTTACCAAATTTCATGGAATGCCCGGGCGCTACATTCCTTCCTGTGAGTAAAATACACGAATGTACATATGCCTAATCGATTTTTAAATGCAAGTTTTCGAAACATTTCGACACCATCTCGACCAATCGAAACCAAAATGAATATAAAATGTACTAAAATCTCCGGTTAAATACAATTGCGGATGCTCCCTACTATTATTATTAATAAAAAATATTCCTATCCACATAAAGTTGTTATGCATTAAAATTCTAAATTTAACATTGCTTTCTTTTATTCGTAAAACAAAATTTCCCAATAATGAAAAACTATGCTGAAGGATTTTTCTTTATTATATTAGGCAATTTCATCAGAAGCAAAATATATCAACAAAATCATCAATTTCCTGGTACGTGGGTTGTATGCAAAAACTGTCCATTGTCAATTGTTTTGAATATCAAAAATGAAGAGCTCTTCATTGACTTTTTTATTTTTTCTTCTGCTGAACAAGCGAAATTTCTGAAATGGGAATATTGACATAACAAAAGGTTATCAATGTATGCGGCCTTTTAGTTTCTCAAGATCAATCGATATTATTATGCGTCCATAAAAACGAAGTATAAAATGTTTGTTAAAACTCGTTTTGGACGTAAAAAAGCTGATGAATCATACAAATTTGAAGAAATTCGCCTTCAGAAAATAATCTGCTATTAAATTATTGGCCATTACGAGTTAATGTATGTACATACATAAATATGCGCATACTTCTATGATACATAAAATGAACTAAATGTGTGTAATGGCTGAATTATTATAATAGATGCTTTCCATTTCAATTCAACTGGGCTATTCGGGTCATGTTCTTCGATTTCGATGTAACTTAAATATGTTGCTCTCTGGTCGAAATAATGAGACACGTATTTTTTTGTTCGCCCGAAAAAAATTTTTTTCAAGAGTTATCGGCAATTTTGTTTTTCGCCTCAAACTCGATTTTTTTTAATTATATAAGAAAAAATTTTTTTTAAATGCCCATAACTTAGTCAAAAATGAACCGATTTTAATAATTTTGGGTTCAAAATGATCGTCATTACTTACACGAGTGATTTCATGTAGAAATAGTTGCAAAAAAGTAGTTGAAAATTTTTTATTTATTATTCGAAGAACATGACCCGAATAGCCCGGTTGAATTGAAATGGAAAGCATCAATAAGAATATCCGCTCTGTCTTGTTTTTGTCTGAGTGCGTAGGGTATGCGTGTATGGGAGCACCATACTTTTGTATTCCTACCCGAATTATACCATAGACGAGTATCACAATGCGAAAGTGTGATCGGATAATCATACACGAATACCTGTACGAGTAGCTTGAGTAGTAATTGGCATCACCAATGACGAGTATAAAAATTTTGAAGATTTATGAGAATTTATTTTTTTGTATTTGGTCCGTTACACAGAAACAGAGCACAGAAAACTATATCATGAAATATTGCACACGATGAATACAAAGATAAAATATATGACAGATTTATTGATTCACATACATAAATATCATATGTACGTAGAAATACTGTGCAATTCCAGCGATACGGATAAATTTAATAGTACGCATTCGCATGCTTGGCTACTCGTAGTTGATGATTACCATTATTGTATGTGGCTCTGAAAGGGTATAACTCAACATACGCGGAGATATATCCAAGTACGTATAAGGCAAAGTCTAAAAATTTATACGTCCTAATGCTTATAAGTGCAAGTGTGCCCAATGTGACTGAATTAAGCCTTCTTATGCACTTATCTTAACCCGTACGAGTTTTTCATTTGCGGCGAGTCCTCGTAAAACTGTCTGTTTAAAATTTTCGTGGAACATTTTAACACTAATTGCTTTTTCAACGTCCTCTCATTATAGCGGTTTTGAAAACGAGTCAAAAACGCCCATTTGAGTGGAGTTTTAGTGTTAAAATCCATTCAAAAAAAATCTCTTGTTAAATTCTCTGGGGGAAAAATTTTATTTGAAGTCGTTTTGTTCATGATATTTTCTATAAATTAATAGCACTTTCGGCCAAAATGTTTACATTTTAACCCCGGCCCTCTTATAATGGTATTGTTTTCGGAAAAGTTGGTCTTGGCGACATCCTCTTTAATAATTATTAGCATACAGGTACATATGTTCGTGTTGAGTTACTACTATTGGGGTTATATAAGGCGGTTAAACGACCAATTTCAACGTATGGTTCGGTAGTTTGGTGGAAAGCTCTAGAGAGAGAATACAACTTCAAATTACTTGCCAGAATACAAAGATCAGCCTGTACAATAACAGTCGGTGCAATCAGACCATTCCTAGGGAGGCTCTGAACGCTCTGACACACGTTATTCCGGTAGATCTACATATCAAGAAGATGGCAACAATGAGTGCATTTAGGTTAAATGAAGCGGGCCGCTGGAAGGAAAAAGCTCATGGCCATGCCAGTCTATTACTGCGACAAACCCAGTATACCTCGAAGAGGACTGACTACGTCGTCCCGACGGTAACATGCAGTAGAAATTTTGTCACTCTCTTTCCATCTCGGAAAGAATGGAATAAGGGATTCTCACTAAACAAGTTCAACACTACAGTCTATACAGATGGCAGTAAAATGGATTGTGGTTTTGGAGCGGGTATATATTCTCATATATTTAAAATTAAGAGATCTGTGCGTCTCCCTAATGTTTGCAGTGTCTTTCAGGCGAAAGTACTGGCAATGGGGAGCTTGTAGGCTTCTAATCGCAGATCCCTCTTTTAAAGGCAATATCGCTATTATTTCGGACAGCCAAGCTGCAATCCAGGCACTGGGTTCAGCTACAACAACCTTTAAAGTGGTGGAACAAAGTAGGATTAGCCTTACCACCTTGAGCGAAAACCCTAAAGTTACCTTAATCTGGGTCCCGGGACATCGGAGCATTGAAGGTAATGAAAAAGCGGATGAACTGGCAAGAAGGGGATCTGCCATGAATAACGCTCTTGCAGAATCGGTATTCACACCACTAGGTGCAGTCAAGAGTGCACTTTCCCTAAAATACCTCCGAATCACAGATTGTAGATGGAGAGACCAGATGAAATGCAAAGTTAGCAGAACGTTATGGTCCACCTACAACCTTAAGCAGTCGTCAACATTGATAAACATGAAACGACGGGACGCCTGGAGACTAACGGCAGTCATAACTGGATTTTGGTCTCTGGGAGAACAAGCCGCCAAAATTGGCATCCCTCACAAGATATACATATGTACTGTCACAGTTGTAAACAACTGGAGAAAAAGGAAATAATCTTTCATTTCCTCTGCGAATGCCGTGCCCTATGGAAGGACAGAATGTTAACCGTGGGTAAACCGTTGTTCGAGAGTCTGGAACAGCTGTCTAGCTTAGATGTCAACAACCTGATAAGGTTCCTGAACCGCACAGACTGGATATAGTCATGCTGTAAATAACTGGTAAACAAGTTGGTAACGAGGATGTGGCAATAAAATGGTGCGGAAGCGCTGGTTGTATTCTAGAAGAATCACCACTTAAACCAACCAACCAACTACTATTGGACCGTGGATTCATAAGAAGTGAAATTCCATGCCAACGTACTGTGCACAGAGATACTCCTCGATACTGAGCCTCAAGTGAACTATTATGTTTGTTACAAGTATTGGCTTAAAGCGACTTTAATTAAAAAAGAAAATTGTTAACTGACCATGGAATAAACATTTGGGATATCAATGCAAATCTGACCAAACGTCAAAAAGACTAAAACTTTTTCTCTGCTATCCAGAAAAGCCTATTGTTATTATTACTTTGTAAGCTGTACTCGCGCGGCGACCTAAAATTCGTCTAAGAGTCAGTATTTTAATGAAAATTACTCCAGCCTCTTACTATTAGGTATATAATTGTGGTGTGCGTCAGATTGTGGTGAGAGTGGCAGAAAGACACTTGGAGGCTTGTGTCTGTTAGAAAAAAACGGTTCTATCATTTGGTAGTCAGACAAACCTCCATTTAAAAAGTCCCGTCTTCCGTTTGGTTGCATCGTAGAGAGACACTTAAGAATCCAGGCGAAGTTGTGCTCTTCACGTTTTGTGAGGCAGGCATCCCTTCTTTTACCTTCACGGCTTACACACACATACACTTTTACCTCTTTGTAGCTTCCTAATTAGCTTAAAGTAGTTTTGCGATCGTAGACGTTTTGCGCGAGTCTAACCATTTTAACACAGCTTAACATGTGGTACCTTTCGAAGCGTTCACGGTATGGTTTCACTTGCACCCTTTAGTATACTTAGTACCCCGACCATAAAAGTTAGATACATCCTTACCTTCACTTTACTGGGGCAATTTGGATTCAAACCTAAAAAATACTCGATCGAACTTCTGGGAGCTTCTCGATTACACGGCTTCACTTTTCACGAATTTCGATTGTTCTGCAAGTTGTTCTCAATTTTTACTATACCGTTGTGCTAACTCATAACGCATTGATTTGTTTATATTTATTTATTTATACTCTTTTAATATTTTCTATTTCCACTTTTAGAAATTCTGAACAGCTTATGAATAATGGAGATACCGCATGAGAATCCGGCTTTCGTAGGAGATGATGGCAAAACTTCTAATGGCCATCCAAGACTTTCACGAAACTCAGATGAAGAGGCGGTTAGTTATTATTTTATTATCATTATTCATTCTTCATTTGTTTGTTTTTCTTTTAAAATATTCTTCTTTATTTACCCCACAGAGCCTACCTAATAAAGGAGCTAAGGAAAATGACCGCGCCACCTGGGGTAAAGGTGTTGAGTTTCTTTTCTCGTGTATAGCGATGTCCGTGGGATTGGGCAATGTCTGGCGTTTCCCCTTTACTGCGCTGGATAATGGAGGTGGAGCCTTCTTGATACCTTATCTAATAGTACTGTTTTTAATCGGTAAACCGATTTACTATCTGGAAATGGCGATTGGTCAGTTCTCAAGTCGTGGATCGGTAAAGGTCTTTAATTTGTGTCCAGCAATGAGAGGTGAGCTTGCACAACGGCATATGTATGTATATAATATAGTATAAAAATGTATGTACGTATTAAGTATGCATGTGCATGGGAGTCTCTTACGGGATATACAGAATTCCAAGGTTATTAGGGGAAATACTTGAAATTTTCTTTTTCATGATTTATAGCCGCAGTTATGGAAAATACCCAGCACTTTGGTAAATACTTGGCTATTTACCTTTAAACGTTCAGTTTAACGTTTGGGTATTTACCTTCGTATCATTCCTAAATGAGTAGTAGTAGTAGTAGTATTTATTACAAATAAAAGTAAAATATACAAAATTTGATATTTATTTATTCTAGTATTAGGGAAAAAATATTTACAATAATTTTACGACAATGGCATGAGCCGCCTGTCGATTTATATTTCGTACAAAACAATTATTCCGTTTACGGTTTTTAAAACCAGCTAAACACTTTTACTCAGTAATCTCTGTATCTAAGGGCATATTTAATAAAACGCAAATGAGAGTTTATAATACAATACTTCACGCAGAAATGTACATTTTCTAGAAGAATATAAACTTATATGCAATTTATTGTGATTAAGGGGTCAAAAAAATCAATTTTTTTTTTCGTTTTAAGCAATTCCTAATATTATATATTTCAGAATATTCACACAAAGTTACAGAGCCTAATTCTCAATATTTCCGTAGATATATACAAAGCCAAAGGTAGGCGAGCGTTAGGTAGTTACGCTGTGACCGGACAGCTATACGAGTAGTACAAACTTTAACTTCTTTTCTCAACTTTTAATTTTTATGATTTCTTTGAATTGGCGTACATGAATGAAAAAAAACTAATGAACCTTTTGAAACCTTGTTCCCTTCAGTATTAAATTCTCTTCTATTTGAACTAACAAAATAGATAAAAAAAAAAATTCAAGATTTTTATACCAAGTTGAAGTGAATTTTTTTTTATAGAAAGGCATTTTTTTCTTTAAAACCTCCAAAAAGTTGAAATTTTGGAATTTCTCTCAGTTTTTTTAGTTCATCTACAATAAAAAATCATGATAATTAGAAATCCATTTGAATTTTTTGCTTTAGATAATAATTACGAGCTGTATCTTGTACGCCAGTTGGAACCTCCAGCGTTGCAGCGCTCTACTAATTTCTATGTTAAACATTTTTTTCAGCTTATTTTAACCAGCACAAAAATTTTGTATACTTTTTAAATGTTCATTAAAATATAGAAAAAACTTTGCAGTGCTAAATTAATTTTTTCCTTAAAAAAAAAATCGCAAAGAGATGCAATTTTTAGACCTCATAAACCAGGTTCCCCCTTAAGTAGATGCGCAAGTGCAAAACAATATGCATTTACAGAGTTGCCGTATCATTGAACGCCAAAAGGGTGACTAGTTACAACATGTAGAGATGTAGACACATACATGCATATATACAGTTATGTTTATTTAATATATACTTGATTTTTTAAATTTTATGCATTTCTCTTACTCTCATTAGATTTTATATTTTTTTCGCATACTAACATATCTACATACGTATGCATCTCATTAATTGTGAATGTACTGAATTTGTCAATTTCAAGGTATTGGCATTGGCCAAGTGTTGTCCATTTCGTTTGTGACTACCTACTATGTTGCCATTATGGGCATGATTGTACGATATCTGTTTGATTCATTCAAATCACCATTACCTTGGACAATATGCGACGATGCATGGAATGAGACCTGTATAGCATCCGGCACAGTTCCCTCAACAGAACCCGTCATTGAACTGTCAACAGGAGCACCGTTCATAAACAATAGCAAGGCTATGGCTGCAAACTTTAGTGCAACCCCTAGTGTTATGTATCATCATAACAAGACCATTTCATCTGCAGAGTTGTATTTTATGTGAGTTTAACTTTAATTTGGTTCCATTAAACTGGCTTTGTGTTTTGTTAACTAACCCATCATTCAATCATAATGACTGCTAATAATTTCAGCTAATTTACAATTCACAAGCACAGTCATACTTGCATATAGCATTTGGAACATTGTTGCTGTTGTAATTTTTTTTTTTTTTGCAATTTTCAGCTATATAAGTTACCAAAGTTTATTCAATGCAAATTTTGTGCTCTGTTTAATTTTACACGATTGCTTGCTGTTTTTCCATTTAGCTTTCTGATGCCGATTTTACAGTTATTGCGTGAGACATTCATAAATTAAAACAATTAAATTAATCAATGAAAATTTGCCACGGCTCGTCACATAAAATTGTATGCAAAATATTTACAAACAATCGTGGTAATTATTACCAATAAATTTAATGTTATAAAGAAGTGCCAACTACATAAAGGGTCTTTCCAAAGGGACGCCTAGATGTGAGTAGTGAATAATTACTAGAATGTACCTTTTTTATGCCATCTTTGACGTTAACCAAGTAGATGGATATAAAATTTTACAAGACAGAATAACACGTTAAAATTATTGAAACTTATTGTGGAAGCGATCGATCATTAAGGACAACATAGAATAAAATTCGTAATTTTTTAGTGGAAATAATCTGGAGAATGAGTCGACAATTCAAAGTTTGTTGGTGAAAAATTCTCACGAACCTGGCTCTGTCGAGGATAGAAAAGAACTGGCAGATCAAAAACTCTGCGTTATATTCAGAATATTGTTGCTGTAGCACAAAGTGCTGCTAAACAACCTCCGACAGCGATATCTCGACGTTCTCAAAAATTAGGCATTAATGATGATTGGGCATTAATCGACTGTTTGCCGGATTTTAGTTAAGGATTTGCATTTGGATCCTTAAAAAATTCCAATTAACACAAGAAATGAAGTTAACACATCATTATCAAATCCAAAATTTCGTGAATGGTTCTTTGAAACATCACGCAAAGTCATCTTTAGCGATGAAGCTCATTTCGCACTGAGCGGATTTGTCAACAAACGAAATTCCCGCATCTGAGCAGAAGAAAACGATCGAGTAATTTCAGAAAGATTATTAAATTTGCTAAAATGCGCTGTTTCGCCGGAAAGAATTTAAATTTTTACATGTTAAAATATCATCTAGGCGCGTCTTTTGAAAGATCCTTTGCATGCTTAACATACAAGTACGTGCATGGAAAATAGATAGTAACTGAAAACATTTTTTTCTGTAAAGATCACATTTAGGTTGCGAAAATCTTCGAGGACTGACAGTATATAACTCGAATACTATATAGGTACATATAAACAAATACAATGCTCGTAGGTGGGATCAGCTTCAGTTAAGCCACTGCGTGCGTGACTACCATTCGGAATGCACAGAGAGAACATAGGTTCGAATCTTGGTGAAACTCCAAAATTAACAAAAACATTTTTCTAATAGCGGTCGCCCCTCAGCAGGCAATGGCAAACCTCCGAGTGTATTTTTGCCATGAAAAAGCTCCTCATAAAAATATCTGCCGTTCGGAGTCGGCTTGAAACTGTAGGTCCCTCCATTTGTGGAACAACATCAAGACGCACACCACAAATACGGAGGAGGAGCTCGGTCAAACACCCAAAAAGGGTGTACGCGCCAATTATATATATGTATATATATATATTATGGTAGAAATGCACTTGGGCATTGCCTGTCCAAGGGCAAGATGTAGGTATCCTTCGTGAACAATAATTTAAAATAGAATCCATGACCATCCGACTAGAAGTCAAAGTACTAGTAATTTACACATGCATCCATATAACTTTAATACATAGATAATCTATAAATAGCCACTATCAATTTATTTTGCTGATATGACATTCTTTTAGTGAACACCTCTACTCACCAACTAGAAAATACAATTTCACACTCAAAGCCTGGTTACATGGCAATGAATATTTCAATTGATTATGTTCAAAATTATATTTAAATTTATTATTATTTGCATACTCATATATGTATGTATGAGGTATATGTACGTCCATATGTACTGCGTTTCCAATGACAATCATTTTGACGAAAGTTCTCATATACCGCTTGAGTGCGATTGTGCAGTCGAACGTTCATATACAAGTATATGTACATATGTATGTAGTAAGCATACCGAGCATACCATTAAGCCTCTTTGTAAGATTACCTACTAATTAGCATGTTAACAAAATTTCATTCATCTAATTTCAAAAAGCATTCAATGCTAATTCTGAGGAAAACACCTTTCAATCAATATTTTTATATCGCATGCTACTAAAATATCATCACCGTTCAGTTATACATTTTTCTACGCCTTCAAACATTTTTAAATAAATTAATTTCTCAACATATGCTGAGGATGGAAGGAAGGACGGAAAAAACCTTAAACGACAAACATTTGATGGGTAAACACTGTAAACACTTTTTAAATGCAGTTTTATGCTAAAATTAAAAATAAAATGAAATTTTGTAAAAAAATGTATAGCTACTTTAATTTTTGCAAAATTTTAAGTGATTTAGTGTTTTTTGTAATTTCAATTTCCGAAAAATTATTAGGGTTTTACCCTAATACACCCTTTTTGGGTGTTGGTCGAGCGCCTCCTCCTATTTCTGGCTTGCGTCTTGGTGTTATTTCACAAATGGAGCGACTACAGTTTTAAGCCAACTCCGAACACGGCAGATATGTTTTTTTGTTTTTTTTTATGAGGAGCTTTTTTCATGGCAGAAATACACTGAGAGGTTTTCCAGCCGAGAGGCGACCGCTATTACGAAAAACATTTTGTTTATGTACACACTCGTATATTTACCTATATGCACGCACATTAAAAAAATATATTAGAATTAATCAATGGTCTTCGGCAGCTTCCAGCAGCCGTTTTATACTTCAAGAACTGTTCGTGGGTTATTGTCTTAAACTTTTCCTTTCCAAAAGCAACCTAAGAAAGAACGCAAGATAATATCTTCGAACAAAGCTGGCAAATCCTTCGTTATTTCGATAGAGGATTTTTATAATTTTTACGCTGTACGGCCGTCAACAAAACTGGTGCAAAATCCCAAACGAGGCGGGTATACCACTATACCAGTTTCAGGGTCACCTAACTTGTTGGGAGGTTGCTACACTATGGGAAATAAGTATTGAGGATTTGCCATTGCATATAAAGTGTGTTTTTTTAGAGGTTAGGTTTTTAAGTTGGCACTACTTTTTTCGTAGATGGTCTTTTTGACAGCTGTCACTTGATTTATGCTCAGTTTGGTTTGCCATTTCATAATGAATAGACTTACACCTGAACAACGTTTGCAAATCGTGCAAATTTATTACGAAAATAATGGTTCGGTTCGCGCGACGCATCGCGCGCTGCGTCCAATATTCGGTCGACATAATCGTCCATCAGAGTCACTAATTCGATTAACCATGGATCGGTTTCGCACCACGTTTGCTCTAGTGGATAATACGCATCCTCAGAGACGTCGTACAGTGCGCACCGAAGACGCTATTGCTGCTGTGGAGCAGAGTATCGAAGAAGACCCGAATGAGTCCATCCGCCATCGCTCGCAGCAATTGGAGATGTGCCCATCCACTTTATGGAAGATTTTGCGGAAGGATCTTGGTTTGCGGACTTACAAAATCCAACTCGTGCAAGAATTGAAGCCGAACGACCATCAAGCGCGTCGGACGTTCGGTGAATGGGCCCAAAACGAGATGGCCACCGATCCCGATTTTCACAAGAAAATTTTGTTCAGCGATGAAGCTCACTTTTGGTTGAATGGGTATGTCAACAAGCAAAATTGTGCGCATTTGGAGTGAACATAATCCACAAGCCATTGCTGAGACGCCGTTACATCCTCAGAAAGTCACTGTTTGGTGTGCTCTATGGGCAGAGGGAATCATTGGTCCATATTTCTTTAAACATGAAGCCGGCCATAATGTTACAGTCAATGGAGAGCGCTATAAAGCCATGATTAATGACTTTTTCGTGCCTGAATTGGACGATGTTGATGTGGACGACCTTAGGTTCCAACAAGACGGCGCTACATGCCATACAGCCAACGCAACAATCGATTTATTGAAGGAAACTTTTGGTGACCGCATTATCTCGCGCCGTGGACCTGTGGCGTGGCCTCCAAGATCGTGCGATATAACACCGCTGGATTATTTCTTGTGGGGCTATCTGAAGTCGCTTGTCTACGCAGATAAGCCCGAGACAATTGACGTCTTGAAAGAGAATATTCGGCGCGTTATTGCTGACATACGGCCCCAATTGCTGCAAAAAGTTGTCGAAAATTGGGCCTCACGGCTGGAATTTATTCGAGCCAGCCGCGGCGGCCACTTGCCCGAAATCATTTTTAAAACATAATGGCAAGCCCTTATCTTTATAATAAAGCTAAATTCTTGGCCATAACATTAAATTATATACGTTTTATTTCATCTTGAAAACCTAACCTCTAAAAAAAAACACCCTTAGTTTAATTAGTGGGGGGCCACTGTATATATGCATATCTATAAATAGGTCAAATAAAGTTCGTGCAAAATTAGTCATAATTTTCTTTTGGAATAACTTTTGTACCAACTAAAAAAATGCGTTTGAGTGATGAAAATCTTTAATTTGGCTTTCAGACGTTTCATTACTTGTCTGTTTGTATACTGCAGAAGTATAGAATTTTATTGACGTATAACAAATATTATAAATCTTCCGTTAGAGTGATTAATTTTGCGCAACCTTGTACTTCATAGAAGTTTGATTTGAAGATAAAGGTATTAAAAAATTAGTTCAACGCTTACAACCTCCTCCTGGGACTTTGTACCGACCCTGCCTGACATTTTCCACACAATTACTAACCTTTGAGGCGCATTTTCCGCTCTTTGTATTCTTAATTTATTAGGAAATATAGAGTAGCGCATATCATACCCAAACATACATATCTGCATATAACAGTACATTCTTAATGCTTGTATATAGTCCTAATTGCTTCCACATCTCATTTGCATCTTTAACATTTTTAAGGTATTGGCTTGGGTCAGGCTTTCATGGTATATCTTTTGGCTACTTATTACGAGTCTATTTGTGCGCTGATCGCATACTATCTGGTGCAATCATTCCGTGATCCTCTGCCCTGGTCCTATTGTCGATCGGAGTGGGGTGCGAATTGTATTGATGCAGCTCCACATAGTTGGCTCGAAGCTTCTAAGATCGTAGACTCTAAAGGGCTTAAGGTTTCCGATGGAAATTGGAGTTTGGTGTACGGTAATCTAACTAAGGAAAATAAGGAGCGGGTTAAATCGAGTTCGGAATTTTATTTTGTGTAAGTTTTGCTTAAGTGGCTCTGGAAAGTTTTTCTTATTGGTTGTGGGATATAAATGGTGTCATCTATTATTTGTTTAACAAAATTCTGATCGAACATCCACAGGAAGGAGGTGCTGCGTGAGAAAGACAACATCGACGATGGAATTGGTGCGCCGAACTGGGAGTTGGTGTTGGGTCTCTTGGTGTCGTGGACAACAATATTTCTGGTTATTAGAAGGGGTGTAAAAAGTTCTGGCAAAGCTTCGTATTTCTTGGCGCTCTTTCCCTATGTAATAATGGCAGTTTTATTGGTACGCGCCGTAACCTTGCCAGGTTCTGCGGACGGCATAATCTACTTCATCAAACCCGATTGGGGAAAGATTCTGGACCCTAAAGTGCGTAAACTACTTGAATATAACAAGATGTTAAATTAAAGAAATTTTTTCTTCCAGGTTTGGTATGCCGCAGTTACACAGTGTTTCTACTCCCTATCCGTTTGCTTCGGCAATATCATCATGTACGCCTCGTACAATAAATTCGACCACAACATCCACCGAGATGCAATGATAGTCACCACTTTGGACACTTTCACTTCGCTAATTTCGGGCTTCACGATATTCGGCATTCTAGGCAACTTAGCGTATGAAATTGGGACTGATGACATTGGTACAGTGGTTAAAGGAGGAACTGGCCTTGCCTTTATTTCATATCCGGATGCCATTTCCAAGTTCAAAACATTACCACAGATATTCTCCGTACTGTTCTTTTTGATGCTCTTCATTCTTGGCATCGGTTCTAATATTGCTATGACATCGTGTACAGTGACGGCGATACGCGATAGTTTCCCACAGGTTAAACAGTGGCATTGTGCTTTGGCTATATCTATAATTAGTTTCTTTATTGGATTGGCCTACGTAACGCCGGTAAAGAAGCAAACAAAATTGGAACTTATGAAAATTTAGTTATTAACTCATTGGAAAATTTTCAGGGAGGTCAATTCATTTTGACTTTGGTGGACTTTTATGGAGCTTCCATGATAGCGCTAATTTTGGGCATATTGGAGCTTTATGTTTTGGGTTGGGTTTATGGCGTAGATCGACTCTGCAAAGACATCGAATTTATGATTGGACATAAAGTGGGGCGTTATTGGCGTTGGTGTTGGGCGCTTATCACACCGGGCATAATGACGTTGATTTTGATTTACTTCTATGCGACATATCAATCGCTCACCTACAACAATGTGCACTACCCAAATTGGGCTTATGGTATGTGAAATGCTATGAAATTATTTAAATTAAAATACTCACCAATAATAATATTGATTACCCATTAATTTTATAGCATTGGGATGGACTATTACCGCACTGGGTGTTCTACAAGTGCCTATATGGGCTGTAGTTGCTATCGTCCGACACCCTGGCGGTACTTTAAGTGAAAAAGTTCGGGGTGCTTTCCGACCAGTAAGCAGTTGGGGTCCCTCTGATCCTCTGCTTCGAGAACAGTACAATAAAGAGCTTGCGAATGATAGTAGTTCAAACACTACGGGTTGTTGGAACAAAGTCAAGAAGAATTTCTGCGGTTAATCAACTATTTATGTGATTTTTAAGACAGTAGGTGCTGTTTACGACTTGCCAAACTTTGTGTATTATAGGTTTTAGAAGAATCAACTATACTTTTTGTAAAAAACACCATTAAAATATGTACGTAAATCTAAGATGGATCACCAGTATAAGCTTTAAATAAGTGTTTCTAAAAAAATACATGTGATCATGCAAATGCATGACTATTTTATTGAAAATACAGTATTTACATTATTTAAGGAATGCAAAGCACAACTCAATCACCTTTGTCTTATTCTAATGGAAATGCGTTTGATTCAATTTTTAAGCCTTCTGTATGTACGAGTATATTGTGCATATTCATAATAACTGCCAAAACTACCGGATATATCTTCCCGCTTCAGCATCCAATATCAAAAGTAGTTTACCATTATTGGGTAAAACCTTGCCAGCTGGTAGATCTTCTTTATCGACAAATACTCGCTAAGTTAAGAAAAAAACTCTTGTTTGTTCAAATTGAAATAATCTGCGTTTGCCTGTACTTACTTTTACAATTTCCGCCTTGCCTGAGCCACACATAGCAAAAATGCAACACTTGGCATTGTTGATAAGCGGAAAGGTCATGGTGACCCGCTCTGGCGGCGGTTTGGGTGAATCTGCGATGGGCGCAATCAAACGAGTTTTCTCATTAAGCAATGCATGATTTGGAAATAACGAGCAGGTGTGCCCATCAGGCCCCATTCCCAAAAGCAGCAAATCAAATTCGGGAATACTTTCAGCACTTAGGTTAAATTCTTCTCTTATCTTCCGCTCATAATCGGCAGCACATTCGTCCAGTGGCAAGTTCAAGTTAATAGGTACAAATTGTTGTACGTGTATGTCGGTTTGTGGCACCAGTGTTGCTTTGTAAATACCATACGTAGACTCCGGATCTGTTTCGTCAACATATCGTTCATCACAGAAGAAAATTTTCCATTTGCTCACGTCAGAATTTATTCGTGGAATAGCTTCGCATAAGAAGCTTACCATGGAGCCTCCTTTGAAATAAACAGTTTTATTCATATATTTCTATGTATGTATGTATGTAGTTTAACATAAGTACATTCCAAGGGCATTAGCATTGACCTTTCTTAATGTCTTCAGCATGTGCGTACCTGAGAGTCCCACACGAAAAACGCCATTTTTGGTGAGTGCCTGTTCGGCGCAATTCGAAATTTCACTGACTAGTCGTTCGACTACATCCAACTTACGGGTCACTACTGCTGTAGACATTATGAGTACAAAAATTACTATTTATTAAAATCTGTTTATGAACAACCATTCACTGCCGCCTTCAATCTATGTGCGCTAGTTTGACAATCAGCTGATTCTACCGTATGAATTAGCGGCAAATAAGCTTTGACCACTTGTTGCTTGTCACTATCGCAACTATTCCAATAGCTTTATACGTATATACAAATATGTGGTATTCCTTGTGGAAAGAAAAAAGCCTCACATGTGAGCTTTGGGTTATATGCTCGCACTTGGAAATTTGATGCGTATGTGTACGTCTTCGCTGAAGAAGCTTTTTCGAAATGTTTTATGAAAAAACAGCTTTTTACAAGTTCAATGTTTCCAATCTACACGTACTGCTCCCAGTAAATACGTTTTAACCCTCCATTAGGCGCGTGGCCTACGTTCGTAGTCCAACTTATTTTTCTGTTGTAATATTTTATAAAATTTTTTTTTGTTTGCCGATAAATGTTTATTTATATTATATTAAACGCCTAAAATATATTTACACTTACTTTTACTTAACTTAAAAAAATAAATAAATAATTGGCGCGTACACTTCTGTTAGGTGTTTGGCCGAGCTCCTCCTCCTATTTGTGGTGTGCGTCTTGATGTTGTTCCACTAATGGAGGGACCTACAGTTTCAAGCCGACTCCGAACGGCAGATATTTTGATGAGGAGCTTTTTCATGGCAGAAATCCACTTGGAGGTTTGCCAGTGCCTGCCGAGGGGCGACCGCTATTAGACAAATGTTTTTATTAATTTGCTTTCACCGAGATTCGAACCAACGACCTCTCTGTGAATTCCGAATGGTAATCACGCACCAACCCATTCGGCTGCGGCGGTCGCCTTATATAACTTACGTTATAAAAAAATGAAAACAGTTAATTCATGTTCTTTTTAGCTGTTTAATCGCAGGTTTTTAAAATGTTTGCAGAATAAAAGTGTTTAATAAAAAAAAATCAATCAAATTCATTATTCTAATAATAAATTAAACTTATATCTAATACAAACTGACCAGTAAAAAAATATAAGGGTATACAAAAGAGTAAACATAGTTCAAATATAGAGCATATTTTATTCTGCCCAACAGACGGTGCACACATCTCTCATATGTTCTTTGCATACATATTTACTACATTTTTGGCAAATTCTTCTGGTGGATTTATTACGACTCCTTAAGCAAATATAGCATCGCCGAATACAATTTACCTTGGGTTGTGGAGGCGGTAAGGGGTCTTCTAAACCAAGTAAGTGCCGGGCTCGGCGCCGCACTTCTCTTGACTCGATTGGAATGGTTGATCGTTCTTCAATTTAAGGTGTTATTAGCTTCCAAGCAATCATTTCAATAAAATCAGATCTTAAATCTTTTTTTTCCGGATTCTTAGCTTTATAAACGCAAGTAGCATTGATTGCATAAATGTATATTTAGCAAGTTGTAGAATACTACCATTGGCCATCGATTTGTTGTTCTCGCTACATTGTACTATTTGCACATCTGATCTACCAAATCCACGCCGATTATCGTTTTGTTATAGCAGGTTATTATTTCGGGTAACTTCTTGCCACCACTTTCTTGGTCAATCGAATTATCATGATGCATTGAGGAAATCAGAACAACGGTTTTGTTTTTCTTCTTCTCTGTCTTTTCTTGGCAAAAACTCAGGGGGAATTTCCCGTTTACTTTTCCGCATAGTACCGATATACTATATGTAAGTTAGGTTCTTTTCATTAAGTAATTGCTTTACAAGTGATACACTGGTAAACCAGTTGTCGCCAGTTATATTGCGGTTTGCTCCTTCTACTGGCTGCACCAATCGGAGAACAACTTCATATGGAGAATTAGTAAGCTTGTATTGATCGTCAAGCAGAGTTCCCACGTGAGACTCAAGATTAAATGTAAAAGAAAGTTTTGTATCGACTAACACAAACATTTTTAGCCCATATTTAGCCGGCTTACTAGGTATATACTGTTTAAAGGAGCATCACCCCCTCTAAAAGCCAATAACTGCTCATATATTGTCAAAATTCACTTGCTATAAACTTTTTTTGAAAATTAGCCACGAATATGTCAAATACATCTCTGATGGGCGCAAATTTATCGACTTCTCTCCTATCATTTCTTGTTCTAATGTCATCAAACCTTAGGCATCTTAACAAAAATCTAAAACCCTTTTCACTCATTGTCAGGTAACTCAATGATAACTGATTCCTTTTGAGTTAATCCATATTTTGTGATCATTTTTTATAGAACTTCTCAAGGTTCCAATTAGAAATAGAATTCCAATAAAGCCACTTATTTCTTTTTCGTTAGATAATCTTGTATCCCTTTCCCTTTCAAATTTGCTTTTGATTTTTTCAATATATGTATTGAATTTGTTGAATCAGTTATCTTTTGAATAATATTGTCAGTTAGAAAAAGTTGAATACAATCAAACTCCGAAGCTACACTTCGAGCGTTACCTTTTGGACCAGGAAAAAGTTGTGTTATATTGTGGGAACGAATGCGTACCTGCAAATTAGCTCTCAATTTTTTCCACTTTGTTGCGTAGGCTTCTGGCTCTATAATAGCTTCTTCTTCAGCCGAAGAAAGTTCTTGTTCAGAGTATGTTTGGTGGTCGCTACTTTCTACGACGTTGTCCTCTAGTTCATCTTCATCTGCTTCATCTATTGAACCTTCCTCTTCGCTAGAAAACTCATCTAACCATTTCGTCCAAACAGCAGGATGTGTGATCTGACACTTTAATCTCTAACACATAAATATAAAAAAATCTATATTCTGTACTGAAATATTTGTTGCAGTGAATAGCCTCTAATTATGAAAATAATAAGATTTATAAATAATTCTATTTTTGGAATAATATAACTTACCTAGGTGTTACAACAGACAAACTTTTAAATTGTGCGCTCTGTAAAAAATGTTACGTAATTAAGCGTTTTAAAAAGTTGATCGAAGCGATACAAACCGTAATTATGTGTATTTGTTCTAACTATTATCTATTATTATTGTGCCCAAGAATATTATATTTAGTATAGTTTTCAGTTATGTGTTTGTTTGCCTTTCAAAAGGGACGCCGAGATGTCAGTAGTGAGTAATTCCTAAATGGTACCTATTTTTTATGCCATCTTTGACGTTTGCCAAGTAGACAGAACACGATAGAATAACCGTTAAAATTATTGAAACTTATTGTGGAAACGATCGATCTTTAAGGGGTCCCGGTGGTGTAGAACTCGAAAGTTGAGGGTATTTTCAGGATTTTTTTTACAATAAAAAAAATGAAAAAGATATTTACATTTTTTAACCCTATTATTTAACTTCTTTTACATACAAAAATGAAAAAAAAAAATTTTTATTTTTAACCCTCCGATGTTCGGTGTCTTATGATGCGGTAAGTGCATCATAAGGATCTGCCCAGACCCATACAAATAATGTAAGAAATACGGTTTTAAAAATATGGGTTAGTCGCCCGTTTCGTCATATGTGGGATAACTAGCTGCCGTGCCAATTCAATGATAAATGAGCTCCTCTTATCACTCTGCTTTGCCGGATTCAGCTCGTCATAGATGATGAATGAGGCCAAACCGGCAATATCAAGCATATTATAAAACATTGCCAGTGGCCAACGGTTTGTCGAGCGTTTGCACGAATAGCCAGTCAACATTTGATCCATTTTTCCAAAAGATCCAAAATTTGATCTGGCTTGCATCCTTTCAATGGATCGGTACTCCTTTCAATGGATCGGTACTTTGACTTGGATCGGTACTAATTACTGACTTTTTCGGCTTTGCCATATACGAGCACAGAGCGATATTATTGTTGTGATAACAAAATAAAGTGCTTTTAACATCACGCTTCGGGTTAAGCAATGCATGCGGAATGAAGGTCTTATTTTTTCTTACGGTACCGACGAAAGCCACTCTACGATCCATCAACATTTCTGCCAAGTTGTATGTTGAAAAAAAAAATTGTCAGCATAAACAGTCCTACCGCTGTCCATATAATACCTTTCAAAGGGTAGTTTGAAACAGAGTCACAAATCCACCACACTTTCATGCCATACTTTGCCGGCTTACTCGGAATATATTGGGTGAATCGAGTGCGCCCACGATATGGAAATAACTGTTCATAGACGGTTACATGACAATCCGGAGTGTATGCTTTCTCTAAATTGGCCATCAGCATTAGCCATACATCGTCCAGGGCAGCAGATTTGCTTTTCTTCAACCTCTCAGTACGAGTACCACTGTTATCGAAACGGATGAAAGTACAATAGTTAAGCTCTTGAACCGATTCAATGACATAGTGGCCTTATAAATTGGCATATTGTAACTGGCCCACAATTCTTTCGCTGGCTGAGAATTCGAGTGGAATACACCAGCATAAGTAGCATCCCAAAAAAAGCATACATTTCGTCTTCGTTAGTCATTACCCAAGAACTCTGTTTATTACTGGGATGCTTTTCATTCCATAGACGAAACGCTTCAACGGCTTTTCTGTTGGTTTCCCGCACAATGATACTTACGATTTCAGGAGACAGCAATAGCTTGAAAAGAGCTTTATGACTCGGTGACGCTCCTCGTAGTGGCTCTTTACGAGTAAAAGTTGTAACATTGTGACAACGAGGCCTTCCAGGTGGTGGAGGATTTGAATTCCACATCTTACCATCTTTCGACCTGTATATAAGGCCCTGGGTAATAGATGTGCTGCAAATGGATCGGACTATTGTCCCATAATTTCATCAATTTGTGCCTGAAGTCGCTGACGGACTCACATTTGCTGCACTTAGCTTACGAAGCAAACGCATCATCACATCAACTTCATCCATATTTACTTGTTCCATTTCATTTAAAAAGATACTTCCCACTAATTAAAAAACACGTGTTCACTTTAATTTTCAAATGTCAACAAAAAAATTATCTCTGCCGCTGCCTCCGCTAACAGTTTAGTTGTTTACACCTAACGGTTAACCAATTTACATGAGAAGCTTATATGGGTCTGCACAGACCCATGTGAGCTTAATTAACGAAATTAGTTTAAATTATTATTTTTACAACAAATATAGCAAAAATCTTAATTTTGCTACTTCATTGTGTTTAGCACACTACATTTTAGGAAGTCATGGACTAAGAAGCCTCAGATATTAAAAATAAAAGATCTACATACATTTAAAGATCGAATGGGTCTGGCCAGACCCATATGAACATCGGAGGATTAATAATTATAAAAATGGCGCTGAAGTTGACGCTCCCGAAAAATTGGACCTGGACGGTGTTGTTCATCTTGGCTCTTCTATTTATCTGAAACACAAAAACTAAAAAATTATTAATCAGTATAGACTGAGCTATGTTCCATACTAGAATAAAAAAAAAATTAAAAAATGGCACGGTTTTGAATTTGTCACTCTAAAAATCGCGGTTTTTAAGTTGTTTAATAAAAAAAAAACGAATTGAAATAATAATATGATTCTAGTACGGGCGATAGTCATTGATAATTTTTTTTGTTGACAACACCATCGGAGTTTTGAGATAATTGAGTTTAAAGTTTTGCGAGTGGCCGCATGACAAAACTGACTCTACCTGCTAAAATGGCCGTAGAATCGAAAATACTGGTAATATCCTTCCAAGAATTTGACAGCATATTCTTAAAAGCCTATACTTTCGAAATATCGATTTTTTGAAAAGTCTAGGTCGCCGGGATCTCTTAAGTATGTATAACATATTGTAAACACCGCAATTTTTTGGTGAAAATAATCGTCCGAATGATTCGACAATTCGAAGGCTGTAAAGGATAGAAAAAGGACTGGCAGAACAAAAAATTGACGTTCTGTTGAGAATATTGTCACTGTAACGCAAAGCGTTGCTGAACAAACTTCAACTTCGATATCTCAATTCTCAATTCTCTCAACAATTGGGCATTTATGATTTGACTGCTTAGCGGGTTTTACCTACATAACTTTTATTTAAATAATGCTATTTTTCACATATAATTGTTAAGAGCCATATTTTGATTAAAAGTAGCGTAACCTGAAAGAATTTAAATTTTTACAGGTTTTTTTTAAACAACTTCTAGGCGCGTCTTTTGAAAGACCCTTTATTAGGAATATCTATAAGTATATTTACCCATAATATTAAATGTTTGCTCTTGAGACGCATTTACAGAGCCCTCTTAAACTGAAACTACACGTAAACGTATGAAGCATGAACAGTACGTCGGGTACAGTAAAGATATAATTCATGATTCAACCCTTGGGGCCATTAGGTTGCAAACACAGTGCACGCTGAGACGAAGACGAAGATGAAGACGAAGCTGATTCGGCCAGTTTCATATTACGCAAACGGATTTTTAATGCGTCGTTATAGTTAATGTGTAGGCATTCCCGGAGAGAATTCAATTTTTGTACATTGTTGAAGTTGTTCTCTCTTCTCCTAGCGAATTTTTCGAAGTGTTAATGTCCCAATGTGGAATTCCGTGATTTGTAAGTTTGCAGTATTTAGATAAGCAATATAATTGTATTATTTTGTTATGATTTATAAGATCAATGTAAAATATTAGTATGTACTACTTACATACATCTAACGGCAAAACAGGTATCCACTTGAGATCTACGCATGATACATATATAATATATTAAGCTGTACAGTGTAAAAAATACTGAACATTTAAAAACCAGGTAAGATTACATTGGCCTTAAGGCAAAATTACAGTTAATAAGTCGTGGCGCCTCTTTTAGGCGCTTTCCAAATGCTGCTTATTCATATTGACCATAACGGTATTAATTGCCGCCTTCGGAGAAGAAATGGTGTTATGAGAATTGGTTGCACGCTCAACCACGCCCCATACATTGTAATCCAGGTAATTAAGACCTGGGGAGTTAGGCGGCCATAAGTTCTGTGTCATGTGGTCATAAAAATTTTCAGCCATCCAATCTTGTGTCGCCAGCGCTTTGTGTGAGCGCTTCGCAGAGTCTTGCTGAAAGATGTATGGGCTGTCACCGCGTACACTATCAATCCAAGGTTTCACTACTACCTCTGAAAAATCGATCTATGAAAAATTCACTCGAAAAACTTGATCAAAGAAGTGTGGTGGCAGAAAATGTTAATTGAATGAGAAGGAGCAAATGTTACTGTTAACCATTTTTAGTACAATTGAGATTTGAAGGATTTGTAGTAAGGGATTTTAGAACATCGACTTTATAAACACCACACTGAGTTTTGCACACTCAAAAATTGAAAACACCACACATCTTTCACCTCAACACACTTCTCACCTCGACATTAAACCAATTAAATTTTTATTATTTTTTTATTTTTGAAATAATAAGCGAAATATGTAAATATTATTACATAAATTTTTTTCAATAAAAAAAAACTAATTTTAAAAAAAATTTATAAAAAAAAAAGTCGGCGCCGGGAATTGATATCGAGTCTAACATGTGGCGAGAAAAAATAGGCGGTGCGTTTATTTCTTCGACTGCTTACTTTTTTACCATTTTGTTACTTTTGAAATGATAAGCGGATACATAAAAGGTATTACAAATTTTTTTACGATTACATTGAAAGAAAAAACCACATTAAATAAAGAAAAAAAAATTTGGCAGTTGAAAAAAAAGCAAAACGCAATATTTTCTGCTTGATATTTCTAATTATTAAATATTGAAATATTCGTGTGTATTCTTGGCTTCCTAAAAGGATTACAAATTCAGCATTCAATCACAGCTTTTCGTCGGATATTTTTAAAATCTGAGTTAAAAAGATATTAACATA
Source organism: Anastrepha ludens (assembly GCF_028408465.1). Classification (NCBI taxonomy): domain Eukaryota; kingdom Metazoa; phylum Arthropoda; class Insecta; order Diptera; family Tephritidae; genus Anastrepha; species Anastrepha ludens. The sequence goes on from NC_071502.1 coordinate 78,009,829, forward strand.
AAAAACTTACTTTTCATTCCTCACATATTGATTTAGCAGAAAATTTCAATAGATTCATGGATTTTAGTCGTTCACAACTCGGTATTCATGGTCTGTCTATGGTTGAAAACCCTTTATACCATATTGTAAAAATCACAATTTTTTGGTGGAAATAATCGTCCGAATGATTCGACAATTCAAAGGCTGTTAAGGATAGAAAAAGGATGGACAGAACAAAAAATTAACGTTCTGTTGAGAATATTGTCACTGTAACGCAAAGCGTTGCTGAACAACCTTCAACTTCGATATCTCAATTCTCAATTCTCTCAACAATTGGGCATTTATGATTTGACTGCTTGGCGGGTTTTACCTGCATAACTTTTATTTTTGCTTATAGTGTTAGGCCTTTCTTAGGCCTGGGAATCTTAAAATAGTTCTATCACACATGATGGATAATCAATTTGGAATTTCTTTAAAAGACTTCAGTCGGTTGACTGAACAAACAGCGCATTTTGTTTAATCATCCACTTCGCTCCGAAGCCAAACTGAGTGAAAAATATTTATTTTCTTATAGCTAAATTCCTTGATTTCATTTGATGACAGAAAATAAATAAATTTTAAATTAGAACCAAAAATTATTAAACTAAACATTTTTTATGAAAATTAGCTTTCATTGAGTAAAAATTTTACTTAAACGCAAATATATATTTTTTAAATAACAATAAAAAAATGTATGTTACGTAATTTCTATTTTTGTTCAATAATTTAATCACTGGAATTACTGATTGAAGGAAATTTTGGCCCCACTCTTTTTGATTGAAATGTAACTGAATAATGAATAATTTTCTATTAGGAAATAGATGTTAGGCAAAGGAACACAGAGGGTTTTGTTATTCTAGAGACACTTTGCATTAAAAAATATTTTTTTCTCACCCGTGGGAACTGAAGAGTTCAGGATTTTGTAATAAATTATGTTTTTTTTAATCAAACTTTGATTAAATGAAAAGTCGAAGGTTTTGTCGAGTGGCGACTGTTCTTAGAAAAAATATTTCCTTCTTATTGTAAACTCAATAAATTTTTCAGAGAGCAAATATTTATATTCACCCTTGAGGAAGATTATTAGGGTGGTGTGTTTTAACCGGTGTATCGAATCAATGTATTCGCAATTCGCAAGCTTTAAATATAGAGTCTACATTATCTTTTTTCGACATTTTTGGAAACACGCAGTACGTTAACTAAAATAAATCCAATTCCTAGTTTGGATGTTTTCATGAGTTGTTAAAAAAGTGTTTCGTCGTATTAACTGACAGCAACAAGACATTGAATGTGACAAAATAAATCATGAACTGTTTAAATAAAAATTAAATGCAAAATGTGATTTTTGTCCAGGGAGTGATTTCTGAAGTTCGTGAATCGTTCTAGAGTCTAATGACTAACAAGAAGTAGAATTTTTGTAAAGACGAAGTCGAAAATGCGATAATTACAATAAGTATGAAGTAATTTGTTCAAAATGCTCTTCTAATCTTATTCCCCTGATCCACGCCCCTCTAAAGCTTACAGATGCGTTCTGTTCATTATTCTTCAACTTTGTTTCGTAAAAGTATGTATGTATGTATATCCTTTACCTCAAAAGAAAAAAACAAAAAAAAAGGACACAAAGACTTGCAGTTTGTATTCTAAAATTGTATTTGCACAGGCGTTGAGACCTTGTTTAGCGACGTGCCTTATCTCGAACGGCAGTTGAAAGTGATTGCCGCTGTAACAGAAGGATGCTAGTAAGGGAAATGATAAACAGACAACATTTCCGATATGTCGTATGTGCACACGCATACGTGTGTGTGAGTAAATATAAGCCAATATGGGCGTAGAATACAGGGCCCGATCACAAATGGGAAATCTGCACTAATAAAATAAATGTCGAAAATTCGTGTTTCGATGATGAAGGCCAAGATAGCTGAAAAGGGGCTTAGATATGTAATTCACTATTAAGAAAAATTCAAAAAAAAATTCTTATTAGTACATACTAAAAAATTGAAGTTATTTGCACTTTTTGAATTAAAACCTTCACTTTTTATTGAATTAGGAGAGCCTTTTAAAATTATTTCATTAACTTACTTCACAACAAGTTCTCCATAAGGGTAAAATTTTTAAATCCGCCGAAGCAAACAACAACGAAAATATCAAAACCAAACAAGTGATTCTCTCAGTTGTCGAGAAAGTGTTTTACCATGATATACCTTTATTTCACTGAGTGGTTACACACGCACTAGTCATGAATCAGTCATAAAGTGATCGTAAGAGTGGTTTGTTGATCAAAATATTAAATCGTACGTAAATTACAAACATCGCAAAATGGCTGAAAAACGTGCATCGTTTCAGGTGATTCAACTATAATTATATATTACAATAGAAAAAAGTGTGCAGTAGTTATTAGTTATCAGTTATCATAACATAATTAATCGAGAAAAAAATGAAAATAGGCTAGAGCCCAAATATGCAAGTGGAAGACCACGGAAAATGACTGATCGCGTTGGACGTATTTTGTTCAGAAAAGTAGCGGCAAGCTCGCAGATTTCGACAAGGAATCTTGTTAGTGAGCTTAGAATTGAGTGTAGGGGCGAAGTTTCTCATGAAATAGTCAGCTAAGTTTTGCAAAAGCGTTGAATTTCCAGAGTTGCTCGAAAAAAGACTTTGCTCTTTGCACAGCATATTGAAAAACGGTTATCTTTCGCTAGATGGGATGCGCCTAAAATATTGCTATTCTACAACGATGGACCCAATAGAGTGTGGAGGCAGCCATTAAACGCGTCCGAAAGGTGGAATACTGTACCGACAGAGAAATTCTGCAAACTTTTAGTTTTGGTGCGTGGATGCATATCCAGCAAGGAAATAAGTGATTTGGTGTTTATAGAGGATAAGATGGATGCACGATAATATTTGAATATTATGGGATGCCATTTGAAAAATATTGCAGCAAAATGTATCTTCATTATTGACAACAAAACTCAGCTTAAATTCTACCAGCACAACCATCCAAAACATAAAGCTCATGTGGTTAGAATCTGGTTTCTTCCCATTGTAGTAAAATATTGGATACACCAGCCCAAAGCCCGAATAAATAGAAAATTAACAAAAAAAAACACTCAATATATCAGTCATAGCTTGACACAAAGTACCCTAGGAGTATAATGTCTTAAAATTGACTAATTTATGAGAGATTGACTATAAGGCGTTACAGATGCTCGAGTCGTCCTACAAAGTCATACCTCATTTTTTAAAACGTATAACTTAAAGGCGTCGCCGTAGCCGAATGGGTTGGTGCGTGACTATCATTCGGAATTCACAGAGAGAACGTAGGTTCGAGTCTCAGTCAAGCACCAAAATTAAGAAAACATTTTTCTAATAGCGGTTGCCCCTTGGCAGGCAATGGCAAACCTAAGAGTGTATTTCTGCCATGAAAAAGCTCCTCATAAAAATATCTGCCGTTCGGAGTCGGCTTGAAACTGTAGGTCCCTCCATTTGTGGAACAACATCAAGACGCACGCCACAAATAAGAGGAGGAGCTCGGCTAAACACCCAAAAAGGGTGCACGCGTCAATTATATATATATATAACTTAAAGCTAGTTGAAGTGTATAAAGTTTGTGATTTTTATTTTTGTGTTACTTTTAAATGAAATAACTTGATTTTCTACTGATGGCTTAAAAATTATTTATTAGTTAAGTAAAATCAAAGATTGAAAGAAAACCATGAACAATATTTCTGAGTTTCGCTAAATTAGTAACACTGCGTCAGATTTCAGAAAAACCCTTCAGATGAAGTTACCTCCTAAGAGGGACTGAAGAGAGCCATATATATAAATCCCATCCTACCTAACTTTTCTATAATTTGAGAGACCCTGAAAAGTATTATGACACAATCGCAAATAAATACATCTCGGCTGGATTCTCACCAATGCGAATATTCATGGCAAGCTTTTCTTCCACTCGTTTAAGAACAAAATAGCCTTACAGTGCATTCAAATTCACACCCTGTATTTGTATGACATGGGAATCATATACTGGATAGTGCAAACGGAAGCTCACAAAAAAAGTTGCGAATTATACAAAATCGAACTAAACAACCACAATTTTTGGGTTATCCATCGAGTGTCTCCCATTTTTATAGCACAGCTAGTTGCCAATATTAGTGGCAACGTGTTGTCGCAACGTATGTGGCACTTCAACTACAAAGCGCTACACGGCAATATTGGTGGCGGCAATTAATCTCCATAAATGTTCACCGCGAAAACATTTTTGCGGTGCCACACCCGCTTTCTCTCTGCAATTTGCGATCTACATATCTGGACAGATGCATACATCCATAAGACACATTCGCACATTTACGCAATGTCTCTGGTATTTGCAACGATACTGGCAAGCAAGCATTACATGTTGTTTTGAAACGTTGAAGAGGGCGGAAAAACCAATAGATGTTAAATATTTGGAGAACGTTGTATGTTTGCACTTAATACTCTTATTACCTTCATCTCATAGTGGATTGACGTTGAAAATGGGCAAAATCCGGCAATAACCATGCCCACTTTGGATATACTGGTAGCTTTTAAGGATATAGGAAATGTGTTTTAATTCTGTGGCAAGGTGGCGTAAAAGTAACCTTGCGATGTTTTTTGGCTGTAACTTAAAAAAAAAAAATGAAAAACTTTGATTCTTCTTGTGTATTATTTTTATTTAGTCTTTTAATTTTTTTTACATCAAGTCGAGAATATGATGTCATGTAAATGGCCGCCGCCACAGTTAATTGCCATTTGAGCCCTTTTTATGGCATTTTCCATCACTTTGGCCAAAACTTCCGGCGATAGGTCCTCACATTCTTGACGGACTTGACGGATATTGTCTTTAAGAGCTGCAAGAGTCTGAGGCTTGTTGACATAAACCCGCGACTTCAAAAAGCCCCACAAAAAGAAGTCTGGAGCGGTCAAATCAGGCGATTTTGCTGGCAAGTGCAAATCGCCAAAACGGGAAATACATCCTTCAGCATATCGGTTGTGGCACGTGCAGTGTGTGCCGTTGCACCGTCCTGTTGGAACCACATATTTTCCAATCCCAATTCATCAAGTTGCGGCAAAAAGAAGTCGTTGATCATTGCTCTGTAGCGCTCACCATTCACAGTAACAGTTTGGCCCGCGACGTCTTCGAAGAAAAAAGGTCCGATGACTCCTCCAGCGAAAACAGCACACCATACAGTGACTTTGAGCGGGTGTAATGGCTCTTCGTGGGTTACACGCGGATTTTCAGTGCCCCAGAAGCGTAAATGCGTATGTTAGACGCGATTGGCGGTCAGCAGCTAACAGCTGATGCACCGTCTGGTCTTTGTACGAAACATCTTCAAATCTAGTACCAAAATTCGCTGTAAAGACCGTCAACTGATACCCATTTGCGTGGCACGTCGTCTGGTCGATGTCGACGGCGCTTCCATGACATCCTCGGCTACAGCAGCAATATTCTCTGCAGAACGGTTACTCCGAGGTCTGCCACGCCTGGCAGCATCTCGTGTTGTGCCAGTCTCTTCGAGGCGAGCGGCTAAATGTCGCAGTGTTTCACCAGTAGACTTTGGACGGCGAGGAAATCTGCGACGAAATTCACGTTGTGCCAAAGTCACCGACCGATTATTGGTCAAATAAATAGTCAGCAATATTCCGAGTTCTGGAGCAAAGTAGCGTAACATTGTTTATTACACAAATGTGTTTACTACACAAATGTCAAAACAGAACTGACATTAGTGGCCAATCGCAAAATTTATAGCATTTTCTGATAGGAGGATTACTTTAGCGCCACCTGTTAGCTCAAGTTCCCGCAACCCTACGTATCGTCCTTTATTAAATAAGCACCAAGGGTTCTGTTTTTTTGAGCTCTAGTAAGTGATTTGCACTCCCGTTACCTACGCGCCGATGCTAATAAAACTTTAATAATTTTGCTGTTTTCACAGATATTTCGTACTCAGTAGCTCGTTTGTCCGTTAGCAAAATTAATACAGTAAGCAACAAACTTAATTCTTCTTCTTCTTCCTTCATTCGCTTACATGTATGTATTTGGTTTTCGCCACAGTGGAATTTTACCAAATGAAGTAATTAGAAGAGTACGCAAGATCAGGCACTACCTTATTTTGAATCTCACCCTGTGAAAATGCAAGAATTAGTATAATTAAAATACTAAATAAAAAATGTTGGTTGTTAAAATATGAAAATTACGAGAACTCAGGATCACTGATAAACAAAATTAAGTAAAGCGAATTCGATCAACATATCAAAATTAAGTTCAAAATACATTGCCGCGCAATTTAATGTCTTGAGTTTAAAACAAGTTGATATTTCCAAGTAAGAGCTATGAAATTATTGCAAAAGAGACCGACTTGTTGCGCCCTCGAATTTTTAAACAATAACAAAGTTTAATAACTTCAACAATTATGTACATAGTTTAAGGAAATCGATGTTATCTTTGGTTTCGAAAGATTAACGAATGTTGAAACCTTCGTCCATCCATGACCAATCTGTAGGCCTGAAGAAGCACATATCCCCTCTTTTTCTGTAAATTCCGTGCAATAAGCTCTGCCCCGCACCAACAGTGTGGATACTTGAAAAAACATATATAATACATTCTGCCTTCCATTCTTTTCGCGCGCAAAACCTATTTCACCATTTTTTTACTTGTACCTATTAAATCTTTACCCGAAATAATACCATATTTCCACTTCTTTCGTTTTTTGTTTCTTTTGATTTAATTTAAATGACTGGAACATTATTATTTCCCCTCCCATAAAAATTTCCAAAAATAATAGGAAACGAAATATGATAAGCAAGCAAAGCACAAACTTTTTGTTGGATTCGAAGACAACTGAAACTGATTAACAGGCGTTGCTTACCTAAACTTTCTGCAGAACACAATGGTTGGTCTTTTGGACGAGTTTTCCTTGGGCCAAAGGAAGAACATTGATTACAGCATAATGGTCCAGTTCATTTTTCGATTGCTACGATGAAATTCTTCGCATAGAGGTGTCTGAAAATGTGCATCTAGTTGGATACGGAGACAACATTGCAGCTGACATAACTGCTCGAAACACTGACAAAACCTAAAGTAAGTAATCAAGTGACGATTCGAGTACAGACTTGTCTAAAGAGCCATGGATTACAATTGACCACAGAGAAAACAGAGCTAATCTTTCTAACTAATAGAGGTAGTATGCAAGTATTTGGTGCCACTTTATCGACAAAAAGAGTGGTCAAGTACCTATGAGTGTAACTGGGCGCAAGATTAACTTGTTGGGCGCATATAAATCATGCTGCGGCATGTTAAGTCAACTCATGTCAAACATTGGAGGTACAGTTCAGAGCAAGCGAAAGCTTTTAATGGATACGGCGAACTCATGTGCTCTCAGAGTGGCTTCTTCATACAGACCAGTATCGGAAGCACCGGTCTTAGTTATCAGCGGATCCATCCCTATGGATCTTTTAGCCCAAGCGCACAAACGGAGACGGCAAAAATCTTAGGAATTTCAGCGCATGCTTCTCCGACACTAGAATTTGCTTACACTTTGGCAAAAAAAAATGGAGCAGTACGGTAGATGGACAGCGATTAATATCCAATTTAAAAAAGTGGTGAAGTAAATTATTACCTCACACGATTTTTATCTGGATATGGGTTCTTTCATAAGTATTTTTGGCGAATGCGAAAAGTGAACCTACGAAATTGCATTTATGGTGGTATCTTCAAATACGAGAGGCGGAACATAGAGAGAACAGCTCTGCAACGAGCTATTGGTGTAATCACACCCGAAGAAATAATTGAGGAAAGGCGAGGATGATAGGCAAAGAAAAATGGAATGTTGTCGCAATTTTCGTTGAAGATCTTATCCGAAAAAAGCATAAGCATATGTTTTTCAAAAAAAAAGGCCCTAGACGAAGGGTGAGTAAGTTAATCTGTACTTCTTGGCGTCCTACTATTGTACCTCTACATCGAAGCAATGCGGAAGCAGTCTCGGGGTTGCGGAAAAAACCAAAACGAAGAGGAGGAATGTTTTTAGGGAAATCACCCCACACGTAGTAACGATGGTTACTATATGGTGCGAAGGCGTTTTTAACCCCACCTCACGGTCAACTAAAAAAAAGAAAAGATTTCGATTGCCGTTAGGAGTATTTACAACAAAATATTTGCTTATAGTAATCTTGTAAAAAACCTTAAAGAGCTGCAGCCATAGTTTAACCCCTTGAGTACGTATTCCTTTGAGAAAATACTTGCGTGTGGAATGGATTTATGGGCATGTAAAAGCAGTACATTTTACATAAGAGTTCATTTATTTCTAAAATATTAGTGATTGATCAGGTAATTAGAATTGCACAACAAAAATCTGTTCCTAGGGCAAACAAGTGCATGACGTGTCTCGGACATCAAATCTACCCAAGAGGTTAAGTCAGGAGGTTTTAAAAAGAGTTCGTAAAAGGTGTCGAGCCAGCTTGGAAATGGAAAAACATCTTTGACCATCTTTGCAGCTTTGGTTCTTGTTTTTGTTGTGTTTGTTTCTAAAAAATAAACAAACAGGTGATTGGAAATAAATGTATCAGAAAGGAATTACATGCGTTAGTTTGCGTACCTATGTTTTTCAGACATGTTTGCCTATTTTGGTCCATACTCCGTATATAAGTCGGTTCATCCGTAAGATTTATATATATATAATTGGAGCTTACACCTTTGTTGGGTGTTTGACCGAGCTCCTCCTCCTATTTGTGGCATACGTCTTGACGTTGAGGAGAAATACTCTCGGAGGTTTACCGAGGGGCTACCGCTATTAGAAACAACTTTTTCTTAATTTTGGTGTTTCATCAAGATTCGAACTTACGTTCTCTATGAATTCCGTAAGATTTACCTCCATAAATATTTAACATTATTTTTTCAACACTCTGTATAGTATTTAATATAAAATATATACAGTACATAAAAAAAATTAAATTGCATGCATTCCATAATCAGCCATCCCGAAACTAGTAATCGTACAAAAGCTACTTTTCTAATTTTTCAACTCTTTTTTATAAAAGCTAACCTAGTGTTGTAGTGTTATTTTTTATTTACTCTTGACATTAAACCCCAAAATAAAAAGGTAGATGCAGCTTATGAAATCTCATCGGGTGGTTCCTGAGCGCCGTTCTCAAGTGTGCAGGCGGAATTTAGGCTATTTCCCTATCATCAGATTGTTCAAAATGCAAACAAAAATAAATAAACAAAAACACTAAAAATATTTATTTATTTATTAATTTATTTATAACAAATTATACAATAATAAGTTACAGTATAAATTAAGAAAAGCGACACCAGGTACAAGGCTTTCAGTCGTCTTTTTAATAGAAAAATTGTTAATTTATTTAAGTCCCGTAAATTCAGTGGAATGAAGTGAAATGTAAAAAATTATACTGATTAAAACTAAGCGGTTATTGTTATACGAGTAGAAGAATAAAATAAAATAATACTTTAATCTACACTAAATTAAATTTAAGATATCCTGGTTCCTTAAGAAATTGTATATTGTCACGATATTGTCATAGCTAGGTGTAGATAATGCTCTACTTAGGTTAATGTTGTCAGCGGTTTCGTACTCCTTCGTTACTGAACATTGATTAATCAAGTGCTCCACTGTGTTTGGACCGCCGCACAAAGGGCAGCAGGACTGACTTTTCCTGGTTAGAAGGTGTGAATGGGTAAAAATTGTATGACCCAGTCTTAGACGAGTACACGGCTTCAAAAAATTATGGATCAGACTCACCGGATAGGATGGCGTTAGTCTCTTTGGATTTAATCTGTAATAGTGATGCCCTTGCGTTGTCCAGTCTGCTAAATCGACATTACGTCTTTCTTTCTTTATGGCGTTAAACAGGTCCGTTTTGCTTATAACTTTAAGGATAAGTGTAGGAGATTTGTTGACATTTTTAGCAGCCGTATCAGCTGCTTCATTTCCTGAGATTCCAGCATGACCGGGTATCCACATTAGTTTGATTTTGTTTGGTGCTGCAACAAGTGAACTTCTAATCGATGAAATAATTTTGTTCAAATTAGACGGTGATTTGATTGCTGTCAGAACAAATCATATATTTCCCTTTGTTTTTCTTTGTATACTCAATGGCTAGTTCGATTGCCAAAGCTTCAGCAGTGAATATTGTACACATTGGATAAAGAAGCCATTGTGATATTGCGGCTCCATCTTGGTTGATTACGGCCAGAGGGTATAGTCCGAAGTCTTAGATCCATAAGTGAAAATGAAGTTCCATCCAGATGTTCTATAACATTCAAATGTCTCCGAGATTGTAGCTCGATATACTGTGTTTGGTGTGTTTTGCTTAGACAAGCTGAGTAAGACATCTTCGAATGATCTGGGGCTAAAGAGCCAGGGAGGGGAAGTTTCAACGACTCTTTTCGCTCGCTAAAGAGTTATGAAATTCTCCTTGGCGAAAACGAGGGATCTTGAAATAGATGATAGTATCCTAGGCTGCGTTTTTCGTAAAATTGCATTGTTGAAGATGTTTGTTAGCGCCATATTTGTGGTGTCAAGTTGTTTTGCAAGAACACGAGATGTTGCATCGGTAACTCTATTAAATTTTCAGGCGGTATATATGATTATGGGGAATTCTGTTTATCACGCCGCCTTCGAGTTATGTAACTTGCAACTCTTATAGTGCAACTTTAAATTGTACAACTTCGCCCCGACTAACAAGCTTTTAAGCACCCGTTTATACCAATCTGCTCATAGTTGCTCTAACATATTTTTTCTTACTTTGGAGGTCTATACTTTTACTATCCCACGGCATAAGCTCCTTCTTCAAGTAAAATGTTGGGGAAGGGAGTCGTGATACCTGAAACAACAGCAACAGAAAGTAGCCACATTTCTAGAATTTTTGAAATGGTTTGGCTAGGTTATCAATTTCAAAAAAAAAAAAAAAAAAAAATATTAGTATATGTAAACTAATAATCAGAGTTTATTGGTTTCTAAATTATAACGAAAAATTTGAACTGTACCTATAATTCAAACCTGGAAAATGTCGTCTCATCTCGATTAGCTTTTCTCCTAGCATCTTGTTGCAATATTTCTGTATTCAGTGAAGTTACATATCGAAAATGTTTGGGGAAGTTGTGGGCCCTTCTTTTCTTTCCAACAAAAAATAAAAACTAAAAAAGGTTAACCCAATTAGGCTACCAATCTGAGCAGATGATTTACAAAAAAAAAATCATGTTGAGTGTTGAAATATAATTTTTTATGGAAAATCTCAAAACAATTTCGATCATTGATAGAGAAACCAAGAAGCACAATATTTTCTATCTTTGTTCGACTGCACTCGGTTTTGTTTGCAGCAGACTTCTTACATCCCGTTTTGCAATTAGGACAAGCACCCAATCTGCAAACTTTTGAATCCTCATGAAATTGGCTTTGCTTTCAAATATTACTTCACCATGTTCCGTCCCTTGAATTATATATATATATATATTAAACAAAAGTGTCGCCAAAAAATTTGTTTTTACCTGCAAAGGTGAGAGGAAATGTGGGGCCTTTATACCCCAACACCAGCAGGACTCACTCCACAACTAGGAGGAGGAGTTCGGCCAAACATCTCAAAAAGGATGTAAGTGTCTATTAATTCCGGGGTCGCTGAACTCGAATCAGGCGTCGTGTCTAGGAATTTCCCAATACTACCAAATCAGCATCTAAATTATCACTTTCGCTCAAACATTTTCATTTGGTTGGCTCAGTAAACCAAATTGTAACAATTTAAAAACTGTTGGCATTAACCAAAAACGCTTGCTTGGGATATATATTTATTTATAAGTTTGAACTCACATTTGTAGGTGTGTTAGTGTGTTAACAAACTTCACACCAAATTATTGGCTCTATTCGTTTTGGTTCAGAAAAGTTTTAGTAACGCGTGAAAAGATTAAGGCAAAGCAAAAATAAATGTTAGTACTGAGGAAATTAAAAAAAAAATGAAAATAATAATGAAAAGTTCGCAAAGCAGAGCAAACAAAAACGCGACTTAAAGCGAATGAATATTTGCCGTTATACACATGGCCAGAAAAGTGAGTTTGTAAATGACGTGAATATTTGAATAACGTGAGAAGTTCTTTCATAAAGCCAACGAAAAGTATAGGAGCCGTAGCACAAGAAGCGAATAGCCCAAATCCAACACCTTTCACGAACATATTCGTTATGTGTAATTTATGTTGTCGGCTGGGCGGGAAGCTCGGAGTGAAGAATTGAATATTAAAAAACTTCGCCAACGGAAACGGTAGTCGAAATCGAGCTGCTTGGAATGTTTGTATTGACGCTAATTTCTTGGCTACTGCAGTCATGAACGCCACCTGAAATTGGCATTAAAAAATGTAATTGCACGTATAAAAGTTCTCGTTAATTAGAAATATTTGCCAGAAAATATTGAAATACCGAACACTTTCTGCCAGGGAGGAGAAAAAAATAAGTCCCTAAAAAGAAGGTTTAATTTAACTGTACATTTTTTTTGTATTATGAAATATATTTAAAATTATATTTTGTTGAGAAAACAATCAGAGATAGAATTTGTTATTACGGGTTATAAATTGGGTCGTTTGGATCGAACTCCAGGAAAGTAGTTGCCGTTGAGGTAAATACAATCTCGAGTGAAAGGGATTGTAGCACACAAGCGGAATGAAGAAAAAGCTCGAAGAGGAGTCAGCGTTGCGTGTCGAATTTCGTATATAATTAGGAGTAAAGATGCAATGTTTTATATGCACGTTATTGTTCCCAAAAATTTAAAAAAATTTAATATTAAAATCAGTTCAATTTAGACTCCATTAACAGGGCTTTTCATATATTTCGAAACTAATTATTTTAATGACCGGTTATATGACTTCTTATATCTGCAAAAATATATATTTTTTAAACTTTTGTACATATAAAATATGCTAGACTGTGCGTTAGGGGCGTTCAAAATATATCTTAATGCAAATTTATCCGCATTTGGTTCTGTGTTGAGTTGCATCTACAGGGTACTCCAGTTGTAGGACGATAACAAAGTGAGCACATCGAATTGCAGGAGAAGATCAACTTTTATGCCAAAAAAGGCGCAGAAGGGCTATTTATTGGACCAACCCCATTTTTTCGGCTTTAATAAAAATAATATAAAACAGGAAACTAAAAATGAACCCAAACTAAAATCAGGGAACTCTGGAACTGTGATGTCATCTAAAAATATTGACGTGCTAAAGCTGCAACTCCCACTCACCCAGCTACCCAGAGATGATATCACTGAAGTGATCAAATTGGAAAAGAAGAATTGAACTGAACTGGAGTAGAGATACATTTGAAACGACGCTCCAGCTATGCACACAGATGGCTCGAAAACCCTAGAAGGCATAGGCCCTGGAATGTACGGCCACAAAAACAAACAATCTGTGCCACCCAAGCATCTTCCAAGCGGAGATGTATGCCATATGTCTATCTACAGAGATAAACTTAGACATAAATATCCGGACTGAGCAAGTTATCATTCTGAGTGACAGTCAGGCGTCACTCATGGCCCAGATCTTCACTGGTGCTTGAGTGTATTGAGAAACTTAATCTACTATAAGAATGCTCAACTGCATCCGGCTTATTTAAGTCCCAGAACACGGGGATATAACTGGGAACAAAGAAGCGAACACATTGGCGAGAGAGGCTGCAGCCTCGCCTCTAATAGGATCCGAGTCCTTCTTTCCCATCGGACAACACACCATCAAGGAGAAGCTCAGGAGTGAAGAGTTAGGGCTAAGGAAGGTTTGCTGGCACCAAACTATGTGGTTACAGGAGACCCCAATGCACCTTCTCCTGGAATGCAGCGCTATAGCGCGGATAAGCTTGAGACATCTTGGCCAACTGCAGCCAGAGGAAAGGCACATACGCTCAATCCAACCCAGCTCTATCCTGAGCTCAATAAGGGAACTGGGCTTGGATGAGGTACTGTGATAAGTAGAGGGCATAAAAAACCATTAGGTCGAAGTGTAAGCCTCATTCATTCATTTATTCAACCAAGGGCGTACGCAGAAGGGGGAATCGCACTACGTTTTGCAAAAAAATTTTTTTTATTAAATATCAAATTTAAATTTTCTCAAATACATAACAATCTTGAATTCGCCACAAATACCACCTTGGTTGAAAAATTTATTTTCGGCCCCTCTCTCATGAATTCTAAAACTCATTTTATACGATCCAATTAAATAAATATCCCAAGCCCTAAAAGCTTCCAACCCATCACATTTCACTTTTCTGAGAGGGCTGATAAGTCTTTGGTAGAAATGCAAGGGGTGCTGGCAACTGGCGCAGCTAATTTTTTCTTTTTTTTTAATTTAACTTTTCTTTAAATTTTTTCATAAGTTTCGTTTATTGTCTCATTTGTCTTCACACATTTTTTTAGTTTTAAAGAAAAATAATGACTGTTTTTTTTAATTAAGATTATTTCCACTACGCGACTCTTCAGAGGTACTAAGATTATTTTTAGGTTGGTGAAAGAGTTTTCTGCGAGGATAAGCGCTTGGATAGCTCTAGTGTATTTCAAGCGCAGGTAGCTGCTTTCAAAGAAGCAGTCGAATAACTGCTCAACGATGTAACAACGAAGGGACAAAAGGAAGCTTTTAAAACTGTCAAAGACGCAACTCTCGATGATGGCGAATGCCCTAGTCGAGTATTGTCTCTCAGGTACAGTGAGACTTAATGTCACTCCGAGCGGTAACTGTATAATATACCAAGATTATGAAGAAGATCCCTTTCGGGAGGTTGAGATTCAGACAGCTTGGCTGTCACTTTCTAATTACATATAACACTTCGTTCAATAATGTGTGTGACTAATTAATTAAAACACATTTTTTTGCCAAAATTCGCTTTTATTCATCAACATAGTCCCCTTTTAGGGAGATACAATCATTCCAACGCTTTTTCAATCTTTCGATACCGCCTTTGTAAAACGATTTTTCTTTGCCTTCAAAATAGGCGATTACTTCATCATTTGAGCCAAATCTTTTGCCACGGAGCATCTTTTTGAGGTCTGCGAAAAGCCAGTAGTCGCTGGGGGCCAAATCTGGAGAATTCGGTGGATGGGGAAGCAATTCGAAGCCCAATTCGTTCAATTTTGCCATCGTTTTCATTGATTTGTGACACGGTGCATTGTCTTGGTGGAACAACACTTTTTTCTTCGCCATATGAGGCCGTTTCTTTGCGATTTCGTCTTTCAAACTCTCCAATAACGCTATATAATAGTCGCTGTTGTTGGTCTGTCCCTTCTGGAGATAGTCGATGAATATTATTCCATGCGTTTGTTTACATACCTGCCACTAATATTGGCGGCTGTAGCCGAATGGGTTAGTGCGTGTCTATCATTCGGAACACGGTGAAACACCAAAATTTAGAAAAAGTTTTTTTTTAATAGCGCTCGCCCCTTGGGCGCTCAGTCGTTTGGACTCGGCTTGAAACTGTCGGCCCCTCCATTTGTGGCCCCTCAAATTAGTAGATTATACAATATATATAAAGGTTGATCAATTTAGAGGCATCGGATTTTAACTTGAAATAAAACAACGAAAATTTTAACTGATGGCGCGATCTTTACTATTTTTGTGTAGAACCATTAGTGACAATGACAAGGAACCGACTTTAACAGAAACTACCTAAGATAACCAAAAAATGGATCAATGTAAAAACGGCCTTAATCCCTTCTGCTCTAACGCTAGATAAAAAGGGCCTCAGACTACTCTGTGGAGTACTTACAGGTCACGTTGCCTGCTATGAACATTTCAATACAACAGGACTATCTAGCACTAGTTTATGTAGGTTTTGCTGTGGTGAAGAGGAGTCCATGGAACATTAAATTTCGAGTTGTGAAGCATTACGTCACATGACACACAGAGTCCTGGGCTCGTGGGATGAATACTTGCAAATGCTCCCTCCTAATAATCTGGTTCGATTCCTCGAAATATTATTTATAAATAATTAAAATTTAGCACTTAGGAGCGCACAATAGATCAATCTGGTCGCAGTGCAAAAAAGCCTTAGCTTAACCCGTACAACCCTTACCATTCATTGCACTTGAGCTCCGATAGGCACTAAAGCATTTTTTGTTTCGAGTGTTTAAAACACTATATGGGCAACTATGGCTCTGAGTTTTGTAGATTAATCGGTTCGGTAAACTAATCTATTATGGAGAGAAGGTGCGTTGTGGTTACCAAAAAAAAGAGGTTGTCTGTAAAGTCGGTTTACTGACGATAGTTTAACGTGACAACGTCATAAGAAAATATTGATGGAATGGTTGCAATTTTCAAAACAAAATTTTAATTTTATATGTTTGATAGATATTTTGTATGGATATAGAGAAGGAGGTAAATGGAATTGCAATGGAATAGGTCAAGTTACATTTACACAAACGTGAAAAATGACGAAACATTTATCAAATTCATGAAAGATATCTTCAATTTCGATTGTGCATCAGACGTTAATAAGTCAACAACACCAAGAGGCACCATCATCGACTTGTCTTTTTCAAGACACTTTACACTCGAAACACTCCCTTTCATTTCCTACTTTTCTATCATCGTCCTATTCTCAACAGAGAAATGGTTTATTACCATGCACACAGGAAGAAGGCATATGCAAATGCAAGTATGTGAATTTATATACAAATGCGCATATACATACATATATATGCTCACCCAGGTAGGAGAGAGCCAGATGTCGAACGTTGCCGAACGCGGGGGCCGATTGTGCTCTTTGTCGTTCGTTCCGCGCTCTCGCTTGCAGTTCAAGCACATTAGCTTACATTTGCTTGCATATGGAATAGATTCGTATATTTGATATGTCCATATGATTTGTATGCATCTTTACATATAGATTTGTTCTTTTTGAAAATTGCGCGAAATTGTATATGTACTATATGCATGTTTATATACACATATTAGTATACAACATATCTTATAAGGTGTATATAATAAAAAAATTAATAATAATAGCATTAAAACAACAGGTATTATTAACAAACTTGGTTTTATTTTAAATTCTTCAAGTAAATCAAATTAATAATAATCAATAAGAAGGCATATGCAAGTACAAATACGTGAATTTATATATGTACATATGCGCATATACATACATATATACGCTCACTTAAGTAGGAGAGAGCAAGATGTCGAACGTTGCCGTTCGTTTGCTTTGTTCGCTCCGCGCTTTCGCTTGCAGTTCATTCAAGGTAACGGCAATGAGCAAGGTAACGACAAATGAGCAAGGTAGCACCAATGAGCAAGGTAACGACACATTTTTTCGTGCGTGCAGCCGGCTAAATCGAATTATAAGACGTTATCACGTCAAAATTTCGAACCATTTTCGAATCGTCTCACCAAAGCTTTTACCATTTCGGTATTAGAGTTTCACAATTTATATGCCTTGCCTCAATCATGGTCGATACAAAAAGAAGTAAATATTGTGGGAAATTCAAAGTAGGTCTTAGTGAATTGCTTGATACATCGAAATAATAAAGGAAATAGCGTATAAGCCCAAAATATGTACTTAAGGGGACCGTCCAGATCATGCGCTAAAAAAAAGCTATTTTTGGGAATTATTTTTGAGTATGTAATGAAAGATACAGATATAGATATTGTTAGATATAATAAATAAAGTCTTAAATTGTGTAAAAAAAATATTTTTTTATTCATTTTATTGCATTTTAATGTACAAAATGGTGGCCGCGCGTAAACGCCTTAAAATCGAAGTGCAAAACGGTACCAAGCAGTTCTCGGGAACGGCTAGTCTGAAACAAAAAAATAAAAAAAGGGTTAGATTCAGTATAACAAATACTAGTTAATCTACCTATAAAAATCAATATTTATCGAAAAATGTAAACTCCTTGGTACCGTTTTTAAAACGTTGTTTAAATTTTTTTTTAATATAAAAAGCGCTTCTAGGTAGTGATGTTCAGGTAAGAAAAAAATATATTTACACTGCTCCGAATTCTCTGAAATTTAAACACAATATTTCTACATACATATACTTTCGAAAAATGTAAAAAAAAATTGATTTTTTGAAAGTGCTAAACTAGACGGTCCCCTTAAACAAAAATACATACCTAATTAAAATTCTTGTACTATTCTTATATAAAAAGTGAAAAGTTCCAAAATATTAAATAGTATGTCGTATAGTACTTACAGTAAGTGCTGCTGTAATATTTTTTTTAGTAATCGGTAATTTTATAGTTTTTCGATGGATACCAAACTCTTTCAATCATCTACTTAATTAATTTAAAAAACATTAGGAATTGCCCCAGTGTGTGGTGGCCGCCGTATACATTGACATTGTGCTCCCCAATTGCCCAATCAACCATCTCACCAATGCCTCGGTAAATATGTATGTACTCACAGTTACATTTGAATGATCTTACTTCCAACACAACAAAAGTCTTAAATGTGGGTGGGGAAAGGTTTTGTGGGCAGTGGAATGCAAGTGTTCCGTAGTGTAATGAGTGGTGAACGTTTTTTGGCACAATTGCCGTTTGCTTGTTTGATGGGATTCGTTGTCGTTTGTGCGAACTGTTGCAGCTGTTCAAAGTTGGAATTAGCAGAAAAAGGCTGCCACCCCAAACACATAATCATGCCTTCAGCCAGATGTTGGCGCTGTTGCTGTTGTTCCTGTGAGTTTTTTACGAGAAAGCGTGCAGCAAGTGGCATAGACGGCAGCCACCACACACTCTATATGTCACCGTTATCAAAACAACTGCAGTGGCATCTTGTTGGAGTATATTGGGTATGAGTTTCTCTGGCTGGCTGCCTGTCTAAATGCTACTTTGGGTGGCATTTATTAAGCGTGGGTCAGCGTCAGCTGCTGCAAATTGTGTTTGGTTTTCGTCTACAGGCATGGCATGCCGTGGAGCAAGCAATCCAGGTTTAGCTACCCCAAAACCAAGGGCTATGCGAAAATAAAATGAATACAAAGAAAAGGTGGTGGGGCAAAATATTTGAAAAGGAAAAGAAACAAAATCATAAAACAACAAAAAAATCATTGAGGACAGTTCCAGCTTGTCGTCGGTGTAAATGATAGCATTTGGCGCCACTTTGCTTGGGCGTCTATCTGAATGTTACTGAAGCAGTCAATACAATAACATAACAAGCCGAATGAAATATTATATTAGGAAAAAAGAGGCCAAATTGACTAAAATGAGAGCATTCCTATTTTTCTGGATAGAACTGTATACAACAATATGGCGCTAGAAGGGAATGCTTAATTTTCAAGGGCGAAAACGGATTCCCTATAAAACTCTGTTGGTAAAGCGCTGATTTGTAACATAGTGGATGCACCGGGATAGGTATTTACCTGAGTACATACAGAATATAGAGTCAGGGATCTCTAGAGGTATTGTTATTTGTTTGCTCATCCATGGCAGGTAAAACTTAAACAGTGAGCGAAGTTTGCTTAGGCGTGGTCATAGAGGAAGGCAACAAATATCAGTGGCCAATCTTAAAATTGTTGTTATTGTTACAAAGTGTGCCAATTAATAAAATGTGAAGTTACGAATATCTCTGAAAAAAGCAAAACAGCATATATTTCAACAAGAGAATGCCAGTGTCCACATTGGCAGGAAGTCATAGGAGTTGTTTCCTCCCGATCGGTGTCTTTGCTCGACTGTACTTACTAAATTCCATGTTTTGGCGCATAACCGCAAGGGCATGGGTATAAATAAAGGGTGTTTTTTTTAGAGGTTAGGTTTTCAAGATGAAATAAAACGTATATAATTTAATGTTATGGCCAAGAATTTAGCTTTATTATAAAGATAAGGGTTTGCCATTATGTTTTAAAAATGATTTCGGGCAAGTGGCCGCCGCGGCTGGCTCGAATAAATTCCAGCCGAGAGGCCCAATTTTCGACCACTTTTGGCAGCAATTGGGGCCGTATGTGAGCAATAACGCGCCGAATATTCTCTTCCAAGACGTCAATCGTCTCGGGCTTATCTGCGTAGACAAGCGACTTCACATAGCCCCACAAGAAATAGTCCAGCGGTGTTATATCGCACGATCTTGGAGGCCACGCCACAGGTCCACGGCGCGAGATAATGCACTCACCAAAAGTTTCCTTCAATAAATCGATTGTTGCGTTGGCTGTATGGCATGTAGCGCCGTCTTGTTGGAACCAAAGGTCGTCCACATCAACATCGTCCAATTCAGGCACGAAAAAGTCATTAATCATGGCTCTATAGCACTCTCCATTGACTGTAACATTATGGCCGGCTTCATTTTTAAAGAAATATGGACCAATGATTCCCTCTGCCCATAGAGCACACCAAACAGCGACTTTTTGAGGATGTAACGGCGTCTCAGCAATGGCTTGTGGATTATGTTCACTCCAAATGCGACAATTTTGCTTATTGACATACCCATTCAACCAAAAGTGAGCTTCATCGCTGAACAAAATTTTCTTGTGAAAATCGGGATCGGTGGCCATCTCGTTTTGGGCCCATTCACCGAACGTGCGACGCGCTTGATGGTCGTTCGGCTTCAATTCTTGCACGAGTTGGATTTTGTAAGCCCGCAAACCAAGATCCTTCCGCAAAATCTTCCATAAAGTGGATGGGCACATCTCCAATTGCTGCGCACGATGGCGGATGGACTCATTCGGGTCTTCTACGATACTCTGCTCCACAGCAGCAATAGCGTCTTCGGTGCGCACTGTACGACGTCTCTGAGGATGCGTATTATCCACTCGAGCAAACGTGGTGCGAAACCGATCCATGGTTATGTGACTCTGATGGACGATTATGTCGACCGAATATTGGACGCAGCGCGCGATGCGTCGCTCGAACCGAACCATTATTTTCGTAATAAATTTGCACGATTTGCAAACGTTGTTCAGGTGTAAGTCTATTCATTATGAAATGGCAAACCAAACTGAGCATAAATCAAGTGACAGCTGTCAAAAAGACCATCTACGAAAAAAGTAGTGCCAACTTAAAAACCTAACCTCTAAAAAAACACCCTTTATAAGCCAGAATTCAACGGTACAGGAACTAAAATCATCGATTTTGCAGGCGTGGCTGTATCTGGACATAAATACAGTGCCGAAATTAATTGACTGATTAATTGACAGAAAACAAATATGAATGAGGGTTGAGCAATATACAGGGTGGGCCATATAGCGTTTGCTTTTTGAACCACCTATTTTTTTGAGAATGGTAACACAAATGATATATTACGTCAAATGGGTTCATAATTTACTTAAAGGTTTGACATTTACGAAATGGGACGCTATACGCTTGAACAAAATTGGGAAATATTGAAAACCTATTTCCAAAGTGGTGAGTCTTCTTCTTCTTTTCTGATTTTCACATCGGTGGCTATGCCAATAAGCAAAATTGTCTGATTTGGGGCTCAGAAAATCCACACTTTACTGGAGAGAAGCAAATGCATCCACAACGAGTCACTGTTTGGTGCGGGTTTTGGTCTGCCGGTCTCATCATTTTTTTTTCGAAAATGAGCGAGGAGCCGCGGTTACAGTAAATGGCGAGCGTTACCGTGGCATGCTCAACGAGTTGTTTCCAAAAATTGAAGAGGATGACATGGACGACATTTGGTTTCAACCGGACGGTGCAGCTTGTCACACTGCCAAAGTTACACTCGAACTTTTGGCTACCGTTTTTGAAAACCGAATAATCAGCCGAAATTCCGATATCAATTGACCGCCTCGGAGCTGTGATTTAAGCCCGTTGGACTATTTTTTGTGGGGAGCCGTTAAGGACAAATGCTATGCGAACCATCCAGAGACGATTGATGCTTTAAAACACGAAATAGAAGTTGCCATTCATGAAATTGGAGCCCAAACAATCGAAAATGTGCTTAAAAATTGGGTTGATCGAATGGCCTACTGTAAAGCCAGCCGTGGCAGTTATTTGAACGATATTATTTTTCATTCATAAATGACAATGTTCAATATTCAAAATAAAAAATAAAATGTTTGAAAAAATATTGATTCGTTTTTTTTTTATAGCCGATTCAAAAAGCAAATTTAACATGGCCCACCCTATATTAGAATAAAAAAATATACATATTTTTACCTGAACCAGTATAGTTTTCTTCTAAGTAGTTTTTAATTTATTAAATTTGAATGCTAATCAGTTTAGTTATTTCTGTTCTAATAAAAATATATTGAATAAATTTAATTCTCAGTTGAGATATTCGACGACATTCGTTCCAAGTATTTTGGCCATTGCGGTAAATTTTTATGAGAATTGATTTATTTGCAGGCTTAAGAATAGAATGAAGTAAACTAGAAAAATAAAAAAATAAAATTAATAATTTTGAAACTTATCCAATGTTGAAAATTTTTGTTGTCATTTTTGGAAAACACCCCCATTCAAATCAGTGGAAACATTGCTACGTGTACGTTAATAAGCAAATACACGGTGTTTTTCACTTGCCCCTCTACGTATTTGAATATATTTTGAGAAGTTATGGGAATAATATTTTAATATTCAGAATAAAACTTTCAATTCTAGAAAATTGATATTTGTTGAAGGCGGCCTTGCAATGAGACTTTGAGCTTGATTGTTATAACCTACAGGGTATATCTGTTCTTTGCAAGTAGTAACCTGTGACTTCCGATATATTTGATATATTCCGCACACAAATTTTTATAATGCAACCTCTTTTTTCGTACTTAACCACAGCATGCGTTTTTGATGCAGGTTTCGTATCCAGAGGTGCTCTCCGAGAAGTTTTTCTGACTCTAATAAGCACACCAAAAAGTATCACGGCTTGCCAAAAATTAGTTGCGGTCTGCTCGGTAGTTTTCTGTCTTCGGTTAGATTCAGAATTTGTTTTTTTTTCATTCTAACCTATGCAATTTTGCATTAAATGTAGTTACTTTGTCGTTTTCGGCGAAATTTTAGTTGTTGCTGTCATTTCAACATGATATCATCACCCACTCCCACCTTCAACCCATTATGGCTATTATTGTTCAACCAATGTTACACTATCCGATGGTTGTTGTAATTTCTCAACTGCTGTTGTATGTCGTTCATGTTGCTGGTTTTAGTGGTTACGTTCGTACACTCATTTCTCTTGCGCCACCACTCCCCACACCAACACTTAAATCATATTGGCGTCGCACACGTGCTGTTGCGGTGGAGTTGGTCTACGAGGTGTACTCGTGTTTCGTACCCACATCAGCTAATGTGCGTGAACATACATACATACTTATGTACATACAAATGTGCGTATTATGGAGGGTAGGGTTTGTGTGCTCAAAAATTATAGCATTTTTGCATGTTGTTACCTTTCTCCCTCTGTTTTCCGCTCTTGCCTACACCTCGAGTTATTTCAGGTGAGACAGGGCTTGCATGTAGTTATACATAGTTCGTGTGCGAGGTCGGAATAGCTTTTTTCGTTAATGTGTTTCCAACATGTTCGGCAAATTGTGGATGGCACAGATGTGACGAACAATATTTATAGGTGCACCAACTGCCAAAACTACTTATAAATAGTAGTGAAATTTCCAAACATTGGCGAGTAGGAAAATTTTGAGCATTTAATATGGCACTGCATTAACATACAACTTTAATGAAGTTCTGAGAAGGAGCAAATCTAATGAAACTAAATCTGTGTTCTCAATGTGTGAGCAGCCTATTTCGATCTTAAGTCCTTAGACATGGTACCAAACGGCTGTGGTATTCATAATGCACAGATTTCATTGAAATATACATTCTTTAACATATGCAAAAGATATTTCCATGCGGCTGCGAAATATATATAATATTTAAATATATATAATTGGCGCTTATACCCATGACCGAGCTCCTTTTTCTTCTTCTTCTTCTTCTTCTTCTTCTTCTAGATCGATGCGATAACCGCTTGTGCGATTTTGGCCCAGTTTAACAAAGCATGCCAATCGTTTCTATCTCGTGCTAACCAGCGTAAAGCGTATTAACCATTTGTGGTATTGTTGTAGAACTGTACAGTTTTTCAGATAACGGAAACACTGAAAATGTACTTTTTTCGAACTGTCCTGCCTTCGTTCCGCATTTTATATGAAGACAGCCGTTTACTGAGCAGTTATGGATAATAACTACCATTCCAATTGAAAATATAATTTTTTCAATTCCATTTTCGTGTGTGCAGTGCAGCGATTAATCATCAAACAAAAAAATCTCGTTGATATTTGATACCTTTTTCTTTGCAGATGGCGCCGTGCACTTTCTGCCATGCATAAAAATTGAATTGAGTATATAACTATATACCATTTTTTTTAATTCTTATTAACGCTGCTTTGATAACCCTATTGAAAGTTGTTAAGAAGATAATCATACGTCTTTGAGACATATTATGGCTTTTCTTCATAGGGCAGCATTTATTTAACTATGTATTAGCTTTTTTGTACTTACGTGTATTCTTTATATATTTCCTCATTATTCAAAGACATTTACTAGTAAACATTTTTTTATAAAAAAAAAAAAACAAAAAGCCAACAAATTCAATCTTCTTATAAAATAAACAGAAATTTTTTAGATTTATTTAAAAAGAACTGCCGTTTTTTTATCTTGTACAAATTTTACACAAGCCATTTTTGTATTCCTGGTATATGGGTTTGTTGCATTTAACGCATACCATTTTTCACATTCGTCTTATTATAGAGAGCTCTTGCGGAACTTCATTTTTGCTATTTCGCTTCAAAGCATTACTCCACTTCATGCACAGTTCTCTAAAATCAGTGATTCACATGGTCAAGTAGGACCTCTTGTCGTTCGAACAATGTTTATCGAAGAAACTCTGCCAGCGTCTTTACCTTTCGACGCTGTCCAACAGTACTTAATTTTGCTTCTAATAGTAAGCTGAGAGAACGTAAGTATACAGTTATTTGAAGATGGAACACAATTAGTAGATACTGTAGGTTTATCCTCAAATAAAGCTGTATACATGCAGGCTTTATCAGGTTGTTGGATATCGATATCCTCATATTCTATATCGCTATGAGCATCATCCTCAAATACTAAATTTTCTGTTTCCCTGTTAATATCAAATGAATCCGAATCTTCCGTTAAACCTTCTAAAAGCGCAGCGATTTGCGTGCCGTCATGTTCATTTCGTGCCATTGTTCTTGTTTTAATAAGTAATCGAATATATCATGTCTATGTTATCTTAATCGATTTTCAGGTGTAGGAAAATTTCGAAACATGAAAATTTCAAAATGCGATATCTCTGCGAAAAAAAAAATGATATTTGAGCAAACAAAACGCCATTTGAAAAAAGAAGGATTGTATTTAAAGACGCCATCCTTTAATTTTGGTGAAAGAAAACATCTGCAAGGCTACATAACCTCAAATATGGGCAAAAATGGGGTTTTTTGCACTTTTAGGTTAGGATATCTCGAAAACTCAAACTAATAAATTAATTTTAGTTATCAATCCGAATTTTGCATGGACAGAGAAGCAGATATTAGTTTAAATTATTTCGGATATTTTTCCTTGTAGACTAGTGTAATTGATTGGGAAGTATCTCTAGGCAATATTGAAGTTGCCGAATGCTTTGAGATATTTAAAACTTTAGTCCTTCATATATCGCACCCTAAATACAAAAGGGTCACAACTCAAAATTTTCCACACTCGAGCTTGACTTGTTTACAGTAGCACAGAAAACAAACTATGTGACATATCACGCTAAAATTTGCCATGTAAGCTTATAACAGTCCTACCAAAAAACAAACAATTTATTTTTGCCATATGTCATCCGCGGACCGTTTTATTGATAACGTCTCGTTCATATTTGAGCAGAACGTACATTTTGAGTTGTGACCCTTTGGTATTTAGGGTGCGATATGTTCTCAACATGTTCCAATTTTTAAGCGTGTAAATTATAAGATTCCTTGGTGCACGAAAGAACTTAAACATCATAAAAATTTGAGAAATAAGTTTTTTAAGAAGTCCAAGTTAACTAACGAAACCCGCTATTACGATTTTTTTATCCTCCACAGGAATAAGTTTCGTACTTTAAATAAGTTTTTGTATAAGGAATTCATTCACAAATTTGAGCTTAATATAAAAAGTAGTCCGAAGAATTTTTGGCGATATATTAAATCGATTAAAAAGGCCTCTTCTATTCCTAATTCTGTTTTTATAGGGACGTAACTGCCTGTCTCTGCCAGCGATGCATCGAATTTATTTGCTGATTACTTTTCATCTAACTTCTTGTCTGATGAAGATATTCAGGAAGAACATTTGGCAGCCATTCGCCATAATTTCTTGGGGAAAGTGTCTTCTTCAGTTGACTTTGGTTCGCTTGTTCTATCAGATGATGATGTCATTGAGGGATTGTTAAAGATTAAAAACTCGGCTCATTCGGATGTAGACGGGCTTTCTGTAACTTTGTTTAAAAATTGTCGCTCTTTGGTTCAACCTCTTAAACTAATTTTTAACAAATCCTTGACCGAAGGAATATTTATCGATGATTGGAAGTTGACTTCAGTCACTCCTATTTTCAAAAGCGGTAATAAAAGCGATATTGTAAATTATAGACCAATTTCCAAATTATCTGCTGTATCTAAACTCTTTGAATGCGTTGTTAAAGACCAGCTATATTTTAGTGTTAAACGTCTAATTAGTCCACGTCAGCATGGTTTTGTAGCTGCAAGATCTACCTTATCTAACTTATCCGTCTTTTCTGCCACGCAGGCTTCCAGAATGGTTTCCAAACTGACGCGATATACACGGATTTCTCTAAAGCCTTTGATAAAATCTCCCATACGATTTTAGTAACTAAATTGGCTTGTCTCGGTTTTCATTCTACTTTCCTTGATTGGATTCGATCCTATTTATTAAAGAGATGCTGCACTGTAGTTATCGATGGTGTTTCTTCGAAACACTACACTGCCACCTCTGGTGTACCTCAGGGTAGTATTTTAGGACCTTTGTTATCTGTTTTGTTTATTAATGATATTTATTCGAGTTTTTCCTTCGATTTTTTTTTCCTCTATGCTGATGATCTAAAAGTGTACGCTGAAATAAAAAATTCTAGTGATTCAGCCGCCCTACAGTCCGAGTTGAATAATTTATTTTCCTGGTGCCTTATAAATCGTCTATTTCTTAATATTGAAAAATGTCATAAAATCACATTTTCTAAGCTTCAAAACCCCCTCAACACCTCTTATCATATCAATTATACATATCCTGCTTCGTCTGATGTGATAAAAGATTTAGGGGTTTTCTTTGATTCAAAGCTTAATTTTATCACGCACCTAAATTATGCCGTTTCCAATTCTCTTGCTATGCTCGCTTTTGTTAGACGTCACTCATCGCACTTCACTGATCCATATACTCTTAAGATTTTATACTCTGCGTTTTTTCGGTCCCAATTAGAGTAAGCCTATTTTATTTGGAGACCTTATCATGCAGTTCATATAAATCGAGTGGAGAGGGCTCAAAAAATTTTTGTGCGTTTCGCGCTACATTCGGTACGACGGCCCAATTTTTATGCTACCTAAATAAGTATAAATTAATATTTTATTTTGTTGATTATCTTTTTAAAAATAACCGTTATCTCGAAATCCACGCCCTTATTTTTATTATGCCAATTTAAGACTAACTTTACAATTATTCTTACTTGTACTTAACACCTAAATTTTGGTCAAGTCACGTGGAACTTGCAAGTGCTGGAAGATTTGAATTTGGCTAACGCAGCGTTATCTGTTATTGTTGCGCGTGTGGTGTCGTTAACCCGTGGGATATAGTCGCAATATGTTATTTGATGCCTTATTTTGCAGTGAAAAGAGAGGATATTTCTACCCATGTCGTACTTCAAATAGGGCCTTAAAACGAACGTGCTGCCTGATGCGTCTTTCCTAAGGTGTCCCTCTAAATCCCCCACTGTGTATAAACTGTTTTCGATACTTCTGACTAGTATCAATTTTTAACAATTTCATAATTGAAACTATAATTTTATAATTGAATACTCACGTACATAGATATATTGTAACGTAATCATATTTAAGCGGTCGCTGTAACCGACTGCGTTTGTGCGTGACTACTAAACTGTGTACTAAAATTGGGAAACTTTACACAAAACTAAATACGCCCACCTAAATATATATGTATGTATGTATATTCATAAACATGTAATAATTATTAAGATTCAATGTATGTCAGCCTATATTTAGTGTAAATAAGCGTAAGACCCTAAACGCCAACGCTTATATTTATAATTATGTTAAAATTGACTTCTAATTTAATGCTGTTGAAATAAATATGTAATTTAGTTTTGTGCCGCCTCTCTAAATAAATTTTTACTTTTACATTTATTTTTGTTAATTTTTAACAAGATACTTCTGCATGCGTTACCCTGTATTTCGAATGATTTTGTAACTTAAGCCTCTTCTTTTGGAATTTCCGTAAGATAAATTCATAAAGTTCGTTTCACAATTTTGCTAAAATTATCAGTGAAATTGTTTTTGATGTAATACAAAATTGGATCCCCCATAAATATTAAGTCGTGGATAATATTTTTCTATGTCTAATGCAAAATACAATATATTTTATAGGCAACGCAACAATGATCTTTCCCAGCTCACTACTCTATTATGAATATTATACAATGTTCTCACACAATTTCTCAATAGTATGTAAATGCACACATACATACATACACACGAAGTATTCATGCCTTTTGGATTTTTTTTACTGGTACTATTTGTGCTTTTACTTCATACTTAACGTTGCTGCAACAATTATGAATGCATTTCAGCAACAGGAGCCGTTTCACGAA
Organism: Anastrepha ludens; assembly: GCF_028408465.1. Classification (NCBI taxonomy): domain Eukaryota; kingdom Metazoa; phylum Arthropoda; class Insecta; order Diptera; family Tephritidae; genus Anastrepha; species Anastrepha ludens. The sequence goes on from NC_071502.1 coordinate 78,038,618, forward strand.
GTCCACCGCAACACAAGACAATAGCTGTTACGAAAGCCAGAGCAACAACAACTTGTAAATAATTATTTGAAAAGCTCAAGTCTGTGCCAGGAAGAATTTTCCCACCCAAAAAGCTTTTGCAACTGACAGTTTCATAATTACGTATTCAAAATCTTAAATAACTAAAATTTAGCAACGCTCCATGCATCCCATTGCTTCCAGTTCAGTCATTAACCACCCGCACCTCATTTCCAATCAGCCTCAGGCAAGCACCATTCAGCTGAAGTCATTTGCGTCCATCGTGTTTCATGGCATACCAAGTGGCACTGATGGTAGCCTGCAATTTCTTATTGTCGGTAAGAGTTTGCAACACTCGTAAGTGTTTTTTGCTACCGTTACTTTCATATCGGTACTGGTCTCTTCGGTTTTCGTTCGTTGTACATGCTAGTGTGTAACTTCGAGAACATACAATACATACATCTTGATCTCAAACACCTAAATTTTTGGTGTTTATTGGAAATGTATAAAGAATTTCCGTAATTATGTAAAATTGCATGTATAAGAAATGTAAATATTAAGAAAATAAACTGATATAATGAACAATTATATGTAGATACCATAAATACTTATTATTGCCCTCTATATACTTATACACCTCTCCTCCATCCTACGTTCGAACCTTACATTGATCGAAACAGTGCTGGAAGTCTTCTTCTCTCAGCTGTTTGCTGGACGATCTTCGCTTCGCTTGTTCCAGTGGAATGCAAGTTTTAGTTTATGAAACAGATAAACAGGTAAATAAAGTCAAAAATATAGCCAACCAACAACAGTAACTCGCGTGCCGAGGCGCAAGTATGCTGACTATCTGGTTGTGGAGTTTGTCAGGTTCTCGTTTATCACCAGACCTTTACGCAGCGTGGTAGAATCTGTCCTAAATCAGCCCGTTGTCGGATATTTTATTGTGCAGGATAATTTTTTAAAAGCAAAAATTTGTTTGCCTACCCTGATATTAGAGTTGTCAATCATGATTTGTCAGTTCTGCCTGGGAACCGCTTGTAAATACGTTTCAGGTCCTCATATAAACGACCTTTGCCATATGTTTAAGAATCGATGAGGATTTAACACGTGGGCTGAAAAGTCTCAGGCCTAACAAAGAAAACACGTATTTTTGTTTGTTCAAAATGCAAGCGAGCATTTTTTTTAGATCTGCGAACAACCAGTAGTCGCTGGGAGTCAAATCTGGCGAATACGGTACGGACTACAATTCATGTATATTAGTTTTTCCATTGCTTTGATTGAGTTGTGACACGGTGCGTTTTCTTGAAAGTGGGCAAACGTGAACCTGAAACGTGAACGATTTAGAAAGAATAAAGTGTATGTGGGTGGTGAAGTTGAGCTTGGAGTCAAAATAAACACCCAGGCCCTTTAATTCACTAAATGACTTTAGCGGCGAATTCGAAATGTAGTAAGCTGGAACAACATTAAAAACTTTCGCATGCGAAGATAACTAACTATACTTTTATACATAAATTATTCAACTCACCTTGGAGAATGAATGAATCTTATGGGCATTTAATTTCATATTACATAGATTTTTAGATCATCCGCGTATAGAAGAAAATTGCACTATGAAAAACAGGAAGAAATATCGTTAATGAAGAGGATAAATAGTAGCGGACTTAGGACACTACCTTGGAGAACACCCGATGAAGCAATAAAAGAATAAGACTCTTTGAAATGTTTTCAAACAGTCCTCCGTAAAGGCAGCTTAATTCGTTAATGTAGATCTGCCCGGAATAAATGTTGATTGGGGCATAACAAAGTTTAACAGCAAAGTATATTTTGTCTTTGACTAAATAGGTATCTACTCAAATAATTTCGAAAATGTAGATAGTGTGGAAATCGGCTTATAATTTTCAATATTATTTTTTATTGCCGCTTTTAAAAATGGGATAAAATTAGGCAAGTTTACCCGCCTGAGATATTGTACTATACAGTAACGTAAATTTTGAACTAGTTTTTATGAGGATACGCCCAGTCGCTGTAATATTTTTCGTGAAAAGAATCGGCTGACTGGATTCTTATTAAAAATATTACATTATATATCTAAAGTATCCACTTGGTGCTGTGCGAATGGGCTATCGGCAAACCCGACTCCTCTCCACCAGAAGGAAGAAGCTTGATGGACTTGTTCTGCCTAAGCTAAAAGGAGTCACAATCCAGCTATCCAAAGAAATTAAATATCTTAATCATCAATAGTAAACTCCTTTGAAAATCACAGGTTGAAACAAAGACATCCCCAAGCACTGACAGCCTTCTGGCAGTGCAAGGATGTTTTTGGGAAAACGCGAAGTCTTTCTCCTAGCAAGGTCCTATGGATCTACATAGCTATGATAAGACCTATTATCACCTATGCATCATTGGTCTAGATGAGTAGACTCTCTCTCGTAGGAGTCAGGAGGACCTTATCGACACTACAACGCACTCTGGTCATCGGTTGCACCAGAGCTTTTCCGACTATTTCAGGCCCGGCATTAGATGCTCCTGTTAGTCTATCACCACTTGATGCTTTCATCCAAGGAGAGGCCTTAAAGGCCAATCTGAAACACAATGGGAATTGGTACGGCCGCTGTCCGCCATTGGACAACAGAGTAGGCATGGACTTCGATCCAACGGTCTTCGCCATACTTCTTGACTCCATGCCATCCAGAGTCATGCAGAGGCTCAACTGTGGTCAAACTCAGAAAATCAGCCCGGCAAACACTGTTTTCGCATTTTCGCGGATGGTTCCAGGATCGAGCACGGCTAAACTATGTCGGTAGACATAATAGCCTCATTCTAACATGGGTACCGGGACACGTGGGTATCGCGGGTAACAAGATCTCTGAGGCCAACTTCCTTGGCCCGGAGCCCGTTCTGCCACTTCCTTCTGTTGTCATCAAAGCCACGGTTAGCAAACGGGTTACGCTAGCCCACAAGCAAGCTTGGTAAGCTGAGAGAGGCTTCACATGGATAAACGTGTCATGTCTGACCGACTGTCGCAGTTCCTCCTGTCACTAAGCAGAAGGGACTGTAGGCAGCTGGTTGGACTGATGATGGGCCAGTTTATATAGGCAAAGCACATGGAAAAGGTGGGCATCTCAGACAGTGCACTCTGCCTGCATGTAGAGAGGAGGATGAGTCGGCGCACTACTTTCTGTGCGTCTGCCCCGCCTTCGCTCGACTCAGGTCTTTGAGGTCTTTGGCACTGATGTGCTAAGAAACGACCACCTTGGCACCACAAGATCTACTCGGATTTGATCTTGTGTCAGAGTGCTGTACTTGGAAGTCTGTCCGAAAAAAAACGCAATCACGCAAATGCTTGCCTATACTTAAACTTACGACTACCTGACCACTGCAGCGTCTTTCAAGCTGAGCTAATAACTATACTCGTTAAATAAGCTGCACAGTCGGTCAGGGGTTCGTCTCTGTAACATATGTGTAGCAATTGAATGTAGAGCTATTTTAAATATGCAGGCTAAGCAATACACCAGGAATGTTACCGGGGTCTCACTTCTGTCGCAGCTGCAGGGCCGAAGAAAAAGTAAAGGGTGTTGAACACCTGCTCTACCACTGCCGGGCTCATGCCGAAACTCTTCTACTACTTCGCTGGATGTTTGTCAGACTTAGCATTCACAGCAAGCTACCTCATTAGAGAGATGAATATAGGGATGAGAGTCAATCCCATATTGTAGGTCCCAGGTTCAATGCTCACCGTCATAAAAAAGCTAGCCACAAAAATCATCTGTAATCTGGAGGCGGCATAAAAAATTTTAGTGTAACATTATACCTCAATAAACATTACAAATTGGAGAAGAAGCTCTGCCAAGCATCTAAGCAAATGTGATATTCGTACGTGTGTATGGGCCCAAAACATTTTTCCGTGCTCGATATTGAATTCGCTTTATTCGAAATGCGATTAATCACTGGAATGTAAAAATTATGGGTGCGTAATGAATAACAACAACACAAAGGCAACACAAACGACATAAAAAGTGTACAACTGACAATGGGAAAATGATACCAGCAACGTTAGCAACATGAAACTTTTTAATTGAAATTTCCCACGTAGCACCAACACCAACACCAACTTTAACAAGAATCAATAATCGCTACTGCTTTTCCATCAATTGCTGTCATTTGCTCTTTGACATCGACCAACAATGACGCCACTCGAGGCGCTGAAACCGCTGCTGCTGTGATCAACAACACCAATAGGGAAAATTGTTGATTTTACAAGGATTTGTGCCGACTTTTGCTGTAGCTGTTCGCCGCTTGGCAGCGAACAGCAGTGGCGAAACCAACCTGTCATTGTAGCTGACATCGATCAGCACCCACCATCAGCAACAATAACAAACAAAAAATAACAACATAACAAACATTGGCTACACAACAACAATGAAGCAAGTATTTTTAATGTACAGTATTTCCACATTTTCAATGAGATGGAATGAAATTATTTAATTACTCAAGCACAAGAATGACAGCAGCAGCAGGAGTAACAGCTTTTTAGTAACAAGAACAGCACGCCAACAACAATAACAGCAAAACAATACAAAGATTGTAGAGAACAAATGATGCCATGAGCAGATGAGCAGCGATTTCAACTCGGCTAAAAAGGAAAGGCGGAATGGAATGAATGATTCCGTTATTACTGTTATGTTTTACTCTCCCGGCAGCGACAAATGCTGTTCAGTGGTAAATGCATCAGCACTGAATGCTTTAATCTCTTCTTTTATATTCCCTATAAAAATTTCTTCTAATCTTTAAAGCAATGATTACGACGAAACTGATAAAAATTAACTTTTTATTACACATGCAAACATACATATCGCACCCTAAATACAAAAGGGTCACAACTCAAAATGTACTTCTGCTCAAATATGAACAAGACGTTATCAATAAAACGGTCCGCGGATGACATATGGCAAAAATAAATTGTTTGTTTTTTGGTAGGACTGTTATAAGCTTACATGGCAAATTTTAGCGTGATATGTCACATAGTTTGTTTTCTGCTCGAGTGTGGAAAATTTTGAGTTGTGCCCCTTTTGTATTTAGGGTGCGATATGTAAGTTAACTTAGGATAAGCCAACACCATCCAAGTCGCCTGTAATACGACCATCCGCCATAAATTGGTCTGCCATGGAGCACTCAACAAGCAATTCCAGAAAGCCCAATACCACACAAATCGTGGGAAACGCGATCGAAACGCATACATGTCACTTGGAACCTACTATAAATTAACTGCACCAAGATGACTCATATCAAGAGTCAACCCAAAAGGAACCAATACCGCACACGTTACTAGAAATATGATTGCAACAGCGCATATGACGATCGAAATATGATTACCCATCATAATTCAACAACTCACAGCAAAACGCTTTCGCAATGTGGTTGGGAATTAAAAATTGTCAAATTTTTGATTAATCTTTACTTATGTTTGAATAAAGGCGGTTGCTGTCGTTGCTTTAGTCAGCGACCCAAAATAAAACCTTTGAGTTTTATAAGCTTATACACATTGAGTAGATTCATTCGGTCCGATCTTGTCATTGCCGCAATATCTTACTGAATAACGGTTTCATTGAATGTAATATGCCTTTAATACCTGTGAAGGCTCTGGGTCCAGTTTTCAATATCGGTCGTCCGTCGGAACAACTTAATCAAAATATTTTTGATTTGTGATTATAATATGAATTGATTTACGATTTCAGCTGTTTCTGTCCTGCGCTCGTTGGTGCTAGTAGGAAATCACAAGTGAAGACAGGTCCTGCAGCACTTCGCCCTTCCAGTGAGGATGTGGTCCACGCCCTCTTCCCCGCCTTCCTTTTTGGGGTCCCGTGGTGTAAATTCGCCTTGCGCGAGCGTGGTCTTTCATACGGGGTGACATTGCCACGACAGCGTAGCCGTTGAATTTTTACACACTTAACTATAATATGTCCATGTCCCTCCATAGACGGTACTCCTCACTAGCACGAAGATCTTACGTAGAATTTTTCTCTCGAAGGCTCCCAAAACTTTTTCATCTGCCGTTAACATCATCCATTTTTGTGCGCCATATGTTAGGACGGGAATGATGAGCGTTTTGTAGTGTCATTTTGGTCCTTCGAGAGAGAGCTCTACTTCTCAGTTGGCAGAAACCAACAACCGCAGATCGTCGAGCAGTTTCTTTGTGTCGTCCCCCAATTTCTCCAAGTTGTCATCCAGGGCAACAGAGGCGGGGAAGACCTTCACTTTGGCTAACCTGAGGCCAATACGGCAGACAGACTAGTCATCCATCGTTACCTCTGGATTTTGCATCTTGAGACACTGGACAATTTCTGAACTGTCCAGCTCCATTTTTGGCAACCAAATTCGAGCTCGTGGTCGCCTTGAGATTTCTGAGGCAGGGATGAGCTTTAGCGAAAGCCCTTCCCAGGCGTTGCTAACCGTAGCAAGGCTCCTCTCCAGAAAATCCTTTGAGAACTGGTTGCAAATTTTACTGACAGCAGGTACTTTGTTTTACTCTCTTTCATCGCAAGACCCACTCGCCTGCCTGCTCGCCTCTCTCTTTAAATTGGAGTATTCCGTGCGTACAGCGCGGTTGGTTTCGCCGATAATGTCGATGTCTTATCCAAGATAGTACCAGTGCGGTTCAGCTCGGTAGCGTGAAAGATTTTTCCAGCAAGAGGTTGAAAAAGTCACAAGATAGAGAATCATCTTGTCTGAAACCTCTCTTGGTATCGGACGGCTCGGGGAGGTTACTTCCAATTCTCACGGCGCTTCAAATCCTACACAGCCGTATTAGTTTTGCCGGTATACCAAACTCAGACAAAGCGGCATAGAGGTGATTTCTATCCGTGCTGTCAAAGACGGCTTTGAAATCATCTATGAAGAATTGGTGGGTGTAGAGTTGTTTTTCGTGGGATTTCTCCTGGATTTGGCGTATTGTGAAAATCTAGTCTAAAGTGGACTTACCATGTCTGAAGGCTTAACATGTCTGGTTTGTGTGGGCTTCAATCTCTCACACAATACACTCGACAGGACCTTGTATGCTATCTTAAGCAGGCTTATCCTAGTCCGGTAGTTTGCGCAGATTGCAGAATCTTCTTTCTTATGTATTGGGCACAGCACACTCAGGTTCCATTCGCTTGGCATGCTCTTATTCGACCATATCCTGCAAAGGAGCTCTGCCAGCTCTACACCTCCAGCTTTTTATAGGTCGGCGGAAAGTGCTTCTGCTCCAGTGGCTTTGTTGTTGTTGTTGTTGTGGGGTATCGGTTTCTAGTAGTAGGGCAAAAAAAACAAGGGCAATGTTTTTCATTTTGCTTTTGGTCAAATGAAAATTAATTAATAAATTAAATTTGACAATTCGGAGTTCAAATAAATAGAAAAAATGAAGTCAGCTGCTCTACTACTACTACCTGCTCAATGTGTTTTGATTTCTACCTAGAATCTGATTTATTTTCGATTTTTTGTTTTACTTTCCGGCTTAAGCAATAAGACTGCTAAATATTGTTTTTTTGCTGAATGTGAATTTTAATTGCCCACAACGAACATGGAAGCCGAGTATTTTTACAAATAATTCGATATGCTACACATGAACAATGCGCAATGGGCTCTGAATCGAGAACCTTAGCATTTCGTGCTTGCTCGCGGGCATTTTTTTAGAACTCACTGAACGCTTTAGTATTCGTATACTCGTAGAACTCCCTGCGTATTTAAGTACAAATTACATGAACATAACACAGCACAAGCATATAAGTAAATATGTATGTACATTTATGTATGTAATTGATTAACATTTTCGATTCATGCCTATACCTGCGTACAATAGATCTCACATACTTATATATGTATCCAAATTGGAGAATATTGTTGACATCGAGCTTTTCACTGCTTCAATGGCTTTGTATAAAGATCCCACAGGTATTTACGTTCCGAAATGCTGGCATTTGACAGAAAACTGAAATTGCGCACAATTTCCATTGGGCTCAATGACAAAAATTGAAAACTGCACTGCACAACATCAAAGGCAATCAACGTCAGTTGCAGGCATTGACTGAATTGCTAGACCGCATAAACTCATTTACGCAAAACACCCACACGAAAACAATCGCAAAGCGCCCCTGCAGTAAAAATCGGGTGATATTAATAAAAGCACCGGCTTCATATTAGACATTTTGTAACTGCTTTCGACTTTCTACAAAGAGATGTGGAGGGGAATTAGAACAACTACACTTCTGTGTGGATCCTTAGTTTTGATTTCATTCTATTCTAGCTATGAAATTAGTGTCGCCGTGTTAGATGAAAAACAGGAAAAAGTAGGTACACCTTTGAAAGGTTTTATTGAAGATTAATCGTGGACTGGTATCGTCTCCAAATCGGGCTATCCTGCCTTAGTCTCGAGGCCAGCGTCTTAACACGGGGCTACTAACATATGCATAAGTTTTTCTACATACTTACACACCTGCCAAACAGACGATATGTATACTCATTTGCGCTCCATTCAAGTCATCAAAGTAGTGGCTAGCAACAAATAATGCATTTTATGTTCCTACATATGCATGTAATTATATGCAGGTACAAATACAGATGCACTTACATACATATGCATGTGTTGTATCAACTTCTCTTAATGCCATCGAATACTAATTTGTGACACAAAGAGAAATAGCAATTGGCCACATTCAACAGAGTCAAAATTTATCTGACTGTCAGGTGAGTGCATAGTTGCAACATAAACCAGCAATAAGGCCTCAAAGGTGCAGCTGCAACAAAATCCGTTTACAGTTTTGCATCCGATGTTGAATAGTTTAGGACGAGGTTCTACCTCATTTAGTGGAGTTCGTCTGTAAGAAGCTATTTTCTTAAAAAGAGGTGGGTTGGCTTTTATAAAGCATTTTTCTGCACTTGGAAGAAATGTATAATACTATAGAAGTTAATGCTCGAGTTTTATTGCACGGAAGTGCTGGCTTGGGCAGGTCGCACACATAGACCATATCTTCTTAAAGTGTTGCTAATAACATTTGGAGATCGCGAAATTTTAATAAAAATTAAAGAAACGATGAGTGAGAATTTTAATGACAATAAACATACAATTGTTACTCACCTTGTGAACCATCGACTAGCATTCGTATCCAAAAAGATGTCGGCAATCAGAGTTCTTAATAGTTTTCCATTTTTAGGACTTTGCAAGATATGACTTCTGAATACAAAACCTGATTGTTACACGCTGAAACAAGGCGGTCGGTCAAGTCAAATGAGTCGGTTTTTGTTTTACGTGTTCACAAGTGGTTTGGGGTTTGTCTTTACCATATCAACTATTGATGTGAGTCTTTCAATTACAAAATGCGGGCATCAGCCGTCTGTTGGCTAAAAGACAGTCCAGAGTATTGTTTACAAGCGCGCGGAAGCATTTTGCTGAGATTAAACGCGAAAAAATAAAACCAGTAATGGATTTGAAACGTAGGAGTGTGAATGCATTATATTTTGGCTGGAAAATCACAACCAGCGATTGTTCGGAATATCGAGCACATTAGAGTAAATAAAATGTTTGTTTATCGCTCCATTACTCGTTACAATGTCACTAGTAGCATCGCGAAACGTCATGGAGGTGGTCATCAAAGGACTGCAACGTCACGAGAAATGGTTCAAAAAGTGAAGAAGCGAATTGAGCGAAATCTCCAATGAAATATTAATCAAATGACGAAAGAACTGAAAATATCTGACAGTAGTATCAGTCACTTACTGAAAAATGATCTTAAAGTCAAGCCTTACAAGATCCAAAAGCAAGTCAGATTAGAGAGAGCGAAAGCGGTAAATTTCCGAACATTGTGTTTTCTGATTGAGCAATTCCTAAACTCCCTAAACGATAGGGCTTATTTGACCGCCCGTTCATATGAGACTTTGAGTCTTCGTCTGGCCACTAGCAGACAGCACCCGTCACAGGTAATAGTTTGGGCCGCTATAACCGCAAATGGGCGCTCTCCAATCGATTTCATTGAGCCTGGCGCCGAGGTAAATGCAAAATATTATCCGAAAAGTGTTCTGGAGGTTGCTTTGAAGCCGTGGGCAGACAAAAATTTCAGTGGCAGACCATGGACGTTTCAACAAGACTCGGCACCGTCTCACAAAGCTCGAGTGAACCAAGAATGGCTAAAAAACATCGTTCCACACTTCATAACGTCCTCCCAAATTCACCAGACGCGAATCCGACGGATTATTCTCTTTGTGCCATTTTGGAGAAAAAGGTCCGCACTAAAAGCATCGCCAGTCACGAGGCGCTGAAAAAAGTCATTGTCCGCGAGTGGGCCAAAATACCTGCAAGTGAGATTCGGGTAGCTTGCGATTCATTTTTGGACCGGCACAAGCCCATAGCCAAGGCAAAAGGTGGTCATATCGAGCAAAATTAAATTGATTCTCAATTGTGTATTATTTTCACACATTTTTTACTTTGAATTGAATAAAAGTACTTTTCCAAACTAAATTTATGCTCTTGTCAATTGGTTACACTTCGAGTGCCGGACCCTGTAGCTGCTTAGCTAAACTTACACTGAAGAAAAACTAGTCAGTAACAGCATTTCGACCAGTATTTAGTGATAGATCCATTCATCGTAATGCAACGCCCTCGCATGGACTTTGATTTTCCTGACCCTCATCTTTTCCTGAACCATGGAAACCAATCACACAAGCACTTTGAATAAACATCCACACAAAGCCAAACTTATCTGGTTTGTTATCCATAAACTGCAAAAACTTACGCCGAACTTTTGCAGAATAAAACTTTTTATTGACAGTAGGATTTTCACCTGGCTTGTAACGGTTACGAATGATCTTACGAATGTTACGAATGAACTTATTCGATACTTCCGAAATCATGGCAAATTTTGTAAGTTACCAAATGTTGTGCCCTTTCTGTTTACAAATCAAAACTCAAGTTGCATTATATAAACTAGATCTATCGATTTTGTTCGCGCATTTTCAGCCCGGGCAAATGAGAAACCCGCATACCTGTTCAATGCTCATCATTCGAGAATTTTCGAGTGTGAACTCGAGTATATTGAAGATCTCGAGTAATAATTTTGATTAGTTTGAGGTTTTTGTCAGCACTTTTTGTTATTATTTATACATAGCGCAACCGACGTTGGAAAACTAAAAACATTTCGACAAATAAAATTAACAATTTTTGTTCAGCTGCTAAAACTGTTCAAAAGTTCGAAAATTTCGACAAAAATCTGAGCTGCCGAACAATAAGCGAGTTTCCTGCAAATATCGAGCTGCTCACACTGTTCGATACCCGGGTATTTGGAGCTCTAATAAATATCAAATATATTCCAATATTATTCCAATGAAAGAGTTTTGGAAATATGTTCTATCAAAAATGTTATAGTGGTAACTTGCCTTTCTACTGTTAACGTGTTTGGAGCAACTCCCAGGTTAGTTGTGGTTTCCTGAAAGCACAGGGGAAGGAAAAGGTTCTGAACGTTTTCTGATAGATATTTAGTGAGCACCTATATTGCATCTGCTCACACTTTACGGCGGTATTTAAAGTTTATAAAAGTTGTTCGGCTGTTTTGTGTTTGGTGAAACCAGCTATGCGCTACAGCTTTAAAAAATAGAGTAACAGAGTTAAGAAAAAGAAAAATAAGTTTGCCAGAACGATTACGACTAAGATGTAAAAATATTACGCTGTGAATATACCCAAAATTACATCATCGAACAAGGCTAATCGTCGAAAATTTCATGGACATCGTGGAGTCGCACATTGGAATGTGAGCACATATTACTGTGGGCAACAAGTAAGTTGAATTTGGTTGTAAAATGAAAAATCTTTATTTATTCTTGTAAATCAATTTCATCCCTTTAAAATAATTCCCTCTCGATGAAATACACTTATGCCAACGATTTTTCCAATCCCCGAAACATGCCAAATAGTCCATTTCCGGTATAGCCATCAGCACCTTCTTCGATTCAGTTTTTATCTCCTCAATCGACTCGAAACGCGTTCCCCGGAGTGGTCTCTTGAGTTTTGGGAATAGCCAGAAGTCTTACGGAGCCAAATCAGGCGAATACGGTGGTTGCGGAACGATATGCGTGGAATTTTTGGCGAAATGGTCACGAAGAACGAGTACAGTGTGAGACGGTGCATTATCGTGATCGACTTTGACGTTCTCTTTTCGGTCTGGCCTCGCCTTTAGCACGATATTCGCTTGATTGGTCCGTTGTTTCAGGGTCGTAAGCATAAATCCAAGTCTCATCTCCCGTAATGATGCATTTGAACTGGTCCTGATAGTCTGAAAGCATTGTTTCACACACATCAACGCGACGACTTTTTTCCAAGAAATTGGGATTTTTCGGTACCAAACGAGATTTGACTTTTCGTAGGCCCAAATGGTCTTTCAAAATGGTTTTCACAGATCCTTCTGATATTCCGATCATATCAGTAAGGTCTTTAACAGTCAACCGACGATTTTTGAGCACTAACTCCTTCACTTTATTGACGTGTTGGTCATCTGTTGCCGTCGATGTTCGTCCGGAGCGCTCCAAGTCATCAACAGGTTCTCGACCCTCTTTGAAGTCTTTGTACCACTTATAAACATTTTACTGCGACATGGTCGAATCACCAAATGCCTTCTGCAACATGCTAAACGTTTCCGCAGCCGAAATTTCATTCCGCAAACAAAATTTGATGGCACTTCTCTGCTTAATCAAATCAGACATTGTAAAAATCGAAAAATGCACTCTTGGTCGATTTGTAAACACAAGCGTAAATATATTACTGACAATGACATTCACATGAAAGATGGCCCAGATGTTATTAACAGTGCTGCCAACTCACGAAAAAAAATAACTAGAGCGAAATTTTAATCCCGCGAAGTTTGACAAATAAATTCACCTTACTTTTTGCCCACAGGCATTGAATATTGGCTAAAGAGTTATCTAAATTGGCTAATCCTAATTATTGGGTCTGTTCCACAATCCTCTCGGTATTGGAAAACCTCAATTGATTAAAAATCCTATTTGAACTGTCAAAAATCAGTTAATTTTTTGATGCATTCATTGATTGCATTTACATTAGATTTTGAAATTTGAATTTGTTCCATTTTAATTAAATATCTATTTTTTTTTTTTTTTGTTTTAAAGAATTTTGCAATTTGTTTTGTATTTATGAGTGCCTTTGGAATCAGGGAATAAAAATATATTATATTAATTGCGAAAATAAAGGGGAAAAGTTTGCGTAACCAAAGCACGCATTGTAAATAAAGATTATTAATAAAAAGTTTATAAATAAATAACATATTCGCCTAGGTTGTTAAACTACAAAAGAAAATAATCATTAAAAAACATTCAAAATTGTTATTCATTTAAAACGATCTCCTTTGATATGGCCTTGGCTATATATGGGTTGAGTGAATGAGAAATATGCTTCATACTTAGATTTCTGTATTTTATGAGATTATTAAAACGATAACAAAACACAAAAAACAAACGTAAAAAAAGTCGGATTTATGCGAACAGTCGAGGGAGTCCGATAAATTAAAATCGATAGGTTTGCAGGGTGTGCTTATGCCGTTACAATTGGACTCATTTACAATGCCAAGAGAAAGCGAAAATGCGTTGAGAACTTCTTCCTTCACTTAACATAGAAAGAGGTGTACAAAGGGATGTTTCATGTGATATGTCATGAAAAGTACCAGTTAAGTTAGTTAGCAAGCATCGCACGCACTGAAATCCCCAAGGTATTTTTATACGTAACAAATCAAAGATAACGATCAGAAATTCTGGAAAACCTGGAGGCCGTAGCAGCCTTGGGCTGCGGTTTGTAATAAATAAAAGAAATTCTGCAAAAAAAATTTCATAATTTTAATTTCACTTTAAAGACATTTAATCATCGTTGTATTTATTAATAGTCGTCCATTAGTTGAGAAAAGGAAATATTTCTTTAGAAATATCATAAAACATGTTAAATTTTATGAACATCAAAAGAGGCAAATCAAGTTTCTAGTAAATCCTTTAGAGCTGCTTGGTGTGAAAATTTTTCAGCTGTTCAAATGAAAATGCTGGCTCAAATTACAGCAAATGCTCACACTCATGCACCCACATGCAAATAAACGCACACAAACTGATTGCAGCAACAACACATGGAATGTTGCCACGTAAACGCGCTGAGTAAACAACTTCTTTATCGCCACGAAACACACCACAGCAGATAATGCGGCCAGTAGACTTTGTGGCAACAAATAATCAGCTCAACTATACAATTTGAAAGAGCACAACACGTACGCGTAAATGGGGCAGAAGGAAAGGCACGGGTTAAGTAGGAACGAAGTGCCGTATAAGCTGAGGGCAAGCACACAAACGCCCATCAACAACTTTCGTATTATAAATGTGATGTGTATGAATATGGATGGTGTATATATATGTGTGTATGTATGTATGTGTGATTGTACATTAGGTTATCACATCGTTTTTCAAATGAAAAATTCAGATTTGGCCATAAAGCCGTTGGAAACGTTCCTAAACGCGCAAAAATAAGTCAAGAAGAAATATTGAGAGAAATTTGGTAATCTTTCAGAGCGTGGTTAGAATGTAATAATGCTTTAAGTGAATTTCAAGCAGGTTTTCGCAAGAATTACTCTACTACTAATAATTTTCTTAATCTGTTTTTGTGCAAAAAAGAAAATTTTTGCGTTCTTTGTAGATTTTACGTGTGCATTTGACACAGTTCCGCGTAATGTCATTTTTTATAAACTAACACCTATTGGCCTCTCCAGCCATATAATTGAGATTATACGTTTTATTTATTGCGACACTACAAATCAGGTCGGCTATAATGGATCGGCAAAGTTGTTTGCCGCGTCCTACATTTTCTCCTTGTATCTTAATGACCTAAATTACTGTATTAAGGTTGCTGATACTACGGTCAAGGTACTGAATACTATGACGATATCGTTTTGCTGGCAGATTCTGCGCTTATTGTACGCAGTGGGGTCAAAACGTAAACCTGATTGAGTCTAAAGTTATGATTTTTAGATAATGCACAAGAATTCCTGCTGGCTCTCATTGTTGTGTAGTGTTCCGTTTGAAATCGTCAATGAATATAAATATATTGTTAAACTATAAACTTAGTTACGTAAAATATTTGGATAAAAACTTTCTGAGAAAACTTGCAATAAATGCTACGGCGCTGAAATACTAAACAATTCGAGGATACATGTTTCCAAAAAATTCAAAATTTTCTACGCTGCTTCCAGGTCGATAATGTTTTATGGTGCCCAGATATGGGTGTTGATAGATGTGAGTTAGTAGAGAAACTTCTGCGATTCTTTCTAAGAACAGTTAATTTTTCTGCCTCCAAATACACCAAACAATATGTACCATCTAGAAACAGGATTTTTACCGCAATTTTCAATACTCTCTGTACCCATATGACTTTTATTGTACGGTGCCTTAGTCTACGGCAAACAGGTTATGAAGTGGACTAAAATATATAATTGTGTAGATGTGGATCCCCTCTAACTTTTTGCCCCTTGTCTATTCAGATTAGCTTGCCCTTAATAATAAGTAAATTTGTTCCGAAGAAACTCTTAGTTTTTACTGAATGTGCTCAAAATACATTAAAAATTATCTTTATTCGCATTTGGCGCTGCTGGAACCAAGTTATTTTACTGATGAGCTCTCGGCGTATGCTACAGGCTGGGCCATACAGCGTTTGCTTTTTGAACCACCTATTTTTTTCTGAATGATAACACAAATGACATGTCAAATGTGTTCATAATTTACTTAAAGGTTTGACATTTACGTAATGGGACGGTATACGCTTGAACAAAATTGGGAAATATTGGAAACCTATTTCCAAAGTGGTGAGTCTTCTTTTTCTTTTCTGATTTTCACATCGATGGCTACGTCAATAAGCAAAATTGTCGGATTTGGGGCTCAGAAAATCCACACGTTACGGAAGAGAAGCAAATGCATCCACAACGAGTCACTGTTTGGTGCGGTTTTTGGTCTGGCGGCATCATCGGGCCATTTTTTTTTGAAAATGGGCGAGGAGCCGCGGTTACAGTAAATGGCGAGCGTTACCGTGACATGATCAACGAGTTTTTGTTTCCAAAAATTGAAGAGGATGACATGGACGACATTTGGTTTGAAGAGGACGGTGCAACTTGTCACACTGCCAAAGTTACACTCGAGCTTTTGGCTACCGTTTTTGAAAACCGAATAATCAGCCGAAATTCCGATGTCAATTGGCCGCCTCGGAGCTGTGATTTAAGCCCTACTATAAAGCCAGTCATTTGAACGATATTATTTTTCATTCATAAATGACAATGTTCAATCTTCAAAATAAAAAAAAAAATAAAAAAAAATATTAGTTAGTTTTTTTTTATAGCTGATTCAAAACGCAAATTTTACATGGCCCACCCGTTATAAGCTTGATTTTTAAAGCTAGAGGTGGCTTTCTAAAGCTTAAGCAGAGGCCTTTACTAATGCTACATCAGCAACTTATATTGTTTGCAATTTAAATGTTGTTGAATTTATCGGTGTGTGTGGGAAAGTTTTTGAACTGCCGCTGGTGTTAAATATATTAAGTTATAAACTACTTTCACAAATTCAGCACAATTTCATGGACTTCACATTGCCATTGAATGACAATGACAATCACTACCATCTCATAAATATATACCTATATACATACATACATGTGTATGTATCTACAACATTAATTTGGTTTCCTTACGCCCATCCCAAAAATAGAGAAGAACTCTCACTAATTTTTGTATCTTTCATGATACCCAATTAAAGTAGTCGATTTTCGAAATGGCAAACTTTATCAATAACCACGCCCTCTTTGCATACATATAACAACAATTTGAAAATTGCTATATTGTTATATTTAAGTAACCAATTAAAAACAACTGGTAAAATTTCACTTAACATTTAAAATTTTTTTTTTTTTTTTTTTGTCGTTTATTTGCAATCTATTTTTAAAATAATAAGCAAATTATCTAACTATTAACAATTTGACTTATATTATTGAGCTCCATTGAGGTCAATAATGATATATATGTATACTACGATTAATGTACACTTATATTCAGACTTATGTGTTAGATTTTAATACATTTTAATATTAGATTTATCTATTAGGTTCTGAATGGAATGTCTAATACATGATGTCTTTTAAGTCTATTAATTTCATTAGTTTCATCAAGTAATGCAATTGCTAGCGGGTTATCGTGATAACTTAATCTCTGTAAATATTTTGTGGTAATTTTTTTAATTTCATCTTTTATAAAGGGAATTTTTAGATCAGTATGTATGGCTTTATTTGTGACGAACCAGGGTGCACTTGTGATAAGCCTTAAAGTTTTTGACTGATATCTTTGCAGAATTTCTATGTTAGAATTGCAAGCAGTTCCCCACAGTTGTACTGCGTAGGTCCATACTGGCTTTAGTAGAGCCTTATACAGTGCACTCGCGGTAACTCGAATAGCCGCTAAGTCGAACGACGTGCTAACTCGAACACATTTTTTCCCCTATTGACTTCTTTGTAACTCGAACAATAAGAAAGCGCTATAACTCGAACAAAAAAACAAATTTATTTGTACACACATTCTTTTCAAACATGTACATTTTGTACATAGATACATATGTAATAGTATATGTATATAAATTATATGTATACTAGTGTATTGTCCATATGAATATTTCGACGTTAATATCCCGTTAGTTTTCTGGGAACAACATCTTGCATTGACCAAATTGCTTTAAATTTGTCATTTGTAGTATATCAGTGCACGTGAGTAATGGATCGTAAAAGGTTGAAGTGTTTAACATTAAAAGAGAGGGCTGAAGACCTTAACAAAATTAAACGTGGACGTAGTGTTACTTCTCTAGCGAAGGAATATGGGGTAGCCAAGTCCACCATAAGTCTTATAAAAAAGAAAGATAAGGCAATTTATGGCTTGCACTAACGCTACCGGCAACCATAAGCTTAAACTTCTCGTTATTGACAAAGCAAGAAATCCTCGTGTTTTCAAAAATTTTAACTGTCCGGTGGAGTACAAAAATTCCAAATCAGCCTGGATGACTTCGGCGATTTTCAAAGACTGGTTTCATAATTCGTCGTGCCGCAGGTAAAATCCAGATTCATTAAAACAATTTTTTTAACCAAGTTAAATGACTTTAATATTTGGGTAAGAAAATATTTGAAAGATGGGGGACTACCTGAGAAGGCTCTTCTTCTAATTGATATTGCCCCATCACATCCCAACGAAATCGAATTAAAGTCCGAGGATGGTTTAATTTTAACTATGTTTATGCCGCCGAATGTGACACCATTGATCCAGCCAATGGACCAAAATGTGATTCGTATAACGAAACTATACTACAGAAATTTTCTACTGGCTTCCATTTTCAACAATCGATCGAAAAATCGATATCGATGACTGTTTTTTTAACATAGCACACTCAATTGATAAGTCGAACAAATTCGATAAATCGAACAGCGCCTGTTTTAATTAGTTCGAGTTATCGCGAGTGCACTGTATATTAATATTTTGTTATTTAGATTTAAAATGACAATGAAGGAACTTCTGTTATCGAACATACAAATAAATAAATAAATAAATAAAGTTTCAGCAAAACTATGGCCCAGCCTAGTGTTTGAATGAGGTGTTGATACCCAAATGTTTGTATGTATATGTATATGCGAGCACAGAAAGACAAATAGAAGGGGCAGACGATAACAGCAATTGGCAAATGTGCCACATATTCATGCGCACGCATTCAATCGCGAGCTAAACGTGCAGCATTTGGCTGCCGTACAAAAACATTGAATTGAACTGTGGAAAGTTGTTGGGGAACACCAAACGACCTGTTTGTAGCACAGTGTAATAAAGTGTTGAGTTATTAGAAAAAAATGCAAGGCTAAGGAGTTTAACAAACATTTAAATTGATTTAAAACAAACAGCGAAAGCATAGGAAGAGGAAGAATAATGGCTTACAAGTACATATATGAAGTGCAAAGGCCAGCAAAAAGCGGAAACAGCGTTTATCTGTAGGCAATCCCCTGTTCTAAAAAGCCTTAACTGTAAACATTTTCAATGAAGCACTGAAAACATGCAAGAAAAACTTTGTAGTTGGGGACATGAATATATTATTACATTAATATTATTTTTCGTTTTGCTCTTTTTTAGATAAGACTTGGAGGACTACAACTTAACTCTATCGTCGCTATATGTGCAAATCAAAACGATTGCGAAACCTCTGATTTTCTGTTCATTTGCTTATAGGGTTCGCCGTCGCAGCTGGCGGTATTATCAGTCGGTTTGTCTTGGGGTATAAACCCTGCGCAGAAGTCAATTTGTGTCGGAGTAAACGCGGAAACAGCGAGTTATTTGATCAAACCGCCTTATAAATAAAATTAAACACCCTGAAGCGTGTGAGATGCATTTTTTTCTGACCATAATATTAGCCACAGAAATTACAAGAATGACAAATGTCTATGTTCCAATCCTTCTAACGAACAGACGTATCCCATTAGAAGTAGACATACAAGTACTTGATGCCACTTTATCGACAAAAAGAGTGGTCAAATACCTAGGAGTGCAATTAGACACAAGGCTAACCTACTGGGCGCATGTAAACCATGCTGCCACAGGAGCTGCCAAGGTAAGCGGCATGTGAAGTAAGCTCATGGCAAACCTTGGAGGTCCAACTCAGGACAAGCGAAAACTTTTAATGGACACGACGAACTCGATTCTCTTATACGGATGCGAAATATGGGTAGATTCGCTAAGGGTTCAATGCCGGCGGAAAATTCTGCAATCTGTGCAACGCACCTGTGCTCTCAGAGTGGCTTCGTCATACAGAACAGGATCTGAAGCAGTGGTGTTAGTTATCAGCGGAACCATCCCTATAGATATTGGAGCACAAGAGCGTAAACGGAGATGGGAGGCAAAACACACAGGAATCCCAGTACCACGCTTCTCCGATATTACAGTTCAAACACTCACACTTTGGCAGGCAAGATGGAACTCTGAACGGTATGGTAGATGGACAGCGAGACTAATACCCGATCTAAAAAAGTGGGTAGAAAGAAAGCACGGTGAGGTTAACTATTACCTCACACAGTTTTTGTCCGGACATGGGTCCTTTCGCAAGTATTTGTGGCGAATGGGAAAAGTGAGCCAACCAAACTGGATATGTGGAGATACTGAGTATGATGATGCGGAGCACACCTTCTTTAAATGGGAGAGGTGGAACGTAGAGAGAACAGGTCTGCAGCGAGCTATTGGTGTATTTACACCTGTAGAAATTATCGAGAAAATGATGATAGACGAAGAAAAATGGAATGCCGTCGCAAATTTTGTGGAGGATATTATCCGAAAAAAGAAACGCGAAATGGAAAGCTATGCTGAAGAGCATTGAGCATAGGTTTCTCATAGTTTCTCATAGGCGACCCTGGACGCAGGGTGAGTAAGTAAGCGTCCTTCTTAGGACGCCGTCTTGACACTCTACCGTGAAGCAATGCGGAAGCAGTCCCGGGGTGGAGGGGAAACTCCAAGAGAAGAGGAGAGATATTTTAAGTTGAATCACCACACACGTAGCAGTGACGATTATTATATGGTGCGAAGGCATTTTTAACCCAACCTCACCGCAAAAAAAAAAAAAAAAAAAAAAAAAAATCCTACAAACGAAGTTTCCAGCCACTGTTAGCAACAAAGAACGTGCCATGCCACCACACTTCTTCACTCAAAGATTTCGAGTGAATTATGCTGCACATATAAAGGTTCTAGAGACAATAGTCGCTGACATTCTTTATTGGATGTTTGACCGAGCTCCTGTGTGCGTCTGGATGTTTTTCCACAAATGGAAGGGACTAAAGCTTTATGTCCTCTCGGAATGGCAGATAGTTTTTGATAAGGAGCTTTATTATGACAGAACTTCTCACTGAGGTTAATAATTTGCCTAGCTTTGAGTCTGTCAATAAAACAATTCTTCTTTATCTTTGTCGAAATATTGTGTTGAAATAAATACGATTGGCTTAAACTGGATGAAACTAACCAAACATAAAGTCTAAAAAAGTCTAAAGTCTAAATTCTCCTCGAAGAATGACTCCGTGCTTACAGTCTATCTAATAGAAGCGTGATCCGAAAAATTAAAACTTGGAGTACCGTTATAAAAAAACATCGCCTATTTGTATTCCAAGCCCACATAAAGCAGTTTTTTAGAATCGAATTTGTCAAATAGTTTCTAAGTTATGGCGAGCACGTTTTTATTAGACTACTGTATATATATTATTTATATTCCATTGATTCTTTTCAAATTTAATCAATGATTGCCATTGTCTAGCATTCAAAACTAAATTTCTAGACTAAGATCTCTTCATGTACAGATTTTATAAGTTAATTCCAGCTGTGTTGGTGATATTTCCTATTGTACTTAGGTAATGTAGGTCCCTCCATTTGTGAAATAACATCCCCAACATGCCATAAATAGGGTGCAAGGGCCAATTATATATACAAGTATATGCATATGAAATCTTAAGAGAACATATATTTTATGATTTTGATTTTGTTTTATATCCCGATGGAGAGAATAATGAGATGGCGCCTATCGTGGTCCCGTTACTTTGCTCTCAGCGAATTTGGCAACTAGTTACGTGATTTTAGCTCCAGTATGGCCAGATTACCATTTTCGTAACTTGATTTAGTGTTTTTTTTTGTTATTTAGTCTCGGAGTTTTAGTTCTTTCTTCATGACATTTTTCTAGCTGTTCTAATTAAAATGTAATGTTTATAATTTTGTAAAATATACATTTTTTAATAATTATTTAAATAATTCACTCAGTTTTATTTAGCTTTACTTTTTTTAACATCTGGTGGCATTGCCCGCGACTGCAGGTGTTGTTGGTGTTCTTTTGCTTTCGGCAGTCAAATCTCTCTCTCGCTACTGCAGTGTTGCCTAGCTTTGGATATAAAAACGCACTAAAATGCCCATTCAAAGAAAATAACTCAACAAATTTTTATTGAATCACTTAAAGAACTTTGTATACGTGACAAATTGTCTTTAAAATGTGGGGTTTTTTTTTAAATAAATGTGTTATGGTTATGTACAATTTAATTTATGAGTTTTTTTTGTTAAGCGAGAATCTTTTGTTAATGGAACGACTTTTTTGCTATATTTGAAGTTATGTAACTAGATAAGGTACTCTTTTTGTAAAAATGTCAGTATGGTTTCTTTAGTATTTTCTGGTATTTTGTTGCTTATTTTTACAATGAATACAACTCTTAATGTCCTATGTCTCACTAAGGATTGATGACCGGAAGAAACGATTACACCTCTATGGTTTTAATTCGCATTCAATAAATTCAAACGCTTTTTAAAGTGTGTAAAAAGGTTTTCAATCTTAAGAAGTTTGGAGATAAGAAGATTTAATATTCTTGCATAACCTTAAATGGAGCCAAAATTTAAATTTGCACTTTCAAATTATCAAATTTTACAAGAGTAAAAATTTCATTAGCACTAAAATCTTCTCAGAGTGACATTTTTTAACCTTTTTTTGTTTAATAATATAGTTTGTTTTTTTAACTTAAAAGAAAGAAACAAACACGAAACTTAAAAATTTTTGCATTTTGGGTATAAAAAAGCATTAAATTTATTGTGAAGACCAAATGGGTGGCAACACTGCACAACTCGGCAAACGTGACGTCACGCACTCTTTAAGGGCGCAATCTTCTTTCTATCATTCTTGCTTTTATGTAAGGTGTGTACTCAGCACGGTTTCTCTTCAGCTAGCATATGAAAATTGATTCTTCGAGTTTCTCTTCACTTTGCAACAATTTATTAAAAATACAAAGTTGTTCAACTGCATTTGTTTCACGGATAAGTCTACTCTAAAAACTTCTATACCCTTACGAAATGCCTTTTATTTTATTTTTGATGCCAATGTTATCATACAGACATGGCATTAAACCCTTTTTAGGCATAAGTAACATACATACTTACCAACCGTTCCATTTCAAATGTGCCCACTGTGCGTGGCGTTTAAATTATGGGCGAAATGCCGTATTTGCTTCGTTTGCGATGTCGTAGCACGTGTGAGAATGTAAGGGTGCTAATAAGACTCAAAAGATCGAGGATGAAAATGTGTCGATTCGGCAAATGAGGCGAAGGAGTTTTCCTAAGTGCGGTTGTAAAAGTGATGCATTAAGGTGTACACATACTGTACGGAATACTAACTTGGACAGCCCACGAAAATAGTAATTATATTCCATCAATTTAAGTGCTATCCAAATAAACGCTATCTTAATTTAAACCGCCTAACTGTATGATGTGTATATATGTATTTTGGCCTATATGAATTTGTGTGTATGTACCAGTATTTGCCTACGAGAATTGGAAATATGATTTCCATATTTTCAATTTTTCTGAGTGAAGTATGCAAATTAGCTGGTTTCCCCAATCGTTGAGTCTGCATTTTTCCCCATAAATCGCTCGAGCGTTTTGTTTGTTCAATGGTTTTAGTATTCTTTGCTTTTTTTATCATACGCTTTCGATTCGATTGGCTGATAGGAAACCCCCAAAAAATTCTAAAATTACAACATGCAGCGCAATAAGTGCGCATTCTGTGACTTGAGCACACGCATATACACGAACAAATTAACTGCCTTAGTTTCAATTTGCCACATTGACACAGCCGCTTCACGAAATCACCTCATACAACAAATATTTCTAATGCACATATTTGTTCATATAAAAAATAATTCTCCAAAATGTCGCACAGTAACCAAAGTTTGTGGCACATGCCCCAATTTTGCCCAGCTCCACTTTCGCATAATTCAACTTTCCAAATGTTGTTGGTTGGGGTGTCCTTGTCGGCACGGCGCGTCAGCTTATCACAATTTGCCCGCCAACATTTCCCACGCAATTTCGTGCAATTCAGCAGACCTTGCACGAATAGCACGAACAACAACAGCAACTACAAATGCTGCAGCACTGACAACAGCAATAAAATCATGAAAAAACATTGCCTTTACTGGCAATGGCACTGGCTGTGACATTGGTGGTGGTGGTGGCGTTGGTAGTCGTGGCAGTGGGAATTGCCGTGATTTCAATTCATCTGCTGCTTCGTCTACTTTGGTATTTGCCGCATCAGCAGCAAATGTTGCTTCTGCACTCCTGCTATATACATACATACATATATTCTAGTATAATTTGGTCACATCTTGTGGGACCAATTTACGGCCTTCAGCAGGTTGCCATACTAAAAAGATTTGGTAAATACATATTTACGAAAGTCTGTAATAATAATCGATATCGCTTATTGGTCTGTTATCCCAGTTGTTTCAAACAGCACTCATTAATATGTAATACGTGGCTGACCATCATCACAGAGAAGTTTAGCTCGTTACAAATAGGCTAAACTAAGAAGTAAGAAACGGATTACGGGGAACAATCCATGGGGACGACATGTGGACGACAAGGACACCATAACATTATCGACGATTCGCTGTGTACATCTTTTCCGGAGCATTTTGGAGTATAGAGCAATATCTTTTACCGCTGTGCGGTTTCCGCCACATTTATGCAGATGGTGAATCTTTAAGTCAGCCCATCGACTGGTTAGATTCATAAAAGTCTGGGAAGTTTGCAGAGGAGTAGTGGATCCCTTGATCCTCGCTATCCGTTTAATCCTATATCTTGGCCTTAAGGGCAATGGACAATAATGCCTGAGTGCTTGGAAAAGCCTCCGGCAAGGGGGATACTTCATTACTTTCCAAATTTTTTGAACAAATCACTTAAAATAGTTAAAAGCAAGTAATTATTGTTGTTTTTCCGAGAATGGGAATTCTTACAATATATTATACTTATACAAGTATCATAAAATGTTAGCTAAAACTACTGATAAGGCCGAAATAAAGTAGGAGTTTGCTTCAGATTTTAATTAAAATTTATAAGAAGCCAAATAATATCTCGAAATAGGAAAATAAAATTCTTCTGAATGATAAAAAAATACCTACGAAAGACTATTTTGAGACCTCGAACTTCTTCGGATTCTTCAAAGGTAACAAATCTTCAGTCATACATCATCTCCATTGACTAGAGTTTAATTGCTTTGTACGGCGAATTTGTGATTTGCTTTGTAATGACGAAAGTTGAAGAAAGCATCTAGTGACGCCATAATATCCTGTTTCTCTCCGATAGTTAAATCGTTAATAACTGCTTGTTCGGTTATGCATGTAATAAAGCTTTACAGATGCTCATATTCTGCATTACAGTCAGCCACCGATAGAGGTTCTTTTTGCAAAATGAGTCGGATAGAGTTTATGCTAGTTATGGTAAAACTATAAGTATATATATGCATGTATACAGTGGCCGACATAACTATGCATACCCTACCTAAGGGAAAATTAAAACACAAATATTGTTTTCTATTATATCATTCAAATTTCGATTAACTTATTAATTTATTTATAATATAGTAACATTATAAAAACACAAATCAAAATATTTCAATTCCAAAAACAAAATATTATTTTCATATTTTTTTTTTATAAATGCCCAGAAACTTGTAGCGACAAAATTTGCGTACCCTTGTACTCTACTAGTAATAGTAAAAGTAATAACGTTATGCAAATGACTCAATACTTAGTGTTGCCGCCTTTTGCGTTAATTACAGCCAAAACGCGGCGTGGCATACTGTGAACTAATCTCTTAAGAAGCTCTTCAGGTATTTTATTCCAGGTCTCTTGCAGTTTCTGAAAAAATTCTGCTTTCTTTGAGCGGCAACTTGATCGATCGATTTTTTCGTATAAATATTGCCATAAGTGCTCGATAGGATTTAAGTCGGGGCTTTGAGCTTGCCATTCTAAAAGCTCTATTAAGTTTTGTCTAAAGTATTCCTTTGCTACGCGACTGGTATGTTTGGGGTCGTTGTCTTGTTGATAGCTGAAATTGTGTCCAATACCCATTCTTCGTGCCGAGTAATTTTTCCTTCAATATGTACCAGATCTGATATACCGCTATATGAAAAACAGCCCCAGATAAGCACACTTCCCCGCCAAAGGTAATTGTGCTTTGCACGCACTTTGATTGGAGCCTCTCATTACTTTTCGCCACACTTTTTCCCTTCTTTTTGTATTTTTAAACTCAAACTTACTCTCAAACCATATAACCCTCTCCCAGAAACTCAATGGCATATTGAAGTACTTTTTGGCAAATGCTAGTCGCGCTTTCATGTTTTTATTGCTGATGAAAGGTTTCCTGATCTTGTAATGACTAGAAAACCCCTCTTCACGAATTCTCCGCTGAATTGTTCGCTCGCTTACATTAATTTGAAGACTTTCTTTAATAAACCTTGCCGAAGTTGTCGGGTCTTTCTTAATTTCCCTTACTATTTGCGTGTCATCGCGAGAATTGGTTATCTTTGGCCGACCTGTTCTTGGAGCGCTCGCAAAGCCGCCATTTTTTTTTAACTTTTTATAACTCTCTGGATTGTTGACTTGCATATATTATATTTTTTAGCAATTTTGCCATACCCCATTCCAATTTTGTGGTCCTGAACAATTAGTTTCCTAAATCAATGCTTATTTCCTTCGACTTAGGCTTTAGAATATGCTAAAAGTATATTTGTTGTAAAATACAAGGTAAAATAAACACCAAAAGATTATTTCCATTACCTTTCCAAGACGAATTTGGGAAATATTTAAAACGAAGGACAACACACGCGGATATTTAAGTGGCATGCACACTTTTGTCGAATCCGAAATGCAACTGAGACGCAATTAGTGAAAATTATTCTGCTATGTGAAAAGATAACGGCACATTTTTAACGGCCCTGGTTTGCTAGCTCACACTTAGAAAAATAATGTGTACAATCTTAAATTCGAGGGGCAGATTACGGACTTATTTCCATCACAAAATATTTCTTTAAGGGGTAGTCATAGTTATGTCGGCCACTGTATATCTATAATTCTCACGTTTAATTTATTTTTATTTTAGCAGAAGTCATCAAACTCATAAAAAAAATGTAAAAGTTGGCTGCCAAACTAATGACAATAAGAAAACGAGCAGAACGGATCATAAATTGTACCAGACCTGTACCAGGATCACATCGTTATTGTTGCTTTTGCACGCAACATTTTTATTCTAATCAAGCAAGTTAAATAAATTATCGTTAAGATTTTATGGCCGATCATGGCCGATTTTTTATTATTGAATTCAAAAATGCTCGATGTATTGCAAATGCGAAAACATCCATAATTGGCAGGTTCTCAGTGCGATTTTTTTAAAACTCAAGTGCAACTCTTCTTAAGAAAGCTGAGGAGTAATTATGGTGAAAATACCGCCGCCTATAAGGTCTATCGTTAGAGGACTAAGTTGATATTTCTTACTTGAATAAGCTTTCAGTATCTTTTATCAAATAATCCTTAAGAATTTAAGAATTTCCCTTCCACAAAAAAGTTTTGCCAAAAGAGGTCTATTGGTACGCACAGTATTTACATGAATACTAAAAATACAATCTGGCAACTTCCGTTTACTTTCTGATGTTTTAAAAGTAGCCCACTACATGTTTTTGCGTCCAACCGACTGTGCCTTCGGTGTTGTGTCGCTTCCCATTTATTGTTGCACAATTGTTGTTCGTATGGCCAAATCTCACCTAATGGCGTTTTCCATCATTTGCCGGCTGATGCTGACGCTGACTTTGAGTTTGTGCTTGTGCTTGCGCTGGTGATAAAGCTGTTGTTGTGGCACTCCAGCAGCTGTGCGCCAATTGTTGGTGTGGGGAGGGGCGGTAGCACAAAAGCGCGTTTGTGTGCACACTTCGTTTTCTGTGTTGGCTGCCTTGTGTGCTATGGCGCGGCTGCTATTGGCATTTTGATGCTTTTGTTGTTGTTATCGTTGTTAGCACGGCTGGCACGGGCAGACTTAGGCATATACTCGTGCATACATACTTATGTACATATGTATGTGCATGTGTGGGAGTTTTCTTTAATTTTTATTCTGATTGTGCCGCGAAGTTTTGTGCCGAACACAGCTTGCACCACCTTCTCAAATTGAACCGGCATTGGCGCATTCTTTTTAAGATGACGTTAGTGTCAGGGAGCTGCAAAATTGGTGTACGAGTATGTATTTACATACACAAGTACTCTCAATTTTCGTTTTTTACTTTTTCTTGTTATGAAAATCACAAAAATGTTTGTTAAGATTTCCAAATTAGTTATGATGTTTTCAATAAAATGTACACCACCGAACAACCCCGTGTCTGTGAGATACTTCTCCTTAATATGTTGACACTACACATCTTCCCTTGTGGCTGGCCAGCGTCATGATGAAGTTCGACATATTTGAAAAATATCTGCGCTCTCTATCCATTTGAAAATCAACACCGATTTACTTTTATTTAGTTTGCACTAATATTGAGGCCATAGTTTACTATTTTTTAATTAAAAAGCAAAAGAATCCTAGAACAGTAAACACATATTTTTATTTCGTATTTATAGTTTTTGAAAAAGAGTTTTGCGCGTGTAACTTAAATACATTTTATAAACAGTGATATTCAGTGAACGCCCTGCATAACGGATTTTCGGTTTAACGAAGTAGCTAAATTATCTCATAGTCCAGTCAAAAGAGACAAAAAAAATAGCCAACTAAGTAATTTTAGGACTATGCGAGTTTATGGTTTTATTATGTAAAACCCATCACTGTGAACTTAAATTTGAGTTTTCGGGGTCGGGGGTTGTGTCCTGCGGCCGCCATCTTGGAAATAAGGGTGCAACTGGTTTTTGCGATTATCTCGTGAATTTCGAAAGTTACGAAAATTTTGTAAAATTCAAAACTTTTTATTGTAAAATTAATCATAAAAAAGTTATAAACAAAATTACGCGAAAAATGAAGGGATGAATTTTTTTCAAGCGTAATAACTTTTTTTTTATTGATTTTATGGAAAATATACATCAGAGCTTTTTTATAGAGCATTCTTTTGTGAACATTTTTGTCCATAAGTTTTTTTCGCTATCTTTATTTAGTCTTATGATTTTGAGCTGCTAAGCGGAGCAACCATTACATTAGCGAAGCGCGTACATGATTATACAGGCCGACAAAATTTAACCAACATTCAGACCCAGAAACCAGACTATATATTTCCGAAGGTTTATGATGAGCTGAATCCAAATCTGAATTTGGTGAGTTAGCACACTTATGGTGTGAGACAAAATTTTAAGAAAAATAAGACTCAATTCAAGAAAATTAGTAATCGACTATATCATGTCTATGTTATCTCAATCGATTTTCAGGTGTAGGAAAATTTAGAAACATGAAAATTTCAAAATGCGATATCTCAGCGAAAAAAAATGATATTTGAGCAAACTCAACGCCATTTGAAAAAAGAAGGCTTGTATTTAAAGATGCCATCCTTTAATTTTGGTGATCGATATAACGAACGGAACGAAGGTTGTTTATGTTTTTTCTTAAACTTCGCTTTTTTTGTAAAAAACAAAGGTTTCGTTAAGCTAACGCTAAGAAAGTGCATGTATAGGGTGGGCCTGTAAAATTTGCCTTTTGAATCGGCTATAAAAAACAAGAATCAATATTTTTTCAATTTTTTTTTTATTTTGAAGATTGAACATTGTCATTTATGAATGAAAAATAAAATCGTTCAAATGACTGCCACGACTGGTTTACAGTAGGCCATTCGATCAACCTAATTTTTAAGCACATTTTCGATTGTTTGGGCTCCAATTTCATTAATGGCAACTTCGATTTCGTGTTTTAAAGCATCAATCGTCTCTGGATGGTTCGCATAGCATTTGCCCTTAACGGCTCCCCACAAAAAATAGTCCAACGGGCTTAAATCACAGCTCCGAGGCGGCCAATTGATATCGGAATTTCGGCTGATTATTCGTCTTTTAAAAACGGTAGCCAAAAGTTCGAGTGTATCTTTGGCAGTGTGACAAGTTGCACCGTCCTGTTGAAACCAAATGTCGTCCATGTCATCCTCTTCAATTTTTGGAAACAACAAACCGCGGCTCCTCGCTCATTTTCGAAAAAAATGGCCCGATGATGCCGCCAGACCAAAAACCGCACCAAACAGTGACTCGTTGAGGATGCATTTGCTTCTCTACAGTAACGTGTGGATTTTCTGAGCCCCAAATCTGACAATTTCGCTTATTAACGTAGCCACCGATGTGAAAATCAGAAAAGAAGAAGAGGACTCACCACTTTGGAAATAGTTTTTCAATATTTCCCAATTTTAATCAAGCGTATAGCGTCCCATTTCGTAAATGTCAAATGTCATTTGTGTTACCATTCTCAAAAAAATAGGTGGTTCAAAAAGCAAACGGTATGTGGCCCACCCTGTATGTAGTTTGTCAAAAGATTCAAGGAATTTTTTTGGTGTAGTCTGTTTTATTTCGTGTGATGCAAATGGAAAGCGTTTATCATTGCAAACTAAATTAGAGATTTTGGGCGATTCCACCAATTAAGGTTATAGCCGCGAAATAAGGAGTTCCCAATAGATCGATTGACACTATAAAAAAACTTTAACTTAAAATCGAGAAATACGATAAAAATAAAAAACGCATCACATGAAGTAAACGGCGACAACGTCCTTGAATCGACATTGGCTCTTGCAGCAGCAGTTTTCCTTGATTTAAAACCTTGCTGTTAGTTATATTAATAATTAATATATTAATTTTGCAGTATTTAGTTGAGATCGTGGATATTTACGGAAGGAATTGTGCTGAGGGTTTTTCAGACTCCGATGAAAGCGAAAATGAAGATGATGGAGCACACATCTCGTATAAGCTACTCGTATAGGCCATACTGCAAATGAGGTTAAATATGATTGACTATCTGAGCAATATCAAACAACGTTGAACTGTCAAAACTTTCAAACGCAAGAAATCGCAGTGCAGAAGGACTTGAAAATTGTTAAAAAAAACAGACGCGTATGGCAGAATTTTTCGGTAAAAAATTAATAAAATGTTGTCGTTGAATTTAAGACAATAGGCTTCTTCGTTTCGCCAAGCTTTAGCAAATGGTGAATAGATAAAACGACTAGTATAAATAAACTTATCTTTGTAGCGCTGGAAAACAGCTGGCGAAAATTACATTTCTTTGCGAAAATAGTGAGTACCAGTTTTATGAGGTACAACAGCAGTCGCTTGCGGTGAATATTACGCGATAACTTTGTTGTTACTTTCACATTAAAAACTTTCGTCAAGTGAGCAGAGCCCTTAGATAGCGAGCGGAGAAGTGGCGAATCGAAGGCGCGTAATAACGGGTGATTTTTTAGCTATTATCTTTTTGAACAGTTGGTTTAAACAGCTGCAGCACGTTTCGTGTTTTGTTTCACTGTCAAACATCTTCAGTTTGGTCTATAATTTAACCATGAATCGTCTTTATTATAAAAATGCGTGTTCTGTTAAGAAAGTTTAAGATCCACTTGTTTATCGACAAATTGTGTTCAGCGACGAAGCTTACTTTTGGATCAATGGGTACGTAAATAAGGAGAATTGTCGATTTTGGAGTGAAGATCAGCCAGAAGAATTGCAAGAGCTACCAATGTATCCAGAAAAGGTCACAGTTTGGTGCGGTTTATGGGCTGGAGGTATCATTGGGCCGTACTTCTTCAAAGATGTTGTGAATCGTAACGTAACTGTGAATGGTGAGCGCTACCGTGAAATGATATCCAACTCTTTTTTGCCCACATGATTTGCATGACATGTGGTCTCAGCAAGACGGTGCCACATGCCACACAGCACGCATAACAATGGACTTGTTGAGAGGCGAGTTCGGTGAACATTTTATTTCACGTTCGGGACCTGTTAATTCAGACAAGCCTGCTTCAATGAACGCATTGGAAGACAACATTGAAGCATTTATATGTGAAATACCGGCCGAAACATTTTGAAGAGTATGCCAAAATTAGACTAAGGGGATAGACCATGTGAAGCGCAGTCGCGATCAACATTTGCATGAAATAATCTTCAAACATTAAATTATATGGATTAAACATTTCATGCATTTTTCTGAATTTTACGTGTGTTTTTTTGGAAAACTTTCCTATAGCTCTTAAAAAATCATCCTATATATACTTTTTTAAATGGATGCATTTAGTTATTTAATTGAAAGATGGTATTGTGGGTAAAAAAAATACTCGATTAAACGAATTTTTTTGATTTAACGAAGTAGGCGCACTACATAAGATTCGTAATATTGAAGGTCCACTGTATCACATAAATTCTGTAGTTAATTTGACCAGAAAGCCCCATTTTATACTTCGTGCATCACATTTCAGTATTTGATTCAGGATATTCAGGATTTGATTTTATTGGTTATTTTCATTCACAGACATGATTTTAAAACCCATAGATGCAGTATAGAAAACTACCCATTATAGCAAAATGTATTTAGTGTATAAAATATGGGGGCTTAAGGGACCTGTACTTTGCCTGTAAGAACTTAAAAAATTGAGATATTTTATTTGTATTAACATTGGAATGTGTTAGTGTGTCAAAGAGATATATGGAACATATTTCAAAAAAAGAAAAAAATGTGCGAATTGTCTGAAAGGCAGAGAGAGTGTTAATGCAAAAAAAGAAACGATCAAACACTTTCAGAAATCTCAACATTTTGCCAATTAAAGACGTCCAATTGCCAGATAAACTGCAAATAGAGAAAAATTCTTGATTTTGTGGTAACCACTGAAGGTTCCTTTTACAACTTCGTCAGAAATAAAAGCCAGAGTGCAAAATGGTTTTGGCGCAATTGTTGCAAATAGGACTATCAGACAGCAACTTTTAGAACGCAATCTACGGGGATGCAAAACTATGAAAAAAGACAATGTCACGTGCCACAACAGCCAACAAGAAGCAAGCGTTTAGAATCCATCAGAAAATATATTTATTCATTAACATCTACATAATATTGATGAGTGATGAATAAAATTGCATCTTATGTGGAACTAATAGCAGAACTTATGTCTGACGTCTTCGTAACAAATTGCTCTATCCAAGACACTCCTCAAAGATGACAGGGTTATGGCATGGGCAAGATGGACGGTTCGGTTCTTCGAAATTTATTATTGAAACACCTTGTGCCATATCTGGGAAAATTTCCGCTATCTATTTGTTCGCAAGAAGTTCCTAATAAGGCAACTTGCAAACACTTATTTAAAATGTGACAAGTCGAGAATGGAGAATCAGTGGTTTCAATATCGGAATATGCCAGTTATCGAATGGCGTTTTTGAAACCCGAACTTAAATCCGATCGAAAATTATGGACAATTATGTATAATAATAATTAAAAAAGAGTTGTGGCAGTAAAAGCAAGGGCTGTGCAACAAATGTGGATCATTCTCGTACAGAAGTTTATAGAAGTCCTAATCTTTGTGATGTTAGTCGTGACTTCGTAACAATGATATTCTTATATTTTTCGCTTTCATAAGAATTCATTACTCAAAGTTTTAAAACTCTTAATTCAATTACAGAAATCTTAAAAACTGTTTACAAACAAATATTTGCTAACATAAAAAATACATTCATGTAAACTACTGCGCATATTTACAAGTACATACATGTGTATATGTGTATGTATGTATGCCAGCGTATAATTTTTAATTAAAATATTTCCTCGTCATATCAATAATTTTTGCTGTGGCATCGTTCGCTTGCAGCAACATTTGGCCAGTGCACACAACTATGGCTAACCATTCATTCATATGAAATTACATCGATAATACCAGATCAACTACACAACCACATATACGAGTACACTGTAGCTGCAATAGCAAATGCTTAAGCGAGCAGAAGCAAAAGCAAAAATACAAAATAAACAAAACAGCACCGGCTGCTCTTGAGTGTCCACCGATGGCTGACACTTATTTCTTTGCTTCATTTTTGTATTATTTTTTTTTTCGCCCAAGCAAATGCCAATTTCAGATGTGCCGCGCGGCAAGCAAAGGCATGAGCAAGTCAAAGAATGTAAGCGAAAGGTGCATAGCAGCTGGAAACCGGCAGGCGCCGAAGGCACTCAAGCGGCTGCCGCAAACAGTGTTCACTCATCAGCCGTGGAACAGCTGTTTTGCCAACAACACAAGACTACCCCTACTAGCGTTGGCAGCGCGCATGCGCCACAAAAAGCCTTTTCCCAACTGCTACGGAAGATAACAGATGGAAACAGCTACAGGAATCGAATGGGTAAATGCTCACATTTGTATTGAGTGAGAGGGAGCGAAATTTAGAGAGACATACAAGTACAACCAACTAGTCTCTGATCTCAACACGAAAGGACACAACCAGACAAAACGGCATTCTAGCCAAAACGAACTTTCAACTATAAACGAAAAGCCAAAGACGAAAACGACGTTGGACCGTGAACACGTGAAAGCGGATGAAAATTTTCAGTCAAGCCAAGAAAAATATTGTATTTTTTAGAGAAACATTTCTAAGAATCACTACGAGTATATTTACGTAGAGAAATAAAACAGACTGACGGTATTTACTTGTGCAGCAGTGGTTTTATTCGTTGTTTCTCCTGTTTCGCTATGCTGCATTGGGAGTGTGTTTTCATAGTGTGTTTGCAAAGCCAAAACGACACAGCAGAAGCAATAGCAAAGCCGATGAGAATGTGGCGCTGGTGTTGCGGCTAGCTTTCGTTTCAGTTGAATTCAGTGCCATCGGAAAGTGCGTTGTTATTGGTTGTGTTCAACGGATGAAGGAAAAAAACGGCTCTGATTGTTTATTGTAACATTCAGCTCTATTTAACTTTTTGCTAGGTTCTTAATGGAACTAGGCATTTAGAAATCGTGAGTTATATATTGCAGAGTGCAAATTTGTGAGAAGCGGAAGGCCAGAAAGTTTGCGGCCTCAGTCTTTTGTGTTGGTGCTGCTTAAACGTATCCTTCACCGTGTGAGTTTATGAACCAGTGAAACACAGTTGACAATTTAAAAGAGCTCGCATGTAAACAAAGCGGATATTTACGAAAACACTTGCTCGTTTGCTGGAAGAGCGTGATAACTAAAAAAATTATAAATTCGAGGAAAACGGAATTAAAGTTTTCAATTTGCAATTCTTCCCTTACTAAGAATAAGGCATATCGTGTCAATAATATCGCAATTTTTTCAAACTGAGGAGGAGCTGGCGGTAATTTCTGCACACTTAATCACAAAACGAAAATTTTTTTCTCCAGCAAACGAGAGACATATGGAATTAAAACTAAAATGAATACTTTACGAAACCCTATAGACTAAAAAGTGAGATGATGTAATGTAAGAACAATGAAAATTACGTTTGGGAACTATCATGACACATATCAGCACAGCTGTTTTTCAAAAATATTAAATTAATATTAAAAAAAATCCGTGCTTATAACAAATAAACTGGAAGGAAACACAAAAGCCAAAGTAAATATACATAAATATCTATTAAAAAACAATAATAAAATTAACCAGCCAAAAATTAAAAACCAAAAAAAAAAATAAAAATAAAAAAAAAAACATAAATAAAAAGTGAGTTCAAATTATTTTCTGATGAAATGTAAATGAATTTAACTAAGAGACGAGTTAAAACAGATGCCCTTTTGTGTGAAAATTAAGTGAAGGCAACAGCAAAAAAAAAGATACCGCAGTCGCTAACCCAACAGCAAAAAATCTACTTAGGAAATTTGTAAAGCGCGGAACAATTTGAACAACAGCAATAATATTGAAGTGAGACTCGGAGCAATTGACAGAAAGTTTACTAAAAGTTGAAGGGAGGTCTTGCTGACAAAAACATTTGCACGTGGTTCGAGGTTGCTCGGTATATTGCGGGCAAAATTCATTCAAAATAAATAAAAAAAAAACTCTTACTCTTACACATACTCATAGAAGTAAGGAAAACAAAATAAAACAGCGACGTCAAGCAGCCACTGAACAGAATCTGCCCGCTCGTTGCTTTGCTCTCCCTTTCCACTTCATATGTTTCCATTCAATTTTGCGCTGTTGACGTGCTGTGAACGAACTAAAGAAGGATAGAAAGCAGCTGCAGCTGTTTCACTGTGTCATCCAACTGACTGCCCCACCAAACAAAACAAAACTAGCAAATACTCGTAGTAAATGAATGCATATGTATGAATGTATGTATGTATGTATATTTGTTGGAGCAAGTGAATGTGTGTACAAAGGTGAAAAATAGAGGAATAAAGGCGTAGATATTTGTAAATGCAGCTGAAAATTGAATACTTTTGAAAATATATCCGCTGTTACAAAATATTGCAAAACAGACAGTGCGTTTATAGAAGGCAGGCCTAACGTTAAAAGTCTTCGGAGCCTCTCTCTCTTTCGCATAAGTGTTTCTAAAACAAATTACAGTTTCAGTGGCAACAAGAAAAACATCTAATTATGTAGTTGCAAACTTCGTTTCAGTCGCCGCGAATTATTGAACTAAAAATTTCTCAAAATATCGGTCAATGGGAGAATATTTTTGTCCGCCTATCAAATTCATATCCATTGATTGAAGAGCACGAGCTAAATAGGATTGCATTTGGTGCGAGTGAATGGGATACAAATAAATAATTAAGGAGTGTGTACATATGTTTTTGGAGCACCACTTATCAATCAACGCCAACGCCGTTGACACCCGCCCCGATAACATTCACTTCGACACGTAATTGATCAAAAGCCGTACTCCACTCCATCACTTGAACTGCGAGAGTAGATGTATGTATGTATGCAGATGCTATATCCTGCCTTCGTTAGATGAGTTTGTCGAAGTTTGTCTTACACCCAGCACTTGTGAATTTATAGACATTTGAACTGGCGGCACTTTTATCATTGGCGCATTTGATTATGGTAAGTACTCATTTGTGGTTTCAAATTAAATTTCATAAAATGCAGCTCTATAAATTTTCAAAATATGTGGGTTTATAGTTTTGAAAGAATTAAATATGCTTTACGCTTAAAAATTACTTGGAAGGATCAATAAATCGTTGAAAGTTAAAAAGGAACCCGCTATTTGGCAATAAACGTTTTATTTCCGAATATAATCTTATGTTAGCTCGACACACTTCACCTAAAAAGGTCTTTGTTTTATCCACGACCTCTTTATTCGGCTCAAATCTAATGCGACTAAGCTATGGAGAAGATGCTTGGAAAGTATGCTGGGCGAAGGAGGTTTTCGTAGCCTAATTTATGCAGTTTTGTTTTTCTCGAATTGCTTTATGCTTTTTATAAGATAATATAACTCTGCAGGTATGCGTCGGTGATCATTTTACACTTTACCATTTTCAAGGTAGTCGATTTGAGAGATGCCGTTCCTCGGCCTCGATTTACCATTACGTGTGTACTCCAATTATGCGTATTTTAGCAATTTCCCCTCATTTTCAGTGACGTATTGAACTACATATACCTGTATTTGTAATTAACCAGGAAATACGCAAAATATATTGGACAAAGTGTGATTGAAATTTACAGTGCTCTCATAAGAAATATACTATAATGCCAAATTGAAAAGTGAGCCTGAGTTGTCAATCACGCCTGGGGAGTACGAGATTCATCATGCAAAATTTGACAAAATATCAAACAAATTGCTGTTTAATTAATTTTTATTAAATATTTATTTAAGAAGTCAGCTTTCAAACAAAGACAGTTGGTTGGTTAAAGAGATGATTCTTCCAGAATCCAACTGGCGCTTCCGCACCATTTTGTTGCCACATCCTCGCTACCAACTTGTTTAACGATTATTTACAGCATGGCTATATCCAGTCTGTGCGGTTTAAGAACCCTATTAGATTGCTGACGTTCTAAGCCAGACAGTTGTTCGAGATTCTCGAACAGCGGTTGGCCCAGGGTTAACATTCTATTCTTTTATAGGGCATGGCATTCACAGAGGAAATGGAAGATTGCTTCCTTTTTTCCGGTTGTTTACAACTGTGACAGTATGTATTGTGAGGGATTGCCATTTCGGCTGCTTGTTCTCCGATAGACCAGAAGCCAGTTATGAGCCGTTAGTCTCCAGGCGTCCCGTCGTTTCATGCTTATCAATGTTGACGACCGCTTAAGGTTGTAGGTGGGCCATAACGTTCTGCTAATTGCACAATAATTGCAATCTGCACAAAGTCAGTAAGAACTAAGATATTTTTTTACCAATTTTGAAATTATGTATTTTTTGTTTGATTTTCGGTAGCTCCACTAGAAACTCCTAAGTCCTTGTGAATACAAGTTTTTTAAGTGTCTGAGGATACCAGTTATCGTTGTGAGAACTTTAGACTACATAAGTTGCCCATTATGCTTATGATTTTGTAGGCATGTGTACATACTTTAAAACCTTAGGGAAGATGAAGCCAGAAAATTTTCTGCTGACATTTGATCTGATACTTGTTTGCAAATTTCATCTTCCATACAGGCGAATGCCAGTATGTCTCACAGCGAAGTCTTAAAGAAAGAGTATGTATATAATTTTCAAAACACAAACCGCCATTAAAAAAATATATGTAACATACAGTTTGTGTTTTTGAATTTCTTTTTTCAGTAGAGAGTAAGTCTGAAACTATTATAGTGGTTTTGACAAGTCACACCGTCTTTTCCTTCAGTATTGTTTGATTTTTCGTGCCACGAATCTGACGGCCGCTAGCGCTTCCTAATTTAATCATCGTTTATTAATAAATGTTCACGGAGTGCTTTGCACAACGTCCAATTCACAGGTTGTACTGCTTTGTACGACTGTTGTAGGTCAGAGGCATATTTCTTTAAAAATAAAGGAAATTAATATTTTACGATATGAAAGAAAACATATGTGGTTTAATATCGTATATATTATAAGTATATATTGTACAGGGTGAACGATATGAAATGTTACCAACTTCACACTGCTTGTATCTGTAAAAGAGCTCATGGCATCAACGTCAAAATTCTTCTAATGACTGTTCAATATATTGTTTATAAGCCATCAAAAGCATTTGCGTCACAGTTTTGTTGAATTTTTTATTCTGTGATGGATTTCAAACGTAATAGTGTGATTGCGTTAAATTTGGCTGGAAAATCACAACCAGTCATTGTTCGCGAGCTCAGTCACCTCAAAGTGAATAAAATGTTTGTGTATCGTACTATAAAACGTTACAATGATACTGGTAGCAGAATGGCCAAAGAACTGAAAATATCGCAAGACAGCATTCGACGCATTTTGAAAAAAGAGCTCACGGTCAAGGCTTACAAGATCCAAAAAACACACGATCTTTCACCCCAGCAAAAGAAAGTTCGGTGCGAAAGAGCAAAGAGCTTGCACGAACGTGGCGAATTTCCTAACATTGTGTTTTCTGGTGAAAAAAATTTCCCAATTGAGCAGTTCATAAACACTCAAAACGATCGTGTTTACTTGACCGAACGCTCATACGAGAATTTGAGCCTACGTATGGCCACTTCAAGCAATTTCCCATCGCAGGTAATGGTTTGGGCCGCAGTGACCGCTGATGGACGCTCTCCAATCGTTTTTATCGAGCCTGGTGTCAAAGTGAATGAGACTTATTATAGGGAAAATGTTTCACAAGCTGCTTTAGAGCCGCAAACATTTCGATCGTAGACCATGGACTTTCCAACTGGACTCGGCACCGTCTCATAAAGCTCGTGTGAACCAAGAATGATTAAAAAATCATGTTCCACCCTTCATTTCGTCCACACAATGGCTTTCGAATTCGCCAGATGCAAATCCGATGGACTATTCCATCTGGTCCATTTTGGAGAGCAAGGTCGGGACTAAAAAATATGCCAGTATGGATGCGCTGAAAAAAGTGATTATACGAGAATGGGAGATTTTAAGTAGAAAATCTAGGATTAAAAAGTATTATAATAATTATTTGAAAATGATTATAATTCACTACGAATATAGAAAAAAAGAGGTTGTCTGTAAAGTCGGTTTACTGACGATAGTTTAACGTGTCAACGTCATAAGAAAATATTGATGGAATGGTTGCATTTTTTGTTTTGATGTTATTTGTTTGATAGATATTTTGCATGTATATAGAGAAGGAGGTAAATGGAATCGTAATGAAATTGATCAAGTTACATTTAGACAAACGTGAACAATTACGAAACATTGATCGAATTCATGAAAATATGTTCAATTTCGATTGTGCATCAGACGTTAATAAGTCAACAACACTAAGAGGCAACATTATCGATTTGCCTTTTTCGAGACACTTTACACTCGAAACACTTCCTTTCATTTCCTACCTTTTCTATCATCGTCCTATACTCAACAGAGAAATGGTTCATTACCATGCACACAGGAAGAAGGCATATGCAAATACAAATGCATATGTGAATTTATATACATATGCGCATATACATACATATTCATACAAATGCATATGTAAATTTATATACATATGCGCATATACATACATATTCATACATATACATATATGCTCACTCAAGTAGGAGAGAGCCAGATGTCGAACGTTGCCGAATACGGGGGCCAATTGTGCTCTTTGTCGTTCATTCCGCGCTTTCGCTTGCAGTTCAAGCAAGGTAATGGCGATTGAGCAAGGTAACGGCGATTAAGCAAGATAACGACGATTGAGCAAGATAACGACACATTTTTTCGTGCGTGCAGCCGGCTAAGTCGAATTATGAGACGTTATCACGTCAAAAAAATGGTAATAGGGAATTAAAAATTCGCAAAGTATCTATTTTCGCTCATTATAATAATCTAAAGGGCTTGAAATTAAAAAGGTAAACGAGAAATTTGAACCGACTTATTCAGTAGGTACAAGATATGAAATCACCAGCTCCAGCTCCCATTCGCTCCGGCCGTAATGAAGAAAATAATTGAAGGAGATGTAAATGCAGCTGGAAATGCGCTTACCGGTGGTGTGACAGCCACGCAGTAGAAGAAATTTGTAATTACTCGACTCAACGCCCTTGGGCTATTAAACAAAAAGCAATTGAAGATATTACTTATGAGTAGAGAACTTTTTTACGCATGGACTTTAAAATATTATATGTGCTTAATAGAACTAAAAAAAAAAATCGAACTTTAAAGAGCCACGCAACTTTGCTAGGAAACCAATATTGGATTACACAACTCCTGATAAAAGGATTTGTGACAGACCTAGGCCAGAAGTAACTTTCCATCATTGGTGTAAATCATATATCGATTAGGAGATTCTCTCTTACCTAACACTTGTCCGGCTCATTTCGAAGCATAATCCTCCATCTATTAAAAAACACCTTTGGGTATATAACCCGACAGTAAGTTTCGCAATTGTTTTGTTTTGATTTTCTTTATTTTTGTTTTTCAATTGCTTATAAATAAAAATTCGTTACACTGTGCAACTGTATGCTGTAACTGTATTTCTTTTATTGATCTATTAGAAATGAGGTGTCATTTAAATAAAAATTCATTCAGGCTCCGCAGATTGCCTACAGTGGATTTTATTACTCATTGCTGGCGGATGGTCGTCGTACGCTGGACGCCGTGCGCTTCATTCGTTTGACTGCTTCAGCTATTTTAGCAGCTGCTCAATACAGCTGCTGTGCTCATATGTGGATATTTAAAAATAATCAACAGAAACATGCCATACATACATTTATTTATGTGGACATATAAGTATGGAAATATATGTGTATGTACATGTGAGATATGTAAGTGTATAAGTGTGTTCATCCCCATGTGTTTCGATGCCTAATTTTGACTTATCGACGTATTGACTGGTATTACTCGTATTAACGGTATATTTTCAATCACCATGCCATACTTAGGCGTTCATAGCTCCTTTCCTCTCTGTAATAAGTTTATAAGATACTAATAGAAACATTTTGAATATAAACAACGAATTTCATTAGGCCAGTAGCTTCGTGTACCCAACATCGTTTCTAAATTTACATTTCAACAAAATTTTAGTTTAATTGGTGCATTTGGCAAGGCTATATGTTGAAAGGCAGGTGTTTCTACATACAAATTTTTCTGCAGGTGTTTTTGAGCTTTAAATGCACGCATACAGTTCCGAAAAAGAGTAATGAGGGCTGACAACTTTTCTAATATATAACTATGCTATACGTCAGCAATGATGGTTTATTTTCTTAGTTGATCTGCGCACTCGTAATAAGCCCAGGGAACTCGAAAATAGTAATCTATACCAAAATCCATACTGGAGTATTTAAGAAATAAATTAAAAAAATGACAATTTTCTGAAAAACGTCTTTCTGTAAATTTCGTTCCTTTTAGTCTTTTATTCTTTTAAAGAAAAAAATAATTGAAAATGAGTTTCATGGATTGATTGGAGATTTTGAGGAAAGATCTTTGACTACATACTTATAAGATCTAACTTCTGAAATCCAAGTCATTGGCCATTCGTTACGCCATTCGCTCGATGCAAGAATTGAAAACTAATTGAGAGTTGTGCCGCATTTTTGTCATAAAAATATCTAGCGAGGATAGAAAGCCTCAAGAAAATGGGAAAATTCCAGAGATTTGTTTCCATGTTAATCAGCCGGCAGGTGTAAGAGGATTACAACCAGCATAGCTTTGTACACATTATTAAACCAATTGAGAAATGAGTCGGTATCTGTAAAACTTTAAGACTTTTATAATCGAATCGCTGTTCGAAGTCACAAATTTCGAAATACCTTTTTTTAAAAAGCATACTTAAAATTTACAATTTAGAAAATATTATTATTTAAATTTATCTGTAAATGAAATGTAATGTAGCTGAAATTGAAATAAACTTTAAGAAAAATTTAGGAATAGTCGAGATGAGAATTAATAGTAGAAATTAAGGAGACAAAAATAATTTATGCAAATGTACAGGGTGAACGATATGAAGTGTTACCTATTCAAAATACCATAACTTTCTTGTGTGAAACTAGTTTTTATGGACAAAATTGTTCGAAAATGATTACAATTTTAACATACATATATTCACTTTAGCATCTATGTGACCAGCGTTTGCCTTGACTATAGCCTTCAAACGGTCAAAAAATGAGTTGCATGCTGCACGAATGTGATCTTGAGGTATTTTGGCCCATTCTCATATAATCACTTTTTTCAGCGCATCCATACTGGCATATTTTTTAGTCATCACCTTGCTCTCCACAATGGACCAGATGGAATAGTCCACCGGGTTTGCGTCTGGCGAATTTGAAAGCCATTGTGTGGAACATGATTTTTTAACCATTCTTGATTCACACGAGCTTTATGAGACGGTGCCGAGTCCTGTTGGAAAGTTTATGGTCTACGATCGAAATGTTTGCGGCTCTAAAGCAGCTTGTAAAACATTTTCCCTATAATAAGTCACATTCACTTTGACACCAGGCTCGATAAAAACGATTGGAGAGCGTCCATCAGCGGTCACTGCGGCCCAAACCATTACTTGCGATGGGAAATTGCTTCGAGTGGCCATACGTAGGCTCAAATTCTCGTATGAGCGTTCGGTCAAGTAAACACGATCGTTTTGAGTGTTTATGAACTGCTCAATTGGGACATTTTTTCATCAGAAAACACAATGTTAGGAAATTCGCCACGTTCGTGCAAGCTCTTTGCTCTTTCGCACCGAACTTTCTTTTGCTGGGGTCAA
This sequence comes from Anastrepha ludens, assembly GCF_028408465.1. Lineage (NCBI taxonomy): Eukaryota > Metazoa > Arthropoda > Insecta > Diptera > Tephritidae > Anastrepha > Anastrepha ludens. Next base: position 78,082,175 of record NC_071502.1, read on the forward strand.
AGATCGTGTGTTTTTTGGATCTTGTAAGCCTTGGCCTTGAGCTCATTTTTCAAAATGCTTCGAATGCTGTCTTGCGATATTTTCAGTTTTCTTCCACTTCGACGTGGATTTCGTTCAAGTCGAGCCTTCACTTTCCGAACCATTTCTGGCGTTGTTGCGGTTTTTTGGACCACCTCCATAGCGTTTTGCAATGCTACCAGTATCATTGTAACGTTTTATAGTGCGATACACAAACATTTTATTCACTTTGAGGTGACTGAGCTCACGAACAATGGCTGGTTGTGATTTTCCAGCCAAATATAACGCAATCACACTATTACGTTTGAATTCCATCACAGAAAAAAAATTCAACGAAACTGAGACGCAAATTATTTTGATGGCTTATAAACAATATATTGAACTGTCATTAGAACAATTTTGACGTTGATGTCATGAGCTCTTTTACAGATACAAGCAGTGTGAAGTTGGTAACACTTCATATCGTTCACCCTGTAGTTGGCTTGTAATGCTATCGTAAGACTGAATGCTATAAAAAATGGTTACATCTCGACATCAGCCACGGCGAAGTCGTGATCTAACTCACTGACCTCTGTCGAAACCGACTGCTAACTGCCATCCCTCAGTGAAAATGACTTTAAAAAAGTAGAACAAATTTGGATCAAGCAAAGTTATTTACAAACGCTAAATGCCGTAAAATTTGAATGCTGATATATCCAAAATTTTCGTGTATTCTTTTTTAATTAAAAATAAATGTTTTATTTCTTTAAATTCAAGACGCGGAAAACACGCTTTCGTGTGCGCCTAATATAGAATATCTGCTCCAGCTACAAAGCCAGCACACATCTACATACGTTGCACATACACACATTCATTTGTATGTTCGTATGTATTTGGCGCATAATCAAGTGTTTGTTTCAATGACATATGCGAGAAATTAAAAACAGATGAACTCAACAGCAATATAAGCCACCACTTTGAAACAGAGTATGCATATGCATATGTACATATGTATGGGACTACAAAAGCAATAACAACACGCAAACACACATTAAAAAGAAAACATTGATTGCTTATACCCTAAAGTAGAACAATTTTGTGGTAATAACAACTTGTAGTAAATACAAAACCAAAATGGAAATGGACGTATGAGTATACATACATCTATACATTTTAGCATTTTGTGGATGTGTGGATCTTGAATGGCTGCTGCTGCTGTAGATGACAGACGAAACGGCTGCATGTGACATTGAATTTAGGCCTTGTCCCCTCTTGCTTTTGCTGCAGTTCCGAAGCCTTTAATAGTGCTCATAGTGCTTGTGCTGATGGCGACTTAACTGTTCCTGTTCCGGTCACATTCGAAGCTGCATTTTTTTTTCACTACTTTCCATTGTTGTTGGGTCTGTAGAGTTGTGTTTTCATCGATATCGTTTAGCCAACATATGTAATGCTCATACATAGCTATGTATACGAGTATGGCGTACAAGTTGGGCTGGGTGCTGTTGCTAATGGCGTTTAACGTCTGTTTCTTATGGCACAGCAATCGCGAGCATTCACCGCACGATTTCATCTGTTCATAATTGCATATGCAATCGGCAGCAGGCAGCAGACAGCAGGCGATGCCAGTGCCAAAAGCTTTAGCTGTTGCTTATAAAGCGTTCATTCATATATACATAAATACTATACATATGTAAATACAATAGAAAAGTAAGAAAGTGCCAGTAGAGTGAATTTGGTTTGGCTTTCGATTTCATTCGTCTTTTTGAAAACTCAACAGCGCTTCAGTTCGATTCTATTGAATTTTAGTTAAGTAAAAACGGTCGAAAAATAATCTGACCTAAACTTATTTGATTTCTAAAATCTAAATTATAAATTTAATTTTTCTTATTATGGAGCTTTTAACAGCATTTTTAACCAAAGCAGATTCGAAACTCGTAATTGCCCCCTTCACTATCATATTTTGTTGACATTGTTGACTTATCTAATTAAATATGCTGTAAGTATTAATCTCTAGGTTCCTCCATTTGTGGAACAACATCAAGACGCGCACACAACAAATGGGAGGAGGAGCTCGGTCAAACATCCAAAAAAGGGAGTACCCGCCAATTAAAAAAAAGAAAAGAAAAACAGTATTAATCCCATAAGGAAGCACACACAAAGATGCCTGAACTGCGATATGAATAAACTCATAAATGGACCATTCTGCACAAATGGCTGCAAAATGATGAGACTCTACCGATACTATACCACAGATATTGGTACCTTACGGAAAACTTAGATTCGATATGAGTATACATTTCGAAGATGGTAAAGCTTTAGAAGACATTAAATGCCATTTATGTACGAAATCTTTACAAAAAAACATAATTGAAAAAAAAAAATATGCTGCAAGTAGATAGCGGCCATGACAAATCTATGTACTTTATCCTAATAAAATTTTAAACCATTTGAATCGTAGCAGACACCTCCCTTCAGCGACGCTTTTTTAGTACATACAAATCCTAGAAGTTTTTTAATTTTATTTCTCTTGAGCGGACAGTCCTTTCATATCACGTCCCTCCCACTACAAATTCAACATTTAATTTGCGCTCCTTTCCCTGGCAACTGTAGTACACTTTGCAAGACTTTATGGTCTTCTTGTCTTGGCCCGTCTGTCGCATCTCTTGAATGCCGTTGAGATCAGCCTTTTTCGTACGAGGACATTACCCAACTGGGTGGAGACACCTTCCGCATTAGGGCACCAGACATTCCAGGTGCATGCCCTCAAATCATATTCTTTAGTTAGTTTGCCATGGTCGTCATCAGGCCTCGTCCGGCTTTGCATGTGTTCTCATCGGAAAAGAATTTTTATGTGGCGATTCCCAAACCCAGCATACAACCAGATATTCTGTGGTTTTTCTGACCCAAATGGGTATTCGAAAGCTACCCAGAGGATATTTAGGTGAAGTACGGAAGTTGTGTGCATTTTTAATCGCATGCCAAAAGCGATTAGAGACTTTCTTCACTTGAGTAGACTTCTACCCGCGGAACCAGCTTGAGAAAGAAAAATGGCGGTTGCGCGAATCTGAAGAAGACTGTGTATTCTAATGTAGATCGCACCAAAGATGCTTAAGCGTATATGGATCAGTGAAACCCGAGCTAAAGCGACGTACGCATCGAAGTATAGAGTAAGACTTTGCGATAGCGTAATTTAATGGACCGTGAAAAAGAAATCTCGTCAACCGAACTCAACAACGAGTTACTAATATAATAATAAAAAGAGATAGGAGATCGAGACTTAGAAAGCGGTAAACAAAGCGGGTCGATTTAAAAATCGCTCATTGCTCTGTGAAAATCGTATTCTAGGGATCAAAATAAGAAACTTTGCCGAAGGTCGAAAGAAAAATTCCACTTTGACCCATTTAGAGGGCTTCAATCGAGTACAAATGTATGACCGACCCCCACTAACTTTGGACGGCCGATCCACCCATGCCAGTGGCACACCCCCTGGAACTCCCCTGAGGGGTTCCCCATACAATCATTTCAAAATATCACAATTTTTGGCCTTTACATGAGAAAATAAACTAAAAAGTTCGACCCAAATTGGGGGACATCAGAATTCGTTTTAGAGGTATGGTTCCTTCGGCAAAGTTTCTTATTTTGATCCCTAGAATATGATTTTCACAGAGCAATGGGCGATTTTTTTGCCTCCCGACCTCCGACTTGACGTATTCCTCGATGTGGCAAAGGCATTCGATAAAGTTTGCTTGTTAAACTAAAATTAATACTTCCCAAATGATACTACGAAATCTTTGAGTCGTACTTATCAGATCGCTACTTTCGAGTCAAGCAAGATGATGCTTAAACAAGTCTACGACAAATAAAGGCAGGAGTACCTCAAGGCAATGTTCTTTGGCCTCTACTGTACCTTATCTTTACACGAGACCTACCGTCTGATCGTATTTACGTCACAGCAACGTTTGCAGATGACACCGCGCTGATTGCGGTTAGTGAAAGCGAATCGACAGATACATTACAAACCTCTTTAAATAAGATCTCCCAGTGGATTACACTAAACCAAACAAAATCTGTACACGTAGTTTTCACAAACACTAAAATACAACTTATACATGGATGATCAACAGGTACCCAAACTCTGCGAGGTACGTAGTTATGACACTTGTTAGTAAACTTTGTTGTGTAAAACATGTTAAGAAAAGAGGGAAGAATTGGGTATCAAACTCAGAAACATGCAATGGCTCATGGGTAGCAGATCAGCTCTAACTACAGAAAATAAACTATTAATCTACAGCAGATACTAAGACTAGTGTGGAGTTATCCAAATCCAACAGTTCCAAAATAAGGTTCTTAGTTGCATTGTCAAGTCACCATGGTACTGCAGAAATTCCGACATTGAGTGCGACCTTAATTAAAGTGGCCCAGAAAGAAAGATAATAAACGACATCAATAAAGAAGCAAATGTTGTCATATTTAAGTTGCTTGTAAGTCATTTGCAAATATATAAACACGTCGCAATAAAATTAAATAAAAAAAATCTCAGCTGTTGAACCAGAGTTATCGACATCGACAGTTCTCATGCAGGTAAGAAAGACCCTACACATCTTCCAATGATGAAATTATGCACTATTCATCTCCAAAGAGAGTCCATAAATATTTTTATTAAAAAAAATAATTTATTTATGTATTTCAATTGTGTTTGCTGGAATTGCCATATTTGTCTCATAATTAAGTAAGTTGTTGTGCGATTCACTTAGCCTCGAAATATGGCTGTTATAACACCTGCTTAAATATTTTACCAGCTTTCGTCTACAGCGCGCATTTCTTTTCTTGCTTATTAGTGAATTTACAAAACCAAACAATAACTTGAAAAGCACGCAAGTGCAACTAAAAACATATGATCAAATACCCTGCAGAGACATTCACTACTAGCAAACTTGTACGCTTCCAGAGAACTTATTTCCATTACGAAGTATAGCATTGGAATGCTAGGATGTTTGGTCGAAAGCTGAACGGTAACCCATCGGACTATATTAGCGCTACCCTAGACTTCCGACTAGAGTTTAAGGTAATGTTTCCCACGGAAAAGGAATGGGAGTTAAATTTAGTAGTTAAGGAATATACTACCACACTTTACACCGATGGATCCAAGATAGATTGCGGCGTCGGCACGGGTGTATATTCGTAAGACCTTTAAGTCCTCTCGCCTGGTGAATTAGAATAGCGCCTTCTAAGCAGAAGTTCTCGGGATAAGCGAAGCTTGCAGGATAATCAGAAGTCATCCACAACAACTATCAGAAGCTTGTATTTTTTCAGATAGTCAAGCAGGCATCTTAGCTATAGTAAAGTCAGCAACAAACAATTCAAAAATCGTCAGACTTAGTACGCGCGATAGATATCACTCTCATCCATGTACCTGACCATAGGAACATAGAAGGAAATGAGAAAGCTGGCAAGACAGGGGCTTCCTCTAGAGTATTCGAATTAGTATCAGTGGGCTGCTCCCGAAGCGTCTACAAAAGAGAGATCATTTGGCACTTCCAGAAGTAGGCTGCTGACAGATGGACCAACACCAATACCTACAAAACAGCGAAGGAAACGAGGCCAAATTACAACAAGTTCAGAACTGACGAGCCGTTAAGAAAGCCAAGAACAGACTTGTTTTAGAATTACGTCAACAATAACCTGCCATTGGCCTATCGGAGACCATATTAGGAAGGTGGGGTGGCTGTATAACGATTCAAGAATATTTTAGGGAGATATACCTCCACTATCTGTGGAATCTGTCCTGGTGAATGAGGGGGAAACTGTCAATGAACAACTTGGTAGAAATTGCAGGAAAGAAAATAGATGGCATAGAGATGGATGGAGAGTTTTATGTTCAATTCCTCGGAGAGGAATCAAATTTGTATTCTTTGTCGTGATGGAAACCAATGCCTACTATACCATTAAAAAAAACACTCATTTCAATTTTACGTATGTTCTACATATGTGGCCAGTATAAATGGATACATGGAGATTTTTTTAAATTCGATTTACTGATATTTTTCGAGTTAATTTTTTTTTTTAATTAAAAAAGAGTATACCTACATATGTATATTCTAACAAAATTTTCACGGCTTGTCTATAAATGTTTGCAGGGTTTGTTGTTGTTAAGGAATTTTTTTCCAGAAATGTTGTTCAATACGTAGAGTTTGGTGAATATAAAAAAAGAAAGAATAAAGTGGTTTGAAATGGGCGAAAACAAAATATTTTTAATCCAAAGTATATGACACTAGTTTTCCTGTGGTTTTCCTGCAGGGTATGCACTAGTAGGTATATGAACCGGTATGTGTACATTCTCATTCGTATGTATGGGGTTATACCTGTGTACATAGGTGTTTTGAATGGCATTCGTGTCATCAAGTTTAGTCAAGAAATTGCAGCTTTTCTGTTGCAATCGAGACAACAGCACGAGTTAATTATCTTTAAATTACTTTGCTAATTTATTAAATCGTGTTAACGGGGAAGGAGGCAACGGCAATTGCCGCAGTCAAAGCAATTTACGATAGCACATCTGCATCGACAAGCCCTGCGTAGTTAGAGTTATATTATATAAGTAGGCGTTTGCACAAGTGGCATATGATTTTACTTTAATTTGTACGCGAATGCAGGGGTGGATTTGTGAAACTTCTGCATAGTTCGCATTTCTTTTATATTACGGCAATATAATCGCCGCAATTGATTGACCGCATTTGGTTTGAATAATTGATGCTCAATTTCTCAATCAATTGTATATATGTATGTATGTATGTATGTACTATGCACATTTGTCCGCTTATACGTTCGCGCATATATAACAGACTCTGACTCAACAAAAAATACCTTTCGTGTAGAAAGATTGTTGCACCCAAACTGATTCATGGATTACAAACTTAGATTGAAGAAAAAGAAATATCGAAATATGTGGCAATTAACATAAATAAAAGTGTGAAAAGTGAAGAAATCTATGCAGGAACCGTGGCTCCCATCAATCGCAATAATTCAGCATTTCACGCACTGCCTTGATGAAATTGCGCACAAAGATCGCGGATTATCCAATAACCTTATACAATTGAGCTGGCAAACGGCCGTATGTGGCACTAGAGCTTAGCGCTAATTACAGACCAAAACAGGTATTGCTCTTGCTGCAATTCCCAAGTTATCAATGGTTGGCGACTTATCTGTACCTGTTCCGGTCACATTCATGGATAGAAAATGCATTTTTTCTTAACGGCATTATTTTAGGGGGATTCTTAAAGTTTTGCAAAATTCTTTCATGGTGCGCGGATGACACAAATTGTATACTTTTCCAGTCCGCTCAATAGCACAATCAAAAACCCATGCAAGAAAATATTTGCAATGTCTGAAAAATTGCTGCTCCAATAGTATTTTAAATACTGGTACATATAAATATTTACTTGCAACAAAGTGCAGGAAGCCAAGGCGACCCCGTGCCAGCTGTTTATTGTTGTCTCTTTTAAGGCTGCTACAATTTTGCAACAGGGGTGCTCATGCCCTACTGCTTATTTCAGTAAAGGATTTTTCCATTTCTTGCTATTCTGCCATTATGCAAGGCATAGAGAATCCCCCTATTGTTGTTGCGTCAGTAGACTGCAAAGAAGACAAACGACAGACTATTACTTCGCTATAACTTCTCAGTCATAAAATATTTCATTGAACAGTAACTATGTTTTGCATTTTCGAATTCAGTTTTCGAGTCTTTGCCTATTAATTTTTAAAATTTTTTCATTTTTTTAAATTTTCATTTGGTTGTACTCCAATTCGCCCATATTGTGGAAGAAATGCGACTGAAGCATCGTTTGCGAATGAAGTGCGCCATGAAGTGGAAAAGAGCCTGAAGGTATCGGACGAATGATGTTTGCGGAATATCAAGCTGAGTAGAGTGACTGCCAGTGCTGTTTGTTAAGGTAGTAGTCTGGTAACTTACACGTTTTTTAAGGCTATGCTTGGGACATTTTTTGGAAGGGAAAATAAAATTCAATCGGTTTGATTTTCTGATATGTTATTAAAGGTATCAGAAGGTGTACACAAAAATTTTCTTTCTTTTTTTTAATGTTTTGATACTATTTTTGTACACTGCAGCAAGCGGCAAAAAAAGAGGTACAGTGGCTGGCCGGCGTGATTTCGTCACTTGTGGTCATCTGAAACAGAAAAAACAAATTGCTTATTAATCAGTGTGCTTGTCGTTCTGGCGTTCAAATGATTTTGACAAAAAAAAAAAAAAAATGGCGAACTTCGTAAGAAAATTGCTTTTTTTAAAGTGGAAATCGGATTAAAAAATGGAAAGTTAGGGACGAAATAAATTAAATCCACTACCCGCCAGAACTATTGATGTGTAGAAAAACATATCTAAATTTCAGCTCAATCCGTTAGATAGAAAATTTGTTTTCACGACGGCCATACGGAAAAACGTTGTTTTGAGAAAAACGCGTTTAAAGTTTTAGCGACTTAGCGCGCGCAAGTACGAGCCGCTCTCATGTATGTGCTATAATTTCGTCAATATTTCGAATTTCGGTCTAAAATTTGTACAGTATATTACCAATATATCGCACTGTCAAAATATGTAAAAAACCGAAATTCGAAATTTTCAAAATATATTAAGTTACCAGACTACTACCTTAAATTGGCTGGCCGACTTGCAAGTGAATCACCTTCGGGCTCAAAATTGCCTTGTTAAAGACAACTTTACCATCGATCACCTGTATAACTATATGAGTCAATCGGATTAGGAAATAGCAATCACAGCAAGGTCTGCAGATCAAAATTGCATATTCTAAATTTAATCTATAAATGTAGGTAAATATAAGTTTTAAAGTGTATGGATCAACGAAACCGGAAAGCAAGTATTGAATAAAATATTGATATGGTGCCTCAATTGTGTATGAAATAATTGTTTCGAAATAAGAAATCAAATACCACATTTGCGATGCATACGAACAACCTCTGGTTTAGTAAAGGCATTTTGCGTTTTCTGCATGCGATTTGCTATAACCGAAGTTTGACATTAAAAAAAGTATTTCATTCAAAATGACAAATACACCTGTGCGTTTCGAGAAAATTGTAAATTAGCGGTATACCACCGCGTAAAGCATTATCACACATGCAACTACATAAGTAGATACGTACACTAACGATGGAAACAACACAAAATAAATCATTATTGCAATGAAATGGCTCAACGCGCACAAGCAGACCTTTAAGCAGCAGGAATCAGCGGTAATTGCTAAAAATAAGCGGTAAATGAGAAAGCAAACACGCAACCGTTGTGGAAAAATTGAATGAAGCAGCAAGGTAAAAACTCCGATTGAGTGGTTCAAGGAGTAGAATTTCATACCAAGTTTTAGATTCCTTTTATAGAGCTTAGCTGTAACTTTTCTATTTGTGTTTCGAAATTTTTCGCAGAACTGAAGCTTTTCTGGATTGATTGATTTTTACACATTCCATTCTCAGATGTTCGCTAGCGAAAAAATTCTCACACATTTGCGGCTCATTTATTATTTTTCCACATTTTATTTCTTTGTTTGTATGAACCATTAAGAAGAAATACAAAACAGAGCGGGATCAATTCATCAATCAATCAATCAAGTGATTAGTGTGCTTAAGCAATTGACAACCCAGAGAGTTGAGCGAGAAAATAGTATGGGGAGCTTAACGGCATTCAGCTAGCGAAAGTCGTTGTCGAAGCAGCAATTGGCGCAAATGAGGGTGGAATTACGAGCAACACACACTACGTACTATACATACATATGTGTGTTTTTGTATGTGACGGGAAGAAATGTTTTTGATGTGAAAACGGTGGGTGGTACTGCAATTGGGATTCTGGCGACGGCAGCATTTAAAAATGCAGCCAGATGATGTGACACTGGGGCAAGCACAGGTGAGCCAGAAAATGGCACACTGATAACAACAACAAAAGGATATAATTTTTGGAACAGATGTAAGTATAGGGTGGGTCATGTAAAATTTGATTTTTGAATCGGCTATAAAAAAAAACGAATCAATATTTTTTTAAACTTTTGTTTTTATTTTGAAGGTTGGACATTGTCATTTATGAATAAAAAATAATATCGTTCAAATGACTGCCACGACTGGCTTTACAGTAGGCCATTCGATCAACCCAATTTTTAAGTACATTTTCGATTGTTTGGGCTCCAATTTCATGAATGGCAATTCCGATTTCGTGTTTTAAAGCATCAATCGTCTCTAGTGGGTTCGCATAGCATTTGTCCTTAACGCCTCCCCACAAAAAATAGTCCAACGGGCTTAAATCACAGCTCCGAGGCGGCCAATTGATATCGGAGTTTCGGCTGATTATTCGGTTTTCAAAACCGGTAGCCAAAAGTTCGAGTTTAACTTTGGCAGTGTGACAAGTTGCACCGTCCTGTTGAAACCAAATATCGTCCATGTCATCTTCTTCAATTTTTAGAAACAACTCGTTGAGCATGTCACGGTAACGATCCCATGTACTGTAACCGCGGCTCCTCGCTCATTTTCGAAAAAAAATGGCCCGATGATGCCGCCAGCCCTAAAACCGCTCCAAACAGTAACTCGTTGTGGATGCGCTTGCTTCTCTACAGTAATGTGTGGATTTTCTGAGCCCCAAATCCGACAATTTTGCTTATTGACGTAGCCACCGATGTGAAAATCAGAAAAGAAGAAGAAGACTCACCACTTTGGAAATAGGTTTTCAATATTTCCCAATTTTGTTCAAGCGTATTGCGTTCCATTTCGTAAATGTCAAACCTTTAAGTAAATTATGAACACACTTAACATGTCATTTGCGTTACCATTCTCAAAAAAATAGGTGGTTCAAAAAGCAAATGCTATATGGCCCACCCTGTACTATATTTGACGGAATTAAATTTTGACAATGTGAAACCCAAGATTCGATTAATTTAATGCGACAAGAATATACTTAAACAAAAATTAGCATACATGTTTGTCAGAGTAAAATTTCAAGCCAGCCGAATTGTTTTTTGCATTATTGCCATTCGATTAGTCAACATTCGAAGGTCACTATGAACATGAAATATCAAATGATAGAAAAAGTAATGGTAACACTCGATTGCACTTCAAAAATCCCAAGTTGAGGATAAACACCCACCAAAGCATGCATAGGCAAATATACTATGTACTACATAAGTATGTATACAACACTGTAGATGTCTACCACCACAGGTATGCATCCTACAAGTGCTTAGTTATGATAGATGCGATGACATCAAATGCGATGAGCAAGCGAAAACGGTGACGCTGACATGCGAGAAAGTCATTGCTCAACCCACGTTCGTTCTTTGCCACCGCCTCTGCGGCCAAAGACACAAACATGAATGGATGAAAGCATTTGTGGAATGAAAAGTGGCACGCACAACTGACGCCATTCGACAAACTGGCACTTTGGCCTAACCAGGCAAGAGAGTACAATGTTTTGGCTAGTCGATTAGAGTATTTTCGCTGATTACTTTGGTCTCATGCATTTAAGATTTGGCCAGCGCTTCAGGAAATGATAATTAGTGTAGCACAAAGTGTTGCTGGACGATGTACGTCGTCAGGGTGAGAAATATGAATAAAATAATTGTAATTTTACAGAAATGATAACTATTAATCTCTGACATAGAGCCACATCGTTGCAGGTAGCAATTTTTGCAGGTATTGAAAATATTTCTTATTAGTACTAAATGGCATTTCAACATGGAAAGGCCTAGGTACATACGTCTTCATAACATTTACAAATCATACAATTGTATTACGAAAATCGACGCCCTGTGAAAAGTGTTCATCGCGCGCTCAAGCCCACTTATTGTGTACATAACCGTCCTACCGAACGCACTATTCGGCAAACCATCGGCAAAATTGAAAATAATTTTACGTTATTCGATGATAATCGGCCGATTACACCACGTACAGCCCGAAGTGAAGACAATATTGTGGCTGTAAATGAGAGTTTTGCCGAAGACCCCAAAAAAATCGATTCGGCGCCGATCTGAACAACTTGGGCGATTTTGAGCAAATTTCTGGGTTTGAAAGCTTAAAAAATACAGCTACAGTTCAGTCGCTGTGCACTTAAAAAATTCGCATTTTGGGACCCGAATGGCGATGAGGCTAATTTTTGGCTTAATGGAAACGTCAATAAGCAAAATTGTCGTATTTGGGCTGAAGAGCATCCCGAAGCCATTCAAGAACAGCCATTAAATCCACTGAAAACAACCGTTTGGTGCGGCATATGGGCTGGATGAGTCCATAAAGTAAAGTCTGCTTTGTTGATAAATCAACTTCAATTGAGGCATTGGAAGTCAACATTACTAAAGTTATTTACGCGATAACGTTTACGGATGCCCGAATTACGGCGCCGTTACGGCCAACATTTGAAAGGGATTATAAAAAAAAAAAAATAAATGTCATGAAAGGTTGTACACAAAAATAATAAAGATTGGAATATTCGTTGTTTAATTTTAATTTAAAATTCGATACCTATAAATTGATCACTCTTTATTACCGATTATGGGCACATTAGCCAGTAGGAAGAGAATTAGTAGGAAACCACCATAGCTTTTGTTTCTTGCGATAAAAATATAAAATGTATGTATCTGATTAAAAACACGAGTATGTTTGAAAACAAAAAAAAAACATTTAAATAACTAAAATGTTACGAAAAAATGTTAAATTTTTGCATCTTCGCACAATTCAAGTCCTTGAGCTCATACCATTGAAATATGTTTATGAACTGTGAAAAATTAAGCCATCATAGCTATTTTTCGAAAAAAGTTGTAACTGTTAGTAATTATAATAATAATGCCTTCATAATCCTTGAAAAGAATTAAACTTCTTGATTGAACAGACGTGCTTTTATTGGCTCTTCCTTTGTGAAAGTTTCGTAGTGAATCTACCAATCGTACAATGTTTAAAAACGCACAGCGTTATAGACGCTTTAGCACTGCAACACAATACATCTTGTGCAATCTTAGTCCAACTTTGTTTTGCAAATATAAATACAAACAAAATAAAAACATAAAAATAATAAAAACAACTAGTGAAAACATTTAACATATAAAATGCCTGTGGGGCGCTCTCCTGCCAAAGGCAGGCTCCGCTCACCAGCGCAAAAGCAACTAACAAGTGCTTACTCCAGCTACAATATTCCATTCTCGGCAAGTGAAATAAAGAGTAAGTCATCAGCTGTACAACCTCACCTCGCAACCGCCGTTAACTCTATACCCACAACTCTGCTCTCATGGAACGAGCAATGCCAAACTCCAACTGATCTAATCAGCATTTCTCATCCCACCACTTGTCTGGTAGCTCTCACAAGCGCAACAACAATTACAACAGTTACAACATCAGCATCAACAAGCAGAACCGCTACTACTCTTCAATTTTCTCATACTCGCCAATCATGTCTACATGCCCAAACATTATGATATGATCGGAATATCAGAAGGATCTGTGAAAACCATTTTGAAAGACCATTTGGGCCTACGAAAAGTCAAATCTCGTTTGGTACCGAAAACTCTCAATTTCTTGGAAAAAAGTCGTCGCGTTGATGTGTGTGAAACAATGCTTTCAGACTATCAGGACAAGCTCAAATGTATCATTACGGGAGATGAGACTTGGATTTATGCTTACGACCCTGAAACAACCAACCAATCAAGCGAATATCGTGCTAAAGGCGAGGCCAGACCAAAAAGAGCACGTCAAAGTCGTTCAAAAATAAAGGTGATAATGACAGTTTTTTTCGATTTTCGTGGTGTGGTGCACTATGAATTCCTTCCACCTGGCCAAACTGTTAATAAGGAATAATATTTGAGCGTTATGTGTCGTTTACGTGAAGCAATTCGTCTAAAAATACCAGAATTATGGGCCAACAACTCTTGGTTTTTGCATCACGATAATGCACCGTCTCACACTGCACTCATTCTTCGTGACCATTTCGCCAAAAATTCCACGCATATCGTTCCGCAACCACCGTATTCACCTGATTTGGCTCCGTTTGACTTCTGGCTATTCCCAAAACTCAAGAGACCACTCCGGGGAACGCGTTTCGAGTCGATTGAGGAGATAAAAGCTAAATCGAAGAAAGTGCTGATGGCTATACCGGAAATGGACTATTTGGCATATTTCTGGGGATTGGAAAAATCGTTGGCATATGTGTATTTCATCGAGAGGGGATTATTTTGAAGGGGATGCAATTGATTTACAAGAATAAATAAAGATTTTTTATTTTACAACGAAATTCACCTTACTTTTTGCCCACAGTAGTAAGAAAGTGACTATGTTCCAAAGAAATGTTTACTTAGACACAAGTAATTTCACCAAAAATTAAACAGCTTACTAAAAACTTTAATAAGAAAAACATTACTTCTAGGGAAATAGAAAAGGATAGCTGGCTATTTACCACACTTGTGCGTAATAAAATGATTTACTTTGAAAGGTTTGTCAACAACAGAAATTGATAAATAAAGGTGAAAGTGTTAAAGGAATCAGAACTTTCATTTCCAACTGTGCAACGATGGGCTTGAGAATTCAAACGTGTTTGTACACGTGTTGCAGATGAAGCGGATGAGTCCCACTCACAGGCCATTCTCTCCTAGGTCGACATGCTCAAATATTGAACGTACCTAATTTCGATTATTGGAGAAGTTCTAAGAATGAGAAGGAGGAAGAGTCTTCTCTGCCACTGTCCTGCGTGGCATGCCACTAGATTTAGTTACTTCAGGTCAACGTTCTTCAATTATACTGATGACTTTAACGATACAAGTGCCAACCAGCTCAACGTTTGAATTAAAAACCAAATGTTTTAATGAAGAGTAGCAGGTATCTTCTGTGGTATCACAATGGATCGGCAAATGCCTGAGTTGGTTTAAAAATCGACTGCCACTTCTACCTATCTACCTACCTACCTGCATCTCAGGTGTGGTGGAGCTTGTTCTTATTTTCAACTTCACCTCAATTTGCAATCCTATATTCGACATCAATTGGAGGATACGGATTATCAACATATCAACAAATATCTCAAATATCTGAAAAGTAATTGTTTTATGCTTGTTGTGTACTAGTACTTTATGCTAGCTGTGTAAAGTTGACCAAAATTATCTAGTACTGGTTTACAATTCGTCAGAAGCAAATAAACTGGAAAGGAGTATTAGGTTTCTAACTACTCGTATGTTTTATATTATAAAGGCTTTATCAAAATGTACTTTTACACATATAAACACTTAAATAATAGGTTTACTTCATATAAATGCATAAATTTACACGCATAATCGTTCCAAAAATCAAAAACAGTTGATGTGGAACGAAAAAATCACTACGTCAATTGTTTGCACAACGAACTCAATTTGAATTATGACATGAACACTGACAGACTCGCTAAATGCTTTGATAGTTGATGGAGAGTTGGCTGCAGGCGAGGGTGTCAAGTGCCGTTTGCATTTGATAAGCCAGGAAATCAGTTTTCCAAATGCCGCGGCAAATACTCTCACGAAGTCGTTCTCCTACTCTCCGCTAGCAATCATCTACGTTTAGTCGCTGTTAATGACAGTTACAACAAGTACGCGCACCAATTTCCATAGATGTATGTACACATGTATATGTATACATACACACAAACACAAAATCAACAACAAGAATAACAATGCCAACTAAATATACGTAAACAATATTAGAAAGAACATCGCCACAAAACACAAAACGAATATTC
The DNA here is from genome assembly GCF_028408465.1 of Anastrepha ludens. Classification (NCBI taxonomy): domain Eukaryota; kingdom Metazoa; phylum Arthropoda; class Insecta; order Diptera; family Tephritidae; genus Anastrepha; species Anastrepha ludens. Next base: position 78,097,908 of record NC_071502.1, read on the forward strand.
AGTAACATTTTAATTTCAATGATTTTGTGGAAAACGTAGCTCGGGAGGGTGGTGTGCACGTTGCACTACGAGAGTTTGGGGGTTGCATACGGTATCGTTTGTCGTAATTTGTGCGGGGGTGGTTAAGTTGAAAACGGAAGCAAACCGAAAACACGTTAAAAATTTCTTATCTGCGAATGTCAGCTGACATTTAGCCGGAGCGCGTGGAAATTTCCATTACAAAGCTTTCGTGAGAATGTAGAAAAAAATACTAACAGAGAATAACAACATAAAATATAGTGCTGGTACATGTGTGCATAAACATACATATAGTACATACACCATTGCTCCGAAAGTTAGGCTGCGGAAGTGCTGCAAAGAAAAGCAAGTAATCACGAAATGTGTTCAAACAAAATAAGCACACTACAGAAAACATGAGAGTGGGGCAAGTTCATGAAAATTGGAAAAACGGATGAAAATTCGCCAAAAATGCCAAAAACACACGCAACGGTTCGAGCGAAACAAAGCAAAGCCATTCAAGTACTTACTAAATATGTACACACGTACGCATACAAATACTAATTTACTTGCTCTGAAAATATAAACGGAAATAAGAGAACAATTTCGAGCTCCACTGTAATTTTGTTTTAGCTCTTTTATTCCCTTTTTATATTAAGAGAGCTGCAGCTATTCACAGAAAATATGAAAAAAAAAAATGTGTCAGAGCGATTTACTAGAATTATTTTTTGCGTAAAGCAAGTAGAGAAAGTAAGAAATCTTAGCCAAAGGGCCAGTGAAGTGAAAAAACGGAAGTTTGGATAACGAATTCACTGACAAATTCTGCAGAGAGGTAAAAACATTTTGTCGTTCCAAAAATGCCTATATAAGACCCGAAAACGCAAATACGTTAGTTACTATCCACCAGACGTTACCTGAGTGTCCAATACGGGGAGGCCTGTTGTACCCGGGTAATAACATTTGCATTACCAGTTACACTAGTTTAAAGCCAAAAAAAACCCCAAAGAGCAGACAATCAAATTCCTATGTAACAGCGGTAGGTTTTTCTTATGTAGTTTTCGAGATATCTTCAAATAACGGCTTTGGATTAAAGAAAAAAAAAATGGATCAAACAAATTTGTAATAACTGGAGATTTCATTAACCGTTGAATCCGTTGAAACCGGTGAAGTTATACATCAAATGTAAGATGTGGTCTATTAATCCTTTGGTAAGATGGCAAAATGTTTGACTGAGACTTTCCTCTAATTTGCCTCGTGTGTATGTGCCTTGGTGCTGTTCAACAAATAGAGATCCCTATAGTTTTATATTGTATTTGTATGTGTCATCGCAATTAGAGGAAAGCGGAGAGGGTAGGGTAGTAGGGTTTGAGACAAATTTCGAAGGTTTCTTAAAATAATTTATGTCAGAAGATACATATAAGATAAAATTGTTTCAGTGTTTTAAAAATGCACAGTTTCGGTGTACCATAACTAGTAAACAGTAATTAGGGCTACTTTGAAAGTGATATATATCTCATAAACTATTCGTACTTGGTGCTACAGAACAAGTGTTAAATTCGATTATAGCTCGCGCTCTGGTAATTGTAGATCGGTTGGGTGAGGTTATTGTGGCAGTCGGCCTAGAGTAGCCAACTCACTTAAACCATGTAGGTCCGTTGTGGTACCACTGTGTAATATGGGAACCTTACTGTTTATTTTTCATGGACCTTAGATATCTTATGAATCGTCGGAAGGGTTTTATCCCAACACCGGATAGTTCCGTAAGAGGGTCAAAATGGTACTTTCCTAACAACCTTGCTTTACTGCTAGATACGACTGGACAATTACAGAGGAATTGTTTTTTCCTCGTCTGTGCAACTTCTGCACTATTCATGAGAAATAGATCGGAATAGATGAGAATAGATCGGTTAGAGAATATTATATTTATGTATCGATTCTTCAAAGTTCTGCTTTTTTAATTGTTTTTTTTTCATTTATAAAAATCACGTCACGTACAATCACGAGTCGAAACAACAACTATCGCTGCCTTCATGGACGTGGAACGCGGGTGATGGCTTTTACTTTTCGGATTTTCTACTGCTATACTCTGAAGAAAGATATTACAGATTCGCGCCTAGTTCTGATGCAGAAATTCGATTGGCAGGCAAATCTTAAAAGTGAGATGATTTTTGTACAACATTGCCGTAATCTTTCAATTGCTCCTAAAGCTCATATGAATCAGCTCTACATATGGCGGAGAGTACTTTTTTTTAAGTACTAATTACTTTTGTGCTAAAGTGTTTCTCGCAAGTACTCAGTTGGATATCGGGTACATGGTTAAAGTATTTCCTTGCGTTTCTTTCTTTTCGTTTTGAAAATGCAGGAATCATGCTTAGTAGTTTGGCAGTATTTGTACCTCTGAGCTAGGAAAACGAGTTCCACCAGAGTCCTATAGTGGCATTTCTGGCTACAACTTTAGAACCTAGATTCAAACGATTCACTTAAGATACCCGGTTGCTTATTCCAAAGCACTCCAAAAGATTAAAGAGCTTTTTAAGGCTGAATTTATCACTGATTCATGAAGAAAGAGGACACTGAGATGACTTATGATTTTTGAGAGCATCACCGAAGTCTCGTGCTTGGGCAAAAAATATTTTGACTAAACTTCGAGGTATGTAGCGGCACCAATTTCAGCATTATTTTAATCCACATGTCCTATCCTTTTAAGAGAGTTGTTTCTCTGCGAAAAATTTAGAAAAAGTCCAATACGACTAAGTATCGAATACATTTGTAGCATGAATACTTCTAAGAAGTACCTATAGGTATCGAGTACATGGCGGTACTATTAGTTAAGTTAGTTAGTTGAACCTTCTTCGCAAATTAGGCGAGGCGCGTTTGATCCATTAACTCGATCGAAATTCCATTTTAAAACTTGCACTGCTTTGGTAAGATAGCTTTCATTTTGGAATTTTAAAAAATACTTCAAAATGTTTTTCAAATGTAAGCGATACGTCCTATTCATCTGGGAATAGGATTCATGCGAGTTCCCAAACCGATGGTCCACCCCTATATAGTAACATATTTTCAATTAAAGAAGTTTCAGAAGAAGTTCCCGAGATATTAAAATTTAGTACTAATTTTCCTTAACTTTCCTTAGCGCATTTGCATCAAAATGGTTATCCAAGTAAACACGGATATGGGGAAACACAATGCATTTGATCTAAAGTACTAAAGTACTGCGATCGGAGATTTCGATAAAAGCCAATAAAGTCAAAATAATGGCAATTTTACTTATTTTCCTGCTTCTTTTCTTTTACTGCACTTTTAGACGAATGGTTGCTAATTTTTCGAAGTAATATCATGTTTAGTAACTAGCTTTTCGAACACAATCCAGCGCCTGGGATGCTTCTTTTATATGTGGCAATACCCCACTCCCGTTAACGGACACACTTATTTGGGGCACCGCGAAAGAATGAATTCCGTGACCGACCTTTCCATCGATCAATACGGCAATTGCATAACATTATACAAAATTGAGGAATCGTGTGTTATATCGGTTTTAGTTTAGTTCTTATCTATGAGTTTTGTAAGCCGCAAAGAGTAGGCGGTATAACAACAGAAAGAATGCGGACAAAGCTAATGACGACCAAGAGCATATGAAACGTTTCCTAATGAGAAGCCCAGACATGAATTTGCAATTCAAAGGTTTTTCAAAACCAAAAAAAAAAAAATCCAACAAATACAATTAACTTCAAAAAAGTATTGTCAAAAAAATAAAATTTAAGATAGAACTAAAACTTTTGAGCATCAATTGCTAAGTGATATATTGAAATAGCGAATATCTCCAGAAAGAACACTACTTCCAAAAATTTACAGTTAAGCGGTCGAGGTGAGTTCATCTGCATATGTTTCCACTTAGTTAAAGTACAGGAGGAAGAAGATGCGTTGGTTTATTTTTCTCCATACAAAATAGGGATGTTTTTCGCTATTTTACATATTTTAAGCATTGAGTAGGGGATTGAATCAAAATACTTTCGATTTTTAATTGTTTTTAAAATACGCTTTTCATTCGCCGCACGTAAATCAGTGTACAATTTTATTTTTAAAATATATAGTTTTGCACACGAGAGGAAATATATTATATAAATCGACGCTTATTTTTGATTAAAAACTCTATCCAATTCATATAAATTTTTTCGATCGAAAAGCTGGACAGCGTAGTAAGAGCGACAACCGAAAAACGCGTAGATTATCTGCACAGCGTTGGTTTTGCTCCCAGAAAGTCTGCTAGTGGTTTGGCTCGACACAGCCTACCGCCACCAACAAAAAATATGCGATGTTTGTACGCCTGAAATAATATCAACAACTTGGAATTTCGAAGGCTGGCAAACGAATTGAGAGCTAGATATGTATGTATGTAGTAACAGCAGTGATGGCAACAGCTGCCGCTTTGCCACAATAATTCACAATTTTCAGAATATTAGATGAAGCGCAGATGCTAGAAGTAGACTCCCCCTATAATATAGCAATGTGAGAAATATTTGGAGGGACGAATGTGGGTACGTACATATGCATGTACAAATGTGTGTGCCTGTGCCCACGATTACGCCTTTTGGGTGCGGATAATTGAGCCCATTTTTACAAAAATATTTTGAATAACGTACGCGTGCATGTCTGTACATGTACAAGTATACATACATACATATTAGGGCGGGTCGATTTAAAAATCGCTCATTGCTCTGTGAAAATCGTATTCTAGGGATCAAAATAAGCAACTTTGCCGAAGGAACCATACCTCTAAAACGAATTCTGATGTCCCCCAATTTGGGTCGAACGAAAAATCCCACTCTGACCCATTTAGAGTGCTCCAATCGAGTCCAAATGTATGACCGACCCCCACTAACTTTGGACGGCCGATCCACCCATGCCAGTGGCACACCCCCTGGAACTCCCCTGGGGGGTTCCCCATACAATCATTTCAAAATATCTCCATTTTTGGCCTTCACATGAGAAAAGAAACTAAAAAGTTCGACCCAAATTGGGGGACATCAGAATTCGTTTTAGAGGCATGGTTCCTTCGGCAAAGTTTCTTATTTTGATCCCTAGAATATGATTTTCACAGAGCAATGGGCGATTTTTTCGCCTCCCCACAAATCGACCCGGCCTAATACATACATATATTAGGAAAAGAAACACTTTGGTGGGACGTTATGTGTACATACCATAATTAACTGTGAATATTATAATCAGCTTAGTGTCTTTATAAAAATATTTTTAATTTTGATCTAATAGCCAAATATTCGACATATGTAACTACTCATTAGGCTTATATAATTATCTGTAAACAATAACAAATTTATCTCTAAGCGTATTCTTTCTCTCCTTTTAAGAGTAGTTGAAGAAAAAATCAACTTTCTTCCATCAGGTAATATTTATCATGAAAAGAGAGGGAAGGGTATGCTGTCACGTGCGTAGGTGTTTCAATTTATTTATTCATACTCTATGAAAATACAAGTTTCTTACAGACTATGGGCAAATAAAAAGGTTACATACAAAAACTTAGGAAGGTAAAAGAGAAAAGATAAGAGTTCAAATTTTTAGCAAACTCATATTTCGCTAAAGAAAAATCAATCAGGCTACAGTTGTCTTAGCTACCAAAGTCTGAAGGTTTATTAGAAGCAATCGATTTCACATAAGAATGAGTTTCTAAAATATTTTCCAATAAATTTCCTCAAAAACACTGTAGCGTACGCACGGGTTGAACAATTGCCAACTTCAAACTGCACAATTAACGGCCGGTGGGGGTTTGTTGGACTGGAAACTGAATTGAGTGCGTCGCCTTGTGGCATGGAGTATAGTTCAAGCAAAGCTGAAGTGTACTACAAAGTGGACTGCACTGGACTCAAGTGTGGTGAATTGTCTGCACTTGAAATGACGCACATTTCAGTCACATCGCATAGAAGGAAATATTAAACTAAATTCAGAAAAAGTAGCAAAAGGAAAGAAGTCGCAAAAAAAAAAAAATAACAAAACATTCAAAAACCGCGTAGCACTGCCAAATTGTGTTTGCCAAGTCTCAAGTGGACAAATAATTTAAGAACAGGCACACACGCATGCATATGTAGTGGGACCTGTCAGTAGCGCTATTGCGAGTTATTGTATGCAAGTGTTGAGTGAATTATGCAGTAGGCATATTGTACATATTTAATGTAAAGTCCCTGCATGAATATCCATTGGTTTCAAACTGGTTCAATCCTATCATTTCGCAGGACGCATTACTTCCCCTTCTCGCACGGTGTAATATTTTCGCTTAAATATGGTCCTTGTATAGCCTTAATGGTAGACATGCACTCCCTCCTAGTAGCAAATTTGTTCCAAATTATCCATTTTACCATTATGTTTAGGTTCCATTAAAGTTAGATTCCTCTTTTCTTAAATGTAATGTATTCAAAAGTGATCGTGAGTAAGTCGAATGGTCAACATAGAAACTAAGTTCCAAATAATTGATTTATTACGGAAAGGAGTGCCTGTAAAGAAAGTTTTCACGTTAGCCACATGACTGTGCAAAGACTAAGAGAAAATATAGAAGGAAGTGTTTTTAAGAATGAGATAGGCCGGCCAAGAAAAATTAGCCTTCCTATACTCATCATCTGACAAATGTAGGCACCAGCAATGATACAGCCGCTCTTAAAGTACTCGATATTGATGCAAGTCAGTGGACAGCTAGGTGAATCGCTTCTAAACTGGGCGTAAAGGCAACAGAGAAGAAGAAGAAACCAATGCTGACTAAACGCCGTTGCACAGCCCCTCTTAGTCTGATGCGAAGCATAAGAAAACCTTAAACGCGTTTTGCTCGAAAGTAGATTTCTCTGGACTCATAACTCGACCAATTCTCTTTGCTTGCAGTTTTAACTGAACACATAAATAAATATTCACAATCACATTCTGTATAGAAGTTCAAATGGATTTAAAAGACATATTACATACTTATTTAAAAGGAAAAAATTTGGATAATGTGTTTTTTTTTTTTTTTTGAATTGATCGAACTTTTTTCTATCGATACATCCCACCTACTTCTAAAGCCTACTAAGTTCTTTTCACATTTATAATCGAACATTAATTAAATAAATTGCGCGTACAGATGGTGGGCCTTCAAAAGAGGTATCCGTCGTTGTGTTTTATATTACTTTGAAGCAAGAATTTATACATTAATACTGCAAATTTTCCAGAATTTTGATTTATTTTATTTACAGTAGCCTAAGCCCGGACGGAACGCACATTTTTTGAGGTGCGCACACTAGTGGGCCACACCATATACCAACCTGTACAAAGCTGTGATATTAAATAAGTGTATATGAATTGAGACTGACAAGTGTCTATATATCTCAACAGTTTTAAGCCGACTCCGAACGGCAGATATTTTTTATGAAGAGCTTTTCCGTGGCAGAAATACACTCGGAGATTTGACATTGCCTGCCGAGGGGCGACCGCTATTAGAAAACACTTTTTCTTCATATTTGTGTTTCACGGAGATTCGAACCAACGTTCTCCGAATTCTGAATGGTACCCACGCACCTACTCATTCGGCTATTTGCTTCTATGATAATATGTACCTTAAATTGTAAACTTTTGTTCGGTGTATATCAGATGGTGGGCACTTAGATCCTTTAGTCTGAACACTCCATCGTTTCTGGCAAAATCGTAGCAAAATTGTTCGTGCTATGTTGAGACAAAATATTGATAAGTAAAATTAATTGATAAGTAAGATCGGAACATACTTTTTTTGATATTCTGTTCAGCGAAAGCACTGACAATTAAAAGTACTTTTTTTGTGTCTTTTGAAATACTTTGACAAGTGATTGTAAACTGATAAACCTAGGATCTTGCCTATTGCCTCGGTAAAAATCATACCGAAAGTAATTAGAGAGTGTAATATTTATCAAAATTGGTTTTCGACATGTGTGTAAATGAATAAACTGAATAATCGTCTGCAGTTGCTGGTTCGCGCAAACGAAAAAGGTCTCGAGTGCAAAGGGTTAAAAGCACCTTACCGAATTGCGGACACCATAGTAATATTTTAGATTTCAACAAAAGTTGTTTTGGATTTTGGGACTTACATAAAAATTAATAAAATAAAATGCAACTGTTCAAATTGGAAGTTGATGGCTTGTCTAAAACCTTATAACGATTACAAATTAGTGGGTGTAAAAAATCTGTGCAGATTGCTGATATATGGTTCCCCGCGATTTGGATCTCATGTTCTGTTTGATCGATTCAAAGAACATCTATCGCGTTCCCCCGTTTTAATAGCCGAAAGGAAGTAATGGAAAAATCGAAGACAGCTCTGATGGCTATACGAAAAATCGAACTCCAGAAAAGTTTTGAGAGCTGGATCAAACGCTGGAATAAGTCCGTGGCAAAATCTACTAAGCTTGTATTTTGGATTATGTGATTACATTTCGGGAACTTCTTGATTCCTCTGAATAAAGGAGGTAATATAAAATACCTTGGCATACTAAACATTTAAAGAAATTAAAGAACCTAAGTAATAAATTCTTTCGTAAATTCAAACAAACCAAAGAATCTGTTAATTATTTGGAGTTCTAAAAAATGCAAGTATCTATTTGAGTTTTTACATAATAACACAATTTGAGTTGTGGAGTTTTATAAAATCTAAAAAGCAAATGTGATCTGCCATACCAGCTCCCCTTTTTTTTCTATTGAAGGGGGGAGCCTGGTTTATAAGGGCAAAAAAATCAATTTTTTTTTCGTTTTAAGCTATTCCTAATATATTTCAGAATATTCACACAAAGTTACAGAGCCTAATTCTCAATATTTCCGAAGATACAAAACCAAAGGTCGGCGAGTGTTAGGTAGTTACGCTGTGACCGGACAGCTATAGTACAAACTTTATCTTCTTTTCTCGACTTTTCATTTTTATGATTTCTTTGAATTGGATGAATGAAAAAAAAAACTAATGAACCTTTTGAAATGAATCATAGCTTGTTCCCTTCAGTATTATTTTCGATTCTATTTGAACTAACAAAATAGATAAAAAATTTTTTTCAAGATTTTTATACCAAGTTGAAGTGAATTTTGTTTTATAGAAAGGCATTTTTTTCTTTAAAACCTCCAAAAAGTTGAAATTTTGGAATTTCTCTCAGTTTTCTTAGTTCATCTAGAATAAATGATCATGATAATTAGAAATCCATTTGAATTTTTTGCTTCAGATAATAATTACGAGCTGTATCTTGTACGCCAGTTGGAAACTCCAGCCTTGCAGCGCTCCACTAATTTCTATGTTAAACATTTTTTTCAACTTATTTTAACCAGTACAAAAATTTTTTATACTTTTTAAATGTTCATTAAAAGATAGAAAAAACTTTGCAGTGCTAAACTAATTTTTTCCTTAAAACAAAAAATCGCAAAGAAATGCAATTTTTAGATCTCATAAACCAGGCTCCCCCCTGAAGTGGCTAACCTCTTCGCCGATTTTTTAAAATCGAATTTTATTACTCCGTCTGTTAGTGATTGTGAGTTTGAGCATGATGCGAGTTCATCTATTGACTCTGGTTCTACCTTCTTAGCTTCTGATAATGTTGCCAAAGGTATTGCTAAACTAAAGAACAACAACAAACATATGTGGATAGTCTTCCGGTTGTTCTGTTTTAATTTTTGCTTTCCTACTCTCTTCAGTTGATCATCAACAGATTATTATCTATAGGTAAATTTTTTGATGAGTGGAAATTGGCTTTAATAACACCAATTTTTAAAAGCAAAAGCAATAGTAATATGAGTTATTATAGACCTATTTCCAAGCTTTCGACTCTCTCGAAGTTCTTTAAATGCATTGTAAAATATAAATAAATCGCCACTACGGAGAATTATTTTTTAATGCAGATCTTATTGAAGTGAAACTTCTTTAGCGGTGGTCTGATATTTGAGCGAGAATGGAGAGTGAATTGGAAAAAATGTAACGTTTAGAGATTTCGTTACGCGAGAGAGAAAAAAAGATACAACGTAGAGAGAAGGAGAAAGAGAGCTATACATTTTTTATACCTAAGACATAGGCTTCGTTGTAAGACAGAGTATACAGATCTATAACATAGAGAAAAAGAGAAGGAGAGCTATACATCATAATGTTACGCGACAGAGAAAACAAAAAAAAAATATCAGAAAAAAAGTTGCTGGTCATGTTGCAGCGCATAATATCAGTAAAACAGCGGTACCAATCGGACGACGCACATCAACAATCCCGCTTAACAACAACAAAACGATTACCGCTAAACGATCACATTTACCATTAGTTTGTGCTTGTGCGACGACCATTCTCACGTATTCTGAAGTTGTTTACGAATATGATAAAAAACATTCGCAATCATTAGTTTACGTTGCTTTATCACGAGTCACTTGTATTGAAGGCTTGTGGATTATAACGAACGGAAATGATTTTAGATTCTACCATGATCGTCAGTCTGTCTCATTTACAAGATGAATTCCGAAGACTATCGTTAAATAGACTGGAAACTGTGGATAAACAAATAATCGATTTCATGACTCAGAGAAGAGGGCTATCTGTATATACTCTTAATTGTCAGAGCCTACGAGCACATTCCGCAGATTTAACAGACTCTGTCATCCGCAAATCGAGTATAGTACTTTTGTCCGAAACTTGGTTAAACAATAACGAGGATATTAGTATACCAAATTTCAATTGCGTCATCAAATATAAACGACTAAATGTTAGAGCTGGCGGTGTGGCAATCTACCACAATCAAGATGATAGCGTAAATATCTTCACACCAAACATGAAAATGACTGCAAGGCAGTCTCAGTCATATTCATCAACAGTCACACCAGTTGGCGATGTTTGCATTGCAGAATGTCAAACCCTGAATGGAAAAACTATTGTCGTAGCCGCCATCTATATCTCACCGAACCAAAATCTTGATGACATAATATATTTCATTCACCGCTCACTACTGGTTTACAGTCAGGCAGGTGCAAATGCACTTTGAAGAGGCGAAGACTAAACTCCATTGATTTTCGGGGGAGATTTCAGCGTAAATTTCGGATCCAATGATTCTTTGCCGTTGATTCAATTTCTTCGAGAAACATTCGGTTTGCAGATAAACAATAACCCTAAAGAATCAACAACAAAATCCGGAGCTACACTAGATGCAATTTTCACACGTTATCTAGAAAATATTGAATCACGTACATATATTTCATATTTCAGCTACCACAAACCAATTATAACAGTATTACCAATTGAACCACCAACAGATGATAGCATAATGCATATATAGTTAATAAAATCGAATTTTGGTTGCACAAATTTTATACTGTTGTATTTCTTTTGAAATTATCCCTATCTCCTTCTCTTCCTCTCTCGCTCATTCTCTCTCTCTCTCTCTCTCTCTCTTATTCACATTCATTCACACACAGAAGTTTCACTTCTACCACGTGTACGATGCTGCACATGAGTTTTTTTTTAAACGCGATCTCTCCGAAAATGTGCGGAGAGTATAAAATATCTTTTGTACATCCCATAAACTTGATGGGCGCTCTACCATTTTCTAAAATTAAAAAAGAAATGCCGTTTTTTTAAAAATTGTTATATCGATAAATTCCACTTACTTCCCATAATTATTATAGGCGTGTTTTTGTGCATGAATGCATTGAAAATGTTGCAATTGTTCATACAACTGAAATTGACAACTCGCTAATCGAAAAGTGTGCGGTTTGCTCTAATCAACCTTTGTGACAGATTTTTGACTAATAGTCGGATGAAATGAAAGCACTTTGTGAGTCATTCGAAAATACTGTTCTAAGTACTTGAAATATTGAGCCTAGCAATTTAAGAATAGAAAAATATACACACGCCAGACTTATTCATGCAGAAAAACTCGCTGCATGACCAAAAATAGCCTGTCATCAGCTACACCTGCTGCCATGCACAGTTTTAATTGAATTCCTTTTAACAACAACAACTACTATAGCTTCCTAGTCAACATCTGCAAAAAAATATAAAAAAATGCATATAAAAAATATAAAAACTATGAAAATTGAGGCTCTACTGCGGCCACAACAGTCGCCGCTATTGTCGTCGAAGTCGACACGTGCCAGCATATGTTGCCATGCAGCAGACTAACAACTGCAACACCAATAATATCAAGGAAAACAACTCACATTGACACAACCTCAAAAATAGCAAAAACAATGCAAAGCCATCAGAAACGGACGATTTTACAGCATACAAATATAGCGTCGATGCATTGCAACAAATACCACCTTTCGCGTAGTGATGGCGAGCGAGTTACAAACTCACGTCCCACGAAGCGTATGTATGAATGTGTGTGTTTATATATGCAAGCTTTAGAGTTATGACTACTGCCAAAGGCCGAATTACACAAACATATGCAGCAAATGTTATAAAATTCTAAAGGAAAAGTTGAATTCTGTCGTTAATAAAAAATGTTTCAACGTGGCAATATCGTTTGCAAATGTGCCACCTATGCATATCGGTATCCAGCCGGTGATGTTTGCCACAAATGCGTTGGAGGAAAGCCATTAAATTCCATTCAAAGGGAGGCGGGGCCGACGTATACCTACGTTATCCAGGGCGCTACACAGTGGCACATTTAGCATGCAGACGAAATGCAATTAGGCAACTCGGCAACTCGGCAAAACAGTCAACACCCCACATGGCTGTCTGCAATCTGTGCACCACCTACCCTTCGCATCGCTACGGCAGCGATTTGTGCCAACAAGCGTTTCAGAGTTTATACGTTCGCAATAAGTGTGCGAGGCGAGGTGGATCCTGAGTAACTTTCTCGAGCATTGAAATTTGCAAACTCCTCGGCAAGTATGTCTCAGTCTAAGAATTTTACTTAAATTGTACACAGTTTGCCACCTCTTCTTCAGATTTACACTTTGCGTGCATACGTATAAGTGAGAGCTTGTCCAAGCAAGCACGTTTGGTTTAAATTTGTTTGTTTGTGAACTTTGGTGAAGCGATTGCTTTTGCTTGTGTTGCGAGTACGTGACTTTGGCCTTGTTAGCAATATTCAATTTCCTTGTGCTTTTCGTTAAATGCGAACTGCGTTGTAGTTGACAAAACGTTCTCACAGCTTTCCTTGAATTATCATGAATATTACAGTAATATTGTCCTATTGGTATTGCTCAGTACTTAACACATGGACTGAAAAGTCCCGGGCCTAACACATAGATGGCACTAGTTTTATTGCATTCAATTAGTAGGTATATGTGAGTATATATAATTGCCGCTTACACCCTACAGTTTTAAGCGGACTCCGAACGGCAGATATTTTTTATGAGAAGCTTTTTCATGGCAAAAATACACTCGGAGGTGCCTGTCGAGGGGCGATCGCTATTAGAAAAAAACTTTCGAACCTAATTTTTCCGAATGGTAGTCACGCGCCAACCCATTCGGCTACGACAGCTTAAAAGGACAGCTGTTAAAATTTCAAGATATTCTATTCATTAGTTCGTGAGTTATTGTGCTAAGAGTGACGCTACTTTTGTTATTTTCAAAACAATGGATTTCATGTTTTAATTTTACACTGCTTCTTGATGGGGGAAAATACCGTTCAAGCGAAGCAATGGGACTCTGCTCCATCAGAAACAAAAGTAAAACGATGGTTTGCTGACTTTAAACGTGGTCGTAGGGACACCGATGATATACGCCGCAGTGGATGTATAAATGAGGCGGTAACACCAGAAAACATCAAACATCAAAAAAAATCCACAAAGTCGTTTTGAATGATCGAAAAGTGAAGTTGAGTTAGTTAGCTGACATTGTAAAGATGTCAAAAGAACGTGTTGGCTTTATATACGGTTTTTTAATAAGGGCGGGTAGATTTTGAAATGGAATGTCGTGGCGTTTGCTGAGTAGCACGTAGCGCCGTCCTGCTGGAACCACATATCGTCTAGGTTCATATGGTTCAATATGGGCCATAAGAAATTGGAAGGGCCACCACGTCTACCGAAAAATGGGCGCAATGCGCGCAACGTTTGCGTTAATGAACACTCATTATGATAATAAAGTTTTATCATTTGAACGTGCTGTTCAATCGTGTAACTTGCCATGATGATTTGGCATAAACAACTGAATAATAAACAAAAGATTTGACAGATGTCACATATTCTCTTCCAGCAACTTTTGCAATTTCGTAAACTTGCGTTTTTTTTTTTGTAGCCAAATCACTCAATTATCTCTTTAGAGCTTTTTCCGGCGCGAAGTGACTCTAGTATTGCAGCTCTTCTGTCCTGCTCTCGACTCATCGCTTCACTAGCACTTACTCCGGCACTCCAATGTCAATCAAAAAATATGTCCCTTACAAGCGGTTTTAGACTTAACGCTACTGCTCCAGAGCTTTCGAAATGTTTTCCGGATTTACCTCGACGGCCCTGTATATCGAAAATTTTGAATTGCTTTTCTCGGCATTTTCATTATATTTTGGAAACGACACTCTTGCAGCAAATGCCCCTCATTTGTATATATTTCTTTGGGCAAACAATTTCTTTCAGTGGCCTAGTTTAATCTACCGTGATTACAGAAATCTTTTTTTTTCTAAATTGAACGGATCAAATCGTAACCTACATATTTTTGGCATTCTTATTAACCGTCAATCATTTATAATATCGAAGTACCTTTCCATTTTTTTCAAAATATTACATATCCACTCTTTTTTCAAGATCACAACCTAAACGCTCCAAACACACATGTAAATGTAAAATGCTTTTAATTTGACAGTTTTAGTAGCTGCATTAGTGACAGTTTTTCGCCACTCTGGCTGTAAGCAAAAAGCAAATCTAGCTCGACTATGACTAGGATACGGTACTCTTTTAATCAAAGTATGGTATGCTCTAGCTGGTATGCTCTAGTATGGTATGCACCATGCTACTTAATTCTCACTTAGTCCTTCTAAGTGCTTGCTGGGTATATTTTTAGTCCAATGTGGCACCAATACGCATTTGCTCGCACCCAAATTACAACAACTCATTGCGTGCCACCCATATTTGGCAGCTGCTGCCTCAGCTACCAATGCCAATATTACGCCTATTGCTGTTTTTTTTGTTGCAGCTGCGATAGTCGCAGCGATGGTCTGCACAGCTGCGACCATATGTGAGCAACAATTTTGAACAGCGTGCGCATTCGTAGACCAAGTGCGTCAGCTATGTATGTACATTGCTTCTAGGCTCTCATCTTTGGTAATAATGTCAAAGCATTTGCGTCTTTTGCGTTTTTCTGTTGCTTTTGGTGTTATTACTGATGTGGACGGTGATGCTGATGCCGATGCCGATGACGATGCCATAGAAGTTAGGCATCTGTTTCATATCCAAACGTTGTCATTTGGCCACTAGCATTTGCTTTTGGCAACGGTTTTGCTGTTCGTGGCAGCTGCGAGCCAACTAAGCGAAATGTTGCAGCTGTAATTGCGCCGAAAGCATTCCCATTATTGAAAATTGTAAGTGAACGAGTGAGTGAGTGTGCAAAGAGCGACGCAGCAACAAAAACAATTGCAGCGCAATGCCGAATTTGTCAGTTTGAACGCTAACAGCAGTCGCAACAAAAAAAAAAAAAGAATCTAGCAATAAGCATCAACCGCAACACTGGTGAGGCCTCAACCTCACTTTTAACAGAAGACAGATGGCGGTGGTGGAATGGCTTTGAACAAGTTAAGTAAAAACCATTAATTCTGAATGTTAAGTAGGTAAGGAATATGAACAAGTGCCACATCGATATCCACAGATTCCACATTGAAAACATGTCTCCGTGGGATAATTCCATGTGCTGTGTTTCACGTGATGTGAGAGTAAACCGATTTTTATGTATTGATCTACTACCAGACGTCTGGAATTAGTATTGTGATTTACAAGTCTGACTCTCTTTACTTTCATTCCGGAAGGACATTTGCTCTTCGTATCTATAGGTGCATTTGTAGACATATATATGTATGTATATGAAAATGTATAGCCTTGGAAGGCCGAAGGGTCATAGATGGATTGTGTGTTAAATACAAATTTTAGCTGGATGTTGCCACCTATTTGCACTAAAAAGTTATTTTTATAAGGTATATTAAAAATATACATAAATATTACAGGATGGGTATTAGGCAAATATTTTTTGATAGCGTTGCCACCTGAATATTTATTACTGCACAGACAACACACTGCTGATTACTATTGAGGTGGATATCAAATGAAAGCTGTTTAAATAAGTTTTAATAAAAAAATTGCTAACTGGTGTTGCCACCTATTTTTTCGAAAGTAAGAAATTGTTTACAAAAATATATTAATTGTAAAAATAAATATTTACAGATGTATATATGTATGTGTATAGCTTTAACCCAATAACATTTTTAAAAGGTGTTGCCATCTTATTTAAAACAACTTGAAATTAATAAGAGAATTAGCATATGGGTATCTCACAAAATAGTGGAACAACATCAAGACGCACACCACAAACAGGAGGAGGAGCTCGGCCAAACACCTAACAGAAGTGTACGCGCCAATTATTTATTGTTGTTTTTTTTATCTCACAAAATAATAAGGAATGCTTTAATAAAAATCATTTGTGTTTGGAGTTGCCACCTAACTTTAGATGCAAATAGTAAATAATAGTAGGTACTTTCATTTGTTTTATTTTGATGTGGGATTCACGTACATTTTAAATAAAAAGTATTTTTGAATGCCCGTACCCGAACACCGCAATCTGCTACAAACCGAAGTTGAAGACGAAATTTGAAGAAAGAATATATGAATTGCTCGTCAATATTAAGTCCTTTGAGGTTTTGAAGAGTTCAGAGATTTTCAAGTAAGCACTGATTTATTATATTACAAAAGAGAGGATCTTTTTGGCCACCCTATATTAAATTTGACTTCAATTGATTCTGCTGATGAACTAATTTTATAGATGACTGATCGGCAAAGTTAATGATACTGGCAGAGTCATGAGGACGTATAGGTCCCGCCATCTATCGTTACGGATTTGAACTAGGTATTATTTGAAGAATGGTAACACTTAGCTGTCATCTGATTTGACAGAAAATTAGTTTTATTCTTCCGCTGAACGAAAATGGTTGTGTATACGCTCAAAGATTGCTGGGAAATAGTGCGACATTGCTTTGAAAATCATGGTAATGTTGCAGAATGTGTCAATCTTTTGCGCACTGTCTCCGAAGATCGCATTATCAGCCGAAATTCTGATATCATTTGACCGCCTCGGAGCTGCGATTTGACCCCGTTGGATTATTATCTTTGGAGTGCCGTCAAAGACCAGTGTTATGCCAACAAACCGGCAACAATTGATGCACTGAAGACCAACATACGCGATGTCATAGCTGAAACTCAGCCGCATGCAATCGAAAATGTGTTGAAAAATTGGACCGATCGTATGGGATGGTGCATGGCTAGCCGAGGCAGCCATATGAATGAAGTTGAGTTCCATCATTAACCGGAAGGCTTATACTTCAAAATAAAAAAAACAGTTTGGAAAAATATTGAGTAGTTTCTTTTTTATAGCATTTTTTATTCCGTAAAGTTATATGGCGGACCCTGTATATAGATTACTAAGACAAGCCTATGTGCCTGGGACAAGGTTCTGTGCCATTTTATACCTATAATTATTTTCGAAATCGATGACTTGCATTGCCTATCATACCAAAATTCTACTGATGCAGTCTTCCATACATGCTAAGTTCGTCGTCACAATTAATTCCCTTAAAAAGTATTGATTTGACAGGATTTCAAAAATTCTCTTGACCCTAAATTGAGAAAACCACTACAAATTACTAAACTTTTGTTTTTGCTTGCAGTCTTTTACGGAGTGTGCTGTGTACACGGGTCATTTATCAGCAGCAAGACTCAGTCTAATAGACTTTGTTGCATTATGAACATGCACTGCTTCGTATCTTCGGATGAAAATCTTACTGCACCTCATTACTGATCTTTCACTAGTTTGCTTCCCAATATATGGTAGGGCACGTTTGTTATTGAAAAATTAATGGTTATTAAGTGACGAACTGCTGTACAAAATTTCAAAATTATTGATCAAGTTGAGTTATGGCGAACACGGATTTCAAACAGGTATAGAAATGTACGAACAAAACTCATAACTTTCATTTCGAGGCCTTATGCATTTAAAAAAATAAGAAAAATCGAAACACCTTAACTAACTCTCTTAATGCCCAACTTGGAAAAACTTCCTCTATCTGACCAGGATTAATGTTTAAAATTTTTAGAACTGCTGCAAGGGAGGGATCACGCGGTCTCGCATATTTATTGGTTTAATTTCTTTGCTCTTAGGAACAAAGCGTTGGCTAGCATCAAAATTTTTGTTTGCCAATTTTTTTCCACCCTTCTTTTCCGCAATAAATCTATTAATTCTTAGTGATCATCGTTGAAAAAATTACAATTAACAAGCAATATAAAGAAATACAAAAATGAGAGTGGGCGCAAAACTTTAACAATTGCTTTGCTTTACGTTTTTTACTGCTCGTTCTCTCGTGCTTGTTATATCAACTTGGAATAGCCTTGATAGAGAGCGCCCGTGTACCAATAAGATTACACAACAGGAACAAAAATATGTAATTTATTATAACTTCGAGAAGATAACAGTTGCTGAAATGAGAGGTGTTACTCTCTGTAACAGCATTGTTCGTTGGTGTGTGTAAGCTCAACCAAATCATAAATTTAACTGGCATACACTCACACACAGCTGCTCAAGTAAAGTGGAATAAAAAATGTGCCTAATCCGACGGAAAAATAAATAAATTTGCAGATGTAAAAATATAAAAATTTAAGAAAAGCAAAAACAGATAGAAGCAACTGAAATAAGACTTAGTAATGAGATCTATTGCTGCGCCGTCGAAAGCTGTGGGAGAGGAATCAGCTGCGCTTTCATCCCCACTTCCTTTTCACACTACGCTGTCCCTTCTGCAGCCGCGAGTAAGACCATTAAAGTCCACGACCGAATCCTATTATACTTAAACGACTAGCGGTAATGACCCGGCAGCAGGTGAAGTGGTGCAACGATAGCAAAGCAAATACAACAAACCATCGACTTATTACGTACACTGCACCCCCATGCCTTCCACTGATTTTCCGCCAGTTATTTTACTTCTGTTTTAATGTTTCAGTTGTTGCTGCAGCGTCATTTCGAACAAATGTTACCACTCAATGTTTGTCAGCGCCGTCAGCAACACCTGCGACCATTCTCTGAACAATATGTAAGCCGCCCAATAAGGCTTCAAATTCGCAAGGGTGGGCATAAATATCAGGTCAGTCAATAAGTTCGTGCGTATTTTACCCATAATTTCAAATTTGTACGATTTTTGCGTACAAAAAATTATTCGCGGAATGTAACGGAACTATGTATATATATTTTCTTTAATATATTGTGCACTCAACAAGTGATCTTAATCGCGGATAGAAGCACGTGTTGTTAAAAAATAAAATGGAATCTTCGTATTAGAGGCATATTTTGTATTTTTTTTTATAAAAGTGGTAAAAATGCAACAACTGCTGCTGCAGAAATAAACACTGTTCACGGAGAGGATACCGCGAGTGTAAGGACTGCTCAAAAGTGGTTTTCAAAATTCCGCAGAGGTAACTGCGACCTGGAGGATGCCCCGCGCGCTGATCGCCCTGGAGTCTTTAACTCCGACGCCTTGCTCGAACTCGTGGAAGCTGAGCCAAATTTGACAGTCGATATGATAGCTCAGAGGTTAAATTCATCGCATGGAACAGTTCACAGGCACCTGGTTCAGTTGGGAAAGGTTTCAAAGCTGGGGAAAATGGGTTCCGCATAGACCTTTCGTCACCAACCTTCAGCAGAGAGTGAATGTGTGTTCTCAGCTGCTGCAACGGCTTGAAAATGAAAGTTTTTTCAACCGTATCGTTACTGGTGATGAAAAATGGGTAATTTACAATAATCTGGTTCGCAAACGCCAGTGGTTAGATAAAGATGAAACACTAGAACCGACCCCTAGAGATGACCATCACCCCACGAAGATTCTCCTGTCTATTTGGTGGCATATGGCCGGTATTGTTTATTATGAACTTCTGGAACCAAACCAGCCGATAACTGCTGATTATTATTCCCATCAGCTGTCAAACCTGAATGAGGCACTTAACAAAAATCGACCGTCTTTAGTGAATAGACGCAAAGTTTTGATTCACCACGACAACGCAAAACCTCATACCGAAAGGCAAACATTAGACAAGCTGAACAAGCTCGGATGGGAGCTAATGCCGCATCCACCATACTCTTCGGATATTGCACCTTGTGATTATCACCTTTTCCGTGGACTTCAATCCCATATGAATAACAAGAACTACTCCTCAAAAGAAGCTATAAAACGAGATATCGAAGCGTATTTTGGCTCCAAGGACAAACAATTTTTTGAGCAGGGAATTAAAAATTTGCCTAAACGTTGGGAAGACATTGTAAATAATGGAGGAAAATATATTATTGATTAATAAATACTTCAAACATCTTTTTTATTAATTTTAAAACCACCTTTAAAAAACGCACGAACTTATGGACTAACCTAATACTTAGATGTAAGGTAGAGAATCTGAACAGATTTGCAACAAACAGCAATAGGTCTGGCAAAGCTTGTGCCGCAATAGCGGTACGCAGATTGGCAGCAAAACTATCTCGTATATGTGTACATATATTTTGTTATAGCTCGAAAAGGTAATTATTGTAATTATGTATGTGTGAAATCCGCAAACAAAAATATTAAAACGCTTCCGATCAAGTGGACAAATGAGTTTACAAGCAAGTTTATAGCAAAATCAAAGCAAAAGGTCCACCAACTATTCTGTCGCACACTAAATTATCGGTAAACATTGCTTTGGGATGCACATATGTATATCTACATATACATATACACGAGTGTATACATTAACGCATAAGCAATAAATAAAAAAAAATATAGTATGCTGGCTCAACAGTAGGTATCTGCAAAGCTGCTGTAACCATATAAGTTCGCTCACATTTTCACAGCTTCAAGAGGCGCACAGTTGTTGTTAGCCAGTTGCTGGTAGTGTGGCGTAGCATTTTTTGTTCTTGCGTAAGTGCACAAGGTGGCATGTGTGCGCCTGTTTGTGTTTGTGTGCGGGGTGTGGGTATCTGCCGAAAGGATAAAAATATTGAAAATGTGCGGTTGACATTCTCAAAGGGATTACAACACCAAATGCAAACGTTCGCACATCTGCAACTGAAAGATACGAAATGACACACCAAACAACAGCTGTGAAAAAGCGGCAAACACAGCATCCACTTTCTGAATATCTGCGAATGCTAACTCCTATTGCGAGAAACGAGTGCGGAAAAAGTACGTGAAGGGCCGTGTTTGAAGAAAAAATCTTTAATTTCGTGTTTACTCTTGAAGTGTTTTTAGTAAACAGCCGTTATATTAAATAAGTTTAAATTTAAAAACTGTTAAAAAGCTTTATATTTTTAGGTGAAGCCGGATTTATAATTTCATTAGCAGCTGGAATGGCTTCAATTGATTAATGATTACTTTCTTTCACCGCCAAATGCTTAATTAAATTAGTCCCGTCCAAAATCATTAGTGTCCCCGATTTGCTAGTTTGACCCCAGTTTTCGAAATAGCGGTATTTGGGAATTATTTTAAGGTGATCCGTTCTTGGTGCTAATCAGAAGTAATTGAAATTCTGCTAAAAATAGTTCTTTGCCGAATTTCAGAAGAATAGCACTAAAAATGCGCAAGTATTTCCTAAAAAGGCTAAAATTAATTAAAATATATATGTATTAAAATGTATTGCCATTCTATTTTTGTTTCATCGCATTTATATATGCTTTAAGAAAATGACAATGCTAAATGACAATGACCATACGGGCCACCCCAAATCAGTAATCACCGAAAATTAAATCGAAATTTTTCGTAAATTGATCAAAAATGAACCGAAATCATAGTTCAAATTTATGGAATCCTAGTTGATATCTCCAAAACATCGATTTATCGCATTTTAATTGATCATTCATTTGGACTTTCGCAAGATCTGTGCACGTTTCATTCCGCGCAAGTTAACTGAAGACCAATAATTGCTCAGAATTTAACATTCGAAAGCTCTCCTTAAAGCGGCTAGAAAAGACAAGAATTTACTTTACAACATTGTGACTGGTGATGAAACGAGGTGTTTCCAACATGAATCTGAAATTAAGCGTCAAAGTACCGAATGGAAGCTTCCAAAAATAAAGTCGATGCTTATTTGTTTTGACGATTCCAAGGAAAATGTCCACAAGGAGTTCGTGCCAATGGGCCAAACCGTCAATGCAATTTCCTATTTTGGCGTTTTGAAGCGTTTGTTGCATCGCATGCGTCGGAGTCGCCCTGAATACCCCGAAGGAGAAAGCCTCCGCTTATTGCTTGATAATGCATCATCTCATCGATCCACTCTTGTGACTGATTTTTTGACTAGAAATCGCATTTTAACCATCAATCACTCACCGTATTCGCCTGATATGGCTCCCTGTGACTTCTACCTACTCGGAAAATTGCATTTGGCCATGAAAGGAAAATGTCTTGCGTCCGTAGAGGCCATCCAAAAGGCTTGCACCGACATCCTGAAACACTCATTCGAAAAGCTTTTAGATAGCGCAAAACAGTGTGTCAAGGCTAGAGGGCACTATTTTGAATAAATAAACTTGATGTTATCAGAACAAAGCTCCTGTCATTTCTGTTTTAGCTCAGTCTTGTTTATTTTGGACTTCACCTTGGGTTTTTCAATAAGGGCGGGTAGATGATGAAATGGAATAAAATGGCGTTTGCTGTGTGGCACGTAGCGCCTTCCTGCTGGAACCACATGTCGTCTAGGTCCATATGGTTCAATATGGGCCATAAGAAATTGGAAGGGTCACCACGTCTACCGAAAAATGGGCGCAATGCGCGCAACGTTTGCGTTAATGAACACTTATTTTGATAATAAAGTTTTATCACTTGAACGTGCTGTTCAATCGTGTAACTTGCCATGATGATTTGGCATAAACAACTGAATAATAAACAAAAGATTTGACAGATGACACCAAAACAAAATGGCTGCCACAGGGCGCCAAAATCGACCCGCGCCAATTAAAAAACCCTATATATCGTTCATGTTTACTCAATTGACTGAAATGATGGCGTGATAGTCGCCTTAAATATAATATTGTATTTCTTTCAGTGTATGGGCCTTTTACGCTTACCTTATGCTACCAGCCCATTATCCTACAATCTGTGCTAACTATCGCTAAATTACTTCTAATCAGAGTCAGGCTAATTGTGTGATATCCAGTAAACCTCTCAAGAATCATATATTTGTTACCTCGTTTAAACTCTTCAAAATCTTTTCGGATAATGCGAAAATAAGTTGCAAATAATTCGATGTCTGAATTTGGTGCCTTATAAAAGATGGTGAGCACGTTGGAAGTGCGAATAGCTTTTCTCATTTTCCAAGTGTTCCAATCATTCATCATTAAAAATATTCGACCCGATGTCTATTAACGGCGGTAGAACAATTCCAATTTAAAAATTGTTCACCGTTTCGTGTTTTACATTCCAGAAATAATCCATTGCTGCCGATATTTTTGGATCACTTTACGAACCAATCATTTAGAAGTAGTAGTAGTAGAGAAGTCAACTTTATTTTGTGTTATTATTACACCTGCCTACTACTTGAGCTAGTTCACATATAAGTACATGATTGCGGAGAACATACACATTTTTGATGTTGAGTATAAAAACTAAAGTAAATTAAACTTGGAAAATTCGTGAATCGGGCTTCTTGTGCTGGCACCCACCTTTTGAAAGTGTCAAACGCAGACGAGAAATTTCAAGTTAAATGTACGAGTATTTTGCTGCCGACGGCAACTGAAATGTACCAACTGAAGTTGGAACTACCCAAAATCATCAGCGCCAGTAACAACAAAATTTAAGCAAGTGAAATTAAAGCCAGCGGGAACAAAACATTATTTCAGGCTCTTTACCTCACCGTTTTGCTTCCCACCAGAATCAGAAGGCCAAAAGGAATATGTAAGTAGAATTCTGAAAATCACTGCTTGCCAACACCGACGAAACAAACGAAACCCAACCACTCTGCAGGCAGATTGGGAGCAGAGCCGGAAATAGCAAAATGTGCATGCAGCACAATCTCCAACAAGTACCCATACATACGCACACGCTCACACAAAGGGTGGCATTGGTAGCTTCTGTCACTGGCAGGCAGACAGGCAGGCAGTCGACAACAGTTGGTGGCAAATTGTGCGCGCTTAATGGTTGGCAACACTTGTGCTGGCGGCAAGCGGTCGCCACTAAAGAAACAGGGAGGGGAGGGCACACGGTCACAAATCGTGCCACGCACTGGCCTATACACACACACACACACACACAGCACACTGGTTGCAATAGCATTCGCCGATAGCAGCGGCATTTTCATTGCTGCGCACATGGATCAGTGGCAGTGGCTGTGTCTGTGGCAGCAACATGCGCGCACTCCATATGCCCCATTCGTTGTGGCGCGCAATTATTTTCACAGCAATTGCCAACGGCTGTCGTTGTCATTATTGTGGCGCTTTTTGTTTTTACTATTGCTGCTAGAATTGCTGTTGCTCTTGTTGTTCTTCCATTTACTCTTGTTGTTATCGCTGACAGTTGCCTGTGGTTCTGCTGGCAGCTGTATTGGCGGCAGCGACAGCAGTAGCGGCAGCGGCAGTGACAACAGTTTGTGCTTCTGACAGTTTCCATTTTCTTTCTCAGCTCTGAAAATGAGTAATTTTTGAAGGGCACAAGTACCATTATATGCAAGAGTATGTGTGTGTATGCATGTATAGTTGTGATAACAATAACAAAGATTGCCACCTTCGGCGCTGACTGGTCCACTCTTCGGTAGCAATTTTCCATTTTCCCGCAGAAAAATCGCATTTTTCACTACCACTACTCAGATGCTACTGAGGCGTGTATGTATGTGTGTTTCATACGTATACACAAACGTATGCCTGTGCGAGCACTTGTAAGTACGTCCTTCGGTGCCTTCATGTTGGCGCTGGTGTTACAGTGTGGCATTTGCAACTGACATTTCGCTTCATTCGTCATTTTTGTGGCGCCGTTGGCAAGCGTTACATACAAGCGTGGTGGTATTGGTATTGGAAAGTGACTGAAGAACGGAAGTTTTGCAGTAAATACATACCTACGTATAAAACAAACTTGTGTTCACGTGAACAAGAGCGAATTGTAGGTATGTATGTAGAACATAGTGCTGATTCCACATATTTTCTTTACAGTAATTGCAACTATTGTGTTGTTTGTGCTGTCACTGCAGTTGTCACTGCTGCTCCGGCAACACAAAAGGAGAGAAAATTATGTGCGCTGCTGTTGCTGCCAACACCAGTCTCACTGCCAGGACAATTGCTATTACCGTCGTAAGCATCAGCACTGCTATGTTGCTTGTTGTTATTGCAGTGTGTTGTCAACAACAGCTGACATCGCACGTTCGCCAACACACGAACGACACACATGCATACATGTCTGTAGCAGCTTGTCAGAGGGAACCCCTCTACTACTTACATACATGCACATGTTGGCTTATTCTTGTTGGCGTTGTGCCATTGTTTTTATATTGAGCTCGCTTCTTTGCTTCAGCTGAGCTAAATTCAATTTCTGGAATGCCAACGATCCAGTCACACAGCTTTCGCACATACCCTACACCCATTTAAGTAACTAACAGCTTCGTTCCTTTTTGGTTCTTTTGGTTTTTGCTTTTACTTCAATTTCACATCCTTTACAGTTTTGCTTCTTTCAATTTTGCCGTTGATGTATGAAGTGCCCCTCGTGGTTAGTTGAACTTGTTATTTGTGCGGCAAGCAACTTCATTCAACGAGTCGAGTGAAATTGACTGAAGTGGAATGGATGCGAATGTTGCTGTCTACTTGCTTGTCACGACTACACTTGTTGGAGCAGCAAAACATGCGGTTTCTTAGTAAGCGGTTACTTGGCGTTTAAATAAAGCAAAGTAAAAGAAAACCAGTTTTTTATTTTTGCAGATTTGCTTTAGAAAAAGATGCGCTTTGTACCGCATATTTACAAAGAAGTAATGAAATATTTTAGTCATACGCTCTCTAAGTGGGGTATCTAGAGGTGGTCATTTAGCGTTTAAGCCTTGTTAAAGCTTTTTCTAGTCACGTGCTAAAAATAAAATAAAAGCTAAAAACAGCTAGAAAACTAAAAGAAGACACGTTATGCAAGTTTAGTTTCTTATTGTCTTTGCTGCCTTTACGGAGATTGTTTGAATACATTATTCCAGTATTTGCTTGCTTATGTAAAGTGAAACCACTTGACCTATTAAACCGTTCAACAGTACTAGGAGAAAATCCGCATATGCCCGATACCGGAACCCAATGGCAGTAAATCTGAGTTTTTTGTTTTTCATCACTTAGCCAAAATTTGTTTAAATTACCTCAACCTTTCAATAAGACCTCAGCATTAAAAATTATCCTAATGCCATAAAAATACAGGGTGGGCCATATAGCGTTTGCTTTTTGAACCACCCATTTTTTTGAGAATGGTAACACAAATGTGATCATAATTTACTTAAAGGTTTGACATTTACGAAATGGGACGCTATACGCTTGAACAAAATTGGGAAATATTGAAAACCTATTTCCAAAGTGTTGAGTCTTCTTCTTCTTTTCTGATTTTCACATCGGTGGCTACGTCAATAAGCTAAATTGTCGGTTTTAGGACTCAGAAAATCCACACGTTACTGTAGAGAAGCAAATGCATCCACAACGAGTTACTGTTTGGTGCGTTTTTTGGTCTGGCGGCATCAACGGGCCATTTTTTTTCGAAAATGAGCGAGGTTACAGTAAATGGCGAGCGTTACCGTGACTTGCTCAACGAGGTTTTGTTTACAAAAATGGAAGACGATGACTTGGACGACATTTAGTTTCAACAGGACGGTGCAGCTTGTCACACTACCAAAGTTACACTCGAACTTTTGGCTACCGTTTTTGAAAACCGAATAATCAGCCGAAATTCCGATATCAATTGGCCGCCTCGGAGCTGTGATTTAAGCCCGTTGGACTATTTTTTGTGGGGACCTGTTAAGGACAAATGCTATGCGAACCATCCAGAGACGATTGATGCTTTAAAACACGAAACTGAAGTTGCCATTAATGAAATTGGAGCCCAAACAATCGAAAATGTGCTTAAAAATTTGGTTGATCGAATGGCCTACTGTAAAGCGAGTCGTGGCAGTCATTTGAACGATATTATTTTTCATTCATAAATGACAACGTTCAATCTTTAAAAAAAGCAAAAAGTTTGAAAAAATATTGATTAGCAAATTTTACATGGCCCACCCTATATACGTCATAGATACGGTATATGGGTATGAAATGAGAGAAGAATATGAAAATAATTCAAAAATAAATTCTTTTTCATAAAAACCTTTGCCCAAAAAGAGAAAATGGTTTTTTCTTTTCTTTAAATTTGCCCTTCAATATCTACGATTATTTTCAAGGGATTGATTAAAAAAAAATATTGTGACCAAGACCATTATAGGCCGCCATAAGTTAACTAGTGGATTAATGTTAACCAAGGGCTTTTTATTTCATAGTATTAATTACACTAACGGTTCACTGTAGTCAGCCAATAGTTGAGACGATGAATTAAAAACTAAAACTATTGCAGCCTTTGAAAGCAAGATCAAGCAATATGTTTAGTTACTTACACTAACTACAATTCTTTGCCAGAATAAATTTTAAAACAAATAAAAATTTTACAAGAGCTGGAAAACAAATTACGGCTGTGACAATTAAGTTAAAATCGGCTTTTAATAAAAATAAGGAATTTGCGGAAAAGGAATCTGGTAACTCATTTCACCCGCTTAAACAATAAATAGTGACTTTGATATATACTTACTATATATACTGTGGGCAAAAAGTAAGGTGAATTTGGTTGTAAAATGAAAAAACTTTATTTATTCTTGTAAACCAATTTCATCCCCTTCAAAATAATCCCCTCTCGATGAAATACACTTCTGACAACGATTTTTCCAATCCCCGAAACATGCCAAATAGTCCATTTCCGGTATAGCCATCAGCACCTTCTTCGATTCAGCTTTTATCTCCTCTATCGACTCGAAACGCGTTCCCCGGAGTGATCTCTTGAGTTTTAGGAATAGCCAGAAGTCAAACGGAACCAAATCAGGTGAATACGGTGGTTGCGGAACGATATGCGTGGAATTTTTGGCGAAATGGTCACGAAGAACGAGTGCAGTGTGAGACGGTGCATTATCGTGATGCAAAAACCAATAGTTGTTGGCCCATAATTCTGGTATTTTTAGACGAATTTCTTCACGTAAACGACGCATACCGCTCAAATAATATTCCTTATTAACAGTTTGGCCAGGTGGAAGGAATTCATGGTGCACCACACCACGAAAATCGAAAAAAACTGTCATCATGACCTTTATTTTTGAACGACTTTGACGTGCTCTTTTCGGTCTGGCCTCGCCTTTAGCACGATATTCGCTTGATTGGTCGGTTGTTTCAGGGTCGTGAGCATAAATCCAAGTCTCATCTTCTGCAATGATGCATTTGAGCTTGTCCTGATATTCTGTAAGCATTGTTTCACACACATCAACGCGACGACTTTTTTCCAAGAAATTGAGAGTTTTCGGTACCAAACGAGATTTGACTTTTCGTAGGCCCAAATGGTCTTTCAAAATGGTTTTCACAGATCCTTCCGATAACAGTCAACCGACGATTTTTGAGCACTAATTCTTTCACTTTATTGACGTGTGGTCATCTGTTGACGTCGATGGTCGTCCGGAGCGCTCCAAGTCAACAACACGTTCTCGACCCTCTTTGAAGTCTTTGTACCACTTATAAAGATTTTTCTGCGACATGGTCGAATTACCAAATGCCTTCTGCAACATGCTAAACATTTCCGCAGCCGAAATTTCATTCCACAAACAAAATTTGATGGCACTTCTCTGCTCAATCAAATCAGACATTGTAAAAATCGAAAAATGCACTCTTGGTCGTTTGGTAAACACAAGCGTAAATATATTACTGACAATGACATTCACATGAAAGTTGGCCCAGATGTTATTAACAGTGCTGCCAACTCATGAAAAGAATAACTAGAGCGAAATTTTAATCCCGCGAAGTTTGACAAATAAATTCATATTACTTTTTGCCCACAGTACATACATATGTGTGTAAGTGAATACGCTCTGAATTTGTATTATTTTACTTTTACCAGTGTTTTTGTACTCTTTTTGAATAAAATTCAATATATTTTTATGAAAGAAAAATCGAGGAATTTATTTGTTTTTTAAATGCTTTTGATATTTGTTGTGTATATTTTAAGCGTTTAAACCATGTTTTAACGGAATATTTTTGGTAACTCTAGTAATTCAATTTAGCTCTTTGTTCACTTCCAACTACTATCGTCCAGGTCACACCTTAGCATTTGTTGTGAGTTCAGAAATTTAAGCTTCACAGAACAACCTACCAACAAGAGATACCATTTTATGTACTTTTTCTACCTAAGCACTCATGCATTTATGCACATAAATACTATATTTTCGTAGCAGCATTTTTTTCTTTGCCCCACCAAAGCGAAATTTGTTTACTTTTTGTCTCTTAGGGAAGTACATTACCGAAGTGAAAAGAAATGGAGTACATCAGCACTTAGTGGCTGTTTCAGTTGTTCTGGCGTTCTGTTCAGTATCGGTGATCAGTTTATGTCGAAATGTGCTGCCAATTGAAATGAAATGAATGCAGGCCGATACGAGACTGACGATGCTCCTGTTACACTTAAAACAACTATCTCAAAAAAAAAACAAAGTGATGTAAATCACTTCGATTTTTATGGTCCCGGGATCTCCGGGATCTCATTATTACAATCTCGGGATCCTGAGATTTAGATATTCATTATTTTGCCACAACTTAAAGCGATAAATTGCATTAATGTTGCTGAGGAAGCTCTCCTATAATTTAATAAATAATAAATAATAAATAAATGAATACTAAATATACTTTTTATTTAAAGATAAAATTATTTCATTAGCAACAAAACAAAAGACAGTAGCTAAAATTATAAGCTTTTAGTAACACCTTAGTGTGCAGGTTCCTATTTAGGTGGTTTAAGGTGTGTCGAAAAATGGCGAAAAAGCAAACAAATGTTTTGTGGTTGAAAGTAGTTAATATATCGATGGTTTACGAGAAAAGCGACACAACTCAAAATTAACTCAAATTCGGAGTTCTGCCGTTAAAAGCAAAAATCAACAACAGAGTTTATATATTTTTATCTGGAAAAGCGTCACAAGCGAATCTTGAAGCAATTCTGAGAGATGGTGTTAATTATCAATTCTCTAGAAAACTGACCCACCTCAGTATTTTGTATTTTTGAATTATGCCACTTTTCTCGAAAACCGCCGATATGTAACTTTCAATTTCATACAATTTAAGTGGAATAAGCAAAAAATAGTGGCATTTAATGCATATTCATTTATGTTACAATAAAAAGGAAAGTGCAGTGTTACTTTTTATATTAAAGAGAAAATAAAAATAAAAATGC
Source organism: Anastrepha ludens (assembly GCF_028408465.1). NCBI lineage: Eukaryota > Metazoa > Arthropoda > Insecta > Diptera > Tephritidae > Anastrepha > Anastrepha ludens. Next base: position 78,128,507 of record NC_071502.1, read on the forward strand.
TCAAACATGTCCGTATTCGCTAAAAGGATAAAGTAAATATTGCATTTTTCCCAGTAAAAGAAGATTTTTGTCTACGTTCTTCGAAAGAGATCAAAAATTCCGAAATTCGGCACTTAAAAAAATTGAAATACCGAAATCCCGAGTTTGACATCCCTACCATGTATATGTGTATGTAAGTAGAAAGGAAAACTTGAAAAGCATTTTAATGGACTTCCATTGAAAAGCAGCTACACGCAATTCCGTTGTAGAACGAGTATCCAACGCAACAACACAGCTCCATTCACAAGCAGTGAACACTTAAGTCACACAGACAGTTAAAAAATGTAAACTTTATCAGCCCTAAAGGAAATTGTGCACACTTTGTAAATATATATGTTACCGTGGATGTCCGAAATAGGAGAATGTCGACTGAATGTCAACAGATACCAAATACGTCGGTGAAATACCGAATATTTCATTGCACTGTTGTACATTCGGACACTCTCCGGTGTGTGTCGACAATCGCATATACCCGTATGCTCTGATGGAGGTCCGAAACAAAAGAGTCAAAAAACATGTGACTAGCTCTCTCCCGCCAAATCATTTGTTCTGCTCGGAGTCAATCAGCTGTGTCAGTCTTATGCAAGCTTTGATACCGCGAGCAACGTTTTCTTAATTTTTTTCCGATACCCTAATTTATATTAAATGGATGCTTCAGTAAATCGTGATCTTTTTCTTGAAAAGTTATATGCATTAATTGCGGGTAAATGAGAAGACAATTGCTTTTATTTTTCTCAAGAAAAGTATTCTAAAATAGTTTCTGTAGTGGTTTTTGCTAATATTAAATGCAAGACACCTTTGGATTACAAACGATTAAAACGTTTTGATGTTTTAAAAATTAATGATGAAGAGGTGTTAATTGTACCATTAAAACTAGAGGAAACGAACATATGTACAGTATTATGTTACTAATTAAGAATTGTGAAACTCTCACCAGAATAGGCCACGGAGGAAGAACACGTATGCTTAAAGGGTTGCAAGTTAAATACAAAAATATTACATATGAAGTCGTAATGTTGTATTTAAATTTATGCAAACAGTGTGAAAAGAAACACAGTCCACCTAAGAAAGGTACAGTTGTGAAGCCAATGGTTAGTTCTGAATTAAACTCAAGATGTCAAGTTGATCTGATACTGATAGATCTGCAATCAAACAGAGATGGCGAATATAAGTTCATAATGGTGTATCAAGATCATTTAACTAAGTTTGTCCAGCTACGACCTTTGAAAACTAAACGCGCTGAAGAAGTAGAGCATCACGTTCTTTCAATATTTTTAACATTTGGAGCACCAGCAATATTGCAATGAGATAATGGCAGAGAATTTAGTAATCAAGTGATATCCGAAATATGCGCTATGTGGAAAGATTTTAAAATAGTTCCTCGTCACAGTAAAACACACAGCTCAGTTGAAAGGGCCAATCATAATATACAGAATACTATATGCTAACTGCATGGATGAACAAATGAAATAAATAAAATGCAAGTAAATGGTCAGATGGCTTATCCTTTGTTCAGTTTACCAAGAACACTACATACCACGAAGGAATACGCCAAAGTCCTTATGAAGCCATATTTGGCGTTCAACCAAAAAGAGGCATGCATCGTGTTTTTTTACCTGGCGAACAAATCGCAAATATTGAAACTGAAGCACAACTTGAAGAATTTGCCAATACTTCTGAAACCGAAGAACAGCTCGAAGAAACTGTTAATGCTTATAAACAAAAATTGAGCATTGAAAAATATTGAAGAGCACCTACAACTTACAAAGTCTTCACATCAAATTCTGACTGAAAAACACGAGTTGATTTCCACAAAAAGAGCGGCCGCGAAAGAAAATCTTCTACTGCAAGCAACAAAAATGTTACAATCTGCACAAAAACAATTTCCTCCTGCTAAAATTGGTGATAATGTACGGATACAAGTCTCTGATGTCGACCGTGGTCGTACAGATAACCGAAATGTGTTAGCGGTTGTTGTTCGAATAGAAGACTCCGACTTCTATAAATTGGCAAATAAAAATGGTACCCCCAAGCAGCTTTACACACGTAATCAGTTCGTAATTTGTAAAGAAAAGTTAGTTTCCATAGATGAGATTTCTTTTCAAGAAAAATCGCTGAGAGAAGCAGCTGCAGCTAATTCAAGAAGCGGGGGGCAAGGCTATAGACGCTGTCATTGCAAAAGGAAGTGCTCTACAAATAAATGCAGTTGTAAAGGCAAGGGACTCTTTTGCAATTCGAAGTGTCATAATAGTTTAAATTGTTGCAATAAATAAGATTTCAATCACCTAAGTAAGTATTTTTTTTTATTACTATTATTTTCTTTTCTCATGTAGAATGTATCGTGTACCATGAACTACGGAGAAGAAAATATAAATCTCCAACATGTTCAACATTCACCATTAGTGCATGGTGACTGTCAACATTTAGCGGTGTAAGTCAGAAATAAGGGTATTTAGCAAATATTTCGGACATACACCAAGCGACTATGTGAATGTTGACATTCACCGGTGAAAGTCGACATTCTCCGGATTTCGGTGTTTCACTGTAACATATACATATATATATATATATACACAGGCAGACCTTACGGTTATTTCGTGTGTGAGAGAAAGAGTCTAAACAAGTTTTTATCAATTTCCAAAGAATGTTAACTTCTGTTGACTTTGTTGCTTGTAATACTTTTAATAAGCTTTTATAATACCAACAACAAATCTCATCACAAAATGTTAAATATTTTATAATTTATCAGCCATGATTGTTGTTTTTTACATTCGCGGCCTGATTTCTACTTGAAAAATATTTCAAAACTTAAAAGTAAAAGGCACCTATAATATAATTTTTTAAGAATCAGCCTTAAAAAATTATATTATAGGTGCCTTTTACTTTTAAGTTTTGAAATATTTTTCAAGTAGAAATCAGAATCAGTAAGAATCAGCCTTAAAAAATTATATTATAGGTGCCTTTTACTTTTAAGTTTTGAAATATTTTTCAAGTAGAAATCAGACCGCCTTTTTTTAAGAATCAGCCTAGGCCGATAGTCTTAGTAGCTAGTGCCTCTTTTTTGTAATATAGTTATTTATAATTATATTTCATTATTAATAAATAAATAAATAAGAATCAGCCTAGGCTGTACTTGCGCACCAAGCGTTTTGTAATAACCCAGAGGGCGTTACAAGGCTTCACAAGGTACTTTAAGTGACTTATTGCATTTAACGATTAAATAAAGGTTTAGAGGATTTGAAAGCACAAGCAACTGTGTTGTTAACTGTGTGAACTTGTGCAGAACCTTCCAAACACCTTAACTATATTTTTAATAGTTCAAAGTTTACGACATATGGAAATATGTCACTTGAAGCACCTTTGTGAATACCCCATATATAATATTTCCCAAAAGCCTTCTGGTTAGTACTCGTTAGTAATTTTATCGAAACTTGTCTTTACTTATCTGAAGTCTTGAGTGGCTTCATATTCACCCAATCTAGCGAGTTATATGCCTATCACTTTTGAAGCTCTTATCCTATATACTTAGATTGAGTGCATGCAGATTTTGTGCGTTTGGAAACAAAAATTATATTGTAGTAAACTTTGTTACTATTGCAGTATATTATCCACAGCTTTAATTAACCTGTCTTATTGGGTGATTGTGATGTGCCAGTTTACTCCATTCATCGACGTTGTTCGGATCCTTCATATCGCATTAGTCATAAGTCAAAAAACCAAAATTAAAAAAAAAATTTTCAAAGTTTTAACTTTACTAAACCTTCCTAAGTAAAAGTAAAGACATATTTTCATCTGTTAATAGATATCGCCATGCAATTGTGACACATTATAAAGGAGCTTAGGGTTATTTTCAATAAAAATTTTTTTGGCTTATGACTCTATTGAATTAAATGCGTTGTCTCTTTCCTTAACAGAAACCTTTCAATATTTGTTTAAATTTCTCTTCATAATGTCGTGGCATCCCTCCTTCATTAAGTGTTAGATTCATCAAAATCGGAAGTTATGTTTGGTCTTAAAATAATTTGCGTGAATATACGAATCGTGCGCGGTGGAAAGCTTGCATTTCCTAACAGGACGGCTTCTCAATACCAAATATATAAGTGTGAATATGTGCGAAAGAACGCTAGACATCGGCAGCATGTTAAAAATTTCAAAAGGAAATTTTCATATAATGACGGCTGTGATGAGCCAGGCGCAGAGAAAAATGTGGTGAGCAGTGGCGGTATTTTGATGACGGAGCACAGTTGCGGCGAGATGGCAGCTGCAGCTACATAGCACAAGTGGCTTCAATTTAAATCCCATTGAGGCAAAACATCTGTGTATTATTCTCAACAGGCAGCATGAAATACAAAACTAACAACAACAATAAAAACAAGATGAAGAGAATGACCTCATTGATGGCTAAATAATTTGAAAACTAAAGAGCGAATACATACATTTGCATACATGCACATACATACATAAATACTTAAAAGCTACGGAACTATTTAGGAAAAATATGTGTAAAGATGCAAATGTATGCGTATGTACAGCTGTTGACAGCTAATTAGAAACGACACTTATTTCAAAATAAATTTTCCATTTTCCTTTTAAACACGTATTTTCATAACTTTTTGCCAATTTTATTTAAACGTATGATAAACTTAAAAACTAGTGGAAAATAATTTAATCGCAATTCTTTATTAAATATATACAAAATATATTTTTTAAAGCATGTGAAATGCACGATTTGGATAGCGCAACTATCGAAAAACTGTTTCGTCAACTTTGCCGTGTGCTTTGGATTATTATCCTGTTGAAACTTCCATATAACAGTCAGATTTTCTTCAGCCCACGGCAACATTACATTTTTTAGTATATCGACGTATTTCTCCTTATTTAAAATTCCATCAATCCTATGGATTGGGCCAACACCATTCCACCAGAAACATCCCCACACCATGATTGATCCTCCACAATGCTTCACTACCCGTGAAACGTAGCGAGGATTGAATTCTTGGTTGATTGGCCGTCGAACATACCTTCTACCATCTGGGCCTATGCGATTTATCTTGGTTTCATCGCTCCAAACGATATATTTCCATTGATTTGGAGTCCATGACCAATGGGATCTCGCAAAGACTACTCGCCGTCTCCTTTGTATCTTGGTTAGAAGGAGTTTCATGCGTGCTGCTCTGCCATGCAGTCCAGATTCGACCAGACGCCGAGCAGTTGTCCTCCTGGATATTTCGAAATTATATTGATCTTGAATTTCCCGTTGGATGTCAGTGGAAGTCTTTTTTGGGTCTCTTTTGGAGATGATTGCTATCTTGCAGTCAATTTCTGCTGAAGTTTTCCGGGGCCTTTTCTTACGTGGAACATTGTCAACAGGCTTAAAAAGTTGGATATGTTTAAGGCGTTAAGAACCATTTTTTTTGAGCATTTGACTTGCTTAGAAATTTCACTGTACGACTTTCCAGCTTTACGAAGGTCAAAAATGGAGTTGCGCAGGGCAGGTGTACAGCTGCTGCTTTTTCCAATTATACATCTTGAAGACGAATATTTTAGTTGCTTTTAAACAACCAATTTAAAATATATACATACCAAAAAGTTGATTATATTACTATTAAAATAACACAACTTGCCGAATATGCTTCCATTGAACAACTGTTTCTAATTACTCGTCTCAGTTTATTTACCTTGAACTAAGTAACCCATGCACTGCGTTGAATAATATTAACGGTACTTCAATTACAAAACTAGGCGCATTGGGTAGTAAATAGAGTAACAAAAGCAATGCAAATGATTTTAAGAGAAAAAATAACGGTAAATTTAAACAGTTTAACATTATGCTCATCAAGCGTTTATCAAAAAAGAGCGTTTCTAATTAGCTGACAACAGCTGTATGTATGTATTTATGTCAGGCCAAAACTTAAATATTACAGTGTTTTATTTTGGCAAAACTCTGACCAAAAAGTAAGAGCCCATTTTCCCTTGCAGGATGCGAAATTCGAACTTACATTTTAAGGCTTTATTCTTAAATTATAAAAAGAGTTTCTAAAAAGTGATTCTTATCCGATTTGGATTCAGTCATGTGGCTCGCACCCAAACCAGATTTCATATCATAGTTAATTAAATTTGCTAAGTAATTACGCTTTAATTTTAATTACAACAAATACAAGCCGGTAGTCTGCACTGGTTGATTAGCTCTTACTAGCCGCTCTCCTTTGAGTGTAAAGTTCTGCTATACACTGCATTATAAGGAAACGCTAGCAACAGGTACAAAGAAATTACAAGTGCAATCAACAATGAGGCGAACAATTATTGAAGCACCGTGACATATTAGAAACGAGGACATAAACAAAGAACTGCAAATTTCGAAAATTAAATCAGTTATAGGATGTTATACAGGTGTTATTTTGAATAGCGCGCTATTTCGATAGATGTCACTTTTGAAGCTGTCATTTTTTGATATTTGACAAGTAGAAACTACGCCATTAATAAAACTGGAACGATACACGCTTAAACAACGCATTGAAATTATTAAAATTCAGTATAAAAATTGTGAAAATTTGGCAGAGACGGTTCGTAAAATTCGAACATTTTTGGGGCATCGTGAAGTACCTTGTCGGACCGCAATACAGAAATGGGCGAAAAACTTCGTGCTGTTGGGACAAGCTAGTGACGTGAAGAATAAAACCCGTGCACGTCGCTCAAGAACAGCCGAAAATATTGCTGTTGTAGCCGAATGTATTGAAGAAAACCCAGGTTTGTCCATTGCTCGTCGTTCTTTGGAATTAGGCATTCCACAAACGTCATTACACCGTATTTTGGATATAGTTTTGTGTCTTAAGGCTTTTAAAGCTGAGTTAAGACAAGAACTCAAACCGGCCGATCATCAACAACGTCGTGTCTTTGCTGATTGGGTCATTGAAATGCATGAAAATGAACCGGAACTCCATCCGTAAATCATCTTGAGTGATGAGGCCCATTGCCACCTCGGTGGCTTCGTCAACAAGCAAAATTGTCAGATCTGGGGCTCAGAAAATCCAAGAGTTATTGTTGAAAAGCCTCTCTATCCTCAACGTGTGACTGTTTGGTGCCCTTACTTTTTCGAAAATGAAACTGGTTACTGGAACAGTTACGGTGAATGGATGGAGCTATCGAGAGATGATTAACGATTTTTTATAGCCGGAATTGGATGGTATTGATCTAGACAGCGTTTATTTTCAACAAGACGGCGCTACGTGCCACACAAGCAACGAAATTATTGATCTTTTCGGGGAAACCCTTTATAATGCAACATATACTGAACTGAACTGTCTATACATCTTAGTCAGCTTGCAAAATCTTTTTAGGGGCATCAAGTAACACCCAACTATGTAGAAATTACCTACCAGCCCAAGGTAAGTTAAATAAAAACATCTACTAAGTAAATGCTGATAGGCTAAAACCTATTATTAGTCATTAAGGAAGAGGAAAGATGCAGTTATGATATATAAAGAAGAAATTTATTAATAAAAAATACAAAATACTGCGTTAATATCATATGGATAAATTGCAACAGCAGAATGTCGATGTAACATTGTAACATTGTAACGTTATCCCTTTGCAGAATTTTTAAATTTATACAGAGTTTAAAAATGTGATTTACATGCATAGATTTTATACCAACATTTAAATAAAAAACTAATGAAAACCAGTTAACCACAAAAATGTTGCGCATATTGTAAAAAAAAACTCTGCGTGCTAAAATCTTCTGCTAAGTGTACTATTTACATTTTTTATTGATAGATAGCACGGCATTTCTTAGTTATTTTCATTTCTATCCATTTCTCTCTTTCTAACTGACCAGTTTCTTTCCCGCACTTTAAAATTTATTCCATCATTACCTTATCAGTCTTATCTGACTTCTTGAAGAACTCCAAAACTTCTTCCCTTACTCGTCTTCGGGAATGGGGCTAATAAACTTTTTCACAGTCAACTGTGGCCTCTCTTTCAAATTCATTGTCTTCCCTTAAGATCCCAATTTGAGATTTAGTTGATGAGTCGAGGCCACATTCCGTCAAGCGAATGCTCAAGCAGAGCCATACACTGCGTTGAGTGTGTCGAAATACGTGCATGATGAAACTGCTTATACGTCACATTTATACGCCACCATAAATTTGGAAAAACTGACATCATCCCGCGTAAAGGGGAAGCTAAGATCTAAGGTCTTAATTTTTTCGAAGACTCTTTCCCGCAATACAGCGCGGCTTTTGCGCTTCGCTCGAAAATCTTGCCCCTGAGAAGCCTGAGGAAGATGGTGTAAAATGCTGCGAATTGATTCGTGAGACACGCTAAGGTCATGAGCAATCTCACTCATACTTAAATTTTTTTTTTTTTTTTTTTTTTTTTTTATTGAAACGTTATAAATATTTAAATACATTTCATTCTATTACACCTAGTTCACAACTATCAAGTAATATTATTTTATTAAATTCAACAGTATTTACAGGAAACACGTATATAACTGGAAGACAGCTGACAGAAATTTACATATATTTGTCAGTCATCAAAATTTCTGGAACAAGATCATTTGGTTTTTTTCGTTTAAGTCTCCGGCATTGGTCATCTAAATTGGCAAGTCGCCGAGCCTCCGGGTTAGTATGTTTTTCGAGTCTTTCGGCATGAGCTACAGCGTAATGTTTGACAACTTCTGATACTAATGACATCTTTAGGTCACGATGTAAATCAGTGTTCCTCACATACCATGGCGCGTTTACTGCGTTCTTTAAGAACTTGTTTTGAAATCGTTGTATTTTTTCGATATGAGTTTGTTTGGCACAGCCCCATAGTTGTATACCATAAGTCCACACAGGTTTAAATACTTGTTTATAAATTAAAAGTTTATTTTGTATGGAAAGAGGAGACTTCCTTCCAGTAAGCCAGTTTAATTTTTGCATTTTGAGGATTAATTCCACGTGTTTTATTTTAACGTGCTCTTTCCAGCATAGTTTGGCATCAAGCGTCATCCCTAAGTACTTCGCCGTATTGGAGTAAGGGATTTTCGTGCCAGAAATATATACGGGATTATATTGAATTTTTTTGTTTGTAAAATCCACATGAAGTGACTTGGCTTCATTAAGTTTTATACGCCACTTTGTAGTCCATTCGGTGATTTTGTTAACATCTTCTTGAAGTTTGCGAGAGGACTGTGTCTCATCATCTCCAATTGCTAAAATGCACGTATCGTCAGCAAAGGTAGCTATAGTGCTAGTCTCAGAGACCGGCAGGTCAGATGTGAAAAGCACGTAAAGTATAGGGCCAAGGATACTGCCTTGTGGAACCCCGGCTTTAATTCGCTTTAGGCTTGAATAAGAGCTATCGCACTTGATCCTGAAATATCTGTTATTTAGATATGAAGTAAATAGGTCCGAAAACTCCTTTGGAAGCAAGATTTTAATTTTATGGAGTAGTCCGTCATGCCATACTTTGTCGAAGGCCTGAGCAACATCGAGAAATATGGAAGAGCACACTTTTTTCTTTTCAATTGCTCCTTCTATCACATTTGTGATCCTATGCACTTGCTCGATTGTTGAGTGCTTTGCTCGAAATCCGAACTGGTGCATAGGAATAAGGCGTTTGTTTTCAATCAAAGGCTTTAACCGCTGCAGAATTATTTTTTCGAGTAGTTTGGACATTATAGGTAGCAAGGAGATTGGACGGTATGATGACACTTCGTGAGGACTTTTGCCAGGTTTTGGTATCATTATTACCTCTGAAATTTTCCAGTACGTTGGCACATATTTTAGCTTAAGGCATGCATTTATAATTTTTGTTAGCCTAATCAATGTTTTTTGCGGAATATTATTTAAGGTTTCAGCGGTGATAAGATCGAAGCCGGGTGCTTTTTTAGGTTTCAGGAGTTTTATTTCACGCTTTATCTCTGCAGGCGAAGACAAACAGAACTGGTTTTCAGCTTGATGAATATCTGTAAGCAATGGTGCATGATGTGCTTCATGAGGCTTAAATGTTTTTTCTAAGTGATCAGCAAAGACTTCCGTTTTTTCAATATCGCTCTTAGCCCACAAGCCATTGGGTTTTTTAATTGGAGGGTTTTGTATAGTTGGTCTTTTAAGGTATTTTGTAGATTTCCATAGGGAGTAGTCAGTACTTTTTTCCGCTGTTAGTTCCTGTACATAGTGATTGAAGGATACGTTTTTTAGTTTATTAATTTCTTCTCTTAAATGTTGAGTCATTTTATTTAACAAAGTTTTTAGCGATGGTTGTCGGGTTCGTTGCCACTTTTTTCTTAACTTTCTTTTTTCGGCGATAAGGGAATATATTTCATTTGGATAACGAAGTCCAGGTTGTTTTGCTGTTTGAGTTGGTGTGCTGTACCATGCGGCATTTTGGATTTGTTGGGTAAGCAATAATACTTCTTCAATAATTTCATTATGTGACGAGAGTGTATTTTGTTTTTGAACGTTTTGATTAAGCGTATATTTGAAATACTCCCAATCAGTAAACTTGTTGGTCAGAGTAGATGCTTGTTGTTTAAGTTCAATGCCTTCACTTAGTCTTAAATATACAGGTGAATGATCTGAATTTAGGTCTGTTCCTTCATATACTAGCAAGGATTTTTTGCAAATTTTTCTTACAATGAAGAAGTCAATTAGATCTGGAGTTTTATTTTGGTCTGTTGGCCAATAAGTAGGTTTGCCGGTGGAGATAAATTCACAGCCAGTTTCTCTTGCAGCTTTATAAAGTTCACGACCTTTAGTTGTTGTGAGTCTCGAGCCCCAATGAACGTGTTTTGCATTGAAATCTCCTCCGATTATGAGTCTCCCCATATGCTTTTGAAGTAGTTGTTTATACTGCTCTGATTTGATATTATGTCGTGGAGGACTATATACCGCAGTTAAGCATATTTCGTTCGTTTCGACATTTATTGCTATGCTAGTGGATTGAAATTCTTCAATGCAAACTTTTTCTTTTTCAATATGTCGTATACTATTTTTAACCAGAATTGCACTTCCTCCTCTGGCGTTGTTTAAAGGGTGATTTGTATAATAAGTGCTGTAATTTTTCATCTTTGCATATGTATGGGTTGTTAAGTGAGTTTCTGATATAAGACACACATCTACTTTTTCTATTTGAAGAACTAGTTCTAATTCGTTCAAATGTTTTGTTAAACCGTTCGCATTCCATGTCATAATTCGAAGAGATTTCTCCATCCTTATAAATTTTTATTTGCGAGCTTTTCGAGTCGATCCAGACGTTTTTCCAGAGATTTATAAAAAGTTTCTTGCTGGTTTAGGAGCGAAAGAATTTGGGAAAGTGAATCATTACTATTGTTTCCACTGTTTCGAGATTTGGGTATATTTTCTCTTGCAATATCTGCATATGTTTTAGTTTGTGCTGTTTGGACTTCAGTGCTGCGTCTATTTTCAGTGTATTTAACAAAAGCATTTCCACGGTTAGCTGAATTAGTTGGAGCTATTTTTGTCTTATTGTCTCTTATCTTTTGTAGTTCCTTTGCTACCAGGCATCCTCTGTAGTTTGCCGGATGTTCCTCCCCACAATTACAGCACTTGGGCATTTGTGTATCTGGTTTCGTGCAACTAACAGTAGCATGTTTGCCTGCACATTTTACACATCGAGGTGGCTTGCAACAATAGTTCTTTGTGTGGCCGTAAGATTGGCAAGTTTTGCATTGGGGTATCATTCTAGATGGCTTAAGAGGCTCAATTTTGACAATCGAACCCAAGATTTTTGTAATTTCGTAAATTTTTTTAATATCCTCCTCACATTTAAAGGATAGTATAAACATGTTTAATGGTTCTTTGGTTTTCCACTTAAGTTTATTTATTGCATTTGTTATTTCAAACCCCTGTTCTTTAAGATCTGATATTATAGATACTGGGTCACATGTGTGATGTAGGTTCTTTACTATAACTTTAATTTCTCTTGTTTGCTTATTTTCATAGGAGTACCACGGCATATTTGCCGTAGTTAAAAACGACGTTACTTTTCGATAATCCAAGCTGTTAGTTAGATTGAGTTTGTGAACGTTATTGTTTTCAAGTTTGATAGAAAAATCATTTTCTACTTGGTTTTTAATATCATTATACAATTTCTGATAATTGACCACACCTGTTATCATTATTGGTGGTGGTCGACGTTCCTTTGGTGCCGAATTTACAGGCAAAGATTTTATTTCGTTTTGATGTGCGGTTTGGGAGATTGGTAAAGATGGCAGAATTTCGGGTGATGTGTCTGCTTTGCGCTTCTTGCTTGGGCGCCTTTTCTTAAGAATCCAATCAGTTTCACGTGCTAATTCCTCTTCGTCGGTATGAAATTCTTCAATTATTTTTGGATGCACTTGAGCTGGCTCTTGACTTTTACATAATTTAATATTTTCATTTTGTAATTGCAAATTTTGTTGCTTCAAATGATCATTTTCTTCCTTAAGCTCATGACATATTCGCTCAATTCTTTCTAATTTTTCTAGCAGCTGCCTATTTATTATTTTTTGGTCAGATACATTTTTGATTTCGGCGCCTCCTCCCGGAGGCGGTGAATGAAACATACCTCAATTTGTTGATAAATATTTATAATTGCTGTTTTTTTTTATTTTTTATTTTTTTAACTTTTATTTTATTTTTATTTTATTTTTTTTTATTATGAACCTGGCAACCCTTAATGTGAAGTGTTATTGAAGGGGGTTTGTGTTCAGGATAGTTGAGTTAAGTTTTCGTTCCTGCAGTTGGTTTGTGTATTGGGAACTGACAACTTTTAGCGCAAACAGCTGATTTGCAGTAAATTTATTGTTCTATCAGCAATTGAGTGATTTGTGTTGAAGATAGCGCAATAGTGAATAAAAAGTTTTCAAAAGTTTTCGTTTCACTATTAAGTGTTGAAAACCCGATTTCAGCAATTAAATTTTTTTTCGAGGCGATATCACTCGCGAAAGCGGCACGCTTGGGGCGAACCTTACGTGACTTGCGCGCTTATAGACCGAACTTTTCGTGATTCCAACCGGAGTCTTTTTCTAACACGTCCACTCGGTAAGAAATTTGATATGTGTCCATACTTAAATGATGGTTTTCTAGCACTACTTCCTGGACTTTGTCAACGTTTTCATCCTTTGAAGACGTTGATGGGCGGTCAGATCGGGGCAAATCTTCCACTACTTCTCGGCCCTCTGCAAGAGTAGCCTTATATCACTCGTAGACGTGTATTGCAGGCTGGCTTAATAAGTTAATAATTTTATGTTAGTACATAGGAAGCAGTAAAGTTAGTTAAAGTAACTCTCAGATATATTCAATGAAATGATCGACCTATGGGTGGTGCTATGATCCTTTTTTATGAAGAGAAGTTTGGGAAGATCATGGGAAACAGGAACAGTTTGCCAAGAGCGTAATTATAAATTTAGAAGGCGACTTAACAGTAACAGTAGGGGACAAAACCAATGCTCAAGAGCTTTTTCATTCCTGTATCATTAAAAAACGTTATGGGATTCAGTGGATAACACCTTTTTTCTCAATAAATTATCAATTTCCCAAAAAAGAACTATAAGATTCAGGTATTTATTATAAAGGAACATTTAGAGAGCAACATAATCAAACAATAATAATAAAGCCTGCTTTTTTGCTCCTTATCATAATTGTTACCGTTTACAGCTTTTATCTCTTACATCTCTAATGGTCAAAATCAAGTGTCTCTCAAGCTTAAAACCAGCGATTTAATGTACCTGTTTCCCTGAAGTAAATCCAGCGCTGATATGTTTATATTGCATAAGATGTTTCAATGGGGCAAGCGAAAAAAATAAAATTCGTAACAAGCTTGGTTATTGTTTTGCTCTTCTGTTGCTATTTGTCATTGCAGGTGTTCAAATATCTATGGCCCCTTTTTTGAAATGTGAAGTCTTTTAAAGATTTGTTTTTTGGCTGCTTCCTCTTTTTGGTATATCTTTAAGCAGACATTACATATGTACGTAGCAGTTATCCATGCACATATAAGCGTACAAAACATTTTCAACTGCAGCTGTCACGTCTACCACGCCACGCCACCCTCCACTTTATCAGCCCAAATCATCGTTGCGCAGCTATCTTTATCAGTTAGTCAGCCAGACCCTGTGTCATTTCCAATTGCCGCCAGCCAAGGCGATTTTTAAGCAATTTATGAATGCAGGTGTTACTTTTCCAATCAGCTATGGGAACAAAAACAAAAAGAAACAAAACATAGCAATGGTGAATAGAATAATGAATGGCAAACGGGAAGAGGAAATCAGCGGAAAATGTTTTTCTCACAATAGCTCTTCACCCATTCACCACTCACCATTGCCCAAATATGTATGCATGTACATATCTTGCAAACGCCGCACTCCCTTCATCAATCTGTCTGTCAGCGCAACAGCTGCTGATGGCTGGTAATAGCGCACACATAGACATATATATACATGCACACCGTGTATACTCATACACACTAATACATCTGTATATTTATATTCCCACTGAAGAGAGCATGGCTACGAGTACATAGGCACTGCCTATGCTGCCAACACTTGTTTTGATGCTTCACATTGCCGAATGTTGTTGGCAGCAGCTGGTGCGATTGACGTAGCTGAAGCCGTGGTCGTTTTGTTGCTATTTATTTGCGTTGCTGATTTTTTAGCAATCATGTCTGGCAGCGACTGTTGCTCTGCATTCACTGATTGAATGCTGATTTCATCGCCAGCATCGTTTATTGTAATCAGTCAACAACAGTTTGGTTGCCGGACAGCCATTGGCGGGCTAAGAGGGCAGCAGACAGCCGGGCTCTATGAATGCAGGCAGCAACCAGTTGCTGCTGGCACTTACATATTTTTACATACATTAATGTATGCAGTAAAATACCAGGTTGCTCTGCTAGAACCCACATAGAGGCGTTCTTCCCCCTGTCGACTGTGCGCACTGATTGTTTCCCAGGATGTTGCCATCTTTGCAGATATCGCTCGATTTTTCTAGGGAAGCATAATTTGCATGCAATAGACCCTTCGTAAATGTTGCTTATTAGGACTATGAATAAGTTCGTTTCGGTTTTACAACAGATGGCGTAACTTGATTATTATTCCATCGATCCACATTTCCAAACATTCATTGGAGAGCTACTGTCGTAAGGCACAAACGTCAGTATAAGTTTTTTATTTGAAGCGTAAACAACAATATTTTTACCACACTTGAAAATGTCGAATTTCGTGCCAAATAATGTGTTTTTGCGGGGAATTCTTCTTCATTATTTTAATATGAAGAAAAAAGCAGCCGAAAGTCATCGTATCTTGGTGGAAGTTTATGGTGAGCATGCTCTATCTGAGCGAACGTGCCAGAAGTGGTTTGCACGCTTTAAAAGTGGTGATTTTGGCTTGGAAGACGAAGAACGCGAGGGTGCGCCGCCAAAGTTCATGGATACCGAATTGGAGGAATTGCTCGATCAAGATCCGGCTCAAACGCAAGAAGAGGTTGCAAAAACTTTGGGAGTTGATCAATCAACCATTTCCAAACGTTTAAAAGCCATGGGAATGATCCGAAAGGTAGGCCATTGGGTGCCGTATGAATTGAAGCCAAGAGACGTTGAACGCCGTTTTATGGGATGCGAACAACTGCTTCAACGGCACAAAAGAAAGGGTTTTTTGATCGAATTGTGACTGGCGATGAAAAGTGGGTCCATTACGACAATCCAAAACGTCGGGCAACGTATGGATACCCTGGCCATGCTTCAACATCGACGTCGGCGCAGAATATTCATGGCCTGAAGGTTATGCTGTGTATCTGGTGGGACCAGCTGGGTGTTGTGTATTATGAGCTACTGAAACCGAATGAAACGATTACGGGGGATGTCTACCGACGACAATTGATGCGTTTGAGCCGAGCACTGCGAGAAAAACGGCCGCAATACGCCGATAGACACGACAAAGTTATTTTGCAACATGACAATGCTCGGCCACATGTTGCACAAGTGGTCAAAACATACTTAGAAACGCTCAAATGGGATGTCCTACCCCACCCGCCGTATAGTCCAGACCTTGCGCCATCCGATTACTATCTCTTCCGATCGATGCAACATGGCCTGGCTGACCAGCACTTCCGTAATTACGATGAAGTCAAAAAATGGATCGATTCGTGGATTGCGGCAAAACCGACCGAATTTTTCACAAAGGGAATCCGTGAATTGCCAGAAAGATGGGAAAAAGTAGTAGTAAGCGATGGACAATATTTTGAATATTAAATTTGTAACCATTTTACGTCAATAAAGTTTCAAATTTCGAAAAAAAACCGCACGAACTTATTCATAGTCCTATTAACTACACAAATGCGTGCTGAAAACTTCTGGTCGATTACCTGTGGTTAGAGTTTCAAGAGATATATCGATATATCGACTGAATTTGATAACGCAACGTATACAGTCCTGTTCACTTGTAAGCCACGGTTTTCAAGTGAAGACTGTACCTTGCGCGAAAATAAACATGCATCAAAATATTATTCCATCTAACGGTATTTCGCACCAGTCAAACTTCAGCAGCTGTAATATTGCACTTGATTTATTGGTTCACTTGAATATAGGCACTTAGTTCGCGTGTTTTAAGCATTCATTGAGTTTGGTCTAAAACTTCCTGATTCTAATAAAGCAGATTCTGGGAAGCAGAAAGGATTAACAGATTGCAAAAAAGGACAAATCGCTATCTTGACCTCAGAGGGACTTTCAAATCGCTAAATGGCCAAAAAAATTGGTCGAAGTCCAAATGTTGTGTATCTTTATGGAAAACAAAGTGCCTCCTATGGTAAAAACTACAAAGGCAGAACTGCGAAGGAAATAACAAAGAAAATCACATTTGAATAAATTTTGCAAAGAACGCCGCCTCGATTTTGCAAGGGGCCATGGAGTTCTGGTACAAATAACGATCCCGGTGAATGGAAAAAGTAGTATTTAGTGAGGAAAGGAAGTTCAATCTTGATGAGCCTATTTCCAAGACTTAAGAAAGGAGGAAAGGTACTTGAGCCGACACCACAGCCGTGAAGGTGGTGTTATGGCATGGGGAGCAAAATCGTACTATGGCGCGTTCGAATTGAAAATTGTAGAGTACAAAATGACGGAACCATCTTTTCGTCAAATAAAAGAATAATGATTTGAACATAAATATTATTGAAAACCTATGGGAATGGGCAGGTTTATGAGAATGGGCAACAATTTGAAGACAAAAATGCTTTAAGTGCATCCTGATCAGAAATTTCATTAGGCTATCTGGAGAATTTGTACTAACCCATTCAACCAAGCAAATTTTTAAACAAGGTGACAGCACAAACTATTGTATTAAGCTTTAAATAATAAATTAAAAAAAACAAAATTTCCTATATTTGTTATTATCTTTTCTTATTTGGTTAGTGCCTCTATTCAAAAATATTACAGCAGCTGAAGTTTTACTGCTGCGAAATACAGTTAGATGGACTAATATGAAGTGAACTGGGCTGTATGTATATAACTACTTATATATATTGTGATATGTGAGCTTCCTTGAATTACGATTTTTGTGTGTCCATGTTTTCTGTTTCCGTTTCATCTAGGAACACCTAGTGACTTTTGGTTCACTTTCTATTTTTAACGAAGACTCTTTTAAATTTAGGTTGACCACAAAAGACGCCTGTGCATCACCAATTCTTTATCTGTTAAAAAATTTGCTATATATCAGAATATTGCTTTGCTATATTCGTAATATTGATATCGATTTACGAAATTTGCATCTCTAGCTGCGGCTGTCGCATGGGGGCGTTTCGCGTAATGCGCCGAAGCTTTATCAGCGCCCATTTAGCTCATTAAATGTCTGCACCACTAATTCGCATGTCAAGCAGTAATTTTATCATGGCCCCCTCATCAAAATCAACAACAATCCACCCTCATTGAAAGCATTTGTACGATTAAACTGTGAGAAAATCATCACTTGTCATATTTTTACATTTATATTTATTTAAGCCTACTTTTTCGTATTGAATCTATTTAAATATTTTTATTTATAACATATCGTGCATTTGCACCAGACCATCAAAGCTGAAAATAACTTACAATTATGAGAAATTTAACTCTAAGTATTCAGGTGGCATATATTTCGACATGATTGTTTCTACATAAATATATACACATTTACATAAGTATGTGTGCACATATATACATACATACATATATAAGTATACCTAATGGCATGGGAGGGAATTCGTTTTATTCCTAATAGCTCCTGGTGACGCTCAAGCATGCATGTTTTTTTTTTTTTTTTTTTTTTGTTTACGAAGGGGGAATCTTTCATAGATACCGTCAACTTAGACGGCATGCACGATTCATACTGCTTGCTAAGGGTACACCTCATTCGGGACCACGCACAGTCAGTAATTTTCATACTGTCTGGACTTGCAAAACAGTACCCCTACGTACTAAACCCTTGAACTCCGTCTCCTCCACCACTCTCCCTGCGGAACTGCTTCAACGTATTACTTCGCAGGGCTGGTTAGCTATATAGCTTCGTCAATGTCTATCGGTTAATGCGTCTCATTTGCTCAATGTATCTGAGTTCTTTTTGAACTCTAGTAGCGTATGCAGCTATCTCCTCCCACTTTTCTTCCGATTGCAACATGAACTCGATTACGTCAGTTGCATTTGGAATTATTCTTCCTGTGATAAAGCGTGGGCAGTAGAAACTGGCATGTTCCACGTCTTCTTCTACATTGATGCACACAGGGCAGTAGGGGCTGTCATCATGCCCGAACCTGTGCAGACATTTCCTAAAACGTCCATGTCCAGAAAGGAACTGTGTCACATGATAGGTTGTATCTCCAAAACTCCGATTTAGCCATGGTCGCAAATCGGGAATCAGTTTATAGGTCCATCGCCCTTTACTGGAGGTATTCCATCGGTCTTGCCACCTTGTTAGTGACACAAGCCGCTCTTCTTCTCTCACCGCTTTTTTATTTATTTCGGCATCCGCTGCACATCTGTCATAGACTCGCTTCATTTCACTCGCGAGAATATCCGCTGGTATCATACCAGCTATGACAAACGCCCCGTCATCCGATATTGTTCTGTAACCGCAACATGCCCTTAGGGCACTTAGCCTATATACAGACAAGCATGCATGTCCAGCAGCTTATATGTGTGTGTGTCGGGTGCATGACGCTAATATCTAAAATTTTTGATTTTCATCATGCAAAAGCCGACAACAAGTATGTGTGACACGAAGCATGGTGACGTGTGCCACCCGACACGCACACATATAAGCTGCCGGACATATATGCTTGAGCGTCATCAGGAGCTATAAGGCTACATAATAACGCAGGTTTACTTACCCATAATTTTATTGTTTGTACGTTGATTTACCATTTTGCAGCACTGAAAAAAATAGGCATTCAGTTTGTAGTCCAATGCATGTATATAAACACTTATATCCGATGGAAGGTGATAACAATACCATAATACTTTTCAACATGTATATTGCTTCGCTTGAACGGTATTTTTACCCATCAAGAAGCGTGTAAATTTAAAACGAAATTCATTTTGATCCATTGATTTGAAAATAACAAAAGTAGCATCACTCTTAGCACAACAACTCACGAACAAATGAATAGTATATCCTGAAATTTTAACAGCAGTATTTTTAAGGTTATTACTAACTAACTGAATGCAATAAAATTAGTGGCATCTATGTGTTAGGCTTGAGACACTTCAGCCGATATGTTACTTAATTACAAGTAATGATATTTTTTTTTATTTTTGTCTGAGATGCGGCACCATCACAAAATCACGATAACTTATCCTCTTTTCAGGTTTAGTTCTGTATAAAATGATTTTTTTTTTTTAATTAAGGACACGTGGACTAGGCATACTTGGAATAGCACGTAAAAAAATTAAGCGCACCGAATATGTCATACCTCCTAGGTGGAGGTGGAGTGGGTAATAAAGTGCATTGAAAAAGTGTGCTTTGTTTTAATTTAAACATAAATTCCAAAGTGTCATCTGAAAATCACTTATATGCGTGACAATAGTGTATTTTAAAAAGTTCAATAGCCTGCGGTCTACGCAATTCATTTTGCTCGAGACTTATAGCCAAAAATTCAAAAATTTATTTCCCGCGAACATCAGAAATATATTTTTATACGTATATCATTTCTTAAGGATACTTCAAACTGTAATAAATTTAGATTATTCTATTGGGTTTAAAATTTTACTAAATTAAAAAAAAAAAAATTCAAATACAATTTTTTTGCTACTGGTTTTTTAAACCAAGACAAATTTTAATATTTTTTTGCTTAAATTTAGTACTTTAACAACAAATATTTATTATTTGACTTTAGATCTTTCCTTATAATTTCCTAAAATACAAAAAAAAAAAATTTCTTAGCTTGATTAACACTAACTTGTAATTTTGATTAGGTTAGGTTGCAGCTGTTGTTCACTATAGTACATATCCACTCAGGCTCATAACCCATTCTCACGCCGGGTGGGGAACTTATCCTTATCTCTGCTAAAACCAGGGTGAACTTTTCAGCTCATTGAAAAAATTATCTCCGTAAAGTAGTAAATCTAAGTCAATGGTGCAGGAGGTGCGAGATCATCTTTTCCTCATTTAGACAGCTTCTATAATAGTCATGAGTCTGTACGCCCATCTTCTGGGCATGACTGCCTATTAGGCAGTGCGCCGTTATAAAGGTGTTTAGCATTCAGAAGCGGCCACAATTTTTGGGCGGTCCCGCGGTTGGACTCGTTACGCTATTTTTCATTCACTGTCTTTACAATTTTACAAAGTCTGAAAGGGTATGCCTATGTTATGTACTCATGTCTCATGATTCAATGATAAAATTACTAAAGGTTTGCTCACTAGTGACATTCGATTTTTGACACTCCCTTACAAAAGGTTGTATTTAAGAAGGTGAATAAAGTGGAACAAATTAAATCTTTTTTGGTAAAAATGGAAAATGGGAAAAGTATTTTCTTACATAAATGGAAACAAACTGCGAACGGTTTAAAAAATTAATTTTAGCGCAAATTGCCAAGAAATTATTTCACTTAATCCAAGATTTTATTTTCTGAATTAATTAATAAATTTAAAACCGATCGCGAAGTTGCAAAGCTTCGCCAATATGAAACTATTTTGTTAAAAATAAATAAATAATTGCACGTACAATTCTGTTAGTTGTTTGGCAGAGATCCTCCTCCTATTTGTAGCGCGTGTCTTGATGTTGGTCCACAAATGGAAGGACCTGCAGTTTTAAGCCGATTCTGACAGATGGTTTTTTAGGAGGAGCTTTTTCATGCTAGTACTGTGCTTTGCACTGCATCCATCCATGGTTAGATGGGCTTATTAGAAACAAGTTCCGTCGATCCAATTATCTCTGAGTCGTAACTCTTGGGGAAATGCAAAACATGAATTCCTTCTAAATCAACACATCACAAGAAATAAAGCTATGTAAATTCTCCACTCATCGATCTTGCAGTACGTCAAATACTCTATTATGTCCTGAATTAAGCGGTATGTATTCCATGTCATACTACCATAGTCCTGAACATACCGATGAAAACTCTTGAGCGAGTTGTTGCTCGTAAGCAGACCATTTTGAAAATTAAATGTTTTTTCTACAAATTTTACTTTTCCTCCGCTTTTACTAATCAACTGTAGTGTTTAGAGTCTTGCTAAGGGAGCCGATTTGTCAAGAGAGAACGAGAAAGCTGCTTACTGAGCAAACCTTTTATCATTGAATCAAGATATGTAAGAAAAACTTTAAATTAAATCTTAAGAAGTAGAAGGTATTGCCATATAGAAATAAATACATTAATAATTTATAAAAGGCCTTGGCTGCTAGCACTCCTGTTAGTTATTAAGTATAATAATTGTATTATTGTACCTAATCTTCTTCTTCTTAATTGGCGCGATAACCGCTTACGCGATTTTGGCCGAGCTTAACAAAGCGCGCCAGTCGTTTGTTTCTCGTGCTAACCGGCGCCAGTTGGACACACCAAGTGAAGCCAAGTCCTTCTCCACCTGATATTTCCAACGCAGAGGAGGCCTTCCTCTTCCTCTGCTACCACCAGCTGGTACCGCATCGAATACTTTCAAAGCCGGAGCGTTTGTATCCATTCGGACGACATGACCCACCCAACGAAGCCGCTGGATCTTTATTCGCTGCGCTATGTCTATGTCGCCGTAAAGCTCATACAGCTCATCGTTCCATCGCCTGCGATATTCGCCGTTGCCAACGTGCAAAGGTCCAAAAATCTTACGCAGAATCTTTCTCTCGAACACTCCAAGCGTCGCTTCATCGGATGTTGTCATCGTCCAAGCTTCTGCGCCATACGTTAGGACGGGCATGATGAGAGTCTTGTAGAGTGTTAGTTTTGTTCGTCGAGAGAGGACTTTACTGCTCAGTTGCCTACTTAGTCCAAAGTAGCACTTGTTGGCAAGAGAGATTCTACGTTGGATTTCAAGGCTGACATTGTTATCGGTGTTAATGCTGATTCCTAAATAAACGAAGTCTTTTACAACCTCGAAATTATAACTGTCAACAGTGACGTGAGTGCCGATACGCGAGTGCGCCGACTGTTTGTTTGAAGACAGGAGGTACTTCGTTTTGTCCGCGTTCACCACCAAACCCATTCGCTTTGCCTCTTTGTCCAGTTTGGAGAAGGCAGAACTAACAGCGCGGTTGTTAAGGCCGATGATATCAATATCATCGGCATACGCCAACAATTGTACGCTCTTATAAAATATTGTGCCTGAGCGATTAAGTTCTGCGACTCGTACGATGCTCTCCAACATCAGGTTAAAGAAGTCACACGACAGCGAGTCACCCTGTCTGAAACCTCGTTTGGTATCAAACGGCTCGGAGAGGTCCTTCCCAATTCTGACGGCGCTGTTGGTGTTGAGCAACGTCATCTTACATAGCCGTATTAGTTTTGCGGGGATACCAAATTCAGACATAGCGGCATACAGGTAACTCCTTTCCGTACTGTCGAATGCAGCTTTGAAGTCGGCGAAAAGATGGTGTGTGTCGATTCTCCTTTCATGGGTCTTTTCCAAGATTTGGCGTATTGTGAATATTTGGTCGATGGTAGACTTTCCAGGTCTGAAGCCACACTGATAAGGTCCAATCAGTTGGTTGACGGTGGGCTTCAGCCTTTCACACAATACGCTCGCTAGAACCTTATAGGCGATATTTAGAAGACTAATCCGGCGGTAATTGGCACAAATTGCAGGATCGCCCTTCTTATGGATTGGGCAGAGCACACTTAAATTCCAATCGGCAGGCATGCTTTCATCCGACCATATTTTGCATAGGAGCTGATGCATGCACCTTACCAGCTCCTCGCCGCCATGTTTGAATAGCTCAGCCGGCAGTCCGTCGGCGCCCGCGGCTTTGTTGTTCTTTAGCCGTGATATTGATATTCTCACCTCGTCATGGTCGGGTAACGGAACGATAATTCCGTCGTCAACGATTGGGGTATCGGGATCTTCACTTTCTCGGTGACATGCGTAGCTGTCACTGTTTAACAGGTTCGAGAAGTGTTCCCTCCATAATTTAAGATTGCTCTGTACGTCAGTCACCAGATCACCGTCTTTGTTCTTACAGGAAAACGCCCCGGTCTTAAAACCTTCTGTAAGCCGCCGAACTTTCTGGTAGAATTTTCGGGCGTTGTTCCTATTGGCCAGCATCTCAAGCTCCTCGCACTCACGTATTTCGGCCTCTCGTTTCTTCTGTCGGATAATACGTCTCTCTTCCTTTTTCAGCTCTCTTGTAGCGATCCCACATGGCTCGCGTTGCGCCCGATCGCAGCGTGGCTCTGTAGGCGACATCTTTTCTTTCGGCGGCAGCATGACATTCCTCGTCGTACCAATTGTTTTTTCGGGCTCGCCAGAATCCGATTTCTTCTTCGGCGGCGGTACGTAGGGAACGAGAAATGTTGCTCCATTGCTCGCGCATGCCGGTGTGTTGGGCAGTGCTCTCCGAGAGCAGGAGTGAGAGTCGAGTGGCGAATCTTCTGGCTGTCTGTTGTGATTGCAGCGTTTCGATGTTGAACATTCTTTGCGTAGGTAGATGTACGTTTTTTGCTGCACAGAGGAGTGTGCGCAATTTGGCTGCAACAAGGTAATGATCCTAGTCGATGTTGGCTCCTCGGATCGTACGTACATCTAATACTCTAGAAGCGTGTCTTCCATCTATCACAACATGATCGATCTGGTTTCGCGTTTTTCGATCAGGGGACAGCCAGGTAGCTTGGTGTATCTTTTTATGCTGGAATCTGGTGCTGCAGACTACCATGTTTCGGGCCCCGGCGAAGTCGATCAGCCTCTGTCCGTTGCCGGATGTTTCGTTGTGCAGGCTGAATTTTCCGACTGTGGGACCAAAAATTCCCTCCTTGCCCACCCTGGCGTTGAAGTCGCCAAGCACGATTTTTATGTCGTGGCGGGGGCAGCGCTCATAGGCACGTTCCAAGCGCTCATAGAAAGAATCCTTGGTCGCATCGTCCTTCTCTTCCGTCGGGGCGTGGGCGCAAATTAGCGAGATGTTAAAAAATCGCGCTTTGATGCGGATTATTGCGAGACGCTCGTCCACCGGTGTGAACGACAGTACTTGGCGACGAAGTCTCTCTCCCACAACAAATCCGACACCGAATTTGCGCTCCTTTACATGGCAGCTGTAGTAGACATCGCAAGGTCCTAGGTTTTTCTTACCTTGCCCCGTCCATCGCATCTCTTGGATGGCAGTGATGTCAGCCTTTACTCTCACGAGGACATCAACCAGCCGGGCAGAGGCACCTTCCCCATTAAGGGACCGGACATTCCAGGTGCATGCCCTCAAATCGTATTCCTTATTTCGTTTGCAGGGGTCGTCATCAGTGTTGGAAGTTCTCATCCGAGGCTTTGTTGCTGTTTTCATTGGGGGGCTTTTTAAGTGGCGGGTCCCAAACCCAGCGCACAACCAGCTATGCTGGGATGCTGCGCCTTCTCACGTTAGCTCACTCCCGAATGGGTGTTCGGAAGCTAACCAGAGGATACGTGGGCTAATCCCGGACGTTGTGAGCTGCTTGAACCATATGTAGAAGAATCGTCCTGGCCACTCCCAAGTGAATGGCGATCAGTAACTTTCCCCACTTGCGTGGACTTCTACACATGGAACCATCCTCCAATCATAATAAATAAATAAATAAATAAATTTATAAAATATAAGTATGCTACAGTCTCCCCCTTTGGAGTGAGGAACTCGTCCCGAGCACAAGCCAACATCTACTGGTTACCGCTTTTCCTTGGTCGGCCACACTTCTTCAAAGACTGGAGAGGATTGGGATGCTCATTTTTCCCCTCCCCGTGGAGTAAAGCTGCACCTAGTGCGTATGCACTGGCATCTGTTTTAAGGGTTTTCAGAAAAGAGAGTCGATAAGGTGGACTAAAAATAGGTTCGTGATCACTCGTATCAATTTTGTGCTCTGCATATGGAGTCGGTTTGTCGATTTTGCCAAACGCTTCTGCGTGATTATGAAGTACGCTGTCGAGCATGTCTTTTCTGCTCCTGATTCAAGTCCTTACCATCAGTAGATTTTAGTATTTTGAAGTCTATGGAATAAAGCCTCGTAAAATCGGTGTCATCATAGTTTGAGATATTGTAAATTAGATCATTAAATAGTGACGGCTGCAGCTTTCTGTCTGGGGTTAGAGTATCGGCCTTTTGTTTTTTGAAACAGTTTTCCGGCGTGTGACCTTTCTTTCGACAAAAATTGCAACGTAATGCCACTTCACTGTTAACACTCTTTGCAGTTTGATCGGAGTTTCTACTCCTACGTTCAATTAAAAAAAGTTAGGCTTCTCGAGCCTCGCTGAGCAAATCTTCATAAGATGATATCTTCCGTCGGCTTACTCTTTCCCGGATTTGTGCGTGCACCATACCAAACAGCATGTCTAGTTGTTCTGCTTCGGCAGGGACGACATCTAGTTGCGAAAATAAAGCTCGCTTCTTCTGAACAAATGTGTCCGCCGGTTCCCTCTTTTGTTGCTTTAAATCAAACCAGGTCGGTTTTGAAGGCGAAAAACTTTCGCGCAGTCTACATGTAACGTCTGCAAAATCAACGACTTGCTCCTTAATGGCACGCCACCATTCTGCAGCATCACCCTGAAGTAGCATTATCATTCCTTTAACCGCGTCCACATCCGTAATTTTCTCCACCGCTTTGAAAGTTGAAATTGTCGCAATGACCTCTTCCACTCTTGCTGGACTACGCTCACCATTATAACTACACGTGGTAAATGTTCCTGTGCGGTCATTGCTGGTGTGAACTAAATTCATCAACCGTGGTAGGTAACCCCGCATCAAGAGATGATTCGCATCCTTAAAATATTTTAAGTTTTATTACGAATAGCGTCTTATTTTTTATGTAGGTTTAGTTCGGCCTTTTATATGGGAATCAATCGAAAGTAATATGTAATACTGTACACAATTGTAGGTCCTACAAAAATATTTTCCGAGCACTTATTAAGGTATAGAGTTTCACAATGATTTCAAAATGATTTAAAAGACTAAAAAACAAAATTTCGTTGGAGTAAATACGAGTGAAATGATAACAGATGGTTCGTCGTTGCGCGTGCAGCATTCAAAAACTACTGGAGGGACTTTGATCAAGGGCGACATTTGGAAACATCTCATTTTAATGTAAATATTCATGTTAATTCTAGAATATTTGTAGAAAAACTGGTCTGGTTTGTGGTTGAAGTTGAATGAAGGACACTGCAAAAAAGGACACTGCAAACTTTTACATAAATAAAGTTTGAATTCAAAATATTTAAGGGTGAATTTAGAAACACTTTTGCTTAACTTCTTATATTTTTAGGATGCAATAAGTAGATATTTATCATCATTTATCATTTTCATTCCAGATGGCTCTTGACGGCAAAACAATAATTAAAGAAGAAATCACAGATAAGGACGCTTATGAGGCTGCAACATCCAATAATCCTAGCCGACGGAATAAAGGTTGGTATTAAATAAATACTTACCAAATTTTTTTTTAATTTACATATAACACGGGTTGCGGCTATGGAATTTCGATTTTGTACTCCTTTACATGACCGCGCCCTTCTGCTGGGTAAAGATATTTCCCTACATCATTGAGAAATGAGTTTACTCCTTCCCGGTAACTCATCCATTTTCATTTGAATTATTTTTGATGTGGCGATCTTAAATAACAGTTTAATACCGCGCAATTTGTGTTTGAGTTCTTGAATGCACCATATTTTTTTATGTGGAGAAAATGAGCAACAACTTTTCTGACGATTTTTTTTTTAAATCAACGAAAACTTCGAGCCATTTCAAATTTGTCTGTGCTTTATTACATTAAAATAAAATAGTCTATAAAATAACGTCCTCATTTTTTATTATAATTAAAACTTTGAAACTATGATTTTTGACGAATTTCTTTATGAAAATTTGACGATTTTTTATAATTCTTGCATAATTTGGAACTTTGATTCATATGATATTTGGGGTAGAATAATTAGAACTAGAATAGATAGAACTTTATAAAAATCAAAAGAATCGGAAATTTGTCTTTTCTGGGGCATACCACTGATTCCATGAAAGATACTCGTATGCAACCGAAATCGATCGGAGATTTAAATGTATACTTTTTTGAGCGAAAACGGGCAGTCCGTTTGCGAGTGAAGTGCCTGATTTCGAATACTCCGAAGACTTGGCATTTTTAAGCGAAACGTCTTCGCAAAGCGTGTAAGTAAATCTTCTCAATATTTTGTGTCAATATGTATTTATATATGTATGTGTGTTAATTTGAATATTATAGAACATTTTGACGCATGGACAGTCTAGGAGGAGCTTCGACGTCAGCTTCGTTCACCCCGGCTGTAATTATTTAAGATTTGGTATAAGCTTCGACATTTTTTAACATACACCTTTTCCTGTTCTACTCCACACGTTGACACTTAGTACATTGGCAAAGCGCTCCAACAACTCTAGTGCGGCTCTGCTATACGCTTGAAGAAAATTGGGAAATATTGAAAACCTATTTCCAAAGTGGGGAGTCTTCTTTTCTGATTTTCACATCGGTGAAAAAATCCACATGTTACTGTAGAGAAGCAAATGCATCCACAACGAGTCACTGTTTGGTGCGGTTTTTGGTCTGGCGGCATCATCGGGCCATTTTTTATCGGAAATGAGCGAGGAGCCGCGGCTACAGTAAATGGCGAGCGTTACCGTGACATGCTCAACGAGTCGTTTCCAAAAATTGAAGAGGATGACATGGACGACCTTTGGTTTCAACAGGACGGTGCAACACGTCCCACTGCCAAAGTTACACTCGAACTTTTGGCTACCGTTTTTGAAAACCGAAAAATCAGCCGAAATTCCGATACCAATTGGCCGCCTCCGAGCTGTGATTTAAGGTCGTTGGACTATTTTTTGTGGGGAGCCGTTAAGGACAAATGCTATGCAAACCATCCAGAGACGATTGATGCTTTAAAACACGAAACCGAAGTTGCCATTCCTGAAATTGGAGTCCAAACAATCGAAAATGTGCTTAAAAATGGGGTTGATCGAATGGCCTACTGATAAGATAGTATTTTTCATTCATAAATGACAATGTTCAGTCTTCAAAATAAAAATAAAAGAGTTTGAAAAAATATATTGTAGATAAGGTTTTTTTTTATAGCCGATTCAAAAAGCAAATTTTACATGGCCCACTCTATACAAGGATATAAAATATTAAGACCGATAGTCTTAGCTACTAGTGCTTTTCGCAACATAATACTCATATATTATTTAAAGTTCATAATTATATTTCTAATAAATAAATAAATGTTAAACATTAATGAACAAGAACTTATTTCGATTTTGATTTTATATTAGTTTGGGAAAAAAGAAAAAGATTTTCTCGTTAGATGGCTGTAGGAATCGATATCTCGTGAAGCATCGATGAAACAATTTACAGTTTATGCTCGTTGCCAAGGTGACATTTCACCTAAACATATTCTTTTAGTTTTTTTTTTTTTTTGAAGTAAAAAATGCTTTGCGTGTTTCAGGGGGTTAACAATGGAAGCCAACAAAGAGAAAATTTTACAGTTTTTCTTTGATAAAGGCGAAAATGCAAGCCATGCCGCTGAAATTGTGAATGGTGTTTATGTTGCCGATATTGCAACAGCTAATTATGGGCAATTTTGGTTTCGTCAATTCCGTTCAGGCATTTTTGATGTTAAAGAAAATGTCGCGAATGTCGGCAAAATCACAGGAATAATAGAAGTTGACCGGCATGTTAGTAGTCGTAGCATCACCCAGGAGCTAAACATGGACCATGAAGCAGTTTTAAACCATTTAGGCAAAAATAATAAATTTCTTTTTCCACAAACTAAATTGTTTTAATTTAAAAAAACAAAACAAAAAAAAAATAAATAATTGGAGTTGTTTTAAGCGGTTATACGCAGTTATGACTTTCAAAAAAATCGATTTTTTTTATTGCATTTTTGTAATGTACATATATTCATTGAAATTTGAAGTAGATCTAAGCAATACTTTCGGAGTTATACCTAAATATGTAGAGATGCCTCGGCACGTTTTAAGGTAGGTATTGAAACTTTAAACGTGTTTTTTTCAAAACGGCATTTTTCAAGTCGGTGTACACGATATCTCGAAAACGGCTTGTTTGATCGGTCAATCTTTAAAGATACATTTTCTAGTAATTAATCGTTCCTTTTGTAAATCTGATACTTATTTTCCATTTTATAATCAATTTACGTCCAAATTTTAACGTAAAAATCGAAATCATTTCTTTTAAAAGCTGCCATTTTGTGAAAATTCACTATTTTGATTAGCCGAACGATTAATTACTAGATAATCTAATATATTAACAAAATTTGTTTGGTTTTTTGATTTCAGATAATCCAATCCTGAGTTACGATGTACACCGTAAATCGTCTTTTTTTAAAGGAGGTTCCAGAAATCGCCTGCAGCGCGCTCTATAATCAACATTTTCATAAATAAAAAATTTTGTTACGTTCTTGAAGGATGCTTTTATAACCGCCAAAAATTTGCAAATTAAAATATTCTGAAGTTTCTTCAGGATAAATCCTTGACAACCCGTCTTTTATTTGCTTCATAACTGCGTATAACCCCGTAATTTACTATATGTACATATAGAGGTAAAACGAAAAATATCCAAATGCTAGTAAACCTGTAGTAATGCTGTAGTACAACCTGTTAAAAGAATACAATTAGTTATACTATTATGCTTAAAAATACTTTTCCTGTCAAAATATGCCAATCGCTTCTGGGGCGAAATTTGTTCAACTTTCATTTTTACGTTTCTTCTTATTTGACAAGCAATGTGGCTAGCAACATTTCACGCTCTGGAGTTAGTACTAGCACAAATCATTTAGAACGACTTTATTGTCAGAACAGGAAAAATATGTGTATTCCTATCGGTTGAGCAAGCAGTTTTAGTAACAATAGTCATACTCTTCCACAGAAAGTAGGCGGCAAGGCGCATTCATTAAAGGTGGCAGCACTAGACCAACAACAATGTTCTATGCTTGATTGTCAGAGCAAAGTATTGAGAAACTAGAAATCAAATAATGAATTCGCCTTGTTTCAATCTGAGCTGACAGCCACATGGACACGGCGAAAGCAAAAACAAAAAAACCACTCAGCTGATTTACCAACACCACCTTTAAATAGATTCGCCTTGGTAGGCGGACTGTATAAATTCGAACTTACAAATAAAGTATGCATACACATAACTGCCAACTACCCGCTTTGAATACTAATAATGCTTGAGAATTCTTACAAGAATAGCAAATAAAAAAGTGGGCAAACTATCTTCGTGTGAAATAACACATTACGTCAGCAAATAACATTCAAGTGAAATTTATAATTGTGGGAAAATATTAAAATAACACGACCTGTGGCTGAAAATAAAAGAAGGAAAACACCGACTGACGGAATGCTCTTCCAAAGCTTAAGAAAATCAAACACACAAAAATGAATACAATAAAATAATCCTTCTTAATAATAGCAAATACAACTTACACACATTTTTATGTATGTATGTATGCATAATGATGGAAATTTCGCTAAAAATAACAATCATGTAACAACAAAAATATAAACAACAAAGATCATGCAAACTGAGGAGAGATTAGTTTTGTACGAGTTCTATTCCGAATTGTGGAAGTTATTTCATTCGTCGCCTTCGCCGAGTACACTCCAATCCTGCATTGCTGGGAAAGCAAACAGGTGTCTGCCATGGCTGTTTGTGAGTTGTGTCATGCAAATTCTAAGCAAACACATGAACCGGAAAAACATCGTCATTCACCCCACTCATCAAAGAACTAACCGACCAAAAAAATTGTATAGAGTGATTCAAGGAAGGGGATGAAAAAGTGGGTTGTTAGCGCAATAAGCACATAAGTGACAATCTCAGCATTGGTAAATTTAAGCCTGTGAAGCCTTTTCATGTTTAATGCTACTTAACATAGCGACCCCAAAAAAGAAAAGATTATTATATTTTGGTTTTCTCGCACTACTTTTGCAAGTCTTTAATATTTTTTCAAGGGTTTCTCTTGAGCCTGCTTCGTCAGCAAAATGGGACGAAATTCAACGGATTCAATTCAGCAAATGAAAGAAGAAAACCAATCAATAGGTTAGGTACTTCAAATTGGTCGCACATAGTCTCATTTTAAACACGGATATTGAACACTCTAACTTATAAACAATTATCCAGCGATTTATTTCCTTCTTGAATGGCTCATTAATCGCCTAAGCGCAGATGGACATTTAACATATTACACCCTTCGACTTTCGCCCTTTTAGGTTGGTATATACTGAAGTATTATCAGATATTACGAGTGTAAATGTAGGATATTCTTACGAAATAACTAATAATTCAAGTAATAACTTAACTTTAATTGGCGTGAAACATAAATGATAGAAAATGTTTTTCTCTTTCACTATTATGTGCCACTTGTTAAGGCAGCCTACTCAACTAACAGAGAATTTCTCATGTGTACAGTTAAGTGTTCACGATAATAAATAGCAGCGTGATGCACTGCAAGGTTTTGACTACCTATTTATTTTTTGTTAAATTTTTTTGTTTATTTTTATAAAAATATGGCTTGTACTATAAGAGCAATCTTATGACTTAAAATTTAATTTGTGTAAAATCGTGAAAGATTAAAAAAAATTGCATCAAAATTTCAAACTTTTTAACCCTTTCGAACCGGAAAACAACCAGCGAGAGCATTTCGAGTTTAGTGATATATCTAGCTACTTGTTTCTAGCCCGCTGTTGTTTTCTTTAGCTAAAAGTTCGATCATATTCGTTGAATTTGGTGCACTAAGCCAGTATTTTTGAAAGGTTGTTTGTGTGGTGTTCTGTGTTAATTTTTTTGTTTTTGATATTAGTATTGGGTTCAGATTTGTTTGAAGGGGATTGATTGTCGCGAGAACGTTTTAACTATATAGGATCGTTGTTGGTTTTTTCCTCTCTTGCTTGTTTTCCTTCGTTCTTATTTCAATTCATTATAAAGGGTATTTCGGAATTTCGGCTGATTATTCGGTTCTCAAAAACGGTAGCCAAAAGTTAGAATGTAACTTTGGCAGTGTGACAAGTTGCGCCGTCCTGTTGAAACCAAATGTCGTTCATGCCATCCTCTTGAATTTTTGGAAACAACTCGTTGAGCATGACACGGTAACGCTCGCCATTTACTGTAACCGCGGCTCCTCGCTCATTTTCGAAAAAAATGGCCCGATGATGCCGCCAGACCAAAAACCGCACCAAACAGTGACTCGTTGTGGATGCATTTGCTTCTCTACAGTAACGTGTGGATTTTCTGAGCCCCAAATCCGACAATTTTGCTTATTGACGCAGCCATTGATGTGAAAATCAGAAAAGAAGAAGAAGACTCACCACTTTGGAAATAGGTTTTCAATATTTCCCAATTTTGTTCAAGCGTATTGCGTCCCATTTCGTAAATGTCAAGCCTTTAAGTAAATTATGAACACATTGACATGTCATTTGTGTTACCATTCTCAAAAAAATAGGTAGTTCAAAAAGCAAACGCTATATGGCCCACCCTTTATTAATAGTAAGTAAGTAATTAAACTGTCTACAAGTTTGATCTAACAACTTGAAGTTGGTTCCGAACTCATACCCTTCAGATGTTCTTCCTCCTAAACATAAGCACGAAATATGGAGCCAAACAATTTTAGCTAATTCAGAAACAATATTATGAAAAACAATTCATGTAACAGAGGTACACATTTTGGCTTCATTTAAATAAAAAGTTAGTTTAGCAAAGTGATATAAATCCAACAGCTGTTAGCGATTATAAATAGTCATATGGATGTATGTAATGGATGTCGTCTGTAACAATTGCACAAAACGGAATTGGTTAGGTTGGTCATTGCCGCATTTGCTGCCACAGTAAATTTTGAACAACTTTCGTGCGATACAAACAAAGGGTAACATATGCGCAGAGCATAGAGTAACACAGATGCTCCCCATTCGTACATACATATGTACAATGTACATACTACATATATAAAAGTGCTGAGCAATTCGGTTTAACCCATTCACCATGGCTGCAATGCCATTAGCAAACATAAATTTTGATAGTTTTTTGGGAATTTTGAATGTTGCCAACGAAAAAAGGAGCACAAAAATTTCCAGTGCTGAAGAATAAAAATTGAACAGGAGGAATATGTTACTATAGAAAAAGTTTAGTAAGCAACTTTTACATTGTTGTTGTGCCGCAACAACCACAAAACTTTGCACACCCACAGCTCAACTAAATACATACCTCGAGGCAGCAGCTGCCACCGTTGTGGCAATTCTAAGCTTCGTCATCAGCAGCAACAAGAAAAAAATGTCTAAAACAAAGATTACAATAACAGCATGAATAGAAGCTTCTTCTTCATCATCCAACAGTTCAACTTTTGTCCCAATCACCTCCTACTCAATGACCTTATCAAGTATAAATATTTGCCACAACTGCCCATTTGTTTTATATGTACTCGTATTTGTTCATTTGTGGGACGGCACTTGTGCATTCTCGTCCATTCTCATTTCGTCCAACGCGCACCCTTGGCCTACTGATATCATATCGAGTGTACGTAAAATTCGATGTGAATATCGCATGCCGGGTCGGTTTAGTATGAACATTAGGCTGCACCAACAAAGTGGTGGAATCTGTTTACTTCTCTGATTTCTTAGTTTCCACTCCTTGAAATGTTTCATTAGGTCTTATTATGAGCAAAACATTCCAATCGAACAAGGGCCTCAATACACTTCTGGTGTGATGAAAATGATTTTTTTCAAAACTTCTCTAAATTTTAACAAAATAAGGGAAACAGGTGACCGCCGTATGGGTTTGTACATAGCACAAATGCCGCACGCCACAAATTGCAGGTGTATCTCAGCAAAACATCTAAAGAATGATATTCGTGCCAAGCTAAACATACTTTTTAAAATGAAAATAAATAAGATCAATGCTCCAGCATTTCAAGTTCCATCCTCTTCAAGTCTCTCACTTTTTTATATAATAGCTTATTTCACAAATTGCAAAAAACTTCATCTTAAATAATCCATAATTGATTTATTTTTCATATTTAGTTCAAGTGTAAACAAGTTCGAGTTTTTCTTCCGATTTGTGGTGAACTTTTTGCTTCATACTACCCCCGAATGGCGAATGGCTTTTGGTAAAAATTCTTTTCATTAAAAAACTTTTATTTGAAAAAAAAAACTGTTTCTATCATATTGCTGTTTCATGAAAGCACACATTCCGCTATGGGGGATCAGCAGTGATCGATTAACACTGAAATGCAGCGTAATTAATATAAAAACTAAGATTTTCCTTCAGAAAAAAAGTAAAAAGTAAAGAAAAACTATGCCTATACATATGTACCTATATATGTACATATATGTACGGGCAAAGAGTAAGGTGAATTTATTTGTCAAACTTCGCGGGATTAAAATTTCGCTCTAGTTATTTGTTTCGTGAGTTGGTAGCACTGTTAATAACATCTGGGCCAACTTTCATGTGAATGCCATTATCAGTAATATATTTACGCTTGTGTTTACCAAACGACCAAGAGTGAATTTTTCGATTTTTACAATGTCTGATTTGATTGAGCAGAGAAGTGCCATCAAATTTTGTTTGCGCAATGAAATTTCGGCTGCGGAAACGTTTAGCATGTTGCAGAAGGCATTTGGTGATTCGACCATGTCGCAGAAAAATGTTTATAAGTGGTACAAAGACTTCAAAGAGGGTCGAGAACGTGTTGATGACTTGGAGCGCTCCGGACGACCATCGACGTCAACAGATGACCAACACGTCAATAAAGTGAAGGAGTTAGTGCTCAAAAATCGTCGGTTGACTGTTAAAGACCTTACTGATATGATCGTAATATCAGAAGGATCTGTGAAAACCATTTTGAAAGGCCATTTGGGCCTATGAAAAGTCAAATCTCGTTTGGTACCGAAAACTCTCAATTTCTTGGAAAAAAGTCGACGCGTTGATGTGTGTGAAACAATGCTTTCAGACTATCAGGACAAGCTCAAATGCATCATTACGAGAGATGAGACTTGGATTTATGCTTACGACCCTGAAACAACCGACCAATCAAGCGAATATCGTGCTAAAGGCGAGGCCAGACCGAAAAGAGTATGTCAAAGTCGTTCAAAAATAAAGGTCATGATGACAGTTTTTTACGATTTTCGTGGTGTGCCGCACTATGAATTCCTTCCACCTGGCCAAACTGTGTAATAAGGAATATTATTTGAGCGTTATGCGTCGTTTACGTGAAGCAATTCGTCTAAAAAGACCAGAATTATGGGCCAACAACTTTTTGTTTTTACATCACGATAATGCACCGCCTCGCACTGCACTCGTTCTTCGTGACCATTTCGCCAAAAATTCCAAGCATCTCGTTCCGCAACCACCGTATTCGCCTCATCTGGCTCCGTGTGACTTCTGGCTATTCCCAAAACTCAAGAGACCACTCCGGGGAACGCGTTTCGAGTCGATTGAGGAGATAAAAGCTGAATCGAAGAAGGTGCTGATGGCTATACCGGAAATGGACTATTTGGCATGTTTCGGGGATTGGAAAAATCGTTGGCATAAGTGGGGGGATTATTTTGAAGGGGACGAAATTGATTTACAAGAATAAATAAAGATTTTTCATTTTACAACCAAATTCACCTTACTTTTGCCCACAGTATATACATATATAATTGACGCTCATATATCTGTTAAGTGTTTGGCCGAGCTCCCTAAAAGGAGGGACCTACAGCTGTAAGAAGCTCTTTCTGGCGGAAATATGTCCATTCGCCTACGGTCGGACCAGATTTGACTAATTTTCTTTTGTTTTTAAATGCAACCAATTAATTGCAAAAATTATATCATTAAGAATTAAAACGGTATCTTCAACCATAATTCAATTAAAAGAAATAAAAGTGAACTACCCTAATATGTCTACGTATGGGAAAGATGTAGATATGTTTATTGATAGTGGATCTGTCTGGTTCACTATGCATACTTGCTTGTGCATATGGGGAATGTGTGATTCAACTGTTTGTCCCATCTGCTGGCAAAAAGTATTTGCAAAATTTTTATGACAATTCACATATTTTCTAAAACAAGATGTTGGGCACTTTTCTTTCTCCACCTTTCTACCATCACAAAAAACTATGCAATGCACTGAGCAAAATTCTAGCAAGTTGTGCTGCTTCACAAAACTCTTTCGTTACAATTTATTGTATTTGTAGAAGCCCCAAGCTAATGTCGCCTAAGCACTTTTGTTTAAAACCAAACTGAATCGCCTAGTTTGTGTGTTATGTTAGAGAGGCCTTTATAAATGAAAGGCTGACGTTAGCCTGCCGGTGAAGAAGAATGTACATACATACGTGCATACATACATTTATTGATATACGGTTAAGTTTGCATTTGCCGTTAGTTTGTCTAAAATTTGCACAGCTGAGTCCATACACACGTTGATTGCATGGGCGACTGAGGCTGCTACTAAAGGGGCTTTCACCCAAATCATCACTATCTCTTCCTAGGCTGACTGACCGCTCATCGAACAGAGGATTAGTGATAAGCAATCGGCCAGGGAAATTTCAGTGCTCATTGGTGAATATATAGTACATATGTATAAGTACATATGCGCATATGTGAATTAAGCAAAGTGTGGTAAAACTGTGGTTTGATGGCGATGGCAAAGGTACGAGTACCCATTACGGTGATGGCTATTGATGATGATAATAACAAGGCTTTGCAATCTGAATATGGTCAGTATTTCTAATATGTTCAAGCTCATAAATATACAGTGGTAGTCAGGTAAATATTACCAATACCGAAATCTTGGGATCCTGATACTTTTTCTTAGAAATGCCTATTGCTGACCCGCTGATGTATCACTATAAAGCTGTGCCTCAGAAAATTGTTCCTAAATAAACGCATATCAGTATTTTTCGAAGCTTCTGCTCACTCGCGTTATATCTTCCAAAAAGCCTTTAA
The DNA here is from genome assembly GCF_028408465.1 of Anastrepha ludens. Lineage (NCBI taxonomy): Eukaryota > Metazoa > Arthropoda > Insecta > Diptera > Tephritidae > Anastrepha > Anastrepha ludens. Next base: position 78,166,088 of record NC_071502.1, read on the forward strand.
ACTACTTTGGAATTGTTTGCATCTTCTGTAGGACGTCCCTATTCACAATAATACCTAGATACACAGTGGGAGCGGTAAATAATATTATAAATAGTTGAATAGTTGAAAAAACTGTAAAGGACTACTCTCTTCTTTCTAGTCGCGTTCTTTTGCAAGTCCACAATATTTCTTCCCGTAGATTTAAAGTTGTTCTAGGACTCAGCAGGAATTATTCTTAAATTGTAACAGGCTTTCTTGTCGGGCATTTGTAAGTTTAACAAAATCTTCGCTTATGAGTCTAACTGTGAAGCATGTAAGGTGGAAGAAGAAACATAAAAACACCGTTACTCTAGAATGTTCGCACGAGCGTACCTCTGTGTGAATATAATTGCCAATACAGATTATCTCTTTTCTTGGCGTGTACACCCTTTTTGGGTGTTTGGCCAGCACCTCTTCCTATTTGTAGTGTGCGTCTTGATGTTGTTCCACAAATGGAGGGGCCTACTGTTTCAAGCCGATTCTGAACGGCAGATATTTTTATGAGGAGCTTTTTCACGGCAGAAATACACACGAAGGTTTGCCATTGCCTGCCGAGGGGCGACCGCTATTAGAAAAATGTTTTTCTTAATTTTGCTGTTTCACCGAGACTCGAACCAACGTTCTCTCTGTGAATTCCGAATGGTAATCACGCACCAACCCATTCGGCTACGGCGAACGCTCATTAACGATCTTCAAATTTGACAGGAAAATATACAGTAAGCCTCAAAGCTCTGTTCTCTCAAATGCGCTTTCCGCTGTTTACAATCTTTACAAACTTTATTTATTTTAATCAACATTCCAATTTTGTTTAAATTAAGAAACCATGTTCCTACATTAAAGAAGGTGAGATAAAGGGTCTTTCAAAACGGATGTCACTAGTGAATAATTCCCAGACGGTACTCTATTTTATGCAACGCTAGAATAACGCACTAAAATGGTTGAAACCTATTATGAATTGGTGAATTGGTTCCTTGAAAATCATCATTAGTGAAGAAGCCCATTTCCCACTGTGTGGATTTGTCAACAAACTAAATTTCCGCGTCTGGGGAGAAGAAACCCCTCGAAATGTACTGTTTGGTATGGGTTTTAGTCTGGGGGAATAATTGACTCGTTTTTCTTCGAAGATGACGATTTTATGTAGCCTGATCTTGAAGGAATAGACTTAGACGATCCTTATTGTCAACAGGATGGTGCCACAAGTCACACAATACGGAAAAACATTGCATTATTGCGATCTGAGTTGCACGTAATGGTAACATAAACTGACCACTTATCTAATCTAACTATACTAGACTACTTTTTGTGGGGTTTTCCGAATGTGAATAAGGTAACAGCGACTCCAGAGCTGAAGTACAACATTCGCATCGAGATCGCTGAACTTAATGCGATAATGTGGGAGCGAGTCCTTGCACATTTTAATTCTCCTATGCCAGTTGGTAGACGTGCTCATGGTGCACATTAAGTGATAACATTTTTCACATATAATTGTTAAAAGGTGTTTTTTCAATAAATCAGAAAGATTCTAAATTTGTATATGTTTTATTTTAAAACAACATCCAGGCGCGTCTATTGGACAGCCTTTATACTGCAACTGCGTTATCAAGCGCATACAAAAGTAGATGCATAGATTCCCGGACGTATTACTTCTATGCGTGGGAATGTGGGCAATTATGGGAACCCTGCAGGGAAAACTACTTGTGCCTAGCTAGAGCACTTCTGACTGGTTCGTGCTCCTCCTATTTCTTGCATGAGCAGCTAGATGTTCTGGTACTAAATTTCACACTTGCACTTGTTCATGTATAAGTACAAACATACTTGTTTAATACATAAGAATGAAATTGTAATTTCACTCCCAGAGTTGCCGTTGTCGCTGTCGCAATTTTCGTACCATAAGTCTTATAGAGCATATTGTTCTGTTGAATATTTGTTCTGTTTTAATTTTTTCCTAAATTACCCAATTTTGAATTAAACATTCATATTTGCTTAAACTAAAATTTGATCCCGTTTCAAATGAACAATTTTATGCTTTAGAACATTATCACATTCCGAAAAAAAGATATTGAAAAGGAAAAATCGGCATAGATAGTTTATCCCCTTTCTGAAAAATTAGTAAAAAATTGAAAAGGAGTCGGTGTAAACCATAGAATTTTTTTGTTATTTTATGAATGGTATTTAATTATTTATATTTTTAACTTAACCATTCCCGTGGATTGACAGCTATTTGTGCTTAGTTACCGAGTTCTTTATACTCATATACCATCCCATATCTCTTGGTATTTTTTTTTGTAAATCTTTAATTTAGTAATGATGCCATTCGTTATGATATTTTCAGGTTTTAGAAAAACAAAAATCTGTTACAACCAAAACCATACAGAAATAAAATATCATACAACTTAACTTAGTATTTTCAACATAATTGTTGGGGTTTTCACTAAAGCTTTGACAACCAATATCTTAAAAATTATAAGTTTCCTGAATCCATGTACGAATTAAGGATACTGCCTGTGCCATACCGTCCGAATCCCAATGAATTGTTTTGCTTGCGTTCTCGAAGTTTTTAATCGAAAAAGTAAATATAAAATATTTGACTGATGTGGCATTTGAATTTATGTAGTTTCACAAGTCGTTCCTTAAGATGGGCCTATTCTTTTCCGACTGAAACACACGACAATCAGTTTATAATCTAAATCAAAATACGTTTAAGCAAAACTACACTTGTTTAAATAAAAAAATATTTACTCTGTTTGCGTAGATGCGTCAACCAAAGATGGGCCGTCTCGAGCTTACTCCAGCAATGCAACATTTCGATAGGCATCGGAAGAGCATTAATAGAGAACTTCGCCTTGTTCTGATCTTGCCCGATAGCGAAATCCGTTGCCGAAAAGTGGTACACGCAAAGTTTTCGCCTGGTACTTTCTTTTGCCTTTGTTTAATAGCGATTTTTTGTTCTGTAAGAGAACACATATTTTTTCTATTTTGTAATTTTGCTGAAGGTTTGAACAGCAGTAATAAACCACTCGATATATTTGTAATAATTAGGTCGAAATCTCCCGACTTGTGTTGTTTTCAAAAAAAGTAAGAAGAATGATTAAATTATACGTAAGAGCGAAATGAAAGGTTATGACATTTACAGTAATATTTTGCTAGAATACTGTGGGCAAAAAGTAAGGTGAATTTATTTGTCAAACTTCGCGGGATTAAACTTTCGCTCTAGTTATTTTTTTCATGAGTTGGCAGCACATCTGGGCCAACTTTCATGTTAATGTCATTATCAGTAATATATTTACGCTTGAGTTTACCAAACGACCAAGAGTGCATTTTTCGATTTTTACAATGTCTGATTTGATTAAGCAGAGAAGTGCCATCAAATTTTGTTTGCGCAATGAAATTTCGGCTGCGGAAACGTTTAGCATGTTGCAGAAGGCATTTGGTGATTCGACCATGTCGCAGAAAAATGTTTATAAGTGGTACAAAGACTTCAAAGAGTGTCGAGAACGTGTTGATGACGTGGAGCGCTCCGGACGACCATCGACGTCAACAGATGACCAACACGTCAATAAAGTGAAGGAGTTAGTGTTCAAAAATCGTCGGTTGACTGTTATCAGAAGGATCTGTGGAAACCATTTTGAAAGACCATTTGGGCCTATGAAAAGTCAAATCTCGTTTGGTACCGAAAACTCTCAAATTCTTGGAAAAAAGTCGTCGCGTTGATGTGTGTGAAACAATTCGTTCAGACTATCAGGACAAGCTCAGATGCATCATTACGGGAGATGAGACTTGGATTTATGCTTACGACCTTGAAACAACCGACCAATCGAGGGAATATAGTGCTAAAGGCGAGGCCAGACCGAAAAGAGCACGTCAAAGTCGTTCAAAAATAAAGGTCATGATGACAGTTTTTTTCGATTTTCGTGGTGTGGTGCACTATGAATTCCTTCCACCTGGCTAAACTGTGTAATAAGGAATATTATTTGAGTCGTTTACGTGAAGCAATTCGACTAAAAAGACCAGAATTATGGGCCAACAACTCTTGGTTTTTGCATCACGATAATGCACCGTCTCACACTGCACTCGTTCCAAGTGACCATTTCGCCAAAAATTCCACGCATATCGTTCCGCAACCACCTGTATTCGCCTCATCTGGCTCCGTGTGACTTCTGGCTATTCCCAAAACTCAAGAGACCACTCCGGGGAACGCATTTCGAGTCGATTGAGGAGATAAAAGCTGAATCGAAGAAGGTGCTGATGGCTATACCGGAAATGGACTATTTGGCATGTTTCTGGGGATTGGAAAAATCGTTGGCATTAGTGTATTTCATCGAGAGGGGATTATTTTGAAGGGGATGAAATTGATTTACAAGAATAAATAAAGATTTTTCATTTTACAACCAAATTCACCTTACTTTTTGCCTACAGTAGTACTTTAATCCATTAGTTCTCAGATAAAAGGGTAAAAACGACCCTTTTTTAAGAAACCTTTCAAAAAAAAGCAGTTTTGGAAAATCTTAAAGATTTGTTTTACTACTTGCGGCTTTTCCTGCAGGGTAGGTGTTAAAAATTAGCATAATTTCTGAATGTTTGCAACACTTTTATAATATTGTAAATATTACTTGCGTCAGGGAAAACACATCTGTTAAAATAACTATGTTTGGAGGTTGACAAAATTCTCATGGCAATGAATATATAATGAATTTTAAGTGTTGTTGTTTGGTGACGACAAATTTGTATGGGCGTACTGTGTTCTATTGTTTTATCACCAATTTAACAATGAACGCTGTTGTGCAAAGCTTTTGCAGCTAAACAAACCCTTAAAATTTCCATCTATTAATTTGAGGTGGATGAGAATTTACTCGCTTTGTTTAATTTTCTTTAGTTCTTCACAAATTCATTTGGTGAACACAATTAATTATAAATTTTAATATTAGTGAAGAAGTAGGCATTAGTTGATGGCCGTAATACCACTGACGAATGTGAGTTTCTTAATAAAAATTCTAACCTCTTACTTAGTGTTTTGATATAAAATTTAAAAAAGGGCATTTTAAAAGTACGTGAAAATATTAAAATAATACACTATTTTTTACTCTGACTAAGAGTCATAAAATTAGCCAATAAAAAAGTATAAAAATGTAGCTTTTTTCATAAATGTGTTCAAGTAATCGAGAGCTACGTAATTTCAATTAATTAAAACGTATATTAGAAGTGCCAAGATAAGCCAAGTCCTCCTCCACTTGGTTCTTCCAAAGCAGTGGAGGTCTTCAGCTGCCACCAGCTGAATACTTTCAGAGTCGGAGCATTCGTATCAATTCGGATGACATGCCGTAGCCCGCGGAGCAGCTGGATCTTTATTCACTTTATTCGCTTCATACGTCGCCATAAAGCTTATGAAGCTCATTGTTCTATCGCCTGCAATATTCGTCATCGCCAACGGAAAGGCCCATAAATCCTTCACAGAATCTTTCTTTCGAACACTCCATGGGCCGTCGCATCAGATATTGTTATCGTCCAAGCTTCTGCGCCATAAATACAACAAGCATGATGAGAGACTTACAAAGTTTTGTTCGACAAGAGAGAGGACTTTACTACTCAATTGCCTCCTTAGTCCAGAGTAGCAATTTTTGTGAAGAGAGAGTCTCCGTGCGATTTCAAGGCTGACGTTATTATTGGAAACAGATGAAGCTCTCTGCTTTTCCAAATTTATAGCTGCCAACAGTGGCGGGGTTACTAAGGTGCGAATGCGAATGCACTGACTCTTTGTAAATACTTCGTTTTACCTCCGTTCACCTTCAGATGCCTTCGCTTTGCTTCTCTATCCAGATTGAGTAAGACAGAACAATCAGCGAGGTTGTTAAGACTGATGATGTCGATATCATCAGTATACGACAGTAATTGTACTCTCCTGTAAAAGTTCAGTTCTGCAGCTATAATTATCTTCTCCAGCATGAACTTAAAAAATCGCGAAATAGAGAGTTGCACTATCTGAAATCATGTTTGGTAACAAACGGTCCAATTCCGACGGAGCTGGTGGTATTGCTCACCGCCACTTTGCATAGCTGTAGTAGTGTTCAGGGTTACCAAACTCAGACATCCTTTTCGCGCTATCGAATGCGGCATTGAAATGGACAAAATGGTGCGGTGTCTGGCGATCCCCTTCTCGCGGGAAAATAATATTTGATCGATGGTGGATTTAGCAGGTTTAAGGTTTAGTGTGCCTGGCATTTTTATTCCAAAATTGACAAATTTTAACCCAACTTTTTGAAATATCAGTTGTACTTTCAGTGTCGAATTCTTTTTATCTGATAACATAGTGTTATTATAGCATAGATAGGTGATTAAGTAGTTCGTTAAGATACGCATGAAGAATGAAGCCAAGCAACTGAAATCGACTTCCATATTACAACTGAAGGTACCGGACCGTCAACTTTTTGCTTCAAATGGAAGATATGAGATGTACTTACTCATTTACTTATGACAAGAGCTGAACGTGGCTAAGCAATTCTTGCACAAAGCATTTTTCATTATCTCTAATTCCATGTGTTTGAAAATTGTTTCGTAAGCAATACCTATAGCCAGTGGCGAACTGCAAACGAGCCAAAGTAAAAAATCAGCCCTTTCATTCAGCCATCTGACAGTCTAACTAATCAGACAACTATTCATTCTACCATCAGTGTTGTTTGGACAGGCTAATGGAAATTCTCATTCTCAACCACAGAATACGTACATATCACACACTTGTACATACCTCGCACAGGTGCTCATTCAGGTTTATGGATATGTGGGCAGAATTGTTTGCCTATTGTGCGGGTCCGATAACGATGCTGGCAATGATGTCAGCAAGTGGCAAGTGCCAGCAAGTTTGTGTGTTTGTTAGTACGTGATGAAATTCGCCTCACCATCATGCGCCGTGGCATGGCAAACCCAAACGGCACTTGTCGCAACTGATGGCAGCTTCTTTCGTGCACCCCTTCAATCACCTTCATATTCGCATTTTCCTTCAGCTGGAGTTTGCTTTTGTGATAATAATTTGTGGATTCAGCTGCAACAACACTCACTCTTGCATAGTCGCAACCTCAGCAGCAGCAGAGAGTAAAGATGGTAGCAGCAGTAGCTTGCAATGTTTGCTGACCCCCTATACTCGTATATACGTAAGAAGATGCGTTAGGCAGGGCCGTACTCCATACGTAAGATTTAAAAAAGTATTAGAAACTTTAAATTTTCTTTGAAAAATATTGACTGTGGTGACTTCTTTTTAACCAAATTCAAGTTTGGAGGTTTAAACGTATAGTATTTTAGATGGTAAATAGTGTCAAAGTTGCCACAAACACCTGACATTAACCCATCGTAATTTGAACAATACAAACAAAATTTTGTTATCATCAATTATAATATATTATTATTAGAGACGTTTAGATATTTTGCTTAACGTAAAAATTAGCACCTCACTTACACAGTGCCAGAAGGTTCTATGTATTAGGGGATACCGAAAGTTTATGAATGTTTACATCTGCCGCAACAAAATCTAAACAAATAAAATTTAGCTAAAATTAGGGTTTTTATGCAGTTTTTAAAGCTGGGGATTTTTAAAATACCTTGTGTAGAGGAAAAAGTTAGTAAAATTCGATAAAATACAATAATTATTTTCTGGAATTCTTCTGTAAAATTATGGTATATACAGTTTTTGGGGCCGAGGCATTAATTTTTGATGTCTAAAAGGTACGTTAGCTGGCACTACCGTCATTGGAGGGCGATCGCTCTTGGAAAACATCTTTTCTATTATTTGATGTGTCGTATCCGCAATAGGCTCCGTAACCAACTAAAGGGTATCCGCACAAACAGACCCGACTATGGTGGCCACCATATCAGTAAGCTTGTAAGATAAAGTTATAAGGATAAACAAAAAAAAAAAATAGTTCCAAAACGTTTGTGTTCTCATATCACCGCCATCCTCTTTATTTAAAAAATATTTACTGATACCAAGTAACATTGACAAGACAGTAGCAGAAGAGAGAAAAATCTATAAACAAAATTTGACAATTTAGGGACCTAATAAATAGACCAAAATGAAATCAGCTCTCTTTAAACGTGCCTTGAACGGTACTATTTTTCATCCACTATTTTTCAAGTGCAATTACACAATAATTATATCAGTACAATCTCTATGAAGATTTGACGTTAACTTCACCATAACTCTCATAAACTAGTTGAAATGCTTTTTGAAGAAAAATTATTGCCTTTTTAAATTTTTTTTAATTTAAATTTGGAATGTATGAAGCTTTACAGTCCATTAAATTTTATTTTAGAATTTTCTTCCATTCTGCCGTCCTTCTTTCGACTTCAAACTTACACTTTATTATACTAAAATTAATTGGATTACAAAAAGTTTTTGCTGATTAAAAAGTTTAATATTTTGATGACAATTTTTTTGGAAATTGGGTGACAGTTTGGAACAGATTTGTGAACTACAATAAATCAAAAATAACCCCACCGATTGCAATATTATTGTTGCACTAAAAAACATCAAAATATTTGCTATTACTCTGCATTCATCAAAAGTACGTTCACATATGCATTAATTACCAATAAATCCACAAAATTAATATACCCGTACACATATGGCAGATTAACTGCAAAATTGACAAGCAGCCGTCATTATTGTTGTGAAAGGTTTTTCTTCATAGAAATTATTTTGGTGGAATATTTCGGTGTTTTTGGCTGCTTTATTAGCAGTCGTAGTTGGAGGAAATCCGTAAACGACATTTACTGAGGTTTCAAAAAATTATGGCAGCAATACGCATTAGAAATTCGATATTATATTTTATAATTAGTGATAAGAGGGCACGTGTTTATGGACATTTCTACGAGTTTTTCAACTTTCACAAATAATTGTGAACTTTGTAAAGTTTTAGAACGAACAACTCTAATGTATGTCTGTATGCATGTAAATATACGTGTATGAAAGTTTGCTTGTTAGTATAAATGTGTAAATATTTTTAAGCATTAGAACGTGAGCTTTGTCGGAACCGAAAGTGTACAGCTTTCACCATCTAACACTCAAACTTTCTTACAAGCTACAGCTTTCTTCTATACTCGTACAGCGATGGCTGTCACTGTGGAATGCGCCAAGTTTGCGATATGTCATCATTCAATGTTTTTGTCGTGTGCCACTGCTGGCATTAACAATTAGTTTTTGTTGCTCATTCTCATCCCTTTTTGTTTGTGCTCAACTCTGCTGTTTTGTTTGCATCTTTCTTGTTGCAGCTGTTGTTGTTTTAGCGCGGTTCGTTTATCTCGATTTGCTTTGTTTGCACAGCAAATTGTCTTCTGTCGGCCAACCGAGCGGTCGACCAAACCCAGCTAGCAAACCCAAAAGCCCACATAACAGCTCTGAGGCAAAATTACACCCACACCCCCTCTACCAGCATAACACATACACGCACACTCACACACAAATACTGTTGACATAAAGCAATTCGAGTGGTGTTGCTCTCTTGTTTGCGGGTGCGACGGGTATGTGAACAGCAGAGCAATCAATGCATAAGCAGCAGGTGGACTTGGATTGAAGTGGGTGAGTGTCGGCGTATATGATGGATCATGTATCCCTGTTGGTTATTCTCTACAATACCATTATTGTTGCCATCAGTTGTTTACATCCAGCCATGCGTGCGAATACACATGTTTGTAAGTATGAATGCATGTAGGCATGTATGTGAAGGAGGAGAGCAAGTTTATTGTAGAGTTTGCAAAAGACATCCTGTTGTCATCATTGCTTCGTTACCCCACTTTCATCTTTACCCCTATATTCGTCAATTTGAAGATGCCTCAGCTGTTCGTAGTTTAATTCGAAATTGCTTTACAACAATGTTTAAAATTTACATCAGTTTCTAGCATATCAATTTCAACAACCAACACGAGCGGCGTTGCTTGCAGTTTCTAGTAATTTCTCCATAAATGCACTTTTTATTTTATATGCAAGTATAAGTTTTACGTGTGATAATTTCACAAACATTAAAACAAACTACCCTTTAATGTATTTTCACAAATTTTCTTATCTAACACACGCTTGTAGATACATACATACATACATATAAAAACGTGAAAAACTTCCTCTAAAGACCATCACTCAATGCTGCCCCGATTTTAACACTTTGTACACCGTAACACACTGTTACACCGTAAAGCTTATTGGTCGTAGATGGTTTGCATGTAAGACTCAATTTGGCTAGGTGCTTCCACTTGTTTGTGTTTAAAAATATAAATTTATAATTTATTACAAAATAAACGGAAGCATTACGGAGCTAGGATTTCTAAGAAAATTCAATTCTTAAATAATTTTTTGAAAATATTGTTATCTGAGTTTGATTGCAGTCATAGCAACTTGTCACAAATTTCATTTGAATGTTCAGATAAAGATATCAATGGAAAGGTCCTTAAACAAGTTTTAATAAAATAACTAGTTATATTCTGCTAATTATTATTTTTATGGAAATTACGAATTTTACTAAAAAACAGATTAATTGTAAGAAATTATGTATATGCAAGGCTTATATTTGTACATATGTATATACACGCAAACATTTCGGTCGTAGACCATGGACGTTCCAACAGGACTCGGCACCGTCTCATAAAGCTCGTGTGAACCAAGAATGGTTAAAAAATCATGTTCCACACTTCATTTCGTCCACACATTGGCTTTCGAATTCGCCAGACACAAATCCGATGGACTATTCCATCTGGTCCATTTTGGAGAGCAAGGTGAGGACTAAAAAATATGCCAGTATGGATGCGGTGAAAAAAGCGATTATACGAGAATGGGCCAAAACACCTCAAGATCACATTCGTGCAACATGCAACTCAGTTGTTGATCGTTTGAAGGCTATAGTCAAGGCGAAAGGTGGTCATATTGAGCTAAAGTGAATATATGTTAAAATTGTAATCATTTTTGAACAATTCTGTCTTTGAAATCTATAAAAACTAATTTCACACAAAAAAGTTATGGTGTCTTGAATAGTTCACCCTGTATATGTATATTTGGCGTTTGCTCTCTTTTTGTGTACAGTATGTTCTGTTTTTATGCGGCTTTTTTTTATGCGGTTTTGAAATAGTGCGGTTTTTTTTAATTAAAAAATGCATGTCGACCTATCGGGAATTGTACATATAAACAAGATTCTAAGCCAGCTAAGCAAAACTCATCACAGATTACATCAGAAATGCTAACCCTACAAGTATGGAACCGCCTGCATAACCATCTAGATCAGACGTGTACATTTCCTCAAGTGACGTAAGTGATTTTACGCCAAATCCTCAACGAATGCGCAACATGTGGGTATTGTCTGATTCTATTTCTGACGTAAATTTATTTTTCGATTCTGACGTTTCTTAAATAAAGATATAATTTTCAAAAATACAATATTTTGTTTATGCGATTTTATTTAATTATTTCAGATTCATGCGGTCTATGGAACGTATCTATAGTTATAATATGGGGCTAGTGCCCTTTTTTATGCGATTTTATTACATTATTTCAGATTTATGCGATTCTTAGCACTTTTGAAACGTATCTATAGTTTTACTATAGAACTGGTAGCTTTTTTTATGCTGTTTTTTTTTTATGCTGTTTCTTGCGGAACGTATCTACCGCATAAAAACAGAATCTACAGTATTTGGTCGATCTTCTCTTCCTATTTGTGGCGAGCGTCTTTTGTTGTTGTTCCACAAATGGAGGAACCTACAGTTGTAAGCCGATTCCCAACGTCAGATATTTTTTATGAGATTATTTTTCATGGCAAAAAATACACTTGGCAACCGCTAAACTAAACTGTTTCTATCATTTGGTGTTTCATGTATGAAGATTCGAGCATGTGCTCTTTCGAATGGTAGTCATGAACCTCGTAATTTAGTGCTGTAAGAGTTAGATAACTTTAATTAAATAATATTTTTGATAGGCGTGCCAAAAATATTTAAATTAATGATAAAATTTAATTAGAGATTAGGAAATATTGGATTTTTTAATAAAGAAAAATGACATTTTTTAATATAAATGATCGGATGTTTATTTCATTGTAAAGACGAAGGTATGCCGTTAATAGTAGAAAATAATATCAGGCAAATGACCACCATGACCACGCTTACAGCACAATATCCTTTTCATGCAATTTTCCATAGCCGAATTGCCCTATGTCCTCGATAGCCTCACGAATTCCATCTTTGAGGTCTTCAATCGACCCTGGGCTGTTGGCGTAGACCTATTCTTTCACGTGGCCCTAAAGGAAAAAGTCACAATTGTGATCACCTCTTCGAAAGATAACACGGTCCGAAAATTTTTTAGGTAAAAGATCTATGGTTTCGTTGCATGTGTGGCACGTAGCGCCGTCTTTTTGAAAATAAACGTTGTCCAAATCAATACAATCCAATTCCGGCCATAAAAAATCGTTAATCATCTCTCGATAGCGCAATACATTCCAAAATAACACCTGTTATTGGAAAACCCTTTACAGTATTAAGCAAAATGTGTTCAAAATAATGAACAAAGCTTTAAATATAATTATTTGTGCATAGCGCTGTCATATGAAAACACATTTTTGAATGGCTCTACCACTTAATTCTTTATTCACTAACTACAATATTAAAATTGATACATATATTAAAATAAAAAACAGTCAACGAATAACTGAAACTGTTTATATGCCTTTAAAATATTAACTTAAATGCTTAAAGAATTTTATTCTATACGCGTATACCCTTTTTGGGTATTTGGCCGAGCTCCTCCTCTTATTTGTGGCGTGCGTCTTGATGTTGTTCCACAAATCGAGGGACCTACAGTTTCAAGCCAACTCCGAACGGCAGGTATTTTTTGTGAGGAGCTTTTTCATGGCAGAAATGCACTCGGAGGTTTGCCATTGCCTGCCGAGGGGCAACCGCTATTAGAAAACACGTTATCTCTATTTTGCTGTTTCACGGCGATTCGAAACTACGTTCTCCGAATTCCGAATGGTAGTCACCCACTATATTGAGGGTTATAGTCCCTTTAGAAAAAAACTCTACATAACGAAGCAAAAATGTCTATATAATGAAGTGCATATTGTCAGTATTGGTTTAATTGTTGTAAAAATTACTTATTCAGCGAAAAGCAAGTTGATTTGCCTCCACAACAAAACTGCAATCAAAAAGCTCTAAACATTTTTCGGGGCCATGCACTCTACATCAAATTATGTATTTGAGGGCATGGGTACATATGTAAGTAGAAAAATCCATTGACTGCTTTATTTAAAAGGACACACAAATCGAATAACAGAATATTTCTGAACCAGTTTCTTCTTCATCTTTACTTAGGATTATTATCTTGTTTCTAACAAAAGCTTATATACGAGTGCATATTAGTATGCAATAAAAAAAGTCAGTGTATTAATGATCAGATGTTGGGCGTGTAGTGTTTGCTTTCTCGGTAAGCACCAGTTTTGCCAAGCGGTCGTCGGTCATTCGACATATTGCTTCCAATCTCGTCATCTTTTGCTTACTCTTACTATATATAAGAGTTCGCATCTCGATAGTTGAGATAGAACGTTCTGTAGCTGTTATGTCTACGCGTGTCCTAATGGCATACGTCATTAGTCGGACTCAAGTTTTATAAGCCCTTGTTCAATACTCATTTGCAGCAAACTCACATCGTAATGGATAACGCGTCTTTAGTACGAAAATAACCAGATTGATGCTTTTTCAATTTCATAAAGTAGCATTTGAAAATTATCTGCTGAGTCTGAGATAAGTACGGTGTCGTCTGAATAACAAATTTTCTTTATTTTCGTGTTTGATAATTTATTTCCTCTGGAAACATTTTTAACGTCGCTTATTATTTCATACATTATAAGATTAAATAGCACGACTCGATCAAATGCTTTTGTGGGATTTACGAAGTAGAAGAACGCAGAATAGTTGTATTCTATAGCTATCCGTCTTAAATAAATATTGTTTCAGTTGTTGATCGGTTCATTTTAAATCCTTGCTGCTCTTAGCTAATGCCTTTGTTTGCAATTTCTGCAGCCACAATCTTACTTAGTAGTTTTTGTACCGCATTCGGAAGTGTTATCCCGCGACAATTGTCTGATGCTTTTTATCCCCTTTTTTTGAAAAGTTCTAATTGTTATGCTTTCTCTCCATTCCTGTGGAACTTTGGTTTCGCGTATTGTTTTTGAAAATAGTTTATATAGCTCAGGTTTAATTTGCTCATGACCAGTTTGAAAACTTTTAATGATGTGCTCATTAATAAAATATCAAAACAATGTATTTTTCTCTTTATAGCGTGATCTGGAAATAAAACCTTCAAAAAAAGTTATAGTACCCTTGGCCATTTTTATTTCGTATATCGTGACCTACACGCTTGAGTCACGCGTTGAGTCACTTCCGCAGCCAAATGCACCTCGTTCCATTCGTCGTTGGTTCTCTTCTTCAGTGGCACTACATTCTCGGGCGGGACGTGAATAAGAGTTCAATTGAATTGTATTAATTTAATACCCTGCGACAGCAAATTTTGTCCAAGTTACCAATGCATATTATTTTCGCCAGTCCAAATATAATACCTTTGAAAAACTTATTTAAGGATTATTGATATTACCTAATGAATTATTTAGAAAAAATGTATTTTAAATGCATACAAATGTAGTGATATAAACCTCAACTTCGTCCTTCTTGCTTGGAAATGTAAAAATGTAGAATGTAAAAATGGTGTTATAATATACATATGATAATACGGATCGCTCCATTTCTTTGTGTTTGGCATTCCTTTGAATAGACGAAGTCGAGTGATTTTCCTTTCCTATCACGCCGACGCATCAACTCACACGTCAAGAGTTGTGGTCGCAAAATTATTGGAAATAGGGTTCCAAGTCGTTTCACATTCCGCCTATTCTCCAGATTTGGCTCCCTAGGACTACTATTTGTTCCCCAACTTGAAGAAATGTCTGGCGGGAAAAAGATTTTATTCAAACAAGGAGGTTATTGAAGAAACGAATGGCTATTTTTCAGACTTGGACAAATTCAATTATTCAGATGGGGTGAACAAACTAGAATAGCGATGGACGAAGTGTATAAACCAAAAAGAGACTATGTAGAAAGGTTCATCAAAAATTTAAGTAGTTTTCATTTTTGCATAAACTTTTGAAGCGACCCTCGTGTAATATACGAAATTTCCCTGGCGAAAAGCAAACAAAAACTTGTTTAATAGCTGGATATATCTCTTTGTCTCTTGTCTTTGGACGTAGTCCTTTGAAACGTTAAAGCCTTTAAAAACTTAAATTGATGAGAATATGAAAAACCGTAGCATCTTAATATATGTGCAAACACAAGCATGTTGCTCCTCATTACATATTCCAGTTGTTCTCAAAACATCCTGTTGGACTGTTGGTTGGTTGTTTAACAGTTACTTACAGCAATACTGCGGTTTAGGAACCTTATTAGGCTGTTGACGTCTATGCCAGACAGTTGCTCGAGACTCTCGAACAGCAGTTTGCCCAGGGTTAACATTCTGTCCTTCCATAGGGCAGGGCATTCACAGAGGAAATGGAAGATTGTTTCCTTTTTTCCGGTTGTTTACAACTATGATAGTATGTGTTGTGAGGGATGCCCATTGTGGCGGCTTGTTCTCCGATAGACCAGAAGCCAGTTATGACTGCCGTTAGTCTACAGGCATCCCGTCGTTTCATGTTTATCAATGTCGACGATTGCTTGAGGTTGTAGGGGGGCCATAACGTCCTGCTGATTTTGCATTTCGTCTGGTCTCTCCATCTACAATCTGCGATTCCAAAGTATTTTAGGGAAAGTGCACTCTTGCACCTAGTGGTGTGAATACCGATTCTGCAAGAGCGTTATTCATGGCAGATCCCCTTGCCAGTTTATCCGCTTTTTCATAACCTTCAATGCTCCGATGTCCCGGGACCCAGATTAAGGTAACTTTATGGTTTTCACTCAAGGTGGTGAGGCTGTTGGACTGTATGCATAGAAAAATTACAATCCACTTATCACATTTGGTTTTACGCGTCATTATGCGTACTTGACTATGAATATTTCTCCTAATTCAATAATTTTTGGTAACATTTTTGCTCAAAATGGTATTCGATCCGCTAAATGTGTAAATAATGTTTCCGTAGTTTATTTAAACTTCAACAAAACAGGAAATGATGAGTCCGAGTCGCAAAAGGCGCATCGTTACTCTAATCATCAATTCGGCCAGCTTATCGTGAGAAGAAAAAATGAACCCAACCCAAGTTTCACAGAATAGGATACTGCGTAAACTTGAGAAGAACTAAAAACATATGAAAAATTGGTTTTTCGGCTTGAATTTCAGATTTTGAGCGCCAATCCAAAATTTCGAGTATAACCTTTTTTCTTCTATACTAAACCTAAACTTTGTCTCGAAGATTCACCTGTGCACTAGATTTATACATTCTTAGCTAATTTCATAATACAAATTGGACGGGCTCAACTATGTAACGGTGAAGTTAGGGCTAAATCGTATTGGGCTGTATGCACCGCAGAACGTTATGGCCCACCTACAACCTCAAGCAATCGTTGACATTAATAAACATGAAACGACGGGACACCTGCAGACTTACGGCAGTCATAACTGGCTTCTGGTCCATCGGAGAACAAGCCGCCAAAATGGGCATCCCTCACAACATATACTGTCATAGTTGTAAACAACCGCAGAAAAAGGAAACAATCTTCCATTTCCTCTGTGAATGCCCTGCCCTATGGAAGGACAGAATGTTAACCCTGGGCAAACCGCTGTTCGAGAGTCTCGAGCAACTGTCTGGCGTAGACGTCAACAACCTAATAAGGTTCCTACACCGCACAGACTGGATATAGTCCTGCTGCAAATAACTGTTAAACAATTCGGTAACGAGGATGTGGCAACAAAATGGTGCGGAAGCGCTAGTTGGATTCTGGATGAATCACCACTCTAACCAACCAACCAACCATGCACCGGGTTACAATTATTAGTAAATCAGTCGACGGAATTCTTTATATTTAGAAACTCCTTTCCATGAGCGAAACAAGTAGGCTTCCAAGTTTGCCTTCCTAGTGACCAAATGCGTAATAAGTATCTAACATATCCATGAATAGGTAATTGTATAGGTATTATTGTGTATGTGCAAATGAGCAATGTCCCTGCAAGAATATGCACTACTACCCGGCCAATGTATCTCTGGGTATGTGTCACCATAACGAAGGAATTTTCCTTTTCCTATAAGCAACGTGAGACTTTCACATGGCGATGAAGTCTCAATTGCTGCATCCCACTTCAATAATTCGTATATAGTAAGTGTTAAACTCGACAAGTTGGAATTCAAATTCAGAATTTTCATTTCATGTTCAGAAATATTCATTCCACAATTACCATTTCCACAAAATTGTATTTGAAATTCAGAAATTTTCAGTTTATTTTCAGAAAATTTCAAATTAAGTGCAGAGAGGCTCTTTCAAAAATGACTCCTATAGTGGGTGCCAGTAGTGAATAATTTCTAGACGACACCTTTTTATTATGTCATCTTTGACATTTCTCAAGCAGATACTCGTAGATGTTCAATTTTACAAGGCAGCGCGTTAAAATTATTGAAACTGCATATCCCAAATTCGTCATTTTTTAGTGGAAATAAGGGGCCGCCGTAGCCGAATGGGTTGATGCATGACTTCCATTCGGAACTCGGAGTACGTAGGTTCGAATCTCCGTGAAACATCAAAATGAAGAAAGAAGTTTTTCTAATAGCGTTCGCCCCTCGGCAGATAAAGCCAAACCTCCGAGTGTATTTCTGCGTTGAAAAAGCTTATCAATAAAAATATTATGTTTGCCGTGCGGAGTCGGCTTAGAACTGTAGGTCCCTCGATTTGTGGAACAATAGCAAAAAAAGTGCACGCCACAAATAGGAGGAGGAGATCGGCCAAACTTACATTTATATATTCTCAGCAAAACGTCCAGTTTTTGGTCTGCCAGTACTTTTTCTATCCTCGGCAGAGCCAGTTTCTTCAAACTTTTTCACCAAACTTGGAATTGTCGACTCATTCGGAGGATATAGGTATATATACATAACTGGACATTTTGTTGAAAATATTGCTGTTGTATCGCAAAGTGTTGCTGAACAATCTTCAACATCTATAACTTGTCGGCCTCAGTAATTAGGCACTCATGAATCGACTGTTTGTCGCGTAAATACCAATGTAAGTAAGGGAAGTTACTGAATTTTACATGAAAATTTTTTAAATTGAAAAGGAAATTCTGAACTAAAACTGGAAAAAATCTGGTAGGGCGATCTGCGTCCCATTTTTAGAACTACCTAAGTATTATATACGGGTATAGTTCAGTAAAAAGCAAGGAAAACTGAATTCAGAGAAAAGATAAATGAATTTTCCAACTCGTAAGATGAAGGTCAATGGATGAAAATAATTCTTGGGTAACCCTTCTTTTCGTCTTTCACACTGTCGCACTGTGCATGGATAGCGAAATGGTTCGCAATAATGCTCAGTAAGAAATGTGTTTCACTACTGCAAATATTTTCCGCAGGGATGCTACGTAAATTGGATGGCCATTTTTTCCAGTTGTAGCACAATCATTGTCACTCCCCTCTTTTGTGTAAAATTTAAGTCTATTGTTGTAGCTCGAAACTCTTTTAAAGTTTTCCATGTTTGAACATGTGCCAGCAAAATGCAATCATGTATTTGGCAACAAATGTTGAAACACGTGTTTGCGCTTTCAACACCAGCACTAACAGCCGACCAACAACTGCAACTACAGCAGCAGCATTGACAATCGAGAACGACAGCAATTGCAACAAGAACACGAGTGACAGGGAAAAACTCGTGCGCAACTGCAATTTGTCCAGAATGTTACTAATTTATTTGCCATGTTCGCAAATACCAAACCACGGCCATTGCCTGCTGCCCCCAGTCGAATTGAAATGCGTAATGGCCGGCTAGTGTTAGCCCTCGCCGTACTCGTGTGGCATGCCGCATCCTATGAAAGCACACAACTCGTGCTCATAGTTGTGTGGCCAAGTGCAGCAATGAAGCAGGGACGATTGTTGCATTGGTCAGTTACCCTCGAGGCTGAGAGGGTAAGTGGAAAGGACCATTGTAAGAGATTTCTGAAGTTGTTGTATATATATATATGCAACAATGCAACAGACCAACGAAGCGAAATGCCTTCTTCATGTTGCAACTAATGCATTTATGATGTGTCAGCTGCTGGCATGTCCTTTCGCATGCACCACCAGACAGCAACGTATTTATCCTTCGGGTCAGCAGCAGCAGCAGAATCACTGAGTCTGCGTCAATGACAGAAACAACGTAACACAAATCTCGGCATTTGCGGTTGCGCGAGCACACGAATGCAACGATGTATCATCGGAGAAACTGTTGGACGGACATGCGAGTTGCGTGTTTCGGGTAATGCACAGTTTGAACATGACAACTCGGCAGCAACAAAAATCCATACAATATGCAGCAAAGCCTCGCCCTATTCAACAAGCTCGCCGGCAGTCCAGTTGACCAGCACTGGTGGTCATGTTGCAGCTGCTGGCCAAATTTCGTAACATTTTCAGTGGGTAATGAGCAGCAATGCTTTGTTGTTTGGTACAGGCATTTTCCCTTTTGTTGATGTTGCGGTGCTTGCGGCACACTTGTTCAGACAAAACACAACCACCTAACGCTAATTACAACATTTCTCATTCATTTACAATTTTGCTCCCTTCTCATTGCAGCAAACTCTTCCTCGAACTCCTCATCCGGCAAGGACTCAAATAACAGTAGCACTTCGCATACGAACGGCTGCTCTGGCGCGGGCAGTGCCAGTGGAGCGAGTAACTCTAGTTCGACTAGCTCAAATCCGAACGGCAACGGGGCGCGCAGTTGTCGCACCCCTGACTCTCCGGAGAGTGCACGTGCTATTGCGCCGCGCTCACCCATGTCGCCACAACTTCATCACTCTAGTCTGGCACCACCACCCCCGCGTCCGAACCGTAATGCCAGCACCTCCCCGGTGGTAAATGGAGCCACGACCACTACCACACCACCTCCATTGCCCACTCCACCTACACAAGCAGCTCTGGCAGCTGCCGCTGCTGCTGCAACTGCAGCGGCGGTACATGCCGAGCAGTCGCGTCTCCTAGGTAAAATTCGCAAGTTCCTCGGCTCCCTAGTGCAATTAGCGCAGGAGGTTCATCCCGAAGTGAGCGATCGTGTGCGCGCTTTAGTACTCTCTCTAGTCAGTGGCAGTATAAGCATTGAGGAATTTCGCCTAACTCTGCAAGATGTCATTAACTTGCCATTACGCCCATACGTCATTCCATTGCTTAAAAATCACATTTCGCTGCTGCAGCGCGAGATAGGCGAACTGGCGCGTGCTAACAACCAGGTAAGAAACACTCTGCAATCTGCGTGGATATTAATCACTTATTTATGGCTTCTTAATCGGCCACCCCCAGACTTCGCTTCAATACGTCACAACCAATGAGAATGTTGTAATGGAATTCTCCCCACATGGACCGTCAGCCGAATATAGTGACATGTTTGTGCATATGGATGCGGCACAGGCTGCTGCAGCCGCAGCTGTAGCGCAAGCTGCGGCTTCGAATGCTGCCAGCACCACCAGCCTCGTCTTCAAGCGTCGAGCTTCAGACACATTAATGGAGCATCACAATGGAGTACAAGACTGGAACGAATATATGGCCGCGTATCCACCTACCAAACGCGCTTTGCATGCACACTCGGCTCACCTGAGCGCTACATCAACAGATGCACGTCTTGCATTTGCCAATCAACCAACAATTTTCGATTATTCTTCTGCAACTAGTAACGCGACAGCTGTTAATCAATCGGAAGCCAGTTTTAATAGCCTAATGGAAAAGGTAAGACCTCTAATCCGCTAACCCTGACTTAAGGCCCTTTCAGAAAACATATTATTTGATCAGGCAAATCACAGGGAAGAGCGTGACATACGTATTAATAGTGGGACGGAATCTGGAGCGCAACGGCACCCCCCACGGACTGGTCTTTCAACTGCAAGCGGCAGTGCGGGCGGGGGTGGTGGTGGCAGTGCAACAATCGGTGGAGAAGAGGAATGGAAGAACATTCACACTATGCTCAATTGTATATCAGCAATGGTGGATAAAACCAAACGAGCCATAACCATATTGCAACAACGAGGCGTGGAGCCACAACAGCCCAACTACGGTGAATTGACGCCAGCGTCATTAGTCGAAATACGGCGCCAGACAGAAGAAAAAGTTTCAGAATTCAAGCGCAATGCCGAGGAAGCAGTCAATCAAGTAAGCTTTTAGCATTACATTTGAATGCTAATTACTGAACCCTATTGACCTTAGGTGAAACGTCAAGCAGTGATCGAGATACAACGCGCAGTAGTGGCTGCGGAGACGCGAGCTTCAGAAGTAATGGCCCAAGAGCGTTTACGTATGGAGAAGTTCTTTATGGAGATGAGTCGCCATTCGGGTGGGGTTCACAGCTCGAGCGCAGCAGTGGCAGGAGTAGCAGCAACCACGGTGCCAGCCGAGCGTGAGTTGGACAACAAATCTCCCTCAATCACAACTGGACAAAATGTAAGTTGAATCGACATTGAATATGCAACTGACTCAAATTTACATTGTAAAATTTCATTTAAGGCTTGCTGGAACTGTGGGCGCAAAGCAACTGAAACCTGCTCCGGCTGCAATTTGGCCCGTTATTGCGGAGCATTCTGCCAACACAAGGATTGGGAGCATCACCATCAGGTGGGTAATAATAATTAGCAATATCTACATGCATGGAGTTGAAACTGAAATACTT
This sequence comes from Anastrepha ludens, assembly GCF_028408465.1. Lineage (NCBI taxonomy): Eukaryota > Metazoa > Arthropoda > Insecta > Diptera > Tephritidae > Anastrepha > Anastrepha ludens. The sequence goes on from NC_071502.1 coordinate 78,187,928, forward strand.
GCATATATAGTGAGATGAGAACATGTGATTAATTCCTTTTTAGATTTGCGGCACCACACGCTCGACTGATCTCTCTGCCAAACACAGCGTATCACAGGGGATTCCACTCTCGGCTACAATGCGAGGTTCCATTTCGAGATCCCCGCCCAACCAACCTCAAGCAACGCAACCAACGTCGCAGGTGCCACAGCCGCAGAACTCGGGCAGTGGTGGCGTTGCGCCACCGAGTTCTCTAGTGGCGAATGGAGTCGGCTCCAAATGACGCATTCGCATGATGAAGCCGAAGAAAAAGTACTTGTGCTAGTCAAATTAAACTAAAAATTACACATAAATTAATTAGATTAAACTCCAACATAAACACAATTCATTAAATTCATGTATAAAAATGAAAAAAATAAAACGAAATCAAATAAAATAAAAAATATGAAGATTGATAATCGAAGCGCTCAAAAGAAATATACAGTAAAAGTTTTAATTGTAAAAGCACAACAATATCAGAAACATAATCAAAATAGATTTTAAAAGTTTAACAAAAACCATAATGGGAAAAAGTAAAATTAAAATATTTCAAATTCACTTAAAAATGGCAGTCTTCAAACTTCAAATGTTATTCAAACATTTATGCACCGGTTCTCAAGTTAAGTCAGAATGAATGCACCCATAGCGAAATATAGAAACTTAGGTATTTTCGGTTTTACGATTTACAATTTTCAATATCCTCCAACAATAATTCAGAGAACTAAAAGCTGTAAGCCGAAATGAAATCAAGTAACTCTAAAATTAAAGTAATTTAACTAAAAGTAAAAAAACCAAATAATAAACAGATATACGGTAATTTTAGTAACTTATTTATTACGTATTATATACATATTTAAATAATCTTAAATGTATTAATTTATGTTATCGCTCAATAAAATAAATAAATAATAAATTATGACAAACAAAACATTGATCACAATATTGAAATGCGTGTTGAATCATTAGCTTTATTCGGTCCATGTTGTGGTTGCGACATTAACGAAAACGTGAGTATGATAATTTGTTTGTAAATCGTTTCTCAAGTCTTTGCTAGCGAGTTCAACCTTCCCTTTCTATGCAACAACCAAGTTTAAAAAAAGTTTGTTATTGTACCCAACCCCAAATGGAAATCGTTGCGAAACGTCAGCTGACGGGTGGTCGTGACATCAAAAGTGACAATCGTCAAAAGACTTTGCCTGTTGGTCGTTGGGTTGGAAAAACGTACGTAAAGACATTTACTTCAGGCCGAGCATCTGCAAAGTAATAAACGGCTGGGGCTAACGCTAACACGGATATTACAGCTTTTACTTTTTTCCTAAGAAATTTTCGAAGAGTCTCCACACATGATCTACTTCTGTACAATACTCTTCTAAAACTTATCAATATTCTAATTCTTGCTATTCATCTGATGAAATTTTCACGTAGCTCAACAGTTTTAGATATCGACGCTTAACAAACTCCGGCCTTTCTTCGCCCGGTAAGTAATTAATATTTATCCGTAAGTACAGTTTTACAGCTCATTGACTTTTTGCGAATTTTTGTGCAACGGGTTTGAAAATCGCAATGATTTTTGACATTGTTTTTTGCTGGTGGTCTTTATATGAAAAATTTCCATCATTCGTTGTACGGAAGAAAATGCATAACGCCTTAAAAACATCAAAAATCAACTAGTACAATACGAACTTTTAGTTTCATTTCTCATGTAAAGGCCAAAAATGGTGATATTTTGAAATGATTGTATGGGGTACCCCCCAGGGGAGTTCCAGGGGGTGTGCCACTGGCATGGGTGGATCGGCCATCCAAAGTAAGTTGGGGTCGGTCATACATTTGGACTCGATTGGAGCACTCTAAATGGGTCAAAGTGGGTTTTTTCGTTCGACCCAAATTGGGGGACATCAGAATTCGTTTTCGAGGTATGGTTCCTTCGGCAAAGTTTCTTATTTTTATCCCTAGAATACGATTTTCACAGAGCAAAGAGCGATTTTTAAATCGACCCGCCCTAGTGTACATATATAATTATTATTTTAACAATGAGGATTCACCGGTCCAATCGGATCACACTCATCTGCGAGTCTCACCGCTCCCCCAAGAAGATCAGATCAAATTACGGTTGAGTTGCAGTATTTATGTTTCCTCAATGTGACGGGTAAGTCGAAGTTTGGATAATTTCAGTCGAGGTACCTTACTGATGTGGTGTGGCTCAGATATGTAGATTAAATTCGTTTCTCCAAGCTGGATAGCTTTCTCAAGATGCAAGAGTCTTAGATCCAAATTATCAACAGAAATTATCAGAGGTAAGTATTATCGGTCTGCAGCGATTATTTAATTAACTTTCCGAAATGGTTTTTGTGTCCGGTCACTTGGGCATCATACTTTGATTCAAATACTGGTTGTATGCAACAGCATAAGGGAATCGAGATAGTTACGGATATGTAAAGGGTGACTTTTTAGCTATTATCTTTTTAAACAGTTGGTTTAAACAGCTGACGCACGTTTCGTGTTTTGTTTCACTGTCAAACATCTTCAGTTTGGTCTATAATTTAACCATTACAAACGAACAACGCTTGCAAATTATTGAATTTTATTATAAAAATGCGTGTTCTGTTAAGAAAGTTCATCGCGCGCTTCTTCCATTTTTTGGTCAGTTTAATCGACCCACTGAAGCGGCTATTCCAGCTATTGTGACTAATTTAGAACCAAATGTACATTATTGGACATCAAACCACCAACACGCTTACGTAGAGTGCGAACTGAAGAAAATATCGCAGCTGTATCGGCAAGAGTTAATGATGACCATCAATTATCGATTCGTCGCCATTCGCAGTAATTGGGCCTCTGTTACTCAACAAGGTGGAAAATTTAGCCAAAGGATTTAGGTACATCTGGTACAAGAATTGAAGCTGAACGACCTACCGCAACGCAGAATTTTTGGCGAATGGGCTTTTGGAAAGTTGGCCGAAGATCTACTTTTTTATCGAAAAATTGTGTTCAGCGACGAAGCTCATTTTTGGCTCGTAAATAAGCAAAATTGTCGATTTTGGGGTGAAGATCAGCCAGAAGAATTGCAAGAGCTACCAATGTATACAGAAAAGGGCACAGTTTGGTGCGGTTTATGGGCTGGAGGTATCATTGGACCGTACTTCTTCAAATATGCTGCGAATCGTAACGTAACTGTGAATGGTGAGCGCTACCGTGAAATGATATCCAACTTTTTTTTGCCCAAAATGCAAGAGCTTGGCTTGCATGACATGTGGTTTCAGCAAGACGGTGCCACATGCCACACAGCACGCGTAACAATGGACTTGTTGAGAGGCGAGTTCGGTGAACATTTTATTTCACGTTCGGGACCTGTTAATTGGCCACCCAGATCGTGCGATATAACGCCTTTAGATTATTTTTTGTGGGGCTATGTTAAAGCTCATGTCTATTCAGACAAGCCTGCTTCAATTAACGCATTGGAAGACAACATTAAAGCATTTGTAAGTGAGATACCGGCTGAAACATTGGAGAGAGTATGCCAAAATTGGACTAAGCGGATGGACCATTTGAAGCGCAGTCACGGTCAACATTTGCATGCAATAATCTTCAAACATTAAATTATATGCACTGTGCTATCGATTTAAATAAAAATTGTATGTGTTTTTCTGAATTTTACGTGTTATTTTTTGAAAAACTTTCCTATCGCTCTTAAAAAATCACCCGTTATATAATATATAATATACCAAAATGTTCGAAATGCGGAGAAGAGTCATTAATATATTTCAATGGACTTTGGACAAGTATTACCCTCTGCCCATGGTATGTTGATATTGGAAATGAGCCACATCGCTCAATAACCCTTCCTTTTGGAAAAATGCATGCATCTCGATAACGACTTTTTTATATGCTAAAATTCCCGAGTCTGTCTGAACCAAACAAACTGGCCTTAGGAGGCCAGTGACCGCCGTAGCTGAACGGGTTAGTGCGTGACTGCCGTTTGCAAATGTTTTTTTTCCAATTACGATAGCCACTCGACAAGCAACGCAAAACCTGCGAGTGTATTTTTGCCATGAAAAAGCTCCTCATAAAAAACCATTTGCCATTCGGAGGTGACATGAAACGGTAGGTCCGTTATGTTGTGGCTGCCGCGCATCGCTTTTATAATGGTGTCTCTGATCTGGAAGGTCAACTGCCGAGACAACAATTTTTATACGTACTAGACAGGCACTTATGAACATAATTTTAACTAGAGAGGTATGTACAGTGGTTTATGGCTAAATAACGCTTCTAAATAAAATGTAGAAAAATACTACAAAGAACTGCACATTTTTTAAAATATACGAACTATGCAATTTGAGGATAAATCCTTACGCACTTTCCTAGACAATATACATCAACATATATTTTTAAAGTTATCATTAAAATTTTCGATGAAAACGGTTTAAAATTATATGAGTTGAGTTTTTTTGTTTTGAGATAAACGCGTATAAAGCCACAAAGGGGATTCACTGCGCACCGATAGTTAATGCACAAAACTCACAAATCGAGTACTAAAAGTTTTCTAAAAAAAAAAAACTGAAACTAGGGTGGCCCAATCTGTTAACTTAATACACTGGAGTGACTCCCTTTAAGTATAAGTACAGAACTATTTAAACTGCCATGCATGGGTACATTTACAAAAATGTATTTTAGATGTAATGACAGAAAGGGTTTTTCCTAAAAGCGGTCGCCCCTCGGCAGGCAATGGTAAGCCTTCGGGTACATCTAAACTTGTCAAAGAAGCAAAGGTTCAATAATTATATTTCCATCGGTGAGAACTTAAATTTCACCACAATATACATATATGTACATATGCATATGTACGTATTACTTTATTGCATTGATAAATGTTTTTATATGCACATATGTGTATGTGTGTATTTAAGTAATGCCATTGAGGCCACTTTCTTTAACACACATCCAATTTGCATTAAAAAGAACAATAAACTAAAATATTGAAATGCCGGTGACAGCAGTTTTGTCGCACCAGCAGTAATATGCAAAATTCTTTGCACTCGAAGTAGCATCGCCGCAGCAGCGCACAGGTAAACAAAAGGCACTGCCAACCGCAGCAAAAGCACAAAAACGCAGCAACAAAGGCTCAAGGAACAATGACAAAAATGATGGCAATATCTGAAAGGAGAAAAGCATACATACAACAAAGAACATCAGGAAATACACACACACACACACACATACTCAATGACTGCGCAAACATACCGGTTATATCAGAAGTAAGAGCAGCGACAGAAGCGCCAACAGGGACGTCAACAACAGTTCGACAACAACGTTTGTAAACTATATGCACCTTCACACACACATACCCACACATAAGTACGTTTTTGGGCGCTCGCATGCATACAACAAAACTGCTTATTCTCATATCAGTCCTTTAATCGTGTCTGCCAGCTTTCGGTTTTTCAGTCTGTTGTACAGGTATGACTGCTTTTCATACCGTTTATATTCCCTTGCTTCGGGCGATAACATACGATAAATGCATGTAAAACAGAAAATGAAATGACAGGCGGGAGGACGATGCGGCTCCAAAAGATTGTGCGGCCGCTGAGGAGCGGGGAGTGTATTTGAGAGTCTCATACTCGGATAAACTTTTGAATATTCACTCAAGTGCCAAAAACCACCAAACCAGAAACAAGACATGAACACAAGAGGTACTCAGGTAGCAAATTTCCTTGTTAGTGCACTGCTGAAGGTGATTTGGAGTTGAAGTTCGCATTTGCAAGTGTACATTTGTGTTTATTTTCAAATACTACAACTGATGTGGCTTTGTTCAAATTTTTTGTATAGTGGCGACATTGGCTTACAAGTAATTTCCAAAAGGTGGGGATTAAAAAGTTAATTATTAATGCTTAGGAGTATTTTGCAACGACAGAGCACAATGCAATTTATGACAATAGATCGATTGTTCTCTAACGCATTTATGCTAAATTTAATTAATATTTTAATCCTATTTGTGGTGTGCGTCTTGATGTTGTTCCACAAATGGAGGGACCTACAGTTTCAAGCCGACTCCAAACGGCAGATATTTTTATGAGGAACTTTTCATGGCAGAAATACACTCGGAGGCTTGGCATTGCCTGCCGAGGGGCGACCGCTCTTAGGAAAATGTTTTTCTTAATTTTGGTGTTTTCACCGAGATTCGAACCGACGTTCTCTCTGTGAATTCCGTATGGTAGTCAAGCACCAACCCATTCGGCTACGGCGGCCGCCAACATATTTACATATTCATAATATGAATTAATTAATTTTTGAAAATACCTCATTTATACGGATTTGCTTCGAAGTACATTGCTGCTACTGAGACTTTTCAATCATTATCATCAGTTTCGTTTTGTAGACAAAAACTTTGTAAGTTATCGAATGAGGCATTTGCTACCTTAACTGACACCTCTGCCAAAGGTTCTGATGTATCGCCTTCATCTTCATCGTTGCTCTTTTCATTCGTATCGGTCGCCGATAAAATTTCGCCATCGGTTAGTGATCCTGAGACGGCAACATCTTCATCCACTTGAACATAGTCGGAAAAACTCACACCGCTGATATCAACTACTGGTACCATTGATGGTTTTTCATCATCCATAATTATTTGCGCATTGTATACCAACGAAGTGATTCGTGCGGAAGCGTGCGTTAAAATGTGTCTATGTTTTATGCGTAACACGAAACCAAACAGTAAAGGTATTTTCAGGAGAGTCCCAAAATTTAAAGTTCTTACTAACACACCAAGAAACTTTGCAAATTTGTATTGTCCACTGTTTTTCCATATGAGTTCGAATTACCGCGTCGTTGCAATGATTTTTTCGTTCGAATTACCGAGTGCATAAAAATTTATGTAAAGGGTGGTTTAGCTTCAAGGCCCGGTGTTGATTTTGAATAAAATACAATTTTTGACGTGATAACGTCTTATAATTCGATTTAGCCGGCTGCATGCACAAAAAAATGTGTCGTTATCTTGCTCATGCGTCGTTACCTTCCTTGAACGTTAAACTATCGTCAGTAAACCGACTTTACAGACAACCTCTTTTTTTAAGAAATTATTGTCATTTCTCTTTATTATGATGATATTGGTATGGCTCAATTACGCATAGAAAAAAATATCGGCCAAATGGCCGACATGGCCCCGGCGGCACACCTCCATCCGATGGTCCAAATTTTCGATGACGCTGAGGCATAACTGAGGTTCTACGCCGAATTATCTCATCCTTTAGCTCGTGAATTGTAACTGGCTTATCGACGTACACCTTTTCTTTCAAATAACCCCAAAGAAAGAAGCCCAACGGTGTCAAATCACATGACCTTGGCGGCCAATTGACATCGCCGCGACGTGAGATTATTCGGCCATCAAATTTTTCGCGCAAAATTGCCATTGTTTCGTTAGCTGTGTGACAAGGGGCACAATTCCTGCTGAAACCACATATCGTCCACATCCATATCTTCCAATTCGGGCCATAAAAAGTTCACTATTCACAGTAACTGCGTGACCGGCCTCATTTTGGAAAAAATACGGACCAATGATACCGCCATCCCATAAACCGCACAAAACAGTCACTCTTTGTGGGTGCATTGGTTTTTCGGCAATCACTCTTGGATTATCATTCGCCCAAATGCGGCAATTCTGCTTACTGACGAATCTACTAAGGTGAAAATGTGCCTCATCAGTGAAGATTATTTTCTTCACGAAGTGCGCGATATGCATTTTGATTTGAACGCCCATTTTCATAATAAGCCTGAATAATTTTAACGCGTTGCTCGATTATATATCTTTCCTTGGTTTAAATTGAGTTAGTCTGAAATTGAAAAAATGCCAAATGAAATGCAGAAAAAACTTGACGTTTAGGTGTGGTTCACATTCAACATCGGCCCTTGAAATTTGACCACCCTTTATAAAGAGATTTTGTAGGGGACTCATAATAACTTTGAATTAATGAGAGGTTCGAAATATCGCAGGTTTGAATTAACGAATGTCGACTGTATTTTGTTTATAGCCGCTCAGCTCTCTAGTGGCATACTTAGGTTCGTCTTTGAAAAGATAAGTATTATTATGTTGCATACTTTTTGGCGGTATGCTTTCGAATACAATGAAATTACATTCCAATTTGTCCAATTCAGGTTAATTACTTTGTTTTATTCTCTATGGTTGGTGAGTCGAAAGGAGCTAATTTTATTTACTCCCAAGGTCAGATGTGAGAATCATCACTAAACTCATGCAATTAGATGAAACGGACTATTACTTTTTTTAAAGAACTTTTTTATGAAAAAAAAATTCTACAATCTATAAATTAAGAATAAAGCATCTATAAAGTCAAACAGTGCGGAATAAAAAATCGTTATGTTCGAGCTAATATCTGAGTTTCTCCGTTGAAGAGGTTAAGCGACTTTAGCACTTCCGAATCGCAGGCACGCACCAAGCCATTCGGCTACGGCGGCCGCCAAATACATACACGGTTTTATTTACTGGATCGCTTAGAAGTAGAATTAAGGCCAACAGTAAGTTTTTGAGCACAATTTGACTACTTGTCAGCCGATTTAGTGAGCTGGTTTTTATCTTGCGAAAGCGTAACAAGATGGGTCAGAGGGGTCTGCAATTTTTCAAGATATTTTTCTCTGCTAGCTTCATCACCCACAATCGGTATTTTAAGATCTCTATATCTCTGATATAGTTCTTAGTACCTTGGATTGTACTCTTTTTATAAATCGATGTTGGTTTAGCACGTGCCCTGAGTGCCTCAAAGCTGTACACCACGCATCCATATTGGCTCTACCATATAATGGGACTGTATAAAGCACTTGGTAGTCTAGTTTTATTGTATACTCCCAGTTCATTAAGTAATATAAGCTTGAAGTTTTCAAGAATGTGTCTGTCCAAGTGCATACCAAGGAGCAAAACGTTGTTATCTGTGTACGTTATTCAAAATAACAGCTAACGTGTTTGTCTCGAGGGTACATATCACTTGTTTACATTTGCGTCCATTTGCGTCCATTTACTTCAGTTCACTAGTTCCCCATCTACTCCTCAACAAGCTTTAAGGAGTACTTTTCTAAGACTTTCGATGCCTCTGTTGGGCTTTTGTTTCAGTATTTAATTGCGGTATCATCCGTGAATGTTGAAGTTGACACAATTTTACTTATAGGAGTAGCAAATGTACATAAAAGGTTTAGCGTTAGACTAAAAGTGCTTCCCTGTGGCAATAAGATCGTTAACTCTTGCCATAGATCGTCTATAAGAGAGATACGGTTTGAAGATGTTTTCGCGTCAAACCATGTCAAATGCTTGGGCAATGTCGAGGAAGTTTGACTAGCTGTTTGTTCGATTGCCTTTCTTATTTCACTGGCAATGCGATTAAGGGTACCCAGTGGTATAGAGCACGAAAATTTCACCTATTTTCTCGATTTTTTTTTGCCATTAAAAATTTAAAAAACAATGTTTAAACTTTTCGGGCTTATTAGTACGTTCATTGAGCATACAAAAAAAAAATTTTTTTTACTTTTGAACCAATATTTATTATTATAAAAATGCCGCTGAAGATGACCCTCTCGAAAGATCGAACCCAGACGGCGTAGATGATTTCGAGACTTCTACTGATCTGAAACACAAAATTCAAGAAGATTCTTAATCAGAAAGAGTGCGGTTATGGTCGGAACTAGAACAAATCGAAAAAATGGAAAATTGACAAAATGGCGCACTTTTGAAAAAAAAGTTCGTAAAATCGGGTTTTTTTTCACTAGTTTTTTAGTTAAAAAAATAGGAAATTATTTAAATAAAAGTATGATTCTAGTGCCGACGATAGCGATATATGTTGTGAACAACATATCCAAGTTTCAAGCGATTCGGTTGAATAGTTTTTTTGTTTTCATCCCCGCCGTGCCGAAAAAAGTCGTTTCGAGATAAATGAGTTTAAAGTTTGAGGTGCAGGAGCGCGCAGACCGCTCTCTGCCTAGTAATGCGCTATAAAAGCTATAATATTGGGAATTTCCACATGAAAATTTCACAGCATATTCTTAAGATACTGTGCTTTGGAAATATCGAAACAACAAAAAATCGATTTTTTGAAATTTCTAGACCACCAGGTCGCCTTAACCTGTTCCATAGATCCATGTTTGTCACGAAATCCAAATTGATGTACTGGCTATAATGCCATGGCTATTAAGGAATTGCTTCATTTTAGATAACAGCGCCTTTTCAGAATATTAAACATGAAGCACAATTTGATTCAAATAACATCGCCGCCTAGCGGTACATTTTCGGTACGTTTTCGTTTAGGAGTAACGAGTCCATTTTTCAACTCTGGAATCATCTCTACTTTGAATATGCAATTATTTATTTATTTCAGTCACCATTTGCTATTTCGAAAGGCTGGTAGACGAAGATTTGCTATTCTTATTCTATAGAATACTCGTACGTTAGTATTAGAAAAGCCAAATAGTCAAATTCAGATAAAACTCGGTGACTTAAAAGTTTTATTAAAAGCCCTCTCATTGACTAACTAAAGTAATCCATAGTGTTGTCCAGATATTGTATGGGGGAGTAGGATTTAAAAGCTACTTGCGATTTACTGTTTTGTGAATCTTATTGAATTACTGATCCTACGCCTCGCAGTATCAAGCAATGGGGAGGAAAAGCAAAACCAAAACACTTAAGGCCGCGTTTGGCAACTTTTGCTCTGGCGGCTGCCATAACCGCATGAGTTGGTGCGTGACTATCATTCGGTATAGCCTGAGTTCGAAACCTGTTGTGGGCATGAAACACCAAATGACAGAAAAGGTTTTTTCTCACATCTGAGTGCATTTCTGTCATAGGAAAGCTTGTCGCGCATTTCTAATCAAAAACCTGTGAACGGTGCCAGCGTATGTAAATATTTATGTTCACCATTAACTTTTTTACAAGGTATTCGAAAAGATTAAATATTGCCAAGATACAAGTAAACCTTTATTGTTATACAGCTTATAACGAATCTTCGAACAGAATAATTGCATATCACTCAACAATTCTAAACTTAACAGTTGGTTTCTACTTCACTCGTACCACCGCTGGCTGTGTTCAAACCCTCAGCTATTAATTGTGTGTTATTGTCTATCCATCGTATAGTGCGCAACTCCTCTCCATCACGTATCTTCACGTCAAATCGGACACAACTATTATTTGCTTCCAACTTTTCCAAGGCCTCTTTCCAAAACTTCAGCTCACATTCTCGATTACTCATAGGTATCAGCTGATCGCGCAGATGATTCACAACCACTTCGCGTTCATCAGGACTGTCACTCTCAATCGCACGCTGCCGTAGCTCACGAATAATATTGTTAAGTAAATTTTGTACAGCCCTTAGGCGTTGCACCTGAATTCGATGCACATACAAATAAGAAAGGAAGATCAATATAAGCACACACATCAGCAGGGCCACGTGTCCAACAAAACTTATAAACGTACGCGCCTTAAGCAATAGAGAACAAGGTAAAGGCAGATACAGCTGTTTCAGAACAAAAAATGTATTCCTGTTGGAGAGTATCTTGTCAACTCCGTTGAAAATGGCTGGAGACCCTCTTTGGTCGACCATATCAATATTCCATTGCGGATTGCAGGTGATTAGATATTGTGCATCTCTAACGCTGCGCATATCGACTGTGCTACCCTCTTCGAGCAGTGATCTGGTAAATTCGGTCACACTCATAGCTTCTGGTTGTGCGTGATCGTAACAAAAATGACGCTCGGCGCGAATACGTAACTGCTCCATCAAATTGCGCACAATCGCCAACGCTGGCTCTAGACGCGCTTTATCGATACACACCAATGGCGGTCGCAACAAAGGATTCCCTGGATGAAGTCTCTCACAGGTTACATAATGCATGCCATCTTCATTAAAGTGCTTCCACTGATTGTTGGTTTTCATCATATAGATAAATGTGATGACGAATAAAAATAGCGTAAAGCTCCACCACACACTGTTTGTGTAAATCTCTTGCAAGCCACATACTTTGTAAATCATACCGAAATACCCATTTGAGTTGTTGTCACTTGACATGGAAAGCAGTTGGTTTGTAGTTTGGTTACGCATTCGTATATTCTGCCCTGGTTGATATATTTCATCGGCGCTTTGCGTGACGCTGTCAATGGTGGCGGTTTGTTCCAACCGATCGAGTTTTACGGAATCGCTAACCTCCCGCGTATTTTTCTCCATGTTGTGCTCACTCCAGTCGTTGTCTCTTGTAACCAAGTTTTCCTGCTCCTGCTTGGCCCGTAGCGTTACACACACATTTGCTGAGTGTTTCCGACTTTTTAGATTTTTTATATGGTTTTTAAGTTTTTTCACTAAAAAACCACGACTTGTTTCCGTTATGGGGATATTCGGGAAACCGTATTCCTGCAACTTGCGGCGAAGCTCAACATCGGTTAGACCCTCAAAATTTTCTAAAGACATTTCTGTAATGGAATTAATGGAAGAATTAAATAATTAAATTTTCAAAATAAAGCACTTCACGACCTACAAAAAAAAATCAATACAAAAGGGATTAATGTGAATGAGTCTTTGCGACGACAATTATACAAAAAATTTATCAAATACAATTTTTAATACTGAAATAATTTTTTTTATATTTTCTTTGTGTATTTTCAAACTACAAAATAGTTTGTTTTTATAAAATGACTGAACCGCTTTGATTGATTTTCCACATCAGTTTTTGAAAAATTTTTAAAAAGATCCAGTATTTATAAGGATTCTTCTACAAGTCGTAACATATCCTCAAGCGTGAGCTTAAATATAACCAACAGATATCCTCCAACATTCATCCTAATATCCGTCACGAGTCATATGATTTCAATAGAATGGGGGTTATTTCGCGTCGCAAAGTTGAAAATGAACGGAATTAATTCGAGCTGTTGTAGATTTTCAAATGTGCAAATTCATCAAAAACATGCCCACTAATAGCTGATACAATAAATGTTAGAACGTAATTTAACTTCTTCTCCTATCTGAGAGAAATCGTTTTTCATATTTTTTGCAGTACCAATTTATTAAAAAAAAATATATATATATTAGGTGCGCTACTAAGTTCCCGCTGTTTGCCAATAGATGCCGCCAGCAGTGTGCTAGTCGATTCTAACATGACCTAAGCTCCACAAACGAAGCTTAGACATACTTATGGTAAACAAACTGCTTCGACACACACTTGGGTTCCTTATGAGTTAAAACCAAGGGATGTTGAACGTTGTTTTTTCGCCTGTGAACAACTGATCCAGGGAAAAATGGATTCATTACAGCAATCCAAAGAAAAGAAAGTCATGTGGACTGCCCGGTCATGCTTCTACGTCGTCGCCTCGGCCGAATATTCACACCGCGAAGGTTATGCTATGTATTTGGTGGAACCAAGTGGGTCGTTATTTATTATGAACTGCTGAAACCAAGCGAAATCATCACTAGGGATCGGTATCGATATCAATTGATTAGATTGAGCCGAGCACTGCGCGAGAAACGGCCGCAATACGCGGAGAGACTAAAACCTACCTTGAAACACTAAAATGGGAAATCGAGGGCACATGGTCTAGCTGACCAGCAGTTCCATTCATATGAAAACATCAAAAAATGGCTTGATCCGTGGATAGCCTCAAAAGATGAACAGTTTTACTGCGACGGTATACGAGATCTACCAGAAAGATGGGAAAAAGTAGTAGCCAACGATGGACACTACTTTCAATGATTCACTTGTAACCATTTTTTCAGAATAAAGTTGTAATTTCGTCAAAAAATAGCGAGAACTTAGTTGCGCATCTAATATATATAATTAAAGCTACCCCTCTCTTTGGCTGAGCTACTTTTATTTGTGGAATGCAAAACCAAACATAACAGTGTATAATTCAAAAGCTAATGCATTCCAAAAGAAACGCACAATAAACGCCACCTCGAATTAAATTAAACACAAAAGAAAGCGATAGAATCGACCTTCTGCATTCAATCCACTTTAATCCAATTAATAACAAACGGGAGCTATAAGAGGGATATGGGACAGAAAACTTTAGAGATCTGAGGGCATATTTAAGAAACATCTTTTGTACCCTTCCTATTCTTGTGATAGCAAATTGGTGATAAGTCTCCAAATAAATGAAGCTTATTCCAACCTAGATCGAACAAACGTCGTAAACATTATTTCATTGTGTATGGGTCTGAGGAAGTTTGAACTGTTGCGTCCAACAAAGCCCAAGGTCAAGTATGATTTTGAGATAATATAATTGATATTACAAGAAAATTAAAATTAGAGTCAAAAATTCCTCCAAGGTCTTTGATCTCATCCACAGATTGGAGGGCAAACCTCCGAGTGTATTTCTGCCATGAAAAAGCTCCTCATAAAAATATCTGCCGTTCGGAGTCGGCTTGAAACTGTAGGTCCCTCCATTTGTGGAACAACATCAAGACGCGCACACCACAAATACGAGGAGGAGCTCGGCCAAACACCCAAAAAGGGTGTACCCGCCAATTATATAATATATATATATATATACATGAATTTTTGCACCAAGAAACGAGTTCATTAAGGTCAGTCTCAGTCTGAGTCTCATAATGAGGCAAAAATGTTTAAGTAATCTCCATACAATTGGAGGCTGGCAAATGAAAAGCATCTATTGATATCATTTATAAATAAAACGAATACAACCTTGAGATATCACAGAAGTAGCAATGAAAGGGGCAGAAGATTCACCCTCAAATGTAACAAGAAAAATCGAGTGAAAGTCTAGAGATTCCAGTTGACACAAAAGAGTTCTATGTGACATAATGAATATAATATAATATAATATAATGAAAACAGCTAGATTGGAAACAGTGGACCTGCCTCTTACAAAACCATGCTGGTTGAAAGAAATTAGAAAATTTTTCTTTAATAATAGTTTCGAATAAGTTGGAATTAGTGAACAGCTTTGAAATTGGTCTACAATTACGCATATCATATGCAGGAGAATCGTCCCGGCCACTCCCATGTGAATGGCGATCAGTAACTTTCCCCACTTGCGTGGACTTTTACATATGGAACCATCCTCGCTACGAACTCATTACCCAACCTAATAGATAATTCTAGAGAATTTCGTTTGTGCTAATCTGTTTACCAAAAACTTTGTTGTTGTACCAAAACTAGTGGATACACTAAGACTTACGTAGCTATGATCAACAAGAAGGATATTTGGTATTTTTGTAGGTGTGTATGTATGTATAACTACTGCGAATGGACCTCACAATTGCAGATGCAATAGTCCAGTTCCCAAAGTGTATGTAGATTCTTACGACATTTTTGACTCGAATTACGAAATAATAATTTGCAAAGCACTGTAAGAAATGTCCTGTTTTTGGTTTATTTGTATAATAAGTATTTTATGTACACTTGCACATTATTTAAAATTGGAAAAAAAAAATAAGTTTTACCTGCGCAGGCCACACAAACCATAGAGTGGGAGGCAACAGTAGGCTACAGTGATTGTTCCATTTCAATCAACATCTGTTTCTGATTTCAAAGAAAGTATTTTTTGACAACACAAACAGGATGCCAACCAGGACTCAATCACACTCCAGTCAGCAGCAGCAACAACCTACGCGCTGACACACAACAACCTAACTTATGCATGTATGTTGATAGATATTACTTATGTATATTTACAAAACTTCCCAACAAGAAAAATGAATAAGTCAATTCCCGCTCCAAACTCGATTTTCGTGTATTACATACCATACTTCTGGCAAATGAGTCGAAGTTCTCGGGTCGACTGGTGCTGCAGTGCTGCATTATTTAGGCAATAGAGGTAAAGCTCCACTAAAACGGATATTATCCGCTCATATAGTTATAATTACATAACACATGGGCTGAAAAATCTCGGTCCGAACACATAGATGGCACTAGTTTTATTGCATGCACCTCTTTTTCAGTCAGTACTAACCTTAAAAAGACAGCTATTAAAATTTAATTTCTAATGAGTAGAATATTACTTCGTGAGTTATTGCGCTAAAAGTGACTTTTGTTATTTTCAGAACAATGGGGGAAAATACCGTTCAAGCGAAGCAATGGCTTAAGAGGTATTATGGGGACTCCGCTCCATCAAAAACAACAATAAAATGATGGTTTGCTGACTTCAAACGTGGCCGTAGAGACACCGATGATGCACAACGCAGTGGACGGTAGCGCTAGAAAACATCAAAAAAATCCACAAAATCGTTTTGAAAAATCGAAAAGTGAAATTGTGTGAGTTAGCTGACATGGTCAAAATATCAGAGATATTGCATGACCATTTGACTATGAGAAAGCTCTGTTCAAAGTGGGTGCCGCGTTTGCTCACTGTTGACCAAAATGTTGTCATTGAATTTCGAATTGCTCCCACATCCACCTTATTCGCCAGATTTGGCTCCCAGCGACTTCTGGCTCTTTGCAGACCTAATGAAGAATGAATGAAGAGGTTATCACTGAAACTGAATCCTATTTTGAAGCGAAAGATAAACCGTTCTACAAAAGTGGTATTGAAATGTTAGGGAAACGCTGGAATGATTGCGTTGTTCATGATGGAAATTACGTTGATGAATAAACCTAAGTTTGAACAAAAAAGCGTGTTTTCTTTGTTAGGTCCGGGACTTTTCAGTCCCTGTATTATGTATATTCAGTCCTAAGAAAATGCCCTCCTTATTAGCGATGTTACATGTGGACCCTTCTTTCCATAGTGATAGCAATGCTTTATAAATAACTTCAAACTCCAATCAAAATACCGTCATATGTGACACATTTACACTTTGTGTTGTGTGACAAGTCTCTTTAGTCATTTAGATCTGGTCTTTTGGGATTCAATGAATTTTCCTACAGGTCACCTGCGCAATGTCCTACTCAACGATAAATACACGCACACATATATTTACGTAGAGACAAACGAATTGTCGGGTATGCATGAGAGCAGCTCCCATTCGATGCCAGATTTACTTACTTCGTCTTTCTATGCTTTGTACTGGCCGCAGTGAGGGCTGCAGAATGGGGCTAAAGAGCCTCGCCATCTGGCAAAAGTTAATGGTAAACAGCGGTACGGCACGGCGTGTGCTTATTTTGCTTCTTTTTGTGAATGAAATTTGGAAGCCTTGGTTGGGCAGCCTGCTGGTTTGGTGTTCACTGACTGCATTTGACGATATAAAATGAAAACGATAACAATTGCATATATGTATGTACGGATCTCTGTGCTTAAACACAATACGGTTATAAGCTTTTGCGCCTGACGCGGCATTTGGCACTTTTAAGCGCGTAACATGTGCCAATTACAGTCGCTAGACTCTGCACGAACCTTTTTCCTTACATCACAGACTTCTTCTTCGTCCTCTTTCACCAAGGCGCTGCAAGCTGTTGCCTTCAATAAAAAAAAAGCTTCAAGTTATTTTAGTATTTGGCATTTGGGTCATTAGACGACACCGGCGACATGCAAATAATAACAAACGCAAGAGAGTGTTGAGTAAGTAAAAGTTGGTGAAAGGAATTTCGACAAAATTTAGATTTTATTGTTCTTTTTTGCTAATTTTTATATATTTCGCACATTTCGCATTTCTCTGTTATTTTTGTTATATTTGCGATGCCATTTAGTATTCAACTGCCGCCATATGGAAATTATATGATACCTAAAAGCGGAAGTTTAGAAATAACTTAAGGGGTTAGGGGTAGTCAGAGGCCCGAAAAAATGATGATTTTCAGCAATTTTTTTTTGCTACTTAATTAATTTATTTAACAAAAATAAAAACATAGCATAAAAACATCATGTTTTAACTTGTCTTCACCAAAATTTCAAAAAAAAAAAATTTATAATTGCAAAAGTTATCGCTGTTTGTGTGAAGTCCGTTTCTCCAGAAGTCCCTTGCGGTGAACATCACAAGTCCTTGCAGATTCATCTAAAACCAATCGGACAAGAAAAATTAGTTTTATTAATAGATAATCTTGTGCCTGATCGAAGCTTTTTTTTTTGTTTTTCAAAATGAACAAAATGGCGGCCTCAGAAAATTTTTTCCAGATTTTAGAGAAAAAAACCAACAGTTAATTGTTAAAAAAAAATCGAAATTTTTGAAAAAAAAAAATCCTTCGATCAGGCACAAGTTTTTTATGTTTTTCAAAAGCTGTATAAATTTTATTGAAATCTACGTAGCGGTTTTTAAGTTACAGTGTTCACCAGTTTGAAAAACATAGTTTTGAGAAAAACGCATTTAAAGTTTTGCTATCGGCTCCGGAGCGGCCGAGCGCCCTTTGTTAATTGTTGAATAACTTGAAAAGTATTTGTCGGATTCACTTCAAATTTTTACACAATATTTTTAAAGCATTATACTTTAAGAAAATGCAAAAAAAAAAAAATCAATTTTTTGAAAATTCTGACTACCCCTAACCCCTTAAACAAATCAAACTCGCAGTGAATTTCAATTACTAATTAAATCCTTGGATGATCCTGCTAAATTTCTTTGATACATTTTTTATAAAAATATAGTTCATAGTATAACAAAATCTTCAAAACCAAAATTCCAAACTTTGCACAAAGTTCTCAAAAATTTTACAAATTACGAAAAAATTGTTATCACAATTTAACTTTTTAATCAGAATCTTGAAAACAATTCTAGGCATGGAGTTTTATAGCCCATTAAAGTTTAGGTGGGCATTTTCTTCCATTCTTCCTTCGGTAGTTATTTTTTTGACTTCGAACTTACACTTTATCATACTGAAATTGATTGGGATTTGGAATTTGCTACACAGTTCGGAACTTATTTTCAGAGATTTTTATTATGCAGTTTATTCGAGCAGAACTGTATTTTTACATGTGACAAAATCCACTGGTTGGGAAAAAACATGCAAATCAAAAATTAAAGACGTATTTGTTATTGTGTTTCGTATAAGCCATAATTTGTCTTATCGACAGAGCAGCGCATGCCGGGTGTTTGTTGTATTCGCCAGTATGATTGTATAAAAGAGCCTGAAGTCAGAAATAATGAAGTCTTAATAATCGGATTAAGAGAGAATCGTGTTGGATATGCTAAAAGGGAGATCAATCCTAGACTTCAATTAATACAAGCCTTCCATTGCCATGAGTACGGTGGTTGCTATCATCATCGGGCATTGCCTAATGGGAAAGCATGGGAAACATACGAATTGGTTTCACCACATTGCGATTTAGCGGGAAATTTCAGCCCAAACCAATGGTATGACAAGAGGCCTTTAGGCTTCAACGTTACCTAAACTAGATATGCTTTGAGATCATCCTGTTTAAAAAATTTACGTAAATCATCTTCATTCGTTACGGTAGCTCAATTTATATACAAGCTATTGAGTGCACAGACGGACAGACATGCAGATATAAAAGTTAATTTATAGTTAATTTAAAGTTAATTTACTTTTTTTGGTTCTTATTTTCCTCATTTATCAGTGCCAAAACAACACTTTTTTTACTTTTCACAACAAACAAGAAACTCTATCCCCAGGATTCTTCTACATCTCTGTTGCACTATTACATAAGGAAGCCATGTAAAGAAATTGATTCATGAAATCAAACTGGGACGCCGAAGGAGGAATATGAATATAGTTATGAATGGGCACATACACTTCGAGGAATGAAGATGAAGGGTTTCTGCGAAATTAATTAAGTTATAGGGTTGTTATCTAGTTCCATAGTATCATAGCGCCTTTTACAAATGAATTTCTCTAAATTTGTAATCGCATGATGTAAAGTACTGGAACTTTGAGCATGATCGGTTCCGGTGGGTGTCTTAGCTGAATGCTTTTACCATCTAAACACCGCCAATCAATGTTGTTCGTTAAACATATCTGCAGACAAGTTCGCTTTTAATCAAAACGACATTCTAACAAGTGGTTTGGAGAACTGCGCCACCATAAAGCATTTGTGTGTGGCATTCATACATTTGCACATGTGTGAGTAACTAAATACTTACATACGTTTGGCGCACGTCTAGGGCGAATGGGTTGAAAAGTAAATTTGTAAAACAATCAGCTGGATGTGAGCAGCTGTTGTCAGTTCGTTCGCGAGAGTCATACTCAACGGCTGTACGTTTCTGGCGTTGCAAAATCGATTCAGTTGTGAAAATCAAAAAGGAAAATATTTAACAATGCAATAGAATAACAAATAAAATCGAGGTGACAAGCAAGTAAAATTGCCAAGCGTAGAAAGTATCGAAGAAATTCGACAGATAGCAACGATAGTACAAGTGCTAATAAAGAATATAAAATACTTGGCGCGTCATTTGTGATTATTTCATGGTGGAACGATTAAGGTGGGTGCGTCATACAATGCGTTCAACTTAAGTAAGGCCGCGCTCACGCGAACGTTAGAGCGTGGTGTGTGTTGTTTTCTAAGTGCTTTACAGACACATACACCTATGAATTTTCATGTACATATATACATATATGTATGCATGTACTTATAAAGCTTTTCAAAGTAAATAGAAAAACAAAAACAAACCCATAGTGTGAATGCAACTATCAAAGACAGCTGCGCAGTACTGATAACAGGTGGCTGTGTTAAGAGGGTAAAGCGAACAGGAGCGGTGTGAAAACGAGTGAAGCAAGGGAAACAGCTGATCTAAACCATTTACGAAGAGGTAGGTAATCATGTGGCCAGAGAGTAGTGTGACTATTTAGTGTATGTAATGTAGACGATTTGTAATTGATAGTTGTTGTTATCGTTTCATTTCGTTTTACATCACTGCTAAGGTTAGTATTCCGTTTCGTATGAATGAATAGACAAACGTAAATATATGCACTGATGGATTTGTACACTTGTACACTATTGCAGGCTGTAGTTTTTGTATTTGATTGCAAAAATCTGTAAATCTGTTTCTATAGACAACAATGAAAGCGTGATTACACATTTAAGTATGCAAGTGGTTGCGGAAAAATGCTTGCCCATATGTTCATAAGAGCGCATATACACATGCAATTATTGTGTATATGCGCTAGAATAACTTGAGCTTTATATTTAATATCTCAGTTGAAACAGATTAATTCGGATAAAATTTCATTTCTGTTTTAAAGACTTAAAGCTGTTTTCCATTATTAACCCTGTTCCTCCATAGTGTATCTGTAAGCAATAATAGTCGAGTGCCAGAGCCGGGTAATAACAACAACAACGTTAAATTTCAATTTTGATTGGCTGCCGGCAAAGGCAGTTATATATATAATTGGCGCGTACACCCTTTTTGGGTGTTTGGCCGAGCTCCTCCTCCTATTTGTGGTGTGCGTCTTGATGTTGTTCCACAAAAGGAGAGACCTACACTTTCAAGCCGACTCCGAACGGCAAATATTTTTTATGAGGAGCTTTTTCATGGCAGAAATACACTCGGAGGTTTGCCATTGCCTGCCGAGGGGCGACCGCTATTAGAAAAATGTTTTTCTTAATTTGGTGTTTCACCGAGATTCGAACCTACGTTCTCTCTGTGAATTCCGAATGGTAGTCACGCACCAACTCATTCGGCTACGGCGGCCGCCAAGCAAAGGCAGTTATATCACACATTTAATATACTAAAGCGTGGGATGTCTATGGACGTGGGTTTTATTATAAGGCGGTATGAGCAGAGCCTTTTAGGTAAGCCTCTTCTAGTGGCGTAGGTTTGGCTTTTATGTTAGACACAGAAACGTATCCGCATAATGGATGCAATTCAAGAGGGCGAAGAATATCTTTTGTTGCACACCTCAAATGTTTCATTTGGATCTTGATTAAAATTTGTGCAATTTTTTAATATTATCTTTCATATTTTTTAAGTTAAAAATCTATATTATTAAAAAAGTGTATAAATAATTACTCATAGCTGAATATAATAATACAATAATTCATAAATATAGAGATTTTTAAAAATCATATGCGTGACTGTCTAGCTGCCTAAAGGTGTCACCAATGCAAACACATACACATGTACCAGTAGATATTTCAACTTCAGAAGTATACATATACACATTAATATGATTAATTCTTATCTAGTTCTACTAAATAAAAGACGAAAGCCCTGACAGCCAGTGATTAACACTACTTATAGGAAATATATTGTATATTTAGAAGTGTTTCTCTTGTACTCGAAATGACTAATATTGCGCAGAGTTAAGCTACTCCGATAATAATAAACGAAATAATAGTGCGGCACACCCAACTTCTCAAGTTTCACGCGGTATTTCTATTTCCATTTTATGCCCTGGGTCTTATCTTTACAAATTTTCACCTCGATGAAGACGCCTTACGCTGCGCATTTGACGAAATCAGTTTTTGTGCTAACGTAAATGTAAAGTAGATATTTGTTTAAATATCTCTGTTTACAAACAACTTTTCACTTTTCTTGTTCATATATAGTAACCTAACCTAACTTTTAATTTTTGTATACAAATCTCCGCTATTTTGACATTTTTTTCTAGTTCTCTCACACATCTCATCTACATTTACGTCGCAGCAAAATAACGCTCATGTTTTCACTTCAATCCGCGCAAGCTTGATTCAGTCTTGAACATTCATGTATGTATACATACATACATACATATGTACGTATGCATTTGCATGGGTACCCTCTGCAGTGAGAGGTCAAACTGCGCAGCAAACATTTTAGTTCAGCAACTGGTAATTGATGGAAGAAGTTATACTAGCTCCAGAGTGACCAGAATTGT
Organism: Anastrepha ludens; assembly: GCF_028408465.1. NCBI lineage: Eukaryota > Metazoa > Arthropoda > Insecta > Diptera > Tephritidae > Anastrepha > Anastrepha ludens. The sequence goes on from NC_071502.1 coordinate 78,210,614, forward strand.
GCCAGTTGCAAAATATCCAATTAGCGTTGTATTGAAAACAAATATTCTTCTATTAAATAAGAATGATTCAAACGTACGGAAGTTCAGACAATCAATCCCAAAAATTCAATGTATTATTATTTCAAAGGTTGCCCGTGTAATCAATCGAAAAACAATCTATACGATAACAAAGTATTTAAGGAATAGACAAAATGTTACCGATTACTGTAATTTTAGAAAACTGTACCTGATTTAATATAGTAAATAAAACATTTCATAATAATAATATAATAATTCAAAATAGATTTAAATTTGCATTTATCAATTTGTATTTACTGTTTCAACTCGCCCAAGATTAGGACTATAATTTTTGCTATCTATTATGAACAAGTTTATTTTATGTTTATACAGATACTGACAGTTGGCATTTCGTAGCGCATGGCCATTTTAAATTTACAACAACAACAAAAAATACGAACTAAGCAAACTGGTAGTATAGAGAATTTGCATATAGAAAAGATGCGTTCCTTAACATTTTTACCATTTGAAGTGATCAGTTATTTTGGATTGAAAATTTTTCCTCTTTTACCCTCCAACAAAATTTTCCAATACATAAGAGTCCTATGCGCTTAAGTAGGAAAGCTGCGGCACTCTGGTTCCTGCAAGGAAGTGGGGGAAAACACAACAGAAAACGGGAGCGGAAAAGGCTTTGTGTTGGCGCATTTCAACTCCAAAGCCATCGAGTGGGGTATGCCAACTACGAATTCAAGAGGCAGGAGGGTTCTGGATATGGCGGCCAGGCTCGGATTGACGATAATGAACACAGGAGGAGTAACCACATTTAGAAGACCCGGTTGCGAAGAAACAACACCAGATATCACGCTCGTATCTGGTCGCATTGCTGGACTAGTAAAGACATGGAAAGTCCCCGAAGACTTCACGGGCAGCGACCACCAATATATTTCGTTCAGAGTAGAACATAAGGGAACACCCAGAGCGAATATAAGGAAATTTGGTATTCGGAAGTGGAATGTATCAAAGCTTGACCGAGGAATTGATAATAGACACCGTTGATGCACATTCCCGCGGAGATGCAACCCTTAAAAGCGTCACAGAAGTGGTGAGAGCTTCAACGCTTCGCATCAAGCTTGTAATAAAGCGATGCCGACTCTGACAAAGAAAAAACATAAAAGCTCTGTTTATTGGTGGACGGTAGAAATAGCCGAATTGGTAGGTGAATGTCTTCACCACAGATGGAAATACACTAGAGCCAGACAAACCCGTCAAACCACTGAGGACGCAGACGCATACAAAGTGGAATGAAGCAGCTAAAGGCCTCTATTGCAAATAGCAAGAAAGAAAAATCTGAGGAACTACGGGCAGATCTAAATATGGACCCCTGAGGCTTGGGTACAAGATTGTTGTGAAGAAACTGGGAGCCAGAATACCTACACTGGAACTAAGCCCGAGTCCAGGTCACGAATTCAAAGAAGGCATTAAGCGTCAAATAAACGTGACAGAAGAGTCTCTAGTCACTACTCAAGGAGATTGCAAAAATGCGACCACAAATCACAAAAAGCAGCAACTCGTGTTAATAAGCGAGAAGAAAGGCAACCTGAACCTCCCATCAGCATATCAGCTAATATGCATGCACGACACAGCAGGCAATCTCCTTGAAATATTGATCAAGCTTCGTTTGGGCGCAGCCATAGATAACACTGGACTATCAGCAAAACCTCAAGGCTTTAGATGCGGATAGTCTAAAATAGGGGCAATCGAAGCTGTTATAAATAGCGTAGGAGCAGTGCGACAGGGCAGTATAAAATCCAGAAGCGTAGTCCTTCTTACCACCTTAAATGTAAGGAACGCTTTCAATAGCATAAAATGGGCGGACATATTGGCTGCGTTAGAGTTAAAGTTCGAAAGCGGCTCAATACCGATAGATTTACTAGCTTTTTAAAGGAAAAGTTGTGGGCATTAAATAAAGAGGGAACGGAAGAAAGAGCTAGCAAACCTTCAGCGCACGAAATAAAGGATGAAACGCTAAGACTATGGCAAGACCACTGGATTAACGAAACACGCGTCAGATGGACGGCTAGACTCATAAAAGACGTCGCCACACGGAAAAGTAGGAACTTCGGTGAAGTAAGTTTTTGTACAATCCAAATGCTTTCGAGGCACGGGTGTTTCCAGAAATACCTGTTCAAAATAGGGAAATGTGAACACCCCACATGCATATACGGTGAAGCTGCCGAAGATGACCCTGAACACACATTCTTCCAATGTATGCGTTGGGAACAAGAATGTCGAACGCTGGAGAATGCAATCGGTCATATAACAACTGAAAATGTAATCGACAAGATGCTGAGTAGTTCAATCCGTATAAAAAAGAGGGACCTCGACGCAGGCACTTATGCATAGACCTTTGTAATGAAGAAGATTGAACGCCACTCTGAAGCAATGCAAAAGCGATGATGCATTCGGTATTTTAAACACCCTCATCCGCAAAAAAAAAAAGTACGAAAGTTTCAATTTCAAATTAGCAGGATATTACGGCCCACCTACAATCACAAAAAACGTCAACTCTGATAAATATGAAACATAGGTGAGCCAGCAGCCAATATGGGTATCCGTTACAATTTACACTGTCATAGTTGTAATTAACCGGAGGAAAAGCAAACTGTCTTCCACTTGCTATGTAAATGCCCTGCCCTTTGGAAGGAGAGAATTCCAACACTTGGTAAACCACTGTTCGAGAGTCTCCAACAACTCTCAGGCTTAAACGTAAACAACCTAATGAGGTTCTTAAGCCGCACAGACTGGATATAGTCACGGTGTAAAATAACCCTTAAACAAGTTGGTAGCGGGGACACTAACCAAATAAAAGAATTGCAAGTAACTTTTTTAATTGTTCTATGAAACAATTAATAATAATAATTACCCTACTTTGTTCATAATTGAGTACAATAGTACTCTTAAGAAAGGAATGGTTAATCGTTTTGGCGCACTACCGGTCAAATAGGTCACAAGAGCCTCGGAGTACAAAAAGGTATATTTTACGATAAAGTAGACTTAAGTAACTAAATCGAAAAAGGTATTATAATAAGGCTATAAAATAAAAATTGTATAAGAATTCTTTGATTTAGAATATTTTTGATAGAGTTGACACCTATGAAAAAAGCTAAAACGAAACAAAACTGAATTCAAATTAGATACTATAAAGTGAATACTAAATATCGATTCCAGTCAGGAATCCATGTGATTTAGCTTGCATTAATCCCGAAATCACGGAATTACTTTCAAAATATCCCGAAATTCGGGAAATCGATATTTTTAAAGTTTCGGAAATACTGGAATTGGCTTGTATTAATCTTTAATTACCTTAATCACTACTTCTTCTACACACGGAATTAAAACTTTCCGCTAATATTAGCATTATCCCGATAAGAAACGATGTGTTTGAGCATGCTTTATCAGGCTATTTGTTTTAAAGGTTGCCATCTATTAAAAAATCGAAAACTATAAAAGTTAAATAAAGACAAAATTTATAAAAAACCCTGCGGAGTTTATTCATTCATTTACTCTTTCGGAAGTGGTTTGAACGGTTTATGCGTCCCATGCTCCGATGCATTAGAACAATAAAAGGATTTAATAATACTTCATATTCGTTGGCTCTAATTTCGTTGTTCAGTGTTTTTTTTTTGTAGTCCGTACGAAATCATACATTACCATATTTACTTTACTCTCTTTTCCAAACTGGAAACCGAATAGGTTTGGTGGTGAACGAGGACAAAACGTAGTACGTCCTGCCAACAAACAAACAGTCGGCCCACTCGCGTGTCGGCACCCACGTCACTTTTTACAGTTATGATTTCGAGGTTATAGAAGACTTCGTAGTCGTAAAAGACTTCAGCCTTGAAATCCAACGAAGAATCTCTCTTTCCAACAAGTGCTACGATTGTATAGTAAAGTCCTTTCCCGATGAACGAAAATAACACTCTACAAGGCTCTCATCATGCCCACCCTATAGTATGGCGCAAAAGCTTGGACGGTAACAACATCCGTTGTGGCGTCCCTTGGTCCGCCTGTTGTGCGTTGGAAAGGTCAGGTGGAGAAGAACTTGGCTTCTCTTGGTGTTTTCAACTGGCGCCGGTTAGCAAGAGAAAGAAACGATCTAAACGCGCCTTGTTAATCTCGGCCAAATCGCTTAGAGGTTATCGCGCCAGTCAAGAAGAAGAAGAATAATAAAATAATAAAAAAATATGATCAAAAACACTTTTATCACTGTTTCTCAGAAATTTTTCAAAATGATAAAAGGATATCTTCGCATGCAGCACATCATCATCATCATCATCATCTTTTGGCTCTACAGCTCTTTGTGAGCTTTGGCCTGCTGCACGATTATAAAGCCTTTCCTATTCAACAGTCACCCTCTCCTACACGCTGGTACATCCTGTCGATAACAAACGAGGCACTGACGACCGAATATGGGTGGTATAACCCTATAACCACTTGGTTGAACTCCAGCCCCACTGACGTAGGGCTGACAACCCACTCAGCGGAAACTTATTGTCATGAAAGCTTCGCCTGCATGCAGCACATATTTTTGATTATTAGTTTTTACTTAAATTCATAAAACAATTAAAACGAATTCAGTGTTAATTGCAACCACTACACTGTTAATTTTTTACAATTGTTAACTTTTAATTGTGCTTAGAATTAAAATTTGCCCAACTTTGTCCTAACCGAGCATACTTATCTCAGTAAGAAAATAACATACGGACGTATATATATGTATGTATTTACATATGGCTACAAAAATTGTTCGCTATAAAGAAAAATCCCCATATGGAAATTTGGTATTATAGTATAAAAACAAAATACACTAAAAGCGTAACGAGAAAGCTACATTCTCACTTTGGATTCGCAATAGAGAAGACTTCGTTACTCAAAAGCTTATTAGAGAGAAATTTGGTGTTAGTAGGTTGATGGTAGGGCACGTAAACGCATATACACATATACACATAGACCTAATAATCGAATAATGAATGGAAATACACTTGTTAATTATATTGCGTATGACAGTACCAATCGTTCTGCCCTTCAATGTTCCCTTCTAGCGTATTTCTGTAGAATTTTCTGCTTAGTAATTTTTACCTGCTTTGAACACTGGAGCTGCTGTCAAATCTATGATGTGTATGGATCTACACACATCCATACGCACTCAACAAAAATACTTCTGCATAGTTGTTACCTTTGCCAACACTAAAGTCGATACAACTGCGTTGCGTTTCGAATACAAATTCATTGAAGAAGTCGAGGTCCACTAAATTACTAGACCTTCCCTCACATGTGTATGTGTACGTACGTAGTTACCGGCAAAGCTGCTTAGGCACTTCTAACCACATATACAAGCATATGTGTTCCACATACATACATACATGTATACTTGGTTTTTTGTTTGCGAAGATGCCAAGCATGGTTTTACAGGTATGTATGTATGTATGTATATATGTGCGTAAATACCAAATAAAGCCAATATTGCCTTGTGCTTACCAGTTTGAAAATGACGGTGCGGCAAATTGTGATTTGATCGCCGCTTGTCTCGCTTTTAATGCGAATGCTTACTTTTTGTCATTAATTAAGGTTCTCCTATTTATGACTAAAAAAAAAAAACGAAGTAATATTGCATTCATTTAGAGTATTCTGTTAATTGTTACTTATACAGTTAGTAAGTTGTGCAGTTTTTATGTGTGCACTCATTAATAATTTCCACTAATTCATTTTCTGGCAAAAGTCCATAGTCAAAATTGGAGCATTCATACTTACACATACCCATATGCACGTATGCTCACAAGCTCAAATCATAAATATAAACAGTTATGTGTTATCGCACAGACAAATTCACTTCTGATTAGACACAGTATAGAATTCCATTAACAAACTTAACCAAACTAAGTGACAAGTGTAATTTTTCGACAAATGCCCAAATTTAGAAGCTAAGACTAATTTGAAGCCTGTGAAATATGTTATCATACTTTCTAGATTGTCTAAAATGTCTATGACAGTGAAAAAAATAATTAAATTATGCAAACCTATATACATACATACATATGTACATACATAAATTATGAAAGTATTTACTTAGTAAAGAGCTGGCATTGCTTTCGATTTCCTCTACTAAAGGGTTTTTCAATTGGCGCGGGTCGATTTTGGCGCTCTGTGGCAGCCATTTTGTTTTGGTGACATCTGTCAAATCTTTTGTTTATTATTCAGTTGTTTATGCCAAATCATCATGGCAAGCTACGCGATTGAACAGGGCGTTCAAATGATAAAACTTTATTATCAAAATGAGTGTTCATTAACACAAACGTTGCGCGCATTGCGCCCATTTTTCGGTAGACGTGGTGGCCCTTCCAATTTCTTATGTCCCATATTGAGCCATATGGGCCTAGACGACATGTGGTTCCAGCAGGACGGCGCTACATGCCACACAGCAAACGCCATTTTATTCCATTTCAACATCTACCCGCCCTTATTGAAAAACCCTAAGTAGAAAATAAAATAACCTTCTTCTCCAATCCCCAAATTCCTCTCACTTCTTCCTACATGCAGTTTTGCTCGAACATACAAACGTATACGAGTTCGCTGGAGGGCTACAAACTTTGATTTTATGACGTAAATGTGCAGAACGAAATTTTTTTCAACTTTTAAGGTCCTGTTATTTGCTTATTTAATATGCCTTTGTGCTTCGAAATCGATATATAATGATATTAAAGGCAAAGCATAATTAGCTTAGCTACCATTTTGTTATGAAGTTCCGATAGCAATCTCAAAGTCCATAAGATATAGTTTTTGCTACAATATAACGTAGCATATGTATGTACCTGTAGCCACAACTGCTACTAAATCTATTAAAATAATAGATAAGCCTGCAGAACGTGTTAGTTCATAGGATCGATCTTATGTCAGTGGCATGTAAACGAAAATTGACCAACGTAGAACGTGCCAGCAGTCGCAGCCCCCAAATTCATTAATGGGTGAAATATTGTTTTACCTCGCAGAATCGTGTCAGCTAATGGATTTCTTCTAGATAAGGCTGCCCCTCGGCAGGCAATGGCAAACATCCGAGTGTATTTCTGCCATGAAACAGCTCCTCATAAAAAAAATATCTGCCGTTCGGAGTCGGCTTGAAACTGTAGGTCCCTCCACTTGTGGAACAACATCAAAATGCACACCACAAATAGGAGGAGGAGCTCGGCCAAATACCTCACAGAAGTGTTGGCGCTAATTGTTTATTTCGTTTTTTTACCGTACTTGTATGAAAAAGTTTCACATTTTTCTTAATATAATTGAAAATATTATTTTTTTATTTATTTATATGTAAGAGTAATAGTTATAAATAACCAATACACTAAAATTTAACAAGGACTCTGGCTACCAAGGCCTTCGGCTTGAGATTTATACTTATACGACTAATTTTAGATAATTTACATTAAGTAGGTATTAAAATCAAAAACTCGGTCGGATGAAAGTAACAATAATTTTATATATTTCCTTTAGCTAAGATTTGAAATTTAAGGAAAGCGTTAATATTATCTGAGTTTGCTAATTTTAGATGGTCAGAGGGTTTTGCGGCTGCCAAAAACTGTTGTTCGGATCTGACTTAGGCCAGGGCTTTCGTCCAGAAGATAATTGAAAATAATTAATTATAGAATTTCAGAAAAAAAAATTGTTTCTTTTCCAAACTGGGTTCTTTTCTTCAATTTTTACCTTCAGTCTTAAAAGTTACAATAATATTCAGAATTTACTGTTTTACTAACTCGTCTCGGAGCCCAAGATTCAGGTTCTCACCACCCTTCGCCTCTTGTTTTGACTTAAGTATTATTTTGGTGAAAGACCCAAGTTTCACCCATAGTGATGAATTCACGCACAAAATCCTCTTTATCCTTTCGAAAACGCTCTAAATGTTGTTTAGAAAATGGCATTCCAATTGTTTTTGTTCCATTGTTTGTACCGATTTACACGGGGAAGCATTTGGACGGGAAACGTTTTGTTCATGGGAGAAGGACATATAGGGGAGGGAAAGCGCTTTTTGTTTCCCGTGTTGACGACACTATTTGTGCTTCTTATTTGTATTGTCAAACTTAAATAAGTAAACGTCAAAAGCAATGAATCTTGCCGAAAACAATTTTGCCCACGTGATCGCGACTGAAACATTAAAAGAGAATTTCCAGTGTCTCCCTTTCCAGATGTCTCTGTGTGTAAATAGGGACATGGCGAATGCGGCACCCATTATGCTCACAGCTTTCGGGAATCTAATACTTCAGTCAAAATATTGCTTACACTGCCCAATGAGATGCTTAAATCTCTTTCAGTCATTCGACGATTTTCCAGTACGCCTTCTGGTATTGTTGCTGTTATACGTTCTTCTCGTGAATCGAAGATCAAAGCTTATACGACCACGTTTACTATAATTTCAGCAACCCATCTTGCTGCTATACTAATCGATGGTGAAAAGTCCTTATACGCTTTCAACAATCGTTCATAAATGTCCTTTGCTTTTAAACTTTCCAAAAATAAAAATTCAATGGGTCAGTGATACTTGATATTTTCCATTGCAGAAAATATTGCGACGTGCCAAACAAAAAATTAAATGACAGATTGTAATGAAGTTAAAATACGTTCATATAAAGAGTGCACCGATATAACGAAAAAAGTAGGCTAGTAGCAAAGTTCTCACTCATTGAGCAAACTAGTCGTATATTATGTTCATGAATCAAACATTTTCGCTTGCAATTTCCTGGGAATGGAACTTGCTGATCTGGCTTCACGACTTCCAAGTATGTATTGTGGAATCGTTCGCATTTTCTCCTTTTCACCTCCATTTTGGCTGTAGCACAACCGACTTCAATAAACACAAAACTGCCAATAAACTTGTTGAAGCGATTATCCGCCTTTAAACCGCTGTAAACAACGTGAGGTATGGCTCGCCAAAGACATCCAGCGGAAACAAAATTTTCATCAGTTGCTCTCCATATAATGTTTATGAGTTAATATACTTCACACTCTGCAAATTTTATTATACATATGGAAACATTTATGCTTTCAAAATAAAATTAATTAAAAATAAATTTATAGCTATAAATAAAATTATGGCAAAATAAATTTAAATAGAAAACATTTATAAAAATAATAAATAATAAATAAAATAAAAATAAATAATAAAAAACATTTATAGCTATAAATAAAATTATCTTCAACGTCAGGCCCGATGAAAAATGCTGGATTTTGTAGGAATAACTCAGCGATATGTCCATAAAATTACTATTGTTTTTGTTGTATTAATTAGCTACTGAAATCAAACGTTAGCAGAAACATATCTACAGCAAAATTACAGCGGCGCTATTGAAAAAAAGTTGAAGGGGGAACGCCACTGTGAAAATTCAAAAAAATCATTTTTTTTTTGCATAAATTGTTAGTATAACTACTCAAGAAAATATGGAAAAAATTTTAAAGCGGAATTCGCTTTATACCCGATTCTATGGGCACTTAAGTGAGCGCGCGTCGGTTCGGCCGACATTTTTAGTTTTTTGATTTCAGATGATTATTCATTGCTGTATCGCTACCACCAAATGACGTCATTTTTTTTAACTCGTTACGTTTATTTACATATATTTGTTAATTTTCAATATTTTGCAACATAGTTTAATACATATATAATAAATTGCCATTTGTCCGATCGTCGAATAATCATTCCTACTTACAAACAAAAGTTCCCAACAATAGACTATTTTTTGACCCCCCACAGTGGAGTTCCCTCTTAAGGTAGTAAAACCTCTTGTGGTTGAAATTATTAGTAGAAATAAGTGCAAGTTTTGTAAATTCGGTACATTAGCATACATACGTACGTACATGGTTTAAGTACTTCATAACGGATTTTAAATAGCGCCCTAAAAATGTTGTTCCAATGCAAAAATATTTTTAAGCTTTACATTTTTATGATGGCTAAATTGAGCAGCGAGCAAAGTTAGGAAACTATTAAAATCCAAAAATTTTTAATTTTTTAGAGACACCTACTCCAGTTTTTGATCGTAATGACACAGTCCAAACACTCAACATGAACAAACTTTAACAATAATGTAAGGGAAGCCTCCAGGCTTCACATTGCTTAAAATTGGTTTAATTGTTTCACAAGCACTTTAGGCAAACAATTTTACTAGGGGTCACCGAAGATGAAAAGCTGTTAGCGATACTACGGGTGTGTAAGAAAACTTGGTGCAAACTAACGGGAACACAGTTAATCAGGTCAAGAGACCTTAAGTTTAAGGCACTATTAAGTGGCCGGACAATCTATTTCCATACCCTCAAATCTTTAAGCTGTCTGCTATGGTTTCTATGAAAGGTCTGTCTGCTATGGTTTCATCCAAGACTTTGTTTGCTTTTTCTTTGTAAAGTCAGACGGCTACTTGCAGCCACATTTACTGGTGGATCGATGCTTAAAGCGAATGCATGGAAGTAGCACACTAAAGCTTCCTTTCTTTATGTAGTGACCTAGGACTCCCGTTGGTTACCGCATGTGAAACAAACGATACTCACATTGCCCAGAGAGCGCATACTCTGACATAAATATAAGTATATACTGTGAGCAAAATGTAAGGTGAATTTGGTTGTAAAATGAAAAATCTTTATTTATTCTTGTAAATCAATTTCATCCCCTCCAAAATAATCCCCTCTCGATGAAATACACTTATGTCAACGATTTTTCCAATCCCTGAAACATGCCAAATAGTCCATTTCCGGTATAGCCATCAGCACCTTCTTCGATTCAGCTTTTATCTCCTCAATCGACTCGAAACGCGTTCCCCGGAGTGGTCTCTTGAGTTTTGGGAATAGCCAGAAGTCACACGGAGCCAAATCAGGCGAATACGGTGGTTGCGGAACGATATGCGTGGAATTTTTGGCGAAATGGTCACGAAGAACGAGTGCAGTGTGAGACGGTGCATTATGGTGATGCAAAAACCAAGAGTTGTTGGCCCATAATTCTGGTCTTTTTAGTCGAATTGCTTCACGTAAACGACTCAAATAATATTCCTTATTACACAGTTTGGCCAGGTGGAAGGAATTCATAGTGCACCACACCACGAAAATCGAAAAAAACTGTCATCATGACCTTTATTTTTGAACGACTTTGACGTGCTCTTTTCGGTCTGGCCTCGCCTTTAGCACGATATTCGCTTGATTGGTCGGTTGTTTCAAGGTCGTAAGCATAAATCCAAGTCACATCTCTCGTAATGATGCATCTGAGCTTGTCCTGATAGTCTGAAAGCATTGTTTCACACACATCAACGCGACGACTTTTTTCCAAGAAATTGAGAGTTTTCGGTACCAAACGAGATTTGACTTTTCGTAGGCCCAAATGGTCTTTCAAAATGGTTTTCACAGATCCTTCTGATATTCCGATCATATCAGTAAGGTCTTTAACAGTCAACCGACGATTTTTGAGCACTAACTCCTTCACTTTATTGACGTGTTGGTCATCTGTTGACGTCGATGGTCGTCCGGAGCGCTCCAAGTCATCAACACGTTCTCGACCCTCTTTGAAGTCTTTGTACCACTTATAAACATTTTTCTGCGACATGGTCGAAACACCAAATGCCTTCTGCATCATGCTAAACGTTTCCGCAGCCGAAATTTCATTCCGCAAAAAAAATTTGATGCACTTCTCTGCTCAATCAAATCAGACATTGTAAAAATCGAAAAATGCACTCTTGGTCGTTTGGTAAACACAAGCGTAAATATATTACTGATAATGGCATTCGCATGAAAGTTGGTCCAGATGTTATTAACAGTGCTGCCAACTCATGAAAAAAATAACTAGAGCGAAATTTTAATCCCGCGAAGTTGGACAAATAAATTCACCTTACTTTTTGCCCGCAGTACAATCCTTCTCATATATAAAGGAATTGCTGTTGTTTGTATTTTCTAAATATTTGGAGACATTCTATTTCAGATTGAAACTGAACTATAATGCAAGTTTTGTTGGTGCTTAACTTTAGGCAACGAAATGCCACACGCCTTGCCACAATCCTTTCCGGAGTGTTTGCCCTCATATTGTTCAAAGACAGCGTTAAAGCATGCCTGATTCTAGGAGCTGCATTGGCGTTATTGCTCAGGAATCCAACCTTTGTCTACGCTTTCGGGACCACTATTAAACGGGATATTGTGTAAGTGTGTTAACCTATCTAACTCTACAATAAGTGTTGGTATATTTGTATGTATGTATGTATTTCAACTTTCAGAGCGGGATACCGTTTCGTCCGGCTGAATCTTTTCATAATGTTTATGGAACGGAGGCAATGGGCTATAGCACGCATATTTCAAGAACGCGCGAAAATGCATCCTCAAAAGCCATGCTTCATAATGGACGACCGATCATTAAGCTTTCAATGGGTGGAGGATTATACTAACAAAGTGGGCGCTTATTTCAAAGCGCGCGGCCTGCAACGAGGCGATAGCGTAGCTTTGATCATGGAAACTAGACCAGAGTATGTGTGTCTCTGGCTGGGATTGTCGAAGATTGGTGTTGTCACAGCATTAATCAATTCACATTTGCGGCGTGAAACGCTGCTGCATTCAATACATGTGGCAAATGCACAAGCCATTATTGTAGGCACCGAACTTACTAAAGCATTCGAAGAAATTTACGACGACATAGAGATCAAGGCGTTACCAGTGTATCAATATAGTGATGATGAACAACGAGATATTGATAACTTTAATCTCTTAAACGGTAAATTTGACAACTCCCTGTGTCTAATGGGCATTAACACAAACTGATTTTATTGCCTACAGGTGCTATTGACCTCTCCAGTGCCTTGCAAGTGCACCCGGTTGAAGATCTGAGTGCGAGTATTGCCCTTTGCAATCCTAAAGACAAACTACTCTATGTGTATACGTCGGGCACTACGGGCATGCCGAAGGCCGCAGTTATAAATAATCTAAGGTAAGTAAATTTAAATAAATGCATGTACGTGTGTATGTATAACTTTTCAATGCAATAAATTAAGTTGAAAATCTACAATTGAATTGAATGTGCACAGGTACTTGTTTATGGCCAGCGGAATCTACCATATGCTCGCGCTGAAAACCAGCGATGTCATATATAATCCCTTGCCACTTTATCATACTGCAGGGGGTATTCTTGGAATTGGAAATGCCCTGGTGCATGGATGTACCATCGCCATGCGTAAAAAGTTTTCTGCATCAAATTTCTGGAAGGATTGCATCAAGTACGATTGCACAGTGGCGCAGTACATTGGTGAATTGTGTCGGTATCTTCTATCCACGCCACCGAAACCAGAGGACACACAACACCGTCTACGCTTGATGTACGGCAATGGTTTGCGTCCACAAATTTGGTCTCAATTTGTATCCAGATTCAACATTCCAAACATTGGCGAGGTCTATGGATCCACTGAGGGCAACTCGAATCTTGGTATACGAATTGTGTAAATATTCTATCAAACAAAGAGAAATAAGTTTTGTGTGACTTTCAAACCTTTCAGCCAATATGACCAATCAAGTGGGTGCTGTAGGTTTTGTGCCACTCATTGGGCGTTATTTTTATCCCGTACAAATTATTAAATGTGATGAGGAGACAGGTGAACCCATTCGAAATGCTAATGGCTATTGCCAACGCTGTTCTCCTGGTGAAACCGGGTTGCTAATAGGTAAAGTGAATCCAAGACGCGCGGCGACTGCCTTCAATGGGTATGCTGACAAGAAGTCGTCGGAAAAGAAGCTGTTGCGAAATGCATTCAGGGAAGGTGATCTCTTCTTTAACTCTGGTGACATGGTGGTTGGCGACATCCTGGGATATTTCTATTTCAAAGATCGCACTGGTGATACATTCCGTTGGCGTGGTGAAAATGTTGCAACACAAGAAGTGGAAGCGATTATCACAAATATCGTTGGACTGCAAGATTGCGTCGTCTATGGTGTAGATGTAAGTAGCGCCTTTAAAAAAATGTGCTTTAGTTCTTGTATAATGTTGCATAGGTCCCCTACGTGGAAGGCAAAGCGGGAATGGCGGCTATAGTAGACCCCGATCGCAAAGTAGACATGCAACATCTATCAGCAGGAGTGCGCGGCAGTTTGCCGGCTTATGCACGGCCACTTTTCATCCGATTGATGAATGATATACCGCGTACTGCTACCTTTAAACTAAAGAAGAGAGAGCTTGTACGAGAAGCTTTCGATATTCATCGAACTACAGATCCTATCTATTATTTGAACAAAGATGGTATATATCGATTGCTAACACAGGAGCAATTTGAGGATTTGTTACATGGCAAAGGCGGACTGTAAAAACAAATAATTGAACAATATTCTAAAAATAGTTGGAAAGTGAAATTTTAATGGTGGCATTTTGGATTGTGAAATTATTTGTACACAAAGAGTTGAGTGCAATAATGTACAAAATGAACAAATTTAATGGCCTTAGTCCTTAGTCAATGTAAAGTTCCATATCTAGCGCTGGCTGTCATATTTGAAATGTCATAAAGAAGTTTTGTTTCAGGGTAGTGTTGATATCAAAAATGTTTAACGAGTGTGTGAATATTTTAAAATGAAATTGATTGATAAATAAGAATGCGGTTTTGTAAGTTTAGAGATATAAATACATGTATATAATACAACAACTGGTTACCCCTGCATGTTAGTACAATCTTGATTTTAATGCAATAATCGAGATAAAATGTAAAGAATATTTGTTGAACGAAAAAAAAAAAATGTATTGCCGTATTTTACAAAGCTTCTCACAAAATCTTACTATACTATTTTTAAAGAATATGTATTAGTTTTCCAACCGATTTCAAGGTTATGAAATATTGAACTCTCTGTAGTATTTTTTACAATTTAATGTTATTGGTAATAAGAAAGAAAATAAAATTGCAGAAATTACGAAACACGGTGGAGTATTTAAATATCTCAAGTCCACCAAAATGAGAAAGGTAAGAAATTATAGCTTAGTTTGCATTGCAATTATATCATAACTAGATAAATGAGTACAATTAGCCATGTAGTCTATTAGTTTTTTCCCGAATACTCTTTGTTTAGCTTACAAACACCTATCACACGAAAGTTATATAAATCCTACTTGCACCTATGCATCCTATGCACAGTTTTTCTTTTATAAATACATTTTGGCGCACACACTTCATAACGCATACTGGTGAGCAAGAAATGACAAGGAGACGGTGCTGCATAGCTTTTAAGTGCTGCGAAATTGTTGACGCAGAGTTCAGAATTACTGCTGCGACGACGAAACTAAAAAATGGAGAGAGAACAATGTTTCAATTCCTAATCAATTGATATAACGATCAAGAACGAGAATTCTTCAAAATCAATGAGGGCCTTTGCGAGAGGCTTAATGTTTCTGAGGGTCTTATAAGACGGTTTGTCTTTGTAGATACGAGGGAATAAAAAGAAGTCATTCCGGGCCAAGTCAGGACTATACGGCGGATGACCCATTAATTCAATGTTTTGGGTGCTCAAAAATGCAGTTGTTTGAGCCGATGTGTGAGAGCTCGCATTGTCCTGGTGAAGAGTGATCCGTCTTTGGCGATTGGTTTTCCTAATTTCTTGGAAGAAAACTGGCAAACAAATGGTTGTGTGCCACTCAGAATTTACTGTTCTGCGTTGTTCTAGTGGTACGGTTGCGACATGTCAAGATTTTCCGAAAAAACAGGCGACCATTTGCTTGGAAGTGCTTCGTGCGCGTACAACTTTTGTTGGATTTGGCTCATCTTGAAATACCCATACAGTCGACTGCTGTTTACTTTCGGGCTCATACGCGTAAATCCATGTCATAGACGTGTTTCGAAGCCCCGCGATCGTATTTTTTGAGCATTTCCTTCGACCAATCCACACGAGCCTTTTTTTGAGCGATTGACAAATTGTGTGGGATCCAACGCGAACAAATTTTTTTGACAGTCAAATGTTTATGCAATTATGAATGTATGCTGGTCCCACTAATGCCTAAGATTATCTCAATCTCACGATAGGTCACATGACGATCTTGCAATATCAGTTCGCGCACAGCATCAATGGTTTTCGGAACAACTAATTTTGGACGACTTTCACGAAATTCGTTTGGAGTGAACTACGACCACGATTGAATTCACCATACCATCGATAAACACTGGTCCTTGATGGAGCTTCATCGCCAGTAAATGAATTAAGTTCATCCATGCAATGTTGCTGAGTTAATCCACGTCGAAAGTTGTAAAAAATAATCGCGCGAAAATGTTCACGATTTAATTCCATTTTTGGACCGAGATGAATCTTTTAACTTACTGTAAACAACACAAATAGCGCTGGTATTTCAAAACGTTCTGAGTACGTAAAAGCCAGAAAATGTCAAACTTTGCGAAACAGCTGTCAGTTGCCAGATTCCAACACCAGGGTTGCCAAATCCTGCCAAATAAAAGGCACCCCTCGTATAAATCCGGTGCAATGCGCAGAAAACAGTTTATGTCGGAGAAAACATGAGAACAGGAAAATTAAATACCCTAAAACGCCTGAGATGTTATTAGTTTTTTTTTTCTTTTCGAAAAAAATGTTACCAAAACCAATAACCAAGGCCAAAAGACCAACCACAGAAATTACCAGAATGATAGATGGCAATGTTATAATCCTACATAGGTTCATATTGTTATGCCCATTGTTAGGTTTTAGATGTTGTGGGCAACAATGGGCATGCGATGCCACCATAGTTATTTACTTAAGGATTTCGCATGAATTTTGCTGCATACATCGAGGTACTAGAGATAGTAGTGAAACGCTGGTTTAATATTATACGCGGTGTCAGCCCATACATCTGTCAATAAGGCTATGCTCCTTAACACAAAGCGCTGGCGACACAAGATTGGATAGCTGAAAATATGGATGATGACATAACACCGAACTTATGTCCGCCCAACTCCCCAGCCCTTAATCCCCTGAATTACTACGTATGGGGCGTAGTTGTGCATGAAACCAATCAGTATCCCCATAGCACCATTTCTTCTGAAAACTACAATTAATACCGTTATGGCCAATATGAATAAGGAGCAATTGATTCGGGCATGTAATCGCTTATTTACCCAGATCAATGAGGTTATTGCAGCAAATGGATATTTTATTGAATGATTTTTTTAGATTTTTAAGTTAATATTGTGTAAAAATACGTGAAGTTTGATTAAATTTTAAAGGTAATTATATTATCAAGCTCGTCAAATACCGTACGCAGCCTTTATATACATATACTTATATATTATTGTATATATTAGTGCGGATAATTTTTTTCGATATCGTTTCTAGTGGGCTCAGATTTTATGAAATTACAAGATGGCGCAAAAGTAACCTTGCGATGTTTTTTGGCTGTAATTTAAAACAAAAATGAAAAACTTTGATTCCTCTTGTGGATTATTTTTATTTGGTCTTTTAATTTTTTTTACATCAAGTCGAGAATATGATGTCATGTAAATGGCCGCCGCCACAGTTGATTGCCATTTGAGCCCTTTTTATGGCATTTTCCATCGCTTTGGCCAAAACTTCCGGCGATAGGTTCTCACATTCTTGACGGATATTGTCTTTAAGAGCTGCAAGAGTCTGAGGCTTGTTGACATACACCCGCGATTTCAAAAAGCCCCACAAAAAGAAGTCTGGAGCGGTCAAATCAGGCGATCTTGCTGGCCAGTGCAAATCGCCAAAACGGGAGATTAGGCGCCCGGGAAATGCATCCTTCAGCATATCGGTTGTGACACGTGCAGTGTGTGCGTTGCACCGTCCTGTTGGAACCACATGTTTTCCAATCCCAATTCATCAAGTTGCGGCAAAAAGAACTCGTTGATCATTGCTCTGTAGCGCTCACCATTCACAGTAACCGTTTGGCCCGCGACGTCTTCGAAGAAAAAAGGTCCGATGACTCCTCCAGCGAAAACAGCACACCATACAGTGACTTTGAGCGGGTGTAATGGCTCTTCGTGGGTTACACGCGGATTTTCAGTGCCCCAGAAGCGTAAATTTTGCTTATTTACGTACCTGCAAGATGGAAATGGGCCTCATAACTCATGATTATTTTTGATGAAAAATCATCTTCCTCTTGGTGGTGATTAAGGATGGCTTGAGCGTATGTTAGACACGATTGGTGGTCAGCAGCTAACAGCTGATGCACCGTCTGGACTTTGTACGGAAACATCTTCAAAACTTGTACCATAATTCGCTGTAAAGACCGTCGACTGATACCCATTTGCGTGGGACGTCGTCTGGTCGATGTCGACGGCGCTTCCATGACATCCTCGGCTACAGCAGCAATATTCTCTGCAGAACGGTTACTCCGAGGTCTGCCACGCCTGGCAGCATCTGATGTTGGGCCAGTCTCTTCGAGGCGAGCGGCTAAACGTCGCAGTGTTTTACCAGTAGACTTTGGACGGCGAGGAAATCTGCGACGAAATTCACGTTGGGCCAAAGTCACCGACCGATTATTGGTCAAATAAATAGTCAGCAATATTCCGCGTTCTGGAGCAGTGTAGCGTAACATTGTTTATTAACGTGTATTTCGCATGTGTTTACTACACAAATGTCAAAACGGAACTGACATTAGGGGCCAATCGCAAAATTTATAGCATTTTCCGATAGGAGGATTACTTTAGCGCCACCTGTTATATGGCAAAATTCATTAGAGCGTAACTCTAAAGTCCAATTTAAAGAACTGCAAGGTGGCGTTAAATGTTAAAATTTTGTTTATGGTACTTTTAAAGATTTAGTTTTATTTAAGTGTATTTTACAATATTAAAATATTACGCGTAATTTGGCTTCATAGCGCTATATTTCCTTTCTTTGTATCAAAAGAGAATTCCGAACATGTACTGGATATGGAAGAAAAGTCTTAGCATCGTAAGTAAAAAAATGCTAAAAAATCAAATCAGTTTTTCAGAGTTTCACTTAATTGGCCTTGCCCGGGGCGACCTATTTTAAATAATTTGAGGTCCTTCAAAATTCAGATTTTTATGATCGAACTTAGTTTTTCGTTTCCAATATTAGTAAAAAATGTTATAGCACATTCCGGTTTTATAATAAAACGTATTGCAATTCCTACAAATACCATTTAACGGCATTTCTAAAATCTTTTAGAGCTGAATGCTGGTTGGCTTCGACCTTTGTCATATCTAGAAATTGAAATGACCACTATTTAAATAAGACCAAAATGCTTGCTGCCGGCCTATGCTGTGAACTCATCGGAATCAGCTACTAATTGCAACTCGCTGTTATTTTTAATTGGATTCGCGGATGGCATCGCGATGGTAATGGTGGCAAAACATATCCACGAAATTTAGAGGATCGCCAGCGAATCAGTAAACAGGATCAAGGCTTGGCCAAGCTCTATGAAGTTGGAATTAGCCGAGTATAAGACCAATGTAGTCCTAATAACCAGCAGAAAAATAATAGAAACTATGAATGTAAATGTTGGGACTGAAATATAAGTTCAAAACCCGTTGTTAAATAACAGCGACTGATGATTGACAGTCATTTACCTAAAGCATATTAAACAGAGCAAATATTATAGATTTTATGCTGAAATCGGGTGATAACTGGAAAACATACCCACAACGATTGAAGACACGCGGAGGTTCATAGACGTAATAACAATCAGCCTGTGAGTTAACCAGCCCCGTGAGATAATACCTTTTTGACAGTTCCGCGGGGAGAGTGGTAGATTGTGGAGAGGTTTTTAGTTCATAGGTGTAGATGTGAGGCTATACTATAGCGTTTTTCAATAGGTGCGCTTCAATTTCTTTCCGATAGGGAGGGCGAACGACGCAATATTTTTTATTTTTCGCTTGTCATTTGTAAACTTCATTAGTATACATTTCATCATGGAACGCTACACACTTGAGCAACGCTTGCAAATCATTGAATTTTATTATAAAAATGCGTTTTCTGTTAAGAAAGTTTAAAGTCGAAAAATCATCTTCAGTGATGAAGCTCACTTTTGGCTCAATGGCTTTGTCAACAAGCAAAATATGCGTTACTGGGCAGAAAGCAATCCACGCGTGATTCATGAGGCACCGTTGCATCCCGAAAAAATCACTGTTTGGTGCGGTTTTGGTGCGGTTTAAAAAAGTCAAACCGTTTGTGTTTTATTCAAAAAAAAAGTTGAAGCGCTCTTACTGAAAAACGCTTTATAAGTCGTGCATATTGCGATGCCGGCAGTACTCTTGAAAGTTTCCTCTTCACGGGCGTCATCCAGGGAAACAAAAACAAAATACTTTAACCCAAGTATGTATAAACACAGACCGACTTGAAGGCCGATATTATCCTCTTGACGGGCAGAATTTTCCTTTTCTCCGTCTGTTCCTTTAGATAAATTGCAGTTATATACGGATCCAACTTCGGAAATGTCATCTTTTCATCATCAATATCAGTATCATTTGGTAATTCATCGCCCAAATCAGAGTTTTCTAAAATTCAATTACTTCTTCGTTCATGTTTGCACATCAAGAACACAACCGAATGAGTAAAAAATGGCCACCTTGATGCAAGAATAAAGATGAACTCTTGACACTTCTAATCACGCATACAAATATAAAGCAGTTGAGTTTTAATATGATTTGCTTGCACGTGGCACGAATGTACACCAAGAATAAAATACTACCGTGGGCAAAAAGTAAGGTGAATTTATTTGTCAAACTTCGCGGGATTAAAATTTCGCTCTAGTTATTATTTCCATGAGTTGGCAGCACTGTTAATAACATCTAGGCCAACTTTCATGTGAATGTCATTATCAGTAATATATTTACGCTTGCGTTTACCAAACGACCAAGAGTGCATTTTTCGATTTTTACAATGTCTGATTTGATTGAGCAGAGAAGTGCCATCAAATTTGGTTTGCGGAATGAAATTTCGGCTGCGGAAACGTTTAGCATGTTGCAGAAGGCATTTGGTGATTCGACCATGTCGCAGAAAAATGTTTATAAGTGGTACAAAGACTTCAAAGAGGGTCGAGAACGTGTTGATGACTTGGAGCGCTCTGGACGACCATCGACGTCAACAGATGACCAACAGATGACCAACACGTCAATAAAGTGAAGGAGTTAGTGCTCAAAAATCGTCGGTTGACTGTTAAAGACCTTACTGATATGATCGGAATATCAGAAGGATCTGTGAAAACCATTTTGAAAGACCATTTGGGCCTATGAAAAGTCAAATCTCGTTTGGTACCGAAAACTCTCAATTTCTTGGAAAAAAGTCGACGCGTTGATGTGTGTGAAACAATGCTTTCAGACTATCAGGACAAGCTCAAATGCATCATTACGAGAGATGAGACTTGGATGTATGGTTACGACCCTGAAACAACCGACCAATCAAGCGAATATCGTGCTAAAGGCGAGGCCAGACTGAAAAGAGCACGTCAAAGTCGTTCAAAAATAAAGGTCATGATGACAGTTTTTTTCGATTTTCGTGGTGTGGAGCACTATGAATTCCTTCCCTCTGGCCAAACTGTTAATAAGGTATATTATTTGAGCGTTATGCGCCAAAAATTCCACGCATATCGTTCCGTAACCACCGATTGAGGAGATAAAAGCTGAATCGAAGAAGGTGCTGATGGCTATACCACAAATGGACTATTTGGCATGTTTCGGGGATTGGAAAAATCTTTGGCATAAGTGTATTTCATCGAGAGGGGATTATTTTGAAGGGGATGAAATTGTTTTACAAGAATTAATAATGGTTTTTCATTTTACAACCAAATTCACCTTACTTTTTGCCCACAGTAGTACGTGCCTACGTACAAACTCTTTGGCTTATTGGGCAATTTTGACCCACATATACAGCAGACGTAACTGCTTCTGCCCAATGTAGGGAAGGTATAAAAAAAGACAAAGTTCCTTAAATTTAGTTTAATGAAAAGTTTATTGTAAAAATGATTCATCCACTGATATGAAAGCTGTAAAGAAACAGTCCTTTCTAAAAGTGCATTGGGAAATTTTGGCCCATGAATACAGAATAAGTGTTAAATAACAGATTGATAATTTTTTAATGTCATTTACCAACTTCGACTTTTTAAACCCTTGATGGTATTACCAGAAGCTATGATATTATGAAAAAAAGAAGACGAATATTACAAGAGATATTAGGGACTAAAGCTGAACTATGTCATGACCTTGGCGGCCGCCGTAGCCGAATGGGTTGGTGCGTGATTACCATTCGGAATTCACAGAGAGAACGTAGGTTCGAATCTCGGTGAAACACCAAAATTAAGAAAAACATTTTTCTAATAGCGGTCGCCCCTCGGCAGGCAATGGCAAACCTCCGAGTGTATTTCTGCTATGAAAAATGATATGATATATGTATCTGCCGTTCGGAGTCGGCTTGAAACTGTAGGTCCCTCCATTTGTGGAACAACATCAAGACGCACATCACAAATAGGAGGAGGAGCTCGGCCAAACACCTAACAGAAGTGTATGCGCCAATTATTTATTTATTATGGCATGACCTTTTTAGACTAGTCGATAGATGAACGCACTGTTGCAGCCCCCTTCTTCAATACCTTTAGAGAATGGCCAAAGCTTATAATAATGTTTGCTTTTTTCACAATAAGGCATATAAATTGCATGCACGCAGGTTTCTATAGTTTCCTGAACTTTCAGTGATGGATACTAACGGGTTTTCTTAAGAAAATTTAAATTTTTCAAAATGCTTTTATCCACTTAAAAGCGAGTTAAACACTGCCATAAAATATAAAAAGTTTACAAAGGCAAAGAAAAATGAAGAAAACGAAAGCCTCAAGTTGTATATCAGAAGCCACGAATGACGCTGCAAACCAGCTGTCGAACTGCAATAAATGTTTATCCTGCTACTTAGAAAAATATCGGAGGAACAAGCAAGAAGCAGGCGGTCGAGAGCTGCTAACAAAGCAGCAGGCAGGCAAAATGGAAAACATGAAAAATGCAGGAAAACTGCATATTCGTGCGTTCGAGAAAATCGCGCCCGTAAAGTATTGGCAACAGCGCAGAGCTAAACCGATAATGGATTCAATACATTTTTTTTCTTCAAAAAACCATAAAACTATGGCAGCCACATACACGTAGAAAGAGCTTACCCACACAAACGCAAATATGCCGGCGCAGTGGGTATAAATGTTATGCAATGCACAAACATTACGAATACTGCGGGCTGCGTTCGAAAAAAGCGAAATATTTGCTACCAAGGAATATTGGAAAGTGTTAAATCCCAAGAAGATTAAGTTTTATTTCATTGGCAACAAAGCGTAGAGGGAGAGCCATGGAATCAGTGGCAGCAGCAGAATATCGCCAACTATGCAACATTAACGCCATTTCCGACACAACCAACAGCTGAGCGCGTTCCCACAACACTATCACTGCCAACAACACAGCAACACAGGATATGACCAGGCAAAAGTTGGGGTTGTTGTGGGTACTGTGATATTTGAAAATGAAGGAACAAAAAAAAACACATTGAGCGCTAAACTAAAATAAATAATGAGTAGTGGTGTAAAGATTTGGTAAAAGCGAGTTTGTGGGAGCGAATAGAGCTGCCAGTAGAAGCAAAGTAAAATAACAATATACCAGCTAGTTAAAGCCAAGTATAAACAACAACAGCAACTATATTTATAACAAAAACTTCTCCAGAGCTGCATGTGCTTACGTATGTATTATACTTCTGGCCACCCTATCAACCGCCTCTGCCAATCTCTTCTCAGTGCTCGCAGCGTTCTGCGAGCTGTTGGCAAAAAAGAAATACATTGCTTGTGGGGTCCAAAAACCGGAACCGGAAATGTGAGCTGCCAATTTGAGTTAAACAAAACACAAAGTAAATGTGAGTTCTGGCGCAGCACCAAGCAGCTTGTTGCGGGCAGGCAGGTGTTGGTTGCGCGAGATATTTTTTAAACGGGGCATTACTCGCAAATTGTTTTGCTGCTTTTGTTATTATTGTGTAAGTATTCTGTGTTTATTTGAGTGTAGCACTCATGTTTTTCTCCTTTTTTCTTGTTGTCGCCAAACAAACACGCATGGGAAAAATTAAATTTTCCAATAATTCGCAAGCTTTGTCAGTTGGCGACAACTGTTGTTGCTGCGGCAGCTATGCCTGAGTTCTGTGTTTTTGGCTGGCGATTGGCGCAGCTGCTCGGCGCCTGCCGTTGAGATTAAATCGTTCCAAAGTGCCCGCAAGCCAGTGGGGCCTGTGCTGTTGCCGCTAACGCTGCTGTCGCTGCGTACATGCGATGTATGTCTGTTTGTATGTATGTATGACTTTGATTTAGTTTTGTGTTATTTTCGACATGGATATTGTGCAGTTCCGACGAACATACCTACATATACATGCAAGCACATGTGTATGTATGTATTTATATTAGGGAGGCTCAATACTGTATTCGTTTTTAACTTTATCTAATTTGCTATACTCAACTAGAGAACGATCGATATTCCGATTCGGCTTCGCCCCAATTCCACAACTTAAGTTCAATTCGATTTCGATTCGGTTTTGGCAAAAAAAGCCGAACTTTTTATTCCCTTAGTAAAAAATGAAAACAGCTTTTGATTTCGGCATAATAGCCATATGATTTCCAGTAGCAGATAGTATAGAAAAAAATATGTTTCATTGAATGAATGAATTGCACACTTGTGTTAAAGAGCACAGTTACTCTCTCCCACGGGGGACCTCTCAACGCCTTAACCGACGATTTAGATTCGAAGATGTTGAGCCGAAGTCGTAAACAAGTTCGCGCAATTTAATTTACTTTTAATCCATACCATGGCACACGTAATATTTACGTTTAATCCGATCATCGAGCGCCGGTCCGTCATTGTAGGTTAAAGGGTTAAGCAGGCCCCTTTCATGATCGGACACTTTTTCAGTACCACAAAAATCCTTGGGCATTTTTCAATATTTTCTCTCCAGCGAAAAATCCTATGATAACAGGGCGCGGATATTTTACCCACCAAAGCCATTTTACTTCACTCATAAGTGGACAACTTAAAGCTCTACCCTGGAATGTCAAAATTAATATATTTCTGAGATGTTGTTTATTTTATATAAAAGTTAATATTGAAATAGTAATTGCTTCTGAACAATGGCTCTGAATACAAATTAGTAACCGAAATGGACGACTTGCTTACTGATTATAAAGAGACTCATTTAGTTACAAGAAACTAACAACTTTTTCTACATAACTTTATGACCTAATGTAAAAGGTGTTCAATTACTTTCTGATCTTCAAATGCATTTCCGAGATATTGAAGTTAAAGTTAAAATATTTGAAACTATTTTAAATCAAAATTTGTTCATTGCACATTGCGTATTTCTCAATATTATTCAAAATTCTGTTTATTTCGTCCTATATTTATTTATACATTTGTACCTATATTCTAAGCAATTTTTCAGTCACTTAAGTGTCCACGCTTGCAAGGTGAAAATGCCGATAAGTTACGGTTTTCAATTTACAATTAAAAATTACTCAACTATGAATATTAAATATCTGCTATATTCACAGAAATGCAGAATATGTTATGAGCTGTAATTATTATCATTAAAGCTTATGTAGCTTTTCTGGCTTTCTGCACTATCTGCTCGGTAGATGGCAGTAGTGATCGATATCTCGTAAAGCATAGATCAAACCATTTAAAGTTTGTGCTCGTTGTCAAGGTGGCATTTCACTGTCTTATTTGCTGACTTTTCTATGTATAATCTCGGCTGATAGGTGACCCTTGACCTTTCATCCGAGATATCTTCATCTCTAAATTCTGTACTGTAAAGGACAAAATTTATTTTACGGTTAAATCTTTAACTAACCCAAACAGACATGGTTTTGTAACTGGCCGTTCTACAGCTACTAATCTTGTTGTTTTTAGCGAATTCTGTATGTCATCGTTTTCTAAAGGACTCGAAGCTGATTGATTTACACTGACTTTTCTAAGGCATTTGACAAAGTGTCGCACGAGATTCTAGTACACAAATTGGCTTGCTTTTACTCCGCCTTTCTGCAATGACTGAAGTCATATTTGGCGGAAAGACGGTGCGTGGTAAAAATTGAAGGAGTTTTATCGAACCACTTTGTAGCTACTTCAGGTGTCCCCCACGTGGGCATCTTAGGGTGCCTTCTTTTTGTCATTTTTATCAATGATGAAAATGTTTTACTTTTCCTAATTTCTTGCTCTTCGTGGATGATTTAAAAACTTCTCACCTGTTAAGGGGGGAAGCTGGTCTAGAATTTTGAAAAAATCGAAAAATTTTTTTTTGTCTTAAAAGGTGCTTTAGGGTCTTAGAAATAATATACCAAATGAGGGATGCCAGCAAAAATGTCTAAATGCCCAAATTTTTCATTCGACGGCAGTGCCTCGCAGGTATGCCCCGAACGCTACTTACAACTTTAAACGCGTTTTTCTCGAAATCACTTTTTTTAAACTGGCCGAAGACATAACTCGAACAAATCTTTACCGATTCTTACGAAATTTTGACAATACATTCGAAATACCTTTCTCCGGAGACGTACGTAGGATTTTTTATTTATATTACATAGTTTTTTTTTTAATCAACAATTTTATGTCGTTCTTTATAGTGAAAATTGTAACTTTTTGTTCAAACGTGCGCCATTTCGCGAAAAAACAAAATATCGAAAAAATCCTACGTACGCCTCTTTCTGTTGTTATATAGAAACTAAAAAAATTTTATTTTTTGATCCAGGACAAAAATTAAGGAGTTTACGTCTTCGGCAATGGACCCACTAGAAAAAAAGGCGCCTTAGGAGAACTGCTGGACAGCGGCCATTTTGAAATTAATTCAGACGAAAAATTTTGTATTTGTACCATGAAAGCTATATTATTAAACCTATTTCACAGATTTTCGATTGATTCCTTTGTTGAGTCAAAATAAATTCATAAAATATGCCCATTTTTTGCGCTCTAGACCAGCTTCCCCCCTTAAGAACTCAGAAGCTTCAACTCGACTTGGACAATCTTCAACGTTAGTGGATGAGGTCGCGTTTGTCTTTAAATATTAAAAAATGTCTTCATTTTACATTCTCGAGACGCCAGTACATTTTTAACACTTCCTACACCATTTCTAATAATGCACTACTAAGTGTAATAGAGTTTAAGTAGCTTGGAGTATTATTCGATACGAAATTTTTCTTTAATTTATTCTTTCAAAATCGTATTCGGTTATAGACTTTATTCGTCTCAATACAGCCGAATTTTCTGATCCGTATACCTATAGCCTGCTGTTTACGTTCTCACTTAAAGTTCGCTGCTATCATTTGGAGACCTTACGACCAACTTTCGATTAATATAATAGAGCAGGTTCAAACAATTTTTCTTAGGCAAGTTTTACGTTCCCTACCATTTGAGTCCCCTGCTTCATCCTATAATTCTCAGATAAAGTTAATTAATTTAGATGCTCTAGAAAAGAGAAGGACAGTTCACTAACCTTCGTTTATTTCCAGTGTTGTTAATGGCATCGTAGATTACCCAGATTTGAGCGAATAGCTTTAATGTCTCATAAGGAAGCCTTCGCAATTTGTATCCTTTTTATGGGGAAAACTTTAAGACTAAATTTGCAAGTAATGCGCCTATTGCTCGTGCACTTCCGAACTACAATTCATTATCCAATTCCAGCCTGCTTTATTTCGCTTTATCTAACATAGTTGTAATATTGGAAGAAATTTAAATTTAATTACTTATTATGATATTTATATTGATTGCTAATATTTTAGTTGCCAAATTTAGTTTGCTACACGCATTTTCGTGTGTACTTGCGTGTGAATATAAGTTCCCAATATACTTTAACAATATTGTATACAATTTGCGCAAACGATGCGCTAGTTAAAGTTAGGTTGGATGGCAAACCCGAAGAAGCGGAAGTATGCTTGCCAATTGAGTGTAAAAGATAAAAGTAACATAAACTTAAATTTTGGATAAA
Source organism: Anastrepha ludens (assembly GCF_028408465.1). NCBI lineage: Eukaryota > Metazoa > Arthropoda > Insecta > Diptera > Tephritidae > Anastrepha > Anastrepha ludens. The sequence continues at coordinate 78,238,577 of NC_071502.1, forward strand.
CTTATGAGCCATATAACTCTTAAAGGTTTAAATTCAATAAGAGAATGATACGAGATGTTAACTCAATAATTACCTCTTTTTTGGTTTATTGGGTTGTTTATATTCATTCACGTGGTTGCATTTGTAATCGAACAGCCCCACATTGCTTTAGATTTTTACAACATACTTTTGGGCGCAATCTCTTCATCTTCCTAGAACGATTGAGCGGGAAAAGCAATATAAGTAGTTAGTTGATGGAAAATGTAAGACCCGGTTGTAGAGGGAAGGAGGAGAACTTTTTTACATGAGTAGACTGCATTGCGTTATTTATTGATCGCTGAGGAACTAAAAACTCATTATTTTAGGTTGATATCCGTGTGAGCTCCTTCTGTCAATCAGCAAAGAGTACCACGTCCGCATGATTGTGAGCCATATGAAGCACCAGGTGGAGCTCAGAAAAGAATTCATATGATTTGTTAGAATACACAAAATCAGCTACACAATGCATACGACTTAAGTTAATTGTAGATATGAGAGCAAACGGCATGCTCCACTATAGCGCTTCCATCTGTTTTGCTATTATCCCACAGTGGCATCTTGAGAAACACAATACGCGGATATGATAAAAGAACATCGATAATTCCATAACAACTATAAGGCGTCCGTTTAAGTCTCGCCAGCAAGGCTACATTCCTGAAAATTTTTCCGAAAAAGAAGAAGAACTGGAAGGAAAATAAAGCTTAGCGTTACGAGAAGAAGAAGCATTTTTCTCTTTGTATGATTGCAAAAGAGACGTAGCAGATGCATTCTCCGGTACAAAAATTGGTGTCCTGTCTTGAGCAGGGCGTTGAACTTTAATTTTCAAACAAATGTGCAAAATTTAGTATTGAACTTTTGCCAAGCAAGAAAGTTTATATTACTTATAAAAATGCTTCTCTGAAAATTTATATTTATTTACAAATACAAGCTGGTGAAGGAAGATATCAATGACACGAATAGGTTAGGCGTATCTCCCTGGATAGTTCATCAAGGTGAACGAATGAATCTAAATCAGAATTGGCTTTTATCTTTGGCCTAAATGCGCTGTTTTCCCCAGCAGCAACTATTTATTGCTATAGGCGCATCTCGTCCTTAAAATATCTTACCGAACTCTTGATCTTAGATTGCTAATTAGATTTTTTTTTATGAAAGATTCATTGAATTTAAATGAACTAGCCATCGTCCATTATGTAAACACCTTCCTATACTGTCAGTTCTACCTATTATTCAATCATATTGTTGTAGTAAATAGTTTTCTACATGTGCGAATGTATTTCAATGTGAATGAAACTCATTTATTCCCCAGTTAGGATCTGTTGTTGTCGTTTTCCGAATCTGCTTACCCTGTTTTTCATGCAGCGCTATTTATTGTTGTTATTTCTCTTGTTTCCTCTAAAGCCCAATGCTACTACTCGTACAAATATTTCTGCGGGTGACACCATTTATTGAAAAAAATCAAACAAACGGCCACTGCAACAACAGCAATAAGAACCGCTATTGATACCATACGAGCAACAGAAAGAAATTAAATTTTTCGTTTTTTCTCTTTCCACTTTTAATTCATTTTTTGGTTGGGAACAGACGTATTTTGGAAAAATTGAGAAATTTGCTCAGAATCAATTGCATGCTGGCAACAAAAGCAATCCAAAACACAAAAACAAAACACTCAAAAATAAATTGCAAAAAGCACAAACAAAACGTGTGTTGTTGTTATAGCTACGTAAATACATACTCATGCCTTATTCTGCGTCAGAAAAGTGCGCCATATAGCATGTACGTGTATGTACGTATGTGTAAGTGTAGGTGTGTGAAATCCTTCATGTGAGAGCAACTGGACGCCATTTGTGTGCCGATGGGTGAGAACTTGGCGCAGTGGCGCTGAGTTTTGCATTTGACAGCTTCGTAATTAACTGCTGCATTGTCGGTGCGTATTCGGAAAGGTATTTAGTGTACATACATACATACGTAAGTACATGTACACAACCATATTTACGTAAGGGCTTCAATATGAGTGAATGGAATGTTGCATAAAATAGGATGATAAGCGCATAGTTAACAGTTTTAGAAACCTATAAACTAGAAATTAGAGAAAAATTAAGTCAAAACATTGCTCAACATTTTAACGGTAGAAAAAAAGAATTCTTCAGTCTACAAATTTAAAAAAATTATGAAAATAATTATATGTCAAATTTGTACAGATAAGTATTTTTTAACTGAACCAAAATTTGAAAAAAAACAGTTCACAAATACTGTTTTTTTTTGTTTTCTGGAAAACAAAGTTTAAAATTCTTCAAGGATGCCAGAGCTTTCCAGTTGGATTTATAAGTTCTTTCTTATAAAAATATTACAATTTTTGCTCTCTTCTTCCGCTTAGTATTTTTATATCATTTACATTATGCAATTAAAAAAAGATGAGGACTATTTATTTTTGACGTGATAACGTCTTATAATTCGATTTAGCCGGCTGCACGCACGAAAAAATGTGTCGTTACCTTGCTCATTCGTCGTTACCTTGCTCATTCGTCGTTACCTTGTTCATTGTCGTTGCCTTGAATGAACTGCAAGCGAAAGCGCGGAACGAACGACAAAGCAAACAAAGCAAACGAACGGCAACGTTCGACATCTTGCTCTCTCCTACTTAAGTGAGCATATATATGTATGTATATGCGCATTTGTATATAAATTCACATACTTGTATTTGCATATGCCTTCTTCCTGTGTGCATGGTAATGAACCATTTCTCTCTTGAGAATAGGACGATGATAGAAAAAGTAGGAAATGAAAGGGAGTGTTTCGAGTGTAATGTGTCTTGAAAAAGGCAAATCGATGATGGTGCCTCTTAGTGTTGTTGACTTATTAACGTCTGAAACGAGAAACGAAATATAATACAATAGAGCTCCCTTTCAATATTTGTTGTTTCATGTGGATAAATCTTTGTCGCCCAGTGTTATAATACGTTGCCGGTTTAGCGTGGCATGTTGGCAGTTTGACGAAAGGTCATGGGTTGGAACTTCCGGCAAGTGATAGCAAGGTGTTAGAAATAGCGGTTATCCCTCGACAGGCAAGGGCAAACTTCGGAGTGCTTTTATCTATTTACAGTTAGTTCCGAAAATTAATTTTATTTAATTCAAAGTAAAAAATGTGTAAAAATAATACAAAATTAAGAATCACTTTACTTTTGCTCGATATGACCACTTTTTGCCTTGACTATGGCCTTGCGACGATCCAGAAAAGAATCGCAAGCTGCCCGAATGTGACTTGTAGGTATTTTGTTCCACTCTTGGACAATCTCTTTTTTCAGCGTTTCGAGACTGGTGAATCTTTTAGTTCGAACCTTGATCTCCAAAATGGCTCAAAGAGAGCAATCCATCGAATTTGCTATTCTTGGTTCACTCAAGCTTTGTGAGATGGTGCCGAGTCCTGTTGTAACGTTAATGGTCTGCCAATGAAATGATTGTTTGCCCACGGCTTCTAATCAACCTCCAGAATACTTTTCCGATAATATTTCGCCTTTATCTTGACGCTAGGATCGATGAAAATGATTGGAGCGGCCCAAACCATTACCTGTGGCGGATGCTGCCTCTTGGTGGCCAACCGATGGCCTAAATTCTCGTATGAACGGTCGGACAAATAAACTCTATCATTTTGGGAGTTCAAGAATTGTTCACTTTGAAAAGTTTTCTCGTCAGAAAACACAATGGTCGGAAATTGGCCGCTTTCGGCCAAGCGAAGCAACTCCTTCGCTCTTTAAAGTCTGGTGTGAGATCATGCATGATCTGATCTGATACACGGTCAGATATTTTCGGTTCTCTCGCCATTTGATTGGCACTTCGTCGGGGATTTCGCTCAAATCGCTTCTTCACTTTTTGAACCATTTCACGCGACGTTGCAGTCTTTTTATGACCCCCTCCATGACCATCATTCGTACCGCAGCTAGACAATCTATCCCTCAATCCTCGGTCAAACTACTCAAACCATTCCCTCTCTGGTGGAACAGCGAACTAAGGCTAAATAAACAAGGAACATGGCAACAGTTTAAACGAAATCGCTCACCGATAAACCTTGTCGCCTATAAAAAAGCAAACGCTCTTTTCAGACGCAAAGCCAAAATTGCAAAAACTCATTGTTACCAGAAATTCACTAGCAGCATCAACTCATCTTCCGAACCGAAAAAAATTTGGGTTAATATAAAAAGGCTATCTGGTTAGCCCTCTTTTTCCCCCTTTCGTCCTTAAATAGCCCTAGAGGCAATCTACTACATCCTCAAGACATAGCCCTAGAATTCGCCAATAATTTCAGTAACTCCTCCTCTGATACCAATTTCACCTCAGAATTTTCTGCTAAAAACTACCCTTACTATCCTGTACTCACTCTCCCACTCATCAGTTATCTCCTTCGGGCAAACGGCTTGACTCTGAACTTTCTTTACACGAATTGAAAGTTGCTCTATCCTCAGTCAAACGTAAAACTCCTGGTATAGACAAAATATCCTACTCCATTATTAAACACTTCCCTTCTCCCGTCCTCTTCCGCCTTCCGCGTAATTCCTTTTTGCCCAGGACTCGAAGCTAAAAGACAACAGAATTTCGTTGGAACTGACCCCACCGCCCTTCTTATGAACCCATCCGAAATAAACTTAAGAACCATGTATGGATTCCTAAAAGACGCCGCCCTACTCCGAAGGATTTTAAACCGTACATACTTCCCGGACAGCTGATAGCCTCTGATGCTAGTGCTGCATGACAACCCCAGTTTATATAATACATAGTTATTAACATTGTATAAGCTTAGTTAAAAAAAAAATAATAATTTTTTTCATTGAAAATACAACAAAATTTTTATTGTACCTTAATAAATTATCGCCCGAAATAAATTCGCATAAAGAATTTTAGCATCGAGAATATTAATTTAACATTATTTTTACAAAATTTAGCACCGCTCCTTTTCTATGTTCTGAGTCCGGATCATTAGAAATTTTCTAGGAAATTAGTCTCTATTGAAAGAAGGATTTTAGCGATATTTCTGGGAACCGTCGATCACAGATGGTAGCCTATACATTTCCAACCGGAGACATAAATGTATCATCGAGGTGGTCATCACATTTATACGATCAAGATCAGGAGAACTACTACACTCCAGACTAATAAGTATTTTCGATATTCAATGTTCGGTGTTAGCGACTTAATAAGTTCGCTTTTTCTATCCTACGAATTCGTCAATTTTAAACTATTTTCAAAACCTACAGATACATTACTACTCCCAATCAAGACTACCCCACATATTTTGCAATGCAATCACGCGGCGCCAACGGAAAGCAATGGAGGCAGAAACTGGTTGCCAATGAAATTAAATTATTAATAGAAATTAATATACAATTACATTCTGTGATCTGAACCGGTTCTGAAATTAGCACTGTTATTTTAATAATTTTGCCTTAATTTTGCAAAGCAGAACTGCGACAAAACAGAATTTTGAATACAGAATATTGTACCCAACATCCACATAAATGTATGGTAGCTTCCTAAAGATATTTCCCAGTCGTATCCAAAAAAAATAAGTGAAGAGAAGTGCTATTGATCGCATGGCAGGTTGGCAGCCCTTTTTGCTGCCCAAAAGCAGATACATAGTAACTCTGTTTGTCATATAAATCAGAGCAGTATAAAGCACCAGCATGCACCAAGCGCTTTTAATCTAATCTGAATAAGAGAAAACGCAACAATTTTTCAGTATTGTTCTAAATCCTCGCCAACAAGAATTTTCTTTTTTTTTATTTCGATGCGATACTCTTCACTGCACAATATCAATTCGCATAAATCTTTCCCGTAAAATATTTGGTATAATAAAAATCGCGCAGTGAAATATATTCGAATATGCACGAAAATGCCAGATGACTGGGAACAGAAGCCAGAAGCCATAACCGAAGGGTCAACAGAATCCGAATTGTTTCAATTTGTCAAAATTTCCATACGCAACAGCATTAAAAGTGTCATCAAGTAACACAAAATCCCAACAACAACTGTCGCCGGATAATCAATGGAAGTGGAAGTGGAAGTAAGTGAAGAGAGCATTTAGTGGCACATGTCGCAAGTGTGGCGCATTTTATTGTGTTCACACGCTAGCCCGCTGTCTCAGAATGCTGCAAAAGTTAAATAAAGCGAAAAATATTCGAACATAGCCTCCTCTGTTACTAGCCAATGGGTGGGTGTTTGGTAGGAAACTGTGATCACCGAAATTGCTTAATAATTTTTATGTAACGCCTTCTGAAATCGATTAGCAATAAAAATTCAAATTTTCCTGTTATACGTAGGTATGTATTATGTGCGCTGTGCTGCTAGCGTAAGCCAAAAAGCTCGTAGACACGCTGGGGACACCTCCGTACCTTCATACCTCCACCCCACTGCAGTATTTGCTGTGAGAAATGCGAGTTTTGGCCTAAATGCGTGGTTTGTTTTGCTTGCGACCATTCGGAACACGTTGCCAATATGGAGCTATAAAGTATTACGGCCGCTCCAACACTTGCACGCAAAGCCAAGCCACATTGCCAAAGTAATGCGACACAGGCGGTTGCGACAGCTAATATTGTATTAGCAATTGTTTGGCCGGGTGCTGCTAAATCGCGGCTACTCAAACTTCCAGTAAGAGGCCATTGCGCAATTGCTGTTGTTGCTTGCGAAATTGCGTGGTACAGTGGTTCTTTTGCCATAAATAATGGCACTTTTGTCATTTATTCACATAAATTGCAGCAGACGCACCAACGTTATTCCAGAGTCCATACTTACAACGGGGCACCCACCTTGGTGCAGGGCAAATCGCCAACTAGGCGCCATTACAGCACAGTTTCGAGAAATCGCTTTGCAAGGGAAAAAATTCAGCATGAGCTGAGGAACAATCATCCTCTATTTGTGAACTTCTTAACGAAGGCGATGGTGATGGAATTTTATTTGTGTGCACTACCAATTTGACTACTATCAGCAAACAAAAAAATGTAAGCATTTGGAGGGCACATACTATACAACTACAGGCGTGGTGCCCGTTTGCCCATACACATAATTACCTACTGCGTGTGGATTGTCCCACTCGCTTCGAAGTTTTTATCTGATCGCCTCACCTGCAGGATGCTCACGAATGTTCGCAAATGACAAACGCAATCAGCGCGAAAAAACCAAAAACAAAAAATAAACCTGCGAATCATTTGATTTGCGGTACAACAACGCGATATGGAAGTTTAAGAGCTGGTGCGAGTACGGAGGTAAAAGTGTCATAAATTTAACTACCACATCGGGTTGTTCGCGCTTTAAGTCGCAAATGACCATGCAGTGAGCATGGCCTTGTTTTTCACACCGCAATCGGTCTCGCATATTAATTTTTATGTATTTTTTATTGTTGCTGCTATAAAATCATATGTACATACACCGGCAAATATTTTCGGAACTGTGTCAGTTGATGTAAGATTTACAAATATATCTATGTTTATGAGCACGTTGGTATGTAAGGAATTTTTTAAAGGTAATTTTAAACTATGTTTCCTGCAGTTTCCAAAAGTTGCGGAAAAAGATATCAATCTTTTCAATTTACTATGCCTGCTAAGTATAAATAAAGACACATTTTCATCTAATGAGTGAGGGAGTATCTATGTTACAGCTGGGAAAAGAGTGTAGATCTTAGTGTTACTTTTAAATTTTTTGAACACCCTATTCATGAAGAAGGACGGAAATTTGTCGAGCTCCATAATCTGTACAAAACTTTAGGAAAACTTCAAAAATGATGGGTCAATTGTCAGAGAAGACTTATTTCAACTAAACACCGTTTGATTATACCCAAGTCAACACAAAAAATGTTCTTAAAAACTTATTTTAAATGCTTAAAATATGTCATTAAATTGTGAATATATGTTCAAAAACTGCTTTTAAAATCCTTATAAGCCTGAAAATTTCCATTTAAATTGTATAAATTACTTACAGTGCGCCTCATTATTATAAGACAAGGACTTATTAACAAGTTTTGACCATTTCTTTATTTCTTGTGTAATTTTAATAATTGTGTATGAAAATGTAGTCCATTCTCCTGCAAAAACCATATAAAACCAAGTTTCAAACTTTGCACAATTTAAAAAAATTCATCAATATTTCCATTTTTCCAGAATTTTTAGAAACATTTCGAGTACTCATTGATCTCTGAGATAATAAAGTGCAAGTTTGAATGGGCTAAAAAATCACATAGTCGAAGTTCTCTCAAAAGTTAAGTCTGTATAAATATGAAATTACAATACTTTTTTAATGGTCAGTTTTATTTAATTATAAAAATATTAAAAAAAAATTTAATTTTCATTCGAAATGGTCACCATTTGCTTTTACTCAAGTCTTCAAACAATTAGACCATTCAGCTATTGCAGCACGTACAATTTCCATAGGTATTGACATCGCTGCTCGAACCAACTTCTGCGAGGTCTTCGGCAGGTCATCTTCTCCAATTCTGACCACAAACTGTAGCCTAATGGACTCTGATCTGGACTACCAGACGACCAATCTCCTTGTTTTTTAGCCACTGCTGGGTGGTGTTTGACTTAGGGGCTGGAGCGGAATCTTCCTGGAAGAACCAACGTTCTCCATTGAAGAGAGTATTGCTCAACTGGTGGTGGCCACGTTGAACCCTTGGAGAAACATTTTTTGCGTCTTTAGAAGTTTTAGTATAGTTTTTGTCTCATTTGTGAGAAAACTATTTTCATGGCCGTTGACTGCGTGTCACCAAGAAGCTTCTTGCATCTGTCACGTCTAATTTTCTTCAAACGCGTTGTGAAACGATGACCAGTTGGGCGACGGAAGGCTTTCATGTGGAGATCATCTCTAATTTACATGTATCTGGTGGATACATTCATTTCGCTGACCAAGATTTTCTGCTTTCTAAGTGGATTCCCGCGAATTCTTTCTCGAACGGCTTTTATGGCTGCACTGGGTCGAACCACGCGAGGACGACCACTTCTTTTTCTGTCTTGCACATCAGACGCACTTTTACCACACTTTTGTATGCAATCACTGCAATGCGATTTTTTTTAGCTCTCCACTCTATTGTTAACAAGCGAAATTTGCCACGGAACTGAGTACAATTTATGAGTAGACAATGCATACGAACAAAAGCAAAAATAACGGAACTTTTTTTCTGCGAATTCGTTCTCGCCGTAAGCATTGTAAAATTTGTCACAGAATTTATGGCAAGTATAGAAGGAAGAAAAGTTACATATATTTTTTTCGACGGTGTAGCTCTAGTTGGGTATAAATCAGAATTTAAAGAATTTTGTGTAATCATTTGAAAAAATCTTCTAATTTGATTTTAATATTAAAATAAGGAGAAATAAGTTTGATTATTTTAAATTTTATTTGAAATTCATTTAAGTGTGCGAGCCTACCCGAAATTTCCCTATATGAAAATTTGTATAAAAAGGCACATCGCCATAAAAAGCAATTTATCATGCGTATTCTCTTTACTAGATGTCCTGCAAGATGTGTTAATCTAAATTTATGACTTGGGCACACATTTTTCCGGCGCTCTGGAACTTGTCCTCAACAGCGCTGTGAGCGAAATGCTCACATACATACATACATATATAGGTATTTGTGCATTTTTAAAACAAATATGTAAAAAATAAAAATAATGGCGTTTAATCCCTAAACTGACAAAAGTGCACAAATACCTAAATTGACATTGAAATCTTTTTAAATTCACAAATCTCACAACTTTGTGTTAAAAATTCTTTAATTTGTCTTCTGCCCTATTCCTTTTGTTTCGTTTTTACAAATGTTTCCAAATAATAAGAGTCGCAATCTGGCGCCATCGATAGTCCCACCCGCGGCTCCCTCTTCCCAAAGCCATTATGTAAATGCACAACGATTCCAAATCAATTAGAAATATACAAATTTGACAGCCAAGTAGTCTAACCGGCGAAAAGTTTTACGAAATGTTTAAGCTGCCATCTGGTGCTAATACTTGTACACACTTACAAAATTTATGACTTTGAAACGAATTGCTTTAAAAATTGGACGTTTTTAGAGGTGGCAGATGGTATCAGCTGCTGTGCCAAAGATATTCCACGATATTTTACAAGTACATACATACATATGTACTTATCTGAGAATATTTATATGCATTGCGACTGCTTTCATTTAGGTATTGACTAAATTCTTTATTATATTTCTTAAATCCTACTCTAACTCTCATGCAACATTTAAGTATGACCTTCGCGCGTTAATCTTTTAGGGAAAGTAGTGCGTCTCATCCTGAAATATAACGTCCGTTCTTAGAGAATACTGCTCCTCAATGACAGGTATTAAATGCCTATTTAAAATTGAAATGTAAGCATCTCCGTTCACCCGACCATCAATAAGAGTCAGTGCTTTTGTTCCGTCATAGCTGAAGCAGCCCCATACCATTCTACCAACTGACAGTTTTATATCTTTCGCCAGATCTGCGCCTCACATGGTGGATACCATCCGATCCAAAGAGGTTAAACTTGGATTCATCCGAAAAAATCACATTCTTCCAGTGCTCGACAGTCCAGTTTTCATGAGTTGTGGCCCATCGGTATCGTTTTTGACTCATTTTTTCGTTCAAAAACGGCTTTTTTGCGGGATGTCTTCCTACAAAACCGGCATTTATCAATCTCCTACGCACAGTAGATGAATGTATTTCGACGGAAGTTGCATCCAAGAACTCCTTCCTGATGTCTGCCGAAGATTTGAAACGGTCCTGGATACACATCCGCTTAATCATCCGGTCTTCAGCAAGCGACGTCTGTTTTCGTCGTTCAGATCCTTTCTTTCGCTCCGTTGAAGCCGTTTCTGCAAATTTCTTTAAAAAATCGGCAACAGATGATTTGCTGAAGCCTACTTTAGCAGCAATTTGACGTACGGACAATTTTTGCTGTGATAGTGCAATAATTTGCCCCTTAACGACAGCTCCCATTTGCTTCGATCTTAGCATATTTTTGATATTAACACTTGCCACGTATCAACTATTTCACTTATTGGTTAAATTATGATACAAATTAATTCAAAACTGTTCTATTTATACACAAAATAAGCTACTTACCGCCAAGAAGCTTTATACTCAAGCCATAGAAATTTAAATAGGGTAAATTAGCTGTCCGGTTTTTTTTGCACAGGACTGTAATTCTTTCTTTCATAATATTTCGTTTTAGCACGGACAAGTCTTTCGTGCTATATATCTTTGCTGCCAGCAGGTAACATCAGTCCACGGAAAGAAATTAGTTCACGTTAAGGAAGCTTGCAAAGTTATTTTGTGACAAAGTGCTATTTTGATCAGAGAGCCTTTACCGGGGCCTATATGTATTTTTGCAAATAATCGAGCTTAGAAGCGTTCAAAAAGCAAACAGAGTGCACCCACGCAAGTGCGCGCACTGAGAGGGTGAGATCAGCTCCTATCAAGGCGAACCTATTTTTTCTTTCGTCGTATACATTAGGATGACAGCACAAAATGAAATGACGAAAAGCTGTTCCCTTCGCACCATTTCATTTATACTTTCTTTTGGCGTGACATTCCAATATGCAAAACGTTGTTGTTGCTCTAGTGCCACAGCCTTTAATGAATTCACCTTAGCTCTTATTCTGAACGCTGTTTCTTTAATCAAACATGCTTGATTTTTTTACTCGATGGTCTGCGTATTATTGAGAGAAATTAGTTAAGAATAATGGAAGCGGGCCAAGTGATTAGTGATATCACCTTGTGGAATAAAGTGGTTGAAAATGATGAAAACAGAATTATAACAAAACAAAAAATGTGGGACTCTTTCTAAATCTCCTCTCCGCTGCCTTAAGCTCCGTTATAAGATCTCTGATGGCGCGCCATGACATGTACATAAACCATCTAGAGTAATCGACCTTGTTCGCAAAGTTCGGTTGCTCTGTTATCAGTCGCCATGGTTACGTCAACTAGATCTCTTGGAGCTGCAATTTGACGTCTTTAGATTTTTGACTTTGCACTCAATAATCTGCAGTTAATTGAAATGAAATAAGATGGAGAAGTACCTGTTTCGAATTTGAAAGACGAAATATAATATAACGATTGAAGACTAACCAAAACGAAAACTTCAATACATCCGGAGATAAAACTATTTAAAATTTTAAAAATAAAAAATTAATTTTTTTTTTGGAAATAAAATAGCCGGAACATGCAAGAATAAACCATACCTTTTCAAGGTTGGGCTGAGAAACTTGACAGCCAAGTTAAAACCGATACGTATGGCAAAACTTAGTTTCTTTTGATTGACCAAACAAAAAGTCCTCCCTTAATCCAACATTGCATATGATTTGGCAGCACTGTATCATTTTCGTTTCGATAAACTGTTAATTAGTGGCATTGCTTTTCAAAGTATCCCGTCTGAAAGCATGCAAAATAATTTGATACCATTATAGGGCTTGTCGTTCAAACTGTAATTTCATCGCTTTTGAAGGCAATGCGCCCAAAGAATGCGAAATATAGGGCCTCTTCTTTTCGCCAAGAGTTAGCAAGTGGCGAATAGATGAAACAACAGGTAGAAATGAACATATCGCACCCTAAATACAAAAGGGTCACAACTCAAAATGTACCTTCTGCTCAAATATGAACGAGACGTTATCAATAAAACGGTCCGCGAATGACATATGGCAAAAATAAATTTTTTGTTTTTTGGTAGGACTGTTATAAGTTTACATAGCAAATTTCAGCGTGATATGTCACATAGTTTGTTTTCTGTGCTACTGTAAACAAGTCAAGCTCGAGTGTGGAAAATTTTGAGTTGTGACCCTTTTGTATTTAGGGTGCGATATGTTCGCATCGCGAGAACGGACCTGCTTTAAATTACATGTGTTGGCAAGGCAGTGCGTCTAATGAGCCATAGCCACACTCGCTAGCGGTGAATCTTCATCGATAACTTTGTTGTTGCTTTCGCATGCAAATTTGTCGTCAAGTTAATCGGGCATAGAGATAGCGAGCGAAGAAATGGCGAATAGAAGACGCCTATAATTAAAAAAATATCCCTGCTTATACTTGGAAGCACTGGCCTAAGCATATTACTTGTGAGCCAAGCCGCTATAAACAAAGTCGCTTCAGCATCGTTTAACTGTTATTGCTTATATTTTTAAACCTATCACGGTTTCCAATCTGCTCAATTTTGTATTTATTAATCGCGTGGCCAATCTACGAATGTGGTAATTACATGACTCTGTTACGTACCTTATATCAAGCCTACTGTGTGTACTAAGCTTCGTTCAGATGCCACTTTTATGTAGACGAATGGATGCACACCTATATGCTTTTTGTTGTTCACGGATATGGCGTGCAAAGACGTCCTTACAGCAAAAATAAATTTGTTGGATACTCCTACTATGGCTTCAAAAGTTATACATATCTAATAAATATGTATGCATAAATATGCAAAAATTATATATGTACATATCTTAATTCATAACTTTATAATCGCATGGATAAGGCGCGAACTGTTGTTCTAATGTGGCCAAACACAAATGTGAATTTTCACCTTAGCGCGTCTTCGTGCGTTTATTGTCCATGCCCATTTGATACGTTTGATTTAGCTCTTAAGACTTCTGGAAACTCAGTAAACTAAAAGCGCCCCTCCCCCACACATAAAGTTTCGAGTTCATATTTGCTACAACTGAATGTTATATTGGAAGTAGAATGTAACAACTGTTTCGGCACATCCTTTTTTCATTTTTGAAAATTATCAACCGGGCGCGAACGAAGAGAGACACCTACTTACAAAATTTGTTTAAACCTCTCACATTTCGTTCGAGTTATCAGAGGCGCAGACAGCCATCCAGCCGGACAGAAAAACATGGCTTAAGGTGGGAGCCTGGTTTATAAGGTCAAAAAAATCAATTTTTTTTTTCGTTTTAAGCGATTCCTAATATATTTCAGAATATTCACACAAAGTTACAGAGCCTAATTCTCAATATTTCCGTAGATACAAAGCCAAAGGTAGGCGAGCGTTAGGTAGTTACGTTGTGACCGGACAGCTATAGTACAAACTTTATGTTCTTTTCTCGACTTTTCATTTTTATGATTTCTTTGAATTTGCGTACATGAATAAAAAAAAAACTAATGAACCTTTTGAAATGAATCATAGCTTGTTCCCTTCAGTATTAAATTCTCTTCTATTTGAACTAACAAAATAGAAAAAAAAAATTTTCAAGTTTTTTATACCAAGTTGAAGTGAATTTTTTTTTTATAGAAAGGCATTTTTTTCTTTAAAACCTCCAAAAAGTTGAAATTTTGGAATTTCTCTCAGTTTTCTTAGTTCATCTAGATTCTAGAATAAAAAATTATGATAATTAGAAATCCATTTGAATTTTTTGCTTTAGATAATAATTACGAGCTGTATCTTATACGCCAGTTGGAAACTCCAGCGTTGCAGCGCTCTATTAACTTCTATGTTAAACATTTTTTTTAACTTATTTTAACCAGTACAAAAATTTTTTATACTTTTTAAATGTTCATTAAAAGATAGAAAAAACTTCGCAGTGCTAAATTAATTTTTTCCATAAAAAAAATCGCAAAGAGATGCAATTTTTAGACCTTATAAACCAGGCTCGCCCCTTAATAAATTTCTCGCGCCATTCTTCATAAATCAGTATATGAAGATATACACACATAATTCATTTATCTATCTAGATTCCATTATATGCCCGGGCTTCAGCGATCAACACTAGTCCTCCAAATCGTAGTCATGATTTGGACAAAGGGGGACAAGTGAATGGGTTTGCGTTAGGTTGTGCAAACATTAATACTATAAATACAAATGTAAACATACGCAGGTAAACACACAGAAAACTACTAGGAAAAGTGTAACTGCATACATACATATGTACATACCCTAAATACATGCAAAGCTTTACGCTAAACCTGATTTTCGGATTTTAAAAATGTAGAAAATAGCCAACCCTGTTTTCCAATTTATTGGTCAACGTGAAAAGAGGAGAGGTGCCACAAAAGACTGACCAATGTGAAATTAGCAAGCGCACGCGACAGGATTTGCAACTGGAAAAACAACCGCATTGCCAACAGTAATATCAACATAACGACGTAACGGTGTTTGTTTACTATACATAGCTACTTATACAAACATATGTATGAGTATATGTTCATGTGTATTAGACCGGGGTGATTTCTATGGCATACAATTTTTGGAAACCGTGACAAGTGCTTTGGTTAAGATTTTATTTCTTGTTGTAGCATTTGCGTAATATGGTCTAAAGCCGAAGATTGATGACAGGTATAACAGAGAGATAAGACAATTAGCTATCAATAAAAACATCAGCCCTATGAAGAACAACAGCCCTATGAGAAGAATACAGAACATTTTGAGTGAAGATTCGTATTTAAAATATCAAAATAGACTGGCTAAGCCAAAGCTTACACCACGACATAAAGTATGATAGCTAAACTAGAATTAATCATCACAAGTGCTGAGCGGATGAATGGTAATTTTTAGCGATTAAAAAAAATTTAGTTTCGATGGGCCTGATGAGAAGAATTGAGAAGATATTCACTCCCGAAACTTCCACGGTGACACTCTTACAACCTGGGGTGCTTTTAACTACCGTGGCAAGGGCCCAATTTGTTTTATTTTGTGGAAGAATTGCAGCGTTGGACGTGTCAAAAGGACAATGCTCCATTCCACAGCGCTAAGCGTACTAAAAAGTTTTTGCGCCGAAAAATATTCCCGTGCAGAAGTGGCTCGCAGTTAGTCTAGAACTATGTCCAATGGAGAACCTCTAGAGCATTCGTAGCAAGCTAGTTTACAAAGACGGGCGCCAGTTTAATAGCCCATTTAACGTTAAGATAGCACTTAAAGAGGAACATCCAAAAATCTACCTTAGTGTACTTCAATCACTCGTAAATTCAATGCCACGACGACTAGTATCAGGTACAATAAATAACGGAAGGCGTGCATTTTTTTTATTTTGTCAGGATAAATAGCAACTGCAACACTCAAACAACATCAAGTCCATTATACTGCACTCGGGTTCCCTTTTTATTTTTTTTAAATCTACCCAACCTCCGAAGAAATCTGAGTAGAGCTTGTGGTGCCTAAGGTGGAAGCCAAGGTGGTCGCTTCTAACACCAAGCCTGATTCGACACATGCTAGGCAGAGTGCACTGTCTGAGATACCCATATTTTGCATGTGCTTTGCCCATAGAAAGTGGCCCGTCAACAGTCCAACCAGCTGCCCACAGTCCTTGCAGCTAATGATAGGAGGATCTGCAACAGTCGGTCGGACACGACAGGTAACATCAGTACAGTTTCCTTCAGCCTGCCAAGCTCGCTTGTGGCTTAAAGTAACAACCCATTTGCCAACCGTGGCTTTGATGGCTGCAGAAGGAAGTGACAGAACGCTTTTCAACTTCTAAGGCCAACTTCTTTGGCTCAGATTCCATCCTAGCTAGAGAGTCAGAGATCTCGTTAATCGCGATAGCCACGTATCCCGGGACCCATGTTAGCATTAGGATATTATATCTACCGACACAGTTAAGCCGGGATTTACAGGACTCAACTACCCTTGAAATGGTTGGAGGGCTGCCTAATGCCAGTAGCGCAACTTTGCTGTCGGTGCATACAGATCTGCCTCTCTACCTGTTTTCCACAACTAAGCTCATTCATTGCTTCTTGAATAGCATACAGGGCATACATACAAGCTATTAAATATTATTTTATTTGTTTTCTTCTCTTATGCCGAAAGGTAAAAATATTTAACCTCTGATTATTTTACTATAAAATAAATCCTTTATATAGAATTTTCAAAGCATATCACTGAATTTGAGGCAACATTTGACGCTTAATTCAACAAATTTTCAAATTTTATTTAAGCTTTTTGAATATTTTTTCAGATCTAAACTCGAAATTTGGCAATATTTCAAAAACGATTACATCTTTTTATAAGTCCAACATCTGCCATAAAACTCAAATTTTGGAACCACGAAATTCATATTAAAACTTTTCGCAATAACGAGAGCAATCACAACTTCAACGTGGCAAAGTTGCCTCGGCCTAATGTGTACGAATTTATGTAACATACATATATGGCTGCGTGTACGCGTGTGTGCCCACGTTTCCAATGTTTGTCAGCCGATTTACCGCCATTCGCTATCGCCTTATCACACATAGCCATGTATTCATTCCTGTTAGTGCTGACTAGTCTGGCAGCACTGTGAACACGCGCGTGGTTTATGCTGAGTGCTACGGATTAAAGGCGGCTGGCCAAATGTGCAATATTAAATGCATGGGAATAGCGATGGTGTAGGTAAGGTTGCAAGAGTTGGATTGTAAATATCAACAAACACGTTGAATGCCAAAAAAATTGCATACACAGCCATTTAACGGTCGAACCAACTGGAACCCGCAGGCGTTTCGCGAAAAAATGCGGCAGCCCACCGCAGTACATCAGAGCACCCGCTCTACAGATTTTCATTTGTTATTGATTTTGGAGTAGGCGTGTACCCATGGCAAATCAAGCTCATCGCAATTTGCGGGCTATTTTGGAAGAGACAATCCAAATTCATTTGCCAAATTTGTGTTGCCGTAGCAATAAAGTCGTTGCTAAGCTAAATCGACACTATTGTATACATCATTGACCAATTTTTATACCCCCGCACTTGTGTCCAAGGCCACTCCAGTTTTGGTCAAAATGCTTAAAATGGCGAGAGGGACCGATTTAGTCATGTCTGTCTGTCTTTACATATTATAGGGTGGGCCATGTAAAATTTGCTTTTTGAATCGGCTATAAAAAAAACTAATCAATATTTTTTTAAACTTCTTCTTTTAATTTGAAGATTGAACATTGTCATTTATGAATGAGAAATAATATCGTTCAAATGACTGCCACGACTGGCTTTACAGTAGGCCATTCGATCAATCCAATTTTTAAGCACATTTTCGATTGTTTGGGCTCCAATTTCATGAATGGCAACTTCGATTTCGTGTTTTAAAGCATCAATCGTCTCTGGATGGTTCGCATAGCATTTGTTCTTAACGGCTCCCCACAAAAAATAGTCCAACGGGCTTAAATCACAGCTCCGAAGCGGCCAATTGATATCGGAACTCCGGTTGATTATTCGGTTTTAAAAAACGGTAGCCCAAAGTTCGGGTGAAACTTTGGCAGTGTGACAAGTTGCACCGTCCTGTTGAAACCAAATGTCGTCCATGTCATTCTCTTCAATTTTTGTAAACAAAAACTCGTTGATCATGTCACGGTAACGCTCGCCATTTACTGTAACCGCGGCTCCTCGCTCATTCTCGAAAAAAAATGACCCGATGATACCGCCAGACCAAAAACCGCACCAAACAGTGACTCGTTGTGGATGCATTTGCTTCTCTACAGTAACGTGTGGATTTTCTGAACCCCAAATCTGGCAATTTTGCTTATTGACGTAGCCACCGATGTGAAAATCAGAAAAGAAGAAGAAGACTCACCACTTTGGAAATAGGTTTTCAATATTTCCCAATTTTGTTCAAGCGTATAGCGTCCCATTTCGTAAATGTCAAACCTTTAAGTAAATTATGAACACATTTGACATGTCATTTGTGTTACCATTCTCAAAAAAATAGGTGGTTCAAAAAGCAAACGCTATATGGCCCACCCTGTATTAGGAATTTTCTTACGTTAAATCCAAATAATTCCTCTGAGTTCGAACTATCGTAATTTTTAGATATGCAACTCGTATCTTCTTCCAAGTTGTGTTGTTGTAGCAGCTTACTAGACCCTGTCTGTGCGATGCAGTCACCTGTTGTCTTCGTCTCGCTAACTGCTGTCGCCATCAAGACTAATTCATATTTTTGTTGCCATTTCATTCGTTCGCTATTGTTGTCAGTCGGTTCGCGATGGAAATCGGTCAATAACAACGCTCACTACCCATATAACGTTAAATTTCAAAAATGCGAAAAAACTGAATACCTTTTTTATAGTTTAAGCAAAATTACAAAAATTTAATACAAATGATAAGCCCATGAAAAGAAATACGACGCAAGTGCAACGTTGAAAAAAGTCTGTGCCACGACGTGTGTCTCGACTAAGACTTAATAAAACTATCCTAAACTTGATCCACATACCTCCCTCCATTTAGATTCGACAAACTTTTTTATATGTTAAGACTAAATTTCCGTCCGTCCCTCTAATGTTACAAGTTATAACTCTCAGCAAGCTTAAATTCAATTTCCCAAAAATGTGCGCGGGTATATAAAGTTCGGTCCGGAACGCATTTGGTTTTCCTTAATTGTTTATGTTTGTTTTATAAATAAATATATGTATGTATCTAATGTTATTTGAATAAGTATGGTTGCTTTGCTGAAATAAGTACTTTTTTTAATGCTGACACTGTGTTTATTATTTTAATAGCAAACCAATAACTTTAATGGTGTCTCACTTGAATGGGTTGTGGCATACAAATAAACTCTAAGATACTTGTGGCATTTAGGGAAATTTAGTAGTAATAATGAGCTGAATTAATTTGTCGTGCTTCCGTTAACTAAGGTTGGGTTAAATACATACATATACGAGTATGTAGGTATATGTATATAAAATTGGCGTTTACACCACTTATTGGGTGTTTGGCCGAGCTCCTTCTCCCTTTTTGTGGTGAGCATCTTGATGGTTTTTTCACAAATTGAAGGGCCTACAGTTTTATGGCGCCTCCGAACGGGCAGATGGTTTTTTATGAGAAGCTGACAGATTACAGAAATACACTCGGAGGTTTTCTATTACCTGCTAAGGGTCGACCACTATTAGAAAAAACTTTTCAATCATTTAATATTTCAAGCCCGGGGTTTCGAACTTGTGCAGACCACAGGCCATCAATCCTCTTATTTTGCGGGAAACTACTTCACGTGTCACTTATCTAGTTAGCATATTTGCCTCCCAGTTTCCTACAATGTCACTGTGACATGGTACACAGATGATTCTAATACCAAAGAATTCGGATGCGATCGAAAGTGAACTCAGCCATTCTCGACGAGTTTCGAGGTCCACATCATCGAGCCCAAGACCTTAATTGTTTTACACAAGTGAGGAGCGAATCAGATGCTTCCTTGATTGCGTCTGCCTTTAATGTAGTACACTGTAGTGGTCCGGTAGTATGAACTTGAGTCTGATGACGCAATACTCCCCCACCAACCCTTCTATCCAACTTCGAGGCATTCATGAACAGATTCACCAGGCTCTGTCTTCGAATACTGTACCCCACCCAATATTTGATGGAATTTGAATGAAGAAAGCCCCGCTTGAACTACGCAAGGGTGTACATTGATCAATCACTAGAGAGATGAACTCAAAGTTTCTGAGAATACTTGAATGCCGGTAATTGAGGCACATTAAGCATTGCGTAAGTACTAGAGTAGCACTGGTTCGAAGCGCTCAACTGATTTCAATGAGAGCATACCTTTGAACTTTTTCCAGATTTTTCACCGACGTGGTCATCTTTAGAAAGTTTCACGAGACAAGGACCCATGCAACTGAATTGGCTTTATCATAAAGCCAAAATACAATTCTAGGCCAAAGGCGATTGTTGCATTTCGTATCCTCTCCTCAATGTTGGAATTCTACGTTAGCTTCTACCCTGACTAAGGTTACAACGCACAGTGATTCAGGTATATGGGCTAATCGGACAAAAATCACTACTCCTGTATTACTTTACCGATTTTAATTTATTAAAAGCAGTTGTGTAGATCATGTATAGAGTTACAACTGTAGCATGAAAAAAAAATTTCTGGCCTAAGTTAGGAGGCAGGAAGTATAAAAGAAAAATTTTAGAATATTAAACATTGAACTTTTAATAATATTAATTTATTTAAAATAATTATTTTTGCTATACATTTCAAAAAATCAAAATTATGTTTCCTCTTTAATTAGCTAGAATATTTTTAACGCATTCACCAACTTTATATAATAAACTTTAAATAATAAAAAAAAAAAATATTTTTCAGTATTACAAAAAATATACTTAACAAAGGAAAGGAAGAAAAAGAAAATTATTTCGTTAGTTACTATCTGAAATATTTTCTAAATCAAATTGATTTACATTTCCCTCTAAAATATAGGTTTTAATATCCGAAAAATTAAAAGAATGCGAAGTGGTAGTCTTTCTCAGAGAAGATATAAGGGGGTCTGATGTTACTAGTAAATATGTCATAATATCTTTATTAGTGTTTATTCTAGAATTTTTTCGTGTATGATAAAGACGACTATTTCGTACCTCCTTATGCCTAGCTTCAAGTGCGTCTTCTGCCAGTTGCCCTATTGGTAAATCAAAATGTTTAATGATCTCTTCGCCATGAACTAATAATTTATGGACACTGGAAGGCATATAAAACCAGTCATATAATTCAATGTAAAGCTCTCTTTTATTATTTAAAAGTTCTCGAAAATTGTCGATGTTAATTTGTTTTCCACAAGACACAACACGTAATATTTGAGAAAATTTAAAAATCAAATTCTCATCAATGCCCGTTATTTCAGAGCTTATTTTGGGATTTTGAAAAAACCTTCTTGCCGTATTCCCATCATTAGTGGACCCGTAACCTGGCTTAGATTTATTCACAACTAAGCCTAATTTTCTTTTAAAGTCGTCTTGAATTTTTTTCTTTTGAATATCAAATAACGCTTTTTTTCTGTGCCTTTTACTTGCCAATTTCTAAAAGGAAGCCTATAAGCAATATGTAATAAACATTCGAAGCTACGGATCCACGAATGAAGAGATGACATCCCAAAATTAAAATTTTCGATTTTAACTGGTTGTTTAAGAACTTCTTTTGTATTCATTTGTTTTGGTGTAGCTCCACAAATGAAGCAAGTTTGAGTAGAATTAGTCTCTGATGAGGTATTAATGCAACTTCCATCAAGCATTGTAAAGTGAAATTTAAAATTTACAGTGTAATTTTTGTTTTGAAAATTTATAATTATAGGTTTTAAATCGTTTATTTCTTGCTGCAGTCTCAAGCCTTCTGTTTTAACTAAATTGGAATTTTCTTTAACAAAAATAAATTTAATTGGTCGACAGAAAAATGTTGACGAAGAGCGAGGATTATTCCAAAACATATAACCTTTTTCATCTGACAAGTTAAGGGGTGACATAGCAACTAAAAATAAATATTCGTCAGCCATTTCTGTGGAGCTAAGTACTTGTTTGTAGGTGCTATGCCCAGAGCTTCCATCGAATCCGCATTTACATGTCAGAGTTAAAGTTTCACTTTTTATATTGTATATCCTTTGTCTAATATTGATTTTAACATACTTTTTAATGTATAATCAAGAAGTTGTTGTAGATTTATTTCAGATCCTTGTTCTGTGGTTATAATATCTTTTGATAATAAACTGTCTCGAAACTGTCGCAGTTTATAGATGCTAGGTAAAAATTCTGAATGCACACTATTAATAATTGATCTAAGTAAGTTATATTTTCTCTGAGAAAGATTTAACTGAAGATAAAGCGCTAAAGTTTACTGTAAAGTCAATGAATGTTTTTTGAATTCCTTAAACTCAACCTGACTATTACTTTTTTTAGATAATTCTTTTACCGCAAAAGAAAGCTCCTCCAAGTTGTATTTTGAGACCAGTTCTTCGATTCGCCTCTTTTTAGTCTTCTCACTTGACTCCCCAAAAGCTACATAAGGTCTTCCACGAGAAGTGCTTTGTTCAGCAAAAGTGTTACCTGGAATAGCTGGTTTTCTTAAAATAGCTTTTAGTGATGAGGTCATATATATTTCAGAGTTCAGCCATTTGCTTTCTTTGGCTAAAAACTGTTCTTTTCTGCAAACATTTTTTTGCCATTTAATATTTATTTTTCCACAAAAAATGCCAACAGATTTTTCAAATTCCCGCTTAGTTGCTTTCGTGACAGTCTGAAGTCTCATTAGGTTTAGAACCTTTTCAACTTACTTATTTTTCCTTTGTTTTTTGGGCAATGAAATCCATATATCAACCAAATCTTTATTTTTCATATTTGACAAAGTACCTAAAAAATTAAAATTCGGAATAAAGTACAACTTTGCGCAAAAAAAGACCTATACCTTTAAAAACAGAACAGTTTAAAATATCAAATAACAACAAATTTGGAAAGGCACCTTTTGGGACCTTTTACCAAAAATAGAGTTTTCTAAAAATAATGACTACTTTACAAAAAAAATTAAGAAAAATACCAAACATATATTAAAATATTTACATAACTTGCTGAATATTTGCCATAATAAACGAGTCAAACTATAAAATATCGAAACGTTCAGAACGAACTACCATACAATAATAAATGTTGATCAAATCTAAAAAAAAACAAAATAGGATTTTATTTAGGTAGACTTTATCATAATTTTACTGATAAGGAAACAAAAAATAAAAATAGTTTTAGTTTAGTTTTTCTAAAACATTGCTTTTAATTTTTTGATTTTTGTCTATTGTTTAAATCACTGTGCAACGGCTGCATTAGTACACTTCCGTTAGGTGTGACGGCTGCCGTAGCCAAAGGGATGGGTGCGTGACTACCATTCAGGAGGGAATAGATTCGAATCTCCGTGCATGAGCATCAAATAATAGAAAAAGTTTCTTTTAAATACATACATATATTTACTCAAAATTTTCAATTCTTATTAACATGTCCTAGCAAAAAACGCATAAAACTAGGTATCAACTGCACATGCGAGTCTCCGACCACATTTCGATTCTCCAGTAAGTCTTTTACAACTAGAATTGTGCTTAGAGCACAAATGCAGATATCAATTGGAGTAAGTTCAAATTTTAGGTAATCTTTCACCAGAGGCGTTGGAAAATTTCTGGTTTGTAGTCCTTTTCATTTTTATGTATTATGAATCCTTTTATTTCAATTACTTTACATTTTACGTTTTATTTTACACATTTGCTCGGTTAACTTGTCCTACACATCAGATTTTTAACCAGGTCAGAACCCAGTTTGCTTGCTTTGTTTACTTCATTTGACAATGAAAAAAAAGGCACCAGAACTGTGACACCTCCTATCAATATGCCGTTTTACATATGATATTTTATCTTACGGTATCATGATATTAGCACGACAAGTTTTGAATAAAACCTGTTTTTTATTTTAATTTATGTAAGATTTTTGAAATATTTATTTTATTTCTACTACTGCATTCGTCGGAATATTTGTTGACGAATACGTACGAGTATCCACTCACCAAACGAAACGACTAGTGAAATTAGATTGGAGGAATGATGAACCGATTCTGAAAATGAAATGACTTGTGACTTTTCTAAATTTCTAAAAAACAAGTTAAAACAGAAATATTGCTCTGTGTGTGCAAACTAAGTATTTCGCCTAGGATTGTAAATATTTTAACCGCTTATTTGCTTTTACTAAAAACTCTAACGTGTGTGCGTGTGTGAGTAATTGGAGCTAACATCCTTTTTGTTGGATGCTTGGTCGCACTTTTCCTCATGTTTGTGGTGCTCATCTTGATGTTTTTCCACAAAAGGCCTCTCTACAGCTTTATGAGGACGTTTTAAGAGGAACATAAAGGAGGAAAAGGAAAAAACTCTTTCTCCCTATTGGTGTTTCATGCTCTGTGTTTTCGAACCTGTGCACTTCCTCAAGCACCAACCTATTTAGCTGCGGCGGCCTATATACATACAAACATATATATGTAATATGTAAATTAAACCATAATTAGGGTGTAAACAAAACATTATCTAAAAATACAAAAGCTTTCGATGTTCTCCTATATTACAGTAAATTAATTCTGAATTTGAAGCATTGAGCCAAAAGACAATAGGCATATCGTAGAATCCGACCATTATTAAAATCTGAATTGAACTCGGCAAAATTTGTGTTTAGGTGTCGCGCATTTCTATAATGTCGATTTCATATTCGAATACAAACTTATATAGTTTTAGATGTCGTGCCAAGGTATTTATTCTCATTTGGTTTTTACTTTTTGCTTTCAGATTTCAACATAGACTGATTGTTTCTCAGGTGGATGAATACGCTTTCACAGAAATAGTTTTTTTCAGAGCCTTACTCATGGTTGGATTGTATATACAGGGTGGGCCATATAGCGTTTGCTTTTTGAACTACCTTTTTTTTGAGAATGGTAACACAATTGATAGGAGGATGGTTCCATGTGTAGAAGTCCACGCAAGTGGGGAAAGTTACTGATCGCCATTCACTTGGGAGTGGCCAGGACGATTCTTCTACATATGGTTCAAGCAGCTCACAACGTCCGGGATTAGCCCACGTATCCTCTGGTTAGCTTCCGAACACCCGTTCGGGAGTGAGCTAACGTGAGAAGGCGAAGCATCCCAGCATAGCTGGTTGTGCGCTGGGTTTGGGACCCGCCACTTAAAAAGCCCCCCCCCCAATGAAAACAGCAACAAAGCCTCGGATGAGAACTTCCAACACTGATGACGACCCCTGCAAACGAAATAAGGAATACGATTTGAGGGCATGCACCTGGAATGTCCGGTCCCTTAATGGGGAAGGTGCCTCTGCCCGGCTGGTTGATGTCCTCGTGAGAGTAAAGGCTGACATCACTGCCATCCAAGAGATGCGATGGACGGGGCAAGGTAAGAAAAACCTAGGACCTTGCGACGTCTACTACAGCTGCCATGTAAAGGAGCGCAAATTCGGTGTCGGATTTGTTGTGGGAGAGAGACTTCGTCGCCAAGTACTGTCGTTCACTCCGGTGGACGAGCGTCTCGCAATAATCCGCATCAAAGCGCGATTTTTTAACATCTCGCTAATTTGCGCCCACGCCCCGACGGAAGAGAAGGACGATGCGACCAAGGATTCTTTCTATGAGCGCATGGAACGTTCCTATGAGCGCTGCCCCCGCCACGACATAAAAATCGTGCTTGGCGACTTCAACGCCAGGGTGGGCAAGGAGGGAATTTTTGGTCCCACAGTCGGAAAATTCAGCCTGCACAACGAAACATCCGGCAACGGACAGAGGCTGATCGACTTCGCCGGGGCCCGAAACATGGTAGTCTGCAGCACCAGATTCCAGCATAAAAAGATACACCAAGCTACCTGGCTGTCCCCTGATCGAAAAACGCGAAACCAGATCGATCATGTTGTGATAGATGGAAGACACGCTTCTAGTGTATTAGATGTACGTACGATCCGAGGAGCCAACATCGACTCGGATCATTACCTTGTTGCAGCCAAATTGCGCACACGCCTCTGTGCAGCAAAAAACGTACATCTACCTACGCAAAGAATGTTCGACATCGAAAAGCTGCAATCACAACAGACAGCCAGAAGATTCGCCACTCGACTCTCACTCCTGCTCTCGGAGAGCACTGCCCAACACACCGGCATGCGCGAGCAATGGAGCAACATTTCTCGTTCCCTACGTACCGCCGCCGAAGAAGAAATCGGATTCCGGCGAGCCCGAAAAAACAATTGGTACGACGAGGAATGTCATGCTGTCGCCGAAAGAAAAGATGCCGCCTATAGAGCCACGCTCCGATCGGGCGCAACGCGAGCCATGTGGGATCGCTACAGAGAGCTGAAAAAGGAAGAGAGACGTATTATCCGACAGAAGAAACGTGAGGCCGAAATACGTGAGTGCGAGGAGCTTGAGATGCTGGCCCATAGGAACAACGCCCGAAAATTCTACCAGAAAGTTCGGCGGCTTACAGAAGGTTTTAAGACCGGGGCGTTTTCCTGTAAGAACAAAGACGGTGATCTGGTGACTGACGTACAGAGCAATCTTAAATTATGGAGGGAACACTTCTCGAACCTGTTAAAAAGTGACAGCTGCGCATGTCATAGAGAAAGTGAAGATCCCGATACCCCAATCGTTGACGACGGAATTATCGGTCCGTTACCCGACCATGACGAGGTGAGAATAGCAATATCACGGCTAAAGAACAACAAAGCCGCGGGCGCCGACGGACTGCCGGCTGAGCTATTCAAACATGGCGGCGAGGAGCTGGTAAGGTGCGTGCATCAGCTCCTATGCAAAATATGGTCGGATGAAAGCATGCCTGCCGATTGGAATTTAAGTGTGCTCTGCCCAATCCATAAGAAGGGCGATCCTGCAATTTGTGCCAATTACCGCGGGATTAGTCTTCTAAATATCGCCTATAAGGTCCTAGCGAGCGTATTGTGTGAAAGGCTGAAGCCCACCGTCAACCAACTGATTGGACCTTATCAGTGTGGCTTCAGACCTGGAAAGTCTACCATCGACCAAATATTCACAATACGCCAAATCTTGGAAAAGACCCATGAAAGGAGAATCGACACACACCATCTTTTCGTCGACTTCAAAGCTGCATTCGACAGTACGGAAAGGAGTTACCTGTATGCCGCTATGTCTGAATTTGGTATCCCCGCAAAACTAATACGGCTATGTAAGATGACGTTGCTCAACACCAGCAGCGCCGTCAGAATTGGGAAGGACCTCTCCGAGCCGTTTGATACCAAACGAGGTTTCAGACAGGGTGACTCGCTGTCGTGTGACTTCTTTAACCTGATGTTGGAGAGCATCGTGCGAGCCGCAGAACTTAATCGCTCAGGCACAATATTTTATAAGAGCGTACAATTGTTGGCGTATGCCGATGATATTGATATCTTTGACCTTAACAACCGCGCTGTTAGTTCTGCCTTCTCCAAACTGGATAAAGAGGCAAAGCGAATGGGTTTGGTGGTGAACGAGGACAAAACGAAGTACCCCCTTGTCTTCAAACAAACAGTCGGCGCACTCGCGTATCGGCACTCACGTCACTGTAGACAGTTATAATTTCGAGGTTGTAAAACACTTCGTTTATTTAGGAACCAGCATTAACACCGATAACAATGTCAGCCTTGAAATCCAACGTAGAATCTCTCTTGCCAACACGTGCTACTTTGGACTAAGTAGGCAACTGAGCAGTAAAGTCCTCTCTCGACGAACAAAACTAACACTCTACAAGACTCTCATCATGCCCGTCCTAACGTATGGCGCAGAAGCGTGGACGATGACAACATCCGATGAAGCGACGCTTGGAGTGTTCGAGAGAAAGATTCTGCGTAAGATTTTTGGACCTTTGCACGTTGGCAACGGCGAATATCGCAGGCGATGGAACGATGAGCTGTGTGAGCTTTACGGCGACATAGACATAGCGCAGCGAATAAAGATCCAGCGGCTTCGTTGGCTGGGTCATGTCGTCCGAATGGATACAAACGCTCCGGCTTTGAAAGTATTCGATGCGGTACCAGCTGGTGGTAGCAGAGGAAGAGGAAGGCCTCCTCTGCGTTGGAAAGATCAGGTGGAGAAGGACTTGGCTTCACTTGGTGTGTCCAACTGGCGCCGGTTAGCACGAGAAAGAAACGACCGGCGCGCTTTGTTAAGCTCGGCCAAAATCGCGTAAGCGGTTATCGCGCCAATTAAGAAGAAGAAGAACACAATTGATATGTCAAATGTGTTCATAATTTACTTAAAGGTTTGACATTTACGAAATGGGACGCTATACGCTTGTGGTGAGTCTTCTTCTTCTTTTCTGACTTTCACATCGTTGGCTACGTCAATAAGCAAAATTGTCGGATTTGGGGCTCAGAAAATCCAGACGTTACTGTAGAGAAGCAAATGCATCCACAACGAGTCACTGTTTGGTGCGGTTTTTGGTCTGGTGGCGCCATCGGGCCATTTTTACATTTTACAGTAAATGGCGAGCGTTACCGTGACATGCTCAACGAGTTGTTTCCAAAAATTGAAGAAGATGACATGGACGACATTTGGTTTCAACAGGACTGTGCAGCTTGGCACACTGCCAAAGTTACACTCGAACTTTTGGCTAACGTTTTTGAAAACCGAATAATCAGCCGAAATTCCGATATCAATTGGCCGCCTCGTAGCTGTGATGTAAGCCCGTTGGACTTTTTTTTATGGGGAGCTGTTAAGGACAAATGCTATGCAAACCATCCAGAGACGATTGATGCTTTAAAACACGAAATCGAAGTTGGCATTCATGAAATTGGAGCCCAAACAATCGAAAATGTGCTTAAAAATTGGGTTGATCGAATGGCCTACTGTAAAGCCAGTCATTTGAACGATATTATTTTTTATTCATAAATGACAATGTTCAATATTCAAAATAAAAATAAAAGTTTGAAAAAATATAATATAGATTAGTTTTTTTTTTTATAGCCGATTCAAAAAGCAAATATTACATGGGACACCCTATTTTTACTTAAAATAAATCCGAGTTAATCGAGTAATTTTTTTATGTTTACTTGGGCATGTCACTGAATGCAGGCTTCAGTTGGTTTTCTATAACCACAATAACTAGATTCTGTAGTAATAACCTAATTTTTCTGCATTGAAACCAGAATTGGATGAGCACCAAAAGGATAACGGCAATAAGGGTACGCTAGCGTCGACGTTTCTCTTTTTCATCATAGGGCCAATGTAGAAGACAAGCAGCTACGCCATAGCAGTCACCTGAATGGTTTTAGGGATTTTTCAACCCCCACCTAAACGCCATTCACATTTTGCATAAGCTTCAGGTGAAAAGGACTGACTTCCAATCTAAAACAGATGCGGATCAGGGATGCATTCGCTTCTTTGCTTCCTTCCAGGTAAGACAGGTGATGACGCACCTATCATTTAGTCAGTTTGGTGTTGCTACGTTGGTTGAATAACATAAAAACCTTCATTTGTCCACAAATTTAGTTGCATCACATCAATATTCCAAGTGAAAACACACTAAATGTACGCTTGTGAATTACTCGTTGCACAACAATAGCAATAACTATCTGCCATAACCGCAATTAGCTAGTGAGTTGAAGCAAATTTTTTGTCAATATTTCATTGAAACCATTGTGTCTGATGGATTTGCAAATTAATGTCAACAAATGATCTATAAATATTACACAAGTTGCTGTGAATGTACATACATCCGTGCGTATACGTAATTATAATTACAAAAGCGTCACACAAACATTGGAAGCACGAAACAAAAAAACACTGAAATAATACCAAATTTCAGAAAAATTATGCATAGCATGAAAATGAAATATAGAAATATAAATATTATTTTTCAATCAGCAATCAGCGACAACAATCAGAGGCAATTAAAAAATTGCAATGACCTAAGGACAGACGCAGGTACAGCGCCGTATCACGAACAGATATAAAATTAATTTAAATGAAAACAATTACAACTACAACAATTGCATTTATTTGCACTTTACTTTTTCCGGCTTGCCTATATTTGTTGTATTGGCGATATGTAGGGAAAGCCTTTGTCTATTACAATTTGCATGACATTTTAAAATTTTGTGCGATTTAAAATAAGACTGACAGTGGTGAAAATTTGCAACCAGATTACGTTTCCACATCATTCGAAATCATGCTACCGGGATGACCCGGATTTATAGCTATCACTCTGGCAACATTACCAAAAAATGTTGGAGAGTTTTTTATGCCCTTACAACAATAACAGCCAAACGGATTAGTTTCCAATCACAAACAGTGTAGTAAAAGTTGCGAAAGGCTTTTCGAGGCTTACGTTCATTCTGTGTACGTGCTTAGATTACATGCATATTCATTTATACATGCACTTATACATTTTTGTTTTTTCTTCTCAATAACATTTTAACAAGTGCACAAATTCACAAAATGCATATATAGACCAGCCAGTTGATGTGGCTCACTTTTCGATGAGTTTATACAATAAGTGTTTTGCTTTCGAACTCGCAAATTGCAATCCAATGTTTGCGTTTCTGCTCGCATTTGCATACCAGCTTCCCGTATTTCGCGAGTTGTTGCTATTTCGCGCCTGTGTAACTGTGCAAGCCTACAATACCTGCATATATTAATGCATTTACGTATGTCTACACACACATACAAATATACATATAAGATATAAGTAAATACTACAAATATACACAGAGTAGTAATAGAGAGTGTACGAAGTCGTGTGCGTTAGCACTCTTCTCTTTCTGCTTGACTGATGCGAAACTTATCACCTTCACTAATCAGTTCCAATAGAAGCCTGTCTTTCGGGCTTATGCCTCAAAATATCAGTTAATGCAACTATATGAAAAGACCTGCACAAGCGAAATTCGACGCGTACAAAACGCCTGAAAGTAGCCAAATGTATTACTTCTCTACACTTTTGTATGTTCGTTATATATGTAAATATGATGCATTCATACTTGGAACCCACGACAAAACGATAGCTCCTCAACATTTTAACCAGTTTTGAATGTTATTCTTTTCTGTTCTAAATAACACTGTGCGACAGTGAAATTATACTTTTATGGAGACCTAGTACAACTTGTAGGTTTTGAAAAACTAAAAAAAATGGTATAGGAGAAATTTCCAATACACCCCCAAAATCTCATTTTATGGCCATAAAACCGTTTTTCAGTAGGTTGATGTGAAGAATCACTCCTACCTTCGCCAATTTCCATCCGATTTCGAATTTGTTTTTTTAGTTCGACAGAACAAAAACAAACCTTTTTGACAGTGTGTTGACAATTTTTCTGAAATGACAACGGACGAGACTGTAGACGGAAGTATTTGGAATTTTTTTATTTTTTCTCTATTTTTCCAACTTTGACATAATTTTTACGATATTATCCGTTAGTGAGGATTTTTTTTAGTACACTACTGTTATAGTCAATTTAATTTTGCGTCGAATGAGCTATATTTGACTGTAATTGAATTAAAATTAATAGAGTTGTGTGAGTTTTAAGACCTTTGTTTTTTTTTTTACTACCCATAAAAGTATACTAAAATTTTTTTTTTTTTGTCACACAGTGTAATCATTATTTTGTATAAAAGTATAGCTCATTGTCTAACAAAAACCATATAAATCTAAATTTCAAATTGTATACAAAAATTAGAAAAAATTCTAGGAGCCTTCCATCTCAATTCTAGGTTTTTTATTTGGAATTTCTAGCAAAATTAATGTTGCCTGGAGTTATTCTTTCCTCTATTATTTCTTCAATGGACATTCTTTCAGATGTGTATCTCGGGCAGGAGAAGAAGACATGTTCCGCGTTCTCACTACCGTTGCCGCAGAACGAGCAGTCTGCTGCGTCCTCATGGCCGAGTCTTTGAAGATACTCTCTATAGCATCCATGTCCCGTCAAGAACTGTGTGAGGTAGTAATCTGTGTCACCGTGACCCCTCTCAACCCAAGCCTGTACGCCCCTGATAAGTTTGTGCGTCCACCTCCATTTTGTCGCTAGGTCCCAGCGATTTTGCCACTCAATTATGCTAACCCGTCTTTCTTCCTTACGCTCTTCCGACGTTAGTCGCCTGTTTAGGCTTTTGGCTTTGTCGTAGACTCTACCCAGTTCAGAGGCTATTATATCTGGTGGCATGAAACCAGATATGACACATGCTGCTTCAAACGACACTGTCCTGAAAGCACAGGCAACTCTAAGAGCACTTAGTCTAAAAACCATTTCCGCCTTCTTCGTGTATGTTTTTTGTCTCAGGGCTTTACCCCATATGGGTGCTGCATACATGAGTGTTGACTGGGTAACTTTAGCTAGGAGCGCTTTTCTACTCTGAGTGGGACCACCGATGTTGGCTATAATTCTTGACAGTGCCGCCGTCACAATGACTGCCTTTCCGCATGTTTTTTTAATGTGCTCCTTGAAGCTTAGTCGAGCATCGGTCATTACACCCAAATATCTTAATGCCGCTTGTGTCGTGACGTCAAACCCATCAATGTCTAGTGTGGTCGTTTCTAACTTTTTTCTACTCGTAATGAGGACTGCTTCTGTTTTTTGCGCTGCTAGCTGGAGTTTAACAGCCGTTAGCCATTGTTTGAATTTTGTTGTTGCCTCGCTGCATATGCTCTGAATCTGAGGGATTGTTTTGGCGACTATGGTCAACGCAATGTTGTCTGCGTATCCTATTATTTGCACTTCCCTCGGCATTGGGAGTTGCAGTACCCCATCATATAGTACATTCCATAGGATCGGGCCCAGTACAGATCCCTTCGGTACTCCGCCCGTCACTGCATATCTCTTAGGACCTTCATCTGTATTCTACAGAAGAACTCTTTCCGACAGATAACTGTTTATAACCCATACTAAGTATGCTGGCGTTTTTTTCTCTTCAAGAGCCTTTATAAAATGGGGCCAGTATGAGTTGAAGGCGTTTGTGCATTTATAAAAAAATTGGTTTTGTACACAACCGTAACGTTTCTTGTTCCAAAATAAAATTGTACCTCACTCAGGAATCTTCATGCTACAAATCTCAAAGCCTATTTTGGGTCTGTAGAAAAACTAAGTTCGTCTTATCGGTGTCAATTGTGACATGAATTAGAACACGACAGTCGTTTTCCCCTAGTGCAAGCTGGTATAGATTGCAAAACCCAAGTGAAGAAGCGACCCCCTTTTACCAACAAGAACAGCAACGAAAGTTTTCGAAGCTATCCTTGTTATCGATTGGTATTCGAAAGATGGAGCCTACTTAATCAAGTATTTCTGCGGCTTGACCAATATTTTCAGACATCAGATAAAATCAAATGGCACGAGGATTCGAATTGACTTCACTAGGGTTTAGAAGAAAAAGTTTAGTACCTTAATTTTAAAATGTCTTTCGAATTTATATTCATTGCTTAATACATTGTGAAAATTTTCTGCAAAAACAAATTCAAAAAAAAAAAAAAAGTTTTTTTCGCCTTCCAGGTGGTTCAAGAGTTCTAATTTCTTTTGAGCAAATTGTAAAATCACCATCATAAATACAGATTTACTATATAAATTATAGTGAGATAGCCTGTACCGAAGTCATACGACTTGTTAAGCGACCAAAAAAGTTTTAAAGGACTTTGAAGATTTAGAGGACCACATTTTCAATTCATTGCTTAAAATACTTATGACTATTGACTCACACTATGATATTATCAGGCCAGACCATAAGTTCGTGCGTTTTTTAAAGGTGGTTTTAAAATTAATAAAAAAGACGTTTAAAGTATTTATTAATCAATAATATACTTTTCCTCATTATTAACAATGTCTTCCCAACGTTTAGGCAAATTTTGTTAATTTATTAATATAATTCAATGCTCAAAAAATTGTTTGTCCTTGGAGCCAAAATACGCTTCGATATCCCGTTTTATAGCTTCTTTTGAGGAGTAGTTCTTGTTACTCATATGGGATTGAAGTCCACGGAAAAGGTGATAATCACAAGATGCAATATCCGGAAAGTATGGTGGATGCGGCATTAGCTCCCATCCGAGCTCGTTCAGCTTGCCTAATGTTTGCCTTGCGGTATGAGGTCTTGCGTTGTCGTGGTGAAACTTTGTGTCTATTCACTAAAGACGGTCGATTTTTGTTAAGTGCCTCATTCAGGTTTGATAGCTGATGGGAATAATAATCAGCATTTATCGTCTGGTTTGGTTCCAGAAGTTCATAATAAACAATACCGGCCATATCCCACCAAATAGATAGGAGAATCTTCGTGGGGTGATGGCCATTTCTAGGGGTCAGTTCTGGTGTTTCCTCTTTATCTAACCATTGGCGTTTGCGGAATTTGTAAATTACCCATTTTTCATCACCAGTAACGATACGGTTCAAAAAACTTTCATTTTCAAGCAGTTGCAGCAGCTGAGAACACACATTCACTCTCTGCTGCAGGTTGGCGACGAAAAGTCTATGCGGAACCCATTTTCCCAGCTTTGAAACCTTTCCCAACTGAGCCAGGTGCCTGTGAACTGTTCCATGCGATGAATTTAACCTCTGAGCTATCATATCGACTGACAAATTTGGCTCAGCTTCCACGAGTTCGAGCAAGGCGTCGGAGTTAAAGACTCCAGGGCGACCAGCGCGCGGGGCATCCTCCACGTCGCAGTTAACACTTCGAAATTTTGAAAACCACTTTTGGGCAGTCCTTACACTCGCGGTATCCTCCCCGTGAACAGTGTTTATTTATGCAGCAGCAGTTGTTGCATTTTTACCACTTTTATAAAAAAAATACAAAATATGCCTCTAATACGAAGATTCCATTTTATTTTTTAACAACACGTGCTTCTATGCGCGATTAAAATCACTTGTTGAGTGCACAATATATTAAAGAAAATATAAATAGTTCCGTCATACCTAATATTATGAATATAGTGGATATATGTATCTAGGTATTAAATTATTTTTCTTTTTTTACCTTTTGCTTTTCTTCTCCTTGTTATTTGATAAAAACATAAAAAATATTCTCACGAAGAAAGTATACACAATTGATGCTATACAAATTTTTTATATTTGTGCTGAGGAACATTTATTTAGAACCTTTTTTAATAGCCGGATATATCCGCTTTCGTCTGATATAAATGTTAATATCACAGAGTGAGTATAAGTTGTTAAAACCATTTTTTCAAGTTTATTACCTTAAAATTTAAAAGTCCTTTAAAATATTAAATTGGTAATTAAAACACGCTCTGGTAACCCAATCATCGAAAATATCGTTCAAATCCTAGGGTTGAACCGGCAAGCAAGCACTTACATACATACGAGTACATTATTCCTCAAGAAATTCGGTAAAATAAATTTATGGATCAAATTGATGTCTGAATTAATGAATGAATTGGATGATGAATAATTTGCTGAAACGTAACGAAGTCGACTCATTTTGGAAGAAAATTTCATCTATCATAGAAGCAAAATATTCAGAATTGAGAAACTTCAGGCACTTGACTAAAAATTCAACTAAATTTTGAGTTAAGGAAATGAATAAATTTTCGGCACTTTTCAAAGCTTAGCCTGAATCTGTAACTAAAGCAATATTTCTGAAATAAAGTAACCAGTATAGTTCCGGTAATGTTATACAATTTTTTTCAAATAAGTATAGCCTGAAAATACTTATGCCATATTGAAACAGTACATCTTAAACTATTTAGTATTTTACTTAATATCTACTTAAAAATGTGCATACACATTTATTAAAGCATATGCATATCCGACTGTATATGTACGAGGGGTGCCTTTTATATTTCGGGATTAGAGAACAAAAACAAATCTTAATCATCGAAAATCACTTTACTGCTTTTCAAAATATTCTCCATGAAGATCTATACACTTTTGCATGTGTTTGAACCAATTGTCGAAGCACTTTTCCCATTCTGAATGAGGTACCTTCAAAACATGCATTCTGAATGCAGCAACCGCTTCTTCAGGTGCCGAAAAACGTTGACCTCTCAGTTTGTTTTTTACGTACGGGAATAAAAAGATGTCATTCGGTGCGAAGTCAGGACTATACGGCGGATGACCCATTAATTCGATGTTTTGGGTGCTCAAAAATGCAGTTGTTTGAGCCGATGTGTGAGAGCTCGCATTGTCCTGGTGAAGAGTGATCCGTCTTTGGCGATTGGTTTTCCTAATTTCTTGGATGACAACTGGCAAACAAATGGTTGTGAACCACTCAGAATTTACTGTTCTGCGTTGTTCTAGTGGCACGGTTGCGACATATCCTGTTTTTCCGAAAAAACAGACGACCATTTGTTTGGAAGTGCTTCGTGCGCGAACAACTTTTGTTGGATTTGGCTCATCTTGAAACACCCATACAGTCGACTGCTGTTTACTGATGATTGACCATAATTCATCACTTGTCACGATGTCATAGACGTGTTTCGAAGCCCCGCGATCGTATTTTTTGAGCATTTCCTTCAACCAATCGACACGAGCCTTTTTTTGAGCGATTGACATTGTGTGGGATCCAACGCGAACAAATTTTTGTGACAGTCAAATGTTTATCCAATATTGAATGTATGCTGGTCCCACTAATGCCTACGATTGCCTCAATTCACGATAGGTCACATGACGATCTTGCAATATCAGTTCGCGCACAGCATCAATGGTTTTCGGAACAACAACTGATTTTGGACAACCTTCACGAAATTCGTCTTGGAGTGAACTACGACCACGATTGAATTCACCATACCATCGATAAACACTGGTCCTTGATGAAAAAATGGTCCCGAAAAAATGAATTAAGTTCATCCATGCAATGTTGCTGAGTTAATCCACGTCGAAAGTTGTAAAAAATAATCGGACGAAAATGTTTACGATTTAATTCCATTTTTGGACCGAGATGAATCTTTTAAGTTACTGTAAACAACACAAATAGCGCTGGTATTTCAAAACGTTCTGAGTACGTAAAAGCCGAAAAATGTCAAACTTTGCGATACAGCTGTCAGTTGCCAGATTGCAACACCAGGGTTGCCAAATCCCGGAATATATAAGGCACCCCTCGTATATGTCTGTGTATAATGTATGCGCTTGCTTTCAACTTTCCTCTCCATAAATAAACGCTGCTCTATTTGGTTAGGAAACAAGAATTTTATGTTGAGCGAATATATTTCATATTATTTCAGGTTTCGCAAATACTAGCTTTGATAGTACATATGTATGTATGTATGTATGGGTATATGGTGGCAAACGTTGTCCAGAATGTCAACAAAATTATTTGAATTGACAGCGTGTTGATTTTCGACAAAGCAACAAAATCTCTGAACCGTGAATAGATTGCAGCGATGTCTAATATCGTAGTTGAGTTCCATTGAAAACAATCAATTTTAAAAATATATACATAATACATATATACATATATGTATGTATACAAATTTGCATAGAGTAGATATGTATGTACATATACATATGTACGTTTATGTCTATACATGCTATATTATTTATTACGCATAGATTCTCATTCATGTGTGTAGCTATAACACCTGGAGCAAAAAATTTAAATTTAGAAAAATAGTACGCTATCCAAAAATTGCGTTTGTGTTTTCACTATTGTGTTTTTTGGCGGAGCTATTACAAAAATTGTTGCAGACTTTTAGGCTTAAGCAAATATTTAAAGTGTGCATCTATAAAACGTTCATACGGCTGGAAGAGTTTTTAGAGGCTTTTTGTTAAAGCGTCGTATGCCCATATAAGTTGGAAAAATAATACATATGCAGATATATGTACATACATACAGTGGAAAGCAAAACTGTCCGTTTCTTATTCGGACACTTTTGCCCTGATTGCGGTATTTGCTGAAAATCAATTAATGTTGCCAATTCAATATTTCGTCCAAAGGCCTTTATTTTTAAATATGCTTTCAATATGTTTTACCATACTCTCTACCAACCTTTGGATGATATCATGGTCAAGAGCTCGCCATTCTTGTTGTATTCTCTCCCAAAGCTCGTCAACTTTTTTTTGGAGGGTTTTCATATGCTCCCAGCTTTCTCTTAGCAATAGTCCATTAGTTTTCTATGGGATTCAGGTCTGGACTTTTTGCAGGCCATTCCATTGTCCTAAAAGTTTGGTTTTGTAGCCAGGTCGAAACTATTTTAGCCGTGTGCTGCGGATCCGTGCCTTGCTGAAAAACAACTTCTACGGCTGCATAAGCACTGACGCCAACAAAATCCGGTAAATTTGTGTAGAAAATATTCAAATAATCCTCCTTCTTCATTATATCTTGGATTCTCACCAAAGGTCCAATGTTCCACCAGTTAAAACATCCCCACACCATAATACTGCCGCCACCATGTTTCATCGTTTGCTTCACATGGTGCCTTTGGATGCGGTCATCCGGCCTATGCCAATAATATTCTTTTCCATCAGACTGGCATCTGTTCATTTTCGTTTCGTCGCTCCAAATAACCCGTTTCCCGTTATCTACCGTCCAATTTTTGTGGGTCTTACAGAAATGAAGGCGTCTTTTCACATTTCTATCGGAAAGTGCTGGCTTCTTTTTTTCACACTGGCTACTAAACCAATTCTCTTTAATGCGCATCTGGCCGTCCAGGAACTGACATCCTTGCCAATACTTTTTGGAGCATTTTTTGGTGTCTTGATGGCCTTATCATATAGCAAACGCTCAATCTGCCAGGCATCACCATCAGAAAGCAGTCTTGGTCGACCCCCTTGGTTATTATTGCAAGCTACATTACATCGTTTTATTATATCATTTACCGTAGATTTACTTAAATTTAACTTTTCAGCAACTTTACGGCATGAATTGTTATTTTTCAACAAATTTATCAGATTGTTTTCAATGTCTTTTGACGTTTTCCTCATTTTTAAAGATTTTTTATTTTATTGAATTTAAAATCAAGTTAATCACTTCACAGGTCAAACAACAATGCAAAAATACAGCAATAAATTTCACGCACTTCTTTAAGGAGAATTTTGCATAAAGACCTCGGTAGGAAGGCTTACAAAAGTTCAATTGGTGCAAGAACTGAAGCCTAATGACCATCCAATGCGTTTTCGGTTCGCTCAATGGACAGAAAATCGTTTGACCGAAGATGAGCATTTTTACCGAAAAATCATCTTTTCTGATGAAGCTCATTTTCACACGGGTTAAGCCCGTTGGACTATTTTTTGTGGGGAGTCGTTAAGGACAAATGCTATGCAAACCATCCAGAGACGATTGATGCTTTAAAATACGAAATCGAAGTTGCCATTCATGAAATTGGGGCCCAAACAATCGAAAATGTGCTTAAAAATTGGGTTGTTCGAATGGCCTACTGTAAAGCCAATCGTGGTGGTCATTTGAACGATATTATTTTTCATTCATAAATTACAATGTTCAATCTTCAAAATAAAAAAAAAAGTTTGAAAAAATATTGATTAGTTTTTTTTTATAGTCGATTCAACAAGCAAATTTTACATGGCCCACCCTATACATATCGCTCATTTGCTGCAACGTCGTCATAACTCAAAAATCGCAAAATTTTAGTTAACATCACTAATATATCGGAAATAATATGTTTGATCAACTGACAAAGTGTTATATCCGAAGTTTTAACATTTCACGCAGCATCGCGATGGATGCCTTTTGCTCTAATTACATATCCTGTTGCGTCGTATTTGCAACAACGTATTATCTCAGTTGTGCGTCGGCTTTTGCTTGGTTAACATCGTGAAATTCTCTAGAAAAGTGTCATATTTCGCTTTGTGACAATATTAATAAAAGGTAAGTTCACTTTTATATCTCTTTCTCTATCGTGTATATTGCATTATTTTAAGATATGACGTTGTGCATGTAAAAATTTGAGTGAATTCCTGTAGTGTTTTTGAGTGTTATGACGTTTTTGCAGAAAATAATAATTTTTATTTCAGTACTATTTTGTCTTGAAACACTATTACAAATAAGATGTATTAGTGAAGCAATAGTGTTTTAAAGAACTATTCACTGTTATGACATTCTTGCCCTAAATATTTTTTAAGTATAAATTATTTGCTATGAATCATTTCCGCTTATGTCAGTATTGCGTAAACGAAATGAGAGTAATTGGGTAAGAAATGTTAACAAAAAGTTGAGAATTAGTGGAAAAGAATACAAAATGAGGTCTACGTGTCAAAAAGTTCGAAAAGAGAGAAAAATTGAACCCCCATGTACAGAGAAGTGTAAGCGAAAATGTTTTGAAAAATTTACAGAAGAGGAACGGATGGTAATTTTTAGATCATACTGGGATTTGGCTATGTACGAAAAACAGAGAATATTTATTCAGAATAGTATGGAGCTCATTCGGTCTAAATATCGTTTTGTGCATGAAGGTGGTACGAGAAAGAAAAGGGAAAATAATAATGGATTCTATTACCATCTCAATGGGCAGAAAGTTCCGAGTATGCAAACTGTTTTTTAAAAATACTTTGAATATTAATGATCGCCCAATAAGAACTGTGCAGGAGAAACGAAATAAGGTGGCAAATGTTTTACTGATGAAGGATTGTCGAGGAAAACATGGAAAACAAAGAAAAATTGAAATTATTTAAAATGAATATTATTTTTTACGTGAATTTATGTTTCTTTATTTTTGTACCTGAAGTAATATGTTAATTTTTATGTTACAATAAAATATGCAATGAATGCAATAAATTTTATTTAATATCCATATTTTTTTCTCTTATAATGTTTAGCAAGGTGCAAATATAATACAGTCACAAGTCAGAATTTGCAATAGGTTTTTAGCTATAAAACTTTTTGTTATTTGCAGTAACGTCACAATTTTAATTATGTCAGACCATAAAACCTATTTTTGCAGCAACAACGTCATAAAAAAAACTCGGAGTACTTTTGAAGCTACAGAAAAAAGTCCATTATACATTTCAAGCTTTTATTTACATATACGTCTTAACCAGATGCTATTTCAGCAAATTTGACCATAATCTTCTTTTCATACACAATTTTAATATATATAAAACAATTTAAAAACTGAAAAAAGCGTCTCCTGTAAAATCACAATTTTTGAGTTATGACGACGTTGCAGCAAATG
This sequence comes from Anastrepha ludens, assembly GCF_028408465.1. NCBI lineage: Eukaryota > Metazoa > Arthropoda > Insecta > Diptera > Tephritidae > Anastrepha > Anastrepha ludens. The sequence continues at coordinate 78,279,831 of NC_071502.1, forward strand.
AGCGATATATTGAATAATGTATGTATATTTGTGTTGTTTTCATTACCTTTCTTTCTTAATGAAAAACATCCGCACAGTTTTGCTTTCCACTGTACATATACGTATATTTGCGTGACCGGGCTTCAAAACTAATATCTTGACTTGCATTGGTGCGTTCTTCATAATGTCATTTGGTAGAAATGCCAGTGGCTCAGTGTTCCGCTTTGACTAATTTCTTTTCTCCATAGAAAATGCACTAGAAAACCAGTTACTGCAAGTTCAATCATGAAGCTGCAGTTCTTTCTTGAACATACGCTAGTATATATAATATAATGTTGGTCTATATATAAATCGAATACTATTTATTAACCTTCGGTAGACACACGTATTTTTTTACGTAAGCGACCAGGGCCATGGAGAGAGTATTCGGGCCTCGGGGGAAGCTTGAGATGCGGGCCCTTCAAATTTTTTTTATTTATCAAAATGCGTATTATGTTATAGTGATATAACATTTAAACATTGAAAAACTCATTCATAAAATTTTTGATAGAATTAATTATGAAATATTGATTAAAATGAATTTTAGAAAACTCTTCAGCAGATCTGAAATAAAAAACGCAGTTGAAAAAAGTTAAAATTTCTTATTCATTTTGTGAGCCTTACAAATTTTTGAAAATTGCTGCCACGATGCTTAGAATTTTGCTTTTCTTGCTTTAGCTGAGGCAAAAGCTCTTATAATATCATCGAAGTCGAGATTCCTTGCTAACTCAGATTCCAAATACAAAGTTGTCAATCCTGTTACTCGACTCTGAGTTGAACAAGAACGATGATAACGATTGATAAAGCGCTGAACAATCTTTCGGCGCCGGCAACCGATACTGGCAGGGTGCAGAATATTCGAAAAGCAATGCAGATGTTCGGGAACAGAGTATCCAAGTTTTTAGCTGTGATGGCATTCAACAAGTCGAACGGAGGCATACAACATTCCGAATTTCCAGTAAAATTCGCCTTGTACACACTCTTCAAGTGACACATCTCAATTGAGATTTCTTCCGACACATCAGAAGCGTATTTTTTAGCAAAATTAAGAGCTGTTGTCTGAAGTTCTGCTTTTTCAATTTTAGGTACTTCACATTTTACGTACTTCATGAAACTAGTCATGTTGAATATTTATGTAAACTGAATTGTCATAAATATTCAAAATAACTTGTTTTATGAAGTATCTAAAATGCGAAAAGTGTTCACTTATTCAGAACGTATATGTTTTAAACTCAAAATAATTGACAAGATTACTAGAATGTAACGTTATTTCACACAGCAAACTTTTCTTGAAAGGGGCCACGCATTAGTTGCCGAAACATAAAAAAATAAAATAAAAGTGTGAAATTGACTGGGGAAACGAATTTAAACAATTATTTATAGGTATAATAAGATACCCAGTGAAAAATCAAAAATTTCTAGTCTATAAAAAGTATTATTACTATCTCTACATTTAATTCTTTATCAACGTAAGGACAAATTGCTTTAAAGAATAACTACGTTTTAAAATTGGTCTTCATTTAAAGTACAACTATCTAAATTTAATCTAATCATCACTATAATTATTAATTACCTTATAAATCCGTAGCATAAAATGTTCTATTTTAATAAGAGCTCAATAATATACACTTTTGTATCACCATATTATATTTATTCTTCGTAATCGTGATCATAACATTCGATATGGTGACGCCAAAAAAAGTCTGTGACGGAACTCTGGTAGAAGTATTATTTACTATATTTTTTCAAGCAGGAAATTTCTTGGAATTACCCTCGAGTCCTCGAGCCCCTCTGAAAACTCCGGGCCCGGGGGAAAAAGTACCCGATCATTTTGCTGACAGCGGCCATTATTTCTGCCATGAAAAAACTCCTCATAAAAATACTGCCGTTCGGAATCGGCTTGAAACCGTAGGTCCCTCCATTAGGGGAATAACATCAGGAGCTCGGCCAAACACCCAAAAAGGGTGTACGCGTCAAATATATATATATATATTATATATATTTAATTATATAATTCCATTCTAGTAAGGATTGATATTTTTTTAGCAATTATGGCATTTTGGTCAAAAAGTCGGCCTCTAAAAAAACGAGGTGGACAATTTTTATGTGATTTGGATGATGAAATAATTGATTTTGATGACGATGATAGTGTCCTAAAGCTGTCAATATACCTACAGTGTACACTCTTCTGGAGGTTGATTGTACATGCAACAAAAAGTACGGGAACTACACAGACGGCAAATTTCACCTAATCACTTTTTTAGATTTACATAGATTTGGTCCCCACCAACTACTGAGGACTTACTGCATGAATTAGAAGAGTAAAGTTGGCGTGGCTAAAATATAGCTAACGGTATATTTCCAGATATTAAAAATAAATAAAGCGCAACCCATCAAACATTTCGTGGGGTGACTCATACCCCAGTGAGTTTATATGTAAGTATATATATATTAATTAGCGCGTGTGTTTACCGAAGGTTAATATTAATGAAAGCTGGTGCTGTGTGTCTGCATGAGAGATAGGTCTCGGTTGGTCCGGGTTCAAAACCCACTGTTAGTATGAACCGTGAAACAATAGAAAAAGTTGTTGCCTTCATCAGGCAATGCATTTCTGTCATGAAAAAGTTTCTCATAAAAATCACCTATCTTTCGGAGGCGACATAAAACTGTAGCTTTCTCTATTAGAAGAAAACAAAAGACCTACACCACACATTACCCAAAAACCAATAGAGAATGTACTAGCCAATTATATTTATTTCATTATAGAAATTATGTGAAACACTAGCCGCGACACTGGTACAGGGTGATGAGATATCCGGAAATGACATCTACATTTTCACTGACAGCCAGGCGGCGATAAAATCCCTCACAAAGCAGTCGACAACCTCCAAGGTAGCCATGAAATGCCGCACATCTCTTAACGAGATGGTTGAGTCATTTCGCCGAAGGATAATATGGGTTCCTGGCCATGGCGACATTGAGGGTAACTGTAGAGCCGATGAACTAGCGAGACTCGGCACCAAGTTGACCGATGAGTGCATAGACAATGACATAGGCATTCCCTTACAAACATGTAAGCTACTTATCTTTGAAGAAATCGTAAGGAAAGCAAACTAAAGATGGCGTAATGAAGCCACCTGCAAAATCGCCCATCAACTGTGGCTGACTCTTAGTGCTAAACGCACAGAATCTTTGCTAAGCCAAAATAAACACAGTCTTAGCACACTGATTTCAGTCATAACGGGACATTGCCTAATAGGTAGGCACGCCCAAAGGATGGGTGTGCAAGCACACGACTTCTGTAGAAGTTGGCTTGATGAGGAAGAGGAGGAGACAATCTTGCACCTTCTGTTCCATTGTCCTGCTCCATCCAGACGGAGATTTGCTATTCTAGGCAAACAATTTTTTAACGAATTGGAAGATCTCAGTTCCACAGAAATAGGAGATCTTCTAAAATTTTTGGAAAGCGCACAATGGTTTTAGGAGAAATAGGGAAAGCTCCCCCACGCGGCATCACAATGGGTTATGAGCCTGAGTGTGTCCCACAAGACAACCGCTTCAACCTAACCTAACCCAAGTCGCACGAAAGTGGAAACCTTTATAAACAAGCTTTTCAAAGATGATATTTAAACAAAAATTTGTAGCTAAACTGTATACACATGTATGATCGGATTTTGATAAATTTTTGAGCATAACTTTATTTTAATTAGAAATCATTACAAGTACTTTGGAAGAAGCTGCTTGATAGTCACTGCCACAAACTTTTAATACTTTCTCCCATTTCAAAGATTGATCCCATAAAGGGCTAGCGATAAAAAACAAAACATAAGGGCTAAGTTTTTAGGAAACTATTAAAATTGATGTACAAAAGTCTACCTTAAATGAATAAGAAATCATGTCTTGTTTATATGAAAATGCAAAATATGGGGGTCATAAAACTTGCATAACTGAATGCTGAATTTTGAAAAAGACGCACACATACCAAATGTACTCTATATAAGGGAGAATGGGGAGTTTTGAGACGGGTTTTGCTTTTGGACCCGTATTACTCAAAATCTTAATATTCTGCATATGTCAACGATGGAATCTTTAGTCAATGAATACTGGAAGCTATGGCTATGGCCTATTTAACAAAACTACAATTTTCCTTAAAATTAAAATTGTATATAATCATTAAAATATAATACAAAATACAAAAATGTGGGGAGTTGTGAGACACCATGGTTTAAATCAATAAAAATGACTTATTTTAGTTGTTAGTTCTTTATTAAGATGAAAAATAAAAAAAGAAAAGACAATTGTTATAAAAAAGTGTATAAAAAATGCAATGCCATCAATCTGATGATTCGCAGTGAGAACATGTATAATAACCAGTTCGTAAATTGGCACACTTTAGGTGCACAGCTCGATCGCATACATTGCAATGAATGGAGTTGTTTCTGCTTAACTTTTTCGGCATTGCACCTTTGCAGATGATATATATACAAACAATGCATGAATATTGCGAGGTACTTATGAAAGATGCGTTAAAACGTCGAAAAAAATGGTGTCTCACAACTCCCCACATTTGTTGTCTTACAACTCCCCAAATCGTTTTTTTTATAAATGGCCGCGTAGTCATAAACACATCGAACGTTCATGCCCAAGTGAATGTGTAAATTCAAAGCTAATAGGACAATTAATAATTTGTATATATTAACATTTGCAATTCGCTTCAACAACTGATCGAATGTATCGCAAAACAAATGATGAAAAAAACTTACAGAGAAGTTCCAAAACACAGTAACTGGAGAGACGCGTCGAATGCGTGTAAATATGACCAATGCTAGCTGAAAAGTGAGATCGCATCGAGAACACTTGTTGACACTTAAAATCGAATGTAAACAAATGAATAATGCCGAAAGGTAACAATGTCTCACAACTCCCTGTGTCTCACAACTCCCCATTTTCCCCTACTATTTATTACACTTTCTTATTGAGATGAGCTCTTTTCAAAATTTATCATCCATTTATAGGTATTACCCTTAAGGTGTAATTAGATTCAAAAGATATTTTTTATATTTAAAATAAATTATCAAAGTATTAAAATTTTGGAGTGAACATTATAAATATACATTCTGTTCACATGCTTTTAGTCCATAAACGAACTAAACCACGCCACATTCTTCCCTTCGAAGAACTCTCTATTTTGTCTGGAAACACTGTAAACTTGTATAAAGAGCAAAAAAGAATTAGTCGTTGTATAAAAAGTTCTTCCTAATAATACTTATCAAGGCAGTCAAAATATATTTTCATTTCATTTTAAGATTCCATAGAGATTGCTCTCTTATTAAAGAATTTGCAGTTGGTATATTTTTCGTCAAAGTCTCTTGTGGCCTTTATAGAGGGAGAATAATTTTTTGAGGTTTTTTTCAGGCCATTGATACTAAAGGCGCTGGAAAGCTTAGTCATGGAGCGATACTCGGTAGAACAGCGCGTGAAAGTTATCTAAACATTTTATGGAAATGGTCGTTCTTCAAGAAGTGCATTTCGCGCATCACATGATTTTTTCGATCAACCGGTCGGTGTGTAGGTTTCGGGCTGACGGAAACATTGGACCAAACGTAATTCGAAAATCTTCAGCGCATGAAACAATGTTCCTTTTGGAAACGAAATTCCCAGGACGCACTTTCTCACGAAAAAACGAACTAAAATGACCACCAATACCTTTCGATTTGACATCATTGGGTTTCTTTATTTGGGGCTACGTGAAAATAATGAAATAGACTATTTCAAAGCTGAAGAATGAAATCATACGCGTTATAAATGATAAATGGTATATCCCAAACTATGACAAAAAGTCATGGACAACTTTGGTACAACTCAAAACCATTATGAAATAAAACAATTTTGTATTTCTTATTTTTTTTCTGTTTAATTAAAGAAAATATGCGGTATTATTGTTCCATACAAATTCTGTGCCGTTTTTCTTATCAAAATGTATCAGAATGCAGAAGAGGGCACAATTTTTGCTTGTCGTCACTGTAATTTTTCGACTATGACAAGAAAAGAAAAAATGTCGATTGATGAAAGGAGGTCACAATGAAAATCTTTTCGTTACCAAAAGAAGAAGGTATGTATAAATACAATATGTAAATTAATATACTAAGGACAAAACATGATTTTCTGATTTATGTCATTCAAATAATAGGACTATGAATAAATTCGTGCGGTTTTTTTTCGAAATTTGAAACTTTATTGACGTAAAATGGTTACAAATTTAATATTCAAAATATTGTCCATCGCTTACTACTACTTTTTCCCATCTTTCTGGCAATTCACGGATTCCCTTTGTGAAAAATTCGGTCGGTTTTGCCGCAATCCACGAATCGATCCATTTTTTGACTTCATCGTAATTACGGAAGTGCTGGTCAGCCAGGCCATGTTGCATCGATCGGAAGAGATAGTAATCGGATGGCGCAAGGTCTGGACTATACGGCGGGTGGGGTAGGACATCCCATTTGAGCGTTTCTAAGTATGTTTTGACCACTTGTGCAACATGTGGCCGAGCATTGTCATGTTGCAAAATAACTTTGTCGTGTCTATCGGCGTATTGCGGCCGTTTTTCTCGCAGTGCTTGGCTCAAACGCATCAATTGTCGTCGGTAGACATCCCCCGTAATCGTTTCATTCGGTTTCAGTAGCTCATAATACACAACACCCAGCTGGTCCCACCAGATACACAGCATAACCTTCAGGCCATGAATATTCTGCGCCGACGTCGATGTTGAAGCATGGCCAGGGTATCCATACGTTGCCCGACGTTTTGGATTGTCGTAATGGACCCACTTTTCATCGCCAGTCACAATTCGATGCAAAAAACCCTTTCTTTTGTGCCGTTGAAGCAGTTGTTCGCATGCCATAAAACGGCGTTCAACGTCTCTTGGCTTCAATTCATACGGCACCCAATGGCCTACCTTTCGGATCATTCCCATGGCTTTTAAACGTTTGGAAATGGTTGATTGATCAACTCCCAAAGTTTTTGCAACCTCTTCTTGCGTTTGAGCCGGATCTTGATCGAGCAATTCCTCCAATTCGGTATCCATGAACTTTGGCGGCGCACCCTCGCGTTCTTCGTCTTCCAAGCCAAAATCACCACTTTTAAAGCGTGCAAACCACTTCTGGCACGTTCGCTCAGATAGAGCATGCTCACCATAAACTTCCACCAAGATACGATGACTTTCGGCTGCTTTTTTCTTCATATTAAAATAATGAAGAAGAATTCCCCGCAAAAACACATTATTTGGCACGAAATTCGACATTTTCAAGTGTGGTAAAAATATTGTTGTTTACGCTTCAAATAAAAAACTTATACTGACGTTTGTGCCTTACGACAGTAGCTCTCCAATGAATGTTTGGAAATGTGGATCGATGGAATAATAATCAAGTTACGCCATCTGTTGTAAAACCGAAACGAACTTATTCATAGTCCTATTATTTGTCCTTCACTGGAGCTTTATACGCAATCGTAAATATATGAAAGTCTGCCTAACACACGAAAACTAGCAATTAGCCGAAAAACGTTACTGATGTAAAGTAAGTCCGAACTGAGTGCAAATATTTCGTTTGGCAAGTTTTTTTGGGTCGACTTCTCGCCTGTCCATTTGGTTTATTTTAAATACAGAGCATCGCCATTAAGTTGACGCTTCCACTCGAACAGCTTATCAATGGTAGAAATTAAATGCAATGGTTTTTACAGGCTGCCACTCCAATCAAGCGCTGAATCACACCAGCAATAGCACTCAACGAATTTAAGGGATTAAAAAATTTTATTTCCAAAGCCTCTTTTATTGGCAATCCACAGTTACCGTGGGTTTTGTTAGTGCGCGACGCCATATTTAGTTTTATTGTGGGGAGTCGTATTCAAAAATGTTTTTGGTAGGTGGCAAAATTTAGTACTATTTTAGTATGGGATTACCAAAACCTTTAGGGGGGATGTGGGGATGTTTACTTGGCTCAACATTTTCATATTAAATTAAAATATAATTATTTTGCTGGATGCTCTTAAAAATTTCTCAAATGAAGATTTTCTTTGCTTTTTGCGTGGTATGTTCATAAAGTCTTCCTATCGTTTAAAAACAATATAAACAATTAATATTTTCGATTTTTAGCTTATTATTAAAGTATATGAAAGGCGGCCGCCGTAGCCGAATGGGTTGGTGCGAGACTACCATTCAGAAAAACGGAGAACGTAGGTTCGAATATCCGTGAAACATCAAAATTAAGAAAAAGTGTTTTCTAATAGCAGTCGCTCCTTGGCAGGCAATGGCCAATCTCCGAGTGTATTTCTACCATGAAGAAGTTTTTCATAAAAAATATCTGCCATTTGGAGTCGGATTAAACTGTAGGTCCTTCCATTTGAGAAGCAACATTAAGGCGCACGCCACAAATAGGAGGAGGAGCTCGGCCAAACATCCAAAAAGGATGCAAGCGTCAATTATATATATATATGTATATATATATGTGATGGCGGTTCACTAAGAACCCGTGCTTGATGGTAGAGGGCGTTCCTGAGGGAAGTAGGTATTAGCATCATGTGCTGTCATCTATCAAATGACGGCAGAACAAGTTTCACACTGATTGATGGGATAGTTTGGGCTTGGCAGCTATTCGAGTAAGACGTGTTTCGTGATTTTCGCAAAGATGGAAAATGAGCAGTATCGTTCAGTAATTCGGTGTTTGTTTTCGAATGGGAAAAAATGTGAGGAGATAAAAGCAAAGTTGGATGCTGCCTATGGGGACGCTACGCAATATATGAGCACAGTTAGATATTGATTTAACGAATTAACGAAAAAATTGAAGCGACATGGCCGCATTTGGCTAAAAAGAAGGTGCTGCTTTACCACGATAACGCACCTGCACTTTCATCCGGAGTTGTCGCCGTCAAACGGCATGAATTGCGTTAAGAATTGTTCCTGCCGTATTCACCCGATCTCGCCCCCTGCGACCTTTTCTTGTTCGCTAACATGAAGAAATGGCTCGCAGTGAAAAAATTTAGTTTAAACGAGGTAGTCATCGCCGAGGCAGAGGCGTATTTTAGGGAGTTCGACAAATCCTATTTTGGAGAGGTTACAAAAATAGAAATTTTTTTAATTTTAGTTTTAAAAAATTTTTAAATTTAAAAATGTTTTAAAAATTTTTAAATTTAAAAATTTTATTCAAAAATTAGAAAAATAACACAAAATTTTTATTTGCATTTCCAGCGTTTTTAAGTAGACTCTTAAAAAAGATTATTGGAATGAAATTTTATTGTGCATTTAATTTAAGGATAATAAAGTGTAAGCTAAGGTGCTGGAAAATCCCATGTTTTGAAATATATTTAACTACATATGGATGTATTGTATATCAAAAAAATAAAGTAAGAACTTAATAATGGGAAATACTCCTCTAATGGGCGTCATGAAGCCATTTTTTTTTTGTCGGGACAACTAGCAAGAGCAGCATTAAGTGCATTGTACTGCACTTGGATTTCCTTTTAATTTTCTTTAAATCTACCCGATCTCCGAAGAAATCTGAGTAGATCTTGTGGTGCTAAGGAGCCAAGATGACCTCAAACCTGATTCGAGCGAAGGCGGGGCAGAGGCACAGGAAGTGGTCCGCCGTCTCGTCCTCCTCTTCACAAGCTGGGCAGTTACGCTGGCTGAGATGCCCAACCTTTCCATGTGCTTCGCCCATAGAAAGTGGCCCGTCATCAGTACAACGAGCCGTCTGCCCATCTTAGCTAAGGAGTCAGAGGTCTCCTTTCCCACGATACCCACGTGTCCCGGGACCCATGTTACCATCAGGCTGTTATGTCTACCGACATAGTTCAGCCTGAATTTACAGGACTCGACTACCCCTGATATGGTTGGGGGGCTGTCTAAGGCCATGATCGCAGCCTGGCTGTCGCTGCAGACACATATAGATCTGCCTCTCCATCGGTTTTCCACAACGAAGTTCATCGCTGCTGGATTCCACATAGATCCCAGAGCCGGAGCCAGAGTCCTGAAGCCATCCGTGAAAATGCGAAAACAGTGTTTGCGGGGCTCATTTTAAGAGTTTGACCACAACTGAGCCTCTGGCAGCACTACTCTCTATCTCTTTTCAAGTACGACTCTTGATGACATGGAGTCAAGGGGCATGGGGAGAATTGTTGGGTCGAAGTCCATGCTTTCTCTGTTTTCCAATTCCGGACAAGGGCCGTACCAGTTCCTACTGTGTTTCTGCTTGCAGATGTCCATCAAAGCCTCTCCTTGGATGAAAGCATCAATTGGTGGTAAACCAATCAGAGCATCTAATGCCGCGCCTGATGTAATCGGAAAAGCCCCGGTGCAACAGATGGACACAGTGCGTTGTAGTCTCGATAAGGTCCTCCTGACTCCCACGAGAGAGAGTCTACTCATTCAGGCCACTGATGCATAGGTGATAATAGGTCTGCCAGAAAGCTGTCAGTGCTTTTGATGTCTTTGTTTCAACGTGTGATTTCCATAGGAGCTTACTATCGAGGACAAGATATTTAATTTCCTTGGATAGCTGGATTGTGACTCCTTTTAGCTTAGGCAGAACGAGTCCATCAAGCTTCCTCCTTCTGGTGGAAGTCTTGGTGGTATTTGCCGATAGCCCATTCGCACAGCACCAAGTGTCAATCAGATCCAGAGTATTCTGCACTTTCCTGCAGATGTTCACAAGCGAAGAGCCTGTTACCAAACGGGCAACATCGTCCGCATATGCTTGTGCGTAGTCTCCCGAATCGTTTAAGGTGGTGAGTAAAGGATCGATTACATGCACCAGAGCAATGGAGACCGCACACCTCCTTGGGGGCAACTTCTATTAACTCCGGATGACATCAACAGGTCTTCCTCTTCTCGTACCGAGACGATTTTTTGGCCCAGCATCGAACGATGATGACACCATTTGCTCTTCACACCTAGTGATCCATTATATTTTGTAAATGGTATAAACGAATTTAGTCACGTCAATGTTAGTGGGAAGTTGTGTCAAAAATTAGTATATTAAATGTGAGTAATGAAGACATCCCTTTGAAACAAACTCTCCGAGGAATCAGACTAAATCCAGCAGTAGACTTTGAATAATATTTCTTCAATGTTAGGAAGAAATGCTTTACATTTTATTTAGTTACCTGTATAGATATGTAGTTGTATCTACGTTTCCATGTGGTTCTCCAACTGGCACATTGTACTATGTGATCCTCAAACTTTTGCAGGTTATGTATGATACACTTTTGGATGTATTGTTACGTACTAATACATTCACACAATTATCTTACCTCCGACTATGTAAAATGCCTTACAAATCCCCACAGTGCACTTCACTCTCAACTATTTGAAGTTTTGAGGCGAATGCTTGTTTTGTTTCTAATTTTGGATGGAGAAAGGCGACAATTTTTATTCTTTATTTTTTGTAGACATCAGTTCTGCTTTCAGCTTTTCATTTGAAACAGGAAAACTTACTATTTATGTGCACACATTTAAATTGCATATGGATGTATGTATGTACGTGTGTATGGTTGTGAAAACGAATATTCGAGCAGTAAATGTTGCATCGTAAAGATGCGCTAAGTTATTTTTGAAAATTAAGTTGTGTGTGCATGTGTATGTATGTACATTAAGTGTTTAAGTGTATTAAGGTGATCCAAAATGTTTGCAAACTCTTTTTTTCAAGATACTTCCAAACTGTTTCAAGTTGGTTTTAAATTAAATACAACTATTTCGACAGCTGGGATTATCAAAAATAAGAATTTATAGGAGTTTTGCTGTAAATGTTGAGGAATCGAAATTTATATGCAACTTTAAAGTTTTATCGTTCAATTGAGAGATAAGCTTCATTTTCTTCTGCCGACACACATGTTAGGAAATTTTTTTCAATTGAAAGAACCAAATATCGTAAAGTGATGAAATTCTTGTTTTTGGAAGTTTTCTCAGCAACAGAAATCCATGAAAAATGGGAAAAGCGTTATGGAATCTGCTTTTTCACTTTCAACTTGCAACGATGGGTTTCAGAGTTTAAACGTGCCCATACAATAAAATGAATCACGTAGCAGTGATGGCATTTAACCCCTTCCGAGCCATTTAACTCGACGAAATTACGCGTCAACGCGTCCTAAACAGCAATTATGAGACTCGTGACTAACTCTGGTGGCATACAGATAGAAACTAACATTCAATCTCGATCCAGGCTCGTGATTTTTATGTTTAGCCCCACGATCTATTCACGAGCCTGGCTCGTCATATTCATTGGGGCCAAAATTTTCATCACGAGTCAGACTCGTTAAAGCACGGCAAGGGGTTAAGTACAATAGTCGTTTTTAAGTACAGTTAATTTGAAGAAACACAAATATACAGTTTGTTGGTTTTCAGTACCCACATCAACAAGTTTTCTCAGTAAGATTTGGTTTGTCTTATTATGTGGTACCATATTTAGTTTAAAATTAATATTCTGAAATTTCAGAAAAGGTTTTTCAAAAATCGAAAAAACAAACTTCTTCTCAAAATTAAGTGTCTTAAAATTATACCAATCATATGCCCAAAATCAATTATATTCAGTGAAGCAAACAATATACATATTTCATTTGATATTAAAGTAACTTCCAGGCGTTGAAGGGCAAAAGGCAGAACAATTTAGTGTACCGAGCAATTTCAGATTTTTCGGGGATTAAAAAAATGGAACACTTTTTAATAAGTCAACTAACCAATGTTTTTATACCTAGAAGATTTTGAGCTGTCACTGAAAATAGTTCATTTCCAGACATTCCCTTAGCACTCTTCTCTGTTCTATAAAAACGAGTGTGGGAATGTTGAAAAAAATAAAAACAAGATCATCCCTAATATACATACATATATATAGATATGCTTTTTTTTCAGTTTACTGCTGAGCATTATGGATTAGGCTCGTTCTATGCTGTTATGGAGCAAATTAAAAGTACATAGTAGATTAATTTCGAAAACAGCGCATTTGCTTTGCAGAAGACTGCTTGATACTTATTTTTGCAATTACGTAATTATGAAATTTGGCTTGAAAACTTGGGTGGTTCCTTGTAGAATAAGGAGAGCTACATGGCGACTGATGTCCAGAGTTGCACAAAGAGTGTGCAGAAGAGGCAATTATCCACCCTGCTGAATGGCACTAGTAGCAGCAACAGCGCCCCATTATCCGATTAAGATGAAACATGAATATAAAGAGGGCGACTGAAGTAAATAGAGCTGCGAGGGCTGACGAAGTGCTAGATGTATGGGCGACGAAGAATTGATAAGAGACAAACCTAAACTCCTATGAAAAATATAGTCGGAAAAAGCATGCCAGGCAATTAGAATTAATGTTTGTAAAATGTCGCTTAGCAAAGACCACTCGGAGCCATTTGACGCCAACCGATATTTCAGACTGGGTGACATCCTTTTGCGTGACTTCAGAATCTGAAAAAGTGCTACTTTGATATGAGTGGGGAATTCCTCTTTCGACTAACAAAACCACACCGTATGAACTTCTAACCTTGTATAGAGCAAAAGCATAAACGTTGACATCTGAAGCAGTGGTCTGTAGTGTGTTAAGGGAAAATTATTCGAAAGATTTACTAGATCTTCCTCCTTCTTATTTGGTACTACAATTGTTTGTTAATTTTACGAAGTTCCATCAGTAACTCCTACCAAGTGCAGGCAGAACCTTCCGTAGATGATATTTCCATTGCTCGTGCGCTGTCAACCCCAGGGCGAAGAGCCGAAGGAGCAACATCTTTTTGGGCACGTACGATATGTTCAAGTCCTTTGGCTAAGTCCATATTATTAAAGAACTTCTCCAATGAGCAAATCATGAATAGACCTGGGGCTTGTCATAAAGGCGATGCAGGTAGATCTAAAAGAAAATTAAAATGTTTGACATACTTGCCAACAAATGAGTGAAACGTTTCTATTTAATGGAATTGCATGCAAAATTCTTTTCATAACATCATTTCAATTTGAACAGCAGGTGATGTTAGAAGGTATTTTATGTAGAAGCGTCCCAATTCTCAATGGTTCTTATTACCCATAAATTGGAATAAATAACATATTCGATTATTTTAGATGCTTTATGAGGTTTGCGCTTCGGCCTCATGATCTTTTGTACTCTCTACTGATCACAGTATGGTCCCTCAGATAGACCAAATCCCTATCATGTGCAAATGACTTCGTAGTCTGTGGTCTATGAGAATGCCCCCGGGTATTCTCGGTTTATCCTTGGGGAAGGTTATGAGTTTTTTAAACCTCTTTTGGTTGTACCCTCCCAGTAGAGATTTCGCCTTGCGTGGTCACACTCCTAAGCTTCTCCCTGATAGTGCGTTGTCCCATAGCAAGGAAGGGCTCGGCTCCTATTAAAGGCGAGGCCGCAGCCTCTCTCTCCAATGCGTCCGCTATTTCGTTCCCGGTTATACCCCTGTTAGCTGGATGCGATTGTGCGTTCCTAGTAGATTAAGTTTCTCGATACACTCAAGCACATACAACTGCGTGGGGATGATACTTTTTTTATTCTTTTTATTTTTCTTCCATTATAATGGAGCGTTATAATGATAGATAATAAACATGAGATGGTCTGATTCTTTAAAGTTGCATATAGGTTTGAAATGGGAAGTACAAACAGTCCAGTCCAATGTCACAATCCTTATTTCTAATAAATAATTATTCACCAGAAGTAGCGAAGCGTGCTGATTGGTACAACTTCTAAAAAGTTAGAATTACCATTTGAAAGTGAGATTCCCTCTTTTTTTCCTTTCTTCGGCTCCAGTCCAAATTTGGTTTATTGGGCCCAATAGAGACGTTTTCGAATTTTTGTAGAAAAAAGTGGTCTTTGGGCCGGGCAGCTAACGTTTTTTTTGCGACTTGAAGCCTTCACTGAACTTCTAACTGTATAAATTTTGATTTTGTTGGCTTCTATGAACTCTCTGCTAAAGTCTTTAGAAGTTTCGAATATATTTTTAAAGCTCTAGACAAGCGCTAAATCGTCTGTTCATACGATCTCGTTTGTACAGCATGCAATTTTCTATATGAATATCTGAGAAAAATTGAGAACTTTTTCAATATGTTGTCGGTTTCATATTCAGCAGAATTATCAAACTACAACAACAACAACGCATTACATGTGTTTTCTCCATTACATAAGTTTTAAAAAGAATGCTGTTTAAATAATAATACAAATAGTTTTTGAAAGTAATATACAAAAAAGTAAAGAAAAATTTAATATGTAAACGTTGATATGCTTTTCATGAATCATAATCATTCAATTAATCATTAAAATATGAGTGGTTAAAACGCGCTCTTAAATATACTAGTGTAATTTTTCACCATTAGAAAGTGAATAAATAGTTCTTAAAGCACACACATATTTCTCTCAGTGTTTTCGATCACCTAATGCATTTCGTGCAGTACACTCACTCGTTCGGTTTCTGATTCGCTCGACTTCAATATTTATCTACTGCCTGTGCGGCATATCTCCAACTCTCAACCAAAAACAACACCGCAGTGTGCTCATCTCCACCACCACCCAACCAAAGCATGCATGTAGATAAAAATGTACACACACACACACATTAGTACACACATGCACTCTCGCCCATAATATGACGCATGCGGCGTGCGGCGAACTTCGTCTGCGTGAATGCCGGCAGCCGGCGAATGCTTCTTGCTGGCATAGCGCATTCCCTCCACGATCAGTTCAGTTTCGTTCGCCGAGTTGTCACCAAGTGCTTTGTCCACTTCTGTGCTCTGATCTGTTCCAGCAATTAGCAAAGTATTTCCAATTTTCTGATTTGGGGAAACAAAAAATTCCTTTGTGTGCAGGATATACCCAAGAAACCAAAAAAAAAACAAAAAAGCAACAACAAAAACAATATACACATTATTGAAAATTTTGAATGGTTTTAGTATTTCCTGTGTGATCTTCAAACAAATTCACAACAAAGTTGCACAGAAATTTGCGAATAAAAGCAAAGGATTCTGATTGGCAAACCCTAATTTCAGATTATAACCAAAAAAAAAAAAAACTATTAAGCGCGGATTCGCGAATTTCGTTTAAAAAAATTATATAAAACAACTTATTACAAAATGAGGGAAATCGTGCACTTGCAGGCCGGTCAATGTGGCAATCAAATCGGTGCTAAGGTAAGTGGGAATTTCTTGAAATTCGATCGAGCAACCAATCGATCGACTGATCCAACTTCAACTCAACAATCTCGCAAACGTTTGAGCGAGTTTCCTTTTTTCGCATTGTCAGTGGTGACAAAAACACGAGCAAAAAAATTTAAAAATGCATTGCATTTTAATTTCGGTCAGGCGAAGTTTAGTTATTTCTTTTCGCAAATTTTCGCTGCATTTTAGGCGCATATTGTTACAGCAGTTTTTGCAGCTTGCGATTGTTGTTGCTTTTGATTGTTAATT
This sequence comes from Anastrepha ludens, assembly GCF_028408465.1. Classification (NCBI taxonomy): domain Eukaryota; kingdom Metazoa; phylum Arthropoda; class Insecta; order Diptera; family Tephritidae; genus Anastrepha; species Anastrepha ludens. The sequence continues at coordinate 78,296,287 of NC_071502.1, forward strand.
TATTTTGGTATTGTTTGATTTGCTGCAGGTTTTGTGCGTTTTGTGTTTCTGCAAATGCGAGTTGTAGAATTTTTGAAGCCAACCGCGATTGCGCACATTTTGGTGAATTGGAAAAAATCCAGTTTTGTCAGCGGGTTTCCTTAGCAATTTTCGAAACTGTCAACGAAAAGTGCGTATGGGCATACGTACAAACATATATAGTATAGATGTATATGTAACATACGCGTATAAATGAATGTGTATGTATGTATGTATAGTACGTAAGAAGTTATTCGCTATAAATTTTAACTTTACGCGCGTAGAAACTTGTGCGTAGCAAAACTGATAATGGCGTTGATGATGTCAGGTTCTCTGTTGGAAAATCAATGTCAGGGATCGTCGAACATAATTGAGAAATTAATTTGCAAAATTTTTGAAATATTTAAGCAACTACAGCCCAATTATTAGTAAGTGGAGAACTAATGCTCAATCACGCAGTTACTTGCGAAGCAGCCAAAGAAGGAGTACAAAACACAATACAAAGAGTTGAAGTTTAAAAAGCGGTGGGAAATATTTACATATTTTATATGAGCCTATCCATCTCATATGTTAGGTACACATTTGTAAAGGTTTTCTTGGCTTTTTTTTTATTAGACATAATTCACACTATAACAAAAGCCATGTAATCTAAAGTTTCAAGCTTGGAAAAAATTAAAAAGTCGAAAAATTTTCATAAAAATTTCCTACTCTACTTCTAGTCTGATTAAATAGACTTTTTCGCAAAATTCCAAATTAAATTTTTTTAATTTTATTCTATATTCTGACATTTATATGACTTTTAAATAAAATAATAACGGTTAAAATGTAACCCGGAAATCAAACCGCAGCTTATTTTGTTTCGCTTGTTGAGTGGGAAACACCCACTATATATTTTTGAAATCTAGGATTCAAGATGATTCGATTGGTACCAAATGGGACTGAAAGATGTCTTGTTATTTAGTCGAAAAAATCAAAATTACATTTCAGCATTTATTCTTTGCTCGAGAAAATAATAGTTTATGTTCAGCATTTTTTAAAAGAAGTTAGAAAATTAAGAGTATGCCAGTTTTTTGTTTTTTACAGAGGAGTTCCTGAGGACTTCAACGACATTGACCATTTTTTTCTACAACAATATTTTGTAATTACCATTTTTAATTTTAGAAAAATGTAGGAACTCTACGCTTTCTTATATGGAGCAAATGTTCAAGACCGCCAGCAAAAAAAAAATAGTTGTCAAAAATAAAAGCGATTTTCGGGCCAATTCATACATTTATTGACTAAGAATTTAATAGGCTATGAAACATCATACTCGGAATTTATCTAAAACTGCTGATTAAAAAGCCTGAAATTTTGACTAAAATTGGGTGCATTTATTTCAATTTTATATTTCACGAAGTTTGAGACTTAGAATTTTAATTTTTTTGCAGCATGATCTATATTTTTATAAAAACAAATTGCCAATTCTTTTAGTATGGTGCGTATCTTTTACAATTTAATGCAATATATGTACGTACATACATACTATGTGCAGGGGCATTCCTGAGAGTTTTTTAAAAATAAAAAAATACAAAAATAAAAAATTATAAAAATAAAAATTTTGTTTGAATGTTTTCGGTGTTCTTTTTGGATGTTCTATTGTTTTGAATTCTTTTTTATTTCGTTCTACCTGCTCAAAAGATTTCTGCTGATGGAAACTATTTCCAAGAGGAGATCATATAAAACACTATATGTATGTAGTTGTATATATTTTTTCTTTGGAATATACCCTCTAAATAATTCAAAATACACAATGTGTACAAAATATATAAGATGTCCATATTCATATACATATGTATGTATGCAAGCATGCTTGGTTAATGTTGATCTTCTGCTTAGATCTCACAATTTTAACTTAAGAAATCAAGCAATCACAAAAAAGTAAACAGTTCTTGCCAATTGTAGTATCATATTTACGAGTACGTTGGTCTCAAATTGATTTTAGCTTTTGCATATTTACAATGCGCAACTTCCATAACATCAAATGTATCCGAGACCTTCCATTCAAATACACATCGCATATCGAGAACAAACACAAAAACCGAGCGTTCTTAAATAAAAGAATTGTGTATTTATTTATCCCATATGAGTGAAAGATTTTCGACGTCTGCCTGGAAGTACACACGCTGACACATTTATAAGCATAGCAAGCAACTGCTTATCGCATTACCAAAGTACATATATACATACGTATCTATTTATTTATATATGTATGTATGTATATTATAAATATTTCTTATATGCATGAAAAACATTCTACGAAAACACAAACCACCACCACATGTGCATAATTAATCCACATACATATATAAGTACATACAGATGTATTGAGTATTCATATGCACGTATTTTCCTTTGTATGACTTAATGCGAGTAAACTCTTAATAATCGCTTAATTAAGTAATTACATACCTACATACTCGTACACACACATATTTGTATATTCAGAGTGAGTTCGAAGTGACGAATGTCTGCAAAACTTTTTCTTTGTCAAAGTTTCCTAACTAAATAATTAAAGCAAAAACTATTTACTTAAAAGTGCATTGGGTTAAGTGCACCGACGTCTGATTAGGGGGGCATGAGTCATGTCTTTTGATCTAAGCATACATTTTTTTCAGACTAATTTTTCTGCGAAAATTTAATTTTATTGCATTTATCAAACGAAATAGTTGCTTTAATGACAAAGTCGTGTTGATATCAACTCTTTCTGTGAAATTCAAGTTTTGTTATTGGAGGCTGTTTTTATCTCCAGAGAGAAAGCAGGGAAAAGCAAGAGCTTATCGCATTGATGTGCAAATGTAAGTCATGAATACTTGGAGCAAATCGTATCTCCGCATTCATTTATTATTTTTCTCCTTGAATGATTAGACACATCAGCATATTCTATTTTTTCATTATGTGATTAACACACATGTTCACATTTCTCTATCAAAGAATTGCTATTAAATATGAATATTCCCTGTAGGAATATTCTGTAGTATCTTGTAGTAGTGTTTCTTTATAGCCTGACCTATGTATGTATGCGCTATCAACGTTAATACCATGCCCTCATTTATCGGCTCTGTTTGACGTATTTGTAGACATTTAAATTCACCTTGAATTATTTTGATAAAAATTAACATAAAAATACTAGTATGTATTTGAACATAATGAACAGAATAAAAAGTTATGAGAAATAAAAAATATGAGAAATTAAAATTAAGGAGGTATAGCGTGCCTGCTGATTATTTGTAAATATTCTTACTGTCCCGGCAAATTGAGCATTGCCTGCCGCTATTAGAAAAAACTTATTCTTCTTGTTCTTGGCGTTTCACGGAGACTCGAAACTGCGAACTTCGAATTCCGAATGGTAATCGCGCACCAACCCATTCGTCTAAGGAAGCCGCTAATAAACCTAAAAATTAAAAAAAAATATATGTATATACATATAAAAAGTTGAAAACGAACCGAATATATTTAACTTTAAAAACTTAATACCACATTTTTTATCATTGAATAAGTAAGCATTTTAATGTCATTTAATTTTTTCCAATTAAAGTCGAACCTACAAATAAATCAATATTTAGAAATATGCAGGTTCAGGTTAGCAAGGGACTTCAATGGGGACGTATGGGGCCAAGGCGCAAGCTTCTTCCAGCACCTTTTTCTAACAAAACTCGGGTAGCAGCTTCATCATACCACATACATACGTGCCTCGCTAACAACTAATTTGTTCCCTAGTTCCGATGTTCCCTGCAGAGTATTTATACATATAAATAGCAGTAAACAACTAAATATGTTCTCATATTTTTGTATATTCAAGTGGAATTATTCTAATTTGTTGATAGATTTCCGAAAAACATATTTTGACATTTAGCGACGTAATCGGGAAGGTTTTATGATTAGAGAAACCATATCAAAATGTAAGACTGGCAAAGTGTACGTTCGTATACGGATATATGCATGTAAATATACATATCCATACGAATATTTGTATGCATGTACGTATGTAAATGAGTTTGCTTGGATATCAAATTACTACAGTTTACTACAATGCAGAGCCACTTGAGACTTGAGTTTAGAGTATTTCCAGTTCGAACCTTATCGCCGTATGTTGGTGTAAGTTGTATTTGGGCGTTGAGCGTAGTGAATAAAGAAGAGAAATATCCATATATACAAATAAATATATGTATGTGTATATGTACATGGCTTGTGCAAACTTATATAGCTCCGGCATACACTCATGCCAGCTGGACAGTAGCTTATATGTGTGCGTGTCGGGTGCATGACGCTAATACACTGCTGGACAGCACAAGCATGAGCGTCTGCCGGAGCTAATAGGCAAATGCATACTTATAAAAATGATTCGTATTCGAATGTGCAAAAAATGCAAATTCTTGATGACCTTCTGGAATGACACGCAAAGATAAGAATATTCAGATGGAACAGTAAAAATCAAACAATAATAACAAAAGGCAGTACCTGGGCGTAGAAAGAAATACATACATACGTATGCAAAATGCATCTACTTACTAAACTGCACAAGTAGCAATACTGAGTTGAAGGAACTTATTGAAAAGCCAAAAATGTCAAAATGACTCATCGGCCAAATCGGTGGCATACGGAAGTGCTGCCCACATAGTCAATTGATATTCTTCAATGCACAGGACAAGGAGTAGCGGTAAGGCTCAAATTACAGGAAGTGCATACATACATACATACATAAATTTACGGTCATGTTTATATTTTGATATATACTCGCATATACTTCTTTTTTGCCGCCTACTGAGAAGCATTTGTTAATAGCGGTACGTTTGCTAAACATGAAAACGAATTTCCTTTATTTGTAAAATTGCCTCAAATATGTTTGTATGAGCAAATGATACTTCCACAATTTTCGTTTACGGCGTAGTATTGTTAACCGGAATCTTGTGATCGCATGCATTTTATGGATATCAAACACCAGAAACAGGACGAGGCAGAGTGCAGGAGTTGGCTTAGTTACCAATAGATTTTCAAAATTTAGTTTACTGTACATACCGTGTAAATATCATATTTGTTTTTGATGACATAACACTTCCGACTTTCTTTCGTTTTTTTTTTTAACTAGACGTTTCCAAATCGCTGAAGGAAGCACATTTAATAGAGCAATGAAGTAGTGCATTTTAAATATAAAAGTGTTGTGCCTGTCACTTCCTTTTATCTGAGCTCATTCCCTTATATTATCCGAAGATACAGTATGTTACTGCTGAGGGGTTCTTCTAAAAATTGGTTGCTTTGTAGGCTTGAATACAGGGGTCGTTTGAAAAGTCCGGGCAAAAATAAGAACTACTTAATTGTTTTGGGTAAACTTTTTTTATTTTTCGACATAGTCTCCTTTTTGGCCTTACACTTCGTTCAACGATGTTCTAGTTTGTTGCGCCCTTCCGAATAATAGGTTTGGTTAAGTCTGAAAAATAGACATTCGTTTCTGCAATCACTTCCTCGTTTAAATAAAATCCTTTTCCCGCCAGCCATTTCTTCAAATTCGGGAACAAATAGTAGTGCGAGGGGACCGAGGGAACTAAGTCTGGAGAATAGGAGGGTGTAAAACGAGTTGGAACCCTATTTCCATTAAGTTCATAAAGTAATGCTTAATCACCACACGAAATTCTTTTTCAAATAAATGCCAAACGCAAAGAAATAAACCGATCTGGCTGAAGCTTGGTGTGAGAGATGCTAGTAAACTTAGTAGCTAAATATAACCCCGCAACGCGTCATTAGTGCTATTTCTCTGAATTTTCAGGGGCTTTTCAAAATACCCTCGTATTATAAGAAGAAAACTTTAATAATTTTGGTTAAGAAATTTTTAATATGATTTTTGGTTCTATTATTGTTTTTTTATCTTTTTAACGTTTTTATAATTTTTAGATTAGTCTTTTAGGGTAAAAGATGAATTAAATAAAGTTATAATAACTATATTTTTTATTCCAACTAAAAACAGTTATAATAATTATATTTTTTATTCTAACTTTTTCGGAAATTTTGTTGGTAATTTTTGAACCTATTTGAATATAACTCAAAAAGTTGTGGAGATCCTAATATGCAACTTTGCCGTGATTATGCGTAGCTGTTTAAAAACAAACGACAAAAAATGGGTACCAAAATTTTAAAACAAAAAATTGTTTTCCCAAAAATTTGATTTTACAAAAACGTTTCTTGCATATGAGGACAATAACCTATGGAGTCGATTTTGCAAACGATACGAGAGTGCATATCGCTCATTTGCTGCAAGACGCAAAACAAATATATTTTAGGTATGAATGCAAAAATTACCACCAGCTCTTATTTTATGCAGTTCTATCCTATTTTTGAAGCCGTTTTCTCAATTTATTGTTTACTTTGAGTTCTGACGCTCTTCCAGCAAAAGCCAGTGTTGAGTCAAACACACCTGAAAATGCATACAAATGCCTAAGTAATCTTTTGGATTTGCCGTCATAATCACTCCCAATATCAATCTTATTAAAATACTTCACCCAAAATAAGTTAAAGCTTCGTAAAGCAGTAACTCACTCGACGAATTCGGAAAATATAGAGAGAATACGCCGAAAATTGTATGGAGAACAATTCTCGAAGAAATCAGACCATGCAGTTGTTTTTGTAACATCATAAAATGCTCCCCCCTAATTTTTATGAAATGCTACCGAGTCGTTCCGATAGCGAAGAACCGACTGTCCTGGGAGTCAGGCCATAAGCGACGCTGGTAAAGTTAGATGTGCTACGGCGGTTCAAACTATTGAAAGTAAAAACAGAAGAGTGTGCATTTTTAAATGAAATTATTTATTTATTCAATATAAGTAATCTCCCAGTTGAGGGATGATGTACTTGCACGAAGGTTTTGGTATCAATAAAAGAAAGTGCATGCATTCAGTGGCGGTCAAAATAAAAGCAGCGCGACATATTGAAAGGTTTTGACTATTTTATTCAGTGCATTTTACAACTAAAACCAAATACATAAACCAAAAATTCAAACTTTGCGGAACTTTTTAAAAAATTCGACAAATTTTCATTAAAGTTTTTATTCAGAATTTGTGTATGCAATTTGATAGCCTATTCAGTTTAATAGCCTTAAGTTTAAAGTGACTGAAAATTTTCATTGTTTTTTGATAATTTTTTTGGCAAACGTAGTTGTCCTTTTTTTATATAGGAGAAAATGCGCCCACAAAAAAAAGAAGTAAAATAAAATGCCAAAATGTAGTAGGAATATTTCACCAATTCAATTATAATAAAATTGAATTATTATATTTTTTATTATTATATTATACTTTTATTTAATATTATGATATACATATAATAAGATAATAAAATTGAATTACTATAATTGAATGGGATAGAACATAAGTCTTCTTTAAATTCTGAATAAAAAGTTAAAAATTTGTTAAAAACTAGTTAACTGTTAACACAAACAAAGCCTAACGATTTGAGGGCATGCATCTGGAATGTCCGGTCCCTTAATGGGGAAGGTATCTCTGCCCGGCTGGCTGATGTCGTCGAGAATTTAGGGGCTGACATCACTGCCATTCAAGAGAAGCTATGGACCTTGTGACGTCTACTACAGCTGCTATGTAAAGGAGAGCAAATTCGGTGTTGGATTTATTGTAGGAGAGAGACTTCATCGCCAAGTACTGTCGTTCACTTCGGTGGACGAGCGTCTCGCAACAAACATTGTCATTCCGTTACCCGATCATGTCGAGGTGAGAATAGCGACAACGCGGCTAAAGAACAACAAAGCCGCGGGAGCTGAAGGACTACCGGCTGAGCTATTCAAATATGGGGGTGATACACCTAGGAATTTCACCAGAACGTAATTGAACTAAAAAAAGTTATTCATTTATTTATTTATTTGCCTTTGAATGGATACATTCTTACAAACTATATAACCCTATGAGCTAAGTTTAGTAATTAAAAAAAAAAAATGGCGCGTACACTTCTGTTAGGTGTTTGGCCGAGCTCCTCCTCCTATTTGTGGTGTGCGTCTTGATGTTGTTCCACAAATGGAGGGATCTACAGTTTCAAGCCGACTCCGAACGGCAGATATTTTTATGAGGAGCTTTTTCATAGCAGAAATACACTCGGAGGTTTTCCATTGCCTGCCGATGGGCGACCGCTATTAGAAAAATGTTTTTCTTAATTTTGGTGTTTCACCGAGATTCGAACCTACATATGTTCTTAGTAATTACTGAGAATAAAACGATTTAAGATGGTTGACTAAGATGCCATAAGGTTATGTAAAATCAGCACGGAAAATTGAAAAACAAATTTAAATCTTCAAATGCCCTAGAAATCGGAGCATTTGTCCCGTAATTGGTTCACAAGAAGCCAATGTTCAAGGTTTCGTAAGCTGTATTTCTATGCTGTGATTTGAAATGCTCTTAGAGGAAATGATCAAATGAATTCTTATAATTTAAAAGTGCACGAAGTGCTGATCTTTGAACTTAAATGTGAACCCCTTGTAAACGTTGTTGGCCTGTGCAATGCTTCGGTGATGATCTCTCTGGCTTTTATTGAAGGAAATTTTAACAAAAGCATAAAAAATAAAATAAATAAATGTAATTACAATATTTTAATCTGATTATATGCTATAGGTACTGACAAATGTGTTACATTGTCAATACTATTACCATATCTGATATCAGCGTTATTTAAGTTCTACCTGAGTGAAATAGTTGTAAAAGCAAGACTTCTACACAAAGTCTCCTTATATTTACCTTAGCATGCAAATGTTACAAAAAGGTACATATGTATGTACATCTGTTACGAGTAATAAATATATGCATACCTGGGTTCATCACACGTGTTTAGAGATTATTTTTATTGTCCCTGCCCCAAATCATGTGAATTGTTTCCATTGCAACAGAGTTGAATGGAGTGAATTCGCTGTTGTGCTGAACTTTGCGTGTTTCAAAGGAACTCATTGCCATTGCCGTAAATTACGTCGTTGATGAATGAGAAATGCTTCAATGCATGCCAACAATTATCTGTTAGTGTGTTAATGAATATCTTATTTACTTAAAACATACATACATACAAATCTATATGTATACTCATGCAAATATTTGTGTATGTTCTTAGATACCCTGCTCCATGCTTTCCAATTCTTAATTGCAACAAATTTTATTATATCTCAGCAAAAAAATAGAAAATCCATTAAATTTTTTTATATTTAGGACATGGAATTGGATTTAAGCGCTTTTTAAGCTTTCTTCACCAACAGGGTCGCGTTTCTTCTACGAGCTTAGCATTATTTGGCAGCCTTATTCGTTTATAAATTTGGCGGCCGCTGTAGGCGAATGGGTGGTGCGTGACTACCATTCCGGAATTCACAGAGAGAACGTAGGTACGAATCTCGGTGAAACACCTAAATTAAGAAAAACATTTTTCTAATAGCGGTCGCCCCTCGGTAGGCAATAGCAAACCTCCGAGTGTATTTCTGCCATGAAAAAGCTCCTCATAAAAAATATCTGCCGTTCAGAGTCGGCTTGAAACTGTAGATCCCTCCAATTGTGGAACAACATCAAGACGCACACCACAAATAGGAGGTGGAGCTCGGCCAAGCACCCAAAAAGGGTGTAAGCGCCAATTATATATATACATATATAAACTTCGATCAATAATTTTTTTGCTAAAATTCGTTTTTATTCATCAACATAGTCCCCTTTTAGGGAGATACAATCATTCCAACACTTTTCCAATCTTTCGATACCGCCTTTGTAAAACGATTTTTCTTTGCCTTCAAAATAGGCCTCAGTTTCGGCGATTACTTCATCATTTGAGCCAAATCTCTTACCACGGAGCATCTTTTTGAGGTCTGCGAAGAGCCAGTAGTCGCTGGGGGCCAAATCTGGAGAATACGGTGGATGGGGAAGCAATTCGAAGCCCAATTTGTTCAATTTTGCCATCGTTTTCATTGATTTGTGACACGGTGCATTGTCTTGGTGGAACAACACTTTTTTCTTCGCCATATGAGGCCGTTTCTTTGCGATTTCGTCTTTCAAACACTCCAATAACGCTATATAATGGTCGCTGTTGATGGTCCCCTGGATGCCCCTTCTGGAGATAGTCGATGAATATTATTCCATGCGCATCCCAAAATACAGACGCCATAATCTTGCCAGCCGACTGCTGCGTCTTTGGTCGCTTTGGGCGGCTTTCACCGGTTGCATGCCACTCAGCAGACTGCCGATTTGACTATGGAGTGAAATGGTGGATCCATGTTTCATCCATTGTGATGTACCGGCGCAAAAACTCCGACTTATTGCTGTAAACATGTCCAAACAGCTCTTTGAATCATCGATTCGTTGTTGTTTTTGCTCCGGTGTGAGCAAACGCGGCACCCATTTGGAAAACACCTTTTTCATACCCAAATGTTCGTGTATTATGGTGTGTACACTGCCTGCTGATATCTTTAGAATGTCAGCAATCTCCCTCACTTTCACTTTACGGTCGGACATAATGATTTTCAGTGTTTTTTCAACGTTTTCCGGAATAACAGCGTCATTTGGCCTTCCAGTAGATGGAATGTCATCGGTGTCTGTACGACCACGTTTGAATTCGGCATACCAATAACAAATGCTTCTTTTTGATGGAGCAGAGTCCGAATAATGTTTTTCAAGCCATTCCTGGCATTGAACAGTATTTTTTTTCATTAAAAAACAATGATAAATCAGCACACGGAATTGCTTTGAATTCATATTTTTTTTAACTCAAAAGTAGCGTCACTTAAAGCACTATAACTTGGAAACAAATGGTCGGATTAACATATGATTTTGACAGTAAGCCTAAAAAGGTTGCCAACTTTCGTAAAAAATATTGATTTAGTACTAGTGCCGCCATCTATGTGTCAGTCACACACATTATTGAACGTTCTGGTATGTTCGTTTATAATTCACCCTGAGCAGTGACATACATTTTTAATTCTTATACAAAAATCAAATACGTACTTCTGTGTTCTTATTTACTAAACATGCCTTTGTTCCATGCTTAATATTCTTGAAGTTCCTAAAACAAGATTTGTAACTCGTTTCGCCTAGACTAAAACATAATATTAGGTGAATTAAAAAGATTTGAGCGCTCTCCCTTATTTTGACGAGTATTTTGTTAGTTTTGGTTAGTTTTCTTTTTTTTCTGTAGTGAAATAAGGGAGCCAGCCGTTGATTTTGAAAGTGGTATACTATAAGTCATGCTTTCCTTGTTTCGAGATATTTAGAGCTTTGCATTTTAAAGAATTAGAAATATTTTTGTATAATGGAATATTATTTTTTCGACCGTAAAGTAGTGCCAACAAACAAGTATTTATTATGGTTGTGAAATGTATAACACATTTTAAATGTAAATGTGGTTTTGAAAGGTTGAAATTACTTATAACACTTTCAAAATTAAGTGTAAGCCTTAATAAATGACTTATATCATCAAGGAAACATTTTTATTAGTAATTAAATTTTTATTCAAACTCATTTCATTGTAGCTAAGTAAATTATTTATTAGTATTTAGGGAAATAAAGTGTAAATCCATCGTATCTTTACGTTTTTCTTCTGTTATTGGTCTATGGGTTGTGTATAATGGAAGCAAATCAATATTTTCGTACATTCTAGGTCTTTGTCCTTTAAGTGAGAGGTCTAATACTTTGAATTCGGAATTGTCATCCAAGCAAGTTTTATAAAACATCTTATATGGAGCATATTTTAGAAATCTGATCCATTGTATTTTTAGCCCAGACACAGCTTCTCCATTGGTGTTTTTCTTTCTACTATTTGTTGATTCGTTGTTCCGGCCGCCGTAGCCGAATGGATTGGTGCGTGATTACCGTTCGGAATTCACCAACGACCTCTTGGTTCGAATCTCGGTGAAACAACAAAATTAAGAAAAACATTTTTCTAATAGCTATCGCCCCTCGGCAGGCAATGGCAAACCTCCGAGTGTATTTCTGCCATGAAAAAGCTCCTCATAAAAATATCTGCCGTTCGGAGTCAGCTTGAAACTGTAGGTCCCTCCATTTGTGGAACAACATCAAGACGCACACCACAAATAGGAGTAGGAGCTCGGCCAAACACCTAACAGAAGTGTACGCGCCAATTATTCATTCATTCATTCATTTGTTGATTTTTTTAGTTGTTTTGTCGAAATGAAATCTCTCTGAGCCATTTGTACTACCAAGAATAGGTTTTTCTTTTTACATACTACTTCCATTAAATTATAATAATGCTCAGGTATGAATAAATAATTCGATTTTTTAATTTTCTATCAAACCAAAATCGCGATCATTTGGCAAAAAGAATGGCCGGAAACCATAAATTTATGATCCACTGTTTCAACATTATTATCAGATGACTGAAGAATTTTTAACCAAGTTAAAGATATGTGAACGTTACGATTTTGATCCTCTTGAGGCAATTGTTTTATTCCATGCATACATTTTAGCATTTTCATTGTGGAAATTATGAAACCCTAAATTGGATACATACATATTGCGTTTATAATAAGCTAGCGAAACAGAAAGTTTTGGACAAGAAAGTGCTTTCTGTAGATCAAATGTGAATCCGTAATACTCACTCGGGTTATCTTTTGCTTTTTGTATGGCATCTGTTAAACTTTTTCTAGCCTCTTCGGCACTGTTAAGATGTGAATGATAAATTTCCGTAAGATGCAACTTCTCGTCTTCATTACTAGATGCCTCAATTTTTAGTTTTAGCGAATCACACTTTTGGCATGTGTCTTTACGAGGAGTATGAAAATTTAAGTTGAACTCCGTATTGAATATTTTCCTGTAAGTCCACTCTTTCACACGTCATGTATTATTTTTCTTCATCTGTTTTTCTAGATGATCCAGCCATTTTGCCACGACCAGAAACTTAAAACTACATTTTCTCATATATCCTTCATAATTTTTGGGTCGTCTTTGTTTTGTTGATTGTTTTCGAACCCAACTATACACAAACCAATTTTGTTTTTCGAAACTTGCTAATTTCCAAAAAGTATCAACTTTAGCTTTCCTGTCTTCATATCCGATTTCATTTATAAATTTTGTAGAACAAAAGCAATCTTTACTTTCGAAAAGTTTACCACTCTTCATGCTGCTTTCTTCCATTTATAAGGGTTCCGAATTCATTTTTACGGTATGAACTGATTCATCTGAAGACGATATTAATCTTATTCGGTTCCATTTCTTGGGATCATTACATGTACTTCCTCGCCGTATAATGTCTATAATTAACTGTAAATAGTACGTTTTTACATTAAAAGGATTACTTGATCATACCTGAACCCTTATCTGAAGACATGATAAAATTACTAACTATTTTGCCAAACTTTGTGAACAGACTGACTTATACCACTATCAAAAAAACACTAGCCGTATTTTGTTCACCAACCAAAAAATAAACACATTTTATCAAGTTAATTTTCATGACATACTGCTAAGCTCTTCAGATTATGATATTTTATGAGGATTTGAAATGAAATAGCTGATAAACTAGATTTTTAAAATTTTGGACTTATACCACTTTCAATATTAAGGGCTCAAGTGTTCGTTCACACCTTGATAAGCCTCGATATTTTCTATGATTTCATCGACATTTTTATTTAGTAGCCTTCACAGAAGAGTCTGCTGTTCTTCGACCAGATAGGAATGTTTAGAACCACCGTATTGGGCCTAGAAACAACAGCAATATTTTTGGCCACCTGCTCCATCTTTTCACCTTGGTTCTAGTGTTGATAAAGAATGTGTTCAGCTTTATATTTTCTACCTCTATTTTGGCACAGTATAACTTTTTTTTAAGCGCAGTGGGTAAGGCTCTCTATCAAGAAGAACAACTGTGAAATGCAAAGGTATTTCGAAAATAACGTCAGCCGCGCCACTTTGAATATCAAAGCTGTTTTGTTTTATTAAAGAACTCCGAAACAGTTACACGGATTTTAATAAACATGGCAGACTAATATAGCTTACTATATGTGGACAATTTAAAATACAGTGCACTCGCGATAACTCGAACTAATTAAAACAGGCGCTGTTCGATTTATCGAATTTGTTCGACTTATCAATTGAGTGTGCCATGTTAAAAAAACAGTCATCGATATCGATTTTTCGATCGATTGTTGAAAATGGAAGCCAGTAGAAAATTTCTGTAGTATAGTTTCGTTATACGAATTACATTTTGGTCCATTGGCTGGATCAATGGTGTTACATTCGGCGGCATAAACATAGTTAAAATTAAACCATCTTCGGACTTTAATTCGATTTCGTTGGGATGTGATGGGGCATTATCAATTAGAAGAAGAGCCTTCTCAGGTAGTCCCCCATCTTTCAAATATTTTCTTACCTAAACATTAAAGTCATTTAACTTGGTTAAAAAAATTGTTTTAATGAATCTGGATTTTACCTGCGGCACGAACGAATTATATTATGAAACCAGTCTTTGAAAATCGCCGAAGTCATCCAGGCTGATTTGGAATTTTTGTACTCCACCGGACAGTTAAAATTTTTGAAAACACGAGAATTTCTTGCTTTGTCAATAACGAGAAGTTTAAGCTTATGGTTGCCGGTAGCGTTAGTGCAAGCCATAAATTGCCTTATCTTTCTTTTTTATAAGAGTTATGGTGGACTTGGCTACCCCATATTCCTTCGCTAGAGAAGTAACACTACGTCCACGTTTAATTTTGTTAAGGACTTCAGCCCTCTCTTTTAATGTTAAACACTTCAACCTTTTACGATCCATTACTCACATGCACTGATACACTACAAATGACAAATTTAAAGCAATTTGGTCAATGCAAGATGTTGTTCCCAGAAAACTAACGGGATATTAACGCCGAAATATTCAAATGGACTATACACTAGTATACATATAATTTATATACATATACTATTACATATGTATCTATGTACAAAATGTACATGTTTGAAAAGAATGTGTGTACAAATAAATTTGTTTTTTTGTTCGAGTTATAGCGCTTTTTTATTGTTCGAGTTACAAAGAAGTCAATAGGGGAAAAAATGTGTTCGAGTTAGCACGTCGTTCGACTTAGCGGCTATTCGAGTTACCGCGAGTGCACTGTAATACTAATTCTACTATACTAACTCTAAATTGGCTCAATTTTCATACAATCCATACTTTTTCGAAATTCCAACTGTCAGTACTCGTAAAAACATACCAGACCATTTAAATTAATACCACAATTAAAAAAAAATTTATGGTCCTACAAATGTAAGCTAATTATAGTTGCATTGTCTTTTTAATTTCATCTTAAAAAATTCCTCACTGGCGCGTATTTCCAGCTGAGAGATTTTTGAGGTTAGTTTCAGTCGACTGCGCTACTTCTCCCGTCTGGTATCTGAAATACTCGTGCTTACATACATACATACATACATATATCTTATGCAGCATAAAAGTTGGCAGTATAGAAATTCAAACACACTTATAAATATGTGCAAAAGTGCATTTACGTGTATGAGCGCAATATTTTTGTAAAATACATTGCGCAGTGATTTGGAAATATTTCATGTCGGTGATGGAGGAAAAGAAGGAACTGATACAGATGATAAAGACTGCTTTTGCAATTTTGTAGTGAAAAAGAAGCCGAAGCAGAAGAAGGCTGGAGTAAATAAAAAACTAAAGGGAAAAAATAATAATTAAGACAACTCGCAAGGACTGTGAGGGTATATTCATATGCTGAAGAGAATGCACATACTTGTATGTTAGTAAATACTCAAGTAACTATAGTTTTTATAGATTGGCATCGATTGTATTCATTGCCAGCAGACGGGAACTATCGCCAAAAATAATCTTAAACAAATTCATTAAAT
This sequence comes from Anastrepha ludens, assembly GCF_028408465.1. Taxonomy (NCBI): domain Eukaryota; kingdom Metazoa; phylum Arthropoda; class Insecta; order Diptera; family Tephritidae; genus Anastrepha; species Anastrepha ludens. The sequence goes on from NC_071502.1 coordinate 78,312,159, forward strand.
AATTCTAGTATTCCTCTTTTGTGGTTTGGCACGTACGTATCTAATCTAATTACGAATTAAGCTTAAATGATAGGGAATATTTACGGGGACTTGTGTTGGCCCATAGCGGTGAGAGCATTGAGCGAGGTGTAATACTTGAAATCAAATACCAGTGAACTCTTTCACCGATGGTTCGGACTCCAAGCTGGATGAAAGGTTTGGAGGGACAATATTTTGCCAAGACCTCAAGAGCCTCAGCTTTGAATTTAGGCCTCCGGAGTATTGAGGTGTATTTTAGGTAGAAAAAACCTTCATTACAAAAGCAAACGATTTATTTTTGACAATTGTGGTACTCCCTAAGGAAAGAAATAATTAGTCTCACAGCCAAGCGGCAATTAAACAAATTTGGTTGACATTGCTCTCAAAGTTAATGAGGAAATGCTTGATTTCCCTTTCATTCGCTTTTAAATGTTTTCTTTTTTACATATTATGAGCTGTAGGTACCAGGTCCATGCGGTGAATTACGGTAGATTCTGCACCCGACGGACTATTAAGGAAGGTCACCTCCGTGCAGATTTCTGCGAGTATAGTGAATTTTAGATTATCTAAGCGACGCGCACTGTTGCTCACCGATGGGAATTCATACTAAAATTGTAAGCCCTTAGAATCGATGGTCTTCGGATAATGGCTGAAGAACATGGCTCTTGGTTTGGTTGGAGCACCCTTGCAGCATGTGGCGATTTGAGAATTTCCTTGGGACTATGTCCTGGTGAAAATTGTGCTTCTATTCGGTGATAATGGCAATAATGATTATGTAGAAGGTAATGTTAATAAGGCTATTAACAGTTGGCATCCCATGCCCATCTCCAAAGAAACGAGAAAGCTCAGATAGGTGATGGTCCACTTTCGATTATTAGTTGTCAGTTGCCGGATACCAATATCAAACATTCAAATTCAAAGTATATTCAAAGTATCGTCACCACGACCGTCGGTTCTACATTACCGCAACGCCCCGGATTTATATCCGGCCAAGGAATAACTCAAGCGGCATTCCCCAAACATGTATGGGGAACGCTTTTACTGCTACAAAAACAACATCAAACAATCATCTTCACCAGGTTTCCTTTCTCCAGCTAAGCTTAAATAATAGCTGTTCATTTTCAGTTTCCTCCTTCCTGTTTCCTGTTTCTTTTCTTCTCCTTTCCCTTTCCTAGTCTGCAGCTGTAAGCATTCAGCGCTTTTCTCGTGACAGCCACCTTAACTTAGCTTATATATATTCGTCGTCCATCTTGAATATTTAAAAAGTGCCACATGACAAATTAAAGTACATGACATAAGCTTTTATTTCGGCATAGGGAAAAAATTTTTTTATAAAAACTGTTCTGGGCAGATGGGGGTGTCCGGTTGGCGAAGAATGCCCCATATATATATATATATAGGTATATATATGATTGGCGCGTACACCCTTTTTGGGTGTTTGGCCGAGCTCCTCCTCCTATTTGTGGTGTGCGTGTTGATGTTGCTCCACAAATGGAGGGACCTACAGTTTCAAGCCTCCTCCTCTAAGTCTCCGAACGGCAGATATTTTTGTGAGGAGCTTTTTCAAGGCAGAAATACACTCGGAGGTTTGCCATTGGCTGCCGAGGGGCGACCGCTATTAGAAAAATGTTGTTCTTAATTTTGGTGTTTCACCGAGATTCGAACCACCGTTCTCTCTGTGAATTCCGAATGGTAGTCAAGCACCAACGCATTCAGCTACGGCGGCCGCCTTAACTTAGCCTAACCCAATTAAAATCGAGCGATTAATCAATCGGGCGTCTCGAATAGATCCAAATTCTCTTAGTACTCAATGTGGCCAGATCAGAGGTGATCTCCTCTGCGTCCAAGAGAAGTGACAGTTTTCAGTGACAGTATAATATAATATGTTTAGAGGAGGTTTAAGTACGCCAAATTGTTTCTTATTTAGATCCCTAGAATATAATTTTAACAGAGCAATGGGCGATTTTTTGCCTCCCCACAAATCGACCCGGCCTAATATATACATATACATATGTATATGTATGTGTATACGTATAACTCCTTGACATTTTCATGGCTGCAACTTACAAACGACGCCACTCAAATTAAAAGAAAACTTTCGAGACGTCTGCCAACGAGTGCTTTCGTTGATTCAAAAAGTGATCTTCATCGAATCAATGTACAATCTGATTACACCCATATATATGTATGTACATATGTATGTGTATATATCAGTCAACTAGTATACATAAATAAGTACGCGTTACAGTTATAAGCATTTATACTGACTAAGCTAAAAATGAAGTGAAACGTTAGTCCTACTTGAATGTTATTTATACTAGTACATAGACTTGTTGCATGCAACACCAGACATTCTTTTTAAACGAGGTATTTAAAAATATATGATAGTAAATGAATGTCTTAATTATTACGCCTAGATTCGCTTCAATAGCACTTCTTGCACTTTCTACTTCTTTCAGTTCCATACACAAATATACGCACATACACATATGATTACTACTAGGGAAGCTACAAAGCTGATATGGCGTCACACTTATCTGTTAACAAATCGTAAACTTTCAGTATTGGCCCGAAAGAATTGATAGAACTGATGCTCTTTCGGTTGTTTCACGTCACTTTCGTGCGATAACGTGCGCCGTTCGCTTTGGGTGGGAAATCACTGCCTTTGCAGTCGCTGTTGTACTGCCAAACAGAACTTGCGCTCTGCGTACGCATTTATACTGCATTCATATCTACACATAAACACAGATATGTATGTATGTATGTATGCTGTTTGTGTACATGTGTGCATATTTTACATTGCACATACATTTTGAGCGAGTATATTGTTTTAGAGCCTTTCTAAAGTACTACGTATGGGCACATTTTCTTCATTTCATGCTTCACTGTTCCCTCTAATTAAAATTAACGCAGCAACTGGTGCTGATAGCGCGGTGGGAGAAGCAACGATTTTGGCGTACGTACACTCACCACATGCAACGGCCAGCAGAAGACGGCCAATGACCGACTGCGGCTAAAAGGTCTTTGTACAATCTATAAGACATACAGTTGCGAATACGAAAATAGCAGTACCAAAAAACTGTTAGATTTTTTCAAAGAAAATGTAATCTACGATGTGATTAGAGAGTTTTTATTATTATTTTGAAATATTATTATATTCTTTAACTGAACACAATTCTATAACAAAGAACAAAATTTTTTATAATAAAACACATAAATTCAGGATTAACATTAAAATGGCGGTGATCATATACATAAGTAACGCATTCTGACTAAGTTTATAAAGAAATTTAATAAAAACGGCATTGCCAAAGTTTGCAGACTAAAATTTAGTTGAATTTCACAATTTTTTTAAGGGGTTACATGGGTTTCGTTGGTTCAAAAAATCGATTTATTTTTATTTTGCTTATTAATTTCGACAATTTCTCAGGAATATTATCCTAAATTTTCAGGTCGATCCGAATAATAAATTCGGAGATACAGCCTTTGGAATGTGTGCGCTCCAAGCCACTTTTATTGTTACTCAAACTTTAAACGCGTTTTTCTCGGAACCGTGTTTTCAAAGTCGGTTGTCAAATGTTCTTGAAAACTACTCAACCAATTTTGATGAAATTTTACACAGGTGTTCGAAATACAATTTACTCGTGCTTGAACGAAGAATTTTTTCTTTTTTTAATTACAACTATTTAAAAAAACAAAATGTCAAGCAAATTTGACCGAAATTTTCATTTTTTTGGAAAAATGTCTGCCAAAATTCCAATTTTTACTTTTTTTCTTTCCTTCGTTCAAGCACGAGTTTATGGTCTTAACTAAAACAATTATTTTAGGTTTTTCATTTTTGATGAGCCTGCCAGGAGTTATGCTGACAGCGCGGACGCACCTTTTTTTCGAGGGATCACCGGAAAGGGCGTCACAATGGAGGAGTTTAAATTTTTTTTTTTTTTTTGAAAATTTCAGAAATGATTCTTTAAATATGTATCTATAAGACAGAAAAAAGTTTGAATTAAATAAATAATTTTTTACATAGAAAAAAAATATTGAAAATAGGCCTTTTTTTACCCGACGAAGCTCATGTACCCCTCAATAAGGCAGCACAACGGTGGGACATCGATTCCATCAATTGCTCACATCGCTGCTTCGGAATTTTTAGCCACGCATCTTTAACAATTTCCCAAAGTTTTTGAGCGTTACTCGAATTGGTATTGTGTTTATAGCTTTTTTTAAGTCCCGACACAGATTTTCTATAGGGCTGAGGTCGGGGAACTGAGCTGGCCATTCCTTATCCTCAATTTTACTTACGCGAAACCAATTATGGGCCTTCCGGTTCGTGAATTTAGAATCACTATCCTGCTGGTAGACCCATTTTATTGGCATTTGCTCTCTGCAATATGGCAACATAGTATTCTGCATTATTTTCACATAATTATTGGTGTCCATAATGCCATCAGTTTTGAGCCCACATGTTTGATGGTTTTCACAGAGTATTGTGGCTGATTTTCGGTGCCAGGTGGACGTCTAGCATATTGCCGTGAACGCGTGAACCCGTGCAGCCCTACAAAGTTATTTTAGACTCTGCTATCCAGCTAACTTATTTTCTTGCAAATTCCAAACGTTTTGCCTTATGTTTTGGTGAAGGAATGGCTTTTTTCCTGGGATGCGAGCTGCTAATCCAGTTCCCCGTAGTCTTCTATGTACGTACAGTCACGTCAGAAACATTTAAGTTCACCTCTCTTTTAATTTGTATGGCTCATGGGATTTTCTTTGGAGTCCCTTACAAATCTGCGATCGTCTGGCGAGGAAGTTTTTCATTTTCTTCCTCTTTTGTCCTGCTTTTCCATAAATTTTAATGTCTTTGAAATCATTTTTGCCAAACATGAGAGAATATTTTGTATTTCTGTGTAAGATCTTCCATCTGCTCTCAATTTCAGAATCTGTGGTGCAGTGTTTCGCTATGTGCAAAATTTTATCAATATTTCTTGTATAACCTTAAAAAACTGTAGGCACTGCTAAAGGCACTAAAAAACGTAACGACGCTAACAAAAACCCGTTATTTACGTAGTTATCGGATTTATTCGTATATTTGGTATTGAAATCTTCTTTTGGGTGATTTATAGGAAAAAAATAAATGACTTCAAATTAATTTTTTAAGGACACTGCTCATTTTATGTTCACAGCTGTACTTCCATCCGTACTTAAAAACACACGTACATGCATGCCCACTTACATGTGAATGTAAATGAAGTAGTGAAAAGCGAAGAAAATCAAAAATTAAAATAAAAACGCTGTAAAAATGTGAGATGAACTAAAAATATAAAACATACTTGCACACATACATACAGAGCGAAGTAATTCTACATACTTGCATATATGTACTTTTCCATACATATACGTACGTATATATTTACATATGTATGTATGTATATTTGTAGGTGTCTTATTTTAGTACCACTGCAAATCTATCGTAAAAATCTCCGCTGTCTGATGGCAAATGGAAATGAGCAAATGCAATCTCTGATTTGCAAAGTGCATTGGTATCTCCCACTAAAGTCAATGAGTGTCTTTGTCGCTGGGAATGCAGAGTAGGTAGTTGAACTTTTCAGCGGACAGTAGACGTCAGAAGCGCATTCGAACTAACAGCCAAAATGCGGCAAATTTCTTTGTATGATATTTGTGAGGTGTCAGGTTTCAAATTATTTGTTTTTACTAAATAGTATTTTTGAGAGGCATAGGATAATAAATATTTATAAAAAAAAGCACAAGTCTTACAATTTTTGGTGATAAGGCTTTCAATGAAAACAGCAAACTCAAATACCGAGCGGCAAACTCGTATATCGACTTAGAAATATCCACCACCCATTGCAGACGACGACGAAGAGCTTCAGCTACCTCGTTCCTACGACAGTCGGTTCTACGTTAGCGGAACGACCCGGATTTATATCCGGCCAAGAACTGTCACTTCAGCAGCGTTTCCCATATATGTATGGGGAATGTTTATGCTGCTACAACAACAGCAACAACAACAGCCTCAGCTACCTCGTTAGACCCACACAACTTTGGCTCAATTACGGCCTGGATCACTTAACAGGTTAAACTCCTACCTATCCAGCCATACTCAATATGCATACACATATTCCCAAACCATATTAAGCCCACTCACCTAACACCCCTCTCTTTCTCTCCGGACCCAACCTGTCGAAACAGAATGCTTTTTGCCTGCCTACCGTTAGATGGGTTAGACGATGACGATAAGGAACTAAACCGAACTGGCAGAGCCCAGTGACCTGCTACAACAACAACAACAACTTGGAAATAGCATAATAACCCGACTAGAAATTTTGGTAAGGCGGTGATTAGGTGCAAATAAGGCAGACCGCATTCCAAATTTGCTCCTCATAAGGCAGCCAAACTAGGCCTAAGTCCAGAAAAGTATCGCCACACATCTGCCTCAGGCGCAGGTTCGAAAAACCAAACTTCGGTAATACTCCGGATGCCCTTCTACAAATCAGTTAGGGATTCCAATTTATGCCTAAGTGAGACATTGCCCCAGATTTTCGTGACCACAACCAAATTTGGTATTGTTCTGGCATGCCAATCTTTGCCTTGCCTAACGTGGGCCTGGTAAGGTAATAGTGAGGCGTGCCTCAGTAAGGCCTGCCTAATTCGGGCCTAACTGTTTCCTCGGCATGCCTCACTGTAATTCTAGTCGGGAATATGCGTGACAAAGATAATAGTTTGGCTATTTTATGAGTTTTTTATAACTTTGTTACGCGATTCCAATTTTTAAATAATTCTTAGTAGTGGGTGTTAACTAATCTCACTTCGCAATTAAAAACTTATATCTCATTATCGAGCATTTCTGATTCTGTAGGAGGCCAATAAGCAAAATACAATTTATAAAATGTCTAAAACTCAATTATTAATAATGAATAATTTAACCCTTAATTAATTTTTATATCCAAGAAAAATTTATTTGGCAAAGAATAAGGTGATTGAGATTTTTAAGTCATAAATAATTTATGAAAGATGTATGATACCCGTGAATTTTTTTGTTTTGCCCATTTTATTTATATAAATACAATATTTTTATTACAGATTTTTTGTTTTAATTATTATGCACTGTTACTTTACATGCATTTACCTCTTATACACGTACATCTGTGGTTGCAACGTTCGCGTAAATTCGCCGGCCACCGATTTTTGTGAGGTTGCTTTTACGAATGCCTTACCATTTGGCGAAAACGCTTATTTTGTTTTTTAAGAAATCGCGTTACCACATATCCACAAATATGGACCAATATCACGTTTTTTGCACATTGCCGTTAAAATGTCTCGCAAACCTGAACTATTCGCGCTTTTATGATCCCGGATTTGATTCAGCACGTCGAAAAGCTTTGGAAAAGTATACTCTGGTAAAATACTTTCGCTTAATTTTGTTGGTCTGTTTACTAATGAATAATATTGGATGTTTGTTCTTATTGTGCTGTAATAGTTTCTTTTAATTACCGTCATAAACACTTTCACTAAAGAAACGCAAAGATAAAAATCTGATAGTCTAAACGTTTTTCATATGATCAGTTAAAACTATATAAATTATTGACTAAATACATAGTCACAAGTTTATGCATTAGCTTTAATGCCACGATGTAAAGAATGCAGAATATTCTATAATTTCAGCTTTAACACGAATTTCACTTCTCCAGCTACACAAAATACACTTATACGTATTTTTATATATGTGTGTGTGTGTACACTATATATATACGCACTTTGTCAGACTTGTGCTTGGGAACAATTTCAACAGCCCAAATACAAAATGCAAGAAAACGTACAAGAAGCAAATAAGGAAAAAAATACCTCTGATTAGTCGTTGAATGGGCGGACGATTGAGTACAAAAATATGCTTTTGGAAGACTGGAAAGCGAATAATAATAATCATATTAATTAAACAGATGAATAAGCTTAAAATTTTTTCGCAATGTTTTTTTCTCAATTACGCGTTTGAATACGTATTCCTAAGAAAGTTGCGAACTCTTTGAATTATCAGAGCCAAGTACACTCCACAATAAAAAAAAACCACACACACCTCGTGATTATAAATTTTGGCATTTTATTTTTAAAATTTAGTTTTGACTGTTTTTCAATAAAAGTACAGCTTATTCTTTAACAAAAGTTATATGTGACCTGGTCTATGAAAAGGTACCTTACGTGTCAGAAAATCATTTTTCACTTTTTTGTTCATTCGAATAGTGTGCGAAAGGCTTTTTTAAATGGTGAAAACCAGAAAGTCATAATTTGTTTAAAAGTTTGTTAAAAGTAAAAAAAAAATGAAAAGTATAAATACGAAAATACAAAAGCTAACTTATTTTTTAAAACGGTTTCTGCGATTTGCATTAACTTTTTCTTATTTATTTATATATATAAAAAATGTTTTTCACTGCTTCTGTGATTTTATTGATACGCGACGTTTTGTAAGAAACGCGACGTTTACCTTCGACACAATGACTGTTATAGGAGGAGGCATTGCGCCGGATGCGTACAAAATAATGGCCATGCCGGTTGACGTGTTCGTCTCTTTTATGACTGTGATCTATGCTGAAGAAAATTGGCCGGATTGAAAAATATTAATATTTAAAAAAGTTACAAGGGTTTTTAGAAGTTTAAACTTTAACTGCTGTTTTCTCGAAAACTTGTTTTCGCACGTAAGGTACCTTTTCGTAGACCAAGTCACATATGAATTAAAGTTCCAAATTTTGTACGAAATTCAGAAAAATTCATTAAATTAACATCGAAATTTTCCAATTTTTAATCAGGATTTTTAGAAAACTTTTTCGTACGCTGTTTAAAGGCTTATTTAATTTTATAGTATAATAAAATGAAGGTTTGAAGTGACTGAAAAATCGTAAAATGAATTTGGTGCAAACTTTGGAATTTTGGTATACTGGGTTTTGTTAAAGAATGAACTATACTTTTATTGAATTTTTCTAAATTTCGTACACAGCTCAGAATTTTAACTTATATGTCGAAGGCCTTGGCTGCTAGCACTCCTGTTAGTTATTAAGTATAATAATTGTATTATTGTACCTAATCATAATAAATAAAATAAAAAAACTTATATGTATATAACTACATATATATATGTATATATGGTATTTTTGTTGAGAATTAAATAAAATTAAATCAAAGAATTTAAATGTCAAAATTTATAATCAGAAGGGGTGTGTGAGTGTTTTGCAGACGGGTGTGCCCAGTTGAACACACATATACATACATATCTTTTTCGGCATATTTGAATAAATACTTTGATATAATTTTGAGAGCCAATTGAGTGGAAAAATACTATTTCCGCAATTAGTATGTGTTTGTACAGATATACAAATTTTCGGGTTTGGCGTCATTCAAAACACAAGAACGATCCCTACATATCCTTATTTGGTATTCAGCGAGGTGCACAAAGGTGTTTCGCAGTTCAAACAAAAACATTTTTTTACAAATCATATCTGGGTTAGGCTAACTTATAAAAGAAATAGTCTGCGATATTTACTATGTGAGTAATCAAACATGATATTTCCTTTCTCAAATTAGTCTTATCTAATTTGTTCTAAAACTAGAACTCATTATCCTCTTGGAATTTTCGCTACCTCGTTCCATTGGAAATCTTTATCATAAATCGGCAATCGTGAATACTTGAATCCCCTAAGCTTTACAAAAAAAAAAAAAAATAACAGAAGTCAGCCAAAAATGTGTAATCAAATCTCAAAAATGTGTAGAATCTCATGCTTTCGAGCAGTTGCAATGCATACAACAACAAAATAACACAAGCATTAGCTGCAAAATCAATCACAATAAATTTATTTTCGAAACTATTAATTGCTGCTTTGTCTATAGTTTTCCAAAAGCAACGGTTCCCTCTTGGGGTGTACAACATTGCTTATCTGTGTGCACATATGCCAGTGTGTATGTATGTAAGTGCGTATCCCACCCAGTTGATAATCTACTGCATTTTACACACTTGCTGCATCATACTTTCTTCAAATTTTTAATTGACACCGGAAATTAACTTGAAAGCGCTATTATCTGCATTAAATGGAGATTTAGATAGAAGAGTCATTTTCCATGATTTTTATTTTCTCTATGTTTCTATAGCTAATTATGTTTTTAAACACCAATTTATGTCTTGAATATTAAAAATAATTGATCTTAATTGGAGAATCGAAATTGGGTCTTGTACGTGTATTGGTCGATTTTTCCACAGTCATGTTCACTAAATCATCTCAACCGAAAGGAGAGTAGTTATGTATATACAGACTACATACGTATGTACATGTATGTATATATATAACAACAAGCATGAATATGTTTGTATGCATTGAAGTGAGAACCATACAACGATTTGGGTAATTAGAACTTTTAGATACTTTTACACAAGTTATGGTAAAAAGCTATAGTAAATTAAATAAAGAATGTGTAACTTCAGTGAATATTTCGGGTAGATGAAAAAAAGCATTTCCAAGGAATTAAAGTTTTATCGATAGATGGCGTGGCTTCGCCTCTTTTATGAATTTTTTCGAGCTTATGCATCCAACAATAGAATAATTCAAGTATACCATAGACAGCCGTATACTTAACCATTAATAAAGATTTTAGCCTATTTTTTCGAGTAATTATTGTTTAATAAACATATTAATCTTATTAGGGTTTGTGAAAGTGAAATAGTTCCAAGTTTTCTGACCCATACACTCTTTGAGCTGCAATTAGTTGTGCCATACCTTAGCCATACCGTAACCATAGGAATCAGCTGATCTGATCAGGCATATGGACATCACTGTAAACGATTATAAGTGCCGAATGGCTGGAATATCATCATAAAACGCACCTTTCATGGCAGTTTTCAATTTAGGGAACAGAAAATAGTCGCATGGTGATAGATCAGGAGAATACGGAGGGTGGTCGATGACACAAATATGTTTTTGCATCAAAAATTCACGAAAAGTTTTGGTTTTGTGACGTGGTGCATTATCATGCAATAGAAACAGCTGTTTCCCCTCGGGATATTCAGGTCTTACACGAACAATTCTTGACCATAAATGTAAAACTTGCAAATAGTATCCTCCAGATGTAAAACTTGTAAATAGTATGCTCCATTAATAGTTTGATCTTCTGTAACAAATTCCTTGTGTACATTACCCTTGGAATCGTAGAACGTGATCAACATTGTTTTGATTCTTGACTTCTGAAAACGCAATTTCTTTGCTTTTGGCTCCCCTTTCGTCTTCCATTCTGCAGATTGACGCTTAGTTTCAGGGTCATATTTGAAGCACCATGTTACGTCACCAGTTATGATCGAATCAAGAAAATCTGGATCGTTTTCAGCTGTTGAAATTAAGTCTTTACAATGCTCTACATGAGCGATTTTTTGATCTTCATTTAATTGGTGTAGAACAAAGCGTGCACAAATTCTTTTACCAAAATCGTCAGTTATAATTTTCCAAATAGTACCAGTAGATGAATTTAATTCTTCAGCCAACATTCTTACAGTGAAATTTCCATCAACAGCAATGATTTCGCGGACTTTTTCCACCAATTCAGCACGATTACTTGCTTCTGGACGACCAGGTTTTTCATCATCATTCAAATCTTCACGACCATTTTTAAATCAGTTAAACCAATTATATACATTTGAGCGAACTAAACAATCATCACCATAAACTTTTTGCATCAATTCGTACGTCACACTAAATGGTTTTCCAAGATTAACACAGAATTTAAAATTTGCTCTTTGCTCCATTGTATTTTTACGACACAAGCACGAAACATGCTGTCAATAAAAGGCGCGTAACTTTTTAACCTGCCAAACGATTTACATGAAGTTGGCTGCGGTTGAAAGCTGACGCTTGTACCTTTTAAATATGATCAAAGTTTAATAGATAGCTCTACGTGTTCCATGAATTAAATAAAAAGTTCTGTTATTTATTGAACATAATGTGTATGTATCTATTCAATTTTGTTTTTCCCCGTAACCATAAGCAGCTGTAAATTTCTGACATTTGATACTTCAATATCAGCTGTTTGTGGTTATGGTATGACTAATCGGCACATTCTGTAATGTGGCGGCTATGGCGTTACGGCTACGGGGCCACTAATTGCAGCTTAAGCCGGCTTTCGTTCATTCCAATTTGGAATATCCTACTTCCCTGTGGCGGCCATAAAAATATAAATAGGATTAAACGGTAACCAAAAAGTTTTCCTTAAATATGTATGTACGCTTTTCGTTCAATGAAAATCTCGCTTGCTCCTGATAAACCTAAAGCCTTTGGAAAAAAGAATACCAGATCTTGCGTTTTATTTTACTTACAATATCCACAGTGTTGACACCGATTGTCCCTTACTTTTGGAAATGTGAACCTTTTTAGTCAGCATCTTTAGACAAATAGGGTAGCCCATTCAATTTTGGTATAATACTGAGTCAACTTAAAATGGTTTGAATTTCGCGTAGATTTTTGACTATATTTTCTTTCATATAACGAATGCTAGATTGTTTTTTTTTTCTTTTGAAACCTCCAGATATTTTGTTAAAATCCTCTTCAAGATAATAAAATTTCATTCTCTCTACGAAGCGTAATTTGGAATTCATTTAGTAATTCGTGGCATCTCCTACTCCTTTTATGACTTCTTCTCATCTTCAATGCATTGAATTAACAAAATTTGCACAAGTGCCGGAGAAGTATGTAGAATGCCAAGGCATTGGAAATTGGTTCCACATTTCTTTTCTATTTTGGTTTTGAAAGCCCTGACTCTCTTCTTTAGTTCTGTCCAAAGATGCTCAATCTGGTTTAACTCAGAAGACTGCACGGCCATACAAAAACGTCAACATTACCTTTTCTAAATCACTCCTTTGCCAACTTTGTTGACTATTCGTTATCCTTCATGAGCTCCTATATTAGTGGTATTTCTTCCCTTGCGCATGTAATAATAATCGTATCCAATATATCCACATATTCCACCGCTAACCTTTTGACTCTTATCGAAAATAATAGGCCTACCGCCACTTTTGTTATTTAGGTCTTCTACAAAGGTTCGCTATACAGTTATTAGCTGAGCTCCTTTAGCAAATGATCCAAAGGCGAATTAAAATATTTCATTCAAAGCAACAGCAACGATTTAAATTTTTATCCCTATACTAATTTTGAGGTTGGCTACACTAACCAATAAATTGTAGACATTAAGTAAAGGCTTTTCAATCAAGGTTTCTAACAGTAAAAGGCATTGAAAAGCATAAAATCACTTAAAAATATTGTCTAAAATATGTACATTAAAGAATGCATAGGTATATATAGATGAACGTGTGCATTTATAATTAAATGACTCATCTGCATCGAATATTAAGAGCAACACAACGTTTCTGAATGTTTCGAAGTTTCTTGTAATCAAATTTTCTAGGCGATGTGTCACTCGCCACACCTTTTCCAATTTCCTTAGCAGCGACTTCTGCTCTTCGTTGCACTCCCAGGCCGCGTTGCATGAGTTGTCTTACAAGAAACGCACTTTTCTTGTGATATTTTTGAAATTATGTATCTACATATCACTTTGCCAGACAAAATTGTTCCCCAGGAGCTTTGTACTCGTATGAGTATTTATTTAGCCTGTTCTATGGATTTCACTCTGTTATAGCAGCATGGCAAACGCTGCTGGTTTAACGATCTAAAGAGGTGACAAATGTACGGATATATGTATGCATTTTACATTTCGAGGTTATTTTTGGAACATATATAATTACACGTATTCATATACATAGGAAAGTTGGCGCGTTCCCGCTTTAACTATATTGGGGAAAGGCGCCGTGTTTAAGTGGCAGGTTGTGGATACTCTACTCGATGCCAACCGGAAAGAATTTTTAGTTGGCAAACGTATACATATACTCCGGTGCGTGTGTATGCATTTACTTTAAATTTAGCTATAAATCAGGGCAGCGCAGAGTTGAGAACATTAATAGAATATGTGGGGTGGAGACTTAGGTGAGCCACACGCACTGGTGTTATGAAAACATGCATGCATACACACATAACACATAGGCATGGTATGCAACCAAATTCTAGAAGTCATTAATCACTGAAAGTTTTGATTTTAGACATTTGATATTTTTATTTAGTTGAGTATATTACGTTTCTTGTTATTGATTCAGCTTCAGCAATTTGTCGCAAACGAGAATTAAAATGTCAAAGATGAGCTAACATATATGTATGTATATATATAGTATGTATATATATATACATACATATATAGTTATAATACATACTATGATTACGATTTTAGAGTGATGTTTGTTTCATTTTAAGACACTTTTGTATTATATTTAACCACGCGAAATACAGCCGAAAGTTGTATTAAAAATTAAGTTAGAGAACAGGCTTGGGAATTTACTACGTAATATCTCCTCGCCATCTAAAGATTTTGAGTTGTTTTGAGGCTCTAAATATACTTATTTAAGTATTTATGAAATCAGAAGCAAAAATGAGCAAAGGAAAGTTATTTAAACTATCTCAAGTGCATCTTAAGGTTGAGCGTAAGTGCCTGAAAATGAGGTCAGCATGTTTAGCTTCATAAAGTGTATATACATATGTACGCATTAGGATAGTCGAAACTCCTAGATTTGTTTTACCAAAAACATGAAACATTTTTTTTTATTATTTATCCAAAGCGCTGGCGGATAGAGATTTAAAAATATTAAAATATAGGTGAGTAGTTATTTTTGTCATAGAAGAAAATCACGGCAAACATCAAGAAAAGGAAACATATTTTTTTGGGGCATCCTAATAATACATATCGATGGTTTTCGAGAAAAGTGACATAATTAAAAAATTCAAAATACTCAGTTGGGTCAGTTTTCTAGATAAGTGACGCGCCAATTCGATCACCTGACAAAACGACACTAACGCCATCTCTCAGAACTACTTCAAGATTCGCTTATGACGCTTTTCCAGATAAAAATATATAAACTATGTAGTTGATTTTTGCTTTTAACGGCAAAACTCCGAATTTGAGTTAATTTTGAGTTGTGTCGCTTTTCTCGAAAACCATCGATATGTATATTTTAAAATTTCTATATCAGTCCAGCGTGTTGTTGTTGTTGTTGTAGCATTTTTCTAAGCCCTGCCAGTGCATTTTAGTCACCGATCGTCATCATCTAACTCATCTAACGGTAGTCCCAGGAAACGTTCTGTTTCGACTGGTTGGGTCTAGTTTGGTTAGTTTCGTGCGGTGTGCCATCGCATACTGGGCATATGTATATAGTACTGAGTGGGTTCGAGAGGATTCTGGATAAATAGGAGTAATTGAACCAAAGTTACGTGGGTATCGCAAGGCAGCTGATGCTTTTTGTTGTTGTTGTTGCTATTGCAGTAGTATAATGTTGCTCTACATTCCCCATACATGTACGGGAAATGTTGCTGGAGTGACAGTCCTTGGCCGCATATAAATCCGGGTCGTTCCAATAACATAGAACCGATAGTCTAGCATCCTCTTGATATTTAAAATTTATCTCACAATTAATCTCAATGTTAATTCTATTCTTATCGAGACTTGTAGTACACAAGTACATTTGCAATACTACTATCTATTTTTTATGAATATCCAATTGTGAGTAAGCAAAAGTAATAAGAATTAAAATAATATTCAAGGAGTCACATACTACGTATGCATTTATTCAATTGAGCGACCACTTATCAATCTTAATTAAATTTTGCTGTTCTGTATTTTTTCGTTTTCTTTTATATCGTACCAAAACAAACAAACCCACTGCACTTTCAAGTGTAGCAACACACAAGGAGTCATTCAGTCTTAGATTTGTCGTATTGGTGCGCCGAATCGGCGAATGTATGTAATTTGTGTCCAAATATGGCTGCAACCTAAAATGCACAACTCCAGGTCGCACAGACAGTAGTGGCAACGAAAATCACTGGCAAACACACATGCATTCATACTTCTGTATGTATTTAAATCAAGCCGCATGCGCACGCGCTGTACCACGACAGCTGCAATCAAAGTAGTCCGGCGAACTGCTGCTTCATTTACTTGTATTTCAAATAAAAACCTAAATATCTATTTTTTTTTTATTCCATCGCTGCTAATTGCGACAATCTCGGCGACATACCAAAATTACAAATTATTTTTATTTGTGAGATGCAAGCTGAGATGCTTAATTCTTTAAAAAGTTGCTACTAAGTAATTTTCTATAGATTTTTTTAGATTTGAATTAAATATTGTTATCTTAAGATTAGATTTTCGAAGCGTCAGGTTTGCCACAAATTTCTTATCAATTAATTCGCCATATACTTTGACATTGGCAAGTTGGTACTTCTGTGAAACTTCTCTTGAAGATCAGGTTTCGAGAATACCACTTACACCTCGATCGATTCGAAACCGTAAGTTGCGAGTGCAAAGGTTTTCAAGTCTATTTGCTTAATTGCCCGTGGCTATTTTTTATAGCCTATTTGTAGTTGTATATGGTAACCAAAGTGCTATTCGCATGTTTAAAAGAATTTTGCTTGAACAAAAATGTGCAAGTGTAAAATCTGTTCCAATTATCATAGGGAATCTTCTTCTTCTATTTCTTCTATTTCGGAATGCATTTAAAATTACTGGAAGTTTAAAGATTTCTTTGACGCTCTTGGTTTTCATTATTTTATTGTTTGGGCTGTTCAGATTTTAGTGTTGGTGGCTGAGTTCCTTTTCTGATTTTGTTGTGTACTTTTTTGCCGCCATTTAAAAACAGGCATAAAAGTCAGAGTAACGCCTCAAGGGGAGAGAGGACGGGCGACGGGGCAGATATAAAGGCAGGACGTAGTTTCGTTCCTCCTACGTTACTGGAACGACCCGGATTTGCTATAGATCCGGCCAAGGACTGTCATTCCTGTAGCACTCTTCGTACATATGTATATAGGGAATAGTTTTGCTACTACAACAACAAAAACAGGGCGTCGTGAACTTATTCACAGATAAGTCGAAGTTGTCGAAGTTGAACGGAAAGGTTGGTGAAGAAATATTTTGCGAGAAGCTCTCTATCAAGCAAAAGTTCAAGCCACTGAGGATGTAAGCATTTATGGGCGCAATTACGACTCTGGACTCGCTGATGGTGCGCGCGAAATAAGTCGAAGAATACCAAACTTCACTTTCAATCTTATCTGCATACTTTGAAATTAAGCTCAAATGGA
This sequence comes from Anastrepha ludens, assembly GCF_028408465.1. NCBI lineage: Eukaryota > Metazoa > Arthropoda > Insecta > Diptera > Tephritidae > Anastrepha > Anastrepha ludens. Next base: position 78,329,384 of record NC_071502.1, read on the forward strand.
AACTCGGTCAAAAGAACATTGCAGGATACTGTTGGGTTGATGACGTACCTAGCTAGGTGACTCCTGAAGATGTTTCCCCCCAAATTAAAGAAAGGAAACACCAATCTTTGAATACCTGTGATCTCATCCTAGAAAGGTGGGCCTTAAGTGATCTTAGCGATGACAAGTACACCAACTTGCGAGATACTTCTAGCCATTGATGAATCAGACGCGCTAATGAGAATTTCTTAGGCTAGCATAACACCAGTTCTCGAATTTTGTGGGTGTTATTTTCGTCCGCCGTAGCCGAATGGGTTGGTGCGTGATTACCATTCGGAATTCACAGAGAGGTCGTTGGTTCGAATCTCGGTGAAAGCAAAATTAATAAAAATATTTTTCTAATAGCGGTCGCCCCTCGGCAGGCAATGGCAAACCTCCGAGTGTATTTCTGCCATGAAAAACCTCCTCATAAAAATATCTGCCGTTCGGAGTCGGCTTGAAACTGTAGGTCCCTCCATTTGTGGAACAACATCAAGACGCACACCACAAATAGGAGGGGGAGCTCGGCCAAACACCTAACAGAAGTGTACGCGCCAATTATTTATTTATTTGTTTTTTATTTATTTTCGTAAAAGAACGATTTTGCGGTAACAATCCATTAACGGTTCGGGCGTTTGAGGCGAATACCGAGCAAGCTACTCTCTAGATAAAGCCAAGAACCCTTGAAATACTGTCAGCTTAGGCCATCATGAATGAAATAGTGTTCCAAAAATAATGAAAAATTTTCCCTCTTGAATACTGAAAAATTATTTTTTGCTCATTTCTTTCAATTTGAAGAAAGAATCCACCCTGTATGTTCGTTAATACTTATATATGTAGTACACACAAACATACAAAAAATAACGGCACTCTTATTAACTTTTATCTTATCGCAATTTTCCATTCCAGTTTTGGGAGATCATCTCAGAGGAGCACGGAATCGACAGCAATGGTATTTATATTGGCGACAGTGATCTACAATTGGAGCGTGTCAGTGTTTACTACAATGAAGCTTCTGGTAAGAAAAACGAAATAACGCAAAACTGTAAGCTAACTGTGCAAAAATATAAAATAATATAGACAGAAAGGAAAAAAAAAAAAACGAAATGCGTTGGAATAGCATTTTCTGCACTTCGTAAAGAAATTACTGCAATCTGAAATTGCAACAAAGAGTAGCGGCTGATGTTGCTAGCGTTATTTGTGGCGCAGGTCTATCAGTTGCATTCCCACACGACTGCTTGTACTGAATTTAACGCTAACGTAAATAAACCAATTTCCAATTTTCAACTCATTATCTCACAATTGCCCGGAGGTTTTGCAAAAATAAATTCTAAAACAAATAAAATAAAAATTATTAATGATTGCAAAGTGTAGACGTTACAGCAAAGGCATCTTGAGGATGCATTTAGGCACAAATAGTAGGGTCGGCAAGTTGTTGTTGTTGTTGTAGCAGTAATACTAATAGGGTCGGCATCATCTTTTGTAGTGCAAATGCGCACTGGCCTTTATTTCGACTTGCATTGGCCGAGCTCATTGACTCCTGCCTATCGCGATACTCAAAATGAATGTATCCATATACTGGGTACTTGCCATTGTGAGTGAGAGACATGTAAATTCCGTCGCCGTGCTACCACTCATTCGTCTGATTTGGGCAGCGCTGCGTGCTTATGCTTCCTACTGTTTTAGTGCATGGCACGCATGCGTTGAAAAATGAGATAGTGCGCGTGCCGCGCATTTCGAACACTTCATAATTCTGTCATTGCGGTGATATATCAGGTGTGGGGATATTTATAGCTATAGAAGTAGGCTTGACCAAAAGAGACAAGGAGAGGAAAACCAAATTGTGTTTGCTGGTTTCCATTACATTTGCGATGTTTGTGGGCTCTTTCGAATCTCTGGATATGCGACTTCAGTATGAGTCTATTTAAATGAAAGTTCTTGTCTAAGCGGCTTTCACTTTCTATAAAAATGGTTTGTTTTATCTGTTATTTATTTGTGGCATAAATAATTAACATTCCTCTGTCTTCTTATTCATATCTATCTGTTACTATCTCGACTTGTTTCTAATGCTTTTTCAACGATTTTATTTTGTAGCGGTGACGCGTTCCTCTGGTGGAAAATATGTGCCTCGTGCCATTCTTCTTGATCTCGAGCCCGGTACCATGGAGTCGGTGCGTTCTGGTCCGTACGGACAGCTTTTCCGCCCTGACAATTTCGTATTTGGTCAGTCGGGAGCTGGTAATAATTGGGCTAAGGGCCATTATACCGAAGGTGCCGAATTGGTGGACAATGTTCTGGATGTGGTGCGTAAGGAGTGCGAGAACTGCGACTGCTTGCAGGTAAGTGAATATCTCTATAAAAGGCTGATTATTATTTTTTATGTACAATCCATATCTCCTTCAGGGCTTTCAATTGACGCACTCGCTGGGTGGTGGCACGGGCTCTGGCATGGGCACGTTGCTTATCTCAAAGATACGCGAAGAGTATCCTGATCGCATAATGAACACCTACTCTGTGGTGCCTTCGCCAAAGGTTTCCGACACAGTCGTCGAGCCATATAATGCGACTCTCTCGATCCATCAATTGGTGGAAAACACTGATGAGACATATTGCATTGACAACGAGGCTCTATACGATATTTGTTTCCGTACTTTGAAAGTATCCAATCCCAGTTATGGTGACTTGAATCATCTCGTATCGCTTACCATGTCCGGTGTCACCACTTGCCTGCGCTTTCCTGGCCAACTAAATGCCGATCTACGTAAACTAGCCGTCAACATGGTACCCTTCCCCCGCCTTCACTTCTTTATGCCTGGTTTTGCGCCACTAACATCGCGTGGCTCTCAACAATACCGCGCTCTGACTGTACCCGAGTTAACGCAACAAATGTTTGACGCTAAGAACATGATGGCTGCCTGCGATCCCCGACATGGCCGTTACTTGACCGTCGCTGCCGTTTTTCGTGGCCGTATGTCGATGAAGGAGGTGGACGAACAAATGTTAGCTGTGCAGAATAAGAACAGCTCATACTTCGTGGAATGGATACCGAATAATGTGAAGACAGCGGTATGTGACATCCCACCTAAGGGATTAAAGATGTCCTCGACTTTCATTGGCAATACCACCGCCATTCAAGAACTATTCAAACGTATTTCGGAACAATTCTCGGCGATGTTTAGACGCAAGGCCTTCTTGCATTGGTACACTGGCGAGGGCATGGATGAGATGGAGTTCACCGAGGCGGAGAGCAATATGAACGATCTGGTGTCGGAATATCAGCAATATCAGGAGGCTACCGCAGACGATGAATTCGATCAGGAGGTGAATCAAGAGGAGGTGGAGGGCGATTGTATTTAATGTAGAGACCAGAGGAATGGGGAGCGTGCGTGGTGCGGTGGGAAGGAGAAGAACAACAAATTTTGCGTTAGGAGAACGTTTGTGGCTATCGGGTATGCGTTTTGATTGGAGGGAGAGGTACGACAGCTGTGGCATACTTTAGCGCACCTACGCATAGCAACAACAACCCGACTGTACTGCTTTCCGCCGCATTCATGTTCATAGCTGGAAGCGAGACATTTACTATACAAGACAAAAAGCAAAACAACAAAAAAATTAAATTTAATTTAGTATTTCGCACGTAAAAAGAAATGTTCCATTCTTAATCGAGTTTATTGTATAACGCGTATGTAGTTGAAAATATCGGCACACACATACTCAGGCATGCACACAAATTCATATATTCAAGCATACATTCATACGAGTCATATTCACACACCTGTGTGTGTGTGTTTATAGTCAAAAGTTTCAAATCGTATTCGAACACATTTTTTATACACTTTAAGGGCACGTCTATCGCATTTCTCTGCTAGTTCTATTGAAACTTTTTATGAAAACATTAAAAAGAACTTGTCATTACTTTTCATAAACTCACATCTTTCAACCTAAAACACTATTCATTTTTGATAATAGTTTAACGTTACACTCATACATACATATCATTAAATTCTCCATAATTGTCATCCATAAAAACTTTCCACTATTTCCACTTTCTCTTCGCATTTTCATTCAATTTGAACATCGATTTTAGTAGTTTTAACATTTGATATTTGCATAAATAAAGCCTTAATAAAAACTTCCTTAGATTTAGCATCTTAAGTATTAACTGAATTTTAATACGAATAGTTTGATATTTATTTGTGACATCTAACTCTAAATTTATCATTCAGTTCGTTTCAGAGAGTCACCCCAGTTTTTCTATAAATTGCGTAAAGGCGAGTTTTCATGCAGTTCCACGAGCTGGTCAAATCGAAACGAATTGTTGTTGCTTTCAATACAGATATGATAAAATTGTAAGGTGGAATGATTTAGCTGTCTACGCCGACACGGCGTCTACGTCTACTGAATTAAATCAGACATGCTTCACACGTTGAAAGATTATTTAAACTTCTGCATAAACTGCCAAGCATCACTGAACGGCTATGCAAACTCGCCTTAACCAAAGTAAAATCTTCAACAGCAAATTTAATTTTACTTGTCTCTTTATAAAATATTTAAAATTAAGTTATTGTGGCAATATCCGTACCCAGAGGTATGAAACGAATATTTTGGCTAAATTTTATGAAGTGGAAAAATCAAAGAAAATTCAGAAAAGAAAAAACTATATCAGGAATTAATTTCATAAATAATAATTTCACATGGTATTTTGATTAATATATAAGAATTTTCTTATTTTTAATAAAACTGTGTCTTATTTTTACTGTTCGTAATAAAATCAAAATTTTAAATTTGTTATTTAAATAAAAATTAACGGAAATACCATTGCCTTGCTTTGTTTCTTCGCCCACGATAAAATCGGCAAGTATTTTGTATTGTCTTCCTTGCGGTATATTTAAATATTTTGACCCAAAATGTGGTGGTTTGCTACTAAAATAAAATACCATGTACTCATCAAACGCTAAAAATAAAGGTGTATTGAAAATAAATAAATTATTTCTGCATAATATTGAAGGCGTTTTTAGCATGGTAAGCTAGGTTGCGGTGGCTGCCACTCTCAGTCAGAATGCAGAAGGGTCCATATAAGCCTAGGGGCCCCCCATTGTGATGCCACCTCTTTGCGCACAAATCTGCCCCTCTTAATTCCCGATGAGGTGCAACCATTTTGTCTCTCTGATAAACGATGAAAAAATTTGGTTGGTTTCTATTCCAAGTCTATCAGAGGGTATGTTCAACAATGCATTATAATGCGCAACATACCATTTCAGAGTGAGCAGTGCGTTCAAAAATGCAAATATGGCAGTACTGCAAATGCAACGCGTTCTTAAACGTCATTTTTGTATCAAAAGTCGTTTTTGTATGCCAAAGTCGCGAAGCGCATGGCGATAAGGATTCCAAGATCTGGAAGCACGTTTTATTTGCAGATGCAAGCAAGTTTAACAGATTTAGGTCAGATGGGCAATTATATGTGTGGAGAAGACACATGTGTAGGTCGGTAATGGTATGGAGTTGTATGTCCGCTGCTGGTACTAGAAATTTATGCTTTATTAACGTCAATATGAACTACAAACAATACCTAACAGTTATGAAAAATTCGGTCCAAAGAGCTGAAAATTTGGGAAGTAAGGACAATTTCCAGTACTATCGAGACAACGATAACAAGCATAAGGCACTTGATGCCCGTATGCGGGTTATGCACCTCCACCCTCTCCAGACATCAATGTAATGTGGGCTCATTTGGAAAACCAACTGAAAAAGCATGTTATTAGAAACAAGAAAGACCTAGAAAATGCTATTACAGAAGAGTGGGTGAAAATAGATCCTTTAATATGCAAAAGCGCTGGTCGAATCCATGCCAAGAAGACTGAATGCTGTGAAAATAACGACTATTATTTTTTCTTAAATATTTTTTGCTTAACTGTACTTTATTAGTCCAAGTTCTTTTTTGTCACGCATTTTTTAAGTTTTCTATGAACGAATGAGTTGAAGTTTATTTATGTTTTTTGTAGTTTCGAAAAATACACTTGAAGAAGGAAATTAAATGTGACTATAAACGCATTAGATTTGTATTTTAATATATATTTTTTTATTTAAAACTATATCACTTGGGTTTCCGAGTTCATTGTTGAGCCACTGTATCCTCCGAAGAGTTCCGAAAACTTTTGAGTACCCAGTATTGCCAAGGTGGACAAGCACTAAATCGGATTGCATTGTAATTGACCCGAAATTTGGCATAGATGGGGAGAAGGCCCAGTAGAGTCTATACTGTAATAAGCATGAATGTCATCCTTTGTCCCCTTTCAAATTTGCTCTTTGATGCCATATTTTCCAATGTTAGCCATATTTTCCAGGATAGACCTCACAACCATAGTGTACGGCCTAGAATAATCCCGAGGTACTTTGCCTACATAGACTATTAGTTTCTAAATAGTGCCAATCTTTGCTAAATTCCAGGGAGCACTGGATTTGGCGAATGATTTCGATGGTTTTTTTCTGATTGATCGAAATGTTTACACTGAACACGAATAAGAAAATGATAAAAATCTTTAAAGGTAAAATCTTTGGGTGAGAGATTTGTGGTGCATTCATTTTTGATGTGGAGTTTTCGTTCTTGGTGTGGTGAATTCTAAACAGAGGGTGCTATTATAACTCTACAAATTCTACGTATAGAAATTCAATTTGAGGAGCAAAACGATATAAATGTAATGAAGAACTAAAGAGACGCTTGAAAAAATTTGCAAAAATGACTTAGTAGCTTTTGAACACAGCAGAAACGTCGAGAGTCAGTTTCAAAACTGGCATTGAAAATGAGTAGTCAAATATTCCTTTCACGGTGTCAAATATTTTTTTGTCTCAAATTTTTTATATATTCGCTGATGATTTCTAAAATAAGAAAACGATAAAAATTGTAGGAGGTAAAATCTTGTGGTGAGAGATTTGTGGCGTAGAATCTTCATTCATGGTGTGGTGAATTCACAAAACTTAGTGTGGTTTCTCTGCTGCTACCTGTAAAATCTTGAGGTGAGAGATTTGTGGCATTCATTTTTGGTGTAGAGTGGGGAATTCACAAAACATAGTGTAGTTTCTCTGCTCTACCTATTTGTGAATTATAACAGCGCCCTCTGTTCGGAATCTACAATTGTTTGTAGAATACGAAAGTAAATTTAGCTATGACACAGCATAGCGAACGCAAGCTAGCCGTCAGAGGGCGCTCATGTAAGTAAATTCACACCATGCAGGAAAAACTGTAGCAAGCAAAGACACATATTTAACCAATAATACCACAGAATGACACAGCTTCAAGTCCTGTACACACTTTTATTTGTTTGATATTTTTATTTAATTTTTTGTATTTGGTTTAATTACAATTGATTTAAAATAGTGTATACAGGATTTTCTAATACCTGTTATTTAGAAATTTATTTTCTATATAAAATTATTCATACTGCTTTTGAACTGATTTATATGAAAACATCCATAAAGCCAATGCATATGAATATGCATTCATATATTTAATCTCTTCAGTCAAATCTGAACTACTCACATACACATATTGATGAAAAAATATTCTAATATCCATCCAGAAAGCCAAACGCGCATACACGCATATGTATATATATAAAAAAGGAATATAAACCTTCATCGAACGCAAAATGTATGCATATAAAAAACAACAACTGTGACCGTCTTCTTGTCCGTCAGGGAAAAGATGGGATATGTATACCCTATGAGAAAAAAGTACCGGGAAGCTCATGTTGACAGTTTTATTCGATTGCCAAGGCATAGTGCACCATGAGTACCTTCCATCGGGCCAGACAGTCAATAAAGAATATTATCAGAGAATTTTAACGGAATGAGAAGGAGCAAATTTTACTGTTAACTTTTTTTAATAAAATTGAGATTTGAAAGATTTGTAGTAAGGGATTTTAGAACATCGACTATATAGACACCAGACTGAGTTTTGCCCACACAAAAATTGAAAACACCACACATCTTTCACCTCAACACACAACACATTTCTCACCTCGACATTAAACCAATTAAATTTTTACTATTTTCGTATTTTTGAAATAATAAGCGAATACGTAAAATTTATTATAGGACTATGAATAAGTTCGTGCGGGTTTTTTCGAAATTTGAAACTTTATTGACGTAAAATGGTTACAAATTTAATATTCAAAATATTGTCCATCGCTTACTACTACTTTTTCCCATCTTTCTGGCAATTCACGGATTCCCTTTGTGAAAAATTCGGTCGGTTTTGCCGCAATCCACGAATCGATCCATTTTTTGACTTCATCGTAATTACGGAAGTGCTGGTCAGCCAGGCCATGTTGCATCGATCGGAAGAGATAGTAATCGGATGGCGCAAGGTCTGGACTATACGGCGGGTGGGGTAGGACATCCCATTTGAGCGTTTCTAAGTATGTTTTGACCACTTGTGCAACATGTGGCCGAGCATTGTCATGTTGCAAAATAACTTTGTCGTGTCTATCGGCGTATTGCGGCCGTTTTTCTCGCAGTGCTCGGCTCAAACGCATCAATTGTCGTCGGTAGACATCCCCCGTAATCGTTTCATTCGGTTTCAGTAGCTCATAATACACAACACCCAGCTGGTCCCACCAGATACACAGCATAACCTTCAGGCCATGAATATTCTGCGCCGACGTCGATGTTGAAGCATGGCCAGGGTATCCATACGTTGCCCGACGTTTTGGATTGTCGTAATGGACCCACTTTTCATCGCCAGTCACAATTCGATGCAAAAAACCCTTTCTTTTGTGCCGTTGAAGCAGTTGTTCGCATGCCATAAAACGGCGTTCAACGTCTCTTGGCTTCAATTCATACGGCACCCAATGGCCTACCTTTCGGATCATTCCCATGGCTTTTAAACGTTTGGAAATTGTTGATTGATCAACTCCCAAAGTTTTTGCAACCTCTTCTTGCGTTTGAGCCGGATCTTGATCGAGCAATTCCTCCAATTCGGTATCCATGAACTTTGGCGGCGCACCCTCGCGTTCTTCGTCTTCCAAGCCAAAATCACCACTTTTAAAGCGTGCAAACCACTTCTGGCACGTTCGCTCAAATAGAGCATGCTCACCATAAACTTCCACCAAGATACGATGACTTTCGGCTGCTTTTTTCTTCATATTAAAATAATGAAGAAGAATTCCCCGCAAAAACACATTATTTGGCACGAAATTCGACATTTTCAAGTGTGGTAAAAATATTGTTGTTTACGCTTCAAATAAAAAACTTATACTGACGTTTGTGCCTTACGACAGTAGCTCTCCAATGAATGTTTGGAAATGTGGATCGATGGAATAATAATCAAGTTACGCCATCTGTTGTAAAACCGCACGAACATTAAAAAAACGAATTGAAAAAAAAGAAGTTGCTCAAGCTATACTGGCGTTACAGGCATTAAAAGGGGGGAATTCCATACAATTTTCAGGCGTGAAATTTACTCACTTGCGTTTTATCTGCTTTCGCCACATTGGATACTTGAAAGGTTTCTTGATTTTGTGCAACTCAATACATTTATTTTAAATAAATTAAATTCTACATTAATTCCGGTAATGTTTATAGCCGAGGATTTCAATATAAGTAACGGGTGATTTTTTAGATATTATCTTTATAAACAGTTGGTTTAAACAGCTGACGCGCGTTTCGTGGTTTGTTTTCCTGTCAAACATCTTCAGTTTGGTATATAATTTAACCATGAATCGCCTTACAAACGAACAACGCTTGCAAATCATTGAATTTTATTGTAAAAATGCGTGTTCTGTTAAGAAAGTTTAAGGTCCACTTTTTTATCGAAAAATTGTGTTCAGCGACGAAGCTCATTTTTGGATCAATGGGTACGTAAATAAGCAGAATTGTCGATTTTGGAGTGAAGATCAGCCAGAAGAATTGCAAAAGCTACCAATGTATCCAGAAAAGGTCACAGTTTGGTGCGGTTTATGGGCTGGAGGTATCACTGGACCGCACTTCTTCAAAGATGCTGAAAGATGCCCAAATGCAAGAGCTTGACATGCATGACATGTGGTTTCGGCAAGACGGTGCCACATGCCACACAGCACGCGTAACAATGGACTTGCTGAGAGGCGAGATCGGTGAACATTTTATTTCTCGCTCGGGACCTGTCAATTGGCCACCCAGATCGTGCGATATAACGCCTTTAGATTATTTTTTGTGGGGCTATGTTAAAGCTCATGTATATTCAGACAAGCCTGCTTCAATTAATGCATTGGAAGACAACATTAAAGCATTTATATGTGAGATACCGGCCGAAACATTGGAAAGAGTATACCAAAATTGTACTAAGCGGATGGACCATTTGAAGCGGAGACGCGGTCAACATTTGCATAAAATAATCCCCAAACATTAAATTATATGGACTGTACTATCGATTTAAATAAAAAATTTCAAGCATTTTTCCGAATTTTTCGTGTGTTCTTTGAAAACCTTTCCTATAGACCTTAAAAAATCACCCTTTACCTCCCGCTTATAATCATCGAATATCGTGCATTTTTGATGGTGCTTATATCCGAGAAATACTGATCCCAATAACTGTTCCGGGCATATTTTAAAATTTATGTTTTTCTATCGATAGAAAGGAGCTTTTGACATGCTTTGAAGCACGCAAAACCAACCTTAGTTTTAGGTCCTGTTTTATTAGATTATTCTTGATTTAAACAAGTGACAATAGTCGCCCAAACAAAACATTTTTCCTATTAAAAATAATATTTTATTATTATAAAACCCATAGGTACTTCCAGTTTCCTTTGAACGCTTTTACAATAAAAAAATATCTGTCGGCAATGCTTATTTGGCTACTATCTTCATCATTGTCTACAAAAACCTCAATAAGGTCCTTACTTTTACTACAAAAAAAGGTCCTTTTTGATCTTTCATCAAAAATTATTTCGCAAATACGTTGAACCCCAGACATCTCGCTAACAAATTCTTTTCAAGTTTCTACCAGCTTTCATCAATTTCTGATCTAAAATCAGACAAAAGATTGAAGAAGAAAGATTGATGTGAGAAAAAAAGAGTGTCGAAATAGCGAAAAACAAATAAAAAAAGGTTGTTTGTAAGGGAAACTCTACAATTACGTCAGTTCAACAGCTGATAATGCAGATATATTTTACGTGCAACCTTCTGTATTCTTTCATCCATTTACTTGTACACATACTTATATAATATATATTTTAATATGCCATATACGTTTTGGAATGCGTTATGTGTAACCTATTGATTTAAACAAAGGATTTCTTCACTCCACCTTAACATTAAAATTGTGCGAACCTATATGTCGCTCCATTTGAGGAACAACATCAAGACGCACTCCAAAAATTCCAAAGAAGCTCCAAGCCAAATTTGAAAAATTAATTAAAGTGTTTCCTTCTTTCCTTCATGTTCTTCTTACTCTGACCCATCTATTTCTGAAATGAAATTATACATATAAAACTTGAATATCTTGACTGAAAAATTTAAAAAGAATGCCTCTTACCTCCAAATCACAAAATCTTCACATATAATATTTTGTTAATGAAAAATGCGTAGAATTTGGATTGTTGAAACTTTTTTCTTAAAACAGTACCTCGGGCATATTATTTAGATCAAATACGCACAATCCAAAATCTGGATGGCAGAAATTTGAGCAGCACTGCTCGTGATGTTCGCAATCCTCCAATGATATATTGGGAATACAAGCGGAAGCTTTCTGAAATTAAAATTATTTTAAATTCAAGAAGAAAAATCAGTTATGTTGCAATCATACATACATATGTAAGTATATATGAATGTATGTACATATAATAACAGCTCAACGGCATAGCGTCTAATATTTACGTATCTTATGATTAGCGTACTACGAAAAACTTCTCATGATTCTAGGGTTAAAAAGTATAAAATATAAGTTAACGTAATTGTAAGATTTTAGTCGTTCCGAAAGAGCGTAAAAAGTAGTTTTCGTTAAGAAACATCATAGATAACGGTTTTGGGCTACAGGAAAATGGTAGAATAATGAAAATGTTTAATAGCTTGGAGAATACATAATGGATCAAAATTAAATTTTTTAGTATTTGTTTGTACTCCATTTTTCATTAAAATGTTCCATTGGACCCTTAATCCCAAGTCCTGAGAGGATTGAATGGAAAACAAACCCGAAATGGATGAATGATGATTCACAAAAATGGTACACTGATGGATCAAAAACACCTTATGGTGTAGGAATGTGGGGCCCAGAAACCACAAATCATACACTCTCACCAGGGACACCACCATCTTCCAAGCGGAACTATACGCAATAATGGAAGCAGCAAACATCATTCAACGTAGAAACCACAAGAGAGTAAAGATCAAAATACTCTTGGGCAGCCAATCAGTTCTAAAAGCTTTAGGTAGCTATACCTACAACTCAAAAACCCTCTTAGAATGCCACAAGGCACTCAATAACCTGGCATCCAAAAACAATGTTTTATTAATTTGGGTACCGGGACATGAGGGATATGACGGCAACGAAAAGGCAGACTTTCAAGCCAAAAGAGGGGCAGATGAAAACTTCATCGGACCTAGTCCCATGTTCGGATTCAAAAAAAAACAGCCTGAAACAAAAAGTAAAACACTGGGCCAAAACTTTATTAAATCAGCATTGGAACAACGTAGAGGGTCTTAGACACTCCAAAAAGTTCCTAAGTTTCAACGCTAAAAGAGCTAACATGGCCCTCACGTTAAACAAAAAGAGCATTCGCACTCTCACAGGCGCCCTCACGGGTCACTTCACCTGCAACAAACACTTACATAAATTAGGCATAACTAACACTAGCACCTGCAGATTTTGCTGCGAAGATGAGGAGTCTATAGAACATCTCATTATCGAATGTCCGGGGTTGACGCATAGAAGGAAAAGGTTTTTAAATAAGTTCATGCTTACAGATGAAGACCTTCAATCACTCCCTCAGAAGGAGCTGGTACAATTCATAAGCATACTTAACAGTCAATCGACAGTATAGGGTGCACAATAGATCAATATGGTCGCAGTGCTAAAGGGCCCTACCTTAACCCTTTACAACCATTAACCATTAACCATTAATCCCAAGTCGATGGGTCGGCGCTTATTTCTACTATATAACGCCAACAGAAAATTTTAAAAAATTCACAAGGTATCTTCTAAGCTTTAACTAAACATATCCGAAGAGATTTTTTTAAAAGCATTTATTTTAATAATATTTTATCATAAACAAATAGTACGAAACATGCACTGTGCAGTAGTTTCATAAAAAATGGGTCGGACACGAACGACCATCGGCATGGGATTCGATATTTACAAAGGTTAGAAATTAACAATTAAAAAACCAAACCCATTTTTATTGTAAGAAAACAACTTTTTAAATTGTTTTTACTCATTTCTGAAAATCTTTTTATCGAAATAAACTTTAAGAATATATGTATGATCTCAAATAAATACAAATATTATTCGCATGAGAATAAAAACCCTAATTTTTGCTTTGACCATACCTACTTAAGTAAAGCTTAACAAGTGGAAAATTTAATACTAATAATAATAAATTGTGTTGATATCTCAAAAACCGAATGACAGAGAAAAAAATAATGTAGATTTTCGAACTCAGAGATCGATTTTAAATCGGAATTGTCTGGCCTGGTTGTTAGGTAAGAAAATCATTAATCATTTGTAAACCTGTGTAATCAGGGCATAGAGCTATAAGTTTTTCGAAAAAAAGTGGTACGAACTCCTGATGCACTACGTCATGGTAATCGAAGAAAACAGTGAGCAAACCTTGACATTTGATCGAACTTGCCGTGCTTGTTTGGTCTTGGCTCTCCTGGACTCTTCCATTAGGACGATTTGGGCTTTGGTTTCGATGTCATGATCATATACCCATGCTTTGTCACGAGTTATGACCCTTTTAAGCAATTTATGCTCAAAATTTCCGAAAAGATTGCACGGCATGAGCCAACCTATATACCGACATCCTTAGCAATTTCTCTACTTGTGATTCGACGATTCTTCATAACTAGTTTCTTCACGACTCTCGGAGCGAGCGTCGTCATTCACATCTGTTCGACCTTCCGTGAAAAGCTTGTACCACTTGTAAACATTTTTTTGACTCAGAGTACTCTCACCGTATGCCACTGTCACCATTTCAAGTGTTTTTGAGCACTTAAATCTATTTTTTACACAATATTTGATACAACTCCTTTGATCATTCTTTTCGATAGCAGAAAATCGCCGTACACGCAAAACACTTGTCTTATTTATGCCTCGCACAAACAAATTAAACATTGCTGAAACCCTGAACATACATATCTTCGAAACGACTGTACTAACATAAAAAATAATAATAATCGAAAGTCGAATGTACGTAGCCCGCGAAATTTGAAAATTCACCATATTTTTTGAAAACACGTCTTATACTTATAGTATACATATGCTCGTAAGTATTTTATCATATGTTACATATACATTCTGTCAATTGTTCAATAAAACTCAAAATAATTGTTTAATCATCAAAACTTATTTTGTCGCCTTCAAAATAGGCTCCATTCGAAGCAAAACACATATACCAACGATTATTCCAGTCATCAAAGCACCTTTTACACGCGTTTCAAAAGATCTTTTTCAGCTCCTTCAGCGAATTCTCCTTAATGGCCTCTATCGACTCAAAGCGGCGTCCGCGGTGCGTTATCACGGTGCAATTAATTTTCATTAATTTTCTTTCCACAAATTCGACCGTTTGCTACGCACATTCTCTCTCATAACCTCCAAATAATATTCTTTATTTACCATAGAACCATTTGGAACGAATTCCGAGTGCACAACACCATGATAATCGAAGCAGACGAGTAGCATGACTTTTACTTTTGATCGACTTTGAAGTGGTTTTTTCGGGTTTCGGTTTTGCCATTCAGCCGCCGGTTGATTGGTTTGCATGTCAAACTCATATATCCCCGTCTCATCACCTGTTATGATGCGCTGGATAAACGTTGGGCCCGTATTCACTTGCTCAAGAATGTCTTCAGCCACCTTCTTCCGATGAATTTTTTGAAAGAAATTCAACTCTCTTGGAACGAGTCGAGCAGCCACGCGTCTCATGCCCAGTTGATGGTGTAAAATGTTGCGAATTGATTCGTGAGACACGCTAAGGTTACGAGCTACCTCCCTCAGACTTAAATGATGGTTTCCCAACACCATTTCCTTGACTTTGTCGGTGTTTTTATCCGTTGAAGACGTTAATGGGCAACCAGATCGTGGCCACCAGATCGTGGCAACCAGATCGTGGCAAACCTTCCACAACTTCTCGGCCCTCTGCAAAAGTTTTATACCACCCGTAGACCCGTGTTTTTGATAAAGCACACTCGCCAAAGGCTTTCTGCTACATTTTCATCTATTCGGTACACGAAATCCCGTCCAAAACACAAACTTTAAGACAAATTCTTTGTTCGATAGTTTTTATCCATAGTGAAAATCGCAAAACGCACCTGCGATTGACTGATATATTTACATGTGTATGTATGTAATTAAATGTCAAAAACAAGGTAATTGGCAGATCACGCCCAAACTTTGCAACATTATAGAGGACAATCGTACCAACAATCCTGCAAAAAAATTGAGACATATGTGTAACGCGGGGGTTTTTAAAATGAAGAATTGCCGATATTTTTTTGACAGAATGTATGTATATCCTTTTGTTGGTTGTTTGGCTGAGCTTCTCCTTCAATTTGCCTGCATCTGTGTTTTGATTCGAAGGCCGGATGGATTTTCATGAGCAGCTTTGCCATGCAGAGATATATTCGGAGGTTTGTCTTTACCTGCCGAGGGGCAACCGCCATCAGCAAAAATATAATAATATATGAAATTTTTTTATTGCGAAATTTGGAAAAATATTCGGTCTGTATTATTAACAGGTTTTTTTGGTACCTGGAAATAATAATAATTTTCTCTTGCGCCACAAGGGAGCAAGATTATTGCTCAGAGAACAAATTTATTGCTCTGGTTTTTAATTATGATTTGCAAAGAATGAAACTTAGAATGAAACACCTCAGAGGGACGGATGTAAATTTAATTTTACCACGTGAAGAGTGGGCGTGGTTTTTATTTGAACCCAATAATGTTTGCATATATCGAATCTAAATGAGATGTGCAGTAATAAATTTACCAAGTGTTGGCGAGTTTTATTGACTCTGCTGTGCTGTGTTGTGCTACTAAAAGTGCGATGACTTGAAAATTACGGTTATATGAGAGATGGTTATCGATAAATTTCACAATAACCTTGTTTTAAAAGACGTGTTTTTGAAGAGTTCTGCAAAAATATCTAAACTTTTTCTTGAGTTTTAGCTGGCATTATGAGAAGGAGATAGATATAGACATATATATAAAGGGTGATTTTTTAAGAGCTATAGGAAAGTTTGTCAAAAAACACACGTAAAATTCAGAAAAATGCATGCAGTTTTTATTTAAATCGATAGTACAATCCCTATAATTTAATGTTTGAAGGTTATTTCATGCAAATGTTGACCGCGACTGCGCTTCAAATGGTCCATCCGCATTGTCCAATTTTGGCATACTCTTTCCAATGTTTCGGCCGGTATCTCACATATAAATGCTTTAATGTTGTCTTCCAATGCATTAATTGAAGCAGGCTTGTCTGAATAGACATGAGCTTTAACATAGCCCCACAAAAAATAATCTAAAGGCGTTATATCGCACGATCTGGGTGGCCAATTGACAGGTCCCGAGCGAGAAATAAAATGTTCACGGAACTCGCCTCTCAACAAGTCCATTGGTACGCGTGCTGTGTGGCATGTGGCACCGTCTTGCTGAAACCACATGTCATGCAAGTCAAGCTCTTGCACTTTGGGCAAAAAAAAGTTGGATATCATTTCACGGTAGCGCTCACCATTCACAGTTACGTTACGATTCGCAGCATATTTGAAGAAGTACGGTCCAATGATACCTCCAGCCCATAAACCGCACCAAACTGTGACTTTTTCTGGATACATTGGTAGCTCTTGCAATTCTTCTGGCTGATCTTCACTCCAAAATCAACAATTCTGCTTATTTACGTACCCATTCATGAAAAAATGAGTTTCGTCGCTGATAAAAAAATGGATATTCGGCCAACTTTCCAAGAGCCCATTCACCAAAAATTCTGCGTTGCGGTAGGTCGATCGGCTTCAATTCGTGCACCAGCTGTGTTTTGAAAGGCTTCACACCTAAATCCTTTCGCAAAATTGTCCACGTTGTTGAGTAACAGAGGCCCAATTGCTGCGAACGGCGACGAATCGATAATTGATGGTCATCATTAACACTGGCCGATATAGCTGCGATATTTTCTTCAGTTCGCGCTCTACGTAAGCTTGTTGGTGGTTTGATGTCCAATAATGTAAATGTGGTTCTAAATTTAGTCAGAATAGCTCGAATAGCCGCTTCAGTGGGTCGATTAAACTGATCATAAAATGGAAGAAGCGCGCGATAAACTTTCTTAACAGAACACGCATTTTTATAATAAAATTCAATGATTAGCAAGCATTGTTCGTTTGCAAGACGATTAATGGTTAAATTATAGACCAAACTGAAGATGTTTGGCAGTAAAACAAAATACGAAAAGTACGTCAGCTGTTTAAACCAACTGTTTGAAAAGATAATAGCTAAAAAATCACTCGTTACATACCAAAATGATTAAAATTAGACATGACTGTCCGTCCGCACGATTCAATGAAACTTGAGATACATATTGTTTGAGGTAGTGTCCGAAATTATTCAAATTTGGCACAAATATTGAACTCAAGAAAGTAAACACTACGCAAGTATATTAAAATTTTGAAAATTTGTGTATATCAAACGACGACTTAATAAAATAGGCCAAATTTCGGTACATGTATTGCATGTATATTTGTATGTATTTATATATACAAGGTGGCACATAATTAATCATCGATTTTTGCTTTTGAATAAATTTTTCACTAAATAAAAAAAAAATTATGTTGAGTGATAGAAATATTTATTTTAACCTGTACGCGCTCGATTGCTTGTCTCTTTGTATACTGCAGCTAGCTCACAAGTGTCAAATATGATTCAGGTACATCGTCATTTGCAAAAATTATAAACCTTTCGACGTGGTGATTAAGTGTGCGTCGCCTTTTACAAATATAATTGGACCTTGCACCCTTTTTGGGTCTTTGGCGGAGTTTCTCCTCCAATTCGTGGTATGCGTCTTGATGTTTTTCGACAAATGGAGGGACCTACAGCTTACAGATGGTTTGTTATGAACAGTATAAAGGAGAGAAAAACTTCCCCCCGTGTTTCATAAATAATAAATGATAGTCACGTACCAACTCATTCGGCTGTGGCTCTCGCTACCTCATTTAAATTCCACACAAATAAACCGCGCCCACTTTTTTATTTGTTAAGGCTAAATTTCCGTACGTCTGTCTGCTGGTACAAGCTATAACTCTCATTGTCTATGAGTTTGTTTGGTTCCAAAAATTAACAAATTAACAGCAAGCCAGGGTATATAAAGTTCGGTCCAGACCTTCCTCGCTTGCTTTAATTAGTTTTTTTTTTTTTTTGTTTACAATTTCTGGCAACCCATATACCTGCTTACCTCCTTAAAAACAATTAAAGACTTTGAGCCAAAATTTTTAATGTTTTTGCTAATCTATAAATTTTTAAGTTTTTGGCTGGATCTTGGTGCATTTTGACATAGATATGAACATAAGCATATCTGAGTATCATAATAAGAGGAACTTACCGTTGTTTGCCGCGCACAAGAATTTATTACCATATTGCAAACAATGAAATACATGAATACTAGAATAAATTTGAGTTTGATAAAAATTTGCATTTTGCTGCTAATTTTCGTACATATTTACTGAATGACAACACCAAGAATACTGAATAGTTTGTCACTATTTTTTACTAAATCCAGTATCAAAGAAAGCAATCCTGGCAGTGGGCATAACACATCCTCATAATGGTTTTAGCATGTTTCAGATATGTATGTTTGTGCATGTAATTGCATATGGATTCCACTATCTGGTGCCCATCTGCCTAGTTGGCATGCAATGCACGCTAATTACTGCACAAAAGGCATTTAACTATGTATTTTAGTGAAATGTTTAATTATTGTATTTTTTCTCTCACTGCCGTGCATGAAATCCTTAAACAACATGATTTTTTTATTTCGTTTACAATTTGAACTTAATGCTCCTTAATATTGGATATTTCTCGCCTGCGCATTGGCCGCGGAAATCGTCCAGTGATAAATCGAACAGAGCCACACCACCCAAACCCTTAGCATACACATAACCCGCTTTAGTAGCTGCCGTGCTGGGCTCCTCATATCCCACCCACAAGCCATAAAGCCCCTCGTCGTCGGCCGAACGGTATGCATAGCTTCCATAACGCTGGCGCGGATCGCCCACTTTGCGTAATGGGGCGTCATCGCCTTCCAACTCCTTGTCACGCTGCAATTTCTCACAGATTTCTGGCCAACTCAGTAAGCCAGGAATACGAATTTGTTTACCAGCAGGTCCTGGGCCTTCCGTGCGCTCAATCGGTGGATAGCCGGTAATACCTGAATCGCTTGACATCACCCACGACCGCCCGTACGCCGGTACACCAATATTAATTTTATTACTAGGTGCTGAGTTATTGAGCCAGTACTGCACTTGGTAGTCGATGTTGTGAGTGGGATCGCGTTCAAACATTTCGTATATGGGTGCGGTATGGTCCGCCACCTTCGGATCACGTTCCGGTGTTTGAAAGTCAAAGCTACCAAGATTGACGAAATCAACCAAAGGAATCACGCTGGGAATATCGATGAAAACTGCGTAAACCATGCGTATAGTGTAAATTTACATACATTTGGAAAATAGATTTACGCAACTTACGATTGGCATTCACATGCGGGAGCATCGTTAGAGTCAAAATATGTCCATCACTGCGAAAGGCGTCCTTCAATTCACGCACCAGAGTTGCGAACTGTGTTTTGTGCTCTTCTGCTTTCTCATCAACAACTTTGCTACCTGAGAACCAACTTTTGAAGGTTTTCCAAGCCTTTTTCAATTTGTTTTCCACCACTACTGGATGATTTTTAGGGAACTGCCAAGCCAAATCGAGACCATCGAAGTCAAAACTTTTTAAAAGCGTCAAAGCGCTATTGACAAATGTGTTGCGATGCGCCTGATTCTCTAGCACTCTGAGATATGGATTTTCAAGTGTCTGGTCAAAGTGATCGCGATCACCGCCCACAGACAGTAAAATTAGCAATTGGGGATGATTGCGGCGCAAGTTGGTGACTGTGCGATAGTGATTTCGTGCTACATCTAATTCCATATTAGCAGGGCGTAACTGGTAGTTCTCGGGATCGATACCGACATAACCGTAAACCAGATATTGACAAAACTGCAAGGCTGGCTCTAAGTCTTGCGGGGCTACTTGAGCCGGACCTGCAATTAAGCAGATTTTTATAAAATGTATATGGATACAACTATTGTTTATTTGAAATAACTACTCCTTCCAAGCTTTTATGAGACATGACTTAATAAACATTTACATATTTGCGTATATTGTTTACTGTGAGTACTGTCGGTTTAGTGATTAGTGTGTCATACCGCTGATAACCTAATGGCGCCATAAAACATAAACCGATTATTTTTCGAATAAAAAATAAAATACATACATGCATACATGTAAGTACAAATAGATATAATAGTATATAAATGTAGATTTAAATAAAATGCACTGCTACTTATGCATTGAAATTTATGTAGGTATATCAGTCAATATATTTCAATTCTAATTTTGCCAAAAGACAATTCAATAACAAAGCAATATATAAAATATACAATATATACTACAAATTTGTACAAATATGGTTTTATTTTTTATTTTTTTAAACTTTTTTTAATTTTTTTAAATTTATTTTGTTTTCTAAGCATTAACATAGACACATATTTGGAGAGTTTACTAATGTCTATTTCTATTTAGTATACTGTATATGTAGGTATATATGTTTGTTTTTATTTTTATGTTTTTTATTGCTATTTTACGAGTAAAAAAACACTTCCAAACATATGTATGTATTCATACACTTATAAGTCCCACAATTCTAACCTTCTCTAATATGACTCGCTGAGTCATAATAACAAACCATCCTGGCGGCTTGTATGCCCACTACGAATATGAGCAAATTTATTAGAAAAAATATTACTTTCAACATTTTGCGCTTATTGAAATGATCTACACAGTTCAAGTTTAAAATGCAAACTAAAATTGTTTGCAATTCGCGGAATAAAGAATTAAATAAACACTTAAATAAGATGAACTTATCAGCAAATTTAATTAATTAGTCCACGCATACAAATACATATTTCTATGCGAGCGATACAGTACGCCCCAGATATAATTGTTCTAAATAACAACTTGCATGTTGTTGAGTAGAAGACCCGGCGAACTTCGCCCCCCTCAAAATTAATATAAAATGAATGAATCCTGTAGCATTAAATGGTGCTAAATTACGTTCTTCGTTTATTTGTCCAGAGCGTAAATAAAAAAAATATCGGCTTTACAATACGCTAACAAGCCACATATTTATACAAATATTCCGACACCATCTAGTTTTTCAAAATAAACACCATTCAAAGTAATTTCCTCAAATTTCGTTGAATTCTGATGAAAATAAAATTTCTCATGCAAACGACGGCATATGCCTTATGACGCACACATTTACCGACATTTTGAAAGGACTAATGCTAGTAAATGAAACAGCATCGAACATTTAAACTCGATCTGTACACACAATTTTAAAATTGACGGTACTGAGCTGGAAGAAATTAGACCATTTAGCTACTTAGTCAGCATTATATCTTAAAGCGGAGGCTGAGAAAAAAATATTACCAATCGCATAAATAAAGCGCAACAGGCTTTGGCTCTCTTAAAGTTGTCTGGAAATCCTCTGTGATCAGTCGTAACACTAAAATAAAAATATTGAACTCTAATGTCAAGTCCACCCTATTGTACGGCGGCGAAACTTGGAATCCTTTAGCCACAGACTTGCAGCGCTTACAAGTATTTGTGCACCATTGCCTCCGTACAGTACTTTGCATCTTCTGGTCCAACACCATATCCAATCAAATCTTATGGGCTATGACGAACCAAACTCCAATGCGAATGGAAATACTCAAAAGAAAGTGGGGGTGGCTTCGACACATTTTAAGAAGAGATCCGAACGGTAGCACTCGTAATGCGATTGATTCCAACACAATATAAAAGCGACAATATTAGCTAAAATAGATTATGGTCTTCCAATATTCTCCCTAACTTCAAAAAGAAATTTATCAAAATGATCATCAATCTACCATACAGCAGCAAGATTGGCCATTGGAGCATTTCGTACCACCCACAGAAGCTGGACTCCCAACACTAAAGGGTCGGATAGTTTACATCAATACAGGTACGATTTTTAAGTTGGCATATAACGAAGGATCCCCAGTTCAAGCTGTTTTGAAAAAAAGATTAAAAAGAAAACGTAAAACGAGGAGAACTTCAACCCTGCAGAAACTTATAGAATTGGTAAAAGAGGAAGATGTATCAATAACTCCATTACCAACACTCCCACTTCGTGCACCTCCTTGGACTCTGGAAAAACTCTATCAAAAAAGAAACTACACCTATATCAGTATATTTACAATGCTTCCTAAATATACACAACTCACATGTAAACTGGAGAGCCCTACATACAGACGGATCAAAAAACAGTAATATAATTGGGTGTAGCGTAGTGGACGATACCTCAACAATTCTATCTGCCTACCTCAACAATTCTACCATGGTACTCATCAGTCTTTTCAGCAGAAGCAACAGCAATCCTCTTTGCCTGCCGACATGCCGCAAAACATAAACATCGATACCTTATAAGCAGCAATTCCCTAGGAGCAATCCAAGCAATCTTAAATGCTAATTTTGCCCACCCAACAATATCACAGTTAAGAGACATTCTTATTGAATACACCGAAAAAATCAAGCTATTATGGATACCACATCGGAATACAACGCAATACACTTGCCGACTCTGCTGCCAAATTAGGCACTAAATCCCCGGTTAAACTCATCAATACCATCAACAAAAAGAACATTAAAAAACTAGCTTACAAAAACTGCCTAAGATATGAAATTACCCAATGGTCTGAATATACTCATTACTGCAAAGAGATAAACCCAACTCGTCAGCCAACAACACTACCAACAAAAATAACAAGAAGGCAACAGATTATATACGCCCGCTTCCATCTAGGACACACCAGGCTAACCCAACAACATCTCTTCCAAAACGTCCAACCACCACTCTACTATTTTTGCAACGATACGAACCTACATATAATATAATCGAAGGCCTTAGTTGCTTTTGTTGTTTTTCATAGTAATGTCACGTAGAAAAATTAGCAATCTATCTGAGAAAGAGGTTTTGACGATGATGATTGAAATTCCAACCGATGACGAATATACAGCAAGCGAAGAACAATGTAATTCCGATGCTCTTTGGTCTCACTCAAGCAAACGCCGACGAGAACCTCCTCCTGAGCTTGGATTTGAGGTTGGCGGACCTGCTGTTAAAGAGTATTTAGAAAGAAAGAATATTTCTTGGCAGATGAGTTTCTACATGTACGGGTAGTTTAGTAATCCCCCACTTGTTTGAAAACTTCATATATAGTATGTTTAGTCCTTGGCCGAGCAAATGACTATTATTTATTATTATATGCTCGTCAAAAAGATGTCGAAACATGGTTCGTAACAGATAAAGCTGACAAACTTTTCTCTATATGCGATTCGAACGGATTCTCCTATGCTTTCGAAATTTACTCAGGGGCTGGCGATAACATTGATGTAAAATTTTGGATCGATCGGGAAAAATAGCTGCAAAATGGGCGTTTGCAAGTCTGAAACTCAGGCATTTCGTTCAAAATGTAACATTCATTTATACAATTCAAGTACAAAATGTTGTTATTTTTGAGTACCACAACCAAAAATAAAGAATAAAATGAGTATTAATATCCAATAACAAAAAATTATTCATTTGAAAAATTGCAGCGTAAATGCCCAAAGGCGGGGTAGGTATGTTTACTTGTACAAGGAAAAGTAAGAGTCTAATTAAATAAACGGAATTCAAATTCCTTAATTCTGACCAAAACTCCTTAATTTTGACCAAAACCCAATCTGAAATGATTTTTGAGCAAAATAGAACTATCAGGCATTTGAGGGCTAAATATGGTTTGCTACGACCAATAGGACATCTCATGGACTGACCAACAGAAATCGCGGAGGTGGATTAATAACTGTTGAGCGCTGCTTTTCGTGGAACAGTATTGGATTACAGTAGGTTCTGTTTTTATGCGGTTTTGAAATAGTGCGGTTTTTTTTTTAAATTACAAAATGCATGTCGACCTATCGGGAATTATACATATAAACAAGATTCTAAGCCAGCTAAGCAAAACTCATCACAGATTACATCAGAAATGCTAACCCTACAAGTATGGAACCGCCTGCATAACTATCTAGATCAGACTATCAAGTGACGAAAGTGATTTTACGCCAAATCCTAAACGAACGCGCAACTTGTGGGTATTGTCTGATTCTATTTCTGACTTAAATTTATTTTTCGATTCTGACGTTTCTTAAATAAAGATATAATTTTCAAAAATACAATATTTTGTTTATGCGATTTTATTACATTATTTCAGATTTATGCGGTTTTAGCACTTTTGAAACGTATCTATAGTTTTACTATAGAACTAGTAGCTTTTTTTATGCTGTTTCTTGCGGAACGTATCTACCGCATAAAAACAGAACCTACTGTATATAATTACATTTAAGGTAAAATGAATCTGGCTATTATTTTACCCTCAAGAATAATGTTTTTTTACTCTAAAAACATGTAAGATCTATAACACCTTGATTTGGTCCCTGTATAAACTTCAGTGTTCTTAAATTCCTTGTGAATGAAGCCTGGACCAAAAAATAAAAGGTGAGCAAGTTCAGGCGAAATCGACCCTTTCTATTTTGGATTTTCTAGTTCATTCTTTGTTTACGAAGTTATTTGTTGCATTATGAAACGTATAGGCATGGTATACATTTATTGGAGGATCATTGAAAAAAGTGCATTGAACTGGTTTCATTTAAAAATTCAAATTCTTTTATTTTTCTTGTCTTACTTTTCAGCCGATCTGCATATAAAATTTACGTTCTATTGGCCGTGATTAATATTTAAATCAGGAGTACATAAACGGATGTCGTGCGGCTACCAACTTTAATTTCATAAAGTGGGTTTTGGGAAGCGAACACCACATTTACATTCACAAAGTTTTTAAAAATTGTTCTGCATATATTGTAAAAAACTATGTTTATTAGTTCTTTCCTTCGCCACTTCTCTGCTCGCTTATAGGAAAAACTCGTATGTAAAAACAATAACTAATCAAGTGAGCTGAGTGCTCACTCCTTCAGCGCTTCCTAGTATACAGAGTATTAAAAAAATTAATCGAGACCCATTGCGCTCATGAAACATCAAACGATAGAAAAGGTTTTCCCTAATAGTGGCCACTTCACGCCAGACAATGGCAAAGCTCCGAGAGTATTTCTGCTATGGAAAAGCTCCCATCCCGGGGCCTAGACGGACTTCGAGAACAAATGAAAATATTGAACTAGTCGCTACAAGTTTTTTTTTTCATTTAAATGGAAGTGTTAAATAAAAAATAAATAATTTATGCCTACACTTGAGATAGGTGTTTGGCCTAGCTCCTTGTCCTATTTGTAGCGTGTGTCTTGATGTTGTTCCACAAATGGAGGGACCTACAGTTTTAAGCCCACTCTTGCTATTTCATACACGGAGATGCGAACCTACGCACTCCCCAATGATATTCACGCACCAACCATTCGGCTACGGCGTTCGAAGTGTAAATAAGTGAAGTCTCCGTTATTGGTCATTTGAAGGACATAACCGACTATTAAAATATTAGCAGCAACTTTACAGTAGCGATCCCAAAGAGAAGGCTTGGTGTGCATTGTCAAGCAGTGGAATAATTGGACCATATTTTGTTGAAAATCGTCGAAGGCAAGCACGTTCTGTGGACTGTGCCTCTTATCGGTACATGTTAAACGATTATTTTCTGCTAATATTGAGAGAACAACCTTCATCCAATCCTCACACATAGCTTTCAGCAAGATGGCGCCACGCCGCAGACGGCCAAACAGTCCATGATGATGCACGTGATCTTTTCCCTAACAAACTAATAGCCTCTTCGGGAAATATTCTGGCCACTCAAGTTTCCCGATCTTACCCTTTTGGAGTTTTTTCTGTGAGGTGCCTCAACAGTAAAGTTTATAAAAAGGTTAATGACATCCAGATATCACCTCTTCATCTAGTGACACGTACTGCGGAGGCCAGATTCAAAGAGTGTAGCGGACGTAACGATCAATATTTAGTGAAAATAATATTTAAACAATAACATTCGCAGTTGTCTTTTTTGTAATAGATATTGATATAAAATTCGACCGTCATAGCCGAATGTGTTGGTGCGTGACTGGAAACATAGGTTCGAATCTCCGTGAAACACCAAAATAAATGTATCTACATTAGTCAACATAATTACATTTTTGCTTCTAATGAGTTTTTCTATGATGGAAATATCCTAAGTTTAGTTTGTAAACAATTATAAAACATAAATAAGTTTGTAAATACAAAACAACAAGCAGAGTTGAAAAAATCACAACAGACAGACAGCAGACAACGACTTCTTTGAGTTTTGGTAACACCAAAACAAAAAAAGCTATGATTTGAATTGATATGCTATGAAACAAGCGTTAATAACAGCTACAGCACCAACACTGAATTCAGCCAAAGCAATCGCAACAAAAACAAGAAAAACACAACAACATTTTTGTATTATGTATGCGAATTTGCGCGCGAATCGCGGTGGAAAGGAAAAGGAATGGGAAAATGTGGGTCAGTGCGATGAAGTGCAGATTTTATAATCGCAAAGAAAAAAAAGCACAAAAAACAGTTACTATGTGGATGCATTTGAGGTAGTAACTATAAAAACAAACGCTTACTGCATTAACTGCACAATAGCAATAACAACAAACGTTCATATATATGCACATACATACATATATTTTTATATTAACGTGTAAGTACAGGTAAACCTCGTTAAATATGACGGTGCTTTGTGAAAACTGTCTTGCGAACAAAACAACAGAGGTTTTGTTACTGTTTAAAAGTTTCTATGGGTTGCCCGCCAAACTAAGAAAATATTTTTCCCTAAGGAGATGCCAGCTGTCACACCAGATGGTAAGATTAGATAGCATTTAGATATAAATTTCAACAATAAAATATAATATTGTAATAACTCCAAAAAAGTAATAATCGCACTGGTTTACAAATTTAGATTTTTTTTGCGCACCGGATGCTACTAAATTCCGTATTTATTTAAATTTTTTTTCGTTTAAATTTGTTATTATTATATTAAATAATTTATAGGTACTCAGGAGATTGGTGAGTAGAGGTACACCGCAAGGTGGAGTCCTCTCACCGTTTTTAGGGAACGCAGTCGTAAATAAACTTCTGTTATTGGTGGAATCGGTGGGTTGTAAGGTGAAAGCTTACGCCGATGATGCTGTTATTGCTGTCTCTGGTAAATTGGTATCCATTACATTATACATTAAGAGACCTAACACAAAATGCTCTATATACACTTTCTAGGTGGGCAGAAAAGTGTAGTCTAGGAGTCAACCCACGCGAAACATAGTTCGTATTGTTTATAAGGAAACATATAATCCCTCGGCTAAGTCTAATTATGCTCAAGGGGGAAGCTCTTGTGATTTCGTAAGAAACCAAGTACTTGGGACTTAAGATAGATAGGAAATTGATTTCGAAGTCAAACATCTTAGAAAGAGTTAGGAAAGCGAACCTAGCTTTTTATGCCTGTAAGAGCGCTTTAGGTAAGACCTGGAAATTAAATCTAAGGTTGCTCATTGCTTTATACTGCTGTCATCAAACCCATTCTTCTATATGGAAATGTTGTCTGGTGGTGTGCTATGCAGAAAAAAACCTATTCTAATCGATTGAATAAGGTGCAGATATCAGCGGAATTAGCAATATGTGGCGTCAAGGAAACCATGCCATCCATGGCTTTAGGTATCATATTACATCTGCTACTCCTAGATCTCTTCTGCAAATACTTAGCGGCCTGCTCCGCTTTAGGGCTCAAAACGAGCTCACAATGGAATACTGTCACACATGGAGATTCAACCATCTTAGACTCCTATACGGATATACTCAGGGATTGTGATTAGCGCCATCCCATTCTCTGCTTCGAAAGAATTTCTCAATGAAATTCCCTTCTTGACTGGAATTTCTTGAAGAAGATCCATCACACCCGTTAAGATATCCACGGACGCATCTTAAATGGATACCGGTGTAGGATCAGGGTTATATTGCGAAGAGCTGTTTATCAGTGAACTTCAAACCTTTAAACTACCGGTCACTGTAGTGTTTTTCAGGCGGAAATAAACGCTATTTATGAAGCCTTAAGATGGTTAGAGATTAACAGAATATCCTCACCAGATATCTGCATTCTATCAGACAGCCAAGCTTCCGTACGAGCCGTGGATGCATTCCAAGCAACATCAAGGAGTATCTTACGTTGTCGCCAATCTCTAAATGAGATGGCCAAGCAATATCGTATAACATTATGCTGGGTTCCAGGCTAGGGATCTCCAGGAGATATACCAGGGAACTGTAGGACAGACCAACTTGCAACAAAAGGTACTTGTATGTCAAACATAAGTAATTTTATGGAGATACCTCTTGCAAGTTGTAAGCTTCCTATAGGGACGCACTAATCAGTTCTGCAAATCAAAGATGGATTAGCCAAGGCCAAGGCTAAATCTATGTCTGTCCAAGACTATTATAAAATTGAGTAGACTTCAAATTAAAACCTTAGTAGGGGCCCTCACAGGACATTGTCTCATAGGAAATCACGCAAGGAGATTAGGCGTTTACATGCATGATTTCTGTCGTAGCTGCAGGAATGAGGAGGAGTTGGAAACAATTCAACACTTTTTACTACTTAATGAATATAGATAATCTATACATTTTAGGTATCAAGAACCTTTTACGCTTTGTCAACAACTCAGGATAGTTCAATATGGAAGGGTAAATGTAGCGCAGCCCCTGCGGCATCGCTGTCTCTATGTGCGATGCGGCTGCCAAACCTAACCTACCCTAACCTAAATAATTTATAACATACTATGGATGTTTTCTGTTTATGAGGAATTTTATTATCTTTCTTTCAGGGGAAGCAAGAAGTGGCTGATTAAAGGTAAATTGCAAACATCTTGTTAAGCGCCGTATTTCGAATAAAAATAGTAAACACTAGAAGGATTTAAATTTTTACATGTTTTCCTTTAAAACAACAACTTTAAACAACGTCTTTTGAAAGACCAATTATTATGGACGAAGTACCGTTATTAGATAATCAATTCCATGCTGTAAAAGAAACTTTCCTATACACCTATGCACCTCTTTGCTATCCCTATAACGCTCCATTATTCAAAGCAGTGCTAGATTCCTCTTGACACTTTCGATTCTTCATGCCACTATTTCTTTCATAATTTCATCTTAGCAAACTGATTCGTGATCGTGAGAATTAAGAGGATAGTCTAACGCTAGAATGCTATGCCTTGCTAGAAACCTTTTGAAAGACAAGACGGAATGAGCCAGTGTATTGTCTTAACGAAGATACTATAAGTAGTCAATTCACAATTTGGGTTTTTTTCTTTTTCTTTTATGAAGTTCTCGGCAGCAAAACTGTGCTAATTGGTGAAACTATACTTTTAGTAATAAAATACAACTTCTCTTCAATTTTTAAAAAGCGCGGAGACATACGAGAGCTTCGAAATGGTGCTATAATAACTTCTTTTCACTTAAAAAAATGCAGAAATTGATGTTAATTTCCAATCATCGATAAAGTTTCCAGAAGACAATGATTTATTGAAAATCCATTTTAAGGAAGATAAAATCTCTAGACAATCTTTTTAAGAAAAATTTAAGAGAGTCCATCCGCATCAGTTAGCATATAAACTTTTAGCCTAGGTTAGGTTAGGTAGTGATGGTTACCCAGAGAGTGGACTCACTTGGACGAAAGAGTTTGGTTCATCCTTTGTGATACCATTGCAAGAGGGCGAAGGGAAAGGGTTGGGGAGGGTTGAGTGTTTGTGGATTATGAACGGTGGCTGGTCTGAGGTTGTGTTAACCTCTCTATGCTGCTGATGAAGTTCATCAGTTTTTTATTATCAAGACCCGCACAGAAAAGAAGTGAGAACCAAGATGCTGATTTGAGATGAGATTTCGTCATCCTCAGAATATCCCTCGAACGCCTCCTATCCAAACGTGGCCAGAAGGACTTCGCGACCCTACACTTTCGTGTACTTGCCCAGCGTTCGCTGAGTTGGTGCAAAGCCCATCCTTCCAGGAGTAGAGCGCAGGTTGTCAAGGGGATCCCGATCCTCTCCTTTCGCGGGCACACCGCCTCACAGGTCCCTTGCCTGGCCAGCTCGACGGGTTCGCAGTTTCCAGCAATGTCACTGTGGCCAGGTACCCAATTTATTTTGATATCGAAGAATTCTGATGCCATCGAGAGAGAGACCAGGCATTCCCTGACCAGTTTCGAGTGCACCATAATAGTGCCTAGGGCCCTAATTGCCGCTTGGCTATCGGAGTAAATATTTACCTTCTTAACAGTTATTCCGCTAGTAAGTAGTCAGTCAGCTGCTTCTTTAATTGCGGCCACCTCTGCTTGGAACACACTGCAGTGATCCGGTAGCCTGGATTTGAGTATGATGGGGAGCTCTTTGCAGAATACTCCTCCTCCAACCCTATCGTACAGCTTCGAGCCATCCGTGAACAGGTTAACGAGGCCCTGTCCCCAAGTGCTGCCCCCGGTCCACCCCTCCCTTGATGGATTATGGGTGGAGAAAGTTCCGCTTGGACTAAGCGAAGGCACGCACTGATCCGTCGACGAGGGGATGAACTCAAAGTTTCTGAGGATGCTTGAGTGCCCATATGTGAGTTTCTGAAACATCAAAATTAACATCACCTTGGACAAAATTCAATTTGAAAAACTCAGCAAGCAAATTAGGTACTTTGGTAGATGTTTTCAGAAATGTTGTACCAAGGCTTACTGCAGATGGCACCCCGGGAAAGATTTTTATATTTAACGCAATGCCAAAGGAATAAGCAATAAGGCGTTAAATTTAATATTCGACTTGATTCTAAGCATATAATTACTGAAAAGAAATTCATTTAAACACTTAAGTTGTCTCTAATAGTGCGGAAATTTAGAAAAGAAAATGTAATTATTACTTTTTCTAGGCATTTTATAAAAGTTATTTTATAAACCTACCAGTTAAATTACCTTAACTTAAATTACTTAGTTAAGTTAATCAAAGAAGCTTACATGGCCTCTTTTTATTCAAGGAAATTAAAAACAATTTTCACCAAACGAGACGTAAAATTTGAGGAAGGAGGAAAAAATATACACAATTCGTTTTACTTTAAGCCCTAATGAGACATGGTGTCTAGGGGAAAGTGAAAAATGATTGATAAATATTTATAGTGAGATTGTCATTAACAAAAACAGGATCAAGAAATCTTCCAAGCTTGTTTACTAAATTGTTAGTTTGAACTAAACCAGGGCTTAAAGAAGTTTGCTAAATGAGCAGATTCATACGTTGTAAAAAAGTGGAAGAAACTTCGTTGTGGAAGAAACTCCGATAATGAAAGAACAACGAATCACCTGTGCATAAAAAAGCTAGATATGTATAGAATTATTTGCAAAATACTAAATTAATATTGGGTAGTCGAAAAAGTCTTTTCGTATTTTGTCAATAGATGTCGTTGGAGTCATCTATCTCCAGTGCTACCAATCAAATTATGTCATATCATATGGTGTTAGAAAGGTGACATTTTAGGGTTCATTTAACCAAAAAAAAAATTTCATTTGGAGAAGTTGAAAAAAAGTTATAGCTGTTCAAAAATGATTGAAAATAATGAAGAAATTTGCAATATTTTGAAATTTTTGTATAAAAAAGGGAAGAGTGCCACGCAAGCCACCAATGAAATTTGTGAAGTTTACGGAGACGATGCTGTATCAGTTCGTGTAGCACAACAATGGTTCGGCAGGGAAGTTTAGATGCATCCACCATATAGCCCTGACCTGGCACCATCGGACTACCATTTGTTTCGGTCAATGCAGAACTCCCTTAATGGAGTAAAGTTGGCTTCAAGAGAAAATTACTTGCCGCAGTTTTTCGCCGAGAAACCACAAAAGTTTTACACCGATGGAATAATGGCTCTAGAAGAAAAATGGCAAAAGGTGGTCGACCAAAATGGTTTGGTATTTGGTTTAATAAAGTTCATTATAAATATAAAAAAATGAGTTGAAGTTTGATTAAAAATACGAAAAGACTTTTTCGACTACCCAATATATTTCCTTCCTGTTCAGTACTTTTTATTGCAATGCAAGGTGCCCATATTTTTATACCATGCTTTCCATTCTCTGATGGAATGTTTTATTGAAAGCCACGAAGTGACACTAACTGCTCATCAACTGTGACGTTCTTGTGTACGAGTAGATGATATACAAATTTTCACTGGTTAATCCATTTTTTTTAAATGGGTGTTAATTTGTCGTTTAGCGTTTGGAAATGTTCATAAAACACTGCAAACTCATCAAGAGTCGCAAAATTGGTTGCTCTTACTTTCGTCAGATGACACTTGCACCCTACGATTTATATGCCCCAGCTATTATTTGTAAACCGATGCATGTGTTCAGCTTCATCGTATCTATGCTATCCAATTTTGGTCAATTACCTGCAGTCATTGTATGTTCGCATTATATTAATAACAAATCGAAATATATCTATTTAATATCCGCTACAACAAATGTGGAGGATATCAGTTTGATCGATAAAATTTGATTTCGAGCGGTTCACACTGCTACAACCACAACAAAAATAGTTTACTAGGCTTCTTTTGTCACAATCATTCTTACTTTTTGACAAGCAAGCAGATTGATTTCTAAAGTGTACTATCTGCTACTTACAAATTTTAAATAATTTTGGTTGAAGGTGACCGTACCCAGACTCCCTTTTTCATCTCCATTCCTTACATCAAATATGTCATCATCTTCACCATCTGTTACTTGACAAAACTCAAAATCGCTAAGAAACTGATCAAAATAAACAGAAAAACCAATAGAAACACATGAGAATTAAAATATGAAGTTGAACTTTACTCTTCTTTGTGCTATTACTCCAAATTATCTGTTTGTTAAAAAAAGATGAGTTTTGAAGAGTCGGTCGAAATATTCCCATTTATGTATTTCTGCAGCCCGCGCTAATTTTATTTGGATTACTCTTTCAGTTGAGTACACCACAGAATTGATGATTTGGTCTTACAACCAAAACTTAGGAAAGCTCTAAACCCCTTTAATCCATTAGTAGTAATAAAATCTGGCTAATAAATACGTCAAAGTTATCTAGGGCAAACTTCTCCACCAATTTCTATGTACTTTAAATATTGCCCTACAAATAACATTTTCATGGCCGAAAGGCAATTGGAGGCCTACTTCCCGACTAGAAATTTTGGGAAGGCGGTGATTAGGCGCAAATAAGGCAGACCGCATTCCAAATTTGCGCCTCATAAGCCAGCCAAACTAGGCCCAAGTCCCGAAAGGTATCGCCACACATCTGCCTCATTGGGCGCAGGTTCGAAAAACCGAACTTCGGTAATACTCCGGATGCCCTTCTACAAATCAGTTAGGGATTCCAATTTATGCCTAAGTGAGACACTGCCACAGATTTTCGTGACCACAACCAAAATTGGTATTGTTCTGGCATGCCAATCTTTGCCTTGCATAACGTGGGCCTGGTAAGGTAATAGTGAGGCGTGCTTCAGGAGGCCTGCCTAATTCGGGCCTAACTGATTCTTCGGCATGCCTCACTGTAATTCTAGTCGGGTTATTGCTGTTGGAAACATACGAGTATATACGAGTGAACTTAATTTGCCCACGATAATTAAATATAAGAATTCTTTATAAAGTAGGCAATCATTTACCTTAGTGGCTTTATGTAATTTTCTTGTAAAATACTTATTGCAAGCTTCTACAGGAAAGGAAAGGAATTTCCTTTGTAAGCATAGAGAATATCAACAACTTTCATTAAAGAAACGAGTAGAATGTATGGTACTCAAAACCTTTGCAAAGTTGTGGTTCAAAACAATGACGTCAGGATTAAAAGCTGATATTTTCACCAAATGGCTCTTGTATTAATATTAGTGAGTTCATCAAACTTATATTAATGTTTAAATGTGGGAGCATGGAGATTGGAATGCGGTAACACCAAGAGAATAAAACCAGAACTGTACATGCATACGTACGCATATTTCACTGATTCTTCTCCCAACTCTTTATTGGCGTCTATTTACTACTCTACTTTTATGTAAGTTAGATCTAAATCGTTTTAAAGCAGGTATACCTGTACAAGACTGTGTGTTCGTCTAAACAAGTCTGCAGCAGAAAATGGTAAGAAATATGGTAAAAGAGCTTAGGAGCCACAACATACATACAAATACTACACTTGAGTAGTCAACGCCAGCTTGACTAGCAAACGCAAATTAACCACTGGCAGCCAATCATTGAATGTATGCATACCCACATTTGCACATATGTATGTATGTATTTACATGCATACGATGTAGCTATGTGCATATCACAAATATACATACATATGTACTATCGATCAACAGTTGAACGACCTGAGTGGTACACCGGCAGTAAAATTGTCTGCCATCGTCAGTGATTCAACGTTAATATTTAATAGTCTACTTTAACATCTGAAATTCAATAGAATAACAATAAAATAATACAATAATACAAAATTTTATGCAACTAAACTGAGCGAAATTGTATCAAAGTTGACGGGTAAATATCTTTTCAAACAGATTCGTCAGAATCATGGGGTCGAACTTGTTCTTTGGTGCAATATGTTACAACAAGTAGTTGATACTGTTGTTTGCTGGGATTTCAGCGGGATGGCGTTCCATTCAACGTATAAGTACGAGTATAATTAAATAACTCAGGTAACCAACAACGTATTGTGGAGGAAGATCGGTCAACTCACTCACCAATCGGTAGTAATATTTGCTCACTTTCGCCTCTGTGTATTGGGACTTCAGTCATTGTTCTAGGACACAGATTTGAAGAGCTTAGTGAAATTTCCACAACTCTCAACTTGTGCGCAATTGTGGTCGAAAGTTGGTTTGACGAATCGACTTTGGCCAGCGGATCAGCGCATGAGCGAATTCAGATATAGCTTTTATAGGGGAAGAATAGAAAAAGCTTATGAAAAATTATTAAAATTAAAATTATTATTAATTCAAATACTAAATATTAATTAAAACTATTTACATATGTAACTTCTTCTTCTTCTTAATTGGCGCTATAACCGCTTACGCGATTTTGGCCGAGTTTAACAAAGCGCGCCAGTCGTTTCTTTCTCGTGCTAACCGGCGCCAGTTGGACACACCAAGTGAAGCCAAGTCCTTCTCCACCTGATCTTTCCAACGCAGAGGAGGCCGCCCCCTTCCTCTGCTACCACCAGCTGGTACCGCATCGAATACTTTCAAAGCCGAAGCGTTTGTATCCATTCGGACGACATGACCCAACCAACGTAGCCGCTGGATCTTTATTCGCTGCGCTATGTCTATGTCGCCGTAAAGCTCATACAGCTCATCGTTCCATCGCCTGCGATATTCGCCGTTGCCAACGTGCAAAGGTCCAAAAATCTTACGCAGAATCTTTCTCTCGAACACTCCAAGCGTCGCTTCATCGGATGTTGTCATCGTCCAAGCTTCTGCGCCATACGTTAGCAAACTTGTTCAGCAAACTCGACGGAAGGGTGTCCTACACAGCTTCTTTACCTTCGTACGGATAGACGTTTCGATCTGTTAGTTTAACTCAAAAGCACGTCCTAGTTTTTGATCCATTTCATTTTCTGCAGTTATATCTCATTGACCTTATCGGTCATAAACGACGACATACCCAATACATGGCGTAACAGTCACTCAAAATAATTTACCAAAAATAAGGGTGATATCAGACAATGCAACAACTAAAACTAATGCCTCATACCATGAAAATCTGGGAAAGAGTTATTTACGTTCGCATCAAGGAAGCGACGCAAGTCAGTGAAAATCAGTTTGGCTTTGTAGCGACAGTTCTACGGCAGTTGCAACTCATATCTTGCGACATCAGGTGCAACAATCTCGGGCGCAACGTAAGCACCTACAGGCAGCGTTTATAGACCTTGAGGGGGCGTTCGATCGAGTTACAAGACATCTAGTGCGAGGTACGGAAAAAAGCATGTCCCGTAAAACATTCCAAAGGTGATTAACACGCAACATCGCAAGTCCAACATGAGAAGTCTTCCTCAAAGGTAGGGGTACATCAGTGCACGGTCCTCAACCCTCTTAATTTCAATCTAGTTATAGATACGCTAACACATCAACTGCAAAATGCGCTATCTTGGACGCTGCTATACGCCGTTGAAGTCGCGCTGTTATCTGGATACTTTACAAAATAAAATGTCACGTGAGCTGGAGTATTAGAATCAAATGGCTTACGTATAAGCAGAAAGAAAACAGAGCACGTTACATTCGCATTTCATATTGGTATCAAAGAGGTAGCCACGGCTGAGATCTTCAAATATCTTGGCTCCATTGTAACCAATGATTGTCCACTAGACCGCGAAGTGACGAACCGCATACAAGTCAGCTGATAAAGCTGGCTGGCAATGTCAGGAGTTCTGTGTGATAAAAAAATGCGATGAAACTAAAAGACAAAATGTATAAAACGGTGGCCTAACGACAATGACGTATGCCTCTGAATGCTTGTCGCTGTCCGCTAAGCGGAAGCAAAGAATCCATGTGGCAGAGATGAGAATGCTGCGTTGGGCATCGGGCGTAACAAAATCGGACTAGGGAAAATCGCTTGCGCTGTATGGGCACATCCTGAGAAGTTCAGATCAGCATGCAACAAAGGAATTGGTAACTCAGCCGCTTCCATAAATGCAAGGTCGCAGTTCTTTTAAATCCTGAAAAATGATATGAGAATGCGGTCAACGCAGGGACAACCCAGGACCATGTTACCTGGGGACTGCGTAAGGGGAGGGCCGACCTAACCAGGGGACCATGGCGAAGAAGAAGAGGATATATCATTGACCTTATCATGGAGAGTACCACAAGCCTCTGCATGACAAATAATCAGCTCAGCAAAATAAGTGTTCCATATCGTCAAATTTTGCAAAATAATTGTTTTCGATATTATAAAGGGTTTTCCAATAGCAGGTGTTTTGAATGAATGGATTGCACTATCGAGAGATGATTTTTCATGGCCGAAATTGGATGTTATTGATCTGGACAATGTTTATTTTCAACAAGATGGCACTACGTGTCCCACAAGCAACGAAACCATTGATATTTTACGGGAAAAGTTTCCGGACCGTGTTATCTCCTGAAGAGGTGATCACAATTGGCCACCGAGATCTTGTGATTTAACACCTTGTGACTTTTTTCTTTGGGGCCACGTGAAAGAGAAGGACTACGCCAACAGCCCAGGGTCCATTGAAGGCCTCAAAGATGGAATTCGTGAGGCTATCGAGGATATAGGGCAGCCACTTTGCAGTTCGGTTATGGAAATTTTCATGAAGAGGATACCTTCCTCTTTATAATGAAAGAAATGTCCGATCATTTATATTAAAAAATATAATTTTTCTTTGAATATCAAAATAACACCTCTTATTGAAAAACCCTTTACTCGGATGTAAAAATGTGTTTAAGTAATACATCCAAAACGCACCGAATGCCTACTTGTATATTTTTTGAAGTCTGCCAGAGTATATGTATATGTAAGTACTTTGTATACTATTGAAAAGTGAACAAATTCAGAAATAATAAAGAAACGATAGACCCTAAAAACAAAAATTTTAGAAGAGGTAACGGCAAAATGCGGCGAAAAAAAAATTAAATCGACGGTCCGACTGAAAAAACTAAAAGCGAAAATATGGATATATGTATGCATGCCGCTTTTTTTCCGGGTATCAGCTTTTACCATTTGCAAACTCTTACATTAAGGGGGTAGTAGTTGCCAGCAAAACATTTTAATAATGTCTTTTCCAGAGAATAAGCCAAAATACGGAAAGATCTTAAGAAAAGATATATGAAAATGAAACATTATGCGTCTCATTGCCAATTCACACTGAATCCGTTTGTTGTTCTTAATCTTAATGTACAATTATGTATGCATGTATGTATGAATGCTGTATGCTTAAAGATGCCAAAATTGTCAGAAAGAAGTTTATGATAACTTTAAGAGTTACATATTTATTATTTCTAGGAAATAATAATGCCTGATATGCTTTTAACAAATGGAAATGGTCAATGTACATATGTATGTATGTATGCAGTTAAGTGTTTGTAATTGATATACTGTTAGTTCTTAGCTGAATTATAAGCACGTGTTCGAGATCTGCCAGTTGACTAGGAAACAAAGTACACATTTACATACACTCATACATAACATCCACACATACATACATACATATAAGACTTAAGAACTATTAGCTTCAGAATAAATGAACTTTATAGGAAAAAAACAAGTAAAACTTAGCTGACGGTTTGGAATATTAACGTTGCATCTGAAGCGGGGTTCATGCCTTCCGTTTTATTTATTTACAAATTTTACTTATCTTCTTACTTATTTACATAGTGTTGAAGAGTGAAACCCGAGGCGCAGACTGCTAATCGACAGTCGATTTATCTCGTGCATTAAAGTAGCATAAATTGCTGTTCTAAAACGTGCTGAATGCAGACGTACACACAAAATTCACAGGCGTATAATCACAGTCCCGCGTTAAACCCAGGTTAAGTTCAACTCGGGCTTTATTTTCTTTACTACCTCTTACTATTATGTTTTCCTAATAACCAGCTTTGGCACAAATCTGTTATATTATATTATATATTTTATTTTTTTATTCCTGTCGACTTAGAAAATGAGAATCGCCAGAACGACAGAATAAAGTTATGTATTTAATAATATATTGATATATGTTGATCGAAAAACGCGAAACCAGATCGATCATGTTGTGATAGATGGAAGACACGCTTCTAGTGTATTAGATGTACGTACGATCGGAGGACCCAACATCGACTCGGATTATTACCTTGTTGCAGCCAAACTGCGTACCCGCCTCTGTGCAGCAAAAAACGTCCATCTACCTACGCAAAGAATGTTCGACATGGAAAGCTGCAATCACAACAGACAGCCGGAAGATTCGCCACTCGACTCTCACTCCTGCTCTCAGAGACCACTGCCCAACAAACCGGCATGCACGAGCAATGGAGCAACATTTCTCGTTCTCTACGTACCGCCGGCGAATAAGAAATCGGATACCGGCGAGCCCGAAAAAACAGTTGGTACGACGAGGAATGTCATGCTGCCGCTGAAAGAAAGGATGTCGCCTATAGAGCCACGCTGCGATCGGGCGCAACGCGAGCCATGTGGGATCGCTACAGAGAGCTGAAAAAGGAAGAGAGATGTATTATCCGAAAGAAGAAACGAGAGGCCGAAATACGTGAGTGCGAAGAGCTTGAGATGCTGGCCAACAGGAACAACGCCCGAAAATTCTATCAGAAAGTTCGGCGGCTTACAGAAGGTTTTAAGACCGGGGCGTTTTCTTGTAAGAACAAAGACGGCGAACTGGTGACTGACGTACAGAGCAATCTTAAATTATGGAGGGAACACTTCTCGAACCTGTTAAACAGTGACAGCTGCGCATGCCACAGAGAATGTGAAGATCCCGATACCCCAATCGTTGACGACGGAATTGACGTTCCGCTACACGACCATGACGAGGTGAGAATAGCAATATCACGGCTAAAGAACAACAAAGCCGCGGGCGTCGACGGACTGCCGGCTGAGCTATTCAAACATGGCGGCGAGGAGCTGGTAAGGTGCATGCATCAGCTTCTATGCAAAATATGGTCGGATGAAAGCATGCCTGCCAATTGGAGTTTAAGTGTGGTCTCCCCAATCCATGAGAAGGGTGATCCTGCAATCTGTGCCAGTTACTGACGGGATTAGTCTTCTAAATGTCGCCTATAAGGTTCTGGCGAGCGTATTGAAAGGCTGAAGCCCACCGTCAACTAACTGATTGGACCTTATCAGTGTGGCCTTAGACCTGAAACGTCTACCATCGACCAAATATTCACAATACGCCAAATCTCGGAAAAGACCCATGGAAGGCGAATCGACACACACCATCTTTTCGTCGACTTCAAAGCTGCATTGAACAGTACGAAAAAGAGTTTCCTGTATGCCGCGATGTCTGAATTTGGTATCCCCGCAAAACTAATATGGCTATGATAGATGACGTTGCTCAACACCAGCAGCGCCGTCAGAATTGGGAAGGACATCTCCGAGCCGTTTGATACCAAATGAGGTTTCAGACAGGGTGAATCGGTTAAGTTTGATAAGATGAATAATAAATAAGGTTTCTTGCTTTATATCTTAAGTTGAAACGTTGAAAGGCTTATCTTGTGTTTTATTGAGCGTCCTAAAATTCTTCTTTGGAGGTAAGTTCTGTTAGGTATTAACACTAGAGATTTAAGAAGTATAAACCTATGTTTTTTGCCTACTTAGTCTC
Source organism: Anastrepha ludens (assembly GCF_028408465.1). Lineage (NCBI taxonomy): Eukaryota > Metazoa > Arthropoda > Insecta > Diptera > Tephritidae > Anastrepha > Anastrepha ludens. Next base: position 78,370,239 of record NC_071502.1, read on the forward strand.
AAGTTAAACTTATTTCTTTCTTTCTGTTTCGTCAACTCATACAACGTTCACGACCCTCCTACCCTCAAGGGAAGAGTGGGAACGGGACGATGTAAGTCAGGGCGAGTCCATCCATGTATTCACAGATGGCTCAAAGCTCGAGGGCAGAGACGGCGGAGGTGTATACTCCGAACATTTGGGGATCTCTTTCAGTTTTTGGCTCCCCACTGCTGTAAGGTCTTTCAGGCAGAACTTTTGGCATTAATGAACGCTGCGACACTGGCACAGTGCAGATGACCGTCGTAGATTTACAATTCTAGGTAGAAAATTTTGTAATGAGTTGGAAGATCTCCGCTCACAATGGTTTTAGGAGTGGATAGAGACAAGTTCTCTACGCGGCATCACAATGGGCTATGAGCCTAACCCTTCGACATCTCCTGCAGAAATCGATGACAGCAAAAGTTTAGAATTTTAAGAGGCAAAGCCCGGAGCTCTAATTGCCGTCCAACTGTGACAGACGTATAAAATCGCTTAGAGGGCTCCGCTGAAGTTCTGGCGCTCCACTTATGTAGGTCATGTTAGAGCTTTGTAGAAAGTTGAGATTTGTTGCTTGTTCAGGGTGGGCGAGCTATTCGACAGCAAGTTAACACTTAAGGGGGGAGCCTGGGTTATAATGTCAAAAAAATCAATTTTTTTCAGCTTAAGCGATTCCTAATATATTTCAGAATATTCACACAAAATTACAGATCCTAATTCTCAATATTTTCGTAGATACAAAGCCAAGGCGAGCGTTAGGTAGTTACGCTGTGACCGGACAGCTATAGTACAAACTTTCTCTTCTTTTCTCGACTTTTCATTTTTATGATTTCTTTGACGCACATGAATGAAAAAAAACTAGTGAACCTTTTGAAATGAATCAAAGCTTGTTCCCTTCAGTATTAAATTCACTTCTATTTGAACTAACGAAATAGATAAAAAAAAAATGTTTCAAGATTTTATACCAAGTTGAAGTGATTTTTTTTTTATAGAAAGACAGTTTTTTCTTTAAAACCTCCAAAAAGTTTAAATTTTGGAATTTCTCTCAGTTTTCTTAGTTCATCTGGAATAAAAAATCATGATAATTAGAAATCCATTTGAATTTTTTGCTTTAGATAATAATTACGAGCTGTATCTTGTACGCCAGTTGGAAACTCCAGCGTTGCAGCGCTCTACTAATTTCTATGTTTAACATTTTTTTCAACTTATTTTAACCAGTACAAACATTTTTTATACTTTTTAAACGTTCATTAAAAGATAGAAAAAACTTTGCAGTGCTAAATTAATTTTTTCCTTAAAAAAAAATCGCTAAGAGATGTAATTTTTAGACCTCATAAACCCTTAACACCACGAATGGAGACGGAACCCCTTCTTGTGTGTAGGGTGGAGTTTATAATTTATTTGCAATTAAATATAAATATATAATTATAAATCTATTAGTACTAAAGTTAAGTTAAGCACTCTTTGAAACACTCTATAATGACCAGCATATGGTAAATATACATAAGTACATATTAAGAAGCACAAAAATACATATTTACATATGTTAGTTATGCCAAGAAGAGACTCAAACGGTAAGGTAATACGTGCACAAGAAGTCATAAATGAAATTAAAAACAAAAATAATTGAAAAACTATGAACACTAACAACAACAACTGACCCAGTTTTCAAGAAGGCAACGAACGACCAAGCCAACTTTAACAGCCCGCCAACCCTCTTACGCCAAAGCTGCCGATCATGCTCAGATGCCATGTAAAGCCAAACACGAAAAAGTACACACGAAACCGATGCCACCGACCATCGAGCTGAGCGACCACAGAAGACAGTTGTGGGGGAAATCCATCAGCTTTGTTGTTGGGGCGAATAAACTGTGTTTTTCAGTAGTTTTTGCAACTAAGACGAAGAAAGGAAATCGCTTAGACTAATGTTTTCTTCTGTTTGATACAAAGTGGATGGATCTCTAACGAGTATTCACTGCATTTTTCTTGTTGTGGAAAATAAAGATATCTACAATTCAAATAGGGTCGTCTGTCTATCTTAATACGCCTAAAAAGTGAGCTGAAATCTCCATTCGCCAGATGCTGCCTATGAGTTGGACGCAATTGTTTTATTGTATTTAAACTGCAAGTACTTAAGTGAGTAAAAGTACGTAAGTACATTTCATATGGAACATAAGGCAGCCTTTTGCATTTGCTTACTTTTTTGATAATATTACATACAAGCGACCGAAAGTTGGTCTATTTTTTAGGACATTATGTGCAGATATAAAACCATAACGCAAATATCTATTTATATGAACAAAGCAATTTAATTGGTTCGCCTATAAAAGGGGTCAGTCACGGTCGAAGTTCATTTTTCAAATTCATATTTGAAATGGCAGTTGGTTTATATGTTTACAATTTCTGAATGAAATATGAATGTTTATGTTTACGCTGGCATACGAGGTGATCGCATAGAAAAGCTGTTAACTTGGACCTGTATTTAGGTATAAGTACATACCTATATAATTTTTTTTATTTGTTGTCTAATATTTGTATACTTAAAATTATAAATTAATCTAATGTAATCGCACTAGCAATCAGGGCTAATTGCTTAGATAGATAAGAATTCCCCAAACCTGTCTTCTACCCTGGGCATTATATAAAAGAAGCTTTATCGAAAATCAGTGCTTTTTACTGAAACAGTGCACTAATAGTAATGATAATAATAATAATATTATTTACTAATTTCTCTCGTAAGTTCTTAAAATTCTGTCAGTTGACTTTTGAATCTATTATTGTTTTCGGCTTTACATGGTCCAAGAAGCAGGTTTTTCTACGACAAGTTTTGTGATAGTGCTGAATATAAAATTTGTATAGAATTCTTCTCTTAATACAGGGTGGGCTATGTAAAATTTTCTTTTTGAATCGGCTATAAAAAAAAATAATCAATATTTTTTCAAACTTTTTTTTTATTTTGAAGATTGAACATTGTCATTTATGAATGAAAAATAATATCGTTCAAATGACTGCCACGACTGGCTTTACAGTAGGCCATTCGATCAACCCAATTTTTAAGCACATTTTCGATTGTTTGGGCTCCAATTTCATGAATGGCAACTTCGATTTCGTGTTTTAAAGCATCAATCGTCTCTGGATGGTTCGCATAGCATTTGTCCTTAACGTTTCCCCACAAAAAATAGTCCAACGGGCTTAAATCACAGCTCTTCGGCGGACAATTGATATCGGAATTTCGACTGATTATTCGGTTTTCAAAAACGGTAGCCAAAAGTTCGAGTGTAACTTTGGCAGTGTGACAAGTTGCACCGTCCTGTTGAAACCAAATGTCGTCCATGTCATCCTCTTCAAATTTTGGAAACAAAAACTCATGGAGCATGTCACGGTAACGTTTGCCATTTACTGTAACCGCGGAAGAAGAAGAAGGCTCACCACTTTGGAAATAGGTTTTCAATATTTCCCAATTTTGTTCAAGCGTATAGCGTCCCATTTCGTAAATGTCAAACCTTTAAAATTCAAATTATGAACACATTTGACATGTCATTAGTGTTACCATTCTCAAAAAAATAGGTGGTTCAAAAAGCAAACGCTATATGCCCCACCCTGTACTTAGTTGAAACCAACAATAAAGAAGACGAACAAAAGCACCAATTTAATAAGGAAATAAGTTTCTGAACATTGGGCTGTGAATATTCTTAGAAAAAAAAACTCCAACAATAAATTATGTTTTACTAGTCAAGGCAAATTTTCTGTTCTGCTACGGATTTTGCAACAGCTGCTGGGGTGAGGAAGAAGCCACTCTACTCTACCACCAACTCTAACTCTGCCACAGCCCACACTATGAATCGTTCTCTACATTAAGACTTAAATGAATACTTGGCCCATCTGAAATTGATACACCAGCATTGTATTTTCTCAATTTCTGATCCTACACCTCTTAAAACCTCCATTCTTAATATGACTCAGTAAACAGACCCGCCAACATTGATAAACATGAAACGACGAGACGACTGGAGGCTAACGGCTGTCATAACTGGCTTTTGGTCTGTGGGGGAACAAGCAGCCAAAATGGGCATCCCTCACAACACATACTGTCACAGTTGCAAACAACCGGAGAAAAAGGAAACAATCTTCCGTTTCCTCTGCGAATGCCCTGCCCTATGGAAGGACAGAATGTTATCCCTGGGCAAACCGCTGTTCGGGGGTCTTGAACAGCTGTCTGGCTTAGATGTCAATAACCTGATAAGGTTCCTAAACCGCACGGACTGGATATAGACATGCTGTAAATAACTGTTAAACAAGTTGGAAACGAGGATGTGGCAACAAAATGGTGCGGAAGCGCTAGTTGGATTTTGGAAGAATCACCACTTAAACCAACCAACCAACCAACACAGAGTCGTATAGTTACTCCACCCGACACTCATTTCTGTCAAAGCAAAAATATGGTGCAAAATTCTTCCTGCATTTCGAGAATGACTAGTACTTCCTTAACAGTTACAGTACAGTGTAGGTGCATATATATTTATATATAGGGTTTTTCAGTAAGAGCGCTTCAGCTTTTGAACTTTTTTGAATAAAACACAAACGGTTTGACTTTTTTAACAAATTTTTTTTTTATTATCGAGTTTGAACATATACATTTAAGTATGAAATTCGATTTCTTTTGCATGACCACTGCGTGCACGTTTTACGAAGTCCAATCGTTGAACGCAATTTTCGACCACTCTTTTGCATAAATCGGCCGAAATTCCAGCAATTTCGCGTTCAATATTGGCTCTGAGCTCACAAATCGTCACCGGCTTGTTACTGTAGACCAATGGCTTCACATAACCCCAAAACGGGACGGCTTGTTAAATGGACCGTAAAATGGCCGTAATGCTCTTAAAGTAGCAGCAACAGAACGATTATTTTCATAAAAAATTTGCACGATTTGCAATCGTTGCTCAAGTGTGTAGCGTTCCATGATGAAATGAATACTAATGAAGTTTACAAATGACAAGCGAAAAATAAAAAGTATTGCGTCGTTCGCCCTCCCTATCGGAAAAAAGTTGAAGCGCACCTATTGAATAACCCTATATATACATGTACATATGTAAAGAAAAATCTGATGACAAGAAACGAAAAGAACAAGCAACAAATACTCAATTTCAATTATTTTTTAACGTTAAATTAAAATTAACACCTTTTTATGGTTAAAAGCGTCTCGGCAGCCATGTTTGGCGGGCTGGCACGCCAACAACGAGGCTGAGTCGCCACTGAGCCCGAAACATGCAACGCCAAGTGACCAGCCAGCCACCACCTGACAACTAGCCGCCTCTGGACAAGAGTCTGCCTCAGCAGAGCTGCTTTGCGACTTATTAGACAAATTGCTTTTGCTAGTCACTTGCTGTCGATTACTTGTTGTTTTCTGCCGGTCGCCGACCACCGGTTACCGTTAGCTGGCAAGAGTGTTGTCCATGCGCCGCTCGTATAAATTAAATGTGATTTGTCTATTTTTGTTGAGTGCTTGTTATTGTTGTGGTACTGCATAGGAAGCGAAGAATGTACAAATTTGTAATTGGATCTTGGTAAATCATGTGCGGAAGGAATAAAATATACTTAACCTATGTGAACATTTGCTTGGTATTCTTTTGCGAGAAATAAGGAATTTCATACTAAATTATTGGGTTTGACTTCAACTTTGGGAGTTATATAATAATAATATTTAGTTTAAAAACGATCACTGCCTGTTGTACAACCATCCAGTGTAACTCTGCTGAGAAAAAGCTTCCCATCCCTAGTCGAAGGCAGCATACCCAAATTTTAAATTAGTATTAGCATATTCAGAGTTCAGCTTGGTGAGTGTTTTTCATAGCGCAACTCGGGCCAACACATTTGACAAACACAATTTTCTCTCAAATCCTTAAACCACATCTTTTCAATTCTTACTTGGTCTTCTCTAGTCTATTTATGCCTATTTTTTCGCTAAACTCAATACTGCACATCTTAAGTAAATCATTTGATGTGAGCGCATAAATAATCAGAACAAAACCCAAATGCAAATCCACTGAAAATCAGTAAATTCTCATGAATCAAAGAGACAATTAAGAACAGAATAAGAGTTTAGAATTCTAGAATTTTTTTTTTGCACTGCACCCACGCAGGCTCAACTATATTTATTAGATAACCAAATTTGCAAAATTGCAATAACTGTGGCCTCTCAATCTTTTTAGACGTCCTTTGAAGTAAACTAATTATCTTTCCTTTCATCGAGATTGCGAATTCCTGTGACTACGACCATGTAAGCATTATATTCTTGAATATTAAGGGAGAGTAATTTTACACTTCTGGCCATTATACAGGGTTTCATTGAAAAGTACTGAGCCTTCCCGCGCGGAGCGTCTGCCAAGCGATCAACCGAGTCGGCTGGTGGGGGAGAATGATCGTTGGACCCTCCCCTTCCCCTAGAAGCCGGTCCCAGTTCGCTGGCAACAGCGGTGCAGTCAACATCGCTCCGCACGGAAAAGCTGTTTTAAAAGTGTGTTAGGATTTTCCAGTGGCGAAAATGCAGCGATCGTGGAGCAACGTTACTCGAACAAATTTTGCGTAAAGCTAAACAAAACTAGTACCGAAACCATTGGGCTACTCAAGGAGGCTTACGGGGACCAATCTCTGTCCAGTGCCCAGGTAAAACGGTGGCACAAGTCGTTCAAGGAAGGCCGGGAGGACGTCAAAGACGACGCGATCTGGAAGGCCTTCGACGACGCAAATAACGAAGATGTGAACCGGGTTCGTGAATTTTTGAACATTGACAGTCGCGCTAGTCTACGTGAGATCAGTGAAGAGTTAAATTTAACTTATTATTTCTTCTTGCTCCCGCGCCTGAAAAGAAAGCTGAAGGGCAGGCGTTTCGACTCCATCGAGGCGATCCAAAAAACTGTGACAGCCGAATTGAACGCGACTCCGGCGGATGAGTTTAAAAAATGTTTCCTGCAGTGGAAGGACCGCTACCAGCGGTGTATTGACGCTCAAGGGTCCTATTTTGAAGAATATTGGTTGTAAGTCATGTAAAGTCTTGCGGTATTTCCGCAAGCTTGTCTTTGCAAGCGCATAGTTCTAGTTGTATTCGTCGCATCGGTTCACGCTAGAGCTTTTTGGAAAGCTCTTTTCACGTGCTAACACGTGTTTGATTAATTGTTGTTTGCTTTTAGTCGTTCGTAAGTTATAGCGTCGCAAACATGGAGCAAAATAAAGAGAAAATACGGAATATTTTACAGTACTACTACGATAAAGGCAAAAATGCATCTCATGCTGCCAATAAAATTTGTGCAGTTTATGGACCCGATACAGTTTCCATTTCCACCGCACAACGATGGTTTCAACGTTTTCGTTCTGGTGCAGAGGTGATCGAAGATGCGCCACGGTCCGGAAGGCCTGTCGTCAAAAATTGCGATAAAATCGCTGAATTGATCGAAAGAGACCGGCATAGTAGCAGCCGTAGCATCGGCCAAGAGCTGGGCATGAGTCATCAAACCGTTATAAACCATTTGAAGAAGCTTGGATTAAAAAAGGAGGTCGATGTATGGGTGCCACACGACTTGACGCAAAAAAAACATTTTTGCCCGTATGGATACATGCGAATCGCTTCTGAATCGCAACAAAATCGACCCGTTTTGAAGCGGATGGTGACTGGCGATGAAAAGTGGGTCACTTACGACAACGTGCAGCGCAAACGGTCGTGGTCGAAAAGCGGTGAAGCTGCCCAGACGGTGGCCAAGCCTGGATTGACGGCCAGGAAGGTTCTTCTGTGTGTTTGGTGGGATTGGCATCCACTATGAGCTGCTCCCCTATGGCCAAACGCTCAATTCGGACCTGTACTGCCAACAACTGGACCGCTTGAATGCAGCACTCATGCAGAAGAGGCCATCTTTGATCAACAGAGGCCGAATTGTCTTCCATCAGGACAACGCCAGGCCACACACATCTTTGGTGACGCGCCAGAAGCTGCAGGAGCTCGGATGGGAGGTTCTTTTGCAGCCACCGTATAGTCCGGATCTCGCACCAAGTGATTTCCACCTATTTATGTCCATGGGGAACGAGCTTGGTAGCCGGAAGTTGTCCACAAGAGAGTCCTGTGAAAATTGGCTCTCCGAGTTTTTTGACAATAGGGAAGCGAGCTTCTACAAGAGGGGCATTATGAAGTTGGCATCTCGTTGGGAACTCGTCATCGAACAAAACGGCGCATATTTGACTTAAATCGCATTATTATAACCAATTTTATGAACAATTGGAAATTCAATAAAAATACCGCAAGACTTTTTTGACAACCTTATATAAGCCAAAAGGTTTAATAAATCTGCTTAAAAAAATAAGGCTCATTACTTTTCAATCAAACCCTGTAGTTCAGTTCAGGCAGTGCGAAAAATAAGTTTTATAAAGTTGCTACGCCTCTTTATTACAATAGAAGTAGATTTGGCCATGGTAAATTCGTACGTTCTTCAGGCTGGGATTCGCAATAATGTATATTGGGCAATTTTTGGCAACTATAATGTTTTTATGACTGAAACTTGGTGGAGATGTAAGGGAGGTGCTAAGGAACTATCTTTATAACTCCAAATTATTCGGGAAATAATAATTTCGTAATTATTTGCCTTCAAAGTGCCCTCGGGAACTTCACTATAATTTGGCACATTACAGTATATATTTTTTTTTTACACTTCACTAAAATTCACTCAATATGCACTCACACGCGTGTTTTTACTTATTTTTATACTTATATTCGAATTATTTTCATTAAAATTAAATGCAAATGCATTTGTTCATACAATCACTTTTCAATTTTAAACGCGAATAAGAAGAATATTGGAATGACAACAGTATGGTGTTGCCGGATGCCTGCAAATGAAAACAAAAATGAAGTATTTTAGTTTAGTGTTAATGATGGGGATGGGGGTTACTGTGCCTCCTTACTACACACACGCATATGACGTTTTAATTTTGGGTTCAACGGTGTTAACACAGAAATGAGTTCTACGCAAAAATACTGTGGATTGCGTAGCCGGACTTGGACTGATGAGGGTTATTTTTTTGAAGCGCGGTCGTTTGGTCGTTGCCTGGCAAACAAATTTGAAAAATGCACGGTTACAAGTCTAAAGCTTAGGATTTTAATAAAAAATTTGCACTCATTAATGTAATTCAAGTTCAACAACTTTTTCTTTTAATTTCATAAATAAAATTACTACATAAATATGAATTAGGACCCGATGACAAACAAATGCTTTATTTCTGGAATGCCCGGCTTGTCATAATGCGGGGTAGATATTCTCATCTATACTAGTTAACTAAAGGTATATTGTAAAACAGAATTAAGATTCGTTCATTTTGGCCTTAAATTAGTCCAACATAATTTTTTTTAACACGATAGAAAAATTAGGCATTTGCGGGTTAATAGTGAAAGTCTTCACCGGAGTGAAACTCATACGGTCAGACTCTCCATACCAACGAGCCACTTGTGCGAAAACTGTATAAAAGATGATGAAGCGAGCCATTTCACCTTTTATACTTAATATGTTCTTCTTGTACAAGGCTTAGATTTTGAAATGTTTGAAGTATGCTTGAGGAGTTCTCAAGCTTGGGTATCGGTACCTTTTTTTCTTCCTACTTCAAGTGTTTTCTTATCAACTAGCAATATAGGTGTGCTGGCCCTCCTTTTTCATGGGGCAGTCATGCAACCTAACTTACCGGCAGGTGACTTTTTTTCATAGCAGAAGCGCAGTCGAAGATTTGCCATTGCCGAGAGGCGAACGATATTAGAACAATGTTTTGTATTCGGCATTTGTGTTGCAGGCATTGAACCTGTGAGTAGTCGAAAGGTAGCAACGCGCAGAATCTGCCAGATAAGGCGATCACTTAACAGTTTACCAGTACAAAGTTAGCTAATATCAATTTAATTCTAAGTAATTTTTACCTTCAGTAAATCAAATTAGAAAACAATTGCGCCAATGAGAGCCTTTAAGGTTTTTATTCCATTTAATCTTTTTATCTTTTTCGAAGGTTGCCCAATCGCTCGATGCTTCATTGCCCGGGAGCAAGCACAAACGAGAATGAATGCGCAGTAGTTGGTGCCGCTTGGCGCTTCATTCCATTTGCACTTTTACGCCGATCAGAGCCACTGACGTACGCCTGAGATTGATGCCACGCTTTGGTTCACATATCTGTGTTTCGTGGTGGCTAACCGACTAACTGACTGACTAACTGGCTGTCAATCTGCCTCTACTTCGCACCTGATGCAAGCGACAAATTTCACACTGTAAGCGCAAATAAAGGCATGATACCTCGAATTCGGCAAAAACTTACTTTTGTTTGTTCCGTCGAATGCTCGTACAAGTAATTTGAATGAGCGATCTAATGAGCGATTGAATGAAGGAATGAATGACATGAGTTGCACGGCTGATATTGAGTTCATCTACTGTGATTTCAGTTGTTGCTTTCGTATATATGTATGTATGTATCTAAAGCAAAATATGTAATTATGTATATGGGCATATAAGTAAGTAGGTGTGTGTGTGATATGCATACATTTATATTTATATATAGAAAAAATACTTACTTATAAATGCATAGGTGCATAGAAAATAGCGGGCATGTGAATAGAAAACCAGAAATTCAGTGATATTTGCCAACGGCTTCGCTGAAGTTTCTGATTTGGTGCATTGCTATCTCTTGCCACCACAAAGTAGTCGAGCTGTCAATCTGTGTTGAGATGCCACAGTAGCGCGGTGCTGAGCTGACAGCCAACGTGGCCCACACTGCCTGCGCGGGTTTATTGTGTGTTAATTATGATCTTTCCGAAACAATTTCGCGGTGGTTCTACGGTTGGATTTTGGGTGGCTAACGTGGCCAGAATTGGGAGTTTTCCATAAATCAAAAATGCGTGTCTGCCAATTCATTTATATATAAATACATGCGCGCATACATACATAAAAAGAAACCCTGCAAGGAATCTAGCTGACTTTGAACTAATTAACTATTTTTCAACTACTTTTTATTGGTTCTTTGACTATTCGGCCACAAGAACTCAGTACGGTGGTCAAGCATTTTTTACTCTTTTCTGTTGAAAAATTATTTTACCTGTTTATGCAACTCTGTTTCGGTTCCGATTTCGCCCTTATTGGCTGCCAATAAAGCTTTAGATTTTGTTGATAAATTGATAAACTCTTGATTTAAGCAAAAATATATTGACATTTATCTAAACTAATATTATAAAGAGGAAAACTTTGTTTGGTTGTAATGAATAGGCTCAAAAACTACTGGACCGATTTTAAAAATTCTTTCAACATTTGAAAGCCACATCATCCACGAGTAACCTGGATTATATTTTATTTTGGAAATAGGGCTCGAGATATAGGTCAAAACGTGGACCCGGGTAACCTTCGGATGTGTATGTACAATATGGGTATCAAATGGAAGCTGTTGGTGAATGCTTTAGTTCAGAGTATTTTTCATGCCGCTCCGTGACTGGGGTCTCGAGATAGATACCAAAACGTGGACCCTAGAATGTGTTTGTACAATATGGATATCAAATGAAAGCTGTTGATAAGTGCTTTAATACGGGGTAATTTTCATACCCATTGATGACTAGGGTCTCGAAATATATGCCAAAACGTGGACCCGCCGTGTCTTTGCACCGAATTAAACCAAACTTACACACATAGTTAAGGAGGTATTGAAGATGGTTTCCGTATAGTTTGGATACCTATTGGTAGATATGGTCTCGAGATATAGGTCAAAACGTGGACCCGGGTAACCTTTGGATGTGTATGTACAATATGGGTATCAAATGGAAGCTGTTGGTGAATGCTTTAGTTCAGAGTACTTTTCATGCCGCTCCGTGACTGGGGTCTCGAGATATAGGTCAAAACGTGGACCCGGGTAACCTTTGGCTGTGTATGTACAATATGGGTATCAAATGAAAGCTGTTGATAAGTGCTTTAATACGCGGTAATTTTCATACCTATTGATGACTAGGGTCTGGAAATATATGCCAAAACGTGGACCCGCCGTGTCTTTGCACCGAATTAAACCAAACTTACGCACATTGGTAAGTAAGTATTGAAAATGGGTTTCGTGAAGTTTGGTTGTAATTCGGACCACTGGCAACGGGTACAGCGTTCTTTTGAACCAGCCATAATGTCGCTTACTTTTTTAACGCTTAACGAATTTAAGTGAAATCCGAATGAAATTATGTGTTCGTGGAAAAAAAATTTTGTTTCGTTTTTTTTTTTTGAAAAATATAAATGGATAATGGTTAAAAAGGCTCCAATGCTTAATAAAACATATAAATTGAAACGAAAAATTCATGGATGATCAGGAAAAAAGACGATTGTTTATTCATATGCGTTGATTTGAAATTTAAAAACAATCTTCTTTTTTCCTGATTTTTAATTTATATTTTATATTTACTCAAAAACAAATAGAAAAACAAAAAATATTGTTTATGCCAAAGCGCTTAAATAAAGAATAAAGAAATAAATAATATGAAAATCATATATTTTCTGTTCTAAACCATATCTATTCTGTTTTAGTGTGCCCAGCGAAGGGGGCCGGGTTTGCTAGTTATTAATATACAAGGTGAAGCACAAAATAAACAAAGCAGGCGTCAAAGAAAATTTTGATTGGGCCATCTTTTTAATGAGTTAGTGCGTTGTAAGTTACATCACGAGCGGACTTCCAGTGAAAGTTTGGGGACATTCGGTTCGGTGGAAGCGAAGTAATTACAAAAATGAGTTTTGAAGACAGAGCTAATATCCATTTGTTATTTTGTTTCAAAATCGGTAAAACGTTTACAGAAACATTTGAATTGATGAAAAAAGTTTATTGTGATGATTGACTATCTCGTGCCAGAGTCCATGAGTGGTTTACACGTTTCAGAGATGGTTGTAAGGACATAAATGACAATAAACATACGGGCCGCCCAAAATCAGACTCAAAACTCCATCGAAATTGTTCAAAAATGTATCAAAAATTCTCCAAAATCATCAATGAAATTCATGGAATCGGAGTTGAATATCCCCATAACATCGATTTATCGCATTTTAATTGATCATTTGGGCTTACGAAAGGTCTGTGCACGTTTCATTCCGCGCAAGTTAACTGAGGACCAAAAATTGCTCAGAATGCAACATTCGAAAGACTTCATTAAAGGGGGGCGAGAAAAGACGAAAATTTCCTTTACAACATTGTAACTTGTGATAATACGTGGTGTTTCCAACGTGAGCCTGAAACTGAAACGCGATCAAGTCGATGCTCATTTGTTCTGATGATTCCAAGGGAATCGCCCACAAAGAGTTCGTGCCAATGGGTCAAACCGTCAATGCAATTTTCTATCTTGGCGTTTATTGCATCGCATTCGTCGAATTCGCCCTGAATACCGCGAAGGAGGAAGCTAGCGCTTGTTGCATGATAATGCACCATCTCTTCGATCCACTTTTGTGACTGATTTTTTGACTAGAAATCGCGTTTTAACCATCAACCATTCACCGTATTCGCCTGATATGGCGATGAAAGGAAAATGTTTTCCGACCGTAGAAGCCGTCCGACATCCCGAAGGACATTCTGATCAATGTCCTGAAACACTCTTTCGAAAAGCTTTCGCGCAAAACAGTGTCTCGAGGCCAGGGGGGACCATATTGAATAAATAAACTCCAAGTTATCAGAACAAAGCTCCTGTCGTTTCTGTTTTAGCTCAGTCTTGTTTACTTTGGACTTCACCGTGTATATTTATTATTCTTCAATTTGTTATTATTTATTAGAAAGCATATTAGCCCAATCGTACAGTTGTTTCTTGTACAATAAAAATCAAATAAGGCTTGTGGGTTTACTTTATATGATAGACTCCTGCATTAAACATTCAACATTAAGACGCACGCCACAAATAAGAGAATGATCTCGGTCAAATGATATTTATATGTACGAGGTTTATTCAAAACATTAAGGTGAATTTTCAAATTTCGCGCGATACGTACATTCGACTTTCGATTATTACAATATTTTTTTTTATGTTGGTACACTCGTCTCGAAGATATGTTCATGGTTTCAGCAATGTTTACTTTGTTTGTGAGAGGCATAAATAAGACAAGTGTTTTGCGTGTTCGGCAATTTTCAGCTATCGGCTCTGGGCTCTCTCGGACTCTTCAATTTGGACGTTTTGGCTTTGTTTTCGATGTCATAACCATATACCCATGATTCGTCACCAATTATAGCCTAGCTACATAAAAGAAGGAATACGGATTGAATGATTTTCAAAATACGATGTGGCCTTTTTATGGTTAAAGCCAATAAATTCGGAAATTTTTCAGAAATGTGCAGCCTTTGCAATCTGAATGAAGAACCAAATGTTAAGTATTTTATTGGAAGTTGTCCTGTATTCGCTTATTCTTCGCTATTTATTTAGAAAAAAAATCGAATTAACAGAAAAACAAATTATATAATATAATAAGAAAACGATGAAAATTGGAGAAAAATTAGAGTTTTTTGTATTCAGTTTTACGCTATTGAAATTATTTGATAGCTGAGTTTAACTAATTGAGTATTTTATTTTTATGTATTTAAGAAAAATTGTCATGTCTTAAGACTATATGTATTAGGGCGGGTCGATTTAAAAATCGCTTATTGCTCTGTGAAAATCGTATTATAGGGATCAAAATAAGAAACTTTACCGAAGGAACCATACCTCTAAAACGAATTCTGATGTCCCCCAATCTGGGTCGAACGAAAAATCCCACTTTGACCCATTTAGAGTGCTCCAATCGAGTCCAAATGTATGACGGACCCCCACTAACTTTGGACGGCCGATCCACTCATGCCAGTGGCACAACCCCTGAAACTCTCCTGGGGTGTTCCCCATACAATCATCTCAAAATATCATCATTTTTGGCCTATACATGGGAAAAGAAACTAAAAAGTTCGACCCAAATTGGGGGACATCAGAATTCGTTTTAGAGGTATGGTTCCTTCGGCAAAATTTCTTATTTTGATCTCTAAATATGATTTTCACAGAGCAATGGGCGATTTTTTTGCCTCCCCACAAATCGAACCGGCCTAATATGTATGTATATATTTATATGTACCTATATTATGAAAAAAATGAGAATATGGATAAACCTGAAAGCTTTAAAAAGCAACGACTATATGACCACTAATTTAGATGAAACTCATTTTTCTTTAAATATCAATGTCTACATACTTTGATTTTACAAAATTTTCCTCATCGCAAAATCTCCTCATCGAACTTGAAAAATTTTAGTTGTCCTTCCTTCACTTTCACACAGATATTTGTCACAGCCCGTAAACTAATGTCAACACATTTCTGGTTAAGCTCTTATAGTCAAAGGTAATACAGATTTTGGTGCTATATCATTAACGAGACGCCGAGAAATTTCACGCGCCAAAAGAAAATGTTTACCAGTGCACCGAAATCTTGATAAATAAGCGAGGCTTTGAATTGGTCAAGTGCACAGAATAAGAGTGTGCCTTTTAAGCTTATATATGTGCGTATACAGAGTATTTTATTAGATACCTCAGATACTTTAAGGATACATTCGGTGCATAGTTCCATTCTCAAAGAATCTTAAAAGATGGACTCCAATTCCACCCCACGGAGAATTGTAAACAATTTAATTTTTGCTTTTACTAAGACAGGCACGCTAAAACCAGAATTCAATTGGAATGATAGTGAATAGAGCCATCCATATGAAAAGAAGAAGTTAACTAATTACTAGGAAGAAATATGAATGATATGAGATGGATTGATCTTTTAAGCTTTCATGTTTCATGTTTTCATGTTTCCCAGCAGTATGGAAAAAGGCTATAGTTTTCCCAATCGCAAAAAAGGCAAATGCTATTTATGCTGGTGACTATAGACCTAACTGTCCACATTTTCCAAAGTTTGCGAAAACTTGATGGCCACGAAAATTTCATCATTTGTACAGAACAATCGTCTACTCTCTCCACTACAATCTGGCTTCAAACAAACAAAACAACAGTTGCTCGACTGCAATGGTTAAAATACTGGACGACATTAGAATTAGTCTTGACAACGGAGACTTGACTCTACTTTGCTTACTTGACTTTTCTAAAGCATTGACTCAGTGAATCGCAAATTGTTATGTTTGAAGCTTAAACACTATTTCGGCTTCAAAGACAGTGCGGTGAAGCTCATGGCCAGCTCAATATTTCAAGTGTGACCACGGTGAATTCGTTATATACATATGTCTATGCAAAAATAGAGCTCTTATTACTCCGATCCGCAAAAAAATGCTAGATAATTTAACGAATTACGTGGAAGGCAAAAGCACAATGGCTCACTTGAGTTATACTAGCCCACTGAAAGGCTTAACTATACGCGAACTGATTAATACGACCGATTATAAAAAATATATTTACCATAGATTCTTGGGAATTAATGAATTAGTATTGTTTTTCGTTCGCAAATTTTACAAACACGTCATATATTATTTATATATTTGAACTCTATCACTTTCAAACCTGGTTCCCAGCTATGGTTTACTGATGGGTCCAAATTGGAAAATGGTAGAGCAGGGGCAGGAATCAATGGGCCTAAATTCAAAAAATCGATTCCGATGGGATTCTACCCAACAATATTCCAGGCAGAAATACATGCCATTGAAATATGTGTGAGAGAATGCCTTAGAAGGAAAATGAGAGGTACTCAAATCTACATACTTTCAGATAGCCAAGCGGCTTTAAAAGCCCTTCTATTAACAACCATCACCTCTAAATTGGTAAACGATTGCCTTAACCTCCTAAACACGTTAGGAAACCTCCACACAGTAACACTATGTTGGATTCCGGGACATGAAGGACATGAGGGAAATGAAATGGCTGACGACCTTGCAAAACAAGGAGCAAATATGCAACTTACTGGTCCTGAGCCTTTCTGTGAACTGACAAAAGGCCACATTAATGAATTCCTTAGGAAATGGGAAGAAAGAAAACTTGCCGCACACTGGCTAAACTGTGCCGGTCAGCGTCAAGCCAAACTATTCCTAAGTCCCAACAAAGGAATATCTGACAAGCTTCTCGCACTAAGCGGAGTAGATCTGCGTCTTTTAACAGGATATCTGAGAGGTCACTGCAGCCTGAGGCTAAACAATATTGGTCTATCTGAGACCAATGTCTGCCGCTTTTGCGAAATGGACATAGAAAGCTCAGAACAGGTGCTTTGTGAATGTCCTGCGTTGGGCAGACAGAGACTTCACCACCTTGGTGGTATCGTAGTATCTCCATGTAATCTTTGGAACAACAAACCCAAAATTGTGCTAAAATTTTTAAAAAGCCTAAAACTCTAGGGTTACAAAAAATAGGCCTTTCACAATAGATCAGCTCTGGTCGCAGTACGTAATGGCCTTCTAATAATAATAAATAATAATATATTTTAACAGATGACACCAATATAAAATAAAGGGTGATCAGATTGAAGGAAATTTTTCCAATAGGGTTTTTTTGACAGATCACACATGACTACTATCAAAATAAATACATAATTCTTTTAGTATTCATTGACATTTCATTAAGTAAAGAAACGCCTCAAGAACGTTTACAAATCGTACAATTGTATTAAAATAATGGACGCTCTGTGAAAAGTGCTCATCGCGCGCTCAGGCCAACTTACGGTGTACATGGATAAGGCTCATTTTTAGCTTAATGGCTACGTCAATAAGAAAAATTGCCAGCCATTACATCCAATCAGTTTGAATTTTTGTTGTTTTATTTCAATTTAAAACCCGATACCTCTAAAGCGTTCTTTGCAGGTCAGTTGCAAAAGATTACGGCTAATACAATAAGTTCAGCTTGTCAATAAGTTTTTATTTACATATTTTGAGATGAGACCGCAAAAGAAAGTAATTTACTATATACGACTGACTGGAATCGGAAACCGCTTGTAAATAGCAGATTCATCAATATTAATGCTTTCTATCAAGTAAAGAGTTATTGCCTTAACGAAGCGGTATCGGATATAAAACGCTTAGTTGACATCATCTCAAACCTCCTTTTCAAGTTTACCTGTGGGCAAAAAGCAAGGTGAATTTGGTTGTAAAATGAAAAATCTTTATTTATTCTTGTAAATCAATTTCATCCCCTTCAAAATAATCCCCTCTCGATGAAATACACTTATGCCAACGATTTTTCCAATCCCCGAAACATGCCAAATAGTCCATTTCCGGTATAGCCATCAGAACCTTCTCCGATTCAGCTTGTATCTCCTCAATCGACTCGAAACGCGTTCCCCGGAGTGGTCTCTTGAGTTTTGAGAATAGACAGAAGTCACACGGAGCCAAACCAGGCGAATACGGTGGTTGCGGAACGATATGCGTGGAATTTTTGGCGAAATGGTCACGAAGAACGAGTGCAGTGTCAAACGGTGCATTATCGTGATGCAAAAACCAAGAGTTGTTGGCCCATAATTGTGGTCTTTTTAGACGAATTTCTTCACGTAGACGACGCATAACGCTCAAATAATATTCCTTATTAACAGTTTGGCCAGGTGGAAGAAATTCATAGTGCACCACACCACGAAAATCGAAAAAAACTGTCATCATGACCTTTATTTTTGAACGAGTTTGACGTGCTTTTTTCGGTCTGGCCTCGCCTTTAGCACGATATTCGCTTGATTGGTCGGTTGTTTCAGGGTCGTAAGCATAAATCCAAGTCTCACCTCCCGTAATGATGCATTTGAGCTTGTCCTGATAGTCTGAAAGCATTGTTTCACACACATCAACGCGACGACTTTTTTCCAAGAAATTGAGAGTTTTCGGTACCAAACGAGATTTGACTTTTCGTAGTCCCAAGGATGTATTTTGCAGTGCAGCATTCAAGAAAAATGGTTCCATGAGAAAGATGAAAGATTCAACTATTATTTTTTGTTTTTAAATTTATATACTAGCATGTCTGTATGTGTATAAGTATAAGTATATGCACGTATGTATTTATGTTAACATACGGCGCGTGTTTATCGCAGATATGCTGGTAAAGTTCGTATCAATGCGTGTAAATTGTCGCGGCTCATGTTTATAATTTTCAGATTTAATCAGCTAAAAATTCAATGAAATCCAAAAATAAAAAATACCGTCTTGAAAGACAAGCACTAAATATAATGGGAATGGTTGGTGCCAGTAGCGGATAGCCTAATTTTTTAACAGAAGTACGGTTTATGTTTTACAATGTATGTATGTATGTACGCATGTGTATATGTTGCTGCTTATGCATTCCGAAAGTATGTATGTGTAGGTATGTGTCCACATTAAGGTGGCAATTTTTTATGCGAGCAAATTCGGGCTTTACCACAAAATTTCCCTCACATGTAAAAATGTAAATGATATTGTTAAGCGACTTGTTTTACTCTACCCGATTTTTGGTTTTCTTGAAATGACACAAACCCAAGGAAGATGAGAATACAAGACTTTTTAAATGAGATGTGTGAGTGAATTAAGGAGAGCGTGTCGAAAGCGTCAACTTGTGTAAACAATAATCAAAAGTTAGGTTAGGTTAATTTAAATAAGGAATACTAGTATGTAACCCCCGAAAATCGGGTGGGCTTTTTTCCCACGGAAAGTAAACAGCATATGTGACACTTTTATATTATATATTAAAAGTTATGATGATTAGAAAAGTGTATATTTTTATTCATACGTAATATGTAAGAACTTATGCATATAACATTTTTAAAATTTTTTTCAGTTAAATCAGTAATTTTTGTTTTTAAATTACTTCATTATAATCTACATTCAACGTCAAATTTTCGGTATTGCCGATTTGAACTCGTATATTTTTCCAGGATCTAACCCGGCTTAACGCAACATAAAGTTGGCCGTGAGCAAAGCAATCCTCCTTTAAATGAAGGCCCACCTTTGATAATGTTTGCCCCTGGGCCTTATTTATTGTTATGGCGAAGGCTATTGTAGTGGGAAATTGGCGGCGCTTCAACCTAAAAGGAAGTGTGGTTTAGCTCGGCTGCAAATTTATACGAGGCAATAGAAATCGCCTTCCCTGAGCCTCTCCGCATAACACTTCCGCGTGCAAACCATTCGGATGCATTTGTTTTATGAGAAGTCGTGTGCCATTCACCAACACAATTATACAATTTTTTTTTTTGCCACTCGTAAAATTTCTTGGATTTGCAAAAGTAAAAATTTTTTTCCACAGATCTTTACGTTTTAAAAAATTTTAAGAAGAATGGTAAAAAAAATTTTCAAAGTTCATATTCATATATGATTTGATAATGGCTGCATACATAAAAATATACATGTACACACATAGAATACAATATAAAGAAAAAAAAACACTTAAAAATGTATATCTGTGTCAAAAAGTTCGTTGATTTGATGGGTAATAGAGTTATTTTACAATAAATGGCGTTGGGCATCGTCTATTACTATAAAATTTTTCTGAGAATAGCCCAAATACAGTTTACCTTTGAAATAGTATCAAATAAATAACTAATTTGTCTCTCTGTCCTCATTTTTTAAAACTATTTAAAATTTTGAGTTTTGCAAAAAGGATCAAACGCACACAAAATTTTTAAATACATACATACGTTTATATATTGTAGTTCAATTGTACCATATATGAACGAAAACAAAAGTGGATGCTTCTACCAATCATATCCAATACGTGACGTTTTAAACATTTATCACTTACTTACCTGCTCTATTCCTCTACTTAAAGTGGGAACTCTTCTACGAACTCTTCTTGGTCGTCCTCTAAGCATATTTTAAAATTAAATATGGATGTACTTTTTTCTTAAAATAAATTCTATTTTGCGTCTGTCCAAAACTCTTTCTAATTTGCACTGTTACCGTTGTTTTAAGTAAATTGACAAATTTCATATCTGTACTTGTTGTAGTTTAGTCAGAATAAGCGCCATGTTTTAAAATAATACTATAGAAGAAGATAATAGAAAAGTTGTTTTGTAAAATACTCTACAATCACGTTGCTTATTAGCAAGGGCCAGGTAGCGCTATTCTTCAACAGGATTATGTGTGCATGCGTAAGGTTTTCTGCATGAAGTGAAAAAAATAGTTTGTGGTTTTCAAAAAAATTTCACGTGCCAAAGAAGAAAAAAAGTGTAATTATTTATCCGCATTAAAAACTTTGTACTTGTATAATAAAAAACTAGTTAAGTTATTATTTATCTTCAATTATTGTAATTCTTTACTTTTATTTGATATAACGGAATCTGAAATGTTCGTAATGTAAAGTGGTCCTTGTCAAATTTTAGGTTTTTTTTTAGAAAATTACAGTACTATAGAGGTGGGTCGCGGGTATGTACCCATTTCGTCTCTGTTAAGTGCCAAGAATTTGTTCAACTGTCTGTCGTGAATTGTCACGCTGTGTACAAACTTTCATAATACGAATGTTGAACATATCTTTTAAAAAAACTAATTGTATAATTGAGGCAATGCCACATAGTCCACAGGATGACCTACCTACCGTTTGAAATTTGATTTTTTTTAGATTTTTTTGACTTTCACAGCTATAATTCCATCCATGATGTGTCAGAAATTGAGTTTATACTTAGGTATTCACAAAATGCGTTGAGTTTGCATGAAATTAGTAGAAAAATATTAAAACGAATATCTTTAATCGAATAATCAGCGGAATCGATTAATAATAAAAAATACAAACAGAGGCGGTTTAAGAAGAGTCAAAACATGAAATCGAAATTGTTATTAAGGGAATTAGTACCGAAACAACCGAAAATGTACTGAAAAATTGGGTTAACAGCCACCCTCTTTAACAATACAAAAAAATGTTACATGAACTTTATTGTAATTTTGAAACTTTTCATAAGACAAATTAAATATATGTCCATGTGTAAGAAATGTATGCAAGTTTTTACATTTTTTTACATCGCTCATGTGTACTAATGTACATATATACATATACACAGGGTGAACGATATGAAGTGTTACCTATTCAAAACACCATAACTTTTTTGTGTGAAATTAGTTTTTATTGATTTCAAAGACAAAATTGTTCAAAAATGATTAAAATTTTAACATATATTCACTTTAGCTCGAGATGACCACCTTTTGCCTTCACTATAGCCTTCAAACGGTCAAAAAATGAGTTGCATGCTGCACGAATGTGATCTTGAGGTATTTTGGCCCATTCTCGTATAATCGCTTTTTTCAGCGCATCCATACTGGCATATTTTTTAGTCCTCACCTTGCTCTCCAAAATGGACTAGATGGAATAGTCCATCGGATTTGCGTCTGGCGAATTTGAAAGCCATTGGAACATGATTTTTTAACCATTCCTGGTTCACACGAGCTTTATGAGACGGTGCCGAGTCCTGTTAGAAAGTCCATGATCTACGACCAAAATGTTTACGTGTCCACGGCTCTATAGCAGCTTCTAAAACATTTTCCCGATAATAATTCGCATTCACTTTGACACCAGGCTCGATAAAAACGATTGGAGAGTGTCCATCAGCGGTCACTGCGGCCTAAACCATTACTTGCGATGGGAAATTGCTTCGAGTGGCCATACGTATCCTCAAATTCTCGTATGAGCGTTTGGTCAAGTAAACACGATCGTTTTGAGTGTTTATGAACTGCTCAATTGGGAAATTTTTTTCATCAAAAAACACAATGTTAAGAAATTCGCCACGTTCGTGCAAGCGCAACAACTCCTTTGCTCTTTCGCACCACATTATTTTTTCTGGGGTGAAAGATCGTGTGCTTTTTGGAACTTGGAAGCTTAGACCTTGAGCTCATTTTTCAATATGCGTCGAATGCTGTCTTGCGATATTTTCAGTTCTTTGGCCATTTTTCTTCCACTTCGACGTGGATTTCGTTCAAGTCGAGCCTTCACTTTCCGAACCATTTCTGGCGTTGTTGCGGTTTTTTTTGGTCTACCTCCATAGCGTTTTGTAATGCTACCAGTATCATTGTAACGTTTTATAGTGCGAAACACAAACATTTTATTCACTTTGAGGTAACTGAGCTCACGAACAATGGCTGGTTGTGGTTTTTCAGCCAAATATAACGCAATCACACTATTACGTTTGAATTCCATCACAGAAAAAAAGTTCAACAAAACTGAGACGCAAATGCTTTTGATGGCTTATAAACAATATATTGATCTGTCATTACAACAATTTTGACGTTGAGGTCATGAGCTGTTTTACAGATACAAGCAGTGTGAAGTTGGTAACACTTCATATCGTGCACCCTGTACGAGTATATATAATTAGCGCCTACACCCTTTTTTCACAAATGGAGGGACCTACAGTTTTAAGCCGACTTCGAACGGCAAATTGTTTTTTTTATGAGCAGGTTTTTCATGGCAGAAATACACTCGGAGATTTGCGATTACCTGCCGAAGGGCGACCGCTATTAGAAAAAACTGTTTCTTCCTTTTGGTTTTTCACGGAGATTCGAATCTACGTCCTTTCCGAATTCCAAGTAGTAGTCATGCACCAACCCATTCGGCTACGGCGCCCGCTTGCACTAATCGTTTCTTAGTTTTAGAGCTATTCATATATTTTATACCCCCACGCCCACAAAGGTATTCTAATTTTGTTTATATTTTATTTATGTATTTACATATTTGGTCTACAGGATAAGAATTTTGCCAGACAAAGTATCATATTATGAAACTGACCGATATCATACTTATTAAAAAAATGACTAAATTAGTAATATCTAAGTAATAAATTAATTACGCGACTTACAAAGGCTTAATCTAAAATGTTGCTTAAACTCTATAACCATAATTGATAAATTAAATACACTGTGATTAGAGAAAATGTTCTACCCACCCTAATGTGCATAAGTACCTGAATGTATAAATACAATCGCAAATGTATGAATACTCAACACACACATAAGTCAAGTTACTTATGCATGGCTTTACAAGTAGTTTCTTAGATGGCTGATGGAGTTTTGGTCAATTCTGGACCGGTTAATTTAATATGTTCGCCGCTTGACAAACTGTGCGGCTTAGCTCGCTGGCTAACCGACTGACGGCTAGGTCGTTAAGTAGAATTAAAAATTAGTGCGTTTTTATTAGTTCACATGTTGTTGACATGTTGTTATTATTGCTCTGTTTTTGCGCGTACCGTTATTGTTGTTGCAGTGGTAGTGGCCGCTACATATTGCTTCTGGATGGATGGAAGAACGGCTGGATGGATAGAATACCAGCTTATAGGGTCAAGAGTTGATCTGCGCACATTACACGTATTTGTAGTTAATGCGACAAGTTATAATTTTTGGTTCATTGTTACATTTTTGGTAAACCATTTCATTATAAATACTACGTTTTTTAATGTCAGTTCCTTTGAAAATAACAGTAGCTTCTGACGGCCGCGGCAAGCATACTTATTAATGTAACGGTGCTGAGATTCCAGATTAACAAGATGCCCCGTTGAAATGCCGAAACGGAAGTAGCGGACGGATCTTTCACTGACTGCTTTTGACCACACTGATTTGACGATTTTTTTGTGGTGATAGTGAATATAAGTAAAGTTTAATCTGACTACTTGTGCCGTGTAAATAACATAGTAAGTAGGTTATTGCAGTCAGTTGTATATGGGACAGCTGCCTGAGTTGAAATACGTTTTCTTATCAAACGTTAATTAAGAACCGGAAATTTGTGAGGCTTACTAAGTGGTAACATTTACTTACCTTTTATGGGCAAAGTGAGACCAATGCTTTCTCCTCATAACAATTTCGACCAGTGGGCATCAAGTACTTTTAAAGTTTATCACCTGTGCCGTCACCACCAGCTGCAACTGTTTTCCTCCTTTATTCGTTTTCGGAAGGCAAAACAAACGGCGCGATGATTCACACGATGCGCATCGGATACCATTAGTTTTTGCGACGTTTTGTAGCAGCGGTTCGGCTCCACAGATCGAACTATTTGCTTCAGTTTCACATTGATAGAGAATTACCATATCTGAAACCAGTTAATTTTCGTGGCACCGAAACCGATACCAACTCTTCTACCGGCCGAGTCCAATGAGTCCGAATGAGATTTTAATGTGTTCTCATGTCAATAACTGAAGCTTTTAAGCTCTGTAACTCTGTCACTTTATTTGTTTCGATGTCTAATGTAATATTATTATTTTTTAATTGTTGGCATCGCTAAAGTAAATTTTCTAGGAAGAACTACACTTCGAACGGCAATGCAAGTATTTTTTACGGTAGACAAAGGGTGAAGAGAGTTGCGCTTAGTTACCGTCCCACAGAGCGGCCGATTCCCGAAAAGCTGGCCAAAACTCAAAAAATTAAGTAATTGATTCAAAATTTCTTACTCGGAGGTTGTCGGGGTCGCTGATTACGAATTTGATCTTAAAATTTTGAAACTCCACTCCCTTCCACCCCTATTGGCCACCCCCTGACGTGAAATAGCGTATATTCTAGAACATAATCAAGATGCATGTAAATTTATATGTTTTCGGGGTCGCAAGGTAGCAAGTGGTAGCAGCTTAATCTTGTTTTATTCAGTAACCATTACTTTTTTGAGTAACCTTTAATAGGTTTCAAAGCAGCATATGACGGCGTTGTATTACTATACAGTTTGATAACTCAAATTTTATAAAAAAAATTGCAAAAAATGTATCTACGTATTGCTGCAGCTAAAAATTTTGTGTCGAGGTATTGATATGTACTAAAGATTTCTCGTATTTTACTAACCTTCCGAAGATGATTCCATTTGGTTTTGTTCAATTTACTCCATTAAAAAATCTTTCAAATGTGTACAACTTTCTCTATTCATCACCAGTAATACGATGCTCAAACGAAGGCCACGTTGCGACAGAAAATACAGAGGATACTTAGGGTACAGGACGTTGCTATGAACGGTTTTCACTACTCAAGGCATTACTGTAGCCAACCCAAAGACAAAAAAACTCTATCTAGAAACTTTTTTTTTCGACTTTTGGCCAGCTGTGCGTCCCGCCTTAGAGTATGCAGTAATTTAAGCTTCTGCTCATTTGCCGAGCTGATCGCTGCCATGTTTCAAAAATTTTGTGATAGGTAAATTTAAAACGTACACGTACAATCAGTTCACTTTCAATCGCAAGGGATTAAAGGATTATTATTGTTTGTGGCGGCCGCCGTGGCCGTATAGGTTGGTGCGTGATACCATTCGGAATTCACAGAGAGAACGTTGGTGAAACACCAAAATTAATAATAACATTTTTCTAATAGCGTCGCCCCTCGGCAGGCCATGCCAAACCTCCGAGTGTATTTCTGCCATGAAAAAGCTCCTCATAAAAATATCTGCCGTTCGGAGTCGGCTTGAAACTGTATGTCCCTCCATTTGTGGAACAACATCAAGACGCACACCACAAATAGGAGGAGGAGCTCGGCCAAACACCCAAAAAGGGTGTACGCGCCAATTATATATATATATTATATATATATACATATACATATACATATTTGTGTAGATCACTATTTGGGCAGCTCCCACTGTCGTATTTGAATAGCGGTAACTTTAAAAGTTCCCAACTAAAAGTATCTCAACTTATTTTTGCCTTTCAGCCTCTCGCTTCTTTTTTTTCTAAACGTGCCTCTCTTCTCCAACTTACAAAGGAACTCGCACATATAGCTCGGTTTGTGCTCCATCATACGAGTAATATGCGCCATAAGCATAGAACTGAAATAATTGTTTTTCGAACCCGTTGAACTCCGACGATTACTTCCGATGCGGAAGCAAGGGTTGGAGATATGGAGAGGGTTAAGTGGTCGAACTTTTGATGGACTTTGATGGAATATTAATGATAATATCACGATGGTGAACACCATTGCTGAACTCCACCAAACTCCCACTCCTACACCTACATACGGTTATGTATGCATGTGTTTGTAAGATTTGTATAGAGTTACTAAATTTTTCAGAAAGTACGACTGTGAGTGAGATACTTTTTCGTGCTTTTGTACATATGTATATATGTGGTTACGTATAAGCACATTCTTAAATTCATTCACAAGTCTTTGTAGTTATTCGTTAGGAGTTTAACTGTGCGAAACTTTAAATTTCACATTCAGTAGTGAATTCGGTCTGAACATTGATGTAATTGTTTTTATAAAGAACGTTAGCTATTTTTGCAAGCGAAATATTTTGCACACAGATTGGAGTATCTAAATTCATACACATTTTATTTAAGATACCACACAAATGGTGAGAAGCAGCTGTTGTTTTACCTCAGTGCATGTTTGTAATTTGTGGTACCCTACGTGCCTATAAGTTGTTGTTCGCTTTTGAAAAAAAAAAAAAGAATTGACTTAAGTAGTTTTTGCTTTCAGATCAACAAGTACATATGTTTCATAGGAAAAAAAATATTGGTCGAAAAAGTCTTTTCGTATTTCTAATCAAACTTCAACTCATTTTTTTTATATTTATAATGAACTTTATTAAACCAAATATGTACCATTTTGGTCGACCACTTTTTGCCATTTTTCTTCTAGAGACATTATTCCATCAGTGTAAAACTTTTGTGGTTTCTCGGCGAAAAACTGCGACAAGTAATTTTCACAGTCTTCTCTTGGAGCCAACTTTACTCCATTAAGGGAGTTCTGCATTGACCGAAACAAATGGTGGTCCGATGGTGCAAGGTCAGGGCTATATGGTGGATGCATCAAAACTTCCCAGCCAAGCTCTCCCAGTTTTTGCCGAGTCATCAAAGATGTGTGTGGCCTAGCGTTGTCCTGATGGAAGACGACGCCCTTTCTGCTGATCAGTTCTGGCCGCTTTTTTTCTATTGCTTGCTTCAATCTCATCAGTTGTTGACAGTAAAGTGTAGAATCAATCGTTCGAGCAGGCTGGAGCAGCTCATAGTGGATGATTCCTTTCCAATCCCACCAAACACACAGTATAACCTTTCGAGGCGTCAATGCTGGCTTTGCGACCATTTGTTGAGCTTCACCACCCCTGCACCATGATCTTTTTCGCACAATATTGTCGTATTTGATTCACTTTTCGTCTCCTGTTACCATTCGCTTCAGAAATGGTTCGATTTCATTTCGTTTCAGCAAAGAATCGCAGATGTTAATTCGGTATATTAAATTTTTCACAGACAATTCACTTGGTACCCAAACATCGAGCTTCTTTTTGTAACCAGCCTTTTTAAATGGTTCAAAACCGTTTGATGATGAATGTTTAGTGCCTTGGCGATGTCATGGCAGCTTATATGACGGTCCTGGTCAATCTTTTCTATAATTTCATCGACTTTTTCAACGATAGGCCGACCGGAGCGAGGTGCATCTTTTACATCGAAATCGTCTCCGTAAACTTCACAAATTTCATTGGTGGCTTGCGTGGCATTCTTCCCTTTTTTATACAAAAATTTCAAAATATAGCGAATTTCTTCATTATTTTCACTCATTTTTGAACAGCTATAACTTTTTTTCAACTTCTCCAAATTTAATTTTTTTTTTTTTTGGTTGAATAAAGCTTAAAATGTCACCTTTCTAACACCATATTATATGACACAATGTGATTGGTAGCACTGGAGATAGATGACTCCAACGATATCTATTGACAAAATACGAAAAGACTTTTTCGACTTCCCAATATTTAGTTATTTATTTGCGCCCTTACAGCGTAGTTTTACAATTATGAACTTTTACTAACTCAAAACTAAAGAGGAAAAAATATACAAGATATTGGTAATACCTAAAACATAAGCTTTAAGCTTTGAGAAATATATAAGCAATGCTTCTCGAGGTGCTGATTAGGAAATTTTATATAAAACGTAGGATGAAAACGCGGTGATATTTGAGGAGTTTTAAAGCTTATCTGCTACAGAAGACTTAAGAGTGAGAACTCGTGGAATAAATCGGATTCCAACCTATTGATCCATTGTTCCACTTTAATCTATCTAGGGAATTGTAAATTTAGAACAGGTATTCGGTACAATAAAGCTAAAAATTGCAGCCCGAAATCAATTAGAAAAACTGAAAGAATTCATTGCAGCGCCTATTTGATCTAGCATTCACTGATATTAACATACATTTATTTCTAAAACTCTAGTCGATTAATTCTTTCAAATCTTTTTGTTGAGATAAAATATCTGACAAAGTGGAAATTCTGCTATGTATAAACCTTTCAATTATCTGTACAAAGAAAAACTTTTGAATCATGCAAACAAACACGAATGTCATTAATGAAAAGGACTCCCAAATACCTTTACGAGAAATTAAGATTTATGAGATCGAATAGGCATCAACGTCTGATAGTACCCAGATATTCCTACTTGCCTTCGTCTTTGTACTTGTTCTTCATTAATAAGTAGCTTCCGAGGCTTTGGAATTCAATTCCTGAATCTGTCAAGGCTGTGATCGGTAGGAGTAACTAAAGGGGTAAAACACGAATATTTTAGTTCTACTAAGTTCTGCCATAAGTTCTGATACAAGTTAAGTCCGTTATAGATATGAAATTATAATATCATACTTTTTTAATGAAGTTAGTTATATTTAATTATGTAAACATTACATAAATAACAAATTTAATTTTCATTCGAAATGGTCACCATTTTCTGTTACACAAGCCTTCAAACGATTAGGCCACTCAGCAAGACAAGACACTCCCCACCAAACCATTACGGAGGCTTAATGGTGGCAACGTTGCACCCTTAGAACAACATGTTTTGCCTCTTTAGAAGTTTTAGCAAAGGTTTTGTTGATTTGCTTATTAAAAACTTCGACAACAGTGAACTTCTGTGAAAATAATAATTTCATGATCGTTGAACGCGTGCCACCGAAGGAGCGGCTTGCATCTGTGGAATCTAATTCTCTTCAAGCGCGTTGTTACAAGATGACCAATTGAACGACGGAAGGTTTTCATGTGGATATTACTTCTAATTTGGCTTGGAATGGCTCAGGTCGATACATTCATTTGCCTGGACATGATTTTCTGCTTTCTAAAGGGATGTATGTGGACTCTTCCTCGAACCGCTTTTATGACTGCACTGGTTCGAACCACGCGAGGACGACCACTTCTTTTTCTGTCTGTCTTTTCAGTCATTTGGGAAGAACGATTGATCGTTTGGTAAACAAACATTCTCGAAATATTAAGTTTTGTTAGCAATTCGTAAATCTCAATTGTACTTTTACCCCACTTTTGTAGTGAAATCACTGCAATGCGATCTTCTTTAGCTCCCCACTCCATTGCTAATTTCTACCATTAAGAATGAGGAATGGAAGTCTGAGCTTTAAGGTTTCTGCAATAGAGTACCATGCGAGACAGTATCGAAAGCATTTGAAAAATTTGTGGAGATTGATGTGGATATTGATAGAAAAAGCTAATTTTCTTCACCACTTTTCGAAAATTTTATGTAAAGATTTTGACATACGTGCCTATAAAGTACAGCTCGTGCAAGAATTGAAGCCAAATACTATCGTTTGCGTTGCAGTTTTGGTGTTTGGACTCATTTAGACGTAATGATAACGACGTAATGCTGAATGCAAATAAAATTACATCGGAGGAGGCAATATCAGCAACCAATATGAAGTATGCTGGGATTGGGCAGAGCAAAACAATACTTGCTTAAACGATGTTGTGACGCTGCAGCGAAGGGTACATAATTAATAAAATAAAAACAAATAAACTTGGATTCTTCTTCTTAATTGGTGAGATAACCGCTTACACGATTTTGGCCGAGTTTAACAAAGCGCGCCAGTTGTTTCTTTCTCGTGCTAACCGGCGCCAGTTGGACACACCAAGTGAAGCAAAGTCCTCCTCAACCTGATCTTTCCAACTTTGAGGCCTTCCTCTTCCTCTGCTATCACCAGCTGATACCACATGGAATACTTTCAGAGCCAGAGCGTTTGTATCCATTCGGACACATGACCCAGCCAACGTAGCTGCTGGATCTTTATTCGCTGCGCTAAGTCTATGACATCGTAAGGCTTTTACAGCTCATTGTTCCATCACCTGCGATATTCGCCGCTGCCATCGTTCAAAGGTCCAAAAATCTTACGCAGAATCTTTCTCTCGAACACTCCAAGCGTCGCTTCATCGGATGTTGTCATCGTCCACGCTTCTTCGCCATACGTTAGGACGGGCATGATGAGAGTCTTGTAGAATGTTAGTTTTGTTCGTCGAGAGAGGACTTTACTTCTCAATTGCCTACTTAATCCAAATTAGCACCTGTTGGCAAGAGAGATTCTACGTTGCATTTCCAGGCTGACATTGTTATCGGTGTTAATGCTGGTTCCTAAATAAACAAAGCCCCTTATAACCTCAAAGTCATAACTATCAACAGGGACGTGGCGACTAACAGCGCGATTGTTAAGGTCGATGATGTCAACAATTGTACGCTCTTATAAAAAAAATTGTCCAGAGCAATTAAGTTCTGCGGCTCGTACGATCCATTCCAACATCAGGTTAAAGAAGACACACGACAGCGAGTCACGCTGTCTGAAACCTCGTTTTGTATTAAACGGCTCGGAGAGGTCCTTCCCAATTATGACGTCGCTGCAAGTATTGAGCAACAACATTTTGCACAGCCGCATTAGTTTTGCGGGGATACCAAATTCAGACATTGCGTCATATAGGCAATTTCTTTTCGTAATCAACTTGGATTGTTATCCATAAAAAAACCATTCTAATTTGTATAGAAAAAACCTTAGTGCTTGCGACAACCTCGATACCTGCACCGAGCCTGGTTTTATTCGCAATAATCGGGATTCTACAGTAATCAGTGTGTTCTTCATATGCTAATCTCTCTATTGCCTTTCATTGAATCATAAATACGGCCGCCGTAGCTGAGTGGTTTGGTGCGTCACTGCCATTCGGAGAACATAGGTTCGAATCTCGGTGAAACACCAAAATAAAGAAAACCTTCTTTCTAATAGCGGTCGCCCCTCGGCAGGCAATGGTTAGCCTCCGAGTGTATTTCTGCCATGAAAAGCTCCTCAAAAAAATATCTGCTCAGAGTCGGCTTAAAACTGTAGGTGGACAACATCAAGACGCGCACACCACAAATAGGAGGAGGAGCTCGGCCAAACACCCAAAAAGGGTGTAAGCGCCAATTA
Source organism: Anastrepha ludens (assembly GCF_028408465.1). Taxonomy (NCBI): domain Eukaryota; kingdom Metazoa; phylum Arthropoda; class Insecta; order Diptera; family Tephritidae; genus Anastrepha; species Anastrepha ludens. The sequence continues at coordinate 78,402,299 of NC_071502.1, forward strand.
TATAATATATAAATATATATATTGTAATTTGAAGTCGTAGCACTACTCCAACGGCTGAAAGAAATACTTAACTTTGACTATTTGTTTTTCCAGGGGGTTCATTTAATACGTATTAGGGCATGAAATAAATTTTGTTAAAATTTTTACGCAAACTGGCGGTGATAGAGCCAATCTTCGAAACCGGTTTTAAAAATGACTCTTTCACGGGCAGACGGATTATTCATGAAGTGTGAGAGCAGATTGGTGCACTTTTATCAAAAATTCTATTTTTGATCTAAAATAATTTTATTTTCATAATGAAACTGCTATGTGTCTTCAAATTAAATGTAGTTGTAAAGTTAACTTTTAAATTTTAAGTCAATCCTGGCAGCAGTGATCAAATAATCTGACCGCCATGTTTGAACAAAAGTGGATTTGTCGTCTTTGACTTTTAAAGTTTTTGAGACAAAATCGTGAATTCGATATTTAAAAAACAATTTCGCTGCAGAACCTTATGACTTCTGTTTTCAGGTGAATATATTCAACTCTGTTATTATTCAAGCCAAACAAACAAAAATGGAGCTGACTGAGGCAGAAAAGTAAACCGCTCAAGGCTTAGAACACGCCCTAAGTTGCTTAACAGCCATTACACCATTTCGATAATTTACAGAGGCGGGATGGCAGTTTAACTTAAAAAATATTAGCTTCATATTAAAGGAGAGATCAATCCGATGCCACCGACTTGGCAGACAGATGTAATAAAAAAAGTCGAAGTGAATGTCACAAACATGCAAAAACATTCAAAAAGCATGCAGCCAAAACTTATGTATGTATCTTGGATTAAGTGCCACACATCAACAGACTGTTTGATGTAGTTGGTAGGATATGAGCACGAAAATATCACGCTCGCATCTAAGTCAACAAAGCGGGCACGTAGCTGGGGTCGGGGCCAGGATCAAAGCAGCGCATATGAGATCACGAACTCCTTGTTACGTCAGATCGTTTGCCTGTCCGAAATGCCTCTTTCCGAGGCGGCGTTACATATTCTCGTTTTAAAAGTAATGTATATTCATATGTTGCTGTTTTTTTGTTGTATTGGTTTCATGTTTGCCGCAAAGATAATATTTTTGCTTTATTAATAGTTAATATCTGTGGCTAAAATATAAACAATACAAAAATCTCAATTCTGAAACCCGAGGTACAAAACAAATACTAATAAGAGACCGTCATTAGCAGAGACATACACGTACATACATTTACCAAACGTAGTATGTATGTTTTACAGCTTGAAGTGACCTACTCAGACGCGCAAGCACTGTGGTGTATTTCTGGTAAATACTTATATTAATACTTGTGTTTATTTATACTAAAATATGATGACTGTCTCTTTATTCTCAAACGATCGTCAGTTTCGTATGAACAAATCATTCGCTTATTTTATTCAGCGATAAGGCTGCCTACTTTGATAAAGTAGGTTAGATATGGAATCCAATTGGCTGAAATTTTCTTCATGTAATCATTCTTCTTTAACCTTTACTTTTTGGCTTGCCTGTTTTTTTATACACGATTTACATTTATACATTTGAGGAATTAGAGAAACTACACATTAATTGTAAAACTTGAATTTCTTCCTTTACGAGTATTACAGCATTTATAATATTACGAAAAGTATTGAATTTTCAGCAAAACTAAAAACACTTTCCTATCATCATCTTTTACACTTAAATATGCTCAGGATGGAAAATGGGTTGATCCACTTTCCTTAGGTGCAAATTGGCTTCACTAGGTTCCTTGGTGTTTCAAGCATGAGCTTTTATTTTCAATAAAATTTAATGAAATTTGGATGATTTAATGAAACAGGAGATTAAAGCCTAAGGAGTTAGGCGGCGATAAGTTCGGAAATTTTCAAAAAACCATAACATCTCAGGTGCTTCGGGGCATTTAACCGTAGATCAGCCCTATAAAAAACTTCACAATTCTGTACCGTGTATCTTTTTTGATACATACTGAATTATTATTAAAAATGAAACAAACCAATGTGTTTGTAACTAGATTTTGAGATAGTTATAAAATTAAGCTTTATTGACGCATTTTGTACAAATATTTTCCATATGTTTGTCTTTACAATAAGGTGTTTTGCATTTGCTGCAAAATAAAGAGGTCCATTTGTTTTTATTTTCTCCGGAACTATAACACATACAACATCTTGCTCGATTCTTTTTTTCCAAACTTTTCATTTTAGCCTTTTTTGATGATCCAGCTTCATTCTCGTCTGCACTGTTGACGACGCCAGTAAAGAAAATCGACGAAAGCATGCCATTTTGAGTACGTTGGGATTGTTTTTCAACATAAGGTTTAGCTAATGAAATGGCAAGTTCATGAAGAAAACACTTGCGTTTTGTGTGCTTCCTTGTAGTCTTCCAGTTTGGATCTATTTCATTATATAGGTATAATATATGAGTTTAATGCTGAGATGTCAATCATATTGGAAAAAACTGCCATAGTCCAACGATTGTTTTTTCGCTTGCAGCTGTAACAGGTTAACATTTTGTCCACCGTATCAACTCCTCCTTTCGTCGAGTTATAAAAGGAAATTAATTCTGGCAATTTTTTTGAGTTACCTAGAACATTCGCGTCGGGGCGCATTGTGCTCATAACAATTGTGCATTTGTTTTTATGGCTCATATACGAAACAAGAGTAGTGTCCGGAGTAAATGCAAAAGTGGAATTAAATCTAAGAATGTTTTTGCACTGAAGTAACTTTGGAGAAATGGATCTCTTATTTTTGCGCATTGTCCAACCATTGTTAGATTTCGTTTTAAAAGTTTTTAACCCAAAGTATGCGACGAGAAAAAGTTGTCCATGGTAACGTGGTGACCTCTCAATCCTTCCACTAAATCAAGTACGACCCTCTCCCCTTGGTTGCGCTCTGGAACTCCAGTAATTCCTTTTCCCAAATAAGGCTGTATTTTCCAAACATAACATGTTTCGGAATCAACGGCCAACCAAAACTTTATACCGTACTTCTCGGGTTTCGACGGAATGTACAGCGGCCGTGAAAACCCAATAATTGTTCGTCTACTGTGATGCAATCATGAGGATTATAGAACGTAGGGAGTAGTTTTACCCACCGTTCCCAAAGATCGCGAATGGTGCAAATTTATCTTCACTTCTTCTCTCTCGTCGACTAAGTACGTCATCAAAGCGTATAACTTTCAATACATATAAAAATGTTTTTTCGGTCATAATTGTGCGAAATATAGGTCGCCCATATGTAGTATCGAATAAATCGCGCAATGTTTCATTTTTAGATCTATATAAGTATTCCAAAAAAACAATTCTTTATTTATGATATTTTAGTTTTTGAATATATGTATTAACGTACTTATATACACCAGCCAATATCAAAACAGCCACAAAAGCCAGAAGTAGATCTTCATCAATTTCTAAATGTTTATCTCCATGCAATTCTTTCCCATACTTATTCGAATTTTCAATTATTATTTTCGTAATCGATGTAGGGAAAAATAATAGCATGCGTTTCTTGTTACTCCTAAAAGAAGTAAATCAGTATGTAAATTAAAAAATCGTAATATAAAAAAGCACAGTTAGTAATCTGGTCTCAAACTAATGACGTTTTCCGCCCTTGAACGAGCGATGGTGTATGGCTCTGGATTCCATATGGTACCATCTTTTGCAGTATATAACGGATCAATATCAAAGTTGAGACCAATATTCTCAGAAATATCTGATAAGAAACTTTCATTTGAGTAATTTTCAAACACATAGTCCTCCGCCTCAGTTTCTGAATTGGAAAAATTTCCATTTTCAGATTCATCGTTTGAACTGTTATCCAGAACTTCATTCACCAGCTCCTCTAAAGTAATATAAAATATTGCGGACGCGACATTTTTGAACCAAACTTCTCTAACAATCACTTATTCACAAAAAAACGTTCGAATAATGTCAAAACAAGAATGAAACTAAAACTATTCGCACGAAAAATCATTAAAAATTTCATATGTACCAAATATGATACAATGAGTAGAATTATGAAGTTTTCGTTTTTCTCGCGACTTACTTGATTTTAAAATTTGAAACTCAGTTTAAAATACTTATATAAACGAAACAAACAAAGTCATACAAGTTGAGGTAAGTGTTGCCAACGTGGACGAATTTATTGGCTTCTAAAATATGAAATGTATCATTTTTGATACAAAGAACAATCTACGGTTAATTTTGTTTAGAAGGCGTTGGGACGGATAACTCGCTGTTTGCGTGTTTGCATAAACTGCGCATAACGTAAAATTTATACAACTCGACACATAACACCCTCAGAAATATTAAGCTCTCTCGAAAGGGCCATTGATTTTGATGAGTGCTCGTCAATTATTGCTTACACTTGTTGAATAAATTCTGCAGATCGAAGAACGTTCCTCGTGTTTTGCAATAGATTCTGCATCTGGGTTCCAGGACATAGGAACATAGAGGGAAATGAAATTGCTGATGAGCTTGCCAGGTAGGAGACCTCCTACTCGGTCATCGGCATCCCCCTGACAGTTGTTAAAGGGGAACTGCACAAATTATTTCTCAGGAAAGCGCAGAAAAGATGGAGCTCCATTTCTTCATGTGCTATTTCGAAAACCCTTTGGCCACAATACGATGTACGAAGGACTCAGAAAGTCCTCTAGGACTCTTCGCCATCAATTTGCAAACTTGTAGCTGCATTTACCAGTCACTGGACGATCGGCACACACGCGGAAAAGCTAGGGTTATCATTTAACCCCCATTGCAGAAGCTGTGGGGACCTTTCAGAGAAGGAGACTGTAGAGCATTTTCTCTGTAAATGTCCGGGTTTGGCAGCTAGAGGACTAAGGTCACTGGGCGCTCCTTTCTTCGACACCCTGAGACAGTGCGCCAACCTAAATCCAATCAATATCCTCCATTATCTTTTTTTATTTATTTATTTAATGTCTAACAAAATTCAGAACAGACATTTAAGATATAAATTTCAGAACTAAAATACAAACTTACAATATTTAATATTAAACAGTGTAGAAAACTTAGATGAACAACATAAGAAACCATTAAATTGATAAAAATATATAGAAGTTATTAAGAAACTAAAATAACAAATTTATACTAGGTATTATTTATATTTCTAACATAGAAAATATTTTTTTTTAATTGCGTTTAAAATACATGTTTGGCCCAAGAAAAGTCTAAATCCAAAAGGGAAGCGATATAATTAAGGTCAGACAATGTTCTAACGAGAGGCGCATTGGCACTATATAATGTCCTACTAAAGCCAACGCGAAAAATTTTGCAACGGCGAAAATTTCTGCAAGGAACATTAAACTGTATTCTTTCTAGAAGAACCGGGCAGTCAATTTGCCCATTAATGGGATCAAAGATAAATGATACTGCCTGAAAAGTACCTCCGTCACATAATGGAAAGCGACTAATCAAACGACAGCGTGATTCGTATGATGGTGTCGGGTCTGAGAAATTGAGTGAATGTAGTGCGAAATTGTTTGAACCCTCTTCACTCGATTCATATGGACTGCATGATAAGGTCTCCAAATAAAAGAGGCATACTCTAATTTGGACCGAAAAAACGCAGAGTATAATATCTTAAGAGTATATGGGTATTAACTGGTCATTGTTTAATAGGCAGCCCCGCTAGAAGGTTAGGACTCCCGTACTTCGATTTCTGTAGAAGCTGTCTTAATACAGAAGAAGAGAAACCAGTCAGACACCTTTTATGTGAGTGTGAAAGCCTAGCTATGAGAAGGCTTCGCACTCTTGATACAGCATTTCTAACCGATGTAGCGGACATAGCCCATCTAAAACTAACAAAGCTCTGCTCGTTTATTAAAGTTACCGTATGGTTTGAAAAGGAACACGTAGAGTAAGGATAAGCTCCAGTGGTATTACAATGGAGCTGCGAAAGGTCTAAGTGTGTCTTTACGACAACCACTTCACCTACCTACCTATGGGTCAGTGAAGTGCGATGAGTGACGTCTAACAAAAGCGAGCATTGCAAGAGAATTGGCAACGGCATAATTTAGGTGCGTGATAAAATTAAGCTTTGAATCAAAGAAAACCCCTAAATCTTTTATCACATCAGACGAAGCAAGATATGTATAATTGATATGATAAGAAGTATAAAGGGTGGTTTGAAGCTTAGAAAATGAAATGTTGTGACATTTTTCAATATTAAGGAATATACCATTCATAAGGCACCAGGAAAATAAATTATTCAACTCGGAGTGTAGGGCGGCTGAATCACTAGAATTTCTTAATTCAGCGTACACTTTTAGATCATCAGCATAGAGAAGAAAATTAGCGAAAGAAAAATACGAACAAATATCATTAATAAACAAAACAAATAGCAAAGGTCCTAAAATACTACCCTGAGGTACACCAGAGGTGGTAATGTACTGTTTCGAAGAAACTCCATCGATAACTACGGTACTGCATCTCTTTATTAAATAATAGAACCGAATCCAATCAAGCAAAGTAGAATGAAAACCGAGACAAGCCAATTTAGTTACTAACATCGTATGGGAGACTTTATCAAAGGCTTTAGAGAAATCCGTGTATATCGCGTCAGTTTGGAAGCCATTCTGCAAACCTGCGTGGCAATCATCAGAAAAAAGGGATAAGTTAGATAACGTAGATCTTGCAGCTATAAAACCATGCTGTCTAGGACTAATTAGATGTTTAACGCTAAAATATAACTAGTCTTTAACGACTCATTCAAAAAGTGTAGATACAGCAGATAATTTGGCCAGCTCTGGCTAGCAGTATATATCTCATAATGGTATCAAAATGGCGCTTTAGTGCTACTTGTGGAATACCAGACCGGCACTTCAACCATTTCACCTACCTAACGCAACCCAATGACCATATGTGGATTCTGGTGCAAAAAAGTGCAGGTATTTCTTAAGTATTGCAATCTTTTGGTCCGTTTGGGACGCGTTGCCTCTCCGATGTTTATTTTGTTCATTAGCAGTACCAATAACAACACGTTCCAGAGCAAGCCCAACTTTTTAAAAATAAATAGAATAAACGGTGTTTTAATGAAATTAATTTGTTGTATTTGCATAAAGCCTTTCAAAAAGACTCCAACAACCAATCTAATTTCGAAGGTCGGGAAATCAGTGTGAGATCTATATTTCGATTGCATGTAATGCGCTGTGGAAGGCCTCGAAAGATATTCCTATTTTTAGAAATTCTGCTTACTTCGGTACAGTATTTCGTATTGCAGAGTTGGACCTAAAAATACGTCCTAGCAATTACGTTACTCTTTTCAGTTTGGTTAGCAGTTAATTTAAAGCGACAACATAAAGCTTTCGATGTGGTAGTCTGAATCTAATAAAAGATGTTAGTAATAGATTCTACACTAGTGCTTGTGGTTTTACGCGATTTCCCTATTGATTCCCATCCTCCCAGCTTTTGATGTGATTCTTGGAATTTTCTAGTCGGCTATTTAAAATTAGGTTAGCTGTTCCTTACCTGGACATTCATCAATCTACTGGTGTTTCTGGCTATAAATAAGTTTGGTCCTTTTTTGACTGGATACATTTTTTTAGGAAGCGAGAATATAATGTTATTAAAACTTTGTACTTATTAACTCATTGAATGCATATTGAAGCTGCAGTATTAAATGGTAATTTTTTTCCTGCTCACAAAGAAATTTTTTTATTTATTTATTTATTTAAAAGAAAAACAATTATAAATAATTATTCCACTTAAATACTAAAGCACTGGCTGCCAGGACCTTCGGCTTAAGTAAAAATTAATTTATATTTATTATAACTATATAGAGATCGTTTAATATAAGTTAAGAGAATTTATAACTAAAGAAGAAAATATTATTGTAACATTTCAGGCAAATAAAAATATTTAGAAACGGACATTATAACTGCTGGGCATATTAAGTCCAGGCTCTTAAATCTAATTAAGTTTTGTTCAGTATATATTTGTTTTTTATTGTTAGAAAAAATTATGGAGCTATACTATATTAAGTTTACAAAGTGTAACAAATTTTGCAATCAGCTCTATATGACAGTCTACTGTTTGTGCAAGATAATCCGATGGTTTGTTGTTATCAAATATCGATGATCTGATTGGTTGTAAATTTGGGCAGTAATCGAGGAGGTGAGTCACGTTGAAATCAGGAGATCCACAGTGTACGCAGTTTGGTCGGGAGATGCCATTCAAGAGATGAACGTGAGTTGCGAGTGTATGACTAATCCTGAGACGCGCGAATACCGTTATCTTCCTACACGCTGAGCTTGTGGGGTAAGTAGGTTTACCGCCAGTGGGATTATGGCCTTTGTAGTAATGGCTAAAACTGCGCCATTTACTTGAAAACGTTTCTCTTATTTACAAGTGTGCGTATATCTTTTTCGGTAAGGTAGTCAGCTATATGCAGAGGTTCTCTATTGGCTTCTTTTGCTCTTTTATCCGCCATTTCATTACCATGTATACCTACGTGGGCGGGCATCCACATTATCTTAATTTGATTGGTGTACTGAAATAGAAGGTTGCGAATTTTCATGATCATTGGCGTATCGTTTAATTGGTTGAAAACAGCTTCGATTGCGGATTTACTATCGGTAAAAATTACAGTTTTCCTTCCATAGCGCGAGGTAAAAAGTACTGCTTCAAGTAAAGCAGCGGCTTCGGCTGTAAATACCGAGCAGTACGAGGGCAAGGAGTATACAGCAATGGTGGCACCAAACTTATTTGTCACGGCAAACGTAGTACTGGTGCCGGATTTCGATCCGTCCGTATATCTCCCAATCACGTTTGAAAGGCTCAAGGGCTGCATTTTGTAACTGTTGGTATTCACTATTGCTGGTAGAGTCTTTGGTTTGGTTTTGTGATACATTAATAAGTGATGGTATAAGCGAGGAGCAAGTCGGAAATATTGCTGTTTCAACCAATGACGGAGTTGATACGATATGGAGCCGTTTCAATAGGGTTTAGCAACGCATTATGGTGGAAGGTTTGTTCGTTGTGATTGGTTTTTCAATGACGGTCTTAACTTGTGTAAGCAATAAGTCGTTTCGGGCGTGAAAAAACTTAGGAATTAACATCATAGTATTACGTGCAAATATCAGGCGCCGGATTGCCTGCAAGTACTACTTTTGTTGGCGAGGTTGGGAAAGCTGGAATACTTCTTTTAGCTGCGATGTGGTACGGAGCATGGAGTAGTTTGATGTGGGTCTTGGCGCAGTGTCCATATATCGGCAGTCCATAATTGATTTTTGATAACAAAAGGGCTTTTGTAATATTTACAAGTGAATTCGTATGACACAAACAATGTTTAGAAGATAAAAATTTTATAATGTTTAATCTAGAGAATAAGCTTAATCTAACTGATTTACAGTGTTCTTTGTATGTTAGATTTTTATCAAATATTAGACCTAATATTTTTAAAGTGTTACAATGGGAAATTTGAATGTTAGAAAAGGATATGTAGGGAAAGGAGCAATTATGTTTATGACATATATGGAATGTGGAGCATTTATTTGCTGAAATATTGGCACCAGAACTTTCAGACCATACGTTGAAATCACTTAAAATTTTTACGAATACATTTTTGACTTTATTCAGGTCTTTTATTTTAGTGAAAACTAAAACATCATCTGCGTATATGAAGTGGTCAACAAGTGGATTAGAAGAGATTATGGAGCTCACTTTGTTGAAGGCTATTGTGAAGAGAGTTACAGAAAGGGGTGAGCCTTGAGGTATACCATTATGAAGGTTGTATATTTGAGATTTGTGCTTACTTGCGTAAACAACAAACTTCCGATTTGATAAAAAAAATTTAACAATGTTGTATATTTTGGTACCAATCTTCCAACATTTTAGCTCATCAAGAACTATATGTACTCCTATTCTATCAAATGCTTTTTCGAAGTCCAAGCTCAATACGGATGTGTGGTTTCGAGCAGCCATGGGTGAAGAGGCGAAATGTTCGAAGTAGAGAAGGGGGTCCATAACTCCCAACCCTTTCTGAAAGCCGAATTGGTGGGGGTTTATAAGTCCCTTTGCTTTGGCGTATCACATAATTCGGGTAGAAAGTATTTTCTCTAAAGTTTTGGACATACAGGGAAGGAGGGATATTGGTCTATAATTCTCTACATAGGAAGTGGATTTATTGGGTTTTGGGATGGGTAAAATTGTGGCAACTTTCCATTGTTGAGGGTAAGTTCCGCAGGTTAAAATTTGGTTGAACAGGTTTACAAGTCTACTTTTAAGGGGATAAGGGATATTTTTGAGGATAGGAGAATATTTTCTAGTATTTTATGTGACAAAGAGGTTATAAAAAAGTGTAAAGAATTAAAATCTTCTCTTTTGGTATTACGTATTGTATCTGGTAGGGTGCTTTCAAAATTACCTACATCTACATATACATACGTATACAATAAGTGATATATGTAAGTGCAAATTCTATTCCGAGTTACTGTATTTCGAAAACGTATCACTGTATATCAGAGCGATTGATTATATCCATCTATACGAAATGTTCCAAACGCGCGGGACGTCAGTCAAGAATTATCATATTAGCAGCATTAAAAGACACAAAGATTGTAATGCCTCGAAAAATCATTCAAACAATGCTTCGTTAGCAGCCGATTGGTGAGCAGAAAAATAGACTGGCAGGCAGCTAAACAGCAGCCAGGCAGCCAAGCAGTTGGGTAGCTGCCTAGATTGTTGGCTGCTTGAGCTGCTAACCGAGACTGCCAGTTTTATAGCAAAACGTGACTTAACAATTACGACAAATAATACTCACTATTATATAAAAAACAAACACAACAAAAGAAGTGCCAGCAGACACGATGAAAGTAAAAAAATCCAAGATGTAGGTCTAGAATCTCAGCGGATAGATGTCTTTGCTTCCAGCTCGCGCACTCAGTACCTACAGCCGATGGATGATTATCGGTCGTGGAAGTAGGTGAGTTCATTTCTCGCCAGCAGCCTAACTAAAGGGAGCAGACGAAGTCACACAAGTAGACAGCCAACAGACAGCTTGAGTGGAACTGCAGCAATGAGGTGTAGACGGCACTGTTGCTAACAATGGTAGCGCGTTTCAGTAGCTGCGGAGTATGCCCACTGCAACTAGAAAATGTTGGTTGGCAGTTGCAGTGTCATCGCCGCTCGTTAGCTGCGCGGCATTGTGATTTCAAGTAATGCTACGGTGGTAACTTGGAAAGGGGAGGTACATAGTTGTGTCTGCAAAATTTCTGAAAAATATTTGCTTTCAACCTTTATCTACTGCCAATAAGATTGACAAGAACGGCTTCTTTGCCGACCGTTTGCAAGCCGTACCTCCTGTTGCAGGAGTCGAACTCTTATCCGCATGCCGCTTGCCGCAACATTTGTAGGGCACATAAATCACAGTCAGCTTTGAAAGTTGAAACCGAAAGTATTAGTCAGTCGCATTCGCTCGGTTGTGTAATTATTTAGTGAGAAAACGAAGCGTAAAGAATTATTGTGGCTGCCGAAGTTTTGGGAATTATTTTCATCGATGGCAACCAAACGTAGGGCTGCTACAAATGACGCAGCCAACCAATTGCTGCCGTGTTGCAATGACATAAGTAAATTGTTGTAAGCGGATAAGGACAAGCTAAGGAAAATTGTTTTTTTTTATATTTCGCTATTGTCGTGGTTCTACTCTAGTAATTGCAGTTGCTTATGTTATTTAAGTGGCATAATCTTTGGAGAATTATTATGATTTTTATTGCCACACAGCAAGCCTGGCACCGTTCTGTTTAATTTTGTTACTGACTTGTTTGTGTAAAGCTGCGATTGACGTTCATTGATCTGCAATTGCAGTATTGACACGAATTCTCTTCTCTCTCTTTCTCTCACTCTCTCATAGAGTGAATGAAGTCCGATACTTTCCGAATGTTTTCAATTTTATTTGACCCAAATACCAAAAGCTATAATTTTGTTGTTGCTTTATCGCAGTTAATCATTCTCCTCTAAACTGTTCTCCAGCAAGTATTGCGTAAAGAGGCAGAAGGCATGTGAAAGATAAATTTATTTGGCAGCCAATCGACTCAGCTCTGCTGCGTTGATGATGTGGTCTTCTTCTTCACTAACTCTAACTTCAATGGTGCTTGGTCATCATCAGGAGCTAATGAAGCTTGTTGAAAGTGTTGTTAAAATAATTAACGAGTTATTTGGTGACACCCTAAAATCTGTGCCTAATGACATGCACATTGCATGCACACACGTACATATATAACAATGCTCAATTGAGTTGAATTTGAACAAGAAGCAAATATATTCGAGAAATTCTACCAATTTTCGATACCTGGACGGATGGAAGTAATATAACTAACTAAGTAATGGAAGTAATATAACTTACTAGTTCACAGCTATGAGTATAGAAATAGCACACCTATAACAAATATCCATAAAGCTCAGCTTTTTTTTAATTTATTTAACAAAAACATTTTAAAAATAAAAATAAAAATAAATAATTTGCGCGTACACTTCTGTTAGGTGTTTGGCCGAGCTCCTCATCCTATTCGTGGTGTGCGTCTTGATGTTGTTCCACAAATGGAGGGACCTACAGTTTCAAGCCGATTCCGAACGGCAGATATTTTTTTGATGAGGAGCTTTTTCATGGCAGAAATACACTCGGAGATTTGCCATTGCCTGCCGAGGGGCGACCGCTATTAGAAAAATGTTTTTATTAATTTTGCTTTCACCGAGATTCGAACCAACGACCTCTCTGTGAATTCCGAATGGTAATCACGCACCAACCCATTCGGCTACGGCGGCCGCCAACATTTGTTCTTACTTAAAATGTGAACGCAGCACAAAATTTTGACTCAGATAAATACATATATATTTAATTTAAATATATTTTTTAATTTAAATTAAATTAAATCTAGTCTTAATTTGGCCGGTGACAATGAGCAGATGCCGCCAAAGGCATCGTGTCGAAAGGGTTAAGACGATATTTCTAGACAAGGAAATTTTAATGCTGCTCCGTAGTGAAGTTGCGGTCGCCAAGGTGTTAACACTATGACTATATGGAGTATGGAATTTACCGGTGCATTTGAGAGAACACAGAGGATTGCGCATATCGCCGCACCGCTGCTCTTCTCTTCTCTGCGTATTTGCAGAGTTTCTGCACATTTTGCTTTTATTTACAAACAACTAATTTCTGCCTTCTCTCACATCCCATTTAAAATTACGCCGCAACCACATTACTCTCAGAGCACCACTTCGACTTCAAGAGTCGAGTACCACGCAAACCATCTCACTACTATATTTCATTGTTTTTTATCTTATTAGTTTAATTGAGTTTAAATGAAATAATTCTCAAGCGAGTGTGAGTTAGGCTTAGTTTCTAAGTTCCACGGCCGGTTGATGTGCACACTAATGGCACCCACCTGCAATAATTCCACGAACCGTTTGTGCACGCTTAGAGTCTGCTCTGCATTCAGATGCGGTGCTCACCATAGCTGGTCTATGCCTATTTGACCTGGTACTGCAGGAGATGTGTACAGCTAAAAACATAAAGTGCAACGAAAGCCATATGAACAACTTAAAAATGAAACACTTAAAAATGAACACCTAAAAATGGGAAAACTGAGCAGCGTACACAAGTGGCAGACACGATGTGATAGTTCAACAAAGGACAGGTGGACCTTCCGCTTCATCCCTAGAGTAAAATAATTTCTTGAAAGAGAGTACGGGGAGATCGATTACTACCTTACCCAAATCCTTAGTGGTCATGGATGTTGTAAAACATACTTTAATCGCTTTGGGCATGAATATCCTCTATACTGTGAGTATTGCGAGACAGGAATCGTCGAAGATGCAGAAGATGTGCTTTCGTATGTCATCGTTTCAGAGTACTTAGGAAAACGTTACAAGATAAACTTGCCCTTATCGTCACTCCCGAGAGTTAAGTGCCGCTGATGCTGAAGAGCAAAGATGCATAGAACGTCGTATAGCATGTGGCTGCCGTAATAATGCAACAACTTCGATACAGCGAACATGCAAGGCAAAGACGTGAACGGTAAGAAAACATGTAAGCCGTCGAACACGAAAGTGCAGGACAACTGACGATACCAGACATAGAAACTTATCTTTCTATGGTATGGACAGGAACATGTCGGGTGGGAAAGTACTGATACGACAGGGGTGGCTCTCCCATCAAAAGACCTAAACAGTGGGTGGAAACATGCAGGTGTTACTTAGGACAGTACCGGACGTTGAGTGTAGAGCTCAAACCGCCTCTAGGCGAAATACTTAACGGTGGTACCATAATTTCATAATTTCTTTACATGTTTTCGAATTCTCTGAATAAAACTTCCATATTGGAAGTAAGTTTTTAGTATTTTGAATAGTTTTGTGTTTTATCCCAGAGAATATTGATCAGTATTTAATACAGAAATATTTCTTATTTATAAAACATTTCAAACCTGTACCGCATTATTTTTCCAAGGCTACCCGCGCCCGAAGCATTGATTCGTCTTCACACAAGTGGAAGTACTTATGACAAATTTCTCATTTATTTTAGCCATACTTCCCCACGACTTTAAGAACCTGCCGTATATTTACTAATAATGATACGCATCTTCAGTTCTTTTTTTAATTTTCTATTTTTGTGTAAGCTTCTAATATATTATGTAACTACATTGTTAATGATTTTTCCGCAGTAGCAAACTTATTGAGGGATTTATGGAAGAGTTATTTTTTCGGGGAAGACAATTAAATTTTTGCTGAAACACAACTAAAATCTCTCTCCTTTCTAGAAAATACTCTGCATACTAGAGGCTATAATAATAAGTATTAGATATTATAAAGAATTCATAATATTATAATGATTTAATTTTACTGCCAGTAACTAAACCAACGTTTAAAACTTGATTTGTTTTGAAAAAACCCTTTGTATAATACGATTTGCGTTCCATTCTTTGCGTTTCACGTATTCGATGCTCGTTTATAATGTCAGGTGTACAGTAATCAACCTGTTATCTTTAGATAAGAGAAGAATTATTCAATCGCTGAAAATTGGTTCTGATATCATACAAATTGCGATTGAGTCGCCATTTTCACTCGAGCTTATTTGTTCGAATATCTCTTCCAGAAATCTCCGGAACTATGAACGGAACGAATTATAGCCATATGTATACTCATCAAATTCACTAATATCTAGGGCTTTGAAGCGGTATAATCTTCTCCAAAATTCTTTATCCCTTTCCGACCTATGGCAAATCTAGCCAACCAATTGGTATGCATTTTTGGTCCCTATCACTTTGGTCAGTGTAGAAAATAGCTAAAAAGTTTATTTCGCCGAATCTTCTGTGTATCCTTTATTTCCAAGATACGCATAATTGTTGCGTTTCGGCCTAAATACAAATAAAAATCTATAAATAAATACAAATGCACGTTGCTAGAAATGTTAATTTATTTTATTTTTATTAGGCACTTTTATTACTTTTCTGTAAAACAAATTTGTCTTTTCGCAAAACAATTTTGTCTTTTATTTAAACACAAATAAACTTTACATTTGGTACAAAATAAACGTGTGCGGGATTTACAACCAACACGCCTGCAACATCTTGCTGATGACAAATCATGCTCCTCTGGTAAATGATTGTACCTATCAAGCCTCTTATCAATGCATGGCTGTTCAGATGGTCGATATTTTTTAGATACACTTGGAGTTTCTTCTTCTTCGGTATCGGAGATATACTCTTCACGTGCCCTTTTCGCAACAGCTATCAGTTGCTCAGCTAATGCTAATCTAAAACTTAGTAAGTCATGAGAATCCGCTCGAGATTTCGAATTTATTTTGCAAGGTTCTCTGTACTGTAGCCAAGAGTTGCACCATGCAAGATCAATAAAAGGAATGAAAACTTTCAACGTCTACTTACAAGTTTTGAAAAACGAACGGTATGCCTCCATTAATTGATCACATATATCTACCCCTCCCATAGACTTGTTGTATTCTCACACTATCCTTGGAGCCGGTACTCCAGCATACCTCTTTTCCTTTTTTTCCCAGTGTTTTACATTGGAAGCGGGCCCGCAACCATAAGCTGATGATGCCAAGATTACCGCTTTGGAATCCTTCCACTGGACCACGACAATATTATCCTCGCTATGACAAAATTCTTCCATATCACCCCTTTTTATTTGCCTTTCATTGGTAAGGTGGATATTTTTTATTCTGTTCCTCATTATAGTCCCTGTAGCATAAATACCACGGTTTAGTAAAGCCTGAAGGAGTGGTATTGTCGTAAAGTATCGGTCAAAAAACACTTTTGAACCTTCTGGAAGTGTTTCAACCAAATGTAAAACGAAGGCTGGACCTACGCCTAAGTTCGTATTGGAAAGTGGTGTCGTCTTTCCTTGGTAGATTTCAAAATCGAGTACTAGCCCTTCAGATGTCGTTAATACTTCGTTCTTTAATCCCACTCCTCTAGGTTTGTTAGGAAGGCTTTGTCTCACGGGGCAACGACCAGTAAATAGGATCATTTGCTCATCTATGGAATAATTATCTCTTAGCTTTCTAGGAATGCTCCGACATACAGCTTCAATTAATGGATTAATCCTCCAAAAAACATTTGATTGTTTCCCTGCTTCTGTCACTTCATTCTCGTCCATAACATGGAGGCACTTTCGCAAAAGAAAAAAGCGATCACGGGACATTGTATCAGCAACAATTGGAAGCCTCGTTTTGGTCTCCCAGTACATGCGCAATCTTGGATAACGTATGTAGCCCATCGAAATATTTATGCCAAAGAAATCCTTTATTTTACCAATTGTAGTCTCCAGTGGTTTTCCTTTCGAAAACATATGGGATCTGTTTGTGTATTCCGCAACGCGTTTGAAAAAGTCGTCATTAAAATATTTGTAAAAATAGTATTTAGGGGACTCCACATCCATGTTAACTTCCACAGAAATGGAAGCACTCTCTTCCAGATTTATTTGAAATGGTCTTTTCCTCCAAATTTCGCGGCGATTGCTGTTTTCACTTGGTGGTTCCTCAGTACCTTCGCCATTCCCTTCGTCACTGTCATCACTTTCATCATTTGCAGATTCACTGTGCGCGCCAGGTAACTTCCAAGTAGCATCTCGAAGATCATCATCGCTACTAAAGTCCTCCAAATCCGAGTCTAATAGTGCACCCAATATTTCGTCTTCAGTCAATTGCTCTGATTCAAAAAAAAAATTTTTTTCATTAAACAAGTCCTTACACGCACAATTATGTCACTTCAAACTAAACTGGCTGTACATTAATTAACGTCACAAAAATACACTTAACTTCACTTTTTAGTTAAAACTTCTTTTGTTATTATTATGATAACACATTTTTTAAATATACATTTCTCGGTTTACACAATTTAAATAATTTTTCTAACTTACTCTTTCGATTCATTTTTGCAAATGATTGAAATCGCGAAATTCAAAATAGCGAAATTCGCGAAAAATAACGGACACAAATAACTGTTCGTTGTGTTTTTATTAAGAAAATAGCTCGCACAATTGTGTATATCAGGTTAAATTGCACTAGCGCAGATATTTTCGGAAACATTAGGATTTAAACTTACACGCACAATTGTGCGTACACGGTCGGAAAGGGTTATAAATGGATTTTACTTTTTCTTATAAGAAATTTTTAAGAAAAGTTAATGAAAGATAGCATAACGAACCCACCTCAATGCTAAACGCGCGGCACTCGGCTAAGCCCAAATAAGCAGAGCCTTAGCACACTGATTTCTGTTATATCGGGGCACTGTCCTAGACGCATGACTCTTGCGGAAGTTGTATAAACGAAGAAAAGGAAGAGACGATGTCGCATTGCTACTCTCCTGCTTTATCTATCGCTTCACGTAGACAATTTTTTTATTGAGTTAATAAATCGTAGTACTGTGTAAATTAGGAATTCTCTAAAATTTTTGAAAATTTCACATTAATTTTACGGAGGTCAGAACAAGTTCTCCATGCGGCATCACCATGTGTTATGAACCTGTGTGCGCCTCATAGTGCATAGTCGCTACAACCTAACTTAACCTAATGTGAATCCGTCAAAATACATAATATTTACCAGTTTAAAGTTTGCTGGATGGAAATTATATTTCTTTATTATATTGACGATACGCCTTTGAAAGGTTGTAACATTTATTAATTAACACATCACTTCGTCAAATGATTCGTAAGATAAATTACTAATGTCATTTAATAAGCAAATGTTTAAAATTTATCGTGTCAATGGATTTGTTAGACATGAAACATCTTTTACTTAACGATAATCTTTAATTAGCCAGGCATAGTACTAAACGTAAACGCTTACCACCTGGAGCAAATCAATCAACTCTGACCACTATCAGGTGGAGTATTAATACGTAATGCAACGTACATACATAATTTTCTATCCAAACATCCAACAGACAATATTAAGCTTTGAAGTAAAATGCAACAAAGAAATAAAAGCGTTGTTTGGATACTAGGCAATTTAAATGGCCAACACTTGTCCACGAATGGAAGCCACACCTAGGCAATTGAAAATAAACAGCCGTCAGGAAAACAGACATA
This sequence comes from Anastrepha ludens, assembly GCF_028408465.1. Taxonomy (NCBI): domain Eukaryota; kingdom Metazoa; phylum Arthropoda; class Insecta; order Diptera; family Tephritidae; genus Anastrepha; species Anastrepha ludens. The sequence continues at coordinate 78,420,869 of NC_071502.1, forward strand.
GTCACAAATATTAAAAGATTAGCCATGATTATGTATACAAATAAATAGAATATAACCAGTACCATTCGTCCCACTGCAGCCTAGGCGGTGGCAAATGCCGATGCGGTGAAACTCGAAATCCACAAACTAAACAACACTCTGCCAATTATACGAGTACTCCGGCGGTTGGGCGGCACTGCGACTGGTCCAGCACTGGATGGGTGCATGTGGGCAGAAGTAAGAATTCGAAGCACAGATTGGTCAGTGGGTCGCGTGGCAAGTTTATTTTTCGTTTATGGTTATGGCGATGGCGATAATCGCTTTGAAGACGTAAAGTTAAGTTGGTTTTCGCATTCACCAAATTTTGCAAAAAGTGATAGTGTTTATACAATGGAATGGGAATTCCATAATCCATCGGCTGAAGTTTGGTCCAAGTGTAATTGATGTGTGTATATATGCGCGTATAGGTGTTTAAATTCCATTAGTTTAGTTTATTATTATTTTTACAATTTGTTAAGCCTCTATAGATTGGACATAAAGCATGAAATTGCAGAGTAACTTTTTTTCTGCCTGAAAAAGCTTGTTATAAAAATTATGGTATCGGCCGTTCGCCATAGAGCACCATAAAACTGTAGGTCTCCCCAGCTTGTGGGAGAAACATAAAGACACACCATATAAATTGAAGGGAAAGCTCGACCAAATGCCAAATAAAGGATTATACGCATGTACATTAGGATGCAACAAAAAAAAATTCTTGATGCTACCTCCTAATATTGCCCATTGGGGCAAAAAATTAAACACCTATTTTAAAACGTTTTATTTTATTTAATACTTACGTTTGCCGCCAAAATTACCATCGAATTCCCGTGGTTTTGCACGTTTGTCTAATTGCAATGACTTGGTGCAGTACCTAAACAATAAGGGATTTATAACCATTGGTTATGCAGATGACATATCTGTTATAATAAAAGGAAACCATGAGAGGACACTAACAGACTTAATGCAAAATGCCTTGAACGCAACATGGGAATGGTGTAAAAAGGAGGGGCTGTCGATCAACCCTAAAAAAACCACAATAATCCCCTTCACAAGAAAAAGAAAGTTAGAGTTTCCTGCATTGAAAATAAATGAAACAGTGATAGAACTAAAGGAAGAGTCAAATATCTAGGTTTAACCTTAGATAAAAAACTCACCTGGGAATCACATATAAATAATATAACAAAAAAAGCCACGAAATCCTTGTGGACAACCAAACAATTACTAGGGAGATCCTGGGGCCTCAGCCCTAGTATGGCACTCTGGATATACACCCAAATGGTTAGACCAATCATATTGTATGGGGCACTAGTATGGTGGAGCAAATCTATCCAACAAACAGCGATAACCAAACTGGGAAAAGTACAAAGGCTTGCTTGCCTATGCATCACAGGGGCTATGAGAACTACCCCAGCAGCTGGCATGGAAGCACTCCTTAATCTCCCAAAATTTGCGAAGGAAAATTAAATAATAGGGAGCCGTAAACATTTTATACCAAATTTACGGAGAATTTCATTTTTTTATGAGAAAAGCGTTTGTGGCACGAGCAAGTATTACATAAACAAATTAAAAAATAATTTTTCTAATCAGAAAAAAATGTATCCTTCTTTGATCTACGATACACTAATGTACGTATAGAGTCCATACATAGTCAAAGATAAATAAGTATAACTTTGAAAATTTATAAAAATTAAAAAAAATGGCTACATATTTTACTGAATGCGTGCAAAGACTCTCCTGATCATCTGAATTATCGGGACAATTTTAAACCCTAAATGGACGGTCATAAGGGATGTGGCATAAGGAAAACAAACATTATTGTCTGGTTAATTCGTGGAAGAATTTCTACAAAACAACCGAGCTTAGCTTAAACATTTAAAATACACAGATATGCTTAGTAAACTGCAGAATCTGCTTAAGGGTATAAAAATTAGTAAAAACACAGTCTAAAGTCCAAAACTTAATACCGAAAAATAGTTTAGAGCTTGTTGAAGCGCTGCGAATATGATTATGCAACTGATGTGGCGTACTCAGCCGACGATGACGCGGACGCTACTGCCCACTGGCTGTTGCTGGTCGCGATACTCACCGGAGCTTTTTTACTCTAAAACAGTCACCACCTCTGACTCTATTTGCTGTTGTACCACTCATTCAGCACCACGTTGACTGCGTTTTTGTGGGTCTGTCCATCTGCCTTCGGCCTACGTTTGTTTCTGGCTAGTAAGTGCTGCTCGTTCAATATGATTATATCACTGCTATGCAAACGGCGGATCCGTCGACGTTTCGCCGAATGAGTGATGCGAGCGTCCGCGCTATGCCTTTTGCATCTTCTTTCAGCCGCTCACTTCGTCTATTTGTCTACTAAATACTTATACACAACTACCAAGTACTTCGTTAATCTGACCGTCTGACTATTTGTCTTTAGTGCAAAGCGAAGTGTGTATGTGTGCCTATATATGTATATTTATATAAGTATGTTTGTAGGTATATTTTCGCTTGGATAACAATAGTGAAACTACATGAAGCTCCTCGTCGTGTGCACTGTAGCCCAGCGATGTTTTTGGCTGGCGTTGACTGGACATTTCTTTTGACGCTCGATGGAATTGCCGGCCAGAGAGTTACTCTTTATATGACGTGAATGTTAGTGCCTTGCGCTGTGTACGGTTTACTTATATTTATACATATAAGTGTATGTATGTTTATATAGTTTAAGTTTGTGTCAGTGACAATAAATGTGTTTGTGAGAGCGCGCGTTTGTCCATTTAAATAATGCTTTGACCTAAATTTCCAGAGCTGAGCCACCTTAACAGTAACAACAACAAAAAATGTTAGCAGCAAAGTGCTAGTGACAACAAAAAAAAACGCTTGCAGAAGTGAAAAAAGCATAGGCCAATGCAAAAAAATAAAATAAAAGAAAACAACGCACAAAGCGAATTGGAAAAAAAAATGTTGGAACGAAAGGAATAACGATGAAATCGAATACGAAAAGAAACAAAGAAAAAACGATAAAATGTGAACTATGCATCGTTGCAGTCTTTTTTTTTTATATAAAACCTTTAAAAAACACAAACTCGCTTTTCATAGCATCGCCAGTATTAAAGCAGATCAATCAAGTCTTCTCCTATGGGAATAATGAAATTGGGCAAACCGAAGTTTAGATCTGCTTTCTTTTGGTGATTAATCTAAATACTCGAATATGAGGGTGGCCGCATATCCGAGTGCAAAGGCACGCTCTCAAAAAACTGTCAAGACTTAACCTAGAACTATAGGGTGGGCCATGTAAAATTTGCTTTTTGAATCGGCTATAAAAAAAAAAAACAAATCAATATTTTTTCAAACTTTTTTTTTATATCGTTCAAATGACTGCCACGACTGGCTCTACAGTAGGCCATTCGATCAACCCAATTTTTAAGCACATTTTCGATTGTTTGGGCTCCAATTTGATGAATGGCAACTTCGATTTCGTGTTTTAAAGCATCAATCGTCTCTAGATGGTTCGCATAGCATTTGTCCTTAACGGCTGCTCACAAAAAATAGTCCAACGGGCTTAAATCACAGCTCCGAGGCGGCCAATTGATATAGGAATTTCGGCTGATTATTCGGTTTTCAAAAACGGTAGCCAAAAGTTCGAGTGTAACTTTGGCAGTGTGACAAGTTGCACCGTCCTGTTGAAACCAAATGTCCTCCATGTCAACCTCTTCAATTTTTGGAAACAATTCGTTGAGCTTGTCAAAATGAGCTTCATCAGAAAAGATGATTTTTCGGTAAAAATGCTCATGCTTGATCAAACGATTTTCTGCCCATTGAGCGAACCGAAAACGCATTGGATGGTCATTAGGTTTCAGTTCTCGCGTCAACTGAACTTTGTAAGCCTTCATACCGAGGTCTTTATGCAAAATTCCCCTCAAAGAAGTGCGTGAATGGTTCAATTCTTGGGAACGATGACGAGTTGAGGTTGTTGGATGTTCACGCACATTTTCGGCTACAGCACCAATGTTTTCGGGTGTACGCACTATAGGAGCACGTTCACGTGTTGTTTTATCCATCCACTTTCGTGAACACGATTAATAAATTGACCCACAAACTGTCTTGTTGGCAAATCTTTTTTTTGGATTTTTTTTTTCAAATTTCTCACAGTTTGAGCAGAAAACTCACCACTTTGGAAATAGGTTTTCAATATTTCCCAATTTTGTTCAAGCGTAGAGCGTCCCATTTCGTAAATGTCAAACCTTTAAGTAAATTATGAACACATTTGACATGTCATTTGTGTTACCATTCTCAAAAAAATAGGTGGTTCAAAAAGCAAACGCTATATTTCCCACCCTGTATATCTCAAAGTTAAAAAAAGTCAATTTACTTCTTATAATAATCAAGTCCACAAATAAATCAATATTCAGAAATATTTAAGACCATATCCATAATTCTTGAATCAGTTAACATGAAATCACTCTATTATGAAAATTCCATTATAATATCAATAAGTGAGGGGTACATCTTTTTTTAAAACTTAAAACGCCATTTTTGCCGCTCACCTTCTTACATATTTAAATAACCGTTTATTTGAGGAAGGTTGTTCAGAAAAAAAAAAAAAATACAAAAACCAAAAACAGTTTTTAAAACCCAAAATAAGCGTTTTGTTTCACAAAACTGGACGAAATAATGAGCAACAAAATTTTTGAAAGAATCGGAGGTTACTTTTATCACTGCAATGAATCCATCCCAACTTTGTATATACCTATAAATCTTATTAAACTTTATTGCGCAGTCATTGTGTTTCTGTAGAAAATTTTAACCCTCTGAAAACACTTTTAACACTAAACCTACCAGTACCGGTCAAATTGACCGTTTTCAAACTTTTGTAAAACTTATTCATTTTTAAACTTTATAATACCGTTATCAAACTACATATATGACAATTCTTAGAATATGCATATAGTATTTTTTCACTCTTTACTTCTAGTTATTTTTTCTATTTTCCAAGAAAAGTGTATTATGTGACCCACCTACCGCGGTCGGTCAATATGGCCGGTGAATTTTGTATAGTTACCTCAGAGTCGGTTTCAAATGAAAGAGTAAACAACAATAGTAAAATGTACTAAGTTCAAAATATAACACAATAGAAATAGAAAAAAGCAACAAACGTATCACGGAAACTATTAGATTTTATAATGTGGTGATCCAATGGCAAGGAAATACTGCATGAAGTCGAAAAATTCTAGGTGACCACTTCAGGTATTTTTCAACATTTTGGACCTAGCCGGAATAAATGCCAGAATTTTGTATAAAGCAATGATGGGTGAAAACATTTCCAGACAGAAATTTTTGTCTCAGTTTACTGCAGAACTTGGCGATGCACATAAAAATCGCAATAAAAAAAGCGTTTACCAACACTGTCCACATTTTCCGCTTTGTCCGTACGAAAAATTTGACAAATAAAAGTTATAAAACAACAAAGATCTGTTCGAATTTCGAAAAATATGGTTCCGGCAAATGCACATTTCAAACATAAATAATTTGTAAACAATGTGAAGAACCGAATAAAGTATATTATATATACATAACATTCTATATAAAAATTTCATTTTATTTGCTTTTTTATAAAGAATTTTAGAAATTATATAAAGATCACTTTGGACGAAACTTCGTGAAATTCCATCCAAAAGTAGTTGATATGCGTGGAAATACCGGTGGTGGGCGCGAAGGGATTGAGCAAGATCAACATGTCATATACCGTGAAATTGCGACGCCATTGGCCATTAGTGTGACGAACATCAATAAAACTTTACTTGATCATCTATTGGTAAAAAATGTGTGTTCGCAATGGATCTCACACAACGTCAAAGTGATTCGAAAATTAGTTCAAACGATTGAAAAAGTATTTCGATTATCATCAGAATATTTTGATAATATTGTATATTAGTAAAACCGGTTTCAATCATGGTTCAATTGTTAGGTCAGAAATATAAATAACAACCCTCGTATATCGTTTTTTTTTTGTTGGGACAACTAGCAAGTGCAGCACTCAGACATTAATTAAGTCCCTTGTACTACACTTGGATTCCCTTTTAATTTTCTTTAAATCTACCCGATCTCCGAAGAAATCTGAGTAGATCTTGTGGTGCCAAGGAGCTAACGCTTCTTAACACATCAGTGCCAAAGACCTCAAACCTGATTCGAGCGAAGGCGGGGCAGACACACAGGAACTGGCCCGCCGTCTCATCCTCCTCTTCACAAGCTGGGCAGAGCACACTGTCTGAGATGCCCAACCTTTCCATGTGCTTCGCCCACAGAAAGTGGCCCGTCATTAGTCCAACCAGCCGCCTGCACTCCCCTCTGCTTAATGACAGAAGAGTTTGCGACAGTCGATCGGACATGACAGGTAACAATAGTTTAGTCCATCTGCAGCCTCTCTCAGCCTGCCAAGCTCGCTTGTGGGTGGTAGTTACCCATTTGCTATCCGTGGCTGTGATGGCCGCGGAGGGGAGTGGCAAAACGTTAATGTTAAATATGAAAATTTTCGTATAGAGTTCTCAAAGTGCACCGCCAGATTTGTTAATTTTTGAAGTGAAACTTCTTTAGGCGCGTCGGGGGCCCCAAGGCAGATTGAAAATAGGCGAGTGAAACGGTAAGTTCGGAGCGTTACCGAAATCCGTCAAATGGGCGGGGCCAAGGAGCAGCTGCTCCTTCCCACTCTCGCCTATTCGCTCTCTCTGTCGCTCTCTCGCATCGCAAGCGCTGAACGATGTGAGGGAGCCACCGAGACACGCCGTCTCTCCCCTTCTCTCTCGAATTTCGAAATAATATGAACTGAAATGTATATAGCACACAAGTAAGCATTGAAGTAGACTGGCGACATGCAGGCAACCGACAACGGGTATTATAGATAGCCATAGCCCGTGCAAATGAGTGCTGTGTGTGAGTATCAGATAAAGCGCCGATTGAATGTGTGTAAGCGGGAAAGCAATAAGAAACTGCTGTGAAGTAAATAGATAGGTAAATAAATAGGTATGGAGGAGACGAAGCGATACAATGAGTGCGTTTGCCAAACGAGTGACGATAGTTGAAGTAGAAGGTTGTAAAATGACATTTCAACCGTTTCGGTGATCAAAGCAAATTGATTAACGCGCCAAAAGTAGGCAAAAAATACCATTGGAAGTGCAAAGAAATGTCAGCGTCAAGTGCAACACTGCGCCCAAGTGTCAAATTTGAAGCTAATAAGGACAACAATAAATAGTACAAATTTATGTGGAGTGATATAGAAAAAAAAAAATGAAAACCTGAATTTAACACGAGAGAGGGGGGGGGGGAGATCTAAACCGGGGCTCCCATGCATGGAACAACCAACTTAGAAGTTTCACTTCTACCGTGCGTGAGTCTGACAGACCCTAGTTTTTTTTTTGGCATTCAAATACAAAAAGCTATTGTAATAAAATTGCAAAAAATTGTCCTTACAAAAAAAAAAAATGGAAAAAATGTTTGTTCCAAAAAATTGAAAAACAAAGATTTAAAATACCGGCCCAACCATTTTTCCCTATCAGATCAGTAGGGCGACAATTACCATTTGACCAAACAATATTTTGCTGCTTTTATTTCGGAGAAGCTCTGCTCCCTTTGCCCACTTTTGCCAATAAAAACAAAAAAATTTTCAAACTTTTTAACAGCCCATAATGCACAGAGTCTTGCTTTGTAAACCCCTTCGGAGCTCGGTCTTCATTAAAAGCGTTAATTTTTTAGTAGTATCTTCACCTAATCAGTTTTACGCTCAATGACAAAGCGCATTAACGTCATAACACGTGATGGTATAAAATTCGGTGCATTTGTAGAGGAAAATTAACACTGCATTTCGCTGCTTTAGTTTTCCTTTCGCTTTCATTGGCGCGTGAAGTGCCGAAACAACCGAGAATTGCCTGCAGACAAAAATAGCCACGAAACCATAAAGCCAAGAAGTGATCATTCATTCAAGCATAGGTGGTTATAGAAATACCACTCGATTGCTGCTACTGCAATCAACAGTTGTACTGGAATGTAGACAAGATTTTTTCCCTTGCATTTACTAAATTTAAAGTTTTAATGGTGACCAGCCAAGCTGCAACTTTACAAAACCGTAACCGAACTGAACTGAAATAAATGGAAATCCCCGTAAGAGAAATACCGAATTGGTGCAAAAACAGAAGTATAACAAAAAGAATCAAAATGATACTTTACTGCAGAATTGTTTCCATAGAAGCAGCGAAACGGTAAGCGAAAAGAAATACAACAAAGCTCACAGTGCTAAATAACTAAGTATTATCAGGTGGTGAGTCAGATATTTCCACATGTGTATTTATTCATATGTCTTCCATCAACGAAATGGGATAGTTGAAAACTATGAATAGTAAAAAGTCCGCAGGCCCTTGTCTGAAGATATTGTTATACTATGCATTTGATCATATGTATGCATGCCTCCATGTCAGCTGACTTATGGTACTGTCAAAGTGAGACAAGTGCTGATGAACTGCATCACGAAAGATAAAATGACACCAAAAGGCAACAACAAACATATCAGACAATCTCATTAGATAGAAAAGCCATAGCTGCAGGCAACAATCGACTAAACCGCAGACAGCAGCAAAGACAAAATTCAAATCTTGTAGAGTTTCGACAAGTAACTACGATAAAGTAAAGATATGTTTAGTAAAGCAACAACAAGAAAATCAGCACATTACAGGTACATACATACGGCTTAACACGTAAACTACAGCAGCAACAGCGATGCGCTGCAACTAATTCCAGCCTGAGAGTAACTGGATCAACGTATCGGCTGCCAATGAAAGATCCAGCAAATATGCAAACGAGTAGTAGTTGAATGGGAGATTCGACACTCATAAGAACGACAAAATCTGCAACTCAGAACAAGAAGTAATTCTTTGAGAGGCAAAAGTGCTTGTACCACTTCTGTACTTGTAGTATTAACTTATAAAACTGCAGAAATAACAAATGATGAATAATTTTTTTTTTTTAACTTTTCTCAATGAAATACAAGTTTATCGTATTTTAAATTTGATTAAAAATAAAAAAAAATAAATAATTGGCGCGTACACTTCTGTTAGGTGTTTGGCCGAGCTCCTCCTCCTATTTGTGGTGTGCGTCTTGATGTTGTTCCACAAATGGAGGGACCTACAGTTTCCAGCCGACTCCGAACGGCAGATATTTTTATGAGAAGCTTTTTCATGGCAAAAATACACTCGGAGGTTTGCCATTGCCTGCCGAGGGGCGACCGTTATTAGAAAAATGTTTTTTTTTTCCGAGATTCGAACCAACGACGTCTCTGTGAATTCCGAATGGTAATCACGCACCAACCCATTCGGCTACGGCGGCCGCCTTAACTAAAAACTAAGAAGGTCATCTGGTCGGTACACCACTTTATCCCATCACAACCGGTCTTGTTCCTCTAATAGCACCTCGGCTTCCAGGCTGTCTACCGCAGCTGGCTCATTATAACTGACGTACTCTCCAAAAAGTAGTTCAAAGTAGAAAAATCATGCCATGTGTCTCAGGCAACCAAGTGAGGTCATCAAGAGTTCGCCTCAACAAAGTATGGTTCCACATATTATATGCCACTGTATATTATGCAGGAATCGCAGGAATCATGTAAAATAAAAGAATGATTAGGTGGACCACGCATGGATATTAACGTTTGAAGTTGGTTTCGTTGGGTCCTTAAAATGGTTGTACTGTATTATATTATATAAGTAGCCGAGTGGATACATGCGTGAACACAATGCGCTGAGTCCGATTTCGAAGCTTATTGTGGATATGAGACATAAAATTATGGAAAAAGTTTTTTCTTCTGGCAGTGGACCCTCATCAGGTAAAGGCAAACCTCCGAGTGTATTTCTGCTATAAAAAAGCCTCTCATAAAATCATATTCCATTTGCACTTAGGCAAAATCAAGACGAACACTACAAATTGGTGAAGAACCTCGGCCAAATACCTAATAAAGGGCTATTCAACTTAGGGGAAATGCATATTAATTGAAAATTTTGATGTATTTTGTTATAAATTGCAAAATCTTTGTGAGTTTTGCACAAAATTAGACACTGTACTCTTATAAAAATGTAAAAAAATTAAATACAAAAAACACATATTTAAAACTTGGTAACTCGCCGCGCTGCTATTATATTGAAATTGCATTTGTGACGAAGTTTGATGTGAATTAAGAACATAATTTAAATTGTTTTACTTAAAGGGTAAGCAAGAAAGCACATTTTGTAAGTAATAATCCAATTAATGTTGTTTAAAGATTAAAATAGTTTTAGTTCCGGTTTTGTTATGGTAAAATAAATAATATTCCGAGGGCGGATCCGTAATGGTAGTAAATTATATAATCAAAAAATATTTTTGAAATCAAGGAGGATGTAAAACGCTTTTCTTTCAAAAATTTTACCTTCAGTTCAACATTTCACCTAATGTCTAATTACCAATCCATAGCGAGCCAACTTTCGACTTTCGGATACGCCAAGATACATACATACGAAATTCGATAATCAATAAATCAAACACAAATGCAAATACTTTTAAGTTATATAATAATAATTAATAGTCAAGTTATTAAATTGGTAAAAATCATCAAAATCGAGCTAGTTCGACGAAGACTTTCTAATTAAAAAGTAAATATTGCAGCGTACTAGCGCTTCCTCAGTTTTTAGAGCACTGGAGGGCTCATCAACACCCAGCGCATTGTGCAGGTAGGCCTCAAAATAACATAAAAAACTTTTAATTTTCCATCCAACACGATGTGACGACGTGAGTAAAATAGCCAATAAAACTGGTAAATGCGTGAATATATTTAAAGAAACAAGTGGACAATTTGTCTATGTAGGTGGGTAGGTGTGTAATTTACATATGAAACAAAATTTGGTATGGTTGAAAAGTGCAAGTTTTTCTAGTGAGTAGTAAATATAGCTTTTGTTGTTGCTGTTGCTGTTACGTGTGGTCAGGTGTTGAAGCGTTGTCCATAGGTATTTTTCGATTTATTATTGATTCCGCTTGTGCATCAAAGTAGTTGGCTTAGCGCAGGTTTAATTTGAGCCAAAAAATTCACATGTATGTAGATGCGTGTGTGTGTTGAGTCGCCCTTTATATGGGCCACAAAACTGCGTGTGCGGAGCGTAAACAAATTCGGCTGAGTACGGATATAAAGAAATTTTGCCAAAACCTTTTCGTCTTCATGCAAAAAAACACACACAAAAACGAGAAAGAAATAACGCACAACGTGCAGAGAGAACTCGTTTTATATGAGTCGAAGGTATGCACACGAGTAAGTAGTTATAATAATTACTATCAAAATTTAATTACAAAAAAGCGGGAGAGAGCCAGCTGCCAGAGCGAATAGTTACTCATCAGATAATCAAATATGCAAGACGGGCCATGGCATGAAAACAATTTTTTGCTGAACTGATTTTAATTTTTAAAATGTAAACACAAAAATTTGAAATTCGCTCACACAATTTTAGATATCAAAAAGGACACTGGTGTACAAGGTTGAATTCAAGTGAGGGGAAGCCTCTTTAAGAGTTTTAATTCGAATGTAATATGTGAAAGCTGGCTGTGTAGAAAAGAGGGATTATCAATCAATCCTTCCAAAACCACTATTATCCCAGGGTTCTAAATATACCCACACTGGGAATAAATGGAATAGAGGTGCCTCTAAAGGCAGCGGTTAAATATATATCACTTGGGAGGCCCACTTCAGCTCAGTAATAAAAAAGACAATGAAAAACCTTTGGACAACAAAACAAGTCTTGGGTAAATCCTGGAGTCTGAACCTAAAATGACCCTCTGGATCTATACCCAAATGGTAAGACCTATTGTACTATATGGAGCTTTGGTATGGTGGGGTAAAACAAATCAAACTATGTAATGCATTTTGACATTCATTTACCACTTTGATTTGTGAATTCTGGGGTATTTTGACAACTATTTAAGAATGTTCGTTTACTGCTCAATGTCTATCCATTAGACTGTATCACCTTACAAAAAAAAAAAGGTACAGGTGAGTATGAAACATGTTTATAAGACAATTTCGAAAAACAAAGTTTTTTATTTGAACGAAAGGGTCACCTTTTTATATTTGTCCTTATATTATATCGTATTTACACTCGGATCTTAAAGTATGATGTTCTTGTCTTGTCTCGAGCACATAATTTATTTTGTTTTAAAGTTACTACGCTTCGGGCACCCTGTTCGAGTATTTATCCACCAGATCACAGTTCCTACATCATGACATACCCCCCTTATCTAAGTAAATTAAAGCTCAGCAAAAATCCTTAAGATAAAACGAAAAATGTAAAGTTCAAAAGAAACTAATTTTTTTCTAAGTTGCTTTGCAAAAATACTTTGAATTCAAGGGATATTATAAAATTTCTGAAAAGAATACACTGGTTTTAGGGGAGATAGGTCAAGCTCTGAGCCTGAATGTGTTCCACAGGGCAACCGCGTCAACCTAACCCAGCCTACGGGTGTACGTCGAATTTCTTTTGGTGCGGTCTATTGTCTATGCTTCCTATTCAACTTGAATCATGCGGCTTTTCAAATCAAGGTTGGTTATACGAGTATTTGTGTGTGCTGTTTGTAAAAAAAATTGTCAGTCAACTGAGTTCAGGAAGTCACTGTACAGTCATGTTCACGAATAAATAACTCAACTACGAAAAAATTAAGTCTTACGTGGGAAAATTGGCAAGGTGCGTTATTTAACACGAATTTGCTTTAACACTACTTAAAAAGAAAAAAAAATCTTGTTTTAACACGATTTTCAATAGTTTATAAAATTTTCTTGAACCTCATAAAGCAAGTATAGTGGGATTTTTCGACGCATCTACGAATCGTTTAAATTAGTCTCACGAAGAGTCTCTCAGACTCGGTAGATTTTGCTCTCGTCCTTTAATAATTTATTGCTTATAATATATTTAATGAATTATTGTAAAATGTGTAAGCACGAAATAAATTCTTAAGTGAACTCTAAAAATAATTTTTAATATTGTTTTCACCTAATTCTCTTTCTACTCGAATTTTTTGGAAACGTATCTCTTGAGTAAAAAGAGAATTAGGTGTACCTTGAAAAAGACATGTTAATGAGGGTAGATGGGCAAAGTTTAATAAATATTAAACTTTATTGAGGAAGTTGGGTTCAGAAAACTACTCTAAATACTCTGAAATTACGAAAGGGACGCAATAGTTCTCTCGGGTCGCAGTGCTAAATATATATACATATAATTGGCACGTACACCCTTTTTGGGTGTTTGGCCGAGCTCCTCCTCCTATTTGTGGTGTGCGTCATGATGTTGTTCCACAAATGGAGGGACCTACAGTTTCAAGCCGACTCCGGACGGCAGATATTTTTATGAGGAGCTTTTTCATGGCAGAAATACACTCGGAGGTTTGCCATTGCCTGCCGAGGGGCGACCGCTATTAGAAAAATGTTTTTCTTAATTTTGGTGTTTCACCGAGATTCGAACCAACGTTCTCTCTGTGTATTCCGAATGGTAATCACGCAGCAACCAATTCAGCTGCGGCGGCTAGTAATAATGATAACCTGAGTCAATACATCACAATCCTATATTGTTAAATTTACCACATAAACTGATCTGCAGATAAATTCAGGCGACCTGATCTTTATGGGTACCGCAACGTCTTATCGTGTCATGACCTCTTCAGTTTGCGTATTAAGTGATTATTCGTAAATAATTTAAATAATCGTACACTATAAATGCTTTATATTCACCATTTTCAAAGTCTTCAGCGATGATGAGATGAAAATAAATAATGGAGAAGCATCTTTACATAATCCAAATTACTTTATTGCAGCTTGTGTTTGAAGTAAGTCACAAAACTCATATTACAAGAAATTGGTGCAACTCTTATCGAGTTCGAATCCATTGGACTTTTCCACATGAATTATTATAATTATTACGAGTCCATAAGTTAGGGCAGGTTAAGTTTGCCACTCAGATTGTATTTCATTAACCCAAAACTAAAATTCGAAATAATAAAAATGATAGTAAATTGACCCAGCGAAATGGAGAAGTAACTAAAAAAGGAAATTGGAATAAAGAGCCGCATCCGACATTCAACCTCTATTTATAATCAAAGCATATTTTTATATGCAGACAAACATTTGTATATAGTAAATATACATAAATACAGGTAAGCATAATAATAACTGATGATGTTGTCGACGAGATACCCACATTTTAAATTCAAATTAGGGGAATGTCATCCGTGTAACGGTTAACCAAAATATACATAATATTTTGTTATAAAAGTAATGCTAATGATTACGAATGTGATGTAATCGATCGAACGAAAAGAAAACGTAGCAAACACAATAAAAACAAAACGCGAAAGCAACGAATTTTTGACAGCTTTCAAACGTGGAAAATTATAGATGCACGCATCCCGCCAAATAGACACGAACTAAACATGATTGCACCACAAAAACAATGAAATGGCTAATATGTATAATATGTACAAACTGGTAGCCGTGACTAAACACATACATACATACGTATATATACATACAAATATGCATACATTTGTTTAGTGGTTATACTTCATCAGAGACACGGATTCATTGGTTTGTTATACATACATAGATACATATGTTTGTATGTAAGCACCAGTATACGAATTAGCAATGGCCCAGTCGAGATGGGGAGAAACGAATTGTGCGTCCCACTCACCATTCACAAAGTGTTATGTTAATTTTGTCGTGGCATACAATTTGCCGCAAATTTGTAGGGATGCACCAGACCATTTTCGTCAAGGAGCAAAGGATAAAAATGAGTCTAGAAAGGGTCCATAAAATCAATTTTAAGCAGAATTCTTTTTTTAATTTTTGCTGAATCATTGCTGATCTTCTTCTTCTTAATTGGCGCGATAACCGCTTACGCGATTTTGGCCGAGTTTAACAAAGCGCGCCAGTCGTTTCTTTCTCATGCTAACCGGCGCCAGTTGGGCACACCAAGTCAAGCCAAGTCCTTCTCCACCTGATCTTTCCAACGCAGAGGAGGTTTTCCTCTTCCTCTACTACCACCAGCTGGTACCGCATCGAATACTTTCAGAGCCGGTGCGCTTGTATCCATTCGGCCGACATGACCCAGCCCATATAGCCGCTGCATCTTTATTCGCTGCGCTATGTCTATGTCGTCATAAAGCTCTTTCAGCTCATCCTTCCATCGCCTGCGAAATGTCCAAGACTCTTGCGCAGAATCATTCTCTCAAACCTTCCAAGCGTCGCTTCATCGGATGTTGCCATCGTCCACGCTTCTGCGCCATACGTTAGAACGGGCATGATGAGAGTCTTGCAGAGTGTTAGTTTTGTTCGTCGGGAGAGGAATTTACTACTCAATTGCCTACTTAGTCCGAAAAAATCGATGACTGGTGCATGGGACAAGGTCTTTCAGTCAATCCGAACAAAACCACCGTAGTCTTGTTCACGGAAAAACGGAAATTGGATGGACTTAGTCTTTCAACACTGAAAGGTGTGACACTTGGCCTTTTTGATAAAGTTAAATATCTGGGAGTCATCTTGGATAAGAAGCTCACTTGGGAGGCGCACGTTTCACTGAAGGTGAATCGCCCATGAAGGATGTTTCAGCAATGCCGAAGAGCTTTTGGTAACTCCTATGGATATACACAGCACTTATCAGATCAATCATCACTTACGCCTCTGTGGTGTGGTGGCGACGGAGCATGGTTAAGTCCACACTCCGGGAACTATACAGGCTACAAAGAAGCGTATGTTTATGCATTACGGGTACCATGAGTTCAACCTCTGGCGCGCCGCGGCGATGCTCTTAATGATATGCCTGATCTTAAAATACAACAGGAAGCAATAAAAGCAATGTGTAGACTCCATAAATATGGTTTCTGGCCCGACGGAACTTCGGGACACAGAGAAATCTTTAAGATGCTATCTGAGTAGTATCCACTGTTTTTGGCATCTAAAGATGAATTGATACAGATAGTTTCATTTGGAAGGAAATTTGATGCCATATGCCACATTTCCATTACATGACAGATTGCATTCAGGGAGTTTTGACGGATATTTTCTTTGCCGATGAAAATGGAGCGGGAAACAGATAGGAGTTTTCAGTGACAGTCAGACTGCACTGAAGGCCTTGGAGAGCGCGAAGCAAACCTCAAGGATTATTCAAGAATGTAAGAAGAAGCTTAATTCTGCCGTAAGACAGAACAGGCCTTTGCTAGTGCAAGGCAACGAATTTTTGGGTTCCGATGCCGTTAGAATGAGTAATACTCGTTCTCTAAAACTGGAGGGTATTTACAGATTTACCAAAGAATCTGGAAAATTCTCACAGGACTAACTATCTCTATCTCTGTCTCTATTCTTTCCTATCTCTTTCTCTAATACTTTTTTCCTTTCCTCCTTTACTATCTACCCTCTTTCCAGAGCTCTAAATACAATGGGTTTTTTAGCCCCAGTGTTTTGGGAGTCACCAAGTCTTGGTGCTCCTTAACTCGACCTATTCAAATTTCAATTTTGATTTCAAGCAAAAATGCTTTGTATACATTTTAGAACTAACCAAGACAAACTGTGCATTAAATTTTAAACTTAATCTTTATGTCACGCCTAGGTGGATAACCAGTATTGTACAAGGTGGCGCAAAAGTAATCACCCAATTTTGTTTTTGAATCATTTTTTTGCTGATTATAAAATAATTATTTTGCGTGATGGAAATCTTTATTTGATCTTTACGCGCTCCATTGCTTGTCTGTTTTTTATATTGCAGTCGTCTAATTCACAAATACCAAATATGACGGACACCATTTGCAAAAATTATAAATTTTTCGATGGGGGTGATTAATTTTGCGCCATCTTATATAAACAACTCGAGAAAGAGAAAAAGCATGGCTAATAACAGCAATTAAAGCTATCAAAAAACCAAGGCCTTAATAATTTGAAATTAATAAACAGCCAGTAGTCGCTGGGAACTAAATCTGTCGAATACGGTGGATGTGGGAGCAATCCAAAGTTCAGTTCACGTAGTTTTTCCCATAGTTTTAATTGACTTGTGACATGGGGCATTGTCTTGATGAAACAAAACTTGCTTCCTGTGCGGTACTCACTTTGAAGAGAGCTTTCTCGTAGACAAAAGCTCATGCAATGTAAAACCAACACATTCTTTTGATATCTTTACGATGTCAGCTAACTCACAATTTCACTTTTCGATCATCCAGAACGATTTTGTGGATTTTTTTGATGTTTTCTGGTGTTACCGCCTCATAAGAACGTCCACTGAGTAGTTGTGCATCATCGGTGCCTCTATGACCACGTTCGAAGTCAACAAACCATCGGATTATAGTTGTTTCTGATGGAGCGGAGTCCCCATAGCTTTGCTTGAACGGTATTTTTGCCCATTAAGAAGCTGTGTAAAATTAAAATACGAAATTCTTTGTGATCCATTGTTTTGAAAATAACATAAGTGGTTTCACTCTTACCACAAAAACTCCCAAACTAATGAATAAAATATCATGAAATTGTCAGCTGTCTTTTTAAGGTTAGTATTAACTGAAAGAGAGGTGAATGCACTGAAACTAGTGCCATCTATGTGTTTGGCCCGGGACTTTTCAGCCCGTATGTATACACGCTATGGGAGTGAACTGGTTAACTACTTCTTTGAGTTGCAATCTACCGTTGTAAATATGCTCCCACAAATATTTCTCAAATTTTAACTTCTCCCTAATTTCATGGATATAAAACCATTTCGGTGTGGTTCCTAATTTTTGGAATACTCCACAGAATAGTCAAATTACCGAATTGAGCAAAAAGGCCACTGCTTCCTTAATTGTGGCTAGCTGCGCTTAGAAAACACTACAATGGTCCGGTACCCTAAATTTGAGTGTGATTGGGAGCTCCTCGAAAAATGCTCTCTCACCAACCCTTTCGTCTCACTTCAAGCTATCCGTAAACATGTTTGCCATGCCCTGCCTCCAAACATGAGATAACATGGATGGAAAAAGTCCCGGTCGGGCCTAGTGTGTGTGTACATTGATCCAGCACCATGGAGAAGAACTTAGAATGCTAGAGTGTCCGCATTTTAAGTCAAGCTTATGACCCGAACGCCTCAGTCTGTTTGCAACGCATGCAGCGGTAGTTTTTCCTGCACTGTCTACGAGTGCCACAGGAGTGGTACGAAGCGCTTCACAGCGCAATGAGGACATACCTTCTCAACTGATGCCATCCTTTACAGCGTTCCGATCCGTCTCTCAGGTACCCCATGGGTGTAGAATTGTTCGAGAGAATAAGTCTCAATCTCCTCTATGTCGTGAAATGTATCTTAAAAATACAACATAAGGTAGCAGTCTACATCAAGCGACAGTGCAGGTATACTCGTACAACGTTCATTCATTTCAGTCTTGTAAATCTGATTATTTCCTTATAAGTAATTTTATTTAAAAATGAAGTGAATAATTTTTCATTAGCATTCTATAAAGAGAAAATGCTGGATCTCTGTATGGTTCGCAAATAGTAATAATGGTGGACCAAGGAAATGAGAAAAAACGCAGAGTTAGATCAGGTCGGCAGCGGTTATTTTCCGAATTGGAAGATTGCATACAGGTATGGGAATGGATTGCAGGAAGGAGAGCAATGGCTTTGGTTGTGCGCAGGGCTGATATTTAAAAACAGCAATTGAATCAAAAGAATTTAAAGCATCTTCACACTAGTTGGAGAACTTTCTTAGCCGTTAGAGTACGGAGTGGGGGACTTTAGGTCCCCCAAAATTAGTTTTTCTTCAATAACTCGTAAATAATTTCTTTCTCTCTTTTTCCCTTTAGGTAGTCGAGTTTTATTTTAAATCCTGTATAAAAACTTATCGTTTTTTAATTTACTAACAGTCTCTGCAATATTAATATGACAACTTATAAACAAAACAAAACAATTTTTGTGTGGGGGAGTTTAGTGACTCCACTCCGTCCTTTATGTTATCCGTACTCTAAGGGTTAATCGATATGAACTGCCTCTAAGGAGATCAACCACATTATTTTAACTGGAAGACAATGAAGTTGTTAAGCTCGCAGTT
Organism: Anastrepha ludens; assembly: GCF_028408465.1. Classification (NCBI taxonomy): domain Eukaryota; kingdom Metazoa; phylum Arthropoda; class Insecta; order Diptera; family Tephritidae; genus Anastrepha; species Anastrepha ludens. Next base: position 78,439,966 of record NC_071502.1, read on the forward strand.
GCGTCTAAGCTTTTTGTTGATGGCATCGATTTTTCGAAATACCAACTCTCCAACATAATTGCTATGGATGAGACCGCGGAATTCCTAGGCCAAGGAGCTCAAACGACAGTTTATCACAACGCTTCTTCGTCAATTTACGTTCCTTCTACCTATTACGGTTCCTGTATTTTGGCGCTTCGTCGCCATTTTTAATCACTAAAGGTAAAAAAGACCAGATTCAACGTGTTTCAGGAATTTATGTCATTGAGAGTGAAAATGCCTGGTGCACCCAAGCAATTATAAAAAAGTGGGTTGATTTTATACTGCCACCACTGTTAAGGGGTCAGAATAGGCTAGTTTGGGATTCAGCCAGTACTCACCGCGCTAAAGACATGAAAAACTTTCTTGCTGAGAGGAAGATTGATTAAATAATGATTCCGGCATGAATGACTGGTTACCTCCAGACACTTGACATTGCAATAAACAAGCCATTCAAGGATCATTTGCGGATAGAAATCAATGAATATATTGAAAACAGTATGATGAGAAATCGTCGAGGTAATTTTGTTAAACCAGGCCTACAAGAAGTTGTGAATTGGGTAAAAATTTCATGGGACAAAATAACTGATAGTGATGTTTCCAATGCTATTTAGACCAGAAGTATTCAGAAGTATTTTTTGCGGGGCCGTACTCAAATCCTAAAAACGTACTGTTTTTTTCTACACCGGAAGATATGATTCTCTAAAAACATAAAAGAATGCTTACAAATTTTTACTTCACCTTCTGTTTCTTATGAAAGCAAGCAATTTAGTAGTAGTAAATCTAATAACTCTGAATTTACTAGGTCAATCAAACTGTTAATAAGAAGAGAGTCACAGCCAGACTTTTCTGGTGCTTCTACTCATATAGAATGGTGTATTAATCTAGTATTAAGAAATAAATGTACAACTGAATTTAACTCATTTTATTAATAATTATTTTCATTCTCAAATCGCTTGCATACAACACTCGTTACCCCGTTTGTGGTAAGCATCCAGACGCACACCACAAATAGAAGGAGGAACTCGACCAGAAGCCCATTAAAGGGTGCCAATTAAATACAGTCAAGGTCAAAAGAAAATGTACACCATATATGGACAAGTATTGGCTATTTATTTATTTACGAATTATTGAGACTTTTTATGAAATTTGTGAGAATTCGGCAAGTTTTAATCAAAAATTCAAACATTTTCCTCAGAATTTCTGAAAAAGTTTCAAGGATGCAATTTTATAACTCATTAATTTTTGGTATGATGGCATGATATACCATGTTTCAAGTAGTTCAAAAATCGCCCTGAGTTTTGAGAATTTTTTTCAATCGAGGTTTTGTGCATTTTCTCCATTTAACGCCAATTCCACATTTTTTTATATCAAAGAGAATACTCAACACCGTCAGGGGGAAAAATTGTCCAAAATCAAAGCGATTTTTGATCTACTTGAAACTTGCCCCATTATATCAAAATTCAATCATCTATAAAATTGCAAATTTTTTAAAAATTCTGATGTAAAAGATGAAAATTTGACGAATTTTTACAAGTTCCATACAAAGTTCGAAAATTTGCTTTATATGGTTATTGTTGTAGTATGAACTATAGATTATAAAAAATAATTGAAATTACAAAATAAATAAAAAGATAGTCAACACTACACTTTCTTTTGAAGCTGGCAGTAGTATATACATATATACGGCGGCCGCCGTAGCCGGATGGGTTGGTGCGTGATTACCATTCGGAATTCACAGAGAGAACGTTGGTTCGAATCTCGGTGAAACACCAAAATTAAGAAAAACATTTTTCTAATAGCGGTCGCCCTCGGCAGGCAATGGCAAACCTCCGAGTGTATTTCTGCCATGAAAAAGCTCCTCATAAAAATATCTGCCGTTCGGAGTCGGCTTGAAACTGTAGGTCCCTCCATTTGTGGAGCAACATTAAGACGCACACCACAAACAGGAGGAGGAGCTCGGCCAAACACCCAAAAAGGGTGTACGTGCCAATTATATATATATATATACAAGTATGTACATTAAGGGTTAAGTACAATCTCGTAGAAGAGAATTGTAATAATTGTACTGCAATATTTGATTCAACCACCCCCAGTCAAATCTGAAAAGTATGAAATTTAGGTAGATAAGGTACTGCACACATGCCATTTGATACTTTAGGGCAAATGGACAAAAATGAAAAAGAAATAAGGTGCATTTCCAACTTGTATTGGGGCCAAACTGTGAACGTGAGACTACAAAATGATGTAAGGAGTGATGTTTCAATTAAGAGAGAGGTTCGCCAAGTATATGTTTTGTCACCAATGCTCTTCAATTTATACCCAGAATATATATATGTATGTACAGGGTCCGCCATATAACTTTACGGAATTAAAAATGCTATAAAAAGAAACTACTCAATATTTTTCCAAACTGTTTTTTTTATTTTGAAGTACAATCCGGTTAATGATGGAACACAACTTCATTCATATGGCTTCAGCTGCCGAACCAGTTGGACTTTGTATGGTGTCATACCAAGGTCTTTACGCAAAATTCGTCTCAATGATGTCTCCAAAATGTCCAATTGTTGAGAACGACGGTGAACTGATGTTCCTGGTGATTCGCGAACACTCTCGGCCACAGCATCAATATTTTCGGGTGTACGCACGGTTTTTGGTCGGTCACGCGTTGGTTTGTCAATAAGCAACCCAGTTTCTCTTACTTTTTTCGCAAAGTAACGCACATTCGCTTCATTCGGTGCTTTTTTCTTCCCATTGCCGTTCATAATTTTCGTACACATTCTGCAACATTACCATGATTTTCAAAGTAATGTCGCAATATTTCCCAGCGTTCTTTGAGCGTATATACAATCATTTTCGTTCAGCGGAAGAATAAAACTAATTTTCTGTCAAATCAGATGTCAGCTAAGTGTTACCATTCTTCAAATAATACCTAGTTCAAATCCGTAACGATAGATGGCGGGCCCTATATATTTGAAGAAGCTTTGTCATCAGTCAACTGTAACATACGATTTGCAGATGACACTGCAATATTGGCTGACAAAATTAATGACCTGCAATATCCCCTTATAGAAGTCAGCGGAAAAAGTCTGCAATACGGCCTAAGTATTAACACCCTAAAAACCCATGATGCAAAGAATAATGAGATGGCGCCCATCGTGGTCCCGTTACTTTGCGCTCAGCGAATTTGACAACTAGTTACGTGATTTTAGCTCCAGTATGGCCAGATTACCATTTTCGTAACTTGATTTAGCATTTTTTTTTTGTTATTTTTATTATTTTTTGTCTCGGAGTTTTAGTTCTTTCTTCATGACATTTTTCTAGCTGTTCTAATTAAAATGTCATGTTTATAATTTTGTAAAATATACATTTTTTAATAATTTTTTAAATAATTCACTCAGTTTTATTTAGCTTTACTTTTTTTTAACATCTGGTGGCATTGCCTGTGATTGCCGGTGCTGTTGGTGTTCTTCTGCTTTCGGCAGTCAAATCTCTCTCTCGCTACTGCAGAGTTGCCTAGCTTTGGATATAAAAACGCACTAAATGCCCATTTAAAGAAAATAAAACACGAAATTTTTATTGTGTTAAGTAAGAACTTTGTATGCGTGACAAATTGTCTGTAGAATGTGCGTTTTTTTTAAATAAATGTGTTAATCTTATGTACAATTTAATTTATGAGTTTTTTTTGTTAAGCGAAACTCTTTCGTTAAGGGAACGACTTTTTTGCTATATTTGAAGTTATGTAACTAAATAGATAAGGTACTCTTTTTGTAAAAATGTCAGTATGGTTTCTTTAGTATTTTCTGGTATTTTGTTGCTTATTTTTACTATGAATATACCTCTTGATGCTCTATGTCTCACTAAGGATTGATGACCGGAAGAAACGATTACACCTCTATGGTTTCGATTCGCATTCAATAAATTCAAAGGCTTTTTAAAATGTGTTAAAAGAATTTCACTCTTAAGAAGAGTTGAGAGAGGGGCATTTAATATTTTTGCATAGCCTTAAATGGAGCCAAAAATTAAATTTGCACTTTCAAATTATCAAATTTTATAAGAGTAAACAAATTTTCATTAGCACTAAAATCTTCTCAGAGTGGCCTTTTTTAAACTTCTTTTGTATAATAATACAGTTTTTTTTCAACCTAAAGTCTCGGTAGCCTTAAATTAAAAACAAAAAGAAACAAACACCAAACTTAAAAATTGTCGCATTTTCGGTATAAAAAAGCACTAAATTTATTACGAAGAGCAAATGGTTGGCAATACTGCACAACTCTGCAAACGTGACGTCACGTACGCTCTGATGGGCGCAATCTTCTTTCTATCATTCTTGTAAAAACCAAATTCATGGTTGTTTCAAAAAACTCTCAACAAATCACCAATTCAAACATTTATGTATTTATATGACAAGCCGATCCAAAGAGTATCCCGATTTAAGTATCTAGGATGTTGGCTTAGCGAAGCATGGACAAATAACAGAGAAATTTGCTGTCACTTCTGACAGGATTAAGGACTATTGTTCAGCTGAAGCAGCACGAAGCAGAAGCATTTACCATACGTATTAAATTTAATGAACAATTTATTACTGTGATCGCTTACATTCTGTATTAAGAATTTGCAAATAAAGAATAACAAATTTAGAAAAAATAAGAAAATTTATTATCCAGATTTTTCTAATAGATTTTTGAAAAAGATTTGTTGGGAAGTATTAATCTCTATGATACGAGTAGTGATATTTTTCTGCATTTTTCGTACATTGTTTTAAAGTAACAAATACTCTCGTTTTAAGTCTGTGACTTATAAACAAAGAGAGAAATATAAATACATGTAATATCTACACACATACGCACATATAACATACAGTGCTTACACCATATAACTCTAAAATAATAAATAGCGTGGCTCTCTTAACTATTGCTGAATTTCATAAAACCTTTTTTATAAGTTTCCAATTATAAACAAATTTCCTGTATTTTCCGTGCGTAGCGAATTTATTAAATGTAAATGTTACCAATGCCATTTTACTCTGCCCCTTCTCCATAAGTTGTACGGGCGCAATTTCTTTGTCGTAGGCACTGGTTTCTGTGTTCACGTTGGTCGCGATCGTGCTATTCAAATTGGCGCTAAAATTTTTGATTTCGATTTCTATGCAGTAAAACGGCCTTGAAAGTGAAAAGATGTCACACTTTCGCTTTTTATTTATTTTCGTGGTGGCTTTGTTGCTTACGGCAGTGGTATCTTTCGTTTTCTGCCTTTGTTTGCATTTATAATTCGAACATTGGAATTGGATCGCCCAATTTACGGATGGCTTTTATGTACTTGAATTGTGACCAAAAAGCTCGTAACGACGAATCTACGTGCGGCGCATGCGCATAGCACTGGTTAACTTGTGAACAGATAAGAAAATATGTATATGTGTGTATGCGTGCGCACAGGTAGTAGTATTGAAAAATTGAGTTTCACAATAATGAAGAATTAAAATTTCTGTTAAAAGCTGAATCATGACTTTATCTTGTGAAAAGTTATTGGTAATTTTACGTTTGCAAGCATTAGTGACCCAAATTGAAGGAATATTTATAATGAGATGCATTCATTAAATAGGGTGAATCACCGTCTAAAATTTATTTAAATTGATTTCAAAGCAAGAAAATAAAACCACCAAAAATGGAGATATCTCAATATTTTTATAGGGACTCTGAAAAACTTTCAAAAATTAAGGAAATGTTAAAAATTTAAAAAAACAATTGTCCTTTTTCATAATGAAAAACATGACTTAATTGTTGAGGCAATTGGGAAGAGATCTCAAAGGAGGTGTGTAAATAATGCCGATCTTTAAACGCTTTATATATTACAAAAAAAAAAAAAAAATAATAAATAGTAGCTGCCTCATTTTTGTGGTCAAGGCATCAAAAAATAAAATTCAAATTTATTTACATACCTAAATTTGTGGACCGAGCTTAGCAAATTTAAAATTAGTTTTATTCTCTTTACTTCTTATTTGTATGCAATAGTTTAAACCCTGAACGGCTCATTAAACTGTAAGCAATCATAGCCGAGTGGGAGTGTGCGAGAATACCATTCGGAGATAGTACCACTGGCTCCTCGAATCACAAGACACAGCTCTGTACGCCCTCCGTAGGCTCTGCCAAGAGAAAATAAAAACCATTTTGCGTTCGGAGGCGGCATAAACTGCATATTTCTTTATAAACAAAAAATTATAGTACTTTCGGGGCGCTCTTTACTTAAACCAATAAAGCATTATTCCAAAAAATAAGAAAAACAGTGAGAGTCAAATAATGAGCCCATTAATGCTTTAAAAGCAATACAGATCTAGGGTAACTCCAATAAAGCCAGCCTAAGCTTTGCTATAAATGAAAAATATACGTTTGAACACCCCCAAAAAATCTTTAATGACTACAGAAAAGAAATGGTGGGCTAATGAGGAAAATTGTATCAAATTATAGCGACAATAACGAAAGTTTATGCGTTTCGGAGGCAAGGAAGAATTGTGTAAACTATTTGCATTTCAGTAGCTTCTGCAGAAAGTAACTGATTTGCGCAGACTCCGCACCTGATACCACCTTGTTCAAAAAATTCCCGGAAAAACTGTGGTAACACTCTTAAGTCAACTTATTTGAATTATGTTTTTTTCTTTTGTTAGGTGTCACATCTGTGATTAACAAACCTACCAAAATTTTATCCCCATTGCTTGACGTTTGTAAAAGTAACGCCGTTTTGAGTAAATCTACATCTGCACGTGTTCTCGATTTTGTACAGTTTTAAAATTGGTTTTGGACTTGAACGATGAAACCACCACGGGGAACTCTTTGCAACAGCCAAATGAAAATAGTGGATAAATCGAAGACGGCTCTGATGGCTATACTGCAAATAGGGTTTCAGAAATATTTCAAGGGCTGGATCAAACGCCTACTCGACAGTTAATGGGGAGTACTTTGAAGATGATAATATCACATTTGATAAATAAAGTTGTATTTGATTTGAAATAAAAAAATAAAAAAGAACGCCCGAAATTGGCTTTATTTTATATTGACTTGCAGTTGCTGCATTTTGTTTAATTTTGTTTGTGTATCCATAAGTGTAAAATTTCGATTTATTCAAGCCGAATTCATACGAGGTGGTATAAGTAATGCAAAAAATATATTACATGCTTTTTCACGTATTTTTTGCTCGTGTTGGTGGTCTAAATGCATTAAAGGTATTTTTAATTTTCTATTGCCAAGATTGCCGAGGTCTCCTTTTTGTTCTTTCGTTTTTTTTTTGTGCCGTGACAGACTAGCAAGTACAGCACTCAGACACAATTAAGTCCATTGTACTGCACTCGGATTCCCTTTCTAATTTTCTTTAAATCTACTCGACCTCCGAAGAAATCTGAGTAGATCTTGTGGTGCCAAGGAGCTAACGCTTCTTAACACATCAGTGGCAAAGACCTCAAACCTGATTCGAGCGAAGGCCGGGCAGACACACAGGAAGTGGTCCGCCGTCTCATCCTCCTCTTCACAAGCTGGGCAGAGTACACTGTCTGAGATGCCCAACCTCTTCATGTGCTTTGCCCACAGAAAGTGGACCGTCATCAGTCCAACCAGCCGTCTGCACTCCCCTCTGCTTAATGACAGAAGGGTTTGCGACAGTCGATCGGACATGACAGGCAATATCAGTTTAGTCCATCTACAGCCTCTCTCAGCCTGACAAGCTCGCTTGTGGGCCTGCCGTGGCTGTGATGGCCGCAGAAGGGAGTGCCAACTTCTTTGGCCCAGAGCCCACCTTAGCTAAGGAGTCAGAGATCTCGTTACCTGCGACACCCATGTTTCCCTGGACCCATGCTAGCATCGGGCGATTATGTCTACTGACATAGTTCAGCCTGGATTTACAGGACTCGACTACCCCTGACGTGGTTGGGGGGTTGTCTAAGGCAGCTTGGCTGTCGCTCCAGACACATATAGATCTGCCTCTCCATCTGTTTTCCACAACAACGTTCATAGCTTCTTGAACAGCACGCACCTCCGCTTGAATCACAGATGCATGCATTCCAAGAGCAAAGTGCAGTTTTGTCCCGCAGGATTCCACGTAGACCCCAGAGCCGGAGCCGTGCTTGGTCCTGGAGCCATCCGTGAAAATGCGAAAACAGTATTTACCGGGCTCATTTTCTGAGTTTAACCACAGTTGAGCCTCTGGCAGCACCACACTGCATCTCTTGTCAAACACGACTCTGGATGGCATGGAGCCAAGCGGCATGGCAAGGATCGTTCGATCGAAGTTCATGCCTACTCTGTTAGGCATGCTGAAATGGAGACAGAGGGTGAGCCTTCAGCGACTTCTGACTCCTTTAGTAGCCAGGTTTAGAGAAGAGGCTTAGATTTTTTTTTTTTTGTTTTTAATTGAATTATGAAAGCTTTTATCAAAAGCTGGCAAAGCAATCGAATAGAGTTTCCTTATCGTTCTAAGCTTTTGCCTGAAGTCTCTTTTTTGCATGCAAATAATAACGCGTTATATAAGTTCCTCTATAAAATATTTCATTGTATCTATGTGAGTAATATATTTCTTTGACTTTGCAATATTTGACTCATGGTTTTACGTGTTGTTTTTCATTTTCTTTTCTTTTCCTTTTACCAAAACTTTTCATTTTCTTCTTTCAGCAGCTTCTAGTTATTTTTAAACGACTCCAACAAAATTCAGCTACGAGACGCATGCGCAACTATTCCCAAATACTACAACGGCACAATGTGGGAAAAACTAGGTCGCCTCAGCCGACCACAAACTACTGCCAACAACAAAAACCGACCAAGTCGCGTTGTAATTGAACAACAACGAACGTTAAAGCACGAACGCTCAGCAAACAGCAAGACAACAACAGCGAACACTAAGTCGCTAACCAACAAAAAAGAAAAAAAAATTACAAAAAAATACGAGTTTCGGTGATGTTAAGACTGTAAGACGCGCCAGCGATTGAAAGAGGAAACGCAATATCACTTTTGCTTTCATTTTGATTTTCATTTTCATTTCATTCACAATTCGTTACGGCATATTGTTCAAATTGCCACGCAGTCGTGCATGCAGTTGGCGCCGACGCCGACGCAGCCGCTAACGCTAGCGTTGAGTACGATGTCGGCCAGGTAGACGCACGTAGGTTGTGCGCCACACATGGCGCGTAGCCTGGGAACGCGCTGTCTCATTGCATACACACACAAACATGCACATATTGGAAGTAACACTTTGGTTCTACCGTCACAGCACTGCCACATTTATGCTGGAGCAGATAGCCGCGTGGGTGCTGGCTTCTTCAATGTTCTTGATCCCCGCATTCTAACAGATTGGCTGCGATAGTTTACTCCCTGCCGCATATTGTCAGGTGTCAAATTGACAACTTGCGCAAACCTTGCGCAATCACTGCCAAAATTTGTCGCGCAGCATACAAGAACCATGTTTCCGCTATCAGGCTTTAATTACCAAAAAATCAGCAATACTGCAGCCGAAGAAAACAATGGTTGTCAAAATGCATACAAACAGACAGAAACGAAATGACAATTAAAATAGTGACAGTGTCAAAAATGACAGCGCTTTATCAAATGTCAGCATCACAAACTCGCCGTGTACTCAGTGTGTTGCCTTAGTAAAAAGCTGCTGGGCGATGAGAAACTCATGCGGGAGGTCCGTGGCGAAGCAGTGCTTAAAATTGGTGGGCTTAACGATGACGGCCTACAATCACGTTAAACACTTCTGTTTCTTTCATTAGGACTAAGTTTGACTGCCAGCTTCATTGCCTTAACGCCTTTATGGTGCCTACATACACGGAATGCTTGTTGAAAGTGTTGTTGCTATTGGCGGAGCTAAACTTCAACTATGATCTGTAAAAAAGGAAAACCAAATTTACATTTAAACGGCAATGGAACTCAAAATTGGCGAACTTGTTCAAATTGAACAATTCTTTGTGTTGGCACAGTGGATTTTTCATAGGCTTTGGTGAGAGAAATTTTCGATGGTGCGAGACTGCGCTGTTTATGTAACCGAATAACACAAATCCCTGATCTTTCTGATCAAATTTAAAATGCTATTAATAAATAATAGTTTTATAGAAAAAGCTTCGAATGCTATCTTCTTAGTAGCGACAGATTTTCATGTGCAAGATTTTATTAGGGTGGAGACTCGAACGTTAAATCTTTACCTTCGAGCGTCTAAATATCATCCCAACCCACATCAGAGCTAAAATTTTATCACGTTAGATTAATTTGTACAAAAGCCCCTCCTAACAAGAAGTCAACTATACCAAGAAGAAGCGACGAGAATGTGTCATCGCAAGCTAACAAAATTGTATTGCAGCCGCGAAGAATGGCGATGCTCAATGAAGCATCCGCTCGACTAAAAATATGACGAATTCTGATGTCCCCCAATTTGGGTCGAACGAAAAATCCCACTTTGACCCATTTAGAGTGCTCCAATCGAGTCCAAATGTATGACCGACCCCCACTAACTTGGGACGTCCAATCCACCCATGCCACCCCCCTGGAACTCCCCTGGGGGGTTCCCCATACAATCATTTCAAAATATCACCATTTTTGGCCTTTACATGAGAAAAGAAACTAAAAAGTTCGACCCAAATTGGAGGACATCAGAATTCGTTTTAGAGGTATGGTTCCTTCGGCAAAGTTTCTTATTTTGATCCCTAGAATATAATTTTCACAGAACAATGGGCGATTTTTATGCCTCCGCGCAAATCGACCCGGCCTAATATACATATATAATTGGCGCGTATACCCTTTTTGGGTGTTTGGCCGAGCTCCTCCTCCTATTTGTAGTGTGCGTCTTGTTCCACAAAATGGAGGGACCTACAGTTTTAAGCCGACTCCGAACGGCAGATATTTTTATGAGGAGCTTTTTCATGGCAGAAATACACTCGGAGGTTTGCCATTGCTTGCCGAGGGGCGACCGCTATTAGAAAAATGTTTTTCTTAATTTTCGTGTTTCACCGAGATTCAAACCAACGTTCTCTCTGTGAATTCCGAATGGTAATCACGCACCAACCCATTCGGCTACGGCGGCCGACTGAAAAATTAAGTAGTACAATTAAGCTGAAATGAGAAACATCGGTTCGGGAGAAATATTTCAATAAGCCCATTAAACCTAAAGTATGCCGATGAAACTGTTCTAAACTAATAGTTGATTTTTACAGTATAAAACTCTAAACCTTCTTAATTTTTTTTGAAATGCTGAGCAACGTCCTTAGCCAACTTTGGGTCCAACTCTACTGACTCTGTTGAGTTTACTATCGACAATATACGAGTATTGCTTTTATACAAAATCTTTGGGAATACAATTGTGGAGAGAGTCTACTGACATTATCAGCTCGATTCGAAATAGGAACTCCACGAGAGATTTTTTCTCTTATCACAAACGAATTTTGAAAATGGAAATTGTGTTTTGGGAAAAAGGTATGTATGTAGGTGTCAAGATCAGTGTTACCACTAAGGAGTTTTCTTTCTTATCAAGGCCTATCACAAAAAAACTTACCAAATTGGTTCTAGCCTACAATTTTTTTTCATAAATATTAAATTATTATAAATTTTAGTAATGATTTTTATAGCAATACATCTTACAACTCTACAAGCAATGCACTCGAATTTGTGAAGAAAATCGAACTACTACACTAGCCAATAGATTGTGACCTGTTAGCATATCTATGATAGTTCTGCATTCCTTCCGCGAGAGCTTAAGTACGAATTGAGTCAGTTTTCTGTCGTTAGTTCTACACATGACTATTGCTGTTTTGCATGTGGTCAGGTTAGTCCACCTAGCTTCCACTTGCCTTTTCATGTGATCGTCCATTTCGTTGTATATTGTGTTTAGCGGTTTCGGTATGTCGTTCTCTTGTTCAAATGGTAGTCTCACAGCACTTTTTGCTATCTCATCTACTATTTCGTTCCCCATAATGCCTTTGTGACCAGGTACCCAGTAGATATGCAGCCTATTGTTTCCGGCTAGCCTTTCTATGGCCTCCCTGCTCCGTCGAACATTTTAGGACTTAATACAATATGAGCTTATTGCTATTATTGCTGCTTGACTATCCACGTATATATTAATTGTTGAGTTCTTTCTTGTTCTAGTGTAGGCTAGCTCCGCGGCCTTCCCCACAGCAAAAACTTCCGCCTGGAAAATACTGCCGTGGTCTGGCAGCTTGATATGCTGCCTTATTCCTAGTTTTGAGCAGTAAATACCCGCTCCCACTCCGTCTGGAGTTTTCGAGCCGTCTGTATAGATGTGAAAAGTTCTATGGCCAGGCTTCATGCCTTTGTTCAATTCCTCCTCTTCAATTGTAGTGCGAAACCTTCTCACCCACCTGAGCTCCACTTTCATCAGTAAAAGCTAAAAACAAAATTTAAATAGTCTAACCAATCTATCAAAAAAAAACAAAAATACTAATTTTGGTACGAGAATCCCAAACCGGCAACGTTGATCTAGAAAGAATGTGATGGCATTTAATATTTTCTATAGAAAGCAATGCCACAAATTGTTGTTAGGTTAAAAATCAAACGTGATTTATACTTACTTGTAAACGTGGTGAAGGCAATACTAGATTCGCAAGTACCTAATCTTTGTACTCGTACCAGTGCTCGTAATGAAAACATGAATGGTTTATTTTATTTATTTATCAATCAAATCACAAAATATCTCGGCATGCACCTTGATAGCAAACTTACATGGAAAACCCATATTTTTCTCAAAAGGAAGGCTCTATGAATAAAACTCAGTGGACACTGTAGTTAACTCAACTATCGAAATACTTCAAAGATTTAGCTCGAAAGTCCTCAGAATCAAAACGCCTCTTATTATATCACAAATGCACAAATTCATTGCGATTTAAAAGTACCCACAATAGTTGAAGAAATAAGAGAGTATGCGATATCACACAATAACCGAATCCAATTGCACTCAAACGCTCTTGTCACAGAAATAATTGCAAATCCCATAGCTTTCACCAGTCTACAACAGACCTCATATCATAATACTTATAAATTAGTCTATATTGTTATTTATCATAAAATTAGTAAATGGCTGCATCACTGGCTGCATTCCGCAAATGTCGCTACAATGAATTAAATAGCTTTAAGTAAATATATTGCTTAATGTATTAAAAACAGATCGCAATAAAGAAATGGGTTAAAAAATCCCTAAGACTATGGAGATCTTCTTGCAAGCGAAGCATATCATTAGAATCACGCACTCTTAGATAGACATTCAAATTATCGGAATATAAAACATATTGTGTATTTATAAAGTATTGAGAAATATCATTAATTAACAAAAAAAACAATAAATTACCCTGACGATGCATCGAATGCATAGGATTTGGCATTATCCACAACTACTACCGAATATCAATTAGAAAGTTAGGATTTAAGCCAACCAAGAAATGTGGAATTAAAGCCGATTTTCGAGAGTTTGGCAGTTAAGTACTTCATAATACTTTGTTAAATGCCTTGGAAAAGTATGTGTAATAGTCCCCTTGACAACCAAGCTCTTATTTATACAGTACTACCTACAAAATGGCGGCTAAATTGGTAACAGTTGACCGATCAGTTGAAAAGGACTAACTACATTTTTCACTGCAAAATATTACAAAATTTATTCTTGAAAGCTAATTCAAAACGCTTTAGAGTTTAGAGATTGTTTTCTAATGCAAAATGGCGCTATGGAAAGAACGGCGGTTTTGCCACGCCTGTATTTTGCACACTCTGAACAGTCACAAACAAGAAATAGACTATTCTACTCCTAGACTTATCTTCGACAAGCTCTTCAAAACAAGTATACCGTCAAGAAGGGAGTGGCAAACACCAAGGCCATGGAGAAGGGGGGAATTAAATTTTTATACAGATGGCTCCAAGCTAGACGATAAAGTTGGCTATCGAGTATTTTCGAAAGAATTAGGACTGGAACTATCCGTTCTACTACCAGACTACTGCAGCATCTATCAGGCAGAGGTTCCAGCTATAAAAGAAGTGGCTACATACCTAAATTTGCATGCCGTAACAAAAACGACTATAAACACATTCTTGGATAGCCAAGCGGCTATTAAATCAATGAATGCGGCTATACCAAGATCAAAGGTTGCACAGGAATGCCGAGCAGCCCTAAATGATATTAGCGTCGTATTCAAGGTCAGCCTTATTTGGGTTCCGGGACACACAGATATTGAGGGAAACTGTAAAGCTGATGAGCTGCCAGAAAAGGTACTGCTCTTCAACTTCTCAGTGATAAAAGTACCATTGGAATACCTTTGGCCACGAGTAAATTAATAGTAAAAAATCAACATTATCCAAGAGGCCAATAGGTTATGGGAAGACGAAGATACATGTGTAACAGCCAGGCTACTATGGTCGCAAATAATTAAGAAAAGTACAAAGGAATTGCCTAGCCTCGCAAGAGAAGATATCTCGAAGATCGTGGCTTGTGTCACCGGCCACTGGCTATTTGGAAGGCATTCCTTGAGACTAGGAGTATTCTCCCATGAATATTGTAGAAACTGCAGAGATGAGGAGGAAGAAGAAACAGTAGAGCACTTCCTTTGCAATTGTCCAGCCTTAGCTAAAAAAAGGTTGTCTAGGTAAACACTTTTTCAATTCTCTTACAGAACTATCTGGCGCGGGGATTAGACCAATCCTGCGCTTCATAAGAGCCTCAAAATGGTTTCACGAAAGCAAATAAACAAGGTTCCCGTGTGGCACAGTGGTATCATAACGGACCTGTGAGGTCTAAGTGAGTTGATCATATGGACCGACTGCCACCACAACCTAACCTATAATGCAAAATGTTGATTTTGTTCCCTCTCTTTTTCCCCACCTCTATGCAGGTGCTAACAAAATTTCGAATTGTTCAATAAACACACCTATATTACAACTCCCTGATATTAATTTTATTGTATGATAGGTTGTATAAGTATACGTTGGCTCTCTAGAAGATGCATTGAAATCCATATATGAAACCGGACATTTATGAATTCAGTGAAGTGGACATTACTGCGAAAGGTTCTAAGCAGAGTGGCTCAAGCAACTGAAGTAACTGGAACTATTTTAAACTCAATTTAATATTTTATTAAAATGGCCACTTGGAGCCGATCAACACAACACTGTAAGCAGACCATTGTTGGACTACAGATTCCCGCTTTGGCAGCTCACCGCTTTGCCAAGATCAAAATCACAAATTTGTGTGTTTAAATTTTTTAGGTCGTTATTTCGTTGTTGTTTATACCAGCAAGCTGACAAAGAAAAAAAGTGAAAGGCACTGGGGATTTGTAGTTACGAGTGGTGTAGCAAGATCGATTACTGTTTGGTATGAAACTATTAAAGGGAATTTGTTAAATCAGTCTTAACTAAGTTCATGATGGAATTAATTTGGAAATTTTTGTCACTTGGCAGTGGAGCGTTTTTATAGAAGTGCACGTTAACATAAACCTTCACTGTTGACCCTTACTCAATACAGCGATTAACGTTACATGTTTGACTATTTAGATTCTGTTTGTTAATTATTTATCTTTGGTTTATTTTCCTTTGATTGCGAGGGCAAAGGGCAAATAGATTTATTGCCAATTGTGCTTAATTTCAAGATTAAAAGGCCGAATAGTCTATTGGTGGTTGGTGTTATCATGATTATCTGCTTAGCATTGCATGGAAGGAAGGTTTGCTCAGGTTGTGAGCCTTATTTTAAACTAAAAGAATTTATATACAATAAAAAATCAAAATGAAACAAATTTGAATAGTAAGTAGTTATTATGGATTTTTAAAGAAACAAGAGCGGAGGTTTACGAATGCAACTATTGTGTAACTGAATATTCACCTGGTGCCCCATAATCGCCCGTTCAACCTTCCGATTTTATTTTTATTTCTTTCGTTCAACAACCTATTATATAATCTAAGTTTTCGTAGCTATTTCCATAGACAGCATCACACAACTGTACAATGGCCGCACACTCGTATTCGATAGGTGTCTCTGTTGTTATGATCACTGGACTGTCGGTTTTTAATTATCTTAGCCTAAATATCCCAAAACCAGCTCCAAACGGAACAGCGGATAACTAAAACCAAAAACCATCTAAAACATGCCAGCTAATCAAGTCTAATGCGCATTTCTGCATGCATAGGCATCTATGTATGTATCCATGTGCTTGTGTGCATATGTATGTAAATGCTTTCCTGTGCTTTATGTTTGCTACTTTCCGAGAGTTATCTCGCATATTGTAAAGAAAATAAAAACATTAACTAAACCTTCTGCGGCACATAGTCTCACATACATATTTACATACTAATGCATGTATGCACATACGCACGTATGTACGTAATACACCGGCTCCACACTCCCGTCGGTTGCTGGTTTATTTTACTTTCGGTTTTTGGCGATGGCGATGAGTTATGTAAAACCCTACCAACAACAAATGCTTAATTATACCCTGCCATTTTTGAGTGGTTATTGTTTTCAGTTTTGTTTTTGTTTTTGCGTTTAGTTAAATTGCACCTACTTAGGTACAAAATTTAATTAAGTACCGTAAATAATTACAAGTATTTTATGTATTTTACTTGAGTAGGTTAAATAAAAGTCGAGCTACTGTTGGCATAATTTCGCGTTGATAATCATAATCGTCGATGCATGGAAACTGAGCAGAAAGCAAACGGCGAAAAACATAGTTTAAAAGGGTTAAATATATACCTACAAATGTACGTATAAATAAATATCATAGTATGTATGTATGTAGGCAGTGACGGGAGTAGAGCATAAACAATTGCATATAGGCACCACATCCTCTGGAGGGTAACCCAAAATATTCATTCTATATATTGTAAAAAAATTAAAAATTTGTTTTTTAATTCTAAATAAAACAAAATATTGTACAAAAAATACAAATCAAAATTTATTTTGTCGTAATCAATATAAAAATAAAAAAATTGAGGACCAGAAACAAAGAAGAGGTATGCAGTTTCTCCCAGAAAACAGCCAGATGAGGCTTGGAGTGTAAACTTTTCATTTCATTCAACCACAAATCGCGTAGTTTTGACAGCTCTTCCTCGCTGGAAATATTGACAGAAAGTCAATATCATACCTTCTGCTCAAATATGAACGAGACTGATTTAATAAAACACAAATGGTTAATTGTTGTTCAATTTTTATTTTATCTCCTTCAAAGTAATCACCATTGGAGGTGATATACATATGCCAACGTTTTTTCCAATCATCATAGCATTTCTGGAAGGCCGATTTCGGTATGGATTTCAGTGCCTTCTTCGAATTCTCTTTTATGACTTCGATTGTCTCAAAATGTTTTCCACGGAGCGGCAACTTGAGCTTGGAAAACAGAAAAAAGTCACATGGAACCATATCAGGCGAATACGGTGCTTGCGGAACGATATTAACATTATTTTTGTTCAAATAATCGCGAACAAGACGTGATGTGTGAGCTGGTGCATTATCGTGATGCAAGAACCATGACTTGTTGTCCCACAATTCCTTCCTTTTAAGACGAATGTTCTCGCGCAAACGCTTTACAACGTCTAAATAATATTCAGCGTTAACCGATCGGCCTTGCGGAAGGAACTCCGAGTGCACCACACCTTCGTAATCGAAAAAAACAGTCAGCATAACCTTACCACTGGAAATCACGTGCACGCGATAGAGCAGAGTCCCCATAGGTTGTCTGCAACATTTTTAAGGCGTTTGAAGCCGAAATTTTGTTGGAATAACAAAATTTCAAACAAATTCTTTGTTCAACTTGAATTTCCATCGTTAAATTCGAAAAACACACTCGAGCTTGACTTGTTTACAGTAGCACAGAAAACAAACTATGTGACATATCACGCTGAAATTTGCCATGTAAGCTTATAACAGTCCTACCAAAAAACGAAAAAATTATTTTTGCCATATGTCATCCGCGGACCGTTTTATTGATAAAGCCTCGTTCATATTTGAGCAGAAGGTATCTCTGAGGAACGAAACAAATTTTTCTGCGCTCGAACAATGTTAAGAAATATTGCAAACTCATTTCTAAAATCAATATTCTGTACGCAAACATTGCGTTTATTGAAAAGAAGTCAAAATCAAGATCTCGGTAATCATGTTATTAGCTGTATTGGCGATGTCAGTTGGCTACTTTGCCACTGCGACTTGACGGCGTTAGACTGTTGCTTACTTAGCGGATCCAGAATAACAACAAAATGAAAAAACTTTTATGAAGCAATAATGGAAAACCAAAGTAACTTTTTAAGCTCTGTAGAATTAACTCATTGGCCAACTCATATGTTGAAGCGATCTGATTTGATTGACTTTTATATCACAAAAGATGTCAAACTTAGCACCTGAAAATAACCTCTCATCTGACCATTCTCCAATATTATTGGGCTATGAAATCAGTCCTATCCTAAACTCCAACAAGACTCATAAATTTTACAATAATTATAGGAAGTGAGACTATTTTCGTGAAGCTATGGCGCGAAGCCTTAACATTAAAGTCCCCCTAAGGAGTGAAAAAGAAATAGGCTCCATTTTCATATACTTCAATGACAGAATAGGGTATGCAACAACAACCTCCACACATATAATTAAAGTGAGTAACAACAAATACAAGATACCCCATAAAATCTTGGAAAAAACCAGAGACAAACAAAAACTAAGGCAACGTTGGCAGTCTACACGTTCATAGGACATTAAAAAAGGATGAATACAGCAATACCAGCAATTAAAGATATGTTAAAAGTGGATACGGACAAGAAATTTGAAAGCTATACCGCACCAACCTGCTCTAAAGACAAGCATAAATTGTTGGGCGAGACATCCAAGAAAAAAAGCAAAAATACTCGCTGAACATTTAAAATGAAACATTTACGAATCAACATAATAACCAAAACATTGATAGCATTGATATTCATCGTGATCTTGAGGTCGATACACTTGGCGAGGCCATAAAAACACAATCAAAAGACAATGATAAGAAGGCTCCCAAATGTAAAGAAATGTAGTGAAAGACGGCTTAAAAGAAAGACACCAACAGATCTTGCATAATACATGTAGTCGAACGGTAAAGTTATACTGTAAAATTTTTCATATTCCCCTTGGTTTATTAATGGTATTAAGACTTTATTAATTTGGTGGATTATCTTGTAGGCAAATCCCCTTCAATACCACTCTTTCTTCCAATTTTCTTATTTATCAAATTACTTACTGTCAAAAACCTAACAAAAACAGGATGTGCTGCCGCGAAACAAGCTGAGGCAGGAAGTTTGGGTGTCAGTTTTAATGCTATTGTTTGGATATCAGAAAGGGACAATAATTTATGAAATCATCATCCATGAATAGATAACGAAATTGGCATGAAGTGGTTTAAGACGAATAGGTATTTTTGCGGCCGCCGTACCGAATGGGTTGGTACTACCATTCTGAGAACGTAGATTCGAAACACCACGAAGAAAACAGTTTTTTCTAATAGTGGTCACCCCTCGGCAGGCAATGGCAAACCTTCGAGTGTATTTCTACCATGAAAAAGCTCCTCATAAAAAAATATCTGACGTTCGGAGTCGGCTTGAAACTAAAGGTCCCTGAATATCAAGACGAACCGTTTCGAAACTTATGAGAAAATTTTAACTCTCATTCCAACATCTTTGAAATACGTATAACAAATGTATGAATGAACTAACTTATTCTATCCCAATAAAGGATATCCGATAGCAGTCCTTTAAACGTTTAATCAGGCGCTGAATTTTCACTGTAGATCTCGACACTTAATTCTTCAACAGCTAAAGTATACGAAGTTGGGTATTTTTTATTCACATTCTGTTAAAGAAGCTCCAGAAATTGGTTAATAATTCACAAAATATTATTTAATCATTAAAAATTTTTTGTGTAACTCAAATTTATTGTAGGCTCCTTTCGAAATAAGAGAGTTCTGCCAACGAATAAGCAATTCATCACAATCTCATTCAAACGTATTTTCCTGAAAATCTTTAGTTTTCACAGCGAATCTTCTTTTTTGTCTTCTTTCGACTGATCACGGGTGACTGAAAATGGTAATTTGAGTTTAAAAAAAAAAAAAGTCAGCCTATGTCATATCACGCGAATACAGTCGATGACGGGCCGAGTTCTTGGACACATAGTCAGGAATGCTGTTTCTTTGCCCCAATCACTATTAATTCGTACTCGATTTCTTCTCGTATACATCCAGTTGAAAAATTATAAGAACCACTATTTGTTTTTATAAAAATGTTGTTTAAAGTACAAGAAAACCATATAGCGCGAGGTTTCAAACTTTGTACATAATTTTTCAAAATTTCATCAGAAATTTAAACTTTTTTGCCAACATTTTTTGAATTTTTCTGTGAATATAGTTTCATAATCGAATGAATTTTAGTGAAGTGTAAGTTTCAAATCGCCACAAAATATCTTTGATTTTTGGTTGCACATTTTGTTGATTGTGCTTAATTTTTTCTTCCATATGCAACAATTCGAACATGTACCTACTGTTTTGAATGTATTTGTCAGATTTTAATAAAGTTATGTAATTAATGCCGGCGGACCAATTAGATGTCCTAAATTCAGTAGTTTTCGCGAAGCGTTGTAGGATGAGAAAAAAAAACAATTAGCCAAAAGAAGTTTTGGGGATAGTTTAATATATACAATATTTGAACTAAAAAAAAAAATTTGTACAATCTCCAACAATATATTGTAAGCCGAGTTATCAATAGATTCCCAGAGCGCCTTGCCACTGAAGTATCCAACTTCTGTACAAGATACAACTTGCAATTTTCATCTGAAAACCAAAAAAAAAAAGATTATTAATTTTGATGTAATTATCTTCGATGTGAACTAAGAAAATTGGGAGAAACACGTAAAATTCGAATTTTTGGGGAAGGTAGAAAAAAAGTGGTTTTTCAATGAAAAAAAAACTCTTCAACTGGGTAAAAAAGTCGCTTAAAAAAGTTGTTGGATGTTTTTTTTAGTTCACATAGAAGAGAAAACAATACTGAAGATAACGCATTTTGAATGAAATGGATAGCTCGTTTAGTTTTTTTGCAATCGTGTACATAAATTAGGTAAAATCGTGAAAATGAAAAGCCAAGAAAACGCGCTTCAAAGTTCAACAATAAGCGCACGGTTGCTCGACGCCGCACTACGCTCGGCTCTGTAGCTCTGCAAATACTTGGAATTTAACTCTGAAAATTTGTGTCTCATGTTCTTGAATATCTAAGCTATTGATTTCAGGAAAAAAAAATCGATTTTTTTGACCTTTTAATTGGCCCACCGGCCTTAAGTTTATTGAGCTTAATTTATTTTAAAGTGATTCGAAATAAAAAATCTATTTTACAATTAACTTAAAAAAATATAAGTACTTATATGTATAAAAATCTAACAAAAGTTGATGATATCACTACTTCTTAGTTTGCAGTCCTGTGGGCAAAACTTTATTTTTTTTTTTACTTTAGTTACTAGTCAAATTCACACATATGCACATATATATTTAATTTAAAGCAATTCCACCAAGATCTTATGATAATATTCCCATTGGAATTGAGATAAGCTCGATATAATTGAATTACAAGTATTATTTAATGTTTACCACGGGCTCAACTAGACCGCAACCAAGCACAATAATATCGCTCATACGACCCGACTGCACAACCTGCCACAACAACAATTGCTCGCATGCGCAGGCGATTTAATTACAGGTGAACGCAATTAGTCCGACGCTCATTGCACTAGCAAAAGTAAAAGTAATTTTCAGTTGGCCTAAATTGCAAATATTATATTAATATCTTTTCGTTTTTGGCTTTACTCTATTCCCACCTCCTTCTACTTGCGAGTTAGGCTAAAGCTTTTTGTTTTTGTTTTTGTTTCGTTTCAATCACTGAGCTGTGACGCTAAATGAATTGGCATACATAGCTCATACATATATGCACACATAAATATATATGTATTATAATTATCATACATGTACCTACTGAGCTAAGCAAAACATACGAGAAAACTAATAAAAAGGTAATAAAACTATATGAAAAGCCTTTCAACAAAATATATCTGCTCATATGAAAATTTTTAAAAGTCAAAATTCAAAGAACGACTACTCGCCAAGTCACTGAGCCGCTGAATCGTTAGCTAGTTACTTGGCGAGTCGTAACTGTGACTGAATCACGTAATAAATATCAACCTCAATCCAAACTAAAATCCGCATTTAATATATACTACGAACGGCATTAAGTTATTCATCCATCTATTGGCGGGCTTAACTAAGTCGACGCGGTAAGTTTACATGCATGCATGCGTACATACCTGTACACAAGTGAGTTAGTCGGAAACGACAGCAAGCATTTTCATTTTCATCTGCCTGGTATGTCTGGCATAAGCGGCCCAGTGAATAACAATATCAGCAGAGTAACAATTTTGACAGTAGCTTCATCTTAATGACTGCAACAGTAGCAATAGTTGTGCCATAACCGGCGTTAGCAGCTACAACCCCGGCAACAATAATAACAACAACGTCTACCGAATACGTAATAGAAAACTTGTCTCCGAGTGAACTACTTCAGTAGTGGCATTAAGCACAACTTACAAGTCTCACCTTTGTGTTCATCTCCAACTCTGGCGCCAACGTCAACAGCGGCAACAACACCATCGAGAGCGCTTACCTGTGTGATCAATGAGCACAAATACCGGAACTGTGCTCTGGGCCACTCAAACAGTCGGAGAGGTAAAACAGTAAATTTCTCTGTTTTCATTTTGTGCATCCCTCTGCTACAACTGCGCAACGTTCATTGACTATGCCAATTATGTATAAGTGCATATATGTATGTACATATATTACATTATACCAACTCTTCATTTGCTACTCACCCCTTCACTCCTTCGTTTAGCCATTTCTATTATTCTTCAACAATTTCATTAAAATTCGTTGCTCATTTCTTTTTATTACTTTCGCTGCTTTTTATTCATTTTCCATTTCTTCGGCATCTTAGTTTTGTGTATTTGTACAGATAAATCGTGGTTTTCTTTTTTACTTCTGCTTAAGTTTTCAAAGTCTTCGTCTTGACCTTGGACTCGATGAACATGAAATGAGCCCGTTGAGTGCCGTCGGCTAGTGGAAGAGAGGCAGAGAAATGGCGGCCCCAAAACCACTAATTCATTGGCACCGTGACGCGTCGTGGCTAAAATAAGGAAACGAAGAGTGGCACAAAAGAAAGTCGACAAACCGCTTTTACTTTCATCGTGAGTCAACTGACTTTGGCTTTGGTTGCCAAGTGAGTTTTTACATATATTTGTGTGGATGTTGTTGTCGAGCTTGACTTTGAATAATACATATTACATATTATGTAGTTATTGAGTTTACTGTGATTGGGATTCAATAAAACCGGCGAATTGCAATTAAATGTAAGTAGGAGCATAATTACGTACATGCCCATGCAGTAAATGAATTTCAGGATATCAAAAAAATTTGCCTCTTGATTTAAATTATTTGCACAATTACAAGTCAAATGTCAAAAAGCGGCTTCATTGCTAAAAAGAGTTCGAAGGCAGATACGAGAGTGGCGCCAAAAGATCGTTCAGAATGGAGTCTCTCATTCCTCATTTGGAATAAAGTCATTGCCATTAACATCAAATCTTGAGATATTTCACTGAGGTTACTTTAGAAAAAGGGGTGAATATTCGAAATATTAAATGTTGGTGTTTTATATAAAAACCAGCTTGCGCGAATCAGAAGATCCGCAATCTCGCACACACTTGTATGTACTAGTGTGGTGATGCTGTACACCATATTTATCAAAATTGTCATTAACTTTTTAACCATTAAAAAACTCTGTTTTTCAGGTCTATAATTTGCGTGATATTAATACGGCCACCGTAGCCCAATGGGTTCAAAACACACTGCGGGCATAATGGAACACCAAACCATTTAGAAAGTTTTCGCCAGTAGCAATCTATCAGTGGCAGGCTTCCCATCCCAATTACCAAGATGCTCACCACAAAATGGAAGAGGAGCTCAGGCAAACATATAACAAAGGATTACGGGTCAAAATATATAAACCGCTAATGAGTTTTATTTCAATTCGATTTCTTGCAAAAATTATGTTATTACTATTCTTGAGTCGCTAAATTTTGGTGGTTGGTTTGTCTATGGAAATTGGATGCTCCGAAATGTCAAACTCTTTCCTCCACTCCCGGATCTAATGATCCTTTGCTTTTAATAATGTAAATGCATACGTTTAATTCTTTTTGGAGTAACTTTCCTGTTAAAATTTAAAACGTTTGTTGAGTATTTTTATTACTGACCATTATTAACATTAACATTACCCAAAAATAGAATATATATGTACTTTTATACAGGGTGCGTACGGTATTTGAGGTCAACTTGAGAGTAAAAATAGTTGGCTTTTACTTTGAACAAAATTTAACGCAATTTTTTACACAACATTAACTTATTATATTTCTATAAAATCATTCAATAAAATGTCTATTAGCTGCGATAAGCTCCTCGATCCGGTTCGGCAACGATTGCATGCCCGAATCAGTTGCTAGGTATTCATATTGACATAAAGATATTAATTGGAGCCTTCAGAGAACAAATGGTGTTATGAGGATGCTTATTGGTTCCATGCTCAACTATACCCCATATGTAGTAGTCCAGGGGAATAAGGCCTGGGGAGTTAGGCGGTCATAAGTTTGGTGTTATGTGGTTATGGAAATTTCCAGCCATCCAACTTTTTGTCGCCATCGCTTTGTGTGAAGAAGAAGCGGAGCAGAGTCTTTCTTAAAGATGTATGGGCTGACACCGTGTACACTATAAGTCCAGAGTTTAATTACTGTTTCTAGAGCCTCATATATACAGCAAAATTCACTCGAAATCCTTGAGCAAAAAAGTGTGGTGGCATGACTGGTCCTTTGTTACACCTAAAACCTTAAAAGTGGCTGGTAACTTCGTGTGCAGGGAACCTCTGTAAGATTGGTATATACATAGCCATCTGTCATTTCTGCGGTTAGTCTTTTGGTCTTGGTAAAAAGTTTTTCGTCAGAAAAAAACCATAACATTTCAGGCGCTTTAGGGTGTTTAATTTTGTTTAGAGGGCGTTTTGATCGGATAACTCGCTGTTCTCTAAACTGTCTGCTCCGCATAGCGTAGGAGAACTTCATGGACAACTCGACAGATAAAACCCCCAAACCGAATATACGGGGCACTTAACCCTTTAATGCCAAATGTTGCTTATAGGCAACATTATATATTTCTACGCGTAGTTTGTATAGTTGTTGTTATTTTTGCTAACAGTTTTTTTTTTACAGTAGCTAATGTGTGTGAGAATTTTCTTGAGAATTTATATTTAGAAAAGCTTAACCGGTGTTCATTTGCGAGCTAGTTGAAGTGGTGTGCTGACGTGTGCAAAAAAAAGTGAAAATAATCGTTCTATAAAAATTCAAATAAAAACGTAATACGTAAGATTTTTTTTATAAAAAGTGAATTTTATTATAAATAACAGGTCAGAAAATCAAATAAAGTTTACAAAACTAAAATAAAGTTTTTTGTTTTATGTCAGGAATTTCGCGAACACAATGTTGCTTATAGGTAACATTTGGCCATAGTAGCAATAATATTTTGTATTTTATTCTTTTAGAAATGCGTCCAAAAGGTCTTACAGATCTAGAAATAAAACAGATAATAAACTTCGATTGGAATAATTCTGATGATGAAGAAGAAGAAGAAGAATTATATGATTCGAATCTGGAGAAATTCATTGAAGAAACGATGGATAAAGTAATGGAAAGATGGGAAAACGTTGAAATAAATTTGATAGACGGTATTGTTGGAGAAGATGAGCATGCTGATGAAGAAGTTGAAAATGTTTCGGACACAGAAAATATCGCCGAGGTAAATTATGAAAAAATCAATCTGGAGAAATTGAGATGGAGGAACGCGGGCCTAACCGTTTTTGAAACTGCTTGGAAAGAAGATCAAGTTTGTCGAGAAGTCAAAGTGCCAATCAAATACTTCAATGAATTCTTCGATAATGAAATAATAAACAAGATTTGCAACGAAACAAATCTGTATTCAATGCACACTAAAGGAATAGAGCTAAACTGTTCGCCATTCGAAATTAGGCGATTCTTTGGTGTACTTCTTTATTTAGGCATTATACAAGTTCCAAATTTGAGAATGGCTTGGATGCCAAACTTCAGGTTAACGGCTGTTGCAGATTCTATTTCAAGAGCGCGTTTTGAGAAAATCAAAGAATCTTTCCACATAAATTATAATTCTCAACAGCCGGAGCGCGGATCAAATAATTTTGATGAACTCTACAAAATACGACCATTATTAAATAAAATGAAGGAAAAATGTAACAGAATAGACCAGGAGGAATGCCAAAGTATTGACGAACAAATGATTAAATATAAAGGACGTCACAATTTGAAACAATACCTTCCAATGAAACCCAATAAATGGGGCTTTAAAATGTTTACGAGAGCTGGAGTTTCAGGTATCGTATATGATTTTGCTCTCTACGTAGGAGAAGGAACATGCAGATCTTTTGGACTAGGGATATCATCAGATATAGTATTGCATTTAGCCTCAACTGTTCCCTCAAACAAAAATTATAAATTGTTTTTTTTATAATTGGTTCGCTTCCATAAGCCTGATGATTGCGCTAAAGGAAAAAGGTATATTAGCAGCAGAAACAATGCGAAGCAACCGGATGAAAAACTGTTGCCTTACGGATGAAAAGGAACTTATGAAAGAAGGTCGTGGTTCTTATGATTTTAAATATGAAGCAACATATGATTTAGTTGCATGCCGCTGGTACGACAACAAGAGCGTTCAACTGGTATCAAACTATATAGCTGAAAATCCAGTTTCAGAATGCAAACGCTGGTGTCGTAAGCAAAAAAAGTACATAAATATAGCTAGACCTGCTATTGTTGACTGTTATAACAAGCATATGGGAGGCGTAGACCTAGCTGATATGTTACTAGAGTTGTATAAAATCAACCACCGTTCCAAGAAGTGGTATATGCGTATAGTGTACTGGTGTCTTAGCACAGCAGTAGTCAATAGCTGGTTGATGTATAGAAGGGACCTAAAAAATCAAGCTGAGAAAACGAAACATATGTCATTGTTAAACTTTCAACTGATGATATCAAACGAGCTTTTACACGCGTCTGATATGGAGCCAGTAAACCAACGCAAAAGAGGTCGCCCATTGGCAGCTTTTCAAGCATAGACTCAGATTCATTATCACCGTCGTCTCCAGCACCATCAAATATTTCAAACGTTTCATCACAAGGTTCATCGCAATCTACAAAACGATCATATATATCTAAGCCTCCAAAATCCATGCGTCTCGATCAAGTCGGTCATTGGGATGAATGGGGAGCAAAGGGAAGGTGTAGGTTATACCATACCGGGATTCCAAAATCCAAATGCTCAAAATGTAAGGTACATTTATGTTGTAACCCCCAAAAAAACTGTTTTGTTTCATACCATACACAAAAAGTTAATAAAAGTAATAAAAAAATAAATAAATATCAATATTCCTTTGTGTTTTGAAATATACCACTATGGCTAAATGTTGCTTATAGGCAACTTCTCATAACTGTAAAACCAGAAGTCCTAGAACCTTGAAATTGATATCAGTTCATATTTAGGACTCTAACATCAACCTAACGTAGTAAAAATATTTTTAACCGCGCCCACTTTAATTCTGACATTAAAGGGTTAAGAAAATTAGAGATTCCTAAATAGGTCTGATTCGCAAATACAGCGGCGATAGCTGCATGCCTCTTCATTTCTGGAGTTAAGTTGTAGTCCTCCTTGTCTTATATGAAAAAGAGCAAAAAGAAAAATAATGGTTTCGGGAAGTCATATATGCATGTAGTCAAATACCGTATGTACCCTGTATATAGGCAAATATTAACGCTAACAATTTGAGTGACAACACTATAAATATGCCTTACTCTTGCCCCACGCGCCGCGGTTCCAAGCACCAAATCCATTATCAATCAACAAAGGGTATCCATTTGCGGTGCGTCACTGAAGTATACGCCTACGGCACAGCGAAATTTTATATTCGTTAGCAAATTTTTTGCTTTTGTTTAATATTTTTCAGTTTTGTTTTCATAGCGAATACCTTTGGCTTTGTTCTGCCACACGCATTTGGCTGACCTTGCTTGAATAGCAAAAAGTGGTGGACGTGTTGCACAGCTAAAGCGTAAATTAAAGAAAAAAAATACTTTGGACTGGTCCAGACCTCGTCTGATATGTGTCTATCTCGTCAGACGTCACAGCGCCATGACCGAGACCCCTTTACAGCTGCACGTAGATTATCGAATCTTGGCCGTGCATATCGCAGCTATCAGCGGACAGATTTAACACACTTCCTTTTTTATTTTATTACTTGTTCGTACATACCTATAAGTATTTATTAGGTACATGTGCCTGTTGCATGTGTCTACATAATTTTGGACAAACTTTTCAATCGAACGTGAATCACAAAAGCATATTTGAGTAACTTGGGTTAGCACTAACGCATACATCTTGTGGATACTAAACTTATTTTGACTATTTAAGTAGAAAATATGCCCACATACAAATATACTCCAAGCTTACAGATAAATTCAAAATTTCATGACTAGTTGTTGCGTGATGGTGCAGTTGCAGCAAAGTAATAAAGCGCATTCGAATAAATGCCGAACAAAGAGGATTTACTTGCTGTAAACGAGATTGCTGATGACCTGGCATGAGCATAGTTATTCGTTGCTTCTCTGGGACCATAAGCATTTTGTGGTCTTCGTTGGTCCAGACGCAGACGCAGCCGATTTAGTAGATATAAGAACGATGTAATTACTGGTGTTTATTAAGAACGCCTCGAGCGCAAATCCGCAAATCTTTCTATACACTTTAAATCATTTGGCGGCGCCTCGTTAAGGTTGCTCATAATAAACCTCGTTTGTGTCTCTACCGAATGAACACGGCTTTTTTATTGCATTTCGATAAATTCTTATTGGGAAACCCTATATTTTCAGCTTATAAGAGGTTAGCTCTTGTATTTTTTCGTGAATTGCATTTGCTGCTTCGCCGTTTGACTGTTTGGGCGTCGGAAGTGCATGTTGCCGCTGAAGAAACTGAACTGAAAATTTGCCATCAGCACATTGCCTATTGTTGGAGTTATTGGAGTTGTTGGCTAGCGAGATAAGTGTAGTTGCAGATGGTATCATTGTTTTTGGTTATTGTTGTAAACATTATGACCAGAATGAATGCAAAGCAGCATGATGACTTTGCATATTTTGCAAATGTATGGAACTGGGCGAAACCATAAATCGAATTACCGTTAAACAGGCAGTACAAAAATTGAACCGTTAAAAACGAGCACAATAGCCATCGATGGATTGTTGCATATAAAGTTAAAATGAGTGTAATTAGTAATTATTCTGCACACCCATTTTAGCTATTTAAATGTATGTAAAATAAATATTTTGACTAGCTCTGACTATTTTGCTTTTCATATTTTAAATGCTAATTATAAAAGTGGCATAAAGTGAAAAAAGTATTGATAAAAAATATTTGGTAAAATCCGAGTGCATTCGATAAACTCTATGAGACCCCAGGGATTAAAATTTTGTTAAATTTTCTTGCACTGTATTATTTTTTTATAATTTTATGTGGCATAATAATAAACATATACATACACATAATAAACTATTGTTTGTTTTCAATGCTTCACTCGTTTTCAGCACATTTTTTTAAAACTGTTTCCGTCGTACGATGGAAAGATGTGCTGCCCCATTCGACTTCTCTTGCGACATAGTACCTCTGAAACATGTTTTGAGCCGACGAAGTTATTAAAATTATCTCTGATTTTCGCAAGTTTATCTGGGAAGAGTCTACTGGTTTTGGAACCCTTTTGAGCCTTTCCTCGGACTTCATATTCCAGATTATTATTTATATCAAAAATTTCATTTCATTCAAACTTCCTCCAGATCTTCTTCTAGTCATCAATTTTTAACCATTGAGTGTATTTTTACATTTTTTTTTAACTCCGCAACCCCAGGTTAAATGGCTAAAGGCAAATTTTTGTACTAAGACCGCAAAAAATTATGGCAGCAATACCCATTCGAAATTCGATATGAATGCATAGTTGATAAACACTTTATTAGAATTATGCCAATCCTGTTTTCTTTGCCGGGATCCATTTTATTTAGTTTTTGCTTTGACGTTTTTCTTTACACGCGCTAAACTAATAATCTTGTACACAGAAAACACAGGGTTGTATGTCAAAAAGTATGGTTATTATCCAGGATTATTTTATAGTCTCAGATTTTGGGAGAGAAATTTTGTATTCGAAATCTCGCTTTTTTATTACGGATTGGGAGTTCAGCTCGAAAAAGTTGATCATCTGCTTATATGTGAACGCATGGTGATCGGCATGTACATATAATATATCCGTAATGCTAGTAGCGACTAGTACGAGGGGTGCCTTTTATATGTCGGGATTAGAGAACAAAAACAAATTTTAATCATCGAAAATCACTTTATTCTTTTTCAAAATACTCTCCATGAAGATCTATACACTTTTTTCATGCGTTTGAACCAGTTGTCCAAAACATGCATTCTGAATGCTGCAACCGCTTCTTCAGGTGTCGAAAACCGTTGACCTCTCAGTTTGTTTTTTACGTACGGGAATAAAAAGAAGTCATTCGGTGCCAAGTCAGGACTATACGGCGGATGACCCATTAATTCGATGTTTTGGGTGCTCAAAAATGCAGTTGTTTGAGCCGATGTGTGAGAGCTCGCAATGTCCTGGTGAAGAGTGATCTGTCTTTGGCCATTGGTTTTCCTAATTTCTTGGAAGACAACTGGCAAATAAATGGTTGTGTACCACTCCGAATTTACTGTTCTGCGTTGTTCTAGTGGTACGGTTGCGACATGTCCAGTTTTTCTGAAAAAACAGGCGACCATTTGCTTGGAAGTGCTTCGTGCGCGAACAACTTTTGTTGGATTTGGCTCATCTTGAAACACCCATACAGTCGACTGCTGTTTACTTTCGGGCTCATACGCATAAATCCATGATTCATCACCTGTCACGATGTCATAGACGTATTTCGAAGCCCCGCGATCGTATTTTTTGAGCATTTCGTTCGACCAATCGAGCCTTTTTTTGAGCGATTGACAAATTGTGTGGGATCCAACGCGAACAAATTTTTTTGACAGTCAAATGTTTATGCAATATTGAATGTATGCTGGTCCCACTAATGCCTAAGATTGTCTCAATCTCACGATAGGTCGCATGACGATCTTGCAATATCAGTTCGCGCACAGCATCAATGGTTTTCGGAACAACAACTGATTTTGAACGAATTAAGTTCATCCATGCAATGTTGCTGAGTTAATCCACGTCGAAAGTTGTAAAATATAATCACACGAAAATGTTCACGATTTAATTCTATTTTTGGACCGAGATGAATCTTTTAAGTTACTGTAAACAACACAAATAGCGCTGGTATTTCAAAACGTTCTGAGTACGTAAAAGCCAAAAAATGTCAAACTTTGCGATACAGATGTCAGTTGCCAGATTGCAACATCAGGGTTGCCAAGTCCCGAAATATAAAAGACACCCCTCGTAATAGATAGACGCCTGCCAAGCGTATATCGACTCTCGATGGTTTGTCAAATCGTCATTCAATTGACATTTCTACAAATTCTAAGTAATTTGGTGTGAAAATTGTCAAATGAAAAATGTATATGGGTATATGTTTCTAGGAATTACAGATCAAGAGTGGGAAGCAATAACACTCAACTTGCTCGGCTGGACAATTTGAAATAGTAAATAAAATAGCTGGTCAAATATAACGACTCAATCGACAAAAGTCTGTTCTATTGTCATTCGACATTCGCAATCGGGGTGCAAATCTCGAGAATTTCCGTTCCCAAAAGTGTGAACATGAATATCGAGACCATCTTCGGAAATGGGCCAATAGAAACCGCCAAAATAATGAAATTTCATCTGAACGAACAATTTCAAACCATTGGTGTTGTTTTTTGTGACGATCACTTAAAGTACAGCTTAATTTAATATATTTTTTCGTATTTTACAACTGTATCCCATCTAAAATTAAGCGTCTTAATGCTGCTTAATACAATGCGAATGCATATATAATTATCGTCAAAAAATTAACGCACTAAAATAAGTGATATAGCAAATGCGTGTATGTATGTGAGTCTCGCGGTTTTCAAGATAATTGTAAAAAAAGAAACGTAATCTCAAAAATCTTATCTTTTTATGGTTGTAAACAGCCAAAAAATGTAAACTTATCATGAGGAATAGCAAAAACAAAAAGTCAACAGCAAAAATGTAAAAGCAAATAAATAATTTTGGTGTGTTTTTTACAAAGTTTACAGCTGCGCACTTATACACACAAATACCAGCAAATAAAGTCAAGAAAAAAGCAAGAAAACAAATACAAATATATTTATGTATGTTTGTACGTCTGTAGGCAAACAAGTAAACTTTCATGCAGCGAATGCAATGTGAGCTATGAGACGCAAGTAGTACTTCCGTCCCGATCACTCCAGTGCCACTAAGTAACTGAATTGTGGGAGAAAACTGAGGTTCATGGTGTTTGCTGACCTAATTAGATGCTGCTCAGCTTCCCCACCTCAGCCCTCACACCCCTATTCCATATAATTGCCAATGCATTGGCTGCTGCGCCGCAATTGTTGTGTGCCCACTGCGCGCTGCAACTGCAAACTATACACGAAAAAAGCGAAAGTGCGTTATCACGGAAAACGCAATTTACTTGAAAATAAAATAAACAAATAAAACAATCGAAAACAACCACTTCACTTTTTCCTCATTCTGACAAAATGCTCTAGTTTTTTTAGAGTTATTGTAAAGTACCAAAATGGCCTAAAAAATAATTGTGATAATTGAAGTGAAAATGTTTTCATGCAACAAAACTTTTATCTTCCGACTTTGCGTTTTTAGCCGCCTTAAAAATGAAGTGAGGCAGGGAAGTGTTAAATTGGCTGGATTACAGATACGTTTTTATGAAGTTTATTTACAATTCTTATCAATTACGAATATACATATGTACATACATATATACACAAAATGCTGCCGTTGCTTCGGTGTTTCATTTCATTAATTTTCCAACCTGCGCTTTTAAAGATCATTGTGATAATTTGCTTTACTTTTGATTGTCTCAGATATAAGAAGTATTTATTTTACAGTACCATATATAAATATATTTGTGAGTGTGTAAGAAACTCGTGTATGGGTAACTCCAGTGCTGCCCAAACACTATAAAATAGCAAATCGGGAAAACTTCGGAAAATGGAAAAGAAAATGAATTGAATACGTGTTGCGAAAATATTTTTCATTTATTTATTTATTTCTTTTGTCAAATTCTTAGGTCAATAAATGACAATTAGTAGTAGAAGAGGTAAAAGAAATATTTGAGAATTGATATAAAAGTAGTAACGAATCAATTCAGATCTTAAGCGCAATCAACTCATATCTATTATTTTAGGGGTAGTTGTTGTTGTTGTTGAGGTGGTTGAACATTTCCACTGAAATGCTCCTAATTAGTGACCAGCACTGTTTTACTACCACTATCTCGCGCGGTGATGTATTTTTTGTATTGCGTATTTTTTTTTTTTTTTGTATTGTTTCCAAGTCATATTCATTTAGTGAGGCCCAAGTATAACAGCAAATCCTTTACCTCGATGTCTGAGATCTCCTTAATTTGCTGTAGGAAAGGCTTACCGAAGGATCGGAGTCGTGCCCTGGCTAGTCCCGGACATTCACATAAATAGTGGAAAAGACTTACCTTCGCCCCTTCCGCTTGACAGCTTCTACAGATAGGATTGAAGGGTAGATTGAGTCTAGCTGCATGATCTCCTACTTTCCAATGACCTGTAAGGATTGCAGTGATGCGTGAAATGTTTGGCCGAGAACATCCTAGCAGGTCATTCGTCCTTTGGATTTTATATGACGGCCACGTGTTTTTTGTTGTAATACATGTAGGTATTTGCTTCTATCTTCTTTCGGCTAAAGCATGAGAGTGTGAAGCAATGGATGCTTTTAATGTGTTCAGTGAGGTGGAGACTGCCACCGCCTCTGCTATGTCTAGTGTCGAACCTTTTCTTGCTAGCTCATCCGCTATCTCATTACCCCGTATGTTCCTATGACCGGGAACCCATATCAGAGTAATTTCAAGCCAATGGCTGAGCAGTTCCAGCTCCTCTCTACACTGTAAGACCATTTTGGATGAAATGTAGTTGGAGTCTAAGGCCTTAATATCTGCTTGACTGTCTGAGAAGATAGCTACTCTTGCACCAACTTCCTCGTAGAGCTCTAGGGATTTGAATGCTTCTCTGATCGGTAAAAGTTCTGCCTGGAACACGGTGGCATAATCAGGAAGACGAATTGACTGAAATAGGTTGAGTGGCTCCGAATTGAAGCCAGCTCCCACACCACAGTTCATCTTAGAACCATCGGTATAAATTTCGATATCGTGTCTTCCAATCACCTCTCCTTTGCTCCAATCGGTTCTCGGTGGAAAACGTACCGTAAAGCCTTTCTTGAAGTTGAGGTCGGGGACTGTATAGTCTGATCCGTTTTTGAGCAGCGGGGGTCCCTGTAGAAGGATCTTACTGTGAACGTACGACCTTGTTGTCCAACTTCCTATGCCTCTGAGTCTCACCGGGCTACAAGTAGCTATTGTTTTAATGTGTAAATCTAATGGCAATCGATGTGCTAGGGGTAAATTGTTGCATAAACGGACAGGGAGCACAAAGCATTGACGTTCAGTTACCAACCAGTTTATATTTTATTGGTACTAATTTGCAAACGCGAAGATTTTATATTAATGCACGGTGCGATTTTTTGTTTGCTAGACTGGATTTCAGTGTAAACCAAAATTATTTATTTTTAGTTCAATAACACTGTACAACATAAAAAAAATAGCAGGGTGTTTGTGGTAATGATTTCAGCTAAGGCTTAACCATAGAAAAATCTACATCTATGATTTAAGTACTGATTGAGTTCTCTCAAATTTTTAATTATTGGGACATTGGTTGGTTCCTTGGTTAAAGTAGTGATTAATTTAGAATCCAACTGTCGCTTATGCACCATTTTGTTGCCACATCCTCGCTGACAACTTGTTTAAGGGTTATTTTACAGCAACACTATATCCAGTCGGTGCGGTTTATGAACCTCATTAGGTTGTTTACGTCTAAGCCTGTCAGTTGTTCGAGACTCTCGAACAATGGTTTGCCAAGGGTGGCATTCTCAGAGGAAATGGAAAGTCGTTTCCTCTTTCTCTGGTTGTTTAGAACTGTGACAGTGTGTGTTGTGAGGGATGCATATTTTGGCTGCTTGTTTTCCAATATAGTCTGCAGGCATATTTTCGTTTAGTATTGACGTTTGTTTGTGGTTGTAAGTGTGCCATAATGTTTCGCTAACTTGGCATTTTGTTTGATCCCTTCAGCTGCGTTCCGCGATTTGTAGATATTTTAAGAAAATTGCATTCTTGATTGCACCCAGTGGTGTGAATACCGATTCTAGAAGAATGTTATTCATGGCAGATCCTCCTCTTGGCAATTCGTTCACTTTCTCATTTCCTTCAATGTTCCGATGTGCCGGGACCCAAATTAAGCCAACTTTATGGTGGTAAGGTTATTTCTGCTTTACTCCACCAGTTTATATATTAGATTGCTGTAACTGAATCCAGTGCTTGGATTGCAGCTTGACTCTCTGAAAGAATAGCGATATTGCACTTAAAATAGAAGTCTGCAATTAGTAACCTACACGTTTCCCCTATTGCCAGTACTTCCACTTGGAAGACACTGCAAGTATTGGGAAGGCGAACAGATTATTCAATTCTAAGTCTATAAGACTATATAAGTATAGCACCTCCAACGCCACAATCTACTTTTGAACCATTTGTGTAGGCTGTAGGGTCGAAGTTGTATAGTAAAAGTCCCTTCCTCCAATCCCCCCGAGATGGAAAGTAGGTGCCTAAATTTCTGTTGATTGCCACCGCTGGGATCGTGTAATCAGTCCTCCCCGCGGTGAACTGAGTTGGTCGCAATAATAGACTGGCATGTCCATAAGTTGATTACCTCCAGCGCCGCGCTTCATTTACCCTAAATGCAGTCGTGGTAGCCATCTTCTTGATATGGAGATCAATCTGAATTGCATGTGTTAGTGCATTGAGAGCCTCCCTGGGACATGATCTAGATGCACCGACCATAATTGCATTGATCTCTGTATTGTAATCTCTTCCAAGAACTTTGCACCAAACTATCGATCCGTATGTCAAAATTGGTCGTATGACCGCCTTATACAGCCATAAAGTACATACGAGGGGTGCCTATTATATTTCGAGATTTGGCAACCCTGGTGTTGCAATCTGGCAACTGACAGCTGTATCGCAAAGTTTGACATTTTTTGGCTTTTGCGTACTCAGAAAGTTTTGAAATACCAGCGCTATTTGAGTTGTTTACAGTAACTTAAAAGATTCATCTCGGTCCAAAAATAGAATTAAATCGGGAACATTTTCGTGCGACTATTTTTTACAACTTTCGACGTGGATTAACTCAGCAATGCATGGATGAACTTAATTCATTTTTTGGCGATGAAGCTCCATCAAGGACCAGTGTTTATCGATGGTCTGGTGAATTCAATCGTGGTCGTAGTTCACTCCAAGACGAATTTCGTGAAGGTCGTCCAAAATCAGTTGTTGTTTCGAAAACCATTGATGCTGTGCGCGAACTGATATTGCACGATCGTCATATGACCTATCGTGAGATTGAGACAATCTTAGGCATTAGTGGGACCAGCATACATTCAATATTGCATAAACATTTGACTGTCAAAAAAATTTGTTCGAGTTGGATCCCACACAATTTGACAATCGCTCAAAAAAAGGCTCGTGTCGTTTGGTCGAAGGAAATGCTCAAAAAATACGATCGCGGGGCTTCGAAACACGTCTATGACATCGTGACAGGTGATGAATCATAGATTTACGCGTATGAGCCCGAAAGTAAACATCAGTCGACTGTATGGGTGTTTCAAGATGAGCCAAATCCAACAAAAGTTGTTCGCGCACGAAGCACTTCCAAACAAATGGTCGCCTGTTTTTTCGGAAAAACTGGACATGTCGCAACCGTACCACTAGAACAACGCAGAACAGTAAATTCTGAGTGGTACACAACCATTTGTTTGCCAGTTGTCTTCCAAGAAATTAGGAAAATCAATCGCCAAAGACGGATCACTCTTCACCACATCGGCTCAAACAACTGCATTTTTGAGCACCCAAAACATCGAATTAATGGCGACGTAGTCATTATGGACGGGCAAGTGGTGGACTCCTTTATGGCATTAAAAAAGACCTAGAAAATGTTGATGTCAGATATTCGTTTAAGTGTTTAGACTGTTTAGACGTAATCGAATTTTGTGTGGCTGAAAAAACTGTAAACTTGATTCCATTATATTTGAAGGGTAATAACTGGATACATGATTTTGAAATTGTAAAAGAAAGTTTTGTTCAAAATGATTTTGTAAATGGTATTGTAATCGGTGACCTTAATGTACGAATTGGAGACTTACAAGTAAATATGGACGAAATCTTACTAAATGATATTGTAGGAGGAAAAGCATATAGGAATTCAAGAGACAAAAAAATCAATAGAGGTGGAAGGCAGTTCATAGAGTTCTGTATAAATAATGGTCTAATAGTGTTGAATGGCATGTTAAGTAGTGATGTTGAGGGAAACTTTACTTATGTTAGTAATATAGGTGAATCTGTAAATGATATATGTGCAATATCTCGGGACATATTGAAACATGCGTCTGATTTTATAGTGGACAATAAAACATGGTCTGATCACATGCCTATTATTTGAAAAATGCAATTGCCTGCAAGAAAATCAGCTTCAATATGCAAGACGAACTTGTTACCAAAAATTGTTTGGGATGAATTACGAGCAGAATTGTATAACAAGAAACTTATTAGCAACCTACAGAAAAAGAAATATGTAAAAAAAGAGCTAGATCTTGAAGATTTAACTGAAATAATTAGAATATCAACTTCACAGAGGCGAAATAAAGAAAGATTAAGAAAAAAATCGGAATGGTTTACCTGGAAATGTCAGTCAGCTAGAAGGATGTCATTAAAACAACTGAGAATTTATAATAAAACTTTGAGTGGAAGTGATAAAAAGAAATATATTCAGGCAAATAGAAAATACAAGAAACTGTGTGAAGAGAGCAAGAAGAATTACTATGACAATCTTGAACTCAGAATAAATGAGGTTAATAACAGTAAGGATTGGTGGAAGATG
This sequence comes from Anastrepha ludens, assembly GCF_028408465.1. NCBI lineage: Eukaryota > Metazoa > Arthropoda > Insecta > Diptera > Tephritidae > Anastrepha > Anastrepha ludens. The sequence goes on from NC_071502.1 coordinate 78,478,349, forward strand.
GTCAACGTCCTTCGGTGTTCAGTTACAGAATCTTGTCTAGAGGTATCGCCAGCAATATTCATGCACTAATTCAAACATTATTAAATCCAACTCGCTGTGCACCATGTATACAATATGTGGCAAATTTAGTAAGGGATGATTGTCTAGACAGACCAATCTCAATAGATGAAATCAGATTGATGTTACATAAAACGAAATGTGGAAAAGCTCCGGGCTCAGACAAGGTTCCATATGAGTTTTTTAAAAATGCCGATGACCGGTTTCTTGTTGAGTTGGCAAACGTTTTTAATAGGCTATATAATATGGGCCAAGTATCTGAATGTTTCGAAACAAGTCTGATATATCCGCTCTTTAAAAAAGGCGATAGGAAATCTCCCTCCAATTATAGAGGTATCTCATTCATGAATTGTGTTGCAAAGATAATGATGGGCATTTTAAATGAGCGACTCACAAGCTGGGTAGAAAATAAAAATATTATAACAGAATTTCAAGCAGGTTTCAGAAAGCGACATTCAACTGTAGATAACATATATAACCTAGCAGCAATAGTCCATATTAAGTTCAGGGAGAAGAAAAAAGTGTACGCGTTTTTTGTGGACTTTAAAGCCGCTTTTGATACTGTCCCTAGACAACTATTGCTATACAAGCTTCATGAAATAGGAATCTCCACCAAAATGGCAAACTTTATTGAAAGTTATTACAGAAATACATGTTCGATAGTAAAAGTAGGAGATGAAATGAGTGAAAAATTCAAAATATCGTCAGGAGTAAAGCAAGGGTGCCTGCTTTCACCTTTGCTCTTTGCTCTTTACTTGAATGACCTGCACGACTGCTTGGAGGGGGGACTCTTTATAGATGAGTTAAATATCCGTTTGCTATTATATGCTGACGATATCGTCATATTAGCAGATGAGGTTAGTGCTCTTCAAAAAATGATAAGCAACTTAGAAAAATACTGCGAAAAGTGGAACATGCAAGTAAACTTATCTAAGTCAGCTATAATGATCTTTCGGAGAGGCGGTAGAATAGCAGAAAAAGAAAAGTGGTTTTTTCACGGCGAAGTTATACCAATAACGAAAGAATATAATTACTTGGGTGTAAAGCTAACATCAAAACTCAGTTTCAAGTAACATATAGAAAATAGAAATGTTCTAGCGAAAAATAGCATAAATGCAACTTGGTGCACATTTCTTAGTAAAAATAAAATTAAGTTGTCGGCAAAATGGAAACTGTTTTTAGCGGTGACTAGAGCAATCCAGAGTTATGCTGCTCAGGTATGGGGAAACTCGTTGTTTGAAGAAGTAGACAAAATTCAACTTTATTTTTTAAAAAGGGTACTTCATCTCCCGAGTAATACGCCATCTTATTGCATTCTCTTGGAGACAAATGTTCCAAGTTTTCATTTGTATACACTGCAGCTTCACTTAAAATATATATTCAAAACGTTATTTGTGTATGATGATAATAGATTGCCTCATATACTATCAAAAAAGATTTTAGAAAAACAGATATTTTGGGTTGAAGAAATTAGTAATCTAGCACAAAAGTTAAATATAACATGTAACTGGGGCACTTCAAATAAAAGAGAGTGGAATAGAAATATAATTTCAATAATAGAAAATCTTCATGATTCGAATATTCGAACTTTATGGGAAAGGGCACACCAAAGCACCCGATTATATAAGGAATTAGACCATAACAACGCCAGAAGCTATTTAAACGATAATACTAGAATCTATAAAATTATGTGGATTATGAAAGCCAGATGTGATTTAATATACTTGGGAAGCCAAAGGGATTTAAATTGCACTTTATGTAACTTAAATGAATTAGAAGACATCACACATTTTTTAGGAAAATGCCCGATACTTAAAAGAATTCGTCAAAGATTTTTTGGAAAATTTAGTTTAAACCGAGATGAAATCATAGACATTTTAAATGGTGTTGGCCCTTCTGGATATAATAATTTATTTAAGTTCATCACTGGTGCTATAGAATATAGAAAATTAATTTTAAGCGAATTCAATATATAGTACCATAGTAACATATGTAAAATGTAAGATTTTTTTTTTCTTTTTTCTTCCGACAAACGACCTAGTGTCACTGTCGTACGTTCTAATGTTAATGATTAAAAATGAAATGTAATGAAATGTAAAAGTCGAACAATTAATAATAATAATAATAAATAATAATAACATCGAATTAATGGGTCATCCGCCGTATAGTCCTGACTTGGCACCGAATGACTTCTTTTTATTCCCGTACGTAAAAACAAACTGAGAGATCAACGTTTTTCGACACCTGAAGAAGCGGTTGCGGCATTCAGAATGCATGTTTTGGAGGTACCTCATTCAGAGTGGCAAAAGTGCTTCGACAATTGGTTCAAACGCATGCAAAAGTGTATAGATCCTCATGGAGAATATTTTGAAAAACAATAAAGTGATTTTCGATGATTAAAATTTGTTGTTGTTCTCTAATCCCGACATATAAAAGGCACTCCTTGTATATTTAGGTTGAAGACCCCACCTTCTTCCAAGCATTCGTGTGCAGGTATACAAAGCAATTTTTGCTTTTCTTACCTGTTCTTCAATGTTCATTTTCCTGTTAAGTTTGGAGTCCAAGATTACTTCTAAGATGGGGACGTAATATACATAATTGGTCAGTCACACTCTAAAAATTGTATTATTTCGTAGTTTCAATGAGAAGCGAGGAAATAAACGCGTTTGCAGTCGAGTTCTATTTGTTATTTAATCTAAATAGAAATGCCTCATATGCAAGCATTGTAGATACTAGAGATATCAAGAGTGCAGGTGCCTAAAATGATAAAAATTCACAAGCACATTTATGCACATTCCATTTTTATATGCATACGTCCCTGCGTTTATAGTTAGTAAGAACGTAATCATGTGTACATGTATTTATGAATAACCCGCTTCCTTTCCGATGTAGATATGTACATATACTTGTAAATGCATAACAATTTGAATAGACTCAGGCTCCCACCTCAGTTGACAGGTTGGTCGTGCGTTTAAAGTAAGCATTTCCTCAGTTGTTTTTCTTGGTTGTTGGTTGTCTGATGTGACAGCATTTGACACCGACGCATGGTGCATCGTGTAACGCCTTAGCATCGAAGTACATTACGAGCCCGGTGCTGCACCCACCGAACGCTAGTGACTGAAAGCAGGTTCGTCCAATAGGCGAGGGGGCGGTCCGAAAATACGGGTATGTACATGCAAATGTGTATGTTTTTACTATTCACAAATTTAAAAACTCATTTTAAGCTATGACTTTTAATTTATTTTCGATTCTTGTGCGTTAGCGTTAAGGTGAGGCTTAGTTAAATTACATTTACATTACTTAAAAAAAATTACATTTAGAGATCAAACATACATCGAACACAAGCAAGAAGGCAAACCAAGATGGCAACAAATCAATGCACAGTGGTTCCTCCCAAATATTAAAAATAAAAAAAGTAACAGTTTCGTGATTCCCAAATTTATGTTTAAATGTCATAGATAGAAACCGGAAGTAACCAAAAGTATAAAAAGGACCAATCATTCAATTTCAATTAGTTGTTTAAACTCTGTATTGAACACATCCTGAGTAACCTTCAACGCTCCAAAAAAGGTGTGCACTTTTACAGATCAGGATAAGTGAAAGCCGTTAGTGATAATTGAATCCGAAAAAACAGGTATGTTTGTATATTTTTCATTTGCACTTGACCGAACTTTACTAATGAATTTAAAATTTACTATTGAAATTAAATTTTTCTTCCTGAAGTCATTATTTTCATAAATGGAGCAGAGTTTTAGTACTCTTGCCGCGCATTGCCATCATAGGCGCTATCAATATTTTAAAATTGTCTATTTTCTGTTTTCTGTCAGGTGTCAATCAGAGTCAGGAAGGCAGCATAGCACATTAAAATTTGAATTGTCGGGGTAATTACTTAGCCGATCAAGCTACATGACGTATCGAATTACGGAAAGTACTATAAATTTGGTGCTTCCTAACTGTTAGAAAAAATAGTTTTTCTCTCTGGAAATGAAAAGATTTTCAATTTATATTGGTTATGAATATTTATCTATTGGATACTTGTCTGAGGAGGCACTGGAAGCGAAATACAAAGATATAAAGAATTGTATATATCTGGTCGGAAATTTAAGCAGTATTGCTTACGTTTCTTTATTGATGGTCCAAAGCTTGACAATAAAGGTTAAATTTTTAGGCTCAAATTTTAGCCATAATGAGGTAGCTGTCTGGTTAGGCAAAAATGTGACTACCTTCAGAGAAATCTATATTTTTCTGATAGCCAAGTGGCGATTAAATCTCTTAGTGGGGTTGTAACTAAATCCGTCATTGTTCGCAAGAGGAAAAGAGCAATCAATCTTGTCAGAAACCGGATCAAAAATTAATGAAACTCTCTAGAGAGCTCTCCTATTTGTAATAATAAACTAATTAATCGGCATTGTTATTCATAGCTCCGGACTTCTAGCTATTTTTAAGAGCAATATATAAAGAAGACTCCCAAAACTCATATAATATGTGATGGCATATGTTTGTTTAAAGCCTTATTTCGATTCGCAGAAAATTCATTTGAAAGTCAAATTTGGCAGTGCTCGGTTATAAAAATAAATTTATTAAATCAGTAATTTTTATAAGAAGAAAAAAATAGAGTTAATTTCATCGTACAGAGCTAAACAAATCCTGGAGAGCAGGTAATTTAAAATATTTATTAGAAATGAAAAATATTCTGGCACTTAGTAATTTAAACATATTCAAATTTTTTTTTTTTTTTTTTTTTTTTTTGAAAGGCGGAGCTGGGAATTGCGCTCAAAATTTGTGGTCATCCTGTGTTTGTAAGTTTTCGAGTTTTTTTACGTTTCATTGTTTTTCATCGAAATGTCACGTAGAAAAATTAACAATCTATCTAAGAATGAGATGTTGGCGATGTTGAATGAAATTCCAAGCGATGACGAAAATACAGCAAGTGAAGAAGAATGCAACTCTGATGATGACGATGAACAGGCTGCAACTGACGCAATTTTTTATAAGGACGTCAACGAATGTCCTAACTTAACAGTTGCTTTAATTAACGCAGTAAATTTGAGTATCCTGTATAATTTTGAAGTACATGCAACTTCAACTGCAACTCCTTTCTCTAACAGAGGAAAAAAATGCGATCCAATTCGTCCGACTTCATCCGGAGCTTTTGTTGCGCTTATGTCTCAATCAAGAAAATGCCGAGGTGAATCTTCCTGAACGCGGATTTGCCGTTTAAACCAGTGATGTTTTTGTTGGTAATTCAAATGAATTAACAAATAATTCACCCACTCAAATAAATTAGTTGGAAGAAGGTGCATTTGCATCTATTGCGAATTAGCTCGTGTTCCAAGGCCACAAGGAAATGCCAGCAGAATTCAGGTTTGAAACTTCAGATATGCTTTTCCTTGTCCGAGTAAATTAATTCATATGCTCGTCAAAAATATGTCGAAACGCGGTCCGTAAGAGATGGAGGTGAACTTCAGAAATTTATTGGCATCATGTTCTTTGCATTTTAACGATGATTCGTCCGCCATTCCCAATAATTGGCCTGGTTATGACCGATTATTTAAATTGTGACCACTCATCAAACACTTTAATAAAAGGTTTTTTCGATGCCAGCGAGAAAATATCTGGACAGATTGCCCAAATGTTATATATTACATAAACAAATACAATCGCCATATGGGCGGCGTGGATTTGACAGACAGGCTTATGAAGACTAGAAAGTGGGCAAATCGCATTTTCTATCATATCTTAGATATGGCAATGGTAAATGCGTATATTTATATCACTACCAATATGAAGGGGGCACACGCCGCCAACTGCCTAACTTTTGTACTCAAGTTGGTTTGGTTTGTTTGGCTTTCTCCAGTTCCGTGGTCGTGGTCATCCATCATCACATTCGGCATCTCCCACGCATCACATGTATCGGTGTTGAAGAAAACCTATTTTGCAACATATGATGCTCGTTGCGGCCAGATTGGTCATTGGCGGTGTCAAGTCTGAATCTCAGGCAGTTCCTTCAAAATGTAACATGAAGTAATTCAAGTACAAAAAGTAGTTTTTTTGAGTAAAATAAGAATTAATATCCATACAAAAAAATGAGTCATTTGAAAAATTGAAGCGTAAATGCCCAATCCCGCCAAAAGGCGTCATTTGGGGGTTAATAATCCGGCTCCAGTAGTTACTGAAATATATTAGCTTTGAGATTTACCAAAAGTACCGTTATGTGGAAGGCATTTTCATAATGAAAATAGCCTGGATAAGGTATATCAATTGTGTCCAGTCTCATTACGAAATCTCAGCTAGTTATTGAGAACACGATTTTTGACCATTGTTCCTTACAAGTGAGACCCCTGTGCAATGGTTAAAAACAAAATTTTAATTTATTGGCACTAACCAACTATTGGAGGATGTTGGTGATTTGTTTGGCATTCATTAATTAATGTTACGACCGCCAGTGACTAATTGAGTCTGCGGAAGGTACTAAAAATACGCCAACTTAATCTAAAAGTAAATGCACTTTCTTGAAAAGATTTCATATATGTAAGTACACATGTACGTACCTACTCATGTGCATGTGAAAATGCATACGTAAATGTAGAGAAACAATTCACTCACAAATGTTTATGTAGTTCATAGGCGTTGAGCCCATCAATCTCTTGGCATTTGGTTTTCTAAGGGAAAGATAAATGATGTCAATTTAATTTTTTTTCACTTGAGTTATTTTAATTGAAACTTGCGCGCGATTTGACCGCTGGCACTCAAGTACAACATCTAGCCTCGGTCGCCCTTACGCCCTGCCCGTGATGAGTGCATTGTTTTATCACAACAGTGAAATGAAGTCCTGCCAAAACGCGCGACTCAAATAGCTGACGATCAAATCGTAAACAAGCAGCCAGGCGGCTTGCCAAAATACGATTTGAGTATGCCAAGCGAGCGTGCGATCCCGAAAATTCACAGCTGAAACAGACAACAATAGGTTTCTATAAATAAAAATTTACATACAAATAAAAGTGTTGGATAGGAATTGGGTTCGAAATTTAGAATACGAGTGCGCTATAAAATACGAATATTAGGGCGGGTCGATTTAAAAATCGCCCATTGCTCTGTGAAAATCATATTCTAGGGATCAAAATAAGAAACTTTGCCGAAGGAACCATACCTCTAAAACGAATTATGATGTCCCCCAATTTGGGTCGAACGAAAAATTCCACTTCGACCCATTTAGAGTGCTCCAATCGAGTCCAAATGTATGACCGACCCCCACTAACTTTGGACGGCCGATCCACCCATGCCAGTGGCACACCCCCTGGAACTCCCCTGGGGGGTTCCCCATACAATCATTTCAAAATATTACCATTTTTGCCCTTTACATGAGAAAAGAATCTAAAAAGTTCGACCCAAATTGGGGGACATCAGAATTCGTTTTAGAGGTATGGTTCCTTCGGCAAAGTTTCTTATTTTGATCCCTAGAATATGATTTTCACAGAGCAATGAGCGATTTTTTTGCCTCCCCACAAATCGACCCGGCCTAATGAATACTGAATATGATTGATGAACCCCAATTTAAGAAAAATTTTAGGTGTTTATCGGTATCTTTTTCAGATATTGCTGAACATTTTTTTGTTGCGTAAAGGTAACAAATATTAAAGGCATTCTCTGAAACAGCAACCATAAATAAATAATTTTTTTCTTAATAATATATGCATGAAAACAAATTTTTGAAGTATAATTTTAGACTAAATTGCTACTTTAATTTCAACTCAATGTGAACAGGTTATTAAAACAGTTTGCAGAGTTTTGTAATAAAAAGTTTGCGTTCTTTTAAATATCTGTAGCAATTGATTCCAAAAACAAATTGTTTTCTTGTAAACAAGTAAACAATAATTTCAGAATTTTTAGCTCTCTTTCAATGCAATTTTTTTAGATACCTGAAAATGGTCCTCACTACTCCAAAAGGCATTTTTTTTCATTTTCATTTTCCCACTTTGTTAAACTCGCCAAATCGCGTAAGCGGTTATCGCCCCATTTAAGAAGAAGAAGAATCGAATTGTAGTAGTAGAATTGCCAGGAGCTAAAGGTTGACCATAAAAAATTTTAAGCCATTTGGGCCAAAATATTAAACAAAAATAATGGATTTCTTTTTCCCCAAACTTGTATTTTGTTATTGTATAATAATTTCATATATATGTATGTATATACAATTGGTGCTTGCACCCTTTGTGGGTGTTTGGCCCAGCTCCTCCTTATGGCGTGCGTCTTGAGTTTGTTAAAAAAATGGAGAAACCTACAGTTTCAAGCCGACTTCGAATGGCGGATATAATATTTTCTATGTGGAGCTTTTTCATGGCAAAAATACACTCGGAGCGCTATATATAGCGACCGCTATTAGAAAAAACTGTTTCTTCATTTTGGTGTTGCACGGAGATTCGAATCTACGTTTCTTCAAATACCGAATGGTTGTCAGGCACCAACCCATTCGGGAAAATTGCCCAAAAGATTATGACCCACGAAAGGAAAGGAATGAACCCTTTTCATTCGAAAATATGCATCTCTAAGAAAATCTAAAAATTCTTTCTCTGCGAAAAAAAACATATTACCTGTTCAAAGCACCATGCAATAAATGCAAAAACGCTGCACGCCCTCAATATCGAGAATTTCTATGTATTCATATTCATCAATTTAATAACTATTATATATACCCGTGGCTCCTAGGTGGAACAAATTATAATTTGGTTTATTTAACGCTAAGAATTTAATTTGGCTCCAAGAACGGCTTGCATTCTGCGTATCTGCGTCAACTTGTCGCCTCCACGCTTCCAATTTCTCTGAGGGTTCCAAACCAGTGCTGCTCTCGGGGTTTACGCAACGGATGCCCAATCCATTTCCACTTACGACGCTGGATTCTATACTAGCCATATATAAGAACTTGCATATTTTTATAAAAAAAAAATTGTTTGCTTTTTTTCACTGTTTAATTTTTCAATTCATTAATTCGTAAAAAATTTTAAATTTCGCTAGCTTAGGGTGGAAAGCGCTAAATCCACTTTTTTCTGAAAACATCTATTTTAATGCAAGAAGCAGGACAGGAATACCCCGCTTCGTAAAATATTAAACTAACTGTTTTATTTCCAATCGTTTTATTTTAGTGATAAGCAGTTTTACCCAAAGTCCAAAATGCGAGAAGTTCCATAGAATACAAAGACTTTGAGTATGGAATATGCGAAATTTTGTATTCGAATTGTTACGAAATAGATGCTTGAAGAAAATGGCTTTGCTTTGAAAGATTTTTATTCTTTCTGTAAGTTTGAAAAACTTGGCTTAGCAACCTTTCACTCCAAGCTAGTGAAGTGCGTTTATTTTATACATACATACGTACATTGATATGTAAAACATATAATATAATAATATAATAGAAATTTAGACACTGTTCCTGGTATGGGTTTGTGACAGGTAAGCTGAAAACATACCCAACGGATTGAATTGAAACTCACATAATAGGTTTGTCTTTAAGCTAATTGCATAATACATAACAAGGGCTCACAGCAAACGTTTGTAACGGCTAGAAGGCAGGAGGTGATTGATCTAACCCTATCAAACTCAAAACTTGGGTGATCAATCAAGAACTGGAGAGGCCTTGCCGAAGATTCGTGCTCGGACCACAGGTACATTGAGTTTCAGTGTGGCGAGGAGGCACAAATGCCATTGCCCTCTAGAAACCCAAGAAAAACAGACTGGCAGAAGTTTAGGGAGGCGTTGCGGGAGGCGTTGCGGGACCTTGACGGTGCGCCACCAAGTCTTCAAAAAGAACAGGCCATTGAGGCGGCTGTTGAGAAACTCAACGCTGCCCTAACCGAATGTTTTGAGTCAGCCTGCCCAATTCGACCTCTCCTTAGCCGGACTCCCGTTCCTTAGTAGAATCGAGAGCTCCAGATGTTGAGATGTTGAGAAAACTTCTAAACCGGGCCCTCAAGACTAACCTTGCAGAGGACTGGGAGCGATACCGTGATGTTCAGAAGAACTACAAGAGGCTTATTCGGGAATCGAAAAGAGCCTCATTTAGGGAATTCTGCAGCGGTATTGACACGGACATCTGCAGGAAAGTGCAGAAAACTCTGGATCGGATTGACACTTGGTGCTGTGCGAACGGGCTATCGGCAAATCCCGCCAAGACTGGTATTGTCCTCTTTACCAGAAGGAGGAAGCTTGATGGACTCGTTCTGCCAAAGCTAAAAGGAGTTACAATCCAGCTATCCAAGGAAATTAAATATCTTGGAGTAATCCTCGATAGTAAGCTCCTATGGAAATCTGGATGGATGAGTAGACTCTCCCTAGTGGGGGTCAGGAGGATCTTATCGAGACTACAACGCACTGTGGCCATTTGTTGCACCGGAGCTTTTCCGACTACTTCAGGCCCGGCACTAGATGCTCTGATTGGTTTACCACCACTTGATGCTTTCATCCGAGGAGAGGCCCTGAAGGCCATCTGCAGACTGAAACACAGTGGGGACTGGTACGGCCCTTGTCCGGCATTAGAACACAGAGACGGCATGGACATCGATCCAACGATTCTCTCCATGCCCCTTGACTCAATGCCATCAAGAGTCGTACTTGAAAAGAGATACAGTGTAGTGCTACCAGAGGCTCAGTTGTGTGGAGACTCAGAAAATGAGCCCGGCAAACACTGTTTTCGCATTTTTACGGATGGAAAACAGATGAAGGGGCAGATCTATATGTGTCTGGAGCGACAGCCAAGCTGCACTTATTGCCTTAGACAGCCCTCCAACCAAATCAGGGGTAGTGAAGTCCTGTAAGTCCAGGCTGAACTATGTCGGTAGACATAATAGCCTGATGCTAACATGGGTCCCGGGACACGTGGGTATCGCGGGTAACAAGACCTCTGACTCCTTAGCTAAGATAGCCGTTTTGCCACTCCCCTCTGCGGCCATCACAGCCACGGATAGCAAATGGGTAACTACCACCCACAAGCGAGTTTGGCAGGCTGAGAGAGGCTGCAGATGGACAAAACTGATGTTACCTGTTATGTCCGATCGATTGTCGCAAACCCTTCTGTCATTAAGCAGAGGGAAGTGCAGACGGCTGGTTGGAAACATGGACACATGGAAAGGTTGGGCATCTCAGACAGTGTACTCTGCCCAGCTTGTGAAGAGGAGGATGAGACGGCGGACCACTTCCTGTGTGTCTGCATCGCCTTCGCTCGAATCAGGTTTGAGGTCTTTGGCACTGATGTGTTAAGAAGCGACCATCTTGGCTCCTTGGCACCACAAGATCTACTCAGATTTCTTCGGAGATCGGTGTAGTACAATGGACTCAATTAATGTCTAAGTGCCCTTGCTAGTTGTCCCGACAAAAAAAAAAAGAAGCTAATTGCAAGAAAATCTGAGTTGGTGCTGTGTTCTCTAAAAATGGTATTTATGGTCCAATTTGTCTCAAATTCAAAACATAATAAGCAATAATGAATATATTGGCTTAGCAATTTATTCAAAAGTAATAGATTTGTATTTATTGTTGTCTTCAATATATTTCTTACATGCGTACTCTATCTTGGGGTTACTACACTTTCCACATACATATTTACATTTAATGCAAATATATATTAGTTAGACCTATTTTTCTTACAAAACCTATTTGAATATTCCATAGAGTACCGCATGTAAACTCGTTAAAATCGATAGAAAAGGTAAAGTGCGCCAGCACTGCGAAGCATTAAAATTAAAAGGAGAATCGCAGGCAATGCGCTCTGCGTGCGGAAAAGTTAAGAACTTGAACAGCTAAACGAATCATTAAAAACTTTGTTAGAAGAAATGACTGCTGATTCAAAACAATACCTGAAAAAAGAAACATGATAGCACATTCGACGTCTGGCTAGTTTTCAATGGGACTGCGCGTGCCAGGTTAATGTGGTACAATACAATAACGGTGTTCCGTGTAAGCTACTGCTGTTTTTTCTGAACATGACAAAGAATAATTATTTGTAAAGTCATACAGTCAATTAGTTGCCGTAAGTGCTTTCGATTTCAAATTTACTACTTTTACAAACTTTTGGCCAAACAATAAATTTCACTTAACGTTATTATGACTTTTCTGTCAAGTTGCTACCTGGTAATCCTATGAATGCATTCTCACTAATGTCAAGTTTTGTCTTCTCTCCTTAAGATACTCGATAAAAAAATCACTCAGAAATACTGAAATCTGCTTAATAGGCCTAAATTTGTGAGACAATGTCAAAGACTCAACAGCAGAGAGTTTAAAAGGAGAATTACAGCAAATGCATTTGAGCCTCCCATTTGTTTAATGCAGTTTCTGTTGTTGTAGTTTTTGTAATTGCTGCCATTATTGTTACTTAAAAACCGTAATCAACTTTCGGTATTTGAATGTAATGTAAAAAGCTCACTTGAGGGAGTCAAAGCACCAGCGAATTGGCCTTTGATAAGCGGCACTAAAGAGCCGCTTCACGCACGAACCACGCGCCTGCGCGAACATGGGCGAGCGACATCAATTGCACGTCCAATGTATGGCAGGCCTACAAAGTTCAGGCAATGATTGATGAAAGCTGATCACTTGGAAAACATACACCGACGTAATGCTTTAATTTTAGCCTCAAGCACGAAAATCATTTTTACGAAAACAGTTACTCTAACTCTTATGGACGTTCCTAAGCTTTCGTAAAAATGAAATTGTAGTGATTGCTGCTTTGTTGACGATGCAGTTTTCTCTTACTTATCTTTTAATTTGCTTTTAGTGGTGGGTGTTAAATGTTAGATTTAATCATAAGCCGAAGAAAATGAAAGGCGAAAATAGCAAAAAAACAAAAAAACAAAAACAGAAACAAAGGCTGATAAACAAAGGCTATATTTAGCTGTATGTAGGTATGTGTTGTGTTACAGGTTTTGATCACTAGAAAGTCGCCAGTGAATAAGTTTTATGATAGCGGCACAACAATGCATTTTAGATAGAGAATGCAGCTGCTGTTCATTCTGAGTGCATACATACAAATGTAGTTATGTTATGTTTTATTAAAAAAGGCTCTGTTAAAATAAAAATGTCAGGTGGAGACTGCGTATTTCATCAGTATTTTAACATCAGCTGTTATTACGTAGTTTCACAACTCAATTTTCATCTTACCACGCCATTTGCATGCGAATACAACGATCCGATTTACTTGGTGCCATTTTGAAAATGGAATGTAAGACAACAAGTAACTCACATGAGAAAACGGGGAAAAGTCGAAACAGAAATTTGGCAGATGTTAAGACATATTAAGTAGAAGGGGTACATGTGGATTAAGATGCCGTTAGAGATGGCAAGGAAAGAACTTTCAGCAAGCTTGTAGAACTGATGAATTTGAGAAAATAAATTTTGTATTTATTTAGCATTTTTAGCCGAATACAAGCCCATACCAGTGCATAATAGATATAAATATGTATGTATATTATTAGAAGTATCTGTTTATTAGAATCAAGAATTATGTATACAAAAACGGAAGTGAATATTTTAATATAAGCAGAGTTGCATTTAAGTGGATTACCAAAAGGTTGTTCAATACTTCATCTCAACATTCTTCCTGAACAACATCTATATATATAAAAGGAAGTCATGTTAGTTACACTATTTAATGTGGTATAACAAAACGCAAACGACAGCTAAACGTAATAAAACAACTGAAGAAGCACAAGGAATTGCCCGTGAAGAGCGCCGCGTTAGTATGGCTCAGCTTCGTGCTTCTCAATCACAAGAGCAAAGCGAGGCAGCCCGTGAAACGGCACGGTTGGCAATGCGAAATCGTCGAGCGAATAACAGAGATCAACAAGTAGATTTAGTACAATAGTTCAAACGAATGTACCACTGTTGAATTGCCAAAAAAAAGAAGTTTATGATACATATATAAAGGCAATTGCTGATGGAAATGGTGGAACTGGTAAGACATTCCGCATGTCAGTAATTTTAGCCACTGTTCGTGCGAAATCCAACATTGCGCTTGCAGTTGCTTCTTCTGGAACAGCAGCCACAGCCGTACGGCTCATTCAGCATTAAAATTGCCGTTAAATCTTCAAAAAATTGAAGAACCAACATGTAATATTTCAAAAAACTCAGCAATGGCCAAAGTTTTATCAGCATCAAAAATCTTCATCTGGGACGAATGCACAATGGCGCATAAACGTGCATTAGAAGCAATTAACCGAACATTGAAAGATATACGCAATGACTCGAGATGTTTTGGAGGCGCAATGATTTTACTGTCTGGCGACTTCCGCCAAACACTGCCAGTAATTCCAAGGTCAACGGCTGCTGACGAAATAAATGCTTGCCTCAAATCATCGAATCTATGGCGCTATGTGAAGAAACTTCAGCTGACAACAATCATGAGAGTTGCATTACTTAATGATACATCTACTGAAGATTTCTCTGAGCAATTACTGACTATCGGTAATAGTCGAGTACCTGTCGACGAATCGAGCGTATTGATTTCATTTTCTCAGAATTTTTGTAACTTTGTCTCATCGAAAGACGAACTTATCAATAAAGTATTCCCAAACATCATTAATAACTACACAAATAATGAATGGTTGAGTGAGCGAGCAATTTTAGCGGCTAAGAATAAAGATGTACATAGATGACCTAAACTACATAATTCAAAATGATATCATTGGAACAATGCATTCATTCAAATCCATTGACTGTGTAACAAATGAAGACGCAGCCACCAACTATCCAATTGAATTTTTAAACTCCTTGGATGTGCTTGGCTTACCACCGCACAATTTACTCCTAAAAGTTGGCTCCGTAGTAATAATGCTTCGAAACATAAGCCCACCAAAACTTTACAACGGTACGCGTTTGGTGGTAAATAAATTGATGAACAATGTGATTTACACGGCGATACTCAAAGGAAAATTCGAAGTTGAAGAAGTTCTCATTCCGAGAATCCCGATGATCCCAACCGATCTTTCGCTTGAGCTTAAAATACTTCAATTTCCGATCTGTCTTGCATTCGCCATGACCATTAACGAATCACAATGCCAATCCTTGAAAGTTTGTGGTCTGAATCTAGAAAATCAATGATTCTCACATGGCCAATTATATGTGGCATGTTCACGGGTCGGAAAACCATCGCTGTTTGTTCTTGCACCTGATAATAAAACAAAAAATGTCGTGTATCACAAGGTGCTTAACTGAAGAGTGCAATCTATTAAAGCTTCATTGAAATACTTGATTAATAAAAAATTAACTTAATAAAATCAAAAATCTGTTTTTTTATTGCCTCGAGGGCGGAACAAAGTTCGTCGGGTCTGCTAGTATTAATATAAAGTAGAGCAAATTCAAAAAAGTCCAGAGTGCTTAAGCAAAAACTTTAATAGTTAAGGTTACAATATCATTAATTATGATATGAGTCAAATTTAAAGAATCAAACTGATGTTTGTTAAGCTCTTCTGAAAGAAATATCTGTTTAGCTTTAGGAACGCCTTTTGTCAAAATACCTGCCAGCATCTTGGTGTGTGGTACATGGGACAACTTTATCTACAACAGCCAATAGCTTGCATATATGGTACTTTCGCCATTTCTCGTTTTTTTATTTGCCTTCGGCAGTCGGACACATATTAGAGCCCAAACTTTGATTTAGATCTATTGGAGTCTTTCATCTTCGGCAGCGCCCGTACAATTGTCTACCTAAAATTTTCGGTGAACACTTCAACCCTCTAATTACATTTTTTAACGTTTATAGTTAGTTATAAGTTTTGAGAACGGGTCGCATTTAAGAAAGAGTTTGAGGACTAAAATCTGCAACAAAAAAATTCTCGTAAAATTATATAATAGAAGTTTGAGGGCAAACATTTTATACGAAGCCATTTTTATGTATATAATATTTTAAATAAATCACGGGCGCCGTAGCCGAATAAGTTGGTGCATGACTACCACTCAAAAGTGCGTAGGTTCAAATCTCAAAACCGTTCGGAGTTGGCTTGAAACTGAAACGCGCTCCACAAATAGGAGGAGGAGCTTGGCCAAACACCAGAAAAGGGTGTGAGTTAAATGTATATGTATACATATATGTATGTAATATTGTTGATGTGGTCAAAATGTTAAAGTTTTAATAATTGTTGGAATATGTAATTTACCAGGAAGCATTGTCACCGAATCATCTATGACAGGACAAATATTTGTATCATCATCATCATCAAGTAGCGATTAGAGCTCAGGGTGAGCTTTAGCTTCATCCCCACTCCTCTTCAAATCTGCACGGTTCATAGCAAGAGATCTCCAGCTCCTAACTCGTAGCTTTTTCAGGTCGGCTATGGCTTGGTCAAGCCAGGTTAACCTTGGACGTCCTCGGGCTAGGGGCATTAGACAATTCGTTGACAAAACGATTTTTGGGGGCGGCTGTCTTCCATGCGCATAGTGTGCCCTAACCATCGAAGCCTTTGGGATTCAATGTATTTCACGACGTCTTCTTCCTGGCATAAGTTTAGCGTATTCGGTACGTTCCATCGTTGCAAAGTATGGGGCCAAACACCCTTCGGTGTACTTTTCGTTCGAAAACTCTTAAGCTACTTTCGTCTTTGCTTGTCAATGTCCAGCGCTCGCAGCCGTAGGACAGCACCGGTAGTATTATTGACTGGTAGTGGCGGAGTTTACATTCACGTGTGAGCAGTTTGGACTTCAGCAATTTTATGTGGGCGTAATATGCTTTGTTTGCTGCCACTATTCTGTCTTGTATTGTGTCGTAACTACTGTTGTCATTTTTTATTAACACTCCCAAATATTTGAAGTGTTGAACACCTTCAAAGGTTAATGTCCCGATTTGGATGTTTTCAGAACTTCGTCTTTCTTCGCTGCGGGAGACCTTCAGATATTTAGTTTTGCCTTCATTTATTCTGAGGCCTACTGATTTTGCACGAAATTCAATATTACAGAAGGTTTCAATGAGATATCTGTTGTTCCTTGCCACTATTGCGATATCATCCGCGTACGATATTTGTATTAGCAGAAATAAAACCTTTCATATTTGCTGTTCTGTAAGAACTATTGTTCGTTGTTCGTTGATTTCGCAATCCCAGGTTCACTGATCAAGATACCGACAGATTCCGCTTCCTTAAGGCTTTATCGGCAATTTTCTTACAGAAGTGTTTTAAATATTGTTTGTTTTGTTATCACTGTTGTAAGAAAACCATGGAGATTTGTTTCCAGATCCACCCTTATGATGTGAGCAGTTTGGGCTTCTGAGAGACTTACTCCTTATATGTATGTGCTTCAGCGTTTCTGGTAAGAAGGAAGTGAGGATTTTAGGGCTGAACAGCTTACGGAAACAAAGATTTACCCGCCTTTAGTATAAAAACACTACCTTTATTTTCGCTGTAGGAGGCTGAAATCGAAATATATTTAAAAAATAGTTATTTTGGTAATAGTAAAAGCCAAATAATGTAGTTTGCATCATAAAAACTCACACCACAGAGGTTTACTACTGTGGGCAAAAAGTAAGGTGAATTTATTTGTCAAACTTCGCGGGATTAAAATTTCGCTCTAGTTATTTTTTTCGTGATTTGGCAGCACTGTTAATAACATCTGGGCCAACTTTCATGTGAATGTCATTATCAGTAATATATTTACGCTTGTGTTTACCAAACGACCAAGAGTGCATTTTTCGATTTTTACAATGTCTGATTTGATTGAGCAGAAAAGTGCCATCAAATTTTGTTTGCGGAATGAAATTTCGGCTGCGGAAACGTTTAGCAAGTTGCAGAAGGCATTTGGTGATTCGACCATGTCGCAGAAAAATGTTTATAAGTGGTACAAAGACTTCAAAGAGGGTCGAGAACGTGTTGATGACTTGGAGCGCTCCGGACGACCATCGACGTCAACAGATGACCAACACGTCAATAAAGTGAAGGAGTTAGTGCTCAAAAATCGTCGGTTGACTGTTATAGACCTTATTGATATAATCGGAATATCAGAAGGATCTGTGAAAACCATTTTGACAGACCATTTGGGCCTACGAAAAGTCAAATCTCGTTTGGTACCGAAAACTCTCAATTTCTTGGAAAAAAGTCGTCGCGTTGATGTGTGTGAAACAATGCGAGGCCAGACCGAAAAGAGCACGTCAAAGTCGTTCAAAAATAAAGGTCATGATGACAGTTTTTTTCGATTTTCGTGGTGTGGTGCACTATGAATTCGTTCCACCTGGCCAAACTGTTAATAAGGAATATTATTTGAGAGTTATGCGTCATTTACGTGAAGCAATTCGTCTAAAAAGACCAGAATTATGTGCCAACAACTCTTGGTTTTTGCATCACGATAATGCACCGTCTCACACTGCACCCGTTCTTCGTGACCATTTCGCCAAAAATTCCACACATATCGTTCCGCAACCACCGTATTCGCCTGATTTGGTTCCGTGTGACTTCTGGCTATTCCCAAAACTCAAGAGACCACTCCGGGGAACGCGTTTCGAGTCCATTGAGGAGATAAAAGCTGAATCGAAGAAGGTGCTGATGGCTATACCGGAAATGGACTATTTGGCATGTTTCGGGGATTGGAAAAATCGTTGGCATAAGTGTATTTCATCGAGAGGGGATTATTTTGAAGGGGATGACATTGATTTACAAGAATAAATAAAGATTTTTCATTCATTCATTCACAACCAAATCCACCTTACTTTTTGACCACAGTAGTACAAACTGGTGTGAATACTTCTTGCAATTACTAAGGTTACCAATAATTTCCAGGCCGACCTCTATGTGGTTGAGAACGTATGTGAGCCTATAAGGAAAGGTTTTTTTTGATTTTAGACTTCTTTAATAAGTGTGAACAGTAGTGAATTTTTTATTTAAGGAGTTCTAAAAAGTTTCTTATCGAAAAGCAGTAAATTGAAAGTTAACAATTGGGTTACTCTTAAAGCTTATCTCTGCTGTTTTAAAAGGAAACTTCTTGCCTAGTTTTTGTTGCTGCATTACATTTGCCCATATGATTCAAATCGAAAAAAAAAAAACCAAAAACAAGAAGCAAAAAAACAACTGGTGAAAATAGCTGGCCGGCCCCTGGCCACTAAGCTCTGCTAATTTATGGATTTTTCTTTGCCCTAAGAACATTCTGCGTTCACAAATTAACTTAACTTCCTGATTCTTTGCACTCGTCATGTTTACGAGGCGGCTGGCAATGTGTCAAAAAATTGTTGCAAGTGAATGAACAAAGAATACAAATAATTGAAGATATTGCAATGAAATTTATGTATGTATGTACATACATTGTTATGTGTGTTTATACATGTTCACACTTATACGTACCCCTACAGGAAAAAATCTAAACTAATTAAAAAGTGAATGATTCTTTCCCATGAAATTTCTGCTGACACTTACAGATCTCTTTGCTTCGAACTTCTATGCAGAAAATGAGACTTTTGACCATCTCCGTTGCACGGTGTTGCTGTAGCCGAGAGTGCGCAACGCTATTTAGAAATATCTACTAAGATGGGCCAGTCGACTCAAGAATTGAAGTCAAATGGCTATCCGCTCAACTTTGTCGTTTGGTTTGGGTCTTAGAATAGTCTGAGTTGCAGATCGCATTCTAATAACTCATATGAGGCCCATTTTACCCACGATATCTAAGTAAATCAATAAAATTGCTGGGTCTGAAGTTAATAATCCCAGCACTTGATTCAATCCAGCACTCCCACATATTGAGGTATTATTTGTGGCGGATTCTGAGGTGGCATTACCGCTATTTCAGTTTACGATGAGCGCTACAAAGTCATGCTCACCGCCTTTTGGTGAGGTGAAACCTCAAGAAATGACCTTTTACGATCTATGAATGGTACGTCATGCAATACTGTTCAGCGGATAGTAAACATCTTGTGTATTTGGTTCAGCAATCGTATTATCAGCGGACTTGATTAGTATTTTTGTGCCAGGAGACATAAAAGTTTTACTATTGTACATTTGGACTATGCAAAAAACAGCTCTGGTTTTCAATTTGAATATCCGAGTTTTTCATGAACTTAGACCACTCCTTACAGCGACCAGTTCCACACAAGGTGATTGCTGTGCGAAATACATGAGTTTCATAAACGGAATAGGCAAAAAATTGAGTTTACGGTAGGGACATTGTTTGCAGAATTTGAGGATCATTTGCCATTATCACAATCATAACAACTACTTCAACAAGTGCAGCGGCAATGTGATGACAGCGAATAAATTCAAAGCCGTCATTTTGCGCGAAATACAAAAGAGCATCGCCGACAAGAGGACACTGCAGAAATGTATGCGGTACAAACAAAACCTAAAACAACAAATCAAATATGTTGTTGCCACAATACATCAACAAGATTTAATTTGTTTTCGGTATAAATTCTCTGTAGAACATTAGACAGTCGCAGGCAATAAAATATTGCACAGCCTATTGTTTGTCGCATGTTGTTGCTGCTGTGTCTTATAGATGCGTGCAAACTGAAAAAAAAAACACTTTCTTCGCCTTTCTTGCCGCAATCAGTACCAGTGAGGTTTTGGCGCCGAGTTCAAGAAAGTCCGCCAGTCCTTTTTACCCGTGCTAATCAACGTTAGTTGGGCACATCGAGTAAAGCCAAACCATTCCAACTTTTAGGCGACCTTCTCCTTCTTGATTACTATCAGTAGGTGCCGCACCGAGTACTTTTAGATCTGAAATGTGTGAAAAAAAATCTTCTTATTGACTTCGATAACCTCCTGAGCGATTTTGTCGGAGTTTCACGCGCTAGTCGTTTCTGCCTAGCACCTAGCGAAGACAAGTCTTTCACTACTTGCTCTTTTCTTCACCAGCAGATGTGGTAGTATTATGGACGATGACAACATCCGATGAAGCGTCGCTTGGAGTGTTTGAGAGAAAGATTCTGCGCAAGATTTTTGAATCTTTGCACGTTGGCAGCGGCGAATATCGCAGTCGATGGAACGATGAGCTGTATGAGCTTTACGACGACATAGACATAGCGCAGAGAATAAAGATCCAGCGGCTACGTTGGCTGGGCCATATCGTCCGAATTGATACAAACGCTCCGGCTCTGAAAGTATTCGATGCGGTACCAGCTGGTGGTAGTAGGGGAAGAGGAAGGCCGCCTCTACGTTGAAAAGATTAGATGGTGAAGGCCTTGGCTTCACTTGGTGTGTCCAACTGCCACCGGTTAGCTCGAGAAAGAAACGACTGGCACGTTTGTTAAACTCGGCCAAAAACGCGTAAGCGGTTATCGTGCCAATTAAAAAGAAGAAGAAGATATTTTCAAAAGCTCTGTATCCATTCGGCCTACAGTGCCTAGCGGAGCCGGTGGGTCTTTATTTCCTGCACTATGGCGCGGTAAAATGTATGCAATTGTATCGTTTGCGATATTAGCCGTCCCAACGCACAAAATCCCATAAATTGTCCGCACAATTTTTCACTCGAACTCACAAAGTGCTGCCTCTTCGGATGCTCTCATTGTTAAGCCCCAGTACCAGCACACAATAAGGCGGGCTTCACGCGAGCGACTTATAAAGTGGAAAAATACATACACCAGTTGAAAAAAGACGACACCAGCTCTTGTGAATAAATTTGAGATTTAGATAATCTAATTTTCATTAATTAAAATATGCTTAATTTTTCACTAAATCCCATATGAATTAAAACTCCTAGCTTTGCACAAAATTCAGGAAAATTGATACATTTTTTTCAAAAATTTCCAACATTGTAAACCGAATTTAAAAAAGCAAAAAACCTTGGGGCTAGCAGTTTTACAGCTCATAAGTGAAGGTTTAAAACATCTCAAAAATCGATTTTATTTTAGAAAATTTTTTGGCTTACGGTGCGGAACTTTTCCCCTATGTAAAAAAGTTTTTTTGTTTAAGAAAATGCACAATACCATCAACAAAAAAAAACACACTTTTAAAACCCATTTCCCAAAGCCCTTCAAACCTTCACTTTAAAATTTCATAGACTATAAAACTGTGTATTCATCAGTTTTATAAAGATTCCATTTATTGGGTATGGGAATAAGTTTCCGCCCTCGTAAAAGAGGTATCGGTGCAGATACTATTTTTGTGTTCGTTTTAGTAACATACTGGAGATTTGAAGGTGTATATGTGAGGTCTCGATTGCAGTAGTTGACATTCGTTTGAAGCGTAAAGATCCTTTTTTTTTTTGACGTCAAAAATGTCTACGTTCGTCCCGAATAAAAAGCATTTTCCAGCAAATGCTTCGTGCTTCATTACGTTTTAAAGAAAAGTGCAGCTGAGACGTGTTGTATATTGATTAATATTTACGGTACTCACGCATCAAAATAAAACTTGTAAAGAATGGTTTCGACGGTTTCAAAGTGGCAATTTCGACGTGAGTGATAAAGATCGCGAAGAAGCACTGAAAAAAATTGAACATAGTCAACTACAACAATTATTGGATGAAGACGCATGTCTAACCCTTGAACCATGTGAAACTATCGCTGGCGATCGTTACCGATTGCAGCTAATGCGCTTGAATCGAGCGCTCAAAGAAAAACGACCGGAATGGGACGGTAGACATGGCAAACTGCTTTTGCTGCATGACATACGTTGCTTAATTGGTCCAGAAATATTTAGAGGGACTGAATTGGGAAATCTTGCCCCACCCGCCGAATTCCCCAGACATGGGACCCTCGGATTACCATCTGTCCTGATCAATGCTGTCAGCGCCTATTGGAGAGCGGCCCACTTACGAGAGCATCGCAAACTGGCTCAATGAATGGATAAATTCAAAAGAACTCGATTTTTCGTCAGAGGAATCCGTATGCTGCCTGAAAGATGGAGTAAAGTTGTCGCTTCCAAAGGCACATACTTTACATAATATCATATACTATTTAATTGTTTAAATAATTCGTAACTTTGGCTAAGAAAGGATCTAAACTTATTCCCATACCCAATACAATAAAAAGTAGAACATTTTGATGAGCATTTCATGAGAGTTTTCAACAAAGTTTTGAAACCTTGGTTCTTATTGTTTATACTAAAGAAAGAACCTTTTATTAGTAATAAGCTAAAGTTGTTTTTATTTTTTTTTTTTTTATTTTTTTTTTATATCTCCCCTTTATTTATTACTGTCTGTTATATATTAACAATATGTATTGTAATATTTGTACAATTAGGGTATATAATGTTTGTTCTTTTACGAATGTAAGAAGAATTTGTTATTATTATTATTGTTTTTTTTTTTTTTGTTATTTTTGTTTCTGTAATTACACTGCAAATCTTATAGTTACATCAGTCGGTGTGAGTCGCTTTTATCTTCGTTTGATATTTTCTGCCGGTACTATTTTACGCATTTGTTCGTTTTGGTGGACTGACAGTCGCTGTATATGCTTAGTGCTACATTTTGTGATTGTTTCTTGGATAGTGTCTACGTTTAAGTCACGATGTAGGCCTTCATTGGAAATAAACCAACCAGCATTTGTTATATTTCGTAATATTTTGGATTGTGTTCGCTGTATGAGCTGAAGATTTGCGTTTCTAGCCGTTCCCCATATTCCTATTCCGTATTTCTAGATAAGAGTAATAATTGTTTTGTATAGGTATAGTCACCTTATTATAAAGTGATAGTTTCGATGCTCGTCCGATTAGCCAACTTAATTGCCGGTACTTATTCTTGATTTGATTTCTTTGTTAATGATATGCTGTTTCCGTGTTAGTTTTTCGTCAATAGTTATTCCAAGATATTTTACTGCTGGGTAGATTTTTATTTTGTTGTTTTTTAAGGTAAGATTATATTTTGATGTCTTTTTGTTTGTATATATAACTTATATAGTTTTGTCTTTATTAACTTCTATACCCCATTCGTCAAACCAATTTACTGTATTGTTTATTAATTTTTGAAGTGTAAAGGTCGCCAGTTTTTCGTCATTGTTTGAAGCCATTAATACAGTATCATCCGCGAACGTTGCTATCATTGCATTATCTGTTGTCGGAGTTGGCACATCTGCGGTGTATAGTAGATATAAAAGAGGACCTAATACACCGCCTTGCGGTACTCCAGCTGTCATATTCATATCTTATATAAAATTTTCGATCAATTATGTTGCTCTTCAAAAGTTCAAAGTAGTTTTGTGGAAAGATTCGTTTGAGCTTATGCATAAGTCCTTTATGCCAAACTTTATCAAAGGCTTTTGCAATGTCCAGATATACAGCTACACAATATTTTTTGTCATTCATATCGTTAAGTATTTTGTTAGCAACCCTGTGGATTTGTTGGACTGTTGAGTGTTGCCGTCTAAATCCGAATTAATGGCTTGGTATCACTTTTTTTGCTGTCAAAATTGGTTCTACGAGTAGTCGGTCGAACAAAAACACTTTTGAAAGTATTGGCAATAAGCTGATGGGTCGATATGAGACAGTTTTGGTGGCATCTTTTCCTGGCTTGGGTATGACGGTAATTTGAGCAATTTTCCATAGTCGTGAGAAGTATTTAGTCTCTAACATGCAATTAAATATATTTCTTATGAATTGCAATGCTATTTCAGGTAAGTCTTTTAAAATTTTTCCATTTATTAGATCATATCCTGGAGCTTTTTCGTTTAGCTGTCTTATTTGATTTTTAATTTTGCTTATGGTGGTCTCTCTTGTTTTGATTTGCGGAACGTTTATTATGTTATCAGATTTAATGTTAATGTTTTGATTATTCATTTCGCTTGTAAATGTGTCTAAGAAGTCTTTGGCTAAGGTATCTGCATTTTCTTTGCTTGTTTTTGCCCATGTGCCGGCGTCTGTTTTAATGGAAGGTTTATGTATTACAGCGCCATTAATGTGTTTTGTTGCTTTCCATTCGGAGTAATTTGTAGGTGCTGCTGTTCCCAGGCTTGCCGTATAATTTCGAAGTTTACTCTCCTTGTGTTTTGTAAGTAATGCTCTTAGCTCATTTGTCGCTTTATTAAGTTTAGTTTTATTAAGTTTAGTTTTATCTGCTGGAGGTCTGGTGGTTTGCCATGTTTTGTGGAGTTTTCTTTTTTCGCCGATTTTCTCTTTAATGTAAGTTGGGATATTTTCTTTATTTGTCATTTTCGCTGTTAGTGTAGAAGAAGCAACTGCTTGTATTACGCTATCATTGAAATATACAATAGCGGAGTCAATTTCATCTTGAGTTTCCAGTGATATATTTATTTTGAGTTTTGGTTCTAATATTTGACAAGCATTAGTCCAATTCGTTCTAGAACTATATAGGCCCAGAGATTGTTTTATTTCAATAGGTCCAAGTAAGGTCATAATTAATGGTGAATGGTCTTAGGATAGCTATAAACATGATTTTATTGTCAAACTTTCATACGACATATTTTTAATTTTGTAGAAGTGAATTAAGTCCGGTTGTTTTTTCGTATCTGTTGGCCAGTAGGTTGGCTCACCTGTGCTAATAAACCGACTATTATTTTTTCTAATGGCTTCAATTAATTGCCTCCCTTTTTTATTTGTTAACCTTGACCTCCAAAGTATGTTTTTATTATTGTAGTCTGCTCCGGCTAAGTAACGATTCCCTAGCGATGTTAGATAATGCAGGTATTGTTCTTTTGTGTTGTTATATTTGGGGGGACAGTAGACTGCAGATGTTACTGTTTGCCCTTTTGTGTTTTCTATGGCTATTGTGGTGGCTTGGATGTTAAAGTTAAAAGCTAAAGTTAAATTTAAAAATTAAATGTCAAACCTAGTAATCACAATCGTTTTTTCAACAACTGTAAATGTGAAAAAAAAAATTTTTCGAAATAGCCCTTCAGAAATTTTGAAAACATTTATTAAATCATAGAGGAATATACTAGTATGATTCTACTTCCAACTGATACTACAATAGACTCTCATTGATGACTTGTGGGTATCCATTAAAAAATATAAATTCCGGCAGTTGGAATTCAAATTCTTTAGTATGAGAAATATGCTAACTCAAAAATATATCAGTCCGCTCGTCAGTGGATTCATTGTGTAGATGTGCCATTCACAATGTGAATATGATTAGTTTGCATTTATTTACATATGTACACATATGTTGGTATGGGCAACCTAGTTCAGGCACATCGAAGTTGATCAATTCGCGTGGTTCTCTTTCTTCTGCCACTTCTAAGCCAAAGTCAGTAACCTGGCGTATTCCTTTGCCAATCACGATTGCAGTCACTTGCATTTTCTTGCGTCAAATTTCGCTTTTGCTATTTCTTTCATGACTTTTCATAACTCTACGTGTTTTGATTTTGAGCTCAGAATCGGTTGGTGGGGAGGTCTGGGAGAACGCACTTAACCGCAAATCATGATCGCGTTTCAGCAGCTGCGCTCCATTTCCATTCACTCTATCGGCAAGCTCTGCGTTTCATTTTCATTTTGCCTACTTTTTTATTACGTACATATTTAACTTTTATTGCTATTGCTCTTACCCGAGAGTTTTATCCCGATTTCTTTTAGCTCATTATCTTCTACTGTTCATTTTCCAAGTTTTTCGTTTGCCTGCATCCAAACAAATAACCGGTGATCCCTCCCCTTAGTCGTCTCAGACCCCGGTGCCGCACTTTACACGAATGAATTTGGTTAATGCGACTCATTGTAGTGGAGTGTTGGTAGCACCACCTTTGTTGTTGTTATTTTCTTTTTTAGGTTGATTATGTAAGGCGCTATGCAACGCTGCTCGCTTGCCGTCGAAGCTGTTTTAACTTTGCTTTTTGATTTTTTTTGTTTTTCTGCCTTTTCCCGCAAACTGAATGACCGACTCTGAGCGGTCGCTATGCTGTTTTTTGAGCTGGCTTGTCTTGGCCCGCAATGGGATGTGCGCATAGCCTGCTTCAGCTTTACTACTAACATGGCCTACAAAAATTTGACAAATAGCTGACTGGTTAACTGTATATCTCTGTTGAATTATCATTTGGATTGAAATTGAAAATGAGTTTTATGTAGCTCTTAAAGAAATACGCCGTGGAGACTTTTATTTGCAAAAGTGGTAATAATTTTATCGAAAGAAACAAAATACAAAAACATATGTAGGTATATCGTATATGGAAATGGAAATTCATTTAGTTATCAAAGAATTTTTGAAAAACTCTGACGTGATATTCTATGGTTTTCTAAGGACGTGTAAAGTAAAATTTTTTGAATAGAAAAGAGAGGATATTTTTTGTTGAAATGTTCTTCTGGTATCTGCAGAATATTTGATCCATTCATCTGCACCCCTGATGTGTGTTTGTTAATATACATTTACCATAAGATTGGTAACACTACTGAATAGGAAAATAAGAATTCTTAATACTCGTGCGTACAATGAACTCATCACGCAGAAACAATAACCTCCATAGCTATTTCAAATAAAATGTTATCAGTGCTATTGTATGATTTTAATGAAAAGCTAAAGTAAATAAAAAGTATAGAAAGTTATGATTCCGAACTTCTAAGCCAGACATTCAGTTGTGATGAAGTTTTGGTGTTTGCATCCGAGCCTTCCTCTGATTTATTGTGTGCGCCTTAATACTGTAGCCAAATCCATCGAGGTTTTTAGGCAGAAATATATCTCTTGTATTTCTTCCGTTGTATTTCTTTTGAAATTATCCCGGTCTCCTTCTCTTCCTCTCTCGCTCTTTCTCTATCTCTCTCTCTCTCTCTCTCTCTTATTCACACTCATTCACACAGAGAAGTTTCACTTCTACCGCGTGTACGATGCTGCACATGATTTTCTGATTATATCTTGTAGGTAACTTCATGGCACTTACATTGTCCATTCGGTCAGTCCAATTTTTGACTACTTCTTCCAATAAATCTGGCGGTATAACGGCAATGGTGGCTCGAATATTGCAATAAATCGATCGTTAAACACGATGTATAGCAAGTTGCGCCAAGTTGTTGGAATCAAATGTCGTCCATGTTTTTCTATTTAATTTTTAGAACCGAAAATTCATTCAGCATGGCTCAATAGCGCTCGCCATTTACCGTAACGGCTTCTACTTCTTCATTTCGAAACAAATAAGACCGAAGATGCCGCCAATGCTCTATGAACTTCGCAAACAGATTTATTTTCTTCAAAGTAAATTTCCACTAATTGGAAGCGTGCGTTAAACGATTTATGATGATTTGCCAAGCGCTACTAAAGAGAAATGTCAAAACTGTTTGTCATTCTCAGCCGTCAAACCACAGTTATCGATGCTTATGATCAGCTAAATAAACATCCGATATCTAACAAAAATATTTGATCTAAGATGTTACCTCGATTATTGGTGAATTGATGTTGAGTCAAGTTGACAGGTTTTGTTAGGATTATTTTATAATTATTTCCTTTTAAAACAAAAAATAGGCTACATCTGAAACATGAGTCGGTTGCTGTTGTTGGACTCATCAAAAATCAACGAATACCCCAAATTCTGTTTGTGATCGTTTGTCTGAGTATTCATGATTAAATAAAACTTACTAATTATCTTCATTTTACTTCATAAAAATCAAATAAAAATTGCGAGCATTCCAGCGAAGCGACACCTGACTTGTATTATTATTAAAAATACAGTAAACAACTTGAACAAATCTGTGCTCTCAAAAAGTTTGTCATTGAAAAGTCGGAACATAAACAAAATACATCTATATATATATGGATGTATGTATATGTTTTGACGCATGTATGCTTCCATTCTTACGCATATACATATGTACATAGTACATACAAGGAAGCATAAATCGCCTCTATTTAACAATTAATTGTTGTTGATAATTTCATTATCACAACGCCCTGGCATAGACGGCTGACTTTGCACCAACTAAGTGCCGGCCCTTAGATGCATTGAGCACAAATTAGACTTTGGGACTTATCGCAGTTAAAATGTATTAAAAAATATGAAAAAATTAACATCACATAATCAAGGAGGAGAGGGTAAATATTTCAATAACTGTTAGGGTATGCCCAACTTGCATGCACATTAGGGTGTCTCTTTAAAAAACTATTGCAATTATTTTTTCAACAGAATTATAAAATCTATTATATTCAAAATATTTTTCAAATATATTCAGATTTATGCGAACTGGACGATTTGAAAATCCTATACCTTCTAAAATCGAGTTTTTTCGAAAATAAAGTTGGTTGGTTGGTTGGTTTAAGGGTGACCCCGCATCGGAGTGCCACATAGACCGCAAGTTTGGTCCGTTGTGTTGCCCTAGAACTCATTATATTATATGATTTCCCCACCTAACCGAGATTTTTACTATAGATTTTGGTCCAAGATATTAATTCGTTTCGAGAATGTGAATGAGAGATTCGATTTTCAGGTCCGAGAGTACTGAAAGATTGTCAATTGTTGGAGAGCCTAGAAGAGCGAGTCAACTTCTGGCTAGGCCAGGACAACTGCACATCAAATGCTTGCTCGATACTTCCTCATCTTCGTCCTCGCAGTATCTGCACAGGTCGTTTTGAAAAACCCCGAGCCGACGTGCGTGAGTGCCCAAAAGGCAGTGGCCGGTGAAAAGAGAATATGCCTTAGTTCGTGTTTCGAAAGACTTATAAGGGTTTTTGCCTGTTTCAGATTGTAGGATGGCCAGATTTGTCTGGTCGTAACGCAAGCAGTTTCCACTCGCCACCTCCGATCAGCAATGCTGTGAAATTCTCGATCAATGATAGTTTTACATGTTGCGAGCGGAATATGGATTGTGGGTAAGTTACTAACATTTGATCGCGCAGCTCCAGCTCTCGCGAGCTCACCAGCTTTGCAGTTACCTTCGAATCCACTTTGACCCGGTATCCAGATAACTTGGACAGAATTCTGAATTATCTCGTTAAGAGATGAGAGACTGGATCGAACCACATCTGAGTGGGTATATGAGGAGCTGAGTGCTCGAACGGCCGCTTGACTGTCAGTGAAAAAGCGGATATCCTCTAGTGATAATAAATTAAGTTAGTTTTTAAAAATATTTCATCCAAAAAACACCTCAGATATCTTAAAGAGTCTGTAAAAAGTGAATATGTACATATATCTCTGTTAGGTGAAGGATTCAACGTCAGAATCATAAAAAAAAGTTGTTTTGTAAATTTATCGCTGAATTTTCTTGGAAGGGACATAGTCAGCCGCAGCATTCTTTACTCTTCTTGTCATCGAGTTTTCAATTAGTGAAATAAAATCCGTCTGCGACACTCGTTTTAGAAAAAATAGGTGGATCTTCTGTACTGCTGTTTTAATTCGTAGTAGTGCTCAGCTGATGTATTTTTCTTATTTTTACTTGTGCCAATCATGAGCCTTCGGTAGAAGAGAATGTCCAGTTGTTTTTTATTATGTAAATGACTAATAATTCTTTTTTAACTTAGTGACTTAGACGACTTTGGAGAGTGAAGAATGATGCACTGCTCCTTCCAGAATGCGACATCGCCATCTAAACTTCTTCTTACTTCTTTGAATATCTAGCAGACTTCAAATCTTTGGTTTCACCACATCGGGAATCAGAAGGAGACTTATACCCAAAGAAGTGTTACAACAAAGCGACTTCAGGGCTCATGGATAAGGACAATCATCGAAAGCTAATCTAACCTAGACCACTTTCCAGATTCTGGACGCACTTGTATGAATATTACGAAACTATTCACATAACAAAAAACTGTTTGCAGTCTTGTACGTTGTATTGAAAATCAACTTTTTTTGCATTAATATTACTAACACAGAATAATTTTGGACTGGTATTGGACAGTATTAACAAGGAATAAACATTAATGTGGTATATAAAGAATTTGCAAGAGCTTTGGCATTAAAATTTTTAAGTAATATGTACGTCAGTTTGGGTTAGGTTTTTGTGACAGTCGGTTTAGAATCGCCAACTAACGTAGACCACGTAGGTTCGTTGTGGTAATACAGAAAACCTTGAGGTTATACCCCAATACCGGATAGTTCCGTAAGTGAGACAAAAGAGTATTTGTTCTACTCCTAGCTAAGGGTGGACCTCTCTCTTGAGAGTTTGAGGAATTCTCCTAACTTTTTATTATCTATTTGCGGCTGGTTGTAGCATAAGTATTTTCTTCTCTCCATGACCTATTGCCCTCTTGGAGAATATTATTTTGTATCCTTAATTTGCAAGCTTCAATAAGAATAGCAGTATTGTCTCTGTTTTCAAGCAGTGGGATATTAGTACCCTTTCTGGTTAGCTCATCAGCTTTGCAATTTTCTTCAGTATCTCTCTATCGCGGAATCCACATAAGACTGACCTTGAAGACAGCGCTAATATCATTTAGAGCTACCAGGCATTCCTGAGCAACCTTTGATCGTAGTATAACTGCCTTCATTAATTTTATGGCCACCTGGCTATCCGAGAAGATATTTATCGTAGTTTTTGTTACTTCGTACACAGTTACCTCCTTTATGGCTAAGACTTCTGCCTAGTAGACTCTACTGTCATAAATTTAGGTTTAGGTTTAACTCTGTAAAATTGTGGCATGGAGAGAGATATAATAATGGGGTAGTGATCACTACTGTGTAGATCACTCAACGACTTGGATTCTAGTTTTGGGGCTATAGAGGAAGGGGGAATTAGAAATATCTGGATGCGAAAAGCTCCTATGTGTCGAAAAATGTGTATGGAAACCATCGTTAAGAATAACTAAATTAAAAGTGAATAAATGGATTGAACTAGAAAGGACGGTTTTCCAGTCTCCGATTTTTCATAGCTGGAAGCCGGGAAGGCCTTGTTGAAAGTCTCCCTTAAGGCTTCCATTATCCTTCACGACGAGTCTATGCGATTGATGAGGCCGTACTAAAAGTCGGAATGACAGTTCTTTATATACCATGGAGCTCCCGTAATTATCCGCAAGACGTTAGATTGCACTCTCTGAAGTTTTTCGATATTTGAAGGCGTAGCAGTTTCCCACATTTTTATACCATATGTCCATATTGGTTTTAGCATGGCTTTATATAGTAGCATTTTGTACTCTAGAGGTAATGCTGATTTCGAACTAAACATCCAATATAGGTTTTTCATTTTAAACTTGATATTAGTCACTTTCTTTTCAATATGATTCCGCCATGTGAGTCTTCTATCTAAGTGAGCTCCAAGATGTTTTATTTCATTTGCAAAGTATTGTAGTATCATCGGCAAATGTTGATATCATTGGTTGGCATGTCAGATGTATATACTACGTATAAAATAGGGCCGAGAACGCTGCGTTGTGGAACACCAGCATCTTTTCTACAATGCCGATAGAAAAAATCTTTTTGTTTTACAAACAATTCTCTATTAGTGATGCAGTTTTGCAGCAATAGATGTAAACATAAATACATACATATATACTACTGGCTACCAACACTGGTTTGCTATGACACTTAAAGAAAAAAAATGCAAGTTTAGTTTTTGGATACAAATAATTTTTGATGTTTACACCTGTAAAAATGATAAACGAATAAGTCAGAAGATTTTCCGAGTTGTGGCCACGGCAAATGTAATTGTCCTTGTGGGAAAAAAATTTAGTCAAACTTGTAACACTGGGCGCAAAAGACCTCAAGACACAAACCTCTTACAGAATTAAACACTGTCCCTGCGCTTTGTTAGTGGCATATCATGTGGCATTTTTATGATGCCTTGTGAAACATTATTTTCCTCCAAACACTCTGCTATTTTCTTAGCACAGAAAAACAGTGGTAATGGAAACTTAATAATCATATTTGAAAATCATATGCTTGAAAATCCCTTAGTTCTCGTCGAATGGAATGAGGAGTCAGAACATGAACCAAATCGGACAATATTCAAGATTATTCGAGTATTCGCCCCCAAGCTCCCTCTAGTACGGTTCATTTTGACCAAGGAAATTTATTTCACGCGGCTAGCGTAAATAAAACCGATTTTTTTTTTTTCAAAGTACAGATTTCGCCCAGAGGAAAGTTTTTTGAACTTTTTTTTTGTTGTATGGATTAAATGAACCTCTTTATTTTAATACATGCCTAATTTTAATTGTAAATTGTAAACTATTTGTATTAAAAATATCTCGCCCTAGCTCTACTAAGCTGGTCAAAAAAGGCTCATCTTTCCAAAATTTCCATGTAGTACTGCATACAGCACAAACAAGGAGATTTTAATTTTATGCATACATACATATATACAATTGTATGTACATATATACAGTTTTCAGCCGTTTTTTTTATTTAAATTTGGCGAATATTCTATTATCTTGAAGGTCCAACTTTCAAGATCATCGCCAAAAGACTTTTATATAAACTCGATTAACCGATCATCTCATTACGTACATTCCTAACTACCTGAGTATGCTTTTACATATTTATTTTCAGTAAGAATGACTGGAAGAATACAACTTAGAACTCAAACCAATAACAATGCATAAACCACTAACAACCATGTTCTCATGCTTGTACTGTTCACACACACACACATACGTATGTATGTACATGAATGCACAAAACAACCTACATACACACACACACATATGCACATCGCGTTGTAATTGCTGGAGTGCTAAGTATGCGTGACCTACTTTTGAGCTTAACATTCCCTTCGCCCTTCCGACTCTGCTCTCGTTCTGCCTCTCTCTATGTTCTACCCAGCACCCCTTGCTGAAAGCTCTGCATAAGGTGCGTATGTATGCGGCGTGTAACTTTTTTTTATTTTTCTTCGTCCGCCACTTTTTCAAAATAACTTAATTTTCGATACATTTTCAAACTCACAATACTGAGAGAAAATATAATCTAAACGTGCCGAAACAGCAACAGAGGCTACAATATTTAGAACTAAAACAACATATTAGATACAACTACAACAGCAGTTTAGATGCTGCTCACAAGTCGTCAACATAGTTTTTGCTGCACCACACCAACATTGCTTTACATACACACGTATGTACATATATGCATATGTGTGTATTCAGTGTTTGTAAGATAGGCAAGCAGACGGCATTACCACGCTGGTGCAGTCGAATACTATAAATAAAATTTGTAAAGAAAGGCATTAATAAAAAATGCTAAGCAACAGCCGCCCCTCACACGCATTCTTAGCGCCCTACGTCTTGCTCGATGCTCCCCTGCCGGCACTGACCCGCGCTCCCATCGTTAAAAGCACGCATAGATGAGTAAAAGACTCGTTGTTTTTTTGTGCTTATTGTTGATATTTTAAAAGTCGGTTGTTTATTATTATCACTGTTATTGTTTTGTTGTTGCTGCTACAGTTTACTACTTACAAGGGAATGTAAGCATATTAATAAATTGATGCATACAAACATAAAAGCAAAATACTCGTAATAATACTCGTACGAGTATTTATTTCTGTTTTTGGAGTTGTACGAAAATTGGGTCAAATTTTATTTGACTTCTATCGCATGCAACAAGTGCTTAGCGCTCGGAGCTTTTTTATCGGCCACCGTCAACTGCAGCACTTCCATTTCAATTCTCTAATTGTTCTTTGCAGTTGCTTTATATCAATGTACAAGTGCAAAGGTATGTATGTATGTATGCATGTGGGAGTGAGTATACACATATGAACAAGCAGTGCCGCTACAAAATTTATTGAGGTAGTGCTGGTGTAAGCAAGTATTGTGGTAGATGCGCGATATGTGGGATGATTACCTAGAATTAGTTTGCCATTCTCTACTTCTATTCGATACTAAATCGACAGCGTTTCACTCACATCACTCGCCACTCACTATCTGCTCAACGTCATTGAAAACAACAGCAACAAATGATTATAGGACACTTGTGCTCTTGAACTAAAACAGGAAAGAAGAATATTGAGCTGTATAATTAGCTTGCAGCTCATCCATTCCCAGGTGTACGCACTGAAAAACTGTATACCTACCTTCGAAATTGCAGGACGCATACTTGTTGTAGAGGGATATTTAGTTTGACATTTTAGAAATTAAATAAATAATTAAATTTTTTATGGGGCCGTGCACTGCAGCTGATGTGAGTTGATTAATCATCGTGGTGTTTTCATGCAAATGGAAAGCTTATAAATTATGCCACTCTGGAGGGAAAATTTTATTTTTAAGAAATTTTCTCATGGCAGAAATGTAATATATGCGGGCATTTG
The DNA here is from genome assembly GCF_028408465.1 of Anastrepha ludens. Lineage (NCBI taxonomy): Eukaryota > Metazoa > Arthropoda > Insecta > Diptera > Tephritidae > Anastrepha > Anastrepha ludens. The sequence goes on from NC_071502.1 coordinate 78,513,376, forward strand.
CCATTGCCTGCCGAAGGGCGATCGCCATTAGAAAAAATGTTTGCTACAAGTTTAATGACTAATGTAAGCATTGAGGATCGACCTACTGCCGCTATGCCATGCACGAGCACGGCTGCTTCGGTTATGAATTATGTACCTATAATTCCATTCATTTTAATAAAGTTATCAATACGAAAATTTGAAAAGTCTTAAAAAGATAAACTGGAGTAAATGAATAAAAAAGTGTGTAGCGTACTGAGCAGGGCAACCTAAAAATGCTCTTAGAGACTTATTTTAAGTCCTTAAATGTAGCATATGCTCTGAAAATGCTTTTAACTTGCATGTATTATTATATAAGAGCGTTTAACAAATAAAGCACAGGTGCTCATTAACACGTTTTGGTAATTTACCTGTTTCTTATTTAATTGTAATAATTATTAAGAAAGCATAGATAATTCTCCTACAAAAACCATATAAACTTTGTGCAAATTCAAAAAAAAATAGTCAACAAATTTTGATCAAAATATCAAATTCTTTAATACAAATTTTTAGAAACATTTTGAGTATTCAGAGTTATAGCCCATTGATTTCTGGTACATACGAGTATAATAAATTGTCAGTTTGAACGGGCTCAAAAATCGCGTTAATTTATGATATTTTTTTTCTTCTGGCAATCGAAACATGTACTCGTATGCATCCCCCTTGCTCTAGCAAAATAAACTTTATGGAAATATGCTACGAGTGAGAACTTTGCTATTCATTGATTTTCGACCCGGTGTTACCATATTGCTATCATTACAGAAATTTGCATTATTAGTTCTAAATGGAACAACGAAATGTTCATTTATTGCAAAATATGTTAAAATATGATTTAAGAAATATAGCTCAAATTGTATATGATTTTGTAAAAAGTGTGCATATTTCATCATTTTGTTGCTAGCATGCGTGACAAAAAAAAAAGTTGGAATATGTTTGGGGTTGCCCTGGTAATGACATACATACATATATGTATGTGCATTGCTCGAAGTAATTTAGTTGGATTTGATTCGTCAAGAGCTTATAGCTATGAAATCTTTAAGAGAAATAACCGTAAGTGGTATGTTGCCACGTTATGTAGGATCTCTATATTATACATATAATTAAATTGTATATACGACCGAATATCGATATCGATTCAATTTCAGCCGAAGTCGCACCGAAACCGAACCGAATATTTTGTTAGGCCTAAATACTAAACAAGCAGCCCTAATAGCCCAGTCATATTAGGGGTTTCACCTCGGAATGAAAGATAATAAGCTGGAAATTGGTAAAAACCTTTGTTTTGTCACCCTAAAGATTGGCTCAAAAGTCACAAATGCTATTGTGTCCGCGTCTTAAGATATTGAAAGTCAAAGGTCACAAAAAACGATTTTTCGCGAATATCTCGATTCCTATTGCTTAAATGATATTTTCACCTATCATGAAAGTTGTAGAGTATAAAATTCTCTACAACTTTTGTCTACACTTTTTTTTTATACGATCAACCGTTTTTGAGGTAGAACGCGAAGAGTGCGCAGCGTACAGTCATATATGAGCTAATGCAGGGTCAAGCGTGAGTTACGGTTATCAGTACCTTGTATAAAGTCTTTTAAAAAAAAATTATAATTATTAAGCAATGCCCATTATTTCTGTACTTATTATTAATTATTTATATTTAATTATTCAACTATAGTATATTATTAATTCTGGATTATCTATTTTAATTATATTTTAAAATAAAAAGAAGTAAGGAAATATATTTTAGATATACCTTTATTTATCATTAAATATGGCATGTTATACATTTATTAAAATGTGAGTTTAAATATTAAAATAATTTGTGACTCGAATGAAATTGCGAATGGGAGCTAGTTATCTTCTTCTTCGTCTTTTTCTTCTTGTTGTCGCTCAAAAATATTCAATTCATTGCCATCATCCTCATTATCGGTCATATTCATTTCCAAACCTTCTAGAATTTCAGGATCGTATGTGCTTTCTTCATCGGGATTACTTGGATATAGTGGAGCGTTGACCCCTTTCCGAGGTTGACCCGTTTTCTTACCTAATTTCACTGGGATATAAGCACTATTCATTCGTAAAGTTTAAAATTTTATATACTCTCTAGCCATAATGTTTTTATGAAAATAGAGCTCATACAACAACAAAAACAAAATGTTTAAAAAACTTTTAACTTCTTAACCAGAATTCCGATCAGATTTATTCGCATTTCTGGGTATGCAGTTCGTGTTTTAGCATAACAAAGTATAAGCTTTGAACAAAGTGTAAAATCGAGCAAGCGTAAGAAGTTCGAAAATCGCGTTGATTTTTGACAATTTTTGATTTTTATAGTGCTAGACTTTTTGTTCCATATAAAAACCGGTATAGAAGGAGAAGCAGATGATATCTCAAAGCAATTAGAATCAAATGTGGATTTTGGAACAGTATTCAAAAAATGTTACAAAAACTAAAAGTTTATATATTACAATTTTCGAACAAAAAAAAATAACAGAAATTTTCGGCCAAGTTCGATTCAGTTTTGACCGAAGCTGAACCGAAACCCAACTGAAATTTTGTTGGCGAACATGGCCGAAGGCGAAGTGCGGTTGTTCTCTAATAGAATATATTAATATATATAAAACAATTATTCACAATATTTATGGAATGACTATTGAAAGGCCGATTTATACCTATATCTACGTATGTACATTTATTTGCTTATTGGATCTAATAGTGATTTTATTTATTTTTATTTAAAACATTTTTTTGTTTTTAATTAAACTTTATTTTGCATTCTGTATTTTGTATTTTGATTTTTAAAAAGTCACATTGATTTAAGTATTAAAGATATACATATTTCCTATGTACAATAATATCCTTTTTAGTAGATATATGAGACAATCCAATTTCATAATTTTTTTCTAAAATTTATTTATTTATTATTTATAATTGGCGCGTACACCCTTTTTGGGTGTTTGGCCGAGCTCCTCCTCCTATTTAAGGCGTGAGTCTTGATGTTGTTCCACAAATGGAGGGACCTACAGTTTCAAGCTGACTCCGAACGTCAGATATTTTTATGAGGAGCTTTTTCATGGCAGAAATACACTCGGAGGTTTGCCATTGCCTGCCGAGGGGCGACCGCTTTTAGAAAAACTTTTTCTTAATTTTTGATCTTACACCGAGATTCGAACCGACGTTCTCCCTGTGAATTCCGAATGGTAGTCACGCACCAATCCATTCGGTTACGGTGGCCGCCAATAGCTGCATAATATTTTTTTGAATTGCCTAAAGATATATATTTATGTATATAAATGTGTGCACGAAGAAGCGGTAGTTTTAAATTATTTTGTATTTTGCTCCAAGTGCCGTTACGTTTGAACGTAGCTTGAAACTTGAGTTTATTGAAGGAAATTAGGGGCACGTGCTTTCGTTAAGATTTTATTTCTTGTTGTTGCAATTGCATGACATTTTTATAAACAATTCACAATTAAATAGGTTCCTTCAAGTAAGTTTCGTAGTTTCCATTAGGAAATAAATTATTTTCATGCAGTGAAACAACTTTTTAGGAGACTATGCCAAGAGGAACTATCAGCTATCTACCCTTGAGCGCGTCAATATTCTAGTTCATAGGGAATCGGAAGTCTCTGTTCTCAAACCCTGATGGATATGAAACTAGTAAAAGAAGTGGTTCACAGCCTAAGATTCACGACAGTAAAATATCAAAATATATATACTGGCTAAGCCGAAGCTTACAACACCCTCTTTGTCATAGATTAGATTAGATTAGATTAGATTAGATTTGTGGGGGGTGGTGGACAAGTCCAGGCACTCAGTCAGTAGACCATTGTACTACACCCGGATAGAAATCAGTAGGAAGAATAGAGATAGGAAAGATAGAAGGTGGATGGTAAAAACGGATAGATTAGTTTGAGGTCACTCTTCCACAAATCTCTTGGATTCATTGATGAATTTTAAGAGATCCGGAAGAGGAAGAGTATGCACTTTGTCCATACTCAGTGTAGCGCAACCCAATATCCTAAGTCTGATTCTGGCAAATGCAGGACAGCTACAGAGAAAACGCTCTGCAGTGTCTTCATTCTAAAGACAGGATAGGCATATCGGGCTGTCCACGACCCCCATGGTAGCCATATGCTGGACCACAGACGTTGTGCCCTGTGATTACTCCCAGCTGTTTTCCTGTTTGGTTCTTTCACAAAGCACTTGGCTACTCTGCACGAGTTCAACTCAGACCAACGACCTCTGTGAGTAGACCTCATGAAGTCGTCAATCCATATTTGAATCGATGCGGAATTGACACCTAGGTAGGGTTCAGGGCCTAGTGGCTTACTTGCAGAGTCTTCATTTGCCAATTTATCAGCCAACTCGTTCCCTGCAATACCACAATGTCCAGGCACCCAAATAAGACTAACTTTGTTGTGTTTTGCAACACTGTTCAGTTTTGTCTTACATTCTTCGACCAACTTCCAAGAGCAGCGTGGGTTAGCAAGGGCTTTCAGTGCAGCGTGATTGTCAACATAAATTCTAATACTGTTGCCCCGCCACTTTTTCTCAATTAGCTCTCTCAACTCTTTGTCATAAGTTCTGCGATAATGAACGGTAATCCATCACTTTTAGCGATGAAAAAATTTAATTTCGATGAGCCTGATGGGTGTCAGAAGAATTTGAGAGTTATTCGCATGCTGACCTCGAGTGGCATGTGGCAGTAGGGACCTGAGTGAAGAGACCAGTTCATTTGGGTGTGATTGAAGACGATCTCGGAATTTCTTGGTTGATGAATTAACATTTTAGTTAAAAGCTGAATCATAAGTTTATCTTTTAAAACGTTATAAGTACGTAAGTTGAGGGATGCTAACTTTAATGACCTGAATTGAAGGGATATTTTTAATGAGATGTTTTCATTGAATAAAATTTATTTAAATTGAGGTTAAGACCAGAAAACAAAAGCTTCAATATTTTTATTTAATATTTTTTATTTGGCCAATCCTAGTGTAAATATTCAAATTTTAGCTTACAGAAAGAATGTCTAAGTCTAATAGATAGATAAGACACAGAAGCAAATACCCTGCATATAAGGGCATACAATTAATTTTTTATACAATTTTGATTCGAATTTTTATTATAATTTTATATTCACCCAAAGAACTCAAAATATCATATGTATGCACAGACATACATATGTATGTAATAAAACTTATATATGTACATATATAGCATGCACATACATACAAATGTGTATAACGCGCATTGAAGTAGGCAGATCTCCAGCGAAGTTGACTCCACCGACTCTGGCGACTACAGCGACGCTTTGTAATTCAGATTACGTATTTTTATCTATGTCCAGTGCTTATTAACCCCGCAGGGAAAACTCAAGCTAATGAACAAATTTAGGAATTATGCGTTATGACGCTGCTACAGGTTGGTGTAAAAGTATTGAGAGCGACTCCTATTAACCAGTAGAGAAATCAAAATTTGACATTTTAATATTTCATCATGCGTTTGAATGCGCGAAAAATTTTCTTACGAACTATCAATTTATACTTTATTTGCAAGATATTTTAAGTTGATGTGCCTGTGTATTTTTTACAATGGAACGAACGGAATATTAAAGCAGTGATGAAGTTTTGATGTTTGGCAGGTTTATCAGCAATACAAATAAATAAAAAAGTCGTGGAAGCGTTAAGAAAATATGCGTTCATATTTCTAATGCTACATCGATTAGCTTTAGAGTTTAATTACACAGTGGAACAAATTCAGGTTAGCAAAAATTAGGTCCGTTCTGAGAGTGGCGGGTGAAAATAGAGGCGAAATTAGAAGACCCGTATCGCGCCGTTTTTTATGTTAGTTCGAATTTTTTTTTAATCGGCCTTCGAAGTTTGCAGTCAAATGCCGATTTTCAGTATATTGTTTCATAAGTACCACAAAAATTTTCGAAATCAATTTTTTCAAAAATTGTAATTGTTGCACAGGTCTCTAGCAATAATTTGGCTTTTCCTGATTGAAAAAATATCAATTAGTCGACGAGTTATAGCCAAAAAACCATATAAACAATTTTGCTCCGATTTCGAACTTCGAAGGCCGATTAAAAAAAATTCGAACTAACATAAAAAACGGCGCGATACGGGTCTTCTAATTTCGCCTCTATTTTCACCCGCTACTCTCAGAATGGACCTAATTTTTGCTAACCTGAATTTGTTCCACAGTGTTATGCTACACACCAGAAACCCTTGAGAAAGTAGATGACTATGCGTAAAACTGCTAATACCAGGTATCTTAGATGAACCAGTACTACATTTTTCATATGAACTTAATGATAGCGCTGTGGAACAGTATCTTACAGAGGTTACGAAAAATTGTTGCAGAGATGTTATAAAATGATGGGAGGTTCATTGGAAAGGTGTATTAAAGGTGCAGGAGATTCCTCTTTTTCATCTAATATTTTTCAACCGTAAAGCAGTGGAAAGCCATTGAAATCTGACAGTTGCCTCAAAAAAGTAATTCTACGCTTTTTTCTAGGTGCTGCAACAAAAACTATAAATAACTCTGCTATAGTTTTGGACACAACTTTTCTATAAAGTCTGTCATCAAAAATTTGTGTCTTGTAAAATTTTCGAGAATTTTGATTTTTACCATTTTCAGTTTTTTCACTAAAAGAAACGAAACCTCACGCAGTATAATGAAATGGGTATCAGGCGAAAGAGAAAATCGGTTGAACAAAAGTGCTACAGTGCAATTGTTCTGAAAAACAAATAACAAAAAATACAATTTTAAAATTACACTTGAATATCCTTGAAGAAAAACCAAATATTTTCGCCAACAAAAAATGTATTTTTATAGCTGCCGTTTTTGTTCTTTAATGCAAATATTCTCATTTTTTTCCGATTACTAGTTCGGTGTAAAAGAAAACCAATAAAACAAACGACTTTATAAAATCTCATTCATTTTAAAAGATAAAAGAAGTGCAATTAGTTCAATTTATTTTATGATTTAAAAAATATGAAAATGCGTTTGAAAATATGTAGCAAAATTGTGGGATGAGTGGGCAAATCAATAGGAGATTACTGTATATATGAACTCTTCCGCTTCTGTTTCCAGCAAAGGTACGCCAAAAGTTAAGGGGTTATATACCTTGTGTTGGACTAAAAAGCGAAAATTTTTTTATGGCATATTCTAAAAGTGCATCATCTTAAAAATATAAACTCAAAAAAGCATAAAGATCGGAGCACTAGAACGAAAGTTTTAGACCGTGGAAGCGCGCGACCTTATCCCCTAACCCCTAGAAACCACCCCTACCACACCACAAGCAGGCTAACCCACCTAACCTTGGGAACAGCGAGTTTAGTCGCGTAGGGGATACGGGAGTTGATGGGTTAACAGTTAAGTTGGTTAGCCCACTTGTGTTGTGAGATATCTAGACAAATAAGACTTATTTAAAAAAAAATATGCGAGTAAACACTGTCCCCAGGGTTAAGTGGGTTAGTTTGCTTGCGGTATGATAGGGGTGGTTTCTAGGGGTTAGGGCTGTGTGTGACTCGGTACCCAAAGGTTAGATAGAGTAGGGGTGCGGTGAGTCAGCACACTTATGGTGTGAGACAAAATTTTAAGAAAAATAAGACTCAATTCAAGAAAATTAGTAATCGACTATATCATGTCTATTTTATCTGAATCGATTTTCAGGTGTAGGAAAATTTAGAAACATGAAAATTTCAAAATGCGATATCTCAGCGAAAAAAAATGATATTTGAGCAAACTCAACGCCGTTTGAAAAAAGAAGGTTTGTATTTAAAGATGTCATCCTTTAATTTTGGTGAAAGAAAACATCTGCAAGGCTACATAACCTCAAATATGGGCAAAAACGGTGTTTTTTGCACTTTTAGGTTAGGATATCTTGAAAACCAGAGCAATAGAGCAATTCTGAGGCCAGATTTGGATTCAGCGCATCATAAACCTTCGGAAATATATAGTCTGGTTTCTGGGTCTGAGATGCTGTCGGCCTGTGTTATTTATCAAAACCTATTTGCCCGATTTGCATAAATATTTTTTTTTAATTATTCGAAGTTACAACCTCGTGAATCTGAACGGTTCACTTTTTATAAATATTTGCATAGTTCGCTGGAATTAATTTTTTTTTTTTAATTTTTCAACCCCTCAAAAATCGTTTTTTTGGTGCAAAGCGGTTTTCATATCGAGAAAATTTTTTTTGGGTAAATAAACCGTTCAAATTCACTAAAAAACATTTTTCTACAATAATCATTTAACTTTTTTGATTTCAGTTGAGCTGCTCATGCGCTACCGTGATCACGCAAGCCAAAAACGGCATTTCGGGGGAGGGGTGATATGAACAATAAATAAAAACATTTTTTTAAATAAAAACACCAAAATGTATTCGTCGAGAGTTACCCTTCAGTATGATATATGCCTGATTTGAATAAAAGTTCTAAAACATATTTAAAAAAAAATATGACAATCGTCCATTTTTTCGGGCTCACAAGGTATATAACCCCTTAACCCAATGTTTGCCACTATACCAATGGTCCAACTACGCGGAAACCTGCTGAAATCTGTGAAATACAAGCAAGAGTCGGAATTAGAGCAATGAATTATTTATTTATTTATTTATTTAAATTTTCCATATTTGCCACACAAAATTTATTCACAAGTGAATGTTCCGGCAGAAATATTGAATCCGCCTTTAGAAGCAGAAAATATATAAGAAAATTTTTTTTTAAATGCTCATAACTTAGTCAAAAATGAACCGATTTTAATAATTCTGGCATCAAAATGACCGTCATTACTTGCACGAGTGACTTCATATAGAAACAATTGCAAAAAAGTAGTCGAAAATTTTTTATTTGGCAAAAAAAGAAAAAAATTGAGATTTTTTCGAAATTCAATATTTCAAGAAGTGTATTTTTGTTTTTCTTGTAACTTTTTCCAAATTAAAAGGACATCTCAAACTTTAATTGAGCTGAATGCCCAGTAGCTAAAATGAGTCGTTTTTGAGTAATGAATTTTTGAGTAAAAAACCTGATTCGCACTTTTTGTTTTTTGCAAAATAAAAAATTTTCAACTACTTTTTTGCAATTGTTTCTACATGAAGTCACTCGTGCAAGTAATGACGGTCATTTTGAACCCAGAATCATTAAAATCGGTTCATTTTTGACTAAGTTATGAGCATTTAAAATACAAATTTTCTTATATAATTAAAAAAAAAATCGATTTTGAGCCGAAAAACAAAATTGCCGATAAAGCTTGAAAAAAAATTTTTTCGGGCGAACAAAAAAATATGTGTCTCATTATTTTGGCCAGAGAGTAACATATTTGAGTTACATCGAAATCGAAGAATATGACCCGAATAGCCCGGTTGAATTGAAATGGAAAGCACCAGCATTGAATCGTTTTAGTGAAGTGTTTTTAATTAACTTGCGATGAGTGATTGTCGAAAATACTTCACTAAGTTCCATTGGGCGTGTGGCAGATTCGATATTTCACCAATTAAACGATTTCATCTAAATTTTAAAAGTTTTAATCTGAATCTTTAGAAAACTTTTAGGTGCGCAGTAACATGCCTTATGCAATTTTAGTAAAATAAATGCAAGTTGAGTTTTAATATTTTTTGTATTTATTGGCGCATTTTTGCGCCTTTATTCAACACAAAAATGACTTTCTTGTGAAAGAAAATGCGCAACTCCGGTAGCAAGAAATTAAAAAAATCACCTGCAGTTTTTATAAATTTCACTTATTCTAGAAAACACTTATATGTATGTATGTATACAATTGGATGCAGAGGGCAACAATTGACACTTAGAAAAATACATATCTTGGCTACAACTTCAGTAGAAGCTCATCAATTCGAAGAAATTGGTTTTTCCTGCAGGGTATGTGCACTAGTTTGTATAGTTGTGCCTCTGTCTTAGGGGAAAACTAGGCCAATGGGTCTCTGTGGTGGCTGCTATGAGCACTCGAGTACAGGGTGCGCGTCTAGCCATTACTATCAGCACGCGATAGTCTGACACCGTCTAGGGTCGGTGAAATTCGTGAGTTTCGTTCTTACATTTCGCACTGCCCAATTGCGCACTAAAACAAAAAAAGTTCATTTCATGTTTGAATTATTTTTATTCTCCACTAGTTGCTGCTTTTTAGGGCGTTTAGTAAACAAATTTGCCTTGGCAATGTTTATTTTATCACTGGAGTTTCGTGCGATTTACGCTACTAAATGCTCACTACACACATACATACATACATATATGTATATGTAACTTCGAATCGCGTGGCATGTGCTGGGGCATGCCACTCTGATTATCTGCAGTTGCTCGTGCATTTTACTCGAGACGAGCCAAATACTGATTTGTTTAGATTCTGTTGCTGTTGCTGTTGCTCTTTGTCGTTGATGCTATTCATGTTGTTATTGTTGCTATGGCAGCAATTACCATTTAGGCGAATTTATTGCTGTTTAATTGTATTGGAATTCGATTGTTGCTGTTATTGTTAAAGCCAACATGCAAAGGGCCTAATGTCTGAGATTTTTTCAGTCACTTGATTGCGGTATTGGGGCACTTTTTGTTTTCGTTTAAGTATGAGTGAATGTATATGCATGCATTGCACTTTTGTTTTTGTTTTAATAGTTCGCTTTTGCATGAATTAAGTTGCGCAAAGACTTAGCAATTCGCTTTTGGTAGTTGAACAACAGATGCAGCGCAATCACCGCTAATGGAGCTCCTGAAAAAAGCTATATACTTATGTACATACATATGTATATGTATAGATACGAGTATGTATAGTAAGTGAATATGCATACACATAGTAAGATGTGGAGGATAGTATTTTAGGTGCAATAATTTCAGACCTACATACATACATGCATATGTAAGTATTTAAAATAATTGGGATTAAGAGAATTTGCGTAACACAACTATTGCTGCAAGAGGTGAGCATAGTGCCCAATTCCTTAAGCTGTCAAATATGTAAGTAATTTATTCAAATTTTCGAAAAAGTACGGTGCTATTTTTATAGAATTATTCTTCAGACGGACTTTAAAGCAATTCGTTTTTTTAACTCTGCAATTAGGGGAAGCAATGAGAGAAACCAGTTTCTAACTCCAAATTTTACTTTTCCGTTTTCTTACTAAGGAATCACCTGCCTCTGGTATCCTCAGAATGTATATTTTGCAATACTATGTATGTACAGTTATGGCCAAGTACACATATTCATATAAACACAATAGGTCCAAAATATATAATTGTACATGGGGTGGAATTAGGCCTTTAAACAGTGGATCTCTATTGAAACAATTGTAAAATAAGGTGATGCCCTTTTTTTTAAATTAACGAAATTACGAACGGTATTGGTCTATTCGTAAACGAGAGTAAAACCAAATAACCACAAGTGCAAGATTTTAATGTGGAAGCTTATAACAGGTAGCGCAAAAGTATCATTGCGATGTTTTTTGGCTGTAATTAAAAAAAAAATCAAAAACTTTGATTCTTCTTGTGGATTATTTTTATTTGGTCTTTTAATTCTTTTTACATCAAGTCGAGAATATGATGTCATATAAATGGCCGGCGCCACAGTTGATTGCCATTTGAGCCCTTTTTATGGCATTTTCCATCACTTTGGCCAAAACTTCCGGCGATAGGTCCTCACATTCTTGACGGATATTGTCTTTAAGAGCTGCAAGAGTCTGAGGATTGTTGACTTAAACCCGCGACTTCAAAAAGCCCCACAAAAAGAAGTCTGGAGCGGTCAAATCAGGCGATCTTGCTGGCCAGTGCAAATCGCCAAAACGGGAGATTAGGCGCCCGGGAAATGCATCCTTCAGCATATCGGTCCTGTTGGAACCACATGTTTTCCAATCCCAATTCATCATGTTGCGGCAAAAAGAACTCGTTGATCATTGCTCTGTAGCGCTCACCATACACAGTAACCGTTTGGCCCGCGACGTCTTCGAAGAAAAAAGGTCCGGTGACTCCTCCAGCGAAAACAGCACACCATACAGTGACTTTGAGCGGGTGTAATGGCTCTTCGTGGGTTACACGCGGATTTTCAGTGCCCCAGAAGCGTAAATTTTGCTTATTTTCGTACCCGCTAAGATGGAAATGGGCCTCACCACTCATGATTGCTTTTGATGAAAAATCATCTTCCTCTTGGTGGTGATTAAGGATGACTTGAGCGTATGTTAGACACGATTGGCGGTCAGCAGCTAACAGCTGATACACCGTCTGGACTTTGTACGGAAACATCTTCAAATCTTGTACCAAAATTCGCTGTAAAGACAGTCGCCTGATACCCATTTGCGTGGCACGTCGTCTGGTCGATGTCGACGGCGCTTCCACGACATCCTCGGCTACAGCAGCAATATTCTCTGCAGAACGACTACTCCGGGGTCTGCCACGCCTGGCAGCATCTCGTGTTGTGCCAGTCTCTTCGAGGCGAGCGGCTAAACGTCGCAGTGTCTCACCAGTAGACTTTGGACGGCGAGGAAATCTGCGACGAAATTCACATTGTGCCAAAGTCACCGACCGATTATTGGTAAAATAAATAGTCAGCAATATTCCGCGTTCTGGAGCAGTGTAGCGTAACATTGTTTATTAACGTATATTTCGCATGTGTTTACTACACAAATGTCAAAACAGAACTGACATTAGGGGCCAATCGCAAAATGTATAGCATTTTCTGATAAGAGGATTACTTTAGCGCCACCTGTTAAGCAGTGCGGCATTTTAAGTATTTGGTACATAGTTATGTTCGCATATAGCGGTGATTAAACTTCTGCAGTCACGGATCGCATCAACGCGATAGGCGTAAAGGCCAATGGCAGACCGAGGAACCGATGGATAGACGCAGTGGAAAACGACTCAAGGGAATACGTAATTACGAGGCAAAAGCTCAAGATCAACCGCTTTGGAGGAGCATTGTGAAGGAAGCTTTGATGCAACCCGCGTTGTAATGCTGTGCAAAGAAAGGTAGAAGAAGAATTATGAAGGAAAAATTGTCAAAAATGCACCTCTCATATTTTTTTGTACCTACATACTTATGTACATATAAACGACGAGGTATACTTCTATTTACATACATACATACATATGTCAATTTTTGAGTGAGCACAGTTGCTTCAAGGCATATCCGTATAAGTGCAACCACAAAACTGATTCCTATTCCTATGGTCATACCATTACGAAAGTGACGTGGAAGAAAACGCCTTTCATGCTGTCTTCGAGTACCCGCAGCTAAACTCCAAAGGACATATTGTAAGCAGCGCTGGAAGAGAAGTTTTAAGCGGGAGCAGATGTTGTCTAAATTTTGAGTGCTGCGAACAGACGTCAAGTAGCGGTTAAACAACTCGTAGTTTAAGAAAGCTTAGAAGCCTGGATAAGCAGCAGCGAGCAATGAACATTTCATCCCGTGGGGAGTGTAGGTCTTCAGTGAACAGGGTCACTCTGGTATCGGCGGGCCCACTTGAGGGTAGTGCGCTATCCCAACGTCCATAAAAATACAAATTTAAAAAATATACAATATAAAAATACGTATGCTCGTATAGTGTAAAATATCTTCTGTTATTTGTACAATTTGAGTTTTTATACCCAAACTCCGTTTTGTCATCATGCACCCATTCGGCTACGATAGATGCCTGTCCATGATTCAATAATAAAAGATTGTGTAAAGTTTTGGATGCTACTTTATCCATTGATAAGTACTACTTAGCTCATTATCCTCTTTTCGAAAAAGTAGTAAAGAATTTAAAAAAGGGCGATATAAACTATAGAATAACATTACATTTTTAACTTAACCAGTCGCGTGGATTTGTAACTTATATGTAAATATATTGATAATGGCAGTGATTGATGTCTATATGAGCCAAGTTACCGATCTCTTTACATTTTTGTGGTATTTTTGTGTGTAAAGCTTTAATTTAGTAATGTTTCCCAAATTTGCTATGCATTTTTTTAGGTTCTTTCGCTTGGTTTCAATGAAGTGCCACACGATTTTACCCCAATTTATATTGCCATTTTGTCTTTTGGGGCAAGATCAAACTTAACGCCCTCTTTTGTCACGTTTGCACAACAAAAACAGTATTGCCTGCTAAATTTGTTAGCAAAAGTTTTAATTTCTACGTTTTTGAGTACTTTTTCCTTCGATTTTGCTGAAATAAAAAGTAGCCAGGGGGACATCCCGTATTTATTAAGTAGCTCGAGACGGCTGGCACAGGATGAAAATTAGACATCTTAAATTAAAAAATACGAATAAAAATAAATAAATATGAAACGCGATCCAGAGCGCGGGTATAAAGTTAATATGGGTAATATGGTATTATATAATATTATACATACGAATTTCTTCAACTAAGTTATGGTGGCTATCATCTTGCAAAGCGAGTATGCAGGCTCTTGTACGCTGTTAGATCCGTTTTGTTGCCACTGAAGTTTTGGTGATTGGTTCTTGGTGCTTTATGAAGCGCAGTGGAAGTGACGAAGAAAGATCAGTGTTGCGTAGTTTCTCCTGGAAGTGTTGTCAGTTTCTCCTCGTCATCCTATTACCCATGAATTAGCATTCTCTTATTACCCTCACCACCAAACTTATGGAGTAAGAATCAGGACCTATTATGGACTTTTATCGTTCTGCCTTAATAATGTAATGTAAATAATGTACGACAGTTCGTCTGAGAGTTTTACTCAACTCCTGAACAATAAAAATATCCATACAATAGATATATCCTTGCGACAACAACTAGGAATCTTGATTCTTCCCATCTACGAGATTGATAACGAAGATGCATGTGTGTCCATATACTTGCATATTTGTAACACGAAAAACCTTAGGTAGTAAAATATTCTAGCCACCCTTATCATATTATATACATATGTATTACATTCACATGTAGCCAACAACAAATGCCAGAAGCGACAAGTAGCGAGCGTGACCTACTTAGGCGCGTCAGCAAACATCAACGACCACAGATGCAACAGCATCGTAAACTTCAAGCATTTTTTATTGCTTGCTCTTCCAATTTTCCTCGCCCATATCAGCATTTCAGCGTTGCTCCAGCAGCCTACTTAACGTACACATTTCTTGTAAATGTGTATGTATGTATGTATATCTATGACTTTTTGCCGCTGCGAGTGCTCCATTGCCCTCATTTCCTTCAAATCAATTTAAGTTCTAGCGCCTTTTTGCCTCGCTAGCGTCGCTGCTCTAGCGCTCGCCCATCGTGCGCACATGTGCTAGGTCTAAAAATTGTATAGCCCTTTAATGCTCGAAGCAGAAGAACGAAAAAACAGAAAACTTTGAAATATTTATTCGTACGCGCCTACTAAAAAATTTCATGCACGAAGCGATCTCCAACTGCTGCTGATACTGTGGAGGCATTACATACATATACATATACATTCGTGCGTATGTATGTGTTTGTTGTTGCTATTGGATAGGACGGGCAGTTTGCTTTTCTTTCAAATTCCGTATTTTCATTCCCTTTGCCTACTTTAATTGATTCGCCTTTCAGCATATCGATTTTTCACTTTCGCCGCGCGCAATTGAAGCCGACGTAGCGTTCAATGTAAATTCAAAAAATCAGAATTTCGGTAGAAATGTTTAATAGCGAATACTTTGCATCTCTTCAAGCGCCACGCCGCCCTGCCCAGGCGTCCACAAACCAGAATCCCCTCCAGTTTGTGAGTGTTTGAAATTCCAATTGACATTTGTGATTGACATCTGAGCGTGCAAAGCGCTGCTGGGAACTATTGTTGGCTGGTGGTCGTCGGGTTGCAGCTGTATTCATCAACCACATGTCGGCGCTAGATCGAAGCCGATGGCAATGTTTTTAAATGACTTTAGTGAGGAAGCGGCATTTTAGTATCCCTATTGTTTCGCTACGACTTCAGCTGTGGACGTCGTAATTGATCTAATCGTTGGCGGATGGTTGAAGAGACATAGCGGTGTCATTTAAAACCCAAAGTCCTTTCCTGTTGGGAGTTTTTCCGTGCAACATTTATACTTAAAACTGATATACATAATATTTTCTGAAAAGTATTATTGTCGAGTGGTTGATGCCTTTCTATTTGATCTTCCAAATGTTCCAATGCAGATGAGAACTTAAGCATCTATTAATAGAGGGCGGGCCATGTAAAATTTGCCTTTTGAATCGGCTATATAAAAAAAAAATAAACAATATTTTTTCAAATTTTTTCATTATTTTGAAGATTGAACATTGCCATTTATGAATGAAAAATAATATCGTTCAAATGACTGCCACGACTGACTAGTAGGCCATTCGATCAACCCAATTTTTAAGCACATTTTCCATTGTTTGGGCTCCAATTTCATGAATTCCAACTTCGATTTCGTGGTTTAAAGCATCAATCGTCTCTGAATGGTTCGCATTACATTTGTCCTTAACGGCTCCCCACAAAAAATAGTCCAACGGGCTTAAATCACAGCTCCGAGGCGGCCAATTGATATCGGAATTTCGGCTGATTATTTGGTTTTCAAAAACGGTAGCTAAAAGTTCGAGTGTAACTTTGGCAGTGTGACAAGTTGCACCGTCCTGTTGAAACCAAATTTCGTCCATGTCATCCTCTTCAATTTTTGGAAACAACTCGTTGCGCATGTCATGGTAACGCTCGCCATTTACTGGAACCGCGGCTCCTCGCTCATTTTCGAAAAAAATGGCCCGATGATGCCGCCAGACCAAAAACCGCACCAAACAGTGACTTGTTGTGGATGCATTTGCTTCTCTACAGTATCGTGTAGCCCCAAATCCAGCAATTTTGAAAATCAGAAAAGAAGTAGAAGACTCATCTTTAAGTAAATTATGAACACATTTGACATGTCATTTGTGTTACCATTCTCAAAAAAATAGGTGGTTCAAAAAGCAAACGCTATATGGCTCACCCTGTATAACTATATTTAGTCAGCTTATATACGTAGACTAGCGTAAGATGATTAAAGATATTAAAGATCTTTATTGATGAAAATAACAATTTGCTCTTTTTAGTCAGAGTGCAGCAATGTATTGGTTGCTTGATGTGGTGTATGTTCCATCATCTCGTATGGGTTTAAAGAGAAGAAATAAGCCTGTCTAAGGGTTACCGGGGAAGTCGTTCTAGTTACTTAAGCACATTGTTATTTAACCGTAACTTTTTTTCTTTAGCTTGCTTACGCAATTCGCCCCCGTATCTTTAACAACAACCCGCAGAACTCTGCCTTTTCCAAAATGGATAAAGAAGCTAAGCGAAAGGGTTTGGTGGTCAACGAGGACAAAACGAAGTACCTCCTGTCATCTAACAAAAAGTCGGCGCACTAGCGTATCGGCTCCCACGTCACTGTTGACAGTTATGATTTCGATGTTGTAAAAGACTTCGTTTATTTAGGAACCAGCATTAACACCGATAACAATGTCAGCCTGGAAATGCAACGTAGAATCTCTCTTGCCAACAAGTGCTGCTTTGGACTAAATAGGAAATTGAGTAATAAAGTCCTCTCTCGACGAACAAAAATAACACTCTACAAGGCTCTCATCATGCGTCTTGTTATGGTTTCACAAATGGCGGGACCTACAGTTTTAAGCCGACTCTGAACGGCAAATGTTTATTTGCCTTTGAATGGATACATTCTTCCAGACTATGTTACGGTAATGTACAATACTTTATTGATTATTAAGAAAAAAAAACCGATTTAAGATGGTTGCCATGTAGAATCAGCCCCAGAAGAATTGAAAAACAAATTTATATCTGCACATGCCTTAGAGGTCGGAGTATTCACCCCGTAATTTGTTCTCAAGTCAATTTTAAAAGTTTTTATGAGGTGATTTTGCATGGCGGAAATACACTGCGAGGTTTGTCATTGCCTTCCGAGGGCGACCGCTATCGGAAAAAACTTTTTCGGTTACTTGATGCTCGAAGATTCGAACCTACGTACGATTGATAGTCACGCACCAACTCATTCGGGTGCGGCGGGCATATGGATAGTCCAACGAATAACGCTCCAGCGGCTTCGTTGGCTGGGTCATGTCATTCGAATGGAAAGAAAGAAACGCTCTGGCTCTGAAGGTATTCGAAGCGGCAATAACTGGCGGTAGCAGAGGAAGAGAAAAGATCAGGTTGAGAAGGGCTTGGCTTCACTTGGTGTTTCCAACTGGCGACGGTTAGCACGAGCAAGAAACGAGAGAAGGAACAAGATGTGATACATCGTACCAGCTTCTGACTGCGTGACTTGGCTCGTGAGCTCGATTTAGATCGCTGCTTGTGAACATGGTGTACAAATAAAAATATGCTGGCATCCTAATGTGTTACGGGCTCTGCGAGATACTGTCGTCGCGGCATGCGATGAATTCATTTTACTGTATCCTTTTTTTCGAAATGTCTGAAACATCATCAAAGGTGCCGTCACACCAATGGAATGTGGGGCATGCTCCCACTAACACTACAACATTCCTCCTCCTCGGCTGATTTCCACCCTGGAACCGCGTTAGCATTTCTTCAAGCCCGCGTTTATGTTTACTGACACAATAGGTTCCTGCGTCCAGGTTCCGCTCTTATGAGCGTATGGAGATTTTACGCCATCGATAGTATTCACTGCTACCACTGGCTTCGAGAGCGGTTATGGAGGGAATGAAACATCGGACAAAATGCAATAGTCCGATACTCACAAACTATTGGCTTGTCTTCAGTTCGGTACTGTTGTGAGTGTTTGGCTCAAGCGTCTGTGTATGTCGTCGGTTTGTCTAAAACAGTTCATCTCCACTGTCCTCTTGCTAGCAAAGGTACCAAAAACTTTGTAATCAACGAATAGGCTTTATATTTATAAGGATGTTTCGTATTTTTTTTTTTTTCCTTTTCTCCTAAGAACTGTCGAATTATGACTTAGCTGGATTACGTACATTGCATACGAAATAATCTAGGTGGTCTTGCTACCTCATTAATTTAATACCTTAATAGTATTGAATACCTAGTCTATCTTTCTGCTTCTACTGCTGCTGCCGCAGTTGTTGCTGCAGTAGCAACTGCTGCTGTCGTTTCTGGGCTTCCCTTTCCCAGTCAATGCGGTTAAGTCTCGTCACGACTGTAGCCACGAACGTTTTTGCGGCGTCCCATTTAGTGATGGTCGAGCACATATCCTGGACAAATCTTGCGGGGGATGGCGGGTGTTCGAATGCCTTCGCCAGCATTGTTCGTTCTTCACTGAAACGTCTGCAGTGGAAGGCCACATGTTCTGCGCTCTCGACTGTATTCGAGCAACTCGGGTAAATAGGGCTGTCGGCCAGCTGGAAACGGTGTAGATATTCAAGGAAGCAGCCGTGTCCGGTGAGTATCTGAGTTAGGTAGGAGTCAATATCGCTATGCTTCCTATTCATCCACCCTTCAATGTTCGGTATGAGTTTGTAAGTCCATCGGCCTTTGGTTGACTCATCCCATCTTCTTTTCCATTCGACCATCGATCGCGTTCTTTCTACCGCCTTTTCTGCTATCGTCGGTTTCACTCTTTTTACTCCATAGAGGCGATACAGCTCCATCGCATGAATATCCACTGGTATCTTTCTAGCAATAACGCATATTGCGTCGTCTGATACCGTTCTATAAGCGCATGCAGTACGTAGTGCACTGCGTCTGTGTCAACTACCTCGCGCATATGGCTATGTTTAGCCTCAGCCCATATAGGCGCCGCATATAATACGATAGAGCCCGTCACAGTTGATATGAATCGCCACCTATGTTAGGCAGAATTCTCGCTAGTGCGCCATTGCCAGCCGCTGCTTTACAATTAACTGCTGTCAGATGATGCTTGAAGTTTAGCCTTGTGTCGAGCATGACTCCGAGATACTTAAGCGCCTCCTGTGAGAATATTTCGTGTCTGCCAACCGAGATTCTCATAATTCTTTTTTGCTTCCGCGCGCTAATAAGCACGGCCTCTGTTTTCTGGGCTGCCAGCTCCAATCCTGTATTACCGAGCCATCGCTGTACTCTCGCTGCTGCATCGTTACATTTTGCTTCCAGCTGATCTAACCGCTTGTCTACAGCTACCAGCGCAATATCATCAGCATACCCTTAGATCTTTATCCTAATATCTTATCAGCATATCCTAATACCTTATCGGGAAGTTTCAGTTTTAAGACCTCGTCGTACATAACGTTCCAGAGTGTTGGCCCCAGGACCGATCCCTGAGGGACTCCACCAGTAACTTCGTGCTTTTTTGGCCCATTATCAGTATCGTACTGTAGAATACGGTTGCTGAAATAGCTTTTGATGATGCGCAAGATGCGCATTCTACTGTATCCTACTTACCGAGTACCTGATATTAGCGTCTCTGATAGGGATTACTGAAGACTTCGAGAAAGTGGTTCTGTTAGATAGTTTGATTTGACTTTTGCATTCAACTTCATGCTCCTTTTTGTGCCCTCTTGTGGTTCTGTTGTTAGGTTATTTGCTGCATACTACTGTAAGGGTGATAGATTAAAAAAGTTTGGCGATCCAAAGCAAAGTTGTGGGAGTAACACGTCACCGGGTACTCGTTTTCGTTACGTTTGTTCGTAAGATCGCTTGTCAGTTCGATCACAATTGTACGAAATATATTCAATAAAATTAATATCACCACCATTAGCTATAATGACTTCACATCTTCGGGTCACACTCTGTGACGCAAGTTGTGGAAGTTATCGGCTCTAAATCAGTCGAATTCGCTTTGATAACTGTTTGACCGTCAATATTAGTTTTCTTTGAGTTTTTTCTTAAGTCTTAAACATTTTCAAAAGGGTCGGTATTAACCTACTGTGAAGGCCAATTCAACATGAACCTTAACTGGATGCTTAACAGTTCGTTCAAGTTGTCGACTATCAACAGTACACCAGACCCTACGTGTTCAACTCTTCGCAAATACTCATCCGAGATATTACGTTTATCCAATTTAGTTCTGAATTTATCTTAATCTATGCAAGTTCTTTTTCAATGTGCTCCGGAATTTGAGGTATTCTGCACCTAAACGTCCTCGAATCGTGTCTTTGGATATATTAGCACCACTTTTCTTTAAAACTGCTTCAGCTTCATGCAACGATAAGTTCTACTTTGTCATATCCAATTCCGTTATACTCTGATCTTGCTTTGGAGGGTACATCTTTTTTTACTTCCGGGAAGTCGTCAAAATTTTTAAATGCGATCTACCGTTGCATGCTCGTCTTAGGGTGTGTACAGAGGAACACTTCGAATCGTTTTTTATATGCGGAACTCATTTGGCAAAAACCACGTATGCCTTCTAAATTTTTCGCAAAACTCTGGTACGCTTATTTAGCGGCATTTAAATTTTTTTGTAGCGGAACTCTAAGTTTGCATTTTGTCAGTAACAGACTGTACATTTATTTCTTTACACGTGGGATATTTGTCCAAGCATGAATTTCCAGGGGATCACATAAGGTATTTTGTATTTAAGGCTGGCAAGCCTGAAGTTTATAGGACTCAGTAGAAGAGCTGTCACTAGTTCGCATCTGCACTAGGCCAGAAAATCGTGTAATAGCAGTCAAAGTGCTTAATTTATTGTGGATATTTGCATGTAATGTAAAGTTTTTATGGTGGGCAATAAGTAAGGTGAATTTGGTTGTAAAATGAAAAATCTTTATTTATTCTTGTAAATCAATTTCATCCCCTTCAAAATAATCCCCTCTCGATGAAATAGACTTATGCCAACGATTTTTCCAATCCCCGAAACATGCCAAATAGTCCATTTCCGGTATAGTCATCAGCACCTTCTTCGATTCAGCTTTTATCTCCTCAATCGACTCGAAATGCGTTCCCCGGAGTGGTCTCTTGAGTTTTGGGAATAGCCAGAAGTCACAGGGAACCAAATCAGGCGAATACGGTGGTTGCGGAACGATATGCGTGGAATTTTTGGCGAAATGGTCACGAAGAACGAGTGCAGTGTGAGACGGTGCATTATCGTGATGCAAAAACCAAGAGTTGTTGCCCATAATTCTGGTCTTTTTAGACGAATTTCTTCACGTAAACGACGCATAACGCTCAAATAATATTCCTTATTAACAGTTTGGCCAGGTGGAAGGAATTCATAGTACACCATACCACGAAAATCGTAAAAAACTGTCATCATGACCTTTATTTTTGAACGACTTTGACGTGCTCTTTTCGGTCTTGACTCGCCTTTAGCACGATATTTGCTTGATTGGTCGGTTGTTTCAGGGTCGTAAGCATTAATCCAAGTCTCATCTCCCGTAATGATGCATTTGAGCTTGTCCTGTCCTAGTCTGAAAGCATTGTTTCACACACATCAACGCGACGACTTTTTTCCAAGAAATTGAGAGTTTTCGGTACCAAACGAGATTTGACTTTTCCTAGGCCCAAATGGTCTTTCAAAATGGTTTTCCGATCATATCAGTAAGGTCTTTAACAGTCAACCGACGAATTTTGAGCACTAACACCTTCACTTTATTGACGTGTTGGTCATCTGTTGACGTCGATGGTCGTCCGGAGCGCTCCAAGTCATCAACACGTTCTCGACCCTCTTTGAAATCTTTGTACCACTTATAAACATTTTTCTGCGACATGGTTGAATCACCAAATGGCTTCTGCAACATGCAAAACGTTTCCGCAGCCGAAATTTCATTCCGCAAACAAAATTTGATGGCACTTCTCTGCTCAATCAAATCAGACATTGTAAAAATCGAAAAATGCACTCTTGGTCGTTTGGTAAACACAAGCGTAAATATATTACCTACTGATAATGACATTCACATGAAAGTTGGCCCAGATGTTATTAACAGTGCTGCCAACTCATGAAAAAATAACTAGAGCGAAATTTTAATCCCGCGAAGTTTGACAAATAAATTCACCTTACTTTTTGCCCACAGTAGTATATATTTATTTTTTGAGAACACAAAATCACCTTATTTTTAAACACACCTCGCATTTAAAATCATATACAAATGCTCCCAAATGTTTCTAGTGGTTATTGAATAGTGTCCTTCTTCACAAAACTATGGGTGAGTTTATAAATGTAGCATTTTGACCTATGGACCTACAAGTAGTGAGCAAAGGCAGCAGTGGCCAGAATATAATAGGACTATGAATAAGTTCGTGCGGTTTTACAACAGATGGCGTAACTTGATTATTATTCCATCGATCCACATTTCCAAACATTCATTGGAGAGCTACTGTCGTAAGGCACAAACGTCAGTATAAGTTTTTTATTTGAAGCGTAAACAACAATATTTTTACCACACTTGAAAATGTCGAATTTCGTGCCAAATAATGTGTTTTTGCGGGGAATTCTTCTTCATTATTTTAATATGAAGAAAAAAGCAGCCGAAAGTCATCGTATCTTGGTGGAAGTTTATGGTGAGCATGCTCTATCTGAGCGAACGTGCCAGAAGTGGTTTGCACGCTTTAAAAGTGGTGATTTTGGCTTGGAAGACGAAGAACGCGAGGGTGCGCCGCCAAAGTTCATGGATACCGAATTGGAGGAATTGCTCGATCAAGATCCGGCTCAAACGCAAGAAGAGGTTGCAAAAACTTTGGGAGTTGATCAATCAACCATTTCCAAACGTTTAAAAGCCATGGGAATGATCCGAAAGGTAGGCCATTGGGTGCCGTATGAATTGAAGCCAAGAGACGTTGAACGCCGTTTTATGGCATGCGAACAACTGCTTCAACGGCACAAAAGAAAGGGTTTTTTGCATCGAATTGTGACTGGCGATGAAAAGTGGGTCCATTACGACAATCCAAAACGTCGGGCAACGTATGGATACCCTGGCCATGCTTCAACATCGACGTCGGCGCAGAATATTCATGGCCTGAAGGTTATGCTGTGTATCTGGTGGGACCAGCTGGGTGTTGTGTATTATGAGCTACTGAAACCGAATGAAACGATTACGGGGGATGTCTACCGACGACAATTAATGCGTTTGAGCCGAGCACTGCGAGAAAAACGGCCGCAATACGCCGATAGACACGACAAAGTTATTTTGCAACATGACAATGCTCGGCCACATGTTGCACAAGTGGTCAAAACATACTTAGAAACGCTCAAATGGGATGTCCTACCCCACCCGCCGTATAGTCCAGACCTTGCGCCATCCGATTACTATCTCTTCCGATCGATGCAACATGGCCTGGCTGACCAGCACTTCCGTAATTACGATGAAGTCAAAAAATGGATCGATTCGTGGATTGCGGCAAAACCGACCGAATTTTTCACAAAGGGAATCCGTGAATTGCCAGAAAGATGGGAAAAAGTAGTAGTAAGCGATGGACAATATTTTGAATATTAAATTTGTAACCATTTTACGTCAATAAAGTTTCAAATTTCGAAAAAAAACCGCACGAACTTATTCATAGTCCTATTATGACACAACTTTCCTAAAGTATCCTGTTTTAAATTCCACGTCTACTTACATTTTAGTCGCCTGCACCTGTACAATAAATAATGAAACGATTTTTCGCGGTACTACCAATATAGTGACAAACAAACCACGCGAAGTATGACTTTAAGTAATCATGTCACGCCTCGATTTAAGAAATCTATGCTTTCGTCGATATTGTGAATAAATCGTAAGTATATTTCCTCCATATAAAAAAAATGTATAGCTAACATGTGCTGAAAATTGTATTTTCCTTTTTGTTGTAGTCGCTCAATTATGAGAACATTACGCGTAAATCAAAATTGTAGCACATAATTTAAGATTCATAATTCATCGCAGAAGCCACATGAAATTTCAGCTCAATTACTGCCAAACTAAGCGCCTCGGAATATGTACGTACACATATCGAGGTAGTGCAAACGAAATAAGTGGACAAATGCATTCGCATGCAAACTGCAACATTAATTATGCTCGCATTAGTACAACAACAACACCTACAACTACAGCTACAACAACACCAATGACAATAAACACAACAGCGACAGATGTAAATGCACCAAACCACATAATTTTATTTTGCACTGCAATTTTTCTTTAATAAGCAAATATTCGGGTGCTCTTAGACATTGCGGTTGGCTGGGGTAAGTTTCTATCCACTAGACTGGCATGACTAAAGATATTTCAGTGCAGGGGTAGCGACTGAAAAAGGGAACATATAACAGCGCTCGACCCCGCCAAGCCACCCAAAAGAGTTTATGCTATGGTTCTATATTAAATATTTGAGGTGAGAGTAATTCCAATTCGCCTGTTAACGAGAAATTTTAAACATCAAACAAAATGCGAGAGAAGGTAGAGCGAGAGTGGTGACCAGAAGTTTACTATAAGGCAAAGTCACAAATTACTGCACTACGCCACTGCTGGCGCTGTGCATTCTGCATCGACTTACTTGTTATTTCTTGTATATCTGGTATCTTGGCAATTCGCTCGGGAGTGCCGAGTGTCCGAGGCGCAAAGCACTTACTTAAAATTATAATTTTATCTGATGTGATTTCTTTTTAGGTAGATATTTTAACATCAAAACAAGCAATTGGTATTAGTAGAAGGCCTGGGGCACAGCGGAACGACGTGTAAAAAAATACAAAATGTAAATCAATTCAGATGTGTTATGCTGTAGAGAGGAGAGGTTGCATTTTTCGGCATTGACGGATGCATTGAATTCAATGCTCTGAAACGGCGTGGCATTTTGCGAATTTATAGCTGCCAACAATGGAGGAATTCAGAAATGCTTAGAGTTTATTTTGATTAAAGAACCTTTAATTATTTATTAGACTAAATTAAACACACGTACATACATACATACTGACACAGTGTACAACAAACATGATTTTATATAATTTTGCTATATATTTAATTTTCAATAATAAAAACGTGTTCTTTTAAATTTTACAAAATTCATAAATAATTCGAAATGAGATAATTTACAAATGATAAGGTATTGAGTATGTAAAATCTTAAACTATTCTCTGAAAATATTTAATCTACACCTAAGCGTAGATATTTGCTAAAGCAGACGTGCCTACATACGCACATGAATTAACAAGCAAAAGTACTTTATCTAAGGTTGCTGCTTAACACATACGGTTACATAGTTACAAAAAATATAACTTCATACTCTTGCCAAAATATGGGAACATTTTAAGTTAAAGAAAAAATTTCGTGAAGGATCAGCATGCCAAATTCATCAATTTTGAAACCTAAGAAAGCTTTGAGTGCAATGTGTATAATCTTTATAAGTATAGCAATTAATTATGAGGTGCGTGAATGTTGCAGTGAATAACTTTTACGTGTGCAAGATATAATTCAGATAATGTCTAACTGATAACATTACATTTCCCTTAAAGTCTATAGCACATTTGCGCAGCACTTTTCAATTCAAAGGGCGCCTCAAACACATACTTTGTGAATTAGAAGCAAAAAAATACGGAGGGATTTTCTTCCAAATGCTGAGTCATTTGAAAACTTGTGAAATTGCCTGGGAATTAAAAAAAAATGTTTGATTGCATTGTAAAGGGCTTAAAATTTTTCAAATATAAGTTACACTCAGAATGGATGTTAAAGCTTTTATTCATAAGTCTAAAAAAATAAAGAAACGCAAAGTTTTGACTTTTGAGTTTATGTGTCAAAGCCTTGCTGAGCCAAAGCTATTTAAAAATTATGTTTCTTAGTGCGCTGAAATCGTGCGCCTTATGGCCTCTGGTGACGGTCAAGCATTGTTTGACAAGAACTTTATATGTGTGCGTGTCGGGTGCTTGACGCTAATATCTAAAATTTTTGATTTTTACCGACAGCAAGTATGTGTGACACGATGCCACCCGACTGCACTAACACATACAAAGCTCAGTCAAGCATGCTGTATCGTCACCAGAGGCCATTAGACTCAAACTAAGAATTGCATGTAAGTTAGAGTTTTACTCAGCATTCAACGGTGAAATGGGCACATTTTCGCTTTAATCTTAACTTGCCACAAATTTACTTAGTGCGATTCTTCCATTCAAAATATCCTTTACTGATGCTAATTTCTATTTTTGCTGTTTTTTATTATCTGTATTTACATCCACATACATATACATATTGCATATTTGCCCATTTTGGGTGTTTACAATTTCATTTATAATTATTTTACTTAAAACTTCTTTGGCTTATCTTATATTTTTAAACCTTCTATTAAATTAAATTACATTTAAATCGCATGGAAAGCATTTAAATTAATTAAGTACGAACCATAGAGTATAAACTTTGAAAAATAAAGCAATAAAAACAAGCATATCAGAAACACACAAGCATATTTTATTTATTTGGAATTATTTGCAGGCATCTGTATATTTTTCATTTTCCAATTTTTGCATTCGTAAGTGATTAAGTGTCACGGTGCGTTTAGGATTGGCAATGCTGTTTGCTGTATTGTTGAAAGAGGCAAATGGAAGAGGGATGCGTTTTATATTTATCCTCTCTTCCTATCTCTTTAAAAAAGTTATCACAGTTTTCGAAAATTATTGAAGATATTACGAAGCCAGCATTTTTCATTTCGAATTTTAACTGCCGTGCAGAAAACTAAATATTTTACCTTAAGTTTTCTCTGCTGACAATATCTTATATAACTCCGTCAACCTGCTTGCTTGTTTGCTTTGCTAAAATTATTACAGTATTTAAAATAAATTATGTTTAAAAAAGCAATTCACATTTAATTTAAATACATATGTACTATATATAGATTCAGGTTTTTGAGGAATGCCTCTATTTCGACTCTCTCTTTAAACTATATATTTTACAGTTTACAGTATCCATAGATTGTATAAAAAATGAGACCTTAAAATATTAAGCCCACAGCGATAGCGTTTGCTTCTAGAAATTTTACTAATACTCAAATACATACATCCAGACATGGAGACACTTTCACACACACACACACATATCGCTTATTTACAAATGAAGACACAAAATTCACGCTCGTAATCGCACGTATGCCTCATGATATCCGCTACCGCTTATCATCATCGCTAATGATAGCCGATCGCGCGGTATCCTAGCGCTTCTACAGCCCGTGGTCGTTGGTGTTGAGGAAACTGCGGCAGACACGACTCACTTCGGGGTTCGCATGATTCATTAGCTGCATGTAGATCTGTTTGTGTAGTTGAATTTCATTGGTCATCTCCTGTAGTTGGCGCAAAAGCGCCTCCTTCTCCTTCAGCAATGACTTGACGCGCTCTTCCACTTCGCGCGAGCGCACCTTCGCCTTTTCGCGCGACTTTCGCACTGCTATATTGTTGCGTTCTCTTCTTCGTCGGTACTCTTCGCTGCCCTTATCCACATGCTTGAGTGAAGATTTACGTTGGTGTTGCAGTTGTTTGTTGTGGTGTTTGAGGAGGTGCGCACCAGCTGCTAGATGAGGCAGATTCACGGAGTGATGGGCCAAAACATTGGCTGAGGTGAGATTTGTGAAGTTGGGCGCTGCACCGCTGCCGCCATTGTTCATGACGCCGTTGTTTACTGGTCCATTATTGGTCGTTGTCTGGTAAGGATTGTAGAGTCCGTTGGCGCCACTATTTGTGATGAAAGCAGCCGCCGCTGCATTGTTTGCGTTCGTTTCCTGCAGGTGACGTCGATATTCCGGGTCGATGGGCTCCTCTTTGATGGTGGACGTGTCTGAGCCCACCGATGAGTTCTCATCACTCGAGTTATTACTGTAGGCTGCGCCGGAGTGCACCGCTTGTGGCATGTAGGCCAGAGCGCTGCGCCCGTAGTTATGTTGTTGAGTGCGTAGCGATTGTTGCTGCAGTTGGTGTTGTTGCAAAACTTTGGCGGCGGCACTCACCATGCCGTTCGGTGGTAGGGTGGCCGAAAGTCCACCTGGACTCGTAACCATGTCACTGAAAATACCAAGGCCCTCCTGTTCGCGAAACTGATCGTCAATTAAGTGTTGCAGATCTAAAGTGATTTCCTGTGCGGTTAACTCGTCCAGATCGGATTGAGAGTATTGCTGCAGCATTTGCTTCTGCAGCAGGTTGTTTACATTGTTTACATTGGCATTAATGGTGGATGCATTGTTGTTGTTGTTTAGAGCTGCGGCTGCATGTTGCATCTGATGGACTGCGTGCTGTTTGACCACAAGGCCGGAATTCTGTTGATGGGCTGCAACTGCAGCAGCAGCTGCCAAATTACCAACATTATTGTTATTGTTGGCATCTGTGACATTGTTGTTGTTACTGTTGGGGTTGTTTAAGCTGCCATTTGCATTATTGTTCTGCTGCTGGGCACTGGACATGGCGGTCAGAGTGATTTGGCCGATGATCGCCTGTTGGGGCGGAGGCTGTTTTTTGAGGTCCAGCTGGGAGAGGGTCTGCACGGTATCGTACATCTGCGGTGACTCCATGTTGAGCATTTTTAATTGAGCAAATGAGGGCAAAATTTTCGCTGTTTGTGTAATTTCGTTTTAGGGTAAGGTAGTTGATAGGATTTAACGATTGCACGGGTTTCAACTAAAATTGGAAGACTGACAGCTTAGATCATTTTTCACTAATTATTCACTTCGAAATGTTTAGTTCTTTTAGAAGCAGTTAGAAGAGTATTTTTGCTGTTGTTTTTAATTTATTTTTCATTAAAATGTCACTTTGAGTTTTGTGTTCTCAGGTTTTCAAAATGGTTTTAAATTTTAATATTATAAGTTGCTTTGTCAAAGTCCTGTTTTTGGCTTTTAAGCATTTCTGAGGTAAAATCTTTGGGATGTGTTAGAAAAGTTATGAGAATTTTTGATATTTTTTATATTCGTTTTGTGTTTTTATTGTCATGCGTTTTTTTAACTGTTACAACTGTAATAGCTTTTTATTGTTAAATATTTGCACATTTTCTTTCCACAGCTCAATTTTTTATGATAAAAAATCATAGTATTTGTCACAGCTTGTTTATAATAATTTCTGTTTTTTTTTTTTGTATTTACAATTGAGCTTCTTTTAAACTTCGGCTCAGCTTGCTATTTCAAATAAACGTCTGCTTAATTTGTTTCATTTCAAAATTCATATCGTTTCTCCAAACTTTTATTAGATTTATGTCAAATCTCTTTAGTTCACTTTCTGCCTTTGTTTGGTGTTGTTAATTTTTTATTGCAAACTAAACTACTTTGTACACTTTTTAATAATCTTTTGCAGCTTTCAAATTTAAATTTGGATCTCGTTATTGTTGTTAGGCAGCTGGTCGTCTGGGTTACCGCGCGAAGCGTCACATTTGCTCAACAACCTTCCTCGGTCGACTGAAGTGTTTCACAAATGATGCAACCGATTTTATATTTTCCACTTACACGACGTGCGCGTCCGCGTCCGCATCCGCTCGCGAGTATAACTAACTCACTCACTTGCAGTTATCGCCGCCGCAGTCGCGACTAAAGTGGCTCTTCGCCAAGTCTTCAGCGTCTTCGTTTTGTCCCAACAATGACGTCGATGTCTTCGTATGCTGCAGCTATGAAGTTGGCGTATACGTTACCGAAAACAAAATGTACGCGACCCACCGAAAAACAACCACCGACCAACTAACCGAAACACTCACACAACCGACAGTGACGTCGTTTATGCATTGACGAATGACGAATCTAGGGAAGCGTGCAAGATTTTTTCCTCTATCGAAGCACCCGTTTTGAAAACGAGGGAAACACGTTCACTACTTGTCTGACTCCACTGCAAATCAGTTACGCCCAAATTCTCTGGCTGCTTCGACCTCTCAGCTACTTCTTGTCTTGCTATTGCTACTACTTGCCTCAAATATTTGGCTTTGTTTGCGAACGAAGTGTTGCATACGTCTTAATGCCACAATTGGTGAATTGTAACTAAATTTTGTACCA
Organism: Anastrepha ludens; assembly: GCF_028408465.1. Lineage (NCBI taxonomy): Eukaryota > Metazoa > Arthropoda > Insecta > Diptera > Tephritidae > Anastrepha > Anastrepha ludens. The sequence goes on from NC_071502.1 coordinate 78,544,125, forward strand.
CAACTCGCTTGTCATTCCCGCCATCAGCATAAAAAAGATACTTTGAAGAAAGAGATTTCAAAGCGAGCATGGAAAACAGGCAAAAGTATATTATAAAAAGAAATCTTCGCCCGTCCAAAAGAAGTTGCCGAAAATATCAACAACAACATATACAATGCGATCGTAAAACACAAAACGAAATTCAAAGCGAAACAGGGAAAAACGCACATGCCCAGATACGAGTACAGCAAACAAAACCAAAAACAATATGCTCTCTCTATCCCACGCTGAAATGTCGGTTTGTATGCTTTTTATTACTGATTTGCTGCAACTACCTGTGGATGTCGTATAGCGCTGCTACATTCATATGCATATACGCTCGAGTTAAAGCACTCTCTATCAGCTAGTGAATGCGCTAATGCATCCCCACCACGGTTGTATGCCCTTCGTCCTCACTCGTGTACTCGCGAACATTCAGAGTACCGCAAAGCACTTTCGCTCTCGTCTATGGAATGCCGTTTACATGTTTACTATTTGCTCCGGTTAGACGCTCAGCTGGTTGGTTGCCTTGGTGGTGAGGTAGCGGTTTCTGCACTACCAAATTTTATTTTTTGTTGTTTTAAGTTTATTGGAATCACACTTCGCCTACGTCATCTGTATGAAGCTATTGGTAGTGTGTTTTATAGAGAAATCTGTAGGGCAAAGTGCTGCGATCAAATAATTTCAATAGTAGATTTATGTATCATACATCCACGTCAGTTATGAATATTCTATTCATATGTAAGCACACGAATTTTTTGACTAGAAAAACTCACTGCTCGCTAAAACTCGGAAATGCCGCAAAGGCAAAATAATTATATACACAGACAGTCAATCATGCATCAATGCCATCGGCTGTCCAACACATGATCAAACTATCAGTTTATACTTTCACTATAAGAAATATACTGATAAGCTACCCAAACAAAATTAAGCCTATGTGGGTTCTAGTGCATTCGGGGATTACCGGCGATGAAACCGCTGATACCGTGGCAAGAAGCGTTTCTAATGTACCAGCAATTCTTCATAAATGCTACTCTAAGAATGGCATCGTTCTAGAGATTACGAAACAGCGGCGCATTTATCTGTTAGAAAACTGGAAAAACTACCACCACCACTACGCTTTCATAAATCCATCTTGATCAAAAATATCACTTCCTTCCGACCTTCCATACAGCGCCCGCCTGCGTCTGGGCCACACAATTCTCACACACGCACACCTTCTCCAACGTACATAGTCAGCCGATCGCCCCTTCTGTGGCGAAACCGCAACCTTAGATCACATTCTACAATCTTGTCGAAATCTACACGGCTCTAGACAACCATTCTTTGGATTCCCTCACACACTGCCTACAAATTTCTAAAATGACTTGTTAAAACGGATCTAAAATTTTAGCTTATATAGGGTTTTCGAATAACAGGTGTTATTTTGTGTGTGCTTGCGCTATCGAGAGATGATAAACGGTTTTTTATGGCCGGTATTGGATGGTTTTGATCTGGACAACGCTTATTTTCAACAAAACGGCGCTACGTGCTACACTAGCAACGAAACCATTGATCTTTTACGGGAAAAGTTTCCGGACCGTGTTATCTCTCGAAGAGGTGATCACAATTGGGCACCGAGATCTTGTGATTTAACACCTCGTGACTTTTTCTTTGGGGCCACTTGAAAGAGAAGGTCTACGCCAAAAGCCCAGGGTCGATTCAAGACCTCAAAGATTGAATTCGTGAGGCTATCGAGGACATAGGGCAGCCACTTTGCAATTCGGTTATGGAAAATCTCATGAAAAGAATATTGTCCTGTAAGCGTGGCCGTGTTGGTCATTTGCCTGATGTTATTTCCCACTACTAACGGCATACCTTCCTCTTTATAATGAAATAAATATCCGATCATACAACACCTCTGATTGGAAAACCCATATTTAACTTCGCTTAGTTTAGTTATAAGCATATACGCATTCAAATAATTAGATATCGCTAGACCTTATTTAAACTATTTATATATTTATTTACATATTTTGTTACTAGTATCAGACAGCAGATGGCCCATGCTGCTAGTGCTGCTGCCTCCTTATATTTGTATAACTTGTTATTATACAAATCAAACCAAAACATTTTACTCATTGTATGGGAAAGGATCAGTAATGTAAATTGTTACGCACCGAACGAAAAATCAACTGAATTATTTATTTCAGTTATTTGCCAGAGTTGCCATTCGAATGATGGACCGATTCTTGTTTTAGTATATACGTTTAGTGTTGGTTGAGTAATAAAAGTCAAAATTTGTATTTTAATTGAAGGCAGATTATATATAATTAAGTGAATATGTAGCTAATGAATTTAATATTTTTCAAATAAGTCAGTTATGGGTAGTAAAAATTCCGAAATCGAATTGTTAAAAAAAAATTTTTTGGTAGGCATTCCAAATTCGTACAGCAATTTGGCTATGTTCCTCGAAGCTTTGCCTCACGATGTTAATGACGTCATAAAATCATGCATCCGCATTTTCTTGTATGGCGCGCTCTACTAAGCTCTTACGCCAACTCTAACGGTATTATTTGTTGATTTCACAATACATGCAATGTATGTGTGTAGACACACAAGCCCACCAAAACCGGTCACAAACTAAAACAACAGCAATACAAGAAAAACGATCGACAGTCATGCCACTCTCGCTTTCATTTCCGATTCGGAGACACGCGTTGGCGTCAGCTTCGGCATCGACGCCAATTCAGTGGTCGATGCCGACGTCGATGGCTCTCTGTTTACGCTTTGCACGTTGTTTCGGTTGGTTGGCGGAAGTGGGGAAAAGAGCTGGTGCTGGGTGGAAGATTACATACATAGCTCGTGAGTTGTTATCAGCTGATTATTATTAAGCATTGAGCTGGCGCTCGCATTGTTGTGGTTTCAGTTGTGTTCAAACGAAAATGCACACACCACAATGGGTACTTACCTTTTTTGATTCATTCCTAGGTATCCGAAAATAACAGGGAGAAATTTAAAAATAAATATAATCTACTCATACATACTTACATATTCACGTACGCTAGTTTGCTCACTACTTTGTATGGCGCTCTGCGGATTTGTTGAAGCCAGCAAACCCCTTCGCGTAATTTTTCCTTTGTCCTTTCCATCCTACTAAGTGCAAAGTCACTTTCACGCATACAACATGCGTGAGCACTTTTTAAAAGTGAAATAAACATAGAAATGTATGGAAGCGCTGATTATTTGAAACAAGTTCAAAAATGGTACCAAATATTTAAACACTTTGAGTCAAACTATTGTAAAATATTGTAATTAGCAAAAACTGGTATAGAGTTAATAAATATTCATAAAAATATTTATTGTCGTTATCCTGTATAACGCATTAACTAGGCTTGATTTTATATACTAACATATGAAGAATTATTCAGTAGTTTCAAAAATGTTGCATCGATATTAAATTGCTGGCTTCAAAGTCACATATCGCAGAGAAATTTAAAAAATATATCCAAAGCCTAATATACTACATATATATACATATATGTTGAGTTTAAAAACAAAAGTTGAACTTGGAATACTGCAAGAGAGTGGTACGAGTATTCCAACCTGGCAAAGGCTGTATAAAAAAGCCTTGGGTATAAGGACCATAAGAATAAGAGCTAATGCATATATTTAAATTCAATAAGATAAAAAATTTTACATGTCCTGTACAGTGAATAAATGATGCTTACCAAGTCCAAAAAGAGCAAACACATCACTAACACACCTGCATATATTATAACTGAATAACTGTGACTATACATTTTTATTTATATTTTAACATGTACATATACGAGAATTGTGAATTGTGAGGAACGCGAATCGATTTTTTTCAATGATTTCCTCTTTAACGTCTTTAAATACATTTTTTGCAAGGCTTTACGAAAAGTTAATAACTTATAGATAGTTAAATTTTTCCCACGCTGTAAAACAGGCAACTACTTATGCTTAAAATAAATAAGATTCTATTAGAAATGAAGCAGAACAAATAGTAGTAAGCGCGATATTACGAATTACAGACCAATTTCGAAATTGCCTGTTGTATCTAAACTTTTTGAATGTGTTGTCAAAGACAAGTTATACTTAGCGTAAAACGTCTGATTAGTCTTAGACAGCATGATATTGTAGTTGCAAGATCTACGTTATCTGGCTTATCTGTATTTTCTGAAGTTTGCCACACAGGCTTCCAGAATGGTTTCCAAAGAGACGCGATATACAGGGACTTCTCTAAAGTGTTCAGTCTTAGCTGAACAATTAATTTTCCTGGTGCCTTATAAATCGTCTACTTTTTGATAATGGAAAAAGTCATAAAATCACATTTTCTAAGCTTCAAAACCCCCTGAAACTTCTTATCATATTAATTATACATATTTCGCTTCGTCTGATGTGATAAAAGATTTAAGGGCTTTATTTGGCAAAAGCTCAATTTTAGCACACACTTAAATTATGCCGTTTCTAATTCACTTGCTATGCTCGTTTTTGTTCACTGACCCATACACTCTTAATATATACTCTGCGTTAGTTCGGAGATCTTATCATGCAGTCCACCATATAAATCGAGTGTGGACAGTTCAAAAAGTTATTGTGCGATTTGCACTACATCTCAGACCAGAAACCATCATACGAATCTCGCTGTCGATTGATTAGTCTTTTCTCATTAAATGCCAGAAGCACTCTTTAGGTAGTATCATTTATCTTTGATCTCGTTAATGGCGTAATTGACTGTTAATGTTCCTGTAGACATTTTCGTCGTTTCAAGATTTTCAGTTTCATAATTATTAATTTCGTTAAATTGTAACTTTTATGTATTTTTAGCAATTTAATGGTTTCTTATGTTGACAATCTATTTCTACTACACTTTTTAATCTGAAATATTGTAAAATTTGTATTTTAGTTTTTAATTAATATCTTAAATATGTGCTCTGAATTGTGTTAGACATTAATGAATGAATAAATAAATAAATTTTTTTAGTATACATGTTAGATTAGCATTTTTTTCGCAATCTTTTGTTTAACGCCATTGTTACAAAACTATTTTACGTGCATTTGTCGTAAAAAGGGAATGTAATGTATGATACTTTCACTATGGGATCCTTAGAAAATTACTCATACGCCGTGCTTATCCTATAATACACGTAAAATATTTCCCAACATCGACATTACTCATATGCTAAGTGAATTTACAAAAATCAAATAATTATATTTTATTGTGGTTCGAATCACTTATTTTAAATCGAAATTATGCAATGTTCAAACAATGACCGATAACTTCGTTTTTACACGCACCTCTACAGCCAAATCGAGTCAGCCATACCATACATCCCCTTGTACAGGTAAATACTACAAATGTATAGATAATTGTGCAGCATAATATATTAAGATAATAAAACATCAGCAAATTTATTACCCAACTAACATTTTGGTTGAGTATATTTTTATTATATTTGGATATTCACTTCCACTCTCATTTAGGCAACAGTTAGAAAAATTGTCCATTGTTAACCGTACCTTGACTAAATTATTATTAATTTATTTATTATGATAAGATTATTTTTAAGTGCTTAAAAATAACATATATGCACATCCAACCTTGATAAAAAAGCTTCCGGTATATATTCAGAAAATTCAAAACAAGTTTATTCCTCAAAAGTGATATTATCGCCTTCAAAGTACTCCCCATCAACTGCAAGGCACTTATGCCAACGTTTCATCTAGCTTTCGGATCATTTCGGGAACTCTCACTCAACCGTCTTCGATGTTTTCATTACATATCAGGTGAATTCGATGACTGTTGTCACCTGGTGGTTGTACCGGGAACTTCTTGAACAAGTTGGTAAATATGTAAGTTGTAAGTCTAATACAAAAATATATGGATCTTCAATAAATAATATAAAGGGTGGTTAAGTTTCAAGGGCTGGTGTTGATTTTGAATAAAATACAATTTTTTTCGGAAATTATTGTCATTTCCCTATCGGCTGCACACCTCCAAAAGCCACCAAATGCAAATAGTTCCTTATCTAAAGGGTGGTTAAGTTTTAAGGGCCGGTGTTGATTTTGAATAAAATACAATATTTTTTGGAAATTATTACCATTTCTCTTCATTATGATAATACTGGTATGGCTCAATTACGCATGAAACAAAACATCGGCAAAATGGCTGTCGCGGCCTCGGCGGCACACCTACATCCGATGGTCCAAATTTTCGTTGACGCTGAGGCATAATTGAGGTTCTATGCTGTTAATGTGCCGAATTATTTCACCCTTTAACTCTTGAATTGTTGCTGGCTTATCGACGTCCACCTATTCTTTCAAATAACTCCACAGAAAGAAGTCCAACGGTGCCGTTGACGTTTAGGTGTGGTTCACATTCAACATCGGCCCTTGAAATTTAACCACCCTTTATATCAAAATAACCTGATACCTAAACTTCAATGTGTAATATTTGCTATTAATCACCGCGTATTCCGTGTATTGAACTTTTTAAGTGAGGTCACAAAAATATATTTGGCAATTTTCAAACACCTTCAAATTCTCAACTTGGTCATAAAAACCCAATTTACTTACCAATTCCTCGTTTTAATATTCTTTAGGCCAATAGTGGCTTCATGAAAATGGTTTGAGTATTTGGAACAAATTTGCAATCAGTCTGAAATTTACAAAATTTTTTTTAATATATTTTCAGTTTTGGTAACTTTAGTTTTGGTATTTAATTTAATTTTATAGAAAATATTTATATTTAAGCTATTTCTTTAAAGAATTTCATTCGAACAAATACTTAGTGTGTAATGACCGTAATCAGTAATGTTTTGTCTGTGGATTATTTGCAGATAAAAGTCATCCTTTTAATAAGCCTACTTCCAGGAAGTCAATATTATCAATACACCATTAGTGGAGTCTGGAAAGGCATTTTGTCACTTTTACACCTGAAACCTAGGTATATGGGAAAGCTCGTCAAAGGAGTAGGCACAGAAAGAGAGACATTTATATAATTTAAATTAAGGGGTTACATGGGTTTCGTGGGTTAAAAAAATCGATTTTTTTTTTTTGCTTATTAACTTATTTCTACAATATCTCAAGAATATCATCCTAAATTTTCAAGTTGATCCGAATAATAGTTTCGGAGATACAGCCTCTGGGAGGAGGGCGCTCCAAGCCACTTTTATTGTTACTCAAAACTTTAAACGCGTTTTTCTCGGAACCGTGTTTTCAAAGTCGGTTGTCAAATGTTCTCGAAAACAACTCAACCGATCTTGATGAAATTTCACACAGGTGCTCGAAATACAATTTACTAGTGCTTAAACGAAGGATTTTGTTTTTTTTCAATTACAACTATTTAAAAAAAACAAAATGTCAAGCAAATTTGACCGAAATTTAAATTTTTTTGCAAAAATGTCTGCCAAAATTCCAATTTTTACTTTTTTTTCCTTCGTTCAAGCACGAGTTTATGGTCTTAACTAAAACAATTATTTTTGTTTCTTCATTTTTGATGATCCTGTCAGGAGTTATGTTGACAACGCGGACGCACCTTTTTTTCGAGGGGTCACCGGAAATTACGTCACAATGGAGGTATTTTAATTTTTTTTTTGAAAATTTCAGAAATTATTCTTCAAATATGTATCTAAAAGACAGAAAAGAGTTTGAATTAAATAAATAATTTTTTACATAGAAAAAAAATATTGAAAATAGGCCTTTTTTTACCCGCCGAAACCCATGTAACCCCTTAATGTTTTTCAGACTCAGTGACGCCAAAAATAAAGAAGATAAGAGTATACTTCTTACCGGAGTTAAAAATATATTTATAAACATATATATATAATTGGCGCTTACACCCTTTTTGGGTGTTTGGCCCAGCTCCAAACTTCACACTTGTGGAATGCGTCTTGATGTTGTTCCATAAAGGGAGGGGCCTACAGTTTCAAGTCGACTCCGAACGGCAGATGGTTTTTATGAGGAGCTTTTTCATGACGGAAATACACTCGGAGGTTTGCTATTGCCTATCGAGGGGCAACCGCTATTAGAAAAAAACTTCTTTTTCATTTTGGTGTTTCACGGAGACTCGAACCAACGTACTCCGAATTCCGAAGCTTATATAATGTAAAATCTAGTTCAATAGAATTTGCGAACTTATTGCGTTCATGAAAAGAGCGAGTAATAGCAGCATTGCACGCATACTCTGTTCCGAACTTATTCAAATGGAACAGATATTTATTATGTAAAGCCCTGCTACGAACTGAAAAGAAGATCCTTTCCAAAATAGTAAGTAAATTCACCCTTGAGGCAGCGACAAAATAGAGCATTTTGTTGTTTAAGTTAATTGGAAGTAAGCGGTATTTACATACATATATGTTGTGAGAGGATCGGAGAAATTCAGGCAAGAGAAAAAATACTTAAGAAAGACTTAAACATTTTTAATATTAAGCGATAGTCGAGAGACACTTCACCAATTACCTAAACTATTTATTAACATCACCTGCTAACATCAGCAAAAGAAAAACAACTACTTTTTTCATTGATAAATAAAACAAAAACTAGGACACTTCCCTGAATTGTACCAGAGGACGCAGAAAAAGATGCAGTAAAGGCACTAAACAACGTCTATTACTTAATTAAGATCGCAGCCATTCTAGGAAAACAGAGTCAAAGCGCAGATATAGAAGTTTATTAAATAGAATTGTATGTGATAGTTTATCGAAGGTTCTTCAAAAGTCAGTATAGATACAGTCGACCCTGCTGCAAAAACTGTAATACAGTATTTAGTGAAAACGACTAGATTGGAAACTGTGGTTCTACCAGTACCAAAACCATGCAGTTGTGGTGAAAAGTTACAGAATGCATCTCCTGTAACAATTTTCAAATGAGTGAGCTTCGAAATTAGTCTGTCAGATCTCAGTTTTTTATCACTTTTAATTGAAGTAACTACTGTCATTTTCTCTTAACTCCTACAACATCAAAGTTACGGCGGACTATACGGCGGATGACCCATTAATTCGATGTTTTGGGTGCTCAAAAATACAGTTGTTTGAGCCGATGTGTGAGAGCCCGCATTGTCCTGGTGAAGAGTGATCCGTCTTTGGCGATTGGTTTTCCTAATTTCTTGGAAGACAACTGGCAAACAAATGGTTGTGTACCACTCAGAATTTACTGTTCTGCGTTGTTCTAGTGGTACGGTTGTGACATGTCCAGTTTTTCCGAAAAAACAGGCGACCATTTGCTTGGAAGTGCTTCGTGCGCGAACAACTTTTGTTGGATTTGGCTCATCTTGAAGCACCCATACAGTCGACTGCTGTTTACTTTCGGGCTCATACGCGTAAATCCATGATTCATCACCCGTCACGATGTCATAGACGTGTTTCGAAGCCCCGCGATCGTATTTTTTGAGCATTTCCTTCGACCAATCGACACAAGCCTTTTTTTGAGCGATTGACAAATTGTGTGGGATCCAACGCGAACAAATTTGTTTGACAGTCAAATGTTTATGCAATATTAAATGTATGCTGGTCCCACTAACGCCTAAGATTGTCTCAATCTCACGATAGGTTACATGACGATCTTGCAATATCAGTTCGCGCACAGCATGAATAGTTTTCGGAACAACAACTGATTTTACGACCTGGACGCTGGTATTTCAAAACGTTCTGAGTACGTAAAAGCCAAAAAATGTGAAACTTTGCGATACAGCTGTCAGTTGCCAGATTGCAACACCAGGGTTGCCAAATCCCGAAATATAAAAGGCACCCCTCGTATTGTGGCACACGACAAGTTGCTTCTCTAATTTCTGATGTGCACCTTTAGCTTTTCCTACTATTTTTTTTATTGCCGACGCATTTATATGAAAAGTGGACATATTCGCTTCTTTATCTTGCATTTAAACCCCGAATAAGTAAAAATAATTTTTAAAATTTACATAGCTACTATACTTTTCTCGAAAGTTATATGATACTTTGTATTTGATTGATACATGTAAATAATATTTCTGCAGTGTACCAGCTATCGGTCAATTATCGAGCGAAAAGGTCAAATACTATTGCATAAGGATTGCTTTCCTCACGTTAATGCACAAATACACCAATGTACCTACACTTATGCGTAAAAAATGTACAACAACATATTTCATCATTGGTTCATATATTTTTCTTTGTTACATTAGTATTTGCAATAAGGGGATTGCCTTGCCGCAACCACGTACTCAGGAACTTGCGGTGCAATTTTGCAACGGTATTGATAAAATATTGCCTGATGGCACAAATATTTTGTAATTCTGATGTGATGATTTCATATTGAGGATTGCATTATTCCCTGGAAAAGGCTGGTATCCACTTAATTAGGTTGAAACAAAGAAAACTGATAAGGAGAGGTACAGTTTTTAAGTGAAGTAAAGTTAACGAAATACGATTTTTGAGATATACAACTTATTTTCTTCCGTAAGCCCTAAACCGGAAATAAATATGATTTGAACCTGTATTTTACAGAAGAACTCGAGATTTGTGAAATTTAAAAAATAAATTAAAAAAAAAAGTAAATCAAATAAATGAACACTTATTGACTTAATCGGGCACCGACCCTAACCCCAGAACAATTATTTTACAGTTTCGACCTTATCTATCCAAAAAGCTAATAAAATAATTTTGTTCAGCTACCTTCTTTTAGTCATCACACTGTCAGACGGATTGAAAAGTGTTGAATATGTAAAGGGTGATCAATTAGAGTTATCAGATTTTAAATTGAAATAAAACAACGAAAATTCAAATTGATTTGGCAATCTTTATTATTTTTGTGTTGAACCGCTCATGGCATTTATTTTTTAAATGTTAGCCGAAACTGCGTCGTAATTCGGCCATCCGTAAACACCAATTTGGAATGACCCGCTGGAGGACTTCGGTCCGTATCTCGCGAATAACTTTAGTAATATTGGCTTTCAATGCCTCAACGAAGCTGGTTTATTCACTAAGCAATTAGTCTTTACATACCCCCACAAGTTAAAGTCCAAAGGTGTGATATCACACGATTTTGGTGCCAATTAACTGGTTCGAGACGAGAGATAAATTGCTGACCGAAACGACGATGTAGTAAATCCATTGCTTCGTGGGCTGTATGACAAGCAGCACCGTCTTGTTAGAACCATATGTTGTTGAGATCACGATTTTCAGTTTCCGGTATCAAAAAGTCATTTATCATGGCGTTCAGCATTCACTGTAACATGGGCCTCTTGGCTGAACGGTTATGTTCACCATAGGTTGGCCTGAGCGCGCGATGAACACTTTTTAAAGAGCGTCGATTTTCATAATACAATGAATACTGAAAAAAAGGTATTTAGCTTGACAGTAGTCGTGCGTGATCTGTCAAAAACACTGTTTGAATTATAAATTAATGGGTACAACGGTATACCAAAATTAAAAACGTTGACGATATCCCCGGATCAGAAAATATAAACCTCCACCCTTTCGACTTTCCAAATTAAACAATCACGTTCTCTCGCTCTCATCCGATGTTAGGTATCTTGGAGTGATACTTGACTGCAAACTCCATTGGAAGCTACACATTGGAGACCACACATTGAAATACTGCCAACCTATGTTCGGTAAAAAATGGGGACTCAAGCCACAGGTCGTGCTGTGGATGTACAACGCAGTGGTTTTGACAATTTTAACGTATGGATGCCTGGTTTGGTGGGAAGATCTTTGGAAGGGCTATAATATCACGAAACTGGGGAGGGAGCTTGCATTGGCACCACCGGAACATGTAAAACTTGCCCAGTGCTGCCCTGAATGTCCTTTTGCACTTACTTCCCATCGACTTTTATGTATTTCCATCGCAGCTCAAAGTGCAATCAAGTTAAAAGAGGTTGGCCTCTGGAGGCAATCTCCCAAAGGACATGGTAGCATTTTCGAGCAGTTAATACCGTATTTCTCCGAACTTTGCGATCCTCTGACGACGCCATGGTGCAGAACGAAACTAGTAAGCTCCTGTAAAGAGGAGATCAAATATCTTGGGTGTGCAGGTAACATTTCTCTAGTCTGTGTTCCAGGACATAGAAACATAGAGGGAAATGAAATTGTTAATGTATTGGCCCCAAAGACTTCCTATCCGGGCATCGGCATCCCCTTGACAGTTGTTAAAGGGGAACTCATATTATTTCCCAAGAAAGCGCAGAAAAGATGGAGTTCCACTTCTTCATGTGCTATTTCGAAAACCCTTTGGCCCCAGTACAATATACGCAGGACTCGGAAAGTCCTTTAGACTCCTCGCCATTGAATTTCCAAACTCGTAGCCGGTCACTGGACGATCGGCACACACGCGGCAAAGCTAGGGTTACCATTTAACCCCCATTGCAGAAGCTGTGGGGACCTTTCAGAGAAGGAAACTGTTGAGCACTTTCTCTGTAAATGTCCGGGCTTGGCAAGTAGACGAGTAAGATCACTGGGTGCTTTTTTCTTCGACAGCCTGGGGCAGTGCGCCAACCTAAATCCCATCAATCTTCTCCATTATATCAGCTTTGGCTGGCTGTAGATATCTGATAGGTCTCATTATGGTGTCAAAATGGCGCTTCAACCATTTCACCTACCTATTCCCGGACGAGGCCAAAAAAAAACTTCTTCGAAGCATAATCAGAAGATCATTGATTTGTTTGTGACAAAGCCGAACTTATAGTTGCATGCGCCTGAAGCAGTTTTAAGGAAAAGTGGTTTTAATGTTTTCAAAGACACGATTTGAGGATGTTTACGTGCAGAAGACCTCAAATTCTGGAGCACATTGCACACAAAACCGAATTGGGTAAACGTAGTATTCACGGATGAATCTTTCTTTTGGGTGAATACTTGCATACATCGTTTCACTGCTCATAATCAACAGTTTGAACGAGCTATTAAGCATCGAATTAATGAAAAAATTTTACCAAAAACATTATTATCGTCCGCTCAAAAGATTTTTCGAAGAACTAGCCAACTTTAGATTTTGGGTTACAAGAATCCCAAGCAACGAAGCCGAAGGTGTGTAAACTGGGAACAAAAAAATGGGATATAATTGTTGGATTGCCCTTCACATTTGAGTGAAGCCAACACCATTGAAAATGTTTGGGCAAGAGTCGAGCTGAAAGTAAAAAAAAAAAAACAAAAAATACAGTCAATAGATTTCTCAGAAATTAACACAAAGTATTGCCGGAAAATGTGAAGTCATTGTAGCTAATGGTGGTGAATACACATTTTATTGAATATATTGCGTACAATTAATATTATAAGCCTGTAAATGTGTCGCCCTCGCTAAATGACGACTTGGGCTTGGCTAATGACGTACTGTCATTTTATAGTTCTGCAAAGAAGGGCATTGCCAGTTTAAAATTGTATTTTTTGTTCAGCCTGAGAAAGAATTTTAGTTTTTGTTAGTTTTAGTTTAGGAAAAAAAAAATTATTCAGTGTAGATAATATAGTATGCCAAGTTTAGCGAAGAGTGGGGTTATTTATGAATTTTTTTAATATAAACACCTTTTCGTATTATACAAATAGACGCAACACGACTGAATAAATTTTGTTTCTGTAATTCTTTTAAGCTACTTGCTCCAAGAAATGATTTTTCATTGCACGGAAATGATAATTTACGAAGTTTTTCATCCCGAGAAGGAAGTATCGGAATCCTTAATTCCATCAGTGTGGAATTTTATTCGCACTAAACCTCTTAGCACCCTACATCGTAAATTACTTCAGCTTCGACGTTTGTTTCGGACCAGACATAGCATTGCATTAGTCAGTTCAGATACTCTGGCTTTCCGAGTGCTAAAACATGGAATCATGAAAAATACATCTCAAGGGGCGTTGCAAATAGGGCAAAGTGGCGAATAATCATGTGCAATGCAGTGCAGTTGGCTTCTATAATTACCACCAACTATCAGGAACTGAGACAATGGAAAATCTAATTCCCTATTGTTTGTAATTACCATAGTGAAGTAGTTTTTTTATATTTAGTAGTGGTAGCGTTGCTTGAAGCGCAACACTTCCTTCTTTGCATAATTGGCGCAGATTCTGCGGCTAGTATAGTGAACGGCATCGTACCAGCGACCCCCACAGGCGCGTCTACTGAAGGGGTTTGGTACCCACTGGTGATTCTAAGCGAAAATTGGCTCTGAAGGGTGTTTTAGTGCTGTCGGTGCACCTAAGCCTTCAGCCATTCAACTCAAAGAGCTGACGCAAAAAGAAGAGTTGAGCTAATTAAAGTCGAAAAGTCCAAATGTTCCATAGAATCGCACTTATGATCGAGATATTTATAAAAACCAAAATGAGTTCAAGAAAAAATATAATTAATTTACTTACACTGGCGTAGTTAGAAAAAGTTGGCGTTTTATTGAAACTTTGCGAATTTCGGCTCCGGCAGGTAAGTTAGAGCTCCTAAACATTTCATTCGTGATCTTGCTAATGAAGGGCATGAACTTCGAAGGTGTGCTAAAGTTTCCCCCTCTTTCAGTTCATTGCCCAATCTGCAGTTGTAAACTTTCAGTATACTTGAATTTGAATGAATTTGAAAAGGTCGAGCCAAGGAGCACCAGGAGATTTGGTGGCTCCTAAAACACTCAGGCTAAAAAAGCCCATTGTATTTAAAGCTCTGGAAAGGGGGTAGATAGTCAAGGAGGGAGGGAGAAAAGTATCATAGAAAGAGATAGGAAAGAATAGAGACAGAGATAGAGATAGTTAGTCCTGTGAGAATTTTCCAGATTCTTTGACAAATTTGTAAATATCCTCCAGTTTTAGAGAACGAATAATACTCATTCTCATGACATCGGAACCCAATACTCGTAGTCGCGCTCTAGCAAAGGCAGGACACTCACAGAGAAAGTGCTCAGTGCTATCCGCCTCCTCCAAGCACGACAGGCATACCGGGTCCTCGATGATTCCAATGGTGGCCATATGCTGACCCCATGGGTTGTGTCCTGTAATGATGCCGACCATCAACCGAATGTCTTTCCTTCTAAGTTTTAGTAGAAAGTTTGACAGTTTTCTGTTCGGACTCGTCACAAAACACTTTGCAGTTCTGCAGCGTTCTAGACCGGACCATCGCTCTTTATGTAGATTGCCTACATAATCGTTGATCCAGTTCTTGATTCCTGCGGGACTGATTCCGATTATTGGCTCTGGCCCCTGTGGAGGCACCGCTGATCCACGGTTGGCCAATTCGTCGGCAATTTCGTTTCCTTGAACACCGGAGTGTCCTGGAACCCATATAAGTACAAGCCTGTTCTGTTTTGCGACAGAATTAAGCTTCTTCTTACATTCTTGAACAATCTTTGAGGTTTGCTTCGCGTTCTCCAAGGCCTTCAATGCAGCCTGACTGTCACTGAAGACTCCAATCTGTTTCACGCTCCATCTCCTCTCGATTATCCATTCGGCTACTTTTAGGATGGCAAAAACTTCTGTTTGGAAGACAGTTGCCATTCCCCCCATAGCGTAGTGATACTTATTACTATCGTTTAAGTACCATCCGGCTCCAGACCCTATTTCAGTCTTGGACCCATCGGTAAAGAAAATATCCGTCAAACCTCCCTGCATGCCTCCTGGATTGCTCCATTGCTCACGCAATGGAAATCTGACATCAAATTTCCTTCCGAATGAAACTGTGGGTATCAGGTCATCTTTAGGTGCCAAAAACAGTGGATACTGCTCCGACAGCAACTTAAAGATTTCTCTGTGTCCCGAAGCTCCATCTTCGTGCCAGAAACCATATTTATGGAGTCTACACATAGCTTTTATTGCTTCCTGTTGTATCTTAAGATCCAGGGGGAGCAAATCAAGCATAGCATTTAGGGCATCTCCAGAGGTTGTACTCATGGCACCCGTGATGCATAAACATACACTTCTTTGCAGCGTGTATAGTTCCCGGATTGTGGACTTAACCATGCTCCGTCGCCACCAGACCACAGAAGCGTAAGTGATGATTGGTCTGATAAGTGCCGTGTATATCCATAGGACCACAGCAGGTTTCAGACCCCAAGTTTTGCCAAAGGCTCTACGGCATTGCTGAAAAATCTTCAATGCACGATTCACCTTCAGTGAAACGTGTGTCTCCCAAGTCAGCTTCTTATCCAAGATTACTCCTAGATATTTAACTTCGTTGGAAAGACCAAGTGTCACACCTTTCAGTGTTGGAAGACTGAGTCCCTCCAATTTCCGTTTTCTCGTAAACAAGACTATAGTTGTTTTGTTCGGATTAACGGAAAGACCTTGTCTCATGCACCAATCATCGATTTTGTCAAGAATCCTCTGCACTTTCGTGCAAAGCCTCCTTAAGGATTTATCCGATGTTAGCGCACAGACGTCGTCCGCATATGCTTGGACGTGAAAGCCGAGTTCCTGCATCTCCACTAATAGGGAGTCTACGACGAAGCACCACAGCAGCGGAGAAAGAACACCCCCTTGGGGACATCCTTGCTTGGCCCTGACTGTGATTTGCTCGTCATCGCTCCCACCAGCGGTTAACAGCCTCTCAGAGAGCATGGAGTATATCCATTTTATAATGGCTTGATTAACTCCGTGTCGTTCGGCAGAAGAACATATCGAGTCGAAAGTGGCATTATCAAAAGCCCCCTCAATGTCCACGAACACGCCCATTGTGTATTCGTCAGCTTCCAGCCCAGCTTCAATCTTGCTAACAAGATCGTGTAAGGCTGATTCACATGATTTTCCACTCTGGTAAGCGTGTTGATTTCTACTAAGTGGACTTCTCGGCAATACCCCCACTCGAATATGTTTCTCCACCACTCGTTCCAGACTTTTCAACATGAAAGATGTCAAACTGATTGGTCTGAAACTTTTTGCTAGGGAATAGTCATCTTTTCCTGGTTTCGGAATAAATACTACTCTTACGCGTCGCCATTGGGATGGTATATAACCAAATGCAAGACAGGCTGTGAAGATCCTTTTCAGGGCCTCAATCAGCCTGTCTCCTCCTTTTTTAAGCATTGCTGGATATATTCCGTCAGGTCCAGGGGACTTAAAGTTCTCAAAGGAAGATAAGGAAAACCTTATCGATTCCCTTGTCACTATCCGACTAGCAATATACCAGCTGTACCTAGAGGTTCCACCGTTGCCACCGTTGTTGTTCATGCCACTCTCAACTTCAGAGATAGTTCTACTACCCGGAAAGTGAGTTTCGAGTAGAGCATTAAACGTTTCCGATTTGGAAATGGTGTATGAACCATCAGGTTTTCGAATGGAATCCAGCCTTACTGAGCGGTCTAAATGAAGGACCTTACAAAGTCTCGCTGTTTCCCTCATTTCTTCGACGTTACTGCAGAAATTTCTATAGGATTCAAGTTTGGCTTGCCGTACTTTTTTCTTATATTCTCTCTGTGTAAGTCGATGATTGGCCCAGTCCTCTTCTGTTTTGGTCTTCAAGGCCTTATTAAGAAGTTTCCTGGACCGTACACGAAGCTTCGACAGTTCAGGGTTCCACCAAGGAACCGCTTTCCCCTGTCTGCTTTGCCTGAGTGGACACAGTTCCTCAAAGCAATTGATTAAAGTACCTTCTAATTTCTTAGTCGCATCTTCAATCATTTCTGCTGATTTGAGTTTTTTCAGGTTTGGTAATCGCTCTGTTACAAGCTCACCATACCTGTCCCAGTCCACATTTCGAGGATTCCTACCGGAAGGTATTGATATTGTGTCAATTCCCAGTCGGAATTCGATAAGACGATGATCAGAAAGAGAGTCCTCCCCCAAAACTCGCCATCGGTTGATTTGATTTCCAACTGACCTATTGGTAAGTGTTAAATCAATCACCTCTTGTCTCCTTCTGGTCACAAAAGTTGGTTTGTTACCAGTGTTTTGAATGACCAAATCGGATGACAGGATAAAATCCAGTAGCTTGAGACCTCTGGGGTTGCATTTGCTGCTTCCCCACACAATGTTCTGTGAATTTGCGTCACAGCCCACTATTAGCCCCAGATTATTGGATTCTGCGTACTTGACCACTTCTCTTAGCTCCCTCGAAGGAGGTGGCTGTAAAGAGTCGTAGGGTAGGTAGGCCGAAACTATAATAGCTTCGACACTGTTCCCACTTTTCAAGTACTTTATTTTTGCAGCAACGATATCTCCGGAGCATAGCTCTTTTAACATCGTGTGTTCGATCAACCTCGGCATGATAATACATGCTCGCGGTCTCACATTCCCTTCACAATGAAGTATTTGTCCCCACGACATAGCACTTAGACCACAGATACGCTTGTGACATACCCATGGTTCTTGTATAAGTATTATGTGTGGGTTTGTTTGCAGTTTTGCATGCCTACGGCACAAGAGAGCCGTAGACGCTTTGCTATGCTGCAGATTTATCTGTGTAAATATTACTTCAGTCATGAGACTGAGTATATTTACGCTTTGTCCTCCACCTTATCCTGGACGCGGAACTGGATCCGCCCCAGATGTAGGTGGGGACGGCACCCGTACTTCGACTTAAGAACCTTGAGGGACCCAAGATCGATACCCAGTACCAGATGGGAACCTGCCTCCGAAGTGGTAGCGGATTTCTGCCTGGTGCACGAGTATACTCTCCAGAGAGTCGTGTCAAGATCCTTATTCTGAACACGGATGCGTTTGAGGAGTTCTGCTGAATTACAGGAAGGACCCGGAATCCAGACACTCGCTCGTACCAGCCTTTCTTTGCTACTCTCAACAAGAATAAACTTGCTGTTTTCGCAGGCTGGGATTTTTGCTATCGCTTTTTCTAGCCATTCTCGGGAAAAAGCATTGGAACAGTGCACCTTTACGATGCCGTCCACCACGCTTTTCCCCTCGAAAGTCGGCGCGTCTTTCGACTCACCGATAGCTTTCCACAGATAGCTGTCAAGATAGTCTTGTTGCCCTTTGGACAGTAGACCATCTTGTTTGTCGGTATGTATCTCCACCGTCATTGCCTTTGCTGCCATTCTCGCGAATGATTCGCCAGACGTTGACGAAAGAGTGTCATTCGACATTTGAGGTCCCTTAGCCTCTGCCTTGTCAGGCAAAGGTTTGTCTGCCTTGGATGGGGTCGAGGATGCAGGCATTTCCGAATTGCGTTTTTCAACTTTCCTCTTCTTTGCCTTCCTCCTCTTCCCGGTCGTTGGCACAGACCCCGTTTCGTTTCCGGAAGAGCGCAGCGCTACAGAGGAATCCTCTGTTCTGCCACGCTTTCCCGTTTCCGTTACAGGTGTCGAAGTTGACGGAGCTTGAGTCCTTGCCTTAGCTAGTGCTTCGGCTTGCCTCGCCTTCTGTCTTCTTCGTTTGATCTGCCTTGCGGTTAGACCAACACCTGCGTTCGACTCTCCAATAACTTCGGTCTTTTTACCGGTACTTACCTGATTCACACCAGGTTTAACCGTTGTCAAAGACTTACTCGGTACCAGAGATCCGTCTGAGTCTACTGAGAGATTGTCCGCCATCTCCACATCCTCCACAACTTGTTCAGTTGCTTCAGATCGTTTCGATGGCGGTGTATCGCTCACACTCACTCGGCTCTCCATTGGCATAGCCAATGTGCCATGTTTCACCACTAGTAATGCGCTTCCTCCGGAACCCTGGGTGTCAGTTCCGGTCATAGGGGAATGTGGGGTTCGGGCCTGCACATCCGATGCCCGAGCCGTCGATTGCTCGACGGGAGGATTTCCCAAAAGTGGGTTACCTCGTGCAGAAATATCTTTATTTAGCCTCCACATAAGAAAAGAAATGCATTTTATCCCTCCTGCCAGGTTGTCGGTACGGTACTCTCCACATAGTACTTGGGTGGCCACCAATTCCGCCGTTCCGCGGATGAGTGGATACCCAATTCCTATATGAAGCTGCCCTCTTAGTTCGTGGTAAGTTAATCTCCATAGAATGGGGTTAACTCACCACTTAAGCCTCATCCCCGCGGCAAGGAGACCGACATGACAAGGTTCAGTATACTTACAAATATAATAGTTCTGCTTTCTGTTCTAGGTATAGCTAGTATGAGTCAGGCGTATTTATCTGCATTCTGTTTACACATGATTTTGGCGGTTTTGGAAGAGACTAGGTTGTTCCACCTTCTATCTATCCATCCTTTTATGTCCCTAACGATGTGAATCGTCTTTAAGGGTTTTAATATGTCGTCTCTTGACAATTACATCTACAATATCATTTTTCCTTCAATGCTCTTATGTCCACGGTACAGCCAATGATATACAGCCGTCTGCCTGCGGCAGCAAAACGACAAAATCTATGCTACAACTTCTAAAAACGCAAAAAATATTGTGCCAAGGGTTCAGCGTGGCCACCACCTAGCCTTTTTTTTTGTGGAGGAGGGGAAGCATCAAAAGCCTTTGACCGAAGCCGTGGGGTGGGACTTTAACCGCACATATGTGGGATGAGATTTGTCTCACTTATGCTTTCGCCAAACGCTCCCTCAAGTATATTTCGCTCATTAATAAATCGCGGGCATTGGAACAAGATATGCCTCGCCGTTTCGTGTTCTTCGGGGCACTGCGGGCAGTACGGGTCGTTCTCAAGATGGAACCTGTGTAGGTATGCTTTAAAGCAACCGTGTCCAGTCAGCAACAGTGTGATACAAAAATCAATTTCTCCGTGTTTTTGCTCAATCCACCTCGCAATGTTTGGAATCAGTTCAAAGGTCCACCTACCTTTTTCGGATTGCTCCCATCGTATCTGCCATTCTTCAATTGTTCGCAGCCTTTCTAGCCACGTTCGACGGTTTCTGCCCAATGGTATTATGTAACCTATACATCTCAACCGCGAGAAGGTCGATAGGCACCTAGCCTCCGTAATGGTTTGGTGGGGAGTGTCCAATATAAAGGTGTTACATCTCTTCATTTCTGCGAAAAAGGGGTTAAGACGGGGCAAATGTGTACCAGGAGGATGTCTTAGAAGGCGTGGTGAAGCAGTTGAGCAGTACTGTCTTCAATGGAGAACGTTGGATCTTCCACCACGATTCCGCTCTAGCGCATAGGGCAAAAACCACACAGCAGTAGCTAGAAAACAATATTCCTGGTTTCATAGCGGCAGAAGATTGGCCGTCTGGTAGTCCAGATCTGAACCCATTAGACTACAGTTTGTTATTCATAATTGGAGAAAATGGCCTGCCGAATACCTCACAAAAATTTGGATAGTCTCAAACAATCTTTGGTTCGAGCAGCGACGTCAATATGAATGGAAACCGTGCGTGCTGCAAAACTGGCCCTACAGCATCGATCCCATTTCGAATGAAAATTAAAAATTTTGGTTCGCCATATATACATGATTACATAAAATTAACTTCATTATCCCCTTTCGGTACGACCTAGACTCCTCATTGGTTTTTCACGTCATATCGCACAATGACGAGCTACACTCGTCATACCTACTGTTGAATATGATAACCAGAGCGTTGTGAAAAGTACCATACGCTTGAAGACTATTAACTATAGGGTGGGCCATGTAAAATTTGCTTTTTGAATCGGCTATAAAAAAAAACTAATCAATATTTTTTCAAATTTTTTTTTTTATTTTGAAGATTGAACATTGTCATTTATGAATGAAAAATAATATCGTTCAAATGACTGCCACGACTGGCTTTATAGTAGGCCATTCGATCAACCCAATTTTTACGCACATTTTCGATTGTTTGGGCTCCAATTTCATGAATGGCAACTTCGATTTCGTGGTTTAAAGCATCAATCGACTCTGGATGGTTCGCATAGCATTTGTCCTTAACGATTCCCCACAAAAAGTAGTCCAACGGGGTTAAATCACAGCTCCGAGGCGGCCAATTGATAACGGAATTTCGGCTGATTATTGGGTTTCCAAAAACGGTAGCTAAAAGTTCGAATGTAACTTTGGCAGTGTGACAAGTTGCACCGTCCTGTTAAAACCAAATGTCGTCCATGTCATCCTCTTCAGTTTTAGGAAACAACTCGTTGAGCATGTAACGGTAACGCTCGCCATTTACTGTAACCGCGGCTCCTCGCTCATTTTCGAAAAAAAATGACCCGATGATACCGCCAGACCAGAACCCGCACCATACAGTGACTCGTTGTGGATGCATTTGCTTCTCTACAGTAACGTGCGGATTTTCTGAGCCCCAAATCCGACAATTTTGCTGATTGACGTAGCCACCGATGTTAAAATGAGCTTCATCAGAAAAGAAGAAGAAGACTCACCTCTTTGGAAATAGATTTTCAATATTTC
The DNA here is from genome assembly GCF_028408465.1 of Anastrepha ludens. NCBI lineage: Eukaryota > Metazoa > Arthropoda > Insecta > Diptera > Tephritidae > Anastrepha > Anastrepha ludens. The sequence goes on from NC_071502.1 coordinate 78,566,321, forward strand.
CCAGTTTTGTTCAAGCGTATAGCGTCCCATTTCGTAAATGTCAAACCTTTAAGTAAATTATGAACACATTTGACATGTCATTTGTGTTACCATTCTCAAAAAAATAGGTGGTGCAAAAAGCAAACGCTATATGGTCCACCCTGTATATACCTTATTAAAGTTTTGCTCTGAGTTTTTCTTAATTTTACCGTTTTTAATGTCATTTAAAAATACGTAAAACTGAATACTAATTAAGAATATGTAAGAAATGAAACAAGTTTTTTTAAATAACAATAAAATGGTTATTTCATGCACTTTTTTGCATTATTAAATCATACCGGAAGGGATTAAGAAAAGTGTTATAAACTTAAAACCAAAACGAACTTGTAACAGAACTTATGGCAGAACTAAGTAATTATGCTACCGACGCTCCGATTTCTAGAATGTTGAGAGAATCTATTTCGCTTTCAATTGCCTATTGCCTTTGATTGCTCTTCCACTAAAATACTATTTCAAAATGTTACTAAAATAATTAAAGAATAAGTAAAGAAGAAGAACTTGTTTTTTTTTTGTTTTGTATTTTCTGGCACTTTTTATGGTCTGCAAGAAATTATGTACATACGTTTAAATTACTATTAATTAAAAAATAAATACAATAAAAATTGGATCAAAATACCAGTTTACTTATATATAACCAATATAATTCCAGTTTAAATTGCGCAGTACCGAACCTTCTAATGAGTGCGATTTTTTGACAATAATTGGAGATGAGCCGATACCAATAAGAAAAGTGCTGACGAGTAAAAGCATCGACACTTATAAGATATCAGATCCTCTCTATCGCTAATCGCAAATACATCTTTGCCAAATATAAATTACAAAACATATATTTTTTCAATTTAGAACTACAATAATTTGGACTTCAAAATTTAAATTATAGAATAGAATAGAGTGAAAACGTGTTGGCTTGCGTAACCTTCTGCTGCAAGGAGCTCAAGGAGTCGAAATGGGTTATGTCTGGGGAGCATCTAGCAAGTGCTGTTAAGAGATGCAGCACTGGGTTTAGCAAAAAAGTAAGCTAAAAAGCTTAGCAAGAACCCTAGATGATTAAGTAAAGATCGAATTCATATTGTTTAGAGAAATAATAAACACTTTTAAATAAAAGAATTTGTTGGCTCTGGTTGAACAACTCTTTGCAGGTACAGAGGCGGGTAACATCTCTTGAGAAATAAACACAAACGAGTACTGCGAATAATGTTTATATTTCAGAGTATAGAACAGTAAGGAACAACAATAAAGAGGAACAAAAAATGTACAATCATAAATGCAGCCATACGTAGTTAAGTGTAAAGAATAAAAACAACAAAGCAACAAAGTTATCTACGTAGTAGTTATCATATGCAACCACCAGATAAACGAAATGCCGTGGTAATTCATTGAAATTCGGTTTCTCTTACTAATACATGCATACATACATAGATTCATAGTGACAGTCGTGTGCCAAAACTCTGATACCAATACACAACAACCTCAACTTGAATATTCTCACCGAGCTGAATGCAAAACTGAGCAGCAGAGTGCAACAGCCTCCATGAACAAGTGGCATACGCAAACTTGGCAAATGACTGATAAGCGTAGGTGGCTAAAATCGCTAAAACGCAGAAATGAACAAAAAATAAATAAAACAAACAAAAAAACAGCTTACATTTCACGATTTTGATCAATGAACCATGCGTTGAATGAACCAGGGGGCGTCGAAGCGAACCTTTCTGACATATTAGCCAGCTAAAAAACAAAGCCGCGATAGGTAAAATAATCTAATCTGCAAATGGTCGCACGCCCAGTGCAAGTATACGTACATATGTATGTACTCATGTAATTAGGGGATATTCGCATTTATGCAGAAACGTGCGAGACAGTCCCGCCGCTAACCCCCATTAGCCGCTTCCAAAAACCATAATTCGTTATCGGTTATTGGCGACCAGCTCACAACATTATTAGATAAAAATTCGCAAAAGAATTGAATTCAGAGAAAAATTATCGAATTTTTGCAAACATACATATAAACGTAATTGATTATTAAAAATAAAATATTACCAGTTGAAATTTTCACAGGCGGCAATGCAGTCACCCTTTGATTGAGTTCAATAAACTCGAAGCCACAGTGAATTTGTTTTTTTGTAGTCATTTCAGTCTTTCCCTTGAAACTTGGCCATAGCAGAAAACAGAATGTATGTAGTTAGCATCGAATTAAACTGAGTTTCTTGAGAAGAATACAACGAAGATAGCTGCAATGCGCCAATTCGCTCGAAGTCGAGAATAGTCGATTTGCTGACATTTTTGTAAGAAATGACAACATAGGCGCCACCCGTCACTTGCAGCGAGAACAGATTTCCCGGAAGAATCAATGAAATGCAGTAGCTCCATGAGTGAGTGCGAGTATATACCTGCCCACGTATATAAATGCAATTATGCAAATGCATGCACACATATGTATATATATGTGTGTATGTATTTGTATATGTACATGCGCTCTCCCTCGAAAAAGGGAGATATGCAAATATTTGCATAAAAAGCTTTCTAAAACGGAGAATTTCCTGTAGTTAAATAATTTAAAAACTATGCACTAATTACATTCTTGCATGCACGTTAAAAAATTTGTACATATGTACATACATGCTACGTCATGTTTTGGCAACTACATATGTACGTGCACACTAGGCCAATCGATTTTTCTTTAAAAATCGGCTTACAAATTTTGAAAATAAAGTTAAATTTGACCAGTTTTTTTAACAGAAATGTTAACGAATTTCGAACAAAGAGCTCTTAATATACAAGGTCTTTCAAAAGAGTCACCTAGATGTGAGTAGTGAATAATTCCTAGACTTTTTTTATATCAACTTTGACATTTAGTAGACAGATATACAATTTTACACCATAGAACAACGCATTAAAATACTTGAAACTTTTTATGAAACTGGTCGATCTTTAAGAACAACATATCGAAAAAAATCGTGATTATTTTGCTGGAAATAATCATCCGTATGAGTCGGCAATTCGAAGGTTGGTGAAAAAACTTGAATAAAAGGGTTCCTTCGAGAATAGAAAAATGGTCTGCAGATATCAAAACTTGGACGGTCGGTTGGGAATATTGCTGCTGTAGCGCAAACTGTTGCTGAACAACCTTCAACACCGATATCTCGCCGTTCTTAAGCATCCATGAATCGACGGTTTGGCCGATTTTACCTTAAGACGTGCTCTTTTAATGATGCCTTTTTCACAAATAATTGTTAAGAGCCGTATTTTGAGCGAAGTAGTGAAAATCAAGTTTTTACATGTTTTATTTTAAAACAACGGCTAGGCGCGTCTTTTGAAAGACCCTTGACGTATCACTAAAAAAATACTTAAGTAAGAAAGAAAGTTTTGATAAAAATTTGCTGATGAAGATTTCATTAAAGCCAAAGATTGATCGACTAAAGTTTCCATTAAGAAATAATCTTTCCTTGATTTCGCTTATATTTTTTTTAGTGAAATTGTGGAATTGTAGAAGTTTCCGGTAGGCAAACGCTAAAATGAAGTACTTGAGGTCAATGATCTCCGCAACCAAAAACATAAATAAATGTATTATAGCTTGAAATTCTACTATAAATGCCAAAGATATGACGAATAAGTAAAAACGCGTCCGCTGCATTCGGCCACAAAAAGAGGTTTTTTTTTAAATTGCCTTGCAAAAATCTTTAAACTCTGGGATGTGTGTGCAACTTGTTGTTTTCAATAAGATCATAAAGATACTTCCAAGAACTAACTAAAAATCCTTAAATCACCGTGATTATATCTATACCTAAACTAATAGAATTTGCATGCACCTCACCTCTAGGGGCAATCACTCTGTGGCTGTGTTGGCAGACATTTTGCAGACACTACCAATTTAAAAAAAAAAGGCGACACAGGCTGCTAAAATTCAATGACTAAACAAATGGCAGCGAAATAGCCTTGTTTTATTTTTTCTGTTCAATTAATAACTGATAAAAAATCAATGAAACAATAGTAGAAACAATAATTACTTATATTATTGTATATATAAACCCAACGGTTACCTACCTTAAGGGGACCCTGTGGTCTAGAAATTTCAAAAAATTGATTTTTTATTTTTTCGATACTTCGAAAGTATAGTATCTTAAGAATATACTGTGAAATTTTGATGTGGAAATTCATAATATTATAGCTTCTACAGCCCATTAACTAGGTAGAGAGCGGTCCGCGCGCTCCTGTACCTTAAACTTTAAACTCATTTATCTCGAAACGACTTTTTTCGGCACGGCGGGAATGAAAACAAAAAAACTATTCAACCGAATCACTTGAAATTTGGATATGTTGTTCACAACATGTATCGCTATCGTCGAAACTAAAATCATAATTGTATTTAAATAGTTTCCTATTTTTTAAACAAAAAAAGTACTGAAAATAACCAGATTTTACTAGCTTTTTTTTCAAAAGTGCGCCATTTTGTCAATTTTTCGATTTGTTCTAGTTCCGAACATAACTGCACTCTTTCTGATTAAGAATCTTTTTGAATTTTGTGTTTCAGATGAGTAGAAGTCTCGAAATCATCTACGCCGTCCGGGTTCGATTTTTTGAGAGGGTCATCTTCAGCAGCATTTTTATAACAATAAATATTGTTTCCAAAGTAGACAAAAAATGTTTTTGTATGCTCAATAAACGTACTAATAAGCCCGAAAAGTTGAAACATCGTTTTTTAAATTTTTAATGGCAAACAAAAATCGTGAAAATAGGTGAAATTTTCGTGCTCTAGACCCTTAAGCTCAGCCGACATGAGATATGACGAACAGGTCTGTTTTTATTTTGGCGCTGTACAAGAATTTGTTAAGAATCGATATCTAAAACTGTAAGGCTACAGTTCTCTTAAAGTTGAAAAGAGAGAGCGATATAATAATGGTGCTAGATGGCGATCTAAAACGTTTACCAAAAATTTCTCAACTATTTGAAAGAAGTTGGATACAAAGAAAGGTTGATGGGTGTGTGGCGCGTGATGAGCAGAAAATACTTCAATGAACCGAATTTCTATATTTAAAATCCTTTTGAAAACAAACGAAATCGAGACATTTTCAAACGAATAATCCGGCATACACTTAAAAAAAATCAGACGGTTTATACTGATTGAATAATAGTTCTTCTAAATGAGAATAATAGTTCTTCTACTCGACAGAAAGTAAAACATTATATAACTTTCCTCAAATGTCTTACTGAATTTTTTCAACACCCCAATTTTACATTTGAAAATAAAAATACATAAATAAGTAATTGTTGAGCAAATGCAAAATGTTCAGCAAGATTATATATGTAACATATACATAATATATATTTTCATGAGGTTTCCAGGTGGAACATAGGTACTGATTTCTGCGCTTCTGCTTCCACCTGTCATCTCCAATTGCGATTGTGTATGCCTAGTGCTGACCCACCTTTTTTGTAATGAGGATGTCAAGATAACAAAACCGGTATACTTCAATTAGTTCGGTAAGGGTACGAATAACACAGCCACTCCTATCTTAACGGCAACCTTCACCCACTGTCCTAGACTTGCTGTTCTGGACTTGGTATCCTGTGTTTCTTTAACGAGTCTCTGTTGACCGAGCCAAGGCATATAACCTGAAAGCCAATCCCCTACTCATCTTAAAGGGTTACATGGGTTTCGTTGGTTCAAAAAATCGATTTTTTTTTCTTATTAACTTATTTCTACAACATCTCAGGAATTTTATCCTAAATTTTCAAGTCGATCCGAATAATAGTTTCGGAGATACAGCCTTTGGAAGGTGTACGCTCCAAGCCACTTTTATTGTTACTCAAAACTTTAAACGCGCTTTTCTCGGAACCGTGTTTTTAAAGTCGGTTGTCAAATGTTTCGAAAACTACTCAACCGATCTTGATGAAATTTTAAACAGGTGTTCGAGATACAATTTACCTACTCGTGCTTGGACGAAGGATTTTTTTTTCAATTACAACTATTTTAAAAAAACAAAATGTAAAGCAAATTTGACCGAATTTTTCATTTTTTTGCAAAAATGTCTGCCAAAATTCCAATTTTTACCTTTTTTCTTTCCTTCGTTCAAGCACGAGTTTATGGTCTTAACTAAAGCACTTATTTTTGTTTTTTCATTTTTGATGAGCCTGTCAGGAGTTATGCTGACAACGCGGACGCACCTTTTTTTCGAGGTGTCACCGGAAATGACGTCACAATGGAAGAGTTTTACTTTTTTTTTTTTTGAAAATTTCAGAAATTATTCTTTAAATATGTATCTATAAGACAGAAAAAAGTTTGAATTAAATAAATAATTTTTTCCAAAGAAAAAAAAAATATTGAAAATAAGCCTTTTTTACCCGACGAAACCCATGTAACCCCTTAAATAGTTTCGGGGAAAAGGAAACACACTCAATTCTTCCTTTAACATTTTTTATCATACCACAAAAATTCAAACGAAGGTATTCAGTTGCCTGAATGTCACAGTCTTTCGAAAATCCTAAAGAATAATTTTTTAAGAACTTACTGTTTGGCCATGAATTTCCAAAAAAAAAAATATGTATTAAATACTTTTACTTTTTACTTGAATTTTTTGTTTACAATGAGAAACTAATTATTTACAAAACTCAGAAAAAGCCAGCCAGATAGATCACCATAATGCAATATTTGCACTCGTATTTACATTATTTATGCTGTACTTGCTGACAATAAAATGTTTCCGATCATATACATATGTATGTGTGTATGCTTCATTGTAAGTATGTATGTTTGTATGTAGTACTCGTAGCGGGCACGAATATCTTGTCCAAGCACCAATAAGCAATTTGCTTGAATCAGCAACGTTCACACCTCTTTCTTTAGTAGAACTCAGCGTAAAGTTCACAAGAGTTCTATGACCTTAATATATTCATAAGTTTTGGACCGGGTATTGTTTTTAATATTCGTTCGCCGCCTGTCATTCGTCATACATGCGCTCGTCCATATTCAAGTGTCCAGTTCAAATAATAAGGCGAAACGTGCTGAACTAAACAAAAGTGAGGAGAGAAAATATGAATGTCTTTCTAAACTCGCTGTTTGAATTCCACACCTCAGCAAATCAAAGTAGTCCATAGAGAAAAATTAATGACAACTCATTGTCAATATTTATAGACACTAGTCTATTCATGTTGTTAAAATGATTTCCTCAGTACTTCAATACAATTAGATTTTCTATTTTATTTTCAAAACTACATAAACGAATACAGTTAATGCCGCCTACTTGGCTAGCAAAGGAGTTGCAACACAATAGGGACGGAGACCCGATAGTTAGCACAAAGTTGAATGATTAAATGTGAACAAACAACAGTTAAGGAACAACAAATAATACTTAAATGGAAGTGTAGCTTCTGCAAGTGATCAATTTCATGCCAGCCCACTCTGCCGCATATCAACTCAGTGCTCTGCCTCCCGTTTTTACCGAACTAAAATTTCATTCTCAAGTTTGCAGTGACACTTTGGATCTTTTTCCTTTTTGTAATCGGTGATCTGATTGCTTGTGGTACGGGTACGTTGTAACTCATTTCCTCTGTACTGGCAATTTGATCGAGAGTCGATTTGCAAATTCACTTCTACTAGTAGCTCAATTTTCTGTTGCACGTATCTAAATTCGATCTATGTAATTGAGTATTGGCATTAATTACGCCACTTTAATGCACTCGGTGGGGATATCAGCAGTAAGCGATCGCTGTAGTGGCAGGCGGGCAGTTCATTCACAGTTAATTCTTCTTTGGCCAAAACAAAAAAATATGCATAGAATTGAGCTTCATTAAAAAACGTTCAAGAGATTTGCCTATGCACATACATACATACACGCCTGCTTATGTGAGAGTATTCTGTGTTATTAAAATTACTAAAGTACTGAAATTTCACTACATTTGCATGCCCTTTGTATGTACATATATCCGGAATTTGTAATAAATCCAGAACACTTTAATTGATATTTATTTTGTTCCCTTCAAAGTAATCTAAATGGTATCGGATCTTCAAAACTGTTTTGTTTTTTGATCTTGTAGTTGTTGTTGAAGTGGTTGAGTATTTCTACTGAAATAACAGCACCGTTTTACTATCACTGTTCTCGTGTGATGATATCTTCTTTTTTTCAAGTCAGACCCATTTTGTGAGATCCAAGTATAGCAGCAAATTCTTTATCTCGATGTCTGAGATCTCATTAATTTGCTGCAAGAAAGGCTTAGCGAAAGAGGGAAGTCTTGCCTTAGCTAGCCCTGGACATTCACGTAAGTAGTGGAAAAGACTTTCCTTCACCCCTTCCGCTCGACAGCTTCTGCGGATGGGATTGAAAGGAAGGTTGATTCTGGCTGCATGATCTCCTACCATCCAATGATTTGTAAGGGTTGCAGATTAGCCAATGACTAAGCATTCTAGTTCTTCTCTCCAAACTAGTCGAATGAGGTGGAATTGGAATCAAGGGCCTTAATAACTGCTTGACTGTCTGAAAAGATAGCTACTCTTGCTCCAACTTCCTCGTAAAATTTTAGTGATTTACTTGCTTCTATGATCGCTAATTCTTCTGCCTGGAACACGCTGGCATAGTCAGGAAGACGAATCGGCTGAGATAGTTTGAGCGGCACCGAATGGAAGCCAGCTCCCACGCCACAGTTCATTTTTGAACCGTCAGTGGAGATTTCAATATCGCATCTTCCAATAACCAGTGAGGGTCCCTGTAAGGGGACCTTGCTGTTACCGTACGATGTTGTTGTCTGAGTGTCACCGCGCTGCAAGTAGCGATTGTTTTTATATGTAAGTCTACTGGTAATAGATGTGTTTGCACATTATGCGCTTCAGTAGGACTGGTGCTAAGCGCTTCTTAAATGCACGCTGTTTTTTGTATCTTGTTCAGCTTGGTTTGGTTGTATTTGTTTTCTATTGCGGGCCACCAGACTAGTGCCGCATATGTTAGTTTTACTCTAACAATAGCTGTGCAGAACCAATTGGGTAATTTTGGTTGGATACCCCATTTTTTACCCAACATTCTCTTCCACGTGTAAAGTGATATATTCGCTTTCTATACCCTGTACTCTACGTTGAGCCTCCAGCTGAGCTTGGGATCTAATATGACATCTAATTATTTTGCCTGTTGGGTTAGCATAAGGCTAACGCCGTTTAATTTTGGGAGATTAAAGTTTGGTTCAGTTCAGTTTTCCTCCGATTTACACTTAAACCACAGTCTGTGGCCCAATTGCTGAGTAATCCCAGATTGCGTTTGGAAACAGTCCTGAAACCATATGTACTATGTCATCCGCATACGCCACTGCTTTAATCCATTTCGGTTGAATTTGTATTGCTGGCAAGTAATAACCACAGCAAAGGAGATAAGACCCCTCCCAGATGGGTTCCCCTGTTGACAGAGCATTTTACCGTGCTGCTGCCTACCTCACCGATGATTATTCTAGTTTAAAGCATGAACTCCATCATTCGTTGAGACCTATGTACGTATGTGCCTAACATATTAAGAGCCTCTATTATGGATCTTGCGTTAACGTTGTTAAAAGCCCCTCTATGTCGAGAAAAGCGACTAGTGAGTATATTCTATGCTCCTCTTAATCGTACTTACACCCTCTACAACCTTACAACTTACAAACTGTCTCTGTAGATTTTTCTTTGAGGTAGGTATGTTGGGATGATGAACTTGTTGTGTTTGTAATCTGCTCTCTGAAATTTACATCCAACAACCGCTCAAGAGTTTTAAGAATAAAGGAGGATAAACTGATGGGTCTGAAATTTTTTGCTGTATCATGACCGCGTCTACCAGCTTTAGGGATAAAAAGCACCTTAACCCTCCTCCAGCTTTTGGGAATATACCCTAGCACCCTAGACTTTTTTTGAAAAAGACCTCCAGCCTCGTTTCTTGAGTATTCCACAGCATGGCAGAGAATATCCCATCTGGGCCGGCTGCTTTGTATGGTTCAAAGTTCTTCATCGCCCATAAAGCCCTATACCATGTAGTTGATTGTATTGGATGACAAGTTGGACGTTTAAACACTGTTACTATTGTTCTCAGAACACTGTGTTACATCAGTATATTTTCTTTGTTACCTGAGTATTTATAAGGTTTTCTAATGTATCGGCCGAGGATTTTGTCTATTCCCCGTTATCTCAGGAAGGAAGGAAAAAAGCTTACTTATGGCTGTTTCTACTGGATGGTTTACTACTGGCTGTTTCTTCTGTTGATTCAATGGAACTATAAACAGATCTCCAACCTTCTGTCTGAGCTTCTTTGATTGCTTTCTTGTATTCCCTAAGGCAATCTTTGTAGGGTTTGAGGTACTTGTGTGTGTAGCAGATGTTGAGGATTTCTCTTGTCATTTTTCTAAGTTGACTTAAATCTTCACTCATGAAGCTTCAAGCCCTTTCGTCACCGAAGCTTCAAAGACTTTTACTTTCTTATGTAAATCTTTACTTGACGTTATGGTTTTATTTATGTGTTGAAGTTTAGATTGGGTTACTCTACGGAATACGTACCACTTTGTTCTAGGGGGTCGGCTCCTCAAGCTTCAGGTTGATATCGAAAAGAATCCAACTATGTTCCGAAAAGGATTTCTTGTCGGATACCCTTCAATTTGTGACTATTTGGGAGTTGTTATTTGTGCATAAAGTAACGTCTAAGACCTCTTCCCAGCCTGGAAAGTTTCCCGAACTCGGAAAAGTGAAGATTGGGGTGGTCCCTACATTACATATGCCGAGGTTGGTGCTTAATAAGAAATCAAAATATTACTCACCTCTATCATTCGGCTCCGAACTGCGCCAAAGCTCGTTTCTAGTGTTTGCGTCGCAGCCCATCAACAGTTTGTTTGTGTTGTTAAGTGATGATTAGAACCGAGCCACTTCGGCTGCCGGCACTGATTTATCATGTGGCATGAATACTGATGCCAGGTATATTGCCGATTTCTACAACTCCACCTTCACCACTGTAAAATCAGGAGTACTAAATTAGAACACAGAAAAACTTTTAAGTGTTTTTAGTGACTATGCATGATGGGGTTGGGTTTACGGTCTGATTTCGTGTAGAATATGTTGATGTTGTTGTGTACTTGGAACTCTTTAATCTCAGTGCCCCTAACCCAGGGTTCCTGTATGAATCCGGTGTCGATGTCTCACTCCCTGAGGAAAACAGCCAAGTTCTTTGTAGCACATTTCGAGTGTTGCAGATTAACCTGTAAGGCTTTAGGCATCGGGTTGGTTGTCATCTTCAGCTAGGTAGAGCATTTCTAACTATATGTTATTGTTGACCTCTTCTACGAGTCGATTGTCTTCATTTTTCTTGCAGTCAGCCTTGAATATTTTCAGTTTAGCCTTTCTCATACCAAACCGCATTCTGCTGTCGGATTTTCTGAGTACTGGTAAGCACTCTTCGTTAATCTGCGAAATGAATGACATGCTGTTTTTTTGCGGCTTTTCTGCTTTCACGATTGCCCAGATTGCTGATCTCAGCAACGCACTTCTTTAAGACAACTCCTGACCAGTCGTCGTCGCACCTGATCACCCTACAGCCTCGAAGTACTCCTGCCGAATCTAACACGAGCTTGAACAGTTTGGCCTCCATCTGCTCCCAATTCTGCAAGACTACTCCGCCGCTGTTGGTGTTCTCATCAATCAGTGCATAAAGGAGGTTATCCTTAACCATCACGAATGGTCGTTGTTTTGCTGTTTCCTCGATGCTGTTGGACACCAAGTATCTTCGTTGTCTGATCGATTACGTCCTGTGATCTATTTCATTTCGCCGCATCGCGTTTTTTGTTGTTGTCTGTTTTGGGTTTTTTGGATATGAAGTCTTCATTCTCCTTGACCACCTTTTGGTATTTTATTTTGTCAGCCGCGTCCCGCTCATTAGTTGCTGCAACGAGCTCATTTTTAGCAATCTTGCTTAGAATGAACCTCGCCTTCATAGAGAGAGACTTCATGAGAACACACTCTGACTTGGGGTTTTTCGCGGTCTGGCTCTCTCTCTGAGTGCAGTCTACTGCCTTTTTTGATGTTGTTAGTAGAATTGTTTGTTGTCGCATGTTTGGTAAGGGAGTACTATGACTGGCACTTCCTTTACTCTTTACTGCCTCAGCCGTATCTTGGCTGGAAGCCAGCAGGTTATCCTCCTCGGAGGAGGGTATTGTGTCGCAGCGCGGCACGAATTTTTTGACTTTTGCTTTATTGTTCGACATCCCACCCACTTTGAACAGAGCTTTCTCATAGTCAAATGCTCATGCAATATAAAGCCAATACGTTCTTTTTGATCCATAGTTTTGAAAATAACAGAAGTAGTACTTACTGAAAAAGAGGTTAATGCAATACAAAAAATACCATCTATAAGATAGGTCCGTTACTTTTCAGCCCATGTGTTATATACACATTGAAAAAAATAGCACAGATTCTTATGGCAGACATACGAACTTTTAGCAATGACCAGGTTCACGGCACTTTCATTGAAATGCCTTTTACGGATTGACAAAAAATACTTTAATCAAAACTATCTTAGTAGGCATGTAATACTCCATTGACTTGAAATAAATAAAGATGTAAAAAATAATCACGTTTGAGAGGACTAATAATACTGACTGAGAATAATATTTTTTCAATATCTTTAGACGAGCTATACTCGCAAAACGCCTTAGGGAATTTGTCTTGGAGGTCGCATAGATTCTACTTGTTTGCGCCTTTTATCACGGATATTGTTGCTCGGTGCACAGTGTAAGCGTTGCCATATCATTCCGCATAATCAGAGTTTCAACTGTTTTTTATCTGTGTAGCTGAATTTTAAAAATACAGTGCACTCGCGATAACTCGAACTAATTAAAACAGGCGCTGTTCGATTTATCGAATTTGTTCGACTTATCAATTGAGTGTGCTATGTTAAAAAAACAGTCATCGATATCGATTTTTCGATCGATTGTTGAAAATGGAAGCCAGTAGAAAATTTCTGTAGTATAGTTTCGTTATACGAATTACATTTTGGTCCATTGGCTGGATCAATGGTGTCACATTCGGCGGCATAAACATAGTTAAAATTAAACCATCCTCGGACTTTAATTCGATTTCGTTGGGATGTGATGGGGCATTATCAATTAGAAGAAGAGCCTTCTCAGGTAGTCCTTCCTCTTTCAAATATTTTCTTACCTAAATATTAGAGTCATTTAACTTGGTTAAAAAAATTGTTTTAATGAATCTGGATTTTACCTACGGCACGAACGAATTATGAAACCAGTCTTTGAAAATCGCCGAAGTCATCCAGGCTGATTTGGAATTTTTGTACTCCACCGGACAGTTAAAATTTTTGAAAACACGAGGATTTCTTGCTTTGTCAATAACGAGAAGTTTAAGCTTATGGTTGCCGGTAGCGTTAGTGCAAGCCATAAATTGCCTTATCTTTCTTTTTTATAAGACTTATGGTGGACTTGGCTACCCCATATTCCTTCGCTAGAGAAGTAACACTACGTCCACGTTTAATTTTGTTAAGGACTTCAGCCCTCTCTTTTAATGTTAAACACTTCAACCTTTTACGATCCATTACTCACGTGCACTGATATACTACAAATGACAAATTTAAAGCAATTTGGTCAATGCAAGATGTTGTTCCCAGAAAACTAACGGGATATTAACGCCGAAATATTCATATGGACAATACACTAGTATACATATAATTTATATACATATACTATTACATATGTATCTATGTACAAAATGTACATGTTTGAAAAGAATGTGTGTACAAATAAATTGGTTTTTTTGTTCGAGTTATAGCGCTTTTTTATTGTTCGAGTTACAAAGAAGTCAATAGGGGAAAAAATGTGTTCGAGTTAGCACGTCGTTCGACTTAGCGGCTATTCGAGTTACCGCGAGTGCACTGTATGTACATGAACTTCCATGCATAATTAAAACCCCATGAAGTTATAGAAAACCATTTTAAGGAAATCTGGAGCTTTATACTGAACAGTTTATGGGGGTCTTTCAAAAGACGCGCCTAATTGTTGTTTAAAATAAAACATGTAAAGATTTATATTATTTGAGGTTTCACTACTTTTGCTCAAAATATGGCTTTATGGCTCAATTATATGCGAAAAATTGCATCATTTCAATGCTCATCCTGAACACTTATACAAGTAAAATCCGCCGAACAGCCATTTAATGAACGCTTAATTATGGGGAATGTCGAGATATCAATGCAACACTTTGCAGCAAAACAGTAGGAATATTCTCAACAGAACGTGTAGTTTTTGGTCTCCCATCCTTTTCTATTCTCGAAGGAACCCTTTTATTCAAGTTTTCTCACCAACCTTCGTATTGCCGACTCATGCGGATGATTATTTCCAGCAAAAAAATCACGAATTTTTTCGATATGTTGTTCTTAAAGATCGACCATTTTCATAAGAAGTTTCAATTATTTTAATGCGTTGTTCTATGTTGTAAAATTGTATATCTGTCTATTTGGCAAATGTCAAAGTTGATATAAAAAAGGTGTAGGAATTATTCACTACTGCCATCTATAGGGTGGGCCATGTAAAATTTGATTTTTGAATCGGCTATAAAAAAAAAACTAATCAATATTTTTTCAAACTTTTTTTTTTATTTTGAAGATTGAACATTGTCATTTATGAATGAAACATAATATAATATCGTTCAAATGACTGCCACGACTGGCTTTACAGTAGGCCATTCGGTCAACCCAATTTTTAAGCACATTTTCGATTGTTTGGGCTCCAATTTCATGAATGGCAACTTCGATTTCGTGTTTTAGAGCAGCAATCGTCTCTGGATGCTCCGCATAGCATTTGCCTTAACGGCTCCCCACAAAAAATAGTCCAACGGGCTTAAATCACAGCTCCGAGGCAGCCAATTGATAGCGGAATTTCGGCTGATTATTCGGTTTTCAGAAACGGTAGCCAAAAGTTCGAGTGTAACTTTGGCAGTGTGACAAGTTGCACCGTCCTATTGAAACCAAATGTCGTCCATGTCATCCTCTTCAATTTTTGGAAACAACTCGTTGAGCATGTCACGGTAACGCTCGCCATTTACTGTAACCGCGGCTCCTCGCTCATTTTCGAATAAAAATGGCTCGATGATGCCGCCAGACCAAAAACCGCACCAAATAATGACTCGTTGTGGATGCATTTGCTTCTCTACAGTAACGTGTGAATTTTTTGAGCCCCAAATCCGACAATTTTGCTTATTGGCGTAGCCACCGATGTGAAAATGAGCTTAATCAGGAAAGACGATTTTTTGGTAAAAATGCTCATCTTCGTCAAACGATTTTCTGCCCATTTTCCCAATTTTATTCAAGCGTACAGCGTCCCATTTCGTAAATGTCAAACGTTTAAGTAAATTATGAACACATTTGACATGTCATTTGTGTTACCATTCTCAAAAAAATAGGTGGTTCAAAAAGCAAACGCTATATCGTCCCCTTAGTATTAAAATAGCCTATAAATTTTTTGATGTTTTGAGAAAATGAATTTCAAACTTTTTGTCGAAAGTAGCTCTCACTCAAATCTCGTTATGTCTGTAAATATTTATTATTTTTGACTGACGTTTTGACCCACTTTGTGGAACTAGAATTTGACAAAATTTTGACCACATATAAAATCGACGATGGAGAGCACATAGGCTATTGTTATACTAAGGGAACGATATGGCCCAACCTGGTAAGTGTCTCTTTTAAAAAACTCTGTATATTAAAAACAAAACCCGGTTTTAAAAAAGCTAGCACACTGCTTTTTTTGTCTGAATACTTTAAACCAAAAAAATATTTCGTTTTGAAAATAGTGAACGTGATTTCAAAGGAAAAAGGATCCTCTTTTCGCTAAATGCCCAAAAATATTAAAACAAAATGTTTACACCACACGAATTAGGCTACGACGATGATATTTGCGGTACCAGTTGCGTTCATAATTCGTATTAGAAATTTTCAAAATTAAATTCTCTTCTACTTCTTTCATATTTCCGCTCTTAACTTACAGAATGTAAATACAGCCCCACAAATTTATTATCATAGAAATTTAAATAGGTTTAGGCAAATAAGTTTCTTTTTGCATATGGAAATCGCTTCCTTTCACAAAAGTATTAAAATCATAGGATTTGCAATACGGAAATATTTCTTCGTTGCTCCTACAAATAATTGAAATTTTGTGTTGTTGTTGTAGTAGGCCCTGACAGCTGGCATTTGCTTCCCAATTTAATTTTTGTTTTTAAATCAAAGCTAATAAATAAAAACTAATACTAATGAAAAATTTAATATTGTGGTAATAGTTAATGGTTAATGGTAGTAAAGGGTTAAGGTATGCCCCTTTAGCACTGCGACCATATTGATCTATTGTGCACCCTATGCTGTCTATTGACTGTTAAGTATGCTTATGAATTGTACCAGCTCCTTCTGAGGGAGTGATTGAAGGTCTTCATCTGTAAGCATGAACTTGTTTAAAAACCTTTTCCTTCTATGTGTCAACCCCGGACATTCGATGATGAGAACATCTCATAGACTCCTCATCTTCGCAGCAAAATCTGCAGGTGCTGGTGTTAGTTATGCGTAATTTATGTACATAGGTGTTTGTTGCAGGTGAAGTGACCCGTGGGGGCGCCTGTGAGAGTGCGAATGCTCTTTTTGTTTAACGTGAGGGCCATGTTAGCTCTTTTAGCGTTGAAACTTAGGAACTTTTTGGAGTGTCTAAGACCCTCTACGTTGTTCCAATGCTGATTTAATAGAGTTTTGGCCCAGTATTTTACTTTTTGGTTTAGGCTGTTTTTGTTAAATCTAAGCATGGGACTAGGTCCCTCATGTCCCGGTACCTAAATTAAAGAAACATTGTTTTTGGATGCCAGATTATTGAGTGCCTTGTGGCATTCTAAGAGGGTTTTTGAGTTGTATGTATAGCTATCTAAGGCTTTTAGAACTGATTGGCTGTCCGAGAGTATTTTGATCTTTACTCTCTTGTGGTTTCTACGTTGCATGATGTTTACTGTTTTCATTATTTCATATAGTTCCGCTTGGAAGATGGTGGTGTCTCTGGTGAGAGTGAATAATTTGTGGATTCTGGGCCCCACTACTCCTGCTCCTACACCATAAGGTGTTTTTGATCCATCAGTGTACCATTTTTGTGAATCATCATACATCCATTTTGGGTTTGTTTTCCACTCGATCCTCTCAGGAAAGGTAACTGTGTATCCTTTTGTGAAACAGAGGGTTGGGTCAATGTGGTCAGAGACTTGAGCCATGTTTATGGTGTTTTTGATTTTATTTAGGATACTTAGGTGACCGGTGAGGTTGCCTAATTTGAAATTTTCTTTCATGTGTAGCATGAGTGCTTGCGAAGCTGCTTCCTCTTGGATTGCTATATGAAGTGGTGGGAGATTAAGAGGTGCTTCTATGCCAGCTGCTGGGTAGTTCTCATAGCCCCTGTGATGCATAGGCAAGCAAGCCTTTTTACTTTTCCCAGTTTGGTTATCGCTGTTTGTTGGATTAATTTGCTCCACCATACTAGTGCCTCGTACAGTATGATTGGTCTAACCATTTGGGTGTATATCAAGAGGGCCATACTAGGGCTGAGGCCCCAGGATCTCCCTAGTAATTGTTTGGTTGTCCACAAGGATTTCGTGGCTTTTTTTGTTATATTATTTATATGTGATTCCCAAGTGAGTTTTTTACCTAAGGTTAAACCTAGATACTTGACCTCTTCCTTTAGTTCTATCACTGTTTCATTTATTTTCAATATAGGAAACTCCAATTTAGTTTTTTTCTTGTGAAGGGGATAATTGTGGTTTTGTTAGGGTTGATCGACAGCCCCTCCTTTTTACACCATTCCCATGTTGCGTTCAAGGCATTTTGCATTAAGTCTGTTAGTGTCCTTTCATGGTTGCCTTTTATTATAACAGATATGTCATCTGCATAACCAATGGTTATAAATCCCTTATTGTTTAGGTGCTGCCCCAAGTCATCAACTAATAGGGACCAATATTGTGGTAAGATATGAGAGCACAATAAGTTGAATTAGTTGCAAAGGACTGTTAGCATTTTGAGAGTCAATCACACTTGTAAAGTTACACACAATCACAAAATTTGTAACGTTATTTTTTCTATTTTAATGATCGATGGAATCAGAGGACGTACGCGCATAAATATTTGGTTGGGGAAAAATGCTCTGCTAGCAAAAAGAAATATGAAACTGGCAATGCTCTAGAACTGGCACAGTGGCTTCCAAACTATTTCCGGGGAGTGTGTCTTTGCTAATCATAAACTACTACTTTGATTTCGAAGTTTTGGTACAGTACGAAGAAAAACGCTAAAACAGGCGTTTCCACATAAATTAATAACATCAAGGTTTCCACATTTTATATATTATATTATTTTATTTATTTTCTTTGTAGAAATATAACTTAATAATAAGTACGAGTACATCAACATTCATTCACTTGAAACTAACGGTATGAGTGTATTTGCAGGTGTGCGGACATGCATGGTTAGCATGGGTCGCCTTGCTTATTTTATGACTGTGTGTGTACGTTTGCTCATTAATATTACATTTAACTAGAGATTAAAAAATAAAATTTAAAAATCATATGCTCGCATGAAGGGCATGGATACGCTTATAACTGATACAGATGATATTTTTCTTTTTGGAAATTTTAAGTTCTTATTATTAATGCTCTACTTAAAAGTAAATAATTAAATACTAATGATCACATAATTAATGGACATACACTTACTATACATACATATACACATGTATGTATATTTACGATCTATAAGCTAAACGACTTAACTACTCGTAATTGCAGATTGCGAATGAGTTCCGATTTGCACTTTTACAGGAGACAATTCTCCAGCGCTACGCTCTCCATTTGCGCTAATTGTTCGACTTGGCCTATTTTAGGATATAAAGCAGGGTTATTTTTACATCGGACGTGAAAATGTGTATGCGTATACGTTACTGGAACCAGCTTCAATTCAGCCGAAGCCCATCAGGTATTTGGGCAGGTACGTGATGGACGATATGAGGCTATAACTAGACGTTGAGGATGCAAGAATATTTGTGTGGGAATATTTATTTGAATTTGTTTTTTATTTACGATAATTTCAAATGTATATAATTCAAGAGTATATATGTATGTATATGTACATTTTTGTATTCACACTTGTGTTCGTCTTATTTTCAAGCAACCACAAACCCGTTTAAAACGCATTAATTCATCCGATATCCGGTAATTGAATATACTTTTACATCTATAAATCGAGTAAACAAACATAGTAGATATGTTTAAGCAAAGCATCCTCACCACGCCCCTTAGCGCGTAAATATGTAAAGTGCATCTGGCACCGTCCACTTCTCAGTGGTTGTGACTTCCTCTGCTGTGTTCTCCTCACTGGAGGGGTGTTTCGTTTTCGTTTTCATTTTCGTTATTGGTGTTATTCGTGCATTTTGTGTGCCAATTGCCGTTACACGAGCAATAATAGCAGTTCCATATTGTGTGATGTGTCGTGTGTATTTTGTCGGTCCAAACACCATTTGTAGGATATTAAAGCATTATAATTAATAAGTGAAATGTGTTAATTTTTACTAAAATATTTAATATTTTTACTTTTTAAATGGACTTTCTTGCGCTACAAAACAGATAAGCTACGATTTGGATGAGCAAATATTTAAGGTGTAGGTGATGGAGGAAATATTATAAATTAGTTACTACATGAGCTGATTATTACATAATCTATATGTATGTACGTATGTATGTAGGTACTTAAGCATTCGTTCAATTTACTACATTGGAAATAGCTGCATATGTTGAAGTAGCTGCTGAAACACTATAAAATAATCAAAGATCGAGAGTTGCAAATAATATTGTATATGTGTACGTGTGTGTATGTATGAAAGACAAGCATTGGTTAGTGGCAGACTGAGGACACAAGCCAAAGTTTTTTGAAAGGTTTCCTAAGTGACAGATAAGCAGAGTTAGTATGAATATTCAAAAACGATGCTATATACGAGTACGACTACTTGGATGTATTCTAGAAACATAAAATTTTACTTATTTGCCAATATCTAAAACTTTTTTTTCCAATACACAAACTTTTAAGAGCCAATCCCAATTACAAAAAACTGACAACAGACGAAACAATTTTCGATTCTTGAAAAAGTTGTGTGTTCACACAAATATATGTACGTACGAGCTTGTTAAACCACGATACAGCCATGACTTCCATGATTTCGACGACCCGTCATCGACCTTCGCCTCGACGTCTTGGCAAAAGTGCCGTCGGTCATGCGAACGCCCACTCTTGCAATCGCACAACATTCGTTTCCGGCATTCCGCATCGCAAACCGGCCGTATAGGTGAGTTTTTCCAGTAATTTCTGCAAAGTATCAGAAGATATTGGAATGGCAAAAATGTAAATATTCTAAAATAATATAAATAGCAAATGCAAGTTTCGCTGCGGTCCTAGTTATAATTTTCAAGTATTCAGCCTCAGATCATTGGCTTTTAGAGCTTAAAAATTTACGTCAAACATCTCAAATCTTTCAACTTATTACAAAATATATGTGCATACATACATAGATGTATATGTATAGGGTGGGCCATGTAAAATTTGCTTTTTGTATCGGCTATAAAAAAAACCTAATCAATATTTTTTCAAACTTTGTTTTTTATTTTGAAGATTGAACATTGTAGGCCATTCGATCAACCCAATTTTTAAGCACATTTTCGATTGTTTGGGCTCCAATTTCATGAATGGCAACTTCGATTTCGTGTTTTAAAGCAGCAATCGTCTCTGGATGGTTCGCATAGCATTTGCCTTAACGGCTCCCCACAAAAAATAGTCCAACGGGCTTAAATCACAGCTCCGAGGCAGCCAATTGATAGCGGAATTTCGGCTGATTATTCGGTTTTCAGAAACGGTAGCCAAAAGTTCGAGTGTAACTTTGGCAGTGTGACAAATTGCCCTGTCATCCTCTTCAATTTTTGGAAACAACTCGTTGAGCATGTAACGATAACGCTCGCCATTTACTGTAACCGCGGCTCCTCGCTCATTTTCGAAAAAAAATGGCCCGATGGTACCGCCAGACCAGAACCCGCACCAAACAGTGACTTGTTGTGGATGCATTTGCTTCCCTACAGTAACGTGTGGATTTTCTGAGCCCCAAATCCGACAATTTTGCTTATTGACGAAGCCACCGATGTGAAAATGAGCTTAATCAGAAAAGATGATTTTTCGGTAAAAATGCTCATCTTCGGTCAAACGATTTTCTGTCCATTGAGCGAACCGAAAACGCATTGGATGGTCATTAGGCTTCAGTTCTTGCACCAATTGAACTTTGTAAGCCTCCATACCGAGGTCGTTATGCAAAATTCTCCTCAAAGAAGTGCGTGAAATGTTACATTCTTGAGAACGATGACGAGTTGAGGTTGTTGGATGTTCACGCACATTTTCAACTGTCTTGTTGGCAAACCTTTTTTTTGGAATTTTTTTTTCAAATTTCTCACAGTTTGAGTAAAAGGCTCACCACGTTGGAAATAGGTTTTCAATATTTCCCAATTTTGTTCAAGCGTATAGCGTCCCATTTCGTGAATGTCAAACCTTTAAGTAAATTATGAACACATGTGACATGTGATTTGTGTTACCATTCTCAAAAAAATAGGTGGTTCAAAAAGCAAACGCTATATGGCCCACCCTGATGCCAAATTTCCATTGCGTGAGCAGTGGAGCAATCCCGAGTGCATTCAAGGAAGTTTGACAGATATTTTCTTTATCGATGGGTTCAAATATGAAATGGGTTCTGGAGCCGGATGGCGCTTAAACGATAGTAATAAGTATCGTTACGCTATGGGAGGAATGGCAACTGTTTTCCAAACGAAAACTTTTGCCATTCTGAAAGTAGCAGAATGGATAATTAGAGGAGAGAGAACGGTAAACAGATTAGAGTCTTTAGTGACAGTCAGACTGCAGAACGCAAAGCAAACCATAAAGATTGTTCGAGAATGTAATTAATTCTGTCACTAGACAAGCTTGTACCAAGACACTGCGGTGTTCAGGGAAATGAAATTGCCGATGAATTGGCCAACTGTGGATCAGCGTTAACCCCACAGGGACCAGAGCCAATAATCGGAATCAGTTCTGCAGAAATCATGAATTGGATAAACGATTATGTATACAATTTACATAAAGAGGGTTGGCCCGGTCAAGAACGCTGCAGAACTGCAAAGTGTTTTATGACGCGCCCAAACAGAAAACTGTCGAAGTTTCTTCTAAAACGACATTCGATTGATGGTCGGCATTATTACAGGACACAATCCATGGGTTCAGCATATGACCACCATTGGAATCATTAAATACCCGATTTAACTGTTTTGCTTAGCAAGGCTCTAGCCTGCATTTTTGGTTCCGATGTCATGAGAACGAGTAAAATTCGTTCTCTCAAAATGGGGTATATGTTTAAATTTACCACACAGGTCTAGCTACCTCTATATCTCTATTCTAATACTATCCTTTTGCTTCTGTTACTTGTCTCCTTTCCTCCTTTCGGCGTTTTTTACCTGAGTGTTTGAGAGTTACCAAATGTCTCGGTGCTTTTTGGCTCGACTATCCAAATTTCAATTTCAATTAGAAATTTAGAATCTAATTGCAATAAATTAGCTAATTTCATCAAGAATGACAGCATACAATATTTGCGCCATTAAGTAGAAAGAAAGCGGAATTGTAGAAGTGTGCCTACTGGACATGAACAGGATGATGCCTCAATCGATATATAATTAAAGCATAATGTGGTTTTGAGTGTCATATCGGCTTGATTATGAAGAACTTAGGTTCGAACACTCCTTCTGATATTAGCCATCTTTATAGCAAACCCTGCATGTCTTTTCCAGCACAAAAAAAGAAAAGAAACTATTATTTTCAAAAAAAACTATATATAACTGTAGTTCATGGGAGCTGGAAGCCAGTTCTGAGCCAAATAGTAAGAAATCTCTTTATCTTTAGTGATAACCAAGTTGCAAAAAGAATGTTGGTGCTCTCATTGACATGTGCTGCTCTCCGCCGCCGAATTCGGCTGGAAATGGCTAAAACCTTAAAAAACAAAGAACACTCCGCTTGAATCCAAGGCTAAGGAACTATAATTTTTTCTGTAAAATAATTCATTCATGTGTAATGTGTCATAAGCTACTGGAAAGAGAATTTGCATCTAAAGCTGGAGAAAAATGGAACCAACGCACGGCTCATTGAATCTCCAGATAAACGTGACCGAAATGAGATCGGAAACAATAACACACCATATGCCTTTAAGAATGAGGGATCGACTGTCGTCACTCGGTATCCGTTTTGCTTAAAATTAAAAGCTAGTTTGGAAATTTAGAGGCCATTTCACTTAGATTAAATCAGATGGCGAATCTTTTTTAGAATAGCTTGTTGAGACTTAAGTGAGCCGGCTTATACTTCTACCCCCAACCTATCTAGTATATGTAGTGACGTTCTTTGGTTGACCTATTCTGTCAAAAAGGCTAGTCACAAATCTATCACAAAATAGAAGCAAGATAATCACCTCTCAAACTTACTTATAATACAAATCAAACAATTCTTGATTATTCGCCATCTCGTCAATTAAATTGCTCCAGTCCATCGGCCGGAGTGCCTTCATATTATACGTCGCACGTGTGGTATACAATTTATACCATATAGGATAATCGTACAGGTTTGCCTCCTTCAAATTCATGATCCATGACTCGTGATCTATTACCAGACGAGTGGTAGTGTCATGATCACCATCCACATAGTATATGCGATAACCCGGATTCAGGTCATAGTAAGGAGAAACCGATGGCCCAATATACGCGATACTAGTGGGATGACCTATAAGAGCAAATACATATATTAGATTCCCAAAGTGGTAGAAAAACATTTTACTCACTGAGGTCATGTGGATCGTAGAACATTTCAAACTCATCAAAGTGGGTGTGTCCATAGAACTGAGCGGTAATAGTGCTCTCGTATCGTGAAATGATGCGATAGAAGTTGCGCGACCATACCTTCAAACAATCTGGATGACCTGGTGGTATGTGACCTATCACATGCACTTTTTCGTTTGAGAACTCAGCACTTTGTAGCTCATAAATGAACCATTGCAGTTCGGTTGCAGGATCTGTGGAGTTTAGTAGCAGCCACCTGGAAAAGGGTGAAGAGAATAAGCAATTAAAGCAAACCCGAAACGAACGAGTAAATTCCTATTAGCACTCACCAATTCTTATTATTGCAATAATTCATATTGAGAGAAATAATACGGAAACCAGGTCGTACCAGCACTGAATAGAAAGCGCCACGTCGCACAGTATGAGAAACGCTCTGCGGCAGCCATCGACGCCATTGCACATCCAACTCGTCATATAGCCACGATATGGAGATATCCACTTGGTTCACATATGGTGGCGGAAAACTATTCACCGGCGCACTTTCGTGATTGCCCAGCGCTGGGAAGATAGGCACACCGGGAAACTTCTCAGTCATTTGACGCACTGTTTCTTTAATGATTTCCAAATTCTCTTCTTTGGTTTGATTCCAAACATCGTGTGGTGGCAGATCACCCGTCCACAGTATGTAATCAATGTCCTTGTGCGTATCTGCAATGTGTTCCAACAAGTTGTCCACCGTGCGTTTCGGAGTATCACATTTACGGTAATCACCCCATTTGCCAGCCGCATCGTTTGGATTGGACGGCCGACCACTACTCAGGCGACAACATAGTGGCTCGTTGCAATTGGCATTAGAGCCTTCAACATAATGTGGATCGTAATGGGTGTCTGAGATGTGTAGCACCTTGAAGAACGGGGCCGCTTCCTTTGGCATCTCCAACTCTGTGACTGGTGGTTTTGGTACCGGTGGAAATATCACCTCCCACTCGTGGTATGGATTGTACACGT
Organism: Anastrepha ludens; assembly: GCF_028408465.1. NCBI lineage: Eukaryota > Metazoa > Arthropoda > Insecta > Diptera > Tephritidae > Anastrepha > Anastrepha ludens. The sequence continues at coordinate 78,591,276 of NC_071502.1, forward strand.
CACCGCAAGCATCTCCTATCACAAAACTGCAAATCTCATCAGGCCCAAGATTGACACGCTGCAGAACGTAAATCACTTCGCTGCCGAAAAGTGTGGAGACGCCTTCACAAACACGTGGACTTTGTATATTGAGATTAACACAAAACTCGTAAATCAATTTGATAATCTCCGTTTTCGTCTTGCCAGCACGGATGTAGTGCTGCAAGAGGCCAGCACCAGCCTTACATGCAGTACAAGACACTTTTGACATTACGCTATTCTCGATCTCGAATGCCACTTGCTTAAGGTTGAAAAGTTTCAGCGCCTTGTCCACGAAGGGCGGGAAATTGAGTCCATCCGGAGTGGTGTCGTACCAAAGCATGCGAGCCATTGTGTCATTGCGCTTGAGCTGTCGCAATCGCTCCAAGAACACCTCATCGCTCTGACCCGAGTCAGGGTTGGTGCGGTTAGGGAACTTTTGCAGTTCTACATGTGGTGTAATGCTTCGTGGTGCCAAATGTATTTCCCAGTTGTCTTCGGGCACAGTCCAATTGATTACCTTACGGTTTGTGTTGAAGACAAAGGGAAAGCCTACATTCAAAAAAAATGAGAATAAATATCAGTTTCAATCACTAAATAAATATTTAAACTTCTGCTTCACTCCTTTCTAGAGATAGTTACCTTGTGCCATGTGCGTGAGACTCACACTCACCAATATGACCGAGATGAGGACACGCCATCGGGAAGCGTGCCAGCGTTGTGTCATAATGAAAGAACTCTTCTGACTAAAGCGACTAGGCCAAGTTTTCGCACCAATCTGTCGCTAATCTCAAACCAAATTTCAAGGAACTAATTGTTCTATAACGCTGCGTATGTGCGACCTGTAATACGAAGAAACAGAAATAGATCTCTGTTAAAGGGAATTCGTTTTAATAATAAATACAATTTTAATATTTTTAGAACTGATAACTTTACAGCAAAGCAAAAATTTATACATAAAAATGTAATTTTGCCGCTCATTCAATGTAATTACGAAAGTTTAATTGAAAACGCGAAGCAAAGAGCAATTAAAGTTCAAACGAAACTTGCTAAAGCAAGAAGAAGAAGAAGATAATATACATACATACATACGTACATAAAACTAATCAAGCACCAAACGGGTGTTGACTGCCGTTACACTTGAAAATCAGTTGCAGTTATTACTCAAGTAACGACGCTTCGCCTTTCTTCTAACCTCTTCCTTCCTATCTGCACTCGAGCCACGCTATTGCATAAGCCATCCAAACTATTGGGCTACTACTTATACGAGTACTCGTACATAGTAGTTTCTGCCCCGTCATCAATTGTAGTTGACCAAGCAACGGAAGAGGCAGGTAAATAGCGATTATGCACCAGATAAGCGGCGATGCCACCTCAGCTGCTGGAGCGGAGATGCTAAGGTGAGATTTCCTTAAAGTTTCGGAATATTTTCCAAACTACTTTTTGAGCTGCTTGTCAGCAATGAATTGCATAATTCTGGTGGCAAGCGAAAAGTACTTAAACGGTAAAAATTTATTTGAGAATAGTTGACCTGAATAAAATGGTTGGTTGTGTAAACTTTGTGGGTGTGAAAAGTTGTTTTGAAGGCAAATAATGTTTTTTAAAGAATATTGAGTTGTGTATTTACGTGTGCTTTGACTTGAATATCTTATGTGACATAACCAATTTTTTAATTTGTGAAAGCACCGCAACTTTTGGTGATGAGGCATCCCAATGAGCATATATAGGGTGTTTTTTAAAGAGCTTAAGAACTTAAAATGATAACACTAAACAGAAGAATTCCTGGAATGATGTTCTTTTTATTATGAGCATTTTTTTTTTTTTTTTGAAAATGATATCCGGAATGTCCGCAGCGGCTAGGAGTCGATTGTTAAGCGCTATGTATGGCAAGTAATGCCGTCTTGTTGAAACTCAATGGTATGCCTCAATAGCGCTCGCCGTTCATCTTAACGGCAGCTTCTACTCCCCGAAAGAAATAAGGACCGATGATTCCGTCAGTGCACTATGAACTTCGAGAACAGATTTTTTTTCTAAGTAAATTGCCGCAATTTCGAAGCATCGTTCTGGCGTTAAACGATTCATGACGACTTGCCAAAGCGCACTGAACAGAAATGTCAACACCTTTAGCCATTATCAGCTGTCAAACCATATTTATTGATATCGATAGTTCCCATGCAGATGCGGTTTTTCGCTAAAGTATTGTATTTAAGATACTCCCTCGGACAGCTGAATATGAAAATAATACGCGAAAAATTAAATAAGATGGATAAAACGTGTATTGCAAAAACTGAATGAGCTACTCCGGAAACTACGGTTTAAAATAAAGTTCTACTGTAGGTATAAGCCCTTCTTGTAGAACAAAAAAAATAGAGCTAACTACTCAGTTTTTTAATACAACTAACCCGAAAGTTACTTACATGACCTATAGTGACTATTTGACACTTTTTTTACATATTTTCAAATTTGTTTGATAGGATTTTCCAGATAGTATTGTAATAAAAAGATAGGTAATTTAATGTTGATTTTAAAAAAGTAAAACGGTGTCAAACCGTACCACAATTGAACTAGAGAATTGGATTTAAGTAATGCCATGTTGAGTACAATCAGGTTGGACACACTTTAAGGTTTGCCGAAATTTTTAGGATATTCAAACTTACTGATATTCTCCAAGAACAAGCGAAAACTTTGCCACTTCTCGCGTTAAACGTACCGCGAGATAGGAAATCGGCATTTTAGCTGTCCACATCGTCAATCGTTACTCTTTTTTTTAACGTCAGCACTTTTGAACATTTCTTTGCCATCAGTGCCTTACAAAGTAGGTTTACTTTTTCGATTAATACTATATACCCATCTCTATAGAGTTTTGGTTTCAGAATCCCCAGCTGGATGCAATCGCTTAAATATCTGCCCTCGAGCCACTGTACAGATGGTTCCATGTGTAGAAGTCCACGCAAGTGGGGAAAGTTACTGATCGCCATTCACTTGGGAGTGGCCAGGACGATTCTTCTGCATATGGTTCAAGCAGCTCACAACGGCCGGGATTAGCCCACGTATCCTCTGGGTAGCTTTCGAACACCCGTTCGGGAGTGAGCTAAAGTGAGAAGGCGAAACATTCCAGGATAGCTGGTTGTGCGTTGGGTTTGGGACCCACCACTTAAAAATCGCCCCCAATGAAAACTTTAAAAAAGCCTCGGATGAGACCTCCCTATACTGATGACGACCCCTGCAAACGAACTAAGGACTATGATTTGAGGGCATGCACCTGGAATGTCCGGTCCCTTAATGGGGAGGGTGCCTCTGCCCGGCTGGTTGATGTCCTCGTGAGAGTAAAGGCTGACATCACTGCCATCCAAGAGATGCGATGGACGGGGCAAGGAAAGAAAACCATAGGACCTTGCGACGTCTACTACAGCTGCCATGTAAAGGAGCGCAAATTCGGTGTCGGATTTGTTGTGGGAGAGAGACTTCGTCGCCAAGTACTGTCGTTCACTCCGGTGGACGAGCGTCTCGCAACAATCCGCATCAAAGCCCGTTTTTTTAACATATCGCTAATTTGCGCCCACGCCCCGACGGAAGAGAAGGACGATGCGACCAAAGATTCTTTCTATGAGCGCCTGGAACGTTCCTATGAGCGCTGCCCCCGCCACGACATAAAAATCGTGCTTGGCGACTTCAACGCCAGGGTGGGCAAGGAGGGAATTTTTGGTCCCACAGTCGGAAAATTCAGCCTACACAACGAAACATCCGGTAACGGACAGAGGCTGATCGACTTCGCCGGGGCCCGAAACATGGTAGTCTGCAGCACCAGATTCCAGCATAAAAAGATACACCAAGCTACCTGGCTGTCCCCTGATCGAAAAACGCGAAACCAGATCGATCATGTTGTGATAGATGGAAGACACGCTTCTAGTGTATTAGATGCACGTACGATCCGAGGACCCAACATTGACTCGGATCACTACCTTGTTGCAGCCAAACTGCGCACGCGCCTCTGTGCAGCAAAAAACGTGCATCTACCTACGCAAAGAATGTTCGACATCGAAAAGCTGCAATCACAACAGACAGCCAGAAGATTCGCCACTCGACTCTCACTCCTGCTCTCAGAGAGTACTGCCCAACAAACCGGCATCCACGAACAATGGAGCAACATTTCTCGTTCTCTACGTACCGCCGCCGAAGAAGAAATCGGATTCCGGCGAGCCCGAAAAAACAATTGGTACGACGAGGAATGTCATGCTGCCGCAGAAAGAAAGGATGCCGCCTATAGAGCCACGCTGCGATCGGGCGCAACGCGAGCCATGTGGGATCGCTACAGAGAGCTGAAAAAGGAAGAGAGACGTATTATCCGACAGAAGAAACGAGAGGCCGAAATACGTGAGTGCGAAGAGCTTGAGATGCTGGCCAACAGGAACAACGCCCGAAAATTCTACCAGAAAGTTCGGCGGCTTACAGAAGGTTTTAACACCGGGGCGTTTTCCTGTAAGAACAAAGACGGCGAACTGGTGACCGACGTACAGAGCAATCTTAAATTATGGAGGGAACACTTCTCGAACCTATTAAACAGTGACAGCTGCGCATGTCACCGAGAAAGTGAAGATCCCGATACCCCAATCGTTGACGACGGAATTGTCGTTCCGCTACCCGATCATGACGAGGTGAGAATAGCGATAACGCGGCTAAAGAACAACAAAGCTGCGGGCGCCGACGGACTGCCGGCTGAGCTATTCAAACATGGCGGCGAGGAGCTGGTAAGGTGCATGCATCAGCTCCTATGCAAAATATGGTCGGATGAAAGCATGCCTGCTGATTGGAATTTAAGTGTGCTCTGCCCAATCCATAAGAAGGGCGATCCTGCAATTTGTGCCAATTACCGCGGGATTAGTCTTCTAAATATCGCCTATAAGGTTCTAGCGAGCGTATTGTGTGAAAGGCTGAAGCCCACCGTCAACCAACTGATTGGACCTTATCAGTGTGGCTTCAGACCTGGAAAGTCTACCATCGACCAAATATTCTCAATACGCCAAATCTTGGAAAAGACCCATGAAAGGAGAATCGACACACACCATCTTTTCGTCGACTTCAAAGCTGCATTCGACAGTACGGAAAGGAGTTACCTGTATGCCGCGATGTCTGAATTTGGTATCCCCGCAAAACTAATACGGCTATGTAAGATAACGTTGCTCAACACCAACAGTGCCGTCAGAATTGGAAAGGACCTCTCCGAGCCGTTTGATACCAAACGAGGTTTCAGACAGGGTGACTCCCTGTCGTGTGACTTCTTTAACCTGATGTTGGAGAGCATCGTGCGAGCCGCAGAACTTAATCGCTCAGGCACAATTTTTTATAAGAGCGTATAATTGCTGGCGTATGCCGATGATATTGACATCATCGGCCTTAACAACCGCGCTGTTAGTTCTGCCTTCTCCAAACTGGATAAAGAGGCAAAGCGAATGGGTCTGGTGGTGAACGAGGACAAAACGAAGTACCTCCTGTCTTCAAACAAACAGTCGGCGCACTCGCGTATCGGCACCCACGTCACTGTTGACAGTTATAATTTTGAGGTTGTAAAAGACTTCGTCTATTTAGGAACCAGCATTAACACCGATAACAATGTCAGCCTTGAAATCCAACGTAGAATCTCTCTTGCCAACAAGTGCTACTTTGGACTAAGTAGGCAATTGAGTAGTAAAGTCCTCTCTCGACGAACAAAACTAATAGAACTATGAACAAGTTCGTGCGGTTTTACAACAGATGGCGTAACTTGATTATTATTCCATCGATCCACATTTCCAAACATTCATTGGAGAGCTACTGTCGTAAGGCACAAACGTCAGTATAAGTTTTTTATTTGAAGCGTAAACAACAATATTTTTACCACACTTGAAAATGTCGAATTTCGTGCCAAATAATGTGTTTTTGCGGGGAATTCTTCTTCATTATTTTAATATGAAGAAAAAAGCAGCCGAAAGTCATCGTATCTTGGTGGAAGTTTATGGTGAGCATGCTCTATCTGAGCGAACGTGCCAGAAGTGGTTTGAACGCTTTAAAAGTGGTGATTTTGGCTTGGAAGACGAAGAACGCGAGGGTGCGCCGCCAAAGTTCATGGATACCGAATTGGAGGAATTGCTCGATCAAGATCCGGCTCAAACGCAAGAAGAGGTTGCAAAAACTTTGGGAGTTGATCAATCAACCATTTCCAAACGTTTAAAAGCCATGGGAATGATCCGAAAGGTAGGCCATTGGGTGCCGTATGAATTGAAGCCAAGAGACGTTGAACGCCGTTTTATGGCATGCGAACAACTGCTTCAACGGCACAAAAGAAAGGGTTTTTTGCATCGAATTGTGACTGGCGATGAAAAGTGGGTCCATTACGACAATCCAAAACGTCGGGCAACGTATGGATACCCTGGCCATGCTTCAACATCGACGTCGGCGCAGAATATTCATGGCCTGAAGGTTATGCTGTGTATCTGGTGGGACCAGCTGGGTGTTGTGTATTATGAGCTACTGAAACCGAATGAAACGATTACGGGGGATGTCTACCGACGACAATTGATGCGTTTGAGCCGAGCACTGCGAGAAAAACGGCCGCAATACGCCGATAGACACGACAAAGTTATTTTGCAACATGACAATGCTCGGCCACATGTTGCACAAGTGGTCAAAACATACTTAGAAACGCTCAAATGGGATGTCCTACCCCACCCGCCGTATAGTCCAGACCTTGCGCCATCCGATTACTATCTCTTCCGATCGATGCAACATGGCCTGGCTGACCAGCACTTCCGTAATTACGATGAAGTCAAAAAATGGATCGATTCGTGGATTGCGGCAAAACCGACCGAATTTTTCACAAAGGGAATCCGTGAATTGCCAGAAAGATGGGAAAAAGTAGTAGTAAGCGATGGACAATATTTTGAATATTAATAAATCAATAAAGTTTCAAATTTCGAAAAAAAACCGCACGAACTTATTCTTAGTCCTATTAACACTCTACAAGACTCTCATCATGCCCGTCCTAACGTATGGCGCAGAAGCTTGGACGATGACAACATCCGATGAAGCGACGCTTGGAGTGTTCGAGAGAAAGATTCTGCGTAAGATTTTTGGACCTTTGCACGTTGGCAACAGCGAATATCGCAGACGATGGAACGATGAGCTGTATGAGCTTTACGACGACATAGACATAGCGCAGCGAATAAAGATCCAGCGGATTTGAAAGTATTCGATGCGGTACCAGCTGGTGGTAGCAGAGGAAGAGGGCGGCCTCCTCTGCGTTGGAAAGATCAGGTGGAGAAGGACTTGGCTTCACTTGGTGTGTCCAACTGGCGCCGGTTAGCACGAGAAAGAAACGACTGGCGCGCTTTGTTAAACTCGGCCAAAATCGCGTAAGCGGTTATAGCGCCAATTAAGAAGAGAAGAAGAGCCACTGTACATCAAGCTTTCCAAAATGGTATAACACTTTAAAATCACGAAAAATTGAAGGTTCAGCAGGGCTTGCAAAGTTTAGTGTCCCTCACAAGCACAACATCTGCTATTGCACTGAGAATCGGTTAATACAACCTTTGACTACTACTGACATACATAATTCCGCTTTTTTGAAGGATATGCTTCTTAATTAAAATATGCATCTATTCGAAAAGTATAAGGCTCTGCTCGAAAATATTAAGAATATGGTCAATAGTCGACATGCAATTTCAGCGCACGTTATAGAAATGGGCATAAACCAGTCGTTTGGACATATAATATTTTCTGCCAAAACTAAGACATGTAATATAATGTGGGCGGATATTCTATCTATGAGCGGTCGATTATACAGGATGGTGGTTCTTTTTCGCGGTACGAAATTAATCGCTTAACGTTTTAACAATATTGGGAAATATTCTAAATTTATTTTAAAACTCAATGCTATGTAGCTCAAGTAGTCCGTTTATTGATAATAAGTCAAAAATCATCTTTTATAACGAAGCACATTTTCATCTCGGCGGCTAAGTCAGCAAACAAAACTGCTGCATCTGGGCATCGGAAAACCCGCATGTAATCATCGAGAAGACAATGCATCTTCAAAGAGCGACAGTTTGGTGTGGATCTGAGAACCAATGATGCCATCCTATTTCCTTTGAAAATGCTGCTGGACACGACATTTCGGTCAGCGTTGAGTGCTACAGAGGCATGCCAAATGATTTTTTGTGGCCGGAAATTAAATACATGGACTGGGACGATCTTTGGATAAGGCGGAATGTCACACAGCTCAAGTCACATCAGCCATATCGGCAATGTTAATTGGTCATCCCGGCGGTGCGATTTGACGCCATTCGATTTCTTTGTGGGGTGTGGTGAAGTACGACGAAATGCCCAAACGTAAGCTCTAAGGGAGAGGATCGATCTTGTGAAATTAGTTTTTTTTTTATAAGAATAAGTAAATTCCTGCCTGATGCATTTTAAAAAACTATCGGTGATAACTTTTTTGGAATTGGCAAATTTTTGTTCTAAATATTTAGAATAAACTGTTTAGCTGCTTGCCGAAGGTAGGATAGACTAAGCACTTCCGTGCAATTTTGATCGACCTAGAGAAGGTTGCGTATACTATTCGCTTGGTCGCATTAGTTAATTGTTCCTGGAAAAAACAGGCACTGCTTTCATCTCGTATCTGCAGAACCAGTAACACAGTCTAACTTGCGTGGCCGGGGTGACACGGAACTTTAAATGATAGTAAGAACTATATATATATAATTGGCGCGTTCACCCTTTTTGGGTGTTTGGCCGAGCTCCTCCTCCTATTTGTGGTGTGATGTTGTTCCACAAATGGAGGGACCTACAGTTTCAAGCCGACTCCGAACGGCAGATATTTTTATGAAGAGCTTTTTCATGGCAGAAATACACTCGAAGGTTTGCCATTGCCTGCCGAGAGGCGACCGCTATTAGAAAAATGTTTTTCTTAAATTTGGTGTTTCACCGAGATTCGAACCAACGTTCTCTCTGTGAATTCCGAATGGTAGTCACGCACCAACCCATTCGGCTACGGCGGCCAGGACAAAACGGACAGACCACTCCAGGATCAGACAGTGTACAGACAGGCAATTAACGACATTCATCGGGAGACCCTTACCGTTATCGGAGTCCAACCACCACCTATCGCAGACGAAGAGCTCCAGCTTCCCCGAGAGTCCCGCGTAATCTTGGCACAATTACGTTCTGGATACTGTAGCAGGCTAAACTCCTACCTATCCAGAATCGACCCCGACATACTAAACATATGTCCAGCATGTGAAGGTATCCCACACGACACTAACCACCTCTTCACATGCCCCATCAAACCCACTCATCTAACACCTCTCTCCCTCTGGACCCAACCCGTCGAAACTGCCAGTTTCCTGGGCCTACCGTTAGATGAGCTAGACGAAGACGACCGGTAATTACACTACACTGACAGGGTGAAGATACTGCTACAACAACAACAACAACAACAGCTACGGCGGCCGCCATCTACAGGTATGTTTCTACATATGTGCAGGTCACATTGTTAAGTAAATAATAAATGTTTCTAATAAAGAAGTCACAATAAGAAATATTTCAATAACAAAAAATTTACAACAGGAGTTGCATACATAAACAATCAATTTTGCATTATTAGAAGCCAGAATGAGTGAATGAACAAAATTAATGTAACAAATGAATCGATAAGCTGACCAACGACAGACAGACCGTAATTAAAATATGCATTTATGTTGCATTTGACAGGCAATGTTATCTGATTGAATTATATTTTGATGGCTTGTTTACTTATTTGCATTTGTAATGTTTATCGGGAGGTGATAAATAAAACAATGTTAAGCAGCTGAATCGAAGTTATTGATGTGAAAATAAAAGGAATGGCGAGGTATTGAATAATATCGTCTGAAGCGGAGTTGTTGCTATTTTTTATATAATTTTTTCGTTGTCTCTAACAGATTTTAAATTTTTGGCCAATAGAAGTCCAAAAAAGTAAATTGGGTGCAAAACGTTTCAATTGAGTTGCGAGCTTTTACACTTTTTTTCTGATCACTAAACTTCTGTTAAGGGTGTGAGGTTACTGAGCGCAATAAGGCTTGCACGACACAGGCACTAAATGTTATCCCTCACCTGGCTACTATTGATTTGCATCTGAAAAAAGTGGCGGTGTACTCGGCAGTAAAGAACAGGGCGCCAAGCGTGTGAATCAATCTGAAATAATATACTGGGAACAGACGAGCACGCGGACTATATGACAGCCACTCTAATCCAGTGAGAAGGAGCTGGTTAGACATACAAAGTGTAAATTAACAAGATAGGCTCAGCAAACCTATTGTCGAGCGAAGATAACACATCTATTAAATAGACTGAATTAACACGTATTTAGAATTGTATCAAACAGTGAAGACTTGATGGAAGAGAGAGGTGTAACTATAAACAGCGTTGCCAAAACATTTTGGCGATTGGGGGATAAAGTCGTAGTTTTATAAAAAATTGTCCCTTTCCTTTTTTTTTTATTGTAAAAGTATATAACTACAAATTTTATTATGTACTAAATAGTATTACTACTATATACATACACATGTATTTATAATAAATTAAGTAAGGTGTGTATAAAACTACATATACAAATTTCAATTATAAATCTTAATTCTTATACTTAGATGGTTTCATATTTTCTGCGAATCGATCCAATTCAGTTTACAACAGAAACACTTATTTACCTATAGGAAGCCTTGTGTAAATACAGGGTGGGCCATATAGCGTTTTCTTTTTGAACCACCTATTTTTTGAGAATGGTAACACAAATGACATGTCAAATGTGTTCATAATTTACTTAAAGGTTTGACATTTACGAAATGGGACGCTATATGCTTGAACAAAATTGGGAAATATTGAAAACCTATTTCCAAAGTGGTGAGTCTTCTACTCAAACTGTGAGAAATTTGAAAAAAAAAATTCCAAAAAAAAGATTTGCCAAGACAGTTTGTGGATCAATTTGTTAATCTTCGTGAAAGTGGATTATTAATGGATAAAACAACACGTGAACGTGCTCCTACAGTGCGTACACCCGAAAACATAACTGCTGTAGCCGAAAATGTGCGTGAACATCCAACAACCTCAACCCATCATCGTTCTCAAGAATTGAAAATTTCACGCACTTCTTTGAGGAGAATTTTGCATAAAGACCTCGGTATGAAGGCTTATAAAGTTCAATTGATGCAAGAACTGAAGCCTAATGACCATCCAATGCGTTTTCGGTTCGCTCAATGGGCGGAAAATCGTTTGATCGAAGATGAGCATTTTTACCGAAAAATCATCTTTTCTGATGAAGCTCATTTTCACATCGTTGGATAGGTCAACAAGCAAAATTGTCAGATTTGGAGCTCAGAAAATCCACATGTTACTGTAGAGAAGCAAATGCATCCACAACGAGTCACTGTTTGGTACGGTTTTTGGTCTGGCGGCATCATTGGGTCATTTTTTTTTCGAAAATTTTTTTTTATATCCGATACAAAAAGCAAATTTTACATGGCCCACCCTATATTATACCCTCTAAAGTTCCACTCTACAGCGTATTTCTGTTTTTAGATTTGTTTAAATTCACTTTTGAGAAAATTCGTTCAACATTTGCAGATTAACTGAGAAGGCACAACAAATCTGATACAATTTTTAAGGCCGAACCGAACCGAACATTTTCAAGAGACCAGGTAATAAATTATGCATATAATAATTATTTAATACTCATAATTGAATATTTATATCGTAATGTAGAAATGCATTTTCACCTTGCAAGCCACACCGTCTATCGGCATACATACGAGCAGATCTGACCTGCAACACTGAACAATCGCCCACTCGACAAACTCGATGAAGAGGAGATAGACAGGTATTTCAAAGCAATTTTACAACTGAAAACATCGATACGATTTATATATGTATATTAGGCCGGGTCGATTTGTAGGGAAGCAAAAAAATCGCCCATTTCTCTGTGAAAATCATATTCTAGGGATCAAAATAAGAAACTTTGCCGAAGGAACCATACCTCTAAAACGAATTCTGATGTCCCCCAATATGGGTCGAACTTTTTAGTTTCTTTTCTCATGTAAAGGCTAAAAATGCTGATATTTTGAAATGATTGTATGGGGAACCCCCCAGGGGGTTCCAGGGGGTGTGCCACTGGCATGGGTGGATCGGCCGTCTAAAGTTAGTGGGGGTCGGTCATACATTTGGACTCGATTGGAGCACTCTAAATGGGTCAAAGTGGGATTTTTCGTTCGACCCAAGTTGGGGGACATCAGAATTCATTTTAGGGGTATAGTTCCTTCGGCAAAGCTTCTTATTTTGATCCCTAGAATACGATTTTCACAGAGCAATGAGCGATTTTTAAATCGACCCGCCCTAATGTATGTATGTATATATATACTTTTTTTTTTGTAATATATTCCTGAAAATAATATCGCAATCATGTATAATATAGGTATATACATCTATAAGTATATTTGTATAACGATTTTTGTGGTATGTTGTAGGCATACATACATACATATTTAGCAAGTAAAGAGCTTTAAAAAAAGCTTTTTCAAAATAAAAATTCTGCAAAATAATTGCAGGAGCAATCATGCGAATGTAATTTCTGGTTTCCAAACATTGAATTTAATGTTAATTTTCTTAAAATACTCTCTACCTGATCAAACTGCGAAAATCGACTTGTGATTTATTTTTTTTAAAAATGTATAGGCGTTTGTTGAAAATAAAAACTAACAAAGTTGGTTCCGAGAAGCTAACATACACACACACATATAGCGCAGCGTCGTATGATGTGAGTGCTCTCCGCGAATTTTGATGTGAATTCTGCCTCCACGGTAAAAAATACAACCAAAATTAAAACCAACGAATCCAGTTTTAGTTTCAGCGAATGAATAAGCTTATTTCTTAATGGCTTATTCATTGTCTACCAAAAGTGTATTTCTTCATTCGTTTTGTTAAACTCTTTTAAATTCGTTTTCATATTTCGCCAACGGCCATCTGAGTTGTCTTTTGTAAGAGCCTGATAATATGATACTTTATGTATGTATATGTATGTAAATATATTCACATGGTGTGTAAAGTATGTGCTAGGGATGTGACTCACTCCGAAATATCGTTGTTTTCAAGTTGGATCATGCTTTTCACAAAAATCGATAAATCTGTATTTGCAAATCCTGAATTTTAAGCCGTTAGTGCGTGGAATTAAGATATACATTTTTATTTGTATACATTTCCTTGTGAAAAATGGCTTAACATCTGAGTGATCCGGAACCGAAATGTACACTTGTGCTCACACAATTAAGTCACTTTATTTTTTTACAATTTTCGCAATAGTTTTTATTAATCTGTTTTTCGTTAATCTTTTATGAAAATATGGATTATAAATCAAAGTTTCAAACTTCGTATGAAATTCACCAAAGTTTCAAAAAGGCAGCCATACAAATTTTCAATTTTTTAATCAGAATCGTTAGAAAAATTCTGGGTGCGCAGTTTCATAACTATCTATTTCAATTTTAATATAGAAATGAGAAACTTTGCTGTATATGGTGACAGTTTTTGATATCCTATGAAAAAAAATGAAATGTCAGTAGACTTGCAATGATGAAAATCAAAAGCAATGTTATTTATAAATAGTTAAAGTATGAAATGGGATTATTTGACCTTTATAAAGTTATATGGCGGAAGATCGAATAAGTACTGAGACAAAAATAGCAGTGACCAAGGGTCACGGCCTTTGCAAATTCTTTTCGTATTCGTGAAAACACGTGACTTTTGTCAATTATAATTGCATACTTACATATATAGCCAAGATTCAATATAAGTATGCACAAAAAACAGATGTAAACACATTTTTGTCGCGCAGTGCAATATAGTGAATAAGAGTAAATTTGATTCTTCGTGAAACATTCAACTGCTGGTACTTTTTTTTAGAGCATTTAACATTTCAGATTTTTTATATATATATTTCTTTTAATTTAAAATAAAATAGTTGAAATAAATATTTCTTTATTGAGGTTTTTTTTTTAATTTTCCCATTGAGTAAACTTTGCAATATTATACGGATAGTTTTAAGCAAAATAAATATCGAAAATGAATTTCTCGTACCTAAAAACTTTAAACAAAGATTTTCTCCCAAACAAAAATATTAATAACCAAAATTAAGATTAAGGAGGTTCGAAATCCGTTTTAGAGCTTCCATGGACTTTTTTATCCAGAATTGTCAGTAGAATACTTTGGTTAACGAAACAATGTCGGTTATATCTTTTAAGATCAAATTGACCCGCCCTATCGAAATGCAAAATACCATTACTAATAAAATTATTTTTTGCTGTGGAAACTAAAAACGTGTTTGGTAATTTTTCATAAAATAGCAAAACCGTACTAGCTTCTAATAATGAAAACGATGTGGTGACTTGTAATTCGATGAAATGCGTCATAATCAATCAAAAAGTCTGTTTTGCATTTTTTTTTTTTGTTACGGCCTTTGATTTCAGGTGCCGATGTATATAAACAAACAAAAATATCTGAAAACTCTATGTAAATATTAATAAATAAAAACAAAATTAATTGGCAATAAAAAGAAATAAAATTGTAATTTTCTTTAACTTTAACGACATCAAAAAATGGAAATGATAGCAATGGGCTTTTACTCAAAAAAAAAACAGAAAAAATGCGATTTCGGTTGCTGGGGCAAAAAGTTTAAAACCTCATTAAAAAATCGATGTGTACAAGTATATGCCTATTAGGGCGGGTCGATTTAAAAATCACCCATTGCTCTGTCAAAATCGTATTCTAAGGATTAAAATAAGAAACTTTGCCGAAGGAACCATACCTCTAAAACGAATTCTGATGTCCCCCAATTTGGGTCGAACTTTTGGGTAGGGGCAAATTTTGAAAAATCCCACTTTGACCCATTTAGAGTGCTCCAATCGAGTCCAAATGTATGACCGACCCCCACTAACTTTGGACGGCCAATCCACCCATGCCAGTGGCACACCCCGTGGAACTCCCCTGAGGGGTTCCCCATACAATCATTTCAAAATATCACCATTTTTGGCCTTTAC
The DNA here is from genome assembly GCF_028408465.1 of Anastrepha ludens. NCBI lineage: Eukaryota > Metazoa > Arthropoda > Insecta > Diptera > Tephritidae > Anastrepha > Anastrepha ludens. The sequence goes on from NC_071502.1 coordinate 78,606,380, forward strand.
GAGTACATGAAAAAATCAGCTAAATGGCTATGTTTTTTCTTTATTTTTATTTATTTATAATAATATTTATTATTTATTTATAATAATATCTATTTTTTCTCTTAAGAAATTTATTTAGTCAGAACATATGTAAATGACAAAATTAATTTAAGTGAGTTATAGAAAAGAAACTAAAAAGTTTGACCCAAATTGGGGGACATCAGAATTCGTTTTAGAGGTATGGTTCCTTCGGCAAAGTTTCTTATTTTGATCCCTAGAATATGATTTTCACAGAGCAGTGGGCGATTTTTTTGCCTCCCCACGAATCGGCCCGGCCTAATGCATATGTATGCACATATATGATATGCAATTTATGGAAAACTTATACTTGTGCAAATTGCTACCTACATACGCATTGTACATATGTATATGTATGTGCATTTACATTCTATCATTTTATTTGTATTCTCGCATCTTTCGAATCTCACAGCTTTATAAGCTTTTAATGTCCGAGCTGTGATTTAACAGCAAGCTGTTGTGGGATTTGTTGTGTAGTGCTAACTTTTCTAGCCTATTAGACTCACCAGCATACCTACATATATCTGTGCGTATTAATGCAAACATATGATTGCTTTTCGCTGGCGTATTATGGTGTGTAAATATATTTATATGTAAATATTTATGTATATTGCACCCTTGAAAAATTAACACTTAGCCTCTTGAGTTATTTAATGCAATGGGATTTAACTAAAACAGGTTTTTATGAACTTAAATAAGTACGCACATATTGATGCATGTATGTATGCATATACAAAACGTATGTGTGTATATTAGGGTGTTCACATTTAACAAAAAAATTCCGGAGTTAAAAAATTGTTTAGGTTTTAAGACTTCTCGTCTATGCTGTCTAATTTGAAATGATTAAATGTGAAATAATTAATTTTTCTCCTTACAATGAAGTTTACTTTTAATATTAAGAGTGTAGCTTGCCGAAATATTTGAGCAATCATTAATTTATTAAAACAAAAAAATCACCTCCATGCAATAGAATACTTTGCCTTCGTATCTTTGGTCTCTGAATTAAAATATCAACCAAAGCTCACACAAATTTATTGCAACTTGTTATATGTAATAATTAGATATTGACATTTGGCTTGCCTTGCGGTATTTCCCACACTTGTGTGTATTTATGTGCATATAACACATTTGCATGCCAGAATTCATTTACTGCAGTTAGTCATAAGCGAACAATTAAAAATCAGTGAATACTTAATTACCACAGTGGCAAATAGGTCACACCAATGCCCTCTTTATCACACACATTCATAATCAGCAGGGCGTAGCATTACGATTTGCCAAACAAAGGTTTTTGAAAAAAGTCCTACGTCGCACACATTTGGTCGCTTTTTCCTAACAAACAAAGAGTGTTTGTTCGTCTATCTTAAGGAAGTAACATCTGAGGCACTTCTAAACGTTAGTTGGAAGATTCGTAGATATTTTATAAATTCATAAATTCCACTACTATCGCATACTTATTTTTTGAACGAGCATAGAGAAGACAATTTGTCTTTGTGGGAACAAAATTCAAAACGCACGAAAAAATTACTGAATATTAGAATACTACAATTAAGACGCGGTAGTCGAAGGAGTTTGGGTATGACCCCCTTTCGGTAGGGTCGGGTTCAAACCCCTCTATAGGTATGCGACACATCATGATAGAAAAGGTCTTTCTGAACCGCTTTCAAACCACTGAATACATATCTGCATGAAAAAGCTATAAAAAATGAACGGACATTCATAAAAATTAAAAAAAAATAAATATGTGTTCATATGTATTTGCAATTTAAAAAAAAAGCTAAAAATAAAACAAAACAGTAGTTACTTTCGGTAAGAAGATAGCGTGAATGGAGATAGTTATAACTTCCGGATGAAATTCAACTGCTTGAAGTTAACTTTTCGCCACGCCTCCATTAATAAATGTTAGCTGAATAATGGTAACTTTTTTAAAGAATTTCCAGAAAAACATGAATAAACTGACAAAATTCACCTTTATATTTTGGTTCTAGACATTTACTTTTATTTACCGATATAACTACTCTTAAATTACTACCATTATCATTTTTTATTGAGGTCCTAAAACCCAAACACCCAGAAAAATAATAGCAATTTATTTGTGACTACCTTAAAAGAGTTAGATGTGGAAAAATAATGCGCACACACTTTTCTTCCGAACGCAATTGCAAATGCTTTCAATATTTTTACTTTCGGTGTAAACTAGCACAAAAGATACCATAGACACTTCTTTAGAGTTGCATTTTCTGATAGGAGAATAACTCAAAATTTATAATTACAATATTTTGTGAAACCTAAAAGCTACGCGGGGCCTTAGCAGTAGAAATCCATACCTGTATGCAGGCCTGACGAGAGGGGAGGGGCGATCAGGTACTTTTTCCCCCGGGCCCGGAGTTTTCAGAGGGGCCCGGACTCGAGGGTAATTCCAAGAAATTTCCTGCTTGAAAAAATATAGTAAATAATACTTCTACCAGAGTTCCGTCACAGACTTTTTTCGGTGTCACCATATCGAATGTTATGATCACGATTACGAAGAATAAATTTAATATGGTGATACAAAAGTGTATATTATTGAGCTCTTATTAAAATGAAACATTTTATGCTACTGATTTATAAGATAATTAATAATTATAGTGATGATTAGATTAAATTTAGATAGTTGTATTTTAAATGAAGACCAATTTTGAAACGTAGCTATTCTTGAAAGCAATTTGTCCTTACGTTGATAGGGAATTAAATGTAGAGATAGCAATAATACTTTTTATAGACTAGAAATTTTTGATTTTTCACTGGGTATGTTATTATACCTATAAATAATTGTTTAAATTCGTTTCCCCAGTCAATTTCACACTTTTATTTTATTTTTTTATGTTTCGGCAACTAATGCGTGGCCCCTTTCAAGAAAAGTTTGCTGTATGAAATAACGTTACATTCTGGTAATCTTGTCAATTATTTTGAGTTTAAAACAAATACGTTCTGAACAAGTGAACACTTTTCGCATTTTAGATACTTCATAAAACAAGTTATTTTGAATATTTATGACAATCCAGTGTACATAAACATATCGTCAACATTGCCATCAAGCCGAAAGAAGAAACGTAATGATGAAGAACCTGAGAATTCAGCGGAAAATATGACCGCCGAAGAAATTGATTTCCAGAGGAACACATTTCTCGTCATCATGGACTCAGTTATCACTGGTATTGAAAATCGGTTTACTGCAATTAAAAACATAAACAACATTTCCTCATTCCTGTGGCTATTTCCTAAAATTGAAAAGGCAGAACTTCAGACAGCAGCTCTTAATTTTGCTAGAAAATACCCTTCTGATGTGTCGGAAGAAATCTCAATTGAGATGTGTCACTTGAAGAGTGTGTACAAGGCGAATTTTACTGGAATTTCGGAATGTTGTATGTCTCCGTTCGACTTGTTGAATGCCATCACAGCTAAAAACTTGGATACTCTGTTCCCGAACATCTGCATTGCTTTGCGAATATTCTGCACCCTGCCAGTATCGGTTGCCGGCGCCGAAAGATCGTTCAGCGCTTTATCAATCGTTATCATCGTTCTTGTTCAACTCAGAGTCGAGTAACAGGATTGGCAACTTTGTATTTGGAATCTGAGTTAGCAAGGAAACTCAACTTCGATGATATTATAAGAGCTTTTGCCTCAGCTAAAGCAAGAAAAGCAAAATTCTAAGCATCGTGGCAGTCATTTTCAAATATTTGTAAGGCTCACAAAATGAATAAAAAATTTTAACTTTTTTCAGCTGCGTTTTTTATTTCAGATCTGCTGAAGAGTTTTCTAAAATTCATTTTAATCAATATTTCATAATTAATTCTATCAAACATTTTATCAATGAGTTTTTCAATGTTTAAATGTTGTATCACTATAACATAATACGCATTTTGATAAATAAAAAAAATTTGAAGGGGCCCGCATCTCAAGTTTCTCCCGGGGCCCGAATACTCTCTCCACGGCCCTGCCTGTATGATATAAAGTGAAGTGAATCAGATAAGGTAATTGGGAAAGTCGATCACATGGAGCCAGTAAAAATCAGCAAACAATATTGGCATAGCAAAGTCCATTCACATGCAGCAATCAGGTTAAGATAAGGCCTCTATAATGCCTCGATTTTAAGTGGTTTTAGATTTGCTATCCTATTATCAATATCCCAGGAAGGAACACAATGTTCGAAAAGAAAATTTCCCAGAAGATTCACGGGCAGTTGAGTATTGCAGCGGTGAGGACGACGATCGATTCGATTACATTGATTTAGTCTTTTAAATTTAACAATTCTGCGTGATATAGAGGCTGTCCGGAATCTACATATATGGGCCCAAGAAAAATTATTTAATAATATCAACAGTTTACAGCAACAAAAAGCGAAAGAACATGACCAACCAATTTCCATGTAAAATCCGTCGCGAAATCCTATTGTCATTTAAATTTTGGTACCTTCATTCTTGCTGTACTGGCAAATTTGGTTTTAAAAATATTACTAATAAGTAGTTTTATAATTAAATGTTTTTATGATAAGTAACTTGTTAGTCGAAAACCAACTGATGATACACAAAAATCTATTCTGCGTTCACCACTTAAAACTTTACTAAGTATCGCCATTGCCAAAAATTATATTTTAATTCTTATGTGAATAACTTTTGTATTCATTGGACGATTTTTTTTGCTTTTCATTTACATCTTAAATTTTTTGTAGGTATGTTAAGCCGCCGTAGCCGAATGGTGACGCGGTGAAACACCAAAATTAAGATAAAGTTTTTTCTATTTCTTCCATGAAAAAGCTGCTTATAAAAAATATCTGCCGTTCGAAGTCAGCTTGAAACTGTAGGTCCCTACATTTGTGGAACAACATCAAGACACATGCCACAAATAAAAGAAGGAGCTTGGCTAAACACCCAAAAAAGGTATACGCGCCAATTATATATATAATGATAAAAAAATGGTTTCCAAAAATCATTTTACTTTGTATGTTGCTTTTATTTATAAGCCTTTAACTTGAGGTATTATTTGCTTTGATCCGTTTGCGAAAATTCTTTCGTTCTTCTCCGCAATTCACCCACCATACAAATTTTTCGCAATACTTAAAGAAGTCCTCTCAATTACCATTGAACTGATCGGAAAGTTAGTTTAAAGTCGACAGACAAGCCATTCTTCGATTCTCTGGTTTGTGCTCATAAGCAATAATTATTATTTGTTTTTTTTTTCTTGAGAAAAAATATCGATTATGTTTGTTTGGAAATAAAATTTAATATTTCATGACTGAAAACTCCATAAATAAGACAAGAATTTTCCATTCATTTAATCTTAGTACTGATCGGCATAATAAAAGATAAAACTGAAGAAAATTTAAAACTTCTTCGACTTTTAGCTTAAACTGTTTCACTTTCCAGAGATTTTTCGTTAAAAAATCTCGGGGAAATCATTAGTTTTGAACAAAAACAAAAACGAAAAAATGTTTACTGTTAAATAAATAAATAATAAGCACCAGTCTATCCATATTCTTGATCAAACAAATGGAAATTAAGAAAATAGAATACTAGTATTTTTTGAGTGCAAACATGTCAAATAAATTGAACTAAGAAAAAAAAATAATAAAAAATAATTTAAAACTAAAAAAAGTATTATTGATAAAAAAAGTTGCGATCAAAAACTATTAAGTTTCAATTCATATTTTTAAATTCAGAATGATTGCGATTACTGTTATAAATACTTGCACTGTAATCGACATAGGTGCGGTGTTGCTTTGATTCGGCGCAAGCTCCCCATGGGGCATTACAAAGGGCCATGTATCAGAGTGTATTTTATAGCGGAAAACCATCATAGCCTAACCCCACCTAATCTGTTTCGCTTCTTAACGCGTTTCTTATAGCTGCGATTAAAATGTTATATGCAGCCACTTTAATGCAATTAGTAAAAGTTATTATGGGATTTGCCACCTTCTTTCAGTTACCGCACCTTTGAGTATTTACTACACAAATTACAAACTAATGAAATTAAGTTTATTCACTCATGGCTTGGAAATCGGCTCATTCAATTGGATTGTATTTAACCAATTTAAACATATTATTATCACAATCGACATCAGGTAGACATGCAAAACACACCGCAATTACAAACTGAATAAACCGCATAAACAGCATCAGCAGAAACACAGCAGAAATACGCAACTTATGCGGGATTATACTCGTACGAGTATCTACCAATTTGTTAGCTATTGTTGTGTGTGCAAGTAAACTAATATGACTTCGTGCATTGTAGGTTAGTAGATACACGGGATTCGTAAGGAAGTTTTCGTTTGAAAGATAAGTCCACGGTAGAAAATCAATTTTCTTTCAGTGCGTGTGGGAGCTATTAGCTACTCTGCTCGGTTAATGAAAAGCCTTTAAGGCAAAGAAACAACAAATTATAGCTATAACTGCTCAGCTCGTAGACAACTTGCTTAAAACAGTGCTTCGAATTAAATGTTTATGAGGATAGTATAAAAATTTAGCTTATTGTGAATACTCAATAATCACAACCGCAAATAAAAACGTATTAATTACTAAGTTGCCCATATTTATATTTTATAGTTTCTGTATTTACTAGTTTTCTTATTTGTTTACATACCTGCAGGCTCTTCGTGTCTGTACATAGAAAATATTATAAAAAAATACCAGTCTAACGTTTAGACGCGATAGAAGTGAAACCGTCCGTAAAACAAACTGAGAGAGAATGAGACGAAAGCAGCATTAGGAGCGGGATAATTATAGGTTCATTATAATATTGCTATAAAGTTCATATTTTATTTTTTTTATTTTATTATTATTCATCCTCAATGTTTTCAATTTCAACAAATGATACTAAAATATGATACAAATGCTTTGGTTTCGATGTTGTCAACATATCTTTGAAATACCGCGTCAATTGTTGTTCGTGTTGTCGATTCAGTGCGATTGTTACACATTTTTAAATTGAATGTTGTATTGAGAAAGTCAATTAAAGGAACCGCTGTGTCCAATGCAAAATTTACGTTAAAATCGCCACTTAAAATCATTGGAACTTTATCGTAACCTTTTCTAAGTACCAGCGATACTTCTGGTGTATACTTTATTAAATTTTCGTGAATGAATTCCGTGATGCTATTTATTGATTGATTCGGTGAAATATAAATTGCCACAATTAAAACTGTTTTTCCATTGCTCAATCTGGTTTCGCATGCACATATTTCTCCCACTTTAGAGAGCTGAACAGACAGTGATTCTAGTTGCTCTGCATTCAGATCTATCTGTGGAGTTACAATACGAGCACCGTCATTTTGATTGTGGTATATTGCAACACCGCCTGCAATTGCAGTAAATATTTAAAAATGAAAATATTTACGAATATAAAAATACGGACGCAATACAACACACGCGGTTGCTATTATGAGCGTCGTAACGCGTATATTACACAGACGTACTAACATACACACAAACATTCGTAGGACGCTTGGTCTAAGAAAGTATTAGGTAGTGTAGTATAGGTATACATAATGCTTTCTCGCTCACCGTGGCTTCATAATACGCAGCCGCGCACACATACGTACTAACATACATACAAACATACATACGTATGACGCTTGAACTAAACAACAAAGCAATTAATAGGCAGTGTAGTATACATACTACAATACTCACTATACAAGCGTGGCTCAGCAGTACGCAGCCACACGTAGCCAAGAGTGTCGCTTTTTCGCTTCATCGAGTCTCAAATCACTCCCAACGATTCTAAAGAAGTTTTCACTTCAAAAAATAATGGTGGATGATATAAGAATTTTATAATAAAAAAAATTATAGAACCAGTTTTAAAAACTTTGTCTGTTAGATAGTTTAAATTCAGTAATCTCCAGGAAAGATGAACCGAATTTTACGGGTTTTCACTGACAGGTGAAGCGGTTTTCAGAGCAGTTTATAGACTTGGCTACCTTTTATCCAGGAAGTATTTGAAACTACTTCCAAAAATCTTATTCACAATCTTATTTGCTTTGTATCCAAATATGTCGTTTCTTATGTATTTTAGGTTGATGAAAATAAATGCATATATCTTACTGGCCGCCTCTTACATGCATTAGTATTTCAAATTATATGGTGAGCAGCACGGGCAAATGAGAAAAGAGCCATTGGTGAAGAGCTCAAATATGAAGACAGCTTCGACGTAGTAGAGGGGGTTTAAAAAGGGATTCAACAAAGTAGAGTTGTAAAGATCTCGCACGCGTTACCTTCAAATTATTGGGAGCATTATACGATACAGCAATCGAAACGTTTCCAGTTTTGACCCAAGTGCACGCAATGGAACATTACAAAAAGAAGAATTGATTTGCATTCAAAGATGTAACTGGGACTACCAAAAAGCGAAACTCTGTGTATCTGTCTTTCTTATAGCAAAAAATTTACTCAATTCATCAAAATTTGTTAACAAAAAAATAAGCTTATTCGAATGCTTGTGAATTTAAATCAGATTAGTTTTATCCTTTTAAAGATTCAGTGCTAATTAGCTTGGCTACACTCAGTAGTAGTTGGGCTGCCAGTTGCGGTCTCAGAGTCAACGCTGACAAAACGGAGTTGATGCTATTCACCAGAAAATACAAGCCTCCACCTCTTAAGCTTGCAAGATTAAACAACCAGTACTTTACTCTTTCGTCGGAAGTAAAGTATCTTGGTGTAATATGAGACGCGAAGCTCCACTGGAAGCTGAAGGGCTACAACACCACAAAACTAGAGAGAGTGCAGAGAACTACGTGTGTGGGCATCACTGGTGCTTGTAGAGCAAGTCCTACTGCTGCGCTCAACGTTATTCTGCACTTACTTCCTGTGGATCTGAAGGCTAAATCCATTGCTGCTCAGAGCGCTATTAGGTTGAAGGAGATTGGCCCTTGGAGACAAATTCCTGTAGGACATAGTAGCATCTTGAAGCATCTCCATCCGCAAACTGTGCTTTGAGGGTTGTGCTAGGGCGATCTTTCCAAGCAGGCAAGATTGGAAAGAGGGGAGAGTCGGTACGGATATAGATACCTCTGTTTTCACTGACGGATCCAAAATGGAGTCTGAAGTGGGAGCGGGGGTTTACTCTAAATCAGCCAGCATTTCGGTCTCCTTTAAACTACCGGAAACAAGCAACGCTTTTCAAGCAGAGGTCTTCGCGATCCTGCAAGCATGCGAAATGCTTCGGGATCGCTGTTGGGAGGGAGACACTAATATTTTTTCTGATAGTCAAGCTGCGATCAAGGCTCTGTCGTCGTCGTATTGCAGCTCTCTTCTGGTGAACTCCTGTAGAGATGAACTCAAACGTCTCGAACGTGCAGGAAGCATTTCCCTTATCTGGGTTCCTGGACACAGGAAGATAGAGGGAAATGAAATTGCCGATGAGCTTGCCAGGGAGGGGTCGACAGAACCGGTTTCAACTGTCCCTTCTCAGACATCGGTGTCCCCTTGACCATTGTTAAAGGAAAACTACACAGTTTCTTTCTAAAAAAAAAAGCGCAAGACAGATGGAGGTCTGTCTCATCGTGTGCTATTTCGAAAACACTATGTCCTCAATATGATAGAAACAGTATGCTTAAGGTGATGGGAATCCCCCACCATTCAATATCCAAACTCATTGCGGTGTTCACTGGTCGCTGGGTGGTCGGTACTCATGCGGAGAAGCTTGGAATTCCGTACAACCCCTATTGCAGAAGAGGGGAGGGATCCTGCATAGAAAGAGACTGTGGAACATTTTCTCTGCAAATGTCCGGCTCTGGCGGCTAGGCGCTTAAGATTATTAAGAAATTCTCCAGCCTAGATCCCTTTTCTCTCCTCCATCAACGGCACTGGATGGATATAGATGGTTTTTCTCTTCCCTAAATCTTTTCACAGGTAGTGGTCCACATTATGGTATCAAAACGGTACGTAAGTGCTACTTGAAGTGTACCTGCTTAGCATACCGACCTAGCTCAAAGACAAGCATCCTCGTCTGTTCGACTCGAAGAAACTACACATTCTCCACACCATTCCACATTCGGTCGCGTATGAGTACCAAAGACTTTCGGCCAAAGACAACTGGCAATGATGGATGTCTATTGAATGAATACATTTTTTTTTGTTGAATAACACTGTGGAACAAATTCAGGTTAGCAAAAAATAGGTCCATTCTGAGAGTGGCGGGTGAAAATAGAGAGAATTTTTTTTTAATCGGCCTTCGAAGTTTGCAGTCAAATGCCGATTTTCAGTATATTGTTTCATAAGTACCACAAAAATTTTCGAAATAAATTTTTTCAAAAATTGTAATTGTTGCACAGGTCTCTAGCAATAATTTGGCTTTTACGGATTGAAAAAATATCAATTAGTCGACGAGTTATAGCCAAAAAACCATATAAACAATTTTGCTCCGATTTCGAACTTCGAAGGCCGATTAAAAAAAAATTCGAACTAACATAAAAAAACGGCGCGATACGGGTCTTCTAATTTCGCCTCTATTTTCACCCGCCACTCTCAGAATGGACCTAATTTTTGCTAACCTGTATTTGTTCCACAGTGTAATTGGCCTATTAAAACAACTGTCAACATTTTTATTTTTTATTTATTGTAACTTTTCGACTTTCTAGTTCACTTCCTTAAATTATTTCAACTACAAGCGCAGTACTGGAAAACTTTAGGCTGAGCGAAATTCCTTATTTTCCTTCAGCGAAATTATAAGTGAAATACCCAAAACAAACAATTGAACGTTATCATTGTTAGAATTGTTTAGCGAAGGTGAATCCACAGCAAATCATTCCTCCGAAGATGTGCAAGAAGTATTTTAGTGGAAGTGTCTTTTATAGCAGTGAGCTGCTTAGAGCAGTAAAATCATCAGTCGTCGTCCCAGGCACAAAAAACGAGAAAAGTTAATGTATGTTCAAAGGGAATTAATGCTGCATTTTTGCTTAAACGTCTACAATTTTATTCAAAAAAATAAAAACACAAAGTTGTAATAGAATTGTAAGGATTAGTTTAATGAATTGAGTCAATACTACATACCAATAATTTAAAAAATGTATCGAATTTGGTAAAATCGCATTAGTAAAATATCATATTTTGATTAAACATTTCAAAGAAATCGAACTGGACAAAAATTATGTTGTACAGGCATATAAATTATAGAAGTATAAGTTTTTTATAATATAAAAATTATTAACTTTATTCAACACAACCTTTACCACCGGAGTCCTCTGCTAAAAAAAAGATCCATTTTCAACAGAACTCCCATTTACAAATTCTAATTGGACAAATAGTGAGTTTCACACTTTATTACTCATCGCTGTTAATTGCTCTGGTCGCTCTCATAACAGTCGCCTCACACTTTCATTGTAACTGCAAGTTGCGTGTGCTGTTCGCTGTTAACTGAACTCGCTTTCACAGCAGTCGACTCACACTTGCATTGCAACTGTAGAAGCGCTGTAAAGTCGTATGCTTCGCTGGTAGGAACACATCAGAGAGCATATCCATGTATGAAGGTGGTCAGCAGTTATTTCTGCTTAACTTATATAAATTAATTTATAAAACTAAGCACTTACTTCAGTTGATTATAATTTATTAAGCAAAGAAAAAGTGAATTAAATTACTTTTTTTACGCTATATTAAATATGCATTGTTTCCACTTCGTATTCCGCATTTGTGCAGTTTTCTGCTTGAGCGTAATCGACTACCAATAATTATCTTTAGAAATCATTCACTCAAATATTCATTGAAATTAGAAACAGATCAGATAATTAAAACATGTTAATGGGGAATTTAATGATTTCATCCGGCAAGCAATATTCGATTGTTTCCAAAAAACAAAAACATGTTAATAATGCACAGTTTACAGCAGCGAAATTTCGATAAACTCAAATTATAACTTCCGCGAAAAAGAACTAAAAATCTTCCCCTTAACCTTAATAGAGCAGAGACAAAGGAAAGTGAAACTACCACTACCCAATGAAAGTGTTATCTCCAAATGTGCAGATCTTAATTGCAATTAAATTTCCTTTGCCCCACTCATTTTTATTATATTTTTCGCGCTAATTGCTTGATATTCGATCGGAGCGCGATAATCAGCCCAGCTCTGAGAGAATTGCAAATTGCGGATGGCTTTAATTTAAATCTAATTATTGCAATTGTTGTCGTTGTATATCGTGGCTGCTGCTATTGCCGCCGACATGTTGTTTTTCGTTGTTGTTATTTTGCGCACTAGCAAATTGCACCGCTGGTTGCCATTACAATATTGTCAATTGTGTCTGTTTATACAAAGTCAGTTCACGCTGAACAATAACAACGCCAATATCTTCTGAGCTGCATTTAATCGAATAAACGTAATTGGCAGCAATGCCAGCGGCACAGTACTCGTACTTAAGCATTGTATTTGTATGTAGTTATAAACAGTTGATGCAGTAGCGACAGAGGCGGGGGTGTGTGTCATGTGGGCTGTTACTGCAGCTGAAACGTGCTAGAGGCACTGTGTTTTGTTATTGTAGTTTAGCTTTTGCTCTCGATGCGGCAGGTGGGAGTGTCAGGGAAATCAATACAATCACAAGAACAAGCATACGTGTAATTTAACGGGAGGTGTTTTTATTTACGAGAAGCGACATACTTACTTCTTGTTGGCTGGACTAGTTTTTGTTGGTAGATTAGCGTACTTACCAGTGTAAACAAAATTTGTAAATAAGAAAATGGAATTGTTTTGATTCCTGGTAAGTTTAACGGAGGCAGCTAAATCAAATAGTTGATTGGCGACCCTTTCGTCTACGCTAGTTTACAGCCAAAAAAAAACCCAACAATCAGACCATCCAACTCCTATGTAAATTGAGTCCCTGAGTTCGAAAATTCACTTTTTTTCTGTCATATTCTTTTCGAGATATCGGCAAATAACGGTTTTGGATTAAAGAAATAAAGGTAGATCATGAATATCTGGGCAAAAATATGGAAGGTATCTAGGGTATCGGTTAACCGATCAAATAAATTAATTGATTATTTCAAATTAAAGCGGCTTAAATCTTCTATATCTACTATAAAGGTGAATGTCTGTACGTTGTCCGCGCATCACTACGAAACGACAACAACAAACGACGTAAAAATTTGTATACATTCATATTTTCACCCAATGAAGGTTATAGACATGTTTTTATGATGGAAGTCCCTTCCCACAGCCCCCAGGCCGCGCCACCACTCTCAATTTTGAAATTACAACTTCCGAATCGTGCTAAGCAAACCCAATAACTAAAAACATGATAGGTAAAAGGTACAAGTCAGCGCACCACTATGATAAGGCTAACTAGCCTGCATGGCTGCACCTATGAAAATCGTGCGCGAGCAGTTAAAAAAATTGTGCTACATCAAAATTTACAATTGATTCAGGGTATTTTCGATTTGGATCTTATAACTGAAGGTTCAGGCTTCAGTTTAAGGCTAGGTAGAAACTTCCATCACCTCAGGTTCATCCACTACATTTGGTCAAAAATGGTCAAAAACACGTTTTTTGACTTTTTGAACTAATTTTTTTCAAAATCTTGACGTGATGCAAACTTTTTAAGGTCAGATTCGTATTCAGCGATGAAAAATCTATAAGATAGGCCGGGTCCGATGCTTGAATCAGAAAAAAAATCATTTTTTGTCGACCAGTGTAATCGAATATTTGCTTTAATTTAATCTAAAAAATCTTCGTTTTTCCTATTTTCCACTATTTATAGCACACTCTAAACTTCATGATCCGCATAAGCTGTTCAACTATGACCCAAAATGCAAAGTTCAAAAACGGTTTGAGATAGAAAATTAATAAAAATAATTTTGCTTGATATTTTTCTGATTGGTTGTTTTGATTTTATTCAATGAGGCATAGCAACGGATGCCGGGTATTGTAATATTATGGTTATTAATAAAAAATTATTTTCTATGAAATTATTGTTTGTAATTCTTTTATATAAGGGAGAATGGGGAGTTGTGAGACGGGTTTTGTTTTTGGACCCGTATTACTCAAAATCTTAATATTCTGCATATGTCAACGATGGAATCTTTAGTCAATGAATACTGGAAGCTATTGGTATGGCCTATTTAACAAAACTACAATTTTCCTTAAAATTAAAATTGTATATAATAATATAAAATATAATACAAAATACAAAAATGTGGGGAGTTGTGAGACACCATGGTTTAAATCAATAAAAATGACTTATTTTAGTTGTTAGTTCTTTATTAAGATGAAAAATAAAAAAGAAAAGACAATTGTTATAAAGAAGTGTATAAAAAATTCAATGCCATCAATCTGATGATTCGCAGTGAGAACATGTATAATAACCAGTTCGTAAATTGGCACACTTTAGGTACACAGCTCGATCGCATACATTGCAATGAATAGAGTTGTTTCTGCTTAACTTAAAACAATAAAAACTCAAATTTAACCAAAAATTTATGATATATGTACAAACAATGCATGAATATTGCGAGGTACTTATGAAAGATGCGTTAAAACGTCGAAAAAAACGGTGTCTCACAACTCCCCAAATCGGTTTTTTATAAATGGCCGCGTAGTCATAAACACATCGAACGTTCATACCCAAGTGAATGTGTAAATTCAAAGCTAATAGGACAATTAATAACTTCTATATATTAACATTTGCAATTTGCTTCAACAACTGATCGAATGTATCGCAAAGCAAATGATGAAAAAAACTTACAGAGAAGTTCCAAAACACAGTAACTGGAGAGACGCGTCGAATGCGTGTAAATATGACCAATGCTAGCTGAAAAGTGAGATCGCATCGAGAACACTTGTTGACACTTAAAATCGAATGTAAACAAATGAATAATGCCGAACGGTAACAATGTCTCACAACTCTCTATGTCTCACAATTCCCCATTCTCCCCTACATATCCTAAATCCCTCAAAACTACTTAAAAAAATATTTTTATTTTTGTAGAAATATAAAATCTTTCAAGTAATATTTAATAAATATATTTATGTACGAAAATAATTTTCGATGTTATTAAAACTAATATTTGCAGAAGAAATTTAAGATTTAAATGTAAAAAATCGTCTGATAAATGTAGGTTGTTCTATTAAGGCTTGAGAACTCAAACTGAAATGTTGTTGCAACGAGCGGTATGGTCCATTCGATCAGTCCAATAAATCAATGTTAAGCGCGTTGGAACCAAATGTCGCCGATGTTTAGCTAATTAATTTAGCTAATTAACCATAGTTAAGCAGCTAACTACTATTTTTTTAATTTACGGTACTTAAGTACAACTTAACAGGTGTCTAACACGGAATCGATTTTTCTGATATCATTTGTGGGTTTGCAAACAACGCAAAGCAAGTGGGTTTGAAAGACTTTTTTAAATGTTATGCGCGCATCAGAAAAATTTGTGATGGAAGAAAAGTTTTTTTTAAATTTTTACGAAAACTTTTTGTAATTTGTTAAATATTTTGAATTTGATACAAAACTCAAAGCTTTTATTCATATGTTTTTTGTTATTTATTAAAAACAAAAAAGTTAGGGAAAATCTAGCATGAAATTTTTACGAATATTTAAATATATTATATTAACATGAGTAATTATGTGAGCGCAAGTGTAAAACAATTAAAATCTGTTTGTCCTATATGCACTCCTAAATCGTTTATCCGATTATGATGAAATTTTGGTGAGCCATAAGTTTTTTTGTATACGAAAGTTGGCTTTGGAATCGAAATTTTAAAAACCTTATTTACAGAGCAATTTTGCCTACAGACATACGAAATAATGTGCTCGTACAAAATTGTCGGATTTGGGGCTCAGAAAATCCACACGTTACTGTAGAGAAGCAAATGCATCCACAACGAGTCACTGTTTGGTGCGGTTTTTGGTCTGGCGGCATCATCGGGCCATTTTTTTTCGAAAATGAGCGAGGAACCGCTGTTACAGTAAATGGCGAGCGTTACCGTGCCATTCTCAACGAGTTGTTTCCAAAAATTGAAGAGGATGACATGGACGACATTTGGTTTCAACAGGATGGTGCCAAAGTTACACTCGGACTTTTGGCTACCGTTTTTGAAAACCGAATAATCAGTCAATCTTGCCTGCTCGGAAAGATAGCCCTAGCACAGCCCTCAAAGCACAGTTTGCGGATGGAGAGATCGGTGTGAATATCAGAGAAGGAAGGGGAGATCTGCTTCAAGATGCTACTATGTCCTACAGGAAGTTGTCTCCAAAGGTCAATCTCCTTCAGCCTAATAGCACTCTGGGCAGCAATGGATTTAACCTGCAGATCCACTGGAATTAAGTGGGGAATAACGTTGAGCGCAGCGGTGGGACATGTTCTACAGGCACCAGTGATGCCCACACATGCAGCTCTCTGCACTCTCTCTAATTTAGTGGTGTTGTAGCCCTTCTGAAGAGCTACCCACCAAACTAGGCAACCGTATGTCAAAATTGGCAGAACCACTAAGTTGTATATCCAAAGTACGACACGTGGCTTGAGACCCCATTTTTTGCCGAACATAGATTTACAGGCATAGAAGGCTATATTGGCCTTCTTAACTCGATTTTCTATGTGCAACTTCCAGTGGAGCTTCGCGTCACATTTTACACCAAGATACTTGACTTCCGATGAAAGTGTAAGACACTGGTTGTTAAGTCTAGGAAGCTTAAAAGGTGGAGGCTTGTATTTTCTGGTGAATAGCATCATAGTCGAAGTAAAATAAAGTAAAATTTCAAGCGTACGTTTTCTTTGCATAATTTTTAAGTGTTAATAAGACAGTGATCCGAAGTTATGATAATATTGTTGCTGTTCAGGCAGGTACTGATGAAGACTGGAATTCCAAGACGTTCCAAATAATTGGGACTGTCTGTAAGAAAACTTGGCAGGTTTGAAGAAGGCAAGTTGCCACCTACCACGTGAAATAATCGAATTAACGAGGAAAGAGCTTGGCCATTCGGCCAGAAATTGTGACTTGTGAACGGTATCTGAGAGGTGGTGATATATCAGAATTCGGTCACTTTTTATGGGACTATTTTAAGTCAATTTGGTCTCAGAATAAACCAGGCACTCTTCACGCTTTGAAAGCCAATATTCAACGCGCTATTGAGAACAAACGACCTCATCTAGTGGGAAAAGTGCTCAAAAATTGGGTTCATCAGATGCGCTCCTACAATAGGAACCGTGGAGGCCATTTAAATGAGTTATATTAAAGACTTAATTGTATCGATTTTGATTCACATTGTATAAAAATCATTGGTGTGTTTTGTTTTTTGTTCAAAGGAAATCATATAAAGCTTTTTCACTAAGCTCCTTTACAAATGTACAACCTTAATAATCCATACATCAGGGAATGTAAAACTTTCCACATAATTTAATTCAATAGCAATTCTACTATGTATATTAATACATGACCATAAGTTGGCTGGTATTTACTATATGAATGTAGGTACGAACACAGGTATGCTTGTATTCACTTAAAAATATATTGTAAAAAGTTCCGTGGTAAAGTACAATGAATCAGGCATACACTTTGGCCACAAAAAAATTGCAGAGCTTATGGTATTCCAAAGCGAAGAAAAAATGCTCACTTCGTTTTCGTTGTGTGCCTGACGTTTATGACGGCTATTTCTTTCACCGAAATTCACTCGATATAATGTTGGCGTTGTCGCTGCAAATGCTACTGTGCCACCAACTAACTAGCTCCGCCGGTTGGAGGCAATAAATACACTTATAAAATTTGCACGAAGAGCTGAAGTTTATAGAAAGACCCAGAAACTTACTATTTGTGCATCGTATCGCATACGTACATATGTTTGTATGTATTTTAAGTACTATTACATGAACAATTAATGTTTTGTTGACATAACAACGCGGCGCTTAAACAATGCCTGTGGAAAAACAATATGAAAACAGGTTGTATATTTTTAATTTAGCTAGTTAAATTGACCTGGACTGCATTTTTTGTGCCCAACTGAAGCTTGGACACATTTTTAGCAAAGTTTTAACATAAATAATTGGCTTGATTATACTGATGGTCTCCTGAGACTTGGATATGAAATTAAAATTAACTTTAGAGCCGAGATAATATTTCTCAAAATAACTTGGTATGTTTAAAATATCAATACTTCTCCGCTCAGCGGTGGGCGTAGCCGAGTGCGTTTTAGTGCGGCAGTAGATCTAGTGTTCGATACGCACTGCCGACTAAATACCAAAAAGATACTAAAAATTAGTATTGAGTAGAATCAATGCAGAAAGTATTAACTAATCGATGCTCAAAGTAATCGGCAGCACCCGATTTTCAAAAGTATCGATACTAAGGCCTCAAAAGTACTAAGTGATATTCAAGCTATTAAAAGAAATTAGTTTTTAAAACTTTACCTTGATCTCTTAAGAGCCAGGAACGGACACTTGTAGGTCTGTATGAAAGAAACTTGCTGGTTTCTTTTTTTATATCAAATTGTTTGTACTAAATCATTAATTTAAGTGATATTAGGTGATAAAGCCATACACCAAGTTTTTGTCCAATTCTTGTGCTTTAAGTCCAAACTAAATGGGTTTCCCCACTACGTTTGGCGAGATTTTTTGCACATCTTTTTTGTTATTCCCAAGCTATCCGAAAATGCGCAAATAAATAATTTCTTAAGTCCTATACAACTAAGGTACATAGTAAATTTGTCAAACTCTTTATATACAAAAAACTCCATGTGGGTTGTAATTTTGTAAGTTAATATTCGAGCTTAGGCATGAAGTATAAAATATAAATATATGTTTAAGAGAGGCACTATTACTTTTCTACCTTAAATGAATATAGATATGAATGTAACCGAATACGGCAGACCTTCTAGTTAAGAGAAAAAAGTACTGACGTCATATCAGTCCCACTTAGATCTCTATCTAGGAAATTTCTTCTAAAGATTATCATTGAAGAACTGCCCTGATCATAACATTTGCGCCTTTGGAAAGTCCATGCCTAGTAGATGGGTTTAATGGGTAAACATTTCAGATGGCCGTTGCCGCCCTTTTTTTTCATTAAAAAACTAAGTAGTTTATTAAAATATAGTCATAAGTATTACACAATGGGTGTCAAGGCAAATGTTTTTGAGAAAAAATTTGTTTGCTGGCGTTGCCACATTTCTCAGTGGAATATTAAGATAAAGTTATTATACGAAACCAGCTTCAATGAAAACGTATTTTGGTTTTTATTGGTGTTGCCATCTATTTCTTTGGAAATTAATGAATTGATTACAAAATATTAAATAATATATACAGAAAAATGCATATTAATAAGAAAGTTATTGAGGTTTGAGCAAAATGTGTTGAAAAGAATGAACAAGTCCTTAATTAACATTATTCGAGTATGGCGTTTCAGGCGAAAAGAGTAAGTAATAGTATAAATGAATTAAAATACGCAATTTAAATGGCGTTGCCAATTAATTTTTAACTCAAAAAGCATTGGAAATGCCTTGTTATGTAAATTCCCGAAGCTGCTTTAGACGAAAACCACAATTAATTTTAGAAATTTAAAACCTCCTGGGTTTTGAAAGAGCAGAGGTTTCATGTTGGCTGTTCCCAAGTAGCTCAATCGATTTAGACGTATACATTTAGCTTTCCAATTATAAATCAAGAGTTATTGCGTACAGAGAAACACTTGAATAAATTTTAGTACCTGCACGCTTTAAAAGTAAAAAAGTGGGAATTAAAAACAAAAATTGTTTTCCTTCCTAAAAACATTTAGTATTTAATTTTATTTCATTTTCCACTTCCCGCGGGCACCAGCCAGTTTACTATAAAAAATTATTGGTCTGATTGATGTTACTAGAAAACTATATAATTTATACATTTATTTTCTTCTTGAAAAAAAAAAAATATTTTCTTCTTTCCAATTTCTGGCTAGTTCTTTCACATTTCTGGCTAGTTCTACGTTTTTGTTTTTGTCGCGGTATTCATTAATTTGTAAATTGATCACTAATGCAATTTTACTATTCATAAAGTTCTCTCTACGTTGTTATTCATAAAGGTCTCCTATTTCACTCGAATACTGAATGAGAATTAAGAGAGAAATTATTGTTGTGCTCTAATAAATTTATTATTGAGTTTATCTATCCACCATCCATTCAATTCAAAAGCAATAATTGTAAGAATTCAAAACCAGTCCACCATCAGCATTGATTGATAGCAACGTTATGGATTTTAAGGTGGGGATTTTATAAAAAAAAATGCGTTAATGACCAAGGCATTTCAGTAGTCAATGGTGACGTAAATCTACAATAATAAATAACTGTCCGGTACACTGCTATGCAAATACATTGTGTTTCAAAGCGATAGCCATAATCGGACAATTTCAGCCACACGAAACACCTCCGCAAATTCCAAACATTTCATTTTGGAGTCAGGTTTTTTCTTGAAGAAATATTGTCAAATAAGTATGCTAGGAAGTTGGTACATTATTGAGTGAAAAACAGATGGATTCCTTGACCACTTCTCATGGGGAGACTTCAGAAGGGACTGGAGGCTATCCGCTTAGTTTTCCAATAACAAATATTAAAAAAAAAACATAATAATAATAATTGGTGTGTACACTTCTGTTAGGTGTTTGACCGAGCTCCTCCTCCTATTTGTGGTGTGCGTCTTGATGTTGTTTCACAAATGGAGAGACCTACAATTTTAAGCCACTCCAAACGTCAAGCTTCTTAATTTCCTTTCTTATAAGGAGCTTTTTCATGGCAGAAATACACTCGGTGGCTTGCATTGCCTGTCGAGGAGCAACCGCTATTAGAAACAACTTTTTCTATGATTTTGCTGTTGCAAATATTAAAAAGTATAGTTTCTGCAATTTTTTATTTCCAATTAAACTTTTTACACCCAACAGAGTCCCCCTGTACAACATTCGGAAATGACCTATATAAAATAATTTTTGAGGCGTGTAACTTTCGGTTTAGTTTAGCAATAAAAATGTAAAAGACAAAAACCGAAAAACGATAAAAGAAATTCGAAGCTTAACGAAGCAAATTTAAAAATGTTCAACAAAAACGACACGTATTGTCATTCTTGCCATTTTAACTGTTACTGCAGCAACGAGAAGTGGTTGAATCAGATGTTGCACTCATACATTTCAACGAATTACTTTATTTTTTTGTTTTCTTAATTCGAAAAAAACGTATATTATTCGCATTTTTATTGTTTCCTCATACCAAAAGCACGTTGCAGTTCGTATATTACAATTGTTGTATTTCTTATCTCTTCCAACCAAATTGTTTGTAAAACAAACAAAAATTAAAGAAGGGTGCGCTGTTTATTGTGGCCGCCATTGAAACTTTCTTTTCATCAGTGAGGCATGCCACTGAGCAACAAATGCTCACTTAACTTATTCTTTCTTCATAAGTGCCTCATGCAATGTTTTCAGCTGGAAAAAAAAATTTTATTTTCATAAAATTGGTTCATATACTTTGGTTACACACATTTACATACATATATTCGCGTTTGTTAACAATTAGTGGTCAATTTAATCCAATTTATAAACAAACTTTATTTCCAGAAAGACAAGGATATGGTGAAAGCAGATGACGAACGCCCTTTTCGCCTGGATTTGGATTTACATCTCACAGAAATTCTATCACACAAGACCGTTACAAGCGCCGTTAAATTGCTGATACTTACAAATCGAAAACCTTACTCGTACGGGCGGCTTTTAGTTCTTCTGAGCTATTTAATGAACTAAGTTCTCATTACTAGAGTGAAGCCAATAATAAAAAGCAATAGGTACATCTGGAAAAACTAACAATGTTTTACCCCATTCATAAGAAATGTAATTACGATGTTAGCGCCATTACGCGCGCGCTATAAGACTTCGTAATATCAAATATGTGAAAGGCGCTTCAGCGCTATTCGAAACTAAACAAGGTTCTAGATAGGTCAACTAACTTGCGTGCAAGTACTTCAAGTTGATGTTAGAAAATGTAATTTTTTTATAATGGGAAGCGCCCTTAATTTCTGCATTACAATATTCTTTTGAAAAATATTATTTTTGTTCGGGAAAAAATGTGAAATAAATTGTAAAAAGATTTTGGGTAAGGATTCTGTGTACGAGTATTAAAATTCTGTATGTAAATTTATTTCGCCCCTATCCTGTATTTTTTTAAAGTAGTGTAAAGACAAAAATGTATGTTGTGCTTTTAATGAAAAAATGAGTATTTAATAAAGACTTAAGACTAGTGAAAACATTTGGAAATTACATACATACACTTGCGGGCAAAATAATAGAATCGCTATATTTTGAATAGTTTCTGACTACATTTATTTCATTTCTTTTTTTTAATTTACATATTTTTCTCTAAAAATATAGCTTATTTTACAACAAATATCAAAGCCAAAGTTTCAAACTTTGTAGAAGGTCTATAAAAAATCGCGAAAGTTGATCAATTTAACATAATAAAGTTCAAGTTCTCGACCGCATCTTACTTTCGGATAATCCAAGGGTCGCCTCATTTTTTGCGCCAGCGTCCAAGCTGCTGCGACCTACAATAGGGTGAGTGTGGTGAGAGACTTATGAAGTATGATTTTTGTTCGTCAGCTCCATTGACTTTGCTTCCAAAATATGATATAATAAAACATTAAATTTCATTTCAACTATTAGCGCATGAAGCCTCCGGTTCGAAGTATTCTCCACAATAACAGTATTTTCATAAATTTTAATCATATTTTAGCACAAATTCACTTAATTGATAACGTGTAAAAAAAATAATCAAAAATGCCATTCAAACTCACAATCGAACAGCAAAAAAGAGACTCGCTCGTATGGATACACTTTCACCTTCGCTTTATGCGGTGCGTCACTGGCAACGTGTTCATAATTTACGATAACACAAACAGCAACAACACTCACATACATACCAAAAAGTCGCTTTATCGGAGAGTATGTTTCTCAACTCTTTCTTTCAGTTACTTACAGATAATTTGAATCAAAGATGGAAATGAAAAAATCGAAGAGGAAAAAGGGCGGGAATAGGCAATGAAAAGGGAAAATGTGCTAAATGTATTTAATGGTATGAAATACTAAATATAACTGACTGGAGTCACAGCAGACAGTGATAAAGCCACTAGGCTACTTAGTGCTATAAAAGCAACAACAGAGCGCAGATGGTGGCGGAGAGGCGAAGAAGAAAATGAAGTTTTCATGTTGGTGTTAAGCGTTAAGCCAGACTCAGACAAGTCGTTGTTGTGGCTATTGAATGTAACAAATTGGTGTCCGATTACACAAGGAGAATTTTTATTAGCTTTTGTATATTACATCGGATGTTGCCGTAAATCATAGTAAAGTTATGAAATTTACATAGGAAAGTAATTACCAAGACCATGATTAAGTGGAAAAATAACACGAAATGAAAATGAAAGTTTTTGGTGCGATAAGCGTTGAAAGAATTTTGGTATTATGTGGAGATATAGCGAGACACGCGCACGCTATGTTTGTGCTCCGTGCATTTCTAAATGTGGGAAAGAAGCAAAAAATTCGTTGAAAAAAAAGGTGCCACAAAAAATGGCGGGTGGTGTACTCAAGTGAAAGGCAATTGGAAGGTATTATGTAGAAATTATACAAACATGATCTGAGAAGGTGCTAATTTTGCGAAAATTAGCTAAAATATGCATAGTTATGCTAAAAAATAAAAACGACTTCTAAAAATGAGTATTTTTAGTATTGCTATCTATTTGCCATTAAATGCCTTGGAAGGGTGGATCTTTTTAAAAGGTAATATAATAATGGCAGTTGAACGAATTGTACAAAGAACTTATAGTGGGTTTAATTTTAATACTTGGTAGACCCGTGTAACACTTCTGTAACAAACCTTAAAAAATCCCTCAAGAAAACTTCTAAGTAATTCTTTTTTTTAATGTAATAAAATATTTTAGTTACTTTATACAAAATTAGCATTTCTGTGACACACTATTGGTAGAATTAGTATGCAGATCGCCAATAGGCGCAAGTTTGAGAATGCGCAATTAAATGTGAATGTGCAATGTGTATTGTGATAATATTTTGTGTGGTGTATTATTATGTTACACTAAATAAAATCATTGTTTTAAAGCTTTATAATCCTCATCACATTTGATGTTTTAACTCATTTTGACGGTAATGCCACACCAAAATATGAGTTATACGAGGGGTGCCTTTTATATGTCTGGATTAGAGAACAAAAACAAATTTTAATCATCGAAACTCACTTTACTGTTTTTCAAAATATTCTCCATGAAGATCTATACACTTTTGCATGCGTTTGAACCAATTGTCGAAGCACTTTTGCCACTCTGAATGAGGTACCTCCAAAACATGCATTCTAAATACCGCAACCGCTTCTTCAGGTGTCGAAAAACGTTGACCTCTCAGTTTGTTTTTTACGTACGGGAATAAAAAGAAGTCATTCGGTGCCAAGTCAGGACTACACGGCGGATGACCCATTAATTCAATGTTTTGGGTGCTCAAAAATGCAGTTGTTTGAGCCGATGTGTGAGAGCTCGCATTGTCCTGGTGAAGAGTGATCCGTCTTTGGCGATTGGTTTTCCTAATTTCTTGGAAGACAACTGGCAAACAAATGGTTGTGTACAAGTACCACTCAGAATTTACTGTTCTGCGTTGTTCTAGTGGTACGGTTGCGACATGTCCAGTTTTTCCGAAAAAACAGGCGACCATTTGCTTGGAAGTGCTTCGTGCGCGAACAACTTTTGTTGGATTTGGCTCATCTTGAAACACCCATACAGTCGACTGCTGTTTACTTTCGGGCTCATACGCGTAAATCCATGATTCATTACCTGCCACGATGTCGTAGACGTGTTTCGAAGCCCCGCGATCGTATTTTTTGAGCATTTCCTTCGACCAATCGACACGAGCCTTTTTTTGAGCGATTGACAAATTGTGTGGGATCCAACGCGAACAAATTTTTTTGACAGTCAAATCTTTATGCAATATTGAATGTATGCTGGTCCCACTAATGCCTAAGATTGTCTCAATCTCACGATAGGTCAGATTACGATCTTGCAATATCAGTTCGCGCACAGCATCAATGGTTTTCGGAACAACAACTGATTTTGGACGACCTTCACGAAATTCGTCTTGGAGTGAACTACGACCACGATTGAATTCACCATACCATCGATAAGCACTGGTCCTTGATGGAGCTTCATCGCCAAAAAATGAATTAAGTTTATCCATGCAATGTTGCTGAGTTAATCCACGTCGAAAGTTGTAAAAAATAATCGCGCGAAAATGTTCACGATTTAATTCCATTTTTGGACACAAATAGCGCTGGTATTTCAAAACGTTCTGAGTACGTAAAAGCCAAACTATGTCAAACTTTGCAATACAGCTGTCAGTTGCCAGATTGCAACACCAGGGTTGCCAAATCCCGAAATATAAAAGGCACCCCTCAAATTACAAAATAATTAATTTTTTTCACATTTTTATAGTTTTGGATTCCAAGTGGTTAAAATGTATAAACTTTTGCCGAAACTATCGCAGAGTTGCAGATAATGTTACACGGAAGTTCCGGTTTTTTAATAAAAATCGCATAAAGTGTAGAGTTGTGCCTGTATTTCAAATATATATAAATTCAAAACAGTCACACAGAAAAGAACTTCAAATACCAATTCAAAAAAATACAAGCATATGTATATATTAGTTATTTGGCCAAGCTCTTCTCCAATTTGTGGTGTTTTCCACCAGTAGAACAGTTTTCCCATGGCAGAAATAAATCGAAAGTTTGCCATTGCTTCTCGAGGGGTGGCCGCTTTTAGAAACAACTTTTTTATGCTTTGGTGTTTCATGGCCATAGTGAGTTTCGATATCGGACGCTACCGAAAGGTAGTGACGCATAGACCCATTAGAAATATCTATTAAAGAAAAAAAAACTTTGTATTTAAAATTGATAAGCCATTATAAAAATATTCATAAATTCCATTCTCTGACCACAAATAAATTTGGACTGTACAAAGAAAAACTTACGCAAAAACTATTTTCATACATATGAACGTTTGTATACATTTTGTAAGTTACGAAGAAAATGAGTTGATAAGAAAATGCGAGATTTTTATTTTATGAGCACATTCACCTTTGCGCATAGTCGCGCACACGCACAATAAAGTAACAGTAAAACATTCGAGAGCAAATGCCAAGTTGAACGGCAGCGAATAGCCTGTACATTAACTCGTAAGTATGTATGTGTCAATATTCACCATCAATGAGCCGTATAAATATTCAATTCCCGAGTAAATCCAATATAAGAAATGAATTAATCTTTCATCACTTTAATTAATACTTTACAGTTTTATTTATAATTAATCGGCTCAATAATTAATCAGGTAATCACGGAAGTAGACAAATTTTATTTTTTCAATGAACCAAATCTGAAATAGTGGTTGATATTTATTTCCTCATGAAAGCGTTTAGATTTGGATAAACTATTTTTATTGCCATGGTCTTATAGAATATTGATTTGGCATGAACAGGCCTCTTTAAATAAATCGATTGTATTCTAATGCCATTCGACCTGTTCTACCTCTGAATCTTGCTTTACTTGGTTACGTTAGTAGTTTAAAATGGAATATTATAAATTCGTCATTATCGCATTATCAAATTAATGGATATTCAAATGAAAAAAGGAATAAATTATATTCGTATATGTATGCCTGCTGTTGCATCCTTTTTCACCTGCAAATAAAATCATAAAATCAGCTGTTTGGCGATGTCAGTTTAATAAAGCAAGAGAATTTTAATAATATGTTGTATAGCTGATTTCTAGGTAAAAGAAAAACATACAGGGTTACCAGGACAGTCTACAATAAGGGTAGTCCAAACTCAGTGAAGGAACAGCTCAACAGGGCAGTATTCAATCCAGAAGCATAGTCCTCCTTGCTACTTTAGATGTAAGGAACGCTTTCCGGTTCAAAATTCCGGCATACCTATAGAGCATAATGCGGAATTACTTACGAGACCGCAAACTCGTTTATCAAAGCGCAGAGGGTTCTCGTTGTATATACGTCACATCCGGAACGGCACAAGGATCAATTATCGGTCCGACTTGTGGAACATTAGTTATGACGAGATACTCAATATAGAAGTGCCCCATAGTACCTTTCTAATCGGATACACAGATGACTACTGCCATCGTGGAAAACTTAACCAAGTAATGATACGAACACAAATATGGCTAGATTCACGTGGCCTCAAATTAGTCATTGAGAAAATGGAGCTAATACTTTTAACTAAAAAGCACAGCCCGTTAGAAGTTAGCATGCAAATATGCTCAAATACGCTAACCACAAAAAAGGTTTTAAAGTACCCTAGCATAACAGAAAGCCGCTAAGATGGCATCCCTACTCAGTAGATGATGGTAAACATAGGGGGTCCAACCCAAACGAAGCGGGAAATAATGATGGCTATCACGCTCTCCGTTCCCTTATACGCTCTTAGCTCTTACATTGTTGCAACGAGAGTTGTGCCCACCTATCGCCTAGTATCAGGGCCAGCGGTTCAATACCGATAGACTACAAGCTTTTGAGAGGAAAAAGATATGGGCATTAAAGAAGAAGGGAATGAAAGAAACAAAACTGCAGTGCCCGAAATAAGGGATGGAACTCTAAGGCTATGGCAAGACCGCTATATTAACGAAACACGCGGCAGATGGGCGGCTAGGCTAATAAAAGACGTCGCCACATGATACAGCAGGAACTTTGGTGAGGCCAATTTTTATACAACCAAATGTTTTCGGGGAACGGATATTTTCAGAAATACCTGTTCAAAATTCGGAAAAGTGAACACCCCACAGGCATATACGGGGATGCTACCGAAGATTACGCTGAGCACAAATTCTTCCAATGCATACGTTCGGAACAAGAACTTCGAACGTTAGAGAATCCAGTTGGTCATATAACCCCTGAAAATGTAATCGACAAGATGCTAAGCAGCGAGGAAACGTGGGAGATCATCAGTGATTTCGCGGGAAAAATTCTCCTGATGAAAAGGCAGGACCTGGACGAAGGCAGGAAGGAAGATGGAACGTTACTCTGAAGTAATGCGAGGTGGAATTTTTTACTCTCTGGGCATAGCATTGCTGCAACCGGAGCTTTGATGATGCATCAGGCAATTTAAACTGCCTCATCAGGCAAAAAAAAAGTTAAATCATAAGGATGTACTGCAAAATCTTGCTATGAAAATTAGAGATCACATATTTGTGTACGAGTATCTACAATACCATAACTTGTTCGATCTTTATTAAACTGAATCATTTTTATAAGAATTCCTTATTTGTCAATATGATTGAATTAATAGAAATAGTAGATTTAAATACTACTTCGGTTAGGTCAGACCCCATTCAACTAAACTTATCTTAACTTAACTAAATTTAATTTAACTTATGAAATTGGAATCGATTACTCAACAAGGCAATTATTTATTTTTATCATCACATTTTTTCACCTGTTTGTTACATCTGTTCAACAGTTGGACATCAAATAAATTATTTAAAGGAAAATTTCTATTTGAAGAATTATACAATCGAAGGTAGGGCAAGGCCGCTTCTCTCAAAGTTAAGTATTAACTAACCGCTAACATAGAGTTCCTTAAGTATAACAGCTTGGGTTAAATGTTAAGTTAAGTTAAGTTACTTAAATTACATCTAAACTAGCTGAGCTCTTAATAAGCACCATTTGAAAAAAAAAAACTCTAGACCTTCCTTGGCCATAAAGATAGCAACGAGTTCAGGCGCATTGTTTCAAATACCTTTGAAAAATTCCTCAATTCAATTGATGTATGGGCTTGTTAGTATGTCTAAATAATAGTTTGCGAACTACCATATGAATGTGCGTATGTATATGTTTCAGTGCTTCTATTCAGACTTGTACCTATAAACAAAAGATGAAATGCAAGCTACTGGGTTTTAAATTAGAATCTGTGACAATGCCAAAAGTGTACAAAACGGTAAATAAATGGGTACATACATATAAAGGGTGCTTTCTTAGAGGCGGTTACTATAAATTAAAATTTGCAAAATTGTTTTTAGTGGCAGCCGATTTGAATGCTTTTAGATGTTTTAGTGGACTTGGCGATTCGTCATGAATTGACCCCCACGGAGCAACATTTGAGCGATTAAATGTTAAGTGAGATAGATATTTTAGACATTAACCTACATTTTTCTGAAAATAGATTTATTTGTGTACATTTAAGAAGTAAACTGGATAAATATTTAAATTTAAAATTACATTAACATTTCTCTATATTTATTTTAGTTTGATAGAATGAAAACCATTACCCCTCGAATAAAAAATTATGAAAAAAAGTTTTCCCCAAAAAAATTGTTTTTAATTACAAACATATATCTTAGGTAGGTAGGTAAGATGGCAAGAGTACCCCAGGTATGCTACAAGTAGCACTTACGTGCCGTTTTGATACCATAGAGTGGGCCACTACCTGTGAAAGGATTAATGGAGGAGATAAGACCGTCTACAGCCATCCAGTGTTGTTGATGTAGCGGAGGAGAGAAAAGGGATCTAGGCTGGAGAATTTCGTCAAGTCATCCCCAAAGGGAACGCTGAGGAATCTCAAGCGCCTAGCCGCCAAAGCCGGACATCTGCAGAGAAAGTGTACCACAGTCTCTTTCTCTGTAGGATCCCCACAGCTTCTGCAATTGGGGGTTGTACGGAATTCCAAGCTTCTCCGCGTGAGTGCCGATCACCCAGTGGCCAGTGATCACCGCGATGAGTTTGGAAATTGAATGGCGGGGGGTTCCCATCACCTTAAGCGTTCTGTTTATGTCGTATTGAGGCCACAGTGCTTTTGAAATGGCACACGATGAGACAGACCTCCATCTGTCTTGCGCTACATATATCTTAGTAAGCTAAAATGTTTAATGGATAAAAAGAATCAAAGATATTTCACATAACAAATTTCAAAATATTTTCAGTTTACTTATTGTTACACGAGTATTGAAGCAAATTGTTTGTTTCATTGTTCAAATCATTGAGTACTCGGAAGTTAGTATTTGATGTATACTGCGAAAAACGTGTGAGAATTGGTCCTCCAGATTACCAAATGCTCAAAATATTATTCAAACATTAATGCCATACAATTATTTGACAAATAGAGCCGATTCCGTGGGTATTAAAAAAATGTATCTGTGTTTTATTTTCATTTAAGCTCCTGTGCTTAAGTTTCTCTAAAAGTACCCTTTATACGTGTATATATGTATGTAATTATTTACCTAGGCGTATAAATATCTATTGAATGCCATAGGTATTTACATAAATTGTGCATTAATCAAAGACAAAAACAAAAAATTTCTTTGAGTGAATATGTAATTATGTAAATTAATGAATATGGAGCAAATCGGGTTCACTGGTCAACAGAAATTGGAATTGTTAAACCTTAAAAGATAATGGACTATTTTTATAGCGCTACAGTCAAATCCATTTTTGGATAATGGGTGCGTGGAGTAGCAAAATTGCCGACAATCGTCACGAGGCTTTTACCTATTGACAAAGTCAGGGTTGGGTGTTGTTTGTATACTGGAAATTAAATCAAATCTGCAGCAGGTGGCCTATGAATTGTACTTTTCCTAAAAATACTTCATAATGCAGGTCTTTTCCGATAAACAAATTAAGATTAACGATTTGGAAGCTAACATTTAAGGCTTTATACAAAAATTTGATCGGATGGTTTTTGTATGACGCTGGAAGCTAATAAGGAAAAATATTGAAAACGATTCATAGATTTTTTATGTGATCTTTGAAAAAAGTTCTATACCTCCAAAACTACACTAAATTTTTAAATTTTAATAATGAGCTGAAGTCGAATGGATTTTGTTAATGGTATGACAAAATCAAGGTTATATACACATTCTTATTTGACCATAAAATAGCAAATTTTACTTTTTAAAACTCTATAAATTTAATTATTCAAAGACAGTAAAGTTTGAGGAAAAAAAATTACACCGGAAAGCACGGAAAAAGTAGTAATGAAAAATGCATTTTCTTTTTTCTTAGGCCGATAATTATTGAACTAACAATTCAGAGAAGCAACTAAGTTCTAACAATTGTACGTTGATCCATTACACCGCAAAGTGGTGTAAGAATGCTTTTAAAAATCAATAAAAGAAAAAAATCAAGCTTTCAACTGAGAATAATTAAAAAAGTAAAACATTTCGTAATTGAAAAAAATTTAAATTTTACTTAGTTACAATTCGAAGAAAAAAATACTCGTACAAAAAAAAAATCAAAATTTTGAAAATCTATTTTTCTCGGTAACCACTCAATATTTGCTCTCACTTTTGTCCAATTTATGCTACTGGATTGCATAACCGGATCCTTTTACTTTTGCTTAGTTCATTAGAATAATTTTACACGTAGCTTATCTGGGTTCTAGACCATTGAAAAGTTATTTTAAACAAATTACTCAAAAAATCTATTGTCTATTCGTTTATCCATAAGAGGTGTGTTCAAAAAGTACCGCAAATTTTGAATTTTCGCGGGTTACGTATATTCGAATTTCGATTTTTTTGTGGCAATATGTTGGTACTCATGTCTTTCACTCATGCCGACGAGTTCGGCCATTTTGAATGTACAGTTAATTGCTGACAGCTGCTTTGCTTGCTCGTCTTCGATTTTTACCTATTCAAAAAAATAGATCAAGAACCTATATCAAATTTTGTGTGAAAAACGAGATTAAGTGCGCGGATGCATTCCGAATGTTGACTGTGTCATACGGAGAAGCTCCTGTGGACCAAGCAACGTTTATCGGTGCCACAAAATGTTCTCAGAAGGTCGAGAAGATGTGAACGACGAAAAGCGTGCCAGACGCCCGAGCACTTCAACAGACGAAAAAATTAATGAAGTGAAGAAAATGGTATTGCGCAATCATCGAATCACCGTTAGAGAAGTTACTGAGGACCTAGACATATCGATAGGCTCGTGCCATTCGAATTTTTTCAATGGTTTGGGAATGAGACGGGTCGCCGCAAAATTCGTACCAAAACTGCTCAATTTCAACCAAAAGCAACATCGCATGTCCGCGACGACCCAAATTTGCTCCAGAGGGTCTTAACTGGTGACGTGGGTTTATGGTAATGACGTGGAAACCAAAGCTCAGTCATCTCAGTCAAGACCAAAAAAGCGCGCCAAGTTCGGTCGAATATAAAAGTTTTGCTTACCGTTTTCTTCGATTGCAGGGGCGTTGTACATCATGAGTTCTTGGCACAGGAAAAAACGATCACTAAGGAATAATACCTGCAAGTTAAACGCCCGGATTTTTGGAAGAACAAAAATTGGCTCTTGCATCACGATAACGCGCGACTTTTTGGCCAAAAACAACACACTAATGATGCCGCAGCCACCGTATTCCCCAGATCTGGCCCCCTGTGACTTTTTCTTGTTCCCGAAACTGAAGAGACCCATGAAAGGTCGAGGCTAAGCTACGATTGACGAGATAAAGTCGGCATCGAAGGAGGAGCTGAACAAGATAAAAAAAAAATTATTTTTGAAGTGCTTCGAAGATTGGAAAAAACGTTGGCACAAGTGCATAATATCTCATGGGGATTAATTTGAAGGGGACAAAATAGATATTAATGAATTAATAAATAATTTTTGAAAAACACAAAATTCTCGATACTTTTTGAACACACCTCGTTTTGTACGTGTGTGTATTGTGACTAATCTAAATTCAATAATTACTTTCATTGTATTTTCAACACTTCTAATTTGGCGAATAAATATCACGGTTGAGAGAATACAGAATGGTGCGCTTAACGTGGTAAGGCTATATAGAACCAGGTGTTATTTAAAAAGTGGCTACATTGACAAAAGCTAACTTTTAATCTGTTTGCTTTACAAAAGTTCGCAATTTTCACACGTTGTCCTTAGTTTTCTCTCACAGTGCATCTAAAATTACATCAGAGCAAAATTACTCTTAAAAATCCAAATAAGTCTGGGTAAATTTATATTCGGCCGCCGTAGCCGAATGGGTTGGTGCCTGACTACCATTCGGAATTCACAGAGAGAACGTAGGTTCGAATCTTGGGGAAACACCAAATTTAAGAATAAGATTTTTCTAATAGCGGTCGCCACTCGACAGGCAATGGCAAACCTCCGAGTGTATTTCTGCCATGAAAAAGCTCTTCATAAAAAATATCTGCCGATCGGAGTCGGCTTGAAACTGTAGGTCCCTCCATTTATAGAACAACATCAAGACGCATACCACAAATAGGAGGAGGTGCTCGGCCAAACACCCAAAAA
Organism: Anastrepha ludens; assembly: GCF_028408465.1. Lineage (NCBI taxonomy): Eukaryota > Metazoa > Arthropoda > Insecta > Diptera > Tephritidae > Anastrepha > Anastrepha ludens. The sequence continues at coordinate 78,639,682 of NC_071502.1, forward strand.
GGGTGTACGCGCCAATTATCTATATATATAAATTTATATCCTGCATAACATTCTTGGATAAAGACGATGCTAGAAAAATTCACATTCGTAACAGCGGTGACAGCTTCGCCTGCTATATTACGCTGAGCAAAGTACGCAAGTATTCATTAATAATTGTTTCTTATTTGCATTTATGCAAAACAACTATAACAAAAATGGCTATAAAAAGAAGTCAAACTTCCAAATAAACATCGACTGCATCAAAAACAAATCTAGCAATATGTGAAAACGCTTGCCAGTAACTTGCTACTCTTGTAGAACAAACGTTCTAGCTGTTTCCATGGTCAACTATGTATGTACATTAGGATGGAGTGTAAACATTTTATGACTTGATCTTTCTTCTCTGCATTTTAAATAATAGCGAAAAATTCCAAGAACAACATATTTAATTATTACCATGTAATATTAAAACCAGAATACACATATATTTCCAATTCTTCATTCTTACTTAAAAATTTCGTTGTTTTAAAAAGGCCGAAGACTTTCTCGTCATGAACAGGAGATCGCCCCTATCTTATAAACAGCAGTTAGCGCATCGCACGTTCCAAGGCGAATCACCAGTTGTTTTATCATCTGATTTGTGCCTTATTAAAAAAAAAAAATAAATAATTGGCGCGTACACTTCTGTTAGGTGTTTGGCCGAGCTCCTCCTCCTATTTGTGGTGTGCGTCTTGATGTTGTTCCACAAATGGATGGAGGGACCTATTATCAACCATAAATACCCTTGTCGGCAACATATGTAAATTGCGGGCGCAAATAGTGGCCATTTTCACAATAATCATTCACTTGGTTTTAAGAGGCGAACAATATTGTTTAAACATGTAAGTTATTTAGTACTAATAAATAATAAATAAATTTAGTATTTAATAAATAACATTGAAAATCGCAGCTAATTCCATTTTCTTTTATTAAGTGAGTAAAATTTAAATAAAGCTCAAAGTGAAAAAATTCGAATTTTTCGGACAAAAGCGTTGTAAGGAGCGTAATGGGAGTGTGTTGCAGAGCTTTGCTAACGATTGACGTTGGAGACTGTTCCTCCAGTAAAAAGGAGTCCGAATCGAGATATTATGATATTATTTGGGTATTTCACAGATTAATAATTGCATAATTTATACATTTTTCAAATAAAATCGTAATTGTTTCTCAAGAATCGCTGGCCAACTCATCTGAAGATGAACCATAATTTGAGATTGACAAGTTAACTTCGTATAAAGAGTGTTATTTAGCTATAAGAAAGGTAAAAGTTTTCCTTTATATCACAACTATCTCGAAGGTGTTGAATTGGTTACTGATCTTCGAATACAACTCCCAGATATTGAAATAAAAGCAAAAACTCGCCAAGCTAAAATTTCTTACTTTTTTAAATCTATTTGAATAGCAAAATTGTATAGCAAAATTCGTATTTTCACATTTATCGTATTGTAGTTCTCAATATTAATGAAAATCCTGTTTATTTGTGCAAATATCTAGTATATACAGTATGTGTTAGAAGAAAAGAACCGGTTTTTCCCCTTAACTTCAAGATATATTTCGTTCTGCTCTTTGCTGCATAATACTCTCACTCAAGGACTACGACTCCAGTGCTAACTCAGGTTAGTGTCGTGCGAAACTTTCCTGTAAACGCAACCAAACAAAAATGAGTGAAAAGTAGGTGAAGCGTTTCAAGGCGGTATTTTTATGCACGCATTCGAAAGGGCCGTAATTATCTTACGCCATAAACTGAAGTATTAAAGTTATTATATATATTATCAAAACAACATTGAAAATAGTGCATTCTTGTTGTAGGTTTAGGTGTGCAATTTCACTAGTAGTACAAGTTACGTATTGCAAATTAATGGGCCGAATGTTGATTTGCTAAAAACACATGAATTTATTTTATTTATAATAAAAATGGTTTTCCATATTTATAATAAATATTAAATTATTCTAAAGCCCCAGTTCTAGATTGTCGAAACTCTATCTAAACTATCATAAAATTCACCAAATACCTGTGATGATTTACAATTCATTAGACCAGCCACAATACGTAATCGGTAGTATTCGTTGCTCCAATCCATAAGAAGGACAATCCTGCAATCTGTGCCAATTACCGCGGGATTAGTCCTCTAAATATCGCCTATAAGGTTCTAGCTAGTGTATTGTGTGGAAGGCTGAAGCCAACCGTCAACCAACTGATTGGACCTTATCAGTGTGGCTTTAGACCTGGAAAGTCTACCATCGACCAAATATTTACAATACACCAAATCTTGGAAAAGACCCATGAAAGGAGAATCGACACACGCCCTCTTTTCGATGATTTCAAAGCTGCATTCGACAGTACGGTAAGGAGTTACCTGTATGTCGCGATGTTTGAATTTGGTATCCCCGCAAAACTAATACTGCTATGCAAGGTGACGTTGTTCAATACGAGCAGCGGCGTCAGAATTGAGAAGGACCTCTCCGAGCCGTTTGATACCAAACGAGGTTTCAGATAGGGTGACTCGCTGTCGTATGACTTCTTTAACCTGATGTTGGAGAGGATGGTACGAGCCGCAGAACTTAATCGCTCATGCACAACATTTTATAAGAGCGTACAATTGTTGGCGCATGCCGATGATATTGACATCATCAGCCTTAACAACCGCGCTGTTAGTTCTGCCTTCTCCAAACTGGATAAAGAAGCAAAAACGAAGTACGTCCTGTCATCAAACAATGAGTCGGCGCACTCGCATATCGGCACCCACGTCACTGTTGACAGTTATGGTTTCGAGGTTGCAAAAGACTTCGTATATTTAGGAACCAGCATCAACACCGATAACAATGCCAGCGTTGAAATCCAATGTAGAATCTCTCTTGCCAATAAATGCTACTTTGCACTAAGTAGGCAATTGAGTAGTGAAGTCCACTCTCGACTAACGAAAACAACACTCTACAAGACTCCCATCATGCCCGTCCCTAAATATGGCGCAGAAGCGTGAACGATGACAACATCCGATGAGGCGTGCCGTAGAGAAAGATTTTGTGGAAGATTTTTTGGTCTTTGCACATTGGGTCAATGGTACCAGCTGGTGGTAGCAGAGGAAGGCCACCTTCGCGTTGAAAAGATCAGGTGAAGAAGACTTCGCATCACTTGGTGTGTCCAACTGGCCTCAGTTAGCACGAGAAAAAAACGACTGGCGTGCTTTGTTAAACTCGGCCAAAATCGCATAAGCGGTTATCGCGCCAATTAAGAAGAAGTGTTCGTTGCTCGGTACATTCTAGTGATGCCAATCCTGGGTTATCGATCTTATATATGAACAATTCCACGATTTTCGAAACTTAATTTTTAATTCTTTATGAAGTTTATGTAATGGAGACTACTGTTTCTGCGGCAGTAGATTCGTAAGTATATACAAAAGCCGTTAGTCCCCCCTTATACGCACCCAAACAGCTTTTCATCATATTCGAATTTAATCCAATATACTCTGTACTTTATAGTCCCACAAATGGCATTTTCGTTGTATAACGATTTTTGTTTGCACCCTTTTCCCACCTACCTATTTCACAGTTGCAATTAATTTTCTGACAGTACTGTAGTCTTTATTCACAACCGTACACACCCCATACAATGAACCGTACACACCCCATCAAATGAAGTAGAAGCAAATGACCATAAGGCTGTTCTGTGACTTGATGGGGGGAAAAAAATAAGAACATGGAGAGAATGTTGAAATAATGATTCGAAAGACAATTTCTTTGCAGAGTATGTATGTTCAAGAATCTAAAAAAAATAATCTTTTAATTATGTTTGCTTGATTTACCCTACATGAAGCGATTTTTTACAACGTATTTGCATACAATGTACATATTTGCTTTGCTGACTGGATGATCTTCTTATCAGTTGTGATAAGTAAAATATTTTTTGTAAGCAACAACTTAGCTTGACTCATTAGATTGATTTACTGGCACGTTTGTATGTAGGTATGTATGTACATATGTATGTTTGGACATAGTCAATCACAGCAAATGCTATTGTGATGCTTAATCATTTGCAAACGACGACAGTAATAACATTGGGAGATTGGAATTAAATTGTTATTTTCTTAATTCAGTTCAAAATCAGGTTGAGCGAAAAGATTCCCTGGCACGTTAATGTACATATTTGCGTATATAGTTCCGTTTTTCAAACGTGCATATCTGTTAATGTACGGGGGTCGTTTGAATAGTCTGTGCGAAAATAAAACCTACTTAATTATTTGGGATAAACCTTTTTATTTTTCGATATAGTCTCCTTGACTAATTTTTCGGCATAGTCTCCTTTTATACGGGGTGTAGGGCAGATCGCCTCCGCGTGGTGCACCCTGGGTAGCGCTAAATGATCTGCGGCCTCAACGGCCTTCCTGAACGATGACGGATGCACTTCCTCCTCCTATTTGAGATATGCATCTTGATGTTCTTCCACAAATGGAGGGACTACAGTTTCAAGCCGACTCCGAACGGCAAATATTTTTATGAGGAGCTTTTTCATGGCAGAAATACAATCGGAGGTTTGACATTGGCTGCCGAGGGACGACCGCTATTAGAAAAATGGTTTTCTTAATTTTGGTGTTTCACCCGTGTTTTCAATAGTGAAGGTAAAAAGGAATATTTCTTAACAGTTTACAGTTATTGCAGGTTATCTTGAAATAAGGAAATATGGTGCGGATACAAATAGCCTTGGATACGCTACTGGGCTTATTTCCCTGCATATTGGCTGGTCTATGGCATCAGTCTTCGATTTTAGATAAAAAAAACTGAAGTAGAAATCTTAATGTGATTTTTTTGTGCTAGTATATAAATTTACTTCCCTTTGCACTGTCACCATTACATCAGTGTCTGCCAGATATTCATTTGCAGTGATGTGTAAAATTCGACTTTATCATAGAGTGCAATAAGAGCTCTGTATTTATCCTAATTCGAAACAAACTGTGTTCCATTAACAATAAAATAACTTAACATACGAAGAAGTTTCCAAATGTATGTATGCATAAAATGAATTTTGTGCACTAAAGCTGATCATAAGATTGGCAGAATCATCAGAAAACCCAAAAAAGTGCTTAAGCTTTTTGGAACAAAGATAATATTTACCAAATCAATCGCCTTAGAGAAATCCCGATGGCAAAGAAAAGATGGATCACCGTTGTCCAACTGCAGCCTTATATTATCAAGTAATTTTTATCATATCCGTAGAGCAGCTATACTTAGGTCTAAATCCAAACTGCGATGGGGAAAATAAATTATATTCCTGGATAAATGATGGCATTTGCTTTTCCATCAGCGACTCGCACAACTTTGGAAAGGCTGGTGAAATGCTTACAGAGCTATAATCACTAGAACTTGTAGCATAGCTCTTTTTGGTTACAGAGATGATGATAGCCCTTTTCCACTCTATTTGAAAACATGAAGTTGTGAAGCAGTGCTTCATAATATTGGTTAGAGTGCTTGAAATGATAGCACAAGCTTCACAAATATCCATCGTCTCCAATGGAATTCGACTTGATACCCTTACAGATATCAAAACTTCTGATTCCGATATCCTGAACTCTAATTTAAACGAAAGTGCTAATAAAATTTAGAGCTGGAGAATTATTGCTGCTTTTGCAGGCGCTAGTAAAATAGTAATTAAGGATTTCAGGGCAAATTCACTTCAGACTTAAATTTTCCATTTGCATTATGGTTTTTTAAATTACGCCATACGCGTGTTCAAAAAATAAGGCGGGCTACGTACATTCGACTTTTGATTATTATTATTTTTTACTCATATGTTGGTTCAGTCGTCTCAAAGATTTGTTCACGGTTTTAGCAATACATCATGTTTGTGTTCGGCGTTTTCTGCTATCGACTTTTGGCTCCTCGACTCTTCCATCGGGATGATTGGGCTTTGGTTTCGATGTTATAACCATATACTATACCATATAACCATCATAGAAAAATGGCTATCCGGATCTCGTCTGAAAAGTCCGTTCAATAGAATAAAACTGATTATTTTTTCGTGCTTACTCAACTTTACTATGACTGATCATACCAATCACGGTTGAATTTTAAATATAAAAACAACAATTACCAATATAGATATACATACAAGTATATGTATGCATGTAGGTGTGCAAAATCACCATAAATCATTCCAGCATACAATAAATTATTTTGAAACAATAAGTGAAAGACATAATTAGCAGAAAAATGCTGTTACGAATCAATGTTGCGAACCCGCCACACCAGTACCACACATGACTAATATTGTTTTAACTCAATCGAATTAAATATTTTATGAAACTATTTTGGTACACAGCAAACAATGATCGTTTAAAGCATTTCGTATTGCAATTCAGAAATTATACCTTGACATGTAAATTGGATTGTCACACCTGCCACCGGGCACCGGAATGAGCTAACATATTTGTTTGTACTATGGATATTCAGAAGTGAAAAGTAAAAGTTGTAGTCGTATATCAACTATAGTACATAGGCGCACTAATATAATTTGGCATAAGGGATCAGCACAAGAGATCTGACGAAACTTTGTTGATGGTTTGAAAGAAGTAGTAGGACTAAAATTATCAGACGAAATATTGAAATTTACTTGAACTCAAGGGAATCTATGTAATGTGGACAGACTATAGAAGGTGTACTTATTTATGAAATCTTTCATTTTATTTATTTATTTATTGATTGCTCCGATTGCTCTTGCAGACTAAGCATTAGCTAAACAAATTTAAGCAAATTTAGTTTAAAGCTACTTATTTCTAAGCTAAAATTTAGATCTTCCACATATTGTTCTTCCACGGGTAATCGCATTTTAATTACGGCTAAAACCTCGTTCAGAGATGTTAATTAAAATGTTTGTGTTAACAAAAAACTAGCATAGTTTACAAAAACAGTGGGCCTTAAGTATGTGTAAGTACAAATTTTAGTTTTTCACAATTTGATTATAAATATATATATATATGTATGTATATAATTGACGTAACATCTACTACTAACTGTTTAGGCGAGCTCTTCCTTCAATGTGTGATGTGCGTTGCTCCACAAATGGAGGACCTACAGCGTTTTGCCACCTCTGAATGGCAGACAGTTTTATTTGAGAAGCATTTTCAATGCAAAAGTGCCCTCAGAGGTTTGCTATTGCCTGTCGAGATGCGATAATTATAGTGTATAGTATGACACTAGTAAAAGAATAACAGGGTTAAAGCAATGGATTCTAGTATGGAGGATTAGTGTCTCGGCGATTAGAAAGTTAATTTAATTCAGGAGGGTGTTAAAATTTTTCACCCATTTGCAATTTATTATGGTAAATCGGCATGTGATCCTTAAATATTAGATATTATTCCTAACACATAAATGGCACTAGTCTTATTGAATTCACCTCTTTTTCAGTTAGTACTAATCTTAAAATGGCATTAGCTAAATTTTCATGATATTCTATTCAATAGTTCGTGAGTTATTGTGCTAAGAGTGACGCAACTTTTGTTATTTTCAAAACAATGGATCACAAAGAACTTCGCGTTTTATTAAACTGTTCCTTGATGGCGAGAAATACCGTTCAGTCGAAGCAATGGCTTGAAAAGTGTTATGGAGACTCCGCTCCATAAGAAACAACAATAAAACGATGGTCTGCTGACTTCAAACGTAGAGACACCGATGATTCACAACGCAGAGGACGTCAAAAATGAGGCGGTAATACCAGAAAACATAAAAAAAATCCACAAAACCGTTTTGAATGGTCGAAAGGTGAAGTTGCGTGAGTTAGCTGACATCGTAAAGCTTTCTAAGGGACGTTGGCTTTATATTGCAAAAGCATTTGACTATGAGAAAGCTCCGTTCAAAGTGGGTGACGCGTTCGCTCACTGCTTTGTTTCATCAAGACAACACACCGTGTCAGAAGTCATTCAAAACAATGGCAAAACTACATGAATTGAACTTGAATTGCTCCCACTTCCACCGTATTCGCCAGATTTGGTTCCCAGTTCCCAGCGGGTACTGCACCTAAACAGAATGAAAACAGAGAATGAAAAGGTTGTCGCTTAAACTGAATCCTATTTTGAGGCAAAAGATAAATTGTTCCACTAAAGTCGTATTGAAATGTTAGAGCGGTGCTGGAATGACTGCGCTGTCCTTGATGGAAAGTACGTTGATGAGTTAAGCTAATTTTGAACAAAAAAAGTATGTCTTCTTTGTTAGGCCCGGGATTTTTTAGGCCATGTGTTATGTATGTATGTGTTGTGTTCACCAGTTCATTGGGAAAATAGCGCGTTGTGGAATATTTTAACCCTCTAACTATTCAATTCATCGGTCTTTCTGCCTATTTTGTGGGAGAGGACACAAAATACTCATAACAGAGGAAGATAGCGATTTAAAATGTACAATAAAAATATTTTCCAGAAAATTCTGCTATAAGTCTCTTAATGCATCAAAGCACAAAATTCAACATAAATGCCAGAAATAAGTCAAAAACGGAACATGTGAGCATTGGAAAAACTATTCTTAACACTTAGGGTACATTTGATAGCGGATTTGGTCAAATGAATGCATGACGTTCTCATACGTCATTGAAATGCAATAGTTAACAGGTTCATTCTTGTTTATTTGTTCATGCTCATTCTTGTTCAGCTGCAACAGAGTTATGGTGAACCTAATTTTAGGTACACAGCGCCCTGATGGCAGAAATAGAGAATATATTTTACGAAAGTGATAGCGACAGTTTTGAAGAAAGTAGTGATTTTGATGAATGTGATGAGAACATTTTAGCAATCCTTTAATTCTTTCAAAAATATCACACACTTCAAAATTATTAATAATTTGCTTTTTGTTATAGATTCGATTTATATGTTTTAATTTTTTTTTTGTTATATTAATTGCCTAAAGTTACCTAAATATAATCATGAATAATATGTAATAAATGAGTTCTGGCATAAATGCTAATCTATAAAATGACCACAGGGTTAATGTGTATTAGGGCGGGTCGATCTAAAAATCGCTCATTGCTCTGTGAAAATCGTATTCTAGGGATCAAAATAAGAAACTTTGCCGAAGGAACCATACCTCTAAAACGAGTTCTGATGTCCCCCAATTTGGGTCGAACGAAAAATCCCACTTTGACCCATTTAGAGTGCTCCAATCGAGTCCAAATGTATGACCGAACCCCACTAACTTTGGACGGCCGATCCACCCATGCCAGTGGCACACCCCCTGGAACTTCCCTGGGGGTTCCCCATACAATCATTTCAAAATATCACCATTTTTGGCCTTTACATGAGAAAAGAAACTAAAAAGTTCGACTCTAATTGGGGGACATCAGAATTCGTTTTAGAGGTACTATGGTTCCTTCGGCAAAGTTTCTTATTTTGTTCCCTAGAATATGGTTTTCACAGAGCAATGGGCGATTTTTTTGCCTCCCCACAAATCGACCCGGCCTAATGTGTATACATACCTATGTAAGTTGCAGTACCCATTTTCTGTTTTGACATATTTCTGACTTATTGCATCTTAGGATAAATGAAAAAAAAAAAAAAAAAACGCAAATTTAAGTTTCAAAAATTGTTCAGCGCGATTCTAAAAATATATTTTCCTATTCCTATCATTAAATGGCATAGGCAAGAAGGTATTCAAATTTATGGTTTATATACATATGTACGTATTATAGAATCTCAACCGCCATTCATTTGAATTTACAAATTGGGCCAATACAAAACTTAACAACTATGACAACTAAGGCAAAGAAAACACGGCAATGCAGAAAAAGCTTCAATGTCCATTGACAATTATTAATTCCACACACGTTCTTTTACAAATGAATGATACGTAAATAAGTAACTGGCGTATTCGTGCAATAATGGTACAAAAAATATAATTTAACGCGAAGAAATCTTATGGAACAAAATTAACAGTGTGAAAAACAGAAGGCAAAACATAAAACGGTAAACGAAACGAAAAGCACAAAGCGCCGGAGACCCACACTTGTGCAAGTTATGTTAAGCAATCGACTATCGCGAGCTGTTTGCTAGCCCCGACAGACAATTAAGTAGACGCCAAAGAATGCGATTTCTTTTTCTGTTTACCAGTTTCGTTCGCGTCTTCTCTTCACATTTCACTTTACGATACAATAATTTATGACAATTTTGTCACATTGAAGCTCAACAACAGCAAAGCACAGCACAAGTACGAGTATTTTTCAATTTAATTCAATATCAAAATTCGCAGCATTGGCAACACTGCAGTCTAATAAGTGATACATATATTTAGTGGTGAACAGCTGGTCGACTATTAGTGCTGCTGAGCGGGTGAAACCACAACTATTTACATGTCACGACAACCAACAGGTAAAAGTGAAAGATAGGCACGTTAGCGGCGCAAGGACATTTAGTCTAGACAATAACAAATAAAAACATTAAAAAATCACCGAATAGCCAAATTCAAAGTAAATGTAAGTTTTGCAAAGGAATTAACGAAGCACGCCGATTCAAATGCAGCTCGTAGTTTTTACTATTTATTCACCGAATCGTATGCGAAAGCTGCAAATATTACTGTATTTGATTTTGTAGATGCTTTTGCATTTCTTTCGCATTTGGCCACTTTAAAAAGTTGCTTGAAATTTGTATGGTACGAGTGTTGCATGACATGGCGAACTGCGCATGCGTGCAAGTTGTTTTTATCAAAACTTTACCTTGCATTTGATTAGCTGCGTTTATTTTCGGCTCATTAAAGGAGAATCCACTATTTGGTCGACTGCACCGTGGCTCGAATTTCGCTTTCAGAAATTGCCGTCGCTTCCAAATAAACACGCCATCAAAGGTCACTTTCTATATTCTTGTGTATTTTTTCCAGTGCCTTTTCACTTTGATTATCTCACTTGCTTAAATCACTATTTCTTTCTTTGAGACTTTATGCTAGCCTTTGTTATTGTATTCTAAGACAATTTTATGCAAAACACCTCAAATAATTGTCACTTGTATTGGATTTTCTCTTTTGTTATCTGAATTTATTTCCTCATTCCTACATATATTCGCACGAGAGCAGACAAAACGTATCAATTTACACGCTCGCACTCGGCAACAAATACGTCTGGCTGTCTCTACCCGTCCAAATCCACTGCCACCGTCCACTGTAAACACGTCCGCTTGCTACAAAGTACCGCACTCAACTGACCAAATCTGTTTGACGCGTTTTGCACTCTTGCGAACGAGTAGAAGACCCAAGGAACACAATTGAGCTGCTAGAAGTGAATAGGGAGCTTTGTAGAGATTTAACTTGGAGCTTCGACTCTAGCTTATGATGGAGCTTTACATGAGGGTGATTTAAGTTTGATACGTATTTTGTTCGGTTAACAGTTGAAAGATCACTGAGCTTAGTACAGGGCGAACAACATGGAAGTCAGTTGAATATTTTAAAATATGCAGCTGATCTGCACTTTTCCGATCACTCTAAATTATCAATTTAGATAATAATTATATGAATTTTTTTAATTTATTTTAAGCTGAAAACCTTTGATTGTAGATTTTGACATTATAGGGACCAGAAGAAAAAAAAAATAATACATTGATTTTGTTGTTTTTGCTTTAGTGGTACCACCTGTTCAATGTGTGTTGATAGAAATAAATTTTTTTATTCGCATTGTTTCTGAAAGCGAAGTATTTTAATTAAATAGTTAAATTTCATCGATATATCTATATGTACGTCATAATATTAATAATAAAAATTCGGTGTTTACGTTTTATGTTCGTTACTTGTTTTTTTGTTCTTATTTTTATTTTGATAGGCGCAACTGTAGTTTTGGTAAAGAAATTTTGTGCAAATTATAATATAATACGAGATATTTTTTCACATAAATTTGTAAATTATCTTTTTGTCTATGTCTGATTGTTTATATATCGATTATACTTAGTCCTACCATAAGTTCTGTTACAAGTTAAGGCAATGATAGATATGAAATTAGAGTACGTTTTTAATGAAATTTGTCTTATTTAATCACGTAAATATTAAAAAAAAATTATTTTTCATTCGAAATGATCGCCATTTGCTTTTGCACGAGCCTTCAAACAAGGTCATTCAGCTATTGCAGCACGCACGGTTCGCTGCTCAAACCAACGATTATCCCCAAATTTCTGTGAGGCCATGTTCTCTGGCCACAAACTGTAGTCCAATAGATTCAGATCTGGGCTTCCAGATAGCCAATCTTCTGTGGCTATGAACCCAGGAATATTGTTTTCTAGCCACCCCAGAGGGTGGTTTTTGCCTTATGGGCTGGAGTGGAATCATGATGGAAGATTTAACGTTCTCCATTGAAGAGAGTACTGCTCAACTGCTTCACCACGCCTTTTAAGACATACTCCGGGTACACTATTGCACCGGTCTTAACCCCTTTTACGCAGAAATGAAGAGATGTAACGCCTCTACAAGGCAATCCATTCCAATTAACACCCACCAATCCAGTACGGATGCTGGATGGTGGCCACGTTGAACCCTTGTTATAACATTTTTTGCATCTTTAGAAGTTTTAGCAACGATTTTTCTAAGGGGATTTCTGCAAATTCTTTCTCGAGCGGCTTTTACGGCTGCACTGGTTCGAACCACGCGAGGACGACCACTTCTTTTTCTGCCTGTCACTTGACACGTTTGTGAGAAACGATTGATCGTGCGGTAAACAAGCAAAATTTGCCATGAAAACGAGTATAATTTATGAGTAGACAACGCGAACAACGCAAAAATAACAGAACTTTTTTCTGCGAATTTGTTCTCGCCGTATGCATTCTAAAATTTGTCACAGAATTTTATTATATATTATTTCATGCATTTTGTAAAACAAATTCAAGCTGAATAAGTCGTCGGCTAAAAAATAAAAAAAAAAAATTGTTAAATACAAGATTATTACAAACAATTCATTTTAATTTTTAATTTATTTTTTATTGAAATGTTTCCTTAAATACATTCCATTCTATTACATCTAATTTACACTATCAAGTAATAATTTTCTATTAAATGCGACAGTATTTTCATGAAATCCATATATAACTGGAAGACAGCTGACAGAAATTTACATTTGTTTGCCAGTCGTTAGAATTTCTCGAACAAGATCATTTGTTTTTTTCCCCCAGATTGGTATAGTTTTCGAGCCTTTCGGTATGAGCTGCAGCGATTGTTTCACAACGTCTGATACTGATGACATCTTGAGGTCACGATGTAAATCAGAATTCCTCACATGCCATGGTGCGTTTACTGCGCTTTTTATGAACTTGGTTTGAAGTTGTTGAATTTTTTTAAGAGGAGTTTGTGTGGCACAGCCCCACAGCTGTATGCCATAAGCCCACACTGGTTATATACTTGGCTATAAATTAAAGGTTTGTTTTACAAGGAAAGAGGCGAATTTTTTCCAGTAAGCTAGTTAAATTTTTTCATTTTGATGTTTGATTCCACATGTTTTATTTTAACGTACCTTTTCCAACAGAGTTTGGCACCAAGCGTCATTCCTAAGTACTTCGCAGTATTGGAGTAAGGAATTTGCGTGCCTGCAATTCATGCAATTTGTTAGTGCGTTATCGTGGTGAAACAGCACCTTCTTTTTCGCCAAATGCGGCCGTGTTTCCTTGAATTTTTGTGAAAGTGCCCCAATAACTCACTGTAGTATTACCAAGTGATCGTTCTTACTTTTTCTAAAAAATCCATGAAGATGATGCCGTTCGAATCCCAAAAAATCGTCGTTATGACCTTTCCGGTCCTGGTCGCTCCTTATCAAAAACGGTTGTTCGCCCACGTTTAAGTTCGTTGAACCAATATCTAACTGTGGTCATAGATGACGAAGCGTTCGCATAGACAGCATCCAACTTTGCTTTTATCTCCTTGAATAAAAGCTATCGCACTTGATCCTGAAATATCTGTTGTTTAGATACGAAGTAAATATGTCCGAAATCTCCCTTGGAAGCAAAATTTTAAGCTTATGGAGTAGTCCGTCATGCCATACTTTGTCGAAAGTCTGGGAAACATCGAGAAATATGGAAGATCACACCTTCTTCTTTTTCGATTGGTTCTTCTATCAGTTTGTGATCGTATGCACTTGAGTGCTTTGCTCGAAATCTGAACTGGTGAGTAGAATTATTTGTATATTATGAAATTAAAAAACGAAATATTGTTTCAAAATTCAAAATTTAACCCATTCTCCACTAAATGATTTTTTAACAGTTAGTATTAAAATTTGTAATACCTAAAAATTTGGTTTTGCACTTATCCATTTGCAGCGGTCAATTTCGTTTCGGACTCAAAGGCATTTGCCATTCACTTCTGCCTACCATTAGATACCAAATTTTTAATGTTGTCAAAGGGTGAAATGAAAATGCCATATTTTTATGTAGTCACACAATTTCAATTAAGAATTTTTATATATTAAAATTTCGCCAAAAAGTAACCATTTTAGAAATATATTATAACCAAATAACCAAAGTTCTTGTGAAGAAAAATAAATAACCAATTTTGGCGGAGATAATTGATATTCCCAAACCTGACAAGGATGCAGCAATAGCATCATCATACGAGTATAGACCAATTAGCCTACTTCCTACTATGAGTAAGATATTCGAAAAGCTGCTCATTGTGAGAATAAGACCAATTATTAACCAACACAAAGTGATCCCTGACCATCAATTTGGTTTCAGACAAAAACACTCGACAATACAAGAAATATACCGAGTATCACATAAAATATTAAATGAGCTAGACGCAAAGAAATTTTGTGTTGGCATTTATTTGGACACAGAAAAAGCATTTGACAAGGTTTGGCACAAAAATGTTTAATATAAATTTATAATCATCACATATTCTTTAAAAGAGGAAGAAAAAATGATGTTCGTAATTATAAGCCGATTTCCAAACTATCAATCACCTCTAAATTGATTGCATTGTAAAGGACAAAATTTATTTTAAATCTTTAATTAATTTAATTTGTAAATGGCCGTTTTACAGCTACTAATCTTGCACATTTTAGCGAATTTTGTATGCCATCGTTTTCTAAGGGACTCCAAGTGATTGCGTTTACATTTATTTCTCTACGGCATTTGACAAAGTGGCGCATACGATTTTAGTAAACAAGTTGGTTTGCTCGGGTTTTCACTCCACCTTAAGTCATATTTGATGGACAGACGCTGCGTGATAAAAATTGAAGAAGTTTTATCGAACCACTTTGTTGTTACTTCAGGTGTCGCCCAAGGGAGCATCTTAGGGCCACTTTTTTCATCATTTTTAGCAATGACAAGGAAATGTTTTACTTTTTCTAATTTCTTCCTCTTCGCAGATGATTTGAAAATTTTCTCATTTGTTGAGGGCTCAGTGAATACTCAGAAGTTTCAACTCGACTTGAACAATCTTCATCGTTGTTGGATGAGATCACGTCTATCTTTGCATATTAAGAATGTTTTCATTTAACATTTTCGAGGCGTCAATACATTTGTAAGACATATTTCACCATTTCTAATAATGTACTACAAAGTGTAACAGAGTTTAAGGATCTTGAAGTTTAATACGAAATTTTCCTTCAGTGGTCACATAAATTTTATTCTTTCAAAATCGTATTCGGTTCCAGGCTGCATTCATTGCAATGCATCCGAATTTTTTCTTTTGTTCGTTTTCACTTAGTGTTCGTTGTTATCATTTGGAGACCTTACGACCAACTTTCGATTAATAGAATAGAGCGCGCTCAGGCAGGTATTACGTTCTCTGTTCCATCCTAAAATTCTCAGCTAAAGGTTATTAATTAAGAATCTCTAGAGAAGACAAGCACAGACCTTTCACTTTCGTTTATTTTCAGTGTTGTTAATGGCATCGTCGTCTGTCCAGATTTGAGAGGATAAGCTTTAATGTTCATAAAATCATAAAGTCCCGCTAAGAAAAATTAATATAGATGTACTTATATATAATCGGTTTGTGTGAGCCTTACAGAATTAACTATGCCTGAAGCAAATTAGTTTAAATTGAAATGATAAGTTCGGTATCGTGCTAGGAAAGTTTACCTAGCTAGATGGCGCTATGCCTTATCAGTTTTTATCAACTTTACTAATTCCAATCGACTCTAATTGACATGTCACATGTCTTATCGGAATGAAAGTTAATTCTTTTCACATCTAAGTAGAAACCTGAAACGAATAAATTCACGAAATTAAAAAATATCATATATGTATGTATTTCCACAGTTGAACTATTTGTATTCCAAACGTATAGCAATTTATCGGCAATAATGCCTCATACTTGAAATTTCAGTTTTTAGTGCACACTGTTTATAAAAACGGCACCCATCAATGAAATTATTCAAGAGAGGTAAAATATTATTTATTGAATGTTAATGTATGATGATTGTTACTCTGTTACTCAACAAAGTGGAAAATTTTGCGAAATGATTTAGGTGTGAAGCCTTTCAAAATACAGCTGGTGCAAGAATTGAAGCCGAACGACTTACCGCAACGCGGAATTTTTGGTGAATGGGCTCTTTGAAAATTGGCCGAAGATCCACTTTTTTATCGAAAAATTGTGTTCAGCGACGAAGCTCATTTTTGGATCAATGGGTACGTACATAAATAAGCAGAATTGTCGGTTTTGGAGTGAAGATCAGCCAGAAGAATTGCAAGAGCTACCAACGAATCCAGAAAAGGTCACAGTTCGGTGTGGTTTATGGGCTGGAGGTATCATTGGACCGTACTTCTTCAAAGATGCTGCGAATCGTAATGTAACTGTGAATGGTGAGCGCTACCGTGAAATGATATCCAACTTTTTTTTGCCCAAAATGCAAGAGCTTGACTTGCATGACACATGGTTTCACCAATACGGTGCCACATGCCATACAGCACGCGTACAATGGACTTGTTGAGAGGCGAGTTCGGTGAACATTTTATTTCACGATCGGGACCTGTCAATTGGCCACCCAGATCGTGCGATATAACCCCTTTAGATTATTTTTTGTGGGGCTATGTTAAAACTCATGTCTATTCAGACAAGCCTGCTTCAATTAACGCATTGGAAGACAACATTAAAGCATTTATATGTGAGATACCGGCCGAAACATTGGAAAGAGTATGCGAAATTTGGACTAAGCGGATGGACCATTTGAAGCGCAGTCGCGGTCAACATTTGCATGAAATAATCTTCAAACATTAAATTATATGGACTGTACTAGCGATTTAAATAAAAACTGCATGCATTTTTCTGAATTTTACGTGTGTTTTTTTGAAAAACTTTCCTATAGCTCTTAAAAAATCACCCTTTATATATAATTGGCGTATTTGGCCGAGCTCCTCCTCCTATTTGTGGTGTGCGTCTTGATGTTGTGGAGTAAGCTGCCACCAAACGGCAGATATTTTTTTATGAGAAGCTTTTTCATGGCAGAAATACACTCGGAGGTTTGCCATTGCCTGCCGAGGGGCGACCGCTATTAGAAAAAACTTTTTCTTCATTTCGGTCTTTCACCGAGGCTTGAACCTACGTTCTCTCTGTGAATTCCGAATGGTAGTCACGCACCAACCGTTTCGACTACGGCGGACGCCGGAAACAGAATAGAATTGCGACAAATAACGAGAGTCAAGAAGAACCTGAAGAACGCGTAAAATTAATGAATAATATCAATGATGTGTGAAATTAATGAATATTGGCATTGAAGCGATCATTTGCATTAAAGCGCCTACGGTTTCCCGTTCGACCCGCAATGACCATCAAAAAAGCGCAAGGGCAATCATTCCAAGTTTGTAGATTGAAGCAGGAAAATCCTTGTTTCTCACATGACCAACTATGTGGCTTATTGCGTGTTCACGAGTTGGAAAACTATCAGGTTTGTTTGTTTATGCGTCAGATAATATAACGAAAAATATTATTGATTTGTGTATCAAATTCAACAATTAGTTCGAATAAACAACGATTTTACATCTGTTAATGACAGAAAAAAACGTCATTTTTTATATAATATGTCCAAGCAACCCCGGGCGAAGGTAAGTTAGTTTCATCATAGTAAATTTTCTGTGTTCGAAAAGCTATAAACATCCACCACTCATCATTCCTTCACTTCATTAATTTTTACCATACATCACCAAAGCATTCATATTACGCAAGTAACTAAAATTTAAATTCTAATATCTTTCTGTTCGTATTACTATATTATGTTAAAAAACTTCCGATTCTCAAATGTGAAAACTTTTTCTTTTGGTGCAGTAAATGCTTTAAATGTCCCATTGAACTTCCCACCTCTTTTCAGACTTCAAGTAGCTTTATTATCAGCTAGTAGTACAATTACGCCCTTGAGAAAGTGCCGAAGCGATTGACTTGAAAAATATTTTCCTCACAAGTGGCAGTTGAGAGTGCATGAGACACACAGTTAAGGCAATAAAGTTATTTTCGTTCCCCCACTTGCGAAATTCTTACACACACGTATTTACATATTTATGACTTGGCTGCATATCCCAATATTTTTGTAATACTCCGGTGACAAATGTTCGCAACATCGCATGCAACTTTTGTATATTCACTTGTATAATGCAAGTGTATATATCTACATACGCAAGCATGGTCCTGTGCGTGGCTTACTTATAACTGAAACTATTTCTACTTGTTGTGACTTGCTGAACTATTGCTCCCACAAACAGAATCGTTTTTGCTTTCCCTCCATTTCTTTGCTTTTATTTATGTACATAGTATAGTATATATGTAAGTACTCGCGTGTGGTAACTCGCACAGTTTGCAGTTAGCTTCTACTGCCGATAATGTCACATTGCAACACTGGCAATGGCACAAGCAGCAAACAAATGCTGCCAACAAAGGAATTTTGGCTGTACAATTTTTTGAGTCTAATTCGTTTTGTTTCTATGAGTTTTTTATCGGCATTTATGCACAAATACCTTATTAGGGTTGCCCTTATTTGCATATAGTTCCAATTTTAACTTTAAAGTTTTCCGAAAGATGATAAATATAGGTTTAATCATATCTGCTCGGCCCTTCTTCCAGATCAAACATCGAAAATAAGTTTGAAGGAACTTTGATTACATTTTATTTTACCGACCCAAATTCACTCCTAAATAGCGGGCATGTGGATCTAATAGCAAATACACAATCGACCTTATCTCTCTAAATAGCGGGCATGTGGATCTAATAGCAAATACACAATCGACCTGATAACCGCTTACGCGATTTTGGCCGAGTTTAACAAAGCGCACCAGTCGTTTCTTTCTCGTGCTAACCGGCGGCAATTGAACACACCAAATGAAGCCAAGTACTTCTTCACCTGATCTTTCCAACGCAGAGGAGTCCTTCCTCTTCCTCTGCTACCACTAGCTGGTACCGAAACAAATACTTTCAAAGCCGGAGCGGTGCTGGTTCCTAAATAAACGAAGTCTTTTACATCCTCGAAATTGTAACTGTCGACAGTGACGTGGGTGCTGATACGCGAGTACGCCGACTGTTTGTTTGAAGACAGGAGGTACTTCGTTTTGTCCTCGTTCACCACCAGACGCATTCGCTTTGCCTCTTTATCCAGTTTGGAGAAGGCAGAACTAACTGCGCGGTTGTTGAGGCCGATGATGTCAATATCATCGGCATACGCCAACAATTGTACGCTCTTATAAAATATTGTGCTTGAGCGATTAAGTTCTGCGGCTCGTACGATCCTCTCCAACATCAGGTTAAAGAAGTCACACGACAGCGAGTCACCCTGTCTGAAACCTCGTTTGGTATCAAACGGCTCGGAGAGGTCCTTCCCAATTCTGACGGCGCTGCTGGTGTTGAGCAACGTCATCTTGCATAGCCTTATTAGTTTTGCGGGGATACCAAATTCAGACATCGCGGCATACAAGTAACTCCTTTCCGTACTGTCGAATGCAGCTTTGAAATCGACGAAAAGAGGGTGTGTTGATTCTCCTTTCATGGGTCTTGTCCAAGATTAGGCGTATTGTGAATATTTGGTCTATGGTAGACTTGCCAGGTCTGAAGCCCCACTGATAAGGTCCAATCAGTTGGTTGACGGCCTTTCACACAATACGCTCGCTAGAACCTTATAGGCGATATTTAGAAGACTAATCCCGCGGTAATTGGCACAAATTGCAGGATCGCCCTTCTTATGGATTGGGCAGAGCACACTTAAATTCCAATCGGCAGGCATGCTTTCATCCGACCATATTTTGCATAGGAGCTGATGCATGCACCTTACCAGCTCCTCGCCGCCCTGTTTGAATAGCTCAGCCGGCAGTCCGTCGGCGCCCGCGGCTTTGTTGTTTTTTAGCCGTGATATTGCTATTCTCACCTCGTCATGGTCGGGTAACGGAACGACAATTCCGTCGTCAACGATTGGGGTATCGGGATCTTCACATTCTCTATGACATGCGCAGCTGTCACCGTTTAACAGGTTCGAGAAGTGTTCCCTCCATAATTTAAGATTGCTCTGTACGTCAGTCACCAGATCGCCGTCTTTGTTCTTACAAGAAAACGCCCCGGTCTTAAAACCTTCTGTAAGCCGCCGAACTTTCTGGTAGAATTTTCGGTCGTTGTTCCTGTTGGACAGCATCTCAAGCTCCTCGCACTTACGTATTTCAGCCTCTCGTTTCTTCTTTCCGATAATACATCTCTCTTCCTTTTTTAACTCTCTGTAGCAATCCCACATGGCTCGCGTTGCGCCCGATTGCAGCGTGGTTCTATAGGCGGCATCCTTTCTTTCTGCGGCGGCATGACATTCCTCGTCGTACCAACTGTTTTTTCGGGCTCGCCGGTATCCTAATTCTTCTTCGGCGGCGGTACATAGGGAACGAGAAATGTTGCTCCTTTGTTCGTGCATGCCGGTTTGTTGGGCAGTGCTCTCTGAGAGCAGGAGGGAGAGTCGAGTGGCGAATCTTCTGGCTGTATGTTGTGATTGCAGCTTTTCGATATCGAACATTCTTTGCGTAGGTTTTTTGCTGCACAGAGGCGTGTGCGCAATTTGGCTGCAACAAGGTAATTATCTGAGTGGATGTTGGGTCCTCGGATCGTACGTACATCTATCTTGTTTCGCGTTTTTCGATCAGGAGACAGCCAGATAGCTTGGTGTATCTTTTTATGCTGGAGTGTGGTGCTGCACACTACCATGTTTCGAGCCCCAGCGAAGTCGATCAGCCCCTGTCCGTCACCGGATGTTTCGTTGTGCAGACTGAATTTTCCGATTGTGGCACCAAAAATTCTCTCCTTGCCTACCCTGATGTTCCAGGCGCTTATAGAAGCAATCTTTGGTCGCATCGTCCTTCTCTTCCATTGGGGCGTGGGCGCAAAAATCTCGCTTTGATGCGGATTATTGCGAAACACTTCTCCACAGGAGTGAACGACAGTACTTGGCGACGAAGTCTCTCTCCTACAACAAATCCGACTCCGATTTTAAAGTGGTGGGTCCCAAACCCAGCGCACAACCAGTCTGGGATGCTTCGCCCTCTCCCGTTGAACCATACGTAGAAGAATCGTCCTGGCCACTTCGAAGTGAATGGCGATCAGTAACTTTCCCCACTTCGTGCGTGGACTTCTACATATGGAACCATCCTCCATAGATTGTTTTTTTATATTTGTTTGAGGCAGAACGGAAAAAACCCTAAAACGTTTCATTGCTTGGAAGAAAAGTAAAATAAGCATAATCAGATATGTGTTATGCCGTCGGATAGAATTCGGTCGGACAGGTCGGATGAGGAAATAAACAAAATTTCATATATGTAAGAAAATAAACTATCACTTTGGTCAGAAATCTTATCATTTCATTAGTGAGTTTTCGTTACTTTCAATTTCAATAATATGTATAATTTATAATTTTTACCATTTTATTGAAATCTTTATTGTCAGGACTTTTTATTTAACAAATTTTACTAATTTCGCTAAAGTTTGACGCGAATAGCACCCAAGAGTGATAATGATGAACTTGAGGAGGGCCAAGACGAATTTATACAAGAATCTATCAGTAATACAAAAACAAAATGAAATGTATTTTGTATTTGTCGAAATGTGGGTATGAATGTCAAAATTTGCAGTTTACTTTCCAAAAACTCCACGAAATTACATCAAAATGTAAACAAAAGAAATCACTTTGACATTTAAGCTACCAAAGGGAAGAAAAAGAAATCAGCTGTTCTGGTAGCACCAGCTTATGCAAACTCACCTTGAACTGCCCCATACAGTTTTTATTATATTACACACGAACACAAAAGTCACATTCCAAAAACTTAAACTCATTTTTTTGTAACGTTTTGGTTTGTTTTTTAATACAAACGCAAGTTTTGAAGTTATTATGAATTGCTCCACGTGTGTGGTTTTTTCACTTTAACTGAAATGTGCACGTTAAATAAATGAAAATAACTGACATTGTTTTCTTTTTTTTATTGCAAAGTGTGTCTGGTGAATAATCCAGGGCGAAAGTGAAGTATGTGAATTTTAAGGCTTAAATTCTTTATTTTCTCATGTACCAAAATTTTCCATTTCGCTAAATAGGATGCATGTGTACGATTTTTCAAAATAAACACGTTTGAGTCAGGTTCTAGAATAAAAGTAACATTTCGTGTAATGTGATTTCAATATTTGTTGTATGTTCCTCAAATCTGGAAATTATCGTCACGGATTCTTTATACAGTGCCCATTTGCCTCTGTATAGATAAGGGCAAATGCATGTGTAGTATTTTAATTTTTCAATTCGTAATTGATCTACAAAGGATGAACCAACTTTTAACCAATTCCATATCCATTTGTACTTCTGGAACAGCACTAAAACTCAGTCCACAACAAGCTTATCTAAATAGGGAATGGCTGCATGCGCCAGTATACCGATGCACACAGCGGCGGTCATAGTAATATTAGCGATGCATATTGCCTAGTTTTGACCGTTAATTTGGTTCTACAGGGTGGGCCATATAGCGTTTGCTTTTTGAACCACCTATTTTTTTAGAATGGTAACACCAATGGCATGTCAAATGAGTTCATAATTTACTTAAAGGTTTGACATTTACGAAATGAGACGCTATACGCTTGAACGAAATTGGGATATATTGAAAACCTATTTCCAAAGTGGTGAGTCTTCTTCTTCTTCCGCGGTTACAGTAAATGGCGAACGTTATCGTTACACGCTCAACGAGTTTTTGTTTCCAAAAATTTAAGAGGATGACATGGACGGCATATGATTTCAACAGGACGGTGCAACTTGTCACACTGCCAAAGTTACACTCGAACTTTTGGCTACCGTTTTTGAATTCCGATATCAATTGGTCGCCTCGGAGCTGTGATTTAAGCCCGTTGGACTATTTTTTGTGGCGAGCCGTTAAGGACAAATGCTATGCGAACCGTCCAGAGACGATTGATGCTTTAAAACATGAACCCGAAGTTGCCATTCATGTAATTGGAGCCCAACAATCGAAAACTGTGTTTAAAATTGGGTTGATCGAATGGCCTACTGTAAAGCCAGTCGTGGCAGTCACTTGAACGATAATATTTTTTATTCATAAATGACAATGTTCAATCTTCAAAATAAAAAAAAAAGTTTGAAAAAATATTGATTAGTTTTTTTTTATAGCCGATTCAAAAAGCAAATTTTACATGGCCCACCCTATATTTATCTAATTTTTTATATTCTTTTATATTTTTTTTTATAAAAATTAAGTTCATTCTTCAACAAAAAGCAAATAGCTCAAAGTTTCAAAGTTTGCACAAGTTTAAAACATATTTTCATCAAAATTTCAAACTACTATATTTAGTCAGAATTTTTATAAAATTTCTAGACTTTCCTTTCACGTAAAGAAAGCTTCGGGCATTCGTATAGAAGGAAATGCGTAACACTTCAGCAAAAATAAATTATCAAAAATCCACGAGAGTTTTGAGCCACTTGACACATACATTTTGTTATACTAATTTTTTTTTAATTCTGTCGAAAGTTTTAAGGAAAAAATGGATAATTTTTTTTAATTTTGCAAAAAGGTTAGTTTTTTATTAAAAATAGTTAAATAAAAATAAAATAATATGTCTCCTATTTACAGGAATCCTTGTGCAGAAGAATAATGATTCAAAATTTGCACAGTCTATATAAACAAAGGGGGGCATCAATTAAAGACTATTAGCAGAAGCAGGTTTGAAGAAGAAGAAAATCACAGAAATAGTTGAAGTATCAGAAACGACCGTATTAAATATACTCCAGGATCATCTTGGAATGTCTAAGATCAGCGTTTGGCCCATGCCTAGGTACAAAACATTCCTCGAATATTTCTGCAAGTGTATTTTTGGTATAGCCATCAGAACTATCTTCGATTTTTCTTTTCGATTACTTCCATTCGGATATTAAGACGCGTTCCCCGGAATTGTTTTTTTACTCGATCAAAAATATTCATGGATAATGATGAGACAGAGCGACGGTGCGATATCATGGAACAAAGCGCATGAGTTGTTTTCCCACAAATCCTTTCTTTTTGGTCGAATTACTTCTCGTAACGTCTTATAACACCCAAATACTAGAACTTATTGGGCACAAAAACGTGTGCAACAAAATACCGTTTTGTCCACGAAAACAGTGAGCATCACTTTCTTTTTTAACATAAAATGACCTGGTTTTTTTGGTATTGGTTCATTCGGAGCTCTGTACTCACTTGCCTTATGTCTAGATTGCATGTCGTACTCATAAACCCACGTACTTACCTCCCGTCTCCAGGAAATTATGTCTTTGACGATATCAACGATGTCCCTTTTTTTGCATGAAATTTAGAACCAACTTTGCAGCAACACGACGCAAATCCAAATCATTAAGTGCAATGTCCTGAACAAATCCATAAGCAATGCTCAAGTCCTCTGCTAGCTCTCTGGTGGTTAATTTGTGGTTATTGATTAACTTTTTAAATCCATTTTTAAAACTGTAGGAGTACATTTACTCAAAACGGCATAACTTTTACACATTTTAAGCAATGGCGATAAAATTTTGGTAGGACTGCTAATCACAAATGTGGCATCTCTATAAAGAACAGAACTTAAAGCAGTTGACTTAGAGCGTCACCAGGTTGTTCTTCCGCGAATTTTTTGATCGTAGAATTTATGAATCGGAAGTGAAAATTAAGTTCAGCACATGAACTTGAGGTGATAAAAAAGTTTATGTAGTAGTACGAAAGGGTTTCATAAAGGGCTGGAGCTCAAAAAGGATCATCTACATCTATAAAAAAAACCGTATGAAAAAATCTGTGGACCAAAAGAAAGTGAAGTCGACTATTTACACCCATTTTGAAAGTATAGGAAAAAAATGTTTTTGATGAACGGGCGAGAAGTCCATTACGCTTTTTTTTGTTCTTTTTTTTCTGTGCAGCACTCAGACATAAATTAAGTCCATTGTACTACACTTGGATTCCCTTTTAATTTTCTTTAAATCTACCCGATCTCCGAAGAAATCTGAGTAGATCTTGTGGTACCAAGGAGCCAAGGTGGTCGCTTCTTCACCCATCAGTGCCAATGACCTCAAACCTGATTCGAGTGAAGGCGGGGCAGACGCACAGGAAGTGGTCCACCGTCTCATCCTCCTCTTCAAAAGCCGGGCAGAGTAAACTGTCTGAGATGCTCACCCTTTCCATGTGCTTCGCCCACAGAAAGTGGCCCGTCATCAGGAGTTCTGTTCTGCTTAATGACAAGAGGGCTTGCGACAGTCGGTCGGGCATAACAGGTAACATCAGTTTAGTCCATCTGCAGCCTCTCTCAGCCAGCCAAGCTCGCTTGTAGGTTGTAGTAACCAATTTGCTAACCGTGGATTTGATGGCTGTAGAAGGGAGTGGCAAAACGGGCTCTGAGCCACGGAAGTTGACCTCAGAGCCCATCCTAGCTGAGGAGACAGAGTTATCGTTACCCACGATACCCACGTGTCCCGGAACCCATGTTAGCATTAGGCTATTATGTCTAACGACATAGTTCAGCCTGGATTTGCAGGACTCGACTACCCATGATGTGGTTGCGGGGCTGTCTAAGGCCATGAGCGCAGCTTGGCTGTCGCTGCAGACACATATAGATTTGCCACTTCATCTGTTTTCCACAGCAAAGTTCATCGCTTCTGGAACAGCATACATCTCCGCTTGAAATACAGATGCATGCATTTCAAGAGCAAAGTGCAGTTTTGTACCGCTGGATTCCACGTAAACCTCAGAGCCGGAGCCATGCTCGGCCCTGGAGCCATCCGTGAAAATGCGAAAACAGTGTTTGCTGTGCTCATTTTCAGAGTTTGACCACAACTGAGCATCTGGCAGCACTACCAGTACCAGTTCCCATTGTGTTTCAGTTTGCAGATGGCCTTCAAGGCCTCTCCTTGGACTAAAGCATCAAGTGGTGGTAATGGGAATAGCTCCGGTGCAACAGATGGACTCAGTGCATTGTTAAGCTTAAAAGAGAATTCAATGAGAAGAAAAAATAGCTTCACGCTTAATTTTTCTCTTCTTCTTTTTTATTGAGCGTGCCTTTTGAGTCCTCTTCATAGTGTGGTCTGCTCTGTTCTTACAGAATTACTTACCGTGCTGAAATTTCTGATCATCTCATTCCGGAGATAATTTAAGGAAAATAATATTTTTCTAACACTTTTTGAATACTTTTCGAAACAATATTTGTACCAAGAATGCCAAATCACACGAACTGGCCGTTTCCCAATCAAATCTACTCGACATTTCATTTCCATGCCCATAACCAACGCGTAAGATGTATTTATCGAAGCAAGGTGAAGTAGTAGTACCACTACAAAAGTATAGATAAAACTTTTAAAGGAAAATGATCTTATATATTACAACAACAAACTTTTATACTATCATAGCCGCTACAGTAAATACATATAACACTAATCCACAAAACCCTGTATACAGCACAGAACTATTTGCAGGCAACGCATCAACATAACCAAAGTAAGCACATACTCGTACATACATAAAAAGCTCCATAGAGCCTTTGGAGAAGCTCCTTCGCCAGAAACATTCGGGCAAAAAAATGCTGTGCTCGATAGACAAGTGAAATGCGGCATGCGACTTAGTGGCCGAGACAATGAAAGAGATGAGCCGTTTGCAGCGGCGCGTAATTGCCTTCCCTCTCAGCGACGATAGAAACCGTGATCCCGCGGCGAGATGTTGGAAATAAACAAGCTTAAGCTCAAAGTAGAGGTACCACACAAAAACGCCATAACCTTAACCGCAGTATTAACCATAACGATATTTATGTCATCAATTATAGCCATACGCCATAGCCAAAAGCAACTAATATTTACATATACGCCGTAGCCGAATGGGTTGGTGCCTCACTACCATTCGCAATTCACAGAGAGAACATTGGTTCGAATCTCGGTGAAACACCAAAATTAAGAAAAACATTTTTCTAAAAGCGAGTGTATTTCTGCCATGAAAAAGCTCCTCATAAAAATATCTGCCGTTCGGAGTCGGCTTGAAACTGTAGGTTCCTCCATTTGTGGAACAACATCAAGACGCACAACACAAATAGGAGGAGTAGCTCGGCCAAACACCCAAAAAGGGTGTATGCGCCAATTATATATATACCTATATATTTATATATATCACTTATTTGTGCATTTCGAAATGAAAAAAGTAAAGAAAAGACAACACCAATGCAGTAAATCACAATGCAACACAATGCAACTGGTTATGGTTACGGCGGAAGACCAAAATTCAGACTACAGAATTTGGCATTTCACCTCTAATCGATTACAGTGTTGCTTGTATGTTGGTGCCATCAGCAAATTTATGGCGTTATGGTTATAGCACCTCTACTTTGGGCTTTAGTCGGGTTACAGAAGGGCACTTTTTTTTCAACCGTTTTCTGGAAAACATTAATTCTAAATTTTGCATAAAGCCATTGCACTAGTTTACAAATGTGAAGTTATTATATGATATAAAAACCTAATTTGTACAGAAATTTAGAACCCTATATAAATACTGAAGTATGCTAGGATAACTACTGAAACACTGTTAAGTATACATTTAATTTAGCTTTGTAAAACTTTTGCCATTCTGTGTCTCCGATCAGCTACTCTCAAAAATCAACCTGTTCAAAGAAAGTTTCGAAATTATCAGCTGCAATTATTTAAATATTTATTTGTAACAGTAAAGTGCGGCGTATGCTGGCAAAGTTATTAAACATTAATTTCTATTAATTTGTAATTAATTTTTGACGCATTTGATGACATAAATACTTTTATCTTTCGCAACGAATCCAGATAAGGCGATATGCCCATGCAGTACCTGTTGGATATATGTATGTACAATATGTATTTATTGAAATAAAGAGCAACGAATGAACTTTTTTGAGTGACAATCATGCATTATCTCTTAGAGAAATATATTAAGGCAAATATTTTTGGCATTGACAACACTGTGCAAAACAAATTTACTTTTCTTGTTATCCAGAAAAAATTCATACGCACGTGAAACTATAGGTTTGGTGGAGGAATGCTCCATACAGTTTTTCATTTGTTCACCAATTTAATATTTGAAAGATCTTTAAAACTGCATACTTTATTTTAGTGAGGAAACTTGAACTATTTTTTTTTACATTTTTATAAAACTGCTTCGTTGACACTAGCTGAGGTATATATTAGTACATATTATATATACCTTTACTGTATATTTTTTTTCAAAATATGATAATTCATTAGAAAATATCATTGATAATTAAGGATACATTTTTTAAAGGACATCACTGCACTATATTTACCACGGCGGAAAGTAAACCAAAATTGCTTTTCTATAGTTGAATATATTCCCGTACGTTTGATAACCATGTTAAGGGGGGGAGCCTGGTTTATAAGGTCAAAAAAATCAACTTTTTTTCATTTTAAGCGATTCCTAATATATTTCAAAATACTCACACAAAGGAACAGAGCCTAATTCTCAATATTTCCGTAGATACAAAGCCAAAGGTAGGCGAGCGTTAGGTAGTTACGCTGTGACCGGACAGCTATAGTACAAACTTTATCTTCTTTTCTCAATTTTCATTTTTATGATTTCTTAATGAATTACATGAATTTCATTAACCTTTTGAAATGAATCATAGCTTGTTCCCTTCAGTATTAAATTCTCTTCTATTTGAACTAACAAAATAGATAAAAAAAATTTTCAAGATTTTTATACCAAGTTGAAATGAATTTTTTTTTATAGAAAGGCATTTTTTTCTTTAAAACCTCCAAAAAGTTGAAATTTTGGAATTTCTCTCAGTTTTCTTAGTTCATCTGGAATAAAAAATCATGATAATTAGAAATCCATTTGAATTTTTTGCTTTAGAAAATAATTACGAACTGTATCTTGTACGCCAGTTGGAAACTCCAGCGTTGCAGCGGTCTACTAATTTCTATGTTAAACCTTTTTTTCAACTTATTTTAACCAGTACAAAAATTTTTTATACTTTTTAAATGTTCATTAAAAGATAGAAAAAACTTTGCAGTGCCAAATTAATTTTTTCCTTAAAAAAAATCGCAAAGAGATGCAATTTTTAGACCTCATAAACCAGGCTCCCACCTTAATATATGTAATAGAGAGAGTATAAGTATTTAAAACCATTTTTTGAAAATTTAGGCCTTTGAAACCCACAAAAAATAAATCAATAGATTCACATGCAACTGAAAGATAACCTTTACTGTCGCATGGTGTAATAGTTTTTGTGTCTATGACGTTGTACAGTGTGGTTGTGCTTTGGTGGTGCTTTTACGGCACGCCAACATTATCACACCCACCCTAAGCAGGCGCTGGGCACTTAATGATGCGATTTTACTTTCGCAGTCGTAACCCGCATTCGAAAACTACATTGCGAGCAGTTCCCTTAATAATGTGGGCAATTTTTAACGTGTCTGCAAGGTAAGTGTAGAGGAAAGGATTCAACATAGAATTGGCTAAATTGAGAATGCCAAAACTAAAGTGCAACCGATATTTCAAATGTTGTGGGTAAGAGCCATTCATGTGCGTAATGATTAAGATCCACGCAGGCAAACGGAGGAGAAGAAAAGTTGAAATTAATATAATAATAATAGTTAACATGCGAATATGGCGGATTTGGCGATTGCTTTTGCTTTTGGTTTGGTCTGAATGCTTGGCCGCACTTGTAGATCTGGGATCACTTTGGCTGGATCTTCCAATATGTGTTTCAAAAGTAACAACACTACCCGAAATGGTTGGAAAGCTGCATTGTCGTTCAGCCTCTTTTGCACACTTTTTGTTAACAGATTTTCGATAAACTTCTCCAATTTTTCCGGCCCATTTCGCAAAATACTTTCGCTGTCCTTTATCAACGCTGATGGCGGTGTGACGTCGATTCCACAAATGCTTGGCAATAATTGTATTGATCCACACAAAAGCAATTATTGAGGGTAGGAAAATGATGCAGAAGACAATGAAGTAGTATGTGGCGATAGAGTGCTGTAGAAACGATAAAATATATGCGTATGCAGGGGATTAGAAATAGAACAATTGTATTAACGTCAGGGTGTAGGTATGTACATATAGAAATTGTGAGAGTTACATTAAGGGGTTACATGGATTTCGTTGGTTCAAAAAATCGATTTATTTATTTTTTGGCTTATTAATTTCTGCAACATCTCAGGAATATTATCCTAAATTTTCAAGTCGATCCGAATAATAAATTCGGACATACAGCCTTTAGAATGTGTGCGCTCCAAGCCACTTTTATTGTTACTCAAAACTTTAAACGCGTTTTTCTCGGATCTGTGTTTTCAAAGTCGGTGTTCTCAAAAACTACTCAACCGATCTTGATGAAATTTTACACAGGTGTTCGAAATACAATTTACTCGTGCTTGAATGAAGGATTTTGTTTTTTTTTTCAATTAACAACTATTTAAAAAAAGCAAAATGTCAAGCAAATTTGACCGAAATTTTCATTTTTTTGGAAAAATGTCTGCCAAAACTCCAATTTTTACTTTTTTTTCTTTCCTTCGTTCAAGCTCGAGTTTATGGTCTTAACTAAAAACTTATTTCTGTTTTTTCATTTTTGATGAGCCTGTCAGGAGTTATGCTGACAACGCGGACGCACCTTTTTTTCGAGGTGTCACTGGAAATGACGTTACAATGGAGGAGTTTAAATTTTTTTTTTTTTTAATTTCAGAAATTATTCTTTAAATATGTATCTATAAGACAGAAAAAAGTTTAAATTAAATAAATAATTTTTTAAATAGAAAAAAAATATTGAAAATAGGCCTTTTTTACCCGACGAAACCC
Organism: Anastrepha ludens; assembly: GCF_028408465.1. NCBI lineage: Eukaryota > Metazoa > Arthropoda > Insecta > Diptera > Tephritidae > Anastrepha > Anastrepha ludens. The sequence goes on from NC_071502.1 coordinate 78,670,896, forward strand.
ATGTAACCCCTTAAGATTGACCAAAACATATTTTTTCGCGGTGCTACCCTGTAAATGTGTTCTATGGCTAAATTAATGAAGCACCTATTTTTTATTTTGGTTTTATTTATTGTATTATAGTATTTGTTTTTGTAAATTTCCGTAAATTTTCTACACTATTTTGACAGATGGATTTCATTTCATATCCTCAACTCAAACGACCAAAAAGTGATACCCTATGCTTTATTTAAGAAAATAATATAAATCTAATAAACTAACAGAGGGTCACTATACCTGAAAGCTTTCTAAGATGAAAAAAAAATTATTTAAAGACAATTACAGTGAAAATCCCCATTACGGGCAGTCCTTATAACCGGACAGCTCCAATAACCGGACAAATTTTGGGTACACAGGTTTTTCATTCATTTTTTCATACAAATATCATCCTAATAAACGGACACTCTAATAACCGGACGCGGACAAAGTATTTCAAACCATTTTCATAAAAAAATTTCTCATAAACGGACAAAATTCAAAAATATCACAAGCAAGCTCTGTTGTTCATTATAAAAATGAAATAGGTGATTCCCCTTTTAACATGTATGCACACATTCAAGCCCTGTGTTTTAAATTAAGAGTAGTTTTGCATTCAGTTTGTTAAGTCAGTTGCATGCGAATGGTTGCGTTCAAAGTTCGTAATAATATGGCGCCGAAAAAGAAGGTACTTTCTTTAAAGAACAAATGGTAATTATTAATGTTTTCGAAAACGATAAATTATCAGCGCGTGGAATTGCAAAAAGGTAAAGTACAGTGAGCCCAAAAATTTAATGGTAGGTACACGTTTCTTTTGCTTTGAAAGGTTCAATATTGGCAAAACACTAGCTGCTGAAATCAATAAAAATAAAGAAAAAATTCGTTCTAAATGGGAGTCTGGAGTTAATGTTCATCAAAAGCGAAGCTTTCTTAAGGAAGGCGGCTCTGAAATAGACAAGATGTGTTTTACTTGGTTCGCTAAAGCTAGAAGTCAAAACATTCCGATTTCTGGTCCCATTTTGAAAGCAAAGGCAATGGAATTGCAGGCAAACTGGGTGTACCTAATTTGAATGCTTTAGATGGATCAGATGGTTAAACAAATGGCGAATAAGGAATAATGTTGCTTTCAAATGCGTATCTGGTGAAGCTGCAGATGTAAACCAGGATGGTGTCGAACAGTTGAGGACAAAACTGCAATCTCTGTTGACCGGTTAGAAGCCTCAAGACATTTAGAACGCAGACGAAAGTGGGCTTTTTTTTCGTGCCTTATCTGACAAAACCCTCGCTCTTAAATCCGAAAAATGCGTGGGCGGTACACTATCAAAGGAAAGACTCACAATATTGTTCTGTGCTAACATGGCTGGAGATAAGGAGCTGCTTTTGGTTATAGGTAAAGCAGCCCGTCCTCGATTTTTTAAACATGTTCCAATCGCAAAACTGCTAGTGGATTGGAAGTCTAATAAAAAAGCATGGATGACTCGAGAAGTAATGAGTGAATGGCTGCAGCAGTTCAATCGAAGAATGAAAGCCCAGAATCGAAAAATTATCTTGTTTTTAGATAACGCGGCTTCTCAATCAAAGGAATTAAACTTAACCAACATAAAAATTATTTTCTTGCCGCCAAATACAACGGCAGTTAGCCAACCCCTTGATCAAGGTATAATTCAAAATTTTAAAACTTTGTATAGAAGCTTAGTTTTAAAACACTAGTATTGAAATGTAAAGACTTGTACAATGTACTTAATCGATATATGTACATATATGTATTTATATGCAATACTAAAGTATGCAAATATTCTTTACTTCCAAAAATTTCTTAAATAAACTATGTACAATACAATTTATATAAGCGGACATCTCCCATAGCCGGACAAAAACACTGCGACGGTGAGTGTCCGGTTATAAGGAATTTCACTGTATTTAACAAAAAGTTACCCTGAAAACCTTCTAAAATTAAAAAAAAAGAACACATTTTTAATTAAAGACAAAATATATTTATCGTTTTCTTTTCTAATTTCTTTGAATATTTGTGAAGAATATTAAAGAATATCAATCTGTAAAATTGTATACCAAATTTACGGAATAGTTACTTTTCCCCATGAGAATTAATTCAAAGTGTTGGCGTCAAGGGAAAAAAATAACTACATTTAGAGGTAGAATGAACAAAAATATTTTTTGTTTTTGGCTATCCTAAGCTACATAATAAACACATCGTAAGTAAAAATCAAAAATCACCGTTGCTGATAATTTTTTTGGTGACGCGCGGTTTTGTGTCCATCAGTCATACGAATTAGAGTAATCGATCGAATTTGCTGTGAAAATAACAGTTGCCTTTGCAACTCAGCCATGAGGACAAACAGTGAAAGAGATAAATGCATATTTCGAGCGCAACGGTATCAACCATCACATACCTATCACCGAAAAATGCCACACCACCAGCCCCAAACCAGCCATTGCTTTGCAATTCAAAATTATTCTTACCTTTTGGGATATGCACATCATCACCAGCTCATTCTTGCTCACCAGCGTATATGACAGCGCTTCATTGATGGCCTGTTGTTCCCAAGCAGTTTTTGTAGCTGGTTTGGCAAAAGATGCAATTGTAGTTGCTGTTGCTGTTGCTGCTATTGTTGTGTCTGAATCTGTAATGACTTTTGCCAATGTGCCATTATCGTTGATACCAATGCTTGTTGCAACAGGGCTCTGCCCAGCTGCCGATGTCACATTCTCCACAGTAAGGATGTAAATGGGATATAAATCGTAAACGCGAAACACTGGGTATGAAATACTAATGGATGCTGTCCAAATAATGAGCATGCTGAGCACACAGAAAATGGCATCAGGATTCCAAAAACTAATTACGGCTTTCATAACGGCAAAATAACGATCCAAAGCGATGCCGACAAGTGTCATGGAGCTGACCAAAATAGCGATGGTGGTGATGAATGGCACCAAATGACACATGCAGGGGCCAAGGAGCTGTAAGTCAGTTGGCGCCAAATGAGATACGATTAGCGCGGCGAGTATTGAATGGGTGATTACTATTGCGTACAAACATACTTGGCAATAGTTGAAATATTTTTAAATATTGCAGTCAAGTTTCTATTTATTGTTTAGCATTAACGGATCTTAGTTATAAAGGGTTTTTCAATAAGGGCGGGTATGCATGCAGAATGTCAATCGTGGCGTTTGATGTGTGGCACGTAGCGCCGTCCTGCTGGAACCACATGTCGTCTAGGTCCATATGGATCAATATGCGCAATAAGAAATTGGAAGGGCCACCACGTCTACCGAAAAATGGGCGCAATGCGCGCAACGTTTGCGTTAATGAACACTCATTTTGATAATAAAGTTTTATCATTTGAACGTGCTGTTCAATCGTGTAACTTGCCATGATGATTTGGCATAAACAACTGAATAATAAACAAAAATTTGCCAGATGTCACCGAAACAAAATAGCTGCCACAGGGCGCCAAAATCGACCCGCGCCAATTGAAAAACCCTTTAGTTTAGAGGCAATCCATTTTTATTTTGAGCTCACCAATTTCACTTACCCAAATTTGCACGAAATGCGATGAAAATTTACTCAAATACGCCACTGTGAGGAAAACCGTATTAAACAAATCACTAAGCGCTAATGAGATGAGACAAGCACGGAAGAAGGGGCGTATTTTTCTACGGAAATTCACACGCAACGAGCCAATGTTACCACACAGCGAAATCCCAGACAAAGTTGACACAACAATCGTTAATGCAATTCGCTCGGTGTATGTGAGTACGACCAGGTCTTTCTTCAAAATTCCTGTATAAATCGATTCGGTGGTGTTGTTGTTGTGGTCTTGAGTAGCACTATCACTTCCACTGCTGCCATTAACGCTGAATGGTAGGCTGGTTCGGTAAGCCACAGGCCGGATGAAATTCTGAGTTTCCGCAATGAGTGCCATTTGTTACTCCTAGTCAATGAAAATTTTAGAAATCGATGATTCGCTGTTAAACAAATGATTTTGCTAAAATTTGCATATTTGTAATGGGTGGAAAATTGATGTCGACAACTTATATTTAGTAAACTCGTATCCTAACACTCTTCTGATCTTATAAGCCTTAAATCTTGAGAATCGTGGATCTATTCTAAGGCTTTTATTTACTTTGCCCGTTTTTGTTAGAACGACGACGTATAGACTATAAAAGTGGCGAAATTCCCAGTACCGTTTCTGTATTCTTGGCGAGTTTGAAAGAATCAGCTGTGAATGAAGCCAGCAAAGAAAATACACAATTCGTTTCGCCCAAGGTTCCTTACTCCTGAATGTTTTATTCCTTACTTAACTCCGTTATATGGGGTAGATTAGGTTAGGTTAGCCTGGTTGGCAATAAGCCACGCATAGACCTTTTGGTCCCTAGCGATACCAGATGGAAACCGACCTCTATGAATACCTGAAGTAGACATCATGTAGGATGTCAGCACTTTTGGCGAATCTAAGTAGTTCGAGGTCTAGTTCCAGACCCTCAAACAGTGGGGCTCCCAGGCATCTTAGTCGCGTTTTTAATAATGCCGGACAAACGCACAGAAGGTGTTCTAAAGTTTCCTCAACATCCTCTCTGCATTTGTCCGTGTTAGCAATCCCTATCTTGTACGCATGTGCAGCCAATAGATAATGACCTGTTAGGATACCTATGATATTTCTGCATTCCTTTCGCGAGAGTGTAAGTACGAATTGAGTCAGTTTTTTGTCGTTAGTTCTACACATGACTTTTGCTGTTTCGCATGTGGTCAGGTTAGTCCATCTAGCTTCCACTTGCCTTTTCATGTGGTCGTCCATTTCGTTGTATATTGTGTTTAGCGGTTTTGGTATGTCGTTCTCTTGTTCAAATGGTAGTCTCACAGCACTTTTTGCTATCTCATCTACTATTTCGTTCCCCATAATGCCTTTGTGACCAGGTACCCAGTAGATATGCAGCCTATTGTTTCCGGCTAGCCTTTCTATGGCCTCCCTGCTCCGTCGAACATTTTTGGACTTAATACAATATGAGCTTATTGCTATTATTGCTGCTTGACTATCCACGTATATATTAATTGTAGAGTTCTTTCTTGCTCTAGTGTAGGCTAGCTCCGCGGCCTTCCCCACAGCAGTATTTTCCAGGCGGAATTTTCCAGGCAGCTTGATAGGCTGCCTTATTCCTAGTTTTGAGCAGTAAATACCCGCTCCCACTCCGTCTGGAGTTTTCGAGCCGTCTGTATAGATGTGAAAGGTTCTATGGCCAGCTTCATGCCCTTGAGCCATCCTTCCTTTTCAATTTTAGTGCGAAACCTTCTCTCCCAATTTAAGTACGGAGTCATGTAGTCCGTGCCACCTGAGCTCCACTTTCCTATTGAGCTGTGACCGAAGGTTCTGCAGGTGAATACCCCCGCAGCCATTAGCCTCCTCGCGGAATTCGCTGCCAGGTTTTCTGCCATGAGTATCATTTCCAGCGCCGCCGTTGGAGTGGTCTTCATCGCTCCTGTTATGTACAGAGCAGCGAGTCGTTGAATCCTTTCTAGCGGCATTAAGTATGTCAGTTTTTTTGTCGCAGTCCACCATACTAAGGTTCCACAGCAATATCGGTCTGACTACTGATGTGTAGCACCAATGCATCAGAGAGGGTGAAAGACCCCAAGTAACGCCCAGCAATCTTTTACATACGTACAACGCATTACTGGCCTTTTTCACCCTCTCCTCAACGTTGTGCTTCCACAGCAATTTGCTGTCCAGTATTACTCCGAGGTACCTCGCATAGTCTTTGTGAAGTAGTTCGTTGCTGCCTAGCTTCGGGAGGTTCCACGCCGGAACTTTGTATGGGGTAAGTGCGCAAACTAATTATTTATCTAATGCTCCTTGGCTTTTCTGGTTCAGAGGAACCTTTTTTGACGCTTTCGAGTTCCCTATTTTAATTTTTGTAAATATCGCATGCAATTAGTTTTCAGTTGCTTTGTGCCAATTGTGCTTCGTAAGATTGTAATTTCTTAGACTGAATAAATAAATAGACTTGGATAAAATTTTCGAAGGTACATCGTCCGTGCCAGAGCCGGTGCCAGGGCGAGTTTTCTTTTGCCTGCTCCTAAACAATGACAAAATATTATATTTCAATAAAAGTTGAAGGTAAGAAGGTTCAAATCAAATTGTCAGAAACATCAAATGCGGTCGCACTAATAATATAACAATTCTCCGCCTTGGCTAAATTGCACTCCGGGACCTAAAGACATTTCCTTCAGCGTGGAGCCTCGTTTATGTCTGCTGGTAGAACAGGTACCTGCGTCCAGGTACCTTCCAGGCCTTACGCCTTCAATAATATGCACTTCTTCCTCAGTGTTTTTAGAGTAAATGGTACGTTGGAAATTCTGCAATAATGTGCAATTTACAAGTTATCGTCACATGTCATCTGTCTGATACTGTAGTAACTGCATATTTCAAGCTTATGTTGCCTTAAGACTTTTTGTTATCACTACATCGGTACATATTGTTATGAGGGTTGCCATTCATATATCTGGACTTGGGGTTTCTAGAGTTGTCAAGCGGCATCTGACGTTGCCATTAGAAAGTACGCCATATGTTACCATAAACGCATACATTGGCTTTGAAAATTCATATCGGCAATAAAAAAATGGAATTGAAACGTGAACATTTTCGAGCGATTATTTTTCACAATTTTCGATATGGTTTAACAAGCTCAGAATGCAAGGAAGGATTGAGATTGGTATACTGGGAAGGTCGTCTAAAATCATTTGATGTGCTAGAAAATATTGATGCTGTGCGCGGAAGGATTGAACAAGATTCTCACGTCACAGACCGCGAGATTAAGGCATCATTGGACATTCATATGAGGAGCATCAATAAGATTATGTACGATCACTTTGTGATAAAAAGAGGAGTTCATGTTGGATCTCACGCAATTAAAAAACGAGTTCACGTAAAAAAAAAAAACAAAGTGTATCGAAAATTGTTTGAAACGAATGCAAAAGTGTATTGATCTTCATGCAGAATACTGTGAAAGGGGATTCTGCTGTTTCCATGACGCCGCAATCTTATGGCGGATTCTTATAGAACTCGGATTCTTTTAGAACTCAATAAAAAAAAGGGTGGAATTTAGAATAATGTATATTGGGCAATTTTTGGCAAACTATTATGCCTGCAAATTAAACAAAAATATGAACAAAAATAAAGTATTTAAGTTTAGTTGGGGATGGGGGTTATTGTGCCTCCTTACTTCATACACGCATATGATGTTTTAATTTTGGGTTCAATGGTTTTAACACGGAAAGGAGTTCTACGCAAAAATACTGTGTTAATTAATTAAATTTAATTTTAATTACTTTATTATTTTTTGTGATACGCTTAGTATCATTGTTTTTAAGTTTAAATGAGTTGTATGTTTTTATTTTCAAAATTATTTCTTAACTTAAAATTACAGCAAAAAATACTGCAGTTTTACAATGAACCTTCTACTGAACATCCCTGCATACGAACTTGGTTTTTATTTCAGGTGTATGGCAACACCAACTTTTCGCTAAATTAGAGAACTTTAACATTAAATTACTTAAGGGGGGAAGCTGGTCTAGAATTTTGAAAAAATCGAAAAATTTTTTTTTGTCTTAAAAGGTGCTTTAGGGTCTTAGAAATAATATACCAAATGAGGGATGCCAGCAAAAATGTCTAAATGCCCAAATTTTTCATTCGACGGCAGTGCCTCGCAGGTATGCCCCGAACGCTACTTACAACTTTAAACGCGTTTTTCTCGAAATCACCTTTTTTAAACTGGCCGAAGACATAACTCGAACAAATCTTTACCGATTCTTACGAAATTTTGACAATACATTCGAAATACCTTTCTCCGGAGACGTACGTAGGATTTTTTATTTATATTACATAGGTTTTTTTTTAATCAACAATTTTATGCCGTTCTTTATAGTGAAAATTGTAACTTTTTGTTCAAACGTGCACCATTTCGCGAAAAAACAAAATATCGAAAAAATCCTACGTACGTCTCTTTCTGTTGTTATATAGAAACTAAACAAATTTTATTTTTTGATCCAGGACAAAAATTAAGGAGTTTACGTCTTCGGCAATGGACCCACTAGAAAAAAAGGCGCCTTAGGAGAACTGCTGGACAGCGGCCGTTTTGAAATTAATTCAGACGAAAAATTTTGTATTTGTACCATGAAAGCTATATTATTAAACCTATTTCACAGATTTTCGATTGATTCCTTTGTTGAGTCAAAATAAATTCATAAAATATGCCCATTTTTTGCGCTGGTCTAGCTTACCCCCTTAAAAACTATAAGCCTCCGGCAGGTTCGGTTTCTTTTAAGATGGGGATACACCCCTCTATCCCCCCCTTTTAACCTTTTTTTTCAAAGCGATATACATTATACTAAAGTTTTCCCAAAAAAAAAATAATAATGAAAGAAACATCTGTAATTAATTTTATTCGTTTCAATGATTTTTTTCGGATTTGATATATGAAAAGTAATTTAAAAATATAAAATTCTTCGAAAGATTACACAAGTTCAAAAATATACAATATAAAATGTGTTTTTTTATATTTATATATTTTGGAAATTTAAATTTCCCGCCTATTCAAGTTCTGACTATCAAAAAGGCGAATTTTCATGTGTTTTATAATATTTCGAAACTACCGCCAATATTTCTTATTATAACCGTCATGCAAAATATTAATTGTAATTAAACTATAAACTGTCATTAAATGGGGTTATCAATATTGGTCAACACGATATTTTTTCAACGTCAATTTTCTTATAATTTTGTCAGGTAAACACCCCACTTTACACCCTGACTTAGAGAATTTCAATATCTTTGAATCTTTTCATAAACTGATTAGCAGTGAAGAAGAAATAACCTTAATACCTTCACGTAATTCACCACCACCAACATGTTGTGGGCTCCCAGCGTCCGTAGAAATGTCCTCTGAAAAGAAACTTGGTTGGATATGGAGATGTTCATCAAAAGGTTCAAAGAAGAAAGGATCTAAGTCATGTCGTAAATAGTAAATCCGAGTATTGGTACCTTTTTTCATGGTACTAGCTGTCGCATTTTCTTTCGAGAAGTCCTCGCAATCATCATTTGTTTCGTCATCGAGATGAAAATCAGTGATGTGTACGAGAACTTACTGTCTTGGCGTCAATCGAATGATGACTCCCAAATCAGTTGGCACACAATTGTCGATTACATCAGCTATTGTCGTGAAATAGCTGAAGTCATATCATCACACACTGATGTTGTACTCGGGGGCGAAGGTAAAACGGCCCAGATTGATGAAACGTTTCTAACAAAACGAAAATACAATCGTGTTGGTATTACCGAGCAAATGATAATAAATGTCCTCGGTTTATATTGCAAGGAAGATAAATCTGGTATTTTCTTTAAAGTAAGTGCGAAGAGCAAAAAGGAATTATGGCCGTATTTCGAAAAGTATGTTGATCACAATACTTCTAAGCTATGTACAGATAGTGCAAAACAGTATCAAAGAATTGAGCAAATGTTTTCTTCCTCAACTGTTCATTTGCAGACAAACCATAGCAAAGGAGAATTTGTGAACAAATCTGATAAGACAAATACGATCAATGATTTGGAGAACCAAAACAAATTGTTGAAAAAAAGTATTAAATGCCGTAGAACACCAAAACTTCTTCATCATATATTGGTACAGGAAGAATGTTTTAAACAAATTTGGTGATAAAGGTTCCCGAATCATGCAATTCCTTTTAGACATCAAAAAAGTGTATCCAGGAATTGTGGACGGCGAATTAAAAGATGGATTGACTTTGAAAGAAATCGATCCTCCTACATTACAACCAGAAGTTAAAGTTTTGCTTCCCCCAGCAAAACGGCCTCGCCGGAAAACTAATGTAGAAGAAGACGATGATGAAGATATTGATGCAACATTTGAATTAGACTCATCTCATTCTGAGACATTGCCAGATGATTTTTATTGAAGTCTGAGAACAGTTTTAACACGCGTCAAAAGAGCTGAGAATTGTTCATTGGATTCATGGTAAATATTTTTATTCTTCATTACAACAATGATAAACTAGTCGTCTTTTTTCCCCATCCATATCGTAAAGAAAGATAATGCAATAATCGATGATAAAATACATCAATCGATGATAAAACACATCGATCGATGATAAAACACATCTCGAAAACTAAACGAGATATCGAAACATTTTACTCCTATATTTTGTCTTATCTCGCCGAATTCTATCGAAACTGAGAAAAAATTATTATTATTGTATTATTATTTTTTATTTAATATCTCGAAAACTAAGCGACATATCAAAAAATTTTACTCCTTCATTTCGTTTTCTTTTGTCGAGTTCCATAAGAATCCGCTATTAAATTGCGGCGCCACGGAAACAGCAGTATTGCCCTGTGAAAAACATGAAACCTTTTCCAACCACTAATGTTCATCTTTCCATTGTTAGGCCAGAAATATAATTCGAAACCCTCGTACGACTGAGTAAATAATACGAATTAAAAAAAACTTCTAATAATAACTTCGACACAAATTCATTTTTACTTCCTCTTTTAGTATAAAGAAGGCACAAATTAATTACTAAAAATAATATTTCACAAGCCAAAAATTTTCATATTTTAACTGACATATTATTCCAGTCAAAAAATGAACATTTATAATAAATATACACGGAATAAGTAAATTTTGTTGGTAAGTTTCTTCAGTAAATATATTTCCTATTTTACACTTTTGATTAAAAAAATGGGTCAATCAATTAACCTCGAAACTTTGTAATGTTTGCAAATTTAGCGTGCACGTACTATGTATGAAAGTAGATTTTTCTGTTTGAAAGTGAGTTGATTATTATTTTGAGGAAATTTGTTGCTGCGAACAAAACTATTTGCTATATATTCAAGCACTACTCCAGCCAAAAGACAACACTTAACTGAGATCCTAAATATCGCACTGCAGAGTTTTAGGCGCCATTTAGTTGCAGCTCCAATCGTTTTGCGAGTAATTTTCATTAGTACTGTCGTCACATTATCAGTGGAGTTTTCGAAATGCCATATCAGCGCAATTGCCTTCAATTGGAATACGTCGCGTTATAATCGATTTTTTGACAGGCTCGCGACTGATTTATTATATAAGTAAGTACTTTACCTGCATGTGTATGTATTATTGTGAACGAAAGTACGAAAATTTACGTGGCCGAAAATAAAATTACGCATACGAATACAATGAAGTGAAAAGTAGAAAAACCAAAATTTTTTAAAGTGTTGGTAAAAACGAAGTAGAACGTCTAGGCTTCTGTTGTGCTGAAGTCATGATTAGGTTAGGTTAGACAGCCGTCCTTAAAGAGGATTCTCTACTACCTGTGAGGCTTATTTAAGCTAATTGTAATCACATTGGCTGAACCCATTTAGTTGTTGGGCACATAGAGAATTACCCCAAAAGAATGCTTCAAAAAAAAAGGTTATTCCTTTCTCTTCTTAATTGGCGCGATAACCGCTTACGCGACTTTGGCCGACTGGTTTAATAAAGCGCGCCAGTCGTTTCTTTCTCGTGCTAACTCTCAAACACTCCAAGCATCGCTTCATCGGATGTTGTCATCGTCCACGCTTCTGCACCATACGTTAGGACGGGTACGATGAGAGCCTTGTAGAGTGTTAGTTTTATTCGTCGAGAGAGGACTTTACTGCTCAATTGCCTACTTATTCTAAAGTAGCACTTGTTGGCAAGAGAGATTCTACGTTGGATTTCAAGGCTGACATTGTTATCGGTGTTAATGCTGATTCCTAAATAAACGAAGTCTTTTACAACCTCGAAATCATAACTGTCAACAGTGACGTGGGTGTCGATACGCGAGTGCGCTGACTGTTTGTTTGATGACAGCAGGTACTTCGTTTTGTCCTCGTTCACCACCAGACACATTCGCTTTGCCTCTTTATCCTGTCTGAAGAAGGCAGAACTAACTGCACGGTTGTTGAGGCCGATGATGTAAATATCATCGGCATACGCCAACAATTGTACGCTCTTATAAAAAAATGTGCATGAGCGATTAAGTTCTGCGGCTCGTACTATACTCTCCAACATCAGGTTAAAGAAGTTACACGACAGCGAGTCACCCTGTCTGAAACCGTGTTGGGTATCAAACGTCTCGGAGAGATCCTTCCCAGCTATCGCTGTTTAGCAGGTTCAAGAAGTGTTCCAGAAGTATGCTCTGGATGTCAGACACCAGATCTTCGTCTTTGTTCTTGCAAAACGCCCCGGTCTTGAAACCTTCTGTAAGCCGCCGAGCTTTCTGGTAGAATTTTCGGGCGTTGTTCCTGTTGGACAGCATCTCAAGCTCCTCGCACCCACGTATTTCGGCCTCTCGTTTCTTGTTTCGGATAATACATCTCTCTTCCTTTTTTAGCTCTCGGTAGCGATCCCACATTGGTCGCGTTGCGCCCGATAGCAGCGTGGCTCTACAGGCAGCATCTTTTCTTTCTGCGACAGCATGACATTCCTCGTCGTACCAACTGTTTTTTCGGGCTCGCCGGAATCCGATTTCTTAAAATAAATAAACACAAAGCGCCAAAAAATTTGCGAATTGAGTCATAATTCTAAATTTAATTTAAAATGGAAAATGTAATGTTAGATAAAATTTATAAAGTTTTATTGAAGTCATGTATTAAATAGGAAACGACCAATGATATACGAGGTATGTACTTCTTAACCACAGTCTCCATTCACCGTTGCTGTAGTTTGTGCAAAACAAATCGAAAGCATCCAAGGTATATTTTGAGTTTTATGCCTATACTTATTTGTTATTACCTAATTTGGCAATATATTCGTATATATAATATATACATATGTACATGCATAGAGGGAAGCAAGGAAAATATGAAGAAAGCTGTATTTACCACAACAACACAATTGCTCATTGAATGTTCTTCTTCTGATAGCGATGATGAAATGGAACAAACTATTGTGGACAAAAAAAATCATGTCATTCTAAACTCCTTATTTTGCGTTTTATTTGCTTTATTTTTTTGTTAAATATATTACGAGGTAGCTCAACTGAAAATTTGTTCACTTTTTGTGGTTTTTACCGTCAAAAATTTAATCAGCGGTTTGTGAAACTTGAAAATTGTTATTTTAATTTATTTTTATTTTTAATTTTAATAATTTTTACATAAACAGACCTATTGTATTTACATATGTATGTATACACATTTTTTTTTTTAATTTCTTTATTTAATTTTTTCTTCACAGTTAAATACAATATTTATAGTCGAGGGTGTTTAGCTACCAAACCGGGAAAATAATATGCACATTCATGTTTTTGATGCGCCGTAAAATTTCAATCTTATATGGAAGAAATCAAAAATATTTATTATTTATTTATTATGTAAAACTGGGAATATAAAAACCGAGTTTTCGAAAGAAAAAAATATTTACCACCGATATTATGAAAAAGAAATTGGAAAAAATGATTACACAAATTAAAAAAGCGCGTTTTTGAAACACTAACCGTTTTTGATCTTCCCCAATAAAAGCATCGATTCCAGGTGTTCAGGCATATTAGTCTACTGAATATAGCCAAAATTACATCCAAACAATAACTAATATAGTTAGTGAAACAGAAGTGAGTGAACACTCATATTTCTAATGTACGATGCGTAGTAGCCGATGAGGCAGCCTTTCGAGTTTTCGAGAGAAAGATTCTTCGGATGATTTCAGAAACGTTGGGCGTTGGCGATTGCGGTCTATGGAGCAATGAGCTGTATGAGCTTTACATAGTGCAGCGAATAAAGATCCAGCGGCTCCCCTGGCTAGGCCATGTCGTCCGTATAGATACAAGCGCTCCGTCTTTGAAAGTATTAGATGCTGTACCTGCAGGTCATAGCACAAAAAGAGGATGGCCTCCTCAGCGTTGGGCAGATCGAGTGGAGAAGAACACACCTTCGTTTGGTGTGTCCAAATGGCGCCGATTAGCATGGAAGAAACGACTGACGCGCTTTGTTAAACTCGGCCAAAATCGCTTAAGCAGCTATTACGCCGATCAAAAAAAAGATACATGCATCAAACCCTCAGACAAAGCTGATGGCTTTTGACCGTTGCACATGATCGCTAGTGTGTACAGCAGTTAATAGACTACGTGATGTTACCGTTATACTGCATACTAAACCAAAATTACCCAGTTAGTATCATCATCGTCATTACAGTTGGCCTCTTTAATTGTTATTGATGCCATCACTGGCCATCACTGTCACTAATTCATCACATCAAACATTTTGCCAGGCCTCGAAAGGCAGAGGCTCAGTCGCATATTAATTTTAGGGTAAGGCTGTTAGGTGAATAATTATTAATTTCAAGTTATAATTTATATTTATATATATTTATTTAATTTATAGTAGTAAATTGGGGCAACTGATTTAGTATGTACAATAAAAACAGAAATCATTTTTGGTACAAAATAAAAAGAAATGATCCCTTGTGGAAGTCTGAGCCATAGCGAAAATGTGAGCTATTTTCTACATGGTTGTTTAAATTGTTAAAACATTAATAAAGATATATAATAGGACTATGAATAAGTTCGTGCGGTTTTTTTTTCGAAATTTGAAACTTTATTGACGTAAAATGGTTACAAATTTAATATTCAAAATATTGTCCATCGCTTACTACTACTTTTTCCCATCTTTCTGGCAATTCACGGATTCCCTTTGTGAAAAATTCGGTCGGTTTTGCCGCAATCCACGAATCGATCCATTTTTTGACTTCATCGTAATTACGGAAGTGCTGGTCAGCCAGGCCATGTTGCATCGATCGGAAGAGATAGTAATCGGATGGCGCAAGGTCTGGACTATACGGCGGGTGGGGTAGGACATCCCATTTGAGCGTTTCTAAGTATGTTTTGACCACTTGTGCAACATGTGGCCGAGCATTGTCATGTTGCAAAATAACTTTGTCGTGTCTATCGGCGTATTGCGGCCGTTTTTCTCGCAGTGCTCGGCTCAAACGCATCAATTGTCGTCGGTAGACATCCCCCGTAATCGTTTCATTCGGTTTCAGTAGCTCATAATACACAACACCCAGCTGGTCCCACCAGATACACAGCATAACCTTCAGGCCATGAATATTCTGCGCCGACGTCGATGTTGAAGCATGGCCAGGGTATCCATACGTTGCCCGACGTTTTGGATTGTCGTAATGGACCCACTTTTCATCGCCAGTCACAATTCGATGCAAAAAACCCTTTCTTTTGTGCCGTTGAAGCAGTTGTTCGCATGCCATAAAACGGCGTTCAACGTCTCTTGGCTTCAATTCATACGGCACCCAATGGCCTACCTTTCGGATCATTCCCATGGCTTTTAAACGTTTGGAAATGGTTGATTGATCAACTCCCAAAGTTTTTGCAACCTCTTCTTGCGTTTGAGCCGGATCTTGATCGAGCAATTCCTCCAATTCGGTATCCATGAACTTTGGCGGCGCACCCTCGCGTTCTTCGTCTTCCAAGCCAAAATCACCACTTTTAAAGCGTGCAAACCACTTCTGGCACGTTCGCTCAGATAGAGCATGCTCACCATAAACTTCCACCAAGATACGATGACTTTCGGCTGCTTTTTTCTTCATATTAAAATAATGAAGAAGAATTCCCCGCAAAAACACATTATTTGGCACGAAATTCGACATTTTCAAGTGTGGTAAAAATATTGTTGTTTACGCTTCAAATAAAAAACTTATACTGACGTTTGTGCCTTACGACAGTAGCTCTCCAATGAATGTTTGGAAATGTGGATCGATGGAATAATAATCAAGTTACGCCATCTGTTGTAAAACCGTAACGAACTTATTCATAGTCCTATTATGTATACGCATATGGTGTTTGGCGGAGCTTTGCCTTCGATTTGTGGACGCTGCCTTATTAATGGAGAGACCTGTGGTTTTATGCCTCCTCTTCCTTGAAGACGGTTGTGAGGCGGTTATGTGACAATGAGTTAAGGTTGTTTGAATTTGGCAGTAAGCTGCGTGGATGTTATGCCATTCACCAAAATATAAGTTAGAAAAAAGTAAGATCTAAGTATTTATAAAGTGCACGGTTACCTTAAGTGAGTTTTTAAATAAAAAAACTTGGTTTTTTGAAACGAAGAATGTAGCGAGTTGTAATAACATTATAAAAGAACTCTTTTTCATTCCCGTCTGGTATTGCTGTGGCAAAAAAAAAAAATTAATTTCTGCCGCCGATCAAGTCCTTTCAGCAACAAAAATAGTTTGGTTTGGGATACTCCCACAACTTTCGTGACTTTGGCGGTTTGATACTTGGCACTTCGGCAATGTGTTTTGCTGTAAACTATCCTTCTTGAAATATTTCTATCAGCTTGATAAAGCTCTTTCGCACTAGCTGAACCATTTGCGAATCAGCTTCGCTTCACCCACTGGAAGAAAATATCCCTGAAATATCAATTTTTTTTTTAAAAACAACTAACTTTTTGCTTTACTTTTTTAATACAATATTTTAAACTTAAACTTCGCGTCTGATGATCAAATGCTAATTGTCAAACAGCTGATTGTTATTTTGCCAAGACAAGATTGAGATGACAAGTTTGCTACCGCGGCGCTTCGTCACTTGGCGCTTTTGTAGGTGCTTTCAATGGATTTTCAAGAACAAAATATACGTAAAACAGCCAAATTACGAAGCAAGCAGCTCGGTGCAAAGACCCCTGTTATTGTTTATTTAACAATTTGACACAAATTTTCGCAAATTTGTTTATCATTTTTAGGGAGCTTAGACACTTCTCAATACCTTCTATTCGTACTGCTTTGTTTATGACGTCCGAGCAAGCTTCAGGGCGTAATCTTCTTTTGTATTCGTATAAACAGATTGACGACGACCCTTGACGGCGTAATTATAGACAATTTTTCTTGTCTGCAAATGTTGTATATAGTCAGCTTCAAAAGTATTTTCAAATTGCCAGTGACATAGCAAACAACTGGTTCAGTGTGATATTTTTTAGTGCCTGAGTGTTCGACTGTCGTCCAAGTGTTTATACTATGTCATTTTTGGTCAATAATGCATAACAGATTTCTGAATGCCGATGCCAACCGACCTCTGTAAGAGAAAAATTACATTATGTTTTAGAGCCACAGTGACCAACGAGTAGTAGTTGCACACAAACCTACTCTGCTATGACGGTCGAATTTGTAATATACACGGTGGTGCATAATTAATCACCCTATCAGAATTTCTTATAAGTAAGCGGTCAATAAACAAGTTATAATTTGACTCCAGGAACGGCCTGCTCTGTCCACCCCTGCTGCTACTTGTCGCCTCCGTGCGTTGGCTGGTCTCCCACACGTACGGCTTCGTTGGGGATTCCTGTCTAGCGCTGTTTTTGCGATGCCATCCCGTCGTTTGCGGGTCTTATAATTAATAAGAATTTATAATATTTGCATATTTGGAAACTAGACAACTACGGTATACAAACAGACAAGCAATGGAGAAGGATATAGATTTCCTTCGATGAAAAATATTTTTTAATTTAGAAAAAAGTTATTCAAAAAGAAGATTGGATGATTAATTTTGTGCCACCTTTTATTGTCATCATCAATTTAATGATTTCTTTATGACTTTGTCTGGTGAGATTTCCATGTTTCCATTACACTGTGCAACAAATTCAGGTTAGCAAAAATTAGGTCCATTCTGAGAGTGGCGGGTGAAAATAGAGGCGAAATTAGAAGACCGGTAACGCGCCGTTTTTTTATGTTAGTTCGAATTTTTTTTTAATCGGCCTTCGAAGTTCGAAATCGGAGCCGATTTTCGGTATATTGTTTCATAAGTACCACAAAAATTTTCGAAATCATTTTTTCAAAAATTGTAATTGTTGCACAGGTCTCTATCAATAATTTGGCTTTTACAGATTGAAAAAATATCAATTAGTCGACGAGTTATAGCCAAAAACCCATATAAACAATTTTGCTCCGATTTCGAACTTCGAAGGCCGATTAAAAAAAAATTCGAACTAACATAAAAAAACGGCGCGATACGGGTCTTCTAATTTCGCCTCTATTTTCACCCGCCACTCTCAGAATGGACCTAATTTTTGCTAACCTGAATTTGTTGCACAGTGTTATTTGTCAGATGAGCCAAACAAACAAGTGCTGCCTGAAATCAAAAATTGCGCAAGAAATATGAATTTCCTATTTAATTCTAATCCCAGTAGTTTGACCTCTATTAGTATTTTAAGATAGTTTTTCTTCGGATAGTTTTATCCGCTTACATTAAGAAAAGAATTTCCGTAGAGAAAGGTGAAACCGGCAATGTACATAGCTTAGCGGCTTATAACAATTACCCGACGCTTTGAATGGGGTTTCAGGCTTGATATTGTCCTTGGTACTAAATACTTTTTCCATATGTGTAACCAGAAATACAAGAACTTGCTGATAAAACCTTCAATTTCGATAAATCCATCAGAAAAGGGAATTCCTCTAGCCACATTCTTCAAAACTTCAAATTTCGAGCCTCAGACCTTTGTAATGATGGACAAAATTTGATTACTAATCTTGGTTTTTTCCACCTTTTCAATACCTATATACATAAATCAGAGATATTACAAGAAACTTAGTTTATTGTATTATGTTCACTGTAAACTTTATTTATTTAAAGAGAAAAAATTATAAATAACTGCTTAAATCTAAAGCACTGGCTGCCAGGGCCGTCGGCTAGTTACTGTAAATTACCCTGGCTGAACTACTAGATATAATGAATGGATGCGTCTATGAGTGAGATATCTATCAGCTAAGTAACAAATGTTTACATCAGTAACATTACCTGTTTCGTAGAGTTCTGTATTTGTTAGCATAGAGTTCTGCATTTGAAACAGAAAACAGTCAACAATGCAATAAACGCTAAAATTTAATATATGAAAATATTAGAATTGTTTATTTTGAAATCGAAATACTTAATAATAATAGTAATAATAATGGGGTAATTGGCCGAGCTTCTCCTCCTATTTGTAGCGTAGTTACAGTCATTGTTAAATAAAGATAAAAGATATTGTTGCTCTGTTTTCTTTCTTGAAATTGTTACAATTCGTTCGTTCTTCCAGAGGCCAGTTGCCAAAAATTGCATAGTGGAAGTTGTCAAGAGAAAGGTGGAGTACTAGTCTTACTTGTCACTTTGTACAATTTTACCGGTCATCCCATAATTTCATTCTACTATATTTGTTCGTGGACTCAAGGATTGGACTAGAAGCCATGTCCTTCCCTATCCGCCAACCCTATCGAGGATTCTAAACATAATATAATATCTTTAGCTATTTTACTCATGAACCATAAAATCGTTTTTGTAGAACTTTTGCAACTTTTCATAGTAAGAAAGAACCAATACAACACCCAGTCTCATTTACACTATACCAACCGATTGGTGCCAAATATGACTACTAAAACTTTTTTAAAATATCAATCGCAATAAGTGCATACTTAGATTTGTGCGAAATCCCCCCAAAAGTATTTCCATCTACGTCACTGCTTAAAACACATTCGAATTGCATGTTTTGATGATTCCGGCGAAAATTTACGGAATTAATCACCAAATCTTTTACACCATCGCAATGAGTTGACGGTAATTGGAATTTTGTTATTACTGCAAAAGTCGATGTTGCGCTCGTAAACAAATACTCGGATATTGCTGCTGTTGTGTTTGCTTTGATGCAACTCGGACGTGTGGTGAATTTTTGACAGGTAACAAAAGTGTTTTGTTGCGAGTGTCAAAAGTGTAAGTTTCCGAGTTCGGGTTTTAAATGTCTATATAAGTTTGTGTTTAAGAATGAAAAACTGCACTTGAACTGAAATATTCACTATCTCACTTTGAATTATTGATCAAAAATTATAACATTTTTTGATCACAAGTATGAAAGTGCGTACATAAATATGCTTTTAAATGGGAGGAACTGTAAGTACATACACATGTGTGCATCTGTGGCTTTGTGGATTTATATGTGTTTGTTGTGAAAATTTTTTAATCACATGGACTGTCCTTGCAACCCGCGACAAATAATATCATTTCAACATTTTTATTGTTCTTTTAAAATGCATAATTTCTTTATAAAAGCATAGCTCTGGCGTGCAGTGAGAAAAAGTGCAATACCGTCAGGCAAAGATGTGATAAAAAAAAAAATTTGACTTTGTTGTCCTAAATTTTAAAAATAAAACTACATACGAAGAATCTTTCTAATCGAATTAAAAACCGTGGACTTTAAAAAAAAAGTTTGTGGATTTTCTTTTAATTTTTGTATAAATTATAAAAAACTGAATTTTCATAATTTTTGATAAATAATAAGCTATACATTTCTACAAAAATAGTAGTAGTGCGCCATTAATAGGGTAGTGCGCCATCAACCCGATTTTAAAAATTGTTCATTTACATAATAATGTATAATAAAAATGAGAATGAAAATCGCTAAGATTTTTACCTAATCTAATTTATCCTATTGCAATTGCAATGAAAATTTCATATGTATGTGTCGTCATTTGTGGAAAAAACAAAACTTGATTTGCCTATTTTGCCATGGCCAGGCAGCTCTCCGATTCGTAAGTCAATTGGGCGTATCTATAGAAGGTTGTGTGATTAGAATAATTTATTTCTTCCCCTTCAATCGCCTTTAATTTAGAAATGCTAGCGGAATGACGGAAAGTTGTTGTTGTGTTGTGAATGCGCGAAAAACTACTATAATTTTATCTACAGGTATCCCTCGTATAACGCGATAGTTACGTTCCAGAAGAATTGCGCGTTATGTAATTCCGCGTTATCTAAAACATAGTTTTCATAGAAATTTGGGGGTTATGTTCCAATAGGTTTTTTTTTAAATCAAATACATACAAAATAACAGATGCACATATATTTCAACTCAATACTAAAGTTCAGACTTTCTTATACAATTAAAAACACAAGATATGAATAATAATACAAATGTACATACATATTTCAAAATTCAAAAAACAAAATTTAAATAATTATGTGCACATTAAAAAATTTAAAAACAAACTAAAACAAATTAAAGGTTTATTAAAAACTTTATTGTTATTCTTTAAACTTCTTATGGTAATTAATCTATTTCACTGTCTTCAAAGATATTTGCACGTGGGCGTTTTGGGGGAGCAATAGCTTCATCAGAAGATATTTCTTCAACATAGTTTTCGCTATTGGATAAGCGGTTGTGGGACCTTGTTGTTCTTCTACTGGTTTTATAATTGCAAAATCTGTTATCAGTTTTTGGTGGGTGGTTTTTTAAGCTCCTTTTCTGGTATACTCACACATGTTGTGAAGGCAAAAAAGGGTAATTCCCGGTTTACATTAAAAATACATTACATATTATATATATGTAGTACGCAAATTAGTGTTACCAGATTTTATAATTATGTATTTTCCCCTTCGCGTTATATAAGCCTAAATTTCGCGTTGTACTGAAACCTAATTTTTCCAAATCGTGTTATATCGAAACCGCGTTGTGTAAGACCGCGTTATACAAGGGATACCTGTATTTGTTATTCATTCCATTCTCCTATTCCCTTTCCATTTGATATGGAGCACCAAAAATTAAGGCTCAGATCAAGATCTATATACATAGCAACTTTGTCAGGACGAATAGACTTGGGGATACAAAGCAAGGGAGTAAATACAAATAATTTGATCAAAAGAGAAAATATCTTCAATAAATATAAAAATGTTATTGAATTTACAAAAAGATATGGAAACATATGTACATATATACAATGAGCTTTGAGACTCGCGCTGTCTGCTTCGCGCTAAAGTCGCCACCAATTATAAAGTGACCTTTAAAATGACATTTCGGTCTTGAGATTTCAGCTGGTGTCTGGGTGGACCACAGAGAGTAAATAACGGTAGTGGCTGTTTTAAAGTTTGAACGGCAATAGCTGTAGCTTAAAGTTTCTTTGCTCAAATTTCTTTATCTAGCTGATGTTTTATTGTATTTTTTTATTAAAATCGCGCCAACCCCTTGCGCAATTTTCAGAATGTATGCTGACGCACACGTAGAAGTTTTTGAAATGCAAAAATGTGCATTCCTTAAAATAAGTGTGAGACATTTAGTCATAATCTAAAAACTCCAAGAACCCAAGCGGAGTTCAAAAGCTTTGAAGACCTCTTCCTGTACGTTTAGTTTTTGTAAGATCAATGACAAGGCATCTGATTTTTCTAGGGTAAAATTTCGAGCAGATGCTTTCGCTATTTGTGCGTAGGTCTCTGCTTTAGTAGAGTTGCCTTTGTAGAGTTGATTGAGTAGGATTTGCTTTAGTAGAGCTTAATAGTTCCTCTTTATTGTTTTTTTTTTTTAACCCTAGAACACACACCCGGGTACAAATGTATCCACTTCAACTTTGAAGTGTTGTACAATAACTTTTGAACCGCTATACCTCTATACCGCTAACTTCGGATCTAGAAGATTAGATAGTTTTGAGTTCAAATTCAAAATTTGAACCAGATCGGACCATTGGTTCAGGAGCTACAGCCTTCCAAACACATTATATACGTAAACACACACCCGGGATACGTTTGTACCCCAATAGTAAAATTCCTCATAATAATAAAAAAAAAAACATTTTTTATACTTATTTTTTTATTTGAAAAATTAAAAATATTCATTTCACACATTATATTATTGACTTTTATTATACAAATTATAAAAATGCATCTTATATCTAAGGAAAATCATGGCAAATAGAGCAATTTGTTGATGTGACCGAATGTTCAAGACACATTGGCTTCTTACATTTGGCGCACAGCTTTCTGGTTTTTCTACGGCGTTTTTCCTCTTGTGCGTAACATAAATAGCAAGATCCGAACACAGGTTTTGGCGTGCGCGCTGCGGCAGATGTTGATGCTGCTGTTGACACCATTGATTCCAGCGGTCGGTTGGAATATGCTTCAATAGCAATTTTAGTCGAAAAATTTCGCGTCACTTGACGATTTATGGCTCTGGCTTCAATAATGGGCATACACAATGCTTCAGCCAAGCTGCGCAGGATCTGCTTACGCTTGTTGTTTGTTCTCCAAGGCAACATAGGGTTATTCAAATCGTAGACAATGTAGGCTGCAAAAGCTGTAATGTCCAACATGTTGAAGAACATCGCTAGTGGCTATCGTTTTGTTTGTCTTTGTGTTGGATATTCCGCAAACATTTGGTCCATTCGATCAACACCACCTTTGGTACGATTATAATATTCAATTATTTCAGGTTTCCCACTGTCAGTTATTTCAGCATCATTATGCATGGTCGAAAGCAAAATTACTGCTTTATTTTTTTTGGGAACATAAGAGCACATTGTCACATTATTTTTGAAGCCAAATGTCGTTGAACCAATTGCCCTGTTTTTGTTCTGCTTCATTTCTTGAGGAATATATGATTTGTTTTTGCGCAAAGTTCCAACGATCGTGAGTTTCCAGGGAGAAGAAGTTCTGCAACTGGCAAGGTCGTAAAAAAATTGTCCATTGTAATGTTTCGGCCACTTCCTTGGTATTTGGCAGACAAATCCTTCACCACTCGTTCGCCTTGGTTCGTTTCCCTACCAGTTTCTGCTTGGCCAGTATATATTTGTCCATGCAGTGGATATGCATTTGTGGCATCGCAAATCCACCAAACCTTGACACCATATTTAGCAGGTTTTGACGGTATGTACTGCCTAAACCGTGTGCGTCCACGGTAAGGAAATAATTGTTCATCAATCGTCAAGCATGAGCTGGGCTTGTAATGTGCAGCAAGATTATTGTTCATCATCGTCCACAACTCACTGATCGGTGCTGCTTTATCAGTTAGTAAGCGTGTTGCACGAGTGTTTTTACCGTCAAATCTTAGGAACCGCAATGTCGAACAGAAACGGTTGACTCCCATTGTGGCGCGATATAAAGGATAGTTTTTGACGCTCCATAAATCTCGAACATGTTCTCCATTGCTATGGTTCGCACCAGTCATAATAAGTATGCCAAAAAATGCATACAGCTCTGTTATTGACACAGGCGTCCATGACTTAGGAGTTGTGTTTGGATGTGCATTGTTGTAAGCATTATAAGTTTCTTTTGCTAACTTATTTGTGTGGCGCATAATTATATCAGCCATTTCAACGTTCATGAAACATTTGAATGTTTGCTCTATTGACAACATTTCAGTGCATCTAGCTGGTCCAGAACGTTCTCTTATAATATTTTGTCTGAGTACCTGACGACTTACATTTGGTTCTTTCATCCACTCAGTATCATCACGTGCAACAAATTTTTCGCCACTAGCAGGTAATTCATTATTTTCTTCTACTTCTTCTTCTTCATCATCCTCATAGTCCGCATAATCTGGTAATACTTCTGCGGCACTTTGCGAAACTTCAGCATCGTCATCAGCAATTTCAATGTCATTGAATTGAATTTCTTCTTCATCTTCTGAGTCAAAGTCATAGGGAGCGTCATCGTCACAAATTTCATCAAATAAAGATTGTATATATGATTCTCGCTGTTCCTCAGTTAGCCTGCATAATAAAAAAAATTAGTATATGTTTACATTGTTGCTTATTTTACATTTTTTACCTTCTATATGCTGCACTTGATAAATATTCGTTTCTTCTTGAAGTCATTTCGTATCCAGTTATTTATAGTTTCAGTTATATTTATTTTCACTTATATTTTCACTTCTTACACTTT
This sequence comes from Anastrepha ludens, assembly GCF_028408465.1. Taxonomy (NCBI): domain Eukaryota; kingdom Metazoa; phylum Arthropoda; class Insecta; order Diptera; family Tephritidae; genus Anastrepha; species Anastrepha ludens. The sequence continues at coordinate 78,695,602 of NC_071502.1, forward strand.
TGAGCACCAAAAAAATAATGAAAATATCAACAGGCAGCATTTATAACAACACCTCGTGTGAAAACAACCCTTGCAGCTGCATATAAAATACAAAAACCAGTTATACCAGTGTATTTGCTACCTACGTACCCATACCTTGCGCGACCTTTTTGCACATATCTTTTGAGCCAGGTAGAATATTTCAATGAAATAAAAACCAAAATGTGTATTCGTTATTACTCTACAAGTATATTATTATAATTTATATTATTTTGTTTTGCATTTATCTGGACAACAACAAAAACAAAAATCCACTGTTGCATGTCCTGACTTTATTTGCCCATATCGCTGGAACCAGTAGGAATATTCGAATGAAACAAAAGACAAAATACTTGTTATATATTAAAATATGCATTTCAAAAAAAAAAAAAATCATAGAAATCGGTTGAATAAGCATTAAAAAACCCGCAAAATAAGGTCCCGGGTACAAACGTATCCCGGGTGTATGTATACGTGGTATTTTCTGGGTGTGTGTTCTAGGGCTAATGGACACCTCTTAAAATGCGACTCGTCAACACAAATATCGATTATCAATTTGTAAATTCGGAATAACTATTATTCAACTTAAACAAAAATATATTAACCCACGCACACTTTTGTAAGGTTTAATTTGAGCTGGCTGTTAATTTTTGGAATTGAACAAATTCCTTGCGATAATATTTATGGGTGATCTAAATGGGGTGTGGAAAACCAAATGTCCATAAGTCGTTATCGAGACATACGTATTTACCCTAAAGTTTGTTTGAAGCATGATATCTTAAAATAAATAAGCGATGTAACTTTTACTATTCACGGTGACCTTTTCAAGTACTGGTTAATTAATTTTGGCCCACTCTTTCTTAATAGCTCAAGTGTTATAACTGTTCTACCACCCCTCATAGCGATTCAGCTAACTGTGGAAGAAGTATAGTGGATTGCTGCATAACTCTCCTGGGAAACCCACTAATTTTTTGCCCTTGTCTACCTTCCATGTGGAAAAATCTACTCAAAAAAGCTACATTCAATTTGGGGTTAAGTTTTATTCTGCGAACCGGAGGCTTCATAGCAAAACCAGCAGAGTGAGAAACGTTGCTCAAATCATTAGTAAACCTCCTTCAAAATATTTGGGAATATTTGATTGCTGCTGTGCCCTTAAATTCTTTTACCGAAATGGGCAACTATCTGTTCCGTCTAAATTACTAATAATATCACAGGCCTGCAAAAAATGGGTTCGGAATGTTCTATAAAAGTGTAGTGTCATTTCCGAAGTAATTTTTTGCGTAGAATCCGAATCCGGGGTTTAAATTGCTCTATAACGTCAGGACTTTGAGATATCCTAACCTAAAAGTGCAAAAAACGCTGTTTTTGCCCATTTTTCGGGTTATGTAGCTACGCAGATTTTGCTCTTCGTAAAAAAGTAGACATGGTATTTTAAATTACAAGTCTTTCTCTTTTAAATGCCGTTGAGTTTGCTTAAATATCTTTATTTTTCACTGAGATATCGCATTTTGAAGTTTCCATGTTTGTGAATTTTTCGATATTTGAAAATCCATTGAGATAACATGAGACGTGATACGGTCGATTACATAGTCGCACAAAAAACATCATCATGGCATCATTGGGCCGTATTTTTTCCAAAATGAGGTCGATCAGGCAGTTACTGTAAATAGTGTTCGCTATCGTGAGATGATAACGAACTTTTTATGGCCCGAATTGGAAGATATGGATGTGGACGATATGTGGTTTCAACAGGACGGTGCCATTTGTTACATAGCTAACGAAACAATGGCTCTTTTGCGCGAAACATTTGATGGCCGAATAATCTCACGTCGCGACGATGTCAATTGGCCGCCAAGATCATGTGATTTGACACCGTTGGACTTCTCTCTCTGGGGTTATTTGAAAGAAAAGGTTGGCGTCGATAAGCCAGCAGCAATTCAAGAGCTAAAGGATGAGATAATTCGGCACATTAACGGCATAGAACCTCAATTATGCCTAAGCGTCATCGAAAATTTGGACCATCGGATGGAAGTTTGCCGCCGAGGCCGCGGCGGCTATTTGGCCCATATTTTGTTCCATACGTAATTGAGCCATACCAATATTATCATAATAAAGAGAAATGTTAATAATTTCCTAAAAAAACTGTATTTGATTCAAAATCGACACCGGCCCTTAAAACTTAACCACCCATTAAAAGGGCAATATTACTAGCTGCATTATAAATAGAAGGCTGGCCACCGTAGCCGAATAGGTTGGTGTGTGACTATCATTAGAAAGCGTGTAGGTTCCAATCTCCGAATCACCAAAAGGATAGAAAGAGTTGTTACCCCGCGGCAGGCAATGGCATCCAGCTGTCGAAATACTAAATAAGGTTTGCCGTTTCATTATAGATCGGCTCACGCTTTCCAAATGTTCAATAATTCGTAAGAAATATTTGGATATTCACAAAGGCGCCGTTAGGGGGCGTCCATAAATTACGTGAGGTGTTTTTTTCAATTTTCTCCCCCCTCCCCCCTGGTGAGATGTCGTGAGATTTTATTCAACCCCCTCCCCCATCCCCCAATCTCGCGTGAGATTTTTCAAAATGTGGGTTTCTTATGTAAACGCGTTGGATTGTTATTGTAAAAAGAAAAAAAAAGTTGCTTCGTGCTTTTATTTACGACTAGTTAAGACTAGCAATAAATATTGCTGAGAGTTATAAGTGTAATAAAAATTTAACAATAGAAGACTTAAATCGTAACTACTGCGATTAAAAAAAGAATATCTACTCTAATTCAGTCCATGGAGAATCATGCGCGGTTTCAAGAGAGACTATTGGGACCAACATGTCCATATGATTCTCAGTAAAATCGTGTGCTCCTTCAACTTCGTTCTAATCTAGCCACTCTAAGCCGTTGACGCTTGCGCACAGTACTCATTAGCTCGTCTTGTGACAATTCGTGAGGGTCGCACATGGCGGAACATACGCGCTTGCTTAGCTGGTGCAATGTGAGCTGCTCGCCTGTGCTCTGCAGCTCTTGTGATAGATGCGAAGTAAATACCGCATGTACTGTAGCATATTTTCTCTAAATCATCACGTATACTTGGGCAATAGAGAAAATAGGCGTGCTGATGAAGGCATTCAGCGGTTCAATCGGTACGCGTATTAGAAATGGAGCAAATGATTTTGCGTCATGTTCTTTAAAGTCCGGAATTGTCAAACGTCAACCTGAGTGATAGGGCGTTCGGCTCATAGTGGCGCGAAAACAACCGACGGGCTACACTGTACCGCAAACTCAGATTAAATTGAGCTATTTGGTATAAAAAAAATATGGTGGTTTGACAGTAGTAATGTATAACGTCGAAGTATGAATGAAATTATTTTCTTTTGAACGAATTAGTGAATGATCTTAATCATACTACGATTACGCTTGAGATTGAATCTTAAGCATGTACAATTTTTTTGTTTTAATCAGAAAAAAATCGCGTGATATTTGCCGAGACCCCCTCTCTCTCCAACGTAAGATTAGATGAGATTTGAACTGTACAAATTTTAGACCGAAATTCGAAATATTGACGAAATTATAGCACATACATGAGAGCGGCTCGTACTTACGCGCGCTAAGCCGCTAAAACTTTAAACGCGTTTTTCTCAAAACAACGTTTTTCCGGATGGCCGTCGTGAAAACAAATCTTCTATCTAACGGATTGAGCTGAAATTTAGATATATTTTTCTACACATCAATAGTTCTGGCGGGTAGTAGATTTAATTTATTTCGTACCTAACTTTCCATTTTTTAGTCCGATTTCCACTTTAAAAAAAGGCAATTTTCTTACGAAGTCCGCCATTTTGTTATTTTTTGTCAAAATAATTTGATCTTACTACCCGCCAGAACGACAAGCACATTGATTAATAAGCAATTTGTTTTTTCTGTTTCAGATGACCAAAAGTGACGAAATCACGCCGGCCAGCCACTGTGCCTCTTTTTTTTGCCGCTTGCTGCAGTGTACAAAAATAGTATCAAAACATTAAAAGAAGAAAAAGAAAAAAATTTTTTTGTATACCTTCTGATACCTTTAATAACATATCAGAAAATAAAACCGATTTAATTTTATTTTCCCTTCCAAAAAATGTCCCAAACATGGCCTCAAAAACGTGTAAGTTACCAGACTACTACCTTAATACCTCTGGATTGTGTTTTCTCAGGCTGCATCAAGTCCTTAGTATACGATACCAAGCCAATCACTTCGGTTAAGCTAGAAGCCAATATTCCAGATGCTATTGGCTGAATAACTCCGCATATGTTGGACCGATAAGCGATACTTAATGGCATGAAGAGGATAAGACGAAGATGATACTTAATAGCATAAACGCAGCTATTAAAATTGAAACATAATCTCTTTCATATCTTGATTTTTTTAATTAGATTTCTTTTTCTATCGTCCTTAACTGGCCACTCTATATTACTATACATATCCTGATATTACAGAATGATGCTCGGAGAGTTTTGCGTTTCCATTCAATTTAAAAGTCATTTAAAGTAATTTATATTTGAAAATCGTTATTCATATGGTATTGTGCCTAGCTCAATGGAATGAAAAGCATCCCCCAAATGTAATATATTAAAAGGCAAAAACATTGATTATTCATCTTAGTTAAATCTTCTTTATTTTGATTGAGTAGAAACACCAAAGTTTCGCATGTAATTGATCGATTATTTTAGTTATTAGCATTTTCGATAGAATGGCGCATGGAATTGTTGCGAAAATACAATAAATTTGAATTTTGTGGCTATATTTGTACGCATGTGTGTACATTCAAATATATGTTTATTTATATATGCATACTTGTAATATATCAGCGAATAATATTTTTGTTCAGCTGGCAATTTGCTCTTATAGACTCACATATTTAAGTCAATGCTAGTAAATATCGCAATTCATAGTTTTATATTTGTTTTTACACGTATATGTACCAAATTATGAAAACCAATACTTACATTTTATTGTATTTTATTAAATTTTTGTTTCATCAAACAAATGTCAATATACGGTGTAAGTGTTAGCAAATATATGCTGAAGTTATTGTCAATTTATGCATTGGTAGGATTCCTATTTTCCTAATTTCTCACATAAATACATACATACATACATTCCTCACTTTACTGAGCAAATAACTGCGGTTTTACAAACTATTAACCGCATTTAACACAAATGTGTGTATGTATATGTATTAGGGTGCACAACTCTACATATAAGAAAAATAATTGTCACTGTTTTCCCATTGTAATTATGGAGTTTATTTTATTTGAAGACTGACGCTGAATTATTTCGGAAAATATTGAGATTCACGTGAGGTGGAATGATTTGAAAGTATACCCGAAAATTTAATTTTCTTATAAATAAAACTATTAGTTTTCAAAAAGTTTTTTTTTTAATCTACTCAGATGATAGAAGATAAGTATAAAAGGTCTGCATAAAAATATTTAAGTATTTCATCAACTGAATAAAAATAATGCTACTTGCGAAAAAGAAAATTTTGACTTGAATGGGTTAGACTCCCCAGAAATAAAAAGGGTGAAAAAATGCCTTTCCAAATCGTGCCGAGATATTCAGGTTTTCCTTAAACTTGTCTTCCAAAAAGATTAAATAAAAAATTAAAAAAAAATTTAATTATTTCGATTTCGTTAAAGTTTACTTCTGAGATTAGTTTTTAGAAAAATTATTTTCAAAAACTGATTTTATTAAAAAAAAATAGATTTTTGCGGTACTTTTAAAACGTTCGAGCTCATGTGAATCTTAATATTTTTGCGAAATATTTTGGTGACGGTCTTAAAATATAATAAGCCTAATAATCCCAGAAGGAAAACATCATATTTTTCTGGTGAGACACCCTAATGTACATATATGAAATAGTATGCAAACGTTTTTTGAGCGATTTAGGTGCATTTTTATTGTGATTACATTTAATTAAATATTAAAAAAAAATGAGTTAAAAAATAAATCGGCAACGCAAAACATTCGTAAAATACTCACAACAACACACAATATTTGTAACAAATTTTTTCTGTACTAAAAGATATAAACTTAACACATCACAATGAAAATCTAACACTAAATTCTTAAACATCTAGTTAAATGATTTTATATAAAAATATGTTTACTTAACTAAGACTTACAAATCAAATTTGAACTAAAGCTTGCAAAGCAGCACTCTGTCTCTGACTCCGCTGTGAACTTACGGTACCTTTTACAAAAAAAGTCGTAAAGAACCTAAAAATTCTTAAAAACCTAATAAGCAAAACATCATAACTAACTTAAGGGTTGATTTATAAGTATGTATATGTTAACATTATTAATAATTTTAATGCTTACTAACTACTTTAATAAATACCCAGTGGAAAAGCAAGAATTGAGGCAACTTTTCAGAAACGGAAACTTGAGTTTCATGCGCTTTTATATCCCCAAGTTCGGTGTGCATGAACATTTTTTTGTCGATATTAACATTTTTATTTTTTGAAATTTTTAAATACAATCTAATCTGCAGTGTCGGACAAAATATATCGAGCTGATGCATAATTTTAGTTTCAAATAACCTTCAAGAACATATTAATAAATTCAATAATTCACATTAAAAAGGGAATAGAAGTAATATTTTGTAAATTTATTAGCAAGGATTGGGTTTTGCTACAAATTTAGTTTTTGTTTAGTTCGGAATTTGTTTCTATAAAAAATAGTATACAAGACTAGGTGCTAAAAGACGTTTGACTGGAGAGTACAGGGTGTGATTGAAAAGTAATGAGCCTTCCCGCGTGGAGCGTCTGCCAAGCGATCAACCGAATCGGCTGGTGGGGGGAAATGATCGCTGGACCTTCGCTTTCCACTAGAAACCGGTTCCAGTTCGCTGGCAACAGCGGTGCAGTCAACATCGCTTCGCGCGTGAAAGCTGTTTTAAAAGTGTGTTAGGATTTCGGAGTGGCGAAAATGCAGCGAACGTTGGAGCAACGTTACTCGATCAAATTTTGCGTAAAGCTAAACAAAACGAGTTCCGAAACCGTTAGGGTACTCAAGGAGGCTTACGGGAACCAATCTCTGTCCAGTGCCCAGGTAAAACGGTGGCACAAATCGTTCAAGGAAGGCCGGGAGGACGTCGTAGACGAACAGCGATCTGGAAGGCCTTCGACGGCGCAAACAGACGAAGATGTGAACCGGGTTCGTGAATTTTTGAACATTGACCGTCGTGCTAGTCTACGTGAGATCAGTGAAGAGTTAAATTTAACTTAATACAATGTGCGGGAAATCGTGACCGAAAAACTTGAAATGCGCAAAGTGTGTGTCCATCGAGGCGATCCAAAAAACTGTGACAGCCGAATTGAACGCGATTCCTGCAGTAGAAGGACCGCTACCAGCGATGCATTGACGCTCAAGGGTCCTATTTTGAAGAATATTAGTTGTATAAGCCAAAAGGTTTAATAAAACTGCTTAAAAAAATAAGGCTCATTACTTTGCAATCAAACCCTGTGTTTATTAATAGTTAAAGGTATTTCCTTTGTTGGACAACTTTTCTTTGTTCAAGCACAACTGTTTAACATAACAACAATGCAATTTATTATTGCGCTATTGAAAGAGATTTTGATCTACTTAGACTCTCTTCCTTTGGTTTTTCTTTTTTTTGGTACTAAAAACAGGTATCATACCGAATACATCAATATGAGCATAAAATGGGTATGAAACTCGTGTAACTATTCCAACACAAATGTCTAACAGAGCCATTAGAAGCGTTTAAAGGAGTGACTGGGGAGCTGGAGTATTAAAGTGAATTAGCAAAAATATAAACTTGTAACATTTACGCTCAAACCTAACAAATGCCCAGCTGTTTTGATTGACGTAACTATTAACAGAGGTAACAACGTTGTGTGCCTTGGTATACACTTGACTAAAACTAGGCTACAAAGTGCTGTTATACAGTTCCAATAAAAAGCCACTACTAACATCGACACCGTACTGAGGAGGCTATCCAAGACATTAGAATATAATCAGCAGCGCGAGAGAAGGTAGAGAAAAATATCTCAAAGCACCTCTCTGAATACTGAGCTCGCGTACACAGTCAGCATTACGCGCTAGAATGAAGAGATCGCACATCGGTCCGTGTATCTTCCACCAAATGTTTCTTGCAAAAACCCCAACGGCCATGGTGTGCGTGATGATGGATGCGGTATAACTTTTGCTCGACGAGCGCGATTTTACTACCCATTTGCCCATTCAGTCCATAGTAGCACTAACCACTGCTAATACTGCTTCTTTATGTTAGATTTCAAGGCATTGTTACAGTTGCGAATGCTGGTGTGCAAAGCAAACGAAGTCTTCAAAATTCTTACTGTCATCAGCGATATAAAAGCTAACACACGAATATATCAGGAGATATTTCGGTTTCATCTCGTTCATTTGCTTTTTTATTCACTTGAAGAATTTGGCTTGGTTATTGAAACCGATGATGCGTTATTAAGATCACGTCTAAATTTAGTGTGTTCTCCAGTGGTGTCAGTTTATAACTTTGTTAGAAATGCTTATTCGGAATTTTAGGCTTCTTCCAACTAAATGCGTCTAAATTTATATTCCTGCTTATATATCAGCTATTTCAGAACATTAATGTTTCTGCAGGTATTCAATTTGACAAATATTTAGAGCCGTGTTTTGGATGATTTTAGTTTTGTACTCCCAATGAAAGAAGTATTGCGTGAGGAAACCGCAGCTTTTCAAGGTTGCGCTTGACCATAATTACATTATTTCGGCGAAAAGTTCCAACTTTTCTATTCTTAATAGTAGTTTGGCAGTGGTGAGGATCTTAATTTTAACTTTGCTATTTCTTCTCAATCAGTTTGGGTTTTATTAATAAATTTAATATAGTCCGTGATTTTTTCGCTTCTCGATAGTTTTATAGACAAGCTGCGCATATTCACTCTCGTACTCTTTGACCACGACTTGCCAAAATAAATGTATTAGCGATGCTCGTGGATAATTTTTTAAGTAGGTTATTTTTTAATTTTCTGTATTCTCACCCTCGTTTCAAGAACCATAATTCTATTATATTATTCTTGTAAACGTTCGAGTTCGGATTTTCTGCCTTTACGTCAAGAAAGGAATCGGTTTATCCACCGGATTGTTCCAGGAGTACTTGGTAAACACAGCCACGTTTTCAAGGTAGTCTGTCTATTTACTGAGATCAAGGCGTGCAATTTAATATGAGTTAATGAAACCAGAAGAAAGCAGAACTGAGAATGCAACGCTCTGTCAGATGTGGCAAATGCCGTTAACATATCGCACCCTAAATACAAAAGGGTCACAACTCAAAATTTTCCACACTCGAGCTTGACTTGTTTACAGTAGCACAGAAAACAAACTATGTAACATATCACGCTGAAATTAGGCATGTAAGCTTATAACAGTCCTACCAAAAAACAAAAAATTTATTTTTGCCATATGTCATCTGCGGACCGTTTTATTGATACCGTCTCGTTCATATTTGAGCAGAAGGTACATTTTGAGTTGTGACCCTTTTGTATTTAGGGTGCGATATATTTGTTGCTATATACAATGGAGATCTATTCTGCGTGACGCATGCACCAGACATTACATATTCTTACTGCTGGTTGCTATCTAACCTGCAGAAGGATCCGTTTGAAGAAATTTATAATTGGCTCACTTCATAAATCATCTCAAATCCAATGCTTTTTTTTTAGAACGAATCCAAAAATTTATTGAGTAATTGATGAAAGTAGTGGTGAACGATAATACTTTGAATTAAAAAAAAAAATACTGAAACAGGTTTCGATTTTTTTCTTTCTCGATATTTAGTGAACTTGCATACACAGCCTAACTGTTTGTTTGTCCAACGCTGTATATTATATTGATTAACTCCCTTGAACGTTCAAACTGTCTCTGTAATTATTTTTTGCTTGGATTTAGAAGTTACTATAATACCCCGAATGTGGATTTGAGGCAAAGCGTTTTTCTAGTGAAATCAAGTTTTCCGTTTAAGAAGTTCTGAATAAATTCGCTTCTTTGCATAATATACACAGATAATTTTTATACTTAGATAAATATATTATATTTATAGTGAAGGGATAATACAATTTTAAATGTACTTATACGTTGAGGAGTATCAATTCGGTGGCGGCATAGTATTTTGTTATCAATACAACAAGAAATAATATAAAAAAACATAAAAGCACATCTATTGTACGTTTGGTACTTATGCATTAGTTATAGAGACATTAGTAGCATTTGTTGTTTTATGCTCAATAATCTTTCCACTGGATGTACGATGCTCCCAAAAATAGGCAACGAATTTTGTTCTCTACCCTCCTTTATTACAGTAGACACTTTTCATCGGCGTAGGCTTAAGTCTTTTAGCGCTTATCTTCTGGTATATACATATATACTTACATGTGGCATATTTTATGTAGATAGGTATGTATTTTACAAGCAAAAAATTGTTTATTGGCATTTCTAATTGTATTCGGTGAAATTCATTGGCGAATGAATTCAAAATGCCAGAAGCTGCACACAACACAATAATACAATTTGCAATTTGAGGCACGAGCTCTGTTGCTATCTGTTAATGCTTTTAGTTAGGTCCTTTCCTAAAATTGATTTCTCTTTTCGAACACTTCGCTGGGAAAATTCTTTAATAATATGCAGTTTGCTCTCGCGACTCAAGCAGATCGTTGCTGCATTGATGGCTCATTGTGATGCGCAGCGATTGGTATGGCAGAGGCTTGCCTTCGCTTAGATTGGCAGTAACGTAGATGAGGTACGTTTCACCTGGTGTCAGATTAAAAATTGTGTGTGTTTCAAGAGTTGAACTGGAAGGAAGACATAAAAGCGACAGTAAGATTTAAATTGAAAACCCATTTAAACTTTATATATGTTTAATATATATAATCGTAAAATCTCTGTGAGTTCGCAGAACAAAGACAAAAAATTGCTAAACAATTATTTTTGTAAATGTGTGTTCTTCATAAATTCAAATTGTCTCAAAATTTGTTCACTAGTATATAAATGAAATATTATCAATAAGTGCTGTTTTTCAAGCTGTTACATTTTTTCGCCGCCTTGTAAATAGAAAAACGAATTCATGACTGAAATATTCACAAGTTTTAATTAATAAAATGGCAAAATTTTGTTTTGCTGTAAAGTTCTGAAACTCGTTTTCGCCATTGAAAAAACAAAAGGTTTCGAATACTGTATCCACAAAATAGAAACTGGAGCAGAGGTAGGTACATTACATGCAAACTTAGGGAACAGATTTCGAGAGGTTAATAACAAAAGGCGTGCTGATTAGTCGACAAAATCTAGAATAATTATAAATAATTACCGATATAGAGAATGACCTTTCAGTCTTTTACAGTTGATAGAGGTAATAAATCATATCAAGGGCCTTATATCAAGAAAAGATATTAAATTATTTCAATGTTTGGTTATCGCTATTCTAGTTCCTGAATTTTTCAAACGCACCCCTGCGTAAATTTAAACGACTTTCATCAAAGTCTAATTACGATTGAATTGATTATTCCCTGCCTTTAGTTATATTGGACATGTAACAAAAAATTACTCATACGCTCCGTCGCACATAAAGCATTTCATATGGTTATTAAAGTTAGAGATCGAAAATAATCGTAATTTTTCAAAGTTATGGAGCATGTTCGAAGCAGAATACTATTGCCTATGCTACATGCTTGCCTTGTGTTAACTAGAGCAGTCATTTGTTATTTATTTGCCTAAGAAATTAGGTTACTAAAGCTGAGATGATAAATAAGTACTTCTTGTTCCTTTCAAATGAACAATAAAATGAATTAAGAATACGAAAAAGATAGTTCATGATGTATGTTATAGATTGTATAAGAGAAGTTCTAGCGTAGAAGCTCGCTTTTGTTTTGTTTGGAGAGCGGCGGAGGGACAAATTCAAAGTTAAGAAGCAAAAATTAAAGGTCGTTCTAAAAGCATGACTCCGCCTCCTCTGCTACATCCAGTTTTAACAGCATCTCTGGTGTTACGAAACGTTATTCAGCATCGAAAAATTCAGCGTCAAAAAAGTTTGAGTTGAGCCAAGTCTCAGTTATAACCACATCATCATACTCACAACAAGAACTAAGCAATCGCACTTCTTCTGACTTACTTCTTAGTCCGGACGCATTTTCATAATAAATTTTAATTCGATTATTAAACCTGGCACAGGCAGCTAATTCTGCGGCGGTTGATTTACTTGCTTGCTTAAAAAATTAAACGGACGAATAGATACATTAACAGGCCAAATCTCAGGCTTAAGCAGTTTATCGTAATTATGCTCACTAACACCTAACTTAAAGTTTATAGCATAAGAATGCTTCGTATCTAAGCCGGCATATTTTTCAACACATTGAATGATGTCATCCGTTGACACCGTAAGTGAGAAATGTAGCCACTTAAAGCGAACAGCAACCTCCAGTTCGTTGTTCTCACCAGATCCAACAACACGTAATTGATTATTCTTACGCTTACTCTTTTTACTCTCAACAGAGACCCAAGCAGAATCAGAGGGAGCCAGCGTAGAGTTTTTATGTTGTGCAGCAATTATCCGCGAAGGTAAATTATTATTTACACTCTTAGCATTAACGGAGGGAGCATCAACTCCACTACCAACAATCGGGCGAAGTAGTAACGGAGAGCTATTGCGAACGACAGGCATAACAGGCGGCGACAAATTCTCAGAGGCAGAGGCAGCAGCGTATGTGACAGCAGCAGGGGCGTCAGCAGCAGCATTCGGTGTCACCTGAAGACGAGGGGCAGCGGTATAACTGCTGGAAGCAGAACAAGTTGGCACTTTTTTTGGCAATTTTTTCAAAACAGCAGTAAGCGAAGATTCCACTCCTTTGTCATTCTGCTGACCATTGTTTGGCTTTTAAGTAACTGGCGAAATAGATGGTCCTTGTTGTTTTTCAAGCACATGAGCAAAAACAATATTCTGATCCTCCACCGGCGGCAATGCATCAGGTGTGTTGCGGGGTGGAGGCAGGGAGCGAATTGAGTTTCGCCGCACTTTAGTACAAACTGCACAGAAAACATTCACGATCTGACTTCACAAAAAAGTCAGCATCAGCTTCTGACAGGGTAACACATTTTAGGTGGAAAAGTTCCTTGCATTTAGAACATTGAATTTTCGACTTACCGCGGTCGACTTTTTGCTTGCAAGTGCAAGGCATGCTAAAAGTGTCCCAGTAAAAATTAAAAGTTAACAATTACAATACAATCGCACTAAATAAAAATATCACACCGAAAATGAACTAATCGCACATCCGAACAGCTTGACGGTCAAAACTGGACTGAACGGTCAAAATTGAACCAGATGGGATGCATCGATCCGAAAGAGGATTTAAAATATAAGTTTTTGGAAATCTTTTCCAACAAGTTTTTTTTAAGTATGTATTTGTTTTGTATTTAAAAACTCTTTCTAAATCAAGTCTCAAAACACCCTCTTTTTTATTTAACTTTTTTTTTTTTGCTCGCACTGTTAATTTGAAAAACAAAGCTATCTATTTATTTATTTAATTTTATTTTACTCGTATTAACTTAAAATTAAAACTTCAAACTAAAACATACATAGCCTTCCATGCATACATACGAGGTGTGTTCAAAAAATACGGGGAATTTTCATTTTTCTCAAAAAATATTTATTTCTTCATCAATTTAAATTTTATCTCCTCGATAGAGATACTATAATACACTTGTGCCAGCATTTCTCTCAATCCTCGAAGCAGTTCTGATATGTACTTTTTGGTTTGTCCTTGCGCTCTCTCAGTGATTCGGTTTTTTTCTACTCAATCGTCGCAAAACGCCGTCCATTCAATCTAGGGAACGGGGAAACGTCGTAGGGGGACAAATCTGGTAAATACAGTGGCTGAAGTATGATAACGGTGTGGTTTTTGGCTAAATAATTAAAATGAAAATACCTATCATGAACTGCTAATTCCTAGGAATATGTTTCTTTTAACTTTCAATGTAAAAATTTAGTTTTTTTTCAAAAGAGGTAAAAATAATATTTTGATTTGATATAAGCTTTAAGAAGAAAACTTGTAGCTAATATAAATATGTTTATTATAGCTTTGGTTGTGCAGACCGTTATAATATCAAATGCTGGCAAGTCTATTATTTTGAGGCACCAGCGTATGTATATAATTCGTACATATATAATTTTGCGTGTTTTTTCTAAAAGGTTGTGTAGTATTTTTGAAAGGTATAAAAAGTGGCCATATCGTGTAGAGTTTTTGAGATAATATTATTGTATTTCAATACCCTCTCTCAATCTATATAATTTGATCTGAGTTGATATTTTTATTTTAACTCTCAAAGTATTCTTTAAGTCGTATTTGCAGTATACTTGTATATTTGTGCGCTTTTGATAAAATGACTTGCCACCGCCTTCTTTTTCTAGTTGTAAAGCACTACGACGGGGGTTCAGTAAGTAAGCATGTTAGAAATGAAGACACTTTTTTTCAAACAATTTTGGTTTATTTTTAAACGTAGTCTCCTTTTAGAAAGACACACTTCTCCCAACGTTCCGGCCATTTTTTCAACCCCTCCAAAAAATAGGAATTGTCAAACTCTCCGAAATACGTCTTTGTCTCGGCGACGACTTCCTTGTTTGAACTAAATTTTTTCCCGCGAGCCATTTCTTCATTTTAGGGAACAAGAAAAAATCGCAGGGAGCCAGATCGGTTGAATACGAAGGGTTTGCAGTTTGGCGGCAGTTTGGTGCGTTATCGTTTGCTTTTATCTCATCGCATTTTTCCCATCCAAAAACCAAAGGCGAATTACCGAACGATACTGCTCTTTTTCCATCTTAGCGAAAATCACGAAACACGTCTTACTCGAACAGCTGCCAAATCAAAACTAACCTATCAATCAATCTGAAATTTTTTTGTTGTCGTTTGATAGATGGCATCAGGCGATGCTCATAGCCCCCCAGGAACGCCCTCTCTCATGAAACACGGGAACTTATCGAACCGCCCTCGTAAATTGGACGGCTCCTGAGAAATAATTCAAATATTAAAAACTCATAGGTGTAGCTTAAGAGGCTATATGTATCAATAAAATTGTTTATCAAAATATATATTTTTTTAAGACAAGTTCCTAAAATCCATACACACACGTTTATAAATATTTACACGCTAGGAGGAGACTCACCTTTTTGAGCGTTCAATGCATTTAATGGAGTCGAAGAGCGGATGCTGTACCACACTCTTTCCGAAATCGAGGCAGTAGTTCGTGTAATCAACGGAACTGCGATTACGTTGCGGTAAATTGAACACAATTATGCAGTACCTGGATGCCACAAACGCACGCACAAGTAAAGCGATTATGCAACAGCAGCAGCAACAGCAGGAGCCACAAAGCCAAACGAAGTAAAATTAGAGCAGCAATACAATCAGCATATTGCGAACAACATTATGGCAGAAGCAAACCACAGAAACCGCCACCAAAATTAACGCAGCGTACAGGCGCACACACCCGTACGTACGTATGTAGGTAGAGGGAAAGATGTATATCGTTGTCAATGCCACAGTTTACGGTGCATAGTTTTCGGTACCCATACATTTGTGTTGTTGTTATTATTGTAAATGTAATGAAAGAGAAAATCAGAAAGCGTATAAATAATAGTTGAGATAACAATGTGCGTATGTGAAACCGACAGGGTTGTACTGAGGAATTCCCATTGTAGAACAACTAATGCCGGTCGGCTACGGTTAATTAAACAATAAACAAAAGCAATAAAAGTAGCATCGAGGCGCTTTCAACACCAGCAAGACAAGCGCTCCCGAAAACCGGAAACTGGCAGGCTAAAATGCTGAGTTGTTGAAAGTCGCAACTGAGCTGTATAGGTAAGCTTTCACAGACACGTGTACACACCTCATTGTCCGATTATCCGGCGAACTGTACCACGCAATGGTGGCTAAGGAGCATCGATTGTGCACTTCGAAAACCGTTATATTCTCTGGCAGTTCGGGTAGTTGTTGAAAGATGCCGGTTATTGTAACAGCCAGCTGCAAAGACATAAAAAAAAGTATTATACTATGTTGTATAAGTTTCGATATTGTAGCATGGGCGTTATTTACCCCCACTTTGTTGGCACGTAGCGTCTCGTCTTCATTGCTGGGCGTGAAACGCACAATATACCTTTGACCTTCCTGTACCTCGGAGAGCCGAATATAAGTGGGCCGATATATGCCTGACACATTGCCGATGACTCGACGTTGGCGGAGTATCTTTGCATCGATTTCGCTGCCACCGCATGGCAGAATGAGATAGCGCAGCTGGAGTGCTGTTGACGGCAAAGCTGAAGCACGGAGTTGCTTATAAATAGCAGGAATGCTTCTAGATGGAATCTAAGCACATATTGCATATATAAAAGAGGGTATTCGAAAATTTAGTCAATATAAATTTAGTTTAAAAACGTTTAAAAAAGATTTAATTTAAAATTTATAAATTATTTTAAAAATTATAAATTTAATTTAAAAATTTAAATTCAAAACTAAGAGCGAATTTTTTGTATGTTTTTTTTTGTTTGGATTGTTTGTTTTTTGCGGACGACCTTTTATTTATTTTTTATTTACTTATTTATTTCAATAAGTTAAGAAAGCATAATTTCGAACTGCCTACTAAAATCAAAGAATAATGAAAGTTTGGGGGAAAACATATCCGCGGTTTTCTCAGGAGATGATTGTAGTGGTCGATATCTCATAAAATATCGATCAAACAATTTAAAGCGTGTGCTCGTTGTGAAAGTGACTCATGATTCAATTGTACAAGGTTAAGTAAAGTTTGACAACTGATTTCGGATGCTACTTAATCCATTGATGCAATTTAGAAGCAAGGGAAAAAAGGGCATAAGTTTATACCCTTTCTGAAAATGTAGTAAAAAATTGAAAAAGGTCGTTGTAAGCCATAGAATAATTTTATGTTAATTTAAAAGTGGTACTTAATTATTTATATTTTAAACTTAACTATTCCCATGGATTTGTGTCATATATATATGTATTTTGACCATGTATCGGATTGGAATCTATATGCGCCACTTGTAAACGTAAATTTAAATGTAAACGTTGTAACTTCAACGAAGTGCTGCATGATTTTACCCAATTTTTTCTTTTCACTTCATCTTTGGGAACATGAACAAACTTAACTTTCTCTTTTGTCCACGTTTTGTGGCACAAAACACAGCTTGGTTTTGGCATATTTCGTCTGTTAAAAGATTCAATCCAAAAATTAATAGTAAAGAAAACACTTGCAGTTTTGATAAAATCTTCCCCAAAAATTGTTAAGAAAAATGTAGTGTTTTCCTTTATTGTACTTTAAATATAAACAAAGTATTCTAAAAATCTCAAATTTATTAATTTACTTAAAATGTTATTTCACGAAAAATCTTAAGCTATTAAAAATAAAGCACTTCAAGAAATCTTTTTTTTCCGTTTATTTTCTTATTCTTTGGCATTTTTTTTTCTTATATTTTAATATACTTAAATGATTACTAAATATATTATGCCGATAAAGCAATTTTTTTTTTTTTTTGAAATGTCAACTGCTAAAAACTTTGTAGACCAGAAATATTAATAGCAACCCTCGTATGTTTCTGTGGTCAAAAATGCTAAGAGTCAGTGTTATTTTTTGTCACAGAGGGTCACAGGGTTCTTTTTTTTTTGATGAAACGCAAAGTATTGGTGGCAGTAACGGACTCTAATCACACCTGTGTATATAAATTTTAAGCAGTTATTAACAAAAAATCAAATTGATAATCTGCAACAAAAGACTTACCTAAGTGTGGCTATGTGGCAGCTATTTATCAAAAGTCCCAAACCTTCAAATGCAATTAATGCAATGTTATTTTCTCAATGATTTTCACAGAACTTTCAATAGAATTGAAGGTGCGAAAGTCTAAGCAAAACAGTATTGCCTGCTAACTTTTTCAGCAAAAGTTTTAATTTCTACGCTTTTGAGTACTTTTTCTTTAGAATTTGCTCTGAAATAAAAAGTAGCTTTTCCAAGAGGACAACACGGATTTATTAAGTAGCTTCAAGATGGCTAACACAGGGTGAAAATTAGGCTACTTACATCACCTTTAATTATTGCTTCATGAAAGTGACTCTTCTCACTACAAAATTCTTTTGCTGTGTTTTGTTTGTGAGTTACAGGGTGCTAACAATAGAAGTCAACAAAGAAAATATGCGGTACATTTTACAGTTTTTCTTTAATAAAGGCGAAAATGCAAGCCAGACCGCTAATATTTTGAATGGTGTTTATGGATCGGATACTGTAATAGCTAATTACATGCAATTTTAGTTTTGTCGGTTCTGTTCAGACATTTTTGATGTTAATGATGCATCTCGCACAGGCAGGCGCTTCAAGGACGCGGAGGATGTTCAAGCATGTTGATAAAATCACAGAAATAATCGAAGTTTACCGGCTTGTCAGTAATCGTAGCAGATAGAGTTCAATAGTACAGAAAATAATTTCTCTGCAACTGATAAATCTAAGATTAATAATTACAGATCTTATTCAAATCGCGAGCACTAAGAAATAGTAGCACTACGAGCATAATTTTTGTTGAACTTAGTTAAATAGAAAGCCTTAATAACATTGAAAGAAAAAACGAGAGAGTAACAATTGATCTTCTACTTTCTAAAGACTTTAAAATTTTACTAATCTAATAGACCACTCGTGCACCCGAATAATAGCACAAATTAAATTAGAGCGCCGATAGACTTGGTAGCTTGTGCAAAAAAGGTATTTTGTAATTTTAATTATAGATAACAAATAAATAATAAAAATAATAAATTAGAGCACACACACTACAACTAGGACAAAAGCGCTGCAAGTCAAAGACGAAAGTCAGATGGACGGCGAGACTTATACCAAACATAGATAAATGGTATGACAGACAGTTCGGAGGGGTGAACTTCCATATTACTCAGATATTATCTGGGCATGGGTATTTTCGAAAATATCAAAACAAAATAGGGGAAATAGAAACCACTGAATACGTTTACGCAGATGCAAAGCTGTTAAGAGCAGACAACATTGGAAAATTGGCAAGTTATTGCCACGTACATAGAGCGAGTTCTGCGTGCCAAAAATTTGACATGGACAGAGATGCTTAATCGACAGATTAACCTTAACCTACCTATCTAAGCAGAAGATGAGCCAACAGCATGGAGATGGCTCCAAAACTGGCGGCCCTGGATGCAGGGAAAGCAGAAGAGGCAGTCTTTACCAGAATCAGCTTCTTAGATCTTCTCTGTCTTCGATGAAATGCTCTCGTAGAAAGGAAGAGGAGTGATTGTTTTAGTGGCATACCACTCGACGCAGCAGACGACGGGCGCTGTTAGGGCAAAGGCATTTTAAACCCTACCTTACCGCCACAAACGAAAAATAAAAAATGTATTATTTCTGAAGTGACAGCACGTGTATGTCAGAAAGGGTAAATATAATATTATGTTCTGTTTTAAAATTGGTAATTGTTACTTAACCAATTTATTTGATAAAACGGTAATGATTGCCTATCACAGAACTACTGAGTGGAAAAGGGAACAAAATAGCGTTTTATTATTTAATATAGGATCTTGTTTAACGGAAACACTGTACTCTACTCTTTCTCAATTTTTCTTTATGTTCCAAATAGCTCTGTGAAACATTCGGACGGTTGCTGTTGTTGATCTCAACCAAACTAATTCCATTTCTTGGTATCCAGGCAAAGGAAGTTAAAGCCGAAATGAAGTTCTCTTCTCCTTATCACAATTATGTAATGTTAAACTCTTTAAAATTCAATACGCTTATAATTATCTCTATGTAAATGGTTCCCTAAGTCTATAGAACATCTCATCATCGAATGTCCGGGGTTGACGCATAGAAGGAAAAGTTCATGCTTACAGATGAAGACCTTTAATCACTCCCTCAGAAGGAGCTGGTACAATTCATAAGCATACTTAACAATCAATAGACAGCATAGGGTGCACAATAGATCAATATGGTCGCAGTGCTAAAGGGCCATACCTTAACCCTTTACTATCATTAACCATTAACCATTAAATGGTTCCCTACAGTTGTTGACTAATCTTCAATTTTGGTGCTCTGACGACGGTCCAACTTGACGGTTTCGATGATTTTATCAATATTCTCCATGATTATCCTGCCTGAACGCAATCTTTTGAATCAATGCATTGCTGTTGCATTCGATACTCTATCAGGTCTATAAACAAAACAAAATTTCTTGTCTAACTACCTCTTCGACTTTTCACCTTGATCGTAGTGGTGCTGAAGTGCGAATAGTTTTTATCTTTTTTATTTTTTCTTTTCTTTTCTTATAAAAGCCAACTGGCTCCAACAAACACAAGCAAATAAACAAAACAATTGTTTTGTAGTGTAATACCGCCTTTAAATTTCTGTATATTAGTCACCGAAACTATGTGCACTTCGTCAGATACGGCTACTGAAGGCATCTAGAAGAAAATATTCAGAACATTTTACTTCACCCAATAATGAATTAAGTAAAAAAAATTAAGTAACATTTCATTTGTTTGAGAAAATTTTAATCCCCTAGCTAATATATCATCTATCCCTTTTTTTCATGGATAAACTCAGTATAAGGCAGTCGAAGGGTTAAAAAAAACATTCCACAAAATTGTAAGGAGAAAATTACACTGGGCGTGCTGAAGATGAAACACCAAAGCATAAAGATAAAGCAATAATAAATTGTTTACTCTTCGAGTTATATTCAAATACGTACGACGAACTGATGAAAAAATACCGCGTAAGTTCTCAATATGTAGGTATGTAGTGACGCTTTGATCGATGTGCAAATGACGGTAAAAAACAAGTAGGTATGCTAGCACTTCACCAGAGCAGTATCTTGCACTGATTTTCACTGGTATGTATGTGAATATTACTCGAAAGTTATGTGGATCCCATAATGAAACCTGTAGGGATTACTGAGCATAGCTTCAGCTATTAATACAAAAATTAAAAAAAAAATCTGAGTGAAAATACTATGGAAAAAGAAAAAGTAAAAAAAAAAGTTATGAAAATGTTTAATACCACACTTTAAAAAGTCTTTAGTTTTGAATAAAACTCAAATTATTAAATTCTTTTGGAAATTGTTTTCTTCTTATTACACTTAAGCCTACAAATAAACTAATTTTGAAAAGAATTTATGACATACTGGCTAAGGCACTTGGAGTCTCTATCAGATGAATAAATAACCTCAAAGTAAATGTATAACTAATTTATGCATGCTTGGACGAAAATCAGCAATGCATATCTAAATTTTTAACTTTAGTCCCATTACATTGAGAACAATGAAAACCATGTAGCCGGTAACAAACCTATATATCATAATTAACCTCTTTAGTGACTCCCTGGTACGAAAAATTAAAACTCATTATTTAAGGAAATATTTTCTATAGGGACATTATATATTGGGTAGTCGAAAAAGTCTTTTCGTATTTTGTCCATAGATGTCGTTGGAGTCATCTATCTCCAATGCTACCAATCACATCGTGTCATATGATATGGTGTTAGAAAGGTGACATTTTAAGCTTCATTTAACCAAAAAAAATTAAATTCGGAGAAGTTGAACAAAAGTTACAGCTGGTCAAAAATGAGTGAAAATAATGAAGAAATTCGCTATATTTTGAAATTTTTGTATAAAATAGGGAAGAATGCCACGCAAGCCACCATTGACATTTGTGAAGTTTACGGAGACGATGCTGTATCAGTTCGTGTAGCAAAACAATGGGTCGCTCGTTTCCGTTCTGCAAATTTCGATGTGAAAGATGTCCCTCGCTCCGGTCGACCTGTCGTTGAAAAAGTCGATGAAATTATGGAAAAGATTGACCAGGATCGTCACATAAGCTGCCATGACATCGCCAAGGCACTAAACCTTCATCATCAAACGGTTTTGAACCATTTAATAAAGGCTGGCTACAAAAAGAAGCTCGTTGTTTGGGTACCACATGAATTGTCTGTAAAAAATTTAATGGACCGAATTAACATCTGCGATTCTTTGCTGAAACGAAATGAAATCGAACCATTTCTGAAGCGAATGGCAACAGGAGACGAAAAGTGGATCAAATACGACAATAATGTGGGAAAAAGATCATGGCGCAAGGGTGGTGAAGCTCAACAAATGGTCGCAAAGCCAAGATTGACACCTCGAAAGGTTATGCTGTGTGTTTGGTGGGATTGGAAAGGAATCATCGAAAAAAAACGGCCAGAACTGATCAGCAGAAAGGGCGTCGCCTTCCATCAGGACAAAACTAGGCCACACACATCTTTGATGACTCGGCAAAAACTGGTAGAGCTTGGCTGGGAAGTTTTGATGCATCTACCATATAGCCCTGACCTTGCACCATCGGACTACCATTTGTTTCGGTCAATGCAGAACTCCCTTAATGGAGTAAGGTTGGCTTCAAGAGAAGCCTGTGAAAATTACTTGTCGCAGTTTTTCGTCGAGAAACCACAAAAGTTTTACACTGATGGAATAATGACTCTAGAAGAAAAATGTCAAAAGTTGGCCGACCAAAATGATACATATTTAGTTTAATAAAGTTCATTATAAATATAAAAAAAATGAGTTGAAGTTTGATTAGAAATACGAAAAGACTTTTTCGACTACCCAATATTTAATTTCGACCGAAACCATTTTTTTGGAAATTCTCAAAATTTATTTATTTAAATTAATTTTATATTCAAGTTTCCTAAAATTTGCGGGTAGCGGTGTGCTCACCTTAAAGCTGAAGACTTGTACGCCATGCAGTCCAGATATTTTCTTCATAGTTAACATATTTGCGCGCAGCGAAACTGGATGCGTGCGGTTGAAATCCACTTGCGTAGAGGCAATGTGAAAAGTGAGATTTTGACGGCGAGTGTGCACTCCAAACACATCCAAGTAGTACGTATGATTCGGTAGTACACCTCTTAGTAGCTGCTGAGTGTGAGCGCCTGTACAGACAATATTGGTGATGCGTGGATCTATGAAAATTGAAGAGAATAATGAAGCATTTTCAATTCACTAGCTAGTGACCACGATTGTGTGGCGACTCACCAATTTTCTTAGCACGCTCCGGTGGTTTCAACCAGATGTAATCCATCAAGGAGCCAGGATAGCAGTTGGGCGGTGCACTCACACCTGCTCGCCCCGCTGTACTCGTGAAGTACTCGTTGATGGCGTTGCAGAAATTCAATTGGCGCTGGCGAGTGCTCACAACCAAACAGTAATGTACTGCGTGGAAATCGAATTTGCTGCTCAACGACGAGGATGAAGGTAGTGAAGGAAAGTTCATTAATGGCCGATACATACATATGCTGCATTCATTGATTATGCTCACCTCTTGTCCCACTTGACTATCATTTGACGTTTGCGTACCCAGTTTTGGCTGCGTATGCTGATGTGATGCGTGCGATTGAGTAGCGGCCAGCCGGATTGCGGATGTTCAGCATGCGCTTCGATTTTTATGGACCCTCGCTGACGGGCTTGTACAAAAATATCATACTGACCACGTAGCGCACAGGGCAGGATCACAGTGCGTTGATCCGATTTGAGTGAGCGCGATAAATTTACTACGAAGTGAATTTAAAGTAAAGGAATAAAAAATTAACCATACGAAAAAGGAAGTCAAATGTTAATGAAAATGAGACACCGAAATGATGAAAGGGCAAACGTGGAATAACGAGAAAGTAGTGAGAAAGTGAATGAATGCAAAAGAGACATGCAAATGAAAGGAAATTTAATTTAGTGCAAAACTGCATGCTGGCAGTGGTGTGCCTGATGGGGCGTATGAGCCGATGGCACTGTTGGTAAAGAACTCGATTTTCTACTCACTTGTTTGGTTGAAGTAAATCTTGCGCACAACCTGCTGCGAGAAATTAATGGTTAGTGGTGCCGATGCATTGATGTACAGCAAAAATCTGAAAATAATGAAGCGAAAGTTGGAATTGTGAAAAAGGAAACGTATTTCTGTGTGATGATAATGAAGAGGATATTAATGAGCGTGGGGTGTACTGTTATAATAAAAGTAGTGGAGAATATGCCAATTGTGAGAAATTCAATTGTGTGTTTATTTGCAGTCAACCGTACATAGTGAGCTAGTCTTCCTTTGTTTACTTCCTTGGAACTGAGCAGCGAGAACGTGTTTTTAAGGTGAAATGCGCTGAATTACAATAGAATTTTCAGTTTGTTTATTCAGTGTTGGTACTAGTTTTTGAGAAATCCTCTAATTGAAAAGAAATATCTTAATTTACATTTTTTTTCTACTTCTGACAATCAATGCCCGATTTGGTCAATGAAAAGTGAAAAATCAAAAATGCAGCAGCGTTGAACTGTAAATTTTTGTAATGCTTATTCAACCGTAACAATAGCCGTTTATAATGCTGGAAAATCTGATATTCGTAAAATTTTCTTCTGAAGTTGAGATAAATGTATCGAAGCTCACACATTCGGGCTCTAATCTGATAACCATTTACTATTGATCTTGCACATCTTGTCATGCATGATTTTCGGCTCACTCCAAGTCAAAATAATGTTAATGTAGGCAGTTGACAGTATTTTGTGTAAAAGTCTCCAACGAGTCGAAAGCTTCAATCAACCATGTTTTTATGGTCGGTTCCAGAATTTGACCGGAGTGTGTTTTCGCAGACAGTGAATGCTTTCCGCTTTAAGTAGCAGTTCCAGCAAAATGTAATCCCGCATTAATAAGTACCAGTACCTCTAGATAATATCAAATTGGAAATATTTCCGCATGTAAATAAAAATCACTTGGATCTCTGTGATATTGTATTGTGCTCAGATGATTGAACATACAGTAACAATGCCATAGAGAAAAATTATAGAGATTAAAAAACTACAGTTCGGAAGCCAAAAACAGATTGCTCAAGAAACTGTAGGTTCACTTAGATCTTAAGCTTACAATAGCCTGTTTACATAACAAAAATGTTGTTGGAATATCAGGTAGATAACTTCAAGGCATTTATTTTTTAAATAATATATCCGGCGTATATCCGCCGCAGCTACGAGTTACAAGGTCCATTCGATCAGTCCAATTTTTGACTACTTTTCCCAATAAACCTGACCGAATGGCGTCAATGGTGGCTTTAATATTGCAATAAATCGATTGATAAATAAATCTCCACAATTTGGAAGTGTTGTTATGGTAATGGCTTGCCAAACCTTACTGAATAAAAATGTTAACACAGGTTGGCATTCTTAGCTGGCAAACCATAGTTATCGATATCAGTAGTTATCAGGCAGCTAAAAAATACCCCATATAAATACTAATGTACATACATATATATACAAATTAAAAAAAACAAAAACCATATGAAAAGATATGCACTACGGTCGTGTCCGTCTATTATTGCAACATACTCAGTACACCTCGGACAGGATTATATAGCCCCGAAGGTAATGGAGTAAGATATTCTCACTAAAGAACTTCGACACTACAGTCTACATAGACGGCTCTAAAATGGATTGTGATGTTGGAGTAGGTATATGTTCTCATAAACCTAAAGTTGAAAAATCTGTACGTCTTCCTAATGCCTGCAGTGTCTCCCAGATTGAAGTACTGGGGAAACTTTTCTTCTTGGGGAAACTTTTCTTTTGTTTGGGATAGCCAAGCTGCAATCCAGGCACTGGATTCAGTTATAACAACTTCTAATCTGGTGAAACAAAGCAGAAAAAGCCTTTTCACCTTGAGTGAAAACCATAATCTGGGTCCTGTGATATCGGAACGTTGAAGGTAACGAAAATGCAGATAAACTGCCAAGAGGATTCTTGCATTATCGATATTCATACCATTGAGTGCAATCAAGAATGCATTTTCCACAAAATATCACCAAATCGCGGATTGTAGATGGAGAGACCAGACAACATGCAAAACTAGCAGAAACAAACAAACGTCAGCAGTGATAAACAAGAAACGACGGGACGCCTGGAGACTCATAGCTGTCACATCTGGCTTTTGGTAAGTCGGCATCCCTCACAACACCCACTGTCGCAGGTGTAAAAAACCAAAGAAAAAGGAAACGATTTTCCATTTCCTCTGTGAATACCCTGCCCTATGGAAAGAGAGAACGTCTATCCTGTTCGTGAGTCTTGCACACGTATGGCTTAGATGTGCACAACCTAATAAGGTTCTTAAACCGCACAGACAGGATATAGTCATGCCTTAAATAACTGGTAAACAAGTTGGTACTGAGGATCTGGTAACAAAATGGTTCGGCAGCGCAATGTTGCGACTTTAATATGCAATTAAAAATAAGCTTCAAGAAATGCTATGGTCAGTTCTGCTATATGGCATGGAAATATGGGTGATAAAATTGTTAGACATGAACAGACTTTGAGATTTGGCTTCTTCGGTTTTACTTAATATAGGGTTTTTCAGTAAGAGCGCTTCAACTTTTGATCTTTTTTGAATAAAACACAAACGGTTTGACTTTTTTAACTAATTTTTTTATTATCGAGTTTGAATATATACATTTAAGTATGAAATTCGATTTCTTTTGCATGACCACCGCGTGCACGTTTTACGAAGTCCAATCGTTGAACCCAATTTTCGACCACTCTTTTGTATAAATCGGCCGAAATTCCAGCAATTTCGCGTTCAATATTGGCTCTGAGCTTACAAATCGTCGCCGGCTTGTTACTGTAGACCAATGACTTCACATAACCCCAAAACGGGACGGCTTGTTAAATGGACCGTAAAATGGCCGCGATGCTCTTAAAGTAGCAGCAACAGAACGATTATTTTCATAAAAAATTTGCACGATTTGCAATCGTTGCTCAAGTGTGTAGCGTTCCATGATGAAATGTATACTAATGAAGTTTACAAATGACAAGCGAAAAATAAAAAATATTGCGTCGTTCGCCCTCCCTATAGGGAAAAAGTTGAAGCGCACCTATTGAACAACCCTATATACCCTGGAATGAACACGTTCCCATTTAATAAGTGATGCGAAGAGTTCACGGTGACAGACAACTACTCAAGTGTTCAAGCGTAGAAAAATATCGTATCTGGACCATACCCTGCGAAATCCGAAATATGAACTGCTGGAACTCATATTGCAGGTCAAAATCGAAGGAAGAAGAGTTATCGGGCTTAAGCAGTTTTCTTGGTTGGGTAACATAAAGCAGTGGATTGGCATACAACATGTTGATTACCTCGTGAAGCAGCTAGAGACCGCCAATTATTTTCAAGTATAGATCAAAATTACTATTAAAAAAAATATTAATAATATATTATTTTTAAATCCTTCAATCGTTCACATTCGAATAAAAAAAAGGTGTCACCATTTATGGGACCCGATCAAAGCGCGCACTTCAGATTGTCGCAGCAGGCTGACAAGCATTTGTGAGGGAATGTAGCCGGAAATATATTCCACATGGTAATTGTTCCAAGTAATTATCCAAGTTTCAACTCATTTTTTCTCCAAATTCCTTTGTTTATTGAATCTTTTTAAATTATCAGTTACTTCGTTATTAGAAAAACTATTCTCTTTTTCAGCTTCGTATTCTATTTAGGCAGTTCAAAGTACGTAATTGGCTAATGAATCCACGTAAAAAAATGTCCAATTCCTAACAAAATTTAATTAAATGATTTAAATAATTCGGTAAACCTTCAAAAATTTACAAAAGTAAAATAAAATAAAGTAAAGAACTTAAATAAATTTATGTGCAGCTTTCGAATGGAAGTAGGAGAAACACAAAAAAATATTTGTACGAGTATGTGCATCCTATCCTTGCGATTGTGTGTAACATTTCGTTGAGTGGCTACTTACTATTCTTAGAGAAAGATATAATTTACATTTATTTTAAGTAGCCATCAACTTTATTCCGACGTTTGCATTAGCCTGACCAGTATCAACATTGTTGCCGGAAATTGCTGGCTAAGTAACTTTTTTCATGGGAAAATGAAGTAAAGACTTTTGGATTCGGTTTAACTGTTATTTTAATACTTTAAATTAAATAGAAAGAAAGTAGCCAAAAGTTAGGGTACAATTTCTAAACAACTTTAGACAACTACAAACTCGAGTGATGTTTATTCTTTTGTTTTTATTAATTTTGGTATTTGTAAGTCATTTGCGTGACGACTTTGTGTTTATTCGCAATTTGTTACCTTTGAGGCGTTGAAAAGTTAGGCGCAACAGAGCACGGCTAAATGTCGGCGGGCTTGTTTTAATAAAACACAAACAACAGCAAATCTTCGGTCTGTCAATTGTCCCCCTCTCCACTCTTTGGAGGAAAGTTTGGGTAGTACTCATCGCCAAACTGCAGTAAAAGGAATATGTGAAGGCAACCAAATTCAGACCAGTCAGTCCCACATCCTTAAGGCAGAAAAATCATGAATGTATAGTTGAAAACTGCATAAGATCCAAGACTTTGGTGGGCAGCCCCCATAGCCTTCACTTCATACGAAACACGCCTAAAGCAAAAAGTCATGAGAGTAAGTTTCACACGACCTTGCGACAAAGTTCGGCGTGAAGCTGGAAGCAGGTGAGTGCCCAGTGGGAGTTTTTCCTGATATTGAGTGGGCTTTAACTCGGTGTGCTTTGCGGTCAAAAAGCATGTCCCCTACAAGTAATCATAAGGTGGATTCATTTCATACTATTTAGAAGATTGCTGACTTTAGGGAAAAGAACTGGTGTTTATATATTACCATGTCAGAGATGGAGAGAAAACGCTTTCAGGGTGGGGTACCCTCCCCACTTTTATGGTGTTAGGTGGTGAGCTCCCTATTAGCTTAAATGCAAAACTTCGTTAACATCCAAGATTACGCGAATGATATTTCTGCTCCAAGGAAGTAAGATTGTTAAACACTGCATTTTATAGGGTCTTGCCGTCAATCCCAACAATGCAACCATGGTCTGCAAGTGCTTCGAAGCGTAACCTAAGCTTTTCCGTGGAAGTGAAATAATATGGGTAATTCTAGATGAGAGTGAAAGTTGAACCCAGTGCTTAGACTTTTCGGACAGTGTCGAAGAACATTTAGCAAGACATGGTATCACATACTGGCTATGGTATTCTGGATATACTTAGCTTTGATCAGATAAATCGCACGTATTCTTCTACACAACTGATCCAAGAATTAAGTTAAGACTAAACGCCGTTACAAAATGGAAAAAGCCCTTAACTTGTGTGTGCTCCAGGTGGTGTTCAAGATGATACATGTTTGGGTGGAATGCACTTAGATTGGACGGGTTACTCTCTCTTTTCCTCTCCTAACTACTCAGATTTTTTAAAAAGTTCGAAAAGTGTGCAGAGAATTTATAAATTCTATACAGTAACTACAGTAATCAGACGTTTTACAGGCTTTTAAACCCTTACAAAAAAAACAGACATACCAAGAGACTTACAGCAACTATTCTGGAGCTCTAAAATAATTTTTAAACTTGCAGCCTGACTTATCCTAACCTAGCTGCCTGGCAAATCACTAATGGTTTTATACATTTTGTTGTATAGAAACGTCTTATTCTTCTGAAGGAAAATACGATGAGCTCCGTCTTGGAGGATTGACAGATAACTCATAGTAAGAGGCTCTTTCGATGGCAAAGTTTTGGTACCCCTATATCAATTCAAATAATTTCACAACTTTCCTGCGGAGTCGTCTGCATAAGTAATCGTCCGACAGGTCTTTCTTTCTATCTACTCTTTACTTGATCGCTTACTACAAAACAACATCTTGCAGGATGTGCTATTCACCTGCCGCCGTAGCCGTAAAGGGGAAACACATAAGCACTTTGATTTTGCTTCAGGGAATATAAAAGCTAATGTTTTGTAACACTGCAAGTTAAATCATTCGGCTCAAAAACAAAAAACACAGAAATAAACGCAAAAAAACGGCCACTTACCCGGGTCAAATAACTAGTCGTGGTAAGCTTTAAGTAGAAAGTTGTACATCATTAAGTACACCTCCATGCCAGCCAGATGAAGAAATTAACAAAACAAACAGCAAAGAGGCTGATGGCATCATCAATTTTGCCGCCACATTAGTTAACGTACGCAAAGTGCAATAAGGTCTCCACCTACTAGCGTAACTTCAAAACCAAAAAGAAACTTTGAAGTTAAACCTATCAGCATACGCTGTCCGCTGCCGTTTTGATGATTCAATTTACACTTGAAACTGGTAAATTTATCCATGTAACTAACATTTCTTCTTCGCCTCATATTATGTTTGTCTTCCTTACATGCCCCCATATATATGTACACA
Organism: Anastrepha ludens; assembly: GCF_028408465.1. Taxonomy (NCBI): domain Eukaryota; kingdom Metazoa; phylum Arthropoda; class Insecta; order Diptera; family Tephritidae; genus Anastrepha; species Anastrepha ludens. The sequence continues at coordinate 78,725,889 of NC_071502.1, forward strand.
CTCGTATGAGCATACATATTTCGAAGCAAAAAAGAGGCACATGAACAACGCTATAAATTGAAATATTATAATTTTATATATAGTTTTGCAACAAATTTGCAAGTTGACGGAGTGTAGAGAACTCAATCATTGGCGTCACTGCACTTTTTACGTACTCGCCTAGTCTCATTGCGTCACATTTTACATAGCTTCCAGCTAAAGGGTGATTTTTTAAGAGCTATAGGAAAGTTTTTCAAAAAACGCACGTAAAATTAAGAAAAATGCATGAAACTTTTATTTAAATCGATAGTACAGTCCATATAATTTCATGTTTGACGATTAATTTCATGCAAATGTTGACCGCGACTGCGCTTCAAATGGTCCATCTTAGTCCAATCGCTTAGTCCAATTTTGGCATACTCTTTCCAATGTTTCGGCCGTCATATCACATATAAATGCTTTAATGTTGTCTTCCAATGCGTTAATTGAAGCAGGCTTGTCTGAATAGACATGAGCTTTAACATAGCCCCACAAAAAATAATCTAAAGCCATTATAACGCACGATCTGGGTGGCCAATTGACAGGTCCCGAACGTAAAATAAAATGTTCACCCAACTCGCCTCTCAACAAGTCCATTGTTACGCGTGCTGTGTGGCATGGGCACCGTCTTGCTGAAACCACATGTCATGCAAGTCAAACTCTTGCATTTTGGGCCAAAAAAAGTTGGATATCATTTCACGGTAGCGCTCACCTTTCACAGTTACGTTACGATTCGCAGCCCATAAACCGCACCACTCTGTGACGTTTTCTGGATACATTGATAACCCTTGCAATTCTTCTGGCTGATCTTCACTCCAATATCGACAATTCTGCCTATTTACGTACCCATTGATCCAAAAACGAGCTTCGTCGCTGAACACAATTTTTCGATAAAAAAGTGGATCTTAAACTTTCTTTACAGAACACGCATTTTTATAATAAAATTCAAAGATTTGCAAGCGTTGTTCGTTTGTAAGACGATTCATGGTTAAATTAGAGACCAAACTGAAGAAGTGAAACAAAACACCAAACGTGCGTCAGCTGTTTAAACCAACTGTTTAAAAACATAATAGCTAAAAAATCACCCTTTAGTTACAAGCCTTGTCGGCTGCTTGATGAGTTTGTGCCAAAGAGTTTGATAGGCGCGGAGAATACTCCGTCGTTGGCAAAAGATGCAGAGGATCTAGAATGAATGATGAACTGTTCGCATTGGATAATAAGTTGAGAGCCGTCAGACGGAGTTAAAAAATGTGCTCAGCAAGCCTGTCAAACTGAAGAATTTCAGGAAGTGATTACAGGATAGGCCACCCTAAGTTTGTAAAGTACTTTTTCGAGTGTTAAGTTTTATTTTCGAAAAGTGAACTTTCTGTACGGGTTATTCATAGCACTTTTCCGCATTCCTTTTTAAATTGAATTGCGACTGTGTGAGTGAACGTTTTACTGTTGCGAATAGCCAAAATTTATTATTAAAAACGAGAAACGATCGTATTGAAGAGCCTATTTACAGAAAATATTCGGTTGTAGAAAACAATTATGACGAAAAAAAATTTTTTTTTGAAACGTTTTTACTTTTTGCCTTAGAGAATTTTGATAGGACTCGCTTTGTGATTTTCCCAAATACAGTGGATGGCTTAGACTTCTTAATCTCTTTATTCTTACTAGGCGTAGCAAAATGCTGGGAATAAAATTGAACCCAGTGAAACTGCTCACAGGGTCAATTTCTAGTAATTCAAAAGTTAGGATTATTTTAAACTTATAAAACGAGTTACGACCTTAATGAAATAGTTCGACTTGTTGTCTGATTGCCTTCATTGTTTGCAAACTTGTTCGTTCGGTTAGCTTACTAATTGTTCATGAAAGATGCGGATTCCATGATTTTGTATCCTCTGTACAATTTCCAATGCTAACAAACATTCCTGTGTGGTTTCACGGCAATCGATGTGGATACGCATGATGTTCGATCGACCATTTTCTTGATAAATGATTTTTCAATTATAATTTTGTTGTCGTAGCGCTCTTAAAGCAGATTTCATGCTGGAATGTGACTGGTTAAATTAACTACTTCTCTAGTTGTGTGTGATTTGACCTTTGCTGATCCAGCGACATAAGGAAGTCTTATTGCGAAGTCGGTTGAGCAGGAGAAAGGCAATCATTGGGTTTATTAGTATTAAATCCATACTAAATGAAGAGAAACAAATTTTTTTCAAAATGTTGCATTCACTTATCAGAAGCTCTTTTTATGTGATCGCCCTCCAAACGTTAGTCTCTGAGGAAGCGTTTACACCGACAAATTATGCTGTTGTAGCACCTTCTTGTTACATTTTTGCACCAATATTGATTTTCAAGTCGTTGGTCTACGTGAATAAACCAGGCTCTCTTTATGTTTAAAAGTCAATATTCAAAGTGCTATTCATGACGTAGGACCAGATTTAGTGATAAAGCGCTCGAAAACTGGGATCATCAGATTCGTTCCGGCAATAGAAATCGTTGAGGCCATTCGAATGATGTTCCAAAAAGTTAATTATATCGATTGTAAACGGTTTTCCAATAATAGATGTTATTCCCGATGCTTGGTTAAAGTGGTGATTCTTCCAGAATCCAACTAGCGCTTTCGCACCATTTTATTGCCACATCCTCGTTACCAACTTGTTTAACGGTTATTTACAGCATGACTATATCCAGTCTATGCGGTTTAAGAACCTTATTAGGTTGTTGACGTCTAAACCAGACAGTTGTTCGAGATTCTCGAACAGCGGTCGGCCTAGGGTTAACATTCTGGCAGGGCATTCACAGAAGAAATGGAAGACTGCCTCCTTTTTCTCCGGCTGTTTACAACCGTGATAGTATGTATATTATTATAAAGGATACCGATTTTGCCTGCTTGTTCTCCGATAGGCCAAAAGCCAGTTATGACTGCCGTAAGTCTCCAGGCGTCCCGTTGTTTCATTCTTATTAATGCCAACGATTGCTTGAGGTTATAGGTAGGCCATCACGTTCTGCTAATTTTGCACTTCGTCTGGGCTCTCTATCTACAATCTGCGATTCGAAAGTATATTTGGGAAATTGCATTCTTGACTGCACCTAATGGTGTGAATACCGATTCTGCAAGAACGTTGTTCATGGCAGATCCTCCTCTTGCCAGTTCATCTGCTTTTTCGTTACCTTCAATGCTCCGATGTCCTTGAGTTACCTACCAGCGACTGGAAGATAACAAATATTGGCGAAGTGGATGGCAAGAGAAAACTAGCCGTGATAATCCTAAACGAGGAATCATTAGACGCACTCGCCAACAGCAAATGGAAGCTAAACTATGGCTTCCAATTCCGAATTCTGGATCGTTTTCATGCATTTCAACGACCCAATCAGCAAAGCCACAACGTTGTTGATGATCGACCGGCTTAAGTTCTTGTGTTAACTGGACTTTATAAGCCTTAAGACCCAAATCTTTATGCAAAATACAGTGTAATGACTTTTGTGGAGTGCCCAATTCCAAAGAACGACGAGGAATGGGCAAACCTGGGTTTTCTTCAACACTTTCGGCTACAACAGCAATACTTCCGGCTGTACTTGAGCGACGTGCACGGGTTTTACTCTTCACATCACTAACTTGTCCCAACAGCTCGAATTTTTTCACCAATTTCTGTATTGCGGTCCGACGCGGTGCTTCACGATGACTCAAAAATATCCGAGTTTTACGAAACATCTCTGCCAAATTTTCACCATTTTTATAGTGAATTTTAATAACTTTATTAATGGCGCAGTTTCTACTTGTCAAATATCAAAAAATGACAGCTTCAAAAGTGATATCTCATGAAATAGCACCTGCTTTTGAAAACCCCTTACTACACATTGAATGTATTTTATTTGATCTAGTTTTGCTTTTAAGATTTGTTTTTCAAAATAAATCATGTCATGCTTATATGCCCTATACGAATTATCAAACAACTTATTATAATAACTTCCTAATAATCTTATATTTTTGATACTCGTATAACTATTAGACAACATTTTACTAATATTCAACATCAATTGTGAACAATGTCTTACTTGCACGAACTTTTCAAAGGACCCTAGTATATATTCAACTGAATATAACTAGCCAATTTGCTACTTTTTAGTACCCTAACTGTACTTTTGGTAAAAAACTAAAAAGAACTAGATTTCACTCCTGGATTAGAAATCAATGACTGCATTCAATTAAGTTAACAAAGTTTGTGAAACCTTCTATGAAAACCGAACCTACAGCATTCTGTTCATAAACCAGCCATTCCATATTAAATGTTATAAAAAATGGTGATTTCTATCAACATGATCTTCGATTTTACTCATATTTTGAAGATGGGCTAATTTATGCACAAACTGACGGGAAGTTTTTTTGTTTTTTGCCACGGAGCATGTGAGGTTGGCTAAAATCAGAAAAATCCCTAACAAAAGATGCTAAATCTTTATATGAATCAAAATTTTCTGCCCCGACTTGCATAAATGCAGTATCGTTATGAAGGATTATCTTCATAATTTTTCAAACAAAATATTTTTTAAAAGTCTCTACTTTATTTTTGTTCCATTTCCCCAACATTTCTTTGGACTGAACTATAATCAACAAAAAATGTTCAAAAGAGAATCGCTTTCAACAAGATACTTTACGCGATGTGAAAGGATTCAGTAGTTATAACCATTTGCAGATAACCTAAAATGTATAAAACATAAATAAAAAATGTGTGTACCGTCGACAATTAGCATTGACATGATTCAGCAGTAAAGAACTGAGAAAATAAACACATTTCACCTATGTCAATCAACTTATTGGCATGTAAGAGCATGCGTTATGTTACATATTCAGCAAAGCAATCAACTTTAACATAAAAAAATTTTGGGAGTAGCGACCGAAATTTTTAAGATAAGAAATTACAGCCTTTTAAATATATTTTGTGGGATATGCAGATAATTAAACTGAAACTCTCTTTGACTTTCAAGCTTTTGACTACCTTTCAGCAACCGAGGTAGAAAGTTCTGCTTCTTTGAGTTGCTCTGTCGGCTTGGGACCTCACGAGCATTACAATATCTTCTGTGCATTTGCTCGGATGTTTATAGGCATTTTGCTAGCTATGACGCAGATTGCATCGTCTTACACCGTCCTATAAGCACATGCGGGCCTCAACTCAGTTCTTCTACTGACCTGCAGTACTTCTTTAAACGATAAAATAAAATGCTATTACGATTGGTGCAAAAATAATAGATATTACACTAATTCGCCATCGCCTCTTCCAACATTCAATTTGAAATCAAAAATGTTGATTACCATTCAAGCGAATGGCAAATAAATTCTGTTAAGTTTGTTAATTTACTCCATTTACATGTGCACCTACTCACAAAGACAAATAAATATGTTAATTCAATTAGAGTGTCAAGAAACAGAGAAAATACTCATTCACAGTACACAGAAATGTGATTCATACCTAAATACCCAATTAAAATAGTTTATAAGTAAGCAAGTGGGCATAGAATTATAGTCATTTGCGGCATGCCACAACATGCAATAGTCACAACAGCGTTAATGCGTCCCCCAACTCCCAGCAATGGTAATCTTTTTCCGACCATTGCCTGCCGTTTGCCAGACCAGGACCTTTCCCACCTAACAACGACATAGTTCACCATTGCGTGGTGATGCTCTGGAGCTGACATTTTTGCTAGTACTGTAATCACATTTTCGCTCGTTTTATAATATCTGAACAGAATTTTTGCAAAATAAATTGCAAATTTCATTGCATTTCTACTTTTCAGTTATAATGAAATAAGAAGAACGCACAAACAACGAGGCTAAACGTATTTGATTCTTTATCTTGGTAGGTCATTTCCTGGAGGTATTTGCATAAGTTGAGCATTTTATTTGAGGATGTGTATGTTTTGTTGGAGCAAAGCGGCTGGCCAAGCGAAGCAATCTTAGGCCACTAGGTGTACTTTTGTGTGTGCATACAAACTTATTATGAATATAACAGGTAACTTAGAAGAGAAAAAATGTAAATGGTCTGGGCTTACTATAACAGGAAGACGTTTTGTTTTCAGAATAGAAAATAAGGAACAGAGATTCAATATGGAGGATATTTAATATTTATCAAGGAAGTGAGCAAAATCCAGCAAAAAACCTGCCAATTAATTTATTTTATTTCTTTATAAAAAAAGCAAAATAGTGGCAAATTTTTCAAATTTCTGCCCAATGCATACTCATAGTTCGTCTCATTCATTATAAAAATTTAAAAACATCTGAGAAGCTATGGAAACGCCATGAAGAATGGCATATATTTCTAGTAGAAGCACCCGAGTGCGACATCCTGCTTGATTCACCACCCAATGTCACTTTCCGACCGCCAATATTATTTTCCTTTGGCTTGTTTACTGCTACGCCAACGGCAATGTACTTATACAAGCAGCCGTCACATCAACAATTATGTAGCACTAGACTAACAAAATTAATTCCAACAACCGACTCTGCTGAAGTAATTTAATTCCGTAGAATTTCCCTGCCTTCTCTCTCCTCCCCCAAAGGAATTCGAGGCAGTCACATAGAGTTTGCGGAAATGAAGTAGACAAACTAAGTATGCGGACATCCATGCCGTCAAACTACCAAGCCAAGGATGTACTTACATACACACATACATATGTACATGCATACAATGAAGGAGCGCAGAAGTTATGATTATGTTTTGAAGTGAAAATATTTTGATATGAAATTTTCCAATCAATCGACAATATTTATGCGAATTGCTGGATTATTCTGTGCTTTCATGCTGACAGAACCGTTTTCCTGTCTTTATATGTACTTATTCAAGGCGTATGCTAATGAATGGACAACTTTAATATGAGTTTTGTTCATCCTCAATGTTCCGTTTAACTAACACGAAATTCGTATTTGTATTGCTAGTGGGGAATTTAAATAAGTAAATGTTAGGCGAACATTGCCTTCTAATTATGCATGCAGCTTTTCGGGAAGAGGTGCGGTCTTAGCCCGAAAGTATTCCTATGATATTCAGAGAAATGTGACTAACGCCGCAAATCAATGAGGCAGCTGTGCGCATGAAAATGTAAAACATGCAGTTGGATAAATTCTGTGGAGGTTTCATATTTCTTATAGAAGCGGAAGATAACCCCTGAACATTTGAGCACACACCTCCACAGGATTTTTCATTTCACACAATTTTTTTATTTCACTTTCTAATCGATATCCAGATCAGCATTGCTATCCAATTAAATAAGTACTACTGTGGGCAAAAAGTAAGGTGAACTTGTTTGTGAAACTTCGCGGGATTAAAATTTCGCTCTAGTTATGTTTTTCATGAGTTGGCAGCACTGTTAATAACATCTGGGCCAACTTTCATGTGAATGTCATTATCAGTAATATATTTACGCTTGTGTTTACCAAACGACCAAGAGTGCATTTTTCGATTTTTACAATGTTTGATTTGATTGAGCAGAGAAGTGCCATCAAATTTTGTTAGCGGAATGAAATTTCGGCTGCGGAAACGTTTAGCATGTTGCAGAAGGCATTTGGTGATTCGACCATGTCGCAGAAAAATGTTTATAAGTGGTACAAAGACTTCAAAGAGGGTCGAGAACGTGTTGATGACTTGGAGCGCTGCGGACGACCATCGACGTCAACAGATGACCAACACGTCAATAAAGTGAAGGTGTTAGTGCTCAAAAATCGTCGGTTGACTGTTAAAGACCTTACTGATATGATCGGAATATCAGACGGATCTGTGAAAACCATTTTGAAAGACCATTTGGGCCTACGAAAAGTCAAATCTCGTTTGGTACCGAAAACTCTCAATTTCTTGAAAAAAAGTCGTCGCGTTGATGTGTGTGAAACAATGCTTTCAGATTATCAGGACAAGCTCAAATGCATCATTACGGGCGATGCGACTTGGATTTATGCTTACGACCCTGAAACAACGGACCAATCAAGTGAATATCGTGCTAAAGGCGAGGCCAGACCGAAAAGAGCACGTCAAAGTCGTTCAAAAATAAAGGTCATGATGACAGTTTTTTCGATTTTCGAGGTGTGGTGCACTATGAATTCCTTCCACCTGGCCAAACTGTTAATAAGGAATAGTATTTGAGCGTTATGCGTCGTTTACGTGAAGCAATTCGTCTAAAAAGACCAGAATTATGGGCCAACAACTCTTGGTTTTTGCATTACGATAATGCACCGTCTCACACTGCACTCGTTCTTCGAGACCATTACGCCAAAAATTCCACGCATATCGTTCCGCAACCACCGTATTCGCTTGATTTGGCTCCGTGTGACTTCTGGCTATTCCCAAAACTCAAGAGACAACTCCGGGGAACGCGTTTCAAGTCGATTGAGGAGATAAAAGCTGAATCGAAGAAGGTGCTGATGGCTATACCGGAAATGGACTATTTGGCATGTTTCGGGGATTGGAAAAATAGTTGGCATAAGTGTATTTCATCGAGAGGGGATTATTTTGAAGGGGATGAAATTGATTTACAAGAATAAATAAAGATTTCTCATTTTACAACCAAATTCACCTTACTTTTTGCCCACATGTTTGGATGTAAATTGCTTTGGTTATTTGTTAACTTTGTTAAATTTTATGTATTGCTGGCACAAAAACTTTTTCAAATGAAGAACTGTTATTGACTTTTGTGTCAGACTTGGTAAATCTTTTACCGAAACGCACCAACAGCCCCACAAAAATTTGGTGATAATTGTTTCTCCTGTAGGCCCGATCTCGATCGAGTAGAGAAACGATTAGTGAGATGAAATACTAGGTCGAGAAATTCCATGGTGACATTAAATAATAGTAAAAGGTCTTTCAAAAGTAACGCCTAGATGTCAGTGAATAATTCCTAGAATGTAGCTTTTTGTATGTCTTCTCTGACGTTTGCCAGGTTAACAGATGTACAATTTTACACCATAGAACAACGCGTTAAAATCATTGAAACTTATTATGAAAATGGTCGATATCCAAGAACAAAATATAGCAAAATTCGTAATATTTTTGGTGAAAATAATCGTCCGAATGAGTCGACAATTCAAAAGTTGGTGAAATATTTTTAGAAACTCGTTCTGTTGGAGATAGCAAGTCCTTTTGGCAGATCTAAAACTGGACGATCTGTTGAGAATATTGCTGCTGTAGCCCAAGTTGCTGCTGAACAACCTTCAACATTTATATCAATCAGGCATTCATGAATCGACTCTCTGGCGGATTTTACCTGTAGAAGTGTTCAGGGTGGACATTTAAATGATAAAGTTTTTTACATACAGTTGTTCAAAGTCGTATTTTGAATGAAAATTGTGAAACCTGAAAGAAGTCACTTGCTTTTCTTTAAAACAACATATTGGCGCGTCTTATGAAAAACCATTTATATGATCACAGACAACTATGTATTGACAGAAGCTGACAGACAACCAAAAAAATCCCAAATGCTTCTTCATAACCGTCCGATCTGTATTATCTATTTCCATTCCAACCGCAAGGACTGCCAAACAACATTTCGTTTGATGACTGGAAAAAGTGTGCAGAATTATGTATAGAAGGATTTTTGATTTAAAAAACAAATTGTCACAATGTTAAAATTGTCAAAATATGAACTTATTGGCGTATACTCGTAATGTAGACCCGCGTTAAACTTATGTTAAGTTCTACTGGGATTTAATATTTACAACTGGGTTTATTTTCTTCACAACCATAGTCAGTTTAGTACTATGTTTTGGTAAGAACCAGCTTCAATAAAAATCTGTTATATTCTATATAATGTTTATAATGTTTATAATTTTATATTCAAATATTTTTCTTTTCTGCTAACTTTGAAAATTAAAACCCTCAGTGATTATGAATGCAGTAATACAGGAATTCAACACAGCATCTTAGATATAACATGCTCTAACACGATAAGAAAATTGCAAAAACCTTTGTAAAATAGTGTACTTCTACAGCCACGGTGAGGCTTGCCGATACGATAAGGATACAGTGTTGCCACTGGGATGTATGCATTTCTATCTCTATCTGCAAACAAATGTGTCTCTGATCGGCAGTCTTCGTCGAGCCGCGGCGCGTCAAACAAAAAGCATTAAAAATTTACAAACAATTTAAGAACAAGGAGAATCTCTGCCAATTTGTAGCAAATAAAGGCTGGTGCGGAAAATTTAAAAAGCGTTTTGCAATTCATAGCATAACAATTCAAAAAGAATCCGGTTCGGCTGAGCATGAAGCGGTTAGGACGTATCCAGAAAAAAATTAAAAACATTATAGAAGGGCAAGGGTAAACTACCGGATCACTGTAGTGTTTTTCAAGCGAAAATAAACGCTGTTCATGAAGCCTTAAAATGGCTAAAGATAAACAGAATATCATCAACGGATATCTGCATTCTATCAGACAGCCAAGCTGCCCTACGAGCCCTGGATGCATTCCAAACAACATCAAGGAGTGTCTTACGCTGTCGCCAATCTCTAAGTGAGATGGCCAAACAATATCGTATAATCTTGTGCTGGGTTCCAGGCCACAGAGATATACCAGGGAACTGTAGGGCAGACCAACTTGCAAGAGAAGGTACCTGTTTGCCAAACATAAGTAATTTTATGGAGATACCTCTCGCAACTTGTAAGCTTCTCATTAAGGACGCATTAATCAGGTCTACAAATCAAAGATGAATTAGCGTTAACACCTGGGAAATTGCTAGGCAAACATGGCAAGGCTAAATTTACGTCTGTCCAAGAGTATTATAAAACTGAACTCACAGGACATTGTCTCATAGGAAATCATGCAAAGAGATTAGGCGTTTTCACGCATGATTTCTGCCGTAGCTGCAGAAATGAGGAGGAGTTGGAAACAATTCAACACCTTTTTTGCACATGCCCAGCTCTAGTCAGAAGCAGAAACCGATTTTTAAAAACCTACTTCTTAACGAATATAGATAATCTATACATTTTAGGTATCAACAACCTTTTACGCTTTGTCAAAAGCTCAGGATGGTTTAATATGGAGAGGGAAATGTAGTTCAGCCCCCGCGATTCACAACGGACCCATTTCGTGGTCTAAGTGGCATCGTTGTCTCTATGTGCGATGCGGCTGCCAAACCTAACCTAACCTAAGGGTATACAGCAGATCAAGTTTTCAATGCCGACGAAACTGGGCTTTGGTGGAAAAAATGCCCTGTAGAACCCTTATATCGAAAAAAGAAAAAACAGCACCCGGACTTAAATTGTCTAAAGATCGTCTGATGCTCTTTTTGTGCAGTAGTGTGTTTTGTTTTTTGTTGAACATACATTTATATTTGCAATAGAAATTAAGTTGTTTATGTAGAATTAAAAAAAAATTGTTTTAAACTGTTAAATTGTTTTTAACTGTTAAATTAAAACTGTTTTTATTGTTTTTGATATGTTTTCGGTTCTTTTCTTTCACCGGCTATATAGTAAGAGGTATGAAGCTCAGATATTTCAAAAGTGCGGGAATGAAAGTTAAAATCTTGAGCCCAAAAATCTGTTTGTAACAAAAACCTTTCTTCGAACAAAGCGTATGGCTTAAAAGTGTTATCAATATTTTATGGCAGTAGCCAGAAAATAATTATTCCAAGGTATATATCTACCCTAACGAAACGTCAATTGCGTTGGATATATAATTTTTTAAAATTACACTTAGAACTCAAAGTCATCAGAGGAAGGAAGATATCAAAGAAGAGCCAACATTGAAGACCCAAAAGCTCGAGTTTATAAATGAGAAATGAGTGACATATGAGCATACAGCCAACTGATTTACTAATCAGTGTTTCGTACTTCAATCTAGAATTTAAAAAAGTAGAACTGACAATCCCGAACGCATTGAAATAAAATTAAGGACTTAAATGAAAATAGGTAAGGAAATGTGAAAAGCCAAACGGCAAGCGCTGAGGAGTCCGGAAGGAGACACAGTTATGTGGATCCACATGTGAATATGTGCGCCTTTACAAAGAGCTAAAATGGGGAATCGCATCAAATCTTTATTGTTATCTATGAATTGTCGACAATAGTAAAACGTTTATTGCAAGTAGACATAGCAAACTACGCACTCGATTTTTTGCGAGCAAGCAGCGACCGAACAAAAATTACGACGGGGAAAAGATGAATGTTATGACACCGACACCATTAGCTGGACGGCTATTAAACTACTAACAGTAACAATTGAAATACTGAGTGCTGATGTTGGTTGTAACTTCTCATTTTGGCGGTCATCGCCACCAAGTGGCTGTGAATGAGTCATATCTGGCGTTGGCTTTGGCTTTATCGCGCCACACTTACCAACTACGCTTGAATAACAGCTAAGACAATGAAGTGGGCAAACAGCAGAACACCAAAAAATTTTGTCATATAAAAGCACTTTCGAATGTTGGAAAGAAGTGGTAACTGCCTTGGCCAAATATTTTGATAGCATTTGTGCAAAAGTTTGTTGTTGGTTGCGTTTAAGCGTTAGCCAGTTTTTGATGACTTAGTTGGGATTCTTCCTGCACACACGCACAAAGGCACACAAGCAAGGACATAGCTCGGCCTTATCCGGAGTATACGAAATGGTCGGTGGGATGGTCAAATTGTAGCGCACTTGATTTACGCCTTGAGTATTTTATTTATTTTCTGAAGGACGTGTTTGCGTCTGGGCGGCTATCTTCAACTATTGGCAGTGGTGTCTCAGCTAACTCTTAACTTGTGTTGATGGTCGAATCGAATGCTTTTGTATGGTCGTTCCTTTGACAATTGCTCGTAAATTTCAATTTAATTACAACAGTGGCAGAATGTGTGGAATAAACGGGAAATGTAATAAGTTAACGCGTTTGTTTTATAAATTCCGCGATTGGCAGACATTTTAGCTTTTTAATGGGGCAGACAGTAGACGATGAAGTCGATGGGTTTGATACAAAGCAGCAAATATTTTCTACTGCCAATTTTCACTCATCACATACAAAGTGGAATGAGCTTTATGTTAAGAGTATTAAATAAATATTGAAATATTTAGGCTCATTTTTATATAAGAGTAAAAGTTTTAAATTATTTATTTAGACTAAAAAGAACACAAAATGGTATAAAAACTATTCAAAATACATTAAACTAAAAGAAAGAATTTAGAAGTCGTAAAAAAGCTGTGTTTGAGTTAGAAAAGGCAGCCGGAACAACATTATTAATTTCACGGAGTTCTGAGATAGCACGGAAATCGGCGTGATACTGGCGTATTGCATTCTAACATTACGACCATAAAACAGAGAAAAACTTCGACATTTTATTTGGATAGAGTATGACATTTAGCAGGCGTTTTCCAGGCCCTTTCCATATATATAATTGGCGTTTCCGCACTTTATTTAGTGTTTGGCCCAGTTCCTCCTCCTATTTGTGGCGTGCGTTTTGCTGTTGTTCCAAAAAAGGAGTGCCCTACAGTTTTAAACCGACTTCGAAAGGCAGATGGTTTTTTATGATGACCTTTTTCATAGCAGAAAAACACACGGAGGTTTGCCATTGTCTGCCGAGGGGCGACCGCTATTTGAAAAAAACTTGTTAGTAACATTTGATATTTCATACACGGAGACTAGAGCCTGAGCTCTTTCAAATGGTAGTCATATACTCATTCTTATATAGTTTGGCATATAGTTGTGCGCTTTCAACTCAAATGGGATATGTAACTCAAGAAGGATTTTTGTGCTGTTGCTAAATACCCTAGTGTTATTTTACAGGTCGGATGCAAAACCAATACAGCTACTATTAATAGCATTGAACATAAACGATAGGCACACGACGAATAGGCAACTTTTAAGAGACTTAAATTTAAAAGCACGGGACGAGAAGAATATGAGAGTATGAGGTGCGAAAAGTTCGAAGAACGAAAAGAACTTAAAAATAATTTTCTGTACACGTTCAACCATATTTATACTTGCATTTCCATTTGCGATTTGCTATCGCATGCGAATTGTCAATTTCATGTCATGCGGAACCATTATCGTAGATATAATTTTACGTGGGCATTTCATGGCATAACTTTCCGATAAAAAAATCCCTACAAAGCTCTCCTTGTATTTTAGATCAAAAGAGAGCTAAATCAATCAATCTGTCTTTTTATGCGCTAAAAATGTTACATAGGGGATGGAAAGTAGATGAAACATTTCATTTTTAAAACGTATCAGACAACTTTGTTGCATTACGTCTTACAAAGCCTAGGACAGAATACGCCTTTGACGTTATATATCCAAAACACTATAAAAAGAAAATCATTCACAAATCACTACGTCAAAGCCTTTCCCTCATCAACATACTTCAAGTCATTAGCCGTTATACAGCAACTGGTAGGCAGATAATTGAAAATTTGACATTTTGTTATCCGAAAGTACCTGCAAGTGTTCAAGGAGAAGCGTGATTTCCAGCTTCATCAAAGATGAAGCCTAAGTGTCACTTGACTTCCAATAAAATAACTGTGTTTTTAATTACAAAGAAAAATTTTAAATCGTCTATATAAAGCAGGAAATTTCCAAAAGAAAAACGACCGTTAATATCATTAATGAAATGTATGAAAAGAAGTGCGCCTGAGACCCCACTTTGTGGCATCCCCGGAAATAGAACGAACAGGCAGGAAATAACCCCATGAATTGCACAAAAGAGCGTTGCGAAGTGCGTCTTGGGGACTCGTATCAAAAGCTTTGCGAAAGTCGATATATATAAGGTATAATGGCGCTATGAAATATATTAACCGACTTTTCGAAAGCGTTCGCTAGAGTCAGCCATAGGCCCTACTTAAAAAGTTGAGACAATTGGTCTTCATCCTAGCTTGCTTCTGTGGTGATGCTTGAGGCTTGCATCTTATCTCACAGATAGAACTCAATTCATTCGTATAAACAATACAAAATCTGATGCCACCTCAGGTGTACCTTAAAGTAGCCACCTAGGGCCACTATTGTTCTTAATATTTGTTAATGATATTCCAAACGTTTTTGTAACATCGCGTTGTCTAATGTATGCAGATGTTCTGAAGATTAACGATCGTGAAGTAGCGTACAGAGGGCAGAAAACTTCAACAGGATTTAGCAAGATTGGGAGCTTGGAGTGATGATAACTCCTTACCTCTTAATGCTAGTAAATGCCAGCATCTGTCCTTTAGTAGATGCGATTGATTGACTACAAGTTGGGCACTACCATCCTCATAAAAATGTATGAAAAGAATGACCTGGGGTTCATATTTATTTATATCATATCTATTATGCTTGGCTTTGTAATAAGGAATTCAAAAGAGTTCCAGGATATTTCTACGCTGAAGAATTTGTATTTTTCTCTTGTTAGATCAAACATCGAATATTGCAGCATTATCTGGGATCCACTCCATATGGACTCATCTTTAAGAAATGAGAAGCTTCAGAAACGTTTCACTATATTTGTTATTCATTCCCTTCGTTGGCCTTGTAGTTTGTCTGCATATAAAAGAGATATCTTTTATTAGAATTGAAAAATGGGTTGGTGCGTGACTACCATTCGGAATTCACAGAGAGAACGTTGGTTCGAATCTCGGTGAAACACCAAAATTAAGAAAAACATTTTTCTAATAGCGGTCGCCCCTCGGCAGGCAATGGCAAACCTCCGAGTGTATTTCTACCATGAAAAAGCTCCTCATAAAAATATCTGACGTTCGGAGTCGGCTTGAAACTGTAGGTCCCTCCATGTGTGGAACAACATCAAGACGCACACCACAAATAGGAGGAGGAGCTCGGCGAAAAAAGGGTGTACGCGCCAATTATATATATATATAGTTGTACTGCCATCAAAGGTTGTTCAGGAATGCCTGACAGCTCTAAATGATATTAGCACCGTCCTCAAGGTCGGCCTTATAATGGTTCTGGGACGTAGAGATATTGAAGGAAATTGCATGGCTGATGAGCTAACCAGAAAGGGTACTAATCTTCCACTACTTGAGAACAGAGACAATACTGGGGTTCCTTTGGCAGCTTGCAAATTAAGGATACAAAATATATTAATATTCTCCAAGAGGTCATGGAGAAAAAAATACGTGCGTTACAACCAGACTAATTTGGCCGAAATAGATAAGAAAAGATCAGAAGAATTTCTTAACCTCTCAAGAGAGAATATCTCGAAGGGCGTGGCAAATACACTCGGAGGTTTGCCATTGCATGCATTAGAAAAATATTTTTTCTTAAGTTTTGTGTTTCACCGAGATTCGAACCGACGTTCTCTCTGTGAATTGCGAATACAGTACAACTGCCTCCATTGGTTTGATGCCCGCTTGACTATTCGAAAAGATATTTATCGAAGTTTTTGTTACGGGGGGTGTGTTAAGATACACAGTTACCGGGACCATAACTATTCAGAGTATGCACTTATAGTATAGAAGCGTGGCCGAACAGCCGGGTATAGCGCCATGCTATTAAGTCTGAGCACTGAAGTGGCAGCCACCTGTTTTCCTAAAATATTTGGAGCAGACTAGCACCTCGAACGCTTTATTACGGGTGGTCCTTAAAGCGCCGGTGATGCATGAAAACGCAGTTCTTTAGACTTTGCTCAGCAGTTTCATATAACTTGCCTTTTGATTTGACGACCACCACACAAGTATTCAATAAAGCAAAATAGGCCGAACTACCAAAGTGTAAAGCCGATGTGTAATCCGACGTTGTTGGTGAACAGACATTCGGTCCGAATGGATAATAAAATCCTTATTTTCTCAACTTTAATCCAAACTCCAACGTCCATTGCTATGGGAGTATATAAGTAGTATAGCCTTAAGAAAAAATCTTGCAAACAAGTGTTTCTGCTAGATGAGTATTCAATTGGAATACGCAGAAAAATATATATTTTTACAAAAACACGTTTTTTCACACCTTTCCACTTATGAGCATTAGGAAAAAAATTAAGCAGGGAAATAAATGCATTATGTGCAGTTGTTGAATACCACAAATTGTTGCTCACCGCATATTACTTGATTGGACTTTACACTTCACCATTCGTACCTGTTTCTACCAAAAATCCCATTTTTGACCAATATTTCAATATCTATATCTTCTAGTATTGGCAAGAGATTTAATACATCTTCAAAATTTTGACAGAGATGATTAAACTCAGGTAAATTCAATCATTACTGAAATTGTACCTTCAATATCATTTGCCATTCGGCCAAATTTGTAATCGATTTTCTCTTCTGAGTCAATACCCATCATATCTTATATAGGTTTATTGAATGGTTAGCACTTTAGTACATTTAGACAAATCCCTTGTTTTTTTCAGCTGGCTTATTTTTAAAATTAGCTACTCTCTGCCTTTGGGATTATGATTCAGGTGATACTACCTAAAGTATTCGCAGTCGAGGCCGTAATTGAGAATAGGTGGAGCGGAATGAGTTTAGGTATGTACCGTTAGTTAACACCAAACCTTGTTATTCTGCTCTACTTTCGCTTCCGAAAAGTCAGGCATTGAACTACTCAGGTAGTTATTATTGGAAGCTTTGTTACGACGGTAGGCTTGTGGCACCCTCAAGGCTAGCTGAGCACCTGCCCACAACTTGTGAAATTGGGGGCTGCTAATATTTTACAGCTCAAATGCTGATGTGAGGATTCTTCTTCTTCTGGATTGGCACGATAACCGCTGCGATTTTCACCGAGTTTAACAAAGAGCGCATAATATAATTTTAATAAATTTAACAAATCAAAATATAATTTTCCGTACCTCATGGTTAAAAATTAAATGAATGTCATGCATTTGTTAAATGCAGAAAATGCGCAGTATCTCAGCGGATTTTTTTTTATTAAATGTTTGAAACTTTGATTTGTATGGCATTTGTTGCAGAGTGAACCATAATTTTATAAAAACTGAATGCGATTAAAAAGGCGAAAGAAAAGTAGTCAGAACTGATCTGAATAGAGCGTGTCTATTTTTTTGGCCATGATATATGTACAAGCATATTAGGCCGGGTCAATTTGTGGGGAGGCAAAAAAATCGCCCATTGCTCTGTGAAAATCATATTTTAGGGATCAAAATAAGAAACTCTGCCGAGGGAACCATACCTCTAAAATGAATTCTGATGTCCCCCAATTTGGGTGGAACTTTTTAGTTTCTTTTCTCATTTAAAGGCCAAAAATGGTGATATTTTGAAATGATTGTATGGGGAACGCCCCAGGGGAGTTCCAGGGGGTGTGCCACTCGCATGGGTGGATCGGCCGTCCAAAGTTAGTGGGGGTCGGTCATACATTTGGACTCGATTGGAGCACTCTAAATGGGTCAAAGTGGGATTTTTCGTTCGACCCAAATTGGGGGACAATAGAATTCGTTTTAGAGGTATGGTTCCTTCGGCAAAGTTTCTTATTTTGATCCCTAGAATACGATTTTCACAGAGCAATGAGCGATTTTTAAATCGACCAGCCCTAATGCATTTACATAAATTGCTATTATTATTATTATTATTATTATTACTATATTTTTCTTGAATGGCTTAACTCAATTTGCACATGAAACTGCAATTTGCGCTCATTTGAGAAGGGTATAAAACCTATGATGGCGTTCCAATAACAAATGTGAAGGATTCGTGCTTTATTTGTGTAATGCAGACTTTTTTAGGCCATTTTCGTTTCAGCTCAACCAGCTCCTAAAGTCAACAACATTGCATGCAACACACCGCTACATATAATAGTTGCATGCAACAATGGTGGCAGACGACACAACATTTCTGCAATAAATCTCTCGTTCTGAGCCTTTTCATGACAGTTGAAATTTGCAATGACAATAGTGTGGAAGATGAGAAGGTACGAGAATTGCGCGATTATAGTACTTCAGCTTTTTAGCCACAGTCTCAGTTGCCAGGCGCTCTTAAATGAGTACCAAGAGACGGCTAGAAGTGTAATTTTTTTACGTTCGCAAGTGGAAATGGGACCGGAGCCATGGATTTCGGGCATGTATTGTCTGGAAGAGTTCGTCAAAATCGTCTTCACATCCCGCGAACGTCTCACCCGTTCTTACAATGTGCTTTTGACTAATAGCTACAACTTAACCTCACCGGCTTTGGAGATACAGGATGGTTTCGCTAAGATAATTAACGAAGCTATAAGTCGTAGTAAAGAAAAAGGGCGTCGCTTCTTTCAGATTCGCACAGTCTTCGACAATAAGCAATATGCGAGGCTGAAGTTCGGTGATAGCGCAGTTATTTACACTGATTACTATATTATTATCGTGGACAGCGTAGATCGGCTCCAGGCGCTTATGAGGGACTACGTTAGTCGTATGGTTTCTTGGAATCCGGGGGCTCGTTTCTTGGTATTGTTCAATAACGCATTGAATCGGCATAGCGAGGACCAGGTCGCGATGGATATTTTCTCTCTATTGCAAAAGCAATACTATGTCCATCAAATCGGACTGCTATACGCAACTAGTGAGATCGATTATTCATTTTCAGTGATGGACTATTACAACAATGCGAATTGTCGCACCATAAGGATGTCAAAAATCGGCGAGTGCAAAAATGGACAACCACAACCAAATACGGCTGAGCTAAAACGGAGGTTGCGAAAATTTGAAAGGGAGATCAGGATAAAAAATTGCACATTCCAAATGTGTGCAGCTATATCGGCGCCTTTTGTGGAGGAGGACTGCCAAACTGGATTAGAGTTGCGTATAGTAGATTTTATGCGTGATCATCTAAACTTCAAGGTAAAGCTGATACCTCCATGCCATATTCTTATTTACTTAAATCAATCTAATATAAATTTGACAGATCAAACAATTTTGTGACGAGGAAACCAGAGGAGTGCGAGAAGAGAATGGCACATGGACTGGTCTACTTGGAAAACTGTTCGATCGCGACTGTGATTTCATAATTGGCGGATTCTTTCCCGATAACGAAGTTATTGAAAATTTTTGGGGATCTGACTGTTACCTCTATGATAGTTACACCTGGTTTGTCAAACTTGCTGATCCGAGACCTGCCTGGATGGCGATTTATCACATCTTTAAAGACGAAACTTGGCTTTGCTTCATAATTCTGCTCCTTATCACTTGGATATTCTGGTACTTCTTTGTAAACATGCTTCCTGAGCCGCCAAACCACAAAGACTTTTCGCTAACAGGCATTAACGCCATGGCTGTTTCCATATGTGTCGCTGTCGAAGAGCGGCCCGAATGTTTTTCCTCGCGCATTTTCTTTCTTGCCTTGACTATTTACGGCATGAACGTTGTGGCAATTTACAATTCGCAGCTAATTACTGTTTTCACTGACCCTGGATACCTACACCAGATACACAATCTCCTTGAGGTACTTGACGCGGGTATACCCTTTGGCGGACCAGATGAGAATCAGGACTGGTTTGAAAATGATGAGGATATGTGGATCTTTGAAAATTATAACGACACGGACTTGTTTATACCAAACTCGCATAATCTTCGTACAGTGAAAACCGGGCAGCGCGTTTTACTAGCGAGCCGCATGTATGTGTTGCAAGATCGACTTGCCGATGAAATTTTTGCGTTTCCCCAGAGCGTTTTTTCTAGCCCCCTGCATATAATAATGAAAGTAGGATTTCCATTGTTAACAGATTTCAATTGGCTCATAAGGGCAATGCGAGACCATGGCATATTCCAAAAGATTGATAGTGATTTTCGCTACAACAACACATATCTCAATCGAATAGCGCGAATGAGACCAGAATTCAAAGGTACGCATGACAAGATTTTATATATTTTTTGTTTAAACTTATCTCTCCTTACAGAGTCGGCAATTGTTCTCACAACAGATCACCTAAAAGGATCTTTCTCCATTTTGTTTATGGGCGTCGTTGGTAGCGTATTCTTGTTCATTGGTGAGCTTTTTTACTTCTGGCTTTTGACGCCATATTCGCAGAAATATGCCAAGTGGAAGAGCGCTAACAAAACCGTTTCGAAGAAATCTATTAAGAAACAAAATAAAAAGAATAAACTCTCAAAAAAGAAACGAGGTTGTAGGCCATTTAGGAACATAGCTTTTAAAGCAGAAAGCAGAAATGGGAAAGTGAAGAAAAAGCAAGCTAAAGTTAATAATAGTAAGCGATTCGGTGCAGAAACCTACAAAGTGGATACTATAAGGAGCATTCGATTTACGCCAGTCAAACGCAGGTGTGTCGATTTACATAAATTTTATTGAATTTTTTATCTAAACTAAGTTATGTTTGCATGCATCGTAATCAGAAAATGATGGTAATAAGTGAATTAATGTGCATATATTTACTAGCATATTTACTAAAAATTTGTATTTCTTCATTGTCAATAAAAATAACATCATTTACTCTCCTATTTAAAGGTCTCATTGATAACACTTCTTTACAGATTTCCAAATTTCGATCTGGATTTGAATGCGCTTACATTGTTTTAGCCTTTCATATCAAATTTTCGACTCAACGCCCTAGTAAAATGAATTGACCGGTACACACGTCAAATTTTCGAGAAAATCGATTTTTACCATTCCTCAGCTAAAAAAACGAAAACCTGTTTAAGCCCCACGCAGTACAATTATGTGGGTATCAGGTGATAGAAGAAAGCCAATAAATCTCAAATATTTCCACCGACAAAAAATGCATTTTAGATTAGGTTAAGTTGACCTGGCTGCCTGAAAGTCATCACATAGACCTATTGGTCATTAGTGTTACCAGGTTGAGCTAGACCTTTATATATATATCTTTGTAAATGCCCAGAGGGCATTCTAACTTCTCATGTTGTTAAGCTCCAAAGCATTTCAATCTGGTTTTAGCTAACATTTCAATTTTGACTAGTGGTGTGCAAAGCAAAGCTCTTAAAGCTTTACTCTATTTTAAAAAAGTCATATAATTTCATGCGACCATTCCATTTTAAGCGCAACAAAGAAGTGCGAACAATTTGCGACTATAGTCGGTTCCACCCTTCCCTGAGTTTTTCGAATGCGGCGTATCTTAGTGGTTGCATTCAGGTTTGCCACTAATTGAATTAATGCCTGTAGCAAAATGCTGAACTTTGAGTAAGGAAAATGTAATTTTAACGGAATTTTACATCCCGATTTAAGATAGTAAAAAGGTATGCGCTAATATTTGTTTTCGATACAACAACATACGTGAAAAAAAAAATACGGATCTCCGCTTCCAGATTTGAAATCCATATGAAATATATACAGATATTTGTTATTACTCAACCTAATTATGAAATAATTTGAACCATTTCAGATAATTATTTAGCGTTGAATAGTGTAGAAAGGCGTCTGGTCAAGATCGGATTGCAACCACGCGTCTAAATATTTACTATTCGAATTGTTGTGCGTGTTTAATCTCATATCCCTAAGGAAACAAAATTGCAGTCCTTCAAGATTGGCTTGTGGTATCTATGAAGTGTCCCTTCGCTCTCCTTTATGACAATCTTCCAATTGCAAAAACTTTTCGATCTGAGTCAGCATAAAACTGCAGTTCACTGAAGGAGAAGCTCGGCTTAAGCTGCTCGATTACAATGAAATTCGTTAAGTTATTGTGTACTTATGTGGGAAAGTATTTGAATTCGTTGGGTCCCGCTAGATGTCGTTAGGGTAGGAATATTTATAGAAATCGTATTATGATCCGATCTAGTTCACACTCGGAATATAAGCAAACTACCAAACTACTGAAGTCTACCTACCGGTTGTGCGCACTACGCTTGTGCTGCCAAGGTAAGCGGCATGTTAAGTAAGCTCATGGCAAGCCTTGGAGGTCCAACACAAAACAAGCGAAAACTTTTAATGGACACGACGAACTCGATTATCTTATACGGATGCGAAATATGGGCAGATTCGCTAAGGGTGCAATGCCGGCGGAAAATTCTGCAATCTGAGCAACGCACCTGTGCTCTCAGAGTGGCTTCGTCATACAGAACAGTATCTGAAGCAGCGGTGTTAGTTATCAGCGGAACCATTCCTATAGTTATTCTGCCACAAGAGCGTAAACGGAGGTGGGAGGCAAAAAACACAGGAATTCCAGTACCACACTTCTCCGATATTAGAGTTCAAACACTCACACTTTGGCAGGCAAGATGGAACTCTGAACGGTATGGTAGATGAACAGCGAGACTAATACCCGATCTAAAAAAGTAGGTAGAAAGAAAGCACGGTGAGGTTAACTATTACCTCACACAGCTTTTGTCCGGGCATGGGTCCTTTCGCAAGTATTTGTGGCGAATGGGAAAAAGGAGCCAACCAAACTGCATATATGGAGATACTGAGTATGATGATGTGGAACACACCTTCATTAAATGCGAGAGGTGGAACTTAGAGAGAACAGGTCTGCAGCGAGCTATTGGTGTATTTACACCTGAAGAAATTATCGAGAAAATGATGATAGACGAAGAAAAATGGAATGCCGCCGCAAATTTTGTGGAGGATATTATTCGAAAAAAGAAGCGCAAAATGGAAAGCTATGCTGAAGAGCATTGAGCATAGGTTTCTCAAAACAGGCGACCGGGGTGGAGGGAAAAATCCAAGAGAAGAGGAGGGATATTTTTAGTGGAATCACCACACACGTAGTAGCGACGGTTACTATATGGTGCGAAGGAATTTTTAACCCAACCTCACCGCCAAAAACAAAAAAAAAAAACTACGCTTGTGTAACGTAATATTTAGCATGTATGGGCAAATAGCGAGAATACAGAGGCCTATAAGCTCGCCTTCTCGTGCGGGTTGACGAGAAAACGGCATCGATAAGTTTCAAATGAGATGGGATAACTCTACAAAAGGACGTTGGGCGCACAAATGCATTCCCAACCATAAACTTGGGCTAATGAGGCCACATAGAAAATCGGGCGTTTACCTGAACCAATACATGAGTGGTCATGGCTTACTTCACCCGAAACATTTGTTCAACATAGTAAGCATTCGTTCAACGCAGCAGATTCTGAAGAAATGTCTGGTTTATTGAGGAAGAGGACTTCCATGGTATTTTTTGTATTTGTTTACTTACCGTCAATGTTACCACATTCAGAAACATATTCTGCTATTCTTAACTTGTTTGTTCGAATTTCGAAGCTCCCTACGCTTTTGCATGCTTTTATTGGATATTTCATTCTATCGGGATAACAATAATTTTGTCTACGGACTCACTTTTCCCCCCCTCATACTAAAATCTAAGAAAATGGAAATATTCTTTTATTTTTAACCAAAAGTAAAAACCACCCTAATTTGTATGAGCCTGTCGCTAACTATGAGTAAGAACCATCCGCAAAAATATTTTTCCATTACCACTTATGAGTAAAATTTACTTACATCGCTAGTTGCAGCAGTGATGCTATTATTAAATTATATGAAAGGTATGGGTTAAATTTTTCAAGGTTAGTATTCTAGGGTTACAGAAATCAATCCAATTAGATCTCGCAGCCGACCGCCGTAGCCGAATGGGTTGGAGCGAGACTATCATTCGGAGTCCATAGGTTCGAATCTCCGTAGATTTTTTTCTAATAGCGATCGTATGCAGGCAAACTTCCGAGTGTATTTCTGCCATAAAAAGCCCATTTGCCGTTCGGAGTCGGCTTAAAACTGTAGGTCCCTCCATTTGTGGAACAACATCAAGACGCATACCACAAATAGGAGGAGAAGCTCGACCAAACACCTAAGAGAAGTCTACGCACAATTATTATTATTATTTTACTTAGATCTCGCTGGAGTCGATATATTTATAGAAATTTTATTAGCTTATAGTATCAGGGTTTCGTTATGCCTTTTGCAGACTTCAAAACTCTGTAACATTTTATCGATTTCGTTCCCACGTGAATACGGTATGTAATTTGAAAGAGCAGTTATGCATATACGACGGGGCAGCTCCTCTATACTCGGGCATACTTTTGGCATAACCTGAACTATAACGCCCAAAATCACAAAATCATGAATTGCATGTCGATCTCGATGAAAGTATTCCGTTTAGCCCAAGAGGAAGTGTAATACATCTTTTTCAGGGGATATATGAGAGGGGATTTCTGTAACATTGTTATTGGAATTTTGTAGAAATTTTTTACATATATATACATTTTTCTTATCTAAAACAGGAGATATCCAAATGCGTAGTCAAAGAGGCACAATTCCAGATTATTTTTCTGTCCGTAGGTTTGGCTCCAAAAACAATTAGACTTTCCTATTTAGTTATAATAGAATTGTTTCTAGTTTTTGTACAGATTATTTATACACTCGCACTATAGATAAATACATAGTGAATATGGTAGGTGAGGACATGCATATATGCGGCTATAACTTCGCGAAACCATTATTTACCTTTTCCCTCTTTTTCAGAATCTCTAATTTTCTTAAGAGTGCTGGTTCATTCTTTCATAAAGTTTGCCGTAATTTGGAAGAATTTGGATGAACGTTCTGATATTGTCCGACCTGCAGAATTTATTTCACAGGCGCAAGCGATCACTAATAAGGACCTTTTAAATCAATGAGGGCCCTTGCGAGGAAGCTTTATGTTTCTGAAAGTCTTATCCGTCGAATTGTCCATGACGATCTCCGGTATAAATCCTACATTAAGCGCAGTAAACAGTTTATGTCGAAGTAAGCAGGAGAACAGCGAGTTATCCGATCAAAGTGCCTGAGATATACGGGTTTTTTCTGGCGAAACAAATTTTTACCCAACCCAAAATGACAGGTGGCTCGAAACATCTACTGATGGAATTATCATTGCCCGCAAATGCCATCTCTTAATGAGATGGTGAAATATTTCCGCATCCATTTCAAATGGCAAGTCAAATCAGAAAAGTGACATACCACGGAATTGTAAGGCAGACAAATTAGCGAGAGAGAGCACTACCACTCGCCTCCCTCTTGATATGGAGATTGTAGGTTTACACCTCTCAACCTCTACAGACTGCATGGCGCAAGTAACATTGTCACGCCAGCCAACATGAGATGGTTTGATAGTCTGACATGTAATGCTATAAAAAGATGTTGGTCAAAATATGAAGTCAGGCGCTCAAAGATGCTACTTCATCGAACTATGAAAGAGGGTTCTATGTTAGTAGCTTTTATCACTGGGGACTATCTCCTAGGTCGGTATGCTCAAAGACTGAACGTACCTCATTTAACCTATTGCAGAAGCTGCAAGAATGAGGAGGAGGAAGGATCCGTTAGACACTTTCTATGTTATTGTCCCGCGTGGCATGTCACTAGGTTTGATAATTTAGCTCATCGTTTCTAAATAATACTGATGACCTTATCTATATAAGTGTCAGCCAGATCAATCCACTTTGCACTTAAAGCAAAATGGTTTCGCGTGGAGTAGCAGATAAACTGCTACTGTGGTATCACAATGGATCAGAAACGGTCTAAGTGAGTTGGTTTATATACCGACTGCCACTTCTAATGCTAACTAGTTTTATTCTCAAGCTGTCCTCAAATACCGTACGCACCCTATATGAAACGTTTTAAGTCAGAGAGCGAGAAAACAGGTTTGCATACTCAGAGAAGAATGATGGAATTACCGTTTTTTTTTTTTGAGATTTAAGGCAAATTCTAATTAGACTAAAAATGCATCCATTCCGGTTATGTTATGCTAACAAGCGGAACTGCGGATAACCTCTGCAAGTAAAGTAAAATAAAGTAAAAACAAAAATTCAAAGTGGCTCCTCAATTATTCGTACTGCGAATCCCAATTACGTAACTCAGATTCTCCCACACTGAGTATAGAGAAATAGTTTTGTACTTTATCAATAAAAATCTACACACTTATTTGTATTTGCTATAATTCTTCTTCAAATTCCCGATAGTGTCATATATACATCAAATATATATATAACTGTAAAGTCACATCGCACCCCTCTCCTTTTCGCCTCATCTAGAACATTGCGCAGCATAATTTTTCGAATGAGGGGGCATCATGTGCCCTAGAATATGGAATATGTGAACTGAAGCAAATTTGGCAAAAGCGCAAAACCTTTTTACTGTCGACTCAGTTGGAATGCAAATAATGTGGTAGTATTTGGAAATTTGAATCAAAGAAATATGACTGATATTAAGGGCAGCGACCAACAGTTACGGCAGAATTGGAACAAACTTCACGCAATTTAAGATTTTTTACGCTATTTTATATGTACGTCAATCTTAACCCGTAACTTATTAGTAACATTTAGTCGGTCAGACTCCACAAAAATTTCCAATAATTACATTTTTCAAAGCTTTTAATTATTCCTCTGTTCGCAAAAAGTATTTTTAAGAATTATATTTGAAATAAATTGAGTTATTAGACAAGCAACAAATTTTGTTTTCTACTAAATGCTATTAAGTTTTGATAAATATAAAACTAAGTCTTGCCAACCTCCGTATCACCTTTCGTATAAAATATGTCCGTGGTACTAGTTATGGGTTAAGGATGCGTGAGTACTAATAATTTTTACGGTCATGTTAAAGAGCTCACTCAATGTTCACTGAAAGAGGCTAGAATTTTGCACTGGCTCATTTGTCTCATAATTTATATGACTATTTGATCAAAAACGGCAGCAACCCTTGTATATAGCTGATGTGGACCCCTGACTATTTCCTGTTTGACTTTCATAAATGAAACATTTTTTTGGAGATTGAAAGAAGTGATGCGACTGTTTTGGGAATAAGGGAATAAATGAATATCAGTAGATAATGAACGCGCTTTCACTTATTTGATAAATTCCGAAAAGTGGAAGATTGAACATTGTCATTTATGAATGAAAAATAATAGCTTTCAAATGACTGCCACGACTGGCTTTACAGTAGGCCATTCGATCAACCCAATTTTTAAGCACATTTTCGATTGTTTGGGCTCCAATTTCACGAATGGCAACTTCGATGTCGGGCTTTAAAGCATCAATCGTCTCTGGATGGTTCGCATAGCATTTAGCCTTAACGGCTCGCCACAAGAAATAGTCCAACGGGCTTAAATCACAGCTCCGAGGCGGCCAATTGATATCGGAATTTCGGCTGATTTTTCTGTTTTCAAAAACGGTTGAAACCAAATGTCGTCCATGTCATCCTCTTCAATTTTTGGAAACAAAAACTCGTTGAGCATGTCACGGTAACGCTCGCCATTTACTGTAACCGCGGCTCCTCGCTCATTTTCGAAAAAAATGGCCAGACCAAAAACCGCACCAAACAGTGACTCGTTGTGGATGCATTTGCTTCTCTACAGTAACGTGTGAATTTTCTGAGCCCCAAATCCGACAATTTAGCTTATTGACGTAGCCACCGATGTGAAAATCAGAAAAGAAGAAGAAGACACACCACTTTGGAAATATGTTTTCAATATTTCCCAATTTTGTTCAAGCGTAATGCGTCCCATTTCGTAAATGTCAAACCTTTAAGTAAATTATGAGCACATTTGACATGTCATTTGTGTTACCATTCTCAAAAAAATAGGTGGCTCAAAAAGCAAATGCTATATGACCCACCCTGTATAATTAATGTCATTTTTATTGCATAGCAAATCATCTTGTAATGACTTTCGATATTATCTTTACAAAAATCGGTAATTAAGTGAAATCTGTTGACCTCTCGCCGGTTTTATGACTATACTTAAAAAGCCAACAACGAGTGTTTGATGCTCAGAACTTTGTTACTTTGTCAGCAGTGACCGCTACAGAAAACTGATTATCTGTTTCAGAAGGCTTCCAATAAGCCGCTTAAGAGTTAAAATAGCAGCTCGAGTTTTTTATTTGATATAAAATTCAATGCTATACACACAATTTATGCACGATTGGCTAGTAACGAATTGTGGAGAAAAGTGGATTAAGGAATTCCTAAGATAGAACCAGAAACCATAAAATTGCTGCCCAAGAGAGTTGTGCTAATAAAATTAACACATGGGCTGAAAAGTCTCAGGACTAACACATAGATGGCACTAGTTTTATTGCATTCCCTCTTTTCCGGATAGTACTAACCTTAAAAAGACAACTGTTAAAATTCCATGATATTTTATTCATTAGTTCGTGAGTTTTTGTGCTAAGAGTGAAACAACTTTTGTTATTTTCAAAACAATGGATCAAAAAGAGTTTCGCGTTTTAATTTTGCACTGCTTCTTGATGGAAAAAAATACCGTTCAAGCAAAGCAATGGCTAGAAAAGTGTTATGGGGACTCCGCTCTGTCAGAAACAACAATAAAACGATGGTTTGCTGACTTGAACGTGGTCGTAAATTCGCAAAATCGTTTGAATGATCGAAAAGTTAAGTTGCGTGAGTTAGCTAATATCGTAAAAATATCAAAAACGAGTTAGCTTTACAATTCATTAGCATTTGACTATGAGAAATGCGGTTTCCTGGTTTGCTCACTGTTGATCAAAAACAAGAACGTGTTGATGGTTCTGAGTAGTGGCAAAACTAAAAGAATTAAACTTCAAATTGCTCCCACATTCACCGTATTCGCCAGATTTGTTTGGCTCCCAGGGACTACTACTGGCTGTTCGCAGGCCTAAAAAATGCTCGCCTGTAAGAAATTTCGCTCGATTGAAGGGGTCATCGCTGAAACTGAGATCAACTTTGAAGCCAAAGATAAATCGTTCTACAAAAGTGGTATTGAAATGTTAGAATGGGGCTGGAATGATTGCGTTGTTCTTTATGGAAGTTATGTTGAAGAATAAAGGCATTTTTGAACAAAAAAAAGCGCGTTATCTTTGTTACGCCCGGGACTTTTCAGCCCATGTGTTATGTTGTTTAAAGCACAGGAATGTTTTCTCTTTCATTTTTACTATGAGCATAATTAACTTTGTTCATTTAATTTCATTCTAAATATAAAGTTTAGAAGGTAATTGATATTTGTGGCAGAAGTTGTTGAATCTTTGTTTCGCTTTAATTATCGGTAACCCATAAATTCCAGATAAAAGCACAACAAATCCAACTCGGATTAAATTTGTATTTCTTATTTTTGTGTCTTATGAAAATAAAGTCCCCAAATATGTACATATGTACATAAATAGGCACCCATAGAATGTTTCGATTTGCACCGTATTTTTTGTATTTTGAAGCCAGTCTCTCTTGAACGGCTTTAACGATATAAATTACATGAAATTCGAAATTGGGCATTTCTGTGAGCCGAAAAATGTTAAATCATTAATTTTATTTTCAAATGGCAACAATGACAACAAAGAAATACCCGACCGATTGTTTTATGGAAAGGATAATAGAAAGACAAGAACTGGCTGATGACACAAAAACGCAAGCGACCCTATTAAAAGACCTTAGTCTTACTATGTACTATTATATAAACAAATAAATATGAAATATGACCCTCTAAAATTACGTTGATTCTGTCAAACTCATTGGGAGCCTACTAAAGGTACTGTGTTTTACGCAACCTTCTGTGTTTTCTCAATTACAGTAATAAATTATATTTTGGGCTAAATGGAAACCCGCCGTAGTTGAATGGGATAGTGCGTGATAACAATTTGGGAGAGCGTAGGTTCGGAACTCCGTGTATGAAACACCAAAAGTTTTTTCTAATAGCGGTCACCCTCGGCAGCTAATGGCAAATCTCCGAGTGTATTTCTTCCATGAAGAAGCTCCTCATAAAAACCCATTTGTCGTTTGAAGTAGGCCTAGAGGTCCCTCCATTTGTGGAGCAACATCAAGACGCACGCCACAAATATGAGGAGGAGCTGAAGCACCTAACCGGAGTGTAGGCGTCAATTATTATTATTTTGTTTTAATTTTAAATGGAAACCCAAAGAAAAAGTGGGTAAAAACCAAATTGTTCGTCTTGTAAAGGAACGAGCAACACACATACATATGCACTCGTTGTTGCACAATAACCGATCACGATTTGCAATACAAAAGTCAAATGTGGAATGTTTTGTAAACAAATCGTAAACTTAAATTTTACGACTTCATTAGTAGCAACGCTAATCGGGATAGCTTTATTAGGTCTGACTTGAAACGTGCTCTTGAACGTGTTAGCAATCGTGAAGCCCACTCCATTCATGTCTTCAAATAGTTTATAGAGTAGTAGGTCTTACACGAGTTTATGCACTCACGACCACATAAATGTCGGCTTATTTTGATCTTCATATTGTTGGTTTTGTATTTGTTCTGATCGCCACTGAAGGCAACTCAAAATACAACTCGAAATCGCCGGCTTCGTAGAGGTCCACAATGGTCGCAATGTGTGACTTCTGCGTGTACTAAACACTTACATACACATACGTATATACATACATGCATACATACACCCATACATACATATACACAAACATATATTTCATGTTTGTTGTTATTGAATGCTTACTTTTTAATGGCAAAAATTCGTGTTATTGTGCGCGGGAAGTTTTTCAATGATCTTGAACGTATTGTACATATTTATACTGGCTTAGACGATGGGCAGCTTAGCGATTCGAAACTCAGGCATTTGTTTTGGTTTTGCAATACACGCTAAAGCTGCTGCTGCTGCTGCTGTTGTTCTTTTACACCAGTACGAAGCGGAATTTTTTATGTCTATGCGAAAATGGTGAACTGCGAGTGGTTGAATCTGGTAATGTGTTATTGTGTCATTTGAGCCGATACAATTAGTGCACAACAAAATTCTATTTGCAATAAAAGATGTGAGAATTAATAGGACTATGAATAAGTTCGTTTCGGTTTTACAACAGATGGCGTAACTTGATTATTATTCCATCGATCCACATTTCCAAACATTCATTGGAGAGCTACTGTCGTAAGGCACAAACGTCAGTATAAGTTTTTTATTTGAAGCGTAAACAACAATATTTTTACCACACTTGAAAATGTCGAATTTCGTGCCAAATAATGTGTTTTTGCGGGGAATTCTTCTTCATTATTTTAATATGAAGAAAAAAGCAGCCGAAAGTCATCGTATCTTGGTGGAAGTTTATGGTGAGCATGCTCTATCTGAGCGAACGTGCCAGAAGTGGTTTGCACGCTTTAAAAGTGGTGATTTTGGCTTGGAAGACGAAGAACGCGAGGGTGCGCCGCCAAAGTTCATAGATACCGAATTGGAGGAATTGCTCGATCAAGATCCGGCTCAAACGCAAGAAGAGGTTGCAAAAACTTTGGGAGTTGATCAATCAACCATTTCCAAACGTTTAAAAGCCATGGGAATGATCCGAAAGGTAGGCCATTGGGTGCCGTATGAATTGAAGCCAAGAGACGTTGAACGCCGTTTTATGGCATGCGAACAACTGCTTCAACGGCACAAAAGAAAGGGTTTTTTGCATCGAATTGTGACTGGCGATGAAAAGTGGGTCCATTACGACAATCCAAAACGTCGGGCAACGTATGGATACCCTGGCCATGCTTCAACATCGACGTCGGCGCAGAATATTCATGGCCTGAAGGTTATGCTGTGTATCTGGTGGGACCAGCTGGGTGTTGTGTATTATGAGCTACTGAAACCGAATGAAACGATTACGGGGGATGTCTACCGACGACAATTGATGCGTTTGAGCCGAGCACTGCGAGAAAAACGGCCGCAATACGCCGATAGACACGACAAAGTTATTTTGCAACATGACAATGCTCGGCCACATGTTGCACAAGTGGTCAAAACATACTTAGAAACGCTCAAATGGGATGTCCTACCCCACCCGCTGTATAGTCCAGACCTTGCGCCATCCGATTACTATCTCTTCCGATCGATGCAACATGGCCTGGCTGACCAGCACTTCCGTAATTACGATGAAGTCAAAAAATGGATCGATTCGTGGATTGCGGCAAAACCGACCGAATTTTTCACAAAGGGAATCCGTGAATTGCCAGAAAGATGGGAAAAAGTAGTAGTAAGCGATGGACAATATTTTGAATATTAAATTTGTAACCATTTTACGTCAATAAAGTTTCAAATTTCGAAAAAAAACCGCACGAACTTATTCATAGTCCTATTATATTTCATATTTTACGCACCAATTCAAACGTACGGTGTGCAACACGAACATACACAGGCAAACGTTTTTTGACAAATATACGCCTGAGTTCTTGCTCGAAATATTTATTTGGTTCCTGGAAACAATTGGTGAAGCAAGTAAGCAAGAGGGGACACTAAGAGGCGCAAATGGAATCAGAAAAAAACGTTTTGTAAAGAATTGTAAATAAAGAAAAAAGTAACTGGGCACTTGCCCGCATTCGTGCATATGTACATGCATATGTATGCGTAATTGCTTGTAACAAAGTGCGAATACGAAACGCGGAAATCGTCGCTAAACGCTCGACGTGAATACATTTGTACACACATACATACACACCTATGTGATGCACATGCTTTGCCACCATCTCAACTACCACCGCAGATGCTGCGCCCGTGTAGCACAAACTGCACAAACAACATCAAAAGCATCGACATACCGTTAAAATGCGTCGCATTGCATTTTACTTTTGTGTCATTAGTTCTAAAATTTCTTTTAATTCTCTACAATTTTTGTACCACCTTATGTGAATTCATCTTTTATATTGGGCATTCCTTTTATTTTAGTAGCCTTTTCGAAGGCAATTACGTGGCAATACTAAAATTACACATCACAGACAGATGGGCGTCAGTTTACTGCATCCACCCGTAGCCTCTTCAAGCGATGTGCTGGCGCTTTTACCCATTAGCTACACACATACATATATGTCATAGAATATATGTGTGTGTGAGTGTAATTCTAAATATGTGAATATGCATATTCAATTCTTTTGTTATTATTGTTGTTGGCGCTACTGTTTCGGCCACTCATTAAACTTGCAATTTTATTTGGCGCATTTTTATTATTGGCATGTATTTTATTTTGGTATTTTTCAAATACATACCTACATTCCTACATGAAAATAAAGCGCAATTTTTAAGAGCATATTCGCATTTGCTGATTGTTGTGATTTCATTCACTACGCACTTGATGTGTAAACCTCAGCTGACTATACCACCAAGTACAGTGGTGAAAAGGACGCAAAACGGTATGCTAAATTTTATAAAATATAAAGAGCAGCCGAGTAGAGGGGAGGGCCACAAAATACCAACAAATGTGGACAAATGGGGCTGGTGGTGAATATATAGCCTATCCCTCCCAAATGGCAACCTCACCTTCACACGGAACTCCCCGTTTCAAAACTAACGAGCTTGTGACGCCCGCGTATAAGCGGTATATCCTAAACATCCCTGACAGAGGAAAAGATATTACAAAAAAAGCTTGCAGCACGTCGGGGGAATAAAGCCGGCATCTCAACACCTGAATCGGAGAAGTAGGCCGATAAGCTTACTTACTTACTTAGGTGGCCATAACAACCCGTTACCGAGTTACGGCCGACCTCACTAGCTCTCTCCAGGCGCCTCTCCTCCGCGCGCGCCTTCTCCAATTCTGTATACCAAGCGAGCATAGGGTTTCCTCCACTTGGTCTTTCCACCGGAGCAATGGTCTTCCTCTTCGTCGGCTCCCTTGGACTTCGCCCTCGAACACCTTCTTTGCTGGAGCTTCTTCATCCATACGCACGACATGCCCTAGCCAACGCAGGCGTTGGATGGCGATGCGTTGAACTACGTCAATGTCGGCGTAGAGCTCATACAGCTCGTGGTTCATTCTTGAACGGTAGTCTTCGCCAACGCGCACAGGACCGAAGATCTTACGAAGAACTTTTCTTTCTAACACCCCAAGAGCGGCTGCATCGCTTTGCACTACCCATGCCTCTGCGCCATAAAGCAACACGGGTATGATGAGCGTCTTGTAAAGTGTCAGTTTGGTCATGCGAGAGAGGGCCCGACTACTCAATTGCTTACTTAGCCAATAGTAACACCTATTAGGAAGAGTGATTCTCCGTTTGATCTCCAGGCTGATATCGTTGTTGCTGTTAACGGCGGTGCCAAGATAAATAAATTCTGGCACAACTTCGAAAGTATAAGTTGTCCGCAATGACGTGCGTTCCTACACGCCGTGTGTTCCGCGTTGTAGGTAACATATACTTCGTTTTACCCTCGTTCACTGCCAGACCCACTCGTGATGATTCCTTCTCGATAGCAGAAAACGCAGCCGTGACATCTCGCTTACAGCGGCCGATAATGTCAATGTCATCGGCGTACGCAAGGAGCTGGACACATTTGTAGAAAATAGTGCCGTTACGATGCACACCTGCTTTTCGGAGCACCCCTTCCATCACGAAGTTGAAGAGGTTGCATGACAGTGGATCGCCTTGTCTGAAACCTCGAACGGTACTGAATGGCTCGGAGAGGTTATTTCCTACCTTGACGGAGCTGGTTGTGTTGCTCAACGTCATTCTGCAAAGCCATATGAGCTTCGCTGGTATACCGAACTCAGACATGGTGGCGTACAGGCAATCCTTTATCGGGCTATCGAACGCAGCTTTATAGTCGACAAAGAGATGATGGGTGTCGACTTGCTTTTCATGGGTCTTTTCCAGGACTTGGCGTAATGTGAAAATCTGGTCGATGGTGGACTTACCACTTCTGGCAAACGGCTTAAGTCTTCCACATAGGACGCCAGGCAGGACCTTGTAGGCGATGGTTAGAAGACTGATGCCCCGGTAGTTGGTGCAGATCGTCGGGTCCCCCTTCTTCAGTACAGGACAAAGGACACTGAGATTCCAATCGTCGGGCATGCTTTCTGCTAGCCATATTTTGCAGAATAGCTGATGCATGCTCCCTATCAGCACATCGCCGCCAGTCTTGAACAATTCAGCGGGCAAGCCGTCAGCGCCAGCCGCTGAATGGCAACTCTGACTTCGGCATGACTAGGTGGTGGAACGTCCAAATTATCGTCGATTGGCGGTATCGGGTCATCTTCTACAGGCCGATAAGCTGTCAATCTTAAACTCAAATCTATCAACGAAACCACAACAAATGTGGCCTTTTGTGCCCTCGTGGAACCATAGGAACTTATATAGTCAGAACTATTAGTCTTCAAAAGAGTGATGCGTTGGTCTGTTTTAGTTAAGAAGCCCGATTTTTTTTTTGTATTCAAACTTACAAGTTATAAACCTTGGACAGCTAAAGTTTTGATACCTGAAACAAGTTTGTTTTATGCAGAGCAAAAGTTACTTCTATGACAATGTCACATTGTAAACTTATAACCTTATGCATTTACATAATTGTGCAACATTTGAGTTCATTTCGATATACAGTCGACTCTCGTTAATTCAAACCTGCGATATTTCGAGCCCCTCATTAATTCAAAGTTATCACGAGTCCCCTACAAAATCTCTTTATATTTCGAACTAATATATATCCATACAATTTTATGCACTCGGTAATTCGAACGAAAAAAACATTATATGGTCAAACACTCAACAATTCAGATTTGCAAATTTTCTTGGTGTGTTAGTAAGAACTTCGAATTTTGGGACCTCCCTGACAATACCTTTACTGTGCCTGTGCCTGTCCAGGTTTAGCCAGAACAATTCTTCGCTCTTTCGGTAAGCCTTTCTTACAGCAAATTAATGACATCTTAGACATAGAGCTAAACAATTAACTGTTATTTTGGATCTCACTGTTTGTATGTCATGAAATGGACATAAAAGTGGTAGTAAAACGTCGCTAGTCGCTAATTAAAAATATTCCAGTAGAAACACTCAACTACTTCAACAACAACAACAACTCCTTCTATTTTAGCCAAACAATTTGTAAAGTCTCCCACTGTGTGCCGTCGCGCATTGACTAGTTCGATTCTCTAGAAAGTCAATACGTATGATACATAGCTACAATGCATGTATGTATATATATGTAAATGTTTATTTGCCAACATGTTCAGGATTTTATTCGCACAATTATTTGTACGCAACTAACCATGCACTATATATTATATGTATGTAGGTATTTGGTTGTAAATTAGTTGTTGTCACGAAAATAGATTTGCGGCTGGTTTTGTTGACACGTTTTAGTTGGGCGTCTGAATCGATTCTTTTTGGTCTGGTGAACAGTAAAGGCGCAAAAATGTGCATTCGTCATGACGAGTTGGTAAAATGGTTTTGCATACCAATGAAATATGTAATATTTTGATGAGCAATCCTAATTTAAATTTGAATTTTAATATGATTTACAAAAACATGCAATGCTGCTGATTTAAATATACAAGTTAACACGCTGCGGTACCCAACATATTGCATTCCCACACCTTACCGATACACGTGCCGCTGCATCAGCATAATCGCTGTTATTCTATAGGACAACCCAACACCCTAAGTCAAGGCCAGTTACATATCAGGTACCACGTACTAATGCTAACGCACTAAGAACGGAGCCAGACGCAGCGTCAGCAAATTATGTTTCACACGATTGTGAAATACTTGCACATGCCACCAGTGCATGCCAACCGTGGGAAGTTAGGGGCGGAGCCAGCATACCAAGACGCGGCGCACCTGAAGGCAGCGGAACGACCCAAACCTATAAAGGCCTGCAGCGCACATCAAGGGGGCAGTTGCGTAGTGGACATTAACCGTAGCTTGTAACATTTACCTTTGTAGTAAATAAACCTTGTAAATTCTAACTTTGATCCTTTAGTGTTTCATTGCAGGGCAAGTTGGCCCTTTAATTTTTTTGAGTGTATTGGACTGAAAGTCCTTTTCTGGCGCCCGAGCAGGGACCAGTAGTGAAGTGACAAAATAAGTTGGAATTAGCTAAGAGCTAGAAAATAAAGTGAAAAGAGTCGCTAAAATTAAAAAAAAAAATGTTTAAAAAAGTGTAAAAGCTAAAAAAGCTACAAAAATAAGTGAAAGAAAAAAAGTTACAAATAAAAAAGAGAAGAAAAATTTAATAAAGAGTGTAATACAATTTTTAAACAGCCAAGGGCTACGAAAGTGAAAGTGGAAAAAAGGTTCTAAGGGAAAATAAAAATAAATTCTCCTTTAAATAGCCAAGAGCTACAAAAGTGAAAGTGGAAAATAGTCGAACAGCCAAGGGCTAGAAAATCAAAGTTTTAATGCTAACAGAGATTCTGTAAGTAACCGCTATATATTTTTTCTCTTCTCGTCTTAGCTTTTCCAGGATGGATTCACTCCAAGTTACGGTGACGAATTTGACGGGTGCAGTGAATGCACTCATGGAACAACTAAATGGTTTAGAGAGGCGTGTATCGTGCTTGGACACACTCCAAAGCCGGGTCGCTTCGATAGAAGCTGCTACTCCTGCTCAAAGTACGGTGGAAGCTCACGTTCAACCCCGAGCTCCAACAACTGAGGAGGAGCTAAGAGATATCTCGAGGCTTCCTGACTCCGTAAAGGAGTTACAAATTTTCAATGGCAACCCAACAATGTTTGTATCATGGGTGCACGCTGTTGAAAGCATCCTTACCGATTTCGAGCCGGTAAAGAGTAAGCCAATCTATCGTGCAATCTTACAGCACATTCGCCAAAAAATACGAGGGCCCGCCGATACTGCCCTCATATCGTATAGCATTTTTGACACTGACTGGGCCGCCATGAAGGAGTGTCTATCGCTCCATTATGCAGACAAACGAGACATCTGCACCTTGGAGTACCAACTCCACCAACTCTCTCAAAAGAATTCACGGCTCGATGATTTCTACGGAGCCGTGAATCACCAATTTGCGTTGATTATCAACAAACTTAAAACTGAGAATTATTCTCAGGAAACAGTGCGTGTACTTATAGACACGTACAGAAACCGCGCATTGGATGTTTTTATCCGCGGGTTGAATGGGGATCTTTCGAAGATGCTCCTGGTTCAGCGCCCAAAAACTCTACCCGAGGCATATTCAAGGTGCCTCGAAATACAAAATACAAACCTAAGGAATTACACAGTGCATTCTCCGCGATTCAATAATCGCATCGTCGCACCTATGAATACGATGCCAGAACGCATGCATGGCCTAGAGGGCAATAAAGCACCCCCGCTACCACCAAGGATAACCTATCGTCCCCAAGAGCGACGATATCCCTTTGAAAATCGAGGTGGATACACTGTACCTAAACGAGATCCTCCAACAACCTCTCAGTCACCCGTCGAGAAAATGGACATAGACCAATCTGTCCAAACACGTAGAATAAATTACATGAATAGGCCAAATCCCTTTAAGCGGGGTGCAAGGTCAGACAACCTTCCGCGGAAACAGCAAAAGCTGTTCAATATAGAAACAGAAAACACCAAGGACGAAGTGAATAACCATGTAGCGGATACACAAGACGCACAGGAGGAGAATTTTTTATCCGACGGGCATCTAGCATACCTTACATAGAGTATGTACTACCAGACGGCCGCACCCTAGATTTTCTGATCGACACTGGTGCCAACAAAAATTTTATTAGCCGAACGGTCGTAAGGCAAGGCAATCCAGTCGACAATCCCTTTTCCGTTAGATCAGCTGGCGGAAATATTACCATAAAAGAGAAAATTAATTTAAACCTATTTAAGGACGTA
This sequence comes from Anastrepha ludens, assembly GCF_028408465.1. Taxonomy (NCBI): domain Eukaryota; kingdom Metazoa; phylum Arthropoda; class Insecta; order Diptera; family Tephritidae; genus Anastrepha; species Anastrepha ludens. The sequence continues at coordinate 78,765,190 of NC_071502.1, forward strand.
GGTAATGACTCCGAGACAACCTTCTTTGTACTCCCAGGATTGACGTCATTTGACGGAATCATAGGAGACGACACACTTAGGGATATAGGCGCTATAGTTGATAGGAAATCGAACATCCTAGCCGTAAACAAATACAAAATTCCATTGAAAGCCCGAATGTCCACGCAGGTGAATTATACGTTGTCTAAGGATCTCCCACTTCAAACAGAAGGGAAAGTGCGTAACCTTATTGGTAAATTTAGCAATCTTTTCTTACCCCTAAATGGAAAGGAACTAGTGGACACTTGTGTACGCGCTGAAATCAAGACAACAACTCATGAACCTATTTATAGCAAAAGCTACCCGTATCCATCTTGTATGAGAGAGGAGGTCGACCGACAAGTGAACGAGTTGTTGGAAGAAGGAGTTATTCGACCATCCAGAAGCCCATATAACTCTCCTATTTGGGTGGTGCCTAAAAAACCTAAGCCAAATGGAGAGAAACAGTACCGTATGGTGATAGATTACAAAAGGCTTAACGCCGTAACTATCCCCGACACCTACCCTATTCCTGATATAAACGCTACCTTGTGTAGCCTTGGTAACTCTCGATACTTCACAACCATTGACTTGACTTCTGGGTTCCACCAAATCCCTATGAAAGAATCCGACGTACCGAAAACTGCCTTCTCAACGATGAACGGAAAGTATGAGTTTTTGAGATTGCCTTTCGGCCTTAAAAACGCGCCGGCCATTTTTCAACGCATGATCGACGACGTATTGAAACAATTCATTGGCAAAATCTGCTACGTCTATATAGACGATATCATTGTGTTCGGCAAGGATGTTGACGATCATTTGAAGAATGTTGAAATGGTATTTTCCCAATTACTACAATCCAACCTTAAAGTGAATTTAGAAAAAACGTGTTTCCTGCAGACAGAGGTCGAATTCTTGGGATATATCATCACTCCCGAAGGAGTTCGTCCTGACCCAAAAAAGGTCGAGGCCATGAACTCGATCTTGCCACCATGCAATTTAAAAGATTTAAAAAGTTTTCTGGGAATGACCTCCTACTATCGAAAGTTCATCCGGGACTATGCAAAAATAGCTAAGCCCCTAACAAACCTAACGCGCGGGCAAAATGCACAAATAAGGGCAAATGCATCAAGGAAAGTAGCAATACAACTTGACAGCGCGGCCTCACAAGCTTTTACTGATCTAAAACGTATGCTAACCTCCGCTGATGTTCTGGCATTTCCTGATTTTGGCAATCCATTTAACCTAACCACTGACGCATCAAACTACGCAATTGGTGCAGTCCTGTCCCAGGGAGATATAGGTACAGACAAACCAATCGCATACATTTCTCGTTCGCTGAACAAGGCTGAGGAAAACTACGCCACCAATGAAAAAGAAATGTTAGCTATTGTTTGGGCATTGGACAACTTGAGGTCGTATCTGTACGGTGCCAAAAAGATAAGGATATATACTGATCATCAACCCTTAACCTTTGCCTTAAGCTGTCGCAATTATAACGCCAAGCTTAAACGATGGAAAGCAAGGATTGAGGAGTATAATTGCGAACTAATCTATAAACCGGGAAAATCGAACTTGGTTGCCGATGCTCTTTCTCGCCTCAAAACCGAGTGTAACATATTGAATGAGTCTGTTGTCGCTCAACCTCCATCTGTATCGGGTCAAGAGCCTACAACAAGTGCAGAACCGGAAATCGACGCGACCTCCGAAGGCACGATGCACTCAGCCGATCAAGACAGCTCAGACCTAGTACCACATGTGGAGGCCCCCCTTAACGTGTTTCGAAACCAGATTATTTTTAGAAATGGAGATCGCCCTCGATGCCTCGAACATCCTTATCCAGGCTACAGTAGATACTACGTTTCATTTCCTGAATCCGATGTCAACGCACTGGTTAATATCTTACGGGAGTGCCTCAACCCGAACGTAATAAATGGAATTAAAATTCCCGAAGAACACCTCGCCGCACTGCAGGACACATATGTTAATAACTTCCGGAGATACAGAATCAGGATAACACAGCGATTAGTAGAAGATGTTACAATTCCTGACAGTATATATGAAATAATCGAGAAAGAGCATAGACGAGCCCATAGAAACCCTCGCGAGAATAAAATACAGATACTTGAACAATTTTACTTTCCTTCAATGTCCAGACAGATCAGAGACTATGTCAAGCAATGCGATACTTGCAAACTAAACAAATACGACAGGCATCCCTCGAAACCGTTCCTTCAACAGACGCCTGTACCTAGTTATCCCTGCGAAATTCTGCACATCGATATTTTTGAGATGGAGAAGCAGAAATATCTTAGCGCAATCGACAAATTTACGAAATTTGCTAAATTATTCCCAATAAAAAATAAATCTTCAATTCACATTCGGAGGAAGCTTACTGTTCTCCTGCACTATTTTTCCGTGCCAAAAATGCTAGTTATGGACAATGAAAGGGGATTTTTAACCCCTCTTGTCCTAAACTATATCCGATCACTAGGTATAGAGGTTTATCAAACCCCAACACAAAGAAGTGAAAGTAATGGTCAGGTTGAGCGTTTACACTCAACATTGATAGAAATGTACCGCTGTATTTCGGTTGAGTTTAGCCGGCTCACCCCTAAAGAACGCATTTCAATTGCTGTAGACAGGTATAACAACACCGTTCACTCCGTTATCAAGCGAAAACCGGCGGACATATTTCTCAACCGGACCTCAAGAATAAACTATCAGGGTTTGGTAAATTTCAGGGAAAAAACCATGGAGGATATAAAAGCTCTATTAGAAAGGGAGCAAGAGGTCAGAAACGCGAGGTTGAACACCAAACGCACCCCTCCGCGTTCTTTCGATACCGGAGATGAGGTGTTCATTTCAAACAAACAAATTAAGGCCAAACAAAAGCCATTATATAAAAAAGAAACGATTGAAGAAAATCGAAACGCAACAATACTAACGCAAACAGGAAAAAAGTTCCACAAGGCGGATGTAAAAAACATCTAAAGATAACATTGGTCACAAGGCAAATCTTATGCTTAGATTCTCTGGCCCCAGGGTATGGGTGCAAATTTTTTGCAGCCGATGTAGTCAGATGTTGGTTCAATTCCAAATAACTCGATGGTTCGAATGATTGCAATCGGTGTGGTTCAACTCCACCACGAGGTCTATGCTTTAATTGACGTGAAGCCACTCGTGCCATGAGTAGGCCATTTGCAACTATCAACGCTTATGGCTAAAAGGGATCAACGCGAGCCTTCCAATGTCAGCTGAGAGAAACGCCTACATTCCGATGCAAAATTACGCAACTAAGTTGTACACAAACACCTAAAAGGTGCAAAGAAAAAGAAAAAACAAAAAACAAAAAGAATGCTACCAAAAAATTACTAAATCACTAAGCATTAAAGTATGAGATACCATTGGTCAAAGGGTTAATAAGAAGCTTAAGATCAGTAGAATTCGGAGGTACGAATGCAAGCGTTAACGCGCCTGTAGCCGTTGAAGTTATAGTGGTTCAATTCCATTTTTCTCACTGGTGTGTGGTAACCGATGCGGAGGGGTTCAATTCCCCCAAAATGATCTTCTGCTTACTTGCGTGAAGTCATCCGTGCCATGAGTAGGTCGCTTGCAATCATAAACGCTTGCGACTAAAAGGGATCAACGCGGACCTTCCATAGTCAAGTTAATACCCATATTCCAATGCAAAAATTTAAAACACAATTTTTTTTACAACAAATAAAGATGGGTCCAAAAATATGGAAAAGGAAACATGCGCAAAAGGCAAAAAAAAAAAAAAAAAAAAAAAAAATATATAAATAAAAAAGCAAAAAGAAAAAATTTAAATTAAATACTAATATAAAAAAAAATATAAAAAAAAAGAAAAAAGAAAAAATTTTAATTAAATTTACTAACAAATTAACTAATTAACAATTTGAAATTTTTTCATAACCAACTAACAATTTTAAACCTTTTGATAACTAAAATAACACTAATCGAGCTTAAAGCAACTTGCAACCAATTTAACCAACTACTTCACTACTGGGTTCCCAACTAACGAAAATAGAAAAACCTTTTTTAACACAATAGACTTCACCAGCTTTTACTAATTCACCCTCCACTGCGCAACTCAAAACTAGGATAAGTCCCTAGAATAAGGAGTAGACACTAAGTTCGCATACTCTTAAGAAATTTACTGTTCGAATGAGATATTTGAAATAGAAATAGAAATAGAATAGCTTAGTAAAGTAGACACTAAGATGATAATTTTGTTCGAATGAATTATTTGAAATTCCATAGAATAGCTTAGTAAAATAGGCACTAAGATAATAATTTTCCATTTTTTATGTAAGCAAACAATTTACTAACATTACTATAATTCATAGCATCTGCCTCTGCGCAACTGCGCACTCTTATGAGATATTTGAAATAGGCTCACCATTGGCCACTATACGAGATGGGTACGGCTGGATCATCGATGGACACTTTAAGCTCATTCACGTTATAGATCTAGAGCGTTATGACTTGACAACGAATCAACTGGAACATTTACTAACCAACCTCAATGAAACAACAACAACCACAGAAGTACTGCTGTTCCAACTAAACAGAATTCGCACACACTTGGATGAACTGAGAGGGCACAAACTTGCGAGATCGAAGCGATCCATCAATTGGATAGGGTCTGCCTGGAAATGGATAGCTGGGTCACCAGATGCGCTCGACTGGGATAAGGTCCTTAACAACGAAAACTCCCTTAACCAAAATAGTAACAGGCAATACAAGGTAAACAATGCAATTTTCAAAAAAACTAACGAAGTATTGCAGAAGCTAAACAGCGTTGTGACGATCACAAATGACGTCGTCGATCGAAGAACCAGGGAAAGGCTCGAGCAGGATGTCCAAAACAAGATAGCTATTCTGAAGGAAGACGTGAACGAGCTGATACGCGCCTGCCAAATGGCTAAGGCGGGCATCGTCAATAGCAATCTCTTAAGCAAGGAAGAAGTTAACCAGCTTGTTGGCGAGATTGACATCCTTCCATACAGTAATGCCATTGAAGCCATCGAGTATAGCAAACCTTCGATCTACACCAACAACACGCTATTGCTGTACGTGTTATCTCTGCCTAAGGTCACGGAGGAAAGATTCAACCACCTTATCACACGAGCTAATGTCCAGAAGGGCCATCGGATAGAATTGGCGTACAAAACTATCCTTATAAGCAAACAGGAGACGTTTGGCATAAGGGGAGACTGTTTGCACCTATCCTCAGCAATGGTATGTGAAAAGAAATCCTTGGACTTGCTACCGGAGGCTGGTTGTTTGGCTCGTCTCCTCAAGGGCGGAGAAACAAGTTGTCCTTACTTGACAAGCAACGCATCTACCGTCGAAGTAATCAAAGATGATACTATTTTCCTAAACAATTTCGTTGGCAACATAAGTTCAGGTAAAACCACTACTAATCTTAACGGTTCCTATATTCTCCGTGTAGACAACGAGACGGTAGTAATCAACAACCAAACATACTCAAGCATTACCACCTCAGGAGTTCAGGTGCTCCCACCAATCCTAACTAGCGTCACAAACCGCACAATGGCTATAAACCTCGATCTGGTACATGGAATGGCAATTGACAACTTGCAAATATTGAAGCACCTTAAATCTGAGACGAATTGGTTCATATTATCCGAGGGATCGGGACTACTGTTACTTATGGTGATAATTTGGTTTATCTGGAGGAAGCTCACAGCAAGGATCCACTTACCCGAAATAAAAATCGAGAACCAACTTAGTCGAAGGATCGAGAAACGTCCTTCGTCACCTAATCTGCGGGACGCAGATATTTAAAGGGGGAGGAGTTAACACGCTGCGGTACCCAACATATTGCATTCCCACACCTTACCGATACACGTGCCGCTGCATCAGCATAATCGCTGTTATTCTATAGGACAACCCAACACCCTAAGTCAAGGCCAGTTACATATCAGGTACCACGTACTAATGCTAACGCACTAAGAACGGAGCCAGACGCAGCGTCAGCAAATTATGTTTCACACGATTGTGAAATACTTGCACATGCCACCAGTGCATGCCAACCGTGGGAAGTTAGGGGCGGAGCCAGCATACCAAGACGCGGCGCACCTGAAGGCAGCGGAACGACCCAAACCTATAAAGGCCTGCAGCGCACATCAAGGGGGCAGTTGCGTAGTGGACATTAACCGTAGCTTGTAACATTTACCTTTGTAGTAAATAAACCTTGTAAATTCTAACTTTGATCCTTTAGTGTTTCATTGCAGGGCAAGTTGGCCCTTTAATTTTTTTGAGTGTATTGGACTGAAAGTCCTTTTCTTACATATATGTGTGGGTATGTATGTACTTACAGTAAAGCGTTAATTATTTTGCTGTTTTATTTAGAATTGTGACTTGTATTTATTAGAGTTATTAAAATTTTGTGCGCAGAAATCATAAAAAAGTTATTCCTGTAAAATTTGCTTACATTTGCTTCAGAATTTTAATCACATTTTAAAAAGTCTTAAATAAGTTCCCCCAACAATACGAGTATAGTTTAACATATGGAAAGTGGGGTGCCGGTAGAGGGGAGTGTTAAGAAGTTAATGTTTATTAGTGTCGTAGTGATAATTTACGGAGTGCAGCGGCTCCAACATGGGCGTATATGAGCTGGATCATTGAGAAACAGACATTAGTAGTCGTTGAGCTTTTAGTGGCCAAAAAGTTTGCTTGAATAGGTAGCTCGGCGAGAGCCTGAGTTTAACGAGCACACATCGCGCGTTATTTCATAAGTATTTTGAGAATTGCTGACATTTTTTCCAAGCGATTGAAATCATAAGCACATGGCGCAATTTTTTTAAACAAATGTAAAGGCATTGACGCAGAAGCTCATGTTTAGCTGCGTATCCTTACTTGGCCAAACTGAATGAAGCACATGATGGCTGTACGACGTGTCGCACAGTGTAAGGCGTGTGGCCAAATATACAAAAATGAAAGCGGTAAGTTTGATAAAATTGTTTGAGGAATAAATAAATCAATAAACTAATGAAAGGTTTTTACATTTTTTTAGTCCGCATGCTAAATATTACCATTTATTAGAGCCAGTATCTAATTGAAGTAATTTCCAATGGCGAATAATGTGCGAACCCTTAATTTCTAATAATTTTTTTTGTGGCTTTAAACATTTTATAGTTGCTTAAGAATTTGTTAGTTATTTATTAATATTTGAATAAATTATGTTTATATTATTTTGTTATGTCGCCGTTGCAGGAGCCCCTTCACGTGATCTTTGTGGACTTTGAGAAGGCATGCGATAGCCTGCGACATCAAAGTATCTGGGACGTCCTTAAGTGACGGAGAGTCTCAGATTAAATCTTTAGTAATATTCAAGCCAAGGTGGCCGCCGTAGCCGAATGGTGAATCGAAACTCGGTGAAAAACCAATAGCCAGAAAAAGTTTTTTCTAATAGCGGTCGCCCCTCGGTAGACAATGGCAAGCTTCCGAGTGTATTTCTGCCATGAAAAAGCTCCTCAGAAAAAATATCTGCCGTTCGGAGTCTCCTTGGAACTGGGCAAGGTCCGGCACTCGAACTGTAACCAACTTCAGACCGCTCGCGCAGGTGTCTGTTAGTTAGCTAAATGACATCCCAAAGTATTGTTAATAAGCGCGCGGAATCATTTTGTCGAAAAAACAAAATCAGTAATGGATTTCAAACGCAATAGTGTGATTGCATTATTTTTGGCTTGTAAATCACAACCAGCGATTGTTTGTGAGCTGAGCATCTTAAGTAAATAAAGTTTTGGTTTATCGCACCATTACTCGTTACAATAATACTGGTAGCATCGCGAAACATCACCGAGGTGGTCATCAAAAGACTGCAACGTCACATGAAATGGTTCAAAAAGTGAAGACGCGACTTGAGCGAAATCTCCGACGAAGTGCCAATCCAATGGCGAAAGAACTGAAAATATCTGACCGTAGCATCCGCCGCATAAAAAAAAGTTTGGGCGCTCTCCAATCGTTTTCATCGAGCCTGGCGCAAAGGTAAATGCGAAATATTATCGAGAAAGTATTCTGGAGGTTGCTTTGAAGCCATGGGCACACAAACATTTCGATGGACGTTTCAACAGGACTCGGCACCGTCTCACAAAACTCGAGTGAACCAAGAAACAGCGCTCTCGATACCAGCTCAGGCAGGGGAACTCTCTGGAATCCTATCAGTAGAGAACATTTAAACGACCGTGACTACGTCGCACAACAAACTTAATGACCTAAGCTCCCAGATCAAAAACGCTGGAATACGAATCTATGTCGAGAAAACTAAGTCCATGGAAATCAGCACCTTACTACTAAACTGGTTCACAATTTATGGGGAACCCATTCATAATGTAAACAGCTTCACCCTTCTAGGAAGCCACATTACCCTGGACGGTGGAGCAAAAGACGATATCGATGCGATAATAAAAAACCCAAAGCAGCTTTTGGAAGCCTCAAAAAGATTTGATTTTCCAAACAACTCACAACGCATACCAAACTACGAATTTTTAATTCGAATGTTAAATCCATCCTACTATATGGTTGTGAAACGTGGTTGGTGTCTGTATCTGCAACGCGGAAGCTGCAGACGTTTGTAAATCGATGTCTAAAAACAATTATCCATATCTGATGGCCCGACAAATGGATGCCAAACGAAAAACTCTTCAATCGAAGTCGACAAAAACCAATTGACATCGAAATACGAGAGCGCAAATGGAATTGGCCATATGTTGCGCAAGCCACCGACCGACGTAAGGTAGAATGGCACTGGAGTGAAACCCACAAGGGTCGCGCCGCAAGGGGCGCCCTAAAGGATTTTTAGAAATTGACGAATCTCTCTAATGGGCCCAAAGACGAAAGCGAGAAGTAGACAACATTTGAAAAAAGTTTGTGTCGGCACTATGCGCCCTATAGCGGAGAGATATCAACTAATAATAATAATAATATCGCCGTTATTAATATAAAATGCGGGAGTAGCGATTTTTATAAATATTTTACGCGAAGAAGTAGGCCAATGTTAATCATATTGAAATGCTAAGCTTTTTACAATACATACACTTTTATTTTTCACATAACTATGAAAAAAAAAATTATGCCTTCTAGGCATACACATCAATGTTTCTATTTTGTTATTTAATTCAATTCATTTCAGTCAAACGAATGTCTACTCGAAATAACTAACTATTCATACTTCAAGAGAAGAACCAACTCAATCAGCTAATTTATGTAATTCCGAAGGGGCTCTCATGAAGTCAGCACTTTTTGTTTCTACATGCCGTAAGTTAGGCAGTGGGATATTGGAAGATAACCTTTTCAGGAGGCAAGAGCTATATACTGATATATTTAGAACATTAGCTATGAAAGTCAAGCAATAAAATGACGTTATTTTAATGTAAAAACTTGCAAAATGATTCACAAGAGGTTATCTAGAAATATCAACCTAAGATAGGCTAAGAGTGTCTCTCTATTATTTAAAGACAGTATCCTGATCAAGCCGCAGCGAGACTCATATGGCGCTTTAGAGCATCTAAAGCGTAACGGAGGGAAATTTGATGAACACTTTTCAACTATTTATGGCGTTTCTAACAAAGTATGGCCTCCAAATAAACGCTGCTTCTTAATTGTATGTGGCTCTGAGTAATAAGAATAGGTTTTCTTACAACTTGCGGCAAGCTAGTTAGTTATTGCCGTTTCCATGATCGGTTCTACGTTATCTGAACAGCCCGGGCTTGTATCCAATCAAACACTGTCGCTGTTCCGTAAAAAAATATGAGGAAGGTTTATGTTGTTACAACAACAACAGTTAGTTATTGTATGATTAATATGCATGACAAAGAAGAACTTAGCATCAAAATGACTCCCAAATCCTTAAATTCGATAATAGAATCAAGCGCAGAGTTAATAATCTTTTGCGATGTATGAAGGGAATTAATCAGTTTAGAGATGGATATCTTGCGACGTTTATTAATGTTGATTTCTGACAAACCAATTATATGAATAGCTTATTAAGATCCTATTAAAGAGCTTCGGCATCAGAGTTTATTTCAATTTTAAGAAAGTACTAAAAATTTAGTATAATAAAGTCGACAATCTAAAGGAAATGATAAAGGATGCATTAATGCATTAAGTAAAACTACAGTGCAACAAAGTGAAAACCAAATTTAGGCCCACGGGTGTTATAGTATTTTTCTGATAGGTTATGGAAAATAGCAAATACCACCGTGATCAAAAAATTTCCCGGAGCAATCACCAGGTGACGCTCTAATTCAACTGATTTGAGTTCTGTTTATTTGCTAAGTTGCCACATCTGCGATTAGCAGTCTTACCAAAATTTTATTGCCATTGCTTGAGTAAATCTATCTCTGTTCTGTTTTCGTTTTTATTACAGTTTTAAAAAGAATACGAATGGCTTGAACGTTTTAAAAGAGATCGTGAGTCCATCGTAGATGACGGGCGCAGTGACAGGTCGTCAACATCGAAAACTGTTTGGTGAAAGAAAAGTGGATCAACAACCGCAAATTAACCATCAGAAAGCTGGAGAGGACCTGAGCATTGCTTGTGGATCTGTTCAGTACATTGTAATTAACGATTTGGGTTTGCGCTGTGTTGCTGCAATGTTGATCACAAAGGCGTTGATTTCGCCAAAAACATGATTTCCAAGGCTGAATCCGACCCAACATTCATCCTACGCTTCATTACTGGAGACAAGACGTAGATACGTGGGTACTCATAAAGTACGGCACGCAATCCAGACATGAGGCGAATGAGTGGCGAGTACCAAAGAAACATGACCAAACATTCACCTGATATGGCTCCCTGCGAATTTTTTTTGCTTGATCGAGTCAAAAAACCACTATGAGTAAATGTTTTAACAGTTGAAAGGAAATAATGGAAAAGCGAAGATAGCTCTGATGGTTATACTTACCTAAAATATAGCTCCAGAAATATTTCGAGGGCTGGATCAGCCGCTGGCTTAAGTTGTGGAGTGCTTGCAGGCTATATCACTTTTGAGTGGTATTTTGAATTTTCTGAACATTGAAAGTTGTTTACCAATTATTATATTTGTATAAGTAAATTTTCTTTTATTTTATGGCACCAATAAGTTTACGAGTTTTATAAGCAATTTTGATATTTCCACGGATTCTTAATTGGTGCGATAACCGCTTACGCGATTTTGACCGAGCTTAACAAAGCGCGCCAGTCATTTCTTTCTCGTGCTAACCGGCGCCAGTTGCGACACACCAAGTGAAGCCAAGTCCTTCTCCACCTGATCTTTACAACGCAGAGGAGGCCTTCCTCTTCCTCTGCTACCACCAGCTGGTACCGCATCGAATACTTTCAAAGCCGGAGCGCTTGTATCATCGGCCGACATGACCCAGCCAACGTAGCCGCTGGATCTCTATTCGCTGCGCTATGTCTATGTCATCGTAAAGCTCATACAGCTCATCGTTCCATCGTCTGCGATATTCGCCGTTGCCAACGTGCAAAGGTCCAAAAATCTTACGCAGAATCTTTCTCTCGAACACTCCAAGCGTCGCTTCATCGGATGTTGTCATCATCCAAGCTTCTGCGCCATACGTTAGAACGGGTTTGATGAGAGTCTTGTAGAGTGTTAGTTTTGTTCGTCGAGAGAGGACTTTACTGCTCAGTTACCTACTTAGTCCAAAGTAGCACTTGTTGACAAGAGAGATTATACGTTGGGTTTCAAGGCTGACATTGTTATCGGTGTTAATGCTGGTTCCTAAATAAACGAAGAGTTTTACAACTTCGAAATTATAACTGTCACTGTTGACGTGGGTGCCGATACGCGAGTGCGCCAACTGTTTGTTTGAAGACAGGAGGTACTTCGTTTTGCCCTCGTTCGCCACCAAACGCATTCGCTTTGCCTCTTTATCCAGTTTGGAGAAGGCAGAACTAACAGCGCGGTTGTTAAGGCCGATGATATCGATATCATTGAGCTCCTCCTCTTATTTGTTTTGTACGTCTTTAAGTTGCCACAAATAGAGAGACCTACAGCTGTATGCCGCCTCCAAACGGCAGATGTTTTTATGAAACGCTTATTTATGGCAGAAATACACTCGGAGATTTGCCATTGCCTGCCAAAGGGCGACCGCTGTTACAAAAAAAAATTGTCTAACATTTTGGTGTTCTGTGTCTCCCGTGGGTTTCAAAACCGGGCCAGACTGGAGGGTAATCGCTCATAAACCCATTCGGTTACAGCGGACGCCGTTATTATGTATCACTATATGTTAATTTAAACTTTTAACCAACTATTTCAGTTTAAAGTTAGCATTTTCTATTCGTCAAATATCAGTAGAAAGGAGCTGTAATTTACACAGATCGACGCCTGTGTGCACTCTTACGTGCATATTGCGCGAATGAATTTACACAAATTGCAAACGTATACTGATATCCATAGATTCTTTGCTATATTTTTAAGGCCTGAACAATTTTTTTGCGATATTTTATTATTTGCTACAACTATGTATAAATACTTAACAACATTTTCAGACGAAAAGTTGAAATATAAGTTTAAGGCTTGAATTAAATCAGAAGATTAAAACAAATATTATTTTGGTTTACTGTTGCCTTTTCAAATCATTTTACTATTGGTCCATTTTATTGAGTTCCTCGTCAACTTTTTATTATTTACATTTGATACTTTTTATTAGTCCTCGTTTGCTGTTATTACTCGTACCAACTTTATAACCTCATCGGCGTTTCATAGTATCATTACATGAAAAAATTAACAATATAAAAACTGGAATAGAGTAATAGGCAAAATCCTCACACGTACCGGAAAGATCATAAAAGATTATTTGTCGAAGGCGCTTCCGATTATTTGAGAGTGTCTGGCGACGCAAAAACCTTCGGCGAAACTGCAACACACACACAACAGACAATGTATGCGCAATAAAAGAGAGGATAAAAGTGTAATAGCGGTGGTGGTCACAAAATACGTGCTCCACATCATATAATTCTTCTTTTTTTCTTTTTTCTGTTTTTTTTTTTTTTAAGAAAGCATAACAGGAGCGACGGTAGAATTTGGAGCTATTGCCGTAAACATTTTGGCAACTGGATACAATGCCTCTGTAATTGCGACTACCAGCGCTAGGCAGTCAACTATTTTTCCAATTCCATCAGTAGTGGCAGGAATGTGGCAGCTAATAAAAAGTGGCTCACGCCAGTGAATGCTACCAAATGAGTCGCAATATGTATATGACAAAGTTGAAGAAGAAGTTTGTTTAAGTATAAAATTGAATAAGAATTAAAGCTAGTAGAAATTCGTACCTCGTACTAAAGGTGTGTAGGTAATCAACAATTTAACAATTTACTTATTTGCAGGGCGAGACCGCGTAAGTTTAGTAGGGAGTGTTAGGTCTTACATACGGTTACACTGGAAACTATACGTACCCCTTATAAAAGTGTGGTTTTATGTAAACTGTTCATTTATAATCGATGTTATCTTTATATTTACTATACATTTGCTTCAGGCTTTAGTTCCGTTTCGATTGACGAAGTTCGTGGCTATCTAAATTATATTATTGTGAAAATGAGCCCGAAAAAGAAGGACATTTCTATTGAAACATGTTAATATAGTTCCATTGACTTGATTGTATCCACTACTTACTCAATCTGAGGTTTTATAAGGCGTAATAGCCCTTACAGTCTCAAATTACTTTTCACTTCTTTAGTTCGCTTTAAGATTAGAATATGCAAGAGATAAATCTTGAAGATCTACATCTTGAGGTCTTGAACACCTACAAAAGACGTTCCTTAAATATACTCTCAGATCGTTAAAATTCTCAAATCCTATCCCTTCCTAGTGCGTTTAATTTTAGTTAACTTGAAATCTCTAGAGACTAAAAGGTATATACTCTCACTCTCTCTTTAGTGTAATTAATTGCTCATTTCTACTACGGAGTATTCTCTATCATATCCCTACTAGATCCCTACGCAGCCCTTATCCATTCTTCTTAAATTGCTTAACACGAATTATGCGCGAAATGCTCCTATTGCCCGCGCCCTAACAGTATTCAATGAAAGCTCCAGTTCTGTTCCGCTTAACTTTTCGGTGTCAAAGAACGAATTTTATGAATTTCTGAAAGTTTTTCTCTTATATTTTTTAATTTATGTATTTATTTAAGCTCATATCAGCTTTAAGTGGTCTGTAAAAACTATAATATTATTCTATTTTAGGCATGGAATAAACGAAATTAATTGAAATGGATTATCTACAGGGTACTTTTTTGCATCTATACCTGTATAAAAATTTATTCAGTTTAAAAAATCACTGCATATGCACATAAACGAAAATTTGTTGGTAATCTACCCTCGTCAAATATTTAGTGACACAAAACCAAATATTTAGCAATAACAATGCATGTGTTTTCGCCACATTGATGGCCGAATTTTTTGCATAGTAGAATGTCTTTTCTTCGGTGTCAGAGCAACCAAAGAATGCCTTCAAAAGTTTAAGATTCCTTAAGTTACTTTACTTTATGTATGTATTTCCTACGTTATATCGATTATCACCCGCAGGCGCGTCTTTCAATACATAACTGTTTTTGTTACACACCCAGCAAAGAAATCGGTAGTACTAAACATGTGGGGAAGGATCACGACAAAGTCCTATTTCTACTAAGCAAAAATAAGTAGTCGATTACACTGGATCACAAATTTCAACTTTTTTTCTGCACCAGAGACGCCGTTATGAAATTCCTATGTAAAATCACCGTCTGATTCCGAAAATCAAGGTTATTTTTTATTCTATGGTAACGTTTTCGAGATATTTACGAATTACCGTTATTTCAAAAAGAAAAAAAATTCGGCCCACCTAATCATATATATCTCGAAAACGAATTGAGGGATTCCAAAACCGTTTAAAGCTTTTAAAAGGTAATAAAATTTGCTATAAACTGTGTGTAAAACACTTTTTGCTAGGCCCTGCAGATTCAAAGATAACGAACTATCATAACGGATTTTTTTAATTTTTTTTGTAAAAATATAAAAAAATTTGTACTTTGAGAGAAAGGATCTTTAAAACTTTTTATTTTTTCGTATACTTTTTGTTTTCACTCTAAGCTCTGTTTTATTACAAAAAAAATAAACTTTGATTCAATAAAATCGATGAACTAATACAAAAGTTACAAATATTCAAGTAAATATATCCATTTAATACTTAAGTACCCTACTGGTAATATGTGTTAGTATTCGCATGTCAGTTAGTCACATGTAGATTTTGGAAGGGTTATTAGATACAAAAAATTGTTAGTGTCGTTATCTCAAACACAGATACATTTCAAGCAAGTTCATATGTTTAAGGCAGGTAGTGTTTTCTATGTATAACTAGGGAACCTTTTTGTATAGGTAGGCTTGCATTTTTAGCTGAATTATACTTACATAGGTATAAATAATAGTACATGTGCCTCGTTCCTTCATAATTTCTGCAAGGATCGCCGGATACTGGTCACTTTATAATTACAGTTTATAATCCGTCATTTACTTAAAAATATAATATGAATAAAAGGGCGTGAGAGTTTGAGTGTAAAAATGATCCAGATATGTTTTGTTTCATCTGCGGGGAATTTATCGTTAAAAGGATGCGACGTGTGTTTTCAAATCCTTTGAAATTTGCATACCATTAGTGTTATGGAATTGAGCCTAGAAACAATGAAAAACCATGGACACCGAATACTGTGTGCACCACATCTCGAGTCGAATTGATATTTTCGGAAATCGGAACCAAAAGGTACATCGTAAAAATTAGGGTTTTCTCTCTTTTAATGCATATCTGACTAATTTCTTAAACTATCTATTTAGGCGACATATGAAATTTATTACACCAATGGAGTGGACGGAACCAACTTGCCATTCAACGGACTGCTATATTTGTACTACAAAAGTATTTGGGGTTGGAAAGTCAAGAAAAGTAACCTATGCGAGCGTATCTACAGTGTCATTACCAGAACTAAATTCAACGGAAGCTACATTGCCAGAATCAAATTTAACTTTAGTTCCGGCTCCAGTTTCATTTGTCAAAGCTTTGGACAAAGAAGACGAAGCTTTTCATTATTTGAAAACAATCTTTCCACAGATTTCAGAAGCAAAAATAAAGAAAGGGATTTTTGTGGGGCCGCAAATAAGGAAAATAATGGCCAATACCCATTTCAAAGAACTATTGTCACCAGTGGCGGCAGCGGCGTGGGACTCTTTTGAAAAGGTCGTTACTTCTTTTTTAGGCAAACACAAAAGTCCTAACTTCGAGCTGATAGTGAACGATTTAATCAAAAACTATGCGGAAATGGGTAAATAAAAAACACATATAAGACCGTTTTCTCAGTTAACTTTAAAACTAAACAAAAAATTTTAAAGCAGAATATATAGCCCTTAATCTGAATTTATTGCCCTGCTCCGAACAAACAAGAACGACCAAAATTTGTTCTGAATTGGAAGATTAATCCAGCCTAAGAAAATTATATGCTAATGTGTCACTTATGTATTTATCTAATTCCCTTTTTAATTTTCTTTCAGGAGTAGATATGTCTTTAAAAATTCATTTTCTGCACTCCCATTTAAATTTTTTCCCGCAAAATCTTGGCGACGAAAGTGACAAGCATGGCGAAAGGTTTCACCAGCAAATGAAAATGATTGAAAGTCGGTATCAAGGATTCTGGGATGTCGCTATGATGGGTGACTACTGTTGGTTTCTCATAAAAGAAACCGATCCTTATATAAATAAACGTCAAAACAAGACATATAACTTTTTCAATTATAAAATAAGATCATAGAGTTAAGACAGAATCATATGTACATATGCTATTATTTGTAGGGAACTTAAGTTTTACTATATGGATATATTTACTTGAATGCTTGTAACTTTTGTACTAGTTCATCGATTTTGTTGAATCAAAGTTTATTTTTTTTGTAATAAAACAGAGCTTAGAGTAAAAACAAAAAATATACGAAAAAATAAAAAGTTTTAAAGATCCTTTCTCTCAAAGTACAAATTTTTTTATATTTTTACAAAAAAAATTAAAAAAATCCGTTATGATAGTTCGTTATCTTTGAATCTGCAGGGCCTAGCAAAAAGTGTTTTACACACAGTTTATAGCAAATTTTATTACCTTTTAAAAGCTTTCAACGGTTTTGGAATCCCTCAATTCGTTTTCGAGATATATATGATTAGGTGGGCCGAATTTTTTTTTTTTTTGAAATAACGGTAATTCGTAAATATCTCGAAAACGTTACCATAGAATAAAAAATAACCTTGATTTTCGGAATCAGACGGTGATTTTACATAGGAATTTCATAACGGCGTCTCTGGTGCATTTTGGCTGTAAACCAGTGTTATTAGTCAGCAGTAGACAGCATTAAGGAGTTTAGTTTGCCGATGGGAAGTTGTGAACTGAATATTTATCCATAAAAGTCTGAACTGTATTCAGCATCCAGCTTTAAGTAGCTGCAGTTATTCTAAGAAATTCAGCGGAGTATCTCTCTTGCCTCGGTAGACAATGGTAAGCTTCCGAGTGTATTTCTGCCACGAAAAAAGCTTCTCACAAAACATCACCACGCGCACCACAAATTGGAAAAAGAGGAGCTTGGCCACCAACCAACAAATAACATAAGCGCCAGTTATATGTAACTATATACAGTAGAAGCCCGATCAGTGCAATACCGATAACTGCAATTTCGCGGAAAGTACAATTCGATTTTGAGTCCATAGAAAACTCGAAAAGAGCAATAAAAAATTGCAATTTTCGGGCACAAAAGAGTTCTTGTTGGAAGAAATTGTTTACTTAATACGGCAATGTATTTGCGTTCATCACGCGCGAAGACACAGCTTTATAGCTAAGCACAGTTATGGTTCTCGGAATTATTGCGACCAAAAACACCGTTCTCACGCTTTGTGATTTTTGATTTTTACAAATAACTGTAAAATTGTAGCGCTGATATCATAAAATATGGCATCGAATCGTTTGTGACATTCAACACGCGTTAGTTTCAAGCTGGTTCTTGAGAGTAAAACAGTCGTTCGGAGTTTGAATCATTTTTTTTTGCTTTCATCAAATAAAATCATGAGAAAAGTGAAAAAGAATCTACATGTTCTTACATTGAAAGAAAGAGATGAGATTCTCCAAAAAATTGAAAAAGGCGTTAAACAACGAGATCTTGCATTAGAATACAAAGTTGATTGCGCAACGATTTGCGGAATAAAAAAATAGTCCCGTTCATTAAAAGAAAATGCATACAATTCATTTTCACTTGGAAATAAACGGAAAACTTTGCGGTTTGGCAATCATCCAGAGCTCGAGAAGCGTTTGTACCAGTTTTTCATGAATCAGCGGCGACGAAATGCTCCTGTTTCTAGCTTGATATTGAAAAGCAAAGCATTAAAAATATTTGATGAAATAAAAAAGGATGGAGAACAATTCAATGCAAGTGATGGATGGTTTTCGCGATTCAAGAAACGCTTCGGACTTCGCTATTTGACTGTGACTGGTGAATCATTATCTTGTGATCCTGAAGCCATTGAGCCATTTAAGGAAAAATTGACGGCGAAAATCGCTGAAAAAGGATGTGTAACATCACAAATATATAATGCTGATGAAACGGGGCTCTTTTGGAAACTTTTGCCAAATAAAACCTACGTTTCGAAAGATGAAAAGAGTGCTCCAGGCAACAAAGTTTCAAAAGATCGAATCAGTGTTCTTTTGTGTGCAAATGGTGATGGCAGCCACAAAATAAAACCATTAACGATCGGCAAATCTATGAATCCGCGTTGTTTTAAAAATTTTCGTCTACCGGTGAATTATGCTAGCAACAAGACTGCTTGGATGACGCGGGATATTTTCAAAAAGTGGTTCTTTGATAATTTTGTCGAAGAAGTGAAAAAATTCGCCAAAGAAAATGATGTTCCACCCAAAGCATTACTCTTGCTGGATCAAGCCCCATCTCATCCGCCCGAAGAAGACTTAGTTTGTGGTGAGATCGAAGTGATGTATTTTCCGGACAATTGCACAGCGATTTTACAGCCAATGGATCAAGGTGTTATTAACTTGACAAAAATTCAATACAAAACATTGCTAATGGAAACCATAATTAGTGAAAAGGATTCTTCATTTCATGAACTATTGAAGAAAATTGATTTGAAAACCGCCGTGATCATGTTGAACCAAGCATGGGGGAAATTGCTCCCTGAAACGATCGCTAAATGCTGGAAAAGCGTATTGGGTGCAAGCCCAACAGTTGACACGATTATTGAATCTAATCCAGACGATATGCCATTGGATATCGAAATTGACGAAGGGGGTCGGAGGATTACAACGGTTAAATGAGATGGACGAAAACTATGTGGGTGAAGCAGACACAGATGAAATCCGCAATTGGGTTTTGGAATTAGGAATAGATGAAGGTGATAGTGAAGCCAATGAACCCGAAGATACTACTCAAGAAGAAACAACCGAAAAAGTCCAGCATGAATCGATTTTTGGCTGTGTCAATACAATTTTGAAATGGGGTGAACAGAACGGTGCTGTCATTCAATCAGATCGCTTGTTTGCATGATATCCGATCAAAAGCACTTGAAAAGTGTTACGAGAAAACGCAATCGAAAATAACAAAGTTTTTTCAAAAAAAATAATTGACTTTTGGAGCACACACTCATATGTCCTTCCGCATTGATCTCTTTGTATTAATTTCAATAAATATGTGTTCATTTTTCTTGAATATCGACCTTTTGAGCTCATTAATTGCATTGAATAGAGTTAAAATATTTTTCCCTAGGTATTCCTCGATCCACAGGAGAAATTCGCAAAAGTGCAATTTTTCGCTAAGTGGAATCATTGCTGAAATTTTCCAATTGTACTTATCGGGCTTCTACTGTATATATTTGTAAATATTATATATTTCTTTCGCCAGTAAGCACTACATTGCACCCTCCGTTGAGAGTATTCGCTGTTGTGTATGTTGTTGATGGCAGAGCAAGAAAAAGTCTTCCTTTGCATCGAGTAGATTAAGTGGCGAAATAAGTAGAAGTTTTGCACATAATTAGGTACTCAATTTTTTTTTATTTAAAATATGCTTGCTCCAGGGACAGGGAAAATATACCTAAATCGAATTATTTCTGAAGTATGACTATGTCTAATTTCAATTAAGAAGTTGAAAGCTGGATTTTTAGATTGTAGCTGTTGTCCACTAGGGGTTTCACCTAGGCTCATAGCCCATTGGGCATGCCCCGTGGGAAACTTGTCCAATGGATTCTTGGGCAACTAATTTTTTGCGAAAACTTTATGAAGTGACGGATATCTTTCTATCATTTCTCTATTTCCAAATGCTTTATAAACTCTTAAGATGATTCTCTATGAGCAACATTCCATTGCATTGCATCAGCGTTTACTAAGTACTTGTACATACTTATATTATGCCCTCCCTCGATAATAACCTGAGAGCTCTGAAAGTGAATTGCGAATTTTTGCTGGGTTCATACCTCTTCCACTTACTTTCCACGTTATTGGCGCACGTATTTCGGCAGTTTTTCAAATTCAATTGCTTTTAATGTCGGCGTCAGCACAGCTGCATGTTTTTCCAACCCAGCTGAGTTTCAGTAAATAAGGCAAATAAGTACTTCCTGCTCTCAGTGCAATGCCTCCCTTTACGTGCTCACATGTGCGCCCGCTCATGTGTCAAAACGAAAACTGGTCGAAAAGAGCAGCAACCGCTCGATTTATGTTTCACGTTACAAAAATTATTAGTTTCGGTTTCAAGTTGCGGTAAAAGTTTTTACTGACTAAAGTTTTTATTACATTTTTTCAGGACACTGCGCTGTTTGTAAGAAACCTTGGAACGTGTGCAACGTAAATGAAAAACTTTCATTTATTGAAGCTTTAATGTGTTGCATGTCAAAAAACCAATATACTATTGTATATACATACAAACATACTTATATTATGTGAGAAATCAATGTAAGTGCTCCAAAATAAATGAGAGCCAAGGTGGCCCATACTTCAATAACAAAAATATTATTGCCCACTTACGAGCCCGCCGCATTCGGTCCGGGTGAAATTAAAAGCAAAATTAGTTTAAAATTTGCTCTCTCTTAGAATGTCCTTACCCCATCTAAGCTTTGGGTATCTTATAAGACAGGAGCATGGAAGAGGTGGGCAGAAAGAGCCCGTTAAAAATATTCTGCAAGCCCATCATTTTTTATTACGTCTTTTGAAAAAGTGCTGCAAAGTTAAATGAAATACTTGAAAGAAATTATGCCAATAATAAAAAATAATTTCAAGCAACCACAGATGAAATTTCTCATCCAGTTTTAAGGCGGGGATCTTTATTACTTATCTAAAAATAAAATAAGCAACTTCATAACATTAGTCTTCACAGCAAATTTTCCAATGAGGGATCCACTGAATTGGGAATTTTCAGTTCAGATTTAGTGACTTGGCTACCAAAATGGAATTAATGCGTTTCACCCGTGTGCGGAAATAAAAACAGACGCTGTATAGAGAGAGATACCACAAAGTTATCTTCCAGTAAACGTGAAGTGCGAGGTCTTAACTCCGTCGCTGTACTTTCAGGCGTTGCTCCTACCAACTAATATTTGCTTCGATGGATGACATTTACTCTGGCTGATCAGCATTTTTACTCTTTTGAAGAAGTAAAACGAATCGATTCGTGAATCTCCACAAAGGAGTTACTTCGGTGCGGAGTTCGTGTACTGCCCAAAATATTTTGAAAAGGGGCGGCAAACGACGTACAGCACCACGAAGCGCTAATATGTAAAAAAATGTAATCGAACGACTTAGATGTTGGGGGAAAAACGGTGCAGGCAAAGTTGTACACCAACATATTTTTTATATATGTCAAGGTCAAAATAAGACCAACCAATGTTAGGCACGAGTAGCTTTTTTATACTCTTTTTTATTTTTTATGTTTTTATTTTTACAAGTAATACATACAATTCTTCTTTTTTTTTGTTTTTTGTTCCGTTTGCAGGTTATTTGAATTCTTTGACATTCACACAACAGCGCGTTTAAACTATCAACCTTGTCTGTACTTGTCAACGATCAAATATTATGTAGTGAATTATGGAACGGTGCACTAGACAGGGCTAGTTTATTACTGACAGACATGCCAAAACACTGCTATTCGGACAGCCACGGGACGCCTCCTGTTGTTCCCCCTACAACACCTACATAATTCAGCACAGATGCTCCCAGTCAAGGAGTACAACCAAATGCTTAGCAAACAGTTTCTACTCAGGTGCTACCTTAGGTTTCCCCCCTGTATATACCTGCTAACACCTGAGCCGCCTCCCAGGCACGTCAGGAGGCATCTCTTCAACTATTCCAACAAGATCCGGGACAAAACTAACCGACAACTACTGCCCCGGACAGTGCTTAGACATACGCTCAATGGCATTCATCGGGAGACACATACCATCTTCCTAAACTCCCGACCTCTGAATACCGTAATCGAAGTCCAACCACCAGCCACAGCAGATGAAGAGATTAAGCTACTCCGGAAGACCCGCGTAACTTTCGCACAATTACTGGATAGTGTAACAGACTAAACTCCTACCTATCCAAAATTTACCCCGACATATCCAACATACATATGTCCAGCATGTGAAAGCACTCCGCACGATACTAACCACCTTTTCACATACCCCATCAAACTTATTCACTTAACACCTCTTTCCCTCTGAACCCAACCTGTCGAACAGGCCTACCGTAAGATGAGCGAGACGAAGACGACCGGTAACTACATTGCCCTAAGTTTAGTAAGCTGTTACAACAACAACATACAGTGAATTATTGCCAATATTTTAATTCAAGATCAGCTCCGACAGCTTTCTGAATTAGGCGTTTGATTGATCAGTTTGGGAAACGAGGTTCAGTACTATCAGGTGTTTTTTATGAGCTTGAGAACTTAAAATGACAATGCAAAACAGAAATAATGTTGGAATGAATTTTATTTTATCTGTATTGCAAGTTCCGCCGTCTTGTTGGAACCAAATGTCGTCGATTTCTAGCTGATTAATTTTTGGAAACAAACATTCAGTCAGCATGGCTCGATAGCGTTCACCATTCACCGTAACGGCAGTTGCTTCTTCATTTCGAAAGAAATAAAGACTGTTGACGCAGATTTATTTTGTTCAAAGTAAATTTTCACAATTTGGAGTATGGAGCCTCTAAATGTATTTTCTTCTACCTTCTTGAGGACATATATTCTGCAATTTATATAAAAACTAAATGTCAAAGAATTCTCGGTATTTTTAAACTCAGCGACAAAATCACGATCTCACGATTTGTATCCTGGTCCATCATTTACAAACAACAACTATTTCAGTAACGACTTGTGAATTGTCTGCTTTTGCTATAAGTTTGATCTTTCGCGCAATGGAAAGAAAGGCTCCTTAATCTAAGTGCAAGGCCTTTTAAAAAAGTAACTTCTTCTTTTGTCCAGTTTGTAACTTGAATGGCCCAGGAAATATTCAGCAAGTCATTACCTGCCCTGTCTATACAAATTTTCGTTGTGAACATTTTGGTGAAAAGCATTAAATAAGAAATAAATAATTGGCGCGTACACTTATGTTAGGTGTTTAGCCGAGCTTCTCCTCCTATTTGTGGTGTGCGTCTTGATGTTGTTCCACAAATAGAGGGACCTACAGTTTCAAGCGGACTCCGAACGGCAGATATTTTTATGAGGAGCTTTTTCATGGCAGAAATACACTCGGAGGTTTGCTATTGCCTGCCGAGGGGCGACTGGTTTTCTTAATTTTGGTGTTTTCACAGAGATTCGAACCAACGACCTCTCTGTGAATTCCGAATGGTAATCACGCACCAACCCATTCGGCTACGGCGGCCGCCAATGGATTCCTTAAATATAACCATGATTTTGAACGGTAGTGATTATAAAGCTCTGTGCGAATTCTTATATAGCTGCCTCAAATACAGGGGGCTGCTTCTTAACGAATTCTCGTAATCCGCTTGTTATTTTTTGTGTACTAATTAATTTATATTTTCATTTTAGGATTAGCTTTTGATTAGTAATGTTGGAGAAAAAATAAAAAATTATAATAATAACTATTAAATAACTATGTTCCAAAATAAACTTTTTGTTTATTCCACCGACTGACAACATGTGTTATAGTCGTACGTTCTGTTATTTATTATTATGCCATTGTATTTACTTATTTGAATTTAATATGAAATAAAGGACATGAAACAACAACAATTTGGGTTTTCTGACGGTTATTGATTTCTGGTGATACGTAAAGCCTTACTGGACAGAAGTGTCAAAATTTTTAATCAATCTCAGCTGCCAAACCATAGTTATCAATGTCTATAGTTTTCAAGCAGCTAAAAAACCCTCGATACAATTACTCCCTTGTAGTCATAACCAAGTTCGTACTGGTAAATATCATAGAAAATCGATTTTTATTTCAACTCTTTAATAAAAAGTTTCACTACCCGATACCTGCTTTAAATACAATATTAACAATATTTATGTTCAGGCTAGATAAAAATCTGTCCAAATGGTATCAGAAATAAGTACGCTATAATATAATATAACACACAAAATTCGAATTATAAATATTATTTTGATAAAATAATTATTCATGATAAAATAAGAATTAAGTTAAATATTAATTACTAAACGCTCAATGTAACTCTAATCGATGTCCACCAGTGTCACCTAAAAGTATGCTTACAGCTGAGCATACAACTGTACTCGTCCACCAACACTCTTACGTACAATTCAAATTTGTGTATATATGCATGCATAAGTAAAGGTGAGCTTTAAAAATTCTGCACTTACCTTTTCTTCTGATGGCTGTCAAAGGCGATATTAACCGGCACATCCAATTCCAGATCCTCAACATCATCGATAGCTTTGGCAATCGTTTGGAACTTGCGTGCGGAACAACGATTGCCTCCGTTGCCAACCCCGAACCTACTCTCCGCTAAACTATTAGTTAACACTCCGTCAAAGGCGTCTGCGGCAGTGGCAATTTCCGCACTAACAAAATCACCCGACAGTGCTGCGCTCACAACGAGCAGGAGGAAAATGGGTCGTGTCACTACAACCCGTGGGGTGTACGCAGTTCTAACTGACGGCATTTTGGACGGATACGACCTTCGTAATTTCAGTGCGAATGTTCAAATTAGTGCAATGCTTCGTTCGCAAGTGTAATTTATGCGCTTTGTGAATCGGTAAAATTGCATTTAGTCACTGGTTGTACAAAAAGGCAGATTAAAAAAAATCGAATTGTTCCGCATCAACAAGCAAAAAAGGCAAGTTTCTGCCGGATTAGGACAGCCAATTTCAAGCCCAGCATTTGTCGTCAATTAGATTTGTCAAACATAGTGTGTGTGTGTGTGTGAGTACGTGTGAGTGTGCCAATCGCTTTTAATTGCCAACAATTGATTGGGCGGCTGTCAAATGGTGGCATTGTCCAGTTTTTGACAACTTCTTTTGTTAGCATTGAATTGCTGCCAATCAGCGAAAATCGAATGCATTTCCACAAGCTCCCTCTGTTACTCTTGGCTCTTTTAAAATCAAGCTTTGAAACGTTTTGGTTTTTTTTTTTTATTCTAGAAAGTGGGCAACTGATGATAATTCCCCGAATTGTTAGATTAACTAATTGGCTCCACATGCAAATTGGCTTCCGAAATCCGAATTGCTCGAAATATTTAATTGGCCCTTTTACGTTTTAACTGGCAAATGGCAAACTTTCCTGCAGCGAGCAGAGAGGCAGAACGATATCAAAAAAACAAAAAAACGGTATAATGAAAAAACAGAAAAAAGTGTGAGAGCGGAATACCAATCTGCAGTTCCACAAACTGAGCAAGCTCAATTCGAAATTCGATTTGAATTAATTTACTAAACTTGCGAGCAATAAATTTTCCACTGAATTTAAAAGTTTTTAACAAATTTGATGCGATCCACTAGGGCTCTGTGCTGCGTGCACTTGCAATCGTTGATTATTAATACAGTCTGTACATAACAACGTGCACTTGTAAAGGGTGTCCGGTGCCAGAATTAGCTTTTAAATTTAAAGTGTTCGCAACGGCTGAGTGTATGAGGGGTGGGCACCACGTTAGCTTAGTCAGGGCCGTAGAGAGCATATCCGGGCCCCGGGGGAAAATTGCAAATGCGGACCCTTTCCAAATATGTCTAATTCATATAATTCGAATTACTCTCGAGTCCGGGCCCGGGGTATAAAGTCCCCGATCCCCCTCCCTCTCGTCGGGGCTGAGCTTAGTTATTGCTCCGGGTCATTTAGTCAAGGGACGGGTAAACAACGCGCTTTAGCAATCGAAGCGTATTTCTAGCCCAATGATTCGTGTGCAATTCGTTCAAGTTACAATATTCGACGCTTATATACCACAAGTGAAGATTTCATTCGAAAAGCGTGTGAAAGTTCTCGGCAACAAGCCGACGGCCGGGGCTAAGCTGAATATCGAGAACAAACACAAATATAGTACTCGTCAGTCCGTGCGTAAGAAGCGAGGCTTCCAAAACCTATTGTTCATGAAATATAAAAGCTTCGCGTCTTGAAAATTCAAATCGTTCAAGCGCTGGCGCCTAACAATTACAATTTGCGTATAAAAAGTTCTGCGAGGTAATATTGGGGCAATTTCGTACGGTAAACACCATCTTTTAGAGTGATGAAGCCCATTTTTGTTTAAATGGAAGTGTAAATAAGCAAAATTGCCGTTATTGGTCACCTAATGGTGACCTAAACCCACTATTAAAATATCAAAAGTCTCTTCAAAGAGACTACCTTGTCAAGAAGTGGAATAATTGGACGATATTTTTCTGAACATCGTCGAGGGCAAGCAATTTCTGTAGGCGTTGTATGTTATCGGCGCTTCTTGAACGAATATTTTTGGCCAATAATGGGAAAACATCTTTCCCACACCCATGGCTTCAGCAAGACGGCTTCACGCCGCACACGGCCAAAGACACAATGCCGATATTGCGTGATTTCTTTCCCTAAGAACTTTTTCCTGTACCTCAGAAGTAAAGTCTATGAAACCAAGCGACCATCTCTAGCGAGTGGCACGGAGTACGGAGACCAGATTCCAAAAGTATATCCGACATAACGGCCAACATTTAGAGGAAACAATTGAAAAAAAGTTCCAATTGTCTTCTTTACAATAGTTTTTAAAATAAACTTTTATAACCACTAATTTTTTTTTAATTTATCTCTTAATTAATAATACTACTACCAGACACCCTATACATATGTAGATATGTAGATAACTTTTGTAAAGGAGGGTTATTTGCTTCATTTGGAACAATAATTTAATCAAAATGTATCTGTATTTGAAATTTGATTTGAAGGCAATTCATACTTCTAAGAGAATTATGAAACTAATTTCCTAAACATTAATTTTTTTTTTCAAATTGAAATAATTTCACTCAAGCTCAAAAAATGTATTTTACTTGCACTTAAATAGTTTAAGAGATATCAACTATTTAATACATATGCAATTAAAATAACAATACTGAAATAATGGACAATTAAGATAAGCTCCTTGTCTAAGCAGCGGCGCACCTGAAGCTCAGACAAACGTCCAACGAAGGAAGTGTTCGCCAAATGTAGTGCAAAAAGAGTATAATTATTTATTAATTATTGAAAAGTATTTGAATCTGAACTGAGAAATTTACTTTTTAATCGAGAACATTGAGATGTTGTACTCTTCAAAATGTGTTCAGAACTAAAATATAATAATAGACACAAGTCTTGCAAGGCAAAGCAAATGGAACTGCTGAGCAGACTAATGGCGAACATCGGTGGATCAACCCACAGTAAAATAAGGCTGATCATGGCCATCACAAACACAATACTCCTGTACAGCTCCGAAATATGGGGAGATGCGCTAAACTGTAAAACCAAGCGCAAAGCACTGGAGGCTGTACAACGAACAGCGACACTCAGAGTAGCTTCCGCCAACCGCACTTTTTCAGGAGTAGTTTCTGTTATCAACGGGGAGATACCTATCGACCTCATGGCCCGGAAACGAGTGGATCCGTGGAATTGTAGGGAAAAACACGACACCACTAACGCCGCTTAACGGAAATGCCAAACCATGCAGCGGTGGCAAAGCCGATGCGATACTAAATCGAGTGGCAGATGGACGCTGTAATGGGTAAATGGGTTCAAAGGAATTTCGGGGAAGGGGGCTATTTCATGAGTCAGTTATTCTCAAAACACGGACACTCCCGGAAATACCTATACCGCGGCCGCTGTAGCCGAATGGCTTGGCGCGTGACTACCATTCGGAATTCAAAGAGAATGTAGGTTCAAATCTCGGTGAAAGACTAAAATTAAGTGAAACACTTTTCTAATAGCGGCAGGCAGTGGCAAGCCCCCCAGTATATTTCTGCCATGAAAGAGCTCCTCTTAAAAAAAAACATCGGCCATTCGGAGTCGGCTTGAAACTGTAGGTCCCTCCATTTGTGGAACAACATCAAGACGCACACCACAAATAGGAGGAGGAGCTCGGCCAAACACCCAAAAAGGGTGTACGCACCAATTATACATATATATATACGCTTCCCATAGATATTGCAACTTTTTTCATGCTATCCAAATCGACTTTAAAATCGTACAAAAATGTGGCTGAGTATTGTAGTATTTTTAACTAAACTAACGTCCACAATAAATATTTGTCCATGCATCCATGTGCAATTGCGTGAAATTTGTGCAGGGTTAAGGCGGTTTGGCTAACTGTGATAGTTGGCAAAAACTAAAAATTGTGCGAAGTAAAGTCTGCTCTTTACTAATAATAAAAATTCAACATTCTTGTATAAAGCAAAAAAAAAAAAAAATTACGTACAAGTACAGTTCTGCTCCTAAAAAGTAAGTATTACAAGGAACATTTTTTAAATATTTGAATGGCTACATTCAAACTAAAATGGATGATCAAGTTACAATCTCAAACTTTAAAAAACAAGTTTGAAATGCGTAATTCGTAAAAACTGCAAAACTGCAAAACTATTGTATCAACCATGAAATTGACGAGCATCAGCGCCATTCCAAACAGAGAATGGAATATAAGCAAAGAGTAAGCGTCGGTAAATAGAACCATTTAGAGTCCATTAAAGTTATTTGTCCAACACAATGCAGCGTTCCTTCAGCTCTTCCTCACTTAACGCAACATAAAATATTCCTGATTTCAAGCCAACAGCGGTGGCATAGTTGTAACATCTGCTCTGATTCCTGCATTGGCTTTGCTCCTGAGGCGAATAGGTTGATGAGTTGGTAAGCCTTCTTCCCCACACCTCATCCTACAAGGTGGCAACCCTTTGCTCCTTGGGGCGTGTAGGGTGAGTCTACTGCTCATTGTGTGCCTTCAATGGATGTAATTGTGTAAACGCATACGAACATACATAAATGAAATCATACCTACATACATATGTATATAATCACATACATGGCTGGTGCATGCATGTTTTTCGCCATAGAAACCAGTTTTTGAATCGTCAAACATGCATTCGCTAACACTTGTACTACTGATTCACTTGCTAACATCAGCCCCACCACACTCCGCCGTTTCCTCCTGAAAAATGTGTTCGTTTTTGCGTCAATGCAGCCAAAAACTTTTCAAAAAATCCAATTCGTGAAAAAGTTGCATCCGCTTCTGGCTTTTAGCGTTTCCACAGGCTACACATACTCGTTCACATGAGTGTACATACATACACAGATATGTGCCCATGCACATATGATTTTGCCCGCGGTAATGTTTTAATGTACGACTATGTGTGCTTATGTAATTGATAATGGAAATTACCAAAATTTTTTAATGGCGTAGTGTCGTTGCTGATGCGTTAAATTTGGGGTTTTTCTTTTCAAATCACTGAAAAAAGTTGTTTGCCCTAATGCTTGCTAAAACAAAGATATATTCACATGCCCTGCAGGCAAAATGTGAACACGTACAACGAATTACTAATCCACAACTGGTTTTTCAAAATAAACTGAAAAATATTATCGCTCGAAAGAAGCTACTGAACTTTAAATATTTTCGTATTTTGTAATTTAGCTTAAAATACAATATTTGATTTTCTTATGTGCGCAACAGGATGAGCAAGTTTCTTGATGCTACACTAAATTCTAAATTTTTTTCTATGGCTATAAAGATGAGAAAATAATTCTTTATTTATTTTTTACCTAATATTTACCCGTGCCTCCAACGCTTTGAAAATTACCATTGAATTCCCATGGGACATATGACTTTTCTGTAAATATGGCACAAAATGCTTACAGATCAATATTTTTTAATGTCCTCCTTTAATTTATCTTCACAAATATCCAAGAAAACTAAACCAAAAATAAAAAAAAACCAGATAAATATTTTCTTTTTTTAATCTCTAAAATGTGTTCAACTTTGGGGGCTTTCATTTTCTTTATTAAATAAAGCATAATTTTGTTGGTGATTGTGAAGAGAAATTAAAAGAGGAGATTAAATAATATCAATCTGTAAATATTTCATGCCATATTAAGGAAAAATACATACTTCACGAGGGAATTTTCAAAACTTTGTTGGCACAGGCACTCATTAAAAAAATTTAAGCTGTTCCACTAAAAAACTAGAAAGAGTACCAGAGTTTTTCTAATAACTTGAAAGCGCTTCAATTATACATTGATACTTATTGACAATCTCCATAATAACCAAGGAATATATACCAACGCTTCTTCAAACCTCCAAAAAAAAATGTTTAGGCATAGGAATTGTCTTTAGAATTGACTTGTTTCTGCACAGTTCCCTTCGTGGCTTCAGTAATCTCGAAAAGGTTTCCACGAAGTGATAATTTAGAACTTCGGAATAGAAAAAAGTCACATATATTTTTAGCAAAATAAAAACAAAAAAATAATTGGCGCGTACGCTTCAGATAGGTGTTTTACCGAGCTCCTCCTCCTAATTGAGCTGTGTGTCTGGATGTTGTTCCACAAATGGAGGTACCTACTGATTTAAATCGACTCTGAACAGCAAATGGTTTTTATGAGGAGCTTTTTTATAGCAGAAATACACCAAGAGCTCTGCACAATTAGAAAAAACGTTTGCAAAATCGTCACATACAAACAAAATGTGTAATGAAGAAACCACGTTTTGTTTTGCTACAATTGTGGACTCTTACAAAGAATATTCTGCCTCAAATGCTTCAATACGCTCCCAAACAGCCAAGAAAACTTTGATTGTGAATCTTTGTCGGATATCGTTAGCATTTATAACAGGCATGCACTAATATTCACTATCCTTTTGTTCACGGAATGCTCCTTTTTTCAGTTTCTAAAAACCCACCGCGCGAAAACCAGTATATTAATATATATAAATCTTGTATTTTATGTAGATAGTCCACCATATGCCAGAAGCATGAATATACAAATTTGCCATTTCTGAGTTAGTGAGTTGAACTGATTAACCCTTTGATGTTCTATGTACCATATGTACAAACACAACCACAACAACTTTTTTATCAGACAAGAAACCTTCTAATTGTCTTTAATTTTGACTCAATCATCTTTTTGGCATACGGAGGACGATGAGCAAATATTTTTTTCAGCGTCTTCAGATGGCATTTCTTAAGTTTTGCGTATTTCGACATTACAATCCCACTCTAGGGCTGCCCCAACAAAATTAAAAGAGGATAAGGTTTCAGTTCCAAATCGATAGCAGAAATCTTTAACAAGAACGAGGGTTTTCAAGTGTCAACAAATCGAGGATAGAAGAAAAGTCACAATGAAAAGTTGATGCGTTGAAACCTCTTCTCATAATGAAATGTAATTGTGTATGTGCGTATGTAGAGTTCGACTGCAAAAAATTCCAGAACTGCTAAGATAAATTGCTGCAAAGCACATATTTTGCACTAAAAATTACGTCGACGTTAGTGTCTGTGACGACGAAGTCGACGAATGCATGGATTATAGAGGAATCACTTCGCACAACCGCTAAACGGTAGCAGTAGCAGACGACGAAGTTGAAACCGATGATCCCAGTCGTGGACGATGGAGTAGTCGTAACACCATCCGACCTTAAAGAGGTCCGAAGAGGTTTGCATCAGATGAAAGCATGCCGAACGACTGGAACCTAAGCGTACTCTGCTCAATCCTCAAGAAGTCTTATTAACGTCGCATACGAGACCTTATCAAGCGTATTATGTGAGAGACTGAAGCCCATCGTCAAAGAACTAATTGGACCTTATCAGTGCGGCTTCAGGCCTGGTAAGTCTAGTAGATCTTCACAATACGCCAAATACTGGAGAAACCCCACGAACGAGAAATCGACACACACTACCTTTTTGCCGATTTCAAAGCTGTTTTCGATAGCACAAACAGGAACGGCCACTATGCCGCTATGCCTGACTTTGGTATCCCCACAAAACTTATACGGCTGTGTAAAATGTCGTTGAGATCGGAAAGGACCTCTCCGAGCCGCTCGATATCAAGCGGGGTTTTAGAAAAGGCGATTCCCTTTCGTGTAATTTCTTTAATCTTCTATTGGAAACAATTATACGGGCTCCTAGTTAAACCGCTTTGGACTATCTTCTACAAAAGTGTCATGCTATTGGCGTATGCTGACGATATTGGTATGGTTCTGAACA
This sequence comes from Anastrepha ludens, assembly GCF_028408465.1. NCBI lineage: Eukaryota > Metazoa > Arthropoda > Insecta > Diptera > Tephritidae > Anastrepha > Anastrepha ludens. The sequence goes on from NC_071502.1 coordinate 78,797,860, forward strand.
ACCACGTCGTATGTTCAGAGTACTCCAGTCTGCAGAAAAAGTGGGTCTTGCAGTGAACGAGAAGAAAACGAAATAGCTGCTGTCAACAGCACGTAACTGTTGGCAACCAAGAATTTGAGGTTGTGAAGGACTTTGTTTATCCAGGAACCAATGTTAAAGCCAGAACTACATCAGCCTAAAGATTAAACGAAATATAACTCTTGCCAACAGGTGTTACTTTGTGCCCAGTAGGCAATTGAGAAGTAGATCCCTCTCTCGAAAACGAAAACAAGGATGTACAAAAGCCTAATTATCCCTGTCCTTGTAAATAATTATATGGCGCAGAAGCTTGTACGATGACGACGACTGATGAGAAAGCACTGGGAACGTGCGAGACAAAAATTCTCCGACAATTCTTTGGTCGTCTTCGCGGAGGCGAGAATGAATTCCGTATCCTATGGAACAGCGACCTGTATGAGATTTACCGAGATGTCGACATAATGAAGCGTACGAGTATTAAAATACCGCTGCTGCGCTGGCTTGGCTAACAAGCATTAAATGAATCCTTGCTTCTGCAAAAAAGACCGGTAAATAGCACCGGTGTAGGAACACTCGATTTCCGAGTTGGGCATACACGTACTTGTATATTTGTCTCTAGGTGTGTACGTGGATATATAAAGTATGTGGAGTTTTGCCATAACTGCACATTTTCTGATGCGATTTGAGCGTAATTTTTGACTGTCTCGCCAGTTTTATTATATACCTATATTTTTTCTTTTTTTCATTTCCATTTAGTTAAGTTGGTTGATTTCATTGAAAAAGTTTTAAATGGGAATTATTGCATAAAATTTAGTTTTGAGAGCATTAAGCAGAGAGTTTGGTTTTTTTAATCAGGATAAAGCACACTTATGTTTGACACTGAGTCCGATTTACAATCACATTCATGCTTATTTCTGGATCAATAAATATTTGGGTAGGGGAAATGGACAATTAGGAAATTAAGATTAGTCTTCCGTTTGAACTATGGTGAAAAAAATTAGCGCTAATGGAGTATGAGGGGGTAACCGTTCTTAGAAAATACATTTCCATAATATTTAATGTTCCATGTCTGCTGAATGGGGACTTTGTTTTTGGTATAAAGGCAGTTTTTAAACAAATAGCGTATATTTTTTAAGCGTCTAGCATACGCACTTGCAATAAGAAGCAGGATTGCGAAGGAATTTTAAACAGATTCGTAGCACATAAACCAGAGTGCTTATCCAAATAAATTACCATATAATAAATGAGCCGCATTTATTGCCTGCCTTATGACAGATTCAAAAAGTTCTAATGAGGCACCAAGAGGTTTCGAATTTCAGAAGTTTCACGGGTACTTAATCCGTCTTTGCTATGATGGAATCCACAAACCAATTGATCACCGGCAGCTACTGTCCAATATTTCCTCCGATGAACAGGAATTCTTTCGAGAATTAGATGGGCGTTCCTGTAATCGGTTCTTGTTTGGAACCCTGATATTAATACGACTTATCAGGGGAAAATACCCTTGGCTTTCCAAAACAGGATGGGAATTCTATAACGTCTTTCACAAATTTGAAAAGGAAAATTACTTATAGATTTCGAATTCACATTAAGCCTGATTGCACTGGTTTTAAACTCCTTTAGCAATTAGAACAGAATTTTGAGTAACTCCAACTCAACTGAATTTTTGGTACTCTAAGGCGGCTTCATATACATAACTATAATTTCGACGCCTGTGAAACTCGCAGATAGAGGTACTATTTATACAGATGCCCCATGCAGCTGTATTTTAAGATTCTAGTTGTGGAACAAATAGGAGGAGGAGCTCAGCCAAACACCCACAAAGGGTGTACGCGCCAATTATATATATATATTAGAGGCATGTCTCATGCAGTTTCTGAAGAAGTGCCTGTAAAACGAAGTACTGTGAGGCCGAATGCAATTACTGTGTAGTTCATTTTGACGGCTATACCGAGCATTGTAGATAGCAGAGCGCCCTGTTTCACTAAACCCTTTAAAAAAAGAAAAGATTATGCTGTTCAAAATGAAAAGAGAAGGCAATTTTCGGCTAGCTTTTGTGCTTTTTTTAGGCACAAAACTTTAGTTGTCGATGATCGTGAAATATATTCATTAGTCCAATGTTCTATTTAGATCTAAAGACTTATTATGATATGAAAAGGCTTGAGTAACGGCCTGTTATCAAAGGAATATTGTAACTACTGGCATGGCTTCAGACGGCCAATATCTATTCGGAATCTGGTTTGTGTTGCACTTTATATTGCATCGGAACACGAAATGAGTACTTGCCATTATTTATGTGAATGTCCTGCATTTGTTCAAGTCAGATACATATGATTTGGTGAAATAATCATTAGGGATTTCGGTATCATGAATTGACTCAGCGGATCTTATTCACTGGTTGAGCTTCGGAAACTTGCTTTGCCGGCAAACAGGAGCCTATAGCCTAAATAGGTTGTCTTAACATTTTGTGTTTTTTTTTTGTTTGTTCACAATTAACTTATTCATCCACGTAATTTCCATCATGAACAACGCAATCGTTCCAGCGCCACTCTAACATATCAATACCACTTTTGTAGAACGATTTATAGTTTGATTCAAAGTATACAGACCTCAGTTTCAGCGATATTTTTTTCATTCGAGCGAAATTTCTTACCAGTGAATATTTTTTTAAGTCTGCGAACAGCCCAGGTAGCCAAATCTGGTGAATACGGTGGATATGGCAGCAGTTCGAAGTTCAATTCATGTATAAGGTTTTTCCATTTTGCAGATATATGTTGGAAGGAGTGTTTCTTGTTTGTATTTCGAAAACTTTAGGTTGATTAGGAGCCAACGAATATTGTGCATGTAAGGTGTAGAAAATGTGATGTTGATTCAGAGCTCTTGAGCAATATTTATAGTCTATAGTAGGCGGATATTTTTTGGCTTGGCGCTTTCTTTTGAACTTATTTTTATAAGACTTTTTTAGGGTGATCCGTCTGGGTAGATAAACTTTGAAATCATAATTCCAGAGAGATATGAAACTCGTCCTGTCAGTTGAGAGAGTGCGGCTTGCATTAGAACATCGATAATTGAAATTGTTTGGATAGGGAAAAAGGCATACTTCATTTTAAAATAATTTGCAGAGTAATTGCCAAGCAAAGCTTGATTATTAATGTTGTGAAGTAGGAAACACTTTGTGAAAAATATATTACAAAACTCAAATTTTATTGATGGCTTTTATTAGGAGACTAACTACACGTAAAAAAAGGCGGACCCTTGAACAAATCCATACTTTTATGTCCAAAAGTTGTTATATTCTTCAGATTATGTGGTCACATCTTAACAAATTCTTTTACCGCAAGGCATGTGCACAAGTATAACGGCGAGCTATAACCTCTTGTTAAGTTAACCACAAGTTGGTGCAGGCGATATTTTTTTGGTAGATTGTCTGCAGCTCCCGGAGCATATGTGCATATACTTAGTCTTGCCATAAATTCAAATTTTTCAATACATACCGGAAGAACAAATTCGCAGAAAAAAGATACGATTTTTGTGCTTTTGTTTGTATGCATTCTACTCATAAATTTTTCTTACTTGCGTGGCAAATTTCGCTTGTTAACAATGGAGTGGAGAGCTAATGAAATTCGCATTGCAGGGATTGCATTATCAAAGGGTGCTAAAAGCGCAAGTGAGATTAGCGAATTGCTGAAAAAACTTAATATTTCAATTTACTGCACCATCAATCGTTTTTCCCAAATGTCTGAAGTGCAACACATAAAAAGAAGTGATTGCCCTAGCGTGGTTTGAACCAGTGCAGCCATAAAAGCCGTTCGGGAAAGAATTCGCAAAAATCCCATTAGAAAGCAGAAAATCATGTCCAGGGAAATGAATGCATCGACCGGATCCATGTCAAGACTAATTAGAAATGATCTCTACATGAAAGGCCTCCGTCGCTCAACTGGTCATATTTTGAGTCTTCGTCTGGCGTCTTCGGTGGCACACGGTCAACGTTCATGAAAATATTATTTTCACAGATGAGAAAATGTTCACTGTTGAAGAAGTTTTTAATAAGCAAAACCACAAAATCTCTGGGGGGGGGGGGAGAGAATTGTAAAGGCATTACATCTCTTCATTTCTGCAAAAAAAAGGGTTAAGACCGGAGCAAAGGTGTACCAGAAGGATATCTTAGAAGGCGTGGTGAAGCAGTTGAACAGTACTCTCTTCGATAGAGAGCGTTGGACCTTTCACCAAGATTCCGCTCCGGCCCATAAGGCGAAAACCACCCAGCAGTGACCACCTGTCGAAGGCCTCACAGAAATTTGGCGAGTATATATACATAACAACCAATCTCACAAAAAAATATCATAAAAGTAATATAAAATATTGTTTTTCGATTTTTTCTTAGATTTTCGTTTTATGGGGGCTTTTTGGGGTTCTATAAAAAATAGTTAATACAAAAAAAATTAATTATTTCATAATTGGTTGTTATCCCTGACCAATTATGAAGAGAAACTGAGTTATCCGGTTAAAATATATTCATTTTCCAGGTTTTTACATGAAATCTACGAAAAAGTATTTTTTTCCCATGCAAAATACATGGGATATTTCAAAGCTCCGGCGGCACCATTAAATATGGTCTGATTAAAAAAAAAAAAAATACGGGTCTTTTTATTTTTCATTCTTTACTATTTTGGGGGGCGGCAGCATACAAATTTTTTTTGGACCACCCTAATATATATATATATATAATTGCCGCGTACGCCCCTTTTGGGTGTTTGACCGAGCTCCTCCTCCTATTTGTGGTGTTCGTTTTGATGTTGTTCCACAAATGGAGGAACCTACAGTTTCAAGCCGACTCCGAACGGCAGATATTTTTATGAGGTGCTTTTTCATGGCAGAAATACACTCGGAAGTTTGCCACTGCCTGCCGAGGGACGACCGCTATTAGAAAAAAACTTTTTCTTCATTTTGGTGTTTCACCGAGATTCGAACCTATGTTCTCTCTGAATTCCGAATGGTAGTCACACACCAAACCATTCGCCTACGCCAACTTCACTAAAAAAAGTATTATAACTCCATATCTATAACGGACTTAACTTGTAACAGAACTTGAGGCAGGCCTAAGTATGTAAAGGGTGTTTTTTTTAGAGGTTAGGTTTTCAAGATAAAATAAAACGTATATAATTTAATGTTATGGCCAAGAATTTAACTTTATTATAAAGTTGTTTTAAAAATGATTTCGGGCAAGTGGCCGCCGCGGCTGGCTCGAATAAATTCCAGCCGAGAGGCCCAATTTTCGACCACTTTTTGCAGCAATTGGGGCCGTATGTCAGCAATAACGCGCCGAATATTCTCTTCCAAGACGTCAATCGTCTCGGGCTTATCTGCGTAGACAAGCGACTTCACATAGCCCCACAAGAAATAGTCCAGTGGTGTTATATCGCACGATCTTGGAGGCCACGCCACAGGTCCACGGCGCGAGATAATGCGCTCACCAAAAGTTTCCTTCAATAAATCGGTTGTTGCGTTGGCTGTATGGCATGTAGCGCCGTCTTGTTGGAACCAAAGGTCGTCCACATCAACATCGTCCAATTCAGGCACGAAAAAGTCATTAATCATGGCTCTATAGCGCTCTCCATTGACTGTAACATTATGGCCGGCTTCATTGTTAAAGAAATATGGATTCACTCTGCCCATAGAGCACACCAAACAGCGACTTTTTGAGGATGTAACGGCGTCTCAGCAATGGCTTGTGGATTATGTTCACTCCAAATGCGACAATTTTGCTTATTGACATACCCATTCAACCAAAAGTGAGCTTCATCGCTGAACAAAATTTTCTTGTGAAAATCGGGATCGGTGGCCATCTCGTTTTGGGCCCAAATTTGCACGATTTGCAAACGTTGTTCAGGTGTAAGTCTATTCATTATGAAATGGCAAACCAAACTGAGCATAAATCAAGTGACAGCTGTCAAAAAGACCATCTACGAAAAAAGTAGTGCCAACTTGAAAACCTAACCCTTAAAAAACACCCTTTACGATCGCATCGATTTTCTTGATACTTTTTTATTTTAATTATTATTATTGCCTACAAATAATCTGTGTTTATGTTTTTAGCTAGCTATATTTCGATATAACGGTAAGTAATTTCACTGTTTTCAAGCTTTGGTAATGGAAGTACTCGTTTTGATAGTGAGAAACATGACTGAGCTGCAGCTATTACTGATTATTTTATTTTATTCCAAAGTTCAGCTCGTAACTATAAGCCACACTATAGATGAACACCTTGACTTGGGTAGGCTAAAACACATTTTCCAATTGGTGGTATATTTTATGCTGGCAAGCATTCAATTGGCGTTTAAACCCATGGTCAAGGTGATAATATTCTTTTGAAGAGCGCAAACTCCTGAAGAACACGTCGCTCAAATAAAACGTGTGTTTCACAAGAATTTTTAAAGCATGTCAATAAACTGGCAGAAGAATTGGCAGACTACGTACCACCTGGCTGCGCTCAACAGAAACTGAAATGAAGTCTATTGTATTGTCGTGGAACGAACTAACATCACAAGCACAAAACTGTGTCCGTTAGCGAAGGGGAGTGGTTGACGCCCTATGCTTCAAATAGGAGTTAGAAGATCAGATATACACAAATAGTAAAAGGCTGTATCCATTTACAACAAATACAAAATTGGTGGTGATGCAATGCTTAGGTATACTATAGCAAAAAGGTAGCGTTTGACATTTTTTTATAAAACGGTTGATGTTATGGCGCTGGTAACATTCAGTTACTGCAACAAGAACTCCGTATTCAGAACAACTGATGATCGTAATTTCTTTTATAACGTAATGGTTGAATCTCTTGGAACACCAAATATTGTAGAGACAATGAGTAGCCCACAATTTATTATAGAAAAATGTTTCTACCAGATCTTTTTGTAAATCTCTTTTTTTGTGGTTAGTACTAATTTTCTTAGTTTACATATTCTTTTAATTAATTTTTTTTTTTTCAGTACTGCGTTTGTTTGACTTACGAGGTTCCGATAGCAAAGCGATTTTGATACTTCAGAAAACATAAACACCAAATTGACGTTATATCCGCGCAGGTTGTAGATAAATGTTGCAGAAAAACGCGTTTCCCATGTGTTGATTGCCTGAATTTTGGATGCATTAAACAGTCAAGACAATTTCAATACTGCCTTCACTGCGTTGAAAATTAACAAATCAATAATAATAATAATTATTTATATAAAATTAAAAATATAAAATACGCAACCGGCAGCTTTTACCTTATTTGTTCATATTTTATACTATGGTCTGGCCATTCCATGCGTGGTACGAATTAGTTTATGCAAGGTGGTGCCCTCACAAGAATTAATATTTAAAACTAGGTTGCCACATGAATGTTGTTTGTACCATTATTTTGGCACCAGCTCAATATATTAATTGGGAAGTTGTTTAGTTGGTAGTCGAGAGAGACTCATTTTTACATCAGCGAATATTTAAAGATAACCGCCGTAACGTGCATAAACATGTATTTGTGTTCTTGTATAATTAAACTAAGGCAATTGTGTTTCAGCCATAAAGACTATGACGGTTAATGCAGATCCTTAAGTGATTCCATTATGCAGAAGTCATTCATCGGAGTACTACATTTACTTTAATCCGATTGTTTTCTATTTAGAGGAAATGTTTTATGTAGTTTATTACCTTTGGACCAACGGTCCATGCAGCTATTTGCTCTATTACTGGAAGTAATCCTACCAAGTCAAAAGTTGTTTTACATCTAAAGAAAGAATTTAGTCAGTCTGCCGCCACAGCCATTTATGATAGTGCGTGTGCCCAGTGCGGGCATGACAAACAAATGATATAAAAGGTTCAGAGGTGGCATAAAACTGTGGAAAAGCACCCATCAAATAGGAAAGGCCCATGAAATGGTGTCAGTGCCAATTGTTATTAATATTAATATTAATTGATTCGGTTTCAGTGCGAGATTTAATTCAGGAGCAATTGGTCGTTTGCCTAGGGGCGCACGATGGGGCGGTCATCTTAAATTTATATGGTGGGAGCAGCATTTCTATTTTCAGCCGCTTGCTACAAGGCACACGCTGTTTTGGACTAAGTGCTTATATAAAGATGCCACTTTCTTGCCTTGTCGATGATGAATTTGACCTTGTAGTTTTGTTTAAGATTGTACGGAGCCCACTGTCCATCCTTCTACGTCCGTATCCACCACCCCATCTGACGAAGACCAATTGACATTGAAATTTGAGAACGCAAATGGAACTGGATTAGCCATACGTTGCGCAAGCTAGCGACCGACATAAGTAGAATGGCCCAGAATTGGAACCCACAATGATGGCGCAGCAAGTGACGCCTAAAAGGAGCTTGGTGACGTAGCATTAATGAAGAATTTTCACAATTTGACGAATCTCTCGCATGGACACAAATTAAGACGTAAGTAAACAAACAGCGAGAAGTAAACACGATACGTTCAAAGATGGCGCGATAGGAACTAATAATATATATATATAATAATTATATATGTATATAATTGGCGCGTACACCCTTTTTGGGTGTTTGGCCGAGCTCCTAGTCGTATTTGTGGTATGCGCCTTGATGTCGTTCCACAAATGGAGGGACCTACAATTTCAGGCCGACTCCGAACGGCAGATATTTTTTATGAGGAGCTTTATCATGGCAGAAATACACTCGGAGGTTTGCCATTGCCTGCCGAGAGGCGACCGCTACTAGAAAAATGTTTTTCTTAATTTTGGTGTTTTCACCGAGGTTCGAACCGCCGTTCTCTCGGTGAATTCCGAATGATAGTCGCGCGCCAACCCATTCGGCTACGGCGGCCGCCTATAATAATTAATATTATATTATACAATAAAAAGAATCAAAAAGCGGTTTCTCGAAGAGATAGAATATTCTATTGGCAGATAGAATATCATATTACAGAGAGATAGAATCCTATTAACAATAATAGGCGAAATATTTGGGCTAAAAGAGCCCTAATGCGAGCTGATAATGCAACAAATAAGCAAAAAAAATTTTGGGTTCAAATTTCATGTGCGTTTTTTTTTTTAATTGTATGCAGCAGTTATTAGAGCCCCTGCTAAATGTTTTCATACCAAATGCCTTTTCTTAAATGTTTTTTAACTATCAGATTATATCAGAAAAAGGTTCTTTAGTCAAGTACTCGCATGTAATTAAGTGTATGCAGGTTTTCAAAGTAGATTGCTAGGTTCTGTGAACTGAGTATAGTCCATGCAATAATAATAAATACAAAAGAAGAGAACTAAAAACAAAACACAAAAAAAAATAAAAATAATAAAAATAGACTAGAATCCACTGATAGCCAAGCGATCACAAACGTTTTACGCGCCCAATTAGTTGCCACGAAACTCATGTAAAATACGTACATACAAATATCCATACATACATACGTACTAGGCATTGTACATATGTACATATAATTGGATGTAAATTTTTAAGGAAAGTGCCGCGAAGAGAATAAAATAATGTGGCGAATTGTTTAAGAAGGGACTACGCAATGAATTCGCACACACATAGCTATAAATAGGCAGATGCATATGTAAGTATGTACATTCACATATTCGCCAGAATAAGTTTCGCCACAAATATATACGCGGTAGGCACTTATTGCATTATATGTAATGCAAGAAACGAACAACAATATCCACCTGTGGCTGCTGCAACTTAAACTAATTAACCTCAATTACGTTGTCACACATGCAGCATTTGCCACATGTAAACGACGCCCCTGACAATCGGTGCGATAACAGTGTTTGTACTACAACAAACGCTGACTAACAAAAACAACGCCAACCCACCATCAAGAATAACTGTCACTTTATCACGAACCTAATGCTAGAGAGTATGTGCATGTATGTATGTGTGAACGCGGACACTTGGTCCAGTCAGCATCTATGTGTAAATGGTGCGAATGAATTGGCGAAAGTGCGGCTAATAGGCAGACATTATAACTTGACACGCACATACACACTCACAGACAAATAGTTGACTAAAAAAAATTCTAATCAATTAGTGGCAACAAATGCGTGGCTTATGTCTGTCTTCTATTTTGATGAAATCCTCATCGCTCGCATTTTGATTTTTGCTCTAAATACTTGTGATACAAACTTTTCCGCTAGACGTCAAATGTCTCACTTTCGGGTAGATGACACAGATTCCCCAACACTGACGGGGCGCTTAAAACATTGCACGCGCATACATAGCACCTTTCTGCACATTCACAGATTCACACGCGCCACAAAGTTTACCTTTCACCACTGCGCTGCTTGTATGCAGGCGTCAGTGTATACCTTTTCAATTTGACAGCTTAAAGTAAGTCACAAATGCATACGATTTTGTGATTGACTTTTATTCACTTTTTAATAAATATATGCGGCTTATGCGATTTTCGGATAGGCCAAAAGCAAAATGTCGCAAAACAACGGAAATCACAAAAACACGTTACACACACTTCCGACTCGTCAAAAATTCAGTTCGACTGACGCGTTTGTGACTGTGCGACTACGAGACAGCAGCAGCCAATCCGATTTGCGAGGCGACGGTACAACGATAAGACTATACGACGATGCGACAACAATACGAAATTGTCGACTAACTGTTCGCCTGAATTTGTCGAGTGACGAATGTCGAGTTCGCGCTGAGGGAAAACGTGCGACCAGTTGCTGTGAGCGGCACGTTGCATCTGTTTGCGTTCGAAATCTTTTTGATTTCTGCTCCTCGACGACGACGACGGCTACGACTACAACACCATCTACACCACCATCGCCATCGCCATCGCCGTCGCCAGCGCCAGCGCCAGCGCTGCGACATCAACAACGACGATGACGCCGGCGACGTTTATAGTCAGCACACAAACAAATATTCAAACAAACGATTAGAGTACGCATCCAGTCACACGCTGACAACGACACGAAAGTGGCACAGTGGCATGTTCCTTCGTATGCCATACACTAATAAAATATAAAGAAACTCATAAGGTAAGACCGACTACAAAGTTATTTTGTATCTTAGTACAGCCCGGCTACGAATTGCATACTCGGTCGAAACCTACTTGGAAATGCTCGGTATGGAAAGTCCCTCCGTACGGCAGATGGTTTTTATGAGACGATTTTTTATATCAAATATGCACTCAGAGGTACATACGTATGTCAGTGTCGACCGAGGATCGATTGTCATTAAGAAAAATATTTCTATAACTTGATGCTTGACGTTCGAATGGGTTTGTACATGATGACCATTCGGCAGGGCCCGGACTTGAAACCCATTGTAGCCATGAAACATTAAATGAAAGAAAAGGTTGCTTCAAATTGTGCTCGCCCATCGGTAACAATGGCAGATCTCCGAGTGTATATCTGACATGAAACAGATTATCATAAAAACAGGCTTCAATTCGGAGGCGGCATAAGACTGTAGATCCGTTACTTGGTGGAACAACATTACGACGCACACCGCTCGGCCAAACACGCACCAATGGCAATTTATATTTATTTATTTACTTATTTATTTATTTATTTATTTACTCGTTCAGTCTACAGAGGAGTGTTTTTACAGCCTATTTACCTGTAATTTATTGAATATTGAAAACGGCGTCATTTTTAACATATTTCAACTTAAAATAAAATCGATTATGCTGCAATATGTATTACATAATCTGTTTTTCCTTGCAATTGGCTCATTTTTAGCGTAGTTTGAAATGCTCACTGACCCTGCTTATTCTGCTTAGCCGAAAGTTACGTAAGTTGAGAAAGTTAGTTGGATCGGATTCATTTTTTATTGCTTACCAATGTGTTGTATTTAAACAATAAGGGCCAGTAATTTTTTCTATCCCACAAAGATTGCAGAGTTTTCATCTGGCAATATAGAATGGAAGATAACCTCGTCAGGGTAATTTACGCGTAGCGATTTTCAGAATAGTTTTTAATGCTTTCTATTTTGTTAGATTGTTCATCATAGTAAGGGTTTCTTATCAACGAACAACGCTAATATACTCGATGTACTTCTTTAAGTTTTACTCATTTAATTCCAGAAAAATTTATATCAACAATGTTATTAGGATACCATTCGGTTCCTCCTGAACTTTTGATTGTAAATATTTTAAATTGGAACTATTTTTGAAACTAAGAGCTTACCGATAGCCAATGGCTTACAAAAATTCATTTCAGACCACTTTCATTGTTATAAAGTTAAAAAAGAATTATACAATAATAATAATAATTACAATATTAATAATGTCGGATATGTACCACTGTGTGACTGAATAATTCAAGGAATACCATGTTGGCTACTTGTAGTAGTAGCAAAAACAGAGAAAAAACTTATAACAAAAGCGCAAACACTTGTACAGAATTGAAACACAAGTAGATCAGACAAAACAATAGACGAAGTCCCACACAAAGAGGAAGCAGAGGACCCGACAACAGCAAAATTGTCGTCAACTTTGACAGAGCAGCAACTGAAGCAAATGAAACATGCGACGACATACATACAGACCGACTTATATGACAAACGACGTTCGCTTCGCTGCTGGTGTTGCCGTGCCTGTGTTTATTGGCTTCGCGCACGAAAAAACAACGATGGATGGTAAAAATCAAAAGAACAATAACAATAATAATAAAAAAATGGCGAACGGCAACAATCGACAAAATCGAACAAATTCGGCAAAGTATAAAACAAATGAAAAAATAAGCACATCACCCATACATAAGTCCGTACACATATACATACATATGTATGTGTATGCGGTTTTTCTTTTATAAAAAGGAAAAACTTTAAATTATGCCGCAATCGGAAAATGTGAGCGCTGTGACAAAAGAGTCGTCGAGTAAAATGCCAAAAAAGAGAAAAGGAAGTTGCGAGTGAGGTCCGGCGACAAAGTCAGGAAAAAGGAAACAAATAGTATGTACGATATGAGTGTGAGTGTGTGAGTGCGTAAGTTTATGCGGTTTTTGCTTCTGGTAGATTTAGAAACATGTGTAAGCAAGTGTAAGTCAGTGTTACAACAGCGTCATCTGACGTTAGAAAAACTGAAAAACTGCCAAAATTACAAGGCAACAAAGATTGAGAAAGAAGTTAGCAAAACAAAACTAAAACAAAATCACTTAAACATTTTCTCAAATGTGAAGTTTTTTAAGCACATTTTTATTTCTTTACATATAAATTAAATATTACTTGTATAATTGTAGAATAATTACGTGCCCCTAGAGCAATTCCTATAAAATTTCCTATTCGACAACCAGGTAAACAAGGCGGAGATTAACAAATTATCGCCATCGAAGCCCAGAAAAACGTAAAAAATATATTTCATGTAAGAAAGTATGGAAAGAAATAAGTACATAAATATATTTATATGCTGTTCGAAGGTGTGTGTGTGTGCGTGTTTGAGAAAAGGATACACGAAAAGCCTTAATTCCGTGTGGATTGGAGTGTGGAGTTATTGTATATTAAATTTCTTACGGTCCTCTGCTGTTTTACCGTAGTTGTATGTACGAGTGGCACTGCTTTCATTTGCGATCATGTTCTCGAAGCTAAGTTAAATTTTCTTCTAATGGCATTTTAAGTAAGCTAAAAATTAAAGGTAACTTCTCAACATAAAATGAAGGATTCACAATATATCCTTGTGTCAAAAAAAAAAAAAAAAAAACTAGGGCGGCATATTTTCTACATGTTTAGATTTACTGTTCTTTATGAAACAAAGTTATAAAACACCCAAATATTTATTACTAAACTCTATTAGATCAAAATTCTAAATTTGTTCCAACCATAACGTGACATTTAAAAAATCTGAAAGATGTTTGCTTTATTGCCTGGCAAAACCAAATCCAACTTCGAATCACAGCTCAGCCTCTCCTCCAATAAATGTGACAATTCTTAAGTATCCCACAAAATTAATCACATATTACCATATTTGAGCTAAATAGATATTAAATATAATTAATAAGTGCGTACTCTTAGAGCCAAAGTGTTTAGAGTGGTGCGGTTATTTGAAAAAAAAATAGTATGAGTAATATAATTATAGTCAAAAATTAAATATTATCCTCCCATAAATATATATTAAAAAGTTAAGTAAATATTTATAGGTTATCTAGGTTACTTGATTTATAAAAAGTGAGAAAATAAAAATAAACGGGTACGTAGCCTGCGAAATTTGAAACCTTCACGTTATTTTTTTAACACATCTCGTACATATGTCAGTGAGCATAATAAAAAGCACGTTCAATGTTCTACAATAAAATAAAAAAAAAATAGTCATAAAGGAATAAAAATTATTTCAAAGCAGAGCAGCTAAATACAAATCACAATGGAGCAAATAAAAATATTCGCGGTAGTATTTGGCGAATGTGTCGATATGCGTAAACTGAGAAAACTGTAACGTCTCTTTTATATTACATTTTTGAAAATGACAGTCATAGTGGGTAAACTTAAAAGTTTCTGGATTCTACCCGTAGATGGAATTTGCCAGTTGTGTCATTTTGAAAATGAAAATTTGATATTTTAAGAGCAAAAAGGATTGACAGCTCAAAAATTTGTCAAGGAATTTAGTTTTAACATCGGCTTAAGAAAGTAAATGTTGTGGAAAATTTAAATTTCTCGTGAACATTTTCGGTGATAATATTTTCCGATTTTTAATCAATGTATGGATCGGCAGCCTCTACCTTTGGCAATGTAGCACCACACAAAACTACGGTGCTGACAAGTTGTTTGCAAAACCAAAGCAGGGCCATGTTAGTATCAGTGACGTATTCTGTGAAAGTCGTTGATCAATTTCTGTTACACTAGCAGACATCGACACTACTTCAAAGTAGAATAAACGTTGCGATAACTGGTTTCTTCGAATGCGATTATGCAGTTACACCCTAGGCTATTTTGAAGAACAAGAGAAGGCCGAAAATAGATTTTTCGAAGCAATTATTAAATTCAGCATATAATTCCGTTATAAAGCCATTTTTGTTGGATGGATTCCCGCACTGGATAGGATGGCATCGGTGGAGAAGCTAGAGAGAGTTAAAAGTCTGCACTCATTGGAATCAGCGGGGTGCTACGAACTACTCCTACTCTAGCGCTTAACGCATTGTTAAATGTGGTACCTGTACAAATCGCAGGCAAAACTGCCGGTGCACGTGCTACGCTCAGACTGAGGAAGGGTTACCGAAACACTGCAATGTGTTGCAAGCGAAGGTAGCTGCAATCAAAGAAGCAGCTGATTGGCTACTCAGGCTACGAGGGCCGCTCGTGCACTCGAAATTGATCATCGATTAATCTACCTCCTGGAGAGGTGAGTTTCACGTAAATGCAAGGAGGAGAGGTGCTAAAATTTAGGCATAATGGCTCTCATTCCTTTGCTATACTTACTAATATAGCAGCCCTTGATATTACAAACCTGATGAACTTCGTATTCAATCCTCCTTTACCGCCCCCTTCTCCTTCTGTCCTATTAGTACTCTCCACCTTACTTCCTTTGCAATGGTATCACAAAGGATGAATTTGATTTCTTCGTCCAAGTGCGTACACTCTTTGGGCAGCCATTTTAACCTGGCCTAACCTAGGTTCAGCGTCACCCAAAATAGATGTCGACCTATGAAGCACTTCTCATTAGTTACTTTTAAACCGGAGCCACTCGAAGAAATGATTCAATGGCTCTTCCATTTTCACTTGGTATTTCCTCTGTCTACTCTAAAATCTTCAATTCGTGAATCATCACTCTAATGAGATAAAAATGCATGTGGGTTGCATATGCAAGCGATCTCGTTAGCAACTAGCCGCTTAAAATGTCACGATTTATTAAATATGTATGAAAATTAGAGACACACATACATATATATATACAATATATACGTACATATGTGCATATATTTCATTAGAGCGTGGAGAACACGGAGTTATAGAAGACACAACACAAAATTTTGAAGACTTGTCTAATCACCAACCACTTGTCACCAACCACGCGAACGTGTAAGGTGATACCTTCGTGTTCATACATGATGATCAAAAAATAAAAATAAATAATTGCATCACAATGACTATCGCCTATTATTTCAAGATCTAAACATATTTCACCACAAAATCATAATACCTTCTTTAAATTTTTGCTCTGAAAGAAAGTTGCATACAACCGCACATACATATGCATGTATGTTTGTATTATTAATATGGGAGATACATGGGAAATGCTCGAGAATGGCATACATATTTTTCAACTTACATTTCAGCTTTTTCGACTGACTCCGATGTAGTTATGCAATGAAAAACCAATGGTATTTCCCAGTTAGTTATTGTATACACATATATTTACACATACTCGTGCACACATAAGACTATTTCAGTTTTTGCCCAATTAACATTTGGCTTGGTTAATTAGAACCGACTCTCGCTTTCAAGCATCACTTTCGATAATAGATAACAGCAAAAGTTCCAAGCTTTTCCAAGTACTTTTTAAAGAAAAACTTTCATTCGCTACTAAATGCCTATTGGAATCTCATCAGCATGACTTTGTTTGGGGTCCGTCAACTATTCCTTATTTAGCAGGATTTTCTAAATACTGGGTCCCATTTTTCAGTAGTGGGTTTCAGGTAGACAGCATCTACACTGACTTCTCCAAAGCTTTCTCATTATATTTTATTGCGGAAGTTGGAAAGTTTTTATTGGTATTCACTCGGCTTCTTCATCCTGGTTGAAACATTGTCTCTATAACACAATCTTATTTGTTGAAATCGAAGTTACAAATCTAATTAATTCATTGCATTGCACTAGGCAGTGGCCTGGGATCTCTTTTACTTGTTTTTTTATATATTAAATGACATTAACAGCTGTTTTAAATCATTGTGGATGATCTTAAACTATTTCACAGACTTACCTATGCAGCCGACAAACGTGCAGTTGTAGAAATAATTTATCTTTAAATATCAATACAAGTTTTCATATACCTCATTCATACAATTTATAATTTTTTAAGCCACCAGTTCACCTCAGTTCAAGGTTTGGTCGATATGGGTGTTGTGTTTGACTCTGAGTTCACTTTTGTTAATCGTATTTGTTATAGTAATTCAGTATTTCTGTGAAGATATCCGAAAGATTTAATGGATCTCAATAATACCCCTGGATCCTTAAGACCCTGAGTTCGATAATATGAAAACGTAAACTTATTCGTTTCGTTTATCAATCGCTTGATTTTGCAGAACCTTTAACTGCTTGTAATGCTCGTTGTTAGTTTAACAAAGTGAAAGCGATTGGAAATAGAAGAACTTATGTTTGTCTACGATTTGCTCTGTGGTTATATTGATGGACCCGATTTACTTAAACAGATATGTATCAATGTGCCCAACAAAGTCTTGCCTTTTCAAACTCCTTTCTATCTATTAAAGCAAACTATTTTTCTCTTGCAACGATCTGTAAAATCTCAAAACTAACTAACTAATATTAAGTTTTGAACTCAATGATCGCTATTTACATATATAAATATGTAAGTTATTTAATAATTTTGTTTATAGTTTAATTTCATTTACTCTCATTCTCGAAAGGAGATATACTCGTAAGGCAACCACTCGCTTTCATCGAGAATGAACTGGATTTCGAATTCTCAACGAGGGTAAAATACATTGGATAACGAAGCAGGGATTTGAAAATGAAATTCGTTTTCAAGCATTTTCGAATTCTTTACCTAATGTTTATTGGGTAACGTAACGTATTTATTTATTTCTGGAGCGTGATTGTGAGGCAAAAATAAAATTTTGTTTTGACTTGTGAATCGAATGCAGAAAGTGTAGAGTATCTTTACTTGATGACTGATGCCCTATCGCCTTTAGAAATTTAATACTAACTGTGCACGTTAGCCCATATGCCTATACATATTTGGCAAGCAGAGTATTTTATGGTTCGTAGAGTAGAAATAGAGTCCGAAAGTTTGCTTAGGTGTTTCTTCTATATATATCGGCAAATCTACACCAGTTCTTTCAAGATAATTAACTATAGCTACTAAATAACTAGACTGTCACTGCCACAGAAAAAATAATAATTAGCGTGAAACTTTCTTCTTTTTTGAGCCCAGCTACTTATAGCTTCTAACACGAGTGAGTATATTCATAGGTCCCTGTTATGAGTTACATTCGATCTTCGATATTCTTGTTGAGTTGGCAAACGTTTTTAATAGGCTATATAATATGGGCCAAGTATCTGAATGTTTCGAAACAAGTCTGATATATCCGCTCTTTAAAAAAGGCGATAGGAAATCTCCCTCCAATTATAGAGGTATCTCATTCATGAATTGTGTTGCAAAGATAATGATGGGCATTTTAAATGAGCGACTCACAAGCTGGGTAGAAAATAAAAATATTATAACAGAATTTCAAGCAGGTTTCAGAAAGCGACATTCAACTGTAGATAACATATATAACCTAGCAGCAATAGTCCATATTAAGTTCAGGGAGAAGAAAAAAGTGTACGCGTTTTTTGTGGACTTTAAAGCCGCTTTTGATACTGTCCCTAGACAACTATTGCTATACAAGCTTCATGAAATAGGAATCTCCACCAAAATGGCAAACTTTATTGAAAGTTATTACAGAAATACATGTTCGATAGTATGTTAAAAGTAGGAGATGAAATGAGTGAAAAATTCAAAATATCGTCAGGAGTAAAGCAAGGGTGCCTGCTTTCACCTTTGCTCTTTGCTCTTTACTTGAATGACCTGCACGACTGTTTGGAGGGGGGACTCTTTATAGATGAGTTAAATATCCGTTTGCTATTATATGCTGACGATATCGTCATATTAGCAGATGAGGTTAGTGCTCTTCAAAAAATGATAAGCAACTTAGAAAAATACTGCGAAAAGTGGAACATGCAAGTAAACTTATCTAAGTCAGCTATAATGATCTTTCGGAGAGGCGGTAGAATAGCAGAAAAAGAAAAGTGGTTTTTTCACGGCGAAGTTATACCAATAACGAAAGAATATAATTACTTGGGTGTAAAGCTCAGTTTCAAGCAACATATAGAAAATAGAAATGTTCTAGCGAAAAATAGCATAAATGCAACTTGGTGCACATTTCTTAGTAAAAATAAAATTAAGTTGTCGGCAAAATGGAAACTGTTTTTAGCGGTGACTAGAGCAATCCAGAGTTATGCTGCTCAGGTATGGGGAAACTCGTTGTTTGAAGAAGTAGACAAAATTCAACTTTATTTTTTAAAAAGGGTACTTCATCTCCCGAGTAATACGCCATCTTATTGCATTCTCTTGGAGACAAATGTTCCAAGTTTTCATTTGTATACACTGCAGCTTCACTTAAAATATATATTCAAAACGTTATTTAAATATGATGATAATAGATTGCCTCATATACTATCAAAAAAGATTTTAGAAAAACAGATATTTTGGGTTGAAGAAATTAGTAATCTAGCACAAAAGTTAAATATAACATGTAACTGGGGCACTTCAAATAAAAGAGAGTGGAATAGAAATATAATTTCAATAATAGAAAATCTTCATGATTCGAATATTCGAACTTTATGGGAAAGGGCACACCAAAGCACCCGATTATATAAGGAATTAGACCATAACAACGCCAGAAGCTATTTAAACGATAATACTAGAATCTATAAAATTATGTGGATTATGAAAGCCAGATGTGATTTAATATACTTGGGAAGCCAAAGGGATTTAAATTGCACTTTATGTAACTTAAATGAATTAGAAGACATCACACATTTTTTAGGAAAATGCCCGATACTTAAAAGAATTCGTCAAAGATTTTTTGGAAAATTTAGTTTAAACCGAGATGAAATCATAGACATTTTAAATGGTGTTGGCCCTTCTGGATATAATAATTTATTTAAGTTCATCACTGGTGCTTTAGAATATAGAAAATTAATTTTAAGCGAATTCAATATATAGTACCATAGTAACATATGTAAAATGTAAGATTTTTTTTTTTTTTTTCTTTTTTCTTCCGACAAACGACCTAGTGTCACTGTCGTACGTTCTAATGTTAATGATTAAAAATTAAATGTAATGAAATGTAAAAGTCGAACAATTAATAATAAATAATAAATAAATAAATAATAATAATATTCGTTGGTTGTCGAAGATCGAAAATCGAATGTCAATTTGGTATTATGAGCGGTGCAACCCTATCGAAATTTTCGATGTTTACCGAATTTAGAGTCGAATGCAACTTTGCTTTCGATTGAGTAGCGTATTGTGGGAAAACTTGTTAAAGTGTAAGTTGTTTGCGATTATTTATGGTTTTATAGTAACCAAATAATATATATATACAATACTAATTTTGTTAATTTTATGCAGGTCGAAAGTCGTGAGTACCAAACAACAATTAGAAAGGCAAGTCCACAATTCGCAAAAGGGATTTGCACCAAACTTCAAGCAGCAAAAAAATGGGAGGAATTTACAACGGAGCTGAATTGCTTGGGACCACCAGTGAGAACGGCAGCAAAATGGGTTAAGCTTAATAATGGTTTTTTTTTGTGATGTTTATAGAAATACATTTTTGTTTTCCCTTGGAGGGTATGGGCTGAAATACGTAGAGGAACTGAAATACATATTTTTTTCAAATGACGAATAATTGAATAAAGAAAATTTATAACAAAAATAAAACAGAAACTGTGGCGTAAAGGTTTCTATTTAATACTTTTTAGATTTTTCTATAATATTCTCAAAATTTCATTTCTTATGTTTTCTACTTCTCCGTTATTTGACTCCACTTCAATATCTTCAGCATCATCGTACACAGTGGGTTGAGCAAGTCCTAGCATATCTTCATTACCAATACTCAATTGGTACGATCCCTGAGCACAAACTCGCAGAACTGTGGCTAGCTTTAACATATTTGGAATCAATTTGGCTCGGGTGCACTGCTGCAACTGGTTTTCTGTACTGGACAGTAGGTTCACAAACGCCTCTTTAGATAATCTAAAGTTCTTTAAAAATCTGTAAGGAAATTTCTGTAATATTAAGTACGTCAGCACGTTTTGAAAATTCTAAATTTACTCAGTGGAAGCCATTTCTAGGGGGTTGGATGCGTCCCTCAACTGTTCTTTACTTCTAGCTAGTTCCACTAATCTTTCATCGTCCGATGAATCGTCGAACCACAACTCCGTTGTACTCATTTTCACAAAAAATACTTTTTTTAACTTTTAAAAATAATGTTAGCAAAGAATTTCAACACAATCGGTTTTTCTTTTATTTTGATTTGCTGTATCAGCTGAGAAAAAATTATCTATTGTAAATGCGTCGAGCGATCGAAATTCACAATAGTCCTATTCTTCAACGAATGAGCACTATAATACCAAATGAAAATTCGTTCGATCAGCACTTTCGACTACTGTCAAAGATCGAATGTTGCTCATAATAAGGGCCATAGCCTCCGTTCGCTTATGTGTAGCGGCTTTTTTGTCTCACCGCCTTATCCACTAGATCTAACGCGAGCTGTGCAGTGAAAAACGAAGAGAGCGGAAAGAGTCCTGAGATCGATAGAAGAAGACTGTTTCGAAAATTTTAAAACTTCGGTGCAATGCTGGTAAGATAGAAAAGTGCTGTAATGTGGTGGCCCCTCGTCATGAGATGTCAAATCACCGAGTGAGTTTTGGGGAAACATTGTTTTTATGAAAAACATTTCGTAGCATAACTGCATCTGCATTGTCTTTCGAGCGACGACAGCTATTAGGGAAAACATTTTATGCCATTTTGACGTTTTATGTCCACAAGGAAACCAACCACTTCGCATGTTAGTTACCCAAAAACTTCAATTTCTAAGTCTAAGTCGTCTAATATATATAATTTTTATTTAATAATGAATTATATCTGATATAATACAAAAATTTATAATCAACTTCCCAACCTAATTAATGAACAAATACAAATGGAAAATAATAAAACGGAGGTGAAAAACAATCACAACGATGTTGTTATGAGAAAAAATCGAAAGTATCAAAAAATTGCTATTTGAAAAATAAAATTGTTCCGAAGATGAATTTTTAAAATATTTAGCTGCACATCCTTACCTAATAACGTCATGGAAGTAAATAATAATATAAGCAATATAATAGAATGGTTGTAAAAAATAATCTTGAAATCTTGCGTAGTATTTTATCGAATCTCCAATATTATTTCAAGTTTTGTTCCTGCGAAGAATTTGACTAAGCATAATAAACTCCCGGCTTAATTCAAGATTATGCCACTGAAAAATGCGAAGAATAAAGATTACAAAAAATACAAGCAATCGAAATTAGATTTCGCATTAACACTTTATTCTGATTTATTGAAAAAAGTAGTCAAAAATTGGACCGACCATATAACTTGTAGCCGCGGTGGACATATGCCGGATATCACATTCAAAAAATAAATGCCATGAAATTATCCACCAGATTATAAAAATATAAATAAAAAAATCATTCCAACAAGATTTCTGCTTCGTATTTTTCGAGCTCTATGTTTTACTATGTATACGGCCCTCGAGCAGCCGAAAAGATAAGATTTTGCGAGTCAAGTTTTTGAGTCAGCTACATTCAAAACGGCTGTTGTAACCACAATTGTTCTGGAACTGCAATCAGCTTAAAGATATTTTTTTCAACTGTTGTCATACAACTGTTGTGCGTACATACTTTGAGCATACCAATAGATATACGAGGTGTGTTCAAAAAGTATCGTAAATTTTGAATTCGTCGGCCATTTGAATTCGAAGTTCGGCCATTTTGAATGTTCAGTTAATTGTTGACAGCTGCTTTGCTTGCTCGTCTGCGATGTTTACCTATTCAAAAAAATAGATCAAAGAACCTGTATCAAATTTTGTGTGAAAAACGAAATTAGGTGCGCGGATGCATTCCGAATGTTGACTGTATCATACGGAGAAGCTACTTTGGACCAAAGCAACGTTTATCGGTGGTACAAAATGTTCTCAGAAGGCCGAGAAGTTGTGAACGACGAAAAGCATGCCGGACGTCCGAGCACTTCAACAACAGACAAAAAAATTGATGAAGTGAAGAAAATGGTATTGGCCAATCGTCGAATCACCACATGGATTGGCTCGTGGCATTCGATTTTTTTTTTTTCAATGATTTGAGCATGAGACGGGTCGCCGCAAAATTCGTACCGGAACTGCTCAATTTCGACCAGAAGCAGCATCGCATGAACATTGCTAATGAGATGTTGGACTCTGTCCGCGATGACCCAAATATGCTCCAGAGGGTCATAACTGGTGATTGAATTGAAGTGCTTCGAAGATTGGAAAAAAACGTTGGCACGAATGCATAATATCTCATAGGGACTACTTTGAAAGCGACAAAATAGATGTATAGGTATATATATATAAAAGAAAGTCATGTTAGTTACACTATTTATAACTCGAGAACGGCTGAACCGATTTGGCTGAAAATTGGTGGAGAGGTAGCTTAGAACCATGAGATGGACATAGGATACTTTTTCACTATAAAATGTGGTATAACAAAAACACATCTGATATGAAATAACAAAACGCAAATGACAGCTAAACGTAGTTTTGTCTATGGTTAAGTAGAAAATTTCTTAATATAAGTTTTGTCAGAAATATATAATCACAGTCGATTGTATTCTCTTTGAGTCATCATTATCAATGCCGCGACCAAGACGATCGAATCTTTCCCGACAAGGCCGTAGTGCAAGAAGGATACGAAACATTGCGAATGAAACGACTGACGAAGCATAAGGAATTGCCCGTGGAGAGCGCCGCGTTAGTATGGCTCGACTAGGTGCTTCTCAATCACAAGTGCAAAGCGAGGCAGCCCGTGAAACGGCTCGGTTGGCAATGCGAAATCGTCGAGCGAATAACAGAGATCAACAAGTAGATCATTTTCGGCGCACAAGAAGAGAATTATCAAGTGCTGATTTGAATCGAGCAGAGTTTCGATATGATCGCAACACTGATTACTGCTTGCATCCTAGCGTTTGCATTGGGCCAATGAACTTTGTTTGCGAGTATTGTGGCGCATTGAAGTTTTCCGGAGAAACGCCCGGATTGTGCTGCCTTAGTGGAAGAGTGAAATTGCCATTATTGACTCCGCGACCTGAGCCATTGCATTCATTGCTTTGTGGCGAAACACCAGAATCACGCCATTTTCTTGCAAACACTCAAAAATACAATGGTTGTTTCCAAATGACCTCATTTCGGACAGATATTACCGAAGAACGAGGATTTAATCCGACATTCAAGGTATTTCTTGATTTGTTTTTGAACTTTCTATAATTATTCATACGTATTATGTTTGCTGATTATAAAAAAAGTGTTTATAAATAAAAAATACTGACTTTGCTTTTTATACAATAGATACAAGGGCAGATTCATCATCCAATTAGATTATTGCAACCTCTCGAAAATGCACAGCACAAATTTTTACAAATATACTTCATGGGCAACATGAAAGAACAACTTGATCGACGCCAAGGAATCAATGCAGCAATGAAAAGAGCAATTCTTAAAGATCTGCAGCAACTACCACTTGAACATCATGCGTTGGTCAGGCTGTTCAAAAGTGCTTTGGAACGCATGCAATCTGAATCTAGAAAATCAATGTTTCTCACATGGTCAATTATATGTGGCATGTTCACGGGTCGGAAAACCATTTGCGTTGTTTGTTTTTGCACCTGATAATAAAACAAAAAATGTCGTGTATCACAAGGTGCTTAACTGAAGAGTGCAATCTATTAAAGGTTCATTGAAATACTTGATTAATAAAAAAATTAACTTAATAAAATTTAAAATCTGTTTTTTTATTGCCTCTAGGGCGGAACAAAGTTCATCGGGTCAGCTAGTTAATGAATAAATAAATAATTTTTGAAACACACAAAATTCGCGATACTTTTGTAACACATCTATATACATATAAGCTTATAAGTTTCCGATGTTCTATATTACTTGCCAAATTTGCCAAATATTTTTGTAGCTTCAATTTTGCAGAAATTATTCATGTCGAAAATCTTTAGAAATTGTTCATTCTCACGTAAATATTATATTATAAGCACTTATGGACTCACGAGTATACATGTGTGTGACATGTATGTGTTTCTACAATTTCTAATCATGTTCAGAGTTTTCTTACATGTCGTCTTCTCATTTTACGGTTCAGTTGATACGAGCGAGCGTCTATCACACACGATTCCGCTATACTCGTATTTGCCACCTTCAGAGACGTTTTGTTTTATTTTTATTTTGTGATCAGCCTGGCAAGTCAGTCTTTTGAACAGCTATCATTTTCTTGGGCGTTGTTGCATAAGGGATTTCCTGGAATTTCAACGTGCACATTCAGCAGTTCTTTGCCTTCGTTGCCCAGTTTTGTCTCGCATTTTTTCCAACACAATGATTACATTGCAGGTGAATTTTTGAGCACATAAACACGTGCACATGCATACATTGCAAAAGTGTTCAAAAATACATGAAGACACTACATTTGGCCCACATATATTGAGAACTTTTGTGCAAATGTGTGTATGTATATATGTCTATGTATATGGCTTTTAATGTATGTAGATGGGTTGGCGAAATATTTTAGGCTGTTTTTTCACCTGACTTTTGTGCACCCATCCGTACGGCTTTTTTGTTTTGTGTTTGTTGCGGTTTCTCTGAATTATATTGATTTCGTTATTATTGTTAGCGCTTTCCTAACTTGGCCATCGCCACCGCGTCAATGCCCGACCACTGTCATTTTCCGACTACCCCAATTTGCTTGGTTTTGACACAAGTCAAAATTCAGGTCCGTCATTGCTGGTGTCAATTACAATTTTCATTTTGGATGATTCAAAAAACCCCAAACTGTTATCTGCTGCACAATTATTTGCCTGTATATGACATGTATGCGCATATGTGTATGAATGAATATGGAAGTGTGTTTGTGATAAAGTGTGCGTATTGCGGATTTTGCTGATGATGCGGTCACGCATTGATTATGCCACTGCGAGGTGGAGCAAGGGGGAAATGGCAAAATTTCAACGGAAACCAATCAATCCAAGTGGTTTCCATTTGGTCAAAAGTGATTGCATTTGTTGATGACATTTCGAACGTTGCCCATTCGGCATGTCGACAAGGCAAATACACTCACATACACATATGTTATATTGCATGCCTGCCCATGTGCCGATACATTAAAAGGCATGAAAATTGCAATGCGAAAATCATTCCCCATCAACATTATTTTCTCGACTTTTTAAATTGTGTTTGCTGAAATATACATAACACCAATCGGACACAGTTAGTGGTTGGGCTAAGGGTATGTCTATTTACTCTGAATTGCACCTACTATTGCAGGTCAAGTAATAAAAAAACGTATACTACCACAACAATATTCGGCGGCGGATTAAATAAGCCCCACATTTCAATTTTTAATTTTAGTTTTTTAATGCAGACTTCCCATTAGAAAGGTCAAATAGAATTATTATCGCTTTATGCTGAAGTCCTTATGTGAGTGCAACCAATAATTTAAATATATAGGTATTTGTAGGGATCCCACTAATATGCATTGCCTCATTTTGAGACAACTAGGAATGGAAGATTATTTTCATGAGAACCCTTGTTATACCCAAATCAAAGTAATGAGCAACAAAATAAAAGTAAAAATAAATTTTTAATCAGTAAAGTTGATATTTGTATCCCGTATGATGACATATTGGTTACTAAATTCATCAAAATTATATTATTCATTCATAAATGAAGGTTTCCTGTAACTAGCAAATCCATGCCTTGCGATCCAAGTATTTTGGGAATGGTCTTAGATTTTTCTGATATAAGATTGTTTTGCGGTTTATTTACAGTCTTGAGTATAATAAAACGTAAGCTGAAAAAATTAAAAAAAAGTCAATAACTTTCAGATTTATTCAGTGTCTAACGAACAAAAAGCTGAGAGATTTGCCGAATATCTTCAAAACATTTTTCATCCTAACGAAGGAGATGAGTTAGAAAATATACCTCATCCTATTCGACAGAAAATCGATAAAATCCCCTTGACTTCCTTTAAAGAGGTAAAGGGCACTATTAAAAATAAAATAGATAGCAAAAAAGCACCCGGTTATGACCTTATAACAGGGAAAATATTAAAAGAATTGCCCAATAATGCTATTGTCAAATTGACACATTTGATTAATGCAGCATTTCGTTTAGAATATGTACCACAACAATGGAAAATAGCGGAAGTTATTATGGTTCCAAAACCAGGGAAGCCACCACACGATGTGGCATCATACCGACCAATATCGTTGTTACCAATTTTATCTAAGCTTTTTGGAAAAATCTTGCTAAAAAGATAAAAACCATTGTTAGATGCAAAATGCCTTGTACCAAACCATCAATTTGGTTTTCGAAATGAGCACTCAACGATTGATCAAGTGCACCGCATTACTCATGTAATCGAAAAATCACTGGAAGAAAAACAAATCTGTTCTACGGTATTCCTGGCTGTATCGCAAGCTTTTGATAAAGTATGAAATGAGGGACTAATCCATAAACTTCAAGCAGTTCTACCAATCCAGTACTAAAACATTTTAAAATCCTACTTAACGAGCAGATACTTTAGAATAAAGCAAGCAGATGTCTATTCAGAACTGAAAGATATTAATGCAGGTGGCCCGCAAGGCAGTGTACTCGGGCCAGTTTTGTATCTCTTGTATACTAACGATATACCCACATGCAGATATACAACAACTGCAACATTTGCCTATGATACTGCAGTATTAGCAACTGATGAAAAACACTTAGAAGCAATTCAGAAGTTACAAGCATCAGTAAATGCAATTCAAAATTGGACCAAGTGTCAAGTTAAACGAAACCAAGTCTGTGCATGTTGACTTCACTAATAGAAATATAAATCATAAACCAATATTTATCAATAATACGGCAATACCACATGCAAATACGGCAAAATATCTAGGAATGACCTTAGATGCTAAGCTGAGATGGAAAGCACATGTCAAGAAAAAACACGAGGAGTTAATTCTTAAATACAAGAAAATGTATTGGCTGTTAGGCCGACATTCTAAACTCTCTATTTATAACAAAATACTTTTATACAACCAAATACTGAAACCAGTGTGGTCATATGGCATACTGATCTGGGGCTGCACCAGTGAAAGCAACAAAAACATCATTCAACGATTCCAAAATAGAGTATTACGCGACATCGTTAGAGCGCCGTGGTACATTCGTAATTGCAATCTACATAAGGATCTTAATATAGAAACCCTTACGGATATCATAAAAAAATTCGCAAATAAACATAAAGAGAGACTTCAGCAGCACATCAATGATGAAGCAGCCAAACTACTTGTAACTGATGACCTCACGAGAAGATTAAAAAGGACGAAACCGCATGATCTCTTTTCATAAAATTTTGTCTTTACTTGAGATTTTTCAATTTAATTAAATATATGTAAAATGAATTGCTTATTAGTTTTGTTAACTAGATTGCAATAGTAATAAAAAAAAAAACAAAAAAAAAATTCAGTGTGGAAATTTCTTTAAGATTTTCATATCTTTTTTATGATTATTTTTTAGGATAAGAAATACATTTTTGTTTTGGAAATCGTATGAACCAATTTTCGAAGCGCTTTTTACACGAACGTCATCAGCACCACGTTTAAGTTATAATATTTTTGAATATATTGGAAAACAGCGGAAATCATTATGTTTAAACAGCAAAGCAAAGCCGCCCACGACGTAGCATCATACAAACCTATCTCACTTCTTCCAATACTATCGAAAATGGTGGAAAAATTGTTGATCAAATGGATTGATATAATAACTGAAAATTAAAAAAATTAACCGACGCATCAATTTGGATTCCACACGACTATTGATCTAGATACTTCGAATAATTGAAAAGACTTTAGAAGAAAGAAGAACTTGCCCCTGCCGTATTCCTTGTTGCCTCCAAGGCGTTCGACAAAGTAAAGGGTCCGCCATATAACTTTACGGAATTAAAAATGCCATAAAAAAGAAACTACTCAATATTTTTCCAAACTGTTTTTTTATTTTGAAGTACAATCCTTCCGGTTAATGATGGAATACAACTTCATTCATATGGCTGCCTCGGCTAGCCATGCATCATCCCATACGATCGGTCCAATTTTTCAACACATTTTCGATTGTATGCGGCTGTATTTCAGCTATGACATCGCGTATGTTGGTCTTTAGTGCATCAATTGTTGCTGGTTTGTTGGCATAACACTGGTCTTTGACGGCACCCCAAAGATAATAGTCCAACGGCGTCAAATCGCAGCTCCGAGGCGGCCAAGTGATATCAGAATTTCGGTTGATAATGCGATCTTCGAAGACAGTGCGCAAAAGATTGTTCGTAGCATTCGCTGTGTGGCAAGTAGCCATGATTTTCAAAGTAATGTCGCAATATTTCCCAGCCCATTCGATCAGTCCAACTTTTGACTACTCTTTCCAATAAATCTTGCCGAATGGCGTCAACGGCGGCTTGAATATTGTAATAAATCTATTGTTGAGCGTGCCGTATGGTAAGTTGCGCAGCCTTGTTGGAGCCAAATATCGTCGATATTTAGCTGATAATTTTGAAATAAATAAGGATCGCTGATATCGCCAGTGCTCTATGCACTTCGCGAACAGATTTATTATTATTTTTTTTTTTCAAATAAAAATTTCAGAATTTGGAAACGTTGTTCTGGCGTTAAACGATTCATGAAGACTCGCCAAGCCTTACTGAACAGAAGTGTCAACACATTTTCGATTCTCAGCTGTCAAACCATAATTATCGATATCGATAGTTCTCATGCAGCTAAAAATCAACCGATATATTAAAGCAAAAGCGCTCACCTCGAGTGTGAAATCAGCTCCTATTGTCAGGCCTACTTGATTTGTCAGCGCGATGATGTGCGTATTACGAGTATTGAGAGCACTAGTGAGTTAAAAAGAATGGATATGGAACAAATTTTTACTGAAATTTCACTTGTGAAATAAAAAGGTGGAAAGTTATTCCAAAGAGAATTGTTACGGGAAAAAAATTAGATACACAATCTTATTCTCCTCTGAGCTGTCTATACGCGCATATTGAAAAAATCACTGTTCGCCGATATAAGCTTAGATATAAACACTCCATTGGCTCAGAATTCTATAGCTCAAGTAAGATGAGATCATATTTAGTGCAGCAGAGCCTTAAAGTATTCCCCTTAATTCGCCATTTTCTAAATTATATGTAGTAAGGAAACCATATAATGTAAGAACAAAGACGGCGATCTGCTGACTGACGTACAGAGCAATCTTAAATTATGGAGGGAACACTTCTCGAACCTGTTAAACAGTGACAACTGCGCATGTCATAGAGAATATGAAGATCCCGATACCCCAATCGTTGACGACGGAATTATCGTTCCGTTACCCGACCATGACGAGGTGAGAATAGCAATATCACGGCTAAAGAACAACAAAGCCGCGGGCGCCGACGGACTGCCGGCTGAGCTATTCAAACATGGCGGCGAGGAGCTGGTAAGGTGCATGCATCAGCTCCTATGCAAAATATGGTCGGATGAAAGCATGACTGCCGATTGGAATTTAAGTGTGCTCTGCCCAATCCATAAGAAGGGCGATCCTGCAATTTGTGCCAATTACCGCGCGATTAGTCTTCTAAATATCGCCTATAAGGTTCTAGCGAGCGTATTGTGTGAAAGGCTGAAGCCCACCGTCAACCAACTGATTGGACCTTATCAGTGTGGCTTCAGACCTGGAAAGTCTACCATCGACCAAATATTCACAATACGCCAAATCTTGGAAAATACCCATGAAAGGAGAATCGACACACACCATCTTTTCGTCGACTTCGAAGCTGCATTCGACAGTACGGAAAGGAGTTACCTGTATGCCGCGATGTATGAATTTGGTATCCCCGCAAAACTAATACGGCTATGTAAGATGACGTTGCTCAACACCAGCAGCGCCGTCAGAATTGGGAAGGACCTCTCCGAGCCGTTTGATACCAAACGAGGTTTCAGACAGGGTGACTTGCTGTCGTGTGACTTCTTTAACCTGATGTTGGAGAGCATCGTACTAGCCGCAGAACTTAATCGCTCAGGCACAATTTTTTATAAGAGCGTACAATTGCTGGCGTATGCCGATGATATTGACATCATCGGCCTTAACAACCGCGCTGTTAGTTCTGCCTTCTCCAAACTGGATAAAGAGGCAAAGCGAATGGGTTTGGTGGTGAACGAGGACAAAACGAAGTACCTCCTGTCTTCAAACAAACAGTTGGCGCACTCGCGTATCGGCACCCACGTCACTGTAGACAGTTATAATTTCGAGGTTGTAAAAGACTTCGTTTATTTAGGATTCCAACGTAGAATCTCTCTTGTCAACAAGTGCTACTTTGGACTAAGTAGGCAACTGAGCAGTAAAGTCCTCTCTCGACGAACAAAACTAACACTCTACAAGACTCTCATCATGCCCGTCCTAACGTATGGCGCAGAAGCTTGGACGATGACAACATCCGATGAAGCGACGCTTGGAGTGTTCGAGAGAAAGATTCTGCGTAAGATTTTTGGACCTTTGCACGTTGGCAACGGCGAATATCGCAGACGATGGAACGATGAGCTGTATGAGCTCTACGGCGACATAGACATAGCGCAGCGAATAAAGATCCAGCGGCTTCGTTGGCTGGGTCATGTCGTCCGAATGGATACAAACGCTCCGGCTTTGAAAGTATTCGATGCGGTACCAGCTGGTGGTAGCAGAGGAAGAGGAAGGCCTCCTCTGCGTTGGAAAGATCAGGTGGAGAAGGACTTGGCTTCACTTGGTGTGCCCAATTGGCGCCGGTTAGCACGAGAAAGAAACGACTGGCGCGCTTTGTTAAGCTCGGCCAAAATCGCGTAAGCGGTTATCGCGCCAATTAAGAAGAATAGAAGGAAACCAAACAGGCAATGCCAGCAAATCTAAGTGTCAAAAAATGGGCCCGATAGTTACAATTTTGAGGTGATTACAAACAGGTTTTAAGATATAAATAATGTTCAGTCTTTAAATCATATTTGGCTGGTTCAAACAACTAATTAAGCGCTGGAAGTGGATATTAGGGAGACTTAAGGGGTTATGTGCGCTGAATGTACAAACGCTTCGATGGCATACCATAGTCAAGCCCATAGTTTGTCAATGGGTACAGATCTAGTGATCGATCGCTTGCTAGTTGTGGAACGAAAAGGAAAGGCTATAGGGATAGAACTTGGCTTCAGTTTTTTTCTCTTATGAATGGTGCTTGTGAAAGAACTTTCATGCTAATTGTTAATTTATATTTTTGTACACCATAATTTTTTATTTGCCCATAATTCTTTCGTGAATTGTAAGACCTGATTTAAGCTGTTTCTACTGTAAGAGAAATTAGCTTAAAAATAATCTCAATTTATACACACACTTATATATTTCTGAGTATGTAGAATGCAGTCATTGGAAAGAGATCCACATATAAAAAAATGTATTGCAAAACGGGCTATAATAATTCTTTTAAAAAGCAAAATACCCTTAAGTACACTTCTCTCTCAATCTATCACTTTGAGCAGCATTTCGAAACATGTTAATTATGCCTCCACGTCAATTCGGATTTGCATTCTCAGAACGCCCTTTGCCAAACACGTACCAAATGTGGCTTGAAAATTAAACAGCGGCTAACATGAAATTCGGCTGCTTGATTGTTAACCGTTAAGCTTCGTAATTTAACACCAGCATCTATAATTATTTGTGTACCGTTTTGATAGAAGTTTTTCACTGCCTAAGAAAAAGTTAAACTAATTTTTTGAGAGCTCTTTCTTTTTTGTTCTCTTAAAGCCAGGCAATTTGACTCCACCGAGCATGGATGTAATTGGATGATAAAGAGCTATTATCATCTCATTGAACATTAAAAACATCTACCGCATTAATCACACTGAAGTTTCATGCACTAGCGGTAGTTGTTAGTGTTTCTTCACCTTTCGTATGCGTATCGGCCTGCGCTAAAGATAATTATATATGCATACATACACACAGACACACAGATACATGAATTTATTCATATTAGGCTGGTCATAGCAGAAGACTTGTTTTTGGTTCGCCGCTTATTACCTGAAGGGTGGAGAAGTAAGCATCACAAAAAAACTTCAAAAGGGCTCATACATATTTTTTGAAGAAAACAAGATCAGTGGCGCTTACACTTTTAAACTTTCTTATGCATAGGAAACCACCTTTGTTCCTCAAAGCCCACAAAAGTGAAATGTTGTGTGCCAAAGCTTTGATTCACATCATATAGAATTTTATAAAAATTACTGTGTCACATATATTTATCGATCTACCAGTCAGAGGCTTGCCAATTTTGCTGATAACAAAAAAGTAAAACTGTTCGGTTATGAACAAAAGGAGTAAGTTTACTCAATAATTTCTTGATTTTTTCAGAAACAATAAGTCTGTACAAAACAAATCCTAATATAGCTCAAAACAAAACAGCATATTAATAGGACTATGAATAAGTTCGTGCGGTTTTTTTTCGAAATTTGAAACTTTATTGACGTAAAATGGTTACAAATTTAATATTCAAAATATTGTCCATCGCTTACTACTACTTTTTCCCATCTTTCTGGCAATTCACGGATTCCCTTTGTGAAAAATTCGGTCGGTTTTGCCGCAATCCACGAATCGATCCATTTTTTGACTTCATCGTAATTACGGAAGTGCTGGTCAGCCAGGCCATGTTGCATCGATCGGAAGAGATAGTAATCGGATGGCGCAAGGTCTGGACTATACGGCGGGTGGGGTAGGACATCCCATTTGAGCGTTTCTAAGTATGTTTTGACCACTTGTGCAACATGTGGCCGAGCATTGTCATGTTGCAAAATAACTTTGTCGTGTCTATCGGCGTATTGCGGCCGTTTTTCTCGCAGTGCTCGGCTCAAACGCATCAATTGTCGTCGGTAGACATCCCCCGTAATCGTTTCATTCGGTTTCAGTAGCTCATAATACACAACACCCAGCTGGTCCCACCAGATACACAGCATAACCTTCAGGCCATGAATATTCTGCGCCGACGTCGATGTTGAAGCATGGCCAGGGTATCCATACGTTGCCCGACGTTTTGGATTGTCGTAATGGACCCACTTTTCATCGCCAGTCACAATTCGATGCAAAAAACCCTTTCTTTTGTGCCGTTGAAGCAGTTGTTCGCATGCCATAAAACGGCGTTCAACGTCTCTTGGCTTCAATTCATACGGCACCCAATGGCCTACCTTTCGGATCATTCCCATGGCTTTTAAACGTTTGGAAATGGTTGATTGATCAACTCCCAAAGTTTTTGCAACCTCTTCTTGCGTTTGAGCCGGATCTTGATCGAGCAATTCCTCCAATTCGGTATCCATGAACTTTGGCGGCGCACCCTCGCGTTCTTCGTCTTCCAAGCCAAAATCACCACTTTTAAAGCGTGCAAACCACTTCTGGCACGTTCGCTCAGATAGAGCATGCTCACCATAAACTTCCACCAAGATACGATGACTTTCGGCTGCTTTTTTCTTCATATTAAAATAATGAAGAAGAATTCCCCGCAAAAACACATTATTTGGCACGAAATTCGACATTTTCAAGTGTGGTAAAAATATTGTTGTTTACGCTTCAAATAAAAAACTTATACTGACGTTTGTGCCTTACGACAGTAGCTCTCCAATGAATGTTTGGAAATGTGGATCGATGGAATAATAATCAAGTTACGCCATCTGTTGTAAAACCGCACGAACTTATAAATAGACCTATTACCTAATAAAAATAGAAACATGCACGTCAAATTATTGCCGAAATATAAATTTTTTATATTCAGAAAAAAAATGTTTTATTGTTCTAGGCTAGTTTAACCCTTTCGCTACGGCTTTCGAATAGGGGAGCTTTTATATTATATAAATTTGAACAGGTGCATGCAAAGGGACGTTGTACCGGACCAAATATGGGAATATATTTCAGCTGAAAAAGGGCGTAGAGTGGGGCCCATAGTACACATAACACATGGGCTGAAAAATTCCTATCCTAACACATAGATATCACTAGTTTGATTTTATTCACCTGTTTTTCAGTTAGTACTAACCTTAAAACGAGAGCTGTTAAATTTTCAAAATATTTTATTTATTGGTTCATGAGTTATTGTGGCTTGAAAAGAGTCATGGGGACTCTACTCCATCAGAAACAGCACTAAAACACCGATGATGCACAACGCAGTAGATGTCCAAATTAGGCGGTAACACCAGAAAACATAAAAAAATCCAAAAAATCGTTTTCAGTGATCGAAAAGTGAAGTTGCGTGAGTAGCTGATATCGTGAAGATACGAGGGGTGCCTTTTATATTTCGGGATTAGGGAACAAAAACAAATTTTAATCATCGAAAATCACTTTATTGTTTTTCAAAATATTCTCCATGAAGATCTATACACTTTTGCATGCGTTTGAACCAATTGTCGAAGCACTTTTGTCACTCTGCTCATTCAGAGTACCTCCAAAACATGCATTCTGAATGCCGCAACCGCTTCTTCAGGTGTCGAAAAACGGTGACCTCTCAGTTTGTTTTTTACGTACGGGAATAAAAAGAAGTCATTCGGTGCCAAGTCAGGAATATACGGCGGATGACCCATTAATTCGATGTTTTGGGTGCTCAAAAATGCAGTTGTTTGAGCCGATGTGTGAGAGCTCGCATTGTCCTGGCGAAGAGTGATCCGTCTTTGGCGATTGGTTTTCCTAATTTCTTGGAAGACAACAGGTAGACAAATGGTTGTGTACCACTCAGAATTTACTGTTCTGCGTTGTTCCAGTGGTACGGTTACGACATGTCCAGTTTTTCCAAAAAAACAGGCGACCATTTGCTTGGAAGTGCTTTGTGCGCGAACAACTTTTGTTGGATTTGGCTCATCTTGAAACACCCATACAGTCGACTGCTGTTTACTTTCGGGCTCATACGCGTAAATCCATGATTCATCACCTGTCACGATGTCATAGACGTGTTTCGAAGCCCCGCGATCGTATTTTTTGAGCATTTCCTTCGACCAATCGACACGAGCCTTTTTTTGAGCGATTGACAAATTGTGTGGAATCCAACGCGAATAAATTTTTTTGACAGTCAAATGTTTATGCAATATTGAATGTATGCTGGTCCCACTAATGCCTAAGATTGTCTCAATCTCACGATAGGTCAGATTACGATCTTGCAATATCAGTTCGCGCACAGCATCAATGGTTTTCGGAACAACAACTGATTTTGGACGACCTTCATCAAATTCGTCTTGCAGTGAACTACGACCACGATTGAATTCACCACACCATCGATAAACACTGGTCCTTGATGGAGCTTCATCGCCAAAAAATTAATTAAGTTCATCCATGCAATGTTGCTGAGTTAATCCACGTCGAAAGTTGTAAAAAATAATCGCACGAAAATGTTCACGATTTAATTCCATTTTTGGACCGAGATGAATCTTTTAAGTTACTGTAAACAACACAAATACCGCTGGTATTTCAAAACGTTCCGAGTACGTAAAAGCCAAAAAATGTCAAACTTTGGGATACAGCTGTCAGTTGCCAGATTGCAACACCAGGGTGTCCAAATCCCGACATATAAAAGGCACCCCTCGTATCAAAAAAACGTGCTGACTTTACATTGCATGAGCATTTGACTATGAGAAAGCTGTGTTCAAATTGGGAGCCGCGTTTCCTCACTGTTGCCCAAACACAAGAACGTGTTGATGTTTCTGAGCAGTGTTTGAATAGCATGAACAGAATTTCGAATTGCTCCCACATCCAACGTATTCTCCAGATTTGGCTAACAGGGACTACTGGCTGCCTGCAAATCTAAAAATAATACTCGACGGTAAGAAATTTCGCTCGAGTGAAGATGTTATCGCTGAAACTGACGCCTACAAAAGTGCATCAATACCACTTAGAGCGGCGCTGGAATGATTGTGTTGTTATTGATGAAAATTACGTTGTGAAAAAGCTAATTTTGAACAAAAAACGTATTTTGCTTGTTAAGGCCGGTACTACCGAATAGTAATCACGCACCAATCCACTCGGCTATGGCGACCATATATACCATCCATATATTTATTTGGTACTCATCTGCACCAGCAGCGCGCATCAAAATCGACTTTTGGCGTAAATTTCTATGCCTGTGGTACACATTTGTAGCAGCCGTAACGAAAGAGGTCAATCCCATATACTATTTAAAAAACTCCACTTTGCCAGAAGTAATAAATAATAATTTTGTGATACGACCTCTAAGTTGAATAACATTTGTCTTGTAGTTTGATGGCAATATCATCAAGAAAAAATAACACGATACCAGACCTAGAAACTTACTTTTCTATGTTATGGACTGGGACATGCCGGGTAGGTGAGCACTGATACTACAGTTGTGGCTCTCTCCTGAATTAAACAGTTGGTGGTAACAAGCAGATACTACTTTCGACGTGCTGCATCAGGACAGTAACAGATGTTGAATCTAGGGGCCAAACTGCCTCCTGACAAAATACTTAACGGTAGTACCAGTGGGATTGGCAATTTGATGGTAGGAGGATTAGTTTGGGTGGTACTATAGTACTTTAAGACCCAACTGTAAATGCCGAAGATATAAGGAAAAATATAAATGCCAACTCGTACGTTCGGCCAAAAAAAAATTTTGTTGCGTTGTTTTTCTGTACGGTCTATTGTGCATACATACTTAGATTAGATTAGATTTGTGATGGGTTAGACAAGTCCAAACGCTCAGTCAGGAAGGCCATTGTACTACACCCATATAGATTACATTGGAAGGATAGATATTATATGGATGGTAAGACGGGCCAATTGGTTGGAGGTCGCTCTTCCGCGAATTTTTTGTATTCATTGATGAATCTTAAGAGATACGGAAGAGTATGAACTTTATCCATGCTCAGAACATTGCAGCCCAACAGCCTAAGTCTGGTTCTAGAGAACGCCGGACAGCTACAAGGAAAGTGTTCTGCAGTGTCTTCGTTTTCACGACAAAACAGGCATGTTGGGTCGTTGATGATTCCCATGGTAGCCATATCCTGAGCACAGGCGGTGTGCTGTGATTACACCTACCAGTACTTTCAGGTCCTTTCTGCGAATTTTAGGAAGAAAGGTCGCTAATTTCCGGTTTGGTTCTTTCACAAAGCACTTAGCTACTCTGCAAGAGCCCAATTTAGACCAACGTCATCTATGGGTAGACCTTATGAAGTCATCAATTCATAATTGAACCGATGCAGAATTGACCCCTAGGAAGGGTTCAGGGCCCAGTGGCGTACTT
Source organism: Anastrepha ludens (assembly GCF_028408465.1). Lineage (NCBI taxonomy): Eukaryota > Metazoa > Arthropoda > Insecta > Diptera > Tephritidae > Anastrepha > Anastrepha ludens. Next base: position 78,836,173 of record NC_071502.1, read on the forward strand.
GCCGGGCCTTCATTAACCAGTTTTTCAGCCAACTCGGTCCCTATAATACCGCAGTGTCCAGGCACTCAAATAAGACAAACTTTGTTGTGTTTTGAACACTTTTCAGTTTTGTCACCGGCCAATTTCGAAGAGCAGCGTGGGTTAGCAAGGGCTCTTAGTGCAGCTTGATTGTCAATACAAATTCTAATACTACTACCCCGCCACTTTTTCTCAATTAGCAAGTATGCTACATTTAAGATGGCATAGACTTCCGTTAAGAATACCGTAGCCATCTGCCCTTTAGTGTCTTCGTCTAAGTACCATCCAGATCCGCTACCATTGCTGGTTTTGGATCCGTCGGTGTAGAAAGTGTCGTGAAATCCCATTAATAAGTTCTCTGGACTTGATCATTGATCTCTATCTGGGCTCAAAACGTCATACTTCCTAGCGAAGCAAACGTAAGGCACACGATTGTCCGCTGGCATTGAGAATAATCGCTCCGACAGCTGGTGGTAAATCTGACAGTGGTCAGTGTTTTCTTCTTGAGTATGTACGCCGCCTTCATTGCTTCCTTCCGGAGTTGAAGATCTAGAGGTTGCAAGTTTAGGATGGCATTTATAATATAGCATAGCCAGATGTCGTACTCATAGCACCTGTGATACCTAATCGCACACTTTTCTGTAGTTTATTTCGGGTGATGTACAAGCAGTATACTATCGTCGGTCTTAGACCCTATGTCGTGCCAAAGGTTCTCCTACATTGTCAAAAAACTTTTAGTCTTCGGGATTCTAGTGAAAAGTGCCAAGGTACTTTTTATGGGATTCACCGAAAGACCATGCAATTCGCACCAATGATTAAGCAGTCTACCTATATTTTGTTGCATATAGCTACTAGTGACGGTCCTGAGATTAGTACACATACACTGTCCGCGTAAGCTCGGATGTATCCAATTTCCTACAGATTATTAAGAAGAGAATCAACAACAAAGCACCAAAGCAAGGGACAGAGTACACCGCCTTGTGGGCAGTCCTTCTTAACCTCCACCTTGACTCCATCATTGCTTCTTCCATCTGTGATAAGCAGTCTCTTGGATAGCGTTGAGTGAATCCATCCAATAGAAGAGCACTTAGATAGCATTAAAGATAGCGTTGTCCAAGCTCCTTCAATGTCCACAAACACACCAAAAGTGTGTTCTCTTGTTTCCAACCCCTTTCGATGAAGCTGACGCCCTCATGCAGAGGAGGTTCACAAGATTTTCCACTTTGGTAAGCGTATTGTCTGACATTGAAAGGGTTGCGACTTAGAACAGCTTAGCCGCCCAGCCCCTTTGGAAGACCTTGCGCAAGCTCGTAGAACTCTTCCGATCATCCAGTTCCCTGCAGAAGGTTCTATAAGAGTCAAATTTAGATGATCTAATTTTCTTCTCATATTCCTTCCTCAGTTAACCGTAGGCAGTCCAGTCCGCTTCCAACTGAGTTTTGAGAGCTTTGTTGAGAAGTTTTCTGAAAGTTTTTCGGAGTTTTAAAAGTTGAGCATTCCACCAAGGGACTGCCTTAGCCTCTCTTCTCTTACGTTCACCACACGCACACCTTCTCTTAACTCTCAATTGAAATTCGCCCTAATGAGTTTGTGGCTTCATCAATCCCAGATATAGCCCGGAGTTTGGGCACATCGAGAATTAACTCTTTAATGAGATCATCATACTGAGTTCAATCCGCTTTTCGAGGATTTCGGCCTACTGGCGTCGCGGTTTTCTCGGCCGGGCTGGTGCCAACGTTCTGTATAACTAAGCGAGATGACAGAATGAAGTCCATAAGCTTATGCCCCCTGAAGTTACATTTCGTGTGTTCTGCGAATTTACATCACATCCCATAACAAGACCTAATCCGATGGACTCAGCGTATCTTACGACTTCCATAGCCTCCCTTGTAGGGTAAGGCAGAATAGAGTCGCAGGGAAAATAGGTCGAGACAACTATTGTCTCTACCTCTTTACCCTCTAGTCGATACTTCACCTTAGCTGCAACTAAGGCATATATACTTACTTTCATATGAGCCCTTGATTTAAGTCAAAAATTTTAAAAATCTAGTTTAACAGCTATTTCATATCAAATCCTAATAAAATAATTTAATCTGAAGAGATTAGCAGTATGCCCAGAAAATTAACTCGATAAAATGTGTTTATTTTTTGGTTGGTAAACAAAATACGGTTACTGTTTTTTTTTGATGGTGGTATAAGTCAGTCTGTACACAAAGTTTGACAAAAAATTGGTAATTTTTCATGTCTTCAGATATCGGTTCAGGTATGATCAAGTAATCATTTTAATGTAAAAACGTACTATTTATAGTTAATTGTAGACATTATACGGCGAAGAAGAATAAGTAATGCTCCCAAGAAATGGAAACGAATAAGAATAATATCGTCTTCAGATGAATCAGTTCATACTTTAAAAGTGACTTCGGACATGAAATCTAGAAAGAAGACACGAAATCGACGTAATTATGCACAAAATATAAGAAAAATGGAGAGAAATAGTGGAGACGAATATGAAACAAAAGAGTCTAAGAATGTGAGTGGTAAACTTTTCGAAAATAAAGATTGCCTTTGTTCCAAAAAATGTATAAATGGAATCGGATAGGAAGACAGGACAGCTAATTTTGATTCTTTTTGGGAATTAGCAAGTTTCGAAAAGCAAAGACGACCCAGAAATTACGAAGGATATATGAGAAAATGTGGTTTTAAGTTTCATCTAAATTTACGGAATTGAGAAGTTTCTGTTTGCAAAGCTTTTTGTTTTTTGGATACTTTCAAAATATCTAACGGAAGATTAAGCCGTGTCTTAAATGCTAAAACACCTGGAACCGATGGTCGTGGCAAAATGGCTAGTTCATCTAGAAAAACAGATGAAGAAAAAATTAAAGTGGTACGAAAACATATTCTGAGCTTTCTAGCATGTGAGAGCCATTACACGAGATCACATCAGGTCGAAAGTATCTAAGTGCTGACTTAGATATTCGAAAAATGTATGAGCTGTATGTGAAAAAATGTGATGACAATAATACATCACGTGTGAAGGAGTGCACTTATAGGAAAATATTCCATACGGAGTTCAACTTAAATTTTCATACTCCTCGAAAAGACACGTGCCAAAAGTGTGATTCACTAAAACTAAAAACTGAATCATCTAGTAATGAAGACGAGAAGTTGCATCTTATGGAAATTTATCATTCACATTTAACAGTGCCGAACAGGCTATTCGTACAGTTTTAGGTTTATTTGGCTAGTTTATTTTTCTAATAACTCCCATTCTTCAAACAAATGCATACAAAAGTTGATTGAAGATGAAAAGCACAGTAAAAACATTTAAACATCAGTGAAAGTAATATATTGGTAAAATCATATTAGTGACGAAGACTTTGTTTTTGAAATGATGGTCACCCTGTTTTACAACGAGAAACATTTAAAATAACTTACTGGCAGCAAAACAACAACTGCACTGGAATTTATCAAACATGACATTTTGCTTACAGAAATCGAACACCATTCCCTACTCGTATTGTTGTACATACACACACCCATACATACTCACGTAAGTAGATAGTTCAGTTGCTGTGTGCACCTTCCGCCGTTGCATTCACTGATCTTTAACTAATCTTCGAAATCTCTTAAGTTCACTTGCTTTAGGCAGCTTTTGCTCTAGATTCCTTCACAACCGCCGACTCAGAAGAAGGTGGTGGCAGGTATGCCTGGTGTAACATTAAGGTGTTGCAAAGTGCCCAAGGTCCAAGGATGATAGATTTGCAACCATTTAAGGCATCAATGATGGGTGCTTAACATGCAAGTAAACAAATAATCACAAGATATGTACATGTTCACCGCCGACCACCGGCTACTCAGGGATAAAAAACAAATATAAAAAAGCCAATGAGAAAAAAGTAGTTAAAATGCACTGGTCGTATGTATGTATGTATTATTCCCCGATCACTCTCACTGATCTGCTGATGTATGTATGTGCGGTGATGTAGCGCCAGTCACTGATTTCGGTTCCCAAGGGAAGACTCTGATGAGTGATCTTTACAAGCCACCAAGCCACAAGGCAAACATATCTACCATTAAATCGATGCTTACATATTTACGTGCACATACAGAAATATTTCTTTTTTTTTTTTGTTACTTCCTTTTTTTGCTATAATGTGTTGCATAGTGGAACATTTTAAAAATCATCGAAACTTTGTATTCATTATGCAACTTAAAATCGGAAAATTATAATCAGTGGCCAAATTGTTGTGGTTTAATAATAATAAGGGACTGTCAGCAACTAAACTTCACATTTTCGGCTGGCTTAGTCTACGTGGGGCTGTAGCCCAAGAATCTTGAGATGGATGTACATCATGATAATAAGACCAATGATGGCATATGGAGCTGGCGCTTGGGCATCGAGAGTCACTCTCTCGACAGTGCGGGCAGCGCTTAGCATGAGTATGCTTCACGGGGGCAATGCGGACCTGCCTTACAGCTGCAATGGAGGTAATGCTTGAGCTGACATCGCTTCATATATTTATTCAGCAAACAGCCAAGCGTACCCTGCTAAATACTACCAGGGAAGGCTTCGGGAGAGGAAAAGTGATATCATCTAACATGGAAGTGCTGGGGCTGCAGTTCGCATATACCCAGCTATACAGAAATGATATCACTAAAGTCATCAAATCCGAAAAGAAGTTCAGAATTGAACTGAACGATAAGTTAAACTGGAGAAGACCTACAAAAGAAACTCCAGAAGTGTACCCTACACTGGTACACAGATGGCTCGAAGACCCCAGAGGGTATAGGGGCTGGGATCTACGGCCCCACAACCAAGCGCACTGTTCCGATGGGTATACTTCTAAGCGGAGTTGTTTGCCACCTGTCTATGCGTCATTCTGAGCAACAGTCAGGCGGCACTCATGACCCTATCGTCCTGTGAGATCAAGTCCTTACTGGTGGTTGAATGTATCGAGAAACTTGATCTACTAGGAACGCACCATCACAGCCCTTCCTTGATATGGGACAAAACACCATCAAGGAGATGCTTAGAAATGGAATTATGGGAGGGTGCAACCAAAAGAGGTTTAATAAACTCATAACCTTCCCCAAGGATAAACTGAGAATGCTTACCAGTCTACTAGGCCTATGGACTCAACTCGTTTCTGTGACTTATTTCAGGAGACCTCAATGCACCTTCTCCCGGAATGCAGCCCTACAGCGCGCAGCGTATGTGCCGCTCAATTCAACCCAGCTCTATTCTGAGTTTAATAGGCGGACTCGGTCCTATTTCACATTTTCGAGAGTTTCAGCGTAGCTATTAAAATAGAAATATTTTAAGTGTTCTGTCAAAGGATATTATGATAAAACTGTGAACTAGTGTTTTTTTATATACTTTTCAGATCCTTCATAAACTTATTTAGAGTATCCAAAATGTTTTTTCCTTCATCCGCTTCATTCGAATCCAACAATTGTTTTTTTTTTTTTTTGTTTTTTTAAAGCTCGTTTGTTAAATTTTAGACATAATAATAGTTATTTAATTAATTTTCAGTTATTTATTTAGATTATAATCCGAAGCAGCTAAACGTAGACCGCAGGACTAAGTGTTTAGAAGCCAGTGTAAGGTATTGATCGTTAGCGGGCTCATTGTCATGTAAAAGAAGCCTGAGGTCATTTTCAATTTCCTTTTTCTTTAGTGGCATCCTTCAGTTCGCCTAACTAAAAGCTTTTTATAAGAAAGCTGAGGAATGCATTTGGCTTTTCGCCTCCAAAGCAGGCATCGCCAATCTTTTTGCTTAATTTTTAAGTTAAATTTTACTCGGGACAATTTCACGTTCTCAACAGACTTCAACTTTGAGGCAAATTCATCGTTTTGTTTTGTATTCCTAAGTTTATCATCTAATGACGTTCCAATCGTATTTGCAAGTTAAAAGTGTCTGTTAAGACAGATATTGAGGCTTTTCAGCCATGCTGTGTAAAAACTAGTCTGCTTCAGTGATCCCTTTGAAACTTTTTTTTCACATGTCTTTAGCTTCCGAGACCTGCTTAGATTACTGGAAAGTGGCTATTAACCCCCTTTTTAAAAGTTTGCATAAAAGTGAAGTGTGTAATTGTAGGCCTATGACCAAGTTATCTTCAGTTTCTAAACTCTTTGAAATTATTGTAGTGGAAAAATTAAATTTTGCAACAAAGTGGACGGTTTTGCCAATTGTTGCCAATGAATCTATGTGTACTAACCTTGCAGTGTTTAGTAAGTATTGCATTGCATCTGTGAAAATAGAAGCTGTAACGTTTGCAAACTTCTCAGAAGAGGCTATCTGAGGTCCCAAAAGCGAGTATATGAGGGACTTTGATTTTTATACAATATTATTTATTAACGGTACAAGTAGTTGCTTTTCTGTTGCTAATTTTTTGCTATAGGTTGACAATTTGAAAGCTTTTTCTACAATAAATGAAGTGTAGCTTCAGATTGAAAAAGATGACCTATATTTTAGGTGCATTAAAAATTATCTGCCTTTAAACGTTCAAAGTTACGTATGCAAAAATTCGCCAAATTATGCCAACGAGTAATAAAATATCTATTTTCGCTTTATAATCAATTTACGAAATCAAAAATCTTGGAGTTATCTTTTCTTCGAATTTTTATTCCAGTAGTCATATTTCGCACAATGTTGTGAGATCGTAATCGTTGTTGTTCCACAAATGAAGGGACCTCCAGTTTTAAGACGACTCCGAACCGCAAACCATTTTCATGGCGGAAATACACTCGGAAGTTTGCCATTGCCTGCCGGGGCGCGACCGCTATTAGAAAAAAACCTTTCCTGTTATTAGGTTTTTCATACAAAAATTTTAAATAACTTGTATTTATTTGGAGCCCTGACCAAGCAAACTTAATTAGTCAAATTCAACGTGCTCAACGCACTATGTACACTATATTTTGCGGAACCTCTGCCATCATATACATCCCGGTTGCTCTTAATAAATTTGAAACTAAGGCGTTTTTCAATAGGTGCGCTTCAACTTTTTTCCGATAGGGAGGGCGAACGACGCAATATTTTTTATTCTTCGCTTGTCATTTGTAAACTTCATTAGTATACATTTCATCATGGAACGCTACACACTTGAGCAACGGTTGCAAATCGTGCAATTTTTTTATGAAAATAATCGTTCTGTTGCTGCTACGGCCATTTTACGGTCCATTTAACAAGCCGTCCCGTTTTGGGGTTATGTGAAGTCATTGGTCTACAGTAACAAGCCGGCGACGATTTGTGAGCTCAGAGCCAATATTGAACGCGAAATTGCTGGAATTTCGGCCGATTTATGCAAAAGAGTGTTCGAAAATTGGGTTCAACGATTGGACTTCGTAAAACGTGCACGCGGTGGTCATGCAAAAGAAATTGAATTTCATACTTAAATGTATATGTTCAAACTCGATAATAAAAAAAAATTAGTTAAAAAAGTCAAACCGTTTGTGTTTTATTCAAAAACAAAGTTGAAGCGCTGAGAAACGCTTTACTAGACGCAAGAAGAACTGTATTTTCTCTGTCTTTTACCTTCAATTTAGTTAAAGGTTTTATATATGTCATCTTCTTCAAGAAAAAACTTATTTTAATATTCCTTCCCGAAATCTGTGTAATTTTCTGTCATTCTGTGGCTGAAAGTCCCTTAATGTCCCTATTACCCTTGCCTTAGACGAACTTAACATAATTCTGAAAAACCTATTATTTGATTTTACTTTTTCGGGAGATATTTTTAAAAATTCACTGTACTCCATTTTCCAGCCCTTATACATTATTAATTAGTAACTAAGCTAGATTTTGTAATTAGTCTGTAGGAATCTCTGTTTGTTCACACACTAAATAAATAAATATTTGAGTTCCATTGGGACACACATTTGACTCAAGGCTTAGGTATATTTGTCAATGCCTGCGCCGCTCAGCCATACAATTTACTCGTCGGCACTTCTTTATTTCAGTCAGCGTTTCATCGATTCGATGCTCAATTATTGTGATAGTGTTCGAAGATTGTGTACATTTAGTTAAAGCGCTTGTATGCAATTACATATCTGTGTTTCGTACCTTTATACAAAAAAAAAAATGCAGTAGCAAACTGCGCGCTTGCCACACTCCTCTTATTCATCATTCAAAAATTATCTGAATCACAACGAGCAGCTGCTCTTGAGGGCACCGATTGATCGTTCAATGGTCTGATCATTGATGTAATCGGTTGTCAGGGGGAAGCGATGGATTGAATGATCCTTCATGCCCGCCGGCGAGTTGTTCAATCAATCAGCAAGGAATGCCAATCATGTATGTCAATTTTTGTTGTGACAGCTACCGTTGTTTTTGCTCTTGTTCTTGTTGTAGCAAGCAGATGTTGGAAGTGGTAGAGGTGGTGACGCTGTTGGTGACATGATGACGTGCGATGCAATGCAATAAGGCGATGCAATGAAAATGCGGCGGCATTACTGCAATTTTATGGATTTCTGTTCGCGCAAATAAATATTAATTACTTGAAACTTAAGGAGTCTATCACAAAAAAAGGAGACTATCAATCCTTTATCATTTATAATATTTTCTTGTGTCCGAATAATTGTCTGTAATTCTAAGCGAGAGAATTTTTTTATAAAGTGAATGAGTTCTTGAGGATATTGATTATTCGATGTATTCTGGATGAACTATAGTTCAGTGAAAGCACAGGATTGCTGTTTTGATAAGAAAAAGTTCACCACCGCAAAAACGGTTATTAAGAAAATGCCACTAGACCAACATAAAACTTCAGAACAGATGCACCGAAGTCATATAATTTGATACTATGAGCAAATTGGTCAGAAAATCTATGAAATCCCTTATCTTTATCTCCCCTTGACCAGCTAAATAATAGTAAAAAAACATAAAAATTTACTATCAAGCAATCGCCTTAAAACTCTCGTGAAGTTACAAAATGAACTTGAACCAATAAAGCAAATACATACACAATCGAGGTGCTTGTACCGTTTGTTTTTGTAAATCCACCGAAATCGAATAAGCGCCAAGTAGCTAAGCGTCGCAGTGGCAATTTGGTCGGGAGTTTGTAAAATAACTAGCAGCTGGTTGGCAATTCATACTTGATGGTTAGGCGTGAAATTGAAGTTTCAAATATCAAAAAGTGAAGTGAAAAAAGTAGTAGATAGTAGAAAAAAAGTGGTTTTTACAGCAACAAATTTGATATTTCCGGTATTTTTTTGCCAGTGGAGGAAGCGAAGCTGATTCGCAAGTGATTTAGCGGGCGAGAATGGACAAAAAACTGTTTCATTTTGCTTGAAAATGTACTACTTGCGCATACTTCCTCCATCATTTAATGCATTGGCAAGCTAACTAAAAAAATGTAGCAGTAATTAAACCATGCCGGCTTAGCCAACTCTAAATAAAAGAATTATACTGGCTCTTTTATTTTAATAATTTTTCAATTTTACGGGTTTAACCCAATTCAAAAGACTCAATAGAATTCAGTACTGCAAGAATAATAAGGAAGAAGTGAAACAGAAATACAATGGAACGAATGTTGCATGCCACTTATTATTAAATTATGCAATCGCTTGTTTAAGTTCAAATACGCTTCAAACACATACAAACTTACATATATTCATACATATACGAGTATAGGTATTAGAGATAACTGATTGGCACTGAATCCCGGAATATTGTTGAATACTTTCGCCGCACTGCTGGTTTTCATCGATATTGCAATAGAAGGCAGACTCCGGCGAAGATGTCCCTATCTGAGCAAACCCTATAACTTTAATTTTTTGGAAATGGGATATGAGAAACTTTATCACGAACGGAGTTAGATCAAAATTTAGGAATGAAACTCCTGAGAATCCGCTTTATAATAATCTGACTGAAAGAAGACAAAATTTTACAATACAGATAAATTTTGGATGATCGATAACATAAACCGCGGTTTTAAGAATTCAGACCACGGAACTGTTTTTCGTGGCACAACACGCCACACAAAGCCGAGCTTAAATCATTTAGCTGTACATGCAAGCTTATTTCCTAATTGTGAACAGATAACATGCAACGGGGAAAAATGTTTAAGTGATAAGTACTCCTTCGAAGGACAACTTGGAATGTACAACAAATTTTTAATTCCGAACAACCAAGGAAAAAGGAAGTTGTAACTCAGTGCTGTATCCGGCGCATAGATAAGCACACAAGCAGGGTTTGATTGAAAAGTAATGAGCCTTCCCGCGCGGAGCGTCTGCCAAGCGATCAATCGAATCGGCTGGTGGGGAAAAATGACCGTTGGACCTTCCCCTTACACTAGAAACCGGTCCCAGTTCGCTGGCAACAGCGGTGTTTTAAAAGTGTGTTAGGATTTTGCAGTGGCGAAAATGCAGCGATCGTTGGAGCAACGTTACTCGATCAAATTTTGCGTAAAGCTAAACAAAACGAGTACCGAAACCATTGAGCTACTCAAGGAGGCTTACGGGGACCAATATCTGCCCAGTGCCCAGATAAAACGGTGGCTGAAAAACCGCGTCGCCCGGGTTCGGCCCAACCTTGTCAACAATTGGACGCTTCCGGCGGATGAGTTTAAAAAATGTTTCCTGCAGTGGAGGGACCGCTACCAGCCGTGTGTTGACGCTTAAGGGTCCTATTTTGAAGAATATTAGTTGTATAAGCCAAAAGGTTTAATAAAACTGCTTAAAAAGAATAAGGCTCATTATTTTTTAATCAAGCCCTTGCAATTAGCAATTAGCAGTAGTCAGTGAATTTTACTGAAATTTAATTTGCATTACCTGTAAACTTTTACTGATTACTCAAAAAATTCCAGTTAACATATTTTCTCACTGATTACTGGAAAAAAAAATTCAAAATTTCCGTATAATACTTTTAATATTTTTCTACTGATTACTGCACCAAATTGCAATTTATTTCAGTATTATTACTGAAATTAAAAAAATCCTTTTACTGATTACTGACAAAAATTGCAGAAAAATATTTTTACTGAAATTTCCAAAAAATATGTTTACTGCAATTTTTTCAGTAATCTGTAAAACTTTACTGGTAATGCAATTGTTTTCCAGTCATCAGTAAAAAATTATATTGACTGCATTTTTACAGCTACTGCAAAGTGCCCATCTAAATAACGCGCATTGATTTAAGAATACCTATATTCATATTAAATTTAATGCTGCTGCTCCTATTATTGACTGACAAGCCTCGTTGGCCTTCAAAATGCTTGAAATCGCAAGAAGCTTCATAATAAAAAAAAAACATCCTGAGTGATGAAGTGCATCTCGTATGAAGTAATGCCGGGAGCAAACAATTTCTAAGCCACTGAAAATTCGATGACTATCAAAGATCTAACGCCCCCTGACATGTTGGCTGCCAGTGCATGACCGATGATCACGAAAATGTAACCCCAGGTAGCAATAATATAACACCGGTGATACATTTCTGATCTCCGTAATTTCAGTTCACACATACGAGTACGAGTATTACTTCCCATAAACAAATAAGCAATTGGCCCATATTATTTAAAATTAACAAAAAGTAATCAATTGCTACTGATTATGGCTGGCACCTGTGGATAAATTTTCGATATGGTCACCGGTGATACACTGACATATGGAGGACGTGTTAAGATCAAAAATTTCTTGTGTAGTGCGGCATTTGTGTTGACATACAAGGAGCGTGGTAAAAATTATATTAGGCAAGTTTTCAGCGAGGAGGGGCTATTAGAGTAACTAATCGATTTTTATTGAAATTTTGACATTTAAGCCACCAGATTGAAGAAACAAAATACACGTAAATGTTATTGTTGTCCTTCTTTTCTTCTTCTTCTTCTTCTTCTTCTTCTGAATTGGAGCGATAACCACTTACGCAATTTTGTCCGAGTTTAACGAAGCGCGCCAGTTGTTTCTTTCTCTAGCTAACCGGCGCCAGTTGGCCACACCAAGTGAAGCCAAGTCCTTCACCACCTGATCTTTCCAACGCAAAGGAGGCTTTCCTCTTCCCCTGCTACCGCCAGCTGGTACCGCATCGAATACTTTCAGAGCCGCAACATTTGTATCCATTCGGACGACATGCCCCAGCCAACGCAGCCGCTGGATCTTTATAGAGTGTTAGTTTTATGCGTCGAGAGAGGACTTTACTGCTCATTTGCCTACTTAGTCCAAAGTAGCACTTGTTGGCAAGAGAGATTCTACGTTGGCTGACATTGTTATCGGTGTTAATGCTGGTTCCTAAATAGACGAAGTCTTTTACAACCTCAAAATTATAACTGTCAACAGTGACGTGGGTGCCGATACGCGAGTGCGCCGACTGTTTGTTTGAAGACAGGAGGTACTTCGTTTTGTCCTCGTTCACCACCAGACCCATTCGCTTTGCCCCTTTATCTAGTTTGGAGAAGGCAGAACTAACAGCGCGGTTGTTAAGGCCGATGATGTCAATATCATCGGCATACGCCAACAATTGTACGCTCTTATAAAATATTGTGCCTGAGCGATTAAGTTCTGCGACTCGTACGATGCTCTCCAACATCAGGTTAAAGAAGTCACACAACAACGAGTCACTCTGTCTGAAACCTCGTTTGGTATAAAACGGCTCGGAGAGGTCCTTCCCAATTCTGACGGCGCTGCTGGCTACCGTTTTAATCTGTATACTTGTGGCGACAGCTTGAAATTTAATTGAATGAAAATATTTGAGGTTTATTGTAAGAGGGCTTTTAAAAATATATACACGATTTTAACTATTTATTTTAATATTTAAACTCGAGAAAAAATACCTATGCTGGAACTGTTTCTAGTTCTAAATTTGCCTAGTTCTGAGATGCCACGTGAGTCAATTTGGAAAATAAACTCTCCCGTCACGATCTACATACACTACTTTAAATAACTATAGCACTTAGACTTGTGGTGCGTGACTACCACACAGTTTTTTCTAATTGCAGTCGGCCCTCGGTAGGCAAAGGCGGAGCTCCTAGTGTATTTCTGTCATGCAAACGCTCTTCATAAAAACCATCTGCCTTTCGGAGGCGGCATAAAATTGTTCCACCTATTTGTGGAAAAACATCGAAACACACGTAACAAATTGGAAGAGGAACTCAGCCAAACGCCAAATAAAAGGGCGTAAGCGCCATCCACGGCGTATCGGCGCGCACGATCTTGTTGAAAGTTATGATTTCGAGTTTGTAAGAGACTTCGTTTATCTAGGAACCAGCATTAACACCGATAACAAGGTCAGCCTTGAAATCCAACGTAGAATCTCCTATGCCAACAAGTGATACTTTGGACTAAGTAGGCAACTAAGTAATAAAGCTCTATTGATGGACAAAACTAACACTCTACAAGGCTCTCATCATTCTCGTCCTAAAGTATGGCGCAGAAGCGTGGACAATGACAATATCCGATGAGGTATCGCTTGGGTGCTTGAGAGAAAGATTCTATGGAAAACTTTTAGACTTTGAACTTTGGGGACGGCGAATATCGCAGGCGATGGAACGATGAGCTGTATGAGCTTTACAACGACATAGCCGCTGGCTGGGGCATGTCGTCCGAATGGATACATTAGAAACAATTGGCGCACTTTCTTAAAATCGGCCGAACTCGCGTAAGCGGTTTGAAAATTTGAAAACATTTAGAAATATTTCATTAAAATGTCAAACTTTTTATTCAAGATTTCTAAACAAAAATTCGAGCGTGGCTCGAAAATCGCCTTGATTTTTGGAAATTCTTGTTTGGCTGGCGGTCTTGTGGATTTTCTCTACATAACGAATCCTCGAAATTTTTGTATATTGGGGAAGACACCCAACACCAGCAGAGAAAAAAGAAAGTTAAAAATCTACACGATTTTAAAACTATATTATTTCAGACTTGCACTTTGCCTAAAAATTCTGACGAGAATGAACTAAATTTTCTTAAAAAAATTATTTTTGTTTTATTAAATCAGAAAAAAGTAAGTTGTATTAAATCAAAGAAAACTATATTGTCAAAACTGGTCAATAGCCCCGTGCGATCACTTCTTTATGAGACAGAATTTTGTACTGTACTCTTATACTGTTCATGAATATATTTGGAAAGCACACGATCAAATAACCCACTTTATAACACTTAGTTTTCGGGACTGCCATCGCTAGTATGATAGTAAGTAGTTCACAGACGTCTAACTGGAGATTATATAAACCAGTCACGTAGCACTTTTTATACATAGAATTGGCTTTTTGTTTATACTTATATACATGCGTACTACATACACAAATATTATATAAGTATGTGTGCACAAAAGGAAAAACTGAATGAAAGTTAAACAAAGTGGCGAACAAATACTACCAGAATGCAGCAATGCGAAAAGCGAATGCATGAAACTTTTAGGTGACTAAGCTGATTAAGGCTATGCAGAGCTATGCTGCACTAGTCACTGTATCCCATCTACCCCTAACGCCTCTTGGGACTTTTCCTTTGTGGCAAGTTGCAGTCGTTTGATGGTTGCAGCGCCAACTTCGTAACTCCTGTATTATTTTGTCAGTACATCCCCTCCAATGACTCACCTGTACCCCCCTCTGACATTTTGTTTACGAAAGCTATGCGTTGTGCGAGATTTCCGTACATATGTATCTCCCCAACGCCCTTCTCTTGCTTCATGGCACAATAGCTTTGCTTATCAATTTCAAAGTTGCATTCGAAATACACAACAAGCGAGCATTAAATTAACAACAAAATGCTTTCTAAGTTTCGGAATCGCACCCTATGTACAAAGTAAGTAAGTATGTCGACTAACGGCGCTTGCCTCCTATAATTTGGCATATCCTGCCGTGCTTGCCTCTATTGTCTTTTTTACACATTTTGTAAACCGTGTTTTGGGCTTTGTGCTTATATTTGTTGCGATCATTACAATTTGTTATGCATACATTGCGGTAACACCCGGTTCCCCCAAAGAATTTGCAGATGTTATTGTTTCCCTTTGTCAAATAATTTTATCACACAAGTAGCGCTGCTTCGACCATGATGTGCTGTCCCTGCCGCTTTCCAGTTACCGCATTGCACTTCACTCCCTAACATTTGCCCACTTTCACTTGTGACTTGCTAACTGAAGCCACAACAAACAAAGAAATGGCGAAAGCGCGCGTCCAGATGGTGGCAGATTAAGATGCGCCACTCAACTCAGCAGAGATTTAGTACAAGGAGATATTTTTGGTAATAAAAACTTTGCTACACTAATATTCCTTGCTACACCTCTAGAGCATGGGAAAATTACATTTTTCACAATATTTTAACAGCAATACATTTTTTGTGTTTGTGCTCGAAGGATATTCCACTAACGAGAGCATTCTCTGGCGAAAAAAGGAGGCGAGTTGTTAATAGGCTGCGGAAGCTGTCTGTTGGATGAGGAGGGAGATCTCAGCATCTTCTCTTCAGCTGGCCTGCTATTGTCGGACTAAGATTCAGATATGCGGGCTCTAACTTTTTTGCTGCACCTTCAGACATGACGGGTTTAAATATTACACGCCTGGTGAATTTCATCAACAGTTTGGGGTGGTTAACGCAAACGTAATTAGCTATCGTTAAGTCATCATCCTCAAACTCAAAGTCCCTCATTTCTCTTCCTACCTGTTCGGTTTTCCAACTCTGTTTTTCTTCTATATGGCATCACAAGAACGAATTTGATTCTTTGTCCAAGTGGGCTTTCACTTGGGCAGCCATTTATCTGTTAATAGGCCTGTTAATAGGCTCTGGGGTAAGGACAAAAGAAATATTATTGTATACAGCTGGAATTATTAGTTATTATAACTTTATATATACATATTTCTTTAGTTTTAGTATACCTTGATGCTAGTGCCACCTTAGTATCAAGCCAACAATACCCAACAGCGCCTAAAGTAATTTATCGGGTTTTCTGAAATTTCATTGTACGCTATGTCTCCCATACAGTGAGTTTAAAGAAAATTTGTAATTTGAAGGAATCTAATGAAGAAATATTAAAAAAAAACATTTTGAAATTGTGCTAGGCCTCGATCCAGGAGTCAATTATTAAAAGTTTGCTCACTTGTGATAGAATATAGAGTTTGAAAATGGTTGTGTTTACGAAGGGTAGAGATCGTGGAAAAAAAAATCCCTTTTAGTAAAAATTGTAGCAAAAAAGTGTAACTTTTTTAGATTTTGAAGTTTTGGCGTATGTGAATTGCGAGCCGTGAGAGAACCGGCCTTGCCCTACCTTCGATTGTAAAATTCTTCAAATAGAAATTTTCCTTTAAATAATTTATTTGATGTCCAACTGTTGAACAGATGTAACAAACAGATGAAAAAATTGGATGATAAAAATAAATCATTGACTAGTTGAGTAATCGTTTCCAATTTCATAAGTTAAATAAATAAATAAAAAGATAAGTTTAGTTGAATGGAGTCTGAACTAACCGGCGACCATCGTAGCCGAATGGGTTGGTGCGTGGCAACCATTCAGAATTCACAGAGAGAACGTTGGTTCGAATCTCGGTGAAACACCAAAACTATTGTGATAAAAACATTTTTCTAATAGCGGTCGCCCCTCGGCAAACCTCCGAGTGTATTTCTGCCATGAAAAAGCCCCTCATAAAAATATCTGCCGTTCGGAGTCGGCTTGAAACTATAGGTCCCTCCATTTGTGGAACAACATCAAGACGCACACAACAAATAGGAGGAGGAGCTCTGCCAAACACCCAAAAAGGGTGTAAGCGCCAATTATATATATATATATATATGAGTAAAATATTTTATAGGCAATGAAAATATATTTCATATATGTACACATACATATGTACATGTTTATGTGTATGAATAAATGTATGGAGTAGGAGTTATTAGCAGAAATTGTCGAGTGCGCCTTTAAAACAAGCTTAATAAAACGATTCTTCTTCTTAATTGGCGCTATAACCACTTACGCGATTTTGGCCGAGTTTAGCAAAGCGCGCCAGTCGTTTCTTTCTCGTGCTAACCGGCGCCAGTTGGACACACCAAGTGAATCCAAGTCCTTCTCCACCTGATCTTTCCAACGCAGAGGAGGCCGCCCTCTTCCTCTGCTACCACCAGCTGGTACCGCATCGAATACTTTCAAAGCCGGAGCGTTTGTATCCATTCGGACGACATGACCCAGCCAACGTAGCCGCTGGATCTTTATTCGCTGCGCTATGTCTATGTCGTCGTAAAGCTCATACAGCTCATCGTTCCATCGTCTGCGGTATTCGCCATTGCCAACGTGCAAAGGTCCAAAGATCTTACGCAGAATCTTTCTCTCGAACACCCCAAGCGTCGCTTCATCGGATGTTGTCATCGTCCAAGCTTCTGCGCCATACGTTAGGACGGGCATGATGAGAGTCTTGTAGAGTGTTAGTTTTGTTCGTCGAGAGAGGACTTTACTGGTCAGTTGCCTACTTAGTCCAAAGTAGCACTTGTTGGCAAGAGAGATTCTACGTTGGATTTCAAGGCTGACATTGTTATCGGTGTTAATGCTGGTTCCTAAATAGACGAAGTCTTTTACAACCTCGAAATTATAACTGTCTACAGTGACGTGAGTGCCGATACGCGAGTGCGCCGACTGTTTGTTTGAAGACAGGAGGTACTTCGTTTTGTCCTCGTTCACCACCAGACCCATTCGCTTTGCCTCTTTATCCAGTTTGGAGAAGGCAGAACTAACAGCGCGGTTGTTAAGGCCGATGATGTCAATATCATCGGCATACGCCAACAATTGTACGCTCTTATAAAATATTGTGCCTGAGCGATTAAGTTCTGCGGCTCGTACGATGCTCTCCAACATCAGGTTAAAGAAGTCACACGACAGCGAGTCACCCTGTCTGAAACCTCGTTTGGTATCAAACGGCTCGGAGAGGTCCTCCCAATTCTGACAGCGCTGCTGGTGTTGAGCAACGTCATCTTACATAGCCGTATTAGTTTTGCGGGGATACCAAATTCAGACATCGCGGCATACAGGTAACTCCTTTCCGTACTGTCGAATTCAGCTTTGAAGTCGACGAAAAGATGGTGTGTGTCGATTCTCCTTTCATGGGTCTTTTCCAAGATTTGGCGTATTGAGAATATTTGGTCGATGGTAGACTTTCCAATAATACAATAGAACGATTAGATTATGCAAATTAATTTTTTAAATTTAATTCAATTCTCGAAGCGGCGAAAAATCACCATTATTGGGTTACCTTGGCAAAAATTGAATTAAAGGGCCGTCGAGGAAAAACGGAATGTTGAACTTAAAAACAAAACTATTGGATATTTACTCAAAAATAATTTTATTTGCACTTAACTTTGTATAATGTGAGTACACATATCATAGTTGAAAATTATTCAATTTAACCTCCATCTCGTGCAATTACCTGCTCCACCCGGGACCTGAAGCACTCACATGCGCGAGCTACCTCCTCTTTGTCCATTGTGGTCATCACTCCCTCGATTGTTGTCTTCAGAGCGTCCTTAGTGTTATGAGGCTTCGCGTTAACTTTTGCTTCAACTGTGCCCCACACGTAATAATCAAGAGCATTGCAGTCTGGGCTTGAAGGTGGCCAAAAATCTGGTGACCAGTGGTAGGGTAGGTTGTTCTGGAGCCAAGCCTGAGTCTTCTTTGCCTTGTGAGCAGGTGCAGAGTCCTGCTGAAACACATATTCTCTTCCAGCAGCCCCGCGGTCCATCCAGGGTTGCGTTTTTTGTAGCCAAACCACTCAATTATCTCTTTATCAATTATCTAGTATCGCAGCTCTTCTGTCCTGCTCTCGACTCATCGTTTCACTAGCACTTACTCCGGCATTCCAATGTCAATCAGGAAACAAAGCACTAAAAATATGTCCCTTTATCAGCGGTTTTAGACTTAACGCTACTGCTCCAGAGCTTTCTAAATGTTTTCCGGATTTACCTCGACGGCCCTGTACTTACACCTTACTTTCCTTACGTTTAAGCTGAGTTATAGATTAGAGCAACCTCATCTTAAAGTTACAAATTCAGTTAAACATTTGGAGTCATTAATGAAGCACAAGCTTGCAGGAAAAAAATATCAACAACAAAACAGTCCATTTTGGCTTTGAAATGTATTTGGAGAAAGTTTACGTAGGAATTTGCTTAAGATTTAAACGAAGGTTGTACCAGAAGGTGGCATTTTTTTAATAGCCGCCGCAGCCGCAAGCGAATGGGTTGGTGCATGACTTCCGTGCATGAAACACCAAATGACAGAACAAGTTTTTTCTAATAGCAGTCGCCTCTCAGCAGGCAATGGCAAGCCTCCGAGTGTATTTCTATCATGAAGAAGATCCTCATAAAAACCCATTTGCCATTCGGAAGCATAAAATTATAGATCCCTTAATTTATGCAAAAACAGCAAGGGGCACGCCACATATAGGAGGAGGAGCTTGGCCAAACAGTGTGTCTTATTAGCAAGACCATCTTTCTAGACGCACTATACATAAAACAAAGTATTATCCTTAACTGTATGTCGCCAATATGAGGCAATTAATTAATCCACTCATTTTACATTACTACGAAACATAGATTATTAGTAAACACATGTGAATACATGCATATGAATACGATAATATATACTTATAATATAATTTTGTATGCAGCTAATTTGTTTTAGAAATTTTATCTGCGAATGTGTAAGTGCAAGTAAATGTGTCTCATATTTACCACCTGATCGAAGCAAATTTATGTTATCAAAATTGACATCGGCTGTCTTAAACTAGGCCATTTGTCCATATACTGAACGAAGGCAATTATAATTTCCTGACTAATTTAATGCATGTCAACATTGCATAAATACATATTTACCTGTAAATTGCTGTGACCTCCCAAATCGTGCTGTGACAATAGCTACTGCCAAAAATAAATTGAGTCGCAGCCCGCAGTAAATTCCCATTCTCTACTACCGCACGTGCACATACGCGTATCTACATATATTATATGCGGATATGTATAAGAATGTCTGCAGTAAATCCAATAAACATTAGACAAGCTCTGAACTAACCCATTTAGGAGTGATAGTGGTTCACCTTAAATTTTAAAATTGACTTTAAATGGCTGAATTTAAGTTGGGATTCCATTGGCTGCAGAAGTTTCCACATTGTTCAACCACAATGAATTAATTTTAAGCTAGTCAAATTAACGAATTTAGTACCCCAATTGAGTACTACCCATCTGGAGTTTATTTCAAGAATTGGGTGCAAAGTCCATTTGATGAGCGAGAGTCTGATTCTACCATCGTGAGAAATTGTGCCTTGACACTTTTTAAGGGCATGTCAATGCATAAGAACGGTTTTCCAAAAAGTTTGGGATGGTAAACTTAAATTAAACACAAAGACAAGGGAAACAAGAATTACATACCATTTAAACAAAACTGTTCAGCAGTTTCCAGTCCATGAACCCACGCACCCTGGTCAACGCTCCGTGGTACGTGACAAATGCCCAAATTCATTGTGATTTAACCATCCCTTCAATGAAAGAGCAAATACAAAATTTATCGAAATCAACTTCAATTTACCCTCATGTCACCAGCTCGTCTAAAAGCTACCTGTGAAATATCGAATTTATTTACTAGAAAGGATATTTCACAGGAAATATACATTTAACAATACAATGAAAGTCACTTTTAAATGTGATCAAATATTTATAAAATGGCTGCGGAATGATAAAAATAGACAGAATACAAAATAAAGCTTACTAAAAAATATTTATCTAAGCAATAAAAGGAAAATAATTCAAGCAAATGCCGCGCGTCAATAATAGAGTGCTGCATATGATTTACAAGGCCGCATTAGTTGTTGGCTCACGCAAATCATTGGCTTGTTGCAGCAAATCACCTAATCTAAAATAACTGTGTAGAGGCCTCTTTCTGGATATAATATTAATCACCGCCAAGCATTTTTTTCAATAACTCAATAAATTCATGATTTCGCGGCGACTGACCTGTTACCGTCCAAATACTTAGATAACTTGAGCATAATCTTATGGCAATCGATATTCACAAAGGGGTACTCTGTGAGTGGTGAGCGCTACCGTGAAATGATATCCAACTTTTTTTGGCCCAAAATGCAAGGGCTTGACTTGCATGACATGTGGTTTCAGCAAGACGGTGCCACATGACACGGTGAACATTTTATTTCACGTTCGGAACCTGTCAATTGGCCACCCAGATCGTGCGATATAACGCCTTTAGATTATTTTTCGTGGGGCTATGTTAAAGCTCATGTTTATTCAGACAAGCCTGCTTCAATTAACGCATTGGAAGACAACATTGAAGCATTTATATGTGAGATACCGGCCGAAACCTTGGAAAGAGTATGCCAAAATTGGACTAAGCGGATGGACCATTTGAAGCGCAGTCGCGGTCAGCATTTGCATGAAATAATCTTCAAGCATTAAATTTTATGGACTGTACTATCGATTTAAATAAAAATTGCATGCATTTTTCTGAATTTTACTTAGCTCTTAAAAAATCAACCTTAATTTTTATTCAGTGAAAGCCATACTTTCCGAAAATGTGATAAATCAGACAGAATACAAATTGTATCAAGATTTTTATGGACTCAGGTTCCACAGCACAGTGACATACGTTTAATGAGATGAGATAACTTGAGTTTAGATGACTTGAAGTGAACTGAGTTGAGGTAGGTTTAGGTGAGGTGTGGCGTTTTGAGTTTTTCGGCAGATCGAAAAACAAATGAAACTCAAAAACGAATCATTATTTTTGATGAAAAATAATAAACACAAATAATAATGTTTGTTTTTGATCAAAAAACTAACTATTCCAAAAATTTGTTTTATTTTTGATCAAAATAAATAACTCGATATATGTTATATTTTCGGAGCAATCCAAAAAAGCTCAGAAATGGATTATTGTCATTTTTCCATTTTCTTCATTTATTGATTCTCTCTTGTATAAGAAACTAGCAATGAGTTTACAAGTCTTAAGTGGGAGAGTAATAAGTTTCATTGCCAGTGCCAAGAAACTAATTATTTGGTCAAATAATTTTTATTTTTTTTATTTTATTACTATTGCAATCTAGTTATCAAAACTAATAAGCAATTCATTTTACATATATTTAATTAAATTAAACCTTCTCAAGTAAAGACAAAATTTTATGAAAAGAGATCATGCGGTTTCGTCCTTTTTAATCTTCTCGTGAGGTCATCAGTTACAAGTAGTTTGGCTGCTTCATCATTGATGTGCTGCTGAAGTCTCTCTTTATGTTTATTTGCGAATTTTTTTATGATTAAGATCCTTATGTAGATTGCAATTACGAATGTACCACGGCGCTCTAACGATGTCGCGTAATACTTTATTTTGGAATCGTTGAAAGATGTTTTTGTTGCTTTCACTGGTGCAGCCCCAGAGCTGTATGCCGTATGACCACACTGGTTTCAGTATTTGGTTGTATAAAAGTATTTTGTTATAAAGAGAGAGTTTAGAATGTCGGCCTAACAGCCAATACATTTTCTTGTATTTAAGAATTAACTGGTCAAATAATGAATATTTTTTTTATTGATGTGATGGAATTGAATGATGGGAGCATAATGTCCCCGTCTCCCTTGGTACTGCCTTAATCTCTCATGAAGATGAGGCCATATTGAACGCTGAAATGGATTAGATTCGGTTGCCTTTATGGACGGACCTTTGTGCGAGATGAGATAATTAAGATAGTGCAGACTCTTTTTCTCAATCGCGTATGGTCTTCATTTAGAAGTAGTTATTTGGATGGTCTAGTTTTATGGTGATGGTTTTCTAACTTTTGTAGGAGTTTTTTGCGCATCCGTATTATTTCATTGGCTACATTACCATTATTGATATATTTTTAGCTTTTTTTGCTGCTAATAGCCATCATCGACTGATAGCTGTTAAAATCGATATGTCCGCTTTTCACCAGTTTGGAGGTAGTCACGTAAAGGCTAGTGTTCATATTTGATAATTTTCATTCGTTACTGTAGGTCACGTAAAAAATTTAAAGCGTTATTTACGTTGTCGATTTCATGATAAAACACATAACTGTTTTGTACGTTTTGCTCCTCAACACTACATACACCGCATCCACCTCCTCAACCGACTTCTTCTCCCAACTTACTATGGTCTCGATGTTAGTTTCGTTGTGGCATTCAGCTCGTCGGAAGTCAATCGAAGGGATCCAATATATTTAGCGCAGTTATACTGTATTTTAAATTTTTTCTTTTAATTGGAAATAATGGTAAACTGTCTTGCGATGTATCATACGGCATGTTAAAGTGTGATACGCGGCGCCACCCAGAAGCTCAAGTTTAAATGTCGAAGATGACGCCACTGAATGATAAGCAAAAACAAGCACAGCTTCAACCAAAATTACGAAGTAGTCAGCGGCAGCAGGGGTGGGAGTGCAAAAAGTAGTTCATCATCGACATCATTGACAAGCGGGCAGGTGAAGAGCGAAACGCAGCGGTCAAAATGAAGCTTGTAACAAAAAATTGCCATGATGCGCCAAGAAACGGTACCAAAACGAAAGTTAAAACTTAGCCGAAAAGGTTAAAATAGCCTCCAGCTAAGCGTTCGTGACACAAAAAGGCGATTCACCGACCGACCAACGGAATCGCCAACGGCCACCAATGAATTCAGCAAACCATCAGCAGCCGATGGCTGAACACACTCTGCGCTACACTTCTTCTGTGCGGCCTGTGTGCCTACGCCCATTTAAAGTACAATGACCACGACTGTCGAATAGTTAACACAAACAACATCATCATCAACAACAGAAGCAGAAGTAACAAAAAAAGCTTAACAACAACCACATCATAAATAACAATAACGGTGGACCAAAGAAATATTGAAGTTGGTATACATATGTATGAACATACGTATATATGTATATGCATCTACATATATATATACTCGTAAAATAAAGAATCCGCTGCAGTGGCGAAAAAACGAAATCAAAACCAAACTGAGATGAAAGCGAAATTTTCAGTACACTCGGAATTGAGATTCACCGGCCCCCAATAAATATACGTAAACAAACACACATACTTACAAATATATGCATATAAACAAACTATAAAAATGACTACTAATGATGCCAAATCGCCGCAACGTTATTTATTTCTTTTCAAAAATCTGACCATTATTGGATCAAAGGCGACCTCTTCGTTATTTAAAACCCCAATCTATTTATGAGTGCCCAATTATTGTCGGTACTGTCATTTGAAATTTTTAACACAAAAGTGGTAAAAAAATAACTGAAGCGATCGCTAACTTACTAATTCCAATCGAAGGGGTCCATGCCATGGGCAACAATAACAATAACATTAGCAGGTAGTCTAATTTAGCAGGAGTGAAATCAATCGCAATTATTTGTTTGCAAACTAATTGGACGTTTCCTAACGGCATTCACATCAAAAGAAATATTTTGAAGTCAAATTCTATTCACCTCTGAAGAATACACAGTCCTATTAAACATACACACCCTCTATTACAAACAAAACCCAACCTTTTACTAATCGAAGTAATCAGTGTATATTTTGTGATAAACATTTCTTTATTAATCAATACATACATTCGGCTTCTGCTACAAAACAATCCTTGATTTCGACAGAACTAAGATTCTCCAATTCATTAAAGAATTGTCTACCTAAAATGGTGAGTCTACAGCTGGATAGAACTGGACAGCCTGTTACTTTTAGGTGAAATGGCTCAGTCATCTTGTTAAGAGATCTGCGGCATTTCATGGCTAACCTACAAAAGTAGGTTGTATTGCTTTGTAAGGGGTTTTATCGCGGCCTGGTGATCAGTGACAATGTAGATATCATCTCCAGGTATCGCATCACACTGTACCAGTGTCACGGCTTTCATTATTGCCATCAGTTTAGCCTGCAAGACACTACATATTCACCAAATTCAAAAAAAAAGAGTCAAGCGCTGCTCTTTCTGTGAAACTCAATCGCCGACCGCCCTTTAAAATATCATAAACCAACAAAGATAACGCAATGAGTAAATTTATTTGCATCCAAATGTTTTATTTTTGGGCACACAATATTGGTCCAGCACAAGGAATTCCAAGATTTTCTAAAAACAAAATTACACCACAAACTCGTTTTATGTACTCAAAGTTGTGGGTTTTTTTCAAATAGAGGGTGTATTTTTGCTTAAGGGAAGCAAGAGTTGTGGCAATTCATTACATGGCTCGATTTTGGCTGTTACGCGCTCTAAGTTTGTGGATGGTAGATATGAATATTTTGAGGAGATTTACTCTTATTTACGAAACGGCCTTTCTTGGTTTCCTCTCTTGGAAATAATCTTACAAGGAATCAATATAATTAATTACTACAATACGCTATGGAGGAAAATTAAGAAGCTGCAACATTCAGATGTGTTACATGGTATACATATGTATATATATCGAAAGATTCATGCTTTTTGCAAATGGCGTCATGCGCCAATAGTGTTTGGCACTTGTAAACTAGACAGCTGCAGTAAACAAGCAATGAAGCACATAAAGGTCAAATAAATTTTTCCATTACTCAAAATCATTTTTTTATTTAATTAATTATTTGTTAAGGTCATTTATAAGGGGCGATTTTTTAAGAGATATAGAAAGTTTTTCAAAAAAACACGTAAAATTCAGAAAAATTCATGAAATTTTTATTTAAATCGATAGTACAGTCCATATAATTTAATGTTTGAAGATTATTTCATGCAAATGTTAATCGCGACTGCGCTTCAAATGGTCCATCCGCTTAGTCCAATTTTGGCATACTCTTTCCAATGTTTCGGCCGGTACCTCCCATATAAATGCTTTAATGTTGTCTTCCAATGCGTTAATTGAAGCAGGCTTGTCTGAATAAACATGAGCTTTAACATAGCCTCACAAAAAATAATCTAAAGGCGTTATATCGCACGATCTGGGTGGCCAATTGACAGGTCCCGAACGTGAAATAAAATGTTCACCGAACTCGCCTCTCAACAAGTCCATTGTTACGCGTGCTGTGTGGTATTTGGCACCGTCTTGCTGAAACCACATGTCCTGCAAGTCAAGCTCTTGCATTTTGGGCAGAAAAAAGTTGGATATAATTTCGCGGATATAATTTCACCATTCACAGTTACGTTACGATTCGCAGCATCTTTGAAGAAGTACGGTCCAATGATATCTCCAGCCCATAATCCGAGCTATGTTATCCCTCACCCCGAAATATGGTTTAAGTTCTCCGTGGAATATTTTATTAAAAACATAAACCAATTCCACCTGATACGAAGTGCAAAGTCGGATGTGCTGTTACTGTAATTCATATCAACCAAAATTACTTCCGAGTTGATTTCATTGAAATTTTGTGGCAATCGCATTGAATGTTCACTCAGAAGTGAATAGCATAACCGGTCCGATTAAAAGCAGAAAGTTCATTCAACTTTATATCCTTTTATTATCCTGCTTTTAATTTTGATATCCTACGAAATTGTTGACCAGTGGATTTTGCCTTCTTTTCAATCAAAAACTATGGCATGCTTAGGTATGCCGTTTACACTCGCACACGGTCGCAACTTGCCTCCATTGTGGAGTGCACTTTGTGTTCGGACGCGCGCTACTTAAGAAGTTAAAGGTAGATCACGCTGTTCAAATCACATTATGTTAGGATGTGGATTATAGAGTAAGTCAGTTTCAGTAGTTCGCTGAGAAACTTACATAGCATAAGAAAGCTTATTTTTGGGTGGATTTGTAGCATCCCTGCAGGGAAAGGCCAGACTTTATATGGAATTATTCTAGTTCAGATTCTAGAAGAAATCATAGTAGTTCGTCTTTGACCAGAATTAATACCAGCAGTAAATTAGTTAATTTTTTTAGATATAAAAATGTAAGAAATCTTTTATGGACGTTCCAATGCAACGCGATGATTAGGATGTACATCCTGCGTAGCTTGGCGCAAAATATTTATTTCTTTTGGGTCACTATAAGAAACATTTATTCGTACATTTTCAGCTCATGATATTATTGCTGCAAAAGTAACAGTAAATATCATTTGTGTTTTTACTAATATTGCTGAAAACGAAACAAGATTGGTTTTTCTCGCCGATTCAGTTTCAGTTGCGCGTAATATCTCGATTGAAAGCGGCAAACTGGGATGAAGTTGGGATTTACCATTAGAAACGCATAAAATTGTTATTAAGCTGTACTTGGAAATCAAGTCTTTGCGCAAAATCGGCAAAAAAATTGGCAAATCGCATTCTACGATGCAAAGTGTTACTGCTAATTACGTTAATACTGGCAAATTGGAAGCTAATCACCACCAAGCCGGAAGGGGGAAATATTGACTCCACGTGAGGAACGCAACAAAGTTGCATCAGTCGCACAAAATACAAAAATAACCTCCCGATACTATGCCGAAATATTCAAGAGCCTTTACATGAAAAAAGTAAGCCCACAAACAGTCCGTAATTGTCTGTATAACGCTGGTTATCATAATAGAGTGGCACGCCGGAAGCCCTACATTTCAGATATTAGCAGAAAGAAGAGATTGGAGTTCGCTAAATGCGGGGAAAACGTCATATTCAGTGATGAGTCAAAATTTAATGTTTTCGGATCAGATGGCGTTCCAAAAATTTGGAGAAAAGAAAATACAGAACTGAATGAAAAAATTCATATTCCCACCGTTAAACATTGAGGAGGAAATGAAATGGTTTAAGGGTGCATAACTGCTTCTGTAGTAGTTTGTATTGGTGATATTTAAACATTTTGACGTTCTGACGTTAAACTTGAATTGGATGCTAAAGGATTCATATTGCAACAAGACAATAACCGAAACACTCGTCTTATCTCAGAATGCAAGAATGGCTTATTTACCACTGTAATCAGCTTAAAACTCCAACTCAATCATCGGATCTGGATCCAATTGAGGATCTCCTAGACATCCTCTTATAAAGAATAATCAGAAAGCACGAAATAACATCAAAGGCGTCATTAAAAAAAGCTTTAAGTGTTGAGTAGGAGCAAATTGCAGCTAAGGTATTGCTAAAAAGCATGCATAGAATTTGCAAGTAGTTATTAAAGCTAAAGGCTGCCCAACAAAGTACTGAACACACATTTTTTTTTTTTTTTTTTGTTTTTTGTCGGCACAACTAGAAAGTGCAGAACTCAGACATTAATTAAGTCCATTGTACTACACTTGGATTCCCTTTTAATTTTCTTTACATCTACCCGATCTCCGAAGAAATCTGAGTAGATCTTGTGGTGCCAAGGAGCCAAGATGGTCGCTTCTTAACACATCAGTGCCAAAGACCTCAAACCTGATTCGAGCGAAGGCGTGGCAGACACACAGGAAGTGGTCCGCCGTCTCATCCTCCTCTTCACAAGCTGGGAAGAGTACACTGTCTTAGATGCCCAACCTTTCCATGTGCTTTGCCCACAGAAAGTGGCCCGTCATCAGTCCAACCCGCCGTCTGGGGAGTGCTTCTGCTTAATGATAGAAGGGTTTG
This sequence comes from Anastrepha ludens, assembly GCF_028408465.1. Taxonomy (NCBI): domain Eukaryota; kingdom Metazoa; phylum Arthropoda; class Insecta; order Diptera; family Tephritidae; genus Anastrepha; species Anastrepha ludens. The sequence goes on from NC_071502.1 coordinate 78,864,606, forward strand.
CGACAGTCGATCGGACATGACAGGTAACATCAGTTTAGTCCATCTGCAGCCTCTCTCAGCCTGCCAAGCTCGCTTGTGGGCCTGCCGTGGCTGTGATGGCCGCAGAAGGGAGTCGCAAAACGGGCTCTGGGCCAAAGAAGTTGTCTTCAGAGCCCATCTTAGCTAAGGAGTCAGAGGTCTCGTTATCCGCGATACCCACGTGTCCCGGGACCCATGTTAGCATCAGGCTATTATGTCTACCGACATAGTTCAGCCTGGATTTACAGGACTTGACTACCCCTGATGTGGTTGGAGGGCTGTCTAAGGCCATAAGCGCAGCTTGGCTGTCGCTGCAGACACATATAGATCTGCCTCTCCATCGTCTTTCCACAACAAAGTTCATCGCTTCTTGAACTGCATACACCTCCGCTTGAAACACAGATGCATGCATTGCAAGAGCAAAGTGCAGTTTTGTCCCGCTGGATTCCACGTAGACTCCAGAGCCGGAGCCATCCATAAAAATGCGAAAACAGTGTTTGCCGGGCTCATTTTCTGAGTCTTCCCACAGCTGAGCCTCTGGTAGCACTACACTGTATCTCTTTTCAAGTACGACTCTTGATGGCATGGAGTCAAGGGGCATGGAGAGAATCGTTGGATCGACGTCCATGCCTTCTCTGTGTTCCAATGCCGGACAGGGGCCGTACCAGTTCCCATTGTGTTTCAGTCTGCAGATGGCCTTCAAGGCCGCTCCTTGGATGAAAGCATCAAGTGGTGGTAAACCAATCAGAGCATCTAATGCCGGGCCTGAAGTAGTCGGAAAAGCTCCGGTGCAACAGATGGCCACAGTGCGTTGTAGTCTCCACAAGGTCCTCCTGATTCCCACTAGAGAGAGTCTACTCATCCAGACCACTGATGAGGGGATAATGGGTCTTATCATAGCCGTGTAGATCCATAGGACCTTGCTAGGAGAGAGACCCCACGTTTTCCCAAAGACACCTTTGCACTACCAGAAGCTGTCAGTGCTTTGGATGCCTTTGTTTGAACATGTGATTTCCATAGGAGCTTACTATCGAGGACTACTCCAAGGTATTTAATTTCCTTGGATAGCTGGATTGTGACTCCTTTTAGCTTTGGCAGAACGAGTCCATCAAGCTTCCTCCTCCTGGTAATGAGGACAATACCAGTCTTGGCGGGATTTGCCGATAGCCCATTCGCACAGCACCAAGTGTCAATCCGATCCAGAGTTTTCTGCACTTTCCTGCAGATGTTCATAAGCGAAGAGCCTGTTACCAAACAATCACCATCGTCCGCATATACTTGTGCGTAGACTCCCGAATCGTTTAAGGTGGTGAGTAGAGTAAATATTGAATAAAAATGTTATTTTTTACGAATACATTAAAATTTTGTTCTTTTGTATAAATCGTGCTAAGTATCAGATGTATTATATATATTTACAAACTGTGAGTATACGATATATTATTTATGTATACGGTAAGTGGGCACCGAATACATTTGTTCAAAAAACACTATATCCGAATCTATCAAATAAAGGGAATAATTAATTAATAATTGCATGAAATATATTCACTTTGTATGGTGGCTATCACAAGGAGGACTTTTACCCACAACTTAGGTTTTTTTGCAACCATTCCAAACTATTAGATTGGAGAATAAGTTCGAAGACTTTTATTCAAACAAAAACCTATAATTATATCATTAAGTTAATCAATCACCCTTGCTGTTTACAAGCTTTTCCCACCTCTCGTCTAATTTGTTGATACCGTTCCGCCAAAAATCGCATATGTAGTCTGGTGTCAAAGAAATTGTCGAACCAGTTTTTAAAGACCTCTTAGTTATGGAAGGTAACGCTCTTCATATGGTTTGACAGGGAGTGGAAAATATGGTAATTGGTCGGTGCAAGATTAGGAGAATACGGCGGATGCTGAAGACCCTCCCATTCGAGCTCTTGGAGTGCGGATGTGACGACTTGCGCAACATGGGGCCTGGCGCTGTCGTAAAAGGAGTATGATTTGACTATGTCGATCAGATCGTTTCAATCGAATGAAGAGCTCATTGTAGACCATGGCATTCTTTTCGCGAATTTTTCAGTGCACCATGCTCTCCCAGTTCCACCAAAACATATCACGATCTTCTTTGGATAAAATCCGGCTGGACTCTCGGTTTTGACGTATCCCTTGGAGCAGCTTCTTTCTTTACTTCATATTTATGTATAGGCACGATTTTGCATCTCCCTTGACGATTCGGGAGAATCGACGAAAAGCGCTATTTATGACCACGTGTTGCCCGATGGCGGGCTAGCTGCTGAGAAGGAATTTGCAGGTTAATTTCTTTGTTTTTTCGTTGAGCTCGTGAGACACCCAGATTTCCAGTTTTTCGGTAAATCCCATTGAATGAGGGGGATTGAGAACGGTCTTATGATCCCAATTCATTTTTCCTTCCTTCAAAAGTGATTTGAGACGTTCTTCATCGAATTCAGAAGGCCTGCCGCTGTGAGACACCATTTTTGAACTTTGCAAACCATTTCCGTGTTGTGGACTATGACACATTCTTCATACACTGATTTATTTTTGTATATTATAAATGGTCTAATACTGGTTATTCTAGAAACATATTTGAAAGGATTTTTTTTTCTAGTTTGATTTGGAATTTTAACTGTTATTTCGCAGATAAATGACCGGACGATTGTCATTTCTAAACGTGGATAAAAGGTGGAACACGGACCAGTTGAGCTGAAAGGTGCACTGGTAGTATTCTAGTTCACAACTAATATTTTTTCCTTGCAGGGATAGTATAACTGCTTACACTCACATACAACCAGAATTGTATGATTGTGAGACATTTCACTACCTTCGAGCACTTCATCAAAGAGCAATCGAAAGCTATTAAAAATTCAAATGGTGTTCGCCAGTGGTGTGAAAGTTGATTACAACAAATTTCACTCCTTTTATACAATACGGGTTGCGAAAACTGTGCACACAAAAAGCAAAAAATGGCAAACTGTTTGTAAACTAATTAAAATGCATTTAGTGTTTGTAACATGCCACCGATACGTCCGTGCTATGTGGCGCCTACAACGAAATGCGAGAAAAATAATACAAAATTTGCTGTCTCTGCCCAAAGTTGCCGTTGCATCGAAAATATCCATATTTTTGCGACTGCACTTGCGCTCGTGTAAGTTTTTATGCTGCAACGCCACAAAAGGGGCAAGTACGGGAGTGTTAACCTTAATTGCAAAAGTGCCGACGGTTATTTCGCGCGAATTCCACCACAGCGATACAACGCTCAAACAAATTGCAACTTAGCCCTTGCAGCTGTAACTCGAAACTTGCACTGAAATGCAAACAAGCAAGAAAAGATGGAGCGAAGCAATTGCTGAACTACTCCGCCCTCGCAATTCGAATGGGCAGCTACCCAGTAACAGGCAATTTGGCGACGAATAGCAAACGAATTCGCACGGGATTTGCCTATGCCACTGCCAGAGGGCCGCCAACTGTCAACTTTTATATATGTGCCATATGTATTCAAAAGCGGAGCACTGGTGAAACGCTCACAAAACGCGCCAAAAATGCAAAAAGTGTAAATAGATTTCTTTATTACATTGTGCAATAATTTCTCTATTATATCTTCTACGCGTTTCCTATTTTGACGATTTTTTTTTATTTTTATTTGGTGCAAGTCCCAACACGGTTGTGCATAAAATTTTATTGCTGCAGCCGCAAAAACCGAAAACTTTTTCCATTTTGAGTTGAAAGAGCTTTTGCACGTAAATATACATATGTATAGGTATATAAGTTTGTATATAATATATATATTACACAATGTTGTGTCATATGTCACGCTTGATGTCGTTATGAAATCCGCGTTGCAATAGGATGTGGCATATGGCCTCATATAAAAATGCAGTGCCGCTTAGGCGCATCACAACTTTTTTTAAAGCGCAAGCACTTATTACAGGAGAATTTAAATTGAAATTGTCTGTATTTGATTGACACCTTATTTAAACCATTTTATTAATATGTTTTTGTAAAATAAAGCGACTTGACCACAGCAAAATTTCTCTGCCCTACTGAGTCGTTTTGTGTGATTTCATTTTATACAAGAAGGAATTACTCCCGATACAATAATTTTTTGCAGGTAGTTTTACTTCCTTGTATCTGTTATCTTAGCTAAATCGAGTTTTACCAATGTTTTGTGCAGAGTTGGGCCTAGTACACTAAATAATTAGTGAAATAAGCGGATTCAGTGAACTGAATATTTAGTAATGATACCCTTATTTTAACTACAACTAAAAAATTAGCGATGCAATTTAGTGGTAGTGCAAATGCCCCACTTTGATTTTGTGATGATAATTTATTTTTAAAAAAATCCACTTTTTCGACGTTGTAAAAATGAAACGAAGCCAAACTTAACATTCTCAAAAAAATTTTTTTTTTTAATTTGAAATAATGTTCATCATACAAAAAATGCCCTGAACGCATCCATAAGCAATGTTGAAGTTCTCTCATGGTTATTTTGTTTATTCATTCATTGCTCAACTCTTTCTTCACTTTATTGATGTATTCATCAGTTTTCGACGGGCTGTCGGCTGTTTTCGTGTTTTCAGTACTCAAATAGTTTCCTAACATTTCTTTTCCAGCTCCATCCTGCGACGAGTCGCATTATTCAAATATTAAAGCATCTTCCAAGTAAGAAAATAGTTGGTTTTTTTTCAAATTTCTACATTTTTTTCTATGCCATGGCTCAATTATGTAGAATAAAAAATTCTTGAAAATATACAAATTAGTCCTACTATGCTCCAAGAAGACATTAGGACTTAATAAGTGCGTGCGTGCGAGACATTTCGCACACAAATAGCTTATGACTTGAATTGAAAAATAAGATACTTTTTTAAGAGAGTTGCCAACTGTTAAAAAAGTTAAATTAATAAGTTCAATCACATATTATATTACCATACAGGTGTCAAACGACAAATATTTCATAAATTCAAATATTTTGGAGGAGGGTTGCCAAAGGTTTGAAAAATGAAGTACAAGTCAATGAAATAAATGAAATGTAACAATATGGGTGCCAAAGGAAAGGGAATTCCAAAATCCTAGTTTCGAATATATTTTCAAGTAGGACTGCCAAATTTAAAAAAATAAATTTAATAAATTAACTTTAATTACACTAAAATAACTAAATTAATTCAGTATTGGCATCAAATGAAATAAATTAAAGAAAGCTTGTTTCGAAAATTTTGTCGGGATATTATAGCCACCTTTTTAAAGGGTTAACACGATACTACGATACTGATGTCAATCGAAACAGGTATGAAAAGTCAAAATATTTAATTGAATATTGTATATAGTTTGTTAACAAACTTAATTCAGTAAAATGAGTACTCAAAGCTTTTCATATATTTTTTTTTATGAAGAAACATATTTCTATAATATGTATGGAGCAACTATTTTTTTTTATATCACCTTTATTTATTACAATCTGTTATATATTAACAATATGTAATTTTTGTACAATTAGGGTATATTAATAGGACTATGAATAAGTTCGTGCGGTTTTTTTTCGAAATTTGAAACTTTATTGACGTAAAATGGTTACAAATTTAATATTCAAAATATTGTCCATCGCTTACTACTACTTTTTCCCATCTTTCTGGCAATTCACGGATTCCCTTTGTGAAAAATTCGGTCGGTTTTGCCGCAATCCACGAATCGATCCATTTTTTGACTTCATCGTAATTACGGAAGTGCTGGTCAGCCAGGCCATGTTGCATCAATCGGAAGAGATAGTAATCGGATGGCGCAAGGTCTGGACTATACGGCGGGTGGGGTAGGACATCCCATTTGAGCGTTTCTAAGTATGTTTTGACCACTTGTGCAACATGTGGCCGAGCATTGTCATGTTGCAAAATAACTTTGTCGTGTCTATCGGCGTATTGCGGCCGTTTTTCTCGCAGTGCTCGGCTCAAACGCATCAATTGTCGTCGGTAGACATCCCCCGTAATCGTTTCATTCGGTTTCAGTAGCTCATAATACACAACACCCAGCTGGTCCCACCAGATACACAGCATAACCTTCAGGCCATGAATATTCTGCGCCGACGTCGATGTTGAAGCATGGCCAGGGTATCCATACGTTGCCCGACGTTTTGGATTGTCGTAATGGACCCACTTTTCATCGCCAGTCACAATTCGATGCAAAAAACCCTTTCTTTTGTGCCGTTGAAGCAGTTGTTCGCATGCCATAAAACGGCGTTCAACGTCTCTTGGCTTCAATTCATACGGCACCCAATGGCCTACCTTTCGGATCATTCCCATGGCTTTTAAACGTTTGGAAATGGTTGATTGATCAACTCCCAAAGTTTTTGCAACCTCTTCTTGCGTTTGAGCCGGATCTTGATCGAGCAATTCCTCCAATTCGGTATCCATGAACTTTGGCGGCGCACCCTCGCGTTCTTCGTCTTCCAAGCCAAAATCACCACTTTTAAAGCGTGCAAACCACTTCTGGCACGTTCGCTCAGATAGAGCATGCTCACCATAAACTTCCACCAAGATACGATGACTTTCGGCTGCTTTTTTCTTCATATTAAAATAATGAAGAAGAATTCCCCGCAAAAACACATTATTTGGCACGAAATTCGACATTTTCAAGTGTGGTAAAAATATTGTTGTTTACGCTTCAAATAAAAAACTTATACTGACGTTTGTGCCTTACGACAGTAGCTCTCCAATGAATGTTTGGAAATGTGGATCGATGGAATAATAATCAAGTTACGCCATCTGTTGTAAAACCGCACGAACTTATTCATAGTCCTATTATGTTCTTTTACTAATGTAAGAACAATCAATTTTTTTTTTTGGCTTAGTAATTCCACTGCAAATCTTATAGTTAGATCAGTCGGTGTGAGTCACTTTAATTTTCGGTTGTTATTTTCTGCCGGTAGGTACTATTTTACGCATTTGTTCGTTTTGGTGGACTGACAGTCGCTGTATATGCTTAGTGCTACATTTTGTGATTGTTTCTTGTGTCGAAGTTTAAGTCACAATGTATGGCTTCATTGGAAATTTGTTATATTTCGTAATATTTTGGATTGTGTTCGCTGTATGAGCTGAAGATTCGGATTATTAAGTTGTCATAATAGTTTTGTTTAATACTATATTTTTTGCATATGACGGAGCAACGCAAGCCCGGTATTAACCAATAACAAATTATTTAGAAGTTAAAATCTTTGCCATCTATATATATATATTTTTTTATGCATGTAAGACATAAACAAAATTATAAGATAGTGTCAACTTCCTGAAAGGTTTTTTCTCGATGCGACTTTTTCAAGAATGTAAGGCATTTTTTGATTTATTATATTTACAGAAACTTGGAAAACGTCGTGCTCTTAATAAAACACTTAGGCTAATAGGGAAACGGTTTTTGTGGAAACTCCGAAATATCCCCAAAAAAAATTCTCTAAGTATTATTGCAAAACAAATTTGGATTGACCCATATATATACTTTTACATATAACACATAGGCTAAAAAGTCCCGGGGCTAACATATATATTCACTAGTTCGAGAGTTATTGTGCTAAGAGTGACGCTATTTTTGTTATTTTCAAAACAATGCACAGTGGTTCCGCCATAGGACATTGGATGAAAATAGTCATGTTAAAATTATGCAGCAATATTTAGCTAAATGTTAGTTCATTAGTCATAGTAACTTAGAGTACAAAAGAAATTTCAACTGCACAAACAATTCACTTATAATTGTGCCTCCAAAGTAAGAGAATTTGAAAAGTGATAGTTAGCGTGGTCTCCGCTCCGTATTTATGCAGTTCCGGGAAGTGTTATTTTTCTAAGAATTACTGTGTTTATGACCTGCTGTACAATGGAAATTCAAGTTGAAGGTATGTACGACATGTTGAAGGTTTTCTTATCTTTTTTAATTATTATTTAATAGGTTTTCATACCTTACGAAATACGTACTTTAAAATTTGCCGTTTATTTTTTTTTATAAGAAGTTTCTAAAGTTTTAACTAAGTTAGCACGAATATGCACAAATGAAACATACATTACAATATTCTTACGTATGTCCTCTTTAAGGAAAAATAATTTCCAGCTGCGATGACCTGCGACTGCGCTTGATATAGGGTCTAATCTGTACCTATGTGTAGGATTTTGAAAAATGTGATTCTACTTTGTGTTCAAGAAGAAGAGTATTTTAAAAAAGCTATTAGTGACTTGAATCCGACTGTTAAAATCGATAATCATAGTTATAAAGTAAGTCATTCTTTACAATTAACTATGGTTGATGGTAAGGTGTGCTGTGCTCTTAGTGACTCATCTACGAGTAAATGTTATATTTGTGGTGCGACACCTAAAGAAATGAATGACTTAGAAAAGTGTAGAAACAAACAAGTAAACTCCAGTAGATTTGAATTTGGTTTATCACCCCTGCATTCTTGGATTAGATTTTTTGAATACTTTATTCATGTTTCTTATAGAATCGAATTTAAAAGGTGGCAAGCACGTTCATCTGAGGAAAAAGCACTTTTAGCTAAGAGAAAGGAATTTGTTCAGAGGGAGTTAGAGAACAATTAGGCTTGATAGTTGACAAACCGCGAAGTGGAGAAAGTGGCACCTCTAATGATGGAAATACAGGACGAAAATGTTTCCTTCATTCAACCATATTATCCGAAATCACAGGAATAGACAAACACGTTATAGACAGATGTAGTTATCTCCTACAATGTCTTTCATCTGGTTTTAAAATTAATTCGAATAAATTCAAAATATACGCACTAGACAATGCTAAAATTCTAGTTAGTAAATATTCATGGTATAATTTACCTGCATCAGTTCATAAAGTGCTCATCCATGGGTGAGGTGATCGATCATTGTTTATTATCAATTGGAGAATTATCAGAGGAGGCAGCTGAATCATGTAATAAATTAATGAAACAATTCAGACGTGACAATACCAGAAAGCACTCAAGAACTGTAACTAACACGGATCTTTTGCACAGGCTTCTTCTTAATTCCGATCCATTTATATCTAGTCTACGAAAATTACCATGTAAAAAGAAATCTATGATGTCAAGAGAAGTGTTAGATTTATTGAGTTAAAAGTTTTGTATTTCTAAGTACATTATTTTTGGAAGTGAATATTTTATTGTTTTCATAAATAAGAATAAGTTAACTGCCATCAAAGTATACTTTAAGATTTATGCAAAACTTTAAACGAAACAAAAAAAATGTGTGTACCTAATTTTCCTTTGACTTTTTATATTAATTATATATTACTTTATTATATAATATTATTATTATATCTTATATATATTCTTATTATATATATATTACTTTTTATATGTCTTAATGTTTTTTTAACAAATAAAACATTTCTCAACTTAAAAACGTACTAAAAAGTCATTTATCACGCCAAAAGTTCTTATGACCGCTCTTCCTTCGCGGCGGGACCACTGTGCAATGGGTCAAAAAGAGTTTCGTTTTTTTAAATTTGTACTGCTTCTTGATGGGAAAAAATACCCTTCATGTGAAGCAATGGCTAGAAAAGTGTTATGGGGACTCCTCTCCATCAGAAACAGCAATAGAGACATCGTAGAGAGACCAAATGAGGTGGTAACACCAGAAGACATAAGAAAATCAACAAAGTAGTTTTAAATGATCGAAAAGTGAAGTTAACTGACATCGTAAAGATATTGGATTTATATTGCATGAGCATTTGACTAAGAGAAAGCTCTGTTCAAAGTGGGTGCCGCGTTTGCTCACCGCTTTGTTTCATCAAGACAATACACAGTGTCTCAAGTCAATCAAAACTATGGCAAAACTACATGAATTTGTCTTCGAATTGCTCCCACATCCACCATATTTGGCAGATTTGGCTTGCGGCGACTGCTGGCTGATCGGAGGCTTACAAAAATGCTCACCGCTAAGAAATTTCATTCGAATGAAAAGGTTATCGATGAAACTGAGGCCTATTTAGAGGCAAAAGATCAGTTGGTGTACAAAAGTGGTATTGAAATGTTAGAGCGGCGCAGAAATGATTACATTCTTCTTGATAAAAATGACGTTGATGAATAAAGCTAATTTTGACCACAAAATTTGTTTTCTTTGTTAGGCCCGGCTCTTTTCAGCCCATGTATTATATACATATAGATTGATGTATTTATCATTCATTACTTAAACAGCTATTATAGATTAGCCTTTTGTTGAAATTTCAGGAAATTCTTGTTTAACGGCCTGGGGTAAAAGCTTCGGCTTCTGATTTCATAGTTCCATTTCATAGCTCTAGTTAACTCTGCTTGAATATACTTTAAATACTGGAGATAGTGAAACCTCTTTAATTATATACTCCTATGGCGTTCTGTTTGTTGAAATCGAGATATTGAAGATAATTTTAAAGATGAAATGTTCAACATTTAAAGTACTTTTCAGTTACAGCTTTTAGCTGCTGTCTCTGAAATTCCTATATATATTTCTTTTTTTGTTCTTGCTTCACTTACGTTCAGACTTTTTTCTTGCTTATGCAAATGTACGCACAGCTATGCAACAGCAGCTGCAACAACAATAACAAATGTATAACTGCTTGTGCTCGTATGCCATTTTGATGTTTAAGAAGGGAACAACAAATAAATGAATTTTTGAAAAGGATAACAACTCACAATACAACCAAGCAAGGACAAGTTGAGCAAGGAAAACGACACTACAGACGACAAATAAAATAACCGTAGACAGAAAAAACTACAACACAATAATGTAAAAAATAGAAATTAAAAAAAAAAACATTCTTAGAGAAATAAAATTATGCAGTACAAATAAGTTGAACGGGCGCCAATTCGTATATCCTGAACGGAGCCTGACCTCCAAAGCGTGCAAACTGTACGCGCAATAAGAAAAAGGAAAATAAAAAAATTAATCGGTAGCCTTTCTTTGATTGATTGGTCTGATTGGTCGAATGCGAAATGATCGAACACATATTAATAATTACAATAAAAGTTTGGCGAATGCAACCTTGACAAGCTTAAGTCAAGCTTCTTCTCAGATTTGCGGCAAGGCCTAGATTTTGCATACAAACTGTCAGATTTTTTGATTTGTAATTCTTTCGAACAATAAAAAAGATGAAATGCTTTTCCCAGGTAGAAATACACTCCAAGGATGGCCATTTCTCGGCAAGCAATTAGAGCGGCCGTATTTCGGGAAAACTTTTTTTATAACCTAATATTTCATATCCAGTCCATAGTCATTAGGCTTTTTCTTTGTGAGGGTCCTCGATTTTACCTATTTCGTTATCTCTTTTGTAAGCAAAAATTCGATTTCCTTCCTTAAGGGGGTAGATACCTGTAAAAGGCGATATTTTCCCCGATTTTCATTAAAATTATTTAAAATGAATAAGTCAATATATTTTTTTCAAAATTGGCATACAGTTTATTTATACATTAATAATAATAAATTTTTTTTTATTTTAATAATTTAAAATGGCGGATGTACACTTAATTCTTCCAGGAAGGGCGCAGCGGGGATTCTCAATCAGCGGGCATTGTAGCATCGGTGTCAGTGACCTGACTACAAAAAACCCAAAATTTTTTTGTTTATTAATGTCATAATTTCTATACGAATTAAAAAAAATGGAACAAAAAAAAATTCGCGGAATAAAATGCTTCAAAAAAATTTATTTTGTAAACTAACATACAGGGTGGGCCATATAGCGTTTGCTTTGTGAACCACCTATTTTTTTGAGAATGGTAACACAAATGATATGTCAAATGTGTTCATAATTAACTTAAAGGTTTGACATTTACGAAATGCGACGCTCTACGCTCGAACAAAATTGGGAAATATTAAAAACCTATTTCCAAAGTGGTGAGTCTTCTTCTTCTTTTCTTATTTGCACATCGGTGGCTACGTCAATAAGCAAAATTGTCGGATTTGGGGGTCAGAAAATCCACACGTTACTGTAGAGAAGCAAATGCATCCACAACGAGTCACTGTTTGGTGCGGTTTTTGGTCTGGCGGCATCATCGGGCCATTTTTGATCGAAAATGAGCGCGGAGCCGCGGTTACAGTAAATGGCGAGCGTTACCGTGACATGCTCAACGAGTAGTTTCAAAAAATTGAAGAGGATGACATGGACGACATTTGGTTTCAACAGGACGGTGCAACTTGTCACACTGCCAAAGTTAAACTCGAACTTTTGGCTACCGTTTTTGAATTCCGATATCAATTGGCCGCCTCGAAGCTGTGGTTTAAGCCCGTTGGACTATTTTTTGTGGGGAGCCGTTAAGGACAAATGCTATGCGAACCATCCAGAGACGATTGATGCTTTAAAACACGAAATCGAAGTTACCATTCATGAAATTGGAGCCCAAACAATCGAAAATGTGCTTAAAAATTGGGTTGATCGAATGAACTACTGTAAAGCCAGTCGTGGCAGTCATTTGAACAATATTATTTTTCATTCAGAAATGACAATGTTCATTCTTCAAAATAAAAAAAAAGTTTGAAAAAATATTGATTAGTTTTTTTTATAGCCGATTCAAAAAGCAAATTTTACATGGCCCACCCTATAGAAAGTAATATCATAAAAAATGGAGATCAGAGAAAAACGCGACTAAAGTTTGAATACATGAAAGAATAGAGTCGTCACGGTTGACGATATATAATATAAGAAACACTTAAATTTATGTTCTAAAAATTGTTTGACATATTCTTAAAGGATTATGTTAACATTTTATGAAAAAACAATTTTTTTTTCGAAATTTTACCCAGTCCCCTTAACCAAAACCTTACAACGCTCTCATATACCTCTCGTGACCGGCAGGCCACTTATGGAATCCCCACCGATGAAATCCATTGCCTGTAGCATGCCAGCTTATTGTGTTCCCAGAGAGTTTAAGTGAGGCCCGAGGCCCCATCAAAAAAAAGAAAAAAATTAGCCGCACTACATTGATGTGCGCTAATAAATCTTATGAGCTCTCAAGCGCAAATAAATAAAGCCGTAAACGAGCTCACCCAGAAGTTCAGGTTAGATTCTCCGGAAAGAGTGTTGGGTCCCTAAGCTAATCAACTTTGTTTTACAGAGTTTGAGAGTCCTAACTAAAGCATAGAATTGTACTGATCCGATGTTAGATTTGATCTGATAATACTCATGCTCAAGGAAGTAGGAAATTCCTTTCATCGATCATAACAGTCCCTTTTTGTCTTCGGTTCTTTCTTACTTAGGCAGCGTCATATGTATGTACACTTAAACTATTTTTACACAGGCGCAAACTACTAAATTTTGTACTTGACGAAGTCAATTAGACCCTGTTTTGTCCTTATCCCAACATTTGAGGCTGCATACCCAGCAAATGCTAAACAGACTCTTTATACTCTACCGGACTTGAATTATAAAATTAATTTCACATAACAAAGAATGTGATTATTCCAAGCATTTTTCTCACTTATATGAACTTCTACGCAAAATAATTGCAAGCAAAACGTATGGCCTCGGAGCGATAAAATTTTACCGAAGAGATTTTCTTAATTTATTTTATTTATTGTAATTACATTACCTTTTTGCAATTCAATTTACTCAATTCTATAGTATTCCTAGGAAATATTTAGCATATGCACTCATATATATAGAAATGTGCGTTTTTATTTATGTTCTAACGAAGGAATTAGGCAGATTTGCTTGCGGTTATTATTATGAACAATTGCCTCTTGTCAACCTGACAGCCGGCATCCCAAGCTTGAAATGCAATTTGCATCAGCCCACTTTTTATTAACTTCCTTCACTCTTTTACTAATTCGTTACATTACTTATGCATGAATGCGCATACATATGTATGCATGTATGTGTAAAAACAGTACTTATTAAAGGATGTACTGCATAAAATGAAGAGAAAATTTCCTGACAAATTACAGTAGAGTTGTGACTCAACAATTCTTTAAAGTTTCCAGAAATAACAGTAACGGCAACAATAACTCACAACAGTGTGTCAATGTTAGAATAAGCAAATATTCGCAAAAGTACGGCAACCATTGCTCGCTCGTGCATGCATCACTGCGTACACTGTTGCAATGATGTGAATTTTTCATTCTCTCCTAAGACCAACTAACAGCCGTTTGTTGGAGTTGTTCTTGCTGCTCCATCTTGCATGTGAATTCAATTAAAAACACTCATGCATAAGCTCACTCATACATGCAGACTGCATTAAGTACCTACCATACCAACCTAACAAGCCACAAAATCTCGTTTCAGCAACCTTTAAAATATCTATACAAGGGCATATTTTTTGAATTTATATTGGTAAGTTTAGACCAAAACTATCAAAAGGCACGTTAAAAGGTCTGTTGTTACTCAATTATAATTTTGAATTGTAATATCAATTATAAACAATTCGATTTTTATTACTGCATTAAGTTGTAAGCAAACACTTAAGGTTAAACTAGAGGTGTCATAACCATACCCACATAAATCTGCTGATCGAACTAACCGATGAGCAACACCGTTATCGATTAGCGATGGCATGCCATAATGTCATAGTCATAACCGTAATCGTTCAGGCAAATTGCATTTCTCGTCGCCGTAACCGTAAGCAGCAGATTTCTTGCATTGTCGTATATATGTAATGCCTTTATATTAATGAAGAAATTACTAAAATCCTTATCACTGCTCATGTTGTTATCATCTCTTTAATTTCTGCACTTTCGAATTGAACAAACAAGTGGCAATGTAGTATATATGCATACATATGTATATATCAGCTGTTTATGGCTTTGGCAACAATCATAGATGACAGTAAATATCGGCGTTATGGCGTTATGGTATGGCACCTCTAATTTAACTTTTATGATCAGCTTATTTGCAATAAATATCCATTATATATATTAGAGCGGGTCGATTTAAAAATCGCTCATTGCTCTGTGAAAATCGTATTCTAGGGATCAAAATAAGAAACTTTGCCGAAGGAATCATACCTCTAAAACGAATTCTGATGTCCCCCAATTTGGGGAATATGTTACATGGTATACAGGGTCCGGCACCCAAAGTATATCCAAGTTTTGACTGCTCGCGTAGCTGATGCACGGGTATCAGTTGCTTGTTAGTTCGCTAAATGACAGTACAGAGTATTGTTTGCAAGCGCCGGAATAATTTGTTCGATAGGAAACGCGAAAAACGAAAATCAGTAATGGATTTCAAGCGTAATAGTGTGATTGCATTATATTTGGCTGGAAAATCACATCCATCGATTGTTCGTTAGCTCGAGCACCTTAAAATAAATAAAGTTTTTGTTTATCGCACCATCGCATCGCGAAACATCGTGGAGGTGGTCATCAAAAGACTGCAACGCCACGTGAAATAGTTCAAAAAGTACAGAAGCGACTTGAGCAAAATCCCCGACGAAGTGCCATTCAATTGGCGAAAGAACTGAAAATATCTGATCGTATATTACCATCCGCCGCATACTGAAAACTGATGTCAAAGTCAAGCTTTATAAGATCCAAAAGACACATGATCTCACACCAAAGCAGCAACAAGTCAGACCTGACAGAGCGAAGAAGTTGCTTCGCTTAGCCGAAAGCAGTTAATTTCCGAACATTGTGTTTTCTGACGAGAAAATTTTTCAAATAGAGCAATTCGTAAACTCCCAAAACGATATGGTTTATTTAGCGGACGTTCATACGAGAATATGAGTCATCGATTGGCCATCGGGAGACAGCATCCGCCACAGGCAATGGTTTGGGTCGCTATAACCGCAGATAGGCGCTCTCCAATCGTTTTCATCCAGCCAAGGTAAATGCGAAATATTATCGAGAAAGTATTTTGGAGGTTGCTTTGAAGCCATGGGCAAACAAACATTTCGGTGGCAGACCATGGACGTTTCAATAGGACTCGGCACCGTCTCACAAAGTTCGAGTGAACCCATAATGGCTTAAAACAACGTTCTGAACTTCATAACGTCCGCACAATGGCTCTCAAATTTGTTATACTTTGAGTGCCAGACCCTGTATAATAGAGTGCTGCACAAACACCTTTCAATCGCCCAGTACCTAAGGCCACAGTGTGCAGTAATCCGGTAGTGCAATTCACTAACTTAAAGCGATTCAAAAATTGTTAGTTCTATTTCAGTTCTATTCAGAAACTCATGTCAACTAACACTAAACAGTTCTCTTCTTCCCTGTATCCAAACTGATAGGGAGTGGCATCTCCGTCAAATTAAAAATCAAAATGAGCGAATAACGCAAAGACGAATTGCAAGAATTGCAAGAATTGCATACTAGCAAAGCTGTTAAACTCAAAAGTAAACTAAAATAACTATTTATTTTAAGTTAATACCCACTTAATACGTTTGGTATATTGCATCGACAACTCCTGTAAGAATGCGCGGCTTCTCATGCCAACATTTTTTTGTAGCTCGCCGCTCCACTTTTGGTTTAGGAAACCTCACTTATTCGCAAAACATGCAGCGGTTGATTGCATCGGTTACATGATGTATGCTACGGCTAACGGACGACTGATCCATGGTTTTCCCCCATTGTTCACCTACGGGCTGTTGATAACATCCAGTTGGTAGAACCTGGTAATATGAGGACAGAATTCAGAATTGAATAAACTTGAAGGTTATAAGTTTTTCTTATTTTCCAGTCGAAATCGCTGTTATTTTGGAACCTCTAAGCCGACTGTCAAGATGAGAAATTAGGTCCTTAGCCAAGTCTAGAGTAAGCCGGAATAGTTCTTTAAACTCCCCTGCAGCCAACTGCAAAGCAATGTGCTCATCACTGTTAAGAATTTCACCTCTACTCCACGCGATAAATACAAATACTTCAAAACTTCTTGATAATATTATATTGTCCCTGTGAAAAAATATGAAATAAAACACGCTATTTTTGTCTCGAGTTGAAACAGTCTCGGCGGTCAGATTCTTACTATATTTTAAATTGTTATAAAAGATAATATGAGGCATGGTTTAGATGTTTACTGTGTTGAGCTTTTCTCTCTCATTAAATAACGGATATTTCTAAGTAAATAAAGAGTTATAACTTGTTGGTATTTAATTTCTGACAGTCCCTACGTTTCAATTAAAATCACTGATTCTTAATTTCTTGTTTCAGTTAACCGCACCAAAATGGTTGGCGTCCAGTTTGCGATAATCGACTTGTTAACACTTAAAAACCGCATACTATCATATTTCCCCTAGGTTTAATCTAAGACCGGCGATTTTCTCGTTCGAAAATGAAAAATAAATACATATAGGAAATTAAAAACCCACAGATTTATTAACCTTAAAACTAATACATATTAATCTAGCTTTTAAAATAAGTTTAATTATTCCTCAGGGTATGTTATATTTTGAAAGCAGGATTCTTTGTGCAAAGGTACGTCACAAAAGTTAAAGCTATACCTTGTTTCACTCCCTTTCTTAGCGAAATATGGAGTTGCTTTCAGTATATGCGTATTTATGTCACCTGATAATCGCCCAGGCAGATCCGTTTTTAGAGGATGTTTAGCCTGATGAATGTCGACAGTAATTCATCAAAAATAGTATCTCCTCTTTTGTCTATGTGAAGTCGTTCCAATATTTTGTAGTATTTAGTAATTACCGTCAGATAATTTTCCGAGAAAAGAGATCGGCACTGAAACACGAGAAATCTCGTGAGCGGTCGTTTAAGTGTTAACCGAAACAGCTTATTTTGTCTCATCGATTTTTGTTATGAAACGGTCTACCGAATAGAAAAATCGTTAAATTTGAGGTAAAAGAAATATAGAAATCGCAATGCGAATATCGTTAGAATATGTTCCACTACAGAGAGGCAAAACAAAAATGTAATTAACTCATGTCTGTTCACAAATGAAACTCATTTTCCATACTTACTTACTCAATTCACTCAAAATAAAATATATGGGAAAACAAAATGCTAGGCGATTTATTTTTTTTTTTTTTTTTGTTTTTTTTTTGGCTAGAGCTAGAGAGCTAGATGCGCTGACTCAGTCTCGCGAGACAACTTAAAGAACAAAACAAAAACCACAGTAGGAAATCGCATGCGGAACATCATTGCCACCCACAGACTGATTTTTTGCTTCAGGCGTGAATCGTAAACGACCACCTATGTTCTGCTGCAGCTACTACGCAAGTCATGTCGGATGATAAGCCCGATTTGAGCATCAGTAAGTGGAGTAATGTGGGGTAGGCTTTGGAACATGACGCTGGAATATAACTCGAAATGCAGATATTATTAAGAAACTAATTGTAATGAACTAAATTCGGATAATCACATATGAACCAAAAGTGGTTTTCTTAATTTTGGTGTTTTCACCAAGATTCGAACCAACGTTCTCTCTGTGAATTCCGAATGATAGTCACGCTCCCACCCATTCGGCTACGGCGGCCGCTACTTTTCAATATGATAAGAAATTATATACGAAAAGCAAGACGCAATAAAAATTGTGTAGGTTCCTGCCCATGGTGAAATCAAAGGCAACGCAGTCGCTGATGAACGTGCAAATAAAGCACGGATGAAGCCATTACATTTTTTTAACCCCCTGACTCCAAAAGATCTACGGATGAATGCGTCAAAATACTTAGCCGGCAAGCTCTCGCATGATTGGGTCACCTATCAACACTACTACAAATTAAATAATCACCGTGGTAATAAACCTATTTTCCCATCCGACTCTCCTTGCTGGTGTATCGGAACCTTTGTGCGTCTAAGAATTGGACATTCAAATCCCACTCATAGTCATTTACTTAATGGAGCCTTGAAGCCGCCCTGCTCATATTGCAAAGGACCGGATTTATCAGTGCAACATCTCCTGGGCGCGCTCGCAAAATTCATTGCGAGAAGGCTTAATATTTCCGAGGATCTTATCCGTCGAGCTGTTCATGAAAATCTCCGGTATAAATCCTACGTTGTGAGCAAAAGACAGTTTATGTCGGAGTAAACGCGAGAACAGCGAATTACCAAATCAAAACGCCTTCTCAACAAAATTAAACAACCTGAAGCGTCTGAAATGTTATTGTGGATTATGTTGACTAAGGTTTTTGAGCAGTGCTTGAAGCACATTCCTATTTATCATAAGAAAGTATATAAGACACCTTAGCATACCAAACTGCTAAGGCATCTAAATAATATAAAAAAAAACAAGTTTTGAAAACCGTATAAAAGTTATTTTGACCCAGTGCATTACTTTAAATTTCAGTGGCATTTAAAGGAATTTAACTCTTTCAACAATTTCTTACGATATTATTTCGAACTCGAAAGCCTTTTGGAAATTCATCGAATCAAAAAAGTCTTGCTCGTCGGTACCATACAATGTTTTTTATAATAGTAAATATGCAAGTTCTGCCATAAAATCTGCCAATTTATTTGCTGACTTTTTTTACTCTAATTTTGAACTCGACTTGGACTTCGATTCTAGTTTACCCTCTAATAGTATAGAGGAGCTGTTTGTGTCTTGCTGAGCCTCTTACCCTTTTATTTAATAAATATGTAGTTGTCTTGTGGGGTCTTTGTTGATGACTGGAAATTAACATATGTTACCCCTATATTTTAAGAGTGGAAATAAAAACGATGTTAGTAATTAGACCGAATTCGAAGCTATCGTTTGTCTCAAAACTTTTTGAGATAACTGTGAATGTTAAGTCATATTTTGCTGTCAAAGTACTAATATCTACCAACCAGCATGGTTTTGTTTCAAGCCGCTCTACTGTCACTAATTTGTATATTTTCAACGATTACTGCATTTCAGCCTTCCAGAACAGGCCTCGAGTTGATACAGTTTATACAGACTTCTCTAAAGCGTTTGACAAAGTATGGCACCAAATACTCTTGTCGAGGCTTGCGTCCACGTTTTTGTCGTGGATCAAATCATGTCCAAAAGGCACTGTGTTATAGCCGTTGATAATGCAACATCCCGTGCATTTATTACACCCTCTGGTGTTCCGCAGGAAAGTATTCTAGAACCCCTTCGTTTTATTCTCTTTATTAACGATATCGGTTCATGCTTTTTATTTGCTGATCACTTGTTATGTGCTGATGATCTTAAATTATTTGCGGTGGTTAACAGTGCTAGTGACTCTGAAAAATTGCAATCCGACAATGTCCAGAACTGGTGCTATTTAAATCGTTTGTCACTAAATACGAGTCCAAGGAAATGCTTTCACGTAAAATTTGCTTTATCAACCAATACTTTGCATACTTCGTATAGTACTGCTGGCTCACCCCTGCAATCCGTTGGAGAAATTAAAGACTTGGGCGTTATTTTCGACTTTAAACTGAATTTCTCTCGCCACGTGAACCACGTCATAACACGGCCAAATTCGATGTCAGTATTCGTACGCCGAAATTGTTGTGGATTTACTAACCCACTCACTCGCAAAACATTGTATCGAGCTTTTGTTAGATCGAGATTAGAGTATGCCGCTGTTATTTGGAGACCGTACCAAATAGGTCTCTCTAACCGAGCTGAGAGAGTTCAGAAAGTTTTTCTTCGTTTCGCGCTCCGATCTTTAAACTTTTCTGAACCTTTTCCATCGTACCGCACTCGATGTTTATGATTTTCTTAAAAACACTTGATATCAGACGATCTATTATATCGTGCTCATTTATTATCCGTATCATCATTATTGGAACTATTGATTGCCCTTCCGTTTGTAAGTAAAATCCAATTTAATATTCCTAATAAGAAACTTCGACAGTACGAAACCTTAAAAATTGGCTTCCCGAGAAGCAATTACGGGGTGATTGCGCCGATTTCTAGGGGATGTGCAGATTTAAATTTGTCTTTCATACTAGACTATTGTACATAAGCTTAACATAGTCTGTAAGAATTTATCCATTCAAAGCGAAATAAACAAATAAATAAATAATAGTGTGCGCCGTAACAGCCAATGCATCTTTCAGCTAGACTCTGCTCCTTCACACAAAGCGATGGCGACCCAAAATTATATACAATCGATACCGTTGTGGTCAATATGAATAAGGAGCGTTTGATTCGGGCGCGCATACGTTGCCGGGCCGGATCGAGGAGCTTGTTGCAGCTAATAGAAACTTTATTAAATAATTTCCAATAACAGGTGCTATTTTGAATAGCCAGCTATTTATATCACTTTTGAAGCTGTCATTTTTTGATACTTGACAAGTCGAAACTTCGCCCTCAATGAAAATGGTACACGATACACGCTTACACAACGCATTGAAATTATTAAAATTCAATAAAAAAATGGTGAAAATTTGGCAGAGACGTTTCGTAATACTCGAACATTTTTGAATCATCGTGAAGCACCTTGTCGGACCGCAATACAGAAATTCATGAAAAAATTCGAGCTGTTAGGGCAAGTTAGTGATATAAAAAATAAAACCCGTGCACGTCGCTCAAGAACAGCCGGAAGTATTGCTGTTTTTGCCGAAAGTGTTGAAGAAAACCCAGGTTTTTCCATTCCTCGTCGTTCTTTGGACTTAGGCACTCCACAAAAGTCATTACACTGTATTTTGCATAAAGATTTGGGTCTTAAGGCTTATAAAGTCCAGTTAACACAAGAACTCAAGCCGGCCGATCATCAACAATATCGTGGCTTTGCTGATTGGGTCGTTGAAATGCATCAAAACGATCCGGAATTCCATCGAAAAATCATCTTGAGTGATTAGGCCCACTTCCACCTCGGTGGCTTCGTCAACAAGTAAAATTGCCGGATCTGGGGCTCAGAAAATCCAGAAGTTATTGTTGAAATGCCTCTCTATCCTCAACGTGTGACTGTTTGGTGCGGTTTATGGTCCGGCGGAGTCATTGGACGTTACTTTTTCGAAAATGAAGCTGGAGCAACAGTTACGTTAAATGGATTGCGCTATCGAGAGATGATTAACTATTTTTTAAGGCCGGAATTGGATCGTATTGATCTGGACAACGTTTATTTTCAACAAGACGGCGCTACGTGCCAGACAAGCAACGAAACCATTGATCTTTTACAAAAAACAACTCTTATTGGAAAACCCTTTACAATAAAATATTCCCAGTTTCAATAAATTTTGTTCAAAAACTAATTAGTTTTATTCTCAAGCTGTCCTCAAATACTGTACGCACTCAGTATATGCATGCATATGTATACCTGTGTATGCATATGTATGTATATACTCGTATGTATGTACATTCTTCATAAATTTTTCTTTCCTTGTGTTTTTTTTTCTTTTCCAGAGATATCGCCATGAACTATTAATTACTATATGCCTTTGTTTGGTTTATTGATTCCCTCTTGACTATCGAATAAAATATGTACCAGCTTAAAAAACCTTGTACAAGGGAACGGCCTTTAGATTGGTTCTTTGGTAATGAAACATGGTATGGAAACAGTAATATCTTCACATCAGGGATGAATTCAAAGTTTTCAAGTTTTAAGAACTCAATCTTCCAGAGCCCCGGCTTACCAAGTCATAGTATGGTAGAGGAAATTTGAAAAATAAGTGGAATAAGTTGAACTTAAAGCTTTATGTTTACTGGGAATATACATCGTATGTATGTGCGTAATACGTGTTTGTAAGAGTATGCGTACAAATACAGAGGTATGCGTGTTAGAGATTTGCAACCAAATTACTTTGTCCTTATTATCCCACCTTGCCACATGCCCTACCTTTGGTGACACATAAGCCAACTTTACATCAACATTTCAATTAAAATGCCTACAAATGCTCTTCTATGCGCTTAACTACTTGCTTAGATATACTATGTACAACATGAAAATATGCGCACACATATACATATACACCTACAGTAGGCTCACCTCCACGTAAGATAGTATGCCACTTGTCCATTATTAGAAGACATAATGGCTTAAATGATGTCTATAATGAATGACTACCGGTCTCTCGCCACACAACAGGGAGCTTTACTCACGGTCGCATATAAATAGGTTGGCGTCTATGCGTGGGAGAGTAGACAAGCCGAGAAATGTGTTGTGTAAATTATCGTCATCGTCATCCTTTGTCCCAACAAGAATGCTGAGAGTTGCAAGCTCAGATGTGGGAAATGTAAAAAACAAACCACGTGTAATTTGTTAAACTTTAACTTTAAGCTGCAAATGATATGTGTATTGAATAAACTGAAAATTTGTACAGCTACTCTCACCTGGCGACAGTGACTAAGAAATCTACAAGCATTTCACCTTACCGATGTGAATAAGACAAAAAAATTAAAGGCTATTTTCTACTAAATGCAACTACATATTAGGTTCATTATGGTGATAACCAGCACAATTCTCTATAGAAACTCCTGGGTAAATGTCTCTTCCTTGTCCGGGAATTGTTAGGGAATTTGTACCGTGACATCAACATTCATGAGGATCGTTTCCAAACATACATATATACATTTCCATAGATACATATGTGTATCTCGCTGGTGCGGGCAGCGCTAACTATCTTCAGTGCTTAGCATGCGTGTGCATCACGGAGGCGATGCGAACCTGGCCTACAGCTGCTATGGAGGTGATACACGAGCTGACACCGATTTATATATAAAATTTATTCATCAATCAACCAAGCGTACCCTGTTGAATTTCACAATATCACTAAAGTCATGAAAAAGACCCTCAGAATTTAACTGAACGATAAGTTAAACTGCATTTGAAAAGAAACTCCAGGAGTGGACCAAACATTTACCAGGCGGAGGTGTATGCCACCTGCCAATGTGCAGAGATAAACTTAGACAGAAATTTAAGCTAAGAGAAGTTAGCTAATGCCAAGCTATGGGCTTATGCCAGGCGAAATCCTTACTGGGGTATACAACCAAAAGAGGCTTAAAAATCTCATAACTCTAAACCGATAATGCTCACGAGCATTGGAATGGTAGTCACACACCAACCCTTTCGGCTACAGCAACCGCCCATTCTTAATTCATAGGATGCCTTCACTGAGAACCAAATATTATATTTATAAAATTTGTGAAACAGGGAATGCCGTACCTGGCAACGCAGCATTCTCCACGAATGCAAATAAAGTCTACAGCTCTCGAAAAAGTTGGGTTTTAGAAATCCAAATTAAAAAAAAATAAAGCCCTAATAACCCTTACATCTTTGGTTTCTGCTAGTTATTTTGGCATACGTGAGTTTAAAACATATTTTAATATTAAGCGATAATCGAGAAACACTACACCAATTAACTAAACTATTAACATCAGCTTGCAGTTTATGTAAATCCGCCGAGTTTGAAATAATAGAATATATTTTTAAATCATCCGCATACGGAAGTAGGAACAATTGGCAAAAGAGAAACAACTGCTTTTCATATATCATTGATAAATAAAACAAAAAGCAAGGGGCTTCCGTAAGGTCCACCAGGGGGCGCAGAAAAAGATGCAGATGGAGCACTATACAGCGTATATTACTTAATTGAGATCGCAGCCGATCTAGAAAAACTGAGGGAAGCCGCACATATAGAAGTTTATCAAAAAAATTGTATGCGATACTTTATAGAATGCTTTTGAAAAGTCAGTATAGATACAGACGACGTATTGCCCTGCTCCGAAAGCTGCAATGCAGTATTCAGTGAAAACGGCTACATTGCAGACTGTGGATCTACCACTAATAAAACCATGCTGTTGTGGTGAAAAGATGCCTCCAGTTTCAAAATACATTCTCTTTGACAATATTTTCAAATAACTTAAATATACCGTCGAGGGCTTCGATATTGGTTTGTAATTACTGATATCATTTTGTTACCACTTTTAAAAATTGGAGTTACAAAATGTAATTTTCCAGTCGTTGATAAAGAAACCAGAGGCTAACGATTTATTGAAATTTAATTTTAGGGGCAAAGCAAGAGCTGAAAAATGTATCAGAGGAGCAACTGAAAGACCATCAGCATCCGTTTTTGTCGAGAGCTTTACGGCTAAAATACCCTTCTCAACATCTTCCAATGACAGATTCAAACATCCAAAGTTAAGAGACGAGGTAGCATCTAAAGGACAGATCATTGATCATTGTTCTGTAGCGCTCACCATTCACAGTAACCGTTTGGCCCGCGAAGTCTTCGAAGAAAAAAGGTCCGATGACTTCTCCAGCGAAAACAGCACACCATACAGTGACTTTGAGCGGGTGTAATGGCTCTTCGTGGGTTACACGAGGATTTTCAGTGCCCCAGAAGCGTAAATTTTGCTTATTTACGTACCCGCTAAAATGGAAATGGGCCTCATCACTCATGATTATTTTTGATGAAAAATCTTCTTCCTCTTGGTGGTGATTAAGGTTGGCTTGAGCGTATGTTAGACGTGATTCGCGGTCAGCAGCTAACAGCTGATGCAACGTCTGGACTTTGTACGGAAACATCTTCAAATCTTGTACCAAAATTCGCTGTAAATACCGTCGACTGATACCCATTTGCGTGGCACGTCGTCTGGTCGATGTCGACGGCGCTTCCATAACATCCTCGGCTACAGCAGCAATATTCTCTGCAGAACGGCTACTCCGGGGTCTGCCACGCCTGGCAGCATCTCGTGTTGTGCCAGTCTCTTCGAAGCGAACGGCTAAACGTCGCAGAGTTTCACCGGTATGCGTTGGACGTCGAGGAAATCTGCGACGAAATTCACGTTGTGCCAAAGTCACCGACCGATTATTGGTCAAATAAATAGTCAGCAATATTCCGCGTTCTGGAGCAGTGTAGCGTAACATTGTTTATTAACGTGTATTTCGCACGTATTTACTACACAAATGTCAAAACAGAACTGACATTAGGGCCCAACCGCAAAATGTATAGCATTTTCTGATAGGAGGATTACTTTAGCGCAACATTTTCACATACCTCAAACAAATTTTCGAAGCAATGATTTGTTCCTTTTTAAGCGGCTTAGGACTGTTGATTAGAACATATGGTGCGATGATGCCACATTTTAGCCTGAGTCTGCTATAAGAATGTAAGTATTTTTACAAATCTTCCAATTTTAATTAACTTAATTCAATCATTTTCTTTTTATATCTTTCAGTTCAAAATCATTGGAAAATGTGTGGTATAAAATCTCTTCCTTTGCCCGAGAATAGTCTAGACCTCAATCATATTGATAACTTATGCTACCTTAAATGCAAGAAAATACGAAAAACTGTCTGTAACATTAAAGGATCTGGAAGATTTCATTCTGCAGTTACTTCCTACATTACTGTGTTATTTTTTCTTCTGAAAGATGTTTTTTAAAAATATTAGGTCTTAACTTTTCGGCTTTAATATCTGGCCCACTCTGAGTTGGAGAATGTTTTCATATTTGCTAAATTCCTTAGTTATATCCAAATCAATAAATGGAATGTGTGAGCAAATTTTTAAACATGTACTCGCACGAATTCAATTCAGATTTACAAAAACTAAGCGAAACGCAACTATCAGTGTCAAAATAAGCCAAAACCAATTAAAATGGCTCTAAGAAACGCAAGCGGAGAAAATGACAGAATTAGAGGATTAAAAGGATTTGGCGACAACCTCAATGAGGGCTAGGCAGAATTTGAAGTAAGTCAAACCAATTAGATAGCCCGCCTGCATCCTAATGTGTTACTATGGTATACACCGAACTGCCGGACAGGCGTTGCATTTAGTGTGTGTGTACATATGTATACATCTCATCAATTCCAGACGGCATTGTCCCCACCTAGAGGACATACATATACCTATATATGAGCATAGGTACATTGGGTAAGTGAACATCCATCATTGTAGCGCACTGCTCATTAACGCTTACAAAGTTGTACTGCAGTAGGATTAGACCAATGACCGAAACTAAAAAGCCAAAACGTGGATGTCGGTTATCGGTTTCCATAGGTAAACTATTTGCTGTTTGTCTGACTAACTGACTGCCCGACTGAATGATGAACAAACAGACTGTTTTATCGCATTTACTGTCGTCAGTCTTACAGACCAATGAAATTTTCGTATTCCTGGTTTTAGCTTAGCGGCTTTAAATGAGACTAAACATAGGCATGAAAAACACAAAATGAAAACACAAATAGCAAAATACCTAAACAAACGAAGGAAACAAAACAAGAGATAAGAGGAAATGAAAAGTTGATGAGCATAGTTGTGTGCACGTATGCAACTAAAAATGGCCATATAAACACAAACAAGTATCAATGCTACAAAAGGAAGATAACTAGTCGAGAGAGATTATGAAAACTGCTGTTAGAACGGGCTATAACTTACAGACTCATTTCTTGTTCCTAAAGCTCAGTTAGTATAGATTTAAATTAACTTAACTTAATTTAATTTTACTTAATTTAACTTAACTTAAGAATATGGCAACACGTCAATGTTTTGTTTCTGTATATTTTCAGTTCACAGTTTGTATTTGCGATGCCCTTTTTAACAATTAGGTCAAATAAAAAGTTTTGATAATCCGATTTAGATCAATAACTTTTGTTAATTTTGAAGGTTGTTTCGTAAACCCGAGATTAATGTTCTCATCCCTTTAATAAAAAAAAAATTGAGCATCTAATTTTCACAACCTTTCTCAAGCTAGTTTTATTTATTTTCAAATACACGAAAAGGTAATAATCGCTTAGTGTTAAGTCTGGGCTATACAGCTGTACTATACAAGTTTCCGGAGCTTATGACATGTGCGGTCTGGCGTGATCTTGATGAAATAAAACACCTTTCTCATACACCATAACGGAAAAAGTGAAGCCACCAATTTTCCAGCTACATTTTATACTGTGTCGTTGTAAGCAGTATATAGCAGGGGGTCACTTCGATTTTTCAGCAGGTCATTGTGATACTGAAGAATGCATAGAATTTTCTCTTTATTATCATTCGAGTGGTTCGGCTTTGATGGTCTCTGTGGACATAAAACACCAAGTTTTTTCAAAGAGCTGTTTTCTATTGGCTGGCAATGGCACACCGCCGAATAGGTGTGTGCTATGAAAACTTCTCATAAACCTCATCAGCCGTTCGCGAGCTATGTGTCCTCCATTTGGAGGTCATTGTGGTCAAGGATCATGCAACTAATCGGGGGAGAATATCTCGCAACTATTATAGTCGAATACATTTATTTAGAATTCCTATATCTGCGAATTTTTATTATTCGAATTCTTTTATTATCTACACTCCCCCAATTCAGTCACAGACCATTCAGCGGCTTTGAATTGTATCTCTATCAATCATAACCAAAGAGTTTCATGTACTAGGTTAGAATGGAATGGAATTTTGAATGGCCGTAATGTTTTTTCAGGTACTGAGGCCAAGAGATAGGATTTAATAGTTAGAGAGGGACCTATGTGGCGGGGATTTTTTTCTCCTCTGCAAACTTCTTAATTTTTTATGAGTCTGAGCAGTTTTTCGAGGAAAAGAAAATGTATCTCAACCAATCTCAATACAAAAATTTACCGTCTAATATTGGCGAAAAACGGACAACACCAGAGGAAATATTGTATTATCCCCTTTTTGCAAACAAGATTTACACAGTGGGCCGTCGATGATGGCTATAGTGATAATATGTCGCCTTCAGGGATTGTGTTCCAACATATCATATTGTGTTCCATCATTATCTGTCTGAAAAGAAATTTGTCACCTTCTCAGGCCTCTACTGCAATCACTCAGTTGTTTGCAAGTATTAATACTAGACCGCTTTCCCCGCTATTCCTTGTCCTAAAATTGGTTCCGAACCAATTGAGCACTTGAAAAAACAGCAGTTCATCAATTCATCCCAGTTCCCCAATTCACCCAGTTCGCTGTCTTGAACACCATAGTGTCCCGGCACCCACACAAGTTCAAGCTCATTCCGCCTTGCAACAAAGTTTAACTTCAACTTAGATTCCTAAAAATTTTTTGAAGAGGCGCCAGCGGTTTCTAAAGCCTTTAGAGCAGCTTGGCTGCTACTAGAAACCATGAGTTCATCCTTATCAAACATAGTGGCAAAAGAATTTCATATATTGGGTAGTCGAAAAAGTCTTTTCGTATTTCTAATCAAACTTCCAACTCATTTTTTTTATATTTATAATGAACTATATTAAACCAAATATGTACCATTTTGGTCGACCACCTTTTGCCATTTTTCTTCTAGAGACATTATTCCATCAATGTAAAACTTTTGTGGTTTCTCGGCGAAAAACTGCGACAAGTAATTTTCACAGGCTTCTCTTGAAGCCAACTTTACCCCAGGGAGTTCTGCATTGACCGAAAAAAATGGTAGTCCGATGGTGCAAGGTCAGGGCTTTATGGTGAATGCATCAAAACTTCCCAGCCAAGCTCTCCCAGTTTTTGCCGAGTCATCAAAGATGTGTGTGGCCTAGCGTTGTCCTGATGGAAGACGACGCTCTTTCTGCTGATCCGTTTTGGACGTTTTTTTCGATTGCTTGCTTCAATCTCATCAGTTGTTGACAGTAAAGTGTAGAATCAATCGTTCGAGCAGGCTGGAGCAGCTCATAGTGGATGATTCCTTTCCAATCCGACAAAACACACAGCGTAACCTTTCGAGGCGTCAATCCTGGCTTTACGAGCATTTGTTGAGCTTCATTATTGTCGTATTTGATCCACTTTTCGTCTCCTGTTACCATTCGCTTCAAAAATGGTACTTCACAAATTTCATTGGTGGCTTGCGTCGGACTACTATTTATTCCCCAATTTGAAAAAATGGCGAGCGGGAAAAATATTTCATACAAACGAGGAGAAGATGGCAGGAACGAAAGGCTATTTTTAAAACTTGGACAAATCCTATTATTCAAAAGGGATCAACAAACTAGAAAAGTGTTGAACGAAGTTTATAATAAGAAAAGGAGGCTATGACGATAAATAAAAACGTTTATCCCAAACAATTAAGTGGTTTTTAATTTTGCACGGCCTTTCTGAACGACTTTCGTAGATATACCATATATTAGGATGAGCCCACCCGATAAACAAATACTATCCCTAAGAGGTACAATCACTGGGACTACAGTATAACTAACACAGCCATCTTACTGATATATAATATTAACTCTACATTTGGTTTCCAGCAGCTGGCCTTCACTCTATTTACGCTAGACAGTACTCGTGACCAATTGTAAAATTGGAAGTAGATTTCGAATTGTATGGGGCCAATGTTGTAATCAGCAAGGTCTTTGGAAAATTACAGCACGGGTGACAGCTAATGAAAGGCATTGAGGTGCAACATTTTACTACACATTTTTTTGTTTTCTTTTTTATTTAAACTTGATTTTGTTTTAATCTTCTATCCTTATAATTTATAGAAGACCTTTCTCAAATATAATATTTCATTGATTTAAGTATTAAAGTAATATTTCCCGTGAAATATCCTTTCTAGTAAACAAATTTAACATTTTATAGGTAGCTCTTAGATGAGCTGCATCGGTGTTTTCTTTTTCAACCTAAAAAACAAAAATTACGCAAGGGTAGTTAAAGACGGTCTCGATATTTGCTGGTTACATTTTTTTACAAACATTTACCTGGGTACGTAAGGTCTTGGACTAGAAGCCTTGAAGAATTTCTAAATTAAAATTTATTGCTGTGCCCCAGTTTTGGATTCCATAAGTCCGGACTGGTTTGTGCACAGATTAGTAGAGGATAAGCTTGTTCTTGTGTTGCGAAAGGGCGGGTTTACGGTTTAACAACCAATACGTGCTTCGAAATAATAATTCTAAGGCTTTCATTTTGGCATATGCGCTTTCCACGTCAGTCGTTTACTCAAATGAATGCCTGCTTATTGCCAGCCTCACATTGCAGGATGGAGGTAAGATTTAAGTTAATGTGTGGGCAGATGGTTCTTCTCGTTGTTAATGTTGCACGTGAACATTTATTTCAGTGCACTTTCAAGCACCAGGTCCGGAGCCATTTGGAGGTTTTATGTATTATCGCCGATTTGAAGCTTAGAAAGGGCTTCTGTGCGATCTGCTGGCACCATATTAATTTCTGCCACATTTCTGTGAAGTAAAAATATTTTTTAGCTACTCAAATCATAAAAACCTTCCATATTTCTACAATAACGCCCACATCTCATCTTTCTACTGTTATTGACTATTTGTCCAACACGACAACTCAATTATTCCCTATTTTTTCCTCAGCGTATAAACAGAATCGCGCATTTGTGAACGCACAGAACGCACACTCACACATGTTGACTTTCCGGGAGGCACTTTTGCTAGCACGCTCTCTTTTTCTAACTTTTATTTTATGTAAAAAGTTATATTATTTGAAACTATATGAGCGCATGTCCTTCCATGATTGGCACTTATCACAGGCATTGGGGCAGCCAGTCGACGAGCACACACGCGCTTAAATACACTTACAAGAGTATGCCATAAAACAATAAATTACTTTATAATCCGTTAGACAATCTTCTCTGTGGGCTTTTAAAACAAACCAAATCCGGCACTAAATGGTCACTAGATACTCGAATAAACAAACAGGCGAAAACACCCTTAAGGCAAAAGAAATCTGCAACTAGACACCCCCGAAAAGGGCAATGAACAGCAAATAACCCAAGTGAATGGTGAGGAGGCTGACAAAGAGGCCGTTAAATAGACAGTCACGCACATAGAAACACCAACGCTCACATGCGAAATGCCTACTTTCGCCATGGGTCACATAAGGTATCGTCAAATGGACGAGGCCCAGACACTTAATGCGGCTCATGTGGCACGCAATCACCAGAACATCAAACGCACTCACATACTCACATGCATATGTAGGATAAAAGAGCAAAGAAATTGGGTAATAAATGAAAAGCATTCAATGTCAGCCATATCCTTCGTCAGCTTACATATCTATGTATGTAGATATGGATGGATAGAATGGAACATGTATGTATACATGTCGCTGTAGCAGGATAATCAAATCAAAAGTTATTGCAAACAAACCGAATGTAGAGGAACTCGCTCAGGAAGCGCTGCATGCATGATATATGCTCAAATATGTACGTGTGTATGTGTGTATATATGTATATAAAACGAGCGTCAAATTATTAAGAATTTCAGCAGCTTCATCACGATCGCTCTTCCCAACTTCAAGGCAATCATGCCCTCAGCGCTCATAAAAAACTAACTAAGCATTTAGTATTAGGAAGGCAAGCCTCCCAAGTGGTTTCATACTTATATGTATATATGAATTAGTATACCTATATCTCACTACATTTAAAATGTAAGCAATTTTATAAAGGAAATATAGCGCGTGACAGGAATAGTGCCTTAGATGGGAAGATATTCCCTAAAATGAAACGCCTGATGGTCTCTAATGTCTTTATCTGTTCAGAAAAATTATTCAAGTATGCAGTTGGGCATGCTAAGCATTTCTGTGAGAACATTAAGGCTACACTTGGGGACTGTGCACAGTTTAACTGTATTTAATGTTTAGAAATTAAGGACATGATGAAAAGTGTATGCAAGCAAAAAATTATGTAGTAAAAAACGAAGATAAAAATAGAGAATTTTTAAAGATGTTCATTGGTTTATTTGTTCTTTCCGGTTATCTCTGGAAGACATACCTGAAACTAAAAAAATTATCCTGAGACCACCGACCCCAATACAAAGGAATGAGATATACTACAATATAAATACAAAACGAAGGGCATTTTTTTACTATAATTTATTTTAGTGAAACAGGCGCTCAAATAGTTAAAGCGGTAAAGACCAGTATGTAAAGCGTAATCAATTTAAAGGTATTGAATTTCAAATAAAAACAACGAAATTTCAAATTGATTGGGCTATCTTTATTATTTTTGTGTAGAACCCTTCATGACATTTATTTTTTAAAGATACTCCTTTTCAAATGATGGCCCCAACTGCGTCGTATTTCGGCCATCAGTAAAAACCAATTTTGAAAGACTCGCTGGATGACTTCGGACGGTTTTCAATGCCTCAATCGAAGCTGATTTATCCACAAAGCATTTTACTTTACAAATAAAAGTCCAAAGGTGTGATACCACACGATCTTGGTGGCCAATTCACTGGTCCGAGACGAGAGATAAATTACTCACCGAAATGATGGCACAGTAAATCCCTTGTTTGACGGGTTGTATGGTAAGTAGCGCCGTCTTGTTGGAACCAAATGTTGTAGAGCTCACGCCTGCCATTAGTACTTAAAGAATGCAATTGTTGCCTAGATATTGTTTGTAGATTTTAATGAAATTTTTCCGTTCAGTATTTCGTTCAAGAGATCTCCGAAAGTTTTCCAATCTGTCCGGAGGTTGTACGGCGTTTTAGTGAAAGTTTTTTTTCCGGCTATGGAGAGTCAGTAATAAATATTGGTTAGTGTTCAGATGATAACTCGAAGCATGATTTGATTTTCTATTGTCCGCGCTAAAATGAAATAAAAAACAGTCAGTTAGATCTGCAATTTTGGGAATAGCAACAGGCTCTCTTACTGCGTCAAGAAACTCCTTGTGTTTGATGTTAGTTAGTCTAGACTCACAGGTCATGTGTTTTGCAATGTAGTCTCCACCGGTTATAAATATATTTCCTAGGGTTTAAGGAGTTTCTTTATTGTTGCGTTCCGGGGGACAGTAAAGTATATTGCTGAGATTGTCATACAGTCGATGTTGCGAATAACTTTATAAAAATATTTTTTGTATGACCAATAAATAGAGTATACAAAGCGCTACAAAAGGATATCTTAAGATTTTTAAGGTAGTTTATAGATACGAGTATCACGTAATGATGTGTTTTCCGCTCTACTGGAAAATTTTGCTAAGGGATGTAGTAGCTTTTACCATGGCGTACAGTGCCATATCCTAAGAAAATACTTCAGGATCGATGAACAAAATACCTTTATAGAATCTTAAAAGCGCTTGCCACAATTCCAAAAGGAGCTGATTATATGCGTCATGTCTGATTTCGGTAGCCCTGCAAAATTTATACAACCGTACTTGAAGAATCAATTTAAGAAACCTTGGATTTGAAGACCGTGGATTCTTATGAAAAAGAATAGACAAAACGTGCAACATATCCACTCAAAATTTATATTTGCCATACCATAATTATCCGGGCGATGACTTATAATTCTAATAAATTCTATCTAATGTCCTTAGCGATGATTCGACATTCGTTATGGATAGCAATAATTGCGTAACTGATTTTTGAATTATAAAGCTCCCTAATTTTCGTTCAGTTTTCCCTGAAAAAAAAAAAACAAACACCATGCTAACGGAAACTGGCAATTGTGGTTATATGGAGCAACGAGCTATGATTAATTCTCTTGTTAAAAAAAATATGCCACAAATATGTAGACATATCTTTTTACGAAATGTCATCAATTATTCAGGACTCTGCAACTTCATTTATGAGTAAAATGTCATAAAAATGGGCTACGTTATTTCAACAAGAAAGAGAGTTTTTCACGCAGGTCATTGACGATTGAAGAGTCGTAAAAGTTCTTTGGAGTTATGTCAGAATGATGTGGGCAAATTTTGTAGCCGCATTGTGGCCGATGATTAAGCCTGGGCTCGTCAGTATGATCCAGGGTCCAACAATAGGTGATGCAGTGTATAGCAAAGATAAAAAGAGAGAAAGACTGCCAAAGAAATGCAAGGTGAAAAGCATAGAAGATTATGGCTACCATTTTTTGACTTGCCTAAAGGATTTTATTGATTGATTACTTACATATTTTATTGTGCTTATTTCTGTGTTCAGCAAGTAAGATCGTCATACTTATAGCACCGGTCGTGCAGTGGAGGACTAACGCAAACGATTTTTTATCTCAAAATTTAAGAAAAATGAATTACAGGTACGTGGACTTAAGTACAATTGGGTGATGAATGCGGCCGAAGATAACTATTTTTAAGGTAAATGTAAGGATCTGGGTATCTTTGAAACTCCAACTGTCATATATTTGTGACCGGGGGCTGTAGTACATTATATAAGAGTCTAAATTTTTGGGTTTCATCCAACTCAGTTTTATTCAAAAATGCAAAATTTACAAAATATTATGTCAAAAAGAAAATATGGATATGCTTCAATGCTTGCACATCTTTTCCAATAATCGCGGGATTAGTCTTCTAAATATCGCCTATAAGGTTCTAGCCAGCATATCGTGTGAAAGGCTGAAACCCACCATCAATCAACTGATTGGACCTTATCACTGTGGCTTTAGACCATCGACCTGATATTCACAATACGCCAAGTCTTGGAAAAGATCCATGAAAGGAGAATTGACTCACACCATCTTTTCGTCGGCTTCAAAGCTGCATTCGACAGTACGAAAAGAGTTGTCTATATGACGTGATGTCTGTATTTGGTATCCCTGCACAAAAAAAAAAGAATTGGGAAAGACCTCTCCCAGCCATTTGATGCCAAATGAGGTTTCAGACAGGGGGAATCGCTGCCGTGTGGTTTCTTTAACCTGATGTTGGAGAGGATCGTGCGAGCCGCAGAACTCAATCGCTCAGGCGAGGTTGTAAAAGACATCGTTTATTTAGGAACCAGCATTAACACCAATAACATAGTCTTCCTAGAAAGCTCTTGCCAACAAGTGCTACTTTGCACCGAGTAGTCCAAGCAATTGAGTAGTAAAGTCCTCTATCGACGAACAAAACTAACACTCTACAAGCCTCTCATCATGCCCGTCCTAACGTACGGTGCAGAAGCGTGGACGATGACAATATCCGATGAAGCATCGTCTGGAAGGTTTGAAAGAAAGATTCTGCGGAAGATTTTTGGACATTTTTGGATGGAACAATTAGCTGTATGAGTTTTACGACGACATAGACATAGTGCAGCGAATAAAGATCCGGCGGCTACGTTGGCTGGGTCATGTCATCCGAATGGATACAAACGATCCGGCTCTGAAAATATTCGATGTGGTACCAGCTGGTGATAGCAGAAGAAGAGGAAGGCCTCCTCTGGGAAGATCGTTTGGTGTATCCGACTGGCGCGGGTTAGCCCGAGAAAGAAACGCCTGGTGCGCCTTATTAAACTCAGTCAAAATCGCGTAAGCGGTTATGGCCCCAATTAAGAAAAAGAAGCTTGCACAACTTTTCTCTTTTGATCACAAACGCAGAATCTTAATCTTTTCTCAAATTTTCTGAGGGAATGGTTATTGAAGAGCTCATAAACTGCTTAGCATTAACTTGGAAAGACGCAGAGAAGTATTCTATATTTATTTATTCAGCACGCGTGCCAGACTCATTCTATTAGGATAAAGAAAACTATTTTTAGGTATCATCGTTCCAAGAGTGGTTCATGGCAAAGTTCGCTCATTATAATTCTCTTAAAATATATTTTTCGTAAGTCCTTAATTTTTATTACAAATGTTTGAACAAGCCACATATTACCATGACCTTTATATTTATTTCACTACAGGGCTCATATATTCTTGCTTAGAATCGGTAAACACTTTCACATGTGGCTTTACAGGTAGCTGTACTCCTGAGACCACTTGTCGCAAATGTGTCCCAAATCTTGCTGTAAGCCCTATTACATCCATCAACTTTATATAAAGAAATGGAATATTTCTATCAGATTTTTGTTTGCAAAATATTAAGTGCTTACCATTGCAAAATATATGTTTGTATATATTCTTCATTCTGGCGGCCGCCGTAGCCGAATGGGTTGGTGCGTGACTACCATTTGCAATTCACAGAGAGAACGTCGGTTCGAATTTCGATGAAACACCAAAATAAAGGAAAACATTTTTCTAATAGCGGTGGCCCCTCGGCAGGCAATGGCAAACCTCCGAGTGTATTTCTGCCTCATACCTCTAAAACGAATTCTGATGTCCCCCAATTTGGGTCGAACGAAAATCCCATTTTGACCCATTTAGAGTGCTCCAATCGAGTCCAAATGTATGACCGACCCCCACTAACTTTGGACGGCCAATCCACCCATGCCAGTGGCAAACCCCCTGGAACTCCCCTGGGGGGTTCCCCATACAATCATTTCAAAATATCAACTTTTTTGGCCTTTACATGAGAAAAGAAACTAAAAAGTTCGATTTGATCAATAGAATACGTTTTTCACAGAGCAATGAGTGATTTTTAAATCGACCCGCCCTAATATATATATATATATATATATATTCTGTCAAAAACCTATTAGGAAATGGCCCGCACATATTTATTACTTATTAAAATTTATTGTATCCCCTTCTCGTTTCATGCCTTATATGGGTGCCTCGAAGTGATAATTTATTTAACTTTTGGAAAGATAAAAACAATTTGCCCGAACTATATCAGGTTAATGTGGTTAACAATACCGCCGCACAAAGGCTAACATAGTGTAAGCATCCGGAATTAAAGTTATTTAATTAAAACTACTGAAAGTGAGCATAGAGTCGAAAAATATCGCTAGATTTTTAATTTGGTCTACAGTTTTCAATTTAGACCCCGAAATTTTATAGGTATAATCTATGGTATTTGATTTTCTTGAAAAAACTACTTGAAAACATTCGTCTGTATTCAAATTATAACCAAGAATAAAGTCCATCTATGTCAGATTGCAATAAAACTGGAAAATACGGGAAGTTTTGTTTTTAAATGCAGCTGAGTAGGTCCTGCCAGATAAATAAGATGTTATCTAAGTAAGGAAAACAGAATCCGAAATACGCTAATTTACTTACCAAAATTTTATGAGAGACCCTATCAAAAGTCTTTCAGGAGTCAATGTAGATGGCATCTCCTTAATAGCGAACCTGAAAGCTATCAACACAAGTGCTCAGAAAAAATTGCACGATTTGAAACAACAGTCTCAAATAATTTCGAAATTGTTCTCAAATTCGTAATACGTCTAAAGTTTGTATCATCGTTATTATTCACAGTTTTAAATATTGGAGTTATATAATAAATATGAGCTATTTTCCGATCCAGTAGCGAGGGATTTATTAAAAATTGAAATTAATGGCTTTGTAAGCGAGAACCATCTTTTGAGGAAAACAGGTGAAAGACCATCAGCATCGGTTATGGATGAAGGTTACAGAGTTACAATCACTTCTTAAATGTTTTCTTTTATCGAGGGTAATGCGACAAAGAAAAATCTGAAAATCTTGAATAGCTGGTCAATATCGAATCGCTCAAGAAATTTGGACTAAAAAATGCAGCAATTTAAAGCTCCTTAATTGTCCCAGCTAATTGGTATGTTTGAACATAGTCTAATACTATATATGGAATTTCTTTCGTTAAATGGATACAAATAAAAAAGTATGTAGTGGACTTTATTTATTGCGAAGATCGCGAAAGCCTTTTCGTAAAACTTTACATAATTTTATTTTGTCATCACATATGGAAAGTTTAATAATGAAAATTAAATACAAATATTTTGTAGGGAGGTATCACTTTTTATTCATTTTAATTAGCAACATATCTACTTATGTCTCAATTTCACTTGACTTATTGCTGGCGCGAACGGGAAGACAAGCAAGCATAACTTAATCAAGTCCTCTCTGTGCACTGAACAATTAGCCCTTGCATGAATAATGCCAATGCATGAATTATATATTTGTGTACTTGTGTACGCCTTGTGTACGCCTTGTGTAGTAGTGGTGACTCCAGCAGCACAAAAAAAAACAAACAAAATAGGAAATGTCAGATCATCAATAGAAATTTATTTATTACTCATTAATTCCTATGCTAAAACTTCTACTCTCGGAAAAGGTAGATATTCCTAAATGTAGAATTAGAGGCAAATAAAAATATTCTTCCGACTTAAAGTAAGTTTTTATTTATTTACAAGTGCGAAGCGTGAATTAAAAATGTCGACTACGAGTGAAATTTCACCAAAGGCCAACCACAAAAATAAAGCTTGATTGTTCGACACAATTCTCGACTTTACTTTGTTTGCAATTGTTGTTTGCGAAGTCAAAAGTGTTGGAGCGAAAGGTTATTAATGTCATTTTGGGCGAATAAAATTTATAGCAACATTCGTGTAAGTAAGGGAATCTCTAATACATACCAGTATATTCCCATGCAAACACACTTACAAACACACACATATGTAAGTACGCATGTACTCACATGAATGTTGATGGCCGATCGAAACCACCCATTACATTACTATATACTACAATATTACTATTCGAGGCGCTAGCGTACAAATCGCTGCGCTGAAGCACTGCACTTGTAGTGCCCACCTGCCTCTTAATGATTCATTCATAAAATCACCAAAAAACGAATATTTTTCGAATGCACTGTCGCACGAGTCGGCGCATTTGCTTACATTCTCTCGTATGTCGAGCTTCCAAGGCAATTAAGAGTAAATAAACCAAAACCAAAAGCCTCTACATCCAAACTTTGCACATCGTATCTCTTCGACTCTTCGAGTGACGAGGATTCGCAGAACATTGGCGTTGTCGTAGTTTTTGTCGTTAGTTGCTCAACAAAGGTGTTCGCTGACGGCGCGCAGTAACGGTATAAGTCACACGTCCAGTTATATTTTTTACGCTGTCGCGGTCGGGTGCGTCTTTAGCTGTGGTCTGAGCCCGATTGTGGCCTGGCTCTTATCAGCGTGCAAGTGAAAACGGCGGGAAAATTGTAAATTGTGCAAATTGATTGGTTTTTGTTTTTCTCTTTCAAACGCCATGTACTTTTATGTATTTACGAGCGTTCGAATATTGTGTAAAAATTAAAGGAAGATGTTAAGCAAAAATTTTAAAAAGAGTGTCAATTTAAACAAATCAACTCGTGTGCTTTGTAATCTATCGAACTTTCCTTTGCCCCAAAGTAAATATTGACTGTCGTCTGTACTGTTATATGGATATGGACGTGAACATGGGTATATACGTAATTGGGTAAAGCTAAGATCAAAGGAAAAAAAAAGAACAACATGTTCGGTTTAATTTGAAACTCTCACCATTTAAACGAATCCTCAAACCCACACTTAAATATAACCATTAATGTGTACATACATACATGTACGAGTACATATCTATTTTGTATAGCTAGAAGTTTATATTCGTATCCGTCGATTGTTAGTACATACACATATATACACATACGTGTGTATTTGTGAGGAGAAATATGCATATAAATTCAAATATGTGGATATGTATGCATGAGTGTATAAAATAACTTCTTTTTGTATTTTGTGGTATTTATTGTTGTGCCCACAGTGCCAACATTGAAAGAGCAAATATTCGGAGTTCAACTAGACATAAATTTCACAATGATACGAGAAACATTTTTGAACAAAGTTGCAAGCGTCGCAGCAGCATTACCTTTTCAACTTCATTAGCTTTAACGATATCATTATTGCTTGGGCACTAGTTTTCTAATCTTTTACCGAGTGAATGCCTGAATGGTTTGAATACTAATATACATGAAAGTTAATTAAAATATTTGTCAGTATTAAAGAAATTAGGCAAAACAAATGAGTGGATGTAGCAAAAAATTTCAAAGATTATACAAATAATTAATTAAGTCTCATTATTTGATTTACTACTTTTTTTTTAATTGTGATATATGTATCTGTATGTGTACTTATATACATAGGTATGTCCCATATATACATATATCCCGTAAACACCTTTCAGTATCCCTCGGCAAAATAGTAACGCCAACATTAAACGTTTTGACATTTTTGCAAAAGCGGGAAGAAATATAAGAAGTAAGAAATTTAATGAATAACTAAACCACAAATGTCAAAAAGAAACAATTAACAAGATCGACAAATATCTTGAACCAAAATTTTGAGAATTATTTCAAATATAATAACACATGGGCTGAAGAGTCTCGGGCCTAACACATATATGGCACTAGTTTTATTGCATTCACCTTTTTCAGAAAGTACTAACCCTAAAAATACAGCCGTTAAAATTTCATTATATTCTATTCATTAGTTCGTGAGTTATTGTGCTAAGAGGGACGCAAGTTTTGTTATTTTCAAAACAATGGATCAAAACAAATTTCGTGTTTTAATTTTACTCTCCATCAGAAACAACAATTAAACTATGGTTTGCTGACTTCAAACGCGGCCGTAGAGACACCGATGATGCACAACGCAGTGGACGTCAAAAATGAGACGGTAATGCCAGAAAACATCAAAAAATCCACAAAATCGTTTTCAATGATCGAAAAGTGAGTTTGCGTAAGTTAGCTGCCATCGCTAAGATGCCATAAGAACGTGTTGGCTTTATACTGCGTAAGCATTTGACTATGAGAAAACTCTGTTCAAATGGGGTGCGTTTGCTCACTATTTTGTTTCATCAAGACAACGCACCGTATCTCAAGTCAATGCTCCCACATCCACCGTATTCGGCAGATTTGGCTTCCAGCGACTACTGGCTGTTCGCAGATCTAAAAAACTCTCACCGGTAAGAAATTTCGCTCAAATTAAAAGTTTTTGCTGAAACTGAAGCCTATTTGGAGGCTAAGGAAAGTCGTTCTACAAAAGTGATTTTGAAATGTTAGAGCGGCGCTGGAATGATTGCGTTGTTCTTGATGGAAATTACGTTGATGAACTCCCAATGGCAGATATACATGGGTGAACGATATGAAGTATTACCAACTTCACACTGCTTGTGTCTGTAAAACAGCTCATGACATCAACGTCAAAATTGTTCTAATGATAGTTCAATATATTGTTCATAAGCCGTCAAAAGCATTTGCGTCTCAGTTTTGTTGAATTTTTATTTCTGTGATGGAATTCAAACGTAATAGTGTGATTGCGTTATATAATATTTGGCTGGAAAATCACAACTAGCCATTGCTCGTGAGCTCAGTCACCTCAAAGTGAATAAAATGTTTGTGTATCGCACTATAAAACGTTTCAATGATACTGGTAGCATTACAAATCGCTATGGAGGTGGACCAAAAAAAACCGCAACAACGCCAGAAATGGTTCGGAAAGTGAAGGCTCGACTTGAACGAAATCCACGTCGAAGTGGAAGAAAAATGGC
This sequence comes from Anastrepha ludens, assembly GCF_028408465.1. Lineage (NCBI taxonomy): Eukaryota > Metazoa > Arthropoda > Insecta > Diptera > Tephritidae > Anastrepha > Anastrepha ludens. Next base: position 78,906,364 of record NC_071502.1, read on the forward strand.
CAAAGAACTGAAAATATCGCAAGACAGGCTTATAAGTTCCAAAAAGTACACGATCTTTCACCCCAGCAAAAAAAAGTTCGTCGCGAAAGAGCAAACGAGTTGTTGCGGTTGCACGAACATGGCGAATTTCCTAACATTGTGTTTACTGATGAAAAAAATTTCCCAATTGAGCAGTTCATAAACACTCAAAACGATCGTGATTATTTGACAGAACGCTCATACGAGAATTTGAGCCTACGTATGGCCACTCGAAGCACTTTCCCATCGCAAATTAAGGGTTGGGCCGCAGTGACCGCTGATGGACCTCTCTAATCGTTTTTATCGAGCCTGGTGTCAAAGTGAATGCGACTTATTATCGGGAAATGTTTTAGAAGCTGCTTTAGAGCTGTGGACACGCAAAGATTTTGGTCGTAGACCATGGACGTTCCAACAGGACTCGGCACCGTCTCATAAAGCTTGTGTGAACCAAGAATGGTTAAAAAATCATGTTCCATACTTCATTTCGTCCACACAATGGCTTTCGAATTCGCCAGACGCAAATCTGCTGGACTATTCCATCTGGCCCATTTTGGAGAGCAAGGGGAGGACTAAAAAATATGCCAGTATGGATGCGCTGGAAAAATCGATTCGACGAGAATGGGCCAAAATACCTCAAGATCACATTCGTGCAGCATTCAACTCATTTTTTGACCATTTGAAGGCTATAGCCAAGGCAAAAGGTGGTCATATCGAGCTAAAGTGAATATATGTTAAAATTGTAATCATTTTTGAACAATTTTGTCTTTGAAATCAATAAAAACTAATTTCACACGAAAAAGTTATGGTGTTTTGAATAGGTAACACTTCATATCGTTCACCCTGTATTTTATGAGAGCTTTCTCATGGCTGAAATACACTCGGAGGTTGGCCATTTCCTGGCGACCGCTATTAGAAAAAACGTTTTCTTCATTTTGGTGTTTCACCGAGACTCGAAGGATAGTCACGCACAAACCCATTCGGCTATATACCTCCACAAATAAAAGTGCAAAGGTGTGATATCTCATGATTATGGTGGCCAATCCACTGGTCCGAGACGAGAGATAAATTGCTCACCGAAACGATAATAAACCCATTGTTTAACGGGCTGTATGGCAAGAAGCGCCGTTTTGTTGGAGCCAAAAGTTGTGGAGATCACGGGCTTCAATTTCCGGCATCAAAAAGTCGTTTATAATGGTGCGGTAGCGCTCGGAAAATTTGGGCCGATGATTCCTCCGCCCATAAGCTGCACCAAACGTTTGTTTTCAATGGATGAAATAGCTGTTCTTGAATGGCTTCGGGTTGCTCTTCAGCACAAATTTGGCAATTTTTCTTATTGACGTAGCCATTAAACTAAAAATGAGCCTCATCACTCAACACCACTAATTGGACTGAGCGCGCGATGAACACTTTACACAGAGCGTCGGTATTCGTAATACAGTTTTACGATTTGTTGAGGCGTAAGTCTTTCTGTGATAAAATGTGAATGAATGCTGATAAAATTATATATTTAATTTGACAGCAGTCAGGCGTGATCTGTCAAAAAAACTCTACTGGAGTGTTACTATGTTGAGGTTCCCTAACGTGTTGAGAAGGTTTAGGCAATCATTTACCAATTTAGAGGTGATGGTTGTTGATAGAAGGGCTTTTAGAGCCGTTTGGCTATCTGAAAGTATGTAGATGTGAGTACCTCTCATTTTCCTGCTAAGGCATTCTCTCACACATATTTCAATGGCATGTATTTCTGCCTGGAATATTGTTGGGTAGAATCCCATCGGAATCAATTTTTTGAATTTAGGCCCATTGATTCATGCCCCTGTTCTACCATTTTCCAATTCGGACCCATCAGTAAACCATAGCTGAGATCCAGTAGAGTTAGTTCTCCAGTCTGTTCGTTCATTAATTATAACTTGGAAGTTCCTGGGCGATGGTATATCATCCCTATGAAGAATGGGACTATGTAGGAAGTCTTCCAAGATCTTTAAATGTCCTTTCATATCCCCACTTTTAAGTTCAGATATACCTTTTAATCTTAAGGCACTCGAGCGAGCTTCCCTTTCAATTAGAATTGGAAGCGGTGGTATGTTCAGGAGCACACCCAATGCATCCGTGGGGCATGTTTTCATAGCCCCTGTAATACCAACACATATCAGGCGATGCAGTTTGTTTAATTCGTTTGCTGCCTTTCTTTGCTTGACCTTGGGCCACCATGCTAAGGATGCATAAGTGACTATGGGTTTCACAACTGTGGTGAATGTACAGAAGGTCATTCTAGGGTTTAATCCCCATGTCTTACCAAAAAGCCTTGTACAGGCAAAGAATGCCCTTGTGGCTTTTGAAGTAACTCTCTAAATATGGGAATTCCACGTAAGCGTTTTGTCAAGACTGACGCCAAGATAGTTCGCTTCTGTCGAGAGTTGAAGTGTTGTTCCATTAAGGGTCGGACATTTGAGATTTATGTTCCTTCTCCTAGTAAACGGTACAAGTGTTGTTTTGGATGAGTTAATGGAGAGCCCTTTTTTCGTGCACCATTTGTTTATTATTGTAAGGGCTTGCTGCATGCGATCCGAAATGGTTTCCTCATGCCAGCCTAATACATAAACTATTGTACTAGGTCATCAGCGTAGCCCTGAGTGTGAAATCCTAGGTTATTCAGTTTGTGGAGAAGTTCATCTATGACTAGAGTCCACAAAAGAGGAGAAAGTACGCCACCTTGAGGGCAACCTCTTGTGGCTTTAATAGATTTGATTGTTCCTTCTAGTTCGGTGCTGATCGTCCTAGATTTCAGCATGAATATTATCCATCTAGTGATGGGTTCAGGTACCTCCTTTAGATATAGGGCATTATAGATTGCCTCATAGGAAGTGTTATCAAAAGCTCCTGATATGTCAATAAATGCACATAGGGCTATCTGTTTGGACTCAATAGCCTTTTCAATAACTGTTACCCGGCTGTGTATTGCAGTCTCAGTGGATTTTCCCTGTTGATAGGCAAATTGAAGTCGATGCAGTGGGAAGTACATTATGTAAGACTTATACAACTCTTGATAGAGATAATATATCCTGCAAAATTACGATGACATACAACAGGGCCGCATTTTCAACTGACTAAATTATGCTCAAACAATGAGAACAGGCAAAGTTGTCGTACTTGAAGCGACACTAACCCATAAGTGACTCATTAACTACTGAAGTACAATTTGATGTGGTTTCCATGTCGTCAAAGGCATGTTTGGTCCCTAGTGTATCAAAACTGAAAATGTACTTAGTCAAGGTTACTATGTTGAAAATCTTTCCGGGTTTTTTCTTCAGTACCCAGCATTTAAAAACTAAATGGTTTGAGCGAATGGATATTCGACCAGAATTATATATTTTAAGATATCACGTTTCCAGTCCTGTACACCTGTGTTCACAATAATAGCAGCGCAACATGTTACAAATTGACAATTAGTTTATTTTGTATTTAATTCTGTTCAATTTTTATATAAAAATATAGTTTAAGCTAAAACGAACATCAATCGCTCAAAATCCCAGACTTTTTTCAAAATTCTCAAAAACCTACAATAGAAAATGCGCATCACAATTGCAAACTTCTCAATAAAAGCACACGGAATAAAGTTTAAAGAAACAAAAATTATGACATTTTCACGTTTTTATGAAAATTCATTAAAATCTTTTAAAATTTTGTACAAAGTTTGTCATGATTTGTTCCCCATGCTAAATGATTCAAGCATTTCAGATATCGTCGTACATTGTTTTTTTTTTCTTTTGCTTTTAATTGGTTCATCTGTAGGCTTGCGTATAAAAAGAAGTGAACTTAAAATAATTTTCAAAAATATTTAATAATTTTTAGATTTATTCAGTAATTATAATTTTGATATAAAGTTTTTGAAAGTGAAATATCTTGAGTGCTGTTTTAGATTTTTATAATTTTTTTTAATATTTAAGAAAAAAATTTTATATTTTTTTTATTTTTATCAAAAAACTTTATATTTTTTTCTTGTTGAAAATTTAGGCAAACATTTTCTTTTGTGATTTTTGAATTCTTGAACTTAAATTTTCGTACGGCGTTGGATTATGTAAATATACGAAAATTTTACTAAGTTATTTCAGATTTTTTTTTTTGGATTTTTCATGTGCTGCAGCTTATAATTAATTACATTAATTTAGTAGCAAAATTATCAAACCAACTAAGTGTTGTTAGTTTATTGCACTTAGGCACACTTAAAATATTGTGCTCAAATACTCATAAAGTGAATGCCAACTTTTATTAAAAGGACAAATATCCCTTTTCCCATTTCCTTAACTTTAAGCCCAACAACCCAAATTCATCAACTCAAATAGACTTTCCTCAACTTCCTCTCAAATATTTTTGGCAGGAAACTTATTTTTTGCTTGTTTTGGGGAAACATCATTAGCCTAAATTTGTTAATGTCTTTTAATGTGATTAAATTGTGGCACAATTAAAAATCTGTGTACAAAAAGCAGGATGAAACAGTATTAAAAACTTCAGCAAAAACAACAATAACAATGTATTTCATAATTAAGAAACTCACTTGAATTCATAAAATATATCTAATATTCAAATTACTTTGCCGAAAAAGTTGGCAAGCTGCAAATTGAGTGATAAGCGTGAGTGAGCGCAGGCATTCCGAAAACAAACAGAAGACGCACTCGTGTAGACGAAATTTGTATGTGATGTGCTAAACCAAAAACGCTACAAAAGCAAAAACTACACTGAATAAAAGTAGAAGTAAAAGCAAATGCGACAGACATTAAATTGAAAGGCGCTGAAGGAAGGGGAAATAAGCAAAAACTCACCCAAAACCTTCCGCACACAGCTGTGCTATTTGTTGCTATCCTTAAGCTTATCAGAGATCGATAAGGGACCCCTTTTTATCCAAATAACTATCAGGATGGCATTATAGGAGGTGATTGCACACACGCAACAAAGTGAATATTTACAGCAAAATTGTGGTGCAACTCCCCTTTGAATTGCTTAAGTTCAACGCACTCAAAACTAATCAGATCAAACCTAATCAGATAATCAAATAAATTCACGTCGACTATGGTACCAAAAACTCAATGAGCTTACGAAAATTAAAACTAGAGCGCTTCCAACACAAGCAAGCAAGCGTATAGAACTTATATGCACAATAACGAAATAATATTAGCTAAGATTAAAAACATGGTGGAACATAACGGGAGTCAGGAGTGATGCCTGCACAACACGCTAAGCCATCCAAAACTTTAATTACTAATTTAGCTGCAACATAAAGTGCCACTTTGCAACAGAACACAAAAGAAATTCAAACTACGCTCTCTAAAAACCAGTACCTACACTTGGGCCACTCGCTTAATCCTTACTCACGGGTGCTTTGATACCGACCATGGAAATGGATGTTAATCTGCGTAAAGCAAGCGCCATCGAACTGATGACCATCTCAGCGGGCTCCTATAGCATCGACCATAAACTAAATAATAACAACAGCACGTCATCGTTTGCTTTGCGACCGGTGGCGCCTGGCACGCCAGCCACACATCGCATTGGTTGCTGCGGCATAATTGGTCGGTTGCTTTGCTCTGGTGGCACCAGCACAGCTAAAACAGGCAGCAGCAGTGTTGACTATCAGAATTTCAACAGCCTAATGCCCATCGCCGGAAATCAGCAAGTTTTGCATGCGAATGTTTCGGCTACTCCTAGTGCCGCAGCTGTTGTTTCGGCGGTATGCAAAGCGAATCTTACGCGCCGTCCCCAGTCACGTCGCACGCCGCAGGAAGTCTATTTCGAGAGCCGGGGCAAGTCTTGCAAGAAGCTGCTTAAGTTCAATGGCTACTCAAACAAGGTGAGTCTTGTATTTAATAATGGATTTATAATGTTTACAGATACATAAGAATATTAAGGTATTCCTTGTAAGAAACGATGCAACGAAGCAGAATACAAAGTTAGTTTTGTCTCAAAATTTCTCACCGAAGCTTTAGATAATTAGTTTTATTTAACTTTTCATATTACTTTCCACCTGAAATCAGTTAGCAAGCATTTGTTTGGACTCACAAGAAAGTTTAATTTACTTTCAGTTTATTCCTTATTCAGTGTATTGGTTTTGGCAGCTTGTCGCTTTAAGGAAGAACATATGAGTATATGCCACATGCTTTCAACTCGTATGCCTTCAAAACTTAATTGGCGAGAATTTTCATTTTACTTGCTCCTTTCGACAGATATCAGGGATTCCATATCAAGCGATCCAAGCATCGTTGAAATTATCATAAATTTTTTAAAAAATTGGTTTGTGTATGGGCTTGAGTGTAATAACAAATTTAATGAAAAAATTTAGAAAAATAACACAGGCCTGCAAAATCTCGCTTTTTTACAGCTTCTAAAACCGCTATGGGTGTTTCCAGAAGGTTTTTTTATGCTGAAAACGAATATGACCTTGAAAATGCTCCAGCACGTCAGGATTTTTGGCAATTTGAGGTTAAATAGTCAAAAAATGCAGATCTTAGCCATTTTTAAATTTTTTTTTTGAGCAAGGTAAAGTTTTTTTTTTTTAAGAGAGAGACTTTTAGATATGCAAATTCAACCTTTCTAACTCTCTAACGCCCCTGTAAAGGGCGAATTCAAAATAGTATAACTTTTTTTATATTAATCGCAAAAATATTTTTAAAAATGGATTTTAAAGCTGAAGACTAGTACTTTGCGATGCCGTTGTGGAAAATTAAAAAAAAACCTTACCTTGCTCAAAAAAAAAATTAAAAAATGGCCAAGATCTGCATTTTTTGACTATTTAACCTCAAATTGCCAAAAATCCTGACGTGCTGGAGCATTTTCAAGGTCATATTCGTTTTCAGCATAAAAAAACCTTCAAGAAATACCCATAGCCGTTTTAGAAACTGTACCTCGTTACCTGTACCTGTTATACTTGATTGCTCTTTTTTCGACATTCGAATAGGTTGTATGCAAAGCCATGAGTTCTTTTCGACAGTCGTTTTCATCTACTGACGCTTTAAAATGTTGCTATAATTTCGATATTTTCTGAATTAAAAGCGCACAACGTCGTTTAAAAAAATTGTTTAATAAGGCATCCTAACACTTACAATAATATACCTGTATCTGTTATTTACCATTTTCGCCCAAAGATTTATGTGGCAACGCCATATACAAATATTTTAATTAAAGCTTTCATCATTCTTTTGAATACATTTTTTAATTAAATTTTGTTATTAATCTAAATTACCTATATATTTTATTTAAAATTAGATGGCAACAATACTTAAAAATATGGAAGCTATATTTACTTTAAGTTTGATATATATATATATAACGTTTTACAATTAATATATTTTTTCATATATTTCTTAATTTAAAAAAATGTGGCAACACCATCCATACAAAAATTTTTTTTTTATTAGCGCATCTTTCAGTTGTTACCAATATCTTAAGGTTCCAATGAAATTTCGATAAGTTTCTGTTTTTGCAATAAAGTTAAGTTATATAAAAATTGCTTTTGGAATACATTTCTCTTAAAAATATTTGTGCAGATACCCAACTGTCTATTTTTTAATAAATTTATTTTTTAATAGAAACAGGTGGCAACACCATTTTAAAATCAGAGCTAGACTCAAACCATCTACTAAGCATACGCTTTCCAACAGGGTCCAAAATGTTAAAATCGATGACGAGTGTGCGAGTTTGTTTTGCTCTTTCGAAAAAATTTTCTACGCTTCTAAATTGTTGCGCAAACTTTTATAAAGTAAAAAACAATTAAATGAAATTAAATAAAAATCAAATACAATTTTTCTCGTAACGTACTTTGCTTCTGCTAGATACAGTTTCCTGGAAATTTTTATTAGACTCTACCAAAAATTTCGTTATGATAGTGAAAAAAAATCAGATCAAGCTCCCATACGAGTATAACAGACATTTTTATTCCAGCTCCAACGGTCGTAATTAAGAACTCGAAAATTGCAATGCCTTCGAGGATCTTCTTACCGATATATGTATATTTGAAAGTGGATCAAATACTATGTATATTAAAAAAGTGGAGCCGTATATATAGCTGTAATTTATAAAAATTCATAAAACGAAACTTTTTATTAACGGTTGAAGATCATTTTTTCTAATCTAAACATTTTTTATTTTGCTCTCGCTAGTCAGTCTATACATGCGTTAACCCAAACATAATAATAATTGAAATCCTACTTCAGTAGCTAATAAGAAAAGGTTACTGATAATTGGCGAAGGGATTTAGCTTCAGGATTTTTCACCACTCGACTCGAAATAAAAGTTCGTATTCGTATGTCATTTGGCATATAAGGGAATATAAAGATTTATATATCTTTAATTAAAATTGTCCTACGATTGGAGGATCCTACCAAGCGCCTGCCAAGGACGATAACAATTCGAAATTTCTTCCTATCGGTTATTTTTTTAGCTGCATGAAAAATATTTCTATCGATATCTATGCTTTGACAAATGGGAATGGTAAACTGTGTTCATTTCGGTTTGGTAAGGTTTGGCAAGTCATCATGAACCATTTAACGCCAAAACAATGTTTCCAAATTGTGGAAATCTACTTTGAAAAAAAATAAATCATTTCGCGAGGTTCATATAGCATTGAAGACATCATCGGTATTTATTTCTTTTAAAATGAGAAATGAATTGCCTTACGGTGAGCGCTATCGAGCCATGCTGACTGAGTTTTTGTTTCCATGATTAGTCACCGAAACATCGACCACATTCGGTTCCAAAAAGACGGCAAAACTTGCCACACATCGCGGTTAACAACTGATTTTTTGCCATGAAGTTATCTACCAGATTATAATAAAAAAATGCATTCTATTATAGGTATATTCATTTTAAATTCTAAAGAATTGAAAAAACAGCCGACATAACTTGATGTTTCATGTGCTTCAAATCCAAACCCACCAAATAACAGTCACGCAAAAACGCACGCAGGTGCCAAATATCCTCTAGGTAAGATTAAATACGCTTAAGGATTATATTGCAAAATTATAGCACCTCCACATGACTAGTTTTGATTATTTATCTATGTATGTATTAATTTTTGGCGGCCGCCGTAGCCGAATGGATTGGTGCGTGATTACCTTTCGGAATTCACAGAGAGGTTGTTGGTTCGAATCTCGGTGAAAGCAAAATTAATAAAAACATTTTTCTAATAGCGGTCGCCCCTCGGCAGGCAATGGCAAACCTCCGAGTGTATTTCTGCCATGAAAAAGCTCCTCATAAAAATATCTGCCGTTCGGAATCGGCTTGAAACTGTAGGTCCCTCCATTTGTGGAACAACATCAAGACGCACACCACAAATAGGAGGAGGAGCTCGGCCAAACACCTAACAGAAGTGTACGCGCCAATTATTTATTTATTTTTTTTATGTATTAATTTTTTAGTTTCAATATTTTTTATTGAAAACTTCATCCTGTAGTAAAGGCTATATTAAATCAAGCTTCAAACTTTGTATTAGCTTTATGAAAATTCGAGAAATTTCAACAGAATTTCATAATTTTCAAAAATCAGCAAGAATTTTGAGCCACTTCAAACTTACACTTTATTCTATTAGAATTGAATGAACTATACAATTGCGTGTCTAAACTTTTTTAAATTGTGATTAAAAATTTTTAAATTTTCTTTAACCTGTTAGGTGATTATGTTGTATATATGCGTCAATTTCAAAAGCTAATTTTTTAGTTAATGTCGTATATGTGGGTCATGCCGAAAAATGCTATGAAATTTAAAGTTAAGCAAAAAACGAAAATTTCCCTGTTATTTTTACATTATAAATTAAGTATGAACACTGAATTTCCTGATAATCGTTATCATAATCGTTCAGCCAACGCGCACAGTGAATCCAATATTTGGCTGAAAACCGGTTTTGCATCGACAGTCTTCGCTTGAAATTAATTCAGCACAGTAAATCGGGCTGTCTAAGAAAAACTAATCGCTTATCAGGTTAAATCCATCTCTCTCGGTATTCCCAAATTATGCTGCAGAGCATTTACCGCGCTCAGAGTGGAACATTTTAAGGTACTACTTATGTATGCCACTTTATTTTAATGCAGATGTGACATAAACACTGGATGCTGCGTGTAATTTTGCTTATGTTGGACGTATTCAAATATAGACTTTGTGGCCAATGATGCTGGCAATATGTGTATCCACTCATATGTATGAGCACGTTTATTGGCATACACGGCGTATGAGTGATCAACATGCCACCAATATCACTCCGCGGTTCACATAACAGCATTTGTGATATGTAAAAGTGTCGGCAACACCATGACATGCTTACCATTGTCATTCCACCTTGTGAATGCACATAAATCATCTTCTTACTTATTGAGATGCCGCACACGAAGTACGACTTGCCACCGTTAAATTCATGGTTGAATACCGGTAAGTCGCTCCTCTTTGGCATGATGTAGCACCACTCTGTAGTTAAAGTAGAAGCAGCAATGTAAAACACACTCTTCTACTCTACGTATGCCGTAACTGCTATCAAATGGGAGGGTTTGTTGAAGATTAAGCGGGAAGCCGTGGAAAGAGGCTGGCTAGTTCTGTGTTAGCTTTGCGCCCGCTCGATTCACTGCTTGGGAAGTGAGCGCTGCCAATTCGAGTCGTAGCATACACTAAAGTATAGTGTAAGTGCTCTGGAAATTGCAGAGGGAGTGTGTCCTTTGTTACTCGAGTAAGCCAAGTTGATGCACTTTTTGTGCAGCTGGCTCAATTTGATTCCTTAATATTGAATATCTTTCTATTCAGAGATTTACAAGTAAGTGCGTTGGTCGCCTATGACTCTAGCTCCGTATCTTATCTTCATATTCTTATCTCAAACTCATATTTTGCATAGAAGTAAAATTAAAATATAATATGGCAAATATATCACATTGAATAAAGGATTAGACGATGAGCTGGACAAAAGATGTCATTACGAAATTGTATTGAGTGGTTGAGTAGAAAAAGTGAACAATGTATGGATTACGAGATCTGCAGTTTGGGTGAAGGAATGTTTTACTGCTAAGGAGTCAGAGACATCATTCTAGCCAAGAGACCCCAATACTGGTGAAATTTTTTAATACAAATTATGAGCTAATGGCAGTTCCTTAGAAGTTAGTTGAGACAATCAAATGGTTACACAACAGGAATCTGTCTGCCCCACAGTACCATGGAATTCTTTTTGTCATAAATGATGCTTTACTTAAGGGTAATAATAGCTGCTATTCGGTTCACCACTTCTCTGCTCATTAACAAATTTTACGAAAATTTTGTCGCTCAAGCAAAAGTAGAGATATTTTACTTTCTTACCACATTTAATCATTCATTGTCCATTTGTATTTCTGAGATGTACTTGCCCCCTTTCTTCAAAATTTTTTCTTTGCAAACTGTCAAAAGAAAAATAATACAGTGCTGCCAAATCGTATGAAATCAAGGAATATTTTTTCACTACTCGCTAAGTGGTGAAACTTAAGCAGCTAATATTTACAAGAAGTATTTCAGGCCGCCGTAGCCGAATGGGTTGGTGCGTGATTACCATTCGGAAATCGCCGAGAGGTCGTTAGTTCGAATCTCGGTGAAGGCAAAATTAATAAAAACATTTTTCTAATAGCGGTCGCCCCTCGGCAGGCAATGGCAAACCTCCGAGTGTATTTCTGCCATGAAAAAGCTCCTCATAAAAATATCTGCCGTTCGGAGTCGGCTTGAAACTGTAGGGCCCTCCATTTGTGGAACAACATCAAGACGCACACCACAAATAGGAGGAGGAGCTCGGCCAAACACCTAACAGAAGTGTACGCGCCAATTATTTATTTATTTTTATTTCATGGTAATGTAGAGACAAATTCAACTACAAGGTGATTATTATTTACATAAATCAAATTAATCAATTAATCAAAATCAACTTTGTTTTTGAATAACTTATTTACTACATACAACAAACATGATTTAGCAGGTTCTAAATATGAGTAACGTTCGACGTCATATGCAAAAATTATAAATCTTCCGACAGGCTGATTAATTTTGCGCCACCTTGCAGGTTTATGTTATTGTAAGGTGTCTGGTTTTAAAAGAGCAGGTATTCATCCAATTTAATACTTAAGAGGTAGTTCTTCAAACAAATGTAAATGTCACTATGTATATCAGTCGATATTTTTCAACAATAAGCAGGGATCACACATGTGTTGGAAACGAATTAAATGTAAGACTCAAAGTCAGCATTAAAGTAAATAAAAATATGTACACTTATCGCATATTTGTTTTTAATTTTTTAATATCTTTCATGACTCACATTGTGCAGATGGCTGTACTCTGGGTGTAATTAGATAGTGGTCGAAGAAACGCAGTAGAGCTGACGGTGCTAAGTCTTTTAAAAGGAGTTTCTTTAACTGCATGAGAACTATCGATATCGATAACTATGGGTTGACAGATGGGAATGGCAAACTATGTTGACATTTCTGTTAAGTAAGGCTTGACGTAGCCGAATGGATTGGTGCGTGACTACCATTCGGAATTCACAGAGAAAATTTAAGATCAATTTAAGAGAAAAATTAAGAAAAACAGGCAATGGCAAGCCTCCGAGTGTATTTCTGCCATGAAAAAGCTCCTCAAAAAAATATCTGCTTCGGAGTCGGCTTGAAACTGTAGGTCCCTCCATTTGTGTAACAACATCAAGACGCACGCCACAAATAGGAGGAGGAGCTCGGCCAAACACCTAAAAAGGGAGTACGCGCTAATTATATATATATATATAAGGCTTTACAAGTCATCATGAACCATTTAACGCCAGCACAATGTTTCCAAATTGTGGAAATCTACTTTGAAAAAAATAAATCATTTCTCGAAGTTCATAGAGCACTGGCGGTATCATTGGTCCTTTCTTAACGCGCTTATCAAACGATTTATTGCAACACTTAAGCCACCATTAACGCTATGTGACCAGATTTATTTGAATGAGTAGTCAAAAGTTGGACTGATGGATTTAACCATGTAGCTCGCAGACGCAGCACACATATTACGTATATCAATTCAAAAAATTGATGGCGTCAAATTATCTACCAGATTATAATAAAAAAACGCAACAATATTCCTGTTTTGTATTATCATTTAAGTTCTCAAGCTCTTAAATAACACCCGATATAAATGTGTGCCTGGTTTCTTTGTTTTATTTTGTTTTTGTCCGGAGAACGGAGTAAAATATCAAAGAAATTTTTTGTCTTGAGTACGAGAGGAGGAATATTTCTATTTTATTTAGCTTTTTTGTTTCTTAAGCTAAAAAATGTAATAAATTACGCGAGTATATAATATTTTAAAACAAAACAAGTCAAATGTGGATGTCGAGACTTCTGGTCTTAAGTATCTACATCTGAACTGTGAAGGAAAACTCATCATAAATATAAGTAATTACTTCATCCAAGAAAAATTCACAAGCAGTGGTTAATAACGTTGAACCATGCAACTTAGCAAAACTGTATAGATGTGCTTTAAGTAACCACCATATTTAAGGAGGGAGCCTGGTTTATGAGGTCTAAAAATTGCATCTCTTTGCGATTTTTTTTTTTTTTAAGGAAAAAAATTAATTTAGCACTGCAAAGTTTTTTCTATCTTTTAATGAACATTTAAAAAGTATACAAAATTTTTGTACTGGTTAAAATTAGTTGAAAAAAATGTGTAACATAGAAATTAGTAGAGCGCTGCAACGCTGGAGTTTCCAACTGGCGTACAAGATACAGCTCGTAGTTATTATCTAAAGCAAAAAATTCAAATGGATTTCTAATTATCATGATTTTTTTATTCTAGATGAACTAAGAAAACTGAGAGAAATTCCAAAATTTCAACTTTTTGGAGGTTTTAAAGAAAAAAATGTCTTTCTATAAAAAAAAAATTCACTTCAACTTGGTATAAAAATCTTGAAAATTTTTTGTTATCTATTCTGTTAGTTCAAATAGAAGAGAATTTAATACTGAAGGGAACAAGCTATGATTCATTTCAAAAGGTGCATTAGTTTTTTTTTTTCATTCATGTACGCCAATTCAAAGAAATCATAAAAATGAAAAGTCGAGAAAAGAAGATAAAGTTTGTACTAAAGCTGTCCGGTCACAGCGTAACTACCTAACGCTCGCCTACCTTTGGCTTTGTATCTACGGAAATATTGAGAATTAGGCTCTGTAACTTTGTGGGAATATTCTGAAATATATTAGGAATCGCTTAAAACGAAAAAAAAAAATTTTATTTTTTTGACCTACAAATGTTTCAATTTTTTCAATAATCTCATCCCCATCATCATCTGCCATTAATTCTCCAAGGATGTTTGTTATTTTCTCCAATGCCAAACTTGTATATATAAACCTAAAAACCACTTTTATAGTAGAAATAATATAAAACATGCACTTAAGATATTCTAGTGCCCTATTTCTCACCAGTGTAAAATAATTAAAATAGGTTCGCTGGCGCTACAGGGAATGTCTTCTTGAGTTACAGGGAATGTCTTCTGTTACATAACATAAAAGTCTTCATTATAGGCCTCTAAGGCGGCACCATAAATAGGAAGTATTTTTAGTTTTTTTTTATAATTTTCTTTCTATATTTATGAAAAACTTTTAATGAAAATTAGTCTACTACACCGAGTTTTAAGCATATTAATAAATAAGTTTAACTTTGACGTGAAGCGATATCGCTGTTTTTACCATTCCTGAAAAGTTATTGTTCTATGTTAAAGTTATTGTTTTAAGAGTCACGCTACTTTTGTTACTTCCAAAACAAAGGATCAAATAAAATTTTTAATTTTAATTTTACACTACTTCTTCATGGGAAACAATACTGTTCCAGCGAAGAAATGGCTTGAAAAATGTTATGTGGACTCAGCGCCATGAGAAATAATAATAAAACGATTGTTTACTGACTGGTCGTAGGGACGCCGATGATGCTCAACACAGTGGACGTCGAAATGGGGCGGTAACACCAGAAAACATCAAAAAATCCACAAAATCGTTTTGGATGATCAAAAAGTGGAGTTGCGTGAGTTAGCTGACATCGTAAAGATACCAAAAGAATCTGTTGGTTTTGTATTGCTTGAGCATTTGACTGTGAGAAAGCTCTGTTCAATATGGGTGCCGCATTTGCTCACTTTCAAGACAACTCACCTTGTCACAAGTCAATCAAACCAACATCAAAACTACATAAATTGAAATTCGAATAGCTCCCACATCCAGCGTATTCGCCAGATTAGGCTCTCAGCGGCTACTGGCTGTTCGCAGATCTAAAAAAATATTCGCCGGTAAGGAATTTCACTCGAATGAAGAGGTTATCGCTGAAACTGAAGCCTATTTAGAGGCAAAAAGTAAATCGTTCTATTAAAGTGGTATTGAATTGTTACAGCGGCGGTGGAATACTTGCGTTGTTCATGATGAAAATTACGTTGATGAATAAAGCTAATTTTGAACAAAAAGAAAGGTGTTTTCTTCTTAGGCCCTGGACTTTTCAGCCCATGTGTTATGTATATGTTAAATACTAAATAATGACGACTTAAATTTCTCGCTTGAAATATAGGTTGTACTCAGCACGGATAGCCAAGTAACCACAATTCGAGCTGTAAGAGCCATCGATATTAAGTTTCAGTATATATTTGGCGCGTACACCCTTTCTGGGTGTTTGGCAGAGCTCCTTCTCCTATTTGTGGTGTGCGTCTTGATGTTGTTCCACAAATGGAGGGACTTACAGTTTCAAGCCGATTCTGAACGGCAAAGATTTTTTATGAGGAGCTTTTTCATGGCAGAACTACACTCGGAGGTTTGCCATTGCCTGCCGAGGGGCGACCGCTATTAAAAAAATGTTTTTCTTAATTTTGGTGTTTCACCGAGATTCGAACCTACGTTCTGTCTGTGAATCCCGAATGGTAGTCACGCGCCAACCCATTCGGCTTCGGTGTTTCAGTATTTATATATGTAAATTATTAGGAATTAACTAATTTTTAACGAATGTATTGAAAAAGGAAAATTCCATCACCATTCGGATGTTGTGGAGGTATTTTTGGGGGAGCTGCCAAAACACACTGTTACCGCCGCAGAATTCAATCATATCATATTTCTTATTTAAATCTGGCAATGCATTCTTACAATAAAGCTTTTCTGCCTCAATTGGAAGTTCGATTTCCTGGCTACGGATTTATAATTTCGGAGAGAATTTGTTACTGTGGAAAATTATTTCATCATTAATTGCTTAAATAATATAATAATTTCCAAATAATGAAGCTTTCCCCGAAGCTTTTTGCTTCAAAAACAGTTAAGCGGAGTATACGCCTAAAATACTGGTTCACTTATCAACCCACGGAGGATTTCATTGTATTTGTCGTCAAATTCGCGACCTTTTTGTCTACATAAAATATGTCAGAAATTTTGTTTTAATAAAATCTTACCTACCAGATGTTTCTGAAGCCTGTATCTATATGAGGTGTACTGAATATGTTCTACTGAGTCTTAAGGAGACTGTTTTGAAAACTAAACAATTAAAATAAGTTGGTTGTGCCAAAACTAAGATCTCTTTTGGTTCCTAACTGCAAAAAGTAATTTTTACCTTGCAATGCAACTTGTTTATCTTATAAGAGAAGTTTCGCTCTGTTTCGCTCTGCAGTCATGCAAAAGCCTCACCCTTTCAATAGAATAACCTTCTACACCCGCACATAAAATATTATATTAAAATTACTGGAGGAAATATAAATACTGGCAGTATTTGAGCAGTACCATCTATCGGAATGTAGGGAAGTCAATTGTGTTTGTCATTACCAGATTTGTGCAAAGTTGCTTTGAATTTCCATTTTAAAGTATTCGGAGCGAACTATATGAATAAGACTGAAGATATAGGCAACGCACAGCAAATTCAATTGTGCTGAGTCAACTACGCCGCATGAATAACAAGAATATAGGAGTATAATTTCGCAGTATCGGACACAGACTGATCGGCAGGCAGCACATTTGAAAGCACACAAGCTGACCAGAGAATCAAAGCGGCAACCATATATATGTATTTACATACTTACGAGCTTTTATATGTACAAATACATGGGGAAGTAAGTTTGTGCATTGAAGAGGACAGCAGGAGAATGGACAAACCAAAATGCTGCTAATTAAACGTTCAAGCATCAGACACTCCACAGCAGGTGCACCACAAACATCCCTGGCGGTGTATGCAAAACCACTATAAAGTGCACAAATCACACATCTCCAGCAGAAAGGGGATTGGGGAAATGAAAATAAAATCTGAATTGAAATGAAAAATCAAACTCCAAATGAAGAATAAAATGAGTGGAAAAATAAACGAAGTAGTAAATAAAAAAGCATTGAAATTCTCGTTGTAATGTGGACAAAAGAAAAATGAAAAGTAAAGTACAAATGAATGGTTGGAAAAAGGAAAACGCCAAGTACCTACCTACGAGAATACACTGACAGTTAAAATAGAAAGAAATGAAAAACTCATTCACCGTATCAAGTGGCATCATCAATTTTAGTCCATTTTGGGTTGAGAAGAGTATCGCAGAGTGAGCCATCGCAGTTAGCCATGACTAGTTCCAGTTTCGACTAAAGTGCCAAAGTGCCAGTGTAATTCAGACTACAACATTCTGCAACCCAGTTTTGTTTTCAATCAAACGGGCAACAACATCAAACAGGGGAAAAATGAGAAATACACAAAACTGCTTATACTTATACATAAAAAAAAATAAAAACCAGTTAGTGCATAGAAAAAATTAATGGAAAAAATAAAGGAAAATAGTGTGGGATACCCGGTAGCAATGATGCATGCAAAAAGCCATCAATGATGCATCAGCACAAATGCCCAGCCACTGGCCCAGCCAAGCGACAGTCAGACTGTCAATCCAATGCAGGCAGTTATGTAGTGGTGGCAGGGACAGTCGAGACGCACGACAACTCTGCCTCGCGAGGACATACATGCACGCCTGACTGGCCACACAAATAAATGACAGGCGACGGGCTGTTGCTGCCACATATGCTCTAATATACAAGCACTCATACATGCTTACTTATGTGAGTGTGTATGTGGTGTATCCATGATAGTGTCGGGATGTTGCAGCTAATGCTTTTTGGCTGTTGATGGCGTGCCAAGCAGCCAACCAGCCAAACACCTAAACAGGCCTGTAGACCAAACTGCAATAACCGTTTTGGAAATTTGGGTTAGAACCGCAGTAGCATCGGCAAAAGTAATAACAAACACACAAAGCTTAAGTTTGAAACTTACGACAAAATTTAAAAAAAAAAATAACTGCACACATTATCTCATGTATTTCTCTATCGCACGTACGTCCTTTTTACCCCAGAGGCCTATTTCAACACCATCAATTTATATAAAATGTGCCTATGTGGATTAAATGATTTTGAGACTTTCTAAATTATAATAATAGAGAAAAGAGAGCAGACTAGAAGAAATTCGGTGCATGAAATCCTGTGCGCCGCTTAAACCCTCTAACTTCTGCTTTAGTAAAGTTAGCAGCAAGGGTTAGCGTTAGGAAATTGCGCCGCATTGATGTCCCCTTTAGGGAACACTTGAAGTAGTGAAGCTATGCTAACCGAATTACATTTATAATTATGTTCTATTATTGACGGGAGGAACATCAGATAAGAGGAAAAGTATGCGACGATTGCGTGTGCCACTTCCAAGGAAAGCTTTCCTCGTGCATAATGGCAAGCTCGTATTTGATAAGTAGGTTAAATGGTTGAAGTGCCAGTCTGGCTGCCCTCCTCAAGTAGCACTGAAGCGCCAGCTAGAGCTGTTAATGTAATGGAGAATATTGATGGGACTTAGGTTGGCGCACTGCCCCAGGTTGTCGAAGAAAGGAGCAGTGACCTTAGTATTCTACCTGCCAAGCCCGGGCATTGACAGTGAAAGACATAGTCCCCACAGCTTCTGCAATGGGGTAACCCTAGCTTTTCCGCGTGTGTGCCGATCGTCCAGTGACCGGTAAACACAGCTACGAGTTTGAAAATTGAATGGGGAGGAGTCCAAAGGACTTTCAGAGTCCTTCGTACATTGTACTGGAGCCAAAGGGTTTTCGAAATAGCATTTGAAGAAATGGACCTCCATATTTTCTGCGCTTTCCTGAGAAATAAATTGTACAGTTCCCCTTTGACAACTGTCAGGGGGATGCCGATGACCGGGTAGGAAGTCTCTGAGGCCAACTCAGTCCCCTTCCCAGCAAGCTCATCAGCAATTTCATTTCCCTCTATGTTACTATGTCCCAGATCAGAGAAATGTTACCTGTATCGCCAAGATATTTGATCTCCTCTATACAGGAGTTTACTAATTTCGTTCTGCACCATGGCATCGTCATAGCCTTGATTGTGGCTTGACTATCGGAGAAAATGTTAATACTATATCTCCCTCGCTCCCGCGTTCCCTAAGCATTTTCCATACTTGCAGGGTCGCAAAGACTTCTGCTTGAAAAACACCAGTATTCGGCAGCTTAAAGCAGATAGATAAATTGGCTAATTTAGAGAAAACCCCTGCTCCGACTCCCGATTCCCTCTTGGAACCGTCAGTGAAGACAGAGCTGCAAGCTTCGGTGCAGATTTGTCTGCCTATTTGGAAATATTGCCGTAGCACGACCCTCAAACTCTAGTTTCCGGATAGAGAGATATGTTCGAAGTTCGGAGAAATACGGTGTTAACTGCCCGAAAATGCTGCCATGTTCCTTGAGAGATTATCTCGAGAGGCCAACCTCCTTTAACCTGATTGCACTTTGAGCTGCGATGGAAATAACGTAAAAGTCAATGGGAAGTAAGAGCAAAACGACATTCAGGGCAGCACTGGGGCAAATTTTACATGTTCCGGTGATGCCAATGCATGCAGTCCTTTGCACCCTCCCCAGTTTAGTGATATTATAGCCCTTCCGAAGAGATTCCCACCAAAGCAGGCATCCATATGTTAAAATTGGCAAAACCACTGCGTTGTACATCCACAGCACGATCTGTGGCTTGAGTCCCCATTCTTTTCCGAACATAGATTTGCAGGAGTAGAAGGCTATACTGGCCTTTTGATCCAATTTTCAATGTGGCCTTCTTTACCCAGTTTCTAAAGAAGGCCACATTTGATACGAGGTTCTCATTTTAGGCACTGAAGTAGGATCACGTATACCACGCGTTGTTTTAAGGCAAAGGGCTAAGGTCTTCTCTAGAAGGTGTTGACAATAGAATGCAGCAATTTTTTCTTCTTTAGACAGTTGAAGGGTTTCTTTCCACAACCCATTCTGCCCAACTTTTCGATGCAAAGATAGTGTCAAAATAATTTTGTATTCAATAAATATAAGTATGAAAGTGCATATAATATATACAGGGTGCGTTGAAGACAACTTATTAGCATTTGGTTTGAAGAAAATTTAACAAACCTTCAAGGATTTTTTACACAACATTAATTTATTGTATTATATATCTATAAAATCATTCCATAAAATTCCCATATTCATATTGGCCATAATGGTATTAATTTCAGCCGTCAGAGAAGACATGGTGTTAGGAGGATACTTATTGATTTCACGCTCAACTGCGCCCCATACGTAGTAATTCAGGGAATTAAAGTCTGGGTAGTTCGGCGGCCATAAGTTCAGTATTATGTGCTCATGGAAAGTTTCAGCCTTCGAATCCTGTGTCACCATCGATTTGTGTGCAGAAGCAGAGTCTACAACCATAATAGTAGCTGGAAACTTCGTGTGCATGACAAGAGGAACCTCTGTAGGATTGGATATCTGGCATTTCTGTGGTTAGTCTTTATTACCATTTTTTTGGCAGAAAAAAATCATACATATCAGGTTCTCCTTGATGCGTTCAATTTTGTTCAGACGGCGTTTTTATTGGGTAACTCGCTGTTATCGTATTTACACCGACATAAACTGTTTTCAGCGCATAATCTTCATGGACAACTCGACGGAAAAGACCGTCAAAAATGTTAAACTCCCTCGCAAGGGCCCTCATTGATTTTGAAAAGTCCTCGTCAATGATCGCTTGCCCTTGTTGAATAAATTCTGCAGATTGGACAGTATCAGAACATTCCTCGCGTTTTTTTTCGTTTTGGAACAGATTCTGCATCGCTGCCTGATGCTTTCAATCACGGCGAACCTTATGAACCAATGAATAGACGCCTTAAGAAAATTACAAGTTTCTAAATCGGAGTAATTTACACATAGAACGACGATAACTGAATGTTTCTTCATTTCGTTAGTTAAGCCGTAGTTCTCCTTGTCTTATCTGAAAAAGTGCAAAAAGAAAAATAATGGTTTCGAGAAGTTATAGCCAATATATGCATGTCCTCAAATACACTAAATAAATAAAACAAATTAAATTAAGTATGTGGATCATTAAAAATAATCATTATTTTCGGTCCCTGGCAAATTTTTTAAAAAGTTGAGTGAACGGAGGGTAAGCCGCAGAAAAATTTTCGAAACACTCTCAACCCGATTAGAGAGACCTGTTTAGTAGGGTCTCCAGATGAAAGAGGCATTTAGTCTTAGTAGTACAGATATACCCTACAGGGTATATCTCCATGCAAATGGAGGTACATATATATGTAAGTATTCGTTATTTATTCCACGACAACGACGCCAGGTCATGTAAGCGCAAAAAGTATTCAGAGATCCTGCCAAACATAAAGAAAAAGGAGAAAAATGCGCAATTTTTGCAATTCTTTCACTCAGCGCCTTCAACTTTTATCAGTAAATTTTTCATAGTTTTATAGTTTTAGGTGACTCTGCTTAAACATTTAAATATGTATGTGTGCAAATTATTTATTTTTAGTTCGTTTTCTTACTTCAAATCTACTATTTTGTTTTTAGGGAATCGCGCTTATATATTTGTTTACTTGCCGGTGTTGTTGCTTTCTCACACACAGTAGCGGGCATAAATTATATCACAGTGGCAACCACTGCAATTTGACGTACTTTATATTTCATATTTCCACAATTACTGCATTATATTGGGTCTTCCATTCGCCTTCATTCAGCAAAAAATATATAAAATTAATTAAAAAGACCATGGGATCTCACGTCGTTGGACTTTTTGCCTCGACTTTTTTTACTAATACTACGAAGCGCCCACTTAAAGCTTATGGATGTCTTTGGTTTCATAATATGATATATATGTTATGTCATTTATTACATTTTTATTTGTAGTAAATGCCCAGTTTCAGCAATCAATTCCAAAACGTATCAGATTTTCTAAAATTTAAAGGGTTACAATTCAATACGAAACTTTACTATTTAAAATTTGAACAGTCTAATAATTTTAATATTGATTGGTGAAACCGGGCATAAGAAATATGTTTTCTTACAAACTATTGGAGCATTAAAAATTGCTGTACATACATACATTTTTATTATTTACATAATTAAAAAAGCGTATTCACAATTCCATTAATTAAATTTTTGGCAAAAGTAAAATCAACTAACATAGAATTGGAGATCTTTTTTAATTCACTTATTTCAAGTGCAATTGGGGACTACGTTTTTCCATTTTGGTCCGTAAAAAAGTAAAAATAAACGTAAACGAATATTAAAGTATATGTGCGGTTGGTGCGTAACTACCATGTGAAAGTGTCCGAGTTCGAAACCACTGTATATTTCGCCGAGTATATTTGTGCTTTCTAAAAACCCTCCTTTGCCGTCTGCCATTTGATGGTGACATGATAACTGTAAGCCTTTCCATTTGTAGAGTGGCATCAAGAGGCACACCACAAATAGGAGAAGAAGCACGTCAAAATACCCAACAAGGGATTTAAGTGGCAATCATTATTTTTATTACTAAGAGAAATACTACATTTATGCCTACGCCCTTTATTCCAATAGAAATTAAAAATAACATTGCGCTTTTCAAATTTTGAAATTGGATGACAGCCTCTGAAGCTGGAGCGATGTGGTCCCGGATGCCACTTAACGACAAATACTGCTACATTGAAGCGGCACGTAACGTCGGCTATGTGTTCACGGCGCGCGATCGACGCTTGAATCGTGTATTGCGCCATCTACGCAAGTCGCTGACGGAACGCGACAACCGAGTTAATTTCATACAGCTTTCAGCGGCCGTCAAGCAGATGCAGCTGTGGAAGCGCAAAGTACTAGACGAGATTTGCCGACGATAAAGTGAGAGAGCCTTTTACGCCGATAAGGCCAAATTGTTTGATGTCAACTAATCTCAGATTTCTTACGTCTTCCAAAGGTCCTTGTTCTTCGATGTGTAATATAAAAGGTACTATTCTGTAATATCTCGTTATCTGTACAAAAGACTTTTGTAAATTAATCGTTGTAATTGAATAAAATATCAATTTTGAAAATCCTTGTTTTATGCGTGAATTAAATTCAATCCTAAACTCTGTGTTACACCTATGAGGATGACTACATAGTCCATGTGCGTTAGGCTCAGAAAAACTTATGGCAGAAAAATTCTCTATTCTTTATTGGAAAATATCATAAATAGTCTTAATGGGATACTCTACAATGAAAATTATTAAAAAGCATCAAACTAATCATTTAAAAAATAAGAAGAAATTTATTTTAAGAGAAATATTCTAAGTCTTTCACAACGCACAAACGCACAAACGCATTTTATTTAAATTCACCTGCCTGGATGCACTGATACACGAACATGACATTCGCCTATGGGAATATATACTTATACAGTAAATATATTTGACCGACCCTCTTTTCGATATGTATTGTTCCTAGTAGAAAGAACTGCCCTACAAAAACCAAAATCTGAAAATTTATACTGCCTCCGAACGACAGAGGTTAGCACAAGCCAATGACACTTAGTGTAACGTCAAAACTCAAGCAAATATTTCAACGCACAAATTTCTATTACAAAATTACACTAAAATGGATCTTAATGATTTTCAAGTCAATGATGCTTTAACAACTCGTTAAATCTAACCTAAAATACGTGCACTTTGCAGAAATGATCGATTTAGTATTGAAGAAAGAAGGTCGCAATTCACTACTAACAAAGCAAGCAGCATTACTTTTAATTTAATAGATTTGTCCAGAACTTTACGCTCTAAACTTCAGTGATGCATTTCTAGATCATACGTATATATACAAATATATCCTATCTTCTTAAACCACATCGAAAATTGTGAAAAATAATAGCACGAAAATGTTCAAGGGGCCGATTCCATCGTTTTGGGGAGATGATTTTTAAAGCCATTGAATGCGTTTATGGGAAAATATTTCATATCTTCCAATTAAAGCGACAGTTACGTAAATAAATTCTCTATTCTTAATGCAGATAAGTTCGGATTTGCATGTATTTCTTTAGTTGTGCAAGTTCATGAAATTATCAACCTATTCTAGCATATAACTATCACTCACCTTGTTCAAGCGATGTATAAACAAGAGCCGGTCAAATTTCATGTATTTCATTCAGTTGCTTTACTCTACTGGTGTTACTGGTGTTGTGAGGTGACATCTTAATTTTCATAGCTAAGTAGTCTGGACTTGATCTGTTTCTAAAGTATTCGTTTTAAAATCAATGCTTACGGCCGACCGCGACTATTTTTACACAACTTCAATACGAAGCGATTCTTCGATTTTTTGATAAAGATTACTGAATGAACCGAGCATCAAAAACAGCTTTTATGAACTCTTTCATAAGTATAGAAATTTAATCCGCTCTCAAGCCAAAGCCTGCTTCGTTCTTGCTTGTGCATGCTTCATTTCACATTTATTAATTTTGCATTTTCGTTTGCAAAAATGCGGAGCATTTACCAGGAATAAAGGACGCACTGACAAACTCAACAAACTGATAGATGCACACTGACGTAAAGACAAAGTGCCCTGGAGGGACTTACATGAGACCATCCATTTATTGAGACACATACATTCATGCACATACATGGATAGAAAAGCATGCAAAAAAGTAAATGATGAATGAAATGGGGCAGTCAACACAAAAAAGTCGGACAACACAGACAAAAAGCGTGATGATGTGAGGTATTTAGGTATTGAGGTCGTGGGCAGTGGGCGGTTTGAGTTGAGGATGTGGTGTGGCTATACAAAGTCTGTTCAAACGGTAATGTGATCCTTGATTTAAAATCGGATGACATAAAAACTATGAAAGGCCTGTGAGGATAAAATACACAGCAGGAGAGAGTCAGATGAATGTTGCTGTGCGTGCGTTGACAAATTATGTGAAATGGGAAAGAAAGGAATCAAATGTATAATGACAAATTTTTGCATGACACAGGGGGCTGATATTGAAGTAAAGATTTTTTATCTGCATATGATGCGTCATCCACCTGCGAATTTGCTGAACTTAGTTGGCAAGTTGACAATACAAAGAAATTCAAGAAATTTTTGGTTCAGGTATAGTACAATGTGTTCTCATCTCGAATTTTAAATTTATTTGTTTTTTGTTTACAATGAAGTGCATGCCAAAATTTCCAGGAAAAGATCGACCGTGACTAAAATATTAGCAGAATAAAGAAAAGCAAAGTAAAATTACACAGTTTTCCTTGAAAATATGTAATAAAAATGAGATTTTTTTAGAATATCAAAAAACAAAAATAAATAAGCAATTACATATTTTTAATCAAACACAAAAGTTTTAGCATTATTTGATATTTTATTTATCTGTAAAAACATGAATTTTTCTAATTGATGTTACTGTGACGAATAGGAATGCAAATGCAAAAGAAATCGATTTTAAATGTTGTTTTAGGATGTATGTTGAGACCCTAAAATATCGATGCATGGGTCATCAATAAACAATGTTTTGTATCGATATTTTTGGTAAATTAAAACATCTGTCAATGTAGCTTGGAAGATTGATCCACCTTTAATTCAATAACAATACAAGAAGTGAATAGTATTCTAAGTGAATAGTGACACTGGCTAATGAAGGTTCTGCAAGCATACCACTGGGCCCTGAACGTTTCATATAGGTCAATTCTGCATCGTTCAACTATAGATTGACGACTTCATGAGGTCCAGCCATAGAAGGCGTTGGTCTAAATTGGGCTCCTGCAGAGTAGCTAAGTACTTTGTGAAAGAACCAAACAGAAAATTAGCGACCTTTCTCCTAAAACTTAGCAGAAAGGACCTGAGAGTATTGGTAGGCGTAGTCACAGGGCACAACGCCCGTGGTGTGACATTCAACCAATTTACCCGTCTTACTACCCATATTGCATCTATCCTGTCTCTCTATTCCAGCCACTGTATATAATCAATCTGGGTGTAGTACAATGGTCTTCCTGACTTGGACCTGTCCAACCCCCCCAAATCTAACACTGCTAAGCAGCTAACAGAATACGAGAAACTTCCTATTCAAAGTTACATCTGGCAAAGTTTTATTTATGAGTACACTTTTCTACACGAGTAAACTTGAGCAATGCTCGTCCTTGGCAATTGCAACTGCATTGTATTCGTGATTTACTACTGTGGGCAAAAAGTAAGGTGAATTTGGTTGTAAAATGAAAAATCTTTATTTATTCTTGTAAATCAATTTCATCCCCTTCAAAATAATCCCCTCTCGATAAAATACACTTATGCCAACGATTTTTCCAATCCCCGAAACATGCCATTTCCGGTATAGCCATCAGCACCTTCTTCGATTCAGCTTTTATCTCCTCAATCGACTCGAAACGCGTTCCCCGGAGCGGTCTCTTGAGTTTTGGGAATAGTCAGAAGTCACACGGAGCCAAATCAGGCGAATACGGTGGTTGCGGAACGATATGCGTGGAATTTTTGGCGAAATGGTCACGAAGAACGAGTGCAGTGTGAGACGGTGCATTATTGTGATGCAAAAACCAAGAGTTGTTGGCCCATAATTCTGGTATTTTTAGACGAATTGCTTCACGTAAACGACGCATAACGTTCAAATAATATTCCTCATTAACAGTTTGGCCAGGTGGAAGGAATTCATAGTGCACCACACCACGAAAATCGAAAAAAACTGTCATAATGACCTTTATTTTTGAACGACTTTGACGTGCTCTTTTCGGTCTGGCCTCGCCTTTAGCACGATAGTCGCTTGATTGGTCGGTTGTTTCAGGGTCGTAAGCATAAATCCAAGCCTCATCTCCCGTAATGGTGCATTTGAGCTTATCCTGATAGTCTGAAAGCATTGTTTCACACACATCAACTCAACGACTTTATTCCAAGAAATTGAGAGTTTTCGGTACCAAACGAGATTTGATTTTTCGTAGGCCCAAATGATCTTTCAAAATGGTTTTCACAGACCCTTCTGATATTCCGATCATATCAGAACACGAACTCCTTCACTTTATTGACGTGTCGGTCATCTGTTGACGTCGATGGTCGTCCGGAGGGCTCCAAGTCATCAACACGTTCTCGACTCTCTTTGAAGTCTTTGTACCACTTATAAGCATTTTTCTGCGACATGGTCGAATCACCAAATGCCTTCTGCAACATGCTAAACGTTTCCGGAGCCGAAATTTCATTCCGCAAACAAAATTTGATGGCACTTCTCTGCTCAATCAAATCAGACATTGTAAAAATCGCAAAATACACTCTTGGTCGTTTGGTAAACACAAGCGTGATAATGACATTCACATGAAAGTTGGCCCAGATGTTATTAACAGTGCTGCCAACTCATGAAAAAAATAACTAGAGCGAAATTTCAATCCCGCGAAGTTTGACAAATAAATTCACCTTACTTTTTGCCCACAGTAGTATAATGCTACATTACAGAGACCCGACTGCCAAAGCTAAAGTATTCACTTAAGCATACATATAAACAATCACGAAATAGGTCTACTGAGAAATCTGAGATGGTCAATAGCTTAAAATGTGGCATATGGGTGTTTATAAATAATTAACACATACAAATTTAAAAATCAGCACAAGCGAAAATGGCAAAATCGAAGTTGGCTCAGAATTTCATATGTTTTTGTCATCACCGGTTTCACCTTTCAAAGAAGATCTCATACAAATAGGTTTCCAGGCCTATACAAAATAGCTCAGTGCCAAGGCGCATTCATTAAAGGTGGTGGCACTAGACCAACACCAATGTTCTGTACGTTTGATTGTCAACGCAAAGAATTGAAAAACTAGAAAACAAAGAATGAATTCGCCTTATTTCATTCTGAGCTGACAGCCACATGGACACGGCAGAAGAAAAAAAAACAACTCAGCTGATTTATCAACACCACCTTCGCCTTGCTCAGTACCAAGAGAACGGTTGTTCTGGGCGCAAGAAACGCTTACTTGGACCAGTCCATAAAAATTGCGTATATGTGTTGTAGTTCCTATTTACCAAAAATTAAACCTACCAATCGGTCGACACGATATTTGGGTCAAATTTTATTTTCTTTTACGTCACTAGTAGATGGAAAAATTAGTGTATTGAGTATAATTGTTTTGATCGGAGTTTGCTTTTGTAGGCGGTCACATTTCTCATATTTTTAGAAAAATTTCTAATTTCTTCCATAGCCAAAAACCTAACACTTGGAAAACCTAATTCATTAAAGGTGGTCGTCAACTAGGTCAATAGCAACATTAAAAATCTCACGTAAAAGTATAAAACACAAAAGTGACTTATTTGTGAATTCAAAATAGAAAAAAAGAATTAATTTATTTGTTTACATACTCATTACAAAAGTTCAGTTTTCAAATTACAAATTTGAATGAAAGTATGTAATACGTTTCGTAATTCAATTTTGTGTTAACATTCGAATGTTCTTTGTAATCGATTTCGTAATTTTCAAAAATTAGTGGGGAACACCAACTAAATTATATATTTTATTACAGCGTTTTTAAACACATTTCTTCTGAAATCCATATTTTAGAACTTAAATTAAATGTGTGATAAGTTATATTACTATTTTTACAATAATACTCATGTGGCAACACCAGCCATACAATATTTTTATTTTTAATTAAAGCTTTTTTAAACACCTTTCATTTTATACCAATTCATTAAAAAACTGAACTTTCTGAACCTTTCTGGCAATTCGTGGAGCAGTGATTACAAAAGAAAGGAAAACTGTTCGGCATACAAAACACTATGCACAAAAACTGCGGCATTAACCAAAAAAATTAAAAATCACACTAGAACTGCTGCATCAAGCGGTGATTTGAAATAGCTATACACGATTACAAGGCAACTGACAAACAATAACAGGCAACACATTATTCCTATCAAATATCGCGACGGTCGTGTCATCACCATGGAAGAAGAACAACTAAAAATGTGGCGCGAATACCTTTAATGCTTTACCTCACCGGGCAAATCGCAACACAAACGACCTTTATATAACTTTTGAAGCTTTTTGAAGCTGTACGATTTCCAAAAAAAACAGCAAATTTCCCGGTACTGAGAATATTCCAGCTGGGTGCCTAAAAGCTGACGCGAATGCTACAGCTGAAATATTAGGTATACCCCCTTTTTCGAAATGTCTGAAATTTGGAAATAATCCCATCCGAACGGAAGCTAGCGATATTGATAACATCAACACTATTCGAGTAATAATTGAGCAGTGTATTCAATATAATATCACTCTATATACAATATATATATACGAGTATATATATGTATATAATATATGAATTAGGGCGGGTTGATTTGAAAATCGCTCATTCCTCTGTGAAAATCGTATTCTTGGGATCAAAATAAGAAACTTTGCCGAAGAAACCATAGCTCTAAAACGAATTATGATGTCCCCCAATTTGGGTCGACCGAAAAATCCCACTTTGACCCATTTAGAGTGCTCCAATCGAGTCCAAATGTATGACCGACCCGCACTAACTTTGGACGGCCGATTCACCCATGCTAGTGGCACACCTCCTGGAACTCCCCTGGGGGGTTTCCCATACAATCATTTCAAAATATCACCATTTTTGGCCTTTACATGAGAAAAGAAACTAAAAAGTTCGACCCAAATTGGGGGACATCAGAATTCGTTTTAGAGGTATGGTTTCTTCGGCAAAGTTTCTGTTTTTGATCCCTAGAATATGATTTTCACAGAGCAATGGCCTCCCCACAAATTGACCCGGCCTAATATGCATATATATGTTTTCCTTTAACTCCTTGTGGAGCATACGGCGTCAACAATTTCAGATCGCCAGCGAGCACGGTTATACGAGGTCTTCCAACTAAACGCCTTGCTTGTTGAAACGGGAACGACGCGTCGAAGGGTGTGACCAACTTGACTTTTGTTTCCTCGCACTTCACAGACAATCTCGACCTTATAAGTGTAATTAGTAATCCTGAATATTTTCAGAGACGGTACTGTTGAGATACAAGGCTTTAGTTTTATTAATGTTGATTTTAAGTCCAGTCGAACAAAGTAGCTGTTGCATGGACATTGTCACAGCCTTAAGATCATGCCACGTCGATCACCAACAGGAAAACTACAGGCCATATATCCTCGATAACCAAAGGGAAAAAGATTGGGGAGAAGATACATCCTTGCCGCACTCCGCAAAAGAGGACTCAAAATTAATATTAACAATACGGAATCTGTGCATATCAAATTTAGCAATTGGAGAAGAAGCCACTGCTGACGTTGGCAGTTTTTGCTATTTGGGAAGTATCAGCTCCATAGACGGTGGAGTAAAAAGTGGCATCTACAACCGAATGAATAAAGCACATAACGCATTTGCTAGGCTTCAGAACATGCACAAAGCTTAAAACGTTTAACGCGGGCGTTAAGTCCCTACTTTTATACGTATCCGAAATTTGGCTTATGGCATCGAGCACGAACGTAGAGCTGCAAGCCCTTATGAACTGCCTTATGATGAAATACAGCATGCCCCTTTGACGGGAACCCGCAAGGAACGAGAAGAAGAGGCAGTCAACTGATGACTTGGAAAAGGACTATATGCATTGAAATGGCGATTAATGAAGCAGACCTATGACTAGAAGTAAAAATGTTGTTGAATCCTTAAGCTTCTAAGAGAGTATGAAATATATAATAAATAATAATTGTAATATTCAAAGGAAATTTTTGAGAAGTTGCTATTTTTGATATAAAATTCAATGGCAACTCTATCAAACAAAACGGTTACTGGAACTGAATGTACTCAGAAATGCTTGCTTTGATAACCATGTTGAAACACTTTTGTATATTTTTTAATGAACTACTTTTTCAAGCCATCTGGCAATAAGCTGTTAAAAATGAGTGTTCCATAAAACTCATCAATCTTCTGCGGGAACCCAGGAATATTGTTTTTTAGCCACTGCTGGGTGGTTTTCGCCCTATGGGCTGGAGAGGAATCTTGGGGAAAGATCCAATGCACTCTATCGAAATGAGTACTGCTCAACTGCTTCAGCACACCTTCTAAGATATCCTTCTGTATTAAATGCATTTTATTCAACGACTTTGCATCCTCTCTTCAATGATCTCCTGGAAACTAGTGCACCTGGTCGAACCCGCTGAAGGCCCCAGCAATGATCCGCAATCGTGTGAGTATCCATTTTCCTTGGTGCATTTCTTCCACAATTCCGATATCTTGGTGGAGCCGTTCGCCTTGCTCTTTACTAGAAACTTTTTGATCGATTCGATTTCAACAAACTGTGTAGGCAATATAATCAATAAAATGTACAGTCACCACCCTTAGCTCGAATGTTAAAATCATAAATATCTGCCTAATAAGAGCGTAACCACGATAACTTTAAAACTATTTACCTAATTCGATTCTAACAAACTGCATTGTATTCTTATAAAATGTATTATACACAATAAAATACGAAATCAATGAAAGGTATAGTCCCCGCCCTTAGCTATAATGGCTTCAGATCTACGAGTCATATTTTATGTTAATTTCTGCGTAAGCTGTGGAGGTAATCGCTCCAAATTAGACGAATTCGACTTGATAACTATTTGACTGTTCTTATTGGTTTTTCTCTGCGCTTTTGCTTAGCCCACACATTTGTAATAGGGCTGGCATCAGACCACTGTGAATGCCAATCCAACATTTCAATCACATTTTGCTGCCATTCTTCGATGCCTCGGGCTTCTATGCTTGGGATCGTTGCCTTATTGTAAAATCCAAGGTTGGCTAATTGCCAATGGTGTGAAAATGTAAATGTTAAAACCGGGGTATTTGAATGTTTTTAAGTTATTATTATTATTATTGAGGGGACTTATCACTGCGACATGAAAAATCGATTGTGCTCCCTTCATGGATTCAGAGTAATTTTCATAGCCCCACTTCCTCAAAAAATTTTGGTATTTCATTCAGTTTTATTTTGTCCTCTAGTAAAATATGTTTGCCGAAGTATTTGTGCCGCTTACGCAACAGTACTAAGCATGATGCCAGCATATGTTTGATGGATTCATTTTCCTCCATACAGAACCTTTACGTTCCCTTCGAGTGTCTTGCCGATTTAGAAAGATGTTAGTTCAATCTACAATTCTCTGTTATTCTATTTGGATTATTCGAAAATTATTCTTATTTAAGGGTACCCGGTTGTCTAGAGCACGAAAACTTCACCTATTTTCACGATTTTTGTTTGTCATTAAAAATTTAAAAAACGATATTTCAACTTTTCGGGCTTATTAGTACGTTTATGGAGCATACAAAAAAATTTTTTTTTTACTTTTGAAACAATATTTATTATTATAAAAATGCCGCTGAAGATGACCCCCTCAAAAAATCGAACCCGGATGGCATAGATGATTTCGAGACTTCTACTCATCTGAAACACAAAATTCAAGAAGATTCTTAATCAGAAAGAGTGCAGTTATGGTCGGAACTAGAACAAATCGAAAAAATGAAAAATTGACAAAATGGCGCACTTTTGAAAAAAATTCGTTAAATCGGGGTTTTTTCACTAGTTCTTTAGTTTAAAAAATAGGAAATTATTTAAATAAAATTATGATTCTAGTTCCGACGATAGCGATACATGTTGTGAACAACATATCCAAATTTCAAGTGATTCGGTTGAATAGTTTTTTTGTTTTCATCCCCGCCGTGGCGAAAAAAGTCGTTTCGAGATCAATGAGTTTAAAGTTTGAGGTACAGAAGCGCGCGGATCGCTCTCTACCTAGTTAATGGGCTGTAGAAGCTATAATATTGGGAACTTTCGCATGAAAATTTCACAGTATATTCTAAAGATACTACATATACTTTCGAAATAACGAAAAACTAAAAAATCGATTTTTTGAGATATCTAGATCCAGGTCGCCTTAATTTTACACAATCTTTAAAACGGTTCAAGTTGAAGCTACCTATCATTGATATTGATTGTGATAAGCCCGGTAGATCGTCCCAGTATGATCTTCTGTGCCTTTTGTCTTAATGAATAATAGAGGAGAAGTTGTCCTTTCCTAGGTCACAAAACTCCTTTGGAGGCGAGGGGCGGCCCTTTTCTGACTAATTTATATGCCATTTTGTTCCTAGTAATTCCTATGGGCCCAATGTATTTACATACTTATATAGAGGCTACCGATATTCATATGTATGTGTATATGTGTCCTCGTAATGAAATATTTTTTACTTAGATGCATACCCTTACAAACAAATTAGTTGTCTTTATGAAGAGCAGGCCCATATGAAGTTCTCTTTATGTTGCAAAATGAAATTTACTTATTAACCACTAACCAGCTATAGTATATATAATAAAATTTCTGTAACATACTTCTAGCCCGCTTATTTAAGTGGAATCTACTTCATTGCCAACAATGCTGCTTAATTTTTTTACTTTTTAGCAATTTTGCCTGCAATTTCCTTCAGTGAACTTCCAACGCCAATTTAATCTCACGCACATAAATTTCCAAATCCTTTTCCTTTACGAGCATACTCTTCCTTTATAGCCATTCTTCCTTCTGCTTATCTACGACGATTTGATAATGGGCACCTCCACATTTCCTCATCCCACTCTATTTATGTGCTCGTATATGTTACCACAACAACAACAGCAATATTGCCATGCCTCATTCAAAGTAATAAATTCCAATTTTATTTAGTCAGTGAAGCAGCAAAGCACCTCTGTCATCATTGTTGGAAATCGGCGCGCAAAGCTGCTGGCAATGGAAGCGACTATGTACGTCAGATTCATCAACTACTTCTCTTCATCTTCAGCATTCTGTTCAGGCGACTTATTTTATTGCCATGTTCAGCGTATTTTCTTTAGACTTCGTTTATCAGAGTCAGCTTCTCTCTTACATTCTGACATTTTCCACATACCGATTTTATCTTCGTGAGCCTTTTTCAGCAAATTTTGTGCTCATCATGGTGTACCTTTGTGTTTGCAAATACAATTTTTATGTAGTTTTGTTGTTACTGTTTTTTTTAAATGATATTAAAAATAAAATCCACTTGAATTGACTTTTCGCTTCGCTCTGTTTCCCTCTTCGGCATCATTTTGAGTTTCTTTCGCATGAAAGCACGAACGCCGTGGCGTATACGCGACATCTGAGTTTAGGACGTAAAAGACGACGACGTTATTCTTCTTCACTAGCTGGTTCGGCCGTGATTGGAAGATTACTGTATTTCTGTGATTTCTTTAAACAGAATGTGGGAAAGATAATTCGAATGTGATTGCTCATACGCCATTTTTTCTCACCGGTCATAATTAAACCCGAATTGGACGGCACTGGTGCTGAAAGAATTTCGCTCTAAAACACTCTCATCATGCCCTCAAGTATGGGCAGTAGGAGCATTCGGTGTGACAGCCGTGCTTGAAGAGCTCCAGAGGAAAGTTCTTCACACTTCAGTGACGAAGAACCCCTCATATGAAGGAACGATGAGCTGTAAGAACTTTACTATGGCGAATAATGATCCATGAGATCGGAGAAAAAGAAAGGCTTCCTGTGCATTTAAAATACTCGGTGTTGCTGATTCGCACCATTTAGAACGATAAAGAATAAGCGATTGGCGTACGTATTTAAACTGGGCCAAAATGGGTTAGATGGCTACTGAAAAAGTGGTTGGTCTTTTTTATTTTCAATCTACAAAATCCCAAAATTCAAACCACTTTTCTTCAAAATATTTTTGCAAAAAGTAATTTTAACTAATTACACTCACCAACACCAGTTACTCAACACGAACAAACGCCAATAATTATGAAAGACGATATCTGCCCAAAAGAGTATTAGCCCAGAGGGATTGATTTTAAAATATATTGAATTTTGCTCACCAACAATATACATGCAAGTATAATATGATTTTATTTTCTCCGCAATAGACTTTTTAATAATTTCTAGCAATATACTATACTATAAATGTGAGACTTACCACCATTTTTTTATATATTTTTCTAGCTAATGATTAGCATCTAGCTTATAAAAAACTGCAAATTAAAACAAAAGCGACTAAAGTCGGACTAGAGCCATACTTTGGTCGGTTCAATTCGATTTCAACCTATGCAATACAGTAAGTCAAAAAAATGCTTTCCACACTCCCCAATGCTCATAGTTTTATGTGTTTGCAATGCATCTACATCAATTATGTTAATATGAGCATTGACAAAGCTTCCTTCCATACTCACCTTAACCCACACGAATTTCTATGTCTTCGGTGACCTCCAGTAAAATTGTTTACTTAACATTTTTGTGGAGCCTCTGTTTAACTTTCTAATTTCCTTTTTAATGAATTTCCAGTATACTTGTTTTGGAAAGTTTTGAAAATGTCCACTCAGGTACTAGTTAGCAAGAGAAAGAAACGACTGGCGCGCTTTGTTAAACTCGGCCAAAATCGCAAAAGCGGTTATCGCGCCGATCAAGAAGAAGAAGATAGGAGTTAAACGGTTAAAATGCTCTACAGAAAATTTCTCTTTAAATTCTGCTATAACAGTCTAAGCACAGAAATTATATGGGTCAAACCACGTCAAGTAGGCCCCGAATTTTCCATCAAAATCCCGAGTTTAAAATCAAATGCATTTTTGGATAGAGAATTTGTAACATAATAATTGATGCGAATAGTTTTTTTTATTTCGCTTTTTGTTTATGTTATTAACAATTGAATTTTTTTGCATGATATTCTTGTAAAATCAATATCTCAGAAACTACAATTGGTAATTTGATGAAATTTATTTCGGTTACCGAAAAATATTTACTCTATCGATTTAACGTTCATAGAGAATTTGTTGAAACAATAATTTTTAACAATATTTTTTTCTAAACAATCGCAATTATTTTTGCGTTCTTCACGCTCTAAATGAACAATATTACAGCCAGATTAAGCGCACAATGCTCACCTTTAATAATCTGTAAAGAAAACTTTGTTCATCCAATCTGTTCTGAAGATATCGAGTTTTTTGTCAAACTGTGTAAAGTTTTGAAGCGCAGTATAATCTGGTGCAACGCGCCGCGCTTCGCAGATGGCCTTGCACTTAAAAACGACTTAAAAACGGATTAAACATTCAAAAATGAGGTGTTTCATTACTAGAATTTTTATTACATACTCGTACATCCATATGTACATGAAAACATACAAAATTAAATTCGTAATAATAGTCTCGAAACAAGATGTGTCCTCGGAGACAGACGTTTTTCAAAATTAAGTGATAGGAATGTCAAAGAGATAATAGCAGAAATCATCAACGAAAAAAAACATAAAAATGAATATTCAGCGAGAGTAAATGTTCAACAAGGAAAAAAATTGAGTTCAGCATTTGTGGAGAATATAAAGTCTGCTTTACGAGATTACATAAAGCGTTCTGTGTGCAAAAATTCAACGTCAGTTTGTTATTTTGGGGAATAATAGGACTATGAATAAGTTCGTGCGGTTTTACAACAGATGGCGTAACATTTCCAAACATTCATTGGAGAGCTACTATCGTAAGGCACAAACGTCAGTATAAGTTTTTTATTTGAAGCGTAAACAACAATATTTTTACCACACTTGAAAATGTCGAATTTCGTGCCAAATAATGTGTTTTTGCGGGGAATTCTTCTTCATTATTTTAATATGAAGAAAAAAGCAGCCGAAAGTCATCGTATCTTGGTGGAAGTTTATGGTGAGCATGCTCTATCTGAGCGAACGTGCCAGAAGTGGTTTGCACGCTTTAAAAGTGGTGATTTTGGCTTGGAAGACGAAGAACGCGAGGGTGCGCCGCCAAAGTTCATGGATACCGAATTGGAGGAATTGCTCGATCAAGATCCGGCTCAAACGCAAGAAGAGGTTGCAAAAACTTTGGGAGTTGATCAATCAACCATTTCCAAACGTTTAAAAGCCATGGGAATGATCCGAAAGGTAGGCCATTGGGTGCCGTATGAATTGAAGCCAAGAGACGTTGAACGCCGTTTTATGGCATGCGAACAACTGCTTCAACGGCACAAAAGAAAGGGTTTTTTGCATCGAATTGTGACTGGCGATGAAAAGTGGGTCCATTACGACAATCCAAAACGTCGGGCAACGTATGGATACCCTGGCCATGCTTCAACATCGACGTCGGCGCAGAATATTCATGGCCTGAAGGTTATGCTGTGTATCTGGTGGGACCAGCTGGGTGTTGTGTATTATGAGCTACTGAAACCGAATGAAACGATTACGGGGGATGTCTACCGACGACAATTGATGCGTTTGAGCCGAGCACTGCGAGAAAAACGGCCGCAATACGCCGATAGACACGACAAAGTTATTTTGCAACATGACAATGCTCGGCCACATGTTGCACAAGCGGTCAAAACATACTTAGAAACGCTCAAATGGGATGTCCTACCCCACCCGCCGTATAGTCCAGACCTTGCGCCATCCGATTACTATCTCTTCCGATCGATGCAACATGGCCTGGCTGACCAGCACTTCCGTAATTACGATGAAGTCAAAAAATGGATCGATTCGTGGATTGCGGCAAAACCGACCGAATTTTTCACAAAGGGAATCCGTGAATTGCCAGAAAGATGGGAAAAAGTAGTAGTAAGCGATGGACAATATTTTGAATATTAAATTTGTAACCATTTTACGTCAATAAAGTTTCAAATTTCGAAAAAAACCGCACGAACTTATTCATAGTCCTAATATAAAAAATGTCCTGGAGTGGCTCCGATCATTGATGAACTGCAAAAATTAGTGACTGAAAATAACGTTGAAGAAGTCACGATTACTCAATGGATCAACACTGATCGGTAACTAACCGTTTTTATGACTTTTTTAAGTGGGTAGCTATTTGCATTTCTGGCCTTGGCACTTCTAATGTTATCAGGCGCCATCTGATGTTTCTATTGGACATATTTTACTACAAACATACACAGAACGTTTTGATGTGGAATCCATATTGGTGTTATTTACAGTGAGTTAAAAAATTCATCTCTCCAGAAAGTGAAATTAAATCGTCAATATTTTCGTACCGTAAACAACTGGGACAATGAATTTTCTCGAGTTTGCTGTCGAGGTCGAAGTCGTCCAAAATCAGTTGTTGTGCCAGAAAATATCGATGCGTACACGAAGTTATTAAGCACGATCGCCATGTCACAAACCGTGAATTCGAGGCAACCTTGGGCATAAGTATAAAGGGTATCAATAAGACTTTTCATGATCATTTTGTGATAAAAAAATGTGTGTTCGCGTTGATACCACACGCCCAAATAGAGGCTAATGTCGATGGCTCGTGTCGAAAATGTGGAAAAATGCTATCAAGGTACATCAAAAGCTGTTTATAACATCTACACAGGCGACGGTTTATGCATACGAGCCCTAAACTAAACAAGGATCCACTGGTCAATTTTGAATGCGCGAACCCCTTTGTAAGCTACAAGTATTTAGTCGTAAAAAGAACAAAAACAACCTTTACCAGAGCAATGCGAGCTCTCTTACATCGGCACAGACAAAGCATTTTTAAGCGACCGAAAAATCGAGTTGATGAGCTATCCGCCGTACAAATTAATTTAGCACCCCATGACTTATTTTTATTCCCTCACATCAAGAACAAACCACACTACAAAATGCATGCACAAAATGCTTCGGAAATTGGTTCAAACAAACGCATAAGTACATATGTATATGTATTGAACATTATGGACAATATTTGAAAAAGCAATAAAATCATTTTTCAACCAATAAGTATTATTTTCCACTGTTTGGCTAAAACTATAAATAGCAACCCTCGTACTATGAATGCAATGTTATTTTTTTGTAATGGTTTTTATAACGGAGTTGCATATAAAATAAGCTTTAATAAAAAAATACTCAAAAACTATAAAACTCTTGTGGCTTGAAATTACCGACTCCCACATCATAATTTATTTTTAAACATTAACCATAAGACAATGCTGCCCAGCAATATCGACAATTATCAGTTTCAATAACCACAGTCCAGTAGAGCGTCGATTATCCGAAAGCCGGTCATCCGAAACGTCGGTTAACCGAAAGGAAAAATTCCGCCTTTTTCGGATATAAAGAATAAAAAAAGTATGTACAAATGAAATAGAAACGTTTAATAGAAATGACTCAGAGAGCGACGCAAGGGAACGTCATGATTTTGGCATTTTCGTTGTCTTCATCGATAGCATGTTATATTTAGAAGATGATTCATAGGTATTGACAGCGTTGTACATATGTACATACTTGCTTTCTGTCACGCGCTTTATGAATTTAAGTTAGTATCGCAGTTCCTAAATATAACAGCGTCGGTGGTGTTATCGTGCCGCGAAACGCACGCACATTCGACGCCGACAGTTTTGTTTGGGCAATCTCTCATTAATTTCAGGATGGACACTCAAGTATTTATCGAGTGGTATGACGCTGTATTCATTCCAGAGGTTAAAAAACATCGAATAGAAACTGGATACACTGGAAATGTTTTATTAGTGATTGATAATTTTCCAAGTCATCC
This sequence comes from Anastrepha ludens, assembly GCF_028408465.1. NCBI lineage: Eukaryota > Metazoa > Arthropoda > Insecta > Diptera > Tephritidae > Anastrepha > Anastrepha ludens. The sequence continues at coordinate 78,946,113 of NC_071502.1, forward strand.
CTCAAACCTTTCCCTTGAGAGAGAAGATGGAAAATTTAAGGTGATTTTTTTGCAACCCAATGTTACCTCAGTCGTTCAACCTATTGACCAGGGGGTGATTGAAGCCTTCCAGCGTGACAACAGAAAAGCGTTGCTTGGTAGTGTACTAATCGGCCAAGAGGAAGATAAAACAATTATTGAAATCTACAAAGGTATTAACTTGAAGGATGCTGTTAACATGGCAGCAGAAGCGTGGGTTTATGTCAAAAGCTTTTACTCTAAAGAAATCCTGGAATAAGCTTTGCCCAGCAGTTGAATCCGGAGCTAGCCTTACATCTGAAGAACCAACAAATGAAAACTTTGTTTCAGAAATGTTTGAGTTGATGAAAGAGGTTTCATGATTTGAAGAATGTCACCAAGAAAACGTGCATGAATGGCTAGAATTTGACGAGGATGATCCTGGCTACGAAGTTTTGATAGACGACGATATAATAGCACAGGTTCAAGCTCCTGAAGATGACGACGATGAAGACGAAACTAGTGATGACATCGTCTCAGCGGAAAAATGTCCGTCCAATGAAGAAGCCTTTAAATGATTTGAGACTGCTATTAAACGGTTGGGACACCAATGCGAATGCGATTCTGTGCAGTCTTTAAAACGCCTAAAAGATTTGGCGGCAAAAAAACGAGTCTAAAAACTTAAGCAAACAAATATGTATGACTATTCATAATATGTACTGTACTCTAGTGTATCATTAAAAAGCATTACATACATAATATGTATTCCTAATCCAATGACATGTTTTATTACCCTACCCTCAATAAAGAACTGGAATTTTGCAAATGTTCGTTTATCCGAAAAATCGATTATCCGAACACCCTCTGCACCAATTGTTTCGGATAATCGGCGCTCTACTGTATCCGTAAAAAAATTTTATGTAAAATTACCTAAGCGATTCTACAAAGGGGGTACTCTTGCATCAGGTGATTAGTGCCTGATTGTGAACGTTAGAGTATTTGTATTTCCTATCTCTTTTCTTCCTTTAGGGGCGAGTAGCAGCATTACTTTTCAGTGGCCCATCAAACTGTTGTATTTGAAGAATCGATATCGCCTTGTTTGAATATGCTTTGGAACTTGACACAAATGTGTACAAATACCATCGAAAGCAATTAAATCCAAATAACGAGCACGAGAACCAAATTTTTCTGCAATGCATCGTTACCGCTTGTACTCATTGATATATAAGTATGTAACAACCTCACTGTCCGCCAGCGGATAATAAAATATCTCGCTGCACAAATGATTGGCAAAAAACATGGTTTTACTAACGCATATTAGCAACTATGGAACAATGGGCCACTCAATAATGTTGTATTGCTCTGTAGCTATTGACTACTGCAAGAAACTTTGTATGCCTTAGTATAATTCAAAATATGTTCTAAGCCAAAATTTGTCCATCCATTCTTGTTGCTTGTGTTTCTTTTATTTATTTTCATGCACTTCTCCTACTTATTCTTCAAACTGAAACTACTTTAGCTTTACAAATTCCTTTAGGCCCTCAGGGTGAAATAACAAAGGGAATCGCACTCAAGACTTTTACCCATGAAAGCTTCATTGCCTTCTTAGGCCTTACTTTTCACCCTGCTTACACAAACATCCGCATTGTGTGCCGCTCGTGTGCTCAGATTTTCTTCCTTCTTCTCTTAAGTGCTCGTACGCTCTTCGTGCTACGACGACGAGCACAAAGTCCTTCTTAAAAGTTTTGTGTCGTGGAAGCAGATAAATGAGTCAAGTTGCTGCTCGAATCTTCTATCTACCTACAAACTTTTTAACATTTCATTGTGTTGTTGTAATGGCCAATGATGTTTTTTTTTTGTTTTGTTTTTTTTTTTTTTTGTGATTGCATAGCGTGGTACATTGTTTGATTTAATATTGCCGCAAAGGCGTTTTTTCTTTTTATTCACATTATTGTTGTTGCCAATTTTCTTGACGACTGGCATCGCTGCCAAATTGAAGCACAGCCATGACAAAAACAAGAGTTTAGAGACTAAAAGAAAATGAAAAAATCACAGACAAAAGCATGAGAATAAAACAGGCAAGAAACATAATAAAACAAACTTTAATGACACTCGCTTCCAACGCTGACCCTGACTAAGTCGAAAAAGTGTAGCGCGAAATGTCTTTAGCTCAATAACACAGGGGCGGGGGCTTTCAACGCTCAAGGCATCCGGACAGGTTATAACAGCAGACATCTGCTTTGTAGTTGTTTTACGTTTTCCGCAGTGGAATGACGAGTAGATGTCAATGTAGCCGAAAAATGCCAAAGATGCGAAAGCCTGTAGACCCCCGACTACCCAATGCTCTTGTTTACAAACAACCACCAAAATAACAAGACAGTGGCAACAACAACAATAGATGCATATGTAAAGTGGCAAAAAAGGAGAACTGGTAAGGAAGGGGTCAAAAAGTTGTTTGCTTTAAAGTAGACGAAAGTTTCCGAAGCGTTTGACCTCCCTAAAGTATGCTAAATATAATAAATTAAGTTGAATCCTTTGCAGCAAAACGCCTTCATTCAAAACTTCATACATACATAGGTATATGAAATATTATAATAAATGCAAGTCGTAGTTTTAAGAAAATTTTCTTTTTAGTAATAACAGTAAAATATTAAATAATAAAAAAAAAATATTTTTTGCGAAAAGCTGAAATCAGTTATTTGCTCTCTGCGGAGCACAATTCCAGTTCTGAGGGGAATTAAAACTTATAAAAATGTGGAGGAAAAAATTTGAAATTTTGGAGAAAATACTACAGCTTTCAAAATGTTTAGGCATAGGCTTTACAATCTTCACATACGTTGTACAAGTGTTGCCCTTAATAGTATTCTACCACAACATCGCTCCATTTTGTGTTAAACATTTGAAACACAACGAATACTTCGATAACTTAATTTTAAGGATTTTCTGAGTGAATTTGAAATTTTATTATTAAAATTTAGTACAATATATTTTATTCAAAGTATTGTTCATCGTTAGCCACTACTTTTCCCCATCTTTCTGGTAATTTGTGGATACCGTCCCAAAAGAATTGCGCCGGCTTGGCTGCCAAGAAGGAATCGAGCCAATTTTTGATACCCTCAACTGAAGTGAATCGTATTCCAGTGAGTGCGTTCTGTATCGACCGGAACAAATGGTAGTCGGACGGGGCAATGTCTGGGCTATAAGGCGGGTGAGGTAAAATTTCCCATCCACTGTTTTCCAAATATGTTTTGGCCGGTTGAGCAACATACGGCCGGACGTTATCATGTTGTAAAATTATGGCCTCGTGCCTGGTCGCATATTGTGGCCGTTTTTCGGCGATTGCTCTCTTCAAATGAATCAATTGTGTTTGGTAGAGGTCATCTGTGATCGTCTGGGCCGATTTCAATAGCTCATAATAGATCACATCTTTCTGATCCCACCTTGGCGCAATGAATATTCTTCTTCGGCGTCGGTTTCGCTAGTTGGCCGGGCTTCACGTATGATATTTTGCGCTTAGGGTTGTCATAATGGATCCATTTTTCATCCCCAGTCACAACCCGATGCAAAAACGACTTCAATTTGTGGCGTTCAAGCAGCAATTCGGCCATGAATTTTCGCCTTTCAACGTCTCTCGGCTTCAGTTCATGGGGAACCCAATTTCCAAGCTTCCGAATGAATCCGGCTGCTTTTAAACGTTTTGAAATGGCTGCTTGAGTGACTCCCAATGATTTTGCTAGTTCTTCTTGAGTTTGACAGCAATCTTCATCGAGTAATGCCTCTAATTCTTCATCTTCAAACTTTTTTGGCTGTCCTGGACGTTCCTTGTCTTCCAAGTCAAAATCTCCACTCTTAAAACGTCGAAACCAGTACTCACACGTTTGTTGCGATGGAGCATGTTCACCATAAACTTCAGACAGCAATCGATGACTTTCAGCTGCTTTTTTCTTCCAATTGAAACAGAAAAGTAATGCTTCCCGCAAATTGCGTTTTGTTAGCACAAAAGTTGACATTTTGATGGCTACAAAAAAAATTTTGTTTACACTTTAACGAAATGACACATACTGAAAAATAAAGCGCAATAATAACGTTTCACAATGACGTTAGTTAATGTATGACCTGTTGCGAGTTTATATTGGTAACGCCATCTCTCAGAAAATCCTTAAAATTAAGTTATAGAATTAAGTTATATAATTTTTCAATACAAATACTTTGACTTGTTTGCTAAAAATATACAGACTTCTAATTTACGTTTCCGTTTTTATTCTTTAGATTTTAATTTTTTGATGGGACAGATTTGAAAAAAAAACTTTCAAAAAGATTCTAAATTATTAATGTTAAAAACACAATCGTTAGGCAATCAATTCATGGTGTTGTCACCTGTTTGTATTAAAAGATGCAGTTTATTAAAAAAAAAGTAGTATTAGTATCAGGCAAAAATTTTGAAGAAAAATATATCACAAAAAAAATTTTTTTTTTAACGTTACCATCTGAATTTTGGTTGAATTGCAAAGTAGCAATTTATCACAAATTTCAGTAGAACATTAATAAGCTTCAGTAAAAACATTTAAAGCTGGTGTTGCCACATGATTGTTGGAAATTAGGAAATTGCTTAGAAAAATATATTACAATAATTCTAAACAGATATACGTATGATATATAGATATATACAGTGAAACCTCCCTTGGGCGAACACTCACCGTCGGCTGATTTTTGTCCAGCCAAGAGAGGTGTCCGGTTATGGGAGTGGGTAGTTATTTTGTGAAGTTTTGAATTTTTAACTAATTAAATGATTACCAATTGCTCATTTAAATAAAATATGTTCATTAGATTGCTCACACAAGATTTGTGTTTATTAATTCCGAAATTCATAATCATGCATACATATCTCATATAAAGTAATAAAAAAAATAAAAATAAATGAATGTTAGAACGAGGCATTTTTTGTTTGATTATTTAAAATACTGGGAAATTGACGATTGACGTATATTTTGTTATTTATTTACAAGGAAAATATTTTGCATATGGCTCTCTAATTCTTGCAGCAGTTCAAAAGCGACCAGGTCTTCGCTGCAAAATCTTTTCAAATTTAAAATAGCCCCCAAAGCAGTTTCGTTTGAATTAATTGGGTTAGCTTCTTCGTGAACGCTCTCAGTATCAGTATCATTAATCGTTTCAAAACTTTCAGCCATTACATCATCCAGCTCTAACTCAGAGCTCTCGGTCCATTATTATTATTAGAAGGCCATTACGCATTGCGACCAGAGCTGATCTATTGTGAAAGGCCTATTTTGTAACCCTAGAGTTTTAGGCTTTTTAGAAATTTTAGCACAGTTTTGGGTTTGTTGTTCCAAAGATTGCATGGAGATACTACGATACCACCAAGGTGGTGAAGTCTTTGTCTGCCCAACGCAGGACACTCACAAAGCACATGTTCTGAGCTTTCTATGTCCATTTCGCAAAAGCGGCAGACATTGGTCTCGGATAGACCAATATTGTTTAGATGGTACCTCAGGCTGCAGTGACCTGTAAGGTATCCGGTTAAAAGACGCAGATCTACTCTGTTTAGTGAGAGAAGTTTGTCAGATATTCCTTTGTTGGGACTTAGGAATAGTTTGGCTTGACGCTGACCGGTACAGTTTAGCCAGTGTGCGGCAAGTTTTCTTTCCTCCCATTTCCTAAGGAATTCATTAATGTGGCCTTTTGTCAGTCCACAGAAAGGCTCAGGACCAGTAAGTTGCATATTTGCTCCTTGTTTTGCAAGGTCGTCAGCCATTTCATTTCCCTCATGTCCTTCATGTCCCGGAATCCAACATAGTGTTACTGTGTTGAGGTTTCCTAACGTGTTTAAGAGGTTTAGGCAATCGTTTACCAATTTAGAGGTGATGGTTGTAGATAGAAGGGCTTTTAAAGCCGCTTGGCTATCTGAAAGTATGTAGATGTGAGTACCTCTCATTTTTCTTCTAAGGCATTCTCTCACACATATTTCAATGGCATGTATTTCTGCCTGGAATATTGTTGGGTAGGATCCCATCGGAATCGATTTTTTGAATTTGGGCCCATTGATTCCTGCCCCTGTTCTACCATTTTCCAATAAAGGACCCATCAGTAAACCATAGCTGGGAGCCAGGTTTGAAGGTGATAGAGTTAGTTCTCCAGTCTGTTCGTTCATTGATTATAACTTGGAAGTTCCTGAAGAGTATTGGTTTGGGTGATAGTATATCATCCCTATGAAGAATGGGACTATGTAGGAAGTCTTCTAAGATCTTTAAATGTCCTTTCATATCCCCACTTTTAAGTTCAGATATACCTTTTAGTCTTAAGGCACTCGATCGAGCTTCTCTTTCAATTAGAATTGGAAGCGGTGGTATGTTCAGGAGCACACCCAATGCATCCGTGGGACATGTTTTCATAGCCCCAGTAATACCAACACATACCAGGCGATGCAGTTTGCTTAATTCGTTTGCCGCCTTTCTTTGCTTGACCTTGGGCCACCATGCTAAGGATGCATAAGTGACTATGGGTTTTACAACTGTGGTGAATGTCCAGAAGGTCATTCTAGGGCTTAGTCCCCATGTCTTACCAAAAAGCCTTGTACAGGCAAAGAATGCCCTTGTGGCTTTTGAAGTAACTCTCTCAATATGGGAGTTCCACGTAAGCGTTTTGTCAAGACTAACGCCAAGATAGTTCGCTTCTGTCGAGAGTTCAAGTGTTGTTCTATTAAGGGTCGGACATTTGAGATTTATGTTCCTTCTCCTAGTAAACGGTACAAGTGTTGTTTTGGATGGGTTGATGGAGAGCCCTTTTTCCGTGCACCATTTGTTTATTATTGTAAGGGCTTGCTGCATGCGATCCGAAATGGTTTCCTCATGCCACCCTAATACGTAAACTACTAGGTCATCAGCGTAACCCTGAGTGTGAAATCCTAGGTTATTCAGTTTGTGGAGAAGTTCATCTATAACTAGAGTCCACAGAAGAGGAGAGAGTACGCCACCTTGAGGGCAACCTCTTGTGGCTTTGATAGATTTGATTGTTCCTCCTAGTTCGGTGCTGATCGTCCTAGATTTCAGCATGAATATTATCCATCTAGTGATGGGTTCAGGTACCTCCTTTAGATATAGGGCATTATAGATTGCCTCATAGGAGGTGTTATCAAAGGCTCCTGATATGTCAATAAATGCACATAGAGCTATCTGTTTTGACTCAATAGCCTTTTCAATAACTGTTACCAGGCTGTGTATTGCAGTCTCAGTGGATTTTCCCTGTTGATAGGCAAATTGAAGTCGATGCAGTGGGAATTTAGCTAGATTGTATTCCCTAATATACTGATCAACTATCTTTTCCATTGTTTTAAGGAAAAATGAGCTGAGACTAATTGGTCTGTATGATTTAGGCAATTGTTCGGGTTTTTCCCCTACCTTTGGAATAAATACGACCTTAACCTCAGCCCATTTTGTAGGCAAATATCCTAGCAGTAAGCTTGCTTTGTATAGTCTGGTCAAATTAGGGATAATATGGTGTGCACCCTGCTGTAAAAGACAGGGGAATATCCCATCAGGACCAGGAGATTTGTATGGGCTGAATGTTGATATCGCCCATTGTAGCCGCTTTTCATGGAATAGCTTGTTTGCTAGTTTTAAGTTCTCAGCACCCGCAGATGTAGTAGTTTCTGCCGGTACAGAGATCTCGTCTAGCACAAGTGATCCAAGTGATCGGTCCATACATTATTATCAATTGCTACGAAGTCATCGCAACTTGAGTGACTAGACTCTCCAAGGGTTTTTGACAATTCCCAAATAGAAGCAAGCGTTGCTAACGGCAAATCATCTTCGGGCTCGAATTCCACTGGAACATTGTTATTTTTGTCAAAACCTGCTTTCTGGAAGCAATTTTTCACGGTTTCCGGTTGAACCTTCGCCCATGATTCTTTTATAAAATGTATTGCTTCTAAAACATTTATATTTTTGTTTGGCGAACCTGTCTCCATGCTAACCAAGATATTTTTTACTTGAAAGTTTCGATAATGAATATTAAAATTTTGGATAATTCCTTGATCCTAAGGTTGGCAAACTGACGTCGTGTTACTGGGAAGAAAAATTACCTTAACATTTTTCAAACTCATATCACGTGGATGAGAAGGCGCGTTGTCAAGAAATAATAGTACTTTTCTATTTTGCAACTCCATTTTTTTGTTAAAATCTGTCAACCACTGTGACATCACCTCACGGATCATCCATGCCTTCTTATTTGAATACCAATGTACTGGCAGTTTTTTAATATCTATTGATGCATACGCTCGCGGCCGTGCAGCTTTCCCAATAACAAGTGGTGTTTCTTTCTCCCCTGCCATATTAGCACAAAATAGGACAGTCAGACGCTCTTTCGAAAGTTTGCCCCCTCGAAATACCTCATTTTTTAGAGCCAACGTTTTGTTTGGTAAAGCTCTAAAGAAAAGGCCTGTCTCATCAGCGTTATAAATCCATCTACTTTCATAAAGGACCTTTTACTTTGAATATTGTTTCCATCCATCCATTTCACTCGGATATCTTCTTTATGTTTAACGATATGCGCAGCATGGGTTTTTCCAATTTTGAACCTTAAAACAGATAATATTGTATAAGGACTCTGTACATAATTAAGTCGATTTTCTTTTTCATTGAAAGCTGTTTTTACACTCCGAATATAAATTTGAACAATGATATTTTTTAGTAAAACTCACCTTTTGGCTAATGCTCGTGCGGACAAATTGTTTTCCTCACTAGCGTTTATGATTGCAATTTTTTCTTTCAACCTCATATTCGACCGCGACATTGTTTTACGTCTTTTCACTTTCACCGAACACACTTAACTGAGGCAAACCAAACTAAGCATTAGCCTTAAAAAATATTTTCAACAAACTCGGGAAACCCTTTATTTTATTTACTCACACAACCACTACGCCGTTTTTTTAAAAGTCAGTATACCTAATTGTAACGAACGTTTTACATTGTTATGTATATAAAGTTTTGTCCGCTCAAGGGGAGTTCGCATCCGCTCAAGAGAGGTTTTTCTCTGATTTATTATGAAACGAAATCTCTTTGTCCGTTGACAAGAGGTTCGCATCCGCTTAATAGAGGTTTTTGGTCTAAGTGACACCTCAATTTTGTATATCCAATGTATACTCAATCGCGATTTTGAACTTCAATTAAGATACAAGAAGTCAGGATAGTCGACTCTGTTATCTGTATACTCGCGTATACTGTACGCCCCTCTACGCTGTTTAAAGTCAAAGCCGGTTTAGCGGTTAATCGAAAAACTTCGAACAGCGTGGAGGGGCGCGAGCGCGACGGAGAAAGCAATATGTGCGATCGAGAGAAAACACCGACGTGGGAAGCGAAGGACCGCCCTTTTAACATTTAACATTTAACGTCCATCTGGCATCTGCTGTGCGCCAACGTTTCTTAAGGGTGGGCCATGTAAAATTTGCTTTTTGAATCAAACTTTTTTTTATTTTGAAGATTGAACATTGACATTTATGAATGAAAAATTATATCGTTCAAATGACTGCCACGACTGGTTTTCATGTTTTAAAGCATCAATCGTCTCTGGATGGTTCGCATAGCATTTGTCCTTAACGGCTCCCCACAAAAAATAGTCCAAAATAGGGTTTGCTTTTTGAACCACCTATTTTTTTGAGAATGGTAACACAAATGACATGTCAAATGTGTTCATAATTTACTTACAGGTTTGACATTTACGAAATGGGACGCTATACGCTTGAACAAAATTTGGAAATATTGAAAACCTATTTCCAAGGTGGTGAGTCTTCTTCTCCTTTTCTGATTTTCACATCGGTGGCTACGTCAATAAGCAAAATTGTCGGATTTGGGGCTCAGAAAATCCACACGTTACTGTAGAGAAGCAAATGCATCCACAACGAGTCACTGTTTGGTGCGGTTTTTGGTCTGGCGGCATCAACGGGACATTTTTTTCGAAAATCAGCGAGGAACCGCGGTTACAGTAAATGGGGAGCGTTACCGTGACATGCTCAACGACTTTTTGTTTCCAAAAATTGAAGAGGATGACATGGACGACATTTGGTTTCAACAGGACGGTGCAACTTGTCACACTGCCAAAGTTACACTCGAACTTTTGGCTACCGTTTTTGAAAACCGAATAATCAGCCGAAATTCCGATACCAATTGGCCGCCTCGGAGCTGTGATTTAAGCCCGTTGGACTATTTTTTGTGGGGAGCCGTTAAGGACAAATGCTATGCGAACCATCCAGAGACGATTGATGCTTTAAAGCCCGACATCGAAGTTGCCATTCATGAAATTGGAGCCCAAACAATCGAAAATGTGCTTAAAAATTGGGTTGATCGAATGGCCTACTGTAAAGCCAGTCGTGGCAGTTATTTGAACGATATTATTTTTCTTTCATACTCGTAAAGGACAATGTTCAATCTTCAAAATAAAAAAAAAAGTTTTGAAAAAATATTGATTAGTTTGTTTTTATGGCAGATTCAAAAAGCAAATTTTACATGGCCCACCCTATATTAAATTTAAAAAAATATTTCGGTCTCCGTTCATATTTTATATGTTTTACTTGATTCCTTCCTTAAGTCATTATTTGAAAAAAAAGTTCGTTAAAGCCCAATTTGCCGTTCTTTTGATTAAACTGCATGTATAGTTAAATTTACATATTCCTGTTGCAATTATTTATAAAAAATGTAAAATTGTGAAAAACTCTTCTGCGTACTCTGTGTTTTGCAATACTGTATACTGTACTTACTGTATATATCATATTTAAGTTACAATACGCTGAAAGAAAACAGGTCGATTCCATAGCTAGACCTATTTTATTTATTTATTAATTTAATTTTCGGTAAAAAAAAACACCATATTTCTTACTGACTATTGCTTTGGCGCCATTTTTTAATAAAATAACAAATAAGATGAGCTAAATCTAAAATACGACTTGATCAAAACAATAATAATTATATTAGCGAATTGAATGATGCATTCAACAAATTCGCGGAGAGTCCGAGATAAAGGTGCATTAGGCTCGAAATTCATTCATTCATTTTGAATATCTTGAGATAAAAAGAGTAAGAGCTTGGTAAAGTGGTCGCCGGCATAAGAAAGTTACTGCGTTGCAAAAGAAACGCACAATAAATGTCACCTTGAATAAAATTAAACACGAAGAAAGCTATAGAGTCGACCTTCTGCACTCAAGCAACCTTAATCCAATTAACGACAAGCGGGCACTATAAGGGCGAAATCGGGCAGAAAAATTTAAAGATCTTAGGACAACTTTAAGAAACATCTTTTGTACCCTTTCTTTTCTCGTGATAGAAAATTGATGATAAGATCTCTAATAAAAGAAGCGTATGCCAACCTAAATCGACCAAACGCGGTCAACAGTAATTTTATAGTGAAAGGATCTGAGATGTTCAAACTATTACATCTAACAACCCCAAAATTGAGTATGAATATGTGGTAATATAAATGATATGACATAAGAATAAAAAATTAGAATCAAAAATTGCTCCATGATATTTGGTCTCATTCATCGATTGGAGGATATTATTAAAGAAATAATATGACGTTTATAGAATATCATGTGATTTAGAGTAAGTGACTCGGAAACACTTTTTAAAATTTAAAGAGATGTATGAGTAGGTACACCAAGAAACGAGTTATTTAATTTCAGCCCGGAGCCTAAGTACATCCTCTGGGTTTCTTATTGAGGCAAACATTTAAAAGTCGTCCGCGTTCTGACTACTAAATAGTTGTGGAACAGTGCCAATGGTTATAAAAAATTGTAAAATATCCAAATTAAATGAATTAAATGGAAGCCTTTCATTGAAAGTTGGCTAAGCAGGATTTCTGTATTTTTGTAAGTATAACTGTTAAACGAATGTCCTTCGAAAAGAAATGCCACAATATGCAATATATTTTGTAAAATTTCTTAGCAACAAATTAAATGCACCAGAGACACTTGACAGCTAGCCGCCTATCCGATTATCTACAAGACTTTATGCTGAGCAGTTCTAAATGAAGTTTTTGCAATGTAGCACAGTTGCATCTTGCATTATTGTCTGTGTCACTTGATGCTTTCTGAATATGGTGAAATAAGCATTTTGGTTTCTGCTTGGAGGCAACTTGCAACAGCTTGTCACAACTGCCACAGAAGACACCTGTGGTGTATGTGCACTATGCCAGGAAGCCGGAAAAGCAAAATAGCTGAAAATGCAAATGCAAAATATTTTGCATTAAATTTATGTCGCATGCATTCAGTTACGTTCAGGACACATGGTTGACGAGCTTTGAAAAACACACATACAATTTGCAAGGCAAAACGCAAACCACGTGGCAATAAATTACCACAAAAAAGAAGAAACAAAAGTCTAGCATTCGCTACAGGAAAAATGCACAGTTACGCACATTTATTAGAGCATAAGTATCTATGTAAGTACACACACGCTTCTGTTCCAATATATTCATATACACTCATTCACGAGGGACGGGCTGAGTGTATTCTCGGTTGTTCCCCATACCCACAGTACATTTATACATCTTGAACTTGGTTGTTCAATGCCATTCAAGAAATGTCGTTCCTCCTTATAAGAAAAATGTGCGTTTATTGCCACCTTGAACTCCTCATTGTCAGATGAGTTTTTCAAATTTGGGGTTGAAAAGTAATAATTTGGAGTCAGGACTAGACTATTCTTCAAAGCAACAGTCTCGTGCAAAGCTACAGTGGCTCACAGCTTATTTCGTGTGGCTGTATGTTAAACTAAAAAATTGTAAAATTATTTTTATTTGATTTACTTTAAAAAAAATTTAAATGCACAATCAAAGATAAATTATTTCTAATTACAAACATGTATAAATGCATTCAAATTTTTTCTTCTTTAGTAGAATATTTACAACAAAAACAGAATACTAGGTAAATTGACGTCACAGCTTATTTCGTGTGTTCACTTTTACCGTTATCGGCGCCAGTAAACCGGTTAGCAATTATAAGAAATTTGTTTTGCATAGTATATTAGATTATATCCTTATTTAGTTTACACATTGAAAGTAGTCGGTTGTCCAGCTTAATTTAAAAATACCGTGATGGGTCGTCGTACGTCGATTGAAAGGCGCGAACTAGTGATTACGCATTACAAAAATGGAAAGTCGAAGATAAAAATTGCTCAAATTGTAAATTTGAGTACTTCCACAGTACAGTACATTATTCAACGCTTTTCTCGTGAAAAAAGAGTGGTTGACAAAGGCCGCCAAGCTCCAAACAAAATTTTTACAGAAGCTGATGAAAGGTGGATATTAAGAAAAATTAAAAAAGACCCACGAATTAGTGCGCCAGCTTTGACAAAAGAGGTTGAAAAAGTACTTGGTAAGTCATGTAATCCTGAAACAATAAGAAGAATTCTGCGCAAAGCTGATTTCCATGGTCGTACAGCTCGAAACAAACCGTTTGTTAATGAGCGTAACAGAAGATTAAGGGTGGAGTTTGCCGAAAACCATGTTAATAAAGACCAAACATTTTGGAATAACGTTATTTTCGCCGACGAAAGCAAATTCAACCTCTTTGGTTCCGATGGAAAGTCTTTCGTTTGGCGTAAGCCCAACGCGGAGCTGGACCCGAAGAATCTGCGTGGTACAGTAAAACACGGTGGGGGCCATGTAATGGTTTGGGGCTGCATGTCAACAGCTGGTGTCGGAAACTTGGTTTTTATCGACGAAATTATGGATGAAACAGTTTATTTGAATTTATTAAAAAATAATTTACTACAAAGTGCTGAAAAATTAGGCATTCGGGACAGGTTCAGGTTCTATCAGGGCAATGATCCGAAGCATAAGTCGGAATTAGTGCAACGGTGGCTTATATGGAATTGCCCTCATGTGGTAAAAACGCCAGCACAATCACCTGTTCTCATTGTAATTGATAATTTATGGAATATTCTGGATCAAAAAATTAGAAAACATAACATAAGCAACAAACAAGATCTAAAAACAGCATTGCAAGTGGAGTGGGAGAAAATATCTCCTGAATACACTGGAAAACTTGTTAGCTCCATGCAATCCCGGTTAAAAGCTGTATTAAAACAAAAAGGCTACCTCTACAAAATATTAGATTAGTAAAAACTTAATAAATTTAAAAAAAAAAATCATGTTTTTTCTAGTTTGGTTAAGCACACGAAATAAGGTGTGACGTGGATTTACTTATAATTTTGATTTTGCTGTAAATATATTACTTAAGAAGAAATAATTTAAGTTTATTTATGTATGTTTGTAACAAGAAATAATTTATCTTTGAATGTACGTTTAAGTTTTTTTTCTAAATAAAGTTTATACAAAAATATTAAACTTTTTTATTTTGATAAACGGGCACACGAAATAAGCTGTGAGCCACTGTACATCCCGTGAAGAAACGATACACCGGCAGTAAATTTTTCACGTCTTTTTTCTTTAATTACTTCCTTGAAATTGTGAACAGTAACATCGAATACTCAATCAATAAAATTGCTTTCGAATTTCAAAATACTGTGGCCGTGATCTTTCCCACGGATGGAGTGACTTTCAATTTTTCGGGTGTGCACCATTCTTATGCCACTCCATAGACTCTTGCTTACTTTCAGGGTCATAGTGATAAACCCATGTTTTATCCCCAGTGAATCTCCGGTCGGATATACTCGTTGAACCTCCAAAAACCTCTCTATAGCACTTCACTGGCACTTGAGGAGCCAGAGCCTTCCCGTGGATGTTGGGAACTCACTTTTGAGGGATTAAGATGATCATGAAGAATAGTGTGTATGGTACCAACGGATAGGTAAGTCTCTCTGACAAAAGTTTAACTTTTATTCGGGCATCCATCAGTACAAGTGTCTCAACTTTTTCCGCATTTTCTTTTGAAGCGGCAGGATCGATTTCAATAACCCACCTGCCCTTACTAAATTCACTTGACTTCTTTTGAATTGTAGATAAAGAAGCTGCCAAATCGTGATTACAGCCACCACTTATCGAGGTTGCTTTTTTGACTATTTCCTTGTTTTATGAGGAGTTTAATCCCAACGCGGTGTTTGGTTTCCTTCGACCTTGCGAAGTAATGGAACTACTTTTGCAATTGCTAAATTGTTCATCGCGCTATTAAATTACTTCGACACGGAAAATACATTGAACGGTCAGCGTATACTTGCATTTAGACAATATATTGGGTGTCTGGTTAACAAACACAATTCCTAATTTAGCGCTATTTTAGCGCATTTGGCATATCTAAACACATGTCTCTGTATCTTCTTTATACCATTTGCACTCACTAGATATAAATTTCTAGACAGGTGTAGCGTCTTCCAAATCAGCAAAAACGATAAAACTTACCTCCGGCAAACTTTACTTTTTTTGTTGATACTCCAGCAGCGATCAAGGCACTGACCTCAACGCATATCTATTCAAGATATGTTAAAGAATGCCAAAATACCACATTTTGTTGGGTCCCCGGCCACTCTGGAGTGGAGGGAAATAAAATAGCGGATGAGTGTACAACATAAAGCCCTGACCCTAGACCTTTAACGAGCTGTAAGGACATTTTCATTCCTCTAAACGTACTGTACACTGCGATTGACTTGAGCATAATTGCGGAGACCAATAGAAGTTTGTCTCTGACTACTAACTGTAGAGTCTCTGATTCTTAAAAGGACAAAATGTATACTTGGATTCAACAGATCAAATACTCGCACCAGCGCCCTCACATGTGCTATGACGAGTCACTACACTATTGAGACCTTAGCCAGTAGAAGTGGTGTACTTGACAATGACTTCTGCAGGAGTAGAAATTGAATCGGTACGACATCTCCTCTATGAATGACTTGCACTTCGAAGAAGCCGTGCCCAATATCTTGGCGATTATTTCTTTGAAGAATTGGAAGATTTGCACAATGTCTCACTGGAGAGACTAGTTCCCTTTTTAAAAAGGTCTAAGTGGCTTAAGCAACTTAGTTAGTGGATGTAAATCAAATGCAGGTATCACAATTAGCCGAGTTTCTTGTCTTAGACAAGCAACCAGGCCAACCTAATCTAACCTACCAATTTCTATTCAAAATATTTCGTCTTCAAGTGAAATAAAAGGATTGCCTGCGTTTGATGCCCGCAGTAGCCATTGAATCCAGTACTTACGATCGGTATGACACGTATTGACAATTTTATAATAACGGCCGTATAATCATATTATATAAAGGGTGTTTTTTTTAGAGGTTAGGTTTTCAAGTTGGCACTACTTTTTTCGTAGATGGCCTTTTTGACAGCTGTCACTTGATTTATGCTCAGTTTGGTTTGCCATTTCATAATGAATAGACTTACACCTGAACAACGTTTGCAAATCGTGCAAATTTGGGCCCAAAACGGGATGGCCACCGATCCCGATTTTCACAAGAAAATTTTGTTCAGCGATGAAGCTCGCTTTTGGTTGAATGGGTATGTCAATAAGCAAAATTGTCGCATTTGGAGTGAACATAATCCACAAGCCATTGCTGAGACGCCGTTACATCCTCAAAAAGTCACTGTTTGGTGTGCTCTATGGGCAGAGGGGATCATTGGTCCACATTTCTTTAAAAATGAAGCCGACCATAATGTTACAGTCAATGGAGAGCGCTATAGAGCCATGATTAATGACTTTTTTGTGCCTGAATTGGACGATGTTGATGTGGACGACCTTTGGTTCCAACAAGACGGCGCTACATGCCATACAGCCAACGCAACAACCGATTTATTGAAGGAAACTTTTGGTGAGCGCATTATCTCGCGCCGTGGACCTGTGGCGTGGCCTCCAAGATCGTGCGATATAACACCGCTGGACTATTTCTTGTGGGGATATGTGAAGTCGCTTGTCTACGCCGATAAGCCCGAGACGATTGACGTCTTGCTGCAAAAAGTGGTCGGGAATTGGGCCAGAGAAGTGGTAGAAGTCGGCAGTTAGGCCAGCTTAAAATAGTTGATTTAGAAACTTTTTTTGGTCACGGTGTTATGCAATAACGATTAGTCGATTTCTTTTTTTATATGGAGAAAATGCACAAAGTCGCCAACGAAAAAATTGAAAAGTAATGCCATTTTGGAGCAACTTTAGATGCTGGTTAAAAAGTTTGAAATTTTGAAGAAAATTTCCTGCATTTTTTAATTTTGTTCAACCGTTTGGGATTTTAAGTAATATGGTTGTATTTGTGGTATAAACTATATTTTTTTTATAGAAAAATAAATAAATAGTTAAATCTTTGCAATATGTCGCTCTGCTATTTTTGTGAACACAGGTGTACATACTAAAGCGTAAATCCAATATCCACTCAATAATATTCATTACAAGCTTTTAACAGCACACATATTTCAAACATTTTTTATCGATTGTCTTATCCGGAAAAAAGTTGGAAAATTTCAACTATGATAGAAAAATTGTGTGAAGATTTACCCAAACTCTTTAGCTACCAACTCTTTCGCATTTCTTGAAATACTTCTTTTAGAATGACTCAGAAATTTATAATGAAGAAAATGTTATTAACAAAATTATTGTAATCGCTCATCAAAGCCTTTAAAAGATTGGTATAATTCCAATTAGTTGCGCGTGTAATCTTTGTCTCCCACCTTTGCATGTTGCTACTACAGGGTTTGATTAAAAAGTAATGAGCCTTCCCGCGCGGAGCGTCTGCCAAGCGATCAACCGAATCGGCTGGTAGGGGAAAATGATCGTTGGACCTTCCCCTTCCACTAGAAACCAGTCCCAGTTCGCTGGCAACAGCGGTGTTTTAAAAGTGTGTTAGGATTTTGCAGAGGCGAAAATGCAGCGATCGTTGGAGCAACGTTACTCGATCAAATTTTGCGTAAAGCTAAACAAAACGAGTACCGAAACCATTGGGCTACTCAAGGAGACTTACGGGGACCAATATCTGCCCAGTGCCCAGGTAAAACGGTGGCTGAAAAACCGCGTCGCCCGGGTTTGGCCCAACCTCGTCAACTATTGGACGTTTCATCACGACAATGCGCCAGCGCACACCGCCTTCCTCTGCACCTCTGCATTGGCCAATATGGCGGTTCCGGTGCTTCCCCACCCTCCCTACTGCCCAGACCTGTCCCCTCCGGACTTCTTCTTGTTCCCGCGCCTGAAAAGAAAGCTGAAGGGGAGGCGTTTCAACTCCATCGAGGCGATCAAAAAAACTGTGACAGCCGAATTGAACGCGATTCCGGCGGATGAGTTTAAAAAATGTTTCCTGCAGTGGAATGACCGCTACCAGCAGTGTATTGTCGCTCAAGGGTCCTATTTTGAAGAATATTAGTTGTATAAGCCAAAAGGTTTAATAAAACTGCTTAAAAAAAATAAGGCTCATTACTTTTCAATCACACCCTGTATACTGGTTTATTAGAAAGTCCCAACACTGCTACATTTTAGGATCGGAAAGTGACGTAATTTTTGACACATATTTTTTTACTTATTTTCGTCCTAACGTATGGCGCAAAAGCTTGCACGATTGGAGTGTTTGAGAGAAAGATTCTTGCGTAAGATTTTTGGGTCTTTGCACGTTGGTGACGGCGAATATCGCAGGCGATGGAACAATAAGCTGTATGAGACATAGACATTGCGAATAAAAATCCAGCGGCTTCGTTGGCTAGGGCATGTCGTCCAAATGGAAACAAACGTTCCGGTTCTGAAAGTATTCGATGTAGTGTAGAGGAAGGCCTCCTCTTCGTTGGAAAGATCAGGTGGAGAAGGACTTGGTTTCACTTAGTGTTTTCAACTGGCGTCGGTTATCACAAGAAAGAAACACGACTGGCGTGCTTAGTTAAACTCAGCCAAAATCGCGTAAACGGCTAACACGCCAATCAAGAAGAAGAAGAATCCCCATTGCGGTTAACGGCTAGTGCTGCAAAACTAGAATGAGCGACTTTTGAAGATGCCGCATGGACTTTTCTTGAGTGGTATTGTTAGAAACGAAGACCTTAAGATGGATATGATCAGAGGCAGTCGTGATAGAAACTTAGAAGCCACCAAGAAGGTTTCGGAAAATTAGTTTTACAGGGTGCGATAACGTGAAACCATTGTTTCTTCCTTTTTAATAAAGCCCAAGTATATCTGGAAGTTGTGATTTGTCAATTTTATTTCATTTTTGAAAACATACCTGTGTGTTTGGTATAGCTTGTGTACAGTTAAGTACAATATCTATGTACACATAACCTCCACCATGCCACCTTTATTTATTATCCAAACGGATAAGTAAATGCCTCTTTAAGTTGCATTTAACTCATCTATGTAAGAATATGGAGACAACGCCACAAAATTGGTCCAAACACTTTTTCTTTGGCTCGGAAATTTCGATGTCCCACAACTTTCGGCAGCCTATGTTTGTTTTTGTTCTCGGAAAATTCAGTAACAAGAAGGGTACTGGCAACCATTTAAAAGGGTTGTTCAACTTACTTTCATCTTTCCTTTAATTTTCCTAATCGTAACCGCTAGTCTGTCCTGGCCTTTCTAGTAGTTGTCCCTTAATGATGGAGGCATTGGTAGAGCTTGGAAATTTCACGTAGAATATTCAAGTCAAACCATTCAGCAATCACATATAGAGAGAGTATTGCTCGTCTTAAATGCATTAACTACTATTTGAGACGTCCTTAGGGTATAATTTGGGGGACACCCTTGTTAGTATTATTTTGCAATAAAGAATAGAAATTTTCCTCCAATACGTTTTTCTGCACCTGACGCCCATGGACTATGTAGTCATCCTCATAGGTGTAACACAGAGTTTAGGATTGAATTTAATTCACACATAAAACAAGGATTTTCACGATTAATCTTTTATTCAATTACAACGTTTAATTTACAAAAGTATTTTGTACAGATAACGAGATATGACACAAGAGTACCTTTTATATTGCACATCGAAGAACAAGGACCTTTGGACGACGTAAGACGTCTGAGATTAGTTGACATCAAACAACTTGACCTTATCAGCGGCTTAAAAGGCTCTCTCACTTCATCGTCGGCAAATCTCGTCTAGTATTTTGCGCTTCCACAGCTTCATCTGCTTGACGGCCGCTGAAACCTGTATCAAATTGATTCGATTGTCGCGTTCCGTCAGCGACTTGCGTAGATGGCGCAACACACGATTCAAGCGTCGATCGCGCGCCGTGAACACATAGCCGGCGTTACGTGCCGCTTCAATGTAGCAGTACTTGTCGTTAAGTGGCATCCGGGACCACATCGCTCCAGCTTCAGAGGCTGTCATCCAGGCTGGTGACCGACGGTTACACACGCGTCTGTACTCGCTCAGGAAATGCATAAAAGCATTGCGGCTATACGAGGCTTTAGCAACGCCCGTTGAATTCGTCGCTTCTTCAGACCAACACCAACACAATTTAACCATTTTCGTTTCAATTTGTTTAGTGACAGAATTTAGTTGGTCGATTTTTGTCCTTACAATATCAGAAAATGAGAAATCTTAAAATTAAATAAGAAATTTTTTAACATTCAATAAAAATGCAGTTTTTTTATTTTCTTTAAATTTTCAATTTCGTTTTATTTTTTAACAATTCAAACTTGACTTCTAATTGAAATAAATTTTGTGCCTGAGATTTTTTTTTATTTTTTTTTTTTGTTATTCCTACATTAATCATTCATCAGTCATACTGACATCTAAGAGTAGTAGATGTTTTAACAATGAGTTAGGAAAATTATTAAATATATTTCATCATGGCCAGTGCCAAGACGAATACAGCGATTACATTTTAGGAAAACAATAACAATTTATATAGAACAGTTATTTTAGCATACGAGAGTTAATATGTAATTTAATAGGTCAATTGGTCGGTTTCTCTTCAGACGTCCTAAAGTTCTTCTTTCAAGTTGTGAGAGTGTATTGACTTCTCTATTTTTGTGCTGGTTTATTTCGTTAAAATACCTTGTTGATATCGCTTTTATTTCTTCGTCGATTAATGATATATTGAACGTAGCAAGGTGGATTTAATAAGGTGACAGCATTCACCCAGCTGAATTTTTCGCTGTAGGTATGGCTTACGTCAAAATGATATGCTTTGTTTGTATGTATTGGTATGTTTACATTCCTATGTTTACATTTGCTTGCTGATTTTGACATGATGCTTGCACCAAACGCAACAACAAATACATGTAGGGGTTTACTTATATGTGTTTGCTGTCACCTGTAATAAATTCGCCTTGGAACGTAGTATGGATGTCATCATTTTTTGTGTACCTGTCGGATATTGTTATTATACGTAAGATTTTTGATTGTTTATGTGAGTTCTTTTTGCAGTTCCCCACACTTAAAGTCCGTAGGTCCAGATTGGCTTAATGGTCGCCTTGTATACTAAAAGTTTGTTGGAAATATTGAGCTTAGAATTTCTGCCTATTAGCCAATGCAATTGTCGAAATTTTTCCTTTATTTGTTTTATTTTCTTTTTGATATGATCTTTCCAAGTTAATTTTGAGTCCAGATGGATTCCAAGATATTTTGCAGATGTTTCAATTTGTATATTTTTATTGTTGAGCTTAATCGGCATAGAAGCAATCTCTGTTCTTGTCGTAAATATTACTTGTACAGATTTGTCCTCGTTTACTTTTAAACTCCATTTGTCAAACCACTTATTTACATTGTTGGTGTACATCTGTAATTTTGTTGTTGCGGTTGAGAGGTTTTTGTCAGACGACAATAAAATTGTGTCGTCTGCGAATGTTGCTATAGTAGATGTAGTTTCGTCTGGGAGTGGTATGTCAGAGGTAAATAAGACATATATCAGTGGTCCTAGAACGCTGCCTTGAGGAACTCCTGCTGTTATTGGATGGTGCCTGAGATTAAGTTATAAATATTTAAGTAAGTTTCAAAGATCGGCTAGAAAATCAATATTTGCACTTGGTTTTCAATAACAATTATTGAGTTCGGATTGAAGTCAAAGGTTGGAGAATTTTTTTTCGTCCTATTGGTTATAAAATATAACGAAACCTTACTCCTAAAAGAAATGAAAATTTCTAAATTTTCTCCTCCTATTTGTGTCGTGCGTCTTGATGTTGTTCCACAAATGGAGGAACCCCACAGTTTCAAGCCGACTCCGAACGGCAGATATTTTTATGAGGAGCTTTTTCATGGCAGAATAGCACTCGAAGGTTTGCCACTACCTGCAGAGAGGCGGCCGCTATTAGACAAAGCTTTTGGTAACATTTTGCTGTTTCATGCACGGAAATTCGAATCTACGCTCCCCCGAATAGTAGTCACGGCTACGGGGGATCCGTGTCCTCACAAGAAATTATTTATTGCTTTTGTTGGGAATATGCTTCATTATCTTTCAACCTGCCCAGGCATCCTATATAAATAGAATGGAACGCATCAGATTTGCATTGCATTCTTTGAATTTCTTCCAGCCTTTGCTACCATATAACTGCCGGTGTTTACTCTTAAATTCAGTCACCAAACACATATTTGTGATCAGTGGCTTATACTCGAATACAAAAATTACGAATTGAGAATAATTGATTTAGAGTGAGTTTTTATAGGATAATTTACAGATTATACACGCATACATACACACCTCCATACATACATACCATTTTACGCCGCACATGTACAGGGTGGGCCATATAGCGTTTGCTTTTTGAACCACCTATTTTTTTGAGAATGGTAACACAAATGACTTGTCAAATGTGTTCATAAATTACTTAAAGGTTTGACATTTACGAAATGGGACGCTCTACGCTTGAACAAAATTGGGAAATATTGAAAACCTATTTCAAAAGTGGTGAGTCCTCTTCTTCTTTTCTGATTTTCACATCGGTGGCTACGCCAATAAGCAAAATTGTCGGATTTGAAGCTCAGAAAATTCACACGTTACTGTAGAGAAGCAAATGCATCCCCTACGAGTCACTGTTTGGTGCGGTTTTTGGTCTGGCGGCATCATCGGGCCATTTTTTTTCGAAAATGAGCGAGGAACCGCGGTTACAGTAAATGGCGAGCGTTACCGTGACATGCTCAAGGACTTTTTGTTTCCAAAAATTGAAGAGGACGGCATGGACGACATTTGGTTTCAACAGGACGGTGCGATTTGTCACACTGCCAAGGTTGCACTCGAGCTTTTGGCTACCGTTTTTGAAAACCGAATAATCGGCCGAAATTCCGATATCAATTGGCCGCCTCGGAGCTGTGATTTAAGCCCGTTGGACTATTTTTTGTGGGGAGCCGTTAGGGACAAATGCTATGCGAATCATCCAGAGACGATTGATGCTTTACAACACGAAATTGAAGTTGCCATTCATGAAATTGGAGCCCAAACAATCGAAAATGTGCTTAAAAATTGGGTTGATCGAATGGCCTACTGCAAAGCCAGTCGTGGCAGACATTTGAACGATACTATTTTTCATTCATAAATGACAATGTTCAATCTTCAAAGTAAAAAAACAGTTTGAAAAAATATTGATTAGTTTTTTTTTATAGCCTATTCAAAAAGCAAATTTTACATGGCCCACCCTATATTTACTCGCTTGAAAGTTTGTGATCCGCTGGCATCATCTAATGGGCTCAATTGACACGTTGACATTCGACGCCAGCCAAGCGGTCGACATTGGAGCAAGGGGATGTGTATATGGTGAGGAGCCTCTATCAAGCAGCTGCAGAATATTGAAGTTGTTGGCGTCGTTCACACAGCCTTCTTTTACTCTAACTGACTGACACACTTTGACGGCTTTTTGATAGATGCGTGTACGTGTTGCCATAACGATGCCACTGTTGTCGCTTTGTTGTTGCCGTTAACCCCGCCACTGTTGCTATTTTGCTCACGAAGCTGCACGTCTCGACCAGTGTGTCACATGTAAGTGAAATTTAGAGAAATGCGCACGTGTGGTGGCATACGGCAATATTCTTTCCTCGTAAAATTGAATTTGCCCCATTTTTGTTGTTGTTATATAAAATATGGAATTTCTTTCGAAGTACGCGCGCGCACACACACATTCTACTCATATTTGTAAGCATCTTGTGCGGCGCCATCAAAGTCAAACAACAGTGGCAACGGAATTTATAGCGTCATGTGTGTCCATCAACAGCCTCCCAACTCTTCACCCATAAAGAACAACAGAGTGAACATGTACAACTGCACACATGCATTCATACATACATACATACATGCACACATCCAAACGTACATATGTGCAATATAGGTATATGACCGTGCGCGTTTCATATAGGGTGTAATGTATTGTAATTTTATAATTTATATGCATTCCGCGTCTTTATTTCTAACACACACACTTATGAGTGCGTGCATATGCACATAACGCATAACTAAGTATATTCCATTTAACACATTTGCCATAAGTGATATTGCATTTTTATCAGCCATCGTTACAATGTAATTATTTTATCTCAAAACGATGGAAAGTTCAGAAGTTGCTCGCGTTACACGGTTCATATAAAGGAGTTACTAAATGATAAAGAAGGAGGAGGTTTAAATACTTTCTGCAGGGAAGCCGCAACCTAAATAAGACAATTTCATAATTCACAAGGCGAATGTGAACTAATTTAAAAGAAATTAGACTCTAGGCTCGTTTCAACTACTCAATTATTCAAACGAAAACAAAAAACTAAAGTAAAACTGCTTGAATCTACTTATATATAAATTCAAAATTTAATTAAAATAGAAAAATATTATTTTTCTTCTTGTTCTTCTTTATTATACGATTAAATCCGGTGCATCAACAATTTTATACAAGAAATACAATTAATTTGATTATAAATTAAAAATAAGTAAATAAGTATCAACTATCGATAGAGCTGAATGTCCAACAATCATTCCAGCGTGTAAGAGGGCATCCGGGTGGCCTCGTCGTCCTCGGTTTTCCCATCAATGCACATTTAGCCAACCTATTGTCAGGCATTCAAGATTTTTCCACTCCCTTCTTCGTCTTCAACTCCATCTGGCAATGCCTTGCGTGTCACATATGCCTCTAATCTCATCGTTTCGCATACGATCTCTGCGAGAATGTCCAATGACCTTTCCTTTTAAGCATTTAGAAATTCATGTCGCTGTTTACTTCGGTTGTTAATTCTTTCAATGATGTAATTGAATGCAGCAGGTTCTGCTACCTGCTTGATATTCTTTCCATATACTGAGCGGTTGTTTCAGCTCTTCGTCTTGGCTACCGAAATCTGCATGTTAATTCCAGAAGCAGCTTTCTCGAAGGCATACAACAACAGCTGAAGGTGGAATATGGAGCTGAAAAAAAAGTAAAAGAAAAAAACCATACGGTTTCAGTGGTAGTAAACCAGCGCTAGTTTCTAACTAATATTATTTCAGGAGAAATACTCAACCACTTTAACAGCAGCAATAGTATGGACCATAAGAAGAAAAAAATTCGTTATAAACAAGGATCTGGTTCGAGTGGCTCAGACTTGTTGACATTCTTAATTGATTCGTAGGTGCTACACTTCAAGTCTATTCACAGGATGGTCTTAGATTTTCAAATATTATGCCTCCATTTACTTATTTATTGTAAAGAGAATTTTTTATTATTATTTTTAGAGTTGTTAAGGGTGGCAATTATATATAAAATGAGAAAATACATAATGACTCCATTTTTATTTGGAAGTACATTAGATCCCACTAATGTTAGAATTTGAATTCGCCATATGTCCCCCACTAGCTCTTCTGACAATTTGCAATCTATTCGTCCAATTTTTAACCACTTTTCCGAGTAAATCGCGAAATCCGCACCAACCCATTAGACCACGACGGCCGAAATAATAATGGTTGATAATAACGTCGGCGAAATAATAACGGGTAAAATAGGGATTTTCTTTTTTTTCAGCAACACTAAAGGGCTTGGCTAAATAACTTTCAATGAATTTAATTGAATTTCATACCAATCGATTCATCTTTTATATGTATATTTATAATATTGTTTTATATTTAATATCTGAATCAAAAAGCAAGACAAAAACTAGTTTGATTATAGCACAGGACACAGTACAGGACTTATTGACCAGTTTTGACTATTTATTTGTTTCTGAGATAATTTTAATAATATTTTTGTGAAAATATATGTAGTTCATTATTCTACATATAAAAATATAAATCCAAATTTGAAATTTTGAAATTTTCTTGTCATTTTTTTATGTGAAAACAAGAATGATAGAAAAAAGATTGCGCCCATCAGAGAGTACGTGACGTCCCGTTTTTCCAAGTTGTGCAGTATTGCCAACTATTTGCTCTTCGCAATAAATATAGTGCTTTTTTATACCGAAAATGCGAAAATTTTGAAGTTTCGTGTTTGTTTCTTTTTTTTAATTTAAAGCTATCGAAACTTTAAGTTAAAAAAAAACTGTATTAATATATTATACAAAAGAAGGTTAAAAAAGCCCACTCTGAGAAGATTTTAGTGATAATGAAGAGTAGTTGGTTCTTATAAAATTTGATATTTTTAAAGTGTGAATATAATTTTTTGCTCCTTTTGAGGCTATGCAAAAATATTAAATTTCCCTCTCTCAACTCTTCTTAAGATTTAAAACATTTTTACTCATTTTAAAAGGCGTTTGAATTTACTGAATGCGGATTAAAACCATAGAGGTGTAATCGTTCCTCCCGGTCATCAATCCTTAGTGGGACATAGGGCATCAAGAGGTGTATTCTTTGTAAAAATAAGCCACAAAATACCAGAAAATACTTAAGAAACCATACTGACGTTTTTAAACAAAGAGTACCTTATCTAGTAACATAACCTCAAATATAGCAAATAAGTCGTTCTCTTAACAAAATAGTCTCGCTTAAGGGGGGAAGCTGGTCTAGAATTTTGAAAAAATCGAAAAAATTTTTTTTGTCTTAAAAGGTGCTTTAGGGTCTTAGAAATAATATACCAAATGAGGGATGCCAGCAAAAATGTCTAAATGACCAAATTTTTCATTCGACGGCAGTGCCTCGCAGGTATGCCCCGAACGCTACATACAACTTTAAACGCGTTTTTCTCGAAATCACTTT
Source organism: Anastrepha ludens (assembly GCF_028408465.1). Lineage (NCBI taxonomy): Eukaryota > Metazoa > Arthropoda > Insecta > Diptera > Tephritidae > Anastrepha > Anastrepha ludens. The sequence continues at coordinate 78,973,101 of NC_071502.1, forward strand.
TTTTAAACTGGCCGAAGACATAACTCGAACAAATCTTTACCGATTCTTACGAAATTTTGACAATACATTCGAAATGCCTTTCCCCGGAGACGTACGTAGGATTTTTTATTTATATTACATAGTTTTTTTTTTAATCAACAATTTTATGTCGTTCTTTATAGTGAAAATTGTAACTTTTTGTTCAAACGTGCACCATTTCGCGAAAAAACAAAATACCGAAAAAATCCTACGTACGTCTCTTTCTGTTGTTATATAGAAACTAAAAAAATTTTATTTTTTGATCCAGGACAAAAATTAAGGAGTTTACGTCTTCGGCAATGGACCCACTAGAAAAAAGGGCGCCTTGGGAGAACTGCTGGACAGCGGCCATTTTGAAATTAATTCAGACGAAAAATTTTGTATTTGTACCATGAAAGCTATATTATTAAACCTATTTCACAGATTTTCGATTGATTCCTTTGTTGAGTCAAAATAAATTCATAAAATATGCCCATTTTTTGCGCTCTAGACCAGCTTCCCCCCTTAACAAAAAAAACTGATAAATTAAATTGTACATTAGCATAACACATTTATTAAAAAAAAAACGCATATTTTAAAGACAATTTGTCACGCATATAAAGTTCTTTAAGTGATTTAATAAAAATTTGCTGTTTTATTTTGGGCATTTTAGTGCGTTTTTATTTCCAAAGCTAGGCAACACTGCAGTAGCGAGAGAGAGATTTGACTGCCGAAAGCAGAAGAACACCAACAACACCTGCAATCGCGGGCAATGCCACCAGATGTTAAAAAAAAGTAAAGCTAAATAAAACTGAGTGAATTATTTAAATCATTATTAAAAAATGTATATTTTACAAAATTATAAACATAACATTTTAATTAGAACAGGCTAGAAAAATGTCATGAAGAAAGAACTAAAACTCCGAGACTAAATAACAAACAAAATGCTAAGTCAAGTTACGAAAATGGTAATCTGGCCATACTGGAGCTAAAATCACGTAACTCGTTGTCAAATTCGCTGAGAGCAAAGTAACGGGACCACGATAGCCGTCATCTCATTATTCTTTCCATCATGATGTGACAAAAAGAACTCAGCCCAAAAATATTTATTACATTTTAACTGTTACCATTTGACTGGAAAAATTAAAGCCAACTTTACATTTTCTAAAATAAAATAAAGGTCAAAAAATAATTTTTTTCTCGGAACCTTTATCATAAAAGTCACAGCCGGTTGGATCCCTGCTTAAAAGGTTTTCCGGCCCGGAGCAATGGACGCTCAAATACACATAACTTCGTAAATTTTGCTCAAATAAACTATAAATTTCAACACAATATTAAGCATTAATTTTAAGAAATGTTTAAAATATAAATAAAAGTTAATTGCTTTAAGGTTAAATTTAGAGGTGCCTTACCATAACGCCATAATCTTCACCGTAACGTAATCTCCATCTGTTATTGGCGCCACCTTAAATTTAGCCTTTAAGGTGCATTAGATCTTTTGGTATATATGAATATATTAATCTCAAAGTCCGCGCTGAGAAAGGGTAGTGGGAGCAAATGCATCAGACATTTCTATGCATCATAAAAAATTCTAAGTTCTCTACTTATGTACTAGTCTCAAATTCAATTAAAAATCTTGAGTCATCTAAGTATAAGTCACTTTGTTGATCCGGAACAGTACATTCTGGCGCCTAAACACAGACTTCAGCAAATCGAATAAAATATGAACAATGGAGAAATGGGCTTTAATGGCTTCTAAACGCAATAGAATTCCTTGCTCTAATTGATGCCTTCCTACCAGTTTTAATGTACGTTTCCCAAGCTTTTATAGGCATATGTATACATTAGGGCGGGTCAATTTAAAAATCGCTCATTACTCTGTGAAAGTCATATTCTAGGGATCAAAATAAGAAACTTTGCCGAAGGAACCATACCTCTAAAACGAATTCTGATGTCCCCCAATTTAAAAATATCACAATTTTTGGCCTTTAAATGAAAAAATCAGCTAAATGGCTATGTTTTTTCTTTATTTTTATTTATTTATAATAATATTTATTATTTATTTATAATAATATCTATTTTTTTCTCTTAAGAAATTTATTTAGTCAGAACATATGTAAATGAAAAAATTAATTTAAGTGAGTTATAGAAAAGAAACTAAAAAGTTCGACCCAAATTGGGGGGACATCAGAATTCGTTTTAGAGGTATGGTTCCTATGGCAAAGTTTCTTATTTTGATCCGTAGAATATGATTTTCACAGAGCAATGGGCGATTTTTTTGCCTCCCCACAAATCGACCCGGCCTAATACACACTTATACACTGAGAGTGTAAAAGAGTAAATTCAACAATTGTTGGTGCGTTCACTTCTTGTATACCCGTTTTTCCCCCTGTTTCACATGCCTTACTTACTTATGTATATACCTATATATCACCTAGACTCCTATTTGTTTTCTCTTGTTTTATAGCCCTATTTACCTCTATATTCCCCTAAGCTTTTATTTACTTATTCTGCGTTCCATAGATAAATCCTATTTGTCCTTACAATGTTGCAAAGACTTATCACTTCTCGTTGCTGCGGACTAGCAATTCTCTGCCATACACATATACACACACGTATATACATATATGAAAGTTTTATTTCCAGAATTTATTATCAATTTGATTTTTTTCATACATATTAAATTTTTATTTCATTCATCAAATCCATCTTCATCTGCTTTATTCGCCTCAAACGAATTAACTTGGCTTTGATTTGTCTATATCTTCCTTTTCCTTTCTAGTGAATGTCTAGCAACATATAAGCAAACGATCTAATACACATCTGCTACCATTTTTAGACGTAAACAATCATCCAAAACTCCCACGGTCATTTCCGCTCGTCAACTTCGACAATTCGTCCGTTCGTTTTATCCTCAGGCACTGCGATTACTTCCGTTGCCATCTGCTTTGGCCTCGTTCGCTACTTACCCCGTTACTAGTTTTTCGTCTTTGGCCCATCTTTTTCTTTTCTCATGTTAACATGCCACAGGCATTTTTCACATAAAAGGCTGTTTCGTTGCAAAAACCGGAACGACAGCTATACTTGCAGCAGCATCGATAGCCGCAATACAAACACAAATCAATGACAATTGGAATGCGCGCACAAGAAATTTATGCAGGCCTCACTCACCCTCACCGAGCTCGAATTCCTATAGAGCAACAATAATGGAAACCAATAGTGATAGCAAATATAAAATAAAAGTATTATGAGAAAATTGGAAAAAATTGGCAACTCATGAAGTTGGCGCGAAAAAATTCGAAACATGTAGAAAGGCATTAAAAATAATTGCAATGCCGGAATTGCCACAATGCGAAGGAGAATCTGGCAGCGAAAGCTTTAACAGCAAGGAAGACTGCACACATTCGTATACTACCACCACATATTCTTATATGCGACAGCTGTAGACATGGGCGCTTGAGCGTCGCATATCGATTAGTAAACTGTAGGTTGAGGTTACGAACCTTTTCACGGATATATATAAAGCGAAATTATTTAACCTGTCATCCAGCGGCGAGCAATGGTGGAATGAATCCGCATGCATTTCTGTCATGAAAAAAATTCTCATAAAAATCATCTACCAATTTAGGGGCTATGTTAAATTTAATCAGCTCGGCCCAAAACTGTTGGTGTATGCATCGCAATATTCTACAATTTTTCGTGTTTATGTAGTGAAAGAGTTAAAATCCAATCCAAGCTTGGACGCAATTGCATTGTGATTTATAGAAATGTGTTGCCAGAATTGCTTTGGTACATTCCATTGGGATTTCTTTACTCGAACTTGATTAAATGGAAGCGTTATTCGTTATCCGAATCGCAAAAAATTAAAAAAAGGTTATATTATTTCACATACTCCACGTCTGCATTCCATAATTCCAAACTCCATATTTTAGGCTTGCAAAGTTTAAAGTTTTATTGGGAAAAATGGTTAATCGTGAAAAGCGGTTCACAACTTTATTCCCTCTCTTTTGTATCATATCTGCTTCTACTTCAAACAGGGGGAAGTAAAAAGAATGTCTAGGTAAAACGGGCAGCGATAACGTCATCTCTAGTGTCCAGTATTATAGCCGTTTTCCCCTCAAGACTCGACACAACTCGACTGAAATGAGTTGCTTGTGTTCGGTAGTAAACCCTTATGATAGGTGTACTAGGCTTCAACAGCTTCCTCAAGCTCCAAACTGAACCAAACTCACAGCAATGAGTATTTGGCCAGTGCTTACTCCTGTTTCTTTTTTTTTTTTTTTTGCTGATAATCCATCGTAACAGAGCTAATATAATTTTCATCTCTTCTCATTTTAGTGATCGACGTCTTTAGATTTTAATTCGCATAATTGTATGTTTTTGGATATTTTGCATGGCTCTTAAAGAAAATCTTCAGTTATGCCACTAGTTCTGAGTTTTCAAACCTTTCTTGCTCCTTGTCTTTCACATCGTAATCAACCCTACAGTTGGGTTAAAACGAATGGAAAAGAAAAAACTTCCCATGAGTTAGGCGTGTTGGGTTTAAAGTTCGATAGTTACGTGAACCAAAAGCATATAGGAAGGAGAGAAATTCACAGATGGATTTATTTACAGATATTTAAGCTGGTCATAGGGCATTTGTGAAACATATTGCACCGGCCCAACCTATAGCTAACCTATGGCTTTCTATTGAGCCATCTAATCTAAAACATAGGAAACAAACACCCCGCGTAATATTGCTTTTTAAAGTAAGTTAGGTCAGGTTCTAGCGATTATCCACTATGGGGCACACTCAAATTCATAACTCAATGTGATGTCGTATAGAGAACTTGTACTTATCCCTTCTAAAGCCAATATAAATCATTCAGAAACTTTGGAAAGTCCCTGATTTCCGCTGAGCTGAGATCTTCTAACTAATTGAAAAATGGTCTAACTAAAATGCGCAGAACGTGCAAAATCATCTCTTCCTCATTCTATCCATGCCTATCCTCTGGGGCACTAATCGGAAATCAGTGTGCTTACACTAAGCTTATTTTGGCTTAGCAGAGATTCTTTGTGTTAAGCATTAAGAGCCGGCCACAATTGTCAGACGATTCTGCAGTTGGGTTCTTTACGCCATCTTTCATTTGCTGTTCTTGGAAGTTTCCCAAAAATAAGTAGCTTGCAAGACATACAGTCACTCACACATTATTTAATGCATGCAATATTTTATTTATTTCTCTCAACATAAAATACAAAAAAGTGTCCTCTCATTTCATTGTATGAAAAAACAAAACAAAAATACAGAGATTCACGCCACAACTGAAATGATGCAACTTAAAAAACAGCAACTATTTATTTGCACTTTTGAAAATTTTAAGGTATTTAGTACTTTGTTGGGTGTTCTTTACCGTCAATTGCAGCTTCCAATCTACGTGGCATGAAGTAAACCCATTTTTTGTGTATTCTAGACTAATTTGGGTCCACTCCTCAAGTAACACCTTTTTTCTTGACCTTTTCTTTGTTATGGATGTCTTACATACCAGGTTGTTCAATAACTTTTGTGATTCGATAAAAGAGGGAGTTGCTACTAGCCTAAATTATTATTATTTTTTTCCATCTTCTTATGAACGTAATTGAAGTTTCATTTCAATCTATCAATTCATTCCTCGTTTACAAACCATTTAGTATTGACGTGTCGCAGTATTTTCTACAATGGAAAAACTGAAGTATCGTTCAGAGTTCGAATTTTTATTTTTAAAACGTTTCAAAACAAAGGAAATTTATGACCGAATGTTAAAAGTGTATAAGGAAATGTGGTCGTACAAGCCATAAAGTCGATCCACGTCAGGGGCGTCCAAAAACAGCAACAGAACCAGAAGTCGTAGGAGACCCTATTGGAAAATAGTTGAGTGACTGAAAGAGGTTTAGTAGCATTCCTAGGCATCTCATTGGGAAGTGTAAGCAATATTTCGACTGAAATATTGGCTTTTGCAAAGCTCTCTGCACGGTAGATGCCGCATTCGCTAACAATGAAGCAAAAACATATTTGAATGCGGCTTTCTCAGCAACATTTAGAGGGTTTCCGAAAGAATAAAGTAGATTTTGTGCGTCGATTCATAGCAATGGATTCTGTCCCCATGATCTTAAATCAAAACAAATGGCTAAAGAGTACTGTGAACCTGATTCTTCGACTTCGAAACGAGTTCGTGTCCAGGAATCGGCCAAGAAAGTGTTACCATCAGGTTTTGGGATACGAAATGAATTTTATTTGTGGTTTACTTGCAAACTGGTAAAATATATTAATAAGTTCTGAATGTTATTGTAATATTTCAGGTGTAGGAAAAACTTCGTGAAAAAGTACCCAAAAGAGAAAAAACTATTTTTCATCAGGACAATGCGCCGAGTCACAAAAGCATTTTGAAATGGCTAAAATCCATGCATATTTTGCAGGCCTTCCAGATGCTCACTTCGTAGATGGAATTCAAAATTGAAATCTCGTTGGAACAAGTGTATTGATGATCAGGGAGACAATACTCAATAATAGTAACACATAGGCTGAAAAGTCCCAGGCTTAACACATAGATGGCATTCGTTTTAGTGCATTCACCTCTATTTCTGTTAGTGCGTATCTTAAGAAAGCAGCTGTTAAAATTTCATGATATTCTATTTATTAGTTCGCGAGTTATTGTGTTATTTCCAAAGCAATGGATCAAAAAGAATTTCGTGTTTTTATTTTACACTGCTTCTTAATGGGAAAAAATACCGTTCAAGCCAAGCAATGGCTGGGAACACTGCTCTAGCAGAAACTACAATATGTTATGTGTTCTTCTTTTCGAACCGCCAAACTTATTGAACAACCCAGTATGTCTTTACAAGCTATCACAAATTTTGTTTTTTCCATTTCATGCTTTTTATAGCAAAAGAATTGAAAGTGTTTAAAAAATGTTTCTGAAACACTGTTTATCTCATTTTAAATTGGAATTACCTCTTCCACCATATATTTTATGGTCTAAGGTTATTTGCAAACTCTCCAAAGTAGAAGAATACTCTCGTCGGTTACAATTATCTGTGATACCCTTAATAGTAGCATTGATTGTCCTCTATTGTTGAAATTTATAAAATTTTGTGTCACTAGAAAAAATCCCCGGCGGCATTATATATTTTCTGTTGATATTTTTAAATTCCATTATGACTTGAATCAACCTATAAATAGATATTTAATTGACTGTAATAAAATAGTAATAGACGTACTGTTTTTGTTTCAGCAACTTTTGTTTGAAAAACTCTATTGTTTTCTTATTTTAAGTAATAATTAATTTTACTCAATAAGTGTCCTAAATATGGCTCTTTTATACACACAAGGGTTGCCTTGTATACTTTTTCCGACACATAATGAAACCAGGGTAAAATAATAATGAAAATGGCTACATTGTAAATTTATTCAAAATATTCTCCTTGGAAATCAATACACTTCTGCATTCGCTTCAACCGACTTTCAAAGCGCTTTTGCCACTCAGAAGTGGATGCCTCCAAAACGAGCTGTTTAAAGAACTTATACAGCTTCTTCTGGCGTTAAAAAACGTTAATCTAGCATTTTATTTTTGATGTTTGGAAACAAAGAAATCATTCTGCGCCAAATCAGAGCTGTAAGGCGAATTATTCGATCTTTCGAATGGTTCAGAACTCTCGCATTGGCTTGGCGAGAGATGACTCATCTTTGGCGGTTAGTTTTCTTTAGTTCTCTGAAAACTTCTGGCAAAATAAATTCCATAGTCACAATTCCCATAATCATATTCTGGTAAAAGCCCACCATTTACAAGAATTTGAGACGGATTTTGAAGAGAAGAGAGAGGAAGGGGTGTAGATGCAGATTTTGAGCACGTGTAAAGATAGTTTGGCAAATGCTGACAAGACGCTTGCGTGTCAACGTGTTTGTTATTATTGCTTTTCTACGTTTATATTACCCCACACTTCTGGGCGGCATATAAAGTAAAAAGTTATATGTACATATATAATTATTGAAATATTATGGTAAGCGGAAGAAGTACAAAATATACGATGTGATTCCACCATTTAGAGCAATAGAATGGAGCCAAGTCTACTAAGATTCACAATACGGCGTTATCAAAGTATACTAAAAGCAATAATTCCATATGCGGGCGCCTGATGGCTCAGAAGTGCTCAATTTGTTTTTGTTTTTGCATGTACGCAAGTAAGCTCTAATGGTGTTCCTTATTTTGTTTATTGAACTGCGGCACGCACAGCCCAAAAGCTGCTGTGGGACGCTTGGCTGCTTTAAGAAAGTTCACTGGCAATACCGAAAATCCACCCTTCCACCTCATTGAGTCTTCCATAAGCCAAGAAAAGGCTGCACATGCCCACCCATACATCCATATACTACACCCAAGTACATACATATATTTATATGAGCGACGTCAGCACATACGCTTGCTTTAATATGCTAATTTGTAGTCGCTGCGACTACCTACACACAAATAAACATACAAATAGAGAGAAGCGCATATTTACTTCCAATTGCATGAGCAGCAAAATATTCTGTCTGCTGCTTCCAGCATAGCCAAATATTTTCTTAACCTCTGTGTGGCATCATGCACTCTGCCTTCACGTCTTCGCTCTCCCTAAAGCTCTTCAACGACATATACTCTTACGAGCATAATACGAGTGTCGTACATTTGGTAGCTCAGCATACTCGTAAAGTGGGATTTGTGCGCTCAGCCCCGTTGCTTTTACTGTTGCTATTTTTTACTTTTATTTTTTTTTTTTTACTTCTATTTTTTTATTTTCTTCTTGTTTTTTTTCACGTTCATTGTGTTCGTCTCCTCCGCTCCCTGGGAAGCCACATTTAGGATTCATTTCGGGCGCTTCTCATATTCGTTGCCGCTGCTGGGTAAATTGGACGCGTAGAAACCTTTTCAAATAAACACAATTTTTTTTCGTTAAAAGCAACAAATGCATGGAACGTGCAACGCATACGAAGAGATAATTCCTCCCACCTACTGAGACCTGTTAGATGCCTTTCATGGCTACGAGCTAAAAGGATATTCGAAAGGATGTAGCTCTGGCACCGTTATTTCGTTCTGCTGAATTTTCCTCAAAATTTCTGATTTACCATGTAATTGCGCTGTCAACATATGTGGCAATTTTCCTAAAAAACATTATACAATAGCACAATAAATAGGGAAATGTATAAGATTGTGGACTTGAAACTTAAAATAAACCGATGTGAAAAGCGAAGGAAAAGCGGCGATGAACAGATGAACTGAATAGGTAGTTTTAAAGTAAAAAATAGCACAGCTTGTGAAGCTAGTAAATTAACAACAAGCAAACCATGTATGTATGTATGTAAACATACAAATTATGTTCCAAAATATGTGAGATGTTTTAAAAATACAAAGGGGTGTCGAAAAGTTTGCGTAATGGAGGAGGAAGTTTGCGTTGGAGAGGAGAGATGCGATTTTGTATACGTAGCACTACTTAGGCGCACGACGTAGCCGAGTGGGTTGGTGAATGTTCAAAACCCAGTGTGGGCGTGAAATACTAAGAGATAGAAGAAATATTTTTTATCACTGATCGCCTCTCGCCAGGCTGCTAAGTGTATTTCTGCTATGAAAAATCTCCTAAAAAAAAGCATCTGCCTCTCGGAGGTGGTATAAAACTTCGGTCCCTCGGGTGGTCACAATGTATTAGTGTATATACTCAACGGTCCAATACTACAATCAGACAACAAAAATCCAGTGCAATCGGTTCATTAGGTTGTATCAAATGGGCAGATAAACAAGTCAACCGGAGAGAAAACATGAACTATAGAGAAGCTTGAATTTTTTGTCTTGATCGAGTACCTCACTAAACAAGAAAAATACTACGGATCATTTATCTTTATTGGAAAAATCTTAATACAGAGTGAAGCTATCACAGTGATAAATTATTATTTCTTATTTTTTACATTTAACAAAACTATAAAATAAAATAATATATAAAACATTAGATATATTATTGGATAATTGTATCTGCTTCGTGCTGCATCTATCAACTGTCCAATAGTCCTTAATCCGCATAATATGACCAAACAACTTTGCCTGTCCACGATATTTTCATCATCCGCCGATAGCACCACATCTCAAACGCATCCAATTTATTCAAACTCGTAACCTTTAGTTTCCATGCCTCCACACCGTACAAGAAAATATACCAAACGTAGCATTTAAAGTACCGAAGACGTGATTTCATGTTCAACCCGTAGTTCACGTAATTTGTGTTCACAGGTCATTACAGAAAACACAGCAAGAAAAATTATTTCATCTATTCAAGTCAACTGAAGATGATCTACGCTTAAGTAGGCAACGTCCTCAATCATTCCTGAGAAATTCGAAAAAACTTGTTCTGGAAGAAGAATATATGAAAAAGAAACAAATTGCGAAAATGATTGGAGAATCATCTGCGACGATTTTACTATCGTCCAATGTACCAATGGGTACCAACGAGTTTTCGAATCTGAAATGTGTAAACATTTTACTTGAGTACAAGTAAAGACTATTTTTTTAATCAACTTTACCACCTATTCAGCATATTTTGTCAATAACTTCACTGGAAATCATTTTTCTAAAAAATGTAAGCACCATTTGTTGTGAAAGAAATTTAACAGGTGACATATAGAGATATTTGCAATTAAGAAATAGGTACTGGACAAAGTAACGTAGTTTAAATTAAACAAAAAAAGATTTAACTCTCGTCACCTGTTGGTGACACTAGGAAATAAAGGGTTAATCGCAGCAGGAGGCAATGCAGTGGTCATGTGGTCACAATAGCTGGAAAGTAAAGTTATATGCAATTAATGGAATTACATGTCAAAATTGTCAAAAATAACTCTTCATTAACAAAAAATATTAATTCAAAGTTTTTCCCCCCAAATGAAATACCATTATATGTGCATTTAACTACATGCATATTTTTCTGTTGGGTCTTTTTAACCCACGATTGGTTCTGTAATTTTTCTTAATAATATCGGGTATTTTTTAAGAGTTTAAAAACTTAAAATGATAATACAAAACAGAAATATTGTTGGAATAACCTTTTTTTTATTATAATTTGGTAGATAATTTCATGGCATTTATTTTTTGAATATGATATACGTCATATGTCCGCCGTGACTACGAGTTACATGATTCATTCGATCAGCCCAATTTTTAACTACTTTTTCCAATAAATCTGGCCACATGGCGTTTAGGGTGGCTTGAATATTACAACAAATCTATTGCTAAGCGCGCTGTATGGCAATTTCGCCGTATTGTTAGAACCAAATGACGTATGTATAGGTATGTTTAGCTGATTAATATTTGTAAACGAAAATAGCGATAGCGCTCATCGTTCACTTTAACACCTCCTTCCCTAACAACTCCTTCCTCATTTCGAAAGTAATAAAAACAGATGAAGCACTGAGCTCTATGAACTTCATAACAAATTTATTATTATTTTTTTTTTTTTTTAAGGTAAATTTCCTCAATTCGGAAGTTTTGTTCTAGCATTAAATGAGTCATGATGACTTGCCAAATCTTATAAAAAGGGTGGTTAAATTTTAACGGCCGATGTTGAATGTGAACCAGACCTGAAGGTCAAGTTTTTTTCTGCATTTTATTTGACATTTTTCAATTTCAGACCAATTCAATTTGAACTATGGAAAGATACATAATCGAGCAATGCGTTAAAGTTATTCAGGCTTATTATGAAAACGGGCGTTCAAATCAAAGTGCATATCGCGCACTTCATCTTCAGTGATGAGACACAATTTCACCTCATTGAATTCGTCCATAAGCAGAATCGCCACATTTGGCCGAATGATAATCCAAGAGTGATTGCCGAAAAACCAATGCACCCACAAAGAGTGACTGTTTGGTGCGGTTTATGGGCCGGCGACTTCATTGGGCCGTATTTTTTCCAAAATAAGACCGGTCAGGCAGTTACTGTGAATAGTGTTCGCTATCGTGAGATGATAACGAACTTTTTATGGCCCGAATTGGAAAATATGGATGTGGACGATATGTGGTTTCAACAAGACGGTGCCACTTGTCACACAGCTAACGAAACAATGGCTCTTTTGCGCGAAAAATTTGATGGCCGAATAATCTCACGTTGAAGCGATGTCAATTGGCCGCCAAGATCATGTGATTTGACACCGTTGGACTTCTCTCTTTGGGGTTATTTGAAAGAAAAGGTGTACGTCGATAAGCCAGCAACAATTCAAGAGCTAAAGGATGAAATAATTCGGCACATTAAAGGCATAGAACCTCAATTATGCCTCAGCATCATCGAAAGTTGGGACCATCGGATGGAGGTGTGCCGCCGAGGCCGCGGCAGCCATTTTGTTCCATCCGTAATTGAGCCATACCAATATTATCATAATAAAGAGAAATAACAATAATTTCCTAAAAAAATTGTATTTGATTCAAAATCAACACCGGCCTTTAGAACTTAACCACCTTTTATATATATGTATATAATTGACGCGCACACCCTTTTTGGGTGTTTGACCGAGCTCCTCCTCTTATTTGTGGTGTGCGTCTTGATGTTGTTCCACAAATGGAGGGGCCTACAGTTTCAAGCCGACTCCGAATGGCAAATATTTTTATGAGGAGCTTTTTCATGGCAGAAATACACTCGGAGGTTTGCCATTGTCTGCCGAGGGGCGACCGCTATTAGAAAAATGTTTTTCTTAATTTCGAAGATTCGAACCAACGTTCTCTCTGTGAATTCCGAATGGTAATCACGCACCAACCCATTCGGCTATGGCGGCCGCCCAAATCTTACTGAACAGAAATATAAACACAGTTTGCCATTCTTAGCTGTCAAACCATAGTTATCGATATCGATAGTTCTGATGCAGCTAAACAAGTAACCAATAAGAAGTTCGATGCTTATTTATGTGCCTATGAAGCATGATATCGAAGCAAACACAAATACTATCATTCATCTGTCATTGACTGTCGTGAATTATTACAGAACGAAAGAGAAAGTCGTATCTTAGAGTCAAAAATAGTGAAACGCCCCTTTTGAGAGTTTTTTCTCCCGGATTACCAAAGTGAATATTAGTGTTTTTTATCATAGTTTGGCAGTGGCACCTCTTTACCGCTGGAAATCTGGACAGAACTTCGATATCATATCTTCGTTTTACGCTTGAGCAACTTTGGAAAATATTGCAAATTTATTTCAACATCATTTTTTCTGACGAAACACACTTATTTTAACAACCAAAACTGCCTCATCTGGGGCCAAAGCATCCGCAAAGTGACAGTGTGGTGCAGCTTTTGGAGTGGAGGCATTATGGGCCAAAAATCCTGCCAAAAATATCATTTCGGTCAACAGTGAACGCTACTGAGTCATGATAAACGATTTTTGTGATCAAAAATTTAAGACCTGAACTTAGACAAGCCTTGGTTTGAGCAGGATGGTGTGGCAGCCAGACAGCCCGCGCAACAATTGATATTTTGTGCGAAAATCCCGGTAATCGTGTTAGCAGCAGTCTCGGAGCCAGGCGATGTCAGTTGGACACCTCGATGCTGCGATTTTCCGCCGTTAAACTTTTGTGAGAGGTGCTACGAAAAACTGTTGTTTTGCGAACAATTCTTAAAAGATGCAGGCCCGCAAGGTGGTTATCAAGTAAGCCATTCGTGAGATAGAGCTAGAAACCGTGACGGAAGGTTTTGGAAAATTAGGTTGAAAAACTGCGCTACCACAAAGTCATCCAAGATAACCACATGAATGGAATTGTATTCCGTAAATAATGGCAATATTTGCTCTTTCGAATAAACTAATAATATATCGAGAAAAATTTACTTATAAGCATTTTTTCGAACTTTTAAACCGCTTTATGGGTCAGATTGAACAAATCTACTTTTTACAACTAACTCAAACATTTATCTTAACTACTTTTTTTGGAGCTTTCAGCAGCATTTGTGAAATATCAATCATTTAGATTAGTTCTTTCCCGAATAATTGTTAAATAAAATCTAAAACAATATTCAATATTATTTTTATAAAGTAAGTGGAATTTTTAAAAACAAAAGGTATGAGATTGAAAGGATGCTTAGTCCTTTTCCAATTTCAAAGTAGTAATTTCAATGTAGTAATATTGGTGATCTCAGAGAAAAAGTTTCTCTGATTCATTTCTTCTTCTTAATTGGCGCTATAACCGCTTACGCGATTTTGGCCGAGTTTAGCAAAGCGCGCCAGTCGTTTCTCTCTCGTGCTAACCGGCGCCAATTGGACACACCAAGTGAAGCCAAGTCCTTCTCCACCTGATCTTTCCAACGCAGAGGAGGCCGCCCCCTTCCTCTGCTACCACCAGCTGGTACCGCATCGAATACTTTCAAAGCCGGAGCGTTTGTATCCATTCGAACGACATGACCCAGCCAACGTAGCCGCTGGATCTTTATTCGCTGCGCTATGTCTATGTCGTCGTAAAGCTCATACAGCTCATCGTTCCATCGTCTGCGATATTCGCCATTGCCAACGTGCAAAGGTCCAAAAATCTTACGCAGAATCTTTCTCTCGAACACTCCAAGCGTCGCTTCATCGGATGTTGTCATCGTCCACGCTTCTGCGCCATACGTTAGGACGGGCATGATGAGAGTCTTGTAGAGTGTTAGTTTTGTTCGTCGAGAGAGGACTTTACTGCTCAGTTGCCTACTTAGTCCAAAGTAGCACTTGTTGGCAAGAGAGATTCTACGTTGAATTTCAAGGCTGACATTGTTATCGGTGTTAATGCTGGTTCCTAAATAGACGAAGTCTTTTACAACCTCGAAATTATAACTGTCTACAGTGACGTGGGTGCCGATACGCGAGTGCGCCGACTGTTTGTTTGAAGACAGGAGGTACTTCGTTTTGTCCTCGTTCACCACCAGACCCATTCGCTTTGCCTCTTTGTCCAGTTTGGAGAAGGCAGAACTAACAGCGCGGTTGTTAAGGCCGATGATGTCAATATCATCGGCATACGCCAACAATTGTACGCTCTTATAAAAAATTGTGCCTGAGCGATTAAGTTCTGCGGCTCGTACGATGCTCTCCAACATCAGGTTAAAGAAGTCACACGACAGCGAGTCACCCTGTCTGAAACCTCGTTTGGTATCAAACGGCTCGGAGAGGTCCTTCCCAATTCTGACGGCGCTGCTGGTGTTGAGCAACGTCATCTTACATAGCCGTATTAGTTTTGCGGGGATACCCAATTCAGACATCGCGGCATACAGGTAACTCCTTTCCGTACTGTCGAATGCAGCTTTGAAGTCGACGAAAAGATGGTGTGTGTCGATTCTCCTTTCATGGGTCTTTTCCAAGATTTGGCGTATTGAGAATATTTGGTCGATGGTAGACCTTCCAGGTCTAAAGCCACACTGATAAGGCCCAATCAGTTGGTTGACGGTGGGCTTCAGCCTTTCACACAATACGCTCGCTAGAACCTTATAGGCGATATTTAGAGCACTAATCCCGCGGTAATTGGCACAAATTGCAGGATCGCCCTTCTTATGGATTGGGCAGAGTACACTTAAATTCCAATCGGCAGGCATGCTTTCATCCGACCATATTTTGCATAGAAGCTGATGCATGCACCTTACCAGCTCCTCGCCGCCATGTTTGAATAGCTCACCCGGCAGTCCGTCGGCGCCCGCGGCTTTGTTGTTCTTTAGCCGCGTTATCGCTATTCTCACCTCGTCATGATTGGGCAGCGGAACGACAATTCCGTCGTCAACGATTGGGGTATCGGGATCTTCACTTTCTCGGTGACATGCGCAGCTGTCACTGTTTAATAAGTTCGAGAAGTGTTCCCTCCATAATTTAAGATTGCTCTGTACGTCAGTCACCAGTTCGCCGTCTTTGTTCTTACAGGAAAACGCCCCGGTCTTAAAACCTTCTGTAAGCCGCCGAACTTTCTGGTAGAATTTTCGGGCGTTGTTCCTGTTGGCCAGCATCTCAAGCTCTTCACACTCACGTATTTCGGCCTCTCGTTTCTTCTTTCGGATAATACGTCTCTCTTCCTTTTTCAGCTCTCTGTAGCGATCCCACATGGCTCGCGTTGCGCCCGATCGCAGCGTGGCTCTATAGGCGGCATCCTTTCTTTCTGCGGCAGCATGACATTCCTCGTCGTACCAATTGTTTTTTCGGGCTCGCCGGAATCCGATTTCTTCTTCGGCGGCGGTACGTAGAGAACGAGAAATGTTGCTCCATTGTTCGTGGATGCCGGTTTGTTGGGCAGTACTCTCTGAGAGCAGGAGTGAGAGTCGAGTGGCGAATCTTCTGGCTGTCTGTTGTGATTGCAGCTTTTCGATGTCGAACATTCTTTGCGTAGGTAGATGCACGTTTTTTGCTGCACAGAGGCGTGTGCGCAGTTTGGCCGCAACAAGGTAGTGATCCGAGTCGATGTTGGCTCCTCGGATCGTACGTACATCTAATACACTAGAAGCGTGTCTTCCATCTATCACAACATGATCGATCTGGTTTCGTGTTTTTCGATCAGGAGACAGCCAGGTGGCTTGGTGAATCTTCTTATGCTGGAATCTGGTGCTGCAGACTACCATGTTTCGGGCCCCGGCGAAGTCGATCAGCCTCTGTCCGTTACCGGATGTTTCGTTGTGCAGGTTGAATTTTCCGACTGTGGGACCAAAAATTCCCTCCTTGCCCACCCTGGCGTTGAAGTCGCCAAGCACGATTTTTATGTCGTGGCGAGGGCAGCGCTCATAGGAGCGTTCCAGGCGCTCATAGAAAGAATCTTTGGTCGCATCATCCTTCTCTTCCGTCGGGGCGTGGGCGCAAATTAGCGATATGTTAAAAAAACGGGCTTTGATGCGGATTGTTGCGAGACGCTCGTCCACCGGAGTGAACGACAGTACTTGGCGACGAAGTCTCTCTCCCACAACAAATCCGACACCGAATTTGCGCTCCTTTACATGGCAGCTGTAGTAGACGTCGCAAGGTCCTATGGTTTTCTTACCTTGCCCCGTCCATCGCATCTCTTGGATGGCAGTGATGTCAGCCTTTACTCTCACGAGGACATCAACCAGCCGGGCAGAGGCACCTTCCCCATTAAGGGACCGGACATTCCAGGTGCATGCCCTCAAATCATATTCCTTATTTCGTTTGCAGGGGTAGTCATCAGCATAGGGAGGTCTCATCCGAGGCTTTTTCAAACTTTTCATTGGGGGGGGATTTTTAAGTGGCGGGTCCCAAACCCAACGCACAACCAGCTATCCTGGAATGTTTCGCCTTCTCGCGTTAGCTCACTCCCGAACGGGTGTTCGGAAGCTACCCAGAGGATACGTGGGCTAATCCCGGCCGTTGTGAGCTGCTTGAACCATATGCAGAAGAATCGTCCTTTCCATTCCCAAGTGAATGGCGATCAGTAACTTTCCCCACTTGCGTGGACTTCTACACATGGAACCATCCTCCCTCTGATTCATTTCGCTCACTAGAAATATTCGTTTACTATGCAAAACATTACTTGTAAGTAAATGCACGCATAAGCGAATCTGCATATGTCTGTCCTTTTCCAACTCGGCTAGAAACATTTGTATGTTCATCCTTTTCATAGCACCCTTCAAAGTAATACGGCTCAGATATAATATACATACTTGCGCTAGCCATTTTTCGAATCCTCGAAGCTTTTGATATTACGATATTTTTTTAGATCGAAGAGAAGATTGAATAACTTTTATATTGTCTACAGACAAGCCAAAGTAGCTGATAGTTTCTACAAATTCTGACCCCAGCGTGTGTGTATTGAAATTTAAAAAGCCACATTTTGAACAAAGCTTATATAAACATCCATATGCACTTATGTATAAAGACACATATTATATTCACATATACGAGTACATGAAAACGTATGAGCCCCTAAGCGGGCACAGTAAGCAGCGATGCAAAATATGCAAATACATACTCGTATAAGTAAATACTTATATCCAAATGATCCTGCGCGTATTTACCACGTCGCGGTGTTTAAACACCTAAAGGGACTGCCTTTGCTTTATAGTCGGCTTGCATGTCGCCAGCATTTCACATAAATCAAGTCGATGAAACCGAAATTGAAACAGGCTATGCATATGCGCTCAAAGGTACATTCCCCGCTTTTTACATTTTCTATTCTACACACACATATACATACAAGTACATATATGTAAATTTATATAATAAATAGAGAAGATAAGGGAGATGTGCACGTACGTTTTTAATATTGTTACTTTATTCCTCATGCTGATGTGACTACTGCAACAATTTCAACTAAGGAAGGAATACAATACGTCGAAATATTTCAAAATTTGCTTCACGTTGTCACGGGAAGTCAAGCAAAAGACCTCGTCCTCTCTTGGGAATTCATGCTAATGCGCGCCTATAACAACTTTCTTCATCACCACCGATTATGCTAATTAACTTCCAAAAAATATACAGTGTTTTTCAAAGGAGAATGCACATGTGACCATCCATAACTTGTATGAACTTCATTTTACTTTTACAAGTAGGTGCTTGGTTTGCGAAGTTCGCTTCTAATTGATAAAGTTAATTGAATGTATGAACCTCTCATAAATACGAGAGACTTTTGTTCCAACCTCCCTACACTTTAGTTTTAACATCTGTCTGTCTCGTGTCTTAACTTTGTTTCACTTTCCCATGTGGGCACTTGCTGTCTCAACATTTCATTTTCGAAATTTCACCAAGCAAATCAGTTTGCTGAGTTCGTTAAGTTGGCATGCAAAGCCGACAAGGTGAGTTATCAAACTACAGTTGCTGTTAAGACAGCTATGTTAAGATTTTAGGTAAAGCGGAAATGTACTACAGTGGAGATGTGTGGCATTCAATGGGTGTTTCTGTTATAACACTGCTTTTTTAACATAATCCTTGGAAGATGTGGATGTGGAAAAACAAACGAGAAAATCTCGAAGGGGGAGAACTCCTTTAATTCGGCATTCTGAAAAAACTTGCATCCACATATATTTTGGTTGTTTGTAACAGAATCAAGGTCGATGTAAACTCGCAATAAAACAAACCATCTACCGTTCGGAGGTGGCATGAAACTGTAGGTCTCTCCATTTGTGGAAAAACATCAACAAATTGCAGAAGCAACTCGGCCAAACATGCGACGAAGAATGTAAGCGAAAGTTATATTTATGTACTTACATATAAGTACGATTTTAAATAAATTTACTTTATTAAAACAAAGGTCACTAATAGAGATAAAACAATTAATTTCGACATTAACAAAAAAACAAATCCCCTCTCCTTCTTCTTAATTGGCGCGATAACCGCTTACGGCCGAGTTTAAGTCGTTTCTTTCTCGTGCTAACCGGCGCCAATTGGACACACCAAGTGAAGCCAAGTCCTTTTCTACATGATCTTTCCAACGCAGAGGGGGCCTTCCTCTTCCTCTGCTACCACCAGCTGGTACCGGATCGAATACGTTTGTATCCATTCGGACGACATGACCCAGCTAACGTAGTCGCTGGATCTTTATTCGCTGCGCTATGTCTATGAGGATATGACCTCATCTCGGGGAAAATTTTAAAGCATATGCCCGACAGAGCAATAATTTATCTTATGAACGTTTTCAACGCTGCTATATAGTTCAAATTCTTCCGAAAGACATGGAAAATTGCCGAAATCATTGCGATCCCAAAGCCCAGTAAAGACGCAATGTTTGCATCGTCGTACCGACCAATAAGTCTGCTGCCGACAATATCAAAAATATTTGAGAAGCTACTCTTTGATCGCATAAAGCCCATTATAACAAAAATAAATTGAATTCCCCAAAATAATTTAGGCGGAAACATCCGACAATCCAACAAGTGCACAAAGTCAATCACAAGATTATTAAAGACTTTAACAATGAACCAGTATGTGTGGCTGTATATCTCGACGTAGCTAAAGCCTTTGACAAAGTATGGCACCAACTGATCTTTTGTAATATAACAATAAGAATTATATTTATGTACTTATCTGAATTATCGAAAATCATGAATAGCTATTATTCTTCATCGGTCCATTAACTTAGATCAGGTGATGTGAAGTCCTTGTACCAACTTCTGGAAGCCCTTAGTAGCTATTTTCCACCGAATTCATTACTAGGAATCTGCAGACAAAAACAGTTACTTATATTACGTAAGTTTTCACTGTACTCAACTGAGTACAGGAAGATTTATATTATTGTATTTAAACACAAATAACACCTTGAATAACCGCCATAATTAAAAAAAAATTATATACAAATAAAAAAGTTTTTATTTATTTTTTGGATATTTATGAAGATAACCTCAAAGTGCAGAAGATTTTAAGACCGGTGCGTTTTCCTGTAAGAACAAAGACGACGATCTGGTGGCTGACATCCAGAGCACTCTTAAATTATGGAGGGAACACTTCTCGAACCTATTAAACAGTGACAGCTGCACATGTTACAGAGAATGAGAAGACCCCGATACCCCAATCGTTGACGACGGAATTGTCGTTCCGCTACCCGATCATGACGAGATGAGAATAGCGACAACGCGGCTAAAGAACAACAAAGCCGCGGGCGCCGACGGACTGCCGGCTAAGCAATTCAAACATGGCGCCGAGGAGCAGGAGGTGCATGCATCAGCTTCAATGCAAAATATGGTCGGATGAAAGCATGCCTGTCGATTGGAATTTAAATGTGCTCTGCCCAATCCATAAGAAGGGCGATCCTGCAATTTGTGCCAATTATCGCGGGATTAGTCTTCTACATATATAAGGTTCTGGCGAGCATACTGTCTAAAGGCTGAAGCCCACCATTAACCAACTGGTTGGACCTTATCAGTGTGGCTTTAGACCTGGAAAGACTACCATCGACCAAATATTCATCGCCAAATCTTGGAAAAAACCCATGACAGGAGAATCGACACACACCATCTTTTCGTCGACTTCAAAACTGCATTCGACAGTACGAAAAGGAGTTTCCTGTATGCCGCGATGTTTCAATTGGGTAATCCCGCAAAACTAATACGGCTATGCAAGAAGACGTTGCTCAATACCAGCCACGCCATCAGAATTGGGAAGGACCTCTCCGAGCCGTTTGATACCAAACGGAGTGTTTGAGAGAAAGATTCTGCGCAAGATTTTTGGAACTTTCTTTGTACGTTGGCAACGGCGTATATCGCAGGCGATGGAACGATGAGCTGTATGAGCTTTACGACGACATAGACATAGCGTAGCGAATAAAGATCCAGCGGGTTCGTTAGTTGGGTGATGTCGTCCGAATGGATACAAACGCTCCGGCTCTGTCACTATCTTGCGTGGCATGCCACTAGGTTCAGATACTTTAGCTCATCGTTTCTGAATGATACTGATGACCTTAGGGGAAATAAGTGTCAGCCAGATAAATGGGTTTGCACTAAAATACAATGGTTTAACGAGGAGTAGGAAACGAACTGCTACTGTGGTATGACAATAGATGACTGTCTGCCTCTTCTACCTACCTACCTAAGATCCACTCAGAGCCTATGCAATATACCTGCTATCCATCTTCTAACAATCGTAATCGTTTTACCTAGAAAACTCCTAGTTAATATAATGAAATGTATTTACGGCGAGAACGTGCAATACTTGAAAGGGTTTTGGGACACTCAGCATCGTACAGGACATGTGCTCATCCAGTGCTAAATGGGTGGCGGTTCGAGCGTTTGATGGAAAAATTATGCTACGACTCCAATTCATCGAATGGGAGCGCAAGACCCAGCAAAAGCAGCTACAGTTGCAATTACGAAATAGAGATGAACTGTTTCCGGACAGAATGACGACAAACACAGACACTTGAGTCAATCACTCACAATAATATCAGGCAGAAGACAAGACGATAGTTCGTAAATACTGCGCTATTGCAAATTTTCCGATGTTCCATTTCCTCCAGAACCTCGTATGAAAACAATGGGGGGAGTGGATACCATCGCTGACGTAAGATCTCCATACGTCCACAAGAGAAGGACCTGGACGCAGGTACCTGATTGTGTCAATAGACATAAACGCGACTCCACCTTGATGAAATGTTTACAACGGTCCCAGGGTGGAAATCAGCCGAGGAGGAGGAATGTTATAGTGTTACTGGGAGCATGCCCCACATGTCACTGGTGCGACGGCGCCTTTGATGATGTTTCTGACATTTTGATTTTAACCTCCTACACAAAAAAAAAAGTGTTTACGGCGTCCGCCGTAGAGGGGAACATAAGTTCGAATCTCCGTGAATAAAACACCGAAATGATAGAAAAAGTTGTTTCTAATCTCTTTTCTTTGTCGATATTTGGATATCGTCTTAAGTATTTCAAACTGTGTGGACTATATCGTCCCTGAAAGCAGGCTTAGAAAATTTTGTCAACACAGCAAAGTTAGTGGCGTCGGACCTGGCAACCATGAAACCAGTTGGATAAGTAACGCTTTTAGGTGAAATACTTCTTTTGTTGATTATAGATTCAAAAAACTTTGATGCCGCAGAAAATTTAAAAATGGGTCTGTAATTAAACCCTCATTTATGCCTAGCCTTGCAGGTGGTGTGGTAAAAGTGACTTTCCAGGCATTTCAAAAAAATTCTAAGTTGTTTTTCAAACTCCATTATTACTAAATAATGAAGCAAATATTTATAATTTGCAAATCATATCAACAAATGATTTAGCTTAATAGTTTTGATTACAAAATGTGTTCGAAAAAATGCTTAAGATAAAAGAATTATTATGAAAAGTTTTCTAGAACTTTAAATATGGTTTATGCAACTTTGCTCTTTTGATGGCAATTCGTTGATTCGTTGAGTACAATATACATACTTATCGCATCGCCTTCACCGGGGCACCCAATGTCAAACGGTACATGCTCATAGACCTTGTTGCATAAAAAATAAAATACAGTTGTCTCAACTTGTTCGTTTTCTAAGAGCAATTTTAAATTAAAAACGTCACTTATGAACGAGCGCTGAAGGAGGCCCAAAGTTTCTCAGCCGTTGCCTACACTTTTAACACTTTCTGTCAATTTAGCAGCAAACACCAAAGCAATTGCATGCTTCCGTGGGCGGTTGCTCACTACACACACTCCACTCGGCTACTTTTTCCTTATTTAGCAACAGTTTCTCGCTTGATATTTCAGACTTTTTTCTGCTACTTACGCTTTGCCTGAATTGCTATCGCTGCACAGTGAGATATTCATCGCGAAAAATCTTTCTAAAAAAATAATAAATAATAAAGAAATGTGGGCTAACATTTTTTAATGAAAGGAAAAATAAAAGGCAATTTTTTTACTGTTATTCATATATAATATTAATACAATCAAAAAAAATTTCTAGAATACGTTTTCATTCATATAGTAGCTATGGCAATGGGCGTTACAACGCATTCTGTCCACCTTAGTCTGTTAACTATGTTAAGGTCTAAAAAATTTCGAATATCTATTCGTTAACTGATCCAAACAATTGATATAAAAGTTAAATGTTTTCAAGAATTTACAAAGTTGAGTAAATTTTACGTATGGCATTCCGAAGTAAAAACAGAGGAAACTCGAAATTTTCAGTACCCTACGACCAAGGTAAAAAGTCGAAGGAGATCCCAAAAACTCTATGTACTAAAATCCAATAGCATAACAGTGATTCCAAAAACTCCCTTCTGGAGGCCCAATAGTCGAAAATGTTAGCAAAATCATAAAAAAACTTCGAGTCAGACCTGCATGTCAGCACTTATTTCTTTTCCCTGCGAGTAAACATTAATCAAAAACTATTAGGAGCCATTTGCAAAGCATCATTACACAACTTGGAGCCTTCTAAATTTCATGGTAAACTCCCTTAAGTAAGATTACCTCTTAAAACTTTTGTTCAAATTTTGAATTTTCATCGTCGCACAGTGGTCAAGTAGTCCGACGTTTTGGCCAAAAATCCCAAAATCGAAAGTTACCGTTTGAGGTAAAGCTTCATATATTCGTCAACAGATGACACTGGAGCATTAAAATCCAAAGGGACAGTTGTTTACATTGAACAGATGTTCCGTGGTGAACGCTCAAAAGTGCCATTTGTCGGGACTCGCGCGAGACAGTACGCGTGCACGTTTTCGAGCGCCACACAAAAATAGTTGCAGATTCACCATTTTTCAACGAAAAAGGGCAAACTAAAATGGATGTTGTTCGGAAAGGTATTTACATTACGAAAATACTTTACTGTAACCATATTGTTTTATTTTTAGAGGCAATATTAATGACGCAATACAAGCCTTTTTTCCCTTTTTTTTTTTTGAATTGCACTTCTTCTCGTAGATAATTATTTTTATTGCCACGAATTGCCACGGAGATATTTACGTTTCCTAGTGCAGAAAAGTATACAGATTTCGAATCCGTTTAGATCTTGCTCCCGCGCTATCCCCGCTCGTCAAAAATACGCTTTCTTTGCAGCAGGTCGCTGCCGAGCTTGAAGCGCGTGTTGAGGCATTTGAGCCGCGGGGGGGCGATCGAAACTGGTTTTATTTGTGTGTATGCCTGGGAAATGTTAGAAATGAATGTAATATATGCAGAGTGTTTATTTCTACTTTTATCTCAATTTCTATTGTGAATATTGTTATTAAAACAGTAAATAATTATTAATAAATGCAAAAGAGTGATAAAAATCATGTTTTGATAATATTAAAAAATCATAATATATAATAATAATAATAAAATAATTAATGTAATAAGTATTTTTAAATGGTAATTAAATTATAATTTTAAAGTAATTTTTTTTTTTTTAATAGGATTCAAGAGAAAATTTTTTTCATGGACAAGGAGGAAAATATTCGATGCCATCCATGATGTTTTTCTGTCAGAAAAATTTGATAATTTGATACAAATTATCTGTAATAAACTAATGGACGACGCAACACCTTCATATGTTATCGAAGAAAAATCAAAAATGGCTTTGATAAAAGTTATTTCTGTTTTGAAAAAGAAATGGAAAGATGCTCGCAGTACGAAAAATCGTTTCCTGGAGAATAATAAAAGCTTGTTGGACGATTCAACGAGCGTAACGGTGAATAGTTTACATAAATTTACATTAATATAAATATATTTATATTAATTTATATACAATAATGAAGTTTTCAGACAGCATCCTTGATATGAACAATGACGAGGAGATATGAATAAATGTATGTTTTTCCTATTAAAATTTAAGTTCATTTCATAAATAAATGTATGATACGTCACTTTCAGTTTAAGTGTATTTTTTTCACGACATATTTTCCCCCCTTTTAATGTGGCATATTCTTTTGAAAATCGTACGTCTACTGTCAAAGACTCCAAAAACCTTGGTAATGTGAACTTCAGTAAAATCTGAAAACTTTTCGCAAAAACTGTCCGCCATTTTGGGTCCGCCATTTTGAATTTTGAAATTCTGATCTCATATTCACAATCAGCAACCCCAAAAACCTGGGTAATGTGAATTTTAGTAAAATCTGAACACTTTTCGCGAAAAATGTCCGCCATTTTGGGTCCGCCATTTTGAATTTTGAAATTCTGATTTCATTTTCAGAATCAGCGACCCAAAAAACCCTATATGTAAAAATTTCATCAAAATCGTACTATTTCTCTTTGACTTATTGTTTTTTGACCAAAACGTCGGGCTACTTGACCACTGTGCGTCGGGGCAAAGCGAGAAAGTGAAAAAAATTTAATGTAATATATGTAATATAAAAAACAAAAATTATTTTTTTAACAAATATAGGTATTTACTGTATGTGTGAACAAAAAATCATCCTTATTAGTAGAAGTTTGAATATTAAAAACAAATTAAATTACCAATAGTGTTTCAGTTTAAGTACTTTAAAATTCTCACATGAGCTTACCTTAAAAGTATTTTTATTTTTTATATTTTATTTAGTGCATATAAGTTGCATAAACCACCCAGTGTATGCTCATGCAACTGCTGCTACTGTGCGTTGTTGTTATGTATAAATATAACAACGAGCCTCGACAGCTCGTGCAGTCAAAAGTTTAGTGCGTTTGTCGTACTTTTGTCGTCTGTCCTTGTTACTGCTGTTATTGTTGGTATTATTATTGTTGCTGTCAGTGTTACAGCTACATATCGCAATCTGCTACTGCCTGTCTAACATGTCAAATTTGTACGCGCTACGCATATCCTTTACATGTCAAACTAAACTTTTCAAACTACAACATTAGCAGCAACGTAAATACGGGAAAGGATCAGCGACAGCAGAAAATTGCGAACTACAAATCCTTGTTTATACATAAATATATATTATATGTATGAGCCTGAGTGTGCATGCATTGCTCTGCAAAGCGCGTAATTTCTTGCTGGTTTTTGTTCATTTCCCACGCAATGCCGCTTCCATGTCAGTTCAAGAAAAATCCTGCCGTCAAACTCCTCCCACTTAGCAGCTATTAAGTTGATACTTTTTTATGCTATGGCGCATTGGGGGCTAAGCGGTGGAGGTGAAAAGGCATTTACAAGTTGGATTATAGTGCCTCTGCAAGTTGACGCTACACTTCTAGTTCTACGCGAAGTTGTATTACAGATAGTGTTCATTGCTTCTGTTACTGGCGTAACTTTTGTTGTTTTGCTCATTAAATTTTAACGAAATGCAACCCGCCGCTAAGCATTCCGTTTCAGAAGTTTTGCTGAAAGTTTCCTCCTGCGTGCAAAGGCCGTGGTAGGTTCTTTTGGACTGCGATGCCAACTTCATCTCAAACAGCAGCAAACTTGAGACACTTAAGGAGCGCAAAAAGCGCCACTAAAAATGTGTGCCTATTTGGCTACAACTGCTTTGTTTACCATCCACTTACAATGATGATGTCGTGTGTTCTACTAACTTCCAGTAGTTCATTTTTGAAAATGGTTGGAAATGAGCATCAAAAATATACTTGGTACTTGTCCTGTCGTAGCATTAGAAGACAATCTACTACTGAAAGGAAACTAAGCGGCAGATTGCAAGACCAAGAAATAAGGCAACTAACTCGCATGCACATAGAGTTTATAAAAAGCTGAGATATATCGAATACATAGTATATAAATACAAATTAGTCTTCCCATTGGCAATGAACTAAAAAAGCAAGTGCATTTCGCTCAAACCGTTTCTTGGGTATAAAGACGGAAATGCTGCCTTTTATAGGTATTGGATATAGCGTTAGTATAGCTTCTCTTGCGACTTTTACATTAGTGACATGAGGGTTTTACTTAAAGCTACTCCTAGCTAAATTTTTCGAGGAATAATTTTTCAGGATATTTTAATCCTCTAATGACTAGCCTTTACCTTTCAAAAGGTTTCGTGAAATAAGGTTAAAAACGACTCTTCTAAGTGGCAGCTAAGGAGCTAAATGTTATACAAAAATATTTTCTGTGAAATTTTACTGCATTTGTTTTAACCTTTCATTTCGACCAGGCATAACATATTTTAACCATTTATTCCATTTTTTTGAAAACAACTTAGGCCGGGACATGAAAACTTTAGCAAGCCGTAAAACAAAATCGGGCTAGCTTTTGCAAATAAATCGAGACTTTTATTAATGAATAGGTATATTTTTATATAATTAGCGCTTATACTCTTTGTTCTTCTTCTTCTTCTTAATTAGCGCGATAACCACTTACGCGATTTTGGCCGAGTTTAACAAATCGCGACAGTCGTTTCTCTCTAGTGCTAACCGGCACGAGTTGGACACACCAAGTGAAGCCAAGTCCTTCTCCACCTGATCTTTGCAATGCAGAGAGGGCCTTCCTCTTCCTCTGCTACCACCAGCTGGTGCCGGTGCGTTCTTATCCATTCGGACGGCATGACCCAGCCAGCGTAGCCGCTGGATCTGTATTCGCTACGCTATGTCTGTGTCGTCGTAAAGCTTATACAGCTCATCGTTCCATCGTCTGGGATATTCGCCGTTGCCAACGTGCAAAGGTCCAAAAATCTTACGCAGAATCTTTCTCTCAAACACACCAAGCGTCCCCTCATCGGATGTTGTCATCGTTCACGCTTCTGAGCCATACGTTAGGACGGGCATGATGAGAGTCTTGTAGAGTTTTAGTTTTGTTACTACTCAATTGCCTACTTAGTCCAAAGTAGCACTTGTTGGCAAGAGAAATTCTACGTTGGATTTCAAGGCTGACATTGTTATCGGTGTTAATGCTGGTTCCTAAATACACGAAGTCTTTTACAACCTCGAAATTATAACTGTCAACAGTGACGTGGGTGCCAATAGACAGGAGGTACTTCGTTTTGTCCTCCTTCACCACCAGACCCATTCGCTTTGCGTCTTTATCCAGTTTGGAGAAGGCAGAACTGACAGCGTGGTTGTTAAGGCCTACGATGTTAATATCATCGGCATACGCCAATGGTGTGGGTGCTTGATCGTTTTGCTTGAGAGTATTGGTGGGGTTGCTATGCCAAATTAAAATTTTTGTGGTAACAGTAAAAACAATAGAATATCGACAACAACAAACAAAGCATCTTTACCATCTTAACAATAAACAAATTTACAGAAATTTTTTAAAAATGTGTTAGCTATAATAATGATTTTTTATTGAGAAATACCTAAATTTCTAAGACACTTCATGGGTGTCCACTACGTGTTTCATCTGCAATGCTTGCACAACCACGTTTAAACTCTAAAACCCATCGACGTAGAATTATAAACGAAGAATCAGATTCTCTTAAACTTAACTTTCCAAAGCAAAGAATTTTATCACTATACGACATTCGGGTATTTCCATTGTAGAAAAATACATTGAGTTGTCAACTTCAAATGATTTGTAAGCAAAGAATGAAATAGCAAATCAAGATAAATGTTTTTGTGTGTGCAAATGGAAGTTGATGCATTGAAATGTCCTATCAATTTTAATAATTCTACTGGTACCCTATAAACTCTGTATGCAATGAAATATGAAACAATCTTCAATACTCCTCTCAGTACGTTCAAGCTAATATTATCAGTACATATAATTTCTTAGCTAATTCTCTGCATTTCGTGTCGCTTGGGTTATTTTAAATATTATAAATATTAAATTATAAGGAATATTATTATTATTTTAGAGAAGCTAAGATCGATACAATTCTAAAAAACGTATTTGGTTCATATGCAGTTTGCTATTCTAAGAGTTGAAATATATTTGTAGCAAATAGCCCAATGGGTTGATGCAGCTAAGGTTGAGAGATTCCGAAATTGCGAATGAGAAATATATACGGGCCCTTGTGTATTCTGTTGACGCTCTATGCGCTACGCACTCTTAAAGAAAGATATTTGTAATACATCTATTGTAAGAAATAGAACTTGTTAATAGCATCTGATAGATCCTCCATCGGAGGACAACAAATGTTAAACTGATTTTTGGAAATGGGCGGAGTGTTTTAGGGGCTTGCTCCACCTCTGCCACGGGTTGGCCCGGTATTGCAGTACCGCCGGGATTTCGGCCCAAATTATTGAAGAAATATACTAATACATTTAGCTTTGGTGGGAAGAGACATAAATTTTTATATGAATACAAGTAGACGAAAATGGAAGAAATTTGTAAGTCTGTTTCTTCGGTCCGTTTGGGTATTTTTTTTATACAGTTATTTTATTTTATTTTATGATATGTTTATGAGGAGTTTTTTTTCATGGCAGAAATACACTCGGTGTTTTGCCATTGCCTGCTGAGGGGTGAGCGCTATTAGAAAAATAGTTTTCCTTAATGTTGGTGTTTTCACCGAGATTCGAACTGACGTTCTCTCTGTGAATTCTGAATAGTAGTCACGCACCAACCCATTCGGCTACGGCGTTTGTTTAATTTTACTGATGCAAAAATGAGGAAAAATATATGAATAAAGTTTGCTTACTGTTTACACATTTTCCAAAGGTGACGGAGAACCAAAAAAAAAGTCGATTTTCAAACAAATACGAGTGCATATGTGTAATTGTGTTAGAGTTTCGGTCACGCCCCAGCAAAACCTGCGTGCATATGTGTTTGTAACATTCAAAAAAATGTAATTGTGTTAGAGTTTCGGTCACGCAGGTTTTGCTGGGGACGCTCATAATAGCAACCGCGTGTGTATTTTTATATTCGTAAATATTTTCATTTTTAAATATTTACCGCAATTATGCCGAAAAATAATACAGAAAAGTGTCATGAGTATCGACAGAAAAAAAAATCAATAAATAGCATCACGGAATTCATTCACGAAAATTTAATAAAGTATACACCAGAAGTATCGCGGATACTTAGAAAAGATTACAATAAAGTTCCAATGATTTTAAGTGGCGATTTTAACGTAAATTTTGCATTGGACACAGCGGTTCCTTTAATTGACTTTCTCAATACAACATTAAATTTAAAAATGTGTAACAATCGCACTGAATCGACAACACGATCAAAAACAACCATTGACGCGGTATTTCAAAGATATGTTGACAACATCGAAACCAAAGCATTTGTATCATATTTTATCTATCATAAGCCACTCGTATCATTTGTTGAAATTGAAAACATTGAGGATGAATAATAATAAAATGAAGAAAATAAAATATGAACTTTATAGCAATATTATAATGAACCTATAATTATCACGCTTCTAATGCTGCTTTCGTCTTATTCTCTCTCAGTTTGTTTTACGGAAGATTTCACTTCTATCGCGTCTAACCGTTAGACTGGTATTTTTTTTATGGAACGAGATTTTTTGCTACATTTTGTAACATAAATACCAAAAACTATTTTTGATGACGTGTTTTCAAATAAATCTGAGTTTACATATAAAAGCAAACATCTTTGGTTAAACTGTTTTAATGCAATCCAAATATTTGGTTTTCATATTTTTATTTTGTGAACTCAAGGCCGGCTCAACAATAAGACAGCAAATTAAATTATCAATTGAAAGTACTCTATGGGCGGGTACTATGGGCGATGCCTAATAAAGAACTCCCTAGACCACTGTTTTTTGATTGCCAAACCCTATACAATAAGCTCTAACCTAAGCTGAATCTCTATATCCTAGTCAATAAAATGAGTTGTTTACTTAAAATTATATTCCTAAATCTTATCATAAGAAAGTATTTTTTGGAAATCCAGCACAAATCTATTTCCACCTTTTTAACGCATTACAAATATTTAGAACAGTAGAATAAAACTTAAATCTACTTGTTCGTATGCCTTGCAAAAAGTACCCAAAATAACTGTATTTGGCATGAAACTTTGATATACTTTTTAAATGAGTTAAAGCTAAAAATGAAAAATAAAAATTAATTTAAGTTCCCTAGCGCTGATCTATTTTTATTGCGAATAAAAAAAATTCGAATTACAAATAGAAAAAAACAAAATGGTATAAACCGTTTTCTTCAAATATGGTATTCACTTCCATTACGTCAATATAAAATTTAAATTTTTGAAAAAATAGTTAAACAAAAATATAATAAGTTCAGGAACGAATGCACCGTTTTCCGTGGCTTTCAAACGAAAAAAAGTAAAAACAACTATTTCATCTATCTTCGGCGTAAGTCTGGATTGTCTAAGCTTTTTGGTGGGGTTAACAGAGAAATTAGCTTGGCGTCTACGGCCCCTACGAATTTATTTCCGTTTCGCCAATTTTGACCGCTTTGTTTAGAAATTCGCACACATACATATATGTCTACATACATATATTCGAGCAGCCACCTACATACTTGTGTCACGAATATTCATTCGATGGCAAATTCTGCACGCCAGAGTGGGAAATCGATTATAAACAAAGGCCAACAAGAGAATATTTCCCTTGTGAGGGGAAGAAGCATTTTGAAACGGAAGTCACATATCTACTGCCGTGCTGTTGAAAAAGCCTGAGAGAGAAGAATATATACCGACAGAATACAAAAACAAAAAAAACAAATAATGCGTGCAATGTGACAAACAAAACATAACTCCCTCTCCAGTCTGCTACGAAATCTGTTCAAAAGCAAGATACAGTATAATCACAAAAACAATGGAGCATAAAATACCAGATGACTAAGCAGGAATAATCGTGATTAAGAACTGATTTTACAGCTTATGCAGTCTCTTAAGCGGTGTTTGACGCGGAGGCATGACCGTACAATTGTGCAAGCAGGACTTTCATAACGCAGTAGCAGCGACGGCGGGGAATCAAATGACTAAACCCTTTGTTACACATAAAGGTGTTTGTCTTAGCGCAACTGAAATAATTGTTAAAATTACGTAGGCACACACACTTGTGCATTTATCTAGTACATTACTTGGATGAAGGGATTATTACGCCAAGTCGTCATTTCGCCTTCAAAAACTCTGTCAAATTGCAATTTAGGAGCATAGCTTTGAGTAACTTCTTTAAATTACAATCCAATAATTGTGGTTACTCGTATGTACTTTATGTATTATAAAAGTCATCAAAGGTTATCTAAATTAAATGTGAACACTTTTGTTTTTATACACCAGATATTTATTTAATTTGAACATGAACAAATACAAAACTCACTTTAGTTCCATTAATCTTCTATTTAAGGTCAAAGCGCGTGAAATACTTTCTGAGCTAATGCGAAACAAATAATAGTAACAAAGAACAATATTATCTACTTCAATAAACAAAAAAGTTAACTTTAAAACCGAAAGGCTTACATTATCCGTCAAGTAAAGGGTGGTCAGGATGGTGGCCTTAACAACCGCACTAATACTAATAGCGCCTTCTCCAAACTGGATAAAAAGGCAAAGCGAATGGGTCTGGTGGAGAACGAGGGCAAAGCGAAGTACCTCCTGTCATCAAGCAAACAGCTGGCGCACTCGCGTATCGGCACCCAAGGACTTGGCTTCACTTGATGTGCCCAACTGGCGCCGCTTAGCACGAGAAAGAAAAGACTGACACGCTTTGTTAAACTTGGCCAAAATCGCGTAAGCGGTTATCATGCCAATTAAGAAAAAGAAGAAGAAAGGGTGGTCAGATTGGAGGTACTTTTTCCAATAAGGTTTTTCTGACCGATCACGCGTGACTACTATCAAACTAAATACATAATTTTTTTAAGTTTTCATCTGTGACCACCAAATGCAAAAATAACCATAGCTGTAGCATATTCATCAGCTGTAGTGACTTCAGTCCTGTATGAATTCTCTGTGGTTTACAGTTTCCACTTAAAACCTTTTGCGAAGATTTTTTTTTGTGACAGCACACATTTTCCCTCGAATCACTTTCAACATTTATGGACGCATTTTAGAGAGCGCTTACTTTCTCAAATGCGGCCGCCGTAGCCGAATGGGTTGGTGCGTGAATACCATTCGGAATTCAGAGAGAACGTAGGTTCGAATCTCGGTGGAAGATCAAAATAAATACAAAGTTTTTGACGTGATAACGTCTTATAATTCGATTTAACAGGCTGCACGCACGAAAAAATGTGTCGTTACCTTACTCATTAGTGTTACCTTGCTCATATGTCGTTACCTTGCTCATTGCCGTTACCTTGCTCATTGCATTGGATGAACTGCAAGCGAAAGCGCGGAGCGAACGACAAAGCAAACAGAGCAAACGAACGGCAACGTTCGACATCTTGCTCTCTCCTACTTAAGTGAGCGTATATATGTATGTATATGCGCATATATATTGTACATATATAAATTCACGTATTTGTATTTGCATATGCCTTCTTATTGATTATTATTAATTTGATTCAATTGAAGAATTTAAAATAAAACCAAGTTTGTTAATAATACCTGTTGTTTTAATGTTATTATTATTATTATATATGAAGGAAAAAATGTATGGTAATATTTACCATATACCTTATAAGATATGTTGTATACTAATATATGTATATAAATATGCACATACATATACAATTTCGCGCAATTTTCAAAAAGAACAAATCTATATGTAAAGATGCATACAAGTCATATGGACATATCAAATATACGAATCTATGTATTCCGTACGCAAGCAAATGTAAGCTAATGTGCTTGAACTGCAAGCGAGAGCGCGGAACGAACGACAAAGAGCACAATCGGCCCCCGCGTTCGGCAACGTTCGACATCTGGCTCTGTCCTATTTGAGTGAGCATATATATGTATGTATATGTATGTATATGCGCATTTGTATATAAATTCACATATTTGTATTTGCATATGCCTTCTACATGTGTGCATGGTAATGAACCATTTCTTTGTTGAGAATAGGACGATGATAGAAAAAGTAGGAAATGAAAGGGAGTGTTTCGAGTGTAAAGTGTCTTGAAAAAGGCAAATCGATGATGATGCCTCTTAGTGTTGTTGACTTATTAACGTCTGATGCACAATCGAAATTGAAGATATCTTTTATGAATTTGATAAATGTTTCGTAATTTTTCACGTTTTTGTAAATGTAACTTGACCTATTCCATTGCAATTCCATTTACCTCCTCCTCTATATCCATACAAAATATCTATCAGACAAATAAAATTAAAATTTTGTTTTGAAAATTGCAACCATTACATTAGTATTTTCTTATGACGTTGTCACGTTAAACTATCGTCAGTAAACCGACTTTACAGACAACCTCTTTTTCTAATAGAGGTCGCCCCTCGGCAGGCAATGGCAAACCTCCGGGTGTATTTCTACCATGAAAAAGCTCCTCATAAAAAAATCTGCCGTTCGGAGTCGGCTTGAAAATGTAGCTCCCCCTATTTGTGGAACAACATCAAGACGCACTCCACAAATAGGAGGAGCAGCTCGGCCAAATACCCAAAATGGGTATATGCGCCAATTATATACTATATACATGTATATATATATATATAACATTCACAGAGACATTTGCATACCTCGTGTAGCCGATGAAATAGTATGGTTGAGCAAAAACTGCCTACAAAAGCTTGAAATAAACTAGCCCGAAATTTACTTCTAAATGAAGGTCACACACAATTGAGAAAAAAAGACATCTTCAAGTCTGCACTATCTTAATTATCTCATCTCGCACGAGGGTCCGTTCTCGAGGGCAACGGAATCCTGGCTATTCCGGCTTGTAATACGGGCTCATCGTCATGAGAGATAAATGCAATTTCAAGGTAGACTGGACACTGAGCCTTCCTGGCTCCCTCCATCCATCCAATTACATCACATAAAAAAAATCGCACACAATCGTCGTGAGGGACACCGGAAGCTTTAAGGGAGGCTGGGAACTAGGCCTTTCCAGCTCCCAACTACGAAGAATTGGAGACTGGAAACCCGTCCTTTCTATTGTAGCTTTATCCATTCATTGCCTTTATATTTATTTAATCATATATAGTTAAGCTTTTGCAGTAAATTTATCAAAAAAACACTTAAAGCAAAATTAGAAACATTTCAGAGAAGTTGGATCTAAATTCGAACTTCGAAACAGCTGAATTGAGCATTTTTGATAGCTGTGAATGGCGTTAAATCTGTGTAAATTTAAGTTGTTAAAAAAATGGAAAAAAGCAAATAAAATTATTAAAAAAATACATAATAGAGCTTTCGAAATAGTATCAGAGGAAAAAACTGATGAGTTAAAGCACAAAAAGCTTCGAGTAGCCCGCTTGAATTGCGACAGTCTTTCTGTCTACTAAAAACATCTTTTATTAAAGTTTTCAACAGTACCACGGACTTGCCAGAGATACTTGGAATCCCTAAGCAATCAAATAAGAAAAAAATTGTCGTTTTATCTTCTAAAACTTAGTGAACTTTCCACTTTTTTGCTGGAGGAAAAAAAAGATGCGAATGTTTTTTGGCCCAATAAACTATCAGTAAAGTATTAGATCAGAATGTTGAGATTTGTGAAACATATTTATGTCCAAAGTGGATAAATGTATGCAAAGCAGAAGAAAAGAGAAATGTGTGTTGAGCACTACACAACACACGCCTTTCCTTTTAAAGAGTTCTCAACCCTCAGCGAAGAAGTAGCACAGAAGAAGTTGTCAGCCAATTTAGCGCCAGTACAAAAGTAACTTTTTTGGCCTCGCTCCAATTCTTAGCAGCGGCCCAAATCAATAAAAACAGAATCGGGAATCAGCTGCAGATTGGTAACCTAATTTTCTAGAGTTTACAAAAATTGTAACGAAAATTAACGAAAGAATTATTTAACTAAAATTATTATTTTTTATTGCACCTTTTTTAATACTAAATAATAAAAAAATATAACTCTTTTACTAAGAAAAACATACAAACAAACAAATATTATTACTAAGACATTTATGTATCATACTTACGCGAAGCCAGTACTAACTTGCAAGGTTTAAAAGTAACTCTGTTAGTCGTTTTTGACCTAAACATACATTTTTAGCATGGGTTTCTATTGAAAAGTAGAAATTCTTACAGTTTTGTGCACTGCTGCCACACACTTTGTGGGAGAAAAATTGAAAATTCCATCACATTCTCCCTTTTTTCATTGTGATATCTACTCTTTTTGTAGTGTAGCAATGGCATTCTTTTTCAATACGCAGACTTGGCAGCTATAGCGTCTGCTCTCAATTTTTCACTTTTGAACTTCAAAGAGCAAAACAATAATTTCGCGTTTTTGTATGTATGTAATTACTCTGGACATTTTTTCGTTAAGAACTATTGCTAAAACTTGTCAGAAATCTCGTTGCTGGATAATTTTTACAGCAAAAGTGCACAAACACACCTATTAATTTGATATTTAAATAGTTTTTTTTTTTCATTAAAAGAATTTATAGCTGTCCTTTTATCCGCCTTTATTTGAACCGGTGCTCAGTGTGCTGACATTTTGAATAATTCAAAATCACAGTCGCTGAAAAGTTTTGGCGCGAAATTGTTGCTGACGATAAACTTTAGCGCACACCACTCGCACCCACAATCGATTCATTGACACCGCCACAAGTAACACCGCGCCAATCGAGAAGCAAAAGAGGTTGTGGTACGTTGACTGTGGCATGCAACTAAAGGCATTTTCGAACGTTTGCACTCTTTTGTGACTTCCACCGGCGGCTGTCAAAGTGCGGTGCGTCGAGAATTGAAAAGTCGCACGCCCTGAATTTCAATCATGCGAAAGATGAAAAACCGAGCCGGCATGGAAACTGGAAAAGAAAACAGGTACATAGGTATATATACTTACATATACATACGTAAAGGTGAATGTAGCTGTGCCATTTCGGTGCGCATACGTATAAAACCTTTTGCTTTTTCTGATCAAACTTTTCATCGTCAATTTTAATCGACTTTCAAGCGATTTCCGCTGGTATGACAGCAAACTTAAGCCTAAATTGAAAAGCTTTTTTCAAAACTACTCATCGCTGAAGGGAGGGGCTGAAACCTAAATACAGAATTAGTGAAGAGGTCCTTCAAAAGATTAAAGACAATTATTTAAAAGGGAAAAAAATGTAGTAAATTTTTTAGATATTTGGTGAAACAAAAGAGATTCCTAGAGAATTGAAGGGTAGACAAGAGATAATTATATAATTGGCACTTATGTCCCTTTCGGGTGTTTGACCGAGTTACTCCTCCTTTTTGTGATGTGCGTCTTGATGTTTTTCAACCAATCAGGGACGTAAAATTTAAAGCCGACTCCGAATGGCAGATGGTTTTTATAATTAATTTTTTCATGAAACACCAAAATTAAGAAAAAGTTTTTCTAATAGCAGTCGCCCCTCGGCAGGCAATGGCAAACCTGCATGATAAAACTCCTCATAAAATATCTGACGTTCGGAGTCGGCTTGAAACTGTAGGTCCCTCCATTTGTGGACAAAATCAAGGCGCTCGCCCCAAAAAGGAGGAGAAGCTCGACCAAGCACCCAAAAAGGGTATACGCGCCATTTATATATATATAAACTACACTTCTTCTTCTTGATTGGCTTAAGCCATTTTGGCCGAGTTTAACAAAGCGCAACTGTCATTTCTTTCTCGTTCTAATCATCGCCAGTTGTGCACACCAAGAGTAGCAAGTAGATTTTATAATAAATGGCACAATCTTGTCCAGCATCAGGTTAAAATAGTCGCATTACAGAGAGTTACCCTGTATGAAACCTCATTTGGTATCAAATGGCTCGGAGAGGTATTTCCCAATTTTTTTTTTTTTTTTTTTTGTCGAGATACCAAATACAGACATCGCGTCATATAGGCAACTACTTTTCGTACAGCGGCTTTAAAATTTACGAAAATAAGCTTACTCATCAGGGAGGTAAACCAGCAACCACCACCATCCTGGGAGAAATCTAGCGCAATCTGGGAGCGCATAACCCAACTAGAATTTCTGCTCCAACAGAGAAAACAAATCAAGTAAATGTATATCTTTTAAATAAAACACTGTGCGTGATTGAATGCAGACAAGTAGAGTCTGTAAGTGTTGACCGCTCG
This sequence comes from Anastrepha ludens, assembly GCF_028408465.1. NCBI lineage: Eukaryota > Metazoa > Arthropoda > Insecta > Diptera > Tephritidae > Anastrepha > Anastrepha ludens. Next base: position 79,011,332 of record NC_071502.1, read on the forward strand.
AGACAAAAATAATTTTCGAACTAATTTGTTTTTCCTATTAATATGGAAACAATTAAAAAAAAAAAAAAAAAAATTTTATAAAATTAAAACTTTCGGCATAGATATCACGTCAAAAATATATTTACTCTGAGATATGGCGTCTTACGTCAGTCATATTTGACACTTGTGTACTCGTACAGCTGCAGTATGCAAACAGACAAGCAATGGAGCGCTGTACTCCGCAAGAGCGTTTAAATATTATGTAGATTTTTTGACGTAAGTGCAGCGTGAATATCTTATCGTGTCGAGCCAACTCATTCCGGTGCTTAACTGCTCAACTCGAACAGGTTAGATCCCCACGAAACTTTGCAGTTCGCGGCCGCCACCGGATCGGTCGTTCGGCCGAGAATATCGCCGCTGTGGCGAATTTGAGCGAAGATTTAGAGGCTTACACTTGTTCCCGTACAAGTCCAGCCATCTTCAATATTAACAATGAAGAAGACAATTTCCCAATTTTTGTCGAAAATCATCATATGCGATGTGGCGCACTTCCACTTCTTCATTCTTGGGGCACTGAAAATCCGCGTGTGATGCACGAAGAGTTATTACATCCACCCGAAGCCACTGTGTGGTGCGGCGTTCATGCGGGAGAAATGATTGGACTATATTGTTTTGAGGACGTCATTAGCAATACGGTCGCCATTACTTGCGAACGCTACAGGGCAATGGATATTATGAAGAAACCGTTTCCTAGTTGCGTAATCCTCGTTCTGGCAATCTTGCATAGCAAGCAAGATAGCCCGATTTAACCATCCCAGATTTCTTTCTTTGGTGCTAATTGAAGTCGTGAGTTTATGCCCAAGGCGAATCGGGTACTGAAGGTGGCGCCATTTAAAAACAGTTGCTTTACTCTGACGTCAGTTACCTTCGCAATACAAAACAAGCGAAAAAAGTGGGAAATTTGGTAATATTGTGATTTGTGTGAACTAAACAAACTAATGCAAACGAAGTGCCGCCTGTTAAATAGTTAAAGCACAAAGGAATTTAAAGCCTCCAAATACAGTTTCTTGCGTTTTTATGCAGAAGACACCGTGGCTAGAAAGTATGTGTGTGTGCGAGTAATTTCTTGTGTTTGGTTGCTGCCATTGCTTCCGCCTGCTCTTCTTCTTCACAAACAAGCAATTCCCCTTCCTTTTGTTTGTTTTTTGATGGACTCTTACGAATCGGCGAACTCGAAAATCACAATCTTCTTCTATATCATTCCTGTTTTATGCCAACAAGCCTCAGACATCCGCTAGCCCTAAGCATAATATTCGTCAGGAATGCGTGCAGTTAACACGCAAACTAATTTTTTTTATTTAGTAAAAAAGTTGTTCAAAAACAAAATTGGATGGCTAATTTATGCCACCTTGTATAAGTATAGCACGAATATGAGCATTTGCCTTCGTCAGCAATAAATTTTAATTTCATTTTACCGAAAACCCACAATTTAAAGCTTCTGAAATGCTTAGGTATTTAAGTAAACTCTTCGCTAGCGAAGGGGTCGTGTTTTTTAACACTTTCTGTTTTCCAACTTAATTATCAACTTTTGAACATTCACTTTCTAAGCATCTGCACTGCTTGTAACTTCCAAGGTAGCGTATTGCACCCGCATGAAAAACTTTTCTAGCAACAGCAGTGTTGCATTTAACAGCATTTAAATATCTGCAACATCATCTCTGTATATGCAAGTGTTCGAGTTTCCGTGCATGAAACACCAAATGATAGAAAAAGTTTTTTCTAATAGCGAACGCCCCTCAACAGGCAATAGCAAACCTCCGAGTGTATTTCTGCCATGAAAAAGCTCCTCATCCTAAACCATGGCAGATTCGGAGTCGGCTTTAAACTGTACGTCCCTTGATTGGTGGAGAAACATCAAGAAGTACATCACAAAAAGGAGGAGAAGCTCGGCCAAACATCCAAAAAGGGTGTAATCGCAAATTATATACTATATACATATACTTATATATTTCATTCTGTCAATTCATTCCTCGTTTACAAACCATTTAGCATTGACGTGTCGCAGTATTTTCTGCAATGGAAAAAGTCAAGCATCGTGCAGTGAATGAATTTTTATTTTTGGAAGGTGTCAAAGCAAAGAAAATTTATGAACAAATGTTGAAAGTGTGTAAGGACTTTTCGCCATCAATGAGTACAGTAGAAAGATGGGTTGCTGAATTTACATTTGGTCGTACAAACAGGAAAGACGATCCACGTAAAAACCGCAACAGAACCAGAAATCGCAGAAAAATACAAGATATCGTATTGGTAAATCGGGGGGTGACTGATAGAAATTTAGTAGCATCCCTAGGCATCTCAATGTGCAGTGGAAGCAATATTTTAACTGAAATATTGGGTTTCCGAAACCTGTGTGTACAATGGATGCCGCATTCGCTAACAATGGAAAAAAAGTATATTCGATTGCGGCTTTATCAGCAACATTTAGAGCGTTTTCGAAACGATAAAGTGGATTTTGTGCGTCGATTCCCTACTATGGGTAAGACTTGGGTCTACCACCATGATTCTAAATCAAAACAAGAGGCCAAAGAGTAGTGTGAAACTGGTTCTTGGGCTGTGAATCGAGTTCGTGTCCAGGAATTGGCCAAGAAGGTGTTAGCATTAGTTTTTTGGGATGCGAAAGCAAGTTTGTTTGTGGACTACGAGTACTTACAAACTGGTAAAACAATAAATTCTAAATATTATTGTAACCTTTTAGACCAGCTGAAGAAAAAAACTCGAGAAAAAGACCCATCTTGCGAAAAAAACACATTATTTTTCATCAGGGCAATGCACCGAGTCACAAGAGCTTTTTGTAAATAATAGCTAAAATCCATGAATTATTCACCAGATTTGGCTCTTAGCGACTTCCATCTGTTTCCAGACCTAAAAAATGCATGCGTGGAAGTGTTTTTTATCAAATGATGAGGTCATAGCAGTGGAAGCGTATTTTGCAGTCCTTCCGGACTCTCACTTCAGGGATGGAATTCATGAATTAGAATCTCTTTGGAGCAAGTGTAGTGATGTTCAGGGAGATTATACTGAATAATAAACTATATTCAAAGCATCAAATTGTGTTTTTCCTATCCAACTACTAAACATATTGAACAACCTTGTAAAGTGTTGCTTTTATTACTTTGTGTGACATGCATTTTTACCTTTGAAGTATTTACTTTTTATTTTCAACTTAATTTGGCACTTAGTTTACATTGTGTTTCGTAAACAGTTACAAACGTTTTTCAGTTCTACAGATTTCTTTTTTGTTTTTTTTTTTTTATACTTTCTATTGTTTTATTACCCACCCATTTCTATTTCCCGGAACAGTTTCGCTTCTCTCATGCGCCTGAAGAAGGTCTTTTTCTACCTCATTACGATTGCTTAAGAAGTGCAACACTTTTACTGCAATGGTCCAGCCTGATGTTCACCTTTCAAGGTAATTACGTTAATTAACCTGAAAGCATTGACATTAAGTGGCTTGGATTTTTCAACAATTTCAACTTGGCACTTCGGCGCGCCTGTGCCGTAAATATATATTTGATTTCAAATACTTATGAAAAAGGAATACAGGAATATTAAGAACACAAGCTTTAATGAAAAATACGAAATTTCGAAATTTTCTCTTTTCAACACTGTTGTTGCTACTCTCTGAAATATCTCGCATTAATTATTTACTCCATTCTCCAGTATTTTCATCAGTTCAGCACACAGCTTTTGCCACCATGAGATCGTTCTTTCAACATTAATTAATTAAAAAAGTTGTTTGCAACGTTCCAAGTATCTGAGTATTTATTTCCTTCGCACACAACTCTTTCTGACTCCAACCCCCTTGACTATTTTTCTAAGCACATTCCCATTCCGTGTGCTTTTTCTTAGTCGCTCATTTGGAACTCTTATTTACAAGTGGAAAACTTTCTTCTAGCCAAGAAGACAAATGAGTGCGAACGCGTACTCTTCGATACTGGCGTACACGCGACTTACTCGTAGTGCGCATTTATCGTATGCCAGTTAGTTGTTGCCACGTGTGTATCATCAAAGTGAAAGACAGTCTCAACGGCAATTAAAGTGATTTTTTGGCTTTTCCTTTGAGGGAAGTAAGAAGAAATTAAACCCCACGAATTTCTGCTCGACGATGCGAAGCTTTGGCCTCTCTATACTTAAGTTTTAATTTACTTTCCTTCTGATTTAAATTTCATCATGAGCAACTGAAGAAGACAAGTGGAAGTTGAAGTGGAATTTCTCAGGTGTTAAAATTGTAACAGCTCTAAAGTGTAGTGATTCTCCTTGCTTGCCGTTTGAACTTAGTGTTATTTACATGCATACATAGTTTGTATATTTGTATACAGTTTGAATTTATTTGTACATGAAGTTTGTCATGAAAGTGTTTCAGCAGGGGAAAAACTTGTTTTTACGCTTTCATTTACAAGTAAATTTACTTTTTAAATTAATTATAATTATCTTAGAATATACAATATATGCAGAACATACATATATAATTGACGAATACACATAAAATCCTATTGTAAAGCAATGGAATGTAGTGAGCGGTTGGAAGTGACAGGCTCTCATCCAATCGAATGGCATACGAATAAATTCCAGATAATTACTTTGTGTAATAAAATATTTCTATTAAATAAATAAAATGTTTCATTGTCCACAATATTAATCGGTCGACTAACTTGACACTATGTTGTGATGTGCGTCTTAATGTGATTCCGCAAATATATTTAGAATAACTTAACTAAAAAAATTTGATGTGATGAGTAAAACTATTAGAAATTTTCCAAAACCAATCACACTCTGTCAAACTTGTCAGCTCTGCAACTCCCTAAAATACAAAGGCTATTCGATTTTATGTTAATATTTATGTTGTTGTTGCCATTGATGTTTTTGATTCTGCTAATCAATGCTAATGAAATTCTATTTAGAATAATCGAACGCTTCAAAATAGAGAATGCCTAGCAATAAAATGTCATTTCACCAGGTCCAAAAATATGGTCCAGGGTTGGCTGCAATGTTCTTTTAAAGCGAAAACCGTGATGTGGCTAAGAGTTGTACTGATATATTTCGGTACAGTGATGCCACCTCTTGCTACCATATTTTTAAGACTATTCTCTACGAGCTATATTTAGCATATATTCCTACTTTTGAAGAAAGTTTATAAACTAGCGTGGTATACGAAATGTTTGAAGTATTTGAAGCATTTGGAAAACAAGGTTTTCAATTCGTATAAAACATCCAGTGACTCCACGCATCTTCTTAAATTCCTATACCTTCTAAAAGAGTTGAACTGTTTAAATAAATTTCTATACTGAATGCGAAGACTTTCTGGCGATTCATGGACTCCAGGAAATCTTGCTCCTCAATTCCAACGAATGTCTTCTAAAATGGTTTGGATGAATTCTGCTTCACCTAGTGAATTCGCGCTAAGCTTTGGATCAATAAGTATTTCAACTGAAGATGTAAGGTATTGGTGATATTAGGACCTCGCCTCAAACCGATGTAGATGGTCTCTCAGCTTTTTTGTTAAGAAACAGTTTATGCCTCGCTAAGTCTCTTACCATTACTTTCTCGCCTCAAACCGATGTAGATGGTCTCTCAGCTTTTTTGTTATAAAACAGTTTATGCCTCCCTAAGTCTCTTACCATTATTTTCAATTACTCTCTGGCCATAGATAAATAGAACAATTAATTGTTGTAAAATTCCACATGAAAATTTGGAAAAACAGCTTCTGAGAGATGGCACTACTGGCACGTATCGGGGTTATGCTTAGTTAGTAGCATCTCTTGAATGAATACATACCAAGTTTTAGCGAGGTAGATGTATTTCTTTTTGCTTGGCATTCGGTTAATTCAAAGAAGTCGAGTGATTTTCCTTCTCCAACACGACAACGCACCAGCTCACGAATCAGCAGTTTAGTCGCAAAAATTAATGTAAATAGCGTTTCGACTCGTTTCACATCCCCTATTCTCCAGACTTGACTCCCTCGGATCCCTCGGACTACTGTTTGTTACCCAATTTCAAGAAATTACTGGGGGGAAAAAGGTTTTATTCAAACGAGGAGATGGTTGCAGAAACGAATGGCTATATTTCAGACTACGACAAATCCTATTATTCGGACGGGATCAACCAACTAGAACAGCGTTGGATGAAGTGTATAAACCTAAAAGGATTCTATGACGAAATATAAAAAAATGTACCCCAAACAATTAAGTAGTTTTTATTTTTGCACGGCAAAACTTAGACCTCGCGACAACAATTTTTGGAATTAGTATTTAGAAAAAACCCACGTCATTTTCTCTTTTAAACTCAAGCATCAACTTTTTTCTCTTTTGGCCGTACTCGCAACACTGTTCGACTATGTACGTAACTACAGCTAATATTAATTTTCTTCTTTTGTAAATGCTTACAACTCTATATTTAGATATGAAAGCAAGCTTAAAATTCATTCTTCAATTTGTGTCATTCGTATGTTTCGAGCTGTCGCATGTAGAGATTATGAAAATCATAGTCGTTTTTGTAAGTGAGAAAGTCCGCCAGTGCTGAGCTGCGGAAGAAGCGAGAAGATGCAGCCAAAGTGAATTGCTAGAAAAAAACACATCGTTCACTTTAGTTGCATAAGTGGGGATGGCAGTGTGTGTAATATTGGAAAGCTTGTGGCAAATCTCCTTGTCCGCCGCGGCTAATCTGCTCTCCTACCACTTAAGATTGCAGCCACGAAATTGAAGCTTGACTATAACCACGTTCCCCAATATCGCTTCGTCCTAGCACACAAGAAAACTGGCAGCCATACTCATAGAGGAATAAATACGTACATATTTACACATGTACAAACGAAGTGTGTTCAAAAAGTATCGCGAATTTTGTGTTTTTCAATAATTATTTATTTATTCTTTAATATATATTTTGTCCCCTCCAAAGTAATCCCCATGAGATATTATGCACTTGTGCCAACGTGTTTTCCAATCTTCAAAGCACTTCAAAAAATCATTTTTTTATCTTGTTCAGCTCCTCCTTCGATGCCGACTTTATCTCGTCAATCGTAGCATAGCGTCGTCCTTTCACGGGTCTCTTCAGTTTCGGGAACAAGAAAAAGTCACAGGGGGCAAGATCTGGGCAATACGGTGGCTGTGACATCATTAGTGTGTTGTTTTTGGCCAAAAAGTCGCGCACAAGCAACGATGTGTGAGCAGGGGCGTTGTCGTGATGCAAGAGCCAATCCGGGCGTTTCTGGCGGAGTGCTTCGCGCAAATTGCGCATAACTTGCAGATAATATTCCTAATTGACCGTTTCACCCTGTGGCAAGAACTCATGATGCAGAACGCCCCTGCAATCGAAGAAAACGGTTAGCAAAACTTTTACATTCCACCGAACTTGGCATTCTTTTTTCGGTCTTGGTTCGTGCGGCAGCTTCCATTGAGATGATTGATCTTTGTTTCCCACATCATAACCATAAACCCACGATTCGTCAGCAGTTATGACCCTCTGGAGCAAATTTGAGTCGTCGCGCACTGAGCCCAACATCTCATTAGCAATGTTCCTGCGATTCAGTTTTTGGTCGAAATTGAGCAGTTCCGGTACGAATTTTGCGGCGACCCGTCTCATGCCCAAATCATTGGAAAAAATCGAATGGCACGAGCCAATCGATGTGTCTAGGTCCTCAGTAACTTCTCTAACTGTGATTCGACGATTGGCCAATACCATTTTCTTCACTTCATCAATTTTTTTGTCTGTTGTTGAAGTGCTCGGGCGTCCGGCATGCTTTTCGTCGTTCACGTCTTCTCGGCCTTCTGAGAACATTTTGTACCACTGATAAACGTTGCTTTGGTCCAAAGTAGCTTCTCAATATTCGGAATGCATCCGCGCACTTAATTTCGTTTTTCACACAAAATTTGATGCAGGTTCTTTAATTCATTTTTTTGAATAGATAAAAATCAAAGACGAGCAAGCAAAGCAGCTGTCAATAATTAACTGAACATTCAAAATGGCCGAACTCGTCGGCATGAGTGAGAGACATGAGCACCAACATATCGCCACAAAAAAATTGAATTTCGAATATACGTAACCTGCGAAAATTCAAAATTCGCGATACTTTTTGAACACACCTCGTACATACGGTGGCGTGCATCTATTTAGCAATGAAATAGTTTGAACACTTTTCTTTTTTTATCATTGAAAATGATTAAGCGTCAGAGGTGTAGATTTTACATTATTTTTATTTAATACTTTACAATTTGGATAATTACAGGTGTCAAAAAACTGTGAAAATTCTATCGCAGGGTTATAATATTATTTAGTATGGGAACCCGTACTGGAAAATCTGGTAAATTTGTATAAGCCTTATGGGCCACTGAGCGTGCCCAAAAATATAGAGAAAGAGAGAATATTACACGGGCGAAATTATCAAAGGCCGAGCGATGTAAAAAATGTAGTGAAACTGCAAAAACGAATATAAAGTCGTTTAGCCATTAAAATAAAATGCGTAGCGTTTTTACCGAAGACTTTTATTTAAATAAAAAACAATAATTACATCCATAAGTTAATCAAATATATATACACCGTTGCTGTTTACAATCTCTTCCCACTTCTCGACGAATTCGTTGATGCCGTTCCGCCAAAAATCGCCTGGTATGGTGTCAAAGAAGTTGTTGAGCCACTTTTTAAAGACCTCTTTGTTATCGAAGGTAACGCTCTTCATAAAGTTTGACAGGGAGCAGCAAGGATGCAAGGTCCTGAGAATGCGGTGGATGCTGAAGGACCTCCCATTCGAGCTCTTGGAGTGCGGTTTTGACGACCTGTGCAACATGGGGCCTGGTGCTGTCGTGAAGGAGTATGGTTTGACAATGTCGACCAGGGCTTTACAGTCGAATAGCCTCATTCACGCAGTGTAGCTGGGCAATGTAGAGCTCCTTGTTGATAATGGCATTCTTTTCGAGCATTTCACAGTGCACCATGTTCTCCCAGTCCCACCAATCATATATCATGATCTTCTTTGGATGAAGATCGGGCTTGACTCTCGGCTTAGGCGTATATCCTGGAGCCGCACACTCCTTTCTTTGCTTCATATTGATGTATTGGCACCATTTATCATCCCCCGTGCCGATTCGGTACGAAAAGCGCTGTTTATTACCGCGTGTTGCTCGATGGCGGGCGAGATGCTGACAAGCAATTTGAAGGCGACTTTCTCTGACGTCAAAGTCGACATTTTTGAACCTTGCAAACCATTTCCGTGCTAGATACCCGCCTGTGACACCTTCTTCATACACATCGCAAATGTCCCAGGCTGTTTCAGCAGCTTTTTGACCTCGATGTAAAGAAAAGAAGAGTCTTGGGTATTCCCTTTCTAAGCCTCCAAAACTAATAAAAAATTGAATAACTCAAAAATTCAATTAACATAATTTTTTAGAGCAGAAAGAATTATATCGAATGAATACTTACCATTCGCCAAGCAGCAAACAAATCGTTGTAAAGTAAAGAAAATATAAAAATAATATGAACTTATTCCCCAACTCAATAATTTTCTGTCGCACGTTTGATGCATAGTAAAAACGCAATAAGACATCAGATATAGTTTTGAAAAAGCCGGGATAGTTCTCCAGGAAGTAAATATGGAGAACCCAGTATAGTTAATAACAATAAAAAATACGTAACAAAGTCGGAAAGTGAAGATTTTAATTTTCGTATTGCAAATGACTTTTTGGCTGTTGTGAAAAAAATGATTCAAGTCTGTTATTTTTTACGAGGCAATAAAAGCAGAAAATTTTAAAAGAATGTATTTGAGTAATACGAAAGACTTTGCCGCAAAAACAATTACGCATAATAGCAACGCCTTAGAGTGCAAACATCGAGTCTCCATTTTGTTGCCAACTGTTCAATATAATTTGCATTTTCCTCGTGTTGAGTTGTTAAAGGCTGAGTTGATATCGATGATCGAGCAATACAAAACCAAATGCATTCGGTGAAGAACTGTCCCGCCGGTCAAAATTACGCCAACTGTTATGGAGCTCAGACTAAAAAAATGTATTAAATGTAAATGGAAAAAACTTGCACTTGCGTTGAGCGTTATAAAGTTAACTGGCTTCAAAATAACAAAAAACGGTATTTCTTTGGATTTATCTCTTAGTTATTCTTTCTTAGGCTACGTTCTACTGAAAGACATTAACAGATCAAAATATAAATCTATGTATCTGACATACGAGTATGTTCAACTATCCACAAAATTTCTAACGATGAAAGCTATTAGAAAGAAATTACATAATATGAATTTTAAAGCATTCAAAAATATTGTAACGTCTTTCAAATTTTAAAATAAAAATAAAATAAAACTACTTACATTTTTTTGGTCTGTTAAATTATATGAACTAATATATGTAATAGCAAAATCATGTTAAATGGCAACGTCGTTTGCGTATTCGCAAAGACTGTAATTTTTTATTAATTTGCATTCATTGTTATAAAAATGTAGCTCATTCTACAGTAGATGTCAAAGAAATCGAAGTTTCTAACTCTGTAAAAGATTTATAAAAATTCCAAAAACTTGTATCAAAATTTCAGACTTTTTAATAAGAATTAAAAAAATTGAGTATGCAGTTTTATAGCCCCTTTTAATACAATAAAATGCAAGTTGGAAGTGGCTGAAAATTCCAGTTAACTTTTGTTAATTTTCCCCAGGTTTTTAATAAAAATTAAAACGCAAAATAAAGATGATCAAAACTGATCAAAATATCGCGTTACTAATTAGGCGTACACCACCGTATATAAAAAATGTGGTGTCTTCCCTTACATATTCATATACATACTCGTATATATATAACAGGTGGCGCTAAAGTAATCCTTCTATCAGAAAATGCTATAAATTTTGCGATTGGCCCCTAATGTCAGTTCTGTTTTGACATTTGTGTAGTAAACACATGCGAAATACACGTTAATAAACAATGTTACGCTACACTGCTCCAGAACGCGGAATATTGCTGACTATTTATTTGACCAATAATCGGTCTGTGACTTTGGCACAACGTGAATTTCGACGCAGATTTCCTCGCCGTCCAACGCCTACTGGTGAAACCCTGCGACGTTTAGCCGCTTGCCTCGAAGAGACTGGCACAACACGAGATGCTGCCAGGCGTGGCAGACCCCGGAGTAGCCGTTCTGCAGAGAATATTGCTGCTGTAGCCGAGGATGTCATGGAAGCGCCGTCGACATCGACCAGACGACGTGCCACGCAAATGGGTATCAGACGACGGTCTTTACAGCAAATTTTGGTACAAGATTTGAAGATGTTTCCGTACAAAGTCCAGACGGTGCATCAGCTGTTAGCTGCTGACCGCCAATCGCGTCTAACATACGCTCAAGCCATCCTTAATCACCACCAAGAGGGAGATGATTTTTCATCAAAAATAATCATGAGTGATGAGGTCCATTTCTATCTTAGCGGGTACGTAAATAAGCAAAATTTACGCTTCTGGGGCACTGAAAATCCGCGTGTAACCCACGAAGAGCCACTACAACCGCTCAAAGTCACTGTATGGAGTGCTGTTTTCGCTGGACGAGTCATCGGACCTTTTTTTCTTCGAAGACGTCGCGGGCCAAACGGTTACTGTGAATGGTGAGCCCTATAGAGCAATGATGAACGACTTCTTTTTGTCGCAACTTGATGAATTGGGATTGGAAAACATGTGGTTCCAACAGGACGGTGCAACGGCACACACTGCACGTGCCACAACCGATATGCTGAAGGATGCATTTCCCGGGCGCCTAATCTCCCGTTTTGGCGATTTGCACTGGCCAGCACGATCGCCTGATTTGACGGCTCCAGACTTCTTTGTGGGGCTTTTTGAAGTCGCGGGTTTATGTCAACAAGCCTCAGACTCTTGCAGCTCTTAAAGACAATATCCGTTAAGAATGTGAGGATCTATCACCGGAAGTTTTGGCCAAAGTTATGGAAAATGCCATTAAAGGGCTCAAATGGCAATCGACTGTGGCGGCGGTCATTTACATGACATCATATTCTCGACTTGATAGGTGGGGGTTCTGCAAAATCAGTTATGCTGTAAAAAGCAAACCATTCATTAAGTCAATTGCTCTGATATTTTTTTCTGAAGGAAATTAAAAGGCGGGTATTTGCAAAATGTATTGTTTTAAAACTTAACTTCCATATCTAAAATTGCTTACTCTTCTTATTCTGTTTACCAAAACTTGATTAAGGAATATAGGAGATTCAATAACTCACTGGTCTTTAGGGCATCGAAATTGCCTAGGATTTTTGTTTAAAAGGACTTCTAACAGTTCATGACATTCCTAAATTTCAGATGATTTTTTTAGCGCTTTCATGGCGGATTGCTTCGACGACTTTTATTAGAAGAATTTTTTTCTTTTACTTGATACGTCATGTACCTATATGTTGTGATTTCAACCTGGAGTTTACCAAATGGAAATCAGGCACTTATCTACTCGAAAATGGGATCTATCGTCCGGACACAACTAAACTATTTTAAAAAAATTTGCCGATTTTGTTATTGCCCTCTAAATTTTCAGTCATGAGCGACTTTCCTTTTCGCAAAAAGCTTTGCCTCCTTAATCTATATATATAAAAAGAAGTTACATTTCCTTGGTAATCTTATAACTCAAGAACGGGCTCACCTATCCAAACCAAATTTTTAGGCTTTGTTTGGACTATTCAGTAGGTGGTTTGTGTTTTGAAATTTTAAGAATCGGATACCAGGGTCTCGAGAAATAGGCCAAAACGTGAACCCGGGTAACCCTAGGATGTGTTTGTACAATATGGGTAGCAAATGGGAGCTGTTGATGATTGCTATAGTATAGAGTATTTTTAATGCCCCTCCGTAACTAGGGTCTCGAGATATAGACCAAAACGTGGACCTGGATAACCCTAGGATGTGTTTGAACCACATGAGTATCCATTGTAAGTTGTTGATAAATGCTAATGAAAAGAGGACTTTTCTTTTCGCTGGGTAACTAAAGACTCCAGATATAGACCAATTGGGAACTCGCCTTCAGGTTAAGAGATTTCATTCTCATGTACTACAACCAGTTAAAATGTTTTTAAAAATTCAGATCCGTTATCTACATATATTTCTCGAACTTTACAGATTCAAGGTCAAATATACCATAGAGCTGGGTCTTTGCTACCATTCCCAGATGGTGACCATCAATTTTTGCAAATATATTTTATTGGTGATGAGAATCGTGAATTAGATCAGCGCTGTGCAATTTCGACGAATACGAGAAGATCAATCGTGAATGAATTGCAAACAATGTTCCATCAACACAATGAATTGTGGAAATTGTTCAAAGTGGCACTCGATCTGATGCCCACCGATGGCCACAAAATCATAATAAAAGCCGATAAATCACCAATTGGGAGCACGCCAGACGATTCAATGTACCAACGATTGATGAAGTAGCTATTGTTGTTACAGTTTCAGCCACGAGATATTGTTTTGTATCGTAGAAATGAGCAATAACAACGTATTTCAGAACTCCATCGCTGTTATGATGCATTGCAATACCCCATTTTGTTTTGGAGAGGGGACGATGGCTATCATATCAACATACCAATGATAATCCAACAACTGGTACATACACATTTTATTTTTGTTTAAATATGATTTTTAAATAATTTTCATACGCTAATTAATTTTTGCATCGCAGGTCAAAAATCAACGAAAACCGTCAGTGCGATGAATTTTTATTCGTATCGATTGATGATTCGCCCTCAAGAAAACAATTTTATTTTGCGATGCAATCAACTTTCGCATCAATTTTTTATAGAATTGCAAGTCATTTTGGACGCAAATATAATAAAAAATTGAATGCTCCAGGAGGAACTGGAAGAACATTTTTAACTTTATTTATTTTAGCATAATTTATTTAGCGTAAAAAATTGAAATGGAAATTAAAGAATCAAAGTTTAATTAATATACAAGTTTTTATCGGCTCTTTCACCTTACCTGTATATAGGTGACCACCACAATCAAATTTAAAAAAAGTACAGAAAAGGCTATTGTGACATCTTTAGAAAGTATGTTGAATGAAAAAAATCAACTAATTCAACTGTTTAAACATTTTACGAGTTCTATAAAGAAAACTTAAAATGAACAATTTCTTGCGATATAAAAAACATTTTATGTATGGTGGTGCGAAGCCCACTGGGAAATGCTAGTTTTTTATACATTAGTAACAAGCCACTGCTCCAATTTTCAAACTATCCACTTTTAAATTTATCAAAAAATTCATTATTAAAATCCCACTTCGGGCAAAGCAAACAGCATAAAATTTCCGCATATTTAGGTTATGTATCAGACTCCATTCCCAAAATAGGAGGGCTTTCCTAAGAATAACCAAAAAACTGGCTCAGGCGTTTATCAGAATGGCAGGAAGTTTGATATTCTCGCTGAACTAACTTCTGAAATCTCAATGTCATGAGACATTATATTACATGATATGTTCAGTTTTGTCAATTACTTTAATTGTGGTAATAAAAGACTTGGGAAGGGTTATCTGCAACCTACAGTATAATCCAGGGCACGGACGGATCCCTCACCGAAAAAAATACAGGGCCAAGTGATGGGGGCCGGGGCAAAGTTGCTCAGAAGATACTCACTTTAATCTTGAACGCGCCTATAACATTAGAGCTTGGCTTTCAATACTGCTTGCCAAGTGACAATCAAGTCTCTCAACTTTTTCCAGGTTACGTCAAAACTGATGCCCGAATGTCTTGACAAGCTGAATAGCTTACTATAGGTTCCAGGGCACATGGGAGTTATACGGAGCGAAATGCCAGACAAATGAACCAGGGAAGGGCGGCTTCCCCATTTATAGGCCCAGAGCCATTTTGTGATACTACAATGGAGTTTCTATATGTATGGAGCTATTAATATATAATATTTTAGAGGAGGAAATAAAGCTTAATAGAATAGGGTAAATATTAAAATTTATTAAAGAAATTCTGTTGAAAGAAATACTCTGGACCCTGAAATATCTAGTTCGCGGTGCTAATTACCCTCACAATAATAATAATAATCAGCTAAGGAACTGCAAGAAAGTTGCAAAAGAGTAAGAGGGTTACAGTATTGCAGCAATTACTAAATAGCACGAACAATCCCATTTGACGTTAACAAAAACAACGAGGAACATAAGGAATATGTACGGAGTAATGGGTGTTATCAGAAGTGAAGATTTATCTTCAAAATGAAGAAAAATTTCAATTTCGAAGATTTCAAAAATTTAGACAACGAAATGTTCACGTTGAAGATATTAAAGTTTTGTTAATAATTAGTACGTAGTGGAGGGGAGGGGCTGTAAGGTGATTGCCTACGCGGATGACGTGGCACTTATTGTCAGAGGCAAGTTTCTAGATACTCTGATGGAACTGATGCAGGGTTATCTGAATCTAATTATAAATTGGACCGCAAATTGTGGCCTATCGAGGAAATACAAAATGCCAAGAGTGTTTCCCCCCTCCCGTTGGTGCTCTCTGACAAGGTGAAGTACCTAGGACTCATCCTTGACAGAGGTCTTACATGGAAGCCAAACATTGAGGAGAGAATCAGAAAGACAACAGTCGCCTTGTATGGTTGCAGGGGCGCTATCGGCAAAAGATGGGGCCTCTCGCCTAAAGTCACTTTTTGGCTTTATAACACGATTATAAAACCAATCTTGCTATACGGAGTCCTTGTCTGGTGGAACTCGCTAGAAAGGATGGTATCAGTTAAGAAGCTGGAGAGGGTACAAAGGTTTGCCCTCATTGGAATCCTACTCTAGCGCTTAACGCTATGCTGAATGTGGCGCCCGTGGACATTGTAGGAAAAACTACCGCTGCACGCGCCGCAATCAGATTAAGGTGTTCGGGCCAAAGGCTAGACTTAAGTTACGGATATTCTAGCATTCTTAAAAACTTTGAGTTCGTCCCTATGGTGCTGGACCACTGTACACCCACGCTAGGTCCGAGCGGACCTTTTTCTACTCACATTCCCTCAAGGGATGAGTGGGCGGGGTGCAACATTCGGCGGCAAGGCATGGCAAACATGTTCACGGATGGCTCGAAGTTGGACGGAAGGGTTGGTGGGGGAGTATTCTGTAAGGAGCCTCCCATCTGTAGTGTTTTCCAAGCGGAGGTATCCGCAATTAAGGAAGCGGTGGACTGGTTGCTTAATTAGGTAATTACCGTTAAGGAAGTAAATATTTACTCCGATAGCCAATCGGCAACTAGGGCCTTGGGCTCGCTGTTTGTGCGTTCGAGATTGGTCGGGGAATGTCTGGCTTCTCTCTCGATTGCATCCGGATACTTCATCATCAGGCTCATTTGGGTTCCCGGGCACAGCGGTTCACAGGTGTTCACGCCGTAAGATTTGGGATTGCCTCAAGTCCGTTCTGCAGAAACTGTCTGGAGGACGAGGTGGAATCATCTCAACACCTTCTTCTCAGCTGCCCTGCTCTCGTCTGGCAAAGGCTTAGAAATCTGGGCTCTCACTTTTTCGCTACGCCTGAGGATATAGCCGGTGTAAATATCATAAATTTAGTGGAGTTCATTAGTAGCCTGTTACGGCTAACTATGAACGGCGCCGTCGTAAAATGTATGGTCATCATCGTATCTAATCCCAAGGCTCCTTCTTCCTTCCCATCTCCTTTCTCCTCTCCCATGTATGGCACCACAACGGACGAATTTCTTAACATTTGTCCAAGTGAGCCCTTTAGCTAGAGCAGCCATTTAACCTAACCTAACCTAGTACGCTACTTTCCAATTTTTGTGAACTCTTTTACAATACATGCACAGTTTCATTGCAACTTTGTCAAGTATAATAAAATGCACGAAACAATTTCGAGGAAATTAAAAGTAGTTAAAAGCGCTAAAAATCATCGATATAACTATTTCTACTTGAACCCACAGTAATTATAAATTTTTTTTTGTCACTTTTCAGTAAAACAGCTGCTAATCTCACTATCAATTTTCTGATTTCAGTTATTTCGAAAATATATGTACTCGTATAAGTAAAACTAACACCGCTGAGTGCTGTGGAGGATTTCAGTAAACCGGTTTGGTCATTTAATTTCAGATGACTGCATTAAATCGTGGCATAAACAATGATTATAAGTGGATAACAACACCGACTGTATTCGTTTATTATTTTCCAGCAAACTCTCGTTGCTCCTTTTATTTTTTGTGTGCTCTCCCCACGCCCAGTAGCCACGAACAGCGTGCCACGAATAAATGAATGATCCGACTTTAATCCACTTAATAGACTGCACTCGAACGCTTTGGTTAATCCCTGCCCTACTGACCGGGCGCTCATTTACAATGTAACAACAACAACCGCAAGTGGCAAAGCAAAATAACAATTGCACAATAATTGCCGGAATCGCTCGGCACAAACAGCCTGTGCGGACGTGAAGTGAGAGAAGGGGGCACTATAAGAACAAACCGAGGCCAGAACGACCACCGAAAATATGTAAATACTTGTGAAATATTTTTAATGTCAATTATAAAATGATGGTGTCATTCGACTTACGACTGAAAAAGCAAATGCATGTATTTATGTATGTATGACATAAACAAGCGCAGGAAAAGCATGCAAATAAAATGCAATTGAAGCAAAAACACGACTGTTGCAACAAAAATAGCAGCAAACGTCAGTACTGCAATTTCCGGAATTTTGCAGTGGAGTGCGGCGTCTACAATTCATTGTAGTAGTTCTTTACATTTTTTTTCATTATGCAATTGGCTACTGTGGGATGAGGCACAAGCATGCATACATACATATATGAATATGTATGGTGTATTTACCGTTATAAATATAAAACATATATTTTGAAGTCACTCTCATTGTTGCTGTTGATTCTTCCTTTCTTTCCTCTTGTTTACCTCAAGAGTTCTTTTGCTTGGATCAACATTTCCGCCATAATGACCCGCTGCTGCAAATTTAATTGGTTTCAGTCGGAAAACACTTCGAGTGCTAGCGCAATTTGGGTTGGTTTTACATGCTTCGCCTCCTTACAGCTTTAGGTGGTCGGGTGGTTCTCTTGAATATTTTTATTTTTTTGTTTTTTCTGGCTTGGTAGCTTACATGGATGAGTGCGCGAAAATATACGACATTGGAGAATAAATTCTCAATTACAATAAAAAAATATTTATAAAATAAAAGCAGCTGCCCGGAAGTGCGGCACTCGAATGGTGGCAAATTAAAATGTACACTTTTTACCAAATTTTTTATTACATTTTTTTAATTCTTAGCAGCTTTGCGGATAAATAAGAATAGGCTGCTCTAGGTAATTAAATTAGCACAAAATTTAAGAGCAATTTCGTAAAAAGGCTTCTAAAAATGTCAAAATATCAATTGAAGTAGAGTAAGAGCGGAGTAGAGTAAAGTATAAATCCAGAATCTACATGAATGTACTCATTACCGCGTGTTGACGTCATTAGATAAAACCTGAAACAGTTTCATTAAAGACTGTAGGGCAGGCGCAGATCGGGCTCTAGGCAATTACCTAAAGTTGAGGACAACATGAATAGGGTGAGTTTTTCTCTTAAAGTGAACGAGAAGGATCTGTAGGCATTGATGTATGTAAAGGAATTAGAGCTCATTGTTTAGCTTCGGATAAGTGCTAATAGGAACAGCCCAAGGATGGTAGATTACCAGGTTTAGCCAATTTGCCATGGTGAAAAACGAAATTGTGCCAGCAACTTCGGCTGCCACGTCACCGAGTCCTCGGCAGCAGAATTCTGCCTCGGCAGCAGAATTCCCACGTACTATGTTCACACACTCGTCCAATAAGTTGTTGTTCAGACTGCAACGAACTAACATGGGCGTAGACTGTTTTGATTTTTTTTTTTTTGTATATCCCCTCACAATCTTAGCTTTTCGTAAACAAACCGCTGTAATGACCACGGTGACGTCAGCCAATCAGCTGATTCTTTCAAATTCGCTGCGCGCCGGTTAACGGCCTGATATTGGCCGCACTTGGTGAGTTATTTTCACCACGGGCAGGTCCTTAGATCCACAATGCAAATTCGGTTTTGTTATAAGAAAGATAGAATACGATAGTGCGCCCATCCGAGAAGCGCGACGTCACACTAGTATAGTTGCGCGAGAGAAATGTGAAAATAAAGAAAGAATACGAAATTACACAAGCAACACACGAATAAATTGTACAAGTTAGACGTCTAATACACAACGATTCTGTCAAATTCGCTGAGAGCAAAGTAGCGGTCGGCGCCACTTTATTACTCTGTCCATGCAGAATAAACTCAAGAGATACAACTCAATAAAATAGGACAAATGCCAAATTTTATTGAGGAAGTTAGACTCAGAGAAATACTCTGAATCATTGAAGGCGACACAATAGTTCAGGTCGCAGTGCTAAATCTCCTCATAATAATTGTTTAAAATATAGAAAAATGTGGTAAAAGAATTAAAACTCACTTCCCACGGAGCTTTCCAACTTCTATGAAATCATTCTTAATGGATCACCACATCAATCAAAATCATAACAGAAATGTTTAAAATTTAAATAAAATCAAGCTGAACTAGATACGTATTTTACTGAAACATACATAACTACGTATGTACATTAGATTTTTCCAATTATGTAAAAAATTACCAGAAACCAGTGATTTATTAAAGGTAATTGTTAATGGTTGGGCTAACGATGTTTTTAATAATAAAGCAGGGACGCCATCTTCTCTGGGAGTTGGGTAATTTGTCAATTCTGAAAGATCCCCGAATACATCATTAAATGAGACCTAGAGACCTTTAAATGTACTTGAGCTGTTAAAAGAGGTATTTTCTATTCCGGTATCAGATTGACTAACATAATCAGATCGAAAAAAATCTGCATTCCGCTGTAGCCGAATGGGTTGGTGCGTGACTGCCATTCGGAATTCACAGAGAGAACGTAGGTTCGAATCTCGGTGACACACCAAAATTAAGACAACAAGACAATGGCAAAACTCCGAGTGTATTTCTGCCATGAAAAAGCTCCTCATAAAACTATCTGACGTTCGGAGTCGGCTTGAAACTGTAGATCCCTCCATTTGTGGAACAACATCAAGGCGCACACCACAAATATGAGGAGGAGCTCGGCCAAACACCTAAAAAGGGTGCACGCGCCAATTATATATAGAGCTATATAAACCGCCAAAAAGGCTTACTATTTTTCCTGATATCATTCTCTACTTTAGAAATGTTCTTCTGATATAAATATTACTTCAGAACATCGAACTCTTTTTGCAGCCGATTATACGCTTCATAAAGTTCTGCCTTTATTTTTAGAGTTGCGGTATAATTTGCGCTTTGTACCAGACCGGTTTGGACTGATTTTTTACAGGCACTATAGAAACGAACATATGAAATGCCACTTCGAGCCTTTCTACGAAATCATCGTAGATCTGTGATTGCTCGAGTTTGTTTAAGACAGATTCCTAATCTAACAAATCCAATGTCCGCGATATTTGATCAAAATTGTTATTAGTTAAAACATGTCTGCAAGACAGTTTGTGTTTCTTGACTATTTTTTACTTCATTAAATAAATACACTTTTACTTCAATAAATATGTTTGAGTATATTACTGCTAGCGAATGGCAAGCCTTTTAAAAATAGACATTAAATTCAGTAAAATTTCTTCATATATTATTATGGCGGCCGCCGTAGCCGAATGGGTTGGTGCGTGACTACCATTCAGAATTCACAGAGAGAACGTAGGTTCGAATCTCGGTGAAACACCAAAATTAAGACAAACATTTTTCTAATAGCGGTCGCCCCTCGGCAGGCAATGTCAAACCTCCGAGTGTATTTCTGCCATGAAAAAGCTCCACATAAAAAATATGTGCCGTTCGGAGTCGGCTTTAAGCTGTAGGTCCCTCCATTTGTGGAACAACATCAAGACGCACACCACAAATAGGAGGAGGAGCTCCGTCAAACACCCAAAAAGGGTGTACGCGCCAATTATATATACATATATATCCCACCAAACCTTCGGCATACTTCAAATTACTCTGCTTGCAATATTGTTTCATGCCTTGAAATAAGTCACTGACGTAACAGGATAGCCTCTTACATATGAATGCGCTGCTTCCCTTCGTTAACAGGGATTTGCATTTTCCATCTTTCAATCACAATGAGCAATTTTCTTGTTTTAATTAAATGGCCAAAGCGTCTATTATAACCTTATCAACTCTTCATCCGCACAGATTTGGATAGCTACACCTATCCAAATGCTCTCCAATTTTCCTCGATTTAAAGTTGATACTGAAATACTTAGTCATCTGGTTAAGCGATGTTCAGTTAAAGATTTCTAGAGCTTTAGGAGCACTCATAACCATAAGTTCTACGCGGAGTACACTCATGAAGCCTGAAGAAAGCACTAATATTTACTACCCAACGAATTATGCATAAAAAATACCGTAATTAGAGTTGCATAGGGGGAAAGTTGTTCGTTCCCATATACTTGCAATATGAAATGAACGGCATTCCAGCTGTGCACATTAGTTTTTCGTAAATATTTATTACCATGTCATTTGGCCCCAAAGAGTGAAAACCAAAGAGTGAAAGATCTTACTTGCACACCTCATTAACTCACAAAACACTCCACTTACATACCAACAAACACAATGAAGCGGGAAAAAAGCATGAGTCATGAATAAGCAAACAAATAGCAGAGGTGTTAAGTGGACCTATACACAGACACACACGCACGTGCGCAGCCACGCGTCTTAAATGATGAGCACTCATACGCCCTGCTTGCCGTAGGCAGACGAAATTGAAAGCACAGCAATGGCTCAGACGCCCAAGGGAGTGTCATTATTTTTCTGCTGGCAAAATGTGCACACATGTGTTGATGGATACATACGGAAATATGTACAAGCGTAGCAGTTATTTGAAAATATTTTATTATTTTTATATAAATAAGCACACCCGACTAATTCTTATATATGTATATGAATATTTCAAATCCCAAGTGTGAAAAAGCAACAATCAAGACAAGAATACAAGAACAAGCAAACAGCATCAGCATACTGGCGTTAAGTGTGTCGCTACCGACAAGCGTGTGCAGCAGCATAAAAAGTGGAAAAGGCAAACGCGAAGTAGCAAAAATGTGCCATCGGGCCACCTGTTGCTTAGCAACTTGAACGAGGAGTTGCGGTTCAACAGAGTAGCGCGTGAAAACCAAAGGAATACCGTAAAAATTGAAGGTTTTCATTAAATATCCTTTAAATCAACAATTTGTTATGTAGAGCCAACAAATACACACACATTCACCCAACCGTAATAAATACTTCATACGACCCTAGTCACACAAACTGAACACGATTTCTCACGAATTTCAGTGGTTGAGGGTTTGTGCGAACGTGTAAATTGCGTAAGATAAAAACCAACAAAAACAAAGGTTTGCATAGAAAATTTTGCAGAGCAAGAAAAATTACGCTCCCGCAAACCTCAAAAGGCCAGCTGACGGTACGCAACCCTACTGCGGCCTTCATATGCCAGAAACAGGTACTCTGTTTCATTGACCGCTGCTCCCCGCCTCGCTTCGAGTAAAACGACATCATACCTGCCACAGATACCTTTTGAATGCTACATACGTGCATTTTGTTAGAATTACCGATTCATTGGCCACAGGTGAGGACTGGGCGAGGGCAACCGAGAGATCCTTTGTGCTTATATGTTACATGTGTGCTCTTTTGGGGCGATTTATTATCCGCACAGAGGTCACATTTCATACATTTTATGGTAGATACTTTATGGTAGTAATAGTAGCAACGACCCTCGTCAAGTTGGCTAAGATGCCAAACAATGCTTTGTGGCATCTCCACCGCATTCTCCAGCATTCGCCATTCGCTTCCCATTTTCTAGACTTTCAACGCTTTCAAGCACATGTGCTTAGTGATTGCCACATGCTTACACATATAATGTAAGTTTTTTCCACTCTGAATCCACAACTCGTTGAGTTTGCAATTTTAATCTCACTTGGGAGTGACCTTTGCAATTCACATTAGAGAAACTATTAGAATTTACTTTTGTGTATGTATGTGTGTACAAGAACAATAGATAGGCAAGGCAAGATTATTTTACTATCAGGAGTTAAATGGATACGCGAATTATAAAACAATATGAAGAATGTTTTATATGTTTAAGTGCAGGTGAAGTTCCTTCTCTAATTTGTCATAAATAATGGGCAGTATCATTTAATGCAGATTTCACAAGAAAAATGGTTTTTATAAGAAACTTTACACTCGGACTTTTTTCTGTTGGCGCAGACACTGTTAAATGTTATTATTTTTGCTGTTATTACAATATTTCTCAGGCTGAAATCAGATCCTCAATCATTGAGCCACCAACCACTGTGTGTAGTATTCCAAGTATTTTGGATATTGCTGTCAATTCTTCGGAGAAAACATTTAAAAAAGCATTAAAAAGCTTGAAATTTATTCACTGATGAGAAAAATGGTATATGGATTTAAAGTGAAATATCTTCGGTTCATTTTAACATTTTTATTACCTTTTTTTAATATTTTTAGGATAAAATATACTTTTTGAAAAATCTTTTTGTTCAAAGTTTCAAATTCAACGCCAGATGAGGAGCTTTTTCATGACAAAAATACACTCGGAAGCTTGTCATTGCCTGTCGAGGGGCAAACATTAGAAACAACTTCTTCCACCATTTGATGTTTCAGTCCGGAGTGCCGAAATCAGGGCACACCGAATGATAGTTTCGCACAAGTCCATTCGGTTACGGCTCGGTCAAACAGCCAACAAAAGGATTGTAAGCACCAAATATATATATACAGCGCACGCTCGATAACGTGAACGCTCTAAAGCGTGAACACCCCAAAACGTGAACAGATATTTTTGTGCATTGACTACTCTAAAACGTGAACAAACCCAAAAAGCTCTATAACATGAACAATAAACGTTACAATTATTTGAATGTAGCTTACATTGATCCGAAGTAATTCGGAAATTGGGGAATCCCCTAATTATAAAATAACATTTTATTCGTAATTGCATGTAAGGAGTAAAATATTGCAGTCCCGGTTTGGGTTTCGCAAAGAGTGCTTCGTGCTTGACATTCAAACAAAAGGCTAAAATTCTCGGCTTTTTAAAAAAAAGGCTCATCTGTCACGATTTTAGCAAAGAACTATAATGTTGCTAAATCAACAATTTGTAACATTAAAGCGAAAAAGCAAGTGATTTTAACCCTACAGTAGTCGCGCCCCTGAAACTGACGTAATTGGTCGCGCGGTCTACATATGTAATCCATTTTAAAATTAAAAATACAAAAGATAAATATTTAATTCTTCCATTGCTTTTGTTTTAAATATTATTCTTATTGTTTAATTTATTAATATTAATCAAAAATAACATAAATAAACTTTCAGTTCTTGCATAAAATAAATAAAAACCAAAACATCATTTTTTAACAAAAAATTAAGATACTTCACAAAAGTATAAAATATATATAAAATAACCAGAAGATAATTGAGATATTTTAATTGTTTTCGAAACATGACAAACATACAGTCTTGGAATGATCAGGACAAATGCGTTTATTGCAAGCGTTATACACTTTACGGGTGCTTTTATTACGGGCCCTTCCACAATCGTGGCAACGGCCGACGTAGTTATTGTGCGTTGGACCTTGATGAGTTACAACTTGTGGAAGATCCAGGAAGTCTTTTATTTTACATTTTTAGTGTTCTAGGTAGCGTGGTAAGTGTTAATCTTTGGTGAGCCAGTGGTTTCATCCAAGACAAGGCTAAGTCTATGAGAAAATCACGCCTTTTGACAGATTCATAGTTACTGTTTGCAGTGTAAATGCATAATGCGTTGAGAGCACTGAGGTTTACAAGATTATAGAACTTAGTCAGCGGCCACCTTCTCGAATTCCTAGATACGTCATAAAGAGAACACACATTGTCAACCAGATCAACGCCATTTTTAGTGCGATTATAGTATGTTATTATTTCCGGCTTTCGTTGATCTCCGTTGTCAGAATCAATCGCTGTATCGTTGAGCATTGTAGACATGGCTATTAGCACTTTCTTGGCTTTTAGTACATAAGAAACCAGAGTATATGGAGAGTGGAATCCAAATTTTGAGGAGCATATTGGATTGTCTCTAGCTATGAATTCCCGGTGAACTTCGCTTTTATCTTTTCGAACGGTAGCAACCATTGTAATTCCATTATCAAATCATTGCTTTGCTATTTTCAGAGAGGAAAACCAATTGTCCATAGTAATATTGATATGTCTATTCGAAATAGGTTGCACCATTCTCATCACGATATCAAATCTCTCGTTGCTTAACCGAAATGGACCTTCGGGTTGTTGGCCGGCGTAAATTTCTAAGTTATAGGTGTAGGGGTAATGAACATCTACAAGTGCAAAAACTTTCAGTCCATACTTAGCAGGTTTATTTGGAATATACTGCCGAAAAGAACAACGCCCTCTGAAGGACAAGAGTTGTTCGTCCAAAGTCATTTCAGCAGAGTAGCATACAAAATGAAAAAGTATGCCAAAAGTCCACTTTTCTTTACAAAGTATAACTAGCTATTAGCATAAAACCTAATTTAAAATACTTACGTAATCGGTCGCGCGGCATACATACGCAGACCATGAATTTCACGAACCTCTAGCGATAAAACTGCATTCGACAATTAACAGCGGAACACTGAGAGTGACTCTCTATTTGTTAGTTACAAGTAGCAAAAATCTCCGATGAAATCGATGCCAGATTTTCAAGAAATTTAAAATTTAACAATGGTGGATTACATATGTAGACCGCGCGACTACTGCAGGGTTAAAATGCGTAAACAACACGTATTGTGGACCTGGAAATAGAAATACACTACGTTCTTCAGAGTTCCCCACAATGGAGAGAGCTCTTTATCGTTCGTTTAACTGAATGCGAGATAAAGACTGGCCATTAAGTGCTCTAATGTTCAAAGAAAAGGCAAAAACACTGCATGCAAAATTTAAAGAAAATGAAGCAAACTTCTTCGCTAGTGATGGATGACTCCAAGCATTCAAGAAGAGGTACGGTAGTTGTCTTCTTAAAATATCAGGCGAAAAACTGTCTTCGTAACCTCAGCTGGTGGATCCGTTTAAAGAAAAACTTAAAGCTCAAATGGCCGAATTGGAGTTGTGCAACGATCAGTTATATAATGCTGATGAGTCGGGGTTATTCTGAAGACTTTTGCCAGAGAAAACGTACGCGTCAAGTTTGGAGAAGAGAGCCCCAGGGGTAAAGTCCAAGAAGCAGCGAATCACGTTTTTATGGTGTTCAAACGCCACTGGATCCCACAAGCTTAAGCTGTTGGTAATTGGAAAGGCGAAGAGTCCACGCTGCTTTAAAAACATTCAGTGTCCCACCGACTATAAGAGCTCGAAATCCGCCCGGATGACGTCGGCTATTTTCAAGCAATGGTTTCATGAGTCATTTGTTCCACAGGTGAATATTCCTTTTAAATTTTGTCCGATTTTTCGGGTTAACTGATTATTTTTTAAGGTTACATCGTTTTTAAAGGAGAAAGCCTTACCAATTAAAGCTCTCCTCCTAATCGACAACGCTCCTTCTCACCCAAATGAAGCTGAACTAACAACGCAGAATGGGCAAATTTCGGCAATATTTATGCCACCAAACGTTACTCCCCTCATTCAACCGATGCATCAGAATGCAATAAAAATCATTAAGTTGCATTACAGAAACAGCCTTCTAGCTTCAATAGCAGCGACAAAGTCTGAATTGCTCGAGTCGTTGAAAAGAATTAACTTAAAAACAGCTATAAATCTTTTGTATGCGTCTTGGTTTCGTGAAGCAACATTAGCTAAGTGCTGGAACAGTATTTTAAATTTTGCCGTAAACAATGATGATCCCGAAGATAATGTTCCGTTGGCGGTTTTAAAAGAAAAATGGGAAACTGAACTTCGCACCTTGATGAGCAATACCGTCGATCTCCTTAGTAGTTTAAGTCCTGAGGTTCGTTCGTGTTCGCAGATATGCTCAAAGATATGTATGTGGGTTATTGAAAAAACTTTTTTTTTTTTTTAATTTCAGATTGAATTCACGTTACCAGCCATTCATGAATGGAACGAAGATATCGAGGAGGGCATATGACGATCATCAACAAGAGGACGAATCCGATGATGACAGCGTATCAAAGCAACTGGAGAAAATTAAGTCGACTGAAGCAGTTGAAATTTTCAACAAGGCGTTAATATGGGCTGATCATGAAGACGTTGATCAAAATGATATGAGTGTGCTAAGACGGTTAAAGGAGAAAGCTGTGCTTCAAGTTTTAGAAAAACAGAAGATACAAAAAAAAAAATACTTTTAAGTAAAACCATCGTATGACTTAATTTTTAATTAATATGTAACAAAAACAAGAATAAAATGTGAAGAAATATATTTACTTAGTCTTTTTGGGCATTCCAAAACGTGAACTTTTGTTAACGTAAACTGCCTTGGTTTGAATTAGTTCACGTTATCGAGCGAGCGCTGTATATATATATATATATATTAGGCCGGGTCGATTTGTGGGGAGGCAAAAAAATCGCCCATTGCTCTGTGAAAATCATATTCTAGGAATCAAAATAAGAAACTTTGCCGAAGGAACCATACCTCTAAAACGAATTCTGGTGTCCCCCAATTTGGGTCGAACTTTTTAGTTTCTTTTCTCATGTAAAGGCCAAAAATGGTGATATTTTGAAATGATTGTATGGGGAACCCCCCAGGGGAGTTCCAGGGGGTGTGCCACTGGCATGGGTGGATCGGCCGTCGAAAGTTAGTGGGGGTCGGTCATACATTTGGACTCGATTGGAGCACTCTAAATGGGTCAAAGTGGGATTTTTCGTTCAACCCAAATTGGGGGACATCAGAATTCATTTAGAGGTATGGTTCCTTCGGCAAAGTTTCTTATTTTGATCACTAGAATACGATTTTCACAGGGCAATGAGCGATTTTTAAATCGACCCGCCCTACTATATATATATATGTATATATAATCATATTGACTTATGAGTTGCTTCAAATGTGAGTTACTCGAGTACAAAATCAGCTAATGTTAGTTTAGCTAATCTAAATTATTTACTTACATATACATATATATATATATATTTTGTGCTCGAGTAACTCACATTTGCAACTACTCATAAGTCAATATGATTATGGCCCAATCATAACAGACGTAATAAATTAATATGCGTTATGCGCAAAAAATTACTGACTGATTCGCACATGCAGTCATATTCACCAAACCGATTTCCGTACGCTTGTTTTCACTTTAGTTTAACACTAAGAAGACAAAACCTACTTTTACTTCCCCTTTAATGGATGTAAATATGTGCATGCATTCATCATTTGCGGCTACATAGTTTCATGACATTCTTCCTTCCCTGTGCCCATTTCTTCCTTACATATCCATTGTGCTTATCCACATCAGAGTGCCACTTTACTTACTCGTAACTTTACTGTTACTGCCAAATACCATTTCTTTTACTCGAAAAAGCTCGTAATTCTTCCAAGAGTGCTCAACCACATTTCACCTCTCAACATTCCTAACTCTCAACTACTATCTTTTTGTTGCTGTAAATTTCATTGCGGCTATGCTTACGATCCTTTGTTCTACAAATGTATGTACACATGCTCAGGCAGATGTTTGTTAGAACACAGCACACCCTGCTGGAAACACCTGAAGTAATGAAACTTTGATTTTCGCCAAGTGCTTAAATTTCTAACGTTGCCATAACGGAGCCCAGAGTGGGATAATCCCAATTTTAAATTTGTGGACTATGTCACTCCATATCCAATATACCTAATGATTTTTTTACTATGAGGGATTGACAAATTCTCAAACAAGCAAAATCATATTCCCAATGGATGTAAAAATTTACAAACTCCTGTGTAATTTTGCAAAGCAGAACTAGTAAAAAAGGTGGCTTTGTCTGTACTCTTTTTTTTTCTTGTCAGCGCTTATAGGCGATCTAATATTACAACATAAACTGAGCATCATTCCTTACTGGTCGCCATTTGATGTGGCTCCACGATGTGGATTCTAAATTTAAAAATATGAAATTAAAGAAACTAAGCCGTAAATAAAGTATACTATTTCCAACTTTAGGACAAACAAGCCTTAAATATCGTGTGCACATGTATTTAGCTTAATTAACAATATCTTAACAGGTTTACAGCCAGAAAACTTCATGTCCGATTTCGACCTTGGACTTCGAAATGCTTTTAAGAAAGTCTTACTCAATGCCAAGCTCAAGGGTTGTTGGCTTCACTTCAAACAAGCACTTAAAAGACGGGCAATGGAATTCGAAGATTTAGGCAAAATTCTAATTAAACAAATTATGCCAAACGTCTCCTTAATAAACTTTCGCCCATGCCGCTTCCTGATCCGCACATTATGTTGGTGAGATTTCTCATTTTCAGTATCAAAACTGGCATTATTGTTCAATTGTTTTTCAAAATGTCCTTTGATACCTACACATAATAAGTTGCCAATAATATCGAATTTTATAATTTCTGTAGCAGGTTCTGGGTTTTCTATAAGGTCATTTTTCTCCACACTAATTATACGAGTATTTATACGTAAGTAGATGAGAGCATAGATATGTGTTGCTACATTGTTGCACCTTACGTTTCTTCCACACTTCAATGTTGTTTTTTTTTAGCTTCTTGTTGTGCGGTAACTACATACCTGGAAAGAAATATGGTGGAAAATGTTCAGAAAAGCGCTGAGCTAAGCTCTGCCACATAAAAACAGCTTCCAATAAGAAAATTCACCCGCGGCGAATACGACGATTATGTGTTGAAGGATTTTAAACGGAAATTCTGAACTATTAATTGGCTCTGACTGGCTGGTCAATGTCCTTGTCCTAAGATATAAATCAGTGCCAATTCCATGCCAAATTCCTTGAACATCTCGCTCCTTTGCGTCTTGATGCAGCTAAAGATTTTCTTCTTCTTTGTGATTGGCGCGATAACCGCTTACGCGATTTTGGCCGAGTTTAACAAAGCGCGTCATGTGAGGCCAGGTCCTTCTCTGCCTAATCTTTGCAACGCAGAGGCCAAAGAAGTCTTCCTATTGCTCTTTCTCTCAAATACTCCAAGTGACGCCTCATCGGATATTGTCATTATCCAAGCTTCTGAGCCATACATTAGGACGGGCATGATGATAGCCTTGTAGAGCGTTAGTTTTGTTCGTCGAGAGATTTACTTTACTACTCAATTGCCTACTTAGTCCAAGGTAGCACTTGTTGACAAAAGAAATTCTCCATTGGATTTTAAGGCTGATATTGATAGCGAATTAATTAAGTGAAGCGATTAAGTTCTGCAGCTCGCACGATCCTTTCCAGCAATAGGTTGAAGAATTAACACGACAGCGAGTCACCCTGTCTGAAACCTCGTTTGGCATCAAAAGGCTCGAAGAGGTCCTTCCTAACTTTGATGGGGCTGATAGTATTGACTAGCGTCATTTTGCATTACAGCTAAAGATCGCTTCTGTGATAAAAACTTAATAAGCAGTGTTCTCGCCAAGAAATTATATTCGTACGCAAGGATGGGCGAAGAACGCATCTTTGATCAAAATATACAAACTCCCATGAAAGAAACATTCGAGTACCACGCAGAAGATTACACCACAAAAAGTTCCATCAGCAAAGAAGGTGATCGAGAAGCTCGAAACCATTTCAATAAAATTGTCCATCAACTGAAAGCACGCCTCCACTGTTGTAGATATACGTACAATCCGTGAACCGAACCTTGGCTGGTATAACTTAGCTCAACAAAATGGCGTGCTTGTTTATTAAATTCAGTGTTCTAATAAGCCAAGTCTTTCAAAATACCCTCGTTTTAACTGCATATTTCAAAGCCGCGTTCGTTCACACAAAAATTTTACCAGACAAGGCTTCATATAGAGGACCCCCTATTATGTAACTTATTTAATACGATACTGGAAAAAATTGCTCGAACTATCATACAATATTACTTGTAATAAGTTCGTCGATTCAGACAAACTTAAGCTTAAAATGTAGGTGACAAAATTGTCTTTCAGAAACCCTACTTATGTCGGTATAAAAAAATTTTTTGTATCCAGAAAAAAATTAATAAACTTTAATAATTTAGTAAAAAACTTCAAAAATGACTTTTTTTACTTTCAACAGCTGTTTTGCGAAAACTACGACTTCATTGACACGAATTATATTGGGTTGGAGAAAAAGAAATGTCGTATTTGGGATCGAAATTTGACGCTTTATTTAACGTACTTAGAATTATCCGAATCAAGTCAAATATGCCCCGTTTTGTTCGCAAACTTGTTACCATTTAGAAGGCAGCTTCATTATCCCCCCTTTATAAAACCCCCCTCCTTATTTGCAAAAAACTCAGACAACCAGTTTTCGCAAGCCTCTTTTGAGGCCAACTTGGTATCACCAAGGGCGTTTTGCATGGACCGGAAGAGATGATAGTCACTTGGTGCCAAGTCCGGACTGTATGGTGCGATAGGACATCCCATCCGAGCTCCCGTAGCTTCTGGCGGGTCATCAAAGATGTGCGAGGACGAGCGTTGTCCTGGTGGAACATAACACCATTCCTATTGACCAATTCTGGCCGCTTCTGGTCAATCGCCTGCTTCAAACGGTCAAGTTGCTCGCATTGGAGGACCGAATTAAGGGTGTGGCCATAGTTGAGCAGCTCATAGTGGATAACTCCGTTCCAATCGCACCAAGCACACAGCAAAACCTTCCTGGCGGTCAATCCGGGCTTGGCGATGGTTTGGGCCGGCTCCCCTCTTCTCGACCACGATCTTTTTCGCTTAGCGTTGTCGTATGTGATCCACTTTTCATCGCCAGTCACCATTCGCTTCAAAAATGGGTCAAGTTCGTTCCGTTTTAGCAGAGAATCGCCAGCGCTGATTCGATCGAAGAGATTTTTTTGCGTCAACACGTGTGGGACCCAAACATCCAGCTTTTTTTGGAATCCAATCTTCTGCAAATGGTTCCAAACGGTTTTGTGGTCTACACCTAGTCCCTGACTAATCGAGCGAATGGTCACACGCTGGCCTCATTGGATAATTTCAACGATTTTATCAGTCTCTACGACGATTGGCCCACCAGTACGGGGTGCATCTTCGACATCTACTACACCAGAACGAAATCGATCGAGCCAACGCTGTGCTGTGCGAATCGTTACAGTATCAGGCCTATAAACTTCACAAATGTTTGCCGCCGCCTTCGTTGCATTTTTACCTCTAAGGTGGTAAAAACGTAAAATATGACGAATTTCTTGCTTGGTGGACTCCATCTTTGACGCGCTATAACTTAAGACTGAAACGTACGATCACAACACTGCCAAAGAGACATTTGTAGTACAGATTGTCGTCTTCAAATCTCCGTTTAGTGTGATACGATACAGTTAGTACAACGCAATATATGTTTAAATGTCGCGCTCAATTGACAAAATACGACATTACTTTTTCCCCAACCCAAGATATTGTCATGTACGTTATATGTGTGCCTTTCGAAATGTATGCACTTCAAAGAAATGGCACGCACCGTTTTCGAGATTTCAGGTAATAACTGCACTACTGCACAAAAAACAGGTTTTTTGGGAATATCTCGGAAACCTTTCTTTGAAAAAAAATAAATAAAAGTCATTTTTGGTTTCAGCGACCTCAAATTAGTCTAAAAACCGCTTTTTGGTCGAGGACCATTTTTGAAACTCAAAGTTAAGTTTCTTCCATAAATGTCAACTGGATCCAGCAAGACAATGCAATAAGCAATACTGGCATATGCTAAGAAATAAGGCCGGTTATGCTGGAAAAAAGACACAAACTGTTACCTACCATCATAAAAACAAAAATGGTATGATTCTCAAAAGAACACCCTTTACTAGGGACAGAAAGGGAAGGTTTAAAAAGAAATTAATTATATTTGCTGTTTGAACAGCAAATATGTATGTATGTATGTGCATATGTATTTCTATAATCATTATTATATGAATATGTGGAATAACATACCATCACGCAGCCAACGAAGCAGACCGAATAGATTGTCGGTATTCCAATTAAAGAATAAACACAATAATGAAATGACATTTTTACCGCAAAACCCACAATAGCGTGCAAACCCGATCATGTTCGGCTACATTGTTGATATTGTTTTTAATTTAATTGCTTGACGCACTCATTGTTATTAGGTTTACAATACAAGACAAACCACACACCCATGTAAATGTATAATTTGTTCATAGTATAAGTATATGCATATATTTATATGTATAATACAATTAAAACCTCTACCGTAAAGGCTGCTGTAGCAAACTTCGGCAGCGCATATACCACTTATACTTAACCAATTGGATCGATGCAGAGAAGATTATAGCAGCATTAATTCATGAGAATAGCAGTCCTGTCGGTGTGAGAGTCAACTGTCATTATCTACAATCACTACATATTATAAAACAAAGTCGCTTTTTCTGTCCCTATGTCCCCTTATACGCTTAAATCTTTAAAACTATGCAACGGATTTTGATGCGGTTTTTTTTTAAAGATAGATTGATTGAAGAGAAAGGTTTATATCTATATAATGTGAAGAAATATATAAAGGGGGCGTGGCAATCGGTCAAAATGTGGCAAAAAACATAATTTTTTTGTTTTCACGGCCATAAATCATAAACGAATCAACCAATTAAAATGAAACTTTCTTGAAGTTTAACTTTGAAATATTTACTTTCGTTCTGCATCAAAAAAAAAATTGATTTATTTGTTATTTAACCAAAATTATTTAAACAAAAGCAGCTCTTTTTCCAAAAAAAGCTGTTTGTGTGTGTGTTCGCTGTCAACCGAATGAAGCAATAGGCGTTAAGCGATAATCTCACCACACCTCATTAATGTTGAATTACATCGTATGGTGACGTATGTATGTACATATGTATTTACGAATCGCTCGCATTATTTCATTTCGGACATATGTACATATGTATCTATGTATGTACTGAATTCCATGTAATTATATGTACATACAATTTTACAGCGAAATAAAACGCTATTTTCAGGTTCTATATTAGTAAATCGCACATAATTAAAATACAGTTTTTGAATAATTTTTATTGATTCGGAGCGCGTTTAGTTTGCTATCGATTCCATACAATAACAATTTTTGTCATTTACTTTTTACGACAACTAATAGCTTATTTTCGAAGCGATTTCAACAAATGGGTACAACATTAATCCTTATCCAATTAAATACCTTAAATACATTGTTGTTTTCATATAGATCTATGTATATGGCTCTTTACAGCATATAATTAAAAACAATATTTTTCAAGATATTACAATAGTAATTAGTAATTGAGATCTACCGGAAAAATTGCGTTAGCTGTTGCGTCATCCGACATTGCCGCTACTCTTTTGGAAAGAGGCCGAACCACACACTCTACAATGAAGCACCCGCTGAAAATCGCCACCGATGATGATAACAGCGTCTGTAGTGTTTCTAGACAGAGCAATACAGGAAAATTGATGCGTGACTGCTCATTAATAGTCTGGGACGAAGCTACCATGTCAAACAAGACGTCTGTGGAAGCACTGGATAGGACAATGCGCGATTTGCGCAACAAAAATGCACCTATGGGTGGATGTACAATTCTGTTCTCAGGAGATTTCCGTCAAATCCTACCAGTTGTGACTCGAGGAACACGTGCTGACGAAATAAATGCTTCGCTAAAAAGATCCCACCTTTAGTCGTATGTCAATAAATTAGAGCTTAAAACTAATATGAGGATTTCGTCATCTTCACGTGAGAACAGGCTATTTCCAGAGATGCTGCTAAAAGTTGGCAATGGAGAATTAACACAAAGTGGGGGAAGGATTAACCTAGAAAACCTTTGTGTTTTGATAGACAACATCCAAGAGTTAGTCAACAATGTCTATCCAGACATTGATAACATAAGTTATAAGACAATATCTTGGTTTAAAGAAAGAGCTATTCTGTCACCAACTAACGAACAAGTAGATAAAGTAAATAACTTGATTATTTCAAAGATTGATGCGCCGACGAAAATATACTACTCGGTCGATACTGTTCTCGATTTGGAAGAAGCTGTTCAATTTCCTACAGAATTTCTAAATTCTTTGAAACCGTCTGAACTCCCTCCTCACAAAATGGAGCTGAAAATAGGTTGTCCTGTTATTTTATTAAGAAACCTAAGTCCACCTAAACTTTGCAATGGCACGCGTTTGCTGGTAAAATCACTGAAAACTTTCATAATAGAGTGCACAATACTCACAGGATGTGGTACCGGAGAAGATGTATTGATTCCCCGAATCCCTCTGATACCATCGGATCTACCACTCCAATTTAAACGCTTACAATTTCCGGTAAAGACATCTTTTGCAATGACCATTAATAAATCGCAGGGTCAAACCTTCAACGTTGCAGGCTTAGATTTGAGTGTTGACTGTTTTTCACATGGCCAACTGTATGTCGCTCTTTCAAGAGTAACCTCTAGAGAAAACATGTTTGTATTGTCTAATGACAAGAAGGCTATGAACGTTGTATATAAAGACATTCTGTAATATAGTAATTGTTGTAAAAATAAAATAAATACATATGTAAAAATGCAAAAAGTTAATATGCAAAAATGTAGGGTATGAATTTAGATATCCCAAAGATAGCAGGAAATCTTCATGCTATAAAGAAAGGGGAATTGTTTTACTCTAAATTTAACGCGTGCGGGCCACGGGCAGTAATGAATAAGCCAAAACTACTGGATCGATTTTAATCATTTTTTCAGTGAGTGACATAGGGTATATATTTTATACCCGTGCGAAGCTGGGCGGGTTGCCAGTATAATATAAAAATGAATTGCAAAATGTGTTGGTAAGCGCATAACTCAACTACGCATAGACCAATCTTAAAAATTATTTTTTTAAAATGTTCCTTGAAGTCCAAGGATGGTTTGTACGGCAAGAAAAATTCGAATAATTTCCGGGGAACCCCTAAAACAGACTTTTTCTTTTTCCCATACAAATATTGCGCGTTCGTATGTGTGCGTGTTCGCTTTGGAAGATCTAATGCGTTCACACAAAAGTGATAATATCGTGAACCCGACCAAATTGAAAAGTCAAAAAATGTAAGAGCTATAGATTTGATTGGCCTCGTAATATTATTTCGTTTGTTTCAGTTTCAGAACGAGTTAAGGAATGATTTCATTCACACATAATAAATAAAAATAGTTAAGTAAATTCTAAGAATAATCATGCAGGGCTGAATAAATCCAAACATATTTTAAGAATACCAAAAGATAAACATATGTAGGGAATAACAAAAGACAAACATTATTAATTAATCTAGAAAACCCATGTTTCTCACATTGTCAATTGTATGTTGCCTATTCCAGTGTTGGAAAACCATCAGATTTGTTTGTTTATTCACCAGGTAATCAAACACAAAACGTTGTATATCATAAAGTACTACAATAAAAATAAAATCGATTTTTGTTAATAATTATGATTCACTTGACTTACAATAAAGCGATTACTGAAAATACTTATATACGTTTTATTTCATTATTCTTTATTATATCGGTTATTAACCTTAATAAAAAATAATTAATTATCTCTAAGTTTTGTCTTTATAAATATTTGTCACCTTTAGGTTCCCACTATCCCTTTAGATTATTTTTCAGTCAGGTTTGAACGTTAACTTCCCCTCTTAGTTTAAAGCCCTCTGGCAAACATCCCAATCGGGGTTTTAGTGGGTCCCAAAAGGGTGGCTAAAGTTCGTGGAAGCGAAGACACTTAGGTCACCTGAGCTAACTTTTTTCTTTAATTCTCCTGAACAGAACAGTCACCATGATGATAGGGCGGTGTGTGAGAGTCATCAGAGTAAAAATGTCTTAAGGTCGAAATATAAACTGCCACATTCAAAATCTATTTGACAGAACGAAGTCTGTCGGGTCCGCTAGTTATCAATAACCAACAGCAATGAATTGTATCTTTAATATTAAATTATTGAGAACAGTTGCAATAAAATTAATAAATTTATTATTTGCTAGGTTTTGTTAGGTAGAACAAGTATTTAGAACGAAATAGTATGATCACAACGTCCCTATTGTAATAATGAAAAAAGAAAAATAACCAACTGATAGAGTAATTTTAAAATACTCGTATGTTACAAAGTAGGAATGTTAAACGAGTAGAATACAACTCTTTACACCAAAAAAGTTGTCGCTCACCTCAATATCGCAATCAGAAAACGATATATAGTGGCTCCAAGCGAAACTCGTGCTTCCGCCTAAATATTTGGTTTTACATTAAATAGGGGGGACTAGTATTGCAATAAAAACTAATTGGTTTTATTTAAATAGTATACTGCGTAATGCATTAAACGGCAAAAACAACATTTAAAATGCTTCCTTATTTATCAAAATAAAAACTAATCGTTTATTTTAATTTTTATCGCTTTGGCACTGGTCATTAAGCGATGTATGTAAATCCTGGCCAAATTGTTAAACAACGTACTTAATGTCAATGGACAGATGTATAAAATAAAGGGAAAAAAAAACAAAAACAAAAATTATGTTAATCTGTTAAATTTCTTTTCACACAGTCTTCCCAAATCCGATTTTAGAACAATAAATGTAAATATTTGCTTAACTATGCAAATAACGCGCAATTTGATTTCGTTCTACTATTTCATTATTCAACTTTACGCAGCTAACATCAAGTCTCATTAGATCCGTAAGAATTTCTGTCAAAAATTTACATGTTATTAAATGCCATCTGCCAAAAATAAACGGACAGGAAGAAATCAAATAAAAAGAAGTAAACAAAATCAAAGTGGAAATAAGGAGCGGACGAACGCGGCATTTGTCCCTTGTGCGAAAATTTTAATTTCGATTTTCAATTAAGCACCGTCAATTTCCTCAAAATAAACTTTTGCAAGCTTTTGTCACATCAACAAGGTAGAGCAGGATTGGGGAAGTATGGCATATCCCGCTATGGAAATGCTAAATCGCAATTTGTCGTGAGTTCGCGAACGCTGCGATTGTGGCAGCGGCAGTGCTGACAATTACTTGCACTTTTGCAGCATGCCACCGACCGAACTGAAAGCGCCGCGGAATCCCTTTGCATTTGCTACCCATTTCTGTTTACTTTGTAGACTTCGCCCATGAGGGGTTATATATATTTTTTTTTTTAACACTAGGCTACATTTTATTCAATTCTCATTGCTTTTCGTTCGTTTACTTACAGATACTCCTTTACCCAGAAGAGGGTTGGGCACGTACTGCTTCCTCTAGCTACTGGACTATTACGCCTTGTTGGTGGCAACCGAATCGCTGTCGAATCGAAGAGTTCACGGGCACACAACGACAAACAACCAAAGCGAAAATGATGCCACTCGAACAAAAGGGTTCGCTGCTCATCGCAGGACACTTTCGCAGCAAAAAGACAGCGCCCGGCAATGCGGTGGGTGCTAGAACTTGCCTTGATTGTGCCGACGGTAGTGGCGCAGGTGCGGGCAGTCCCAACGAGAAGGATATTGACGAATTCAAACTGTATCTAACCTCCAATATCTCTATGGAGGACTACAATATGGGCTACTGTTTGACAGGATTCGTGGAGCGCCGCTGCCAGCACACCAACACCTACCAAATGACCCACTTCGCCGTCATCAAACGGCAATGGCCGTCCATTAGCAGCGCAGATGCAAAATCAACGTAATTAAATGAAAACTTTTACATTATTTATTTATTGTACCAATACGTACGAGTAGAAGTGAGTGCGTGCTTGTATGTCTAAGCCAAATAGAAATAGTTGAGATTAAGCTAAGTGTTGGAATAGCTTTAGGATTACATACATAGATATTTCCACAGTACGATTTATGGCAAAGAGTTAGATTTAGGCAAATGCAGTCAACTTTAGGCGCTTAAACGTAAATAACACTCGACAGCTGTCGAACTATTTGCAAAGTTTTTCTATTCTAATATGCGGGATACAGATACTTATATGTATGTATATGTATCAAATTGACATTGGTGCAAATATTAAATTTACCAACGTACATGCCACACATCACAGAGGAATTTTTAGTAAAACCGCTGCCTGACAGATATTATGGGAAATTCCAAGTAACATTTAATGGTGCAAAAAAAATTGTGCACAGCATTTGACAGTGTCATTAACAATGCACAGAGCTAACGAGAATTCGCAGCATGCAAATATTAAATATCAAATAAAATAGTCCATATTTTACAAAAATGAAAATCAAATGAAAAAAATACAAACAGAAAAATCAAAAAGGCAACAAATTCATGTGTCATGGATTGTCCACAGGCTATGAGTTTTCAACAGTGCCTGATTTGATTAGTATTGGAAGTTTCGTAACGTTAAAAATATTAAAAACATTTTCAGCTATTAAATTCATTGAATTGTCCAAGCTACTCACTGAGATTCTTTTTTTATTTCATATCGAAGCACTGAACTGGTTGAAAGCGCATATTTCCTCTTATGTATGAAATGTATTATAGTTTTCCGTTTATCTCTTAAAAACAAACTTCCATTGTTGTTGGTGCAGAAAATACTCTCAGAAAAAAAGAAAAATAAAAACTTTTTATTTGTTCGTTTCACTTAAGTTTACTTGAACTTGAAACTGAGTGCGGATGTCATCAAAATTAGTTGTTGAGTGAGTGACTTTTATTGGGAATTGGGAATTTTGTTGGAATTTCAATAAATACCTAGAAATTCAAGCAACTAAACTTGGCACCTCACACAGTGGTACTTAAGTGGCGAAAAATTATTTTTTAAAATTTCCAATTCAAAAATTCATAATGAGAGAAATGTCTGTCGAATTAAAATCTCTCATTTTTCCCAAAAACTAATTTGTTGTCTTAGAAAAGCTTTTTGACAGGATAACGTCTTATAATTCGATTTAGCTGGTTGCACGCACGAAAAGATGTGTCGTTATCTTGCTCATGCGTCGTTACCTTGCTTGAACTGCAAGCGAGAGCTCGGAACGAACGACAAAGACGCACAATCGGCCTCCGCGTTCGGCAACGTTCGCCATCTGGCTCTCTCCTACTTGATCATATATATGTATGTATATGCGCATATGTAGGTATATAAATTCACATATTTGTATTTGCATATGCCTTCTACCTGTGTGCATGGTAATGAACCATTTCTCTGTTGAGAATAGGACGATGATAGGAAAAGTAGGAAATGAAAAGGGGTGTTTCGAGTGTAATGTGTCTTGAAAAAGGCAAATCAATGATGTTGCCTCTTAGTGTTGTTGACTTATTAACGTCTGATGCACAATCGAAATTGAACATATCTTTCATGGATTTGATAAATGTTTCGTCATTTTTCACGTTTGTGTAAATGCAACTTGACCTATTCCATTGCGATTCCATTTACCTCCTTCTCTATATCCATACAAAATATCTATCAAACAAATAAAATTAAAATTTTGTTTTGAAAATTGCAACCATTCCATCAGTATTTTCTTATGACGTTGTAACTAAACTTCTCTTCTTACGACAAGTAAATGGAAGGCGAGAGTCTATTCTTTGGATTTACGTGAACAAATTCACCGTACGAGTATATCATTGAACGCTGAACAAACCTAAAATTTTCTAACAAAGCTCACGAAAATTGTAATGCAAATTTGTATTAAAGTATATTGCATAGCGGTCGCCCCTCGGTAGGCAATGGCAAGCCCCACAGTGTATTTCTGCCATCAAAACTGCTCCTCATAAAAAACAATTTGCCGTTCGTAGTAGGCTTAAAACTGTAGGTCTCACCATTTGTGGGACAACAACAAGACGCACGCCACAAATAGGAGGAGAAGCTCGAGCAAACACGTAACAGAAGTGTATGCGCCAATTATTTATTTATTTATTTTACATTGCATACTTTAAGGCGTCAACTTTTTTATGGGAAAATGATAATAACAATTTATTAGCAGTTGATTTGCAGCAAAACGAAAAAAATGTACATATACAGAAATGATTTTATAAAAACAGTCATTTAAATTTA
Organism: Anastrepha ludens; assembly: GCF_028408465.1. NCBI lineage: Eukaryota > Metazoa > Arthropoda > Insecta > Diptera > Tephritidae > Anastrepha > Anastrepha ludens. Next base: position 79,052,400 of record NC_071502.1, read on the forward strand.
TAGTTAAATTGTGTTAAACAAAAGTAGAAATAAGTGCTTAAGCGTAGTTATTAAAACAACATATAATTTTCTGTTTATAAGGCGAATTAAGCCTTACTCAGCTTCCTAATTGCGGCCTAATGATGAATTATGCAGCGATTTCCTAGAAGCGAAACATTTTTGCCATTTTTGTATGTATGGATTTTTGCAACCGGTCCGATTGCAGTCTTGATTGCACTAGTTCAAATCTAGTCACTAAAGTATACATACATATGTATATTAGTTCGAGCACCACGATATGTATTAAATATCGTTAGCCCGTATTTCGCACATGCAGCCAGTTCTCCAATAATGTATGCGTGTGTAAGTCTACATGTAGGTGCGTATATATGACAAATAGTTAGGAAAGGTGCGTTAAAATGGGTCTCTGCAATTCATATCCAGTTTAATTTTTTTTTTTAATTCAACGTACACGCACAAATGTACAGGGTAACCAAAATACTGATACAGTTTTAAAATATAAGGAAATTTGAAATTTAAAAAGTCGAGCCAAGAAGCACCGAGAGATTTGGTAACTCCTAAAACACTCAGCCTAAGACGCCCATTGTATTTAAAACTCTGGAAAGTGAAAGGGAGTAACAGAAGGAAAAATATTGTATAGAATAGAGAAATAGAGGTAGTTGGGCCTGTGAGAATTCAAAAGTATAAGTAATTTTAACATTCAGATTCTGGGAAATATACAAGAATGATTGCTGTGGTCCAAATACGTGCTTGTGGAAAATAATTTCGCCCGGGGGCTGTAGGCGAGTTTGTAGTTTACGAGTGAGCAACACTTATCGTTCCCTTCATCGTGCGGTTCGTACCTCCTCTGGCCGTTGGTGTACGAGTCAGCACAAGAATATCAGCTTACCATCGACAATTTTACATAGAAGTCTGGTGAGAATTTACCACAAATGTCTCACATAATTCGTTGACAACCGCACCTGCAAATTTAAGTCCACTTCATTCTCGCTTCGCAATTTGGGCCTTATAATAGCTACAATTGGGTGTAAATCTTTGTTAATAAACAAATTAATCGGTTTTCTGGCGGGGTTTCTAAAGCCGAGGAGCCAAAGCATTCATATAGACTGGCATCATATGTAGATTAAATTTTCTCTACTGGAAACGCCCTGTTTATTGAGATCTGACCTTGCTAGATTTTTTTCTGAATTATTGCTAAGGATTGATATTAAGCAGATTAGACATCAGCAATTCAAAGCGTTAAGAAGAATATCGAGCAATTGTGAGTGAGATGGAGCCCAGAAAGCGTCAAACGGGCTGACAAGATGCGCTAATGGGTATAGCTGGCGGACAGTCACACGTCCAAATGAAGTTATGCTCCATAAAGAGTAGGGATTTTTGTTGCTTCTATTAAAGTCGAAAAATACCAAAAGAAATATTGATTTCTTTATTATATTTCTTTTTTAAAAAGACACCTGCACTTGGGAAATCATTTCTTTAATAAAGGGTATTTCAAAAGTTATGCCAGTAGTGGATAATTCCTAGACCTTACCTATTTTTATTTACACGACAGACAACGCATTAGAATTATTGAAACAACATTTCGCAAACTTCGTGATTTTTTAGTGGAAATAAATGTCCGAATGAGTCGACAATTCAAGGGTTGGCAAAAAATTTCAAAGAGCTGTTTGCATAGAGCATATAAAAAGAACTGGCAGACCAGACTAGAAATTTTTGAAACGCAAAGTCTGTGTGAATAAGCTCACAACGATTCCTGAGCTTAAACACAACATTCGGATCGAGATTGCTGAGCTCAATGCGATAAATGTGAGCGATTCCTTGAAAATTTTAATTCTAGTATGACAGCCTATAGACTTGCTCATGGTGCACATTTAAATGATATAATTTTTCACATATAATTGTTAAGAGCCTCATTTTTAATATAATAAAAATAGTGATACTTGAAAGAATGTAAATGTTTACATGTTTTATTTAAAAACAACCTCTAAACGCATCTTTTGAAAGGCCCTTATATATATGTATGTGCTCATGCTCATATGCGTTCATATATTAAGATTTATATGTGCAGAGGAAGTGACTATTCATTTGAGCCTTTTTGCGCACAGCAATAATCAGATGCCACGTTTGCTTCGCAAGTGAAGTGTGAAATTAAAATTTTTCCAATAACCTTTTCAGTCCTACAAGAGGTTGTAAAGGAGAGAAATGTATAAGAAGCAAATAGTCGTAGTTTGAAAATTCAGAAGTTTACAGGAAATGGTGAGGCAAGTGTTTTTTTTTTTTTAATATTACACCACTTTCACTTGGTGTGATATATTACCTCAAAATCCAATCTAACATAAGGAAAGAAATGTTGTACAACTCCAATCGCTCATTTGCTGCAAGAGTGACATCAACAAATATGGTCTTATAATATGCCATTAAATTCTAAATACAAGGTGAAGTCCAAAATAAACACGACGGAGGGAAAATACATAGGTAGAAACGACAGGAGCTTTGTTCTGATAACTTCGAGTTTATTTATTCAAAATAGTCCTCCCTGGCCTCGACGCACTATTTTGCGCGATCTAAAAGCTTTTCGAAAGAGTGTTTCAGGTCATTGACTGCAATGTCCTTCAGATGTCGGATGGCCGGTTGTAAAATGCAATTTCTAATCAAAAAATCAGTCAAAAGAGTGGATTGATGAGATGGTGCATTATTATGCAATAAGCGCCAGCTTCTTTCTTCGCGGTATTCAGGGCGAATTCTACGAATGATAGAAAATTGCATTGACGGTTTGGCGCGTTGGCATGAACTCCTTGTGGACAACGCCCCTGGAATCGTAAAAACAATTGAGCATCGACTTGATTTTTGACTTCTCCAAACGCAATTTATTGGGTGGGGACACGTCTGGGGCCTTTAATTTGGCACTTTGACGCTTAGTTTCAGGCTCATGTTGGGAACACCACGTTTCATCACCAGTTACAATGTTGTAAAGGAAGTTCTCGTCTTTTCTCGCCTCTCGAATGTTGAATTCTGAGCAATGTTTGGTCCTCAGTTAACTTGTGCAGAATGACGCGTGCATAGACCTTTCGTAAGCCCAAATAATCAGATAAAATACGACAAATCGATGTTTTGGATTTATTCAACTCTGATTCCATGAATTTCAGCGAAGATTTCCGTTCATTTTTGATAAATTTACGAACAATTTCGATGGGTTTTTCGGTGATTACTGATTTTGGGCGGCCCGTGTGTTCATTGTCACTAAACCGATTGTCACCAAACTTTCATGGGAAGTCAGCTAGGGATGTAACTTCCAACGCACTAAATCATTAAAAAGATGGCGCCATCAAAAACATTTTTATGACGCCAGTCTTGTTAATTTTGGACTTGCGCCTTGTATGTGCTACAAATGTGCTCTTAAAATCCTTATAAGCCTTAAGATATGCTTCTAAATTTTATATACAGCGCACTTAATAAATACAGCACAAAGGTTTATTGAGAAATTTTGACAACTTATTAGCTCCTTATATAAGTTAAATAATTCTGTTATAAAAACCATAAAACTCCAACTTTCAAACTTTGTGCAAATTTAAAAAAAAACTTCAACAAATTTCCATCAAAATTTCAGACTTCTTCATTCGAATTTTTAGAAAAATTTCAAGTATGCAGTTTCATAGTCTATTGAATTTTAGCATAGAAAAGTGTAAGTTTAAGGGCCTAAAAATGGCATTAATTTTTGACAATTTTTATTTTCTAGTGTTCGAAACATATATTTCCTTTCTCGCGCAGAATAAATTTTATGTATGTATGCCAAAAAGTCTTGCGGTATTTTTATTGGATTTTCAATTGTTCATAAAATTGGTTATAATAATGCGATTTAAGTCAAATATGTGCCGTTTTGTTCGATGACGAGTTCCCAACGAGATGCCAACTTCATAATGCCCCTCCTATAGAAGCTCGCTTCCCTATTGTCAAAAAACTCGGAGAGCCAATTTTCACAGGACTCTCTTGTGGACAACTTCCGACTACCAAGCTCGTTCGCCATGGACAGAAATAGGTGGATGCAAAAGAACCTCCCATCCGAGCTCCCGGAGCTCTGGCGTTGTCCTGATGGAAGACAATTCGGCCTCTGTTGATCAAAGTTGGCCTCTTCTGCATGAGTGCTGTATTCAAGCGGTCCAGTTGTTGGCAGTACAGGTTCGAATTGAGCGTTTGGCCATAGGGGAGCAGCTCATAGTGGATGATTCCCTGCCAATCCCACCAAACACACAGAAGAACCTTCCTGGCCGTCAATCCAGGCTTGGCCACCGTCTGGGCAGCTTCACCGCTTTTCGACCACGACCGTTTGCGCTTCACGTTGTCGTAAGTGACCCACTTTTCATCGCCAGTCACCATCCGCTTCAAAAACGGGTCGATTTTGTTGCGATTCAGAAGCGATTCGCATGCATCCATACGGGCAAACATGTTTTTTTGCGTCAAGTCGTGTGGCACCCATACATCGCGCTTCATTTTGAATCCTAGCTTCTTCAAATGGTTTATAACGGTTTGATGACTCATGCCCAGCTCTTGGCCGATGCTACGGCTTCTACTATGCCGGTCTCTTTCGATCAATTCAGCGATTTTATCGCAATTTTTGACGACAGGCCTTCCGGACCGTGGCGCAACCTCGATCACCTCTGCACCAGAACGAAAACGTTTAAACCATCGTTGTGCCGTGGAAATGGAAACTGTATCGGGTCCATAAACTGCACAAATTTTATTGGCAGCATGAGAAGGACTTTTGCCTTTATCGTAGTAGTACTGTAAAATATGCCGTATTTTCTCTTTATTTTGCCCCATGTTTGCGACGCTATAACTCACGAACGACTAAAAGCAAACAACAATTAATCAAACACGTGTTAGCACGTGAAAAGAGCTTTCCAAAAAGCTCTAGCGTGAACTGATGCGACGAATACAACTAGAAGACAAGCTTGCGGAAATACCACAAGACTTTTTTGACAACCTTATATATATGCATGTTTATGTGTATGCCGTTAATGTACACTTGGATATTCATTTCACTTTCGAGAAAGCGTCACTAGACTGTTATCACTAAAACAAAATGTTTTATTAGTTCTAAAGGCAAAAACGAAATATTAATTTATTGCAAAATATGCTCTAAAAGTGGAGCCAAAATTTTATATTTTTTGTAAAGCGTGTACACATTTCACCAGTATTAGCATGCTGGAAAATGTGTTGGCTTTTCCTGGCCATAACCTAAAAATAATGTTTGAGAAAAGTACGCAGCCATATGGCAGGCAATGACAAACCATGAAAAAAAAATTTCAATTGGAAATCGGCTTGAAACTGTAGGTCCTTCCATTTGTGGAACAACAGCAAATAAAAGGAGCTACTCGGCAAACACAACCAAAAAGGGTGTAACACCAATTATATTTTTATGTATATTAAGCAGAAATTACTATCAATTAAAAGTATTTCATTTGATGAAAATACTTTACTTTTATTTAGGGTTGCTCTTTTTTTGTTTTTTATAATTTCTTCTTTTTTTGGATAGTGAGGCTTTTGCCGTAAATGAACGAAGTGTATATTTTTTTAAATTTGAAATTTGAAAAATTCGATCCAAGAAGCACCAAGAGAATTGGTAACTCCTAAAACACTCAGGCTAAAGAGCGCATTGTATTTAAAGCTCTGGAAAGTAAAAGGGTAGATAGTCAAGGAGGAAAAGAGAGAAATACATAAGGAAAGATATAGGATAGAATAGAGGTATAGAAGTAGCTAAACCTGTGTGGTCAATTTGAAAATATCCTACAGTTTGAGAGAACGAATTTTACTCGTTCTCATGACATCGGAACCTTGCCCCAGTAAATGAAGGACACTCAGAGTGAAAATGTTCAGTGATATCCAAATGTTCAGTGCTATCCTCAAGACAGGCAAATCGGATCCTCAACGATTCCAATGCTGGTCATATGCTGACCCCATGGATTGTGCGACCGGCGATATCTGATTTTGGGCGACCATCAACCGAACATCTTTTCTTCCTAGTTCCAGAAAAAGGCAATAGTTTTTTGTTCGGGCTTCCCACAAAACACTTTGCATTGCTGCAGCGTAAATCTTTAGTAAATTGCATACATAATCGCTGATCCAATTCATGATTCCTGCATAACTGATTCCGATTAATGGCTCTGGTCGTTTGGGGTAACCGCTGATCCACAGTTGGCCAATTCATGGCAAATTCATTCCCCTGAACACCGCAGTGTCCTGGAATCCATATAATTACAAGCTTATTCTGTCTTCTTCTTCTTACATTCTTGAAGAATCTTTGAGGTGTGCTTTGCATTCTCCAGAGCCTATAGTGCAGCCTGACTGTCACTTAAGACTAAAGACTCCACTCATATTATCAATCAATACTTAAAATTATGAAGATATTTTTTTTTTTTTTTTTTTTTCGATAAAAAAAAATGTGTATTAAAAGCAACTCCCGCATATAGAATAAAATACTTAACCTACAAACATACATCTGTGCTAAGATTTGCTTTAACTATAACAAAACGTATTACAGCAGCAAGCTTTTTCTAGTATTTACATACAGACCCAGAGGCTAACTTTAAATCTTAATGTACTTGTAGCAAACCGTAGATGCTGTTAAAAATATATGAAAAAACAAGACTTTATTAGAAACCAAAGAAAATACTGTCCAACTGTGCTAATGCAACGCGAGAAGTTCAAGCAGAAGAATATATCAAAATTTCGTCCATTAAATTGGAGCGCAAACAAAATGGCAACACTGCAACCGAAACAGCTAACATTACCACGCCCACAACCACCAAACTTCACGCACAAAATCACTCTTCCGCTTCACTACCTCACTAGCTACTCACCTTCACTGCGACCTTATTTGCATCACCCACATCAACCGTTCACATTCATTCGACACCTAAAAGCACACAGCGTTGCATTGTGCCAGGCCAAGCCGCTCCAATTAAATACCTAAATAAATAAGCGTAAAATTAAAACTTTAATCAAAATAAAAATACAAAGCCATACCTATTCGTGAAAAAATATGATTAACGATTAATCAAAATTTTTATAAAAGTAAAATTATTTTTTGCAAAAAAATATAAATGTTAATTAACACAACAAATGCGCTGATCATAAAAAACTAAGTTAACTTTTGATATAAAAAAATATTAAAATTATGTATGTGTCTTTTTATGAGTGTATAATTAAAATCCTTTAAGCACATATGTACATATGTATGTATATGTATGCATGTGTGTACATGCGTGTGCGGTTTAACCATTTAAACTTACGCAATAAACAACTTATGTATGTAAGTAATTATGTAGGTATAAAGTATTTACGTATTTATGTATTTGTATTTGTGTATGTATGTAAATGCATGTAGCTGCAATTTGTATCGTGTTTATTGTATAAATGTAAGCGCTTTGTGTAATTTTATAGCAAACAAAAAATCAATTTAAAAAATACAAAACAGCAAACAACTTGCAAAAAATGCATTCAGTGTCAGTACCTGCAAATATTCAGAATATTTATAATAAAAAAATGGTTGAGTAAAGTGTAGCGCTCCGTTAAGTTAGAGTATTTACTTATATGTGTATGTAATTAGGTATTGTATACGCACGTATTTCCGTAGTCATGGGAAATAGGCATTTCGTCACTTGCAAACAAAACACTTCTTCTCACACCGGCGCGGTAAAACTGCCCTCATTTCCGCTTAAGTGCAATTTTAACATTTCTCTTAAATAAAAAACAACAACAAATAAAAAAACTTTAATTAATTTGCTGCAGTGAAAAAATTATGAGAGATACTATAAAAGCAGTTACTGGAATTCAGTCAACTCAATTAACTTTTGGTTAATTAGCACGAACGCCGTTTATAAGAAAAAACTGAAACCAAGTCCTATCCCATATGGGCTTTGCTTTCCTTTCCTTAGAATGAGAGAAGCTGTGACCTTGCCAATGATATGGTATCGTAAAGTTCGAACATGTAACTGAGATTTCTTGGCTTTGCCTTCTATAACGACCATCTGCTTTATTTAGTTTGGAAGTTTTATTTACTTTGGCTTAATTTAGAAAATGCAGACTTAAGGCGCAGGTGTTAAGGTTGATATACGCACTAGCATACACTAAATATGATCTCATCTTCCCGACTAGAATTACAGTGAGGCATGCCGAAGAATCAGTTAGGCCCGAATTAGGCAGGCCTTACTGAGGCACGCCTCACTATTATCTTACCAGGCCCACGTTAGGCAAGGCAAAGATTGGCATGCCAGAACAATACCAAATTTGGTTGTGGTCACGAAAATCTGAGGCAATGTCTCACTTAGGCATAAATTGGAATCCCTAACTAATTTGTAGAAGGGCATCCGGAGTATTACCGAAATTCGGATTTTCGAACCTGCGCCTAATGAGGCAGATGTGTGGCGATACCTTTCGGGACGTGGGCCTAGTTTGGCTGCCTTATGGGGCGCAAATTTGGAATGCAGTCTGCCTTATTTGCGCCTAATCACCGCCTTTTTAAAAATTTCTAGTCGGGTACCTGAGCTTTTCAATACTGCATCTCCAAGAGACCGCTCTTAAGCCTTGAGCACACAGAGAGCTGAGTGAATTTTTCAAAAGATTTTATCCCAAATTTTTTCCGTAACAATTATATTTCAATAGCTGCAAGAATGTCATCATCCTGCTTGGCATGTCACTAGATTTAGATACTTTGAATGATACTGTTAACCTTCGGGATATAAATGTCAGCCAAATCAATGGGTTTGCACTTAAAACAAAATGGTTTAACGAGGAGAAGCAGCTAAACAGCTACTGTAGTCTCACAGTGGATCAGCAACGCGGTAAATGAGTTGCCTTAAACACAGACAAGTGCTCTGCCAACTCTCTGATGGTTAACTTGCGGAAATTGATAAGAAAGTTGATCAATTTCACTTTATTGATGTTTTCATGTCGATCGATGTCGACTGCCTGTCACTACGTTCGCCATCCTCGATGGACTCACATTCTCTCTTTTTGCTTTAGAGTATCAACACCGAAACAGTTTCCTTACATTTCTAAAGTTTTCGTACCATTAAATCTTTTTTAACGCAAAATTTAATACAAACTCGTTGTTGCAAACTCAAATCCATTTTTGAAATTGTAAAAAATCTAAATCATGCGCAACGGTGGCTTTACTCAAGACGGCTTTACAAATGTCTAGTAATGGCCATAAAATGTTAATCGCAGATGTTGCAACTTGACAAAAAATTAAATTATAAAATACTTTAGTTACGCTGTCATCAAGATTAATATTTACTTCATGAAGCAATATTGGTAGCATAGAGCTAAGGTCATATTTTGAATGAGAAATAGCAATCGCCTTCTTCTTTGGCAAATTTAATTTCAAATTGTTAGATTTGGACCAGTTCGAAATATAAGTGAGATATTCATTAAGCCTGGCTGTCAAATTTTAAACAAGACCTGTTGACCTTGGCAAGTATATCTTTGTATCAAAAGTTACAGGTTACAGTTACAGGTTCGAGTAGTTATCGCCACACGTAACTTGTAGCCAATTGGGTAGGTAACTTTTAATTAACTGTGCCAATACAGTTTTTGTTCAATAGTATGAAAAGCCTTTGAGAAATCGAGAAACGCTATCACTATTGGCGAATTTTTATCAGAAGCCCGACTGGAAATTACTCAGCAGCCTATTTTTGTCCATGTGGCAGATATGTAATTTATCGTACCAAAGATTTCTCAAATACTTTCAATAGGGCCGGTAAAATGCTTATTGGTCTGAAGGCTGGGAAGCGATTGGACTTTTATTTTTTTGCATAGGTATTATCGCTGCCATCTTCCATAAATTTGGAAATGTAGATGAGACGAGTGCAAAGTTAATTATATACGTAAGTGGTGGTATTAAAAAACGTTAGGATAGTTTTAAGGATCAATATTAATTTTAAGACGATCAAGATTCGCCACTAGCGAGTATGGTTATACCTCATAAAATGAGGCATACCTCATAGCTCAGCACGATACAGCAACTCTCATTTCTGATATAAGGAAATGGCGAAACGAATGCTTAAAGACCATACATTTAGCGGCCACGCCAATTAAGAGTGGAAGATTTCATAGATCTAACTGTAGGTTTGAGCACCGTTTTCAATTATCCAAAACCCATTCAGCGATCGCTATAATTTCTGGCTATAGGATATCAGAGCAGATTTGTGCGTTTGCCAATATTTTCCGTACATTCCGCTCAGTTGAGTTAAACAATATACTCCGAGAAGAAAGTACGTCGAGTTGCTGTTTCATTCTTGCCGTGCAGACGCAACTTTCGTTAAAGGAAGTTGTTCAACTTCTGCTACAAGGACCTTATTTTCTTTGCATTATTCGTCTGTATTAAAGCAGACAAGTTTCCAGTTTTTCCCCAAGGTAAGGCCAATTTAGCTGCGCTCATGGTCTCAGAGAGTCCTCCAACCACTTCAAGGGTAGTTGAGTACTGCAAATCCAGGTTGAACTATGTATGTCGGTAGACATAATATCCTGATGCTAACATGGGTCCCGGGACACGTAGGTATCGCGGGTAACGAGATCTTTGACTATTTAGCTAGAATGGGCTCTGAGGCCAACTTCTTTGACTCGGAGTCCGTTCTGCCACTCCCTTCTGCAGCCATCAAAGCCACGGTTAACAAACGGGTTACTCTAATCTACAAGCAAGCTTGGCAGGCTGAGAGAGGCTGCAGATGGACAAAACTGATGTTACCTATCATGTCCTGTCCTGTCATTAAGCAGAAGGGACTGTAGGCAGCGGGTTGAACTGATTATGGGCCACTTTACATGGGCGAAGCACATGGAAAAGTAAAACATCTCCGACAGTACACTCTGCCCAGCATGTGAAGAGGAAGATGAGACGGCGGACCACTTTCTGTGCGTCTGCCCGGCCTTCGCTCGAGTCAGGCTTGAGGTCTTTGTGTTGTCTGATGTGTCAAGAAGCGACCTCTTTGGCTCCTTAACACCACAAGATTAAAAAGGGAACCCGAGTGCAGTACAGTGCACTTAATGTTTTCTGAGTGCTACACTTGCTAGTCTATCCTGTTGATGATTCGGAAAATTACTGTAGATTTCGATGGAAGAAATGAAGTTATTGGTTTGCATGGCAAGATTGACGCCAATGTTTCCCAAACAAGGTAAAAAAAATCGTTTTCCATTCTGCGGCAATAAAACTGGAATAAGTGAATTTTCATATTATAAATATTTAGGATCACAAAAACAAAACTTCAACCAATCAGCTATATGTTGCTTATCCAGTTTTTTTATATCTCTAAAAGTTGCACGTAAAATGTGTGAAAATTAAGCATAGAAATTAAAGGTATTTGTACAAATAGACGCAGACATCCACAAGAGCTTCTTAAATACGTATGTATAAAAACCAAAATTAAGAACAAATATAAAAAAAAAAGCTATTTATCTATACAAGCAACTTATATGGAAACTGGTTTGCATAGCAAAATAAATAAAAATATAAATAATAAAAGTAAATGCATAAATATTTTAGTGTATACAAAAAATAGCTGGCAAATTACCATCTAATTTATAAAAGCCTAAGAATAGTAGATTAAGAACAAATTCGAAAAGAAGCAAGCAAATGCAAATGGCAAAAAGCGACCAAACTGTGTATAATAAGCTAAAATTAGCGCTCATAAAAAGCTCAAATGAAATTAGGTAATTAAGACGCTTCTATTTATAATGCAATTAAAAGATTGAAAATTTAGAAATTTGCAGAAATTTAACTTGCTTATGACAAAACTTTGGATACGTGGCGTTTTTGTTGAATGTCTACTTTAATTAATAACTTGGAAAGATTGCATAAAATGTAAAAAATTTATGAGTATATGTACATATGTACATGTGTATGAACCACTAACTTGTAAATAATCCTTTTCTTCACATTTCGTTATATAAAGATTTTCGCTGATTTTATGATTATCCAATTAAATCCCATTTTTCACAAAAACACCAGAGTGCAATTCTTCGCTTGTCTGAAATATGGTATAATGTAATTTTTGTGAAATGCTAAAATAAATAACAAACAATGCTGAAAATGCAAAAGTTGCTAAAAGAATATTAATAACTATTGCCAATCCTGGCATTACTTACGCTTCTGTTCGCTCCCACTTAGTTCTTCGCTTCCGAGCGCAATAAAATGAACTCATTTACATATTTATTGATTCCAGACAGACAATGAAATGAATGGAACAATAAGCTTTGGAAATGATTTAAGGCTCTGAAAAAAGTGGAAATAAAACAGTAATGAGAAAATGCAAATATTGCGTTGATAAAAAATCTTATATGTAATGGAAATATTCTGTGCGAATGAGGAAGACAGCCAAAATAGCAGATACGGCTGCTGTCTTTTTAATAAAATCGATAACACAGTGCAACAAAATGAAAAAAGCTAGTCCCTGAGGTGCATAGAAATAGCAATCTTTTTCCAGTTGTGCTTATAAAACAAATACTATTATAGCGGATTTTCAAAATCTATAGCGTCAATTAAATGTGAAAATATACTAGTAAGCAACATTTCAATTGTTAATTTGTTTTGATTTATTCCAGATGTAGTTTTTAATTTTTTGTGTGGGTTTCAAAGGCCTTCCCACTATATAGTCACCGTCGTCTCTTCCTCTCCTACTACTGTGGGCAAAAAGTAAGGTGAATTTGGTTGTAAAATGAAAAATCTTTATTTATTCTTGTAAATAAATTTCATCCCCTTCAAAATAGTCCCCTCTCGATGAAATACACTTATGATTCAGCTTTTATCTCCTCAATCGACTCGAAACGCGTTCCCCGGAGTGGTCTCTTGAGTTTTGGGAATAGTCAGAGGTCACACGGAGCCAAATCAGGCGAATACGGTGGTTGCCTAACGATATGCGTGGAATTTTTGGCGAAATGGTCACGAAGAACGAGTGTAGTGTGAGACGGTGCATTATCGTGATGCAAAAACCAAGAGTTGTTGGCCCATAATTCTGGTCTTTTTAGACGAATCGCTTCACGTAAACGACGCATAACGTTCAAATAATATTTCTTATTAACAGTTTGGCCAAGTGAAAGGAATTCATAGTGCACCATACCATGAAAATCGAAAAAAACTGTCATCATGACCTTTATTTTTGAACGACTTTGACGTGCTCTTTTCGGTCTGGCCTCGCCTTTAGCACGATATTCGTTTGATTGGTCGGTTGTTTCAGGGTCGTAAGCATAAATCCAAGTCTCATCTCCCGTAATGATTTGAGCTTGTACTGATAGTCTGAGAGCATTGTTTCACACACATCAACGCGACGACTTCTTTCCAAGAAACTGAGAGTTTTCGGTATCAAACGAGATTTGACTTTTCGTAGGCCCAAATGGTCTTTAAAAATGGTTTTCACAGATCCTTCTGATATTCCGATCATATCAGTAAGGTCTTTAACACTCAACCGACGATTTTTGAGCACTAACTCCTTCACTTTACTGACGTGTTGGTCATCTGTTGAAGTCGATGGTCGTCCGGAGCGCTCCAAGTCTTCAACACGTTCTCGACCCTCTTTGAAGTCTTTGCACCACTTATAAACATTTTTCTGCGACATGGTCGAATCACCAAATGCCTTCTGCAACATGCTAAACGTTTCCGCAGCCGAAATTTCATTCCGCAAACAAAATTTGATGGCACTTCTCTGCTCAATCAAATCAGACATTGTAAAAATCGAAAAATGCACTGTTGGTCGTTTGGTAAAGACAAGCGTAAATATATTACTGATAATGATATTCACATGAAAGTTGGCCCAGATGTTATTAACAGTGCTGCCAACTCATGAAAAAAAATAAATAGAGCGAAATTTTAATCCCGCAAAGTTTGACAAATAAATTAACCTTACTTTCTGCCCACATTAGTAGATGGTTCCTCTGCCACGGAACTACGGTAGCATTTCATCGAAGACAGAGAAGTCCTTGCGTGCAGAACTCGGTCTATGTACGTACCAATAAGTTGCCAATTGACATAGCTTCTCCAAATTGCATATAAAATCAGAACTGTGAACTTTCAAGTGGCATAAAAGGAAAAAACTACTGATGCAAATATTTCGTACAAAACGAGTCTTCTTTTTTCCATATCCTCTGAGAAAAATACTATGTGACCGAAGGGATTAAACAATTATTTCATTTTGCTGTTTCTTTACAGATATATATTTTTTTTATTTCAAATGCAACACAAAAACTCATATCCTACGTTTGTGAAGCCCAACCGGTCGGTCCAATTTGGGACCACATTTCCCAAGCTTTCAATCATAGCTGATTTATCCACCTAAAGAAGTTACTTGGAGTAGCCTACAAAAACTAATTCGAAGGAGTCAAACTACACTTAACCTAAATATATAAAGTTTTCCTAACAATGTGCTGGTGGACTGCCTTACTGCCTTACTGGGACTTTTTGATATGTAGACAACTGGCATTGACGAAGAGACCAAAAAGGCGAAAATTATTACGACTTTTATTATTGACTATATTTTCTTTTATTGTAATATTGAAAAAGTATAGCTCAGAGATGCCTTCGCATCCAAACCAAACATACCATGTAGTGAATTTTTCGATAGGTAATGGGAGCTAGGACTCGAAACGCAAAAACACCAAAAATATAAAAGCATTAGAAAAACTTGTCTCTGCCTTGACAGGCACTGGCAAACAGCCAAAAGTATTTCTGCGAAGAAAAAGTTCTTCAGAAAGTTTTTCTTTCATTCGGAGCCGGCGTAAAACTATAGATCCCCCCATTTATAAACAAAATCAAGAACCGCATCACAGATGGTAGTAGGAACTTGGCCAATCAACCAACAAAGAATGTACGCGCCAATTATATAATGGATTCTCAATAGTCTCTCTGGAATTTTTCTCAATCCAAAGAAAGCAATCATGCTTATTCATATATCCATTAAGTCAGGATTATGCGTAATAGCTATAGATGAGTTTACGAAGAATATCAGTTGTTTTCCAGACTGGAAGTACAGCCAAACGGTGTTCTAGTAGTTTCTGTTCCTACACCGGTTAGATGTTATAAGCTTCTTTATATTGCTATATTTATTTATTAATCGATATTTCGACTCCAGTTTGGGTATATGAGCTAAATGCTCTATAAGTTTGGCGCTAAGAGCTTGAATTTTATAAATTTCCCCCATAATATAAAACGGTGGCCGCCGGAGCCGAATGGTTTTTTGAATTAACGGTCACCCCACGGTAGGCCATAAGTTTGCTCCGAGTGCTTTTCTGTCATTAAAAAGCTCCTCATAAAAAAGCATTGCCGTTCGGAGTCGGCTTTAAGCTGTCGGTCACTCAATTTATGGAACAACATCAAGATGCACGCCTCAAAAAGGAGTACGAGCTCGGCCAAACACCTAACCGATATGTACGCGCCAATTATTTATTTATATTTTTTACTTAATAATTTTCTGAAAAATGGAGAGAAGAAATGTCAAAGGAAGAGCTTACTTGAACGTCTGGTGGATCAGATACTCATGTTGAAAGTTCTGTTTGTATAAAAATTAGTTTGAGTTTGATAAGATAAGACAAAAGATGATATTTATAAATCGCAATAAGCTGGTAACATGCGTGCTAATTTTCGTAGCCTTCCATAATCTCTACGATTCTCAAGAGACTTATGAAGCGAATAGTTGGCATGGAGAACGCTTATAAACCAAACCTAAGCACTTTGCATCGCAGTCAGCATGACGTACAAATATACGAAGACGGAAAGCTTGGTATTTCCCACTGTCCCAGTTAGTAGATAAGCTGCCTCCTGGAGTTCACTCCGACAATCGAGCTCCGATTTATAACTTCTTTGGAGCCTCAGCGTTCGGTAAATAAGCAATCGTTTAAATTCTCAATTCTTCTCGCTTCAGTCAGCCTCAGTTGCACGTACGAGTATTATTAGCAGTTGACATTTCTTTCACTGCTAAAATTTTGTTTATCAAAGGGCATGATTTCCTTTTCACATTCAAGCCGTCGTGCTGAGCCGACTGCACTCAATATATTTTTGTTCCTAATCTCGAAATTTCTTGCAGTAGGTACTCGTATATACGAGTATTTCCCCTCTATTACCGCAGATAACTTATATTACATTTTTTTACTCACTGCTGAGAAGTCGAATTCACAAATCGCGCCTGCAAAGAGTGTTATCTTGAAAAAAACTAACACTACGCCGTGGCCGAATGAGTTGGTGCGTGACTACCATTCGGAATTCAGAGAGAACGTAGGTTCGAATCTCGGTAAAAGATCAAAATGAAGGAAAAGTTGTTTCTAATAGCGGTCGCCCCTCGAGAGGCATTTCTGCCATGAAAAAGGCTCCTCATAAAAAATATCTGCCGTTCGGAGTCGGCTTGAAACTGTAGGTCCCTCCATTTGTAGAACAACATCAAGACGAACGCCACAAATAGGAGGAGGAGCTCACCCACACACCCAAAAAGGGTGTGTATATATATACTTGAAGGATAAATACTTTGATCTCGATTATTTGATATCATTTAAAGACTGATTTTGCTGTTTTGAATATTTCGTACTGTATAAAGTTAGAAACGTAAGAAGAGTTTCTATTGCTTAAATTGTTTTTCAAAAATTGTTTTCTTACGTAATTACAAAGTATCTGGACACAAAAGGATATGTAAAGAATTATTAATTAGTTGGTATTTTATAACCCTGAAACATCGCACGGTCTTTTAGGTTAGTCGTTGACGTTGCAAACGCCCACACGTCCGCTTGAAGGTTTAGGTAAAACTTGTACCACGACAGGGTAATCTAACTTGTTTCGAAAAAATGAGTTTCTTTACACCTCAAACTTATTGTAAGTGTTTCAGAAATCCACATATTCGTTAGGGCAACCAGCCATAAGCATCATAGAAACATAATACGGAAACATAGAAACGGAAAACATCTTTTTTAACAAATTGTGTTCTCAGTAATGCCAAAACTTTTCTGTTAAATTTAAGGTATTTTTTTTTTTTTTTTTAAAGAAAGACAGAGAAACCTCAAAGTACTTGTTTAATTGTCAGAAGCGCAGAAGTATCGCATTTTTCTAGTTTTGGTAAGTTTAAATACTATTTAATTTTTCCAATATATGTACACTACAGTCATCTACATAAGAAGCACCGTGTCATTGCACTGGGTAAATCAAAAACATAACAGAAAATCAAAAAAGCGTAAAAATTTAATTAGTGTAGGAATATTTTCAGTGAAGAAAATTTTGGTTTAACATTTTCGAACTTAAGAATTTGTATTAGAAAATTACAAATAAAGCGTATCCTCAAAAAAAAAACATAAAAACAAACCAATTTACATTTAAATTTAAAGCTAGATGACAAATGACATCGATCGGTAAGTAGTATAAATCAACACAACAAAGCTGAAATCAGGTAAGCAAAAGATTAGAAATGCTGCAGGGATACATCGAAGAAGCATTCTAGGGACTTTTTTTCAATGTCTGGTTACCCAGTGGTAGCTTCACCGAATGGTGGTTTGCAATGGCAAATTTAGTTTCAGTAAGTTTATATTATTCGAAGTCGGACTAGATCATTCGTTGTGAATAGTTTTTAAAACAATTCACGAAACCGATTGTGAATGCACAAAGCACGAGCGGTGCTCCAATATTTTTGGAACTAGTCTCACATCCAAACCTACCACCAAATGTGTCTTAACATCTGTAAAGTTTCTGTTTTGACTTTGTCCCGTTTTCTTTTGCTGTTCTACAGGTGGCGCAAAAGTAACCTTACGATGTTTTTTGGCTGTAATTAAAAAAAAAAAATGAAAAACTTTGATTCTTCTTGTGGATTATTTTTATTTGGTCTTTTAATTTTTTTTTACATCAAGTCGAGTAAATGGCCGCCGCCACACTTGATTGCCATTTGAGCCCTTTTTACAGCATTTTCCATCACTTTGGCCAAAACTTCCGGCGATAGGTCCTCACATTCTTGAAGGATATTGTCTTTAAGAGCTGCAGGAGTCTGAGGCTTGTTGACTTAAACCCGCGACTTCAAAAAGCCCCACAAAAAGAAGTCTGGAGCGGTCAAATCAGGCGATCTTGCTGGCCAGTGCAAATCGCCAAAACGGGAGACTAGGCGCCCGGGAAATGCACGTGTAGTGTGTGCCGTTGCACCGTCCTGTTGAAACCACATGTTTTCCAATCTTAATTCATCATGTTGCGGCAAAAAGAACTCGTTGATCATTGCTCTGTAGCGCTCACCATTCACAGTAACCGTTTGGCCCACGAGGTCTTCGAAGAAAAAAGGTCCGATGACTCCTGCAGCGAAAACAGCACACCACACAGTGACTTTGAGCGGGTGTAATGGCTCTTCGTGGGCTCCACGCGGATTTTCAGTGCCCCAGAAACGTAAAATTTGCTTATTTACGTACCCGCTAAGATGGAAATGGGCCTCATCACTTAAAGATGGCTTGAGCGTATGCTAGACGCGATTGGCGGTCAGCAGCTAACAGCTGATGCACCGTCTGGACTTTGTACGGAAACATCTTCAAATCTTGTACCAAAATAGAGACCGTCGACTGATACCCATTTGCGTGGCACGTCGTCTGGTCGATGTCGACGGCGCTTCCATGACATCCTCGGCTACAGCAGCAATATTCTCTGCAGAACGGCTACTCCGGGGTCTGTCACGCTTGGCAGCATCTCGTGTTGTGCCAGTCTCTTCGAGGCGAGCGGCTAAACGTCGCAGGATTTCACCAGTAGGCGTTGGACGGCGAGGAAATCTGCGTCGAAATTCACGTTGGGCCAAAGTCACCGACCGATTATTGGTCAAATAAATAGTTAGCAATATTCCGCGTTCTGGAGCAGTGTAGCATAACATTGTTTATTAACGTGTATTTCGCATGTGTTTACTACACAAATGTCAAAACCGAACTGACATTAGCGGCCAATCGCAAAATTCATAGCATTTTCTGATAGGAGGATTACTTTAGCGCCACCTACTACTATTACATTTTCAAAATGGCATCAAGCAGATCAGGTCATTGACATTTCTCTTTTAACAGAAAATTCGTAGTGGAAATTTACAGTGAAATGAACAGTGAAAATTGGAGTAATCTATAGAAGGTGTAGATATGGCGTACGAAAACAATTGTTTTTTCCCAGAAAGAGAAGTGAAAGTATTGGGAGGTTGAATTAGTTTTAAAGGTGACACACAGATGGCGCTATTTATCACTGACTGGCGACGAAAAATGGATCCACTACGATAACCCAAAACGCAAAAAATCATGGGGTTTGCCCGGCCACGCATCAACGTCGACGGCCAAGCAGAATATTCACGGCAAGAAAATCATGCTCTGCATTTGGTGGGATCAGGTCGGCGTCGTATATTTTGAGCTGCTCCAACCGGGCGAAACAATCACGGGGGATCGTTACCGACTGCAATTGATGCGTTTAAGCCGGGCATTGAAAGAAAAACGGCCGGAAACGGTAAAAAGGCACGACAAGGTTATTTTGCAACATGACAACGCTCGGCCGCATGTTGCTCAACCT
Source organism: Anastrepha ludens (assembly GCF_028408465.1). Taxonomy (NCBI): domain Eukaryota; kingdom Metazoa; phylum Arthropoda; class Insecta; order Diptera; family Tephritidae; genus Anastrepha; species Anastrepha ludens. The sequence continues at coordinate 79,071,925 of NC_071502.1, forward strand.
GTCAAAAAATACCTTGGAACGCTTGGCTGGGAAGTGTTACCCCACCCGCCGTATAGTCCAGACATAGCTCCCTCCGATTATCATTTGTTCCGGCATATGAGTCTCGATTTGGCGGACCAGCGGTTCTCCTCGTACGAGGCTACCAAAATATGGGTTGAGTCATGGATAGCCAAGCAGCGGCCAGAATTTTGGAGAGACGGCATCCGGAAATTGCCCGAAAGATGGGCGAAAGTTTTAGCTAGCGATGGCCAATACTTCGAATAAAATATTTTGTACCGTTTTTTCACAATAAAGCCCCAAATCTTCGAAAAAAATCTTTAAAACTAATTCAACCTCCCAATACATTTTAAAAAATCTTAGAAAAATCTCTCCGTTTATTATTTAAGCGGTACATAAGCTAACTATAAACAGAAGAAATCATCTCAAATGTTACATCATTTCAAAAAATGTTTGTAATCTGCTAAAACGATAGCACAGCAAAATGTTATTCATTATTTTCACTGCTATCAGCTAAGTTTTTGTGGCGATTAACAGCTAACCGGTAGCTCCTCATCCGAAAAACTTCATCAAAAGTCAACTGCAGATGTTTGGTAACCAGAGATTGAGAAATTGCTTTTTTAGCCATCTACCGATTAAGTTCCGATTAAGCGCTTAGTAATACACGGAGAAAAGCTTCCTAAGTTTGTTTATAGATAATTTGTTCAAGGATCTACTATATACATATATAATACTTATATGTATTTAATAAATGGAGGATAGCTGAATTAAATCGGAACGAACGCTGTGTTCCTATTTCACCAAATGGCAGCTGATTTTATTGCACACAAGTGTGCGAAAGCGTTTCGTCTAATTTTTTTTAAGTCTATCCCCAATTATTCTTCGTATTTCGAACCGTTGTAGTTGTATTGACAAAAAAATTCAACAAACAACGAAATGCTATAAGGTGATGTTTGGTAAAATATGCTGCAGGCACCTGAAATTCCAAAAACAAAAACCAGAATATCGATAAACTCGTCTTTAATGTGTGCCATTAGAGTAAAGAGTATTTCAAAAGACGTCCTATATGTTGTTTTAAAATAAAACATATAAAAATTGAGATTCTTTCAGGTTTCACTATTTTTACTCTAAATACGGCTCTTACCAATTATATGTGAAAATTGTCATCATTTAAATGTGCATTACGAGGAAGTTTACAGGGACTCACTCAAACATTATCGCATTAAGTTGAGCAATCTTGATCCGAATGTTGTGTTTCAACTCTTGACTTTACTTTTCAAAAACCCCAACAGAACCAGGTTCTTAAAATTTTATCACCAACCTTTGAATTGTCATTTTCATAATAAGCGAAGTGAAATGTCAAGTCAATAAGCGAAAACGCTCAAAGATATCTCGTGTAGTTCAAGAAAAACTAACAGAAAAACGCCAAGCGGGAAAGCATTGGCAACAAACCAGACAGCCTGGAGACAAAAAAACTCTAAACTCGCGTGCACAAGAACTCAAGGAAATTCTCAAAAGCGAACGTTACTCTCAACTATAAAACTATCTCAGTAACCTGGATGCTTTCTCTGTATCAGACTTCTCTCTTTAAATATTATATATAGCAAAAGGGTTCAAAAGGCCAACCTTAGCACAATCAATCACAATTAAAATGGAAATAACAAATGGGCTAAGTCGGATCTAGAAAAAGGTCAAATATTTGCTCGTCACTTATAAATATATAATTGGCACTTACACCCTTTTTGGGGGTTTGGCCGAGCTCCTCCTCCTATTTGTGGTGTGCGTCTTGATGTTGTTTCACAAATGCTCCTCACCAACTATACCGAGTTTTTACCCCACATGATATCGAACCCTCGCTAAGTACAGCTTCAAAGTTAAAGACAACCTGGAGCTCATCTACTAGATGGACCCACTCATAAACAAATTTTCAACAAACGAAGTGAAAAAAGCGATAAAAAAAAGCGATAAAACCAAGAAAGCCCATGAATACGATCTCATCACTAGAGACGTACTCAAGCAACTCCCAACAGATGGAATATCTTTCCTCATGCAAAGAGTTTTCCAATAAGAGGTGTTATTTTAATATTCCAAGAGAAATGCTATTTTTTAATATAAATGATCCGATGTTTATTTCATTATAAAGAGGAAGGTATACCGTTAATGGTGGAAAATAACATCAGGCAAATGAGCACCATGACCACGCTTACAGGACAATATCCTTTTCATGAAATTTTCCATAACCGAATTGCGAAGAAATAATTGTAGTTCTTGCATCATCTTTATTAATATGTTCTGGTAAGCGGTCAAAAAATGAGTCTCAGAGAAAAGTAGCGCATGATTTTATAAGCAAACCTTTTACGAAAGAGTTAGTGATAATGATTGTTTAGCGGAGGTGAAGCGATTCAATCGGGTAGAACCATAAGTAACGATGGAGAAAAGTTGTCCACAATAATTTATCCAGAAAAAAATGTACAAAAAGTGAATGATTTCATTAAACAGGATTAACTGTAAACATCCTTACAAAGGCATTCCAAATTGCTCAGGCAACTGGGTATCAAACATTGAGCGAGCTCTAAGTCGCATAATGTGCTTATGTGTTTGTTAAAAAGGTCATAATATACCTATGTTGTTTTATACGAAAAGTACAAAATCTTTAATAGCTACAGCTTTGATGTCTGAAAGAAAGTTGTTTCTTATAACTCTTTAACGTGCTCCCATCCCATGTTTTTCAATATTTGTTCGAATCTTTTCCCAACTTTAGGATGCTCCTTACCAAAATGGCGCGTTTCGCAAATAGCTAAACACCCATAGATTTTCATTTAAAATAGAGTTAGAAAAAACTAGAAGCTTTCAAAAAACTTGATAATGCCTATTAATTCAACTTTATTAGTGGTAATTTTCTAAACCCAACTCAACATCGAACATTGCAAGGGGTGATGTTCAGCGCACTAGGCACTAGGCAGGGCTATCGCCCTTATACCTACCTATATACCTATGTATCTATATATATAATTGGTGCGTACACCCTTTTTGGGTGTTTGGCCGAGCTCATCCTCCTATTTGTGGTGTGCGTCTTGATGTTGTTCCACAAATGGAGGGACCTACAGTTTCAAGCCGACTCCGAACGGCAGATCGCCCTTGGTCAGAAAAAATTCGAGTCATTTTGGTACGTGTAACCGGCTACAATAGGAATCACCTTACTAAACACTTTAATCGATATATTTAATAGCTTGTTGGCTTGATCTTTTAATTTATTATAGCAGTTATATTTAAAGGGTTGAAATAAAGAAAGAGGGATTTGTTCATCGGCATTACCACTCTTGAAAGTAATATAAAAAAAAATAATAATTAGCGTGTACACTTCTGTTAGGTGTTTTGCGATCTTCTGCTCCTATTGTGGCGCGCGTCTTGATGTTGCTCCGCAAATTTGGAGACTTACAGTTTTAAGCTAACTCCGAATGGTAGATATTTTTTATGAGGAGCTTGTTCATGACAGAAATACGGAGGTTTGCCATTGCCTGCGCTATTAGAACAATTTTGTCTATCATTTTGGTGTTTCATGCGAGGAGTATTGAACCTAGGCGCTCCCGAATGGTAGTCACGTACCAAGCCATTCGGCTAAGGTGGCCGCCACTCTTGAAAGTAGTTCAACAAATTACGCCAACCTTGCCGTGGTCCCGGAACTTTGCTAGCTTATTTATTTTTGTCAAACAGTTAAGGAGACGAAAATAGCTAAAGGGCACTTTTAAAGTTAGAAAACTTTGTCGGTTCGGTTAGTAAAGCTCAATTTGTAGATGAGAAAATGGCTACAAGAAGCTCTTCATTGTGCATATGTACAGGGTGTACGATACGAAATGTTACCTTTTCAAAACACCATAACTTTTTTGGGTGAAATTAGTTTTTATTGATTTCAAAGACAAAATTGTTCAATAATAATTAATTACAATTTTAACAAATATATTCACTTAAGCTCGATATGACCACCTTTTACCTTGACTATAGCCTTCAAACGGTCAAAAAATGAGTTGCATGCTGCTCGAACATGATCTTGAGGTATTTTGGCCCATTCTCGTATAATCGCTTTTTTCAGCGCCTCCATACTGGCATATTTTTTAGTCCTCACATTGCTTTCCAAAATGGACAGATGGAATAGTCCATCGGATTTGCGTCTGGCGAATTCGAAAGCCATTGTGTGGACGAAATGAAGTGTGGAACATGATTTTTTAACCATTTTTGGTTCACACGAGCTTTATGAGACGGTGCCGAGTCCTGTTGGAACGTTCATGGTTTACGACCGAGATGTTTGCGTGTCCACGGCTCTAAAGCAGCTTCTAAAACATTTTCCGGATAATAAGTCGCATTCACTTTGACACCAGGCTCGATAAAAACGATTGGAGAGCGTCCATCAGCGGTCACTGCCGCCCTAACCATTACTTGCGATGGGAAATTGCTTGGAGTGGCCATACGTAGGCTCAAATTCTCGTATGAGCGTTCGGTCAAGTGAACACGATCGTTTTGAGTGTTTATGAACTGCTCAATTGGGAAATTTTTTCATCAGAAATCACAATGTTAGGAAATTTGCCACGTTCGTTCAAGCGCAACAACCACTCCTTTGCTCTTTCGCACCGAACTTTTTTTTGCTGGGATGAAAGATCGTGTGCTTTTTGGAACTTGTAAGCCTTGACCTTGACCTCATTTTTCAATATGCGTCGAATGCTGTCTTGCGATATTTTCAGTTCTTTGGCCATTTTTCTTACACTTCGACGTGGATTTCGTTCAAGACGAGCCTTCACTTTCCGAACCATTTCTGGCGTTGTTGCGGTTTTTTTTTGGTCCGCCTCCATAGCCTTTGGCAATGCTACCAGTATCATTGTAACGTTTTATAGTACGATACACAAACATTTTATCCACTTTGAGGTGACTGAGCTCACGAACAATGGCTGGTTGTAATTTTCCAGCCAAATATAACGCAATCACACTATTACGTTTGAATTCCATCACAGAAAAAAAATTCAACAAAACTAAGACGCAAATGCTTTTGATGGCTTATAAACAATATATTGAACTGTCATTAGAACAATATTGACGTTGATGTCATGAGCTGTTTTACAGATACAAGCAGTATGAAGTTGGTAACACTTCATATCGGTCACCCTGTGCACATGCACATATTTTAATATATCTCCAAAATCGAGATTATATACATAATTATTTATGGGATATAATAAACTAAAAAAAATGGTTCCATGTGTAGAAGTCCACGCAAGTGGGGAAAGTTACTGATCGCAATTCACTTGGGAGTGGCCAGGACGATTCTTCTACATATGGTTCAAGCAGCTCACAACGGCCGGGAATAGCCCACGTATCCTCTGGGTAGCTTCCGAACACCCGTTCGGGAGTGAGCTAACGTGAGAAGGCGAAACATTCCAGGATAGCTGGTTGTGCGCTGGGTTTGGGACCCGCCACTTAAAAATCCCCCCCAATGAAAAGAACTGCAAAGCCTCGGATGAGAACTGCCTTTACTGATGACGACCCCTGCAAACGAAATAAGGAATATGATTTGAGGGCATGCACCTGGAATGTCCGGTCCCTTAATGGGGAAGGTGCCTCTGCCCGGCTGGTTGATGTCCTCGTGAGAGTAAAGGCTGACATCACTGCCATCCAAGAGATGCGATGGACGGGGCAAGGAAAGAAAAACATAGGACCTTGCGACGTCTACTACAGCTGCCATGTAAAGGAGCGCAAATTCGGTGTCGGATTTGTTGTGGGAGAGAGACTTCGTCGCCAAGTACTGTCGTTCACTCCGGTGGACGAGCGTCTCGCAACAATCCGCATCAAAGCGCGTTTTTTTAACATATCGCTAATTTGCGCCCACGCTCCGACGGAAGAGAAGGACGATGCGACCAAAGATTCCTTCTATGAGCGCTTGGAACGTTCCTATGAGCGCTGCCCCCGCCACGACATAAAAATCGTGCTTGGCGACTTCAACGCCAGGGTGGGCAAGGAGGGAATTTTTGGTCCCACAGTCGGAAAATTCAGCCTGCACAACGAAACATCCGGTAACGGACAGAGGCTGATCGACTTCGCCGGGGCCCGAAACATGGTAGTCTGCAGCACCAGATTCCAGCATAAAAAAATCCACCAAGCTACCTGGCTGTCTCCTGATCGAAAAACGCGAAACCAGATCGATCATGTTGTGATAGATGGAAGACACGCTTCTAGTGTATTAGATGTGCGTACGATCCGAGGACCCAACATCGACTCGGATCACTACCTTGTTGCAGCCAAACTGCGCACATGAATCTGTGCAGCAAAAAACGTGCATCTACCTACGCAAAGAATGTTCGACATCGAAAAGCTGCAATCACAACAGACAGCCAGAAGATTCGCCACTCGACTCTCACTCCTGCTCTCAGAGAGTACTGCCCAACAAACCGGCATCCACGAACAATGGAGCAACATTTCTCGTTCTCTACGTACCGCCGCCGAAGAAGAAATCGGATTCCGGCGAGCCCGAAAAAGCAATTGGTACGACGAGGAATGTCATGCTGCCGCAGAAAGAAAGGATGCTGCCTATAGAGCCACGCTGCGATCGGGCGCAACGCGAGCCATGTGGGATCGCTACAGAGACCTGAAAAAGGAAGAGAGACGTATTATCCGACAGAAGAAACGAGAGGCCGAAATACGTGAGTGCGAGGAGCTTGAGATGCTGGCCAATAGGAACAACGCCCGAAAATTCTACCAGAAAGTTCGGCGGCTTACAGAAGGTTTTAAGACCGGGGCGTTTTCCTGTAAGAACAAAGACGGCGATCTGGTGACTGACGTACAGAGCAATCTTAAATTATGGAGGGAACACTTCTCGAACCTGCTAAACGGGGACAGCTGCGCATGTCATAGAGAATGTGAAGATCCCGATACCCCAATCGTTGACGACGGAATTGTCGTTCCGTTACCCGACCATGACGAGGTGAGAATAGCAATATCACGGCTAAAGAACAACAAAGCCGCGGGCGCCGACGGACTGCCGGGTGAGCTATTCAAACATGGCGGCGAGGAGCTGGTAAGGTGCATGCATCAACTCCTATGCAAAATATGGTCGGATGAAAGCATGCCTGCCGATTGGAATTTAAGTGTGCTCTGCCCAATCCATAAGAAGGGCGATCCTGCAATTTGTGCCAATTACCGCGGGATTAGTCTTCTAAATATCGCCTATAAGGTCCTAGCGAGCGTATTGTGTGAAAGGATGAAGCCCACCGTCAACCAACTGATTGGACCTTATCAGTGTGGCTTCAGACCTGGAAAGTCTACCATCGACCAAATATTCACAATACGCCAAATCTTGGAAAAGACCCATGAAAGGAGAATCGACACACACCATCTTTTCGTCGACTTCAAAGCTGCATTCGACAGTACGGAAAGGAGTTACCTGTATGCCGCTATGTCTGAATTTGGTATCCCCGCAAAACTAATACGGCTGTGTAAGATGACGTTGCTCAACACCAGCAGCACCGTCAGAATTGGGAAGGACCTCTCCGAGCCGTTTGATACCAAACGAGGTTTCAGACAGGGTGACTCGCTGTCGTGTGACTTCTTTAACCTGATGTTGGAGAGCATCGTACGAGCCGCAGAACTTAATCGCTCAGGCACAATATTTTATAAGAGCGTACAATTGTTGGCGTATGCCGATGATATTGACATCATTGGCCTTAACAACCGCGCTGTGAGTTCTGCCTTCTCCAAACTGGATAAAGAGGCAAAGCGAATGGGTTTGGTGGTGAACGAGGACAAAACGAAGTACCTCCTGTCTTCAAACAAACAGTCGGCGCACTCGCGTATCGGCACTCACGTCACTGTTGACAGTTATAATTTTGAGGTTGTAAAAGACTTCGTTTATTTAGGAACCAGCATTAACACCGATAACAATGTCAGCCTTGAAATCCAACGTAGAATCTCTCTTGCCAACAAGTGCTACTTTGGACTAAGTAGGCAACTGAGCAGTAAAGTCCTCTCTCGACGAACAAAACTAACACTCTACAAGACTCTCATCATGCCCGTCCTAACGTATGGCGCAGAAGCTTGGACGATGACAACATCCGATGAAGCGACGCTTGGAGTGTTCGAGAGAAAGATTCTGCGTAAGATTTTTGGACCTTTGCACGTTGGCAACGGCGAATATCGCAGACGATGGAACGATGAGCTGTATGAGCTTTACGACGACATAGACATAGCGCAGCGAATAAAGATCCAGCGGCTTCGTTGGCTGGGTCATGTCGTCCGAATGGATACAAACGCTCCGGCTTTGAAAGTATTCGATGCGGTACCAGCTGGTGGTAGTAGAGGAAGAGGAAGGCCTCCTCTGCGTTGGAAAGATCAGGTGGAGAAGGACTTGGCTTCACTTGGTGTGTCCAATTGGCGCCGGTTAGCACGAGAAAGAAACGACTGGCGCGCTTTGTTAAACTCGGCCAAAATCGCGTAAGCGGTTATCGCGCCAATTAAGAAGAAGAAGAATAAACTAAATTTATGCTAAATAGAATTTCGCTCAAGCGGAGAAATTAAAAATTAAAAACATCGATCAACACTTTCATCTGCGGGAATTTTATAATATTTTTAAAAGAGAGGAATTGAAAACAATCTTCCATAACTTTAAGTCGAGGTTATCCTCCAATGGTTTACACCGCCTCCATTGATTTTTCAATAGATTTTTAGAGGGACAACTCTTTAGAAAGAACTTTTTCTTTTTTGTTATTTCACATTAGCAGTGATGATCGAGCCCAGCACCGACTGCCGACGTGTCACACCCTGGCTCACTCTTCTACGCCCTCCGCCCTACTTCAATCAGGGGGAAATAAGATTTTCGGAGATAGCGCCACCTCTGCTAAGCAATTTAAGTGAATTACGAGTATCGCGAAAAATTCACGGCAAGTACCTAGAACCCAAGCTGATGGTGTTAACCACGAACTATATTCCAGGCATACTACATCTCCATAAATAATATGTACGTGAATATGCAACGCTTGCAGACATTCTACGCGGAAAGCTAACTTGGTTGCTTGCCACTATTACGATTTCAACTCGTTCACGTGCATATGTTTGGTCATACTTTCATACACATACATACTTCTATTTATATGGATATATGTAAAGTGTGTAAGTCAATGGAAAGCCCAGAGAAGGAGCGAAGGAACTCGGAAGCAGTGTCAGCGTAGATTTTGTAGCAGAGGTGAGATGGCGGAAATTGCAGGAGCGAGACTAATAAGAAATTTTGTGAACTTTGCAAATTTCCCACCATTAATTTTCCGCCATCGCACCGTTATACAGGAGGTAAGGGCACCATACCAGCATTGCCTGCTTAGAATTTGGTCGAATATTTGTAGGTTGCATGAATTCAAAAACTTATTCTCTTCACCCACTAAAACACAAGCGTGCATGCTGGGTAAGAAGAAACGCCTATACACCCTTTCGGATAGATTTTTCAATGGCTGTCAGCAATGAGAGCAGGCAATAATTGTCAAGCAATTTGAATCATACTCGTACTTTTGCCGCCATTGCCGTAGCCAATTCCTCTGGCGTCAATGTGAATGGCTCGTGGAGTGTCATGATAAATCACATGGCAATTGAGAAGCATTGCTCGGCGCGTGAAATAGGTATATGCATACATACGGATGCACGAGTATATAGGTAACACTTGTATCTTTCCAACAAATAATGCGAAATTAGAAATTAAGAATGAGTAAACGAAATGGAAAAGGAAATATGACTGAAGAAAAAAATCAAATGACTTGAGCCTACATGCTTTCTAAAGTCATTTATTAAAATTTATGATGCTGTAGAGGAAAATACTCAGCGCCTTTCCGATTCTGGAGCACTGCTGAAATTTGCAACGAATGGTAAAGCAAAGCAAGGAAGCGGAAATTACCAAAGGAAGTGTTCGACCGCCCAACTAGAAAAGCAATAAAAAATGTATCCCCTCCCCCAACCATTGACACTTAGAAATTATAGAATGATAAAGGAAACTGAAGAAAAACGTGAGAAAAGGTTGTTCGAAAGGTGATTGCGATAAGTGAGAGTGAGAGGAAATTTATCATTAAGCAGCTTCTTTTGATGACCATTTTAATATTTATTCTACTTAGTAATAGAAAATATTTTTGCAACTATATTTACCTTGGATAAAATCATTTCACATGTGCTTTGTGAAAAAATGTTGAAGGTCGTGCGGGGGTGTGCCAGAATTCCCCCAAACTTAAACAATAAATAAAAAAAATGTATTCTCCAACATTTTTCTTTTTTCTTCTTCCTTGTTTCACCTCTCGTGGGAGCATAGGATCTTAGGGAGCAAGGCTTTTTTCATCTGACCCATCTGACTTTTATATGACGCAGTTCATACAGGAAATGGTGGTTTTAGAGAGTACCTCCTCAAGTATGGCCATGATGATAAAGTGATGCATTCTTCTTGTATCAAGGCAAATGAAAAAGCAGCGCATATTTTCTTTTACTGTTCAAGATATATCATAGTAAAGAGCAAAAGTTTTTAGAAAACAAAAGAGCAGAACGAATAACTCCAGACAATATTGTTCCACACACGCTACAATCTAAAGAAGTATGGGATTGTATTAAAAAACTGTCAGCTTTCGTACTCCGTGATTTAAGATATGTGAAGAGATGGCCATTTAATAAATCCCTGAAATTCTGTAGCCAATAGGCTACGCTCGTCCTACAATGTAGTAGTTACCGGCTGGGCGGTAGGATTAATTTTTGAGCTAGTGCTCCAGGTGTGTGGAGGCAAACTGACGATACCAATCATAGAAACTTGCCTTTCTATGGCATGGCGGATGGGAAATACTGATACGACAGGGGCGGCACTCTCATTACATGATCTAAACAGTGGGTGGTAACAAGTAGTTGCTACTTTCGACGCATCGAGTCAGAACAGTAACGGACGTTAAGCCTAGTGCTCAAACAGCCTTCCTACGAAATACCTAACGGTGGTAGGAATCGATACTTTGACAGTAGGAGGTTAAGTTCGGGTTAAAGTCCCACACTGCCGGTGTTAAGCTTTCGATGCTTCCCCCTCGTACAAAAGTGTACTATTACAGTGTACCATTTCGCATCCCAAAAAAACTGGCGGGTGAGAAGATCTCTGCTTCGTTGGTCCTAGGCTCATGGAGTGTTGTGATGAATTAATGTTTTGTCCATGGTTACGAAATGGCGCAAAATCTCTTTCGAGGTGCCCTTGAACATCGCCAAACACTCCTTTGAAGCTGTCAATGATGGCTCTTGTTGTCAGTCGTTAGTAACGGCTGCATCCATCTTGAGAATATCTTTTGAATGCTGTTATTGAAATGCCATTATGAAAAGGTTGAATTTAGCGTTTTTCACAAATTAATAGTGGCGGGGCACCACTGATGATGCAAACAATATTTTGCACCCTTATTTCTGTGATAGAAGGCCACTATTCAATGTATTATACATATTATACAAGATAAAATTATGTACTACTTTAGTTGAATTCAGTTTTGACGTGACAACGTCTTATATTTCGATGGAGCCGGCTGCACGCACCCAAAAACATGACTCATGCGGCGTTACATTGCTCTGAGGCGTTCCATTTAAGGCTTGAAGTGCAAGCGAGAGCGCGGAATGAGCGACAAACAGGTACAAACGGCCTCCGCGTTCGTCAACGTTCGACATCTGTCCCTCTCCTACTTGAGTGAGCGAAGCGTCCGGATAGCTGCTATACAATAATACTAGACTAATTCAAAGCGCCTCAAATTCACCCAATAAGGAATCAGTGCCCATTTTTTCGATATTTCGATACTAAACAACTTCGCACTGATTCATCTAAAATATTAATGTATACATTTACACGTTTTCAAGTATAAAGTGCAGTGAAAAATTAATGTGGTGTCAATTGTTTATAGCAACGATAATTGCGGCAATAAAGGTAATGATTCTTTCCAGATATTAAATCACGTCTATTAGCATACCCCTAGGTCAAACGATATTTCGAAAATTTTTTTTTGAATCAATTAATTGTTACAAATACCCTATTAATTTGTTTAAACCTTTTCCTTCAAAATTCATTTTTTCTCTTTTCATTAATTGTTACCAAGTTGTGTATTGCCGATTGGCGTTTGTGTGTATTAAATAAATAAATAAATATTAAATACTCGTATATGTTCAGTTATATATTGTCGAATATTCGTGCTTTCATCATTTAAATAAATAACATCGGTCCGGTAGTGCAGCGATTGTAGGTTATGCTATACAGTAGGTTCTGTTTTTATGCGGCTTTTTTTTATGCTGTTTTGAAATAGTGCGGTTTTTTTTTTAATTACAAAATGCATGTCGACCTATCGGGAATTGTACATATAAACAATATTCTAAACCAGCTAAGCAAAAACTCATCACAGATTACATCAGAAATCCTAACCCTACAAGTATGGAACCGCCTGCATAACTATCTAGATCAAACGTGTACATTTCCTCAAGTGACGAAAGTGATTTTACGCCAAATCCTAAACGAATGCGCAACATGTGGGTATTGTCTGATTCTATTTCTGACTTAAATTTATTTTTCGATTCTGACGTTTCTTAAATAAAGATATAATTTTCAAAAATAATATTGGTTTATGCGATTTTATTTCATTATTTCAGATTCATGCGGTCTATGGAACGTATCTATAGTTATAATACGGGACTAGTGCCCTTTTTTATGCGATTTTATTACATTATTTCAGATTTATGCGGTTTTAGCACTTTTGAAACGTATCTATAGTTTTACTATAGAACTAGTAGCTTTTTTTATGCTGTTTCTTGCGGAACGTATCTACCGCATAAAAACAGAACCTACTGTAATTGACAAAACTATACAACAATAAGTTAAGGCATTTTTAACCGCGAATCACATTAATTAAAATATTTTGCGCAAACAGCCTAACAGCCAAGTGAGTTTTAATTTTTCATAATTATGTTACCAGCCATCTTGCCAATGTCAATTGGCCACTTACGAGCTGCGGCTTGATGTCGTTCACCTGAAAAGTCAATATCATCAGCATACATTCGTCAGATAAATAGAGAATATACTACATATTGAGTATTCAGGTGTATTTTCAATTTCACAACTTTCAAGTGATCGTGTATTTTTCCCCCAAATCTGATTATTTATTATAGATAGCAACTCCTAAATAGCTGCGAACGTGTTGACGACACTCCCTTCCACACCTCCTGCACCAACACCAGTGTGGCAGCGGTACTGATCGTTCTTGACAATGCAATTCGGCAACTTAATGGGCCACATGAAGCGAAATTAATTAGCACCAGGCTAACCAAAAACAACACGAAATAAAACTACAACAAAAAGTCTAGCTGGAGGTAATACTCCTATGGCGTTGCACAATTGGCAGGGTGTGTGTGTGTATGTGTGTATAGCACGCTGGTCTACGAATGCAGCAGACTTGCCGGCGACGTTAACGAAGAATTCCTCTTCAATTTTTAATTTGGATTTGGTTTTACATATTATTCTCTTTTTGTGAATCAAAAGAAAAACACATCGGCAATGCGCGTGAAATGAATAAATTTAGAAACGAATTAGAATTTTACTTGTGCATGCCAAAAAAAGCTGCAAAACAGATGACGGCTGCAGCATTGCTGCTTCCTGACGTGGCCGCGCAGTTGGCATACCATTGGGCTGCGGACTCCGAGTATTTACATACACACGGACGTGGCGAGTACGTCAACTGCAGCTTCCAAGTTAATGGGCTCGACATGCGAACGCACGAAATTGCGCAGTAGCAGAACAAAGCGCAGCAAATGCAACCGCAGCCGCTTCCCAGTTCACCGCGTTGAATGTCGCCGCTGCCGTTGTAATTGCAGCTGCTGCAAATTTGGTCGTAGCTGACATGATTGCTTTGCGGTACTGCATGCGGCGAGCAGATGGCAACTGGCCCTGTGGCTGCGTTTAGGGTCAAAAATAGAGACATCCATTGGCACCAGCAGTCACACTCCTCCCGGCGACATGTTTGCCTTTTGTCTTTTCATGTCGGTGTAAGGGTGTCTATGCAAGTATACAATTACTGTATGTTTGTATGTAAGTATGTGTATGGAAATTCTTCTTGTTTGTCTGCCGATTTGTCTGTTGGTTGGTCTACCATTCACACATCTCGCGGATGTGCCACTCATTCAGCACTTTCGCGATGATCTGACAAACTCTGCTCCTAGTTTGTCTTTGCCTCGCTGGCCGTTTGCTCATAAGCGGCTAAATTCATTGGTGGTGAGTACCTCATCAGACAGCTCATAACCGCAGATAATAGCGCGAATTTCGGCGGATTCTTCTTTTGTTTATATACATACATACGTACATACGCCATCTCTCGTCATTTCATCATAAACACAAAATGGTTCGGTTTGAAATTTAATAGAGTTTTGTCGTTCTCGTGGGAGCGCATAGTCATCTGCGACAAGTGTCAACGACATTGAATTGGTGCAAGAACAAACAAAACCAAAAACGGCAGCAGAGATGGTCCAAGGGCAATGACCACATATTCATATATCGAGTAAAAATTTTGTTTTTTCAAGGAATATCCGGTTTTAACTCATTTAGGCAAACATAATTCGAGCTCTGCAAAAAAAAGCTACAATCTAAAAATTATTTATCTTAAAGCAGGAAGAGGGTAGCCCGCACGAAATAGCGAATCCAAATGAAGTTAACTAAGTATTTTGGAAGTTGCCCTCACTTATTCTAAAAATTTGTTTGTTTGTTTGAACCCAAAGTGGAGGTGATATGCTTTCATCAGCTGATTGGTGCCTGATTATCCACAATTCATAAAGCCCACCAAAATGTTGTATAGACTCGTCTTGATTTAATCCGAAGAAATTTGTAAGCAAATAAATAAATAAATAAAAGCTTGTAGCCTTGAGTATAGAAGAAGGAAACGAAAAAATATTCTTAAAAATGTCAATTATTTTTGCATTTCTTCAATATTAAAAACCATAATGCAATAACAAAAGTTTGTGTAAGGTTTGACAACTGATTTTGGATGCTACTTAATAGGCCCGTCACAATGGGTCAGTTCCGTCCGTTACGGCAACGAATTCGACAGCAAAATATATTATGTTCATTTGAGTCGAAGGTGCCACATACATACGTGCCGGACGCCATGCCAGAATACATAAAGATTGGCACCTTTCTACTTTTGCCGTACGGTAAATGCGACGAAAAGGACAACTGTTTAAAGAACAATTTTGTATCGCGCAAATTTTTATCGATTGTATTTATTATTATATCAAATTAAATACAGAAAATAAATGGAATTAAATTGAATTGAGTCAATTCAAATGCACCCTTTTCTTTTCGACAAAAGTTTGAAAGAGTAGAGAAAAGGCTAGGCTTAACCAAGTTGTCCTACAAAATGAATGTGCGTCCAGATCTGGAAGTTATGGTCGCACCCACCGTATACGACTACCATAAATTCTATTAAAACCCTCTTTCGCTTCAATAAACATTCATTTTATAATATATTTCACAATCAACGAAAACCTGTTTTTACAACACGAAATATGATATTTGCTTTCACGAAAAGAACATCTGCTGTTTTTTTCGCTTACGAGTATATGCGGCAATACCTTCATTGTGGCACCATGGTACGTTTTGCACGTCATGTCAGTCAAACGCCTTGCCGCAACGGACACAAAAGACCCATTGTGACAGCCCTATAAACCATTGATGCTATTTGTAAGCAAAGAAAAAAGGTAATAAAAAATTAAAAAAGAAGGTCGATAATTTTATGTTTTTTATGAATGGAATATGTGTCAATTCTATGTTCACATGCATTATCATGTGATTGGCATCAATAGGAGCCTAGCTATCAAGTTCTTTATATACTATATTTCATGGTATTTTTGTTTGTAAAGCTTTAATTTAGTAATGTTTCCCAAATTTGCTATCATTTTTTTAGGTTTTAGAAAGGTAAAAATCCTAAATCCTAAACAAATGTGATAATCGAATTTATTCCGAAATAAAATACAACTTAACTTAGTATTTTCAACTTAATTGGATTTAACAATTGGATTTTAACAATTTCTGCAACTTTCGATACGTTTTACAAAAGCTTAAACAACCTCTATCTTAAAAACTTTAAGTTTCCCAAAAGAGATATTTTTCGCATTTTCAGAAGACCTAGTTAATCCATGTACAAATTTTGGATACTTCCTGTGCCATATCCCCCCAAGCCCAATGAATTGTTTTAGGGGTTCTACCAACTTTTTAATCAGCCCCTCAGTAAGTATTTCACTGACGTTGGATTGTAATTTATCCAATTTCACAAGTCGTTTATTAAGACGGGCCAATTCGTTTTCTAAGTGAAACATACGAATCATGTACTAATGATCTCAATTAAAATTTGTTTAAATAAAATTACACTTTTTAAATAAAAACGATTTACTATGGCTGCGTAAAAGCATCAACTAAAGAATGGGCCGTCTTGGGCTCATTCTAGCAATATAAAATTTCGATAGGCTTCTGAAGAGCATAACTAGACAACTTTGCCCAATAAGTTCATAAGGTGAGGCATAGATGGTGGCGTCAATATCAAAAGCATATGGTATTTAGTGAGAACCGCCCTTTAGGAGCTACTTGTCAAATTTTCATGACATTTTGCCTATTAGTTTGTGAGTTACAGTCGTTTAAGTGAAGCTACTTTTGGTTTTGTGAAAAAATGGCTTCAAAAGAATTTCGTGTATTGATAAAACACTGTTTCTGATCGTAAAGTGAAAGTGCGCGAGTTAGCAGAGGCCGTAAGCATATCCGAAGGGTCAGTAGGAACGATTTTGCATGAACATTTAGGTGTGAAAAAGCTAGTCGGAAGATGGGTGCCGCGTTTTCTCACAATCAACCAAAAACAACAACGAATAATGGATTCTGAGCATTGTTTGGAGCTGTTTCGCCGCTATCCAAGCGATTTTTTGCGTCAATTCATAACAATGGACGAAACATGGATCCACCACTACACGCCACAGTCGAATAAACAGTCGGCAGAGTGGACGGAAGCCGGCCAAGGCCGACCAAAACGTCCAAAGACGCAACAATCGGCTGGAAAGGTCTTGGCCAGCATTTTTTGGGATGTTCATCGACTATCTTGAAAAGGGTAAAACGGTCACCGACGAGTATTATTCCAGCTTGTGGGACCGTTTGAACGACGAAACCAAGAAAAAGCGGCCTCATTTAGCAAAGAAAAAAGTGTTGTTCCACCAAGACAATGTACCGGCTCACATATAACGATTGTCAATTGCTTCCCCATCCACCCCTTCCTCCAGATTTGGCCCCCAGCGACTATTGGCTGTTTCCAAACTTGAAGAGATGGTTTCAGGGAAAGAGATTTCGATCAAATGAGAAAGTTGAATGGGGAACAGACGCGTATTTTGAAGGACTTTCTATCGATCATTTTTCGAAAGGCATCAAAATGTTAATAGGACTATGAATAAGTTCGTGCGGTTTTTTTCGAAATTTGAAACTTTATTGACGTAAAATGGTTACAAATTTAATATTCAAAATATTGTCCATCGCTTACTACTACTTTTTCCCATCTTTCTGGCAATTCACGGATTCCCTTTGTGAAAAATTCGGTCGGTTTTGCCGCAATCCACGAATCGATCCATTTTTTGACTTCATCGTAATTACGGAAGTGCTGGTCAGCCAGGCCATGTTGCATCGATCGGAAGAGATAGTAATCGGATGGCGCAAGGTCTGGACTATACGGCGGGTGGGGTAGGACATCCCATTTGAGCGTTTCTAAGTATGTTTTGACCACTTGTGCAACATGTGGCCGAGCATTGTCATGTTGCAAAATAACTTTGTCGTGTCTATCGGCGTATTGCGGCCGTTTTTCTCGCAGTGCTCGGCTCAAACGCATCAATTGTCGTCGGTAGACATCCCCCGTAATCGTTTCATTCGGTTTCAGTAGCTCATAATACACAACACCCAGCTGGTCCCACCAGATACACAGCATAACCTTCAGGCCATGAATATTCTGCGCCGACGTCGATGTTGAAGCATGGCCAGGGTATCCATACGTTGCCCGACGTTTTGGATTGTCGTAATGGACCCACTTTTCATCGCCAGTCACAATTCGATGCAAAAAACCCTTTCTTTTGTGCCGTTGAAGCAGTTGTTCGCATGCCATAAAACGGCGTTCAACGTCTCTTGGCTTCAATTCATACGGCACCCAATGGCCTACCTTTCGGATCATTCCCATGGCTTTTAAACGTTTGGAAATGGTTGATTGATCAACTCCCAAAGTTTTTGCAACCTCTTCTTGCGTTTGAGCCGGATCTTGATCGAGCAATTCCTCCAATTCGGTATCCATGAACTTTGGCGGCGCACCCTCGCGTTCTTCGTCTTCCAAGCCAAAATCACCACTTTTAAAGCGTGCAAACCACTTCTGGCACGTTCGCTCAGATAGAGCATGCTCACCATAAACTTCCACCAAGATACGATGACTTTCGGCTGCTTTTTTCTTCATATTAAAATAATGAAGAAGAATTCCCCGCAAAAACACATTATTTGGCACGAAATTCGACATTTTCAAGTGTGGTAAAAATATTGTTGTTTACGCTTCAAATAAAAAACTTATACTGACGTTTGTGCCTTACGACAGTAGCTCTCCAATGAATGTTTGGAAATGTGGATCGATGGAATAATAATCAAGTTACGCCATCTGTTGTAAAACCGCACGAACTTATTCATCACCGCCAATTCGATCACCTGACAAAACGACACTAACGCTATCTCTCAGAATTGCTTCAAGATTCGCTTGTGACGCTTTTCCAGATAAAAATATATAAACTCTGTTGTTGATTTTTGCTTTTAACGGCAGAACTCCGAATTTGAGTTAATTTTGAGTTGTGTCGCTTTTCTCGTAAACCATCGATATATTAACTACTTTCAACCACAAAACATTTGTTTGCTTTTTCGCCATTTTTCGACACACCTTAAACCACCTAAATAGGAACCTGCACACTAAGGTGTTACTAAAAGCTTATAATTTTAGCTACTGTCTTTTGTTTTGTTGCTAATGAAATAATTGTATCTTTAAATAAAAAGTATATTTAGTACTCATTTATTTATTATTTATTAAATGATTGTAAAACCGTAACGAACTTATTCATAGTCCTATTAGAAGACCGTTGGGAAAAGTGTATCGCCCTAGAAGGGACCTATGTTGAAGAATAAAATGAATTTTGGTTGAAAAAATTGTTTTTACCCTCTCACCTTACGAACTTATTGGACCATGTAGTATTCCGTTGCCGAAAAGTGATACGCAAAATTTTTCGCCTGGTGTTAATGAAGTGCCGCACGAGTTTACCTAATATTTGATTTTTTCGTTTTGTCTTTAGTCAGCTTTAATTATTGAAAATTATGGCAACCATATGATCTTCCTGATAATTAAACAGATAATCTCATTTCGTGCTACATTTCTCAGTACTAAAAATCCATTTTATTTGATGCGAAATTTAAACAAAATATTTTATTTTAAAAGTTGGGAAAGCTGGAAAATGAAATTTTGGACTTTGAAATTTTGTAATGCGAAATCGGAAAAACTAAATGAAAAATCGATGAAATTTCCTCTGAAACTGTGCACTTGTGCATTCTTTTACAATATTCTCAGCATTTTTCAAACGATAAACAAAGTTCTTAACTTCTTAAAACTCTCACCAAAATTTAACGAATTTCACAAAAATGCCATCGTAATTTTCAACTTTTTAAACACAATTTTTATAAAACTTCTGAGTATGCAGTTTTATAGCCCTTTCAATTTCAGAGCAGTTCAAGTTTGCAAGTCGCCAAACATCGCTTTGATTTCTTACAATTTTTTTTTTTGTTTTTGGATACGACGCCCTTTGCATGGAAGTCTTTTATAGATAACGCTCAACATCGGATGCAAAAAATAAAATATGTATATGCATAATGCTTTTAAAGAGAAAAACAATGTATTTGTATATGCAGAAGTGCAAAAGACTGAGGTAAGTGTACTGATTGTGTTATTTTGAATGGCGACCGAACGATGACCGAGTCAGTTTGAGTTAACCCGTGCATCCTGCTAATGAAGTTCATCACGTTGTTAATATCGAGACGTATGTATGACATACCGCCCTAATAATCCTTACTAATTATTCAATTCTTATTAACTGTCTGACTTTCTGGCAAAAATTTGTGGTGTACCGTTATAATGCATAACAACCGTGAGCATCGCTTTCCTTTTTTTACTGAAAACGACGTAGTTTTTTTCTTTTTTTGGTATTGGTTCACTCGGAGCGCTTCACTCACTCGCCTGATGTCTGGATTGCTTGTCGTGCTCATAAACCCACGTACGCACATCTCGTATCCAGTAATTATACATTTGATGAATTTAGGGTCGCATGCAGCCTTGGAAACCATGTATTTGGCGATATCAACGCGGTCCCTTGTTTTCATTAAATTAAAGTTCCTTGAGATCAACTTTGCATCAACACGGCGCAAACCGAAATCATTAACGTCAATGTCCTAAACGACCAGATATAAGTTACCAATCTTGGCCCTACCAAATATTAACGGACAAGCCCTCTCACTTTCACCCAGTGCAAAGTACTTAGGGATAATTTTGGAATCCAAACTTAGCTGGAAATTAAACGTTAAAGAACAAGTATGGAAAACAGAAATTGCTTTAGATGTCTGTAAACGTATGCTTGGAAGAAGATGGTGTCTTCAACCCAAATATATATTATGTTTGTATAAGGCGGTTGTACGGTGGTTTGGTGGAAAGCTCTAGAGAGAAAATACAACATCAAATTACTCGGCAGAACACAAAGATTAGCCTTCGGTGCAATCAAATCATGTCCTAGAGAGGCTCTTAATGCGCTGACACACGTTATTCCAATAGACCTACATATTAAAAAGACGGCAACCATGAGTGCATTTAGGTTAAATGAAGCGGGTCGCTGGAAAGAAAAAACGTATGGTCATGCCCGTCTACTATTGCGACAAACTCAGTTAACCTCGGTGAGGACTGACTACATCGTCCCGACGGTAACATTCAATAGAAATTTTGCCACTCTCTTTCTATCTAAGGAAGAATGAAATAAGGAATTCTCTCTAAACAACTTCGACACTACAGTCTATACAGATGGCAGTAAAATGGACTGTAGTTTTGGAGCTGGTATATATTCTTACAGACTTATATTGAAAAATCTGTGCGTCTCCCTTATACCAGCAGTGTCTTCCAGGCGGGAGTACTGGCAATTGGGGAATCCTGTAGGCTACTAATCGCAGGTTTCTCTTTTAAGAGCTATTCTTTCGGATAGCCAATAGCCAAACAACAACCTCTATGGCGGCAGAGCAAAGTAGGAATAACCTTTCCACCTTAAATGAAAACCATAATATTACCTTAATCTGGGTCCCGGGACATGGGAGTATTGAAGGTAACGAAAAAACAGATGAACTGACAAAAACTAGATCTGCCATGAATAACGCTCTTGCATAATCGGTATTCACACCATTACGTGCAGTCAAGAGTACAATTTCCCTAAAATACCTCCGAATCGCGGATTGTAGATGGAGAGACCAGACGAAATAAAAAATTAGCAGAACGTTATGGCCTCAAACAATCGTCAATATTGTTAAACATGAACTGGCTTTTGGTCTGTCGAAGAATAAGCAGCCAAAGAGCATCCCTCACAACACTTACTGTCACAGTTGCAAACAACCGGGGAAAAAGGAAACAATCTTCCACTTCCTCTGTGAATGCCCTGCCCTATGGAAGGACAGAATGTTAACCCTGGGCAAACCGCTACTCGAGGGTCTCGAACAACTGTATGGCTTAGATGTCAACAATCTAATAAGGTTCTTAAGCCGCACAGACTGGATATAATCATGCCGTAAATAACTGGTAGGCAATTTGATAACGAGGATGTGGCAACAAAATGGTGCGGAAGCGCTAGTTGGATTCTAGGTGAATCATCACTCTAACTAATCAACCAACCAATGTCCTGAACGGATCCATAAGCAAATTCAAATCCATTTTTAAAACTGTAAAAAATCGGAAACATTTGGAATGTAAATTTACTCAAGACGACGTAGTTTTTATAAATGTCAAGCAACAAAAAAAGCAGAACTGAGATCAGTTGACTTAGAGCGTTGATGGCGGTTGTTCCGGGAATTATTTGATATAAGGATTGCTCAGCAGTTCTTACCCTCTAACTCTAGCGCTTTAAAGGCAAGAGTATTTATTATTGTATAGCTGAGATATGTTCGATATTGTTGGATAATTAAATGCTTGCTTCAATACCAACATTTCTTTATAACTAAAGCTTTCTTTGCACATTGCAACTAACGTATACTGAAATTTTACAAAAATAATTTTTTCAATAAATTCTCTTCCCGTTTTGACTTTTTTTCGGCGATTAAGCTGAATTTCAAGCTTTCGCATATTAAGAATTGGTTAGATAAATATTTGTGATAAATATTTTTGAGGTACATTTCAACACGTTATATTGCTCTGGCATGAGTATTCTTCGTCCTTTCTCACAAAAGAGATAAAAAGGGTCCATCTAAAGTGGAATTAGAGGGTTAAAATGCTGCACGAAAACTGCCGAACACAACATAAATCTAAAACTGAAGGATCGCATAGTTTTCTATGCCGATTTACCATAAAAACGCAAAAGGGAGAAAACTTTCAAATCGCCGTTTTTTCGACTCTACCAGAATCTGTTGTCGAACCTATTTTTGTGATGTTAATTTTGATTGATGTGCAATAACTGTTTAAATAATTCGTAACTTTTGGCTAAGAAAGGAGGGAAAAACTTATTCCCATACCCAATACATTGTTAGTTGTGATTTCTTTGGTAATAAGTTAAGGCTCAATGTAACGGCAATACTAAGTCTGATTACACCAAATGCGTTACTCATGCAACTTTTTACACCAATCCTGCGGGTTAGCATTACCTTTTGCGCAAACAATTACCAAACTAATTATAGATAGTAAATAAAAGTGGTTTTGAAATCATTTGTGTACTTTTTCAAACGCGTTTTATTTTCTTACTTTTAATATCTTCGCATGCACGCAGTTTAAAGAAATTAAAACAGGATTTAAGGACGGAAAAGCTACAAAATAAACCAGCAACATTTACTTATAAATGATACTCGTTTATTACTTATATTTGCCTTCCTCAACCATCTCATCTATGCGCCACCAGTTGACTACTTCGGTGTCTTCGGCTATGCGTATTTGTTTACCTCTTAAAGCTTCACGTTCATTTCTGCCAGTAACCGACGGGATGTTAACCAACCCCCTGGTATGCATCTGGTAGTTGTTGTCCCTTTATTTAACGGCATCTTCCTGTCACATGTCTCGCAAACCATTTCGCACTTATTTATTTTGTTCTTCTATTCGACTGGCTTTTCCCGTTAGCGACCCACTCGAAGTCACAGCAAAATGGCAACAAATCTGTTTTCTGCCACTAACGAATGTAGCATCACGCTGACACTGCAACTCAAGCGACCCCTGAAGGCGTCGCCTTCTACCTGCTGCCAACTGTTCGGAGTTGCCCTTCGGCGCTGGGTCAAGTGGCACTTGTTGTCAGACAAAGCCAAAGCGAATTCAACCTGACAGTGCAAACAACCAAAAGCAACAACTCCCACAAGTGGCAGCCGCTAGTTAGCGTAGAAAGCACTACAACGACAACAGCAGGGAAAACAACAGCGTAAATGCTGTTACTGTTATTACCAACAATAATAAAATGCAAAAAGTACATAATCTCACAAGGAGACTAGCAACATCCCCACCTACTACACTGACTACCCCTCCACCTCTTCAAGCACATCGTAGGAGTTTTTGTAAACGAATGCTTGTAGCTCGTTTGCTGTTTAGCTCGGTGTCTATTTTACTTCCGGTTAAATATTTGAAATGTCGCCTCTGCTACTGCCACTCTTCTCTGCCAAAGCGCATATTGTAGTCGGTATTTGCTGTTGTTGCAGATGAAACGAAATTCTGATTAATACACTGTCGTTACTGGGGTCCCGGAATTAGTCCCAGTGGCAGGATTAGATCAAGGATCATATACTCAATCATTTGTACCTGTGCCGTTGTCACATTTGTCCATCAAAAATATCCAGATCTTCTAAACAATGTTTTGATAAATGCAGTCGCAATGCTTGTTCTGAAGATTGTGAAAAAAATGTATTACCTGTAAGTAAATAACATATAAATTAAAGTTTTGAAGTACTCGTATGTACATAAATAATTATTTGAGATTGTTATTAAGACAAAGCTGGTTTTTGCTGTGTCTAGCCTTATAAGCCCGAATCAACACGGCTTTATTAGTGGAAGGTCTGCGATTTCAAACCGTTTCTATCTTTACTATGTATATCGATAGTCTTAAGGCTAGCTATCAAATGGATGTCATCTACTCTGACTTTTGGAAAGCTTTTAATAGGGTTTCTCATAAATTTTTTTTCTGGTAGGACCTGCTCAGTTGGTAATATTCTCCTCCCACTTCCCTTTATAATTTTTATTAATCATATAAGTTCATGTTTTCAAGTTTCGAAATTTCTCCTTTACGCTGATGGTCTTAAACTTTACTCCGCCATATCGAATATTGAGGATACAGTTTTAATGCAATCTGACAGAATTTGTTCTTGATGCCAGAAAATGTATTTGAATACAGAGGAGTGCTTTCAAGTAGTTTTTTCAAGAAAATCAAATACCATAGATTATACATACCTATAATATTTCGGCGTCTAAACTGATAACTTTAGACTAAATTAAAATTCTAGGGAGATTTTCCGACTCTAAACTCACTTTTAGTAATCATTAGCCTAGTGAGGCATAATTGTAGATATTTCTCAGATCCTTATACACGAAATTTGTTAGGGCTCCTCTAGAATATGAATTTTTTTTCTGGCGTCCCTTCCAAGCCACTTACATAAAAAGAATTGGGCGTATACAAAAAGTTTGCGTTACGGTCGCTGAACTTTTAAGAGCCTAGAAGAACTTTTGTCCTTTTCTTCTGTACCAAATACTAGGCTGTTCAATAAGTTTTGCGGTTCGTTAAGTGAGGGCGTTTGCTATTAGCCTCAATTTTTGGTTTGCTATGTTGGTACGCTCTTCATATGAACGTAATTGAAGTTTCATTTCAATCTGTCAATTCATTCTTTGCTTAAAAGCCATTTAATATCGACGTGTCGTAGTTTTTTCTACAATGGAGAAAATCAAGCATCGTTCAGTGATTGAATTTTTATTTTTGAACTGTTTCAAATTAAAGGAAATTTATGAACGAATGTTGAAAGTTTATAAGGACTTTTCGCCATCAATGAGTACAAAAACAGATTGGTTGCTGAATTTAAACGCGGTCGTACAAGTCTTGAAGACGATCCACTTCAAGGACGTCCAAAAGCAGCAAAAACACCAGAAATCATAGAAAAAATACAGGATATCGTATTGGAAAATCGTCGATTGACCAAAATATATTCAGTAGAAACCCTAGGCATCGCATTGGGCAGTGTAAACAATATTTTGACTGAAGTATGGGGTTTCAGAAAACTGTGTGCATAATGAGTGCCACTTTCGCTAACAATGCACAGTGGTTCCGCCATAGGACATTGGATGAAAATAGTCATGTTGAAATTATGCAACACTATTTTGCTAAATGTTAGTTCATTAGTCATAGTAACTTAGAGTACAAAAGAAATTTCAACTGCACAAACAATTCACTTTTAATTGTGCCTCCAAAGAAAGAGAATTTGAAAAGTGATAGTTAGCGTGGTCTCCGCTCCGTACTTACGCAGTTCCGGGAAGCGTTATTTTTCTAAGCATTACTGTGTTTATGACCTGTTGTACACTTGAAATTCAAGTTGAAGGTATGTATGACATGTTAAACGTTTTGTTATCTTTTTTAATTATTATTTAATAGGTTTTCAGACCGTACGAAATACGTACTTTAAAATTTGCCGTTTATTTTTTTTATAAGAAGTTTATAAAGTTTTAACTAAGTTCGCACGAATCTGCACAAATGAAACATACATTTAAATATTCTTACGTATGTCCTCTTTAAGGAAAAATAATTTCCAGCTGCGATGACCTGCGATTGCGCTTGATACAGGGTCTAATCTCTACCTATGTGTAGGATTTTGAAAAATGTGATTCTACCAAGATTGCTAATAAAGATATTTTTTTTGTTTTAGGTGTAAATTTGAAGTGTTCATTTACGCGCATGCATATTCTGGACACGTGGTTATGTTACAATAGCATTAAAAATGATGTTGATAGATGTCGCCACATACTGAAGAACATAATTCAAGCTTTACCAAACTCTGAGAATTTAACCTTAGAAGACGTTGAAAATCGTGTTTCTTGGATCTGTTCACGGATTTTTTCAATACTTTATTCATGTTTCTTATACAATCGAATTTAAAAGGTGGCAAGCACGTTCATCTGAGGAAAAAGCACTTTTAGCTAAGAGAAAGGAATTTGTTCAGAGGGAGTTTAGAGAACAATTAAGCTTGATAGTTGACAAACCGCGAAGTGGAGGAAGTGGCACCTCTAATGATGGAAATACAGCACGAAAATGCTTCCTTCATTCAACCATATCATCCGAAATCACAGGAATAGACAAACACGTTATAGACAGATGTAGTTATCTCCTACAATGTCTTTCATCTGGTTTTAAAATGAATTCGAATAAATTCAAAATATACGCACTAGACAATGCTAAAATTCAAGTTAGTAAATATTCATGGTATAATTTACCTGCATCAGTTCATAAAATGATCATCCATGGGTCGGAGGTGATCGACCATTGTTTATTATCAATTGGAGAATTATCAGAGAAGGCAGCTGAATCATGTAATGAATTAGTGAAACAATTCAGACGTGACAATACCAGAAAGCACTCAAGAACTGTAACTAACACGGATCTTTTGCACAGGCTTCTTCTTAATTCCGATCCATTTATATCTAGTCTACGAAAATTAACATTTAAAAAGAAATTTATGCTGTCAAGAGAAGTGTTAGATTTATTGAGTTAAAAGTTTTGTATTTCTAAGTAATAGGACTATGAATAAGTTCGTGCGGTTTTTTTCGAAATTTGAAACTTTATTGACGTAAAATGGTTACAAATTTAATATTCAAAATATTGTCCATCGCTTACTACTACTTTTTCCCATCTTTCTGGCAATTCACGGATTCCCTTTGTGAAAAATTCGGTCGGTTTTGCCGCAATCCACGAATCGATCCATTTTTTGACTTCATCGTAATTACGGAAGTGCTGGTCAGCCAGGCCATGTTGCATCGATCGGAAGAGATAGTAATCGGATGGCGCAAGGTCTGGACTATACGGCGGGTGGGGTAGGACATCCCATTTGAGCGTTTCTAAGTATGTTTTGACCACTTGTGCAACATGTGGCCGAGCATTGTCATGTTGCAAAATAACTTTGTCGTGTCTATCGGCGTATTGCGGCCGTTTTTCTCGCAGTGCTCGGCTCAAACGCATCAATTGTCGTCGGTAGACATCCCCCGTAATCGTTTCATTCGGTTTCAGTAGCTCATAATACACAACACCCAGCTGGTCCCACCAGATACACAGCATAACCTTCAGGCCATGAATATTCTGCGCCGACGTCGATGTTGAAGCATGGCCAGGGTATCCATACGTTGCCCGACGTTTTGGATTGTCGTAATGGACCCACTTTTCATCGCCAGTCACAATTCGATGCAAAAAACCCTTTCTTTTGTGCCGTTGAAGCAGTTGTTCGCATGCCATAAAACGGCGTTCAACGTCTCTTGGCTTCAATTCATACGGCACCCAATGGCCTACCTTTCGGATCATTCCCATGGCTTTTAAACGTTTGGAAATGGTTGATTGATCAACTCCCAAAGTTTTTGCAACCTCTTCTTGCGTTTGAGCCGGATCTTGATCGAGCAATTCCTCCAATTCGGTATCCATGAACTTTGGCGGCGCACCCTCGCGTTCTTCGTCTTCCAAGCCAAAATCACCACTTTTAAAGCGTGCAAACCACTTCTGGCACGTTCGCTCAGATAGAGCATGCTCACCATAAACTTCCACCAAGATACGATGACTTTCGGCTGCTTTTTTCTTCATATTAAAATAATGAAGAAGAATTCCCCGCAAAAACACATTATTTGGCACGAAATTCGACATTTTCAAGTGTGGTAAAAATATTGTTGTTTACGCTTCAAATAAAAAACTTATACTGACGTTTGTGCCTTACGACAGTAGCTCTCCAATGAATGTTTGGAAATGTGGATCGATGGAATAATAATCAAGTTACGCCATCTGTTGTAAAACCGCACGAACTTATAAATAGACCTATTACATTAACTTTTTTGGAAGTGAATATTTTATTGTTGCTTTCATAAATAAGAATAAGTTAACTGTCATCAAAGTATACTTTATGCTCATCCTTTCGGAATTTAATGTTTTTTTTTTCAATTATTGTTTATAATTTAAGATTTATGCAGAACTTTAAACGAAACAAAAAAATTTTATATAATATAAAAAATGTGTGTACCTAATTTTCCTTTGACTTTTTATATTAATTATATATTACTTTATTATGTATTATTATTATTATATTATCTTAAATATATTCTTATTATATATATATTACTTTTAATATGTCTTAATGTATTTTTAACAAATAAAAACATTTCTCAACTTAAAAACGTACTAAAAAGTCATTTATCACGCCAAAAGTTCTTATGACCGCTCTTCCTACGCGGCGGGACCACTGTGCAATGGAACAAAAACATATTCGAATGCGACCTTCTCAGCAACATTTGAGCGTTTGCGAAAAGATAAAGTGGATTTTGTGCGACGACTCATAACTATGGATAAGACTTAGGTCCATCACCATGATCCTAAATCAAAACCAGAGGCTAAAGAGTGGTGTGAACCTGGTTCTTCCGAACCTGACTCCGAAACGAATTCGTGTCCAGGAATTGGCCAAGAAGGTGTTAACCTCAGTTTTTTGGTATAGGAATTATTTTTATTTTTGGATTACTTCCAAACTGATAAAACGAAAAATTCTAAATATTATTATAATCTTTAGAAACCAGCTGAAGAAAAAAGTCCAGTTTGCAAAACAAAAAATTATTTTTCATCAGGGTAATACACCGTGTCACAAGTGCGTTTTGACAATAGCTTAAATCCATGTATGGCTGGCTGTTCACTCATATTATTTTAGTATTTGCCGCTTACGTTTCACCATTTTTCGCTAGAAAAACCGGCTGCTCGCTACCGGCTGAAAGCAACACAGTTAAACGATAATCAAGCGGCTTTGATTTTAGCCGCTTAACTCACAATGGACATGCTTGGACCAGTGCTTCCAAGAATAAGAAGAAATTATTTATTTATTGTATTTTGCATTCTTATAGTTGCAAATGTGCATAGCAGTTTGTCAAAAAAGAAATTAATGCAGCGCAGTGCTTCTCTGTTTTATTCACCACTCGCTAGATGGTTGTTGAATCGAAAGCAACTATTATTTGACACAAACCGAATATTAATATTTCAGTCATTTGAAGAGTGGAGCATTGAACATAAGAAATCCACTGATTTCTGCCACGCGTAAACGCATAATGCTTTCCAAAGTTGCTTTTTTGCAATAAAAAGAATTATTTTTTCTTCTACTTCATATGCTTCGTAAGAAATTACAAATTTTTAAAATAGCAGGATTGCTGCCAAGTAATCCCGGGATTTTCGCGACTTAAAATGGCAAGTTTTTTTAAGATCCGGGATCTCGATATTGACATCCCTACTATCAACGTTCACATAACGTTTTGAAAAAGGAATTTGGCAGTTAGGTCACGGCGAGCGTTCATAATTTGCCACCGCATTAATATGACTTCACACCCCACGATTATTTTCTTTGCGGTTATGTCACCTCCTTAATCTAGGCTAACAAGCCAACCACTTTGGCTGAGCTCGAAACAAGCATACGGAAATAGCGCCGCATATGTTGGACGGAGCCTTCAAAAAAATGGATCTATATTCGGAGTAATATCAGGAAAGTTGAGTCAGCAATTTAAATGATGTGCGCCTTTTTCATAAAGGCATGAATATGGCTTCAAAACGACAAAGTTAAGTCTCATTTCGCCGTTGTTATTTAAATTTATTTTCTCTTATCTTATCACCCTATACGTATGAATATTCTAAACTAGCTAAACTTCATGCCTGATAGAGTGATATACCATATACTTTATTTCTTTTTTGATTTTTTAGATGGATGAACGGGCTTTCACAGAACTTTTGGGAAAGAGAAAATGGAAAGAGAAATGCTCCTGCTAATTTAATGAGTGACTTCTGTGCAAAATTGTTTTCTATCTTATTAGCTTTAATGAGTGAGCGAAAGACAATCTAAACTGATTTGAATGCAAATCTCTGTAGAATCCATTCATTTACAGTCCCTTCAACATATTGAATTTTATGAACTGCTCTGGTTGGTTTGAAGATACCTTATCGAAGTAAGTTGTCTCAAAACCTTCCTCAATTAGTTTTCGGAGCGTTATGGTTTTCACCACCCTTATAGTCAACCCTAACGTCCCACCACCCTTAAGTACAACATAGAACCCAAGCCCCATTACCGCCAGGAATGATAGATTACAATACAACAATAAAATTAAAACAAATACCCACTTAATACGTCAGCTCAGTAGCTGATTATGTCAAATTCACTGTGAACGGGATAGCGGTACACCTTCGCCAGTACTGAGTACCAGTACTGAGAGCTCTCGCAAGACGGAGACTCACACACTTAGGTGATGTGACTCTAAATCCCTTGGTAATATAGAACAAAAAGTCTGGGGAAGTTCTCAAATTCTTTAGAATCCGCCAACTCTAGGCTCGCAATCAAGCGCATTAGACCACATCAGAGGCCGCAGTGCAATACGGCCCAATAGAAGTAAAACAACAAAGATAAATATAGTTTACGATCTAAAAATCATAGGGTGTCATATTTTAACCAAATTACTATTTGAATTGGTCGAATAGTAGGCAACCAACAAACTCACGGTGAAACGAATTCAGAAGTTGTGGCAAACATTAGACCGATAAACGACTTTCGGCGATGTTGAAAGAATCCGCTAAATTGCTGACATAACCGGGGTTATGACAGCGGTTTGTTTACAAGAACGGTAATTGTGTTGGTGAAATGTGTATGAAAAAATCAACGCAGCCATCACCCATATTACTTTGTTGTCATATGAACAACGTCAGAGTGGACGCAAGGATGATATATTTACCAGATTTGGCCATTAACTATGGTGCAGAAGGAAATTGTGAGAGTATCTTCGGCTGCCGAGTACCTGGTGATGTTAGCAACCAGCATAATGTTAACCAAAACACTTAAATCTCAATTTATTTTTCTAAAACAGTGAAAAATGAAGTCAAAACCAATTCACAAGCTCACTAAGTGCATGGCAGCCCGCATAATATTTACCAAAACACTAAAATCAGATTGAAAATATTTGCCAAATCTCAAGCTCGCTAAGTCCATGGCTGATCGCCGAGAACCTGGTATCGTGACAGCCGAAGCAGCATGAGTGGAGTTTGTGTTGATGTTTATCGTATAGCACCAACACAATCTTAGTTTTTTCGTAAACAAACAGCTTCATAACCACAGTTACGTCTGCCCTGCCTATCAAATTATCTGAGAGTCGGTTAACGGCCCGATCTTGGCCACACCTTCTCAATTATTTTCACTATGAAATGAGTGGGCACAATTCTGCTGTCGAATCCCCAATAACGTGGCTGCCGAAAATACTCTCACAATGGTCAAACCTTGTAATCTAGCAGCCTTGAATAAACTTACCCTGAAGGAAATACATTAGCAGTTTCTTTTTTAACCTTTTACTCCCCTTAGGGTGAAAGGAAAAGTCATTTAAACTGCAGTTTTTTAGTTAAAAAGGTTTTTGGAAATGTTTCCAAGTGTTATTTTTATTGTTCGTTGTAAAAAGGTGTATGTACATATATCAAAGCACAGTAAAAGCCATGGAAATTTAATTTGGCGCAGTTTTCCGTTATTTCTTTCATTTTGCTTCTTTTGACACGGTAATGACTTCTGGTGAAACTTTTTCTGCTGCACAAACAGCCTTACCGCTGTGCTCACTTGAAATTAATGCATTCCATTATCCTTTCAGCCCCAACCGCAACTTTCTGTTTCCACATACAAACTCAAATTTCGCCACAGAAACTCAACAACTCAACTCAATTTTAAAAGTTTCTCTGCTTTGTCTTTCTCCTGAACTCCCCACGTATCTTCTTTCTTTCATTCTTGACTTTTCTGTCATTCTTGGATTTAATGATTGTTTGCGTTCGCTGCATTGGCAATGGAGATTTCTAAGAAATGAGCTAAATAGCTTTTTAAACACCCAACTGATCCCCCGCACTTAACGGCTCCTTAATAGAGATGACCGCATATGCGGAAGCAAAAATGTAATGTGAGTACAAATGAGAGTGAATAGCAGTTGTATCAACAGTATATAAAAGGTTTCGATGGTCAAGTATCCTACGGCCATGTTTGCTTAAAAATTCATTAAATTGACAAACAAATCAGCAGTACCCTGAAGTAAATAAGGAATTCTCGTAAATGAGATAAAGTGTAATGACCTCTTATTCAGAACTTATACATATTTACTTGCATGTTAAATACGTAGCAAATACATATGTATATATAAAAAAACATATACAAATATATTTACTAATCTACATACCAAATGATTGAATTAAAATAAGGAAAATTGTAAAATAGAGTATAGGAATATACTAGTAAAGATTAATGCTAATAATAATACTCCTTCGCCTCGAATAACGAATTCAAAAACTGAAAATTAGCTACGTACCAACACGGACCGAAAAACTATGGCGTATAGTACGCATAGTAAGCATCGACTACAATCAATATTTGTGAATATTCTGCTCTGTTCGTCTCCGCTGTTACGACTTATATTACTAAATTGTAACCTCCAGTTCTTCTTAGATTCCTCAAGCGTGTCTAACTACATCATTTTGAAAATGTATCCCCTTCAAATAAAATGGTATTTGAAATATACACCACACGAAAAAATATAAGACCAACTAAATTTCTTATATTTTTATTATCAGTTTAGGTCTAACAATTTATGTTTTTGATATTTAAACTTTTAAAGATAAATGTTTTAAAAATATCCACAAATTTCACGAAACTTAAATAAATTATTGAGAAAAGTAAAATCTACAGAACAAAAGGGTGTGAACCAATGTTATTTAGTAGAATTCTTGCCGTTAGTTTATTATTTGGGGCTTAGTTATTTGTGTTGGATCCGCCTCTGACTATAACTTCTTGAAGTCGTCGAGGCGTCGATTTGCTTAAGTTTCTTTATGATATTTTGATCAATTTTTGACGATTCGACATTAATCGCATTTCTTAAGCTTTTAGCGAGATCAAGCTGTGTTTCATTTTTAAAAACCGATTGAGGAAGTACCAAAAGCTCTTTTGTTGCTTTGGAAGCATGAACCTCTGCGTTGTCATGCTGGAAAACCCACTCTTCATCGAAATTATCATCAAAAAAAGTACAATAATAAAGTAAAGTAAGTGGTAGAAGTTCTATATACTTAACACTATTCATTTTTGTGAATATGGAACTTATAGGCGTTTTGCCTCTGAAACTAATGTCTCCCCAAACCATGACAGAACCCTCTCCGAAATTACATGCCATCCTCTTCTCCTTTTTCTTTTGTTTATCTTGCCAATACATTTGGGAATCATCTGATCCACCCCGGCTGAATTTTTTTTTCATCGGGAAAAATTACATTTCCCCATTAATCTTCACAAAATTGGTACTTTTCGGCAAATGTCATTTGGCCTGTTTGTGTTGTGTAGTTAAATTAGGTTAAGGTACTCGTTTCACATTTCTACACGAGAATTTCATATTAACGGTACGTTTAATTTCAGCAGGGCTATTTGATTTATTTATAGCTAAAAGTTTGATTTCCCAAACATCCCTAGCAATAAGCCTTCTATCATTTATTTTGGTACATCCGTACTTTTCTTTCAAATAGAAATAATGCAAAACCACAATTTCGCTTCTTTTTAATTTTTAAGAAATCTCTTATATTGTAAGACCTCTCGCTCCATGCTGAAAATTTTCCCCGTTTAAATTTAGACAAACCTTTTGCGCATGGCGTATTTTTGGCTTCTAAACCAAAAAAACCCATAAATATGAGAACGAGATAAAGCGATCAAAAACACTTAAAAAATTATTTTCCTTCAATAACTTACATTGTAAACTTTTAAATTAAAGGCAAACGCTTTTGGCCTTATAATTATTTCGTTTTGCACAGAACAAGAATTTGCGCGTTACTAAAATACCAGCAAAAAATGCGTAATAATTTCTTTTATGAGATGCCGTTTTAAACATACAATAAACAAAACGATATTGGGGCCTTTTATTATTATTGTAGATTAGTAAATATCATCGTAATCATCTTGGCCTTATAATCGAGCGGTGGAAATTATAAAATGCGTGACTAGGGAATGAAATTTTTCAAATGATTCGAAATTTCGAAATTTTTGTTTGCAAAATAAAACCTTA
This sequence comes from Anastrepha ludens, assembly GCF_028408465.1. NCBI lineage: Eukaryota > Metazoa > Arthropoda > Insecta > Diptera > Tephritidae > Anastrepha > Anastrepha ludens. Next base: position 79,106,535 of record NC_071502.1, read on the forward strand.
AATTTTTTTTTTTACGTTGACTCTTTACTTAAATTGCAAACAATTAAATTCCAAAAAAGCTTCCTTTGGAAAGTATTGAACGAACGTCCCAGAAAACATTAAAAAGGTTATAAAGGGTATTTTAAAAGACACGACTAGATGTTGTTTTAAAATGAAACACGTAAAATTTAGATTTTTTCAGGTTTCACCTGATCTGCTACTACCAGCTGGTACCGCATCAAAACTGTCAGAGCCGGAGCGTTTATATCCATTCGGACGACATGACCCAGCCAACGCAAACGCTTGATTTTTATTCGTTGCGCTATGTCTATGACGTAGTAAAGCTCTTTTTTTTTTTGTTTTATTGAAATGTTATAAATTTTTATTTACATTCCATAAAGATTACACCTAGTATAAAACTAATAAGTAATTTTCATTTCACAATTTGAAGTGTAGCTTAAACAATATTGACAACTAAGTCGTGAGGTTTCTTTCTTTTTAATCTTCTTTTGACAGTTGCTTCATCGTAGTACGGAAGCTTCTGCGTTAATGTGTTTTTTAACTTTTCAGCATGCTTAACTGCATAGAGATTGGCTGTGTCTGAGACGGTTTTTAAATTTAAATCCTTGTGCAGATCTTCATTACGCACGTACCAGGGAGCTTTAACGATTCCCCTGATTACTCTATTTTGGAGGCGCTGTATAATGTCGATGTTGGTCTTTGCAGTACATCCCCATAATTGGAGACCATAGGTCCACACCGGCTTTGGCACTTGGTTGTAAATGAGGAGCTTGTTTTGAGTTGATAGCTCAAAGTTTCTGCCAATTAGCCATTGGAGTTTTTGCGTCTTTAGATTCAGCTCAGCAGCTTTGATTTTCACGTGCTCTTTCCACTTGAGCTTTACATCTAAAGTCATGCCTAGATACTTTGCACTATTAGCATTTGGCACTATTGCTGACAAAATATGAACTGGTTTGTAGATAATTTTAGTAAAATCCACGTGAACTGATTTGGTTTCATTAGCTTTATGTTCCAATTTTCAGTCCATGTGACTACTTCGTCAATGAACTTCTGCAGTTTCTGGATGGATTCGTTTTCAGTTGATCCAACAGCTAAGATGCATGTATCGTCAGCGAATGTAGCTACTTTGCACATTTTCGGTACTGGCAGGTCTGCGGTATAGAGTAGGTACACTACTGGGCCGAGTATGCTGCCTTGTGGTACTCCGGTCAATATTTGTTTTATTTCCGAATACGCCTGCTTTTGCTTTACTCTAAAGTACCTATTTGTTATATACAATTCCAAAATGTCATTGAACTGCAACGGAAGAAGGCCTTTTAATTTACAAAGTAGTCCTTCGTGCCATACTTTATCAAATGCCTGGGCAACGTCAAGGAATATTGTTGAGCAGACTTTATTACTCTCTAGTGCGTCTTCTATTGTATGTGTTATCCTGTGTATTTGTTCGACGGTAGAGTGTTTTTCCCGGAAGCCAAACTGATGTAAGCGTATGATGTTTCTATATGCAATTATAGATTTTAAGCGTTTGGAGAACAGCTTTTCGAATAGTTTAAAGCTCATACAGCTCATCGCTCCATCGCCAGCGATACTCACCATTGCTATCGTGCAAAGCGCCAAAAATCTTGCGTGGAATCTTTCTCTCAAATACTCCAAGTGACTCCTCATCGGATATTGTCATCGTCCAAGCTTTTGCGCCATACGTTAGGACGGGCATGATGAGAGCCTTATAGAGCGTTAGTTTTGTTCGTCGAGAGAGTACTTTATTACTCTACTTAGTCCAAAGTAGAACTTGTTGACAAGAGAGATTCTCCGTTGGATTTCAAGGCTGACATTGTTATTGATGTTAAGATAAACGAAGTATCTTACAACCTCGACTGTTTGTTTGATGACAGGACGCTCTTATAAAAAACTGTGCCGAAGCTACTAAGTTCAGCGGCTCGCAAGATCTTTTCCAGAATCAGATTAAAGAAGTCACACAATAGAGAGTCACCCAGTCTGAAACCTCGTTTGGTATCAAACGTCTCGTAGACGTCCTTCCTAATTTTGACGGCGCTGCAAGTATTGTCAAACGTCATTTTGCACAACCGCACAACCAACATTGCGGCATATAGACAACTTATTTTGTACTGCATTCAATCATAGTAAACATTTTTATTTGTATTGCCATATATTTTTACATACACATAGATTCAAGTTTACCTACCAACCGAACAGCTGACAAAACAATTAATTCACCCCAACTAATCCAGAATCTAGCGCTTCATTAAATCTTCTCCTAACCGACTGTAATCATTTCTCAACGAACATTAAGCAGCAGTTCAAGGATGCGAAAACCACCATTACCAGCAGGATAACAACGTTTATAGCACAAAACAAAAACAAAAACAACTTGCAGTCTCTTCAGTCTAGTAGTCTTCAGTCTCCAGTTGCATAATTATGCAAGTATGTATGTAAGTTTATTACTCTGTGAACCCTTTCGTTTATTCATCTGAAGCGAGTGTTTTATGTTCAAACTCATTACAAGATCCCGTTCATAAGATTAGTTGGAAAATAAGCGTTACGTGTTAACAACGCAAGGAGTAACGCCTGTAGTATGCATACCAGTGTGACCAGATGATAGAAAAAAGAGTTAATTGGCTTTAAAAACAATTGTGAAATGTTGGAAGCTATGAAAAAGTAAGCTAAGTAGAATACAGCAATTTGTGTGCAAAGTTCGTTTTGTATATTTTTTACTTTAAGACTCAGATGATCACTGACTGCTGAATCGGTGGGGAACCACTTTGAGTAAAATAAGTCAATTTTTCTAACAATCACTCTTTACTGCTCTTATTCTTTAGAGTTCCATTCACTTCGGAATGCGCCTTGTAGTTAAATGTATGTTTGTATTTACCTATGCTCGTACGTATTTGTTTATTTTACTAACTGATCCGTCGTTTGGTACATTCATTTTGATGCTGTCGCTAATTAAACTGACCACTAAATTATTTCGGAATTCGTATGCTAAAATTGTTATTGACTATGTAATTATAATTTAAATACCACATTTTGCCTACCGGTTTTTGAACTGGGTTGCTTTTATAGAAATATTAATTTTCATTTTTAACACCACCAAGTCTTTGCATCTTCTCTCGATACTAAACAAAATTTAAATGCCGAATAAACAATTACCTCCCCTTAAATTTACGGTTGCATCAATAGAGGGTTGGACCCTTTTTTTTGACGTGATAACGTCTTATAATTCGATTTAACAGGCTGCACGCACGAAAAAATGTGTCGTTACCTTGCTCATTAGTGTTACCTTGCTCATATTAGTGTTACCTTGCTCATATGTAGTTACCTTGCTCATTAGTGTTACCTTGCTCTTTAGTGTTACCTTGCTCATATGTAGTTACCTTGCTCATTAGTGTTACCTTGCTCTTTAGTGTTACCTTGCTCTTTAGTGTTACCTTGCTCATTAGTGTTACCTTGCTCATTAGTGTTACCTTGCTCTTTAGTGTTACCTTGCTCATTAGTGTTACCTTGCTCTTTAGTGTTACCTTGCTCATTAGTGTTACCTTGCTCATTAGTGTTACCTTGCTCATTTGTCGTTACCTTGCTCATTGCATTGCATGAACTGCAAGCGAAAGCGCGGAACGAACGACAAAGCAAATAAAGCAAACGAACGGCAACGTTCGACATCTTGCTCTCTCTTACTTAAGTGAGCGTATATATGTATGTATATGCGCATATGTACATATATAAATTCACGTATTTGTATTTGCATATGCCTTCTTATTGATTATTATTAATTTGATTCACTTGAAGAATTTAAAATAAAACCAAGTTTGTTAATAATACCTGTTGTTTTAATGTTATAATTATTAATTTTTTTATTATATATGAAGGAAAAAATGTATTTTAATATTTACCATATACCTTATAAGATATGTTGTCTATACTAATATTATAAAGAGGAAAACTTTGTTTGTTTGTAATGAATAGGCTCAAAACTACTGGACCGATTTTAAAAATTCTTTCACCATTCGAAAGCTACATCATCCACGAGTAACATGGATTATATTTTATTTTGGAAATAGGGCTCGAGATATAGGTCAAAACGTGGACCCGGGTAACCTTCGGATGTGTATGTACAATATGGGTATCAAATGGAAGCTGTTGGTGAATGCTTTAGTCCAGAGTATTTTTCATGCCGCTCCGTGACTAGGGTCTCGAGATAGAGACCAAAACGTGGACCCTAGAATGTGTTTGTACAATATGGATATCAAATGAAAGCTGTTGATAAGTGCTTTAATACGGGGTAATTTTCATACCTATTGATGACTAGGGTCTCGAAATATATGCCAAAACGTGGACTCGCCGTGTCTTTGAACCGAATTAAACCAAACTTACACACATTGTTAAGTAGGTATTGAAGATGATTTCCGTATAGTTTGAATACCTATTGGTAGATAGGGTTTCGAGATATAGGTCAAAACGTGGACCCGGGTAACCTTCGGTCTGTATGTACAATATGGGTATCAAGTGAAAGCTGTTGGTGAATGCTTTATGATATGTTATGTTATGTTATGTTATGTTATGTTATGTTATGTTATGTTATGTTATGTTATGTTATGTTATGTTATGTTATGTTATGTTATGTTATGTTATGTTATGTTATGTTATGTTATGTTATGTTATATTATGTTATGTTATATTATGTTATGTTAATGTTAACTCATTCTCTATATCCATACAAAATATCTATCAAACAAATAAAATAAAAATTTTCTTTTGAAAAATGCAACCATTCAATCAGTATTTTCTTATGTCGTTATCACGTTAAACTATCGTCAGTAAACCGACTTTACAGACAACCTCTTTTTAAACTTTCGGTTGGGAGCCCGGGTCTAGTCAGACCCTATGTATTTACATGCATTTGATGAGAATATGTGGGAAATGGGCCATATTTATAAGTTATTTTTAAGTATTGCAGGTATATATTTTTAATTTCTTACAGGTACGAGTATGTATTTACAAAAGCAAAAATTGTCGCTGAAATTATTTTGGTTTGTCAAAAACATTTTGTTTGTTTTATTCTTTATTTTGACTAATTTCGAAGAAGGTTGGAGAAAAAATAGTTGATTACAATGAAACTTATGATAAAATATGAAATGATATTTATTTATGGATTCGGTAGAGATTTTTGTGTGTGGTTGATATACTGGATTCTTGCATGCAATAGAATAGACGAAGCTTTTCGCCTCCTTGTAGACCAAGGTGGCAATCTCTCTCCGCTGTGAGTGTATCGGCTCCGGTTGGTTGGTTGACTACAGTATTCCCAAGGATAGTAATTGGTTTGTTGAAAAATGATTCCATAGCCAAATGAGTAGTGAATTGAGGAATAACGACTGGATTACCCATATGATTTTCGATGTTTGCAAGGACCAATTAAGAATCTAGTATTCAGCTGCAAAAAAGAAATGCAACAGTTAGAGATATGCCATAGTGAATCATTTATTGCGAGAGAAGATAGATTTGTTTATGATAAAAGTGCAGGAATTAATATTAAAATTTTGCCATAATCGGAATATTTCATTAAGTTCGTAATTTGTTTTACATGATTTCAACGAAAGACGCGCAAAGAGCCTCGCTACTAAAATAAATTTTTGGCCGGAAGTGCTTAAATTGTTAATTTCTCATTCTAGATATTAAAATATTCCATGTCAAGCGGAAGACCATCTGGGCTGCGCCTAGGAGAAGAGATATCCCTGAAAAACTTGTTAGAGCCTTTTCACGTGCTAACTGGTGTACGACAAGGCTGCATCCAGTCAATAAATTCTCTTTCTTCTTGTCATCAAAGACGTCTTGAGCGCTGCACTTAGCAACAAAAATCAACAGAGGGGCATGCACAGGCAGATTAACAACACATTCCTCAGATACCTGGCATACGCTGATGACATCTGTTTGCTCGCATACAAGCTGTGTGTCCTCAAATTTCTGACACAAGCTATGCAGGAAAAATTTAAACCATCCGGCCTCAAAGGCAACGTCGAAAAATCGAAAGCGCTGCATCTCATTGGCACCATATCGGAACCACTGATAGTGGGTACACAACAGTTCGACAACAGTTCGTTGACAAATTCTGCTATTTGACTGCATGGTCCGGATAGATGGCGGTTCTGGCCTCGGACAATAACCAACGCATCAGACGTTGCATCAGAAATCAAAAGCAGGAAATAGCAATGAATTGGCCATACGCTAAAAAAAATGACGACAACATCGCTAAACAAGCGCTACGCTAGAATCTATTGCAACAAAATGGTAGAGGAATTGGCAGACCACGTACCACCTGGCGACGCTCAACAGAAGCTGAAATGAAGTCTGTTGGATTATCGTGGAATGAACTAAGATCCCTAACACAAAACCGTGTCCGTTGGCGAAGAGGAGAGGTATTTATATATATATATATATATATATATATATATGTGTGTATGCGATGCTTAATGTCGCCGTAAAGCTCATACAGCTCATCGCTCTATCGCTTATAATATTCGCCGTCTCCAACGTGCAAAAGTCCAAAAATCTTCCGCAGAATCTTTCTCTCAAACACTCCAAGCGACGTTTCATCGGATATTGCCATCGTTAGAACGGACATTTTGAGAGCCTTGTAGAGTGTTAGTTTTGTTCGTCAAGAGAGGATTTCACTTCTCAGTTGCCTACTTAGTCCAAAGTAGAACAAAGTCTTTTACAACCTCGAATATATAACTGTCAACAGTGACGTGGGTGTCGATACGCGAGTGCGCCGACTGTTTGTTTGATGATAAGAGGTACTTCGTTTTGTCTTCGTTCACCACCAGACCCAGTCTTAAAGTCTTTAGGGTTAACAAAATATGTCCTAAAGATTTTTCACTCAAGCATGGCCAAGTTAGTTGTCGACCCATTGAAAGAGTCACATAGACTATTGCTTAGGATTTCTAACTGTCTGTCAATAACAAAGGATTTTTACAGGAGATGAAAAATAGGTCATCTTAAGATTAATCAAAAACGGAGATCCAACAGTAATGGTCAGGTAAAAAGCACTTTGAAGTGTATGTTGAATTGCAAATCCAATCAAGGTCTATAACTCAGATTTAAAGAATAAAGTGATATTTAGAGCTGCCTCCAAGTAATGAAGTTATCAATTTCAGATGTTTACAATCAACAACTAAGGAACTTTCAAAATCGTAAAGCAATCGGGTAACAGCAAGAGACAGCTATACCTCACATATATTTGGCAATATGGCCGAAAATTATTAGAGCTTTCTTTGGAATGGATACCTTCTTAGTCTTGCACCAACAGATTACCTTAAATTCAGACAGTTTAAATTCGTTCGGTATATTACTGATAACGTTCCAAGTTTTTATTGTATGAGTTGCACCATTACGCAAAATGAAAAACATAAAAATTACATTACAATTAATAACATAAATAAGTGCATTACAAATTAATATACGGTAATGTCAACATTCGGAAATCAAACAAAATAACTACCGATTTTCAGACTCTGTAGTTGCAACTTTCAGAGCGTAATAATCGTTCAATGAGACAGAAATGTGATGTAATGTAAGGCTTCTTATTATTTAATTTGTATGAAAATCCCTAAACACTTTATCAATTTGATGACCCAATAACCACATTGAAATTACCCACTCAGTTACAGCTCTTATCTTTAAACTCGCTTTAAATCTTCCCTTTGCCCTTTTCTCTTCCATATTTCTTAATTGATATACTTTCATTTACATACGTACATGTACATATGTATACGTACTTACTTATGTATGTTCGTTTATATGCAAAATAACAACTTCGTTTACTAACTTTCCTGTTTCATTTCTGGCAACGACAACTTAGCACCTGGGTGCAAACATTTTGAAGGTCAGCTCGTTTCAAGTAAATGCCATTGCAGATAAATTTAATGAAATAAAAATAAATTAAAAGAAGAAAAGGTGAATAGCAGGGAGCGAAAAAATAGTAGTTGTTTAAGCTTTACGTGAGATATCACTTAGCCAAAAATTGTTACTAAATTGACAAAAATTAAATGCGAAAAAATTTAAAAGGATTATTTGCAGAAAAAATTATAGGGCAGTTGGCTTTTATATCGGTATTTTGGGTCTTCAAAAACTTCTCTTGCGAAAAATGTCTGCTTTTCGAAAGAAGCGTTGAAGGCATTCCGGACGATCCACTCTCTTGTCTGCTTTAAAGCTTTTGAGCATCCATCAATTTTTAGCAAAACAAAAGTAAAAATTTATATATTTAAGTAATAAATCGATATACAAGGATTTTCAGTGTTAGCAGATGGAATGGTTAATATTTCCTTTTTGGAGAAATTCGGTCTCTGTGTAAGATACTTGAGATTGGAAATATTGTTGGTTGGTTGGTTGAAGAGGTGATTCACCCAGAATCCAACTAGCGTTTCCTTTTTCTCTGGTTGTTTAAAACTGTGACAGTGTGTGTTATGAGGGATGCCGATTTGGTTGCTTGTTCCCCGATAGACCTGAAGCCAGTAATTACCGCCGTGAGTCTGAAGACATCTCTTTGTTTCATATTTATCAGTATTGACGTCTGTTTGTAGTTGTAGCTAGCTTTGCAGGTTGTCTGGTCTTCCCATCTGCATTCCCCGATTTTTTGATATTTTAAGGATTCTACAATAATATTGCTCATTGCAGATCCCCCTCTTGCCAGTTTGTCCTCTTTTTCATTTCCTTCAATGTTCCGATGGTCCGGGACTCAGACTAAGGTAACTTAAAAGAGAAATCTGCAATTAGTAGCAAAGAAGCTTCCCCTATTGCCAGTACTTGTCACCGTTGGGATCGTTGGGATGGTGTAATCGGTCCTTTACGAGGTGAGCTGAGTTGATCGCAATAATAGACTGGCATTACCATGAGTGTTTTCCCCCCAGCACCCTGCTTCATTTAACCTAAATGCACTCATGGTAGCCATCTTCTTGATATAGTGCTCTACCGGAGTAACTTGTGCCCGTGCATTAAGAGCCTCCCTAGGACATGGTCGTAATTGTACAGGACGGTCTTTGAATTCCACTAAGTAGTTTGATATTGTAATCTCCTTCAAGAGCTTTCCACCAAATTACTGATCCGTATTATAAAATTGGTTAAAGCCCCCTCTTTTTCCATACATACATTTGCAGGCCTGCATAACTATTTCTGCTTTCCTTACCCGTTCTACATATGTTTTCAGCGAAGTTTGGCGTCTAAGATTACTCCTAAGTGCTTTGTACTCGATGAAATTGAGAGAGTTGGTCCATCAATTAGTGGTAGGGTAAAATGCTTAAACCCATACTCAAATTAAAGCTTGAGCTAAAGGAGCGTGAATAAATTTGGATTAACCCAAGCTTCAAGTTGAATACAGGCAAAAGTCTTTAGTGCCTTGCCTTTTTAAGAAAAGTAGTGGTGAGCTAGCCCAATTAGGTTTCTGGGGTACAAGGATGGACGTAAAAGGCACTTAAGTACGGCCCAGGAGTTTCAAAACGTTGGCTCAAATTTTTAGGTTTTGTACGCCAACTTGGATCTGCCATTTTGAATTTGTAATCTGCGCATCCGGCATCGCGTTCATGATAAGCGACCCCAAAAGCCGCTAAGTATTAACTTTACTAGCTTAGTTTGCTGTAGTTTGATAATGTGCAATGTGAAATGCTGGATCTTAAAAGGTTAACCCCATGTTATTCAAAACTGTTTATAACTTTTTTTTTGAACTTGCATATATGCTTATTATTGGTTGCATGGATGGTTTAATTATAAGCTTCCGATATTTTTTTCTCAGACAAAAATTGAAAATTTTCATAATTAATCAAACATACGGAAATGTTATATATCAGTAAGTTACCTCAAACCCACAAAAATTGTGAAATACGTTCAAGATATTAATTATCAGTAAATGATTCCAAATTTATAAGCTAGCAAATAAGTCTTAGTTTTGCCCATCGACTTCTAGTCCAAATCACAGATTTTTTTTTTCAAATTATTTGAAGAATTTTTTAGTACATTGGGTTATTCGAATATTTTTAACCGGTGATAATTTTAAAGCAAAGCATATATATTCGGGTTCACCTAAATATCTTCAATATTTGAAAACGTATGTTTACTTATAAGCGATTCTATAAATAAAACTATGTATTTATAAAAAAAGGAAACAATGGTAAAAACATACGAGTTTTTAAAATATTCCAAGTGGCGATATTCCATTGGATTCAGATCTGGACTTCCAGACGGCCAATCTGCTACAGCTATGAACCCAGGAACATTGTTTTTAGCCATTCCTGGGTGGTTTTTGCCTTATGGGCTGTCCATTGGAGAGAGTACTGCTCAGCTGCTTCACCACGCCTTCTAAGATATCCTCCTGGTACACTTTTGCCCCGGTGTTACGCCTTTACAAGACACTCCCCACCAAACCATTACGGAAACTTGATGGTTGCCACGTTGAACCCTTGGAATAACATTTTTTGCGTCTTTAGAAGTTTTAGCATAGATTTTGTCATTTTGTTTATTAAAAACTTCTTAAAAGAGAAAATTTTTCATTTGTGAAAAGAATATTTTCATAGCCGTTGACCGCTTCGATCGAAGAAGCTGCTTGCATCTGGCGAGTCTAATTTTCTTTAAGCGCGTTGTCAAAAGATTATTAGTCGAGCGACGAAAGGCTTTCATGTGGAGATCATCTCTAATTAGTCTTGACATGGATCTGGTCGATACATTCATTTTCCTGGACATGATTTTCTGCTTTCTAAAGGTATTTCTGCGAAATCTTTCTCGAACGGCTTTTATGATTGCACTGGCTCGAACCACTTGAGGACGAGCCTTTCTTGCGAAAAGCTATTGATCGTGCGGTAAGTTGAAATATTAAGTTTCTTCAGCAATTCGTAAATTCACTTCAAACGTATGGGAAAAGCTGTTGATCGTGCGGTAAATTCAAATGTTAAGTTTCTTCAGCAATTCGTAAATCTCGCTTGCACTTTTATAATTCAAGAGTAGACAATACATACGAATAAAAACAAAAATAAAGGAACTTTCTTCAGCAAACTTGTCCTCGCCGTACCCATTGTAGAATTTGTCACAGAATTTATGGCACAACTAAGTACATTTTGTTGTTGTGTTGCCATGGATATTTGCACTTAAATGCCCAATACCCTATTATAAATGCAACAGACATATTTTTATCTATGAAATTATAACAATGGACTATCGCAGACATCCTGTAAGTCGTCAATGCAGAGTATCTGCTACAATTCGGGTGCGCGCCGTCAAATTGCTCTACCAGCAAATGGAGAGTTGTTTTGCAACCTTCAATCTGCAGATACATTTTCTTGGCAGAAACTCATACTTGCATACAGAATGTCAAGCATCTAGTTAATATCCGCAATTCTACCAAATCCAGTACCCACGGCTTCCGCATTAATGAAAATTCTATATTTTCCCTCAATATTTAAGAACATTAGGGCAGCTCACAATTATTTACTTTTATTTGTCCTTTTCATCCGTGATATTGGCGCTTGTTTCAAATAATCCAGATATCTACTCATATATATATATGTTATATGGTATAATATGATTTTTTTCTTCAGCACGCAATTTTTTCCCCCAGCATTTTAAGTTTTTCTTCAAATTTCAACATTGAAGTATTTAATTTAATTTTTAGTGTGGAAGCGAAATGATACTTTTTTTCTACCAATTTAATTGAATTCGTTTAATTAAAAATTTGGCTTAAAGCATTTTTAAATCAAGTGGCGCTATTTTATCAGCCAAATCTGTATATTTGTTTCTTATTAGTAAAACTTAGTGTTGTTGGTTTCTATTTTTGCCCTTCATTTAATAGCCAATATTTAATGTTGTTATTGCTTTATGACAAACACATCGACGTAGTGTTAACATGTTTAGCTCGAATTTTGCTTGGTTTGCTAGTGATTTCCTCTAAATCAATGGCTCTTCTATTCGTTTTTAGCTGCTACTGTCATTTCTGGTTTGTTTGTTTACTAGCCATTTGGTGTAGTTTATATTTACTAGTGTCGGATAAATTAGCATAAAATGTTGAAAAATTTATTAGCTGAAATTACTTTAGCTCAAACGACGACGACGTGCAAGGGTGACTAAATTCATTTACTTTTGAAATCATTGCACATAATTTACTTCTTTTATTACTGATTTTTTTTTTTAATTTTAATTTGAAGTGTATGCAGAAAGGCTTTTGATTTTGTAATTTAATTGAGAATGAAATATATGGGAGAATTTGTTTTAAGACGATCAAGTACTTTTGTGAAACTGGCGGTTATACTAATTGCCTTAAAATTAGTTTTACAGAAAATGATAAATTAAAGAAGCGACTAAATAATTACATTTTATATACCCGGCGTAAGTTTTCATTGGATTGTAAGCAAAGGCAAATTAATATTGTCCGCCTATTGTCATATTTATTGTATTATAAATAAATGATTGTTATAACATTCCGCAAGAAGGCCCCATACGATATGACAAAATTTAATATTCCAAAATTTTGTAATATTCGCATACTGTCTTTGACGTCATCCACCATAATAGATGTTCCTCATTAGTTGCTGACACATCGAATTATTTGAAATTTTGAACGCAACCGTTAAACTGAAGGAAGGCGGACTTATTTTCCGATTTGATTTATTTCATTTCATTTCAATTTTATTGCAGTCTATGATACAAAAATCTTACAAACTTCTAAAGTGAATATAGAAATACATGATTTCTTACGGCCTACAAAAAAGAGAAAATCCTATATTTCGACATACATACATAATTAATGTTTCTTTAAATAATTTAATAAGTGAAAATGTTAAATATTGTTTAGCTAAAGAGTTATATTCTCTCAAAGTTCTATTTACAGAAACATAAAATTCATAGACAATTCCAACAGAACATTATACCGCTGATTTACATATACTTATAAAGGGTATTCAAATTAGAGGTGTCGGATTTTAAGTTGTGCCGTAATTCGGATATCCGTAAACACCAATTTTGAATGACTCGCTAGAGGAATTCAGTCGTTATCTCGTGAAAAACTTTAGTAATGTGGGCTTTCAATGTCTCAATCGAAGCTCGTTTATCCACAAAGCATTTATACTTTATATACCCCCCCAAATAAAATTCCAAAGGTGTGACATCACATGATCTTGGTGGCCAATCAAGACGAGAGATAAAATGCTCACCGAAACGACGACGCAGAAATCCATTGTTTCACGGGATGTATGGCACATTGCGCCTTCTTGTTGTCATTTATCATGGCGTGATAGCTTTTGCCACTCACTGTTACATTGGCGCCAGGCTCATCTTTGAATATGGGCATAGGCTTGCTTTCAATGGATGTAATGGCTGTTCTTGAATGGCTTCGAGTTACTCTTCGGCCACAAATCTGGCCTAGTTTCCTTTCTCGAATAGGTTTAGGTTTAGATTATACTGGCTGGCGGAAGCCACGCAGAGACCATTTTGGTCCATAGCCATACCAGATCAGAGTCCTATTGAGCGAAAATATGCATCACTCAAGAGGCGCGTACTGTTCGCGAATTTTAGGAGTCGCTCAAGCTCCAGTCCAGGGATAGCTTCTAGCCTTTCAAAGCTGAGAACACCCAGGCAGCATAGTCTAGTTTTCGAGAGAGCAGGACAGTAGCATAGAAGATGCTACAGAGTTTCTCTTGTAGCCGGCTCGTAACATTTTCTGCAAACATCGTTAAACATCGTTAGATTTAACTTATAAGCGTGTGCTGCAACTAGGCAGTGCCCTGTTAGGTTACCAACTAAAGTTCTGCAGTTCCTTCTATCGAACGATAAAACCGATTGAGCACACTTGTCATCATATACGTGTTTACACACGTGGCAACTTTGAAATTGGTTAAGCTAAGCCGTCTGCCTTTTGCCTTTCTAAGCATGCGTTTCTCTAGTTATTTTTGAATTGTGCGCAGGGGTTTAGTATCTGACTTGATCCCTTGCAAGACTCGCACCTTCTTCAGCTATTCCATCCACTGGCTCATTTCCCTCTATACTTTTATGCCCAGAAACCCTCAATCAGATAAAATATTCTTTATTTACCTCTAATCTCTTTTTTTAATTTTGATAATCCCCTTTTACTAGATTTTATTTTCCAAAAATTGTTGAGCTTTCAGACACCATCTCTTAGATATCTTATAGAGATGTACAATGCACAATATTGCCAAGTAAAATATAGTTAACAAATATTGTTAAATGTAAAGCATTTAAAATCTACATATTGCCCCTGCAAATCAATGTCTGCTCATATTTTATTATTTTATTTATTTACTTCCACTGAGTATAGGGTGATGTTTTCACACTTTTAATTTGACATATTAGAATAATATCATTGCTTCAGTATGCGCCCTTTTACCTATATAACGGTACATATCATTCATAAAAGTCGGACATGAAGTAAATAACTTATAAGAGCAAAGAAACTGTATACTTGTCCTAGCAATCGAATAAGATTTTTCAATTCTTCTCAAGCTAAGTGTTCAAAAACGATTGACATTTTTAAATTTTCTCTTTACGAGTATACTTTAGTGCAAGCATTCAAGTAGGAATTTATGCTGGCATACATGAATATTGCTTAGTTTACTTAAAACACTGTGTATTATCCTCCTCAGCTGAAATGCCGAATGACGAGCAAATATAGGTGAAGCGCACTTGAGCAAAATGATCGTTGAACAGTCAGTAATGAATCGGCGCACAAGCTACATATCGCTTACGATACCCGCAGTTGAAAACAACAACGAAAGTCTTGAATTAATTATCGATAATCGGATGATACTTAACTAGTGACAACAAAATCTTTTGGCGCGTGCAGACTAAGAATATAGGATGAAAAATCAATACGAGTATAAAATGGAAACCATGAAAGTTTACAAAAATAACAGCCCGCAAAAATTATACAAATAATTATATTCTTATAAATGTGATTATAATAACTAGTACCATATTGGCGAGAAATTAAAAAGAAAACCTTCCACAACGTAGCGGAAGCAAACTACGAAATTGATCTTAGTATGCATCTTCACCAGCACGGCATGCCTTCAAGCACAGATATTATTTTTCATAAGACTAGTCATTAATATTTCGCTGCCATAACAAACTATTGTGACAATGAACTTGAATTAAGTTGAATTGAATTAATTTTCTTAATTTTGGCTATATATTTCTTATTTCAAAAGTGACAGTTGAATGGAAAAGATCTATTCAAATCTCGCGCAACGATACAAAGTATTCTACATATACGACGTAGCAAAAAAAGTTAAATTTATACTGTGTCTCAAGTGTTTATGAGTAGTGGTGTATTGTAAATAAAAATATTTGTGATAAAAAAAATTAAACAAGGCACTTCAAATTACTTTGCAATTCGTGACGGTCTACGACAATTTTTCGTCTACTTCCGAAATGTGTTCGTGTAACCTTGACACAGAAATATCACTCATACACCCAACGTTCGGTAACTCAAAGCGGGATGACGCTCGCCTACTACACTGGAACACATGCGTGCCATATAAATGTGTACTCCATGGACTGCTCCTAATGCTCACATGCTTCGTTAGTGTTCGTAGCTTTACTCCCGCCTTTTCCAAAGATCTAGTTTGCCAGATCATCACTTCAAATCAATATGCCTGCGAACGTCATATGGTGCACACTGCAGATGGCTATGAGCTCACACTTCATCGCATTCCACCGAAAAATTATACCCACCGCCACTACCATCGACCCCTTATTCTCATGCATGGACTGATTGGCTCTGCCTCGGATTTTGTGCTACCTGGTCGCGCTCGCTCTCTCGGTTGTATTCTACACGAACAGGGCTACGATGTGTGGTTGCCTAATGCTCGCGGCACCACTTACTCCAAACGACATTTACATATGGATTCGTCTAGGGCAAGCTTTTGGAATTTCACCTGGCACGAGATTGGCTATTTTGATTTGCCAGCCATTGTGGATTATGTGCTCGAGACGACAGGTCATCAGCAGGTACACTATGTAGCACATTCTCAAGGATCTACTATATTCTTCGTGCTGCTCTCTGAGAGACCGGAATATAATGAAAAATTTGTATCAGCTGCGCTTCTGGCACCGGTGGCGTTTTTAGCAAATTTACGTAGTCCACCGTTAAGGATAATGGCAGCCGAAGATGAAAAAATTGAGGTTCGCTCTTTTGCAAATAAAAACCTTATCCATTAGTGTGTTTACGCTGAAAACTATGTGAGATATATTTGAGTAGGAGCAGTCTACAAGGAAGTGGTGTTTTTGGAAAAGATTGCCTTTAGGCGAGTGAGCATAGCATTCGAATATGAACCTTTTCGCTTTACGACGACAAACGTTAAATCAACTTATTCCAATTTTTTACTCACTCAGCAAAATCCCAAGAATGGGCACTTATAGGTCAAAAGTATGCGTGAGAAAAATATTCCCAGTTTCCGTTTACGTAAAAGTATTTGTGTATTATATAATATTCAAATCCATGTTTGATTTTATGGTAAAAATTTGGGCTCATGGCTTTTTCCACTACAAAATGTCCGAATTTTTTTAGAGATGATGTTATACATCTTCAAGCTATCTAAAGCAGGGAGCGCAAAACTTTTACATTTTAGCATTTCTGGGTGTTCTAATACATACATTTGTGTGTAAGTATTCTCTAAGATATTTTACCACAGCAAAGAAACCCTTTCAGGTTTTAGTCAACGTTAATCTGTTTTAATTTTCCTCACATTTATTCACACACTTTTAGTGCAGCTTCACACACATTATTCATCGCTAATCCTCACGGCGATGCGAATGCAGCGGCCATTATCCAAAGTAATATCGCCCTTAATGCTGAGTTTCGAAACAAAGAACGAAGCAAAATACACTCTGGCCCCACTTCCATCCATGCCTACTCCTCCCCAACAGATTTCCTCTCAATTCACACAATCGAGCATACAGTTACAGAAACATGTGTGTATGGTACATTCCATTTCAAATGGTCTAGAAAACATAAATGCAAATTAAGGTTGTACATATTTTTCAAGTCGCCTTGTCTTTAGAAAAATATTATAAATAAAAATAAAGCATTTGTATTAAAGTATTTATATTTTTCGATTTCTTTTTTCATTTAATCAAATACTCTGTACAAGTTCGATATTTGCACGAGGTTATGATAGTTGGTCTTACTTAATTCAAGGTTTCTAAATTCAAAACGATTGGCTGCAGTTTTCAAGATAACGATATTTGAAATTACTCTATGGCGTCGATGACAGCTCAATGACAACCTTACATCATGAATTTCAAAATGGAAAATAGTTAAATCTGAATCCAAAAAACAAACTGACTTTTTTAATATTATAACTTTTTTTGTGATTAATTTTTTATGTTTTGCTAGCAAATTTACTTCAATTTTAACTTTTTATAAATAATCCCCTCAGTTTTAAAACTATTCTGCTAATATTTTGCACAGGGCTGTATCTAGATCCCGCAGTACTCATAATTCAGAACAATCACAAAAAGCCTTATAATTAAAATTTTCCCACTCATAATTTGTATGGAACCCACATTATAATGCTTTTTTCATTATTACATTCCAATACTTTCTCATGTTTTAGGTGGCAGCACCACACAAAAATAATTTTAATTAAAGCTTTGTTCCTTCTTTTGAACACATTTTGTTTGATGCCCATATCTCCCTTTTATTAAATTTTGTTATTAATTTCAGTTTTTCTTTAAAAGTAAATGGCAACGCATTTTAAAAATATGATTGAATTGAAGCTTATTTACCTTCACAATTTTACAATTACATAATTTATTTTTGTAATCAATTTCGTAAAATCCAAAAAAAATATGTGGCTACACCTGTTAAAAATATTTGTTTTTTAAGCTTGTTGAAACACCTTTCTATTGATACCTACATCTTAGTAT
This sequence comes from Anastrepha ludens, assembly GCF_028408465.1. Taxonomy (NCBI): domain Eukaryota; kingdom Metazoa; phylum Arthropoda; class Insecta; order Diptera; family Tephritidae; genus Anastrepha; species Anastrepha ludens. The sequence goes on from NC_071502.1 coordinate 79,124,466, forward strand.
TCAACTGAAATGTATGATGCATTGATATCTTTGCAATAAAATTCATATGGCAACACTATCAAAACCTTGGTTTATTAATAATTTTTTTTTATACAACACCCTGTTGTAATGAGTGCTACACATAAACCATCTACAAAACAACCATATGAAAATTTTTTTTAAATCGGGGCAGTAGTTTTTACGTTCTTATATTTAAGTATATTTAGAAATTAAAAAAAATCATAGTACTCTTTGAGTATATTACCTGGACTGATAAATATGTGTATTCATATGTATAGGTATGTCTCGTATTAAAATGTGTTTTTTTTACAATCGTGCTATTCGTTGAGTTTAGGACTGATAAATGTCTAACATTTTATTTAAGTAGTAGTATTAGAAATAGCCCATGACGAAATAAATTTAGATACGGTTTAGAAAGGCAAGCCTTTTGGTTTCTAAGTAACACGATTTAAGGCGAGTACCCAAGTGACAATAAAAGAAAAATGGGGTATGTAATGTCTGTAGATAAGGCTCTCTTACCAAACAGTATATTTCGAAATCAGTAACAAAATAAACTTAGAAAAATTTTAATTTTTATTACAATATCTTAAAAACAATGTTGAATAATGTTAATTATAGATAAATGAACTATTTGCATTTGCTGGTTTTTGGCAACAATGAAAAATTGTAACAGATAACGAGGATGTGTGTATGCAAAAATATCAATGGCAACATCGTGTCGATACAAGGGTATATTCAGAAACGCATTATAAATGCGCAGTAATTGCAGCGCTGGCAACACTGCCAATGTGACAAGTGATGCAATTGATAGATTTGTTGACGATTTGCAAAAAGATTTGTTGCATTTATGAACGCGTTTTACACTAAAATGGAAGTATTATTGAGTTTAGTTGTTGACGATATATTTGAAGTAAAAAGTGATAGTTTTTTGCTAAATTTAAGAAAAAAAGACGTGTAAAGCTAAAAAGAAGATCACATATAGTAAGATGTTCATTAAAACGAAAAATTCCCAAAAATAAATCTTTTTTTCCTAGTCGCTAATGCTTTTTAATTTATTGTGATTGTAATTCATTACTTTTCCAATTTTCACAAAAAAAAAAAAAAAAATCTTTTTTTGAAACAATTAGAAAATTTTCGCTGCGCGATTTGCCCGTCTATTTTCAAATCTTTATTCACTTTTTTTATTTCGTCCGCCACTTTATTCCACAAAACACTCTTTTTCCTCCTCCCTGAAGCAAATTCACTTTCCATGCTCAGTCGGACTCTGAGAAGCAACTTTACTTCCGATGTACTTAGATAATCGCTAAAATCAAGAAAAATGTAATAAAATGTTGTTTTAATAACGTATATTTAATATATCTTTGCATTAAAAGCTAAAAAAATTAGTTTAATACTCACTTTTCATCAGACATCATATTAGCGTAATCAGCGGTAGTATTAAAATTTTTCCTGCAAATAATGCGTGACGTTTGATACAAAACTGGCGTTTTGGAACGCGATGCATTTGCAGTACTGCCATATTTGCATTTCTGAACGCATTGCCAACACTGCAAAAGTACGTTGTACATTATAATGCGTTTCTGAATATACCCCAACTATGCACAAACCCACATAAACCGATGTATTGTGTAAATATGTAACCAAAAAAGCAGTTATTTTCTACGGGCTCACGTTTAGCTCAATTTTGTGTATCTCACGGCAACAGACAGGGGCTACGAATTCGTCGATGAGTGTGGGCACCATAACGCTTCTATGAGCACTTGGAGCGTACATGCAAGAGGAATGAAATTTTTGTAGTCGAAAATCTCAGCCTACACGGCAAAACCAGCAGTAAAGAATGTAGTCTGACTGACTTTGATCCCGAAAATGTAGTAGTTTTTGCAAAACGTTTGAACATAAAAATATCAATATGAAGATCTAGGATTGGTACCGTTGAGATATTAGAAACAGTACAAAAAAATGAGATTTCAAGAAAGGCGATGCTATCTACAAGGTGATGCAAATCGAAAGATCTATCTTTTTTGCAATTTCGTCATACGTCAATCATATTTGACTTATAAACTTGATGCAGTATACAATCAGACAAGCAATGAAGGCAAAATAAAGATTTCAATCATCAAAAACACTTTTTTTATTGTATTCAGTAAAAAAGTTGAAAGTAATCTTAAGAAAAATTACCATCGACGATTTGAAATGGAATGCACCATACAACTTTCCATTTATACAAAAACGAAATTGCGTGAATATTGAATTTCTTTTTATATGTACTTTTACACAATTTCCGGTCTGTCTCTTCTACATCCGGGCCACCTGTTCTTCGCTCCTATTTACTTGGCTCTCCAATTCACATGCAAATGTTGCTTTGCTGGGCATTAAAAAACACATGCGAAACAATTACAACTACTCACAATTACCGTTATGCTATTGGGCACCAACACCACAACCGTACATTGCTACCATTATCGCACAAATTGTGGACTGTGCACATCCCTATTCTCACACACCCACTGCTCGACTTGTAGGTGCTCCTAAATCATTTGGGATTACACGAACTTTTTCCATCGACCGCTCTAAATCAACTGGGTGGGCACTTGCTCTGCGGACAAGCTGCGCCCACACAGAATCTCTGCCTGCTGCTTACCTTTCTCTCAGTGGGATTCAGCGACTACGAAATGGATCGCGTGAGTATAAATTTAAACTTACTCCTAGTTTTATAGATATTTTTTTAGAGTTAAAATATTGTCAAAATCCAGCACAATGAAGCACCTACATATGTATGTATGTATGTATGTACATATGTATGCACACTTTTGCATCAATGCATACACACACCAAAGACACAAAAACGTTACAAAAAGTATTATGCCCAGTCTGAAAATATTCGAGTTTCTTTTGTCTATTTTTTATCCAACTATCCTCTTCATTTAATTTCTTTTTGTGTGGTTGCATGCGAGAAAGTTTTCAGAATTTGCATTTTTATGCATCTAACTTTGAAGTGTTTTGCAACCTATGGTATGGATGCATTTTGGTAAAGAGAAAAAGGCAGAAAAAGAAAGATATGGAAAAGTTGTTTGACTAAGAACTTCATTGAGATACAAAGAGCAGCTCTTTAGCAGCCTCAGAATAGTAGATACATATGTATGTACATATATTTATTTTGAAAGATATATTGTAATTGATATTAAAAACCACAACATCATGCAATAGCGGAGGTATGTAAATGTGGCCATCACTAGGACTGCTTCCCAAATTTAGCTTAATAGCTTTTTGTTTTTTGGTCGCCTCGACAGGCAATAGCAAACCTCTGAATGTATATCTGCCATAAAGAAGCTCCTCAGAAAAAACCATCTGTCACTCGGAGGCGACATAAAACAGTTTTGTAGAACAACATGAAGGCCCACGTAACAAAATGGACGAAGAGCTCGGCCAAACATGTAAAAAAATAATTCTTATAAACAAACGATAAATGTGGCTTTGCTTGTTTAAAATTTAGGTTGTCTGTACATTATAAAAATGTTGGTAGAGAAAAAATGTTTGGGCGGCAACCATGACCACGACGCATCCATCTTCAGGCGTATTCCATAGCACAATTAGTACTCGTAATCGAACAATTTAGACTCGGTTTCAGAAATTTTATTGCTGACAATCAGTATTTGAGAAAATTTATTTGCTATAATCAATAATTAATTGATTACTTTTTTATTGTTTTATGAAATTATTAAAAACTAACAATTAAAAATAAATAAATTACGGAAAAAAATTTCGAATAAAAGTGTTTTTGATCACATTTTGTTTGAAAACTATGTATGTATAGTATATTTTTGTTGTAAATTTTATCTCCATTTAATTTTTTCACATTTTGGATAGATGGCAAACTTTGAAAAAAAATTCTGATCAAGTTTTCTCAACCCTTTCTTTCGTACTTGGGATGCCAATATTAGCGGAAAATGGTGATCCCGGAACTTCGGAATATTTTTAATGTAGTAGGGTACCCTATTTAGTACCCATTTGTAATATTTCATTTTATTTAAATTTTTTAGGGTTTTAACTTTTTAGAAGGGTTAAAAATATTCAAAAATAATACAAACCCGTTTGCAAATTCAAATCCATTTTTAAAACTGTTAAAAGTCGAAAGCACGTGCAGAGGTAGATTTACTCAAAGCGTCATAACTTTTGCAAATATTAAGCCTTGGCGATAAAATTTGGTAGGAATATTAATCACGGATGTGGCAACCTACAAAAAACAACTGAAATCAGTTGACTTAGAGCGTCACCTGGCGGTTGTTCAGGGAATTTTCGATCAAGGTGGTATACAAATGGACGTTATAAAAGATTATGTTCCTTTTTGATCAAGAAGTAGTATTAAATTTTATTAAGGTATGCAAAATTTTCTATATCTGGTAATACTTTTAGTTTATTTTCGTAAGATAAATGGGTTAATTGTTATTTTTAATTGTTTTATATAACCACTAAACCTGTTGCAAATTATTTACTTGCTAATACCTTTTTAATAATTTAATAAGTTGTTTTACAAATTAATTGATCAACGTCCGACTCTTCTGGGAGAGAGAAACAGGTAATTTTTACGATTTACTTGCAGAAAATTCTTTACTCACAGTCATGTTATTTCGATTAAAATAAAAGCGGAACTAAAAGTGCTTACGGAAGAACAAGAAATGACAATAAGACAAATTTCTGTGCTATGTAAACATATGAACTAAGCACTTGTAGAAAAATATCAACTCTCTGTTGGTTTTTTGCACTCAACTCTAAATGGCAATAAAATTGTGAATTTGTGCCAACAAAAGAAGAACGGAAACTGCCAGGAAAGCTCTAGTGTAAACGGAAACGGATATGAAAACGAGAAGTTCACTTTCACATCTCTATCGTATGTAAAGTGAAACCCCAGCAGAACTATCCTGGCTAGTGAAAAAAATTGCTGGTTGAACACTAGTACAATTCCACCAAATCTGAACCAATTTAATTCTTACAAAGCACGAAAAACGTATGTGGGTTAGAAGTACAAGGGTTCTGACACATTCTGTATAAAAGATATCTAAGTTACGGAGGAACCTAAGTATTAGGGATATGAAAGCAAATGTACTCGAGGAGAAATAGAGAGTTAATTACACCCATTATTATGTCGAGGAGTGAGAAGAGAGTGAAAGAAATAGTACATAATTATCCCACTTTGAAAGTATTTCACGTTCTCTACTATATGGAGGAATGGGTCAGCTAAGTTCAATGAGCGAAGAGCAAAGCATACACACATTTTTTAAACACCTTCTAGCCTATGGGGATGGCACTCGGAATGAGGTATCAATACAATAGCTTAATAGGTAGCTTAGGGCGCACTGACGTCGTGAATAACTTAAGAGTCTATGGATCCTTGAAATCGGGGCTAAATCGGTGAATAAAGGTAATCACTAAGCATCACTTAATAATAGAGTAGTTTAGGTAGCTATTAAAAAGAAGTTTCGAGTCAAAAACTACTCCAATCTTGGTTATCTTGTTATGCTTGAATAGTCGAATAAGAGGCAGGGATAACGACATAAAATTTAGAGATGGTCCTATGAGAAAAGTTAATCATATTCAGCTGTAAGCTATTCGTATGACACTAAGCTAAGATATTGTCGAGTCTAGATTAAATCTTAACGGATTCGAAATGATTTGGACAGATAGAATAAATATACAAACCATCAGTATACAATAGAAATTTAGTGTAAGAAAAAAGGAACCGACATACTCCCATTGACTAGCCTGGCCAAAGTTCTGAAATAGTTTGAATGCGTGCAGCAACAACGTCTACATATGTAATTACGTTGAGGTAGCACTGATTTAAAATAAAAATTTTGAATACAAAGCCACATTGGCCAACTTAGAAACCAAAATTCAGTGGCAAACTTTGTCAAAAGCTTCTCGTCGTTTATAGCCGACACACAAAGCTCGGAAAATGTTGAGGAATTTGTGGCATATCTGCCAGACATTAAACCATTTTGGTTCTCGAAAATCAAACATTTGAATGTGTTTGACAATTTACTCAAATAACTTTGAAGTCGACAACTTGGCGACAGGCCTGTAGTTAGCAACATTGTTTGAATATTGTATAAGTACAAAGATCTCGGATTATTCGCATAGGAGCATCGACTTCGCCTGCACTTCGTCGAGAATGGAGCAGCCAGGCTAGGCTCCACGAGAAACCGGTCCCAGTTCGCTGGCAACAGCGGTGCAGTCAACAAAACGAGTACCGAAACCATTGGGATACTCAAGAAGGCTTGCGGGGACCGATCTCTGTTCAGTGCCCAGTTAAAACGGCGGCAAAATTCGTTCAAGGAAAGCCGGGAGGACGTCGAAGACGAACAGCGATCTGGAAGGCCTTCGACGACGCAAACAGACGAAGATGTGAACCGGGTTCGTGAATTTTTGAACATTAACCGTCGTGCTAGTCTACGTGAGATCAGTGAAGACTTAAATTTAACTTAGACTTAAATTAACTGGTGCTTTGAGTACGATCCTGAAGGCAAGAGAGAGAGTGCGGAGTGGCACACGAGCCAGTGCAAAATCCTAACACACTTTTAAAACAGCTTTCAAGCGGAGCGATGTTAACTGCACCGCTGTTGCCAGCGAACTGGGACCGGTTTCTAGTGGAAAGGGAAGGTCCAACGATCATTTTCCCTTACCAGCCGATTCGGTTGATCTCTTAGCAGACGCTCCGCGCCGGAAGGCTCATTACTTTTCAATCAAACCCTGTATATTCGATTTAGCTGCATTCAAAATATTAAGGGATGTACTGAAAGAAATATCAGACAGATATTCAGCGTCTTCAAGTGAAATTGGCCAAGCCAAAATCGTAAAACAAGCCTTGAAACTTTCGATAAGGTACTAGAAATTTGGTTTGGCAAAATCCTCGACAAGCACAAAATCATATCCAGTGAAACACGGGCTCACCATTTATGTATCTAATACTTCTAGCGTAGTTTGTATATAAAATATATATAAAAATATTCAGGGCCAGCTACCAAGTTACTTATATTGTTCCTTTTGTGCACTATTAATATCTGAATTTACTATTATTGGGAAAATATAAGCGTCAAGGCTCGTGGAGTTCCTTAAGGAAATCTAAATATCCCACCATTGTGTAGTATAAAGGTACACTTCAAGGATGATGCAAATCTTTGACAGATTAATTTTTGTTTTTGTTTTCTTTCGACAATTTGTTCTACAGGCTTTGGCATACTTAGTCATGGAACGATTCTCAATTAAACAACACGTAAAAGTGTTCCAAAAGTTTGGTCGTTCTGGAAGAAGTAAATTTCGTAAATTCTGCGATTTTTTCGGTCAACATTCACCCAAAACCCCTCATTTAGGGTGGTCCAATGACCACCTAGATCTTAAGAATTGACATAATTGAACTTCTTTCTCTGAAAGGGCGAGGAAAGTGTGGTCTATGCCAATAAACCCAATCTTATGACATACATATATATACTAATAATTCTCACTTAACTCCTTTCTGGGTGTTTGGCCAAATTCCTTCTTCTATTTGTGACGTACGTTTTAGTGGTCTTCCACAAATGGAGAGACCTACAGTTTTAAGCCGACAGCGAATGGCAGATGGTTTTTATGGGGAGCTTTTTCATGCCAGAAATTCACTCGGAGGCTTACCTGCTTAGGGGCGACCTCTAACAGAAAAAAAGTTTTCTATCATTTGTGTTTCAGCCCGGGGTTTCGAAAGCTGGGTACTACCGAATGATATTCACGCACCAACCTATTCGGCTACAGCGGCTACCATAAATGATTAAGTTATGGATTTCAGTATGCACATCGTGTGTTGCCAGAAGAATTGTGATGGTATTTTTATGGATACTTTATTTCATACATAAATGCCATAGACTAAAAAACATGATGAAGTAAAAAAATCATTTCGAAATATTTTACTGCCTTTTATTTATAAATGAAAATCTGCGGTCTTTATTAATCTGTATAATATTTATAAATAAATCGTGGCTTAAAAAATTATGAATTTCACTCGACTCAGAAACATTTTTTATTTTCGTTTTTTTTTTAATTTTTTTTTTTCATTTTCACAATATCATAATTGGCTTTATAACCATCAACTACCTGAGCTGAGGTACAATTTTTATGTACTCGTATAAGTGTATCATACTACAGTTTAACAAAATTTGATTTTCATTTCACAGAATCTTTTTCCTCGCATTTTTGAGACGACTCCGGCTGGTATATCGCGCAAACAATTTCAACACTTTGGTCAACTTATTAAGTCAGGTAATCGAAATAAAAACAAATCAATCAGGTTGTTTTTGCCAATGAGTTACGGTCATCTATTTTTTGCCATTTTAAAAATTGTATATGTAGTTTTATATGTACTATGTACATATGTACGTATGTGACTTTGAATATCACATATACTCGTAGTGCCACCGCATTTTGTCGTTTTTTAAGGAGTGGAATGGAAGTCGGTGAAAAACTGATGTAGCTTTAGAATCGCCCATTCCTTATATGAAAATAAATTAATAATATTATATTACAATAAAAAAATCCTCATACTCATACTTAAGACTAAGTTTTTTTTTAATTAGAGTCCAGCTTGTCACTTTCCTCGATAATGGCGGCTTAGAATTCCTTCACGGTATTATACATATATCTTTTTCTGCATATATGGTACAAATGTATATCGCACACAAGAGTTCCCCCAATATATTTTCCACCGGATTAGCATCTGGGGAGCATGCCGGCTATACAAGTAAATTAATTGAATTTGCTGTCATCCACTGATTTATTTGTCTACTTGTCTCGTTCAAATATTCAATTGTTCTTATGGTTGAAGCACCTTCTTCTGTTCGAAGAAAAGTGTAGCTCTAGCAACGTTTCGCCCGCCTAAGTGGCGTTTTGAAAAATATAGCGGCTATTAATAAAAAATATTTTCTTCTGCTTATTCCTCTTCTTCTTCTTCCTCCTCCTCTTCTTCCTCCTCCTCTTCTTCTTCCTCCTATTCTTCTTCCTCCTCATCGTCTTCTCCTTCTTCCTCTTGATTGACGTGATAACCGTCATTTCTTTCTCGTGCTAATCGGCGCCAGTTGGAAACACCAAGTGAAGCCAAGTGCTTCTCCACCTGATATTTCCAACGTAGAGGAGGTCTTCCTCTTCTTCTGCTACCACCAGCTAGTATCTCATCAAATACTTTGAGAGACGGAACGTTTGTATCCATTCAGACGACATGACCCAGCCAACCTAGCCGCTGGATCTTTATTAGCTGCGCTATGTCTATGCCGTCGTAAAGCTCATACAGCTCAATGTTCCATCGCCTGTGATACTCCCCCTCGCCAACGAGCAAAAGTCCGAAAATGTTCCATAGAATCTTTTTCTCAAACACTCCAAGTGACTCCTCATCCGATATTGTCATTGTTAAAGCTTCATCGCCATACGGTAGGACGGGGATGATGAGAGCTTTGTAGAGCGTTAGTTTTGTGCATCGTGAGAGGACTTTACTACTCTATTGCCTACTTAGTCCAAAGTAGCACTTGTTGGCAAGAGAAACTCTCTGTTGGATTTTAATGCTGATTCCTGAAAAGAATACTGATTCCATAAAGTTTGAAGCAATTCGGAATGGGTTTGGTCGCAGTTCAGGAAATTTGTATTCAATCCCTCTTAATCAGCTTTCTTTTTCGTCCGTCGTTTTTCTTAGTGCCATAAGTCTGCGGATCTTTTGAAGAATTGATTTCCCATCAGTAAGTCCACCCAATTTTCAACGCAATGACATTAACTTCCAAACTGCCTCTCTTCGAATTCCCGTAACGCTTTTTTCTGTAATAATTTCTTAACTAAATTAATATTATTATAGTCTTTAAGGCAAAATAACCTAGAACTTCGATGAAATATTTGCACAGGAAAAGTAGAAGACATATTTCATACTCATATAAGAAAAATTACATCCTAGTGTGGAATTATTTAACCTTTGGTGTCTTTTAGGCAAATTCCAGCAATATGATTACAATTCGAAGAGTGAAAACATGCGCCATTACAAAAGCAAAACACCACCGCAATATAATCTACGAAACGTCCGCGTTCCATTGCACCTATTTTTTGGCACACGTGATTTACTTATGACCAAAGAGGTGAGTTGATAAGCGTTAACAAAATTCATACAACTCATTTTCTTTTTTTCTTTCCAAATCCCCAAGGACGTCTTGCGTCTCACCAGGAAGCTGCAGAATTCGAACTATACTTTACATGAACTACGCGGCTTAAATCACATAGACCTTTTATACTCAACAGTTGCGCCGCGACTTATTTACAAGCAGATTATTAATGATTTAAAGCACTCATATTCCTAAAAATTCACTAATGTTTGTGTAAAATGAAACAAAGAATCAGATCTTACTGCCATTGAGCTGTGGTACGTTATGTAGATTTCAATCAGCTAAAAACTTGATTTAACTGCCTAGTCGTAATTTAATTGTAATGAAATTAATTGTAATTGAGAAGAAATTATATTTACATTTTTATATAAGATTGAATATTTTTTGGGGTCCAAAAATGCATCGTAAGAAGCATTTTATGTTTTGTTGCTTCTTAATACTTCTTTATTTTCCTCCACCAGTTCTCAAAAAAGCTCATTATTTTATTATTCATAAAAAGTGTAAAAAACATCAGCGGTGTTGTTTCTTTCTTTCTCAAAAAACCCCCATTGCTGCCCAAAAAGCAATTAAACAATCAAACGACTTTAATCTGCCGCCGGAAACCGGAGTTTAAAACGGCGAAAGAAAGGGCTGCCTCCGCTGCACCCAATAAATACAGAAACATTGCGACACTGCTACTATTTGATGGCCTGTTGTTGATTCTCAGCTGCCGCAGTATTTCAGTAGTTATTTCGCGTCGAAAGAGTTGTTTGAAAACATGGAAATGCGGGCCAATAACATCGGATCTTTTTAACTCACTTTTATTTTTACATTTACTTTTACTTTTACCTTTACTTTTACCTTTACTTTTACCTTTACTTTTACCGTTACTTTTACTTTTACCTTTACTTTTACCTTTACTTTCACTTTCACTTTCACTTCTACTTTCACCTTTACTTTCACTTTTACTTTTACGTTTACTTTCACTTTTACTTTTACTTTTACGTTTACTTTTACCTTTACTTTTACTTTTACCTTTACTTTTACCTTTACCTTTACTTTTACTTTTGAAAACATGGAAATGCGGGCCAATAACATCGGATCTTTTTAACTCACTTTTATTTTTACATTTACTTTTACTTTTACCTTTACTTTTACTTTTACTTTTATCTTTACTTTTACTTTTATTTTTACTTTTAGGTTTACTTTTACTTTTACCTTTACTTTTACCTTTACCTTTACCTTTACTTTTACTTTTACCTCTACTTGTACCTTTACCTTTACCTTTACCTTTACCTTCACCTTTACCTTTACCTTTACCTTTACCTTTACCTTTACCTTTACCTTTACCTTTACCTTTACCTTTACCTTTACCTTTACCTTTACCTTTACCTTTACCTTTACCTTTACCTTTACCTTTACCTTTACCTTTACCTTTACCTTTACCTTTACCTTTACCTTTACCTTTACCTTTACCTTTACCTTTACCTTTACCTTTACCTTTACCTTTACCTTTACCTTTACCTTTACCTTTACCTTTACCTTTACCTTTACCTTTACCTTTACCTTTACCTTTACCTTTACCTTTACCTTTACCTTTACCTTTACCTTTACCTTTACCTTTACCTTTACCTTTACCTTTACCTTTACCTTTACCTTTACCTTTACCTTTACCTTTACCTTTACCTTTACTTTTACTTTTACTTAGGAGAAAAAAACATGTGATTAGAATTGTGCGGGGTTTCTTTACATGATGGGTAAAAGGGCATTCGCTTCGGCTGCTTGGTTTCACTAATTCCCCGAAAATTTGTGGCAAACAAATATCTGTGTGCCACTCAGAATAGTCTGTTTTAAGTTGCTCTAGTGGTACAGGTGCGACATCACCAGATTCTCCCAAAAAACAGGCGACCAGTTGCTTTGAGGTGATTCTTCCACGAAGAACTTTTCTGGGATTAAGCTCGTCTTGCGTTTATCCTAGATGCGTCCTCTGTTACGACCTCGTAGTTGTGCTTTGAACCACCACGGCTGATTTTTAACATTTCTGTACACCAATCGACACTAATCCTTTTTTGTAAATAGTGCTTTTTTTTGACATTCCCATGGCAGCCGGTTCCACGATAGCGGAATAACTCTGGTTTTTCCCGATTAAGGGCTGCCACCCCATTAAACTGGCCTTGTCTTTTGGACCGTACCTTAACACACATCTATCATCACAGAAGCAATCCTACGCAGCAAGTCTGTTCCAAATACTTCTCTTCAGGACTGGTATCGAGGCCAACCTTGACTCCACCCGAACTCCACCTCAGTTAGGTGTAAAAAGTGCAACAGGTAGTGCCACCTCAAGAGCCTCGTGTTGCTCCCGCCACCAGGCGGCCCCGGCCTCAACAGCTACATCCTCCAATACCCCGGCATTACAAACCGCCGCAACAAATCAAACCTTAACGACACTATGCAGCATCGTCTTATCGATGAAGGCATCCACCGCAAGGATAGCTCATTAGAATGTCAGGGAATAGCTGTCCGGTTGGACGATGCCGAGCTCGAAATATTCAACATACATTTATATAATATATACCCCCCTCAGCATACAATGGCAAAGCTACGAATGTATTTATGCCATGAAAAAACTCTTCATAAAAAAATCTGCCGTTCGGAGTCGGCTTAAAAGTGTAGGACCCTCCATTTGAAGAACAACAACAAGACGCATGCTTCAAATAGGAAGAGGAGCTCGACAAAACAAACACCCAAGGAGGGTGTAAGCGCCAATTATATGTATATATATATAAAAATATATATATGTATATATCCCCCCGTCACTTGCTGAAGTGAAAGCCGATTGGTAGTAGGTGACTACGCATCTCAATATTTGGCACATCAATTAGCAGAACAGATAGACGACTCGACATTCAGCACAGCGAACGACGACGCTCCCACCAGGTTAGTGGGAAAATACAGAATTACAGCAGGTCGCCTGACATAACAATTGCTAGCGCTGGTCTCACAGCCGCCGCGGCTCACTTCATTCCCGCTGGAAGGATACGGGGCATACGTCCCGATTTCCCAGCTGAAGCATCCGCATCTCCGCATAAAGGATTTCAATTTGGAGATTCGGGTACCCAACATAATCGAGCTAAATGGGAAGAGCATTTGAAGACCTGCAACTTCACCACTGGAGTGAGTAGGCTCTGGTTCACCGTAAGGTCCCTGTCAAACTCGGCGTGCTTCACACTGATAAGGTGGATCAACGGTTGCATTTCACAAACTACCGAAAAACAGTGCGCCACTTACTTTCACCATTGATGAGGTTCAGGGGGCCATCAACAAAATAAAAGCATCAAAAACCATTCGCCCTGACGGACTAAACATGCTAATACTGAAAAACCTAGGTCCATTGGGAGTAGGATATCTCAGAAGGATATTAAAATTGTCTATGGCCACTCTCATAATTTCTGGCAAGTGGAAATCAGGGAGAGAGACTAAAACCTAGGAAACCCGCCAACCAAGGGCGGCGGATAACTCTCCTTTCAGCAGTAGTAAATACTCTTGAAGCCCTCCTACTCCCACTCTACAGCATGACTTCCGAAGAGTCCACAGCATCACCACAACACTCACCGCCATAAACACTCAGAGAAACCGCGGGCTTAACCAAAACCGCCCCTGCGAGAGGACAGTCCTAGTAGCGCTGGACTTGAAGAAGGCTTTCAACACAGTCAGCCAATCCACGCTACTAGATGGCATTATACAGTAGACACTCCCGCCAGGGCTGAAGAGGTGGTCCGCGAACTACCTGAGCGGTCGGCACTCGTCAGTAATCTTTCAAGACCAAATCTCTAAACAGACAAGATAAAGCAAATCTTTCAAAGAAGTTAAAGTTATCGCGAAAAATTGTGACCGTTGGAAGCGTTTCGTAGAGGGCCTATCTCGCATCAGAGAAGACAGGAATTAAGAGAGAGACGAGTGAGAATACCAATAAGCATTATTAATTTTTCTTAGAGAGTTTTAAGGTTATACTACCCCGGCAAGAACTCTGCCTAGTGCATATGATTCCCGTAAGAGTAGTGCCAATTTAAGTCGGCTTTTGATGATGTGTTGTCCCACTACCAGGAAAGATAGAGGTCCTATATGTTTCGAAGCCGCAACCCCTCTGGGCACATCTTTCGCGTCTTTGCTCTTATAGCCCGGACCAACAGAAGATGAATGTGGTTGCGCTTCCCAAAAGAGTCTAGTCAATGTTTGCACTTCAAAGGATAATCAAGTCCTGAGTGCAGCCAAAAGATCTATTGGCCCTTATTATGAGCAACATTCGATCTTCGACTGTAGTCGAAAGTGCTGATGGAACGAATTTTCATTTGGTATTATGGTGCTCATTCGTTGAAGAATATGACTATTGTGAATTTCGATCGCTCGACGCATTTACAATAGATAATTTTTTCTCAGTTGGTACAGAAAATCAAAATAAAAGAACAACCGATTGTGTTGAAATTTTTTGCTAACAACATTTTTAAAAGTTTAAAAAAGTATTTTTTGTGAAAATGAGTACAACGGGGTTGTGGTTCTACGATTCATCGGACGATGAAAGATTAGTGGAACTAGCTAGAAGTAGAAAACAGTTGAGGGACGCATCCAACCCCCTAGAAATGGCTAGAAATGGCTTCCACAGTGCACCCGAGCCAAATCCATTCCAAATATTTTAAAGCTAGCCACAGTCCTGCGATTTTGTGCTCAGGGATCGTACCAATTGAGTATTGGTAATGAAGGTATGCTAGGACTTGCTCAACCCACTGTGTACGATGATGCTGAAGATATTGAAGGGGAGTCAAATAACGGAGAAGCAGAAAACATAAGAAATGAAATTCTTAGGATATTATACAAAAATCTAAAAAGTATTAAATAGAAACCTTTACGCCACAGTTTCTGTTTTATTTTTGTTATACATTTTCTTTATTCAATTATTCGTCATTCGAAAAAAATATGTATTTCAGTTCCTATACGTATTTCAGCCCATGCCTGTCAAGGGAAAATAAAAATGTATTTCTATAAACATCACAAAAAAAAAACCATTATTAACCTTAATCCGTTTTGCTGCCGTTCTAACTGGTGGTCCCAAGCAATTCAGCTCCGTTGTAAATTCCTTCCATTTTTTTGCTGCTTGAACTTTGGTGCACATCCCTTTTGCGAATTGTGGATTCTCTTTCATTAATGCAACTAGTCTTTCTAATTGCTGTTTGGTACTCACGATTTTCGACCTGCATAAAATTAACAACATTAGTATATATTTATTATTTGGTTACTCTAAAACCATAAATAATCGCAAACAACTTACATTTTAACAATTTTTCCTACAATACGCTACACAATCGAAAGCAAAATTGCATTCGACTCTAAATTCGGTATACAACGAAAATTTCGACAGCATTGCACCGCTCATAATACCAAATTGACATTCGATTTTCGATCTTCGATAACCAACGAATATCGAAGATCGAATCTAACTCATAATAGGGGCCATTATCTCAAGATTTTCGGACTACGGATCCAAGATTTTCTTGTCAGACATTTGCACTTCTTGAATACCTTGGTTGCATCCACACGTATTTTTCCATTACAACTTGAAGTCCGGACCGAATCCTAGATATTTAACCCCTCTTACTACGTCATCTTCAACTACAAAAGAAAAAGCAAGCTACTCTCATATTTGATGCCGATCACATTCACTTAGGAGGTTAGGGTTGAAGCGAAATTAAATTTTACACATTAATATACACTCATGAATGTATAAATGGTTCGTATATTTTCATTTTGTCATTTTTTAATCTTTTGTCTAAATACCTTTCTCCTGAAGTTTAAAATCGGTTAATATTGTAATGTAAACAATAATAGATACATGTAAGTATTTTTGTTTATAGGTATTTTATAATAAGTTTTTCCAAATAAATATTCAACTATTTGCTGAAATAAATTTAGATTTAATTTCTTACGATACGTATAATATAACGAATCTGTGTTTAATAAACCCTTATATTTAAGACGTGGGTAGTAGCGATTATATACTGTTTTTCTATATTAAGCAATTAGCTATTCGCTGGCAACTTTGCCCAATCAATTTGATTCATTTTATTTATAGCATATTACTGTTTGCTGCACCTGACTTCACTTTACCACAAACAAAAGCTACCTATTATAAATTTTTAATATTCTTAAAGGATAGTTAGTTGCTTTAGTGCCTTCATTATAAGAATCTGGCCTCATTAAAAACCTCAGGAATTTACAATAACTAATTTAACTCAACTCAAAACCGACCCCTGATTGTATAGCGTACAGTAACTTTTCGTGCATTTGCTCTTCTGTTTTAAACGGGGGGAGTTTCAACAGGTTCGTACAGGTACTCGCCGTCGGTAATCGCTCCATGTCGCCAGCGTTCTGTATGAAGAACGGTGGATCCAGATCCTATTGAATGTCCAAAAATATATATTTTATTTTCTGCTTTTCACATAATAATTGTTGAAATTACCTTGAAGCCTAGAAGCGGTGGTCTGGAACAACTTGTCACAAATTTAAGCAACTGTCTGCGTTGGAGATCATTGAAGTTTTCCAAAACCGACCAAAACACCATAATGGATGGATGTTCAGGACTATATTCACCTCCATATTTGCAATGTTTCTTCAAGTCATCCAGATCAATAGGTATTTCGGCGCCAGAAATAAGTATTTGTAATTCCTTGTTACTAAACATGTACAGCCACTCGACGGGTAATACGTTTGAAAGACCTCGTCTAAATGCTACACAATGCTTACGTATTTGCACGTTTAACTTATAATCAGCCATCAGTTGGAGATATTCAATGCGATTGGATGAGGTTACAGCTATGCTCTGCCCATTTGGTTTCAACTCAACCACTTGTGTATGGCCCAGAGAATTGCTAGCCACAGTAAAATCCAAATTTAGTTCACTTACATCTCCTTCGTAATCTTTCAGATATAGCAAATTTTTATACAGTTCCGGATCGAGAGAAGCTAATTGATGAATATCTACATCAGCATATTTGCCGGCGAGCTTTGTTAGGAAAAATTCTGCCAATGGTAACTCGACTAGCAAATTTTCATAAATAGCTTTGCCGAGGATACGTCCAATGAAATAGTAATGCCGTTCGAAATCAGGTTCCAAATCGGCAACGTCGGGATTGGGATACAGTTTATTATCCGTAGTGACCCTGCAGGAAAAAATAATTGTTATTCATTTATATTCATTTTGCGTCATTCAACGGTCTTTACATGAAGAAACCTCGATTGGGGTCGAATGCCGTTTTAATAAGCTCGGAAAGGAATTCACGAAATACACCGCCTCCATCGATGCCTGCCTCCTCCAACCCAAGAGATGAAACGAACTGCACACGGAACTTCAAACGCAAATCAGGTTCTGCAAAATTAATAATAATGTAGTAAACGACTCACAGGCAGAAACATTTATTATTTAATATTTATTATTTATTTATTAAATAGATTTAATTGCATCAGAAAACATTTGTACTAAATACGTACCATTCTCTGGACGCAGCCGATCATAGGCATCCTCGTAAAGATATGAACGTCTAACCTTCAGGATAATAGATGGACCCTGCAAAAACGCTTGGTAGTTGCCCTGCACACGCATCTTATCTGCGGCCACCAAGCCTTGCAATATACCCACACGTTTGCTGAAAGGCACAACGAATGGAATTTCTCGCAAAATTGTAATGGAGCGAATTTGCTTTGTGGACATTGGTGGGCCATTTTCAAAATCTTCGCGTGTAAAGTCCCGAATGGGTTGGAATGGTCGAATTCCCCGAGTACGATTACCACGAGTCAGTGGTAAATCAGTCGGTCGGTCAAGTGGTAAATCCAAACGACTTACCGTCCAATGTGTTTCGGGACAAAAACCAAGTCGGAGATCTCGGGTATGTATTTGATTCAAAACAAATACAACAACTTTCAGCAAGTTCGCCCAAATCTGCTTTTGCTGCCAAATTTTCTTGTCATCGGATTCTGAACGACCCAAAACGAATCGATAATGTTCATTGAGGTTTGAGCGCGTCTCAGGGAAAGCCAAATCAACTAATCCAAGCGAAATTTCTTTCAAGGTCTTTGACAACTGCACGATTTCGGCGATTGAGAAGGGCATAAGTCGAATATGTGTCGCAGCAACCAATGAAGAGTGGAGGGATTTCGCCAATAAAAGTTTCTCATCACAGAACTCTGCATCATGCAAAGTTGGTAATAGCCGCCCGAAAAGCATACAAAATGTAGCCAACATAGGAATCGTCTGTTCAACACCGCTTTGTTTCGCTGTGAAATTTAAAAACGATTCAAACCAATAAATATTGCTATTATTACAAAAAAATATAAAATAAATGAAAAAACTTTACTTACGGACTACACCTTTGGAAATCAGCGAGAGGGGTGCATTGAATCCTAACTGGCTGGATTGTGTCGTCAATGTGAACCAAATGGTCCGAACTATATTTGGCATGAACGCCAGTGTGTACAGCAATCTGTTTGAAGAAACGACAGCAGTAATAAAATATCACTGATAAACATACACATATTTAAAGCGATTACATTCAGTAAGAAGCATAACATACTTATATTCAAAAATTGCCTGCTTATTATAGATCATAAGATTGTGGCAAATTTCGCACAACGCGTATAACACCTTCTCGTCGGTGATGTATGTGTCATCTAGTTCGGCCAGCACACGTACACGCTGAGAATCATTTAACAAATTAATGCATTCCAAAAGCACCGCTTGTTCGCCGCTACTTAGGGATGGTGGCCCTCCATCTAAATCAGAGCTTGACTTCTGCCTTTGAACTCCTCTCGATAGCTCTTCATCTTCCTCATCGTCATCACTAGATTCTTCCGCATCGGTGCGTTGATGATGAACCTTTGAGAGTTTGAGGGTTGATTTTGGTAGTTGTAATATTTTTACGGAAATTTCCGCAATTACTTTAATATAATCGCCCACTAGATTTTGTTTATGTATCGAATCTTTAAATAGATCAAATTGTTTCCAATAAGAAGAGTACAAATACATGTATTTTAAATATATGCTTACCTAAGTGATTTCGGTCAAGAATTAAAATTGCATTAAGAAGATAGCTGCTAAACACCTCAGAATACCAAGTTTCCAACTTATCTTCTGTAAGTGCAGATTGAGTCATCGAGATCTGAGCCAACGAAGACACGCCAGTAAAAGTCGGAGTCGAACCAGAAGTTAAATCCACTTGCATTTTTTCTAACCGCCGTGAGCTGATCAAATGCTGCAAAGTCTCTATTAGCTGAGAGAATGGAAAATCCGAGCACTCAGCCAGCGAAGGTAACACATAATTTCGTATAGGGTCACTAAACGGCTTAGCTAGAATATGTTTACTGAATTCTTCATAGATACTAAACAGTTTCTCCCTGATCAGCAAAGGACGTAACATAAGTTGGAAAATAGCCTCAGCGAATGGACTTGGTGTGTGTAAAGTCTCGCCATCCAGTGGTGGACATTTTGTCTCCATTAGCTGGCGCAGACGCTCAAAGTACTTACGCTTCACCAGAAAACTGAAAACTACTTGCAAATATCCCTGCACTCGAGTCTCATCTTCCATATATTTTTCCACGACTGACGTAGCTGTGAAGACCTCCAGCATACGAAGCGGTATGGCGGGCAAAGCATGTGGCAGTGTCATTTGCGTTATACAAATGTCAAGCAGTTTTTTCAGACGGTGTAACCAGATAAATTCTGTGCTAGAGTTGCGAAGAAGACGTTCAGGCTGGCGCAATATTTGCTGGCAAACCTCAATCTAAAAATTAAATAGTAATAAAACATATATGTAGCGCATTTCTCGGACATCTGAAAAATTCCTTCAAAGTAGTAAGAAGGAAAATTTTATAATAATATAAGTATTATTACGTATCGCCCACCCTCATAAGAGGCTTAATGAAAAAATTGTCATTTCTCAGAAAAAGCAAAAATATGTTTTTAAGCTTATAGAGTAGGTATATTAGAAATATAAAACGTTGTTTATTGGGAAACAAAGGTCTTTAAAAAATCATATGAGAAGAGATTATTAACATTTTAATTACGACTCTTTTGATAAAATTTTAACCTATTTCTGACGAAATTATTTTTAGTTGCTTTGCTGATACTCAAGGTTGTAAAGTAATTGAAAAGCAAAGCTAGGTCATGGCTAAAAAATTCGATTGCTCATTGGTTAGCTTCATTAACGAAAAATTTCAGCAAATAAGCCAAGTTTAAAAAGTAGAAGGATCTGGATCTGATTGAGAAACGTGTACGTTTTTTCAGAGACCTAGTGTCAGATCGATTCGAAATAATTTAATTGAAAACGTTTTGACTATAGCACAGAGAGAGGGATTTAAAACTGAGAACGTTTTTAAAGCTGTCGAGAAATGTCCCGAAAGCCTTCAATCTATATGTCGAGTTTCATTCAGTTTACCAACAACACAAGTAAGCGCCGAACGTATTCGTCTTTAGAAATGTAACGTTGGAGATTTAAAACAGTATCTGCAAGATGATTTAGTAGTATGACATTCTATTTATTGGACAAATAATGTAATAATGGACAATAAAATCTTATCAATATATTCGTTTCCCCCTTTTGAAAAAAAGTTAAATGGCGAACTATCAGCTTCTCTAAACCCGCTTTTTTATGAGAGTGCATTTCGCTCTAATGGAACACGCCTTTAGACATATGGAGATGTAACTTCAAATATATATTTTTTTAATTTTTGCATGACCATATTTTTAACTTACCAATCGATCACCATCTTTGCTTTCCTTACTAGAATAGAAAAACAGAAGACGTCGAAGTAAATATCCCAGACATTCATTTTCGACAACACGTTCACGATGCGTGCGCAAGAAATCGTCGAAAGCTTCACGCTCCAACCTCTTTCGGTGTTGCCTATGAAGGAAAGAGCGTGTGTATGATTGCAGGACAATTGCGCCATTGTTTTGCAGACGCAGCTCATTTCTTTTCTGGCGTTCTTTTTGAGCCTTCCGTATAACTGTCTCACGGTCACAGGTCTGTGAAGCACCACCCAAACTTTGCACCGGACGCCGGCGGTAATCTCCATCGAAGCCAAACATGATATTAATTATGTAAAAAAATTGTTGTCTAAAACTATCTCTATTAAATGTTATATTTCACGGGATACTCTAGAAATTTCAAAGAAATATTCGTCACGTTTATTTTCTATTCGAGAATATCCCTATCTTCGAGCCTCCTTCGGTTTGCAATTTCATCTCCGGTTTTGAACCACTGTTAATGTATAATTTATTAATTTTTTGCTTTCACTTCTGCTTTAAAATTTTTAAGTTATCTATAAGCAGGAATGACACCAAATAATTAGTTTTTATTTTCTGATGGTTCGCGAATGTCATTAGTCATCTGTTTAGATCAGGGTTGCACTGAATAACAGAAGGGGCTAAATATTATTAACTGTGGTTGCAAGAAAAATGTATTCAAAGTCTTAAGGTACGTTCACATATACAGTGATTAGAAATAAATCCACATAAATTAATCTACCGATACATCTATAGCAGATTAGCTACAAAATTGACGACTGTCAGTACTGTTTTGGAAGGTTTTTCTTCATAAAAACTGATTTGGTGGAATATTTTAGTTTTTGGTTTGTTCACTCATTATTAACGATAAGGAAAGAAGGTTCTAGTAAGTTTGACTGCGCAATTGACATAGTAGGAGGAAATCAGTTAACAACGCTCCTGAGGTTGCAAAACATTGTGCCAAAGAGTCTATAGTGTGTCCTAAGCAGTTGCGATTATATTATATTAATAAGCAATTTTGAAAATTGGATATTACTTCCAGCACCAACCAGTATTGCTTTGCTTTTTTATATAACGATAATAAATAATAAATAATTAGCATCAGCAGAGCATTTCCTCAACGAATGCTTAATTTTGGAGAGATTAAAGAAAAAACACTCTGGCTCGGCGAACCCAGCGTCTATTCTAAAATATGTAACATCGCGTAACATTTTAAGCATATATAATTTCGTCCAAGAAAGCAATTTAAGTATATGAAATTTTGTAATAATGTATGTAACCTATAATTTTAGTTCTTATTATCTTTATATTTCACGTACTTCATATGTATCTACCACTTAACATTAATCTAAAAAGTCGATGGCCTAAGCTGCTTGTACTCTATTTCTTTAGATATTACTGTATTACTGTATTTAATACTATGTTTAATAATAATTAATAAACGTTTTATTAGGATAATATTTACAAACCTCTTTTATTTTCCATTTTATTTCCTTTCACAACTTTGCTTACATTCTTGATAACAATTATCAGTAGCACAGAAGATATAGGTTTGCAGGGAAAAAGTTATTGTTATAACCTAAGCAAATTCATTAAAACTATCGAAATGACAATATAACAAATAATCCAGACACCCACAGACGACACAGAGCTGATGGCCTCTGCAGCCAATGCTCAAACATAATTTTAGTACTGGTATTCATACCAGTCACTAAATAATAATAATAATAATAAATATAACCTAAGATTATTTTATAATTTCGAATTTTGGGATAAAAATTTTATATGGGTAAAATCGTATTGTTGCAATTCCGAAATTTCGCCAACCGAAACAAAGACATGAATTGGTATTGATAGCGACAGCAGGTAACGAGACAGAGCACGCTTTCTAAATCTATCGCTAGATGATTTAGAGCCTCCGAGGAATACGCTTCGTTGACGCACACTTGTGTTCAAATGGCGAACCACATACGGGTCGTCAGCTACTCGTACTCGTCACAGCAAGCATGCAGCATGACGCTTATCGTACAACAGAATCGTCAAATATCCTGTACGCTTGTAGTTTGTTTTTGATTTTCAGTGCTAGTATTTTGAGTTTGTTTTGTTTTTCGGCTTAAAATTTTCTACAAGCTCTTTAAAAGCATTTTTAGACCTTCTGTAAAATGTCTGAAATTTATAATCATTGTTATTATTGGTGTAAGCAAAAGTCTGTAATTTATAGTCATCCTCTTTTAATAATACGTTCACATATGCATTAATCACCTTTAAATCCACCAAATTAATCTACAGCTTTGACAGCACTGCTTTGAAAGGTTTTTCATTATAGAAATTGCGTTGGTGGAATATTTTGGAGTTTTTGTTTAATTATTATTAATAATAAACAGTTGGAGGAAATCCGTTAACGACGTTTACTTAAGTTTCAAAAATTTATGGCAGCAATACGCATTCGAAATTCAATATTACATTTTATAATAAGTAATAAGAGGGCAAAGCGGTTATGGGCACACGATTTTTTTATGAATGCATAGTTAATAATACCTAACAAACATTTTATTAGAATTATGTCTACAAACCTGTTTTCTTTGCCGACATCCATTTTATTTAGTTTTTACTTTGACGTTTCTCTTTACACGCGTAAAAATAATGATCTATTACACAGAAAACACAGGGTTGTATGTCAAAAAGTATGGTTATTATCTAGGATTATTTTATAATCTCAAATTTTGAATGGGAAATCTCGCTTTTTAATTACAGATTGGGAGTTAAGCTCGAAAAAGTAGATCTATTTATATGTGAATATATTATTAAGCTGAACGTGCACATTTAAATTAAAGTAATGGAAATAAAGTAAAGCAGTCGCCGTAATAAGCAGTCACCAAAAAAAAAAAAAAAAGTGTTTTCAAATAACGGTCGCCCCTCGCCAGGCAATGGCAAACCTCCGAGTGTATT
The DNA here is from genome assembly GCF_028408465.1 of Anastrepha ludens. Classification (NCBI taxonomy): domain Eukaryota; kingdom Metazoa; phylum Arthropoda; class Insecta; order Diptera; family Tephritidae; genus Anastrepha; species Anastrepha ludens. Next base: position 79,148,379 of record NC_071502.1, read on the forward strand.
TCAGCCATGAAAAAAGCTCCTCATAAAAAAAGGTCAGCCGTTCGGAGTCGGATTAAAACTGTATACCCACGCCACAAATAGGAGGGGGAGCTCGGTCGAACACCCAAAAAAGTTGTAAACGCCAATTATATATATATAATATCGTATTAAATCACGCTCCCAATCCGTGATCCAATTAAACTCAAAGTAAAAGTAAATAATTTAGTTATGTGTGAACCGATTATGGAGAATTTTTGCATAGACGTATCATTTTTTTGTTAACACTTTTAATTTAAATATTTAAATTCCTTAAAGTCTGATTCATCCCTTAATCTGAACACATCGGCACAAAAATTGATTTCTCAAGGCATGGTTAGTTAACTTCTGATAAAATTTACTGGAAGATGAGCTACTGATAAGCTGCCAACCAAAAATAAATGGCAGCGGATGCCACACAAAAAATTTAGTTTTGTTTGCTCTGGATTTCGCAAAGATCCATGTTTAATCAGAGGCCTTTTATTTAAGCTGTATGAAATCGTAAAATCTTTAATCTTATACGTATTCTTTTGCATCCGACCTGCATCTCAAAACCGCATTTATTTTACACTAGTGTTATCTGTTGTTTTTTTTTTTTATATCAGTTCATCAAGCCATGCCGGGCCCGGTGCAGCCACCGGTGATCGTCGTGTATCTCATCTAACCGTGGACCCAAGAAAAATGAGGTTGAAATGGGATGGGTCGAAAGGGAGAGGGGTGTTAGATGAGTGGGATTAAAGGGGTGTGCGAATAGGAGGCTAGTTCCGTATGGGGTACCTTCAGATGCCGAACATATGAGCGCCAATTTTCGTGATACAATTGTACGATTTGTAAACATTGTTGAGGTGTAAGTCTTTCCATGATGAAATGACAGTAGTCACGCGTGATTTGTCTAAAAAATACTTTTGCAAAAAGGACCTCCAATCTGATGACCCTTTATATTATTCCATTCTCAAAAACATGTTATTTAAAAATTACTACTTTCATGCATATATTTATTTGAGCTTGAGTAAAATGGGCAACACAAAGTTTCTATACATACATATTTCTTGCTTATGTACTTTCCCTCGTCAATCCGTACTTGTCAATTAAATTGTAATTAAATACTACTTATTACCAATTATAAAAAAAATCTAGTCGAATAAGAGAGGTTCACCTTGGATGAGTTTCAGCAGCGTTAGTGGGACGTTCATTGTTTGATCGTCAACCAAGACGATATCAAAAGTGTTCATGTACTGCTCCATATTTTCCTTCACCTTAAATTAAATAATAAAAGGGTACAAATAATAGCATCTTAAGTGAGCGCTCGAGTAAATGTACACTTACATGATGGAATAGAAAGCCAATTTTTATTACATGGGACGAAGCAGGAACACCATCCGCCATACCAGAATCGGCTAATGTATCACCCATAAGAATGATGTGATCGCGATTATGAACTAAATCGTAGTAGTCGCTCCCTTCCAGCATAGTTTCGTTTTTATTAAAAGTATGGATTATTGGCTCCTGGAAACCATTAAGCATGCCATCTTTAAATTGCAGAAAATTTGAAATAACCTTAACGTTAGGATACATAACTCCCGCTTGTCGAAGCACAGCAATAACACAATTTCCCAATCCGGCAGAGAATACAAGCACGGGTATGTTTAGCGTATTTAAACGGCGAAATAGTTCTTGTGTGTTATCACGAACAGAATTACTATATTTTTTAGCAATCTCATCGATTTCATTTAGATCAAAGGCAAATCCCCTGTAAATACAAAAAGTTTGATTAGAAGAATTCTTCGTTGCTTCTCAATGTGACGGTTTCAATCCTAGAATACTATTTTTTTCGGATCTCAGAAAGATCTTCACAGAATTGCCATTAAATTTGCTTCCGTAAGTAAAAACTATCTTGCAACTAAAACATTTATTTTGAAACAATAAAGTAGCTTACATTAAATTCTTGCCCGACTTAGTCCACCACTCAATCATAGCAATTGCCTTTTCATCCCGCGGTATTTGCGGATCAACCTCAATAGGACGATAGGTGTCATGTAGCTCTCGAGCTTCTTTTACAAAATTTGGTGGCAGCGATTTGCATTCCTCAAAAATTCCGAAACTACTCGGCACAGGTGCTCCATTGGTTGTTCGCTGTTTTGTAATGGTGAAGTCAAAGTCTGAAACTATTTGTAACCTTTCATGACCTCCTTCCACGAATTCGTTTAGAATTTTTTCAACACGTTGTCTATTTTTGATTTTACAATTTTCATTGTTTAAAATGGGTATATCTTCCAAGCGAAGCGGTTTTCCTGGCCTCGATACATCTGGCCGAGAACTACCATTGGCATCGTGGAACGGTTCAACATCAGCCATTTTTTCAAAAAGCCTGGTGAGGGCGCCTCGAATCCGGCGAAACAGTTTCGTAGTTTTAAAATAAATAAGCACTTAACAAAGTTCTTGCATTCAATTTTAATTCATGTGTTTACGATGTACAGATGACCAATTGTGTCCACTTTTTAAAATCGAGTTATCAAATTACAGAACTTGAGTATTAGAAATAATTTGATATCGCTGATACGCTGCAGCTTGCAAAATGCAAATTATACAATTTTTGTGCCTAGATTCGAACCGAAATAATTGAATTCTTTAAAATTTAGTTTATTAGAGGTAAAATTTTAATTTCTAAAAAAGTTAATCTATTTTTATTTTGATACCTAAAAACTATCACCTACAGCTGTTTTGTCACTACATTCAAGGCACTCCTGCAGACAGTAATGACAGTGCATTCCATACAACAAAAAAAAACGACAACATTGCATAGAGATGGGCAAGTCTGATCCATGACAGCTTCATTTGTAATTGCAATCAATTTGTATGAAGCGAATCATAATCATTGCATTTAATAGGTATGCTAATTAAATTATCATTGGATATAAGTACCGGCTTTTTTTTTATTTTCCTTTTATAAAATAACGTGTTTTTATATTCCGAATAGTAGTTAAACATATAAACGTTATTTGCGGCAGTCGCCTCGAAACAATAGAAAAACAGCGAGCAGATTTTTTTACTCGATTGTCCTTTTGCTACGGGGGTCATTTTCTCGATGATTTAAACACCTCGGACTCGCCCATCACTAACATTACGAAAAAATTCCCTCTATATTTATATGTATGTATACACCTAAAGAGGTTGGTATTTCTTTTTACGCACAGTGTGCTTATTATGTACATTAAAGCAAATATAATTTTTGCGCATCTCTATAAAAACGAGCAAGGAACTGTTTCACTTCACTCCCAGTTCAAAGTGTGAATTCTCACAATGGGCAACTAACATTAGTAACAGTTTTTGTTTTCTTTTCTCGAAGAACAAGTGTCCTCATTATATGTCGACAATACAAAGATATTGCCATAAGCCCCTGTGGAATGTATTTCATATGAGAATAGAGCAGGAAAAATTGAGATGCTCGATGGGGTTAAGATCTGGGGACTGTGGCGGTGTTTTAAGCTGTTTTGGGGCGTTGTACAAGAGCCAAAGCTTAACGATCTCAGCTTTGTGCTTGGGGTCGTTATCTTGTTGAAACCAAAATGTTCCTGATAAGCCGAGATTTTCTAATTTATCATCGAATCAATAAATTCCAACTGACCCACCCCATTTGTCGCCATGCAGCCCCAAACCGTAACCCCGCCACCTCCGTGCTTAACCCTGCCAACAAGAATTTGCTTTTCAAGAGCAGTTCCAGGTTTTCAACAAACAATTTGACGGCCTTTTATTCCGAATACAGTAGATTCTGTTTTTATGCGGTTTTGAAATAGTGCGGTTTTTTTTTTAATTAAAAAATGCATGTCGACCTATCGGGAAGTGTACATATAAACAAGATTCTAAACCAGCTAAGCAAAAACTCATTACACATTATATCAAAAATGCTAACCCTGCAAGTATGGAACCGCCTGCATCACCATCCAGATCAGACGTGTATATTTCCTCAAGTGACGGAAGTGATTTTACGCCAAATCCTAAACGAATGCGCAACATGAGGGTATTATCTGATTCTATTTCTGACGATGTAAATTTACTTTTCGATTCTGACGTTTCTTAAATAAAGATATAATTTTCAAAAATACAATTTTTTGTTTATGCGATTTTATTACATTATTTCAGATTTATGCGGTTCTTAGCACTTTTGAAACGTATCTATAGATTTACTATAGAACTGGTAGCTTTTTTAAGCTGGTTTTTTTTATGCTGTTTCTTGCGGAACATATGTACCGCATAAAAACAGAATCTACTGTATTCAAAATTTACTTTCGTCTGAAAATATAACTTTTTTCCAGAACTCGGGAGGCTTATTTATGTACTCATTATCAAACTGAATCCGTTTACGTCTGTTCACAAGAGAAATGAAAGGCTTTCTTCGGGCGACTTTTTTTAAATGTTTGATTTATGTTTTCAACTAATTTTGAGTATGTAATGCGGGGGTTAACCTTTGCCAAGTTGATTATAGAGCGCTCTTACCGGGTCGATAATTTTTTCGGAAGCCCTGACCTGGGCTTAGATGGAAAAATTCCAGTTTGCCGAATATTTGTTACAACTCGCTAAATAGAGAAATACGTTCTCCCAATAGATTTTCCAATATTTCGGAAACTTTTTCCGTCTTTCCACATTTTTATAATTATTTTTCTCTCAGAAACGCTTATTTCTTTTCCCTTTCCTTCCATGTTCTTTAATTATCTCCAGTTATAAATAAAATGTTCAACTAAGCATTGTTAACATTTAGTCGAAGTAATGCGCAATCAAAAATTAATATAAACACGGAAAAATATCTTAAAATTAACGGTATCATTAACATAAACAGGCTGAACGCAGATTTTTTGGTGCCACATTTACATGCTGCTGAAATTATTTTCCCGTTATCTAAAAAGTGAATTGAAGAATCTTGTTTCCCAAAAAAGCTCCTCATAAAAATATCTGCCGTTCGGAGTCGGCTTGAAACTGTAGGTCCCTCCATTTGTGGAACAACATCCAGACGCACACCACAAATAGGAGGAGGAGCTCGGCCAAACACCCAAAAAGTGTGTACGCGCCAATTATATATATAATATATATTATATATATTAATTGTAACATGTGGTATTTGGTTTTTCTCATGATATGCCCAAGATAAGCTGTCTTGCGACGTTTTATTGTTTGTAGAAGTTCACGTTCTCGATTAACTCGCAGAAACTCTGAGTTAAAATTTTCAAAATTCGCCTAAAAATCCACATTTCGAAGGCCTCGAGTCTGTTCATGTCAGCGACTTTCAGTGTCCAATATTCCATGCCATATAAGAGTACAGACCACACATAACACTTCACAAAACGACTTTTAAGATTCATACTGAAGTCATGGCAGATTAAGTTCTTTCTATATTCATGTTTTATTAATGTTAATTTTAAGACCGTAATTTTCGTTGTAATGAACAACCTTATTTAATAATGTTTGCAAATCGTGCAAGTTATCTGCTAAAGGCCGCCAACGGCATATATCTAATGTTATTTATAAGCATTCCATTAACTTAAATGCCTTCATGTGAATCATAAAGAGCCTCTTGGAAGATTTTCTCAGCATAGATGCTGAAAAGGATAGGTGATAATATACACCCTTGCCTTACGCCTTTAAAAATGGGTATTTCCTGTGATTTTCCATTGTCAACATTAATTACGACAATCAGGTTCCAATAAAGGTTTCTTAAACATCGTAACTCTTTTGTGCCAATATCGATGATGCTAGGATGCCAAAGAGATTGTCATGTTGCACTGTGTAACAAACAAGTAACTTAATCTATTTTTGTTTGCTTATTCACGTCTCTGGCGGTTGTACAAATAAAGAAACGGTTTTCAGAAGGCTCCACCTTCCGTATTCTGTACGACTTGAGGTATAATCAAAAATATTCGCTATGTTGTCAGGGTTCGAGAATATACAAACAAAGGGAAGTATACTCGTATTTGAAGTATATTTCTGTTGCATTCGCCAAAAACGGTACGACAAGTGGTGCCATCAGAAGATCTGCTCCGGCCAGAGCAGTCCACGCCGTATGTGGCCACATGTTGCTCACGCCATTTGGCTCCGTCAGCTCCATCTCAATAAATGTATTGGCGCAACCAACCAGCACCACAAACCGAGCCTCCACGGTTCCAAGGAGCTCCTCGCAACAGCAACAGCGGAATGCACAGCAGGACCAAAGTAGACAACCCCACGTATCCCTCACACCCCGAATAGCAACCGCCATCCCGAGGAGCTTTTAATTCCGTCAATACAACTGTAACGGACTTATAAGAAAGATTGACGATATAGTCGACTTCATAAACCGACATAGAATCCCAATATGTAATACATATATATATACTCCCCGTAACTTGCTGCGTGTCTGGATATCACCCTGAAACTGGTAGAGCTCATCTGTGGTGAAAACCGAGTTATATAGTAGGTGACTTTAATGGGCACCACAATTTTTGGCACTAAAACCTACCAAACGATCATAGGGGACAGCTTTTTGTAGAGTAGATAGATGATTCGACATTCTACACAGTAAACGACAACGCATCCACCAGGATTAAAACAGCGAGAGTGGCCTCAGATAACTCTCCTTTCCCCAGTAGTGAAGACTCTTGAGGCCCTCCTACACCCACTCTACACGAAACATCTGACCCCCATCAGAAGATACGAGGTGCCAGATCTGAAAATTACGATAGTTAATAAGCACATGTATATTAACAGAGGTGCGCATGCATGGGGTATTCAGTTGTAAGTTGAGCTTGTAAGTGAATAAACGAAAAGTAATAGTGATTCAGTCTTGAGGTGAACGTAAAGTAAAACAAGTTGCGTTGCCATTAAATTGAGATTTTTATTTGACAATTCGGTGATCGAACTCAGAGGAATTATTATCAGAGATTTGTTTGAATTTTAGAAAATTCATAACAATATGAACCGAGTTCAATTTTTTTCCTAAATCCTTAGCTCTAGCCATGATTTTCCAGCATTCTCTGGGGATTCTAGTGAATAACGACCGATTTCCCGGGGAGTAAAATACCCGATTCAGTACGATTGTGGCGACTGATTCGTTGTTACCGTGTGTATAACGGGTAGTTACTTATATTGCGTAGCTTGTTTCTAAGGCTATCGTTAGCTAGCCATATCTCGCAATCATATAAAAGAACTGTGAAGATATTGGATTAGAATATGTTCACTGGTAGAGTTTCATATTTTGTGTAAACTAGCGAAAGAGCACGAGCTTAGATCACTTTTCTTTGGTACTTTTATTATTACGGTATGCCTTCTAGCCAATCCTTAAATAGCTTGGCAGTGGTTTCCGGGGAAGCTTTTAGGCGTCTTACTGCTTTTAAGGGCCTTGACGGCCCTTGCGATTTCGTCTAGTGATGGCGGTTAAATACTAATTCTTTATTCGTTATTACTTGGTTTGTTCTTATCGTTTTCTGGTGGTACATTTGGGAAACACAATAGCTCACAGAAGTGTTCGCACCAGTGCGAAGTTTTGTTCCAAACTTTGTCTACAAACCTCTTTTCTTTACCGGCATCCATAATTTTTAGTAGGCCTCTTCTTTTCGCCAAGCATTAGCAAGTGGCGAATAGGTGAAGCAACTGGTATAATCTAACATATATTGGCAGCATTGGAGTAGAGCTGTCTAAAAATACATGTGTTTATAAAATATTGTGTTATACCAGTTTTATGAGGTATAACCATACTCGCTAGCGGCGAATTTTGCTCGATAACTTTGTTGTTGCTTTCGCATGCAAATTTTTCGTCAAGTTAGTCGAGCAGAGAAGTGGCAAATAGAAGAGGCCTGTAGGGGACAGATTGAAAACTAGCCATATTCTTTCGTGTGAGGGCTCGCCCAAGAACTCGGCAGCGCTGATGAACAGCTGAGGCCCTCCTACACTGACTGATGAACCGCTGGTAGATGAAATGGCGGGTTGCCAGGAACAACGCGTAAAAAATAACTAATTATCTCAGTTTTGTCGTAAAAAAGCCGCTGCCGCATACCGTTACATCAGGAAATCAGCTTATTCTTTTAAAATCGCTACATCAAAAAAGTGACAGGGTCGCAATTTTGTTGTAATTATTGAGTGCCGTTCATAGCACTAAAAATGATTAGTTGGGGACACAGCCCTTGGTCTCAATCCAATACTTAGATCCGGTGTACTATGAGTATGAATAGCAGATAGAAACGAGTTTTGCTACGTTTAATTTTGTTTAAGTTAAATATTTATTATATTTTACAGACCATTTTAATAACCCACATATCGCTTCTGTTTTGTGCATTTACACCCATTTACGTGAACTCGTATTGAAATAAGCAAACTAATATCTTAACCATCTCATAAAGCAGTTCATATATGTCTCCCTTACGAGCAATATATTAAAAAAGAATAACAATGGAAAAATTAAACCTTAAAAATAATTATTTTAACAAATCGTATGTGACTACTTTAACAGTATAAGGCGACTACAATTATTTCAGAAAAACCAAGCAAAACCTAAGTTTAATACTATCATAAATTTAAGTAAATTCAAAATAATAATTATTATAATTTAATGGTGAGATTCGATTGTGTGGAAAGTAGAAATAGAAACAAATATAAACATATAATATTATGCATATTTATTTAACTATTTTAATATAAGACGAGACCCTTATCTTTAATCTTCGATTAAAATTGGTTCGCTACATTTAGTATCCGGCGTAGAAGCTGCAGCATTCGCCACATCCTTTAAAAATTTACAGACAGGGCGGGGCGATGTGACTTTTGGCGCAGGTGCACCGCTTTCTGCCACTTTTACGCGTCGCACAAGAACTTTCTCAGTCTAAAACGTCGATTATAAAACAATTGCCAGTAGATTATATCATTATAAATGAGTTGCTAATCGCTATACTTACAGTTCTTCCATCCTTATTAGTTGTTAACATCTTAATTGGTAGATTTAATTGATCTGATGGCACAAACTTCCACTTAATCGGAAGTTTTGATTTCATGGCGGGACTCTGCCACAGGAGATGCCTTCAAAAATTGAAATACAATTTTTTTATTAGACATTAATATGAATGCAGTAGTTTTTTTTTACAATGGCCAAAAAGAATATAACGACTTTACTCACTGATTAAGATATGTGTCTACGCTTTCCAAATCTGGACGATGCACCACGCTTCTTAGGCCTGGTACCTTGATGATAAAAGCATTTTTTACGCGTTTTGCCCAAAATCTTGGAGAACTGTCGGCGGAACCAGAACAAAAAATACCATACTGCTCTTCAGGTTTAGATTCTCCCGATTTAAATGTGGTATTGCTATTATTAGGTGCTGTAGACTTTGATGGCTCAGCTTTTGCTTTACAAGATACCCTAGATGTACTTGCAGCCACATTAGATTTTTGCGGAACAGTGTATTGAGTTGGTCCCGTTCTTGCCGTAATTATGCCACCTACTTTCTTACTGACCATACTCGGGCCCAAAAGTGCAGAATCGCTGCGACGTTGCGTTGTGGGGCTTCCAGTGCCCATACGTTGTGGTAATGAAACTGCTGGTCGAACGTTTATTAACGGCTTAGGTGCAGGACTACTGATATTTGTCATTGGTGACATCGTTGTTTTGGTTGCAGAGATACGAGATGAAGCCGGTAACGATAGACGAGAACCGGAAGATTGCGTCGTAGGTAGCTTCAAAGGCTGGGACGGCATTTTAAACTGTTGAATGCAAGATTTTTTCAACGTATTAACCTTCGAAATCATTATTTTTGATGTTTTCGATATAGCTGATGAATTTGTGGCAGCTGCATTAGTTTTGGTTATCTTCGCCGATGATCCATACGGAAGCGAAGTAGATTTCGCAATAATTTGTTTGAACGTGTTTTGTCCCACTTTAGTTGGCAAATTACGAAGCGGTAGAGCCATAACTTGAGATTTTGCTGCTACTGTATCTGTTTTTGAAGAAGACGAAATTTGGCTCGTTGTTACAGGTTGTGCTAATGTCATTGGCACAGTTTTTGTGTTCGCCTCTATTGTCGTGGTAGTAAGTGTGCTTGCCGTTGCCGTTGCCGTTGCTGTAGCTGCTGTTATTGAAATTACAGTAGTAGATGTATTAAGCATACTTTTTGTAGGGTAAGAATTTAAAACATTTCCCACGCTAACTTTTGGGGCTAAAGATCGTGAATCATTCGCTTCAGGCGAAGTTTGCGACGCATGCTGTTTAAAAACAATCGATGCAGCTGGCTCAAATTCATCTTCTTCAAGACTCGTCGGGATTTCCAGCGGATTGTCAGGTAATAAATTCCGAACGGTCGATTCGTGTTTTTCAACCATTTTCGTAATTGTTGTAGAACCAATAGTTGATGTTTTAGAATGTTCATCCAATAGAAACCGTTTCCAATCGGCTGAGGAATTATTGGGTGCATTTGAATCACTTGCCGATAATTGCTGCCGCTCTCTAACAATGGAGACTGTTGTTGTTGTTTCGAAATTTGCAGCGACTTCTGTTGTCGATTGACTTCTCGACGTGCTTAGCAACAATTCGTTCTTGTCTAATGCTTCGTTCTGAAGCTCAGCTATTGGCGATGAGAAAATATTGGAATTTATATTGCTCACTGTTGTCAATACAGGTGTGGAAACTGCATCACCAATAACAGAATTTACGGTAGTAGTAACACGGACATCCGGTGTAAGAAACCTGCTATTGGTAAGGGGTTTCGAAAGAATCGGGGCGGGGCAAATGTGTGATGTTGGCTGTGTAATGGATGCTACTTGTTTATCCAAAAGCTGTGCACCACTGCCGGCTGTTGGGGCTGTTGAACCAAGATTGGAAATGAAGATTGTAGTGGCGTACGGCGCTTCCTGTGGCGCCGGTGTTACGCCTGTGATAACAGCGTTAGGTGGAAGGCCACACAAAATAGGCGTAGGTTGATTGTCAACTAGTGACGTTATTTGTTGGCCAGGGGGTGCGTTAGATAACGGTGCTATTTGAGTATTTAGTGGCAATTTTATCGGCATTTGCGTGCTTGTTAGCAAATTTCCATCAGTAGTATTTGGTAGCTTTTGTAACTGGGAGGTGAGCACCTCTGCTGTAGTTCCCACATTTGTTATTTGCAAGCGATTGGAATTAGAACTTTTTTGTATAGTAAAATTAGTAAGTTGGCGCGACAATGCCGCCTGATTAGGTTTTGATTGTAGTTCCGCAAGGGGCTTCACTGTAATACTTGGTTGTGACAGTGGTACAAGTGGGGAAAACGGCAACTGGGGCTCAACAGTATCTACAATCATGCAATCGTCATCATCAGATTCATAGGCATTGTTTTGTTGTGTTGCTTTGATCTGCTTCAATTCGCCAAATAACTGCTTCTCACCATGCAAGGCCTCTTCAGTACTATCAGTCAATTGCAAATCGAGCTTAAAATTTATTTAAAATACATGAATGAGGTTTCGAACAAGTTTTCTCGGTAAAGAAAAGAAGAATACTCAACGAAATTTATATGGCTGTAATAATTAAAAACGTTTAAAAATATTTACCTGTCCATTCTTTCGTACCATCCAAAAACCTGTTGTACTCTCGCCTGAATCCCCTCGTATATTGTGCATTTGCTGATATGATTCCCGCAGCATCATCCTGCCGTCGACGCTTTGTAATAAAATCAGCAATGGCGGAGGCATATTCAGTTTTAACGGACCAAAGTAGATTTTACGTTGAGAAGACGGTGTTACGAACGCATCGAAAGCGGCATTTAGGAAAAATTGCAATTTGACAATTTTTTGCTTTTGCCTACTGAATGCCATGACTTTCTGTATACGATCGAGCGACAGTAGTTCTCGAAAGTCTGGGACATATATATGTGAAAAATCTTTGTAGAGCTCAAGTACAAGCCAACGATGTGGACCCGTTGTGACGTCCAATCCATGCAGATCATCAACATCAGCGGAAGTAACTTTGCGAAGTGCAATGTTCGTCTTCATGTCCGAATACTCGCTATTGTTAATCAACTCCTGCAACATTGACAATCCGGTGTGCGCTTTTGATTTATCCTTTGCAACCAATGCACTATTAGTCGATGTGCTAGATGTTACTGGACAACGGACTATCGCTGGTTGATGTTTGTTTTCCAGTGTCCTTTTCCTCCCAGTTGTAACTTGTTTTGTCTTTTGCATGTCGCGAGTATTCGTATTGCTATTCTTACTGTTGCTCGCAGATATAGTTTTTTGTTCACGATGTACCGGTGGTGAGAGCTGCTGCCTCAAAAGGGAATGTTGCTCTGGACTAGCGCTTTGAGTTGAAATTGTTGTGCTCTTTTTATCCTCCTCCGATGTATCTGGATGTTGTTCCTTTTGTTTCTGAGTAACTTTTTTATTAAGTTCTCGGATGTGCTGTTTGGCTAGTAAAGTAGATAGGACATTAATTTTACGCGTAAGTAACGGGTGAGACTTTGGCGTTGGCTTTGCACAAGCACTAGACTTATCTGCGCGTAAGAAACCCTTAACAAGCCAATACTTCAAGCGACCCTGCATCACAATAGCCAGATCGCAAGTTTGAGGGCTGCGGCAGCGTTGCAGCAGCATGCGACCTAGTAGCGGTAGCTGCTTCATTGGTAGGGCTGCGATATTTACCACACCTACAGCGTCCAACACCATAGGCATCATATTACTAATGGTGGCTGCAAAGAAAGTTTGTTCATCCCGAAGTTTAACTTCCCATATGAAAACAAATCCTTCAATAAAGGCATCCAAAAAGTTGGACCATTTAATGATGCACAATATTTCATCATTCGGAGCAGGAATCACTTTACTCTCACGTTTCAAAGCTAAGCCAATATCCTGCATCTTTTTGTTCACTAAGCTGTTCATGCTACGCACCACATCTTTGAAGAAATCTATTCGAGAATGTGAAAAGGAAGACGTTGGTTGCATATTTAGAGATAGTGCGGCTGAGCATTCAGAGGCCGCAGAACTGAAGTCTGTAATACCCTCGCCTTCACCTTTATGACCGGAAACAGTTAATGATGACGGCTCTGCATCGATGAGTGTAAGCTCATTGTCATTATTCGAATTTTCAATGTCCGATAATTTCTTGACTTGCTTTATACTATTAACGGCTGGCTCAAGAGTCTCCACCTTGGTGGACTTGGCAGAGGTTGCGGCGTCTGCCATATCATTACTATATTCTTCCAGAATAGTGCTTTTGACGAATTCGGGGGTATTATGTACAATGCTATTGCCATCTGGCAGATTTCGTTGCTGCCGGTGGCTTCTTTTACGCAATCGTCTATCAGATGCTGGTTTGCTTGAGGATGTTGACAGTATCGACGAAAGGGATGACTGACATGAATCTTCATCAGTTAATTCTAAAATTCTCCTATCTTCGTCATTCAAGGGCTTCTTCGCCACCGGTTCTGTGATAGATTCTAAAAGCGGTAGAAAATATTTGTAATCAAAAGCGTAATGTTAAGCAATTTCAATACGAATTAATAAAAGTAAAATAATTCATTTCTTCACTAAAAAATATAACCACACATTTGCTGGTTTATATGTAGTTGTTACTCCCTAATAATATTTTAACAAAAATCACTGATAATTAATAATTGTACTCAATACAATTGTCAGTGAATAATTTTACTCACTGACGCGGATTTATATTCGACCAGAAACTGTTACTTTTATAGTATTCACCAAAATTTTCTGGCCACATTACGAAATGAGTGCAAAATTCTTTACTTACCTCCAAACTTTTTTGTTACCGGTACATAATAGGAAAGGTTTTAAATATTACCTTGAATTGGCTCATCTTCTTTTTCTGAATTTTCCCCTTCTGTTAGTTTTCGTTTTTTACTGAGTAACAATGAGTCCTGTGCTGCTTCCTTGCGTTGCTTCTCCACTTCGTGTTTGTGATAATAAACTGAGCGCAAAATGTGTTCGTTCAACAACAACATAGATTGTTTGTTTTCGTGCTTCGCTATGAAATCTTGAACTTCCGCACGCCGTTTACGGTTCATACGTAAATATGTTTTTCGAGGCACTACAACTACTCGACGGCATCCGTCCGATGCAGTGTTGAAATATTTATTAATGAAAGTCATCTCACTTGGACGACCTCGCCTTTCTGGACGTTTTGTTAGCATCTTCGGTCTCTTTGCTCGGCAGCTTTCAACATCAAAGTCCGAGCCTAGTGGATCCTCCAACGGTTCATCTCTCTTGTCACTTCCACTCTCTTCGTCATCTGTGCTAATATATTTTAAACTACTGCCTTGAGACTTTAGATCAGCATTTCTTCTATTTTCGGTTCTTTTTCTAATATTTTCATTTTCTTCTCGGATCTCTTCTTCCTCCTCTTCTTCGTCTTCCTCTGGCTCTTCTTCCAATTTCTCAAACGAGTAACGTGCCTTTGTTGATGTAACTACGTATTCATCATCTGCAAGTGCACTTTGCTTCTTTCCTAAATTGGTTTGGTCGCTACAAGCAATTGCGTGGTTGCCAGTATCCTTTTCGATGACGAGCGGTTTTCCTTCTGTAGCGCGACCACCACAATAGCATTTGTATAACTCATGAACCATACACCATACAGCCATATTTTGTGCACCTTCAAAGCGAACCAATGGAATGGTACAATGCTTGAGTTTTTCCAATACTTTGTCTTTGACGTATATAGGTTCGCGTAGCTCAGTAGATGTCTCTGAGAAACCAGAATTTAAGGATGATTCCGTTGCCGCCTCAATTGACACTACTGCAGCATTTTGGGTTTTCTTTGGTGGGGTATTCGCTGTAGATCGTCCTATATAGTCGTCGTCGGTATCGGCAAAGTCTTCGTATCGTTTTGGAGCTTTCGTACATCGACGCTTTTTGTCATATTGTGATTCATTGATGAGCAGAGTTTCGTTTTCAGTTAAAACAATTGTAGATGTAAATTCTTTCTCCATACGAGCCAGCCGTGCAGTAGCTTGTCTACGTAGCATAAATGCGTCTTCGGTTGTGATTGAACGTCCCTAATGTGTTACATAAAAATATTTATTTAATTTAAGACCGGATGCAAGATCTCCTTTCACTAAATAAAACTTACGTCTGTTTCCAGGCGCATTATACGAGACTGGTTAGATGATTTGCAAGCACATTCTATGACGCATCTAGATTTACCGCAATGTTGGCGTAGAGGATAGTCATCTGCAAGACTTTTACAGACACAACCAAGCGCACAGTATTCTTTTGTACAAGGCTTCACTCCTAAAACAAAAAATATTAAAAACATAAATTAAAAATCAAAGGACGATATACTTCATGCTGAATGGAGTTACCTTTTTCCGCTTTTACAGCTGCATCAATTATTGTTGCGTTTAGACGACGTAGTTCAAGTCTGAAAAAAATTTATATAATTAAGTTTTTGGAATAAGATAAACTAAAAAATATTTTAATATTATCCCAAACATATCACAATCTTCAAATTTAGAAACCATTCTTATTGAAAATACTCAACGATTTCTAATTCATTACTAGTGTTGATAAACGCATTAGCAAAAAGAAATATTTGACAAATTTTCGAAATAGTAAAACTGCAATGGTAGTTAAAATGTTATTTAAAGAACTGCTATTATTTCGCTCGAAACTGTATATGCATATATGTATGTAGTATAAGTGAAGCTTTGCCCTTGTTAATTATTTAATATTCGTATTCATATTTTTACTTACAGAAGTCGATTCTGCTTCTTGTTCGCAACAGCTTGGTTACCCATCTTTGAGTCATCCAGCGCTGGTCTATTGTTGCAAATTTTATCGTCTTTAGCATTCAATATTTCAGATACCTTTTCATGTTTAATATCGGCAACATCATTCCCGACTGGCAATTCGTCTGGATCTGACTTTATGAACGAGTTCTCACTGCAGCTTATGGCAACACTATTAATCATTTCACTAAGCACATCTGCACACTCCACTAATACATCATCGCTTTCATCAATGTTTGCACGAAAGGAAAAATCTTCTACAGGTGATGTTGCAGTCTCGAATGTCTCGTCTAGTTTCTCTGAACGATCAACTACACGACGCACCAAAATGTGGCTCCGATCATTTTGATATGGAATGGGGAACGAAAATGATTCAGATGACTCGCTGGACAACTTTACTTTATCATTTGTTTGATCCGGTGTATTTTCTTTTTTCTTACACTCTGTAGATTGCTGCAATGTAGACACACTGAACTCGGCCCACTCACGCGTTATGTCGCAGTGTGGAAGTATGTACTCAAGGTACCTTTTAGCCACTTCATGCAGCGGCTTTCCGAGGGCTGGAAAAACTTCCAACTCCACAATTGGCATGCGTACCACGGCCATACTTCCGCCAGCTAGCAGCAGTGGCGCTGTCTCATCGTCCAAAGGTTTTTGGAAAGGCTTATGTGATAGTGGGCAAGGTTTGAAAACGCTTGGTAATGGTGACTTATTCAACTTCTTTTTATCTGGTTCAGTTTTAACTGGTTTCAAATCGCGCCATACTAAAGCATCACTACAATTATCGGTATTGCATTTACTCGTTAAGAGATTGCTCGGCACACGACTATAATATGATTGCTTGTTGCGTTCTTCGTTGTTGCCACGCACTCCTGGAAGTCGCACACATAGACGCTCCTGCCCATCCCTCACATCTAAGGTTTGGTAATAATAATGGTTGAATTCCGTGGTAACGAATGAAGCCGCTTGCCAGCCTTGCCGTGTAAACGGCATTTGTGAATTTGGCGCCTGTAACAACTGCTGCGACACGCTTTTTGATTTATGGTGTCGCATTTTCCTTTGTAGCTCCCTGCAAATGGCCGCTTCGTTATTGATAATTGCCAATTTATGATTTCGGTTGAATTTCTGAAGATACTGGCGTCTCTCTGCTACTGTTCGTAGCTTCTGCAAACTTTCGGGAACCAAAGGCATCTCCATACGCGGTGGCACGCACTCGGGAGTGACCAATCCATCCAAAGTAGCCTGCCGATGCTTGCGCCCAGCGGCACCTTCAACGTTGTCAGCTATACACCCACTACTTTCTAGCAAGTTTTCACGCATAAACTCATTTAGCGATTCGCTAACAAAGGCGACGTTTGCGTTGCCCTTGGATTGAGCCGAAAATGGCACAAGGGGAGTAAGCATCATACCGGGCAAACGCTCTGTCTCATCGAAACCAAAAAACTCTTCGCCTGAGTCTGTAAAATGTTCGTTGTTATCATGCGTTTTATCAAAACTTTTTTCCGGGGTCCTGTCACCCCCAGATAAGGGTTGAATAGCATTTGTGTTGGCGGGAACCTCAGTTAAGATATTTTTTCCGCGAACTTTATTCATAAGCATATCCAAAAAATTACTATTCCCACTTAGTGATTTTGATGTTGTCGTAGGTGCACTTGGCTGCAATTTTTCTAAATGGGGCATCATTATTGGGCAATCAGATGAAGGCAGTTCCACAGTCTCACCATCAGCATCAATATTCCTATCTGTCTTATAGCTATGCTTTGGTTGCTTTAATCGAGTTTCGACCCTTCCTATAATTTGTTTTTCTGGTGTCCTTTCCAATGTGCTTTGGACAACGCTATCAGCCTTATTTAATACTTCTGTTGCGACATGACTACATTCACTGGAGTCCGTCATATCTTTTTTATTGCATTCAGCAACACAAGCTGATGTATATGATGCCGCGCAGTTAGAAGTTTTATCTGATGAATCACACCTCGATCTATCTGTCTCGGTGATCTCATTTTCAGCAGATTTTGATTCACTTTCTATGAGTGGCACTGTCCGTTTTCCGCTGCGTAGTAGTTCCAGTTGCTCTTTCAATTGCTTGCTTACTTCTTCTGGAGCCATGTTTCCACCTCTAGAAGTGCCTTCAGTTGCTTTATCTATTATGTCTATATTATCCGCACACGATGTGATTTCAATATGTTCCTTAACACCATATTTTCTACGCAAGTAGCAAACCATCTGTCGGGACCATTGCTGTACATTTCGCCTCCGAGTTTTTATTACCTTGCGCTCCGCTTGATCAAATAACACTCGCCTCAAATGGTAATAGTTCAATATGACGCGTTGTTTGCTGCCTTTTCGAATAGCAATGCGTTTTATAACCAATCGAGGACTCAAGGCATACCAAAGGAATTTTTCAATATTGGCCAAATTTGACTTTAAAAAGCCGATAGACACATTGTATTTGCGCTGAATGAGTGGAATTATCTTCAACTGATGCTTTGTCAACTTCATTACGAAGCCGTATGCAACAATTAACTGGAATAAAATAAAAAAACATATATAATTAGAGAAATATTTGCAATTTGTGGAGATTGTGACAAATAAGCTTTCAAGTTACAAATAAGAATCATTTTTCCATCTATCCCGATTCAATAACCAAAGTTTAAGTTAAACATCTGAGCAAAATTTTAGTTAAAAACAATTTAAGAGTATTGAGAGTTGGGTTTTATTAACTGTCAAAAGATTTAAAATAGCAAAATCAAAAGGTAATTAAATTTAAATACAGCTCAGATTCCCAACATCAGAGAGGAAGAGCAGGTGAGGAAGAGGAATTTACTTCAGAATTTTCAGTTGGCGGGGCCATAGCCATAACGCCATAGCCATAGCCGTAACCATAACCATGATTCAATTATTAAAGATTTGCTCACTTGTGACATTAGAATTCTGACACTCCTTTTCAAAATGTCGCGTTTAAGAAGGGTGAAAAAGTGGAAAAACTAAATACATTTTTGGTAAAAATGTAGCAAAAACTTTTTTTTTTACATAACATCGCGAAGTTGAGAAATTCCTTCATAGAAGAAGCGGATTCATCATAAATTTGGTTGACTAAAAGCATAATCACGCCTCACTTTGGAGTTTTCACCCCCAAGCAGCTTTCACATACATACGGCTATAGATGCACACGACTACGGTTATGGCCATGATGAGGCACCTAAAATCGATTACAGTGATGCCCACATCTTTGATCAGAACAGCTGATTGATATGGTTACAGTTATGGCACCACTAATTTCAGCTTAAATCACCTTTGCTTCATGCGCTTTAAAAACTCAGGTAACGCATTGTTATATTTGGAAGAATTTTGTCGGTTTCTTAATTTCAGGCTTCGTTCTGTTTTTATTTAATATTATGACAGGGTTCAAAGCTATCACTTGACTACAGAATCTTTTAAGTAAAACAAAGCGAAAGGTTTGTTTGTGTAAAAGTCCAGTAAGAATTAGTCAAGAACGAAGAACGAAGAAATACACTCAGAGGTTTGCCATTGCTTGCCGAGGGGCGACCGCTACTAGAAAAAACGTTTAACTAATTTAATTTAATTTTAGTATTTCACCGAGATTTAAGCCTACGTTCTCTCTGAATTCCGAATGGTATTCACCCACCAACCCATTCGTCTACGGCGGCCGCCGCAGTCACACATAGGTTAATTTGGTAGAGAAACCAAAACAAACTTTTTAAAAAGCAAAATATTAGTGAAAATAAGTTTACTTAAAAGCAAGGTGTGTCTATAGAAGCTGATATCAGTAGATCAGCTGAATAATCCACCTTGGGCACTTGTGTCAAAAATGTGTGCTTTGTCTACATATTTCGTTGCTTACATTATACAAATTGAAGGGGAAATTCTTATTCGAAGTGGAAATATTATAATAGCGTTCCGGCGATTTTAATCAAATCTAATAGTGGAAATATTGAAATAATGAATGTGTGTTGTGACCACCCCAAAGCGAAGTGCGAATAATGATCGACAATATTTCATTTCATTTGGTTACAGAACCCTTTCAATCGAGTATTCGAACTAAAATGGAATGGAACACGTCAGTTGACTACCATGATTGTCGATCAATTCGACTCATTTTTTTCTGTTCGTTGTTTGAGAATTTTTTTGTTACCCACTTTCTGCGTTATATTAAAAAATCGCGATATGTCATGTATTTAATTATAACTTATGTTTTTCGAGTTCATTACTTTATTATTATTTAATTACTTTTGCATTTCAGTTTTAAATAATTTCATTTTCATATACATTTTTTAATTTTTTGCTTATTTATGTACATATTTCATACGGATTGTGCTTATTTTTAGTATATGTAGGTGTATAAGGCTATTGGGCAACCGCACACTAATTACTAACCTCAATGGTGGTGTAGAAACTAAAAACTCCCAATTGTTGTTTAAAAAATACCCAATTCATGTTTCTACCGGTGTGGCAATATTGGCAAATGTTATACAAAATGCACATTTTTCAGCGCTCTCACGAGAAAAAGAGTTTCCCATCTAGTCATCTATGATTTCAATAGAGAACTTGATCGAGAATAGCTACGAAAACGGGCTACAGATATGATATATCGTAAGCAGATTTGGAATTTAGATCTAGAGATAGTCCATATTTACAATGTTTTGATTTGCTGTTGTGGTTGTTGTACCAGTTTACTAAACCCTGCCAGTGCGGTGTAGTCGCCCAACCATCTTCATTTAACCGGAGGACCAGAAAACGTGCTGTTTCGACATGTTGGGTCCAGAGGGAAAGGGATGTTAGGTGAGTAGGATTAATGGGACATGTTAGTATGTGTTTAGAGTCATGCAACACGCCTTCATATGCTTAAAAAAAATAATAATAATTCGCGCGTACACTTTTGTTAGGTGTTTGGCAGAGCTTCTCCTCCTATTTGTTGCGTACGTCTTGATGTTGTTCCATTTATGGAGAGACCTACAGTTTCAAACCGACTCCAAACGGCAAATGGTTTTTTATGAGGAGCTTTTTCATGGCAAAAATTCACTCGGAGATAGAATGCTCTCTATTTTGTATGATATACATGATATGTAGGTATTACATCGGAGGAATATTATTCAAAATATTTAAAGTAAATTATGTGACGGCATGATTCTCTCACGGCTCTCGATTGACGTAAACCACATAACTTAGGAAACTGAAATCTTCAGCTCTTTATGTTTTCTAAGTTTAGTGCAGTTTAGACTAACCAGAAACACCTATTGCTGGTGTGAGAAGTTGTATTTAAGCAATGTAAAATTATGTCTAAGTCTTGGCTAACAGAGATTTTAGACAATGAGAAATATCGCTGGTGCAATCGTGACGACTTCCTGAGTAACAACCTCTAAAATTCTTTGAAAACTAAGTAAAGTCAAAGAATAGACAAACAGAGCTCTTGCACTCTCTAGCGACGAATCTTTCTCGATAACTTTGTTGTTACTTTCATATTCAAATTTTTCGTCGAGTGAGCGAGCATAGAAGTAGCGAATAGAAGAGACCTATTATTTTCTTAGTAGATTCGATTATTTTTAGCAGAACACTTTGATCCTGTAAACAAAAATAGTTATTTGAATGTGCAATATGGGAAAACAACAACAAAACCCAAATTGCGTCATATTTTGCGTTGTCTCAAAATTGGCATCAATAAGAAATATTTTCTGCAATAATGCTGAGTGTAAATATTATGCAATTATAATTACCATAAAGGTAAATCAGCGAAATAAATGTCTTAAATATTTTCTACTAATGCAAGAACAATGTACATTATAAATCGCGTAGAAAACGAAAATCAGTTATAGTTAAAACACTTCAGTGGTAGACAACAGTGTTCACACCAAGAATGGAAAGGTCAACAATGAAGTCTTAAGAATGTTAGCCGCAGCCGTATCCATGTGGCTGTCAGGTCAGAATGGAACAAGGCGAATTCATTCTTTGTTTTCTGATTTGCCAATATTTTGCTTGGAAAATCAAACGTACAAAACATTGTTGTTGGTCTAGCGCCACCACCTTTAAGGGGTTACATGGGTTTCGTCGGGTAAAAAAAGGCCTATTTTCAATTTTTTTTTTTTCTATGTAAAATTTATTTATTTAATTCAGACTTTTTTCTGTCTTATAGATACATATTTGAAGTATAATTTCTGAAATTAAAAAAAAAAAATTAAAACTCCTCCATTGTGACGTCATTTCTGGTGACCCCTCGAAAAAAAGGTGCGTCCGCGTTGTCAGCATAACTCCTGACAGGATCATCAAAAATGAAAAAATTGGATTTTTGGCAGACCTTTTTTCCAAAAAAATTAAAATTTCGGTCAAATTTGCTTGACATTTTGTTTTTTTTAAAATAGTTGTAATTGAAAAAAAAGTCCTTCGTTCAAGCACGAGAAAATTGTATTTCGAACACCTGTGTAAAATTTCATCAAGATCGGTTGAGTAGTTTTCGAGAACATTTGACAACCGACTTTGAAAACACGGCTCCTAGAAAAACGTGTTTAAAGTTTTGAGTAACAATAAAAGTGGCTTGGAGCGCACACATTCCAAAGGCTGTATCTCCGAATTTATTATTCGGATCGACTTGAAAATTTAGGATAATATTCCTGAGATATTGTAGAAATTAATAAGCCAAAAAATAAATCGATTTTTTAACCATGGAAACTCATGTAACCCCTTAATGAATGCGCCTTGTCAAGAAGAAAAAGTCATTACTATCGCAAGCTAACGTTGCAAAGTACTTCATTTTGCTTTAACTGAAGTTTCGCACTCAGAGGAACTTCGGGATAATGTTTTCCTTTGTGATGAGACAAAAATGTTGTATAGCTGTACCGAGTTTAGATAAAGCCTCTAACAGCCTTAAAAAAGGTCATTATTCCCATAGTGAAATTTGGTATGGGGTATGTCATAGTACGGGGTATTTTTATAGCAAAGGTGTTGGTGAAAATAAAATTATTGAAGACACCATGACAAAAGAAATCTATTTAAGACATTTTGCGTGACAAATTTTAAACGAAGTACGCAAAAACTTAGGCTCACTGATATAGAAAATCCAAATAAATATTCACTAAAATTATACCAAGATTATAATCCCTCAAAGAATTGCTCAAAAGTGATAGATACTCCCGCCCAAAGCCAAGACATCAACCCAATTGAAAAATTGTGGCCGTATTTGAAAAAGGAAAGGACCAAAAGCGACTTGATACGGTGCAGCAAAGGGGAACGAGAAGAGTCCACACAAGTATGGCTTAAAAAAACGATTTCATGTATGCCCAGCAGGTTTCAATTGGTAATAGATGCTGCAGGTGTTCACGCCAAATATTATGTATATCACCATGAAAATAAGCATGAACATAGATTTATTTGATCTTTTATTTTGTTGCTATGAATATAACATATTTTTTTAAATTGCTTTTTTTTCTACATAAATCACTTTAAATAAATTGTTCTTTTTTCATAAATGGCTGAAAAATAGAATACGGATTTACTATACATTTTTCCTTGTCAAATATTTTCATATGAAAAATGTGTGAGGCAAACTGTACTTGTATACCTCAATCAGTGTTGCCAATCGCAAAGAAAACCAAATTTCTGTCTTCCAAAAAACAACTCTATAACAATCTCAATTGTAAGCACCCCTCTCCAAAAAACATGTCATGTTCGTAGAGCAAATATCTGCCATCATAACCACGGCTTTCAATTGAAGCGATCCTAATATAAATACAATTCGGCAAGACGCTTTAGACAACCGTTAAAAATTTAAATATTTATATTTGGGATTTGGCAGCCCTGTCACATTCGATTTTTTTTAACCGAACCAGATCCTAAAAATTATCGAAAGAAAATGCGTAGAAACAATTCGGGATGTTGACTAAAAAAAAAACCACCGAAACCATGAAATTGACACAAACAGCTGTATGTATCAGAAAAATAAAATCCATTTTTAAGTATTCATCTTTCTTGTACATATTCAAACATCGATATTACAAGCACACTCACCCACAACCACTGCTTCTATCTAGACACCAAAATCCAACAGAAGCTAATCAACGTGGTAAACTCAGATGTTGACACTATTGCTAGTCGATTAACTAAGAACTGAATGCCGCCACCATTGACACACACACTTTCACATAACAGCATGTACACAGATTCCGAAGTATGTAAGCAGTTGCTCGCTGTTGCCAATCACCGGCTTAATACTGCATTATTTATCACATGCACGACGAGAATTGCATTTACATATTCTTCCTCTCAAATTATGCACATTTTTTCACTTAATTGTTGGATTTCTAAGTAAAAAATATCATTGTATATAAAAGAACTCCCGTATGATCGTAATACCTTTACGTCTTTTCACTTGTGTTTCAATTTATACTTGTTTCGTGTGTAGATTGACAGAAAGTTCACCAAATGGACGAGCATGCGAAACGCGCTGATACCTCGTGTAGTAGGTATCGCTACAATTATGTTGTTGCTGTAAATACACCACATGCTTCTAAAGAAAATAATGGGAAATAATCAGAGTGCGGTATCGAAAGTAAAAAAAAAAAAATTAAAAAAACAAATGAACAGAAATACATACCAATTATTGGTACATTCAAATAAATTAATAATTCAACAAGAGCAATTACGCAAAACTAGTTCTTCTCAGATTTTAACTTTATGGAAGAAACTTAATAGTAAACAATTGTTTGCGAATTTTCACGTTTGCAAATAACTCTTTCAGTGATTCACGCAAAGTTCATTAATTCCGTAAATTTTATTCTTTAAATTTTTTTTTTTACTTTTGATAATAACAAAAAGAGTTTGGTATAAATACCCCTATTTTATCGATTAATAATGTTCCATTTCCTTCTAGAAGACCAATTCTTAATGCAACGCTGGGCGAATGCGAATAGATTTGAATAGAATTGTGTTCATATTACGGTATTTTGATTTCACATTCTTTAATTAGCTTCTGTATTACTCGTTCACAGTTTCCAGTATTAGGATTTTGGAGGAAAAGTTATTATATTTAAGGATAAATATCAGAAATAGTCTGTTACAAAAACCAAAACTATGACGCATAGCAACAAAAAATTGCTAAATTCCACATAAATAAATGTGTTTTCAACTAGAAAGCATACCTAGGAATGTACGTTTGCATATATGTACATATGTATGTATGCATATCCGGCTATCTGTGCCCGTGGTAGTTTTTCCAGTAATTCCCAAACAGCAAGGTATAACATCCGTCTATGTGCAGAGATCGATTTAGGAAGAAACCTGTGGAATGAGCTAATTGCAATTCTGGCTCTGTCATTCCTTGAGGCTAAGTCCTCATTAGTCGTTGAACACACAGAGAAATTAAATTTATTATCTAATTAAATTAATTTATTTTTATTATTTAATTAATTATTTTAAATTGCTCTAATTGGTCTGTAAAAATTCAATTCTGAAGACTTTAAAATAAATAAACAAATATGACTGTTCCATGCGTTACCTATGTTAAGCATGTTCATTAGTATTTTCTCATAAATTTTCAAGGGTTTAGTTTAAAAAGAGTATAGTTGCATTGTATTATCTTTCCGTTGTTTAAAAAGCTGACGCAACACACGAAAACATATACATACATAAATATCTATTACTCCATATTCGTATGTAAGGGTTTTCAGATTCATGCGTTGTACATACATATGTTAGGTATATTATTTAGGTACACGCTGATGTACATGCTTATGCATTCAGTTGGCAGAGGGAAAGCAAGACGTTTGAAATATTCCGAATTATTCATCTATGCTTGGAACTTTTGGAATATTTGAAGTGAATAAAGTAAGAGCAAAGAACACCTTGGGATTTAAGAACCATAACCTCACAACTTTGAGCTGCTATCCCCACTACCCAGTTTAAAAATATAATATCACACAAGGTACGGAAATATTGATATTGATTCAGTAATATTTCTCGTATATTCAGGTATTTAGCTATTTGAACATTTTATCTATAAAATGGGATATTTAATGCACCTTTTTTATAGGTAAAACCACTTTTATATACATACATATGACATCTGTATTAGACAAACTTCCAAAATCAGCACCATTGCATGGGTATTATTATTGTTTGTCTGAAAATCGCAAATATTGCAAAATCGGCAGTATTGCAACTTTTCAAATGTTCGAAATTTATTTTATACTAACTTTGACCCGCGGCCCGCTCGCGTAGGAGTAGTTTTGAGGGATTTAGGATATGTATATAAAAGAATTACAAACAATAATTTCGTAGAAAATAATTTTTTATTAATAACCATAATATTACAATACCAGGCATTCGTTGCTATGCCTCAAGCAAAATTATTTTTATTAATTTTCTATCTCAAACCGTTTTTGAACTTTGCATTTGGGTCATAGTTGAACAGCTTATGCGGATTATGAATAGATATAAATAGTGGGGAAATAGGAAAACCTAAGATTTTTTAGATTAAATTTAAGCAAATATTCGATTATAAGTGACGAATGAGAGTGGTGGCGCGGCCTGGGGGCTGTTTGAAGGGAGTTCCATCATAAAAACATGCCTATAACCTTCATTGGGTGAAAATATGAATGTATACAAATTTTTACGTCATTTGGTGTTGACGTTTCGTAGTGATGCGCGGACAACGTACAGACATTCACCTTTATAGTATAGATAGGGAGGTGAAGGTGAATACATAAATAAAAATTATGAAGTTTGCCAAAAATATTTTCCTTGATAACTTCGATACTAATGTAAATTTACTATTGAAAATAACAAAGAAAAAAAATTAAGCAATTGTACAAACAAAAATTATTTTTCTAAATTTTCCGTAACAGTGGCGGAATTTTGAACAGTTAGAACAATTTAATTTCCATGATGCTTCCAGAATTTGACATCACACTTGATAATATTAAAAATCGTGCAACACAGCGGTTGTGATTGCAACTCGAAGAAGTCCGAAGTCCTTTGGCTGAAATATTTGGAAATATTCGGCAATGCTCAGAAAACATTACAATTTATGTAATTTTTAGTTACAATTCAAACTTGATATATGTAAATAGCCATCACATATAAATAAAAATCGATCAATTATATTTTTCCGCTTTATTTTTTTAATATTTCATAAATAATTATCTCATATCTTTACTGTTGCTGAAAATTTACTTACGTTAAAATCCAAATAAATCTTTCACAATAATTCCTCTACGTTCGATCACTGGATTGTTGAATAAAAGTCACGATTTAATGGCAACACAATTTACTTACTTTAACAATTTAATTTACTACTTTTCGTTTACACGTTCACGCTCTTCACCTAAGACTGAAACCCTATGCGCGTGCACCTCTGCTTATATACATGTACTTAATAACTATCATAATTTTTGGATCTGGTAGCAGATCCTTTTTCTTCACCAACGGTGCTACTATGGTCTTCCACTAAATGGCGCCGCTACTCTCGCTCTCATCATTCTCTGGCTCATCAAATGAATCATGAAGAGGATACAAATGCTGTCTGTACCTATTTTTTCGATGACTTGTGTCTCTTGTAACAAATTGCTGCTACTGCTGCACTTACTGTTGGTTTCATCAATGGCATCCGAAGCCTTTGATTTTGTTGATTTTGCTTCGTCGTCCCTAAGCAAAGTAGTAGATCTATCGCTTTAAAATTTGTCACTAGCATTACCCGAGTTGTCGGATTGCAAATCAGATTTGGCGGCTTCAATCTTATTTTTATCCATTTTCAATTCAGATGATGATTCGGTGATTTAGGTTTGTTTGATTTCTTCTTTCATTTTGTTAATTGCTGTGACGTCTGCTATCTCAACATTATCTTTTTTGCGTTGTCCCCTTCAGTTTTCTTCTTTTCAGATAATTTGGTGCCTTTTTCAAACTTTTCTCCATCAATTTCATCAGATTCCTCTTCGTTTGATGTTTTGTTATTTATCACAGCACTGCTTAGCGCCTCATTTATCCTCTTCGTTTACAGTTGTGACATCATGTATGTCTTCTCTGCTTCTACAAAGTCCTTTTCATATATTAGGCCTCTTTTTTTTGCCAAGTGTTAGCAAGTGCCGAATAGATGAAGCAACTGGTATAAATTAACATATATTGGCAACGCTGGAATAGAGCTGTTTTAAATTGCATGGGTTTGTAAGATAGTGAGTTATACCAGTTTAAGGAGGTATAACCATGTTCGCTAGCGACGAATCTTATAACTTTGTTGTTGCTTTCGCATGCAAAATTTTTGTCAAGTTAATCGAGCATAGAGATAGCGAGCCGGGAAATGGCAAATAGAAGAGGCCTATTATAACATCCCTATCGCCATCTAGGTTGTCACCAAGGCGAATTGATTACAAATGGTAGTGTATTCCCAAAACTGTTATTTTATTTTTCGCGATTTTGACAAGTCTGACATCAGGCCCCTTTTCAATATAAAACAAACAAATGGAGGAGAAAACTACATGTTTATGAAAATTCAGTGGTGAGATTTAAACTAAACCAACTAATACAGACAAAGGAGCCGTGTGTCAAATTGTAAAAGTCTTGACGAATACGCCAGTTACATCGAACGAGCCAGCAAGAACAAACAAAATGCGAGGTGGTTAAATCTAAGACAAACCAGAAGGGTTATACGCAGAATACCCTCAAACGAGATGAAAAGAAAGCAGAAAATAGCGACACCAAAAGCAATCGAAGACCACCACGAAAGGACGCTATCATAGTCAAAAGCGCTGGTAACATCTCATATACCGAAATTTTTAAGTGCGTTAAGACAGCGCGAAGTCTTTAGGATCTTAATAATAACATAAAAGATGTCAAAAAAACTGCCAAAGGAGAGTTACTGCTGCTGCTGGAAAAATCATGAAACTATTAAGGTGGCACTAGGAGAAACTATAGATGTCAGGACACTAACAGATCTGAGGCAAATTGAAATTCGTGACCTATGAAATCCCTACAAAGGAAGAAGTACACGAGGCGGTAGCAAAATAATTCCAAGAGCTGAGAGCCGGCCAATTGCTTAAAATGGTGCCAACAACATTTCTTTGTCTTTGCTCCAAGTACTGCGGGCTAGCGATTTGAGGACCTTGTTGCGGTTTTGGACTTTAGTAGCAATTGCGGTTGTGTGCGCAGAGAAGGAGAGCAAAATTTTGGGGTTGTTAACAGTCAGTATTGGTATGTCGTCAACTTTGACCTCCTTTGTCCAGGTGGTAAAGTGGCCTTAGTGGGGGAAAGTTATAGATTCCTCACAATAAAGAAGCGAGCAAGGCAAGTGAGGTAGTCGTTTACTTTTGCGCACAGGCCATCAATGTCATTGCCCGACGCTATTATCGTACAGTCGTCGGCGTAGGAGACCAGGAAAACTTCCTTGCTTTATCTTTCTCGGTTTAGAGATTTGGTCTCGAAATATTACCGACGAGTGTCGACCACTCAGATAGCTCGCGAACCACCTCTTCAGCCCTGGGGGAGTATGGACTGTAAAATGTCATCTAGTAGTGTGGAGTGGCTGACTATACCTTGTGAGGTACTTTACCCCAATGGACCCAGCTTTTTCAGCATCCGCATGTTATGTCCGTCAGGGCCAACGGCTTTTGATGATTTAATTTTGTTGACGGCCCCCTTGACTTCATGAGTGGAGAAAGCAAGCGGCGCACTGTTGTTCGGAAGTTTGTGCAGCCGTCTGTTGGTACGACGCTTGAATCTGTCGGCCGGAAGATGCAGTATGAATTGCCGGCTAAAGTAATTCGTGCATCTCTTCGGGTCCGACGAAATTTAACCATTGTAGGTAATATGCACCCTGTTGTTGTGATTCGTCGGGTCCGACAAGGACCTTACGGTGGACCACAGCCTACTCACTCCAGTGGTGAAGTTGCAGGTCTTCAAATGCTCTTCCCATTTAATCCGCTTATTTTGGGTGACCCTAACGGTCCCAGTGGCCGAATGTGTTGGTGCGTGAGTACCATTCGGAATTCAGAGCGAACGTAGGTTCAAATATCGGTGAAAGACCAAAATGAAGAAAACGTTTTTTCTAATAGCAGTTGCTCCTTGGCAGGCAATGGGAAACCTCCGAGTATATTTCTGATATGAAGAAACTCCTCATAAAGAAATATCTGCCATTCCGATTCGGCTTGATACTGTAGGTCCCTCCATTTGAGGAACAAGACGCACACCACAAATGGGATCTCTAAATTGAGATCTTTTAAGTGGGGATCGCGAGCGCCTTGCGGAATGCGGAATTAGCTTTGTTAAAGTTAATATAAGTCTTGTGATTCGCGGAAACAAATTCGACAGGCTTCTCAATTGAGAGATAATGAGCAAGTGGTCGGAGGTAAGCGATAGCATAGGTCGCCAGGTTATGCTATTTATTAGACAAGTGCTAGCAATTGTTTTCAGGCGAGCTGCTGCAATTGCCCACTACCCTGTGGGGGCGTCGTCGTCCACACTGCTAAGTGTTGAGTCGTCTATCTGCTCTGCCAGGTGCTGTCCCCTACGATCGTTTGGTAGGCATGAATGCCAAATATCGCTATGTGCATTTTACCTCTGATAAGAGTACCGATTTCAAGGTGATATCCTGCCGGGCAGCAGGTGGCAGGGTATATATATGTATATATTAAAAATTTCGAGCTCGGCATCGCCTGACCAGACAGCTATATTTTAACATTATAAGGGGCTGTCCCTGCGGTCGTTGCCTTAATCGATAAGATGATTTTGCATGTGGTGGACTATAAACGCTAGGCCGCCACCACTGTCTCGCTCGCGATCCTTTCTGTGCACGTTATAGCCCTGGTTATCAGGGAGGATCTAGCGTGCAGTTTTGTATTTAGGACCGCAACTATTTTGATTCCATGTCGGCTCATGGAGTTGACTTTATCATCTATCTTGCTCATGAGTCCGTTGCAAAGCATCTAATGCTGGGCGATACAGTTCTCCTGACTCCCACGAGAGAGTCTACTCGTCCAGATCACTGATGTATAGGTGATAACAGGCCTTATCATAACTGTTTAGATCCATAGGATCTTGCTAGGAGAACAGATAAACCAATTTTTCGGTTAATTGAAATTAATTGAAAGAAAAGGCTCGAAACAATAGAAAAACATCCTTGCGGTACTACCGGGCAGCGAGTGCATTTTTGGACCCGCCCATCACTAACATTACGAAAAAATTCCCTCTATATTCATATGTACGTATTTACGTACATAGTTCGCATTTCTTATTAAGCACGATACGCTAAAAATGCGTCGAATTGATTGCCAATCGTGGTTGTCAACTGACTATTATATTTCAGTACGAATAGTTAATTGAAAGGTTTTCTCTAACCAAATGAAGTGAAATATTGCCGATCAGTATTCGGCCGCCGTAGTTGAATGGTTGGCGCGTGACTATCATTCGGAATTCACAGAGAGAACGTAGGTTCGAATCTCGGTGAAACACCAAAATTAAGAAAAACATTTTTCTAATAGCGGTCGCCCCGCAGCAGGCAATGGCAAACCTCCGAGTGTATTTCTGCCATGAAAAAGCTCCTCATAAAAATATCTGCCGTTCGGAGTCGGCTTAAAACTGTAGGTCTACATAAAAGCATTTTTTATCTATACTTATTATGTTTTTTTAAAACTCATCTGCCGGAATCGCGTTCAATTCGGCTTTCACGTTGAAGTCGAAACGCCTCCCCTTCAGCTTTCTTTTCAGGCGCCTCCCCTTCAACTTTCTTGTCCCCGGAGGGGACAGGTCTCGGCTGTAGGGAGGGTGGGGAAGCACCGGAACCCCCATCTTGGCCAATGCAGAGGTGCAGAGAAAGGCGGTGTGCGCCGGCGCATTGTCGAGATGAAGAGTCCAATTGTTGACGAGGTCGAGCCGAACCCGGGCGTCGCGGTTTTTCAGCCGAAGGAACACTTCTTTGTAAAATGCCGCATTTATAGTGTTTCCTGGAGGTACAAACTGTTTAGCTTTACGCAAAATTTGATTGAGTAACGTTACTCCAACTAAAGCTGCATTTTCGCCACTGCAACATCCTAATACACTTTTAAAACAGCTTTCGCGCGCGGAGCGATGTTGACTGCACCGCTGTTCAGTGATGGTAAATGATTTTTTGAAAAATCCCTACACAGCCCAAAAAAATTCCCTACTTTTCCCTACGCTTCAAAAAATTTTCCCTACAAAATTCCCCACATATTTTTCTCCTGTGTTTACACTATAATGACGCACTTGCAACGTCAAAATTGAATTATTTGCTTAAGTTTTGGGCTTGGTGCTATTTTGACACTTTATAAGACACTTTAATAAGACATTTTATTTGAAAAATATATATAAATACACATATTTATTATATTATAAACACATATATGAAGAAAAATTCAGCAAAAAGACTAAAAATTACTCTTTTTCATTACATTTAGTTCTGTTTAAAACAAGACAGAGTTTCTATTTTTTCAGAATCCGGCACGATTACTTTTAAGATTGGGATAAAATGGTCCACCACCTGCAGCGCGACATTATGCTCAGCGAAGAACATGCTAAATCTTATTTCGAAATTTCTGGAACCATTTGGTTTACTCGGCTTTTTCTTAAAAAAACTGTTTATTTTAGGTGTCTTTTTTATTGCCTTCATATTTTTTTGGTACGTTTTTGGTTCGGCGTGCTTCTGCAAATCAGAATTGCCGCAGTTTAAAACTTTGTCGCACTCAGCGCATTTGCATTTGAATGGATCGTTAGCCACAGCTTTCAACCAGCCACTAAAATTGTCGTCGTCAAGCCACTTGTTATTGAACTTTTGTTTCCGATACTTGAATTTTTCTCCTGGTGTTCAACCGAAGAGTCATTCGAAGAGGAGGAGCTCATTTCTGTAAATTATGTACATTTTAAATATAAAAAAAGCTAAAACTGAAAAAAAAAAACCCGGGACAACTAACAATTTTCGCGCGAAGACAAAATCGCGTTAGCGTTAACGAGGAAAAAATGGAAATGTTGCCGTATTAATGCTTTAAAAGTATGCTGCCATAAGAAAAAAAATACTGGCATGAAATCTTACTGCGGCTTTTTATTTTAAATGAACTTTTTTAATATTTCCCGCTATTGTAAAATTTTTTCTGTCCTTTTTGAAAATTCCCTACATTTACAGAATTTAAAAAAATCTGTCCTTCTTTTTCGACAAATATCCCTACATGTAGGGAATTTTCCCTACATTTACCATCACTGCCGCTGTTGCGAGCGAACTGGGACCGGTTTCTAGTGGAAGGGAAAGGTCCAACGATTATTTTCCCCCACCAGCCGATTCGGTTGATCGCTTGGCAGACGCTCCGCGCGGGAAGGCTCATTACTTTTCAAACAAACCCTGTATTTAAGTGGAGGTATTGTTTAACTACATTTTAAATATGATAAACAGAAGTGCTTTTTTAATAGTACATATTTCGCACGGCTCTTCGTTGACTGACATTCTCAAGATTTCTGAACGAAGTGACTAGCAACGGCTGTAACGGACATCCGAGCCTCCAAGCAACCATCCTATGCGCAACTGACAGACTATTCAATTAGCATACGGAACTTTAATATGCTGGTTTCCCATATACAAACGTCGGCCTAATTCCGCCGTGTTTAGTACAAAACGAAATGATTGCACATTTCTGGAAAAGTATAAATAATTATTTATCAATCTTGAAATTTCTGTATACACATTTTGGTTTTCATACTTACTTTTCTCAATGTTGCCATAGACTATTGTTGTTTCAATTTCACATATTCCTGGTCGACTGGTACAGTCAGTAGACCAGCTGATTTCTTTTTTTATGAGTTTACGGTACGATACTTTTTCTCGACCAATCGATCAATTTGTTCCAATCGATGGGGCGTCATATTAATCGACAATTTTCTTAGATTTCATACAGAAACGGGCTTCAGATCACTATGAACAAGCAAATGAAAGAAGTAGAGTTTTTGAGCGTGTTCTACGCCATCTTGTTTTATCTGGCGAACAAAAAGTAAACAAAGCAAACCTATTTGATTTTCGGACGTGTGATTTTTTAAATTTCTGCAAAATTCATGCATTTTCAGAAATACAAAAATAGAAAAACTTGTGATCGTGTGAGATTACTTGCGATAACTGAAAGTAAAAACTAATAGGGTCATGGTAGAATTATTTTATGGGGTTGATGCGAAAGTCCAGCATGTGAAAGTCGTGCTGATTCTGTGGCATAAAATGAAATACTCCATTTCTCAAAACTTATTTTCGCACCCTAGCTTAGCACATTTAATTTTAGTATAATTTTCACTCACAATTTCTTAAAAATTCTTTTTATAACATGAACCAATCGTAAAACGTAAGCAAACAAATGTAAACAAAAAATATTAAGAAAACAAATTTTTCTTAAAAAATATATCAAGGCAAGCGAAAAATGTGTTGTTACCGAGGCGAGATAAATATTAAAAATAATATTACTAGCAGTAATATTCCACAGAATTTGGAATACATTGTTGGACACGCATTCTTGGACGGTCCATTTTTACTGATAATGTAATTTAATATGCATTACCAGTAAACTTTTACAGATTACTGAAAAAATAGAAATAATCAGTAATTATTTACCAGTAAAATTATTATTGTTTACTGAAAATTTCTACTGGCAGTTTAAAATCAATGCACAATTAAGTAAATCGGAGTTTGGGAATTTCCTTTAAAAAACTGAATACCGCCTTTACAGCTTGAAAATGCGCATTTCATCTTTTTTTTATTTTTTTAATTTATAAATCTGAATTTGTATTGAAGATAGTTGAAAAATAAATGGCTAACATGGCTACTAATGTCCATTAGTGAAGTGCCTTCTTTTTGCATCAGGTGTAAGCCATTAAAATATATAAAAAAAAAAAAAAATATATATATATACATATGTAAATAAACACATAAAGTCGTTATTAATCGTTAGTTTTATTTTGCATTAACTTATTCAGTTTGTTTTTTTACGAACTTGTTTTTGTTACCCACTTTTTACTTATGTAGTTTAGACTGATTCTGCTTTTTTATGGCACGTATGTGTATATGGGTGATAAAGGCCTACTGGAGAACCGAGTACCCATTACTAACTTCGGTAATGCACATTTTCTAAATGAAAAACTCAATGATGGTGTGGAAACTTAAAATTTCCAATTTTTACATAAAAAATACCCAATTCGTGTCTCTTCCGGTGTGGCATTACTGACGGAAGTTATAAAAATGCATATGCTCACGAAAAAAAGAGGTACTTGTAGTTTATGGTATTTGACATGAAATTCAGTGATTTATGAACGTGATTATAATGCCAAACAAGCAAACAAAACGAATTGGCTTGCCATTTCTCTTGCCATTCCACATTTGCTTTACAGAAAAAGGTGAATCTATCAAAGTTTGGCCAGCTGATTTTTTTCTTTAGTATGTATGTTAGGATGTCAGCACAAAATGAAATGGCGCAAACTCTCTATTCGCACCATCGTCGTATGCTGTTATCTCAAACTGTATGTCGACTATTCATGTAGTTCGTCTTTTTCATTTCTACTTTATTTTGTCGTGACGTTCTAATATACACAACGTTGTTGTTAGTCTAGTGCCACCACCTTTAATAGATACACTTTGGAAGCACTCTTTCTCGGCCAACAGAGCATTTTGGATCGAATCGATATGACGTTATTACATATAATCCACAAATTTATCGATTTCTTTCGAAAACGGGATACATCATTTACAGGGAGGGTTAGTTAGGGTGCTGTCTTCTAAATTTTTATGAAAAAAAAAAACTAGGGTCTGTCAGACTCACGCACGGTAGAAGTGAAACTTCTAAGTTGGTTGTTCCATGCATGGGAGCCCCGGTTTAGATCTCTCCCCCCTCTCTCGTGTTAAATTCAGGTTTTCATATTTTTTTTCTATATCACTCCACATAAATTTGTACTATTTATTTTTGTCCTTATTAGCTTCAAATTTGACACTTGGGTGCAGTGTTGCACTTGACGCTGACATTTCTTTGCACTTCCAATGGTATTTTTTGCCTACTTTTGGCGCGTTAATCAATTTGCTTTGATCACCGAAACGGTTGAAATGTTATTTTACAACCTTCTACTTCAACTATCGTCACTCGTTTGGCAAACGCACTCATTGTATCGCTTCGTCTCCTCCATACCTACCATCTATTTACTTCACAGCAGTTTCTTATTGCTTTCCCGCTTACACACATTCAATCGGCGCTTTATCTGATACTCACACACAGCACTCATTTGCACGGGCTATGGCTATCTATAATACCCGTTGTCGGTTGCCTGCATGTCGCCAGTCTACTTCAATGCTTACTTGTGTGCTATATACATTTCGGCGAGTCTCGGTGGCTCCCTCACATCGTTCAGCGCTTGCGATGCGAGAGAGCGACAGAGAGAGCGAATAGGCGAGAGTGGGAAGGAGCAGCTGCTCCTTGGCCTCGCCCATTTGATGGATTTCGGTAACGCTCCGAACTTACCGTTTCACTCGCCTATTTTCAATCTGCCTTGGGGCCCCCGACGCGCCTAAAGAAGTTTCACTTCAATAAACCTTTGGATCGACTTGAAAAAAATAGTTCACCGTAAAACATAAAAGCATGTGTCAAATTGCCTGATTAATATATTTTTCTAGTAATTCCAATAAAGTTTCGTTACGACTTTACGACCTGTGGAAATGGCTACTCGGTTATACAAAGTTACATGTCAATTTATAACACTTTTGTAATTTTTAATTTTTTATATTGACGTGTAGAATTCAATGAAAATTTGATAAGAGGAAATTAAAGAGAAATTTTCCAACTATTTTTTTTTTTTTGTTTTTTAAATATTTTTCAACATATAATTTCATTGTAGGTAATTGAACAATATTTGTTTCAGCTTTCTCACAGGCTTCACGCTATGACAATGTAAAATATGTCTTACCGTCTTTGAATCACTTTAGAAATATTAAATATGCAGTTTTTTTGTGCAGAGTGATAGATTAAAATTCAAACATACAGCAGCTGGGATCGGCAACTTTCAACGATAATTGTTAGATACTTCAAAAAAATGTATCACAAACAAAAACAAAACGAAGATGTACGAACGGTCAAAACAAGAACTTATCCAACTCACCGCAATCACTGACGACACATACTTACACAAATGTGTGTATGCGGACCGAGAGCTACATATGTAAGTACGAATGTGCACGATAGTACTTTGCAAAAGCATAATCAAAGGGCAAAAATTTAGCCAAATGCACTGTTTTCTTTTTTGGTGATCTGCTAACAGTGCAAATCCAACTAAAACTTACCAGTGCGAGTTTTTTGAAAATGAATTTATGTTATTTTTTGTATACTATTAAAACACGATATCACTCAAGTTGTTATTACGCATTTAGTCTGCCATCTCGCGTGGGTTCACAAAGAATGCGATAGGACGTTGAGCTGCGAGGTGAAAAAGAAATAGTGTAAAATGAAACGGAATGGCGTCATTACGTGTCAAGGCGACTATAATTTGCTGCTTAGATGCTGTTGTTTTGAATTTGGTCATATAAACTGTGAATGATTTTATACTCATAAAACGTGTAAAACTATTTCAATGAAGCAAAAAATTAAGGCTCTTTTAAATATGACGCATGAACCAGCGCGTCTTCCATGAAAGGAAAATATAAGATTAAAAGTAAAACCTTTAACAAGAATGAACAGCTGTATTTCAATGCATTCTTATGCCGCGTGTCAAAGAAATACTGTACCGAGTTCCTCCAAACAAACGGCAATTGAGCTATGCATTTGAGGAAAGTCGATAACTATAATACTGGGAAATTTTACCACGTGGAACGAGGCGGAATATGAATTATGAAAACGGAACGAAAAATGAAATGGCGTCTTAGGTGTCGCCATTTTAAATTAAGCGCCAAGCGTGAGATAGGGCACGTGAATGGGGCATTTTAATATTTTCTATTTGCCTTGTTCAGTGCAATGCCCGTGCATTTTTGTATTTTTCAGAATTCCGAAAACTTGAGTTCACAATAAACATCAGAGATCGCAGCGCATTATGGCTCAATAATAATACATACATATGTATGTATATATAGCTGGCGCTTACACCCTTTTTGGGTGTTTCGTCGAGCTTCTCCTATTTGTGTTGTATGTCTTCATGTTCACAGATGGAGTGACCAACAGTTTTAAGCCGCCTTCGAACGGCAAATACATCAGTGTCAATAAAAGGAATTGTTTAAATCACAACTAATATATAGACTGTGTCCTATCTGCCTTAAACCCGCCATTACATTTGGCTAAAAACCGTAAGATCAAATTGCATGCAGTACGTGAAAGGGCACCACTTATTATTAATTCTTGGTTATGTAGAGTTTATGGGTACATAGTCGATATCTAATCAAAGTAATAAATGTGAGTGTAAAGGGTTAAATTAGGAAGGACTGCCTGACCGGGACGGTTTAAAACAGGGATACCAGCCCATTCACCTAGAATCATTGCAATTTAGGGAGAAATATTTTGTTTTCAGCAATTTAAAAGCGCTAATTAAGATTTCTGATCCAATTTTTTTTTAATTTTTATTTTATTACATAGTATTCAAATAAATAAATAATAATATTTGACGTTCACATAACTGAGGATTTCGCATCCAGCAGAGCGGTCATCTTATATTCATCAAAAGATGTGACGTCATGCGCAGTCTTAATTTGTTGGAGAACGGGCCCACAATGTATTATCAGGTACCGGATCCAGACAATCATATATAGAGGTAATCTGTGGAAATTGAATAATTTTTCAATATCAATTTGTTTCATTTACAATCGAAAGGCAAGCATTTGTTAGTTAAATATCAGCAGGACCTATTTTTGAGGATTGGTTGTTGCGGTTTTTGTGAATCATGCCACAAAACTCAGCTTTCCTTGTTTCATCACACAATTAAATTATTTTATCAGATAAAATTAAAAATTTGGACTCACCTTTGTTGCTTTCAACACAATCATAGCGTTTTTTAAAATGGTGTCGTGCTATAGGATTGCACCGCGATGTACAGACCCCAGAGGTGTGGTTAGCATCAGACCGTTAACCGGCTCTCAGCGGTTTTGTAGGAGCAAGCTGATTAGCTAACGTATATGTATATGTATATAAGTTTGGCGCGTACATTCGTTTGGGTGTTTGGCCGCACTCATGTCATGGCGTGGCAGCCGAAGTTACTCTCACAATTTTGCTTCGAATGGCCAAACCTTATTTTCGATCATCCTTAGAGTTAAGTATAGCCAGATATCGGGTGTGTATCTGTTAAAAATATAATAATTTTTTAATATGAATTTGTTTCATTTACAATCGAAAAGCAAGCATTTGTTAGTTAAATATCAGTAGGACCTATTTTTGAGGATTGGTTGTTGCGGTTTTTGTGAATCATGCCACAAAACTCAGCTTTCCTTGTTTCATCACACAATTAAATTATTTTATCAGATAAAATTAAAAATTTGAACTCACCTTTGTTGCTTTCAACACAACCATAGCGTTTTTTAAAATGGCGTCGTGCTATAGGATTGCATCGCGATGTACAGACCCCAGAGGCGTGGTTACCATCAGACCGTTAACCGGCTCTCAGCGGTTTTGTAGGAGCCAGCTGATTAGCTAACGTATATATGTATATAAGTTTGGCGCGTACATTCGTTTGGGTGTTTGACCGAACTCCTCCTCCTATTTGTGGTGTACGTGTTGATGTTGTTCCAAAAAATGGAGGAACCTACAGTTTCAAGCCGATTCCGAACGCCACATATGTATTTCATAGCAGAAATACACTCGAAGGTTTGCCAGTGCCTGCTGAGGGGCGACCGCTACTAGAAAAAACTTTTTCTTTGTTTTGGTTTTTCATCGAGATTTTAAGTTACGTTCTCTCTGGATTCAGTCACGCATCAACCCATTCGGCTACGGCGGCTGCCGTAACTAACATATAAGTAACGACAAAAAATTGAAGCACCCTCCGCTCATGTCATTTCGGTGTCGTCGGACGTGTGAAATGAGCAGGCTGAATCTCCGATGACGTGGCAGCCGAAGTTACTCTCACAATTTTGCTTCGAATGGCCAAACCTTATTTTCAATCATCCTTGGAGTTAAGTATGGCCAGATATCGGGTGTGTATACACATAATTATCTGTTGAAAATATAATAAATTTTCAATATGAATTTGTTTCAATTACAATCGAAAAGCAAGCATTTTTTAGTTAAATATCAGTAGGACCTATTTTTGAGGATTGGTTGTTGCGGTTTATGTGAATCATGCCACAAAACTCAGCTTTCCTTTTTTCATCACAAAATTTAATTATTTCACCAAATAAAACGAAACATTGCACTCACCTCTGCTCCTTTCAAAAGATCCATAGCGTTCTTTAAGATGACGTGCAGTGAACTATAGGGTTGAGCACTTTATTTGCGCTGTTAAAGAAAAGTTTTCATTAGATTTTATTGAATAAACTTCACAGATTTTAGTGTAGTTAGTCGTAATAGTCAGTAGGACCTATTTAGATAGTTGTGTTGCGGTTTATGTGAATCATGACACATAGATCAGAATCCTTTTCTCATCATATAAATTGTTTTTAATCCATTAATATCGTAGATGTTAAGCATGAATTGTCTTGCATTTTCTAATTGCGCCATTTTTGGTAGAATTCAAGGCCTCTGGTATACATATATGCATACGTAACAAGTGTATGAAAAATAGAAAGTAGTCCAAAGAAAGAAAGAATTAAAATAACTTATTCTAATCGGTACAAAATTTAAAATAATAGCGCCAAAGCGATTTATCACTGAAACTGACACATAAAATTTTAATTAGAGATTTTAGCATAAAAAAATTGTTATAAAAATTTGGTACATACAATAAAAAAAAAATTAAAAAAAAGGTTCTTAAGCATTACCACTAACACCATACGCGCTTTTAGATTGCAACCAAAAGTACAGTGCACTCGCGGTAACTCGAATAGCCGCTAAGTCGAACGACGTGCTAACTCGAACACATTTTTTCCCCTATTGACTTCTTTGTAACTCGAACAATAAAAAAGCGCTATAACTCGAACAAAAAAACAAATTTATTTGTACACACATTCTTTTCAAACATGTACATTTTGTACATAGATACATATGTAATAGTATATGTATATAAATTATATATATACTAGTGTATTGTCCATATGATTATTTCGGCGTTAATATCCCGTTAGTTTTCTGGGAACAACATCTTGCATTGACCAAATTGCTTTAAATTTGTCATTTGTAGTATATCAGTGCACGTGAGTAATGGATCGTAAAAGGTTGAAGTGTTTAACATTAAAAGAGAGGGCTGAAGTCCTTAACAAAATTAAACGTGGACGTAGTGTTACTTCTCTAGCGAAGGAATATGGGGTAGCCAAGTCCACCATAAGTCTTATAAAAAAGAAAGATAAGGCAATTTATGGCTTGCACTAACGCTACCGGCAACCATAAGCTTAAACTTCTCGTTATTGACAAAGCAAGAAATCCTCGTGTTTTCAAAAATTTTAACTGTCCGGTGGAGTACAAAAATTCCAAATCAGCCTGGATGACTTCGGCGATTTTCAAAGACTGGTTTCATAATTCGTTCGTGCCGCAGGTAAAATCCAGATTCATTAAAACAATTTTTTTAACCAAGTTAAATGACTTTAATATTTAGGTAAGAAAAAATTTGAAAGATGGGGATTACCTGAGAAGGCTCTTCTTCTAATTGATAATGCCCCATCACATCCCAACGAAATCGAATTAAAGTCCGAGGATGGTTTAATTTTAACTATGTTTATGCCGCCGAATGTGACACCATTGATCCAGCCAATGGACCAAAATGTAATTCGTATAACGAAACTATACCACAGAAATTTTCTACTGGCTTCCATTTTCAACAATCGATCGAAAAATCGATATCGATGACTGTTTTTTTAACATAGCACACTCAATTGATAAGTCGAACAAATTCGATAAATCGAACAGCGCCTGTTTTAATTAGTTCGAGTTATCGCGAGTGCACTGTATATGCACAAACATTTTTATATATGTATATTTAATAAGTTAATACAATTTGTAAAAACGAATTCATTGTAACATACTTAAAAAAAAATTCTGTAACTCCTCTTTTGAAAGCCATTGTGTGCGGTTTTTTAAATAATGTTTTGATGTT
The DNA here is from genome assembly GCF_028408465.1 of Anastrepha ludens. Lineage (NCBI taxonomy): Eukaryota > Metazoa > Arthropoda > Insecta > Diptera > Tephritidae > Anastrepha > Anastrepha ludens. The sequence goes on from NC_071502.1 coordinate 79,190,291, forward strand.
TTATTGGTGACAAGACAAAAACACTGGCGGAATAGCCGAAATTGTTAAAAAAAGACACACGACGGTGCAGTATATTATTACCAAATTCATGAAAAACGGTGAACTAGAAAGACCAGGTAGTAGCGGAAGGTCCAAAAACACACCCCTGGCAGAAAAAAAAATTACTCGTTGTATTAAAAAGGACTCCAAAATTTCAGCTGTAGCTATCGTCAAAGAGCTGAAAGAAGCTGCTAATACAGAAGTCCATACTAAAACTGTACGAAATATTTTACAATATTTCACAGTGCTAATAATTGTATTTTTTAACGCCTAGAATCTGTACAAATTGTATTGTTCTATTAAGAATTCTTCAATATAAAAGATTTATACTTAGAAAGATTTCTACCAAAAAGAAAAAATACCCCTTCCGTTACTTTTGGTTGAAAATTAAAGTTTAAATGATTTTAGAGATAAAGTCAAACCCTTTGGTGTATAAGTTTTTTTTTTTTTTAATTTTTTTTTCCTAATGCCAACTTCTGACCTATATATGTATGTAAATTGGCCTGTATAATTTTAATCAAATCAGATCTATGGGTGGGCGTATTTGGTTAAAGAATAAATAAGTTAAACCTTAGACTCAAATACTATAATAGAGTGTACGAAAATATATGGTATCCTTACTTACGTTTTAAAAATAACTTCGAGGTCGCAAAATAACAAAGTGAATATCTGAAAATTTAGAGAGCATTTTTATAGTATCATAAAGAATGAGGAAAAAAATTAAGTATTGTAAGTTTAAGTTCAGTAAGACCAATCAATCGCATTCAACATGAATATTTTTTCAGTTAGGGGCGAAAGTTAATTGTTCATCATTTAAAATTTACTTTAAACGAAAAATTAGTTAAATTAAAACTTACATCTTTATTTAGAAATTCAGGCGAATAATCGATTGAAATGTTTCCTTTTTCCTTAACTATAGACCTAAAAAAGAAAGAATGCAGCAAAGTTAACAACTGTTTCAAAAATACAATAAAAAATAAGATGCACAAAAACTATGAAACATTTTTCAGTAAGACCAATCAATCGCATTCAACATGAATATTTTTTTCAGTTAGGGGCGAAAGTTAATTGTTCATCATTTAAAATTTACTTTAAACGAAAAATTTGTTAAATTAAAACTTACATTTTTATTTAGAAATTCAGGCGAATAATCGATTGAAATGATTCCTTTTTCCTTAACAATAGACCTAAAAAAGAAAGAATGAAGCAAAGTTAAAAACTGTTTCAAAAATACAATAAAAAAAATAAGATGCACAAAAACTATGAAGCATTTTTCAGTAAGACCAATCAATCGCATTCAACATGAATATTTTTTCAGTTAGGGGCGAAAGTTAATTGTTCATCATTTAAAATTTACTTAAAACCAAAAATTAGTTAAATTAAAACTTACATCTTTATTTAGAAATTCAGGCGAAAGATCGATTGAAATGCTTCCTTTTTCCTTAACTATAGACCTAAAAAAGAAAGAATGAAGCAAAGTTAACAACTATTTCAAAAATACAATAAAAAAAATAAGATGCACAAAAACTATGAAGCATTTTTCAGTAAGACCAATCAATCGCATTCAACATGAATATTTTTTCAGTTAGGGGCGAAAGTTAATTGTTCATCATTTAAAATTTACTTAAAACCAAAAATTTGTTAAATTAAAACTTACATTTTTATTTAGAAATTCAGGCGAATGATCGATTGAAATGTTTCCTTTTTCCTTAACTATAGACCTAAAAGAGAAAGAATGGAGCAGAGTTAACAACTGTTTCAAAAATACAATAAAAAAAATAAGATGCACAAAAACTATGAAGCATTTTTCAGTAAGACCAATCAATCGCATTCAACATGAATATTTTTTTCAGTTAGGGGCGAAAGTTAATTGTTCATCACATTAAAATATATATGGTACAATATGGTAAATAGTTTAATTATTTGGGAAACTTACCATTTTTAGTCAGCTCAGCAGGTTAACATTTTCCTGGTCTGGCCTCATTGAGATGCGAAGTTTATGTCTAAAACAAATAAGATTATCGAGGATGTTCTACAAATCGTACGATTTCAAATCAGTGCAATTTACTCAACCCATTTCAGTGATTTCTGAACAAAAAAAACTTTGATTACAAATATTCAGAAATATTTTCAAACGGCACTACTTCCAAATTGTACGATATACGGAACATCCCTATATATTCATTTTAATAAAATTTGTATGCACTTGGCTATTTATGTTTAATAATGCAGACACGTACCTCAAAGCCACTCTGTTTTGCCTAAATACGAAGTATTCGAAAATCCCTTCAAAAAAGGGATTGGTTAACAAAAACAAATCGATACATTCTATAGACTACATATATTTTAGCAGACTTAAATGTCCCATGACATTTTTACAGCTTCAAAACTTATAGTGAAGTCTACAATTAACAGACTTTTCTTAAACCTTATAGCTACAATATTTGTAAACATTGTATTTGAACTGAGGTCGACGGTTAAGTTATGCAACAATATGCAATAACCTATTAACACCTTTGAGTCGACTTCACACTTTACATAAAAAAGAGTGAAAATAAAAAAGTAAATTAAGATTCTCGTCAATAAGAGCAGTAATCTAAGAAATGCATTGCAAACCCCGTCCGCAGAAAGGAATCGAGCAGTTTAAACACATTATTTACTCTTGGCTATCCTTCTCTTTGTCTTTATCTTTTTTCTTCTTCTTTTTCTTTGACTTTTCTGTTGATTCTGTTTCTTCAGCCGCAACAGCTAGCACACTTTCCTCGACACTCTCTTTGTCCGCTTTGTGCTTCTTCTTTTTCTTTTCCCTCTTTTCTGACGTAGCCTCAGCTGCTGCCATTGTGTTTTCATCTTGGCTGGACGCACTAAGCTTACGCTAAAAGTCAAACGTTACACAAAATTAGGCAAAACTTAATGTTATTAATCTAATTATAGTTAGTGTTATCGAGTTTCTTCAATGTATTTAAACTTACCTTCTTGCCCTCCTCTGTGCTGGTACCGTTTATTGGTGTAGTTTTTTGTGCTACAGCTGCCTCTGGTTTCTTCGCATTATAATCCACGAATCCAGTTAGCCACTCCTTGGGTGTATTTTCATTTGGACGTCCATATTTGTCTAACTTTCCTGCAGCAATTAGTGCTTTTTTTGCCGATGCCTTCGGTCCTAAGCCCCATTTACGCGGATAAGTATCTCTCTCCATGATAACTCGTTTGATCTTAGCGACGACACCGTGGTCACAAGACGCCATTGTTGCTGTAGTCATCTGTGCGACAGCTAAACAAATCGCCTCACCCTTAGTCGTTACGATAACAATTTCTTGATCAATCTCAATGCCGTCTTCGTAACGTAATACACCGGGTAACATAATTTTAGCACCATAACAAACGGCATTTACCTGAAATACCACATATTTCCAGATTATAAAATAACTGAATTTTTTTTAAGAATCTTATAAGAAACTAAAGTGTTCAAATGTCCTCCGAATCAATCTTTGTTGCAATGCAGATATGTCATTGCCACATACACACATCGGAAAAGTATTTCTGTTCCCAATCATAGTCACAGGGAAAACTGGTCATAAATATTTTCCCTGCCGGCTTATATCATGGGGTGACATCGGTCATACCAAAGTGTATTGAAATATGTGTACGTAGTAAGGGCGGCATCCTTATTATGTCTAAACTGCCACGTGTATTTTGCCGTTTTTTTTTTATTGATGTGCTTTGCCTTAAGATTTTTCTTTAAATAAATATATAATTTAAAAAAATGTATTATACACTTGAGAAATAATTTTCTTTTACTTGAACAGTTAAAATCTCATCTCGGTATTGTCTGAAGATATTAATTTAAGTTGTTGTTGTTATTGTAGCAGCATAAACATTCCCCATACTTCCATACGGCGAATGCTGCTGGAGTGACAGTCCTTGACCGGATATAAATCCGGGTCGTTTCGGTAACGTAGAACCGACTGTCGTGGAAATGATATTAATATTACACTATTAATTTAAGTCTTTGTTGATGCTTATGTAATTTCCATTGACTACCATAAAATTTTTCTTAACATTTTAGGTTAAGCAAAAGCTGTGAGGGAATTTTTCCTCATAAATTTGACTTATAGGCCCGTTACTATGGGTTCGTTTCGCTTATATGTTTTAAACTAGAAATTGTCACATAGAACCATAGAATTGTTTAAAGAACCATTTTGCATCGTGCATATTTGTATCAGTGGTGTTTTTCTATTATATCTAATTAAAAAATCTAAAAAAATTAATAACAAACAAATCCAAAACACACAATAAAAATGCCACATTCTTGAGCTGTCACTACAAAACACATTTGTTTGAATACACTTCTGCTTACACTATTTAATAAAATCAATTTACTGCTAAAGTCTGCATTTACAAGTTCAAGTATCAAATATGTAGTACTAGTAAATTTGTTAAGCAACCAAACGTTGTATTCTGAAAAAATCTTTATGTTAAAGCATGAACGCGCTTTAAAATATACACACATCGGAATAAGGTTATTGTTCCCAATCATAGTCACAGAGAAAATTACAAATTCTTTTTCTGCCGGCTTATGTCATGGGGTAGAAAATTGTATCAATAGCCTCTAAACATTGTTAAGAAATTATAAATGATATACTGAGTACTACTGTATATGTTGCAAATTATATTTAACTTAGCCTACCCTACCAACATTCAATATCAAAATAGAATAACATCATTAATCTGTCTACAATATTCGTCATGCGTAGATTATATACTAAAATACTTACCGAACTGTCTTTCATTATGATGCGCTTGTGGTTAACAAGTAAGCCTTCTAGTGGTTTTATTACTCGTCTTAACATGGACTCATCTTTATGATTCTCATACAGGTACATGGCATCCAAAACATCGTGCATTGTGACCATACCATCACGCTCAGACTGTATTCCAGAACGCACTCGCCTCAGCTCTAACATTTGACCTCCTACGCCTAGAACTAGGCCCAAATGCACGCACATGGTTCGAATATAAGACCCAGCCTCACAGCTAACCCAAAAAACACCTTTAGAATATGAGGCAAAACAAGAAAAAAAAATTGTCTTAACCACATAAAACTTAAAATGAAATGTGCTTCTGAACATTTATGTACAAAAGCTTTTAATTTAGCATTTTCATGTAAATAACAATTGCGAAAAATAACACCACTCATATTGAAATTAGTGGTCATATCCTTTTCATCAATGCTTTTAGATTGATAAAAAAAAATTGAAGACAAATATTCTTTGTGAACCCAACTCACCCATATTACGAGCCTCATCGTAGTCCAACAGTTTGCTATCATAAACTGTACGTACACGCAATTGTCGTTTGACTGCAGAAATCAATGGTGGCCGTTGGAAAAGGGCACCACGTAACTTTTCCAATCCTTGACGAACTTTTGCCACAGATTCTACTGGAGAATGTAACTTAAAGATGGCAACATATTCTTTACCAGCACTCTGTTGTGATTTAACTAGGCGGGTGGCACGATCAATGCATACAATGAGACATCCTGAAAAACAGTGAAATATTTTTTTAATGAATAAACCTTTTTATTCACGATGCAAACGACCTACCTGTAACTTTTGGATCCAATGTTCCAGAATGTCCAGTTTTCTCAACCTTTAAAATTTTTTTTATCCATGCGACTACTTCATGCGAACTGGGGTTAGATGGTTTATCCAAATTGATAAAACCAGATTTCATATATTCTTTAATATCTCTGCTAAGCGGAGAAGACCCATGAGGTAATGGTGTGTAGTGATTGGTGCGCACATTCAACTTGTCGAAATTTTTCAATAGTAATGGCCATTGCGAAGCATCTAATTTCGCCGATATCTCAGACGGCTTCACCGAAAAGTCACCTGTTTTTTGCAATACACCGATGTCCACATCGATGGGTTCTTCCTTGATCCTTTTCTTTTTCTTTTCCTTCTTGATTTCTGAAATTAGTTTGATTATAACCACGAGGCAATTTTAAAATTGTTATGCTGACAGAAACTTTAAACTTTTTTTCAAAAATTCAGAACCCCAATTCAAACAATAGTTATCCAATCTCAAATGCATTTACACATTTCTTACCAATTTCTGCCATAATTTTTAAATCTATGAAACTATAATCCAAAAAACAGAAACCAGACACGTTTTAAAAAGCAACACGTTCAGCATACAAAAGTGTAAAAGAAAGGTTATAGACAAATGCCAAAAGACAGGGTTGCAGTTTCACACCACCTATTCAAACACGTGCTGGAAATAGAGCGGCCATTTTTAGATAGCCAAGTTACGAACCATTCATTCACAGCTGTGAAATTTCGTCCATCATTTTATTTTCGTCCACATTGGCGTCTACTCTCAAAGAAATCAAATTGAAAAGAATCGAAACAGGAAAATTTTAAATAAAAAAAAAATCTTGCATAGTGGGTGTAAAAATGGTGTCATTGTTGGTTGAGACGAAGAAAACTACCTCTTTTCTCTTATTTGGGTTTGGTATTTCCATTATATTTTAGGCAGATATTTTAAATTCTTGCTGAATTTGAACACAGTTTTCAAATTCGACGAATTGTCACTTTCTATGAAATTTTAAATAGCAAATGCAATTTAATCAGCTGGAAAAATTTTGCTATCATCGTTATTACTGTGAAATTTCACGCATATTTTACCACCAAGAATTTTAAATGGATTTTGACCGCTATTACACGTAACATAGGAACAGAGTACCATGTTTAATGATGCAATATTGAAAACAATTTTCTGAACATTGGTAAGGGTTTTCACACCGAGTTCGTTAAAGTTTACTCGTTATTCATTAACTTCTGCTGCTTAATTTGTTTTTGTAAAATTTCCGATTTACCGAATAAAGTCTTAACAAGTTATAACGCTGTAAAGAATATTTCAATGGAATTCTTAGCTTTCCAACTGATTAATGTTGTTACATATTTCAAGCGTTTATACACCTTTAGACAAAGAAATAATGCATCTTGAGATTATTTTATTTTATGTAAATTTATTTAGATAAAATATTAAAACTTGAATATATATTCACAAGCGATTGTCATCTAAATACGTTAAAATATCTTCGTACCAGTAAATCAATTTCGGTGAGTCTTATTTACCACGCACAAGTCTTAGTAGACTTCATCAAGTACTTCATCCACTGAAAATTCGTCTTCGCTCAAAACGTCTAACTAACAACTGTCTTATTCTTTCCTTTCAATATTAAATAAAACACCAAGCCGAATTATTCTTTCTGCAAATAACACATTAGCTGATTTACAGGATTCAATACCAAAATAAAATATAAAAAAAGAGAACAAAGGACGTTCACACTTAGAAAAGTTTACCGAGTTAACGAATACAACCTTAACAAGCTCGTTACTTTGGTGTTTATATTGTTAGCAGTTCGGCAAATACGTGTTGATGTGAACGACGTTTTTGAGTTGTTTCTGTTCGTTTGGTAAAATTCTTTCTCACCATCTGATTTATGATAATTTCATTATACACAAGTACAATTTAGAATAAAAACAAAGGAGGAGAGAAAAAAGAGATTTGTGTATCTCAATTATTTTTATTTATTTATTTATTTATATAAGCTTATACAATGTAAATTTACATATGTACAACCTAAAAACATGCAGCGCTAGCATCAGAGGCTATCAGCTGACCGTTGAATGAATGATTTGTGTTAAATTCTTCTCAATAGGTCGCAATCTTTTAGAAAGTTATATATGGTTTTTATGTTTTCCTCAGTTGGGCTGGAAAGGAGGGAAATAGGATCCGTATTAGAGTAACATTCTCTTTTATCTCGAAGCATTGGGCAAAATTCTAATAGGTGGAGGACAGTTGCTGTGTCGTTGCAAAATGGACAGTTATTGGTTCTTATGCCACCAAGGAGGTGAGCATGCGTAGCTATTGTGTGTCCTATCCGGAGACGTATGTATGGAGTGAGAAAGTTAGCTGGAATTGTTGCAGGATATACTAGTTTGATCCTTGCTGAGTTGACTATTGTATAATGATGATTATAAGAAATCCAATCGATGAAGAGTTTCGAGTGCCTCTTTTCATTGATGAGACGATATATGTATATCAGATTTTGTAAAGAAGTTGAGTGTTAATGTGGGCGCGTTAGATGCATCTTTTGCTAATTCGTCTGCGTAAAAATTTCCTGTTATACCAGTATGGCTAGGAACCCACATTAGCTTAATTTTCTTTTGATATAAAATAAGATATTCTCTAATTGAATTGATGACAGTAGTTTGGTTATAGCAATTTTTTATAGCTTGAAAACATGATAAGCTGTCGGTACATATTACATACTTTCCAGAGTTTTTAGAAGCATGTAGAACAGCGTGGAAAATTGCGGTGGCCTCAGCAATAAATATAGAACAGAAAGGGAAAAGCAGCCCATAGGATATCGGCTTACCTTCCTCGCTAACGACAGCAAAAGACGTATTTGAGTTTTTAGAGCCGTCCGTGTAAAGAAATCTCCAACTATTATGTTTCAATTCGCTCGCGACTACTCGAAACTCAGCGATATAAATCGCATTAGGAGTGATGTTCTTAGGTAGGCGGACAAGATTGTCTATAAAAGATTCTTTAGGAATCAACCATGGTGGATGACAAAGTTTACGTAATTTAGGTGGTTTTAATGGCAAGTTATTTGTTTTAGCGAAAATCGCGCAAATGTATATAGCTGATTCAATTTTTGGCAATCGGATCCGTGATGACGATGAAAACAAAACTTTTCGTAGCATGTTGTTGGAACCAAGAATAATCCTAGGGTAGAGTTTCATAGTACTGTCTTCCATGTTATCCCTTAGTGAGGGAAGGCCAGATTCAGCTAATAAATTTTTTATAGGCGATGTTGGAAATGCACGAAGCGATCTCCTTATAGCTGAATGATAGGGTGCAGCAAGCATTTTGAGATGGTTTTTTGAGTGATGTCCATAAATTTCAATAGCGTAGTTTATTACTGAGAGTATTAAAGCGTTGACGACTTGAATTAATAGAGCTGGGCCAATGAGCGAGCGCTTACATGATAGGTACTTAACAATATTTGAGTTTTTAATAATTCTATTTCTTATATACTGACAGTGATCTTTAAATACATACTTACTATCTAGAACTAATCCAAGAAACTTAAGTGTAGGAGAACATGTAATATTAACATTATTAAATGAAATGGTTGGAAAATTACAATTTTGTTTTCTACAAATGTGGAATGATTTAGATTTAGAGTACGATATTGAAGCGCCTGACGAAAGGGACCAAGATGATAGCTGGGAAAGGAAATCTACAAAGGAAGATGATATGGAATTCAGGTCGGAAGATTTGGAAAATAGGAGAAGGTCATCAGCATATAGCTGGTGACATATATTAGGAAAATTTGATAGAATAGAACTAATTTCGTCAAATGCTATGGTGAACAAAATAACTGATAACGGAGATCCCTGAGGAGTTCCGTTATCTAAGGGAAGTGTGGAAGAAGATGTATCAGAAATAAGAACTTTGATTTTACGTTTATAAAGGAAAGATTTTACGAAATTAAAAACACGGGGTCCTACCTTCCATTTAATTAATTGTCTTAGAACTACGTGTATGCCAACACGGTCAAAAGCCTTTTCAAAATCAAGCGAGAGAAGGGAAACGTGGTTTTTGTTAGATAGAGCATCACAAATGAAGTGGTCAAGGTACAAAAGAGCATCGATTGTGCTTTGGCTTTTTTTAAAAGCAACCTGATTAGAGTGAATAAGCTTATTAAATTGGAGGAACCAGGAAAGCCTTGTAGCAAAAATTTTTTCTAAGAGTTTACCTAGGCAAGGCAAGAGTTTACCTAGGCGGCCGCCGTAGCCGAATGGGTTGGTGCGTGATTACCATTCGGAATTCACAGAGAGACGTCGGTTCGAATCTCGGTGAAAGCAAAATTAATAAAAAAACATTTTTCTAATAGCGGTCGCCCCTCGGCAGGCAATGGCAAACCTCCGAGTGTATTTCTGCCATGAAAAAGCTCCTCATAAAAATATCTGCCGTTCGGAGTCGGCTTGAAACTGTAGGTCCCTCCATTTGTGGAACAACATCTACACGCACACCACAAATAGGAGGAGGAGCTCGGCCAAACGCGTAACAGAAGTGTACGCGCCAATTATTATTATTATTTATTATTACCTAGGCAAGGAAGAAGAGAAATAGGACGATAGCTGGTAACTTCGCAGGGAGATTTGCCCGGTTTTAAAATTGGAATGATGGCACTGGTTTTCCAGACTTGAGGGATGATGGAGGTTTGAAAAATATTGTTGTAATGTTTAAGGAGTCTATTGAGGAGAAGAGGGGCAAGGTGTTTGATGATGGGATAGGAAATTTTATCTAAGCCAGGAGTTTTACCTTTCACAGAAGACAGGGCAAGATGGAGTTCAATTGAAGACAAATCAGAGTCGAGATATTTGGCTGAATGTGATAAGGGAGGAGGTAAGTAACTATGGAAGAGAATAGATTTCTTGTTAGAAGAGTATACAGGTGAGAAATTAGAGTCAGAGGAGATGTTAGAAAAATAAGTGGCGAACTCTAAGGCTATATCCTGAGGATATAGTAGAGTGCCTTGGGAGGAGTTGAGGGAGGGGATAGGAGAGGAAGTCAGGTTACCAGATAGTCTTTTTATGTTTCTCCAGATCATTTTGGGATCAGAAGAGGAGTTTATGCTGGAGGTGAGAGTCTGAAAAGATTTAATTTTTGCCAACTTAGCTTTTCTTCTAAAAATTGCATTCGCTTTTTTATATGCTACAAGATTTGATGGCGAGCGATTATATTTGAAATGATGCCAAGTTTGTTGTTTGTGAAGTCTAAGCGAGGAAAGTTCATTATCCCACCAAGGAGGGGTTTTATTGCGGGGCTTAGGAGAGGTTTGTGGAATGGATTGGTTGGCTGCAGATCTTATAATTTTTTGAATCCTGGAAGTTTCTTGATAAATATTATTAGAAGGAAGTAGTTTATCTGAGTATTTCAAACAAAATCCTTCAAACTTAGGCCAGTCAGCTGAAGAGGTTTTGAATAATATTCTAGGTTTAGTAAAAGTTGAATTATGGTGGGAAATGTTAGCTTTGATAGGAAAATGATCGCTTCCATGAAGATCATCAATACGATGCCAATCAACTTTGGGGGAGAGTGAAGTAGAACAGAATGTAAGGTCAATATGAGTAAAAGTGGAATGAGTGGAAAAATGGGTAGGGGAACCAATTAATTGTTTAAAATTCACCTAATAGTGCATATTTTCTATTCAATCTTACAGAGCTTTGACAACAAAAATTATTCCCTTACGTGTTTTCCGTTACTTTTTGACATTTGAATATATTTAAATAGCTGATCATTATTTTGTCAACTACCGATGAATTTCCAAGATTTCCACTGCGACGCTTCGTTACACCCGATTTACACGAGGAGACATCTGGAAGGGAGACACTGGAAATTCTCTTTTCATGTCTCATTCGCGGCCACACGGGCAAAATTGTTTTCGGCAACATTTTGACATTTAATGCTTTAGCATCGTCTGGTTCGGATGTATTCTCGCACGCGCTTACATGTAAAGCGGAAAACGTTCGTCAACAATTTCTTAAATATATGAATGAAAAATGCAAACTGGTTAAATAATAAATAATGTGTTGTTTTTTTATTTAAATATATTTATAAATAGTTGTACTTGAATAAAAAAAATTAAATTAAAAATACTTCATACATAAATAATTAACTTAAAATTAACTTGAGTATCTAGAAATGCGGGGAAAATTAGAATTCAACATAAACATGCCCCATAATATATTTTAAATTATACCTACATACTTTACTAGCAAAAATAATCGTGCATTTCCCAAGCAGTGTTCGGATGTTTGTCATCTTTGTTATCTTCCGTTTTCTTGAAAACCAACACATAACTCAGAACCTTCTCCCACAAAAGAAGAAAACAAATGAAGCAACTGTCAAAAATTGCTTTAAGATTGGAAATACGAATAAGAAGAGCAAAGCGTGTCGCCAGTACAGGAGACAAATTCCCTTCTCTCTTCCGCGGCCGTCCTTCACCACCGAACAAAATGTTTCCCTTCCAGATGACTCCTCGTGTAAATGGGCACTTCGTTAGTTGGAGTTTACACGATGTGAGATGTGCAAAACTGCACTTTTTTACTAATGCATTCACAATTCTTGCATTGTGAATATATAGTATATTCCTATTGTCTTTGCAAAACTGTGCCCTGTAAGCACCATGTTATATATATTCTATACTACAAAAGCAATCACCTGCGGATTAGCTTACTTAATGTCTCGGCACTCAATTGTTCATTTTATAACAATTGTCAAATTGGATTGAATGCGTTGGCAATATATTAAATGAGGGCTTTGCCATGATATGTTATGGTCATTATGAAAATGTAGTCAAGTGACCAATACGTTGTCTTCAGGCACTTGATTCTTTTAAAGCATTGTTTGATTTATACGGTGAAGAAGAAAGAAGGACGCCCGGATTATGGGTGAATCATATTTATGAAGAAGAGATATGCACCGTCTAGAAAACTAAAATTATCAAAGATGCTGACAATGTCAATGACGAAAAACTACAAATGGCTGTCAAACATACAAAATGGCAGCTCATTGCCTCACAGATATTGACAATATATGACTTAAAATATTTTTAGCATGAATTGCCAACTGCATTATATTTGAAATTGACCATTTAACAATATCAAATATTTTGTGGAGAGATTTTAAGGATTGATTTTGAATATTTTCGCCAAAAATTATGGTAACTAGTATATTTTGCTTGGGCATCGAGAGTCATTCTTTCGACAGTGCGGGCAGCACTAACTAATCTTCAGCGCTTGCAGACTGACCTACAGCTGCGATGGAGGTGATGTTCGAGCTCACGTCGCTCCATATAGCCATTCAGCAATCAGCCAAGCGCACCCTGCTGAGTATTACCAGGGAAGGCTTCGGGAGAGGAAAAGTGATGTCATCTAAAAACATGGAAGTGCTAAAGCTGCAGCTCGCACTTACCCAGCTACCCAGAGATGATATCACTAAGGTGATCAAATTCGAAAATAAGTTAAGAATATAACTGAACAATAAATTGAACTGGAGAGACCTGCATTAAAAAAAAAAACCTCCAAGAGTGGACCCTGCACTGATACACAGATGGCTCGAAGACCTTAGAAGGCATAGTCGCTGGAACCTCTTCCAAGCGGAGATGCATGCCATCTGTGTATGCGCAGAGATAAACTTAGACAGGAATATTCGCAATGAGCGAATCACCATTCTGAGTGACAGTCAGACGGCACTCATGGCCTTATCGTCCTGTGCGATCAGATCCTCACTGGTACTTGAGTGTATCGAGGAACTTAATCTAGTAGAAATGCACAACTGCATCCGGCTAATTTGGGTCCCAGGACACGGGGGTATTACTGGTAACAAAGTAGCGGACGCATTGACGATAGAGGCTGCGGCCTCGCCTCTAATAGGACCATAGCCCTTCTTTTCCATGGGGCAACACACCATCAAGGAGAGGCTCAGACGTGAAGAGCTAGGGCTAAGGGAGGTTTGCTGGCACCAAACCATGGGGTTACGCCTGACGAAATCCTTACTGGATGATAAAATTAGATTGTTAAGCATTATCCTAACATACATTTGTATTTATCTAGGAGTTTATAACTTATTTTTCTTTTGATATATACAATATCTTATGATTATTATTTTGTATGTCTTTGGCACCATCAAGGAGAGGCTCAGACGTGAAGAGCTAGGGCTAAGGGAGGCTTGCTGGCACCAAACCATGGGGTTACGCCTGACGAAATCCTTAATGGATGATAAAATTAGATTGTTAAGCATTATCCTAACATACATTTGTATTTATCTAGGAGTTTATAACTTATTTTTCTTTTGATATATACAATATCTTATGATTATTATTTTGTATGTCTTTGGCATAATTATAAAACTTATTTATATTCACCCAAAAAGGGTTTAAAAAGGCAATTGGTTGCTAATAATAAACAGTTGGAGGAAATCCGTTAACGACGTTTACTGAGGCTTCCAAAAATTATGGCAGCAATACGCATTTGAAATTCGATATTACACTTTATAGTAAGTTATCAGAGCGCACACGTTTATGAACACGCGCTATTTTTATGTTATATGAATGCATAGTTAATAATACCTAACAAACATTTTATTATAATTATGTCTACAAACCTGTTGTCTTTGCCGGCATCCATTTTATTTATTTTTTACTTTGATGCTTTTCTTTATAAGCGTAAAAATAATGATCTTTTACACAGAAAACACGGGATTGAATGTCAAAAAATGTGGTTATTATTTAGAATTATTTTATAATCTCAGATTTTGGGAGAGAAATTTTGTATGGGAAATCTAGCTTTTTAATTACGGATTGGGTGTTAAGCACGAAAAAATAGATCATCTACTTATATGATTATTATTTATAGGAGATATATACAATATAACCCTAACTTAATTAGCACACTGGCCACTAGGATCTACTTATATGTAAACGTATTAATAGAAGAAATGCGTTCAAATACGGTTACTATGCTTCTTTGCACAATACTCAGTGTTGGCTACCCTGTCATCTATAATCGGCGTATTGCAACTCTGCTATTTTTGCTGAATTCAGCTGAAAAATTCTTTGACGTTAGTTTATTAAATTCAAAATGGCATTATTCCGATTTTGTAGAGAATAGTAGAGTTAGTGAAATTCGTTTAAGGAAAATATTAGTCTCATTCATATTCAATATAAATAGAGTTAAAATAACTTACTGCATTAAACAATTTCTTGCGTAAACGGGAAGTTTCCAGTAAAAAATTAAACATCATAAGTTAGTTTGCCAATCTAAAAGGCGGGAGAAAGGAATAATGCCGCGCACTAAAGTTTCCAAATCCACTAAGCGGTTTCGCGAGACATCCAATTCTGAAGAGAAATTGCGGGAGTTCGAAGCTTCTTTCGATGGCTATATGCACACTTTGAAGGCAAAAGGCGAAACGCAGATCAAAGCCATTGCAGACAAACTAGATATGTTATTAATGCTCACAGATTCGAGTATTCTTCAATTGGTAATGGGTGATTTACTGACCTTCGTAAGTACCGAACGTAAATAATTCGTATAACGCATTGCTTTAATTTGAATTTTGGTATTCTAGAATTTGACAAAGCTCGAAGATTGCAAACAATTTGCTAATACTTTACCTACCAGTAACAACGGCACTCTTAAAAAAAAATCTACCAAACAATTAAACCCCAACGATGAAGGTAATTCTTAATTTTGGAAAGGATACAATTTTACAATGCATTTTTGCTTTGGTGACGGTTTCTGTTTATCTTAATGTTTTCTTTTTATATCTTTCGCTTTCACATTTTTGTACAATCTAAAAAATCTCGCACATTCGCATACCCACCACTCGTTCGCCATACATTTTTCATACACTAATAAACTACATACAAAACAAAAATTGGTAAAAGGTTACCTTACAGAGGATAGCGCAAATGGCGGCAGTAACATTGGCGTCTCGACGTCAACCTTAACTGCGTACAGTGGGCCATCTGTAAAACAGCAGCCACAGCGTGGTCGTACTCCCGGGCCGTTAAGTTCAGCTCGTGCTCGACGCCCGCGTCGTAGTCGCTCAGTTTGCGATGACATAATGCACGTGTCGTCAGTTAAATCCGCAAAAAGTTCATCGAGTGTAATGGATACACATATTTCCCGCAGCAAAATGCGCACTCCGACAGCTTCGCGTTCCAAAGCCTTCAGTGCTGATCGCACGTCGCAATTGTGTGGGCAACAATTTCCTTCGACAACGTCGGTGCAATCGCCGGCGGCAGCATTTTTGCGTTGGCCTAAACCTGGCGAAGTGGTGTTATCCAAATGTGGAAGTCCAGTCGTAGCGCAAGTGTAATTACCAGTAGTGAGGGAAATTAATATTTTCCATAATTAAAATTTATTTTTTATTGCAGCATGCCGGACAAATACGCAAATGTAAATATTCCTACACGGAATGGAGTATTTTCTTTACGCCCAAAGAAACTGGATGACTTGAAATCGGACATAATCGATGCAATCGATCAAGACACACTCAACCAAATAAGAACATTGCACGATAACTTAAATATGATTATGAAACTGGCAGATAGTTCAGTGCAGAAATAGGGCAGTATAATCTATCTATTGGTCGTTTTTTATAATTCTTATTAATTTAATTTCTCTACAAAATATAATTTTATATTAAACTTACATTACATTATTAAATTTTATATCGTGCTCTTATTTTTCTAGTTAAACCGAAGTTAATTTGGAAATAATGTATGTTGTTTATTGTATGCAGATTATAGCACAACAAACTTTTGGCAATTCAAAAGAAAATAAACGCAAAAGGATTTATATCCTTGAGTATAAAATATTTATGAAAACCGGAATTCACTCAGAACAAGGCTTTTGTTAAACCACTAACTAATAAAACGATTAGAGCTATATAGTTTTGTAAAATTAGATACAATTGTAAAACTTAAAAAAGTAATAAATATGTATTTATGTGCACATGTTTTAAAGTTTTGTTCGATTATATTTTGTATAAACGTTTTAGTCATAAAAATAATTCGATGTACTAAAAATAAAAATAAAATGGTAAAATTTATATAAATAGCTTTCTACAGAGGAGCAAAAGAGAAGTGACGAGAAACAATCGTGTGATGAGCAGATGATCTGTTTGGAATAAAACACTCGTATGACGCTTTGTCGCTTATTTCTTTGTATGTTGTTGAATCAAATCTATGGGGTGGCGGCCATAAAAGAGCGATTGGAAATGGAATTTAAATAAATCAACCATAGTGAAATACCATGAAATTGAATCTGGTTTCTTTTTGAAGCCACATTTATGCCATTAAGTATGGTATAGTGCCACATTGAAATGCACGCCTCTGTTTTGCATAATATGTGCGGCGTTATTTCGGCAATAGTGTCTCGAATGTTGGCCTCGGGTTGCTGTTGTAGCAGTTTACTAAGCCCTGCTAGTGCGGTGTAGTCATCCATCGCATTGTTTAACTCATCTAACGGTATGCCAAGGAAGCGTGTTGTATCTACGGGTTCAGTATCACCCAAGTAGAAATTGCTTGCTGAGCATTTTGCTGCGCCACTTGTAAGACAAGCAGCGTCGTTTTGTTGGCTCAAAAAACTCTCAGGTACGCGAATTGACAAATAATTCATTCCTAATAATAAATATATTTATACGAAAATCAGAGTCTTAAAAAAATGTGAAATGTAAAATATTTAAAGGGGTAACTGTATGAGCCAAAATAAGCAAAAACGCGTTATTAAACAGTGCTCTGTAAACGAATGGTTTTGGATATATGGCAAGTTACTACACTACTATTTTCTGAAACATTTATTTCCTATCATTTACTTATTTACAACAACGATCAAACGCACAAAGCAAAACTAAAAAACAGAGTTTCACGAGATCATCAAAGTGCCTCTCGTCCATTTCCATTTAGGTAAGAAATCTTTGTCTTAAATATATTCGAACTCTTTCTAAAACTCTCTCAGTGGCTAGATTTTGTTGTATTTTTTTATTAATTCGTAACTTCAGCTAAACTCCTCAAATAACCCCAAAGAAGTAAATATAGTGGGATTAAGTCTGACGATGTTGCAGGCCCATCTACGTGGAAAAGTTTGGAGTAAATACTCTCTAACACCAATCGAAAAACGAACTGGATCATCGTGATGCTAGAACCATATTTGTTGCTTTTGGTCCGAATAATGTCGTCGATTGTATTCTGCAGAAAGTTTGAGTAATCAGCGCCTGTTAATCGGTATAGCAAAACAACGGAATCCAGAAACCTATCTCCTCAATATCCATCCAAATCTCTAAAGAAACATGTATTTGATGTCCAGATTCCATTAGTTCATAGGAATTTTCGTCTGTCTATGCGTATTATGAAAATTAATAACTTCATTTCGTACGAACGCAAACTCAATGGTAAAAAGGATATTGGCAAGAAGTCTGACATGTCAAGCATCATTGTATAAAAATCAGCGGCAATAGTCCAAAGGCGCTTAATATTCAAGTAGGGTGCTTGGATAGATGAAAAGTGGTAGGTCTAAAGAATTATTTTTTTTTTTCTTTTCAAAAGTCCACATATTCGTAAAAATAAGAGAAAAGCTTCTACAAAAATGAAAATTTCTAATTTTTGTAAAAATAGAAAATATGCGAAAAATAAGCACAATATTTAAATTTTTTGCAAAATGTGAATCAGAAGTGAAACAATTATATCTCACAAGGTTCTACCGAGATTTGAACTCGGATCGCTGGATTCAAAGTCCAGAGTGCTAACCATTACACCATAGAACCATTTACTAAAACCTATCTTAATGTTGTATTTAACAGATAACGTCAACAACAATTCCAATAACATTTCTTTACTTTTCTGTTAACCTTTACAGTTCTTTGTTATTTACATTAACATTCTCTGGTATACGAGTATGTATACTTTATTGTCTTAATTAATGTAGACTGCAATTTTGTGAAATGAACTAATAAACTAATGAAGTCAGAGATTTTCTATACAATAGCAAGCCTAAAAAATAATAAATCAACTGAAGACAAATTCTCTACTGAAATGGAATAACCCAAAATAATTGGAAAATATTTACTTTATTTTAAAATTTGTGTGAAGTTTTTGAATCAGTAGTCAAATGTGGTAGGGGTGTTAGGTGGAGGACATGTTTTTGGTGGTTAGAAATGTGCGGGGTACCTTCACATGCCGGGTGAAGAGAATTCGCCTAAAATTTGTAGTAACCAAATAACTGTGTAAGTTTCTCTAGTGGTAGAGTTGCGACATGACCACATTTTCCCAAAAAACTGGCGAGCATTTGCTTTGAGGTACTTCTTCCACGAAAAACTTTTCCTGGATTAAGCTCGTCTTGGTCGATTGCTCTTTCGTTTCTAGCTCATATGCATTTATCCTAGATACGCCCCCTGTTACGACATTTCTTCCAAATTTCTTTGTGACGACCAAATTTTCATCCAATATTGAATGTATTCCTCAATCTCACGATATGTCACATGACGATCTTACGTTAACAATCCACACGGCATCGATAGTTTCCGGCACAACAACCGTTTTGGACGGCCTTCATGAAATTAATTCTGCAAGGATCGCCGGCCACGTGTTGGAATATCAGGTTTATCAGTATTTTACAGTGGCTAGGTGTAGTGTAGGAGACGTATTTTTCAACTCAACTCAAAAAAAAAAACACGAATAAAGCTCGTAAACGTTACATGTAAGTTTATGTTAAAAAATATAAAACTTTTCGATCAAAATATCGCATTACACGTGGCGTTGCAAAGGCGCAATTATTATTATTATTTTACTGTTTTCATTATTTCATGTATATATATATATATATATAATTGGTGCGTACACCCTTTTTGGGTGTTTGGTCGAGCTCCTCCTCCTATTTGTGGTGTGCGTCTTGATGTTGTTCCACAAATGGGGGGAGCTACATTTTTCAACCGACTCCGCACGGCAGATTTTTTTATGAGGAGCTTTTTCATGGCAGAAATACACTCGGAGGTTTGCCATTGCCTGCGGAGGGGCGACCGCTATTAGAAAAATGTTTTTCTTAATTTTTGGTGTTTCACCGAGATTCGAACCGACGTTCTCTCTGTGAATTCCGAATGGTAGTCACGCACCAACCATTTGGTTACGGCGGCCGCTGTTTTCATTATGGGGAGCAAAATATAAAATGCAACCCTAGTAATAATTCTGTATACCTTAGAAATATAGATTAACCGTGAAAGGGGTAAAGAAAAGATGTAACGGGTGATTTTTTAGCTATATTCTTTTTAAACAGTTGGTTTAAACAGCTGACGCACGTTTTGTGTTGTTTCACTGTCAAACATCTTCAGTTTGGTCTATAATTTAACTATGAATCGTCTTACAAACGAACAACGCTTGCAAATCATTGAATTTTATTATAAAAATGAGTGTTGTGTTAAGAAAGTTTATCGCGCGCTTCTTCCATTTTATGGTCAGTTTAATCGACCCACTGAAGCGGCTATTCGATTCGTCGACGTTCGCAGCAATTGGGCCTTTGTTACTCAACAACGTGGAAAATTTTGCGAAAGGATTTAAGTGTGAAGCCTTTCAAAATACAGCTGGTGCAAGAATTGAAGCCGAACGACCTACCACAACGCAGAATTTTTGGTGAATGGGCTCTTGGAAAGTTGGCCGAATATCCACTTTTTTATCGAAAAATTGTGTTCAGCAACGAAGCTTATTTTTGGATCAATAGGTACGTAAATAAGCAGAATTGTCGATTTTGGAGTGAAGATTAGCCAGAACAATTGCAAGAGCTACCAATGTATTCAGAAAAGGTCACAGTTTGGTGCGGTTTATGGGCTGGAGGTATCATTGGACCGTACTTCTTCACAGATGCTGCGAATCGTAACGTAACTGTGAATGGTGAGCGCTACCGTGAAATGATATCCAACTTTTTTTTGCCCAAAATGCAAGAGCTTGACTTGCATGACACATGGTTCCAGCAAGACGGTGCTACATGCCACGCAGCACGCGTAACAATGGACTTGTTGAGAGGCGAGTTCGGTGAACATTTTATTTCACGTTCGGGACCTGTTAATTGGCCTCCCAGACCGTGCGATATAACGCCTTTAGATTATTTTTTGTGGGGCTATGTTAAAGCTCATGTCTATTCAGACAAGCCTTCTTCAATTAACGCATTGGAAGACAACATTAAAGCATTTATATGTGAGGTACCGGCCGAAACATTGGAAAAAGTATGCCAAAATTGGACTAAGCGGATGGACCATTTGAAGCGCAGTCGTGGTCAACATTTGCATGAAATAATCTTCAAACATTAAATTATATGGACTGTACTATCGATTTAAATAAAAATTTCATGCATTTTTCTGAATTTTACGTGTGTGTTTTTGAAAAACTTTCCTATAGTTCTTAAAAAATCACCCTTTATATATAGTAAAAAAATTGAATCATACAATAACCAGAGAAATAAATTCTCAATCAACTATGTAAATGAAAGATGGCAAAAATTTGGAGGAGATTAAATCACCCAAGGTTCTACCGAGATTTGAACTCGGATCGCTGGATTCAAAGTCCAGAGTGCTAACCATTACACCATAGAACCACAAAATTATTTTCTGCACTTTTACTTATTTCATCAATTTCATCTCTTTCACTCTCACTCAACTCATTGAACTCACACTCACTGAAGTCAACGTTAGCAGCAGCTAGCGGCAAGTTAACAGAACTGAGTGAAGACGAGGGAAATTACCTCTTTTTGGTTCTGTAGACAAAAGGCATTGACTACTTACATGCAATATCAACGAAATAAATCCCATATATGGCAATTTCGATAGACGAAATGTCATCCATAGTTAATAGTAGCTTATTTAAAACGCTATTAAGAGGAAAATTCATGTTTGCCTTAAGTCGGATTTATAAGCTATTATAGTATAGTATAGTATTTATGTATAAATATGTATCCTTATAGGATTGGAGTGATCTATTTTTGATTATATGTACATTTACATGTGTACTTACCTACATACCATATACAGCTATGGCCAAACAGATAGCCCCCTTTCCCATAATAACATATAAATAATAAAACAGTTATTTTTGTGCAAATATTTTCTTTTATTTCAGTTTTAATTAGTTTTTCTATTAACTTTTGGCATCTCTCACCGTGTACCGTGCTTCCTATCGTTCCACAGATTTTCAATGGGGTTAAGATTGGGACTTTGTGCTGGCCCATTCAGAAATGCAATGTTTTCTTTGTAAAGCAAATTTTTCAGCGCTTATGCGGTATGCTTGGGGTCGTTATCATGCAATAATAACCAGTTCATTGGCATGAACTCGATGAAATATGGCCCCATCAAATTTTTGAAGATATCAAGATAAGCAAACTATCCATATTGCTATTTATATGCACTATCGATACAACTTCATTTCAAGAAAATTATCCCCATCGTGCTTTATGGTTTGTGTACCGGGAATTCAACTCTTGGTTTTTTCACGATGAACTCAAATCCGGCACAATCATACCTACATATTTGAGTTTCTTCCGTAAAAAGTATTCTTTTCAGAATTGTATGTTTCGCTTATATTTTTTTGACAGTAGTGATTTTTTCTGCTGAAACGCCCATACAATGTATTTTCATTGAGGTGTCTTCGCACAAGTCTGCTTGAAATATTCAAGCTTTATTCCTCATTTATTTCTAGCGTTATCGCTTGAGGGAACCTTAAAGGATGACGCTTTCTTTTCTTAACGATGACCTTGTCCTGTTGAATTGTAGTCTTTCGCCCAGCCCCTTTCGAACTTACTTTATTTTAAGTATATTTTTGTCTGTACTGTCTGTTTGCGATCAATTTAAAGGTATCGGATTTTAAATCGAAATAAAACAACGAAAATTCAAATTGATTTGGTAATCTTTATTATTTTTGTGTAGAACCATTCATAACATTTACTTTCAAATGTTGGCCACAACTATGCCATAATTCGGCTATCCGTAAAACCAATGACCCCCGGGAGGACTTCGGTAATGTGGGCTTCCAGAGCCTCAATCGAAGCTGGTTTATCCACAAAGCATTTATACTTTAATACCCCCACAAAAAAAGTCCAAAGCTGTGATTTCAACGATCTTGGTGGTCAATCCATTAGGCCGAGAAGAGAGATAAATTGCTCACCGAAACGACGACGCAGTAAATCCATTGTTTTACGGGGTGTATGGCACTGGACTGGAACCCGCAAGGGAGCAGAGGTCGTGGTCGACCAAAAAACACTTGGAGAAGGCCGATGTTGTGCGAACTAGCAGATGCCGACGTCTCATGGGATGGTCCAAAAACAACGTGTACGATGGAAGAGCCTTGTCGAAGCCCTATGCTCCCGAGAGAAGTGAACAAGAAAAAAAGGCAAGTAGCGCCGTCTTGTTTGAACCAAATGTTGTGGAGGTCAAGCTATAACATCCGCCATTCACTGTTACATTGGCGCCAGCCTCGTCTTTGAAAAAACGAACCCCTAGGCCACATCAAATATTGTTTTCAATGGATATAATGGCTGTTCTTGAATGGCTTCGGGTGGCTCTTCAGCCCAAACACGTAAATTTTGCTTATTGTCATAGCCATTCAGCGTATTCGCTGAACAAAATTCGGCTCCCAAAATACGTATATTCGGAGAGTTTTTCAAGAGCTCACCGACTGAAACTATGACGCTTTGGAGGATCGGCCGGTTTCAAATCTTGGACTAGCTGTATTTTATACTCTTTCAATCGTACCAGAAATTTAAAATAGTACAAATGTGTCATAAATGTCATAATTGTAACATACATAACGCATGGGCTGAAAAGTCCCGGACCTAACACATTGATGGCACTAGATTTATTACATTAACCTCTTTTCCAGTTAGTACTATCCTTAAAAAGACAGCTTTTAAAATTTCATGATATTTTATTCATTAGTTCGTGGGTTATTGTGCTAATAGTTTCGCTACTTTTGTTATTTTCAAAACAATGAATCAAAAAGGGTTTCATGTTTTAATTTTACACTGCTTCTTGATGGGGGAAAATACCGTTCAGCTTGAAAAGTGTTATGGGGACTCCGCTCCATCAGAGGACTGACTTGAAAAGTGCACGTATAGACACCGATGATGCAAAACGTAGTAGACATCCAAATGAGGCGGTAACACCAGAAAGACCAAAAAATCCACAAAATAATTTTGAGCGTTTGACTATGAGAAAGCTCTGATAAAGTCACTTTCAAGACAACACAAGTCAATCAAAACAATGGCAAAACTACATGAATTGAAGTTCGAATTGCTCCCACATCCACCGTATTTTCCAGATTCGGCTACTAGCGACTACTGGCTGTTCGCAAATCTAAAAAACTGCTCGCCGGTAAGAAATTTCGCTCGAATAAAGAGACCTATTTTGAGGCAACAAATAAATCGTTCTACAAAAGTGGTATTGAAATGCTAGAGCGGCGCTGGAATGATTGCGTTGTTCTTGATGGAAATTACGTTGATGAATAAAGCTAGTTTTGAACAAAAAAAAACGCGTTTTCTTTGTTAGACCCGTGAATTTTTAGCCCATGTGTTATATAATATTAAATATGCCAAACTTATAGACATGGGAATTTTGTTTAATGAAGAAGCTATGACACGAGAAGATGGAAAACTAATAATTGAAAATGAGGTATGTAATTAAATGTGAAAATAAATTTTATGCAATTAGCAATTGTAACACAACTAAGTCAGACCTTTTGTATGATGAACTAGTTTAGCAAATATCGTAAATAATAAAAAAGCAAATTGCACCAAAATTAAAGAAAAAACAATTAACAATTAAAAATCATATAAGATGGACCAGTATCGATAAGGGGAAAACATATTGTTAATAATCATAAATTAAATAAAATAAATACTTACCATACTATATTTTTAGAATTTATTCATTCCGTTGAAAATTAATTATTTCATTCAAATTAATTGCAAATATCAGACAATTTCTCACATTTATTTTATTATTATTGATTTTGATTCCAGTTTCATAATTGATACATGTGAACCTGCTTAAAAATCCCTCCTCCATTTATACAATAATTTAATTAGACAAAGCATTTTATGAAGTATTTTTGATTATTTATTTTGCTTTTAACAATCTATTTGTGGTGGTGGTGTTGGTTACTTAGTCGTTAAAAATTACAGTTATAAAGAAGTTTGTATTTTATTTTTAAGATTATGTCGTGTTTTGACGCTTAAAAGATCACCAAAGTTACTGAATTCCCATATTTCGTTCGAGCACACAACTCATACATCAAATATTTTATGTATGTATGTGGATGTGTGAAATCATGTCTTTTTTTTGTGTGTGAAAATGCCAACATACCTAAAAATGTGTCTGTTATTTTACTTTTAAAACTAAGTACATACATACATTTATATCAATTACATTTATTGGTTTTTGTGTACTTTCCTTCTTTTAAAATTATTATTTTTTATGATTAATCATAATTGTATCCATTACATATGTATGTGTGAGTGTGGAAAACATAGTATACTATAATAGTACTCACAGATTTCCGTAGACGTATTAATATAGGTACATGCATATATACTCGTACGTTTACTCGTCTTGAATAAGCATAAGTTTCCGAATATGTTACGTATTTGCGTCTGTATGCATGTATGCATATTTGAATGAATGTGTAAATATAATATTTATTGTATACGTAAATGATTAATTAATTTAAGATTATTTCTATTCCCGGCATAAATTTACGAAAAATACACCTGCGGTGTACATATGTATGTCAGTGTGTACATATACATATGTATGTATTCGTAAAAATTCACATATGTAAGTGCGCGCAAGTGTGGCAAGTCCGATAGTCATATTTGATATTTGAAATGGACGACATACATAGATCGTACATTTTACAGATATTAAAAAATCTACAGATTCACACATCGTAACGAAGTTTTGGATATAATAATTTTTCAAAATATTCATATCAATAAGCATAACTCTTAAAAAAATTTGTATTTACCTCATCCGCAGAAATTTGATTTAAAGGTATTTTATGTTCAACAATTTCACTGCGCTAAAAAATATTTCAGTCGAATTTTTTCAACATTTTCAACAATATCTGAGTGAAATCGCACAAAATTTCGTTTGATTTTTAGTCCTGCCTAACTTTTTTTGAGTGCATGTTGTATGCATATTTTTTAACTAAAATACCTCTGTCAACAGATTTTAATAAAAACACTTATATAATATATATTGACCCTTCTAACCTTTATTAGGGGTGTGCCCGAACTTCTCCTCTTCTTTGTGGCGTGTGTCTTGATGTTGTTCCACAAATGGAGCGACCTACAGTTTTAAGCTGAGTCCGAACGGCAAATGGCTTTTATGAGGAGTTTTTTCATGGCAGAAATACACTCGGTAAAAATCAGTTTGTTTATATCACTTCATAAACATACTGCGCCTTTCATGTACCTAGCCTAGTTTTTTGATATTTCCGCTAGCAAAGTCATTATAGTTTTTTATAAAATAATATTTAATTTTTGTAAGACACATTAATAAGCCCTTTCAAAGATTGAAGCCTGAAAAATGTACACCTCTTAACCTTTATTTGGTCTAAATTTAAGTTTCGTTATGGATCTATGAACTCTGCAATAGAGATGCAAACGAAATCAGTCAATTATTTCTGGCGAATTACTGCCAAATTTGTTGCTGAAGAAGAGTCAATAGAGAAGTGGTCGAAGCAATTTGTAGGTTTCAAGTTTTCGGTTCCTCGAATGTTTTTTTCCTATTCCGTATATGCTTGGATATAAAAAAGATCAGCAAGAGAGCAACGGAAACACTGCCGCTAAATTTTTGGCAACCTTGAAAATATTGCTCACTCCAGAGAACGCACTTACACTTTTCAAGCGGTTTGAGGGCTTATTAAAAACATTATCTTTAGGTTTCGAAAAAATTGAACATAATTCAACAAGATATCAAAATTTCTAATATAGAAGCTGTGCAGCCTTCGAAAAAGCCCAGAAAGCATTATGCCAAAAAGCACTCACGCATTGCCAGCGGTTTCCGATTCTCGTTACTTATTGCAGAGATTATGTCTTATTAGGGACACTTGGGACACTTATTGTATTTCCAAAGCCAGCAATAGTTATTACTGTGACGTTACGTTCTCTGTTTCCTCCACAAATGAAGAATAATATTATTTATCCGAAATGTAATTCTTCTTGCTAATTATCGTTTTTGAACCGTAACTCTTTTATAGAAAACCACTGCTAAAAAACTTTGTCCATCTAAGTTGTTCTCTACTGCGACAAAATACTAAAAAAACGCGAAAAACCCGTATGAAAAACAGTTGCACAATTTAACATTTCTTAAAATTTTTGTCAAACATTTTTGTGATATACATAAAGAGTTTGGTTGAGAGGGTCGAGAAGTGGTCGAGATGCAATTTTTTGTAATGTGTTTTTATTTTATTAATTATTATTTTGAACTTAAGATGTTTGCAAACATTAATACAAGATAATATTACGAAATTATAACTTTTAACAAATACCGTTAGTTTGCTTGGTCTTGCGACCATGATACGTAATTGCAAAATTAATTGGATGCCACAGTCAGTGCAGGCAATTACATTGTAATATTGAATAAATTTGATGTTTCGACATTTTAGGTTTTTGCATTAAGTATACCAGAATTTGAGCGAATGAGAGATTTGCGCAAAGCGTATAAATCTAAAAGTAAAGGCGAAATAAATACATTTCGTTAATATTAGTGTTAGATGTGTGTAGGTACATAAATACATCAGTATGTGTCGAAAAACCTTTTCAAACTCGTCAACATAAAACAAATATGCAACATATATTGTATTTGCAAACTTTTAAGACGCAGTGTAATTCGTGAATCGTCTGTACCGCGTGCACTCTTTCGCTAAATGATTATAATTATGTACATGTGTATATTTGTATACATGTTTGTTGATTACATTTCTAATGTGTGTTAACATATTCTATGTATGTATGTATGTATGTATATAAGTACTTTAAAGCATTCTTTTTCCACGTTAAAAGCTTAATAATAGCAAATTTGAAATAATTTTGTGACATCAAAGTTTATACTACTTCGCGTCGTTTTCTTGTTTTTTATCATTGATTAAGTTTTTAATCCCACCAACAATACACATTAAGAAACCTTTTGCAATTGCATTAAAACATTTTGTGTTTTCATAATTTCGCAATTCCTCGCATTCCACGGGGTGGCTGATTACTAATTGATAGCGTTTATTTCGATTCATTTTAGCAATCAGTTCATTAAAGCTATAATTGAATAGAAAATTTAACGAGGTTCGCGCAGACGGTGCATGAGCCCATTTATGTATGCATGTATGTATTTTGAGACGCATTTTTGTCGTTTCTGCCACAATTATTATTGCTACTTATATATTCCTTTTTGATAAAACTTCCCTCATTTTATTTGAATAGTACAAAAAGTATTTTCCTTAGGAAAGTAGGGCTGTAGTAATTAAAAAAAAAAAACAATAATAATAATTGATTTACTTTTAAGATGCCATAACACTTTAAAATTGCGTGTTCAGAAGATTAAGGTGGAAAACAGGTCGAAAGACTTATATTTCTAAATTTGGCGCTACTGTTCTCAGTCCAATAAGGGCATGCCGAATACTTTAACTACGTTTTTTCTCGAAACTACATTTTTTAAGTCGGCCGGACTCATAACTCGAATAAATTATCTTTAGTGACATGATATTTTTAATCGCATATTCACAGATCCATACTGTATGGAAGTACGGATAGATTTTTTCGATACACATACATATGCATATTATACATGCAAACAATTTTCGTTTTGTGAAAATTGCAAAAATGTATATACATATATATAAAAAAATGTTTGTTCAACATAAATTTAATATTGTAGGCGTGCGGTCATCTTAAAAAAAAGGACAAGCTTCATCGAAGTTGTTGTTGTTGTAGCAGCTTAAAGATTCCCCATACTTACATACGGGGAATCCTGCAAGAGTGACAGTCCTTGGCCGGATATAAATCCGGGTCGTTTCGGTAACGTAAAACCGACTGTCGTGGAAAATGTTTCATCAAAGTAAAGCGGTTCAGCTGCCATGTTACTTAAAAAAAATATTTGTGCAGTTTATGGCATGCACTTTTTCAGAATTTTGATTTGTTATTGCTCCGCTGAATAAAAATTTCCAAAATATGATTAGTTTTTTTGCTTGTACAATGGTCTAATTTTCAAATGGGAATTAACAAATTTGTATGTATGACTGCTTCTTTCAAACTGAATATTTTAATAGATCCCGAAAGAGTAAATGTGTTAATGGCTAAATGTTTGTACAGTTAAAATAAAAAAATTGTTGGTGCTCCTACTTGGAGGAAAAATAGTGTATAATTTTGTTTCTGAACTGCGCAGGATTCAAGTTATTCTATGACTTTGTACCAACTAAAAAACCAGAGCAGCATTTTTTTACTTTACAATTTTTCGTAGCAATCAAGTACGCATTCTGTTATTTTACAGAATACAGCTCTAAATTGCGATAACAAAACAGAAATTAATTTTCACTCGGTATTTCTTTTCCTGTTTCTATAAAATTAAAACAAGTGTAAAATTTAGTTAAAATATTGCTACTTTATAAAATACAAGAGAAATGTAAACTTTCATTCTTTGGAATATTTTTTGGCTAACTTAAACAATGAAAAAAAAAAAAAATTGATATATCACAATTTTGGGGTCTGAAATTTTGGATAAGGCTTCTTAAGGTTCTTAATTCGTGGTGTACGCATTTGCCGCAAACAATAGCCGCCCCAAGAAGACTTTTCGAAATCGTGTTAGCAGCTGTCAAACATTTGGGTGTACAATTCGAAAACTAAATGCTAGTAGCTTTTTGTGAAGAATCAAAATCATATGCAAGGTCACTAACGACACTATTATTCTGTGTACTACAGATAAACGAAAATAAAAGGATGTAGCTAAATAAAGCGATTGGAGGAATATGTGGAAATTATGAAATTTCTTGATTTGTTCATTTTTATGAAAGCTCTCGCATTACACTTAGGGATGCTGATATAAACGCAATTTTTATTTATATTTATATATTTAATATATTCTGAATGCTTTTAAGTAATTACAATAAGTTTTTACAGTTACACATATATATATGTATATATATATATATATATTTAATAAAAAATTTATAATTAATCCCTTGTTTAGAAAAATTAAATCATCGCAACATTGACATCACTTTTTCGGTTTGTCGTAAGATTGATTTTGCTAATTATAAATACATGTTCGTACTTTAAGTTTTCGCTCGAGTTTTCTTTTCTGCCCTCTCTCTAGTTGATTAGCTTACTTAAATTTTAAAAAGGTTTTTTTTTTTAGTTTTTTTTAGTTTTTTTTTTTTTTTGTTTTTTGTTAACTAAACTTACGACGTTGTTGATACAGATTTTTGTAATTGTATTAATTATTTGTTTCCAGTTCTTAATATGACATTTTGGTTTTATTTCGTGTTTTGCTTCTCATATCCTCAAAAGTTAGTTAAAATTAAATTAAATCGAGAGATAAATAACGTAATGTTAACTTTAAGCTGTGTCATTAAAAAAATGTAAACCTCTTTTATTGCCAGGCCATTCATAATTGCCCATTGGCCAGCGGCTTTGTCTCAAGTTTCGCCCATGGCAATAAATGTTTGTACAACTAAGACTTAATGCGATATATTTGATATATATATATATGACCACGTGTTTGAATAACCCGTATTTAAATACCTACAACAACATAATTACTTATTCGATCTTTGCTCGTCAAACGCTTGCTTTTTTGTTATGTTTCTTAAAAATAAGTGCACTGGGCGAGCAATTTAACAAACCAATTTTTTTATTTTAAAGTAAATGCATGTAGCAAATATTTATGTTTTATTATTCTATATCATCGATTGCAGTTTAAACAAACAAATAGATATTTTTTTTTCGTTGTGATGAAACGACAAGGGACTCAATGGCCCTCTTCGTATGGCCATTCTAATATTTAAACATTTGCATTTCTGCAGGAATCGACGTTGTTGCTCCACTTTACAATGCGTATAAGGTAGTATTTTATTGAAAACTTCTTTTTAATAGGGGAACGAGAGAATCAATTCACAAAAGAAAAACCCGTTTTGATTAAAAGGCTCTTTTCGGAAGGTAATCCTTACAAAGAAATCGAATCTACTCACTGCTATTTAGCCAAAATGGTTTCGTATGCGCAAACCAAGAAAATAAAAAGGAAACTTTCAGAAGAAGACCCGTTATGATTTCTGGAAACGTGAAGCGTTTAGTACGACAGAGTCTGCAAAGGACTGCCACAGAACATAATGACCTCGGAACTCTTTAAACACCGTCAAGCATACCATGTTTTTGGGCTGTAGATGTAATAAACAACAGGAAAAGTTAATATACTTGAAACTATGATGCATCCATATGGTAGCAAAAAAATGCTAATAAGATTCTATATTCTACTAATAAGACAATTATTGCATTGTGAATATTTTAGAGCTGGTCGTGCAATGGTAGAAATACTCGACGTCAGCAAAAGTGTCGGTGTAAAACTTTACAAAAATATAACCATTCCGTATCCAATTTTCAAGTGGGCGAAAGAAAATCTTCAGCATATACTAAAAGTGGTGTATTCTTCGTGATCTGCACCAGCAGACAACAATTTGCACTTATCTGTTAGCTTGCGAGGTCGAACAAATGTTAAAACAAACTTTTGTTCACGAAACGTCATACAACAAATTGAGCCTGCTGCCAACGGTGGTTACACAAAACATAAGGTGTAGTAAAAAGAAAGCACATTGCGAAATAAAGCGTTCAATCTCATGCAAAAATAATATATTTCTTTTTACTTCAGCTTATTATTATTACTATTATGAGGGCATTTAGCACTGCGAAAGAGTAAGTTGCATTATATGTATAAGAAAAGACAAAGCACTTCTCGAACTTATTTGAGAATAAAAATACAACAGTTTCTCCCTGTACACTTATTTGAAAGGAAACACAACCACAACAAAACAAGTGATTGACGAACAAAATCGGATAAGTAGTTTTGTTTTTGAAACTATTGCAATACAGAGTATTCAAACATGTGATCAGTTGTTTGAGTAACTGTATGTGTAATGCATTTACTAAAAATATCTTTAATTTGTAACTTTTATTTTCAATGCTACGGCTGCATTTTGATTCTTGGCCTACGAGATTTAACTGTAGAGATTACGTGAAAGTATGTCAAAAACAACAACAACAACAAAACATCGCATTTAAAGAATGCCATTTAGCAACAAACGATTTATATTTGAATTGAACGCAGTTTGGAAAAATTAAAATTGGAATTAACTTTATTTTATGTATATACAAAATTTTGGCACATTAATAATAATTATAAGCCTTTCAACACTAGACTAATTTGAATATAAATAAAACAATTTAACCACTATACAAGTACCGGTGGACCTATGACAAAAGAGTTTATTTTAGTATAACAACTTTTGCTTTTGGATCACTAAACTTTAATCTTTCATAGTGGAATTCAATTTAATAGCTTTGAATGATTAGTGCTTTTATAAATTGTAGTAAATCCCAGCCGTCACGCCGATTTAAGTTCTTTTGCCAAAAGTTCACTGTATGTATTGTATATTTACAAAGTTTTTACCACCCACATATATTTGGTAAAATAATTCCACTCAATCGAAGTGTGTTGTTATTGTTGTTTTCTTGTCATTTGCATTTGTTTTACTTTAATAAATATGAAATCAATATATAAGTATACATATGAGTGCCCAGATTTTGTGTGATTTGAGTACAAATTTATTTACTAATAAATCTTCAACGAGCCTCGTGATTGAGTTTTTCTAAATTTGGTTTCTTTTTCGTCTCGTGAAATTCTTGAAAAGCAAGTAAAACAGGCAATTACAATTAATTTACTTACAGAAATTAAAATTTTCCACCTGCTTGCTGTAAAATTGGCTAGACCAGGTGCTTAAAAACTATACTTAAACTAACTTAAAGTTCAATCGTAAGTGACGACACTTTGAAGATTTTTTGTTTACTTTTGAGTTGTTTTTACCTACAAAGTAAATTTGAGTGTGTGTCTTATCATGCACTACACAGGGAAGGTACTAATGCGGAGACGGATGACGACATATTGTGGCAAACTTAAAACGGAAGTTAAATGCTGCTGCATCAACATAATTAATTTTTTCTTTCAATAATTGTACTATTTTTTAATATAAATACATTTGAGTACATTGTTTAAATTATATACCGATGAAATTGAATTAATCGGAGAAAGTTTAAGATATCTGTTTTTTTGGGAGGGTCTCTTTATAATAAAAATTGCTCAATCCATCAGCGCTATTGTCTTATTAATATATTTATAAGAAGTACATAGTGCGTATGTCTGTCAAAGTTGAAAGCAAAAGAAATACGACTGATGCGCTTGAGAATACAAACCTACTAGGGCAGATAGACCAAAGTCTGACAACTATATTTGGTACTTTAAATAGTTATTAAATTAAGAATTTACTCCCTTCAGATTGGGGGGTCTTTACATATTAATTAGTCCACAAGTAGGCGCGTACGAATATCTTAAGTCAAATCTCATTTTTAAACATTACCATTTGACATATTTCACGTTGTTTACATCATTGTAGTAATAAAATATGCGGTTTGGCAATACAAAATTAAGTAATGACGCTGACATTTATGTATAAATTTGTGTACAGTTTATTCCCATCCCACCATGTTTATTTTGTGTAGAGCGCAATATGATTTTGTAGTTGATTCTTAGTTGAGTCAATTAGCGATATTCTCCGTGTTTAATAAAAAATATACATCTGCACATCCCTCAGATATAAATGGTTTCTTTTTATGGAGATGCACGTTTTCAAAAAATAAGATAACAAGAGTGAAATTAAAACACTGATCAATCTATGAAAGTATTTATATAAATTTTGTATAACACAATTCGAAAATCAAATCCTGGTATGTAAGCAATCAGTTCGTATTTGTGCTACACATACGAGTACATAGTAAGCATACCATAAGTGGCAATTGAATTTTTCATATTTGCGGATCGTATTAGGAAACTCATTCGAAGTCTCATATTAATATTAGTATATTTCACATAAATCCGAAATGATTTTTTAACACTTTTATACTTATCTTTTTTTCTATTGGAGATTTAAAAATAAATTAGTAGGAATTACTTTGTAGCAAATATAACAAATATGGAAGAAGCTTAAACTTACTAAAAGCTTATTACAATTTAAGATGTAATTTAATAGCTTAGGCATGGCTTGAGTTCCATGTTAAAAGTCATTTTTGGTTAATTTTTACCTTTTTTCTGAAGATTCGCATTACTTAAGACTGCCTTGATGCAATTCTAGATACTTAAACCAGTAAAATGTTGATTGGATTCATTTAGGTATTTTGAGCGCTATCCGTATTCTCCATTTCGTTTTAGTGGTTTTTTTAGTTGCTTAGAATTGATGTTACTCTTTATAATATGATCTCTGATTCAAATGTACCAAACAACACAGACCAAAATTTTCGAAGAAAGTACAAATTGAATTGGAAATGCGTAATGAGATCCAGCAATATTTTACTGGCTGGAAAATCTAAACTTTTTCGTTAATGATATAACATAAGAATGTTTGCAAAATGGATTTAAGCAAAGTACATGACTTTCTTTGTGTCCGCATGTACCGTTATTGCGCGCGCCATCGCACCAGGTGTGCGATCTTCTGAGCAACCGCTTTGATGAGATCCTTCGCCTGAATCATGTTCCTTTTCAACTAAATGGTATCTAAATGGATAAATAAATGCATTAATTGTATGGGATTTTCTATTTGTATCGGAATAAATTAAAAGTTAGTAACAAAAGAGTTATAGCTCTACATGGAGAGTAACCAAACTGAAGCTAGTTAAGAACGATACATTCACAATATACAACAAAGTTAGCGCGAGAAGAACTCTGAAACACCTACTCTGCCACTGCCCTGCTAAGTACAGGAACACGAATAAACTGCTTAGGTTCTGCACCACTTTCCGCACTAGAAAATGTGGCAGATCAAAAAATTAGCAGCCTACTTAAATTATCCAAACTGTATATTAAAGAAAAAATATAAAATAAACTCTCTATACTAACACTTGGTATCACTATGATCAACCATAATCTTGAATCTAATTAGGATTCACACATATTATTATTATTATTATTATTTAGTGACTGGTATGAATACCAGTACTAAAATTATGTTTGAACATTGGCTTCAGAGACCATCAGCTCTGTGTCATCTGTGGCTGTCTGGATTATTTGTTATATTGTCATTTCGATAGTTTTAATGAATTTGCTTATTTTTTCGATGTTTGTGTGACTGGGAATGTCGCTTATTTGTTCCGAGTTTAGTATTTCTTTTCTTGCGTTGGCGTGATTTGGACATTTGTTGAGGATGTGGTCCAATGTTTGGTTTGTGTTGCAGCTTGTACAGATAGGGTGATTTTATTTTTTTAAGATATGTTCATGGGTCTGTGTTGTGTGGCCTAGGTGAAGGCGGGAAAAGACTCGGGTTTTAAATCCGTGTATATTTGTTGGATAGAGTGGAGGGTTTCCATTCTTATTAATATTGGAATAGTGTTCATGTTTGTAGTTTTTAATGACTGCCGCTGTTTGTGTATTATGCATGTATTTATATGTTGTTTTATATCGAGTCTTTCTGTTTTTGGGCTGATTATAATTGGGGCATTGCAAGCGAATTTCGCAGCATTATCGGCATATGTGTTTCCCTCGATACCTGTATGTCCTGGGACCCACAGTAGTTTTAGTAATTTACTGTTTTTTATTAGCAAATCCCTTATTTGATTACCAGTTTCCCATTTGTTGTAATTGGGATTACTAGCTGCTTGGATGACTGACAAGCTGTCGGAGCATATTATGGTTTTCGTCTTTTTCTGGATAGATAACACCATAGCTTCGTGCATTGCCACTGCTTCTGCCGAAAATATAGAAAAGTAAGGGAACAGGCTTTTAAACTTAAAGGTCTAGATCCGTCAGTAAAGACGATTGACCAGCCGTTATTTTTATGGGTATTGACCTTTTCGAGAAAAAGCTGCTTAAATATTGGATTGGTGGTGTTGTCTTTTTTATGTGTATGAAGTGTGATATCACATGTGTGAGTGCTTAATTTCCAAGGAGGATTATAATAGGAGAGTGTTTGCGGTTTTGTTTCTAAGTTTATCCGCATTAATTATTTTGAGTAGAGCAGGCGTAACGATGTAACTTCTTTTGGATGGCAGCAGTTTTTTTACGTCATCTTTTATAATTGATGTATTTAAGAAAAGTGTTTTTGGGATAAGATTCACACATAATGTGCAGCAGTTATCCGCAAAGTCAGGGGAAC
Source organism: Anastrepha ludens (assembly GCF_028408465.1). Taxonomy (NCBI): domain Eukaryota; kingdom Metazoa; phylum Arthropoda; class Insecta; order Diptera; family Tephritidae; genus Anastrepha; species Anastrepha ludens. The sequence continues at coordinate 79,226,412 of NC_071502.1, forward strand.
TCATAAGACTAAAAATTAGAAATCAAAGTTCTTTAATATTTTTTTTTTTAATATCTGACTCGAAGTAGAAATCTTACTAATATATGAGATGCATTTTTTTTTTAGGAAACTGAAGTCTATACTTAATTTTGTAACTAACTGTATTTATAAAAGGCGTCAGGCACTAACACCCAATGCACATTTTCTGGAGTCTATGGAAATCCTACTGCTTTTTACACAAACGAATATTCTGGCATACAACGGTGGCTTTTCGGGGGAAAACAAACCGAATTGGGAAGTTTTTGAATTTCCTTTTCCGATCGACGAAGCAGTTCGCGGATAAAAACGGTGGATAAAACAATTATCAAATTCATGAGCTTTTTTATCACTTTCTAAGTCTGTACCCCTTAAATATTATCCACTTTAAATGTTACATATGTAGGCAAAAGAACTATTACACAATCATTAATTTTACGTTCTTTCTCCCGGAAACAACATAACATTTTACTACAAAATATGAGAAGTATAAGAGAAGTTTAATATTGAATACCTGGCTCTGAATGCCACAAGATGAGCGTAGTAAGCCGGTGCTGGTATTGACACTGAGCGTGTACATCTCACATAGGTGTGACACAGTTGATATGTTAAGCACTGTAGTTCATCGGAATCAAAGTGATTGTCATCCCATAAAACGTGATAATGTGAAGGCCGACTTGTACCCTATGCAAATAAATTAGATTAGTAAATGGTATAAAAGAAATGTTGGGAAAAAACATACTTGTATTCCTTGGTGGCTACATAGATAGAAATCAAACTCGGTTGGATGTGTAATACCAACATCGACTGTGGTACCAGCTGGTATATTGCCAGATTTTCCACTCTGTTCCTTTTTCTCAGCACAGAAGAGACGAGTATGATGCCTTTTTTGTACAACAATAAATGTTATACCAGGGCGGTATTCTGCTTCCAGTTTGATACATGCCTCACGTATAGCAGTCAACTCATGTTGCAATACGTGAGGGAATTGCCCTTCTGAGACGCCGTCGCGATACAAAATGATACGATGAGGCTTATAACCGCCAGTAGATTTATAAAACATAATCAATAGTTCGCGGACCATACTACTTAATTCCTGTATAATTTCTTGGCGATGCTGCTGTACTCGTACTGTGGCCGCATAGCGTGACGGATGAGCATCCATTGAGCCAACAACCGCTGCAATAGAGGGCTTCTTATTATCACCGGCTGGAGGATGAGTCACGTCTGCGCCTAAGAAAATAACGGGTTCGTTGAAGACCTTCGGACGAATTGAAGGTACCAATATGGAATTTATTCCTCCTAATTTCACATTAATTTTCAGACAAAGGTTCGACAAGGTCTGCGGCGATGTCTTATTAACATTTTTTGCCTGTACGCATTGTGTGGCCATACCCAATACGGTGTCGCCAACACGTTTTACCTCAGCTATAGATTAATAAGATTAATTTAAATTTTGTATGTATATTGTTAGTTGTACTTACCATAGACTGGTGTTTTTCCGGGTAGCACAACCACCACCAATTGCAGTGCGTTAAATGAATTCTTCAGATATCTGAACATAGGTTCTACCTGATCTGGGCCAGTCGCGTATTTACAAAAACAAGGTTGTCCAATTATGGGCATGCCGGCATCATTCGAAATTTTTTGTAATTGCTGCGTAAAATTACGCAAAGCATCTTCACGTACGGTTCTTTGAGGCGCAAAACAAGCAATTGCCCATACGCGAATTTCCACACCAGTGAAGAATTGCTTTCCCCGCATGTCCCAGACACCTTGATTTGGGGAAGCCAAACTGACCTTATTCTGGGGTGGGAAAAGTTGCTATTAAAGAAAAGAAAAAAATAAAAGTGGCATTAGGAAAAATTAGACATTTTAAATTAAATATTCAGCCCTATCATTGAGCTCATCGTAAAAAAGCTATGAATACGAAGAAATTCGTACAACTGAACCTAAGTGGAATTGAAAACATTGGCACCAGACACAAATGCCAAATTTTCACGAAAATATTAATCAATTTTGGATTATGGCTCATCCATCTTAGGAATTTACTATTCTACTTGAGGTGGAGGAGAGTTCGAGGAACTCTTGTGTAATTCAAAATTTTAAAGGGTGCATGCCATCGCATCTAAATGGACGTTGCAAGTATCATAAATAAAAGTGGGCTTTAGAAGATAATCTAATTAATTCAAGCTCTTGAAACATGTTTGTAAAAAATAAAGATGCACCTATAGTACACATGCGAAAAACGTATTGTTTTGTTTCGTTTCACTCATTACAGTGAGACAAACAAAATTGAAACCCAAACAAATAAAACTGTAGTTGTGTTGGTTTTAGTTTTGTTTTTGTGCGGGGGCAAATGAAACCGAAAGCAAAAAGTACACAGCTGTAGGAAGCAACATATAAAACATATCAGTAATCCATTCGTATACAGTCTGTCTAACAGAAGCGTGACCGGCAAAATTCAAACTTAGAGTTCAGTTATGAATTATTATTTTCGCAATACGCGTTGTGCAGTTTGTTTGTTTTGTGAGAAATTTACAAAGCGTACGTTGTTTTTAAACGAAGAGTTCCGCGCAAGAAAAACGATTTGAAGCAGAGTTCCTATGTAAACAAGCTATAGGTTAAAAATGTCATGTGTTCCTGCAGCAAAATATTTGAAGAAGTCGAAGACGGTCCTAACAAAAGGGTGCAATGGTATACCGAAGTTAAAAACGTTGACGTCTTCGTCGGATGAGATCCAAAAAATATAACTCCAAGGCAAAATCAGAGGATCATTGATTTTTTTGTGACAAAGCCGAACTTAGCGCACATTGAAAGAAGCGCTGTGCTCGTTATCACAACAAATTGAAAAAAGGCAAATTCAGAACGGAATATTCACGGGTGAATCTTCCTTTTGGGCGAATAGGTCCATACGCCGTTCCTGGTGTTTTGCTGATAATCGACAACTTCAACTGTTAAACATCCAGTTAAGGGTCATTTTTGGAGCTATATATATATATAATTGGCGCTTAAACCCTTTTTGGGTGTTTGGCCGAGCTCCTATTTGTGGATTGCGTCTTGATATTTCTCCACAATTGGTTTTAAGCCAACTCCGAATGGTCGATGTTGTTTTATGAGGAGTTTTTTCATGGCATAAATACACTCTAAGGTTGATATTGTTTGTCGAGGGGCGACCACTTTTCAATCATTTAGTGTTTACATGTCAACTTACTTGACCGGTCATACTTGATACCCGTCCACCATATTGCAGTTTGGGGGGTGGTAACACACGTCCTCGCACTTCCATCATAGAGTTAGAAATAGTTAAACCGAATTCTTGAACATAAGAATCGTTGTTGAAATCCGCACGCTTAACCAAGTTATTGATTTCACGTTCACGATCGGGTGCTGAACGAGCCGTAGCTTTAATCATCGTCGATGTCTGCATGTCAGTCAGTTTTTTGATACAGCGTTGACCGGCGACTATATTACATACTTCTAGAGGCAAGTAAGTGTGCTTATGCTCCTGCCCAACTTGTAGACAGGGCAAATGGGGATATCGCAGTTTCATGCGGTATTTATCCAAGAAGTATTTGGCCACGGTACACTCCACAGTCTGGCCATTTTCAAGTTGAAGTGGAAATCTGTGGTAATATTTTTAAATAATGTTAGATATATTCCGTAAAATAAATAATATACATATGTTCTTAAACAACTCACGATTGCATTTGTGCTGGACGACGTGTTACATTGCAGACACGGTATTTGCGACGCATAGCTCCACAGTGGGTAATTTCTATTTTCAATCCTTTAATTTCTTTGGTGAATTTTACACGCTGCGAATCGGTGAGTGGTTTCCTTTGCTCATTAATATCTCGGATATCAAGTACTTCACACATAAAATCAATAACTGGCTGCGCTTTATAAAAAGCCGTGGCCGAAACTGAGTTCCGAAAATATTTGAGAAAAATACGACATAATAGATGTAATTAAAATATATGTTAATAATACATACCATCAATGTTTAGCATCATTTTCCATTGCGAGGGACGTACACTTTGATGGAAACCAAACCAAACTTCACGACCGCCACCCAGTGGATGGTAATAACCATCGGGTGAGCTGAAGAAACTGCGACCCACAGGCGTGTATGTCATGCTCGGTAAATGCCGCATAACCACATCTAAAGCAAGTATTGCATCGTACGGTATTTGGCGCGTGCGCCCTTCCAAGGCTTCCTCTAGATTGAAAAGCGATACCTGCGCCATCCATTTGATGGTTACGCGGAAAATACGATCCTTTCCCTCGCCTGGAAGTGTTACCTCCAATTCCAGTCGATCGTTGCCTATGGGAAGCGGGTCACGTGTATACAAATTATTGCGCCCGTCAAATACTGGCTTCAAAACTCCAAATATCTTGCTATACGCATGCACCATGGTCTCGATAATTTCACGATTCACTTTCCGCGGACACTTATCCGGCTGAATGTTGATATCATAGTGATGTACATAGCCGCGCGGCATAGACACCTGAAAATGGTTGGCGCGCAAAACAATCGGTCGACCTTCTCGACCCAAATTTGGCCGACGGGGGCACGTGAATACTGGCAGTTCAGGTTGGGTGGTAGGCGAAGTAGCCGCTGCCGCTCCCAAGGGTGAGGCGACTGCAGCCGCTTGTGTGGAGTGACCTGTAGCGCCAGCGCCCCCCACAGTTGCGCCCCCAACGGCCACATTTTGCGCACTCGGACTGGTCACGGCGGTGGGATTCACTGATGAACCGGTAGCTGGTGGTGCTGTGACAAGAGAATACAAACATAAACTTGACATTAATATACCCATTTCATTGTACATAAAAAAGTAAACATAAGAAAATATATTAACTGAAACAGAATCTAAGCTAAGCAAGTCAGGATTAGTAATAATGTAATTACTTTAGTAATGCGATTAGTAAAAAGTACTTTGTAGTAGGGTTGTTTTCATTACTACCAACAATGCATTCAAAAGAAGAAGATTCTATAAAAAACAAGCATCATGGGCGTTTTGATATAAATGTTTTTATGAAAGAGCGCGCTTCAAAAAAGTGCATTCCTTCCTTTTTGTATTCAGTTATTTTAATATTTCTGTTTTTTATATATTATATATACATATGTATGTTAATGTCCGATGAATTGCGTTCCGCTTTAACAACTTTGAGAAATCTTGCAAACGTATGGCCAGCCAAAGTGAGTTCAAGCAGTGCGTTTATAAGAAAACAGGCTACTCGACTGACTTCGATAGAAAGTTCACTGGACCAGCTCGTTAGTGGATAACAACCGCAACCCCTTGGGCTTATGCTGCGTACCATCGAAAATATGGCCGATATAGTTCAAGATAACAACTCACCCTTGATGTCTACAACTAAAAATTTCACGCACCCGTTTGATGAGTATTTTACACAAATACAACGCTGGGAAATGTCAGTATGTTTTCCAGTAGACGTGAAGTGGCAATTGGCTATCATTACAAATTTAGCAGTTCCTAGTTCTTGTTTTTGTGGGGTTTTTTTGTAAAAAAAAAAGTCTATGTGAATAAGCCGAAAATGATTCCAAAGCTGAAACCCAACATTCGGATGAAGATTGCTGAACACAATGCGATAATGTGTGAGAGTATGCTTGAAAATTTTAATTCTCTCATGACAGCTTATAGACGTCCTGGTGGTGGGCATTTAAATGATGTAATTTTTAGTGAATCCTGAAATAATCCAAATTTTTACATGTTTTTTTTTAAACTTCTTCTAGGCGCATTTTTTGAAAAACCCTTTAACATGTTTTGATAAACACGGTAATGGTAAAAACGAAATATGATACCAATACCATGTCGCTATAGGGTATATTTATGCTGCTACAACAACAAAAATAACAACAACCAATAATTTTCCTGTATGTGCAATTGTTAGACACAGATTAACAGTGACATTTTTAACCAAAGGACAAAGGCGGGCAAAATAGAAAACCGAGACCCTGAAGAATATCGATACGGCAAAGGGATTAGAAATGGACACAACCGAAGTTAAGAACCAACAACAGTAAAAAAAAAAAAAGATTGACGAGATAGTCGACTTCATGAGTCGGTTCGGAATTAAGATAGCTGCGGTCCAAGAGACAAAACTGCACGCTAGCTCCCCCCTGATTACCAGGGACGGCTATAACGTGCACCGAAAGGACCGCGAGCGAGACAACGGTGGTGGCCTAGCGTTCATAGTACACCATTCAGTGCAGTATCGTCTTATTGATGAAGGCATCGACCGCAGGGACAGCACCTTAGAACGTCAAGGTATAGCAGTCCGGTCAGGCGATGCCGAGCTCGAAATCTACAATATTTATATACCCCCTGTCACCTGCTGCCCGGCAGGATATCTCCCCGATATTGGTGCGCTCATCAGGGGAGAAAACCGATTGGTAGTAGGTGACTTTAACGCGCATCACGATCTTTGGCATTCAAGCCTGCCAAATGATCGTAGGGGACAGCTATTGGCAGAGCAGATAGACGATTCGACGTTCAGCACTGTAAACGACGACGCCCCCACCAGGGTAGTGGGCAATTGTAGCAGCTCGCCTGACATAACAATTGCTAGCGCTGGACTGATAAATAGCATAACCTGGCGACCTATGCTATCGCTTGCATCAGACCACTTGCCCATTATCTCGATCGAGAGACCCGCCGATTTTGTTTCCGCGGATCACCGGTCATATATCAACTTTAACAAAGCTGATTGGACCAGATTCGCGGAATTTACTGAGAACATCTTCGCAGCCCTACCCACTCCCACCGATGTGCGCGCAGGCGAACGCGCACTCCGCAAGGCGATTACAGCCGCCGCGGCTCGCTTCATACCTGCTGGACGGATCCGGGAATTACGTCCCAATTTCCCAGCCGAAGCAGCCGTTATGGCAAACGAGCGTGACCATCTACGCCAGGCCGATCCCGGGGATCCTCGTATAAAGGATCTCAATTTGGAGATCCGGCAACTGGTCACCCAACATAAGCGGACCAAATGGGTAGAGCATCTGAAGTCCTGTAACTTCACCTCTGGTGTGAGCAAGCTCTGGTCCACCGTAAGGTCCCTGTCGAACCCGACGAAGCACAACGACAAGGTGGATATCACCTTCAACGGTCGTACTTCGTCGGACCCGAAGAGATGCGCGAGCTACTTTAGCCGGCAATTTATATTGCATCCTCCGGTCGACAGATCCAAATGTTGTGCCACCAGACGGCTGCACAAACTGCCCTACAACAGTGCACCGCTTACTTTCACCAGCGACGAGGTTCAGGGGGCCATCAAACACATGAAACCATCAAAAGCGATTGGCCCCGACGGACTAAACATGCTGATGCTGAAAAAGCTGGGTCCATTGGGAGTAGAATATCTCACAAAGGTCTTCAACCTGTCTATGGCCACTCTCATCATTCCTGATAAGTGGAAATTAGGGAGAGTGGTCCCACTGCTGAAGCCTGGGAAACCCGCCAACCAAGGGGAGTCTTATCGTCCGATAACTCTCCTTTCCCCAGTAGTGAAGACACTTGAGGCCCTTCTACTCCCACTCCTCACTCAACACCTGACTCCAGCCCCACACCAGCATGGTTTCCGTAGAGTGCACAGTACCACCACGGCACTCACCGTCATAAACACCCAGGTAAACCGCGGCCTTAACCAAAACCGCCCCTGCGAGAGGACTGTCCTAGTAGCGTTGGACCTACAAAAGGCTTTCGACACAGTCAGCCACGCCACGCTACTAGATGACATTTTACAGTCGACACTCTCGCCAGGGCTGAAGAGGTGGACCGCGAACTACCTGAGTGGTCGTCACTCGTCGGTAATATTTCGAGACCAAACCTCAAAACAGAGAAAAATAAAGCAAGGAGTACCGCAGGGTGGTGTCCTTTCACCCTTGCTTTTTAATTTCTATATTTCGAAACTCCCCCAGCCACCAGAGGGAGTCTCACTGATCTCATATGCCGACGACTACATGATAATGGCGTCGGGCAATGACATTGATGGCCTATGCTCAAAAGTAAACGACTACCTCGCCAGCCTTTCTCGCTTCTTCACTGCGAGAAACTTAAAACTTTCTCCCACTAAATCCACGGCGACCCTATTTACCACCTGGACAAAGGAGGTCAAGCTGCCACTTCAGGTACACGTCGACGATACCCCAATTCCGACGATAAACAACCCCAGAATTTTGGGAGTCACCTTTGACAGCTTGCTCTCCTTTTCGGCGCACACAACCGCTATTGCAACGAGAGTACAGAATCGCAACAAGGTCCTCAAGTCGCTTGCCGGCAGCACTTGGGGCAAAGACAAAGAAATGTTGCTGTCGACTTTCAAAGCAATAGGCCGACCGGTTCTGAACTATGCCGCGCCTGTCTGGTCGCCTGGAACCAGTGATACGCAGTGGACGAAGCTTCAGACCTGCCAGAATACTGCCATCAGGACCGCGACAGGATGTCTCCTGATGTCCCCTATCCACCATTTACATGACGAGGCGCACATGCTCCCGGTTAAGGAGCATAACAAAATGCTCGGCAAGCAGTTTCTGCTTGGGTGTCACCGTAGGCCTCACCCATGCAGACACCTGCTCGAGCCTGAGCCACCTCCCAGGCACATCAGGAGACACTTCCTCAACTACGTGGATGAGATCCAGGACAAAACGGACAGACCTCTCCAGGATCGGACAGTATACAGACAGGCTATTAACGACATTCATCGGGAGACACTTACCACCTTCCTAAGCTCCCGACCCCCGAATGCCGTTATCGGAGTCCAACCACCACCTATCGCAGACGAAGAGCTCCAGCTTCCTCGAGAGTCCCGCGTAATCTTGGCACAACTACGTTCTGGATATTGTAGCAGGTTAAACTCCTACCTATCCAGAATCGACCCCGACATACTAAACATATGTCCTGCATGTGAAGGTACCCCGCACGACACTAACCACCTCTTCACATGCCCCATCAAACCCACTCATCTAATACCTCTCTCCCTCTGGTCCCAACCCGTCGAAACTGCCAGTTTCCTGGGCCTACCGTTAGATGAGCTAGACGAAGACGTCCGGTAATTTACACTACACTGACAGGGCGAAGATACTGCTACAACAACAACAACAACAACAACCAACAACAGTCGAAAAAAATATTCCACTCAGAGGCGACAACGACTAAATATATCAATAAATAAATAAAATAGAAGTACGCCAGAATAAGGCAGAATAAGGTACGCCAAAAACTATTTAGGCAATTCAATAGAATTATACTAATTATACATACGCAGTTATATATACCATTTTCTTTTCCTATACTCATCTATGTATCTCGCCTTTGCTTTTCGAGATATTATATATAAACAAAGCTTGGCTGTCTAGAGTAATTAAAACAAAATTTAACCATTTAGAGACCAAATAAATAAACCAGCCGCTCAACTGGTGCTACCTGTTCAATGTGCATTGATGCCTATAAATTTTACAAATACAAAATCAGTTCATCACTGTTATAGAAGACCCATCGATTTCACAACAGTCGGTTCTACGTTACCGAAACGACCCGGATTTATATCCGGCCAAGAACTGTCAACCCAGCAGCATTCCCCGTATGTAAATATGGTACGATACGCCGCTTCTCTGCTCGCTATGTTTGAGATCTGCTTGCTTAACGAAATTTGCATGTAAAGCAAGATTCGCCACTAGCGAGTATGGTTATACCTCATAAAATTGGTATAACCTACTATATTCAATACTGCCTACTGTCTTTTCTGATATTTTGTTGCGGTAACTCGTAACTTGTGGTAGAGAGGTCAATGGGGAAGGGGAAGGTGGAGGAGTACCGAATTCCTCGGGCTTGGACTACACACTTTGTGTTCTCGTTCTTTCCAATGTTATTGTTGACTGTAGAACTCGATTAGCCGTGTCCGAACGCAGTCTTACTAATACTCATTACATGTATGGAAGATACAAAATTTCATTTTCGGCAGCTCTTTTCCAGGTCTGCGAACATATCTTTATTAACACCAGTTGCTTCATCTATTCGCCACTCGCTAACGGATGGAATTTAAAACTGTAATATGTGACCAATATTTCCTTTTTGATTCTTCTTAATTCTAGAGAGCACTTCTTATTTTTTATACGCTAAAAGATCTATTTTCGTCAATTTGAGTCTTTTTTAATTGAATATAAGACTCTGATGCAAAATAAATTTGTATTTTTTACGTGTTTCGTTTTTTTGTAATATACATATTAGTTAATTTCTTTAGTTTTTAAACTTATATATTAAATAAACAAATAAAACCGATTTTAGTCCACTTAAACTTAAAAAAATCGTTTCGTGATTCGACAAAGAATGCCATCTAGGTTTAAAATACAAATTGCATTTCATAAAACGATTATAAAACTTTGAGAAGTATCTGCCACTATTTCACTGCAGAGCACTTATATTTCAACTTCTTGGAAATGCACTTTTTCAGTTTTAAAAGTTATACAAATATGGTAACGTACAAACAATGTAACGAGGTGCGGAACAATGCGATTAGTACAACAAAATACTGGCTTAAAATACACAGGCTTAGGCTCAACTAAATAAACGAAACATAAAACGCATTTACTGAAAATGATAATTACGAGCAAGCAATCAATACTAACGAATTTGTGACTAAGTTAAAAACTAAAATTAAAAAAAAATGTTGTATTTAATTTACATGTGTGTGGATCGTAGTTGGTTTGCGATTGAGAAGGGCTTTGAGGCCTCGGTGGCGAAGGTGTCCACTGTGACTCTATAATTAAAAATAAAGAAAAAAACAAAAATAAAACGAAATAATAAATGGTTGAGTTATAAAAATAAAAAGTGCATAATAATACGAAAGAGTAATACAAAATTTAATAATCAGTGATATTCCCATTTTCCAATTAAAAAAAAATTGTTTAAAATAAAAAAACTTTAAATGAAAAAAAAAAACATAATATGCTCAAAATTGAAATGGAAAGGTGAGTATAAAATAAGAGATAGATATGGAATTAGTAGCTATTAGTTTATCCCTTTAACTATACAACGCAATACTCAGCTTTATTGGGATACATCGAGATTTTCGTTTCTTAACAATTTAAGAATGTTGCTTTAATTATTTTAATAACGAAAACGAAGCTCATAATAAGACTGAGTCTGGTTGTTTTCTTAATGATTCTTAAAACAGATTTTTATAATGTCTCTTAAACCTAATATATGTACACATATTTCACACATACATAATTAGTGTAATATATGTACTTCATTTAGATAATGAACAGATATGCATTTTGATATCGGAATCTGTTGTGCCCTCTGCTCTTCCGAGTACTGCATCTGAATTTAAGCGGCTTAACGACAATCAAAGTGCAAAAAAAAAAAAAAAATTGCCCCTTCAGATTCCTTTGCCAAATGTTTTGACGTTCTTTATTTGATATCAATCATCAACAATCTTTCGATGTAAATCGTTTAGTCCCAGATAGATTAAAAATATTATCATAGGGGGGACGGGGTATTCGCGTTAGTTTTACATAGTAACACATAAACTAAGTTTAAGTGTTCACGAGGTATTTAATGTTATGCGGGGTAGCTTCACATGCCGGACATATGTTGAATATGTCGGGATCGATTCTGGTAAGCTAGTTATATATATATACATATACATTATTGGCGCGTAAGCTCTTTTTGGGTGTTTGGCCCAGCTCCTCCTCCTATTTTTGGCGTGCGTCTAGATGTTGTTCCACAAATGGAGGGACCTACAGTTTCAAGCCGACTCCGAACGGCAGATATTTTTTTATGAGGAGCTTTGTTATGGCAGAAATACACTCGGAGGTTTGTCATTGCCTGCCGAAGGGCGACCGCTATTAGAAAAATGTTGACGATGAAGGCATTCGAAGTCGGGAGTTTATGAAGATGATAAGATACTCCCGATGAACGTCGTTTCCTGTCTGTCTATAAACAGCAGTTGAGTTCAATTCTGACTGTCGTCAGTACAGTTGAAGAGATGTCTTCTCTATCTCCTAGGAGATAGCACAGCCTTCAGCAAGTGCCTGCAGGGGCGTTTCCTGCAGTAGCATCCCAGAAGGAATTGTTTGCTGAACATATTATCCTCCTTAACCGGGAGGATAGTAGCTTCGTTGTGAAAACATCAAGAGACATCCCTGATGGTGGCAGTATTGACTGGTCTGAAGTTTAGTCCACTGCCTACCAAGATTACCAGGCAACCACTTATATTGGTTCTCCAGTAACCGCCGCTTCTGCCAGGATGTCAAGACAGATTTCCGTTTTTCATCCCTCGAGCAGTAGCAACCGTGATCACCTTGCAAAATTACTTTCGCAAAATGAAACATTTAATGAAGGCATGACACACAGCAGAAATAAAATTCACAGGTCTGTTGATCGAAAAAATTCCTGGAGCCAGTTATAACGCTTCCCTTGACTGCTACTAAAAAAAAAATAAACACAAAAAAAAAACCCTTCTAAATGTTACAAAACAGGTTTTGGCGTGACTTAATAAAGACAATCTGTTATTATACGCTCCCCAAATCTGTCTTTGGAAGTTTTTAACTTATAAAAATAGTTTTATGGAATACCTAATGGTATATGAACAAACTCTTCAGGAACATTTTGAAATGAGGTCATCCGAATTTCGCGGTAAAGGTGGTACCGTTGGATCAGCTGGAGCCTCCCCTCTTAAAAAATACCAACTTTTATAATATATAATCGCGCGACTTTTCTTATGAAACGTAAACAATTGATATCAGTGCCTATGATTATAGGGAGATGGCGTTGTGTTTTAAACAAATTTAGAAAAGTTAACTTCTGGCAGCTAAAAGTATATTTGAAAAGGTAGATCATTTATCCCGAAATTGGATGTCCTCTTTCAAAATAAACCCATATTCATAAACAAGTTCAAACATAAATAAACATCCACTAGACATATTTATTTATACTATGAGAAAAACTCTTTATTAATGGTATGTATGTTTCAATAATACATCAGGAACAATAGTGAACTTTAAAACTTACGTTGTCCGTGTGGGTACATTTTTTTAGATCGCAATTATACTTAGTTCGACTTGTTACTTTATTATTTTCAATAAAATTTAAAATGAGTCTTCTATTTTCGTATTGAGTTGTTATTATTGATACTTCATTAGAAACTTTTTAGTATTTTTTAATAATTTCACATTAACTTCTGCACAATTTCTATATTGCTAAATAAATATTTCAGCCTTCTTGCTATCACTTATATGTTGGAATTCGTATATTTCTCTTTAGTTAATATTACTTATCGAAGTTGTTTCAATGTTTAGCTGCCTCAACTATGTAATTTAAAGAGCACACATATTTGGCCGTATTTAAAGAGATTATTAGTTTGTGATGACGTAGAGTTTATAAAGAACAGAATGTCCTCATTTCTATATTCACCCCTTTTATTGCATGCGTTTAAAGTTTATGTTAAACTACAATTTTCGCTGTTGAATTTGTAGTAATCTAGAACACAATCTCAGGCACAATATGCATTAGATATATATATGCATTTACATATGTATATATTTTTCAGTTTTAGCAACAATCGTGTTATCTCGTTTTATTGTATGTAAAAATGCTTTCTGAATTGCTTTTTTGTTGATAAAGAGAAGCTGGCACACTTGTGCATTGCTCGTAACGGTGAATTGGCTGTGGTGGAAATGCGTCTAGCGCTATACCCTTAATGGCAGGTAATAATAAAACGGAACACAATTTAAGGTCAACTTTTGCGAATTTATGGTTTAAGTTATTAATATCCGTTACTAATCTACAGCTGCGGACTTTCTGTTCCCGTTTTTATATTTTGGCTGCTGCTGCTACCACTGGGTCCCTTTTCACTTCAACACACACGAACACTGAACGATTGATTGAAGACGTGAAAATGTGCTCTGCTGATTTCGATTTGTGTTTTTCGCACGTTCAAAACTCCCCAATGATCGAATTTATATGCAAACACTTTCTCACCACATTCGCTAAACTTTTTAACTACTTTTATTAACTTTGCCCTCCAACCATTATGCAAAAAACTCGATTGAAAATTTCAGCAGCAGCAGTCGAAACAAAATTTTCACGATTCTTAACGTTCTTTCTTCACACGACTTTCCACAGCCACTACCATACCAATTTTCGACTTCAGAAACAAAGGGTATGAGCGAAATAAATATACGCATATCGCATATCCATGCACTTTTCTCTTTTACACACTAGACGATTTGCATAAGTATGCGTTCACTCATTTACAAATACGAACACTTCCGTCCAGGTATGCGTGCTTTTCGAAACATTTCGACATTCTCAGAAAAAGTGCTGCCCATTTCTTTCGAAACTAATATCTGTTTTCAACAGGGGTATTCGCAATTAGTGCATAGTTAAAAAAAAATTATACAAATATTATACATTTATATATAGATATTATATTATTAATAACAAACAGAAAAAGAATCAAAAGACAACGGCGCCTAGACATAGTAAAAATAAAGTCTCTTGATAATAAATTATTATTATTTAAAATGACCATAAATACAATCAACATGAGCAACTAAAACTATCAGCTATCTAAATATGTTAAAACACACTCTTATTAAAAGTGCAGTTTATCTTGTTAAAGCGTGGTACTTAACTAGATGGCAAAGTGTTAAAACCAAATACAATTTTCAGTTTAGTGTGTTTTTCATTTTTTGTCTGAGTACTTGAATGCAAAAAAAAAATTCTCTCTCTGAAGTATTCAACGTGATTTCGCAAATTTTTATACGATCTCAATATTTATGTTGGATTTAGATGAGGAGGTATCAAGTTTGGGCGGATTATATTAAGCCGATTATCGATTTTTGAGAGGTGGGTCGGAGGTGGTTTTTAACCGATTTCCCCCATTTTCAATACCTAACAATCTTGGGTATTAAGTTTCATCGAAATATATTATATTTTTGCTAAAGCTATCGTGCACACAATTGGCTAATTCTACTTCTCTTATCATTCTGAGCATTTTGGTATATAGTCGATTATCTATCTCCTTTTACTGTTACATACAACCGTTATACCGCACTGGTATAAAAACATTCAACCCAATCAGATCAGGACGATGATGTTTATTCACCTTATCAATTTGCAAAGCTATTGTTGATTTCATAATTCTTAGGAAAATATTTCTAAACTGCTTACTCTTCCTGGAAATTTAATTATAATTAAGCCTTCAACCGTTCCCATATATATTTTTAATGAGATTCAGCTCTGAAAGGTTTATTCTGCAGCTAAAGTACTAGGCGGTAAAACAGCTAACGTTGCATACGCCCTGCCAAATGATTAAACTTACAATTTTCCAAAAAAATCTGGTTTCATTACTGAATTTATTAAGCAGAAAATAAAGAACCTACCGTACAGTCAGTACATTTATAAATTTATTTTTACAATCAATGTCATAATTAAAATATAAATGTAAAAAGAACATTTAAAGCCAAGTTATGTTAAGTGCACCCTATTTTATTGCTAAAATTGGTGAGAGAACACGAATATATAATCATCTTAATTGAAAAATTTGTTTACGTAATTATATTTTATTAATGAAAATCAATATATACTAATATTCTACAAATTATTGCTGGAGACTTGGAACTTGGAAGTAAATTTTCGCATTTTCTTGCTTTTTGATATTATAGTTAGTCTATGCAACTTTTCGATACTGATTGCCGAAAAAAAGTTGAAAAGAAGAAAAGAACTTCCTCCCGACAAAGCAAACGTTTTTGATAACACTTTACTCCCATGTCTGACTGCACCTTTATTTAAGTGTGGATATAAAGCACTGTATTAAATCACTTGGCACCACCGCCATTTATTGAAAATAAATGTCATGCAGATTTCAATACAAACTAGTAAGCACTTAAAACATTACAAAATTAAAAAGGGAAATATCGAAACATTATTTTAAAAATTAAATACAATATGTCTATACACTTCAGTGGGGCTTTAAAGCGTTCTAATGGAGTTATAGCAGCGATAAGCAAGCAATTGAAAAGTGTTAATTTAAAAGGTGTCAAAAGAATAACTATTACTTTCGATCCCTTCACGGAAAATGTGAGGCCGACAAGGTAAGAAAGCAATATACATGCATACATAACAAGAGCATTCGATAAGGGAAGGAATGTCCGTTTTAAAAATTCCACTGTCAAAATCAAATGCTCTTGGATATTCTGGCATGCGCAGTACGAAGGATAATCTGTCATATTTTTTACGAAGCAAGTAGAAATTGTGGTTTTTCGTGCACACTTTTATGCAAGTTAGCCTTTTCATACGCAAAAGCATTAAGAAAATATTAAGAGTATATGTACAATAGGTAAATGATACGTACCATACACTTTGCCAATTATTCGAACAGCTGTGTTCAGTTGCAGTGTAGCGCCGAGATCCGAGTAAGCCACGGGTAGTGTATGGAGCTGTGCTGGTCCTCCTGGAGCAAGCTCACGCTCCGTGGACATCTTTGTCGGTGTCGGCGTCAGCTTGAGGCCTTTATTTTTCCAATAGCAGAGTTAATCCGTATAATCTATTAAAAATATAAGATAGAGCCTAGAATATTAAATTGTTTCACTACAAAAACTAATCAATAGAACAAATATCTAGAAACTTCTATGCAAATATCTATTCTATTTATTAAGTATTTTGAATTATTAACAGATTTTCTTAATTACAGGGATTTTCTATCACTGTTGTCAGCACCCAAAATATCTCAAACAAATCCAAATTGCATAATAAAAACGGACGTTGTTTGTAATCGACAACCATCGGATATAAAATTCACTTTAATTGACTCCGCACAAGGTCAGTTTGCGTTTTTTTATATTAATTTTGATAAAATAACTTAAATTGTCCTTTCTCGAGATTCCAGAAAAAGCACAAGTAAAAGAGATTCGCTTTATTAGCGACAATTTGACAACACTTGAAATATTACAGTTGCTTAACAAACACATTTCGGTACTAGCGCCTGTTGAAGAAATAACGTCCAAGGTAGCAACTAAAGGAGAAAAACAAAAGTTAGCTGCAAGTGGCAAGAAAGGAACCAAAAAGAAATAATAGTAATCGCTAAACAACAGTAACTTCAACCAAAACTTGGTCGTTATAAAAAGAAAGCTTCGCTCCTAGATAATTGATAAAATGGCCAAAAAACATAAGGGCACATTAGCTGTGATTGAGCAGATATACCAAGATATTCCAGCTTTCACAGACATTTTCACTGAGGAGTCTTTTTATATGTTTGCATTTTGTTTTGTTTGCGCTACTATTTTGGTAGCATTCATATTATCAAGATTTATTACTATAAAGCCAGTTGAACTTTAAAATAAACGAATATGTTTTTGTTTTTTTGTTTTGTTATGTGCAGAAAAATCATCCGCTTTGGGGAGAATTCTCAGAGCTAGTACGTCATGAAATACTACATTTGCAACATTTAATTTTATTTCTACTATGAAAAAGTTTATATTTTAAAGCTCTCCGCCTTTCGATATAAAACTGCAAAGTAAAAAAAAAAACAACGAAATGCACACTACAAATTAGAAGAAAAAGTTGGCATAAACGCACTTTAAAATAATAAATAATGGACTAATTTCATATTTGTATTCTTATTTTTACAAATTGCTTTAGCTTACTTTGCGCCACATGTTAAATTCAAAAAAGAATACTAGTACATGTACAAATAGTCAGTGATTAAATACTAAGTATAACGACCCCCTTGGTAATTAGTAGATTTTTTGTTAATTATTTTCAAGTATTTTTAATAGTTCTGTTCACGTTCTTTTCACATTGTTACAATTTACACAAACTATTACGTTATGATGTTTTCGTACGCCAAGGAGGGGAAATTGAAAGCGCAAAGCGGCATTTTGATTATGTAGCAATTTGCCAGAATTTTTATGAAATGTATTCAATATTTCGAATGATAAATACGTTCGCAAGCAATAAAAATCAAGAGCATATACCATATAATCTTCCAAAATGTATTTATTTTTTTCATAAACAATTTTACAGCCTAGATTACATTCTAAACAATGAATCAATGAAGCAGTATACAGTATACAATTTAATAATAAACAACGAAACAATAATGGACATAAATATAGATTTTGGCGAGGGAAAACAATATTCAATATCTTTGAAACATTATAAACTCCCGAGAAGATCTAAAGATTGGAGCAAAGGAAAATAGTTCGCTTTTGCAACAACATTCTGTGAGAAACATAGAAACCTATCTGCTCAAGAACATCAGGGCAGTTCTTTTAGTTTCCAGCGATATCAGCAGCGTCCACTATAAGATGGAATGAGTTCAAAAAAATGAAGAGGCTGAAAAGGAAAACGGAAGAATTTTCTTTGTACTCTTTCAATTCTACTGGCACGACAGGTATAAATTGAGTTCCAAAGAGGTATATTCTAGTTTTGAGTTAACTAATCAGTTAAAAGTATTTATATTTAATTAGCGCGTACACCCTTTCTGGGTGTTTGGCCGAGCTCCTCCTTCTACTTGTGGTGTGTGTCTTGATGTTGTTGCACAAATGGAGGGACCTATAGTTTTAAGCCGACTCCGAACGGCAGGTATTTTAACTAAGTTCGAAATACAGAGTGAAAACCAATATTCTCCAATTTGCGTACTAAGATTTTTAAGCGCTCGAACACAGGATTCCGAAAAAGTGGAACGATCACTAACGAACCCTTGTTGATTAAGAACATGACAAGCGAAAATTTTTCTACTGCCCCATTAATATTTACATATATAGTAAAGAGATAGAAACCATTTTCCAGCTAACTATATCAGTAGATAGGAAAATATTGAAAATAATTTATACAAATGGATTAACTGCAATGTTTCACAACATAAGAGCATAGACGATACCTTCAATACTGTTGAGCTAACTAAGCTAAGAAAGCTTATACCATTTGAGTTCATACACGTACATTAGAACAGTCCCCATTGAGAACATAGAAGTTCCAAATGCCGTAGGATTCTCTTGCAATTTAAATTCAAATATGTTGGTGCATTTATTGCAAAGGGACTTGTAGTGAAGGTTAAATTTCTTCGTGAAATTGATATGTCTTAAGTCGTCAATCCTGAAATCGCACGAGCTGCACACATTGAGGCATCCCTTTCATATTTCTTCACTAAGCCAACGACCTCTTTCAAGGAATTTACTTTTTAGTTCTATCTCTTCAATAACTCCAAGAGCTTTCCCTTACAGCTCAATAGTCTTTCTTAAAGCTTCAGGTTTGATGTTAGAAAGTGTCCGCCAAATTTGGTAGAGTTTGATAAAAAAGGGTTTTATTTTAAAAATGGGCGCCGACATTCTAATTGCAGAAATGTTTACATGCTCGTATATTTTCTTTGCATTCATCACTTATGGAAATATATCAAATTGGTGTGAAATTTTGTATACGTATTTACGCCTCACGACAAAACGCTAGCACCTCAACATTTTGACCAGTTTATCCTCGTTCCACGGCTGTTAGAGTTCTACGTTACCAGAACGACCTGATTTGTATCTTTTTTTGACTATTTTTACTTTTCTAAGTACAGAGATTGTCTAACCAAAACCATATAAAAATCCAATTTGCTAATTTTATACAAATATGACAAAAACTCCACAAACTCATTCCACCGTTTTTAATTAGATTTTCTACAAAATTTTTGGTATGTTCATTAAGTTTTAGTATAATAAAGTGCAAGTTTGAAGTTTCTCAAACATTCGACTGATTTTTTATACATTTTTTCCTTACATTGTTGCGCAGTTTCTTAATATACATATGTTTCCTAGAAATTCTAAATAAAAGCCGTGGAGCTGTGATGGAATTTGAATATAAAATTTTAAATTTGTATTTATATGATTTTTGTTAAACAACGAGCTATCCTTAAAAAAAAAAACATTAAAAAAATAAATGCATAATCAAAACTGGTAGAAATCTTTAAATTCCGCATTTTTTAACCAACTTATATGGGAACAAAACTATTATGTACTTACTTATGTATGCAGGCATGGATTTTATATGGTATGTTTTGTCGTCGAGTATGTCTTTTTACTCAGAGTTATCATATGCAGGATGAACGAATGGCCATGGCCATGCATGCTTAAAGCGAGGGGAACCGAAGAATTTGGTATATTTATATGTTTTATATATATATATATATATATATATCTCTTTCGATGGCAAGCTATAGATTTCTTTATTAAATATGTAAACATGTAAAGAGAACACAAATTATTTCAAGTGGAATCAAGCTAAAACGCCGACATGGCAAAGACGGTATTTCCCATCCAGGTTGCAGAAATGATAGTAAGTATCCGTAGCTGGTGGTTTGGTGTAGAAAGCAAAGAGAACAAAAGTAATGGCTAATGTATTTAGGTGTGTACATTCTAGCATTTTCAAGCAACAACTAAGTACTCGTACAAAAAACTAACAGGGCAAGTGAAAGTGAGATTGAGAATGAGAGTGAATCTTCGCCAAAAACACGTTCACATTTAGATATATAAATATGTACGTATATGTAATATCTATATGTATGTGTATGGAGCGTGCCCTTTAAGATTGAGTTCGAATTTAAGAATGCATTATAAATGCGCGAGAAAAGGAATACCAAGCAATATTTTTTTTTAAACCATGTGGTTTTTGAGCCATTTTAAATTCGTACTTTATTATTCCGAAATTCAATGGGTTATAACCCTGCATACTAGAAACTTCTCTAATTCTGATTAAAAAATCTTGAAATTTTGCTGAAATTTTTTAATAAGGAAATCATTTTTTTAATCCCTCCCCACCTGTCCCTCTCTATCATTTAAATCCTATCTCTTGGCCTTAAGTGCAATGAGACATATTGCCCGGGTGCTTGAAAAAATTATTCAGTCATCCACTATTTTATTCCATTCCCTGTGCTATAGATATTAAACACATTGTATACGGAATTTAAAAGCATATCTTAAGGCGCGTATAAGGATTTTTAGAGCGTTGGTGGAGCATATATTTAGAATTTAATCGTATATTTTAAGCACTTTAAGTTTTCTAAGAGTATATTTTGGGTTGCCCCAGCGTTTGGCAACAAATCTGTATTACCGCCTGATGCTTCCAATTCTACCTTGTGAACGAATGAAGAGGCGCACTTAAGAAAATTAGAGATTTCTAAATCGGTGTGATTTTCACATATGTATAGCGAAAATAATTGCATTTATCTTCATTTCTTGAGTTAAGTTTTAGTCCACCATGTCTTATCTGAAAAATATAAAATAATGGTTTTGGGAAGTTATAGCCACAATATGCATGTCCTCAACTAGCATATGCACCCTGTATTATTGAGATCGGATAAAAACCACACCCACCTTTTATGTGTTAAGACTAAATTTCCGTCTGTCCGTCTGATGTTACAAATATAGCTCTCATTGTCTACGAGTTTGTTTGATTCCAAAAATGAACACACAGCCCAAATTAAAATTCCCTACAATGTGCGTGTCTGGACTGAATTTCGGCCGTCCTTACTTGACTTTATTTACAGTGGTGGGCAGAGCTGGCTGAATGTGTGCCAGAGATCTGCATGGCTCACTGTTTTCTTGAGTTGTTCATATGCTAAATTTCTTGCTCACATTCAGTCAATTGAGCCAAAATATTTGGTCAAGTGCAGTCAGCTCATGCAGGCGAACGCGTAGTTCAGCTCAGTCAACACGTATGATCTAATGTCTTCGGCTCAAATCTAATCATTGCACAAAAAGCAGCATTGAATGAAATTAGCATCGGCCTTTGCGTTCAAACGATCAAACTTGTTCAAAGAAGTAATTGTCATTATTGTAAATAGCACATGTTCGAGCACTCGAGCGTTGGCGTACAATGTACGCTGTAAATTGCGTTTCGTATTTGAAAGGATTAGTTGGTTTCAGCAATGTTTCCTTATTTACATTATTTTCTTTCGTGTTTTATTATAAGTTTTAAGAAAAAAAACAAATATGAAAATATTGTGTTTTTGCTTTAAAATTTTGCTTTTACTTTGCTATCGTTAGTTACAAGCAAAAACTCATGCGGGATCATACGTGTTCAAACCGGCTCATTTGGCTCTATATCCCTTTTATTCTTGCTCAAAAAAATGAATGTATAGCCGAACGAGCAAATACCCGAAACGGCTGCTATGAAGACGATTGGTGATAACATCGGAGAGCTAAAACGCAGCACTTGATTTGATTGAGCTGAAATAAACAATGACAATACCTTATTTGAACAAGTTCGATCGTTTGAACGCAAAGGCCTGTTTTTTTGTTCAAGCGAAGCGTATGAATGTTTTACACTGAGCCGGTGCAGTTCTCTGATGTGTGCCACATTCATGCATTTTTTTTTATTGCTATAGAGTAATTTTTCATAATAATGCTACCAAATTTTCAGTTTAAATGCTTAATTTATTAAGAAATAAAACCTATGAACTCAAATTTATAAAATGTTTAAAAATAAAAGAGACATTACAAAAATAACAAAAAAATCTATTTTGCCAATTTTACTCGGCGATAACTTTCAATATATGAGGCTTCTTATACGTCTCGGAAAATCATGCCATTCTTTTTGAACTTTTGACCAAAGCTCGTCGATGGTCTTTTGGACCATTTCGTAAGATGCTAGTCGTTTCTTTAAAATAGCCCATCAATTGGGTTTAAATCAGGACTCTGTGCTGGCCATTCTAAAAGCAAGAAGTCCAGATTTTTTTGTCCACTATTAAATACTTTTCGCGGTATGTTTCGGGTCCTCGATTTTCTGAAATATTACATAACCACTTCTGTTGGATATGCGCTTAGGTCATTAAAATCCTGCAAATTGGTCTCTAAAATATTCAAATAGTCTTCTTTTTTTCATTATCCAGAATATTCGTACCAATGGAGCAATATGCAACTTCGTGAAGCAGCCCCACACGGTAAGGCTACTACCGCCATCGTTTTTTTTACTTGATGTTTTTGCAGCTTTTCATGCGGTCGATGCCAATAATAATGCTTCCCATCCGACTGAAATCGGTCGATACGGGTCTTATCAGACTTTAACGTACTTTTTGCAGAATTTCATTCTCGCTTTCACGTTTTTGTCAGATAATGCTGACTTTTGAGACTTGATGACGGCGTCCAACATGATTTTTTTCAGCGCTTTGCGCACTGGGGGTTTTTAATCTTTAGAGCGGCTGCTTTTGGTTGTTTAGTTACTGGATGAGTTAATAATTGCTCTGTTGCTTGCGCATCTCTGATGGCAAATTTTCAAGCGTTGTGCTTCCCCTGGATGAGTAACCATTTTCAGTCAATGAAACAATTTAATCTTCAACCTTTTTATCAGTCTTCCTAATTTCAGTTAATATATGAAAACAATCCTTTTAATTTGAACAAAATAGCAAATTTCACGGCGAAGCAGTTAATCTAAACTAAATTTTTCATCTTTATTTTCTTATCGCCTGTTAAGAAACCGAACATTTTAACAACAAAATATTGGCAATAATAACGGTATTAAGAATAAAGCGTTACTGACGAATTTGAATACGGTTTTTTTGTTATTTTTGTAATCTTTATATATAAATATGAATGTTTGTCTGTATGTCCTCGATGAGCTCAAAAACTACTGGACCGTTTATTATAAAAATTGGTATATATATGTATTTCCACGCAGAAGGTTTGAAGAACATGTCATTCCGTTCTACGTTACCGGAACGACCCGGATTTACTTATATCCGGCCAAGGACTGCCATTCCAGCAGCATTTTTCGTACATGCATCGGGAATGTTTCTGCTGCTACAACAACAAGAACATGAAAATTCGATAGCTTTTGAAAAATAACTCTATAGCAATCAAAAATACATGAATGTGGCAAGCATTTAGCTAGTTCTGCTCATCGTGCTATATCCAATTCTTTTCTGTTAGGCTTAGAGAATTAGTGAAAAAATCTACATCTACATCTTACAATATAAATTGAAAATTTTCATATTTTTGCAAACAAAAATTGTGTTTAACTTAACTTTTTGCGATTAATGATGTCAAAAGCGAAAACGCAGAAATCAGCTGTGTAACAGTTAATTGGGTCTTAAACTTTGTAAGAAGCCAGAACACCTATTGCTTTCTTCACCACGACAATGCGTTGTCCCTTACAATGGACAGTTTTGTATAATAGCATGTATTCATATGGATATAAGGCAATATTTTATTCAAGTAAGCAAATAGTAAAAAACAAATATTAGATTAAAAGCAATTTTTTGACAAACTAATATTTCTCTAATCAAATTGTTTTGGCTGAAATCCGATGAAACACATCATCAAGAATAGTTTCATTAACCTCGTCAAAATCTTGTATAATAAATTCTGAAGAACCGTATATTTTTACCGATAAATTGAATAGTTAAATTATTATACGTTCGTTATGTGTGTGCTTTAGAATCAAAATTCCTCTTAAATGTCTTTGTATGTGTTTATTATTTATTTATTCTCATAGTTTGGATAACAGTTGAATGATGACAAATTACAATAAATCCGAAAGGTGTTCGATTTCAAAATACTTTATGCCAGTTTTGAAATTTCACTTTCCCTACGACTTAATTGCTTAAATTAAGCAAACTTGGGAAGCAGGAAACTTGCCTGGACGAATACAAAATTAAATACAGAGTGGATATGTACATACATATATTTGCATACCCTGTGATCCTGCGTATTTTTTTACCTAACATTTCATAGACTTGGAGGGCAGACAATAATAAAAGTGAATGAATAGAAAGTTAAGCAGACAAGTAAAAAAAATTGTCGATGGTCCGGCCAAAGAGAAAATTCGAGTAGAAAAATGTATCCCGACGGAGAAAGTTGAATTGTCACTGAAAGGGGATGTTATAAAAGGGCAAAAACTGTTTGCTTAGTATTTGCACAAGATACATATAGAAAGAATTTAATTCCATACACGTAGGCATATGTAGGTTTATACATACACACACTGTATTTGTATATAGTCGCCAATACAGAAATAACGCAACCTTCTCCAACTACAATGGTTTACGTGATTCCATACCTGTCTCGGCCTTGGTGTGGATAATTGCGCTCAGAGCGGTACGTTTAACCGTAAGGATAAACGAAAGAACAGAGAAAAGGATGCATAACGTTGGTACGTCATTTGAAAGAGATAACTATATGTATGGAGGTTAGTTTCTGTTGTTTTTGTCATTTTCGTGGGAAACGAAAATTAAAAACATAGTAATAATAACAAAATACACATACCTACTTATGTAAATACTAGAACGACCATGTGTGCCTAATATACCTAATAAAAAGTTACATATAGAAAATCCATTTGTTTACATACCTACTCTGAGCAGCTTGTGTGTTGTACTAAGTTTGTGTTTAATGCACACACTAAATGAATTGATACTAAACAAAAATATTATAATATATATGTATATAATTATATAATATAATATATGTTAAACGTTGGCAAAATAACTCTTATCGGCAACGTAAAAAAATTTCACATCTAATAACTGTTATCAAACGTATTAATAAAACCATTAGAAATGCATATGAGAACAGTTGTTTCTCGGGATACGTATGTGCTAGATCTCCAGGGACCGGGGTATCGGGCAGAGCGAGTAGTTCGATACCCACTCAAAACTAGTTCATTGCTCAACTGATGTTTGTTCGAAATTTTAGAGTTTTTGAACAATTTGAGTAGCTAAACAAAAATTTTTCATTTTATAAATCAGCATTTCCTTAGTTTTCTAACGACGATAGCACTGTGTATACAAAATTTCTAAAACTAAAAAAAAAAGTGCTGACAAAAAACAGCCTCGATATTTTTGGGCTCATGTTCGAAAATTTTCAAGTAATGAGCTTCGAACGGGTGTGCATTGCTCATTTACCCGGGCTGTTCGAAAATTTGCGAACAAAATCGAGGGCTCTAATATGTATGTATTAGCCATTTAATAAGAAATACTTTTTGAAGAACTAGGCCGCTACAGATAGGGGTCGAGATTTTATGGAAAATCGTATTTACGGTTTTTTATTTTGTGTGTTTAAAATAGACTTCCAAGAAACTGCATCACTTGGCCGATTTCGTTCTAACTAGCACACAATCTTGACATCCGAAAGATTAGTAAAAGTACGTTCACATATGCATTAACTACCAATAAATTCACAAAATTAATTTACCCGTTTACATATGGCAGATTACCTCAAAAATCGGCAATCAGCTGTTAATACTGCTTTGAAAGGTTTTTCTTCAGAGAAATTGCTTTGGTGGAATATTTTGGAGTTTTTGGTTTGTTTAATTATTATTAACGATATGAAGAAAACACAAGGGGAATAGCTAATTTAATTGCGCAAACGGCTGCTAATAACAGTTGAAGGAAATCCGTAAACGATGATTACTGAGGTTTACAAAAAATATGGCAGCAATACGCATTCGAAATTCGATATTACATTTTATACGGATTGGGAGTTAGCACGAAAAAGTAGATCATCTACTTATATGTGAACGTATTAATGTATAAGTCTTATCTTAGGTTAGATTAAAAATTTCACCATCCGAATCAAAATTGTGAGAGTAACTTTGTCAAATCCATGATGCAAAGAATAATGAGATGGCGCCCATCGTGGTCCCGTTACTTTGCGCTCAGCGAATTTGACAACTAGTTACGTGATTTTAGCTCCAGTATGGCCAGATTACCATTTTCGTAACTTGATTTATCATTTTTTTTTTGTTATTTTTATTATTTTGTGTCTCGGAGTTTTAGTTCTTTCTTCATGACATTTTTCTAGTTCTTCTAATTAAAATGTCATGTTTATAATTTTGTAAAATATACATTTTTTAATAATTATTTAAATAATTCACTCAGTTTTATTTAGCTTTACTTTTTTTAACATCTGGTGGCATTGCCCGCGATTGCCGGTGTTGTTGGTGTTCTTCTGCTTTCGGCACTCAAATCTCTCTCTCGCTACTGCAGAGTTGCCTAGCTTTGGATATAAAAACGAACTAAATGCCCATTTAAAGAAAATAAAACACGAAATTTTTATTGTGTTACTTAAAGAACTTTGTATGCGTGACAAATTGACTGTAGAATGTGCGTTTTTTTTAAATAAATGTGTTATGCTTATGTACAATTTAATTTATGAGTTTTTTTGTTAAGCGAAACTCTTTTGTTAAGGGAACGACTTTTTTTCTATATTTAAAGTTCTGTAACTAGATAAGGTACTCTTTTCGTAAAAATGTCAGTATGGTTTCTTTAGTATTTTCTGGTATTTTCTTGTTTATTTTTACAATGAATATAACTCTTAATGTCCTATGTCTCACTAAGGATTGATGACCGGAAGAAACGATTACATCTCTATGGTTTTAATTCGCATTCAATAAATTCAAAGGCTTTTTAAAATGTGTAAAAAGGTTTTCAATCTTAAGAAGAGTTGAGAGAGGGGCATTTAATATTTTTGCATAGCCTTAAATGGAGCCAAAAATTAAATTTTCACTTTCAAATTATCAACACTGCTTCCGCCATCCATCCAGTGGCACCATCCGTTCAAGGCACTTCTCCTGGCGCAACTCCATCAGCACTATTAAAATCCACATTCACAGATTGTTCAATCTTATCAGCGGCTGTGCAACAATATTAGACACTATAAAATGTGTAGATCCACGACTTGGTTGAACAATTTAATATGATTTGCAAAATATTTAACATTTTCCCCACCATTTTTTCAAACTACTACATTTTATAAGAATCAACTAATTTTCATTAGCACTAAAATCTTCTCAGAGTGGCCTTTTTTAAACTTCTTTTGTATAATAATACAGTTTTTTTTAACCTAAAGTCTCGGTAGCCTTAAATTAAAAACAAAAAGAAACAAACACCAAACTTAAAAATTGTCGCATTTTCGGTATAAAAAAGCACTAAATTTATTGCGAAGATCAAATGGTTGGCAATACTGCACAACTCTGCAAACGTGACGTCACGTACGCTCTGATGGGCGCAATCTTCTTTATATCATTCTTGTGTCAAATCGTCATAGGGGAATTGACAGCGCAATTGTGCCTGCTCATTTCAAATGTTTCTTATGTTTTTCCAATCAGTCGATGTTCAGACGACAACGAAGTAAAATGAGCAGTGGTTGCGTTGATTTTTCGTATATGACCAATACAATCTCAGTTTTTGCAAACCTCTGTTGTAAACAAACTGCAGTCATAGAACTTATTACGCCAGAAAATCAGCTGATACCGCAAATTCGCTAGAAGGTTTGATTTTGGCTACATCTTTATTCATCGTAGTTGATAAGGGACAATTCCAAGTTCCTATTCTGGTCGTAAGTTTAGTACAACTCAAATATAAAGTAGAACCATAAGTGAACATACAGTAGAATTGTACACCCATGTAAGTGGAATCATTTTCGTATAATTGGTCAGAGAAAGGAGCAATACTTTAAGCATATTTTATTAATAACTTTTGAACTTTTGAAAAAAATCATTCTCCGAGTTAGGATTATTAATATTGGGGTCATACCCCAGTGAATTTTTCCATTAAAATTTGTCGTTACATTATCAACATAAACAAGTGGATTCATTTAAATATCTCCCATATATCGCGTATGTAATCCGGGAACGTGATTATTTTAATATTAAACACAAATTTAATAGAATAATAAAAAACTTGCTCTTTCAGGCTTAATCGTTTCATCTCTTGTGTAGACCTCTCACATCGTTTAAGTAAAACAAATCCATTCTTCAACATAAAACAACACAGCTATGCGAATATATGTATATACATATGTACATACATAGCGCTTAAACCCTTTTTGGGTGTTTGGCCGAACTCCTCCACATATTTGTGGCGTGCGTCTTGATGTTGTTCCGCAAATGGAGGGATCTACAGTTTTAGGCCGACTCCTAATGGCAAATGGTTTTTATGCGAAGCTTTTTCATGGCAGAAATATACTCGGAGGTGTGCCACTGCCTGCCGAAGGGCGACCGCTATGAGAAAAAACTTCATTTTGGTGTTTTACGGGGATTCGAACCTACGTTCTCCGGATGGTAGCCATGCACCAACCCATTCAGCTACGACGGTGCCTATAGTAAGATAGGGTCAGCAAAATGAAAGAAATTTATAACGAGAGTTTCACAGAGGAACCGGCGCATTATCCGAAGGAGAGGCCGCAGAGTATGGTACATGTAACCGAAGTTGACTTTGGGTGGATCCGGCGTTGGCAAATACAGCAGAAATAAACTTCAGGTAGGTCCAGGATTAAACTCAATGTTAGCCTTTCTGCATAATAGAGCTGGTCCTGTGACGATAGACGAGGGGGTAGGGGTAACGTACTGGGCAGGTCCAGTTTCGAGAAAAATCCGAGGC
This sequence comes from Anastrepha ludens, assembly GCF_028408465.1. Classification (NCBI taxonomy): domain Eukaryota; kingdom Metazoa; phylum Arthropoda; class Insecta; order Diptera; family Tephritidae; genus Anastrepha; species Anastrepha ludens. The sequence goes on from NC_071502.1 coordinate 79,255,815, forward strand.
ATTCCGGTACGGAGAACCGGCTGCCATCGGAATCATAAACATATATAAAATATGTATAAATATGGTTTCTTATATTTTGTTGATTTCTTTTTTATAGCGAGCAAAAAATTTAAAACCAAGCAATGCGATTTACCTTGAATAAGCCGAATGGTTTGGTGCTTGACTACCATTCGGGAGAGCGTAGGTTCGAATCTCCGTGCAGGAAATAGCAAAATAAAAGAAAAAGTTGTTTCTAATAGCGGTCGCCTCTCGGCAGGAAAAAGCTTCGCATAAAAACCATTTGCCATTAGGAGTCGGCCTAAAACTGTAGATCCCTCCATTTGCGGAATAACATCGACACAAATAGGAGAAGTGTACGCACCAATTATTTATTTTTTAAGTCGATTAGAAGGAGATTTCAAATGAAATTGCATAAACACATTTTTAAGCAAAGTGTTTTTACTTTGTAAATAACGAAAGGGAGGGGTCTATGTAGACTTCTGTCGGCCCCTGTATTTCATTAATTATGTTAAACTATAAATTACGCTGTAAAACTTGATAACTATGAACTATAATTATTTTTACTATACATATAGGAATATTATTGTACTACTTAGCATATAAGCATATAAATGTATAAATTAGGTTTTAAGACCGTAAAAACTAAATAAATAAATAAATGTATATACCTTACTATTCTCTTCGTAAAAGTACCTATTTACAAACTCTCGAAACAAGAACATTTATCTATAATCTTGTAGTGAATTTTTTGTCCAGAACTTGGAAAAGATATACTTTAATGTGCCTCGCAAGCCCAAGCCAATTTTTGCTTGATTGCATTTTGCTTGATTTTCCGAATTCTTGCAGAATTTGATAAGATCTTAGAGTTTTTAGATATTGATTTTGGGTTCTATAAAGAAATTTATCGATCAAATACCAAAGATTATAATGCAATTTCCTGTCGAAACTGCCTACCGTTACAGGAGAAAAGCGACGACGGCCGGCAGGTTTTGTCAAGTGCTGCAATAACTACTTACATCATCAGAATGCAGAGTTCATTAAAACTATTTTGATAAAAATTTAAATCTGAAATTTAAAGGAAATTTGAGGAAGTTTATTTTTAACAACTAATATATATACATATATATGTTTGCACATCTGATGGCATACAATTATAATATACGTATGTACATACATGTGTATGCACCAGTAGTTTTCTTAATTTCGATTTTATTTTATTACTTTCTATGTTAATAAAAGCGTCAACCAAACCAATACGTTGCTCAAATTTAGACCAAAATGAATGAGAAATCGCCTAGAGCACAACCTATTAGAAAATACAAAAAAAAATTTACTGTTGTTTTTAAATTTTACTTGGGAATAACTGAGTGTATCAATAGTTGATATAATATTTCAAATAAAATTTGATTGTAAAGGCATTTTAATTTATTTCGTTCATATTTTCCTCTTTCTCACGCAAATTAATATAGAGGAGTGTAAAAACTCCCTTTTTACTGCTTATCAAAGCTTTAATAATAATTGTATAAATATGGTACCATGGCTATAGATTATATAAAAATAATTGAGTGAACATTCTCCAAAACTTGTAAAACAAACCAAAATCATATACCATAGTACTCCACTCTCAATTTTATTTACATATGCGTGTATACATGTACGTTGAAGTAAAAGCACACATATTTCTGGATATGTGTACATAGAACTAACTACATGCACGTACTACATATACTGCGAATACTGCAACAATTTAACTTTTCACGGTCGCCCTTTTAGAGATTATTAACTCGCTTCGGCAAGGCTTTAGTTATTTACAGTTTTTTCCGACCAATGTGTCCCTGAATTTATATGCTTTATTGTGTATATTTTTTACTCACTTTCGTCTCAGCTTACCTTATCGATTGTTTCTGTGATTGAGGGATAATCCTACACAGAATGTCGAGCCAATTTTGAAGTTTAATTGTTGTCAGTTTTTCATTTACACCGTTAAAAGTTAATTCACTTATTTGTTTGGTACAATTTTAGAGTTTTTCACAAAACATTTTACAAACTTTATTTTTTATTTTCTTTCTTTTGAAGGAGGCATTGTAACTTTATGATGATCGCTTTCAAATTTGTTTCACTATTATAGTTATTTTTTATAAGCATTTTCATAAGTTTCTTAAGTGTGCCAACATTTTCATAACATTAAACATGTACATAAACTATGTATGGTACATTAAAGACGCGCGACATTTTCTTAAATTTCTTTATCAATATACATATATAACAGGTACATTCCAGATTTAATTTGTGATTTTCAATGATAAACATAAACATATGTAACTGCATTTTTTATCATAATTTCTCATAGTTTTATTCCAATTGTTAAAACACCTTTTTGACAATTTTCGACATTTGGAAATTTCCGAAAACAAGCACATTTCATCAGCACAAGCGATAAAACGCAATTTCTCGTTTATTCCCACTGGTAGCAGAGCGAATGGCGGTGGCAGCAGCTGCGACAGCAAAGACGACTTTGCAGCTCCCCTCCTGCACTCAGTTGATTTTTCTGCTTATTTGCTCCAACAACATACAACGCAATGTACCAGAGAGGTAGCCGAGCCGGCTATCCAACCTGGGGAGGGGGTGGGCGAGAACCGAGCAATCAGCTTTGCGACTAACGAACTACATAAGCATAAAGGGCATGCGGGTGTTTTGAATGCCAGGTGGGCAGGAAGACGAGTGGAGGGATGACTTTCTTCGCTCCTGTCTCGGCTTTTCACTTTTGCTGGTATTGCTGTTTTAGCTGATACTTCAAGTTTCTCCAATAATTTACATCTTCTATTATATGGGGATATTAAAACATCTGTAGGAGTAAATGTGTATTTTTTAATATTATTTGTGCCTTTTGCACTCACTTTTAATGCTCATTTACAAATATCTTTTTGAGGCCTTGCACTTCGGATATTTTATTGGTGTTTTCGCTTTTGAGCAGCCGCTTCTACAAGTATATACAATATAAACACAAGCTCTCTCGTTCAGTCCAATTCCTCTCCTTTTTCCTCTTATTTATATTCAAATCAATCCAAGTAGTTGCAGATTTAGACTTTCATAAATAATCTGCTTTGCAAATGTAAAGCCATTAACGAATAATAAACAACACATATAAGTAACCGCTACCAAATCTAATACGTGCATACATACATATGTAAGTATATGTACAAATAATATAAAAAATTACCACACTCTCGACCGCACAATTGGTTGCTATTGTTTTACAGTACTCCGGTTTTCATTCACATACATACATACTATACCAATATGTACACTAGCTTTGTCATTTGTTTGCTATGCTGTTTCTGATAAGAGCATTTCGCGGTGCGCACAAAAACAATATACATACAGACTTTTGCATACAAATGCACCACTTGTTATTGTTATAATAATTTACTAATCTGATTGCAATCTGCACTCCCTTCTTTAATTCTGCCGCCAGAATTTGCGTCAATGATTACCAATGGTTAAAAACAAATTGCGCCGAGTTGAAAACTGTGCAGCCATAAATTGGCTGCGAAAACAGACACAGATGCAAAACACTAAACGGCGACGATGCGACGATGTTGTGAACGAGAGCTGGAAGAACGTAGCAGGAAAAAGCAAAATTGGAAACGCAAAAACGAAAACGAAAAGATAAAATGATTCGAAACAAAATGAGGGATAACAGAGAATTTGTCTTCCCTAATCATATGAATAGACGTTACAAATTGGTTTGTGTAATGGTAACCTGTATAGCATTTGGATAACTTCACACTGACGTCCACACATATTCGTCGATTTGCAATAATTTTAATACATAAACTTTGGTAACTAAAAAAAATGACAACTGTTTGCAAACCCAGCAGCATACTAACGGCTAATCAAAACAAATTGATTTTGAACATTAGACCTAAATTTATATGTTGCTAGCGGTTGCTTTAGTGCTAGCGGTAATTGATAGAAAAGTAGTCTCAATCGTTAATTTTTGACAGCTATGATTAAACAATAATAATACGCCCACATATAAAATACGTCCGTAATTAAAAAGCGAGATTACCCATACAAAATTTCTCTCCCGAAATCTGGGATTATAAAATAATCCTAGATTATTACCATACTTTTTTAAATACAACCCTGTGTTACCGATTATTATTTTTATGTCATGAATGTAAAGAGAAACGTCAAAGTAAAAACTAAATAATATTGACGCCGGCAAAGAAAATAGCTTTGTTGACATAATTCTAATAAAATATTTGTTGAATATTATTAATTATGCATTCGTATAACAAAACAAAAGTGTGCCCAAACACTTTGCACTTATTACTTATTATAAAGTATGATGTAAAATTTCGCATGCGTATTGCTGCCATAATTTTTTGAAACCTCAGTAAACGTCGTTTATGAATTTAATCCAACTGTTTATTACTAGCAGCCAATTGCGCAATTAAATTAGCTATTCCTTCTCCTTTTCTTTTAGTCATATCGTGAATAATAATTAAACAGACCAAAATATTCCACCAAAGCAATTTCTATAAAGAAAAACCTTTCAAAACAGTCTTGGCAACTTATTGTCAATTTTTGAGGAATATGCCATATGTAAACGGGTTGATGAATTTTGTGGACTGCAGCAAGCATAATCAAGAAAAAGATCGAAACACGTAAAGCTAAATACACACCAGGCAACCGTTGCAGCAACACGGTCATGTTAAAGCAACCGTTGCCTCGTGTGTAGCTGTTTTGATTGATTTTCGTGTGCTGCAACCGTTGCCTGAAATATCAAATAAATTTGATTTTTGGGATAGGTTGCTGCAACCGATGCTTCGTGTGTATCATTGTTTACTGCTTTTACTCGTTCAGTTCGTTGAAAACAAGCGAAGAAGAAAGTTCGTGCGGAGTAAAATAAAGTAAAAAAGGAAAAAATGGCAATTGAAAATAATGAAAATTATGTTCATTTTATTAACGAATATAAAAATTTGAGAGAGCTGTGGGATATATGTAAGTAGTGAAAAATATAAAAATAAAAATTTTAGAAAAAAAGCCTACGAGCAATTAAAAAATGAATACAATAAAATTGATAAAAATGCTACAGTGAATACGGTAAAAAACAAAATCAAAAACATGCGCACTGATTACAGTCGCGAGTTAAAAAAAAAAATTCAAAGTGAAAAAGTGGTGCTGGCCTTGATGACCTGTATGAACCGAATTTATGGTATTTTGAAGCCCTTGATTTTTTAAGAGATTTAGAGATGCCCGAGCCTGGAATCAGTACAGTAATAAATTCAGACGATGACAATGCTTCAAGGGTAAGTATATTTATTTTAAGTTATATTGAAAATTGTTATTGGCCTTGATTTGATTATTAATTTTTGATTTTTCTTGTTGAGCTCGAAGCCAAGTATAAATAAAAAACAGGACGGCGTCTGAATTTTGGTTTTTATTTTCGACGACATTTCGATCTCCGCCTGAGATCATCATCAGATCGAAGTAGCGACGAAAATAAAAACCAAAATACCGACGCCGTCCTGTTTTTTATTTATACTTGGCCTCAAGCTCAACAAGAAAAATCAAAAATTTAATTAAAACTGTCAGTTATAATAGCATGCAGCGAGCCACTGGAAAAAGTATGTTTTCTAACTTTACATTCCTATTAATCTTTCAGAGTCCTATGCCAAGTACGAAGAAACCTAGAAGCTCACAAAATTGTGAGAGGAACGAGCTATTACGAAAAGCTACCAGGCATATTGAAAATTTGGCACAAAAAGAAGAAAGCGACGAAGCCGATACTTACGCAAAGGCCTGGGCGTGCTCATATCGCAAATTATTAGTGGAACAAAAGCTATTTGCGAAAAAGGCTTGCGACGAAATTTTTATTTTGGGACAGCTGGAGAAATTGACATTGGATTCTGTGCAGACCCAAACGTCCACATACCTACCTCGACATGCTATTTATAAGCCAATATCGCAAACAATATCAATGAGCGATGTTTCAAACAGTGCGTCTGTTTCTCAATCGACTCCAATCCAGTTCAGCTCATCGTCTTCTCCACAAATCATTCATGTAGGAGATGCTGATGAAGCAAATAGAGTGCAGTATTCGTCATTTCAAGACCTACTCTCAGTTGTAGACTTCAATTGAATTAATAAAATTTAATTACTTTTTTATTCCTTTTATTTTTTCAGTATTTAAGGGGTTATACGCAGTTATGAAGCAAATAAAAGACGGGTTGTCAAGGATTTATCCTGAAGAAACTTCAGAATATTTTAATTTGAAAATTTTTGGCGGTTATAAAAGCATCCTTCAAGAACGTAAAAAAATTTTTTATTTATGAAAATGTTGATTATAGAGCGCGCTGCAGGCCATTTCTGGAACCTCCTTTAAAAAAAGACGATTTACGGTGTACATCGTAACTCAGGATTGGATTATCTGAAATCAAAAAACCAAACAAATTTTGTTAATATATTAGATTATCTAGTAATTAATCGTTCGGCTAATCAAAATAGTGGATTTTCAAAAAATGGCAGCTTTTAAAAGAAATTATTTCGATTTTTACGTTAAAATTTGGCCGTAAATTGATTAAAAAATGGAAAATAAGTATCAGATTTACAAAAGGAACGATTAATTACTAGAAAATGTATCTTTAAAGATTGAGTTAAAACGGTTGACCGATCAAACAAGCCGTTTTCGAGATATCGTGTACACCGACTTGAAAAATGCCGTTTTGAAAAAAACACGTTTAAAGTTTCAATACCTACCTTAAAACGTGCCGAGGCATCTCTACATATTTAGGTATAACTCCGAAAGTATTGCTTAGATCTACTTCAAATTTCGTGCGTATACTTTTGAATATATGTACATTACAAAAATTCAATAAAAAAAAATCTATTTTTTTGAAAGTCATAACTGCGTATAACCCCTTAAGTAACTAAGCAAAACAAATCTTTGAATAAAAATATGAGAAAACAATCCTGAATTTCTTTATGAACCTTGTAAAGCATAGATGGTTTGGCATAAATTGGTTCGTACTGTTTTTGCTTCAGATGTTGAATTCCTACCAAAAGTTGGCTCCAAATTTAGTACTGGAATTTCGCTAATATCTTCTGCGCCATTGTAAGCGGAATCAATTTCTTTCTTTATGAAATTGTGTAAGGAGCAACAACTTAATACTATTTTGCTTGCTTTTTCGGGCGAAAGAGCTATGGTAGTATTCATTACTCGAAACCTTGCTGCCAATATTCCAAATGCATTTTCCTCTTTTACCCTTGGCGAACTGAGCATTTTAGTAAATAAATTCTGTGAGGGCGATAAGGCGCTGTGTGCATAAGGCTTCATTATGTTTGGACGAAGAGCAAAGGCGTCATCCGACACAAAAAAAAAAAAAAAATGGAGTCGGTGCTTCACCAATTACTGGGCTTAAGCTTGGTAAGTTTAGTTGGCCTCTATCGAATTTTTTAAAAAAATTAGTGTTATTAAAGACACCACCATCTGAAATTCTACCATTTGTACCAATGTCCACCATCATAAATTCGGAGTTGCTATTAACAATCGCCATCAGTACAATGCTGAATGTTTTCTTGTAGTTAAAATAATTAGAACCAGAATGCGGTGGCCTTTTTATTCTAACGTGCTTTCCATTCAGAGCTCCGAAACAATGCGGAAACTTGCTTTTTCACAAAATTTGGCAGCTGCAACCAACCATTCAGCGGAAGTTTTCGGTAGCTAAAAATATTTGTATTACCTTAAGATATGTAATGTTAAAAGAATTAGCTGACAAACCTTAATGTAGTCCCTTAAAACTTCGTTGATGGCATCGCATGTCTCAATGACAATATTTCCAATAGCTTGTGGAGATACCGCCGTCGAAAATTTCAAGTCCGCAAAAGAGTTTCCTGTTGCAAGATACCGCAAAGTTATTGCCAGTCTAATTTCTGCTGAAATTGCCTCTCTCATTATGGTATCTTGTTTCGTTATTTTGGCCTTAACGAAGTCCAACAATTTTCTAAACAGGGCTTTGTCCATCCTCATGTAATTTTTATAGTCCGCTGGCTCATTTTCCTTCAGTTCTTTTAGCAGCCTCTCGTTCGAAAATTCGATTTTTTTAAAAGCCAATTTTTGGACGAAATTTTCTTTCTCTTCTTTTGTTGCATCTCTTCTTCCTCATTTTCGTACAAAAGCTCGTCAATTATAATAAGAGAAGTAATTTTACGTATTTCGTCGATCATTTAAAAAATTTAATTTTACATATCTTCCGCTTGTACCTTTCCTGCACCACAGTTATACACAATACTGAGATTGAAGCAACGGTCGCAACGTGTTTCTTAAACAAAGGCAACACGTTGCTTCAACGGTTGCCTCGTGTATATCTAGCTTAACATTAGGGAGTGGTGAAATTTGGTAATATAAAATCAAAGCTGATAAGATTTAACCTGGAGCCAAAAGCGTCTGTTACGTCTGAATACGCGCCATTTCGCTTTTATGATGGACGATATCGAACCTTTTGTAATTGCTTATTTATTATCAAACCCGAAGGAAAGAAAAACATACATACAGAGTTGGCAGTATTGCATCACGTGAGCGATGCGCACCTACCCTACAGCTGCGATGGAGGTAATGCTCAACGTTCTCTCTGTGAATTGCGAATGGTAGTCGCGCACCGACTCATTCGGCTACGGCGGCCGCCTTAAAGGCATATGTGCAGGAAATACCGCCCCAAAACAAAGCGATATGTGCCGATGGATAGTTTCCAGAATTTTTCAGGCGGAAGTGCCTGTCATCTGGCTATGTGCAGATATCAACTTAGACAGAAACCTGCGGAATGAGCGAATTGGCATTTTGAGCCACGGCCAGGCGACTCTAAAGGCGTTTTTATTCTTTGAAGTTAAGTCCTCATTAGTTTTATAATTCGCAGAATTTAAAAAAAAAAATCTTCGGCTTGTCTGAAAATTATTTTTAAAGGAAAGTTCATAAGCCTCTCTTCTTAAAATATTGAGAAATATGAGATATTTTATAAAAATATTCACAAGTACATATAGGGTTATTCAATAGGTGCGCTTCAACTTTTTTCCGATAGGGAGGGCGAACGACGCAATATTTTTTATGTTTCGCTTGTCATTTGTAAACTTCATTAGTATACATTTCATCATGGAACGCTACACACTTGAGCAACGATTGCAAATCGTGCAAATTTTTTATGAAAATAATCGTTCTGTTGCTGCTACTTTAAGAGCATTACGGCCATTTTACGGTCCATTTAACAAGCCGTCCCGTTTTGGGGTTATGTGAAGTCATTGGTCTACAGTAACAAGCCGGCGACGATTTGTGAGCTCAGAGCCAATATTGAACGCGAAATTGCTGGAATTTCGGCCGATTTATGCAAAAGAGTGGTCGAAAATTGGGTTCAACGATTGGACTTCGTAAAACGTGCACACGGTGGTCATGCAAAAGAAATCGAATTTCATACTTAAATGTATATGTTCAAACTCGATAATAAAAAAAAAAATTAGTTAAAAAAGTCAAACCGTTTGTGTTTTATTCAAAAAAGTTCAAAAGTTGAAGCGCTCTTACTGAAAACCCCATTATAAACTCTTCGAAATATAATACTTTCTTTTTTCCGAGTAAATCTTTCAGACGTTAATGATATCTTCAGAGGTACTGGAAGTTGCAGTTGCTTCATTAGCTGGAACTCCTCCTTAGAAGACATCTTGGTCTTTCACAGTTATTAAGCAGTTTAGAAATCTCCTCAACATAATACTTTTTTTCACAGTATCTGTTTTTGCTTCCATTATTAAAATTTAACATTTTCTGGTTTCAATAACGTTTGCTAGTTTTGCTTTGGTGAACCTTTCGTTTCGGTTTGACAGCAAAATTCGATAAAATCCAGATGCTAATTAGGGAAGATAACGATTTGTTCGTAATTCGCAAGGTAATTGAGACTGTATTACTTACAAATGCGGTAACTCGCTATTAAAACTTTATATGGTGACAGTCGGGAAGTGAATTACGAATGAAAGAGGGAACTAGGAATGGGGGAGAAAATTGCTGTCGTGGGAACATATCGATGGTTTTCGAGAAAAGTGACATAATTCAAAAGTACAAAATACTGAGTTGGGTCAGTTTTCTAGATAAGTGACGCGCCAATTCGATCACCTGACAAAACGACATTTACACCATTTGCTTCAAGATTCGCTTATGACGCTTTTCCAGATAAAAATATATAAACTCTGTAGTGATTTTTGCTTTTAACGGCAAAATTCCGAATTTGAGTTAATTTTGAGTTGTGTCTCTTTTCTCGAAAACCATCGATATCTTCAGATAGTTGGAATCGAGGAAAAGTTCCGATAATCGTAAAAGCGAATCGTATGTGCGCGGTCGGTCTAAATCGAACAGCTCGTAAAGTACCACCTATTGAAAACATTGGTGACAGCACTGCTTTACCATTAAAAAATTTAGGAAAGTACTTTTGGGAGCAACCTTATATGAAAATCAAGTTTGTGTGTGTTTATTTAAATTTTAAAGTGTATTTGCCACTTCGTTGGACTGATATATATAAGTTGTTGCAAGGATAATTTGAGGTGAAAGGTAATTTGTTTAGAATGCACTATGAAGAGCTTGATGCTTTGGATCCGCGTAATGCCACTTATACGAGCCGAATAGAGACACCTCCTCCTCACAAAGTTGCTGTTCTGATTTTAGTGCAGCAGTATCTCAAAGTAAAAAACGCCGCTACCGACGCAGGAATCGCCTTTCCTTTGCAGGCCCGGCGAAATTTTTGTATGGTACTACTAAAATTGATACAGTACCCCGATATGACCTACAATGACTTGTACAATTTACTTACTTCTCCACGATATAAAATAAATGTCTTGCATTTGGAAAGTTTCGAAAAAGCTATGTCCAATATTTTTACTCTCGGCATTGCAACGCTCTGTGACTTTGCTGAGCGCCAGAATTGGGATAATCTTCTATCAGAAGAATTGGGTGTCAGTCAATTTAGTATTGTGGGGCTATATATTCGACGTGTGTGTGTTATTCTGGAACGCTTGTCTTTTCCGGAAATTATGGCTCTGTATAAGAATATTTGCTTATACTATGAAAAAGGTTAGGCGAAGCAAACATATACCTCTTTATTTTATAAAACATTAATAACGGATTGATTACAGGAGTACGTTCACTGGCGATTGGGCCGCGAAGAATAGGGGCAACCGCGTCCAATGCTCAGGATAATGTATTTCAGCGCCCTCTTGGACGAAATGCGGACGATCCTGGAAACACATTAGAGGGATCTGCATTAGACACAGATACCGTGCACCAAGATCGAAACCTCCACAGTAAATGGAGTCCAAAACAGGCGGATCTTTTCGTAACTCAACAATGTAAATTGCTAGAGAACAACGAGCTTCGTGCGCTGCCGCCTATAGAGCTTCAAAATAAATTAACTGAAATAATACAGGACAACCCGCTCAATTCGCAAGCGTACTTTTTGGGTTACATGAATCAATTAAGGTTACGAGATTATTACGGTGCTATGGATGCCCTGCATCGTGCCTTCGATCGAGGCCCTATGCAGATGATGACTCAATGTGAACAAAAGGTTAGTTTTAAAAAATTCCAAATGAAAATTCTAACACTAAGTTCTTTCCTTACAGGGTTTTCAGTACTTTAGTGTCAACTTAGCAGTATTGCATGCTTGCTTCGACCATCGTCGCGAGGCATTAAACGCCCTAAAGGAATGCATTATGTTGGCACAAGAATGTGGCGATAAACGTTGTTTAGATTTAGCAAATTCGTGGTACTGCTTACTTAATAGCAACAAGATCGACCCCTTTGAAAAAAGTCTGCCCGACATTCAAGATCCTGGTCTGGTACAATCTTTATCGTTAGCAATCCAATATGTTGTGAAATTTGGTGTGCAGTGTGGGTATTTGCCTTTGGATCTCTTCGAATTGCTACTCAAGAGTGACGAACTGAATAACAAGAACTCCATCCTAGAGCATGCGTCCAATTCACTAGCCTTAAGATCTGCGCTTTGGTGTCTCTATGGACGTCACGAAATTTCATCGTTGTATGCTCAGTTGCTCCTTCAATTGAAGAAAACATGGGCCTTTGGCGATATCGGTAATTCAGAGAGTGTTAGTAAAGTACTCGCTAGCTTAGCATTGTGGTTGAATGTCCAAGGAGAACTTCAAATGAGCGCTGTGGTGCAAAATCACGCCCGTAGCCGTTTTCCGCGTTACCCAAACGCAAACAATTGGATGATTAGCGAATATCACATCGTCATACAACAATGTATTTATCGGTGCCGCTGGCAGGAAGCAATCAAAGCATGTAGTCAAATGTTTCTGCTGGATAAAAATGCGGGGCATCTACAACTTGCATCTGTGTTAATCGCTAAACGATATTTCAATACAGCACGACGTGTTATTCATCTACTTTATAATTGTAACTTGGATGTTTTGACGCAAGTGCGTGTTTTGGTGCTTCAAGCGTACACAACGATTTGCGAAGATCGGGTATCGTCTGAAACAGCGGAGTTCCTTATTCGGGCTTCCGTTCTGGCAACATCGGCTTATATGGAATATGAGCAAGCAGTTATCGACATGGTTCTGGCACAAGTTCTTCTTAAAATGAGAATGCCGAAAAAAGCTTTTCAAGCTGCTAAAAACTGCATGGAAAAAATTTATGAGAACGGCGGCATTTATGATCGCGCCAAAATGGATTTTTTATTTGTACGCTGCATGGTAGCAGCCAGTGAAAATGAGGAGCGCAAAATGATAAATGTTATGAAAGGGATAAGCATATTGGAACGAGCTATATCTTGTTTTAAAAAATTAGAAGCTCACGCTAAAGTACTTGATATATTTGTTTATTTAGCAAAAACCTTTCATGAACTTAAAAAACCGCAGCAGCGCAACAAATATGCATCAAAATTTAAACACTATTACTCGGAGTACCCCATAGCAAGGGAGTACCTTGGAATGGTTTTTTAGACATTTAGGCGTTGTTTTGTTAAATTAAAAATTTGTAATATTGTTCATAAGTGTAACTTGTGATGGAAATCATTGTGTAAAACCTACATGTGTAAGTATTAGTTAAAAAAAAAGAATATGTCGTGCCCTTGGAAGATGGGTATACTTTACCGAAAAGTGCTTAATTTATGTGGGCCAAGGACTGTCACTCAGTAGCGTTTCCCAGAAATGTATTTAGAAATTTGTTCATGCTGTCGCAGCAAGAATAAAAAATCCATTTTGAACTAGATTAAAAGGAATTTGAAAACTATTGCGCGGGCCGCGCTCCCTTGAACTTGACTTGGCAGTTAGTAAACGACTTGGCGATAGAAATCTGTCCCATTAAGTAGCCATATTTATCTTCAAACCAGCTCATCTACGACTTCTTTCCTTTTACTTCTTGAAAACGTCAACTATCAAAATCTACCGGTTTAGGCAGGGAACATGGTGTGTCTTCTAAGCTGAGGTAGCCAGCAAAGAAGCCTTACTTGTATAACTACTATCAGGAAGATAAAGATTTACTGAGACACCCAAGCAGTAATTAGAGCCGTGAGCTAGGTAAATTGGTGCTAATTATTGGTTTTAGAAATATCAAAAATTTACTGTTGCCCAATATAAGACTTGAAAACTAATCATAAACTTTTCACCTTAATCAGAGACAAAGCACCACCGAAATAATGGTACAATTATGTTCTGGATTTTGTATCAGATTAAAATTCCACTTATCTAAGAACTACTCCGTCATGCTCAACATATATTCATGCAATGTCTTGCTTAACACTAGCCATTTCTTCATTCGTTTCGTAAAGCCAACTTATCTAACATCCCTCCCCTTTTGGGACAATCCACAAGTATGGAGATGGTTCCGGCGACTGTGATGGACAATCCCATCCAGACCGCACTTGGTAAGCTGCCTACAAGAAAGTTCTATTATGATATATGTACATACATATGCACGTAGCAATAGTTAAAGGAAAATAGTTTATTTTTATTGCTGTCTCGTATAAATAATGGACGCGTGTTTTGTTAACAACTACTATTTTTTATCAGGCGAGTTTTCTTCATCTTCATTTGTTTTTAATTGTTCTTTATTTTTCTCCGGTTCTTTAGCTTTAGCAGTTTCCATAGTTGTGCCAGCCGGCAATTCTTTCTCCAATGCCTTAACGAACTCCTTTAAATTTCCTGCATATGCAGCAGCAACGGCATCTGATGTTAATTCAAACTGTGAGACCACGGGCCCTAGTTGTGCCGATTGAAGTGCATTCGAAAACAACGAAAGTGCTTGCTGAAACTGTGGCGATGCGATTGTATCTTTGATCTGCTGTTTTCTATTTTCATCGGCATCTTCACTTTCAGGTAGGTGAACCGATAGCAATTTTGCGCGATCTGGATCTGAAATTAATTGATTAATAGCCTCCGAACCAGTTATGGCAGTCGATAAATCAACATTCAGTGAACGGCTTGCAGATGATGCTGTATTGAAAGAATGAAACATTGAAAACTATAGTTTATATTTAAACTAATTTATCTAAAACTTACCAGGTAACGTATTTACATTGGAAGCTGTAGCTCCAGCAGAACTTCTATTGTTGCCCTTCACTTTGGGTGCAGAAGGAGTCTTAGGTGCCGTATTAGATTCTGGTGTGAGTAAATTGCTTGCCGTAGTATTACTGGCGTTGCGTGCCGTACCGCGCGAACTGCTTTCCGTACGACTAAAGATATATAATATATATTAATATCGATAATACCAAACCCATAAATTCATTTCATTACTTCATTGAACCCAATAGAGATGTTAATCCTCCCATTTGCCCAACACCTCCGAACAATTGCATTAGTTGCTGTTGTGACATGTTGTTCAACATGTACTGTAAATCACCATTGTCACTATTATTACGTTGTTGCGAAGGGGGATTATTCATTAGTTCGTTTACGCGACGGCATAGTTCTTCGTCTTTTTCAATTTTGGGTTCTTGCATCCAAAAAAACATACGACGTGACGATGACTTAAATTTTAACACATATACACGTCCCGTCTTGCATTGATCAACTCGTTTAAATTCAAAGTCGTCAGGGAAAACTATCAAATCATCCTCAACCTACAAAATTTAAATCAAGTAATTTAATGAATGCAAAAGATTTTGATTTTTACCCACCTTTCCTGTGGTACGATCTTTCCAGCAGAAATGCATTAATCCATCTTCGCTCTGCGTAAGATATACCAAGCCTTTTCGAGCATCTGGATGTACCATCTTACCTATCATGTTCATACGCCCAGCTCGAAATTCTACCAAATTGGAACTGTTGCTTGTATTACCTCCACCAATACCACTTTGACGGCCAAACATTTTTCTTTATTTTGAACTGAAATTTTTGCGATTTAGAAAGATAATTAGCCAATCAAATTTATCAATTTACCTTTAAAATGAAAAAAATATATAGGCAAAGTAAATTTGTAAGTTTTCCAAGTTCTCACGAATGACGAGCAGATTTTAATTGTCAAAAGCAATTGTCAAAATATATGTTCTCTGATTATGATTTCTTAGCCGGTAATGCAGTTTAAACTCAAATTAAAATTTTGCATTTTTACGTACAAGTTGCACGCACGACTTCTCAATAAAAAATTGGATAACAAGAACCGTCTTCAAACTTAAAAGGTTTGTATATACATATATATGCATAGTTTTTTATTTGATTGGAAGAAGGGGACTCTTGAAAAACGTTGTACTTTTAATTATTTCGAGGGATCAGTCTTAATTATTTTGCTTATTATATAAAGTATTTTCTCATTTTTGTCAGTTTTCTTCCAACGATTATATTTGTCGTCCCGTAAGCAGATTTTATGAGCCACGTATGACTCCCATGGCAGCTGGTTATACTTTACTGAAGCAGCCCGGATGTATGTATATCCGGCCAAGGATTATCACTCCAACAGTACTCCCATACATGTACGGGGTATATGCTGCTACAACATCAACAACACCAAGCCAAACTTCACTTGTCCCACAGCCTCCTTCCTCTTTAGCCCATATGATTGCTTCAGATTTTGGCAGAATCTGTTTACGGTGGCTTAGGGTTACCTTTCTGGACTGTACACTGTGTTCTTATGCGGTACTCGATGATATTTTATAAAGTGAATCAGCATGAAAGTTACGCCAGTTAATACTGTATTCACCCGCAAAATTGAGAGAATAATTGGCAAATCTACAGTAACAACCTCGCAAACTACCTTTCCGGAAATCGTAACTCTCTCTTCTGTAGCTGTCAGGAGCTTGTAGCCAACCAATGGATCCACATTACCGTTAACAAAGTCTGAGCGCATGATCGAGTTCGTTGCTCCCATGTCTAGGGTACGCACTTAGGACCAATCATTTGCAGTTCCTTACCGTCAAGTTATTGTTTGTCGGGCATTCAGTTGTGAGAATCAGTTCACGCTCCTTAGAGCTGGTCTGCGTGGTAGATGATAATTGCTTGCTATATGTTCAGTCTTGCTGCAGTTATAAAACTTTATATTCGAGCTTCTGGGTCATGTAAACTGAGAAAATAACTCTCTCCTTTCCATTGAAGTAGGTTCGTCAACTTCAACCAGATAGACTGGCTTACTTTTGTGTCAATGAAAAGGACAATTTTAGTAACCGTTCCGTTTCGTGTACAAATCTCGTATACCTCTTATAAATGCCTTTATCTATTCAGCAAAGTATGTATGTCTTCTGTGATTTTAACTGTGATATACATACGTGTATACTGCATTTCCACATTTGTGAAACCTGCGATGAAATTTCCGATGATATTTGCGACGACATTTTTGATATTATGGTCATCATCACATTCATGCCCACACCTGTTGATGGTCCTGGATTCCCTGCCCTCTCTTCCTCTTTGGTTGATGACTTCTCAGCTTCCAGCTGGATCACATATTCGTCTATACTGACGTTCTCTGCCTCCATAACCTCGTGTAGCCGGTCTTTGAACTCTGCTTTATTTCCTGAAGTTGAAAAGCCTCACTGTTCCAACTTCTTCTTAATTAGGAAATTGCCATCTTATGATAACACAAGTCGCTTGCTTTGTTTGTGTTTCTGTTTTAGTCACTTGTTAAAAAAATAACCGACCAAAATCTAGGAAACAACCAAATTAAAAAAAAAAAAACCAAATGTTTTTTTCATGTTTTTATTACAAAAAAAAAAAAAACTCGTCAGGTGACATTGTCTCCAACATGCTTCAAAATCCAACAATTTCAAAACTTCAACCGGAACTTAAACGTTGTTTCAAACATACACGGGTAACAGTGACTGTAACATTGCATGTTTGTAACTTAAGTTTGAAATAATGTTCCTCGTGTATGTCGCCTTTTACGTGCATTCTTTACAGAATTTATTTAGAAGTTAGAGAAAAAACGTTGCCGTACGCACCTCAACACATCTATTCTACAGTAAGGGAACATACCAAAAAACAGTACGTAGCAGGTTAAACTCCTATCTGTCCAGAATTGATGCCGACATACTAAACATATGCCTAGTATGTTTAGGCACTCCGCATGACACTAACCATCTTTTCACATGCCCCATCAAACCTACTCATCTAACACTCTTCTCCCTCTGGACCCAACCTGTCGAAACATCAAGTTTCTTGGACCTAGCACTAGATGAACTAGACGAAGACGACCGGTAATCTACACTTCACTGACAGGGTTAAGTATACTGCTACAACAACAATAACATCAACTCAATATATATATATATATATAATTGGCACGCACACCCTTTTTGGGTGTTTGGCCGAACTCCTCCTCCTATTTGTAGTGTTCGTTTTGATGTTGTTCCACAAATGGAGGCACCTAAAGTTTCAAGCCGACTCTAAACGACAGATATTTTTATGAGGAGCTTTTTCAAGGCAGAAAAAAATTCGGAGGTTTGCCATTGCCTGCTGTGGAGCGACCGCTATTAGAAAAGTGTTTTCCTTAATTTTGGTGTTTCACCGAGATTCGAACCAACGTTCTCTCTGTGAATTCCGAATGGTAGTCACTCACCAATCGATTCGGCTACGGTGGCCGCATAAATATTATTGTATTATATTAACTCAAAATAAAGGGAATAGAAGATAAAAATTAATCTAAGTATTTTGCCGCCGTAAAAATAGCCGGCAAGGAATCCGTCTCCTCCGAAATTCTATGCAATTTCATACTATTAAATGTGTTTTAATTTTGACAGCGGGTGCCCGTCAACACATTACCTTCTGCAATTCTGTCTCGGGCTTAAAAAAGAGACTTTGGAAATGTATATTTTGTTACGAATATCGTTACGTTAAAGTCCAATTAAATCTCATATTTCCTCTGAGTCATTAATGGCAACATAACTTGCTTCACTTTATTTCCATACTGTGGCAATGCGGCTAAAATAAAATTTTATTATAACAGTTTTGATGTTATTTTAATTATCGTCGTTTCAGGAATATTCGTGATTTGTCACGAATATGCCGAACATTTTTACCATCATAAATTCCAAAAGCTAAAATAATATGAAATGTCTAGACATTTTTTATAAATGGGCTAAAGAAAAGTGCAGAGGAGGCAATGCCAGACATTATTTGACAAAATTTGTTTTCGTGGTGCATTTTGTGTTTTCATTGTATTTATTGAAATAATTAGTAAAAAATTTAAAATAAATACTTGAAAAATTTGAAATTTCTGGAGACTAACTGCTGGCAAGTTATTGGAAAAGAACGTGAACACAACTATTGTAAAAGTGAACCACTTGCAAAGAAAGAAGAAGCAGTTTTGTCTCATGTCTGTTTTCTGTTTCTTTGCGAAGTGTCGTTGGCGAATTGATAGTGCGTTGTAGCTTGAGCAATTTAATATTTCGTGAAAACTTAGGAATAAATTAAACAATTTTTCAAGATTTATTCGTGGAAAAATAGGTAAGTAGCTTTAATTAAAGTCTTGTAAGGGATCAGCATAGTTTTTTTGTTTTATTTCCACACGCCGTGATCGTACAAACGTGGATGGAAAAACTAGCAAAAACGAATGTAAGACATGGGAAACTCGGAAAGGGAAAGCCGATGAAGTGGTTTTTCTGGTAGTATATTATACATAGTTTCGAGGTGATAAAAATCTTCCATTAAATCATGTTGAATAATTGTTGATGGTGTACTTGTATACATAAAATTATATAAATATTTTGAGTTTAGAAAATTATTAAATTAGTTGGTCATGGGTGAAATTTAAAATTTGACAACGCAATCTAAATCTGTCCACAAGGCATTAATTAAAAGGGAAAAGTGAAAAGGCATGAGTAGATCAGAAATTTGAAAAAAAGGAACGAAGAAAACAAAAAATGAGTGCACCCGTCTGACCGCCAGCGTGTCTGTTGGTCGTCATTGAAATAGCAAAGAAAAGTTGACGAAAAGCCGAAGAGGCAGAAACAGCCAATGAAATATAGAATTGGAGGAAGTTAAATAACATTTTCGAAAGTTATGTGAATAGGACTTTGCAGGTATGACATATAATTTTTGTTTAGCGGCAAAAAGTGATATCGGCGAGAAGCATTAAAGGCGTCGACGTGTAGAAAAATATGATGTGAGAGTGGAGTGAAATGCGGAATGAGCGACGGTGTTAAAATTTATAGCATTGGGTTTTAAATATGATGTGACCTCGGCTATCAATTAATTAATGAAAAGTATTTATGATATTTTGCGGGCATTACCAAAATTAAATATATATAAGAAATTAGTTTTAAAATAAGCTATAATTGAATATACAAGATTTTAAGATAAAGACGAGTTATTAAGTATTGACCTTTAAAAAATTGTTAAAAAATCTATCAATTCATTTGTTTCAACATTTTTTTTTCGAATTGATATATTTTGGCTTGTATTATTTCGAGGGTTTTGAATGCGACTCGTGGAAATCTTTTATATTTCGACACAAGTTTTTTTAAGAACTTAAAATTATAATATAAAACAGAAAAACTGTTGGAAATAATTTGTTTTATTTTAATCTGGTAGATAATTTCATGAAATTTATTTTTTGAATATGATGTGCGGAATTTATTTTTTGTATATGTCCGCCGCGACTACGAGTTATATGGTCCATTCGACGGAATAATCCGTGAATAAAAATATTTGTAAACAATCATTCAGTCAGCAATGCTCAACAGTGCTTATTTCGAGAGAAATAAAGACCGATGACCGGCCTATGCTCTATGAATGTCGCTAACAGATTTATTTTTATTTTGTTCAAAGTAAATTTCCACAAATTGAAAACGTTATTCTGGCGTTAAACGACATGATGACTTGCCAAACCTTAATAAACAGTAATGTCAACACAGTTTGTCATTCTTGATAGTTCACATACAGCTAAAAAAACACCCTGTACGTATCGAACGAGATGTGCTAATACTTCTATCTTCTGTCTTTGGTCTTCTACCTACTCTTTTATAAGATTTTATCATTATTTTTTCTAAAATCTAGCCGGTAGCTTTTAGTTTAAATAAACTATTATTCTTCATTTAACTAATGCATTCTAAGCTGAAATATAACTACTGGTTGTTCCGTTTGAGACTTCCTAAATAAGCACATAACTCCTTGTATTCTATTTGACGGACATAATCTGAAAAGTTTTCTCCAACTATGAGATGGCCACCACGCTTGATCCATTTACGGTAAAACTGTTGCTTTAGCTCGACGTCCTTTTCCTCCGTCTTTACTTTTATTATAAGTATGTATATGCTTATTATGTATAATTACATACAATCCTGAACCCAACAAAAATAACAAAACACAAATCCAAATACAGCAAAAGGAAATTTTATGCGGCTTATAAGAATCTGCCAAATTGTACAACACCATCAAAGATATGTAAACGATGTAAACTTGACATTCCTCGCATAAGCAAAGCATGGTGTCCTTTAAACGGATACCTTCCGAGAAATGTACTTCATAAGTCACAGAAAAACTAATTTAACCTTACAGGGTTTGATTGAAAAGTAATGAGCCTTCCCGCGTGGAGCGTCTGCCAAGCGGTCAACCGAATCGGCTGGTGGAGGAAAATGATCGTTGGACCTTCCCCTTCCACTAGAAACCGGTCCCAGTTCGCTGGCAACAGCGGTGCAGTCAACATCGCTCCGCGCGTGTAAGCTGTTTTAAAAGTGTGTTAGGATTTTGCAGTGGCGATGGCCATGCTGATCATCTTTTTCGACTCTCGAGGCATCGTCCACAAGGAGTTTATACCTCCAGGAAGCACTGTAAACGCGGCATTTTACAAAGAAGTGCTCCTTCGGCTGAAAAACCGCGTAGCCCGGGTTCGGCCCGACCTCGTCAACAATTGGACCCTCCATCCCGACAATGCGCCGGCGCACACCGCGTTCCTCTGCATCTCTGCATTGGCCACAATGGGGGCTCCGGTGTTTCCCCACCCTCCCTACAGCCCAGACCTGCCCCCTACGGACTTTTTCATGTTCCCGCGCCTGAAAAGAAAGCTGAAGGGAAGGCGTTTCGACTCCATCGAGGCGATCCAAAAATCTGTGACAGCCGAACTGAATGCGATTCCGGCGGATGAGTTTAAAAAATGTTTCCTGCAGTGGAAGAACCGCTACCAGCGGTGTATTGACGCTCAAGGGTCCTATTGTGAAGAATATTAGTTGTATAAGTCAAAAGGTTTAATAAAACTGCTTAAAAAAATAAGGCTCATTACTTTTCAATCATTCGAATTCTTACAAGTAAAAATCCATGTAGTAGAAACTTCCAATTTTCCCTCAAAATGAACTTTCACTGCGCATAAAATTTTTCTTCGCACTTTTTTTTGGGTACAGAATGGCAAAACGTGATTGCAACAATTTTTCAAACTGTCACGTATGAAAACACACTCTGACATTCTTAACTGTATCTGTACGAATTAAAACCTTTCCAAGCGCAGTCTGAATTGGATTTCGTAAAGCAAAAACGCAAGTTTTGTCAGGAAATTCTTGCAGCAACAGCTAAATGATTTACTGACGACTTATAAGGTCGACGAAAATCCAATAGAATGCTAGAACAAAGATCTCATACAGCATAAGAAGATTAATTGCCAAGGTGACAGATGGGAAGAACCAGGGCGAACATATACTGTTCACTAGACAGGTTAAAACAACAACAACAACAACCAGGGCGAAGATATCGAAATATCGGGCCGATTTTGGATAGGTAGAAGCTTAACCTGCTACAATATCTTGAACGTAATTGTGGCAAGATGACTCGAGTTGTTGTGTTGTAGCAGTTTACTAAACCCTGTCAGTGCTATGTAGTCACCGGTTGTCTTGGGGTCAACGCATCCCGTAGCTGTCCTGATTACAGCCGAAGGTGGTAAGGGACTCGCGATAAATGCAGTTTATGGCCTCTCTCTGTACTGGGTGCGGTGGATGTTATATTAGGTTTTGGATCTCGTCAGTGAAGTCGAAGAGATGCTTGCAGATGCAACAACAACAAGATGCCTCTTAACGCGCTTGGGTGTGGTTCAGCCCCCGTTAAGTACCTGGTTCCTGTGGTAACATCCCAGCAGGAATTGCTTGCTGGACATTATATGCCTCGATAACAGTATTTTGGCTGTCTTAAATGTCGCCATTTGGTCGGTGATTGGTATCGTCACCGGTGGCACTGCCTAATGAAAATTTATGGTGTTTCCCTGAAATATTTT
The DNA here is from genome assembly GCF_028408465.1 of Anastrepha ludens. Classification (NCBI taxonomy): domain Eukaryota; kingdom Metazoa; phylum Arthropoda; class Insecta; order Diptera; family Tephritidae; genus Anastrepha; species Anastrepha ludens. The sequence continues at coordinate 79,278,496 of NC_071502.1, forward strand.
TTGTCGCAGCTGCTGGAACGAGGCGGTGGAGAGCGTTGAACATTTCCTCTACCACTGCTCTGTTCTTACCAGAATGCGATATCGCTGTCTAAACTGTTACTTCTTTGGATGAGTAGTAGAGAGACGAAATAGTTTTATCACAACTACATTCGGGATATTGTAGAAGACTCCTGGATGTTGCAGAGAACTCCTACTTATCTAGAATTGAACTACACATATTTAGCATATGTGCAGCATGTGCGGGTACACCCAACACTACACGAACCATCACTTCACAGGCCCACTTAAACTCGCTAATTTGACACCCCTTTCTCTCGGCTACCGCTACCTTCCGCAGTTAGGAACCCTCTATTCCTTCCACACTGCACAATCACTTAACAGAAAGATGTTATATTCCTTGATTTAATCTCCCCAACAGGCAGTCCTGTTGCTCGAATTTAAATCCGACCGATCATTTCAGCTAGAATGCTGAAAAATTATGAGGAATGCTGTCCGTTTTTAATAAAAGGGTAGCTTTTGCAATATTTGTAAATTATATTTATTTAATTTGTTTTGTTAAATTTATGCAATGTATTTTACCACTTTATACATTTGTTTTGTTTTCAGGAATTTTACAACGAACCGAATTGCAAAGTTTAAACGAATCATAGGAATAAACCATAGAATATTAGAGTAAGCCACCTTAATATTTTAAACACCAAGACATAAATAAAATATTATGGATATAACTCCGGGTCGTGCCCCATTTACTGAGGATGAAGATTATACACCATTGCGAAAGCCAAAGTCGGCCAGCAATACACCAACACACGGCGCTACGTCGCATTCGCTAACTGCGAATCCCACTGACGCTTATGTACGCACCGTGTCGCCATCAAAACTGTCACCGTACGCTAAAGAGTTCGTGCCGCGCTTCGGTGGCAGCGGTAGCAACTCGGCGGTTGGAGCTCAAGAGCGGTTAGAACGTCATCAACAACAGTACAATCAGCAAAACTATCAACAATATCAGCAGCAACCGGCGCGTCTACAACGCTACTCAAATGGTTACCAACATAATCATAATCTTAGCCATAATCAGCAACAATACGGTCAACAAATCACCTCACTGACTGCGTCTGTGCAGGAGCGCTTGAAGATAGGAGCTGGTGCCAGCAGTAGTGGGAGTAAAAATACTGCCAATAATTATTACAACCAACAACAACAACAACATCAACAGCATCAACATCAACACCATCCCAGACATAACAAGCATCATAATAATCAACAGTCGCAACATCATCATAATCAGCATCACGGTGGACAAGGCCGCTACCAACGACACAATAATGCCGGTGCATCCAGTTCAACTGCCGGCAGTGGTAATACCGGGTCAGATGTGGAAATGATTGCACTTGACTATTTGCAGACCGTCATTCAATGTCTTAATCAAAATCCTGGCCAATTTGACACAATTGCCACGCGGTTTCTTACCATATTTGAGGGAATGGAGAATAACCAATATGTACTCTCGAATGCCATGGAAGACATTTTTAATGAATCTATACAGAATCCCAACTTCCGCTACATGGGCGCCAAGCTCTACAACCTTTTGCACATGCTCAACTTAAAGAAAGACTCGCTTTTCCACACGCTGCTCAAGTGTAAGCTGGACTACCACCAGCAGGAGGTTTTGCAGTATATGCAGAGTAACCAGCAACAAAAAGTGCGTGAAACAGCTCTCTTCCTCGCCGAATTGTATATGCAGTTGCGCGGTGATGACACTCGTATCCACCTAATTGCTGAAAATATAGTGTATTCACTTAAGCAATTGCTGTCGAAGGAGTCCTCAGACAATGTCCGTTGCATTTGCTTAACACTGAAATTGGCGGGCTATGATCTGACTGCGGACTGTCCCACTGAAATGCGTGAAATTATAGAACGTTTAGACGCTGTGAATGTTAAGTGGCCGGGAAAATATCCGCTGGCGGCAAATGTTATATCGTTGCAGAAGAACAACTGGGGTCGAAAAGTGAATTCGCCAACTGCAGAGGTTGAGGCTGCGGCTACAGCGGCGGCGAAAACTCCCGAACCGTTGCGCATGAGTGATGAGCCTATCTTTTATGGACCGGATGGGCGTGAACTTACAGCAGAAGAAACTGACTTTTTAGCAGACGGGGCAGCGGCTATGCCGGGTAGTGGTTCTACAGATGAAGACGCTGATCTCGATGTTGATTTGGATCCCGAAATGGACGAGGAGACTGAAAAAGCTTACAAAGAGTTTTGCAAGCAAAATAATGCCAACACATAGGTAAAGGCAGAGCAGCTCAACGGCAGTAGAGTAGTTACGCATAAAAGGCGGAAAAATATTGACCATATTCCAAAAACTCGAAATTCATGCAGCAAGAAACAGTATGCATATAAAAGTATAGTACCCTGTCAATGTATCATTAAGTGTCTATCCAATTTCAAGGCATTTTATGTGAAATTAATGCTGTGAGATTCTGGACTTTTTTAGATAATTTCTTGGGGGTTGCTTTACAATTAGGTTGAAATTACAGTTGTCGCATGTGATGCTAAATCAAAAAGGAAATAAAAATTAACTTAAGTATAACTAATTTAGAATTTTAAAAGGGAAAGGACCATATAGTAGAATAGTGAAAGACTACTTTTACTTTTGTGTGAAATTATTCAAAAGCGATCTTGGATGTGATATTATTAAACGCATAAATTATTAGTTATTTGGCGATTGTCTAATATGTTTGTTGTAGCTTTCAATTTAGATGTAATATTTTTTTCAAATTTGAAAAAAATTCTATTACTCAGAACCTTAGCTGAACATTAAAGACTTATCTAGAAGCAAATTCGCGTTTTGGTTTCTTGTTTTTTCGGATATCATGGTAATATCTCTTGTCTCATACGTATGTTTTCGGATCCTTTGTTTTAAATATACATACATAATATGTATTTATAATAGGCCTCTAAATTTTAGTCTTTCAGCGAGTATTTACATTCATTTCCGATTAGTCATGTTCTTAATAATAAACTCTTAATACCTCGAAATTGCTCTAGACTGATTAGCGAACGGCGAATGATTAACTGTAATTTCAGCTCTCCGAGGGCTAGTTAACAAACGGAACTAATTGGTCGATTTTTGTTTTATTGCCTTCCGAGCTTCCGTTTTGAATAGGCGTCTAAGAGTTTATGTTCGTTCTTCGTCACGCCCTCACGTCGTCACTATGACTTAATTTTTTATATTTTATAATAAGCAACTTAACTCATTTATTTCCGTTTTGTTTGTTCACGATCTTCTCTCAAATTAATTAGATGCATGCACAGTTGGTTAATTTCTTGCATTTTAGTTATGCATGATATTGTACAATTTTGACTGGAATTGTAAACGAAATTAATTCGATTTAATATTTGAAATGTTTAACTCGTCTTATTTCCTTTATAAAATGACTATGTATGGCTATAAAAAATTAAAGCGAAAAAAAGTTAAAATAATTTAAAAACGAAAATTGTGAAAAAAATATTAAATTAGTTGTAAAATAAAAACAAAAAAACGAAACAAAAAAATTGCATGAAAGAAAAAACAATAATGTGTCGTTTTAGTCTGTTCCCATATCTTTGGATTTAGAAACTCGTTTGGAGATGTAAGATAAGATAAGTTATGTTTCTACAAATGAAATCAAATGAACATAACTCAATTACATTCGCTACACCCTTTTTTATGGATCATTGAAAAGAAAAACAAAAAAAAAACATTCCCAATATATTGTCCAACAGTGTTTACTCAACACGAGCAAACGCTAATGAATATGAAAGAGCGTGTCTATCAGGCCCACTTTGTCGAAGGCAGTACTAGTCCAGAGGGTCGATTTTTTCTTTTTTCATGCGGCATTGAAGCTTAAACTTTTTGGCCGAAAGTGCAATTAAGTGCGATTTCAAATGAAATTTCTGTTTTCAGACTGGTAGAATTTTGGTAGTAGATTTTAACCTTCTAACTCCTACTTAAATAAGTATTTTTGACCAGTAATAAAGACAGCAATAGTTAAGCATCGCTAAAAAGGCAATTAGACGGTCAAAATGTGTCGCGAAAATTTTAAGCGGGCATTTTTACCGGGGTCAATGAATATAAAATACTTGTACAGGTATAGGGTGGCCCATGTAAAATTTGTTTTTTGAATCGGCTAAAAAAAAAAACTAATCAATATTTAAAAAAATTTTTTTTTTATTTTGAAGATTGAACATTAGGGCGGGTCGATTTAAAAATCGCTCATTGCTCTGTGAAAATCGTATTCTAGGGATCAAAATAAGAAGCTTTGCCGAAGGAACCATGCCTCTAAAACGAATTCTGATGTCCCCCAATTTGGGTCGAACGAAAAATCCCACTTTGACCCATTTAGAGTGCTCCAATCGAGTTCAAATGTATGACCGACACCCCACTAACTTTGGACGGCCGATCCACCCATGCCAGTGGCACACCCCCTGGAACTTCCCTGGGGGGTTCCCCATACAATCATTTCAAAATATCACCATTTTTGGCCTTTACATGAGAAAAGAAACTAAAAAGTTCGACAAATCGACCCGGCCTATTGAACATTGTCATTTATGAAAGAAAAATAATATCGTTCAAATGACTGCCACACTGGCTTTACAGTAGGCCATTCGATCAACCCAATTTTTAAGCACATTTTCGATTGTTTGGGCTCCAATTTCATGAATGGCAACTTCGATTGCGTGTTTTAAAGCATCAATCGTCTCTGGATGGTTCGCATAGCATTTGTCCTTAACGGCTCCCCACAAAAAATAGTCCAACGGGCTTAAATTACAGCTCCGAGGCGGCCAATTGATATCGGAATTTCGGCTGATTATTCGGTTTTCAAAAACGGTAGCCAAAAGTTCGAGTGTAACTTGGCAGTGTGACAAGTTGCACCGTTCTGTTGAAACCAAATGTCGTCCACGTCATCCTCTTCAATTTTTGGAAACAAAAACTCGTTGAGCATGTCACGGTAATGCTCGCCATTTACTATAACCGCGGAAGAAGAAGAAGACTCACCACACAACACCTGACTCCAGCCCCACACCAGCATGGTTTCCGTAGAGTGCACAGCACCACCACCGCACTCACCGTCATAAACACCCAGGTAAACCGCGGACTAAACCAAAACCGCCCCTGCGAGAGGACTGTCCTAGTAGCGTTGGACTTACAAAAGGCTTTCGATACAGTCAGCCACGCCACGCTACTAGATGACATTTTACAGTCGACACTCCCGCCAGGGCTGAAGAGGTGGACCGCGAACTACCTGAGTGGTCGTCACTCGTCAGTGATATTTCGAGAGCAAACCTCCAAACAGAGAAAAATAAAGCAAGGAGTACCGGGTGGTGTCCTTTCACCCTTGCTTTTTAATTTCTATATTTCGAAACTCCCCCAGCCACCAGAGGGAGTCTCACTGGTCTCATACGCCGACGACTGCACGATAATGGCGTCGGGTAATGACATTGATGGCCTATGCTCTAAGGTAAACGACTACCTCGTCCGCCTTCCTCGCTTCTTCACTGCGAGAAACTTAAAACTTTCTCCCACTAAATCCACGGCGACCCTTTTTACAACCTGGACAAAGGAGGTCAAGCTGCAACTTCAGGTGCACGTCGATGATACCCCAATACCGACGGTTAACAACCCCAGAATTTTGGGAGTCACCTTTGACAGCTTGCTCACCTTCTCAGCGCACACAACCGCTATTGCAACGAGAGTACAGAATCGCAACAAGGTCCTCAAGTCGCTCGCCGGCAGCACTTGGGGCAAAGACAAAGAAATGTTGCTGTCGACTTTCAAAGCAATAGGTCGACCGGTTCTCAACTATGCCGCGCCTGTCTGGTCGCCTGGAACCAGTGATACGCAGTGGACGAAGCTACAGACCTGCCAGAATACTGTCATTAGGACCGCGACAGGATGTCTCCTGATGTCCCCAATTCAACACCTACACGATGAGGCTAACATGCTCCCAGTTAAGGAGCACAACAAAATGCTCGGCAAGCAGTTTCTGCTAGGGTGTCACCGCAGGCCTCACCCATGCAGACACCTGCTCGAGCCCGAGCCACCTCCCAGGCACATCAGGAGACACTTCCTCAACTACGTGGACGAGATCCTGGACAAAACAGACAGACCACTCCAGGATCAGACAGTATACAGACAGACCATTAACGACATCCATCGGGAGACCCTTACCACATTCCTAAGCTCCCGACCCCCGAATGCCGTTATCGGAGTCCAACCACCACCCATCGCAGATGAAGAGCTCCAGCTTCCCCGAGAGCCCCGCGTAATCTTGGTACAATTACGTTCTGGATACTGTAGCAGGTTAAACTCCTACCTATCCAGAATCGACCCCGACATACTAAACATATGTCCAGCATGTGAAGGCATCCCGCACGACACTAACCACCTTTTCACATGCCCCAATAAACCCACTCATCTAACACCCCTCTCCCTCTGGACCCAACCCGTCGAAACAGCCAGTTTTCTGGGCCTACCGTTAGATGAAGACGACCGGTAATTACACTACACTGACAGGGCGAAGATACTGCTACAACAACAAGACTCACCACTTTGGAAATAGGTTTTCAATATTTCCCAATTTTGTTCAAGCGTATAGCGTCCCATTTCGTAAATGTCAAACCTTTAAGTAAATTATGAACACATTTGACATGTCATTTGTGTTACCATTCTAAAAAAAAATAGGTGGTTCAAACGGATTTGAAGAAAATCTATACCGGAGCCAAAGTAGTTTTTTTGTTATAATATGGTGTGGAAGTAATATAGTATACCTATATTGATTTCTGAGCTATCTCGGATCTGCCCCAAAACTATAATACCTATGTATTTTCACCAGCTTTTCTTTTTATGTCCACAATTTTTTTTTATAAAAGCTCATTGCTTAACATAAATCCAATTTTAATTTTGTATACAAAACTTAGAAAAGGTCCATAAATTCTTCATCCCAATTCCCCGGTTTTTAATTATAAAAGTTGCTAGATCCTGTGGATTTTTTCAATATTTATGGCTTTGATGAACATTTTTTCCAGACTTTTAGATCCGGACTTTTCGAGAATATGAAATTAATTTATGTATTTGTTTATGAACGTAATGGCTTTGGTATGTTCATGTAAATATGTATATATAATTGGCGCTTGCACCCTTTTTGGGCGTGCGTCTTGTTGTTGATCCACAAAATGGAGCGACTTACAGTTTTAAGCAGACTCCAAACCCCATCTGCCGCCTTCCGAGTAAAACGTTTTCTATCATTTGGTGTTTCATACACGGACATTTGAACCCGCGCACTTCCGAATGGGTTGGTGCCAACAATGGCTTTGGTATACTACTAACATACCAACGGTGGACCGAGGAAAAATTCTGTTTCGACGGGTTGAATCAAAAGGTAGATGGATGTTAGATAAGTGGGCTTAAGATTAAGAGGGCATGTGAATAGGTAGTTAGTATCTTGGGGTCGGTTCTGCTTGATTCTGAAGCTTTTCGTTCTGGTGGTTCCGATGACGGCATTCGCGAGTTGGCAGTTTAGGAAGGTGATGAATGTCTAAACTGTCTGGCCGCCGTAACCGAATGGGTTGGTGCGTGACTACCATTCGGATTTCGGAGCACGTTGGATCAAATCTCCGTGAAACACCAAAATGAAGAAGCAGTTTTTTTTCTAATAGCGGTCACCTCTCGGCAGACAATGGCAAACCTCCGAATGTATTTCTGCCATGAAAAAGCTCCTCATAAAAAAATATCTGTTCGGGGTCGGCTTAAAACTGTAGGTCTCCCCATTCGTGGAACAACATAAAGACGCACGCCACAAGGAGGACCTTGGCCAAACACCAAAAAAGGTTTAGTGTAGTCGAAGAGATGTCTCCTGACTTGCCTGGGAGGTGGCCCCGCCGACGCTGGATAACACGATTACCGCTTAAGCGATTTTGACTGAGTTTAAAAAGTGTGCTAGTAGTTTTTTGTACTAATCGACGCCCGTTTGAAGCATCAAGCGAAGCAAATTCCTTCTCCACTTGTTCCAGCCCAAGGCAGGCCTCCGTCTTCCTGTGCTACCACCAGCAGGTACCCCATCTCATTTCAAATGCCTTTTCCAAGGCAAAGTCCAATAAGTTTATTGATGGCCTTAGTATTTTGACCAATATTCTCTATAGGACCTTTTATGTGAAGTTCAGAAGACCAATTCCGCGATTGCAGGGCCATTCTTGTTGTGGCTCCACCAATAATTTTAGGGTTTCCCCCACAGATTAGGCTATTTGGAATTTAACATAATGTGTGTGAAGGCGCTATGAATTTATGGATCCGAATTGGAAAATTCTGTGATTTGACGAAATGGTTTGTTTTCCAAAGAAAAGTCAACGTAGCTCCCAAAGTTCTTTTTTAATAGAAGCTACTGTTAGGTGGACTAGTGTTTGTTTTTGAGAATATGATTGAGTGCAACGTTTGACAGGCAATTCGAAGAGACAATTGAAATTCCAATTAGATGAGCGACCATAAGTAAAAATAAAAACCGAAACTGAAGGTGGGGGTGGGGGTTCGGGGTCAGAACCCGAATCAATATAAAATACAAGGTCTGAGTATTACCGAAAAATATTAAAAGTAAAGGGAAATAAATAGGTATTATTGCTGAACAGAGAAATCTTGTAGTAATATATCGGTGTGTGTGTTGGCTACGCGCGCTGGAGTTTTTCTCCCTTGTATTGAATAGAGTTATATATAATATAAATGTCGCAATCAATGCTTAACAAAATAAAATCTTACCTTAAGAGAGTACGTGTGTACTATTTTTTAAACAATTCGTACAGTGTTGTGTCATTGTGAGTAACAGAGTCGCATTTAATAAAAGAGTATTAAGTATTTGAGATTTATAAGCGCAAAAACATTACTTTTTGAATTATTATTCTTAAATTTAAAAATGAGCTAGGGCTCGTGTATGAGTATGAAGATTTTTGAAAAATCCTTATATGTGAGTCAAAATATTTTTAATTTAAAGCCAAAGTGAAATCAACTATGCCTTCATAAAATGTTTATCAATAATTTTCAACCGACGCCCTGGCAAATCAACCAATTGAAGAGAATTTTGAGAAGAGAGAGTGTGCTTGCGCCACCACCCGTTTGTGTATTTGCCGTTGCATCGATGCCAACAGAAAGTCAATTTGAGTCAGTTCGAGTCTCTTGTTCGTATCGTTCACTAGTGTTTTAGAATTTTATATCCGTAAGATTCTTTGGTGCTCTACGCTAAATATTTTTTCAAGAATACAAACAGCTACATACATACGTGAAAAATAAAACTGAATGAATTTTCAGTGATACATACATACATGTATGCGCATATGTACATATATCCGTGGTTTTGGGTATATACCTATATGTATATGTAATATATATGTACATATGCGCTATATTGTTTTATATTTCTTATGCTAAAATGTATGGAAATTTAATGTTTTTGCTTAAATACATACCTCCGTGGGCACGATTGTGTACGTACGTATGTAATATATGTATGTATGTAATGCTTTTATTTATATCATAATTTTCGTAGGAATTGAAAAACAAATTCAATTTTCTTAGTGAACCTAAAGTGAAAGAGGCAGTTAATTATATTACGAAGTAAGTGTGAAAGTGTGCGTTGCTAACGAAAAAGGAACACAAATTTTACTAAATTTTTGCATGCCAAAAGGTTAGAACAAAATTTGTTGCGATAAATCAATAGTTTTAATAAAACGAATTAATTTTATATTAAAGTGATACCAGCTAGTGCGCCCGAAAGCAGGCCTTGAAAAAAAACACAAAAAACAACAAACACAGAAAGTGTCTGATTTGTAATTTTCTATTATTTCCATTGAATCGAGCAACAGTAATATCTACCGACAATACGTAAATCGTGTACGGCAATACGAAGAACAGACAACCCCTCTAACACTCTATATCCTGCCACCCTAAAGGCCGTTGAATTAAATTCCATTTTGCTATATTTTCTTTACATCAACATTGGTGGTGGTTGTGTCTGTTAACGAAAGGATAAGCAACAGACAAATAGGTAAGTTAAAAATCAAACTGCTCAAATGCATATACATATGTACGTATGTATGCGTGCTCATTAGACATCACTGAAAATCAAAAATATTCCGAAAATTATCATTAATGTTATTCTGAAATAAATGCGGAAAAACGTTATAGTAACCAGAGATATGCTCTTTTTATAATAAGGCTGTTATTTGTTGCTGCGCAGAAAAATATATTTTCCTGTTGTAGAGTTATAGAGAATTTGATATAAAATGCTTGCAATGATCTACAAAACTTGGGTAAAAAGTGTATAAAAAATAAATTCAAGACAGAAGATTTGACAGTAGAGCACAAAAAAAAAAAATTAAACAACAAAGCATATATTTTATTTTTGATTTTGATCAAATGCCATTAGCAAAAATTAAAAATTTAGAGTAATTTTAACAAATTTTGACAATTAAAAAAAAGCAAATCAGCTGATCTACTTCTATCATACTACCTGTTCAATGTGCCTTGATTTATATACAAAACTATCTATATATTGTACATATTTCTGTCTCTAAAAAAAAGTTTTTACCACAAAAGGCGGTGCTATCAAAGGAAAATTGAAATAATAAAAAAAAAAAAAAAAAAAAAAATCATAAATTTACCTAACATGGTCCCACATCAAGGCAAAAGCCAAAAATCGACACATTGGCAAGCTTTTGTTCCGGCCCTTTGCGTGACAGCAAAAAAAAAAAATAATAATTTACATAAATAAATTAATAAAATAGATAATACAACAATCTTATCGTTCCTATATTAGAAAAAAGAGGACAATCCTCTTGATTTTTGAGAAAAAAATTTAATATTTTTACCAAACTTTATTAAGACAGATTTTAACGCTGCCTTTAAACACAGAAAATGTATGCTTGAGACCCAGAAAGTATATACATATGTACATATATGTACATTTACTTATACATACATATATGCAAAGTGCTGAACATTCCGCTTGTTTTCATGAGAACATTTATTTTTTTGAAGGCACTTAAACGGAAAATCTGCGGAATAATTTTCGGGTAGCCTTGCCTAGTTACGGTTGGCTTTTCTACCATTCAGTATCTATAGGAAAAGTAAAACGTGCTTTTAATTTTATTATTTAAAAAAGAAAAAAAAATGTCTAATTTAAGTTGTACGCCACTCATACACACATATTTATCAGAATTTCGGTAGTGTGTACGCGCTGGAGAACTGCAATGCTGACGCCTACGCTAGCACGTTAGCCCGCCAGACTGCTAAATCGCCGCCACTCGCCCTAGGTGGCTCCTAAAAAGCTTACAACATAGAACGTCAGCAACGAAAGCGTGACCACAAAATCAGCAATGTCTCACTATGACTTCATAGTTACTCATACAATGAAAGCCAAAGTGGACACAGACAGCCATATGCACATAGATGTATATGCATATAGTTATATTCATATACATATGTATGTGTGTACTTGACTATAAACATTTACATACATATGTACATATCTCGGCGCTGGCACTTTACTCACATATATATGCGTATGTATAATTGCATACACATAAGAAAATGGTTACTTGTATGTTTGGGAGATGGCCTACAGTGGTTTTATCCATCAATTCGCTTTTATTTAGGAAAGACTTTGTTGCTGCTGCTTGTTTTTGTGATGGGGCGAAAGAACTCGTTGCCTGTTGACTGCAGCTGTTGTTGCTTGGTTAATTTATTTGTTGCTAACACCAATAGCAGTGTGTGTGTGTGTGTGGATATACTAATAGACATTGTTACACATTTTGATAACAAAAAAATAACAAACGCAGGAAACTTTCACGCATACATACATACATAATACACGCATACGAGTATCAATAGTAAATGCGCAAAGAACCGGTCGAATGCTTCGATGAGCAACAAATGAATAACAAAAAAAAAACAACAATGCTATCATGAAAAACAAGTCAAGAGACGGCGAAATATCAAGAAACACAACAACCAACTGACTAACAAAAGTGGTTGCCATTGGTTTTCATGTGTACTTACATACATGCACATACACATTCATACATACATACACATGCATATCTAGATTTATGTCTGAGAAATCGCGAACATAATATAGGTTGGGTAGCTTTTTGACTTTTGTCATTAAGTTTAGTCTTCGATATTGGCTGCTTATTACCTCTTGAACATTGCTTCTCACTACTTTTTTCGACTCTCTTGTTGTTTTGAATAATTTGTATATGTATCAGTTTTCGCGCCTTCCTATTTCTTTTAGGTATTTTTCATATTTCATATTCTCTGCTTCACATTTCGTGTTTCCAGTTTCTGTTTTGTTTTGCGTTTGATCTCTTTAACTCTCTTATTTCTCTTGAATCATGCCTTTTTACCACTTGTGCTCTTCTAACTGCACCCGCCTGCGACTATGGAACCAATTTTCGCATACACATACATACCTGCACATACACATATGTCTTTTATACTTGCGTGCGTATTTAATTGTTAATTTTATAAACGCAAATGTATCTCTTTCTGGGCGTCCGGAGCGCGAGCAAAAGTAGACATGATCAAAACAATAAAATTGCTGTGTTGTTATTTTCGCCTTTGACATCATCTTCGTTTAATTTTGAACGATTTTCTTTCAATATGGTTTCACTTTATTATTCTTTTTGTGGATGTCAATTGAAGACAGTCGATATTGAAGAACAGTTTCCATGCAGCTCAACTCTTCTACAAATTTTTAAATCTGGTTTCAAAGCATGACTGGTTTGATTATAAAATATGTTTTAAAAAACTGTTAAACAACATTTTTGTTTTTATTGTAATCTAGATAGATTTGTAAACCTCAAAGCTTTCTTTTTTTTCTCGTCTCTGCCTAAATATATATAATATTTCAGTTCTTTGAGTTATGGCAGTGCATTTCTTCTGGTCGGAGTAAAATTGGCTCTAAATATGAATGTATGGGTATAATAAACTTTTGAGATTTTCACATGGCGAACTTGTTTGAAAACTGCGTATGTATGTATGTATTATATGTACATATGTATATGTATACGTATCTATGTTTTGACCCACTTTACTATTCTACTAATTGTCTGTTCATATGCATATGCTAACAAGTACTAATGTATGTATGTATGGAAGTAAAACCTTGGCATAGAAAAATTACTTACTTACAGTTGCAAGCATTCAATTTCGGACGCCAAAAAACTATAGTTTTTGCTGCATTACTTGTTTATATTTGAACGATTTAATATTTTTGTAGGTTACAAATACTTTGCGAAAAAGCTTATTTAAATACATAAGGAGGGCTAAATTCGGGCCGGATGGAACTTTATATACCCGCAAATATTTTAATAAAATTTAATTTAATCTGGTTCTTAATTTTTAAAATCAAACAAACTTAGAGACAATGAGATGTCAGACGTGCAGACTGTAACTTAGAAAAAGAACTATATGAGGTGGGGAAAAAGAACTATACGTGTACCAAGTTTGGACGAGTCATTAAGTTGCTATCGAGATACACTAATACGCACTTACCCTAAAGCGGGTGTGGAATCACCAAATTTTTTGTAATTTTACTTGCGTACTTCGGTTTATGATAGAATCATTTGTGCCTAGCTTGAGAATTTTTGCTTTAGTTATAACAGTTATAAAAATTACCGTTACATGGTTGGTGGGCGTGTTTCCATTCCAAATTAAACTTAACAAGCTTCTGCAATATGGTCTTTGATTTCTCTCAAATTGTGTACATAGGTTGTGACGGGAATGGACATAATAAGTTTTTGACTTTTTTCACAGAAGTTATGGAAGTCAAAGAGTCATAACTTCTGCAGTTGTTTACACTCCATCACAGAAAATGTCTTATCTCACAGGTAATTTTTCGATATACAGTGCACTCGCGATAACTCGAACTAATTAAAACAGGCGCTGTTCGATTTATCGAATTTGTTCGACTTATCAATTGAGTGTGCTATGTTAAAAAAACAGTCATCGATATCGATTTTTCGATCGATTGTTGAAAATGGAAGCCAGTAGAAAATTTCTGTAGTATAGTTTCGTTATACGAATTACATTTTGGTCCATTGGCTGGATCAATGGTGTCACATTCGGCGGCATAAACATAGTTAAAATTAAACCATCCTCGGACTTTAATTCGATTTCGTTGGGATGTGATGGGGCATTATCAATTAGAAGAAGAGCCTTCTCAGGTAGTCCCCATCTTTCAAATTTTTTCTTACCTAAATATTAAAGTCATTTAACTTGGTTAAAAAAATTGTTTTAATGAATCTGGATTTTACCTGCGGCACGAACGAATTATGAAACCAGTCTTTGAAAATCGCCGAAGTCATCCAGGCTGATTTGGAATTTTTGTACTCCACCGGACAGTTAAAATTTTTGAAAACACGAGGATTTCTTGCTTTGTCAATAACGAGAAGTTTAAGCTTATGGTTGCCGGTAGCGTTAGTGCAAGCCATAAATTGCCTTATCTTTCTTTTTTATAAGACTTATGGTGGACTTGGCTACCCCATATTCCTTCGCTAGAGAAGTAACACTACATCCACGTTTAATTTTGTTAAGGACTTCAGCCCTCTCTTTTAATGTTAAACACTTCAACCTTTTACGATCCATTACTCACATGCACTGATACACTACAAATGACAAATTTAAAGCAATTTGGTCAATGCAAGATGTTGTTCCCAGAAAACTAACGGGATATTAACGCCGAAATATTCATATGGACAATACACTAGTATACATATAATTTATATACATATACTAATATATTACATATGTATCTATGTACAAAATGTACATGTTTGAAAAGAATGTGTGTACAAATAAATTTGGTTTTTTGTTCGAGTTATAGCGCTTTTTTATTGTTCGAGTTACAAAGAAGTCAATAGGGGAAAAAATGTGTTCGAGTTAGCACGTCGTTCGACTTAGCGGCTATTCGAGTTACCGCGAGTGCACTGTATTATATTTCACGAATATAGCGGATGGATAGACATGAATAAATCCACTCTTCCCATCATTCTGAGCTTTTTGTATATACATGTATGTGTGTACGTCTATACCTATGCCGATCTTAAGTAGGAGTTAACACATAATAGTAAATTAGCCATCTGAGTCAGGCGATTAAACTATTATATTTTGAGGTCTGTATGTTTTCGTACAAGTTTCTGTACTGTATATTCTATGAACTATTTTCAAAAGTATTGCACAGTTTTTAATTTATTTTGCAAATTCAAGCGTTCGAGCAACTTTCTCTGATGTGTCCTTCCCATGCCTGGTCTTCTGACAATAATTTAAGAAATAAGGGACGACGAATTCGTCATATCCTACTTATTTACTTAGTTTCGGTGCATATCTTTCTTTCTGTAAGACCGCAACTATTTTCTCTTGTGACTTTCGTTAATTTTCTTAAAAGCAGAAACCGAAAATAACCGGGTCTACCATGACAACAACCGGGCCATTTATCAAAGTGTCGCAAATAAAAAAAAATAAAGAGCTCACAATAACCCTTATAAAATACGTTTCGCTTATTAGCTTAAGTTGAAAATCCGTTTTTTGCGTGCTGACACTGTTTTGTAAGCACTGTGTTCAATAGCCTGCGGCAGGGCCATGCAAGCCATGTTAGGCGACCCATATAGCCCAGCATTCAAAATTGAATTTCTCCCATAAAATTTCTGTACTTTTAGCATTCCTTTAGGTAAAGGATACTTCTAACTTTAATAACAATATGATTTTATAATTTTTGTTTATGCGTTTGAGGTAAAAAAACGAGAAAAAAAATTATTTGAAATATATTTTAAAAATTATTTGAAACATTTTTTTATTATTATTTGAAGTATTTTTAAAAAATTAAAATTTAGTTATTTTCAAAAATGTATTGATCAACTGCAATTATTCCCTACAGTTTTTATTCACAAATTTTTTTTTTTTTAGGATCAATAGATTTCGAGATAAAAATTCATGAAAAAAGATTACTAAAAAATTTTATTAGTAATAGCTTGCAAAAAATTGAAATTTTGCAAAACCGTTTGGCACACTTCAAATGTCTACACGCCATAAATAAAAAAAATTAATAAGTAACAACATATTCTGAAATTCAAAAGTTCAAGGATAGATCGAATGCTCCTTATGTCCTTTCGAGTATATAATAAATACGTAATTTTTAAGAACACTGTCATACGTGATCGCTCATTTCCATGACCAGTCTTTCTTGCCAGGTTATATCCACTCGGTGCAGAGCATTGATAAAGCCATACATTTGTTGAACTGCAAAATTTATTAATTCCATAGAGGTAAAAAATTCTAAAGTAGCTGTTCACATAAATATGTATTTCATTAACTGTCCCATGCAAAACTAAAATCAAATGTATTCAGATTTTATCAACTAATTTTCATCCCCTAAAATGTTGCTAACAAGTTAAATAATGACGCTGTCAATGAATGAAAATGCCTTGAACGCTCGGGATGCGAACTGGGTGGGTACGAATAATCTCAAAATGCGAATTCAAACCCGTTAAACGAGATATCTTTACTCACGACTTATTTACAGTGGAACATACATACATACCAATAGCTAATACATTCATGCATAGGTACATATGTATGTGCATACAAAACAGCCTTTTATATTAACCTATTTTAGCTCGAGTTATTCAATATTTGCTCGTATGTGAGACATAATTCTCTTCATTCTGGCTTAAGGTTAATTTATAACAACTGAAAAAAATATTCTTCGACAATTTTAATTAATTTCTATTCTAAATATATTATAATACTAGCTTTAACCCGCGGCCCCGCTCGCGTAGGAGTAGTTTTGAGGGATTTAGGATATGTATTAGGCCGGGTCGATTTGTGGGGAGCCAAAAAAATCGCCCATTGCTCTGTGAAAATCATATTCTAGGGATCAAAATAAGAAACTTTGCCGAAGGAAGCATACCTCTAAAACGAATTCTGATGTCCCCCAATTTGGGTCGAACTTTTTAGTTTCTTTTCTCATATAAAGGCCAAAAATGGTGATATTTTGAAATTATTGTATGAGGAACCCCCCAGGGGAGTTCTAGGGGAGTTTTATGCCACTGGCATGGGTGGATCCGCCGTCCAAAGTTAGTGGGGGTCGGTCATACATTTGGACTTGATTGGAGCACTCTAAATGGGTCAAAGTGGGATTTTTTGTTCGACCCAAATTGGGTTACATCAGAATTCGTTTTAGAGGTATGGTTCCTTCGGCAAAGTTTCTTATTTTGATCCCTAGAATACGATTTTCACAGAGCAATGAGCGATTTTTAAATCGACCCGCCCTAAAGAATTACAAACAATAATTTCATAGAAAATAATTTTCTATTAATAACCTTAATATTACAATACCCGGCATCCGTTGCAATGCCTCGTTTAATAAAATCAAAACAACCAATCAGAAAAAAATCAAACAAAATTATTTTTATTAATTTTCTATCTCAAACCGATTTTGAACTTTGCATTTGGGTCATAGTTGAACAGCTTATGCGGATTATGAAGTCTAGAGTGTGCTATAAATAGTGGGAAATAGGAAAAACTAAGATTTTTTCGATTAAATTTAAGCAAATATTCGATTATTAGTGACGAATGAGAGTGGTGGCGCGGCCTGGGGGCTGTGGAAAGGGAGTTCCATTATAAAAACATGCCTATAACCTTCATTGGGTGAAAATATGAATATATACAAATTTTTACGTCGTTTGGTGTTGTCGTTTCGTAGTGATGCGCGGACAACGTACAGACATTCACCTTTATAGAATATGTAGATTATATTCGCTTATTTCCTTCCGCTTGGTTTAAATTTTTGTAAACAATATTAATATGAAGGAATGCAAACCTTTCAACGTGCCACACAGAGCCGGAGAAGGAAAACGATATTTTGGTATTGTCAATTTGACAAAAAATTAGTGAGCTGTCTTTTTGATCACCCTTTAGTTCTCTTTCAATGGTCTCTTTCATCTATCTGTTTATCTCTTCTCAATGTCAGCACTCTTTTAACGCAATTAAGAGTGCTCTAAGCCCAGTTTGAGTTCGAATCTCTGCTTCATAAAGATTTCGCTACTTTGTGTCTCTTGCCACTCATTTGCTGTGCTGCTTTTAATAAATTTAATTTATTTCTTTTATTTGAATACTATAAGTGGCGTACATATACACCTAAAGATATTTGTTAAATGTTCGGCTCAGACGTGGGACACACCTTGTTTTCTCTTCAAGTTTTCTTGTTTACTTGCCTACTCTTTTTTCCTTGTCGTTTCATAACTTTTTCGGATGCCGATTGATTTTGAATAATTCAGAGTTCTGTTTAGTTAAAAAAGGCTTAAGTTATAATAAAGGGTGATGCATTTAGAGGTATTGAATTTTAAATTGAAATAAAACAACGAAAATTTAAATTGATTGGGCAATCTTTATTATTTTTGTGCAGACCCATCCATAACATTTATTTTTAAAACATAATCCCTTTCAAATGTTGGCTGCAACTGTACCGTATTTCGGACATCTGGTAGCACCAATTTTGAATGACTGGCCGGAGTACTTCGGTCGGTATCTCGTGAATAACTTTAGTAATGTTAGCATCCAATGCCTCAATCGAAGCTGGTTTATCCACACAGGATTTAGACTTTACGTACTCCAACAAGTAAAAGTACAAAGGTGTGGTATCACACGGTCTTGTTGGCCAATCCACTGCGTCCATATACAAAAATTGTGTTCACTCGTTATCTTGAGAGGATGCATAAAATCAACTAGAATTCACTTCAAGCTTGCGAACTAGGATTTACTTACCTCCTGCTGTCCTGATCTTCTCGTGTAGCATAGGGCCTTTAATAGGCTATAAAACTGCGTGCACAATTGTTTTTTTAATTCTGATTACAAATTTAGCTGAACATTTTTCGAATTTTTCTAAATCTTTTACAGAGTTCAAAACTTGGGGTAATAAGGGCTTTGTCATAGAAGGATATATTTTTATAAAATATAATTGAAATTTAAAAAAAATAGTCAAAACTTGTAAATATGTGCTGATTCAAAAACTTTGCAACGGCGTATACAGATAATACCATATACGAGTACATACATATATACAATACTTGTGACATAGCTTATGAACCTTTAAAGAAAAATAATAAAATAAAAAATTTGTAGGTACATAAATTTTAATAATTAAAACAATATTAACAGGCAACAACCCAGGCAGCTAGCGCTGCTATCTAACTATTAAATTTTATAATTCAATATAAATTTATTTATTTATTTTTTATTATTTATACATTTTCCTCTTCTTCTTCTTAGCATCATAGTCCTTGGTGTACCATTGCTTCATTTACAACCTTGCGCCATCTGTCTGGCTATCTCCTTCCTCCGCCGCACGTTTAGCTTTTCAAGGGCAACTTCCACCATAAAATAGTGAAGCCATTGGGGCGTCATCTTCGGCCTCCAAGAAGGCGTAATTCATTCAACAGCCTTTCAAGTTGTTCTCTCCTTGGGCACGTGATCGAGCCATCTTCTCCTCCGAGATATTATAAATTTTATCACAGTTTCGTTTGATGCCAGCTCTGCCAATTCGATAGGTACCGTCTTGCAGCTTTACAGTTCCATATATTCTTGGCAATATTTTTCTTTCAAATACCATTAGCTGATTAATGCCAGAAGTTTTTAGTGTCCATAGTTCGAGTACGTCCTTAACTTTTGGTCGCGAGATAATAATTTAGACTTAAGCAGTTTGAAATTAGAAAAGTAAGACTTATTTGCTGTTAAAACTTTATCATTTACTGTCAATGATGTATCCTTATTGGCTGATATTTTGACACCCAGATAGGTAAATTCTTGTACACTCCCGAATGCATAGACTCCGACCAGCCATGTCTTAAACCGGAGCTGGACCGGGACATACTCTTCGTTTTCTCTCTGCTAATTCTTAGCCCAGTATTTCGTAGATTTATTTCGGTTACTGCTGCGTGCAGGACTAGGTTGAATATCAATGTTGATAAAGCGTCTCCCTGTTTAACTCCCCATATAATGAGAAATTACTATGAGCACTCTCCTTGTACAGTGGCCTTCGCCGTGGTATTTGTTAGCGTCAGACTAAAAAGCTCAATTAGCTTTAGCGGAATGGCTACAGAATGCAGCAAACATTTAATTTGCCTTCTATGAATAACTAAATAAATAATAAAATAATATTAATCAATAGGCAAGACCACTAAATCCCAAGCTATTTATTTCAAATTTAAAACGGGACCTTAAATCGTTTCTAGTTCATTTAAGTAACATCAGCTTAATGAATCGCTGCTGATTCTAAAAAAATTTAGTCCCACGATCGTTACTGGTTGACGGAAGTTCATTGAAAATTAGCCGCACCGGAATTTATATTGATTCCAGATACAGATATTCCCCGCATTAATATATATACATACATAAATACATATTTACGCAATTTTTGGCTGCACCATGGGTTGTTATTTTTAGTTTCCGCTTTGACAGGAAACGCTTTGTTAAAGCAACACGAGTAACCATCAAAAGACACTCTATCTATTTTCTATCTTTTCTGAATATTAGCATTTGTGTTGCGTCGAATTTGGTTAAAGGAGAATGCCAATAGAAAAAAATCAATAAATTAGCCGAAAATAGCCAAGTAATTTGGTCGAAAAGGTAACAGCAAATCTCATTACTTCAAAGACTCCACAAGACTCCATTCATGTGGAAATCGTTTAACGCAATCTAACTTTAAACTGAAAGTGTATACATACATCAAATACACATAAAGGGTGTTTTTTTTAGAGGTTAGGTTTTCAAGATGAAATAAAACGTATATAATTTAATGTTATGGCCAAGAATTTAGCTTTATTATAAAGATAAGGGTTTGCCATTATGTTTTAAAAATGATTTCGGGCAAGTGGCCGCCGCGGCTGGCTCGAATAAATTCCAGCCGAGAGGCCCAATTTTCGACCACTTTTTGCAGCAATTGGGGCCGTATGTCAGCAATAACGCGCCGAATATTCTCTTCCAAGACGTCAATCGTCTCGGGCTTATCTGCGTAGACAAGCGACTTCACATAGCCCCACAAGAAATAGTCCAGTGGTGTTATATCGCACGATCTTGGAGGCGCAAGATAATGCGCTCACCAAAAGTTTCCTTCAATAAATCGATTGTTGCGTTGGCTGTATGGCATGTAGCGCCGTCTTGTTGGAACCAAAGGTCGTCCACATCAACATCGTCCAATTCAGGCACGAAAAAGTCATTAATCATGGCTCTATAGCGCTCTCCATTGACTGTAACATTATAGCCGGCTTCATTTTTAAAGAAATTTGGACCAATGATTCCCTCTGCCCATAGAGCCCACCAAACAGTGACTTTTTGAGGATGTAACGGCGTCTCAGCAATGGCTTGTGGATTATGTTCACTCCAAATGCGACAATTTTGCTTATTGACATACCCATTCAACCAAAAGTGAGCTTCATCGCTGAACAAAATTTTCTTGTGAAAATCGGAATCGGTGGCCATCTCGTTTTGGGCCCATTCACCGAACGTGCGACGCGCTTGATGGTCGTTCGGCTTCAATTCTTGCACGAGTTGGATTTTGTAAGCCCACAAACCAAGATCCTTCCGCAAAATCTTCCATAAAGTGGATGGGCACATCTCCAATTGCTGCGTGCGATGGCGGATGGACTCATTCGGGTCTTCTTCGATACTCTGCTCCACAGCAGCAATAGCGTCTTCGGTGCGCACTGTACGACGTCTCTGAGGATGCGTATTATCCACTAGAGCAAACGTGGTGCGAAACCGATCCATGGTTAATCGAATTAGTGACTCTGATGGACGATTATGTCGACCGAATATTGGACGCAGCGCGCGTTGCGTCGCGCGAACCGAACCATTATTTTCGTAATAAATTTGCACGATTTGCAAAGGTTGTTCAGGTGTAAGTCTATTCATTATGAAATGGCAAACCAAACTGAGCATAAATCAAGTGACAGCTGTCAAAAAGACCATCTACGAAAAAAGTAGTGCCAACTTGAAAACCTAACCTCTAAAAAAAACACCCTTTAGTTTCATACTTGCACAATTCAGTTTTACGGGTGCACAGATTTGATTGATTTATTTTTAGAAAGGTGTAAATTTCTGCAATTGACGAAGTGTGAAGCATTTGTATTGCTTATTGCTTCGAGCCTTTTTACTTGAGCAAATACTGAACATCCATTACCAATATTTATTTAGATTTAGCAGAGAGTTTAAGAGTTTTAGATGCATACCTGTATTACTTTAATGTGAATATATACGAGGTGTGGCAGTTAAGTTGCGTTCACGATTCCCATTACAGTTTCCTAGATCTCCTGTACGTCACTTTAAAGAGTTTCCTTGAGGTCTTGGAAGTAAGAAAAAGTCGCTGATTACCATATAGGGGCTACCGCTCCGTGACGCCTAGAAGTCAGTATTGAATAATTCCTAGACGGTTTCTTTTTTATGCCAAGAAATCTAAAGAGCTTTTCAGACATAACGGCGCAGTGTTGCCAGCTGCCCAGCTACAAATAAATACATTTTTCTTTATTTATATTAGTATCTAGCTTTTTAGCACTTACATAATTTTTATATTCTAGTCTGTAAGGTTTTTGTAACTTGTAGACTTGCATAAAAAAATGAAATGAAGTGAGGATTTCGGGAACTTAATTACCGCACCTCGTACATACGTATGAATATATTATGTATGTATGTTTATATGTATCTTATTACGTGAATCAATGCCGAAGAAGAAATAAAAAAATGCTAACATTTATGATTTCGAAATAAAGTCTAAAATTGTTACTTTGTCGAATAGCTGCAAACTACAATTTCAATTGTCTTATACAATCATTTTAATTTTTTCACTATCATTCTCATTTTCATTTGCATTTAAATATTTTTCGCGATCTATACACTTGATTATTGGCCATGGAAATGATCTATGGTAATTGGGCATTCACTTCAACCTTTTCAGCATGCCTCTTATATGTATTGTGCCACGAAAGTGTTTATGAAAGTTATGATAGCAAAAAATCATTTGGCTGCTGTAAATTTTTAATTAGCGAGATAAAAATTACATATTTTACTTAAGCAATGCCTATAAAGTTTGCTACCTTAGCTGGATACACATAAAAGGCGTTAAAATTGAGATAAGCACTTGAATTGGACGTACAACTTTACAACTTTGCTCCAATTTTAAGAAAGCTGTTAAAAAATCGTTTAATAGCTGATTAAGTTTGAATCTTATTATCTAATAAAAGTGAGTAGGTACGTAAATAAAAATGAATGCCCCTTTGTTTGTCTATACCATATACATATGTATGTACGTACATGTCAAGGCCAATCATTCGATTGCGATAAAACTTGCTTGAGATGTCGTGTGGCAGATTTTTGTTTAGCTACTCCGGTTGTGGATTCCATTACTCATCAGTTATTTCAATGAAAGTTTGTTTAAATTAGGAACCAATACTGTGCTCAGAATTCATTCCACCTCTAACTGGTCGCGAGGTCTCCTATCTTTGTGTCAGCGACATCTTAGCATTAATTTTTTCCAGTGATTCTCCCCAACCGGTCTCCCTTCTATAAGAATACACAACAATCAATTGGATAAAAACCGATATATTTTGGCGTGGTTATTGTAATACTAGCGGAATTTATATGCCGACATATTTGCAAAAATTAAAAAAAATCATCCAGATTACGTTGAACTTGGCATTCTTAGAAATAAATTCGTTCAAGCCTTCAGAATTTCCATCCCTTAGGGGCTATCTTTGATATACCTTTAAATTGCCGCATATTTGGATTAAAGTGGAATCTTAAAAAATTTAAACCTTTGAGAGTGTTATACTTAATGAAACCAGCAGATTTGCAGCACCGTTCTGCTTAAACACTTTTTGGCTGTATTGTTGATGGAAAACGAAATGCTTTCTGCCTGTATCACGACCGTTAGAAGAAATATCAATTTTCATAATTAAAATTACTCGCATATCCTATGACTTTCAATATGCAAATGTGGCTGTTGTTGTGGTTCAGTTATTTTTAGCCTCTATTTTTTTCGCACTCCAAAAACACAACTCTCCCTCTGCCAACTACAAATTCAACTGTTTTATAAAAAAGGTGCCGCAAGCTCAACTAATGTTGCAAATAAAGCTTTTCTCTTCTCAAAAACAAGAATTATTTTGATAAAAGTTTTACTAATTGCATCTGATGTAAAAAATTATATTCAACGATTCCAGCATAGGAATAAACTACTGGAGAATTGGAAAAAAGGCTTTGGGGTTCCGGCGTTGATATCCCTATATTTTACGTAGATGGAACTTTACAATCATTTATTAGAAATTGAGATTATACTCCCATTGAGTAAGAGAGTACTACTTTATACGATAATACAATACAACAAAGCCTTGATAGAACAAATTTTGATACACCAAATATTGTTGTGAAATTTTCAATACAAAAATGCCGTAAGTAAAAGCACCTTGCTAGCACTGTTTTAATTGCTGCCAAATTGAGTTATTTAATAAAGCTTAAGTCGATTTGCCTATGCGACAAAACTAGAATCTCCTAATATTTTTCAAGGCGAAGCATACTACCACGGTCGGCTTTACGTTACAGGAACGACCTGGATTTATAGTACATCCGGCCAAGCACTGTCAGTTCAGCAGCATTGACAGCATGGAATGTTTATGTTGCTACAACAATTACATGTATTATATACAGAAGTATTCCCTTAATTATGGTAAATTTTCAAATGTGAAGCAATAAAGCTTTCCTAATCATACGCGTTTCACTTTAATTATATTTTGATGACTTTCTGTTGCTGTACAGGTATACATACATATGTATGTGTGGACATTCAAACCAACCAACATTTTTCCTACACCCTCCCATTACAGCTACTATTTCCCCATTATCCATCAAACGGAGCCATATTTATTCAAACCGCTTGAATAATTTCTGAGCTGAAGCATAAAAAGCATAAAGCGTCTCTGCTGGCCGCATTGCCAATGTCCATGTTTATAGTACCAAACATACATATACACATACATAATTTGTTCCCACATACAAAAGTGTAGTATATCTAGTTTAACGCATACATACATATATTTACGTGTATCCATGTAGGGACCCTGTAGGGAAATCCTCTAGTTTCGAACTACTGCGCTGCTAATTACATAATAGAGCCATGATCAGATTGCGCTTTTTTCTTTTTCCACATTTTCACATTTGATGGAGTTTTGCCGCCCTTTTGTTTAGCTTGGAAATAATGTGAAATTCCATTTTGAAATAAAATTATGAATTTTGATATGTGTTAGGTGAGTTTTATAATTTCAAAGGCAACGTGCATTCGATTGTGGAGATTTGCCACAATTGTGGATATAAAGTCGGGTCAGACGTAGTTTGACGATAGGATCAAGTTTTGGCGCAGAGGTACTGCATTTGAGGGGGATTACAGTGAAGGAGGTAAAATCGGTATTGATGAGTAAATAAATATGATACTTTACGAGAATAATGAAAAGTTACCATATTTTTAGGACATAGCTCGTGTAACATAAAGATGAAATTTCCGTATCAATAATGAATAAAGTTTATTAAAAGTAGCTAAATTATGCGAGTATATAAATAAAATAAATTTAACGTTGTAAAATAGCCCAAAACAATTTCAAAGGAATACACCCCGCGACCAAACGATTTACATCAACATTTCGATTTGATGCACGAAATTTTTTGTGTCTAGAGAAAATGTGCAATACCATCAAATAGGTAATAGAGTTATAAATATCAACGGAGGTTTTTATAACGACAAAACTGCATATCAAAATCTTTCTAAAAACTCTAATTAACATGCGTGGAAGTGGTATGCAAAGTTTGTGGGATTTTTCTAATTTTGTATAAAATTTGAAACTTTGATTTATACTATTTTTGTTACGCAATCAGCTATACTTTTATACAAAAATAATGATTATTAAAAAAAAAAGGCCAACACTTTTAAATATGTTGACATGCTATCATTTGCTTTGGGTTGTAGTTCTAAAGGGTTTGGCGCCCTGTGACAGCCATTTTGTTTTGGTGACATCTGTCAAATCTTTTGTTTATTATTCAGTTGCTTATGCCAAATCATCACGGCAAGTTACACGATTGAACAGCACGTTCAAATGATAAAACTTTATTATCAAAATGAGTGTTCATTAACGCAAACGTTGCGCGCATTGCGCCCATTTTTCGGTAGACGTGGTGGCCCTTCCAATTTCTTATGGCCCATATTGAACCATATGGACCTAGACGACATGTGGTTCCAGTAGGTCGGCGATACGTGCCACACAGCAAACGCCATTTTATTCCATTTCCCCATCTACCCGCCTTTCTGGTAAGCTTGGATAAAATACTCGTACCTTGCTTAACAGGCTTTCCCAGGTCGATCAGAAGTTAAATTTATTGTATTTATTTTCATAGGCTTGGAATTAGTGTATCTAGTCGCATTGATTTGGATTATGGATTTAATATAAACCACCACTAGCCGTTTTAAGGTTAACTTCGATTTTCCCTACAGGGTAGATGAGTATGGCAAATATGGTGTTACCACAGACAGGTAATCCACGACTACACCAATACAATCCAAGCATGCAGCTACGCCTCGATTTAGCCACAACATAATTTGTTACCACGAAAGTGCACTGACACCGACCGTAACAGCTTTCTATTGTACATAATGTACCTGAGTATGCAGATAGTTATGTAGGTAGGTATGTACTCGTGTGTGGGTTTGTGCGTATGCATTTTTGTTAGGTGTGCTTACCAACGCGTGTCGAGGCGTCGAAATGTCGTGGCTTTGCTATAGCCTGCTCCAGCTGGCAGTTGATAGGGTGGTTGCTTGTCAAGTTGATGTTCTGAGGAGGGCTTTGAAATATATTTATAGCAAAGTATTCTATGAATACAACCAGATTTCTGTGCCTTTTTCCCATTATAACTGTTGGCTATCAGTTAGTTGGCCATTCCCGTTTATAAGCTCTTCAGATAGTTGCTTTTCGTCGTTGACCATGGCTTTCACGCTCATACACTTGGTTACTTGTCGTTGTACTTAGTATGGTAGTAAGTGAGTTTTGGTCAGAAACCCGCACATAACGAACTTGCCAATAAAGCAAACAAACAAATTAATCCAACACAAAACAACGACAATGAATGCGATAACTGCTTTTATGGCAGTGCGCCGTACTCAACATGGAGAATATATATATTTTGAATGAGGTGAAATGTAATTATTGTGACTGGCGATCCGCAGACTATGTAGAGAGCGGCCGTCTTCCCCATACACACACACACCCATACCGAAAGGGGCCATGTGTTGGACTTGCGTGTAACGCAGTTTGTACCGAAAGTTTATATGCATAACTGGAATTTGTTGCTTTTTGGCTTAGAGAATATGGAGTCTGATGGTTGAAGCACTTATATGTCGAATGGCATACCACATCAACACTCTATATATAGTACCCATAGAGATTGGTATACATTTGATAGATATTTATTTTCTGTGTAAATATACGAGTACTGCATTCGGGTATACACTGGCTAGAGTGCGCCAATCAGCTGTCAATCAGTCAGAAATTGCGGCCAAGTGCTGCAGTGCTAATTATTGGCAAGCATTTGTGTCCAGTTACCTGTGGTTGGGCAAGCACACAAACTCAGCTTTCAAAACTAGTGAAATCACATACATACATACATACTCGAGTGTATGTATGGATACATATGTGTACATTAGGCCGGGTCGATTTGTGGGGAGGCAAAAAAATCGCCCATTGCTCTGTGAAAATCGTATTCTAGGGATCAAAATAAGAAACTTTGCCGAAGGAACCATACCTCTAAAACGAATTCTGATGTCCTCCAATTTGGGTCGAACTTTTTAGTTTCTTTTATCATGTAAAGGCCAAAAATGGTGATATTTTGAAATGATTGTATGGGGAACCCCGCAGGGGAGTTCCAGGGGGTGTGCCACTGGCTTGAGTGGATCAGCCGTCCAAAGTTAGTGGGGGTCGGTCATACATTTGGACTCGATTGGAGCACTCTAAATGGGTCAAAGTGGGATTTTTCGTTCAACCCAAATTGGGGGACATCAGAATTCATTTAGAGGTATGGTTCCTTCGGCAAAGTTTCTTATTTTGATCCCTAGAATACGATTTTCACAGAGCAATGAGCGATTTTTAAATCGACCCGCCCTAGTGTACATATATGCACCTGTATAAGGATCATATGGTATCTGAATGCTAGGGTGGACGTTATGCAGTGGGACCTTCTGTCAGCCAAGTTAACAACTAAAAATGTATGACTTTTCAAAGGAGCTCACAAACAAGTCTAAACGATCAAAATGCAGTTAGTTGTCATCGTCATGATTGCTGATTACCTGTAACGAAAAAAGCTGAGATATGCCGCATGGCATGCTAGTTATTCTGCTGAAACCAAAGACCGCTATGTTTTTAGTTTCAACCTGCAAAAAAGTATTATTACTGTGGCGTGCTCACTGTACCCCAATATACGCCACCAACTATGGCTTCAGAAACTTCTTATGCGTGTTATCCAATCTCCAGATGCGAGGGTCCTTTACGTCGGAAGATATATTTTGTTACGTTTAAATAAGAGGTTGTTAGGCAAATTTGCAACAGGTTTGTGCCTGCAAGCATTTCAAGTTCTTGAGATCGATGGAGAGTCAAATTGACTAGAATGAGTTGTATAGTCTTACCGCAGCAACTTTAGGGTATGGAAAGTATTGCACAAGGTATGGCAAGATGGGGTTCATAAATGTTATACTGCAATAGTCAGCCTAACAAAGTTTTTGTTAATTATGGTTTAAAACTGTTTTATGGACGATAATTAGTTCCTGGGTGATGCTACAACTACTACTTCGATTATTTCTGTGATTTTATCGATATTTTCAACATTCTTTTTAACATCAAAACTGGTTGAATGGAATCGACGAAACCAAAATTGCACGTAAGTAGCTGTTACAGTGTCGAAACCATAAACACCATTCACAAATGCAATCCAGGCCGCATTTTCGCCTTTATCAGGACAAACTATAAAGTGTAGCGAATTTTCTATTTGTGCACTTCCATTGTCAACACGATGTAACTCACAACTGAATAGAACAAACAAAAAACAGCAAAATAATTTTTTTAGTGTGAAATGTCACCTTGACAACGAGCATAAACTTTGAATTGTTTGATCGATACTTTACGAGATATCGACCACTACAGCCATCTACCGCGAAAATATTGGATTTCTTTTTTTAAAAAAGTTTCTTTTTTTTTTTGGAAATTTCCACACATACAGGGTTTGATTAAAAAGTAATGAGCCTTATTTTTTTAAGCAGTTTTATTAAACCTTTTGGCTTATACAACTAATATTCTTCAAAATAGGACCCTTGAGCGCCAATACACCGCTGGTAACGGTCCTTTCACTGCAGGAAACACTTTTTAAACTCATCCGCCGGTATCGCGTTCAATTCGGCTGTCACAGTCTCGATGGAGTCGAAACGCCTCCCCTTCAGCTTTCTTTTCAGGCGCGGGAACAAGAAGAAGTCCGTAGGGGACAGGTCTGGGCTGTAGGGAGGGTGGAAAATAGCACCGGAACCCCCATCTTGGCCAATGCAGAGGTGCAGAGGAAGGCGGTGTGCGCCGGCGCATTGTCGTGATGAAGGGTACAATTGTTGACGAGGTCGGGCGACGCGGTTTTCAGCCGAAGGAGCACTTCTTTGTAAAATGCCGCGTTTACAGTGCTTCCTGGAGGTACAAACTCCTTGTGGACGATGCCTCGCGAATCGAAAAAGATGATCAGCATGGTTTTGACCTTAGGTTTCGACAGCCGCGCCTTCTTGGGTCGTGGCGACTGGCTCGTGTGCCAGTTCGCACTTTCTCTCTTGCACTGGACAGAGATTGGTCCCCGTAAGCCTCCTTGAGTAGCCCAATGGTTTCGGTACTCGTTTTGTTTAGCTTTACGCAAAATTTGATCGAGTAACGTTGCTCCAACGATCGCTGCATTTTCGCCACTGCAAAATCCTAACACACTTTTAAAACAGCTTTCACGCGCGGAGCGATGTTGACTGCACCGCGGTTGCCAGCGAACTAGGGCCGGTTTCTAGTGGAAGGGGAAGGTCCAACGATCATTTTCCTCCACCAGCCTATTCGGTTGATCGCTTGACAGACGCTCGGCACGGGAAGGCTCATTACTTTTCAATTAAACCCTGTATGTATAGACTGAGACTGGTATGTGTGTAGGATAGGTAAAACATCCAAAAACTCATTTTCTCAAGACCATGATGTGATGGGCACTTTTGAAACTCAGAACCATTTTTATCGCACAAGAATACACCGGAAACCAGTTCCATTTCAAAACATTAAAAAAACAAAAATATTAATTTTATAGACCTTTGTAATGGTAAGTAGCTGGATAGTTACCGAAATCATTACGTAACTTACTCCCTAACACTTTTCGATGAGTTTTTGAATTTATTTGTGTTTTGACACTTGGATTACTATTGAAAAATGAGCTGTCAGTTTCCCGCAACTAAACATTTACGCAAAATTCTACTACACCATTTTTCCTCGCAAAGAATTTCACCTGCTTTAAATATGAACAATCGGTCGATGGGCCCATCGTGATATTTTCTGGATTTTCTGAATTTTCGGAATATTCCAAGCATCGCGCCAAAGTGAATATACACTCATGCATACATACATACACGTGCACATATCATCTTATTTTTTAATGAAAGATACTAAAATAAAATATATTCGTCATCACTTCGGCTCGCATTCAGAGCTATGTGTGTCATGTGCAGCAACAACTTTGGCCACACACACACATTATTTAAAGTTTGTTGTGTGTATAGATGACTTGTTGATGTTGCAGCAAAGATGTGTCCTACTTCGGATGCAACCAGTATAGTTGATATTGTTTGTTTTTATTAGTTATTGTTGTTGTTGCACATGTTTTGATGTGCTTACGTTTACATACATGTATTCATATATGTATACAAATATACATAGTATTTGTTGCATATTCCTTTGGTTGTTGTTTATTTGTTTATATAAAACTTTGATTGTTTCAGTATGCTTCATTGCCTGTAATTCTGTGTTTGTTGGCGTTGTCATTGCAATTGGAGTCGAATGCACGCAACATGGTGCCATGAAAACAAAGAAAAGACAATAAGCTACAGCCACAGT
This sequence comes from Anastrepha ludens, assembly GCF_028408465.1. Lineage (NCBI taxonomy): Eukaryota > Metazoa > Arthropoda > Insecta > Diptera > Tephritidae > Anastrepha > Anastrepha ludens. Next base: position 79,309,765 of record NC_071502.1, read on the forward strand.
GTGACAGCTGGTTTAGATGTTGCGATTTTTGTTTGTATACACACATATGTATATACGTACATATATTTTTGATTACTTCTACTGAGCCATTCAACACAAATCATAAATTACACGTTTATTCCACAGCGTGTAGCTTTGAGATTCGCAAAGTTGGGTGAGAATATAAATCTCCGGCATACTTTTGGTTTCAAATTCAGCGACTAGAATAAAAAGCGGCTAGAATAAGAAGCTTCTAACGATATGTATCATCATCGGTTCCTGTTTCTCCCACTTGAGCATAGGGCCTCAGTGAAACACCTCCATCTGGTTCTGTGTTTTGTAAGAAACTTGATTTCATCCCAAGTTTTTCCTGACGTTTTAACTTCCTGTTAGACCGTTCTCCTCCAAGATATTTTTGGACAGCCAACCTTGCGAACACCTTGTGGACTCCAATACAGTGCTTCCGACAGATTTCATTTGCGTCCTTGCGAAGGGTATGCCCAAGCCACCTCCACTTTCGCAGTTTTACCATGTTAGCTACCATGTTATATCGTCGTTACTTATGGTGTTCGGCCACCAGATCTTCAATATTCTGCGTAAACATCTATTCACACAGGTTTGGATTTTTTTTCAATTCAATTGCTTGTGAGCCAGGTTTCCGATCCATACAAGAGTACTAATGGCACATTTGACTTAAAAATCTGTAATTTTATAACGCAGAGGGTGTTCGACGACCAAAGAGATCGGAGCTGTGCATACGCGACATTCGCTTACTTTTTTTCTGACGATAACGACTAGTTTCGCACTATCTTCAGCGGCAATGATACTACCAAATAATGGCAAACCTCTCATGAAAAAAGCTGCTCATAAAAATATCTGCCGTTCGGAGTCGATAGGTCCTTCCATTTGTGGAACAAAATTATGACGCACGCCACAAATAGGAGGAGGAGCTCGGCCAAACACCTTAAAGAAATGTACGTGCCAATTATTTATTAATTTTTATTTATTTCGATAAGTCTCATTTGTAAGTTATAATCAGACATTCCCTCGTGGCCTTGCGAAGTCAGTACATACGAACACAGTATCTTATTAGTCCTCGATGACCAGCGTCGCAGTTTAAAACTAGAAAGTAAATTTCCCTTATAGTACCAGTCTTCTTTTTGCTTTAGCGACTTCAAGACTTTACTTCAGTGTTCTATTTACGATAGCAATTGGATATCAGAACGAAGTGAGCAACCTACCTACAGCACATAATCCGCTATAACTTAAAGATATTTACCAACGGAATTGATGTCTTATCAATCTTGATAGTGTGAAACAAGGCGAATCTACTTAAGGTGGCCTACTGTTTTTTCTTCCGCCGTATACATTCGGACGTTAGCACAAAATTAAATTACGAAACGTATTATTTACATTAATTTTGTACTTTGAAAATTAAAATTTTGTAGTGAATTTAAATTCAAAAGAATTTTTGTAAATTAAGAAAATAATGAGGATGATTGACCATTCAAATATTTGGTAAACCATCACCTCGGTGACTGACGAAATTTCAATTTATTTCTGCTCTCAGCGCACCTTTGGGCCAGCTCAGTGCTCCCAGGTGCATTTATTACCAAGGGCGAGTTTGGTATAGAGAATTTACTGCCGGCCTCAGATGGCGCGTGAATGATAAGAAAAAGAAAACCTAGAAATCTAGAGTCACCGAAGAAGGGTTTGTTTGATTTTTTCTGTTGGAGAGCTCAGATGTTTAACTAGCAACAAATACAGTTGAGAGCAATTTAAAGATTTGTGCCATCCTGATTATCACTCAAACATCATCGCTGGAGAAAACAAGTGGTGCACAGGCCTTTTATATTGTTGTTGTTGTATCAGCAATAACATTCCTTATACAATTACTGGGAAGGCTGCCAGAGTGACAGTCATTAGGCGGATATAAATCCGGGTAGTTCCGGTAACGTGGAACCGAATGCTATATATAAATGGAATGAATAAGGCGTCGAAGCCTACCGTGAAATACGTAAGTGGAGATTCTGAAATACAAGTGCCTAATGGGGCAAATGACACAGAATACGATGTCACCGATTTATCTTCATTTAGTGCAATTAAAGATGAAATTCTGGGGTCATGATAGTAAGGAGCCTCAGTTCCTAACTCAAGCTGTTCTGGTCTGCAACTTAGAATTGTCAAAAGAGCATTTTGAACTATGAGAATCTGAAGAAATAGAATTTGCTTCATCCCGGTACTAAAGTATGTCTTTTTCGTAAATAGAGGAACTACTTTCGACACACGGGTCTTGACCTATATTATGTTACGCAAAATCCATTCCATTCTCCCACCTCAACTTCTTTCCCGAGAAAGGTTCCATCAGGATATTATCAGCACGAAAAAACGATACCAAGACCAGGGCAGTTGGGGTTCTCGTATGTTGGGAGATTTTTGTTGGACGCTTGTAAGATACCAGACTGAAGTCTGGAAGAAAATCATGATTTTTTGTTTTAAAAATCATAGTTTTAAGTTGTGTTCAACTAAAGTCTCACTTTTTTTTATAAAATATAAGGTTCCTTTAATAAAAAACTATGATCCCCAAGTTTTTTCTAAGCCCGTTTTCCACCTTTGCAAGTGAAAATTAAGTTGAAACTACCAAAAAAGCGTAAGTGACATATTAAAGGTTCATTTTTGTCAATCAGTGTAGTTTTTCAAAAGATTGCGCCATAAGTAGTTTTTGTACGCATATAAAGCTTAATTTTTTTTTGGACTAGAGGGTGTATGTGTTTATTTGCAAAACAAATAAAAGTGCAATTTTCAACAAAGAAATTATGCTTGTTTCTCAGATAACATCTCTTTTAAGGGCCACTTGGAAGCAGAATAAACAATGTTTAAGCGCACAAGTACCAATAAAACGAATAACATAAAGAACTTTTAAACAAAGGGAAGAAAGTCATAATGTCAGCAATTGAGTCAACCACTCAAGAAGCAGAATGTGGAGTTTGCTTTTTATAAAGAATAAGTAATTTTTAGAGTACCAACTCGACTTATAATCCATTAAGGGGGTAATGGGTGGCGAAAACGAACTCAGTTACCTTGGCGACAAACTAACGTCAAACAGCAATACATTTATTTTTCAAGCATCACTCGAATCTCGAGTATGTGTGCGCACTAATTGGAGTAACTTTCGAAAGACAAACGCCTGTCCTCGCTTTGGCAGCAAAGTATTTGTAGTAGTGACTTAAATGCCGTCTAAACTATTCATTGAACCGCTTTGATGTGAAAATTGACAGTCATCCATCAGCCATCAGCAAATTGACTCTTCAATGGCCTTTCATGATGTGCTGCCTTTTCATGTTGCTCAGCTGTCAATAGTGAACGGACTGAGGAACAGTGGGAGTGGGGTTGAGGAATGTGCGGGACTTTCAAAGTAAGCTGTAGACTCTTGGCGATAATGCGCACGCAAGTGGGAACTGTATCTCTACACAGGTTCTTACTATAATATATTTACGAACAATGTGTGAGGCTCAGCTTTGCCAATTACTTTCCCAGTTGGTCAGCAGAGCGTCTCAGCAACGCAGAATCTGTTGAACACTCGAGCATTTTGTTCCGTCTGGTGTAATACTTTAGAACTGGTTTATCTTGAACTACAGCTACCAAACATTTGCAAGCTTTTGCAAAGACTTCCTGCTCGTTTGTGTGTACAAATGCATAATCGCTATGAGTGGCATGTAAGTGGCATGCATGTAGTGATGCACAAAAGCATGCGGACGAGCGCGTAAATAGAACGGAACTCACTTATCAGCATTTGCAAAGTGGATTTGGGTTTTTTTATATGTAAAAGCGCTTATACATATTTGTATGTAAGTGGAATAATGTAGGAATGCACAAGTATGTGGGTATTTAGGTAAATATTTTGCTATACTTTTCTCACGCTATTATGTTCCGGGATCACTGAAGGAATGAAAGACTTTATTTTGTAGATGCTGTAGCAAATGTGTACAAGTAGTACTTTGTGCGAAAATTCTTGCACCTTGAATGCAACTTTCAGTTTTTGATGCTAATTTGGGCAGGATGGCGAGACATTAAAACTATGTACATATGCATGTAATTTACTAAATTAATCAAATTTTTGTTTTCTTTGCTTTTTTTTGGAATTACACAAATCACATAAAGCACCACTCAGACTATGCATATGAAGGAAACTTAAAGCTGAATTATTCATTCAAGATTCTTACAGTTTTTTATTTAATAACTCTCACATAAAATTCATCATCAATAACTTAATTGAATTCAAAATGATATTACATTATAGAAAAATATAATTTAATGCAAGGAAGGACAATAATATTATAGAAATTCAGGAATTCGATAGTTGGTCGGATATTCATGTCTTCTTATGACCTCTACAAGACGATTTTCCATTGATCCAATAAATTTTGCAGTTATTCTGGACTTATTGCTGCCTTTCCTTCTTTAAGGACATGTTTTAGCATTTCTTTGCTGGTTATATTAGTACGACGCTGGATTTTCTTTTCGAGTACATCCCATAAGTGTTCTATGGGGCTTCGGTATGGTGATTATGGGGGTCTATGTTATTGTTTTGGAACATTATAGAGCAAGCAGAGTTTAACAATCTCTGCCGTGTGCTTCGGGGTCACTGTCGTGTTGGAAAATAAATCTTTCACCCAGACCACGTTTATTTGCTTATTTGCACTCAAGATAATCTTATTTCTCTATTATCGATTTTATAAGCCGCGTTTTATCAACGCCCGAGCTTGACAAACAGACCACACCATCGCACCTCCACCGAAGTGCTTTACCGTAGGCACCATGTTTCGAGTGCTGTTCTCGGTTTTCGCCACACAATCTTGCGGCCTTTCATACCAAAAAGTCAGAATTTGCTCCATTCCAAACTCAGGAAAACTTATTTTAGTGCTCCATTACAAAGGCTATCCGTTGAAGTCGATTTACTCTTGAAATGAAGGGCTTTTTTGGTGCGACCCTGCCGCGAAATCCAGGCTTTTTAAGTATTTTCCATACTGTATCCGGACATATCTGCTTATGGAACTTTTCTGCAATGTTCTTTTCGATTTGACTTGCTACCTGTCGTGGATTAGTCTTCACAAGGGTGGCTACTTTGCGCAATTCTCTCTCCGAAAGTTTTGATGGACTCCCGGCCTGTCAACAATTCTCGCGATTTTCCGACGGTTCCGTAGTTAAACAAAATATTTTTCTGCTATCAATGGTATCTTTTATATCCTGCTTCTTCTAAATCCCGACTACTAATCGAATGTTAAAAAAATAACTTTTTTCTCCTTTTTCATCCAAACAATTGTTACTATGTGAAGGGAGCGCACACTTTTTCTGCTTAACTTATTTGAGTATCTCTAATTTAATCTCGTTAACTCAAAAATCCGCAGCTTATATTCCGCAAAATTTTATATTTAAATTTATATAAAAATTTATATTTTTATATTTTATTTTCTTAATACAAAGGATGAACGCAGAATTTTTCCGCCATGTGTATATGATCAGCTTAATATCGAAAGGCCGAAAATCATGGTTTTACAAAGTGAAGTTTTTAACGGATTTTGATGTACTACCATCCAAGTAGACCTAAACTAAGAAAATTGTTGCTTTACTGGAAAACTTAGCGACAATACGAGCATTGAAAAAACTTAAACACAGCCTACTTCGTTCTGGTTTAATTTGCATTAAGTTTTTTTCCTTCTCCTAAAAAAATTTACAAAAATATGAGTTAGGGCATTAGGAACTTAGGATGTGCGTTTCTCAGACCATTTGTTCCAAATGTCCTCCAAATCAGGCGGCGCATATCCTCAGAATATACTTTGTATTTTATCTAACTCAAGGGAGAAGGCAAAATGGGATTGTCATGTATGCTGATTGCATTCAGCTATTTGAGTCATAAAAAGCGGCAATTCCGCAGTTCCGCAATTTGTCAGCGGATCCATCTGCTCCGCTTCGCGAAAAACGATACCCGGTAAAAATGACAAAGATAGAATCGCTATGAGAGTGTCCCATAATTTGAATCGGCTTGGACATTTATATCAGAGCCGTTATTATGAAATCAATCAATCAAAATCTAGAACAAACAAGAAATGGCGAGCTTTAAAAAATATCCAATGCCAGATTGTCGTTCAGTTTTAGCTGAAACCGGCAGCTGTTCATGATGTACGATGCTTTTTGGTAGACCGCATTGCAGTTATCAGAGTCTACAGATATTTTCTCAGCACTATCAATGTAGCAATTGGACAGCTTGTCATAAGGTGAATATTAAAAATCGGGTTAAAAAGTAAATGAACGCTTGATAAATGCTTCTGCCATCGGATCGGTACATTCCTCATGAATCGAATCTCTATAACTATCCTTAAATACTGACTTTTTCGGTGCAAAAGTGGTAAGTTAAACGCAAATAAAGTGGTAGTTGTTGGTAAGTTGAAAAATAGAGTGCTAATTGACTACGGTGCCCGCCGTAGCCGAATGGGTTGGTGCGTGACTACCATTCGGGATTCACAGGTAGAACGTTGGTTCGAATCTCGGTTAAAAATCAAAATTAAGAAAAACATTTTTCTAATAGCGGTCGCCCCTCGGCAGGCAATGGCAAACCTCCGAGTGTATTTCTGTCAAAGCTGAAAAAGCTCCTCATAAAAATAGCTGCCGTTCGGAGTCGGCTTGAAACTGTAGGTCCCTCCATTTGTGGAACAACATCAAGACACACACCACAAATAGGAGGAGGTGAATTTGGTTGTAAAATGAAAAATCTTTATTTATTCTTGTAAATAAATTTCATCCCCTTCAAAATAATCCCCTCTCGATGAAATACACTTATGCCAACGATTTTTCCAATCCTCGAAACTTGCCAAATAGTCCATTCCCGGTATAGCCATCAGCATCTTCTTCGATTCTGCTTTTATCACGGAGCCAAATCAGGCGAATTTATGGCGAAATGGTCACGAAGAACGAGTGCAGTATGATACGGTGCATTATCGTGATGCAAAAACCAAGAGTTGTTGGCCCATAATTCTGATCTTTTTATATGAATTGCTTCGCGTAAACGACGCATAACGCTCAAATAATATTACTTATTAACAGTTTGGCCAGGTGGAAGGAATTCATAGTACACCACACCACGAAAATCGAAAAAAACTGTCATCATGACCTTTATTTTTGAACGACTTTGACGTGCTCTTTTCGGTCTGGCCTCGCCTTTAGCACGATATTCGCTTGATTGGTCGGTTGTTTCAGGATCGTAAGCATAACTCCAAGTCTCATCTCCCGTAATGATGCATTTGAGCTTGTCCTGACAGTCTGAAAGCATTGTTTCACACACATCAACGCGACGACTTTTTTCCAAGAATTTGAGAGTTTTCGGTACCAAACGAGATTTGACTTTTCGTAGGCCCAAATGGTCTTTCAAAATGGTTTTCACAGATCCTTCTGATATTCCGATCATATCAGTAAGGTCTTTAACAGTCAACCGACGATTTTGAGCACTAACTCCTTCACTTTATTGACGTGTTGGTCATCTGTTGACGTCGATGGTCGTCCGGAGCGGTCCAAGTCATCAACACGTTCTCGACCCTCTTTGAAGTCTTTGTACCACTTATAAACATTTTTCTGCGACATGGTCGAATCACCAAATGCCTTCTGCAACATGCTAAACGTTTCCGCAGCCGAAATTTCATTCCGCAAACAAAATTTGATGGCTTTTCTTTGCTCAATCAAATCAGACATTGTAAAAATCGAAAAATGCACTCTTGGTCGTTTGGTAAACACAATAGAATATATAATATAATTGACTTTCTTCTAAACTACTTTCTTTTTTTTTTGGACCTCTGAGATATAAAATGTTTACGCCATTGGGTTAAAAAAAAATGAATATTTGCGTGTGCAACTAGAATTATGATATCATTTGCGTGTGAATGCAATCTTATTTATTACGTGCATAACTTACAACACTAAAAATAGGAAAAGTTTACAAAAGTACTGCACCGCGAAACACTGCTTTATTGCTTATACTGTATATGATATGTATATATGTACATACATACGTTCCGCACCTAACGACAGCACGTCAACATTTTCACCTGTTTTGACTTTTTTTCGTTTTTTGAATATTCATTATTTTTGTATGAGAGTATAGCTGATTTTCTAACTAAAAGCATACAAATATAATTAAAAAACTTCAACAAACTTTTCACTTCGATTCCATGGTTTCTAGAGTTTCTAGCAAAAATGTTTGTATGCAGTCTTTAGCTTATTAAATTTTATTATAATAAAGTTTTGAATCTGCTGAAAAATCCCGTTGATTTTTTATGAGTTTTTTCCCTGACGGTGATGCGCCTTAACAGCAGATAACAAAAAAATTGCGATGAAATAATATAATAATAATTTACTAAACTGTGGCAAGGTTGGAGTAAAAATCTGTTACTTGGCTCAACTATTTTGCTGTAATACCTCTTCCTAATTTACATCGCCTGCAATTAGTAACACTTTTTCTTACTTCACTCTAATGTAATTGTTTTTAACAAATGTTAAATGGCACATTAGCTAACCTCTAAATATATCTACTCCAGAGTTTGTTAAACTTTTGATAGAACGAACATTTTTTTAATTACTGGGTTGATAAAATAAGCTTTCATGTAAGAGGTTAGTAGAGAAAATGGCTCTAAGAATAATAATGGGTTCGAAACCTCCTCAATATTGTCTGCTTAAAAATAAAATAAGAGTGTCTTAGTCATAATCAAAAACAAAACAAAAAAAAAATAAAAGCCACTTTCGAAATCGAACAGTTATCAAGTGAGATGGACAATTTGTCATAGATTTTGGTGTCAGAGGAAAATCAAAAAAACAAAAAAAAATTTCGTTCATTTGCCACAAGAGTGTCTTACTCTTAGTGCTTAGATAAGTATACAGAAATGACCAAATATACATATATATATATAATTGGCGGTTATACTCTTTTTGGGTGTTTGGCCAAGCTCTTCCTCCTATTTGTGGTGTGCGTATTGATGTGGTTCCACAAATAGAGGGGCTAAACAAAGCAAAGCAGGCTAAGCAAAGCAAAGGCGGCGTTCGGGCGAATGCATACAGTATGGGCCAGTTCGCGATTTTTCAGGCGTACTAAACTGCGAATATTGAGCTCATGTGTGAAGTCTGTATTGTTGTACGGAGGTGAAACTGATTGGTCTCCAACACTACCACAAAGAGGTTCAAATCTTTCGTCAACAAATGCCTCTGCATCATCCGCCCATCTGTAGAATATTCTGACCGAACACCATCAACAATGACGCGCTGTGGAGATCAACGAATGAGGAGCCCATCCTATGGTAAATAAAATGAAGAAAGTGCCGATGCATAAGTTACACGCTAAGAAAAACACCAGATAGCATCACGAGGATGATACTGGACTGGATCTCGTAAGGGAGCAGAGGTCGCGGTCGACCAAAGATCACTTGGCGGAGATCGATCGAGCAGATGGCGACATCACATGGGACAGCCCAGAACCGTGTACGATGGAAGAGTCTTGTCGAGGCTCTATACTCCCGAGCGGAGTGGACGAGGATATAAAAGAAATATTTTAAAGGAGTATAGTATCTTAGGAATACTATATGTTTGGGACCAATTGAAGAATCAAAGTCAATTCAATTTGCGACCTAACGATTTCTCAACTGGAGAATCAGACTAATGTAATGGCTTTAATAAGCCTTCTATTAAAGCCATTACATTACCGTATTCAATTTAGTAGCATGATCTCTTTTCATTTGAACAACTATTTCAGAAAATTTCAACAAACCCATTTTCTGTAGTTTTGAACTAGACGAAACAAAACTAGTTAGTTTGCCCTGTAATAGTAGTGGATTGGAATGTTTCGCTAGCCTCAATTTCTCTGCTTGTTCCATGTGCTCAGTGTATGTATGTGAGTAAAAGAAAATTCCAAAAATATTTTGTACTATGTACCCCTGCATTCACATTTAATAGAAAATTTACATATTTTTAGTAGCTGTGCGATTTAGAATGGTTTTCTTTTAATAGCACTAAGGGCAAAGCCCCACAGAGCTTGGCGAAGTGTAATGTTTAGTAGGTGACTGAGTAGTGGACTTGCCCTGCTTGACACTTGTGCGCAGATGGGTGTGTTGCAACTGAAAAACTTTGGGGAATTTGGCTTCTATTTCTGCTATTTCGTTCACTGTCATAATAAATTACACAACAAACTATTTGGAGTACTGCATGCTTTCTTTGTTTTTGTGTTTTTTGTAAGCACACAAATGTGCGCAATTCTTTAGTATGTTTACTTTATATTTCCATAAAATAGAAAGAAGTCTGCCATGCGCTCCTTTATTGATTGACCCATTTACGGTTCCCACAACGTTTGCGTTTTCATGTTTTCCCTTTGAAATTTGAGTTTGTTGACACGCACAGCACGAATCACAACTCCTTTCGCACTTCTAGTATTTAAGGACAGAATATGTGCATATACACACATACATGTATACTCCCATACATACTTATATGCCCACATACATACATGGGCGGGGTTATTGCTGCATGGGGAGTTTCGATATATATGCGAAAACACACATAGATATTTTATTATTGATTAACAATTAGCTGTGATTTGAAATAGCGCATAAAAAATTGTCTTGCAGATTAAACGTTATTTCATTAGCTGTATCTACTATATATGTATATTTATTGCGTGTCTTGGTTTTGTATATGCGAATTTATTGGCCAACGTAACGAAATACTCGTAATAAAGTTAATACTAGTATCAATGCGGCATATTCGCACGTGATTTGTTCAAATAATTTAGGGTGAAAAAACTTTAGGAAATAGAAAAAAACTGCACATTTTGTGATAAATATTTTTCATTAATACATATTCAGCATACGACAAGACGATTAATTAAATCCAACTTTCAAACTTGTCAGAATACTCCCATTAGGACAGCCACGGGCTGCCTCCTAATGTCTTCCCTGCGACATTCCCACAGCGATTCTAGACCATAAAGCTTATAGACAGACATTAAACGACATTCATCCTTAGACTCACACCACCCTCCTCAACTCCCACCCATTACAGATGAAGAGCTTCAGTTACTTCATGAGACCCGGGTTACTTTGGAAGAATTACGTTCGGGATATTGTAACAGTTAACCCGCACGATATTAACCGTCTATTCACATGCCCCCTTAAACATTCTCACCTAACACGCTTGGACGCAATCCTTCGAAACAGTTTGTTTCCTTAGTCTAATCTTAGTATTGGCAGGCCTTTATGAACTGCAACAACAACGATTAATATACCTATCGCTCGTTTGCTGGAAGAACGTCATACCCAAAAATTTTTTAGACAACTATTCTAACGACAGTCAGTTCGACGTTACCCTAACGACACGGATTTTTATCCAGCCATGAACTTGTCATCTCAACTCCATTCTCCGAATTCCTGCTAAAACAATAACATAAACCAGTTCTTTTTTTATGTTCTGAGATCTCAGGGGCTTTTTACTTTTACGTAGGGCCGGCTCTTCCGTGCTAGTTGGGCTTTGTTTGCCCTTTAAAATCAATATGCAATTATTCAGTACAATTTAAATGTAATTTAAACTTCAGTTAAACGCCCAATCAGGCTGAATTAAACTGAGTTGAACTAACTGCTGTTGGCTGTCTCGTGGGCATTGGTTGCAAAAAATTCAATTGAACGCATTCAGCATTCGGTCTGTTTTTTTGCGTTCTAGTTTAAATTTACTTTCTTTTACTAATTCTAACAAAAGCTCACTTAACTTGTTAATGAGTTATTGCTTCCTAGCATATTTTTATGAATCTCGTTTTACTTTGTGTTCACATTTTTCAAGTAATTGCGTGGAATGTTGAAATAAAAAAATAAAAAAGAACCAGCCTTTCTGTGTAATGAAAAAAAAAAACAGAGCAACTCTAAGAAACAGCCCAAGCCAAAGCGGTCTTTAGGTCTCACTAAAAAACAGCTTTGCACTTTAATTTTAGTTTCAATTTAAAGTACGAATAAGTAAACGTAATTTAACTGGAGTTTAAAATAGCACTGGAAATACCAGCCTTTAGGAAACATAGTAAATTGAAAAAACGGGTTCAATTTTGCTCGAATTTTTTATTTTTTGAGTTATGACTTTTTTCAATCAAATGGGCTATAAGAAAGATTGCTTAGGATGGAATGAATGACGCTTTTCCTTGATTGCTAAATACAGTTTCGGTAATAGAATAGTCTCATGGCACCAAATATCTTTTGCGTCGACTGCCATTTGTGTGGCAAAAATCTTGAAATTTTGAGCTTACGAACACCGAAAAGCTTGGCCAAAAGTTACTTGAGAAGTGCCGCACTTCCATGATTTTCTGTTTACATCTTCATGTTTATGTAAATTTTTTCGCTAAATTGTTAATTTATATAGTCTTTTCCTTATGAGTCCGGTTTTTTGGATTTAGTCAGAACTTACAGGAAGCCGTTCTTTTGCTCAAAATACATGCGAATGGAAACACTTTTCAGAGATAAACTGAGCAACTCTTCCTAGTCAGAAGTTACAGGATTTAGTCCGAAGTTTTTCCTTTGAAAAGTTTATAAAAAGTGTGAAACGATCAGCTGGGTTGCATTTATCAACAAAAAATAGAATGCGGCGAAACCAAATAAATTTATTCATATATTTGTGAAAACAATTAAAGTCGACTACTTTGTAAATATTTGAAAATGCAAGTAAATATCCTCTATTGAATATATTTTAATAGTTGTGAGATCAATTCCGGGTCATTATAGTGCCAATGAAGACACAGAAAGTGTGAGTATTTTACACTCAAGTGCCTTTTGCGTTCTTGTATTAATTTGTAGTTGTTCTTCCGTTAGTCAATCTTGAGACAGTAATATTCTTGTTTGAGAGTTCCACAGGTCTTAGACCTAAGTGTAAAGGAAAAGACTAATAACATCCTGATGTATAATTAATAGACTGGACACATCCAAGAGTGTAAGTTGTGTGTGTGGTTTTAGGTTTTAATGTGAAAAAAATTAAAATATGTATTCATATTTTTCAGCGCTGAAGATGGATTCTAATTGAGGTCGAATTATTGACAAATAAATAATACCTATTTAAATTGTTGTTTTATAGTTAAATCGGGCTCGGTCTCACAAAATGAAAGTGTGCATACTATACGATTTTCTATCATTATTCGATATTTTCTGGAAATAATTCATTTTGCAGGCACCCGGGTATTTTATCGTTACCAAGCGTTTCTCTACGCGATTGAAATCGCTTGTACTATTTGTGTTATATATAAAAAAATCTCTATAACCAATTTGGCACAGAGGAACAGAATTAATGTGCAATAAGATATGTTTATTTGCTTATCTTTCTGCAATCCAAAATTGAGGTTTAATTACTCATTTCACTTTAGTAATTTGTACTTATTAAAAAAATAATGAAAGGCATCACAAAACAAAACTAAATTTGCATACTTGACAAAAAATTGTCCGCATTGTGAAGTATTTGGGGCATTTCGCTTACTGCCCGAGCACAGTGCAAAATATACTCAGCAAAATGACTAAATTTATTTCACAGAATGGCAATGCCGTATTAATATATGTCGATAATTTCGAAATGCCGATAATTTCGATAAAATCAGAAAAATAATCTCTGTTGAGCGGCATATTAGTAGTCGTAGCATCGCCCAGCGGCTAAAGATAGACCATAAAACAGTTTTAAACTAATTGCGCAAGTTTTTATGCAAAAAAAATGGATTCCTTTTTTCCTAAACTAATATTTATTCCTTATTTTTTAGTTATTTTAACCATTCAGTTTTATTTCGGTTCAAATATTTAAACATAGTTGAATTTCAGTATTCATTTCGGTTGGCCAAAAGTCGGTTTTTAGTTGGGCACTATGCGCCGGAATTTCGTGAGTGATGACTAAGATCTGTACCTTGCACGGTTTCCACCTTTGTTTTAAAAATAGTGAGTCTCCCACAATTGTTTTTTTTTTCTGCAAACGATGATTATTTTTAGCACAGGCATCTATTAACTTTAATTACATATGCGTCTACAAATATAATACCATTTCCGGACATGTAAGTACATATGTTTCGCTGGATAAAAGGTTCTGTACAACGAAAAGTAATTTACTGATTACATTTTTTTAACTGTCGCATTCAGTTTATTTTCCGATGCATCTTTTGCACGCCACTACGTGACTACTGTTTGGAAATTGCGTGTCTATGTTGACATCACTGGCGCTGGCGAGAACTACATGTCAGTAAGGGGTGTGTTGATGACCTCGCCAAAAATGACATAATTTTTGCCAAATTGTCTCATTTGAAAGTTCCACAAATTGTGGCTCCCCATAATAATAACAAAGGTGTTGTTTTAAAATATGAACCATTTAGAGATATGTGCATATAACGACATCAAAAAGTAGTGGCCCTGATGCAATTAAGTCTGATGTGTCCAAAATACTTTAATTTAAAAAGTTCAAAAAGAGAGGAGACTATTATTTTCAATGATTTGGTTTAATACCTTAGGGTGGTTTCATCATGCAGTGCTTATGAACCGCCAAAAATGGAGGCAGATTTGTCCTACTCTACGCAAAGAGGAAAAATGCATTGTGCGAAAAGAAAACTGTATACCTCTTGCGATTGCTGCTCTTGCTCTTGCTCAAGCCTGGTAGGCCAAGGGAACGTTGGAGACGAACAGTTGAGAGGGAAGCTAGAAACATCGGGAAGAGCTGGAGTGAATTAAAATATATTGCCCAGAATCGCTCAAGATGACGCGCAGGCGTGATGCCCTATGTCCCAAGAGGGATTGAGGATGGTTAGAAGATACATTAAACTGTACCATCTTACCAAAAAAAAAGTTCGCCACACACCCCTGAGTTTAAAGTAATTCTGCACGGCAGTTTCGAAAATTTTGTTTTGTTCGAATGTAGAGGTTGTCTTTCTACATTTTTCGTCATATCTTTAGCAATTATAGTCGGATCTTATAGAGTATGATTTTGTCTCGTGGGGGAGTTTTTGCTGTGATGGTAGCTTTAATGATGCATTAGGCATTTTCAACCCCCTCAACCGTAAAAAAGAAAAAAATTTCAGTTCCCACCCCAATGTACCACCTTAGTTTCCAATACCAGAATTGATTTAAAAAATATTTTTATTTATTTTATAATTTCTAAAAAACAAATATTTTTTATTAAGTTTTTTAACTTTTTTCTTTCTAGGTAATGATATAAAATGTAATATATTTATTTCTACATAAATTGACGTTTTATATTGCGACCGTTGCTAGAATGTAAATCGAAAATACAGTGAAATGAAAAGCACTTTATTATGAAACATAATTACATAAATATTTTTAACGCATTATGCTCGTATGATAAAATTGAGCTGATTATTTGGTACATTTTTAAACTTGAAGTATACCAAAAACCTTCAGGCATTGCAAATTGCATTTGAGATTAAACATTGAAGTATGTTTTGTTTTTTTTTTTGTGTGTGCAATTATCCGCAATAATATTTCATTTAAATATATGCATTTGTGTTAACTTCATTGAAACGGAAATGCTGATGTATGTATGTATAAGTGAGCACATATTATATATCCGCTATGCTCCCAATGAAAGTCGGATGCGACGCGTGACGAAATCCGAAAATGTTGGTTCGACTTAAATTGGTTTAGCTGGGCGCAAAGGTCGCGGTGCTAAATGTGCGGTAATTCCAGATGATTTCATACATTTGTGTCCGATGTTTTCAACAGCCAAAAACAAAATACAATTTTGAAAGTGAATGGCTCCCGTTAATTAGTCACACTGTGCTAATTTAATTAAATTAAATTGTCGCCATTTATTACGTGTATGTATGCGCGTCTGTAAATGACAGCATGTAAAAGTTTCTCAGACCATTCACAATCAGAATTGCAAGGACTAAACTCACGCTCCGCCACCTTTCTCCTCCATATTGTGCTTTGTGCATTTATCATCATGACCATTTGACACACCCCAGCTGAGGGTTATTAGTGAAAATGATATGCAAATATTTTATTGCTGACCTAAAAACAAGAAAACTTATGTGATGCACGGGGCAAAGGATTTTATATAAACTTTTATTACTTTATTTATTTACTTAAGTTTGTATGTACACATTTTCATATGTAAACCAATACCCATTTACATCTACATGTACATACATATACTTGTATGAAGTGCAGCAGTGAAATAATTACAAATTGAATTTGTCACCTAAATATAATATAATTCAATTTCATTAATAGAAGAAACTGTTATAAAATATGAAATAAAAATATCATTGACTCTGAGTAAGGCTAGCTGCGGGTCGAGTCAGCGAGCTCTATTAACCTCGCCAATACAATGGAATTCACATCATAGAGTTCAATTGAATGCGTAAGCTCCATCTACATGTAACCTCCAGTCAATAAATCTTTTGTGATGTAATTATATTCTTCATTATTCTCAATTTTCTCTTTGTTAATTTCCTATGCGACACTTTAACAGAATTTTTTAAAATCGTATGCCACTATAGTCACTATGTATTGTACCACATAGTCGTGTGTGTGTGAATAAACATCCAGCAATAAAAATTGGGACCGTACCATGTAGAAACTAGTTCCACATTAGTAAACTAATTCTCTTTAAAGTAATTGAAATGAAAGCAATCGAAACCGAATATAAACTAATAAAAAATTGAGTCGATTTTTCACAGAAGATGCCAGGAGTCTCAAGGGCCCCATTCCAGATTAAAAGCTGTTTCTCTAGTCGTAATGAAAACTTGTTGAAAATATGTAAAAAAATGTAGGGTGATCAGATAAGAACGATAGGAAAATTAATTAAAAAAACGTGAGAGATCTGAAATTGGTTATGGCTTTATTTTGAAGCTACATTCATGCCGCTTTGGCTTTGCTGGCAGTGCTTCAAATAGGCGGTCTAATTTTTGATGGCTTTGTCGAATGTGTGTGGCATTATTCCGGCAATAGCGTTTCTAGTGTTGGCCTCGAGTTTATCCAAAGTGGTGGAGGTGGTGACTTTACATTCGCGGTTGTCCACTATGAAACATACTCAGGCTCATAGCCCATTGTGATGCTGCATGCGGTACTTGTTCTGTTCTCCCTTAAAACCAAAGTGAACTGATCAACAACTTTTGAAGATCCCTGATTTCCTTAGTGCAAAATCGTCTATTCCGTTTCTTCATTTAGCCAGCAAATCAAGGGTCTGCGCGTCTGGCCTCTAGATTATTGATTATTATATGATTATTTTAGCTTAGTAGGGAGGTTGTGAGTTTAGTATTGAGAGCGATTCTGTAGGTGGGTTCGATACGCCATCTTTCGTTTACTATTCTCATAAATTTCTTAAAAGTAATAAGATTGCTATGGCTTAAGGGCCAAGGTATGTCTGTGTCTCAGCGCTCGATAGGAAGTTTGGTGTCGAGTCTCGCCGGTTCATTGGCCTTACAATTCCACTCACTGGCACATTTGGATAAAACGACTCAGCTATCTCTTTAAGAGATGTGTAGAATTTCATAATTACCTTGTAGTCTGTTGACTGCTTTGTGAGGGATTTTATCGTCGCCTGGCTGTGAGTGAAAACGTAGATATCATCTCCAGTATCGCAGCGCATTGTACCAGTGTCACGGCCTTAATTATTGAAGGACTTGACGTAGCTCCAAAGAAAATAATCGAGGTGTGTCAAGGCTCATAATCGCGGAGGCCAATTGATGAACCCTCGCCTTCAGAAGACTCAGACGTTAAACGACTACAACTTTGAGCGCTGAGTCGCTTGTTTAAAATGTAGCGCTATCTTGTTGGAAGCACCACTCGAATGCATCGCTTTTCGAGCTTTGGTTACAGAAAGCCGGTTAACATCACCAAATGGGGAGAACCATTGATGAGAACGTTGTTTTTTTCTGTTGAAATACATAATTTACGTAACTTAACACAATATTTTGCTTAACCTGTTATATTAAAAGCTGAGGTAGTGGCCACTTAAAACTCAACTTAAAAAATCTGCAGATTTTAGATTTTTAAATTTCGGCCTTAGGTAAATTGAGAGCGGTGAAAAGATCGGATTTGCCATGCATTCGATCGTAGAAGGCGAAATGTTATTCAGTTAAATCTCCATAAACTAAAAATTATTTAATTTTTTAACTTAAATTTTATGTATTTTATATTGAAATGTAATATTATGCCGTTACACTACCCCCCACTAGTACGTGTCCCGTACACATTGTGTTCAGTTGCGTTAGGTTAAGTCTAAATTAACTGAGCTTTTGGTCCGGGAAAAGTGCGATTCTCTACAGGTTTTGTACATAAATATGTACACATGTATGTGTGCATGTAAATAAATAATATTTTCACTTTGCATCCGAACACTTACATACTGTAGCGTACGTCTTCCCTTTACTCGTCCCCTTTGCTTATCTCCCTTTCCTCATAACTGGGTTGGTTTGCTTGCCGCCAGTGTAGGCACTTAGATGTTCGCCCGCATGAGTATTATTAACGCGCTCAAGTGTGAAAATATCACATAGAATACGCAACAAATAAAATTATAGAGAATTCTTCATAGTTTTCACCTCGACCTCTTTCAAATTCTCAATATTTCTTTGGCCTTTTTGCTCATCGTTTGAACGTCAGCCAGTCAGTCCACCGCCGGACGTAAATAACTTGGAGGAGTGCCGAAGACGTGCTAACAAATACATCTGCACATATTTTCATAGTTTTGAATGAGTACGGGTATGCATGTAAGTAAACGCCACTTGCCTTTACATACAGACGGGCATACAGGCTGGCTGGACGTTCCTCAATTATAAGCTTTTCTTCGGAGTTTCTACGTGTACAGTGCGTAGGTTAAAGCTAAACGTGCAAACATTTTGTGAGAAGTGAACCATACGCATTAGGGTGCATACAGTCTGTGTCAGAAAAAAGGAACCACGATTATTCATGAAGTATAAAATATATATATTTAAATTTTTTTTGCATGAAAGTATGTATGTAAAAAACTACGAGTCGCAATTACTCAATAACCGCGTAGTCTTCATCGTTGTGGAGTATAGCCTGGCATTTTTTTCATGCTTTGAACCAGCTTTTCTGGTAGCTCGTCGACAAGCAGGACTAGATTTTGGTGCCTTCCGGCAAGAAGCGTTTTCATAGTTCCCCCACACATTTTCAATGGGGTTGGCGTCTGGGGACTGGGAAGGCCACGTCAATACTGTGACGCCATTTTCTTGTTTTGTTGTTACTCAATGTGCTTTTCTGAGAGCAGTGGTTTTGATGATTTCGGACGGTCGGATATGTTCGCCTCCTTCAGTCGACGTTCGATGATGTTGATACTCACATCTATTCCCTATTTAGCAAGAACTGATCGTGCTTGGTGTAGTCACAAAGAAGGGCCCCACTTAAAACGTTGGACGATCACTTTATCGTGCTGTTTTGTCGTCACTTGCTTCAAGCCGCGCTCGGGAAAGTCATCAACATTTTTGTACACCTTATACCGCTGATTCCACATCACAACAAACTTTTTTGATTTTTTAATGACTTTTGCAGCTTGTGACTCCAGTTTCATTTGTACCCACAGTTTCATTTGGAAGGAAATTTGATGACAGATTTCCATTGCGTGAGCAATGGAGCAATCCAGAATGCATGCAGGGAGGTTTGACGGATATTTTCTTTACCGATAGGTCCAAGAATGAAATAGGGTCTGGAGCCGGATGGTGCTTAAACGATAGTAATAAGTATCACTATGCTATGGGGGGAATGGCAACTGTTTTCCAAACAGAAGTTTTTGCCATCCTAAAAGTAGCCGAATGGATAATCGAGAGAAGATGGAGCGGGAAACAGATTGGAGTTTTCAGTGATAGTCAGGCTGCATTGAAGGCCCTGGAGAACACGAAGCAAACCTCAAAGATTGTTCAAGAATGTAAGCAGAAGTTTAATTCTGTCGCAAGACAAAACAGGCTTGTACTTATATGGGTTCCGGGACACTCCGGTGTTTAAGGAAACGAAATTGCCGACGAATTGGCCAACCGTGGATCAGCGGTGCCCCCACAGGGGCCAGAGCCAATAATCGGAATCAGTCCCGCAGGAATCAAGAATTGGATCAGCGATTATGTAGGCAATCTACATAAAGAGCGATGGTCCGGTCTGGAACGCTGCAGAACTGCAAAGTGTTTTGTTACAAGTCTGAACAGAAAACTGTCAAACTTTCTACTAAAACTTAGAAGGAAAGATATTCGGTTGATGGTCGGCATCATTATAGGACCCATGGGGTCAGCATATGACCACCATTAGAATCATCGAGAAACCGGTATGCCTGTCATGCTTGGAGGAGGCTAACAGCACTGAGCACTTTCTCTGTGAGTGTCCTGCCTTTGCTAGAGCAAGCCTATGAGTATTGGGTTCCGATGCCATGAGAATGAGTCTCTAAAACTGGAGGATATTTAGAGATTTGCCAAAGAATCTGGAAAATTTTCACAGGACTAACTATCTCTATCTCTGTCTCTATTCTTTCCTATCTCTTTCTCTGATACTTTTCTCCTTCCCTCCTTGGCTATATACCCCCCTTTCCAGAGCTATAAATACAATGAGCTCTTTAGCCTGAGTGTTTTAGGAGCCACCAAATCTCCTGGTGCTCCTTGGCTCTACCTTTTCAAATTTCAATTTCGACTCCAGCTCACGTAAATCTTAATATTTTTGCAAAACATTCTGGCGGTAGGCTTCAAATATCAATATAATAAATTTTATGTATCTGTTGAGGCACCCTAATGCACATATACATATGCATATGTAGTTGAGTCAAAGGGCGGGCGTTGGCTGTCTTCATTGAAAACAATTACAAGCTGAAATTGCAACATTGCAATATTTCGGAAGCTACTTTGTTCAGCAAATATTTGTAGGCTTGCATATGTATGTACGTCGTTTTGGAATTTCTGTTTCCAATGTTATTTACTAAACTAAGGAATCTACTCCATGGCACTTCTATCGACCATTACTTAATATTATATTTCGGCATAGCAATAATATACAATTTTAAATTCGACCTCCTCATGTAAGGTGATCTGCTTTGTCAATTGGGCACATACTTACACATATCTATACGAGGTTTGGCTATAAAATAACGAGACTGATGCTGATATACTCGTAGAAAAAGTACGCCAACCGCCAGCAAACCCCAACTGCTTATTCTGAAATCGCTCCCGAATTCAATGCTGTTGTAAAGAAATGTTCGTTAGCGTTGGGCTGCTTTTGTTTTCACCTGAAATATTTTAGTGTAACAATAGAGCATTTTGATCTTCTTGCGAGCGATTTTTTTCAATTTTCTAAGATGAAATCTGCAGTAACGGGATTTGAGTCTGTTGAGCCGCTGCAACTAAGAAAAAAGAAATCCAGCACTGCTTCGCAGAATGAAAATTCGCTTGAAGCACTGTTAGGATTTATTGAGAGTACGAGAGTAAGTATTATATGTAAATACAAAATAAAATGCTCTACAGTGTTAGCCTGTTTATTTAATTGTCATACCTCGTATACTGTACGTGTAACATATGTATAGAATATTTGAAATGGAGAATATTTCGGTACTACTGAAAACAATTTCAATACCATTGAAATATTTTCATTGTTTGGATCCGATTTTTTATTTTCTCATACAATACAATTTTTCGATGCACAATCACTAGACTCTGGCTTTGTTTTTGATGATGATGTCAGCGTTGGAAAAATATATAATGCATAAATACATAGATATGTACACACAAACCTATACGCATACACAAAGGTCTCCTTCAGCAAAATCAATTCAGTATTTGCTGCACTTCGTTATGTAGCTGGTAGATTTTTTGCTCGGTTCGTTGCACTTGTTGAGTGAATAGAATATATTATTTTTGTTTACGTAAAATTTGTATGCAAGTGGGCATTGTTGTGCCCCTAGAAAAATGTGGTTGCCTCCCACCATATATAATTTTATTATATTATATAAAGGGTGAGGTCCTGATTTCTTTCAAAAAAGTTATACAAGAACGTTTAATAGTTTTTAATAATTTTTTTTGCTAGACAAAGAGAGTGGTCGACTAAATATCGAGCCACAAAAAATGTAACCGCGGAGGTTAACTGGCAATACCAAAATTTCTGATTACACGACAACAAAGGCCCACATCATTTGGCGACTTTCAGAATCAAAAACTGTACGAAAATTCTTCAGAGGGCCTTAATACTGAGTCAAAGGCACGTGAATTAAAGAAACTAAGCAGCGGTTTAAGAATGAAATTTAAATTAAGCTTAGTAGAGGGATGAAGGTAAAGGTGAATATGTGGAGGAAGAAAAGGATAAAGTCAAGGATGGCGGTAATGTAAGGACAAAATCTAAGAAGAAGATGAAAATGTACACACACCTAATTTTCTTTTACCATGCACGAATTGTTTTGACTTTCAATATTTTATGCATTTTTCTTGAATCTAATAAAGTTAATAGAGTGAGAGTTTTCGACGCACGTACGAAGCGTTTAAATTAGTTCCAGGAGAAGTATCTGAGACTCGGTAGATTTTGCTCTCGCCGTTTAATAATTTATTTCTTATAATATATTTAATGAATTAGAATGTGTAGGCGCGAAATAAATTCATAAGTGAACTCTAAAAAGAATTTTTTAATATTGTTTTCCCCTAATTCTATTTTTACATGAATGTTTTGTGAACGTATCTATCTTTTTTTGTGTCTTTAGTCAAGCTTCCTCTCCAATTTGTGGCGTGCTTTTTGATTTTGTTCCATAAATGGAAGTACCCAAATTTCTAAGCCGTTCCCGAACGCAGATGAGTTTTTTATGAGAAACTTTTCCTTTGCACAAATATAATACTCGCGAGGTTCGCCTTTGCCTGCTGAGGGTAGACCGTTTTGAAAAAAAAACTATTTTTATCATTTGGCATTTCATGCCCGAGGTTTCGAGCCTGTGGTAGTCACGCACCATGGCATTCAGCTACCGCGGCCGTGAAAATGTGAATATGTATATTAGATAAGGAAAATAATAATGATAACAGTGAAGATATAGATAAAGATAAAGCAAACAAAATAAAGCTAAAGATAAATAATAGAATAGAAGCAGAAACAAATATGGAGATAGAGAGAGGGGTGAAAGGAAGATATAGAGTCAAAGATAGAGACAGAACTGTTTGAATTTCAAACACTAGGCGAATACTACAATAGTTTTTTTAAATGCCATAACAGTATCTCAAAACAACTCATTCCCTTTTAAATCCCCTTTCATTTGTAATTTTATTGTTTATTTTCTCTGAGATATCCTCTGTTGAATTTACAGTGTTTACTTAGTAGCTACTTTGTAGGTTCTCCTTTATACGAATCTGTAAATTGAACAGACGATATCTCAAACTAATTGAAGATTTTTCTTACATATTGAGATTTACCTAGAAGGTTACAAGCTGTACTCTGAGATATTGCTACGTCCTTTATAAATATAATTAAACCAAAAATAGTAATTTTTCCACTTTTAAGCCAGAATATCTGGAGCTGGATCATTCTCAAAAATCTATTCGCAAAAATGTTATTTGACTGTGTACTGAGAGTTTCGGTTGGCCTGAGTTACCGAAAATTGTGCTAAAAGATCAATTGTTGGACGAATTATCGCCATTTTGCTAAAACTGGAGCTCATGTATGTAAAATTCTTCAAAGCGATGTCAAAAAAATTGGTTAGCAGGTTTCTGTGGTCTTCTCGTTTAGCGCAACAAATCTTCATTCTTGAAGCAAAATGGGCTAATAATACCACTGATCCAAACACTCTACCAAATATTCTCATGTTGAGCATGCATTTTCTTCTCTACGACTACGTGTGAGATTTTCTGTCTGTTAATGTCTGAAAAAATGTTAGTTTGAGCATATTCCGGCTGCCCCAAAACCCATGCAGAGAAGGCTTTTGTGATCTGAGTCAATTGCAACTTATATGTGGATAATAAGCGCAGGCCTTTAAGCAGAATTCTCCAGTGGTAAGACCGACTAAAGTTAAGTTGTTGGTAGCTGATTTTCTCGGGATCGTGCGCATAATATCGGCACCAGCAGCCCGGTTGAATTGAGATATTGAGGATAAACTTACGTTTACAGCCCGTGGGTTAAGCATGATCTCGGCTGATATTCCAATTTGGAAGTAAGTTTTCAATATTTTGTGTCACGTAGATGTAATACTGAGTTTTTGACAGCGAGATATGTGGCTGTTAGTATCAGGATAATATAAAATTTAAAACGAAACCAGTCGATGATCCACCTTTTATATTTTTTTTAATAATTTTATAGTTTTATTTGTGTAAGATTATTGGCACATATTACTGGGGCTATGTAGATAATATGTACGTAAATATATATGTATGTGTGTATGAATGTATGTTTAACTCCTCAGCATTCCGATGTCGCTGAATCATTATTATTTTACAATAAATATATTTGTCATATGCATAAAGTAAGCTTATCTATATATAAATATACATACATATATACGTATGTAGCTACAATGCTAGGGAAGACGTCAATAGAATCAGTCAGTGCCGGCTGTGGTTAAACAAACCGCAGCTTGTAACTTGAGCGTGAATTTTCAAAGCATTGACGTTCGATAAGTAGTAAAATACGAAACATTTAATTTTCACACACACATACACACATGCACTTAGGTATTTGCGAAAGAATATTAAATCATTGTAATTCTATTATATTTCTTCCTTCATTTATGTTGACCTCAATTTGAGGGTATTTAAAATGAGACCATATACACGTAACATTAGCATATGAAAGTGAATATTGTAAGTATGTAAAAAAAAAGGCAATACAAATTATTTCACATATCTGTCGGATGAAATAACACACACTACAAAACTACAACAAGGAATTCTTTATTTTCTCGGATTAGTACACTAGACTTAAGCTTATAAGCGATGTATACATACAAGGTCTGGCACACAAGTTTTCGGACTATTACCAAATGGATAATGTTTTCGAACTCGGTGTTATGAAGCGTTTACTATCGCGAATTCGTCTTGTGCCACGCGAATATTATGAAAATGGAAGTTGACGCTTCTTGCGCGATAATGCACCAGCTCTTTGTTCAACTTTATTAACGGACGTTTTGAGGCAGAATGACATTCTGTCTAACAACCACTTCTCGTATTCGCCTGATTTAGCTTCTGTATAGAAAATTACAACTGACTATGAAAGGAAAGCTTTTTGCAGATATTCTTCCCACGATAGTCGGGTCTACTTTACTGGGACGACCCCGATTAATATCCGGCCGAGGACTGGCAACAGCACCTTTGCCAAAACATTTATTGGGAATGTTTATGCTTTTACTAATACAACAACAACAAAAACAGCAACAGCAGATGATGAAGACATTCAACGGTCGACGGCCGCCATCTAGCAGACAATTTTTAGAAACGAGTTCTTTATTTTATTTTTTATTGTTATTGGCTATGTTATAAAAGAAAATTTTGCAAGGTAACTATGGCTACTAGGCTTTAAGATTGCTTACTGCTACGTATATCAATATAAGACTTTGGACTATATCTGGTGATTTGAAATGCTTCTCGACCGTGCAAGCACTGGTTGGAATACAAAGGAAACTATTTTGCATAAAATAAATCAACTGTGTCAGAATATTCTTTGAATTTCTTAATTTTGTACTAATTCGGAAACTTTTGCAGCATACCTTGTATAAGGTCGTACGCATTCCTTTAAGGGTTGTATGTATGCACTATGTGCAGTAGGGTGCATCACTCTCCTTAAAAAAATAAATCGTACTGATCATTATTTTGATTCCGTTGATACATTTTTTTCTGTCGCATGAGGTGATTTCTTGGAAGTAAATATTTTTAAACCTAATAAACAATGACCTTACACCTTATCATGAGCGACCGCTGTTCCATTTCGACCATGTCTGTTTGCTTAGTGTTTGCATGTAGTGGGGGTTTGCGAAATTGTATTTACCATGTTGATGGTTTCCTTATATATTAGTAATTTATAAGTGGCTATAGGCATTGGATATCAGGAGTCGTACCAGTTTCCTGCTATATTCCTGTGGCCTGGCACTCAAATAAGGTGTACTTTGAAGGATTGAGATACGTCTTAAAACATTCTATCACTGTTTTTGACAAGTGTGTTTTGGATTATAGCGCTTTTATAGTTTCTCGACTATCTGAGTAAATGAAGACTTCATTTGTGGATAATACTAGCTGTAAGTTCCTCTTTTCTAGCAGTGACTTTTGCTTGAAATACACTGCAATGATCAGGTAGGCGAAATAATTGGTTGACCCCAAGTTTATCAGAGTAAACCCCTCCACCTACTTTGTTATCTAGTTTTGAGATATCTGTTTAGATGCTTATATCATTTTCGTTAACAGTAAGTCCGCTATCGCATTCCTCTTTCGAAGGAAACGCCGGAAGATTTATTTAAGTTAATATTCTTGGTCTTACAGAAACCCGTTGTACCAGGAATGCAGGATAATTTTTCTAAAATTGACGAGTGTCCTCTACGGTTTATTCTGTGTAGATCGATTTTTCTTAATCTGAGAACTGACTTGCCACTAAATGACAATGCCGTAGCACCTAGTGTCGGAGGAGTTATTTCTGGAATTCCATGTTTCCTATGTTAAATAAGATGAGTTCAGTTTTGTTAGCGGTTGACGCTTAGATCAATTGCTTTTGACCAGATTTTAACCATGTTTAGTAAATCTTGCATGATTTCACAAAGTGTATTGGGGAAACTTCCCTGCTACTACAATCGCAACATCATCCGTATAGGCTATGATGTGCTGCCCTCCCTCCTGTAGGCTCTTTAGCAAGAAGTTTATTGCCAGCACCCAGAGGAGAGGAGATAGCATTCCGTCTGCACCCTGTGATTTCAATAGTTTAAAAGTGTTTACTGCTCGGGTTATCCTAGTTTCAGTGATTATATTTTCAATGATTACACAGGCCTGCGAAATTTAACTTTTTTCAGTTTCTAGAATGGCTGTACTTGTTTCTTGTAGTTTTTTATGCGCTGAAAACGAATCTGACCTTCAAAATGCTCCATCACGTCAGGATTTTTGGTAAATGAAGCCTAAAAGGTCAAAAAATGGCCATTTTAGCCATTTTTGATAATTTTTTTTGGGATAGAAATTTTTTTTTTTCAATTTTCGACGAAAAGGTCGCATAGTACAACTCTTTAGCTTTAAAACCCATTTTTTTAAATTATTGTACGATTTTAAAAAAAAAAGTTATGACATTTTGAAATTAACAGTTTCAGTTACGCCAATAGACGTTATACCCAACGTAAAAAATTTTCTATCCCAAAAAAAATTATCAAAAATGGCTAAAATGGCCATTTTTTGACCTTTTAGGCTTCATTTACCAAAAATCCTGACGTGATGGAGCATTTTGAAGGTCAGATTCGTTTTCAGCGCATAAAAAACTACAAGAAACAAGTACGCCATTCTAGAAACTCACCCTCGCAGGACTGTGTTTTTTTTTTCACTAATATGTTAAGCGATTCGTTGCTTGGAAAGTGTGTGTCCATTAGCAACTTTAATGTTTCTTCACTCACGATAGTCCAACGGTTTTTGTAGGTATCCGGAGTAATAATGATTTTTTGTTAGGACTTTACGCAGTCTAGATGCTTCTGTGGCCAAAATGCCACTCTAATCAGGAATAATTTGACTGCCTGCTTAAACGGCTATGGTTAAAGAGCGAAAGTGCTAAATAGCATACAACAACCTTGTCTAGTATCTTATTACCGCATGATTAAATATGTACTCCATATGAAATCTTAACTGAATGTTTGTGCAAAGCGTTGTAGTGCGGCGCTTTTAAAATGTATGTATGTAAGTATATGTTGTATTATGCGCGAACTAAGCCGCTGTGCGAGAGGAAATGCGATTATATTCGTATTTATTTCACCCAATATTAATTCCACCCACTATCTTGGCGCCGTTCTATTTCCTTTGAAAATAGTTTTATTATAGTTTTTTGCTTGCAGTTTATTTTGCTCTATGAATTGTGTCAAATTAGTATGCGCATACTTATCTATGTACTTGTAAGTGTGTAATACTTATGTATGGACTTGTAAGCGTATAATACATATGTATGTATGTACATATATTTTTTGCGTAGATTATGACGCATTTGTGTATACTACAATAATTTAATATTTTTACCGATAGTGGGAAACCTAAAAATATGAGAAGAGCAAATTCAAAAATTCAGACTGGTTGGTATTGACGAAAGTCAAGACCCGCAACCATCATATATAAGTACATATGTACCTATGTAGCGATTTCTAAGTTTATTTTTTGCTATCACAGATGTACAAGTACAAGTAATTTTAATGTGTGGCTCATTTTAACATTTATTTGGGTAAAATATCCAGTAAATTGCAAATTGCAATCTAAAAAATCCCTTTATGAAAATCGAATGAATTAAAATTTTAAAAATATGTTTGGAAATTCAACGAATTTAATTTTATTACAAAACGCATTGATCAATTTTACTTCTGAAACGCGTGAGCATTCGAAGTACTTTTATTAAATTATAGACGAATTCTTTAGTTAACGAACATTTTGTTTGTTTCTGCGCCAACCGTGGAACTAAATGATCGATGTCCATGAGTCGTCCAGACAGCGCTGTAATCTTGCGGTTGCGGTCGCGGTCACAGTGGCATTCGCGTTTGCTGAAAGAGACTAATATTTCAAATCTCACAGCTACAGAAAACTCATGGTCGGGCTGGCATACATATGTAAATAGATAAAACAAAATATTATACTTTTCTGAATTAAAAAAAAATCAAATCGTTGATATCAAAAGTATTTGAAAGTTTATTAAAATTTTCACGTAAACATCGAAAATAATCGTTAAGTTCAGAATTTATTTTGAAAAGTTTTAATTTGTGGATCTTACAGTGCTTTGTTGTTCTAGAACGAATATTACCGAATTTGGTGGCGGTTTTTCGTGAAGCGCGATTGATAGCGTAGGGAGCATTTGCCGTTCATAATTAAATCGATTTTGTTTTTGTTTGTTTGCAAAAAAAAAAAAAAATCATCTCGAATTTAAATTGTTTTATAAGTATAGAATGAAACATACACAAGGCGAAAAAGTAACACTTATTCAAATTTTCATTTTATACAAAAATAAAATTTTGGAAAAACTTAGGTAAACGGTAAATAACTTCTTAGGTATCACATAATGCCAATAGCGAGAGCTCTCTAAGATTGACATTTATAATTTTACTATACAGTAGGTTCTGTTTTTATGCGGTAGATACGTTCCGCAAGAAACAGCATAAACAAAGAATAGCATAAAAAAAGCTACTAGTTCTATACTAAAACTATAGATACGTTTCAAATGCTAAAACCGCACAAATCTGAAATAATGTAATAAAATCGCATAAAAAAGGGCACTAGTCCCATATTATAACTATAGATACGTTCCATAGACCGCATGAATCTGAAATAATTAAATAAAATCGCATAAACAAAATATTGTATGTTTGAAAATTATATCTTTATTTAAGAAACGTCAGAATCGAAAAATAAATTTAAGTCAGAAATAGAATCAGACAATACCCACATGTTGCGCGTTCGTTTAGGATTTGGCGTAAAATCACTTTCGTCACTTGAGGAAATGCACACGTCTGATCTAGATGGTTATGCAGGCGGTTCCATACTTGTAGCGTTAGCATTTCTGATGTAATCTGTGATGAGTTTTTGCTTAGCTGGTTTAGAATCTTGTTTATATGTACAATTCCCGATAGGTCGACATGCATTTTGTAATTTAAAAAAAAACCGCACTATTTCAAAACCGCATAAAAGAAAGCCGCATAAAAACAGAACCTACTGTATATGGTATATAACTTCCAACATTTCTTGCAGTGTAGCGAAGGTGAGTTAATAAATCTCAGGCGACTTTTTTATTTGTAAGGGGATAGATTATAGATATCCTAGTTACGAACTGATTCAAGTCTGTTCTTATGCAGTTGGTTCTGGGAATTCCCAACAACTGAATCGTACTTAAAAATTGATTTGACCAATGATGTAAAAATGGTTTTGGTAACATAAATAAAATAAATAAATAAATAACTGGCGCGTACACCTCTGTTAGGTTTTGTATTTTTTTTTTGAGAAACTTTTTCATGGCAGAAATACACTCGGAGGTTTGCCATTGCCTGCCGAGTGGTGACCGTTATTAGAAAAAACTCTTTCTTCACTTTGATGCTTCACGGATGTTCGAACCTATGTTCTCCGAATTCCGAATGGTAGTCACGAACCAATCCATTCGGCTACGGCGGCCTGTTTTAGATAATTAAAGGATAATTAAATTCTCTTGACCAGTGTTTTATAAACGTCAGTGTGCATTCTCGCAGTTAGGATCGTTCATCCCAATCAATACAGCTAGTGACTTATTCGAGCTGATAGTCCCGCATTTTATAGGTGTAGTCTTTACAAGCTTTTCTTGGAAAACAGAAAAACTTCATTTACTTCAAAGTGAGTGGCACTCCATTAGTTCACACCATTTCCACATTTATTAAAAAAAAATATATAGAAATAAAGAAATTCTTATTTTATAGACTTCAATACCCTTTTTACAATATTCAAAATATCAATAAAATCTGATGTAGGTGGGCTATATTCGTATTTTTTTAAAACTGTTCTGCAATCGCTTATCCACTTTTACTAATGTTTTACAAATCCCTTCAAGGGAGAGTTCAGAGATGCCTGGAAAGTAAGAACATTAATACAGTATTCAAAATTGGCAATATTGATTTTATTGCCAAAATAGGTTATTGCCAATATAGGCAATAAAATCAATACTGCCAATTATATGGTATATAAAAAAAATAAATAAATAAATAACTGGAGCGTACAATTGCCAAATTATCCACCGCTTAAAAATTATTTGAACTTGTAGTGTAAGATAAAATTTATTTTGCTGTTATTCGTTATATTTCTGCAGACCAACACGGTTTCATGAAAGGTAGATCCACTGTTTCAAGTCTTGCAGTGTTTTCTGAATATTGTACATCATCTTTAAAAAAAAAACTCAAGTTTACACTGTGTGCAGAGACTTTTCACAAACATTTGATAAGGTTAATCACAAGGTTTTTAACTTCCCAATAAAAGACTATAGAATTTCATTCCACTCTTTCAAAATGGATGATGCGTCATCTATTTTTTTTATTGCACTCTCTATTATACCCTAGGGAAGTATACTTGGTCTCTTACTTTTTATATTTTTTAATGACATTTCTAGTTGTTTTAATAACGCAAATCAAACGCAAGATCGCAAATACAGCGGACTGTATAAATCTTCAATCTGATTTAAATAACGTCGTTGCTTGGTGTGAAAGAATGAAGTTAGATTTAAATATAAGTAGGTGTTTTATGCTTCTTATTCTAAATCTTGTTCTCTTACACCCACCACCTACCTACCACATCGGTGGTTCTAGTTTATCCAATCGAAGGGGAATTATTGATCTTGGTGTGGTATTTGACTCGAAATTCTCTTTTCAAATACATTTAAATTACTCCATTTCAAAGTCTTTTTCCGTACTTGCTTTTATTCGACGTTTTAGTTCGGACTTTGTTGATCTATAAACTTTAGAGTTGTTATATATGTACGTCTCTGGTGCGTTCGAAGTTGAAATACGCCGTCTTTATTTGGAGACCATATTATGCTTGTCATATTGTGTATTAATAATAAGCTTGAACGTGTTCAGAAAACTTTTGAGCGTTAAGCTTTGCATTCTTTGAATTTCACTGATCCAATTCCATCTGATATAAGTCGGTGCTTGCTCATTAATCTAAAAACATTTTTCGATTCATAAGTGGGGCGGTTGGCTCCCCATTACTACTCGAGAAAATTAATTTTAATATTCCTCAGCGAAGCTTACGGAATCATTTTTTTCTGGTTGGGATGGTAAGAATTAATTACGCTTCCAATGCTCCAATTTCTAGAACTTTGAGAGAATTTAATTCGCTTTCAAATCAAATTGGAGTAGATTTTTCTTCAACAAAAAATTACTTTAAATTGGCACTAAATGAATTGTTGAGATAAATTCTTAGTATTTTCTAATAATCTTTCTCTGTAAATTATAAGAAATGTTAGCTTTTTCTTTCATTCATTAAAATGAAATTAGTACCTAAATTATAAGTTAAATTTATTCTTGATTAAATTATTTAGTATTAATGTGTTTGTCATAGTCTGTAGGAAATACTGTATTTTTGCGACTACTAATTTAATAAATTAATATTCGTACTATTTCGTATGCTAAGTTTTTTTTCGTAAATTTTTTATAAAATATAGTTCATAATAACAAAATCCACGTAAATTGAGGTATCCAAATGTGCACGAAAATTCAACAAATTTTGAAAAGAAATACAAATTTAAAATTTTTTAATCAGAAACTTAAAAACTTTTCTAAGAATGTAGTTTTATAGCCCATTCAATTTAGTATAATAAAGTGTAAGTTTAAACTCATTCAAAAATTGCGCTCGTTTTTGACAATTTTTCGTGGCTTCCTCGTACAACTATTTATTTATTTATTTCGTTTATTCAGTCTACAAATAATTCTTACAGACTATATTAGACAATTTTTAATTATTAGTTAAAGATTATAAACAATTGTTGCCTAAAATTATATAAACTTAGTCTAAAGTCGAGGCTAGGATAATTGTTGCAGAATCGAATGCATCTCACCATTGGTTCATTGAGGGCATAGTTAGTTCTATACCGTTGATCTACAAATAAACGAACCTGCCTTAAATCATGGTGCTTTGTTTGATATGTAATTAAACTCTGTAACTCACAGCAATTTATATTGAAATTTAAAAGATTTTACACGAAGAGGATCGAAAAGTAGATTCGTCTGTCCTCAAACTTTGCAGTCCAATCAATTTGCGTCTGCCTATGTAACTAGGGAGCCTTTAGGCCACCGCAGCTTACACAACGCATATTTGGTAAAGACTTTTTGGACTCTTTCAATCTTATTTATATGACATTGGTAGAATGGGTTCCATATTAGAGAACAATAATCTAGTCGGCTTCGAAATAAGGAGACGTAGAGTGCTTTCAAAGTCAAGGGATCTGAGAAGTCTTCCGTATTACAACATAAAAATCCAATCATAGAAAAAGCTTTAGAGATAAAATAATCAATATGTTTCGAGAACGTAAGTCCTGAATCGAAGATTATGCCCAAGTCTTTGATTTCCTCTTTCTTACTAAGTATAATATTGCTCAAAAAGTAATTATAGATGAACGGATTAGGTTTCTTCCTGTATGAAAGCACGCTGTATTTGTCGGTATTCAAGTGTAGGTGGTTCATGGTACACCAATCTTGAAGATGTTTAAGATCCTTTTCAAGATTGGAACAATCTTCTATACAGCTGATTTGTAAAAATAACTTAACATTATCTGCAAACATTAAGCATTTTACATATTGAAATGTTTTAGGTAAGTCGTTTATGAATATTAGGAAAAGAATTGGCCCACAGTGAGTCCCTTGGGGTATTCCAGACCAAGCATTAATTAATAATGTAGATTTAGACGATGCTATTTTTTGTTCCCCAATTAGAAGGAATGGCTGGCGGGAAAAAGATTTTATTCAAACGAGGAGGTGATTGCAGATGCGAGTGGCTATTTTTCAGACCTGGAAAAATCCTATTGTTCGAAAGGGATCAGCAAACTATAACAGCTTTGGGCGAAATGTATGAGTCTAAAAGAAAACTATGTCGAAAAGTGAGAAAGGTTTACCCTAAACAATCAAGTAGTTTTTATTTTTGCACGGATTTTTCAAACGACCTTCATACATACAAGATATATTACGGGTACCATAAAATTTCTCAAGACCCGATGCTTAAGCTTCTACTTACTCACCTCAGCTGGTTCGAGTTATTGTGTTTTTCTTTTATCAATTCTGTAACAATTAAAAGTATGCTTATTTTGTATTATTATTTATTATTATTAAAAAAAGTTTTAATCATTAAAAAGAAAAAAATTAAAAAAACTTATTTGTACGATTTGCTACTCGTTGCCAAATTCGCCAAATCTTATATAATATTAAACTAAAAAATTGTTAATTAAAGATTCAACGAAAAAGTGACGTATTTTATCCAAATTTCATTCCATTGGTGTACGTGTATTTGTAATGTTTGTTTCTTCGTTAAGTTACAAATAAAGAAAAAGAATTTAGAGAATGGTTGACTAAGAAATACAAAAGGCCCGAAAGAGGTGACCGCTAACCGCACTTGAGATTTTCTATGTTTGTATCCAGTTTTAGAAATTTCAGATGAAGCCATTTTTACAGTTTTACATGTTTATAGCATTTCAAGTTTCTGTTGTTTAATTTTGTTGTTTAATAAATGATATGGCTGCTGCTGTGCACTGTATCTAAATTTACCACTCAATGCTATTTTAGAGCGTAATCGTAATTTTTGTTTTTCGATTGGCTGGAACACACCCGTTTGCACGAATCTAAATTCGTTGATCTTCTATCATTTTGGCCTTGGTTCTCGCTTTGCTTGTTCGTTTTATTATTAACAAAAAAACTAAATTGTTGTGGTGGCGTCATCAATTCGCAAACATTCATTTAGAATAGTGAGA
This sequence comes from Anastrepha ludens, assembly GCF_028408465.1. Taxonomy (NCBI): domain Eukaryota; kingdom Metazoa; phylum Arthropoda; class Insecta; order Diptera; family Tephritidae; genus Anastrepha; species Anastrepha ludens. The sequence continues at coordinate 79,344,366 of NC_071502.1, forward strand.
GTGTCAGCAAGAGAACAGAAACAGCCTCTTGAGACCTATAGAAAATTGAATTTTGTGTCTACATAAGTAGTAAATTCAATTGTTATAAAACTAATATATACCTACATACGAGTACGTATGTATGTACAGAAATATTATATATAAATTCATAAAGCTTTTCTGAATACACTGTCGATTGGGTTTACATTTGGACACTGAATGTACTACAGGGTACAGGGATGAGGAGTTTTTAATGTGGACACTGAATGCACTATGCTGGAGTAGAGATATACATACGTACATATACATATTTACCTGTATATAGCACATATTCACACATACATATTTTACATCGTTAATGTAACTGGTGCGGTCAACCAGAATGTGGTTCGATAGGACCTCAAAGTGTACCTTTGGGCAGAGAATAAGTATTCTTATGTGGATATCAAATTTTTAATAAATATTATAAAATAAATAAAAAATTATAAACAAATAAATAAAATAAATAAATAAAGGAATATTTATCGATAATTCAAAGCTGACATCAGTCACTCCAATTTACAAAAGCGGCAATAAGAGCGATATGGCGAATTACAGACTTTATAATAAATTATCTGCTATCTCTAAACTATTTGAATGTGTTGTCAAACACAAGGTTTATTTTAGCATAAAACGTCTGATTAGTCCTAGCCAGCATGGTTTTCTAGCTGCAAGATCTACGTTATCTAACTTGCCAGTTTTTTCTGAAGATTGCCACGCCGGCTTTCAGCGTGGATTCCAAATCGACGCGATCTACATGGACTTCTCTAAAGCATACTCGTACGATAAAATCGCCAATACGATTTTAGTAACTAAGTTGGCATGTCTTTGTTTTCTTTTGATTTTCCTTGAATGGATTCAATCTTATTTAATAAAGAAAAGCAGCTCAGCATTTATCGATGGGATTTCTTCGAATCAGTTTATGGCCACCTCTGGTTTACCTCCGGGTAGTATTTTGGGATCTTTGTTATTTGTTTTGCTTTTTAATGATATCTGCTCGTTTTTTTACTATGCAAACTTTCTTTTCTATCCGGATGATCTAAAAGTTTATGCTGAAATTAGAAATTCTAGTGACTCTGCCGTCCTACAGTCTCAGCTGAATAATTTATTTTCCTAGTGCCTTATGATTAATCAATTAATTAACATGGAAAAATGTCATAAAATCACATATTCTAAGTTTCAAAAACCCTTAGTACTTCTTTTCATATTAATAATACGCAAGATATGATGTGGTTAAAGATTTAGGTTTTTTTTTGGTTCAAAGCTCAATTTTATCTCATTTTATTTTTACTCATTTTATCACGCACCTAAATTTTGTCCTTTCCAATTCACTTGCTATGCTCGCTTTTGTGAAACTTCAGTCTTCGGCATCTTTAATTTGACTACACAAAAGATTTTATTTCGATCTGTCAATTCATTATTTGTTTGCTAGCAATTTGAAGTTAACAAGCCAGTGTATTTTTTACATTGAAAATAACCGATTATCGTGCAGTGATAACATTTTTTGTTTTCAAAGGTTTATCAGGCAGAGAAATTCAGAAAAAAGTAGTGAAGGTTTTACATGAATAATTCATATGGAAAAACTGTTCGAAAAAGCAACAATACGTTCGGTATACGTAATAATCTGTGCTACAGTATTTTGCAGAGCCTTTCGAAAATCATTACAGAGGATCATTGGAATAATTGGGTCATTGGTATCGAAGTTAAGGGGGGGAAGAAAAAAAAAAACTAATTGTGTGCAAAAATTCATATTCCTCTATTTTGGCTTTTGTGCATTTCTACCAATCTGTAGTATTCCGAAATGGGCAACCTTAAGAAACATTGTTTTTATACATTATTGGCAGGCTACGAGTATTTGTTGTTATTGCAGTTTATCATTCTCAATCTGCAATAAAATTGATTTGGCATGCAAGTATTTACATAAATATGTATGCCTGTTTACAGCAGAGATGCAAATATAGGCGGTTATTATTGATATCGGGATTTCAAGATATTTTTAATGTATTCTACGGAAATCGGAATTCGTCCCGGAGCATATTTACTATGTAAACTCTCCACAAATTTAATAAATCTGAGGTTTTGTATAAAAACTAAAAGTGCTTTAAGACATCGTGTAATGAAAAAAAACTTTGTAGAAAAAAAAAGATGAATATATTTTGAACATTTTTTATTTAGTTAAAGACAATATAAACTAATTATTCTTCAGACAGAAACTGGTTCTTGGGAGTAGATTAAATCTTATTTACTTTATTTTAGGTTTGGCAACATCGGTCGTATGAAAAGGTTCCAAAACACAAAATTATTTATTTAAGCTAATCAAGATCCAAATCATACTCTTAAAAGCATAAAACAAAAATTGAAAATGAAAACAAACTCTTACTCATTTTTTATCCCAATTTAAAAACAAATTTCGAGCATTCGTTGCATGGAGGAAAACACATACATATATGCATGTTCTGAAATTGAAAATGTTGCACACCCTACCCACAAAGATACATTTTTGTAATTTGGATTAATGTGAACTTTTTTCAATAAAATTTCGTTGAAAAAATTAATAAATCACCACCTAATCCCGTTTTTTCGGTACTTAAAAAAACAGAGGCGATCCAGATATCCCGAAATTTCGGGAACCTGGGACCGGCATTTCTAGAATTAATTGCCTATATCATGCGAGGTATTTGCTAGGTATGTACATACATACATACGCATTGTCATATAAGTACAGCGTTGTCATTTTTCAGTGTTCGAGTTCATTAATTGAAAGCAATTATGGAAAGATGCCAATGGTGAACCTAATGGAAGTCTGCGAATAAAATAAAATTTATTGAATGTCTGAATTTGCTTTTGACAGCCAACAGTTGCTTCGTTTATTCTGGAATTAAAATGTTGAAATATCAAATTGCTGCTTGAATTTGTTGGAAAACTATATAAAAGATTATTTATTTTTATTTTTAATAAATTTCGTAACGATTTCTTGGATAAAATAATAATAATAATTGTGGCAAATATTGTCCTGTTATGTTTGGAGTTTCACTGCTTAATTTGATCACAATAAAAAATATATATTACAACAACAATTTACTTATGTATCTCAACTTAATACGAAATTTACGAGTATTTTAATTTCTTTTTCACTTGTCATTTAAGACCATAAGTGAATTTATAAAACAAAATACATAAATTACTCAATGCTGCCGTTCTAATGAGTCACGTACATATCTACATATGTATATAAGCGTGCACATGTCCATAGTCGTAATAAAATTGATTAATACTAACTGTTAATTACATTTATTTGCACCGATACTTTTATGACTTAGATTATGGAGTTATGTAGAAAGGTACTTGTGAAAAATATGTAAATTTAGTTAGCAATCAGCTGGCAGCAATCGAGTATTTTTCACGAAATACTTTGAACATAACTCATAGGGACTTCTAGGCGAGTAATTTGTGGAATTTATGTATAGGTGAGTAATTTGTGGAAACAAAAATTCAGTCTCCATGGATCAATAGCGCTCTCCTTCACCATAACGGCAGCTCATTCTTCATTTCGACTGAAATAAGTACCGATGATGCTGCCAGCGTGTACACCGCACGTAAAATGGACGAAGGGTTCTATCAACTTCGCGAACAGATTTTTAAAAGTAAATTTCCACAATTTGGAAACGTTGTTCTGCCCTTAAACGAAACACTCTATATATTTATTAAAAAGATTACTGAAAGGTAATACGTTGTGTTTAAAGTTTGCTTCAACGTTATAAAAAATGTGAGTTAAAAGTTTTAGCAAAAGAGAATATGAGAAAACTTGCGAGAGTCGTTTGAAAAATCTGTGCAAAAATTAAAACTACTTAATTGACTAAGGTAAACCTTTTTTATTTTTCGAAATAGTTTCCTTTTAGGCTTACACCCTTCGTTCAACGCTGCTTTGCTTTGTTGATCCCTTCCGACAAATAGGATTTTTCGGAGTCTGAAAAATAGCCATTCGTTTCTGCAATTACCTTCTCGTTTGAATAAAATATTTTTCTCCCCAGCCATTCTTCAAATTGGGCAACAAATGATAGTCCGTGTGATGCGAGGGAACCAATAGGGATCCGATGAAGAACATAAGAGATGTAAAACAAGTTGGAACCCTGTTTTCATAAATTTTGTGACTACAACTTATGAAGCGTGAACTGGTGCGTTGTCGTCATGGGAAAGGAAAATCACTTGGCTTCCTCGATTCAAATGAATGCAAAATACAAAGAAATTGATCGACCAGGCTGAAGCTTTGCGTGCGTTTTTCCAAGAGATGCTACTAACTAAACATAACCTCGATACGCGCCAGTGGGGCCATCTCTCTTTACACAGGCTTTTCAAACGCCCCTCGTATAAAAAAGCAAAGGGACGTATTATCAAGTGGTGTCTTTTTATTTTCCTTCAGTTTATGACGATACCAATCATCCCAGTCCCAAACAGATAGTTCTGAGCCACCTGAAGAGAATGAAAATTCATCTTTACATATCGCGGAATTTCTGCGTAGAAAGAAAATCTTAGGTTGGTACATTGAATATAGCCCATCACGAACATCAGTTGGAGGACTTACTTTCTATTTTTCAAGAAAAAATAGAGTATTCCGAGATGTCCGAAAAAAATGTTTGCTAACAAAGGGCAAATATTGAAACTATTACTTGTTTTTCACCGAATTCTACAGAATTAAGATGAACGAAAAGGTGGTGAGCGAAAATCGTCCTATAACACTATAATAGTGTGTATTGCCTTCGATGCAAAAAATAAAATAAAATAAAAAATCAGACTGTAAAGTATTAAGTTTATCTTTGAAAGAGGTCTGCAATAAAAAGTCTGCTTCAGCATTCTATCAGCAAAAATCTTAGAAACGTGTTTAGCACCGATAAAATAATGGGGTGCAACATAAGCGTGACCTATGTTGGAAGAACCTCCAAATGTCTATGCGATTTTGTTTTTGGGTAATGAGCTTTTACATAATATCAATATCAATTTATGTAAATATGTTATTTCAGTATTTATAATATACATGGGTAAGACTCCGTCAGAAAATATGAGATTTGCAAGTGGTCTTTCGATTTCTTTGAAACTTTGGGAAATATTAGTTCTAGGTAAGATACATTCGAGCCTAAAAGGATTTTGAAAAATTTTCAAAATTGAGTCATCTACGCCATGTTGAAAATCGGGACCGTGTTTTTTTCAAAAATCAATATTTCTTGAACCGTTGGATGGATTTCAATGCAATTTACAGACAATATAGAAACAAATAAGTAGTTTAAATTAGTATTATGTTAAAAAAAAAATTTCGAAATTTTGACCAAAAAAAAAGTCAAAAAAAATTTTTTAATCAATTTTTAGTTGATTTGGCCAGTTTTTTAGATTTTCTGTTATACACGTAACGATTCCTTATGATTTAACCTTTATTTTGAAAAAAAAAAATTTATGGTGTCTATAATAGTTCTCGAGATATTGCGATTTTAGTGGAAGCGCGCACCGTGAAGTTCGCAGTTACGCAGCGCGGGAGTAGAAAAACGCGCACAGACCTGCAGCAGTCTGCTCCAGTCACTTCATACAGGAACACATAACGCAGCGCGCATTGCACACCTGTTACCTAAACCGTGCGTGCGCGCTTCCACTAAAATCGCAATATCTCGAGAACTATTATAGACACCATAACATTTTTTTTTTCAAAATAAAGGTTAAATCATAAGGAATCGTTACGTGTATAACAGAAAATCTAAAAACTGGCCAAATCAACTAAAAATTGATTAAAAAAATTTGTTTGACTTTTTTTTGGTCAAAATTTCGAATTTTTTTTTTTAACATAATACTAATTTAAACTACTTATTTGTTTCTATATTGTCTGTAAATTGCATTGAAATCCATCCAACGGTTCAAGAAATATTGATTTTTGAAAAAAAACACGGTCCCGATTTTCAACATGGCGTAGATGACTCAATTTTGAAAATTTTTCAAAATCCTTTTAGGCTCGAATGTATCTTACCTAGAACTAATATTTCCCAAAGTTTCAAAGAAATCGAAAGACCACTTGCAAATCTCATATTTTCTGACGGAGTCTTACCCACATATAAGCCTTAAAGCGTTTTTTCCAAAAAAGGACACGTGAAATATGAGTCCGAAAGTTAACTAGCATTAATTTTATTTATTTATGTTCCTAAAGGGAATACCTGAAATTAATTTTGGGTGCCGCGTTTGCTCACTATTGACTAAAAACAAGAACGTCTTGATTATTCTAAACAATGGCAAAATTACATGAACTGATCTTCGAATTGTGCCCACATCCATCGTATTCGCCAGATTTAGCTCCCAGCGGCCACTAGCTGTTTACAGAGTAAGAAGAGTAAGAATGAAGGAGTTATCGCTGAAACTGGGCCCTTTGAGGATTTTGAAGCAAAAGATTAACGTTTCTACAAAAGTGGTATTGAAATGTTAGAGTGGCGGTGGAATGATTGCGTTGTTGTTCTTGATGGAAATTACGTTGATGAATTCTGAACAAAAAAAAAAACAACAAAAGAATGTGTTTGTTTTGTTAGGGCGTGTTACATACATATAATACCATACATACCGAATGTACTATCTGGCTCGGCTTAGTGGACAGAATTACGCCTAATACAGGAAAACAAATAATAGTTAGATAGTTTGACTTAAATCATTATAAATAATTTTGTGTGTAATTGAGCTATTAGCAATGCTATTTTTCAATTTTCGAGGTAGCTTGTTCAACATAACTTTTTAACAGTTACATAATTACATGCATATGTACATGGGGATGTAGAAGTCCACTTGACATTGAATTTTATTATTCATTTTCAATTAGTGGCAACTCGAAAGGCAGCTATGCTTTTCTTATCATTCTTTTACGCCTTACATACATTTTTATCTCTATGCATATATACAATATTCACTTTTGTTGGTATGTGTGTACTACCAAGCAGAGGTGATAATGAAAAGCAGTGGATGATGTCATACAAATAAAATGAATGATTTACTTATGAATGGCACGTACACTGTTGGAATTCTATACAATTCAGTAAATTGTGAAAGTATGTGTGTATTAATTGTATATTAAATTAAAAATAAAATACACATACATACATGATAGGTTTGATGAAATTTGCTATTATTTGAGTTTCCCCCAAGTGGAAAGGACACTGCATTCGAAATGTGGCGCCCACTTTTATGCAATCTGCTGTTTCAGTCACAAATTTAACTGTTGTTTTTGTGTATTCTTTCAAACAAGGCAATCATTCTAAAAATGTTTTGTACTATAGCAATTCTGGGAGATCTGGTTGTTTGTTTTCCAGCTTAAAGAGGTAAATTTAATCCGGAGGAAAAAGGCATGATGTTAAGAATTTTTTCTTGCGATGCAAATTTTTCGTTTTAATGCTTTATTTTCCGACATCACGGAGAATAGATGAAGAAAAACTCAACACTTCAATATACAAATTAAATACCAGAGCTTTGGATTTTGTTCGCATATTTTCGAACAGTCCGGTAGTATGAGTAATGAGTGCCACTGGCGGCGTGACTGATTGGGCTGCTCAGGTACGTCTGAAAAAAAAATCGGCCGATTATTCAGCAGGAGATACGTCGCTGTGGTGGATAGCAGATTTACAAAAACAAAAACTTTTTTCTAGACATTTTATCTGTTTATTGGAAAAACAAAAAAAGGATTTTTTCACGTAAAAATAGAAAAAATGATTATAAAATTATAATTCTGCTACCCGCGAGAGCCTTAAGTCTACTCAATAACATATTAAAAATTCAAATCAATCGGTTCAGTACTTTTTAAGAATTACGCCAACTAGGGAAAAATACTTTCGAGAAAAACCGGTCTCGTTTTAAGGACTGTAACGTCTAAACTACAACGAATTTCAATATAAAAATTTGCAAGTATGTATATTTTTGAAAGTATAAACTATCATAACATGAAAAAAAATCGATTTTTCAAAAATTCTAGACCAGAGAGTGCCTCAAAATTGAGCATGCCGGAGGTGTTTCAACAAAAAGTTGTGTTACAGTGTACATCATTTATTGAAATCAAAACGATCTGAAATAAAAAAAAATAAAATTAATTTGTTAAAGGAGAAGTTTCTCGATAAATTGAAAATTTTCTTAGACTTGGGAGGCAAAAAGATATTTTCGCTAAAAAAAAATCGGCTATGTTTTTTAAAGTAAGATGAATAATAATAAGATTAATAATAATTAAAAACAAAAAATCTCCCAAAGATACCTAGTGAGTTACGTGAAGAGGTGCTGCGAAAAATTTGAATTCAATGGGTCCAGATCTTGAGTTATGGCGTACACGGACTTGAAAATAAAAGGTTTCAGAAAAATAATTTTAAGTTGAGCAGGTGTAGTAACAAGCAACTGACACTCAAATACTCATAGCTTCGTAAATTTTGCTGCGACCGACTTGAAATTTTGGCAAAACATTCTTGAAGTTTTCTGCATTCTTCAAAAAAAAAAAAAATAATAAAAATAAAAAAAATCTGAAAACCTTAACCTCACTCAATTCGTAAATAAATATAATTTTGAAAATATTAGCAATTAGGTTATACAAGTGCACATATTTTCTATTGGGTTGTGTTATTGACTCGAGCTTTGCCACAGGAGAGGGATTCTCTGAAATATCAAAGCCATACTTAAAAAAAATTATACAAATCGCTCATTCATTTCATAGTGTCATAATCCGAAAACATTTTCTTTTAATAAGTATGCAAAAATTACCACCGACACTATTTTTATGCTGAGTAAAAAATGCGTGGCGATATCAACTAAGAGTCTTTCATTAGATGAAAATACTTTACTTTTACTTTACTGAAAATACTTTACTTTACTTATACTTTTATTTCATTCCAAACTGAAAACTTTGAAGTTGTTTTTATCGACTATTGAAGTAAAGGAATTTCTAAAATAGTGTTGTTTTAAAATAAAACATGCAACAATTTAGATTCTTTCAGGTTTCACTATTTTTATGCAAAATACGGCTCTACACGTCTGCAGGTAAAATCCGCCAGATAGTCGGTTCATGAACGTCCAATTGTTGGGTACGTCGAGATATCGATGTTGAAGGTTATCCAGCAATACATTGCATTACAGCAGCAATATTCCCAACATAATATTTTAGGTCTGCCTTCTAATGGTCCTTTTTCCATCCTCGACAGAGCTAGTTTCTTGACTAACCATTGAATTGGCGACCATTCAAACGATTATTTCCACACAAAAAAAATCACGAATTTTGCGATATGTTGTTCTTAAATAAGCCATTTTCATAAAAAGACAGAGATATAAATCTATAATTTTAACGCGTTTTTCTCGGTCTACTTGACAGATTGCCACAAAAAAGATATCGTTTATTCCCTACTGACATCTAGGCGTCACTTTTGAAAGACTCTTTATGTATAATTTTAATAAAAAACTGACAATAATGGACTCTTTCATTTCTTTAATTTTCTTGCAGGGTATGAATGCCATTTAAGTGTACGTTTTGGTATAAAAAGACTTGTTATCAGCACCACTTTCGCGGGGAGTCATAATGCGTAAAATTACCTCGCCCTTGAATTTCTATACAAAGCTAAAAATAGATAAAAACTAAATAAGAAGTTTATTTATACTTTTAGAGAAAGGCAAAGTTTCTCAATTTGTTTCTACAAGCAAAACAATTCCACGCAAAATACTTACTTTCCTCTCATGGACTTTTATGGATAGCAGCTCTCAAGGTTGTAATGTTTAGTAGGCAAAATTCACTTTTGTTTATTTTCGCATGTTTTAAATATTTTTACGTATGTGAGTACACTTCAGCGCTTTGCATTGTGAATGTTGTTTGATTGCAAATCAACTTTTTATACACACATGCATTCATAAGTATGTTTTTGCTTGCGTATTTTTTATACATACATATGTAAATATGTATTGCCGGCAAAATACGTTTAGTTTGTTTATTTCTCATTGGATTTGTTGTTGCACGCTTATGTCATCAACGAATTAAGTCAATTAAATTCATTTTTCAGCAGTAGTCCATAAACTGCAGAAAATAATTTAATACATATTTATGTAGCGATATGTGTGGGTATGTACACCCTCTACTAAAAAAAAAACATGTGACAAATATTTTTTCATTAATCAAGATATTCGCTGTTTGCTTCGTATAGCAAAGGGCGCACTTTCCACCCTTTTCCGATTCATACTTGTAAAACAAGGTAACTATGCGCTTCAATCGTTTAATGACGCTTTCCTTATGCTAATGTAGTTTCAGGAATAATTAATAGCTGCAGTTAACCAAATAAATTGAATAAGGTGAATGTTGTAAATGAAAACAAAAAAATTGCATTGCTGTCAATAATTCACTCACACATTTTGGCATTATTGGCGTCTGCCAGTTTGTGTGATTGAAATCGTTTGCGCCACTTGCATATTTGTGTACGGATTTGTTCAAAGCATTCGATAGAGTCTCTCACAACATTGTATTATATAAATAATCATTGCGTAGTCAGGGATGCGGTTCAGTGCGCTAGAAAGGGCTAGTGGGTTTCACTCTGTCTTCCTATAGTGGGCCAAGAATGATAGAAAGAAGATTGCGCCCATCAAGAGTGGGTGACGTCACGTTTGCCGAGTTGTGCAGTGTTGCCAACCATTTGCTCTTCACAATAAATTTAATGCTTTTTTATACTCAAAATGCAAAAATTTTTAAGTTTCGTGTTTGTTTCTTTTTTTAATTTAAAGCTACCGAAACTTTAAGTTAAAAAACAAACTATATTATTAAACAAAAAAAGGTTAAAAAATGTCACTCTGAGAAGATTTTAGTGCTAATGAAACTTTTTTTACTCTTATAAAATTTTATAATTTGAAAGTGCAAATTTAATTTTTGGCTCCATTTTAGGTTATGCAAGAATATTAAATCTTCTTCTCTCAACTCTTCTTAAGATTGAAAACCTTCTTACACGTTTTAAAAAGCGTTTGAACTTACTGAATGCGAATTAAAACCATAGAGGTGTAATCGTTTCTTCCGGTCATCAATCCTTAGTGAGACATAGGACATTAAGAGTTGTATTCATTGTAAAAATAAGCAACAAAATACCAGAAAATACTAAAGAAATCATACCGACAGTTTTACAAAAAGAGTACCTTATCTAGTTACGTAACTTCAAATATAGCAAAAAAGTCGTTCCCTTAACAAAAGAGTCTCGCTTAACAAAAAAAAACTCATAAATTAAATTGTACATAAGCATAACCCATTTATTTAAAAAAACGCACATTTTAAAGACAATTTGTCACGCATACAAAGTTCTTTAAGTGATTCAATAAAAATTTGTTGGGTTATTTTCTTTGAATGGGTATTTTAGTGCGTTTTTATATCCAAAGCTAGGCAACACTGCAGTAGCGAGAGAGAGATTTGACTGCCGAAAGCAGAAGAACTCAAACAACACCTGCAATCGCGGGCAATGCCACCAGATGTTAAAAAAAAGTAAAGCTAAATAAAACTGGGTGAATTATTTAAATAATTATTAAAAAATGTATATTTTACAAAATTATAAACATTACATTTTAATTAGAACAGCTAGAAAAATGGCATGAAGAAAGAACTAAAACTCCGAGACCTCAGTGGGGTATTTTAGGTCTCCTCCTCTTTGTGTTATTTATCGACGGCATTTGCAATTGCTTGTCATTCACTAATTGTCTGTTATATGTTGATGACTTAAAAATGGTTCCAGTTATAGATAACTCAACTGGCGTATGTAGGCTTCAAACAGATGTAGACAAAGTTGTTTATGGTGTCACAAACTAAGACTTTTTTTTAATATTAAAAAACGATATCTTGCCACTTTTTGAAAAATCCTTAATGGTTTTCATACTTATAACATATCTAATCTTGTACTTTAATCTGCCAAAGAACCCAAAGATTTAGTTGCAACTTTCGACAGTCATTTTTCGATTAATAGGCACTTTAATGTCTTAAAAATTCTGTAGTAGGTTTTGTATAACGGGTTTTGTACAACGGAATAGCTAAAATTTGACGGACTCTAATGCCCCGAAAATGCTGTTTTCTGTATTTGTGCGCTGTAGGTTGGAATATGTCCTGTTACTTGGAGGCCATACTAGAAATTCTTAATTGACAGGAATAAACGACAGGAATAATGTGAAGGTTAAATTTTATTTCTCTATTTAAACAGACATTTAAGAGATAAATTAATAACCACAATACGAGTATCCAGAACATTTAAGAAAAAGTGAAAAAAGTGTAGTAAAATTAAATTACTTACGCAAGCAGTGTTACAAAATATGTACTCGTACAAGTTGAAATTGAATTTTAACAAATTTATAATATATAAAACTAGGTTAGGTTAGGTATATCTAGCTAATTTGAATAGATCTCGCATAGATCACAAGTATGTGTTACCAGTGTTGTTCGAGTCGTGTTAAACATAGTTCGTGAGACATGTTTTGGCGAGTTTTAATAAACAGTTTAAAATATCCTTCAGAGATGAAAAATATACCGATCCCAGGCAGTTGCAACGAGTTCTGCTGTCTTAGTGGCAAAGGAGGTGTTCTAACGTACCCATTTTTTCTTCGCAAAAGTTATTCGCGTCATTCTGGACCTATCCCATTTTAACTGCGTGATATGGAGTGAGACAATGTCCCGTCAGTACTCCAACCACTATTTTATATTCCTTCATTGGGAATGATAAAATAAGGTTGGCTGATTTTGTGTTGCAAGTGCATAGTATTATTTTGGCAATCCTGTGGGCGGTCGAGACTTTCCAGATAGACTGTGCTTCCAGAGTTAGTTCCTCGTCTAATTCCGTCATTAAAACTGTTCGCCGTACTCATCCTAGTCAAGCGGGTGCCTGTCTTAGCAAGGTCGTCAACTTTCTCAACTCTCTCAATTCCCTCTATTACCTTTTGCCCTGGTATCCAGTAAGTTGTGAATTGTCCTTTCTCAAAGATTCATTACAGTCATTATTGCTTTAACAGCAGCTTGACTATCGATGAAAATGTTTGTGCGAGTTTAGAGAGGAGTAAATTCCAATAATTTAGTTCCGTTTTCAGAAAGGCAATAGGCATAGATCTCAGCTTGAAATATTGTGCAGTGATTAGGAAGCCTGAAAGGCTTTTGGAGATCAAACTGCAGAGGGAAGACAGCTGCTCTTACTTCTTCCGTCATTTTTGATCCATATGTAAAGAAATTGTGTGCGTGCTGATCGGATTCTAAACCCTTCTGCAAACCACTCTCATAGCGCCGGTTACACATATTTCTGCAATCCTTTCCACGCTTTCCAATATTTTAACTTGCGTCATTTTATCACACGCCGTCCACCACACTAGCGAACCATAGAGTATTATATGTATGCCGTGTATATGCAATATGTGAATCGAGGATACAATTCCTATGTCTTATAGGTCATTTTCCTGCATGCGTATAAGGCATTAGAAGCTTTCTTTGCACTTTCTTCTGCACTTTCTTCTGCATTAAATCTCCATAATTTAGTCGATGTTTAAAGTGTTAATTCAACACCTCCAAGTATCGGAGAATTTAATTCATCACTAGTTTCCATGGAAGAGGAGAGAGCACTCCTCCCTGTGGAGTCCCTCTGTTTGCCTTTTCTGAAATTGTACTGCACCCAACGCGAAAAATCTGAAAACATCGAAAATTTTTGCAAAGAACATTAAACTGTATGCTTTCTATATTAGCAGGGCAGTAAATTTTGTCATAAATGAGATCAAAGATAAATGACTCTGACTGAAAAGAGCCTCTGTTACTTAATGGGAAAAGACTAATGAATCGGCAGTGAGATCCGTATGATGGATTCGGGATTCGGTTTGCGAAACGCTCAAGTTTGTGAACCCTCTCTACTCGATTCACTGCATGATAAGGTCTCCAAATAAAAGCAGCGTAATCTAGTGTAATTTGGATCGAACAAACGCCGGGTATAATATTTTAAGAGTATACAGGCCACGTTAATTTGCACTAAGATCATTAAGGTTTTCGGGGTCTATCGCATTTTACTCATCGCATTCGTCAATAATTAATTGATGAGTTTGCTCTCTTATTAGAGTGACATTAATGGCCCACCTCTGCTTCAAAGTATTCATTTTCTTACACCTCCAAGAATTCTCGTAACTGTAACCAACATGATGCAGTAGCTATTTTCACAGTATGCCAAAATGGAAATAGTTTAGCAAATACGAATATTTTCCAAAAGATGGCACTATACGTTTTTTTATTCATAAAAAAGTTCAGTTTTTCTTGGAATAGAGGGTGTTTGCTTGTAATGTAAATATCAAAAGTGCAATTTTCAGTAAAGAAATAAAGCAGGTTTCTGAAATAACATCGCTTCTAATGGCCACTTGGCAGCAGAATAAACAGAGTTGACCTTCACAAATTTTCATTTGGCATACAAAAATTTTAAACAAAAGGAATCGGACACATGAAATAAAGCTTAGCTGAGACTTCTTTGAATGGCTATTTTCGGCTTGCTCACCATAGTGGCAGAAATGATATTTGTCATATGGCGCAGAGGACTATACATAGAAGGCTTGATTTTTAAATAAGAGAAATACAAAAAAAAATATTTAATTGTAATAAACTAAATTATATAGCTAGTAGACTTTTTAATGTAATTTAGAGATTTTCAAGACTTTGAACTGGTTAAAACAAAGGAGGGCTGCCGAATACGTGCATGTGGAAAGTTGAATTATAATTGAGGTTATATTTCTTTATAAGTAATAGATAAAGTTTATGGGAGAAACCAGGAGAATTAAAGGGCAGAGAATTAGGGCATTAGTTACGAAGAGAAGCGGATGTTTCGACACAGGCTGCAACACGACATCGTAATTTCGAGCTCCACCAGAGTTTAAAAATATTGTTTTTATTCTCGGTTTTAGCTACTTTTGCTTAGTGGTGAGGCAATTAAGCAATGAGCGTTAAACCATGTTGAATGATTTGGATTATTTTGCTTAACATCATGACATCATATGCCGGCAACACGTCATCACTGCTTTAAGAGATAGTCAGTTGTACATACATAGAAACCGGCATTCGCGCATAGCGTCAGCATCATGAACTTGAGTTAGAATGGCAATAAAGAGCTGTTTTTAAATACACATATCTACGTATGTGTATGTATATATAATTACACACAGTTTGTATGTATATGAATAGAATATACGCACATGTGTGTGTGTCTATGCATGCGAATGTGTACATACATTTATTGAATTGAATTATTCATTTAACTGGTTTATGATATAATAAAATTATTTTATCTTAGAGAATTTCGTGATCACTCACTAATAAATGTTTTATTGTTTTTCTTCTTTTTCAGTTGGCGAGATTTTAGGCCTGTATCCACAAAAACTAGAATACTTTTACAAGTGAGTAATTTAATTCGACAACATAGTTTGACAAGTAAAAATCACATATTCTTACATGCATATGTACGTATATATGTTCACCTACATGTGTGTATGCATACGCAATTTCAATGTTGATGCCTATACTATGTCTTGGCATGCATTTAAGAATCAAAAATTGGCAATTAGTTCGAGCTACGATAGTAAGTCATCCTAAGTTTAGGTTCCATGGGTTGATGCCCACGCAAGTCGGGAAAGTCCCTGATCGCCATTCAGTAGAGAGTGGCCAGGATGATTCTTGTGCAGACGGTTCAAGCAGGTCACAACTCCCGGGCGTGGACCTTGCGACATCTATTGTAGCTACCATATAAAAAAAGAGGTTGTCTGTAAAGTCGGTTTACTGACGATAGTTTAACGTGACAACGTCATAAGAAAATATTGATGGAATGGTTGCAATTTTCAAAACAAAATTTTAATTTTATTTGTTTGATAGATATTTTGTATGGAAATGACGAAACATTTATCAAATTCATGAAAGATATCTTCAATTTCGATTGTGCATCAGACGTTAATAAGTCAACAACACTAAAAGGCACCATCATCGATTTGCCTTTTTCAAGACACTTTACACTCGAAACACTCCCTTTCATTTCCTACTTTTTCTATCATTGAATAGGACAACAGAGAAATGGTTCATTACCATGCACACAGCAAGAATTCATATGCAAATACAAGTACATATGTGAATTTATATACAAATGCGCATATACATGCATATACATACATATATATGCTTACTCAAGTAGGACAGAGCCAGATGTCGAACGTTGCCGAACGCGGGGGCCGATTGTGCTCTTTGTCGTTCGTTCCGCGCTCTCGCTTGCAGTTCAAGCACATTAGCTTACATTTGCTTGCGTACGGAATAGATTCGTATATTTGATATGCCCATATGACTTGTATGCATCTTTACATATAGATTTGTTCTTTTTGAAAATTGCGCGAAATTGTATATGTATATGCATGTTTATATACATATATTAGTATACAACATATCTTATAAGGTATATGGTAAATATTATTCTATATTACCATACATTTTTTCCTTCATATATAATAAAAAAATTAATAAAAATAACATTAAAACAACAGGTATTATTAACAAACTTGGTTTTATTTTAAATTCTTCAAGTAAATCAAATTAATAATAATCATTAAGAAGGCATATGCAAATACAAATACGTGAATTTATATATGTACATATGCGCATATACATACATATATACGCTCACTCAAGTAGGAGAGAGCAAGATGTCGAGCCGTTCGTTTGCTTTGTTTGCTTTGTCGTTCGTTCCGCGCTTTCGCTTGCAGTTCATTCAAGGTAACGGCAATGAGCAAGGTAACGACAAATGAGCAAGGTAACGACAAATGAGCGAGGTAACGCTAAATGAGCAAGGTAACGACACATTTTTTCGTGCGTGCAGCCGGCTAAATCGAATTATAAGACGTTATCACGTCAAAACGCAAAATTGGTTTCGCCCAAATGGAAAATAAAGACGATGCGACCAAAAGTATGCTTCTATGAGCGCCCGGAACGTCCCTATGAGCGCTACCCCCGCCAAGACATAAAAATCGTGCTTGGCGACTGCAAAGCCAGAGTGGGCAAGAAGGTGATTTTTCGTCCTACAGTAAGGAAGTTTAGCCAGCACAACGAAACATTCGACAACGGACTGAAGCTGATCATTTTCTTAAGCAAGCTCTGGATTAGGTCGGTTTATCCCGCACAGGTCAACAATAGTAAATTGTAAGTTAACTAGTCAGGTTTGACCCAGAATTGATGGAAACATACCGAGGTTACTCAACCGACATTCCATTATATTAGTTCTTCGACCGATATTCCATTAGTGCAGTATTTGGTATCATCACCGGGCACTACTTAATGGCAACACTTGGAAGCATATGGCGTTTTCCTTTAATGTTTGCGGCAGAAGTGGAGTGTGTTGAACACTTTTTCTTCTTTTGGAAAAAGGCGCATCGCTATTAAAATTCTAACTTCTTTGGATGTCTGGCAGATTTTGAATCCGTAGCCGTTCACAATATTTGCGGTTTTATTACATAGAGGTGAAGTGGCCACATTGAGAATTAGAGGGAAAGTCTAAAAAAGTGGCATTCCCTCATGGAGAATGCAAGCTACCGTAACCTAACCGATTATCATCTACAAACAATGAATTTAGGTACACGATCTTGGTATCGTGCTGAATGACGGAATGAACCTATTGGTTGAATGGAAAGCTCCATATGAACACTGACGCATAAGTACATAGTTCCTTTTTTAAATAAAAATTGTAGAATTAAGTGAATAAAATTCTTCCTCTTATAATATTCATATATTATATGTGGCTTTTGCTATGTAAACAACTTCCCAAATGCCTTAGAAGCCAATCTGGATATCCAACAAAGTGAAGTTTAGACTTCTCTAGCATCAAAACGCTTAAAATCTGGGAAGCAGTTTTCAGTAAATCCGTTTATCCTTCAGTCATGTTGAAATCAAAAGTAGTGCAAATGCTGAGGGAAACGGCGAAGGCTGTTAAATCATTATTTACTTCTCGGCAACCTGGCAACAATAAAGTAGGTATAGTCTAATTCCCATGACAGCCGTTTTTACGTACCGGAATGACTCGGGCTTTTCCAGACTAAGGGCTGCTATTCCTGTAAACTAGTCCGTCTACTGCGTTTAACCCCAACGTCTTTACTACACCAAGTAACGGACTGTTTTTAAGGTAATAAAACCCTTTTCAAATAAAATAAAATAAAATAATTAAGAGGCTGATAAGTGTTTATACATTGTTTTGATCACACATTTGATCAAAAAAGTACTTTAAATTGGTCCATAAAACACAAAATAATTATTTAGGCTAAAATTTCTGGTAAAAGCCTAGAAAAAGTTCCTTTCTTGCAGCCACAACTTTTGCAGACCATTCGTTTAAGGCCATAATTGAATATTCGTTAAAGGCCATAATTGACATGAACCCAAAAATTGCGTAACTTTTTATGGTCCGACAAAAATTGCGCTTTTTGGCTCTAAAGGATCAATTTGGTTCGGAGCACGTTTCTAGGACGATGAGGCACGGAGGCGCTAAAATAAATGTGTGGGGTTGCTTCTCCTAATAGTATGATACCACATCTACATATAGGCAAGTAGGTGAAATGGTTGAAGTATCACTCTGACACTCGCCAAGTAGCACTAAAGCTCCGTTTTGATACCATTATGAGACCTCCAACAGGAAGATATCCGAAGCCAGCCAGAGCTGTTGATGTAATGGAGGAGACTGATGTGATTTATGTTGGCGCACTGTCCCAGGCTGTCGAAGGAAGCGGCACTCAGTGACCTTAATCGTCTAGCTTCCAAGCCCGGACATTTACAGAGAAAGTGCTCAACAGTCTCCTTCTTTGAAAGGTCCCCACAGCTTCTGCAATGGGGGTTAATTGGTGAACCTAGATTTTTTGCGTGTGGGCCGATCGTCCAGTGACCGGTAAACACAGCTACGAGTTTGAAAACAGAATGGCGGGAGTTCCCAGGACTTTCTGAGCCTGCGTCTATTGTACTGGGGTCAAAGGGTTTTCGAAATAGTACATGAAGAAATGGAGCTCCATCTATTCTGCGTTACCTGAGAAATAAGTTATGACAACAACTTTTAACAACTGTCAGGGGGATGCCAATGAGCGGGTGGGAAGTCTCTGAGACCAATTCAGTATCTTTTCTGGCAAGCTCATCAGTAGTTTCATTTCTCTCTACGCTCCTATGTTTTGGAACCCAGATAAATGCTACCTGCACACCTAAGAGATTTGATCACCTCCTTACAGGAGTTTACTAGTTTGGTTCTGCACCATGGCGTCGTCAGCGCGGCTTGACTATCGGAGAAAATGTTAATATCTCCCTTGCTCCCACATTCCCTAAACATTTTGCATGCCTGCAAAATCGCAAAGACCTCTTCCTGAAATACACCAGCAGTATTCGGCAATTTGAAGGAGATAGATAAATTGGCTGATATAGAGAAAACCCTGCTCCAAATCGCATTCCCACATGGAGCCGCTAGTGAAGACAGAGGTGCAAGCTTCGGTGTAAATTTTTCCCTCAATCCAATTCTGCCTATTTGGCAAGATTGCCCTCGCACGACCATCAAACCCCAGTTTGGGGATAGAAAGATCTGTCCGAAGTTCGGAGAAATATTTCCTTTACATATATTATATTCCACTACTATTATTTCACGCTTTCAGTATATCGCTCGTTTGCTATAATTCAAAAGACTGAAATGTTGGCAGAAAACCCTTCAAAGTTTCATCGCTTTACATATTTATTAATGTATGTATGTATGCATATCTTTTTCCAGAGCATAAATCCAAATGAATTATGTAGCAAAAGAGGTAATTTTTATTGCTCCCGGCTATAACTTGGAGAGCAACAAATTAATGGGGTTTACGATTGGTTATGTAATACTCGTACGAGTAAAATTAGATCTCCGGAGTTTTCAACATTGTAGTGGAGCTGTAATAAAGTGATTGAAATAAGTGTAGCTTTAAATTTCATTGTATTTTTTAACCGGAATCCTTTTATTTATGTGTGTATGTAAGGTCAATTGCCGACTCAAACTTTTTTTGATACATTTTGCCACGCATTGGCGACGTTGATGGCGCCAAATCAGCTACAGTGTATTGACTTTTATGAGGGTGAGTAGGTTTATGGTTTTCGCATGCGCACTACTGCCGCTCGTAAATTAGACGACGCATAAAGTAGTAAACACAATTTAGCAAACATTCTCGAGATAGAAATTGGCACATGGATGACGGAATGGAATGACTCGTACTTACATAGATCAGACGTGAATGGGAGCGCAATTTTGAGTGGGTTGATTACATCATAGAATCTAGTGCCAAATATAAATGAATTACACACACACTCACTCACATACACATATATGGGCACATGCATCCAGCGGCACATCCGGGGTGGTTAAACAGAATGTTGATGGCTTTGCTACTGTTTGGTGATACTTTTGTTTTCATTTTTGCTTATAGCAGTTTTACGGTTGTGTCTCGTAAGAAAAACAGAACATCATCATTCTTTTATGATGTGTAACAAGCATTCGAATCTTGTCAATAGAAAATATTTTCTTTTTTCCACTTTTTCACGCTGATAACCAAAAGTTTGTTGTTGGTGATTTAAATGTGGCTTTTACAGTCTGTCTAATAGAAGCGTGACCGCCATAACTTAGAAACTACTTGCCAAATTCGATTCAATAAAATGTATAGTCACCACCATTAGCTATAATGGCTTCACATCTTCGAGTTATACTTCGTGCTAATTTATGCGCTAGTTGCAGAGGTAATCGGCTCCAAATCAATCGAATTTGCTTTCATAACTGTTTGGGCGCCTTATTTGTGTTTGCTTAACTATAGCTCAAACATGTCCAATAGTTTTTGCATAAAGCTACTGTGATGAAGGTCGATCCTACATTTAAATAATATTTTGCTGTATCCACTCTACACGCCTTCTTCTTAGATGCCTTCTTGTAAAATCCAAATATCTTCGCAGCTGACGGTAATAATGTTTTTTGGTAAATTTTATTCATCAACATTTAAATTGACGGTAAACACAAATAAATCAAATCCTTTTTTCGGTTAAGTAGCCTTAAACATAAAAAACTTATGGTCACGCTAGTCTATTGTTGCGACAAGCTCAGTTAATCTCGGTGAGGACTGACTACATCGTCCCGACGGTAACTTTCAATAGGAATTTTGCCACTCGCTTTCCATCTAAGGAAGGATGGAATAAGGGACTCTCTCTAAACAATTTCGACACTACAGTCTATACGGATGGCAGTAAAATGGATTGTGGTGTTGGAGCTGGTATATATTCTCACAGACTTGGAATTGAAAAATCTGTGCGTCTCCCTAATACCAGCAGGGGAAGCCTGTAGGTTACTAATCGCAGATTTCTCTTTTAAGGGCAATATCGCTATTCTTTCGGATAGCCAAGCTGCAATGCAGGCACTGGAATCGGCTACAACAACCTCTAAAGTGGTGGAGCAAAGTAGGAATAGTCTCATCACCTTGAGTGAAAACCATAAAGTAACTTTAATTTGGGTCCCGGGACACCGGAACATAGAAGGTAACGAAAAAGCTGATGAACTGGCAAGAGGGGGATCTGCCATGAATAACGTTCTTCCAGAATCGGTACTCGCACCATTAGGTGCAGTCAAAAATGCAATTTCCCTAAAATACCTTCGAATCGCAGATTGTAGATGGAGAGACCAGACGAAATGCAAAATCAGCAGAACGTTATGGCCCACCTACAACTTCAAGCAATCGTCGACATTGATAAACATGAAACGACGGGAAGCCTGTAGACTAACGGCAGTCATAACTGGCTTTGGTCTGTTGGAGAACAAGCCACCAAAATGGGCATCCCTCATAACACATACTGTTTTAGTTGTAAACAACCGCAGAAAAAGGAAACAATCTTCCATTTCCTCTGTGAATGCCCTGCCCTATGGAAGGACAGAATGTTAATCCTGGGCAAACCGCTGTTCGAGAGTCTCGTGCAACTGTCTGGCATAGACGTCAACAGCCTAATAATGTTCCTAAACCGCACAGATTGGATATAGTCTTGCTGTAAGTAACTGTTAAACAAGTTGGTAACGAGGATGTGGCAACAAAATGGTGCGAAAGCGCTAGTTGGATTGTGGATGTATCACCACTCTAACCAACCAACCAGCCTAAAGCATGAACCTTATCTGGAACCGAACTGTTCAGTCGTTGAAGTTTTCGATATCAGCAGTAAACCTTTCGTTTGGAGAGGTATTTTTTTGGACCTCGTCTGAGGAAGTTGCCAACGTTTTTAACTTCGGTATACTATTGAAGCCATTTATCTGTGAATATCTTCGACTTCTTCAAATATTTTGCTGCAGAAGCTCGTGACATTTTTGGATCTGTAGTATGTTTACAAAGGAATTCTCCTTTGAACTAAATAATGCATTTTTATTTTCGCCTCATCTCAGTTTCGGAACTAGTAAATTTATCTTTTCAAGAGGTTGTGAAAATAAACAGAGTTGAAGAGACTTTAAAGTTAGAAATAGTTTATCGGCTTGGTTAGTAAAGTTCACTTTTTTAGTTAGTTGAGAAAGTCGCCCTAAATTTTCATACTATTTCCGGGATATATTTTTATTAATGTTCGTTTACTCAAACCGTGCATTTCGCGTCTTTAGACTTAAGTCTATAGTATGATTATAAAACCTTAGTACAGTGGAGCTAATTGTAATTTCTTACTGACTAATTATCATACAAGTGATTTGTTATAAATGGAAATATCTAATCACAAACAGAGACCTCGGCATAGCAAAATCGAGATCAAGGGTCAGTCAACTAAATCATTAATAGCATCGTATATAAACAATAAATATTGAATGATCCTCTTGTGCGAATGGGGTTTCAGATCTATGAGCGAGCAACGCGTACTTTAAGACCGAACGGGGTCAATGAAGCAATCGAAGACCACAACGACTGAAGTTACGTTAAACTCTCTCAATTCTATCAACATGGAGGTTACAGAATGGATTGTAGGCATTGAAAAGGCTTTAATTTTGAACGAACTAATAAACTTATAAAGTGACTCTCTGAAATGTTTCGCGTAGCTCTTTAAGAATGCTAAATTGGTGTAGGCTTTCGAAATCGTACAATTGATAATTTCAATTTTAAGAGCAACCGCAGTTGCATCTGGCTTAGTCGAATTTTTGAGCTTTTTCTTTATTTGAATAAAGGTAGGTAAGTGAAATGGCTGAAGTACCAGTCTGGCACTCCCCAAGTAGCACTAATGCGCCATTTTGATACCATTATGAGACCTTCAATGGACAGATATGTATCTATAGCCAACCAGAGCTATTGATTGATGGGATTTCTGTTGGATCACTACCAAGGCTGTCGGGGAAAGAAGCACCCAGTGACCTTAATCGTCTAGCTGCCAAACCCAGATATTTTACAGAGAAAGTACTCAACGGTTTCCTTCTCTGAAAGGTCCCCACAGCTTCTGTAATGGGGTTTAAATGGTAAACCTATCTTTTCTGCATGTGTGCCGAACGTCCAATGACCGGTAAATACAGCTACGAGTTTGAAAATTGAATGGCGTGGAGTCTCCAGAACTTTCTGCGTCATGCATCTATTGTACTGGGCCAAAATGTTTTTGAAATAGCACACGAAGAATTGGAGCTCCATATTTTCTGCGCTCTTCTCAGAAATAAGTTATGCAATTCCCCTATAACAGCAGTCAGATGGATGCCGATAACCGGGTAGGCGATCTGTGAGACTAATTCAGTCAACACCTTCCTGGCAAGCTTATAAGAAATTTCATTTACCTCTATGTTCTGGCATCGCTATTCTCTCGAGGAAGACGAACGATTTAGAAGAAACCTTTTTAAAAATTAACAAAATTGCGAACCGTATTGGACTGTTTGTAAACGAGAGCAAAACCAAATGTTTACTGAAATCGAGCTTGTACTTTTGAAGCAGTGCAGCACTTTAACTATTTGGGAGTTATGTTCGCATGCAGCTATGATTCAACTTCTGCAGTCAGAGATCACATCAACGCCGTCAACAAAACGTACTATGCCCACCTTGACTTGTTTAGTCCCGTCTAAAACTGCAAAGCCAACTATGTACAAGACCCTTATCCGACCAATCTTAATGTATGGATGTGAGGTATGGATTCTTAAAGTTGCTGATAGCGCGCTGATTGCTAGCATGGAAGGAAAAATTTTAAGAAAGAATCTATAGAATCCGGTGACAATTTACATCATATGCATCACTAATCATGTTTTTGTGTCATTTTAATTTTAAAAATCACTAAATCTAGTGTCTAAAAAACCGAGCTGGCAACTATGGCTACCGCCCTCAACTAAAAAGTGGAGTGACATTAATACTAGTTTTAATAAGCCATATTTATATACTAAGTGGGTATTCGAGTGGTACACCCAGTTCTGTATTTTTTAAGGTGAAGGTCTAAATACGAACGATGAATAATGTAAAATCACGAATGTATGGTTTAAAAAGTACCATTGAATTGTACCACTGTGGTTATTCATTACAGAAATTCAAGATGCCATCGCAAAGAAATCCACCACTGCTTCCTTCTAGATTTGCGCCTGTTTGCTACACACATACATACATACATGCATATGTATAGGCGTAGGTTAAAAGTTGTGTGTTCAAGTTGGCATGAATATGTAAAATGTGTTGTTAGATCCTGTTTTTCGAAGCGCACATTTCGCTGGCCGATACATGTAGTTTAACGGAAAATGTAATCATTGGGTCAGGAAAGTTTGCAAATTGGCAGCCAGACCGGCGTCTGGCGCCAACTAAAATGGACACACTGGTAATGTTGCAATATCGGTGAAAGTTTGCTAAGTACTTGTATGCATGGAGATGCATGCACATACAACACGAGTGTACATATGTATGTATAAGGAAATTCAAAATGTTTGCAGGATGAAAGCAGTGAAAGAAGCAAATCGGCAATAGACTACAATTTAATTAAAAAAACAATGAAAATGCTTTTAAAACAGAGGGGAGAAATGCATGTATCTGCATACATATATATCTGAATAAAAAAAAAAACGCTAAATAAACTCGAAATACATAAGAAACACGCTACAGTGTGGCCTGACCTGCCGACGCTATGACACCATGTGGAAAATTACCAAAAGTTTTACGAGCGCATACATTCAGGACTCGACAGGTTACTCTGTGCAATCATAATTTCATACAATCAGATTCGCTATTATATCGGATTTTTTTTAGCTGCATGAAAACAATCGATATCGGTATCTAAGGTTTGACAGATGAGAATGACAAACTGAATTGACATTTCTGTCCAGGAAGGATTGGCAAACTATCACGAATCGTTTAACACCAGAACAACGCTTCCAAATTGTGGATATTTACTTGAAAAAAAAAAAATAATAATAATAAATCTGTTCACGAAGCTCATAGAACACTGGCAGGCATCATCGGCCCTTATATCTTTAGAAATGAGGAAGGAGCTGCCGTTACGGTGAATGGCGAGCGCTATCGAGCCGACTTAATTTTATTTCCAAAAGTTTCTATTTGATTCCAACAAGACGCTGCAACTTACCACACAGCGCACTTAACAATCGAGTTATTGCAATATGCAAGCCACGATTGACGCCATACCGGCCAGATTAATTGAAAAAAGTGGTCAACTGATTGATTGGCCAATGTAACTCGTAGCCGTGGCGGATATATGTACATATGCCGAACATCATATTCAAAAACTAAATGCCATGGAATTATCTACCAGCTTATAATAAAAAAAATTAAATCAGTTTAACAACTTCAAATATTCAAAATTCACAAAAAAAAAAAACGTCTGGGTATGCACTTTTACAGCTTTTACGATGTTGAGCATTTTCTTCCATATAAAAGACTGAACCTGAACTTTGTTATAGGTAGAACACAAGCCTTCAAACGATTAAGCTATTCAGCTACTGCAGCACGCACAGTTTGCATGGATATTGACGTCGCTGCTTGAACCAAGATTGTTTGAGGCTCTTCAAACATTTTTTTGAGGCCTTCGAAAGGCTGTGTTCTCCAATTCTGACCACAAACTGTAGTCTAATGGATTCAGATCTGGACTTCTAGACAGTCTATCTTCTGTGGCTAAGAACCCAGAAATATTGTTTTTAGCCACTGCTGGGTGGTTTTTGTCTTATGGGCGAAATCTTGCTGAAAGAACTAATGCTCTCCATTAAAGAGAGTACTGCTCAACTGCTTCACCCTCGCCTTGTAAGACATTCTTCTGGTAAGCTTTTGCCTCGGTCTTAACCCCTTTTTCGCAGAAATTACGAGGTGTAATGTCTTTAAAAGAGTCTCCCCACCAAACCATTACAGAGGCTGGATGGTGGCTACGCTGAACCCTTGGAACAACGTTTTTTGCGTCTTTAGAAGTTTTAACATAGATTTTGTCGCTTTGCTCATTAAAAACTTTTTCAACAGTGTAAATTTTCTCATCTGGGAAAAGAATATTTTCATGGCCTTTAACCGCGTGGCTCCGAAGAAGCTATTTGCATCCGTCGAGTCTAATTTTCTTTAAGCGCGTTGTCAAAAGATGACCAGTTGAGTGGCAGAACGCTTTCAAGTGGACATCATCTCTAATTAGTTTGGAAATGAATCTGGTCGATACATTCATTTCCCTGGACATGATTTTCTGCTTTCTAAGGGGATTTCTGCGAATTGTTTCTCCAACAGCTTTTATGGCTTCACTGATTTGAACCATGCGAGGACGACCACTTCCTTTTCTGCCTGACATTGTCGAAATATTAGGTTTTTCCAGCAATTCGTAAATCTCACTTGCACTTTTACCACACTTTTGTAATGCAATCACTGCCATGTGATTTTCCTATGCTCCGAACTGCTAACTGTTAACAAATTTGGCACGAAACTGAGTATAATTTACGAGTAGACTTCTAAAAGTTGTCACAGAATTTATGGCAAGACTAAGTATATATATACATATCTACATATTCACCTCTGTAACGATATGCAAATATGTATATGCGACATGATATTATATTTTTAAAATGAATTTCGAAATGTTTTATGTGAAAAATAACGAAAAAACATATATTTTCTAGAGTGTCCCCTGGACATTTTTCTTCTGAGCGGAAATGCTCTTAAGTTCAATATTGATGATTCGTTCTCAGGTAGGGCTTTGTTTGTTTGCTATATCTGTGAATTTAAAGCATAGTCACGTCGTAGTTGACAATGAAACTAGACTTTTTATATAACTATTGAGTTCTCGTAGGTACACAATTATGCACATTAAGGTGGACCCTTTTGTAAACATGAAAAAATAGCTTATATGGAAAATATAATACACATAGCTTGCAGCTAATTTTAAGTAATTCCTTTTTAATTGATGCAAAATTCTCCATTTTAACCAAATCGGAGTGCAAATATTCTGTCTGTTTCTTTGTTCTCTCGAGGGCCCTCTCTGGATACAGATAGATAAGTAAACACACTCTTGGCTGGTCGTCGAAAAATGCCCACTTCTGAGATCATCTGTACCCCAAACGCACTTTCATGTAACATTGTTGCATAAAAAATGATTAAATTTCATATAATCTCGTATCAAGAAGTCTAATAAAGCGCGCTAACTGGGTCTTGGGTTACTTCTACGTGCCCAGTCCAAAGTACAAATCGCAGTTTATGACAAAATAATATTCTACAAAAAATTTAAACCCATGGTTCTGACACGGCGACAAGTCATATAATTCTTCTGGAAAATGCAATCGCCTGTTTACGAAAAGTGCTTTTCAATAGCAGTTATTCGAATTAGCTCAAGCCCATGGTGGCTGCTGTCGTTGTTGTAGCAGTTTACTAAACAATGCCAGTGCGGTGTAGTCACCGATCGTCTTCGTCTAACTCATCTAACGGTAGGCTCAGAAAATGTGCTGTTTCGACAGGTTGGGTCCAGAGGGAGAGGAGTGTTAGGTGAGTAGGTTTGATGGGGTATGTGAATGCGGTGTACCTAAATATATGCCCTTAATAGGCCGGGCATAAGTTGACATACTAAACTCAATTCTGGATAAGTAGGAATTTAACCTACTACAATATCCAGAACGGTAATTGGGCGCATGTTGCTATTTAACTGCTACTATTCCATGCATTAGCGTCAGCTGTCAATGGGTATTGTAAGAAAAACATCCATACGCCCGTCTTTAATCTGTCGTCGAAAGCAGTCTTCACTGATGCGTTCAACTTTTCTTCGTCTTAGGTAGAGTTCCCGCAATTACAGAAAG
Organism: Anastrepha ludens; assembly: GCF_028408465.1. Classification (NCBI taxonomy): domain Eukaryota; kingdom Metazoa; phylum Arthropoda; class Insecta; order Diptera; family Tephritidae; genus Anastrepha; species Anastrepha ludens. The sequence goes on from NC_071502.1 coordinate 79,372,628, forward strand.
TAATGAGTTTTCACTCGACTGAGTAAATGAATTTTGTGCTAATCAAGTTGAGTCCAATTTTGATGTTCTTTTGTTCACAACCAATAGCTGGTCGGTAGAGAACTGGAGTGCTAGGCGAGAAATAGCAAATATCCGAGTGAACTTCTGCTTGAAAAGTTTTTAATACGAGTAATTACGAACAGCTCGAACAGTTCGGCAGTTCCATAAAATTGTACAGAACTGCATTTGTAATCAATAAACGAAAATCCAAACCAGTCAAGGTTTTATGCAAAGGTGACCTGGTAACCTTTGGTTTGGGCTTCAGTTATGGTGAACAACGAAATTGAGCGAGTAACTGCGGCTACCACGTCACTGGGGACTCGACAGCAGAATATTTCACACGTATTCATGCACTCGCTCAATCAGTCGTTACGTCAACTAATCAGCTGTTTTTTTTTCAAATTCGCTGAGAGCCGGTTAACGGTATTATATTGGCCACACCTGATTTTTTTCACCATGGGTCCTATGCGCGTATGTACGCATACCAAGTTTGAGAATCCTCTCATTGAATCTGAAATTACGTCAGCGACATTTCGCTTAAAGATGTATTCGATCTCAGGCTTTTCACTCGCAAACGAACTGTCAGTTTTCGCTCTGTTTTAAATGACAGGTGCATTTAAAATAGGTGTGAAAAAACCTTGCTGACATGTTGTGCGGTGATTTCACGGCATGAACTGAGTACCACTTGCCGTGAAATATGATACATATGAAATTTCACACATATTTCACGGCAATACACTTTGTATGGACTTTGACAGCCATTTCAAGTGAAACGCGACCTTAGTATTTACTATGCTTTACATACCATAATTAAATAAAACCCTTATTAATCGAAGTAAGTTTTGTATAAACTATTTCATGAGTTTTTGTCAAATTGATGAACAAAGCTCATTGTACATACAACGCGGAGGCAACATCAAGTTAAGTGTGTATGCATAATAGAAGTAGATTTATTAAAGAACACTGAGAAGGAGCCCATCATGAAAATTGAATTCGTTACGTTAGCCAACTTGTTGCTGTTCGTGTCTACTTCTGTTTACACACACGCTTACGTATGTATATACTGTACAGTTGCATAAATGTCTGCCAACCGTCTGTTGAGGCGTTCCTTTCTTCTTGGCTGCAGATGTTTCAAACTTTTGCGTAATCGCTTTTGTTGCCAATACGAGTGTACAAGGCGTCAATGGCGTTATTGAAGCCTCAGCTGCTAGGCAATTACTCCATCAATTACTTCAATGACACAACTGTAAATCGAGCACTTTAGTACGAGTACAAGCCCCTCCGTTTCCCTCAAAAATGAATCATATTTTTGCCACTCACTTTCACTGTTAAAAATGACAGTTATTACATTATCAGCTGCTCGTCATCTTTACTATCTACTTCTGTGCTACATACATACGTACATAAATGCCACTTGGCTGTCGAGTTGTATGGTCTCGAAAAAGGGAAGCAATCAAGCACGAGTATGTACGAGTAAAGATTCTACGAGGTTCATTCAATAAGCCTGTAGAAAATGTAAGGGAATAAGTGCTATACAAAATTGTTTCTAATAGTTGTTTGAAATTTAGCCACGACATAAAAAGCGCAAAGAAAATTTCGAAATAATGTTTAAAGTGAGTGATGTCCTTACATTGGCTGCCATCTGTCAAAACAACTTCTTGCAATTATAACTTTTGAATAAAGAGTAATATTTTTTGTAAGTGGTAGAATAAAATAACTAAAATAATAACGGTCGCATTATAGTCGCAAAAAAAAGACATGGATGCAGAGGACGGTTCACCGTAGTTCGGATATGGGACATAGAGCTGCATTACTAGTACGGTAACTAAATTCCAACATGAATCAGCGGACAGCGATTGAATCTTTTCCCCAGAATACCGATGTTCTAAAGAAGCGCTAACCTGCTTAAATCTCTCCCCATGTTCGTCTGACTCTGTGGGAACTGGAAGGCCTAAGTGATCATTACGGTGAAATAAAAAGTGTATTTCTAAGGACATTTTCCGGTGATGGGAGTTTATTATTAACATAAATTTGCCAATCTTCAGAATGATAGTTGAAGTGGCAGTCGGTCTATAAACCAACTCAGTTAGACTGTTGGCCATCCATTGTGATACCACAGTAGTAGTTTACCTGACTGTTCCTCCTACTCATTCTTGCAGCTTCTGCAATAGTCGAAATTATATACGCTCAATCTTTGAGCATATTGACCTAGGAGATAGTGGCCTGTGATCAAAGCAGCTAATATAGAGGCGTTTTTCCTTGACTGATGAAATAGCGCCTTTGATCGCCTGACGTCCCATTTTGCCAAATTCTTTTTGTAGCGTTACATGCCAGACTATCAACCCATTTCGTGTTGGCTGAAGTGACAATGCTATTTGTACCACACATTTTGTAGGTTGAGAGTGGTAGTGCCCTTTCTCGATAATTTGTCTGCCTTACGATTCCATGGTATGTTACTATGCCCTAGCACGCATATCAAATGGAACTAGTGGCAACCCCACCAAGAGAATTAAACGCCGCTTGGATCTCAGAATAAATATATATATAAAGTAAAATTATAAAATAATATAAAGTAAATACAAGATCAGAACGATGCGTGCTCAAACAATTCTTTACAAGGCAATATTAAAAAAAAAATTCTATGAAGGTGTGCATAAAGCTTAAGAAACTAGTGATGAAGTTCGATTCTTAATACAGGGTGGCTGATGAATTTTGCTACATTAAGAAACTCAAATAACTTTTTTTTTAGTGTATGGAATTCATTTATTTTTTTTTCAAGTTGAATGTCATTAAATTTTATTAAATGTAGCTTAACTAGTTTTAAAAATAATTGAATTTAAATGCCCCCCATGCTCGTTGACACAAGTGCGGCATCTTAGTAAAAAGTTGTTCATTGCTGCTTTGAGAGTTGCGACAGGAATAGCCGCAATTGTTGCCCGAATGGATTGTTTTAGTTCATCCAAATTTGTTGGCTTTGTTTTATAAACTTCTTGTTTACATAAACCCCACAAGAAAAAGTCAGGTGCAGTAAGGTCAGGCGACCTGGGGGGCCAACGAAATTCGGAGTTTCTTGAAATCAGTTTATTGGGAAATTTTCGTCGCAACTCTGTCATAACAGTCTGGGCTATGTGAGACGTTGCCCCATCTTGTTGAAACCACACAGAGTTGAAAGGAATTCTCTTTCGGCGTAGTTCTGGATAGAAAAATTCTTTCAGCATTTTCAAATAACGGTCTCCAGTAACCGTAACGGTGTGACCATTTTCTTCAAAAAAATAAGGCCCGACAATACAGCGTGAAGAAACCGCACACCACACTGTCACGCGAAGAGGATGCAATTCCGTCTCGTGGAGTATCTGTGGGTTAGAAGTGCTCCATATTCGACAATTTTGTTTGTTCACATTGCCGTTTAAATCGAAATGGGCCTCATCAGACATGAAAAGGCAGTTTAACATGTTTTGGTCTTCTTCCACCATTTGCAGGATCTTATGGCAAAATTCCAAGCGAATCGGCAAGTCTGCTGCATTCAGTTTGTTAACCATTTGAATTTTGTAGGGAAATAAGTCTAAATCTTTGTGCATTATTGTTTGCAAAGACTGTCGGCTGACACCAAGTTCAGCAGATAAGCTTCTTGTTGAAACCCTTGGATTGCTTTGTATAGCTGCAGCTACAGCAGCGATCGTTTCCTCCGTCCGAACTGGTGGGTTTCGATGATAAGGCCTTCTTGCGACTGTTCCTTGCTGAGCAAAATTATTCACCAGTCTCATTATGGTCCATCTGCTCGGGGGATCGCCGCCAAACATCCGCCTGTACTCTCTCTGTACCAAAACTACGGACTCCAGTGCGTGATAGCGGCGGACTATCCAAATTCTTGTTTGCGTGTCCCAGTTATCCATTTTAATAAATTTTAAAGATCAATCTGCAAATTAAAACAAAAATGGAACAGATAACTTAAAAAGAAAAAAAGTTATTCAATTTTTTGGTAGCGGCTTTTATCAGCCACCCTGTACCTAAAATAGGACCAAACAGTTCTCTGCGGTCATATCTTTGATAAAATTGAAAAAAAAAAACTATAATAGTATAATCAATCTGTCAAGGTGACGCAAAATTATTCATAAAATTTTATTTTTGAATAACTTTCAGAATGATTTCGCGTTATGGAAATCTTTATTTTAACCTGCAGCTGTCTAGTTCACAAGTGACAAATATGATTGACGTGCAATGCCACTTGAAAAAATTTCGAGTATTTTTTATCTTTTTCCATAAGAGAGGAGTTGTTTTATAAACCAGGGCCCATCTATGAGGAGTTAGAGGGATAAAATGATCCATCAAAATGTTAGCCACTGTGTTTTACATGGGATTGCGAAGTGCAAGGTATATCTCAAATGTTAGGATCATAGTTTTCTATGCCTATTTATCTTAAGAATGTAATAAAAATAAGCCGTCAACTTTCAAATTGCCCATAAACATATATTCTCTTTTGCCTTGTATACCAGAATCCAATATCGGAAACTTGTTATTTTTTTAAGTTGTACGTGCTATTAATATCTAATAAAATTTATTTGCAATGTTTCTACCGCTTTTCTTTCATAGCTTCATCCAATATTTTACTTGTAATATCGGAATTAAACACATTCTTCTTCTTCTTGATTTTCACAATAGTCCAAGTCCTTCTCAAACTGATTTTTCCAATGCAGAGGAAGCCTTCCTCGCCCTCTGCTACCACCAGCTGGTACCGCATGGAATACTTTCGTTTGTATCCACTCGGACGACATGAATAAACGAAGCTGTTGGCTCCAAGGTTATGGCTGCAATGGTCCAAGAATCTTCCGCAGAATTTTTCTCTCAAATACTCCACTCCAGTGTTAGTTTTGTTCCTCGTTGTAACGTCCTCTTACTACTCAATTGCCTACCTAGTCCAAAGTAGCACCTGCTGGAAAGAGAGATTCTCCATTGTATTTCAAGGCGGCGTTAATGCTGATAAACGAAACTAGTGCCTCTAAATTGCTGCCTTAATGTGACCGCAAAATTTTCAATTGGTATTATTGGGCAAAATACAAGCAGATACTTCAGTAACAGTTAGGTTACAGGTAAATATCTGCTCGTGTAAGAGCCTACTTGGACAAAGAATCAAATTCGTACCGTAATTAATTGCAATACCGCATAGATGAAAAGGAGGGAGAAGAACCGACCAGGCAGAAAAAGAAAGAGAGGAGTTTGGATTAGAGGAGGATCTGGAACAGTAACAATTTGCTTTTAAAATCTTTAAGCTGCTTTCAAGTGACAACCAACAATTATTAGAAGAGGAAAGCCATAATATAATCGGAGAATGTGAAATTACTTCCATGCCAACCCATTTTACAAAACTTACTGTACTCATATATACACTCATCGCTATGGTCGAACCGGTCTATGCGTGCTCACCAGTTCAACTTAACTTAAGGGGGTGGTAGGGTTTAGCGCTAAAAAAAAACACTTTTTTTTAATTTTTTACAGAAATATGGCTTAAGATACTTTAATAAAATCAGTTGCATGTTATTGTACATCTTTTCAATAAGTTTTTAAAAAATATTAATAATAAAATATTGACAAATAAGCCCATGACAGAGTTTTTTTGGAGATATGTTTTTCGAGAGGTGCTCTGCGGTGCCAATCGGCATTCGTCGTAGAATCATCTGAAACTAAAAAAGTCGAATTTTTCAGTTTAAGTATGACGTAATGCTCGAGCATCCGAGCCCTTGGGAATTGCCAAGCATCTATCGATGCTCCGCATTGGAGGTAGAGTGCCTACAAAGGCTATAACTTTGAGAGTTCTGCTCCGATCCACTTAAAATTTTGACACAACATTCTTGAAATGATTTACTATAAGATGAGTGAAGAAAAAAAATTTCGATTTTGTGACCCTACCCTAAAATGTTCAGTGATACTTCGTTACGCTTCACGTTAGTTCTACGTTAGTTAGTTAGTTTCTCTATGAAAATCATAAAGTAGGTGAAATTAAGTCAATATGTAAACCGTTTCATTCGTCTTGTTTTGATTTATTGCAAATATGCGGTCGGACATTGGTTCCTAAAATTTTTGAAGAAGATTACTAAAGGATTTTCCAATAAGAGGTGTTATTTTGATATTCCAAGAAAAATGCTATATTTTAATATAAATGATCGGATGTTTATTTTATTATAAAGAAGAAGCTATACCGTTAATAGTGGAAAATAACATCAGGCAAATGACCACCACGAACACGCTTACAGGACAATATCCTTTTCATGAAATTTTCCATAACCGAATTGCAAAGTGGCTGCCCTATGTCCTCGCGAATTCCATCTTTGAGGTCTTAAATCGACCCTGGGCTGTTGGCGTAGATCTTTTCTTTCACGTGGCCCTAAAAAAAAAAGTCACGAGGTGTTAAATTACAAGATCTCGGTGGCCAATTGTGATCACCTCTTCGAGAGATAACACGGTCCGGAAACTTTTCCTGTAAATGATCAATGGTTTCGTTGTTTGTGTGACACGTAGCGCCGTTTTGTTGAAAATAAACGTTGTCCAGATCAATACCATCCAAATCCGGCCATAAAAAATCGTTAATCATCTCTCAATAGCGTAATCCATTCATTCATAACACCAGTTATTGGAAAACCCTTTATAAATTTCATTCCAAACTTCCTTAATTTGTAGTTTCAACTCCGTCACTGTCATAATGCTTTGTTTTTCCCTCCATAAGCGTGATAAGTTCATCTTCTAAGAGTTCGTTCTAATCAACATAATTTTGTTTTGGTTCACTTGGTCGCAACTGTTTTGTTTTAATAGTGCGAGAAAAATTGCTTAATAATCGAATCACGCCCAGAGTGAAGATTCACGCGGCAGCTGACATCATCAAAACATATTTTTTTGGTCTTTTGAAACACAAATTTTTAAATGGTGGGAAACAATTTGTGTAGTTTGTCGTAAAAGGCGAACAACAATAAAAAAACTTCTCTCGGCACTTATTTCTTTTCTCAAGAACATTTTGATCGCGCCTCGTATCATCAAGTTTGGAGATGACAGATATTAACTCATGTGGCTCGAGTATGCGTTTTGCCATTTAAAATTTCATTAATGTCATTTCAGAATACATGCATATGTGTATGTATGCATGTATGTACGTGTGTAGCTATAAGATGCTACTCTTTTAGACGCTTGATAATTTATAATTTTTTTCAAAAGAACGTTAATCAACCCTAATTTAATTCCAAGCTAAATGGCTGCTTGTTGATAGATCGGAATTTATTATATCTATTATTGCATGTAGGTATGTATGTATAAGTACATAGGTACACATTTATGTATATTATAAAATAATTTATTTTTACTTTATTAAAATACTCCTATTCTTCCTTATTGCAGATCGATCCATAACAACGTAAAACATCCAAAATAGTTTAAAATCAGTAAAATAGAATACTAAAAAAATGCCAGCGGAAACGAAAACTGCCACCGCTGGAACCGAGGCTGATACGCCTACGAAGAGCAAAAAGGCGAATACGACCGGAAAAGCTGGACTGGCGCGTGTCACTTTGCTCGATGGCTCTTTGCTTGACGTCACGATCGATGTGAGTAAAAAACCAATTTTATTGCTATTCTTTAAATTTTTGAAATTCGCACTTCTTTCTGTGAATTTTTTCACATGCAGCGAAAAGCTAAGGGTCGCGATCTGATCAATACCATTTGTGCTGGCCTCAATATTGTGGAAAAAGACTACTTCGGTTTGACTTATGAAACGCCCTCAGATCCACGCACCTGGTTGGATTTGGATAAACCAGTTTCAAAGTTTTTCCGTAGCGATCCATGGGTGCTGCAGTTTGCTGTGAAATTTTACCCACCAGAACCTTCGCAGCTACAAGAGGACATCACGCGCTACCAGTTATGCCTGCAAGTACGCAATGATATCCTCGAAGGTCGTTTGCCGTGTACATTCGTCACACACGCTCTGCTCGGCTCATACCTGGTGCAATCGGAGATGGGTGACTATGATCCGAAAGAGATGCCAGATCGCCGTTATTTGAAGGACTTCAAAATAGCACCCAACCAAACCCCAGAGTTGGAGGAAAAGGTTATGGATTTGCACAAGACTCACAAGTTTGTATTTGAACCTACATACATACATATATAATCAATTCAACGGATGTATAAATAAAATAATATGTATGTATTTGTGTCTAGGGGTCAAGCACCTGCTGAAGCAGAATTGCATTACTTGGAAAATGCTAAAAAGCTGGCTATGTATGGCGTTGATTTGCATCCAGCAAAGGACTCGGAGGGCGTTGACATTATGTTGGGTGTTTGCGCATCAGGCTTGCTTGTGTACCGCGATAAGTGAGTACCCTTTGCCGAAATTCGTTTAGGTTTATGTTTGAGGAATTTGCTTTCCCATGTAGACTACGCATCAATCGCTTCGCATGGCCGAAAATCCTCAAGATTTCTTACAAGCGTCATCACTTTTACATCAAAATACGCCCCGGTGAATTTGAGCAGTATGAATCGACAATTGGCTTTAAATTAGCCAATCATCAAGCCGCTAAGAAATTGTGGAAGTCATGTGTGGAGCACCATACATTCTTCCGTCTGATGACCCCTGAACCACCGACTAAGTCGTCATTGTTCCCACGCTTCGGGTCGAAGTACAGATACTCGGGGCGTACTTTGTACGAAAGCAAACGAAATCCAATCGATCGCACAGCGCCGAAGTTCGATCGTAGTTTGTCGGGCAGACGTTTGACATCGCGAAGCATGGACGGTAAGATGGGGTGAAATAATGCTAGGGCTAATTAGAATACCACGCACTCAAATGTGTTTACTATTTAAGCTCTCGCAATGGCCGAAAAGGAGAAAGATGCTCAGAAACGTCACACCATGGGACATCCACCAGAGCACATTCCCGATTTCGACTCACCACGTAGTCGCAGTCCATTAAAGAAGGATAAAAAGGAAAAGGTATATTTTGAGTTCTTTTTGCGAAAATCTCCCATCTTTAAGGGAATCATTTCGTTTGAAATTTAATTTTCTAAAAAATATGTTTTGTTTTTGATTTTCTTTAAAATTAACTGACAAATTTATTTTCCTTCCTTTTTCTCGGTTTGTTTTCTTTCTGTAATTAATTCCTCACAAAATTAACCAATTTACTAACAACAATAAAACATCAACAAAAATCGAACACACCGTAATTGTAATGTAAAAAAACATATAATTTTGCGAAAATTTCCAAAAACCAAAAATGTGTGCACTACCACACCTAATTTTCTAACACCCACGACCTTCTATAACTATGTATGTAAAACTCTAAAAAACGATGAACAAATATTCAATGTGCTTCAAAAAAAAAATTTATCATAATAATAATTTAAAAATTAAAAACATTTCTGAAATGAACGCTTTTGGCAAATGCGTCTGCGTAATTTTTTTTCTTCTAATTTTTCATATACTTCATATACATTTAACCATGATTAACCAACTAAACAATTGATAATATGCACAAACCACAAAACACAAACAACAAAAACCAAAAAACAAAACAACAATTATTTGATCCAAATAACCCCAAATCGTAGTTAAAACGAGAATCGAGCACTGGTACAGCTTCCGCCTCTTCGCAGAGTTCACTCGAAGGTGATTATTCGACCCATACCGGTGCTGATGTGGCAGCCGGCGAGTCTGCCTCGGCCGTCGCCTATCTTGGCAAAGATCAGGTTAATTTCATTTTCAACAGCCAATTTCTATTCTTCTACCTATATTTATTATAGTTACGCTCGTATTTACACTATTTTTCTTCAATTCAGTTTTTAATTAAGAGCCTTACGTATTTATTTATCTATTTTACTTAGTTAATATGTATTTTTTCGATCTGAGCTTTAAGTGTCTTTGTTCGTTCAGGAATTTTGCTGTCCTCCAAAGCTTTCGAAAACTACGATAAGTTTGTGTTTGGTGTTGTTTTACAAAAGAAAAAAAAAATGGAAATTTGTTCTTCGTTTATGTTTGGTGTCCAATTTGTTCATAAGGATAAATAATTTGTTTCTGCAGTATATTTAAGCCAGTTGCAAGCAGTTTTCGCAACCATTTCTGTGGACGAGTAGCGCCCATATAGGAGTGTTTTGTAGGCGGATGGTGCAGAGAGATTAATTTTTCTTATGTCGCACACCTTAGTTGGTAAAAGATTTGATAATAATTAATATTTTTTAAAGAAGCTAAAATCCTTTAATCTCTTTCATATTCCAGTTATCCTATAAAGCAGTATTTATTTGAATTTAATAGTCTCGGGATGAAGTCATCAAGCTTAGATGCCGAATTAACAAAATTTTTTATTAGCATATGCAACTCTACAATGGCAATGGCACTCATGCCGCGCGATCAGTTGTGCTAGTTTCTACCGCATCAGTAGTACTGATCTGTTTGAGGGTGGTTTAATTCGAGCATGAGTAGAACAATTAAACATTTGCTTTAGATTTCTAAGTTTAAGGGAAAGGATTGTTATCGGACGATAAGACTCCCCTCGGTTGGCGGGTTTCACAGATTTCAATAGTGGGACCACTCTTCCTGCTTTCCACTGGTCAGGTTGAATACCTTTCTGAGATATCTTACTTCCAATAGATCCAGGTTTTCCTGCATCAGGATGTTAAATCCGTCGGGGCCAATGTCTTGAAGCTATTGCTTTATTGTTTACTATCTGAACCTCATCGCTGGAGAAAGTAAACGATGCACAGTTGTTTGCCAGTATGTGCAGCCGTCTGTTGACACGGCAGTTTTACCTATCGAACGGATGATTCAAAATGAATTATCGGCTAAAAAAGTTCGTGCATATCTTCGAGTCAGACGAAGTACAACCAACAAAAGTGATTACCACCTTGTCGTTGTGCTTCATCGGGTTCGATAGGGACCTTCATACCAGAGTTGAAATTGCTGGTCTGGAAGTGCTCCGCCCATTTGGTCCACTGGAGACACCCTGGATTGGCTTGGCGTAGGTGGTCACGCTCGTTTGTTAGGACGGCGGCTTTACCTGGAAAATTGGGACGTGTGATCCTGATCTTTTCAGCTGAAATTAAGCGGAATGCGCCTTCGCCTACGTGCACATCGGTGGGGATGGCAAGAGCAGCGAAGTTGTCCTCGGCGAATTCCGCGAAGCCGGCCCAATTAGCTTTGTCAAAGTTAATGTAGGTGATTCGCGAACCCAAAGTCGGCAGGCCTTTCAATTGAGACGATAATATGTGTAGGTAGATGGTCCAATGCCAAAGATAGCATAGGTCGCCAAGTTATGCCATTGATCAGGCCAGCACTAGCAATTTTAGGCCAGGCGAGCTGGTGCAGATACGCATTATCCTGGAGGGATCTGTTCTGCCAAAAGCTGTCCCCCACGATCGTTTTGCAGGCTTGAATGCCAGAGATCGTAGAGCGCATTGAAGTCACCTACAACCAAACGGGTTTTATCTCTGATAAGCTCACCTATTTCAGGGTGATATCCTGTCGGGCAGCAGGAAACAGAAGGTACATATGTACATATATGCTAAATTTTTCGAGCTCTGCATCGCCTGCCACTACTTTCGTCACGAAAACCATATCGAAAACACGTTCAGAGTTAGATTTACTTAAGACGGCTTAACTTTTATAAATGTCAGGTAATAGTGATAAAATTTTGGTGGGAATGTTAATCACAGATGTGGCACTTACCAACAGAAAAAAGAAGTTAAATCTGTTGACTTAGAGCGTCACCTGTCGGTTGTTCCGAGAACTTTTTGATCAAGGTGGTATTTTTGATGTTTGAGTCTAACAGTTTTATATTGAAATTGATTGAAAATGCGGTGTGAGTTTCAGAAACAATTGGCAATAGTAGACTAGCAGCCTGCCAGAATACCAGCTTGTCGATTTTTGAAATATATAGCACAGAATTTTGATTGAAAATAATTACTTACGTCTCTTTTATGTCAATATGTGCATAATAATTCTAAAACAAAAGATAGGGACTGTCAAAGTAATTATAGGATTTAACGTTGATTTCCGCCCTCAGTGCATGAAAATACCAAAAACAATAAAATAAAAATTAAAAAAAAATTAAATACAAAAAATTATAAAAAATTGAAGAAAAACAAAAAAAAAAAATTAAAAATACTGAGTGCTATCGTTTATGTGTAAAAATTTCTGAAGTAATCATTGTAAAATTTTCTAAAATATAAGGGTTTACGGATTTGGCATAATCCGTATTTCTTAATCATTCATACCAGTGAATATTGCCAGGTTGGATTCCCCCCATTACTCGATCTCATTCCGTTCAGGGCTCTAGGGTTGTAGGCTATAATTTTTGCGTTACTGGCAAACTCTATATAGATTAAGGAAGCACAAAATACATTTACGTATTGAAAACATTAATGTTTACTTTTCATCGACGTATTGCGTTTTAAAAAATTGTGGTCACATCGAAAAAATTCATATATCTGTTATATGTGCATCCGTCTTTTGGACACATCATTGGGTAGGGCCATTTGCACCGATTTCTGTAACACATCCGTTCATCCGATCTTCATTAGGATTTTATTGATGTTAGAGTCGCTTACTATACTGCAGTGCCCATTCTCTTTTTCTTCTCGAATTATGTCTTGAAAATTTAAAATTCTACGCTTGGCGTTTTAGGTTCCGATTATTTGGAGTTCTTGATACATTTCTCAACAGATAAGTGATTTCTTAAGGAGGAAAATAATTAATTTATATTAATTTCCTTTTTTGTTTTAATTTGATTTTCTGAATATTTCTTATTCTTAATGTGCTTGCTTATGCTTAACTATATTAATGCCCAATAATTGTAGCATAAATTCTCAGCCTGCTATTACTCATAATAAAATAACGAAAGCGATAAAAAGTATAACAATTTTTCTAAAATCTTATTTTATAATGATGCTGAGTTCCGAAATAAAAAAAATGATATACTATGAAGTTTTTGGTACAGGAAATTAAAGTTTTATCGGATTACGAAATTGAAAGGCATTTAATACTAGGACTCTAAATTTCGAGTTCCGAGAAAACTGTGTATTTAAGTCCCGAATTGCACAAATTGCAGGTTTTCGAGAATCCGATAATCGCAGTTTTTGCTTTATTATTAATGTTACATCAACTCTTTCTGAGTCTCTAAATGGAGATTCTTAGGACACGAATGTTTTAAATATCTATCTTAGGCGAAAATGCAAGTAAATGCTCTGAAAATAAAGTGATAAATATACCAGGCAGTTATAGCATGAATCATTGTGCTTATTCAAAAAATAAATTATTATCAAAAATTATTATTTTACATGAATATGATTTTTTTATGTTACAATTTCTTCTAAAGCGTGGAATTCGCAGGAACAGACTTGTGGATGATATATTATTATATTTTAGATTAGTTTCCATCATTTGTAAAACTTTTCTGTATTTGTTCGTACCTTAAAATACCTCTTTGATCTTGGTTTTTTTATTAGCATTTTATTCCGTTCGTCATATTCCATACGAGAATAATTAGCTGCATCTGTATATATGTAAATATACCACCGTGCGGCAGTTAATTTTACACATAAACAAATTTATATAATTTAAGTGACATAGTCTTCACACACTGTAATGGTAATTCTGAAATTGCAGTATTACTTCATTAGACCTCTGGTTTCAGCAGCGCGTTGATTTACACTTTTGTTGATTAAATCTTTTATGTTTCTCATACATTGCCATGCATTATTTGGTTTATAGAGAGAATTTTTTAAAATTTTTATGATAAATTTATAAAGTTAGAAGGGGGAAATTCGATAATGTAGTAGTAGTCTAATATAGGGTGGGCCATGTAGAGTTTGCTTTTTGAATCGGCTATAAAAAAAAAACTAATCACTATTTTTTCAAACTTTTTCTTTTATTTTGAAGATTGAACATTATCATTTATGAATGAAAAATAATATTGTTCAAATGACTGCCACGACTGGCTTTGCAGTAGGCCATTCGATCAACCCAATTTTTAAGCACGTTTTCGATTGTTTGGGCTCCAATTTCATGAACGGCAACTTCGATTTCGTGTTTTAAAGCATGAATTGTCTCTGGATGGTTCGCATAGCATTTTCCCTTAACGGCTCCCCACAAAAAATAGTCCAACGGGCTTAAATCACAGCTCCGAGGCGGCCAATTGATATCGGAATTTCGTCTGATTATTCGGTTTTCAAAAACGGTAGCCAAAAGTTCGAGTGTAACTTTGGCAGTGTGGCAAGTTGCACCGTAATGTTGAAACCAAATGCCGTCCATGTCATCCTCTTCAATTTTTAGAAGCAACTTGTTGAGCATGTCACGGTAACGCTCGCCTTTTACTGTAACCGCGGCTTCTCGCTCATTTTCGAAAAAAAATTGCCCGATGATGCCGCACAAACCGCACCAAACAGTGACTCGTTGTGGATGCATTTGCTTCTCTACAATAACGTGTGGATTTTCTGAGCCCCAAATCCGACAATTTTGCTTATTGACGTAGCCACCGATGTGAAAGAAGAAGAAGATTCACCACTTTGAAAATAGGTTTTCAATACTTCCCAATTTTGTTCAAGCGTATAGCGTCCCATTTCGTAAATGTCAAACCTTTAAGTAAATTATGAACACATTTGACATGTCATTTGTGTTACCATTCTCAAAAAAATAGGTGGTTCAAAAAGCAAACGCTAAATGGCCCACCCTGTATATACCGTCTTTCCAGGATATACAGGGATAAAGTTTTAAAAGGACATTTTCAATACTTATTAGTTCTTGTGCACCAATAATTTTTTTCTTTAAAAATTTAAATTTTGGCTTTTTTAAGTTTTAGAGAATTTGTTCTTTTATATGTTATGACACTAATATTATTATTGTACATTGCGTTGATTGTTTGAAATAATATTTTGAAATACTTAAATCTTGCAAAGTCTTTTTAAAAATAAAAATCCTGACGTCGCAAAGAAAAACTGAAAACGAGTTTTATTGTATTGGGCCCCTTGTTCTACGAATATATTAATTTTTTTTCAGTTTTGGTCGCACGGTGCATTTGTTTTTGTTTTTTTTTTTAATTCAAATCATATGATGAAATGATGATCTTCGCTTTATTACTTTTTATAAAAAAATGTATAAAAAATCTGGTACAGATTACAATTAACGTTTCGCTAACGTAGAACCGGTGGTTGAATCAAATATCCTTGAATTAACCTTGGGGAACAGAAATGTAGAAGAGTTTCCTGTAAACAGTGGTTGATCACGAGTTAGTCGGTGCTAAGTGCAAGGCTAACGCCGACAAATATCGGTATTGAAAACTGCTGGAAATCCCACTTTTGTGGGGTTGTCATTTAAAATTCGGAGATTTACAAACCGGTTCAATGATAAATGCCTTAGTAGAGATGCATGAAAGTTTGATTCAGAGCACTCGAAAAAATTCGATTTCCATATAAGTAAATTTATACATACATACATATATGTATGTATATGCGCAAAAGATATATAAATATTTGATATTACTCGCTTACGTTATTTTGTTATTTAGATTCAATTTGCTTGTTCAATACCAATGTGAAATTCTAAATGGCTGCTAAGTAAAATATCTATCATAGGTGACCTAATGACCATTAAAATTTTGAATTTCTGATTTTCGTCCCACTCATTTTGTTGCCCACTATAAGTTTCGAAAAAATTTCAAATATATGCTAATGTTAATATAAAAATGTATAATTGGCTAAAATGTCCTAATATTGGCGCTGCGAAATTTGTTTCGTAAAAGGAAAACATACAAAAAATACACTCACGTACATGTATACATACGTACATACATTGCATTTAAATGTCTCAGTAAATATGTACTTTACCGATATTGCTCATTTACTCGTACACCACTACATATATTTGTTCACTTTAACGCCTTTCATCTTTGTGTATTTTTCGCTTAATTATTTTACTTTCCAAAACGTCTTGCCTTATTTACTTATATATGTGTGTATGCACAGTTTGCGGGATAACGAAATATTAATTTGTGGAAATGTTTTTTAAACTTTGTATTATACGATCGTAATCGCTGTTTATAATTTTGGAGAATCTATAGACTAAATAGATTTACAAACCACATTCGTATTACTTAAAACGATTGAAATGCATATTTTTACATACATACTTACTTGTACACCAATTGCTTTTGTTGGCTTAAGAAAGCAGCAAGCCGTGAATCCGAACGCTCGGATATTGAAATGTCAAATCTAATTATTACAAAGGTGAATTTACCCAGCTGCTTTCTAAGGCCTCTTGGCTCTGAGCTTTTATTTGTATATTTACACTTATACATATTTAGGTACTAATATGAATTAGCTATAAGCATGCAAACGCTTGAACAGTAATGACTTGAGCTCAGCTTTGTTGAAAACTTGTCTCGCTTTTACAGTTATTTTTGTCTATTACAAAGTATATTTTACAAATTTTGATTCTAATCAATTCTTTGCATTTTTGTTAAATAAAAGGCTGACGCCGAAAAGGAGGCCAAATTGAAGAAGAAACAACAAGAAAAGGAGGAGAAAGAACGCAAGGAACGTGAGAAGAAAGAAAAAGAGGCCAAAGAGAAGGCCGCCAAGGAGAAAGCTGCGAAAGAGAAGGCAGCTAAGAGTGCTGCTGGTGCCACCGCTGAGGGCATTAACGGTGAGTTTAGCAATTGAATCAAGTTGCTAAAGTTAAAAATATAACATCTCCCATTTCTTATTTAGGCAATGAAGATTTGAATGACTCTAACAAGTCGGATAAATCCGGCAAAACTCGCGTAAGTATTCACTTATGTAAACATCAGAGTATATTAACTTACTCGTACATTGACGTACCTATGTAAATAAGAACTAGTATAGTGTAGCATACGAGTACATACAGACCTGTTCTTCCACCGAAAATATAATAATGTTGAAAGGTCCTCCAAGAATGCGTGACGTGTGCATTGCTCGATTGTTCTAAATACACTCCATCCGATGTGTGATGTGGTGTACTGTGGTCCATTTGCATATGTATGCTGCATAGATGTCTCCAAGATGTCTCCCAAATTCTTAAGATTTTCATTTGTAGCTTCTTGTCCCCTATCCACAAAAATTTTGATTCTTTCTCTTAAGTTAAGTATAGTATTTAGAGAGTTTTTTTTAAGTATGTATTATACCTATGTATATACTTTGTATATATTTCGGTAGTGTACCCTAAGTTTTTAAGTTTTATTCACCTGATTGTCGGTAGCTTTTAATTTATCCCCATTTTTATTTTTTCCTTTTTATTTCTTTCTATAATTGGAAACATTTATGAACCAACATATGCGCGAAAAAACAAAAACAAATGAACACTCGCACATTTGCTCCCGAAATATGTTTTATAAATCGACACGTTAGGGTGGTGGTCTC
The DNA here is from genome assembly GCF_028408465.1 of Anastrepha ludens. Classification (NCBI taxonomy): domain Eukaryota; kingdom Metazoa; phylum Arthropoda; class Insecta; order Diptera; family Tephritidae; genus Anastrepha; species Anastrepha ludens. Next base: position 79,390,063 of record NC_071502.1, read on the forward strand.
TTCTCGTCCGGTCGCAAGAGCAAGAGCGCATCTCCGGCAAAGGAAGCGAAGGACAAATCCGGCAAAAATAAGGATGGTAAGAGTGGCGAGTTGGTCTACGCTGATCTAGAGCTTAGTGGACCCAATAATCAAGTCAATGATGATAAGAACCGTGCTTCGCGTCAACCCGGTTACACCAGACCTTATGAATACTCAGAGGGTAATGCTGAAACAAGTCCCACGCGTAAGTCTTACATTCCTGGCGGCTTCCGTTATGACCAGGACCCTCAGAGTGGTAAGCGTGCTGGTCAAGATGGGGATGGACAGTTGTCGCCCACCGCTGAGCAAAAGAAAACCGCAATTGCATTCAATTATGCACCTGGCCATGATGATACACTCAAGAAGACCGCAGAGAAGCTGAAGAGCGGGCAATTATCACCACGCACACGTGAAAAAATAAACAAAGGCCAGTTATCACCTACAAGCCGTGCAAAACTACTTAAAGATGGCAATCTATCACCCACGACGCGTGCTAAGTTGCAAGGCAGTGCCGTTGATGCAGCAGCTTCGCCATTGTCAGATGCGCAAAAGCGTTCTTATTCGCCAACCAAAGGTCAGGCGGTTGGTTACACTTCAGGTGCTCCAGGCAGTTATAAGCCGCTGGTCGATCCCACTGCTGCTTTCCTCGAATCTGAACGTTACAATAGGGAACCATCAGCTGTGGCAGGTGCTGGGTCTGGAAAAGGTTTTCCCGGTAGCACAGATGGTGTAGCGGCTGCTGGTAAGGGCAAGGATAGCACACCAGTTTCTCCCAAAAAAGCTGCCAGTGGGTTAGCTGCTGGCGCTGCTAGTGGAGCCGCTGCACCAAAACCCAAAAAGAAGCGTGTCAAGATTATGGTAATTACATCCAAATTCGATCCAAATACAAAGCGCGTTGATGCTGAAAATGGCGCCATTGAACACTCCACTGGCATACTTGATCCTCAGACTGGCCTAATCGATAGCAAGTACGGTCAAATTGATCCCAAAAAGGGCACTCTATTAGCTCTGAATACAAAGACCGGTAAAAATGAAATCTACCAAGGAGAAGTAGATCCAAAAACTGGAAACGTGCATCTGGTGTCTGGTGTTGCAGATCCTAATACTGGCCGCTTGGATGAGAGCTTGGGACAAATTATTTGTATCACACCACAAGACAATCCAGTGGTGGAACTTACTGTTATCACAAGTCGCATTGATCCGGCAACTGGTAAAGTTGATACTGTTAATGGTGAAGTTGAACGTTCCCTTGGCGTACTAAATGTCGATTCTGGTCTGCTTGATACCAAATATGGGGAAATAAATACTAGAACGGGTGAGTTGAAGTCAATCGACCCCAAGACAGGCAAAATTGTAGTGACTAAGAATGTCAAGGTTGACCCAGCAACAGGTCAGCTCACCCTCTTAGGGGTCACAGACCCTAAAACTGGTAAAGTGGATAATACACAAGGTCGCATTATTGAAGTGGGCCAACAAATCGATCCTATTGTCGAGGTTACTTCACTCGCTGGTAAATACGATTCTAAGAAGAACATTATCGACCCGAAAACCGCACTTGTTGAGACTTCCGGTGGTCAGTTCGATCCTAAAGCTGGAAAGATTGACACAAAGTATGGGCAAATTGATTTGGTTAAACACACAATCACGTTTACTGATCCAAAATCAGGCAAAACTGTTACGCGTGATATCAAGATTGATCCAGCCACTGGACAAATTGTGCTTAAGAACCAAATAAACCCGAAGAACAATAAGCCTGATAAAGATTATGCACGCATTATATCCTTACGTATTGTACAACAACGCGTCGATCCCAAAACGAAAGCACCTATCGCTCAAGTCAGCACGGCGAAGGACAAGGAAATTATTGTCGATCCAAAATCTAACCAAATTTGGATGCCCACAGGGGCTAGTGATCCGAACACAAAGGAATCACAATACATTTCCAGCAGTGTGGATCCGAAGACCGGTTACGTTATAACTATTTACGGTTATCTCGATCCGAAAACGAACGAAATCAAGAAACAAAACAAACTCGACCCCAACACCACAAAAATCGAACCATCCTCGGGCAAGATATATACTGCTACCGGAGAGGTTGACAAAACTACCGGCGAACCGCTCTACGCCACCACCCAAGTTGATCCCGAATCCGGCGATGTATACACAAAAGTCGGGCGTGTTGATCCCAAAACGGGCAAAATTGTCATTGTTCGAGTACTGCTCATTTCCAAGACCGATGAGCGTGGCCGACCTGAAGAAATCGATCCAGCGACTTGCGAAATCGATCCAGTCTCTGGTCGAATTCTCAAGTTCTTCAATAAAACTGTCTATGTTTATACTATGATAGATCCAGTAACAGGTGAAATTGTACAGGTTGATCCAAATGATCCACGCTTCGCGGGAGCTCGCACCACCGTCACACAAACAATGACATTGACAGGCGAGATCGATCCGGTTACAGGACGTATAAAGAGCGAATATGGTGACATCGATCCAAATACAGGTGACATCGATCCAGCCACAGCAGTACGCGACCCCGTAACAGGCAAACTAATTCTCAATTATGCCCAAATCGATCCATCGCACTTCGGCAAAGAGGCGCAAGTAAGCACAACTACCGAGACCGTTCCAATCACACGTGAGCAATTTTTCGAGGGCGTAAAACACATGGGCAAAAATGCATTACGCCGCGACTCGGAGGCCAGCTCAGAGGATGAAATGACACAGCAATATGGCAGTGAGACTGTTAAGGATATGGTTCTGAATAGCCCCAAACAAACTGAGGGCTCAACGGTAACTACCACAACAACAAAACAAACAGGCAAATATGGCACACCGACGGTGGTGAAGACAACCACAAAACAAGTGCTAACCAAGAACGATGACGGTGTGACACACAATGTGGAGGAGGAAGTGCGGAATTTGGGTACAGGCGAGGTCACCTATTCAACGCAGGAACACAAGGTTAGCCTCTAAGCATAAAAGTATTGTAGCAAGTGTGGAGCACTTTTAGTAGTTTCACAGAATTTGAATATGTTACACTGCAGAATTTGAATTGAGTCGAATGTTTTAGAGTAATTGCCTGAATTCGTAGAAAAATCACACTTTCGTGAAGCCTATAAGATTTATTTACTTACATATCTATTTTCGCATTCGTAAGTAATCAATATTAGAACTGTGCCAATAGTTGGCTTAGATTTTGAGTTACTTACACATTTTAATTTCTATTCAAAGTCTTGAATATTATACCCTTTAACGTCGCTCTTTGTGGTACAGCTTTAAATAGAACTGGAGTAAGTAAGTTGCAAATCGTAAATCGTAAACCATAAATTAGTAATTTAGAAAAAAATGTTAGTATGTAAGTGTACCGCATGATTTTTGATTTTGTTTTTGTTGTTTAACTGTTGCAGCTTCGATTCGATTTCATTTAACTACATTTATGGAATTACTTGAAGTATTCGAGGCCATTATTCATTGTTGATGCAAGTCTAAATATTGCATAATTTTAAGGAGCTCTAATGCAAAGGGTGTTTTTTATAGATGTATATTTTTCAAATACTTTACATTAATGTTAAAACTTTTTTGATAAAAAAAATTGCATTTCGTTAAAATTTATGGGCATATCTGCACCATGGTTGCCTAAAATATTCAGGCAGCCCAATTTTGTGCCGATGTACAGAAGCAGAGGTGTCGCCAGCATCAGACTGTTAACCGGCACTCAGCGATTTTGAAGGAATGCGCTGATTGGCTGGCGCACCGGAATTATGAGAACGGTTTGTGTAAGAAAACACTGAGATTTTTGTGGTGGTATACGAAAAAAAAATCAACACAATCTTAGCTCATCTTTTAATTTAAGAGGTGGTAGTAAATCCTACACTCTCTTGATTTGCCATATCACCATTTTTTGTTTTTATTAAGAGTACTGTTAATATAAACTACCCATTTTTCAGAGAAAACCACAAAGTTTTTTTATTTTTCTGTAATAGTAATTAATTTAGGTTATTTTATTTAAATATCTAACCATTACAATACAAAAACGTCTGGAAAACTAAAATAAATGAATGGTGTAAAATTTACTACCTCCTCTACGTATACTTACAATACATACAATGAAGGATTTTACCTCATAAGTTAAAGCGTGGTGCAAGTGTACTCGTGGCGGAAAGAAAACTTACAAAATGTAAATCAACTGTAGCTTAAACGTGAAAACATAAAAAACACCCTTTTTGGCAGAATAACTAATAATAGCCCTTTAAAAATCACGCTTTCTAAACAATCACAAGGTGAGAAAAATATTAGGACTTACTTTCATTATTTAGGGTACAATTACACTTTGTTTTTAACAACTGGTATCGCATTAACCCTTTCGACCTTGCTGGTTTTTTTTGCTTTGGCTTCGAATTTTTATTTAACTTACAATCGGATTACATTTATTGTAAAAGTGTCTGCTCAAAATATCAAATCGCCACCTCCACTGGGGGTGCGCGAAGCAATATTTCCTTCAATGAATGTTTTATTCAAGACTTGCTGAAGACCATTTCATTTTTTTTTTTGCAAATATTGTAATAATTTATTGTACTGCATTGGGGTCTTCCCAATTGAATGGCGTTCCGTTTCTGTTCTGTTTTCTCACATTGGCCCCAATTTGAAAAGAAATATTTGAAATTTTTTTTGGGGTTTCGGAATAACCGAGAAATAACTGAGATTATTTTAAAAAACAGTCCTGTGGAAAATTTTAGCAGAATTAAATTTTAAAGCAAATTTGTTAAACGAAAAAGAAAAAATATATTACAATGTATCGGGTAATTGTTATACGTCGTATATTTAACTGGTTCTCGATTTCAATATTTATGATGTTCAAATGCCGTTATCTCGAAGACTGAAGCCAATCTGACAAAACGGAGGTCGCCGTTAAAATTAAAAGACTTCAATTAAATAAGATGATCTATAAAAACTGTTATTAAACTTTTGAACTTGCACAGAACTAGCACTGCTGCAGTCTCACAAATGAGTTATTATTTAAGGGGGGCCTGGTTTACGAGGTCTAAAAATTGCATCTCTTTGCGATTTTTTTTTTAAGGAAAAAATTAATTTAGCACTGCAAAGTTTTTTCTATCTTTTAATGAACATTTAAAAAGTATAACAAATTTTTGTACTGGTTAAAATAAGCTGAAAAAAATGTTTAACATAGAAATTAGTAGAGCGCTGCAACGCTGGAGTTTCCAACTGGCGTACAAGATACAGCTCGTAAATATTATCTAAAGAAAAAAATTCAAATGGATTCCTAATTATCATGATTTTTTATTCTAGATGAACTAAGAGAAATTGCAATATTTCAACTTTTTGGACGTTTAAAGAAAAAAATGTCTTTCTATAAAAAAAAAATTCACTTCAACTTGGTATAAAAATCTTGAAAATTTTTCTTATCTATTTTGTTAGGTCAAATAGAAGAGAATTTAATACTGAAGAGAACAAGCCATGATTCAATTCAAAAGGTTCATTGGTTTTTTTTCATTCATGTACGCCAATTCAAAGAAATCATAAAAATGAAAAGTCGAGAAAAGAAGATAAAGTTTGTACTATAGCTGTCCGGTCACAGCGTAACTACCTAACGATCGACTATCTTTGGCTTTGTATCTACGGAAATATTGAGAATTAGGCTCTGTAACTTTGTGTGAATATTCTGAAATATATTAGGAATCGCTTAAAACGAAAAAAAAAATGATTTTTTTGACCTTATAAACCAGGCTCCCCCCTTAAGCAAACTTCATGCAGCCACATATGGCTGCCAAAACTACTGACAAAGATAACGCTGCCGGTTAACTTATAAGCATGCAAAATTGTTCTCAGTCAACGTTGGGGTCGCATGGGTTAAATTGCGTATTGTGGAAGTTGAACTAAACTTTCCGAAGAAAGACAATTGAGGGCTTCTTATGTAATTGGGAGCAGTTTCATATATTCATCTGGGTGTGTAATCTAATATAGAAAAATATAGAATTAAGAATTATAATACATTTGATGACTTTGTCTGCGCGGATTCACCACCGCATTTTTTCAAAAACAAATTTTTCGCATTTATATTGTACATACTTTTCGAACTACAGTGCTTTGCTGATCGTTCACTTTTCAACTAAGACAAATTTTCGTTCAGTAACATTTTGCTTATAACATTTAAAACATTTTATTTGCATTCTTCATTTCAATCCTGATTTGCTTTCATATCCTTTGTTGTGTTCTTATGTTGAATTATGCATCAAACAATTGAAAAACCCATAAACTAACCAGGCTGACGCCGATGTGAGCGGTGCCTATGTAACTGCCACTGCTGTAACCACCCGCACAGCCACAACACACGAAGATTTGGGCAAGAAGGCCAAAACCGAACAGCTCGAAGAGAAGACGGTGGCGACAACGCGGACCCACGACCCTAACAAGCAGGAGCAGCGCGTCGTCACGCAGGAAGTAAAAACCACAGCGACAGTAACTAGTGGCGATCAGGTAAGGAGCGTGGCGCGACAAGCAGTAGCGTTGCATGTTAAGGTTTTACCTGCATGATTTACTTAATTTCTTACTTTCATATTCAATTTAAAAATCTTTATTTACTTTATTTGCATTGTATTTATTTATATATAATCCTTTGCGTCTTAAATCGTCTGTGTTGATTGCCGTACTCGTAAATTGCATTAACTGTTCTGTTGTATGAAATGATACTAATAAACCGACCTGTGTTTGGAATGTGTTTGCAAAATAATTAAAAAAAAAAACCATTGCAATGCAATAACCGCAAAAACGTAGTTCCGAGACCGTGGAGACAGTATTTCATCGACTAGCTCTGGTGACTCGGGCACGCCCATCGATGGCCCATACGACGGGTCCAGTGTGGTGCGTACCTCGACCAGCTACAAGGTTTGTGCCAAATCATCAAAGGAACTCATTGATCATATATTTACATACACGCATACATACGTACATAAATACATATATATCAATTATATTTACACCTGTGTGCACTCACATACTATTTACATTTCATTAGTTAGCATTTGAGTATGTGTTGAATACAGTAATTGTAAAAGTACATTATTCGCAAAGCATCCATAAAAGTATAGTTTTGTTCAAAAATTTAACTGTTTCAATACTGAGCAAATTTCGGTAACTTTTTCATAGCCATCGCCTTTGATTGGAACCAGCACCACTACTACCGGCCCACATGTTGAACAGACCCGCGTCATATTAGGCGAAGATACACCTGGCTACTCGGGACATGGCGAGATTGTGTCAACACAAACACTCAGCAGCAAAACGCGAACTGTTGAAACTATTACCGTAAGTTTAAATGAAAATAAAAATGAAATAAAATGAAATTCTCGATGTGCCGGCAAATCGATGTTCACACCCAATGCGTACACACCATAATTAATTATGTATTTATGCAATAGGGTGGCACAAATAAAAAAAATCCCTAAATTGGTTTTATAGCCAAAAAAATTGGACACCTATTTTATATATTTTTTTAATCTAATATTTACGCGTGCCGCCAACACTTTGAAAATTACCGTTGAATTGTATTAGAGTGTCAAAAAAAATTATATCCTATGCTTTATGAAAAAAAGAAACTTATTTAAGGGATCCTGAAATCCCCCAAAATTTGAATATGATCCTTATAAGAAATAGTTTAAATAATTTTCTTAAATAGTGCATAAATTCTCATTTTCTGAATATTTGTGAAAGAAAGCGCTGGCAAAATGGAGTGGGTTGGACCGTGATTACATTCGGAGAACGTAGATTCGAAACTCCGTGAAACACAAAACTGAAGAAAAAGTTTTTTGTAATAGTGGTAGCCCTTCGGCAGGCAATGACAAACCTCCGAGTGTATTTCTCCTGCTCCTCATAAAAAATATCTGCCGTTCGGAGTCGGCTTAAAACTGCAGGCCCCCCCATTTGTGGAACAACATCAATTCGCACACCACAAATAGGAGGAGAAGCCGGCAAAACACACAAAAAGGGTGTAAGCGCCAATTATGTATGTATGTATACAAATAAAAAAAAATATTTAAAAAATAGGTATACAACGAAAAACAGAACAAATTTAAGGGCGGCAGAGTGGAGATAATTTGATATTCGCATCTCTCATTGCTCGGCGTTTCGCCTTTCTGTGCCTAAGAGCAACTTAAACAAAATTGTATATATCGAAGGGTAATAGATTACAAGTTTTGGTCATCCGAAGCAAAATTGTGCGACTAATTTCTATTGCCACGTCATAGGAGATTCTGCAACAGAATTGTGATCGCTCATTTACTACGGCCTTTGCATTATTCTATGCACCTGTTTTGTAGGCACGAGATTGTTCAACAATGACTTACAAAAACAAGAACTGGTGAACAGAAGGAATAACTTTCATCATCAAGCGAAAAACTAAGTCTCTGAAATGAACTTGAAAGTCCAACTCTCTTAATGATTAGTTGTTTCCCAATTCAGAGTTGTTTTGCGTGGTAGCGAGAAGTTGCGAACGGTGCATAATTTCAAGAGAATGGTCCTTAGCGATTACACGATCTTCTGGCAAGAAATTACAGTGAGCAAAACTTTCACGTTTGACCGAGGTGTTTTTAGTCTAGGCTCTTGAAGCCACTTTCATTTGGATGATTAGATTTTGGTTTCGATAATACATACATACAAAAGTGGTAGAATATAACTAAGTTTTGGCCATACAAAATGAAATTATGAGAGCAACAATGGGTGTTACGTCACAGTGGTTTTGTCGGCGGAATTGTGCCCTCTCATTTCACACGTATTCTTACGCTCTTCCAATCAGTCATTCCGCCGACAGCGAAGTAACATCAGCGGAGATTGCGTTGATTTTTTCCTATATCACCAACACAATCTCAGTTTTGTCGTGTGTTTATGTTATGTCAGCAAATCAACTGATTCCTTCAAAATCGTTGAGAGCCGCTTAACGATCTGATGTTGGCCACGCGTTTTGAATTCTCTCCCCCGTGGTATATATCTTATTGAATTTTAGTATTTTCGCACGCTTCTACGTGGTATTGCTCTGGGAAGTGCCAATCGTGATCGCCTGCATTTCTAGTTTAAATCATCTTCCAGCTCAATTAGAGTCAGCAAGCATTGGCCATAACAAAACGACGCGATCGACTATTACGCTAACACCCTCTAAAAACAGGTGGCCCTGCCCCACATGAGCAGCAAAGTGTTTCGCAATCGAACCAGAAATTTGTGTCACTGGTGAAAGTTTTCCAGAGTTGTAGGCAATAGGAAATATTATGTTCATACTTATGTAGGATTGGTATGAAAACGAAATTCGATTTGTTGAAAAACTGTGCAGAAATTTGCCATGCGCATACCTGACGAGTCAAAATTCTAGTTTTCAAATCGTTTTACTTCTGTTAAGTGGAAAAGATGATATCTGTCAAGTGGCTGCCGCTCATGTTGATACATGTTTGTGCCCGTTTTATTGCAATTTACATAACTTTGCATACCTGTCAAATATTCTACTTAAGTGCTACGTTTGTCTGAGGCCTCTTGGCATAATCACTCGACTTCAAGTAGCCTCAAAGAAAGAAGTATGGGATGGTTAAATTGGGCGATCTTGTTGGCCATACCAAATCGCCAAAATTGGACATTACCCGACCAGTAAATGCGTCCTTTACAATATTCGTTGTGACCTTTGCTGTTTATGTGAACCACAAGTTCACCAAGCCCCGCTAACTCAAGAAGTTGTTTATCATGTCCCTGTATCGTTCCCCACGAACCGATATTGCCGATGACGTCCCAAAAAAATACGGCCCAATCAATCTTCCCGCTTGAACGCCGCACTACACAGTGGCTGGTGATGTATTGCTTCTTTAGAAGATTTTGCTTATTGATATAACCACTTAAGTAGAAATGCGTCTCGTCGTTTATGATGATTTGCGTCACACTTGGGATTGTGGATGCCTTGTTGGCACTAATTCACACGCGACTGATAGTCAGCAGGCATTAACTGATGCGCTGGTGGCGCCCAATTGCGTGGCCCATCGTCTCGTGGATGCTTCTTTATTTTTCTGCAAGGTCTGGTGTGGCTTAACTCTTGAGTCGAGCATGGAATGTTTCCCCAGTTGGCGTGACACGAAAATTGACGTCTATATTCACGCTGCGCCAACTCCACGGACCGATTATTGGTCAAAATTCAACACAATTATTCCGCTTTTGCGGGATGTAGTGCGCCAGTGCGCCAGTGCGTATCGGTTTATAGTATATTGTAGTTGTCTAGTTCACAAGTGTGAAACATGCTTGACGTATGACACGATATAAATTTTGAGACACCTTGTATTAGGGATGCGAAAATTAGCGGATTAATGAGTACTTCCTTTCAACATGATTTTATACCATATTATTCCCTAGACATTAAGTTGAGAAAAATTGATTAATTATGTTGGTATTTAACTCAACTACTCTGGGGGTTTTCGGTACTTAATACCGTGGGTGGCATTCCTAGCACAAATAAATTCATATAAGTATGTGTACGCATTGGGGAAAAATGTTCGGTTCCGCGTTTTTACTTTTCGCGTTAATATTTCATTATGATTATAAATAAATAGTTCTTGTGAATAAACATAAAGTATCTTATGTAGACATTTAGTTGTTTAGTTGTTTTAAGTTCTAGTGTACAAATCTTTTGTAGTTATGTGTATTTAAACTGGTTGTGGGCCATAAATAGTTTTTGTAAATATTTATATTTGAAGTATGTGAGGTTTAAAGAATATTGATTTCCAAAAAACTATTTTTATATTAAATTTATAGATGGAGAAAAGAGTGTTTAGTAAGCCTATTTCATGTATTAGCAAACTGATCTGTAAAATTTGCCGATACACATCAATTGAAATTTCTTATGTTTCCTGGAGTTTCTAGATGCGATATCATTTTATTTTTTCAGATATAAATTATAGCTCTAGATAAACGACTTTATACGGGCTCGAATTTCGTTTATAGCTTGTTCAAATGTTTGCTGCAAATTTTTGAGCTCTTGAACAATCTGAGTAGCTAAACAAAAATTTTAAATTTTATTTGTCAGCATTTCTTTAGCTTTGACTTTAATGAATAAAAATTTTAAAAAGGAGTTTACTTAAAAGTCAAAACTATCAAAATAATCATCGCTCAAATTACTCAAAAAAACAAAAAACTCGATATGCTCGACCTTACTCTCGAAAATTGTCGAGTAATAAGTATCGAGCAGGTGTGCCGATACTACTTGCTCATACAGCCTGGTTGTGTGAAAATATACGAAAAATTTCGCAAGCTCTAATTCCAACGACTTTCTAAGATTTGCCCTTTCTTCACTGCTTCTGATAAAGACCATTCACAATTTCAGCGGCCTGGTTTGCATTTTCGCCTTTATCAAATAAAAACTATAAAATGTACCGAATTTTCTTTTTATTGGCTTCCATGCTGAAACCCTGTAACTCAGAAAAAAGACGGCAAACGAATTTTTTAGTTTGAAATATCACCTTGACAATGAGCGTAAACTTTAAGGGGTTACATGGGTTTCGTCGGGTAAAAAAAGGCCTACTTTCAATATTTTTTTTCTATGTAAAAAATTATTTATTTAATTCAAATTTTTTTCTTCTTATAGATACATATGTAAAGAATAATTTCTGAAATTAAAAAAAAAAAATTATAACTCCTCCATTGTGACGTCATTTCCGGTGACCCCTCGAAAAAAAGGTGCATCCGCATTGTCAGCATAACTCCTGACAGGCTCATCAAAAATGAAAAAACAAAAATAAGTGCTTTAGTTGAGACCATAAACACGTGCTTGAACGAAGGAAAGAAAAAAAAGTAAAAATTGGAATTTTGGCAGACATTTTTGCAAAAAAATGAAAGTTTCTGTCAAATTTGCTTGACATCTTGTTTTTTTTTAAATAGTTGTAATTGAAAAAAAAAATAAAATCCTTCGTTCAAGCACGAGTAAATTGTATTTCGGACACCTGTGTAAAATTTCATCAAGATCGGTTGAGTAGTTTTCCAGAAAATTTGTTTGATCGATACTTCACGAAATATCAATCACTACAGCTATCTACCGTGAAAATAATTGATTTATTTGTTCCGAAACTAATATTTTATTCAAATTTAGGCCTATAATGGGTAAAACGCTTTGAATTTATGTTCGAGTAATTTATTAATTATAATATTGACTAATGTTTGTTGATGATCAAAAACTATGTTGTGTGGACAACGTGAAGAAGAGATACTTGCGAAAATCATTAGAAAAAAGTCACTGACCAACCCTGCATCTGAGTAACATTATTGAGCAATACGCAGCTATGGTATTAAAGTATTAGCACTGACGCGATTTACGCGTCTTCTTTACTTCGTAGAAGTTTGTCATCTTTGGTGACTGTTAGGAAAATTGTCCGCTTGAAATTTCTGTTGCACATTTCTACTCTCTGGGTGCTCTTTTTAACTAGTTTCCATGTGAGTTCTTTAAAACAGGGGGTCAAAAAGACCCACCAGGTAGAAGATAGGGGTTAATATATTTTGCCGAAAATTGTTTGCTAAATTTTATATTATTATATATCTCTAAAGATAGTTATCACATTTGAAGTCGATTGAAAATAATATTTCAAGAAAAGTAAAAGCGTTTTGAATAAAAAATGTATACTTTAATTCACTGAAAAAAAATGTTTACTGAGATGGGGTTAGTTATCTTTGGGTTTGCATGCATACTACCACTTCTAATTAGTTTAGTTGTAGCATCACAATATGAAAATTGCGCCAAAGTGTTATTAATGAAGCCACACTGATGTGAATAAGACAGATGGCAATAAGGCAAGGCTTTTTTTCAGCCTCAAATCATTATCGGGTTCTGGATTTTGCACTGTATGGCATCTATTATTGATTAAGACGGCGTGGGTACCCATAAATAGAAATGTCTACGGACTCGTGACAGAGATCTTGTATTCGCAGGACATAGAGATCTCTGGTCTAAGTATAGCTTAATTTCATATGTGTGTTGAGTTATTCTTTTTGGGTTACAAATCTATTGAAATGAGCCATACTGTAAAAACCAAAGAGTTATCATCCAGTCGACTAAGCCTGCCATAAATAATGATTATTTTAGCTTTAACTAATGATTTCTGTCCATCTACGTAGGTAGGTAGGTTTGGCAGCCGCATCGCTGTTCCTATGGTCACAAAAAGGGCGCGTTGTGAGCCATAGGGGCTGGGCTACATTTCCCTTTCCAAATTGAACCATGCTGAGCTTTGGATAAAGCCTAACAGGTTATTAATAACTAAAGCGTCTAGATCATCCATATTTATTAAGAAGTGGGATCTATAATATCAGTTCCTGCTTCTGGCTAGAGCCGGGGAAAGGAGTTGAATTGTTTCCAAATCCTCCTTTTTCCTACAGCTACGACAGAAATCATGCATGTAAACGCCTATTCTCCTTGCGTGATTTCCTATGAGACAATGTCCTGCGAGGCACACTACCAAGTCCACCCAATTTTATATTATTATTAAAGGCGTAAATTTAGTCTTGCCTAGCAATTTCACAGGCACTTATCCATCTTTGATTTACAGAATTGACTAGTGCCTCCATAACAAGAAGCTTACAAGTTGCGAAGCTGTAAAATGAAAAATGAAGCTTCAGGAAATTTTGTACCGTCAAAAAAAAAAAAAGAAAGCATCATTAAAAGGGGGGTCTGAATAATTTAACTACAGAATAGTTACTCATCTTTGCTGAAATTTGGTATTTCATATTCGAAGCCCTTGCGGTTGGCGTTATTTAAATATGAATATTTATAAAAGAGCATCATATATTATATATATATTTACAAATATATATTTTCCCAATTTCTGCTTGCAGTACAAGACCGAACGTGATGGCATAGTGGAAACACGAGTCGAGCAGAAGATCACCATACAATCGGACGGCGATCCAATTGATCATGACAAAGCCTTGGCTGAGGCAATTCAGGTTAGTTTTGGGAATATTTTGATATCGATCTGCAACAATTGTAATGCGGTTTTTTTTCATTATTCGCAATTACTAGGAAGCGACAGCTATGAATCCAGACATGACAGTGGAAAAGATTGAAATACAGCAACAGACACAGTAAAATCATTCTCTGAACACCGGCGGACCCTTCGGGTCCTGTCTATGTAAACACAAAGCACATCCAATATAAATAGTATATAACATAAATATCCGATATATATGTATAATTTAAATTAAAAGCACCCGCACACATACAAAATGTTAAACGAACATCAGCCCACACATACAAATGTATACACATAAAAGCAAGCCTTTGACAAGAGAAAAGCTATTTTAATGCTATTTTTTCAATAAGCAAATGAAAAAAAAATATTTTTTTATTTATATTACATAAATTTTTTAAAAATTTATATTTAAGCCAAGCGCAAGTAAAACACAATTACGATTAAAAAGAAAAGAATAAAAGTGAATATAAAATAAAGTAAATGCAAAATTTGAACTAACAACTTAAGTTAAAATAAATGAAATGCTTTTATTATTATTATCTTTAAAATGTTAATTTTTATTTTGTGTAATTAACTACAAATATGTAGAAGCAAGTTAATATTATATATGCATTATAATACAAATATAATTAAATACGTACGTCAGTATATACATAAATAAACGGTAATCAAAAGTGGAAAGAGTTAAGGAGAATACATACTTACATACATATGTGAGTGTGTACTGATAACGATGCGATTGATTTTGGGCTCTAATTATGTGAAAATGTAAAATATTTCGCAGCCACTTTACGATTCGCACACAAACCAACTTCTAAAGTAAAAACACTACGAACTGTATGAAATTTAAATAAAACAATCACATATTTGTATAAAAAATTGTTTTCTTCTTTTCATTTTAGTTTGCGTTTGCACAGTTCCGTTTTTTAATACAGTGGAGTCCCGATAATTCGTAATTCCAAGCGACTAGTAATATTTTACGAATTAATGAGGTTTTCGAATTGGAGGATTTAAATTTGGCGAAGTCAAATTAAGAAAATTGCGTTACCTTGGCTTGCATTATGAACTCTCTTTTGTGGAATTGAAGTAAGTTATGATTTTTGACCACTTCTTCCGTTTTTTTCACTCCATTACCAATGCATAGAAGAAATTATGCCTTGTGTTTGAAAGATTTGAGAGCAGGCTTGGTTGCCATTTTCACGATGGACCCAACTAATGATGGGGCTACTATGATTTATTTTCTCGAAACACAACTGTGTAGAATTTTACTTCGTATAACGACTTATAAGAACTTGAACATAACTTGCACTGTCAAAAAATGCGAATTAACAAGAGGCTTAAAATGTATGAAAATTCACGAATTAGCGCAATGTTTTCAAGTGTCCTACGGATTGCTACGAATTATTTTACGATTTTCAAATTAACGGTGTACGAACTATCGCGATTTCACTGTATGTATATTTAATATTCTTTAATACTTAAATCTTCTTTTTAGTTTTAAAACGATTAAAGTTGTGAAGGTAGCAGTACCTACAGGCGCACCAAAACTTATAGTTCGTGATGAAATTTTAATGTTTTTCTTTATCGAATATTTTTCAAATTTGTTTCGCAAAATTGCTGAAAAGAAGGCTTAAGAGAAAATATTTCAAATTATTTACTTTAACATTTACACTTTTCCTAAAAGGGGGAGGGCGACTAAAATTCGAACAAGTGGCGCTGTTTCGTAAATTCAACATTTTTATTATCAAGAAACATCATTCAAAATATTTATTAGAAACAAATTTTTTGACAGATTTGTCAAAAAGTTTTGTTTCGACAGCAGTTTGATGCAAAAGCCTGCCAGTATTTTCGTAAAAACGAAAAAGAAAAATTAGTATTTCGTTAGCTCACTAAATATTACTGGCTCACTCAATTGCGTTGCTGTTGTATCGGAATTGCGGCCGCCCGTTTGAAATCGCGACGCAAGAAATAATCGATAAAATCCAGTGGTTAAGAAAAAGTCGCGACAGACAGGACCATGATGGTGACAGTCGGTGCTACGTTACCGGAATGACCGAGATTTATTATATGTCCGGCCAAGGACTGTCACTCCAGCAGCACTCCACGTACATGTATGAGGAATGTTTTTGCTGCTTCAACAATAACATGGCCAAGATAGTTTTGTCTGCCAACATCACTTGTAAAATATTGAATTCTTTGAAAACTTGCGTAGTAATCATATATGTATGTTTGGGGTGTTTTTTAGGAGCATGGAATATTGAAATGATAATACAAAACAGAAATATTTAAGGGGTGAATATTTTCGATGAGTTATATTCTGGCAAATAATTTAATGCATTTATTTTTTTTTAATGTGATACCCGGCTTCTGTCCGTCGCAGCTACATGGTTCATTCGATCAGTCTAATTTTTGACTAGTTTTTCCAATAAATCTGAGTAATAAATATGAATGAGCTCAATTGGCGAAAATGCGACGAAAACGATGTCCATGTGGTTTCAAATCTTTCACGAGCTATATTTTATAGGGAAACTTTTCCACGTAGTCGAAGGACAAAGGTGAACAAGTTGAGAACGACGGTGAATCGGCATTCAACACTTCGTTCTATGAACTTCGTGAACCAATTAATTATTTTCAAGTAAATTTCCAAAATTTGAAAGCGCTGTTCTGGCTTTAAACGATTCACGATTACTTGGCAAACCTTGCCGAACAGAAATGCCAACACAGCTGGCAAATCATAGCTCTCAATATCGATAATTCTTACACAGCTAAGCAGACACCCGATATAGGTATTTCAATGTTCAAAAGAGTTGTGACTTGCATAGGCGACTGATATAAAATTTCGATTTTGTAGTTGATTGCCGTAATTTCTAAAAGCGTGGAAGGAAATACAAACTGTATCTGATGTACTAAAGTTTGGTTGAATTTATTGAAGTGGTTTCGGAGATGCACGACACTTACTGCGCAGCGTGCAGTGCCACACGCATTTCCAAGTTTAATAAACAAATATAAGTTTTTTGGGGTTTCTAGTACATGCCTTTAAATTCAATGAATTAAATAAAAAGTTCAAAAAAATTACACTCTTACACTTTACCCGTGCCGCCAGTCTATTCTCTCCGCATTTTGAAAATTTTAATATTGCATATTAGTTTTTCATTTTAATTTCTGTTGAAATTCTATGAAAAATTATTTTCGCTTGTTATATTTATAAAAAAGTTAAAATAGTTAATATTAAATTAAAAATTTTTATTTGACAACATTCAAGAAAAAAATACAATAACAGTGAATACACAATAAAAACAACAATGTGAATTAACGTATACATATATATGTCTAAAAATATTCATAATTATGGCAGCTATAAACAATTACTTATTACATACAAACAAAAATATTTAACAAGCACATAGATATTTGTATACAATTTTGAAATCTATTAAATTTTTAAGAAAAAGTATAAGAAATTTCCTTTAGCTCTACTTGATAAAAAAAAAAAAATATTCATAATGGGAGTTGAACGCAAAATTTTTTAATATACGACGACTGAAATAATTTTTTCATGATTTTTCTTCTATTCGAAAATTTACATAGTAACTACAGTTTTGTGCATATACACTCACACATACACACATATGCTCACGTCGTCCACTGATCGCAAAATTAGTAACGATGCATTTGCTGAATGTTGGGTCGGAATAATGTCTTTGACGATATCACCGCGGTCCCTGTTTTCCACGAATTTCAGGTCCTTTGAGACCAACTTTGCAGCAACTCAGCGCAAACCCAAATCATTGACTGCATTGTCCTGAATGAATCGACAAGCAATGTTCAATTCATCTGCCAGCTCTCAGATGGTTAACTTGCGGCTATTGATTAATCTTTCTTTGACTTTATTGATGTTTTCATTAATTTTCGATGTCGACAGACTGCCACTACGTTCGTCACGCTCGATGGACTCACGATCTCTTTTGACATGTTCATAAGCCATCCAGCCAACCATCGTAAACGCTTGTGTTCTTTAGAGTATCATTACCGAAACAGTTTCCTAACCTTTCTCTTTTCGCACCATTGAACCCATTTTTTATGCAAAATTTCATACAAACTCGTTGTTGAAAATTCAAATCCATTTTTAGATTTACTCAAGATGGCGTAACTTTTGAAAAATTCAAGCAATGGAGATAAAATATCGGTAGAAATGCTAATCACAGATGTGACAAACGAACAAAGAGGAAAAAACACAGAGCTCATATTAATTTACATAGAGCGTCACCTGGCGTTTGTTTCGGGAACTTTTTTATCAAAATGGTATTTTGATAGTTTGCTTTTCTAAAGAAAAAAAATGCTTCTAATTTGTGTGTTAGTATATTTGGAGAAAAATCCAGTATAAAAATTAAAATCATTGAATGATTTACTTATTGAACTTTAGCTAAATGATTGCTAAATGATAACTTAGTGGCGTGTGTACATTTGTGTGTTCATTCTTAATTTAACTCTCAAATGCATTTTAA
Source organism: Anastrepha ludens (assembly GCF_028408465.1). Taxonomy (NCBI): domain Eukaryota; kingdom Metazoa; phylum Arthropoda; class Insecta; order Diptera; family Tephritidae; genus Anastrepha; species Anastrepha ludens. The sequence continues at coordinate 79,408,583 of NC_071502.1, forward strand.
CTTATGGTCGTTCGCAAAAAAAACAAAGAAATTTTTGAAATATGTTTGTACGTGCATATGTACATAGCGAGTTTACAACATCCACCATTTTATTACAAATTGTTATAATATAACACCTTCATGTGTCTATTAAAAATAGTTAACTCATAATAAATTCATGTATGTATGTGTGTACATTTATAAGTCAATGGATTGAAAATAAGATGGTAAATTAATAAAAAAAACTTGAATACCCTAAAACCCTTACACTTACATGCATACACTTACACCAAATAAAAAACGCCTTACAAGGAATACTTTTGTCCTTTATAAAAATGCATTGAATAAATTTGAATTAAACATTCATGCATCCATTTTGATTGTATTTGTAGATGAATATCACCTACATTACATGTGTATGTGTGTAAAGTGAAAAGTAGAACGAAGCTCTCAAAATATTTGCTTCCAAAAAATACTCGATGTGGCTTTTGAAACGCGCTTAGAAAGTACGAGTAAATCGTCCGCAGCAAAAATGTGAGGCTTAAAAATGAACATAAAAATATTAACATTAAGAGGAGACGTGTGTGAGTAATGTCTTACAAAAAATATATATGTGTTCATTGTAAAGATTTTTCGAAAAACAGCTAATTTTTGTATTATTATTAATTGTTCAAAATGTGGTGAATATTTTCTGCAGCTTTAGAGTTAAGAGATTTTACACATTTCTACATACATACATACATACACATGTATAAATATGTGCATATTTATTTAAAAGAAGGAAATCATTGGTGGCACATATGTATTTATATGTGTATGTATGTGGGAATGTGTTGCACTGTAACAAAAAAAATAAAAGTGAAATTTACAATACGAACTAAATATATTTAATAGCCTGAAATTGTTAATGTAAAAAATGCGCAACAAGGGTATTCAGTTGAAAAAAAGTCATTCTGTGCATGGGTTTTGATAAAAAATGAAAATTGCCTTGTTGTTTCTTGTTGCAGAATACAAGTAACCAACAAAGGCCGTAATACTTCAAAAAAGGTAGTGTTTGGATGCTATTAAATTTTGATAGTATACTCTAAACATTCCTATTTGTCTACTTGAAGGGTGGTCTACATAAAAGAGTCCCTTGAAAGTAAAATTCAATTAACAAAACACAATTTTTCCGAATATTAGAGCTTTACCAGAAAGAGCAGATTGCCATTATTTGTGGTCATCTTAATTTTCCACGACCTTATTGATATTTCACCAATTACGTGGCCTAAGAAGATGCACCGATCTTTCCAAGAAGAATATAGCAGAGATAAGCCAAAACCTTGAAATATCGACATTTTTAAGACTAAACAAATTTTTGGTCGAGGAAAATTTCGAAAAAGTTGCAGGCCAAAAAGTGTCGAAAAATATCGAAGACTTGAAGTTAAAGTAAAATATTATAAATGTTATATTTTGTAGATGAGCAAGTGGCTATACATATTTCTATCAAAAGGAGTTGAACTCGAAAAATCTGCGAACGGCGTAGCTCAAGGCGAATTCATATGTATATGGTGAAGGTATTAGATCAAATGATTTTTTCTCTTGCGATTTGGTATTTTAAATGCCAAAGTTATTTGTTTTTTGTTGCTGTTTCGTTTGTTTTGTTTAAATTTTGACTAAAATTTTGACATTCAAACCACCAAATTGGGAAAACAAAATACAGTGATATCCGGATATACTGAACGTACTATATAGTGAGCGCCTAGATGTGGTGAACAGTGAAATTTTTAAGTGGAGTACCCTTAATAGTGTATAACTTGACTTTCTTTTTTGAAAATTTCATCCAGAAAATTCTGGAATTCAAACTGTACTTTTTAAAGAAGAACCTCTAACCTGTGTAGAAAATACATAAATTGAAGTTAGAATGGACGGTATATATTGTTTTTGTTTTTTTTTCATTCTATGCTATTTTGGCAGTAACAGCTTTTCCCCAGTGGAAGTCTTGACCGAAAGTCAATATCATATCTCCGCGGAACGAAATGAATCGGTTTACGCTTGAACGATGTTAAGAAAAATTGCAAATTTAATTCTAAAGTCATGTTAGTATTGAAAAAAAAAAATTAAAATAAACTTTTTTGACCAAGTGCATTTTCATCTCGGCGACTATGTTAACAAGCAAAGCTGCTGCATCTAGGGTGCCATTTCATCCATGCCTCAATCGACCTTTTGGGCATGAAGTTCGCTAATCGCCGTCTCGGCGATGTCAATTGGCCACCGCGGATCTTGTGTTAGACTTTGGGGTGGCCAAATGGTGTTGTGGGGTGCTGTAAAGGCTCGATGTTTTGCGAACAACCCATTAATGATTCAGGCCCTTGAGGTGAATATCGAGCAAACCATTTATAAGATAGAAACCATCACCAATGCCTAGGAGAAGAGGGCTAACAGAATGCCCAAGTGCGAAGTCACCCGAGGTAGCCGCATGAATAAAATCATATTACAAATAATGGAACGCTTGCTTTTTCAAATGCATTTTTTTGAATTAATAAAAATAAAGCTCTATATTTGATGTTTTATCCTAAAACTCGCTAATTCCGCACATTCATAGAATATATTTAGAAGTTTCATTGTTTTTTAGGTAGAATACAGAATTAAATAGGTAGATAGATAAAAGTCTCAATATACTGGAGTGTAGAAAATGGAAATAAAATGGGAACCGATTAAATTGCCAGCAAGTATTCAGTACATTTTGGTCTGTTGGAGGTCCCTTACTTTGTCGATTAATTCAATGGTTAGTTTTAATGTGAGGAAATAATTAAATGGTGAGCCTTAACATCAATAGCGCTTTTCAAATGTTCAAGTTGTTATTGCCTTTATTTCAGGCTGAAATACAAAATTGCTCAACTTGGCGGAAATTCTATTAGTGGTTAACCAGCAACATTCTCATCCATACCCTATTAGATTTACCATTTTAGGCTCAATCAGGTCTGTAGCAATTGATGGCTTCAATGGAAAAAATTGTTTTCTAAAACGGAAGTGGTTTATCTGGCACTAATAAATCAACTTTTTTAAATCTACTAAATCATCATATAATTATTCTTACGTCTACTTATCGTATTTGCTTTGTACATTAGAAGTTTTGGACTGCAATTTCATTGACGATTTCTTGTTGCGCATAAAAAAGATTACAAAAGAATTTTTTCACATTTACACTTGTATACATGGGAAGCTTAATTATTTACAAAATAACAAATAAATAGATAATAAACTGAATAATAACACAAGGAAAAAAAAAGTTTTATTTGTTCTTAAGTTTTGAGGTTTAAATAACTTCTTTAAATGAAAATCAATCAAAAAATACGAATGGGTTTGTGTGGAATTCGGTTGGACCTCGATTCGTAGGTCGCTTTTGGCAGGTGATGGCAAACGTCCGAATGTATATCTGGTGTGAAAAAGCTCTTCGTAAAAAATATCTGTCATTTGGAGGTGGCATAAAACTGTAGGTCCCTTTATTTGTCGAACAACAACAAGGCACACAATTAGTAGGAGAAACTCGGCCAAATATGTAACAAAAGTTGTAGCTGTCAATTATATATTGTACACATACACATATGAATATATTATCCTTTTATTATTCGATATCTGTACTCGTTAGAAGCATCATAAAATAAAATAGTATCGGAGAGAAGTACTCGATACTCACAGCAAACGGACTCATTCTCTAATTCACACAGAGAGGCCTGTTTACTATTTTATAAAGGTGTACCCATTGTTCCGGCGGTTACTCTTTAAGACTGAAATGGATGTCGCTATAGGTCTCGAAATTTCGCCCAGATCTCCCAATCACGATATCTCAGTGATGTAACGAGCTCTCTAATCTTTTGGACTATTTTTAAATAAGAAGTGAATTCGTTCGCATCTGGGGTCCAAAGTAGAGGGTGATCAGATTGGACTTACTTTTTCCAATATGGGTTTTTTGTTTGGCGATCCCGCGTGACTTCTGTCAAACTAAATACATACGTTTTTTTAGTATTCATTGACATTTCATCATAGAAAGACTTACGCCTCAGCAACGCTTACAAATTGTACAATTCTATCATATTACGAAATTCGTCGCTTTGTGAAAAGAGTTCATCGCGCGCGTTGGGACGCGAATTTTATTCAGCGATTCGGCCCAGTTTTGCTTAACGGCTACGTCATTAAGCAAAATTGCCATATTTGCTCTGAAGAGCAACCCGAAGCCATTCAACAACAGGCATTACATCCCCTGAAGGAGGAATCATCGGCCCATATTTCTTCAAAAGCGTGGCTGGCGCCAACGTAACAATGAATAGCGAACGCTATTGCGTCATGATAAAAGACGTGTTGATCCCGGAAATTGAAACCCGTGATCTTCACAACATTTGGTTCCCACAAGACGGCGCTACTTGTCATACAGCCCGTGAATCAATGGATTTACTGCGTCGTCGTTACGGTGAGCAATTTATCTCTCGTTTCGGACCAGTGGATTGGCTAACAAGATCGTGTGATATCACACCTTTGTACTTTTACTTGTGGATAATTGGATGCCAACATTACTAAAGTTATTCACGAGATACCGACCAAAATAGGTGTTTACAGATGGCCGAATTACGAGGCAGTTGCGGCCCACATCTTGAATGGTTGTACACAATAACAGAGACTGCCCAATTTGAATTTTCGTTATTTTATTTTAATTTAAAATCCAATACCTCTAAATTGATCACCCTTTAGTAATTGTAGCAATGGTAGTATATAACTTTACTTGCCCAAATCGCTTGCCATAAACGATGTACGAGTATGCCAAACTAATCCATCATTATTCATATAATTTTCAAATAAATATTCTTGAAATAAAAACACGTAAGTCTTTTAAGCCACCTGAATACTTGCACGAAGTGCTCGAGTATAAAGAGTTATTAGTACTTTAACAAAGTATTGAGTAGATATTTACTGGTAGTCGAAGTTACACGTATCGGAACAACGCTAGTTGTAGAAAGTATAAACAATTTCGTGTATGAAGAGGTCATGCGGGGACCATAGTTTTTTTGTTGGTTTCCTTCGCTTCGATTACTTCTACATAGTCGATGTTCTTGGAGCAGTTCTCACAGGATGCCGCCTTGATCGAAAAATGGTTTTGAAGATTGCGACACAAGTTCCAGGTTTTTGCCAATAAAACACAAGTAAATTAAACTAAGAGCAAAATTTTATTTTTGACTTTCGCGATAGTCCCCTCCTAACTATACAGAACGATTTTAGTGACCTCCTGTACGTCCCCACGATAAGTTACCATGAGGTGTAACCTTAGCTCGATATCCGAGTTATAGGGTGGATGCTATAATATTGGAGTGCCCTTTTTCGATATAAAATATGCCGATGTGTTATTATTTGTCGCGGCGAGTTTTGGCGGCATACAGTCGCTCCAGGACGTCTGCCCGACAGAAACGTATTCACAATAAATGATGCCATGAATATGGAAAACGATATCCGGCTTCTCTTCAGTCACGATATCTACACATTTGTTGAAGAAATAAGTTTTCTTCCACCAGGATAATATACAGAAGAGCAAATCTGCAATCACATTGGTTATGATCTGCTCGCTCGACAATGATATTTTCCAGATATATTCTTTTTCGATTATTTTCTGCAACGAAATATGAATGAATAGCTCAGCGGTAAGAAATTTGGATGGAATGAAGGGGTCTTTTAGTTGAATTGACATTTGCCGATTTGAGGGCCGCAAGAAATCGTTTTATTTGAATGAAGTATATCGTTTTTGTTTTTTATAGAAGCGTTACAAACATTGACATATGATGGTTGAGAGTTTCTACGGACGTTTGCTCCGACTGCGTCAGTGTGGTATTGCTAAAATAGTTGAGCTAATGGGAAGTAAGCTATATAACCATGGCTATCTATCTTTCTCTGGTTATTAATTATTCTTGAAAAGCTGATTTTTTGTTTTTTGTTTGTTTTTCCAGTTTATAACATCTGTCAACTTTGGACACTTAGTAATTTTTATAACAATTAAGGAAATATAAGCGTAACATTAAATCATTATTTAAAGTATCAGGCCAGTCCATAAGTTCGTGCGTTTTTTAAAGGTGGTTTTAAAATTAATAAAAAAGATGTTTAAAGTATTTATTAATCAATAATATATTTACCTTCATTATTCACAATGCCCTCCCAACGGTTAGGCAAATTTTTAATTCCCTGCTCAAAAAATTGTTTGTCCTTGGAGCCAAAGTACGCTTCGATACCCTTTTTTATAGCTTCTTTTGAGGAGTAGTTCTTGTTACTCATATGGGATTGAAGTCCACGGAAAAGGTGATAATCACAAAGTGCAAAATCCGGAGAGTATGGTGGATGCGGCACTAGCTCTTATCCGAGCTCGTTCATTTTGCCTCATGTGAGCTAAACCAGGTGTCTGTGAACTGTTCCATGCGATGAATTTAACCTCTGAGCTCTCATATCGACTGTCAAATTTGGCTCAGCTTCCACGAGTTCGAGCAAGGCGTCGGAGTTAAAGACTTCAGGACGACCAGCGCGCGGGACATCCTCCACGTCGCAGTTACCACTTCGGAATTTTGAAAACCACTTTTGCGCAGTCCTTACACTCACGGTATCCTCTCCGTGAACATTGTTTATTTCTGCAGCAGCAGTTGTTGCATTTTTACCACTTTTATAAAAAAAATACAAAATATGCCTCTTATACGCGTTCGAAGATTCCATTTTATTTTTTAACAACACTTGCTTCTATCCGCGATTAAAATCACTTGTTGAATGCACAAAGAAATATATCGAAGAAAATATAAACAGATCCTTTATATTCCGCGAATAATTTTTTGTATGCAAAAATCGTACAAAAGTGAAATTATGGGTAAAATACGCACGAACTTATGTACTGACCTGATACATTTCTTTTTACAGCAAAAGAGGGATAATGCATGCAATTATAAGACATAGGACGGATAAAAATACACATAGAAATTATATGACATAAAACGTAGAACAGGTTTATATTTATTTTAGTCATGGATTATCTGCTAGGGCTGTCGCAGTTATTCGTTTTAGTCTTCGTTTTTGCAGTTCTGAATTCTGAATGTGAAATTTTCAGCATATCTTCGTTTGTGTGTGTTAGTAGTCTGTGAATATGATTTGTGCTGCATTCTCGAATGACGTCTTCGATAAATTTAATTTTGAGATCCCTGTGTATATCGCCATTGGTTATGTACCAGCCTGCGTTTGTGATAGTCCTTAGGTTTTTTGATTGTAGTCGTTGTATTATTTTAAGGTTTGATTTGCTTGCTGTTCCCCATAGTTCGATGCCATATTTCCAGATCGAAGTTATAAGAGTTTTGTAGATTAACAATTTATTACCAAGTGAAAGACGCGAGTCTGTTTCTGTTAACTTCATTTCTCTTCTGAAGTATATGCTCCTTCCAGGTCAGTCTTGCATCAATTAGTATGCCTAAATATTTGGCTTTTGTATCATATTTAATGACTTTATTATTTATAGTCAATATTTGTGGATCAAACTTTCTGTTTGTGTATATGACTTGGATAGTTTTATCTGTGTTAATTTCGATTCCCCATGTATTGGACCAGGCCAGCGTTGTGTTAAGTAGCTGTTGTAGTTTATTTGTGGCAACATTTATGTTTTTGTTAGAGGTCATTAAAACGGTTTCATCAGCAAAGGTTGCAATCATGCTATCGTAACTTGGGCAGGGTATATCGTGTGTATAATGTATAAGAGTGGCCTCAAAACACTTCCTTGTGGAACACCTGCTTCCATACGTAGTCCATCAGAGCATTCATCCTGATATTTAACGCAAAAACATCTTTCATTAAGCTAACTCCGCAAAAGTAGATAATAGTCAGTTGGGAGTATTTTTTATAATTTGTGCAATAGTCCGGGATGCCATACACTGTCAAAGGCCTTAGCCACGTCAAGATAGACTGGGACGCAATCATTTTTGTTGTCAATTTCCTTTTGTATTTTGTTTGTTACTCTGTGTACCTGTTGTATCATTGAATGTTTTCACCGAAAGCCAAATTGATGAGAGGGCGGTCATAAATCAGTTGTTCAAATAGCTTCGACAAAATAGGCAAGAGACTTATCGGCCTGTATGATGAAGGCTTGTTGGCATCTTTATTTGGTTTTGGCAGAGCAATTATTTCTGAAACTTTCCAAGGCAAAGGAAATATTTCAGTCTTATATTCCTTAGATAGATACTTAATTCCATTGTCGGGCACATTTTTTCTATATTATAATTTTTTATTGTTTATATTCTTAATTTTTGTCAGTATTTCATGTATGGTCACTTTTCTGATTTTCCCAACTTTGAATTCAAATGTATCAGGTAAGTTATTTTGTTGCCTATTTTTTGGATTGTAGAAGGTATTTTTGAAGTGTCTCGCAAGTGTGCAAGCTTTATCCAAATGTGTCTTAGCCCACGTTAATGTTCTTCGTCGCTTTCCATAGTGAGAATTTGTCATTTTTTGTAGGGTCTAGACTTGCCAGATAAGATTGTAGCTTTTTATTTTCAAATTCCTTTAACATCTGTTTAATATCTTTAGTCATTTTGTTTAAGATTCTTTTATCGTCTGGATGTCTTGTTGTTTGCCATTGTTTCCTTAGTCTTCTTTTAAGTATTATCTTCTGTCTAATATAGTCCGGAATATATTTTCTTTTGGTTGTGTGTGATTGGTGGTGTTGATAAGGTTATTGCGTGAATGATTGCATTGTTGAAAAACACAATACCGCCGTCGTATTCTCTATTACATGTATCTCATTTTCTTGAGTGAAGTTACTTCAGACTCTTCTATATGGGAACGCCTTACATCTAAGACTGCCGCAGGACGCATTTTGATGTCTTAAGAACGTTACTACCACCGTGCGCAATGTATGCCACAGCTAAGGACCAATGGTACATGAAACCTTTATCTGGACTACATTCATTGTGTCAGAATCAATACTTTGAAGAACTCGCTTTATGTAAACGCCGAAGGCCGATCACCTTGTTCTATGGATGTAAACCCCCAGTTATAAGTTTGGTACGAATATTAAGCGGTTAACAGAGACATTTCCTGGGGTTTGAATAGTCACCTTGAAGATCTAGATTCTGCGGACGGATATTTGTCTGCTGTCACACATACACTTGCATATATCAACAAAACTATAAGCGGTAGTATGAACCGATCTAAAAATCAACATCGCAAAAACAAAGGTAATAAGCATCAAAACCTCCGAAACCTAAGCTTTCCAGATTGTAGAGATTCGATTAGAAGAAGTGGATGAATTTTGCTACCTTGGGTGCTTTATTTTAAAGCCCAGGATACTGAAGTGTGAAGTCAGTAGCCTTATAAAGGAAAAATGGAATAAACAGCGTGCGCCATCCAAACGTTGCAACATTTCCTTAACCGTTGTCTTCATAAGATTATGCGTATACTCTCTTCGTTATAAGCAATGTTGATGATGAAACCAGCATCTATTCACTTAGGAATCCAGCGTCGTAAGTCGAAATGACATCACAAGAGCAGCGCTAGAACCCCTTGGAAGTTCGCGACGCGGGAGACCAGCCTGCACGTGAAGGTGACAAATTGAAGCAGAAGTGAAGCAAACCGTTCCTGGAGCCAAATTAAATGCTTACGGTTAAATAAACTAAATTATAATTTGTTTATTGAGGCTCTAGGAACCACAGAAAAAAATATATAGTTATATATACATATATCCAAAATAGATTCAGATGAGATCCCCTTTGCAGCTTCTTAAAATAATTCATTGAGAGTCTCTCCCTTAGACATGTTTCTCGAACTTGCCCTTAGATAATCTGAATTACTACAAATTTCAGTCACCCAAACCAAGTATGCAAAAACATTAACGCCAGTTGACTACTAATTCAAAGCCATGCAAGAAACGGGCAATGTACTTATGACAGGTTCATATTTGGGTCTATCGAACTTATTTGCTGGGGGGCATTGGGATTGTCAACATTTATTTGTGTTATGATTGCAAAAAGTTCGACCTCACAAATGTTGTTATAAACTTATAAACTTATAAACACACTAAAGTTTTGTGCGGCGTCTTGCATGTCAACACTTTGCACAGTATAAAATGCCAGAACTTCCTACAAAATACTAAGTTTTTAGCACTTTATTTGATTGTTGTTGTTCATGTTCATATTACTGCTGTGACTATTAGATTATAGCTGTTATTGTTGTTATAGCCGTATGTCGCAATCGAGTCACAAATTCGCAATATGATTTTGGTTCGTGAATATTTTATAGTGCCGGCGGTCGCTGTATCAAGGGTAAAACAAAAAGTAAAGTGCAACTACTCCAAATAGATGCAGGCGTCACTAACCAACAATAGTTATAATTGAAGAGGGGCGGAATAAAATTCTGCACTGGTGACCGCTCCATTAAGCCTCGGTGAGTAGTGTTTGTATGCATATACACATATACATAACTAGACACTCGTGTACATATAACGCAAATACTACTTTTTTATACTTGTCGTGTGCATTTGCAACTTTCATGGTCTTTTACAAGTTGCACATATTACTTTTTTATTGGATTATGACGCGCCGTTGCCACACGCTAGAACGACAGACCTTCCTTCACCTGCTGACCAGTGGATACACATTCATAACTCTACTCGTACCAACCCGCTCTCCAATTCGGCCCTATATTGACAATGCCAGTTTTATTTTGTTTGCAATGGGATTTATGGCAATTCGAACCCTTAAAAGCAAACATGAACAGGGATATTCGTGCCATTGTGCGAAAATATATTTTGGAGGGCGAGGATTTCCCTTGCTATCAGGTGATTATAAGTGGCAAGCTCCCCAAAGGGTTCTACCCATGGATTGATTTTGTGTCGATTTTTTAGATTTTTATCAATGAATTTTCACAAAACTGATGTTACCTGTCAAGTAGTAGGGATAATAGGCGGCTGGCTGAACTGATGACGCTCCACTTTTTATAGGCGAAGTACAGGTAGGCATCTCAGACACTGCACTCTGCCTAGCATATGAAGAGGTGGATGAGACGGCGGACCAATTTCTGTGCATCTGCCCGGCCTTCGCTCGAATCAGGCTTGAGGGCTTTGGCACTGATGGCACCACAAGATCTACTTAGAGTTGTTCGGAGGTCGGAAAGATTAAAAGAAAATTAAAAAGGGAACTCAAGTGCAATACAATGGACTTCATTGGGTCTGAGTGCTGTATTTGATAGTCTGTGCCGACAAAAAAGAAATAAATTTTCGAAGAAATGTATTTGTAGAACCTTTTAACCCTCTAACTCCTTTTTAAATAAGACATTTTATTTATTTGTCTAATAAGGGGTCAAAAAGACACCCTTTCTGATATTTTATGGATGGATATTATAAATGTTATTTCATAACTTTTCGAATTAATCGTGATCATAAATCAAGGGAGAAACAAAGGGCCAAAAACAGTTGTCTTGATTAATAATCCGCTCACCATGCCGAAGATCTAATTTTTTTTGCATGAGCTTCTTGAACAGCGAATGTAAGCTTTCATGCCGAACCTCCATTTTTAGGGTCGCATATATAATGCGTGTTGCTAGGGCAGCTACGTCCAAAATGTCAAATAAGTATGCGTAGTACTGCGCTTGTGTGTGTACGTTCCAAGCATTTGACCCATCGAGTCTATGCCGGTTTCATATTTATTGTAATGAATTTATTTGATCGGAAATCTTCTGGAACGCAAGTCTTATTCTTGCGTAAGTTTCCCACATATGCATGTTAACCCTTACCGGCCATACGGGGTAAATAGTTATCCCAGGCTCAAGGAAAGTTTAATAAGAGGTCTAATAATTTAAAAATTGATACAAGTAACGACATCTGTCAATAGTTAACAAGTGTGAGATTTAACTCCATTTCATAAGAAGTGGGAAAAATGTGTAGCGGCATGGTGAGCATCAGTTTTATCGACATGGGGTAACTAGTTACCCCAGTGTGGCCGCAACCGTTGCTCGACATAGATTTTTTTTTGTTTAAATCGACTTGTTTGCAGTGTCAATAAACAAAATAGTTTTTAAAATTTGGTTAATTAAAAAAAAAATTTCGGTTCTAATCATTGTAGAATCTTGATTGTTCATGTTAAATAATTTATTTTATTTTTATATGATATTGTTTACTACATAAATCTAGTATACGGCATTTATACAATAACACGTGGGTTTTTGGTTATAAACATACGATGTGCAAACTTAGTTTCATCTATATAAACAATTTGTATGTCTCAAATACACATAAATAAAAAATTGAATTACATTGACTAAAAAAAACTTGCATCTACACGCGAGAAGTGAAAAAGATTTTTTTTTGATTACTGCGTGTTGTTTTTGCTGTCATCTATTCTCACGTAAAAATGTATTGCTTTACCACGGTCCCTTTGCTGACCATAATGCTCGGTCATCCTTTTAATGTGTAGGTCATCCTTTTATAGCGTCTAAAAATCCTCCTGAAACAAAGTTTTGTCACACCAAACACGTAACTTTACTTTCCCATACACCAAAAAAGAACGAAATCGTCTTGCTGACTTCGACTTATCTCCATACCAAACAGATAACGGATGGATAGCCAAATATCTTTCTCCACTATAATGATACGAAAGAAGGGGCGGATACCTTCGAGAACTCAGTCTACACCCTACTCAGTCGCTCGAAAAACGTACAGGTGGCCGATGCGGATTTTCTTTGGGATGCTCGATCAAGCAGCTGTCAATTCCCGCATTATATGGAAACTCAAGGTCAGTGGCACACGGGAATCCACTTTTGCGATTATCGTTTTGAAAATACTGATTGCTCATCTCACTTTCCCGATGCTACGCCAGAGATTGGAAGGACAATTTCTTCGGAAACAGCTGTAGATGATCATGAAAAGCATCTTAGAAATTGACACCAACCCAGAAATAGGTGACCTTGAAAAAATTACCGTCGATTCAGCATGGAGATGCGCTGTGTGTGATCGAAAGAAAGACAAAAAACACGTGTTGGATGCTCGGCTTCCAAAAGCCTGGCTTGTGACATTCATCGGTTGCCTTTGTGCACTACGTGTATTGGTGAATAAAATGGGATTCTGAGTAAATGTTGTTTTGTTAAAATATTATACAAATAAAATTTTTTAAACTTTTCTATCCGTAAAAATGTATTTAAAAGCTAATAACACACAAAAAAGTATATTTTATGGTATGTAATGTTTTTCATTTTTCCCTTCAGTAATTTTCTAAAATAAAAAAAACTGTTGGAAAGATTGGCGGATACTAATATTTCTTTAGGTTTGTGGCATATGTTGTGCATACAATTCTAAAATTTTAGCCCTTAATATTGAAAAATGGCGGAGTAAAGAATTTTTTTTTGTTTAAAAAAAGCCATTTTTGCTAAATTTTCACAATCATGACTACTTTTTAAGAATCCATTTGTTAATTTAGTAATAAAAATCGTAAGAAATGTTAAAGGAATATTAAACAAAGATAACACAACTGCTTATAAGTCTTGAAACATCGAAATATTCTGTAGAACCGAATTTTTCAGCGTGGGGTAATGAGTTACCCCGGTGTGGACGCTATGTGGCCTGGCTGAGGTGTGGCCGGTGAGGGTTAGGCAGTTGGATATGAGATCGATGCACAGTGCAAGTGATGCAAACAAATTATTACCCACAACTGTTAGGTCCATACTGTAACACCTGATAACTAAACGTTTCACAACATTCTCCCCAACATTTCTCTGTTGCTGAGCTCCTGGAGGTTTGCTGGTGTAAAATTCTTCTTGCAACGGAAATTTAGTAATCCCGTCACAGACCCAAAATACCTTAATTTCATACTTTGCCGATTTGCTTGCAATATACTGTGTGGAACACGTGGGACCTCTGTATGGATACAATTGTTCATCTACAGTCATAACATCGTTGGCCTTATGAAGTTGTTTAAAATTAAAATTGAGCATATTGAACATATTACATTACTCATCGCACCCGCGCGAATAAAAACGATTTATGTATATAATGAAATCTTTGACGTTTCATGGTAGATCGAAATATCGGAAGCCAATCTGTTTTCAATGGCTCAGCGACAGCTGACAGTTGGATTTTGCGGCGATCAGAAGCACAAAGAAAGCATAGACTCGTATTTCATTGACTGTAACAATTGTCCACTTCTACTGCTGCTGACAACCTATTCAGCATTTCTATTTATCTCTCTCACAATAATGTCTACCATTTTTTAATCTAGATATTTCGATGGGCCTCCTTGCTGACGAACGATGTTATGTGCCCGCATTATGGTTGAAGCTGGAAATTCAATGGCTTTTTATTCATCGTATTCACACTCAATACGCGTTACTGTTTCATCATCTGAAGCTTTTTCCTCAAATGAGACGCAATCAGGACATTCACCTGAATCTGCCTGAAGTGGAATAAATTAACTCCATGTTTTCATCATCGTCATGCGCCATATATGGCTAACTTATACAACATCCTTGCTGTTCTCGTTCACTCATTCGTAAGAACCTTCTGGAGTTATCATGTTAACCACATCATCTTCAGCCTCTGCTCGTAATTCATTTTGTTGTGAGGCCATCTTAGCACAGAAATTAAAAATAAGGAAAAAACTTTTCGAAAATCTAAAGTCTGTTGCGGACAAACAAATATTTGCAGAATCTTAGAAATTCACAAAACACGTCCAAGTTCGCTAGCACAGCTAAAACAAACTTCTAATTATTTTACTCAACCACGTCTGACCGAAATAACAGCGGCATTTAGACTAAATGAATGAGAGTAAATAACATCAGTAAAAAAAAAAAAAACCGGTGAAAACAAAGGAAGAAAGATCACGCAAAATATTTTCCATACAAATAATGTTGTGGTACAATTGTACCAACGAGGGCAATGAAGGTATAGATGTACCAACACATGTATGCACAAAACAAATTTCATCATTTCATACTTATATATAGTACATATATATGAGGTAATCATAAAGTTTCAGCTCCGTAGATGCATAAATAATATCAAAAAATCGTTTTCAAAATCCGAATTCATACAGCTGTACTAAGGATGTCACAGAAGGGTTAACTGAGGATTCTTAATCCAATGATTTACCTTTTATTTATTTATATTTGCCTTCCTACTTTTCAAAACAGTGAATTATTTTCGATAAGAAATTGAATCGAAAACTAAAAAAAAAAACAAAAGAAAAACTAAAATTTCTGAAGTAAATGATTAATATCAGGTCTCTGTAGTTATAATGATTCATGTAAACACACGTATTAATCAAAACTGAGAAAGTGAATGAACTGAAAATAGCAACTTGAAGAAAACTAGCAAATTATTCTCGCATTGAAATGGTAAAATTGTGATAAGTGCATTTATTCAACTTGAAGTAATAATAAAACGAACTAAACGATTCCAGTGCGGGCGCCGTAGCCGAATGTGTTGGTGCGTGATTACCATTCGGAATTCACAGAGAGAACGTTGGTTCGAATCTCGGTGAAAGCAAAACTAATAATAACATTTTTCTAATAGCGGTCGCCCCTCGGCAGGCAATGGCAAACCTCCGAGTGTATTTCTGCCATGGAAAAGCTCCTCATAAAAATATCTGCCGTTCGGAGTCGGCTTGAAACTGTAGGTCTCTCCATTTGTGGAACAACATCAAAACGCACACCACAAATAGGAGGAGGAGCTCGGCCAAACACCCAAAAAGGGTGTACGCGCCAATTATATAGGTACCTGCATCAAATAAAAATAGTTTGATTGCTTACACTTTTTTGACATAACAGTCAGGCATTATGGAGTTCGACTGTGTTGTCACTTCCATCTTTTGTTGATGCGCCTCAATTGGATTCAAGTCGGGGAAATTCTCCAGCAACGTTATACGCGGCATTTTGAGGATTTCAAATAACTTTCACATCTATAAGTGTCAAAATGATAAGAACGTGTTGGTAACTGACATGAATATTACCTATGTGGTCGGATAGGATTGTGCGAAGTTTTCGAGAAAATTGCCGTCACCAGTATGCCCATATTGTTATTCTATGAGTGGAACAATGAATTTCGATACAGCTTCTCCCTATTTTTCTCGTCGCGTTGCTCGTACTTATTTTTCTAGCCTCCTGCGTTTGGGTCTAACACGTATTACAATTCTCTATGTTGTTCTTTCAGGTCCTTCTTATCTAGAGCAATCCTTTAATTCTAAACCTACTGATAATATTTTCCGCAAGTCAATCTGTAACTGTTGGAGCCGCTATCTCGAACCGATTCTCGTTTTTTGTTTGAGCTTTAATTTATCGTGGTATGCACGGATGAACTTGTCTTATAATATCTCGTTCCTACTCTTTCCTTGGGGTATGATGGTCGTGAGCGATGTGGTTGCAATTGGAGGCGGGAGTGCATATTCCACCATTTCGGGAAGCTCCGAAATACTAGTTAGGATTTTATCTTGGCTGTAGCCATGTTTATTACGCACTGCTTGTGGTATAACATACGAGTATTTGTACCGGCAGATCTACAATGACCTTTGACCGTTTTCTACGGGTTCGGGTTCACTCATAGTACACCATATGAACAATCTATTGAGAGATCTTGTTTGTAGCAGATCACACAATCTTGGAAGGAGTGCAATTACGGCGTATGCAATTATCTTACCCCCAATATCTTCCAAATGCTTTTAATTGACCCTGAGCCTTTCTGTGGACTTACTAATGGTCACATTAAAGAATTTCTCAAAAAGTAGGAGGAAAGAAGAAGAAATTTGTTGGACACTTACGATATTTTATCGGCCAGGGATTAGCGAAACAATTCCTAACGCCGGACAGAAGAATTTCTAATAAACTACTTTCGCCAGCAGAGTCCACTTAAGACTTTTAACTGCTTACTTTACAGGATATCACTTAAACAAAATTGGTTTTTCAGAGGCCATCATCTGCTGATTTTGTGCAATGGAAACTGAAAATTCACAACACATTCTTTGTCAATGTCCTGCACTAGGCAGAATTGGTGGTATTGCCGTACATTCATATAAATTATGCAACAATAAACACCAGAATGTGCTAAAATTTTTAAAAAGCCTTAAAATAACCTGCTTAGATTAGATAAACATTTGGAATTACTTTGACCAGAACCGTTAAAATTTCGGTTAATTAATCGCTGGAAAAAGTCATGATAAAGTTTTGAGCATTGCGAGAAATCCTTTGCAATATAAAGTATGCTGCAATTATATTATAAATATAAACCTCTGAATTGATTGTATAGAATTACTAATCACACTGTATGTGTATATACTTGAATGTAAGTATGTACTTGCACAAAATTGTATTACCCGCATGTGGAGCGACACCAAGCCGCACACCGCAAATTGGAAGAGGAACTCAGCCATACATGTAACAAAGCATGAATGCGCTATTTATATATATATACAGTTATTCACATAAAAGTACATAAATACGTATACAGCCGCATGACTATTCATTACGATATGGTTTGCGGTTTTTAATTATTTTATCGCACTAGTTACAATGTCGCTTGTGCCAGAGTGATTTTTCTTCCTTTGGTACGGGTCACGAATTGCAATTTTAACAATTTGCAACAATCAAAACAGCAATGGAAAAAGTTGGCTCTAGCCGTCAATGCACGAAACCACTAACCTTAAGGGCTTTAGTAGTTACGCGTGTGATTGCATTTTTCTTTTTTAGACCCGCTCACATACATACATACATGCATGTGTAGGAATATGTGAAGGAATACATATTAGAGCAGGAATCCCTTGCGGTTCAGTTTATGGAAAGCGAGATTGCAAATGCATTTCATGCTATTAGTTAACAACATTCAAAGCTACATAGATGTACATAGTAACTAGGTATTTCAGTATTTTTATCGCACTAGAAGTGACAAGCGAATTTCGATGCCGTTATTGAGGTTCTTTCTGCATTTTATGAGCGAAATTTTTAATTTTGTGGTTTGCTTGCACGCAAATATTTTTACGAGCCACTTGCGATGATGTGGAAGTTTTAGTGCAGCTGTCGTCCAGAGAGGTATTCGCTGTAAGTGCCCACTATAATCTGCCGCTGAACATCTGCCCCCTGAGGTAGGGTCTATTAGCAGTGTGCCATGACGGAAGTGGGCCTCTTAAAGGGCCTTTAGACATAAAGGGTGATTACTTTAGAGGTATCGGATTTCAAATAAAACAAACAAACAAAAAATATAAATTAGTTCCGAGATTCCCCTTCGGACATAACTTCTGTTGTTTTATTATCCATTTATTTATTGCGATCTTTTTAATATTGGGTATGGGAATTAGTTTCCACCCTCGTAAAAGAGGTGGCGCTGCGAATATTTTTTTTTTGGTGCTCGCTCTAATAATATACTATCGATTTGAAGGTGTATAAGTGTGGTCTCGATCGCAGTAGTTGACATTCGTTTAAAGCGTAAATATCCTTTTTTATCTGATATCACAAATGTCTACGTTCGTCCCGAAAAAACAGTATTTGCGAGAAGTCATGCTTTATGGTTTATGAACTCCTTAATCCATCTGAAACCATCACTGGTGATCGTAATCGACTGCAGCTAATGCTGCCGGAATGGGACGGTAGACATGGCAAACTGATTTTGCTGTATGATAACGCAAGGCCACATGGTGAGAAATCGGTTCAGAAATATTTAGAGGGACTGAATTGAGAAATCTTGCCCCACCCGCCGTATTCCCCAGACATTGCACCTTCGGATTATCATCTGTTCCGATCAATGCAAACAGCCTTTATTGGAAATCAGTTCACTTCTTACGAGAGCATCGCATTTATATTAAAAACTTACATTTTTCTTTGAAGATCAAAATAACACTGGAAAAATAACATTGGAAAACCTTTTACATAAGTTAAAACATGAAATCAATTTTTTTCTTTAAATTTCAAAAAATACACCCTATAATATAACTTATTTAATTACGAAATTTTACTGATTTTATCACCTGTTTAATGTCATCAATAAAACATTGTGAACCAGGTTACTATTAAAAGTAATTAAATTAGAATCAAAGAGCACTAAAACGTTTTCAATATTGAGTAAAATTGCACTGATGTGCAATTTGAAACAATTTTCGCTTAAATGTTTTTGTATTTACCGAGTGGGAGTTGCAGCGGCTAAAAGCTCATCAGAACAACGACACAACGATGGTCACTAGTCACTAGACACCGGACGCCAAACTTGCATGAAACTGCCAATTCTGCGAAATTACCTGTAATTGAAAAATTAAAAACTAAAACTGAAATCGTGGCCGTGGTTGTGAAGGGTGGTGGTTGCGCACAACACACAAGTTGGCGCTGGCACGCAAGAATAACACTGCACTGAAGTAAAACAAAAAACACTTAAAAAACTCAAAAAAAAAAAATTAAATAAAATACAGCAAGCGCAAAACAAAAACAAAACTCGAGCAACTGTAAAATCAGCGACAAGCAATGACAATAAAATTGCAGCAACAAAACAAAAAAATATTCGATTTTCCACTTTAAATGCCGCCGAGAGGGTGGAAAGCGGTTGGAAAACAGCAAAAAGTGCACCGTAAAACGATAAAAAAGATGACTTCAAAACATTGCAATGCAATTTTTCCATCGTCAGCCTTGGCCACTTGCAACCCGTTTCCCTCCCCCTGGCACCTTGTTCGGATATACATATGTGCATGGGTGATGTGTGGTATATGTCTGCCTGGAGGAATTGACAGAAATTGCTTAAGTGCTGTAAGTACAATATTTAAAAAAAAGAAAAGAGAAATGAATAAAAAATACCACCGATGACGAATCGCATGATGCGACAGCGGAGTAGGGGTTGCGCGAAAAACGGCGAAAAGTTGGCAAAACATTTACCACAGCGACAACCCGGCGATGGTGGAGCTCCAGGGCGATAAAATGATTGGGAATGTGTAACAGTCGTCAAGGAACATTTGCATGTCCATCAGCGGACAAGTAATTGCGATTAGATTTACGATTTCGATTGCTAGAATAATTGCACGATTGCTCCATTTTGTGAAAAGCATGCAAATGCAGTGACTCCAAACCAAACCAATTCCCCAGTGTATAGCACGGGAAACGGAGGAATCGGAGCCTCAAGCTGCCAATGCACACATATTTTAATTCTTCATACATACATACTTCCTTGTACTCGTATATATTTTAAAACGCTTTTATACGCATTATGTAGCTGAACTTTTTTGCAAATTAACATGCCATATGTATATAAATACATACACATACACACATAAAAGTGTATACCATATATACTATTACAATCGCATTTTGTCTATTGAGAGTAGAGGCAGGCTGAGTTAGGATACAGTGCCATTCCAGGAATGTAGTCGGAGTAGAGAAGGATGCCTAAAATATGTATGTATGTACATAGAAAACTGTATATTTTCACATTTAGTTTGAGTATACAGACAAAACGGTATTTTTTATAAACATATTTTAATAAAATAGGACTCGTAAATGACTGCATCAAATCTGAGATTCTCAACAAATACATGCGCGTACATTTACAAATGCACATTGTCTATATGTACTATTAACCTTCACCTAGTTTTGAAAATTTCATTGAAATTACTCACTGCCAGCACTTAGGTGAAGCGGTCATTTGGCGCCAAGCAACAAGTTGCTACGTACGTACGCATGTATGAATGAGTGTATGTATGTAGGCATTAGCATATTTTATACTTGTAACTTCGTACAACCAATTGAACGGGGTAAGTTTTATTTACGTTTGTATCCTTTCCATTTCCACATACGAAATCTTTGTTAGTAAACAAACTCATCCCTTTGGTATGGAATTGTAACTAGAAAATCAGAAAGGAAACAAAGCACGCATGACTTTCAAATCAACACCCCCGTTTTTGAAATCGCTCATTAATAGAGAAACTTGAAGAGTTTGTCGATTCTCACGCCTGCGTAGTACTAAGGGATGTGTTTATGGAAATTTGTTCGTTGTTAACTGTTATACGAAGGAGCACAAGTGCTTTCAACACTGTTCCCCTCTCTGATGCAAATAAATTGTACCAAATAAGCACCCTTCGAAAAGAATTCTCTTTACCAGAACATAAGTGTCCCATCCATCAAATCAATGCCTTTTAGAATTTCCCGCCAAAGTGAATGCCATTTCTCTTCGCCTGATTTTTGTAGTGCGTTTGTTAAGGGCAAAGAAAAGTGTAAAAAAATTTAGAATTACTTGAGCTTAGATGCAAATGTGGCATTTTACTGGCTGATTGTTTGATTTTTGGTCATATCAGAGTTAAGCGAAAATTCGCAGTATAGCAAAATAACTTGGCTACATATAACGAGCGATTAAATACCATTAGACGTTTTTGATGTGGACAACTTATAAAGCTGGGGTCGAATCATCACATCCGCGCAACGATCAACAGCCATACGAAAGAAAATTACGTGATACATTAATCGTATAAGTTGAATCGCAGACAAACCAACGAATGCAAACGGATCGTAACTGATTTTCCATTCAAAATAGTTTTCAAGTTCCACAATGCTTTGGATCGTATTTTTAGGTCATAATGACTTGGAACTGTTAACACTGTTGTAAAATTTAATAAATACATCTAAAATATAACTATAGATCCGACTTTGGTTTTCTTGTGCGGAGGCAGCTAATAGAAGAGAGCAATCCTTTGGCACTCCCAAACACAACGTAAATACGTAAATGGTTAGTTATTTTAGCTCATTTACAAACTTTCTCATGCATATTCCTGAAATGACCAAACAATAAGAGACCAAATAAGACAATCCTTATTGCATTTTTCTCGAAACTAAGATTATATTAGTTGCGCAACTAATTTCTTGCTGTTTTTTGAAAAAAATGGTTACAAGTGAATCATTGAAACTATTGCCCATCGCTGGCTACTACTTTTTCCCATCTTTCTGATAGATCTCTTATACCGTCGCGGTAAAACTGTTCATTTTTTGAGACTATCCACGGATCAAGCCATTTTTTCATGTCTTCATATGAATGGAACTGCTGGTCAGCTAGACCCTGTGCCATCGATAGGAACAGGTGATAATCGGACGGCGCAATATCTGGAGAATATGGCGGGTGGGGTAGAATTTACCATTTCAGTGTTTGCGGTGGATTTTAACGGGTTTGGCAACATGAGGTCGAGCGTTGTCATGCTGTAGAATCACTTTTTCATGCCACTCCGCGTATGCGGCTGCTTCTCGCGCAGTGCTCGGCTCCATCGCCTCAATTGAAGCCGATACCGATCCCCAATGATGGTTTCGCTTGGTTTTAACAGTTCATAATAAATAACACCAACTTGGTCCCACCAAATACATAGCATAACCTTCCCAGCGTGAATATTCGGCCGAGGCGACGACGTAGAAGCATGACTGGGCAGTCCAGCCGTCACGATGCGATGAAGAAAACCCTTCCTTTTTTGCCGCTGGAGCAGTTGTTCACAAGCGAAAAAACGACGATCAACATCCCTTGGTTTTAACTCATGAGAAACCGAAGTCCCCTGTTTCTGAATCATTCCCAAAGCATACAACTCCCGATTATTCGGCACAAAATCAGACATTTTCAAAAACCAAAAGTATATGATACCAAAACAAAATCACTAATGTGTCAAAGCAGTTTGTTTACCATATGTCTAAGCTTGGTTTATGACGTTTAGGTTATGTTAGAATCGACTAGCACACACTGCTGGCGACATCTATTGACAAACAACGGGAACTTATTGTAAATAGTATCCAAAATATTTTTTAACTATGTAACTTTTGTACTATACTCAAGGTGAAATAAAAAGATAATACTCATGCAAATGCATTTTTATTTATTTTATCGCATTCTTCATTAATGGTCACTTGTAGCATTTATCACATAAAAATGTTTCGTCATCCATAAATACTTAAATACTAAAGAATACAAAAGTAATCCACAACAACTTACATATAAAATTAAAAATTCTCCACTGAATATTCAAAACTAAAAGTCAAATTCACAGTTACTTATTTCCCTATGTTATTGCCCAGGACTGCTAATTGCAGTCTTTGTTGCCCATACCATGACATCTTTTTGGGTGGGGTGGACTTTTTAAAAATTCGTCCTATAATAAAGCTATTACAAAAACCATATTAATAACTAAATATATGTATATATTTTTCCGATTTACTTACAACATTGATTAAATTCGGGGCGGCTGTCGGTTTTCGAATGACAGATCAGCACTCATTCACATATGTCATAGTACAAAATACTCGTATGCATTTTTCAGTGGCGAGTGATACGATCGCTGCTGTGATGTTTCGACTCCTGACGATGCTTGGACAATATCTCCTATCTTGAACGTGGGCTGAAATATTCAATATTTTATTGAAAAACAAAAAAAACAAATATTGTCGTAGCAGCGCCTTGGCTATTTTCAACATCTCGATTATGCTATTGACGTTTGCTTCCTGGCACTCAAAATACCGGAAGTGAACAGCGTGGTCGAGACAGAAGAGAAAAGTGCAATCACTGCAGGCCTAAAAATTAACTGTGAGAAAACAAAAATTTTGAATTTATCTAGCAATAGCTTCAGTGGTAAGTGTTAAGCAATTAAACACTTTTGTAGCGAGGTTGCAGCTTTTGGTGGTACGGATGAAGATGTAAAATATCGCATTGGCAAGGCAAGAGTCGCCTTTGTGTCGCGTAATAACAACCCTAACGCTCACACAAAATTGAGGTTTTATAGATTCAACTTGGTATCGGCTGTGTTTTACGCACATGACAAGTGTTCAAATCCATCTCTTCGAGTCCCCAACTTTTCTTAAATCACTGTCAGAGGAACATTTTCAGTATTTTTTGGCCTAACCGGAAAGCAAATTCTGATTTTCTAAAAATGGAGTCAGTCGAAGTGCTGAAGGGCTCCTGTTGGTTGTGTCATACTCTACGCAAAGCCGATAAATGCATTGCGTGAAAGGAACTGGTACACCAATGGAAACCTGGAGACTAATATTGGAAGGGGGATTAAAGTAAATACATTGCCAAAAATCACTCAAGAATGGTGAGTCGGCGAGGTTGATGCCCTATGTCCCACGAGAGTTTGAGGCCCGGAAGAAAAATAACTCCCTTGGAGTCTTAAAAACTACCGTGGGGGTATTAGCCACACACTAGGACTCCATCTTGCAACAAAACTCTACAGTTTTCATTTGATAGCTTGGCGTTATTTTTCATTTGTTGACAGAAAATATTGTCCAAAAAAGATAAAATTTGGTGCACACCAGAATAGTAGTATTTAAAACAAAACTAATTGTTTTCTTATGCTAGTCTATAACGCACCATAAAATATATGTGTGATTCGTGTGATTAGAAAACCCTTTGGTATACACTTTTTTAAGGAACAGAAAGGTGGATGCAATGTGTAAAGCTCCATGAATAAAATCGGATATGCTTTTGGGCTTTCTGATAAAACCATAATACTCCGATTTTTTTATTTTAGAATTATATGAGTGTATTCACCTTGTGAATATATGCCCATATATACACTACCGGTCAAAAGTTTGGGTTCACTTGAAAAATTGTAAAAAAATGTTCAAATAGTCGTGATTTTCTTAGTCAAATATTTTTACTATCATTATTTTACAGAAAGTAATTGTGTTTAATACAAAATATGTTAACTTTAAAGAAACCCGCAAGTATTTGTTCATATTTTCGATTCCTCGAAATATCAGCCTTTTGCTCGTATTACAGCATCGCATATTTTGGGCATCCTATCAATTAATTTACGCAAAGATTCTGCTGTTATTTGATTCCAGCAATCTTGCAGAAATGTCCAAAGATGTTTTGTATTAGTAGGTTGCAATTTTCTTACTTCTCTGTCCAACTCGTCCCACAGCAACTCGATCGGGTTACAATCCGGCGACTGAGGAGGCCATTCCATATATTTGAGTTGTTTTTGATTTTCTTTTGCTGCAATGTAATCCTGGCAAAATGTTGAAGTGTGATAGGATCGTTATCCTGCTGGAAAACGAATCCGCTGCCCACAAGTCTTTTCCCACACGGAAAAGCGTGCCGTTGAAGTATGTTGTGGTAGACTTTTTTGTCCATGATACCCTCAATTTGCACAATGTCTCCAACTTTGTCTCCAGCAAAGCATCCGCAGACTAACACTGACCCTCGACCATGCTTAACTGTGGGAACCACACATTGGTTCATCATGCGTTCACCGACAAAACAACGAACATATTGGCGGCGTCGTTTGTTGAAAATTTCAAATTTGGACTCGTCCGTGAACAAGACTTTAGACCATTGTTCAGTTGTCCACTCTTTATGTGTTTAGCCCAATTAAGTCTCTTTACTTTATTTTGCTTTCGAAGTAAAGGTTTTTTGGCGGCGACGCACCCTTTTAGGCCGTAGTTTCTTAGTCGTCGCTGTACCGTCGAAACGGATACTGGAGCTTCGCCCGAGGAATTGAGTTGTTCGCGAATTTCAGGGGCTGTTAGATAACGATTTTTTTTGCTTACAACACATATGAACATATCCTCTCCTTTTGACGTAGTTTTAGGCCTCCCAGAACGATGACGGCTCTGACTGCACCCAGTATCGCTCTTTCTTTGTAACGTTCTCATGACAGCATTTTGAGAGACATTACATTTCGAAGCAATTTTTCGAGTTGAATAGCCTTCTCCATGTAGTGCTGCAACGACTGCTCGTGTTTCTACACTAAGCTCGGCTTTCCGACCCATTTTTCTACAAATAAAACAAGAAATATGCAGGTTTATTTAAATTTTAATAATTACTAGCGGACCCGACAGGCTTCGTTCTGTCAAATAGATTTTGAATGTGGCAGTTTATATTTCGACCTTAAGATGTTTTTACTCTGCTGACCCTCACACACCGCCCTATCATGGTGATGTCTCGGGAGGCCAATCAAATATATAGCTCTTACATTTTTTGACTTTTCAATTTGGTCGGGTTCACGATATTATCACTTTTGTGTAAATGCATTAGATCCTCCAACGCGAACACGCACACACACGAAAGCGATTATTTTCGAAGCACCGAACGATGTCATTTGAAAACAGGAACTATACGCTTAAATTTTTTTCAAAAAAATGCCTTGATAATGGTGTTGTTCCCGATACAAATGAACGTAATGGTTCAGGGGGAAGTTTTAATTCCGGTAGTTTAACTTTTCCACCGGAACAACAAAGACTATCGGTTTCATTTTGAAATTTCAGTGCCTTACAATGTTTGCAAACATTAGGCATGGTTCCAATTACAACAGAATTGTGCAAACTATAGTCATACAAATGATTATATGCAAACGCTGCTCTGTTGCGATTTTGTACAATTGACCTCGGTCTCCTAATACGCTGATTCATGTTCGTATTTTGTTGACCTTGCACTGCACGATTTCTTCTCATTCTTTCACGATCATTATTATTACGTGTTTCCCGTTTTTCATTCGAATGAGCAGAACGTGATCTGTCCATACGTTGTCTACTTTGCTCATTATGCTGACTTCGTTGCTCTGCAGTCTCTTCATTTCGTTCGGCATTTTTAAAAATCGTCGAAAACCACACTTTCAAAATGTTCACCTGTTCGCAATAAGGAACATTAAAAAGCATCAATAAATACTATAATAACGAAAATATTGAATAGTAATATACATTAATGTAATCTCACAAAGCAACAGCGAAGATTATTCACAGCAAATATGTTGTCGATGCACACACTAATAAATTTTTGTTCAACGTGAATTCAATTCAACCTAAATGAAATGTCTTCTTTGTTAATAGTTGAAAATGAAATGTTTTGAAAAACTATAATATTTTTTTTTCTAATACATATATTTTTGTGAAAATACAATAACGAAAAATTCAAAAAAAATTGTACACATAAAATGAATGTCGATTCGAAACTTACTATAATCTAAGAATCGAGCAAGTTTTGTTTTGTTCAATATTTTGATTTTTTCTTTTTTTTATATGAAGAAAATATTTAAAAGAAATTTTTTTTTGCTAAAAACCTTCCCCTAGTGGATCCCTATAATATGAAAAAAGAACGAATAAAATTGGCCTCGTATCAGCCCAAAAAAATGCGTACAAACGAACATCATTTCATTTTTATATATATAGATAAGATAATTTTTGTATAACGTCTTGATTGTGTAAAATTCGAAAATAATGTAAGTGAACCCAAACTTTTGACCGGTAGTGTATGTACACAAAAGATCTTTTAGATGGAAGTCTCGTCCATTGGCTGCGCTACAAAAACTAAATTATTATTTATATATCCATATAGGCAGTGCCGAAAACTTCAATCACTACACTGAATTAGGGCGGTGTGTTGCCGTACGGCAAGATCCAACCCTTTTTGGCGAGCTTAACCGCTCAAGGAATGTCAGTGCCCGTAGCCGCTCCTGGACGCCAACAAGGAAGTTGTTCGTTCAACCTGCAGAAACATATGCACCGAAACGAACTTCGACCAATTTCAGTCAGAGTCGAAGCGAAACCGAAAAGAATATTTTAAAGGGCCAGTATTAAACAGGTAATTAGTTTTTTAAAAACCTAGTGTTTTTATTGATAGAAATGCAAATCGGTACATAAGCTCACAACATATAATTTTTTTTGTAAAAATAACAAAAAAGGCTTATTTTAATAGTTGAATAGGTAATTTTATATTGAAATGTAGGAACATTAGCTTATCGGCATTTTCATTTGCTAGTTCCACTTTCTGCTGGTATGGATGGAGCAGTAACGATATTTCAAAGCAATTTAAAAAAAAGTGCATTTTGATACCAGAATTCAAAAAATTTTACAAAAATTAAAATTTTATAAAATTTTTGAACACAAATTTATAGAAATGTTGAGCCAAAGTCCGGCTCTGTTTTGGCCGAAGCTGAACCGAAACCGAAATGAGATTTTGTTACCGAAGCTCGGTCGTTTCCTAATATTCATGGTAAATGATGCCACAGATATTGAAACTATTGAAAACTGTCAACATTGCTTTTTGTTGGCATCCTCGCTTTCGTTAGTTTTCCTCCACCCAAAAAAATTTAAATGTGGCGATGAAATGGGAATCGAAAGTGGACAATCACATGTATGACGGAGCAAGGAATATGCCAGGAAAAATATTCAGGCAATAACTTCATCCGCTTAACCATATTTAGTTTATTTCTGGACTTCTGCATGACCGGTCTTGAAGAAAGGTTCACCAATCGAGAACATATTCTTAAAGAGTTCAAGGTGCTCTTTAACATGAGTCTTTTGATGTCGATGAAGTACCTGAAAATTCTTTAGTTTTATGAACAATTCCTTATTGAAGGATCTCCAGAAGTACTTGCTGAGATGACAATATGGAAAAGAGATCTGTTTACCAAGAGCAACTTTAAGCTACTAATCCCGAACAAATATAATATTTCTTGCCTAAAACGGATGGAGACTATTCAAAGAAACAAATCAAATAAGTAATTTTTAGTAGTTTTTTAATTATTTATATGAGAAGTATCTGAAAACAAAACATTAATAATAATATAGTTCTTCTATGTTCATTCCAAACAATTTTCTAGTAGATTACGTTCAAAATGTTTTTATCAATCACTTGAAACGAACGAACAAAGTTAAAAGAATTGTAAAAGAAAATTGGTTTTTCTTTTTACACTGTTTATTGCAAAAGCTAAGGGTTAACCTGTACTTGTGTAACTTTTATCGATAGCCGAAGCCGATAACATAACATATGGGATAATCTAAGAAACCCCAAAAAATCCAAAGCGTATTCTTCGAAGTGTTCGTAATATAAGCCATTTGTTCACAGAAAGAGTTGAATGGGGTGTACCTCTTTCTTGTCTCTAGAGTAATGAGTTATCCCGCTTTGGCCAACAGAGAAGGCATGGACCTCGATCCAACGGTTCTCTCCATACCGCTTGACTCCATGCTAAGTACTTCAAAAGAGATACAGTGTGTTGTTGCCAATTGTGGACAAACTCGGAAAATGAGTCCGGCAAAGACTGTTTTCGCATTTCACGGATGGCTTCGGCACCTAACACGGTTCCGGCTCTGGTGTCTACGTCTATGAATGAGGTGTATGCTATTCAAGAAACAATTAACTTTTTTGTAGAAAACAGGTGGAGAGGCAGATCTGGATGTGTCTGCAGCGACAGCAAAGCTGAGTTCATGGCCTTAGACAGCCGTTCAACCATTTCAGGGTGGTTGAGTTCTGTAAATCGTGGCTGAATTATGTTGGTAGACAATAATATTATGTGCGAAGCACATGGAAAAGGTAGGCATCTCAGACAGTGCACTCTGCCCAACATGTGGAGTGGAGGATGAGATCGCGGACCACTTTGTGTGGGTCTGCCCCGCCTTGCTCGAATCAGGCTTGAGGTATTTGGCACTGATATATTAAGAAGCGACTTCCTTGGCTCCTTGGCACCTCAAAATTAACTCAGACTTATTCGGAGTTCGGGTTGATCTAAAGAAAATTAAAAAGGGAACCCAAGTGCAGTAAAATGGACTTAATGTTATCTGAGTGCTGTACTTGCTAGTTATCCTACCAAAACAAAAAAAAAGAGAGTAGAGGGACTTGTTTACGTGGACGGATTCCACAAGCCTTGTCTCAGACAATTTCTTCACAGTTAAACAAACATCTAGACAAGTTATAGCTTGCAACATCAAGCAGGCGGATGAAAACTTTAGTAAGTCGTTAGCGAGATATCCGTATTTACCTGAAAGTGGGCACGGCACCGCCCATTTTTCAAAATATTACCTGCGTCGGGTTGTTTCCTAGTTTGGTTTCACTATTTGTATAAAATTTGAGTAATTTCAACTTTTTTTTCAAGAGTAATCGGCAATTTTGTTTTTGGGCTCAAACACGACTTTTTTTAACTATATAAGAAACAATTTTTTTTAAATGCCCATAACTTAGTCAAAAATGAACCGATTTTAATAATTCTGGATTCAAAATTATCGTAATTAAGTACACGAGCGACTTCATGTAGAAACAATTGCAAAAAAGTAGTTGAACATTTTTTTATTTAGCAAAAAAGAAAAAAAATTGAAATTTTTTCGAAATTCAATATTTCAAAATATTTATTTTTTTTTTTATAACTTTTTCCTAATCAAAAGGACATCTCAAACTTTAATTGAGCTGAATGCCTAGTAGCTAAAATGAGTTATTTTTGAGTAATGAATTTTTGAGTAAAAAACCTGTTTCGCACTTTTTGTTTTTTGCAAAATAAAAAATTTTCAACTACGTTTTTGCAACTGTTTCTACATGAAATCGCTCGCGTAAGTAATGACGATCATTTTGAACCCAGAATTATTAAAATCGGTTTATTTTTGACTAAGTTATGAGCATTTAAAAAAAAAATTTTCTTGTATTATTAAAAAAAAAATCGATTTTGAGCCGAAAAACAAAATTGCCGATAAAGCTTGAAAAAAAAATTTTTCGGGCGAACAAAAAAATACGTGTCTCATTATTTTGACAAGAGAGCAACATATTTCAGTTACATCGAAATCGAAGAACATGACCCGAATAGCCCGGTTGAATTGAAATGGAAAGCATCTCTAATATTTAAAATTTTGTACATCCTTTTTTTGAAGCTTATCGGTAGAAAATGTATACATAAAATTTATACATTATTTGAGTACTAGGCCAATAAAGAGTTTTATAAAAATAACAATGTATAGGTTCAAACACACACATGCGAAATAACGTAATTTCTTAATGTAAACCGCAGTGAACTTCTAAAATTAGTTGCGCTTCAAATAACTTAACTGAATAATAGATTCGCTTAAAAATGTAAACCTCAGCAGGCGTTTGATATCTCACATATCCAGAATTAGTGGATATCATGCTGTGTATTTTTAGGACTATTACTTTAATTTAAAAATAATTAGCTATTAATTAAAAATCTTTCTAGGAGTCTAATTTTAGGAGCACCGGGCGACACTACAGCATTGATTCTCCGCGAGAGCTCCGAACCTGGACGAGAGGTCCCCGATGGCCTTCCTCTCCATGGCTCGGTTTACATAGCTCTGTAATAAAATACATATATAAACACAGGTAAACAAAAGTTATTTTAACAGCAAAGAGAACTATTTATTTTATTGGGTGTTTTTTTAAGAGCTTCAAAGCTTAAAATGATAACACAAACTGAAATATTGTTGGCATAAATTTTTTTAAATTATAATCTGGTAGACTATTTTGTAACATTTATTTCTTGAGTAGGATTTCCGGCATATATCCCTTGTACGAGTTGCATGGTTTATTCTCTCAGTCCAACTTTTCACTTATTTTTCCAATAAAAATGACAGTATGGCGTCAATGGTGACTTGAATATTGAAATAAATCGATTGTTAAGCGCGCTGTATGGGAAAATTGCTGATTCATTTTTGGAACAATAATTCAGTCAGCATGGGCCGATAGTGCTCGCCATTCAAGGTAATGGCAGCTCTTTCCTGATTTATGATGATTGAAATAAGATCCAATGGTGCCACCACTGCTCTATGAACTTCGCGAACAGATTTTTTGTTTTTATTTATTTTTAAGTAAAATTCCAGAATTTGTAATTGTTGTTCTGGCGTTAGGCGACTGATTGACTTGCCAAACCTTGCTGAACAGAAATGTCAACACAGTTTGCCATTCTCAGCTGTCAAACCAAAGTTATCGATAATTTTAGTTCTCATGCAGTTAGAAAAATCACCCCATATGTGTATATTCCGCACACAATTAAAATTCTTCTCACAAGTGAAAGTTCAAAACTCATTTGTAATAAAAACTGCATCCTTTTTTCGCAATAAAACACAATGGAAGGATACAGATAATAACAGGTGTCATAAAAAATAAGTGGCTGCATATTTCGATTAGCCTAAAATGCGCAACGCGCGCAGAATCAAATATCAGGCTGGTCATGCAAATTGGTACTTCGATGAAATTGCCTCTACTGAATTTGCCTTAACCGTCCTCTCCCGTCTTTACGTTTTCCTAAGCACACTAAATGATTGGAATCGCTAAATTCACATAAAAATGGCAATAACGCCAATTGATTTGGTTTTGTAAGTGATAACCGAAAACTAAAGGGTAAATAGTCGTTAAATGTGCGATAATCTTACTGATAGGCTTTGGAAAGATAAAATTCCAAATGCAGGCTACTCAATGGGTTATCACTGAAAATGCGTTTATTGCCAATTTGTAAGGAATGCTACAATTCCGTTTTTCTTATTTTAGTTAAGACCCTTTCAATAAATTCAAATCATCATTCAAGCAAATATAAAAATATGAAAAGCTCACCACCACCTTCCTCTTAATCGAATGTGGTCAATAAAATTCGATTCGGTAGGTCATCTTGTTGTACTCGTACCAGCCGCTTGATGGTAAATATGGGGATGTTGTTAGTGGGCCAGTTTTTGCAATAATTTTCAATATCTGCCATAATATAATGAGTGTTATTGGGAAGGGGATTCTGTTTGGCGACCTAACTTACCAAGCAAAGTCTTTATGTTGTTTTTGTAGTCTAAGGTAGAGGGATGTATTTGCGATGGTGTTTGAGGTCAGTGTTTGTTTGCTGAAGCTTTGTACAGTGAATTGTTTTCCCTTTAACAATTGCACAGTTAATAAAAGCTATTACTTCTATTCCTAGTATCATACATTCGCATTTACTGAAAAGTGCTGATTATACCAGGTTGTTCAATAAGTTTTGCGATTCGATAAGAGAGGGCGTTGCTACTAGCCTAAATTTTTTTTGATACGTGTCACAGAATTTTCCGCAATGAAAATATCAAGTATCGTGCAGTGATTGAATTTTTATTTTTGAAAGGTTTAAAAACCAAGTAAATTTATGAACGAATGTTCAAAGTGTATAAGGATTTTTCGCCATCAATTAGTGCACTAGAAAGATGGCTTGGGTAAATGTGGTCGTACCCGCCTTGAAGACGATTCACGTCAAGGAGTCCAAAAACAGCAACAGCAACAGCACCAGAAATCGTGGAAATTTGTGGAGTGACTGAAAGAGATTTAGTAGAAGCCATATGCACCCCATTGGTCAATGTAAGTAATATTTTGACTGAAGTATTAGGTTTAAGAAAGCTGTGTGCCGCTAACAATGGAACAAAAACACATTCGAATGCGACTTTGTCAGCAACAAGAGCGCTTTCAAAAGGATAAAGTGGATTTTGTGCGTCGACTATGGATGAGACTTGGTCCTTTGAGAGCCTGTGTGGATGAGACTTTATTCCTAAATCAAAGCAAGAGGCTAAAGACCCGACTAGAAATTTTGGTAAGGCGGTGATTAGGCGCAAATAAGGCCGACAGGATTCCAAATTTGCGCCTCATAAGGCAGCCAAACTAGGCCCACACATCTGCCTCATTAGGCGCAGGTTCGAAAAACCGAACTTCGGTAATACTCCGGATGCCCTTCTACAAATCAGTTAGGGATTCCAATTTATGCCTAAGTGAGACACTGCCACAGATTTTCGTGGCCACAAGCAAATTTTGTATTGTTCTGGCATGCCAGTCTTTGCCTTGCCTAACGTGGGCCTGTAAGGTAATAGTGAGGCGTGCCTCAGTAAGGCCTACCTAATTCGGGTCTAACTGATTCTTCGGCATGCCTCATTGTAATTTTAGTCGGGGAGTGGTGTGACCTGGATCTTCGGCTCCAAAATCGGTCAAGAAGGTTTTAGCATCAGAAATTTTGTTTGGAGATTTCTTACAAACTGGTAAGACAATTAATTCGGAATTTTATTGTAACCTTTTAAACTAGCTGAAGGAAAAATTTGTGAAAAAGGACCCAGATTGCAAAAGAAAAGTATTTTTCATCAGGACAATGCACCGTGTCACAAGAGCATTTTGACAATAGTTAAAATCCATAAATTAAAGTTCGAATTGTTAGAGCCCCACCATATTCACCAGATTTGCCCCTAGCGATTTCCATCTGTTTCCAGACCTAAAAAAATGCATGCGTGGAAAGCATTTTTCATCAAATGATGAGATCATAACAACTATGAAAGCGTATTTTGCAGCCTTTCCAGATTCCCACTACAGGGATGGAATTCATAAATTGGAATCTCATTGGAATAAGTGTATAGATGCTCAGGGAGACTATACCGAATAATAAAATCATAAAATTGTGTTTTTTAGCCGAATTGGTGGGTACGT
This sequence comes from Anastrepha ludens, assembly GCF_028408465.1. Lineage (NCBI taxonomy): Eukaryota > Metazoa > Arthropoda > Insecta > Diptera > Tephritidae > Anastrepha > Anastrepha ludens. The sequence continues at coordinate 79,442,700 of NC_071502.1, forward strand.
GACTACCATTTGAATGTATGTAAGCTCGAATCTTCGTGCATGAAACTCCAAAATGATAGACCAATTTTTTTTCTAATAGTGGTCGCTCTCGGCAGGTAATGACGAACCTCCGATTGTATTTCCGCCAAGAAAAAGCTCCGCATAAAACAATCAGCTTAAAACTGAAGGCCACTCTATTTGTGGAAAATATTAAGATACATATCATAAATGGTAGGAGGAGCTCGGCGAAATACCCAACAAGAATGTAAGCGCCAATTATTTATTTTATTTTTGATATAAATATGTACACAAATATCTGAAAGCATAAAACTATTTGTAACTCTTTCCGGTTTGTATGTATTTAAATTTCCTGTATGAGTGGAATTTTAAGGGTTACAATCTTACCTGCCGTTCAACGTACATAGTCATTCTCAAGTTTGTTTTCACTTTCATTGAAACTTGTGTATTTGTGTGTATTTGGAATAAAATTGTCTCGCATCCATTACAATGACATTTTTTGGCACACTGACCCATATGTCCTGGCATAGAACTACCTCCGCTGTCTTACAATACATTAAACATTGTTAGTAATCTGTCTATGAATATTTAAACCCCCTTTCGGTTCCCCTCTTTATTATTTGGATTTTTGTTTTTTTTTTTGTTACCACTGCTCCATATTTTACTTTTCGGGCGTCACCCTTCGCGTAAGGTGTAATTATACTAATCGGACTTTGTTATATAAATTTGTATCTACCCTCGCAATGCTTTACACCTTTCCTCATATAAACTTTTTATTTTTGTAGTCCTTTTCATTTAAAATGCGCCGGAGTTGCAAGTCCATCGACACGCATTTGAGGTTGCGGTCAATTGTGCAACACGCAATTTTAAAAGCGCACACATACATATATATGCGTAAGCACACATTTCTATCGAATACTGTCATAAAATATCACTGAAGCTCTTCAAGTATTCATACACACGTACAAACGTACAAATCTACTTATGAGCTGCTCTTTCCTTGCATGTAAATTTTAATTTTAAGAGTTTATTTCCAAAACTGTATATTTTATTGATTTGGTTTATAGGCCATATGTATGTGTACTCGTTCGTACATTCATATATTGCACGCCCATTATTAGAAGTGTACAGGAAAAAAATGTAGCTATTGAATTGGTAATTTAGTATGCCAAAACTTAGAAAATATGTTTGTACAATTGGCTTATTATTCTAAAATGAACTGTGGGAACAACACAATTTGGTAATTTTTGTTAGGCAATTCTTCCTTCTTATATGTAAAATCAAGTAGCTCTCGTCAGTGGGTGCTGTTCCTCCTTCACTTTTCTTCTTCTCGCCGCATTCCTTTAACAATAGGACTTTCACGCAGATTGAATGATTCGGTCATCGGGAGTCCCAGCAGGCAGTGTCATTTCAATTTTTTGCCAAAGGCTTTCATAAAGTAGATAAAAAGGAAGGAAGAATTGCGTTTCCATTGCTCGTGCACATTCACCTTTGAACAATTTTTGAACCCGCTATACTAGTTCAGCATTGTCATTGTGTGAAGTAAGTCTTACATTTGGATATTGGTTCATGTTTGTTAGTAGATACATAGCACATGGGCCGAAAATTCCCGGGCCTAAGAAACCAAACACATTTTTTTTTGTTCAAAATTAGCTCAAGAGCAACGCAATCATTCCAGCACCTCTCCAACATTTTAATACCACTATTGTAGAACGATTTATCTTTTGCCTTAAATAGGTTTCAGTTTGAGCGATAACCTCTTCAATCGAGCATCTCTTACCGGCGAGCATTTTTTTCGGTCTGCGAACAGCCAGTAGTCGCGGGACGCCAAATCTGGTGAAATCGGTGGATCTGGGAGCAATTTGAAGTTCAATTCATTTAGTTTTGCCATTGCTTTGAATAATCAAGTCGTTCTTGTTTTTGGTCAATAGTGAGCAAACGCACCACCCACTTTCTCATAGTCAAATATTTGATATTTTTACGATGTTAGCTAACTCACGCAACTTCACTTTTCGTTCATTCGATTTTGTGGATTTTTTTTATGTTTTCTTTTATTACCGCCTCATTTGAACGTCCAGTGGGTTGTGTATTATCGGTGTCTGTACATCCACGTCTAAAGTCAGCAAACCATCGTTTTATTGTTGTTTCGGATAGAACGGAGTCCCCATTACACTTTTCAAGCCATTGCATCGCTCGAACGTTATTTTTTAAACAGTGTAAAATTAAAGCACGGAATTGTTTTCCCATTGTTTTGACAAAAGTAACGAAACTCTTAGCACAATAACTTACGAATTAATGAAAAGAATATCATGAAATTTTAACAGCTGTCTTTTTAAGATTAGTGCTAACTGAAAAAGAGGTGAATGCAATAAAACTAGTGCCATGTATGTGTTAGGTCCGGAACTTTTCAGCCCATGTGTTACATATCGCACCCTAAATACAAAAGGGTCACAACGCAAAATATACTTCTGCTCAAATATGAACGAGACGTTATCAATAAAACGGTCCGCGGATGACATATGGCAAAAATAAATTTTTTGTTTTTTGATAGGACTGTTATAAGCTTACATGGCAAATTTCAGCGTGATGTGTCACATAGTTTGTTTTCTGTGCTACTGTAAACAATTTAAGCTCGAGTGTGGAAAATTTTGAGTTGTGCCCCTTTTGTATTTAGGGTGCGATATGTTTTGTACAGCGGTCGCAAAATGAGTTTCAAACAAAGAGTTGTGATTGCTTTATGTGTTAAACTTAGTAATATAAATGTTTTACCAAAACGCATCGAATTCTAAAAAAACTATAAAATTAATAAATAATTGGCGCGTACACTTCTGTTAGGTGTTTTGCCGAGCTCCTCATCCTATTTGTGGTGCGCGTCTTGATGAATTAGCTTTTATTTTGAACCAAATTGAATGAAACTTCACGCATTTTTTACTCAATTCTATTAGCAGTAATAATTTTCTCGATCCGGGTCCGGAAACGATAGCTTGCACGAATCATGCTCCATATTCATTTTTAGTACAACGGAATTAATTCCAGCCTTCATAGAAGAAATGGTGTTATGAAGATGCTTATTGGTTTCACGCTCAACTGCATTCAATACGTATGTAGGAATCCAGGGGATTAAAGTCTGGTGAGTTAGGCAGCCATAAATAAGTCCGTTGTTATGTAGTCATGTAAGTTTTCAGCCATCGAAACTTGTGTCACCATCGTTTTGTGTGAAGGAGCAGAGTCTTGCTGAAATATGGTTTCAATCCAGGGTTTCATTATTGTTTCCAGAACCTCGAATATCCTTGAATAAAAAATATGGTGGCATGACTTGCCTTTGTTATTTACTACACCTAGGAGAATAACAGTGCCTAGAAACTTCGTGGGGATGACAACAGGAATCTCTGTAGCATTGGAATGTACTATCTGTCATTTCTATGGTTGGTCTTTTGGTGTTGGTTTTAGATCTATTTTTTTCGTCAAAAAAAAAAAAACCATAACATTTCAGGCGCTGATAATATGCGTTGATAAATATGAGCCAATAGAGAAACTTCTGCGATATTTCTAAAAAATTTAATTTTCTACCTCCAAACACGCCATATAGTTTGAAACAGGCCCACCTAGAAAACAGGATTGTTACCGCAGTTTTTCAATATTCTCTGTTACACGGAGTCTTAGTCTACCGGCGAACAGACTCCTTTGCATCTTGGCTAAATAAGCAGTAAGGCAGGGATTGCATTGGGTTAAGAAGTGAACTAAAATATACAATGGTGTAGATATGGATCCCTCTAAATGTTTGCCCCTCGTCTATTAAGGTTAGCTTGCCCGTATTAATGGATAAATTGGTTAGGAGGAACTGCTAGCCTTTGCTGAATGTGCTCAAAAGGCATTGACACATTATTTTCATTCGCATTTCTATTCGCATTAATGATGAGCTTTCGGCGTAGGCTATGAGCTTGATTTTTAGAGCTAGATCTGGTTAACTAAAGTTTAATGCGAGAGCTTTTACCAATGCTACATCGTTAACTTTTACTGGTTGCAGCTTAAATGTTTTTGAAGATACGTTCCGTTTTATCGATGTGTGTCCTATTTATGTATTTAAATAAAGGTGTACAGTGTTTTGGTGAGAAAGTTTTAGATCTACCGCAGGTATTAAGTATTTTCAGAGGAAAGAATTATTTTGTTCTTTATAAGTACATTTGTAATTGTTTAAAGTATAGAGAACTAATTGTGAATGAAGTTACTTAGTTTAAAATTGAATTTATATGAATTTCCAATATTGTTTAATATATTTTATGTATTGAATAAATAAATATATTACTACTACTACTATAACGATCGGTGCAATCAGATCATGTCCTAGAGAAGCTCTCAATACACTGACACACGTTATTCCCATAGACCTACATATAAAGAAGACGACAACCATGAGTGCATTTAGGTTAAATGAAGCGGGTCGCTGGAAAGAAAAAAACGTATGGTCACGCTAGTCTATTATTGCGACAAGCCCAGTTAACCTCGGTGAGGACTGACTACATCGTCGCGATGGTAACGTTCAATAGGAATTTTGCCACACTCTTTCCATCTAAGAAAGAATGGAATAAGGGATTCTCTCTAAACAACTTCGACACCACAGTTTATACAGATGGCAGTAAAATGGATTGTGGTCTATTCTCATAGACTTGGAATTGAAAAATCTGTGCGTCTCCCTAATACCAGCACCGTCTTCCAAGCGGAAGTACTAGCATTTGGGGAAGCCTGTAGGTTACTAATCGCAGATTTCTCTTTTAAGCGCAATATCGCTATTCTTTCGGATAGCCAAGCTGCAATCCCGGCGCTGGGCGCGACCATAACAACCTCTAAAGTGGTGGAGCAAAGTAGGAATAGCCTCACCAACTTGAGTGAAAACCATAAAGTAACCTTAATTTGCGTCCCGGGACACCGGAACATAGAAGGTAGCGAAAAAAGCTGATGAACTGGCAAGAGGGGAATCTGCCACCATTAGGTGCGGTCAAGAATGCAATTTCCCTAAAATACCTTCGAATTGCAGATTGTAGATGGAGAGACCAGACGAAATGCAAAATCAGCAGAATGTTGTGGCCCACCTACAACCTCAAGAATCGTCGACATTGATAAACATGAAACGACGGGACGCCTGTAGACTCACGGCAGTCATAACTGGCTTCTGATCTATCGGAGAACAAGCAGCCAAAATAGCCTGAAATAAAGTGAAGAAATGTCACACGCATATAACAAATATAACGTGTAAATAACACGCGAACAATCACCAACTTCAACAATAATTGCAATCGCCGATATGTGATCAGATGATAAAAAAGGTAACCTTGATAGAACCTAGTGAATTATTGAACTCTCTTTTGAAAAAAGTTATTTTATACATAATTATAAACATCACATTTTAACCACAATCACTTAATACAATCTATACTGATTCCTCTAAGACTTTCGACGAAGTATTCCACCGATACTTCATCTCTTCTTGAGCTCGCATTAATCAGTTTCCACTCTATTTTTTATCATGGATCGATTCATATTAATCCAATAAACAGTCTTTGGTTGATAATTTCACTTCCCGTGCAATTAAGGGATTCTTTAGATTTGCTCTTTATTCATTCAACTTTTCAGCACCTTGGCCATTGCGCCGTTCTTGATGTTTATTGATTTACCTAGCAACACTTGAACGCAAAAGATCCATTCGCTTTTGTTCTTTTGAAGGTAGTATCACTTCTGGGAGTATCGATTACTCTCCCCTTTTTAAGAAAATTAAATTTAACTTTCCTTACAAGAATATCCGACAGTTTGAAACCTTAAATATCTGATTTGAGTCTGAATAGAGAAGGCTGAATTAAATTTGTTTTTCTATAGACGCTTGTCAAGATGTCACAAGCCGTCTTCATAAAATACTTCGAGCATTTTTCCCTAGCCCAATAATTTAAGATAGTCTAAGCCTCTATCAATTCAAAGACTTTATTAATAGTACGCAAATATGAAATTTAGTACTGATCATTCTATTCAATTCTGTTACAAATTACTCCTACATACAATCACTATTAACCTTACCACATGTAAGTATAAGTACATTACATATACAGAAATAAATACATCATAGTAGCGAAAAAAATTTCCGAAAATTATCTAAATAATTTTAGCGAAATTGATGTTGTTTGAGATGTACTTGAATTGATAAGAATGGACATATGTATGTGTTGGACATACCGCGCGCAAATAATATTGACTTTCGACCGCATCTCTTTTGAAGTTCTGCAGGCGTATAAGCAACCACAATTGCTATCTCCCCCAAAAAACAAAAAAAAAAACTGAAAAAATTAAATAAAAAAAATTTATTGCACGCGCGGTCAAATCAACCTAAGTGAACCCACAATGGGATGATGGAGAGGGTTAGAAGAATATATGTAGGTGTGCATGTATGTAGGTATGTGTTCAAATGGACAAATGAACAGGTAGTCGGTTGAATAGGCAAGTGAACGATGTGTGGTTAATGGAGCGCGAACGATTTTACTGCGTGAGTCCGTCTGTTTGTCGCCCAAAATGTCATTTGATGATTGTACCAAACTTACAAGCGAATGAGCAGCGAATTCGACAACATACGCAAATGCAAATACTACGTACATTAATTTATGTGTGTGTATGCAAGAGTTTGTGTAAATTGTGTGCGTGCGCACGGTCATACATGCATAGCCATATTCATATGTCTATTTATCTTTTATTTCTGATTGCTTTGCAATTGTGTACCGCTAATGACAATTGGCCACTTAATTGCCCCGAATGCAGAGTGGAAAGGCAAATGAAGGACATTGCACAAAGGCAGTGACAATAGTTGACAACAAAACTAACGGGGAGGACTAAACTGATTGTCCACTGTCCAAAAATGCGTGTTTGTTTGCATACGCACCTTGTACCTGGGGTTTGTACGAAGGGTTGAGAATAGGCTTCCATATGCGTATTAGGAATTGTCGACATGGTAAATGTGCGAGTGTATGTTGTCATTTGCAATTGTCCGAAAAATTGTCCTTCCGCGTTAATGCACACACACGAGAAGTTGCACCTGTCATGTCGACGCGAGTGTGAAGTGGGTGAAATTCGTGGTGATTAACGTGTGTTACATTATTTTCTTGGCCCACTTCCTCGCGCCCCCACCAATGCTCTATTTCGCCGAATTGTATGTGTTTTAGCCGAAATTGCTTTCATGGTTACCAAAAATTGTGTTTGAAGGCAGAATTGTATGTGGGCGGAGTGGAAGAAGAAAATTACAGTGAATTGGAAATTTTGTATTGATTGTAATGCCCAGCACTCACATGCATGCATATATAGATGGACACCATACGTCAATGGTGCTGGCTTGAGCCAGTTCGTATGTAGTTATAGAATTTGGAAGGTGGCATTTGTAGCAGATGCGGCGTTGGTGCTGTGGTGGTCGTATAGCATTGGAGTCAATTAAAAATTCATGCATGGCACACATGCTAGTCTTCGATTCGCAGTTTGCGCACCCCGAACCACGCGGTCACTCCGTTCAAGGCTTGGTTTTTTATTTTTCTCTTCAACTGCGTTGCTAGTGCGAGGAAATTGTTCGATTTTCGGCAATCATCTATGTATATTAATTAGTTAAATTAACAATGTACGGTCTACGGTGGAGCGCCTATGATTTGGGGGAGTCACAGTGACTCGTATGTATGTGTACGCTCAAGTTTTAAGACATTATGCGACTGACATGTGGAGCAAATTACGCAGTTTCATTTAACTTTAAGCGAAGAAATAAGAACTTTTTATAATATTTATTGTCGGCCACGAATAGTCAGAAACGAATTAATAACATTGGGGTCTCTAAGAAATACAATCCTTGAGGCCCTTTACTCCTTTCCAACTTATTAGAATACATTTATTCTACCGCAATGCGCATTATGACGTGTACAGAATACAAGAGGGAGGTCCTTCAGAAAACAGCTACTTAATTTTTCACGATTTCAACAACCGATGACGTCATCTCTGCAGATAAACAAAGAAAATGAAGAGATGTTTCTTGTTTGTAAATACTCAGTGAATGTGGTAGTGTTATTGTTTATTCATTTATTTACTAAATGAGGCTGTATCTGTAAGACTTTTTAGTTTCTTATAATACATCATCTGGTTGAAACTTCCAAATAGGAAAGTCAATTATTTTATACAACATACTCGTACATATGCATGCATTGGACATACCTGTATACAAAATCAAGATATGAGTAGCAACTGCAATAATTGTTTTACATGTGTTTCAAATGCTTATTTTGTATACTTCAGATGTGACGTAACTATTGTATTGAGGTCTTATTTGGTTCATCGTCCACGGCTATGTTAAAAGTCACACAAAAAAAAAAAAGAAGTGTGGCCGGGTTTCTCCCTCCCCCAAAAATAGCAAAGCTTTTAGAAAATATTTGGACGAAGAGCGTTTCGAGTACGAAAATAATATTTACCGGGAAGTAGAAAATCAGGACAAGACCGATGCTTTGTTCTTAGCACTTATAAATTTTTACTTTTCTAAAATAAAAATATATCAAAGAAAAATCCTTCAAGCTGACAAATTATTTCTTATGATAAAATATTTTGAAGTATTACTTCAAAACAGAGGTTCTATAATAAAATTTTAAATTCTGCATATGAAATATTAAATTGTTTCAATTGTTAAGATTTGATTACAATAACAATTATTGTTTTTCTTGTTAATTAGTTTTCAGTATTATTTTATGTTCTTTAACCCCTTGAGTGGAAATGATGGAATATCGAATGTAGTACAGAAACATTCGAATTTTTGACTTAAAGTTTTTAGTTTTTAATTTTTATTTAATAATATCATTGCTTTATAAAGTGTTGTATTACAAATGAAATAGTTTTTAGTTGTATGTATATTAAATGTATTGAATAAAGGCAAAAATATTTAGGTTTTGTCTTATGATAATTCCGCGCATAGTATTGCGCTAAAATTTGCTAAATTACCTGCAAGCGTACTGTTCTTTGATTTAATCGTAAACGCTCCGTTCGCGTATAGATCACTCACATCAGGAAATTGTGTGGAAATCCCAAACGTCTCAGAGAAGTCAATTGTGTTCACAGTAAGAAAATCATGAAGTTCTATTACTATAAAAAAATGATTGCTTTACATATTTCATTTATTTGTCGCAGTTGTAAACGTTATTAATTTTTTAGAGTTAAACTCAAAAATTGCTTTAGAAATATTAATGCAATGAAACTTAACTTAACTCTGAATCTAAAATTGTATTCTGCTAAGGCATTATTTTCGAATTTTTCGAGTTTCAATTATTCACAAAATAGATAAATGTGCAAGCAATGTAGGGATCGAGCGTTTATGAGTGTTCTCAGTTGTTCCTAAACCTAAGTCAATTCTAATAATTCTTTAAAATTTAATTGTATAATTGAAACTAAGATTAAAATAAACCTAAAAAGAATATAGGAATGGTTAGACATATACTACTGTGGGCAAAAAGTAAGGTGAATTTATTTGTCAAACTTCGCGGGACTAAAATTTCGCTCTAGTTATTTTTTTATGAGTTGGCAGCACTGTTAATAACATCTGGGCCAACTTTCATGTGAATGCCATTATCAGTAATATATTTACGCTTGTGTTTACCAAACGACCAAGAGTGCATTTTTCGATTTTTACAATGTCTGATTTGATTGAGCAGAGAAGTTCCATCAAATTTTGTTTGCGGAATGAAATTTCGGCTGCGGAAACGTTTAGCATGTTGCAGAAGGCATTTGGTGATTCGACCATGTCGCAGAAAAATGTTTATAAGTGATACAAAGACTTCAAAGAGGGTCGACGTCAACAGATGACCAACACGTCAATAAAGTGAAGGAGTTAGTGCTCAAAAATCGTCGGTTGACTGTTAAAGGCCTTACTGATATGATCGGAATATTAGAAGGATCTGTGAAAACCATTTTGAAAGACCATTTGGGCCTACGAAAAGTCAAATCTTGTTTGATACCAAAAACTCTCAATTTCTTGGAAAAAAATCGTCGCGTTGATGTGTGTGAAACAATGCTTTCAGACTATCAGGACAAGCTCAAATGCATCATTACGGGAGATGAGACTTGGATTTATGTTTACGACCCTGAAACAACCGACCAATCAAGCGAATATCGTGCTAAAGGCGAGGCCAGACCGAAAAGAGCACGTCAAAGTCGTTCAAAAATAAAGTTCATGATGACAGTTTTTTTCGATTTTCGTGGTGGCACTATGAATTCCTTCCACCTGGCCAAACTGTTAATAAGGACTATTATTTGAGCGTTATGCGTCGTTTACGTGAAGCAATTCGTCTAAAAAGACTAGAATTATGGGCCAACAACTCTTGATTTTTGCATCACGATAATGTACCGTCTCACACTGCACTCGATCTTCGTGACCATTTCGCCAAAAATTCCACGCATATCGTTCCGCAACCCCCGTATTCGGCTATTCCCAAAACTCAAGAGACCACTCCGGGGAACGCGTTTCGAGTCGATTGAGGAGATAAAAGCTGAATCGAAGAAGGTGCTGATGGCTATACCGGATATGGACTATTTGGCATGTTTCGGGGATTGGAAAAATCGTTGGCGTAAGTGTATTTCATCGAGAGGGGATTATTTTGAAGGGGATGAAATTGATTTACAATTCACCTTACTTTTTGCCCACAGTACAAGATGATGATAAATAGTAGAACTAGTAGCATGTGATTGCCACCCATTTCACAGAATTACAGTAATCGAGTATTATCCCTTTGTAGTTACTTCTACCGATAACGGAATTGACAGATTCAGGAACTGAATTCCACAGCCTCATAGCAATAATGAAAAAACAGCCTTGGAGAAGCCAAGTAAGAATATTTGAGAATGGTAATATTACGATTTTAAGATTTATGATTTCTAAATTAAGCAAACCATTAAAACGGAATTGTCGCGTGTTAAAGTGTGAAAACATGAATTATAAAAATACCTTCAAATGCTTTTTTCTTGCCGATTACGCCGTGGCTAGAGATTGTGTGTGTGTGTATATAATTTTTTGTTTCTATTGCTTTCGCTTAGTCTTCCTCTTCACAACTAAGTAATTTTTTTTCCTTCTGTTAGATTATCTGCAGAGCTGACGGCACAGCGAATTCGAAAGGCGCAATATTTTGTTCTATCATTCTTGAGAATTTTATATGTAAATAGCAATGCTTTCCCCGCTTTTGCGGCTAAAATATATTTCTTAGGTGTAAAAATTAAATATTCTTCGAAAGGTAATTTGATGCTAAAGAGAAGAAGTGCGCTCAAATTTCGAATTAATTTAAAAAAAAACACAACAACACTAATACAAAACATGTGTGCTACCTCCTAAATGTATGCTTTAATTTGATGCTGAATTAAAGAAACGAGTAAAGATTTAGATTAAGATCAATACGTAGATGGAGAAAACGTAAAGGCAAAGATAAAAATAAAAATAAATATGCGAAAAGATAAAAAGTAAAGATAAAGGAAAATTTATTATTTAAGTTTTTAGTTTTGCGTTGATTAATGAGAGACATACAGTACGTCAAGAATGAATTTTGACACAGGAAATAAATTCAACTATTCGACTTCAATGCCCAAAATAGCATTATTTTTAAAAGGTTTTCCAATAAGAGGTGTTATTTTGATATTGAAAGAAAAATGCTATTTTCTAATATAAATTATCGGATGATTATTTCGTTATATAGAGGAAGGTATGCCGTTAATAGTGGAAAATAACATCAGGCAAATGACCACCATGACCACGCTTACAGGACAATATACTTTTCATGAAATTTTCCATAACCGAATTGCAAAGTGGCTGCCCTACGTCCTCGATAACCTCACGAATTCCATCTTGAATCGACCCTGGGCTGTTGGTGTAGACCTTCTCTTTCTCGTGGCCCTAAAGAAAAAAGTCACAAGGTATTAAATCACAAGATATCGATGGCCAATTGTGATCACCTCTTCGAGAGATAACACGGTCCGGAAACTTTTCCCCTAAAAGATCAATGGTTTCGTTGCTGGTGTGGCACGTAGCACCGTCTTGTTGAAAAGAAGCGTTGCCCAGATCAATACCATCCAATTCCACCCATAAAAAATCGTTAATCATCTCTCGATAGCGCAATCCGTTCACCTGTAACACCTGTTATTGGCACTCTCTATAATATAATAATTGAGGAATATCAAAGGATACTCTTTTGCCAAAAAAATGCCAGCTTTTAAATTTGAAGTCCGAGTGAAGTAAGTAAAAATGTTTCACTTAGTGATAAAAAGAAAGCATCAAAGTAATCACGGCAAAAAAGAGATGACGGTAAATCGAAGTTAAGCGCCCAACACTTTCTAAAGGAATTGGAAAAGTAAGCTTTAGTTATTGTTTTTCCAAAAAAATTCAAGTTTTTTTTAATTCCCGTTAAATGCTGTGAATAAATATGAATCAGTGCAAACTATAAGTCAAAGATATGTTGGTATTGAAGTCAAAAAATTGAATTTATTTTCTATGTCAAAACTCATTCTCGACATACTGTATACCTTTGAATTAAGAATAAAGAAGAAAAAAACACAAAAACCAACACAAAATTCTGTAACGCAAAATGTTTCCTTTTTTATCTTTACGAAAGTTTTATCATGTAACAAAATATTTAATTTTAATTTTGATGATTGAATGAATAAAATGTAGTCAAAAGTTCCAAAAGTATTGCTACAATGGATAAAATGTCCTACTAAATCACTGGTTCCAATGTCTCAAATGTGCCCATAAGAATTATCATTTAATAGTTCTAAGAACACTAGTAGAATCTCAATGACGATCATAAGTTTAATGTCTACAACTGGAACCATTGCCTGGGGTATAATTGATCCGTAGCACTAGTGGCAAATAGTGAATCGGTAAAGTTTAACTATCGACATTTCTTGCAGCGTTAATATATGGAACCAGTTCTTGGGCATTCACAATGGAGAATTGAGACCAAAATTACTTCTGAGTTCAAGTCGCTGATTTACAATAGAAAGTGTAGTTAGTGTAGTAGTAGTCGCAGCTTTATTAGTTCTTAAGTTGATAAAAATGTTTTTTTTTAATTATTGGGTATGGGAATAAGTTTCCATCCTTTTTTAGCCAAAGTCACGAATTATTTAACCGTTTGAGTGCGATTCGTCGATATAGCGACGATAACTAATTACTCCAAATTTGCGGCGCGTCGCTATAGCGACGATTGCATCACTGTGCATTATCAAAAATTTATGTCATATAAAAGTATAAATTAGTTGAGACCGTTAAAAACAATTTTTATTTTTCGTTCAATATCGATATTTTGAAAATAATTCCTGACCATGTCTAGTAGTGAAGAATTTACTGACGTGGAAGATACGATACCGGATTCCGACAATGAAATGGACTATGATAGTGATTCGAGTTTAAGTGAAATTAGAGTGTTTACTACCCGGAGGATGCGCATTTTTAGTGATAGTTCCGACGAAGACGAGAATAACATGGGGGATGACCTTGAAAATAACATATTTACTACTATATCCTCTATATCTTCGCAATTTTCGTATGTATTAAAGAAAATCGCTTAGCACTCAAACGGTTAAACAGTGAAATAATACATGATATTATGTGAAGTATGTGCAATTGGAAGCTACAACTTTATTCCACCTTTCAGGCAGCATACGGGATCCTCTGATGAAAAATTTGAGTTCTTTTGACTTGATCCATTCATTGAGCCAGTTTGCGATGCTCTCATGAGAAGTGAACCGCTCTCCAATAAGGGCTGACTGCATTGTCACTGTGGCCTGGCGTTGTCATACAGCAAAATCAGTTTGTCATGTCTACCGTCCCATTCCGGCCGTTTTTCTTTGAGAGCTCGATTCAAACGCATTAGCTGCAGTCGATTACGATCACCAGTGATGTTTTCAGATGGTTTAAGGAGTTCATAAGCCTTTTCTTTTCTGCCGTTCACGAAGCATCTCATACGGCAACAAACGTCTCTCGATATCCCTCTCCTTTAATTAATGTGGCACAAAGTTACCTGGTTTCTGGACCATTGCCATCGCGTGCAAACGTTTACCGACGGTTGATCCGTCAACATCCAACTCTTTAGACATCATCCAATAATTGTTGTAGTTGAGTATCTTCGATTTTTTTTAGTGCCCCTTCGTATGTTGAATTTGATGGAGCGCGATTACCGTAAATAATTGATCAATATACGACACGTTTCAGCTGCACTTTTCTTTAAAAGGTAATAATGAAGCGTGACTTTCCGCAAAATGCTGTTTTTTCCGGACGAATGCATATATTTTTGATGTCAGATAAAGAAGGATATTTACGCTTCAGGCACCTTCAAATCACAATTGAGATGATAAAGATTTGTAAATTATTTACTGTTGCTAAATTCATAAGATCTAAAAATTGTATAATTAATATGACTAGTAAAAGTGAACTTTGCACCAAAAGTAACTCCTAAGTTTAAAGTTTCACTGACCGATCTTTGACAACAATTATAGATAAAATCAGATGTCTTCAAAGGAGCATAACACTTAGCGAAATTAATGTGATAGCATTTTGATATATTTAAAATAAAACGATTACTACTACACCAAAAAAGAACTTTATCAAACTGATTTCTGAAGCATTTGTAAATAGAATAAGTTTCTTACAATAGAACAGATTTTAAGGTCGTCAGAATGAAGTGAACACTTGGCATATGAAAAACAGTTTATGCCATTAATAAACAACACAAATAGCTAAGGAGCCATAATACTACCCTATGGGACTTCAGATGACACGAGAAAAGAATATGTCTGACGATTGTCAGTAACAACCTTCGATGCAAGATATAGAGCTCCAACCAACGTAGAAATATGGAATGGAAGCCAAGGCATGCTATTTTCTTAACAAGATTTCCGTAACTACAACATCGACCTAGAAACCTTTCTGAAAAGTTGATATAAATCTTCTAAGATAACAACCAAGTTTGAAACGGTGGATCTACCAGGGATGAAGCCAATCAAATTAAGTTTTTGACCGCAAGCAACATCTTATCTTTTGCAAAGCATTCAAACAAGTTAGAGGTAGTCGAAAGCTTGGAAATAGGTCTACAAGTATAATTATCATCATTATTATCAACATCATTCTCGTTTCCGTTTTTGAAAATTAGAGTTGATAGAGTGGGATTTCAAGTCCTCAGTGTGGGAAGATCTTAAAGCACAATTCCAATCCTTTATCAAATAGCAAACAGGTTTCTCTGTGTGAATTTTAAAATGAATCCGACACGAGTGTCTCTCTCCGATACTTTTTTAGCAGCGATACTCCTTGATACCCTTAACGAATACGGATACCCGCGTGCATGACGGTATCCGAGCAACACTAGGCAAGAGCTGATATCACAAAGAGGAAAAGTCGGTTGCGCTTTGATTGAAATCGATTAAAACGGAATACAAGCGTTTTGCTTTCGAACATGTAACTTACATAATATACATAATATATAATCTAAAGGATATGTATGTCTTTTTTGAGTCAGAATATAAAAATATTGTGTGATTTTAGATCTACTACATGCACTCAACTCTCTCTACAGAGTCTATTTTTACATGATTTTGAAATTACATGATTCACTAATAATTTTTTTACACGAAATTTTCCTTCTTGCACGATTCTCAAAACAAAAAATTGTTGCCCTAATCAATATTTCTGAAAAAATGCCTTAATCAACTCCAACAGTGCCTTGAAATTTCAACGTAATCTGTAGGTCGCGTGCAGATGAATAAGTAGTTCTGTACAAGGTGGTGAATGTTTTTTTGCTAAATTATTATTTTACTGAATAAAATAAATAGCTTTGAGTGATTGAAATCTTTCTTTCACCTTTCGCCCTCCATTGCTTTTCTGTTTGTATGATAAGTGTTAAATACACTATTTGCAAAAATTATATAATAAATTTTCCGATAGGGTGATTGATTTTGCCCACCTTACCCACCCAACTCGAGCAGCAAAAAACAGTCGGTAATAACAGATTTTGTTACAACGAAAACACCCATAGAAACCGTTAATAATTTGAATAAAACTCGACAGATAGGCTGCACATATCTGACATATTTACTGATTGCAGCATTTTTGGTCCAGTCCGTAATAAACGTGAGCCCTTGTTATCAAGTAGCGTTAGTTATGCATAATTGATTTTATTCCTATGGTAATTTCAATCTGAATTTTTTTATATTTTGCACTTATGGATTAAATTTTCACTGCACACTAATTTCAATTTTTTTGTAATACAAAATCATTGTTTTTGTTGTATGTAATATAGATTTAATTTAAAGAAAAACATTTTTCTAATAGCGGTCGCCCCTCGACAGGCAATGGCAAACCTCCGAGTGTATTTCTGCCATAAAAAAGCTCTTCGTAAAAATATCTGTCGTTCGGAGTCGGCTTGAAACTGTAGGTCCGTCCATTTGTGGAACAACATCAAGACGCACACCACAAATAGGAGGAGGAGCTCTGCCAAACACCCAAAAAAGGGTGTACACGCCAAATATATATATATACATAATATAGATTTAATTATTATTTCTATTGCAAGGCTTTTTGGGAAAATACTTAGAGTGTTTTTCATCTTGCACCATTTTTGAAAGTTGTGGAATATTTCCCCAAATTTACCACATATTTCTAAGGAACTTATCTACCGTGTAAAAAGGAGTTCATTGTACTTTTATCAATACCCCTTAATCAATTTCCTAAACTATTTTGTTACAAATCAAAAAAACAATTTTTTATAAAAATAACACTAGTCTACAAGGAAAAGTATCCGAAATAATTTAAACTAATATCTGCTTCTCTGTCCATGCAAAATTCGGATTGATAACTAAAATTAATTTATTAGTTTGAGTTTTCGAGATATCCTAACCTAAAAGTGCAAAAAACCCCATTTTTGCCCATATTTGAGGTTATGTAGCCTTGCAGATGCTTTCTTTCACCAAAATTAAAGGATGGCACCTTTAAATACAATCCTTCTTTTTTCAAATGGCGTTTTGTTTGCTCAAATATCATTTTTTTTCGCAGAGATATCGCATTTTGAAATTTTCATGTTTCGAAATTTTCCTACACCTGAAAATCGATTAAGATAACATAGACATGATATATTCGATTACTAATTTTCTTGAATTGAGTCTTATTTTTCTTAAAATTTTGTCTCACACCATAAGTGTGCTGACTCACCACATCCCTACACTATCTAACCTTTGGGTACCGAGTCACACACAGCCCTAACCCCTAGAAACCACCCCTATCATACCGCGAGCAGGCTAACCCACATAACCGCAAGCAGGCTTTCCCACAAACTCCAAATTTACATAATATTAATCCATATATTTCAGGCCCTCAAACCCAAGAAAATTAGTAAGCGACTATATCATGTCTATGTTATCTTAATCGATTTTCAGGTGTAGGAAAATTTCGAAACATGAAAATTTCAAAATGCGATATCTCTGCGAAAAAAAATGATATTTGAGCAAACAAAACGCCATTTGAAAAAAGAAGGATTGTATTTAAAGATGCCATCCTTTAATTTTGGTGAAAGAAAACATCTGCAAGGCTACATAACCTCAAATATGGGCAAAAATGGGGTTTTTTGCACTTTTAGGTTAGGATATCTCGAAAAATCATAAACCTTCGGAAATATATAGTCTGGTTTCTGGGTCTGAATGTTGGTTAAATTTTGTCGGCCTGTGTAATTCACGGCTATCAAAGAAGCATGGAAAAATATATGTGCACATTCATATCTGAAAATATCTACTTCTGTCTTATCTGAGTACTGCTGTGCTATAGCAAGCCTCAGTTATATGGACAAACTTGTAATACTTCAATGCATTAGTAATGTATAGTAGGTATATCTGCTAGATTGGAATAGATGATGTTTAGAGTAATAGGCTGATACACCCATCTATCAATACGTACACATAATCATTTACACTAGCTTTGGACATAAAAGCTCGAGTCCTAGAACTTCGTCACCTAATTTTAATATCCTTTTTGTGTAACTAAATACTTGGTAGGAGGTCCGAAAGATTCGGACATTCGAGCTAATGATAATAGTTTTTTTGTGTCACAAGACTTGTACGTTCGTTAGTTGCTCAATGACAGTTGTTAGTCGGCAAGTGGGTGTGAGATGGACAGTTGAGTAAAGCACGCACACATTATTATTTATAGATAATAACAAAGTGGATGGGTAGTGCGGATTTAGGACAAGGACGGTATGAGGTTTATACATGAACGATACTTAAAAAGGACCGCATAAAAATAAGTTAAATATAGAATTTCAAAAAAAACAAAAAAAAAAATATCGAAACACTAAAACAACGCCAAAACTTGCTACGAACAGGACAAATAAATGAAACAAATGAACTACATTTTGGGCTCCATGTATACAATGCTACAACGTTGACATGGAACTCTATCATTACGCAGTCAACATTGGGTTTTCGAGGGCTGGAGAAAGTGGGCGAACGCGCTTCAGGTGTTCATGCATTATTAAAAGAGTTCTGACAATTTGCTAAGTACATACGACTTATTTAGTATATATGAATTTTGACTACAACTACAACAATTTGGCCATGACAATTACGTCTAATGAATAGTAAAATAACAAATCATTCTTTATAACCGCCAAATGGCCAAAACTATTAGTTTTTTTTTTTTTTGAGGATACAATTATGTATGCAGTCAGGTAAAAATGTTTAAGTACTTGTTTTTACGCAGTTCATTTTGTCCTTCGGTAGCAGAATTACGTTGTAGTTTTTTGATTTTAAAAACGACCATATGATTGGATTGATGTAATTATTGTAATAATTCCTTCTCAAGAACTTCCATGAGTTTTTTTACAATAAACCTAATTTGCCCTCTTCCCGATCAACCGACTCGAGGGACTCAGTCCGCATGATGTAAAGATCATTTGCGCTTTTCTCCGGGCTATGAAAGGTAAGAGTTAGGAGTCGAGGTCTAACATTTTTTGAGTAAATTTTCATTAGTAGCCTATTCACTGCTATAAATTCGTAGTTAATGGCGTTGATCTTGGCACTCCTTATCTATTTGTAGAGTTTATTGGCAAATTTATATACTTTTTTCCAATAGATACATATGTATATACATATATATATATATATATATATATATATATATATAATTGGCGCTACACTCTTTTTATTTGGTGTTTGACCGAGCGGCTCCTCTTATTTGTACTGTGCATCCTGATATTTTTCCACAAATGGAGGAATCTACAATTTTAAGCCGACCCCGAATGGCAGATTTTTCTTTTTCTAACATTTGGTGTTTTATGCACGGATACACGAAGCTGTGAACTTCTGAATGGTAGTCACGCACCAACCCATTCGGCTACGGCGGTCGTTATATTGAAAATTTTTAACTGGTTTTTTTTCTTTTTTTTTATAATAATTTATATATTAATTTTTGTTAAAATATATTTCATGCTACAACAAAAAACCATACAACTCAAAATTTGTACAAAATTCTAAAATATGCAAACATTTTTATTAAAATTTCAAACTCTTTAGCCAGAATTAAAACAAAGATTTCAAACTATTCAGTAGCATTTTTTAGATAAATTCTGGGTATGCAGTTTTATTTTTATAATATTGAGGCAGTTTAAAGTGGCTTAAAACTCGGAGTGATTTTTTTTAAATATTTTTTTGTTTGTGATGTCAGGCATTTTCTTCCATATAGCGAACCCTAGAAACTGATTTTATATGGAGAAAATGCAAAAGGCCGTCAGCAAAAAAAAAAATTGTACACCAAATCAGAATAGGCGACAAACTATAGGAAATTTTGAAAAAGAGTTTGAAATTTTAAATTCGGTTACAAACTTATAAAAGGTTAGAAACTTTAAGTTATATGGCTTTTATTGTAGAACGAACTATACTTTTCTAAATAAAAAAAATTAGTTAAAATTTTGTAATACATATGTCCCGAGTTTAATAATAGAGAGAAAGTAACTCAAGATTTTAATTAAATGTAAATAACCGGCTGACGACCGGCTGTTCAGTCTTATAGAATACTCACGTCAAAAAATCCACAAAATCGAATTGAGTTATCGAAAAGTGATATCTTAAAGATATTAAAGGAACGTGTTGGCTTTATATTGCAGGAGCATTTGATTATGAGAAAGCTCTGCTCAAAATGGGTGCCGTGCAGTGCGTTTGCTTACTGTAGACCAAAAACAAGTGAATCACAATTGGCAGACAATACCTGGATAAATCCATCATCGAATACATAGCTGCGCCCATGAAACAACTTTTTCCAGGAGTATTGGAAATATTGATTCTAAATGTGTATCATTTGCTGACTAATTGACCACTGTTTTGCTTTTGCACAAACTTTCCAACATATGCAGCAATAATTGTATAGGTTTTGAGAACCTTTTTACATTTCGTAGCTTAATAAATAAAAAAATTAATTTAAGTTTGTTTTTTATTAAATTTTTTTGGTCACTTTGCGACTCACTTGCCACTGAAACTTGAGTTTTAATTCGAAACATTTATTATGATTGTGCTTGTTTTATTAGACCTAATTAACGGCATACTTTTGCCCTTAATCGCATACTATTTGTGTCTGGTAAGACCCTTACTTAAACTTTCGGCGGAAAATTTGTGTGGCACATTTCAGCCTTCCATCATCTTTAGAAACTTAATATATTTCATATTTTTAAAAATAAGCTTCGAACTGTGTTGACCATCACGGAAGAGAAATATTCGCTTAAAATTATCAACACAAATATTTGCGTCAATAATTTTTTTTATAACCTCTTAAAGATAATATAAATGATAAATGTAGTTTTATACGAGTTTTTCCCAATAGTGAGGACCAACTTCAGACCAAATTAGGAGAATTTCATGGCACTGTAAAAAACTTTTGACGTTTATAAACAAAACGGCAATGGTTCAATATTGTACAGCTGTTCCTTCTTCATAATTGTTCCACTGCATTGAACGGTTCATACTTTTTATTACTTTTATTGTACTTTATTTTAATTGTGCTAATTTTTAAATTTTTAGAATTAAGTAAGTTTTATAAATTTTTCAAACGAAAATTTCCAAATATTCTGACAATTTTCCATCTTATATGAGCTATAGTATCATAAATTCTAGAGTTCCACGTGAAGTATTACTGCTAGTTCCAAATAAATTACTATAATGAAAAATAATATCGTTCAAATGACGCCACAACTGGCTTTACAGTGGGCCATTCGATCAACGTAATTTTTAAGCATATTTTCGATTGTTTGGGCGCCAATATCATGAATGGCAACTTAGATTTCGTGTTTTAAAGCATCAATCATCTCTGGATGGTTCACATAGCATTTGTCCTTAACGGCTCCCCACAAAAAATAGTCCAACGGGCTTAAATCACAGCTCCGAGGCGACCATTGATATCGAAATTTCTGCTGATTATTCGGTTTTCAAAAACGGTAGCCAAAAGTTTGAGTGTAACTTTGGCAGTGTGACAAGTTGCACCGTCCTGTAGAAACCAAATGTCGTCCATGTCATCCTCTTCAATTTTTGGAAACAACAACATGTCACGGTAACGCTCGCCATTTACTGTAACCGCGGCTCCTCTCTCATTTTCGAAAAAAAAAAAATGGCCCGATGATGCCGCCAGACCAAAAACCGCACCAAACAGAGTCTCGATGTGGATGCATTTGTTTCTCTACAGTAACGTGTGGATTTGTGTTACCATTCTCAAAAAATAGGTGGTTCAAAAAGTAAACGCTATATGGCCAGCCCTGTATTTGAAAGTGCTTAAGCTCGAGCTCGGAGGCAATGGCGAATCGAGCGTATTTCTGTCATAACAAATCTCCTAACAAATACCATGTGCCGTTCGGAGTCTGCTTAAAACTGCAAGTCCCTCCACTTGTGCAAAAACATCAAGATGCACATTGCAATAAAAGCTATAAGTGCCAATTATACATATAATCATACTTATAAATATGGAAGGAAGAGTGGCATAAGTTCAAAGCGAATTAATTGCACATTCTAGAGTGAGTCAATAAATAAATTTGTATACCAAATTTAACACTTTCGCTATAATGGGCTGATTCGCTATAAATGATTTTTATATCATTAAACAGCATTGACTCAATTTTTCACTAAACTGTATAAGTATATTGGCCAAATCTACACTCAAGTTACCTGTGAAAAAATACTCCTTTCTCAAAACATTTATTATGCCGAAGTTTGAGCAGTAATACTACATATTTGTACTTTTATCTGTCAAGCCCTTCCTTTAGCCTTTGACTAAATTAAACAATAATTTAATTAAACAACTGCATCTTAAGTCGGAAGTGGGAAATGAACGATTTTGGTGTAATTTTTTATACTAAACTTTCATTCACCAAAAATATTGATTATGTGGTTTCTAATGCACTTGCAATGGATGGTTTCATCAGAGGAAATTCTACTGATTTTAACGAAACTCAAACTTTGAAACCCCTCTCTGTAGGTTTGGTACGATCTCGCTTTAAGTGCTGTTTTTTAATATGGAACCCTTGCTATGAGGTTCATTCGAGGAAAATCGGAAAGGTACATGACTTTTTTGCAAGAATAGTATTGATTGAAGCGAGCTGGCAAGGTTATGCTGTGCCTTATATAAGTCGACGTAAATTAATTGAATTGCAATCATTACATGCTAGACGAATATATTTCGCATACTTCTCATTTGGCGTACTTTATAGCGTAAGAACTATGTGCGGCTAATTATGCATTTATTGCACCTCTAGTACGATCTGCGCGATTGTGTAATAATTATTGTAACGCCGTTTACTTCAATGAAATTATTGTAAAACATAAACTTAATCTGTTTGCCAGATTTATTTAAGTGAATTAGTCTGTAATATCATTTTCTGCAGACTGCAGTAAAAAAATGCCTAAAAATGTGTGCTAATATAAGAAATATGGACCGCTTGGTTGACAGATGCCTCAATCGGCTACAACAGCCACATAAATAAACACCCGTTGTAATCGTTATATGTCCAATACTTAAATATCTATAAAGCAATTATTCGTCGATTATGAATATGTTAATAGTTTTTTATTTGCATTCTATTTTTTTATGAAATGAACCACAAACCATGCACCACGTGGAAAAAGTAACCAATATGAACGATATTCAATCAGCAAATATAAGAGAAACAAGCTATGGCTTATTTAGCAAGTCCATTTCCATAAGCCAAGGGCAATCAGGCTAAGAACAGTAAACAAAATTTTCAGTTCTACTAAACTTTGATACGATCACTAAGAGCGAGTTAAGAGAGCACCAAAATGCTCAGCGCTAAATACCCGCAGAGAGGCTCACTACTATATTTCTGCTCAGTAAATGATCTCCAAGCAAATACAAGTGTTATGCTTTGTGTGTTTATTGTCTCCAGGTTCTAGATACTGACGTGGAAATCAACATTAGCTAGAAGTCATTCAACTTTAATGCTGGCTTTTTTCAGAGAAGCGGCGGTAAATTAATACTCAGTTAAAGCACATACATACATTTAAAAAAGAGTCAATATCGCAGATGAACTAGCAGAAGCCAAACGATGGACATACAAGTTGATCTGTGTCAGAGAAAGATACGTGAATTAAAAGTCAATTTAAATAAAAAGTGGTCGACTGACTCCCGAAAGAGTGTGCTACGTCTAGCAATGTATAGAGTTAGCGGGAGTGTAGATAGGCGCTATGAAGGGCGTTTGGGAAGTTAGTGAGCGCAGCTGTGTTGTAGTTATAGCAACAGTTTAATCCGCCTTTCTTTTCCAGTGTGTGTTTATTCAGTAAGAAAAATTCGCCGGCGGTGACAGGGTAACAAGAGCACGGCAGCAGTTTAGCGGCTCCACTTGTGCAGTATACAAAATACAGAATATACTAGAATTAATTTTACAGAGTAATAGGAAAAATAACTTTAATTAAACATGCAAACGGCAACAAAGTACCTGAATTTCGCCCATCTTCTTGCCACTGTTTTGCTTATCGTTTGGGCGTCGCCAGCTGAGGGCAGTTCCTGCACCGGTTGCGTGGAGTTGGATGTGCTGAGCTTCGATAAGATAATCGAGCGTTTTCCCTATGCATTAGTCAAATTCGACATTGCCTTTCCATATGGCGAAAAACACGAGGCTTTTGCGGCATTCGCAAAGGTGGCGAGCACAGTCACCAAGGAACTACTGGTGGCCACTGTCGGCATCAAAGATTACGGTGAGAATGAAAATAAAGAGCTGGGCCTAAGGTTCAATGTGGACGACAAGAGCTTCCCCGGCATTTTGCTCTTCAAGGATGGCAATGTGGACAACTTTGAGCGCTTCCCTGCTTACTTGGATGTGACATTAGATAATTTGAAGAATTTTGTTACGCAGAATACGGAGTTGTATATTGGACGTGATGGTTGCTTGAAAGATTTTGAGGAACTGGTTAAGAAATATGCCAATAAAGAGGATGCAGAGCAGTTACAATTGATAGAAAAAGCGGAAAAACTAAAACAGGAGCTAAGTAGTGAAAGTGCAAAGGTGAGCGCGAAAGCTTATCTCATTTTCATGCGGAAAATCAATGAGAAGGGCTATGAGTACGTGGAGGACGAGACAAAGCGGCTGCAACGTCTGAAAGCGGGTAAGGTGACGGACGCAAAGAAGTTGGAGCTTCAGCAAAGACTTAATATACTGGAAGCATTTCGAGTGACCAAGCTGACGAAGGTGACGAGAAACGAAGAACTTTGAAACGGGCGTTTGTAAGTCGGAAAGTAGCGAGAGTGACACCAAGTATATGAAAATTAATTGAAGTGAAACACATACATATGGACGAGAATGTATAGGTGTGTGTACGACCAACTGCATGCAATAGTGAAGGTGTGAAAGTGAGTGGCGGGACAAAAGAGGCAATAATAATACAATTCTGCACTGCAAGCGGCAATATGCTCTTCGATTATAATCCGTTAGCTAACACATACATTTGTAGTATATTATATAATACGTTGTTCAAATTTATATCTGCTTCAATAAATACATAAATTATTAAGTAGTTGTATGTATATAAAAAAGTATTCTTTATTCCTTTTGTTTGTTGTGCTACAAACTTGGAACTTTTTACCATTTCGCTATGGCAACCAGGTTTCGATATTCCCAATTGACAACGTCAACAAAAAGGCCAACAATTCGGCAATAAACAGTGCGCATAGAAACATCACACATACATATGAACATACATACATACATAAATAAATAAGTAGACGAAATGTTTTTGGTCACTTTTCTGTTGGCTACCCTTCATTAAAAATTAAACATATCCAAGTTATTTTACATACATACATACATATTATGTATATATGTTTCTACAGCCCATTGAAGCGTTTGACAAAATTACTTCTGAAATTATTGCCAAACTACAGTAAAATAAGCGAGTGATTGTGAGTGAAATTGACAAACAAATTATTGGCTAAAATAATATAATAAATATAATATACAAAAACAATAAAATAGTATATTAAAATGAATAATAATAATGTAACAAATAAAAGCAATATAATAATTCGAAATTTAAAATATAGTAAATTTTAAAATATTTATAATAATATATTACAAATTCGAAGATGACGTTGTTATTTAAATTTCCCGGGTATAAGGATCAATTGGTTTTTTTTTGTAATGTTAGTAGTACTGTCATTATAATTTATATGTTATTGTTTGGCAGTTTGTGGTGAGATATCTCATTCAATGTCTTGGCAGTGTTGCCAGATAAACATTGTCAAAAATGTGCCAAGCGAAGCCATCTTCATTCTCTTAAATTACGTTCAAATATGCATTAATTATCAATAAACCCACAAAACTAATCTACCCGTTCACATATGGCAGATTACCTGCAAAATTGACAATCAGCTGTCAATACTGCTTTGAAAGGTTTTTCTTTACAGAAACTATTTTGGTGGAATATTTCGGTATTTTTGGCTTGTTTATGGTAATTATTATTATTAGCGATATGAAGAAAATACAAGGAGAAGGAATAGCTAATAATTGCGCATTTTTTCGCCGTGCGTGATTACCATTCGGAATTCACAGGGAGAACGTTGGTTCGAATCTTGGTGAAACCAAAATTAATAAAAGAAAACATTTTTCCACATGTGGTCGCCCCTCGGCAGGCAATGGCAAACCTCCGAGTGTATTTCTGCCATGAAAAAGCTCCTCATAAAAATATTTGCCGTTCGGAGTCGGCTTGAAACTGTAGGTCCCTCCATTTGTGGAACAACATCAAGACGAACACAACAAATAGGAGGAGGAGCTCGGCCAAACACCCAAAAAGGGTGTATGCGCCAATTATATATACATATATTTGGCTGGTAATAATAAAAAGTTGGAGGAAATCCGTAAACGACGTTTACAGAGGTTTCAAAAAATAATGGCAGCAATACGCACTCGAAATTCGATATTACATTTTATAATTAGTAATAAGAGGTCAAAGCGTTTATGGACACACGCTTTTTTTCTGTTATATGAATGCATAGTTAATAATACCTAACAAACATTTTATTAGAATTATGTCTGCAAACCTGCTTTCTTTGCCGGCAACCACTTTATTTAGTTTTTACCTTGACGTTTTTCTTTACATTTGTAATAATAATTATCGATAACACAGAAAATACAGGGCTGTATGTCGAAAAGTATGTAGTAAGTATTATCTAGAATTATTTTATAACCTCTCGCGTTTTAGTTACGGATTGGGAGCTAAGCACGAAAAAATAAATCATCTACTCAAGTACATGTGAACGTATTATTAATAAAATACAAAAATTAAATACAGTACTTAAAAAAGATAATTTTTGCACTGCAAATTTCTTTTCTGAAGAAACTAATACAAAACATTCTATTTTATTTATTACACAAAAACAATTGATTGTATTTTAAAAATGTATTTTAGATAGAAAAAATTGATGAATTAATGTCATGTTTTGTGCAAAAATGATTAAATTTTGTAAATTATACCTTTGCATTCAAATTTTTTCGAACTTGAAGAAAGAATTGCCCATTTTATTTCAATTTAAAACAGTTGCCCTGAAAATTTTAAGCAGTGTTTGTGAAGTTGGACCATCTTTTTTAACCTATTTCGTGCAGAGTCTTCTGGCACTGAATCTAATCTAAAATATGAGTGAAAATGTTTTAACATATTTTTTTATTTAAAGTGGCGTAACACCGATTACGAGACAAATGAAATATACAATATACATACACATATATACGAATATAATGTTGGAATGTTATAAAAAAAAAAAAAAATATTGAGAAAACTCGCTTCAAAGCTACTATGCCACCCTTGCAATTTACTCTTCCATCCTAAGTAAAAATTAAGATATTTTCATCTAATGAGGTGCTGTTAATAGATATGTTATTTTTTTTACATACATATCAGTTCATTTACCAATATTATGCAAGAGGCCAAAGGTCGAATAGCCGCAAATAAACAAGAAAAACACAAAGGAACTGATTAGCTTCTCAAGAGAGGATATCTCGAAGATCATGGATTGTATAACCGTTAGCAATTCGGCAGGCATTCCTTAAGACTAGGAGTTTTCTCCCATGAATATTGTAGAAGTTGTAGAGATAAGGAAGATGAAGATGAAGAAACCGTTGAGCACTTGCAATTGTTCAGCCTTAGCTAAAATCGGAGCAGGTTGTCTATGTAAATACTTTTCCAATTCGCTTACAGAACTGTCTGGCGTGGGGATGGAACCAATCCTACCGAAAATGTTTCTACGAAGAAAAGTAAATCAGGTTCCCGTGTCGCACAGTGTTATCACAACGGACCTGTAAGGTCTAAGTGAGTTGGCTGTACAGACCGACTACCACTGTAACCTAATCCAGCAGCTAATTTTCTCACAGTGGACATTTCTGCAACTTAGCTATTGTTTTAGGTCATGCCGCTATTGAAGAAAACGAGCGATATGCAGATATCTAATAATTGACAAAAATGAGAAGTTCGCAGAGCAACTAAGTACATAATGAAAAGCAGGCAATAGAAGAGCCTTCAAGCACATTTGGTAGTACTTGAAGTATCTCACTAAACATTTTTTGGCATGGAATTGTTTTTAAATATCTTCATTTTGTGATTTTTCTGGTTGTTTATGAAACAAATTTTATTAAGAAGATAAATTTTCACTTCGCGCAACATTGATTCGTACTCTTACCAAAAAAAACTATTGTTCCAAGGCCGCCGTATGCACCTGATTTAGTTTTATATGACTTCTGACTATTTCATAAACAAAAAATATCCCTGCAAGAAATCCGCTTAGCGCATCAGTCGCTTTTTTCTTGTGCTAACCGGCGCCAGTTGGACAAACAAAGAGAAACCGAGTTCTTCTCCACCTGATGTTTTCAACGAAAACGAGGTCTTTCTCTTCCTCTGCTAAAACCAGCTGGTATCGTACCGAATACTTTCGGATGGCATGATCTAGCCACAGGAGCCGCTGAATCTTTATGCAGGTTATTGGCTCCACAAATGGAGGGTCCTAAAGTTTTACAGCGAGTTATTGACAACTTGGTGGCGACCTTGTGCTTCTTCTTCATATAAAAAAGTTTCGAGCATTCGTCGTATGGACAAAAGAGAGTCCCCTTATTATTGTATATTACTTTATAACCAACTAAAAATGAACACATTAAGTGGAAAGAATTATTCCAGTAAAATATTGATGTATGTATGTATGCAAGCGTGCATGTAGGTGCTTTGTTTATATGAAACAATACAAAAAATAGGGAAATATTCAATTAGAATTGAGTGGAATATTAAAGGAAATAATAAAAACATATTTAGAAGTGTTCCTATGCGTGTGATGTATTGTAGAACACGTGAACTTGTTAGAAATATACTCTATGGTTTAGCATTAGCCAAACCCGAATCTAATTTTGCATAAAGCTGAATTAAATATTTATTAATATCATTATTGATCTACGAAGGCGAAAATGGATAAACTAAAATATACTTACATGAATATATACGTAATTTATTAGAGCAGCAAATATTTTTCTTAAATAAATTTCACCAACCTAACAATTGAGAAATATTTTTAAACGCATTCTGTTGCTCAGAATATATGCACTAGTAAAAATTCATAATACATACAGTTTACCACTTCCAATTATGCAAAATATCGCGCCTCAAAGTATGCAATCTCTTACATTAGAAACTTTATGTTTTACAGGCAGACGTTCACCCTGTACCTGCACGTCAAACGGAAAATATGCCCTGAAATATGTTTCTGGATAAAGAGTTTGTTTGCAACGGTAAACGAAAAGAAGACAAATGTGAAGTGTTATACACTAATAATCGAAATTCGTTAACCGGATAGAGTTACTGGAGACATATTTACTCATACTCGTGAGAGTTGCATGTAGTAATTGTGATATACAAATGTTAAAACATTGCATGCTGTGTTTTATTTATAAAGTACAATTTATTCATAGTAATTTAGTATATTTGAATTATTTATTTCTATTTAATATTATATTAAGAATTATATTTCATGTAATAAAATACGTGAAATTTGTTTGTCTGGGGAAGTTCATATGTGCATACATATGTATGTATATACATATATTAGCAGTGTCGGGTGTGCTTATTCCAGCAATGCAGTTTGATACGGATAGCGGGATAATAAATGTGCGCACAAAATAAAAAAAACCAAACCTACTAAAGCATTAGCTTGAGCTTCGTGTAGGAAGTAAAATATGTACGAGAGGAATGCATGTCAAGTAACTTAAGATTGTGGACAAAAAAGTCTTTTAGGTCGAAGTGTCGGCCATTGGGTACACTGCAGGTACTCAATTATTATTAACTTGTGGCTTTCCAAGTTTTTCATGCTCGAGAAGATCTTCCCAATTTGGGCAAATATGGAATAATGTCCTTTTAAGTAGTTGAATAAGTTTTGCATCATACCAAATGAAACCAAACAGCTTCGGCGCTTCAAAAATATGTACGTTTACATACATTTGTAATTTAAAATAGCGTCAGCTAACAAGTATAAAAATCTATCAAGCTATGTACAGCTCGACCGATATTCTTAAGACGGTTATAGAGCTGATCAAAATGCAGAAGAACTTGACAGTGTGCGAATTAACACAATGGCTATAACTCTGAAAGTCTGCTGGGTTTGCGCACAAAAGCGGAGATTTTCTTTGGGTGCGAAAAAATATATGGAGAAGGATTTGGTTTCATTTGGGGTGTGAAATTGGCATCACCTTTTAATGTCAATTCATGACATTTTTATGAGGTATATTTCGAAGAAAAATGCCATATTTTATTATTATTAAACTCAGCAGAAAAGCTAAAAATATACCATTGTCAATCATTTACTGAGAGAGGATAGCATTGCTTTCCTGGAGGTAAAATGGGGGTCTGATATATCAAAAGTACTGGAATGAAAATGATATCGCAATTTTGGCATAAGGACCGAAATCGTTCATTAAGTTGGTAATTTGTATTATTTGCATTATTATATAAATGTGTTCATATATAATTGGTGCTTACACCTTTTATTGGGCGTTTGGCTGAATTCCTCCTCCTATTTGTGGTGTGCGTCTTGATGTTTTCCAACAAAATGGTGGTACTTACAGTTTTATGCCGTCTCCGAACGGCATGAGAAGTTTTTTCAAAGTAGAAATACACTCAGAGGTTTGCCATTGTTTGCCGAGGGGCGACTAATGTTAGGAAAACCTTTTCCATCATTTGGTGTTTCGTGCCGTCGTTTCAAATCCGTGTACTTCCGAATGGAAATTTGTATTACATGGTTTTAAAAGAAGGGGCCTAAAGTGCCTTCATTAGGATCGGTGGAGGGTAATATAAAATATCACAGATACCTAGATATGTATAAATGTATAGTCAAGTTGTTTACTCAAAGCAGGCAAAAGCTCACTCGTGTTTCCATAGGATTGCAGACCAATAAGTCTCTTCTTGCTGAAGGCCTTTCGAAGAATTGACATGCACATATGGAGTCGAATTCCGTTTAAGACATTTGTCACATACCCAACAAGATAATTGTAAACGCAGAATCTACCCTGTGTACGATGTAAAAGATATGGAAGAGTCCCTAAGAAAGAGTTCGCAGTGGCATCTTGCTCGACATTGAGGGGGCTTTCAATTATATCTACTTGGAGGCAATCATTAAGTATCTGGATAAACTGGGGGCGTAACAAATCTTGCGGAGGTCGTCTTATTCACGAGGAAATATAAAATGTCCAGAGCCTAACTTCCTACAGCGTCCGATTGTCTTTTCGTGGGTCCCCACCGGCGACGGCCCGACACCACGGTGCTCAAAAGCAAAACGGATCAAAACAATGCGTTGATCAGCGCCCCAAAAATGCCGAAGCATTTAAGGATACCAATTGGTAGTGTGGAATGGACACACTAACCACCTTGGCAGGGTTCGAGGTCTATCTAACCCTCTGCCGTTCTATGGGTTCCGGCACCCGGTTGCAATGCAACTCCACATCGAGCCAAAAGGCTCTACCCGCATTTAGGTGTTAACCACAGCCACCACGATACTCCCCGAAGGGCCTACCTCAAGAACAGGTCGGAGCAAGCTCCGAGGGCCCCTGTTCCCCGTGGTACCAGATTTAAGTCTCCGGTCAGACCTCGTAGCCGAGACTACTACCAGTTGAGCTTCCATACAGCTCTGGACTGGTGGCCATTCCCCATGTTTTATCCCCAATCACGCAGCAGAATAACCAGACAAGGATTACTAGAACCTACTCAACTGAACGTCTAATATTTCTTCGCCGCTTAAAAGTCTCTCGCGCATATTGCCCTAACTTTTCGACATACCCACGGTTGGCAAGCACACCGCTTACATCATACCGTCCGTCAGTGCAGCTAATCCCTACACCCACCCCTAACTTCCTACAATAGGGGTTCTGGGAAGAGAAAATACCTTTGTATAATACTTGACACTTGAACTAACACTCTACAAGACTCTCATCATGCCCGTCCTAACGTATGGCGCAGAAGCTTGGACGATGACAACATCCGATGAAGCGACGGTTGGAGTGTTCGAGAGAAAGATTCTGCGTAAGATTTTTGGACCTTTGCACGTTGGCAACGGCGAATATCGTAGACGATGGAACGATGAGCTGTATGAGCTTTACGACGACATAGACATAGCGCAGCGAATAAAGATCCAGCGGCTTCGTTGGCTGGGTCATGTCGTCCGAATGGATACAAACGCTCCGGCTTTGAAAGTATTCGATGCGGTACCAGCTGGTGGTAGCAGAGGAAGAGGAAGGCCTCCTCTGCGTTGGAAAGATCAGGTGGAGAAGGACTTGGCTTCACTTGGTGTGTCCAATTGGCGCCGGTTAGCACGAGAGAGAAACGACTGGCGCGCTTTGTTAATCTCGGCCAAAATCGCGTAAGCGGTTATCGCGCCAATTAAGAAGAAGAGAATACTTGACATAAAGTTAGCGGCCAACTTCTTTGGCCCAGATCCCGTTTTGCCACTCCCTTCTGCGGCCATCACAGCCACGGTTAGCAAATGGGTAACTAGCACCCACAAGCGAGCTTAGCAGGCTGAGAGAGGCTGCAGATGGACTAAACTGATGTTACCTGTCATGTCCGATCGACTGTCGCAAACCCTTCTGTCATTAAGCAGAGGGGAGTGCAAAGGGCTGGTTGGACTGATGACGGGCCACTTTCTGTGGGCGAAGCACATGGAAAGGTTGGGCATCTCAGACAGTGTACTCTGCCCAGCTCGTGAAGAGGAGGATGAGACCGCGGATCACTTCCTGTGTGTCTGCCCCGCCTTCGCTCGAATCAGGTTTGAGGTCTTTGGCACTGATGTGTTAAGAAACGACCATCTTGGCTCCTTGGCACCACAAGATCTACTCAGATTTCTTCGGAGATCGGGTAGATTTAAAGAAAATTAAAAGGGAATCCAAGTGTAGTACAATGGACATAATTAATGTCTGAGTGCTGCACTTGCTTGTTCCGACAAAAAAAACAACAAAAAAAAAATTGCGTGGAAACTCAACATTTAGGATAAGATAAGAAATCAATATTCGCCTTGTACGAAAGCAAGGGCGGAATTGGTAAAAATGAGGTTTTTCGCCTAAAGTTATTCTATTCTATGGGCTTTTAGTCTGGTGAAACTCGCTGGAGCAGACGACGTCTTTGAAGAAGCTGGAAAGAATTCAAGGGTCTGATTTCATTGGAATTAGTGGAGCACTTCGAACCACTCCTTTGTATCTTTGTATGAGCATCACAAACAAACCAGTCGCTGTGCGTGGTGAGGCTCAGGCTAGAGATTTGGCCTCACTCACCGACATTCAAGTATCCTCCGAAACTTTGGGTTAATCTCCCTCATAATTCATTGATGTACCTCTCGTTTAGTCTGAGCGAGACATTCTCCACTCACATTCCATGAAGAGGAAAGTGAGCCGGGTGCAGCATTTAGAGACAGAGCCTGAGGAACTTGTTGACGATGGACACGAAGCTGTATAGAGGAGAGTCCAAGAAGCAGGTGATTGGCGGCAGAGTATTCTTCGACGATCCCCTCTTTAAACTCAAGTTCAGATTACCCGACAAGTGCGCTGTATTCCAAGTAGGGGTAGCCGCAATCCAAGAAGCAAAAAGAAATATCTACTTCAATAGCCAAGCGGCAACCAGGACCCTGGGCTCGATATGGTGTGCTCCAAACTAGTCGAGAAATGCTTAACTTCTCTTTCGTTCGCATGCTAATTATATCGAAAGGATCTGCGGGGTGGATGAGCTGGCTAGATATGAGACATGAGATATCTGAGGTACTGTTTTTTGCCAAATGAGAAGATTGGGGCTCTCTTGCCTACCTGCGGTGTGCTCTTGGAAAGGTCTCTCCGTCAATTCAGCGAGCTCTAGGCAAATACATAAACTTGTAAGGTTGCGAGATCCTTCTGACCACGGGAGGATCGGAGGTGCTCGATGAAGCTCCTAAGGCTAACAAACCCTCGCTTCGCGCTGTAAGGTTCGCCATTATTTCGAGTATTTTTTCGTCAGCTGTTTGGAGGACGAGATATCATTTCAGCACTATTTCCTTAGCAAACCTGTCCCGCGGCTCAAAAATTTAAACTCTTAGCTCTCACTTCTGTACTGCGTCTGCTGATATAGCATACGGTTAGCACAACCCTAATCCAGTTATCGTTCCGTCGTCGTCCAAGGCCCCAGCCAAAGGCCGATGCTTTACCCCGATTCTGACAACAAGACTGCTCTATTCGATGAAGTATTTTCAACGTACGCTGTTCAAAACATTTTAAAATTTACCACTTTTTATTAAGACTGCGACCTCCAATATTGGCCATTATGCTTGGCCGTGGGACTATAACTGGAGGTTTCTGATGAATTTAAGAACTTTATCAGGCTTTTCGTTCAATATAACTAATGAACTTAAAGTCGCACCACCTAGGTACGCAAGCCTCGGTCTTACGA
This sequence comes from Anastrepha ludens, assembly GCF_028408465.1. NCBI lineage: Eukaryota > Metazoa > Arthropoda > Insecta > Diptera > Tephritidae > Anastrepha > Anastrepha ludens. The sequence goes on from NC_071502.1 coordinate 79,477,179, forward strand.
GAGTTACATATTCACAAAGGACGCGCTATGGAGTTTCACTAGCCGATTCGCATAAACGGCAGACGGGTTTTTCTACCAATCCTAGCTTCCTGAAACGATAACCATAACTACAATGTGCTGTATAATATCCACGCTTAGGAGTCTACTTGATGCTCATCTTCTTCTTTGCCTGCCACTGTGGTAGATTCTTCATCCAGGGCCGTATTGACTCAATGTCTTTCCAGTATTTGCCAACTTCCTTTATTTTCGGTTTGGTAAGGCCACAAAAGGGTTCTGGCCCATAATTTTCTTGTCGTTATGGCCTTTATGCCCTAGTTCTAAACCCAGCAAGACGGTTTTCCTGCTCTCAGAGTATTGCGGACCGTGAAACAATTGCAAGCAGTGGAGTTGCCGGTGCCAGCACGACTGGAACACCAAGAGAGAGTCGCAAAGTTAAAGCATAATATGTTTTTCTGTATGAACGCGGTCAATGTAACCACTCATAGGTATCGACCTTTTGTAGTTCAGCTCAAATACATCCGCCGATCACCAGTTATACCATCCGCTAGTTCGACCCATATGTGTACCAAATTTCCGAGTCAGGTTCAATGTATGGATCTCCTATTTCCCATAGTTTCCGTTCAAAAAAAAAAAAATTATTCATTAATATAAAAAGGCAAGCATTCAAATTATCTCTCAACTGTACCAATCTCTCAGTTGTGCCTAGCAACCAATGCAAAATGCATCCAGTTTGATGTAGTATTTTATTGAAAAGAAAAATTTAATGACAAACAAATCAGCCTCGAAGTAAACGTCATTGATTTGGAGCCAAACTTCATTTGAACAAAAACGAAGCGATAGAGTGGAAAAATTAAACACACCAAAGGAAAAAGGGAAACAAGTGTTAAAGAAAAGGAATAAATCTACCTAATCATCATTTCCCAAATTGCATTCAGATCGCTAATGCAAAGAGTGTTCGTTCGCGCATAAAAAAAACGACTCGCAACTAAGTTAAAGATGAGAAAAAAGGCATTGTAAATATACAAAATTTATTTTGGGCTGCTGCAATTGAGAAGAAGCGAAGAAATAACGCAAAGTCACTTAAAATTACAAAAAGAAACAACATCAGAAAGTAAAAACGTGCCGAGTGGGAAACTTAGGGAGGAAAAATTGCATCCTGTTGCATAAATATATGTACATATATACCTGCATACATCCCAGTTGGCATTTGAAAAGGGCTTCTCCCTCACATAAAAGGCCTGTAAATACCTTTATTGCAGTTCTAACCCAAGAATGATAGAAGACAAGATTGCGCCCATTAGAGAGGCATACATTTTGTGTGACGTCAGACTAGTACAGAAACGTGAAACGGGAACAAGAATGGAAGAAGAAGAGAAATCAGACAAATCTATACTAATATTATAAAGCGGAAAACTTTGTTTGTTTGTTTGTTTGGTTGTAATGAATAGGCTCAAAAACTACTGGACCGATTTTAAAAATTCTTTCACCATTCGAAAGCTACATCATCCACGAGTAACATGGATTATATTTTATTTTGGAAATAGGGCTCGAGATATAGGTCAAAACGTGGACCCGGGTAACCTTCGGATGTGTATGTACAATATGTGTATCAAATGAAAGCTGTTGGTGAATGCTTTAGTCCAGAGTATTTTTCATGCCGCTCCGTGACTAGGGTCTTGAGATAGAGACCAAAACGTGGACCCTAGAATGTGTTTGTACAATATGGATATCAAATTGAAGCTGTTGGTGAATGCTTTAGTACAGAGTATTTTTCATGCCGCTCCGTGACTGGGGTCTCGAGATATAGGTCAAAACGTGGACCCGGGTAACCTTTGGTTGTGTATGTACAATATGGGTATCAAATGAAAGCTGTTGATAAGTGCTTTAATACGGGGTAATTTTCATACCTATTGATGACTAGGGTCTGGAAATATATGCCAAAACGTGGACCCGCCGTGTCTTTGCACCGAATTAAACCAAACTTACACACATTGTTAAGTAAGTATTGAAAATGGGTTTCGTAAAGTTTGGTTGTAATTCGGAGCACTGGCAACGGGTACAGCGTTCTTTTGAACCAGCCATAATGTCGCTGACGTTTTTAACGCTTGGGGCGGAACTGAACTGTCAAATTGACAGTGTGAGTTACAATGTGTCAATATTTCTTTCTGATTTGGATACCATAAGGAAAAAACGTAAGTGCAACATGTAAAAATTGTTTGTGAATTTTTTTGGAGTGGATTTTGGAACAGTGAATAATTTCTTACGAAATTTGAGAATTTAATGTGAAATCCGAATGAAATTATGTGTTCGTGGAAAAAAAAATTTTTTTTCGTTTGTTTTTTGAAAAATATAAATGGATAATGGTTAAAAAAGCTCCAATGCTTAATAAAACATATAAATTGAAACGAAAAATTCATGGATGATCAGGAAAAAAGACGATTGTTTATTCATATGCGTTGATTTGAAATTTAAAAACAATCTTCTTTTTTCCTGATTTTCAATTTATATTTTATATTTACTCAAAAACAAATAGAAAAACAAAAAATATTGTTTATGCCAAAGCGCTTGAATAAAGAATAAAGAAATAAATAATATGAAAATCATATATTTTCTGTTCTAAACCATATCTATTCTATTTTAGTGTGCCCAGCGAAGGGGCCGGGTTTGCTAGTAACAAAATAAATTCCTGTGTTTATAGCCACAAATTGTACCAGTGTGACATCACACACCATGTGGGCGCGCTGGTGATGTGCATTCAGTACATCGATCTTCCAACCAAGCCTTTTAAGAATCCCAATTGAAAGTTCTTTGCTCAAATACATCCCTGTCCAACCTGCAAAAGCTGTCACATTTTACTTGTATCTACTTATTTTTTCAATGTAATTGGATCTTGCTATACAATTTATGGAACAAGGTATTTAAATAAGCCTTGAGTAATACTTTAACTTCAAATAGCGGTTATAAGACAACCGAAAACCGTAAACAGATTTTCAAAAGAAAAACCAAAAAACTAATTTTTGAAAATTACTATTAAAATAGAAATTTATTAATTCTTTAATTCAAAAGAATTGGTTTGCTTTTGTAACCCCTTAGATTAAATAAATAGTCGTTATAAAAAACTATTCAAAAAGAATTTCTCTCCAGAGAAAAAAAGATATAAAGTTCCACGTGGCCGATCTCATTTAAAAAATAACGGGCTGTCAAATGAAGGAAGGAGAAGTGCTTCTAGAAGTGGTTTCAGGTCCTGCCATTGCCAACTGGGATGCCCTTGCATATGTATATGTATATGTATAAACACAAGTGCGTAGCAAGAATAAACAGACGGTCTACGCGCAAAGTGCCAAGTGGCGGTGCGAGAAGTCAAATCCCAATCTGCCTTTATCGCAGTTTTCTAGTTTTCCGCTTTTCTGTTTTGTTAGTGTCTGTTATTTTTGCGTTACTTTACTTACATTTTTCATATTCGAGGTCCTTTAAACTCCGCATTTTCCCATCGAGACTTGGGTCGTGTTTCAAGTGCGTGCCGCCGCAAAATTTCGATAATTTTGTAACGAATTTTCTTAAAAACAAAAAAAACTAAAAGTCTCCCTCCTCTTTTGATATCTGATGCGAATCAAGCAAAAACAACATCAAATAGCAATGCATGCAACGACCTTTATTACGTCGACAACGCTTTGCAAGAGCAGGTAGCCAATTCACTTGATGTACTGTAGGTACGCACACACATACACGTGCATATGCATATGTGGCGACTGCCTGAGTGTGCGCGGTACGCATGCGCTCGTCTGGTATCGCCACGTCATTGCGTGCCGAGCATGTGTACACATTGTATCGCTTGTATTCTTCTATTCTTTCATCCCTTCCCTTACAATAAATTGTATTTGTTTTGTGCGTTCGTGTGTATGTTTGCCTTATCTTTCCTGCGATCAATGCGAATAAATTTTATAGTAGAAAAATGTCTTAGCATTCCTTTTTATTTTCTACTACATACTTATTTTCGTCGATCAATGCCTTAGACTGTACAGGGTGGTACAGATAGTGGTTTGGTTTTCAATCGTATGCTATTATGACAGTGACAGCGCCTTCCTGCAGGAAGTCTTGACAGGAAGTTGGAGCAGAAATAAATCTCTTTGCATTTGAACAACGTTGTGGAATATTATAAACTTATTCTAAAGGCAATGTTGTGTAGTCCAAAAAGCGCATTTATTGAAAATATGTAAGTCAAAATCCTCTTTTTTGAAGAACCGATTTTAATCTGGGCGACTATGTTAATAAGCAAAACAGATAGAAAATCCGCACTGGGTCAGAGAGTGACACAGAGGTGCGGATGTCGAAGCGGTGGTATCATTGACACATTTTTCTTTGATGCTGCTGGAAATCCCATTTCGGTGAACGGTGAGCGCTACAGAGGCAAGAACAATTTTGGTTTCCGAAAGTTTAAGACATGGATTTGCTGTCAGCAAATTAATCGGTCAAGGAAAAATTTCTCAATATTAGTTGCTTTGATCACAGGCCAGTGTCACCAAAGTCGATATGCTCAAAGATAGAACGTACCTCTTTTTCAGAAGTTGCAAGAATGAGGAGGAGATCTGGCAGACATCTTCCCCGTTACAGTCCTGCGTGACATGTCACTAGGTTCAGATACTTTGGCTCAACGTTCTTGAATAATACGAATGACCCTAGGAATATAAGTGTTAGTCAGATCAATGGATTTACAGCTAAAACAAACAGATAAACTGCTACTATGGTATCACAATAGGTAGGCAACAGTCTAAGTAGTCTTAAATACCAACTGCCACTACTACCTACCTCTCTTTCAGCAGCCACACATCCCATAACACAATAAATCTTTTGCGCGTCAAATTCGGTAATCGTGTTATCAGGCGTCTCGGCGATATCAATTTACTACCTCGAAGCAACGATTTCACGCTATTAAACCTTTTTTGTGCGCTGTCGTGAAGCCCTGATGTTATGCGAACAATCCATTATCGATTCAGATCCTTACGGCGAATATCGAACAAACCATTCGTGAGATAGAGGTAGAAACCATCACTAAGGTTTTGAAAACTGAGTCGGGATGCAACACTGCTCAGCCAACCTGGGCATGAATAAAATCAAATTCCATAAATAATACCGAAAAAGTTGAATTTTGTTAATTTTTTCAATTTATTAAGAATAAATGCTTATATGAGCCACCCTGTATAGTTAGTTTTCATTCGTATTGTTTTGCGCAGATCTTTCTTCGGTGAAAATTCATTTTTCATGGCATTGTTGTTGGAGTTTCATTGGCACCTTTGTTTGCAAGTGACTCTGTTGTTTGGCAAGTGATTATTATCACCTGTTGTAATGTGTTTTTCTCCTTTTAATTCCTACTCTATCCTTTGCCTTTGTTGGCTTTTTCGTATGTTTGCATTTATGTGTTTTTGTTGGAGTTAGAATTGCATTTTGTGTAACTTTTCATTTAGTGTTCGACATTTATAAGTCTCTTTTATGCGCCCTAATGGTCTTTTAGAATAAATGGCTTAAATTCGTAGCTTCTATATGTGAATTCATATATGCAGAGAAGAAAGATGAATGGTGGAATACCTTTACATTATATAACCAAAGTATGAAGTATAACCCACATTTTAGGATTTTTACATCATATTTCCTGAATGTGTAATAGTGGCATAGAAAATGGTGACAGATATTAGACTAATCTACTTAGGTAACCGCCCTGGCTTACTTACTGTGCTTATGTGTGTCATATAAGCAGTAGGTCCAGAGTTCGAGTTCTATTCCGCTAATTAAACATTAAAGTTGTTACTACCAGAGGTCTCTCGGCTAGAGAATTTCAAACCTCCAACTGTACTCCATAAATGGGAGCAGGTCGGACGAAGTACGAGATTCATTCAATAAGTTCTTGGAAAATCCAAAAGTTGCATCAAAGTTTGTCAAAGTTTCAATTATATCGTTCACATAGTTTTAATTTAATTATCGGTTGAAGCAAGAAATCTGTGCTTATTTAGAAGAATGAAAAAAAAGTAAATTTCGAACGGTGATTAAATGCAACTCTGCGGTTTCAATGGAGGTTTGTATGGAGTTTAAAGTTTGAATTATTACAACAACCATTATATTCATGGGATTTGACCTCTTGTGACTTTTTGATTTCCAAGCTTAAGAAAGGGCTTAGTTGACAACGATTGACGTTATATGAGGAGATACCTATACCTATTTTGAGGATCCCCCGAAACTTTACTTTTTGAATGGAATGTATAGAGCTTAAAGGAGATTATGTAAAAAATTCGTACAAAAGAATATCTGAAATAATTTATATATTTTATCTTTTTTATCTTATCTTTAACTTCCTTTCTTTAACTTTCTTTCTTATCGTGAACGGTCCTCGTCCGATTAAACATGTACTGAAAAATAGCCATTCGTTTCGGCAATCACCTCCTCGTTTGAATAAACGCTTTTTCCTGCCAGCCATTTCTTAAAATTGGGAACAAATAGTAGTTCGAGGCATCCGATGGAGCGAAGTCCGGAGAATAGTGGGGATGTGAAATGAGTTGGAACCCTATACTGCTCGCTGAAAATCAAAAGTTCGCAAACATGCCCACATACGGTAAGCATGCGGCGGAGCGCGATCCTACTTTGGTGTACTTACATACAGTGGTCACACAATTTATTCGTACACTTACAGTTTATAAACAGATACACTTGACACACGATTTTTACAAAGAACAAAATTTGGACATATTCGTAAAAAATAACATATTTATTCAATATGTAATGAACAAAAACTTTCAAAATCATTTCTGCAATTAGAGAACTTAAAGCATAACGAAATAAGGCACAGTTTTATGCAAAAATATTATTCGTACATAGCCATATAAAGAATATTTTATTAAAAAAATAATAGAAATACGACTTTTTTGGGCCACTTGCAGCTTTAATAACTGCTTCCAAACGTCGGTGCATACTTTTTACCAATACCTTGGTTTCATTAGCTGCAATTTTCTCCCACTCAGCACTTAAAGCTGTCTTTAATGACGTCTTTGACATTATTTTGTCCTTTCTGATTCTCTTTTCTAAGAGCTCCCAGACATGCTCAATTGGGTTCAGATCCGGTGATTGAGGTGGAGCTTTAAGTTGCTTACAGTGGTAAGCATTTTCTTTTCGCCGAACTTTTGGAGCGCCATGACCCGAAAACATTAAATTACGACTCATCACTGAATATGACGTTTTCTCATTTATATAGTGTTTGGCGAATTCCAACCTCTTCTTTCTGTTAATATCAGAAATGTAGGGCTTGCGGTTTCCCACTCTATTATGATAATCAGCATTTTGCAGATAACTACGGACTGCTCTTAAGCTTACTTTTTTACGAAAAGACTCTTGAATATTTCGGCACAGTATTGTGGAGGTTATTTTTGGATTTTGTGCGACTGATGCTACTATGTTGCGTTCCTCACGTGAAGTCAATATTTTTCGCCTTCCGGCTTGGTAGTGATTAGCTTCCAATTTATCAGTATTAACGTAATTAACAATAACACTATATGTACACCGAATTGTTACTTATTTATGTACATACATATGTGTTTACTTAAGAACCGCATTGCAGCATTTATCATTATCCCTTTTATTGTTACTTATATATGTAAAGTATATACTTAAGACCTGCTGGGCTTCTACGAACATTTGTTCATATGTATACATATGTGCATAAGTGCATATGTTCGAACTTACCGGAATGCGTCCAACGCTGCCCTTTTATGTGCACGTGCACAAAAATTGCCATATTTCTTCGCGCAAATTCCAATTGAACTGGGTTCGTTGCGGAAACGCATTTCACTGACGTAGCGGGTAAAATGTACCTACATAATGCCCAGAATGAAAGTAAATACCTACATATATAAATATAAAACAAGATGTAAAAAGCGCTTTTCTAGTACAAGAAAAAACCTATTTCGCTGTGAGTCAACTTCGTCGCCACAACGCCGACAATGGACCCATAGTGATCCATTAGCCGTATTAAAAAAATTATGTCCCAAAAGATATTTTTAAAAAAATTCCGGGATCAAAATTTTCCAATATTGGCATCTTAGTATGTATCTTTCTAAAAAAAACCTCCGATCTAAAAATTATAAAGCCACATTCTAACTGATAAAATAATTTGTTTTTCGAATAGTATTTGAAGTGTCAGTCATCCAAGTATTTTTGTTGTCAATTCTTCTGAAAATTGGTTTGTTTAGGGATTCACCCTAATTAGAAATAAACTAAAAAAATGTTGAAAACAAAAAGTAGATATAGTTTTGAGATTTATTCAATGTTGAAAAATTTGGTACAGGTTTTTTAACTGATATATTTTCGGTTCTTTTTGACACTTTTATAATTTTTTTTAATTTTTAAGGATAGTATATACTTTTGAAAAATATTTTTTTATTTGTTATTTTTTGAAAAACACCCAAGTTTAATTTTTTTCTTATTTTTTTTATTAACAATTGAGACTAGGCTTAATAATTACTGAAAGTTTCATAATGACATCCCCATAACTTTTCAAGTTATATTCAAATAACACATGGGCGGAAAAGTCCTATATAGATGGCACTAGATGTATTGCATTCACCTTTTTTTCAGTGAGTAATAACCTTAAACAGACAGCTGTTAAAATTGCATGATATTCTATTCATTAGTTCGTGAGTTATTGTGCTAAGGGTTCCGCTACTTTTGTCAAAACGGTGGAAAAACAATTTCGTGATTTAACTTTGCTCTGCTTCGTGATGGGGAAAAATACCGTTGAAAAGTGTTGTGAGGACCTGAAAAATGCACAAAATCGTTTTGAATGATCGAAAAGTGAACTTGCGTCAGTTAGCAAACATCGTAAAGATATCAAAACATAGGGTTGGATTTATATTGCGTGAGCAGTTGACTATGCGAAAGCTCTGTTCAAAGTGGGTGCCATTTTTGTTCACTTTCAAGACAACACACGGCGTGACAAGTCAATCAAAGCAATGACAAAATGAATTAGTTTTAAAGGTTTTTTTCGAAGATTTGGGGCTTTATTGTGAAAAAACGGTACAAAATATTTTATTCGAAGTATTGGCCATCGCTAGCTGCAACTTTCGCCCATCTTTCGGGCAATTTCCGGATGCCGTTTCTCCAAAATTCTGGCCGCTGCTTGGCTATCCATGACTCAACCCATATTTTGGTAGCCTCGTACGAGGAGAACCGCTGGTCCGCCAAATCGAGACTCATATGCCGGAACAAATGATAATCGGAGGGAGCTATGTCTGGACTATACGGCGGGTGGGGTAACACTTCCCAGCCAAGCGTTCCAAGGTATTTTTTGACAGGTTGAGCAACATGCGGCCGAGCGTTGTCATGTTGCAAAATAACCTTGTCGTGCCTTTTTACCGTTTCCGGCCGTTTTTCTTTCAATGCCCGGCTTAAACGCATCAATTGCAGTCGGTAACGATCCCCCGTGATTGTTTCGCCCGGTTGGAGCAGCTCAAAATATACGACGCCGACCTGATCCCACCAAATGCAGAGCATGATTTTCTTGCCGTGAATATTCTGCTTGGCCGTCGACGTTGATGCGTGGCCGGGCAAACCCCATGATTTTTTGCGTTTTGGGTTATCGTAGTGGATCCAATTTTCGTCGCCAGTCACCACCCGATGCAAAAAACCCTTCCGATTTTGTCGCTCGATCAGCAATTCGCACGTAAAAAGTCGCCGTTCGACGTCGCGCAGCTTCAACTCGTACGGGACCCAATGTCCTTGCTTTTGGATCATTCCCATCGCTTTTAGACGCTTGCAAACGGTTGATTTATCAACGCCCAATGATTCAGCAAGCTCTTCTTGGGTTTGGCACGAGTCCTCGTTTACCAATTCCCCCAATTCCGCGTCCTCGAACTTTTTGGGCTGGCCAAGACGCTCCTTGTCTTCGGTGTGAAAATCACCACTTTTGAATCGTCGAAACCAGTACTCTCATGTTGAAATCGACGGAGTATGGTCTGGGTAGGCCTCCTGCAGCAATTCACGGGCTTGGGCTGTATTTTTTTTCAAATTGAAGCAGAAAAGCAAAGCTTCCCGCAAATTGCGTTTCGACGGCACGAAAGTTGACATACTCGGAGCACGAAAACACTGCGTTGTTTATACTTCAGCGAAATGACAGATACTGATAAACAAAGCCTAGGGATGAGGCTTTGTCATGAATATATATTCAGTATTGCCAATGCGATAAAGTGATAAATAGCGCCATCTGTGTGTCACCTTCAAAACTAATTCAACCTCCCAATATATGAATTGCTCCTACATCCACTGTATTCGCCAGATTTGGCTCCCAGCGACTACTGGCTGTTCGCAGACCTAAACAAAAGGTTAACATATCGCTGAAACTGAGACCTATTTTAAGGCAAAAGAAAAATCGTTCTACAAAAGTGGTATTGAAATGTTAGAGCGGTGCTGGAATGATTGCGTTGTTCTTGATGGAAATTACGTTGATGAATAAAGCTGATTTGGAACAAAAACGGTTTTCTTGTTAGGCTTGTGATTTTTTAGCTCTGGTGGTACGTACTGCAAATCAGTGCATAATACTGCTCTAGCGATGCGCTAGCATCCGTACTCGTATATTAGTCCGTTGGCAAATCGATCAAGGAGCACTACGCACGGAGTCAGAAGGTGACGGTAGGTTGCATAAAAAGTTCGAAAGTTCAACTGGAGGTCCAAAGAAGGAAGAAATTGTTAATTCAATTATTGCTAAGAACGGAACAAAAACTGAAAGGCGTTAAGCAATATTTATTTTAAGCGGTGGATTCTGCAAGGGATCCGCGATCGTCATAGGTTTGAAATAAATAATAAAAATCCAAATTTCATTAATATTACGATTCGTTTAATTATCCTTTGAAACTCCCTTTCTACCTCTAACACACTTCTCACTTCTAATACCTCTCGCTACTACAGGTTTCCTGCTGCTAAAAACATTCTGACCGCGCAACTTACCCCTCAAAAAGGTCAACTGACTCGGACGCTTGCAATGAAAATGCGATTTATAAAAACTATTGTAAATACTCGTGGTATAAGCAGGCCATTATGCGTTGGATGCTCCTGATTGGTGGAGCCGTCGCTAAATTCAAACAGCGAGAATGTGAACAACCTTTAACTTTTTTAGGTATAATTTTCACTGTTTTTTCTTTATTTTTTTAATGTTTACAAACGTCCTTTCGGCTAATGTGAATACACAACGCAAATGCTTACCTACATGTTGCAAGTGTGCATATCAAAGTATTGTGCATGACTTTTATTGTTGCATCTACGACTTCGATATCATTGCAACACAAAGGATGCACACAAAAGAAGAAGATATATTTGGGATTCGTGACTTCCCCCATCCACACACGCGAATGCATGTTTACCTTGGCCAGTGTGGGAAATACGGCGATATGATCGCGTCTGATCACAGGCTTCATTTCGATAGATAGTAAATCAAAGGATGAGTTTTCAGGTGTGTATTGTTCAAGGTTGCGATTGGATGGCGTGGCAGGTTTTCGCCTATTGTTGCTAATGGTGTAGTTTGATTTTTTATTTGTGACAATGAATAGAATTATGTACATACATATGTACAAATGCATAAGAAATACAGTGAAAAAAAACGTGGAAAGGTGCAACGAAATGAGCCTAGTTTTACGCGGTCGACTACGCAAGGGATCCGCGATCGTCGATGCGCCACCAACTGCCCCTCAAATTGCCTATCAAAACTATTTGTTACATTTGGCGGTTTATAAAACCTGTTTTTTAATTTCAATTTCTCCATCTCTGCTCTTTTGACTTTGCACTTGTATGCATCTGCGAATACAACAACAACGCTTGCTCCAATGGCAGCTGTTTTCCGCTGTTGCATATTTTATATTATCATTGCGTTTGGGAAATTATTACCTTGCAACTGCAAACGTTTCCCGATGAGTGCCATCTTGAATTCACCTGCCTCCTTGCAACCTGTCGAATTAAACGTTTTTTTTTTTCGTTTTTAGATAGACAGCAAGATATGTATAGATATTATCCAACTGATATGCCAACTTTTTAAAACCAAAATACTATTTTCGACTATACAAATATAGATATGATTGATTTGATGATCATTTCAGCGCATCAGTAACAATTGTAGGGAGATTATAAAATGTATACCCTAAGACAAAATCTGTATTTTTATTCTTACTTACGTTCACAAACATTTTATTGCTGGAAACTGTATAAAAAAGGGGAGGTAAAAGGCAGAGCTGCTCTGTTAAATAGTGAATTTGTAATCTGACGGAAAAAACATGCAAACATCAGTGTGGCAAAAAAGAGCTGGAGAGGGTCTTGATGTCCTATTTTCACAGTTCACTCCAATTTCGTGGATATTCTGTTCCGCTAATGATATGTTGAACACTTAAATGGTGCAACGGCCTAAACAGTGTTTTTTAGAATTGTTGTTCTGGGGTAAGGAAAAGTGGTAGAGAAATAAAAGGGGTCGTCATGGGCTCAGTTACTTCGTTAATTGGCAGTTTATGTATATTTTGTTCTTGTAAATCCAAGAAAAGCGCTTAAGCTCCAAGTAACGAAGCGCCGTGATATAGAGCTTGGCAATTTGATCGAAAGGAACAATCAGCTGTTTGAACATAGGTCAGGCGCGAGGTTTACGTTTAAAATAACAAAAAGTGGTTGAAAAAAAGTAAGTAACTTCTACGTCAAATTCTGTGGGACTCAATAGAAAACAGAAACTGTTAGTTGAATTTCATACAATTAATTGAGATGTAGAAATTTATCTAACTTCACACAAAGTAACCAGCTTCACAGCCCTTTTCATTAATTGATTTATAATTTTTGTTTTCTCGCTATATTTCGGCATTTTTACTTTTCTGTTTTAATAATGAAATCGCTAAAATTAGCTGATGCGAAAGAGCATACCCAAAATAACGTTCGCAGCAAAACCCATTTGCCGCACTGCCAACTAACTGCCAAAATAACGAAGTTGGTATACGACCAGGAATATGAATTTATGGCAGTTCTCCAGCATATGCATGTACATTTAAGTACATTACAAATTTTTTTAGGAAAAATTTTGCAATTGAAAATCCTCTCTGTGGTTTACTAAAATATTAATAATTTGTTGTACAGGGTGGGCCATGTAAAATTTGCTTTTTGAATCGGCTATAAAAAAAATCTAATCAATATTTTTTCAAATTTTTTTTTTATTTTGAAGATTGAACATTGTCATTTATGAATGAAAAATAATATCGTTCAAATGACTACCACGACTGGCTTTACAGTTGGCCATTCGATCAACCCAATTTTTAAGCACATTTTCGATTGTTTGGGCTCCAATTTCATGAATGGCAACTTCGATTTCGTGTTTTAAAGCATCAATCGTCTCTGGATGGTTCGCATAGCAGGCTTCATTTCGATAGATAGTAAATCAAAGGATGAGTTTTCAGGTGTGTATTGTTCAAGGTTGCGATTGGATGGCGTGGCAGGTTTTCGCCTATTGTTGCTAATGGTGTAGTTTGATTTTTTATTTGTGACAATGAATAGAATTATGTACATACATATGTACAAATGCATAAGAAATACAGTGAAAAAAAACGTGGAAAGGTGCAACGAAATGAGCCTAGTTTTACGCGGTCGACTACGCAAGGGATCCGCGATCGTCGATGCGCCACCAACTGCCCCTCAAATTGCCTATCAAAACTATTTGTTACATTTGGCGGTTTATAAAACCTGTTTTTTAATTTCAATTTCTCCATCTCTGCTCTTTTGACTTTGCACTTGTATGCATCTGCGAATACAAGCATTTGTCCTTAACGGCTCCCCTCAAAAAATAGTCCAACGGGCTTAAATCACAGCTCCGAGGCGGCCAATTGATATCGGAATTTCGTCTGATTATTCGGTTTTCAAAAGCAAAAGCCAAAAGTTCGAGTGTAACTTTGGCAGTGTGACAAGTTGCACCGTCCTGTTGAAACCAAATGCCGTCCATGTCATCCTCTTCAATTTTTGTAACCATTTACTCTAACCGCGGCTCCTCGCTCATTTTGGAAAAAAAATGGCCCGATGATGCCGCCAGACCAAAAACCGCATCAAACAGTGACTCGTTGTGGATGCATTTGCTTCTCTACAGTAACGTGTGGATTTTCTGAGCCCCAAATCCGACAATTTTGCTTATTGACGTAGCCACCGATGTGAAAATGAGCTTCATCAGAAAAGAAGAAGAAGACTCACCACTTTGGAAATAGGTTTTCAATATTTCCCAATTTTGTTCAAGCGAATAGCGTCCCATTTCGTAAATGTCAAACCTTTAAGTAAATTATGAACACATTTGACATGTCATTTGTGTTACCATTCTCAAAAAATAGGTGGTTCAAAAAGCAAACGCTATATGGCCCACCCAGTAGTATAACTAACATATCGCACCCTAAATACAAAAGGGTCACAACTCAAAATGTACTTCTGCTCAAATATGAACGAGACGTTATCAATAAAACGGTCCGCGGATGACATATGGCAAAAATAATTTTTTTGTTTTTTTGGTAGGACTGTTATAAGCTTACATGGCAAATTTCAGCGTGATATGTCACATAGTTTGTTTTCTGTGCTACTGTAAACAAGTCAAGCTCGAGTGTGGGAAATTTTGAGCTGTGACCCTTTTGTATTTAGGGTGCGATATGTAAACCGTTTCGAAAAATCATTTCCGAGAAAAAAGCATTTGAAGTTTTGAACTGTATTATAAACATAAAAATGTTGCGATGCAAGGGACTCGAAATCTATAGAATAAACAGGGATTAGCTTTTTAGCCATATATTTGAAAAGGCCTTTAAAAAATTCTGAACATTTTTAAAAATTCTAGAGCAATGGGGCCCCTTACTTTCAATATACTATATGAACAAAAAACAACAAGATGTGTTCTATAAATGAAAAACAGAACATTTCGGATTCGTCGGTTCGAATCTCGGAGAAAACACCAAAATTAAGAAAAACATTTTTCTAAGAGCGGTCGCCCCTTGGCAGGCAATGGCAAACCTCCGAGTGTATTTCTGCCATGAAAAAGCTCCTCACAAAAATATCCGCCGTTCGGAGTTGGCTTGAAACTGTAGGTCCCCCCATTTGTGGAACAACACCAAGACGCACACCACAAATAGGAGAAGGAGCTCGGCCAAACACCCAAAAAGGGTGTACGCGCCAATTATATATATATATATATGTATAATGGATGTTTGCACTTCATCCAGGTTGGGTGGGGGTACGACGATGCCATCGTCAGCGACAGGGGTATCGCTGTCTTCTTTCCCATCAACGCTGCTACATCCACTATTAAGCAACTAGGAAAAGCGATTCCTCCATAACCTAAGAGTGCCTTGGTCATCCGTCACACAATCGTTGTTTTCGTTTTTCGGGCCGTATTCCTGTCGCCTAGAATGTTAAGCTCTTCGAATTCACGTTTTTCCACATCCCGTTCTTGCGAACGCTTTAAAGTCGTTTGATCATCGCTAAAATATTGTGGCTTTCATATACAAATTTTTCGCTTGGCGAGCAGCGGAATTCTTTAGGGAGCAGAAAACTAGTGAATCGAAAGCGGCAAATATTTAATTTTACTAGTAACCGTATTTTTTCCTTGAGGAGGAAGTTAAGCTCTGATTGTTATACATTTTTTTCTCCATGAGGAAAACTTCCGCACCAAGTTAAGCCAAAATCTTCATCTAATGGTTTTCAGGATAGAGGAGACTTATTCATATTGCTTATTGTGTGGCACCAATAGTTGAAATTTTATTAAAGTTTATAATTTAAAGCACTCCTTTCCTCTTTTTTCACTCTTTCATTTGAGCCGAAAACTTTTTTTTTTCGTTAATGTCATCGCTTACATTTTGCCCCAAGAAATGGCATGAAACGACAACAAAAAAAGAGAGCCAATTAAAATAAAAGGAATTTTTGATAATCTTGTAAAGGGTTGCGCAGATATGAATTTGGCTCTTACATGCACATAGGTAAAAAATCTTAGTCAAAGTAGAACCACAAAAAATAATTCTTTGCATCTATCTAAATCAGTAATTCGTGGTAATTGAATTGCTTAAGCCTTAGAGCACTTTGATGCATGTGCGCATACAAACATACCTACATACATAAGTGTGTGTACATCTGCGCATATATAAATTATTTACATAAAAAGGGCTGTACATGCAGCCGCACAACAGCCGCAGAAAAATGCAATCAACCTTTTGTAAGATGATGGCAGCGAATTAAAACAAAAAAATCCACATGGCGGACATGAAGACGATGTACAGCCCATACGTCCGTGTACACAAAGGTAACTGTGGTCATGTGAACACCCATAGGCATGTTAAAAGAGATGTCTGAAAGACACTGGCACTCGGGCACAAAATACTTAGTGCACCATACATTTTAATTTGGACACATTTCAGAAACAACATTTCAGAAGGTGTTGCAGCTTTGACAACGATATGCGGTTAGGACGTCGCTGCAGTCACTTCAGCCATGTACAAGTAGGTCGATAGGTAAGTATCTGCAACTAGTCGCTTTCATATGTAATGCTCTTTGGCCACTTCAATGCTTCTCGAAGGCTCCACATTCTCTAATTAGCGCTAGAAAAGTGCGAGGTGAACCGCTTCTACCAATCATTGTCACAAATCGCCCTGCTCTCTGCGAGCCTCTTGTCGTTGTTATGGACATTGAACCGCTGTTTTGTTTAATTAGGTTCAACGCATTTTTCGGACTTGTTTTTGCTTCTGGGCTAGATTTTGATCCGCTTTTGCGCTTCGTTAGACAGTTTCTTTGTGATTTTAACCGTCTTGTCCGCTTTGATACCGTGTTACTTTGTTGCAGCAGCAACGTGTTTGTGATTTTGATTTTAGAAGTCGTCCATCGACTGCATCAGAGCAGCAACTGCAACATTTGCTACCGCCGTTGCTGAGATGCTAACTGCAGCTTCGTTTGCTTGCACGAATTTAGAAATTTTTTGGTGCAGCTATGCATTGGACCCAGAGAAGGTTAGTTGAATAAATTTAGCTTAGAAGTCAATGACTTATTCAGGTTGTTCAGGCACTTCTACTTTCTTCTCCGCGCACGCAGTTGGCCTACAACTCATTAGTGTTTATAATCTTTTTTGCCCATTGTAATTGAAAAGCAACAGGCGAAGAGCGAATGCAAGATCGATGTGTGTGTGTGCAACTATGTATAAGTAAACGTGCATATATATGTATGCACGTGAAGGCATAATATTTGATGTTTATAGTATGTATTTTTTGGCTTTATCTCAAACATGGAGAATGTATTTGTATTTGATTTGCTTGCATTTTTCGTCGTTTTGCTATCGCTTCATTTTCGCTGTTTTCTGTACGTGTGTAAGTGTAGATGCAGTGCAAAGTCTGCATAGGAGAGAAGAGACACTTGTCTAATTTATTGTACTGCCGTAAACGCAGTTTTGTTGAGATTCTTTGAAGGTGATTGGGGCAAAATATAATATTTGGCTGTTGTTGCGTCTATACCGTCAATCGGCTGAAAGTATGTTATTTTTCATTTTACAATCTTTGGTTTTTGCTGTTATAAATGCAGCATTTTTTGTCCGTCGTCCCTTAAAAAATCTATTGCTTTTGTAATGTAATTATATTTTTCCCGACTCTTCGATTTAACTGAGCGTGGCAAATATGAATAAATTTAATAAACAATTTCGGCTGGTTTATTTTATGAAAGTTGTTAAATGTATAAAATTAAAATTTTAACTATAGGCATAATCTAATCACTTTATACTACATATATACGTATACGATTTCATTTACTTTAACCGGCTACTTTTAACTTCAATAATTATCTCTTGCTTAAAATATTTTTAGTTTTGCTTTAATATTTTATTCATACAGAATTAGTTCGATAGATTAATTGAGAGCTATTATTAAAAGCATATTGCTTGAGTGATTCACACTTTCAACGCTTATTATTTCAGTCCGCGAACATACGTCGAAACTTTTCAACTGCCTTACGAAGCATGGCATGCACCTGTGAGCAAGACTCATGATCACATCAAAATCAATCTATATGATGAGCTCAAGGTAAATATATCAAATATTACATATGTATATAGGTTCCTTCGAATCTAATACTTGGAGCACAGAGAGTCAACTACTCATCTTCGCCAACGAATATGATGTTATGTGTCAGCGATCTCGAAGCGAATTCGTTCGTTCCATGTTAGGTCGGGATATTTCATTTCTGCGTCTGTCGAGCGTCGCTAATTGGCACGCGGTTTGCCAATTCCTTGACCAGCTTGATGAAAAAGATTCCAGGGCAGGGCCTGTTTAGCAATGTTATCGTCGCTTTTTCTCAGCTTAGGCTTTCCTCAACAAATCGGCATTGGTCAATGTTCACGGCCTGAAAATTCGCATGGTGCGTCGAGGACAGCCGTTAAGAAATGTTTACAGTCGTTTCGTGATCGTCTCAGTTACTTTACAAGTGGTGCAGCCATGCAGAAGCCCTGAATTAATACTGGAGTTGAATATGCGCAGCTTTGTAATATACGAAGACCGTTGTTAATATTTTGCTTCTTTGGAGCGAGGATGCGAAAGGCCGACTTTGCTTTGCTAATTCTGTATTCAATATTTACTTCAAGAACTACCATCTGCAGTAATCATGCAGCCAAGGTAGCAAAATTTATCAGCGCTTTCAAACTGCTGCGCACCCACTACCAACCGCTCCAATACAGTGCGCATAAGGTGGAGTGCTTTTGTTTGTACTCAAGATTTTATGAATTTAAAATATGATATTAAAGAAGATGAATAAATATATATACAAGCTAACTCACAAGCTCAGAGTAAGTTCACTGCAACAAAACGCCAGTGGGGGGAAAAGGGGCTGTATTGGGAGTATGGGGAAAAAGGTCGACTTTTCTTTTAAATCTTTCTTTTTCTTACTTCTTTTTCTTTTCTTAAATCTTCTACATAACACATATTCGAGCATTCAGTACAAAGAAAAATATATTTCTTACCATTCTGACGCCAGATGATAATGATAGAGCCAATCTTTGAAAATAAAATTTGTACGTAATTTGGACCGATAAAAGAGATTATAATCCACTCTCCATACTTCTACTTAGGCACACTTAGGTAGGGCCCGGATTTTAAATCCATCGTGGACATGAAGCACTAACCGATAGAAAAGGTTTTTCCTATTAGCAATCGCCCCATGGCAGGTAATAGTAAACCTCCGAGTGTATTTCTGCGATGTGGATTTCTGCTACTCATAAAAAACCATCTGCCGTTAGAGGGCGGTGCAAAAGTATAGGCCCCCTCGTTTTGTGGAACAACATCAAGACGCATATCTCAAATTGAATGGGTAGCTCGACCAAACAACGAACGAAGGATGTACTGTGAAATATTGTAGAAATGGTGCATATTATAAAAATTTGTACTTTTGTGGATAAAAAAGTGAGTAGTAAATTTTTTAACAAAAATAAAGTTTGCAAGCGATAATAAAATGGTTAAGTAGTTTGAACTAATACATTTGTATTATTGTGAAAAGTCTCGTAAAATTTAAAATCAATCCATGTAAATACTAAAAGAACTCCCACAAAACCAGCTGATATACAGTACATTAATTTCATAATACAAAAAATGTACGCCCCACTCGTCTGGAAAGTAGCAGAAGTCATCCATCTCTAAGCCAAATAAAAGTGATGCATTCTTAATTCTTTCAGACCAATCAGCTTGTTGCCGCGTTTATATAAATTATTTCAAAAAATAGTTTCTGAACGACTCGAATCAATCCTACCGCATCGTAACCTCGACCCAAATCATCAGTTTGGCTTCAGGAAAAAACACTCAACACTCAAGAAAATAAGTATACGGTAGCTATATTTCTAGATATTGCAAAGGAATTCGATAGTGCCTGGCATAAAGGTTTGCTGGGAAAATTGGGATTACTTCTGCCTTGCAATTAATTTCTCATTCTTAAAAGTTATGTTGAAATATATTATTTCTATGTTAAAATAAATAAAAAGTCTTCTCGCATAAAATAAAAGAAAGCTCAAGTACCGCAAAGCAGTGTTCTTGGTTCTCTGCTGTATCTGTTGTACACAGCTGATATCCTAACTAATAATAATGCCAACGAAACGATGGCCACATTTGCTGATGATATCGCTCTACTAGTTGCCGATAAAAACCTTCAAGAGGCAGTTAGAAATCTAAAAATACTTTTAAACTCAGTGTTTCACTGAACAAACAGATAGAGGATTCAAATTACAGTACAAGTAACTTTCACAAAAAGAAAAATAATAACAATTAACAACGATACGATTCCCTTAGATGATAAGGCCAACTATTTGGGAATAATTATAGATCAACGGCTTAAGAAACTCCCACCTCGGCGACGACGAACCCGAAACTTCCGTAATATAAGAAATTACACCAGAGCCAGACGAAACAGAGAAGCAGAGGCGGAACCTGCTGTTTTCAGACAATCCCGAAAAGCGCCGAAGCAAACAATCATCGCCAGTAAGAGGGCAAAATGGGAGGAACTTCGAAGGAATCTAAATACCAACCCTTGGGGTCTGGGCTATAAAATTGTAACGGGGAAGCTAACTGCCAACTCCACAGCCGTACATCTAGACAGTGATGCTATCAGCAAAATAGTGGACAGACTGTTCCCCACGCACCCTATGCTGTGTGGGGACCGAGACCCCCAAGGTGATGAGATACTTCCACCCTTCACCTAGGAAGAGCTTAAAACCGCGGCAAGAAGCCTCAAAAGAAACAAAGCTCCAGGCCCAGATGGCATCACAGCTAAAGCTCTCAAAGTTGTGGCTGAGAGCCAACCAAATGTGATGCTCGATGTTTACAATGCATGCATTGCTCAAGGCATCTTCCCTAAGCTGTGGAAAATACAGACCCTGATGCTGATCAGTAAGGGTAAGGGTGACCCAGGGCAACCATTAGCTTGGCGTCCGCTTTGCATGCTGGACAGCGCCGGAAAATTGCTTGAGAAACTCATACAGCGCAGACTTGCAGAGTCTGTTGAGAGTGCAGGAAGATTATCAGCGAGGCAATACAGTTTCCAAAGCGGGATATCAACCCTTGGCGCATTAGAGGAGGTGGTAATCAGCGCTCCAGGCAGACGCCACCACCCGAACCGCATCACCGTCCTGGGAAGGCTTGATCCTTATGACACGAGGTCACATGCCACTCGAGGTCATCATGCAAGTAAGCGACACGTCTTTAGTGACCCAAAAAGTAGTGAAATACTTAGGTATTCAGCTTGACTGCAGGCTTACTTTCTGTGCCCAGATACGGCACGCGGCTACCAAAGCAGCAAATGTCACGGGTATGCTAAGTAGATTAATGGCAAACATCGGTTGGCCAACACAGAGCAAAAGAAAGCTAATTATGGCGACCACTAGCTCAATTCTTCTGTACGGCAGCGAAGTATGGGGAATTATGGTAAATTGCAAAGCGAAGCGCAACACACTGGAGGTTGTGCAACGAACAGCGGCACTTAGAGTTGCCTCAGCCTACCGCACTGTTTCAGGCGCAGCAATTTTCGTGATCAGCGGGCAGATACCCGTCGACCTCATGGTCCGGGAACGAATGGATGCGTGGGACTCCAAGAAGAATCACGTCATCACTAGCTTCTCAGATCGGAGATGCCGAACCATGCTGCGATGGCAAAGCCAATGGGGCACTGAATCGAGTGGCAGATGGACGGCGAAACTTATTCCATCAATTGACAAATGGGTCTAAAGGAACTTCTGGGAAGTGAATGACTTCTTAACTCAGTTCCTCTCGGGCCACGGATACTTCCGGAGATACCTATACCGCATGGGCAAGGTAACCGATTCCAATTTCATATACTGCAAAGCGCTGAGCGATGACGCTGAACACACATTCTTTAGTTGTAATAGATGGCTTGCGGAAAAAAATGCTCTGAGGGAGCAGATTGGCGACATCTACACAATTCAGCAAAGTGAAGCCGCACAGATAGAGACACAAGAAGACGAGCCTGTAGCATGAAAGCTGGCTATAAATATGGTGGACCCAGACGTCGGTAAATATAACTGGTCCTTTATGGATGCCGTTCTGGGCCCTCCCGAAGTAATATAGAAAGCAGTTCCGGGAGGGGTGTCTTCCCAGAAGGAGAAGAGGGATCGTTTTAATGACCACACCGCACGACGCAGTAGACGACGGTCGCTGTAAGTGCGAAGGCATTTTGAACCCTACCTCACCCACCAAACAAAAAAAAACGGCTTAAGCAACACATTGGCAAACTCTATTAAGTCAAAATAAACTGCTAATATAGAACGCTATAATAATGCCAATTTGGAGTTATGGTATAGAAGTGTGGGGAACTGCAATCAAATCAAGCATAGAAATATAACGGCGGTTGCAAATAAAAATACTAAGAACGATAATCAAAGCAGAGAACACCTGCAATGCTGATATTCATCGAGAGATGAACAATGAAGCAGCACCAAGCTACTCAAGACTACTAGTACACACATATATAGCCAATTCAGACAGATACCGTTAGTGGAAATCACATATCCCAGGCTGCTGAAACGCCTTATGCCGACGGAATTATTTGATCATATGTGTCTCAATATTTCTAACGAATTGGAATACCAATGATCATTCTATTTTTATTTTATTTTCTTGGTTTTTATTGAAATGTTATAAATTCTCAAATTCATTTTTTTCAATTACTCTAAATTATAACTATCAAGTAATATTTTGTTTTAGTAAATGGACATTACTTTAGTCTATTTATTCCTTTGTTATTAATTAGTTTTCTTAAATAATGATTTAAGATTGCTTAATTTCTCATTGTATTCATTTTGTATTATAAGAATTACTTGATGTCATAGATATGACTGCTATAGTAAATCGTGAAAATTACAAAAAAAAAAACACAATCCATGCTATAAAATTGAAGTCATTTGTACGCCTAGTTTGAAAAAAAATGACTTCGAGGAAAACTATTTCACCGTTTTCGAGCATTTACAATCTCCTCTGAAAATCTGCGTTGAAATCAAGAATTGAGCCTTTCTATATCTAATTTATTTTTATTATAAGAACAAATGTATGTAATTAATTTCTTAAAACCTAAACCCTTGTTCAAGCTAAACTTCTATACCCTAACCTTAGAACGAGCCCTTAACTCTTTATCATGGTACTTTTAGGCCAATCCAAATTTTTAATTGTTAACACCAGCATGGCGAACGCGAGCCTGCGCTGATTGTTGACATAAACCCTCTTTTATTACTTTATCCAATTTAGGGAAGATGTAATAAATCGCTAACGATGTTAATACAAGCAATAAACGCAGGTAGTTACGTACATATGTAAGTTATGTATGTGTATGCTCTGGTATGCTTTGGCATGCTCTGGTATGCTTTGGTATGCTCTGGTTTGCTGGTATTGCACGTGAGTGGTTCAGATCTACGTTAACACAGACGTAGTGGCGTATAAGCAACTCCCTTTATTATATGTTTATATAATTTTCGCTTACACCCTTCTTAGGGGTTAAGCTGAGCTCCTCCTCCTATTTGTGGTGTGCGTCTTGATGTTGTTCCACAAATGGAGGGACCTACAGTTTCAAGGCGATTCCGTACGGCAGATTTTTTTATGAGGAGCTTTTTCATGGCAGAATTACAATCGGAGTTTTGCCATTGCCTGTCGAGTGGCGACCGCTATTAGAAAAAACTTTTTCCATTTGGCTACGACGGCCGGCAACTCCGTTTACTATTGTATTGTATTTTCCAAATTATCCCTGCGTTATAAAATTTCTATTTGTTAACGAACTTAGCATGAACATTTGGCGAAAGCAATAATAGAATACTGGATACGTATTGCCAACTATTAAATTATCTATATGTTTCTAATGTTTCATATTTTCTATGTTTCATATAATATGTTCAGACTAGTCACCGGAAAACAAAACTAAGTGGTTGTGCGAGCGAGTTTTCAACTTGTTGCATATAAGAAACAACGCGCATTTGAGGGTTAAGCATTGCGAAATTACAAAAATAAATGTTGACGCGAGATGAGATAATTATAATCGTAATGTTGGCTCACAACCCGTATAAATTGTTCAGTGTTTTAGTAGCAAATTCTTTAAAAACTGCGTAACGGTATTATAAGGAAACTAATTCTAATCTACTTATAGATTGGTCGTTCTAATCTAATTTGGTTAGGGCTGATGTTTTTATTTACAGGCAAGGTCTATCTCTCTCTCTCTCTCTCTCTCTCTCTCTCTCTTACAACTGTCGTCAATCTTAGGCATAATTTTTCCCTATCCGTTAGGATTTTTCAAAAAGTTGGAGATGGTATTTTTATTTCGACTCACTTTAAGCGCTATTTTGCGAACTGAGGTTCCCGATTTACTGTAAGCTAGAATACTAGCGCGTTCCTCAGTAGATAGCTGCGTTCCTTTTGGCATAGTGTCCTAAAAAATTATATTCTCCGTATGAAAATTTTTTATTTGCTAATGGAAACTATCATAACTATACCGGATTTTCGGTCGATGTATCACACCAAAAATTTGAATTTAACTGCAAATTGGAAACGATATGTAAAATAGTGTCTCCCCATATTTTCTCCTTAAGCTTACTTCTATAATAGAAAATAATTATATTTATTTACTTGAAATCTAATTCCAAAAAAAACGTATTACAATCGGTTTAAGAAAGGAATTATTTTGAAATTTGATAGTAAATACTAGCACAACGCACAAATATCAGTTACCATAATTTTTGCCAATCATTGTCGACGCCAGCAAAAGAAGATTAATAAATTTTGTTGTTCACCTAATCGATTAAAATTATAACATACAAAGCTTTTATCTGGTGGCTTCATGTAACAGCGCATTTGAAAGTACAATGTGGTTTTTTAAGAGCGAGCTTGATAACTTAAAATGATAGTATATATACATATATATAATTGGCGCGTACACCCTTTCTGGGTGTTTGGCCGAGCTCCTCCTCCTATTTGTGGTGTGCGTCTTGATGTTGTTCCACAAATGAAAGTACAAAACAAAAATATTGTTTGATTTTTTTTATGATAATCATGTAGATAATTTCAAGATATTAATTTTTTGAATATGACCTCTGGCATATGTCCGCCATGGCTCCTTTTTCCAACAAATCTCAATAATCAATATAAATGAACTCAATCAGCACCAATGCAACGCAGACTTAGTAATTTGAATTCATTTCTTACACGAGCTGTACTTTATAGGCACGAAGGCCAAAATCCTTCTGTAAAATTTTCCATGTAGTCGAAGGATAAAGACCAACAAGTTGAGAACGACGACGAATCGACATTTCGGCGTCTTCTTCCACACTTTGCACTTTGGCGGGCAGTCTTATTTTTTCAATCTAAATTTCCCCAATTTGGAAATGTTGTTCTCGCGTTAAACGATTCACCATGATTGGCTAAATCTTCCTGAACAAAAATGTCAACACAGTTTGCAATTCTCAGCTGCCAAACCGAGGTTATCTATATCGATAGTTCTCATCCAGCTGAACAAAAAAACCGCATATGATTTTATGCGTTACGTAAATTTAATATACCACTTTTTAATAATACCACTATCGACTGAAATCTCCTTCCACGAAGTGGTAACTTCAACTTGGGAAACCAGAAGACGTCGCACGGGGCCATGTGTCTGGTTGGTCAGGTGAATATCGTGCTTGCACGATGGTATTTACTTGGTGTTTGGTCAAATAATCCGGCACAATTTGGGCTCGCTGCGATGGCGCGATATCATCATACAAAATACAAGAATTGCTTGCCCACATTTCCGCCGCTTGCGACATACAGCATCTTTCAAACGCTTCACAACGGATAAATAGTGACAGATGTGTGTCTTACAGTCCTACCAAGATAAGAAAGAAATATCGTCCGGTTCCCACGTGTGCGGTTCGTTTAAATTAAACATTCCCGGTACTTTTTGATCATAGGGTATTTTTATTTTTTCCATTTATTTATCGAAATGCTTTCAAATTCACTTTACAATTTTAAATAAAAGAAATCCATTATTTTCTCGGTAGATGCCTGTAGTGATCGATATCTTGTAAAGCATCGATCAAACAATTTGAAGTTTATGATCGTTGTCAAGGTGACATTTCAAATTAAAAAATTCTTTGCTGTTTTTGCTTGCTCCATTCAGTTGTGAGTTACAGGGTTTTTACGAAGGCGAAAATTCAAGTCAGGCCGCTGAATTTGTGAATGGTGTTTAAGTGCCGTTACTGCAACTCCTAATTTCGTGCAATTTTGGTTTCGTCGATTCCGTTGTTGCTACAGAAAATGTGGATAATGTCGACAAAATCACAGAAATAACCGAAGTTTACAGTTTTAAGTCATTTGAGCAAAAATAACGGATTTCTTTTTCCCCAAACTATAACACTAGTTTACGAATTTTCACTTTCAAAAATGGTCCTCGACCAAAAAGCGTTTTTAGACTAATTTGAGGTCGCTGAAACCAAAAATGAATTTTATTTTTTTTTTTTTTCAAAGAACGGTTTCCGAGATATTCCCAAAAAACCTGTTTTTGGCAATAGTGCAGTTATTACCTGCAATCTCGAAAACAATGCGCGCCATTTCTTTGAAGTACATAAATTTCGAAAGGTACACATATGACCTACGTGACAATATATAATTCGTGTCAATGGAAGTTGTAGTCCAAACTGGTTTATGAGGCCTAAAAATTGCATCTCTTTGCGATTTTTTTTAAGGAAAAAATTTATTTAACACTGCAAAGTTTTTTCTATCTTTTAATGAACATTTAAAAAGTATACAAAATTTTTGTACTGGTTAAAATAATATAAGTTGAAAAAAATGTTTAACATAGAAATTAGTAGAGCGCTGCAACGCTGGAGTTTCCAACTGGCGTACAAGATACAGCTCGTAATTATTATCTAAAGCAAAAAATTCAAATGGATTTCTAATTATCATGATTTTTTATTCTAGATGAACTAAGAAAACTGAGAGAAATTCCAAAATTTCAACTTTTTGGAGGTTTTAAAGAAAAAAAAGCCTTTCTATAAAAAAAAATTCACTTCAACTTGGTATAAAAATGTTGAAAATTTTTTTTTTATCTATTTTGTTAGTTCAAATAGAAGAGAATTTAATACTGAAGGGAACCAGCTATGATTAATTTCAAAAGGTTCATTAGTTTTTTTTTTCATATATGTACGTCAATTCAAAGAAATCATAAAAATGAAAAGTCGAGAAAAGAAGATAAAGTTTGTACTATAGCTGTCCGGTCACAGCGTAACTACCTAACGCTCGCCTACCTTTGGCTTTGTATCTACGGAAATATTGAGAATTAGGCTCTGTAACTTTGTGTGAATATTCTGAAATATATTAGGAATCGCTTAAAACGAAAAAAAATTAATTTTTTTGACCTTATAAACCAGGCTCCCCCCTTAAAATACTTCCGTCTATAGCTTTTCCACTTAGGAAACTTCTTATTACTTTTGGTTAGATCTGTATATTCTCGGTATATTTATTTAATAATATTTTTTTATAATAAACTAATAAATATTTTTTATTTAACAATTTTACACAAACGCTCGCAAAGTTCTTTATTTCACCATTTATTTTAAGGAGGCTGTAACCGCGGGACTGCATGAATTATGCATAATGAATAATGAATTTTCCAACCAAGAAAGTAATACTTTAACCGTTATTTAGGTCGATAATAAAGTTTTGCTCGTAGCTTAATTTACTTGCGTTGTATTGGCAACTTCGCGGAAGTTAATTCCCATAACTCACCTCCCAGACTTTTCACAATTTGCTTTATCTCCGATTATAAAGTACAATAAATGAACCCTCATCAGCAAACGTTTGTACAAATTTCAGCGTGTTACTTTCGATTTTCCTTCCCACCAGGAGTCGTAGTGAACTCATAGATTTTTTTTCATATTTGGAAAAGCGTTGATTGCTGTCAATTGGTATTTTGCTGGTAATCGCTGCTAAATTATTGGCAGAAATTTGTTTTGTTCTTCAATTAAATGCGAGCAGCGTTTAAATATGTGAATGTACCAAATTCAATTTGTGCCTTCCCCCTCCCCCTTATCTGCTGTTGATCGAGAGTTTTCTCGATGTTCATGATTATTGCCTAAATGCGGGTTCATTTCGCATTAATTTACTCTTCATGTGTGTATGTAAGTGTGTACGCGATGCTCAACTTTGCTGGGGTAGTGGAATTGCAATTGCAACATCGTTGAAGTCTCGTTTGTTTCCAGTTGGTATTCGTTCAAGTATTTTATACTGTGGAGCGATTTTTGGCAGCCCACAACCAAAGCGTATGTACATAGTTACGAGTATTATTGTTGTGGCTTCAATTGTTGGTTCTATTGCTCTTTTACTAATATTTATTATAAAGTATGTATTTACATACATATGCATGTATGTAGATGCATTGTTTGTTATTTTTGTTGTTACAGTTGCTGTTGCAGGGTCATTGACTTTTACGCGAAGTGCGTTAGCCTATTTTCGGTTGCATGCGTGCTTATATGTATGTTTGTTCAACTAATTGAAGCCATCATAGGCTTTTACAATTCGCCCCCTTCCTTGCCATTTTACAAGGCGAAGATTGCGGAGCAAATGGTTCAATTGATTCAGAATTGCAGTCCATGTTAGACATTTTTATACACACAATTTTCACTTCCACATGTAGGAGAATTTGTAGTTTTTCCCAAAAAATATTCTGAGAAATTTTCAAATGATTCAGATATGGCAATTAGTGAGATGATAGCAATATTAATTTATTAAAATCTTCTATGAATTCAAGAGCAAATACGAGTATTTGGTTCACACTGCTATGCAAACATTGGATTATTCACATACGAGTATTTGTGGGTGCATATTTAAGTATTTGTGTATATTGAAAAAATGTTCCATCTATCTAGCAAACAAGTTGTGCCATTTTTCGAAGGGCTTTTCAACAGCAAACAAACAAAAAGCAGCTTTGACCCAGAAAACTAAAATATAAAAAACAAAAACAAATAAACTAGAACAGCAAAATACCAGCGAATACGAAAACAAAAACACAAAAAAAATTAATTTATAATCTTACACGAATTCAGTGACAACGGCGAGCGTAACGGGTGTATGCGTGTATGGATTGGTATTTGCTAAACGAATATTTTTGCCGCGCACAAATCATGTTCTCGCACATACGTAGTGATCGAGCACAACAAAATAGTGCAACAACAATAAAAGTAAAACCGGATTTCGAAATCCTTGAACAGCAACAAATACATACATACAAATACGAATGCGAGCAGAAATAGCAGCAAAAGCACGAATTTGAATGGCCTCGTAAGCTTTTAGCTTTTCGTTTTTTTTATTTTTCTTGCCCATTCGCCATCTCGTGCGCGTCAATCGACTGTGCAAATGGAGCTTTGCAATGTTGAGCGTTTTACTGATTATAGAAACTGAAAGTATCAAGTACTCGCACAAACAGTGCTGGGCAAAAGTATGCGGCATAACAACTTGCTGATGGAAAAAAATTCCACAAAATGCATGAAATGCAATAAGTTCGACTTTTTTCTATAAAAGGAGTGAATGAAAAAGTGTACACCATCTATTCCAGAAAAATGGACTTTTTACATATAGAAAATACTACATAGCGTAAATTTTGTGACAAAAATTTTTTAGTAATTCATGCATATACATAGGTATGTGTGTATGTATTCGACCTCTGCTTCGATAAACAATTTAACTCGCGTTTTCAATTTATTTTAATTTTAGAAATGCTCTTTAGGGCGTAATCACATGGATTGAATGACTTCAATCGATTTATGACAGTTCTCTTTTATTGCTAAAGCAGTTTTGGGAAGAGTCCCAGTGTGCGATCCGTATGCGATGGTACGACGGATGGTGTAAGGAAATATACATATACATACATATGTAAATACAACACAAGAAGAGATAGCAAGGTTCGGACAATAAGTTCTGGTAGAGGGGAGCAAACAATAATACATACTTGTGTCAGAATTTTTTTGGGGATGCTTAAAATTTCCACTTCTTGCAGCTTTTGGCATAATAGACTAAGTGATCCTTACATTTTAGATTTATGCTGTATTCAGCAGTTCTCTGTAAAACACAACAGCGAACATTTTTGTGGAACATTTTAACCCTCTAACTCTCTTTTGCGCGAAAGGGCCCAAAAATACTTAGAAAACAATTTAGAGCATTCGTTATAAACATAAAAAAGACCAACAGAAAAAAAATGGCGATTTTCGAGCCATCTCAAACTTGCACTTTGTTATACCAAATGTAATGGGTATAAAACACGAAAATTTTCCTAAAAATTATGATTAAAATATTTGAAATTCTGATGAAAATTTGTAGAATTTTTCTTTAAATTTGCGCAAAATTTGAAACTTGGATTTATATGGTTATTTTATGAAGATATTTTCATATAAAAATTTATACAATTAAATACGAAAGGAATAAATTTGCCAAACTTTCCAATAAGCGCCTGAGCTGTGGCTATTAAACGCGCCGTACATTCAATGTAATAAATCTTTAAAAAGAAATGCATGCAATATATGTATATATGTAGGTATGTTCATCTGGATGTATGTAAATGGAAAATGTCGAATGAGTGTGCAAGTTTTAATGCATTTTATTGTGACTATCTACATATGTATGTACATACACACATAGAATAAGGTTTGGCGCAAACTTCCATTCCACTAATCAAAGAGTGACCCAATTTAAGGGCGTTAACTCGATGCACACCAACAATACAATAATTAAATTGCAATAAAAATACAAAAACGTATAATTTTTTATCAGCGCAACAACAACTCAAAGCAATAGAAAGCAATCGTGCGTATACATTTACGTTTTGTCGCGCTGATCGTCATCACTCAGCGACAACTGCACGCATAGCGATGGGTTTACAAAATATATCGATAGGTTTAAACATGCAT
Organism: Anastrepha ludens; assembly: GCF_028408465.1. Lineage (NCBI taxonomy): Eukaryota > Metazoa > Arthropoda > Insecta > Diptera > Tephritidae > Anastrepha > Anastrepha ludens. Next base: position 79,508,134 of record NC_071502.1, read on the forward strand.
TGATAGATTTCACTGGAATTGACTTTATCTGCGGCCAAGTGAGCGAGTCGTCAGATGCCGTGAATTCGTCATATAGGCTTGGTCTCCATGTTCCTTTCGGCCGTCCTCTTCGGCGACAGCCTTGCGGATTCCAGTGTAGTGACATTCTGTTGATGTCAGTCGCAGGTTACGGATTGTATAACCTGTAAGCATCAATGGTTACAAATCTTCTATAGAAAAAATTAATTCAAGGCTTATGTAGGGCACACAGAAGGAAAGAAGTTGTACACACATAACAGAAAGGGCTTGTGAAAGTTTTAAATCGCAGCTGAAATGTACGAAATATGAAAAGAAAAAATAATCAGTAGAGAGGGCAACTTTTCCTTTTATAATGGGATGAGGCGGCCTGGAACTCACCAAAATTAAGAAAAACATTTTTCTAATAGCGGTCGCCTCTAGGCAGGCAATGGCAAACCTCCGAGTGTATTTCTGCCATGAAAAAAGCTTCTCATAAAAATATCTGCCGTTCGCAGTCGGCTTGAAACTGTAGGTCCCTCCATTTGTGAAACAAAATCAAGACGCACACCACAAATAGTACGAGGAGCTCGGCCAAACACCCAAAAAGGATGTACGCGTCAGTTATATATATCTATATATACATATATAATGGAATGAGGTTTCGGGGGCTATTGCATGAATTGCTAGTTTTTCATCAATATTTTGTAGCACCCCATGTATGTAAAAGTCTAAAGAAGCCAAATTACAACTGTGTGGAGGTCAATTCACACCCAATTGAAGTGCTTGGCGATTTTCTGCAATGGACAATATGTTTTGGAATTTTGTTTACCAAAATCTTGCTTCAACCACCATACTCGCAGACTTGGCCACTTGTGTCTTTTTCTTGTTCCCAAAACAGCAAATACCTGTGAAAGGGCGGAGAATTGCCACAATTGTGGAGATAAAGGCCGCAACGTTGGTAACGCTCAGGCCATACGAAAGCGCTCTTTGGTTAGAGATGGTTCATGGATTGGAAAAAGCGTTGGCACAAGTGTATTATGATACATCTGACGGGATCACTTTGAAGGGGAGAATAAATAAATAAATATTTTGCATCATATATCCAATTCGTCATAATTCGAAGCATAGGAACTATAATTATGCGAACTAAAAAACAATTAATATTGAAGGAAGCATTGCGTATGCTTCATTGCATCAGATCGCCGTCTAATTGAGAATTAGTTAGAAATATTATAAAATTTTCTAAATTCTACAGTGTTGTTTAAAAAATGTTTAGCAACGGTACCTAACTCGTTACCTTCGAAAGGTTTTTATTGGAAGCAGCATACGTGTTATCTGCTAACGCAGTAAATGTGTGTCAAAAATATTTTATTCATGCAGAGATTGGACGCAAGGTAGAGAAAACTACAATTATTTAAGCATTGTATGTAAATAATAATTAAAAATAAATTTAACATCAATAAAGTATTTTCTTATTAAATCCATTGAATTGTGAGACTAATCCCTTTTTCCTCTATTCCAAATATTTAACGTATATCAAATATACAATAGATTCGCTGATAACATCGATTTTGCATCATATCGAAAGATTTATCGATGTATTTTGTTCATGTGTTGCCTATGCATTGCTGTGCTTATTCGATTCGCTCGTTTATTATAATCGCCTCCATTCAGTTAGCCAATTGGTGACGGTGGAGTGGTTCAGCAGAAGTCGCCATTAAATTTGGAGCCCTTTTGCGATAGCCATTTATGTCATATTTGTTCATCTGTAGCGTTAATTTGGCTTTTGGCTTCAGTACTGCCCTTCTGTAGTGCATCCATATTAATTTTTTGTTTATTTGTTAAAATGTCTATTATTAAAATGATTTTATTATAGTTGTTTCCAATTTTGGAAAAGTTCTTTACTTCGCTTAACCCCGTTGCACTCTGCTGATAAAGCAGACCGCCGAGCGCTACATTTATACCAAATACAAATGAAGTTGCGGCAATCAGTTTATGTTAATAGAAATATTTGACTAGCTGTGCGGAACTTTAATTTCAAATTGTTGGCCATGACATTTAGTTGGCAACAATGTAAAACCCTACTTATAGTACTACTATTTAAGGCTAGATTTTTATTTTTATTTCTGCCAACTTTTCAAGCTTAGATATTTGGAGCGTTTGTTTTGCTTAGTTACTCATATTGTTGGAGTTTTCGTATCTCGTATCGAATGAAAAGGAAGTTGGGTTATATGGAATTTTATTTTTATCATCAAAATTGAATTTGTAAAGTATTTTATTTTAATTTCGCCCTCAATATACACACCTCCATGAAACCTAAAATGCTCCATTCAAAGCATTCATTGTTCGAAACAATCTGGAATGTTTTACCACAGGAAACAGTCTTAAGACAAACTGTAGAAAACCTGGCGAATATTGCAGTTGGTCTAACGCTGAGACATTCAGGTTGTCTAAATTTTACACCAGACTTTGGTTTACTCAGCTAAGAGGCAACTCCACAGCCATACATCTAGTCAGTGATGCTATCAGCAAAATAGTGGACAGACTGTTCCCCACGCACCCTATGCTGTGTGGAGACCGAGACCCCCATGGTGACGAAATGCTTCCAGCCTTCACCGAGGAAGAGTAATAGATGGCTCGCGGAAAAAAATTAAGAAGATAATAACACTTTTGAGGAATAAACTTGTACTTTGAACTTTTTGAATATATTGCGTAACTTTTTGATCAAGGTGGTATGTATGTTTATTAATTGAAATTCTGTTCTATGGCCACTGCTGATATAGAGCAATCCATGCAGACGGTTTGGTAAATTGGGTTAATAGGATGCGCTATCGCGAAATCAGCAAAAGCAGGCACATGAGTGAAATATTCAATATACCTATTTATATTGGAAATATTCCTTATTTCTACTAAAGCCTCATTTTATTTACTTTTGAGATATACTTATTTTCGTATTTGGCAACCCAGTGCATGTGTATTTATGTGCATACGCTTATAAAACTTATTTATTATGACCGTTGCAATTGCCACGCCTCGCCTTGTTATCTCTTTGAAAGCAATATCAGTGCGAACAGATTTTTGACATCAAGAATGCTGCGTCAGTTGTTCAAGATTTCTAACATTGAGAATTAACCCTTTTTAAGCGGTTGTGCATCTGTGTAGACACAAATACGAACATACATACAATTATTTATTTTTCTATCCACTCTTGATTGTATAAGTAGATATTTAAATGCACACCTGACTGCATTTACGCCCCTGCCACAATCTCGCCGCGTTCGTTCGCATCCATCATCCAAACGGGCTATTGCGTATTTTCGATGCTGTGCATTGTTGCGTGCATTGTTGTGAGGGTTTTCAATCACATTAGCTTGATAATGCCTTTTTTATGCATAGTTCCTTTAGAACCCTTTCGCATTTCTTTTTAATTCCCATTTGATTTTTGGCTTTGTTTTTTGTGCTATTTGAATTTCTTTGACGGATTGTTTGCACATTTCCAAATGTATGGCACTTTTTGAATAATTTTTCCACGACTCGGCAAAATGTTTGCGTATGAATTTTTGATGAATTGTGTTATGGTGGAGTAGTAATATGCAGGTATGCGGAAGGCGGACAGAAGTGAAGTTCCTTATCGCGGTTTTGTGGTTTCTCGTTTCCTACGCGAACATTTTTTTTGTGGTCGACAACTGAAGATGATTTCCCACGCTCCCATTTTCTCAATCCCATGGAAATGGCGCAGCATATAGGAAAAAGAAGTCACAAGTATACATATTTTAGAGCGAGGGGCGGCAGAATGCAAAAAGGGTTAGAAAATATTTTGAAAATCGGTAAATTCGTTGAGTCGCTTTGAAAATAAATGCTTGAGGTCAACCAGAAAAGTAAATATAAAGTTGTTAATTTTATTATTCACTGCAAGCCATTTTTCTGAAATAGCAATCTGGTAGCTTTATTACTTCCCCATGCCTTCCATTTCACATTTCAAACGACACTCATTCCGGTCATTGACATCTTTTCATGCACTCAACTCATAAATCTGCAGATTATCAGTAAAGGACAACGTCAACGAATTCTAATTGCATTGAATGTGCAGCTAATCGCATTTTCACGTACTTTTTCCATTCAATTCCAATCAAAGCGTCTTCAAGTATGGTCGAGAAATCTGAGCCGTCGCCTCCACAATTATCTGCCATCAAAAAGGGGCAACACAAAAAGGCAAAGAGTAAAAAATAAATGAACATAGAAAATGAACAGCCAGTATTTTTGTAGAAGGTGGAAGCTGTACCTGCGCTCGCCTCGACCAAAGATTGTCGCACAATGTGCCTATAAAACGTTCCGCCGATCCGCCATGGCGGCAATGATAGTTTCAAATACCACTACAACTGCAACACTTGAACATTTTCTGGCTAGTTTCTTTTGCTTTCCTGTTTTAGCCAACAACCACAGCATCTTGTACAGCATTTCTCTGCTGCACAAAAAGATTGTACTTGTAATAGGAAAGCAAAATAAAGTCGATAAAAAAGGTCTTTATGGCCGAGTTGGGTCAATGTTTGCTTACCTGCTGTGAATTTTTCTTGTCTATGCACTTTTTATGCTGCTCAAAAAAGTTGCATAGTGCTCGGCCACTGTCCAATTGCAGCCATAGTATCATTAGCATGGGTAAACGCGATCGCGAAGGCGAAGGAGATCGCGGAACTGGTTTTCGCTTTAGCCAACTGATGGCGTGTCTGTAACGCGAATGTCTCGCAGCGGCTGTGTTGGGACGCCGAAATGGCGACCATTGCCCCAACCACTTGGACAATGGCTGAAAAACTTGTGAAAACGCATTGCATGTTGGCAGCCACAGCTGAAAGTCTGGCTACATATGTATTTATATGCATCTACAAATGCAAACGTTCCTATGTACTGGATAAAAAATATGGAATAGATTCAGATTGGTTGTGTGTTGGTGGCAACACTGTTGCGCCTGCGTTTGCATAAAAAGTGTTGGACTGTCGCATTTAATATGAAATGTAAGTATACATTTTTACCTATATGAGCATTTGTTATAAGTATATACATATGCATGTGTGTATGATATGCAAGCATTAATGTTTATTAGAGATGTTCCTATTTTTCAATTTTATATCTGTCGTATGTGTATGGATATATACATATATGCATTAAGATGCATCTCACTCTCAAAAAAAATCTGTAATACTTTTCCATCGGATTTATTTTATTCAAGACTTCTGCCAAAATATTTCGAAAATATATTAAGGTTTACGTGAGTGGGACCGATGCGAAATTTCGCCAAAAATCAGGTTTCATATAAATAAGATTAGCTTTTAAAATATTTTTTTCCAGAAAACTACCGCAGATCATAAAGGAATTTTTAGAATTCAAAGCTTTACATAAAATATTTAAAAATTACTTGAAAGGAATCAAAATATTGAGATATTTTATCCAATTTTTGACTTGTTTTGAAAGATAGGTTTAAGAAATACTAGAATAACTAGCCAAATCTCGACCGATTTAGACTTCTCACGTCCCAAAATTTATTTCACAAAATCACCACATTTCCGTTCGATTAATTCCGTTGATAAAATTTCTACAAAAATTGTATACAGTTCAATCTTAAACTTTTCTTTATTCTCTGGGGATTTTTTGGAAACAAATTTTATGAAAAGGCCTTACTATTTTCGCAAAATATTTTTGTGGAAGTCTAGTAATAAGTTTTATGATTACGGTAGAAAACCCGCATTTTTTTTTGGAGAGACATCTTAATGTAAATATATACATACATATGTATATACATATGAATATTATTAATATATAAGTAATTATAAATAACTTCATATTTCTTCTTCATATTACTTTTAGCGAAGATACATTGGATCTCAAAGTTCAACTATTTCAATATTTCCCAATTTTGTTCAAGCGTATAGCGTCCCATTTCGTAAATATCAAACCTTTAAGTAAATTATGAACACATTTGACATATCATTTCTGTTACCATTCTCAAAAAAATAGGTGGTTAAAAAGCAAACGCTATATGGTCTACCCTGTATATCTTAACCTGTTTTTATGATATTTCAAACCTAATAAATTGTAAGAGACGTATATTTATATATAATCAAAGTATCATATATGAAAAAATCTTAGGCAGCAACAATACATTTTAAAGAGTAAATTTACATTTAGTCGCTTCTCCACAGATAGGCGGAGATATCTGTCATAAAAACCACCTGCCATCAGTGGGCAACCTAAAAATGCAGCACATCAGCAAGACACACACCACATCTTTCAGGGAACTTATAAATCAAGTTAAATATTAAGAGTGCACAGCTTAATGAGGGTTGATGAAAATTCGTAATTTTTATTCCATACATACATATATCTTATTCAGCTTTGTAAGCCAATACCAACCTTGCTGTATCCTCAACCAAGGTAATCTCATTTCTGGATCTTATAATTTGGAGAATTTCGATTCGAGGAAGAATTGATTTTTTGAAACTGAAACCTAGAAATATCTTCACGGCGCATCATCAGAAGTGAGAGCTGGGAATATTTTCAATTATTTAAGCCATTCACGTGTTTCGGGTGCGAAATAGAAGAAAATGTTTAAGTTCCTATGAAGAAGCTGATAAGTGGTACCAGTTTCTACATATGAGTTATCCTTGATGTGCATGCATATTTCACGAGAGACTCTAAATTTGGTCCCATTTATGTGGAAAATTATTACCAAAAAAATTACTTCAACAAGCATTGTTACCAGGGCATAGTGTTGATTTTTAAGTTTACTACCTTATCAGATTTGTCCATAGAGTGTTTAGCGACAGGAGGGTCGAGGCAGAGTGGAGCGGAGTTTCTTTTCATCGGCAGGTGGCACTCGGGGAGTATTCTGGATTAGCGTTGTAAACAACCTGCTGGAGGAGCTTGAGAGGAGGGGCTGCAGGGTGATTGCCACGCGGACGACGTGGCACTTATTGTTATTTAAAATTTTTAAATACTCTGTTTAATTGATGCAGAGTTATCTTAACTTTCTGATCTTGATCAGACTTAGAAGATCGAGCTAAAAGTTAGACTTAATTTACGGACACACTAGTATCTTTAAGAACTTTGCGTTCATCCTCATGATGACTGATCAGTACTCACCCTCGCTGGGTCCAAGCGAGACATTTTCTATCGATATTCTCTCAAGGGAAGAGTTGGCGGGGTGCAGCATTCGGAAGCAGCCCATGGTAAATCTTTTCACGGATGGCTCGAAGTTGGTGGAAGAGGTTGGTGGAGGGGTATTTTGTGAGAAGCTACTCTTCAAAGTCAAATTCAGGCTACCGGATCACTGCAGTATATTCCAAGCAGAGGTAGACGCAGTCAAATAAGCAGTTGTGCAACTTCTTTGGATTTTCCAAACAGAGGTACTATTTTGATAATCAAAGAAAAATGCTATTTTTTAATATAAATGATCAGATGTTTATTTCATTAAAAAGACGAAGATATGCCGTTAATAGAGGAAAATAACATCAGGCAAATGACCACCATGACCACGCTTACAGGACAATATCCTTTTCATGAAATTTTCCATAAGCGAATTGCAAAGTGGCTGCCCTATGTCCTCGATAGCCTCACGAATTCCATCTTTGAGGTCTTGAATCGACCCTGGGCTGTTGGCGTAGACCTTGCCTTTCCCGTGGCCCCAAAGAAAAAAGTCACAAGATGACGCTCACGAAAATTGTTAAGGCTAACCAATTCACAACTCATGAATTTTGGGGGTTCCCTTTCCGGACATTGTTCTAAGTTGTCCCGCTCTCATTGCGCACAGATTTAGATATCTTGACTCTTTTGCTACACCATCGGATTAAATATGGCACAACTTAGGAATTTCATTAGAAATATGAAGCAGTTAACACATCACAAGCATCGTTTCTCCCTTTATCCTCACCTAGCACGGGCAACCATATACTTTAACCTAACCTAATCAAATTTGGTATGACGCGGTAGTGCGACACTTTAGGGTAAATGCGTGTACCTTGGTATTGACTTAATAAAGCTTTCCCAAACTTAGTACATTCGTTGCTCCTCATCTCACTTAGATCCCATATAAATATTATTGAGATCAGATAAAACCACGCCCTAATTTTCATATGTTACGACTAAATTTCCTCCGTCCCACTGATCTTACAAGCTGTCACTTTCATTGTCTATGAGTTTGTTTGATTCCAAATAGCCAGCCCAAATAAAATTTTACTATACAAAAATCGATCCGGATCGAATTTAGCACGTCCTTATTTATCTTGCTTTTTATTATTTTTGATGTTTTGTATTCTACTGGAATTCATGGTCTTCGTGTTGCTGGAAGAAGAAGTACTGCTTATAATTTTATTTCTTCTTTACCATTACAACGCGGAGTGCGTTAAAGCTTCCTTCACAAAGCTTTTGCAAAGCGGTCGATCTTGAGTTTTTGCTTCGTAGTTACGTATTCCAACAAGCTATTAGTTTGATAAAAATCTTAGATATTTATAATTTTTTTTATTTGCTATTAGAGCGATACCAAGTATGGAATTTTTCTACTGATAAGCTTGCGAGTTGTGATTTGGTTTGATGGAAAACTAATTGAAAGTAGAACACATGTAAATATTAAATTTTTTACACGCTGCCGCCCAAAATTACCTTTTGAGAAACAGTCGCAATGCTGTTTTTCTTTCTCAAAGCGGTAAATATGTATAAGTTAACCAACTAAATTAATTAGTAAAATCAAATATCGGAAATACATTTTAAGTGTTTTCCACATGGATGCGATTTATTTACGAAGTTTTCCAAAAATTTTCCCATCAAATACATTTTTCTGCCCTCTAGTCAATTAAGAGTGACAGCATATGCTCAAAAAACAACAACTACAATTACACAATTGAAGGACCTTTCGCCTGCTAATATGTGCATATGTGAGTATCAATAAAAAAGAAACGCTTTGCTGATTGCGTGTGCCAAATGTCATTCCAATACGAAATAATGGCAGAGTTTTTTGGCTATTTGAGTTGTTGAGGATCGTCTATCATCAGCTCAATTTCCACCACCACAACAACCATCAACCATGAACCAGTGAAGCCAGCGGGTCGCACGCTGCGTTGGCAACAGATATATAGTCCATATGTACATACATACATACATAAGTATGCATTGTACTTAAAAAATGCTGGAGTACTGCTTGTTGATTGTCAACCAACACTCTCGAGTAGAAAGAAAATTTCCCAATTGAGTTTGTGGTTTTACAGATTATTATTTTTACCGTTTTGTTTTTTTGTGAAGTCAATGCTTTTTTTAAGTTAAACTGGTGGTAGCGAATTGGAGAGAATCGGAAAATTGTTGCTGATTGCCAAAAAATCGCAATTAAGATTTTTATGAGTGATTATTCATGGGAAATGGTGTAGTGAATGATTTCTACAGCATGCAATGCTCCTGGCGCTTGATCATTGATTTTCCTATCAGCAACCAGCTGAGCAGATCAGCAGCGAAATAGGCAAAGAGTAATCAGAACAAACGGTATGTTGATTAAGATAAGATCGAAACCGAAGTAGCTAAAAAATTCCCTTTAAATGAAGAAACAACAACTTACCTTACCAATGCTATTGTACAAGGTGGCGCAAAATGAATCACCCTATCGGAAGATTTATAATTTTTGGAAATGATAATAAAAATGAAAGATAAAAAAATAAAATTGATTATTAATTTTTCGCCACCTTGTATACTTTCGTTGAGAATTTGAGAGGATACAGAAGGTTGTACATATCGTAGTACCTCTACTTGGTTCTGAGTGAATTTGTAAGAATCAGTTGCTGAGATATCGTACTTTTGGAGTTTCGTTTGCATGTTTGTGTTTATAAACAGTTTTTTCTGCAGATTCTCCTTTCAATCCTCTTCTACGTTTACACTCAACTAACTCAACCTTTCATTGTTGTTTACAAAAATTCATTATTTTGACACATTCGCTCTCAGTTCCCTTTCACAGCTCATCGTAAATTTCATCACGGCAAAATTACTCTGAAAACTTCACTGCAGCTTGTGTAATCTTAGATAATTTTTTTGCATTTTCACATAAATTTCGTTCCAACTACGCAATCCAACTACGAAGCAACTTAAGTAGTTGTTAAAATAGTTTTAAGCACGTCGCTTGATTAAAAATGTATTAAAAATTTTCCCAGCCCTTAATGTACTAAAATGGAAAAATTAAAATTTATTTTGTGCCCTTCAACAGCTGCAGCTGCGCTCACGCACGATTTACCTCCGCACCTACTTCAGCATATACCCTGTAGGGAGATTTTCTAATATTGACACGCGTGACTACATAGCACGCAATCTTTTTCTTTCTGTGTCGAATTCACCACATTGGATTTAATTTCAAAGAAGAAAATTTTAAACTAAAAAGAGGCATAGGTATAATGTTTACCAATGAAGCCTCATATCCATATTATCGGCATCAACCTGACTGTTGTTAAAGAGGAATTCCGCAACTTATTTCTCAGGAAAGCACACATCAGATGGAGCTCAATTTTTCCGCGTGTGATATTTCGAAAATCCTATGGCCCCAGCATAATAGACGCAGGATGCAAATAGTCCTGGGACTCCAAGTCATTAAATTTCCAAACGTGTAGCTATGCTTACTGGCCATTGGACGATTGACACTCATGCAGAGGGGTTTACCCTTTAATTCTCTTGCAGAAGCTGTGGGGACCTTTCAGAGAAGGAAGCTGTTGAGCACTTTCTCTGTTAAGGTTCGGGCTTGACATCCAAATGATTAAGGTCACTGGATGCTCCTTTCTTCGACAGCCTGGGGCAGTGCTCTAACATACATACGTCTCATCAATCAACAGCTCCGGTTGGCTGTAGATACATATCTGTCTATTGCACGTATCATGATGGTATCAAAATGGGCCTTTTAGTGCTACTTGGGGAGTGCCAGTCTCGTAATTCAACAATTTCATCTACCTACCTCCAAACAACCACGAAAAAAAATATCGCATCCATTTTTTGACCAGTTTTGATGGTGATTCGCATTTTCTCAATATAACAAAGAAAAGAAAAAAATTAAAATATATAAAAAACGAACAGACTAACTACCAACTAAAAACTTGCACTTTGCTTTTCACTTTCACTTTTGCACATGCAAATTTAATAAGCTATAAAACGGCGTACCAAAATTGTTTCTGGAAATTCTTTTTAAAAGCTATGGAATTGTGATGAAAAGATTGTGGAATTTTTATAATTTTTGTATAAAGTTTGAGACTACGATTTATATGGTTTTTGTGCTATACTTTTATCAAAAAATAATATACAGCAATGTTTTTAATGAGTTTTGTAAGTCATCGTTTTTTAAGGACTTCAAATTGATTGTATTTACACAGGCTTCTCTAAGGAATTTGGCAAAGTGCCGCACGAGACTCTGATTAACAAGTTAGCTTGCTTGGGTTTTCACTCCACCTCTTTGCAGTGGCTTAAGTCATATTTGACGGACAGATGGTGCGTGTTAAAAACCAACGGTATTTCTTGCTCTTGTCGGATGATTTAAAAATTGTCTCATCTGTTAAGGACTCAGTGGCTGTTCCGAAGATTTAACTCGATTTGAACAATCTCCATCGATGGCGCATAAAGTCGTATCTGTCATTGAATATTAAAACATATTTTCATTTAAAATTTTCAAGGCGAAATACGTTTATAACACATCCTACACCATTTCTAATAATGTATTACAAAATGTAACACAGTTTACAGATCTTATTTATAGAGATTTATTCGATACGAAATATTCTTTCAGTGGTCACATTAATTTTATTCCTTCAAAATCGTACTCAGTTCTAGGCTTCATTCGTCGTCATACATCGGAATTTTCTGATAACTATAAACAGCTGTTTACTATTGTTCGTTCTCACTTAGAGGAAGCTGTTATCATTTGGAGACCTGAAGATTTGACGCCACTGCACCATATTACAATTCTCGGCTAAAGCTAATTAATTTAGAATCTCTAGAAAAAAGAAAGACAGTCCTTCCACTTTACTTTATTTTCAGTGTTGTTAATGGCATCCTCGATATTCCAGTTTTACTTGAGTGGAATGCTTTAATGTGCCACAAAGAAGTTGTCGGAATTTTTGCACTTTTTATGGGGAAAACTTTAAGACTAAATTTACGAGTCAATGCACGCATTGCTTGTGCACATGGATACTATAATTCATCATCCAATTTCAGTTTGCTTGAGCTCACTTCATCTATAAGTAAACCTAATTTTGTAAAAATTTTAATTTTAAATTTAGTTACTTTAGTTTAGTTAATATTGAGTACGAATATTTTAGTTGCCAAATTTGGAAAGAAAGAAAAACATTCTTCATATTTTTGTCTAGTCTGTTATGCACTTTGTACTTTATATTATAATTAAAATAAAAATAACAAAATAGTCGGAACTGATCAAAATTTCGATGTGATATAATTTATCAAATTATATGAACACCTCAGACAATTTTTAATTAGAGTTCAACTTGCGGTTAAATTTAAAACTACGAGTAGCAAATACATACTCTATTCTCAAATCTACAGTACAGAATTGCAAACTGTCTTCAATGGGGAACCATAGGATTCTCAACCAAACAGAAAACGTGAGAATTTTGAATCTATTAAAGGCTTGAGGCTATTCGGCACCCTATCTTCCACCTAGGAAGACGGGGAAAAGAAATATACCTATATGAAAGTTGCTTTAAAGTTAAAACTAAAATGTTCATTATGACATTTATGAATGTATGCCTTTGAACGCAATGATTTCTTCATCAATGCTTTCTGGGGTAACTTTCCAAAATTTTCTTTGGGACTGTCTAGTAAAGGACGTATTTTCTACAACTTGTCATAGTTCAAATCGCCTTTCTTGGATTGTTTAGTGTTATCCTTGAAATGTGAACATTGTTTTATTTTTTTCAAACTTTCCGCGCGGCATTGAATCTGTTTTAGCGGTAAGATTTAAATCTTTTGACCATACCATTTTAGTTGAGGTAATTTTAAAACACCCTTGTACAACAAAATACCAATATCGAGTTTAATATCTTCAATAGTGCATTTCAGCTCTATGTCGCTTCCTTGCAGTGCATGCTGATGACTGGCGTCATCACATCGTCGTCCTTCAAAGTATTTCCTTCACAACTGGTCTCCGAAGGTACCAGTCATTTTTCTCCACTTTAGTGCCTTGGGGTCAACTTTTTCAAAGCAATTATCAGCAACAAAATTTCGGCTCACAATCTTCTGCAATCATATTTTCGAGAAGGTCAATCTCTATAGTTTCCCTCTTTGCACGATCCCTTCCAAATTCTTCTCTAGCACTGCAGAAATGTCATACAACTCGTCATCACTTTCGTGGTCAGAAGAGGCATCGCAATCAAAGTTAACACTCCTTTCAATATCGTCATCTGACAATCCTTTCTCTTTCGGTCTCATAACTAAGTATAAAAATATTTATTACCACAATGGCCCAAAGTTGCCCACAAGCAACATTGCAACTTTCAAAATGACTCACCTGGTTAATATTTCTAACTAATCAAATTTAATTTCAGTTTCGTAAAGTTAAATCCTTGCTAAAAAACCTGCCATATAAAGTGTTTAAATTTTTTTATTATTATAAAAGTAAACATTCACTTTAAAAACTCCTGTTTATTCAACATAACTTCGCTAAATGATCTACAAATGATATATTTTTTTGCTCATATTTTTAGTAGATACATAAAAGTACCGTTATAATTTATAACGAACAGACAAAAACAAAACGAATGCTTTTCGTAAGCTTTTAAACTGCCGAAGTTGCTCACAGGCAACGTTGGGGTCGAAAGGGCTAAGCATAATAAGTAATATACTATAAAACTAACAAAACTCCTACCTACCTCCAACTACCTAAGATATAAAAATATGCCACTAGTTTTGATGTAGACATTTATTTCACTACTTTTTCATTTCCCTACAGGGCAGTATATTCTTTCCAGTGTTGTCAGGAAAATAAATGCCTTTTCAACGCTTGCAACGCTGTGCATTGTCAAGAAGCGTAAGCTAGGTAGCAAACGATATACGGGAGTGGCCAAAGAAAATATTCTCATATTTTGGATTTACCCAAATGTCGCGTTAATTTTTAGACTTTGCGTTGATGAGGGCGTTTAAATATCCTTTACTATTAAATTCTCTGGGGTTGCGTGGGAAGAGCGGAGTACGAATACAATTAGTTTGTGGGAAGAGTTGCGCAGCATCCTGAAAGCATAAGTTAAGGAAGAAGTTGAAGTTTATTGCCAAATGTGTGGTAATGTGGGGTAGTGTTGTGTTCCTATGCAATATGCTTCAATAATATAATAAACAGCCGAAATGCGACGACACGCATGCGCGAATGCACACATTTCCTTAATACAAACGTGAGGGTATTGCATATTTATTTTTATATTTATATTTCAGCTACAGAGAGTGGGCATTTACAAGTGAATATATGAATAAAGATTTCTCAGTCGAAAAATTAGAATCGGAATTAATAAAAGATATTCAAACACAACTGGATGTTCAGAAACAATTAGAATAAGTGCTACTAATTGTAAGGCTCCAAAAACCACATTTTCAAACTCTAAAATCAAATTTCTGAATATTAAGTATTATATAAAATAAATTTTTAAATAATAATCTATATATATAAAAAATATTTTATTTTTAAAAACATAGAAAATTGTTTGGTTAATTATCAATACCATTCGGAATTCGCCAAAATTAAGAAAAACATTTTTCTAATCATTTTACATGGCCGTATGGAATCTTAGTCAATCATCTTAAATCGTTCTTTTCTTAGTAACTACTAAACTATTGTACATTAGCTTAAATAGTCTATAAGAATGTATCCATTCAAGGACAATAAATAAATAAATAAAATATTGTAACGTGAACAAAATCAGTTGTATGCCGACGTCGTGACGATTAATGGAGTTAGCACCTTCCCCGTTCGTACGCTCGAAGGTTAGGGAGAAACTTTAAATTTAAAAACTAATTCTGCCACCGGACATCCTGTACATATATAAATACCTCTGTGCTACTTCTTGTGGTGTGAGTCTTGATATTTTTGTAAAAATGGAGGTGCCTACACTTTTATACCGACTACAATTGGAGCTTTTGCGGGCTTCGCTATATATCTACCGACATATCTATAGATAGAGTAGTCACTCACAACTCACTTAGCTGTCGCGGTTATTGTAAGATTTGAAATAAGTATCCTTTGAGAAGGGGCACACGCTTAGAATAACTTAGGTCAAATTTATTTACTTGAACTATTTGATATGAAGCTATGACCTGACCTCAATTGAATTAATTTTGATTCTCATAGAGGACTATCCACTCATTACAAACCACTATAAAAAATCGAATCAATAAAAATGTGAATGCTGGGCATAATACCATCAAAGGAAATTAATATGCAAGCTAAAGAGGGAAAGAAGCAGACACGGAACAAATAGGTGCATTACTATAGAATTTCCCAATAAGACGGGGCACACCCCGTGGCTTCAAAAGGTGGCATGATTGTGCAATAAAATTTTCTATGTGCCGCCTAAATTTTGAGCTTTGGCCTGTGTTATGTTAGCTTTGAACTTCAAGTCCAAGCACTCCTTTCCTTAAAAATTTGGAAAATACAGCGTTTTGCTATGAATATTTAGTTCACTAACTAACCGGCATGCCATATGATAGAAGGATCCCTCTCTATCTAAAAGGCAAAACCTATAAAACGGCTGGGCGTCTACCCTGGTATATGGACTCCATTGCTGGGCTCTAAAAACGGTCCGCGGAAGAAAACTTCAAACAGCAGAAATGAAAATGCTGAGATAGTCAATAGAAAGATCGAAAAATTTGGCGATAATGAATTGGAAGAGCTGACACCAAGTAAAGAAGAATGATGTTTTGATTACTACTTGTAAAATCACCGCCAAAATATCCGAAGATCAGCAACACATAACTTAAATTAAGGATAAAATTTGCCTCATGGTTCCATTAACTTTCTCTGTTATAACTGCCTTCCTTTTAATCGCCGAATTTATGTCCTTAAATATAATACAATTTAATTTAGCAACCTGCGCTGCATTCTTCACTTCTTACAGATAAGGAACTGCTACATTTTCTAATGTGAGTAAACAACACAGTAATAAATAAAAAAATACTCACTCTTGACATTACTTGACATGACAATACAAAATCGCCCTCGAAGGCCAAATCAGCCAAATTAAAACTGCTTACATACATACATATCTGTTAGCTATATGTAAACAAAAACATTTCAACAATTATGTTTAATAACATATGCATGTATCTAAGTATCTATGAGTTCGATGTAAATTCCGAACTTATTAACACATTGGTATTTATTTATATGTTTGTATGTATGTCTGCCAATGTGAAATATGACACGAAAATCACTCGAAGCACAAATAAAATAAAGTATCAGAATATGTTTACCTTGAAAAGGGCCCAACTCGAGTATGCAAAACGAGTATTCATCATATAGCGCAGTTCACAAGTGAATGCAAAGTGCACCAACAGATCGTCAAGTCAAAGCAAATGCCAAAAATTGGAGAGGTGAGAAGGTGGCAAAGATGGAAAGCGGAAAGAGTGGGAGGGGATTTCGAGGCAATGCATTTGCGAGACGAAGATGAAGTATGCACCCATTCACATGTGAATAATTTCGTGTTAATGTTCAAGAGGCTGGCGCTGCGAAGGTGAACTGCATCATGTTTTCGTAAAAACATTTTGTTATCAGGGTTGTTGTGTTTGCAGCTTTGCAATGTTGTTTGCTATAATTATTGGTAGTTTCTTTTGCGCTAATAGCAGAAAAAACTTACAATATCATCGACAAATACAACGCATTATTAACGTCATTATTCCAAATTATATTCAAACTGAGTACGAAAAGTAAATGACTTCTGTAAGGTGAACATCTTTTAATGGTCCAAGTGCCCGACTAAATGAATTTTGCTGCAACTGAAAAATGTATATTTTGTTTTTACAAATACGGCGAATTTGGAAATGCTTTATAATTAACAAATGTATTAAATTAATTTATGTATGTGCCATCGAATGTAATGAAAATAAGCCACACATACACTCATCTACTTCACACATACATATAAGCACATATTAGTGCCATTCCTTCAGTCCGATACCTCCCACACTCCAAAAATTATTTTTTTAGATAGAGTCGTAAGTACTTGGTTCGAGTCTCCGTGAAACACCAAAATGAAGAAAAAGTTGTTTCTAATATCGGTTGCCCCTCGTCAGACAATGGCGAACCTCCGAGTGTATTTCTGCCATAAAAAAGCTCCTCAACAAAAAATAACTGCCGTTCGGAGTCGGCTTGAAACTGTAGGTTCCTCCATTTGTGGAACAACATCAAGACGCACACCACAAATAGGAGGAGGAGCTCGGTCAAGCACCTAAAAAGGGTACGCGCTAATTATAGACTTATAAACATACATATGTATATATGTATATACATATCAATTCTATCTAACCCATAAGGTTCGAGCGAGCGTAATGTGTGAAAAACTGAAGACCATCAACCAAATGATTGGACCTTATCAGTGCGGTTTTGACCTGGAAAGTCCAACATGGACCAGATATTCACAATATGCCAAATCTTGGAAAATACCCATGAAAACAGAATCTACACACACCATCTTTTCGTCGGCTTGAAAGCTGTACGAAAATAATAAACATTAGTTTTTTTTATATAAAAAAATTGGCGTAAAAGTATGCTATTGTTAAAACCAATTTACTTAAGGTTCATGTTGAATGATCCTATGGGTGAACGGAAATCGTTCGCGGTTTGTCGACTGTGAGAAATGTTTTGTGTGCGAAGTGTTCGGAAAGTTTGGCAAGCTCCGCGTGAATTTTAGAAGTAGATTTTCACGATTTGTAAACGTTCTTCCTGCGTTCGCCAAGGTATACTGAACAAAAATCTGTAACACATGTTTACGCGTTTAAAACAAAAACAAATACGCCTTGTCTGGCTATTACGCAACTGGTAATTGTGATTGATTTTACTTCTTTAGTAGAAGCGTAAGTTTAAGCTTGGAGAATATTGCAATACATATTCAGTATTCGGTACTCAGTATGACTTTTGAAGCTCTAAAGTTCGAGAATAACACAGCTTCCACTCCTTTAATCAGCGCAGTGATTGTCAGGGACAATTTTGTTAGTTGGTCTGAGAAAAGTTGACCTCTTCCTCTTGACAACATTCGCGACTAGCTCAATGGTCTATGTGGGATCATTATTGTTCTGCCAAGCTAAACTACCCTAAGAAGTCGAGCATTCTATCGATAAATCCATCTAATTATAATGATGCACCACCTTCAATTTATGCTGTGTGTTTTGATTTTGTCCTATCTATGAACAGCGTTGGTTGGTTGGTTGGTTTAAGGGTGACTCCGCATCGGAGTGCCACATAGACCGCAAGTTGGGTCCGTTGTGTTTCCCTAGAGCTCATTATATAATATGATTTCCCCACCTAACCGAGCTTTTTATTATAGATTTTGGTAAAAGATATTAACTCGTTTCGAGAATTTAATGAGAGATTCGATTTTCAGGTGCGAGAGTACTGAAAGATTGTCAATTGTTGGAGAGCCTAGAAGAGCGAGTCGAATTCTGGCTAGGCCGGGACAACTGCACAGCAAATGCCTGCTCGATAATTCCTCAACTTCGTCCTCGCAGTATCTGCACAGGTCGTTTTGAGGAACCCAAGCGGACGTGCATGAGTGCCCAAAAGGCAGTGACCGGTGATAAGAGATATTATATCCCTTTCGAAAGACTTATAAGAGTTTTTGTCTGCTTCAGATTGTAGGATGGCCAGATTTGTCTGGTCGTAACGCATGTCGTCCGAATGGATACAAACGCTCCGGCTTTCAAAGTAATCGATGCGGTACCAGCTGGTGGTAGCGGAGGAAGAGGAACGTCTCCTCTGCGTTGGAAAGATCAGGTGGAGAAGGACTTGGCTTCACTTGGTGTGTCCAATTGGCGCCGGTTAGCACGAGAAAGAAACGACTGGCGCGCTTTGTTAAACTCGGCCAAAATCGCGTAAGCGGTTATCGCGGTAATTAAGAAGAAGAAGAACGCAAGTAGCTTCCACTCGCCACCTCCGATCAGCAATGCTGTGAAATTCTCGATCAATGATCATTTTACATGTTGAGAGCGCAATGTGGATTGTGGGAGCGCAATTGATTGCGCAGCTCCAGCTCTTGCGAGCTCATCAGCTTTGCTGTCACCTTCGAATCCACTGTGACCCGGTATCCAGATAACTTGGACAGAATTCTGAACACTTATTTCGTTAAGAGATAAGAGACAAGATCGAACCACATCTGAGTGGGTATAAGAGGAACTGAGTGCTCGAACGGCCGCTTGACTGTCCGTGAAAAAGCGGGTATCCTCTAGTGATATTCTTTTTTCTAAAAGAGTTTTCGCAGCTTACCAGATAGCGCATACTTCCGCTTGGAATACACTACAGTAGTCGGGTAATCTAAATGATAGATTGATGTGAGGGGAATTGGAAAAGATTCCAAATCCCACCATACCGTCTTGTTTTGAACCATTTATATTTGAACCTGAATATATAATCAGAGGGCCATCGATTTCGGTAAGATTTGTCTTCCATTCTTCCCTAATTGGGAGTGAACAGGAGAATAGCAAGGGTGGTGATGGAAGACTTACATGATAGTCTATGTGGGAAGAGCTAACAGTGTTCCTGTTCAGTATGGCCGAATGGCCAAAATACTTATTCCAATTCGATATAATATAGCATTCATGCGTGTCGCTGCTTTCGCTGCAATCGCCTTGCCAGCCAGATAGATAGGGAACAAGTGAAGCAACGTATTTAACAAAAATTTTTTAGTCGAAGAATTTTCGCAATCGAAAAATGTGATCAAATTTTAAATTACCAAAAGTGAATAATAAGTCATTGCCAGTGCGTAAATTTTTGTAGAATTACTGCAACTTTGAGAATTGTATGTGTGTGCATATATGTGAGAAAGACGCAGCAAGTAATTAATTAAAAAACCAAACAAAATAAATAATTCACACAAATTGGTGGCGTACGTGCCATTATTGTTCAATATCAATGGCGGTAGAAAATTTCGAGTACTCAAAATCAATTCACTCATGTAATTCTTTTACGCGCAATGGAACTTGTAGAACACGGAAAGTATTTGTGTAGATAAAAATATGTAATTGATAAAGCAAAGGCGCACAGTATCATAATTTACAATAAACCTTGCAAAAATAGTTATATTCCATTTTATACTTTTTAGTTATAAATGTGGGTCCGCTTCCGGACAAAAACCCACTGGAATGTTTATCGTAGCTTTTTATCATTTAGTATTTCAGATCCGCAGTCAGCATCAAACCAGGCTACCTCGCCGTTCCAACAACAGTCGGTTCTACGTTACCGACAGCTTTCCCTGAACATGTATAGGGAATTGTATACTGCTACAACTACAACAACCGCATCGCAACGAAATTTTTGATAAAACCAATTCAGGCATAATGTTTAGAGTAGAGAGCTCGAATGGAAATGATTGATCTTTGGGGATTCAGAAGATGGCGGTAAGAGCACTTTCTGAAAGAAAGTGCATACGCATATGATGGGCAACCATACGAATGGTATTACTTCAAGTGGTACTAAACATTATGTGAGCCCACCAGAATTATGGTTCCTTTCACTGAAAGGGCCTTACTAAGCTTCGCCTGCTTCCAACTTTATTGCTGTGCCTACGAGTAATTGGTGGCGTGAAATGGCACTGATTTTATCTCTTATTAACATCCTTACCAAAATTGTATCACTATTGCTTGGCATTTGTAAAAGTTACGCGTTCTTGAGTAAGTTTACCTCTGCACGTGTTTTCGATTTTTTGCAGTTTCTCAAATTGATTTGAGTTTGCAACAACGAGTTTGTATTAAGATTTGCATTAAAAATAGATTCAATAAGATCGCTTCAAAAGTGACCGTGAGCCCATTGAGGATGATGAACGTAGTGGCCGACCGAACACTGTTGAAAGGACAGTTAATCAATAACTACAAATTAACCATTGACAGAGGAGTTGAACATTGCTTATGAATCCGTTCAGGCTATTATAGTTAGTGATTTGGGTTTGCGCCTTGTTGTTGCAACGTTGGTCCCAAAGGTCCTGAAATTCATGTAAAAAAGGGACCACGTTGATATCGCCAAAGCCATGTATTCCAAGACTGAGTCCGACAACAAATCCCAACATTCATCAAACGCATCATTACTGGAGACGAGTATGACACTAAATCCAGACATCAGGCGAGCTTCGAATGAACCAAGATCGAAAAAACCATGTCATTGTCAGTCAAAGAAGTAAGTGATGATCGCGCTTTTTATGGATTACAACGGTATTGTACACCACGAATTTTTGCAGTTTTGCCAGAAGGTCAGACATTAATTAAGGACTATTAATATATTTGGGCGTTAGGAGACGTTTACGTGAAAGAATTCGCCAAAAAAGGAGGGATTGTCACCATGATAACGCACCATCGCACAATACCACCATATCCGTGAATTTTTTACCAAGAACGAAACGAATACCATCAAATTCACTCGATATGGCTCCCTGCGATTTTTTTCATGCGGGGACCGCATTGTAACAGCTGCAAGAAAGTAATCGAAATGAAAAAACGTAGACGGTTCTGATGGCTTTACCGAAAATAGAGCTCCACAAATGTTTTGAGAGCTGGATCAAATGCTGGCATAAGTGCGTTGCAGTTGTTGAGGAGTACTTTGAAAGCTAATATCACGTTTGAGGAATAGACTGGAGTTTTGAGTTTTCTGAACATATACCGGGAGCTTTTAGATCAAGGTAGTTTCATATAAAGAGAAAAAATATATATAGGTAAATCCCTTCGTGCTACACTTTATAAAAGAAATATGTTAGACTCGGCTCTTGACTAATGGTCTCTGCTCGATTTGAATAGAGCAATTATCTTTTTCGAATAGATGGAATGGAGAACTTGAAGATGGATGCGAAACCTTCAAAACCTGACTGCCGAAATGTTTCTAAGAGTTTTAAGAACAATATTGCCGCATAAAGACCGAGCTTTTTCCGCTATCTCCTTCAGAGCACGGGTTGCTCTATCTTTCACAGCCACAACTGATTGAAATTATGTTCTGTTTAATGCAGGTTTCGCATTCCCGAAATGGATAAGTTTTCCTATTACCTTTGTGGAGAGCCCATGGCTTGTCCATCCACCATGCAGGTTGTTATTGTCTTATTTTTAGTAATATTTGCCAACTGTTTGACAACGAGAAACTCATGAATATCGAAAAAAATAATGTTGACTTTGAATTTGATTTGCTCAATCTCTTATAGCTCACGGAGAAGTTGGGCTCTTCCATAGATAAACAAAAAAAATTGGCGCGTACGCTTCTGTTAGGTGTTTGGCCGAGCTTCTCCTCCTATTTGCAGTGTGCGTCTTGATGTTGTTCCACAAATGGAGGGACCTATAGTTTCAAGCCGACTCCGAACGGCAAATGGTTTTTAAGAGGAGCTTTTTCATGGCAGAAATACACTCGGAGGTTTGACATTGCCTGCCTAGGGGTGACCGCTATTGGAAAAAACGTTTGATTCATTTTAGTTTTTCATACACGGAGATTGGAACCTACGTACTCCGAATAGTAGTCACGCATCAAACCACGCTACGCAACGAACAAACATTATGAGCGAATTTTAAATAAGAAATGCCATAAAATCATAGAACCTTTACTGTATTCACCGCATCCGGGTCCACGACACTTTCTTACTTTCCCCGAACTTTAAGACAATGCTGGGATGCGCTTGTAAAAGATGTTTCAAATCATGGAGAAAGGGTCGGTAACTATATGTGGACGAATAAAAAAAACGTATGTGTTTTGTTAGAAAACTAAAGTCCAAAGCTCATGTGTGCATATGCTATGGGACAATCCATAATGGGTTGACAGAATTTGCTACAAGCCAGCCTCATGAATGAATCCGTAGTCCATAATACACGGTAAAGGTTACCATGGTTAGTATTAAGTTCTTGACCCTCTCCACCTGTCTCTCGATCGGTACCGGGTTCGATTTCCACTAAATAATATAAAGTGTCTTCTAAAGAGATTGTCCCACATGAAAAGGATTTCTACCTTGAAAAAGCGTCTCATAAAAACTCATCTTCCTTTTGAAGGCGGCATAAAACTGTAGGTCCCTTCATTTGTAGAACAACAGCAATGCGAACACCGCAAACAAGTTGGAGGCGCAGCTCAGATAAACCGCATCTATGACTTTTTAAAATATTTATTCTTGTTCTTTTTATTATATTTTTAAGAATAAACTTTTATCTACCCTAACTTGTGGTTTTAATGAAGTATTTCATTAGTCACAAACGAATTTTCTAGTATGAGATTAGGGTCAGTGCAAATGATAAGCAGGAAAAGCGTTAAAATTATAGCTATCTACTTATACATACATACGCACATACATCCGTACTTGGAAAACACATTTCGCCACATTTTTTCAGCAAATGAGCTGCAGCAGCAAGAAGAGCAGTTCGGACATTTGCACTCGAAATTTTCTGCTACAAGTAAACGAAAATACCTCCACTAGTCTCGCACCATCGAATAGAGTGCACAAAGATCACTAATGCCCACGTACCAGCCAAAGAGAAGGAAGGGAAGAAAGCAACGAGCGAAGCGATCAATAGAGAGCTGGAAAAGAATGCATAAACTTATTAACACTTATCGCTACACTACTGCAATATTTACACTAACAAACACAAAAGTTGTATAAGGCAGCAGCACACAATTAAGCATTTATTAGAAAACCAAAGCATAAAACGAAAATACTGAAAAAGCGAATAAGTAAAATAGTTTTCGTACGAAAAAACTTTGAGCAAAAACCTCGAACAAAAATATGAAAAACAATCAACCCAAACCATAACAACTACATATTTAGATGATCAAATCGAGTTCGTTAAAAAGTTCATTGCACTTTGCGGGCGAACGCAACTGCTGCAACAACAGTGCCGACAGCCGCAATAAATGATAATAGCAACAAAAATTTCAAAAATGGCGCTACACGAACTAGAAATTCGACAATTCGGCAACAAACAGCTCGCAAATACAAAAAGAGCTCCAACAGCAAGCATAGATATGTGTGCATGTGGCATTTAGAGTGCCGCACCGCTGTACCTTCGTGCACCAGCGTCCCCAACTACCCACACGACGTTCAGCGGTTTTCGAAAATGCAACATGTCCGCCAACGACGAACAGCGAACTGCAAAGTATACTACGCATACACACACAGCCGCACTCGGTTTGCTGCAGTGCTGCTACAGTGCAATTCCGCTTAATCGCTAACGCCTCACTCTCTCTCCCATTCGAAGCTCAAACTTCATTCGCGAAGTTGAACGATCACTGCTCTTGATCGTATAAACACGTTGCACACGTTAGCTTTGTTGTTGTGCCTACTGGGCGCCATATTTGTTTCGTTGGGAGCACACTCACTTGTTCATTTTACAAATACGTGCCTACTTATATATAAAAGTGCGTGCATTTGTACCATATACACGCATACATGTTTGTGTGGGGGCCTGCATGTGCATATGTGCGTACTTGTCGAGAGAGACCACAATGTATGAAAAAAGTGGGGAAACAATGGTAGTGACAATGAGAACATGAGTAGGTGCAATGCTGGGGAAACTGCAATATGGCTGAATACAAAGTGTATAACAGTTTTTCTAATCATGGACTCTGCCCAACAAGTTTTTATCATTCATTTGTATGCATGTTTGAGCATTCGTGTTTTCATATATTTGTTTTGTGCTTTTACGTTTTGCATGTTATGTTACGCATGGACACATATGCATACGTATGTACAAATATATGGGATGGCGAGTTTTTTGGTAAGCGGGCGGGCAATTACCAGCAAAGTAATAGAATAAAGTAAAAAAAAAACTAGAAAAGGCTAGAAATTGCATCTAATTTGCCCAACATGCATACATACATACGTACATGTATACACACAATTAAATAGATACATATGTATATGGATGTGAATGTACAAGTCAGGGCCGTAGAGAGCATAACCGGGCCCCAGGGGAAAATTGCAAATGCGGACTCTTTCTAATTATGTCTAATTCATATAAATACGTATAATCTCGAGTCCGGGCCCCTCTGAGAACTCCGGGCCCGGGGTAAAAAGCCCCCGATCCCCCCCTCTCTAGTCGGGTCTGGCACAAGTCACTGTGGAAATGTATTTCTATTAAGTTGTTTATACACAAAAAGTTCGCGCTATTTCCTTTTGCATACATACACGCACGAATATGTATATATTTTCTTCTTTCACTATACTAATCTATAGGGTTTTTCAGTAAGAGCGCTTCAACTTTTGAACTTTTTTGAATAAAACACAAACGGTTTGACTTTTTTAACTAATTTTTTTTTTATTATCGAGTTTGAACATATACATTTAAGTACGAAACTCGATTTCTTTTGCATGACCACCGCGTGCACGTTTTACGAAGTCCAATCGTTGAACCCAATTTTCGACCACTCTTTTGCATAAATCGGCCGAAATTCCAACAATTTCGCGTTCAATATTGGCTCTGAGCTCACAAATCGTCGCCGGCTTGTTACTGTAGACCAATGACTTCACATAACCCCAAAACGGGACGGCTTGTTAAATGGACCGTAAAATGGCCGTAATGCTCTTAAAGTAGCAGCAACAGAACGATTATTTTCATAAAAAATTTGCACGATTTGCAATCGTTGCTCAAGTGTGTAGCGTTCCATGATGAAATGTTTACTAATGAAGTTTACAAATGACAAGCGAAAAATAAAAAATATTGCGTCGTTCGCCCTCCCTATCGGAAAAAAGTTGAAGCGCACCTATTGAACAACCCTATATATATATATGTACATACACGAGTATATGTAAGTCTCACAAAAATGGGCAAACAAATTTGTATCAAAATTTTGAAGTTTTTTTGTTTGAGATTTTAAGTCTCATTTTTTGTCAAAGCTCTGTCGTGTTTCGAAGCATCGCGAACCCTTCTCTAAAACGACAAATATATAGCCACTTTATAGTATTATTGTTTTGTTCAATTTGAATTTAAAAACTTAAGTACTACTAAATAATTTATGATTGTTTTCGAACTGTTTTGGATTAATTAAGATTTAAGCAAAAACCTATTTTTCGTTTTAATACTCGTTTATTCGTTGTACATATGTATACGAGTATTTCTGATTTCGTAGTGAGGGTGACTTAGGACCATTTTATTTTGACTCTGCTACTAATTTCGTACCCCAAATACTAACGGTCAATAATCATAATTCCGCGGAAGCAAATTACTTTCATAGTTTTAAGAAATCTGTAAGCCATAGAGTCTTTGAGGATGACTGGAAACTAACAGCAAAAGTAACAAATCATGTTACTAATTATTAGTTTGGGGAAAAAGAAATCCATTATTTTCTCGGTAGATGGCTGTAGTGATCGAGATCTCGTAAAGTATCGATCAAGTAATTTAAAGGATTCATCGTTTTCAAGGAGACATTTTACGCTAAAAAAAATAGTTTGCTGTTTTTTGTTTGTTACATTCCGTTGTGAGTTACAGGGTGTTAACAATGGAAGTCAATAAAGAAATAATTCTGCACATTTTACAGTATTTCTTTGATCAAGGCGAAAATGCAAGACAGGTCGCTAAAATTGTGAATGGTGTTTATAGTGCCGATGCTGTGGCAGCTCATTACGTGCAAACTATAGTTTCGTCGATTCCTTTCAGGTAATTTTGATACTAAAGAAAATGTCGCAAATATCGAAAATGTCGATAAAATCACAGAAATAATCGCAGTTGACCGGCATGTTATCAGTCGTAGCATCGACCAGCAACTAAAGATCTACTATAAAACACTTTTAAGCCATTTCCGCAAAAAATTTACACAAAACTTATAGATTTCTTTTCGCCATATTTAGTGAATATTGCACTAAAGCATTTTCATCTAGCCATCAATTGGAATACACGTACTCATATACAGATTATTCAAAGGGCTTCGACAAGGTATCACACATTATGTTGTTGCGTAAATTAGCTTTGCTCGGATTTCACTCCATTCTCCTTAAATGGTTACACTCCTATTTGAGGAACCGGTGCTGTGTGGTCTCGATTGAGCGCATATCCTCTAATTAGTTCATAGCCTCTTTTCAGGCGTAACCCAACGTAGTATCTTAGGGCCACTACGAGGGGGGTTCAATAAGTACCCGTGTTAGAAATGAAGACACATTTTTTTTAATTTTTTTCAACATAGTTCCCTTTTAGAAAGATACACTTCTCCCAACGCTCCGGTCATTTTTTAACCCTTCCAAATAGGATTTGTCAATTCGACTTCCTCGTTTGAACTAAATCTATTTCCCGCGAGCCATTTCTTCATGTTAGAAAACAAGAAAAAGTCACAGGGAGCCAGATCAGGTGACTATCTACGCCTTCTTTGGAACAGGTTTCTGGTGTGTAATAGTTTCATCAACGCTGACAACTCGACGCAAAAATTCCTTCGGATCTCGCTTAAATTGCTCTACACACTACTTGGAAGTTAACAGGCGCATCCGCTTGTTGTTGCTTGTGAGCAATCGCGGCACCCATCGGGCCGACAATTAATTCATCGCCAACTTATTATGTAAAATATTAATTGCCGTTCGAGTCAACACACCTATGGCCTCTGCTACTTCGCGCACTTTCGTTCGTCAATCAAGATTTTTGAATGATTTCCTCGGTAATCACGTCTGCCGGGCGTCCTAGTCGCTCCTCATCAAAAACGGATATTCGCCCACGTTTAAATTCGTTGAACCAATACTTAACTGCGGTCATAGATGGCGAAGCGTCCCCATTAGATAGCATCCAACTTTTCTTTTATCACCTCGCATTTTTCCCCGTCCAAAAACAAAAACCCATACTGCTCTTTTTCCAACTTAGCTAAAATCACGAAACACGTCTTACTCGAATAGCTACCAAATCCAAACTAACCTATTTATCAGTCTGAAATTTGTTTTGCCGTCGTTTGATAGATAGCAGCATACGATGCTAACACCAACTTCCCTAAAGAACGCTCTCTGTCATCAACTCTGTCGGGTACTTATTGAACCGCCCTCGTATTTTAAGATCTATGTGATATAAATGTAAAAATATATCTTGGTACCCCATTCGAAATTTTTAATGCAAAATGATAATTTAGTTTAAGACATCATTTGTTCCATTCATCATCATCATTAGCATTACAGTCTTGTGCAGACCATTGCTTCCACAACTACGGTTCTCCACTCCGATCGATTCTCTACTACTCCTTTCCAGTTTGTGATACCCATTTTCTGCAGGTCGGCTGTGACCTCATCTACCCAGCGTTTGTTTGGTCTCCCTCGACATCTCCGTCCAATTGGTTGTCTATGGAACGCTATATTGGCAGCTCTCCATTTGGGCATTCGGTACATGTGCCCCAGCCATCTGATTCGTTGACTTTTCATAAAGCGTATTGCGTTTCCATTACGTATCAATGTGTCTAGCTCATGATTGTATCTTATCCGATACGTTCCGTCATCTCGCCGGGAAGGACCATATATTGTTCGCAGTATCTTTCTTTCAAACCTTAGTATTTGGTCCATGTCTTTTGTTTTAAGTACCCATACCTCACTGCTGTATGTTAGTATGGGTCTTATAAGCGCTTTATACATTGCTATCTTTTGATCTCTTGATAGCAATCGGGACTTGAATAATTTTATGTGAGCAAAGAATGCTTTATTTGCCGCACTTACTCGGTCATTTATTGCCACGGAAGTGTCAGAATTACTGCTGATGAAAAAAACCTAAGTATTTAAATTTGTCGACCTTCTGTATGCATTCACCATCTATTTCAATGTGTGCATCTTCACTCGGTTTCTTTGCGAAGTGCATATATTTCGTTTTATCTATGTTTACCCGTAGACCCACTTCTAAAGCTGTGTTTTTCAATCGCATATAAATTTTCTTAAGCTCATGTTCATTCTGTGCAATCACGACAATGTCATCGGCATAAGCTAACACTTGCGAGCTGCAATTAAAAATCGAATGGCCACATTTCAGTTTGCATACTACCTCATGTAGTAATAAATTAAAAATTGTCGCTGATAGTGAATCGCCTTGTTTTACACCTGATGAAATGCTGAATTCGTTGGTAACATCTCCATTTATCATAACCTTGGCATTAGTGTTTGGTAGTGTCATCTGAATTAGTTTTATAATTTTTACCGGTATACCTTGTTTAAGCATTATGTCGTTCAGACAGTTTCTATTGATGCTGTCGAAAGCTTGCTTAAAATCAATGAACAGACAGTGCAGATTTAGTTCGAACTCTCTGTGTTTCTCAAGAATTTGCATTAGTGTGAAACATTGGTCTGTTGTGGATCTACCCTGGCGAAAACCGCACTGGTAGTCATCCAAAATTTCCTCAGCATATACGCTCAACCTTTTGTTGAGTATATTTGTAAAGACTTTATAACCAGTGTTGAGGAGAGATATGCCTCGATAATTATTACAATTTGTTTTGTCGCCTTTTTTATGTAATGGTACTATAAGGCTATTGTTCCATTCTTCCGGTAGATGTTCGGTTTCCCAAATTTTGCGTATCAGTTCTGTTATCATGTTATTGAGTACTTCACCGCCGTATTTTAGAAGTTCTGCATTTATTTGGTCACTTCCGCTGCTTTTATTATTTTTTAACTTTTTCAGACTTTCTACCACTTCGTTACGACCCGGTGCTTCTATGAAGTTTTCTGCTGTAAAGTATGTCTCATCTATACAGTGTGGACCGTAGTCTGTTGCATGTTCTATATTCAGAAGATCACTAAAGTATTCTTGCCATCTATTCAAAATTTTTTCTCTTTCTGTTATTATTTCACCTTCCTTGTTTTTGCACAAATTTGTTCGTGGCTGATATGTCTTTGTTTGGCTTCTAATTGCGCTGTACATATTTCTTACATTTCCTTGACTGAAATCATTCTCGATACGCTGAACTTTGCTGTTGATGTCCTGTTTTTTCCTTTGTTTTATAATTTTCTTTGCGGCTTGCCTTTTTTCGTTATATTCAAGTAGGTTTTGTCTTGTTCGTTTGTTTAAATATTTTCTTCGCGCTTCGTTTTTTGTTTCAATAGCTGCTTTACACTCTGCATCGAACCACTCATTTGTGGTGCATCTTTTTGTGCCTATTTTCTCTTTAGCTGCTCCAATAACCGCATTTTTTACTTTAGCCCAGATTGTTTCTGCTGAGTCTTCCTTTGTTACGATTAGATTACTCTTTATGATTTCTTGGTATGCACGACGCTCTTTCTCATCCGCTGAAATTCGCTCAGTACTCCATTTTACTTTCTTGAACCTGCGATCGTTGCCTATATTTGAAATTTTTTGCCTTATCCTGGCAATCACCATGTAGTGGTCAGAGTCACAGTTTGCGCCTCTAAACGATCTGACGTCAATGACCGAGGTTGCGTGTCTTTTATCCATCAATACATGATCTATCTGGTTCGATCCTCTCCTTCCGGGCATTTCCCAGGTTTGCTTATGAATTTTCTTGTGTGGAAAAGAAACGCTGCTTATCCACAGCCCGCTGCTTAGACAAAAATTTATTAGTCGTGCACCATTATCGTTCGATTCGTCGTGTAGAGAGTGCTTTCCCCCAACGTCTTTGGCTAATATTGGTGTTTCCCACCTTTGCATTTAAATCTCCGAGGAGCATTTTTATGTCATATTTACATGATTTTGACATCACATATTCCAGTTCTGCATAGAAGGAGTCTTTTGCAAAATCGTCTGCGACATCGGTAGGCGCATACGCGGCTACAACTGTTATGTTCTGAAATCTTCCTTTGAGTCTCATGAGGCAGAGTCTTTCACTAATTGGCTCGAAAGCCATTATACTTTCTCTAAGTTTTTTGTCAATGTAAAAGCCCACACCTAGCTGTCCTCGTTTGTTTGGACCACTGAAGAAAATTGAATAGGCTTTCTTTCTTATCTCACCATGATCCGCAAAGCGTATCTCTTGTAGAGCTGCTAAGTCAATATTATATTTCATACACTCATCCGCTATTTCGGACATCTTGCCGGCTTGTAGCATTGTTCGTATATTCCAAGTAGCAAAACGTAAATCATAGTCCTTAATTCGTTGCTTGGGTCGGTATCTTTTGATTGTATCAGTTATCCGAGGCTGTTGTTGTGGATTCGCGACAATAAATACTGGTATAAGGTTGTCAGCCTTAGGACCAGTCCCCTCTAGGAGAGAGGAACTAGGAGAAGTGGGTGATCTACTTCTTTTGTTCCCTTTCCTTCCACTGGGGTTTCCCACTTTGTGAGGTACCCAGTCTCTGGTTAGGGTTAACAGTTTCACCGCTCGAAGGATTCAATTTGGGAGATTGACAGTAAGAGGTGATATACATCATATCTCAAGATCAGTATTCCAGTTGCACATTACTGCCCTTTGCGAAACCCATTTGTTCCATTATAAAGAATATATTTAAAAATAACCTTTTCTATTTTTTTTTTTTTTGTGCACAATAGTATAATTTTCGAAAACGAATTTTAATTGAAATAAATAATAGAATAATTTAATGTCATAAGTACCAACCTTTCGCAATGAGTTTTCTACACACTTCTCTCATTTATGTGCTTGTATGTATGTATAAGAGTATATACTGCTACTTTTTTCTATTCCGGCTCGGCACTAAACCTTTTTCCTAATGTCATTTTCGCAGTTTATGAGGCATCACAATAAAATTGCTGTCACTGCATGGGTCGCGAAACGAAGAAGAATGAAAAACAAAATAACCGCGTACGAGTAAAAGTAAATTTAGAGAAATTGTGAAGCGTACAGTTAATACTCATTGAAGGGAAAATGCAGTGCAGCGGGGTTACTCGCTGCGTGCGAACCTGCGTGCGTATTTGTGCATTGGGATTCAGTCGGTAGGTCGATGACTGTCACGACACCAAAAATAGCAGCAGCGAAAAGTAGAGCAGAATTTGGACATTTTGTGCCAACATTCACTTCATTATTAAAAAAGAATAGTAGCAATAAAATGACCACTTTTTGTGTGTTTTACAGTATGTTTTCGGCGGTTTCTTTACCTTCTCTTTTTTGCATATACATACCTACATATATCTAAATTTACAAATACATATGCATAGGTTGTAGATACATTTGTGTGAGTGCAGGGCCATTTCTATCTTTTCATTGTCTTTTCCGCTGCGCTGATGTTGCACTTGAACGCGCAAGCAAATGGCATTTGTTTTGCTTCTCCGCGCTTTTCGCTAGTCAACCCAACCCTCCAACACACAATGCATATCCGGTGGGTATGACACTAGAGTGCGTGAATTTTTTTACGTAAATTGTGGGTAAATAACACAAAGTACGACGGAAAACGAGAGCAGAGTTTTTATGTCGTTTGCGTTTTGGAAAAAATGAAAACGCCGGGATAATTATATCTGTAGAGGAAGGGAAGCGAAATAAGTTATGAGCAATATTTTAGCTCACATATAAATTTATAAAATTGTGCGTGCACTTACATATATAACACAGATAGTATATGTACGAAAATACTTTTACTGTCATGTACGCTCTGGTGGTTGCCGCAAGATACCAAACTCAATCGGGCATAGTAGCATAGTTTGTGTGTTGCTGTGCGCAGTAAGCTGTGGTTTAGCGCAAACTTCCTGTTTGCTGTGAAAAGCGAAGGGAAAATTCATCCAACATCAGCAAAAACAGATACATAAATGAGTGTCAATTAATGATGCTGCTATTTGTTATTATTATTATTAATTTTTCTTTCAGATAACGAAAGAGAAACACACTTTTTTTGGTGAAAGTTTTTTAGATAGTTCCGATGCGAGTACCAAGAAACTAAGTTTTGAATCAAACTATTCAGTATTTGTGCGAAAAACAGTATAAAGACAGGATATAAAGTCAGATAATAAATGATCTTAAGAGCGGCACTTCATAAAAATTTCGCAGGCGTTCATTCTGTAGTAATTTACGAAGACTTATAAGTAACATAGATACAAGCAACAAGAATGAGTCGTAAAATTGGCGGCAGGCGCACTACGCATTATTATTGCAGGAGACTTGGGCTTGGGAATAGTGAAGCATATGAAACCTTACTTAGGGGGCTTCCCTTCTATAAATTTTCGCATAGCTGAAGCAGAGTGGACTAGTTATTGGTGGAACGATCGGAACGCATGTTTTTTTTTTTACTTTATTTTGTTATATTTAGTTCTTGTTATTGCATTAATGTTCATGCTTTGTTATTTCTTATAGTTGTTGTAGCAGTGCATCAAGCCCTGCAGTATAGCGAGCCAACCGATCGTCATAATCTAACTCATCTAACGGTGGGTCCAGAAAACATCTTGTTTCGATGGGTTGGATCCAGAGGAAAAGAGGTGTAAGGTAAGTGGGTTTAAGAGGGCATGTGAATAGGTGGTTAGTATAGTTAGCAGGAGTTTAACCTCCTGCAATATCCCGAACGTAAAAGTGCCAAAGTAACGCGCGACTCACGAGGCAGCTGAAGTTCTTTGTTTGCGGTGGGTGGTTGAACTCCGATGACGGCATTCGGGGCCGCGAATATAAGAAGGTGATTGGAGACTCCTGATGAATGTCGTGTAATGTCTGTCTGTAGATGTACTCGCGTTCGAT
This sequence comes from Anastrepha ludens, assembly GCF_028408465.1. NCBI lineage: Eukaryota > Metazoa > Arthropoda > Insecta > Diptera > Tephritidae > Anastrepha > Anastrepha ludens. The sequence continues at coordinate 79,541,861 of NC_071502.1, forward strand.
CCTGGATTATTAGTTATTATTTTTTGGTTTACACAGACAAAATTTAAATAAGCGAATTTATACATACATACATACATATATACCATGCATATACATATTCTGATACAAAATATATATATGTAATATAATTTACTCATATATTAGCAGAGCCCAGATGCGTGGCTACCATTCGGAGGTGCGTAGATACGAATTCAGTGCATGAAATACCAAAATGATAGAAAAAGTTCTTTCTAATAGCGGTCGCCCCTCGGTAGTCAGTGATAAACCTCCGAATGTATTGTATTTCTGCCATGAAAAGTTCCAGATAGAAAATGTCTGTAATTCGGAGTCGGCTTGAAACTGTAGGTCCCTCCATTTGTAGAACAACATCAAAATGCACGCCACAAATAGGAGCAGGAGCTCGGCCGAACACTCAAAAAGTGTGGTAATTTTAAGCTTATAATTTCTTACGAAGTAGATGAAATGGAGACTACATTACCGTTGCAGCAAGTATTGGGCAATTCAAGGGTCATGCACATCTTTAACAACAAGTATTTGTGTTATGTAAATTATTTTCAGACATTTTGTACAACTGCTTTAGCAAATTTAGTCATGGATAGTCAATTGAACAACACGTAAAAGTTATCCAAACGTTTCATGAAAATGATCGTTCTGCAAGAGGTGTATTTCGCGCATTGCAAGCATAGTCCTAACAGTCTAAAAGACGCTAAAATACAACAAAAATGATATTGAGAATTATAGACCGATTTCCATACTAACCACAGTTTCTACCCTGTTTGAGTGCAAATATACTCTGCAGTTAAACATATGCTCCATCGCAATCAATCAATCTGCTTCAGGCAGATCTACGTCAATTAATTGAGTTTTCTTTACGGAGGCCTGTTTGGATACCTTTTGTAGGGGTTTTCAAATGGATGCAATATACACAGATTTTCAAATACTTTGGATAGAGTATCTCACCCAATATTGATAGCTAAACTTGACGTTGATGTGTGCGTAATCGTTAGTTCCTCAAATGTCACTATACTTCTTATGCGAAAGTTTTGATATTGTTTCTGCATCTTATGGCCGTAGACAGCCCTCCAACCACTTCAAGGGTAATTGAGTCCTGCAAATCTAGGTTGTACTATGTCGGTAGACACACTATCCTGTTGCTAACATGGGTCCCGGGAGACTTGGGTATCACGGTTAAGAGACCTCTGACTCTTCAGCTAGGATGGGCTCTGAGGCCAACTTCTTTGTCCCGGAGCCCGTTCTGCCACTTCGTTCGAATCAGGATTGAGGTCTTTGGCACTGATGTGTTAAGAAGCGGCCGCCTTGGATCCTTGGCACCACAAAATCTATTCAGATTTCTTCGGAGGTCGAGTAAATATAAAGAAAATTAAAAAGGGAACCCGAGTGCAGTACAATGAACTTAATGTTGTCTGAGTGCTGTACTTACTAGTTGTTCCGACAAATCCAAAAAAAACACATCTTACTGCATCACAAACTCGCCGCTAAAAACAATTAGTGGATTAAAAGACCTGGGTGCCTATTTTGTCTCCAGACTCAACCTCACTAAATCGCCTGGAATGTTGGCCTTTAATCGTCGAAATTGTTCTTCATTTTCTGATCCCTATACACTCAAAGTGTTGTATTCGACCTTAATTCGGTCCCTGTTAGAGTGCGCGAAATTTCGTTTGGAGATCATTTCATGCAGTCTACTTTTTAATTAAAAAAATGTAAACCTTATTTAATCTTTATTTTGACTTTTCCGCGCTCCATTTCTTGTTTCTAGTATACTGAGTACTATGTACCATACATACGACACCATTTACAAAAGTTATAAATCTGCCGATAAGGTGATTAATTTTCCGCCACGTTGTAGTACATCGAAGCTTAACGATAATTATTTCGAATGATGAACTGTAATGAATGAATGATGAACTGATGAACAGTCGTTCTAACCTCTTAGTTAGTATGAATAACTGGTACAGCTTCACAAATCAGAGAGGCACAAGTTTAAAGAGCCACAGAAGAAAAGGCTCGATGAAAACAAACGATATTAATTTTTCGCCTATTCCTTGCATAAATATTTAAATATTGGGTAGTCGAAAAAGTCTTTTCGTATTTCTAATCAAACTTCAACTCATTTTTTTTTTATATTTATAATGAACTTTATTAAACCAAACATGTACTATTTTGGTCGACCACCTTTTGCCACTTTTCTTCTAGAGACATTATTCCATCAGTGTAAAACTTTTGTGGTTTCTCGGCGAAAAACTGCGACAAGTAATTTTCACAGGCTTCTCTTGAAGCCAACTTTACTCCATTAAGGGAGTTTTGCATTGACCGAAACAAATGGTAGTCCGATGGTGCAAGGTCAGGGCTATATGGTGGATGCATCAAAACTTCCTAGCCAAGCTCTCCCAGTTTTTGCCGAGTCATCAAAGATGTGTGTTCGGGCCGTTTTTTTCGATTGCTTGCTTCAATCTCATCAGTTGTTGACAGTAAAGTGCACAATCAATCGTTCAAGCAGGCTGGACAGATGCTAATTCAGTCCATTAAATTTTTCACAGACAATTCATGTGGTACCCAAACATAGAGCTTCTTTTTGTAACCAGCCTTTTTTAAATGGTTCAATTTGATGATGAATGTTTAGTGCCTTGGCGATGCCATGGCAGCTTATGTGACGGTCCTGGTCAATCTTTTTCATAATTTTCGACTTTTTCAACGATAGGTCGACCGGAGCGAGGTGTATCTTTTACATCGAAATTTCCAGAACGGAAGCGAGCGAACCATTGTTGTGCTACACGAACTGATACAGCATCATATCCGTAAACTTCACAAATTTCATTGGTGGCTTGCGTGGCATTCTTCCCTTTTTTATACTAAAATTTCAAAATATAGCGAATTTCTCATGATTGGTAGCACTGGAGATAGATGACTCCAACGTCATCTATTGACAAAATACGAAAAGACTTTTTCGACTACCCAATATTAAATATCTTAATTTTGCTTAGAATGTTGTTCTCTCTTTTTAAGAGCACAGTAAATGCATAAATATGTAGGTATTGAGTTGTTGGGGCCTTCCCAGGAGGTGTAACCTTTAAATGCCTGGTGGTACCTCTACGATCGTTTTATGCGATGACTTCTTAAACAACAAATTAAAAAAAACCTTAAAAAACAAATATTTTCAATATGAAGTTGCATAAGCGCCAACGAAACAAAATATTCAGTAAAGTACCCGAAACTGCCCATATTAAGAAAAAGATGAGATTTTAACTTAACTTAACTTAACTTAACTCAACATAACTTAACTTAACTTAACTTAACTTAACTTAACTTAACTTAACTTAACTCAACATAACTTAACTTAACTCAACATAACTTAACTTCACTTAATTCAACTTAACTTACTAACTTCGCTCAAACTTTTCTTTGGCAAGTTATCTTAGTTAGTTAAAACTGCGGTATTAATTATTTCCATTTTGTAATTATTGAAAATAAATGTATGCAGAAATTATTTTTGAAAATAACGGAATTACTTTTTCCATTTTTTTAAATTCATTTCTTTGATGTCGCATTGTAGAAGTGAACTATCAAACAGATGTGATAGAATTCACAAAAACAAAGTAATACCTGTTGAGTAATCGTAATTTCTTAAGTTAAGTTAGGTTTGCCCTAACTGAGTTTTTAGAAAAAGTGGGAAATAAATAACATTTGCAAACTATTATATTTATGCACATATGTATTTACAATTACATTCAAAACCTCCCGGAAGCTGTAGAATGTGCGCCTATTTGTGGGCGACTTTTCGCATACAAAACCAACTACATCAACAAAGCGGGGATAGCCAGCTGTTGAAGCTGTAAAAAGGGAATTTTTATGCACAGCCTGTACATAAGTACTTACATAAATACCACTACATAGATATACATATATATGCATAAGTATGTCCCACCAGAGCCAACTTGAAGATAAAATTGAATTTGCGGTGTATAAAAATAAACCATGACAGAAAAAAATAAAAAAATACTTCAAAGTGTCAACACAATACCCCCTCCAGTTCTGCGCACTCGCACAAGCTCACACATACATGCATACATTGAACTCATCAGTGCTTTTACAAAATAATTTGCCTATTTATGTGGCATCAAATGTGGTGTTAAAATGCATTGCACAGTGGTCAAAATGCCCAATCTACAGACTTTTAATTCAAAACTTCAGTATTCGAATTCTTCCATTTATTAACTATTTATAAGTACTCGTACATAGCTCCCTGAGTATTTTGATAATTTACAATTTTGTATTATATTACGTATATATAATTGGCGCTGACACCCTTTTGTTTGGCAGAAAAATGAATCGGAAATTTAATAATTTTAGCAAATTTTCATTACAAGTGAAAAGAGGTCATTCATCATTCGAAATAATTATCGTTAAGCCTCGACGTACTATAAGTTGGCGCAAAACTAATCACCTAATCGGATATTTATAACTTTTGCAAATGGCGTCGTACATCTATTTGAACTAGACAGCGACAATTAGCAAACAGGCAAGCAATGGAGCGTGAAAGTCAAAATAAAAATGTCCATCACTCAAAATTATTATTTTTATTTAGTAAAAAGTGAATATTGTTTTTGAATAACCAATAAAAGTATTGAAAAAAATGAGTAAATGAGTAAAAGAAATGGATGATTAAATTTGCCCCTGTATACAACAACAAATTGGTTATTTTCACTATTACAGACATTTTTCTAACAAGAAGGAACTTAGAAACTATAATGCTGCGGTTGATAATGTTAGGTATTTTCGAATCGGGGGTCTATCTTCTATCCCCCACACACCCGTTTCTTCCCATGAATCGACAGGAAGGATGCGAAATATCCCTCAAGGGACAAAACAACTAATTGAGTAGAGCGTGCGGCTGCGATACCATTGCGATTTTAAAAATAATTCAGGTGTAAAGTATACAAATAAGATGCAATTTTTAATTTTTGTTCTTTAAGGTTATGTATTGCAGTACAATATCGAATACACCACTATTTTTACAAATAAATTTATAAAAATTATGTGGAGTTATAACATAAATAATTGAAGTAAGAAAATTTAATTAGGAATGTTTCTTATTTTTATATTGCTTTAATAAAATAATTTATTGCATTCAAAGCGCCGACAATTTTTCTCTTTTTACTACATTTATTTGCATTGCCGAAATGAGTCTATCAAAAAAGTGAAGTTTAGTAAGTGGCATCATCTTGTTTATTACATCATTACCAATAATAGCCTACTCTCAATACTATGGCTTTGAAAGTTTTTTTCTGCTTACTGCATCGTACTCGTTTGAAATTAGTTTTTCTGCTAAATACAAATAAATTATGGAAAAAAGTTTAGAAGATCATAAAAGCAGGTTTACAAGGGGTTTAATATTATTCGGAAATCAGGAAATTTTCGTCCTGTATTTCCAAAAAGTGAGATTAACAAATTTTCTTCAGTCTACGTTCTAAAACTCTAAAAAAAGTCTAAACTTTTGCAAAGCAGGAAGTTTTCTTACTTAATTCTGATATCAAATTAGATTAAGAAATGTTGACTCTTGTATCCGAGCTTCCAACTCCTCATATGTATGTATAGACCAATTTAGTTATTTTTAGAATATATAGTAACTACATAAGAAGTAATAGTCGACATACACAAACATACATGGGCCGATTTGATTCATATATATTGGGTGTTTGGTCGAGCTCCTCCTGCTATTTGTGGCATGCGTCTTGTTGTTGTTTCACAATTGGAGGACCTATAGATGATTTTTAGGGAGCTTTTTTACATGGCAGAAATACACTTCGGAGGTTTGCCATTGATGTTTCATGCACGGAGATTCGACCCTGTGCACTTTCGAATGGTAGTCATGTACCAACCCATTCAGCTACTAGTAGATATATTGTTGCGCATGAAAAAATTTTGTTGCTGAGATGGCGATATTTAAAAACGATCTGATTTATCAAAACATAGTGCTTTTATCTTTTTCAATTTTGGCCGCCTACAAATGTTGCATTTCTTGGTTTTTTTAATTCAACATGGAGCACAATTTTGAAGTAAAAAGGTATTCAAATTGTAGGTTGAAGAACTGCTCTATGTTGTATGGCCGATCATTACCAAAGTAAGACAAAATCTCTGAAAAATAAGTTCTTAAGAAAATTTCCACAATCTTCTATAAAATTACACTTTCTGTTATTTGTATTGCTCGGTATTGGCTATTTATTTCCACTGTGCATGGGTGTTACTGAAGTGAAAAATACTACATTATGACAAGTAGGGCAACATTAGGCATTTCATAGCTGCAAAGGTTTGGGATTCCTTATGGGAGCATGCGGAGCCGTTATAATAACATATGAAGCACACATGGCTTGAATATTCTTGCCACCATTAACAACACCTTAATCACCCACTCTCTTCAAACATACGCCACTACATAAATTCCAATTTGCCGCTCCGCAAATCCACATACTCTGCACTTAACAAGCATTCTGTGCCTACACTACACTTCATTTCACTTTACCAAGCAACGCATACCCACCCACCGACCATTTTGAGTTACATGTCTACCCCATGTCCCATATACAGCTTCACACGCACGGAACTAACAACCATTTCGCAAGCTCCGTGATTTTGGCAACCACTATTTATGCATACGTATGTGTGTATGTCAGTCACTGTCCTGAGCAAAACAAGTGGTGGAGGTGAAAATGCGTAATTCCGCTGGCTGGGTCCCTTTCCAACATTGAAATGAACTTAAAACACTCTTGTGAAGTGAGGAAAAACATCTTTATGACGAGACGTGTGTTTGGGGTCGCGACTGCGCTGGGAAATAGTGCCGAAATCATACGGCACTGTGTTCTCAGATCCAGCACAACAGCAACAGAGATAAAAGGAGCTTGGTAAAAGCGTGCTCTGCATGCCGTAATCTAAATCAGAACATTGGCGCGTACACACACATACAAACAATCAAACATCCGTCAAATATGTGTATGTGTGTACATAATTTATTTTTTTTTTCATATGCAAATTTGCGTCTAAGAGTGGTGTAGCAACCAATGTGGCAGAGGGGGCTTGTGCGTGTCAAATCAGCCGTTCGTCCATAAACTTATGTTCGAACACTATGTATGCATGTATTTCGTACATGTCAAAGCAGAATTTCAAAAGCAGCTAATTTCTAATAGCGGCAGTGCATTTCTGCTATGAAAAAAATTGCGCAAGAAAATAAAATAAGTAAAGCACAAACTGTTGAAGAAGTTCGGCCAAAACCCTGCAGAGACTCCTGCGTACCATTACTAATAAAAGGAGACTTTTAGTGGTGTTCGTTCGCTCGGCGAAATTATGGGCACATCCCCACACATCAACACACATAAATGGATATGTGCATGCACTTGTATATTCATGTGTACTGTTACGAGCCATTTTCCTGACTTCATTGTGATATTGAACAGAAATTGGTTTCACACCCAAACGATTTCGCAGTTATATAAAGCAAATACAAATTGAGTTGCAAGTGCGGCAAGATTATGTAGTGTTGTATGATATAAAATTATAAAATTAAAATAAGCAATAGTTCACTTAGTAACAAAGGTTCGAACTCCCTTAACTGGATATACAAAAATCAATATTTGGTCACTTAAAATATTCATCAAATGCAAATAAAATCTATATGAGTTTCATACCTACCCTTATAATGGCAAATACCATGGAAGAGTGTCTGCAGCGCCTTCAAACACATGAGGCAAGAATCATTAAAACTGTTATAATGTTGGCTCTATTTTTTAAGAAAAACTAGAAATGATTACCAAAATCATTATAAATTATTATCATATTATTTTTTGAATTCCTTAGATATAATTTACTCAGGAACATTAACCAATTTTTAATGTTCATTCCGTTGTTGGGCAATGCATTTTTTGTGTTATATTTATATTAAATTTTCCTTGACCAAAATACATAAATTAAAGAAAAAATTTCTACGAGTTTAAGCTATGAAAGTTGAGACTATTTCAAGTGATAGAACTTTAAATATCCCTTTTGCTCAATGCTAACGATTTTTTTTAATTTCTCAGTAGTGGAAATTAAAAAAATCTAATGGAATGGTGGTAAATTTGCAATTTGCTCCGATTCACTTTCATCTCTCGATGCCATATCCAATATCGAAAACAAGGATTACTATCCCAGTTCTATTCGTAGTATTTTACAAACAAAATACCCAAATATTTTACTGATATGGTCCCCGGGCCATGCTCTTATAAAGGGCAACGAATTTGCTGATAGCACAGCTAAATACGCCACCATAGTTCCTGTATTAACAACTACTAATCTAAATGTTAATGATATAGCTGAATTTCTCAAGAAAAAATTCATAAAACAATATAAATCTGAGACTTGGCAAAAATGCTCAACTTGGTACAAAGCGCAAAATGTTAAAAAGCTTGACTTAAGCTACCTCCTAAAATACGCTAACCATTCACTTTCTAGAATGGACCTTGTTAAACTCACGCGAGTACGTCTGGGCCATTCAAAATTAACCCATAATCACCTAATCGACAGCAATACCCCCAGAACATGTCAGTTTTGTAACTCCACCCCGATCTCCATTAATCACGTTATGTCCGAATGTTATCCCTTCAACTCACTAAGAAACCATATATTCCATAACACCGATCCCATTCAATGCATTTCCAACCCCACAATCGATAATATTAAACAAATTATAGCTTTCTTAAAAATATCAAAATTATATTGCGAAATTTAAACAAGCATGTGGAATAAACATATTATATCTCCTAATTTGTAATGAAATTCTAAACGACGCATAAGCACTTAGTATTAAGCATTAATTAAGCACTAATTTTACATCATAAGAAGAAGCTGAAGGCCTTAGCAGCCATAGCTTTCCTAACTAGGCTTATAATTTTAATTATAAGCTTCAGTTTGTAATAATAATAATAGTAATAATAATAATGGAATGAAACTTGATGAAAACTTTCTTTAAAATAAGCGCTTCTTCTGAAAACAATAAAGTCACTGTGATTATAATAATATTTTTTTTTTTTCACTTTCTTTCTGAAAACAATAAAGAAATTCCAATTTTCACTTATTAATCAAAAGTGCATAAATACTTAGTAGGTGTAAAATCTGAAGAAATCCAAATCTTTCCAATTTGAAAAAAAAAAAACAGTTAAATCTCATCTAGCTTCTAACTAAAGTTGCTCTAGAGTGTTACGCGCTCTAGTGGTGGGCATAGAGGAATAAGAAATGAGAAGTATATCTAGCTGTGGCTGCGGCTTTCTCTGTCTATTTTCCGAACTTCGGTCGCCTAATATTTTACAATCAATTTTATTTTATTTTACAATGATTCGTTGGACGTTTCATGTGTTACTTCTTTGGAGGCATTTATGTATAGTATTTAAGGGGCAATTTTGTATTACCTGTAAATACTACTTGCTTGCAGTATTGATATTCTTAAATATTCCGTTTGATTTTTTGTGAAAAAATACGTGAAATGTAATTTGTTTGTGAATTGTAACGTAGCCTTATGAAGGCGTTTTCCAGGACATTTCAAGTGTTTAATACCGAAACATTTTCTGGCACTACTACATGCTTCCGGGAATTATTTTCCCACATAAATGTAAAAAAAAGTTATTTTTCAAGTACAGGGTGTATTTCAGCATAGAATCCTTAAATAAGTGCTTGAAAAACAGGATGCATAAGCAATCAATCTTTATAAATCTCTTACTATTTGTATAGATTTTTTTTACCTAAACATTAGATTAGAGTGCTTTGAGCCTGTAGTTGGATATTTTATCTATGATACGAGGTTAAGGATGCTTCCAACTATGAACGGTCGTTAAAGGCAAACGTTCTCATCGACTGCGTTCACGATTGCTTCTCTTTGCATGAATTAAATTTTTTACGTTAGCATTACTATTCCATGGATTTAGAATATAACATTATTTTTAATAGTTTTAAACTCTATAATTAAGTTTCTAAAAATAATTTTTTTTTATAATATGTCCTGTAAACTCATTAAAGCCCTTTTGTTAGTGATATCTTCTCAGAGCCAAACACATGCGTAACGTACAAAATCGGTGATTCATATCTAATTGGAATAAAAAATAGTTGCGCTTAAGAATAGTTGAGTTTTATGGCTTAATTATTTTCCACAGTGTGGAATACCCGCAGAAGTAATTTTTAATTTCATATTCAATACAAACAAAAAAATACAAGTAGTAGACAAAAAGGGTAAAGAATGTTTATATTTCTGCGTATTACGCCTTTTGAAAAATCTAAGAGGCACACACTCCCAATAAGGCAGTGCCAAATCTCTCTCCTGTATAACTCCACCATGAGTGATAGACATACTTGTTAGATAGGATTAATCCAGACATTTTGTCTATTGAGAATTTATTGAAATTAAAGAATAATTACACAATTTTATAATCCTTCACCTTTGACGTTTATTTTATTATATTAAAATTTCCTTATCTTTTGAAAATTTCACTTTCATACATATGTATGTATATACATATCGTTAAGCATTCGCATGAAAAAAGTTTGACCAGCTTTTGGATCCGATAATAACCGATAAATAAAAGAAACCAAGTAAACTTTAATACATACGAGTAATTGCTTTAGCTCTCATTCTTTCTCTCTTTCTTTGGATCCAAGTTATAGGAAACTAGAGAGCAACTGCTTGATAGATGAACTTGCCAAGAAAGGTACGACTGAGCACATTTATCGTGGGAAAATATGCCAAACAGCTCCTTAAAATTTAACAGTGAATGCACATTTAGACAAGCTGGTGAAAGTGAGGCCAAATCTGGCCGGATATTCAAGCAAACGGAATAAATATGATCAGAAACGATCACAACGTACGCATCTTTCCAAATATTTTTAGAAGCTAATTGTAGATGCAATAAATATTTCTTGCCTCCCCCAACGTAGTGATGATGGAATAAAAGAACAGCTTACCTTAAAATCACAAATTTAATTTATTTAAATATAGTATTACAATAGTGGTAATAATAGCAGCGAACGCGTGTGAAGCCTCTAAGTTGAGAAAGCTTTTAGAATGTTTGCTATAACACTGCCTCAGCCATCAATAGGTAAATGATGACAAGAATGATAGAATACGAGATTTGGTCATCCGAAGAAAAACTGTGAGAGGTCACAGAGATTTTGCCCACAGAATTGTGCCCGCTCATTTCACACGTTTTCTTACGCTCTTCCAAACAGTCCGTGTTCAAACGGCGACAAAGTAATATGGGCAATAGCTGCAACTATTTTGTCCTACATGACCAACGTAGTCTCAGTTTTTATCAACTTTTGTTGTAAACAAAGCGCTGTCCTCACACCTATTACATCATCAAATCGGATGATTTAGCATTCTGTACTTCGTGGAATATTGAGACTCGCTAGCGGTAGATCTAGTGGAGTTTAATTTTACATAAACCAAGGCACATTAAGCAGGTAAGTGCAATAGAGCAAAAAGAGCAAGAGCAATGTATAAGTATTTTGTTTTTACTTTTGGTCCCTGTAAAAATCTATAAACAAAGATTAACTGTTTCGAGTAACTTAAGCAAGATTTGGCAATGTAGAAACCAAGTAGAAAACAAAATTAAATTGCAGCTCTATTCTTACAACCTGTTTTATGTGCATTGAGAGAGGCTTTCACTCTCTTTTTACTATAAGACAGTCGTAAACAAGTTAAGTTAAAAAAAAACACATACGAGATAAAACTCGTATTAATATTTTTTATAGTATGTTATTGTATTGTATGTGAGTCCGATTCTCTGAAGCGAAGCATAGAACGTGCTTCCCCTTGCCTAGTTATATCGACAGGTGCCTTCACATGGGGAATCGGTATCTGGGATCACATTATAGCTAGTCTACATCTAATAGATTCTGATGACTCAAGATATACGACTAAATCGAATTTTTTGTTGATAAATAAATATCATCAGGCTTATCTTTATCTATATCTTGATTATTTTATGGAAGTCGTAATAAACTTCAATTCAAGCGACCACTTTCCTTTATAACTATTCACTAAGGCGTAGCATAAATACTACTACTATGAATAGTAGTTTATAAGCCCAAACTATGTACCACCGTATCCCTGCAGGAACATTGATCAATACCGAAAAGCTCGATTCTTGTTAATTTAAACTCATGAATAGTTTGCAATTTTTCTCTTTTCTGTATGAGAAACTAACAAAGAACCAGAAAGTATTATTGTCTCCTGATATAATTCGGCAGATGAGAACTAATACAGGGCCCGCCATCTATCGTTACGGATTTGAACTAGGTATTATTTGAAAAATGGTAACACTTAGCTGTCATCTGATTTGACGGAAAATTAGTTTTATTCTTTCGCTGAACGAAAATGGTTGTGTATACGCTCAAAGAACGCTGGGAAATATTGCGACATTAGATACTTTGAAAATCATGATAATGTTGCAGAATGTGTACGAAAATTACGTACGGCAATGGGAAGAAGAAAAGCACCGAATGAAGCGTAAGTGCGTTACCGCCTCGGAGCTGCGATTTGACGCTGTTGGATTATTATCTTTGGGGTGCCGTCAAAAACCAGTGTTATGCCAACAAACCAGCAACAATTGATGCACTGAAGACCAACATACGCGATGTCATAGCTGAAATACAGCCGCATACAATCGAAAATGTGTTGAAAAATTGGACCGATCGTATGGGATGGTGCATGGCTAGCCGAGGCAGCCATATGAATGAAGTTGTGTTCCATCATTAACCGGAAAGATTGTACTTCAAAATAAAAAAAAAACAGTTTGGAAAAATATTAAGTAGTTTCTTTTTTATAGCAGAATGAAGTTGTGTTCCATCATTAACCGGAAGGATTGTACTTCAAAATAAAAAAAAACAGTTTGGAAAAATATTAAGTAGTTTCTTTTTTATAGCATTTTTAATTCCGTGAAGTTATATGGCGGACCCTTTACTTTCTGCATATCTTTTCGATAGTTCCGCATGAGTTAAATTCGGTGAATTATAAATAAATAAACTAAGTAATAGTACCATTCAGAAGATCCTGGGTTGAATTCTTGGAATAAACAACTAAAATTTCAGATTTTTATTTAAAGTTGCTATTCGCATTCTATTTATTCAGATGAGATGGAGTAACTAATTATAATGTTTCCGCAAGTATGGTAGTATTTTTCAACCGGAGGAGAACCACCAACTTACTGTGTGGGAAGCAATAGCCACGAAAAACGTCTTCTCGCTCGAGTGATTGTTTTTTGGATATATTCCACTTTGGCACTGTCTTACCGCAAAGGTAAATTTCACTGCTGGCAAAATGAGTAGCGAAGTGGTTCGCAATTGACGAAATCGTACTAGTTCTTAGCCAGAAATTTGTTTTACTAGGTAAAGTTTTCCCTGCAGGCACATTATTGTTATCAAAACGGGCTTTTTACGCCAACACAAGATTAAATTTAGCACAACTTTGCATGCGTGTCCTCGAACTCACAAACCACGAGCGCAAAGAACAAGGGCTGCTTCGCAAAGCCGGATGGGATGGAGAATGCCAAAAGTGGTCCACATTTGAAGTGTTTGTGCCTGGTGGCTGCCGCTGCTGTTTTTTACATTCGCCTGTCAAACTCACTTTCGCTAAATTTTAAAAAGCTAGACAGTCGAGAAAAAACAGCTAAGATATTTTCTAAATGTGTACGGCTACAATAATAAAAAATCCACCCCTCACATCCAGAACAATAGACTACACACAAACTGAGCGTCAGCAGAGGGGAAAAGGCCGTTGAAGAAAGTGGAAAAAGCTGTTTACGTTTTTTCGTTACATGTCAAACACATACACACGTAAATATATGTATGATTAAAGTATATGCTGCACCTTCCTGCCAGACGTCTTTTTAGCATAAATATCAGCAAAAACAACAAAACCAGAAAAAAAGCAAAAAAATACAAACGGTGATAAATGAAATTATTTCAACCCTCCAGAACCAGCATGGGTTCGGAAAAAGAAAATTTGCATGACACGCAGAGAAAAATGCGAATTGAAGAAATATTCCCGATACCTACAAATAAACCGCACACGCATGCCTTCGAACAGCAAAAGCGTAAGGGAAAAACTGTCAAAGCGTTAAATTTTCAACCCTCAAAGTGCCAACCCCAAACCCGGAGGCAACATTGCGGATTTTTTCAACTTCATTCGAGAGGGTTGTTTGCCATATGGCGTTACGTGTGGCATGTAGCATGCAGTAAATAAACGTAACTCATTGCAAATGCATCGCTTTTGCCTGGCATTTGGTTTTGGATTGGAGGGCACTTTGCAATTTATGGCGAACTTTCAGGCATACGACTTTCATGTTCGTTTGTATTTGTCGAGTTTTGCTTGGCGATTCTGCAATGACAGTGAATTTGCTACTATCGAATGGTCACCACTTTGGAAAAGATTTGTGACTGAGTAGGGTTGGCATTCTCCATTTTATTGTTCTTTTTTCGTATATGTGAGGGGTTGCAAACGAGACCTTCAGCTATTCTGGCACCTCCAACGCCACGAAGGAGGAGCAGTAAGCATCGATATCTTCAATATTTTTTCCAAATTTTGTTTCTGATTCGCTAAATGATAGGGTGGTTTCGCAAATAAATTATCTGGCAAACTATTCGACATACCAAAAAAAATGGCGTCGAAGCGATGAGCACAAAAATTCATTAGAAGAGTGGAAGATAAGAAAACCCGTTGCAATCCATAACCAATTGATTCTGGCTGGGATCTATAACTTACGATTGATAAATGTCATTTTCTGTACCCATTTACAGTTACAGATTTTCGAACCCTTTTAGGTATAATTTGGTCTGTACTTTAGCGCTTTTAACACCGCTTTGCATCTCCCACAGCTTTAATTAAATCTCGTTTTTTCACATAAAATTGATCTTTGATATAATCTTTGCAGAAAGCAGTACAAGAGCGTTAAACCTGACGATATTTCCAAATCGCTGCGGACTATCGTGAAGTTATTCGCTCCGGTAATTTCACTTGCTATAAATTGATTGTTTCCTTGGCCGCTCACATGTCACATCATCTGGTTGAAACAACATATTGTCAGTATTCATGGCATCAATAACACCGCGTTACACACATTCTGTCCTATGAACCAAATATACTTTTTCGGAAAGGGGATAAAAAATAAAAATACACGTGTATCGGCAATTTTCATGTACACGTCACAATTTTTTTTTTTTGTATTTTATAACTTTAGACGAGCAATTCTTGTATGTATATCTGTATAGCCGTACGATCTCAGGATTAGCTTAACGGATTTGAATGAAATTGGACACACAGATAGTGTATCACATTTCTAGACTTTTCACCTCGGTGTTGCCTCTGACAATGCTTCACAGGGTTGCCACCTGTTCGAAATTTAAAAAACAAAATTGCATGAGATATGCCGATGTGGGTATCAAAAGAAAGGTATTTCACTCCGCATTACAATAGATATATAAAACCCCGAATTTATTTTATTAATTTTATTATATTAAAATTAAAAAGTGTTACATTAAAAATTTTCCTTCAAGTTATACCGAAAATTTAGAAAAAAAATTCTGACGTGTACATGAAAATCGCCGATAAACGTGTATTTTTATTTTTTCTCCCCTTTACGAAAAAGTATATTTGGTTCATAGGACAGAAAAAAAGTTCGTTTTTGTAACGCAGTGTAATAGATAAAATACAATAATCGTTACCACGATTTGCTACGGTTGGCGTTTTTCTGACGGCATTTTGGTCTTCCTCAAAACGCGAATGGCGAATTTTAATTAAACAGCCGTAGCGTAATTAGTTATTTCGAAATTTGTTAATTTTCTAATCCACTTCTATCGATAGAGACACTATAAAACTATTTATATGGTAAAAACTAAGCACAGAATAAAGAATCTAAAACTCGAATACTTGAATATCCCTCGAACTTTTTATTCACAGACTTATTGAAAAGTATTGCAAGCAAAAATTAAAGAATATGAACTTATAAATAAAACAAGTTTTTTCATTAAATATAATATCTTTGAACTGAAATACACATATTGCAATGATATTCCAATAGTACCGATTTTCCGTGAGCTCTGCAAACAACTGTTCTACACCTCATTGTTGAATTGTTAAGCGGCACTAACCGCAAATCAATAAAAAGGTGTGGTACTACACCAACATCAATATTTACATGCATTTGTTTTTGCAATTTGGTGTTTCGAATGTCAAAATTTGCCGCAGAATGCAAACAAATGTAATATAAAGCAACAACAAAGAAGTAGGCCTATTTGAGACTCAAAACGCTAAATCGGCAAATCTATTGCTCCTTGCGCCGAAACCTTGAATAAATTCGCCTTAGCACTTACTTTATGAACAATTTTTTCGATTCATCTGACATGTCTATGGTATATGTAGATAAATTTAAGTTTAGTCAAACTTACATTTCTGGAGTTATTGCACTTCCTGAGCGTCCACCAAGAATAATAGAATATAATATTGCAGCAAGGGCCGTGACGTCTAAACAGAAAATAAAGAAACGAAAAGAGAACGAAGAACAAACGAAAGGAAGTGAACAGTCCAGAATGAAAAAATAAATAATATGCGCATACATTTGCACACATAGGTTTGTTAACTTTCTGCACTGACGTTACACAATTATTAAATTCGCCAAGAACAAACTGGAAGTTTTCGGAAGGCCCTACCCTACCTTCTTTATTCCCGATATGGTATGATCACGTTTGAATTCCAAACCCCAACGATGAAGCACAGATTCTTTTAACATCTTCACTATTTCTTTTACGAATTTCTGTTCGCTGATAAACCATCCGAAAGAGTTCCATCATTACACGATATTCGGTTGTTTCCATTAAAAAAGAAATACTCTGAGCTGTCAAATTCAAATGGTTTCTAAACAAGGAAGGAACTGGCATTGCAAATAAAATATTGTTGTGTATCGTTTATTTTATTTTACTTATTTGCACTGTATGAATGCATAAATTGGCGTATACATTTTGGTTCTTCTACTTGTTAACATGTATTGTTTTTTAATTATTTTCGACCAACCGTGCTTAGGAATAAAACGATAAGGGATATATGTAATATCAGGCCAATATCCGATGCCTATGAGAAAATCACTTCCTCAGCCTTTTTAATACAATACTTGTGCTCCATAAAAGCTGTCCACATCCTTGAAGCACCAGAATATTCCAGTTCATAGAAATATAATATTAAACCAAGTATGTATTTATGTCCTTAAGTGAATACAGAAACAATTTCAAAATAAGTTTATCTTTATTATTGAAAAACTATGATAAAAAACCACCAATAAAGACAGTAAGTGGCAAAGAATGTGACTAGATGAGGAAATTACCGTAACTAGCTACGACGTGTATGTCTAACCGGTAGTCTTAAGAGCACAGAAAGAAATATATCTAAAGGGTTTTCCCATATGTCAGCATGAAGTCATTTACTATATACCCTGGCGAAGATGCCGCGCCCAGATCCAGAATTAAACCATTCATCGTGGTTACAAAAGTGTAGTCTCGAGCCCGTAGATGGCAACACCTCCAGCGATGTATGAAAGAGATTAAAAAAAGTGGCATTTTCAACACAAAATAAAAGAAATAAATTTAAAAAAATTAAAACTTATCTGTAGTTGGACAAATGCAATATGATCATTGTCCGCTGCTTTTTTAGAATAAAAAAATTCGACCTAAAATTAAATGTGGGCAATGAAAGTGGTACAAAATACTAAGTAAAAAATGTGTATGTATATTAATTTGACACCACGTTCCCGTTATGGAATAGTGTAATTACTGTAGCTACATACGTAAACTTAAGTTATATAAGAACTTAAAGATGTTTATATATATATATATAATTGGGGCGTACACCCTTTTTGGGTGTTTGGCCGAACTCCTCCTCCTATTTGTGGTGTGTTCCACAAATGGAGGGACCTACAGTTTCAAGCCGACTCCGAACGGCAGATATTTTTTATGCGGAGCTTTTTCATGGCAGAAATACACTTGTAAGGTTTGCCATTGCCTGCCGAGGGGCGACCGCTATTAGAAAAAACGTATTCTTAATTTTGATCTTTCACTGAGATTCGAACCGACGTTCTCTCTCTGAATTCCGAATGGTAGTCACGCACCAAATCATTCGGCACGCAATTTTTGCAAATGTTTTTCTTCTAAGTTTCATTGAGCTCGATAAATACTCCTTTGGGTTTCTCTAATTTATACGGCGCTTCCAGACTCTAATTGCAGCCGTTTGTAATCGCTCCTACACCGACTCTACGTTCTTGCACTTTTCTCACCCTTCAACTCCAACTCGAAGCAACTTCAACAGCCATTGATATATTTCGTCCAATCTATACGGCACGGAACTTTTATTTTAGTTTCAATTGTTTTCCTCTTATTTTTAGTTATCAGTTATTAAAAACATTCGTTGCGAAAAAAGAAGCTCTTATCAAGACCCAAACCGAAAAAGTAATAATTCAAAACAAAAATACTAAAGCAACGTATACACGCTGCTTTTGTTGTATCAACAATCCTTACGCCCAGCACACACGCTGCGATTGTTGTATCAACGCGTTGTACAGTGCGTACATGCAATTGCAGGCAATGCTCCACACTCCTAACAAAAAGTAACCTCTACCTTCTGTAACTCAATCCGAACTGTAAACCTGGTCTCCTGCTCCCCCTCAGCTAAGCAATGCTTTTAAAAGATACACAATTAAGGTAAACATATGAACGATAATTCTAATAAATTTACAACATATTGCATATACAGTTTTCACAAATGCCACGTCAAATAAATTTATGCAAAAAATATATATCACAAACAAGTATTTGAAGGCTTATTGAATTAAAAAGAAGTTTATCATATCGTAGTATTATTCTCTCACCGCGCTCTATTTATGTAAAACTACGTAACTTGAGAATACAAAATCAACAGCTCTCTGTGTTGCTTAAGGCTGGACAAATCATTTAAACATGTTTCGCAGGATGCTTTTAAGTTTCTTAAGTTACGTAAAAATCCTACAGTAATTATACAATTTGTTCACTCAAATTTGTACGTTATTATCGAAAATGAAGTCGCTTTCTGTGTTTGTTATTGTAAATGCAAAAGTCATATTATTTTAATTATGAAAATACTACAAGTAAAACCAAACACACAAAAAAAAAAATAATAATAATAATAAAAAAAAACCAATTAAACCAAACATAAAAACCAAACAAAATACCACAACAGAATATTATATGATGGCAAGCTTTTTCCTAACAACAATAATTATTTCCATCAAATCACTTGAAAACTCGCGAAAAAAGTAAAAAATACTGCGTGTGTATCTCTCTTAACTAAAATCAATTGATAAGATTTTTTTTAATTTTCCCTATAAGATGTTCTACAAAGCATCTTTTGTTCATATTGATTTTTCACCTGATAGAGGTAGGCCAAAAATACTTAGGCGTATCAAGTGTCAGCAGAAAAACTTAAATATGTAAATGCTTACCGCCTTATATTCCTCCAATCTCTCAGAAGCCATATTTTGTTACTTCACATTATTTGTGTGTTAAGTATTTAGTTGATTTTGAAAACGGTCAAAGCAATTTAAAGCTATCCAAAATGCAATTCTGTTGACGATTAATACATAGCTCAATACTCGTAATAAATTTTCATTATCATAAAAAGCTGAAAAAACATTTATCACAATAGAAATTTATATTTTAATTTACTCAAATGCAAACCTTTCATTATCTCGTAACACGAAATATGTACAGCTGTCCCTCGAGGCACACGATTAATTGGTTCCGTGTAACTAAGTAGCACCGTGTAAGTGGGAACATTTACAATATTAGTACAACATCTTTAATGAAAAAGAAAATATTTTTATTATTCTAATCTTAGCATTAAATGTTTGACAACTTTATAAAAAAATATTAATACATAATATGAATAACACTTTGGGGTCCTTAATCTAATTAATTACGCTCGTTAGTGTTTTCTAAAAATGTTGCTAATATAATATTCGATAGCCTGCGGAAAAAGGGCTTAAAACGCAAGTACTTATTTTCAGTTTATTACTCGCAGCTTCTGAAAGAAAAATTGCCCAGAAAATACCGATATAAGAAAATCTCAGTAAATAAAACATCCATCGGTTATCCTATTTCTTCAGCTTTATGGCATGCAATTAGACACGTCAGGAATTTACGAGTATTACCTGTCTGAGCGTGCCTTGCTCATTATAAACCTTGAAACCCCATATCGTATTGTATTCTGATTCTGACTACGCAAAGAAACTACGCTGCATATATCACACCTTACACGGGGAATTTATGTACATTAATGAAATTAAAAATTTTAAATTAAATTATGAAATAAAGAAATAATAAAAATAAATTAAAAACTATAATATATAACGAATCTAACGATTATTGTCTTATATACTTCCACTTTTCAAGAGCAGGAAGTGAAAGGATTCTGCAGATAGCATAATTATATTAATAAATATATGATAAATAGTTATTACTTTGCCTTTTTATGAAAATTAGTAACCAAATGTGTAACTCAAATACCGTGTAACTTGAGGGAATGTTGCATTCTTTTCCATGTAACTCGGAAATCGTCTTCTCGAGGGATACCTGTATATGACCCAGACACACAATGGATACTCTTTGAACAGGTGGAAACCTATCCTATTTTCTCTATTCAGATGTCTTTCTCTCTCACATTTGCTTTTAAAATATCAAGGAAATTAAAAAACATATATACATACATATGTTAATATGTGCACACATATAAACAAATTTTCGCGCATTTTAGCCGTTAAAATAATTCAAATTGTGTTGTTATGTGCTCTGTTATGTGTTACATTCGCATTCACATATAGGCGTTTCCCAACAACAGACAGAGGATATCAGCAGATAACAAAATTCAGCATCTTAACATTTCCGCAACACCAGACAAAAGTGATTTTTTACGATCTTCATCAAACTAAGAAAACAAAAAAAAGAGTGCAAAGTTGATCCGTACAAAAAAAATTTATGCAAATGTGAAAATTTTCTCACGATTCCAGACCAAAGGCATTTTCCTGTGACCTGTCATACGAGTATTAATGCATCTAATACCGCATAGCAGAAGCGAATGTGAGATTTTCCCTTTTAATGAGACAAGCGAATTTCATATGCAAAAACCCAAACCAACAAACAGAGAAAATCCAGACGGAAATAGTATCGTGTACGCGGATGTGTGTGTATGTGCGCGTTGCATCCGACCGTCGAGACGATCTGCACGCATTAAATGCCAGTGCCGGCGATGCGCAAACTTGCCATCGAAGCGACAGATCGAGAAAATTTTCTATCAAATTTGCATAATTTTCCCTTTTATACAGACAACCCTTCGGCATATTTATGTGTGTGCGTGTGTATGTTTGCTAAAGGGTTAATGTGCGAAGCTCATTTGCATATGCACATATGAAAATCTATAGCAAAAAAAGTTGCATGTGAATATTAATGCGATTTATTAGCAGCCTCTCCCTCTCTCTTTCATTCATGTTCTACGTGCGAATTGGCAAGCGAAATGAAAGTAAAAGTGAAAGAGGTTGGCCTCACTACGTCAAGACGAACAGAGAGCGAGGTTTTTGCGAAGGTAAATTGGCCGCTCAGCAAGAGTGCGCAGAGACACTGTCGGGGGTAAATTAGTACGGAGCATTGCAGAGTGCCAATAAAGTTGCAATATGATTCGAGGTTGATTATACATACATATGTACGTACTCGTATATGTACTTGCAGTTTCAGGAGAAACTGACACAACTCTCTCGCGATCTCCACAATTCCAAGATTTACATGCCCTGCACTTCTGCTCTCTCTCTTCCCCTGTTGTATCCTGTCTTGTTGTGATTTCCAATAATAACCTCTTAGATGCATTCGTGTATCTGTTTAAACTTCCAATTAACCCTTATGCGATCAAAGAGAAAGTGCGATCGTGAGAGGATACATACAGAGGGTTACTCGTCACTTAGAGACAGCATCCCAAAGATGCTCGTCGGACAAACGAAGGAAAAAAAATTTGCATACCAATTTTCTTACTATGTTTTTGACCCCTACGGTGTCTGCCGCTCACTGTCATTGTTGTAATCACGCTGCGGTCTTCAATGCCTGATAATATGCAAATTTTTTACGCTGCAATTTTCTTATGTAAATTAGTTACTAATGTTCGTTATGTGAGGCAGTGGGAAAAGTTTCTCACGGTTTCCTTGTTACATCCTTCCTGGCTTGGCCTGACCTGGTCGCACAGTTCACGAAATAATAATTTATTCCGGCTACGTACATTTAGTTTTGTTTATTATATTTGTTGTTACGTTTTTAACGATCCAACTGTGCATCAGCTGTGCTTCCAATAAATCTAGATCGATTTTTAATCATTTGTATTGAAAAGCAATTTTGCGCTGCAGCTTGACATTGAAAATCGATTGTCGTAAAAATTATGCAGTTACTTTTCCGAACTTTCTCCAATATGTATGTATGTGTGTATTTAGGTGCATGTATATGTGTTAGTGATTGAAATGCAAATTATTTAATTAGACTTTGAAAAGAATGAATAAAAATTTCAGTGGATAATTTCTAACGTATTTTCGAAAGGTTGTCGTGACCTGTTCCTTAAAATTTTATTAACCACAGGATGACAAAAATGTCCATGATTTTTGGCCTGTGAAGCTGAAAGCAGCTTTTGGCAAACCTGGACTACTATCGGAACAGGGTAGAATGTGAAGCGCATTAACACTTTTCACATTTTTAATCAAAAATCCTTGTTGGTGTTGTTGTAGCAATTTACTAGTCCCTGCCAGTACGGTGTAGTTAACAATCGCCATCGTCCAATTCATCTAACGGTAACCCCAGAAAACGTGCAGTTTCAACAGGTTGTGCCCAGAGGGAGTTAGGTGAGTCTGTTCAGTGATTTTTGAGAGAGCCAGTGAATAGGTGGTTAGTAACGTGTGGTGCGCCTTCACATGTCGGACATACATATATTATTCATATTATTCGGGCATAGATTCTGGATAAGTAGAAGATTAACCTACTACAATATTCAGATCGTAATTAGGCCAAAGTTATGAGGGTCTCATGAGACACCTGAAGCTCTTCGCGTGCAGTATTTGGTGGTTGGCCTCCGATAAGGGCAATCGGGGGTCGGGAGCTTAGGAAGGTGATGAGAGTCTCCCGATGAAAGTCGTTTAACGACTGTCTATATACTCGTCTATATCTCGCCGGTATAGTTGAAAAGATGCCTGTTGACTCGCCTGGAGGTGGCTGAGGCTCAAACAAATGTTTGGTGCAGGAGTGCTTCCTAATACGAAAGCAGAAACTGCTTGCTGAGCATTTTGCTATGGTCCTTAACCGGGAGCATATAAGCCTCGTGGTGAAGGTTTTGCAGGGGGGCATCAGGACATCCTGTTTTGGACCCGTTTTTGGACCTTAGTGGCAATTGTGGTTGTATGCACTGAAAAGGAGAGCAAACTATCGAGGATGACACCCAAAATTTTTGGATTGTTAACGTTCGGTATAAGTGTGTCATCTACTTTCACCTTTAGCTACCGTTTGACCTCATTCGTCCGGTTTTAAAGATGAACGCCCGGATGGATTTAGTGGGGGAAAGTTAGAGATTCCTTCTTGTCATAAGGTCAAGTTCAATGTCTTGTATAGTAGATGCTTTGTTCTTCTTCTTCAATAAAAATTCAACAAATCATCAGTCGTTTCTCCTTCGCTCAACAAGTACTTTGTAGGCTTAAGCGTTTGTAGCCATTCGTATGATATGACTGCGCTGTGCTGTACTATGTATGTATGTGCCACTGTTTATGGTTTTATCACTACCAGAATCTTTTTCGCAAACATTCAAAAGTCGCTGATCAGATGTTGTCATCGTCCGTGCACATAGCACTTGGCGACAAAAGTGATTCTCCAATGGTTCTCAAGAAAAGGAAATTCTTTCCTACTCTAAAATTATGACTGCCAACCGGAAGATGTGTGCCACATCACACCCGCACGTTGCCTGTTCTTTTTAATCTGGGTACCTGGGTACCTCGCCATCAGAATAACTGCCATAAAGTCAGTGAGGAACTCAAAGCTTATCGCTTCTAGATACAAAACACAAACATCGGAAAGACAGTTCTTGTGCATGTCAGTCGACTTTGGAATTGTAACCTATTGTAACTAGTACTAATAATTTGGTGGGATAGAATCCTAAAACTAGGATCGAATCATTAAATAAATAAATAAATATAGGATTGCAAAGTTTTAATTGTTTTGTAAGTTTTTTTATTTGAATTGTAGGTCATATAATTGTCGGCCGGAGAGAAACCCAAAAAACGGTGTCTTCCAAATAATTTATTTTATTTTTATATTTTTATTTCAACATTTTGCTTGACATTATGCTGCATATGTGCATTTTTGCTGTCTTCAAGTGTGCCCGATCTAAAATAGTTATCTTGAAATTCCCACAGATCTTTGGCACATGAGTTCTTGCATCTCGCAATTGCATTACAGAATCGCTTATGAATTTCTTTGCTAATTTTGCAACAGTAGTAAAAGGCCTGTGAAGCATTCTGAAGGATAGAACCCATGCTTTACCCAAATAGATTGCTTCGGATGAATGCGTTGAAGAAAATCGAAGCACTTCATCGCACATGTTTTGACACTTATCGTGTTTTGTTAGTTCAATAATGATCTCGAAGAACAGGAGGGAGAATTAGCTTGTAAAGCTATTGGATGTCTGTTGCAATTGTCACCATTTGGCATCAAACCTTCGCCACGTCAATGGGCGGACAGTGGGATGCAAGTAGCCAATATTGGACCCCCAATTAGTACACTCGTCTCAAATACTGGAGGCATGCCTGCTGTGAATCACAACATGATCGGTTGGCTTCACGTGGTCCTTGTCGAATAAAATAAGTATAGATTACAAAATTGCGATATACGATATAGTATTTCGGGCTGTGCCGTAACAACTGAACAAGTAATAAGATGATTCTCTCAAATTCACTGGGAGTGGGATAGCGCTCTGATGCCGTCTCCATCTGTATTCTCTCCCATTCAATGAGCTGAATCAACCATACCTTATGAACAGAATCAACCGTATGTAAGCGATTGGTTTCTTAGTTTCTAGCAAACGAAATCTTTTCTCACTTGAGTGCACTTCTGCACAAGAAATTATAATGTGGTCGTATATTATCCTCATGCAATTTGGTGATGAACTGACCTTTTTTTTTTTTTGTAGGAGTTCCACTATGTATCCATTATTTTTTCAAAAATGTATTAATCCAAATCATTAAAACGATTATAACTTTCTATTAAAAAAAATGTTATTCACCATTCAATCATTCTGTTCACCGATCCTTTGGAGAGAACCATATAATTACATATATAATTGCTACTTTTGCTTGACAAACGTGGAAAGCTACAAGACAGTTGGGAAAATTGTGATTAATAGATGGCATGAATTATATTGCAGTAATGATATAAATAAATGATAGCAATGGCTTCGTTACTAAAACAGGAACACGGAAAAATTATTGAATAACGAACTATATCAACGGCGATATTGACATAAATTACCCCTATGTTGTTCATACCTTAGCAAAATGACACATACTATTAGGCGAGTAACAATGGTGCTTTAACATTTAAATAATTACAATGCTGCCCTATGCGAATAAATATTGGGCACTAATCCCCTTTGTTGAAACTCAATTAAAGCTTACGTGTGTGCTGAACAGTGTAATTTATTGAATAAAAACTAAACTTTTTTTAATTTAGAAATTATCTATGTAATATATTATATTTGTTTGTTGTTCTGTTACGCGCTAACTCCGTTCAAAGGTCGATTTTCATCAATAAATTGATATAACTTTTCGTTAACGTACATTTTTACTTACATACGCATATCCCAATCAACTTTTACTCCGGCGAGATCTATGCCATGTCCTATATATTTTATTTATCATTCGTCTTCCATTCAATTAAGATTGTTTGAGTACGATTCCATTTGCGACAATGTTCAGCAGCCTTGCAGTTACGTGCAGTTAGCGATTGCATATATGTAGTTTGAAGTCCTCCTGGAAGCAAGCAGTTTTTATGCATATGACTGCAAGAAGTAGAAATCCGAGTAGAAATCAATCGCTCTTGAAGGAACTAAAAGTCACAAGTGGTAATGGAACCGATTCATGGGATTGCAATGACTTATTTATATAATTAAATCATTTTTAAAAGAAAAAATTGTTCCCGAATTCGTCAATTGAGGGCAAAATCATTTATTTGTGGGCGTACCTGACCTGCTTAGGCCTGTCCATAATCATTTCCTGGGCACGGGTTTTAACTACAATGCAAAGTTGGTAACTGCCTGAATCATAACTTGGTTACTCACTTCAGTGTTGGATGCTTCTATCGCGTATAAAAATACTGAGGTACGTCTCACGGTGCTCTTCCCAGGCGTCATTATAAACGACTTAGCTTAGCAAATTCCAATCAGTGCTGAAGGAAAACCCGTTTGGCATGGATTGGTTCAGCCAAATGATGTGGTTGGAAAACATGGACGTTTGCAAGCTACGTACCGGCACGATTGGGTGGCAGGCATTTCCACATTTCCAGAAAGGTGTCCCTATGAGCAATAATTCGCTATCCAGTATCCAGACATACCGCTTGACTCAGGATATTATTGCACATTTCTTTGGAGCAATGCATGCAAAAGGCACGGTAATCCAAGCCCAAAGCAAACTCGTTCCATGCGTTTTTTCGATCTCTGTAATTAACGCTCTTAAAATTTGATCTTTTCTTAAAGATCTTATTTGTGGACTATCAAAAACTCCCGCTTTTATCTTTTCTGCACTTAGTTTTGGAACCTTTTTTGATAGAAATTTCCGTTTTTGTCAAGACATTTTACAAATTGTTTTATAAGCCCTAGTTTTATGTGTAACGGG
The DNA here is from genome assembly GCF_028408465.1 of Anastrepha ludens. Taxonomy (NCBI): domain Eukaryota; kingdom Metazoa; phylum Arthropoda; class Insecta; order Diptera; family Tephritidae; genus Anastrepha; species Anastrepha ludens. The sequence continues at coordinate 79,568,866 of NC_071502.1, forward strand.
TGTACAATTTTACGATCCTTCGGTTCTAGAGATGTGTTTATCTCATTTTGTTGACCGGGAACTAGCGCTTCCCCAGTAACCACTTTGTTGGCCTAGAAGTGGTTACACAAAGTACCAGTTGTGAGCCAGTTGTGTTCCACATATTTAATTTTACAGTAGGGTATATTCTTCTCTTTTTTTATTGTAGAATGTGCAATAGGCAACGACCCAAATTTATTCCCATTGTGCAAGAGAACGCATTTTAGACTCCGTTTTGATGAGTCTGTGAATAAACGCCACTCATTAGAAACGTAATATTGTAATCTCATTATAGCCATTAAACCAGGTATATCCTTACAAAATACAAAGTCATCTTCTTCAGTAAAATATTTCAGAAGATTTTTTTCTCTTGTGCGGTAATAAGAAATTTTAGTTTCCTTTGTTACTAAGTTTCTTTCTTTTAGCATAGAAGCCAAAAGTTCAGAGGCCGCATTTGATAGACCCAAATCTCTGATAACCTCGTTTAAATCATCTTGGTTGAAAGGTCTTGGCGTCTCCAGGTCACATTCAAAGTTACTACCCCTAAAGTCAGTATTCGCCTTTAAATGCATAGGCTCCTCCTATGATGGACCAGCTTGAGGTTCAGTTAATCTCTTAGGGCTTAAAACACGTCTATATGCCGACCGTATGCAAATATATTCTCATTTGGCTCGATTTTTCCGATTAATGCCAGTTATGTTAACCTAACAAAAATAATAGTCGTCGTGGTGATTCACCAGTTCTTTCCAGATCATTGCAGTTTCGTACCTAAATCTATTCCTTTTCTTATTTGTCCACAAACGTAGAAACTCCACGCATATTTTGAAGCCTTTTAAGGAATCCAAGGTTTATTTTTCATCTCCATCGTGTTTTTTTTTTCAATCTTTTTTTTAAGGAAGTTCATAGTTTTATAGTCCTACATTTAAATATTATAATAACGGATGTGTATTTCTGAATGTTATGTTTAATACTTACATTAAAATGCTAAATTTCTTACAAATGCAATATAATTTACAAAATGCATTACAATACCATTGCCAATTTTGCGTATTTTGCTACTCCAATTTTCGTAAAAAGGAACGTTTTATTCCCTCTTGTCGGTACTTCTTACATGCTTCCTTTTTTAAGGACTAACAAAACTCCGAAACAAAGTAAGAGCACCTTCGTTCGCTAAGCACTGGAAAATAGCTGCCAAAAATTACAACTTTTGTTCCTGTTATTCTCCAGTCGTCGTTAACTGCAGGCTAAAAACTAACAATTACACGGTTTTTTAACACGACCGGAACATCATAAAAGAATCCGGAAAGTTGAAGCAACTAAAGTCTCTCTGTATGAATGCAGTCCAAGAAAATAGTAAGTGATACTAGTTTCATGAGGTGTAATCATCGATCACTTTTTCGTTGCTTTCACATGCAAATTCTACGTGAAGACAACAGAGCCTGAACATAGCAAGCAGAGAAGTGACGCATCGAAAGCGCCTAATCTAAGTCTAAATATGTATAACAATCCATTTAAAATGTCAAATTCTTACTTGAGATGGATTTTGAATATATGCACGCCATTTCCAAAATAATAATAAAAGAAAATTACCTGTAGGGTTATACAATACAAATACAAAGAAAGAATGGAGAAAATTATCGCACAGAATGTTCGAGCGATTTTTTTTTTCAATGAATGCTTAACATTCTTCACGTACGTACATAACACAAATTTTTAAATAAGTGCACAGGAATGAAGCTGTGGCCAAAGAATTGATGGAGCTTGAATGTAAGGACACAGGAACTCTATTGCAACAATCCACTAGTATTGTTGTTATTGTATTGGTATTGTAGCACTAGGCCCTGCCAGTACGGTATAGCCACCGATCGTCGTCGTCTAACTCATCTAACTATAGGCCAAGGAAACGTGCTGTTTCAACAGGTTGTGTCTAGAGGGAGAGGTGTGTGAGGTGTAAAGGGCATGTGAATAGGTGGTTAGTATCGTGCGGTGCGTCTTCACATATCGGGCATATATTGAGTATGGCGGGGTCGATTCTGGATAAATAGGAGTTTAAACTGCTACAATATCCAGACTGTAATTGATGAAAACTTACGTGGCTCTTCGTTTGCAATTGGTGGTGGTTGGACTCCGATAACGGCATTCGGCGGTCCGGAGCTTATTAAGGTTGTGAGAGTCTCCCGATAAATGGCGTTTAATGTCTATAAACTGTCCGGTCCAATTGTTGCAGTTGTGTTTGGTCCTGGGTCTCGTCGGCGTAGTCGAATAGAAGTTCACTAGTCTTATTCGGAGCTGGGTAGGTTAGTTATAGCGGTGAAACTTGGGGTATGCATTCTTTGGAGTAAAGATGTGGCAAAAAATTCAGTGGTGCTTGCGCTCAACTTTAAATTATTTGCTCAATTACTCGTTTATATACATATGATAAATATTACATAAAATAAAAATTTAAAGATTGAAAAAGTTTTTCAAGTTTTTATCTGAAATTTACGCGCTTTTACGGCATAGGTTAGGTTAGGTTGAAGCGGTTGTCCTGTGGGACACACTCAGGCTCATAGCCGATTGTGATGCCACGTGGGGAGCTTTCCCTATCTACCCTAAAACTAGTGTGTGCTTTTCAAAAATTTTAGAATATCTCTGATTTCTGCAGAACTGAGATCTGCCAACTCATTAAAAAATTGTTTACCCAAAATAGTAAGCCTGTGTCTGGATAGAGCAGGACAGTGGCACAGTAGGTGCGAGATTGTCTCTTCCTCGTCCTCATCTAAACAACTTCTACAGAAGTCATGTGTTTGCACACCCATCCTTTAGGCGTGCCTACCTATTAGGCAGTGCCCCGTTATGACTGAGATCAGTGTGCTAAGACTGTGTTTATTTTGGCTTAGTAGAGATTCTGTGCGGTTAGCATTTAGAGTCCGTCGCAGTTGACGGTTTTGACGATTTTGCAGGTGGCTTCATTACGACATCTTTAGTTTGCTTTCCTTACAATTTCTTCAAGGATGTGTAGATTACTATACATGTTTGTAAGGCTATCCCTATGTCATTGTCTTTGCACTCATCGGTCAATTGGTGCCGAGTCTCGCTAGTTCATCGGCTCTACAGTTACCCTCAATGTCGCGATGGCCAGGAACTCATGTTGAAAGACACTACAGTAGTCGGGGAGCCGAAAACAGAAGGAGATCCCCAGATGTTTGAAGTATACACCACATCACACCCTGCCTACGAGCTTTGAGCCATCTGTGAAAAATAGAAAAATTAAATTTTTGTTGAAATGTTTTTGATTTGTTATTTATTTTAATAACAACACAAAATCAAAAACAAAAAATGTAAGAGAGTGAGATTAAGTGGTTTGTAAAAGTCAAAAATGCCAAAAGTGGTTCTGTCTTTGTATATCTTTAACATGACTGTTACCAATTTTTTCGTATTCGGTGCTTTTATATCAAAATTCTGCGATGATAATTATAATAAACTAGCAAATAAAAAAATTATTATTAATAAATGTGCATGTACAAATGTAACTGAATAAAGTATTACTAGTAACTTATCTAGGCGCGTTTTCGATGCTATTCATGCAATTTTTTTCATGGGCGTAACTGCTTGCATTTTTTATTATTCAGTTCGTACGTGCTTTTCCTCGTCAACATATCGAATTTCACAAAAGAACAAACAACGTGTATCATGGAAATAAATTTTTACTGCTTAAATATTGTTTGGAAGTTATATGGTATTGCCTGAAAAACAGCTCGAATTTCTGCCGTAACAATGCCTTTTATTGACAGTCTAAAACAAATGATTCACAGATTCGAGTGGAATGAAATGTAAACCATCGAAGACAAACGCGAAACCAACGCACGTTGAACTCGCGCCAATGTCGCCAAATAGCGATCAAGCAACACATTCATACAAATGTTCACTTATCATTCATACAAACGTACACAACTCACACATGCATAGGCACAAGCGTACACCACATGAGGTAGGGCAGGACGAACGCATCAAAACGGAATCAATGTCGTTTTCCATTGGCACATATGTATGTTTGTATATATTGTACATGAGATTTTTATTAAGTTTCTCCCTCATTTCATACCCTCGGATGTGCTCTGCGCAGCACCGTCTATTGTTCGTCGATCATTTGTATGCAACTGCATTTTCTTCGCATTATCGTTTTCCTTTGTCACTTTATGTCATCTACTCCTTTGAAGAAATTTTCTTGTTTAACAACTTTTGTAAGTGGCCAGCTAAAAATGTTAAATCTGGCTGTCTTTCTTACCATTTTCAAACAAATTTCAGCTCTTTGTTTCTTATATTCTTGTCATGACAACTTTGCGTGTTGTCTTACCCACCTTCTTAAATAGGGAATGCTAATTAAATTCCTGCTGTGTGTGTGGCTGTGGCTATACGGGTTTTATTGTTGCTGTTTGTTCGATTCTTTTAAAATTATTCGACTTGTGACCCACACTTGACCTCACAGCATTCAATGCAGTATTCATGAATGCATGGAAATCTTTTGTCAATGCACGAAATTAGGAAATAAATGGGGTTTGATTCATCGTTCCATAGGATACAAGTTGGAATGAGAGGACAATATTCGATTATTATTTGTGTAAAAGTTACTAAATATTTGTATACAATGCTAAAATGCATAAAAGAATTTTATTTAACCCATTTTGCGTTTGCAAGGAACATTGGCTAGTAATATAAGGGGACGGGAATTGTTGATGACAGGAGTTTAATATATCCTCTCATTCCAAAACTGGTATCGGGGTGAATTCTTCTTCTTAATTGGCGCGATAACCGCATACGCCGAGTTTAACAAAGCGCGCCATTCGTTTCTTTCTCGTACTAACCAGGGTCAGTTGGACACACCAAGTGAAGAAAAGTCCTTCTCCAACTGATTTTTTCAACGCAGAGGAGGCCTCCCTCTTCTTCTGTTACCACCAGCTGGTACCGCATCGAATACTTTCAGAGCCGGAACGTTTGTATACTTTCGGACGATATGACCCAACCAACTTATGCGCTGGTTCTTTATTCGCTGCACTATTTATGTCTATGTCATCGTGAAGCTCATAATAGCTCATTGTTGAATTGCCTACGATACTCGCCATCGCTAACGCGCAAAGGTCTAAAAATCTTTCGCAGAATCTTTCTCTCAAATACTTCAAAGGACACCTCATGGGATGTTGTCATCGTCTAGACTTCTGCGCCATATGATAGGACAGGATAGGACATAATGAGAGCCTTGTAGAGTGTTTGTTTTGTTCGTCAAGAGAGGAATTTACAACTCAGTTGCCTACTTAACCCAAAATAGCACTTGTTGGCAAGAGAGATTCTCCGTTGGATTTCAAGGCTGACATTGTACTCGTTTTGTCCTCGTTCACCATCACTCGTTCACCACCATTCGCTTTGCTTCATTATTCAGTTTGGAAAAGGCAGAACTAGCAGTGCGGTTGTTAGGGCCGATGATATCAATATCATTTTCTATAATTAGAATTTTATTTGCTAGTTAGAGGTTCCAATGCACTATGGCCACATAATAACAATAATAACACCTATGAAAAGTGCAAAATATCGGTGGTTTTATAACCTCTATTGTGGCTTATTGTGCTTACTATTGGGCCTATAACAGGATGCGTGTAATGAATTTAAGCACTTCCTCATTGTTTTTGTTCCATATCACCAATGGATTTAGGCATCAGTTCAATATATGTGTCGTCCCACACATCAAACTGTGACTTTATAAACAATCTGTTAATTTTCATATTCGCAGTCGATTTGATATGTTTATCTCGATTTACTTCTGTGTGCTGTAAACCGAGTAACGAAAACCTTTTATTCCATGAAACTCCCGCAACTCTTGAAACCTTTTAGACTATTTCTTCCATAATTGTAGGGACTAGCAACTTACTCGAAAGGACAACATTTGCATTACCTTTAAACGAAAATTGAAAACTCAAATGCGCAACATAAGTATCTATTTTTTGTTTTTTTTTTTTTTTGTTTCGCAGCAGATGTTCGGAAAACTGTAGTTAAACTATGTGTAATATAAGTACGTATTTATGTACATATAAAGCCGCTGCATATATCTTTTCCTCCCCCACACGCATTTCTTTCAAATAACTTCATATCCATATGTTCATTGACATCATATTTTACGTATGTACATATGTATGTACGTACATAAATTCGTGCATATGCACTTATGTATGTATGTATGTATGTTTGCATGCAGGCAAGTATCACACAATACAACTGTTGCACATGTCGTCCGCCTTCATTGCAACCTTGACTTCTCCCCATAAATTCAGGGCAGAGATGAAACATTTTGCCTTGGTATTGCATAATCTTCACTTCCTCTGATGTCCACATTTTTACAACAACACTGCAGCAAAACATGGTATGTGAAGCGCTCCTTTGGCATTCATATGTACGAGTATGTGTGTGCTCATTCTGCCAATCAGGACGAAATTTCCTACACTAGCTGTATATGGGTTTGTAGGTTTGTCATTTGCATTAGCGTAAAATTTCACAAATTCCTCTAGAAGAAAATCTGAAGCCTTGACTATATTTGCAGATGTCAACGTACAACTACGAGCAGATATGACCTGAAATACATAAATATAAATGTATGCCTGTAAGTGCATATGTATGTATGTATGTACAAAAATAACAAAGAATGGATGTATTTAACCTAGCTCCCTGTAATTTCATCCTGAGAACCGCTCGCCTAAATGTTGTGCAACAGGCAGCCGGCATTTGACTTTTCGATGTTTTCCAAAATCATTAGCCTGCTCCTCCTCCTCCATCTCTTACAATGGAAACTGTTGCGCTAGCAACTCGAAACGCCAACTATGTACATTTAACGCACACACATTTGTATGTGTGTGTGAGCGTATGCACGCAAAGGTACATCCGTGATGTTTGTATAGCCGCGGACTGAGCATTTCCAGTTCTACGCTCCTTGGTGCTCCGCAACGCGCCATGAGTGTTTACGTTATCTTATAGATACCATATACGCGATTGTTGACTATTTTAAGTAATTTGTATGCATTTTTGCCTTTTTGTGTATCTTTCCCGAATTTCTGTTTTACCAATTTGTGCGTTCATCGCATGCATTTTGCCTATTTTTGTACGTGTTGTATAGTTGCACATGCAATGTGACCATGAATTTTCGGCTGCGCGGTTATGCGTTCCTCCTCTTATTCGGCGGCAGGTTAATGACCCCCACCCAGAAATGTATTTTCACGCCGAATGGAGTGGCAAAACAAAGATAGAGAAAAGAATTTTTGGAAAATCTGTACAGGAAACTCGATTGGCGAGTTATTGGTGAAAAGAATCAAGCGTTCATGAATAACGAAAGTATGTTTGTATGCGCGAGTAATGAAAGAATAGGCTCCGATAGATACGCTCCCACAAAGAACGCAGCCAAACGAATATGTTGTTGTACTATGCATGTGTGGTTATGCAAACTTACAAGAAATTCAATAGTCATCAATTTCTAGAATATGCCAATTATTTTGATTAAATATTTATTGATGTGTGCCATTTGAAATGAATAACTATAAATATTTTACTTTTGGTGGGATTATACACAGGAGATAAATAAAGGCACGAGTTCATCAGAGGTAGTTTTTAGGGTCGAGTGCAGCAGTACTATATTTACGTACTACATAGTAGAGTGGAGTGGAGAAATTCACTAACTTTCCATTTCTATTTTATTAACAACCAAATTTTAATAATAATTATCTTATACATATTTTATAAAGTCCACCACAAAAAAATGTTAAGGGGGGCAACTCCTCCAGACAACAAGTTTTTAAATCATTTTTTTATGAAATACTGAAAGCGGTTATTACCTTAAAATAAATTACATATTAATATTCAGGCAATTTTAAATGAATATACAAACTTTTTTTTGAAATAAAAAAAAAAAAAAATGGCGGCGCTACAGCTGCTCAATCGTGGCTCCTTTAATTTGCGCTGTGGAATATACAGCCTCTTGTTATCAACTGAAGTCAACCAGACACAAATGTTTCATTAAAATAAGTTATTCCACTTTGCACTTAACTATTTTAACGAAAAAAAATTTCAAGTGAAAAAGAAAAGTGAATTTTGAAGTGAAAAAGAAAAGGGAAAAATATACACTTTTTTATAAACAATACTTTTAGTGATAATTAAAATAATATTTGAGGCACATGCAAAGGCCAATATATTAAAGAATATCCCTGTAGAACTTTATGCGACAGCCCGGAAAAAAAGGTGTTTGGAAAAAACGTGATTAAAGTTTTCGTTCTTACACATATTTCGTTCGGCGCTCATCACTTCACTGACTTTAAAGCGACTTTTTAGTCTTTCTATTAAGCTCAAAACATTGAAATAAATATTAATATATTCTTTAGATAATGTAAAAGAATTTTTAAAGCAAACAAAAAAATGGAAAATTTGAAAGTGCTGCTAAAATATTAACAAAATTACATTGTTTTAGCATATTTTAACAAATTTTACGTATCAATAGCTTACACAGGTTCGAAATCTCTGACACCAATTCATAGACAGCTCTTTTCTAATAGCGGTCGCCCGTCGGCAGACAATGGCCAACCTCTGAGTGTATTTCTACCACGAAGAAGTTCCTCTTAAAAAGCCACCTGCCCTTCGGAGGCGGGGTAAAACTTTACGTCCTTCTCCATTTGTAGAAAACATCCCGACGCGCCCCACAAATAACAAGACTAGCTCGGCCGAACCACCAAAACGTGTTTGATACTCGAATGCAAAGGTATGCAAGCACAATTTTTTTATTTCGATATTTCTATTGCATGTTTCGTTTTGACTAACTTTCTTATAGAGAGACAGTATGCATTTAATTTTTCTCTATAAAATCTTTCTGAGGATACAAAGAGTAGAAAAATTAATAAGAAACTATTCGATTTCCAATAAATGTATAATTGCATATTTCGATTTCCCGTACGATTTTGAAAAATAACATTTGTTTTTATTACCGCAGAAATATCGTTAAATATTCAGTATAAACAGGAATTAGTACATTTAAAATAAAATAAGCCTTGCTGAGAAATAAGAAGATTCGTGATCTTGGGCTTGCGACAGCGAGCGAAATTGAAACATTTTAAAGTTTTTTTTTACATAAGCCATAGTTGGTTTGAGTATGCTAACCATTACACGGCGGTCGACGTAGCCGAATGGGTTGGTGCGTGTCTACCATTCGGAATTCAGAGAGAACGTAGGTTCGAATCTCGGTGAAACACCAAAATTAAGAAAAAGTTTTTTCTAAGAGCTGTCGCAGCTCGTCAGGCAATGGCAAACCTCCGAGTGTATTTCTGCCATGAAAAAGCTACTCATAAACAATATCTGCCGTTCGGAATCGGTTTGAAACTATAGGTCCCTCCATTTATGGAACAACATCAAGACGCCCACCACAAATAGGAGGAGGAGCTCGTCCAAACACCCAAAAAGGGTGTACGCGCCAATTATATATAAATACATATATGATTTCGTCTCATCCTCCAGACAGTTGCTAAGGACACCCAAAAAAGAGATGCGATTGTCTAGCGATTGGAATGCTTTTACTATATTTTATTTGTACGAATACGCGTAGAATACGCGATGGAGAATTCAATGAACTAATCTGTCCCCGTTCAAGCTCAAATTATTTAGCTGCAAATTCTGCTTTCAAGGATTTTTTTGTTTTAAGTTGAACGATTGGCTTTGAAAACGAGCATCAATCGAAATCTGCAAAAGCAAAAAATGCTGCTGTAGAAATAGTAAGTAAATTTAGACTCTTGGGTGTGCCTGCTCAACGGTCCGCTGTTCTTAAATATGGCAAAGCCCTAAAATGCCGTGACTTCAATCTGCAACTAAAAGTACGCTTCATAAAATTTTATGTATGCTATTAAATATAGACCATAAAATTGTCAGACACGAACAGACGGAAGCATTTGAGATATGGCTTCTCTGAAGGCTACTTAAAATACCCCGGATCGAACAAGTTTCTAATGAAGAAGTGCTGGCATGTGCTAACGGTGATAGACAACTACTCAGGTGCATCAAACGTAGAAAAACTTCGTAACTAGGTCATATGCCGCGAAATCCGAAATATGAACTGTTACAATTCATATAGCAGGGAAAGATTGAAGGTAGAAGGGACATCGGGCGCAAGCAGTCTGTATTCTGTGTTTCCGGTATACATCGTGTGCGTCACCTGTTGGAAGCAACTAGAGAACGCGAATTATTTTCAAATATAGTTCAAAATTTGTATTAAAAAAATGTAATTAATTTAATTTAATTTTAATAATATAAATATGTACTTGAAACCAAATTATTATTATACAAAGCCCTATTGAAGCCAGTATGGACATATGGCGTACAACTTTGGGGAACAGCCTCTAATTCTAATATAGAAATCTTACAAAGATATCAGTCGAAAACCCTTCGATTGATGACGAGTGCACCCTGGTTCATTACCAATAAAGCCATTCATTCAGACTTACATATTCGTTTCATAAAAACTGAGATTAAAAGATTCAGTACAGCATATTTGCAAAGGATCAGCTATCATGAAAACCCGCTTGCAATAACTCTCTTAGATGAAACCAATGAAATAATAAGACTGAAAAGACAACATGTTTTAGATCTCCCATTTCGTACCTAACCACTATTAATTAATAAGTTTACAACATATTCATATAACGTTATCACATGTATAGCCTTAACTTGGTATAAATATATGTATTACATATAAGTATATTATTATTGTTTTCACTGGAGATCAATAATACATGTCAAATAACCACAATGTTATATAATTTGCTTATTGTTCTTAGAATAGATTGCAAATAAAAGTATTAATAAAAAAAAAAAAAAATTATTCTTAACTTGTGTAACCGCTTAAATTCGAAAACGAATAGCAAATAAAGATGAAGAGAGTCCTTTGCGAGCTCCAAAGAAAAACCAGGGGTTCTAGACCGATTCGAAAAATATTTTACAGACGCAGCGCTAGTTGTAATCGACCACTTTTTCCATGTAACCGCTTGCGATAGAAGCGAAAATTATTGAAATAACTATCCTAGAAAGGATGTTGGTTTGAAAATTTCGAAATTTCTACTATGATATAAAGATATTGTATTTTTTTTTTTTTAGTTCTTAGTTCTGATTCTGAAATCTTTAAATATTTTATTACACACATTGGATGCACTTCGTACAGAAGGTATTTTGAAAATACTATTTTAAAGAATCAGCTTCGACTGTTTTGAGAAATATTTTTTTTACATTTTTTATTGGCAACTCTGATTGTTAGCTATACCTATTTTTTTAAATGCGACCTTTCACACACTAACTTTTGTAAAATATAAACAAACAAAAAATAGTCCAGCAATCAACCATTTGCGGTGAAAGAGATCTGACAATACTACAATATTATAAATGAGCAGTAATTTATTTGAATTTTTGTTCATCTATTGAGTTGCATAATACATTGAACATCCAAAGTAAGCAATCGACTATACTCCTCAATTAAATACACAACAATTGTCAACCCTTAATAACATTTACTCAATTGTCAAAAGTGTCAAATTAATCAGTAAATAGAAACACAGAACGCGAAAACCAGCGGCAAAGAAAGTAGCGAAGAAAGAAAAAAAAAACGTATGACACATTTCCCCTTTCTTGAAAGCTGAATTCTCATTGCCTACAGACTTATGAATTCATCGCTGTATTACCAGTTTTACCACTATTCTAACACAAACCACTTGTCAAAACAAATGGCACTGTCAAATTGACAATTGGCTTGTCTTGGCAAGTTGAAAATTGTCAAATCTTCCTCGTGTGTGCTTATGTACCAACTCATACGCTTGCTTTGCTGACAGCACAAACAGCATCCGAATGATCTCAGGAGTTTGTGGTGAAAAAAGATGGACAAACAAAAAACGAACAAAGCTTCATTAATACACTTGAGAAAACAGTGGAAAAAGCTGAGTGCAGCAAGAAAACGGAAGCCAGATGAATTTTAATATATACACAATACACACGAAAACTCGAAGACTTGTAGAAGTTTGTTGTGATAAAAAGTAACTTCTATGTATCAGAAACAAGAAATTTACTTATTTGTTGAGAACGTACATATATATTTATGCATGTATGCATTCATATATGTGCTATAGTTGGCTTTTGCAGAAGTTTTCATCCTTTTCTGTTCACCTTATCTTGACTTCGTAGAGCTCTGCACATATTTAAGCAAATTTTAAGTATTTTTTCCAATGCAGTCTAAATTTGGTAGCAAACAGCAGTCAAAGCACCTTCGTCATACTCATATACATATGTATATATTATGGCACATTTATGCTTGTATAAATAACAGTAAAATACATGTCTACCTCTTTTCCATAAAACAAATCGCTCTACTTCTCTAATCGAGGAGTACCGTGTAGCAGATCAATAGAACCATTATTTAAAAGAAAAACTCGATGTACCTCCAAAATGTTCCCAATTATTCGTAGTAAAGATTTTATTTAAAAACATTTCACATAATAAATATATTACATTCGGATATAAAGGGTGATCAATTTATAGATATCGGACTTTAAATTGAAATAAAACAACGAAAATTCAAATCGATTGGCAATCTTTATGGTTTTTGTGTTGAACGATTCGTGATATTTATTTTTGAAATATAATCCCTTTCAAATGTTGGCCCTAACAGCACCGTAATTCGGCCATCCGTAAACACCAATTTCGAATGATTCACTGGAGGATTTCAGTCGGTATCTCGTGAATAACATTAGTAATGTTGGCTTCTAATGCATCAATTGAAGCTGGTTTATCCACAAAGCATTTATACTTTACATACCCCCACAAATAAAAGTCCAAAGGTGTGACATCACATGATCTTGGTGGCCAATCTACTGGTCCCATACGAGAGATAAATTGCTCACCGAAACGACAACGCAAGTAGCGCCATCTTGTTGAAACCAAATGTTGTGGAGATCAGGGCTTCAATTTCGGCACCAAAAAGTCGTTCATCAGTGCGCGATAACGTTGACCATACACTGTTACATTGGCGCCAATCTCGTTTTTGAAGAAATATGGCCAAAGGCCACACCAAACGGTAGTTTTTAGTGGATGTAATGGCTTCGGGCTTCTCTTCAGCCCAAATACGCCAATTTCGCTTATTAATGTAGCTATTAAGCCTATAATGGGCCTCATCTCTCAGCCCAACTCCTTGACCTGAGCCTGCAATGAATATTTTTCACAGAGTGTCGATTTTCGTAATACAATTGTACGATTTGTAATAGTTGTTGAGGCGTAAGTTTTTCCATGATGAAATGGCAATAAATACTAAAAAATTTCACCGCTGGCGATTCCCATTCCAATACTTTTTGCCGACTTAGCGTCTGCCAAATTTATAAGTTTGTAATTCCGTTCCGCGCATGTGTGGATACCCAATTCCTCTTAGTTCCTCTTTATATCGCCACTTAAGCCTCATTCCCGCGGCAAGGAGACCGAGTTGACAAGGCAATGGCATACTTACAGTTGCCTTAGGCCTTGTAAGTTGACAATCGACCAGTTGTTTTTCTATACGGTAAACCTTTGGAGCTTAAAAAGAAAATGACTCGTACTTTCCCCTAATTTCTAATTCTGCTACATCTAATATACTTCTTCTTTTCTTTCTATTCGTTTTTAGACTTTGCTGACTTCGAGACGTTTCTTTCTCGTGTTAGTGGACCGCAATTAGAAATGCATGTGAAGCCCAGTGCAACTCCGCTTAGGTTTTCCAACGCAGCAGAGAATTTTCTCTTTTACTACCTTCGGGCTACGTATCGAATATTTTCAAAGCCGATCCGCCGAAAAAGGTGTCAAAAATCAACGCATACGACAAATTTTTCAAGAGATTCTGATTAAAAAATGAAAAAAAAACAGAAATACTCAAAACTTTGCAATGTGTCGCGCTGCTATTATTGTGAACACAGGTATACATACATACATGCATGTGAATTCATACAGTGATATTTAAATACTTGTAGTGTGAGGAACGATCCAAACGCCTTGTGGGAGCAGAGTGACTAACGCGACAAAAAAGGGTGTGTGTGTGTACAACGGATCATTTACAACACTACTACTTGTACGAGTATATTAGCGTTGGCGTCAACTTATCGCTCTTCCTCTAAAGTACGAGTATGTAGCAGGATATTGTTCGCACACCAAAATACACGCATACCTTTGTATGAAAGAAAAAGAAAGGGCAGATGTATCGAGGATGACGACACAAAAAGTCATGGGAAAGATTTTTAAAGGCCTTAAATGGAAATTCATACTGAATTCAAGGCAGGATACGTACAAACATGCAAAGAAACATAACTTCTAAACCCGTGTGAAATGAATGCTTTTTGATTTGATAATACACAGTGAACCCAGCAATAGCAAGCGCCATTAAAGTTGTTTATTGTGTTTTTATTAAAATTAAATTCTTAATTAAATTAACATCATCGCGCATATAAACATAATTGATATACTTATACCTAACTAAAAATAAATAAATAAACTATAAATAAAGCCTTTTTCAGATAAAATATGAAGTTAAAGTTCCAACTGCTGAATTTATATAATCTAAAAAATTATATATCATAAAATTCTTCTTTTGAGTTTATATTTGTGTTCTTCTGTGCAGCCACCTGTCTACCCGCCCACCTATCATGCAATAACTTGTCCAATGCATCCAGTAAAAAATATGTAAGATTTCAACGTAAGTTGGTAAGCAGCATATGTTTAACTGGAAATTAGGAAAATCAAAGAATGGCCGTGACAGCTTTACATAACGGCAATTTTCTAAATTGCAAAAAACAAAAAAACAAAAACACTAACGTAAACAGAGAATGAAATTAAAAACACATTACGAAAACTTTTATTAAAAAAAATAAAGTAAATAGTTTTTTTAGTAGCTAAAAAAGTAAGTTAGTATAGGAAGTAGCTGTAAAGAAAGTTTGGAGATTTTTTAATTGTGAATAAAAATGCAATGCCCCAAATATCTTCACATTGCACCTAAACTAGGATGAGGTTAACTTTAAATACTTTCATTCGGTGTTTAAGATTAAATTAAAGGTGCCATACCATAACCGTAGCCTTAATCCATAACAAGATTTACTGTTATCGATATGACATAACCATAAACAGCTGATATTTACATGCCTAGTCATTTAGTTATTGCTCTAGTAAGAGCGTATTTTTTAGCTAATTCTTATAATCTGTATGATCTCAATAAACTTTTCGTCCTCCATTACTAAAATCACAATATTCAAAACAAATGACATTAATGAAAATGAAAAGGAGAAAAAAGGGAATTGAACGCGAAAAATAAATTCCCAGCAAATCAGC
This sequence comes from Anastrepha ludens, assembly GCF_028408465.1. Taxonomy (NCBI): domain Eukaryota; kingdom Metazoa; phylum Arthropoda; class Insecta; order Diptera; family Tephritidae; genus Anastrepha; species Anastrepha ludens. The sequence continues at coordinate 79,584,256 of NC_071502.1, forward strand.
GATCAACTGTTCATGGTTACGGCAAGAATTGAATTGACATCTATGGTTATGGTTATGACTATGCCATTATGTCATGGCACCACTAATGGAATGCTGTGATGCCCATAAGGTAGGTTGGAACACCTGATTTATGTTATTTTTGCGGTTATGGTTATGGCACCTCTAATTTGCAGACCTTTTTTTAATTTGCCGCACTATAGGCTATTTTGGCAAGAAATAAATGTCGAATTAAACTATGTAGCCCGTAGTCATAGAGAAGTTAAAGTTAAAAAAACTTTTGAACGGTTAAAATTGTATTTTATAATAAATACTGCTTTAATTATGTCATAGTCAACTCAAAGTTATTTTATTAAAGAGAGAGTTGTGTCTTTAAAATGAGAAGAACATGATTTCAAAATATTAAAATAAAGTTATATGCGGCTTCTTTATTGCTTTCTGCTTCTCTACGTCTACCTAAATGTAAATAAAAATCTGTGTCAGCTGAGTGAACCAACTGAAGTCCTCATTTCTACATATTGCAGAGCAAATTTTTGCTTTTCATATGGATTAGCTCGAAACTATGACGAACAATTCTATATTGACAAATTTTTTTAAACTAATTTTAAGTTAGAATTTGATTTTAAGTAAAATGTACTTTAACGTTGAACTATGACTACGGGCATGCGTTTCTGAAACATCCTAATGAGAACGCTTGACACTTGTTATATAAACATAAAACCTTAAACTCGAATTTATGATGCAATGTGAATATAATGAGCGGATTTTCTTGGGTTATAATGCATTAACATATATATAAGTAGATGATCTACTTTTTCGCGCTTAACTCCAAATCCGTAATTAAAGAGCGCAATTTCCCATACAAAATTTCTCTCCCAAAATCTAAGATTATAAAATAATCCTAGATAATAACGATACTTTTCGACGTGTAACCCTGTGTTTCTGTGTTATCGATAATTATTATTACGAATGTAAGGAGAAACATCAAAACAATCAAGACTGAATGAAATGGATGCCGGCAAAGAAAACAGATCTGTAAACATAATTCTAATAAAATTTTTGATAAATATTATTAATCATGGATTCATTTTACAGAAAAAGCGAGTGTCCGTAAACGTTTTGTCCTCTTATTACTTATTATAAAATGTTATATAGAATATCCCATGCGCATTGCTGCCATAATTTTTTGCAACCTCAGTAAATGTTGCATACGGATTTCCTCCAACTGTTTGTTATTAGCAGCCAAATGCGCAATTAAATTAGCTATTCCTTCTCCTTGTACTTTCTTCATATCGAGAATAATAATTAAAGAAATCAAAAACACCGAAATATTCCATCAAAATAATTTATATGAAGAAAAACCTCTCAAAGCAGTATTGACAACTGATTGTCAATTTTGTAGGTAATCTGCCATATGTGAACGGGAAGATTAATTTTGTGGACTTACATATATGTAGGTGATTAATGCATATGTGAACGTATTATTATCCATCTCCGAATTACTTTTATGGGAAGTTACTGTAAAAAACACACACATTTTCAAGTTGGAGTGTCGGTCTCCAACTGAAAATCGGCGTAATATAGTTTTACAAGAGCTAATCTATTCAAGTGGTATCAATTTGGCGTAAAATAGAGTTTTCCAAACAGAGATGTTATTTTGATAATCAAAGAAAAATGCTATTTTCTAATATAAATTATCGGATGTTTATTTCATTATAAAGAGGAAGGTACGCCGTTAATAGTGGAAAATAACATCAGGCAAATGATCACCACGAGCACGCTTACAGGACAATATCCTTTTCATGAAATTTTCCATAACCGAATTGCAAAGTGGCTGCCCTGTGTCCTCGATAGCCTCTTGAATTCCATCTTTGAGGTCTTGAATCGGCCGTAGGCTGTTGGCGTAGATCTTCTCTTTCACGAGGCCCCAAAGAAAAAAGTCACCAGGTGTGAAATCATAAGATCTCGGTGGTCAATTGTGATCACCTCTTCGAGAGATAACACGGTCCGGAAACTTTTCCGGTAAAAGATCAATAGTTCCGTTGCTTGTGAGGCACGTAGCTCCGTCTTGTTGAAAATAAACGTTTTCCAGATAAATACCATCCAATTCCGGCCATAAAAATCGTTAATCATCTCTCGAAAGTGCAATCCATTCACCAATAACACCTGTTATTGGAAAACCCTTTAGTTCATACCTAAATTTGCTGTAAAAATTGCATTCAACATAAAAGTTATCTCTGAAACAAAAGTTATCTCTGGAGTAAAAGCTTTTTAATTTATATCATTTACTTAATGTATTTATTTTTTTTTCAATTCGTATAAATTAGTGAAAATAAAGTAAAGTGAAATATATGCATACATACATATGTATGTATACATAAGAGGGCGGCTCAATAACTACCGTTTTTTATGACAGAGGACGTTCCTGAGGGAAGTTGCCATCATAATGCATTGAAGTAGAAAATTCACACAAAATATTAGAATGGTCAAACATCGGTGTTTGTATACATTCACTTGTCAGTGCTACCAATTAAAAAAATTACAATTATGCTGCCAAACTATCGACGAAAAACAAAAGGAACAGAATGGATCTGAAATTGAACTAGATCTCTACCGGGATCACATCGTTTAACATCCGGATACCGATCATTGGCCATTGGAACCAAGATTACTAGATGCGAAACTTTTTCTTTTTTGTATGAGAGCGTGGCCAGGAACTCGTTTGAGTACTTGACAGCACTACCAAAACCTAGGTTGATGAACAGTTGATAGATGAAATGGCGCTAAAAAAAGCTGACGAAAACCGTTCGTTTTTGCGTTAATGTCGCAAACATATTTAGCCGGAATTTATATTGAAATAAGAGAGACAAACAAAAATGGAAAAAGTAAATATTAAAGTTAGTGCAAGGTTAGATTTTCGATAACGATTCTAATACTTACTGAAAAAGAAATTAGGTAGCAACGCCATTCAAATTTATATATTTTGATGTAGGTGTGATATCCACGCCTAAATACTTACAACTCTTATGCTGTTGGGCATGCTCCGAAATGAATCGAATTTTTTTTTAAACCGAAAAGTAAATGAATAAGATTTTTTTTGCTAATTAATTTTTTTTTTTTATTAAACAGTTATTATGTCATACAAATGTTGCTTATATGCAATAATTATTTCTTTAATTATAAAAAATACACACGCAAACAGTGATTTCCTTTCGTGTTCACCATTTTTCGTTTGAGTAATTACTCTAATAATACTACAACTAATCATAGTGTAATAGTATAAAATTTGCCATTCAGTTTAATGTACGCAACTTTCCTTTCCTTATTTGAAGTTTTGAAAAGATTTTTTGAAAACTGAGGCAGAATCAGGGCAGAGTAGCAAAAATTATTACTGTTTAACTGTCAAGTCTGCGCATTGAAAATGAAACGAAACCTGGCACACATTGTATCATTACACTATGCAACCAATTAGCTTTCAAATGGAATAAAATATATTAAAATTTTATACGCTAAGCTTTTGATCAGATAAAAAAGTTCTTGTACGATATCGCTGCCATTTCAGCTCGATAAGGAGTCCCGTGGTTTCTTAATTATTGGCGGTCTGTAAATATCGCAAAAAAATCCATTTCATCCAGCGTGTGCGATGTGCATGTCATGTCACTTTGCATTTGCGCTAACTCAAAGTGTGCTAACATCGACCGACATCAATCGCCATAGACTGTCTCGCCAAAAAATTAAACCTTATTGCTTAAAAATACGTACATAATACTTTTAAGTCATTTATAACAAGTACTTCAACCTTTTCCCAAGGAATACTAAACAAAGCCTGCTAGCAAAGCCGGATGGCTTTAATAGCCAACACTAAGTGCATATGTACGAGCATATAAATTTTATGTTGTTTGTACACAGAATCATCAACACAAATAAAGTCACAAATAATTTCAATATAGGATTTTGGATATTATTTCCATCCGCAATCCCAAAAAGAACTGAAGGATTTTTCCAAAGAGCTCTCAAAAGATGCTAGATGCAATATTCTAAATTCATGAGCAGTGCGTGTGCTGGATAAGAGTCGATTTCCCTGCAGGGTAAGATGTAAAACATAAATTCATAGATGCATACATACATATCCGATTGAATCTCTATTCACACGAATGTACAGAAAGAGTCCTTGGCGTTCCCTACACTTGTATTTAACATTGCATTTGTAGCATTTCGGAGGTGTTGCAACATTGTTATTGTGATCGGGTTATTGAACTGTTGATCTTTGATTTTTACCTTTTGTATTTTTCTACACCAATGTTTACTTCTCTTTTGCTTTCTTGTTCATTTGCGTTGCATTGTTTGGAAAAATTCTCGGCAATTTTCCCATCGCTTGGCATTTTTTTTTTGCTTTGCAGGTGTTTCTTTACGTCACAGTAAAATATTTTATACGCGTAAGTATGTATTTGGGTACCCAAATCACGGATGAAAGATAAAAGTGGGAAAATCAATTTTATAGCTATTCAAGTCCCTTTTCTTTACAAAATTGTTTTTCTAACTTTTGTGGTTGTACATACACACAAAGATCATTAAATAAGCCTTTCAGAGATTAAATGAGATTTAGTTCTGTGGATTTTATAAGTTGATAATGGGTTAAATTCTACTTAGAGCTACACAAAGTGCAAGAGTGGTTTTGTGCGTGGCAAACCTGCAGACACTAGCCACAGAAAATATATACTTTTTTTTTGTAAATTTATGCAGAATAATTAATGAATTAAATTATTAAATGAAACTCCTACTTGAAAAAACCTTTAAAAGAACATTTTTTAAAACTTAAAACATATTTTAAGAACATCTACTTGATCAGCTTGAAATGCTGTAGTATTCACGTCATTTTGCATTACAATTAAAATGAATGTTAAAGGACTGCTACTAGGAGTAACGCCATTACAGGGTGGTTAATGAAATCCCAAAATATCTAATAACTTTTTCCTGAGTAACCAATTCCACTTTTTTATTTACAGTTTGCTATTTAAATTTAATAAAAAAATGGACGATTGTCCGTTTTCCCCCGCTGGAGTTGACATTTCAGTAAAGTTCTGAGCAAATGAACATGGTAAGCTCTTTTGCCTGGTATGAAACAGTGCCTCAAAGGTCTTATCACCTAAAAGTCATAGTTTGGATACCAAGTAATGGTTGCTGCTGTTATAAAAGTCACACCAGACGTTTCGGCAAGTAATTTTGTGTGCTCTAACCCTTAATTGAAACTGTTAAAGTAACTGTTCTTTCCAGAATTGCATCGAAAGAGAACTCCGTTCAACTCTGTGTGATCCGTAGCCATTGCTGGTGTGACAGAATTTCAGCGAAAATTTCAAATATTTTCTCAATGCCTGACTGCACCTGAGTATTCTTGTGGAGGTATCGCAAGCGGGAAGTTTACAAAACGACAGCATCAAATTTTAATGATTTAACGATCGATTCAATCTATAACACTACGAAAAATTTCGTCAAAAAATTATATCCTTTTCCAGTTTTCATCCCGAATATCTTTTGCGTTGCCTACTGCGTTGAGTGGATTCAAATCTTACCTCAGCAGAAAATGATGAACGAGTTTTTGATAATATGCGCTCAGGTGTCAATCAAATTGAAGGAAATATAAATTCAAAAATTTTTAAAAACCATATGAAATACTTACAACAAAAAGCCTTTTAGTTTCTTATATAGTAAAATTCGCCAAATATAACAAAAGCCCATTGCGCAACAATTGACAACCAACCTTAGCTTTTACGGCAGCACCGCAGCCTTGAGTTATGCAGCGTTTGTTTTCGCGTTTGCGTTTCCGTTTTCTGCTTTCAAGTTAGCAAATTTGCAAAACTTTTGCAAATAGCATCGGAAACAGAAACAGAAAGCTTAACCCGGCAAATACAAATAGCAAATTGAAAATGCAATACATTTGCGTCTGGTAAGTTTGAGGCTAAAAGCTTTCAATCAATGAAAATCATACAATATGTTAACAGAAAGTTCGCAGAAGTTTGACCGAAAGATAGCGGAAAATGTGAAAAGACTTGACGTAGTCATTCACATTTGTTTTTAATCTCACTTCTTATAGCAGATATTAGCATTATACAAATTTATTTTTTTTATTTTATAAAGGTTTACATAACAATAGAATTATTATACAAACTAAAAGTAGTGCAGCGCTAGCATCGGACTGTTCGAAGTTAAAGGCCAATCGTTTTTTTTCTGCGACTTCAAGGGGCACCTTGTATAAAATTCTACGTAAAATATGTAAGTAGCTGTGTCACAAGAAACTGTATTTCTTTGCACAAAATGGACTTAGACTTTAAATACACTCTGTTGCCAAATTACAAACCCGATCAAATATTGTTTCTTACTGTCATCATGTAAGTATTTCTTGCCTTGGACTAAATCAGCGAACATTTTATTAAATTTTGTTGCATTGTATTAAAAATCATTGATTGGTTGGTAGGTTAAAGTGGTGATTCATCCAGAATCCAACTAGCGCTTCCGCTTGTTTAACGGTTATATATAACATGACTATATCCAGTCTGTGCGGCTTAAAAGCCTTATTAGGTTGTTGACGTCTAAGCCAGCAAGTTGTTCGAGACTCTCGAACAGTGATTTGCCCTCGGTTGACGTTCTCTTCTTCCATAAGGCAGGACATTCACAGAGGAAATGGAAAATCGTTTCCTTTTTGTCAGGTTGTTTACAACTGTGGCAGTGTGTATTATGAGACATGCCGACAGACCAAAAACCAATCATGCCTGCCATAAGTCTCCAGGCGTCCCGTCGTTTCATGTTTATCGATATTGATGTTTGTTTGAGGTTGTAGGTGGCCCATAACGATTTGTCATTAAAAGTCATAAATAATAATAATTTAATTCAAATGTCTAAAGAAAACACATTTAATGAATTCGAAAATTGATAGATTTTTGCCCTAAGAGTTAATGTCATTGCGGACGGAGTCATGTGTAGTATCAACTTGTTTCCACAGACCTGCGATACTAACAAAAACTCTGGTTGGAAAAGAAATTTACGTAAAACCAAACTTCGAACAATTAATTGGTGCCACTGAACTATCGAAAAAAGTATGCAGCAAGGGGCAAAAGATGCTGTTAAAGTAAGTTTACATACATATGCAGTGATGAGCAATAAATCCACAAAAATTAATCTACCCGTTCGCATATGGCAAATTAGCTGCAAAATTACCAATCAGCTGTCAATGCTGTTTTTAAAATTTTCTCTTCAAAGATATTGGTGGGTGGAATATGTTAGTGTTTTTGGTTTGTTTAATTATTATTAACGATATGAAGAAAAGCGAAGATAAGCTAATTCTAGTTTGTAAATTTAATTGCATAATTGCCTGCTACCAATAGACAGTTGGAGGAAGCCCGTAAACGGCGGCTACTGAGGTTGCAAAAAATTATGGCTGCAGTAGGCATGCGAAATTCGACGATAGATTTTATAATAAGCAATAATAGGCCAAAGCGTTTTTGGGCACACGATTTTTTCTGTAATATGAATCCATAATTAATAATATCGAACAAAAATTTTATTAGAATTATGTCTACGAACCTCTTTTCTTTGGCGGCGCCCATTTTATTTAGTTTTTACGTCTATCTTATTATATTATCGGTAATTAATATTAATATTAACAGAAAACACAGGGTTGCGCGCAAAAAAGTATATTTATAATCTATGATTATTTTATAATCTCAGAGGTCGAGATAGAAATCGTATATGGGTAATCTCGTTTTTTTAATTACGGATTTGAAATTAACTTCGAAAAAGTAGATAATCTAGTTACATGTGAACCTATTATTACCATTGTTTTTATAATAAAGGGAGACATCACGAAAATGCCACAGAATTCCATCAACGTCCTTTAACTAAGAAAGCAAATTTTATAGGCTATAAATCTATATTCACACATTTGTTGCGTATTTTGACTATTTCATATTGTTCCTTACTAATACAGCCCCTTCCAGTGCGAATAGTGCGAATACATAAATACATATATGAGTCATATTAAACACAGCTAATTGTAAATGTGTCCGAGTTTGGTTCAAATCGACTGTATGTATGTATGTGAATACGTAGCATTTCTCTGCTGTACCATATCATTCGCATGTTTACCTGTTTTGTTTTTGTACGCGTGTACCTAAACGCTATATAAAAGTATACATATCGTATGCTTCATCGTTGGTAAGTCGCATTTGGCAAACCGCTGATTGGTTGCCTTTGCAAAATCATACGTATGCAGTGCGAACTTCGGCAAAAATTTGCGAAAGCTCAAAGCGAATAAAATTTTTGCAAACCGTACTCGTGTTAGCATCGTATTGGAATAGTGTGTGCTTCGGCTTTATCGCAAACTTCGTGCCAGCCGGCAGAAACGTCGGCACTGTCTCGGCGCGCGCTGATAGGTGGCTGTTGGTATTATTCGCAAATCGTTTATTGCCTCCCTCGCGCCGCGGCTCAAACAAATGTATGCGGTAGCTTTGGAAGCATTTAATGTACATGCGTATGTGTGTGTGTTGTTTTTGATTTTGCTAATGTGTTGTGTTTAGTTTGCTTTCCCGTTTTTTAGCGAAAGAGCGATTCTCGTTGGTTTTTTGGTTATTCCCTGGTTCGTTTAGAGAACTGCTCCCGATGTGGTGGCAATTCCTATTTACGTATTTGCGTTTGTGTGAATATGTGGATGTATCGCTATACATAAATACGTGCATCTGTATTGTACATTAAGCGTACGCGTGCAAATGTGTTTTTTCTGCGGCTTTTAGTTGCCTCTCTAAATTTGTAATTCCCGGGTTCTGCCTATGTTAACCCATTGATTGTGGATGTATTTCATATAAATCATGGTTGTAAGAGATATTCGATACCAATGGCAAAATAAGAGCTGAACATCTGTTTTTCTCAAGTTAACTATTTACATACATACATATATCCCCATTGGCAGGATCATTTACAATTACGGTTTAAATAATTTATTCTTTAAAATATTATTCTACTTCCAATAACGCTATTTGTACCATTGAAATAACTTTTGATTAGCAAATTAATAGTTACATAAATTTTAAAGCAGTGTACAAAATATTTTATCGACATATATAAAAAGATCATAAATTTGACCTGCTGTAAGTAAATAAAATTATTATTAGTATTATATTTTTGAATGTCACATTCTTATCCGGTTCGGGTGTTATTGTTAGCCTTTTTTGACTGTGAATTCCACTAACCCCTTTTTTTATAGAAATTACATTCTGAGATTCGTGCGACTTTTTGGCCTTTTGCAACATTTTATATTTTTTATATATTTTTGTAATGTGTTAAAGATACCTTTTTCGTGTTTTAAACTCTCTACAACAAAAGTGTTTTCCAGCGGTAACTGCTTTGTTCGATGAAGAATTCGAAAATAAATTGAAAACTGATTCCAACTGACACCTAAAGAAAATCTAGTTGCAAGCATTTAAGCTTTATATCACTTTTAATTATATAGCTTAGAGTTAAAAGTTACTAATTCCATAATATACTTTTCTCTGAAACTATCTACTTTAATGCAAGAAAAATAAAAAACCCATACTTTCCTAAGATATCAAACTATTTTTTGTATTTTTAACCGTTTCTATTCAAAGATAAGCAACTTCGTTAAGTCAAAACTACTTACCGGAAATGTGATAGGCCCCACGAAATATAAAAACTTTTTATAAGCGTTATGAATATTGATTCATTTGGTATTAGAAATGTTGCAAAATACGAGTATATAGATACTCTAAATAAGATTTTGTTTTTTTACAGTAGCCGAATGGGTTGTTACGCGACTTCCATTTGGCAGTGGACAGATTTGAAATCCCACACACGAAACACCAAATGAAAAAAGATTTTTATAGTAGCGATCACTTCTCTGCAGTCAAGGGCAAACCTCCAAGAGCATTTTTTCCATGGCAATGATCCTCATAAAAAATCAACTGCCGTTCAGAGGCGGCATAAAACTCTAGGTCCCTCCATTTGTGCAAAAAAAAAATGGTGTAAACACCAGTTTTAGCGGGGTTCTTTTAAGAACTTGAGAACTTAAAACAATAATACAAAACAGAAATATTGTTCGAATGAAAATTTTGTTATATACTGGTATATGTCCATATATGTATATGTAAAATTTGAAAAACTGGTCTTATCAACTTTTCGCTCTAATCTGTCGATATGTTAATAGTACCTACTAATTTGTGAGAGCGGAACTGCAGTGTCGAAAGCTGATATTAATGAAGAAGTTGGTTTTGAATATATGGGTTGCGAAATGTTTAACACAATGTTTTCGTTTTATTATTATCTATTAAAAACAGCATATTTTGTGTAATAAAATAAGATGGTAAAATAACATGTGGGTTTGTGAGTTAAATATTGGATATTGACAGTTTTTTACTATTAGCCGTTTTTATTCGATCTTCTGCATCATTACAACGGTGATGCGGCTGAGTCCAATCAACTGAAATTATACGCAAGTATTTAAATACTCAAACCCCCATACGGACATCATACGCGCTTCCACATGAATTTTAAACAGTAAGCATTCGATTTAATTAAAATTTCGTTTGGGCTTAAAACGGCCTTTAGTGGGTTAATGATATTTATGCCAATAATGTTATGCGCAAATCTTGCTCGTAAGTGTGAAACTTTCTTTTTGTGTTAGCTAATTTTTACCACTTTTTTATTTTGTCTTTTGCCCTACACTCACGCACTCAGGATTTGGTTGTCTGCTCGCACACAAGTGAACTTTTGTTGCTCACATTAAGATAGCAGTTACGCACTCATAGGGTACTGTTGTTGCGATTTTGTTGTTTTTTTTTTTTGTTTGGCTTATTTTGTCGGCTCTCATTTTTTGCAAAATTCATTTTGGTGTTTTCGGTATTTGTTTTCGGGCGATTGTGTTGTTGTTACTCTTGAAATTGCGTTTTCAAGTTCAAGTTTATGGACGCAACACATTGGCCGTGGCTTTGAATTCGCGTATTTTTGCGTAGAGAGCTGATATTCTCAATGTGTTTATTGTTATTGTGTGTGCGATAGCGAATTATTTCAATGTTAAATTGCGAATGATGATTGACTTTATTTTATCTTTGCTCGTTTTTGGAGGTCGATTTGACTTTTTAAGGTATCAAGTATTTTATTATATTATTTATATTTAGGGTTTTCTCTGTCTTAGTCATATACATATTTTAGGTATATAATTTTAATAATTCTTTCGCTCTTTTTTAAACAGTTTTCACACTTCTACTATTTTTTATTTCTCTTGCCATTTGTCGTTTCGCCTCTTTATGTTGTTCTTTTCGCGCTTTTAATCGTGTCGCGCCGCCACGTATTCTGTCTTTTTTCATGATGGCCGTTCGATCTCCTAAAGTTCGGTTTGTTTCGCCATTTCTTCACCGCCGCTCCATATGACTCCGCTCCGCCCATCTTTCCGGTATATTCCCAATTGCGTAGAATTAATCGTTCCGTTGTTAACATAAATAACTTGCAAATAAAAGTTAATAAAACTTATAGCAAAATTATATGTTTGTTTTTGGCCTCTGTTGGCTCTTATCTACGGTTGCATGCATGTAACACACGTATGTATGTATGTATGCATATATTCTTCGCTCTCTGTTCAGCCACGTTTCGCTGCCACTATCAACAGCTTAATTTATGCTTATTTTATTTTGTTTTTAGAACTTTTGCAGTTACTTTTTTAATGTTTTCTGCGAAATGACGGGGAATGAAGAGCAATGAACAGCCACGCCATCTTGCCGGCCGTAGCTTTGTTTTGCTAAAATGGCAGTTTTAACTTGCGCTAAGTAAGGCAGAACAGCAGCTGCTATGCTCTTTTTTGCAAAACTTCACATATTTCTCTAACGTATATATATATAAGTATCACATACATATACCTATGTAAGTAAGTAATTTTAAATGTAAATACGTAAGAAGTTTGTTGAGAACACACGTGGAATTGGCCGGCGACATTAGAAACAGCAGCCTGTAAGATGTATGTAGATATGTACGCATGTGGATACACAACTATCTGTTACGGCCGTTGACTATTGTGCGGATTTGAATTTTAAACTATTTGTGGCTCTCTGATTCCCGCATTCATCCCACCTACTCGTTTAGGCTATAAATAGAACCACTGTTGCCGTACGGCCAAAAGTTAGCGTATGGGATAGCTAATTTGCAATAAAACATTTAATAGACGATTAGTTGAAATAATTCATGAACGAGTTTGTAAGTTTACAGAGCGAAGAGATTGGGCTAATGGGATATAAAAAATTATTGTACGAGATGTGCCTCTTAAATAGCGAATCTGACGCTATAATTCATATCGTCTTGATTAATTACATATTTACTTATTACCAGCCTCAATATACTCCCCTGGTCTAGCCCTACAACGCTTCTTGTATCCTCCATTATTTGAAGCAGTACTTGAAGTCCTCTGGCAACTCCTTCAGGGCTCGTACCACTTTCTCTTCCACAGATTCGATGCATTGAAAATTTTACTGGTGGTAGTAGACGCCCGGTACAAGATGTGGCAAATGAAGAGGATGGTCTAACACTGCAAGATACGGAACTTTGCTAAAAGCCTCTTGAAAACCAATGTGAAATGAGACGGTGGATAAGTAATGAATTTTACTTCCACAATTCAAGTCGTTTTGTTCTTATTCTTACAAGTAGTTTATTTTAGTTATATTGACTAATATTTTGACTTTGTGGAAATCAGTGAATTGTTGCGTGGATTCCAATGATTTAAAAATAAGAGATACTCCTCGTGCCTCACATTTTTCACACAGAACGAAACGAAATTGCTATGAAATTGGCACAAGGGACTGATGCATCTTAAGCGGAAGTGCACTTTCATTCTATTTATCATGTGGGTGGAACTTTGTGGCAGGTGTGACCTTTTTTGGTTCCGTGAAATCAAATTTGTTAGAGTCGGCAATCGCGTTAGCCGAGTGGATTGGTGCATGACTGCCTTTCGGAGTACATCCAACTCTCTTTTTACACGATCTTCTTTTACACGATTTCGCAATGACACGATTCACTAATATATATTTTTCACACGAAAATTTCGAATCTTAAAACAAAAATTTTTTTTCTAAACAAAACATAATTGCTAAAAAGAATGTCCTAATAAGTCCAAATTTTTCGTGTAGGATAAGATCAAAAGTACATTTTATAACTAAGCGGATCCAACTGTGCATTAAAATTTCAACGCAACCTTTAGGCCGCGAGTAGCTGCGTAACAAGTAATGTACAAGGTGGCGCAAAATTAATCACCCAATTTTGTGTTTGTGCCATTTTTTAATGAATAAAAAATGCTTTCGAGTAATGGTAGTCTTTATTTGACCTTTACACGCTCCATTGCTTGTTTGTTTGTATGCATTTCGATACATTTTTCGATAGGGCGATTAATTTGACGCCACCTTCTATGAACTACTCGAGAAAACAAAAACAATGGCTACTAACAGACTTTGTTACGCGAAAAAATCAACCGTTAATTAATTCAATAAAACCCGACAAGATATGGGACAAAGTATCTGGCTTTTCTTAATTATTATTGACGATACACTAAAAAGCTGCATTGAGGGAAAATGAAGAGGTTTCTATTGAAACTTCCATGAACATCTCAAAAACCTTGCCTCCCCTGATAATATGTGCCTTCTCGCCGTCAAACACACCGCCATTCAGAACCAAATTGACGATCTGTTTTCAACCTCATTGAATATAGGACTAAAAATGAATCACGAGAAAACGAAAGCCAAGCCGAAAGCCGAACCACAAGTAGCCGCCCCCGTTTCTCTTAAATGGTGATCACATTGGGAACGTTGACACTTTTATTTACTTGGGTAATGCCATTGCCGCTGCAAATAGTGCAAATAAAACGAACAGTGCGTATTCACAGCTCCTATCTTTTTGGTCGACGATCATCCGCAGAGTACACACAAAATTACGGATGTTTAAGTCAAATGTACTACCAGTACTCTTATATGGAACGGAAATTTGGCTCACAAGCAACTGGATTGAAAACAAAATTCAAAGCTGTGTGAACAGATATTGAAGATCTGGTGGCCCAACATCATAGGTAACGGCGATCTATACGAGAGGTGCAAAATTCAGCCGGTAGCTAGCATGGCAAAACTGCGAAAGTGGAGGTGGATTAGGCATACGCTTCGCAAGGACGCAAATGAAATCTGTCGGCAGGCAGTGGATTGGAATCCACAAGGTGTTCGCAAGGTTGTCCGTCCAAAAGTATCTTGAAAGAAAACGGTCCCGAAGGAAGTTGAAACGTCAGGAAAAACTTAAAACGAAATCAAGTTTCTTACAAAAAACAAAACCAGATGGAGATGTTTTACTGAGACCCTATGCTACAGTGGGCGAAACAGGATGATGATGATCTGCCATATCTACTGATGATAGCATTTTTAATCCTGTCTGTAATAAACGTGAATTCTCGTTATCAAGTACCGATGAATAGTTGCAAAATTACCACCTCCAATTATATGCAAAATCATATTCGAATAGTTAGGAACAATTATGATATGAAAAATGTACTTCTATTTATATTGTAGATTTGAATACTCTATAATAAATATAAATTCTGTCCTCTACTCCACATTTTGGCTCGTTCTAAAACACTTTACAATCTTTAGTAGAACTTAAGCAAGGAAATTTAGAAAGAAAATTAGAACTTAATACAGAATTTTGTAAATGCTTCCTATCTACTCAAACTAAATATATAAACACTATTTACAAATATATGCATATATTATATATATGTATGGACCTAACAAATTTCATTGCCAAATTTTAGCGACTCGCTCATTTTTATTGCTGTAATTTTAAGCAGATAACATTTATTTGTTGTTTATTACAATTCACATAGAACTTTTGTAGATTTTATAATTTTTTTCTGCTGACCTTCAGCGATAGAGCAGTCAGGCCCTTCAGCCCGCTTACAGATAAAAGCTGGCATACACACACACATGAACAAAATACGAATAGAATACTTACATATGTATGTACGTATGTACATACATTGCGTTACAACAGCCTCGAAACAAAAAGTGTGTCAGCGCAAAATTTACGTAATAACAAATTCTTGGCAAACTGGCAAATATTCAATCATGATTGCCAGTAAAAAAATTACAAATTCTAGTCGTAAACAACTAAACGCAAATAAATTCCGGAATCATTGTATGTAAATATGTTGTAATGTGTAAGTGCATACGCAGATATCTAACCTACTTGTCTAACATAAATGTATGTACATACATATACAGACGTCTAACATACAATACATACATATACGTAGATGTAGATGTAGATGTATGCATAAGTATTAAATAGCACAATTTTGGTCGTCTGCGTCACACGAAGTAATGCCGTAAATTTTTTTTAAAAGTTGGGTCACAAGTCTAGCTACGTACTATGCATAGTATGTATGTATGTGAGTATGTATATATGTAGATATACCTGCAAATGTTACTTGCTGTTTTCATAATGGCAAATCGTAATGCTTCGATTGATACTTTTTCAGACATCGTTCAAAATGGTTCTGCTCTTCTTACAAATACAACGAATATTATATATCTATACATAGGTATGTACATATGTACAAGGCTCGCAAATTGAGCAACTCGGAACTGACCTAGCGAGCTTTTAAATAAATAAAAGCAAACAACATAACATAATATACACTGCATAAATATGCTTACCATGCGATGACGTCGTTACAGCGCCAAAAATCTTGTTGTAAACAACAAATATGTATGTATGTATCTACAAATATGTACGTATGTAATTAGGGGTATGGCATTTCCTAACATAGAAGAGAGGTGTTGTGAAAATACAAACATTTTCAACAAGAAAGGCAACTTTCATTTTCAATATGCCCAGATTTCGGTAAACAAGTTTGGAATATAGCCTATTGATCCAGAAAGAAAGTTTCGGACGGAATTCGTTCCAGAAGCGTATATCGGCTTAATGATTGAAAAAACGATAGAAGTTTATACTTCTGCACCCGATAAGATTATATTCTACTTACTGAGTGGTAAGGCGGTACCGCAAGCTCCCAGATAGTTGCAAAACTGCAGAATATCAGACAAGCAATGATATGTGAATTCCAGTGCTCACTTTCTAACCAGTCAGGCAAAGCTTAATCGATTTTTGTCTACTTAATCACTCCAATAAGTTTGAAAATCTATAAAATTTCACGACTGAAATATTTTTAAAGTCTTCTCAAGTTTTTGATTAATGAGCTGCACTTATAAATGGAAAGGCTACCGCTAATTTTTTCACAACAAAAATATGGTTAGGAGACTACCATTTCCCCCCGTTTAATATTCAAACGAGCACAGAAAGTATTGTGAAAGTTTCAGTGCGTTTCTAGGGTTTGATTCTAAAGAGGTGGATCACATTTTTTTAAACAAGCCAGACCGACATACCCCTATTGTGCCTCGGTACATATTTAGTACACATTCATAGATATGTACTTATGTATAGCGAGCCAGAACGTTTATGTGATTGTTGTGTGCACTTTTTTTTGTATTTTTGAAGAACTTAACAACAACTTTGTAACGTTGTAACTCGCATGAGTAGATCTTTATGCTTCGCACTTTTTTACACAAGCACACAAATATGCATCTATGTAAGTGCCTACTCATATACATACGTATACATATATGTATGTATATCCATATGTAAATATTTATATGGGCAAGTGTTAGCTCTAGCAAGCTTGTACTCTAATCAAGCTAATCAAAAGTAACAACAAACATACAATTAATTTTATCAACAACAATGCAGAAGAGCATAACTCAAAAGCACATGAACGAGTATATATGTATGTATGCATGTATGTAATATTAAACGAGTACATATGTATATATAATAGGTAAGTATGTTTATGCTCACACATATGGACAGATATGCACATGCATACATACATACATATGTAGGTAAGAATTTTCAAAATAAGATTTTTTACATTTGTTCCAAATTTCTCGGGCTTGCATTTCAATGCTAGAAGGCTATGAAGTTGTTTTTATAGTTCAGTAATTGTTGGCTTTTTGCAGATTAGGTAGATATTTAACAAAAATTTTACTTTGCATTCGTAATTTTTTATGTTTATGTTGCTCTCTTCGTAAGCTTTCGTTGGACATTCACGAATCAAATCATGTGCACGTTTTCGTGTGTTCGATCTGGAAGAAATAAATAAATATATGTGTATGTATAAGTGCATGCATATGTATGTATATGTACACCCATGTGTGTGTATGCATATGAATTAAGAATATTAATTAAGTGCAGAATGGAATTTCTAAGCTCAGAAAATTAAAGTGGGTGAAAATTTCCTCAAACACCAGTTCAATATGGAAATCGACTGGCGCACCATTGAATTCACTGGTTCCAAAGGCGATCGTTAGTTTGATCAGCAGTCGCCGCCATTGGCGCGGTGAGCACAGGCGAGTAAATTCCAAGGTCAGCGCGCCAAAATATACATACATATACAGCTTTTGTTCAAATTGATTGTATACATACATACGTGCATACATACATACATACATGCATGCATGCATACATATTTTTATATGTACTTATGTATGCACGTATATGTGTGTGTGTAGAGAGATACGAAAATAAAAATATAAAGTTAGTGCTGTTTTTTCTGTTACAATTTTGCGAAGTCAAAGTTTAATTTTATTTTCTTTTTTATTATTTGCCTCTTTTGCGGTAAGGTTTGCACGTACGCTCGCTGCGCCGATTCTATTCTACGTTACAACATAATTTTTTCCATGTTGCCTTTGTCTTCCATTTGTTTACAGCTAAAAAAAGCTTACACAGTATTGGTTCTCTGCTTTTTACTTATTCGTATTTTTCATACCTATTTTTATGCTTTTTCGTGTTGTAACAGCTGCCGGTTAAGTTCTGCGCGCCATTACAACAAATACAACTTAATATTATAGAATTGTTTTTCAGCACTTTTTGCCGATCTTTCGCAATTTTTCTCCCCTTTCGCCCCCATAACTATGTTGCGCCCTTCGAAACAACTTATCGAGGAAGCATCTGAAGGGCTTTGCATGCACAGTTGTCGAGATTTGGTGGAATGGAGCGGGCTAGCGGAGAAGAGCGCTTTGGCAATGTATTTGAAAAAATAAAATAAAAATACATTAACGTCGGGCAAAAGTTTTCGGCTGACGATGGTCATCTAAGTCTGCCGCTAACAAGCTGACGAAACGCAACGACAAACGCGCGGATGAATGTGGACACCGAAGAGTACTTAGTATTTTCGGATTCGCAGAAAAGTTAGAAGAAATTCTCTTAAAAAATGTTAAATTTGTAAAAAATGTTTTAGAAAACTTTGTAAAAAATATACGCAAATTTTATGTACATATGTATTAAAGTGAAAAAAAAATTAAAATGTTAAATGCCGATTAGAAAAGTTCTTTCGTGTGAGCAAGCAAAGTTGGAGAACGTGCAAAATGGTGAAGAAAGCTACACACAATAAGTAAACCGACCAGGTTGCCGAGCAAAAATTGCAAAAATGTGATTCTATGTCGGAAATAAAAAATTCAAAGAGTTGTATTTATGAATAAATGCCAATAGACATAAATAGATTATAAAGCATATAAAAGTTGCCATAAAAATAGAATTTTCCTCCCAAAAAAATGCCAATTTCTTTTCCTAACTGATGTATAAGTCAAGCTAAACATGTGAACACAACGTCGAGGAAATTGGAATGAGGTGTACAAAAGGGATATGGCTAAAAATGGTTGAACTAAAAATTTCACTTTTTCTGTGTTGCAAAAATTGATGTGGTTGGGATTGATTTCAAAATATAAATGCATAAAATTAAAATTTATTTCAAAGTGGGGAAGTAATGAACACCATTGAAAATAAAATAAAGTTTATGTACACACATATTCACATATACACATATTGACAAAATGATAATAAAATAAAGGGCGTGGAAATACTTTTTCAAATTTTATAATTAATATGGAAGCAAAAACTTTTAATTTCAACATGGCCGAAATCGAAATAAGTAAGTAAAAGTTCTAACTTCGGATACTTCTTTTGCAATTGTGCCCGGCTCTAATAATCTTACACCATCTCACATTCATTTCTTCATTTGTACACATATTCATCAAGCATTTCGTGGTTTAGTGCAGTGGAGAATGTTAAAATCAATATTTTTTAAAGTTCTACAAGTAAACATTTTTTTGGTCAATTTCAATTTTTTTAAATCACAGGTAAAAGGAAAATGGTTCCAAATCGTAAGAAATTTTCCAAATGAAATTAATTGCACAAATTAACTCACATAACCACCAGGATTACATTAATACTTTACGCCTCTCACCCCAAACACGGAAGGGCTAAAATAAAAAAGACAAATCGCTTCCGCTTAAATTGCACAGCGTACCTGGCCGACATGCCAGGAAAAATGCTATTACTATGCAAAGTAGGTTGGGAGTCATACAAAACGACCGATACAAAGCAGCAAAGCGACAGGTACACAGTGGCACAAAGTGTAAATGAAAAATGAAAAATTACATACAAATATTTCGCATTTGAAGAAGAGACACACAGAGTTCTTCTCAAACGAGATCTTAAGTGAGAAGGGGTTAATGTGCTGATGGGATTCAGAGCGTACTTGTAAATTTTAAAAGAAAAATTCGATTGCCCGTAAAGTTGCGTAGATGTAAAGGAGAGGATCAACATTTTCCTTGGTTTGCATCTGTCTTGCGAAATTTAAAAAAAAAATTTGATTATTGGTCTCGGGTACTTTAAAATCACGTAATTAACAATTGTCTGTATGCAGAATTGTTTACTTGATTTATGCTGCCTTAAATCCTTTTCATTGCATGCCAGAAAATTGCCGCTTTAACGTTGAAGGGTAAGTGTCACGGGTTGACAATGAAATATTGCACAAAAAATACGAAACTGTCGAAATAGTCTGCCACTCTGCCACTCATTGCATATGCACCTATAGATTAACCTACATACATATATAAGTATGTACGAATGTATGTACATGAGAGAACCGTGCGTAATTCTGATGCCCAACTGGCATACGGCCCGTGGCTTGCTAGTTATAAAAGAAAAGAACAAGAATATGGGAGTCCGAGAATATGGTTTAATGACTAAGAGAATTGACTAATGGGTGAGTCAAATGAAAAGTGCAAATATATTTTTGGATTCATCTTTATTTATGAATTAAAACTACCACAAAGAGAGATAAAATCAAATAAAAAAATGAAAATATGCAGGGTTTTCCAAGCAGAGGCGTTATTTTGATAGAGGACAATACCCTTTTCATGAAATTTTCCATAACCGAATTGCAAAGTGGCTGCCCTATGTCCTCGATAGCCTCTCGTTTGGCTTTCTACCTGCTTTCGCTTATTGCTCCTTCTCTTCTACTTTTTATTTTTATTTTTATTTTTTCTTTCTGTAATGCCGCTCTTGTGTACATTTATATGGCACAAAAAAAAAAAATGTTTTCTATTGCCAAAAAATTTAGAACCTGATCTTTTATATTTTTTAAATTTAATATTAATATTTAATTTATATTTTCTTATTCGATCGGTCGGTTTGAATTTTTCGTGAAATACTTTGCCTTTAGTAGAAAACTGTTTTCAATAATATTTACATTTACATTTCTGCGAATTTCTTAAACCAAAATATAATGCAAACTAAATTTATAGCAAACTTCCATATACTTTTCTAATAATAACTAAATATTTGGTTGTAATATCAAAAAATAATAAAAAAGTATTAATATTTACCTGTACCGCTGACGCTTGGAAAATTATCATTTAATTCCCATAGAAAATAAATTTGGTATAAAATGTTAAAAGCAAGAAATAATTGGCGCGTACTCATACTGTTAGGTGATTGGCCGAGCTCCTCCTCCTATTTGTGGTGTGCGTCTTGATGTTGATTCACGAATGGAGGAACCTACAGTTTCAAGCCGACTCCGAACGGCAGATATTTTTATGAGGAGATTTTTCTTGGCAGAAATACACTCGGGGGTTTGACATTGCCTGTCGAGGAGCGACCGCTATTAGAAAAAACTTTTTCTTTATTTTGCTGTTTCATGCACGGAGATTCGAACCTACGCACAGCACAAATCACGCACCAACCCACTCGGCTACGTTGGACGAAATATTAACAGATCGATAAAAAATTTAAAAAGTTATTAAATATAAACAATTTAATGTTTAACCGTTTCGGGACGGGAACTTTTGTGACGTACAATCTCAAAGAAAAGTGTTTATATCGTCTCCTATGGCTATTTTAAGAAAAGTAATTTGATAATATATTTTTAGCGCATCCCTAAAAGGAGATATTGTCCTGGGATAAAAACATCCCAAATCCATCTGTATTCAAAAATATTAATAAAAATTCTAGACTTAAATTCACTCGATTTCATTTTATTTTGTCGTTTATATATTCAATTTTATCTTATAAGACATTATATTTATATCTGATGGCAAGGAGTAAAACATTTTTTGCAAAATGCCAAGTTGCAAGCAATGCAAATCTGATTCGTACGGCTCTCTTTGCCCTTTTTAGCACAATTTACGCATCGTTGTCTCTTGTTCGTTCTTTGTGGCAAATGATCTCCCAGATTTTGTTTAATTTTTTTCTTCATTGCGGAGACCGGTCCTGTTCGAACTTTGCGCTGAATTTTCGCATTCTTTTTTCCTTCGTCGATCAGGCATTCGGATAGCTCTACCAAGAATCCCAAGAACGGTTCTCTTTTCTGACGTGGATGGTTTGTTTCCGCATGGATAATCCAAGCATTTACGGCGCATGTCATCATAAGTCGAAAGAAAACTTTTCGCCACCATTTAGCAGACTTTCGGTCTAGTTCATACAGGGTAACCATTTTGTCGGCTAAATCTACGCCACCCATAATGTTTCGGTATGTTTTCACCAAATCTGGACAAGTCACATCAACTCTGGTGCCATCTTTTTGTTTTCTTTGAACGGTGCCCACTGTAGCCTCATGGCAATTGCTTAGAAGCATTACATGTTTAGTATCTTGCCAAACCACTGCCAAAGTACCAGATGAATTACACTTGAAAACATATTCTCCTCTGTTTAGTTTTTCAGTAACTTTAGGTAAATTTTTTCTGTTAGATATACAGGTACCTAAAGCTGGAAAAGGAATATTATTTATCAATTTTGTTGACGTGAAAAAACGGTCAAAACACAATGTAGTGTCAGGATATCTGATGGTCGATGCCAATTTCATTATAACGCGTTCGCCTAATGTGGATGATGTATGCGAATTGTCTTCTTTTCCGGAATATATATTAAAATCGTAAGTATAGCCAGTCATACTGTCGCATCTCATCCATAATTTTATTCTTCTCTTCACTGGCTTCAATGGCATATACTGCTTCAAGGTAGAGCGACCCAAAAATTTGGTCATAGACTCATCAATGCTTTGGAATGGAGAGTCGGATCTACATTTTTGAAAGGTGCTTTTGAGGCAATTGACCAAATCATCAATGAAATATGTTTTAGGTTGTGGATCAGGCTGGTATGATAACGAGGAAAAGTATAGTTTGGACATAACGTGTAAGAACCGATCTCTGGACATGGCTTTTTTTATGTATGGATTCCCCAATGAAGGGCTATTTGAAAAATAGTCCTTCAAAGAAGGCACTCGATTATATGACATTACAAATGTGCATCCGCGAATTATGAGGATCTCACCAAAATCGGTTCTAGCTCGTTTGTTTTTTACATGGCTTATATTGTGAATATCAATTCTCTCATTGGTACAATATACTATATTATGTGATGAATAAAGCTTCTAGGCAATAGCTTGAAAAATACCTCCAATGGTTTCAGTCCACGAGTTATGCCCTCATTACTAATCATTCGTTCTTGGCTAATAGTGAATCGTGGCTTGAATGTCGGTTGTGGGTCTGTCCATATTATAATATCATCAGGCCATTCACTCACATTATCTTCTTCCAAACGTTCAACTTCGTATATTTCATCATCAGTACTTTCATTTTCACCATCATTTTCATCTATAGCACTTTCATTTCCACGATCAATTTCTATTTCTTCATCATATGCTCTGCCGGGCTGTGTGTTTTCTCCATCTTCTGAATCAATGTTGCTTTTTTCACTGGGACTGTATGCGGAACCACTATCAGCAAACAGATCATCCTCATCACTCGATTCATTCAAAAAGTTCTGAATTTGTGAAACACCCAGTCTGCGTGGTCTCTCCATTCTGTAAGTAAAATAATGTACATGAGTACGTATGGGATAATAATATCCCACAAATAAACAGATTTGGGATGATTTCTTCCCACGGAACTTACCTTGACTTCTTATAAGAAAAATAAGTTAGTCTTTATTCTAAACTTTTTATTTCAATAGATTAGCACTATTTGCACAAAATGTAACTATATTTCTAAGCTTGTAACTATATTTCTAAGCTTTTTCCAAACAAATACCATATACGCAACAACGTGTCTAAGAAAATGACATTTAATAAAAAACTGATGACTCCAACCAACAGCTGGTATTTTTTTTTTTTGTAGAGAAGAGTATAATGAATGATTTGGGACTGTTTTCAACCAAATCGCTTCCATATTGTGACAGATACGATTTTTTGAATTTCTTCGGGATAAAAACATCCCCATCGTCCCGAAACGGTTAAATCATTTAAAAAATATTTAAAGAAAACTTAAAGCCATCTTACATCACATGGCTTGTTATTAAAAATTTCTTAAGCCAGAAATCAAATTTTTTTTTAATTTCTAACATTTGTAAATTATTTCATATTTTAATAAAGCAAAGACTATCCGGAAATTAGAGGAAGAGGTAAATAATATCGATCTGCAAACATTTTTACGAAATTAACGGAAAAATACGTTTTTCCTATGAGAATTTAATGGCAATTCTCAAGGCGTTGGCGGCACGGGTCAAAGCTAAATAGAATTAAAGAAATTAACCCTCAACAAATTTAGGGGCTGCATCAAGGAAAAAAAAATATATTTTGCTTATGTCCTCCTAATATAATTATTTATATATGTATATTTGCATTTGCCAAAAACAGTTTACGCCAAAATTGAACTACGCTCATGCGGGTACTTCATTAGCTGGTAATTTACGAGCAAGTGGATTATATCCATTGTTGACAATTTGTCAAGTAGCTACGTATGTATGTTTTTATGCATGTGTATTTGTGCGTACATATGACCCATGCCCAAATCAGCAAAATCTTTTATGAGTGCAACTCCTGTGAAAATACCACCAACGAGCGGAGTGTAATGGCTCACAGTCGGATCAACAAAAGCAGCACAGCACATTCCTGCCCAAGCGCCATTTAAGAACTTAAAACCTAGCAATAAACAACATAAATACATACATGCACCTTTCGTTTTTACACACTTTTTGCATGCAGTTGTAGCAAAACAAAGACCAAAATCTAATTTGTGGTAGTACTCGTACGAGCAATTTCGGTGCTGAATGGACCAGCATGCGGTGGTAGCTGGTGGAAATTGAGTTACCTGCTGTGTTTATTTTGACACCTCGCTATGGACGGCTTATTCATTGTCGGCTACCCTTTCCTTCTGAGTTTTCATTTGTTTCGCATCCTTTCTGCTAAGCACGTCCTGTCGTGGCGTGGTTTAAATGTCGGCTAAAATGTTCTTTGATTGTTGTTTATTTTGTTTTTTTTTTGTGAAAAGTGAATGGACTGAAGGTGTTAATGCAAAACGAATTCGGGATTGAAATGCATTTGAATGCAATTGGACTATTTGCAATATGTTCTCGCACTGGTCACTCAAAAAACTCACTAAGAGTTATGAAGGATTTTTTTATTTTTTAAAACGTAGGGAATCAGTTTAATAATTTATAAGCCACGAAATTACATATATGAAAAAAAATCGAAAACTTTCATAGTTTTTTATAAAAGATATTTTTGCTTTTAGACACAAAATCAAAAGGCATTACTAATGTAAGAACTGGTAACTCATGCCTGCAGCGCGATATTAAAGTGGACTCGAACTTATTTAGCATTTACGTTCATACATACGAATATCGTCGCCTTTCTGTGTTAACCTCGTAACTTCATTTTTTTCGAAATTGAGATTTTTAATGAAAAACACTCCTGTTACGTAAAACAAAACATGCAATGTTCATAATGATTATAGAATTTTTTTCAGAGCGTTTCGATTTTTCTCGTATCTACATGTTCGAATTCAAAAAACTCGTATCTACCATAAGTAAATGTCAAATAAGTTATAACTTTTCATAGAAGTTAAGTAACTCTAAACTTTTTTATCGATTTACTGGAAATTATGAATTTGTAGATAATAGGTTAACACAGAAATATATATATCGTTCCTATATATACATATAATTAATTTGTTGCGGCACAAAATACTATAATAAATTGCCCGAAATTTTAAAATTTCAGAGGCCAAAATTAAATTTCAACTTTTTAAAAAGCAAATGGTCTCTAATATTTTTGTTTTAAGCTTCTCGAAATTATTGCAGCACCTGGATTTAAACGTTATATGAAATATTTGGGAAACAGTCATGCAGCGTTGCCAGATTTTTTATGTTTTTTTTTTCAAAAACTGTAAATATCCAAAGGAAAACTATAACCTCTGAACTAAATAGATGTTTTGGAAAATAATTTTTTTTTTAATTTTTTTAAATAACAATACATAACAAAAATTAACTGAAATAAAATAACATAAACAGTTTTAGTTATACTTAAGTTATAAACTGGAATAAGTTACACTTTATTTTGATGAAATTCAGTTTCATTTTTTCGGAAATTGTTTTGTTAATTTTTTAAAAACAATTTGATTCGTTAACTCAGCAATAGTGTAAGCAATAGGAAGCATTTTTTTAAGGAATTTTTTTGTTCTTAAAATATCAGAGAGTGCTAATTTATTTCAAATTGATTTTGAAAAATATTTTGGCGACTGAATGCAAAGGACATCTGAAACAATATTTGTTTCAAAAGAGGAAACGCTGAGGGGCGATTGAGGCCTCTTTTTGTCCCTGAAATTTACTACCAAAATATCGATCTCAATATTAGCGTCATCATTCTAACCGATCAAAATTTATGTGACGTACTTCGCACTATTCACCATCAACTGCCTGCAATTCTTCTTGCAGATTACATTTGTTAAACGACTATGAATGAAAGATATTTTAATCTATTCGTTCAAATCAGAAATGCCGCAAAACTGTAATTTGTACTCTGAGGTAATTGAAAAACCTCTAAGCTTGCCTAAAACACTGTAATTGACAGTTAAAGCGGTGAATCTGGCAACATTTTCGGCGTGACATGAATATCATTTTCAAGAATGAATCATAGTTTTGCATAAGGCAGATGATATTTTTTTAAACAAATACGCCGAACATAAAAGGCGCCATTATCCTATTAAATTTGAAGTATTGTATGAAAACTTGAAAATTTGTACGGTATGTATGTGTGTACATACAGGTACATAGATTTCTTCCACTTTCAGAATGAAATAAATATTCCCCGAAATATGCAAGTGAATACATTTGCTTTTTTCTGTCAAAATGACCTTTGCAGATTTCTTTTCTCTCCAGCAGTCATTCTTAAATTTCGACCTACAGCCGAAAATGGTCGGAATGTTTGTGCGACAAATCTGTAATCAACAACTGCGCGTTTCCTCGAAGAAATGCAAACTGCATTTGGTATATTAGGAGTGGATTTTTAAAATTATATCGTTATAATTTAACCTAAATAAATGCTAAGACTAACGAGGTATTTTTTCATTTAATAAATTTATTAATTTCGTTCGTTAAAATTTTCCAAGCCAATCCATACCTAAGAAAATAATTTCTTTCAAGAAAATCCACATTCATTTTCAGTAAGCTCTGATTTCGGTAAACGCGTTTGGAATTTGGAATTTTAGAGGTCAAAAAAAAGTTTGAAAAAGCCGAGTCTAGACGTTGTTTTAAAATAAAACATGTAAACATTTGGATTCTTTCAGGTTTCATTTCACAATATTTATTCAAAATACGTCTCCTTAAAATTACATGTGAAAAATTACATCATTTAAATGCCCACCAAAAGTACGTCTACTAGGAAAATCCCTCAAACAATCGACTTGTGAATGTCTAATGTTTGAGAACGTCGAGATATCAGTGTTGAAGATTGTTCAGCAACATTTTGCACTACGGCAGCAATATTCTCAATAGGACGCTCAGTTTTTGGACTATCTTCTATTGGTCATTTTTCTATCCTCGATAGAACCCATTTCTTGAATTTTTTCACCAACCTACTACAAATATATTTCACAAACGTCAAAGATGCCATCAAAATAGGTTCGGTCTAGGAATTATGCACTACTGACATCTAGGCGTCACTTTTGAAGGACCCTTTACATGCCATACATGTGTGTGTACAATATAAGTATATTTTAGATGTTGTTTATTAGCTTCAGCTTCCCTGAAAAAGCAAATCACCATAAAAATAGCATCCAATGGGTACGACAAGTTGTAAGAAAAGTTAGGAAAGGTTGTTAAAGGTGCTAGTCATCTCCGAATGTGGGCTGTGGCCAATGAGGCATATAACCCGGCGTTAAGAAGCAACCACTGGATGTGATACTCTTAAACGAGAAGTACTCTCCTCTCAGTTCTTAGATTTAGTTCATTCCCAACTTATGATAAGGTAAAAGCGAAAGTGTAAAGATTTAATATTATTTGATCTCAACAAAATTAATATTTTAAAAATAAATAGAGGCCGATTGTCCCAGCTGATAGTTGCGCTACTAATGTAATGTAATTTTTTATAATTATATTTCATATAAAAAAATCCTCATAAGGAAAATTATAAACTTTATTAACTTATCAAAAGAAAACATTATAATGCCTACATATGTATGTACATAGATATAATTAGCTGTGCGCAATCCCAACAACAAACCATCATATGTTCACATACATGCTTAGAATTAAACAAGAAAAACAAAAACAAATATTAAACAACAAAACAAAAAGTGCTAAATGAAGCCAAATTACTTAAATTTGTGGTAACGACAAATACTTATGTTCATACGTGTGGTATGTATGTATGTATGTATATGTGTAGTACCAAACAAAAGCCCCGAAAGCTGTAAAAATGCTCGCAGCGAATATCTGGTTTTCATAGTGCAACTTTGGAACTATTGCAGCGCTCCTTAGCGGTCGGGTTGTTCTTCTCGATTTGCTTGAGTCTATTATTGCAGTTATCAAAATGTAAAGCCCAAATAGAATGGAAAGTGGAGTGTCGCGACGTTTTGGCTTTGCTGCCACGTTGGCCGGCCACGTTGTCTGCACAAATACTACATACATACATCGCTTGGTTGCAGGCACACACTGACGTACATACATATCTACAATATAAGTGTGGTATTATGTGCATGTGTTTATATGCACACATAAAATATGTGTATTAGTATACATATGTAAATACATACATATATGTATACATATAGATATGTACGTTTGGCAGCACCTATTTGGTGCTAGCGACTTTTGTTGGGTCATTGCACTTTGGCAACACGCACTCAGCGTATACAGTGCCAACACCTACAGCAACAAGGCTTATGCTGCAACGCTATAAAACCATTTTTACCATAAAGGTATCAATAAAGTAGTTGTGCAAGCCAATATTTTGATAAATTCGTACGCACGAACATATTGTAAGACTATGCATGGGTGCAGAGGGGAAAAGCAAAGGGGAAAGATAGTGAAAAAGTAAGAAAGTATAGCAAACGCAAGCTATTTTGTATTTTGTTGTATGCAAGGCAACTCGGCGCCGCTCGCTTGATGTCGAAGTCGGTTGCAAATGAAATGCAAACACTTCATTAATACTCGTAGATTGGCACCAGCAGGAAATGTATAATGGAAGAAAACAAAAATATCAAAAACATAGTGTGCATAATATGCCTACGTACTTAATTAAATGATTGTTTGTACATATGTACATAAGGGTGATCCGTTTTCTATATAATCATTACATTTATAATACGCCCGATGAAAGAAATATCTTCCTTTGGTGCAGAATTGTTAAGCCCGATAAACTCGTACAGGAAACATGGCAACTGACATATAGACCAAAAATATATCCAAACTCAATTAAACTAGGGCACTAAAACTAGGCAAGAATTTATAAGTTATATATATCGTACTTTTAGTGCAAAATGATAAGTATTGGAAAAGAGGGCGTGGCACCTTTCATATAAACTGAAATTTCAAAATCGCTTTTCTCCGAAACCACAAAAGCTAAGCTAATGAAATTTGATACAGTTACACAAATTGTCAATACCTGTATAATGGTGAAAATTGCTAGGTATTCGAAAAGGGGGCGTGCCATCTCCCATATAAACTGAAACCCTCATATAGCTCTTCTCAGGAACCGCTTTTGCAAGTTAGGTAAGGTTTGGTTGTAATGGTTGCCCATAGAGTGGGCCCACTTGGACGAAAGAAGTTTGGTTCATCCTTTGTGATACCATTATATATATGTATATAATTGGCGCGTACACCCTTTTTGGGTGTTTGGCTGAGCTTCTCCTCCTATTTGTGGTGTGCGTCTTGATGTTGTTCCACATATGGAAGGACGTACAGTTTCAAGCCGACTCCGAACAGCAGATATTTGTATGAAGAGCTTTTTCATGGCAGAAATACACTCGGAGGTTTGCCACTGCCTGCCGAGGGGCGACCGCTATTAAAAAAACTTTTTCTTAATTTTGGTGTTTCACCGAGACTCGAACCTACGTTCTCTCTGTGAATTCCGAATGGTAGTGACGCATCAACCCATTCGGCTATGGCGGCCGCCGATTTGGGATACCATTGCAAGGGGGAAAAGGAGGTGAAGGAAAAAAAGATAGGACGAAAAGGAGATGTGTGGGGAGGGTTGAGTATTTGGATCTATACAAGTTAACAAAAATATATTTTGAAGCAAAAAAATAAAATAATAAGAATCAAATTAACTGTCCTGTTTTAGAAATTTTACCATCATGTCACATCGGTTTGAATGGCTTCAATCTATTCATGACCCTTCAATGCAAAAAATAACATAATTTTTGGTCAGAAATTCACTCTCTTCTCACCAATTGATAAAAAGCACCGGACAAAATGCGATACACAAGTATCTGAGAAGCCTCCAATTCCATTCCACAGATGATTTCTTATAATTTTCAATGAAATCACTTTGAGTGTGGGATAAGCAGTTTTCAATCAATAATTAAAGCATATGCTGATACCATTTTTGGAGCATTTGGTGGATGGCTAACAATGACGATGCAATCCAAATGTCATTCTTATTCCACAATATGGCCATGCTGAGCCAATATATACAACCCAAAAATATTTCAAAATGTTTAAAATTTTCAATACGCATTGTTCTGATAACCTTTAAAATGCCAAGTTAAACACCTTTAATAGCCTAACCTGTTTGATTACAAAAAGTTTAATGTCGAAAGCCTTCCGGCATTTGTCTTTCAAAATAATTTATGCAACTTGAGTTATTATAATTATTTAAAATTTTTCCTCAAATCATTAGGCATTCTTTCATATTCCATACTCAGTGGCAGTAGAAGCAGTATTTCTATTCATGGAAAATACGTCTCACCATCTTTTTGTCTCAAATAAGGCACACGAGCGCCTGCAATCTCCATACATTTTTAATTAATATCATTCCAAAGCTAGGCATAAAAATGAATTTCTACTTCATTTTTTATGTTTAATCTTTCCATAAATTTGTACTTTTCACATCTCGACTCTCAGAAACATTTCAAATGGAATGAAAATAACAACGCACAAATTGAAAAGCTAAAATAAATTTAAAATACATTAAAAGTTGAAATTCATCAGTTTGAAACCGACTCCGAACTGCAAATGATTCTTATAAAGAACTTTTTCATGGCAGAAATACACGCAGAGACACCGCTATTGGAAAAAACTTTTTCATTTTGCTGTTTCATGCACGGAGATTCGAACCTACGCTCTCCCTGATAGTAGTCACGCACCAATCTATTCGACTACGGCAGCCTATGCTATTGAGTAAGGTATAGTAAAATATTGGGTTTTCTAATATTTCTGATGAAAATGGAAATTAATTCACTCATATACGGACAACCCTAATTTATATATATGTATATATATATATATATATATATACTATGTATGTATGCACTATTTTAAGCGCATTTACGAGTGCGCAAACTGTACGAAAGCAACGTTTGCAAAGCGAAAGTAATGAAACTCGAAATCCTCCAAAAATTAACCAAGTGTACATTACGCATAGGGGAAGGTGTGTGGGCGAAGGAAATTATTCAACTTCATACACACATACATACGCATATACAACCAATGATTGTGTCGTTCGGTAAAAGTGCAGCAGCTGCACACAAAGCGCGAGTATGCATAATGTTTGCGGTTGCAACAATTGTTGCTATTGCTATTTCTGGCTCTGTCTCTACCATTTGCGCTATTCCACTGCTGCACCAACCGTGTACCAAATAACAAAATGGCGCAATGCGACACAATTCGCGTTGCTTGCCACTTTGATATGCATATAAATATAAGTGCATTACCTACATACATATGTATGTATGTATGTGCATATGTAGTTGAAATGTAGTCGACAGTACGAAATACGGGGAAAGTGTAAATTTTGTGAAATACTCAATCAAATTCTTCATATTTATTTATGTCTGATTTATACAACATAAACACATTTTTTTACTATTTTAATTGTAGTATATACATATTTCGTTTAACGTACAATAAGTAGGTAAATCTAAATGAAAAAAATTTGAGAAAAAGTTAAATTCAGCTGGAGTTCTACTTATCGTAGCATTAGCACTAAAAGCTTCATAATTTCGGATATTATCGACATAGAACATTCAAATTTGTTCGGGGAAGAAGGAAAGTTAATGAATCTGAAACCAAATAAAAAAATAACGAAACTGACAAGAGAGTTCTTCTATCTGTTTTTGTTAAAGTACGGAATCGGATCAGAAAAATTAAAAGAACGCCGAGAGAGATCTTGTGAGATATTTCCAACATATTCAAGTTTGGTACGAAACTAAAGCAGAATGCTGGTATCTAGAATTTTATAAGTATAATATAAATGAAAAAGGAGCTAAATGAGAAGAATGGCGTCGAAGACATGCAAGCACAACTATTGGAATGGCAATAATGTAATTTAAATGCGTAGTGAAACTCAATTTATTATCAAAACACACTCCTAAGGTTTCGAAATCATAAAAGAAGTAGTTACTTTGTGACACTTTTTGTTATTAAAAGATTGTCGGTTCCTAATAAACCAATTATAAAACTATTTAGTTGATTTCAAATTGAAGCATCGATTAGTCACAGAAACCTATTATTTCAGAATAAATTTTAAGATCATCGACATATAGAAAAACTTAGACGTGGAAAAGCAAGAAGAAATGTCATTAATAAATAAGATGAACATAGCTTCATTACGTTGTAGGAAAAACATTTATTTATTTGCATACATATTTTGATATTCATACCTACATACGCATAGCATCAGTACATAGCATTCAAACATTAAAAATTCCAAAATGCATCCTTTTATTTCCTCTATCACTCTATCTAAACAAAAAATACGAATAAGAGTAATTTTGCATTCGAATTTTCACTAGCTAAAACACGAAATAATGCACTTATAAAATTTAATCATATTTCTATTTGTTCAGCGGTTGGGTTTGCTTGAATGCCTCGTTATCGCCAGGCTTTCTTCAACATTTTCCATAAATGATACCATATTTTAAATAACAGCAAAGTGCATTGAACTGTTTTTCGGCATTGCCTTCACTCTTCGCTCCACTACTGTGTTTCGCATCGCAACTTTGTTGTTTTAGTTGCATTAAAAACAAAACTGAAAAAACTACATGCATTCTAATCTTATCAGCAGCAAAAAGTAGGTATTTACTTGTATTTACTTCAGTGCACATTTTTTATGATTCTTCATATGGAAAAGCAACTAAATTCAAAAATATATACGAGTATGTGTTTACTTTTCATTATTTGTGACATTTACTAAAGTATAAATATCAACACAGACGTATACATAGGTACATATGTACATGCACAGACATGCATGCACATTCGCACGTACATATATTTGTGAAAACCCCTCCATTTTTTCATAAGTCATTGACTACTGCTCCCACTTCTATTGTAATTCGTACATTTTCTTGCAGTTGGAACTTCTTATCAGAAGTGTGGAAATTTGACGATAATCACATAGCGTTTTTGTCTTTTCCCCGATTTCAAAAGATTGATAAAGATTTTTTAATTATTAAAAGTTGTGTAAAATTGTAGAATCTGTAAAATCGAAAGAAACTTTCTGAGGAAATTAATATTTTTTATTATTGCAAAACTCTTTATAAATACAACTCAAAATGCATACAACGATATCTTTGTGCGTAAACGTTAGCTCTATATAGGTATGTATGTAGGTATACAAGCTCGAATCCTACTGAAGGGCTAAGCCTATGGGATACCACAGAAAAACATCGCGGAACACACCACAATCCGTAGAGGAAACATGATTTAAACCTTGATTGAGTAAGGTTGTATACGCCACATTTTATTTCAGTTGTATTTAATATAAGAGATATCGGTTGCAGAAGAGTTGGAGATTAAACTCGTCGATGAAATGGGATTAAACTCTTTGAATGCTCTATAAATGGCAGCATTAGCAACATAATTAGTTCTGACTACTTTCGGTGAAAAAATGTCATAATTCCTTAGGCTCCTATGCAGGATATTAAAATAAATGCGTTCTAATGAGAATGGAGAACCAATAGCTCCGCGTGTGACGCGGAAAACAAAATTAAGCGAGAGTAAAGTACTTTTTTTTATCACAATGGAGCTGCCGAAGGTCTAAGTGTGTCTCACGACAACCCTAAAGTACTTTTATTGTGTAATCATTTCAGGTTATTGAGCATGCATCTGGCACTGTAAGAGGGAATAGGAACGTTAAACCTCAAAAAAACTTTCTGAATTCTTTTAAATCTATTAATGCTACATAGATCTACAAAAGAGACTGCGTATTAGAACTGCAATCGCACAAGTGAGGAAAGTTTTAGTTGAAAGTCTGATGTGAAATCTGAGCTGAACAGGCGATGAAAGCCGGCGTTGAATAAGATTTTACAATTTATAATTGAGTTAAGTAGTAGTTAATTGAGTAAAATACCACACCTAGATTAGAAATTTCACCACTACTGGTTAATCTAGAAACACCTAAATGATAGGAAGTGGGAGGTAAGGGAACGGGATTTGGAGCAGGCGATTTGACAACACTTTTGGTAATGTAATTCAGTTTATTTTTACTACACCAAGAAATCTAAGAAGAAGAAGAAGAAAGTAAAGTGAAGAAGTAAACAAGTTATCAATATCTCATTGCCGATTGAATGAGACTGAGTGACCTCTGCCCTAGAATACGATTTTCACAGAGCAATGAGCGATTTTTTAATCGACCCACCCTAATATATACATATATATGTATATAAAATGAGCGTGGCTTTTCTCCGATCTCAATTATATAGAGTTTTCCAATAACAGGTGTTATCGGTGAATGGATTGCGCTATCGAGAGAGGATTAACGATTTTTTATGGCCGGAATTGGATGGTATTGATCTGGACAACGTGTAATTTCAACAAGACGGCGCTACGTATCACACAATCAACGAAACCATTGATCTTTTACGGGAAAAGTTTCCGGACCATGTTATCTCTCGAAGAAGTGATCACAATTGGCCACCGAGATCTTGTAATTTAACACTTTGGGACTTTTTTCTTTGGAGCCACGTGAAAGAGAAGATCTACGCCAACAGCCCACGGTCGATTCAAGACCTCAAAGATGAAATTCGTGAGGCTATCGAGGACATAGGGCAGCCACTTTGCAATTCGGTTATGGAAAATTTCATGAAAAGGATATTGTCCTGTAAGCGTGGTCGTGGTGGTCATTTGCCTGATGTTATTTTCCACTATTAACGGCATACCTTCCTTACTATATACATATACGATGTCACGAATATGTACTAAGTTTAGGCAATAGTTTTTGTAAGTCGTTATGGAAATATACGCATTCACCCAAGAGAGTTTGAGTCACCGCTTCTTATCCAAAATTTTACTTGCATTCTACCAATTTGAGTAATTTTGCTTCGTTTATAATTAACAAATCACGTTTTTCTCCTTTTTGAAATTACGGTTATATCTGCCATATAATGGGCGATTGACCGATTTCGCACATTTTCAATACCTACCTACCTTCGACAAAGAGTAAATGTACCAAGATTCATTGAAATACATATATTTTTGTTCGAACTTTCGTGAGCGCGGACAGAAACAAATATAGCTAAAATATAGACTCCTCTCATTAGTCTGAGATTTTTTGTGTGCATGTACATATATACTTATATATGTCTATAGCTGTGCTCCAATGGTAAATGATCGGGATCCAGATCAAAATTTTGCACGCAAATGCAACAACAACTATGTGATCCCGATAGATACCTGGTTCAATTTATGATCCGAGCTGTTCGGTTTGCTTTCTGTCGTTCGCAGCACTGCCTTTTATGATTGGTAGCACTGTCAAATGAAGGTTTACATAAAAGTGAAGTTACATACATATTTACACATAAAAGATATGTGAACAAAGTTATAGTACACTTGTGTATAAATAAACAGAACTATAAACAAACCTATTTAATAAGACATTAGAATTTAATTACTTTAGAATATGCATCAAAAATTATATTGTTTTCAACAACTCAGCGTGCTACTTTACAAGTAGAAGCATACATATATACATACAAACATACATATGTATGTATATGCACAAGTATATTTTCCACCAACATCTAAAGGACTCGTTCACTCCTCAGTTTCCCGCTGACCTACGGCTTTTCTAATCTATGTGTCACTGCCCTCCTTTCTCTAACAAATCTCGTTCGAAAAACCAGAAAGCAATAATGACTTTTTGACTTTTCATGGGTAGATAATCCCCTACCATAGCACACTAAGAAGTTTTGCAAAAACAACAAAACAACTGCAAAACCATAATCCGATATTTAAAGTCATTAAGGAGACTTGCATAAGCCAACAATGCAAAACCACATAATCCTCCTACTCACTCATGACGGGCACTCCTACGATCTCGCTTCGGCACCCAGGCTACCTGTGTGCGAAAATTGTATGCAAATGACATCTTATTGCCTTTGTGTCCTTTGTTCTTTGTGCGAAAATGAAGACGTTTCGAAGTGAATGAGACAAATCACGGCCGTAGAAATACGACGTAGAATACCTTTTGATTGATGTATTGAAGCGTTCTTTGTAAGCATACACAAGTGCACATACATATTTACGTATAAACATATGTATGTATGCTAATAGCGTTCATGATTGGAAAGATTAGACTTATTTTGATTATTTGTATGTATTTATTATGTACATACGGGATTAAAAACATGGGCACTGAACTTTTTGCAATCAGCACTCGTATTTGTCTGCATGTGGCAAAAATCACAAAGGCATATTCCAGCGTTATTTCATCGCCATTCTGGCTCCAAATACTGGTATATACATATGCATTTCATTTTGCTTGTAACAACATTCGCAAATCAAATCGCTAAATATTTGTATAGTTCCATTGTCGCTCGATGACTTTACTTTGGCTATTATTTGCATTTTAAATACTTATGTATGTAAGCTTTGTGGAATTCTTATCTGGATTCGGGAAATATTTATGCACGCCATGAGCAGATTCGATTTTAGCTCTATTGCAGTTTCAAGATAAGTAGGAATTATAAATAATTTTTAAGTATGCACAGGCACGCAAATTATAAATTATTATTCCATACAATGACGGCTCATTTTCTTACTTGTAGATATTTTATTTTTTTTTATTAATTTTAATGAATTTGAGAAAGGAATGAAAATAATGCGAAGTGCATATTGGTAAATCTAAAATTTTTCGTTTCTTCAAGCTGCTTTCAGACAAAACCATGTACGAAGCTAGGAGTTAAATGAAAATTAAGTTCCCCGTTTAAATTAAAAAGGTAAATTAAGCGCCCTGGGCAGAATTCTCTTTCCATTTCATTCTCTATTCTAAGAGCAAAACCACACTGAATTTGATTATTTCACTTCTCACAACACTTATGTACGTTGATTTTTTAGTGAGTATGAATATTGTGAGCGAAAAACTCGTCGAAAGGAAAGTTCCTAAAAAAAACAGTAACAAGACTCCGACAATAGTTTCTGGTTCAATTTGTTTGTTCCAATTTTGTTTTTGAATAACTCGTTTACTAAATAAAAAATGATTTTGAGTGATGGAAATATTTATTTTACAGCCGTGCAGCTGTCTAATTCAAGTGTCCAATATAATTCATGTACGAGGCCATTTGCAAAAATTATAAATCTTCCGATGGGGTGATTAACATTTCAATTTTCTAAAACAATATTAAAAAAAAAAAAAACTTTAACTATTTTTTCAGTTTGATTACATATTCATAGAACATTTTTACCAATTACGCTGAAGAATTTAGCCCATACGATTTTTTTGGCTTATTAATTTCTACAACATCTCAAGAACATTATCCTAAATTTTCAAGTCGATCCGAATAATAGTTTCGGAGATACAGCCTTCGGAATGTGTGCGCTCCAAGCCACTTTTATTGTTACTCAAAACTTTAAACGCGCTTTTCTCGGAACCGTGTTTTCAAAGTCGGTTGTCAAATTTTCTCGAAAACTACTCAACCGATCTTGATGAAATTTTACACAGGTGTTTGAAATACAATTTACTCGTGCTTGAATGAAGGATTTTGTTTTTTTTTTCAATTACAACTATTTAAAAACAACAAAATGTCAAGCAAATTTGACAGAAATTTTCATTTTTTTGCAAAAATGTCTGTCAAAATTCCAATTTTTACTTTTTTTCTTTCCTTCATTCAAGCACGAGTTTATGGTCTTATGGTCTTATGGCACTTATTTTTGTTTTTTCATTTTTGATGAGCCTGTCAGGAGTTATGCTGACAACGCGGACGCACCTTTTTTTCGAGGGGTCACCGGAAATGACGTCACAATGGAGGAGTTATAATATTTTTTTTTTTTTAATTTCAGAAATTATTCTTTAAATATGTATCTATAAGACAGAAAAAAGTTTGAATTAAATAAATATATTAATTTTTTACATAGAAAAAAAAATATTGAAAGTAGGCCTTTTTTACCCGACGAAACCCATGTAACCCCTTAATATATGTATATATAGAGTAAATAAGCATATCGCAGTTTTTCGGAAACCAAAGATAGCAACACGAATATCTTCTTAAATCTAAAAACCCTAAACACATTCCATTATACAAAATATTTATTTTGCTTCTCTCACTGAATTCTATTCTAAATTATGATCACTATTTATCAATACATAGAAAAACCTTGCGCTTTGTTGATTCCAGTCGTTATGCCCAGATGCAAATGTACAAAAATTAGTGTGTCTGTAAGAATAATGAACCGTCCGCTTCGGTTCCTGCAAACCTTTAAGGAATATTCCACTTAGTTCCTTTTCCATTGTTCCTTTAATAAGTTGGCAGAGTGCGACAAAAACTGAATGATCGTGGTTTGCCAGACGCTTCGCAAAAATTTGCACTAACTCACCATTAACCCTTTTAATTGTTTCAACAACACAAAAAACATAAACATGAGACCCTAAGCGTTGGCGAAGTTACCTGAATGTTCACGTTGTCTTAGTTTTCTTCAGTTCAGCTGAATTTTTCCCAAGGACGTTTCTATTTTGCTTTTCCTTTACGCATTTAACTAACAATTTACACTTTTCATGCTGAATTTTTTTAGGTTGAAAACATTGCCAATTCATAGGGTTGTGAATCTTTGTACTTTTATGAGCTCAAAATATGTTTGCATGAAGCGAAAATTTTCAGGAAAAAATACTACACTGGCATGGATCGATAAGTGTAGAGAGACTGGACGGCAAAGGGTTAAGCTGAAAAAGAATGCAAATGAAAACTGTGTATGTATGCTTGTGTGTATGCGTGCAGACATAATGTCAGGCCTGTTGCAAATGCATTTCACACACATGAGCATATAATTACAAAAACCAATTTAGTTGCACACACTTATTACACACACTCATGCATTCATGCATGCATACAGCATATGTTGCCAAATTTATTTGTAAAACTCTAAATTTCAGTTTCCTTTTTGAGATCTGCTATCCATTTTTAGAAGAACAGAATGCCGCCGAAACCCCTCTTGTGCACACGATGCACATATGCGAATGAATGCATATACAAACATGTGCACATTAGGATGGCACAAAACAAAAAAAAAATTATCTTGATGCTACTCTCTAAATTTTATCCAAAAAATTTAGACAATTATTTTTAGTTGCTTTTTTTTCAATTAATATTTCCTATCGCATTCGTATGGGTAAACTGCATTTTTTTATAAATCTGCTATAAAATATTTAGGGCCCCCCCTAATATGCGCACTACCACATACATATGTACATAAGTACGTACTCCGTGCAGCACAAATGGTGAATTTTACATTAAAACCTAAAATTTTATTGCACATAGTTTTCTTCGCATTGACCTCTGCTTGTATATACCATACATACATATTTATATACTTGTCTTACCAGCTGACGTTTGAACATACGAATTCTGAGCAACGAAACCGGCTTAAATTTGTGGCATGATGAATTGATATGTCAGTGAAACTAATGCTGCTCGAAAAGCAAAGCCTTCAATTGACTTTGCGAGACGCCTAGAAATGCAGAAGTTCTTGGATACGAGTAATAAAAAAATATACTAATAATGAAGTGGAAGTGCAATAAATTTACACACATGCACGAGTCAATACGTATGTATGAGTTCAAAGCAAAAGATATTCGAATGGTGAGATTGTGTGGTTTATTTTTTTTAACTTTATAGATTTTTTGCAGTTTATGTGGATTATTCGCCAAAACTTATCGCGAATTTCGTTATCCATTTATCCATTGCGTTATACATTTTTGAAAGCGAGTTCAGTTTACTAGTTGGAATAAAATTGAAAACCTCAAAAGCTGCATTATGTAGGTTTCTGAAAGCGCCTCCCCCTTGCCATCGCTTTCATTCGCTTTCTTTGTTTCTCTCTCGTGCGGTGGCCTAAAGCGATATGCATTTTCGCGACAGTCGGTTCTACGTTACTGCAACGTCCCGAATTCATATCCGATCAAGGACTGTTACTGGACACCATTACCTGTTTTTTATGTTGCTACAACAACAACAATTCATCATTAATTACTAACCTAATTTCGTCAAAGTCACTAGCATCGAACTCTTAACCAATTCTGACTAGATTTGGCATTCTATGCTCCCTCTACCCTTCCCTGTTGGAAATGGAAATAATGAAAATGCCAATGCAATAATCTTTTGCTGTGAATCGAATGCTTCAAGAGAAAAATAAAGCGTGGAAGAAAGGCAAAGCAATCATAAATTTACATATATAATATGCGTACATCCATATGTACATATGTACATTCAAGTGGCTGTGTGCGTGCCTGTATGTATGAATGTTACGCCGGTTCTACCACGATTCATATGCTCATACCATCATTGGTAAAAGAGGAGAAATCAATTTCTTAATCCAATAATTTTATTCTAATTTTTAATTTATTCTTTTGTATTAAACTCGGAGAGAATCAATTTTTGATTGGACTTTCTGAATTTAGAATTAGCAGCATTGATACACGCCTGAAAAGGCATATGTATATGTTTAGGTATATACTCACACACTCACACACTTTCGTATAGCAGCTTTGTATAAATTAAAAGATGCCAGTACGTGGATTCCTAACTGAAAACAACAGGTAAAATATTGCACAAATATCGAATATGGACCGTTAAATTAACGGCTACCCTCAGCATACAATGTAATAAGTTTCCTTAATGCAAATTTGCATAAAAACCGCTCTTTCCGAAAGTTGGTTTATGTAAATTTTCCTTCAACCCATTTCCTTTGCCCTTTCTCCGTTTTGCAATGCCACAACTCAAACATACATATAGATATACAATGCATATATCCCTATATGCAGAATATTATCAGAGTGGGTTTTCACTTATGGGCAATGGTAATTTTCTTTCTAACAGTAAGCAAAAAATCAGCACGACCTGAAGAAAGTGGTATATAGCAAACTACTATCACGTATATATATATATATTTATATATATAATTGGTGCGTACACCCTTTTTGGGTGTTTGGCTGAGCTCCTATTCCTATTTGTGGTGTGCGTCTTGATGTTGCTCCACAAATGGAGGGACCTACAGTTTCAAGCCAACTCCGAACGGCAGATTTTTTTTATGAGGAGCTTTTTCATGGCAGAATTACACACGAAGGTTTGCCATTTCCTGATGAATAGCGACCGCTATTAGAAAAAACTTTTCATTTGGTCTTTCACCGAGATTCGAACCCACATTCTCTCTCTGAATTCCAAATGGTAGTCACGCACCAACTGATTCGGCTACGGCGGCCGCCGTATACCTTCCTCTAAATAAATATGTATATATACACATACATATGTACATATATCAAAATTCAAGTACTAGAATTAAACATTTTTTAACTTTGCAAAAACACAGTTTTCGTTTCAATTTCATTTTCAGCCATAGGATATCCAATTTAAAGAAGTTAAAAGGTATAGGAGTTGTAAATGCTCACAAGCAAGCATTTAAACATATTATTCCCATACATATATATGTATGCATGCAAGTTCAAACATAGAAACATACACAAGAACACACATACACATACATGCATTTAACTCAGTTCATGCAGCGCCGAACGCGAATGTGAAAAACGCGATGGCGATCGCAAACATCTCTTTTTCGTACACACACGTACCCTTTGAAGCCGCTAAAAAGTGCATATAACACAATAAGAAATAATATTAATTTAACAACAACAATACAAGTGCAGCGGCAGCAACTCGAAACTCGTATGTGGCCATGTGACGATCGTCTACTCGCACAAGTCGCGAACTCGCTCATTCGCTCACTCTGTTCCTATGCATTCCGATGGCATCGTAGCAATATACAAAATAAAAAACAAATCAACCTTTCTGTGCATTTTTTCATATTCCTATATTTCTTGTTGTTGCTGCTTTTCTTTTGCCAATGCCAACGATCGCTGTCGCTGGTATTGAGTATAGCGGCGCACGCATTTTTCCACTCTCTCACACTCACGTGCAAATGTGCAGCGTCTCTGAACACAAGTGTCAATGCATCGCAGTGTGCAATAAAACCTTTAAACTGTTATATCGTGCACTCATGTTGGTGAGGGGAAAGGGATATTGGCAAATGATATTGGTATGGTTGTGTTGAAGAGCACGATTAAAGCAGTATGCGAGCGATAAGGGGAAAGTCTGTGCAATGCACTGCGCTGCAGAAAATTGATGAGGAGAGTAGGCAATAATAAATATGTTGTTTTTGCTGCAGCTACTGTTGTTGCTTTATAACAGTATAGTAGCATAAAATTTCCCCTCTTCATACTGCGCACGCAAAAAATTGTGTGCTCCTCTCAATCCTTGCATTCATATCGTCCAAGGGCCACCTCCACCAACACACACAAGTGGCACACATTCACGCAAAGAGTTTATTAGCCCTTAAAGTGTGCGTGTGCGAGCGTGGGTCAGTGAGTTTTTCGTTTTGTGTTGCTGTTTAATTTCGAATAATGCCTCAGTTTTCTTCCATTTCTCCTGCAGTGTTGCGAGTGTGATGTTTTTTATGGCCTGCTTCTCGAAGGGGCAATGCTGAGGCGCCGCATTTCTGAAATAATACGCTGCTTGTCTTATTTGCTTGTGTGGTTCAAGGGAAGGGTGTGTGTCACACTGAGAGCGGGGAAACTAAGCAATGTATGAAAAATTTGGATTGACTTGCCGCGTGCACCGACAGCGCAGTTTTATTCAAGTTTGAGCACTCGGATCTGCAACAACGCAACGTGTCGCAGAAAAATCAAAAAATTGGGAAAAACAAAAATTCCGCATACATTTATAATTAGACTATAAGATTTCTGTGACATAAAAAAAAAAAAAACAAAAAAAAAAAAAAAAAAAAACAAAAATAAAAATTATTAAACGCTACAAAAACATATACTGCAAAAACAACGAACTAGATCAATTTCGTACGATTGCGTTGAAGGAAAATTGCAGTGTACAGACGCAGAAGAAACACACTATATTTTTAAAGTGAGCAAAACTGTTATTGTACATATTTTAATACCGCCCAGTATTTATTAATATCTGAAAAATTTTACTGATTTTTGGAGTTTTACAAATGCGAATTTTCGACGATATTGAACGATATACATACATACATATGCATTTAGCATATTTATATATATATTTATACGTGGCTTTATGTTCATTGGTGGTCGAAATCGGCTGACATGAGTGCTTAAGTGTGAATACACCTATGTGTATATGCACATATATTTATGTTTGTAAATACATACAAATGAATTGAACTGACTGTGGTTGTGCTAATAACAAATGCAAAAAAGACAAAAAAATAATTGTGGCGAATTTAAAATTTAAAATATAGATGGGTATTGAAATTTGGAACACTGTATCGCCAAAGAAAATATACACCTGCGCTCAGGTATTGTGAGAAGTGCCATTTTTTTTTAATTAATTCAAAATGAAATTTTATGCGAAATGGGTTACAGTGACATTCGATTTCGAAAAACTATTTACTTGTTTCTTCTTCTTTTTTTAAAGTGCAAAAACCTTAAAGTCAAAAACAGAAAAAAGGTATACACACATACATACATATACATTTGCATAAATAAATATTTTTTCAATTAACTCCTCTGAATTTAACCAACAACATCAAAACAAAACAAAAACTCCGCTACGTAGTACATTTTTCACTCGTTGTTTCACGCCCCCTCTTTGAATGATTACCCACCACCGCGCAATCATCTAATGCGGAATACTCTCTTTTACAATTTCAACCACCCCAAACATGGTGTATTCGAAAACCACCCATCCACCCACCCACCTACTCATGTAGACCATCATGGATTCATTGCGCTTTTGCGCTTCCGACAAAATTACCTGCCAAATTGAGCAGCGTAAAAATTTGCAAATATACACTTGCACTTGCATATGTATGTATACATGGGGATAT
The DNA here is from genome assembly GCF_028408465.1 of Anastrepha ludens. Classification (NCBI taxonomy): domain Eukaryota; kingdom Metazoa; phylum Arthropoda; class Insecta; order Diptera; family Tephritidae; genus Anastrepha; species Anastrepha ludens. The sequence goes on from NC_071502.1 coordinate 79,628,509, forward strand.
TTACATGAGCTTATATACATGCATACACATACATTTATATTTAATAAGTTGTATATCATTTATCGTCATACGTTGAGCTCCCAAGTGAACCACAAAGTAACCGACACACATGTAAAGTTGCTCAGTTTTAAAAAATTCAGTTTTTTTAATTGATTGCAATTTCATTCATATGCAACTTATTCATAAAGTGTTCTCATTATGAAATCCGTACATGGAACTAGGCGTCATCTGGTATATAACGCTACTCTCAATTAAGGAAATTTAGAAAAATCCCATTCCAGTTCGTTCTACGTTACCGGGACGACCAAGGACTGTCACTCCAGCAACATTTCCCGTACATGTATGGTGAATTTTTATGCTGCAACAACAATAATAACAAACATCCTTTCTCTTATATACACTTTTTACAAGTTAATTAACTATGTTGAGTACAAACTCTACATCAGTTCATCTTTAAAATTTTCCCGTTTCAATACTTTGGATTTTTCAAAGAAGAAACTTATTAATTAATCTTTGGCGAATCATGCACCATTAAACTGAAAGTGCACATTGTGGCAAGGGAAGGTATCAAAGAACCGTTTAAACCAATTAAATTGTATCTTACATATAGCCACATACCTATAGTTGCGAGCAGTTTAATAGTAGTGCTCCCGCCATGTATCCAGAAATGTTGACACACATTTTTAGTTTGCAAAATCAGTATTTTTTAGTTCATAAATTTGTTATCACAACTTAAATAGCAGTTTTCGTATGCAAAACTATTTGCTTTGCATGATATTGAGGGTAAAATAAAATGATAGAGCAAAAAACAGCAGTAATTGAATTTTTTCTATTTGTAGACAATTACAGCAAAAATAAAAGTGAAATAGTACTTATGTAGTTGCATTCCTTTATTTTTATGGCTGCCATACATCTGTTCTTCATGGAGTCGACAAGGCACCGACATCTTTCACGCCCTTGAATTACTTCCCACCAACCTGTATTATTTGTAGTTTTTATTTCTAAACGACTTTCTTCATATCAGTCTACAAGTTCTAATAGCCTAAATGACCTGCTTATTGTGTTGGCCACTTCATCATATGAACAAACATCTTCTGAACGCATTTCCTCCCCATGGCAATTTTAGCTCATCTTTAATTTTGGTAATTGTTGCTGTTGGAGTGGCTCTGGTAGGACTTACTACGGTAGGCAGAATTCAGACCGTGTGTGGCTAACATCAGATCGTTAAACGGCTCTGAGATTATGTTATTGATATTTATAAGAAAAAATCAACGCAGCAAATATACATAAGTATATATTGTACTACTTTGCTACCGTCTGTACAACTACTGATTGGAAGAGCGTAAAAATGTGTGTGAGGTGAATTGGCATAATTCTCTTCCGAATACCCTATGACGTGGTGGTCGAAATTACTATCACAATTGCGCGCCGGATAGTGAAACCAGATTACACGATCATTCTTGGTCCTTCCTATGCGTTTCACAAGAGACGTCCATACATTTTTTTATGGCACTGTGTTTCAGATGAGCCTTGGTGTTTAAGCGCATAAGATATCATTTTTGCGGAGGAAATTTTTAATTTTTGTGTACTTTATTTTTTATATTTTTTTATATAAATAAACTTACTACTTCACTTATCAGACTTTATACCAAATGGCACTTCTTCGGGATACAATGTTTTCCGCGATCCACCGAATTGTGATAAAATCGGGTGTTTTTTAAGAGCTTGAGAACTTAAATTCTCAGTTATCGATATCGATAGTTCAATATGCAGCTAAAAAACACACGATACGTTAATTACTTTAATACGTTGTAGATAATTAAATTACTTACTTTTGTAAACCATATGTAGCCCATTTTAGATGATGGTCAAAGAAAACTAAAAACTGCTTACAAACTGCTTAGCCGTTTTCGCCTTACAAACCGCTAAGCGCTACAAAAATTTAAATGTCGAGATATGAACCTGTAGTTATTTCAGCATTATTACTTTCAAATAGTAGTGTTGGTAAACGCATTAGCAAAAATACAAATTTAAACCAAATAGTCTCTTCAGGGAACTGAAGAAATGTTTGTCTGAATAAAACAGCATATCATTTAAGGAACGTTGAAGGGCTAAATGTGCCTGAGGCGCATAAATAATCACGATGCAATACATATCGGCCCACTGAGACTACAATAAATTATGCGTGGTATGGTAAACACATACATTTATAGGTAAAGTATTAAAGCAAGTGTGCATATAAGTACATGTGTATGTATAAATTACAGTTTGCAGATTTTTTTCATAGCCCGTAACTCAGTGCGAAAAGCTTTGCTCTGCTGTTAATAGCGGTCTTTGGCGATCAAGTTTACTCACTATCTGTTATACCCTATACATATACATTATACATATGTACACTTGTGTAGCAGCAGCAATAAAGCTTATAAACCGGAAACTAAAATCACATTCAACAAGCACCAACAAATGCTCCGCAACTGTGTTTTGTTGATTGAGCTTTTCTCGGCCTAGTGAGTGCAAAAACTATAAGTACATACATTGAAAGCAACCAAAGGCGTAGCTGATATTTTTAAAGCTTTCAAACAGAGCCAAACCTTTCTTACTGGGCATAATTTCCCCATATAATAGTGATCTTCACACCAGCGAAATTACATTACTATAATTCCTCAGTACATCTGGCGGCTTCTCTTCTTTTCTCTCTGAGAATAGTATTTTTTTTTTTTTTTTTTGTTGTGACGATCATTTTCTGGAACATTCTAATGATTGCTCCTTAAAATATAAGAGAACTTCTCCTTGGCACATAGCCAAGGGAAAAATCACTTGCACCGCAATTCGATAAGGTGAGGCTTTCCCTCTCACACAATCTTATTAATTTAATCTTCGTCAATTTTAACGGTCCTACACATTAAAAACAAACAACGAACACTAACTTTCTGTCCTAATTAAGACACGGTGCATTTTCGAAGAGAGGGAAAAAAGTAATATAAATATACGAGTATAAGTTAATGTTTGCATGTGTTTGGTTTTTGTTTTGTTTGATTTGAAAGCTAAACACGCAAAAGCAAATCAAAATCAAAATAGGTACACACCACACTTGTAAGGCGAATGAAAGAAGAAATCAGCTTATCTAAGAACAGATTTGCTTATAATAATATAACTACATACATGAGGATTCCATTTGTGGACCAACATCAAGACGCACGTCACAAATAGCAGGAGGAGCTCGGCCAAACACCCAAAAAGGGTGTACGCGCCTACATACATATATCTATATATATACACGAGGATAGGATTATTAAAATTTAAATTTTTTTGGGTATATATTTTTTTAGGTACCCTTATCGTAAATAAAACATCAAAAAAAATAAGACACTAGCGAACTTTGAGATGGAAGTATTCTGCAAAAAAAAGTAGAAGAAAAAGAAGTAATCGTTTGACACCAATGAGGTTTCAGAGAGCGGGACTTTTTGAACATAATGCTAGAAAAGTGTGTCCAGTATAATCATAGTCGCAAAAACCGAAATTTCATCGATAAAGAAGCGAAGCGAATGGGTCTACTGGTGAACGAGGCCAAAACGAAGTCATTAAGTAAACAGTCGACGCACAAAAGTCTTGGCACCCACGTGACAAATACCGCAGGTGATGAAACCATGATAACAATAATCGCGTGGCAGGCTTTCACAACAGTGAACGAGAGCATCAAAGGACGGTGGACTAAACTTTTGACAGCCGACTTAGAGCTATGGCTGAAACGACCTCATGGGGACGTTGACTTCAAACTCACGCAATTCTTCACGGGCCACAGTTACTTCCGCAAATATCTCTAGAGAATGGGCAGAGTGGAATCTCCATGCTGCCTATACTGTGGAGATGTGCGCACCATAAATTCTTTGTGTGTGAACACTTCGCCGCCTCGCGAAGAAATGTGCAGTACAGAGTAGAGAACATTGGGCCGAGCAACATCATCGGGGCAATTACCTCCAGTTAAGGACGCGAAGCAAGGAACAGAAGTTGTCTGTTAAAAACAGCCTAAATAAACGCCCCATCTTAGAGAGAACATTCCAGCGGCTCACATAGGGCGCCTCCTTATCTGAAGTAATGCTATCGTAGTGTCGGATGCGGGGCAAACGCGTGGGTGGTAGGAGTTCGAGTTTTAGTTCTTAGATGAGTAAGTTTTAGTGGGAGTTTTGTTTGTTGTTGTAGCATCATAAACATTCCCATACGTGGAATGCTACGGGAGTGACAGTCCTTGCCCGGATATAAATCCAGGTCATTCCGGTAACGTAGAACCGATTGCAGTTTGTCCAACGCTGTTCTAGTTTGTTCATCCTTTCCGAATAATAGAATTTGTCCAAGCCTGAAAAATAGTACTTCCTTTCTGCAATCACCTCCTTCTTTGAATACAATATTTTTGCTGTTAGCCATTTCTTGAAATTGGGGAACAAATAGTAGTCCGAGGGAGCCAAGCTTGGAGAATAGAGGAATGTGAAATGAGTCAGAACCCTATTTCAATTAATTTTGCGACCACAACTGCTAAGGCGTAAGCTGGTGCGTTGCCGTGATGGAAAAGGACTGCAAATTTCCCGTTTTTTCACTCAACTTCCTCGATTCAAACAAATGCCGAGCTGGCTGAAACTTGGTGTGTGTTCTTTCGAGATATGCTGCTAACTAAACATAACCTCGATATGCGCCAGCAGTACCCTCTCTCAGACTTTGCACGGACTTTTCAAACGGCTGTCGTAGTTGCTGTGAAAGGGTATTACCAAACTAGCGGAAGTTAATCAGAAAGGTTGTTCACAGTAAAACAATTTTGCGGAATTGAGAACTGCCAAACCGACAAAATGTGGGTGTTATTCACGAGCGAGTTTCTCCGCTAGCGTCATGCACTTGCTTTATTTATTGTTACGTCACAGCCAGAATTACTCTCATGGTTGTCGCAATCTTGTAATCTATCAGTCTGGAATAATTATAATTATAATAACAAAAATAACAACATTACATTTTTGTTCTAAATTTAAAACAGTTCAAGGAACTACTCTCTGCGTATAGCCTTTTTTTAATCATAACGTCAAACATGGTGCGACTAATAGCACATTGAAGCGCACCTAATCGCTTGAAAGTGTTAACATTTATAATACGTCTTATTGTTTCAATTCTTAAAATCTCACAACCTAATTCGCTCAGCAACACGCAAAAGTTAATCCGATTTGATCACAGATCGTTTCTTCTGCGCCCGCTAGGCTGTAAAACATCGACCTTTACGCATGCGCAATACGAAAACTATCCCAGCAGGTCACTAACGTCATAAGAATGTCTACCCGCTACTGCATTTTATTGCGCAAAAAATACCAATAGCGCAAACAATAAAAAAATTGCGTTCTTAAACAAAAGAGATCTTACAAATTTTTGAAAGGATCCCTTAAAGCAGTCAACCTGATAAACTGACAGCCTGACAACCTGACTGCGCACCTATTGTTTGGCTGCGTTTGTCTGCATTTGTCTGCATTTATCTGCATGTGCAAAAGTTGTTTTTGTTTTTGCGTTCATTTCATTGCGTACATTTTTCATCAATATACTGGCGTTCGTCTTTTCTTTATTTGCACCCTCCATCAATTATTTCCTCGCACACGCACACGCACAATTCTTGTCAAAAGAAAAAGGTGAAAATCGCAAAGGAAATAAAAGGGAAATCAAAATGAAAAATTCGAATGGTTAACGCTCAAAACAATTGTGCCAATAATTTCCGAAGTGGAAAATTGTATACGAAATAGATTTTTTTCGTATCCTTATAATTTTTGTTTTTGCTTTTATGCATTCAATTTTTTACGTTTTATTTTTCCCCCCTTATTTCCTTTCGGTTTGAAGCTCCTCAATTCGATATGTTAGAAAAAGGAATATTCAGCATTGTTTGTCAAGTTATTGCGAAATACTAGCGATGCATATTACATGCAATTTCTCAAATTTCAATCGCACTTGCTTCCTTCGTCGATCAGGCTGAACGTTTCAATATCAGCTCGCGCTCTTGGATCTTTATTTACTTATTGTTTGTTTGATAAGATCGCTTAGATAGAGCTCAACTTACAATTGTTTGCCTTTATATTCCATTTACGAGTATATGAAAGTGAGTATTGGATATTCCTGGCGTGCTAAGAAAATGAATAGGTTTCGCACATTTGTAGGTATGTGTTTCCACGACAATAAGGCCTTTCACCGCAAATGCGTTTCATCGATATATTTTTTTGTTATTCGTTGATGCATATCTTACCCACACACGTTTAGTAAGACCAATGTCTTTTAAAAAGTTGTTCCTACTGATTTGTGTCGCCACTGGTTCGCCATCGACCGATCCTCAAAAACATTTTTGCGTTACATACATAAATGTTTTCTGCACAGTGTGTGATTTTTGTATTCTTGCCGAACTAAATTAACTTCTTCGACCCAGTCATTTGATATATATGTATATATGCATGCGTCTTTTGAAAGACCCTTTATTAGGATGTACATATGTAGGTCCCTCCGTCACGCACCAACCCTTTCGGCTACTCGGCCGCTGAATAGTCTTTAAATATCCAAGTCAGGGCGTATCGAAACAAAATAATAGATAACAACAGCATAAAAATAAAATTTGCTTGTATTTTGTTTTTCCAATTTAGAGATTTGATTGTGCAAATTTAATTGAGAATATAAACAAACAAACGAAACCCCAAAAAAAAACAGATCAGTTTGAAATTCAAACCACCAAATCGAAAGAAAAAAAACCAGATCAGTTTAAAATTCAAACCACCAAATCGAAAGAAAAAAAAACAGATCAGCGGCTCCTTATAACTATGAATTCGCTTTAATCCGTCTGGTGCCAATATGAAGTTGACTGACTTTTTACCACTAAATCAGCTTTCGCTGGTATAGTCCGAGAGCCAGGGGTCGATTTTACACTGCGTTTTTATACCGTTAAATTCTTGACTATACTTATGATTTAGCTTTCATGAATAACGAAAGTGGACATCAGCGGGCGTACCCGCGGTAGGTGTGATTGTGGGAGGGTACGAAACGTGTCGAAAAAAAATGTCTACCGACTCATTTATAATAATATACGTCAGTTGAACGCTATGATACATTCTTGCTTCGGCTGACGATCTTCCCACCACTATAAACGCAGCGGACCATCATTATTATATTTTCATATGTTTCCAAAATTATGTAAAAAAATTCAATCGGCATAAGTAGTTTTACTTTTTAATTTATTTTACAAGTTCACCTATTCAGCTGACGTATTTTCCCCCCTCTACGGCGCAGCTGACTATTCATTTTATTTTACTAAATGTCAACAATACAAAAAAAAAACTCAGCCGGTATTAAATGAGTTGTTAAAAAGTTTTTTTCAACACGTTTCGCAGCATCCCACGCACGTACCCACCGCTACTGAACCAGGTGACGGTTGGTTTCGCCATCCATTGGATGGCGTCTGCCTTTAGTATTAAAATCAGTCGGCATGAAATGATGAGGTCAAAATGACCCCTGGCTCCCGGACTAGTATGTGGGCGAGCAGAATTGATGTATATGGAGTAAGAACATTCCTCAAGCAGAAGATCTCCTGTGCCCGTTACATTTAAAAAAAGTTATTGATCGGTTGACATGGGAAAAGCAACATTGGGGCAAGCTTTTTCAAAACTGCAGGTGGAGCCAACATTGCTATTAATGGTGAGCGCTATAGGGAAATGGTTCCTAACCTTATGTTAGAAAAATTGGTACTAATGCCCCTATTACACGTGCTAGAATCGAACTTAAAATGAACTCTAACAAAATACCATTTGATATTGCTTTTTCCGGCCTAATGGATGTCATAGGATACTGTCGCGTCAGATGCTCGAACTTATTTTCATATTTTTTCTTTTCACTCGGATAAAGATTATTATTATTATTTTTTTTTAATCTAATTTGTTTATTGAATAATTTCATAAATTTTATTTGTTATACCCACGAGCACATAAACATAACTTTTGTATGTAACAGCAGAAAGGATGGAGAGATGGATATAGACGTATGGTTATATAACATACATACATGTTATATAAACCAAAATGCTAAGAATGATTTAACGTAATTGATTATTAAAGTCAACGGACATCGCTCTTGAAAAGCAATAAAAAATACTTACATACATATGTACATTTTATATCTACTGCGAAATTACGTATTAGCACAATTGGATACGCTAATAAAGCGAAAGGACGCAAAATATTAATATTGTTAAATATTAAAAATAACTGGTTATAACAACTCTTAAAGTAAATAATTCGAAACAAATAAAGACATAAGTATACATTCATACGTAAATAGTAGTTGCGGAAATAAACAAAACGGCAAACTTAGCTTACAGCAACTGGGAGTAATGGGAGAGTGTCACAGGTGCCGAAAGGGCATACGAGGGGAAACTGGTATTCACTATGCGGGTGGGTGTGGGAGAGTTTATCATAAAACACAAGCGTGTGAAGATAGAGATGAATACTGCCTGCAAGGTTAGTGAATTGCCCCTTTTTGAAATTTATGTGTGACGATTGTGTTACGAACATATCTAATGTGGATGATGCACTTAAGCAGATGCTCTCTATATCAAATATCAACAAAATACAAATTCGCGAACAGATAATAGTAATAGAGAAGCTAATAAGCAATCACAATAAGGAGATCATTGCTTTATTGGCAAGCAATGGCGCAAAGAGATTAAGAAAGCAAATAAGGAGAAAGACGATCTAATTAGGAGGGTAGAAAAATTGCGCTCGGTTAATAAAGAGTATTTAGTGAAATCTACTGAAAGCCTGTCAAAACAAAGAGAGGAGATAATACAGGAAGCAAAAAAAGTTGGGGAACAGAATAAAAATTAGGAAAAAATAAGGTGTCTTATGCAATTACTTTGAAAGGTGCCCCACGAATTATTGTCAAACCGAGATCTAAGTAAAAGTTGGTATAAGAAAAATCAATTTATAGAAATTGATGCTTATATGAAAATTAATAGGGCGAAAGGCAAATATGGATCGATTGTTGTTAGGGCAAACGACATTTCTGAAAAGAATAATATTAAAAATGTCATACTTTGCAGAATAAGTTAAATTTGAAGGTTGCATGAAATCAGTGAACCCAAAATCGTTTAATCAGAAATTAAAGTCATCTATGAGTGAGGAATATAGTGATATTGAAATAGTTACGATACAAAAAATAACAAAATGAATTTCGTAAATATACAAACTTAATAATAATAATAGCTCAAGATGCACTTTTAATGCAATTATTGGCATTGACCATGAGAAATACTCTGAAGCGTTAAAGCATGCAAAAATAAATATCACTTGATGATCAGAATATAAAAATATGCTATAAGAGTTTGAGTTTCAACCACAACCTAAACACCTGTACTAAGAAGTTGAAGTGTGGGCGTTGTCTGTTTGAGCATAAATCCGGTCAATGTGAGGTATAAGAATTAGGTATAATTTTAAACTTCTGTATTGAAAATCTACAGCAGGAGTTGCCCTATAAAGGCTAAACAATAAGGCGGGTCGATTTAAAAATCGCTCATTGCTCTGTGAAAATCGTATTCAAGGGATCAAAATAAGAAACTTTGCCGAAGAAACATTACCTCTAAAACGAATTCTGATGTCCCCCAATTTGGGTGGAACGAAAAATCGTACTTTGACCTATTTCAAGTGCTCCAATCGAGTCCAAATGTATGACCGACCCCCACTAACTTTGGACGGCCGATCCACCCATGCCAGTGGCACACCCCCTGGAACTCCCCTGGGGGATTCCCCATACAATCATTTCAAAATATCACAATTTATCGCCTTTACATGAGCAAAGAAACTAAAAAGTTCGGCCCAAATTGGGGGACATCAGAATTTGTTTTAGAGGTATGGTTCCTTGGGCAAAGTTTCTTATTTTGATCCCTAGAATATGATTTTCACAGAGCAATGGACGATTTTTTTGCCTCCCCACAAATCGACCCGGCCTTCTAAACAAAGTACAACGAACTGCCAGCAGATATAAGGAGCTCCAACGGCTTACAAAATTTTTAAAATAAGCCACTGCAAAATTCCAACTAATATGTAGTTCCTTGAATATCAAGCCTAGTCCTTACAACAGTTTGTGTATTTTTTATTTTTTGTTCATTTTTTGGCTTAACAACTAACATTGGATATATACCTTTTAAAGCATTAGCATAATACACACTCATACTATTTTCTCTTTATTTTGGCTTGTAGCCTTTAAAACTTCACTTATGAGCTTACTTTTTTGTGCATAGCCCACTGGTTGAATTATCTGCTCTTGTTATTTGCTCCCATTTACCAATGCACATGCTCCTACTATTTTTTTTATGATTTCGAAACTCTTTTTACTAAAATGTTCGCAGCCTGTAAAAGGCTTGGTTCGAACCACATTTAGAATTTCTTAGTTGTTTTCATTGAAAAAAGTTAAACAAATTAGCGCAGAGAATGTTCAGAAACCTGATTCCAAAAAATTCAGCACTTAAGTTGGTATATATGTATATAAATATGTAATATATATAATATATATGTAATAAAAATTGTCTTCCACCAAAAAATGTAACTTCAATAGATCTTCACAGCTTCTTGTGCTCAGTACAACATTTATTAGATCAACATTTTGAATGCAATTATTGCTCAGTAAAAATGCATGTCAGTTGCTTATACAAATGAAAAAAAGAAACAATTTTCGGGAAATCATCTGAAAACTGTAAATCAGTTTAAAAAGATTCAATACCGTAATATATGTGCCTATTTTCGTGGCCATTAGTACATTATACGTATGGTATATGAACAACCATATGTAGATATGTATGTACGAGTACATGCATGGAAAAAGTGAGAGCATTATCAAGTGTAAACTGTACTTTAACGTTAGAGTATCTTACAAATTTAGTTCTTGCTTTTGGTATCTTAATGTCACATATGGTGCTCTTTGTCAGTTGCCACCATTTGGAGACTACTTGAAACTGCCAAGCACATATACACACATGTTGCATTGGACAAGTTATATGCTCGCACATACACACGCGAAGATGCGCGTAACCAAACCTTTAGCAGAGGGGAAAAATCAAATATTAAAAAAAATAATTGAAACAGAAACATCTTGCACGAGTACCACCAAACAGACAGCGGAAGTCGCGCCATTTTAGGAGTTTCAGATAACTATTTTGAAATCGACATGCAAATGCAGGCAAACTATTATTCAGGTTAATGTGTATAGTCGTATACATATGTGTGTATGTGTGTATGTATGCACAAAGTTATGTGTGTATGCATAAATAAAAAATTATACCAGCCAAGGAAAGAGAGAATTAAAAATGTCCACCCCCAAAAAAGCAGTACTTTTTAGCAAAAATTAGTACACATAAAGGTATATATGTACATATATATATACATATATGGGCTTACATACACTTTGATGGCTCTCATTTCCACCACCATTTTTTGAGTGTATAAAACATAAAAAAAAACTTAATACAGCAAGTAAAACAACAAACACATCATACATTTTTTAATAAGTCAAATATTTATATACATACACACATATCTATGATATTTGACATATAAACAAATGAAAATTTTAATTTGTCCAAGCTTTATTTTACAATTTGTCTTAATCTGTGTAATTACTATTAAATATATACACACATATGTACACGTATTATGCGTTTGTTAAATCATGACTATTGAACTTGCTTTGGATTTGCAAAAATAAGGTAGACAACTCATATTTTGGGCTTTAAATTATAAATATTACTGTATACGAGTATCCTGACTCAATACCCTAGTCAAGGCATATACATACGTACATATATGTATATATTATTAAGATAAACAAATATTTTGCTGAAAGTCTTAAAATATCACCTCTATCAACTAGGTGATTTTTTGTAAAAAAATATTTTAAAAATGATTTCTTTTTATTAAAAAAAAAACTCTATTGTTGAAAAACTTAATTTGTTTTAATTAAAAAACTAAATTTGTTATTAAAAAAACTCTATTTTTGGAGCTAACGTAAATCTTAATATTATTCCGAAATATTTTGCAAAAGTATCAGTTTTATAATTTTTTTATATTCTCCCTTTTTTATATGGAGAGTAATACATACTAACATGCATATGTATGTATGTATGTAATTTATCACCAATAACCTGGAAGGCATTAGAAGCGGCTACATGAAATTAGAAGCAATAAATATTGCTGTGTACGCATATGTATGTATGTATGTGTATATACAAATTTATTAGAAAAAATATTAATTTCAAGTAGACTCGAATAAACTTTGCAATTTGCGCACTTGTTACAGTTTGTTTCCATTATGAAAATTGAAGCCAACCTGGATTATATTCGCAATGATGTAGAAAATTTCAAATTTGAATAAAATTCAGTTCAATTTTTCAAGAAATATTCGCAATATCAACGTTTAAACAATTTCTTTATCAACTACATTCGTACCATATAACAGTTTCAAATGGCTATTTTATGTATTTTTCGTGTGTGCTCTTCACAGGTCCACTAATCAATTGCAAAGCTTTAAACTGGCTCTCAAAATTCGCAAAAATCTCACCTATAATTCATCTACATCCTCATCGCCTTCATCATCCGCCATCGATCCCAATTTTGCTTTCTCATCCGCATATAATCCTGAAATCACCCTTCCATCATTATCATCTTCGCTTTTGCCGGCATCATTGCTAAGTACGACATTTCAGAGTCTCATACCATACGCCATTGCAGGCATCACGCCGAGGCCGCATAACATTCTGTCGCCGCCGTCATCAACAATATTGCCCCGGACAACAGCACCTCCGACTTCAAGCAGCATTACCAGCACCGATTGCAGCCCACAAACGACCGCTGTCACTGCAGTCACAACATACACAGCCATGGGTGGCCCCTACCCCCCATTACCGCCCACAATTGAGGGTCAAACATATTGTTTACGTTGGAATAATCATAAATCTAACCTGGTCGAAATTCTCGATGCGCTTATAAAGGTTGAGAGCTATGTGGACTGTACGATTGTTGTCGACGACCAAGTGCAATTTAAAGCGCACAGGGTAGTGTTAGCCGCCAATTCGCCATATTTCCAGGCCATATTGCAGGATGTACCAATGGATCATTGCAGCATTATTTTTCCCGGTGTGAAAGCATTCGAAATGCGCGCACTGCTTGATTACATGTACACCGGTGAAGTGAATGTAACACAGAGCCAAATACCCACTATAATGCGTATTGCCGAAGAGCTAGAGGTGAAAGGACTTTTCGATATGGCCGATCTGAAGGAGAAGTTTAACAAACTGAGCGAAGAGCATGCGGGACGGTCAAGCCATGGTTATCCATATGCGGCTACTAGCGCGTCATCTCTAACAGCGCCTTATGCCATGACGGCTAGTTCAACATCCGCCCAGAGCCTACCAAGCGGTGAGCACAATGGTGCTAAAGATCATGGCGTCGATTTACCAATGCCACCACAAAAGAACTCATCATCCGTGATCTCAACGTCCTCAAACATATCGCCATCGGCTGCAACTTCCAGCACCTCCTCGCCACCATACGTTAACTATAAGTCCCCATACTCAAATTTATATTCCAAATCTCCTGGCCCCTCCAATAGTGGTGGGTCTGCTGGCACCGAGAGCGCAGGACAATCTAAGTCCTCGAATACACCACAGACACCCACTCATTCACAATCTCAGCCATCAAATGCCGAACGTGGCCAATGGCCATTATCGCCGTCAGCAGCAGTAAGCCTGTTGGGCTCTGTCTACGATTCTGTGCCGGATAATCCGCTAAAGCGTAAGAAGCTTTCGTCGATGACCTCAATGCTAATGAACCGTGACACCCCTATTTTACGTAATGTCTTGGCTCAAGCCAATCCCGCCGACTCATCCCAACCAATGTCTTTCTCATTGTCTGGCGCAACTAAATCAGAAAAATCAAATGTCGACAAAAACTCGCCTCATACTGGATCATTGACAGGACATAATAACAATCACGGTCATCACTTCAACGGCGCCGACTACAACAGCGATAAGGTCAGTAGGTTCCATGGAGAACTTAACACTCAAACCTATTAGTTATACTATAAAATGTTGATATCCTATAAACTCCTTTTATTTGAGCAATAGGTAAAAAAGCAACAAATGTCCTTTATTTATTTTTTATAATTCTACTTCCCTTACAGAAATATCCTGATGAACCGCATTCACCCTACACTGATCGATCTTTCGATGACGATGGTTACGATGCAAAGGGCAATTATGCAGGCGGAGGGTTTAGTTCCAATGCGAATCAGAAACCGGAATGGAAACGCTATAAGCAATACACACGCAGCGACATTATGTCAGCTATTCAGTGTGTGCGGGAAGGTATGAGTGCGCTGCAAGCCTCACGCAAGTTCGGTGTTCCGTCTCGCACACTGTACGACAAAGTTAAGAAATTAGGAATAACCACGGGACGGCCAATGAATCGCACCATGAAACGTAGTCCTAGTAACGTAGAGTCGTCCACCGCTTTTCCGTACCCACACGGCTATGGCGCTGAGCCATTAATGTCGTCTATGCATGACGGACGCAACGATGAGCGTGAACCTAAAGATCACCATCGTGCTGAGCACCATCACATTCCTCCTCAGCTGCCGCATTCGTTATTAGATCACGCATTACTGCAACAGGCCTTGGAGAGTCGAGGTGGAGACATTGCAGGACGGGGCGCACTGTTGCTGGCGGCGGCTGCACACGCTGCCGCCAATCGTATTTCAACAAGCCCAGGTCCCAATGGGCCTAATGCCGTGCGTTCTCCCAGTCCACCTAATTACGGTAGGAAGTATGGGCGCGTAAGTGAGTCAGATTTTGCGATGGAACGTGGACTAGATCACGATCGAGAACACGCCATTGAACGTGATGGTGCCCACAGAAATGAACGTCACAGGTTGGAAAATGAATTGGAAAATGAACAAGAAATGGCAACTGAGAGTGACCGCGAACGAGAATATGAGCGTGACCACGAAAGAGAGCAAGCACACGATAGGAGACGTGCGCACGAGTTTGAGCGCGGACAAGAGCGGGAGAACTGCGAAAGGGCTCGCGAACACAATCGGAGAAATCGACAACA
The DNA here is from genome assembly GCF_028408465.1 of Anastrepha ludens. Taxonomy (NCBI): domain Eukaryota; kingdom Metazoa; phylum Arthropoda; class Insecta; order Diptera; family Tephritidae; genus Anastrepha; species Anastrepha ludens. Next base: position 79,643,661 of record NC_071502.1, read on the forward strand.
CTCCCGCGAAGTTGAAGAGACTACTGGCCATGTTGAAGACTTATCTGTGTCACGCAGGCGTTGTATATCGCCGCAAGAGGAAGCATTACAACGACGCACGCGTTCACCCTCATACTCGCCACCCTCACCACGCGCGGCAACAATTCCAGCAGCAGTCGAATGCAGCACAGGAGTTATTAAACTCGCCACTGCAGCATCAGTGGCTGTAGCACCTGCAGCCAATAGCCCGAACAACCATCGAAGTCGAAGCTCAAGTCGGAACAGTAACGGTCTGACGATTGCGGACAACAACAGCGTTGATGAGTACAACAACGAATCAAACTCCACATTAGAAGCAGCAACAACAATGACAACTATAAAACGCGAGGTCATTAGTATCGACGATGGACGCACCGACTGATTAATGCTATCCATGGCGTGGCACTACGCAACCGATACTTGTTACGAATCATTGTTTCTGACCCGTTGACTGTCTGCCATACAAACCATGCAATGCATGAACAAGGCTGCAGAGAAATGGGGAATTGACATAACATAGCATAGCATAACTTTAATAACTTCTTAAGTAAGCTAGTTATGATAAAATTATGATCTTATATAATGTACACATATACGTTACTGCAATAGTGCAATAAGTGGATGGAGCAATGGGCAGTACTAAAAGAAGCTTTAAGTGAGTTCCCAAATGTTTTTAACGTATGTAAGGAACAGCAAAATATGCGGAACGTAGTAGAGAATTACACAAGTTAAACTTTTTCGTGAACCTAGTAAATATGTTTTAAATATATATATATACATTTTTTTTTTGTTGGCGTAATTTAGTTAAATAGCAAGAATTATGTTTTTACGGAATACGAATGGGTTTATTAAAAAACTGAAAGCCAGATATTCCTTAAAAATGCATTTGCGTTTCGTTCAAAAGGAAAAAGAAAGAAAATAAAAAGGAAGCTACTGTTGTCGGAATCACCCTGTGCCTAAAAGTAGACTTTTATAAATAAAACTGAGATGCTACACGTTAGATATGTAGTACTAAAAGTGTAAAATTAGATTTAGAATGAAACAAACAAAGAAGTGAGTATAGGACGTAAAATTAACCTCGGCTCAGACATTTTTATGTAGAACATAATGATCATTTGTTCACCCCACAAAAAAAAAATGAAATGCCACTTTGATGCGTGTGCTAACGTAGAGACAAAACTCACCACCGTTTATATCTTTAAAAGAAGAAAGCTTACACAAGACTGAAGAAGGGATGAAAGTCCGGAAAGCGGAAATGCAGAATCTGGAGAAATTAAAGAAAATTTCACTCAAAATCGCAGTTCGGTTGAAAAATTGTGCATATGTGCATGCAGAACAGCGAACTTCTAGAAGAGAGAGGAGACAACCACAGAACGTCAAAAACAGACCCATCCCAACACCAAAATTTGCAAACAACATTCCCCATTCAAAATATTAATTAGTTCTAAAAGGTACAAATCCGGAACCAATAGGTTTTTAGTTGGGTGAATGTTGGGCTCGAGTTATGATAGATCAGGGTTGAGTATGGAATTTTCGAAATTGTAACAAATCCTCTTAAAAATTATATTTTTTGTAATAAAATTGTACTCATTTTTGTTTTTGTGATTAATTAATATCTTCATTTGAAAATTAGTTTTTGTTTTTATATAAAAATAAGCATAAGAAAACACAAAGGATAATAACCACGGTATCGTTTACGTTTTCAGTAATGAATTTAAAATTAGAATGACACCAGTTGTCTGCCAAAAAGCTTTTAGTCCACGGTAACGTTTTCTAAACTAGTTTCACCGCTTTCTAATTTCCATTTTCATATTGGCTTTAATAAAATCTTTTGTTTTTACTATAGAGGGGACTGAATCATTGAAAAAATATGTTAAATTCTACCATTGCAATACAAAAATAATGCATTATTTATCAAAACTGTATCCGTTGTACTTAAGTACTTTCATTAGTGGTATTGTATGGAAAAAGTACAATTGCATCGAAAAACCCAACTCTGTGGTGGATGAACGAACCATTAGCAAAAACATAACAAGACAAGAAGATGCAATCCCGGCCGGTTTGTCTAACAAAACTCATCTAGAAAATTTCACCACCCAAAATCACATTAGAATTAATTCCAATCAGTTCAGAACTAATTGGCAGAGAACGTCTAAAAAAGAAGGTGCAACTTAAGTACTAAAATCTAACGAATTGGATTTAACTATGATAGATTTTGTGATGTTGAATTTTGTGCGCGAGTTTTAGTACATGAATTACACCTACTGTTATAATACGACTCCACTAAAGACCAAGGCATGGGTATGCAGATTTTGTGTTTCAGAGATAGCCAAATGTTTCCATTGGGTGTTTGATGAAAATTATATTTAAACTGTAAATCGTGTATTTAAATTTTTTATTTTGAAGTGCGATCTGCTGCAATTCTAAAATGGTGCATAAAATGGAAATTTGTATGCTGACTTTGTAATTTTATTTTGAAGTAATAACTAGTGACGCAACGACATATAATTAAAAAATCATATCTAAATTTTAGACACCTGCAGTCAATTAAATTGTCTCGCTATTGGACAACTCGCAAAACATTGTTGTCAGATTTCCTTAAGAATACAATGACAAAAGAGAAAATGTCAAGTAAATGAACACTGCCATTTTATTTTAAATTGCATACAGTGAGCTGAGAAAGTTTGAAATGGATTTGAGTTGTAATATTTGTATGGGATATGACAAGCCTTTTGGCTGGATTTTGCGCTTAAACTCGCTAGAGACAGCAAACCCAAGAATAAGCTGCGGTGGAAACGCATTAAACACTCGCTGCAATAGGTGTTTGTTTAGGTGATGATTTCTCCTAGCCGAGTTTTGTTAGTGGAACGGGCTGGCAACTGAACCTTGTTGTTTTATATGTTCTTCGGCGCAGTATCGGGCCCGTCCCGTTAACAAAACACGATAGGGAATTTGTCTTAATTAAAACTAATTGGCTCTAAATAGATTGTAATCTGGTCGAATTGGCTTTTTGTGTGCTGGATTCGCCTAGCCGAGTTCAGTTAGAGAAATGGGACGTGATTGCACTTTCTTGTCTTTGAATTTAGGTGGATAACTGCTTCAAAAACAGTTCTGTATTATTCTATTGCATGCCTCAAAAGTGGATTTCCTAAACAAATGCTGAAATAAACGGTTGTCCTCGATAAATGTAATGAATTTAAAATAAGAAAATTACACACATAAAGCCTTCTTAGGCGAGGCGTTGTGCAAAATGAAATGCCATTAGTAAACTTTAGAAGCTATTAATTGTCATATTTGTGTTTAGTGCTTAAAGAGAATTTTCAAAAACAAAAAAAAAATAGTTTTCAAAACTACACTCAAATCAATTTGTAATCTTTGAACGTTGTATGCCAGTGATTTGTTTATAAAAATATCCACAGACTAGTAATTAAGCTAAAAAAAATCTGCTGCACTATTTAGATGTCTACTTTTAATTTAGTATTTTTTCTTAAATTAATAATAAAGTCGCTCAAGTATGTAGAATATATAAGTAAGTATAGTTACCAACTAAGTGAATATACATATTTACAACAATTCTACCTCAAATCAAATATAAGTACTGCGGCGTTGTAAAGTCCTTGTGGGCATGTGCATACATACTTACATATGTATGTACTTACATGAGTACAGATGTTAAATTTTTGTTTGTAGCTTTTACTTTATTGTAATAAATATTTAAAAATTTTTTTTTTTTAATTTTGAAAATTCGCCACAAACTAAGTTCAATTTTAAAAGACTGACACTTACCACAAAATAATAAAAAAACATACAATAACAGAGAGGATTTCAGATGGAACATTTAGACTCCTGACGAACCAGTAAATGTTAAATTTAGTTCTATTTTCATGAAAGTTTATTCAAAAATCGACAAAAACCCTACAATGTATTTTTAACATTTCAAAAATAAATCGGAAATAATTCATAGTATAAATTCTCAAATCTTCTAATTTTAAACACACAAAGAATATTTATTCTCATAAATATTCAAAAACTGCGCTGGGGGCAATGCAATTAAAATTTGGATTGGCGTTTCGCATTCAACAAAAATTCAGATAAATTGAATTAATAAATTTAACTGTAAATAATATAAATTCAAATAGAAAATTTCAGAGTCTATTATTATAGTTTGTAAGATTATGTATCTATGTATATTATGTATGTAAGTTTATATGTCTTTTTTAAAATTTGATAAAGTAATTTGAAACAGTTAAAGCCAGAATTTGGTAAAATTGTCCTGTTTATTTTTCGTTTAAATTAAATTGTATTTTGTGTCCACGTAAAGTGTTGATTCCATTGCCAGTAACATTTCGTTGGTTAAAAACAGTTTACATACGAGTATATGCACATAGTTAGATTAGTATCCTTAATTTTTACATTTAACACGCGATTCGTAACCCGAATTGAGATTTTAGTAAAACATGTTGACTGATAAATTCAAAACCAAGAAACACAAACAAACTTCAAATAAAAAACTAAGTTAAAAATTAGCTGAAAACGCTTTTAAATCAATTATATATTTGCATACGATTTTCCTAGCAGTGGATGTTGATGTCGACGGACTGCCGGCTGAGCTATTCAACCATGGCGGCGAGGAGCTGGTAAGGTGCATGCATCAGCTCCTATGCAAAATATGGTCGGATGAAAGCATGCCTGCCGATTGGAATTTAAGTGTGCTCTGCCCAATCCATAAGAAGGGCGATCCTGCAATTTGTGCCAATTACCGCGGGATTAGTCTTCTAAATATCGCCTATAAGGTTCTAGCGAGCGTATTGTGTGAAAGGCTGAAGCCCACCGTCAACCAACTGATTGGACCTTATCAGTGTGGCTTCACACCTGGAAAGTCTACCATCGACCAAATATTCACAATACGCCAAATCTTGGAAAAGACCCATGAAAGGAGAATCGACACACACCATCTTTTCGTCGACTTCAAAGCTGCATTCGACAGTACGGAAAGGAGTTACCTGTATGCCGCTATGTCTGAATTTGGTATCCCCGCAAAACTAATACGGCTATGTAAGATGACGTTGCTCAACACCAGCAGCGCCGTCAGAATTGGGAAGGACCTCTCCGAGCCGTTTGATACCAAACGAGGTTTCAGACAGGGTGACTCGCTGTCGTGTGACTTCTTTAACCTGATGTTGGAGAGCATCGTACGAGCCGCAGAACTTAATCGCTCAGGCACAATTTTTTATAAGAGCGTACAATTGCTGGCGTATGCCGATGATATTGACATCATCGGCCTTAACAACCGCGCTGTTAGTTCTGCCTTCTCCAAACTGGATAAAGAGGCAAAGCGAATGGGTCTGGTGGTGAACGAGGACAAAACGAAGTACCTCCTGTCTTCAAACAAACAGACGGCGCACTCGCGTATCGGCACCTACGTCACTGTTGACAGTTACAGTTTCGAGGTTGTAAAAGGCTTCGTTTATTTAGGAACCAGCATTAACACCGATAACAATATCAGCCTTGAAATCCAACGTAGAATCTCTCTTGCCAACAAGTGCTACTTTGGACTAAGTAGGCAACTGAGCAGTAAAGTCCTCTCTCGACGAACAAAACTAACACTCTACAAGACTCTCATCATGCCCGTTCTAACGTATGGCGCAGAAGCTTGGACGATGACAACATCCGATGAAGCGACGCTTGGAGTGTTCGAGAGAAAGATTCTGCGTAAGATTTTTGGACCCTTGCACGTTGGCAACGGCGAATATCGCAGACGATGGAACGATGAGCTGTATGAGCTTTTCGACGACATAGATATAGCGCAGCGAATAAAGATCCAGCGGCTTCGTTGGCTGGGTCATGTCGTCCGAATGGATACAAACGCTCCGGCTTTGAAAGTATTCGATGCGGTACCAGCTGGTGGTAGCAGAGGAAGAGGAAGGCCTCCTCTGCGTTGGAAAGATCAGGTGGAGAAGGACTTGGCTTCACTTGGTGTGTCCAATTGGCGTCGGTTAGCACGAGACAGGAACGACTGGCGCGCTTTGTTAAGCTCGGCCAAAATCGCGTAAGCGGTTATCGCGCCAATTAAGAAGAAGAAGAAGGATGTCGATGTCGAGAAAATGTGAAGGCATTATAAAGGGTCTTTCAAAAGTGAAGTGGGTGGGCCTTATTGACTTTCGTTTCACATACGAGGCCTTGCCTCCCTTGAGGATGAAAACCACTCTGGCAATGTTTGTTGTTGTTGTTGTAGCATCAATACTAAGGGTCGATACACCCGATATGTGGCAAACGTTAAGGCAAGCTTTTACGATATTTGTGAGAAGGTGGCTTGGAAGGTCATAGGCCGCTTGTAATTCAGCGGAAAAGCTGCCATCTTGAGTCCTTGAGATGTATACACCGTTGGACGGACATAATTACCATTTCACCTTTTTCTAACTTATGATGTTCCCGGAGATACTCCGGGTTCTCAAGTTAACAGTGTTCCAAACAAGATCCCTTGTGCACCTACGAAAATGCGTGCGCATTAGAACTTCTAGCATTTTGTTGCATAAATATATGATTTGCCCAGCAGTGGAAGTTGATGTCGAGCAATATTCAAGGCATTATAAAGGGTCATTCAAAAGTGACGCCTAGATGTCAGTAGTGAAAAACTCCTAGACGGTACCTTTTTTAGTCATCTTTGACATTTGTCAAGTGGACAGATGTATAATTTTGCACGATAGAACAGCGTATTAAAACTATTGAAACTTATTATGAAAATGGTCGAACTTTAAGGGCAATATATCGCAAAACTCATAATTTTTTGGTGGAAACAATCACCCGAATGAGTCGAAAATTCAAAGGTTGGCGAAAAATGTTCAAGAAACTGGTTCTGTCGAGAATAGAAATAGGGCAGTCGTCTCAGCGTTACCGAAACGACCCAGATATATATCTATTCAAAGACTGTCACTCAAGCAGCATTCCCCGTACACGTATTGGGAATGAATATGCTGCTACAACAACAACATGATAGGAAAAGGGTTGGCAGACCAAAAACTGTAAGTTCTGTTGTGGTTTTGTTGTAGTAGCAAAAACATTTCCCATACACGTGCGGGGAGTGCTACTGGAGTGACAGTCCTTGGCCGGATATATAGTAAATCCGGGTCCTTCCGGTAACGCATAAGCGACTGCCGGGCGAAGTTCTGTTGAGAATATTGCTGCTGTAGCGTCGACATCTCGACGTTCATAAATTATGTAATTTTTCACATGTATTAGGTTGGGGAATAAGTTCGTAGCGTTTTTATCGAACACTTTTATTTAAACAAAAATCAATAATTATATGAAGTTAATCAATTTTATATTCCCCGTTGCTGTTTGGGTTTGAGGGCCTGAAATATATGGATTAATAGTATGTAAATTTGGAGTTTGTGAGAAAGCCTGCTTGCGGTTATGTGGGTTAGCCTGCTCGCGGTATGATAGGGGTGGTTTCTAGGGGTTAGGGCTGTGTGTGACTCGGTACCCAAAGGTTAGATAGTGTAGTGGTGTGGGGAGTTAGCACACTTATGGTGTGAGACAAAATTTTAAGAAAAATAAGACTCAATTCAAGAAAATTAGTAATCGACTATATCATGTCTATGTTATCTTAATCGATTTTCAGGTGTAGGAAAATTTCGAAACATGAAAATTTCAAAATGCGATATCTCTGCGAAAAAAAATGATATTTGAGCAAACAAAACGCCATTTGAAAAAAGAAGGATTGTATTTAAAGATGCCATCCTTTAATTTTGGTGAAAGAAAACATCTGCAAGGCTACATAACCTCAAATATGGGCAAAAATGGGGTTTTTTGCACTTTTAGGTTAGGATATCTCGAAAACTCAAACTAATAGAGCAATTCTGAGGCCAGATTTGGATTCAGCGCATCATAAACCTTCGGAAATATATAGTCTGGTTTCTGGGTCTGAATGTTGGTTAAATTTTGTCGGCCTGTGTAATTAGCAGCGGTGATGTCAGTAATAGATAAATTTTTACGGCCAATGCCATAACATTGGCATTAATATCATGACATTTAAACCACCACTTCATCTTATATGAATTCTCATCAGGCGGGTTGTTACGTTGCAAACACAGTGCACGCTGAGACGAAGACGAAGATGAAGACGAAGCTGAAGAGAAATTGCTTGCGTTGCGAGTAAGCGAATAGGTTGCACAGTGCAAGTCGAATTGGTTGCGCTTTTGTTATGTTAGTCGCAATGGATTCCTCATTAGATGATAACCTGCTGATTGAGCAAAGCTTATATTTTAAATTAAAACGTATAAAAGTAAATAAAAAAGCACACCCTATAACTTAGGGTAGAGAAGCATTTGGTGAATTTCATCATTTGTATGATGAGCTGCGCCACAATGAAAAGAAATTTGTGGAATATACCAGAATGACAATTAGAACATTTGATTATATTCTAATTAAAATTGAGCCACGTATTATTAAAAATTGAACTAATTTTAATAAAACGCCAATTATATGTGCTGAAAGGCTAATTGTGACGTTAAGGTAAAAAATAATTTAAAATATATTTAGTTTTATGCCTTTTATTGATTATTACTTCTCATTTAATTACTTGTTTATCGACTGTTTTAACTTAATTACGTGCCAAAGCATAAACAGAACAAACCACGAACCAAAAACCACGGTAACTAGCAAGCGATTCGTCTTCGAATTCAGTACAGCAGCGTTTGAAGCTGATTGCTTGCGTTTCGTCTTCATCTTCGTCACAGCGCTCACTATGCGTACGAGCGAGCGAATTCATACGATTTTTTCTGCACTGTTTTTCGTCTTCAGCTTCGTCTTCATCTTCGTCTTCGTCTCAACGTGCACTGTGTTTGCAACCTTAGCATCAGAAAGCCAGTTTTGGTCGGAACTATATTCGGAGTATATTGAATATAAGCTTTTATAACGTAGTCCATGGGTCAGTGCTGAAAGTCAGTTAGGATATACTCAAGCAACACAATTCAGTACAAAAAAAAGTTTACCTTCATTTCTCCTATTATGAGAGTGTACCATAATTCCCGAACAGGCCTTTTCGAAGTATGCCTGGTATGTCTCTAACTAATGCGAGGTGAAAATAAAATACACCATAGATAATTGTGCCACTTCATTGAACTTGGATTTTCAATTTCTATATATTTGCCTTAAGTGTGGCAACGCTAAATAAACACGGTATAAGATTAAATAAATTTTGTAGTAATAATACAATACGGGAAAAGTGATAGGACTGCCGAAATACTTTTGAATAAATATCGTCTTTAAATTGGCGATACCTTACAAAAGTTAATTACACTTTGGACGCGTGAATAGTTATGCAGAAGAGCAAAAGAATGCGCGTGTCGGGGGCAGACAAGAGTCGTGGTGTTGTAAAGAATTTGCCCAGTGGGGGCCAAGAACGAACCACCAATCGTAAGCAATAAAAATGCTATTCTTCAAGCAGTTTAATTTTATATTGCTATATTTTATATTACTATACCGTAATTTATGTTGTGCATTTTGCAGGCCAGAATGGAAACAAAACAAGTGGCCTTCAAAAGGGGGCGCAGCTGTTCGTCCAACGAAAAAAGCGCCGTTCGCTGCGCGCTGAGAATAATTCTTCCGAGGGAGAAAAGATCTATAGTAATACCAAATGTTGTGTTATCTGTGGAAACAATAATGAAGTAGTTGATTTATCTTCAAACCCTATAATGAAGAGGACAATGGCCTCCTACTGTCAAGACGACGGTGTGGTGAGTAAAAGAGTTAAAATAAGTTTGACCTCCTAATTTTTTTTTAAGCACAAAGTTTTTATCATTTTAAAACAATTGTTAGAAGTTTTGTTGAAGGATGTAAATATGGTTCGTCGCCGGTACATTGCAGACCAAGGATGGGAATGTAATAACAACACTCTTATATGTGAAACTATTATAATTTCTATCAACGTTCAAAATCGGTATAGCCAAACGGGTTCGATATCCACTGTGGACATCAAAAATTAAATGATAAAAAAGCGTTCGCTCTTCCGAAGGCAATAAGAAGCATACTAGAACTCTGGCGTGAAAAAGCTTTCATAAAAATTATTCGCCGTTCAGAGGCTGGGCCTTCTATTGAGGGGCGGTAGGTCCTTTTGATTGTTATACAAAACAGAATCGCGCACCATAAATTGGAGAAGATCCTCGGTGAAACTAAAGAAAGGATCTAAGCATCAATATAAATAAATATATGTATATATAGTACCGGACATCAAATCCGGACTCTGGGTTTTAAATTTTTGTTGTGCCTCTTAGTCCACATATCATTTTATTGTATATTTAAATGTTAGTCGTGTGGTTTTCTGCAAATAGAGAGTCCTACAATTTTATGCCGACTCCAAGCGACAGATGGTTTCTTAAGAGGAGCTTTTTCATGGCAGAAATACACTTAGAGGTTTGTCATTGCCTGCCGAGGAGCGACCGCTATTAGACAAAATACTCTATCAATTGGTTTCGAACCTGTGCACTTCTACCGAATGCCGACCACAATAAATTAGCGAACTAATTGTTCAAAGGTGTTTCTACGTCCAAGCAGAAAAAATATATTATTACTTGAAAAAATACTCTAATTTGATAAATAAATTACAATTTCCAATCAACACTCAATATTTTTTTTTTTTTTTTTGAAGTTTGTGTTAAAACAACAAGGACATTGTTAATTTTTGAGTGTCCGGATTTCAGTGCCTGCTACTGCATATACAGCGACTTAAACGCTTAATATACATATATATGTATCACCAAATTACTCGCAGTAGAACAATTTAACTCGGCAGTTTTATTCAACCACGTGGCTTCTAACACTCAATACTCAATTGAAACATGAAGATGTGAAATGTACAAGTCTTTTAATGAGGCTTGATGAACAATACTCTTACTAAGGTAAATTAAAAATGAATATGTATTAGTTTAACTAGGCGGCCGCCGTAACTGAATGAGTTGATGCGTGACTACCATTCGTGAGTGCATAGGTTCGAATCTCCGTGCATGAAACCCCACAATGATAGAAAGTTTTTTCTAATAGCGGTCGCCCATCGCCTCGCATCAAGACGCACATCACAAGTGGGAGGAGGAACTCGGCCAAACACCCAAAAAGGTGTAAGCGCCAATTATATATTAAATACAATATACATATAAGATATATACTCAATTGAAGCTTTCATTACATCTTCTATTTTCACTATACATCCATACTTCTTCACTTTATAGCCAGTAATTATAAAGTTAATATTACAACATATTACTTTCTTTTTAGAATCTCGATGACTGTTTATCCTCCCTTTGCATAGCATGCGTATTTAAGTCAAGAGCTGTGGAAGAAGTTCAAAATAATATAAAAGTACGCTTGCAAGGATTTAGTAATGGTCTAATGTTGAAATCGACTAAAAGACAAGGTTTTAATATGGGCAGAGAAGAATATGCTGAAGGAAATACGGCGGAAGAAACCATTTTTGGAATAAATGACAGCAATGAACACTCTTCTGAAATGAAACTCAGTGTTATTAAGCGTTCCAATGATATGAGTAGTGAATCGATTCAAACTTCACTTGAACAAGTAAGAATCATGGAATCATGCGAAAGTGATTCTCGATTATGTTGTACTGCTTCCCTAATACCTGCTTCAAGTACTCCACTATCATTTAACCATCCGTCCCGACCCCAACGACACCAACCCACTTTAAGTAAATATATTTACAAAAATAGTGTGCTCGATAACTCCATCGAGAATTCAGATAATAAAAGTAATGTCCAATTGGCGAACTATACACTGACTGAGATTTCACAGCTGTCCTCAATGCATAATGTGGACTCGATGAATACGAAATATAATGCTGAGGTGCAAACTTCTTTATACCAAGAAGGAGTAGAATTAGTGACAATATCGAACCATCCGTCGTCATATACAAATTCTACACACTCGCAGAACGGTATAAATAATTCAATGCTACAAGTTATTCGTGAACGCTCTGAATCAGTTCTAATAACAGAATCCGGTGGAAAAATTAATAACTATAAACGTACTTTGCGCCCAGTAGGCCCGAGGCTCTGCCAATATTGTGGTATTAGCTACATACGCAAAGACCATTACAATAAGCATATACGACGCTGTCGAACACTTTCTATACGAAGTGTATCTTCCTTAACTGCCACTATTGAAGAAAAAAAAGAAACTGTTAGTGCCAAACGTTTTCGAATGAATGGTGTAAACAATTGTGCTCCCCCCGCAGCAATTGAGACATCCAAGCGGACGCGCAGATTTCATTGCACCGAATGTCTGGCAACGGTGGATAGCATCAAAGAGTTGAAGGAACATCGAGCAACTCATCTGCGCAAATATAACTGCGATATGTGTGACAAAAAGTTTAATACCTTGCATGAACATGATTTTCATCGAATCGTTTGTTTGGCGGAAAAGCAGGTCTGGCAAGATCAACAACTCGATGAAGATCAGAAAGAGCGGCATGTAAATAACAAAAATAAATCAATTGTCAGATCGGAGCGATCTGTCACAAAATCAGTAATGAATTGTCGTATTACACGTGCTCGAAGTCGAGCTCGGACAGATGTGGTGGAAAAACCGGCAGAAAAGCCCAAATTAACTGTTGACGAGAAAAGTGATATTGATGCTGGTTACACAAGCAATGATGACGACGATGATGTGTCCGTTGCAGACTCAATGGATTCGAGACGAAGAATCTACACGGATGATTGGTTGGACCAACGCAATGTTACTGAAATTTATGATCTGCCAGTGATGCACATAGATAATGAAAAAGAGTATGGTATGTGTGCTAAAATCAATCGGATCAAATGATACAGCCTGATATAAATTTCAACTCTTTTATTTTTTTATTCACAGATCTTTATTTACTAGAAAAACTAAAATCGCAAATAAAAGCGCAAGAGTTTACGTGTTTGGCCGAAAACTGTAACTTCTTCACAGACACACTATTGAACTTAATGCTTCACGACTATGTTCACCATTTCAAAAGCTCGTGGTTTTATTGTCAGAAATGTGGTAGCGTATTTACAAGCAAGTTAGTATTCTAGTTTCAATTACATTATATATTACATATTTGTTTGTTAGATTTACAAAATATACTACATATATATTACATATACAGTCATGTGAAAAATAGTGACACTTGCTTTAACATATGTCAAACCTAACTCTGCTTCAATTCTTATATGTTGGCTCGAATTAATTAATTAACTTTAAAGGATATACCTCTTATTTGGAATACCTTTTATTGCAAATAAAACAAAGTATAGGTACATATTAACGACCCGGATTTATACCTGGCCAAGGACTGTTACTACAGCGGCATTCCCCGCACATATATGGGAAATGTTTATGCTGCTAGAACAACAACAATAATACCCTGCCTGTAGCGCCCAGCTTCGAGAGTAGACAAAATCCCTTTGAAATAATTTTTTTGGTAGAAAATAGAATAAAATATATGCCATAAAAGAAAGCACGCGAACGAATTGCATAAATATCTCCAGGTCTTGAAAAATCATAGTGAAAAAGAGCCCACATTAAAAGTGAATTTTCTTTGAACGTCGCTACATCCGCCATTCGCAAATTAAAGAAAATTTAGAATCAAAGGCCAAGGAAAGTGTCTCTTCTGTGCAAAAATGGTGCAAGAAAAATGCTCAGATGAGCCTAAATTGGATATGTTTTATCCCGGAGCAGTACACAACATGTAGACCGTAGACCAGTGAACATCGCTTTCAAACCGCCACAAACAATTAAAATTATTGAACATGGAGGAGGATCAATTGGTGTGGGGATGCTTCTCCCAGTAAGGGTTGAATTAAGGATAGAATGTCGGTTACCACTTATTGCACTTATTTATTAAATCAGATAATGTTACTTAATGCCACATCGATGGGTGTTTCAGCAAGAGAACGACCCCAAGCGCACTTCGAAGCTGGCCAAGAATTGGTTTTTGTATAAAAAATCAACATATGGCCTGCTCAGTCAGCCGACTTAAATCCCATTGAGAACTTGTGGCAAGAGGCAAAAATAGCTTTGAGGGGTGAAAAAAGCAACCAATAAAATAGCACTCTAGTTGCTCATTAAGAAAACCTGGTTAGTTAGTTTAAAATTCGTTCAGCCTCGCCGATGTATGGCTGTTATACAAAACAAAGAAACATTAAAGAAACAAAATACTGTAATGATAACCTTTTTGTAAGTATTTCAATATTTTTCACAGCGTAATATGACTTAAGCTCTTAAAATTTGTGTTTTGTTTTTCATATAATTTGAGTATTTTCATTTATTATTTTAAAGGAAGTAACATTAGTCAATTTCGAAATTAAACACAACTCAGAAATTATTGAAAATATAGGTAGTATTATTTTTCGCATGACTGTATATGTGCTTTAAAATGCACAAATCTATACGTTATTTGTTATTTATAAAATCTTGATTTTAGAGTTTTCTTGGATTACCACTTGGATCGTCAAAATGGAGGCAGATTCATTTGTTATAAATGTAACGAACAATTCATGTTTCAACATCAACTGGACTTGCATTTTATAGCACACACCAAGCAAGTGAATCACGCTTGTGGTAAATGCAACTGTGAATTTCTCACGGAAGGAAAATTGTTTCAGCATATAAAGCTTGAACACAACAATGAGATTGAAAAGAAACTAATATGTATTCAGAGTAAAACAACATTCGCATCTTCTCGATCGTTGGATGAAAATAGGTATATAAATGGTAGAGAGCATAGAAAGTATTCCGTAAAAACACTGAATATGCATCTACCGCGCATGTCATCAAAGAGGCCTTTGGAACTACCGGGACATAAACCATACCGTCGTCGCATTGGTGTCATTGAATTCGAGAATGAGAGAAACCCTAATTGTTGTAGTTGTAAATAGTATTTACACAATCAGGGAAGTTGCCCAATGAAATATTTCTTCTGTAGGGTCAATACAAATTTGGCAATCCGTACAACACTCAACAAGAACCAAATACTTGATGGTACAAAAATTCTATCGTTTTAAAACCAAAATATGTATGAAAGAATTTTTGTGCGCTGGCAAATATGTTTTATCCGTCAATCTGCATCCTTTGGTCGCTTTTTGTTTCAAAACCTAGTTTTGAGAATTTTTACCGTACTTAAACTTAACCCATAAGAATTGCTCAACTCTACTTTATAAGAATTCTATGACCTATCCCGTTTCAAACTATAGGAAATTTTATTTTTTGCACTAATATAAAACAAGATAAGGTATTATAAGATAGCAAATGTTTGTATATAAATTACATTGTTGCCTCACTTGTATAAATAAAACAAAGTGTAATAGCCACTGGGCCTTTACAAACGAATTGGATCAATTTGTTAGGTAATTATGTATAACAAGCTTTACACAATACCAAGTACATATATATATATATATATATATACAATATAATTTTTTATTATGCTTTTTATATCGTACACACTTTGTATATATCGCGTTCAAACCCCCATAATGAGCAATCCAATCCTTGTGGCTACGCAATTAAAAAAAGTCTGAACTACTAAACCTTAACTCGAAGAATAAGGAGAAATTTTAATAAAGATGTATTGTACATCTTTTATATACGCAAGTGAATAGTTTTAGAAAAAATGTATACAATGCGTCATTAAAATATATAATTAGAAAAATTCGAGAGATTCGCATGTCTTTATTTAAAAATTGTTTTTGCCCTTTTTTGTTGAATAATGTTATTAGTGTATCTTAAGAGATTATATACTTACATGTAGTATAACTGAAAATTTAATAATAAAAATATGTTCCGCACACCCATATATAAATGCACACCTAGCATATGCGTAATCTAGTTGTAAAAAGGATGTGTAATATTTCAGGTGTAAACCAGTGTCATTAGTTAAAAATACACTACGCTTTCTAGTAACTTAAGCCACTATGTATGTATATTGAATTGTTTATACTAAAAAATTGTGAAAAAATAAATATGTGTATTGAAATACATATGTACGTATGTTCTTAAATTTTTATTATAACAACATAAAATTCAGCATTACCATTACGTTATCTACATAGTTCAGAAGTATACCCGAGTAAGTGCTGGCTGTTGTAGCAGGAGTTAGAAGAGTTTAGTTTACGGGTGAAATTAAGATATGACTAGCCTCTCATCAGGGTAGATTCTTTATAGGTACAAAATTGTTTTAGTGTACAGTTTACCTCACGTTGTTGTTGTTGTTTTTTTAACAGCATAGGTAGCCCTGTCAGTGTAGGCATATCATCGGTCATCATCGTCTAGCTCATCTAGGGGTAGGCCCAGGAAACATGCTGTTTCGACAGGTTGGGTCCAGAGGGAGAGGGGGGGCTAGATGAGTCGGTTTGAGGGGGCATGTGAAGAGGTGGTTAGTGTCGTGCGGGGTACCTTCACATGCCGGACATGTGTTTGGTATGTCGGGGTCGATTCTGGATATGTAGGAGTTTAACCTGCTACAGTGTCCAGAACGTAGTTGTGCCAGTGTTACACGAGTCTCACGGGGAAGCTGGAGCTCTTCGTCTGCAATATGTGGTGGTTGGACTCCGATTACGGCATTCACGGGACGGGAGTTCATGAAGGTGGTAACGGTCTCACGGTGGATGTCGTTTATTGACTGTCTAAGTACTGTCCGGTCCCGTAGGTTGCGGTCAGTTTTGTCCTGGATTTCGTCAGCGTAGTCTAAAAGGTGTCTCCTGACGTGCCTGGGAAGCGGCTCAGGCTCAAGCAGGTGTCTGCAGGGGTGAAACCTGCGGTAACATCCAATCACTACCTCACGTAGTGATTGGTTGTTAATTGTTGTTGTTTCTTATAAATTTTATGGAGAGACGTGCTGAAATGAAAGCACTTGGCCGGATAAAAAACCGAGTCGGTCCCGAAATGTAGAACCGACTGCAATGGGAACGGGGATCCGAACTCTGTAGTTCCAGGTAATTGAGATTATATATATACGGCGCCTACACCCTTTACTTGGCGCTCCAATTAGTGGTGTGCGTCGTGATGTTTACTTGATTATAGAAACCGAAAAAAAAAGATTGGCTATGTACATACATACCTTTACCCTCAAGTCATAGCATTCTACATATTGACAAATAACTCTATTCTCACTTCATTCCCGAGACTCTGGCCCTGGTTCATTTTGTGGGAAATGGCACCACAGTACTTGATGTACATTTTAAACTTAGAAGCACATAAAGCTCAGCCGAACTCTGATATGGAACTGGAGTCCAATAGAACGAATTGTCGTTCCCACGATAGTTGGTTCTACGTAACCGGAACGACCTGGATTTATATCTGGCCAAGGACTGTCACTTCAGCAGCATTCCTCGTATATGCATGGGGAATATTTATGCAGCTACAACAACAACAGAACAAATTTTGTGTGAGGTAGCTTTCCTCACTGCAACTATTGAAGAGATATTGGTTTACTCTCCTGCACCACAGTGTTGACTTAATTGTGTTGATCAAAGTAGTGCTATTCCTGGTCTCATAAAGTAATTATAAAGAAATATAAGGATGTTCTTATTGTGCATAGCTAAAACTGAACTGGACTTATATACTCCGTTTTTATTTTTTTCATACATAAATAAAACTAATAATCTGGGAAATATGCGCTGGACAACCTCTCCCAATCCAAGAAAATAGTTTGAAAATGAATAATCCCATTTATAACTAGTCTGTAAGAATTGCAACTTCATAGACCTGTGATTAAAGAAATAAGTAAAAATACGATGATCATTACAACATCCATTAATTCCGGTAGTTGTTGTAAAGGGTGGTAGGAAAATTGAACAGACCATGAGCAATTTTTGGAAAAGTCTGGATACATGTGAATTTAATTAAATGTTGCAAATATACCAGAAGAAATGTTAGTAATAATAATACATCTCTACTAAAGAAACCACCACATTATTGGGTTTATTTAATATTTCTACATTTCTTTATTAGAATCGCCCTGTTATTGTTTAATTTCATAGACCTGGCAACAATATAGTTATGCGCCATGTTGATGGTTCCCGTAATTTCTCTACAAGAATTTTCCGCATTCTCATTTTTTCACCGCCGCTGTTCGACACAAATTGAGAGTCGGTTTTTAAGAGTAAAAAGTTGCACTATTTAACCTGAAAGAAAAAAATAAAATAACGAAATGGGCGTGCAAGTTATACCTATTAGTTCCGGTGATGGTAAATTTATTTGAAATATTAAAATGTGATTAATTCTAATTCTAACCTTTGTGTGTTTTTCTGAACTGTTGCCGTGCATATATTTTATACATGTGTATGTATATATGTATGTATGTACGAAAATAGGCAGCACATTCCCCAAAACAGGACAGGTGGTCTCTGTGCATTATACCGGAACATTGGACAATGGCACCAAATTTGATTCTTCACGCGATCGTAATAAGCCCTTCAAGTTTACACTTGGTAAGGGGGAAGTAATTCGCGGTTGGGATGAAGGTGTCGCTCAACTATCTGTAGGTCAACGCGCCAAACTTGTCTGCTCGCCGGACTATGCATACGGAAGTCGTGGACATCCTGGAGTTATTCCACCAAATGCTACTTTAACTTTCGATGTAGAGCTATTGAAGGTTGAGTAGCTTGATCCACTTCTAAATCAGTGTGGTATAATTATTGATTATGAATAAGAGTAGAGAAAAAATGCGCAGAAATGCGAGTTAGAAATAGTAAAATTACACATTTATCTCAATTCAATTAAAAACCTATGGCTTACATATGTATTTAACTAAAAACACATTTATCCAAACGCAATGAGCGTGAAAATACTATGTACAAAAGAAATACAAATAGAACAGAATGATTCTTCTAAGGTTTATATAAAAAGTAATGTTTGCGAGTATTCGAAATATTTAGGTACATGCTTATAACGTACAAGCAAGTAAATTGTACCATTTTTATTAAACGTAATCAAAAAGTATGGTTTTCGGAAAGAATTTTCATGGTAGATATGTTGGAATCTTCATTGAGTATCTGAAATGCATTTAACGCACCATAACAAAATTTTACTATTAAATGTTCTTTTACTTGTAGTGTTATAAAATCCCGATTTCTATCTTGCTAACTGTAATTATTTCAGTGATTATAAGCAAAAAATTATACCAGTGTAGAAAGTTGAACAAATAAATTAATGAAAACATACCTACGCCTTCAATATTGAGTTCAGAGTGTAAACTGGCATGTGAGAGAGTAGCTTCTATGTGAATAAATGGATGATAGGTCAAGCCGTTTTAAGACTCACGACAGCCTGACAGTTTTGAAGGTTAGGATGAATGTTTTTTTTTTTTTTGAAAAGTGATCGAAAGCAAAGAAGAAGTGATATTTCAAAAGAAAAGAAATTGAATATACCTTCTTAACGAAATTATATTAAAATTACGATTATTGGGGAAATGTTCGAAAAAAACAAATTGTTTCATGTGACTTCCTTTTTTTCATAAAAACTTTATTTTCTCAAAAACCTCAAGTCTTAAGAATTTAAGAAATATTTACATCAAAAGTAGGGCTTTTAAATTGACTTTTTAATGGTGTACTGGTGACGATTTTGTAAAGGAATGAGTGTGTTTTGAGGTATAAGTTTTAAAATGCATAAAATGGACCTTTGACCTCCTCTCCATTTTTACTTTACATGTAAACATTTTAGGTTTTTAATCAGCATAAACATTTCCAGAGAACCTAATATCTGTTTTTTTTTTAACGAAACGATACGTGTTCGTTACTTATGTATATCTTGAAAGTTGTTCAAAGAGTCGTAGCTTCTTAATATTAAGTTGTACATATATGCAATATCAAAGGAAAAAAGAGCGCCGTAACTGAATCGTTTGTGCGCGACTACCATTCGGTAGTACCCGGGTTCGAAACCCACTGTAGGTAAGAAATAAAATATAATAATTGGCGCGTATACTTCTAGTAGGTGTTGGCCGTGCTCCTCCTATTTGTGGGGTGCGTCTGGATGTTGTTACCACTCTACACTCGGAGATTTACCTATACTTGGCTAGGACCCCTATTATCAACAACTGTTTCTATTATTTGATGTTCTCGCACAGAGATTCGAACCTACGCACTCCCGATTGGAAATCACGCACCAAAAGATTCGGCCATGGATGCCGAAAATATTTCCCTTCTTTTTGTTCATATTTTTTCGGAGCCTGCCATCACAGCGAATTCGAAAGGCTCAAAACTTAAGTATTGGGGTTGTCGTGAAGGTTCGCACAAAATTTTGATTTTCAGCGAGCATAACCGTTTGTGGTGTGGTGTGCGAACATTATATTGAAGAAAAAAAAATCGCATTTGTTGACGCTTGAAGTGTGCGCATTGGCGGAAAAAATCTACGTCCATACCCAACATTTTTTTTATCTAGATCTAGATTCCGACAATTTAAGACGAAAGCTTCACATAGTATATTTCTTCTTCTTCTATTAGCCAATCATTTACCCATACTCTTCTGTGTTTTCCTTTTTATTTTTGCTTTCTTTTCCATTTACTTTTTAAACAAAAAAAATTACGCAAATCAGTAAAAATCACATATGAACCGCTCGCCGTCTGTGGCAAAGAACAGCGAGCATGCTCGTGAGCATGTTCGTCGCCTGTTTCCCACTTTATTCAATCATTCTTGTGAATAATAATGCCGAGACAGAAGTTGACAGAGATGCGAGCTGCCACATCTGGAAATCACGATAATTGTTAAACACACGTACGTAAGCAAAGATGCAAGAGCACAAAGTAATCAGTTGTAAGTTAAGCTTTTGAACGTGTAAACGTGTTGAAATTAAATAAAGCAAGTTGTATTGTCATTAATTTGTGACTTTTATGACTTGCCGACTTCAGAGTATCAGAGGGAAAAACGTTCCACACCGATGACACGGTGCAAACACGATCATAAGTTAGCAGATTGTCAACGCTTCATTAAAGCGACGGTACTTGATCGTTAGTCAGAAACTAAACGCCTCCGCCTATGTTTTTCCTATTTCTTCACCCTAGCCACTCCACTCATGATTGCCGTCACCGAAAGACCTGTATCATAAATGGCTTTAAAAAAGCGCATCACAAGCCCTTATACGATTCCACGCAGAAGTCAGCTCCAGTCCTAGATTCGTCTCCAGCACCTTCAGCTTCGCTAAACCAAGGTAGCAGGCAATCGGTCTTGAGCTGTATTACCGACTTAGTGTAAAACAAGTTCATTTTTCGAATCCTATCAGTAACGCTCTATAGTCGCTCAAAAAAGTCGACACGTGTGGGCCTGCCATTTACCAATTGGGCCTGCTTCGGAAATCCTCAAAACTGTCTTTAAATGCGTACATATTTTTGATTTATAATTACATATGTATATAAAAAAAATTTTAGAAATTCAGCATCTAGACCCATGATTGCATAATAAAAAGTTTGCTTAGTAAGCAACTTTCTCGTTCCCTCTTGACAAATCGGCTCCTTTAGTAAGGCACTAGCTCTAGAAATGTTGAGTAAAAGTGGAGGAAAAGTAAAGTTTATAGAAAAAAAATTTCATTTTCAAAATGATCTGCAACGAGCTGTCCAGAACTCGTATGGAATACATCCTGACATACCGCTTAAGTCAAGCCATGATAGAAAAATTGAGGCAATCCGAGATCAATACATTAATGGAGAATTTAAAAAGCTTCATTTCTTATGATGTGGTGGTTTTGAAAGAATTCATGTTTGGCAAAGCATTACAACAGGGAGCATAACAGGATAGTATACACGCGATCTATAATATGCATTCAATATAAGAAAGTTGGGATTGGAAATTATTTCCAATGATCCTACCTGGATATGGGTGGATGAAGTGTCCAGAGAAGGGTTAGAAAAGCACAGTACCAGCTTTCTGAGTATTGCTAAAAAATTGGATTCTTGCTAAGGGAGCTGATTTGTCAAAAAGGAACGATAAAGCTGCTGATTGAGCAAACCTTTTATTATTGAACAAGGACCTATAATGAATTAAAACCAAATATGAAAATAAGGACGCTTCAAATTTGTGTGCCTCAAACTGGTTGGCATACTTTGTATGATTACACTAAGCTATGAGTTTTCACAATACAAATTATATTTACTTAAGCCGGTAAACAGATTGTAATAATACTGTTCAACCTTCGATTGTTAATTTATTATTACATGCTGCCGTCTATGCATGGAAAATATAAAGAAAGCTGTGATAGCCGCAACAACACAATTGCTAATGGAATGTTTTTCATCCGACAGCGATGTGAAATGGAACAAATTATTGTGGACAAAACAAGATGTGATGCTAAGCTCGTTATTATTAATTTTATTTGCTTAATTTATGTGTATTTATTTGTTACGAGGTAGCGCAAATAAAAAAAAAGGAATTTTTGTTATTTTTCCTACCAACGGCTGTCCGTAAAACTTGCAAATTGTTACTGGTTTTGCTTTCATGTACTGTTATTGAACAGACCTAGTGTTGGTAAAATAGTTGTGACATATCTTTAGCAGCTGGCATTCCAATAAGCCTCATTAGCTAAAGAACGTACGCTCTCAGTATTTGCTGACGGCGAAGCAATAACAAAAGAAGTACAGAAAAAATATTAAATTGAAAAAATCTGTATGAACTGCATAAGTGGCTAAAAAAATTTGTGAAAACGCGTTTTGCTCCCAAAAAGGTACCTACCTTCAGGGGGTACGAAATAATATAAAAATTAACACTGGGCGAATCAAAGTTTCGCCAGAGTAAACCGGGTAATGGAAGGTGTTCGCAACGAAATTTTGGCTTCAAATGAATCCCAAATTCCAGCAACAAAAAAGGAGAAAGATTTTTGTAGCAAGGACACTTTCATTATCGATAATGTAGTGCACAAGGATAATGATTCAATGTCGAATTTGGCAACCACTCGAGCCGATAAGCGGCCAGTATATTTAGACGCTCTGCCCGATGAGATATTAGAGTTCATACTCACTTATCTACCACCCTACAGAGATTTGGAATGTTGTAGCTTGGTTTGTAAGCGTTGGAATGCAGTTGTTAACAGTAAGTATAAAATACACAAAATAAAAACCAAACTCATATACAAATTCTATTTGAAAGATCTTATACGTCGCTCTAAATTAAACCTGCATAAAGGTCTGCTGGATTACCGATTAAGATGGGAGGTTTTTTCGCAGCAAACGGCTGCGAAAGTAGCGGCATGTAAAAATACAACAAAAAATTTAACAGCACCTCCTGCCACGCCCCCAATCATAGCTGGCCGCTTCTCACATTCTGCAGTGAGGCATGGGAATTCGATGTATGTTTTTGGTGGCGGGTCATCTTCGGATACAACATTTAATGATTTGTGGCGCTTCGATTTGTCCGAAATGATTTGGGAACGTCCGCTATCTATGGGATCATATCCTTCACCGAAGGGGAGTGCATCGATAGTTTATTGGGGCGAACAATTGGTGTTGTTTGGCGGATGGCGCTACCCATCATTGCATCCACCCTACCAACCTTGGTGCCTGTTTGACGAACTTCATTTCTACGATTTAAATAGCAACCGTTGGACACTACGTATAACTTTACCAAGCCCACCGCCTATGGCTGGTCACTCGGCCAGTGTGCATGGCGATCGTATGGTTATCTTTGGTGGCTACCAAATTGCAGAGGGTTTGAACAGTAATTCTAATGAAACATGGTGCTTAGATCTGAACGAGTTAAAATGGTGGCAACCGCGATTTATGGGCAACACAAAACCTCCACCACGCTATGGTCAGTTTCAGTTGGTTTTAGATGAGTATCACCTGTTGATTGTTGGAGGTTGTGGCGGTCCAAATAGTGTATACTCAGACGCTTGGCTATTAGACATGTCGCAAGAGGCTTGGTTATGGCGTGCTATACCGATACGTAACAAAAAATTTGGTGCTACTCACATGTGGTGCAATCCTGCCTGTAAGATCGGCTCAAAATTGGTTGTGCTAGGACCCACTCCTAATATGCCACAAGATTTCCAGATGATGAAGCAGATGCGAGTGCATGTGGGTGGATTTAGACGACCAGGTGGAGCACAAGGAGGTGATGTGGCCGCCGAAATGCCAGCACCTCGTTATGGTGCTGTGCAACAACAAAATAATCGAAACAATCCTTTCGATCGACAACGACTTTTAGGAGGCGGACTGCAAATGGCTGCAATTGCACCAAATCCACCTCCTGGACAAAGACTAAACCTACAACATAGACTTGATAATGCACGATTAGTTGGTCCTGATGAGCAATATTTCGCCAATCGGCGTGCTATTCTACAACAGAATCAACAGCAGCAGGCTAATAATATTTTTAATAATAATGATAACAATAGCAATAATAATAATATTCAACCGCGACGTGGCCGGCTTAGTGATTTGCATGTCAATATATCCGCTCAAAATTCACTGGCTGTCGAGGAGCGTAATCAAAACCGTCCAACTTGTTCAAACTCCGTGGCACCCTCCTCTTCTAATTCATCAGCGGCCACATCAACACTTTTATCGTCATCAAGTGCATCCGTATTCCGCACTAATGGAATCCCCTCCCCACGGAACGATAACGACTCCCCTGCGCCTAATAATGGAGGAGTTTCAGCAACTGTGAGTGGTAATCATTCTAATGACATAGAAGCGGCGAATCGTTTGCAACGAAACTTAGCACTACGTTGTAGAGATAACGAACCTTTATTGCCCAAACGTTTCGATGAATTATATGAAGTGAGTACGGAAACAACTATACCTATTGTGTATAATACACAATAACGTATTAGTATTTAAAAAATTATCTAGATTCAATCGCTATATTCAGCTAGTAGAAATTATGAGTAAATTATAAAATTATGCTCGTACCTATTCTAGTATTGTATTTAAAAATATATATTTCAGGATATATTATTTATCATATTTCCAGGATCCTTTTAGAATGGCGGCATTTAACGTTCAAAGTAAGCCTCGCAGCGTTTCAAAAGACCATAATGAGCGTATACGTCGGATGGAAGAAAAGATGAATGCTTTAAGAAACTCGCGTCGTAACGCAATGATAGGAGAACCCAAGGCAATAAAAGAGCCTTCTCCAAAACGAATTAAGCGAAATGTTCTTTCCTTATTTGTATGTGATCTCTCGGCGGCAATGGATAAAGACGATCCTTATCTCCAGTGGGTGGAGTATAAAAACTATGGTGTTATAGCTGGAGCTCCGGAACGATTAATACTATCCACAATGGTTGCGGGACATGGTGAACTGATATTGTTTGGTGGTGTGCATAAAGAGACACTGGGCGAGATAACACATCAGGTTTCGAACTCGGTTCATTTCCTAAGCGCGCCGCGTGAAATAATTTAATTTATCTCAAAGGTAAATAAGGTATGTTATAAAATAAGATTTAATTTTATATTTTTTGTAATTTTATACAAATATAAGCATGTCGGTTGTATTTATCTCTTTTTGTTTTAATAATTGTTCATTTTTTTTAAATAACATATATGTACATTTGTTTTAATCGTTCTATTTGAATTTTTTTACATCCTTTTCCAGAATTTAAAAAATAAGAGAAGTGTGCTGTTCGAATCTTGTTGGAAAGGAATAAGTGATATAACCACTAGTTTTCTAATCCCCTTTTAAAATATCTAACTGTGTTAGAGTTAAGAGCGTTTCACTGAGGAATTTAAAGTGTGTAATAATTAAAAACAAATACAAACATGCTGCCAGAAGATCGAAAAATCAAACTTATATTTCAACGCAGAATATAAAAAATGTAAATAGTGATCAATTTCTATTTTTAAAACTAACCAAGGTACATTTGATAAGTTTTTTCGTCCTTCAGAATAATTATTAAAAATTATTAAGATCAAGTACAATCGGAATTTTGTGTGTGTGTGGGAAAATTAATCGGTTAAAGATCAGATTTTTATCTCTTGTGCAAAAGATGTCAGCTTAATTACTAGTATAAAATATTATACTTAAAATGTTCCAATTTTCTTTAAATATGTTCAATAAAATAATTTTGAATCCATAGATTTACATTTTAAAGGTGCTTTAATTTGGCTCATCTGGACACAACTTTCGGTTCAGTGGCAGGCTAGATTCAAGTTTTATGATGAACAAAAAAATGTAATATTATATTTGTCATTTGTAGCATTAACCAAAAGTTTCAAGTGATAGAAATTGCTTCAGCAGGCAATAGAAAACCTCAAAGTGAATTTCTGTTTTAAAAGAGTTTTTCATATCCCAAAGTATATAAGGATAGTCTGAGTTTCGAAAGTGGCAAAAAACTAGTGCCATCCATATGTAGGGCAACATGAAATCTGCATTCATCTATTCATTCCGGTTTCAGAATAGAATAAAGAAATAAATCAGAATTTATCCAGAATATAGCAAATAAGGATATATGGTATATGCATAAGAATGAAAATTTCCAATATACTGCCCTGAAATTTCATAAAATTTTGACGTGATAACGTCTTATAATTCGATGGAGCCGGCTGCACGCACCAAAACATGCGTCGTTACCTTGCTTGAACTGCAAGCGATAGCGCGGAACGAACGACAAAGAGGCACAATCGGTCCCCGCGTTCGGCAACGTTCGACATCTGGCTCTCTCCTACTTGAGTGAGCATATATAATATATGTATGTATATGCGCATATGTACATATATACATAAATTCACATATTTGTATTTGCATATGCCTTCTTCCTGTGTGCATGGTAATGAACCATTTCTCTGTTGAGAATAGGACGATGATAGGAAAAGTAGGAAATGAATTGAAAAAGTCAAATCGATGATGGTGCCTCTTAGTGTTGTTGACTTATTAACGTCTGATGCACAATCGAAATTGAACATATCTTTTATGACTTTGATAAATGTTTCGTCTTTTTTCACGTTTGTGTAAATGTAACTTGATCTATTCCATTGCGATTCCATTTACCTCCTTCTCTATATCCATACAAAATATCTATCAAACAAATAAAATTAAAATTTTGTTTTGAAAATTGCAACCATTACATCAGTATTTTCTTATGACGTTGTCACGGTAAACTATCGTCAGTAAACCGACTTTACAGACAACCTCTTTTTATTTTAAGGTGATAGTAATTTTTCGTTCTACGGTCCCATTCGGCTTGAAAATGGCACGTATCGCATCCGTTATAACACTGAAATTGGAAACCTTATTGGTGGTGAAAATGTAATACGTTTTATTAAAGCGCAGCGGATTGGATGGATTGCCCACATCATAAGAATGCCTAACGAAAGAATCCAAAAAGGTATGCTTACTTTGCGTTCAATTGGGGGAAGAAAGAGAGGGCGACCAAGAAATGTGAAGCTAAGAGAGAGAGAGAGAGTAATTTTTCGTTGCATTTAACTTTCAGTTGTTTACGCTACGATAACTTTTTAAAAATTAAATAGCCTATCAAATTGTTCACAGCCTATGTCATAGCTGTCAATAAAAAAGATTTTGGCGAAATGTACGTTTGAACCAAGAATGATAAAATACACAATTGCGCCTTCCGAATTCGCTGTGTCGAAAGACCCCATGAGTAAACAAGCCAGAGGAAGGGGAATGACTTGTTTGTGAAGAAGAAGGGTAGGCGAAAGCAATGGAAACCACCAAACACAAGAAGTTATACATACTTTCTTGTCACGGTGTCTTCCGCTTAAAAACGCAAACAAACTGAATTTAGCGGCTTTATATTAATTTGTGCTTCCACATTTTAACACACGGCATTTCGTTTTCATTGGATTGATTAGTTTAAATCTCACAAATCTTAATATTACCAAGCAATTCACTTAATTTTCACAAACATGTACAATAATTTTAGACTTGTCAAAGTCGCGAAAAATAAAGTAACTGTTTTTTAATGGCGCCACCTTAGATGTTCAATTCGCCTTGCGTTTGAATAATTGCGAATCTACAAAATGTGGTGGCACTAGAGCAGCAACTACATTTAAATGTACTTTGTTTCTGTAAATTGGAGTTTTGAATGTCAACATTTCCATGAAAATATAAACAAACAAAACAACAAAAAATGAGCCATGGCACTTATCAAAGTGGCATGAGTACTGATGATGACGCCTTCCCAAAACAGTTTCTTTATTTTTCATGATTTTGACAAGTCTAACGTCAAGTTCGTTGACAATACAAAAATTGCGAACAAAACAAACAAAAGGAGAATTTTTATATATGTGAACATTCAGTGATTGCACATTGATGCCACCTTGTTAAAATGATTTTGGGCAATAAATGAAATGAAATGAAATGAATTCGCTTTGGTTTGAGCAAATAGAAAGACAAAGTTTAAGAGTGTAAATACACAGTAATATATAATACATAAATCGAGTTCAACTCTGTGCGCATTTGTCAAATTTGTCGAAACAAGGTTGTTCATCTAAAAAATTCGAAACTTTTAAACACATATTGCTTCTTGATTTAAAAATTAGGGGATATTCGAAACGACTGAACTTTAGTAATATGAGAACTCCGACACAGCGTAGGAAGGGCCAAAATGATATCCAACTAGCACGGGGACGTTTCAGAAATGTATTAAACGATGCATTGGGAGGTTCTGATGATGATGGAGACGCCACTGAAGAAGATTTGCCACATCGTGGACGACCGCCAAAGAACCTAAACAATTTGCAAAGGGAAATGTTATCACCGCGTAGCTCTCGCAATAGCAGTTTGTCACCAGGAAAATACTTAACTCCAACGAAACGTCGAAAGCGCGAGGAGCAAACTTCTGGTGGTATAGGCGAGGAAAATGTTGGAACATCTACTCAACTGACTCAAAAAATACAAGCAGAGAGTTTCGTTATGAAGTTGTTCGATCGTAGTCTTGATCTCTCAAAGTATACGGAACAAACCGCTTTATATCCTATTTGTCGCGCCTGGATGTCCAACCAACCACGAAACCCAAATATTCGTAGCTATCGTGACAAAAGATCACCATCACCAGTTGAACGGGATAATAATGCGTCTGAAATGCTCGAAAAGTTAAAAAGTAGTGAAATTCGAGAAGTGAGGGCCATGCCGGCATCACAACCCACTAATTTTCCAAAAATACCTATATTGAATCGCAAAATACCGAGCACAGAGGAAATAGACGCTGAAATTTTGGGTAAAGATGGATTAGAGTTAAATACTAGCAAAGATGATCTACTAGGGATACATTTGAATAAATGGAGAGAACTCAAATCGGATTGGCTGAAGCAGAACAGAAATTATCAGAAGCGTTATGAAACAAATTATTTAATCTTACAAGAACTATTTAAGCCTTAGATGTGCCAATACAACTTTGATTTACTTGACTGTTTATTTGAGTGTTTTATAGTATATTAAAGAAATGAAATCTTTGTTTAAAAGACATTCACACGATAGACGACATTCACACCTGCATGCTATAGATGTGATTCACTATTGAGAATGAATTATTCAATCTCAAGACGAATGTTTAGTGACCCATGGTTAATATACTGATTTCGATATTGTCTAGTGTAAAATAAATAATTTAAATTTAAAAATAAGCGTTTTTATGTCTCTTATTCTCTTATACGGCAATACTGCTGTTTCCGTGGCGCCGCCATTTAATGGCGGATTATTATAGAACTCGGCAAAAGAAAACGAAATGAAAGAGTAAAATTTTTTGATATCTCGCTTAGTTTTGAGATATTAAATAAAAAATAATAATAATTTGTTCTTCAGTTTCGATAGAATTCGGCGAGATAAGACAAAATATAAAAGTAAAATTTTTTACTTCTTTTCGCGTGGGCCGCTGTTGTTGTTGTTGTTTTAACAGCATAGTTAGCCCTGTCAGTGTAGGTATATCATCGGTCGTCTTCGTCTAGCTCATCTAGGGGTAGGCCCAGGAAACATGCTGTTTCGACAGGTTGGGTCCAGAGGGAGACGGGGGTTAGATGAGTCTGATTGAGGGGGCATGTGAAGAGGTGGTTAGTGTCGTGCGGGGTACCTTCACATGCCGGACATGTGTTTGGTATGTCGGGATCAATTCTGGATAAGTAGGAGTTTAACCTGCTACAATATCCAGAACGTAATTGTGCCAATGTTACACGAGTCTCACGGGGAAGCTGGAGCTCTTCATCTGCAATAGGTGGTGGTTGGGCTCCGATTACGGCATTCACAGGACGGGAGTTCATGAAGGTGGTAACGGTCTCCCGGTGAATGTCGTTTATTGACTGTCTAAATACTGTCCGGTCCAGTAGGTTTCGGTCAGTTTTGTCCTGGAGTTCGTCAGCGTAGTCGAGGAGGTGTCTCCTGACGTGCCTGGGAGGCGGCTCAGGCTCAAGCAGGTGTCTGCAGGGGTGAAACCTGCGGTAACACCCCAGCAGGAACTGCTTGCTGAGCAATTTGTTGTGCTCCGCAACTGGGAGCATTTGTGCCTCGTTGTGTAGATGTTGTATGGGTGACATCAGGAGGCACCCGGTCGCTGTCCGAATGGCGGTATTTTGACATGTCTGAAGCTTTGTCCACTGCGAATCACTAGTACCAGGCGACCAGACAGGCGCAGCATAGTTTAGAACCGGCCGGCCAATTGCCTTAAATGTCGAAAGCAACAGTTCTTTGTCTTTGCCCCAAGTGCTGCCGGCCAGCGATTTGAGGACCTTGTTGCGATTTTGGACTTTAGTGGCAATTGCGGTTGTATGCGCAGAGAAGGAGAGCAAGCTGTCAAAGGCTACACCCAAAATTTTGGGGTTATTCACAGTCGGAATTGGTGTGTCGTCGACTTTTACCTTAAAGGACAGCTTGACCTCCTTTGTCCAGGTGGTGAAAAGGGTCGCCGTGGACTTGGTGGGGGAAAGTTGGAGATTCCTCGCAGTGAAAAAGCGAGAAAGGTCGGTGAGGTAGTTGTTCACTTTGGAACACAGGCCATCGATGTCATTGCCCGACGCCATTATCGTGCAATCGTCAGCGTATGAGATCAGGGAAACTCTCGCTGGTGGTTGCGGGAGCTTCGAGATGTAGAAGTTAAAAAGCAAGGGTGAAAGGACACCACCCTGCGGTACGCCTTGCTTAATCTTCCTCTGCTTTGACATTTGATCTCGAAAAATCACTGACGAGTGCCGACCGCTCAGGTAGTTCGCGGACCACCTCTTCAGCCCTGGCGGGAGTGTCGACTGATAAATATCATCTAGTAGCGTGGAATGGCTGACTGTATCGAAAGCCTTCTTTAGGTCCAACGCTACTAGGACAGTCCTCTCGCAGGGGCGGTTTTGGTTAAGCCCGCGATTTATCTGGGCGTTTATGGCGGTGAGTGCCGTGGTGGTGCTGTGCACTCGTCGGAATACGTGCTGATGTGGGGCTGGGGCCAGGTGTGTCATGTAGAGTGGGAGTAGGAGGGCTTCAAGTGTCTTCACTACTGGGGAAAGGAGAGTTATCGGCCGATAAGACTCCCCTTGGTTGGCGGGTTTCCCAGGTTTCAATAGTGGGACCACTCTCCCTGCTTTCCACTTGTCAGGGATGATGAGAGTGGCCAGAGACAAATTGAAGACCCTTGTGAGGTATCCTACTCCCAGGGGTCCCAGATGCTTCAGCATCAGCGCGTTTAGTCCGTCAGGGCCAATGGCTTTCGATAATTTCGACTTGTTGATGGCCCCCTGAACCTCATCACCGGAGAAAGTAAGTGGCGCACTGTTGTTCGTCAGTTTGTGCAGCCTTCTGGTAACACGACGTTTGGTTCTGTCGCCCGGAGGATGCAGTGTAAACAGCCGGCTAAAATAGCTCGCGCATCTCTTCGGGTCCGACGAAGTACAACCGTTGAAGGTGATAGCCACCTTGTCGTTGTGTTTCGTCGGGTTCGACAGGGACCTAACGGTGGACCAGAGCTTACTCACTCCGGAGGTGAGGTTACAAGTCTTCAGGTGCTCAACCCATTTAGTCCGCTTATGTTGATTTACCAGTTGCCGGATCTCCAAATTGAGATCCCTTATGCGGGGATCCCCGGGATCGGCCTGGCGTAGGTGGTCACGCTCGTTTGCTAAACTGGCTGCTTCTGCTGGGAAATGAGGACGGATGTCCTTATAACATCCAGCTGGGATGAAGCGAGCCGCAGCAGCTGTGAGCACCTTGCGGAATGCGCGTTCGCCCACGCGCACATCAGTGGGGATGGGAAGAGCGGCGAAGGTGTCCTCGGTGAATTCCGTGAAGCCGGCCCAATTAGCTTTTTTAAAGTTAAAATAGGACCGGTGATTCGCGGAAACGAAGTCGGCAGGTCTCTCAATCGAGACGATAATGGGCAAGTGGTCTGATGCAAGCGATAGCATAAGTCGCCACGTTATGCTATTTATCAGACCCGCGCTAGCTATTGTTAGGTCAGGCGAGCTGCTACAATTGCCCACTACCCTGGTGGGGGCGTCGTCGTTCACAGTGCTGAATGTCGAGTCGTCTATCTGTTCTGCCAATTGCTGTCCCCTACGATCATTTGGCAGGCTTGAATGCCAAAGATCGTGATGCGCATTAAAGTCACCTACAACCAATCGGTTTTCACCTCTGATGAGCGCACCTATATCAGGGTGATATCCTGCCGGGCAGCAGGTGACAGGGGGTATATATACGTTAAATATTTCGAGCTCGGAATCGCCTGACCGGACAGCTATGCCTTGACATTCTAAGGTGCTGTCCCTGCGGTCGATTCCTTCATCGATGAGACGATACTGCACTGTGTGGTGAACTATGAACGCTAGGCCACCACCATTGTCTCGCTCGCGATCGTGTCTGTGCACGTTATAGCCATCCCTGGTGATCAGAGATGACCTAGCGTGCAACTTTGTTTTCTGGACCGCAGCTATTTTAATACTGTGCCGGCTCATAAAGTCGACTATCTCGTCGACCTTACTCGTAAGTCCGTTGCAGTTAAACTGGAGAAGCTTGAAGCTTCTCGGTGAGGTCAGTGTAATCCGGGGGGTGAGGGACGCGTGGGGTTGTCTACGTTGGACCTGCTGCGCAATCCACTGTGGTTGTTGCGGCCTGATGGTGGTGGGCGGCCGCGCCTCCGGGGGCGGGGGCCTTCGGCCGCGCTGCAAAAAACTAACCCTCATCAGTCCAACTCCGGCTACGCAATCTACAGTATTTTTGCGTAGAACTCCTTTTCGCGTGGGCCGCATTCGGCCGCGCTTCAAAAAAATAACCCTCATCAGTCCAACTCCGGCTACGCAATCCACAGTATTTTTGCGTAGAACTCCTTTTCGCGTGGGCCGCATTCGGCCGCGCTTCAAAAAAATAACCCTCATCAGTCCAACTCCGGCTACGCAATCCTCAGTGTTTTTGGGTAGAACTCCTTTCCGTCCATTTTTCCAGCCTTTTTTTTATTCAATACCTCGAAAACTAAGCGAGATATCAAAAAATTTTACTCTTTCATTTCGTTTTCTTTTGTCGAGTTCTATAAGAATCCGCCATAAGATTGCGGCGCCACGGAAACAGCAGAATCCCCTCTTATACCTACTTACAATACACGGACGCCAGAAAACGTACATTAGACGTTCTCTGTGCACGCTTCTAGACATGATGAAAAAAATTCAGCAGGTGTGGCCAATATCACCTCTCAGCGAATTTGGCTAACATACCTAAAGCGATTTCGTGATTTTAACAAGTCTGACGTCAGGTCACTTACCAATACAAAACAAACAAAAGGAGGAGAAAATACATGCTTATGAAAATTAAGTGGATGGCTTGGTGATATTGTAGTTTGCGATATTTAAACTAAACAAACTAATGAAAATTAAGTTCCTCGTTTTAAATTGTGGAAGTGGAAGCACACATTAATATAATGCTTCCAAATGAAGTTTTTATGCGGAAGACACCGTGTGCACGTGTGCGTATAATTTCTTGTGTTTAGTTTGTTTGTTTGTTAACAGTAATAGTAGCCCCGCCAGTGTAGGGCATAGCACCGGTCGTCTTTGTCTAGCTCATATAAAGGTAGGCCCAGGAAACACGCTGTTTCGACGGCTAGGGTCCGGAGGGAGAGGGTTTGGTTGTTTCCATTGCTTTCGCCTACTCTTTCAAGTAATTTCCTTCATTTTGTTCGATTATTCATGGGCTCTGTGGGCATAGCGAATTCGGAAGGCGTATCTTGTATTTTATCACGATTGGATATACCAGAGGTAATGATAGCGGTTTATTTACGAAAAAACTGAGATTGTGTTGGCGAAAAACGAAAAGAATTCACACAGCCTATGCTCTAGAATGCGTCTTCGTTGCGACGTCTTGTTCTGAGAATACACAAACAAAACTTAAATTGGAGAATATATTGAAGGTCAAAGGTCAATATTTTCTGATGTATTTTGTTTTTATTATTAACGTTTTTGAAATTCGTAGCGGAACGGTACATATTATTTACTTACCATTTTAGTTTACGGAAAAATACAGAACTGCGAAGAAAGTGGATGGATGCATGATTTGTGAAAGCCATATACTGTATGTAATTTTATTCGTACTGAGGTACCTTCTTATTCTCCTTAACTGAGGGCATAAGGACCACGCCAGGGGCCCTTCTTCATTGTCTTTGAAGAGATGTCACGATTTTATTTATCTAGCAACTTGCTCCGATTAAATTATTAACTGAATTTTATTACATAGATGTATCGTCTTATCATTTCTTGACATCATTTTAGCACCAACTTTGTGATTGTTGTTGTAAAGCAGAAATATTATTCACAAATGTTAGGGGAATGCTACTGAAGTGACAGTCCTTGGGCGGACAGTCCAGCTAGTTCCAGTAACGGAAATTCACCTTTCGCGGGAACATGCCACAAGCTTGTGCTGCTAATATTGATGTTTTCATGTGAACAAAAGAACTCAAATATATATAAAGCAACATTTCACTGAAACTATCGTAAAATCTAATATTCTCTCTAAACAGAAAAATTTCAAGAGTTCCCCATACCTTTTGACTCTGCACTCACTCCAGTTTATGTGTTGTGCGGGTGCTAGTCGGAAGTGATTTTTTTAATATTTCGCGGAAAATCAAATAGTAGCGCAATGTAGTATAACGTAAATATTCTATAATTAAATAGTGCGCGTAAGTGTGATTGCTTTGTGGCTTGGCATATTTGTAGGTGAAAGTTGAATGTCATTCAACTAAATATGTGCAGTTACGTCTTTTACGCACTTACGTTTTTTGAATCTGACATGTTGCATGAATTTCGATGCAAAAAATATTACTTGTGGTAACACTGCTTTTGAATAAAAATAACCCCGGCTGGTTAACTTTGTTTTGTTTGTTACTTTATTACTTCTGCTACTTCTGTTCATATATACGCAGAAGACATCGTATATTTTGCTTTCTGTTGCAATTGGAGAATTCGGGATTTAATTATGAAAATAAATAGAAAATACATTAAAATTATTGCGTTAGTAAAATTTAAGTCTTAAAGAAAGTTGAAAACAAGACAACATCTAGTTACTGAAATAAAAAAAAATTGTTCTTAATAAAACAGTATATGAGTGGATGTGTGTGGATGTATTATATCCTGAGTAATACGTAGATAATGAAATTTTTCTCGAGTTAAATAGCTTTTCAATCGTCGATTGCAAGATAACGCAAATCTGTTTAACTTAGAGTTTGTGAAATCTTCGAAGAATAATTGTATACTTAAACGGACCTTCATAGGGAGGTAAGTAAATATTCACACTCCATTTAAGATCTTAGGTTGGGTACAGTATTGTTTCACTTTATCCTTTATTTAAAAGTATTTGTTATACTTTTTGTGCTGCATAGGTTTTGTGTGCTTCAATGGAATAAGTGCTTGCGACATCCTCTTTTTTGTGAAATATATTGGGAATTTTTAAATGAAGCTCACAGGAAATGTTGGATTAGTGCTTTTTTTTATTAAAATTAGCACCACTATTTTTATTTGTATGAACAATAAATGAAGATTTTAAAGGCCACAAAACTCCTAAGGCGCCAGCCGAATTAACAATAGCTGAAAAGCAGGGCTGAAATAGTGTGCTGTCAGAAGCAAAAGAAACAAAATGAATGCGAATAAAACCAAAGCAATATAGAAACATATATACGTGCAATCTTTTTTGTTAGAAATTTCATTAGAATGACAGGGTAGGTGGCTTACAACCCCAAAAATATGTATATATAAGTACTTATATCTATATATTTAAAAACAATATTCCTGCGGCGTGGTATTCCTGCCGGGCAGCAGGTGCCAGGGGTATATAGACATTTAATATTTCGAGCTCAACATCGCCTGACCGAACAGCTAGACTTTTACATTCAATGGTGTTGTCCCTGCGGTTGATGCCTTCGATAGGACGATATTGCCCAGTATGGTGCACTATAAACGTTAAACCACAACCAGTGTATCGCTCGCGATAATTGCGGTGATTACCAGCGAGGAGGTACTGTTCAGTTTTGTTTCTGAGACCACAGCTTTCAATATTCCGTGCCGGTTCATAAAATCGGCTATCTCGGAAATCTTGGTCGCGAGTCCGGGATCATCTACGCCAGTTCGATCCCGTTCATCCTCGCCTAAATAATCTAAATTCGGAGATTCGACCACTGGTAGTTTCTTATGTTTCGCTCAATAGTAGTGATAATATGTACCAAGCGCATGCTGATGATGTCATTTCTGTAGTTCATAGGACAGAAGACAATCATTTATGTCTTTTAGGTTATTTTAACTGATATGATGTACGTTAGTCAGAAGCATCTCAAGTTTTGCTGTCACGCCAATGAATCTTACTAAAATTCTCATTGATAATCCTTAATCTAAACAAGGTAATAAATACGCTTATAAATTGGATAGAATTCTGGATCTTATTTTTGTGAGTGATAATATATTGTACTTTTCATCAATTTCGACTACTTATGAATCACGTTTCTTTAATTGTTAATGTCAAATTTTATAACTTTTCGTCTTCTACTTTAAATGACGAAATTTCATTTTATTACAAAGCTTATGACTTTTTAATATTAAATTGCCAAAATCTTAAGCTGCAATGGTAGAAATTATTCTCCTCTTCTGATGTTCAGAATGTATCGTGCTTTTAACAGTTGCGTAGAATAGATAATTTTTAATATACTGTCATATTACAATAGCGAACTAAAAACCATTAATTAAAAAACAAAATTTTAAAAAATAAATTTAAAAAAAAGATGTGAGAAATGTGGGAAACAAATTTTCTTTGCAGAAAATCAGAAATATTTAAAGGAGTTTAACTGTTCGGATAAATTTCTTTATATAAATATTAAAGCAAATTTGAAAGTTGGGGCTTTGTTGAAGGTCAAAATTTTTATTTTAGTATAACTTCAGCAGTATTTCTCGATAAAAGTTTGCTCGAAATCGTACTAATGTTGTTAATCTTTTTTTCAAAATTTTCTGCTGACCGTGTTCGTTATATGTTCGATTTCGATTCTCCAATAAACTCGCCTGTCAATTTTATCTCTTTGACTTTGTCATCTGGTGATGCCTCTTATAGGATCACCAAGCTTAAATCATTACTGAAAATCAATATAGACGGGTTTTCTGCATTTTTAATTAGGAATAGAAATTCTTTCGCCCATTTTTCGCTGATTGTAAAGTTACCTGCATTAGCCCTTTGTTTAAAAGTTTGCAACTTAATGGTTGATATCTCCAGACCAACATGGATTTGTTACCGTCGGCTCTGCAGTTTCTAACTTAGCTGGCTTTAATGAATACTTCTTCGCATGGTTTTCAGGTTAACTGTACATATAAGTATACAGATTTTTTTCAAGGTTTTGATAAAGCGTCTAATTCTATTTCAACTAGCAAATTAGTCCGGGAGCCAGGGATCACTTCGACCTCATCATTTCATGCCGACTGATTTTAATACTGAAGGCAGACGTCATTCAATGGATGACGAAACCAACCGTCAGCTGGTCCAGTAGCGGTGGGTACGTGCGTGGGATACTGCGAAACGCGAAAAAAATTTTTAACAACTCATTTAATACCGGCTGAAATTTTTTGTGTGTATTGTTGACATTTAGTAGAATAAAAAAAAAATAGTCAGCTGTGCCGTAGAGGGGGGAAAATACGTCAGCTGGACAGGCGAACTTGTAAAAGAAATTAAAAAGTAAAACTACTTTATGATTGAAATTTTTTTACATAATTTTGGACACATATGAAAATATAAAAATGATGGTCAGCTGCGTTTATAGCTGTGTAAAGACCGTCAGCGTTGATGGGAACTTTTCTACTCTTTTCTTGCTTTACTTTTTGGTCTGTTCTTAAACGATGTAGATAGTTTTTTCTTCTTACACTTATTTTTTGATTTATTGATTGAAAAATCTATTATTTCATAAACTTCAAAATGATTTGTATCTTTGGTGTACGAAAAATCATCTTTCTTTGTATTCAAAAAAATGCTTTGCGAAAATTCCTAATGCATTGTTGACGGCCTCCGTAGCCGAATGTTGTTAGGTGCGTACCATTCGGAATCCGGAGAATGTAATAGGTTTGAATCTTCGTGAAAAAACCAAACTGAAGAAAAAGTTTATTCTAATAGCGGTCGCCCCTCTTCAGGAAATGGCGAACCTCCGAGTGTATTTGTGCCATGAAAATGATCGTAAAATATTTGCCGTTCGGAGTCGGTTGAAAACTGTAGATCCATCCATTTGTGAAACGACATCAAGACGCACACCACAAATAGGAGGAGGAGCTCGGCAAAACATCCAGAAAGGGTGTAAGCGCCTCCCCATATATAAATATTCGTGATTCGTTACAACATTTCCAACTCTACAACAACTCAATGAGATCTAGGCATTATTTATGACTCTATGTATGCACTTTGAAGTTTAAGATTGCGTATTTATTCATTTTAGCGCAAAACTAAGTTCAAATGAAGTTATAGGTCCATATTTCCATATTCATTTCCATTTCGGCAATATTGTGTCATCTAATCAGCTGAGTATCAGCAACAGGCCATCGGAATTACAATATTGCTGTAATTATTGAGTCCATATGCATGGCATGTTTTAAGCATTATAGTGTCTATGTGGTCGTAATAAAAACTCTTTGGTCTCATCAAAAAGAATTAACTAACCAATCGAAAATCTATCACGTTGCGGGATAATCAACTGTGCTATCAAACCTAAATTCAAATTTACGAAAATGGCAACACTGGTGGGGTGGATAGGTGGTCCAGAAACATATAAACATAAACGTATAGCGAATATGCGTACTTACATACCTACATGTCTTACCTACCTATGTAATACAGATATAAATATGTATAAGAGAGGAAAACGTACTATACTATTATTGGCATTTACATATAAATGTACATTGGACTATTTTTACTTGAGAAACTATGACATCATTGTGTTTACGAATGGTCAAACAGCAAAGTGATGTGAGAGAGCAAGCAAAATTGAAACCAAACTATTGTGATTTCTAATCACTCGTGAGCTTCTGCATTCGACAGATGTTTTATCAGCGGACGATAAGAAAGAAACTATTTAAAGCTCTTTTGATCGGGTTTCCGTGCAAGTTGTACCAAATAGCGTTAGTTATAGTAGTGAGTAAAATTTTAAAACAATAAAAACAGCGTTAATCTCAAAATCAAAAGGTCAACAAGTAGTGCAAAACATCACCTGTGCGTTTAAAAAAGGTGAATGAACATTTTAATTTTAGTTTACAATTTTCGTTTGGTGACATACAAGTATGTAGTATGTACTCCTTTGTTCACAATAACAGCAGCGCGACATATTGCAAAGTTATAACAATTTATTTATATTTTTTTATTTTTGTGGTGTATTTAATTTTTTATATTTGTTTTTTATAAAAATATAGGTCATACTGTAACAAAAACTATATACCTAACTCAAAGTTCCAAGCTTAATGTTTTAGTTTTTTTTATAAAAAATATATGTAGTTCATATTACAACAAAAATCATGTAACTTAAACTTTCAAGCTCAAAATAAAAAAAAAAATTCATGAAATTTATAGAAAAATTCTGGATATGCATTAAATTTTGTTATAGTATTGGGCTAATTTAAAGTGTCTCAAAATTGGCGTTGATTTTTGATAATTGTTTTTGTTGACGGTGTTAAGCATTTGTTTCCACATAACGAATGCTCCAACTTTCATCTTTTCGCGTGTGTCGACAATCCTCATATGTAAAAAATATTATTTCAAAAATTTTGAAGCCGAATTTAAATAAGTATAAATTTAGTATATGCAGTTATTATTGTAAATAACAATTTTACGAACTTTATTATGCATAATTTACTCATTTCACTGAACCCTTTGGATATGGATTTATTTGAGATAATATTTGTATGTGGAACCGATTTAATTTTTGGTTGCTTGGTGCTTGGAGTAGCAAATAAAAGCAGTACATACATCTTACGTAAGAATGCATTTATTTCTAAAATATTTGTGACATATGATAAGATGAAATGAACAGAACTGTGTATTTTAAATATTGTCTAAACTCAAATTACGTCTTATACACGTCACCCCTTCCTAGGACAAACAAGTGCATGACGTATGTCAAATGTACCCAAATGGTTAATGCCTTCGATGCCAATGCGTTTATTGTATCAAGCACTCCGGACCTTAGCCCCTAAACGGGTTTGGCCGGGTTCAACAAAGTGCGCCAGACGTTTCTTTCCGTGCAAACCGACGTCATTTAGAAATGCCTCTTGAAGTCAAGTGCTTCTCCACTTGGTCCTTCCAACGCAGTGGAGGCTTTACTCTTCCTCTGCTACTATATTACATCCGGGCATTATATCGAATACTTTCAGAGCACAAGACCTTCAGCAAAAAAAATTGCCAAAAATCAACTCGATTTTTGAGCCAATTCAAATTTGCATTAAAATCGAATGGACTATAAATCTGCATACTTGTAATTTCTTTAAAAATTCTGATTAAATAGTTTGAAATTTTCATGAAATATTGTAGAATTTTTTGAAATTTTGTACAAAGTTGGAACCTTAAGTTATATGGCTTTGCTCTATATAAACTAAACTTTAATAAAGGGATAAAACTTTCCAATACTTTGCGTTGCTTTTACTTTGAACACAGGTGTATGTATGTAAATCGTACAAATGTGTACTTTTGTTATGATTATTTATGTTCGTAAGTACATAAATTGTTTGTAATTAGGTTTTTTATTGCCAAACTTCTTCATTTCTCTGCTTCTACATTATTCTCTCTTGTTTTGGTGAACTTTTTGTTTTTACAACATATGCGTATGCATACCTGTTCGCACAAGGCCAATACATAAATATGTATTTATTTATTGATATTCCTTTTTGTTTTGCTCTTCACAACAAATGCCTTTGCTGTTGCATCAACATACCTTAGCAAAATTTTGAATGAGCTGATTGTTTAACAATTTTGTTTCGCACCGTTCGAGCGATCACAGTGGTAGAGAGTGTAAATGTTTCGTCTCTATTCTGCTCTACAAGTTGTTCACAGGTTCAAAACCTGGCGAACGTTGTGTTGCGAACGCGTGTAAAGCTGTGCTATTAGAATTGTTAGTAGTTATAATAAGTATAAATATATATTTGTCTGTATACCTCTATAAACAGCTTATCAACAATGGGTTATTGTTAAAATTGTAACATTGATCCATGTTGTTTATCGAAGATGTTGAAGCTGGTAAAGAAATTGAATACTATGGACTCAGGCTTGTAGATTTATAACGTTATGAAATGTATGTATGTAGTTATGTAGTCTAAACTCCCTGAGTTACAATATTTTGATGATACCTCCAAAATTTGTTCTAGAGCGAAAAAATGTAGCCAAATATGTTTTATTTTTATTTTTTTTTATTTACCTGTGCCGCTAACGCTTTAAAAATTGACATTGGATTCTCAATGGGAAAATACACTTGTATTATTAAAAAATGTTTAATGTTTTATTAAA
Organism: Anastrepha ludens; assembly: GCF_028408465.1. Taxonomy (NCBI): domain Eukaryota; kingdom Metazoa; phylum Arthropoda; class Insecta; order Diptera; family Tephritidae; genus Anastrepha; species Anastrepha ludens. Next base: position 79,685,553 of record NC_071502.1, read on the forward strand.
AAAAAAAATTATATATTTTATAAAAACATCCCAAAATGTAAGAAATGTTAACAATTAAAAAAGATTAAAAATCAAAATTCAACAGCATTCCCCGTATGTAAGTATGGGGAATGTTTATGCTGCTACAACAACAACAACATTAAAAATCAACAAAATGGAAATCTTAGCACCTGAACAGAACGGACAGCGGGAAAAAATAAAATAAAATTAATAGCATGAAATAGCTCTGAATTGCAGTGGGGACGGATTTCTTGCCGTAGATTATTTTTATGGCGGCAAAATAATTACATTTATTTCTATTATCCCCGCCTGGTTGAAGGCTCAGGGTTATTTTTCTGATGACTTCATGACATTTTGTTTGTTTACAGGCAACAGCAGGCAAATAACAATCACATATTATATTATAATATTTATTCGATTCGCACAAGAAAACTTGCAAAATAACAATAATCTATATATATATAAATTAAGCCGAAAAAAAGTGTGCATTTGTCCGGGGTAATCTCAGCAACGCGTGTAAGGAAAACAATGAAAGTTTCACACATTGTTGGGGTTTCTTTGGCAAAGGTTTCTGTGAAGTTTGGTTGAAATCCGATAACGCGTATGTGTGCGGTGCGTCGGTTAAGTGAGTGTGTTTTTGCTATTTGCCGCACGTATATTTTGTACCGCACATAGCATTCATTAGAATTGAATACATTTTGGTCGTGTGTGTCTGGGCCGATTATTATGAAATTTGGTATATTCGCGGGGTCTATTTTGAGAAAAAAATATAATTTAAATTTTTTTTATTATTTTATATTTTTTGTGCTAGGTTTGCCAAATTTGTTAACATTTGGAGAATTTTTGTAACATTTCGTTCCTGAATTCAAAACATTGGAAGAAAGTAAGAATTGATAATTTGGCTTCCACAGTATTTTGTACCTCCAGGTTTTCGTCATTAGGCGGCGAAGAGGGGCACCCTTATTGCGCTATTAAGAAGTTTAGCAAATTAAACTTTTGATTGAGCTCAATTTTCCATACAAACACTCAATTAATGTTGTTGTTGTTGTAGCAGTATCTTCGCCCTGTCAGTGTAGTGTAATTACCGGTCGTCTTCGTCTAGCTCATCTAACGGTAGGCCCAGGAAACTGGCAGTTTCGACGGGTTGGGTCCAGAGGGAGAGAGGTGTTCGATGAGTGGGTTTGATGGGGCATGTGAAGAGGTGGTTAGTGTCGTGCGGGGTACCTTCACATGCTGGACATATGTTTAGTATGTCGGGGTCGATTCTGGATAGGTAGGAGTTTAACCTGCTACAATATCCAGAACGTAATTGTGCCAAGATTACGCGGGACTCTCGAGGAAGCTGGAGCTCTTCGTCTGCGATAGGTGGTGGTTGGACTCCGATAACGGCATTCGGGGGTCGGGAGTTCATGAAGGTGGTAAGGGTCTCCCGATGAATGTCGTTAATTGCCTGTCTGTATACTGTCTGATCCTGGAGTGGTCTGTCCGTTTTGTCCTGGATCTCGTCCACGTAATTGAGGAAGTGTCTCCTGATGTGCCTGGGAGGTGGCTCAGGCTCGAGCAGGTGTCTGCATGGGTGAGGCCTACGGTGACACCCAAGCAGAAACTGCTTGCCGAGCATTTTGTTATGCTCCTTAACCGGGAGCATGTGCGCCTCGTCGTGTAAGTGTTGGATAGGGGACATCAGGAGACATCCTGTCGCGGTCCTGATGGCAGTATTCTGGCAGGTCTGAAGCTTCGTCCACTGCGTATCACTGGTTCCAGGCGACCAGACAGGCGCGGCATAGTTCAGAACCGGTCGGCCTATTGCTTTGAAAGTCGACAGCAACATTTCTTTGTCTTTGCCCCAAGTGCTGCCGGCAAGCGACTTGAGGACCTTGTTGCGATTCTGTACTCTCGTTGCAATAGCGGTTGTGTGCGCCGAGAAGGAGAGCAAGCTGTCAAAGGTGACTCCCAAAATTCTGGGGTTGTTTATCGTCGGTATTGGGGTGTCGTCGACGTGTACCTGAAGTGGCAGCTTGACCTCCTTTGTCCAGGTGGTAAAAAGGGTCGCCGTGGATTTAGTGGGAGAAAGTTTTAAGTTTCTCGCAGTGAAGAAGCGAGAAAGGCGGGCGAGATAGTCGTTTACTTTTGAGCATAGGCCATCAATGTCATTGCCCGACGCCATTATCGTGCAGTCGTCGGCATATGAGACCAGTGAGACTCCCTCTGGTGGCTGGGGGAGTTTCGAAATATAGAAATTGAAAAGCAAGGGTGAAAGGACACCACCCTGCGGTACTCCTTGCTTTATTTTTCTCTGTTTTGAGGTTTGGTCTCGAAATACTACCGACGAGTGACGACCACTCAGGTAGTTCGCGGTGCACCTCTTCAGCCCTGGCGGGAGTGTCGACTGTAAAATGTCATCTAGTAGCGTGGCGTGGCTGACTGTGTCGAAAGCCTTTTGTAGGTCCAACGCTACTAGGACAGTCCTCTCGCAGGGACGGTTTTGGTTTAGTCCGCGGTTAACCTGGGTGTTTATGACGGTGAGTGCCGTGGTGGTACTGTGCACTCTACGGAATACGTGCTGATGTGGGGCTGGAGTCAGGTGTTGTGTGAGGAGTGGGAGTAGAAGGGCTTCAAGTGTCTTCACTACTGGGGAAAGGAGAGTTATCGGACGATAAGACTCCCCTTGGTTGGCGGGTTTCCCAGGCTTCAGCAGTGGGACCACTCTCCCTAATTTCCACTTATCAGGAATAATGAGAGTGGCCATGGACAGGTTGAAGACCTTTGTGAGATATTCTACTCCCAATGGACCCAGCTTTTTCAGCATCAGCATGTTTAGTCCGTCGGGGCCAATGGCTTTTGATGGTTTCATGTGTTTGATAGCCCCCTGAACCTCGTCGCTGGTGAAAGTAAGCGGTGCACTGTTGTAGGGCAGTTTGTGCAGCCGTCTGGTGGCACAACGTTTGGATCTGTCGACCGGAGGATGCAAAATAAATTGCCGGCTAAAATAGCTCGCGCATCTCTTCGGGTCCGACGAAGTACGACCGTTGAAGGGGATATCCACCTTGTCGTTGTGCTTCGTCGGGTTCGACAGGGCCCTTACGGTGGACCAGAGCTTGCTCACACCAGAGGTGAAGTTACAGGACTTCAGATGCTCTACCCATTTGGTCCGCTTATGTTGGGTGACCAGTTGCCGGATCTCCAAATTGAGATCCTTTATACGAGGATCCCCGGGATCGGCCTGGCGTAGGCGGTCACGCTCGTTTGCCATAACGGCTGCTTCGGCTGGGAAATTGGGACGTAATTCCCGGATCCGTCCAGCAGGTATGAAGAGAGCCGCGGCGGCTGTAATCGCCTTGCGGAATGCGCGTTCGCCTGCGCGCACATCGGTGGGAGTGGGTAGGGCTGCGAAGATGTTCTCAGTAAATTCCGCGAATCTGGTCCAATCAGCTTTGTTGAAGTTGATGTATGACCGGTGATCCGCGGAAACAAAATCGGCGGGTCTCTCGATCGAGATGATAATGGGCAAGTGGTCTGATGCAAGCGATAGCATAGGTCGCCAGGTTATGCTATTTATCAGTCCAGCGCTAGCAATTGTTATATCAGGCGAGCTGCTACAATTGCCCACTACCCTAGTGGGGGCGTCGTCGTTTACAATGCTGAACGTCGAATCGTCTATCTGCTCTGCCAATAGCTGTCCCCTACGATCATTTGGCAGGCTTGAATGCCAAAGATCGTGATGCGCGTTAAAGTCACTTACTACCAATCGGTTTTCTCCCCTGATGAGCGCACCAATATCGGGGAGATATCCTGCCGGGCAGCAGGTGACAGGGGGTATGTAAATATTGTGAATTTCGAGCTCGGCATCGCCTGACCGGACAGCTATACCTTGACGTTCTAAGGTCCTGTCCCTGCGGTCGATGCCTTCATCAATAAGACGATACTGCACTGAATGGTGTACTATGAACGCTAGGCCACCACCGTTGTCTCGCTCGCGGTCCTTTCGGTGCACATTGTAGCCGTCCCTGGTAATCAGGGGGGAGCTAGCGTGCAGTTTTGTCTCCTGGACCGCAGCTATCTTGATTCCGAACCGTCTCATGAAGTCGACTATCTCGTCAATCTTGCTCGTGAGTCCGTTGCAGTTCAGTTGCAGAAGCTTAAAGCTTCGCGGGAGTGTCGTCGTAATTCGGGGGGTGAGGGATGCGTGATGTTGTCTGCGTTGGTCCTGTTGTGCGTTCCGCAAAATGGGGAATGGCCTGATGTTGTCAGATGGCCGCGCCACGGGGGGCGGTTGCGGGTGCAGAGCTCTGCAGCAGGGGGCAACGTAGTCGCGTGTCCACTCACGGGTGGTGTGCAGGCCGGAGCACCTCCGAAAGTGACACCAGCCACTGCAAGAATTGTATTGGATAGTTGTCAGGTTCCGAGGTACTACGGTCTGGCACACGGAGCAGACTGTGCGGGGGACCAAGAGCTGCTGGTTTGTCCCCGCACTGGGGTAGGAGCAGGAGGGTTGTGGGTTGGAGAGGGAGTCGTGTTGCTCTTGGGAGCTCCTGACCGTTGAGGTGTTGTTAGTGGCGGCAGTGTGATGTGCCATATACCTTGTGGACCACTCCCTGTGACTCTTAAGGCCTGAGCAGGTCTTAAGATGGCACCACCCGTTGCACTGGTTACACCTAACCGAGGTGGAGTTCGGGTGGAGCCGTTTGTGGCAAATGCAGCAGTAGAATACTTCAGGTCCGGGGTTGGGTTCGACGCCAGCCCGGAAGAGAAGTATTTGGAGCAAACTGGCTGCAATGAGTTGCTCCTGTGACGATAGATTTAGGGTAAAATACGGTACACTAGACAGGGCTAGTATACTGGGGCGGCAGCCCTTGGTCGGGAATAAAAACCCGAGTCATTCCGGTAACGTAGAACCGGCTGCCATGGGAATGTAACACTCAATTAATAGGATAGGTTGGGTTGCCCAGGTTCAGGCCCATTACGATATTTCCTTTCTCCTAACTAAATTGCTTGAACCGCTTAGATCTTTTTAAGAAGTTAACTAGTCTCGCCAGTGAGACATTTTGCAAATTTCCCAAGTCTGCAAAGAAATAATCGCCAAGATATTTGGCACGGCTTCTTTGAAGTAAAGGGCATTTCGACTAAATTTCCGACAATTTCTGCAGAACTAAATAATTGTGACGTACTCCCATTCTACTGCCAGATGAATCGCAGTGTATAATTCGTTTACAGGAATGCTTAAGTCCCTTACCACTCGCCGAAAGTCAAGCTCATAGCCTTTCCTTGCACATTCGCTCATCCGCTTTTTCATTTCCCTCCGCTCCACAGTGGCCGGGAACCCAACAAAATGTAGTGTTGTGTTGTTGGATCAGAAAATAACACCTAAAATTGAAAAATAAGGAGGATAGGCTGCTTTTGTAGCGTTCACTGGCTCATCTAACAGTAGATCCAGGAAGCGTGCTGTTTCGACAGGTTGGGTTCAGAGGAAGAGGGTGTTAAGTGAATGGGTTTGAGAGAACATGTGAATAGGTGGTTAGTATCATGCGGGGTGCTTTCACATGCCGGACACATTATGAGTATATCGGGGACGATTCTTGATAAGTAGGAGCTTAACCTGCTACCACATCCAGACCGTTATTGAGTCAAAGTTACGCGGGTCTTACGAGGTAGCTGAAGCTCTTGGTCTACAATAGGTGGTGGTTGTACTCGGATAACGGCATTCGGAGGTTGGAAGTTTAGGAAGGTGGTGAGACTCTTCCGATAAATATCATTTAATCTCTATCTATATACTCTCCGATCCAGTAGTTAAGTCGTGTTTGGTCCAGGATCTCGATAGAGGTGGCTCAGGCTCTAGCAAATGTTTGCGGGGGTGATTCCTGTGGTAGCCAATCAGGAATTGTTTGCTGAGCTTTTTATTGTGCTTTTTGGCCGGGAGCATGGAAGCCTCATTGCGAAGGTATTGCAGGGGAGACATCAGGAGGCATCTCGTGGCTGTCCTGATAGCAGTATTTTCACAGGTCTCAAGCTTTGTCCCCTGCGAATCACTAGTACCAGGGGATCCGACGGGCGCAGCGTAATTTAGTATACACCGGCCAATTGCTTTAAATGTCGCCAGCAACATTTCTTTGTCTTTGCACCAAATTTCTTGTATTACGGTAAAAAATTAATTTTGTTTGAAAAAGCATAATAAAAAACAATCATTAATTAATCCATGACCATCATAATTTCTGAATCAAATTTATAATAGTATTGATTCACAATATATAAGTTTCCAGTGGTCAACACCCAAAAAGAGGTGTATATATCATAGTGTAATGATGCAAAGTGTGCCAGGCAGCAATGCATTCTTTTTCAGTACTCGGACTTGACAGTTAAACAGTCAATTTTTCCTTCATTCTGCCTTCTTTTTCAAATAATACTGTCCAAAATGAATATAAGGAAACTTCAAATGGGCGCACATCAAAGTGGCTGGCACAATATGTACATATTATTAAACTATGGCGTATATTTTACATAGTATTTATTTGCATTTAAAAATCACATAAGCATGTATCTGAGAGCACTTCAAATCACTATTTGTTTTAACTATTGAAATTGTAGATATGAATACCTCTAATTAAAATTCTGATAATGTCTCTGCTGGTTTCAGTATATAAAACCAAAGGCCAGAATAAAGATTAGTCTGTGGCGATTTATGGATTACGCGTCCGTAGCGATATCAGTATTGTTGTTGTTGTTGTATCATGTATGGGGGGGAATGCTGCTGGAGTGACAGTCTTTGGCCGGATATAAATGCGGGTTGTTTCCGTAACTTAGAACCGACTGTAATGCGTCCAATATCGGTATTGTGTATTTTTTTGGTTCCAAAAACTTGCCGACATCGCTGCGGAAACGAAATAATTTTAATTTTTAAAGCGACTTTTCCGATAGTCCATTGAGGATCTGACATTTACAGCGCGAAGACATGTATCAAAACAATGATGTTTAGCAATCTGTAATGATAAAAATTGTTGGCTTCAACTTGAAGAATGAAAATCAAAGGTTATAAGCAGCATTGCGGCAAAACAAAAACGAAAGCAAGCCCGTGAAAAAACCGAAATGGGCTCAGTTATTTATTTGGGACCTAGAATTTTTATATTTGTGGATTTACTTTTGCATACTAATCAAATCAAGGTAAAGACATGTAAAAAATATAGAAATAAAGAATAGGTTCGAAATAGAGACAAAGGTAGAGATAGATTAGCGCGGACCGCTCTCTATCTAGTTAATGGGCTGTAGAAGCTATAATATTGGGAATTTCCGCATGCAAATTTCACAGTATATTCTTAAAATAATATACTTTCGAAATAGGGAAAACGGAAACGATTTTTTGAAATTTCTGAACCACCGGGTCCCTTAATTCTTCACTTCGCTTCCTGCATACTTTAAGTCGATGGTTGTTTGTGTAGCAGCATAAACATTCCCCGTGCATATGCAGGGTTTGATTGAAAAGTAATGAGCCTTATTTTTTTAAGCAGTTTTATTAAACCTTTTGGCTTATACAACTAATATTCTTCAAAATAGGACCCTTGAGCGTCAATACCCCGCTGGTAGGGGTCCTTCCACTGCAGGAAACATTTTTTAAACTCATCCAGCATAAACAGCAAGACGGTCAATGTTTAAAAATTCACGAACCCGGTTCACATCTTCGTCTGTTTGCGTCGTCGAAGTCCTTCCAGAGCGCTGTTCGTCTTCGACGTCCTCCCGGCCTTTCTTGAACGACTTGTGCCACCGTTTTACCTGGGCACTGGACAGAGATTGGTCCCCGTAAGCCTCCTTGAGTAGCCCAATGGTTTTGGTACTCGTTTTGTTTAGCTTTACGCCATTTTCGCCACTGCAAAATCCTAACACACTTTTAAAACAGCTTTCACGTACGGAGCGATGTTGACTGCACCGCTGTTGCCAGCGAACTGGGACCGGTTTCTAGTGCAAGGGGAAGGTCCAACGATCATTTTCCCCCACCAGCCGATTCGGTTGATCGCTTGGCAGACGCTCCGCGCGGGAAGGCTCATTACTTTTCCATCAAACCCTGTACGAGGAATGCTGCTGAAGGGACAGTCCTTGGCCGGATATAAATCCGGGTCGTTCCGGTTACGTAGAACCGACTGTCGTGGGAACGTTAAGTCGATGGTGTTTGTGGATGCTTGCAATACAGAAGCTGTAATCGGAGCACTTTCCAAAGGATTTTTTTCAATTGCTTTCTTGATACGGCGTTTATTGCTCTCAGTTAACTTCCTTGGGCGGCCTGATCTCCGCTTATTTTCGATACTTTCCTCCTTTTTTAAACTTTGTATTACCTTTTGCACTGTTGCTTTCCTCATGCTGATGGTTTTCCTGATTTCTGAGTATGATTTTCCATTTTTATGCATGCGCCCAACAATTTCCCTCTCCTATATTGTGAGAGATATGATTGGACACGTAAAAACGTAAACACAGATGCGAATAAATGATTTATGTCTCAGTACTTGATATCAAGATTGCCTCAAGTCGCTTAAGAAATGCCGAAATTTCATATGTACGTCAATTGGTGGTAACTACGCAAAAAATATTAGTATAGAATAGGCCGGGTCGATTTGTGGGGAGGCAAAAAAATCGCCCATTGCTCTGTGAAAATCATATTCTAGGGATCAAAATAAGAAACTTTGCCGAAGGAACCATACCTCTAAAACGAATTCTGATGCCCCCCCAATTTGGGTCGAACTTTTAGTGTCTTTTGTGGGGAGGCAAAAAAATCGCCCATTGCTCTGTGAAAATCATATTCTAGGCATCAAAATAAGAAATTTTGCCGAAGGAACCATACCTCTAAAACGAATTCTGATGTCCCCCAATTTGGGTCGAACTTTTTAGTTTCTTTTCTCATGTAAAGGTCAAAAATGGTGATATTTTGAAATGATTGTATGGGGAACCCCCAGGGGAGTTCCAGGGGGTGTGCCACTGGCATGGGTGGATCGGCCGTCCAAAGTTAGTGGGGGTCGGTCATACATTTGGACTCGATTGGAGCACTCTAAATGGGTCAAAGTGGGATTTTTCGTTCGACCCAAATTGGGAGACATCAGAATTCGTTTTAGAGGTATGGTTCCTTCGGCAAAGTTCCGTATTTTGATCCCTAGAATACGATTTTCACAGAGCAATACGCGATTTTTAAATCGACCCGCCCTAGTATAGAAACTACTTTTAGTTTTTTTGAGACGTTAATTGGCAGGTAATTGTGTAAATACGAATTCGTAATTACACGAATACGTCATTCGCAAATGAATCACTGAATGTGAATTCTATTGTGTTGAATAATTTTATTTTGTGCCCATTCCGTCATCATTATTTTATTATTTATGTAAGCTATTTATAGTTTTCTTAAGGTCGTTTTCAAAGGGTAGAAGATTTATTTAGATAAATCTATCCATGCCTGTACATATTTTAGTTTGCGGTTCAATTTTGTTTTTGTAGAAATATTTGTACTCGTAGATTCTACGGGGGCCTGGCTATTGTACCATTAAAAATATATGCTTTATTAATTTTAACGCCAAACTGTGGCAGTCCACTTAGGTTGCTAATGATGTGCATTGATTTTTTCCTGGTTTTATCGTTATTCTATATACATATGGACCTACATACATATATGTGTATATACATACATGCATATACATACATATGTATGCGGTCGCTTTCTATGGCGCATAAATATGTATTTTTATATGCATGCAATCGGAAGTGTTATTTTATTTTAACGCATTTTCCTCGCACGTACGAAACACGTTTGTCTAATTTTCAAGCTTGTAATTCCAAATATAGTGCAATAACCCTGACACAATTTCCACAACAATATTACAGCATAACAAGTTGCTTTGTAGCATATCGTTTGAATATCATTGAGTGTATACCTTCTGTTCAAAAAGTAAACAAAATTTGCCAGTGAAAGGGAAACGGATTAATTAAACCGTTTGAGTGTCATTATGTGTCGGGCGAAGCGAATGTACTAGGGTCATATAGTGTGGCCTCCAAAACATTTCGCATTCTCATTTTTTTTTTTTTTTGTTAAATTACGTACCTAAGCGATTTTTGAAATAGTGGAAGAAAAACGGTTAAAATATTTACTTGAGCAAAATACCTACATAGTTTCGTCATACATATATTGTAGAATTTCACGAGGAATATTTTTGTAATATAGAATATTTTATATACAGTTGGCGCTTACATCCTCTGTGGGTTTTTGACGAAGCTTCTCCCTCTATTTGTGGAGCGCTTTTTGATGTTTCCCACAAATGGAGAGATATATTAATAGATTTACGCCACCTCCGAACGGCAGATGGTTTTTATGGGGAGCTTTTTTATGACAGAAATACACTCGGATGTTTGCCATTGTTTGCCGAGGAGTAACCGTCGTTAGAAACAACTTTTTTTCTCATTTGGTGTTTCGTGCCCAGCGTTTCGACCCTGTACACTTCCAAATGGTAGTCACGTACCAACTCACTCAGCTACCGGGGCCGTTGTTGTTGTTGTAGCAGTTCACTGGGACCTGCCAGTGCGTGTGCTCACCGGTCGTCATCGTCTAATTCAAAAAACGGTAGGTCCAGGAAGCGTGCTGTTTCGCAGGTTGGGTCCAGGGAAAAGTTACGCGGGCCTTACGAGACAGTTGAAGCTGTTTGTCTGCAACATGTGATGGTTGGACTTCGATTACCGTATTAGGGGGTCTAGAGTTTAGGAAGGTGGTGAGAACCCCATGATGAATATCGTTTAATGTCAGTCCGATTTACTAATTGCAGTTGTGTTTGATCTTGGAACTGCTGGTAGTTAACTGCTACAACAACAACCACAGGGCTGCTATATTGAAACCATTACGTTTCTCAACCATTAAAACATTTTTTCTTTAAATGCGATTTTTGAATCGCATTCAGCTTCTGTGAAAACTTTCGGTCCATGTCACGGGAATACGAAACGTTTTTTATATTATATTTAGTCAAATAGTCGTCTACAAGATGAAGTGTGTTTTGGAATTACTTCATGATGGTTTTTTGAATTTTGGCTCACCTGAGAAGCAGCATTCCGATGATTGTTGATTGTTTTCTATGCCATTTTATATGACTAAAAGGGCTCTAAATTAACACCAACCAACTTAGAAAAAGTTATTTTAATTTTATATTCAAGACGAGGTCGGTTTGATTGAGAAATTCCGGGTACTTTTTGAACAGAAGGTACAAAACATGTTTATGTGATGAACTGATAATGTTGTAATTTTAATTTTAAATTCGAATTCTTATATCTTGCTGACGTATAAAACTAAATGTTCACGCGTTTGTATAAACAATACTGAAATTGCCTTTACTATAACACAAATCTATTTACTATGAAGGTGGACATCTTGTCATAATAGGTGAAGAAAATGCGACAAAATACTATCCCAATTCAATATCTTAAATACATATCGCTCACTTGTTCCAAGAGTGATAATCAAATAAAAAAATGAGATGCAGAAATAACCATCCGCGCTTCCTCTATGCTACTTAAAAATGTATGGCGATATCTATAAGTATAAACCGTATTTGATTAGATGAAAATGTGGCCATTCCCATGGCAGTCGGTTCTACGTACCAGAAGGGCTGCCGCTCCAGTAAACTAGCCTTGTCTAGTGCGGTCACGTTTCCTCAGAGTTCATCCCCATGTTTTGGATTTTCTGAAATTAAGAAGTTTCCTCAAGTTCTTTTGACGGCTCTGCCCCTCTATTTCGTACTCTTCTCAAATAGTTTATAAGATCTGTAAGCTTCTCCTTTTTTTGCTCAATGTAAAGAAATTTTCCAAAAAAAATCATGAAACTAAATAAAGTTTATACGAGTACAAAAAATAAAAGCAAAACATAAAAACACCAAATTATACGAAATCAACAAATTTCTTTCAGCAACATTTCGAATAAGTTATTTCACAAATGTTTGTATATAATCTTGTATTAGAATCATCGTTGCGAATATCATAAAAATGTCACTGGACACTGAGTGTGCATAGAATAAATAATAATATGCTACTTACAGGGTGGGCCATATAGCGTTTGCTTTTTGAACCACCTATTTTTTTGAGAATGGTAACACAAATGACATGTCAAATGTGTTCATAATTTACTTAAAGGTTTAAATGTCAAACCTAAATGTCAAACGAAATGGGACGCTATACGCTTGAACAAAATTGGGAAATATTGAAAACCTATTTCCAAAGTGGTGAGTCTTCTTCTTCTTTTCTGATTTTCACATCGGTGGCTATGTCAATAAGCAAAATTGTCCACACGTTACTGTAGAGAAGCAAATGCATCCACAACGAGTCACTGTTTGGTGCGGTTTTTGGTCTGGCGGCATCATCGAGCCATTTTTTTTCGAAAATGAGCGAGGAGCCGCGGTTACAGTAAATGGCGAGCGTTACCGTGACATGCTGAACGAGTTGTTTCCAAAAATTGAAGAGGATGGCAGGGACGACATTTGGTTTCAACGGGACGGTGCAACTTGTCACACTGCCTAAGTTACATTCGAACTTTTGGCTACCGTTTTTGAAAACCAAATAATCAGCCGAAATTCCAATAACAATTGGCCACCTCGGAGCTGTGATTTGAGCCCGTTGGACTATTTTTTGTGGGGAGCCGTTAAGGACAAATGCTATGCGAACCATCCAGAGACGATTGATGCTTTAAAACACGAAATCGGAGTTGTCATTCATGAAATTGGAGCCCAAACAATTGAAAATGTGCTTAAAAATTGGGATGATCGAATGGCCTACTGTAAAGCCAGTCGTGGCAGTCATTTCAACGATATTATTTTTCATTCATAAATGACAAGGTTCAATCTTCAAAAAAAAAAAAAAAATTGAAAAAATATTTTTTTTATAGCCGATTCAAAAAGCAAATTTTACATGGCCCATCCTGTAGTAGCCAATATCAACATTGTTTGTTACTTTAGCAAAAGTCATGATTTATGCTCAACTTCAAAGGAGTAAAGATACTCGAATTTTATTAATGCAGCTATTCATTCTTGGTGCTTTTTTTAATTTACTCGTACATAATTAGCTTGATGACTTAAGCCTTTTCATGGGCAAATGACGTCCATGAAATCAAATAGAGTGTCACCTACAAAATTGTAATGCAGCAGCACATACATCCATACACACATGCAAACATATCTACTTGCCTACACAAGCATGCTTATCTACTTAAATGCCGCACACCTTATGTAGGCCAATAATTAAAATTTGGTAGGTTAAATGAGGCCATCAAAAATATTTTGAAAAAGCCTAACCTAACCTGCAAGGCTAATAGAACAGAAGGCTTGTGGCAAGCGGTGACGTCATTGAACCAACATCGTCATACTTACAGTGGGCGAACTTCAACATTTTCTTAAACAAAAAGTTATGTTATAGTCTTTTTTTATATTTACTTCTTCGTTTTAAATTATTATCCGTTAAAAATCTACTAAGAAATTAATGTGAAGATACATTCGGGATATGAAAAATAGATCTTTAATATTTGCACTATAATCTTTCAAATGTTTTCCGAGATAATTTTCTGTTGTCAAAATATTTTGGCTATTTAACTTCTGGTATCTCTTTCCACATTGTGCCATCCATCATCTTCATTGGTTTCACCAGCCCTCCCTCACTTAAGTTCGCCATTTTTAAAGTCTTGCCCATTTTTGCAACTTTTATCCATTTGTAATATTTTTCAGTACCTCTCACAGGAATCCATATTTTTGCTCAATACTACACGTCTTTGATAAGAATTATTTTTGACGGAATTCATAATATTACTATAACAACTGGGTTTTTGATACGGAATTTTTTTTTTAATCCCGTCAAGAAATCAGAAACATTAGGCAATACTAGTATTTGTAATAAAAAATCATCGTACGCAAGACGAGATTTTTCCATTCTTGTCGTTTACGTGCCCATTCTTAGTTTCTGACACCCTCTGCTATTCTGTAGTTTGGGACTTTGTTTTCTTTGAACACTTGTCACCTTAGTCTCCAGTAATCTTTTCTGCACTCTCTTCGTATCCATTCATTTCACGCGTCTTGCTATTTTAATCCTCTGGGACTTAACAAATTTCATTACGTCATACCTTTGCATTAACTTTTTATTCCCTCATTTCTTTTTATTCTTCACTCGTGCTTTTCTTTTATTGGTTTTCCTTAATTTTCCATTACGTAAATATTTTTTTTTTCTAATTTTCTGGCTAGTCTTCTCAGATCCCCTTCTCCATTTGTTGTACCAGCATAAACATTCCCCGTGCATATACGAGGAATGCTGCTGAAGTGACAGTCCTAGGCCGGATATAAATCCGGGTCGTTCCGGTTACTTAGAACCGACTGTCGTGGGAACGCTTCTCCATTTGTTGTTGTTGTTTTTGTAGCAGCATAAACATTCCCCATACTTACATAGGGGGAATGCTGCTGGAGTGACAGTCCTTGGTCGGATATAAATCTGGGTCGTTTCGGTAACGTAGAACCGGCTGTCGTGGACGTCGTTGTCTCCGCGCCATAGCAAAAAACTAGTTTCACCATTTACTGTATTGTCGTTTTACATTTCTTGTAAATTAGCTTTGATTTGAATATTTTAAATAAAATAATAGTATGTTGTTGTTGTTATTTTAACAGCATAGTTAGCCCTGTCAGTGTAAGTATATCATCGGTCGTCTTCGTCTAGCTCATCTAAGGGTAGGCCCAGGAAACATGCTGTTTCGACAGGTTGGGTCCAGAGGGAGAGGGGGGTTAGATGAGTCGGTTTGAGGGGGCATGTGAAGAGGGTGTCGTGCGGGGTACCTTCACATGCCGGACATGTGTTTGGTATGTCGGGGTCAATTCTGGATAAGTAGGAGTTTAACCTGCTACAATATCCAGAACGTAATTGTGCCAATGTTACACGAGTCTCACGGGGAAGCTGGAGCTCTTCATCTGCGATAGGTGATGGTTGGACTCCGATTACGGCATTCACAGGACGGGAGTTCATGAAGGTGGTAACGGTCTCCCGGTGAATGTCGTTTATTGACTGTCTAAATACTGGCCGCCGTAGCCGAATGGGTTGGTGCGTGATTACCATTCGGAATTCACAGAGAGACGTCGGTTCGAATCTCGGTGAAAGCAAAATTAATAAAAAACATTTTTCTAATAGCGGTCGCCCCTCGGCAGGCAATGGCAAACCTCCGAGTGTATTTCTGCCATGAAAAAGCTCCTCATAAAAATATCTGCCGTTCGGAGTCGGCTTGAAACTGTAGGTCCCTCCATTTGTGGAACAACACCAACACGCACACCACAAATAGGAGGAGGAGCTCGGCCAAGCACCTAACAGAAGTGTACGCGCCAATTATTTATTTTTTATTTTTTAAATACTGTCCGGTCCAGTAGGTTGCGGTCAGTTTTGTCCTGGAGTTCGTCAGCGTAGTCTAGGAGGTGTCTCCTGACGTGCCTGGGAGGCGGCTCAGGCTCAAGCAGGTGTCTGCAGGGGTGAAACCTGCGGTAACACCCCAGCAGGAACTGCTTGCTGAGCAATTTGTTGTGCTCCGTAACTGGGAGCATTTGTGCCTCGTTGTGTAGATGTTGGATGGGTGACATCAGGAGGCACCCGGTCGCTGTCCGAATGGCGGTATTCTGACATGTCTGAAGCTTTGTCCACTGCGAATCACTAGTTCCAGGCGACCAGACAGGCGCAGCATAGTTTAGAACCGGCCGGCCAATTGCCTTTATGTCGAAAGCAACAGTTCTTTGTCTTTGCCCCAAGTGCTGCCGGCCGCGACTTGAGGACCTTGTTGCGATTTTGGACTTTTGTGGCAATTGCGGTTGTATGCGCACAATTAAAAATTGCCGATAACAGTGCATATCCTTGTTTCACTCCCGTCTTGACTGCAAATTTTTTTCCTATTTTTTTTGACAGGCACCTAGGTATGTAATGGTGTGAGTGCTTGATCTTTTTGCTTGAGCGTATTGGTGGGGCTGCTATGCCAAATTAGAATTTTTATGATAACATTAAAAATAATTGAATATCGCAAGTATAATATCTTGGACTTTGAAAATTTACAACAATATTTTTAATACATTTCTTAGCTATATTAGAATAATGTTTTTTTATTGAGAGATATCTAGATTTGTACGACATTTTGATGCGATTTTCTATGAAATTTAAAAAATTTATGCAACCATGTTAGAGTAAGTAACCTTTTGGAATCAGGTGATCTCAGCTGTGGTGATTTTTGTCGATCACCTCATAGTGATTTTACGTATGGATGTGTACAATAATTTTATACGCTGCACAGTGCGGCCGATTCCCGAAAAGCTGGCCAAAAGTCGAAAAAAAAAGTTTCTAGATAGAGTTTTTTTGTCTTTGGGTTGGCTACAGTAATGCCTTGAGTAGTGAAAACCGTTCATAGCAACGTCCTGTACCCTAAGTATCCTCTGTATTTTCAGTCGCAACGTGGCCTTCGTTTGAGCATCGTATTACTGTCGATGAATAGTGAAAGTTGTACACATTTGAAAGATTTTGTAATGGAGTAAATTGAACAAAACCAAATGGAATCATCTTCGGAAGGTTAGTAAAATACGAGAAATCTTTAGTACATATCAATACCTCGACACAAAATTTTTAGCTGCAGCAATACGTAGACACATTTTTTGCATTTGTTTTTTATAAAATTTGAGTTTTCAAACTGTATAGTAATACAACGCCGTCATATGCTGCTTTGAAACCTATTAAAGGTTACTCAAAAAAGTAATGGTTACTGAATAAAACAAGATTCAGCTGCTACCACTTGCTACCTTAAAAATAAATAATTGGCGCGTACACTTCTGTTAGGTGTTTGGCCGAGCTCCTCCTCCTATTTGTGGTGTGCGTCTTGATGTTGTTCCACAAATGGAGGGACCTACAGTTTCAAGCCGACCCTACCTTGCTACCTTGCGACCCCGAAAACATATAAATTTACATGCATCTTGATTATGTTCTTGAATATACGCTATTTCACGTGAGGGGGTGGAAGGGGGTGGATTTTCAAAATTTTAAGATCAAATTCGTAATCAGCGACCCTGAAAACATAAATTAACATGCATCTTGATTATGTTCTAGATTCTAGAATCTAGAATATACGCTATTTCACGTGAGGGGGTGGCCAATAGGGGTGGAAGGGGGTGGATTTTCAAAATTTTAAGATCAAATTCGTAATCAGCGACCCCGAAAACATATAAATTAACATGCATCTTGATTATGTTCTAGAATATACGCTATTTCACGTGAGGGGGTGGCCAATAGGGGTGGAAGGGGGTGCATTTTCAAAATTTTAAGATCAAATTCGTAATCAGCGACCCCGACAACCCCCGAGTAAGAAATTTTGAATCAATTACTTAATTTTTTGAGTTTTGGCCAGCTTTTCGGGAATCGGCCGCACTGTGCGCTGGCAGGTAGTCAAATTGTCTCGATATTGACAAGCTGTAAAACATTGTTGCCAGATTTCAAAAATAATGCAGTAGCACAAAAGAAAAAGTCACGTAAATAAACATTATTGCCACTATTCAATATTACAATGCATGTAAATCCAACACCGAGCTGTGGAAGACGGATTTGTTTAAATTGTAGCTAATATTTTGTGCGTCACATTTGGCAAGGATATCACCCTATAATTGGCACAATTTGTTTGTCACCTTTGTTAACGGTCGGAATGCTCACTACCATGTTCCATTTATCTGGTATCGCTTCGCTATTCCATACACTCTTTATTAGTTTCTGGAAAATTCATAAAAATACTCATTGATAATTAATATTATTTTAATAGTTAAGTTGCCCTTTTCTGGAGCTTTGCCTTTCTTCATGTGGCTTATTGCAGCTGCATATAAAGTCTTCGTAAAATGGAGGCATTCTATGCTCTATTTAATTCTTTTTTTGTACTTAAGTTTTTTTTGAGCATACATTTTTGATTATGCCTCTTTATTTATTTTCTCATATATCAGATGATTGACAGAACACCAGTACATACATACCTACATTCAGAGTGATATTATTATTAAAATAAATTAAATTATCATATTTTAGTTGTGTTCGGTAATAAAATTTGCCATCTCTAGCCATCAATCCAAATTAAGAGCGTGAGCGGAAAGTCTCCCAAAAGCAGAAAAAACAAAAAGTTAACGAACACAAATTTTGCTATCACCTGCAAAATCCCATAGAAGAAAACGTATCAGCTGAGTTCGTTGACACATTTTTTGGGGTGTTAATATAAATTACTGTAAAGGTGTTTTATACATACATATACCTATCATACTAACGTTTTTTGTTTACTGTTTTGGCGTTTTGACTACAAACTGCAAATTTTAAGCCGGCGCGAGGGCAGAAGTGCACAAAATACCAGATTCTTCAGAAAATTTATTTGCTTATTTACAAAAGGTTCAGTCATACATAGGTATGTGTATGTTCCCGTGATGGATAATTTTTGTTGATTAAAATTCCTCCAGTATAAAATGATTGCCTCTCCGCCATTCAACTATTCAACCGTCACTTTGCTCTCTCAATACTTGCAAAAATTGCAAGTGTTTGTGTTATCACAAACAAATTTTAAGTCTTACATATTTGCATAATGATGTAGGTTGATAAGATTATTCGGCGTGCACGTTAGCTCCTTTATCGAAAACAGAAAATACATAAAATAAATAACGCAGATACCAAATGTAGGTAATCTGTGAGAAATATTTCATATTAACTAACGATTTTTCTATTCTGTTTCCTTAGGGGCAGTAAACTGAAGCGAAAGCGGTTGGCTTCCAACACATTGCCCTTTTGAGTTGTTTCGACTGACAAGCCCTCGATATGGGTCAGCTTATGGTGAAACTAGCGGAACCGCTACAGCACTGCAGTGACAGTGTGGCGAACATATTGGCTAGACGACGCAAGCGAAAGCGATCCATAGATTCACGTTGTTCTTCCGACGAGCTTAAACATAGCGAAACACAATCGCCAAAGAAGTAAGTATTGCATAATTTTTAATATACGCGTATTTATAAATATTAACCACTTAATTTGTACAGGAAAAAACTACTCACCACCACACAATACATTTACCAAGCCCTTTTTAAGGAGCAAAAAAATTCCGATATCGCTGTAATGGCTCTGGGTAAGGTATGGAATCTACACAAGGTGTATCTCTGCCAGAGTCCATATTTCTATAGTATGTTTAACGGTTCGTGGAAGGAGTCATGTCAGGACTTTGTGCATATCAAAATATTAGATGACCGCATTACGTTGGAAGGCAAGCAAAAATAAATAAAAAATTAAAAAAATTGTTTATATAATGGCGATTGCATGATGTCGATTTGTAGCATTGGACGCTGTTTTTGGTTCCATGTATTCTGATGAGATAGAAATCGATCCGAAGGCTGTGATTTCGGTATTGGCCACCGCAACACTTTTCCATTTAGATGGCATAATTGATAAATGCGCGGAAGTGATGATTGAAACTATTAATACTGAAGTAAGTGCAGTGAATTTTATAACAATCCTTGTCCAAACTAATTGCACTATTTGGTTTCAGACTGCCATTAGTTACTACGAATCGGCTTGTCTGTATGGAAGTGTAAATGTGAAGAAGGCTGCAATGGTATGGCTGGAAACCAATTTGCTATGCATTTACCCGAAAGACGAACAATTATTACGACAGATAAGTGTTGAACTAATGACAAAGTTAATAGCCAGCCCAGATTTGTATGTAATGCAGACCGAGTTTTCCTTATACACACTACTGCGTTCATGGATGTATCTACGTTTGCATCCTCAATATGATCCTGAAAATAGTTCTAATATAATGCCATCAACTGCTGACAGTGATAGAGATAGAAGCAACAGTAGCATTGCTAATAGCAGCAATAATAGTGGCGACAGTCCAACTCTTGGAGAACTCATTCAAGCGTACTTTGCGAATCGCAGAGAAAAACGTCCATTCCTGGCCACACCTGAAGGTCAACCGTTTGTTCCTCCATTTCAAGCGCTACGCACACAGTACTTAACCAATCATCACACGGATTTGAAAATCGTACTTAATGATAATATCATTCCAAAGGAATGGCTGCACAGCCATGTACTGAGTCACTGGCACTCAATTTTGAGAGTCGACCACTTGCCAGAGGAAGGGTAAGTAGATTAAATGGATGCTTTTAAATGAGTTTGACATGAGAGCTACAAATTTTGTAAGTTGATACGTCAATATTAAATACTCCTACGTGTAACTGCATATGTATTGAGGCTGTAATAAAATGTAGCTTTGCTTGCAATTTCAAAAATATGTAAAACAAAAAAATATTAATATGTGCATATTTCCAGCCCAATTACGTAACTAAAATTATAAGTTTGGTAAGAAAATCATTTCGGCTTCTGCGAACAGACAACATTAGATTTATCTTGAAGTACAATACTTCTGTTAGCTAGGTTGAAGCTGTTGTCTACTACGGGACTCGGTCGGGCATATAGCCCATTGTGATACCGCGTGGGGAACTTGTTCTTATTTATCCTAAAACTAGTGTGTACTTTGTTAAAATTTTAAAAGATCCCTGAAATTTTCCAATTCATTAAAAAATTGCCTACCTAAAATGGTAAACCTACATCTGGATAGAGCAGAACAATGGCTCAGGAAGTGTGAGATCGGCTCTTCCTCATCTAGACAACTTCTGCAGAAATCATGTATGCTCTGGACGTGTCGGCCTATTAGGCAGTGCCCCGTTATGGCGTAAATTCGTGTGCTAAGACTATGTTTATTTTGGCTTAGCAGAGATTCTGCGAATTTAGCATTGAGAGACGGCCACAATTGTCGGGCGATTCTGCAGGTGGTTTCATTACGCCATCTTTCGTCCGCTGCTCTTACAATTTCCTTAAAAGTAGGTAGCTTACAAGTCTGTCAGGGTATGTCTGTGTCCTTGGCTGCATACTCATCAGTCAACTTGGTTCCGAGTATCTCTAGTTCATCAGCCCTACAGTTACCCTCAATGTCATAATGGCCAGGACAATGTTAGCGCTATTTCGAACTATTCTACAGCATTTTCATTCTCCTTATGCAAGGAAAATGATTGTATAAACAGTAGGGAAATCAAGTTTGAAAGTTTATTGTTCTCGGTATTGGAGGTTTGGTTTCAGATAAAAAAAGGAATAATGATTTGGGGTCATGCTATTCTGGGTTTTGGTGCAACATAGAATATTTAAACTTTGCACATACTACTTCTGGCATAAGGAAAATGATATGTAAAAAAGTAATATAAAAATATAAAAATCATTTCTCCTTGCAAGCGGATTCGTCTATCGGCATAGAGCAGACCTGCAGCCCTAAACATTTGCTCACAAGCCACACTCGATGGATAAGCAGATATATAAGTTTATTTTAAAGCCATTTTTATGTCATTTAAAGCCAATGGAAAATGTGGGCTTTGATACCAGTATTCTATAGTAGAAATTTTACAAAAGTAAAGGTTTAAAGAAGTTCTGATCAAACAAATTTATAGAAATGTTCGCCCAATGTGGGTTCCATAGTTCATCTACTGTTCACTTGCGCGGTGATCCAGAACTTGTTTGAGGATAAACGGATGCCCAAATAGCAGAATAGAATGAGTAGAGCTGACTGATTTAAGAGCAGTTACCCTCGCCAGCTCGTCCGTGATGCAATTTCCAGGTATATCTCCATGCCCAGAGACCCAGGCCCTACATTTAATTGCTACTTTTGAGGCAATATTATTGTATTGTAGCATGTAGACGCTTGAGCTCTCGAGTTAGCATATTCGTATTTCAATCAAAGTGCTCAAACAAATTACCAACTCCAATGCGCATTCTTCATAAATATTGATTTTATTTCATACTTCAACAAACTCGAAAATAAATTCCATATGGTAACTATCATAAGGCAACTTTCAACCGAAAGTAAGCGACAATATGTAACTTCAATATACAAGTTTTGCGAGATATTAAATTAATTTTTTTACGTTCTTAAGACGGGGCGCCTGTTGTATTGGTTTGTTTTATGCGTTTTTATGTGTTTGGCCGAGCTCCTCCTCCTCCTTTTTCGACAAATGGAGGGACCTACAGTTTTATGCCGCCACCGAATGGAACATTGATTTTTATGAGCAACTTTTTAATGCAAAAATACAAAACAGGTTTTTACTGCCTGGCGAGGAGCAACCGCTATTAGAAAAACACTTTCTATTATTTGATGTTTCGTTCCCGGGGTTCGGAACCTGTGTTCTTCCCAATAGCAGTGACGTTTACTGCTTTTCGTCACTTAAATAACTTCGGATACATTCGAAAGCTTTTTCTCATATTAATATAATTCATGCATAACGTCCAGCAATTCATCTCCATAAGCTGAAAAGCCCGCTTTAAGTTTAAAAGGCCAGATACCACCACCTTTTTGTCAGCTACATCCTCTTCCTATTCTGTTATTACCATATTCAGACGTGTTTCACAAAAATGGCTTACATTCAGTTTGGAAGCCAGTTTTCAGTATTCCGCAAAGTGTTTCGTGTGATACATATGTAGCTTCTGCTATTTTTTTGAGCTCGTAATAGCTTCTTCTTCTTCTTAGCCTCACAGTCCGTGGTGGACCATAGCTTCATCAACAATTTTTCTCCACTTTATTCTATCCATGGCTACATCTCTCCAGTTGTGTACGTTCATTTGCTTAAGATCTGATTCGACGTCATCTAACCATCGCTTTCGTGGGCGTACTCTTTTTCTTCCTCCAATTGGTGTTAAAATAAAAGCTTTCCTAGCATTTCGCTCTTTCGGCATGCGCAGTACGTGCCCAATCCATCTAATTCGTTGGGCTTTGATAAAACGTATTATATTTTGTCCTTGAACGATTTCTTCGATTTCATTATTGTAGCGAATGCGGTAGCTGCCATCTATTGTTGCAACCGGACCATATATTTTCCTTATGATACGTCTTTCGAAGCACATCAGCTGATGAATATCATTTGTTTTCAGCGTCCATATTTCTGCACCATATGTAAGGACGGGTCGTATCAGTAATTTGTACATTCTTATTTTCTGTGCTCTGGACAAATCTTTTGATTTAAATAGTTTTATGTTAACGTAGTAGGCGTTATTTGCAGCTTGGATTCTGTCGTTAATAGCTATCGCCGAATCTTTATCTGCTGATAGTTTAAAACCCAAGTATTTAAATTCAGTGATATTTTCGAAAGCAAAGTTGTTAATACTTAGGTCATCGCGTGTCGTGTTGTTGACTGACCGAATCATGTATTTGGTTTTCTCGGTATTTACGTGTAGTCCCAGAGCTTTTGCATCTTTATCAATACATTTAAAGACGCGTATAAGAGTGCTTCT
This sequence comes from Anastrepha ludens, assembly GCF_028408465.1. Lineage (NCBI taxonomy): Eukaryota > Metazoa > Arthropoda > Insecta > Diptera > Tephritidae > Anastrepha > Anastrepha ludens. Next base: position 79,708,890 of record NC_071502.1, read on the forward strand.
ATCTTTAGCCATAATAAGAATATCATCAGCGTAGGCACATATCTGAAAATCATTATTAAATAATGTTCCATTCGTGTTTATTTCTTTAACAGTCGTGTGTAGCATTAAATTGAATACTAAACATGACAATGCGTCTCCTTGTTTTACTCCGGATATGATTTCGAATGGGTCTGAGAGGCTTCCTTGCACCAGTACTTTACTTGTTGTGTTCGACAATGTACAGAGAATCAAATTAATTAGCTTCAGAGGTATTCCAATTTTCTGAAAGCAGTATTTTATCCGTTTTCTATTTATACTGTCAAATGCCTGTTTGAAGTCAACAAAGAGGCAAAATATATCAATTTTATATTCGTAAAACTTTTCGAATATCTGGTGGACAGTAAAACCTTGATCAATCGTTGAGCGGTTGTTTCTAAAACCACATTGGTAATCGTCTAAGATGTTCTCAGCATAAATATTCAGCCTTTCAAATAGAATGTTTGTAAATACTTTATAACCTGTATTAAGTAAAGATATGCCTCTGTAATTTTGGCATTCAGTTTTATGTCCTTTTTTGTGTATAGGTACTATTATGCTTGATGCCCATCCAGTGGGTATTTCATTTGAATGCCATATTTGGCTTACTAAGGTAAATATTTGTTTATGTAGTTCATGTCCGCCATATTTCAGAAGTTCTGCGGGTATTCCATCTTCACCACAGCTTTTATGGTTTTTAAGTTTTCTTATAGCCAATAGTACTTCGTCAAAGCTAGGTTCTTCAACATAGATTTCGGCCGTATGTACTACTTGTTCCTCCTTACTTGTATTATCGTAGTTTTCTTTGTTAAGTAGTTCGTTGAAATATTCTTTCCATCTATCTATTACTTGTTGTTTTTCGCTGATTATGGAACCATCCTTTGCTTTGCATATATTTGTTCGAGGTTGAAATGTTTTAGTCTGTTTTTTGATGTTCTGATACATAGCTCTGACATTTTTGTTTCTAAAATCGCTTTCAATTTGTTCAATTTGCCGCTTCATGTAGGTTTTTTTCTTTTTTCGCATTATTTTCTTAGCTTCTTTTCTTTTATTTACATAATATAATCTATTTGTACGTGTGTTTCTTTCCATATATTTTATTTTAGCTTCCTTTTTCGCATAATTAGCTGCTCTGCATTCCTCATCATACCATTCGTTCATTACTGATCTCTTCTCTCCAATAGTATTCTTTGCGGATTTTATGATTGTAGCTTTCAGTTTATTCCATTGATCTTCAATATCTAATTCAGTTGAGTCATTATTTGTGCTATTTTCATTAAATAAAATGTTTTCAATCGCATATTTGTACTTTGCTTTCATATCTTCATTATTTATAAGTTCATCTGTATTCCACTTTAATTTTTTATAGCCTTTGTTGTCATTTACTATTGAAATTCGTTGTCGTAACTTAGCTACCACGAGATAGTGATCTGTGTCGCAGCAAGCGCCTCTATATGATCTCACATCTATGACTGATGTAGCATGCCTTTTGTCAGCAAGTATATGATCGATCTGATTAGCCATATTGCGGCCCGGCATTTTCCAAGTTTGAAGATGAATTCGTTTGTGCTTGAAGGCTGTACTACTGACAACTAACCCGTGGGCACTCGCAAAGCTACACATTCGCATACCATTGTCATTTGTGTGGTTGTGTATAGAGAATTTTCCCGCAACTTTATCGATGATGCCTTCTTCCTTTCCTACTTTTGCATTGTAATCGCCTACAATCAATAAAATGTCGTGTTTGCAAATATTGTTAGTTACGTCACTAAGGTCGTCATAGAATTTATCTTTTATAGCATCAGTGCTATCGTTTGTAGGTGCATATATACTTATAATAGTTATATTTTGAAATTTACCTTGCAATCTTAAATAACATATACGATCGTTCACGGGAGAAAAATTCAATATGCTTTTTCTGGTTTTACTGTCTACATAGAATCCTGTTCCGCGTAAGCCTTGAGTTTCGTAATAGCTGCCATTGTAAAAATGAAACTAGCCGATGGGCCACCCCTTTATTAAGCAGAAAACAGTAAACAAATAAATAAAAAATTTACTGCTTGGAGATGAATAGTTTTTGATTCTTAGCGAAAAAAAAACAAACAAATATTAACATCATTTTGTGACAGTAAATATTATTTTTAAAGGCTGGTGTATTACTTATTTATTACTAATATTCTATAGAAATCATTTCTCCCTAATTCTTGTATCTTTGCAGGCCGCAAGACCTTGATCCAGATGTCTTCTATAAGAATTGTATGCGTTGCGGTCGCATACTGCTGGAGCCCGGCTATCAGAAATGGCGTTGGACAGGCTTTAATTTCGGCTTGGATCTCGTGTTGGTCGCTGATTCACGCCTGCTGAGCATACGGCGTCACCATCGTAACGAGCATGAACGCTTGCTCAGCCTTCAAACCAAACGGCAATTTATGATACGGTATTGTCAAAAATTAGATTTCAGTAAAAATTTAAAATTATATGCCCAATGAATTTCTTACAGTACTTCCGTAACATCAATCAATTCACAGCGGCAGCCTACGTTTACACAAAAAACCGACATTACCTCGCTTAGTTTGGAAAAGAATCAGGAGGTAACCATAATGCTAATGGATACAAAATTGGTGCACCCGCTGCTCATATCGGTAAATCTCCTGGTGGTGTCACCCACGTCGCAACAATTTAAGCAAAATATACTCACCAACGAAGAAATGGCCAATGCGGCAGCTCCTATATCAGAAATCGGTGCCAACTGTAACCCTGCCGGTGACGACGAATCTTTGCAAAGGCCGAGCACACCAACAAATGCAACCCCATCGTCCGAACGAATGATGATGGCATCTGCCGATGATTCGGCGGTGTGTGTTGTACCTCCTTCACCGCCAAATGCACTGCCTTTGCTGGTATTGCAACCAACACATCGAGCTGCCTCCACAACATCGACAGTCTCGACGGCTTCATCGGTTAGTTCAGCGTTTTCGGTCGCATCGGCTGCGTCGTCATCGGCATCGGACTTTGTATAGAGCTTTACGAAAATTTAAGAACTCTTAGCCATATAAGTTATGGATACGTTCCATGAATTTTGTGATTATTGTGTTAATAAGTTCGTGTTCATGTTTTGCTTTCGTTTGAAAATAATTTTTTTGCACCAATTTATCATGGATCTGCCATAGGTACATAATTCATAATACTTATATTCGTATTGTAGGCTTATAAACTACGCACTAAAATCAACACTTTGCACAAGAAATTAAAAAATATGAATTTTTACACGGAACTTGCGTTGTTTTACAAACGCAACCGAGTTTGAACATTTTTATACTTTCCTTAGGCATTTGAATTCGAATAAGGATGTGTGTCCAAGTAAATTAATGAAGTTAAATTAATAGTTAAGCCACCAACTTGAATAGGCGATTTTTTCGGTGGCAAACGCGTACTTTAGATATATACATACATTTTTACTGTAAATATATTTATATCTTGAATTGAAGAAAATTTATATATATCTATATAAACTTATTAATATGTAATACTATATGTACTAACTCGTTTTCTACTATGTACGTACATGCATATATGTGTACTTACGTTTCGCACAAATAATGTAAAAAAACTTTCGTCGAAAAGAAATGGAATTCGTGTTTTTTTATATAAGTTAATAAAACGGGGTGTCCAAATTTGATATCGCATAGTCACATGAGAGTCTCGGATATTTAATTAAGGTACGCTCAAATTGTGAAAAAGTTTCTCATAAAAATAATCACAGAAAACATGTCGTTCGGATGCGGCAAAAAAGCATAGATCCCTGCATTTGTGGAACAACGTTGAGATGCGCACTATAAATTGGAGGATAAACTCCGCTTTGTATATACCAAACTTTCGTGTTTGTTCCAGTGAAAACAGTAATTTGTTTGTTGTTAATCTCTATCTTGTTTTATGTTTTAATCAATAAATGCAGCTACTCTTAGTTTTATACACGAATTTTTATATCTGGCGTTGCGAAATTCAAATAAAAACAGTCACCTTTGAGCTTTGAAAACTGTGTAAGGCCTAATATGGGGGTTCTTTAGTAATCGGTTTAAAGTTTGGATTCTGACAAAATTCCACATGGTTAAGCGTTAGCAAAGTGGCGGCGTATAAATAGACATATCTTGGCAGCGCTGGAAGAGAGCTGCCTAAAATTACATTTGTTTGTAAAATAGTGAGTTTATGAATAGCGAATTTTGTTCGATAACTTTTTTGTTGCTTTCACATGCAAATTTTTCGTCTACATAGTGAGCCGAGCAGAGAGATTGCGAGCAGAGAAGTGGCGTATAGAAAAGGCCTGTAGTTAAATCAAAGGAACTGGTCAAACAAGAATAATTACCAGATTTGTATGCTAAAAAAATCGCTATTCTGGCTTGGCGTAAATCGAAGGAGAAGGTTCGTTGATGGTTTTGACAGGTTTCTGCTCAAGGATGATAGATTACAAGGTGTGGCCATCCGCAGAAAAATTGTGAGGTTAACATCGGCTGCCACGTCAACGAGGACTCGGATCAGAATTCTGTCCGCTTATTTCACGCGTATTCTTACACTCATCCAAACGGTCATTTTTCGTATATAAACAACACAACCTCAGTTTTTGCCAACCTGCGTCAGCAATCAGCTGATTCCGTCAAAATCGTTGAAAGCCGGTTAACGGTCTTGGCCACACCTGACTTCTTTTCACCCTGGTTTCTGCTAATGCCCACAAAATTCTCGGTGCACAAACTTGTTAGTTGAAAGATAGCATGACATAGGAGAGCTGTAGCTCTTGTTTTTTCTAGATGCCGAATGCATCTTAGCTAATGCTGTGGTTGTATTTTTATGTTTATGCCATGAAAAAAGATTGAATTACATACATATGTAGGAAGCGAAGAGGGAAATCGATTAGTGTATAGCAAAAATCCTTAGATAATTATAAATCACACTGATTTGGTTTAATACATACATATATAAAGTATACAAATAAAAAATAATTTTTTGTGATGAATTCTGGCTTTTTTAAGAAAGAATAGCAGTTGAGTAATCTCGAAAGAAAGATCGAGGCGAAATTATGGCGATTGGCGAATAAGCCACAAATATTGAGATCTAACATTTGCGTGCTTATGACAATGGAATACTTGATGTTTGTAGCTTTGTCCATAGGACCATCAAGGTGAACTTACCGTTTTGAGTTTGAATCAACCGGTTTTGTCATATCGCTCATTTACTTCAACAGTGTCATAACTCAAAAAACAAGATTTTTTAGTTAAATACGAAAAAATGTGCTCAAATACATGGTTAATATTGTATAAAAAAGTCTTTGTGATTAGTAGAAAATTGAGCGCGTGAGATGAAAATGTGCCGTTATTCCACTTGTTGTTAGGCGTTATTTTTTTACAACGGCATCGACACATTTCAGTTTAACTTCAGTCGTCGTCGTGTAAAGATTATTAGTTTTTCCAAAAAAACTATATTATATATTTTGAATTACAGCGATTTATGTGAAAAGGTAGTTATATTTTTCGTGTTGCTAATTTTCATGTAAACTATATTATTTCGCGTTGTGACTGTACTGCTGAAAAATGTTAGTTCCTCATAATTTGCGCAATACAATATGTGACGTTGTTGTTGAAAACAAATTAATTGCGTAATTAGATATTTCGTTTCGTGACGTTTTTTTCGTGAAAAAATGAGCTCTGTAGAAAATGCGATTTTGTTTTAATAAAAAATATGTCATTATTTACGAAAATTGTATCCGCTATAATGTAAAACACCTTCTAATAACGCAAAATGATACGCTCTTGCTGATAATAAATGACGAATTTCGACTTTTTCTAGCTTACTTGGAAATGTCGTTATCCAAAAATAATGGCGCATTTTCTCCATCATCGTTGTCAGAAGATAGTGACAATTCCTTAGCTGACGTGACATACTACCCAGGTTCCGCTAACGATTCCAGAGATACTGTCTACAGCAATGATGAAGATAACCCGCCATATCCGACCGCGGTAAACAGCCAAATTTATTATAACTGTTTCGACGAAGATTCTCCAGATCTAGAATTATGCACGCCAGTAGCTAAACAAAACTCTTTTGATCTACAGCCAAGCACATCAACTTCAAACATAAACAATTCTCTCACCATTTTGGCTAGTCCGGCGATGAAAGGGGGAAAAAAGAGGAAGCAGCCGGAAAATTGGAAGAAAAACATTGTCAAAAAAAAGAGAAATAGTGGTGAATACTATGTAAGCTTAAAAAAAATCATTCGAAACAAAAGAGAAATTAAACCTCCTTGTGGTGAGAGCTGCCGGTATAAATGTTCAAATAACGAATTAGGAGCATGCGTTTTTGAATACATTAAAAGTTTGGCAAAGACTGATGAAGATGAAATAATATTTTATTCCGATAATTGTGCTGGACAACAGAAAAACAAGTTCATGGTTGCCTTGTATTTATACGCCGTTCGCTACTCGGGTATAAAGTCCATCACCCACAAGTACCTCATCAAAGGCCATACCCAAAACGAAGGTGACTCAGCACATTCCCTTATTGGGAGAGCAACTAAACGAATCCTTAAAAGTAGTCCAGTATACACCACTGACTCATTCATTACTATAATTCGATCAGCAAAGAAAACAGGCCACCCATTCTTAGTGCAAGAAATGTCTTATGGAGACTTTTTTGACATCAAATTACTCTCTAATGACATGGGTTCATTGAATATGGGAGAAATTAAACTCTCTGAAGTGAAAATCTTGAAGGTTCAACGAGAGTCACCCAACTCTGTGCTTTTCAAAACATCATACGCTGAGGAGAAGTTCAGAGAAGCCACTATAATCAAATCGAAGAAGAAACATAGCACATCGATTGATTTACAAAAACCCTACCACTCCAAAATCGGAATTCCTAATAATAAAAGAGAAGATATCAACGAATTAATTGAAAAGAACTTGATTCCACGTTTTCATCAAGAATTTTTTAGCAATTTGTGATTAAATTTTCCCTGTATTTTCCTGTACTTATTACACTGGTTTACAGCCAAAATGCACCAGAGACGCCGTTATGAAATTCCTATGTAAAATCACCGTGTGATTCCGAAAATCAAGGTTATTTTTTATTCTATGGTAACGTTTTTGAGATATTTACGAATTACCGTTATTTCAAAAAAAAAAAAAAACTGGGCCCACTTAATCATATATATCTCGAAAACGAATTGAGCGATTCGAAAACCGTTTGAAGGTTTTAAAAGGTAATAAAATTTGCTATAAACTGTGTGTAAAACACTTTTTGCTAGGCCCTGCAGATTCAAAGATAACGAACTATCATAACGGATTTTTAAAATTTTTTTTGTAAAAATATAAAAAAATTTTTACTTTGAGAGAAAGGATCTCGAAAACTTTTTACTTTTTCGTATATTTTTTGTTTTCACTCTAAGCTCTGTTTTATAACAAAAAAAATAAACTTTGATTAAACAAAATCGATGAACTAGTACAAAAGTTACAAGCATTCAAGTAAATATATCCATTTAATACTTAAGTACCCTACTGGTAATATGTGTTAGTATTCGCATATCAGTTAGTTACAGGTAGATTTTGGAAGGGTTATTTGATCTAAAAAATTGTTAGTGTCGTTATCTCAAACACAGATACATTTCAAGCAAGATCATATGTTTAAGGCAGGTAGTGTTTTCTATATATAACTAGGGAACCTTTTTGTATTGGTAGGCTTGCATTTTTAGTTGATCTATGTAAGTATAAATAATAGTACATGTGCCTCGTTCCTTCATAATTTCTGCAAGGATCGCCGGATACTGTTCACTTTATAATTGCAGTTTATAATCCGTCATTTACTTCAAAAAAATTTAATTTGAATAGAAGGGCGCGAGAGTTTGAGTCTAAACATGATCCAGATATGTTCTGTTTCATCTGCGGGGAATTTATCGTTAAAAGGATGCGACGTGTGTTTTCAAATCGTTTGAAATTTGCATACTATAAGTGTTAGGGAATTGAGCCTAGAAACAATGTAAAACCATGGACACCGAATACTGTGTGCACCCCATGTCGAGTCGAATTGATATTTTCGGAAACCGGAACCAAAAGGTGAACCATATGATTCAAAAGAGTGGCGATTGTTCATAGACGGCAATAAATTAAGTTTAAAGGCCGTATTATTACATATTGGCAACCAAAAGCCATCTATCCCGATCGCGCATGCAGTAAATACGAAGGAAACATATGAGACAATTGCTTAAATTAATTAAATACGAAGAACATGATTGGAAAATATGTGCCGATCTAAAAGTCGTTGGAATGCTATGTGGTCTACAATCTGGATACACAAAATACTGTTGCTTTCTATGTAAATGGGATAGCCGAGCACGTCAAGACCACTACATCATAAAGGATTGGCCAGAACGAATCGAGTTTCAAGTTGGGGTGGATAACATAAAATACTCACCACTTATAAAGAAGGAAAAAATAATTCTACCTCCGCTCCACATCAAGCTCGGCCTTATCAAAAACTTTGTCAAGGCTTTGGACAAAGAAGGCGAAGCTTTTCATTATTGGAAAACAATCTTTCCACAGATTTCAGAAGCAAAAATAAAGGAAGGGATTTTTGTGGGGCCGCAAATAAGGAAAATAATGGCCAATACCCACTTCAAAGAACTATTGTTATCAGTGGAGGCAGCGGCGTGGGACTCTTTTGAAAAGGTCGTTACTTCTTTTTTAGGCAAACACAAAAGTAATAACTTCGATCTGATAGTGAACGATTTAATCAAAAACTATGCGGAAATGGGTAAATAAAAACACACATATAACACCGTTTTCTCAGTTAACTTTAAAACTAAACAAAAAATTTGAAAGCAAATTTTTAAATTTACATGAGAATATATAGCCCTTAATCTGAATTTATTGCCCTGCTCCGAACAAACAAGAACGACCAAAATTTGTTCTGAATTGGAAGATTAATCCAGCCTAAGAAAATAAAATGCTAATGTGTCACTTATGTATTTATCTAATTCCCTTTTTAATTTTCTTTCAGGAGTAAATATGTCTTTAAAAATTCATTTTCTGCACTCCCATTTAAATTTTTTCCCGCAAAATCTTGGCGACGAAAGTGACGAGCATGGCGAAAGGTTTCACCAGCAAATGAAAATGATTGAAAGTCGGTATCAAGGATTCTGGGATGTCGCTATGATGGGTGACTACTGTTGGTTTCTCATAAGAGAAACCGATCCTTATATAAATAAGCGTCAAAACAAGACACATAACTTTTTCAATTATAAAATAAGATCATAGAGTTAAGACAGAATCATATGTACATATGCTATTATTTGTAGGGTACTTAAGTTTTACTATATGGATATATTTACTTGAATGCTTGTAACTTTTGTATTAGTTCATCGATTTTGTTTAATCAAAGTTTAGTTTTTTTATAATAAAACAGAGCTTAGGGTGAAAACAAAAAATACACGAAGAAGTAAAAAGTTTTCGAGATCCTTTCTCTCAAAATAAAATTTTTTTTAATATATATTTTTACAAAAAAAATTTAAAAAATCCGTTATGATAGTTCGTTATCTTTGAATCTGCAGGGCCTAGCAAAAAGTGTTTTACACACAGTTTATAGCAAATTTTATTACCTTTTAAAACCTTCAAACGGTTTTCGAATCGCTCAATTCGTTTTCGAGATATATATGATTAAGTGGGCCCAGTTTTTTTTTTTTTTTGAAATAACGGTAATTCGTAAATATCTCAAAAACGTTACCATAGAATAAAAAATAACCTTGATTTTCGGAATCACACGGTGATTTTACATAGGAATTTCATAACGGCGTCTCTGGTGCAGAAAAAAAGTTGAAATTTGTGATCCAGTGTTATTAGTACCATTTTTAAAAACTGAAAATGAAGTTCATATAAAAATATGTTTTAATGCTATGAATTTTTCTATTTAATTTATGTTTTAGTTAAAAAACTTCGAAAATAAAATGTCTAAATGTAAAAATATTGTATTTTATTTCTCAACAATAATGACACATTTACTTTATGACGGAGAAATTTCTATATATTTTCAGAAAGAATGACATAATTCAAAGCAGAAAAGTTTTTGTTCAAGAAAAAGTAGCAAATCGCTCATTTCGGTCGAATTTTCTTCTATAATGTATACTACATGTGATATATCACTAGTTTGCATAGAAAATCTGCGACTTTAGCTTTTATGTAACCCACAAAAGAAAGCTGAAATCTATAAATTGCTCTCCTGAATAATTTTGTTTTTTGAGTTATGACACTATTGAAGTAAAAGAGCGATATGTAGGCCCAGTGATTGTTCTATTTAACATTTTAATTCATAATCATCATCATACATAGCATTACAGCTTAGCTTCCTCCACAATTTTTCTCCATGCATCTCGGTCCATAGCCATAATACGGTGGTTGGTCGCTCCTAAGCTTCTTAGATCGTCCTCAACGTCGTCTAATCATATCTTCCGCGGTCGCCCTCTTCGCCTTTCAGAAAGCATGTGTGCATCCAAAATTTTGCGAGAAGTCCTTTCATCTGGCAGTTTGCAAACGTGTCCTAGACATCGGTTGCGCTGCGCTTTAACAAACCGCACGACGTTCCATGTAGGAATTCCTCTAGCTCGTTATTATATCTGATGCAATAGAGACCATTTTCTTCTCGTAAGTCTGCACACGGTCTTGGATAGCAATAGTTTTATCATCTGTTTTACTGAGAAACAGTCCTAGACATCTTATTTGATGTACGCTTTCAAATTTATAATCGCCAATTGTAAGGTTTGGTGCTTTTCTCAACGTGTACCTTGTGGGGTATTTCGTTTTGCTTTCATTGATCTTTAATCCAAAGAATTTTGCTCTTACTTCTTTGCTTTTGTTTCTACTTCTTTTAGAACATTCATATTTCTCGCCAGGTCATCAGCAAAGCCACATATTTGGGAAGTTTTGGTGAATATAGTCTTCGATGGATCAACATCTTTATTTACATAGTCTGGGATTGGATTGAACACAAGGGTAGACAACGCCTGTTTTACTCCTGTCTCCCGGTTTAACTCCTATTTCAACTCTGAATAAATCAGGCGCTTTGCCTTGTAAACTTCGGAACATTTTAATTTCGTTGGGCGATATGCGTTTGTCTTCTAACTGGAAAAGTGATTGCAAAGAGATTGTTGCTGTTCCTCGAATGCTGTAAAAATTATTATATTATTGACAGTGGATGTCGTTTTAGACAAATTTGAGGTGCTCTTAATGGTAAATTTATTATACTCTGGGAGCCAGGGGTCATTTTGACCTCATCATTTCATGCCGACTGATTTTAATACTGAAGGCAGACGCCATCTAATGGATGACGAAACCAACAAAAAAAAAAAAGTATTTGAAGAATTGGAATGGCGTTTCTAAGTTATTAATGAATGCTGGCAAAGATGTACTGCCTCGAAATGTGATGTCGTTAACGTGAAGTTGTAATGACTTTTTCTTCAAACAAATTTTTTGAAATTCTTTCGATCTGATATCGATTTCCCCCACATTTTTGCAGCTAAATCCTCCGTTAGATGGAATTGACAAAGGTCCCTCGATTTCAATAAAAGGAAGCGGAGATCGTGGTCGCTTTGATGGTTTAAAAGGTATTGCTGCCGAGGTGGTAGGGGCTAGTTTCTCTTAAAAATTAAATCGAAATTCAATGTAAAGGAAAGTACAGTTTTTTCAGCTATACCTTGTTCAACAGAGCTGACATTCAAAGACAAATCCAAAGCATTCAAAAAAGCAGAGCTTGTGTTAGCTTCCTCCATTTCATCTAAGCACTCCAATATTGCCCTATCTGTACTCTCCTCAATGAAATCACCAGGTGGAAAGTCAGGGTCAGAAATATCGTCGTCACTATCGAAGCCATCATCGTTGAGTTGCTCATCAACTGACATCATATATGCTTCTATCTCCTCATCCGACATCGTAGACAACTTACATTTTCTCATTTTGTCCATTACTTGAAAAAATACGTTACAAAATAGCCGATATATAAATGAAAGTCATATTTGGTATGAATATGTAAAATTTCGCATTAACCGTTATGACCGTCTACAGACGGTCATCAGAAAATACTAGAGGGTATATTCAATAACGCATTATAATGCGTAACGTACTTTTGCAGTGTTGGCAATGCGTTCAGAAATGCAAATATGGCAGTACTGCAAATGCATCGCGTTCCAAAACGCCATTTTTGTATCAAACGTCGCGCATTATTTGCAGGAAAAATTTTAATACTGCCAATCTATCAATTGCAACACTTGTCACATTGGCAGTGCTGCCAGCGCTGCAATTACTGCGCATTTATAATGCGTTTCTGAATATACCCAGAATAATACATATAACCTTCGGTTTACTCAAAGGAACATGATAATTTATCAAAATACCTATATATTATTTTAAGCTTACCATAAAATTTTAAAGCATCAGCATAAGTAAAAATTGGAATTTCTTTCGAATCGTAACTTCACCAGTTTTCAAAATAGTTTCATTTATCACACTGACCTGCGGCACTCCACTAGCGTGTGAGCTCAAAATAGAGAGAAAACTGAGATTGTTAGCTTCACTTCATAAAAAGCATACTCTCAACAGTGCGGAGTAATGGTTTTTTATTCTAAAATAATATTTAAGGCGTAGTTGTTGGCAAAAAATTATTGACCGTCTACAGACGGTCTAAACGGTTAGAGGCTTAAAGATGCATTTTTGGAGAGTTAGTTCTGAATACTCTCCACTACATTGGCGGTATGCATTATAATGTCAATCACTAACCTTATGAAGAGACGATGGCCAAGTTTTGCGTTCCGCGCTCGATCTGCCATCGTTTAGCATTTCCCATCGTCTACCTTGTACTACACGCTCTTCCACTAAAACAAGCTTATTCATACAACGCAGCCATAATAATTATATTTATATATATGTTTACCTACAACATGAATACTACAAAAGGTAGATATTATACAAATAAAGGCATAAAAGGTTAAGAAAGTTGTAAAAGTGATGCTAGGCATGTGATACGAAGAACGTTAAAATTTCCTTTGACTGCACGTCACCCCAATAAGTTTTAATTATATCAAGAAAAAAGTCAATATACATAATAATACCTCTCCAATAAGCAAAATATTTTAAATATTGTAACAAATTTGTTTAACTATTCGAAATAACTAACTAAAAATCACATTACCGTACTTATTTTGTTATGAAGGTTTACAAACATTGCTGCCTGTTATGTTTTAAGCTACCCCTTTGCCGATTTTTCAGCTGCTCTTTAAGCAATATAGTAAAGTGAGTTATATAATTGGCGCACATTTTTACTTATACTCAAGATAAATGTAATCACTTTTAGAAATTTAATAATAGAATAACTCTGGAAAATTTGTCTCGTAAATAGGCTTTTCTGCTTGCAGCTGTTGCGTTTTGTTGTCGCTTTGCGTTATCTGACGCTCCACGGCCAGCGAGTTGAAAAGATCGTTGAGTCGGTTTTGAATAAGATCATGCTACCGAAAATCGAAATAAATTATTAAAAATTGCTTAATTTCCTCAAAAAAGTACACCCCATTTACCTTCGGCTCTGTGCGTCGTACTAAATCTTCGAAGTTACCCTCTCGGAATGTGCGCACTATCTGCAATTGTTTCTCGCGCTGTTCACGTTTCATCGCATCCGATGGTTCGGCCAATGCACGCTTCATGGCTTCAAAATTATATTCGGGAGGAAGCATTTTCTGAAATTAAAAAAAAAAAAAATATTAAAACATTATCACGTCATATTCACTTGAATGGGAACTCACCTTTGACACCCCTGGTGAACTGGTAACACTATCACCATCGGCATTGTATGCAGTCAAGTCGGCAGAACTATTGCGTTGCGGCAACTGTGGATTGCTGACTGTATCCACCCACGAATGGCGATGTGCAGGATTATCGGTTTGATTCAGAGCATACGGAGTGCCAGTTTGCAGGCGGTTGAAGTCCATGCCAGAATTTTGAAGACTTTCGGCTAGAGCTATTTTGTCGATCGTCAAGTGGGGTAAGCTTAGATTAATTTTTGTAGAAGTGGTCTTTTTCGGGTCGAGCAAAGGTGGTAAGAAGTATGGCGCTTCATCTTTTCTTGCGTCGATTATCTTCTGGGTGTATTCAAGCAAATTATTAACGCCTGTAACGCGAGATATCAGAGACATCAAAGCGATTGCAATGCAATGTAAATTGCATTTGTGCACTGCTTCCAATTCCAAATCAGCTGTGAGAGCGACTTGTTGAATTCTAGGAAAAAAGGGAATATTTTAAATAATAAATTTCGCTCAATTATGTATGCACCTGTAGAAGTGTAGAAGTAATTGCTTAAATAATGTACGAAAGAAATTTTACCAGTGTTCCTGCTAAAGTTTCGCTAAGAGTAAAAATAAATGAAACTACGACATCATCGGCATACACCACTCCTATAATCACTAGTGCCGCTTATAAAAAGTTTGCGGTATAAAGACCTTTTCCAAAATCTTTGTTATTTGAGGTAATCGGTAATTAAAGGAAATTTTAAACCTTTTTCTGACCTCACATACTGTGCAGCCTGTGTCGATCACATATCACGACTGTAATCAAAGTAACACATAGGCTGCAAAGTCCCGGGCCTAATACATAGATAGTACTAGTTTTATTGCATTCACCTCTTTTTCAGTTAGTACTAACCTTAAAAAGGCAGCTGTTAAAATTTCATGCGTTTCACGCTACTTTTGTTATTTCCAAAGCAATGGACCAAAAAGAATTTCGTGTTTTAATTTTACACTGCTTCTTGATGGGAAAAATTACCGTTCAAGCAAAAAAAATGGCTTGAAAAAAAGCGTTATGAGGACTCCGCTCCATCAGAAACAACAATAAAACGATGCTTGCTGACTTCAAACGTGGTCCTAGAGACACCGATGATGCACAAAGCGGTGGACGTCCAAATGAGGCGGTAAAACATAGAAAACAGAAAACATCAAAAAAATCCAGAAAAGTTGCGTGAGTTAGCTGACATCGTAAAGATATTGAAAGAACGTGTTGGCTTTATATTGCATGAGCATTTGACTATCAGAAAGCTCTGTTCAAAGTGGGTGCCGCACTTGCTCACTGTTGACCAAAAACAAGACAACGCACAGTGTCACAAGTCAATCAAAACAATGGCAAAACTACATGAATTGAATTTCGAATTGCTCCCGTATTCGCCAGATTTGGCTCCCAGCGACTGCTGGCTATTCTAAAAAAAATGTTCGCCGGTAAGAATTTTCGCGCGAATGAATGCAACGGAAGCCTATTTTGAGGCAAAAGATAAATCGTTCTACAAAAGTGGTATTTAAATGTTAGAGTGGCGCTGGAATCATTGCGTTGTTTTTTTATGGAAATTACGTCGATTAATAAAGCTAATTTGGAACAATTTCTTTGTTAGGCCCGGGAGTGTTCAGCTCATGTGTTATAAACACTTCATTGATTGACTTCAAGTTACATAGCAAATAATTTCAAATGTCTAGCAGAAACAAATAAAAACCTTGATAAACCTCAAGGCACTAACATCCTTTATTGGGTGTTTGATGAGAAGCTAATTTATGGTAGCAACACTCTCGGAGGATTGATATTGCCTGACGAGAAGCGATTGCCACTAGTACAACTTTTTCTTTCATTTAGTGTTTCATGCCCGGGCTTTCGAGTCCGGGCACTTCTGAACGGTAGTCTCGCACCAACCCAATCAGCTATGGCGGTCACTAAAAAATTATACTTCTAAAAATACGTACCCGAGAATGAATAGTAGAAACTCTTGTACGGTCTCTCCACATGCCATTTCGACTATAAGCAGTGCTGCTGTATTGTAACTGGAAACAAGCGATTCAACACGGTCTGATAAAGCCATGCTATCGATCAGTGCTTGCATTATATTTGCACCATATTTATGCGTGAAAATTATATCAGATCGTGATGGTGGCTCCTGCGACAAGGCGGTGTAGGTCTTAACAGTCACATGACTTACCACCTTCTCATTTTGGTGACGATCAAGTAGGGCCTGGAAGATCTGCATTACGATAATACGTGTAGGATCATGTGGTGCACGTGCCATCTTCAGTAAGGGTTGCAAGAAAGATGCCGGAAATGCCTTCTCAAACGAAACGGTGCTGTATTGGGTACCCACTTTCAGTAGCGATTTTAAGAGTATATTCTGTAGCATTTGGTCGCCTTTACTTTTCTTTGAAAGATCCGGCACCGTATTCATTATGAATAACATTATTTCTATTTTCTGATAGTCCGGATGGTGATTAGCAAACTCTCCAAGTGCATTAATGAGCGCTTCTTGGTACTGAGATTCTTCGGTGGTAATTTCTGTTGTTGTACTGACGCTAGTTCGCAAATGCATTAGCAAATTATTAATTATGTCTAATGCGGAAGGGCCGACACTTTCGCCCGCGGCAATAGCTATTATCTTTGATAGCACCACTGCCAACGATGTGCGCGTCTTCGGCGATGACTTGAAATTATTGTCTAAGTGTTGCATTAAGGTCTCTACAACAGTATATGAATACTGGGGCTGAATAGAAATCATCACTATGCGAAAAGTGTGTATAGCGAATGTGTTCGGCACCCACAATTCATGTCGGTCCAGATGGCTGCGGAGAAAAACACCAATTAGCTCATTGTGAGAAATATTTCTGCACTTACTTACGTAAGCAATGGTTTTAGTACACTGCGAATGTGACCGAAAGATGCGCGCCCAACCAGCTCGCGTAACACTTCTTCGGCTAAAACCGGCGGTGTAACATGCGTAGCGTCCTCAACAGGTGTTAAATCGCCAGACTAGAAAATTGTGCGTGTATACATTTTAGAAGTTATTTTTAAAATGTATTGTTAACAAGATTATATTTTTCGAAAACTTAAATTAAAATAGTTTATATTAAAAACTTAAATAATAATAATTGAAAAATATTGTTACCGCTATTAAATTTTTCTTCACAAATAAAACGTTCACGCAAAACTTTTTCAGCGGCATTAATTTTTCGAAATTAAAAAGATGGAATTCTTGTTAAATGACCAACAGAGGTGCAGGAAAACAGGAACATACAACTTAGATTGCATCATGCTTATCTTACCTGCATATTGAACAGCAACGACGGTACAATTTTCTCCATATGCACCTTGTCCCAAATGTTCTCCACCAAATCATCAGAAACAGTCTTGCGAATGACGCCTTGTAGACCCTTTATACCAGCTAAGCGTATACTATCACGCAATTCGATATTGTCATGGTTGCCGTGACACATGGCTGAGAACTTCGAAATAAAGAAGTCGTAACGACGGTGGTACGAAGGCGTGTCCTCATTTATATTTGAAAACTTCACAAACTGTAATAGATAAAAAGCAAATAGAACATTAAGCACTTAATGCTCACTAATGCAGAGGTTTAGATTAAATATACATATCGTGACGGGGACATGAACTTCCAAAAAGTTTAACTAGTCGAAGACATTTTTTAACGATTATAATATAATTTGAAAATTTATATTAAACCTATTGCATGTTATACATCTTCTTCTTAATCGGCGTATCCATGCTGGATGTTCGAGATTACATACAAACGTCATTGTGATCTTAGTCGTACGGTTGTCAGGTCATATTATTAATGATGTCATTATATTTTGGTCTGTTTTTCGCTGCTGCTGTTAGTTCGCCGATTGTTTTGAGGCCTGTCCACTCTTTGATGTTGTCTAGCCATGCCATTTTCTTCCTACCAATTCCTCTTTGTCCTTCAATTTTTCCTTGCATCAGCAGTTTTAAAATATCATACTTGTCACCTCTTGTTATGTGTCCGAAATAGGCGACTTTCCTCCTTTTTATGTCCGTAAGCATGTTCCTAGCGGTTTGCATTCTATTTAGCACTACGTCATTTGATATTTTGTCATTCCAGCTTATTTTCAACATTTTTCTGTAACACCAGATTTCGATTCTAGTAGGGGTATGCTTACGGTTTTTAATGTCCAGGCCTGGCATCCATATAAGAGTGTTGACCATACATAACATTTTAAAAATGTTGCCTTTAACCCGATTGGTATGTCCCGGCGTGTCAGTATCTTTTTGATCTTCATGAAGGCCGCTCTAGCCATTTCTATTCTGCCTCTTATCTCCTGATCATGGTCCCATTGGTCATTCAACCATTCACCCAGATACCTGAAACGTTTTACTATTTCTATTGTTTTGCCACCTATGGTTAGTCTCGCATATGAATAGTCTCTGCTGCTTTTATTTACAATAATAAATTTGGTTTTTATGTTTAGCCCGAAGTCTTTGCTGTGTTTTTCAACTTTGTTTACAATAGTTTGGAGATCCTGGAAATTGTTTGTTACTAACGTTGTATCGTCTGCGTAGCGAATGTTATTTATATATATATATTACCATTAACTTTAATACCTAATTCTGCGTCATTTATTGCTTCTTAAAATATTTTTTCTGCATACACATTAAATAATAGTGGCGATAGAATGCAACCTTTTCTCACTCCTCTGAAGATTTTTGTCTCTCTTGTGGTGCTGTCTCCGAATCTGATTTCAGTATAAGTTTTGTATACATTTGACGTCATATTTGTTTATGTCCAAATCTTTCATTACTTCAAATAGCTTGTTATGTTGTATTTTGTCAAAGGCTTTCTCGTAGCCTATAAAACACATGCATATGTATATCTTGATTGGCGTCCTGTGATTTTTGTGTAAGCATTTGAAGACTAAATATTGCTTCTATGGTCCCAAACGCTTTCTTAAAGACAAATTGTGTTGTTCCTATAGCGGCCTCGCCTTTCTGATAAATTCTGTTGTGAATGATTTTGGGGAAAATTTTTAGCGTATGGTTCATTAGACTTATTAGCCGATAATCCTTGCATTGTTTTGCATTGGCCTTTTTTGGTATCACAATAAACGTGGATTTTAACCATGAGCTTGGATAATTAGCAGTTTCATATATGTATGTGGTTAAACACTTCCATTAGGGTTGGCATTCCACTGTCATTTATAAGTTTGAGAATATCAGCTGAGATTTCGTCACAGCCTGTTGCTTTTTTTGGTTTTGATAATTTTATCGCATATTTTATTTCAGACATAGTTATTTTAAGTAGTGGATCATCTGTTGAGTCGTTTGTGCTGATATTTACATCTCTTGAATCGTCTTTGAATAATTCATGGACATATTGTAGCCAAATATTGCGTTTTTCGTTTTCGTCTGTTATATATAATACTATTTTTTATGCGGATTAATACATACATTTTTTTAACTCATTCGAATCGAATTTGCTAAAAATTTAACAGAATTTTGAATATTGCAAAGTATGTCTCCAATTTTCGGTATTGGTTGGAATATGAGGATGCGGGCGCAGTGTACGAATAAAAAAACTACTTTTAACACTATACTGTGAAAATTTAGCTGCTATGTTTTGTCATTTTCACACTTATTTTCTCAATACATAAAGGCTTAACATTAAATAATGTCTTGATTGCTGCTTACCGAATTTGTTGCCATAATTTGTAGATTGGGGTTGGTGTCCTCAAGCAACTTCTGCACCATTCGCAGGAATGATTCAACAAACAAATTCAACGTGGTTTGAGCATGACAAGCTTGTAGAAGTAAATCCATTGCTTCCATGGCGATTTCCACAAACCTGTCAAATATTTTAAATTTTAATAATTAATAGTCAGTTTTCATTGATAACGCAAGCAGCAGCTTAACGTTACTCACTTATAACGTTTGCGATTTATGTCCTTGCTAGCTTTCTGATACAAATATTCACCAATTCTATCCAGTTTATCTGGCGAACTTAGAGAATAGAAAGTTAACTTCTCCATATTAGATTTGACCAGACCATCTTCAGGATTCACTGGAAATATATTATCGACCAGGCGTTTGTAGCGCGGACGCAGTGCTGAACAACAACCGCAGCAACCTATTGGAATAAAACACAAAAAGTAACCGTAAGATGAGCAAGAACAAATCGAAGCTTCCCTCGAAGGTCGTGGTAATATTAGGCGGACACAGCGATAACTGAACATTGGGAGGGAGAAAACTCAGTGTAATTATTATATAAACAAATTGTTTTGTATTGTTGTTAAGCAAAATTCTTCATCGCATAAACTAGAAGTCACACAACAACGCATACGTGACAATTCATTACTGGCCCCTGAAGCCTCCCTCAGCGATTCACCAAGGCCGAACAAGCAGTCTAACATATTAAGGTAATCTATCAATAAAATGGATGCCTTTGGACTAATTATGGATATGTGTAGCGACAGAAAAATTGTGAAAATGAGTATTATGGCTACGAAGCAGCCGGCCTTGCAAAAATCTTATCGCACTTATGTATGTGTACTCAAGATAACAATTGTTTTTTTTCTTTCAGAATGTCTGAATCAAAGTTTTCGTACAAACACCTACCAGGCATTCTGGTTTCGTTGATGCCACTTTCGTTTGCAAAATGAGCTTGATTAGAGCAAGCACAAAGGAAATTTGAAAATTTAATTTATCTATTAGGAAAGATTACGACAAGAAGTTTATATTATATTTGTAACGATTTAAAATTCTTTATTGGATTCGTCATCGCAAAACAGCTGAGGAAAACTTTGATGCAAAGCAAAACCCTATTTCAGCAGAGTTGTATTTTTAGTTTCGAAACGATTAATGTGGTGATAATAATGGACGAAGTAGAATATCATCAGTGCGCTAAAATATAATCGAAGCAATATGCTAAGTAGCGTTTATGCTCAAAATTAAAAAAAGAAATTGTTTGAAATATATGGGATATTATAACGCGTTGTTTGTGTCTGCTTGGCCATACGTATCTTTTCTCTCTCAAAATAAGTATGAAAACAATTTGGAAATCTCGTTTGACATTTCAAGGTATACGATATCACTTACGTTATGCCGTATACCTCGTGAAATGAGCGATCTACACGAACGTAGTCTCACTTGGCATGCGATGTATGTATATGGCTTATAGCTGGTCACGAAGTTTTACAAAATGAAATAAGAAAAACGATTTTGAACGAAAATCAATATGATATTTCGACTTATTGTATATCATCGGGCACCAAAATGTTATATAGTAGAAGTAAAATTTTTTTACTCGCTTTTTTCGCTTTTATTTTTTCTTTCCTGATTCTCCTCCGGATTCTCCGAAAATTTATATATAATATATTACAATATTTATTTATAAATTACAACAATGCCAGATTACAAGACAGAAGTTGCCGGAAAATGCGTGCTGCCACATCTAGAAATTACGATAGTGGTTAGGCACATGTGTGAAGGCAGAAAAGCATAAACACACAGTAGCAGTCTTAAGTTGAACGTGTAAGTTTTATTTGAAAAAAAGAAGTGGTCTGTAAAGTCGGTTTACTGATGATAGTTTAACGTGACAACGTCATAAGAAAATATTGATGGAATGGTTGCAATATTCAAAACAAAATTTTAATTTTATTTGTTTGATAGATATTTTGTATGGATATAGAGAAGGAGGTAAATGGAATCGCAATGGAATAGGTCAAGTTACATTTACACAAACGTGGAAAATGACGAAACATTTATCAAATTCATGAAAGATATGTTCATTTTCGATTGTGCATCAGACATTAATAAGTCAACAACACTAAGAGGCAACATCATCGATTTGACTTTTTCAAGACACATTACACTCGAAACACCCCCTTTCATTTCCTACTTTTCCTATCATCGTCCTATTCTCAACAGAGAAATGGTTCATTACCATGGACACAGGAAGAAGGCATATGTAAATGCAAATATGTGAATTTATATACAAATGCGCATATATATACATATACATACATATATATGCTCACTCAAGTAGGAGAGAGCCAGATGTCGAACGTTGCCGATCGCGGGGGCCGATTGTGCTCTTTGTCGTTCATCCCGCGCTCTCGCTTGCAGTTCAAGCAAGTTCGATTGAGCAAGATAACGACACATTTTTTCGTGCGTGCAGCCGGTTAAATCGAATTATAAGACGTTATCACGTCAAAAAAAAAGAATACTTGGACCAACTTGTATATTTTCGTAATTAATACACTCCAGAATACAAGAAAAATATAATATAAGGACTTATTGTACACACAATTGATTGGAATAAATTCTTCTCAATTTCTGTATTTACCTCACGTGATTAATTAGGTATGAAATAAATATTGAATTGAGAACTCACATGTTGGATCGGTGCATTTCTGTACAAAAGTGTCGAAAAATTCCGGTAACTCAACTGGTTCGAAGCAGCAACGAATTAAGGCCATTTATTGCGCGTCTCAGAAGCCGAGGCTGATGTCCCTTTTAATCTGTAAAAAGTTGTTCCTCATTTTGTATGAATAAATATACGAGTATAATATATATGTAAATGCAAATTCATAATAGGGTGAGGGCGAATCCAACGCTTAAACAGCTGATTTGAAAAAATATGTAAATATCAATGTCATTTGTATATAGAGGCCTCCACGATGAGTTCGGCAAAGTTACATGTATTTTGTGGCTGTAAGATTTTCCGATTAATGAATTAACTAATACCGAGTTACGGAGATGGCAGGGCTATAAGGTCGCAAAGGAACTTGGTTTATTTGAAATAAACTTTTAAATTGCTAGTAAATTTTGCGAATTAATAAAAATTAATTGATAAAAATAATAAATAAATAATTGGCCGAAATCTTTCTCCTATTTGTGGTGTGCGTCTTGATGTTGTTCCACAAATGAAGGGTCTGCAGATTTCAGCCGACTTCGAACGGAATGGTTTTTCATGAGCAGCTTTTTCATGGCAGAAATACAATCGGAGGTTTGCCATTAGAAGAAAACTTTTTCTTTTATTTGATGTCCATGAACGGAGATTCGAACCTACTCACTCCCGAATGGTAGGTACGCACCAAGCCATTCGGCTATGAGTTCACTAAATTATCGATATTTGACTTCTTACAGCTCTTCGGACAGTTTTTCTAAACTCGCCGAAAAAAAGCTAGGCGTTTTCATGGTTAAGAGAAGGTTGCACATATCGCGTTACCGTTACTCTTCTTTTAGTGACTTGAACAGAATCAGGTGTTAAGTTAACGCAGTTGTAAAGTTTTTCCTTTTTATTTTCGTCCTTGTTTGCATTAACCTAATTTATCTTTTAATTTTTTATTGCGCTTCCACATCTCTTACTCAATTATGACACATCAAATTTATGTTCCTCTTCCCCATTAATCTGAGCAATCTTATATTCTATAATTTTTGCATCGTTTCCGGTCAAGTGAGAAACACAAATTTCTCTCTCAGTACCATTCTTAATTGCCCGATAATTGACCAAAAAACGAGATAAAAATTTAGTTATGTCTTTCTGTCCGTGTGGACGATAACTTAATACTTGTACATCTGCATATCATCGAAATTTTGTACACAAGTTACCCTTGAAGCTTTGTATGGGGAAAATCTGACATCTGAAGACCATTTTGCCATAATTTTCAAGATTTCCGAGCATAGAAACTCTGTCTAAGAATATCGAATTATCATTGATCACACTGATAATATGACGTTTGCCTCACCAACAAGATGGTTCAAAAATACGCTTCTCAATTTGAGATTTAGAACATCATCTTTTCCTCGAAGCGTATTTCCATTTCATAGGCTACTTCCACAAACAAACATGTTGGTAATTCTAATTACCATACCGACTCCGGGCTCACCAGGAACTGGCAATACTTTTGGAATACATTCTTTGCAAATTGTATTACTTTATGGAAATACTGACTTAACATTTATTATTGTTAACGTTTTATACGGGGTCACTTGTGTTCAAAAAGCATTGTTTCGAAAACAGATTGTCGGGAAATGTGAAGCATCTGGAGTAGTATTTTGTAGTTGTTACCGGAAGAAAGTACTTCATTATTAGTAATACTGTATGTTACTCTGATGGTGGCACGCAAATACGAGATTTGTTAGAAAAAAGATTGTTATTGAAGAATTTGTATAAGAAATTGCATCAATATGAATATTATCCAAAGTAATCCCCTTCGGATACAATATACTTGTGCCAGCGTTTTTTCCAATTCTTAAAACACTTCCGATATGTGGTTTTTGATATGGCTTTGAGTTCTTCTAACATGACTGTTTTTATCTCCTATATCCATCTTTTTGTGGGAATTTTCAGTTTTAGAAACAGGGAAAAGTCACAGAAAGTCGTGCTCATAACGGTGTTATTATTGGCTTTGAAATCAGGTACAAGCAATGACGTGAGAGCTGGCGTATTATTGCGGTGCAATGTCCATGACTCGTAGTTCCACAATTCAAACAGGGTATAGTTTCAATGCAACATTTCTTATTGCCTATAAGAACTCGATGCACCACGCCATTGCAATCGAAAAAAACCGTAAGCAAAACCTGCACATTCGACCGAACTTGGCGTGCTTTTTTTGGTCTTGATTTTTCTTTCCGGTCTTAAGTCATATTTCGCGTTCAGTTTTGATCCTTTTGAGCAGATCTGAAATGTTGTTGATGTCTCACAACAGCTCCTGAGCGATGCTCAAGCGGCAGTTCTTTTGGTACAAATTTTGCAAATACCGAAATCAGAATGTCTATGACACCAAAAAAGTATTACTTGTATATGTATCTGTCAAAAACAAAAAACTAAGTATTCCAAACAGCTGTTAATATAAACCTATGTATGTAGGGAATCAACGTAACAAAAAAGCAAAAAAAAAAATCGAGAATCGGACGTACGCAGCTAACGAAACTTCAAAAACCACACTTTTGTGAACAAACTTTCTCAAAACTTCGCACGTGCAAAAGTCAAAAAAAGGTGATCGCATCCTCCCTCTTCATTGATGGATTTTCTGAAGCACGCTTCCAAAATTTTTTAGCATTACTGGTTTGTGAAGGGTTAAATAATTTTATTAATTGTATTTTTTCAATCGTAACCGCAATCATCTTACGCTCGCTTCGTTTTTAACAAAAACTTATGATGTGAGCAAAAATAATATGTCCGTATACACTGTTGTATTGTCATTCACAAAAAAAAAAAACACAGTGAAAAGTAGCTCTCGCAGTGTGAAGAGCGAAAAAGTAATTTCAGTTAACCTTCAAGCTACTTTTTAGCGATGAAAAGTTCCTTTCGAAAAGTATTTTGCATGCGTAGTGTAAATCGCTGCTTCCGTAATCACTTTTTACTTTTTGTTTTTTAAATTGTCAGGTTTACTGACTTTAACTTTTTTGACTTTAACTACTGGCAGTACTTTAGGAGGAAATTAAATGATAACTTTTTATAATACTATAACTCAGGGACTTTTATGTATATATAAATATGCAACGATCTGTTCGCAAGCTTTACATACAGCTTCTATGGAAGACAATATCTTTTAATAAACCAACATGAATTTCTTAAAATTAACTTTGAAAAATCACCTACAAAGCCAAAATATTCAGCATAAAAATTTAACTGTATATTTCTTCGATTTGATACCGGGCACCTTAGATTTTTGTTATGTTTTGTTCTTGGCTTTGTTGTACTTTTGGATATCTCACCAATCCTTCCGGTGATAGTTTTGAGAGACAGCTTATTCACTTTATTATCACGTTTTCTCACAGGCACTTATTGAAATATTCTCTTAACAATTCTTTTAAACATTACAATTTAATAAATTTGTACGATAATTCACTCTGGCTTTTATTCATTGCTTCGATACCGATTTTTCACGCCACTCAATAGCTACTGAACGCCTAAAAGTAGTTTACATTAAAGCTTCAAGGAATTTTAAGGTTTCAGTTTCTATATTAAAAGCTCCAAAAGTCACATGGTTGAAAGAATATGTCATTATGTACATATGTATGTATTATTTGTGTTTCTTTCCTGCATACCGTAAATATGTTTGTGTGAAATTGACCAATACGTATGTATAATTATGCGCTTTTGCTGAGTACATTTAAAGCTTTCAGAAGAGCAAACTTTACAATTTTACACTTTATTACACAAGTATACAGGATTTTGGAGCTGAGCAACTAACATTTATTTCTAGGGAAATTTGCGGAGCTGAACTCAAATGTTCAATTTTTTAGTAAGATTGGTTCTAGTTTTTGTGATATTCAATAAATATTTTTTCTGGCATCTTTGACCCTCAAAAGTACTGAATTATAAAAAATGTCGTTTGTATCTTTCCAGTTCCGTTTCACTCATTAGACTCCTATAGTAGCCGCTCTTTATGCCCTCGTCCAAATATCTTTAGTACAGTTTTCCAATTTCGCCAAATCTTAGTATAGCCACTTCTCACATAGATTTTAAGAAATAAAACCAAATAAAAAGTGTAGCAAAAATGTGTTTTTTGGTTGTTTTCAAGAAATTGCGATTTTTTAACTGAAAACTTGAGATTTGCGTTTCCTGAGAAAGATGTAAGCAATTCTTTGAATTTGTGGTCCTATTGTATATGAAAGAGTGTGTAAAGTTTCATTTTTCTGTTTTATAAATAATGGTAGGTAGGTAAGTAAGATGGCAAGAGTACCTCAGGAACACTACAAGTAGCACTTACGTGCCGTTTTGATACCATAATGTGGACCACTACCTGTGAAAGGATTTAGGGAGGAGAGAAAACCGTCTACAGCCATCTAGTGCTGTTGATGTAGCGGAGGAGAGAAAAGGGATCTAGGCTGGAGAATTTCATCAAGTCATCCCCAAAGGGCACGCTAAGGAATCTCAAGCGCTTAGCCGCCAGAGCCGTACATTTGCAGAGAAAGTGTGCCACAGTCTCTTTCTCTGCAGGATCCCCACAGCTTCTGCAATGGGGGCTGTACGGAATTCCAAGCTTCTCTGCATGAGTGCCGATCACCCAGTGACCAGTGATCACCGCAATGAGTTTGCAAATTGAATGGCGGGGGATTCCCATCACCTTAAGCGTTCTGTTTATATCGAATTGAGGCCATCGTGTTTTTGAAATGGCACATGATGGGACAGACCTCCATCTGTCTTGCGCTTTTCTTAGAAAGAAGTTGTGTAGTTTCCCTTTAACGAGCTGGATTCGGTTCTGCCGCCCCCTTCCTGGCAAGCTCATCGGCAATTTCATTTCCCTCTATGTTCCTGTGCCCAGGAACCCAGATGAGGGAAATGTTTCCTGCACGTTCGTGACGTTTGAGTTCCTCCTTACAGGTTTCACGAGAAGAGAGCTGCAATACGGCGACGACAGTGCTTTGATAGCAGCTTGGCTATCGGAAAAAATATTAATGTCTCCCTCCCAACAGCGACCCCGAAGCATTTTGCATGCCTGCAGGATCGCGAAGATCTCTGCTTGAAAGACGCTGCTTGTCTCCTTCAGTTTAAAGGAGACCGAAATGTTGGCTGATTTAGAGTAGAGCCCCGCTCCCACTCCAGACTCCATTTTGGATCCGTCAGTGAAAACAGAGGCATCTATATCCGCGCCAACTCTCCTCTCTTTCCAATCTTGCCTGCTCGGAAAGATAGCCCTAGCACAACCCTCAAAGCACAGTTTGCGGATGGAGAGGTCGGAGCGAATATCAGAGAAGGAAGGAGAGATCTGCTTCAAGATGCTACTATGTCCTACAGAAAGTTGTCTCCAAAGGCCAATATCCTTCAGCCAAATAGCACTCTGAGCAGCAATAAATTTAACCTGCAGATCCACAGGAATTAAGTGGAGAATAACGTTGAGCGCAGCGGTGGGACATGTTTTACAGGCACCAGTGATGCCCACACATGCAGTTCTCTGCACTCTCTCTAATTTAGTGGTGTTGTAGCCCATCTGAAGAGCTACCCACCAAACTAGGCAACCGTATGTCAAAATTGGCAGAACCACTAAGTTGTACATCCAGAGTACGACACGTGGCTTGAGACCCCATTTTTTGCCGAACATAGATTTATAGGCGTAGAAGGCTATATTGGCCTTCTTAACTCGATTTTCTATGTGCAGCTTCCATTGGAGCTTGGGGTCAAGTTTATAATTAATACAATTTGCCCTATTTTTCTTGTAGATTTTTGGTCTTGTGAGCTAGAAAACATTTTCAGCACCTGCAATTTATGGATATGAGTGTTTACAACAGAGAAACCAAACTAAGGTAAATGCCTTTTTTCACTACACTGCATGCACTAATTTAACTGCAAACACCTTCGAAGATTGTGCTTATGCTGCCGCTTATGAATTTTCACAAGAATGAACCGCAATTGAAAACAAGAAATAATAAAGATTATTATCGCAAGAGACCTTAAAGAAACTGGCCAAATATAGGTAATATTATACTTGCGTCATATACATATCTATGTTTTTGTCTGCGTTTTAAGCTGTATTTGAAAAAGTTGTATATCGGTAAATAATCACATTTAATATCCATCTAAGTCGGTCTCCTTGGCGCCGGATATGGGTTAAGTCATAGCTGCTACGGCACCTATTATAGGGGGAAAGCTTTGCATTGGGACCAGATACCGCTGTGGCTGTCTTCACTCCAGCAAACAAGGTGATATTAGCTATCTTGCCGGCTTGCCTGTCTTAACTCCTCTAATTCCCCAATTTCTTCTAAATTACTCCTGGAAGGGGAACTAATACTAATATGAAAGCATAGTGAAAGCCATGTTACGAAAAGCTACTTGGACTACCTACATACGAAGGTGCGGCTAACAGCGAAAGTGACTTTTTCCCAAAGTCAGAAAGAAGGACTCACTTCATCCAAAATCGTATAGTTTAATCTGTCTCACTTGATTTGCATTATAAGCACTAAAGTAAATTGTAATTGCAACTAAGCAAAAACTATTGAACAGTAGTATGGTCAGCATGTGAATAGATCAGGCCGCTCCACTGAAACTGCTCTCTATCAGCTGAAAAATATACTTCGGACTATCCAGGAGAAAAAGAAGATGTATCATATAGGTATGTGCTCTTTCTGGTATCTGATAAATGGCATTCTCAGCACCAGGAAGGTAGAGGTACAATATGTTACTATAAGCAAAATTAAAGGCGGCATAACAATCGGCGGACAAGGTGAAGTACATCTCATTTGTAGTTGACGAACCATTTCAGGTACTAACGCATACTCGTCTAACCTGCCAGTGTATCTACCAATACAATTAATTTAAGCTTAGACCATTCATAACATTAACATTAAAAGGAACAAACATTGAATATCAACGAAGTGAAACGAGAAGTGACAAATTTTTGGGTATCGTTTAGACCAACAATAATTTGGAATATATGTATCTGTAAGAGTGCTTAGGACCTGTAAGACCTATTGCAGAAACCAAGCAGCAGGATGCCATCAAAGCGTTTAATAAACAAAAGAACCTGATATGCGTTTGCATAACATGAAATAAGGGAATTTGTCGGGCAGCGTCCATAGAATTCTTTGGGAATTAACACCTCTTCATATATACTACACATAGAATTAAATTAATAGGGAAGAAAGCGCTTTGAGTCGTAGACATAATAATACTCTTATGAACCAACACCCAAAAATTTCCACGCCGAGAGATATGATGCAACTGAAGTTTAGTTGTATCACAACGGAGTAATAAAAAATATCGGATGTATCTGAGACTTACAAGAAAAACTAATGTATGATAGCCTAAAACATGTATGTGTTAGTAACTAAGTATCGGGATTCATCATCATCATCATCAGGAAGCGTTACAGTTCGGGGTGAGCTTTAGTTCCATCAACTAGCCTTCTCCAAGTTACACGATTCAAGGCAGCAGACCTTCAGCTATGAATTTTCAAATACAGCGATTGGTGTATTCAATCCGATACTAAGATACCCGGAAACAATGAGATAACTGATATCCATCTTTCAGCAAAAATATTTGCAATAGATAGACGTCCAGACTTCAATGTGAAGCATAACTATCGGGACCGCAAGATTGCAATCTTGTCTGTCCGGTTTTGTCTTCCTGTTTTGATTTTCGCTTCCACTTCTGTGGCCCGTTACTAATTAGCGCCATTTCCTTAGCGATTGCTTCTTTATCGTTGCCATTTGCGAGGCGTTAGGGCTCAGTTAGCCAAAACTTAGACATAATTTAACTTTACTTAGACGTAATTTAACTTAACTAAGGCCAACCAATCGCATCAGCAACATTTGCTGATTGTTAGCGAAAACTTAACTTAGAAAACATGAAGGGCTGTGCTTCTTAGATTCCTAAGTTAAGTTTTTATGTAAATTGGGCAATTCTTTGCTTTGCTCTAATTTAAAGTCTCCGAAAGTGTGATGCAAAAATGATTATTCGTACAAATACATAATATATGGCAACCCGTTAAAATGAAATGTCGAAAAGAAGCACCCGAAAATCAAAGTGGAGAAGAAAATTTCAAGATTGTGATGGCGTGATAAGAAAAATCTCTAAGTTTCTACGAAAACTAAGTTAAATTATGTGTAACAGCGTATTTTCTCTAGACTTAAAAATAACTTAAGCTACGTAAGAACTTAAATATGTTTTCTAAGCCTACGCTAACTGAAGCTTTACTGCCCCATTTGCCTACATCTGCCCTCATTTCAGGAGTAAACGAAAAATGAAAACTGATTATTGAACATTATGGCCAACGCAAATAAAAGCAAGACTCAGAGTTATTAAGGTTCACAAAATCGTAGGTATCACTGATTATTTTCCTCTCACAATATTTTTTCCTTTAATAATTTGTATTTTTGCGCTTGGAAATACGCAACACTCCAACACTGTGCAAAATGCAGCAATGAAACCCTTTTCACATTTAAAGAGCCATTTACTCACGGTGTTAGCGTTATATGCAGATGACTATACCAGTCCATACGTAATATTGTATATAAGTGAAGATGTGCAATGTGTGGTGAAAAGCTTCTGTTTATATCAATGAATGCAAAATTTAGCTTAAAAGTAAACTTACTGACACACATTTACGTATAGATCAAAAGACGTTTGTACATACTAAGGTATATGTGCACATGTGTGTGTGTGTGCTTACATTTAAACACCTGTTGTGTTCTGGTCACGGCAAATTCAGCTACTTAGGTAACCTTTTTGCGCGAAGAAATGGGTGGGCGGCGGAATTTTACATTACCAAAACTGTCAAATTATAATTTTTTTAAATTATTGTAATATTTTAACTCTTGTATGTATTAATTTATGTAAGGTTACAGGGAAAGTCGTTCTAGATACTTAAGGATATTATTATTTACCATTCGGAATTCACAGAGAGAACGTAGGTTCGAATCTGGGTGAAACACCAAAAATTAAGAAAAACATATTTCTAATAGCGGTCGCCCCTCGGCAAGCAATGGCAAACCTCCGAGTGTATTTCTGCCATGAAAAAGCTCCTCATAAAAAATATCTGCCGTTCGTAGTCGGCTTCAAACTGTAGGTCCCTCCATTTGTGAAACAACATCAAGACGCACACCACAAATAAGAGGAGGAGCTCGGCCAAACACCCAAAAGGGGTATACACGCCAATTATATATACAGCTATGGTCAAACGTTTAGCGCACTTAAAAAGAGTTCAATATAATGCTCGATTAAATGATATGAAACCAAATTAAATCCAGTTTTTTTAACTAAATATATTTAACACTTTATTATAAGACAAAATAACTTGAAGTAGACAGTTTTCCCTAGTAAAAATATGATAAAATAGAAGTAATTCTTATTTGGTCATAGTGGGATTTGGACAAAGACTTAGCGCAGTTTTGATTTCTGTAAAAAATATAAAATTTTTGTAAGAATTGAGAAAAGATTGTTGACTATTATTATTTACCATATTAATATTTGGTAGAATAGCCGTTATTCTGTATAACTGCTTCACACCTGCGTGGTAAACTCTCTATTAACTTTTGCACCTGTCCAAAGGAATAGAGTTCCATGCTTCCTGTACACCTTCCCAAAGTTCATCGATATTTTAAAATTTTGTTTGTCCAACCATCGTCTTCACATCATTCCACAAGTTTTCGATTGGATTTAAATCCGGACTTTGTGCTGGCCAATCGAGCTGGGTAATATTTTCCTGCTTTTGACCCCTCCCGCAGTATGTTTGGGATCGTTGTCGTGCATAAATATTCAATTTACTGGCATAAACTCGAAAGAATATGGCTCCATATTATTTCTAAGTATAGTCAGATACATATGCTTATCCATATTTCCTTCTATCTTGGCCCAACCCCGCGCAACGAAAAAGACCCCCAAACTTTTAAATTCCCACCGCCATGCTTCACCGTCTTTTTTGTGTACCGTGGATTGGTTTCCTGATTTTTTTCACGATGTACATACGTTTTTCCATCAGGACCGCTGCGGTTTATTTTAGTTTCATCCGTAAAAAGTACTCGTTTCCAAAACTCTGTCTTTTCGAAGAGGTGCCTACGCGCGAATGATAAACGCGCTTTAATATTCTTTTTTGATAGGAGCGGTTTTTTTCTGCTTATGCGACCAAATATTTTATTTTCATTCAGACGCCTTCGCACGAGCTTACTGGACAAACCTAAGCCTAATTCTGCACTTACTTGAGCCGCTATCGTTCGTGAAGACATAAAAGGATCCGATAGACTTTTCCTTACAATTATTTGATCCTCACGGGGGAACTTTTACGTGGCGGAGCTTTACGAATTTTTTTTTGTTTTAATAAATTAGAATCCGACTCTGATGGCATTGTATACCATTTTTCTTGAACAATGCACTATTCTGGAAATCTTCACTTGATTGGTCCCCATTTGGTAAAGGTTCCATATTATTTTTCTTTGTTCAACTGAACAACACTTTCCTCTAGCCATTTTAGCAAAAATTTAAATAATAGACGTTATTAATTAAATATTCACCACAAAAAATAGTTATTTGCCGAACCGATCGCATGTAAGAGAAAAACACGTGTAAGTGCGCTAAATAGTTGTCCAACGTGATTGAGACAGAACTCAAGAAAAAATAAGCAATAACAAATACGAAAGAATTATAACGGCCATTTTTTGGGCATTTGAAGAGACCCATAAATAACTCTTATCATGCTGAAAAAAAAATTAGGAAACTTTGCACTCTCTTAGAGGTAACTGCATTATTTATCAGTGTAATATAAAGTGCGCTAAATGTCTGACCATAGCTGTATATATTAGGCCGGGTCGATTTGTGGGGAGGCAAAAACATCGCCCATTGCTCTGTGAAAATCATATTCTAGGGATCAAAATAAGAAACTTTGCCGAAGGAACCATACCTCTAAAACGAATTCTGATGTCCCCCAATTTGGGTCGAACTTTTTAGTTTCTTTTCTCATGTAAAGGCCAAAAATGGTGATATTTTGAAATTATTGTATGGGGAACCCCCGAGGGGAGTTCCAGGGGGTGTGCCACTGGCATGGGTGGATCAGCCGTCCAAAGTTAGTGGGGGTCGGGTCAAAGAGGGATTTTTCGTTCGACCCAAATTGGGGGACATCAGAATTCGTTTTAGAGGTATGGTTCCTTCGGCAAAGTTTCTTATTTTGATCCCTAGAATACGATTTTCACAGAGCAATGAGCGATTTTTAAATCGACCCGCCCTAGTATATATGTATATGTTTTGTAAGAGATTATTTAATTATTTATTTAGAATTTTAAAAACACTACTTTACTAAAATGAAAAGTCTGCAAATGGTGGTATTATTGAAAAACTATATTTTCCAGTTCAGAAAAACATGAATTTAGCATTTGTAACGTGTAACCCGGAGTTAACCCTCTACTGCACAAAGCGTTCAAAAAAATGTTTTACGGTGTTAATATATTAATTTAATTTTTTTTTTTTGAAAATTAATCACTTGTACTTCAATTCAACTTTTTCCGCACTTCCACAAACAATTTTTAGCCTTTTTTTGCGTTTTATTATTGCTAAATATTATGTATTGTAAATTTAATGGACTAGGAATGGATGGTTGATGGATTAGCACATATGCAGTAAAGGGTTAGAGAATATTAGAATTTTACAGAATAAACACATATTATATTTATATTTATTATACAATAATTACATATTTTTAACATCAACTTATTTACATATCTATAATTGTCTCAAATATACGAGTAAGATTAATTAGAAAGGAAAGTTAAAAGTGGAATAAAAAAGTATTATGTTAAAAACCTTTTAGAATTTCTTTTCCGTTTTGATGAAATTTTGGGCTCTAACCCTTCAACATTTTTTGTAATCCATTTCTCTATTGCGGCCTATTTTTTAAACATTAAGCAATATTTTTACTATTTAATTATTTTAAGAGATATTTATGGAATGCACCCAGTGAGGCAACCATTTACTAATTTTTTGATAAATAATTTATTAACTATTTTTTATTATTATTAAATTTCTTATGATATGAGGTCTGTTGTAGACTTTCTCTTGAGTCTGGTGAAGGTTATGGGATTTGCAATTAGTTCCGTGAGAAGTGGACTTGAGTGCGATTGGAGTCGAGAGTTGTGTGATGAAGCATATTTTCTTGTTTCTTTACTTTACTTTATTTTGAGTACTTTGAGATCAAAATGAATTTGTGGATTTGATAAGGGGCATGTGAGATCATTCTGAGGGCTTTTGACTGCAATCTTTGAAGCATTTCGATGCTTGAGTCAGCGGCAGTGCCACAAAGTTGGATGCCATATGTCCATATCGGTTTCAAGAAAGCTGAGTAAAGTGAGAACTTACTTTCGAGAGAAACATGAGAACTTCGATGTAGTAACCAATATAGGCTTCTGAGTTTTGTTTTTAGTGCCTTCCGTTTGGTGAAAATATGGGTTTCCATGTAAGTTTGCTATCAATATGCATGCCGAACAATAATAAGATATGGATATTAGTATTCGTGTAGATATGAATAGTGAATCAGATTTATTCAGTTCGGAAGATTTGACTGTGGGGTTAAGACACCCTCACGAAAATATTCTTTCAATTTTGTTGAATACTACAGATGGCGCAAAAGTAACCTTGCGATGTTTTTTGGCTGTAATTAAAAAAAAAAAATGAAAAACTTTTATTCTTCTTGTGGATTATTTTTATTTGGTCTTTTAATTTTTTTTACATCAAGTCGAGAAAATGATGTCATTTAAATGGCCGCCGCCACAGTTGATTGCCATTTGAGCCCTTTTTATGGCATTTTCCATCACTTTGGCCAAAACTTCCGGCGATAGGTCCTCACATTCTTGACGGATATTGGCTTTAAGAGCTGCAAGAGTCTGAGGCTTGTTGACATAAACCCGCGACTTCAAAAAGTCCCACAAAAAGAAGTCTGGAGCGGTCAAATCAGGCGATCTTGCTGGCCAGTGCAAATCGCCAAAACGGGAGATTAGGAGCCCGGGAAATGCATCCTTCGGCATATCGGTTGTGGCACGTGCAGTGTGTGCCGTTGCACCGTCCTGTTGGAACCACATGTTTTCCAATCCCAATTCATCAAGTTGCGGCAAAAAGAACTCGTTGATCATTGCTCTGTAGCGCTCACCATTCACAGTAACCGTTTGGCCCGCGACGTCTTCGAAGAAAAAAGGTCCGATGACTCCTCCAGCGAAAACAGCACACCATACAGTGACTTTGAGCGGGTGTAATGGCTTTTCGTGGGTTATACGCAGATTTTCAGTGCCCCAGAAGCGTAAGTTTTGCTTATTTACGTACCCGCTAAGATGGAAATGGGCCTCATCACTCATGATTATTTTTGATGAAAAATCATCTTCCTCTTGGTGGTGATGAAGGATGGCTTGAGCGTATGTTAGACGCGATTGGCGGTCAGCAGCTAACAGCTGACGCACCGTCTGGACTTTGTACAGGAACATCTTCAAATCTTGTACCATAATTCGCTGTAAAGGCCGTCGACTGATACCCATTTGCGTGGCACGTCGTCTGGTGGATGTCGACGGCGCTTCCATGACACCCTCGGCTACAGCAGCAATATTCTCTGCAGAACGACTACTCCGGGGTCTGCCACGCCTGGCAGCATCTCGTGTTGTGCCAGTCTCTTCGAGGCGAGCGGCTAGACGTCGCAGTGTTTCACCAGTAGGCGTTGGACAGCGAGGAAATCTGCGACGAAATTCACGTTGTGTCAAAGTCATCGACCGATTATTGGTCAAATAAATAGTCAGCAATATTCCGCGTTCTGGAGCAGAGTAGCGTAACATTGTTTATTAACGTGTATTCCGCATGTGTTTACTACACAAATGTCAAGACAGAACTGACATTAGGGGCCAATCGCAAAATTTATAGCATTTTCTGATAGAAGGATTACCTTAGCGCCACCTGTTATATTGTTACTTTTCGGTGCTACCCTAACGAATTCCAAAAATCTTGGATTGAACCCCAAAGCCCCGAAAGAGAAGAAATGCTGTCGTTGTTTTCTAGTACAATTTATCATTATTAATACAGAAAGATAGAAACTCGGTTATTTTCATATAAATCCGTTCATATAACAAGTCTAGCCCCGAAAGAGAAGAAATGCTGTCGTTGTTTTCAAGTACAGTTTATCATTATTAATACAGAAAGATAGAAACTCGGTTATTTTCATATAAATCCGTTCATATAACAAGTCTAGCAGGCACCAAAATCTGATTTATCCTAAATATTCCTCCTTGTACTCATCAAAACTTTTCCCATCAATGCTGTGAGCAGGGCCGTGGAGAGAGTATTCGGGCCCGGGGGAAACTTGAGATGCGGGCCCCTTCAAATTTTTTTTATATATCAAAATGCGTATTATGTTATAGTGATATAACATTTAAACATTGAAAAACTCATTGATAAAATTTTTGATAGAATTAATTATCTTCTTAACACGTGTCTTCAAGTCTTAAATGTAATTATAAGAAGAGGCTTCTGGTTTCAAGTTTACATTCTAGTTTACTAGAATTAAGTTTGTAAATTGTGCAACTTCCATCTGTAGATGCATTATAAAAGACTAAAAGTCTTATTGTACATATACACCCACATGCCTTAGATACTTAAATCAATAAATAAATAACGATTTCAACAATGTACAGATTGTTCTTTATGCTATTCTTTGTGCATATATTTTTGCGTTTTTTTTCATATAAGGCATCCCAAAAATTACAAAAAAATCAACAGAAATTTTTGGCTACTTTAAACTTGCAATTTGTCAAGATAAACTTAAATTTTGTGGAAGTTCTGATTAACATTTAAAATTTAAAAAAATTCAATTTTGATTAAAAGTAGATATTTTTTAATTCTGCACAAAATTTAAAGTTTTGAAGAAAATTTCACTTACAAAAACTTCAGTGTTCATTCTAGATGAACTATTTCCATAATGGCTACATTTAGTTTCTTGTTCCAAGACAGGCCGAGCTTCGCTTGACAAACCTGCCCAAAAATTAGACTAACATTTGCGTCTAAAGCTACTTGTTTGGGAATTTTTTATTTTATTTTTCCTTGTTCACTCTTTTCGGGAGCATAGGGTCTCGACAAGACTCTTCCATCGTACACGGTTCTGTGCTGTTGTTTTTGCACTGTCCCATGGGATGTCGGCATCTGCTATTTCGCGCAGCATCGACCTTCTCCAAGTGTTTTTGTTCGACTGCGACCTCTGCTCCCTTGAGGGTTCCAGTCCAGTGCCATTCTCGTGATGCTATCTGGTGTGTTTTTCAATGTGTGATCTATCCATCGCCACTTTCTGCGTTTGATTTGTCTAAGGATGGTGTTTTGTCAGAATATTCTGCAGATGATGCGGAGGCATTTGTTAATGAAGGATTGTATCCTCTGTGTGATGATATTAAAGACATGTTTCGCTTCCGTAAAACAATAACGACTTCACGCATGAGCCGAATATTCGTAGTTTAGTGCACCTGGAGATTTGCGAACTCACTCATGCTGTATGCATTCGCCCGAATGCCGCCCTTGCTTCGTTTAGCCTACAGTTGACATCTTCATCTGTTCCACCATCTGCCGTGATGATGCAGCCGAGGTAGCAGAAGCTTTCGACGAAATCCACCAGGCATCCGCCAACCAATATCTGCCTTGCGTTATTGTGGTTAACTCTCATAGCTTTGGTATTGGCGATGTTGACCTTCAGTCCGACAGAGCGTGCCTGCGCGACTAGTTTTAACGCCTTCAAGACGTCTGGTGAAACTCCATAAGATGCCTTTTTTGTGTGCAGGGTCAGTTGGCTCACGACGTCATCAAGGACCATGGCGAAGAGAGGGGCGATAGGGGACAACCTTGCCTTACGCCTGCATTGGTAGTGAATGGATCGCTGATATCGCCTTTGTGAAACACTGCCAGTTTGGAGTTCTCCTAGAGGGCTTTGATTTTGCCGATGGTGTTAAGTAGGGTTATTCCTCGCCAGTTGCCGCAGTCACGCAGATCGCCTTTCTTGGGCAGCTTCACTATGATGCCTTTTGTTCAGAACGGAGGCAGCTTTTCATTGCTTGTATGTGACACATGAAGCTTCTCTGCAATTTCACGTGTAGTACTGTGGCGATCCGAATCGATTATTGCTTTGATTAGGGCGTCATCAACTTCATCTTTGAGTGAAAAATCAGCAGAACGAAATTTGGCAAACCAATTTTGACACTGCCGCTCTTTTAAGGCTTTGTCACCATAAACAGCATATAACTTTTTATGGGCATGCGATGCGGTTTTCCTTTTGCGGAAATAAAAAAGCAAAATATGACGAAAATGTTCCTTTTGATTCTCTATTTTTCAACGAACGTCAAACGAAAACTACGCAATCGATCAAAAAACTTTTTCTACTCATTGACAGCTGAATTGCCAACTATCAAATAACAAAATGTATTTTACATTTGTACTACGTCTGCAAACCTAAAAATTCAACTGAAGCCATCTCTATGAGTGAAATCCGCACTTTAGTACATTTATTATTATTTACTATTTATTTATATATTATTATTTATTATTTATTGATATATTACTTAACATTGAAAAACTCAAGGGTAAGCTAACTACCTTATTTAGTTTCTAATATTGTGGGCCATATACGGCAGTGGCCTGTCAGACCGCTCGTCAATAGTTAAGTTCTGTTTCTATCAATGTTTGCGTTGGGCTCGGGAACAGAATATAAAGGGTGATTTTTTAAGAGTTATAGGAAAGTTAAAAAAAAAACATACGTAAAATTCAGACTGCCGATAGTACAGTCCATATAATTAGATGTTTGAAGATTATTTCATGCAAATGTTGACCGCGACTGCGCTTCAAATGGTCTATCCGCTTAGTCCAATTTTGGCATACTCTTTAAAATGTTTCGGCCGGTATCTAACATATAAATGCTTTAATGTTGTCTTCCAATGCGTTAATTGAAGGTTTGTCTGAATAGACATGAGCTTTAACCTAGCCCCACAAAAATTGTGTAAAGGCGTTATATGGCACGATCTGGGTGTCCAATTGACAGGTCCCGAACGTGAAATAATATGTTCACCGAACTCGCCTCTCAACAAGTCCATTTTTACGCGTGCTGTGTGGCCTGTGGCACCGTCTTGCTGAAACCAAATGTCATGCAAGTCAAGCTCAGGTATTTTGGGCAAAAAAAAAGTTGGGTATCATTTCA
Organism: Anastrepha ludens; assembly: GCF_028408465.1. Classification (NCBI taxonomy): domain Eukaryota; kingdom Metazoa; phylum Arthropoda; class Insecta; order Diptera; family Tephritidae; genus Anastrepha; species Anastrepha ludens. The sequence goes on from NC_071502.1 coordinate 79,748,389, forward strand.
CGGTAGCGCTCACCATTCACAGTTACGTTACGATTCGCAGCATTTTTGAAGAAATAGGGTCCTATGATACCTCCAGCCCATAAACCGCACCAAACTGGATACATTGGTAGCTCTTGCAATTCTTCTGGCTGATCTTCACTCCAAAATCGACAATTCTGCTTATTTACGTACCCATTGATATACAAATGATCACAGTCTTTCGACTTTAAACTTTCTTAACAGGACGCGCCTTTTTATAATAAAATTCAATGATTTGCAAGCGTTGTTCGTTTGTAAGACGATTCATGGTTAAATTATAGAACAAACTGAAGATGCTTGACATTGAAACAAAACACGAAACGTGCGTCAGCTGTTTAAACCAACTGTTGAAAAAGATAATAGCTAAAAAATCACCCTTTACAAGTACGCAGGTCTCTCACACATAACCACGAATATGATTAACATGAATATAAACTTTTGATTTGAATCATTAAATTTAACATAAAACGAAAGTAAATTATTAAAACTTATCGCCCGTTTCCTGAAACAACGCCATAACTCAAAAAGTTGTAAAAAACGGTTTCAAGACTTTCAAAGTAAAAGTAAATCCCCATTTTCGTCTAATGAGACATTGTTAATGCTAGGTTGTTCAATAAGTTTTGCAATTCGATAAGAAAAACTCATTTTTATGGTTTGAAATACACTTTATTATTCAGTATATCTCCCTGAGCATCAGTACACAAGATTCCACTTTATGAATTCAATCCCTGAAGTGAGAATCTGGAAGAGCTGCAAAATACGCTTCCACATCTGTTATCATCTCGTCATTTTATGAAAAACGCTTTCCACCTGTGAATGTTTTTAGGCCTAGAAACTCATGGTCGCTAAGAGCTCAAATCTGGTGAATGCGGTGGATACTCCAACAATTCGAACTTGAATCCATGGATTTTAGTCATTGTTAAAAATACCCTTCAGACACGGTGCATTGTCCTGATGAAAAGGAATTTTTTTCTCCTTCAAACTGAGCCTTTTCCATAAATTTTTTCCTTCAGCTGGTCCAAAAGGTTACAATAATATTTAGAATTTATTGTTTTATCAGTTTGCAAATAATCTACAAACAAATTTCCTTTCGTATGCCAAAAGAACAGATGCTAGCACCTTGGCCGATTTCTGAACACGAACTCGCTTTGGAGCCGAATAACCTTGTTTTTATTAAAGATCATGGTGATAGACCCAAATCTCATCCACAGCGATGAATCGATGCACAAAATTTACTTTATCTTTTCGAAAATGCTCGAAATGTTGCTGAGATAGTCGCATTCGAATGTGTTTTTGTTCCATTGTTAGCGAATATGGCACCCATTGTGCACAGACCTTTCTGAAACTCAATATTTCAGTAAAATGATTGCTTACGCTGCCCAATGAGCTGCCTTCTTCTGGACTACTACTAAATCTCTACTCTACTAAATCTCTTTCAGGCACTTGACGATTTTTCAATACGATATCCTGTATTTTTCTACGATTTCTTCCTCCTAATTGCGGCGTGCGTCTTGATATTGTTCCACAAATGGCAGAAATAAACTCGGAAGTTTGCCGTTGCCTGCCGGGAGGCGACCGCTATTAGAAAAACTTTTTCTTAATTTGGGTGTTTGCTTGGTGGAGACTCGAACCTACGTTTTCTCTGAATTCCGAATGGTAGTCATGCACCAACCCATTCGGCTACGGCGGCCGCCGGTTTCTGCATGCTTATTTATTTATTTTTTAATTTTTTTAATTATGTTACGCTTGAAACAAATGACTCTTAATATTATCTAAGTAGAGTACTGGCTGACATCTTTGCATTTGTCCTTAGACTAATATTTATTTATTTTTTTATTCAGTATCTATATCTAACTATCTTAAAATTTCGCAAGAATAATGCAAAATATATATTCTTTATTACTACAGTCAACCGAACAATAGTTCGGCAGTAGCAAAATTAGCTAAAAAATAATTAAAATAATTGCCTATTAAACTACGCATTGTTCCTATTGGAAGAAACGGGCCCAGAATAGAAAAATTATTTAATTCCGAAAAAGTTCTCATTAAAGGCACATTTTTAGAGTAATCCGAACTGGGTATTCCACGTAAAATACTGTAAAGTGTCTGAAGTTACGGCACGGAATATTCAAATGCGATTTTTTTTAAGACGAAAAGTCAATAATTCCACTTACGTTGTTAGGCAGCTTTGCTTCGAGATAACGTGATTCCTAAGGGGTTTATTGAAATTTGATGGACGAAGAGCAAATTTAATAAACACTTTTTGTATACACTCGATTCTGTTAATAAGACATGCATAAGAGGTCTCCAGATAAAGGAAACATCATCTAACTTTGATCTCACTAACATTGTGTAAAGAAATGTATGGGTGCGAAATTGGTAAACTGTAACGCCGAACGAAAACTAACAAAGCTTATGCTTTAGGGGCGATATAACATATTTGACGAAAAATTTAATTTTGTGTCAAAGCAAAGACCTAAGTCTTGGACTTCAGTAACTTGCTTGAGCTGTGCGTCCGATATGAAATACCTAGGTATTGGATTGTGCTTTCTAGTGAAGAGAGCACTTGTCACATTTAGTTTCGAGTAAGAGTTAAGTTCTCAAGCTCAAACTGAAGCGCTTGAAAGTCTCCAAAATACTTTATTACCGAGGAAACCTTAAGATCGTCTGCATATTTTAAGAAATTTAGAAGAAGAAAAGCAAGAGACAGTGCCATTAATAGTTAACAAAAATAGTAAAGGTTTTAGAATGCCACCCCGATATTGCCACAAAATGTTGAAAAGATACGTTATCAAATGCTACCACGAAGGATACGATGTGATCCACTTAAGAAAACTGGAATGAGAGCCTAAGTGAGATAATTTGTATAATAGATTTTTGTGCGAGACTCTATCGAATGCATTTAAAAAATCTGTATTGAAAGACTTCAAAACAGTATTCGGAGAAAAAAGCAAGCTCCTCCTCCTATTTATGGTGTGCGTCTTGATGTTGTTCCACAAATAGAGGGACCTACAGTTTCAAGCCGACTCCGAACGGCAGATATTTTTATGAGGAGCTTTTTTCATGGCAGAAATACACTCAGAGGTTTGCCATTGCCTGCCGCGGGGCGACCGCTATTAGAAAAATGTTTTTCTTAATTTTGGTGTTTCACCGAGATTCGAACCTACGTTCTCTCTGTGAATTCCGAAGCAAGACTAGATGCCTTGAAAAAACCGAGCTGGTATAAGTTTACTGAAAAGAGTAGCTTCTCTTCAATGATACACTGATAAATATTCGTTACAGTACATGGGTCTGATATAGGTCGACAGTTGGCAAAATAATTTTTATTGCCGCTTTTGAAAATTGGTGTTATTGAGGATATGTTTCATGATCTGAGGAAAAAGACTTATTAAAATTTTTTTTAAAGGTAAAACTAAGTTAAAGCATTTCTTAAAAACGATTGCTGGCAGACCATCGCGTATGGAATTACGGAACCAAAGTATACCACTGAGTCTGAATATAAGGTAGTGTATAGATTAAGGCCTGCGACCGAGACAAAATTATCAAACAAATTCCGTTTGTCTGTATGTGAATGTCTATGCGTATGCTGATGATGTACAATTTTACTTGTCCAGTCGTATTGGTCTCGTTGACGATTTATGTTTCAAAACAAACAGTGATTTGTCTGCTATTTCTGTATGGGCTAATGAAAACTCTTTATGTTTCAACGCGTCAAAGTCATATGTCTTACCTATATGTAATAGTGTGGTGCACGTTGACAATATCCCTAAATTGTGGATAGGTACTAGTTCCCTTACCTTTAAGGATAAGGTAAAAAATGCGGGGTTCATTCTTAACACAAACTTGTCTGTGCTGACCATATAAATAGGGTTGTGGGGAATACGAGTATTTATGCTACATTGCGTGAGCTGAGAGTTTCAGCAACATTCGCGCCAGAGAAAACAAGCCGCAAATTAGTTCTCCAGCTAATTATGCCTCTCATTACCTACTTGAAGGTGGTATACAGCAAATTTGACTCCACATCTTGCCATAAACTTAATGTGGCATTTAATAACGCCACGCGGTATGTATATGGGATTGGTAGATATGACCATATATCTGCCTGGCCATCAAGGTTGCTGGGCTGTTGCCTTAACAGTTATTTGTCTGCTAGAAATTGGATATTTATGTGCAAACTTACATTATTCAAGTCCCCTCCCTATCTGACAGAGAAGTTGATACCAGTAAGGTCTCGCAGACACAACAAATTCATCGTTCCAACATTTAATTACCTAGCATCATCTAGATTATTTTTCATTAACGCTGTTAAAGTGTGGAACTGATTACCCGACACTGTGAAGGCTGGACTTAACAGATTTAACTGCAGGGCACAAGTCTATAATTACTTTAAAAGTGTTTGATTGCATTAAATTAGGGCATTACATTTCTCTCTACATTCTCTAATTACTACTTTTGTTTTTTATTTTCTAAATCCTTCTTTTCTTTTCCTACTACTTGTTTTCTTATTATTATTACAGTTAAGTTAAATATATTAGATTGATTTGGTAATGAACTGGCGTAAAATTTAGATTAAGAAACTTTTATGTTAAAAATATTCCAGTTGTATATAATATTGTTAGAGTACTATTAAAATAACTTATTCTTACCATGTACTATATACAAATAAATAAATAAATAAATACATAAATAAACAAAAAAATAAATAAATAATAAATAAATAAATAAATACATAAATAATTAAATAATTAAATAAATAATAAATAAATAAACAAAAAATAAATAAATAAATAAATAAATAATAAATAAATAAATAAATAAATAAATAAATAAATAAATAAAAACATATTAATTGCATCTTATGGAAAGCTATCGTGTTTGTCATTTAAAAAATTGAGAAAGGTATTGAACAAGCATTCGCCGTAGCCGAATGCGTGACTACCACTCGTAAGTACGTAGGTTCGAATCTCCGTGCATGAAACAGCAAAATAATAGAAAAAGTTGTTTCTAATAGCGGTCGCCCCTCGGCAGGCAACGGCAAACCTCCGAGTGTATTTCTACCACGAAAAAGCTCCTCATAAAAAACCATCTGCCGTTTTTATCCAGGATTTGATATAGCTCTATAGGGCAACTTAATACACACCTGGGGAAGATATGTATTGATTTCACACAAAAGTCATAAAAGTTCGATTGTAATGTATTCAATACAGTGATGGTGTTCTTGTTATGAAACAAGTTTGTCTATCCGAAACCTTGAAGTTCAGCATTAAAAGAATCAAAATTACATTAATTATTGGGTATGGGAATAAGGTTTCACTCTCGTAAAACAGGTATCCCTGCTTATACTATTTTTGTGTTCGCTCTGGTGTATATGTGAGGTCCCGATCACAGTAGTTGAAATTTGTTTCACGCGTAAAGATCCTTTTTTATCCAAAAATGTCTACGTTCGTCCCGAAAAAACAGCATTTGCGGGAAGTCATGCTTCATTATTACCTTTTAAAGAAAAGTGCAGCTGAAACTTGTCGTATATTAATCAATATTTAAGGTAATCACGCTTCATCAAATACAACTTGCAAAGAGTGGTTTCGCCACTTCCAAAGTGGCAATTTCGACGTGAGTGATAAAGATCGTGAAGGGACAGCGAAAAAATTCGAAGATGCTCAACTTCAATAATTATTGGATGATGACGCATGTCGAACCCTTGATGATACGTCTAAAGAGCTGGATGTTGCCAGATCAACAGTCGGTAAACGTTTGCATGCTATGGGAATGGTCCAGAAAGCAGGTAACTGGGTGCCACATCAATTGAAGATGAGGGATAAAGAGAGACGTTTGGTGACGTGTGAGATGTTTCTTGAACGGCAGAAAAGAAAAGGTTTTCTTCATCGCATCGTCACTGGCGATGGAATAACCCTAAGCGTCGAAAATGTTGGAGCCTGCCAGGTAAACCAGGTCCATCAAAATATCCATGCTTCAAAAGTTATGTTGTGCATCTGGTGGAATCAGAAAGGTGTCATCTATTATGAACTCCTTAAACCATATGAAACTATCACTGGCGATCGTTACCGACTGCAGCTCATGCGTTTGAATCGAGATCTCTATGAAAAGCGGTCGGAATGGGACGGTAGACATGACAAATTAAACTGATTTTGCTGCATGACAACGCCAGGCCACACGTTGATTAATCGATCCAGAAATATTTAGAGGGATTGAATTGAGAAATCTTGCCCCATCCGCCGTATTCCTAAGACATTTCGCCTTCGGATTACCATCTGTTCCGATCAATGCAGTCAGCCCTTATTGGAGAACGGTTCACTTCTTACGAGAGCATCGCAAACTGGATGAATGGATCAAGTTAAAAGAACTCGAATTTCGCGTCAGAGTAATTCGTATGCTGCCTGAAAGATGGAGTAAAGTTATAGCTTCCAATGGCACATACTTCACATAACATCATATATTATTTAATTGTTTGAAAGATTCGTTACTTTGGCTAAGAAAGGACGGAAACTTATTCCCATACCCAATATAATTGAAGATTCTCTGGCTATCTGGCTTAGATAGTTGGTAGTTATTTCCCCAAGACTTAAGTAAAATTTTAAAATCATATAATATTAATTTTTAGATTTATGATTATTGATTTTCATCATATTTGATTTGTAGTAAAACGACGCCAAATACGTTGATTAGTAACAAAGAACTATACATAAGAGTGAAATAAATCACCAACTCGCTTAGAGGTCTGTGAGGAATGTTAGAAGTCAAACTAGCCCACCTGCGCATTACTTCATTGACTTATTGCAATTTCCGAAGTTAAAGATATTGATATATGTACAGATAAAGCGCTATACCCACATTCGCATTAGTTTAATATATCAATGAGCCATCTATACTCGTACTATTTACATACATACTTACATTCTCGTATATGCATACCTACATATGTGCTATACATTTGTGTAACAAAACGAGTTCACCTTTGGCAAAGAAAGAATTGACTTAACACAAAGGTAGTTAGTTATAATAGATAAACAAGCTTTGACGCCAGAAGTTCGTTAATGCATAAATTCGTGGTGGGTTTGGAGAAGAGCAAAAAATTTGAAGAATGTTTGGGCGAGCAGGTTTTTTTTACTCACCATGCAATCATTAACACCAGTGCACCAAAACGCCAATACACCAGTACTTCAACGCCAATACTGCGTCTGTTGCGTTGGATATTGCTGACCGCTTCATTAACGAGATTCAAAGTAAAATTCATTCTCAACTCGAGTAGGAGAATCGATGAATGCAAAGGCCGGCTTTTGAGTGTTTGACGTTATTTTGGCTTTTGACTTGCGTTGTTGCTCAGCTATCAGTTAAAATCGCTTTTTTGTTTTGTTAATAAATTTGTGTGTGGTGGAGGTGAGTCAGTAAGCCAGTGAGAGGTTAGGCTGATTCAAATTAGTTGTATGGTGAGTTTTGTGTTTCGTTTGCTAGCGACAGTCTCATCTCAGACGTGATATTGTATGCTCGTTCGATCTTGCCCGTTGCGGTTGAATTGAGGGTTGCGTGTTGTTGCTAAACCACCTCTAGGCTGCATCAAACAAACAATAAATACTTGATAAAATACATAGTATAATACAACGAACAAACGAATTTTGATGATAAACAAATAACGGAAATTAACGGAATTTCTTAATTTATCAACAAGTTATTGCAGAAGCTTCATAGCATTTTCTTGTCTGTTAATTTGCGAATTATTGAATTTGACGAAAAAAGTGAACAAAATTACTCAACTGAAACTGCAAGTTTTTCAGTTATCGACTATCAGTTAGCTAATATTTATAGGTTGTGCATTTTCGGTGTTTCATTCAAGCCTCATTTTAAAAGCTCATCTTGTGCGAATTTTCAAGTGAATGAGTTTTAGCGAAAATTATAAAAAAAGAAAATAATAAAAAAAAAAAATTAAAGAAACAAAATGTTCAATTGATATTCGTAAAATCATTGCACATACGAGTTGTTTAATACAGACAACAAAAATAAATAAATTAAGCGAGGAAACTCGAATAACCAGAAACGCAAAATTCATTATGAAAAATTATTTTGATGCGCAATGACTTTGGAGAAAAACTAACTGAAGTGAAAACAAAATTTTGAAACGTAATTTACTACAAAACAACTTCAGCTTACTGTTTTGTTGATTTAAATCAAGTAGAAAAGTGCATACTTACTAAATAAATATTTACATACATATATAATATTTAGTTTTTAAATATTTTTGAAAGTGCATTAAAAATTACCACAAATTTTAAATATGCGATTCGGTATGAAAAATAAAATGACTTGCTGAGTTTGGTGCAAATTTTATCAGGTGAATCAATTTCAATTATAAGACAAAATTTATAAAGTACTTTTCGTGTGCGGGTAGCAGTTTGCTGATCATTGTTTATGGACTAATAGAAACACTTAAGGTGAGTAAAATTTCCGAACGGATAATCACCGTTTTAAGTGTGTGTGTGCACATTAATGCATTTAAATATTAATTTTATTTTGTATTTGCTAATATTTCTAATCCTCAGCAGTTCATTGACTTAACATAACTTCTTAATAATAACTTCTTTATTTTCCAATTAACTTTTTATATTTAAGCGTAAATTTGTTGCGATCACACATTTTTTATTAAATGAAAACTTAAAAAACAAAATTCATAAAATTTAAAATAATTATTTTTTGTATCGAAAATTTGCGTATTTATGATGTTAGTTTCCCGTGTGAACCCTTTTTGGGTAAGTGATTTGTCTTCTGTTTCAGGCCTCATCAAATAATTATCACTTCTACCACGAAGTGATTAAGAATGAATAAAATCTTTGAAAAATGATAATAAATTTGTACATCTCATATGCAGGATTACAGAGTTCTTGAAATCGGTTCTTATTCATTTTCTTCATTTAATGCATGCTCGATATGTTTTTTTATAAGATTTGACTCACTGTTCATAAGTGTAATATTTTTCTAACAGGTCAACAGTTATTGTGACGGTTATCTGATAATGAGCAGATGGATTCGCACCGATATAATCTTCCGTTCACCTCTGCATATTTTCTTATTGCTTGGCCGATAAGTTAGGTAGACAAGGTTCCATTGAGGTGGTTTCTTCAAGTTCAACGCTTTGTTAGCCACCTTCAGGCTACTCTTCTACGTATTGACCTTAAGGGAATCTACATATGTAATGAGGTTTCACATTATGTGAAGTATGTGCTTACTGCGGTAACTGTAACTTACTGCCTTGCTTTCACGAGGCTAAGATTCAAAAACATTGGCTCTCACTTTATCAAACTTCTGTGGGTCTATCTGTAGTCTGTAGGTCTATTACCGCCCTGCGAATTCTATCATCGAATCGCAGGATTTCTTCCGTTAACATTAATTTTTTACCATTAACGATCGTATTTGGTTTTCTTTCTCTTCCTCTGATCTGCTATCCCTTAGCTAGTGGCATCAGAACTTACTTACTGATAGTCACTTGTCTAATTCTGCCCCTTCTCTAGGACAGAACAACCTTAACAAAACCCAAGCTTTTTCCAAAAGCAGCAGCTCTCGATGTGGGAAAAATCACACACCTTTCTGATAAGAAAAATCTAGAGACTATACAAATGCTATCAACATTTTTCAGTATTTTTATCGATATGAATATTATTTTCTGCTAACGAATCTACCTTCAAAAAGTGAAAACCGGTAAACTGTTCTAAAAAACACCAGCGTAGCCATACATACTCGTACAAAAAAGTAAATTCTTGGAAAACTTCTTATTTGTATATGTAGCTACTTATTTCATTCAAGGTGTTCTGCCGCAAATTAATTTGATATTAGTACATTTTGGGCCACTAGCTGTTGCCAAAGCTGACTACAATGCCATATTAGGCAGGCCATAGACTTATTAGAATTATTTATATTGCCGACATTCGAGTAAGTGCCCAGTCGAGAAGACTTAAAATAGTGGGAAAAAATTTCAGCCTTAGAACTAGTTATCCAGTGACTACATTCTAACTAATTAAAAATATATGTGAAAATATTTCGCAATTTTGTTTTTAACAAATTTCGTTTTATTATATTAGATATGTGATATAAGACATTATTGTAATTATGTCACTAATGGAAAAAATTCAAGCTCCAACTGCTTTAGAGCAATGATTTTAAATAAATACAGAAATATTAATACTTTTGAGGTTATCTATCGTTTGATTGAACAAAAATAACCAGGAATTGTGTTTTCAGGTAAGAAAGATTGTAAAAAAGATTTGCGCTGTAAACTTAGTATACCTTTTCAGAACTATAGAAACACTAATACCTAGCCGAATTTAGTACTAGTTCTGAACTATCGAAAATGGTGTGGATCGGGCACAGTTGATATAAGAGAAACGCGAACTAGTTATGGTACTAAATTCAACAGGAATGCGCCAGTTAAGAACTGGTAAATTTTCCTGCAGGGAATCTACGTCAATACATATATATATTATATAGGTATATGTATAGTTATGTACCATGAGCTTTATTTAGTTTATTCATAACTCGTTTTGTTTTCGTTAGGAACCGTTTGAAATTTTAATTAGTAACAAATTCATGACTTGGAACAATGTAAGCGTCTTTCTGTGTCTCAGTTACGTGAAGGTAGTGATATTCCGTACAATTGATTCAATGCATTTTGTATACAGAACAAACTCTAATATGAAAACCTTGGAATACAAAAATGCATTTTTGTCTTTTTGTTAGTGACCGATGTAAGTAAGGACTTCGTAGGCTTAAGGTAGTAAGGAAACTTCAAGTAAAATAACCGCAAGCGCCTTCCTCATATATTTTACTATATGCGCACATCTCTATTGCCTTGTCTAATCTATGGAAAAAAATGAAATGTTTGTAAAAGTAACAAGAACAATTACTCACAAGCCATACTCGGTGGAGGAGCAAATAGATATTTTAACCCTTTACCGCACATGAGCCCATATATGATATTGTAGTTTTGATTAAATTTTAGTTCATTAATATCATATGATTGTATGACATTTCGAAATAACCTCACTTTTATATAAGTGGGTGAAAAAGCAAGGCTTTATTAACTCAAGCAGTAAAGGGTTAAGGCAATAGAAAATGTCGGCTTTGATGTCAGTATTCAAAAAATGCTACAAAAATTAAAATTTTATACAATTTTTTTGCGGAAGCCGAATCGAAACCGAGCTTAAGTTTTGTGGCTGGAAAGAGAGATATAATGGTAATTTTCACTGCACGTTTTCTGAGAAATAGGATGTTTCATTATACAAGTAATAAGGAGTTATTCTGCTGGTCTTCTGTCCTTTATTTAATATCTGGTTTATATTGATGGAGATGTAACATAAGTACAATGTTTTTCCTTAAGCATTTTTTCGAACTGAAAAGCTTTTACCTAAAATGTATACGAGGTGTGTTCAAAAAGTATGCGAATTTTGTGTTTTTTTTTAATTATTTATTTATTCATTTTGTCTTCTTCGAAGTAATCCCCATGAGATATTATGCACTTGTGCCAACGTGTTTTCCAATCTTCGAAACACTTAAAAAAATCATTTTTTTATCTTGTTCAGCTCCTCCTTCGATGCCGTTTTTATCTCGTCAATCGTAGCATAGCGCTGTCCTTTTATGGACCTCTTCAGTTTCGGGAACAAGAAATATTCACAGGGGGCCAGATCTGGGGAATACGGTGGCTGTGGCATCATTAGTGTGATGTTTTTGGCCAAAAAGTAGCGTCCAAGCAACGATGTGTGAGCAGGGGCGTTATCGTGATGCAAGAGCCAATTTTTCTTCTTCCACAAATTCGGGCGTTTCTGGCGGATTTCTTCGCGCAAATTGCGCATAACTTGTAGGTAATATTCCTTATTGATCATTCCACCGTGTGGCAAGCCCTCATGATGCGCAACACCCCTGCAATCGAAGAAAACGGTACGCAAAACTTTTACATTCCACCGAACTTGGCGCGCTTTTTTCGGCCTTGTTCATGCGGCAGCTTCCATTGAGATAATTGAGCTTTGGTTTCCACGCCATAACCATAAACCAACGATTCGTCACCAGTTACGACCCTCTGGAGCAAATTTGGGACGTCGCGGACAGAGTCCAACATCTCATTAGATGCTGCTTTTGGTCGAAATTGAGCAGTTTTGATACGAATTTTGCGGCGACCCGTCTCATGCCCAAATCATAGAAAAAAATCGAATGGCACGAGCCAATCGACATGTCTAGATCCTCAGCAACTTCTCTAACGGTGATTCGACGATTGGCCAATACCATTTTCTTCACTTCGTCAATTTTTTCGTCTGTTGTTGAAGTGCTCGCGCGTCCGACACGCTTTTCGTCGTTCACATCCTCTCGGTCTTCTGAGAATATTTTGTACCACCGATAAACGTTGCTTTGGTCTAAAATAGCTTCTCCCTATATAACACAGTCAACATTCGGAATACATCCGCGGACTTAATTTCGTTTTTCACACAAAATTTGATACAGGTTTTTTGATCCATCTTTCTGAATAGGTAAAAATCGAAGACGAGCCGAAACACGTGCAAGCAAAGCAGCTGTTAACAATTAACTGAACATTCAAAATGGCCCAACTCGTCGGCAAGGGTGAGAGACATAGTACCAACATAGCGCCACAAAAAAATCGAAATTCGAAACCTGCGAAAATTCAAAATTCGCGATACTTTTTGAACACACCTCGTATATTGTTTAACCGCTTAGTTTGTACACACATAAATATATGAGCTTATTTCCTTTTCAATATCAGTTTTTGATCCCATCAGTAGAAGAATTTAGCCACAGAAGCGATGGTGAGGTTCAGAAAAGTGCGCTACCCGTTTCTTTTTCCTGACGCTACCTGAAGCGAATTAGTGAAATCAATGGCTCCTATTTGTGTTCATTGAGCAGATTTCTGCTTTCTCTGGGCCCATAAGCGTATACCGTACCAAATATATGAATATGTGTTAAATGGGCATACAGAATTTCATTGCTGAGTCCCCGATTACCTGGCAGCCGAAGTTATTCTCACAATTTTGTTTCGAATGGCCAAGGCTGGCAATCTCTCATTCTTGATTCAGTTACACACTATTCAATCTCACGGGGTACTTGTTGCCCAAAGTATACCAGCTGTAAATGCAAATGTTGTTGTTAATTACAAAACTCGTTTTCTGTATATGCATCTCTTTATTACTTTACAATTAAAGTTAACAAGCAGGGATTCCCTGTTTACAGGAGAGGCCTCTTGCCTTCCTCGTCCACCTCCAGAACCATTCGCTTTGCTTCTTTATCTAATAAAGAGAGGTGATGTCTATAATGCCAACAAAGGTGAGTAAGCTTACGGAGTAAGCTGCGGAAAGTATTGCGCTAAGAAAGTATTGAAGAAGCTGTAAACATGTAGTTATCAAGCAATTTGAATATCTAAAGGCTATTAAGAATTTATTTTTCGGCTTCAGTGAAAATCGCTATTCTGTAGACAAAGTAAAAAATCGTAAAATGTTTTATGCTCCAAATTCTTTATGTATCCAAAATGGAACTGATACGAATGGTAAATGCGAAATGAGTCATATTTCTGAAGTGGCTTAGTGAAATGCTTTGTAAATGTAAAAGTGAATGTCTTTATGCGTATTTTCAAATTTAAATATAATTTTCAATTATACCAAACCTTCTGCTGTTATTCACATATTTATAGCCAGTTTCAATATCACACCCATCACCTTTTAATTCCATTCAATCAGATAGCTTAATAAATGAACAGAAAGCAAAAATATGCTACGCTTATATCTTAGGACCAACAATTAAAATATCACCAGTCTTTTTCAAACAAACAAAAGACTTAAGCAGCAAACTTGCTGTGACGATCAGTAATAGAGGGTCTTTCAAGTTCGAGCCCATTTTTTAAGTTTTTGACTTCATTATCTGTTTATTATTGTCTGTGGTAGGGGGTATATTATTTGTGTTAATGTTTGTGGAGGGCACGCTTACTGATATCGAATTTTCGAAAACATTTAGGCATAATGGAGCTCTATTTTGGACAAATTTGCACCAAATGTTATCTTCCAATGGTTTCTGGTTCATTCACGGACATTCAAAGATAGCTAAATAGAAAATTGCTGAAACAGCTGAAGAACAATGTGAAGTCAGTAAATGCACATATGAATATCCATACCACTAACAGCACTGAACCATATAAAGCTTAATGGCCAGATTCTAACCTAAAATTCCTCGTGTGATGTATAGGGTTTTTCAATAAGGGCGGGTAGAAGTTGAAATGGAATAAAATGGAGTTTGCTGTGTGACACGTAGCGCCGTCCTGCTGGAACCACATGTCGTCTAGGTCCATATGGTTCAATATGGGTCAGAAGAAATTGGAAGGGCCACCACGTCTACCGAAAAATGGGCGCAGCGCGCGCAACGTTTGCGTTAATGAACACTCATTTTGATAATAAAGTTTTATCATTCGATCGTGATGTTCTATCGTGTAACTTGCCATGATGATTTGGCATAAACAACTGAAAAATAAACAAAAGATTTGACAGATGTCACCAAAACAAAATGGCTGCCACAGGGCGCCAAAATCAACCCGCGCCAATTGAAAAACCCTTTACATAGACTGTACTAATATATAGATTGTAGATAGACTCAATTGCTGCGAACGCCGTTGATTGACAAATTTTGATTTTCTTCAATGATTTCCCTTGTAGCAGCGTTCTTTTGAAATAAACGGCCGGGATGAATGTAAATTGCTGTTTTTATTTCCTTTAAGGGGTAACACCACTGTACACGCGTAAAATAAACACGATTTTTAAAGATTTTTTTTGTATAGAAGGAAAGGGAAAACAATCACTCTGATTTGGGAAGTTATTACTTATATACTAAAATACAAAACTACAAAGCTTGATCGAAAAATTTTACAAAATGGCGGCATTGGAGACATTTTTGTAATGTGGTTTCTCTTGAAGGAGCTTCGCGGCACGCAGCAGAGAGGGTGCAAATTTTAATCTGGAACAAAGAGACATTTTTTTCTTAATCTAGATAAGAATAGCTAGAGGAACATGTAGGGGATTTAAAAAATATTTATTTTTGTGGAATTAGCAAGCATTTGAAGGGAAAAACTCTATTTTGGACTAAAAAAACTACACTTAAATAATTATAACAATCGTTCAAATTGATCTATCGAAAATCCCCTACGCTCTTCTCTTAAGAAGGTTATTATACAGACGTAGTGAAAAACCTGATTAAAAATATTTAAAATTGTTTGAGTTATGCTGCGTGCCAATTTCAGAAAACGTGTTTTGAGAAAAACGCGTTTAAAGTTTGGAAATTTGGAGAAGTCGTTAGGTAGCAGTCACTAACGCTTGGTTAAAAGCTTAAAATATTTATGAAATAAACTTCGGTAACGTATAAAACTTTTTGTTCTGTATTTTAAAAGGTTCAAAGAATTTTTTAAGCTTATAAAAAAAAAATCAATTTTTTGAAATTTCTACAGTGGTGTTACCCCTTAATCTTGTACCGAGCTAATCAATCGGAATTTTTGGCGTTTCCACGACAGTTGGGACTGCTCCTCCAGCAGCGTTCGCCGTACATGTATGGGTAATCTTATTGCTGCTACAACAACAACAACTGAAATTTTTAGATTTTCTTTTTTCATATTAAAAGGTTTCAGATATGCGATTTTCAGTCCTATAATTAATTTTGGCCGAAATCAAATTAACTTTTTGTAAAAAATAAATATAGTAAATTTGAAGATAACGTCTTAACATCGACACCACCAAACTGCGACAACTGTCAATGATGAAACAATCATGCACAAGAAATCTGAACTTGTAGCACCCTGTACATTCATTTGCTTTACATGCATTTTTGTTGTTCATAAGTATGTTTGTCTGCACATCTGTTTGTAAGCGACTAAGTATTAAGCATATGGAAATGTTGAAATGCCAAAATAGTCAAAACCTTATATTACATGTACGTCTTAGTTCGCCTTATTTTAACTCGTTTTCGCCAAATTCTATGCCGCTGTTGTTTTTGTTTTTTAGTTAGCCCACTCAGCGCTCCAGTTTGCCAACCACTCGCTGAAATTGTTTATGTTTTTCTTGCAACTGATTACCATTGATTGCTAATGGCTGAGTGAGCCAAATCTTTTTGCTGCTTATGAGTATTGTTGCTCTTGTTGTTGGCCCAACTGTTTTAACGTCTTAGTTGGTGATATTTCTTACGGTTTCGCTCTGTCTTATTTAATTTTGTTTGTTAAGTTTTTACTTGCGTTGCCAGAAGTACGGCAAACGTGCCATGGTTTGGGATGGTAGGGGGTGCGCAGAGTGAGAGGCATGCTGCTGAATGGTAGCTCTAAAGCAACGCCTCATCAATTTGCTTATAGTTTATAGACTTTAAATTAATATGTTTCTCTAAATAGCAAATAATTGAATTGTAGCGGAGCTGCGTTATTGCAACGGCGATTTTAGTAAATGTTTTTTCATACAGTTTGCCTGCTTGTTTATATACAATAAATAGTTTGAAATGAGAATGGTTTGTAAACAAAAAATATGATTGTAAATATAATTAAGCGCTGATTTAACGGATTGGACACGTAAGGAAGGAGGTACATAAAAATAATAAATTCAAAAGCAAAACTACAATGTTCGATCTCTCTCTGCTTTCACTATAAATGGTCGGCTTAGGCAGTTTGTAGGTGTTAAACGGGCACAGAGTGTTGCAAATGCGAAATTATTGGATCAGAAGAATGGCGAGCAATTTTTATGGGTTAAAAGGTGAAAGCGATATTGAACAGATTTATTAAAGAGCTTATTGAGAATATCAACTATGTAAGTAAATACAATTCAGCAATTGCAATAAGTATGTTTCATTATATATGTAAACAGAACGAGAGGCAGAGTTAAACCATAATGAAGTGTTCAAATCAGACTTGCAAATCTTTTTCTGCTTCAAGGTAGATTAAGATGAAGAAATTAACACTAAAGTAATAGTGAAGTTGTTTTATTAAATACTTTCAACATCTTTAGGCAGAAGCATTATGCAAAAACTGAATTTTAAACGTAACTTAAATATATAGGGTGTTTTTTTTAGAGGTTAGGTTTTCAAGTTGGCACTACTTTTTTCGTAGATGGTCTTTTTGACAGCTGTCACTTGATTTATGCTCAGTTTGGTTTGCCATTTCATAATGAATAGACTTACACCTGAACAACGTTTGCAAATCGTGCAAATTTGGGCCCAAAACGAGATGGCCACCGATCCCGATTTTCACAAGAAAATTTTGTTCAGCGATGAAGCTCACTTTTGGTTGAATGGGTATGTCAATAAGCAAAATTGTCGCATTTGGAGTGAACATAATCCACAAGCCATTGCTGAGACGGCGTTACATCCTCAAAAAGTCACTGTTTGGTGTGCTCTATGGGCAGAGGGAATCATTGGTCCATATTTCTTTAAAAATGAAGCCGGCCATAATGTTACAGTCAATGGAGAGCGCTATAGAGCCATGATTAATGACTTTTTCGTGCCTGAATTGGACGAAGTTGATGTGGACGACCTTTGGTTCCAACAAGACGGCGCTATATGCCATACAGCCAACGCAACAATCGATTTATTGAAGGAAACTTTTGGTGAGCGCATTATCTCGCGCCGTGGACCTGTGGCGTGGCCTCCAAGATCGTGCGATATGACACCGCTGGACTATTTCTTGTGGGGCTATGTGAAGTCGCTTGTCTACGCAGATAAGCCCGAGACGATTGACGTCTTGGAAGAGAATATTCGGCGCGTTATTGCTGACATACGGCCCAATTGCTGCAAAAAGTGGTCGAAAATTGGGCCTCTCGGCTGGAATTTATTCGAGCCAGCCGCGGCGGCCACTTGCCCTAAATCATTTTTAAAACATAATGGCAAACCCTTATCTTTATAATAAAGCTAAATTCTTGGCCGTAACATTAAATTATATACGTTTTATTTCATCTTGAAAACCTAACCTCTAAACCTTGAATGAGGGATATATATTCTTTAAGTTGCACACAAATACCTCCTTTAGGCCAAAGCGGCCAGTGAGTCTTCACCAGAACATACAGCGAAAAAGGAATTTGACAAAGACAGGCTCGATATATGAATTTGATTTTTTTACCTTTGTTCAAAACTGACCTCACCAATATGTGGATTTCGTAGCCCTTTTATTCAACAAGAGGTGAACTATACTATTTCTTTCACGAACACTAATTTTATGTCCACGTTTTATTTAAATTTTACCGCTTGTAAACTGATTCCCTTCATTGCTAGTTAATCCGCCGCACAGTTTCCTGTTCTGCTTGAAAAATTTGTTGGCGGCGCACCGCGCGATCAGCAGATTTAGAAACTTTCCGATATTTACATAGTTAAAACAGAAAAACACCAATCATTGCGAGGATCGAGTTTCAAAAAGTAGCAGTTAGAAGTGGCTTGTTGCAATGCATGAAAAATCTTCTGAACAAAACTCACTGCTATTCAGGGTTTGAATTTTATTTGAATATAAGCTAATAAATTTTCCTTTGTTTCTGTTGATAAAATATATTGAATATGCAGGCTGACTTTGGTCTTTATGTATTTTTCGGGATACCACCTTGATTGAAACGTTCCCGGAATATATTCAGAAAATTCAAAATATTGTATAAGTTTATTCCTGAAAAGTTTATGCCTTCAAAGTATTTCCATTCAACTGCAACGCGCTTATCCCAGCGTTTGATTCAAATCTTCAAATATTTCTGGAACTTTATTTTCGGTATAATCATCAGAGTTGCCTTTGATTTTTCAATTATTTTCTTTCGGCTGTTAAAACGCGCTCCCCGTAGGGTTTTTTTTAAGCGATCAAACAGAAAAAAATTGCTGAATGCGATGGGTGTTGGCTGGTATTCGTTTCATTCTTAATCAAAAATGAACGGATAATGATTACACTGTGGAACGGTGCGTTATTATGGCGCAAAATCCACGAATTGTTTTCCCATAAATCCTTTCCCTTTCTCGAATTGCTTCACTTAAAGGTCTAATAACGTGCAAATAATAATCCCTATTAACTGTCACATCTTTTGGCAAAAATTCGTGGTGCACAATATAGCGGTATCATATAATAATATATCCATAAAAATCGTGAACATCGCTTTCTTTTTCGACTGAAGACGACGTGTTTTTTGTTTGGCCTTGGTTCATTAGGAGTTCTCCACTCCCTCACTGATATCTGGATTGCTTGCCGTACTGATAAACCCACGTCCCGTCTCCAGTAATAATGCGCTTGATGAATGTTGGGTTGGTTCGGCTTAGGAAACCATGTTTTTGGCGATATCAACGCGGTTCCTTTTTTATATGAAATTCAGGCTCTTTGTGGCCAACTTAGCAGCAACACGAAGAAACCTAAATCATTAACTACGATGCCTTGAACGGATCCATAAGCAATGTCTCAGCCCTGTGTCAGCTCTCTGATAGTTTTTTTAGGATTAGTGATCAACTTTTCTTTTTGACACAAAATTTAATACAAACTCCATTTTTTACACTGTAAAAATCGAAAACACTTGCAGAGGTGGATTTACTCAAGACGAAGATATTAATCAGAGCCGTGGCAACCTAACAAAAATGCAGCACTAAAATTAGTGGGCTTAGGGCAGCACCTGGAGGTTGTTCCGGGGACTTTTTGATCAAGGTGATATTATGCCAGAATCCTGAATTCCCGGAACTCTTCTTCCTGTTTTGCATCTCAAACTTCAGTGTTGAATTTTCGGGATTTCGGGATATGCATAGAATGTATTTTAAAACTAAAGGAAATTCGTCGTTTGAAATGGAGTTTTTTGCTTTAAAAATGCGGAATTTTATTAACTTTTTTGGCATCAAACTAAGTTGAAAACGAAATGATGTTTGGAAAGTATTTATTGAAAAACTTAGCGTAATTAATTCACAGAAAGTAGAACTTTTGTGTCTGCAGTATTTCGCGAGGAATCTGAAATCGGAGGTTTGCCATAGTCTACCGAGGAGCGACCGCTATTAGAAACAACTTTTCCTATCAATTGGAACCTGTGCACTTTCGAACGGCTGTGCCCTTAATAAACGGTCTTTCAAAAGTCAGCGTTAATTACGGACTATAGAAAAATTTTCACAAATTATAGTTTAGTTGCATTCATGGGAAAAATTCAAACTCATTCGGTGAGACCTCACAAATTATAATATAAGTTAAAGTTAGATACAGGTTGCAATTTGATCTGTGTACAACCTTTGCAAAAACCATTAAACGCAAATACAAAGAGCCACTGAGAGCCCATGATAATCTGCAAATAAACAAATTCAACGGTGCGAATTTACAGTTCTCCTTGACAGTCTGTTTACGTTGCCGCAATAACTTGGATTTGAACTCGACCAAAGATTATAATTTCTGCAGCGTTTCCAAAAAATTATGAGAATGTTTTATGCTGTTACAACAACAACAAAAAACGTATGCATTTATAGCAACAACCAAATAGTATCGTTGCTCCACGAATAGGCTCCTAGGCTATCAGTAGGCTACCTAGTAACCTGATAATACCCTGTTAGTCACCCCACGCAAAGCGCATATCTCTTTATATTGAGTCGCTCTTGTTTTTGTGAAAAAGCAGATTACTGAGTGCATTCGAAGCTGTTTACATGCAAACAAATCTACACATATTAAACTCACAATTTTATGCCTAAAAATTAGGTTTTCATAAAATCAAATTATTAGCGAGAGCAGAGAAATTTTTTTTTTTAATTGTTCATGGTTTAGTTATTTCAAAGATTACCCATTTCTGAACAATCCAACAGTCTAAAAGTTGCTAATTCGCAGACATAAGGCAATGAAAAAAATAAGTTAGTTCTTAATTTCCAGTAAAGGCATAGCCAAAACTAACTTTCTAAACAGAATTCTTGCATTTTGATGCAATTAAAAATCTAATTAACCAAAATAAATTAATACATTCACGAAGGAGTGACAAATAGGTAAAAAAACAAACATTTCTGCGCACTACAATTTAAAAGATATTTTTTCATATATGTATATATGTGCCTACATGTTTGTTGGTTTGTGTTTATATGTAGTCACCTCGTGAATGGCTCGTCTAGCGGGGCACAACCCGCAACCGTTTGGAAATCGTGCCACCAAATTTGAATTGCTAATTTGCGAAAGACGAAAATAAGCGAACAGGCGCTTTAACAGTCATTTTGAGATCTCCTATATTTTATTGAAAATATTTCAGAGGATAAAAATATAAATTAGTTAAACTTTTAGAACTGAGATTTTAAATAATGAGCGCAAAGCAACTGTTACTAGTTTTAAAACGGGTCTCACATTATGAATGTTCATTTGTGTGTATTTGCGAACAAATAAATATTGTCACATTTGCCTAAGTAATTAACAAAGACTTTGAAGGTCACCCCGAAATTGTTTTTTAAATCAAAGCAAGACATTCAGTTTGATTGGAACCTAAAATTAATAGCTGTTAAGGCTTTTCACAGAATTTAATTATGACAGAGCAAATCGCAAATTCTTAACCATATCTACTCTAGATAATTTTATCATGTGTACTTATGTAATATATATAACTATGTATATAACTCTGTAGGCAAAAAGTAAGGTGAATTTGGTTGTAAAATGAAAAATCTTTATTTATTCTTGTAAATCAATTTCATCCCCTTAAAAATAATCCCCTCTCGATGAAATACACTTATGCCAACGATTTTTTCAATCCCCGAAACATGCCAAATAGTCCATTTCCGGTATAGCCATCAGCACCTTCTTCGATTCAGCTTTTATCTCCTCAATCGACTCGAAACGCGTTCCCCGGAGTGGTCTCTTGAGTTTTGGGAATAGCCAGAAGTCTCACGGAGCCAAATCAGGCGAATATGGCAGTTGCGGAACGATATGCGTGGAGTTTTTGGCGAAATGGTCACGAAGAACGAGTGCAGTGTGAGACGGTGCATTACCGTGATGCAAAAACCAAGAGTTGTTGGCCCATAATTCTGGTCTTCTTAGACGAATTGCTTCACATAAACGACGCATAACGCTCAAATAATATTCCTTATTAACAGTTTGGCCAGGTGGAAGGAATTCATAGTGCACCACACCACGAAAATCGAAAAAAACTGTCATCATGACCTTTATTTTTGAACGACTTTGAAGTGCTCTTTTCGGTCTGACCTCGCCTTTAGCACGTTATTCGCTTGATTGGTCGGTTATTTCAGGGTCGTAAGCATAAATCCAAGTCTCATCTCCCGTAATGATGCATTTGCACGTGTTGGTCATCTGTTGACGTCGATGGTCGTCCGGAGCGCTCCAAGTCATCTTATAAACATTTTTCTGTGACAATGTCGAATCACCAAAGGCCTTCTGCATGCTAAACGTTTCCGCTGCCGAAATTTCATTCCGCAAACAAAATTTGATGGCACTCTCTGCTCAATCAAATCAGTCATTGTAAAAATCGAAAAATGCACTCTTGGTCGTTTGGTAAACACAAGCGTCAATAAATTAGTGATTATGACATTCACATGAAAGTTGGCCCAGATGTTATTAACAGTGCTGCAAACTCATGAAAAAAATTGGATTATTTTTGATCCTCTATGATATTTGGAAGCTTTTGTTGTTTTTTTTTAATTGAAAATTGGAAACTAATGACTACTTTCGATATTGCTAAATTCGCTTGACTTTCAACTTGTGATAGACTCAGTGACAAAACTGTAGCAGATAATCAGGCATTGGGATTTCTTCTGTCTGCGTTTAGGCACCTGCTTCAGCCCACTATTTTCTCTCTTCTTTCAGACAGATGACAGCCGAGTGTTGTTATCACTAGTGAGTCCATTGGCAGCCAGCTAATTGTCGACTCAATCCGTTTGCTAGCGATTGGTTCGCCTCTCACCTGAACTGGTTAAGGATTAAGACTGCTCAGCTTTGTTATAAAGTGCACCAGTAGAGTTGGGGCTTCCAGAAGCCATTTAACTGTCTCTCTGAAGCAGGTGGATTCCCACAAAATGGAGTAACAGCACTCATTCACCACTTGAGCTCTTGAATTTCAATTCTACTTCTAGTATATGGTATTAAAGTAGGTAACTTTTGTCAACAGCCTTCGAACGAATGGATGGGTGCCATTTCTGTTTACTTTTGTTAATTTTTAGATAATTCAAAATGAGATAAAATACAATGCATGCAAATATTTTTTCACAAATTCGCAGCCGAATAGGTAGACATTCAAGGCTAAATAGATTTCTCTCACCAATCTGAATTATATACAGTTAACGTCAAAAATAGTATATCCCATATACAGTCAAACCTCCTTTGGACGGACACTTACCTTCAGTCAGCTGTTGTCCGTATAAGAGAGATGTTCAGTCAAGGAAAATACCACATTTTTGATATAGGAAAAATATCCGCCCAAAGGAACTGTCCGGTTAAAAGAGGTACCCGTTAAAAGAGGTTATACTGTATTGATACGTTTTGGCTATTTATTTATTTTCTTTTTAATTTCAATTATTATTGATCTATAAAATTGCATACCCAAAATTTTTCTAAAAATTCTGAGTAAAAAGTTTGAAATTTTAAAGAAAATTCGATGTTGACAGTATGTACCCATCATTTTGAAAATGGTCTAGGCCGTATAGTGTATTTCTTGTTATACGATAATTAAGGGTTTGAATTTGAGTAAATTGAGAAATATTTTTCTATCGTGATATAGGCTTTTTCATCTTTTTATGGTCTTGACTAATGAAAATTTATTATGAGGGTTAAGTTTTGTACTAATATTGCACAAAATTGTTCTTTTGATAGCTTTAAATTACTTAGACCTTTTTCAAAATCAGCTAAATAATTAACATAAAAATAATTTTAAGTATATTAATAAAATATAAATACACAATACAATTATTGACATCATCGGCCTTGACAACCGCGCCGTTAGTTTTGCCTTCTTCAAACTGGATAAAGAAGCAAAGCGAATGGGTCTGGTGATAAACGAGGACAAAACAAAGTAGCTCCTCTCATCAAACAAACAGTCGGCGCACTCGCGTATCGGCACCCACGTCACTGTTGACAGCTATGATTTCGAGGTTGTAAAAGACTTCGTTTATTTAGGAACCAGCATTAACACTGATAGCAATGTCAGCCTTGAAATCCAGCGTAGAATCTCTCTTGCCAACTAGTGCTACTTTGGACTAATTAGGCAATTGAGTAGTAAAGTCCTCTCTCGACGAACAAAACTAACACTCTACAAGACTCTCATCATGCTTGTCCTAACGTATGGCGCAGAAGCTTGGACGATGACAACATCCGATGAAGCGACGCTTGGAGTGTTTGAGAGAAAGATTCTGCGCAAGATTTTTGGACCTTTGCACGTTTGAAACGGCGAATATCGCAGGCGATGGAACGATGAGCTGTATGAGCTTTACGACGACATAGACATAAATACTGCAGCGAATAAAGATCCGGCGGCTACGTTGGCTGGGTCATATCGTCCGAATGGATACAAACGCTCCGGCTTTGAAAGTATTCGATGCGGTACCAGCTGGTGGTAGCAGAGGAAGAGGAAGGCCTCCTCTGCGTTGGAAAGATCAGGTGGAGAAGGACTTGGCTTCACTTGGTGTGTCCAATTGGCGCCGGTTAGCACGAGAGAGAAACGACTGGCGCGCTTTGTTAAACTCGGCCAAAATCGCGTAACTGGTTTTGGCGCCAATTAAGAGGAAGAATAAAATATAAATTTTATTGAAAAGACAAATGTAGTTAATAGAGAAATTCGTTCAAAATCAAATCGCTCAAAAACAAATTTAAAAACAAGTAATTTAACTTAATGTTCATTCACTTTTAGATTCTTGAAATATTTCTGAAGAATCGGAGGAATTCAAGATAGTAAGCATTTCATATCTCTAAGATTATCTGCTGACACAACTGGCCTGCTAGAAGTAAATAACTATTTTTGATAATCCTCTGTTAGGTAAAAATATAATAAAAAAAGATTTTTTGTACCACAAATAAAAAATAAATTAAAATAGTAAAATAAATAAATTTTCATCCAAGGCAGAGATTCGCCCACAGTCTTTTTTAGCCTTCTTGCCGTCGAGTTCTCAAATATGTAGCTTTGAGTCAGGAAGGGGGTTGCCATCGTATTATTTATCAGTCTTGGCTGATTGATATAACTAATTAGCTTTGTTTTTTGAAGTAGACCATTTTCATAATTAACAAGAAATGATACTGTATATATAGCAAACATTGCCTTCGTCTTCATGACAATTATTTACAAATTTTAGTGAACATAGTTCAATCAAGACGCAAAAATTGCTATCAATCAAATAATAAACAATTTTTTTACTTTGTGATTTAGACTGCTCTCAAAATTATGGGTACATCTCTGTTACGTAAGCCTGTTCCAAAGAACTGTTATATTTCCAAACAATAGCTCATAATAGCCCAGTGCACTTTATAAAAACATATATCAATAATGAAATAACATCCGCACTTAATATCGATACAAAATTTGAAAAATTTATATAAATTAAACAAAAAAAATTATGTGAGACTCGAAAGTTCGATCTACATTTTATTGCGTCTCAATTATTAAACCACAATCAAATAAGTTATACGAAACCGATAAATAAAAATGCAGAAATGGTAATTTGTTTAAATATGCAATTTAGTTAATATCTGGTTTTTCCGAATATAAATCATTGACTTTATAGCTCTTCAATAAAACTTTATGAGATGATAAAGTAGTTTACGGGCCATCGTCTACTATTTCAATTAGTTAATTTAATTTTTTTTTTGCCAAAATAAAATCGCAGCAGTCTGCAAAATAAGTTTGCATTAACAAAAATTCAACTCGCCTCGCTAGCATTGACACACGCGCAAGCGCACTGCTCAACTGAATATTCTCCCACTTATCTCCTCCTAAAATGCAGTAGGCGCATTTTAATTGTAATTTTTTTGAAATTGCAACTGCTGATGATGTTGTGGCCATGCTTAAATGCGTGTAAAATTCGGCGGCTATTTCGAGCTATTCCACCTGAACGGCAAGCAGCAAGAGTCGTGTTGCCAGTATTTGGTCTGACTGTTTGGTAGTCAGGCGAACTGGCTGACTGGCTGGCTGGCTGGCCTTCCTTGCGGTTGACATTGAATTTTAGTTACTCTGGTTTTTTGTTGCTTTGTTTGCTTGGCGAAGTTATTGCTTTTTTTTTGCTACAGTTTATATAATTGTTTATTTATTATTGTTTTTTTTTTTGCTGTTAAATAACTTTGCAATCAGCCTCAATTCTCTTTTAACTTTCCTATAATATTTCACATAATTTGTTGACTTGGAAAACAAACAGCCGAGAGTAAACTTGTTGGGCCGTAGATATGTATATGGATGTATGCATGCATGCGTGTGTAAGTTCGTTAGCTCATTTATGCACCAATCAACAACTAAATTGTATTCGTAAATTGAAATTGGCACTTTTTGAAAATCACTTTACCTCACCTTTTTTACTATTTATATTTATATCACCCCTTCGTTAGTGTGCCTTGTACGAGTAGGTGTTTTCTCTCTGAGGCTACTCGACTATCGAGTATCAAATGACATTTTAACGCCTCATTGGCTCTGAGCAGCAACGGGACACTTAAACTTGAACTTGAACGAGCACACAAACTATGTATATACGGCCTGCTATTGACTTGATACCCGAGTAGTTTCTACACTAAATTTTCAACATATGTAGATTATAAGTATATATATACAATATATACATACGAAGTATAGGAAAGTATTTATGGAAATATGTTGCTCATATTTATGAAAATGAAAGATGCATTGAGTTGAAACTGTATAGGCTGGGAATTTTATTGATTGTAACTAAAGGAGGAACAACTTGCGTAACTCAGTCAATGGAAATTATTTAGCTTCCTTGAGATTTAAAAAATATATGTGTAAGTGTATATATATGTGTAAGTATATATTTTTTATAAAGCAGCCAAATAATTTCATGTAATTTGTCTCAAACAAACAAGCAGCCAAACAACTCAGATTTGTTTTTTATTACTTTTCTTAAAAAAAAGTTTTATTTTTGATTCGCCCAAAAGAGTTTATAGACCGAATATACGAGCCCGTGTAAATACTATCAAGTATTTTCCTCCTGAAATTGAATTCTTCGAAATTATATACATGTATATATGTATATATATAACATTTTCTCGTGGTTCCTTGGTGAGCATAGGGCCTCATCGGGCACAGAGTAGATGCAGCGGACCTAAAAGGCGCGTATTTTATTTTGGCCTTCCATTAGGCGCACTGTCTTTTACAACAGGAATAGGCGCGTTGCATTCAATTAAAATAAATAAGGTTATGTTCAAAAAGAAAAACAAATTGTATTTTATTTTAACACCATATTCAATTCAGACTATATTAAAAAAAAGCTTCTGAAAAATATAATATAAAAATGCAAAAAAAAAATCATCACTTGTATCAACTTGATCAGCTGCGCCTAACGGAAGGTTAAAGTAATGTTTTATTTTCCTCGTACCAAAGTTGATAAATTTTTCTTACTTACGACCGGTGTAACCGAATGACTCGTGTGTGACCATCATTTAGGTGATCTCGAGCTCAATGACCACTGCAGACCTGCAAAAGCAAATGACAAATTTCCAAATTTATGCTTTGAAAAAGTTTCTTAAAAACCTATCTCTCATTCCGAGGTGACATAAAACTTTGAAAGAAAATTGGAAAAGGACTTCTTCTACAGACTTAAAAGTCTTTTGCTATTTCTTTAAAAAATTATTGCTTATGCCTAAACCACAACCCTATAAATCAAGTTTTTAAACTTTATGAAAAATTTGGAAAAATTCGACAAATTTTGATGTAAATTTTAAACTTTTTTATCAGAATTTTCAGAAAATATTCAGGTATGCTCACATGGTATTAAGTAGGCCTTCTCTACAGCTTAAGAGAGTGGCAACCATAGTTACCTAACCTCACAAAGCTTATGAAATTTTATTAAAATCTCTATAAAAACTTCAAGTTTTAAGCGACTGAAAAATCGTGTTGATTTTTAATAATTATTTTTTGCTGACACATTTTCGCATTTTGTTCCATATAAGAATGCATTTTTTAATGTAAAACAGAAAAACAAAACAGGAACGCCAGTTTTCTGAATTCTTAATTATTATATGGAAAAAACTGCAAGAGCCGTCCACAAAAAACAAAAATTAAAATAAACAACTATTTTTCGCCACTTAAAGCTTTCGTTTAGTTTACTAAAATTTCATGAGCAATGTTATTGCATGATTAAAAGTTTTCTAAAAATTCGAATCAAATAGTTTAAAATTTAGATGAAAATAAAAAAAAAAAATACTTTGAATCTATATAAAACATATGTTTGTTTGTTTTAAATGTTGATCAAATATTTCTTTAGGAAATTTACATTTTCACCAATACTTTGGTATTCCTTTTTCCCAAAAATATTGCCAACCTTTAAGTCGCTTGCCTGCTCTTTATAAATTAAATGAATATGATATTTAAGAAAATGGAATTTTTAGTAAATTTTAAAACCTAGTTTAATAATACTGATATACGAGTATATATCAACAAAAATTCTCCGTTATATAAAATAGACTGGCTGCCACCTATCGAATAGGAATTAGATTCTATCATCTTCCTCTTTGAGCCGTTCGTGTAGGTCTAACGCCACGTTTGTCCACTTACATACAAGCCTGGCTGCACAACTCCCCTGATACTAAACTCGGATTCGGATACAGGTGCTTTAGATTGACGTAATCCTCACTAGCGTCCAAGGCAGCATTCATTTTACGAGACCTTCTTAACTTTCCCAAAACATCGTTCTGTGTTCATAGTGAGTGGATCTTTTTATGCTCTATTCTTCACTGGAAGAATATTCTGGAATTTATACAAAAGTATAAATCGGAGGTAGAATACGATAGCGGTTTTGATTGCTTTTTTAAAGATCAGTCTATAGATGCAGCAAAAAAAAAAAAGGCTTTAGTTGTTTTCCACTTTTTGTTCAACTAAACTTGGAGTAGAGGATATTGTCCAAGAAGTAGCCCTCATTACAGAAACTCTATTTTATTCCACGAAAAATTGGTAATATTTCCCGGCGTTATATGGTATGAATGGCTTCACTAAGGATTAATAAGAATTTGGTTTAAGTTTGGTAAAGTTGACTCTTTTTGGAGCTATGTTTGTAGTTTCTCTGCTCATAGAAAGCGTAAATTTAAAATGAGTAATCGATTAGCATTCTGCATCCAAGCTTGGGTTCAGGACTACCGGCTTTGCAACCAGGCTGACAAGGCGTAGGAATTTTTTCCTTGCTGATGGAAAGGTTGTATCGCCTTGACTCGTCGACATAGCCTTGCTAGCAAAAACACGGGGTACCAATTCTAGGACAGTGGGTGAAAGTTGTCGTTTGGAAAGAAGTGGCTGTCGCTTTCCCAATAACCTCTCTTTGTGGATCTTACTTCTAAGTACAATATATTAAACTAGCAATTATTTTAGGATCTATTAACCAAACTTATCAACTTCAACAAGTATCAATTTCATTGAAAGTTCAAGCTCGGAATATGAAAAGGTGATCAAAAGGTAGATACACTAAAGTTTCTAAACGAGTTGGAAAATTGGTAATCTAAAAATGAAGTAGATACATACATTATCTGTCCTTACAACTGAGCAATTTGGTTATGTGAAAGACTTTTATAAGCAAACAAATTCTTACCTCATCAGTTATTTTCTCACTGTATTTCAATAAGTTGGCTGGATGCTATTTTTAGTTATTTGGTTCAACTGATATACGGAAACAAAACATCGGAGCATTTATATTTTGTAAACATGATTATTCAATTTCCAGCTCGACTTAGCGGTTAATGTTATTTCCTTTTGGGTCATTGGGCATAATTGTGAGTTCAACCGAAGTGGTAACATGTAGCAATTGTGTACGAGTATATGACATGAGTCGATTATTCATTTATCTACAAGTACTTATGACTCTGTTAATTGTTCCGTGAACGCTATTTGTCAATTGAGTGTACCAAATAGTACTTCCCTGTTTTATTTACCTTGTTAGCTTAGTAGATATGATCGTTTTAATGTTTTGCGACATCTTTAAACACTTATTCGTAATCGCAAATGGCTTTTCAAGTAAACGCATAGAATGTGAATACTAAGTACTCGGCTAAGTATTGTTTGCTTGTATATCGATGGCCATTTTGAATACTTAAGTATAAAAATAGCAGTTCTAGGAATAATAAACATATGGAACTATTAGTTTATTGATCAGAGAACAGCAGTTTATGCCTTATTTATTATGTGCGAAAGGTGTTTATTTATATTTACTCGTATTCTGAGGTTTGAGTCACACATTTTACATATAACACATCTCTACATACAAGTACTTATATATGTACATATATATATATTTACAAATGGTTTTTTAGGTGGGTGTTGCCACCGGATTTTCTATTATCTTATTTATTTATTATTTATGAAAAAATAGACGTAAGTACTGTGGGTACAAATACTTTTAAGAATAATCGATTCTAAAAACCATTTTTCTGCTAGCGTTGCCAACTGAATTGTATTGGAAAAATAATAACGTAAGGAACTGATTACAAGTTTTAATTGTAATTGTAAAAAATAATATATAAACACATCAGTGCAAGTAAAGATAAAGACAACTTTAAGGGGGGAGCCTGGTTTATAAGGCCAAAAAAAATCAATTTTTTTTTTGTTTTAAGCGATTCCTAATATATTTCAGAATATTCACACAAAGTTACAGAGCCTAATTCTCAATATTTGTGTAGATACAAAGCCAAAGGTAGGCGAGCGTTAGGTAGTTACGCTGTGACCGGACAGCTATAGTACAAACTTTATCTTCTTTTCTCGACTTTTCATTTTTATGATTTCTTTGAATTGACGTACATATATGAAAAAAAACTAATGAACCTTTTGAAACTAATCATAGCTGGTTCCCTTCAGTATTAAATTCTCTTCAATTTGAACTAACAAAATAGATAAAAAAAAATTTTCAAGATTTTTATACCAAGTTGAAGTGAATTTTTTTTTTATAGAAAGGCATTTATTTCTTTAAAACCTCCAAAAAGTTGAAATTTTGGAATTTCTTTCAGTTTTCCTAGTTCATCTAGAATAAAAAATCATGATATTAGAAATCCATTTGAATTTTTTGCTTTAGATAATAATTACGAGCTGTATCTTGTACGCCAGTTGGAAACTCCAGCGTTGCAGCGCTCTACTAATTTCTATGTTAAACATTTTTTTCAACTTATTTTAACCAGTACAACAATTTTTTATACTTTTTAAATGTTCATTAAAAGATAGAAAAAACTTTGCAGTGCTAAATTAATTTTTTCCTTAAAAAAAAATCGCAAAGAGATGCAATTTTTAGAACTCACAAACCAGGCTCCCCCCTTAATTTAATATTATATAATATTTATGTGCCGTTGCCATACAATTTGAAAGAAAAAATATTAAATTATTAACACAATTTAATTAAAGGCTAAGATAATAGGATCCAAAAAAATGTGTACAAAAGAATGAGCAAACTTTAATTAAAACTATACCATATGTATGGCGTTGCCACTTAACTCTTAAGACGCAAAAATAATAGGAGTTGCATTCTTACAAAAAGCATGTGCATGCATGAAAAAAACTGAACTAAAAACTAAAAATAGCTTGGCTCTCTCTTTCAAAAATTTAAGGTTATTTAGTTTTAAATCTATTAAGTATTTTATTTTATATGTAAGCGAAGCCGCGGGCACTAGTTGGTGCATACATACATATACATATATATTTTATATTCAATTTTGCTTGTATGTATTTCCCTATAATACATTGACAGATGTTTGTTTAGAGTTCCATCTGCGGCAGATAGAAATCTCAAATTTTTTAACAGCATTGCGGCATTGCAATACTCTTTGCTTTAAATATATTTCGATAACTATTATCTGATATTTGCTATTTGCGCATTTTGTTGAAGTCGGGCACATTCACTTAGCCACTTACAGGCATTACATTAGTAGATGAGAAGGTTTACTCTGATAACAAAGTTTTTCCCTACATACCACAGTTGCCCATGTCAGTAAGTTTTTCCCTATATAGTAAATATTAGTTCCTATCAGTTCAGAATATGCATTTAATCATTGTGTGCTTGAGCTGTAAACCTGTAAAGAGCGATTCTCTCAGCGCGCTAGTCCTGTTGTCATCATACAAGCCTGATTTTAAGGCCAACTATGTCCGTGATATTGGAAAGTTGTACAATATTATATTGTATTTTTTAGAACTCATTCGGTTTCCATCAAATCGGTGGGATTTTTTGCGATTTTGACAGAAAACTAAATTTAAAAATGATGTTATGAATGATCTTAATCCTCAAAAAAACCGTGAAAATCAACGAAAGATTGGAGGTGTTGATTTGCTTTCCCAGTATTGGTACAATGACATGACCACACTTCTGACTTGTTGGCTATATTTGAGTAGCTCGGTTGTATGGTTCGTTCCTTCCAAGTCTAGTCTTAAAACAATTTCTTAGTTTTGAGTCAATATATGGAAATTGCTCATTGTGTATCTGTATATTAATACTCAAAATCTTACCATATGAGGTAATTATATAGCAAATAGACGAAAAAACAGTTAGGCGTCTTTTGTTGTTACGAATTACAATTTCACATTTCATATTTTTCGTTCTATCGTGAGGCTCGAAGTGTTCTGATTGTAGCCGCTTATTGGAAAGAGACCTCAAGTCCATACCATAATTCAGTAAATCAGTTTTTCCAACAAATTTAAGAACAATTTTCATAAAAAAACAGTTTTTTGCTTGCTCTGAAAAAATAAAAAATGTTTATTTATGTCGCTTTTGAAGGGGTGTGCGATATGCCTTTTCGATTTAGGCTAAGGTTTCGTATGAAAGTCGAGCATTGCGGTGACCGCTAAATCTCGTTGACGTCTTGCAATTTTGAATGCTGAGTCCGAAGGCTTTCTCAAGTAATACTGAGCTTTAGCCGATAAATTCTTAAGTTTGAAATTGCCTTTTTGTACGGCAACTGCCCATTAGAAACAAGAAATTCAACATAATGAAGATAATATTTGAAATATAGTGTTAACATGAGCTCACAGGGACATAGGTGGCCGTTCTATAATTTTTTTGAGAGCCAAATAAAAGCACGTCTGAGAAATTTCACTTTCTGTGTAATTACAATGCGGCGAGAGATGTGGCTGACAGATGTCTTTACATGTGAGTAATTCTACCCTGCAGTAAAACGACTAGAAGATGAGATGCAACTGATTGAGCACAATTAGTCTTTGTTCTTAAAACGTTATTTTAAATGAATTTTATTCTCGAATATATTTTATTCTGAATCCTAAAAAGAGCATTTAGTATTTTTAATTTATTTTTACTTACAAAATAAGAGAAATACTCATTCTGACAATTAAGGGCTTAATCCAATATATTTGTATGTAACTGCAAGTATACATATATACGTACATACATACATACATTAATTGCGATAATTTTATTTTTAGTATTTTTAGTAGAGAGCCTTTAACAGTGTCACTCTACAACTACGGTCAGTTAATTGTCGAATGCCGAAATGTCGTTAGCCTTGGCTGACCAAAAAGTTACAGTTTATTGCAATAAACGCCTGTAATTTTTTTGTAATATTTGCACTGACTGAAACGGAATTAATAAGTGATTTTTTCGAATGCTGTAGGAAAATATACAAAGCTTCATTCTGCACCGGGATCAATGTATAAATTTATGCTATATCTACAGTCACATCCCTACATTAGGGTGTCCGTATGGCAAAACAATTGCACCGGAATGAAGTATTTTCGATCAGAAACACCAGGGCTAAGAATCGGTTATTGTGATTAACCAATAAGATACTATCAAGTAGGGTTGATGTCAATAAAAAAAAATATTTATTTAATTTAGCCAGAAAACACAAAAGTTCTTACTGAGTATTGACCAGTTGTGCTAATATAAACCATTTATTTATTAAGTATTAAATAAAAAACGGACTAAAACTAAAAAACTTCATCGAAACAATAACAATTATTATTAGTGAATTAAATGATGCATTCAGTTTAAAATCTAAAGAATATCTTTTCAATGTTTTAAGCTTAATAAAAAGTCTAAAAAGTCCCTATAAAGTCAATGAATTATCACTAAAAATATTGTTTTGATCAATTTGTTTATAAACAAAGTCAAATTTTCTTCTTTTTCACTTAAAATTTTTTTGTTTTTCGTTAAAAATAGGTAAGTGCAAAGCGGAATGACTTATTTACATGAACATTTTTTGTCTGGCTGATTTCAGTTGACTACAAGAGGCTATACATTCCACGGCACAAGTTAAAGGAGCTACGTTTGAGGAGTAGTAGCGCTTCCTTTTCCTTTCTTTTATTTCAAAAAAGTTTTGTATATCCATTTAAGCATGAATATTAATATGTAGTTTATTTTAAGGTAATAACTACTCTCAGTTTTTCACAAAAAATGATTGAAAAACTTGTTGCCTGGAGGTGGTGCGCCCCCCTTGAATTCGCGCAGAGTTCGAGCAATAGGTACTTTGAACCCATTGAACTTGAAATATCTTTTGAATATCTCGAGATAAAAATGGTAATGAGCTTTGTAACGCTCTCGCTGGAATGAGAAAGTTAATGCGTTGCAAAAGAATCGACCTTCTGCACTCAAGCTACTTTAATCTTTAATCGAATTAATAAATAGCAAGCGGGAGCTGCATGATCCCCTACTTTCCAATGTCCCGTAAGGGTTGCAGTGATACGTGAAATGTTTGGCCGAGAACATCCTAGCAGGTCATTCGTCCTTTGGATTTTGTATGACGGCCATGTGTTTTTTGTTATAATACATGTAGGTATTTGCTTCCATCTTCTTTCGGCTAAAGCATGATAGTGTGAAGCAATGGATGCTTTTAGTGTGTTCAGTGGGGTGGAGACTGCCACCGCCTCTACTCTGTGTAGTGTCGAGCCCTTTCTTGCTAGCTCATCCGCTATCTCATTGCCCTGTATGTTCCTATGTCCGGGAACTCATATCAGGGTAATTTCAAGCCAATGGCTGAGCAGTTTCAGCTTCTCTCTACACTGTAGGACCAGTTTGGATGAAATGTAGTTGGAGTCTAAGAGTCTGAGAAGATAGCTACTCTTGCACCAACTACCTTGTAGTGTTCTAGGGATTTGCATGCTTCTCTGATCGCTAAAAGTTCTGCCTGGAACACGGTGGCATAATCAGGAAGACGAATTGATTGAGATAGGTTGAGTGGCTCCGAATGGAAGCCAGCTCCCACACCACAGTTCATCTTAGAACCATCGGTATAAATTTCGATATCGTGTCTTCCAATCACCTCTCCTTTGCTCCACTCGGCTCTCGGTGGAAAACGTACTGTAAAGACTTTCTTGAAGTTGAGGTCGAGGACTGTGTAGTCTGATCCGTTTTTGAGCAGCGGGGGTTCCTGTAGGAGGATCTTGCTGTGACCGTACGACCTTGTTGTCCAGCTTCCTATGTCTCTGAGTCTCACCGCGCTGCAAGTAGCTATTGTTTTAATGTGTAAATCTAATGGCAATAGATGTGTTAGTACATTGAGCGCTTCAGTAGGACTGGTGCTAAGCGCTCCCTTAGTTAAGATACACGCTGTTCTTTGTATCTTGTGCAGCTTAGTTTTGTTGTATTTCCTTTCTGTTGCAGGCCACCAACCTAGTGCCGCATATGTTAGTATTGGCCTTACAATGGCTGTGTAGGACCAGTTGGATAATTTTGGTTGGAGACCCCATTTTTTCCCAACATTCTCTTACACGTGTAAAGTGCTATATTCGCTTTCTTTACCCTGTACTCTACGTTGGACTTCCAGCTGAGTTTGGGGTCCAGGATAACCCCTAGGTATTTTGGCTGTTTGGTTAGCGTGAGGCTGACGCCGTTTAGTTTTGGGAGATTAAAGTTTGGCACCTTGGTTTTTTTGGTGAATAGCATCAGTTCAGTTCTTCTCGGGTTTACACTTAAACCACAGTCCGTGGCCCAATTGCTGAGTAATACCAGAGCTCCTTCCATAATCTCACTGATTGTGGTTGGGAACATTCCTGAAACCACAAGCACTATGTCGTCCGCGTACGCCACCACTTTAATTCCCTTTCGGTTAAATTTGGTGAGGATGTTGTTGACAACTAGTAACCACAGCAGAGGGGATAAGACTCCTCTTAATTGTAATAAGAACGATTTTTCCCGAGGGCATCATAAAAATGTTGTCAAAACTGTACTTTGTATGCTTTCCTTTTCCTATACTACCTATCGACTTTTCCGTCATGTCCATCGCAGCTCAAGGTGCAATCAGGTTAAAGGAGATTGGTCTCTGGAGGCAATCACTCAAGGGACATGGTAGCATTTTCGGGCAGTTAACACTGTATTTCTCCGAACTTCGAACAGATCTCTCTATCCGCAAACTAGAGTTTGAGCGTCGTGCTAGGACAATATTTCCAAAAAGGCAGGATTGGATTTTGTGTTTTGTTTGTGGGAGGGGAGGATAAAAATGTCAGAAACATTCAATTGATGCCGTCGCGCCAATGATATGTGGGGCACGCTCCCGCTAAAACAGACTTCCCTGTTAGGCTGACTTCCACTCCGGGACCGCATTTGCACTACATAGAGGCTGGAGCCGTGATTGTGGATAACAACCACAAAAGAAACCTGCATCCAGGCTCTCTACCTATGACATATGGAGGTTATCCGTCGGTGATAGTCTCCATTACTCCATTAAGAAGTAAATAGAACTTCAAAAGTGTGCGGTAATGTCGTGTGCATTACCGTCTTGTCTGCGAGTCATTAACTCAAGCGTCCGTAATTGTTCTCGGTATGTCTGAGTCCAGCTCCTCTGGAACACTGTTTCATGTTAGCTTTAGCACTTTCCAGGAAGTTCGTTGTGATCAGACGCGGTACAGGGCGTTAATATTATTGGAGGATTGGATCGAGGGGAAAATCTGCACCGAAGCTTGGACCTCTGTCTGCACTGACGGTTCCAAGATGGAATCAGCAGTCGGAGCAGAGGTTTTCTCCAAATCAGCCTATTTATCCATCTCCTTTAAACTGCCGAACACTGCTAGTCTTTTTCAAGCAGAAGTCTTTGCGATCCAACAGGCATGCAAAATGCTTAGTGAACGCGGGAGCGAGGGAGAATTAACATTTTCTCCGATAGTCAAACCGCGATGAAGGCTCTGACGACGCCATGGTGCAGAACGAAATTAGTAAGCTCCTGTAAGGAAGAGATCAAATCTCTTGGGTGTGCAGGTAATATTTCTCTGATCTGGGTTCCAGGACATAGGAACATAGAGGGAAATGAAATTGCTGATGAGCTTGCCAGGAAGGGGACCGAATTGGCCTCAGAGACCTCCTACCCGGTCATCGGCATCCCCTTGACAGTTGTTAAAAGGGAACTGTACAAATTATTTCTCAGGAAAGCGCAGAAAAAATGGAGCTCCATTTCTTCATGTGCTGTTTCGGAAACCCTTTGGCCACAATACGTCTCAGAAAGTCCTTTGGACTCCTCGCCATTCAATTTTCAAACTTGTAGTTCTGTTTACCGGTCACTGAACGATCGGCATACACGCGAAAAAGCTAGGGTTAAATTTAACCCCCATTGCAGAAGCTGTGGGGACCTTTCAGAGAAAGAGACTGTAGAGCATTTTCTCTGTAAATGTTCGTGTTTGGCAGCTAGACGACTAATGTCACTTTCTTCGACAGACTGGGGCAGTGCGCCAATCTAAGCCCAATCAATCTCATCCATTATATCAACAGCTCTGGCTGGCTGTATATATCTGCCTGTTGGAGGTCTCATAATTGTATCAAAACGACGCTTTAGTGCTACTTGAGGAGTGCCAGACCGGCACTCAACTCACTTCAACCATTTCACTTACCTAGGTAGGGCTTCCTTTTTGAATTAAGAAAAATGTGTATTGAATATTTAAGGGAAGGAGGCGTGCTAGAGGGTCAAAGTACAGATACGAAATGTGTAACATTTTTTTTCGTAGACTATAAAGCTGTGGTTTTTCAATGTTTTTTACCTGCAGTAAAATATCCGCTATGTATGACTCTGTTAGCATTTTAATTTAAATTAAAAAAACTCAGACGTTGCGGACGATAAATTTGTTTAGCAAAATTGGTCAATGTGATTTTCGATATTCAGACTTTTATCCCTGTTATGTTGGGTGTTTTTTCGCTGGATTTAGTTATCGATATCGATAACTATGTTTTGACAGCTGCGAATGACAAATTGTGTTGGCATTTATGTTCAGTAAGCTTTGGCAAGTCGTCGTGAATCGTTTAACGTCAGAACAACGTTGGAATTATGCAAATTTACTTTGAACAAAACAAATCTGTTCAAGAAACGCAGTGTTGAAGAAGGCACCGAAATGGCCTTCGTGCTCCGACTACGTGAAAACTTTTACGTAAGGATCTTGGCTTACGTGCCCATAAAATACAGCTCATGCAAGAATTTAAGCTAAATGTGCATTGCTTGCGTCACATTTTTGCTGATTGGGCCCATTTAGATTTATTGTTCAAATTTATTTGAAAAATTAATAAAAAATTGGACTGATCGAATATACCGAGTAACTCGTAGCCGCCGCGGAGATATGCCGGATATAATATTCAAAAAATGAATGCATGAAATTATCTATGAGATTATAATAAAAAATCTCATTCCAACAATACTTCTGTTTTGTATTATCATTTTAAGTTTTGAAGCTCTTACTAATAAAAAACCTCTTTATATGCTAGTAACGAACAAA
Source organism: Anastrepha ludens (assembly GCF_028408465.1). Lineage (NCBI taxonomy): Eukaryota > Metazoa > Arthropoda > Insecta > Diptera > Tephritidae > Anastrepha > Anastrepha ludens. The sequence goes on from NC_071502.1 coordinate 79,787,202, forward strand.
AAATTTGATTGAAACACGACAACATTTTTCTCTTATTTAATTAAATGTATCTTTTTTTCTTATTTTTAAAATGAAAACTCGTATATTCGATGCCGCAATTGAGTCTGAATATTGCGTTTCCTTGTTTTCCCACGCATTTGAAATTAAGATTGAGCATAGTTATCGTGGAAGCTCTTAGAATTGGCTCACATGACCAATCCCGAGCGCTGCTTTTTCTGCCAGACCACATACCGATTTCAGGTCACCCTAATATACACACATACATATATATGTAGGTATGCACAAGCATATGTACAGCGATCCGAAATTGCATTTTTGTTTTTAATGAGCCGCAAATTTGGGAATTATTCGTTAAATTTGGCTGTCTGGCTGTCCAAAAAGCGTAATATGGCCTGTGAAAAAGGTCAGCGAAATACGAATCAAAGAAAGCCGTATTCCAGTCAATGATTGCGGCTAACGATGACTCTCATGCAGTCGACCTAATTGTCCGTCTCCTGGCTGGAGTATTTTTATCCTTAAATAGCCAGCCAGCGTGGCAGACGTCATCACTGCAAAGCGACTGATGTTTGCTACAGATGAGTGCCAAGTGGTAACACGTCCAGGTTCAAGGTTGTCCGATGTGCATACAAATTTTTTAGGAAGGCGTAGGACACTGATTTGTTGCTGCCTTGCCTTTGATGTTTTTTCTACGTACATTTCGATTGCATTTGATTTCAATTTTTATCGTTTTGTCTGCTTTGTCCCAGACTATACGAACAATCAGAAATGCATTTTTATGAATTACGTTTTCACCCTTTTTCGAAGCTACGCGGATATCGCATTTCTTGCATGGGTGCCGTTTTTTGAATGTTGTTTTTTTTTGCATTTTATTATTGTTGTTTTTCGTTGCAAGAGAGCTTCAAATTTATTTCCATTCATAGCACATAAACCCATTTTGAACTTTACAGCAGTTACTACAAATAAAATAAAACACAGAGTTCTAGAAATATATGCATATGCGCATGTAACTAAATGTGTGTGAATGGGATGTGATTTTGTTGAGAAATATATGATTGTATTGAATTTCAAGTCATAACACAAAAATATGTATGTATGTATTAATTTATGTGTACATTTACATGCGTTAATACATACCAGTACATACATACATACATACATACACACGTACACACATACATATGTACATACTATAATCACGAAAAAACGTATGTAAGCCAACATTCTTGCTATTTTTATTGTAAGTAAGCTTTTTCTTTCTAAAATGGTTTTTTTTTTGGTTTTCATTTAACTTCATTTTTACATTGTACTTTTGTTCAAACCGCCTTTTCCTTTTTAACCAGTCAGAACATGTCGGAAGTGGAATAGCTGCAAGGTCCAACAAACCAGTAGGTACCTACACGTACAAGTGTGTCAGTCGTCATTGGCTCTGGACAAATTTGGTGAGGGCAGTTCAAGTCCATGCCTACACGCGAGCATTAATAAATATATAAGTATGTATGCACATATGTGCGTATGTATTAGCTTATAGTGATATATATATAAAATATAAATACCCGCCGCGATAAATACCCTGAGCAACTTGCACAAGGTTTGCATTTAAAATGTGTATGCAAGAATTTATAAAAAAATTTATTAATAAAATAAGTGCGGAAAACTAACTGAGAGTTTAAGTTTATTTAAAAAATTTTGAAAAAGTAAATAAAAAAAACAAAAATTCTTGTATGTCAGTATATAAATACTTGAAAATTCAACAGTGCTAACTATTCTTCCATTTATAACATTCCACGTGTCACGGGCTCATGTTAGCATCAGGATGTTATATCTGCCGACATATTTCAGCCTGGATTTATGGGACACAACTACCCTTGAAGTGGTTGGAGGGTTGTCTAAGGCCATATCCGAGCTATACTGCCACTGCATACACATATATATCTATTTTGCCACTTGTTTTCCACAAAAAAGTTCATTGTTTCTTGAACAACATACACCGCCGCTTGAAACATAGATGCGTACATTCCAAGAGCAAAGTGTAGTTTTGTACCGCTGGATTCCATGTATACACTAGAGCCGGGACGGTGCTCGGTCCTGGAGCAATCCGTGAAAATGCGAAACCAGTGTTTGACGGGCTCATTTTTAGAGTTTAACCACAATTGAGCCTCTGGCAGCACTACACTGTATCACTTTTCAAGTACGACTCGTCCTCCTGACTCCCACAAGAGAGGGTATACTTATCCAGAGCACTGATGCATAGGTGATAATAGGCCTTGCTAAGAGGAAGACCCCACGTTTTCCCAAAAACACTCTGGCACTGCCGGAAGGCTGTCAGTGCTTTGGATGTGTTTATTTCAACGAGTGTCTTTCAAGAGAGTTTACTATCGAGGATTACTCCAATATATTCGATCTCTTTGGATAGTTGGTTTTTGACTCATTTTAGCTTAGGCAGAACGAGTATCAAGCTTCCTTCTTCTGGTAAAGAGGACAATACCAGTCTTGGTAGGGCACAGTACCATGTATCAATCATATCCAGAGTTTTGTGCACTTTTCTACAGATGCTCATAAGCGTAGGGTCTCTTACCAAACTGGCAACGTCGTCCATATATGCGTGTGCGTAGACTACAGCATCATTTAAGGTGGTGGATTTAACCCAAGATGACATCAGCAGAACTCGCAGAAGAGGGTGAACCATCAGCAACTTCTGATAGGTTTAAAGCTTTTGGGGCTGATGTAGTCATCTCTTCCAATCTTAGGGATGAAGGCGACTCTCACCATCCTCCAAGAGCGTGGCCTATTTAGTGCCAGGCATGAATTGACATTTTTTTTCTACTCTTGCTTGCGTCACTTAAATCTTCTATAGGGTGATCAGATGGCAATCTAGCAATTCCAATTGTTACGTTGCAGTAGCTTACAAAGTTAGCAATGAAATATTCATATTTACATACATAGATTTATAGATTTTGCAAACGGCGTCGTACATCAATCATATTTGACACTTGTGAACTAGACAGCTGCAGCATACAAACAGACAATCAATGCAGCGCGTAATGGTCCAGGTAAAGATTTACATAATTTAAAATCATAAAACATTAGCAAACCAAAAAACCACTACAACAGAATAACTACTGGTTAAGTAAACCAACAAATAACAAATCCATCGCGCATACTCTGACATCAAACAGATTTGATATACTCTCTCTTGATGATGAAAACGAAAAAGTAACACAAAACAGTGGGGCAAACAACACTAATGAGCAGCAAAAACTCCAAAACCACCACCTATATTTGTACAGAATGTTGAATACATTAAATATTTAACCGGTGCGCTAAACAAGCTTGTGACCAACCCCAACTCAGCTGATAACTAGAATAATTTAAAGCTATATACATACACTTGTAAACTCACACAAAAACTTAACCAAAATATAATATTGATAATGAATAAGGTTATGAAATCCAAGCTGTAGAAAGAATTACTTAGTGTCATACAACAGGTGTGATTAATAAAGGAGGAAAAACAAAAAATTCTTTTTTTGCTTAGTAGAAATTTTTGTTTTTGCTTAGTAAAAAATTAATTAAAGTTGGATGAATAATTTAGCGCCACCTTGTAACTGACGGAATCAGAAGTATCGACTTTCTTTAATTTCTTCTCGGACGGCTGTTAGACGACAGTACCTTTTTAATTATAGAAATCTTAACTGTGCTGCTTCTGCCATTCAAAGAAGAAATGTTATGTACTCGTATGTATCGTATAAAATTGGTACCTTGTTTTGAATATATTTCTGTTCCAACAGTTTGGCGTGTGTGCTGGTGTTGTCCCTCAGTTTTATGCCACCACCTGAGTACTCTACGCAGAAATCACCGTACTCTCCCAATAATCAGAATTCTATATCCAAAATGCTCAGTCATATCTACATACATACATATATGAACTACAAATTTCTCACCATGCTTTATTGAAATACTCGTATCTTAGCCTAATGTTGCACATGCCTAGTAATCAATCTACCGTCGACTGAGTTTTATCACTCGACTCACATTTATTATCCCCCGATTCGCAACCAATCCTGTATCCGCATTACTATCACATCTGCTCATTCTTAGTCGTCATGAGAAATGTTATAAGGAATCTAGTTGGGTTTTCGGTAGTTTTGATCACAAATTGAAATAAGCTTAAAGTAAACCGATCTGGCAAAATTTAGGAGCTCTGTCACAAAACCTACAATTAATGTCTCACCACAGAGTCCAAACAAACAAAATATTGTGCATGATACCATAATTCCATATAAATGAGTGCGTTGTATGGAGAAGCAAGAAATTCTTTTCCATTATGGCTTTTCAATAAAGTCATTAAATTGAAAAATTGTGTTACTATTTCATCGTAGCGCACACACAAATATATCTAATAATCAGCTAACCGCCAAGGAGGTGAAAGCAAACAATGTTCAAACCGCCTAAGAATCTACTTGTACAAATTCTACCTAAGGGCAGCCGATATGTACAACAATAGCAACTTGACGCACGCACAATATCACATTTGTATGAGGAATGCGTCTAGCGATTGCCATCGTAGCATTAGCGGATGAGCATGCGCACCCGAAAATACTATACGCCCATATACTTGTATACTCGTATATATATGTGTATGTGTGTTTATACTTATCTATCGCCTTCCGCACGATTCGACACGGCATTGTGGCGCAAGCTCGATTGATGAATCGATCGGTCAAGTTGGTGATCGATCCGCTGATCAGGTACTCTTAGACTGATCGCCACTAATTGTGTTTGTTTTTACTTTCAACTTTGTTTTAACACTTTTTTACCATACATATGTTATTGTTGTTATTGCCTGAAGGTGACTTCTGTTTCTTGTGTGAATAAAAGTGTGCAATAAACGTAAACACCAGCACATAATAACGACAGAGAGTGGCGCAGTACGACTTCTAATTAAAAATTTCTTAGAACTGAAAAGTTATGCTGTTTTACGAGTAGACTTTATGTTGGAGTAATCCTCCGCAGCTAATCAGCGGCACTTAAAGTGGTCTCGATTTGGTGAGGGACGTTAATCGAAGTTGAGAATATTGAAAGATTAAATTAAAAGCAGAAAGGCAGACACGACAGAGGACTGTTGTTGTTCTGGAAATAGGGAATGCTGGGTTAGGCAAAGCTAAAAAAAAAAACAAGAAACAAAACGTAAATCTCGATAAACTCTACTTGTTTTCAGCTGGAAGCCTTTGTGTGTGTATTGTATAAGGAAATATTAGTATGCATTCCATTTCGACGGCTGCAGTGTTGAGAAATATGACATTGTGCCAGACAAGTATCTATAAGGATTGAACAAGATAAGAAGGCGGTTTTCGTTCTGAGACTGATTTTGTTTTGCTAAAAAATTCTCTACATGAATTTTTAGTTCTTTTGTATAAATGTCCTTGAGTTATTTGGTAGTCCAGCAGCTTATATATGGGCCCCTCTGAGTTCCCACAATTTTGTATTCCTTGATAAAATATACTTTTATTTCCACATTTAGCTAACACAATACTTGATTAATTGCACAATAATACTATGTGGCTTTCTTTGTCGCGCTTTTTATTTGGGCCCTATCTTGTCGATGTGGAAACTTTTACTTCCCTAATCACTCAAATTCAACACAGAAAACTGAGTTTATTTTATGCAATATCTGTCAAGGTGTCCACACATTACATCGGTTTGTTATAATCATTATCAGGAAATAGTTAATAGTAGTAACGAACATAAAACAGCTGGTGGAACACATGGGCTAAAAAGTCTGGGCCTAACACATAGATGGTATCCACCGTAATCTCCAGATTTGGGTCCCAGCTACTACTGGCTGTTCGCAGACTGGCTGTTCAAATCTTGGACGGTAAGACATTTCGCTCGAACGAAGAGGTTATCGCTGAAATTGAGGCATACGAGGTGTGTTCAAAATATAAGGTTAATTTTCATTTTTCCCAAAAAAATGTTCATTGATTCATCAATTTCTATTTTATTATTTTCAAAGTAGTCCTCCTCAGATATAATATACTTGTGCCAGTGTTTTTTCCAATCCTCGAAGCATCATCCTCCTTGAGCTCTCTCAGCGATTCGGTTGTTATTTTCCACTTTTATTTCCCGCTCTTTCATGGGCTCTTCAATTTTGGGAACAGGACAAACTTGCAGGGGATCAAATCTGTAATCGAAGAAAGCAGTGAGCAAAACCTTGACATTTGATCGAACTTGGCGTGTCTTTTTTGGTCTTGGCTCTCCTGGACTGTTCCATTGGGGCGATTGGGCTTTTGTTTCGATGCCATAACTATATACCCATGATTCGTCACCAGTTATGACCCTTTTAAGAAAATCTAGTTCATCGTTGACGTCATTAAATAGTTCCTGAGCGATGCTCATGCGACATTGTTTTTGGTCGAAATTCAGCAATTTTGGAACGAACTTCGCTGCCGCACGCTTCTTGCCCAAAATTTCAGAAAAGATTGCATGGCATTAGCCAACCGATGTACCGACATCCTCAGCAACTTCTCTAATTATGATTCGACGACTCTCCATAAAAATTTTCTTCACTTTCTCAACATTTTCTTCGGTTGTTGATGTGCTGGGGCGTCCAGAGCGAGCGTCGTCATTCACAACATAAAAAAGCTAATAATAATCGAAAGTCGGATGTACATTTGGTTTAAGTGGTGATTCCTCCAGAATCCAACTAGGGCTTCCGCACCATTTTGTGCGGATGTACATAGCTCGCGGAATTTTAAAATTCGTTTTAGTTTTTGAACACACCTCGCAACTCCATTTTTTAGCTTAAATAGATGCAAGTTTTTAATTTAGGTAATTATGACATTTCATTATTCTATAGTTTTACCGGTCACGTAGAGCTCGTTTTTTTGAGTTCTTGTATAAAAAAAAAAATTGGGTAGTTGTCTATTCGATATGACTTTTGCTACTTAGTAATGAATTCCCTAAAGCTTCTTAAGACTTTGACCTTTGAAATAATTTAACTACATATGCCTATGCATGTAATAAGGGTCAGTAACAAATTTCACTAATATCTCCTTATGATCCGTTATTTGCTGATTCACTGATTCAGTAGCTTATATAGGTGGCCAAGAGAGGTTCAAAAATCAACCAGAACATCCTCCAATGGCCAGTGGGAGAGCTAACTTGATTGGATCCTCGTTCACCCAACCATTTCTTAACGATACCCTTCTACATCTACTTACACAGTCAGGCTTTAGAAAAGTTGTTTGGTTTCTCTTGCAGCATCTCAAATCGTGGGAATATTTTGATGAACAAAATTTGTGAACATATTTGCTTGTATACATACATATCTACGCAGATAGTTATACAAATGAAACCCAAAACTGCTGTTCGCCCAGAGGGGTCTATTTTTTCCTCACGCGACTTTGTAGCATTCTGGGTTCGTTCTGAACCTCCATGTAAGCATTTACATACACACATGCATGTATAGAGTAGTATATGTATGCAGCGCACTGTTATACACAACCCCATACATACTTCCAATGCTGTTTTTAGCTATTTGTTGTTTGCCATTATTGAGCTGTAATCAATTTAAGTGTCTCATTTTTGTGCTGCCTCAGCAATTAACATTTTTTCGGTGTATTTTTTCAAAATTTTATTTTTTGGCTCCCTGCTCAAGTTGGTAGGTTTTTGTCGGTCGTTAGTGCTATGATTGATTAATTTGACTTACTTTATTCAATTTCTCCTCTACTAAATATGATTGCACTCTGCTCCTCAACGTGTTCATAATTAATTTTAATGTTATTGGCATCGCTGCAGTTTTTTTCAAAGTCTCTGTCTATTTCTGCGCTAAATTTTTGAATTTCATGTATTCACGTTCAACTCGAAGCGATTTTATACAATTAAAGCACACGTATTTCATATCCATTTGGTATTTATTTTGCTAAATATTATTGCTTTTTTCGGTGTTATTTGGCCTCATTACTGGCTGTTTACAGATTGCTGTAGTGAAATATTTTTTGTCTTTCCGATTCGCATGACTTTTGAGACATTTCGAATTTGTTGTAACAATTGTTTTACATGTAAATTGTACTCATGAAAAGTTGAACATACCAGGGTGTCAAAAAACGTGGTATTGCAAAATGTTTATGCGGAAATATTTTTACTTCAGAAGGTAAATATAAAAATAAAATAAATAGAAATAGGCGTGACATTTTTAGCACGAAGTTAACTAAATAAGAGTTAAAGATAAGAGCATTAGAGGAAAATACTATTTGGATAAAAGGTGATTTTTTCAAAATATTTACAATATTTTTTGAGTTACAATTTTATTTTTATTTTGTTTTTACAACTTTCATGCATTAACTAAAACCATATAAGTCAAATTTTGAAGTTATATAACATGTTTTTTTTAAATTCCCCAAAATTTTCATCTCACCTTGAAACTTTTTAGTCTGAATATTTTAGAGTATTTAGTAAACACGGCTCATAGAATTTGAATGAAATAAGTACAAGTTTTAGTGACTGAAAATCGCATTTCTTTTTAACCACTAAGGGCTTTTGCTAAGAGCTTTTTGCGCTTTATTCCATATAAACATAAATTTCGTGTGGAAGAAAATGCAAAAAGATCGTTTGCATCAAGATGTTCCTATGTTGCAAACCGAAATTAATGCACACGTTCGCTGGTCCAGCAACTTTAGAATCTCTCTAAATATCAATAAATGTTTTCATGCTATTTTCATCAAAACTCAACATGTTTTCTTATATCATTGCTAATGCTGTACTTCAATCTGTTCGTGAATTCAAAGATGTAGGTGTGATCTTTTACTACGCCTTTTCATTCAACAGTCAAATTAACTTTATTGTATCCACTTCTTAGTCAATCTTAAATTTTATACAGCGTAATAACTCGATGTCCCCAAATTGGGGGACATCAGAATTCGTTTTAGAAGTATGGTTCCTTCGGCAAAGTTTCTTATTTTGATCCCTAGAATACGATATTCACAGAGCAATGAGGGATTTTTAAATTGACCCGCCATACTATACACGTATGGCTTTATGTGAATTTGAGAAACCTCTGTTTGAGAAACATGAATTTGGGAAATTTTCTGGAGATGATCTTCATATACATTTTTATATCTCGTGACAGAATCATATGTAGAGCAAATTGTATGATGAAAGTAAAAAAAAGACACTTTGCTGTTTAAAAAATTCAAGTAAGGTAAACAAAGTGATCGCGCTAATGGAGCGATGGAGAAAAAATCTTTTGCATTTGCTTTTTTTCCAGATTTTTAAGGAATCTTATTTTAATAAATATGCACTAAATCTTATTTGAATGCCTCGATAGATGCCAATTGCTTTTGCAATACATATATACATACATATATTACTTCATATATGGCAACATTCGGCATTAGAAATGACATCACCAGCAATCACGGCCCACACATGACCCACCAACAGATGTAGTTGAAACCAAAACAATAATAAAAATAAATAGTTGACAAGAATACTTAAGAAAGCCATACGCAGTCAGTTGTTGATATATGTATGACAAAAGCAAATATGCAATATAATATGAGAGGTTCTCTTTTCGTTTGTAAGTTACGGAGTTTTTCTTTGTCGCGGTATTAGTTCACGATTTATGATCGAAGGCCGAATAGAGGTTCCACCCTCGTAGGTACTACCATTGCATTTTAGCGTCAAACTGTTCACAATCTGGTTTTGAATTTGTTAAAGTATTTTCAAGCAGATAATTTTAGCTGATATTGGTTTCTGACAGAAACAACGAAATGCAGGAGGTTTTCCTTAAAATCTTACGATCCTAAACTACGACAATTTAACCAAAAAAATAGTCTTATAATTAAAATGACTTATTGAGCAAATAGTTGGAAAATAGTTTCGCTAATCCAATTGATTACATTTAAAACCTTAGGAAATTGAATGAGTTGACATTCTTCTTCTTCTTAATTGGCGCTATAACCGCTTACAGTTGACATTACTTTGCTTTATTAGACTATGAAATTAACTGTGTTTTGGTACTACATAAATTTTGCTACCATTTCCAAAGGAGCCTCAGAACTACAAGCGCATACTCTTATATCATTTGAATAAATTTGGAAACTCTTTTCTTAGAATATATAAACACTGTTCGTGATAAATGGAATTAAAAAAGTCAACAGTTAATTTAAAAACAACAGAAAAATAAAAAAAAAGTCATAAGAAAAAAACTCTAATTACTTAAAATTCAGTATGCATCACAATCGTTTGGCTTTGCCTTGATGTAAATGCTATAAGGCCAGAAAGCAAGTAGAGAATAATCGCGTATGCACATATACCATTGCATTTGTATGAATATGTATGTACTCGTATAAGTATGTGTATATCCCAGCGGTTGATCTCTTGCTACCGAAACCTGTGTACAAAAAAGTTTAGTAATAAGAAAGAAATAGAGATTAAGTCTATTGAGAGAAAGAATGGAAACAAAATCTTCAAATATACCAGACCACAGGATTAATCTTATTTATGCGTTTTTTTTTTAATTTAGCGAACCTGATTCATAATGGAAACCGCCAAGTTTTATTTTAAGTTACTTTGGTGCATACTTTTCTCAACTTTTTCAATGAGACTTTGCCTTAACTGCGCACTCCAACCGAGAAGTAGTTCCTTACAAATCTGAAGTAGATTCTTTGAAAAGCTGAAATTTTGCGATAAAATTGTTGAGCAAACTCGATATTTTTACCTCCTTTTCATTTCTTATCTTTATTATTTTCTCAAACTCAAAGTATTTTGTAGACACGTGAAATTTGCACTTTGTTATACTAAAATGCAATGGACTATAAAGTTGCATACCCAGAACCTTTTTAAAAATTCTGGTTAAAAAGTTGAAAGTTTTGATGAAATTTTGAAAAATTTTTACAAAGATTCAAATTGTGCGTTATATGGTTTTTGTTGTAGTATGCACTATATTTTTATAAAGTAAAAAGAATAGTGGTGTGTTTACAATTACGGGTTGTATATGCGAAGAAATCGTAGGTGAACAAATTAATAGTGGTTAGGGCTGGTACATATGTACTTATATATATGATATCTATATATACATATATAATTGGCGCGTACACCCTTTTTGGGTGTTTGGCCGAGCTCCTCCTCCTATTTGTGGTGTGCGTCTTGATATTGTTCCACAAATGGAGGGACCTACAGTTTCAAGCCGACTCCGAACGGCAGATATTTTTATGAGGAGGTTTTTCATGGCAGAAATACACTCGGAGGTTTGCCATTGCATGCCGAGGGGCGACCGCTATTAGAAAAATATTTTTTTTTGGTGTTTCACCGAGATTCGAACCTACGTTCTCTCTGTGAATTCCGAATGATAGTCACACACCAACCCATTCGGTTACGGCGGCCGCCTATATATATGTTAGTCGCTACAATTTGATGGCTCGATCATTCCTCTAACTATTCAAAATTGGCTCGCCAATGCAAGCTTAACGTAGAGAGTAATCTGGGCAGTTTATTAAAGACCATCCATGATATACAGTCGGCTGAAGAACTCCTTCCATCAGCCACCTAAGGGTTCAATTACTTTAGCTTAACTGATAGTCTTCGAAATCTACGCTCACTGTTTGTTTTCCATTGTAATTACCATATTTACTTCAAAAACTAATATATATTTTTTAAAATTTATATTATATTCGATGTTTTGAAGCTCAGTTTATTTCAAAGCTATTGGATCCCAAGTACAAAAGTTATTATAACTTTAACGAATGTGGATGATAATTGAAAGTTTTTATCACATAAATATTTATGCAAGATTTCAGGATCAAGCGCAAACCCTTCATTTGTTTTTGTGAACGCTCACTAGTCCCTTGATTTGAAAGTTCATGCTTTTATATGGTTTTCTTAGCATTAAGCTAATTACACTGTACAACACAAAAAGAGAAGATAAAAAAGTATATATGCATCAGCGACTTGAAAGTTTGCGTGTGAATTTTATTTTAGGGGTGAGCGTGTCAAGTGCCCATTCTCTAGCGCATTCTAATTGGAAATCGGCAAAACAAACTATGTGATCCCTACCATGTGGATATAAATATATAAGTAATGTGCTCAGCTTTATGTAAAATACAAGGGCGAATAATTTGGTGGAACATCTTAACTCTCTAACTCCTCAACAGATGGTGTTTTTTTACCTCTTTTGTGGCAAAGATATGAAAATATTCATAACAGAGGGATAAAGTCGGTTAAAATGTACTATATAAATTTTTGCCATAAAATCTTACTATAAGTTCTTTAATACGCCAAGCCTCGAAACTCAAATTAAACGCCAGCAAGAAGTCAAAACAAAAAACACGTCAAACTAAATACTTAATGTTTTTTGAGTATTTATTGCATTTCATCATGGAATAACGTTTACAAATCGTACAATTGTATTACGAAAGTCAACGTTGTGTGAAAAGTGTTTATTCGCATTTTGGGACCTGAATTTTCTTCAGCGATGAGGCCCATTTTTAGTTTAATGGCTACGTCAATAAGCAAAATTTCCGAAGCCATTCAAGAACAGCCATTACTTACAGTGAATGGCGAATGCTATCTCGCCAAGACCTAAAAAACAACCATGATACCTAAACGACTTTTTCCTGTCGGAATAAAACGGTAAACGGCGCTACTTGCCACACAGTCCGTGAAACAATGTATTTACTACGTCGTCGTTTCGATGAGCATTTTATCTCTCGTCTCGGACTGGAAGATGATATCACACCTTTGGACTTTTATTTGTGGGCAGATGTAAAGTCTAAATGCTTTGTGGATAAACCAGCTTCAATTGAGGCATGAGGAAGCCAACATTACTAAAGGTATTCACGAGATACCGATCGAAGTCCTCCAGCGAGTAAATTTTTCTTCGTCCAAGAGTGCTCATTCCTTGGGCAACCATTCCAACCTAACCTAACCTCCAGCGAGTAAATGAAAATTGGTGCTTACGGATGACCGAATTGCGGCGCAGTTTTGGCTTATATTTGAAAAGGATTATCTTTAAAAAATAAATGTCTTGAATGGTTCTACACAAAAAAAATAAAGATTGCGCATTTAATTTGAATTTTCCTTGTTTTATTTCAGTTTAAAAATCGATACCTCTAAATTGATCATCCCTTATGTGCACTAATATTATATAATCAAATATCAAAAAGATATTTTGTTGCACTTTATCTTTTCAATATCAAGAAGGAAGGCGACCGGCACAGCATAAACAGAGTCAGCATTCGGTCTGGCCGCCACACAGTTTGGGTAGCTCTGGATACCTCTGCGCCGCGATCACTAATGTCTGCGGCTGAAGGTGCACTGACGGCAATTACAATCCACTTAAAAACTAAACTTGGTTTTGAGTATTGAGGATTGAGGAATTGCGAGAGGTTTGCATAGTTGCGTTGCATGAAATATTCAAAAGCTCAAGCGCTCATAAAAGTTGAGTTGGTGCAATAAACGTATACTAGCCTTTGCTAGCTAATAGCTGTCAAAATTGCTTTATGGAGTGTTAAAAATAATTTACTTCTTTCGAAAAAAGAAAATGAAATGAACACAAATTGAGAATAGTATAAAAATAATTTCGAAACTTCGTTGCTGAAACGATAAACTGTTTGCTACGTACCGAACTACAGTGACAGCAAATGATTCTTCACGTTCTGGCGCGTTGGTGTGGTGGCAATAATTTTTTGTTATTGTTTCGAAGGTTAGCAATATCATCACGTTGGGTAAACGTCAGCGGCGTTGACGTCAATTTGCAAGTTAGCAGCTTAATGGGAATTGCTGTTTGTACTGCTTTATTAATACATTTATAGTTAAATATGTGTGGCTATATTATAAAAATTTATATGCATTTACACGAGAATATATATTCATCTTACAGCCAACGTTCACGCATACATATATACATACATATAGATATTTATTTATATGTATTGTCATTCATTAGCAACTTGGATGTAAATGAGCTTGTAGTTGTTTGTTAATTGTGTTGGTGTTGCTGCTGCTGCTGTTGTTGCTGTTGCTGTTTGTCTTGACATTGTGGCTACCTAATAAGGCACTGAGTGCTGAGTGACGACGAGGCGTTAAGAACAAATCAATGAGAGGCGTAAACGTCACCGTTGACTGACCGCCTATACGGGCACTGGTGACTGCCTCGACAAACGAGTGGCAAGAATTTTAATTTTATTATTTTTTACGAGTAATTTTTCACATTTCAATAAATTTGAACATTTGAATGTGGGTGTAATAAACAACACGAAATAAAGGAGACGATGAAATGAGAGAGGCAATAATAAAATTAAAAAATAAAACATATTTCGGTGTGTTTACGGTGCAAGTGCGAAATGTGTCAGCGAAACAAAAGACTGAAGCAACGAACTTGAATATGACAGAGGAACAGATAAGATCGTTGACTGATCGCCTTTTCGGCTGCAAAAACTCAAGCTGGAGAATATTGCTTCTTGATACTTTTTATTTAATTTTCACTTTATTTATTTTTTGTTTGGTGTTTTTGGATTTCTACTTTATGTGCCATTGACTCTTTAATGATTCATGCAAAATGTGGAAATATGAATTTTAAAAAGACTAAAAATTATAAATTGCTGAGAATATTTCTAAAAGGATGCAAGAATATAATAAACTTCAATAAAACAAGTTGTAACAAATTTAGAAAGTTGACATAAAGATACATCTGAAGCGTTATAAAGAAAAAAAGCGCAACGACGTCACGCAGAGTATGAGGGGCGGCCAAAAATGGAAAACATGAAGATGCGAAATGTACAAATCTTTTAATGAAGATTGATGAACAATACTCTTACTAAGGCAAATCAAAATAGAAAGGTCAGATATGTGTATTAGTTTAATTAACTTAAGTCATAAAAGTTAACCTCTCCACAGGAAAACTTTTTTTTGCAATAAATCCCTGTTTTACTTAGGTATGTTAAGTGGAGGAGTGGTATTGCCGCTGACCTCAAAGAAATAGCATAAGCAAGTAGCATATGCAATGAGAATTCAGTTATGCAGTTGCTTGAATGTTTTTTTGGTTTTTTTAATTTCTTCTTTTTGATTGGCGCGATATCTGCTTTAGCGATTTCTGCCGACTTGAACAAGGCGCGCCATTTCTCGTCGTACATTTCTCTTGCTAACCGACGCCAGTTGGACACACCAAGTGATGAAGTCGTTCTCCATCTGAACTTTTTAATGCAAAGGAAGCCTTAATTTTCTTTTGTTACCATCACCTGGTGAAGTATGGCATGACCCTGCTTGCGAAGCCGCTAGATCTTTATTCGCTGCACTATGTCTATGTCGCCCAAAAGCTCATTCAACTCATACGCTAACACGCAAAGGGCCAAACATATTCTGTACAATTTGTCTCTGAAGCACTTCGAGGGATGCCTAGTCGGATGTTGTCATTGTCCAAGATGGCTTAATTTAGTTATTTTTAATACTTAAAATTATTTTTAATAGCGTAAAAAAGTACAGCTTTCATAATTTCAAAATACAAGAAATTTAAAATGTGGCTACCAAAGTGACCGCTGCCTTTTGCAAATGTGTCACTAGTGTGTTTAGCCTTTGATTACAACAATACATTGTAAATATTATGGGGGACACCCCTGGCACACTTGGTGCGTAAAGTCTAAGAAGTTACATTTTTAAAGGCATACCTAAAATATTATAGTATTTAAATTTGTTAGTCAATGTGTGAATAATCTTTAGTACAAAATTATCAAGCAGATATAAATAATTTGTTTTTATCAAAATGCCTAAAAAAGTGAACTCTGTTAGGTCAAAAGAGTGAATCCAAGTTTTATGTGAAGAAGGTGTTCAAATTCCAAATTTGGTGGGATGTTCGCTATGCGCAGTCGAGTGCGCTGTTAAGCGATAAATAATAAATCAAAAAGTGGAAAAACGCCTCACTAGAGTACCTGAAGACCGAAAACTAATACGCGAGTCTTTCAAGGATCGTAAAAAATCCACTTCTCCATTTGAGCTGCCCTGTCGGAAGAAATTGGAAAATTCGTTAGTACTCGAACAGCTAAAAGAAGGTTTCTGGAAGCAGGTTTAAAAGGACGCAAAGCCCGAAAGAATACGTGTCGGAAAAGAATCAGAAAAAACGTTTGGAATGGGCTGTATGGCTGCTGATGGTGTCGGCGAAATTTTCATCTGCGAGGGTTGCATGGACGCTCAAAAGCATTTTCGGCGACATTAATTTACATAGAGCCACAAATCAGTGGCAACGATGATTTGATTAGATAATAACATTTTTTTGTTAGATTGGTCAGCACAGTACCCAGATCTAAGCCCCATAGAGCACATGTGGGCTATTTGAAAACGTAAGATAAAGTAACACAACATAACATCGCAAATGACCCTGAAAAGTTCATTAATTCACGAATGGAGCGCCATAAGTACAGTCGAACGCGCAAAGCTTGTATGAGGCATGCCCCAGAGGATTGCTGTTGCTATTTAAGCAAAGGTAGACCTACTAAATATTGATATTTTCATCACGAATTCCTTTTATTTGTATATTTGATCTATTAAAGAAAGATCATTACTTCACTTTTTAAAACAGAAAATTCAGTAATTGATGGGGTCAATAATACTTTAAAATTATCATACAATATTATTTTTTATTTAGCAGAAAAGGTTGTTCAAAAACCAATAGAGATGAATAATTTTGTGCCAGCTTGTAAAAAAAAAATTTAGAAAATTTCTTCGAAGGAGAAATTTTAACGTGGGAAAGCCTATGGGTTGTAGATGGTTTGTGCGTAACACTTATTGCAGCTGGATGTTACCACCTGGTTATGTTAAAAAAAAGTTTTTATTAAAAAAATTATGTATACTTCAAACTACAATGAAAAAAAAACCGTGCAGATTTTCTTTTAACACGCAACTCTGCTTTAAGTGCCAGCAAAAATAGTATCAAAATGTCCACGATGCGGTTATTAGGTAGTTATGAAAAATGAATATTCATTTTAATATGTTGCACAAATGAATGTGTTGCATGTGCTTGTCTTGGATGCACTTTTCCTTTTATTTTACTATCCAATGTTCGCAAACGTAAGCGACTATAAATAAGGTTTAACTTCAGTAGTCAAGCTCCGTAAATTCATAAATATAGTTTTATATAATGCAACGAAATTAATTGGAAGGCTTAAAACTCTTTAATTAAATTAAGCAAAAAGTTGTACTTATACACGCTTCAATGAGCACTTACATAAGTACGGCAAAAAGTGGAGGCATACATTTGCCGATTTAAAAATAATTCTTATTTGTAATATAGTAAATGTGAAATCGGCTTTTACATGCACCGAAGCTAAGTTATTATGTGGTCGTCGATGTATATTGAACATTTTTTTTGGTACGCATGAACTCATCCTTGGACGATGATTAAATAACGTAACCTATTTCGAAAAATTGAACTCAGAGTGAAGTTCTATAATTTGAACTAAAAAATTAATTATTTTGGGGACCACAACGAAGAGACCCAAATTTTTTTTTTTATTTTGGAGGGTAGAATAAATATGTCAGAAACGTTCAAATGGTACCGTGGCACCAATGATATGTGGTGCCTGCACCCACAAAAATAAACATTTCCCCTTCGGCTGACTTCCACCCGGGACTGGAGGTTTCCAATAGGAACCTGCGTCCAGGCTCTCTGCCTGGGCTATATGGAGGTAATGCGTCGAAGATAATCTCTCACTTGCCTCCACTGTAGGTGTGATCAAAAGGTACATCGAAAATGCGGTAATATACTGATCAATACCGTTTTATTACTGTATGTTTTAGTCGTGAGTGATAAACTCAGTCGTCTGTGATTATCATCAGCTCGTCTCTATTCGATCTCCACTCGAACTCTGCTCCTAAATGAATACAGGCTCAGGCGTTATAGCTATCAGTCTCCACCTGCTGCTGTTGAAACCGTTGAAGGCAACTATGTCCAGTCAGCTGTGTTAGGTAAATATCAATCTCTCAAAATCAACGTTGCAACCATATCTCGCCGTTCGGGGTGAGCTCGTGTGTCCAGCGACCATCTTCGTTCTCATCCATTAAGCGTCGAAGGTCTTGCGCCTGGTCCGTCAAAGAGGTGATGTAATTTGCGTGCACGTGAATCCATAGGATTTTATCTGGCAATAACACAGATTGCGTCTTCGGATACACTGCTTAAGACACAAATTACATTGGCGCCCGCTGCGGCCGCGTGCTCTTTAAAAGTCATGCGCGAGTCGGTCATGACCGCTAGATACTTTATCGCCGGTTGTGACTGAGTGTCTAGGGTCCTGACGTTAATGGTTAAGCTCTCCCTCCTTGTGCGTCTGCTCGGTAGAACTGCTTCTGTTTTCTGCACTCCTAGCTGGAGTTTCGTATTATAAAGTCAGCACTGGATTCTTGCTATCGCGTTGTTGCAGGTAAGATCCGCATCAATGCTCTCTCTCATTGTTACAACAGAGCGAAGACGTCTGGATATCCTATTAGAAAGCTCCAATCATAGGATGCCATTATACTTATATCGCGTTCCATAGTGTCGGACCAAGAACAGAGTCTTGAGGTACGCCACTAGTCACTACGTCTTTCGACGCTCATCGTCCGTGTCGTACTCTAGGACTGTGCCATCAAAATAACTCGGGATGATGCTGAGCATGTACGATTGGACTTCAAAACACTTCAACGGCGAAAGAATCATCAACCAATGCGCCGAGTTGTAAACGTCCTTGACGTCTAATGTTACGACAGCGCAATTTTTTCCGTAGCAGAAATGCATAGTTATTAAAAATACATTTGTTTATTATGTTCTTCAATTTTAGAACAATTCCCCTGCATTCCCAGCACAACGGATTTCTGTAAGATCAAGGACATCAATTTAAACAAATCCTTTGTCACAGTATTTCCTTCCAAAGAGGAATGGGATATCGGGCTTGTTGTTAAGAAAAATGATTTTAACATCTACACTGATGGCTCAAAACTGTAGGTGGAGGGGTCTACTCCGATAAACTTTGTCCCAACTCGGAGTATGCCAATCATTTCGCTTACCTGACCATTGCAGTGCATTTCAGGCGGAAGTCCCTGCCATAAAAGAGGGGCTTACAGAAATAAAAACGAGAGTATTATCTACAAATGAAGTCTTCATTTACTCGGACAGTCAAGCGGCAATAAAAGCGCTTGAATCAAAAACGCACTCGTCAAAAACAGTTCTAGAATGTTTTGAACTACTAAATGACGTATCTAAGTGCTACAAGGTGCACCTTATCTGGGTGCCAGGTCACTGGAATATTGCAGGAAACTGTAGGGCGGATGAACTTGCACGAACCGGTACAACGCTCGATCTCGAACCGGATAAGACGTTGATCCTCATGCCCATAGCCACTTGTAAATTACTTATAGTCAGGAAAACCATCAAAAAGGTAAATACAAGCTGGCAAAACCTCACAACATGCGAACTAAGCAGACAGACATGGCCGAACTGGAACAGCGGTCGATCGAAGATCTTGCTAAGATTTAAGAAAAATGATAGGTGTATTAACTGGTCATTGTTTAATAGGCAACCACGATAAAAGGTTAGGACTCCCGTACTTCGATTTCTGTAGAAGCTGTCTTAATACAGAAGAAGAGGAAACAGTCAGACACCTTTTATGTGAGTGTAAAAGTCTAGCTATGAGAAGGCTGCGCACTCTTGATACAGCATTTCTAACCGATGTAGCGGACATAGCCCATCTAAAACTAACAAAGCTCTGCTCGTTTATTAAAGCAACCGGATGGTTTGAAAAGTAACACGTAGAGTAAGGATAAGCTCCAGTGGTATCACAATGGACCTGCCGAAGGTCTAAGTGTGTCTTACGACAACCACCCCACCTACCTACCTATCTTATATGTTATACTTCACGCCCATTGCCCTAAAATATCTAATATACAATAGCTAAGAAAAATGTCTATGTGTGTATAAGTATACGACAATTCTCCACTATTGCCACTTACTGTTTTTTATTTTGTTTTTGCTAAGCTAGTTTTATAAAGCTTGCTGACAAATCGCGCAAATAGACAGATACCTGTCTGTCCAATGTGAAATAGTTTAGTATTATTGAATTGTTGACATTTTACTTGAATTTACATCATTCTGTTGTCAAATGTGACAGGGCCATAGTGAACACGCGCAACTGCAAACCAATCGCCTCAAAACGAAATAAACTCATAATTCTCAACTCAAATGGGTTTTACATTTGACGGGGAAAAATCATGAAGCACGCGCGTGAGGGTGTAAACTATGTAGAACAATCGTGAAACGTTCAAACACATTAACAGTAATTCAAACGTATAAATACATACTTCGCTTGAAATACCCTGCAGGAAAACAGAGGAGTGCCAAACAGGTTCATTACAAGTAAATTCTGTGAAAATACTGAAAAGCAATTATCTCATTTCAATACAATTTGTTGGTGAATTTGTCATAACAATGCTCAATGAAAATTTTATAGTCCACTCCCTACCAGTACTGTTGATACAAAAAATAAAATAAAATATTTTTAGTAAGTAAGTAAAAATCCAGTAAAAATTTAATTTATTTCGAAAATTTTAAACAAATTCATTGTAGTTTGTTGAGATTTGCTGCTAGTCGCACCTGAATTATATGAATTTAAAGTACTCATTTTTCAAAAATTATCTTACGATTTTGCGTTTATTAAAGCTTACCTTCCTAAAAAGATTTAAGTGGTTTACGCAACTTAGTTAGAGGATGGAAATGAAATGCAGGTACCACAATGGGCCTTAGAGCCTCCGAGAGTCTTGTCGTAGGCAAGCAACTTGTCTATGCAACCACAATGTCAATCAGCATGCATATCTCTCATCGAAGTCCAATAAAAATATGCCTCGTAACCCAGCGTTCCTGATATTTAGACTCCATTTCTTTTACTCATCTTACAGGTCACTGATCTTAGATTCTCAGGAAATTGATCTACTTTTCTTGCTTTTAAATACTTGGCTTTATTCACTGGACTCCTTAGAAGTAAACATAAGGTTAAGAGTGAGTATATCATACTTAAGAGCAAGTGTATCTTGTGAGAGTGTATGTTTGTATTTCTTACAACATCTGAAACTCTGCAAACTCTGAAGGATTGGAACATATCCATCTGTCATTCCTGTCATTTCTGCGGTTGGTCGTTTCTTCTTGGTCACAACTTTTTAGTTAGAAAAAAAGCGATAACATCTCAGGTTCTTCATCGTTAAGAAGGAATTTTGGGCGGACAACTCTCTGTTTGCTCCGACAATAGATCTTTATGGGCATCTCGACGAATAAGCCAATCAGCAACCTCCGTTTCGAGGGCTATCATCGATTTTGAACGGTCCTCGTCAATGATCGTTTGCACTTGTTGAGTTAATTGTGCTGAACGGTCAGTGCCAGGAAGTTCCTCGTATTTTTGGAGTCTTGCAACAGAGCGTTTTGACCGAATAAATGGACTCACTAAAGAAAATTAGATATTTCTAAATAGGTGTGATTTTCACATACATATAGCGACGATAACTGCATTTCTACTCAAGAAATGTTCTTGAGTTCGGTTGTAGTTCTCCATGTCTTATCTGAAAAAGAGAAATGGAAAAATACTTTTTTCGGAAAGTTAAGGAGACAGATACCAGTAAAATTTCGAAAAAAATTTTTTTTTCAGAAAATGTTAACATAATCCTTTAAGAATATGTCGAAATATTTTAAGACCGTAAATTTAAGTATTTCTTACATTATAGATCGTCAACCGTGATGACTCTATTGTTTGCGTTCAAGCGCTGAGAGAGGTACAGTTACATTGCCGACTTTAGATGCGTTTTTCTCAAAACTATATTTTTCGAATTGGCGTACACGATAACTCGAAAAGTTAATGACCGATCTCCCTGAAATTTTGCACACATCGTTTTTATGATATTACTTTCTATGTGATTTTAAAGTTTTCGAAGTAAAAATATGTAGTAGAAAAATTCGCAACAAAATTATTTATTTTTAAGCATTTTTTTTCATTTAGTTTAATTCATATAGAAATTCTGACATTAATAGACAAACAATTTTTGGGTTTTTGTATTCAGGTCACAGACGCCGATGCTACAATGCCCACCGATTGAGAAGCCCCGCTGCGATCTTCCTGGAAGAATTGAGTGTACATCCGCCATTTTAAATGATTAAAATAAAAAAAAATTATATTATTTTAATGTATAAATAAACTGTATGCCAATTTTGAAAAATATATATTGACTTCTTCATTTTAAATAATTTTAATGAAAATCGGGGAAAATATGGCCGTTTACAGGTATTTGTCCCCCGTTAAGCCACATATGTGCATGCCCTCAAATACCCCAGGCGCCCTGTACTTTGCTCATCGCCTTTCATATATTCAAATATTTTTACTACTCTCTAGCTCCACTTTTAAATAGAGCTTTCCTTTTGTTCTCATAACTTCTCAATGATATAAAAGCTTGGAAGAATGAAGTATTCACTTTAATCAAATGTTCCACTTGTTGCCATTAGAGTCCAACCAGCATATGTTCGCAGACGAAAAGCTTCCGCTACCTCGCGAGACCTGCGTAATCTTGCCGTAAGTGTGTTCAGAATATTGTGTTAGGTTAACCCCCCACCTATTCACATGTCAGTTAAATTCACTCTCCCTGCACCCCTCTGCCTTTGGTCTCAACCCGTCGAAATATCATGTTTCCTTTGCCTACCGTTAGATGAGACCGGTGATTATACGGTGATTATATCATATTGACAGGGCTTGATGAACTGCTACAACAACCACCAAATGTTCCATTCACAAGTCACCCAGATACGAGTTTCGCTCAGGCCAGATTTGCGATTGGTAATGTTGTGATAAGATCAGTGAGGGTAAATCGTCAACTACAACAATACAATTTCAACACGCATATAGCCACAACAAAAGTGCATACAGCTCAAATTCTCCTAACGAACACTTCTCTTAACAAAATAAATTTCCCGAAACTATAGAAATATTTAAATATTCTCAGAACGTTCAATATAACTCGTCTATATACCAAGCATGAATTAATCCCTCTCAGAATGTTTTTAAATATGTATTCTGAAAAAAGTAAGTCATAAAAGAGCGTAAAGCTTAGGAAACTTTATTTAAAAACTCCCTCTAGCAGCATTATGGGCCCGCTAATGCACTCAAAATTCATATATAATATGTAAGTATATACACATATCGAAAAAATACCTAACAAAAGAGTACATACAAACATCAGGTTGCACAACTGCAAGCTTTTTTTTTTTCTTTCAAACAACACAAAGGCGCACGCTGTTTAAATGTATAAATTAGAAATGACACTGCGGTGACTAAGCGCTGCTAGTGCAAGTGCACATACTAGTGCAAACTCATGCATACACAAATACAAGTACATGTTCACAAAGTTCGCCTTTAATGAAAATAATAGAAAACCACATATGTATGCACATACACGCTGGATAAAAGTGTTTCTATGGATATGAGAATGTGACACTTTTCATTGTCGTGCAATGGCAATTATTTTTGTGTTTACCGCTGTCATACCTTTGCTGTTGTTATTGTGGCTATTTAAACATTTTTCAATGCACCCATACGTATAACAAGAAACATATTGCAAGTGTATTCATAAAAACAAATGTTAACTTGTTACGTTATGTGAGCACGCAAGGTTGATGGAAGAGAATTCCTTGATGTAGGTTCTCAAGCCAAAACAATGAGATTTCAAACAGCAATAATAACATGTTATGGCGAGTTTTTTATTTTTGTGTTTTGAAAAAAACAAATGGTATAAAGAAAATATGAGAAATGACGGCAAACGTGTTAGTGGCAGTCGTCTACGTACGAGTACTTAAATGCGTCCAACAATAAAACAATTCTCTGAGTGGCATTGTCTATTCTAATTGTGTATTGTACTTTGCGCTATAATCTTCCTTTTTGCCCCTTCTGCTTCTCTGCTCACATTTTCCGGCAGTTTTTCATTGTATTTTGAATTATTTACAAAAATATTTGCGGAAGTATGATGCTGCATTTTCCATTAATAATGAAGTTCTCCTGACATTGCATTTCCATTGTAGCCGGTATGATTGCTCTCGTTACTTTTTACTTATTGTTATTATTGTTATGAACGCACGACACTTTTATGCTCAGTGATTTGCTGAAAATACAACTCATTTCAGCCACTTCCCAGTCGAAATAAATAAGGCGTTATTTGGCGCTCCAAACAGCGGAAGAGAAAAACGAAGAGAGAAAATAGTATAATCAGCTTACAAGTGGTAAATGCTTTTAAAAGTGTCTAAGTATTTCATTGTGTTAGAAGGTTAAGTAACATGAATTTATTAGCGCCGCCGCAAGCAAGCGTGTCTAATACCCCAAGCGGCAAACAGGTTGTGTAATTTTTTGGTCGCTCAATAAGTGTAGGGAAAATTGAGAGAGACTAAAATATGTGTGGTTTAGCTAATGGCCTCACGTATGGACTTTTGAATTAATAATGTCTTGGTTATGAAATGAGGTAGACGTTTTTGAATATTATATCTACTACACGTCAATTTCAGAAAACATCGTCCACTTCAAATTCCTTCTATGGTCAAAATACCCAAAATGTTTTATGCAGTAATAGTTAAATTTTTTTAGAACACATTTTATAATAATTTTTATGGGTTTCTTCATTAGTAAAGACTTAGCTTAACTTAACTTAGTGAATACTTAGCTTATTATTAACTTAACTTAGTGAAGACTTAGCTTAAATTAAATAATTTAGTGAAAACTTAGCTTAACCTAACTTAACTTAACTTTGTGAAGACTTAGCTTAACCTATCTTAACTAGGGAAGCCTTAGCTTAACTTAACTTAACTTGACTCAACTTAACGTAACTTAACTTAACGTAACTTAATTTAACTTAATCTAACTTAACTTAACTTGACTTAGTTAAAACTTATCTTCACTTAACTTGGTGAAGACTTAGTTTAACTGCATTCAACTTAAGAGTTTGACAACGATTACTAATATGTCAAGGTTTTTTGTTTTGTATCTTCTATTAGTTACACCAGTTTAACAGGCCACCGGCTAATATACTACATTAAATAAATTATTTTCTTAAATAATTTCGACTTACATTTATTTTTTAGAATTATAAAATCGAAATTATTGTATTCTCGATTCTTTCATGCCTCTCAATTCACGTTAAGGCCGAAACTCAAGCATCTAAAATCATCAGCTTCAAAGGGTCTTAAGTTATTTCATACTAACTGAACTTTGCTTCATCATATAAAATAAAGCTCAATGAATATCACTTCACTTAAATTTTTACTTGAGGCTCAGTTCATATTTCTAGGGAATAGTTAATGTTTGCATTCAAAGTAAGCATTATCGTTTAGATGTCCTTCATAGACTCTCAATGCGTGTAGCGAGGAATAAAAATTATAAAAGTATAAAAATGTTGTTCGTCGTTTTCAAGTAGTTCGGAGTCTCAGTTCATACGAACATCACTGACTTTGTTTTAAGATTTAAATTTGGGCTACTCGAGGGCCAATCAGCAGCAGAAATAAACGCTGGAATATTCTGCCGTAATCACTTTTGGCTTGTTGTAGCCTTATGTCCCGTGCAGAGTCTTGTTGGAAGACCCAGTGCTCTCCCTGGAAAAGGGCTCCTACTAAGCACATTGTTGCCCCAGTTTTTATGCCATTTTCGGAAATTGCAGAGAAGTTACGCTTTCATGCCTTACTTCCTACCAATCCTTGCGGTATTTTTCGGTTTGTGTGATGTTCTTCCATAGACTTTATCATTTTCTTTATTTAAAATTCTTGCATCGAACACATTTTTTCATTCGTAGAAATAATATTTTCATGACCGTTGCTGGGGTGCCACTGCAAAGCTTCCTGATCTTACACATTTTATTTGCTTTAACAACCAGTGCACGTGCGAGGTCCTCATAGATTACTCGTTAAGTGTATCTGAAAGACAAATTTGCCTCACCAGCTATGCTTTTTTGCTTTCCCTAGGAAATTAGGCGAATAACTTTTATGGTTGTATTCACACGACCAACGCGTGGACGTCCGGTTCAAGCTCTCTTCTATACTTTAAATTTGCTTTGCTTTTCTTCATACCAGTCTCAAACAACTCTCAGGTTAGACGTCAACAACAGAACAAGGTTCCTAAACTGCACAGACTGGATATAGTCATGCTGTAAAGAACCATTAAATAAGTTGGTAGCGAGGTTGTGGAAGCAAAATAGTGCGGAAGCGCTAGTTGGATTCTGGATGAATCGCAACTTTAACCAACCAAACAACCAAGTGAAATACTAGCGCGGATCGAGGCTATGTTTAGTTAGTAGCAGTTTTTGGAAGAACATACACCAAATTTCAGCCAAAGCTGTATATTTCTTTGTGTGTGGCATTCTTTGAATCGAAGAAGTCGAGGTATCATGATAACGCACGTTCTATGTATATCCTATTCTTTAAACTGGCCTCCCTCGGACTTCTATATTCCCCGATTTGCAGAAATGGCTGGCGTGAAAAATATATTCTTCAAACGAAGAGGTGATTGCAGAAGCGAATCGCTATTTTTCTGGCTTAGACAAATTCGAATATTAGAAAGGGATCAATGTGATTTTAATGTTAAAGATGTTTTGTTCCTTACTATCCCTATTTTAAGATTTATACGGCATTTCATGGCTGCCATAGAGATTGTCGACTATTTTGTAAATTATACATATCACGGCTTTGTTGATGACCATCAGTTCAGCTATAAAATACACCAATACCATAAAGATATCCTTTACCAAAGCCGGTTAAAAGAAATAAAATTGGATGTTCAATAGTACAAATTTACTGAATATTAACTACATACCAACTAGATACAAAACCGAACAAAGACCCTTACTCTTTTAACTAAGTTTTATGTTGTCAAATTATTTTAATAAAATATTTTTATTGCACGTTAAGCCATACATTTTAGCTTCCTTCAACTCAGGTATTATTAATTTGCAAGAACTTTA
The DNA here is from genome assembly GCF_028408465.1 of Anastrepha ludens. Lineage (NCBI taxonomy): Eukaryota > Metazoa > Arthropoda > Insecta > Diptera > Tephritidae > Anastrepha > Anastrepha ludens. The sequence continues at coordinate 79,814,187 of NC_071502.1, forward strand.
AATTGATTTTTAAAAATTATTTTTTATTTCCACTTATCTACCGCGAATTAATAAAGAAATACTTAAAATATCGAGTTTATTTAGCTTGCCAGTGATTTGATTTACCGAAACGAGAAATACCTTTGCAAATTGAAGTGATCTTCCGTTTATTGTAGAAGCCATTAAGCGAGTAGTTTTTATGATTGTCTAATGCAATTTAGTGCAATTTAGCGGTGAGATCAGAGGAATAATCTATGAATATAAGCCATGTCAGCTGCATACCGGTTTTTAGTTATTCTCGCGAAATCTAAGCAGAAACTTAATTAAAATTTTCTAGTTGAAATAAATTTAGCGTACAAAGTATGTTGGTCAAGTTTGCAAGATCGCGAAGTAAGAAAAATGCTTAAATTTTGAAAAAATTGCGCTACGGAGCTAAAGTGAGTTGAAAAATATACTAAATCAAGCTTCTCAATATTTTGATAACTTATTAACATATTATTATTAAACTTTAATTTACGATTAGCACATCAGCTGCTCACATTTTCGCATAAATATATTTTGTGTTTGCTGTGCCAATGCATTAGATATCGACTGCCTGTTTATTGTTGTTGTGGCTTGTTGTTGTCTTTATGAGTTTGTTTATAATTAAGTTTCTTAGGTATTTTTATCGATTGGTGAGTTGTTTTTCGCCTCGAATCGCGGGCAACTGCAACACGAAGTGGTAATGAATTTCCCTTTCCAGTTTTACCAGCTTCGACGCACACGATTTGCGCCAGTTGCCTAGTTGTTCACATATTTTTTAGCTCAATACGAGTGCTAGTAAAGCAGCGGATTTCAGTTGTATGATCCTGTATGCGATATCGCAGCATCTCCCGCACAAACTACTTATATGTGCACATGTAGGTATGCACGTATGTGTGTGTGTTTTATGTATATATTTACAATGCACATATTTTCTATTCAGACACTTATTATCGTGCTGCCACTTGTTCCCTCAACGGCCTCCATATCTGCCACATATCTACCCACAACCTGTGAGTACCACGCCACACCATTCTCCTGCATACATATGTACATAAATTCATTGAAGATTCTGCTTTGGACTTTTATTTTTGCAATTCGACTGCTACGATTTGACTGCGAACGTCAGGCGTCCATCTGCGTCAATGGCTGGCGATAAGTGGCGCAGCTAATCTCTGATGTGAAAATTATCGGTTAACAACAGCAATAGCAAAGCGAACAATACGAACGAACAGCAACAGCAACAGCACCAGCAACCGGAGCAAAGGGCTATGAAGAACCCTGCTATTGTGTAGACGCCGCTCTATGAGTGCGATAAGCCCAATAATAATAACAGCAAAAGGATCAACAACATATGTACATACGCTGCTGCATGCATTTGTATCTCTAGGCAATCGGGCGAGAAACTGTGTACGTGTATGTGTGCATGTATGAGTGTAGTGTAAAGGCAAAGGAAGCAAATGGCAAGTGAACAAAACGAACAACAATAAATGATTCCACACAAAGGCCGCTACAAATTTTATGTTTATTGCACCTTAATAACGCATGTTTACAAACAAAACACGTCTGCGTCCGTCCACCTCCTTGTGCTCATCACTCCACTCTTTTCACTTTCTACCTTCCGCCTATTTGGCATCGAACTGTTTGCAATTGTGCCACCACAATCAGTGGCCGCCAATCAGTGGCGCTGCGTCTGTTGTCTTGGCACTTTGCGCGCCAATAATTTGCGACTGCGCCTGGAAGTGCGTCTGAGTTTGCGCATGTGCACGCGTTACATACAAAATTATAGGTTGGCGCGCGCAAAAAGTGTGCACAAAGTGCATGGATTTTATTGGCAGCTGGCGGCGATTTTCTATGCGTTTCTAGGCCTCTTAACCATTCTTAGCTCTGCTCTGCGCCAACGCACTGTGGGTCACATTTGAGTTTAAAATTCGCACAAAATTCACTCTCTGTCACATTTTTTGTAACGGAATATGTCTCCATAACTTAGACTTAAATAAAAAGACAAAAAAAAAGAACTAGCGGAGAAATCGGTCACATTCGACATCATATCGCCCCCTTAGTATTAAAATAGCCTATACATTTTTTGATGTTTTGAGAAAATGAATTTCAAACTTTTTGTCGAAAGTAGCTCTCATTCAAATCTCGTTATGTCTGTAAATATTTATTATTTTTTGACTGACGTTTTGACCCACTTTGTGGAACTAGAATTTGACAAAATTTTGACCACATATAAAATCGACGATGGAGAATCCAAATATTCAAAAAAAAAAATAATAACCTATGAGCACATAGGCTATTGTTATACTAAGGGGACGATATAATGACTGCCGCAATATATAGAGTGGGTGGGTGTGATAGACAGGAAAGTTTTGAAAATCGTACGATTTGCTAAATAGTCTTGAATTTGACTAATAGAGGTAAAATTTGAAATTTGAAACGTCGAGCCAAGAAGCACCGACAAATTTGGTAAGTCCTAAAACACTCAGGCTAAAAAGCCCATTGTATTTAGAGCTCTGGAAATTGAAATGGTAGATAGTCAAGAATGAAAGGAGAGAAGTAACAGAAGGAAAAAGATACTATAGAAAAGAGAAATAGAGATAATTAGACCTGTAAGAATTTTCCAGATTCTTTGATAAATCTGAAAATATTCTCCAGTTTGAGAGAACGAATTTTACACAAAATTCGCAGCCTTGCTCTTGCAAATGTGCTATTCGCCTTCTCTAAGCAAGATAGGCAAATCGGGTCCTCAATGATTCCAATGTTGGTCATATGTTGACCCCATGGATTGTGCTCTGTAATAATACCGATCATCAACCGAATGTCTTTTCTTCCAAGTTTTAGAAGAAAGTGCGACAGTTTTCTCACAAAATACTTTGCAGTGCTGTAGCGTTGTAGACATACATATATAATCGCTGATCCACTGCATGATTCCTGCAGAACTGATTCCGATTATTGGTTCTAGTCCCTGTGGGGGAACCGCAGATCCACAGTTGGCCAATTCATCAGCAATTTCATTGCCTTGAACACCGCAGTATTTTGCAATAGAATTAAGCTTTTACTTACACTCTTAAACATTCTTTGAGGTTTGCTTTGCGTTGTACAGAGCCTTTCGTGCAGCCTGGCGGTCACTGAAGACTCAAATCATTTGGAAAATATTTGCTATTTCTCCCATAGAGGTAATACATTTTTCATATAGCTAGAAATATATCGCGATTTGCTGACAAATTTTTGCCGTTTCGTTAAGAAATCTTCGAAAATGAATTGGTACAGCGCAGTGGTTCAAATTGTACGAAACTTGTCTGATATTCTTTAGTTCTCTGACAGCTCCACATATTATATACGAGTATATACATATAATTGACGGTTACATCATTTATCAGGTTTTTTGTTCGAGCTCGTCCTTCTATTTGTGGCATCTTGATGTCTTGATGTTTTTCCGCAAATGAAGGGACTAACAGTACTATGCCCACTCCGAAAGGCCGATGGTTTTTTATGAGAAGCTTCTATTAGAAACAAATTTTTTGGTGTCTCTTGTCCTCAGTGGGTTTTGAACCCGGGTCCTGCCGGATTGGTTATTAGGGGTTTTTACGCTGTACTAAATGTATGTATTTAGTAATTGAAAAAATAATAATATAATAAAAATATTTTTACTAAATGTTCACCTATGTTGTTAGCAAATATTTACTCTACTGTTTACTCAAGCTAATGAAATTAATAGGGTGTTTCTAGCGGCGAAATTAGTTCCATGCTGGACATGGTAAAATGATTTGCGGAGTAAATAGATTTGCGGTGTGTTGATAGAAATCCAGTTTCGTTTAACCATCAGTGCATATGCGTGAAAAATGATTTAAATATTTAAATAAATATAAGAAAGCATTATTTGTCCATTATGAGGCTTTAATTAACCCAGTGAGCGGTGTAAATGATTAATATTGATATTGATATTGATACTTTCATGTTTTAGTTAGAGTATTTAAGATTATATTATTTATTTTATTAATTAAAATTAATTAGATTGTATTCTATTAAATTCATCACATTAACCATTAAACTCATCTATCCAGAATTCTCCTTGCTGTACTGTCACTCCACTTAGAGTCGCCAGAAACAATAGCTCAACTATTCTAGGCCAGTCAGTTTACAAGTAAGTAGTCTATCACTTTGGCAGTTCATTTGAGTAGCCCAAAAGAGCAACTATAGACGCCATCTATCGTCGCAGAGAACATCAGTAATACGGCTGCATGGCTTAAGAAGTACTTCTTCAAGACTAGTGAAGAATTACATTTCACAGTCGAAAATATAATATAAATTTATATTTAATTATAAATTATTATAAAGTATATTAAAGAAAGCAAGTGAGAGTTTATGGATAGAGAAAAGGAGCTAGTGTGAGATAGGAAGTGTAACTCAGTTCTCTATTGTTTCGAGCTCTTGAATGATGAGCCTCAAAATTTAATTATTTGAGCTTGATAGACATAATACCTGTTTGGCTGATAAGGCCAGTCGTAATCAGCCATATTATTCTATCCGCGTTGTTGCAAGTCATGATATGCGCAGATATGCTTTATTAGTAAGACCCTAACATAAGAGGCCACGCGAGGCGCGACATAAAATTTGCCTCCGTTTGCGTTTGACGTCACTTCAATTAACGAATTGGTCAGCGCCTGATTTGTGGAAATACGTATTTTGATAGTAAATTCTACAGAGTAGGGAATGTGAAACATAATTTTTTTTTGAAGTGAAGACCACCGCTAAGGTCTGATATTTGAGCGAGAATGGAGAGTGAATTGGAAAAAATATAACCTTTAGAGAGAGAAAAAAAAAGATACAACGTAGAGAGAAGGAGAAAGAGAGATATACATTTTCTATACCTAAGACATAGGCTTCGTTGTAAGACAGAGTATACAGATATATAACATAGAGAGAAAGAGAAGGAGAGCTATACATCATATACATTTTTACATTTACTATTAGTTTGTGCTTGTGCAAAGACCATTCACAAGTCTCAGGGAAGCACGTATTCTGAAGTTGTTTACGAATATGATAAAAAACATTCGCAATCATTAGTTTACGTTGCTTTATCACGAGTCACTTGTATTGAAGGCTTGTGGATTATAACGAACGGAAATGATTTTAGGTTCTACCATGGTCGACGAGCATCAGTCAGTATGTCTCATTTACAAGATGAATTCCGGAGACTATCGTTAAATAGACTGGAAACTGTGGATAAACAAATAATCGATTTCATGACTCAGAGAAGAGGGCTATCTGTATATACTCTTAATTGTCAGAGCCTACGAGCACATTCCGCAGATTTAACAGACTCTGTCATCCTTAAATCGAGTATAGTACTTTTGTCCGATAACGAGGATATTAGTATACCAAATTTCAATTGCGTCATCAAATAAAAGCGACTAAATGTCAGAGCTGGCGGTGTGGCAATCTACCACAATCAAGATGATAGCGTAAATATCGTCACACCAAACATGGAAATGACTGCAAGGCAGTCTCAGTCATATTCATCAACAGTCACACCAGTTGGCGATGTTTGCATTGCAGAATGTCAAACGCTGAATGGAAAAACTATTGTCATAGCCGCCATCTATATCTCACCGAACCAAAATCTTGATGACATAATATATTTCATTCACCGCTCACTACTGGTTTACAGCCACGCAGGTGCAAATGCACTTGGAAGAGGCGAAGACAAAATTCCATTGATTCTCGGGGGAGATTTCAACGTAAATTTCGGATTCAATGATTCTTTGCCGTTGATTCAATTTCTTCGAGAAACATTCGGTTTGCAGATAAACAATAACCCTAAAGAATCAACAACAAAATCCGGAACTACACTAGATGCAATTTTCACACGTTATCTAGAAAATATTGAATCACGTACATATATTTCATAGTTCAGCTATCACAAACCAATTATATCAGCATTACCAATTGAACCACCAACAGATGATAGTATAATGCATATATAGTTAATAAAATCGAATTTTGGTTACACAAATTTTATACTGTTGTATTTCTTTTGAAATTATCCCTGTCTCCTTCTCTTCCTCTCTCGCTCTTTCTCTCTATCTCTCTCTCTCTCTCTCTTTTTCACACACAGAAGTTTCACTTCTACCACGTGTACGATGCTGCACATGATTTTTTTTTCATTCCAAAAGATTTCATACACATTTCATGTTTTAATGACATTTTCTGTTTACTTAAACATTTTCGCTTAAGATATAAACTAATACCGAAATAACTGCTTTTTTGTACTACTACAAGCTTCGAAATTTTTTTCGTGCAATGTTTATACAAAATAAATGAAATACTTAATGTATCATATTATTTCTCTGAAAATTGTGAGAAATGTTACCTTTTCTTTCATTCATTACAATGAAAATAGTAAATTAGATGTTTAATTAATTTTTGACTAAATTATTTAACATTAATCTGTAAGAACTACTGTATTTCTTAGACTATTAATTAAAAATAAATAAATAAATAAAATTCAAACACAAAATAAAAGAAACAGTTAGGTAATTTAAAGTGATTTTTGAATACTCAAACTGATTGCACCATTTAATGTTTTTTTTTTCGATAATTTATTCTGTGCTCGATTCTTTTTTCGAATGCCAGCAGTGAATAAAGGCGGATGCAATTATAATTAAATGTACGACTTGCTTTGCTTTGAAATGAACTTTGTACAAATGACTTATTCTTATTTTAGCATTTTGTGTTGTGTTGAATATTTTGCGGTGTGTTTACTGGGTTATTGATGCCAACGCCGATGCCAATAAGGCGTTCCATCGCATTGGCAGTTGTAGGGCATAAGAAGAAGAATAAGGGCACATTCTGATATAAGGAGTACTTGCAGAAACTGTTGTGCACTATGTGCCAAACTTCAGGCGCAATAGGTGCCATAATAGCAGATCACTTTGTGCTACATTACATCGCAAAAGTGCGAATCAAGCCAACCAACTCGTTACATTGGTGTATATATGTATAATTTATTTATAACACAGCTAAACAAATCCATATGTATACATATACAAGGGGTATGGATGTGTGCATCCGTTTGTCTTGATTAGGTGGGTGTGTGATATGGTGGAGTTCATTCCGCGCTTTAGAGTGACCAGTGGAACAAAGTTGCAGCAAAATTGTGTGTACATAGAAAACTATTGAAGAGTGTAGTTTTTTATAATGTTTTAAAACACCTACAAAATTTATGCATAACTACAAAGGCACTTATTTTATACTTGCAATATTTGTTTTTAACGCTTCTACGACTAAACCGTTTTGTAAGGAAAATTTTAAGTTTCATGCGATACTGGTTACCCAACTCGTTTACTTTTCGCTAATTCGAACACTTTCCGTGCGAATTTCGTTGGCTTTCCCATCCATTTCCGATTTCTTTGGAGTTATACGAGTATTATAAACCAGATGCCGCCGCGAACTATGCACATACTTACATACATACACATACAAACGCTTGCTGTTTTCTCTTCTTTGCTTGTTACAGCACTCCAGTTAGTCAGTCAGTGAGTTAGTCGGTGAGGCTGTAAAGGTTTTTAATCTGTACTGACCACACAGCCGAACAAACAAACTTACACATATACTTATTGTATATATAGGTATGTATGTATGTATATTTCGACAGGCACTTCAATGTGTCTGCTACGAAAATATGCATGCATGTGTGTGTGATTATTGTGCATATGGATTTGTTGATGGTTTCGTTGTTGTATTCATTGCATTGTGTTTGGTTTTTGTTGTGTGCGGTGGACTTAGCCCGAGGTACATTGCATTGTTTATATAGACTTAATGACCATTCAAATATACATATTACCGTGTTTGTTTAATCTTAATCATATTTTTGTTTTTGCTTTTTTTTTTGTTTTTTTGATTGGTTGCTTATAAAATATTTTTATTGCAAATTTCAGAGTCGAATTTGTTTTCTTCGTCTACAACAGCAAAAGGATTTGCCTGTGGTAGGTTGGGTCTTTAACTATTATTTGTTGCTGTTTTAGGCAGGGCGCGCCCAATTTTACTGGCGACCAGTGAGGGTAACACGAAATGCTTATAGGAAATGCTTGAAAATAAAAGAGTTGTTCAGATAAAAAGAATGTGAATAATAAAATCAATTTTATATTACTAAAGAAGCATTTGTCCTAAAGTTACTTTGTATCGAAGAAGAATTCTTGCACTGTGGAATATACACAGGTCCGGTAGATTGTTGCACAAATGTCTGTTGCACTTCGAACGGGTGCTGGAAGCGAAGATGTGCGAACTGTGAATGGGTAGAAAAGGATGATTATAATAATGAAAGTAGCCATCAACACTTATTAATTGCATGCGGCTTGAGAAGAGAGTGAAGAGAGAAGAAATGCGACATTTACTTCAAAATAAAGTTGAAAAATTAAAAATAATGATTTAGAGACGAGAAGTCTACGATTTTATATTTTAATCAGCCGTGTCACTAAGCCCGTCATCGGAAAGTTACGAATCCACTTCTCATCTATCACTAAATCCATGTGAATTCGAAAAAAGTGCTGCCGAACTCAAACGCAAAATTTTTATGTTTCGACACCAGCTAGAAACAAGCAAACAGATTTTAGCTTTGAAAATTATTGCCTTGGTGTTATTTTGGAATTACATATTTTCCTTTTCTTATGACTGAAATAAATTCTATTGGAAGTGCTATTCTATTTTTTTAGTAAGTAATTATATTTTTGAATGGAAAAAGGCAATAAAATGTATGAATACTTTAAATGCAGCGGAGATGTAAAGGCAGAGAGATGCTTTTAATCCTTTGGAAATGGATGACCCATTGTAAGAAAATTGGCGGGTCCTGGGACTATTAAGCTCCTACGTAAAATGCTTATCCAAATTCTGTTCACCTCTTTATTTTGGTATTTGGCGTAACCCCAGCTTCTGGATTATCTTGTAATAATTCCTGTAACCGAGCGTATTGGCGATGAACTGTTAATATTTTGGAATCACATCATCACAATCACATGCAAGCACATTTCTTTAAAACGCGTGAGTTTTTTTTTTTAAATTAACATTAAAAAAACATTTTATAGAATTACCATAGTTTTATAAATTTGCAAAATAAAAGTGACTAGTCCTTCTGAATTTTATTATGAAGCTTTTCTCCGACAACTAAAACACATCGTAACAAATTCCTTGAAAAATCTACGACATGGCGCTACGAATTAATGAAGTGATGTCACTCTTGGAATTTCAGATTTACAACGTAATCAGTCGAACCCAGCGATGCCTTTTTCATAAAAAATAATCTACGAAAATCGTACAACGGTGGTTTCAGCGATGGGGTTGAATCACCGTTAGTTCTACGTTATCGAATCGGCCCGGATTTATATCTGGCCAAAGGCTGTCACTCCAGCAGCACTCCCGGTATATGTACGGTGAATGTTTATGCTTCTACAATAACAATAACAATAAGCAAGTGCATGTGATTCGGGTGATTCATAATAACAACACATTAAGAAAGTTCAGTACATTTTCAATTTTAGGCAAGACTGGATAAGAGCAATATCCAATACCAAACTTATGCTGAACTCACGTCTGGTAGATATAGAATTCAACTGATTGAAGATTGTTTTGATCAGTGCGATTGCTAATCTTAAAGATGCCGTCTGTATTTTAAAATGTTGCCGGGGTCTGTGTTCGTTTGGGCAAAATAAAAATGAGAGTGGCGTTCCTAGCAGAGAAGACAGTTCAATACTAGTTTAAATTTTGGAATAGGTGTATTTTTAGATTCCACCAAAGCTAGTAGAAAAATTTGGAGGAGGCGAATCTTTCACATTACATTTGATGCTATCCAGCTCTGAGCAAAAGCAAGATTTTGTGTTTACCAATGCCATTTATTTATTTATACCAAGGTTAGGTTAGGATAAATGCCTGCCAAATCAAAATTCGGAGAAAACAGGCTTGGGATTGGGGGATGACGACCAACGGTGGCTAATTACATTTGTATTAACTTCTTCAATCTATTGATGAAATTTACCAGGTGCGTGATATTTAAACCTTTTACATCCGCAGGTGTAGCAAAAAAGTGACAGCCTAGATGTCTGAATCTTAGCCCGATGAGAGAATTTATACTAACTTAAAACTAAAAAGAAAACAAGAGACAAAATACATCTGGGAAGGGTGAAACCAAGATCTTTGTCTTTAGAGAGAGAGAAAGATCATAATGAAGTCCGTTAGAAATATTCCAAGGCGAATTCATATAAAGTGATACGGATTCTACAAATACAACAATTTGAAAAGCTATTGAATGAAGAAGAGGGAAGGAAAATACAAACACTCTCACTTTGACAATCAGGCAACAATCAGCTGATACATCGTACGTCATATAAAAGAGCATTGGAATATTTTATGGAAACTAAGTTCAAGTGGTGCATATTTGGATAGATATTCTTATCTCATTATAGACCTTGTATTGGTGTTTCAGCATAAAATAATAAGTTTTACCAAAACTATTGAAGTCGGTGTTTAAGAAACCTCCGCTTAAATTCACTCTCACCTGTGAGCAACAAGTTGTGTTTTTATCATATGCCGTTGCATCTCTCGAAGGGCTTAGAAAATGATAGCTCGAAAATGATAAACTTAAAGGGTACACTGCGTGCATCCTGCGGAAATGGTATCGTATCACTCACTGTCTGTACGAGCAAGGCTCATCTCAGGAGTCACCGAGCCACAAGGCTCAATAATTGTATCCAAGGGTATTTAGCGGTATTACACTGATGTACGATAACAAATCTTCAGCTAAGAAGCTCAAATAAGTAAATCCATAAAGGTACCCTCCCAGAAGCTGCAGTTATACTTAGGGAGATACAATCATTCTAACGCTTTTCCAATCTTTCGATACCGCCTTTGTAAAATGATTTTTCTTTGCCTTCAAAATAGGCCTCAGTTTCGGCGATTACTTCATCATTTGAGCCAAATTTCTTACCACGGAGCATCTTTTTGAGGTCTGCGAAGAGCCAGTAGTCGCTGGGGGCCAAATCTGGAGAATACGGTGGATGGGGAAGCAATTCGAAGCCCAATTCGTTCAATTTTGCCATCGTTTTCATTGATTTGTGACACGGTGCATTGTCTTGGTGGAGCAACAGTTTTTTCTTCGCCATATGAGGCCGTTTCTTTGCGATTTCGTCTTTCAAACGCTCCAATAACGCTATATAATAGTCGCTGTTGATGGTCTGCTCCTTCTGGAGATAGTCGATGAATATTATTCCATGCGCATCCCAAAATACAGACGCCATAATCTTGCCAGCCGACTGCTGCGTCTTTGGTCGCTTTGGGCGGCTTTCACCGGCTGCATGCCACTCTTTGAATCATCGATTCGTTGTTGTTTTTGCTCCGGTGTGAGCAAACGCGGCACCCATTTGGAAAACACCTTTTTCATACCCAAATGTTCGTGTATTATGGCGTGTACACTGCCTGCTGATATCTTTAGAATGTCAGCAATCTCCCTCACTTTCACTTTACGGTCGGACATAATGATTTTCAGTTTTTTTTCAACGTTTTCCGGAATAACAGCGTCATTTGGTCTTCCAGTAGATGGAATGTCATCGGTGTCTGTACGACCACGTTTGAATTCGGCATACCAATAACAAATGCTTCTTTTTGATGGAGCAGAGTCCGAATAACGTTTTTCAAGCCATTTCTGGCATTGAACAGTATTTTTTTTTCATTAAAAAACAATGATAAATCAGCACACGGAATTGCTTTGAATTCATTTTTTTTAAAAACTCAAAAGTAGCGTCACTTAAAGCACTGTAACTTGTAAACAAATGGTCGGATTAATTATTGTTTAACGGACTACTGAGAAAACGAAGAGTCAAATGGCACTTTAAAGGGAGAAACAATTTAACGTCGTGGTACTTTTTCAATAAGGTAAGAAAATGATTCGTTATCATTCAAAAGGAAGCTTATAACACAGAGCTTATCATATACACACATGCATATGCATGCAAAAAAGAAATAATTTTTTAAGTCTGACTGACTTGCAAGGCGTGTTAGAAGGAAAAGAAGTTTTCTTGTATGATTACAGAGTAGGAGACTGTTTGTCATTTTAGAATTTTTATTTATTTTCTTCATTTACCTTAAATTTATCTTTTTCATTTACTTTAAATTTATCTCCCAAATTCTAGAAACTCTTGTTAAACTCTATTCCTGAAATGGAAAGATGCCCCTAGAGTGACCTCTTGCATAGTTCAGTGAATAGTAGAGCAGTGATAGTCATGCAGATGCATGTTGCATGCATATTTTGCATGTTTCGTCCATAAAAGCATATTTCGATTTAAAATGCATGTTTGCATATTTTTTGAGTAATTTTAAGAAATTTAAATCATTCCTCTAACCAAAATATAAAGAAAAACAATTCGCAGCTAAACTTTCCTTTAAAGAACAGATCTATAACATTTGTTTCAAATTTTTTTTATTTGCTTTCTCCAATGAGCCGACAAATTTGTTTATAAAAATGTGACTCGAAAATTTCCACGAAATCAGTTTGGCGCAATTACTGGTTTCTATGATTTGTGAAGAGAGCACAACGACAGGAGCTATGCGCCACTTGTGTTAGTATGAAATGCATAGTAAGCGCAGTAAGTTATTGCAGTAAGTTATTTCTTCTCAGTTGACAAAAGATAGAAAAGAAACGCCGGCTGAATTTATTGTGCGTATGAAAAACCAATTTCCCAATGTTTTTCGGTCGGACAAATCAGCTTTATTTTGTTCACATTGCAATTGTTTGGTTTGTGCGAAAAAAATATTTCAAGTCAAACAGCACATTGATTCAGTGAAACACAAGGATGCTCAAGAAAGAAAAAAACAGAATTCTGAACGTGAAATGAGCCAATTGTTAATATCAAATTATCAACAGAAACATGGGCCAAATCTTACGGAACTCAATATGGATTTATGTAAAACTTTGATCGAGGCGAACATTCCATTAAATAAAATGAATCATCCGAGTGTAGTACAATTCATAGAAAAATACACTTCCCATCAGTTCCAGAACAAAGTACACTTCGTCGTAATAATGTGCCACATTTGTATGAAAAATCGATTGAAAAATTGCGTTTAAAAGCTGGGGGAAAACATATTTGGGTTACTCTGGATGAAACAACGGATATTGAAAAAAGATCAGTTGCGAATTTTGTTTTTGGCATATTGGATAATGAAAATGAGCGCGCGTTATTTGTTGAACGTTAAAGAATTAGACAAATGCAACGCCAACACGATGGCAACATTTTTTACTGAATCATTTCTTCTTTTATGGCCTAAAGGTAAGTCTTTACCTAAACACTCGAAAAACGACTCAATTTTGCTGTTGCTATATCGGTGGATGTAGACCGTTCCTTCTCAACCTACAAGTCAATTTTAACTGAAAAACGGCGGTGTTTCTCATTCGATTGTCTGAAACAACATCTTATTTTCACTCGCAACAATGAATTACTATAAGTAGCTGGCTAACTAAAATAAAAACGTTTACTAGCTCAGGAGAAAAAACTACCTTTTTGCATTTTCGGTATTTTTTAAGAGATTTTCGAATATTATTTTGGGCTTTTTTTGCATTTTTTCATACATATTTTCGTGCATATTTTGTCTTGTTTTGCATTTTTTCGCGCATATTCCAGAGTTTTTCATGCATTTTTGCATATATATTTTGGCCTTTTATTTTGCATGACTATCACAGCTCAAGAAGTCATACGGACCTTCATCAGGTAACTCTGGTCGCTGGCTATTGAATTATATCACGCACAATAACAAGACATCGCACTATCAGGGCACAAAAATCCAGAGTTTACGCGCTTCAACTCACCAACTAACTTTTCTTAATCGATGCATAACCCAAATAATGTATTAGTGGTACCACTAACTTAAACGCGGAATTTTTTTTTACGAGCAGTAAATTAGACTAATTCATAATTTTTAAATGCTCTGAGATTGGCGGCGTCTTGAGCCAACCCCACTTGAAGCCTCATTTGTATCATAATGCGGTAAGTTTGGCTTGAATCTGCTTCGTATAAACGACCTAATCTTAGGTTGTACGACGCGTTAAACAGCATACAACCAGTGGGCTATGCTAAGTTGAATGATGGCTTGCATTGGAATGCCACTACTTAGAAGCACACAAACCCTAAAAATATGTCTCAGCTTTATTGCCAACCTTTGAAAAATGTTATATGAAAAGAGAGCTTATTTTTTTCTCTTAAAATAAACACAATGCGTGATCTGCCATTTGGCGCTTGCAACACTTTTGTTCACTAATAAGGTTGGTATGATATCAATAAGTATTGAAATCGTGAAAAGCGCTGAATGCTCTGTATGGACATCGACTCTTACTATTCAAAAATAAATGGTGATCAGAATGTTAGTCCGGGAACCTCATTGTAACATTTTATGTTTTGTTGTTGCTACTTATTATATACCTACTTGTAGCAGACCTTCTTTGGCTGTATTGCTATTGCTATTGTGTGTGGTGCGTGCGGTGGCGCCTCGATCTCCATTGCACTTCAACTAACCACCGACCAAACACAGTTCGATCGAATTGTGTTGCCAACACGCGCACACTCCCTTTCTTGCGTTATATTGGCTTTGGGCGAATTCTAACATCGATGACCCTTGAAGTCACTGCTCACATGGTGGCATGCAGCAGTTGTTGCAACAACAGCAGCCAACACGCAGTATTTGCTTGGTGGGTGCAGTTCAATTTGTAAATTGGTCGTCTATAAATCAGATTTGCTTAGTGACCGCAGCACCCCGTACAGCTTCATTTATGTAGTTGAAAGAAAAAGTAATTCAGAGGTCAGGTAAATATTGTAGTCAAGCATATTTTCAACAATTCTCATCATCCATGCATATTGTTTCTATTATTTTAGCGCGCAGTTGGTGGCTGACGATGCAAGTAATCATGGAATCATAGGAGGATTTCAGAGAAATTTGGTTCACCAGAAATATGTTCGAAGGTGGCTCAATATGACCATGAAAAGCAGAATTTATGGCATTTCATAACATCCAACATTTTGTAAGCCAAGAAAATGCCCAGTTTTCCCACTAATTTGTTGTATATATCGGATGTTTTTTAGGTGCACGAGAACTGTGGATATCGATAACTATGGTTTGACAGTTGAGAAAGGCAAATTTTGATATTTCTGTTCCGCAAGGTTTGGCAATTCATAATGAATTGTTTAACGACAGCTACCACGATGAAACAACGACCGACGATAAGAGACGGAACGGTGGTGAGAATTGGGCTCTCATTAGTTCGTCGTATCAGCTGGTACGGGCGTACCTTTACGTTGGTGAGTCTGAGCACCATAAGGGTCTTGGCTTACGTGCCTATAAAATACAGCTCGTGCAAGAATTGAATATAAATGACCATCATTCGCGTCACATTTTTGTTGATTGGACTCATTTGGATTTATTATTCAGATTTATTGCAAAAAGTAGTCAAAAATTGGATTCATCGAATAAATGTAACTCTTGGTTCGGCGGACATATGCGGGATATATTTAGTATTAAAAACATAAATGCCATGAAATTATTTCGCATATTATAATAAAAAAAAACCATTCTAACAATATTTCTGTTTTATATTATTATTTTAAGTTTTCAAGCTATCAAAGAAAACACCCGATGTGAGTATTGCTGGGACAGCCATATCAAATATACGATTATTTCTAAGAATAGAAAAAAGTGAATTTGCTGTGTTCATTGAACACTGTTAGGGACTTTTCACATTCCCTTATGTAGAACCACCCACTAATGGTTTGGACAGTTAACAATTTTATGGTGCGATATTATGAAGCTGTACGAACTTGAAAAGCCGGTTCGTAGGGGAATTGGTAGAGTTGCATGGAGAAGATTATGAGTTGCTCCGTCCTCAAGCATAGCTGCTAGTCGCAGAAATACTTCTATTTTATTATAAAGAAACGGGTTGAGGGTAAGAGACCTGAGACAAATGAAGATAGCATCGATGAAATCGAGGTATAAAAAAATAAAAAAAAATAAAAAAAATATAAAATTCAATAAATCGAGGGAACTAAAATACTATTATTTAAAAAAAGAAAATACTTTTGTTTCGTGTTAATGAAAAGGTTGTTCTTCTATTATTCGAAGGTCGGCCTATAATTCATTCATTCCGAAAGGTTAAACCGGTTAATAACGACTAGGTGTAGAGTAGTTTATTGAATGCAACGAAATGAAGACCGACTAATAAAAGAGACGTGGTTTGTTTTAAAGACGAATTGCATGTAAAAATTTGACTGAATATGTTTTTTACGAAAATGTGGTTGGGAAAATATCCCGAAATTTCGGGGTCAACAATTAGGATAAAATTGAGACCTATGCTGGGATGAAAAAAAGCGCCATACATCATAATTTTCTTCAGGAAGGAATAACCCAAATGTCAATCGCAAAAAATATTCTAAAAATTTTCATCAAAAGTTCAAACTTTTGAATCAGAATTATTATAAAAAAAATATCAGCCTAACGGTTAGACGCGATAGAAGTGAAACCTTCCGTAAAACAAACTGAGAGAGAATGAGACGAAAGCAGCATTAGGAGCGGGATAATTATAGGTTCATTATAATATTGCTATAAAGTTCATATTTTATTTTCTTCATTTTATTATTATTCATCCTCAATGTTTTCAATTTCAACAAATGATACGAGTGGCTTATGATAGCTAAAATATGATACAAATGCTTTGGTTTCGATGTTGTCAACATATCCTTGAAATACCGCGTCAATTGTTGTTTTTTTTTTCTGTCGATATTCACGACACTTTTCTGCAATATTTTGCGGCATAATGGCTGTAAATATTTAAAAATGAAAATATTTACGAATATAAAAATACGGACGCTATACAGCACACGCGGTTGCTATTATGAGCGTCGTAACGCGTATATTACACAGACGTACTGACATACACACAAGCATTCGTAGGACGCTTGGTCTAAGCAAGTATTAGGTAGTGTAGTATAGGTATACATAATGCCTTCTCGCTCACCATGGCTCCGTAATACGCAGGCGCGCACACATACGTACTTGTATACATACAAACATACATACGTATGACGCTTGAACTAAACACAAAAGCAAGTAATAGGCAGTGTAGTATACATACTACAATACTCACTATACTAGCGTGGCTCAGCAGTACGCAGCCACACACATATACGTATATCAACATATAACGCTTCGTAGCCAAGAGTGTCGCTTTTTCGTTTCATCGAGTCTCAAATCACTCACAACGATTCTAAAGAAGTTTTCACTTCACTCCTTCCATAAAAGAAAATGTTGACTATTTGCTTAGAGTCTTTAGAGATTGGATTAGAGATTATGAAAATTCAAGAATGCAACTTTTGATAGAGCAACTTTAGCACGTATTTAGGCTGCCGCAAAAAATTCGCAGAAATTTCATTGTATTATTGAAAGGCTGTAACTTAATTGTTGAATTTTAACAATTTCTGCAACTTTCGATGCGTTTCATAAAAGCTTTGACAACCAATATCTTAAAAAATATAAGTTTTCTACAAAAACTATATACGAGTATTTATTCTCAGAAGGGGAATTTTGGTTATTGACTGTGTCATTTCGTTCGAAACTTAATGAATTGTTTTAGTTGAGTCCTCCAACTTTTTAATCTGCCCCTCAGAAAGTATTTTACTGACGTAGAATTTGAATTTGTCCAGTTTCACAAGTTTTTCCTTGAGATGGGACAATTTCGTTTCGAGGTGAAACACACGGCAATCAGTATATGCTTTTAATCAAAATTAATTTAAATAAAACTACACTTTTTAAATAAAACTGATTAACTCAGTTTGCGTAGAAACATCAATCAAAACATGGTCCATCTCGGGCCCATTCCAGTACGCATACGCATATTTGTATCTGCGAGATTTGGTTTGGCTGCCGCGGAAGCAGAGTCGTATAGTCACTAATATTAAGTGAAGGTATAAAATTTCTCTCTAACTAATTAGGCATCTGTTTTGTTATTTCTTTTGATGAGAGGGAGTTTATTTGAATAAAGATTCAGGGGCTCCATGTGCTGGGTCTAATCGTCCGAATGGAAGCAAACGCTCCGGCTCTGTATTCTGCTTTTCTGCCAGCTTTTGGCAGCAGAGGAAGAGGATGGGGTCGCTTGCGTTGGAAATATCAGGTGGGGACGGATTTCATCACATGGTGTGTCCGACTGGAATGAGAGCGAAACGACCGACGCGCATTGTTAAATTCGGTCAAAATAGCGTTAGCGACTATCGCACCAATCAAGAAGAAGAAGAATAAACCATTTGGCCTATTTTCTTCTGAATACTCTTGCCCACAGGTCAATGAAAACAGCTATGTCTCTTGGAAAGTATTATTTTCAGCAGTTGAAAGGAAATTATGGAAAATTTTCTCAGACTGGAAATTTTTTTGGCTCGTTCCAAATGAACCTCTCATTTTCAAGCTTTGATTTAGGCATCCATCAGAACTCCCAATTAGGTGTAGGATATGGAATTTCAGTTATCCATATTTATTAGCTGCATTTCATCCAAAATATTTTTCCAATGGAAGTAATTTTTGTAATTTAAATAGGAACAAAATATTTTCGACCCAAGAAATAAAAAAATATGCAAAACTTTTGCGCGCCACTGCATCGAGTACCAACACATTTTTTCAAATACATATACACTAGGGCGGGTCGATTTAAAAATCGGCCATTGCTCTGTGAAAATCGTATTCTAGGGATCAAAATAAGAAAATTTGCCCCAATTTGGGTCGAACGAAAAATCCCACTTTGACCCATTTAGAGTGCTCTAATCGAGTCCAAATGTATGACCGACCCCCACCAACTTTGGACGGCCCATGCCAGTAGCACACCCCCTGGAACTCCCCTGGGGGGTTCCCCATACAATCATTTCAAAATATCACCATTTTTGGCCTTTACATGAGAAAAGAAACTAAAAAGTTCGACCCAAACTGGGGGACATCAGAATTCGTTTTAGAGTATGGTTCCTTTTCTTATTTTGATCCCTAGAATATGATCTTCACAGAGCAATGGGCGATTTTTTTGCTTCCCCACAAACTACACTAAAAGTTCGACCCAAATTGGGGAACATCAGAATTCGTTTTAGAGGTATGGTTCCTTCGGCAAAGTTTCTTATTTTCATCCCTAAAATATGATTTTCACAGAGCAATGGGCGATTTTTTTGCCTCCCCACAAATCGACCCGGCCTAATATACACACATGCACTCACATACATATGTTTACACAATAGCACTAGTTTAACGCCATTGCGGGGCGGGCAGAGCATGACTTGGCTATCACATATTTAATCATTCAAAAAGTGCAGAACACTTCATTACTTTTTGCTCCCGATTGCCGGCGTTTCATCTTTTTTGGAATTCGATTGCAGTCTACCGGTGGCTAAAGTGGCGGCTTTCTTGATGCCTTCATACCTACAAACATATATTTGTTAACCATACATACAGATGTTCTCATACACATACACACAAATGCATATGTAAGTATGTATGTGTCTCCTTGTCTAGCAAACCACTTTGGTATTTTTGCTATTTTCTGCTTTTTACTTCGATTTTAAAATATTGTCATTGTTGTAAAAGTCAGTTGTTGTTGTTATTGTTGTTCAATTGGCTTTGCAACATTCTACTACTGCGCAGGGCCTCACACATAAACGGTTAATTGCTTTTTCGATATCGATGTGGTTGCATCTGTGCGCTTTGAACGCGCGCGCGCTCGTTCGGTCGCCACCTTCTCCGCCAACATAACTTTGGCTGTTGGCACCATCGCCACTAACGCCACATTGGGTCCATAAAGGAGGCGGCATTTCGGTTACATATCGATTCCAGACTAATTTTTCTTCGTTTGTGACGTTGTGTCGCTGCAAGAGCCTCTTCTTCTTGCTGTGCATGCTCATGCTGTGCCAATGCGTTTATGTAAAGCTTTCGACTTGTTCTTGTCTTGTATCGGCAATTGCCGCTTTATGTTTACACAGAATTGGCTAATTGTAGGTCTCGCTGGAGTTTAAAACATTTTTCTTTACTTTCCACACGTCTCTTTATTTAATTGTTGTTGCCGAAAGCTTTTAATTTTTTGTTTTCAATTTCCTGTGTAATTACAAAAAACATTTTTGTTGCCTGGGTATTATGCCATTCATACGACTGGAATAGTTTGTGATTTGAGAAATTTGCGTGAAAAATAATAAAATTGGTGCTCCATTTCGTCCCGGATTTGATCTAATGTTAACTAGTCACTGCCTTCTAAGGCTCATCTGCAGTTTATAGTTTCTCGTATACCGATTAGCAAGAATCTTCCTTGCTGTAATGGACCCTTGTTCGACGAATGTGAAGAAAAACTAGTACTTCTGATGTTTTTGCAATAGATTTGCTTTATAATAATATACTTAGTCTTTTTCATGAAGTTTGCGAGGACGTTTTGGCATTATTATATTTATTATATTTTTCGTTTAGCTCCTATTGGAGTATTGGGCGTCAACTACGCTTCTTCGCCAACGGACACGGTTGTGAGCAATATACTTGTTTATTCATTACAATCTATATCGTAATTAAGAGCTTAGTCTAAAAGTATTAAAGATTTCCAAAATAAGTAATTTTAGTTGGTTGAATGATTTGCTGGTCTCCTTATCAATACAACTTCTCCAAGTCAATTTAGGCCGGCCCCTATTTTTTGCGCCTTGTGGACTCTACTGCAAAGCCGATTGAGCTATTTCGTTCGAATTTTCACGAAACGTGTGTCCGATCCATTGCGTTCGGTTGGTTGGTACTATGCAAAAATCTATGTTTTTACAAATTATTGCAGTTTTCTTGCCAAATCTTGCTTTAAGTTGCACGTTTCACTCCCATAAAACTGGTTTTACACAATCATCAGAAATCCTTAATTTTTTACTGTTTTAAAGGCTTTGTTGGATCACACTCGAGACAGCCTAGCAAATGTATCCTGAATATCCTTCGCTGTCAGACGACCATCGGGGAATAAGAGACTGCCGAAATACTCTGCTTCGCTCCTCTACTATTTCTCCAATTATTTCGAACTGTGTGTTGTTGCTTACTTTTATTCGCATAGATTTGGTCTGCTTTGTGTCGACTTTTAAGCCAACTTTTAAGCTGTGGTTTGTCACATTTGACAGACTTTCTAGGATTAACTTGAAAGCATTACTAACAAAAACAACTCTCAGCATATGGCAGGTCACCCAGTTTTTGAGTAGTCTTGTGACAACTTCAGCAAGGTGTAAAAAAACAACATTTGCAAAAATGTAAATTTTATTGTGGATTTCGGTAGAATTATCCGATAGCAATTAATTATTTATGAATGGCATTTACACACTTTATTTGGTGTTCGGTCAAGCTCTTTGTCCGCTTTATGGCATTCGTTATGATATTACGCTGTCGGAGGGACCTACAACGTCCGATTTTTTACGTGAGTACCTGCCGGCGACTGCCTACATCCACAGTGTTCAAAATCACACAGATCCTTTATATTGTATTATTGATCAGAACCCAAGATATGTATCTGATTTATTTTTTATTTTTGTATGAAGTTATTGTTCGAAGTATTATTTTATTGTTCTAAGTAATTAAAGGTCTTGGTACCAATTGGCAGTGTGGCATGGATACACTAATCGCCTTAGCAGAGCTCAAGGCACATCTAAACCTTTGCCATTCTATTGGATCCGGCACCCGGTTGCAATGCAACTCCACATCAACCGGGAAAGATTTACCCGCGTTTTAGGTATTAACCACAACCACCACGAAAACCTCCCCTAAAAGCTGTTTCCAAGAACAGGTCAGAGCGAACTCGCCATTTACGAAAGGCATACCTTACCTCGGGCAAATTCTATTCCCTACCCGAACAGCAGATATCTTTCATGAGAAGCTTTTTCCGAGATTCGAGCTTGCGCACTTCTGAATGGTAGTCACGCAGCAATCCATTCGGCTACGGTGGCCACTATACGAGGGTTGCCTTTAAAATTTTGTGTCCAATAATGAAAACACAGTAAAATAATAACGCAAATAGCTTAATTGCTTTTCAAAATATTTCCTTGGATGTCAATACAATTCTGCTTTCGGCTGAACCAATTTTCAAAGCACATTTGCCATTCGGAAGTGAATATTTCCACAATAAGCTATTTAAAGTCTTCAACAGCTTCTTCAGGAAGGTTTTTGGGAACAAAAGAATCACAAAGGTACACAATCAAGGCAGTAAAACGGATTATCCGATTAACTATTAATTCAATATTTTGAGTGCTCAAAAACTCTCTTCTGTGAGTCGACACTTGAGAGCTCTTGATGAAGGAAGATTCTTCTTCGGCGGTTGGGTTTCTTTAATTCTTTGAAAATTTGTGACAAACAAATGGCTTTACTGTTTAAAGTTTCTCTAGTGGTACAGTTGCAACACGACCAGATTTTCCGAAAAAACAGGCTTTCATTTGCTTTGAGGCGCTTCTTTCGTGAACAACTGTTGGTGGATTAAGCTCGTCTTGGAACACCCATAATACTTTTGTATCTGTAGTATGCCCAATGGCCGACACTTTGACCTAAAATATCTTTTGAACACCCATACCGTCGATTGTTGTTTTGTTTCCGGCTCGTATGCATGGATCAAAGCTTCGTCACTTGTTACGATGTCATGCACCTGCTTTGAAGCACCGCGGCTAAATTTCCTCAACATTTCTTTACACCAACCTAAATGAGACCTCTATTTTTCCAATTACCAAAATATGCGGTATCGAATGAGAACAAATCTTTTTGACGACCAAATGTTCATGCATTATAGCCCAACGATGCCTTTATCTCGTGATATGCCTCCAGGCGATCTTGCGACGACGTATGACATCGCTTGTTGCTGACACAACAATCGGACGGCCTTCACGAAATTCATTCTGCAAGAATCGTAAACCCACAGAAATGATCGGGTACGCTTTAAGACTAAAGTTAATGGGTGAGCGCGAAAAAATTGACGATTGTCATAATTTTTTTTAAATATGTTTTAGATCGAAGAGGCTTGCGGTGATCACGGTAGCGCATGGGCAGCTCAACTGAAATCAAAAAAATTAAATGATTATTGTAGAACAATGTTTTTTAATGAATCTGAACGTTTTATTTACGCAAAAAAAAATATTCTTGAAATGAAAACCGCTTTGCATCAAAAAAACGGTTTGTGAGGAGTTGAAAAATTTAAAAAAGAAAGTACATCAAGCGAACTATGCAAGTATTTGTAAAAAGTGAACCGTTCAGCTTCACGAGGTTGTAACTTCGAATAATTAAAAAAAAAGTTTATGCAAATCGGTCAAATAGTTTTTGATAAAAAATGATCACTGCGACGGTAATTTTCAAAAAACACGACTTCGAGATATTCGCGTCTAAAGTTTTGCATGCACTTCATTTATGGAAAATTTGCGCACTTCCACGGTCTGTAACTTTCGTTTTAGTGTTCCGAACTTTGTGATTTTTTGAATTTACATTTTTAAGATGATGTACTTTTAGAATATGCCATAAAAAATTTTCGATTTTTTAGTCCAACAAAAGGTATATAACCCCTTAACATATTGTAGATTTTACTGTAGATTTCTTTTTAACTTTGGTGGTATGCAACTGAAAATATTTTGCGATCTCGCCTCAACCGGCAAACTGTCGCAGATCCACAAATATGATGTGGCTTCATCTATACTAATATTATAAAGAGGAAAACTTTGTTTGTTTGTTTGTTTGTTTGGTTGTAATGAATAGGCTCAAAAACTACTGGACCGATTTTAAAAATTCTTTCACCATTCGAAAGCTACATCATCCACGAGTAACATGGATTATATCTTATTTTGGAAATAGGGCTCGAGATATAGGTCAAAACGTGGACCCGGGTAACCTTCGGATGTGTATGTACAATATGGGTATCAAATGGAAGCTGTTGATAAGTGCTTTAATACGGGGTAATTTTCATACCTATTGATGACTAGGGTCTGGAAATATATGCCAAAACGTGGACCTGCCGTGTCTTTGCACCGAATTAAACCAAACTTACACACATTGTTAAGGAGGTATTGAAGATGGTTTCCGTATAATTTGGATACCTATTGGTAGATAGGGTCTCGAGATATAGGTCAAAACGTGGACCCGGGTAACCTTCGGATGTGTATGTACAATATGGGTATCAAATGGAAGCTGTTGGTGAATGCTTTAGTTCAGAGTATTTCCATCCGCTCCGTGACTAGGGTCTCGAGATAGAGACCAAAACGTGGACCCTAGAATGTGTTTGTACAATATGGATATCAAATGAAAGCTGTTGATAAGTGCTTTAATACGGGGTAATTTTCATACCTATTGATGACTAGGGTCTCGAAATATATGCCAAAACGTGGACCCGCCGTGTCTTTGCACCGAATTAAACCAAACTTACGCACATTGTTAAGTAAGTATTGAAAATGGGTTTCGTAAAGTTTGGTGCACTGGCAACGGGTACAGCGTTCTTTTGAACCAGCCATAATGCCGCTTACTTTTTTAACGCTTGGGGCGGAACTGAACTGTCAAATTGACAGTGTGAGTTACAATGTGTCAATATTTCTTTCTGATTTGGATGCCATAAGGAAAAAACGTAAGTGCAACATGTAAAAATTGTTAGTGAATTTTTTTGGAGTGGATTTTGGAACAGTGAATAATTTCTTACGAAATTTGAGAATTTAATGTGAAATCCGAATGAAATTATGTGTTCGTGGAAAAAAATTTTTTTTTCGTTTTTTTTTTTTTGAAAAATATAAATGGAAAATGGTTAAAAAAGCTCCAATGCTTAATAAAACATATAAATTGAAACGAAAAATTCAGGGATGATCAGGAAAAAAGACGATTGTTTATTCATATGCGTTGATTTGAAATTTGAAAACAATCTTCTTTTTTCCTGATTTTCAATTTATATTTTATATTTACTCAAAAACAAATAGAAAAACAAAAAATATTGTTTATGCCAAAGCGCTTGAATAAAGAATAAAGAAATAAATAATATGAAAATCATATATTTTCTGTTCTAAACCACATCTATTCTATTTTAGTGTGTAGCAGCAGTAGGCAAGCTAAAAATCACTTCAACTTATTATCATTGAATTACGGAAACAGTGCTGCGAAAGATTCTCAGATTCCCTTCTAAGCTTCTTCTATTAATTGAAAGCAAGAAGATCCAGAAAGAAGATTTGAGTGAAAGAAAATTAATTTTTAATGAGTAAACGCATAAAAAGCGCAAAAAATGTATCAACTTTCGGGGTTGTTTGATTGCCACATCGCCCGGCTTACATATCCAAAATGATTCAAAAAGTTCTTACATCGGTCGCCAGTCAAAAATAGTAAATGACAAACCCGCGAAAGCATTCCCAATCATGAAACAGGTTTTTATGAAAATAATAATTTGTATTTGTATTTTTAATTTAATTTACACTTTATTTTTTTTACAAGTGCAACGTAATAAAACATTTTTTTCGCTTTTGGCCATTTTTCAATAATAACGGGTTTAAAAGACTTTCAGCATCGATTGCTAACCGACAGTTTAGACTTATGTAAATTTGTGAAATGAATCGTATTTACTCACCCATCGCCTGGCTGTTAGGTCTTTTAATTTACATTTGCCGTGCATAACTTAAATTATCATAAAATTAAATATCCAACTAAGGGATATAATGGAAATAAAACTAATTTTCAATCACAAATCAACAAGACTATTTTCGCGCTTCTGTATTTCGCCGCTTACCTGCGTCTCTTGTTTTGTTTGCTTATTTTTAAGCATTATTTCCCAATCACTTTGTGCTTTGTGGCTATTTCGACAGCGCCACCACCGCCACTATTGCCACCATCGGCACCATCGCTGTGGCATATCAATCAAAGTTGGTTGTCCACTTTGCGCATTTGCCTTCAATAAATCATCATAGTGGCTCAGTGGCCTGGGCTTGCCGCGATCCGCACGACATTTCCATATTTTTAATTTGGACATAGTAGAATAAAAAGAAGAAAAAAAAAACAGAAAAGCTAACAAACACCGTCTCAAACGAGTATGGGAGCACGCAACATCAACATTACCAACAACAATAAACAAAAATTCAAATGAATAAATAACTACCTAAATAAATAAAAGTAGAAATGAAGAAAAATGTGGTGCTGCTGGTTTTCATTTCGAAATCGTCCAGCATTCTAAACCACTTCAAACGAAGCTGCCGCTTGGGCTAACAAAAATAAGGCAAAATACGCGGCACACGCTTACCTGTACGTAAGTGAATACATACAAACAAATGTGCACATGTGTATGTGTAACTGTATGCACATACAGGTCTCTAAGCACTTGCCATAGTACTGGCGCACAGTGGTCCAAAGAAAGGAAACGGTGGCAAAAGTCGTAACCAAAGTTCCGAAATCCATGTTTTACACAGTTTACAGTTATACTGATACTCGTGAAAGTGTCTTTGTTAACCGGGATTTAAAAATAATTAATGATTTTTGATTAACCCAGAACCAGTGCTCAAAGCTTCACGCCTGTGAACGGACAACTCGTCACTGAAAAAAATCATATTTTGGATTACGACATACGTGAACGTACTGCATTTCGCAGGTTTCCGGATAATAACATCCGTGATCGAACGAACGTCAATACGTTAACAAAATTGATTTCAAGAGGATGGAAGAGTTGATAAATTTAAAATATCATCATCGGTTTCTGTTTCTCCCATTGCAGGATAGCGCCTTGATAATCATCTCGATGTTATTCTGTTCTTAGCCAATACCTCAATTTCGGTCCACGTCTTTCCAGACTCTTCGACTTCCTTCTGAACCGTTCTCCCTCATGACATTTTTGGACGAAATCAAAAATACACTTCAAAACGCAATGGAACTTAAAATCCATTGTGAATTGAAAATACATTACGCTTGATTTCGTATGCCATCATTCAGATAATATAACTGACGTGTCACGTAATCGTTTTTCGTAAGATATTCGATACGTTCACGGTTGTGACGATTGGAGCCTAACTAAAATTACATCCAATTCCTCTGTAAAATTGGTAGCTATGTCTAAAAATCCTCACAGTTTTTTTTTTGTCGTGTAGTTTCTAAGTATCACCAAATAACGGCTTTGGAATTAAAAAAAAATGTAAGTCATAAAAGTTTCTGATGTCAGAAGAATCTGTTAATCGATCAACACAAAAAAAAAGTATATCTAAAGGCAGCTAAATTTGGTATATTTCGTTTTGCATTTTTATTTTTTTTTAAATTAAATGCTGTTAAAATATTTACAAAGCAAAACTAATATTTTTTTACATAATTATGAAAATTTTCGATTTATGTTATAAGAAATATATAAGAGATGATTTTCGAAAAATTTCTTTTCCGCATTTCTTAAAATGAACATACAGTAGCGGACATTAAAGTCCGGACAGTTGCGTATCGGCTCAATTACAATTTAATATCGACATAATCTAGTAGGCTTAAAATTTGTTATTCTTTACTCTGTTAACATAAGCTAATTACAATGGAAAGTAGAATTACTATCAAACATAGTTGAAACACCTAAAAAAAGAAATGAAGTAATTAAAAACCATTTTAACTTTTCGAAGATGAGAAATTGAAAAGAAGACTCGAGATTGAATTTAATTTTCGAATAAGTGGACCATTACGGGTTTTACATTTAGCACCATGGAAAGGGAAAGAGCTACGAAGATTACACTGTGGTACATTGAAATCAATTATTTCCCGAATAAATGAGTAGTCAATACCAGGGTTGGACATAGTTCACTAAATAATTAATGCAATAAGCGGATAGTTAAAACAATGGAAAACTGAATATTGTGTGATAATGAAACACTTATTTCAACTGCACTAAAAAATTTCCCAACCCTCGTCAATGCTGCCATTGATGATGTTATAAAAGCGAGGGGAATGATTTTCTTACTTCCTTAGGTTACTCAAAAGCTAACGAGATAGCTAGGAATCGGTTCAACAAAGCTCAATGAACTTAGAGCGTATTCAAAAGAAACGTTAAATAGTAAAGATAAGAAATTAAGCTAATGAGGAAAAAAGACGAGAAGCAGATAAAATTACCTAACAATTGCCAAAAGGCTATCGAAGTTAGCTTTTAAAACGGAGTAAATTTATGGTACAGGTAGACTGTTCCAAAGACGAATAGCGAAAGCAAAAAATTGAGATGATCGGATTGACTTATTGCGATGGTGTCTATGCTTGAGATACTGCGGTTCCTTCGTTATCAATATTTTGTGCAACATAGTAAGGCATCTCAGTTTTAATAGATTTTTAAGAGGCATAGAGAATGGCCTTTAGCACCCATCAAAGCTACGTTTAGCAAACGGGTTACTTCAGTCCCCAAGCGAGCTTGGCAGGCTGAGAGAGGCTAGAGATGGACAAAACTGGAATTGTAAAAAATTGTTGTTTGAACAAAATAATTGTTTTGAACAAAAAAATTGTTTTGAATAAAAAAATGTATTGAGCTCAAAAATTTATCAGCTAATCACTGTGCAGTTAGAGTGAATAAGACAATTTGGACTTTTTTCCTGTACTCAGTATAATATAATCAATGAAAATCTTCTTTCCAATTTGAAGCTGATTCTTTCTTTCCAGAGAATGATGATATTTTAGGTGCATTAGCTTCGATGAAAAATTTTCTAAACTCTATGCCAAAAGACAACTATTCCAAAATTCTTCGAGGCTATATGCATGCATAAAACATTTCTCATAGATGATGCCTTCGAAGATTGTTTGAATCTTAATCCGACAGCCGGCTGCTGCAAATGCAGCTCGTTAAAATGCAATACAAATTTTTCACGCATTGGGACCAAGAAAGCGCTCTTATTTGGCTGTGTACAAACGCGTAAGAACCTTGAGAACAAAGGACAGCCAGCGTAGAAAATTGTCGAGCTACAAAACTAGTTGTGTATGACCTGAATACACAGATGGGTTGGTCGAAGCCTCAGCTGGTGTTGTTATTTGTAATATGGAAGATAAAAAGTTTAGCTGGTACTGACCGGAATATTGTCTAAGGGATATAATCTCCCTTGAAAAGAGGTACCAAATATACTCGTAATTTTAAGTTGAGATAATCTACGAAGTGTCGAAGGGTCTGGTGGAAACGCGGATAAGACGATAATAACGATACTTATTAACATACAACTCTGTGTTTTCTGTGTTATCGATAATTATTACTACGAATGTAAGGATAAGCATCAAAATAAAAACTGAATGAAATGGATGCCGGCAAAGAAAACAGGTCTGTAAACATAATTCTAATACAATTTTTGATAAATACTGTTAATTAGGGATTCATTTTACAGAAAAAAACGTGTGTCCATAAACGTTTTGTCCTCTTGTTACTTATTATAAAATATGATATAAAATATTCCATGCGCATTGCTGCCATAATTTTTTGCAACCTCAATTTCCGCAATTTTCTCCAACTGTTTATTATTAGCTAGCCAATACACCCAAATGGTTAGACCAATCATACTGTATGGGGCACTAGTATGGTGGAGCAAATCTATCCAACAAACAGCGATAACCAAACTGGGAAAAGTACAAAGGCTTGCTTGCCTATGCATCACAGGGGCTATGAGAACTACCCCAACAGCTGGCATGGAAGCACTCCCTAATCTCCCAACACTTCATATAGCAATCCAAGAGGAAGCAGCTACGCAAGCACTCGTGCTACACATGAAAGAAAATTTCAAATTGGGCAACCTCACCGATCACCTAAATATCTTAAATAAAATCAAAAACACCATAAGCATGGCTCAAGTTTCAGACCACATTGACCCAACCCTCTGTTTCACAAAAGAATACACAGTTACCTTTCCTGAGAGGATCGAGTGGAAAACAAACCCGAAAGGGATGGATGATGATTTACAAAAATGGTACACTGATGGATCAAAAACACCTTATGGCGTAGGAGCAGGAGTAGTGGGGCCCAGAATCCACAAATCATACACTCTCACCAGGGACAGAACTATCTTCCAAGCGGAACTATACGCAATAATGGAAGCAACAAACATCATGCAACGTAGAAACCACAAGAGAGTAAAGATCAAAATACTCTCGGACAGCTAATCAGTTCTAAAAGCTTTAGATAGCTATACCTACAACTCAAAAACCCTCTTAGAATGCCACAAGGCATCCAAAAACAATGTTTCATTAATTTGGGCACCGGGACATGAGGGATATGACGGCAACGAAAAGGCAGACTTTCAAGCAAAAAAAGGGGCAGATGCAAACTTCATCGGACCTAGTCCCATGTTCGGATTCAACAAAAACAGCCTGAAACAAAAAGTAAAACACTGGGCCAAAACTCTATTAAATCAACATTGGAACAACGTAGAGGGTCTTAGACACTCCAAAAAGTTCCTAAGTTTCATCGCTAAATGAGCTAACATGGCCCTCACGTTAAACAAAAAGAGCATTCGCACTCTCACAGGCGCCCTCACGGGTCACTTCACCTGCAACAAACACTTACATAAATTAGGCATAACTAACACCAGCACCTGCAGATTTTGCTGCGAAGATGAGGAGTCTATAGAACATCTCATTATCGAATGTCCGGGGTTGACGCATAGAAGGAAAAGGTTTTTAAACAAGTTCATGCTTACAGATGAAGACCTTCAATCACTCCCTCAGAAAGAGCTGGTACAATTCATAAGCATACTTAACAGTCAATAGACAGCATAGGGTGCACAATAGATCAATATGGTCGCAGTGCTAAAGGGCCATACCTTAACCCTTTACAACCATTAACCATTAACCATTATTAGCAGCCAAATGCGCAATTAAACTAGCTATTCCTTCTCCTTGTACTTTCTTCATATCGTTGATAATAATTAAAAAAACCAAAACCACCGAAATATTCCACCAAAATAATTTCTATGAAGAAAAATCTCTCAAAGCAGTATTGACAGCTGATTGTAAATTTTGCAGGTAATCAGCCATATGTAAACGGGTAGATTAATTTGGTGGATTTATAGGTGATTAATGCATATGTGAACGTATTATAAGTTTCAGAATCCAAACTCAGTAGCATAATAACCCACCAACGAAATATAAATATACGAAGCCTCGTTGAGTTTGAATGACCCTTTCAAAATTTGTCCATTATACTAATCTTATTCAAGTTTTGTCGCCAGCGACTTCGAAAATATATTTACATATGTACATATGTCATTCTAATAATTTCCACTTATTTTGGGTAGCCTTTTGGAAGCCTGGTTCACTGTGCCACGCGCCGTTTGTATATCTTCGCAGTTCAGCAGTGGCACAACAACTACATCGATTATTGTTTCTATTTGCCACGGGGGACTGGTCGCAATTGATAAGTTTTTGTTTACTTCTCATATTTTTTTCTTTTTATTTTGAGTTTGCTGATTTCATTGTTATTGTCGTAGTAATGTGTTTTTGTAGTCAAGCGATGATTTGAATTTTTCATTTCATTGACTGTAGCAACCATAAAGTTTGATTTCTGAAATATTTGTAGGGATCTCTTCAGGGAATTTTACATACATATGTAAATGAGTATAAATTTATTTGTAGACATGTGTATCTGCTTACTTACATACACATACACCTAATTTCAGCCTGTTGCTATTTTTAATGCTAGATTTATATATTAAATCGTAAGAAGAAGAAGAATATATTGAGTCTTAGGCATTTTACAAAGGTGAGACTGAGGGAATATGAATAGAAAATAGGCGCCAGTTTTTTTGATTTACTTACAACGAATATTCACTGCGGAATAGGTTGGTAGGGAATATTTCTGGTGTCTAATTTATAAGGCCTTTTAGAAGGCGCGTTTTGCTTCGTCTCATGAAATTTTTAAAATTATTAAAATTCAGTTTGTGGCTACTAAAAAATTGAAAATTTATGTTTTGCTCTTAATATATGCAGGTGTGAAAATTTTAAAGTAAGAGCTGCTGAAATATATATACTTATACATCTATACATCCATTGCTTTTGGGTTTGACCAGGTGGTGAGCGTCTTGATGTTTTTTCCACAATTTTTTTATGCCGCCCCCGCTCGGAACGCAGATGGTTATTTATGAGGAGCCTTTTTGCGGTAGAAATACACTCCGACCGCTCATAAAAAAAAAAAATTATTCATGCCCAGGGTTTCGAACACGCGCACTGCTGAGTACTAGTCATGCATCAACTTATTCCGCTTTGGCGGCTGCTGAATTAGGACATTGAAAATTTTGACAATAAATTTCTGCGAAATCTAGAAACATTTTATGATACACAATTTATGGACTGTTATCATTTTTGGATAGTAAATGGCGGAAAGATTTGGAGTTTACTTACCATTCATACAATTTTTTTACAGATGAATCCAAAATGGCGAAAGGAGTAAGAACGGTTTTCTTTTGTCCACAATTTAATCTCCAAAAGCCTTTCATACTCTCTGATTGCTTTAGTATATTTTAAGCTGAAGTCTATTAAGCAACAAGAGCAACTGAATTGGTTCTGGAATTAACCTCTGCTAATACTCTGACAAACATTTTCATTGATAGCCAAGCGGCTATTAAAACAATTATGGCTCCTTGGACTAACTCGAAATGGCTACAAGAATGCAGATCCAAAATGGATGACCTCGCTAGGGCAGGTATTTGTTTGCCGAGCTTGACCACCGCATAAATATACCCATCACTTTCCTTTCTGGAAACGGAGATAAATGAGAAACTAGCTATGGAAACGCAGTCGATGTGGAAGCTGTTTCACCCCACATCACGTAGCCACACGCGACGAAGCAAATGCTAGGAGTACTTTGGAACACCTATTTTGCCAGTGTCCTGCTCTTTGTACGACACGACAAATGTGCCTAGGATCAGCATATCTTTCATCCATGAAGGATATTGCTGACAAAAGGCTGAACGATTTGCTACAACTCGCGAAAACGTTCATGAACGACTAAATGAAAGCCAGGCATTAGATTTGCCACCTTTTAATATAACGAATATGACCAGGATCCAGCATGGCTAAGCTATGTATTCACATTTTACTTCTTCTCTGTGATCACATAGCGGCATGCGTTGTCTACGCCACTTATTTATGGCGGTTTGTCGCATGACCATACGTGCTTACATATCTGGGTGCGGTCATTCACCGGACACACAAATAATAGTGGAGGAGTCTACCACCACAAAAGGCCAAAATAAAACAATCGATTGTACTGACGATAAGTATTATCATAACTTTTACATACTCCGTCAATAGCAATCACACTGGAATCACTGGCCTTTTATACTTTGGACACTACTATACCGGCATGTGCGTGTTTCCACCAGTTTGTGATGTGCTTGGCATTGTTTCCATGTGATTGAGTTTAATTTTTCTTATTCTAACAGGCGTTCAGGGTCTAAAAAAAATTAGGTTCTTATTTCTTCGTTACTTTTTCTTTTAATAAAAAGCACTAACGCTGACACTTGGCAAAAAATGTCAGCTGCTTTTGTATTTATGTATGTCTACTTTGATAAGACAGCATGAAAGGTCTGTCTCTTGGCAGTTCACATGAATTTTATATTATATATTAATTTGATTTTTATGGCAGCGACTCTTTCACTACGTCATGTGCTCGTGTAAATATTATAATTTGCAGCCAAACATGAATATATATAAGTATATGTGTGTATGTGTGTGTGCATGAAGTGCCCTTTGTAAGAAGTTGATATTTTTGCAATGTTGAGAATGGGGAAAAACGAAAGTCAAGGAGCCACTGCTCGTACGCTTTTGTCCTGCATATTTTGCACGTTTTGGGTGCGTTGCCGAGGCGCCTGCGCTGAGTGGAATTTTAATTGGCGATAGATTAATTCTCATGAACACAGTAAAAGGCATTGATATGACTGAACAACATAATATTAAAAAAAAATATAAAAAAAGGCACAAGTTGAGGCACGATTTATTAGTTAAGAAATTTTAAAACTGTTTCGAGCCTGTCTTAGAAGTTTTAAAACTGTATTAAGCCTGTCTGACTCATACAATCTTCAAGCAGACTTCAACATGTGATAGGAATTTACTTTAACTAAATATTAAGAAATGTTCTCGTTTTCTAAATCGAAGCATTAATTTCTACTTTAATTTCAGACTAGAGCGCATTCTAAAGAAATTTCTTCGTTTTGCACTCAGATTTTTAAACTACACTGATCCTATTCCTTCATGAACTGCAAGCTGTGGATTACTAAATTTAAAATCGTTGCAAAATAAATAGAAAAAGTATGGTTGGTTGGTTGGTTTAAGTGGTGATTCTTCCAGAATCCAACTAGTCTTCCGCACCTTTTTGTTGCCACATCCTCGTTACCAACTTGTTTACCATTTATTTACAGCATGACTATATCCAGTCTGTGCGGTTCAGGAACCTTATCAGGTTGTTTTCATCTAAGCCAGACAGCTGTTCCAGACTCTCGAACAGCGGTTTACCCAGGGTTAACATTCTGCCCTTCCATAGGGCAGGGCATTCGCAGAGGAAATGGAAGATTGTTTCCTTTTTCTCCGGTTGTTTACAACTGTGACAGTATGTGTTTTGAGGGATGCCCATTTTGGCTGCTTGTTCTCCCACAGACCAAAAGCCAGTTATGACTGCCGTAACTCTCCAGGCGACCCGTCGTTTCATGTTGATCAATGTTGACGATTGCTTAAGGTTGTAGGTGGCCCATAACGTTCTGCTAATTTTGCATTTTGTCTGGTCTCTCCATTTACAAACTGCGATTTGGAGGTATTTTAGGGAAAGAAAAAGTATACCTTAACTCTGCTTTGCTTTCGACATTATATATAAATGTGACAGCTGTCTCTTCTTAACTCTTAGAGCGCATTCATTTTCACATACCTCAAAAAAATCTTCCGAGTAATGATTTATTCTTCTTATAGCTTTAACCCGCTGTATAACTGTCTAACTGTATATTCCTCGAAAGTATCTTTGATTAGAACATTGAATGAGTTTAAATAAATTTCAAGTTATTACGCAATGAGTTTTGTATGGCTTGAGGGGGTTATACCTACAATCTCCATATAAAGAGAGAGGCGAGTGGTAATGACCTTTCTCGCTAATTGCTCTGTCTACAATACTCTGGTATGTCACTATGCCCTGGCACGCATATCAAAAAGATGCGGAAATATTCCGCCCTCTCGTTAAGAGATGCCCGGTATTTACGAGCAACGATAGAATTGGTGACAACCCCACCAAGAGACTTAATCGCCGGTGGGCTATCGGTAGTCACCTTTTTGCCTCACCAGGCAACAACCTCTATAATGGCTGCAATTTCAGCCTGAAATTCGCTACAGTAACTAGGAAGACGAGCAGAAACGCTCACTTTTGGTTTCTTACAGTGACACAAAAGCAAACTTTATCGTCAAGCTTCGAGCTCTGGTTCATTAGACAATAGTCAACGGTATTGGTTGGACCCAGACCGAGTGTTATGACCGAGTGTCCTATACCTAAATCGCGCCATTGATTAGTTGCAACCTTCTGCAGCCTGCGCCCTATGGCTTTTTTTTGTATGGAAATATAGCTTCAGTAGCTTTCCTTACTCTGTCTTCTACAGTCATGTTTCAATTTATTTTCTTGTCGAGAATTACTGTACCCCTAAATATTTGGCGCTATTTCCCACTTCTAGTCGGATACCACTTAATGTTGGCTTCACAAATTGTGGAATTTTATATTTTCCCGAAAACAGCACTAATTCTTTAATAAATAAATTTCTTGTAAAATTTGTGCACTTATTAGGTGAAATAAAATGTCCTGCGCCACTGCCGCTAGATGGCTTCAGTGAATCAGTGATTTAATGGTGATAGTAGGCTTCAAAAAAGGAGAGATTATTAACACATTATCCATGCTATGCCAGCAATGCTCATGCGACGGTGCTTATGGTGAAATTTTACAATCGCTGAACAAAAATCGCCAAACTAACGAAAATATATCAAACCCTCATATCTATCAAATACAAACTAAAAATGCAAAATAACTGATATTGCAAATTTTGGGGCACTTGTACACCAACATAATAAAAAAAATTTAAATCGATTTGATAAGTCTCTTTTTTTATTTTATTTTTAACTAGCTGACCCGGCGAACTTTGTTCCGCCCTAGAAGCAATAAAAAAGCAGATTTTTGATTTTATTAAGTTAATTTTTTTAATAATCAAGTATTTCAATTTAGCTTTAATAGATTGCACTCTTCAGTTAAGCACCTTGTGATACACGACATTTTTTGTTTTATTATCAGGTGCAAGAACAAACAACGCAGATGGTTTTCCGACCCGTGAATATGCCACATATAATTGACCATGTGAGAAACATTGCTTTTCTAGATTCAGACCACAAACTTTCAAGGATTGGCCTTGTGATTTGTTAATGGCCATGGCGAATGCAAGACGGATCGGAAATTGAAGTCTTTTAAACTCAAGCGAAAGATCGGTTGGGATCATCGGGATCCTCGGAATGAGAACTTCTTCGCCTTCGAATTTTCCTTTGAGTATCGTCGCGTAAATCACATCGTTCATTAATTTATTTATCACCAAACGCGTAACGTTGCAAAGCCTTGGTGGGTTTATGTTTCGAAGCATGATTACTACGGAGCCAACTTTTAGGCGTAAATTGTGCGGGGTAAGCCAGGCACATCCAAGGAGTTTAAAAATTCAATTGGATAGTTGGTGGCTTCATCTTCATTTGTTACACAGTCAAAGGATTTGAATGAAAGCATTGTTCCAATGATATCAGTTTAAATTATGTAGTTTAAGTCATTTACATCTTAATTCTTAGCCGCTAAAATTGCTCGCTCACTCAACCATGCATTATTTTTGTTGTTATTAATGATGTTTGGGAATACTTTATTGATAAGTTCGTCTTTCGATGAGACAAAGTTACAGAAATTCTGAGGATATGAAATCAATCCGCTCGATTCGTCGACAGGTACTCGACCATTACCGATAGTCAGTAATTGCTCAGAGAAATCTTCAGTAGATATATCATTAAGTAATGCAACTCTCATGTTTGTTGTCAGCTGAAGTTTCTTCACATAGCGCCATAGATTCGATGATTTGAGGCAAGCGTTTATTTCGTCATTTTATTTATTTCGTTGATCTTCGAATTACTGGCAGTGTCTGGCGGAAGTCGCTAGACAGTAAAATCATTGCGCCTCCAAAAAAGTCAACAATGGCAATTTCACTCTTCCACTAAGGCAGCACAATCCGGGCGTTTCTCCGGAAAACTTCAATGCGCCACAATACTCGCAAACAACGTTCATTGGCCCAATGCAAACACTAGCATGCAAGCAGTAATCAGTGTTGCAATCATATCGAAACGCTGCTCGATTCAAATCAGCACTTAATAATTCCCTTCTTGTGCGTCGAAAATGATCTACTTGTTGATCTCTGTTATTCGCTCGACGATTTCGCATTGCCAACCGAGCCGTTTCACGGGCTGCCTCGCTTTGCTCTTGTGGTTGAGAACCACGAAGTCAAGCCATACTAACGCGGCGCTCTTCACGAGCAATTCCTTGTGCTTTTTCAGTCGTTTCATTAGAATGCTTCGTATCCTTCTTGCATTATGGCTTTGTTGGGAAAGATTTGTCTATTTCGTCTTGGTCGCGGCATTGATAAGATGATTCAAAGAGAATACAAATTACTGAAATTCTGACAAAATTTATATTATCAAATTTTCTACTTAACCATACTCAAAATTACGTTTAGCTGTCATTTGCGATTTGTTATTCCATATCAGGTGCATTTTTTTATACCACATTTTATAGTGACTTCACGGAAAAGGGATAAAAAGTATCCTATGTCCGTCTCCTGGTTCTAAGCTACCTCTACACCAATTTTCAGCCAAATCGGTTCAGCCGTTCTCGAGTTATAAATAGTGTAACATGACTTTCTTTTGTATATTTAGATTTTAGTGATACGAATTGTTCTTTGGAAAATCTGGTTTTTGATTTTTTCGCAATAATTTTTTTCCCCCATATTTCTCTGAAAGTAATTATACAGCGTATACAGTATGCGGTAATCAACAGAACTGTTAGAATGACCATGATTTCCAAGACGGTTTTAAAATGGTTTTTGGATATTTCGAAGTGTTTTCAATAGCTATCCCAAATACTGTTATCGTGACTGCGTGGCATCCTCTTAAGGCTATGCCTCGTTATAAGATATGATTTGCTCAATAAAAGTGGAACCCATAAATCAGCTCTATATCCGGTAGTACCTTATGCACTCATCGGTTGTCTGTTGTGCCAGCAAATTTTCAAATTTAAAAAGGTCTGTCATCTTTCAAGAAAACTCCAGGATTTTTAGTGACACTAACAGGGGTCGCATCGTTCTTTGGCGCCCTTTATCAACTTCTGAATAGGATGCTTTCCTAATATCTATAGCTAGTGCTGGCCTTATGTTAATACAGGTATACAAATTCCACTTTTTTGTTTTTTTGCTTTCTTCATACTGGTACTGGATACGATGTATTTTTATGCGCCGAACGTAATTTTGTTGACCAAAAGTGCCCATAGCTTTGAAAAAATTGATTTGATTTATGTATTTTTCCCTACCTTTTCTGAAAAACCTGGCGCGCTAGAGCCTTCAGCTTGTACTCTAATTAAAGCTTTAGTCTAACACTATAACAACTGTATATGAAAGATAAAAGAAAAAAAACAAGTTTTTGCAATTTGAAGATCCGAGGATAGCGAACGAATTGAGCCTAATTCGTAGTAATGAATACCCGAGTTGCTGATTAGAAATACAATTTTTTTCAAGATGGAAGATTCGCCCTAAATAAATTCGTTCAGTTATTAAAAAAAAGTGTTTGTAGAGTCTCAAAACGATGGGAAAACAAAATCTTATTTGCTTATTTAGTTTTTGATTTTTTTATGTCCGACGCCATTTCCTAGTGGATCTGAAACACTAGTCAGCAATTACCTAAATCATTGCAGTTTCCCCCACAATATCTACTATATGCATAGATATATATAATATATGTATGTATGTATGTATGCATGCATCTATATTGCTTTACTTGTTTTTTTCTCAAACACTATAATACAATAGCGAATGTTGATCATTTAAGTTGCCTAAATCGAGTACAAATATGCTCATTTGTTGTTTTTTTTTGGAATCTGTTTCCTATTCGGCACTGTATTTAATTAACTCACATAACCGTTGTAAATCTCACTATTCAATCTGTGTGCGCGCGCCGTGTTTATTTGATTAGTTGAATGGAAATCACGTTTTCGTTGTACTTTCGATTTCAGCGAAGAAAAAAAGAAAAAGAGTAAAATGGGTGTTGGTAGGATGCGGATAATGACGAGGACATTCCGCAACAGTAGAGATCATTTTCGTTAAAAACTTGAGTTTATTTCTATTAGTGTTAAAATGTTTATATTCAACATATTTTGATTAAATACAAATTTTTTACCTCATAGCCCGACGAATGGTTGGACAATTTGTTGCAGCGCCGTGGGTTGCTAATTAATTTCAATTCAAATTTGATTTGAATGCGTTAATGAATTGATAGTAATTTACACTTGTGCGGTTGGCTGGCGTTGGCCAACCAAAAAATAAAATAAAATAAAAATAAAAAATTTAAGACAAAATAACCTTGATTAAACGAGTTAAGATTGCATAAGCTTTAAAGTTTTTTTGTAGTGTGATCTGCATATAAGCAAATTTGATTCGTGGATGAATTAATTCTTATTTCAGCACCTGTTTTCTTTTCGGAAAAAGCCCTCTCATTAATTCAGTTAGATGATATGAAAGTATACATTAGGATACCCCAAACCAAAAATTAAACGTTTTCTTGTTCTTAAATTTGTTCTTTGGCCTCAAAACTGCGAGACCTTTTCAAACGTGCCTCCAATGTTGGAAATTGCTACTTTTCCGCGCTTGGGATATGTTTATACATAGATTAGATTATATTTGTGGGGGTTGGACAAGTCAAAGCACTCAGTCAGAAGACCATTGTACTACACCCTGATAGATTTCAGCAGAAAGAATAGAGAGATAGGCAAGATAAAATGTGGGTGGTAAGAGGGAAAAATTAGTTTGAGATCACTCTTCCACAAATCTCTTTGATTCATTAATGAATCTTAAGAGATCCAGAAGAGGAAGAGTATGAACTTTATCCATACTCAGTATATCGCAACCCAATATCCTAAGTCTGATTCTGGAAAACGCCGGACAGCTACAGAGAAAATGCTCTGCAGTGCCGTCGTCCTCAAGACAGGATTTCGACGACCCCCTTGTCAGCCATATGCCGACCACAGGTATCGTGCCCTGTGATTACACCCACCAGTACTCTCAGGTCCTTTCTGTTGAGTTTTAAGAGAATGGTCGCTATTTTCCTGTTTGGTTCTTTTGCAAAGCACTTGGCTACTTTTGTAGATCTCATGATGCCGTCAATCCATAGTGGAATTGAAGCGGAATTGACACCTATAAAGGGTAGGATACTTGCAGAGTCTTCATTAGCCGGTGTATCAGCTCGTTCCCTGTAATACTACAATGCCCAGGCACCCAAATAACATTAATTTTGTTGTGTTTGGCAACACTGTTCAGTTTTGTCTCACATTCTCCGACTTCATAGAGTAGCGGGGGTTAGGAAGGGCTTGCAGTGCAGCTTGACTGTCACTACAAATTCCAATACTGCTACCCCGCCACTTTTGTTCAATTAGCCAGTATGCCACGTTCAAGATGGCATAGACTTCCGTAAGAATACCGTGGCCATCTGTGCTGTAGCATAGGAGTACTTAGTGTCTTCGTCT
Source organism: Anastrepha ludens (assembly GCF_028408465.1). NCBI lineage: Eukaryota > Metazoa > Arthropoda > Insecta > Diptera > Tephritidae > Anastrepha > Anastrepha ludens. The sequence goes on from NC_071502.1 coordinate 79,854,988, forward strand.
AAGTGCCGTCCAGATCCGCTACCATCACTGGTTTGGATCTGTCGGTGTAGAAGGTGTGTTGATATCGCATTAGTAGGTTCTCTGAACTTAACTTTAGATCTCTATCTGGGATCAAAACATCATACTTCCTACCGATGCATGTTTATGCATACATCTTAAAAGGCTATGTTTGTACATACGATTACATCTTAAAAGACTTTGTGTTTCAAAATTGGGTGCCGTTTTGTCCGCTAGGCGTTTAATGAAATCAATTTAAGAAGGGAGGGTTTTTGCTCGGTTGTTATGTTTGCGAAGAAATTGGCAAGTCTTTGGATCTGTACATTGTTGTCGAAAACTACAAGCATCCGTATGGAGTGAAGATTTTGGAGGAATGTCATCATTGGCTTATGGTGGAGGCTCTCAGCAAAAAGTCAAAAATCAAGGAAATTAACAATATCTGGTGAGTGGCTTACTTTCGTGGGATGATAAATATTACTAGGCATGAATCAGTGAACTTTGTTGTGAAAAACAAGTGGAGGGGCAGATCTTTATGTGTATGCAGCGACAGCAAACCTGCGCTCATGGCCTTAGACAGCCCTCCAACCACTTGAGCTCTGTAAATCAAGGCTGAACTATGTCGGCAGACATAATATCGTGATGCTTACATGGGTCATGAGATATGTGGGTACCGCGGGTAACGAGAGCTCTGACTCTTTAGCTAGAATGGGCTCTTAGAGCAACTTCTTTGGCCACTCCCTTCTCCAGCCATCAAAGCCACGGTTAGCAAACGGGTTACTTCAACCCACAAGCGAGCTTGGCAGGCTAAGAGAGGCTGATGTTACCTTTGATGAGACAAAACTTATGTTACCTTTCATGCCCGACCGAGTGTCGTAGTTTCTCCTGCTACTAAGCAGAGGGGACTGTAGGCAGCTGGTTGGACTGATTACGGGTTACTTTCTATGGGCAAAGCACATGGAAAAGGTGGGCATCTCATACATTGCACTGTACCCAGCATGTGGAGAGCAGGATGAGACGGTGGACCACCTCTGTGCGTTTTTCTCGGCCTTGGCTTGTATCAGGTTTAAGGCCTTTTGCACTGATGTGTTAAGAAGCGACCACCTTGGCTCCTTGGCTCTACAAGATTTACTCAGATTTCTTCTGAGGTTGGGTAGATGTAAAGAAAATAAAAAAGGGAATCCGAGTGCAGTACAATGGACTTAGTGTTGTATTTGCTAGTTGTCTTGACAAACAAAAAAAAAAAAAAAAAAAACAGGCATGAGAACGGACCTTTATGTAGTAAGATCGCATGTATTAAACAAATTTACTATATATGCTATCACCCAACTTGAATTTTCACCCAACTTCAAACCAATTTTTGCCTTACAACCCTCCCTACACATACTAAATTCACGACCCGACTGCGTGGGTGTGGTGCCATAAATCCATCTGTTTGGATTAAAATACGATTGGAGGTTTGGTGCTGGTATCCATTCGGAAAGATTAGGTATTGTTTTCTATATTCGATTGCCTGATCACGGGAGCGACTTTTTCACTTATTTATGAGTCGATATGATTCTGTACCATGAAATGTAAGTTTTTAATGGCAGCTATGGTATATTAAATTCCTGGAAAACCTGTTGTGTTTACTCAAAGCCATCTTGCTTTATATTCTAATCAGGAATAATCCAGGTATCCTCTTGTAATCATGAAGCTACTAATCAATGCAAAGTTTTTTGCAATTGCGGAGCATACAGGCATGCTGACATACCTACCCAGTTGACGTCATGTGCGGGAGGAGGAAAAAATACAACACATTCGTTGCTTTTACTTGGCACTATTTAGGCTAAGAGCTTAAGGCTCGGTCGATTTTTCTTTCAGGGACCTAATGATTTAAGTTTAAGTAGAAATCGGCTTTAAGGGATAGGGGTAATAGTAAACCCGCCATACTTGTGTCTGTGACATACCCTTAAAAACTGATGTTATGCCGATGGTCCAGAAACAAATCATGTACTTAAACATATAATACATTCTACATTTAATGGGAAGATTTGCTATTTAACAAAAACCTCAAACCACTGCAGCCGTTTGTGCGCGTTTTATTTTGAAAGTCAAGCCATCAATCTAATTAATTCAGGCGCTTTATAACCTGAATATAAATATTAATTATTCTCTCATTTTGGAAATTTGGGAATACGCGCTCGTAAAGTCAGCGTATACTCATACACATGTAATTATATCTGCTATTTATGTAAGTACATTAGGGCGGGTCAATTTGTTCTTAAAAAATGTAATCGATTTTGTTGCGGCGACTGAAGTATTTTACTGGCAATTCTGAACAAAAAAATTCCTAGAAGCATAGCTCGAAAATGGATTTTGAGTCCCCTTACTTTTAATTTAAGTTATTAATACCCAATAAATGTTTTTGTAATAAAGGGTTTTCCAATATCCGGTGTTATCTATCACTATCGATCTGGATAACGTTAATTTTCAACAAGACGGCGCTACGTGCCACACAAGCAACGAAACTATTGATGTTTTACGGGAAAAGTTTCCGGACTTTATTATTATCTCTCGAAGAGGTGATCACAATTGGCCACCGAGATCTTGTGAGTTAACACCTTGTGACTTTTTTCTCTGGGGTCACGTAAAAGAGAAGATCTACGTCAACAGCCCAGCGTCGATTCAAGACCTCAAAGATGGAATTCGTGAGGCTATCGAGGACATAGGGCAGCCACTTTGCAATTCGGTTATGAAAAATTTCATAAAAAGAATGTTGCCTGTAAGCGTGGTCGTGGTGGTCATTTGCCTGATGTTATTTTCCACTATTCTCGGCATACCTTGCTCTTTATAATAAAATAAACATCCGATCATTTATGTATATTAAAAAATATCATTTTTCTTTGAATATCAAAATAACACCTCTTATTGGAAAGTCCTTTATTTATTTTGCTCAAACCCCTTTGCTAAACAGAGTAAAAAAGAAAAGTTTAGCAAATTTTACTACTTTTGAAGGAAGAAAGTCTATTTTCCCTATTTTATATAAAACACATATATTACAATTATTTGATTTCAAGCTATAAAAAAATATATAATATAATATACAAATAACATGAAAATATTTGATAAAAAAGCTATAGCAGTAAAATGCTCCATAAAGAACTCCACTGAATATTTCATTATTATTATTTTTAAGAGAAAAATGACAATACAATTATAATACCTACAATTATTTGTTCCCCCTTATTTGAAGAGTAACACTAAGAACTGGAGCTTTCGGTTTCTAATCAATATAATTCACTATATTTTTCACTACTATTGCACTGTGTGGCAAAAATAATACTTTGGATGCACTTTTTCTCAGACTTAGTCAGTCGAAAACAGTGCATACTCCGAATTTTTCATTCAACCTCAAAATCTGGACTCGAGTAGAAAAAATAGTTTTTCCTAGATTGACGCATACACTAACGGGAATTAGAAGTTTTGAAAGTCCACTGAAGCTTGGGTTAGATGTGTTACCTTGTTTCTCTACCGTGAGTGGGATATAACGGGTTAAACTGCTCCACAAAAATGTTTGCCATTAAATTCTACAAAAAGTCTCTTAGTACACCAAAGAAAAGGTTTTAGCTTAAACGCCGCAAATAAGTGAAAACCGAAAATGTTTTTGAAGGTTAATTTCGTTAGAGACAAAAAAATTCCATTTATTAATGTTGCCTGCTTTTTTTTTTTTTACATACATACATATATCTAAAATTTAAAGTGCACCTAGTTTTTTAGTCCAATGTTGGAAAGTTGTAGTTTTGTGTGTTGTACAGTGTAATTACACTATTCGAAGCAGAGTTCAAAATACCTTTACAATAGTTCTTGTCTTCTACATTTTTATGAACTGCAATTTCGTCATCTACCTGTATATGATGCAGTGGGCAAATCGAAAAGAAGAGGGTCAGGGTCTTCAATAGGCACCAAATTTGGATCAATGTGAAAAACTGCTGGTTCTAACTCTCCCTAGCGGAGGGTTTTAAGGAAAATAAACATCAAAAATTAATTTCTCGTACCTAGACACTACATATTTACATTTTATTCCAAAAAAATGTAACAAAATAGAAAAAAAAGTGATTAAGGATTAATAACAAAAATTAAAAATAAGCAGACCAGAAATCCATTCTAAGTCTATGCTGCCACGACCTTTCTTATTCACAATTGTAAGTAGAATACTTAAGTCACCGAAACAAAGTAGAAAAAAAATATGACCCGCCCTAATGTATATGCATGCTATAGTGTTTTTACCTATATATAATACATGTGCACACACATACTAGCAAATATTGTTTCCGCTATAACAAGCGTAGCTAATGAGCCGTCCAACAGTACGCACACCATTGGCAAACAAACGGGGGTGTTGGTGTGGCGAAATTGTATTGTTTGCGTTCACTGACAAACCAACTCATAACGCCAACTCACAGCTATTCTTTGCGATAAATCTATTCTGAAATGTGATTTCTCGTTTACACTACTTAATTCGATTAATGGCTTTTCGCTTATTTTTATTCTAAAATACTTGCAAATATCTATTCTGGATGAGTTTTTTTTTACCCTTTTATTCTTTGTATAAACTTTTGTGTATTATTGCAATTATTTTTTAATTTTTAGTTGCTCCTCAACCGCTCTAAATTAGCATTATACCACTTGACTTTAATGCCCAAATACTCAGTATGGAAGATAATTTATGGGATACGTATTTGTAGTTGCCAAAATAAGCTTTAAATAAAAAATATAAAATTCGCACATAAAATTAGAGCTCTGCATTTCCATGAGGAGCCTTTTATATGACTATGTATATACATATGTATGTAAGTATACTTGTATGTGCACTTGTCTGAGAATCAATTTATCAAGCATTTTTAATGTGAAAAATGTCAGAATTCAGAACAGGAACCAACCACCTTACAAAACAAGAAACAAGTCAATTCAAGTTATATACCTATAGTAATAAAGAAAAAAAAAACGGTTTAAAGACAGGTAGTTCGGTAAATGGCTATAAAAAAATAAATAAAAGAACGCGAATATCTTACAGACAGATAAACCGGCTTTAGCGATAACGACGAACTTAAGCGTTTGGGTAGCAAATATTTATTATATAATATTTAGATAAAGCTAGGCAGTAATGGCGGTGTATAAAATTAACACTTAAGGAACTACTGTTTGCCTTTTTGTTACTAGCAGCCTCAGACGGCTGTGGCTAGGTCGCCTAACTTTATTGATAACATTGAGCGTGAAGTTAACACAGTCAGGTACAATTTGTATGGTTCCGACATGTGGGGCGCCTTAACTCCTCATATAGATCGGGGCAATACATATAACAACTTTTTGAATAAACCTCATAGTTTTCTTGAAAATATGATTGAGAAAATGTTATGAGGCCTGCCAAGATACCCGCAGTGAAACAAGGGTAGATAATCCAATGTTTCCTGCACCTCCAACTGCAAAAATTAAAATTCCGGTAGGAACAGTATTTACTTTTGGGCTACTCTTCGGGGAGCACTAATTGCTTACATTGCGATTGGGCAACCCCACAACGCCCTTCATCATCATCACTTGACGCTACAGCTTTGTGTGTGCTTTGGCCTGCTGCACAAAATGTCTCCATTTGACTCGACCCTTGGCTGATTCCTACCAGTTGCTGACCTTGAGTTTCCTCATGTCGTGTTCTATTTCGTCAATCCATCTTGCTTTCGTTGCTAATATTTTAGCGTCAATTATTTTTCGTTCAGATATCGTGGAGTCCATTCTCATGGCCATCTTAGTCTTTGAGCTTTGATGAACCGTACAACCTTTTATCTTCTGATTAGTTGGTCCAGTTCATAGTTCCATCTAATATGCCATTCACCGTTTTCTTTGACTACACCGAAGATTTGCCTGAAAATTTTTATCTCAAGTACTTAGAGTTGGTTTTTGCCTTTTTCATTAATTGTGCACGACTCCGATCCGTAGCAAAGAGCTGGTCGAACTACATATTTATACAGCGTAATTTTGCAAGGTCTGTTCAGCAGCTTTGATTTAAAAAAGATTGATAAGTTAGTAGAATGCTCTATATGCTGCTGGTATTCTCTCGTTTATTGTGATGCTCATTGCATTGTTGGGGCTTAGTTTAAACCCAAAATACGTACAAATTTTCACCGCTTCAAATTCGTGTGTTGTGATTTTTATTATGCCAGATACCATCTTAGTTTTTCTGGAGATTAAAATATAGTTCATACTACAACAAAATCAATATAGCTCAATATAACAAAGTTTAAAAAATGTTTAACTTTTATTTGGGAATTTTTTGGATATTATTAAAAATCAACGCAAATGTTGGACCACCTAAAACATGAATGAGCTATAAAACTGCATATACCGAATTTTTTTAAAGATTCTGTCAAAAAAGTTTGAAAATTTGATAAATGTTTTCAAGTTTTGTACAAAGTTTGAAACTTTGAGTTGAATGGGTCTTACCATATTTAAACTCCTAGAGTGTACTCTGCACTGGTATACGGAAACAAAGTGGTCTGTACCAATGGATAGTTCTCCCAACATCTTGTAAGCGGAGATGTATGTCATCTGTCTATGTGCAGAGACCAAATTAAATAGAAAACTCCGGAATGAAGTGCCGTTTTGAGCGACAATGAGGCGGCACTCAAGGCATTGTCATCCTTCGAAGTTAAGTCCTCATTAGGCCTTGAATGCATCGAGACTCTGAACTTGCTAGGAATGCACAATCGCAATCGGCTCATATGGGTACCAGGACACAGTGGTACAATTGCAAACGAAGTAGCGGATGCATAGGCTAGAGAGGCTGCAGCCTCCTTCTTTGCTGCGGGACAACAGCACTCCTTGAAAAAAATGAAAAGCTAAGACTAAAAGACGTGAGGTGGTACCAAATTATGGTGATACGCCAGGCTAAGTCCTTACTGGGGGGTATAATTAAAGGAGGTTGAAACAACTCATAGTTCTCCCTAAGGACAAACTGATAATGCGCATGGACATTTCCACAGGTCACTGCAGATAGCTTAGTCATCTGTACAGGATTGGGATATGGTCCACTGACGCCTGTTTTTGCGAGCAGTCTCCGGAGACTCCAGCATCTCGAATGTGATGCTATAGCGCGAAGAAGTATGAGATATCTTGGCCGGCTGCGGTCGGAAGAAAGTCACATACTCGTACGCTCAGCCCGACCCCGTCCTATCTTAGGTTTATTAAGGGAATTGGGTTTGAATGAGGTACTGTTATGAGTGGAGAGCACAAAAGACCAAAAGGTCGAAGTGCAAACCTGGTTTTCAATTTTTTAATGTACTTTAAGTGAAAAATATTGGAAAAGAGTTATTGGCAAATGACAAACTACTTCGTATTCCCATCATGACCCAATCGAAGCTGAAGCCACTAATACAGCGTTTTTCAATAGGTGCGCTTCAACTTTTTTCCGATAGGGAGGGCGAACGACGCAATATTTTTTATTTTTCGCTTGTCATTTGTAAACTTCATTAGTATACATTTCATCATGGAACGCCACACACTTGAGCAACGCTTGCAAATCATTGAATTTTATTATAAAAATGCGTGTTCTGTTAAGAAAGTTTAAAGTCGAAAAATCATCTTCAGTGATGAAGCTCACTTTTGGCTCAATGGCTTTGTCAACAAGCAAAATATGCGTTACTGGGCAGAAAGCAATCCACACGTGATTCATGAGGCACCGTTGCATCCCGAAAAAATCACTGTTTGGTGCGGTTTACATGCCGGCGGCGTAATTGGCCCATATTTTTTCGTTGACGACAACGATCGCCACGTTACTGTGAATGGAAATCGATACCGCGATATGATAAACGATTATTTTTGGCCGCAATTGAATGGTATGGACTTAGACGACATGTGGTTTCAACAGGACGGGGCCACAAGCCACACAGCACACGCTACAATTGATTTGTTGAAGAGTAAGTTCGATGAGCGCATTATTTCCAGAAATGGACCGGTCGAATGGCCGTCGCGCTCGTGTGATTTGACGCCTCTAGACTATTTTCTTTGGGGTTATGTGAAGTCATTGATCTACAGTAACAAGCCGGCGACGATTTGTGAGCTCAATATTGAACGCGAAATTGCTGGAATTTCGGCCGATTTATGCAAATGAGTGGTCGAAAATTGGGTTCAACGATTGGACTTCGTAAAACGCGCACGCGGTGGTCATGCAAAAGAAATCGAATTTCATACTTAAATGTATATATTCAAACTCGATAATAAATAAAAAATTAGTTAAAAAGTCAAACCGTTTGTGTTTTATTCAAAAAAAAAGTTGAAGCGCTCTGAAAAACGCTTTATAATTCCGGCCGTTGAGTCTGGTCAAACAAAGGCTACCAAGAGGAAGTAATGCAAACTACTAAATAAGTTTCTTAATATGGAAAGGATACTACTGAACAACACTTTCTTAACATTTTGCCCATATATTATTATTATTATTGTACTTAAATGTATTGAAATTAATTATTTTAGGAGTATCAGAAAATAATTATTACTTTTAATTATTTAATATTTATATTTATTTAATATCATAAATGATTTTTTAAATACTCAATAAATCTTTTCCAACTATTCATTTAATTAACTAAAAACAATAATTACTTACAAATTTTAACAAACTTTACTTTCGCGCGCTACTCTCTGCTCTGTCTGCTCACAACCTCTCTTAGACAAATTTGAAATGTTAACTAATGTAAATATGTATGTATGTACTTACTTAAGCTGCTAATCAACACCATATCAAATAATAAGTCAGCGCAATTAAATATAACTGCATATGAAATTAAAAATCTTGGGCGCATGCAATAATATAAAATCGATATAACTGGGGAAATGAAAAATAAAATGCATTTAGAAAATAATTCCAATCACCAGCCATCAATCAAATTTTATGCGCTTTTTGCTTATTCATACGCTGGATATTTCTTTCACTCTGGAAGGTAAACAATAGCAAAAAAATCATCATTGTAATTAAGCCATAGAGGAAATGATAGCCAAATATTAGTAAACACCGGAAATGGAAAAAGTTAAATTAGAAAAAATTAATATCTATGTATATGCATCTATCATAACACCTCACCGCCTCATTTGCAATTCAGTAATACGCTAATGCAAACCTTGCGCGCTCGGGAACACTCTTACTATGATTAAGCGATTTTTAATAACAACTTCGAGCTGTTCACCCACTCACTCAGTCACCTAATTCACTCACCAATAATCAAATGAAACAATCAAGTTGTACTCACCGAACCACTAACTAAAAACGCTACTACCAAATAATATGCAAACATGAACAAAACTCTCCAAACATTTTTTGAAAATGCTACAGACTGAAGGAACTCAAAGTGCAAATTCATTTTCTAAATTTCAGCCTGCAACAACTTTGAGCCACACAGCCCACCAAGCGGCAATTCAATCGCTTCAGCCACTACAATTTGATACTGGAATGAGATATTGAATAATTAAATGACTTAGTACGTGCAGCTGAGTTCAACGACAAAAAAAAAAGAAAAAATCATTTAAATTCATGTAATCACATTGAAAAAAAGTGCGATAGGCAAAAAACCATTCCTTGTCTATGAATATCTGCTGATGAGTGAGAGTGAACGAAAAAACAAATAGCCCACACCAGTACGTACTCGCATAAAGAAAAAGTGGCGACAAATTACGAGTGGGCCAAGTAAAAACGAAAATAAAATCGCAAAAGGTAGGAAACGGATGCGGTGGCCTCAAAAGCCTCAAAAGCGCGCAGCTGAAAGTGTAAACGAAAAAATCGAAACCTCTGCCACACAATCTTGCCAATACATACATATGTACACTTTCGCGTGCAGTGTAGAGCGTGCGGGGCTCCTATGATTGCGGCCCAGTAAAATTCACATTTAGTACCTTCCGCTCAACCGCATCGAGTTGGCAGATCGCGTGCGTCGCAATCATTTCGTGCGCTCTTTTCCTATCGATAATTACGACTACTTGTGCGAAGTAGTGTAGTTTGTTGTGCGCTTGTGCGAATGCGCACTGCCAAATAAATCGCACCAATAATAAAGATAGCAATAATAACAACAACCACAACCACAACAACAACGATAATAATAAGAAATTAAAAAATATAATGGCTGTACAAAATCAAAACTTGCCACAAAAATCTGCAACAAATCTAACGAAAAAAGCGACAACAACTTCGAACGCCACACAGCCGTTGGCGAAACCACGAACGAAATTCGGCCAAGCCGCAGCAAACGTTGCCACAGAATTGGGACACCACACACAAATATCGAGTGGTGGTGGTGGTGCTGGTGTTGGTGTTACTGGGCAGGCAACAACTTCGACGATGCCAGCGGGAGCAGGGACAGTGGCGGGAACAGTCCCAAATGGTGGTCCACGCGTGTCTTTTAATCGGGATGTGCATGTGAAACGAATCGGTTAGTAGGCATAAATACTTTGATAAATATTTTAGTTTTAGATAAAGCATTGAACAAAATCATTTTGAAATCAGTGAAGAAATCAGTGTTACCAACTTAGGAGAACCTGTTTAAACATGCGATTAATTGGTGAGACATTTCTGGTAGGTAATTTTTAGAGAGAGAATTTTTCTAGTTGTTTGTAAATTTGAAACAGCTGATTGACAGGTTCAAAATATTGCCGTTCAGGCTCTGTTATTATAGTAAATTGCGGTGGAAAATAGATGTGCCTTTAATTTTCATACGTCTGAGGAAATGTGCGAAGAAATCTCAGAGCATCTTGCAGCAGGCAGCACTTCTTGGAGATGATTAGATTATTTTGATGTGCCAACAAACGATAAAGCCTCGTTTGACGAAATTCACTTTATAATTAACATATTCTGAGTAGAATTGGTGGTGCAATTTAAGACGGTGCCGAAAGGAAAATTATAAATATCGCAAATAAAAAATCCGAGCATCCGACTTCTCGAAAAACCAGCTCTTCGTGTGCAGAGAAGGTTTTTCAATTCTATTCTCAATGATGTTTTAAAAATTTTTCAAATCACTATACTTACCATTTGTTTACTTGAACAAAATTTTAATAATTTGTTCTATTTTTTAATAATTTTTTTCCACCTATTCTCTAGTGCTGCATTATCCTGATTTTAAGAGTACTTAAAGAAAAAAGATTCCAAAGATTTTTTTCATTCAATAACAATACCTCTGTAAACATTCCAAACCATTGAGTTAATTAAACGTAGTTTGTTCATCAAATCTGACCTGCATATACACACTTATAAGCATGGATATATGCATGTGTGAGTAATATAAGTAGAGCATTTATAACATCAAAACATTCGCCAAAAATAATTTGCTTAGTGACTTGATAAGGTAAATTTTTCGTGTGACAGCTGAATATTTTACTGCACTCACTTACCTTCAACCAATTTTGTACCTTGAAATGCTTCAGTATGCGATAAATTTCTCTCAGATGACAATGAAATACATATATACCTACGTGTTTATGTGCGAACTACTATTACCAAAAGCAATCAGAACACTTTTTTAGAGCACATGTACACATTTCTCTCTCAAAAAAGCTGAATGTAGATATGACTAACATTACTATATTAATTGTCAAATCTAAATTCAGATCGAAAATTTTGGCCTGAAAAGTAAGTTAGTAATTACAATTAGGAGCTCATTAAAAAATTTTCGAACCCCATATATGCATGTATGTTATATGTAGTACAATATTCTTAAATGCATGTATGTATGTATATTGAAACAGGGTCTTTCAACTTCGAGTTTTTTTTTTATATTCGCGTTCAATTTGCGTATGCATTGGAAATGGGAATTTTATCGTAATGAATTATAAATATCCACGCTGAATAAGAAGATTATTTTGAAAAATTTTTTAATGCCATTTAGGCGAAATTGGAGCTCTATTTTTAGCGCCAAAAATTATCTTTCATAGCTACTGGTTTAATCACATAAATCCAGAGATGGGCCCACAAAAAACATTCCAAAGGCGCTTAGACGGGCAATCTCGCTAGACGAATTGCTGCAGAATATCGAAGAGTTGTTTTTATTTGAAATTTCCCTTTTAATTAGCTGATTGCTTCGTTTGGGGGTGAGAAATGCTACACTGTTTTGCGGAAAGCACTTCTTCAATTTTCAGAGCACTTTTTCAACAATTTGAATTGTTCCAACTTTTTTCTCGCATTATTTCGACGACTAAATAAACATTTGCATGCAAGTGGTCCCAACTGGTTCTGTTTAATCTTCAGTTCCTGGAAAATAGAATAAATGCTCACATGCTGGTGCTACTCGACGTTTTAAGTGACTTTATAAGCATCCAGGACTGGCCCATCTGAACGGAATCGTTGGAACCAGCGCTTTGCTTTCGCATTCGTTACTGTATTCGATACTGGAACCATAAACAGTACACATTTTTTGGCCTCCTGCTCCTCCTATTCCAAATGTATCTCTTTTCTTATCTTTACTTTTGAGCGCTGTAACACACAGTCGGCTTCTTCAAATATGAAACTGTCATAGAACTTTTTTTTAAGCATAAGGGGTGACCCCTCAGAACATGAGTTATGACTCGCTAAAAGCTTCTAGCAGAAAAATAACTAACGGACACCTGCTAAATAAAGTTTTTAACATAACTCGGTGTCACAATCCGTTGACAGTACACGTATTTCCAGCTGAATTTTAATATCCTTTATTTCCTGACTCAATTTTTACTCCGGATTCTGTTACGAAGGGCCAATATTTACGATCGATCGACGATTTCAAAGACCCACCAATTCCACGTAGTGGATTTCAATGATTTATCCGGTTGTTGAGCGAATTAATTGCTTTATTTAATTCAATGGTAACATCCTGACTGACTATATCTATTTACAGGGTAAAATATCAAACACTTAAGAACTAAAATTAAATAGAGAGTTTATTTGACAAATATTAAGATTCAATAAATCACTTAAACAAAGGCCTTGGTATCGTAAAATCAAGATCAAGACTTCTAGGAAGTCGATTAAACTCTTTAAGTTTTCTTGTAATTAAGGTAACAATCGAATCTCAACAAATGAGATTCTATTTCGTGATTTCAGCAATAAAAGCAAAGCCGATTTGAAGCCTAGATTTTCAAGTTTCCAGAGCAGGATTTTGTGCGATCCCGTGTCAAATGCTCCCGAAAAATCGGTGTATATGGGGGCCACTTGACCCCTACTCTTAAACTCAAAGACACAGAACTGAGAAGAAAAAGCTAAATTGGTAACAGCAGATCGTCCATCAACAAATCCATGCTGAAGATTGGAGTGATGGACGTGACCTTACAACGGGCAATGAAAACGCCAGTAGATAGTGAATATTGAAGATATAGCTTAATAGTGAACAAAGTGATTAACTCAGACTTAGGATATTGGGTTGCGATACACTGAGTATGGACAAAGTTCATACTCTTCCTCTTCCGGATCTCTTAAAATTCATCAATGAATCCAAGAGATTTGTGGAAGAGTGACCTCAAACTAATATATCCGTTTTTACCATCACATCTGTATGCATACGAGCACATATACATTTTTATATTCGATTGTGTTGAAATCGTTCTACTGTGGTTTATTTTTGTTGCTAAATAGCAACTTGGCCTGGTGGTTGGAGCTGTACGCAGTAGCCTTGATGCCCCCACATTTGGCATGCCATTTCGAGAACGGCTTGTCATACATACACACGCTCACATTTAATATACTACGTATAAGTACATTAGTTGTGTATACTTGACTGGGTTTACTACTCCGTTCAATCGGATTGTTATTTTGTTCTTGAATTGTTATTTATTTATTTTTCGATTTTTATCCACTTGTCTCGAGTGGAATTGTAGCTGATTTGAAGTGATTTCAATTTGTTTATTTTATCGCTGAATGTATTTTAATTTGACGCGAAATAGAAAATAGATTGCGTCTTAGTAGTGTGCAGCTTTTACATTTCGCACTGCTGAAATCGATGTATTGACGCCTACTTAGGAAGTCAGGTAGGTTAAGCGAAGCAATAGCACAACAAAACCAGCAATCATTCTTACTCAATAGTTCCTCTACCACATACACTTACTCACATTTCCATACATACATATACATATACATTTTTATGTGTATAAAAACAAAACAAAAGTGATAAACCTAAGTATGAATAAATAACTTTTGTTTTCAATTGAGTTCAATTTAATTATTGCTGTTGTAGTTAATTTTCGAAATTAATTTGTATGGCATATAAATACAATTTAGCAATTTTTGTGAGCATAAAAGTTCGTTAATTTATGATTTTGTAGTGGCATCTGCTTGCGCCCCGCTGCTGGTCAAAACATTCAATCCGAAATTTTATTTGTATGAAGGTTAATGGGGGCATACTCGTTGCTTCAATGAATTTGCTGTTTGATGTCGGAAGTTTTTTAGTTTGCTATTTATTAGTTCGAGTTCATTACTCACTATTTGAAGTGCAATGGCGGTATGCAAAATAAAACGTGACCATCAATTAATTCTGAATGGGTAAATAATTTGCAATTACATTTTAATTAAAGTCGTTTTTCAAAACTCATTTTATTTGTTCAAGTGGAATGTTTAATAAAGAGAGATTTACACACACAAGCAATTTTTCTATATTAATTAATTGGATTTCTCGGCCATTAGGGTAGCATAGGTGGGAATTTTCAGTTCTGCGTTTGATGCAATATTAATTTTAACTTGAAATAGTGCTTAGAGGTGAAGTAAAACCTCGTTATAATGATGTTAAAGGGGTTGCACAAATTCTTCTATTTATTTATAGGATACGAGTATCAAAACCTCGATATTACAATAATGCAAAATTTATGAAAAATCTCTATAGCCCAATTTTATTAAACTATGTGGAAAAAATATTTGACGTAAGCTTATTTGGCAACGCGAAAACAAACACTTTGTGTATTTGTGTACATTAACCCGTTTGAGTTTTTTGTACGTGAGGTATGAAAAGCCATTTGCTTTAGAAATGCGTGTAAAAAGTGTAGTTGGCAACTCTCGGGAATACAAAAGAGTTGGTAAAAAAATAGAGAAATGTCAAGCAATTGGCTCATACACTGCCGTTGTGTGTGGGCGAGCTCCTTTTCGTATTTGCGGCATGCAGGTTGATGTCCTTCCTCGAATGGAGGAACCTACAGGTTTACGCTGCATCCGAACGGCAGATATTTTTTATGAGGAGCATTTTCATAGCAGAAACCCTCTATAAGGTTTGCCATTGTTTGCCGAGGGGTGACCACTATTAGAAAAAAACAAAACAAACCCATTCGCCTACGGCAGCTGCCGCTGTTTAGTAGCCAAAATATTTGTCCGTCGAAAAGTGACTGCAGTTGCGTAAGTCGTAGGTTATTTTTACAGATGTCAAATTCTCAAATATTAAATGCAGCGTAGAATGTTTCGCTTCGGAAAATATTTGGTGCCTTTTGATTGCAGTTTTATTGCGTAAGCAAATCGACTTAAGCTTAATTGGGTAATTCAATTTGACAACAACTAAAACAATACTGTCAGTCAACATATTCAGAATTCGCTAGAAGCCTTTGCGTCTTTAACAGTTGGTACAATGAAATTTCCGATACTCAAAACTTCGTCGTTACATCTATAATAAATTTTTATACATGCAATTTTGCAGCGACGTGGTTTTTCCAGGCGTTATCAAGGTTCGTTATGTCGAGGTCTCACTGTTTAAGTTTAAAAAAAAATTCATACGAAAGTTACGAGTTCATATAAAAATTCTCATTAGCGGAAACCTAGCGCGTTTTTGTATGACATGCCATGAAAAGGGTTTCAGAAGATTGAACCCGCCTTAGTTAGTTCAGTTAAAATTGGGAACAACAGACGCCAAGGCCATCGAGCGATTTTATTCGTATCTACCATTTGGTTGGCAGTGAACTAAGGTTGTCAATTTTCAGGAACCTGGAAATCTTATTTCGGGGCCGTCCCGAAATGAATCGTAGAATTTTATTTGTTGTATTTCAAATATGTTAGTTAATTACTTTTTGCGATTAAATTACTGCTTGTTTCGATTAAAGTGTGATGCTAAATAAAATCTACAATTAAAGCATTCCAATCCTCCAAGCCAGACCTAAATTTATTGGCAAAGTCCCAAGTGCATTCTGGCTATGAAGAAGCTCCCTCATGGAAACCGTCTGCCCAATGGAGACGGTCCCTGTATTTGTAGAACTCAGTTAAGACGCTAACCGAAAATGGCAGTAGAAGCTCGGCCAATTACTTTATGAAGGGTGTCCACAGTCAAGACTCCGCAAGCCGATAAAAAACATTTCCATATTTCTGTTCAAAATTAGCATTAATCGTAAAAAGTCAATAATCGAAAACAAAAAAAAAAAAAAATTAATGGAAGCATTTCGCTAAATCTGATCGAAATAAGCTAATTAATCTGTAAAGATTTCTTAAATGATCTCTTTGATGCCAAATATGATGGTATTTTACTCGCTGATGTAACGATATAATTAAGTTATTTGAGACTCAACTTAAACAGTTTGCGTTACTTACGCGTAAGTAATTAAATAACGCTAAAGCATGAAACGAATGCGTAGCATTCGTCATTACATCTCGATCAAGCTAATGAGGGAGGACGGGGTCCATCATAAAATGCAGTTCACCTTCAATGATTGCACATCGTATTGCGCGAGAGCATACATACCTACGCTCATATGATTTCAATACGTAGAGCTTTATATGTACATATGTATGTATGTATGCGTTTGGCATATCGGTAGCGCTTCATTGGCTCGTCTGTTGGAATGCTGGGCATATGTAGAGTGTCCTTGCATTTAATCTGTGTCGCATCAGTTGTATGCATGATAAACGAGACTTTTTCTTCTCGTTCTCATTTCGGAATTTGGTATTTAAATGAATTGCATATGTATGTACGTATGTATGTGTATGCACACTATATTCTTTCTGTTTCATAGAAAAGTTAGTCAAATCTCGCTACTATCCTCTATTAATATCTTTAACTGACACTCTACGTGCTGCTGTATGCGCCCATTTCACGTTTACTCTCACACGCTTATACCCAATACCCACTTGGAATTGGTCACCATTCATTCGGGCACTACACATTTCAGGATGCATCTTTTTTTCTCACGGCGCTGTTTTAGGTAAGTCATGGATTCGTATCAGCTCATTTGTTTACTGAGTTTCGATTACCCCCTCTTTCACTCTCTCCACAATCGTATTCATCTATTCATTGGGTAGATTTATGAGTTCCAGCTAGGCGAATCCATATAAAGTGGCATCGATTCTATAAATACAATAATTTGTTGGACTATCAAGATTGAAATGAATGAAATTTATATATGTACCTGCATAAGTACATATCAGATAACAAAAATAAAACAAAAATAGACAAGTACCTTAGGGGTAGATTTTTAAATATTTTAGAATAAAAAAACTCCAAAGTCTTAAGCATTAAATTGAGATAGTGCCCTCCTTAAAGCATCATTCATCCCATAAATAGTTTTTGCAACACCCACAAACACAATTAATTACAACGAAAACTACGGGAGGGAACATTAAAACAAATTTCCATGGAGAGGTGCGGACAATCAATAGAGCCTGCAATGACATCGACAACAGAGAACTTGCAATTTATCAATAAGCAACGATGTTAATAAGCAACCTGTCCCGCTTGGTTCTACAAATGTCATCGAGTGCAAAGTAAAGCGCCCTCTGAACAGATTTCAATCTATTAACATCAACTGCATAAAGAGGTCTGCTGACAAATACCGCGCATTTCAACCTGGACCGAACTGAAGGCCAGTACAACAGTTTGAGAGTATAAGGATCGAGTAAAGGCTAATGCCATGAAAGATTTAGAAACAATAATGAGTGGTGAAGTTGGCTTGGTAGAAGAAATAAAATTAAATTCTTGTGGAAAACATATCTTTTTTTAATTTCGGCTTTAACGAGTTGAACACTCCTTTCACTTCTTTTTATATATACCTCCGTAAATCGCACTTTTTGAAGGCATTCTGCAAAGTTCAATTGACAAAATCTATACAAAGAATCAAAATTCGTCCATTCTGATGGGAAGGGAAACAGAGGAAAAAGAACCCAATAGGTGGGAAGAAGGAAGAAGGAGCTTTGGCTTAGAGAATGACGGCCAACAGTGGCTAATTATATTTGTATTATCCGCTTCAGGCTAGTGATGAAATTCACCAGGTGTGTGATATTTAAACCTACATTATCCGCAGTTGTAGCCAAAAAGTGACAGCCCAGGTGTCTGAATCCTTGCGCGATGAGAGCAGGGCAGCTGAGAAAAAGGTGCTGAGATGATTCCAGACAATTTCTGCAGCAAGGACTTGAAGCAATCCCAAGTCTCACCGCATTACCACCTAACGGACAATGTCCCCTAAGAATACTCACCAAATTTGGGGGTTGCGGCTTTCTTAGCCGCATTATAGTTACGGAAATATAATTTCAAACCTTACCAAATATGAATGCGTTTATCTTTTTGTAGTCCTTAATTGCTTTCATGCCTTTTATACTCTCATAATCGTTTTACAATCTCTGATTTCACGCGCTGTCTTTAGCGTCTTTTGGGAAAATATGTGTTAAAAAAAAAAGAAAGGAGAGAGGTGACAAAATATGGTACCATAAATTAAAAAAAAGTACAGTTATATTCTCTAGTATAGCCCAAATAAAGATTGCCGTTCGCTGCATTTGAGCTGCATGCCAGCATGCCTCCAGTTTTCTTTTAGTTGACAATTCCAAATGGAGCCTTAGTGTAATTACTATAATTTTGTAAGGATGCTTAATTGCGTTCAAGATGTTGGATGCATCTTCACATGCGTCACAAAAGTCACAAAAGAACCAACGTCACAAGATCATGTAAGAGGGAGAGAATAAAAACGCCAAAAACGTGATGTCACTTTCTCAACACCATGTTTTTGTTGTTGTCAGAAACTACTACGAATTAAACGACGAAGTGAAAATGCAGAAACCATCAGTGATTTTATAACGCATGAAGAAACATTTTATTATGGAAAATTCTTTAAAATTTAATAAAATAGTGGCTGAAATGGATATATCGATGGTTTTCGAGAAATGACATAATTCAAAAATACAAAATACTGAGTTGGGTTAGTTTTCTCGATAAGTGACCGGCCAATTCGATCACCTGACAAAACGACACTAACGCCATCTCTCAGAATTGCTTCAAAATTCGCTTATGACGCTTTTCCAGATAAAAATATATAAACTCTGTAGTTGATTTTTGCTTTTAACGGCAGAACTCCGAATTTGAGTCAATTTTGAGTTGTGTCGCTTTGCTCGAAAACCATCGATATGAGCTGAATTATATTTCTCAATATGCATATTTACGCTGATAAAATCACTTCTAAATGGCAAACAAACCAACAAAAAAAATGTAAACAAACAAAGAAGTGAACACAAAAGAGAAAAACCAAGGAAGTGACGACACATACTATTCTTTTTTTTCTAAACTAGATTACAAATACACTGTCTGCTTCTTACGTGGTCTGGTATAATTGATTTATGTTTCCTACTGGGTATATGAATATTAATACACACATATATATATGCACTTGTACGTATATTTCCTTACATTCACTATCATTAAAAAGTGTTGAAAAGATTTATTTCATAGTTGCGCTAAATTTATGCTGCATGCGCTCGTGCATCACCCCTCTTTGATGAGAATAGCGGAGATGAGACCCATGGCGCAAGCAGCATAAAGAACACCAAACATTCGGTATTCGCCAACTGGCTAACTTTACTTCAGCAGACGTATTTCTTGTTCTTCTGCTACTATGCACATTCCTAATTGTGTCTGTGGCTGTGCTCGTTATTGCTGTTCCAGCTGACTGCATCAGCAATGAAATGACTGTAAAATAAGAAATTAAAATTGAATATGACAAATGCGAAGCGATAAAAATTATTCAGATACTTCTTTGTTTGCTGAGGTTCAGCGAGCACATTCGCCTTGGTCAGCGTCATTTCCTCACCTTTTGTTTAACTCTTTGCTGAACGATTACTATAATTATTTCTCTATTTAAATTTTTACGAGCTATTAGAGTTGAAAATTTATTTTAAATTTGCTGTGGCATTATTTAGTTTGTAAAAAAAGGTAACCAAGTGGACTGGGTTGATAAGAAATATGTGTTTAAATTTTTCAATTTTGTCAAGTCTAATTAATCCTTTCGGGATTAGTAGTCGGTCACTTAAAGTTAATGTATTGTATCAATACAAACTTCAGACAGGGGTTTTCAAGTTTGAGCCTCTTTTTAACAGTTTGTCGGTTTGACAGCTGTCAATAGATCCAAGATTTTTAAAATTTGTAGAAGATTTTCTAAATTTTTCTGAAAATCGGTTTATTTGTTGACTTGAGTATAATAGAAGTTAAATGAACAAATTTTGAAAAAATTATTATAAATTTGATTTTTATGCAGTGTTGAGAAGCTTGGTATAGTTTTTAAAGTGAAATATCTTATATTATTATGATAAAATATTTTAGGATAAAATATACTTTTTAAACTTTTTTTTTCAAATTTCATTTCTCGGCTCAAAATTTTAAAGAATTCATTTCATTTTTGAAAAATATTTTGTTGGGAAAAATGTGTTCTCTGCTTAAAAGTTTTATGAAAAAAAATGTTTTCTCAATTGTGAAAATCACGCTCCCCTTAGTTTTTTTCTTATTTTTTATTAACAGCTCAGACTTTGCTCAGTATTCCCTTAAAGTTTAATAGTGTAATTTCTATAACTTTTCGAGTTATATTAAAATACGTACAACGAACCAGTAAAAAATCAGTGCAAATTATTGCTCTAGCAAAGTGCTAACACACATACATACATACGTACCTACTTATGGCAATTTTACGTCCGTGTGCAAATCGATCGAATCGCCGCTTTTCGCATTGGTTGCTAATTGTTAATGAATTATGTTACATAAATCTTCATCTTCGATTTTATTGCATGCGCCCCACGTTTTCCATGTCATATATTTTTTATGATTATTTTTAAAACTTATTAAGACCAATTCCATGAGTCTAGGAAAAATGTTTCTACATTTCACATTTTGTCTACATTTATATAATATAAGCGTGGTATATAATACATTTTTCTAACCCTCAGTTGGGCACCCGGATCTGGCCAAATCGCCTTTGACGTGAATTTAACATATTTCTATTGTAGCTAACGACTTGACCTTCCAAGTAGTTTCTTAAAATTTAATTTTTTATCGATTTATGGTATAACCTTTTAAAAAGGATCCTCGAAAAGGACTAAAAAAGGTCAGACCCGGGTGCATAACTGAAAGTTTTAAAAAAGGTATCCAACAGAGGGTTAAATGATTTTATTCTTCGTTATAATCGTCCAACTGAGCCCAGAAAACAAGTTAATCAAAAATTGTAGTCGTAGAAATTGTAGATAAAATAAGAAGTAAAGGTGCACGTTAAATATTTCGGGTGCAAGAGAAAGTATTGAAAAATATCTCAATGCGCTTACCGTCAATGGAATGTTAGAAAGTTAGTTTTTTCGGCTTCACCATCATAACTTCCTAGAGTTCCAGTGAGAAACATAGCAAAAAGGAATATCTTCCATTCAGATCGGTTTTGCGCCAATATCTTAACTTCATTTCCACTAATGTGCATGGCGCCGGTTTCTGACTCCACCAGTTCTGTCCAGGTATTCGCTGTATTTCCATGTCTGCGGGTTTCTTGGGGGTTCCAATCCATGGTGAGCCTTGTTAAGTCACAATTTCTTCTGCGTATAATATGGCCAATCCAGCCCCATTTTCTCTTTCGGATCTTTAATAGTATTGGCTTCTGCTGAGCTCTCGCCCATAAGTCAGTATTCGAGGTAATATTTGACCAGAATATTTTGAGAATTTTTTGAAGGCATCGTTTACAAAAACTTGTAATGAGTTTGTGTCAGCTTAAGTCCCATTCCACATTTCACAACCATAAAGTAAAGTCGACTTTACATTGAAATTAAAAATTCGTAGTTTTGTGAGCCGTGAAATGTGTTCAAAATTGCTTGCAGAGAGCCAAATGCCGCCACAGCTTTCTTTGGCTTTTGACATCATCGCTCGAATCTCCAGAGACCAATTTAACACTGCTTCCGGCTTTCTCAGCTGGTTCTCGCACTGCTTGAATCTTCGCTGCCATGTCAAGATAGTTGTGGGGCAGAAGACAGATGTCATCTGCATAGTTAAGATTGCCTAGGCGCCCTTGTAGTCACCAGGTAATACCGTCTCCAGATGATGAACCGTTTTTCATGTCAACGTCCAAAGCGATGTTAATAAGAAATGGCGAGAGAAGACATCCCTGTTGTATACCTACTAATATTTTGATTTTGCCACCCAGAAGTTTCTCATACATTATCCGATAGCTTGCGTCCGTGTAAAGTGCCTCGACAAGTTGAATCAATGAGATCCCTTTGCACTTGAGGGCGTTACAAATAGCGCCGTGATGTAAAGTATCGAACGCCTTTTGGAAGTCTCTAAAGACGAGATAGAGCGGAGTCCTCTTCTTAATTGACTGTTCAACGATGACTCATTGACTGTTGATGTGGTCGATGCATGAACAGTTCGCTCTGAAGCCCGCCTGTTCCTGTCTGAATTCTGGTTGCAGCGCCACTGAAAGTCTTTTGTTTATGATTTGTGCGATTATTTTGTTAATCATACTGAGCAAGGTAATGCTCCTCCAGTTCTTACATTCCGTCAGATTGCCTTTCTTAGGGATTTTTACGATCGCTCCTTTCTTCAGTTCATCAGAAAAGTTGTATATTACGCAGAATATCCAAATATTAAGCTCGCGCTGACCACGGGATCCGCTTTCAACAATTCAGGCGAGATGTTGTCGTGCCCAGGAGCCTTGTCGTTTTTAAGAGACTTTACCGCTGTAACAACTTTTCAAATGCTTGGGCTATCCGTTGGAATGCCAGTTCTTTCCTCTTGCGCTGAGCACTGGTATATCATTTTTTCTAACTTAACCGGGGGGTATAGATGTCGCCTTGTTGATATATTAATGTTGTTAATATTAAGAATATGTGTTTTCAACAAAACGCTGCAAGACGTCATATTGGGCGGTAAGATGGCTTGGTACGTGACTACCATTGGGGAGTGCGTGGGTTCGAGTCCCAGTGCATGAAACACCAAAATGATATAAACAGTTTTTTCTATTAGCGCACGCTTCTCGACAGGCAATGGAAAATCTCCGAATGTATTTCTGCCATGAAAAAGTTTCTCATAAAAGATATCTGACGTTCGGAGTTAGCTTAAAACTGTATGTCCCTCGAAAAATATCAAGACGTACACCACAAATAGGTGGAGGAGCTCGGCCAAATATCTTTCAAAGGGTGCAAGCTAAACTTATTTTTATTAAGGTGGAAGAAAAAATTTGGCATCGATATTTTTTTGTGTCAGATACTTTAAATTTTATAAAAAAAGTGAAACTATCTCGCACTACAGATATAACTAGAAAAATCAGAATAATGAGGAAGTGGTCGAGTTTCAGCATCTACATTTCCACACTTTACAGTACATTTTGACCTCAAATTATGGGTCTTCTGAAAGCATTTATCGGTTTCCTCTTGCCGAAACTGTAAGATCCTTTGCCTGTGGCGTTAAGCATATTTGAGATGTGTAATCTCTACCTTGATGAGTAACGCTGCTTCTCCAGTGACATTTGGTCGTTAGCTTTTGGAAGTCAATTCACCACTTGGTTAGGTTAGGTTCCCAGGTTGTTTGTCTAAGACAAGATATTAGGTGACCCTAAGTCCCGTTGTGATTCCTGCATTTGCTTTGCATCCCGTATCTAAGTTTGCTTAAACCACTTAGAGTTTTTTAAGAAGGTAACAAGTCCCTTAAATGAAACGTTTTGCAAATTTCTCATCGAAATTTCATCTTCGAAGAAATAATCGCCAAGATATTTGGCACGGCTTCTGTGAAGTGCAGGACATTCACAGAGGAGGTGTTGTACCGCAGAAGTTATTGGGATGTACACCCATTCACTGACTGAGCTGCCAATAGTGCAGCTTAATTACGTATGCTAAACTCACGCACTCTTTTAAAGGGAAACTTGATGCAATTCGACACTATGTACGGTAATATTAGCGGAAAATACAGAAAAATTATAAGCTCCCACGACAAATCTGTTGCTGATAGAAAAACAAAATAATTTCTGTTTTATAATGAGGGTAGTTAGTAAAGTAATAATTGGCATACAGCATTCGTGTGACAAAAACCTTGTCGATCACTGTAGTTTTATTCATAGTAGCGTTTAAAATTCTTATATAATCTCCAATTATCTCTACAGAGTGCAACTTTTAATGCAATACTTGCTTTTGCCGCGGCCTGAGCTTTTCAAATGTGGAAATAATATCTCGTTTATTCGCAGTCGCTAAACGCTATTAGTGGCTATTAATTAATTTGGCTACTGCCGACTGCTGTTGAACCTCGAAATAAGTGTTTTTAAATTTGTTCGTCGAAAATAATCACTAATCATAAATCATTGTTGATGTTTACCTGGATGGCATAAGACACATCTTTGCTTTCTTTGCCTTCTTTTCAGTATTATTGTAGGTGTGACCACAAGTTCCCGGTCATTATACAATAACAAATAATCACATTTTTTTCAATAGCCACCCGACGTCGAGAAAAGTCACACCTATGACTGCCTTCCGGAGGTGGCACAACATCTATTATAGCATCCTTCACTTGTCGGAAAACACTGTGAAATATTTTTATACCCTGTCTCATATCAGCATTTCAATTTATTTGTCTAAAAAATGCACTACCTTACTGCCGTTTCTAAGACTGTAATATTTTACAAAATTATTCAAGAGTTAGGTAATTAATTTCGCGGAGATATGACACTAACTGACAGTCAATATTTCGAGTATGAAAGAGATAGCAGTGGTAAAATAAATTGGTGCGAAATGATCTTTATTCAAAATCAGAAATTATAAAGTCAACTACATTGGTGAATGGTTCGGGCAGTTCATAAGTTCAGGATAAATAGCGAATGCTTATGGACATTCTCACAGGTCTCTCTAGATTGCGTAGCCATTTGTACAAGATTGGGATATGGTCCACTGAATTCTGTCGTTTCTGCGACCAGTCTTTGGATACTCCAGCACATCTGCTTCTCGAATGTGGCACTTTAGTGCGAAGAAGGTTGAGACATCTCGGCCGGATGCGGCCGGAAGTAAGGCACATGTGACCAGCCCAACCGAGCCCTACCTTAGGTTAATTAAGGGAAGTGAGTGTTGGTGAGTTACTGTGATGAGTAGAAGGCACAAAAGACCAAAAGGACGAAGTGCAAACCTCAGTTTTTTCATTCATTCATTCACATTGGTGAACATTCCAGTCTTGAAAACTTTCACAAATGTTATTTAATTGCCTCTGAATTTCACATAACTCTATTAAAAAATACCCACATTTGTGTGTGTCATAAGGTTGTGATTTTAATGATGTTTAAGGAATATATTCGAGATATCTCGAATAACGTGTGAGAGCGCCGAAATGAAAATGTTAGTGCCTGAGATGCTGCTCGGCAGAAAATACGCCTGATTTCATGTAAAAGTAAAGGCAGCGACTTTGTGACTGACGTGAAGACATTTTGATGAGCTCAGCCAAATTCCCTTAAACATTTACGGCGCATATCGAGAAGAAAAATAATTTCGCAGATGGAAAAAAGTATATCTGCGGCCATGAAAACCATAAAAATTGCTACTCTACTCCACTCTTTATCATTTTATCTGGATCAAAACTAAACAACCTCCGTTCTTTAAACTTTGAATAGCCCATCTCTCGGGCAATTTTCGAGTTACTTCTAGAAAAGAAGCGCAAAAATATTATTTTCTGGGAAAATTCTTGCGATCATTATTAATGAAATTCTTAGGAGCAGCAGCTCAGCTAATTTGAGAAAAAGTGTTAAAATGTCCCGTATTTTGTTGAAAGTGAATTTTTTTTCGTTAAAATAAATCGTTGGTGTTGTAGCTCTGTCGGTGAAATATTTATTTAATACGGTATGATTTAATAGTGTCTTGTCTCGGTTTCCTTGCGTTTTGCGCAGCTCAAAAACATGAGACCTACTTGACCGCACCGAGCTTTGGTGTTGATGTAGGCGTCGATGATACCGGCTCTCTAAGTTTAGTGTAGCATTTTTTCTCTTGAAGCTATCGTATTGTATGTAAATCTGGTTCCCACTTGACGCATATGTGCAAATTCATATGTTTCGAAAAGGCCTTTAAACACTTTTCAGCTCGCTTTAAACATTTCTAGTAATTTCAATCGTTGTGTTGCTGTGTAGCCAGCTGCCTATCAATTGGAAAGTTGTTCTGTTCGACATGGGTCTGCAAGTAGTCATCCTTTCAGATCTGTATTTTCAGACTTTTTATGAAGGTTCCTTGTCCGTTACACCAAAATCACCAGATTTCAGTCGGCCAAACCGCGCCTGACAAATTCCATCAGTTGGGAAATACTAAACATAAGGTTTAATGATTTCGATGGCTTTCAGCCAATACAGAAGTAAAACTTGCCGCAAATAATTCAGACTTAATGGTTTTAATTAAAAACTGAAGCTTGGTGACATAGCGTTTCCATGACTACAATATAATACACCTATATTTCTATGCAAATCGCGTAGATGACACTGATTTACAAATTTTTGCAAGATACTCGTCAAATAAATTATTAACAAACAGAGTTAAATTTTAAAGTTTGAGAGTAGTTTCAGTTTTGTTGTTGGCCTAATTTCTTTCTTTCTCTAACTCAGTGATTTTTCTACAAAATTTTTGTACGATTTTGTTACGAATGAGCGGGTGCTTTAACCGATGCAGTTATTAATTACTTCCTTCGAACTAAGTGAATCCCGTCTTAAGCCCCATGATGCAACAATCGGTTATGCGAAAATAACCACAGTCAGGGGGTATGCAATAGGTTTCTTTATTAGAATGAAAATCAGTAAAAAATCCAAGCACGCTTGAAACAATTTTATTTACCTATTAAGTGTGATAATTTTTTTAAGTTGTTTGTTTTGTTAGTTTTGTATGTGAAAAAAATCACTTTACAAGCGGTCCCACCTGCAAAAGTAAACACATTTCAATAACAACAGTGTCATTGAGTGTCAAATAGTGGTGAATTATCGAAACTGACATGCTTAAAATTCCATGACATGGGTATGTATCATATGTGTGTATGTACTGAGGTGTACGGATCACCTCTGTGAATTCATTATAAGCCATTAAATTGGCAAAACGACATTTAATTTGGCTGCCATGAACGCACACTTAATAAACGTTTATGTTGTTGTTAGTGGTCGTTGGTACAAGTCTTTGGAATTTATGAACACATACATACATATACGAGTACAAGTATATGTCTGTAATTGATGCTAATGAGTTATTAACATCTGTTTTGCTGGCATATTTCGCTGCTCGTTATGCTCAGCTGCCGATGCTATCCGTGAATAGTGGAGGTAGTGGTGGTGGTAAATGCCGTTTAATTTGTTGTGATTTTACTTAATTTGTTACTGAAATAATTAGTATGTACTTACGTGTATACTTACAGCCATAGATTTGGGTATAGGCAGGATGGTTGTTCATAGCAGAAATTATAATAAAATTATACAATATAAAAAAAATAAATACAAAAATTAAATAGAATATACAAAAATAAAAAATAAAAAAGTGAAAATATTGTAAAATAAAATAGAATAAAGCGATATTAAAAAAATTGAATATAATAAAAAATAAATTAATTAAATGGGATTACAAATAAAGCTACTGAAATAAGAACACTTCAATAAAATGAAATACGACAAAAATTAAATAATCACGAAATGATTAATAAAACTAAAATTACATGACAAAAAATTAAAAAAAAAATCAATTAAGAAAAAATTCAATGAAATAAATCAAAATTAAATGAAATAAAATAAAATAAAATAAAATAAAATAAAATAAAATAAAATAAAATAAAATAAAATAAAATAAAATATTTATTTTATTTATTTATATGTAAGAGTAATAGTTTTAAATAACCAATACACTAAAATTTAACAAGAACTCGCACAAAAGTTCTGATACCTCTGCAAGGAGAGTCAGATGGGAAAATCGGTTTAGTTCCACGGGGATTATTTAATTTGTAGTAGTGACGATAGGCGGCCCAATCATGCGTGAGTTTTCCGGCTAAAAAATTTGACGCATACCTCCGTAGGTCTTTAGGAGTGAGGTGGTTAAAGAAATGTAATGGCTGCATCCGTGCTTTATTTGCACGTTCATCAGCAACTTCGTTGCCTTTGATTCCAGCATGACCAGGAACCCACATAATTTTTATTGCGTCTTTCTTTTCATATATAATATTTCTAATCATATTGATGAGTAACACATCGTTTTTTGGGTTCTGCAGGGCTTCAATGACGGATTTGCTGTCGCTGCATATTAGATGTTTTTTGCTCATTTGGGAGGCAAACATTACAGCTTTTGCTGTGAAAGCTGAGCAGTATGTAGGCAGTGCACTGACAGAAATTGTGGCACCGTCGCTATTTGCCACAGCAAATATTGTGTTGGTGTCCGATTTGTTAAAATAAAATAAAATCGGCAATATTGGAAAATGCAAATTTTAAACTGTACTGGGACAGATTTATTTCCACAGATCAAACCGCAGCTGCCAACAAACCTGACATTATCTTGTTCCACAAGATAAATAAAACAATCGAAGTAATCGATATAGCGGTGCCCCTTAATCGCAACATCCAAAGCACATACTTCACCAAATATGCAGCTTTGGCCATAGAACTGAAACAGATGTACAAAGCGAGGGAAGTGAATATAATTCCAATAATTATATCGTCCACTGGATTAGTGCCTAAGCATTTAATAAAAAACTTGAAGAAATAAAATAAAATAAAATAAAATAAAATAAAATAAAATAAAATAAAATAAAATAAAATAAAATAAAATAAAATAATAATAATACGTACAATTATGACTAAATACAAGTCACGTCACCCAAAAAGCTCTGTCGTTCGAATGAAGCTACCTAGAAAAGCGGGAGGCAGAGGACAGATTGATGTTGGAGCACTGCATGACAAACTTATCTTGAACATAAGATCATATTTCCAACTTAAGTGCTCCCAATCTGATCTGCACAAGGCTGCAAGTGCTGCGGATGATAATTATACCCCACTTCGGATGAGTCAACCATACGAAATCAGGAACACAACCACAATAGATGAAAAAATCCAAAGATGGTCTGATGTGGCTGTCCACGGCGTATATTGAAAAGACTTGCTGAGCCCACATGTCGACCAAAAATTGTCGCACTTATGGTTTACTAACAGGTCGATATTTGCCGAAACGGAGGGTACCATTTTCGCCATACAAGATGGTGTGATTCCAACGAGAAATTACATTAAATACGTAATGCGAGATCCAAATGCCTCTGCAGACAGATGTCGAAGATGCAATAGTCGAAGTGAGACATTAGACCACGTGCTAGCGGGATGCACCACACTGGCAAACTCTATGTACCTGAAGCGACATAATGACATCGCGAAAATAATCCATCTAAAACTGACGCAGATGTACAACTTCAATCCAAGCAAAATACCGTACTTCAGGTACACCCCAGAACCTGTTCAAGAAGACTCCAACTACCTTCTATATTACGACCGAACAATTTTAACAAATGCCACAAGAGACCACAATAGGCCAGATATTTTCCTTATTGATAAATCTCAAGCGACTGGTTATATAGTTGATATTGCTGTTCCTCTAAACAGAAACATGCAAAAAACATATCGCACCCTAAATACAAAAGGGTCACAACTCAAAATTTTCCACACTCGAGCTTGACTTGTTTACAGTAGCACAGAAAACAAACTATATGACATATCACGCTGAAATTTGCCATGTAAGCTTATAACAGTCCTACCAAAAAACAAAAAATTTATTTTTGCCATATGTCATCCGCGGACCGTTTTATTGATAACGTCTCGTTCATATTTGAGCAGAACGTACATTTTGAGTTGTGACCCTTTTGTATTTAGGGTGCGATATGCAGAAAAAATATCCAAATATTCTGACTTAGGCATTGATGTCAAACGCCAGTGGAAGCATACTACCAATTATCATCTCAGCCCACGGACTAGTGCATAAAAACTTAGCAGACAATGTCAAAACTCTTCAACTCCCAGAATATTTAATTTTCGACATGCAGAAAGCAGCTTTACTCAATTCTTGCCATATCGTCCGAAACTTTTTACAGTAAACGTTTTTCTTGTTAGTAAATTTGTTAACTATTTTGTATAATATTTATATATAAGTATTTTTAATTGTAATATTTTGTACCTGTTATAAATTATTGGCTTGCAGCTAAGCTGTCCCCAATTAATGTAAAACACTCCTTTTTTGGGATGCAATAAAAAAAAATAAAATAAAAAAAAATAAAATAAAAAGAAATAACGTAAAAAACAAAAGTATAAAGCTTAATGTAAAAGTAAATGAAGGACATGAAATGTATTTAATACGATAAAATAAAGTGAATCGAAGACAAAATTAAGAAGAAAGAATAGAAAAAATATAATAAGATACAACAAAATAAAGAAAAATGAATTAAGGTTAAAAATAAAATAAAGTAAATTAAAACGGATTAAGATAAAACAAAGCGAATCAAATTAAACATCAAGAAAATAAATTAAATAAATAAAAAGTTAAACAAAATTAATTGAAATGAAATTCAGGCAAAAAGAGTAAAACAACTTAAAATTAAATTAACTAAAAGGAAACGAATGAATTAGAAACAAATTAACTACAAAAAAGAATCTGATTAATTAAAGTAAAATAAAATTAATTGAAGTTAAAAAATAAAAATAAAATAAATAAAAAGAAATAAAATTACATTAAATAAAAATGAAATGTAGCTAAGAAAAGTGAAATAAAAAATATAAAAAGACAAAAAAAATTAATGAAAGAAGATAAGAAAAAACAAAATCAAAAAGAGTTTAAGAAAAAGAGTTAAGGAAGAATTAAAAAAATTGAAAAAATAATAAAATAAAATGTATCAAATTAAATCTAAAAAGCAATGAAGGTAAAATACAATAAAACAAAGGCGAAAAGAATGAATAAAATACAAATGATTTAAAAACATAAAATAAAGCAAAATTAAAAAAAGAACTGAAGTTAAGAAATTGAAATAAAATAAATTTAAACGAATTAAAATAAAATAAAGTGAATTAAATTAAAAGTAAAAATAAAACGACAAAATGATATGCAGTTAAGAAAAGTAAAATGAAAAAAAGTCACAAATAAATTAAAGAAACTGAAACGAAAAAAATTAAACAAAATAAAATGAAATGAATCAAATGAAAGTAAAATGAGACAAAAGAAAAAATTTAAAAAATTTTATGAAATAAAAGAAAAATGAATCAAAATAAAACTAAACGAAATGAAGTTAAAACTAAATAACTTAAAAAAAGTAAAGCGTTTGAATTAAATACAAATGAACTAAAATTTAAAAATTCAAATAAAATAAGATAAAATAAGGTGAATAATAAAACTAAAATTAAAAAAAATCAAATGATAACTTTAAAAATAAAAACATACATATGATGAAATAAATTGAAATGAAATAAGATAAAATGAAGTGAATCAAATTGAAAATAAAAATAATAAAATAAAACAAAACTAGATAGAACGCAATAAAAACAAACGAAAAAAAAAATAAAACTAAATTAAAAAAGGAAAGCAAAATGAAATAAAATAAAATTATATAGTTAAAAAAAGAAAATAAAATGAAATAAAGTAAAATAAATTATTTTTAAAGAACAATATAGACAAATTTTACATACCAAAATTTTATACCTTGGAAAAGATGTTTCAAAACTCTCATATTAAAAACCAAAACTAAATTTAAGAAACTCTCATATTAGGGTGGAATAATTTTATCTACGAAATGGCTTTAAGTGAGTTTGAAGCGCTAGTCACAAAATCATGAAATTTTATAAACTTGTGCCTTCAAAGTTGCGTTATTATATACCCGGAGTCCAAAGGGTATTCTGATTCTTTCAAATTTATATTTATATTTTGCTCCATTTATTTTGCTGCATTTTTAATTCGAAATTTACGCCAATTTGTACACTTGACCGTAAACACAATTATATATGATATATACATACACATGTGTACATATATATAATTGGCGCTTACACCCTTTTAGGGTGTTTGGCCGAGGTCCTTCTCCTATTTGTGGCCTGCGTACGTATACTATTCCACAAATGGAGGGACCTACAGTTTTAAGCCGACCTGTTCACATTAAATAATTTAAATGCAGCCAGGATATTATGAAACTCTTAAGCCAAATTTGTATTTTTCTAGACTTAATCGCTTCTGCACACTTGATTTTTAAAATTCTCTATGCATTGTCCGACCCAGGTACGCTACGTATTTGCTAGTTTTACTAGAAATTTTTCATGGCATATAAAAAATATGCTCGTCATTGACACACCCAGTCTATTTTCAATTTTCAGTCATGTAAGTTTCCTATTTTTCATGTGAGCGTATGTTCATTTAAGTATTGTCGCTTCTTTTTGTGTAAACTCGGTGCGACATTAAAAGTTGTTTAATCGTTGTCAATAATTTTAAGAGAATCCAATACAAATAAATGGTTATAAAAACTGTGAACATCGTTACAAAAATAAATTGGCAGGTTTATGATAGAAATTAAGTGCATTTTTTAGGAAGCTATTAAAAAACTTTAGAACCGCATTGCCATATTGAAAATTTTTAATACTTGGTTTGAGGATGAAAATTACAAAAAACATTTTTTATCAACTTTGGCCTAAAACAAGCCATCTTGAATATTTTAACTCCTTTGAATTAGTTAAGAGTGTTTCTATGTGGTTTTTCCTATAAGAGCACCAGATGTGTTTCAACTGTGAGAGTGCAAAATGGGAATGCAAATGGGAATAATATCTGCTCATTATATACATGCACAAGACGCACACCACAAATAGGAGGAGGAACTCGGCCAAACACCCAAAAAAGGGTGTACGCGCCAATTATATATATATATATATATATATATATATATATATATATGTAGAGTGAGATGTTGCAGAAACAGAATACTGTAAAGAATGTAGCAAAAAAGAAATACTTAAATTGAGACCTACTGCTGAGTAGAAAATGCAAGATTTCTGTTTTGCAAAACAATTGGATTTTTTTATTCTAGGAAATTAAAAATAGTTTCAAAATATTATTAACAAAAGCAGTTATTTCAACTGAAGACTACCTTTCCAGAGTTAAAATTTGTATACAAATAAATAAACTCCATTCTTTTTGCTTTGAAATGGCTGTCTCGAAGGTCAGTTAGTCAAAAAAATGCCTATGCAAAATTTAGCAGAGTTTCTTTTTGTAGTGGGAGTGAAACTTCGTCGCCAAGTATTTTCGTATGCTCGTAATAATCCCCATCAAAGCGTGATGTTTTAATATCTCGCCCACGTCCCGGTGGAATAATAGGACGTTGCGACCAAAGAATGCTTCTATTAGCCTGTGGCCCAAGAGTGAAGCTCGCTTTTGAATTATCCCACTGATCGTATTAGGACATAGTCCTGATGCCATTTACACCACATCTTCAGCGTACGCCACCGCTGATTTTACTAATCATACATAACCAGAGAAGTGGAGATAACACTCCCCCCAGTGGAGTGCCTTTATTGACCCTCTTGTTTATGTTAGTATTTCTCATATTAGCTTTGATTATCCTGGTTTCTAGCATAGAGATGATCCAATTACAAATGCAGTTGTCCACCCCTAAGTCTATCAGCGCCCTTTACCTCCTGAAGCGCTGTCTTCGTAGATTTGCCTTTAAGGTACGCATGTTGTGCATTTGATATACCAGAACTCTTCAATGAGTTTCTTAGATGTATATCCAAAAACCTTTTAAAAGTTAAAAAAAAAGGGACGAAAGACTGATTGGTCTGAATTATTATTTGGAAATTGACTGAGTACATCAAAGCTATCTGTCTTGAAAACACAAAATTCTTAAAAACTTGCCTTTTTTCACCGAATTAACTTCATTCAAGTCTGGAAATTGAATGAATTCATACTGAGTACAGTTTCCCATTTGATGTCCAGTGCTGAGTATTTCTGAGTACTGCTAATCGGGTACTGCCGATTCTTTTGCGACTCGAGTTCGTAATCCAGAGAGAACATAGTTTCGAATCTCCGTGAAACACCAAAATGAAGAAAAAGTTTTTACTAATAGCGGTCGCCCCTCGGCAGGCAAAGCTCTGAGTTTATTTCTACTGAAAAGGCTCTTCATAAAAATTATCTGTCGTTCGAAGTCGGCTTAAAATTGTAGATCCCTCCATTTGTGGGACAACATCAAGACGCACGCCACAAATAGAGGGAGGAACTCGGGCAAACGCCCGAAAAGGGTGGAAGCGCCAGTTATATATGTATATATATATATATATTTATCTATTTATAAGCATATGCCTTATTTTAAAGACTTTTTCTCAGACATTATTAAGCAGTTTTTTGTTTATTTTAAATCGGCTAATTAATTTATTGTTTTTTTTCAGGTATGTATTTTAGGAAGACCTGATCTGTCCAATGCTTCATGGTATTTGTATTACTGGAAAATGTGAGTAGAATGATGTGTTTAAATGGTTTAAAAAATTGCTGTCATATTTCCCTAATTTGAGCGGATGCAGCAACTATAGATTGGCTTTAATAAGACGAGCTGGTAATTATTGCAAAAAAATTTAATCAAAAATAATAGATTTCGCTGAAAACCAGCTAGAATGTCGCGATGCTTCATAGTAAACGTATTTGAAATATGGTACGTTCGCATATAGACATACGTATTTGCAAGTACGTGCGCGTGTGATAGTAGCATTAGTACGAAATCGCTAAATAAATCACTATACCAGTAGTAAAAGGCCTGACTGCAAGCGAATCACAAATGACTTAAAACGCGCGGTCGCATGTAACATCAGACGGACCGAGTCGTGAAATAATACAAAATTTCAAACACTAAGGCACAACAACGTATCGTTGCATCTTCAACAATGTAGAACAACAAATTAGGCAATTAAAAACAAAACAAAAAAAATATTTCAAATAAAATAATAAAGGGTCTTTTAAAAGACGCACCTAGATGTTGTTTTAAAATTATTTTTTGTTCAAAATACGGCTCTTAACAATTATATTTGAAAAACGACATCATTTAAATGTCCTTCAAGTCGGTTTTTGAATGCCTAATTGTTGAACAGTCGAGATATCGAAGTTGAAGGTTGTTCTGCAACACTTTGCGCTACAACAGAATGTCCAGTTTATGGTCTGTCAGAGTGGGTGGCGTTTCAACCGAGGGAGAGCTTTTTAGTCTCCGCACATATCATGGCTGCGAGCTTTGATGATGCTTTAGGTATTTTTGACCCTCTTATCCACGGAAAAAAAATTAAGTTTTTCAGTTTGGTGTTTTCAACAACCTTTGAATTGCAAACTCATTCGGAGGAGTTTTTCCACAAAACAAAAAAAAGCAATTACGAATTTTGCGGTATGCTGTTTCATTGTAAATTTCATGTTTTCATGATAAATTTCAATCATTTTAACGCGTTGTTCTATCGTATAAAATTGTATATCTATATATATATATGTATATATAATTGGCGCGTACACCCTTTTTGGGTGTTTGGTCGAGCTCCTCCTCCTATTTGTGGTGTGCGTCTTTATGTTGTTCCACAAATGGAGGGACCTACAGTTTCAAGCCCACTCCGAACGGCAGTTATTTTTTATGAGGAGCTTTTTCATGGCAGAAATGCACTCGGAAGTTTGCCATTGCCTGCCGAGGGGCGACCACTATTAGAAAACACTTTTTCTTAATTTTTTGATTTTTCGTCGAGTTTCGAACCGACGTTCGCTCTCTGAATTCCGAATGGTAGTCACGCCCCCAACCAACCCATTCGGCCACGGCGCCCTCCGTGAAAAATGTCACCAATGACTTAAAAAAAGGCACCGTTTAAGAATTATTTACTACTGACATCTAAGCGTTGCTTTTGAGAGACCCTTTAGGAAGGGAAGGGAGAATTACAATACCAAATTAATTACATACTAATTACATACATATATACAAACAGAATACCTACGTAGATATGTATATATGTTAGGGACAGGTGTGCATGATGCATTGTGTTGGCCGGTGTCAGATATAAACTATTCAATGCCATTTTAAAACCACAAAAACAATAAATCGCAATCAAAATCTGTTATATTGTGTGCAGGCATATACATTAGGAAGGCAAAAAGAAGAGAAATTTATTTCTTATTTTTTATTTAATGTTAGCCCGTGGCACACCCCAAAGCTTTGAATATTGCCATTGAATTTCTAGAGGAAATATAAATTTTTCGTAAAATTTGCTAGAAAACGTTTACATATCCAAATTTTTTTTATTTTCTTCACACACGATGGAGGGAATAATGAGTTGGCACCTTTTACTTTGCTCTCAGCGAATTTGACAATTTCAGCTGATTTTCGTGACGTCACCCTAGTCGAAGGGGAGATCAGTGTGACCAGATTACTTTACTCTAGCTTCTCTGACTTGCTCTCTGACATGTTTAGCCTTTTCTAATTAAAATGAGATGAATGTTTATAATTATGTAAAATATACACTTTTAAAAAAATTGGTGGGTTTCTTTATTATTATCTGTTTTTGTTTTGTTTTTGTTTTTTACTATGGCTTTAATTCGTATTCAGTAAATTCAAAGGCTTTTGAAGATTTATATCATAAAAAATGTATTTAAATGATAAGATGAGTTGAGAGAAGAAGATCTGATATTCTTGCATAACCTCAAAAGGAGCAAAAAATGAGATTTGTACTTTCAAAAGATCAAATTTTTTAAGAATCAATCAATTTTCAATAGTACTGAAATCTTCTTAGCATAAGCTGAAATTCAAGAGTGGATTTTTGTTAGCTTTTCTGGTTTTAATTATAATTTTTTTTAACTTACCCTGTTGGCAGCTTTAAATTAAAAAAAGAAATAAACACGAAACTCGAAAATTTTCGCATTTTGGGTACAAAAAAGCACCAAATTCATTGCAAAGAACAAAGAGTTGGCAACATTGCACAACTAGACTAATGTGACGCCACGCACTCTCTTAGGGCACAATCTTGTTTTATCATTCTTGCACTTCACAAATGTCAAAAACTTATGAAAAACATCATAAAATAAAAATATTAAAAGAAATATTCTTGTTTTTTTAATTTTACGTGGTCTCTAGGTCGCCATACAAAAAGCTAAAGTTAGAAATAATTATTTTATTTTGTGTTTTAAATAAAGAAAAGCATACCAGTTTTTTGAACATTTGGGAAAGAAAATAAAAAAAAAATCACAAATGTCAAAAAATTATAAAAAAAATCATAAACACCAAAAAAAAAACAAAAAATAAATATTTATATAAAAGGTGGTTAAATTTTAAAGGCCGATGTTGAATTTGAACCACACCTAAACATCAAGCTTTTTTCTGCACTTCATTTGACATTTTTCAATTTGAACCATGGAAAGATATACAATCGAACAACGCGTTAAAGTTATTCAGGCTTATTATGAAAACGGGCGTTCAAATCAAAATGCATATCGCGCACATCTTCAGTGATGAGGCACATTTTCACCTCAGTGGATTCGTCAATAAGCAGAATTGCCGTATTTGGGTGAATGATATTCAACGAGTGATTGCCGAAAAACCAATGCACCCACAAAGAGTGACTGTTTGGTGCGGTTTTTGGGCCGGTGGCATCATTGGGCCGTATTTTTTCCATAATGAGGGCGGTCAGGCAGTTACTGTGCATAGTGTTCGCTATCGTGAGATGATAACGAACTTTTTATGGACCGAATTGGAAGATATGAATGTGGACGATATGTGGTTTCAACAGGACGGTGCCACTTGTCACATAGCTAACGAAACAATGGCTCCTTTGCGCGAAAAATTTGATGGCCGAATAATCTCACGTCGCGGCGATGTCAATTGACCGCCAAGATCATGTGATTTGACACCGTTGGACTTCTTTCTTTGGAGTTATTTGAAAGAAAAGATGTGCGTCGAGAAGCCAGCAACAATTCAAGAGGTAAAGGATGAGATAATTCGGCACATTAACGGCATAGAACCTCAATTATGCCCCAGCGTCATCGAAAATATGGACCATCGGATGGAGGTGTGCCGCCGAGGCCACGGCGGCCATTCGACCGACATTTTATTCCATGCGTAATTTAGCCATACGAATATTATCATAATAAAGAGAAATGATAATAATTTCTTAAAAAAATTGTATTTTATTCAAAATCAATACCGGCCCTTGAAACTTAACCACCCTTTATATATATATAATTGGCGCGTATACCCTTTTTTTGGTGTTTGGTCGAGCTCCTCCTCCTATTTGTGGTGCGAGTCTTGATGTTGCTCCACAAATGGAGGGACCTACAGTTTCAAGCCGACTCCGAATGGGACATATTTTTTATGAGGAGCTTTTTCATGGCAGAAATTCAATCGGAGTTTTGTCATTGCCTGCCGAGGGGCGACCGCTATTAGAAAAGTGTTTTCTTAATTTTGGTGTTTCACCGAGATTCGAACCTACGTTCTCTCTGTGAATTCCGAATGGTAGTCACGCACCAACCCATTCGGCTACGGCGGCCCCCAAAAAGACATATTTGCGTTTTTTTAATTTAAACAAATTTTTTTTTCTACGTGGTTCTCCAGGCTGCCATAAAAAATGGTGACAGTTAAATAAAATTAATTTTTTTTGTTTTTAATAAAAAAAGAGATTTATATTTTTTTTTGAAAATTTGTGCAAGAAAATTAAAATAATCCGATTAAAAAATATCGATCTTTTAACAAATTATGCTAAATTTACGAAAAAGCTATTTTGTTCCTCTAGAAATTCAGCAGTAATTTTCAAAGCGTTGGAAATATTAAAGAAAACTTGTTGCCTCATTTTGTTACACGTAGAACAAATATAGTGGGTAACATCACAAAAAAACTTATTTTATTTTTGCGCCATCCTAATATGTGTACATACATACATACATACTTCCATATATACATTTGATAATTTCGTTGCATTGTGACACCCGACAACCTTGCCAACGTCAAATTCGGAAATATTTCAAGTTGAGCTCACATCAGAAATAATATGTTCACTTATTTGTATGTGTGTGAAGAACGCGAGTGTGGATGTATGTATGTGTTTTATAGGCTATCGCTGGAAACAAAACGAACCGCAGGAGTCGCAGTAATACAATGCATGCGCCATTTTTTTACTTCTTATTACTTGGCACTATTTTTAACTGATTTCTTGGCATGTTGCACGTTCGCTAATTGCTTACCACAATTCTATGCCGTCACATGCGTGCGTGTGTGCGAAAGTGATTATTAAAATGCGATTTATGTCTATTGAGTTGGGCGATGTCTGCTGCATGCAACTGCAGCGTAAACGAGCCAGCAACTGCCTACAACTCGTTGATGACATAATTTTGCTGCAAATTAAATAAGAGCAAATGTGAACTTCACAGATACACTAATTTGCAGCATCACTGCCAGCATTACACATCTGCAACTACTACCCATATCTCCGCTTATTGCATGTGGTTGCATGACAGCGTTTTATTGTTTTATGGCGTGTCAAGCGAATGAGTGAAATGTAAGTAACAAGTTTATTGCTGAAGTCTTTTGTTATTTTTTCGCAGTCTTTTGTCTTTGGATGTGTGCGTGCCACCTTGAAAGGCCTTGTTTGTTTCTACTTAGTTGCATGCTGCCCTCGATCATGCATCACTTATGTGCTACGATTGTGCTAAGTTAAGTAGTTTTATGTGTGAATTTCTATAGCCAAGTTAGCACTGTACTTGTGCTTTCGTAAATTTTTTATTACTCACATACATACATACACATTTAACATAGGGTGAACTGTTAATGTGCTGAAAAACTTTGCCTTGGCAATGTGTCTTTTGTGTATGGGAGCGTACCGTGGCAGCAATTGTTTTGAAAGCAAACAGAAGGTTGAAGTCAAGTCCAAGGTGGGAGGTGTCTCTGTTCTTCAAGAAGAGTTGGTCGATTGCTTTATAGATCGAAAGGTGTTGGAATATAATTCAGTCTTAATGTAATTATTCCAGTGTAGGTAAAATATCAAGTTCTGAAATAACACAATAAAAAATGCTAAGGCATGTAAACTTAATTTTGGGAAGAGGTACTTTTTCTGCAAAAGATTATTTGTTTAGAATATTTAAATTTTAAATTTGCATTGTCTCATAAGCAATAGCTGACAGAAACAGACGAAGCCGGTGAAAATTTTTGTCAAACATAATGACACTCGAATATCGTTTCATTGGCAAGCTAAATTATTCTATGCTGGTAGATTTCTGTTGTTTGATTGTAACTGAAAAGTGAATGTGACACGGTGTTCTCTCGCCACTGCTCTGGGTTGTTGTACTTAACGGCTTGTTGGAGGAGCTGGAGAGGGGAGGCTGCAAAATGATTGCTTACGCGGATGACGTGCCACTTATTGTCAGAGGAAAGTTTTTAGATACTCTGATAGAATTGACGCAGAGTTATCTGAATCTAGTTGCGGGCTCTCGGTAAATCTTCCGAAGACGAAGCTCATCTGATTTACGATTAAATATAAAATACCTAGAGTCTTTCTTACCTCAATAGCGGGCGCTCCGTTGGTGCTCTCTGATAGGGTGAAGTACCTAGGACGTATCCTTGACAGAGTGCTAACATGGAAGCCCACATTGAAGAGAGAATTGGGAAAGCAACAGTCGTCTTGTATGGTTGTAGAGGCGCTATGGGCGAAAGATGGGGCCTCCCGTCTAAAGTTTTTTTTTTTGTTTATTGACAATTGTATGTATAGTTAACCATAAAATATAGTACAATAAGCTTATAGCTATGGCTACTGTGGCCTTAAGCTAACTATACTGGATATGTATATATGTATATGTGTATGTAGAGTGTTAGCTAAATTTTATTTAAGATATTACAATATTTTAAATAGCTTATAAGTTTAATAACGCTCTCTGTAGAGTTGTTTAAGAAATAGATCAGTAGGTTTTGTGTTGTTTAGTGATTTTCTGTGGTTTGTAAAATGTGTACAGTCGTCTAGGACGTGTTTGATGTTTGGAGCTGAGGTATTGCAGTATTTGCAGATATAAAGGTTGTCAAAAAAGTCTTGCGGTATTTCCGCAAGCTTGTCTTTGCAAGCGCGTAGTTCTAGTTGTATTCGTCGCATCGGTTCACGCTAGAGCTTTTTGGAAAGCTGTTTTCACGTGCTAACACGTGTTTGATTAATTGTTGTTTGCTTTTAGTTGTTCGTGAGTTATAGCGTCGCAAACATGGAGCAAAATAAAGAGAAAATACGGCATATTTTACAGTACTACTACGATAAAGGCAAAAATGCATCTCATGCTGCCAATAAAATTTGTGCAGTTTATGGACCCGATACAGTTTCCATTTCCACCGCACAACGATGGTTTCAACGTTTTCGTTCTGGTGCAGAGGTGATCGAAGATGCGCCACGGTCCGGAAGGCCTGTCGTCGAAAATTGCGATAAAATCGCTGAATTGATCGAAAGAGACCGGCATAGTAGCAGCCGTAGCATCGGCCAAGAGCTGGGCATGAGTCATCAAACCGTTATAAACCATTTGAAGAAGCTTGGATTCAAAAAGAAGCTCGATGTATGGGTACCACACGACTTGACGCAAAAAAACTTTTTTGCCCGTATGGATGCATGCGAATCACTTCTGAATCGCAACAAAATCGACCCGTTTTTGAAGCGGATGGTGATTGGCGATGAAAAGTGGGTCACTTACGACAACGTGAAGCGCAAAAGGTCGTGGCCGAAAAGCGGTGAAGCTGCCCAGACGGTGGCCAAGCCTGGATTGACGGCCAGGAAGGTTCTTCTGTGTGTTTGGTGGGATTGGCAGGGAATCATCCACTATGAGCTGCTCCCCTATGGCCAAACGCTCAATTCGGACCTGTACTGCCAACAACTGGACCGCTTGAATGCAGCACCCATGCAGAAGAGGCCATCTTTGATCAACAGAGGCCGAATTGTCTTCCATCAGGACAACGCCAGGCCACACACATCTTTGGTGACGCGCCAGAAGCTCCGGGAGCTCGGATGGGAGGTTCTTTTGTATCCACCGTATAGTCCGGATCTCGCACCAAGTGATTACCACCTATTTCTGTCCATGGCGAACGAGCTTGGTAGTCGGAAGTTGTCCTCAAGAGAGTCCTGTGAAAATTGGCTCTCCGAGTTTTTTGACAATAGGGAAGCGAGCTTCTATAAGAGGGGCATTATGAAGTTGGCATCTCGTTGGGAACTCCTCATCGAACAAAACGGCGCATATTTGACTTAAATCGCATTATTATAACCAATTTTATGAACAAATGAAAAGTCAGTAAAAATACCGCAAGACTTTTTTGACAACCATTATTTACGTCTTTTT
Source organism: Anastrepha ludens (assembly GCF_028408465.1). Taxonomy (NCBI): domain Eukaryota; kingdom Metazoa; phylum Arthropoda; class Insecta; order Diptera; family Tephritidae; genus Anastrepha; species Anastrepha ludens. Next base: position 79,897,490 of record NC_071502.1, read on the forward strand.
TTATTAAATATTCATGTGTTAGTCGTGTGTACCCAGCCGGTATCCCATTCTGGATATGTTTCGGTGGAGTGAGAATCTATTACAATATTATTTTAATTTTTCTGTTTGTCATAAAATTTTTGATGTATTTTATGCATTGCCTTGTCTTTAGATAATTTAAGTTCTCTTTTAAATAGGGCGTTTGCTCTTTTGTAGTTTATTATGTTTTCAGTTGTTATGTGTCTTTTTACTTTATTCGAAAAACGATTTCCATCTTTTTTGAATCTTTCGAGTTCTTTGTTCCAGCAAGGGGTACATTTCTTCGTATTGTAGTTTGTTTGAGCGATTGCTTCATTTGCGCTTTGAAATATGACTTTGTGTAGCGTGGCCGCTTCTTTATTTGTATTATTGCTGTGTGGTTTAGCTTGAAAAAAGCATATTCGCTAGGGTGCTGAATTTTTCCAATTAGCTTTATTAAGGTTAAACCTGGGTCTGATATTTATTGTGGTGTTTGATTGACTGTTAAAGATGGTTGTGATTATTGGGAAGTGGTCGCTGCCGAAAAAGCAGGATTCTACTTGCCAATTACTTTGTAGGGCTATGGAAGGTGAGGCTATGGTTAAATCAACATGTATGGTGTGTTGTAAAGTGGGTTGGTGAGCCATCGTTCAAAAAAATTAGTCTTGATTGACTAACGAATTTAAAGAGCTTATTACCTTTGTTGTTGCTTTTGGGGATCCCCAGTTTGGATGCCAACTATTAAAGTCACTGGTAATTAAAATTGGGGGTTGTAACCTGTCAAATATATCCTGAAGGTTTTTGGTATTGAAGTTTTTGTTTGGTGAAAGGTAGATGGAACTAATGAATGTGGCATCCGTGGACATTGCAGGAAAAACTACCGCTGCCCTCGTCGCAATCTGATTGAGGTGTTCAAACCATAAGCTAGACTTAATATACGGACACTCTAGCATTCTTAAAAACTTTGAGTTCATCATCATGATGCTGAATCATTGAACACCCACGCTAGGTCCGAGTTAAACTTTTTCCATTCATATTTCACCAAGGAAAATAAAAGTTGGAGACAGGGCATGGCAAACATATTTATGGATGGCTCGATGTTGGACGGAAGAGTTGGTGGGGGCGTATTCTGCGAGAAGCTCTCCATTAAGCTCAAATTTAGGCTTCTGGACCATTGTAGTGATTTCCAAGCGGAGGTAGCCGCAATTGAGAAAGCAGTGGGGGGCTGGTTGCTCAGTTCAGTAATTACTGTAAAGGATGTAAATATCTACTCCGACAGCCAAGCGGAAATTAGGGCCATGGGCTCGTTGTTTGTGCGTTAGAAATTAGTCGGGAAATGTCTGGCTTTTCTCTTGATTGCATATAGGCTTATTTGCCTGGTTACACCGGCATAGAGGGAAACGGCTGGGCTGATGGGCTGGTTAGACAGGGAACCCTGTAGACGGTTTTTATCGCAAAATGAGGGGATCGGGATTCCCTTGAGAACCTGTAGTCTGTTACAGGAAAGATGGGCCTCGCGTCAACTCAGCGAGCGCTGGGCTAGTGCGGAAACGTGAAAAGTCGCGATATCCTTCTGGCCAAGGGTAGATCGCTAGGGCTCGAGGAAAGTTCTAAGGCTAACAAAGCTACAGCTCTCTAATTTGGTAGGTGAGGCTTGGGATTGCTTCAAGTCCTTTCTACAGAAGCTGTGTGGAGAATGAGGTTGAATCGGCTCAGCATCTTCCTCCCAGACAACTGGGCTCTCATTTTTGCGAGGGAGCCAAGTCTATAGAATAGGAGAGATGTGAAACGAGTTTAAACCCTATTTCCACAACACCAATCGCTTTCTTTTCTCGATTCAAATGAATGCTAACTGAAACTTGGTGTGTATTCTTCCAAGAGGTGCTGCTAACTAAACATAACCTCGATACGCGCCAGTAGTGCTATCTCTTTGGCTTTGAATGGATCATTCAAACTTACATAAAATTTATACAAAAAAATTGGTAGAAAGACGAGTATGTAGGTAAAAAAATAAATATGCAAAAAAAATGCAAAATAAAAATAAAAAATAATAGAAATGTTTTATATTTTGCTGTGACTGTTATATCTTTGGAAGAGTTTCATTCCAATTCAGGAGTGCTTACCCCGATGTCAAGGTTAGTGATTACCTTTGAATAAAGCCAGATGGATATAGAGCTAGGATTGACCTCGCAAAGGCAAACGAACAATGAATTCTGATTCAGCAACCTCAAAAATATATACACAATTTTGTATTTAACTTTTCCGGTGAATATTCTGTGCTTAACCTTGAACTTGCCTTCAATTTGACTGCGCAAGTACAAATGGATAACGTATTCGGACTCAGCATCACCAAAAATGTACATATATATTATATATTTTTTTTTGCCTACCTTCCCCGGATGTATTACCGTTGATTCGAATTATGTACAATAAAAAAATGTCAAACCGGGTTTGAATGCATTTTATGAATTTTTCATAAGGATACCCTTAATTCAAGGACGTGTTTCGATACAATAAAAAAAGTATACAAATTCGGTGCTAGGCCATATCTTCCAAAATCATTCACGAGCAGTTTAAGAAAACTCCTATTCAAATCGGTCAGTTATTGCCTTTTCTGAGATTTATGAACAGAATTTTTCGAAAAATCCCCATTGTGCGTTGCCTGGAAGATGATTCCGCTTCCACGAAGAAAATTACATTCCTAGTCAGGGTATAATAATACTGCTACAAAAACAATAACAATATGCAGCAACATTTCCTTATGGCATACACTGATTTTTTTCGAATTACGAGGGCAGCGCCCGCCCAAGCTTTCTTTAAAACTTTAATTATGTATGAAAGTGATGAGGTAATAAGCAAAACTGGTTTGGCTCGGTGCACTACTTGATTTGACGACATGAGCAGTGATTGTGTGCAATAAAGCAAAACACCTGTTGTTCGCTAAAATACGCCCACAACTTGGCGCACATATACAAATGTACATACTACATGCTTGTATGTGTACGAATATGGCTGCCATTCACTTGAATATTTGATTGCTTTATACCGCCAGTTTGTTGTGTGTTACTATTATTTGTTCTTTTTTTTCTGTTGGTAGTGAGAAATCAACGCTCTCTGGTTTATTTTATCAATGTATGAACGGTTTTTGGTATTCTATAAGCAACGAAAAAAGTAACATAAAAATCTGCGCAGTAAAGTGAAATGGAGTAGAGTTACACAACATTACGCCGTACGAGCTATGTATGTGCAATTTCTTGCCTATTGCGTAAGTAGCTGGCATGCGAACTCATACCATATACATAAAAAACTTACTTTTCCTAATTTGCAAAAATGCCATCTCTGATGTGACAGACATAGTTGAATGCATGAATTTGTTAACGCTTTACGAAAACTTGATCAGTAGCGATTGTTTAACAAACCAGTCAGCAGCAGACGTGCTCGTTTCCGAATCTTTCTCGATTTAATTTTATATAAATATGTAAATAGAAGGCCTGCAGCTGCATTATTCATCGTTGCTACAAAACTGACAATATCATTGTAACATCATTACTGGCTGCAACAACTTTATTAACTGTCTATGTCTTATTTGTCGCTTTGTGCATTTTTACGACATTTTCATAATCTCTGACGAAATCCCCTAAGCCTTTCTTTTCTTTTCCATCGAAGATAGCAAAGCTTCCCACAGCGATTGGTTTTTTAGTTGAGCAGACGTCCAACTGGCAACGTAAACTTGTTTGACTGCAAATGAAGCAAAGTAACTAAAAGTCCTAACTTTTCGTTGCAATTCTAAGCCACAATCGCTTGCATGCATTTGCAATAACTAAAGCAAAAACAACAACGAAGTAAAATAATTAACGACAAGAAGCCAAATCAAGTTGAACGCCTACATGAAAAGGCGCAAATACGAATTGTAGTGAATAGATGCTGGTGCAAAGGGGTAGCAAGAAAGCCAAACAAATTCTAGAGAACTAAAATAAATGTAAGAAATAATAGTCGCAAATGATTTCTGAGAACACAGCAGAACTTTGCGGATCTAAGAATAATATTTTTGGAAGTTTCTCTACTTAGTTTGATTTATGCAACGAAATTTCTTGGAGAACATTTGAATCAACCGAAATTGGATGGAGTGCTATTTGTATTTCTCACAAGGAAGAAGGAAAAGTTTCGGGTCGGAGGAAGAGTAAAATAACGAAAACTTAGAATTGTATCTGATCGCAGTCTAGGCTTATTGAGACTCATGGCTTAATACCGTCCAAGCGCACTGAACTTTTTTCGATGTGGGATCATCTCCTGCTATTTGTGGAGTTGGTTAGGGTAAAAGTAGAAATAAAATTTTTATGCTTTGAAGAATACTCTTATATCATATATTCTATATACATTAGGCCGGGTCGATTTGTTGGGAGGCAAAAAAATCGCCCATTGCTCTGGGAAAATCATATTCTAGGGATCAAAATAAGAAACTTTGCCGAAGGAACCATACCTCTAAAACGAATTCTGATGTCCCCCAATTTGGGTCGAACTTTTAGTTTAGGCCGCCGTAGCCGAATGGGTTGGTGCGTGACTATCATTCGGTATTCGGTGAAAACCAAAATGAAAGAAAAGTAATAGCGGTCACCCCCCGGCAGGCACTGGTAAACTTCAGAATGTATTTCGGCCATGAGAAAGCTCCTCATAAAATATATCTGCCGTCCGGAGTCGGCTTAAAACTGTAGGCCACTCCATTTGTGGAACAACACCAAGACTCACACCCCAAATAGGAGGAGGAGCTCGAACAAACACCCAAAAAAGGTGTTCGTGCCAATTATATACGAGGGGTGCCTTTTATATTTCGGGATTAGAGAACAAAAACAAATTTTAATTGTCGAAAATCACTTTATTGTTTTTCAAAATATTCTCCATGAAGATCTATACACTTTTGCATGCGTTTGAACCAATTGTCGAAGCACTTTTGCCACTCAGAATGAGGTACCTCCAAAACATGCATTCTGAATGCCGCAACCGATTCTTCAGGTGTCGAAAAACGTTGACCTCTCAGTTTGTTTTTTACGTACGGGAATAAAAAAAAGTCATTCGGTGCCAAGTCAGGACTATACGGCGGATGACCCATTAATTCGATGTTTTTGGTGGTCAAAAATGCAGTTGTTTGAGCCGATGTCTGAGAGCTCGCATTGTCCTGGTGAAGAGTGGATCCGTCTTTGGCAATTGGTTTTCCTAATTTCTTGGAAAACAACTGGCAAACAAATGGTTGTGTACCACTCAGAATTTACTGTTCTGCGTTGTTCTAGTGGTACGGTTGCGACATGTCCAGTTTTTCCGAAAAAACAGGCGACCATTTGCTTGGAAGTGCTTCGTGCGCGAATAACTTTTGTTGGATTTGGCTCATCTTGAAACACCCATACAGTGGACTACTGTTTACTTTCGGGCTCATACGCGTAAATCCATGATTCATCACCTGTAACGATGTCATAGACGTGTTTCGAAGCCCCGCGATCTTATTTTTTGAGCATTTCCTTCGACCAATCGACACGAGCCTTTTTTTGAGCGATTGACAAATTTGGTGGGATCCAACGTGAACAAATTTTTTGACAGTCAAATGTTTATGCAATATTGAATGTATGCTGGTCCCACTAATGCCTAAGATTGTCGCAATCTCACGATAGACACTGACCCTTGATGGAGTTACTGTAAACAACACAAATAGCGCTGGTATTTCAAAACGTTCTGAGTACGTAAAAGCCAAAAAATGTCAAACTTTGCGATACATCTTCAAATCACTAACTTATCCCAACAGCTCGAATGTTTTCACCAATATCTGAATTGCGGTCCGACAAGGTGCTTCACGATTACTCAAAAATGTTCGAGTTTTACGAACCGTCTCTGACAAATTTTCTCCATTTTTATTGAGAATTTAAATAACTTCAATGCGTTGCTTAAGCGTGTATCGTTTCATTTTTATTAATGGCGTAGTTTCTACTTGTCAAATATCAAAAAATGGCAGCTTCAAAAGTGACATCTACCGAAATAGCGGACTATTTAAAATAAAACCTGTTATTGGAAAACCCTTTACATAGCATATTAGCTTTGTAAATCCATTCCGGGTGGCGAAGTAACGACTCAAAAACTAAATTTGTTGGTGGAATATGGCGTTGCCGGAGTGGTTTGCAAGTGCTTGCCACAAGTCAATAAGTTATGAAAGTTATCGGCACTCGACACACTTGTAAAGCGCGGACAACAACATTTGGAAAACAGCGGCTGCAGTAAATATAGAAAGAAATCGGCTACAACTCGGTTGCTTAAATTGATGCACATACCTACATACATGCTTATGTGCATGCCTCAGATGTAGAGACATATTCGTGGGCATATGAAAATAAAGATATGTACATATGTATGTAATCATATGTTTTCTTTTTGAAGTGTTTATGACGTTTATTGAGTTTGTTTGCGCTGCACTTAAATTTCTTAATTTAAATTTAATTCCAATTTCTTGCATTTATTTGTGTTGTTATGCGCTTATTTTTACATTTCCTGTATTAAGCCTTTACAAATTTGTATTGCAATATATAAGTGTATACTTACCATATATGTACTAGGGTGAACGGCGCAGTTTTTGTTTGCCGGTTTCGGTAAATTTTTCATTGCAATATTTGGAAGTCTACCTTTTGCGTATAGCGAATGGACTGTATTTCGTTGAGTTTTCTGTTTTTAATGCTTTTTGAAATCAAATCAATTCACACATATGGCTGTATGTATATGTATATTATATGTGCGACCTACCAGATAATTAATTAGTCACAAGGCCCAATTAGTGTCCGTAACTCCACTTATTTTTTCCCCAACTTGCCACTCGTATATGAAAAGTGAGGCAAGCGATTAGTCAAGACTCTGCTTGAGAAACTTGGGAATATTAGGTTTCAGGCTGGGCTAGACAAAGAAGTAAACAAGAAGGAATTGTTTCCATAATATACGAAACTATTATTTATAAATTATTTAGTTTTGTTGATGATTAAAAATAAAAAAAATTATTATCAAAAAATTTTAACTTATAGATTTTTCTTGTGTATAGAAAAAAGTATTTTGCTTCGTTTGTTTAAGAAAATATGCCCAGTTATATACGTGCATACGTGTTCTGTATATTTTATTCCCGCTTAATATTAAATATATTTTTATTTTTTGTTAGCACCAGTGTTGTCGTCTTTTCCTCGTTGGAAAACTGCTGTTCCTCTTACTTCTGAGGGCCTTCAAAAGCATACTTGTACTTTCCATAATGACATTTATATGCACCCCAATTATCCCTTGAAAATTTGTCTCTGCACACAAATTGTTCCTCTTCAACTGGAGAGCAGGACCGCACGAGTTGATCTTCTTTTCTGTGGCCCAGTGCAATCGTGATTGTTTTTAATATTTGTGAGGGCCTCAATTACTAGAGAAATGATTTTTTTGTTTGGTAATCGGCCGCCGTAGCCGAATGGGGTGGTGCGTGACTACCATTCGGAATTCATTTTACTAATAGCGGCCGCCCCTCAGCAGGCAATGGCAAACCTCCGATTGTATTTCTGCCATGCAAAAGCTCCTCATAAAAATATAATATCTGCCGTTCGGAGTCGGCTAGAAACTGTAGGTCCCTCCATTTGTGGAACAACACCAAGACGCACACCACAAAAATCTAGGAGGAGCGCGGCCAAACACCCGAAAAGGGTGTACGCGCCAATTATAAAGGGTGAGTTTTTAGTTATTATCTTTTTAAATAGTTGGTTTAAACGGCTGACGCACGTTTCCTGTTTTGTTTCAATGTCAAACACCTTCAGTTTGGTCTATAATTTAACCATGAATCGTCTTACAAACGAACAACCCTTGCAAATCATTGAATTGTATTATAAAAATGCGTGTTCTGTTAAGAAAGTTTAAAGTCGAAAAATTGTGTTCAGCGACGAAGCTCATTTTTGTATCAATGGGTACGTAAATAAGCAGAATTGTCGATTTTGGAGTGAAGATCAGCCAGAAGAATTGCAAGAGCTGCCAATTTATCCAGAAAAGGTAACAGTTTGGTGCGGTTTATGGGCTGGAGGTATCATTGGACCGTACTTCTTCAAAGATGCTGCGAATCGTAACGTAACTGTAAAAGGTGAGCGTTACCGTCAAATGATATCCAATTTTTTTTTGTGGTTTCAGCAAGACGATGCCACATGCCACACAACACGCGTAACAATGGACTTGTTGAGAGGCGAGTTCGGTGAACATTTTATTTCACGTTCGGGAGATGTCAATTGGCCACCCAGACCGTGCAATATAACACCTTTAGATTATTTTTTTTTATTTATGTTAAAGCTCATGTCTATTCAGACAAGCCTGCTTCAATTAACGCATTGGAAGATAACGTTAAAGCATTTATATGTGAGATACCGGCCGAAACATTAGACAGAGTATGCCAAAATTGGACTAAGCGGATGGACCATTTGAAGCGCAGTCGCGGTCAACATTTGTATGAAATAATCTTCAAACCCTAAATTATATGGACTGTACTATCGATTTAAATAAAAATGTTATGCATTTTTCTGAATTTTACGTGTGTTTTTTTGAAAAACTTTGCTATAGCTCTTAAAAAATCACCCTTTATATATATATATACCAGGTATATGCCTATGAAGTGAGACTTTCAGCTATTAGTCCATAGATGTCGCTATGAGTATTTTTAAACCTTCCCATATGTCTTGTGTTTTTCGTCTGTCATCTTTCAACAATATTCGATTCATTGTTTGTTACGTTTCATACAACAATGCTTTTTTGTCGCTTTGTAAAAATGTCGAATTTCGTACCTTCAAACTACGATTTGCCGACATCGTGAAACCACTTGCGAAATGCTGCTCTCCCGGTTCAAAAGGAAGTCCTTTTTGCATCGAATCGTTACGGGTGACGAAAAATGGGTGTATTTCTCCAATCCCAAGCGTAAATTATCGTATGGTCCGCCTGGCCACAAGCCAAAAACAACCCCCAAACCAAATCACTTCAGCCACAAGGCACTAATTTTTTCTAATAATCACCACAACAAAAACTTTGTTTGATATTTTTTTGAAAATTGTCGAAACGAAATGTGTTTTATGGCGATCTCAAACAACAGACGAAAACAAAAAAAGTACCTCGAATTTGTCTTTGTTTTGTTCGATAGACGCGAGGTATCTAGAGTTTTATACGCGGCTTTGAAGGGTATATGGTTTTTATGAGACACTTGTCCATCGCACTCGGAGGTTTACTGCTGCCTGCAGTTTTTAGAAGAAGTGATAATTCATATCCAAAGTGAATCTCGAACCCGGTATCCGTAGAGTGGTAGTCACGTTCAAATCCAACCGCCTTCGGCAATTGTGTCAGTCAAGATATGTGGCTGGTCGATGCACTGAAATTATTGCAGCGTTAAGTAGTTCAGTTTCAAATGACCTAAATTACGTTATGCCCCTATTTAGAACCCCTATATGTACATACATTTATAAGTAAACACTAGTGCTTACAAGTGAATGCGGCTGTACAAAAGTTGCATTAACCAACTTTCTTCTGCTCAGCGGCACACCGAACCATTAGACCCCATGCGCAGTGCAGAAGTGGGACATAATTGCTCCAATCAGATTGTGTGCAATGCTCATATAATATATACACCAGTGTTAGAGCAGGTGTTTTACATAATTCAATTTAGCATAAATCTCGTGAATGTGGCCAATCTACAATCTGCGAAAAAATCATGTGCCATGTTTTGCTTTTTATCTCAATTATTATTTATTTTACTCCATTATTATTCTTGTATTGTTCAGTTAACAAAACAGGATATAAATTCCAGTCACTAAATTTGTGTGTGTGTGAATTACGTAAAATAAACACCTGCGTGGGAAAATGCTACAAACTGGATATTGTGTAATTACTTGCTCATTCAACTGTGAGATAGCTGAGTAGTCGTTCGTGAAGGTCACTACGCGACGCAGAGCATTGATAACCGTTATGGATTTAATTGAGGAGTTAAAAAGAGTTGGATATTGAGTTATTTTTGTTTGGATACATTTGCCCCTTTGAGAAAGAAATCCTCATTGACGGGGAAAAGCTAGTACTCCGTTTGAGGGAGTATTAAGTCAGTGGTAATCCGATAACTGTCTTTGCTTGTTGCAAGTCATAAGGAACAAATTGAGTACAGCGAAGGGGGGTAGGTCACTAGGTCTACAATTCGTTACTTCAACTGGGTGAGAATCACAGAGATTAGCGCAAACGAATGAATCTAAACATTTGGTGCGATTAACTTATTGACATTTTACCTTTACTTATTGGGGTAAACACTATGCCTTCGGTCAAAAGTCTTTAAAACCCACGCGGCTACTTTCGCTTATCTTAAGACTTTAGATTCAGATAAAAAGGAATGCAGCGACGTTTACCAGTAAACTAGATGCAATAAGCTCCGACTAGGTTGGGCCACTTTCTGAACTGCCTCCACTTATGACCACTAAATATACCAGTTAACCGCAAAGGCTTGGAAATAAAATCGGCTGAAAGCCGTTTTGTAAGTGCTGTATGTTTATTTAGGTTAGGTTATGTGGTTGACCACAAGAGGGCAAACTTGGGCAATAAATCAAAGAACATATTTTGTGATCCGCAGGTGTAACGCAGAGAGCGAAGATGCCCGGCGAAAAGGAAAAGGGGCAAGGAAAGAGCTGCTCGAATTAATGTCGAGTTTCACTGATAAATACCCAATGCACAGTGTCCAGAATGGTCACCCACAAAATTCGAGAGCTGCGACTTTATTAACCTTAGGGGATCCCTCGAACGCGTGCGCTCCACCTGTGGCCACAAGGATCTCGCTACCTAACATGTTGGCGTTCTTGCCCAGTGCTAGTTGAGTTGCTGCGAAGCTCATTTTTCCAGAAGCAGACCAAAGGTAGTTAAGCGAACGGCGAAACGGTCATTTCGTGGAGAAACCACTTCACGGGTCTCCTGTCTAGCTATTTCTCCAGCAGCTATCTGCAATACACTTGTGACTAAATACCCATTATCATCATCATGACGTAGCGATAACAGCTCGGGCTGAGCTTTAGCTTCGTGCACAATCGGCTTTTAGCGATAGACTTCCAGCTCCTACCTCGTAGTTTTTTCAGATCGGCTATGACTTGGTAAAGCCAGGTTAACCTTCGACGTCCACGGGTCCGGGTCTTCGGGGAGTTTGTGGCTAAAACGGATTTTTGAGGGCGACTGTCTTCCATGCGTTCAGTGTATTCAGTACGTTCCATCGTTGCAGTGTAAACACACTTCGGACCACTTTTCGCTCAAACACTCTGAAGTTTCTTTCGTCTTTGCTTGTCATTGTCTAGCATTCCCAGCCGTATGATAGCACCGGCAGTATTATTGACTAGTAGAGACGGAGTTTACATTCGCGTGTTAACAGTTTAGACTTCAGCAATTTTGTGTGTGCGAAATATGCTTTGTTTTGCTACTAAATACCCATAAGAGCTTAATTTGAAACCATTCGTATGAGGTCGGAAGGAAAGTCAGGCATTCCCCGACCAGTAGCGAGCGCGCCCTCATCGAGCACAGTGCGCTTATTGTTGCTTGACTCTTAGAGCAAATGCAGTTGTTCGCAAAGTGAGCAACCAATCAGCAGTTCCTGTGATTGCGACTACCTCCGCTGGGAACACAATGCCGAATACTCTTGTGGAGCTTCTCGAAGAATACTCCTATATTATGTGTTTATATAAAAAATATTTATTTTATGAATTACGTTAAAAAAAAATTGTTTTTTCGTTAGGTGGCAGATGAGTTCGAGATTGTCATAGAAAGAATTCCTATAGCTAAAGAGGTTATAGCTGGGGTAACCCTTTTATATTTTAAGCAAATGCAGCTTATGGTAGGCAAGTATCTCTGTCATCACTTGCAGACTAGTCATCATATGCGATATCTTACCTAAGTGGAATCTTAGATAGAGTAGTAGTCATAGAAGCTACAAATAATGGTAAATGGTTGGATCAAGTACATATTACGTTTTATACAATGTTGTAAGGAAAATTTAAATTTATTTGTGAATAATATGAATTTCAGCCATCAAGCTATATATGTGGGGATGTATGCTCATTAGAATCTGAAATTGGCGCATAATAGACAGCTGAATTAACTGCCTTAAGACTTCAATGAATTTGGTTCTTTTAGGGTTCCATGTCAAGATTCAGTGCATTCGAATTTTCTTTGAAAACTCCCAGCCATTAACACATACATATGCAAAATAATATTAAAAAAGTATAATACATCACTCCTATGAGTCATCCATATTAAAGCAATCTTTTCGATATGGTCATATTCCACAAAGGTGCTAATTTTAGCGATTGCATTAAATATTTTTTTTAACTTCTTTGGCAGCACCCGATCCAGTGAAAGAAATTCACAGACTGCTTATTTTTTCTATGCTTTAGTTTCAATAATTAATCAATTCTGCGAAATGTTATATTGAGCATATTTCATATACAAATATGTAAATTGGCACGCCCAACTGTTCGAAACCATGAACAATAAAGCTTCGTGGAAGAAATTTGCAAAATAAAACATAAATTAATCACTCTCGTCTTTTGGATAGCATAGTGGGTGTCTTACTATGCGAGATGCCTTATTACAGCAGATCCATTTTACTACGGTGTTACGAATGAGATCATCAGTGCTTTGCGACATTGACGAAGATCGCTTCTAATAAGGAAATGTCGTCATATTTGATGACAATAATTGGCCAGGTGGTTTTTTTCTATTTGATGATTGTACGTGTTTGGTAATTAAAGCGAGAAACGACAATAAAATCAAAGTAAACACAATATTTTAGTTTAATATCTTGGAAAGCAAAACCCCCATACTCATCTAAATGCAATGATATATACGTGTGGGTATTAGGGACATCCTTATTTGTGTACCATTTTTTAAATAAATATATGTAAAATCCTCTGAGGCAATTGGTAAATTCATTGAGTAATTTATGAAGAAATTCCTAATTAAAAATATCGCCCGAAAAATAGTTTGCAGTATCCAAGTCCTGCTCAGTGATGCGAGCACCTGATTTTGTGCTACTTTAGATTGTCAAATTGTGTTCAAAGTTTCGACAATTTATGGAGTAAAAGGAAAAATAAAATACATTGTTTTTGTTGTTTTTGCTCTACTGCTGTTCTATTACCTGTTCAATGTGCCTTTGCAGTATCTTACAAATAATTCTTTTATTGTCGAATAATACGCAATCAAACCGTTTTCGCATTTTGAATTCTTTCCTCGAGAGGAAATTTGAGACATGAATGAAAGTATTGTGAGAGAGAGAGAGTTGAAATCGCTAGACGGAAGAATTAGGGGCAAAAGCAGAGAAATTTGTTGGCAATATTTGAAGGAATTGGCCGGCTAGTACTGAATTATGCCGCCCCCGCATGGAAGCCTGACACTAGTGATTCGCAAGCTTCAGACCTGTGAAAATACTGTGTTTCAGAAAGCATTTAAGAAACCGAGTCTAAGCATGCAAGCTCTGCTAGGTTGTCTTTTTTTTAATATTTGAGGTAAGGGCTGAAACTGCTCCTAGCAGCTGTTGCTCAGTTTTAACACCGATAGAGTATCCAGTTTATTTTAGCCAACACTCGTTTAAAGAAAAACACGAAACTTGTTGAGACCAGATGACCTGACACTCAATAGCATTAGACCGATTCTAATCTGAAGAACACACTCCTTTTGCAGCCGCTCGCTCCGAGATAGACGCAGCGAATTTCGAGAGGCCTTTAAATTGTATTATATATGTCAGTAGCCCGCCTCGAAATTTCCCCTGTCGTTAGCCCTGAACTTGAAACCAGTATTGCCGAAAAATTTCGCGGGATATCGGAATGAAAAAAATCCTTTCAGTCTTAGAAAAATGTTCTAAAATTAACTATCGACAAACTTATTTCCATCTTTAGCGGCTGGGTCGTCTTAGTCTTCAGTGTTAATATAATTTTTTGTGTAATTTTTTTTTCGTGCAATTTGGCGGAATAGTTCTTAACTTTTTTTCAAAATGTCGTAAAACTTTTCACACGAATACATAATTCAAATTGAACTTAACTACAAGAATTACTTTCAGCGTATCGAATTTAATTGTGACTTTTCTTCTAGTCACGATTCATTGACGCTTGAAAACATTCTCCCATTCCACTGAGGTGCTTCTACTCAGCAAACAAAATACAGGGTACCTATGGTATTTGAGGACAACTTGAGAGTTTGGTATTATGTGATCATGGAAGTTTTCAGCCTTGCAGATGTATGGGCTCTCACCGCGTGCATTATCAATCCAGGGTTTCGCTACTGTCTCTAGATCCTCGATATATGCAACAGACTTCACTCGAAATCTTTGAGTAAAGAATTGTGGTGGCATGACTATGTTGCTTACAACACCTAAAATCATAACAGTGGCTAGAAACTTCGTGTACATGACAACAGAAACTTCTGTAGGATTGGAACATAGCCATCTGCCATTTTTGCGGTTGGTCTTTTAGTCTTGGTCAACATATTGTTCATCAGAATAAAACCATAAAATCTCAGGCGCTTCAGGGTGTTTAATTTTGCTTAGAAGAAGTTTTGATCGGAAAACTCGTTGTTATCGTGTTTGCCGTGACATAAACTGTCTTCTGCGCATAACGTAGGATTTATACTGGAGACCTTCATGGCAAAAAAAATTTGAAAAAAATCTGGTAACTTAAAAATACCACTTTATTATCCCAAAATTGAAGAAGCTATAAAACTGCGCAGCAATAACTTTTCTAAAGACTTTTATTAAAGCCCGTGCAATTGTGATAAAAAGTTTGATCAGTTTTTCTAATTTTTGTATAAAATTTGAAATTTGGATTTGTCTGGCTTTTGTTAGGCAAGGAGCTTTAAATGTATAAACAATTATTTACATTCGAAAACAAAAAAGAACAATAGTCAAAACTGGCCAAAACGTGCATGCGCTATGAATAGTACAAAATAGAATTTGTGTGATTTTCGCGAAATATGTTTTTGAAAGCTAAAAAGGGAGTATCCCGCGAGAAAAGGATAGATGGTATGATTATGTGTGGAACATGTGACGCGAAAGAGTCAAACAATGTATATTAGGCCACTTAGGAGTAAAAAATCACAAAAATATTTGAGGTTATGTGTGAACTTGCTTGAAAATAACTGAAGTGTTTAGGAAGTTTTATTCCTTGGAGGTAGCGACAGTGAAAAGTAATTATTTATCTATTTATTTGTGGTTAGATTTCAAATTGGAAATTAAGAAAAAAATGAACATCCCTATTATAAATACAAGCACAATTAAGTGCTTTTTTTCTATAAGACGAGCTGCCCGCCAACACTTCCTATTGCACAATTCGATTTGGATTTATTCAAAGTGATTTAACAAAATCTAGTTGTTGTGTTTTAATTAAAACCCAATTTTGCCTCACTTTATGCCCTCGTGATTTTCTCATGCATACGAATTTTTCAACAGCAGATAAGTATAACAGCTAAATCGCACTCAGCCTCATTTATTCACCAATTGTTGTGCTAGGAAATCAAACGTCTTAATATTTTCCGTTCAATTTTAAGCACATTTTTGCAAATTTTTAGTATTCTCATTAATTAAGATTATTTTTTTGCAATTTTTATTGTAATTATGTATGTATGAATGTTTGTATTAATAAATTTTGTTTGCAGTTGTTTTGTGATGTGGTTTTCATTAATTTCTGCCTTTATTTGTATTCGCTCTCTGCTTCTTCTGCTTTCCGATTGCCATTGTTGCCGCCCGGCCTTTGCATTCATTACCTTCATCTGGTTCTACCACCTTAGCCACCAACTCTCAACTGCTCCTCCCTCTTACGCACCTTCACTTAATGTCTTAACGCCTTTCCGTGACGGCCCTTGTTTCAACAGCTGCTGCCGTTCGTACGCTGCTGCGCGTCGTCGCAAGCTTTTAATTTGACTATTTTTATTATGATGACTACTGCAAATGACTATTTTTGTTAGCTAGTCACTTATACGATGTTGCTCGTATGTCTGTGTTTTTTGCTTTTGGCATAATTCATTTGGGTGTTAAGTTGCTGTTACTGCTGCTGCTGCTGCTGCTATCAATGGCTGAGGTTGTTGCGCTGCGTCTGTCTGCGTCTACAGCCTCTTAACGGGTAGGTAGAGCAAGTGCTGTGCTGAGCAGCGTCTCGCAATTTCAGCACATTTGAATGCGAGTATGAGCGAGTATGCGTGTGTATGTGCGCCTATTTAAATGAGAGTATAAGCATGTGAATGTGTACTTGGGTGTTGCTCTGCGGTTTGACAGAGAGCTCCTAATACGTCTCCAACTGAGTCTTGCTATTGATGTTTGTTAGTAAGTAGTAGCTTAGTGTTTATTTGTTGTTGTTTTTGTATTCGAGTTTTGTATTCATTTTGAACTTGTTGTTGGACAGTGTCTAAAGGCCGTACCGCAAATAATACCGCCATTCAGCTGAAATCTCAATCGCTTTCAGTTGTTTAAGTCAGGTTCTTTTGAGCTGACGGCTTTTTGGGTGGCTTCTGATCGCGATCGTTTCAACTCAAGTATTGTACTTTGCGGTTAATTTTTGAAACCGAACAAACTTTTGGTATGTGCGCGAATCTATTGAAATGTAGTTCTTATAGTTCACAAATAAAGCAAGGAAAATTTAGGGAAGTGAATAAGCGTATTAATTAAAAGTAATTAAGAAAAATATATTTTACGATAATAAATAAGTAAAAATTTAGTCTAATCAAAGGCAATTAATTCGAACATTTGTTAACAGCGCATGTTTTTGTTTGAAAATTTCTGAAGTTGAAAATTAAACAAAACACGCCAGCACTCACTTTCAGTTATTAAACAGTTACGTATGCCGTTAAATTTATTTTACAACTTGCCCGTGTGTGCTGGTGTCAAGTGTTTGTATAAGTTAATTCCAATTATTACTTTTTAGTTAAAAAAAATAAATTATCTTCTGTTCGAAGACGTTGTTCTTATTTGAACACTTTATTGGAACTGAACTTATTAATTAATTTTACAATAATGAAACTTAAGAGCTAAAGTGCAATTCAGCAATTTTATTTTTTTGTTTATTCTTATTTTCTATTTTGCAACAACCAGCTTTTAATATCAATTCCTGAATTGGCACAATTTTTATTGTTAATAATAACTTCCGTCGACTGGTAAACAATTCCCCAGAATCGACATAACTTCCGCCAACTGGCAAGAATTGGCACAATTTGTTTGCTGAGCTTGTAATATTAATTTAGCAATAACTCCCGTTAACTCTTCCACCCTTAAATGCGTTCGTCCACGAGCGCTCTAAAAGTAAGGTAGATTATGTAATCTTGCTGTTGATGTTGGACTAATGTCTTTTGGGGCTGGTATCTCTGTTTCGGGATTCACGATTACTGTGGTTAATAATTTTTTATTTTTTGCTTTCCTAATAGCCAAAAGTGTTAAACTAAGTGTAATAAGAAAAGCAATAAAGATAGTAGCATTAGATACCCATGTTTCTCTTCGTATTCTATGAATTATTTTTATGTTCTTTAAATGTAGTTCTTGAAGTGACTCTAGAGATAATAGGTTAAGTCTCTTCTCTTCTATTGGAGATTCTTGTATTATGGCGGGTATAGGCGTCATATAAGATGCTTCCAGATTCTTATATACTTTTTCGTTGATTTTTATTGTAGTGTTGTCAAATCTTATAAGGAAGGTTCCACTTAGCTCATATCTCATGGATTCTGTTCTTATAGTTTCGTTTACATTATTGAGAAGAATAAGTCCTTCTGATATTTCTTCAATGCGTTGAACATGGTGAATATTACTGGTTGTGCAAGTTGGTCTTTGATTAGCCATGATATTTTTAATACATTTATCTTTACTTAGATCTATAATTTGATTTCTTTTACAAATTTCAATTTTATTATATTTTAAGCAATTATTATTTATTGCATATATTTCGTTTTCACCTACAAACATTTGTTTAAAAGTTAAATTTATAATATAATCATTTTTAATGATTGGTTTTACAATAATATTATTATATAAAATAGGATTTGTCAAAGGAATTTTAATTATGTATAAGAGGTTTGTGTTATTACTTAATATATTAACATTTGCCAATTCTAAAGCTTCCTCTATATTGTTAAAGGGCATGTTTTCTTTTTTCAATTTTTCTATAGCAATAGTCATCTCTTCTTTATTTAATAGGAATGAATTTATAATGTTATTTTTAGCCCATTGTATGGCATACTTTATATTAACAATTGTTTCTTTTATCAATCTTACTTTATTTCTTAAAATTTCTATTTCTTCATTAATAAATGCTTCGTCCTTTCTTATTGCATTTGAAAAATCATTTACCAAGCCTGTAATGTTGTTCAGTCTGTTAGCGAAATCCGTATTTATTATCATTTGCTTCTCAGTATTGTCAGCTATTTCGTTTAGTGTCTTATAAATAAGTTCAGCGTCATCATGGTCGGGTGATCCTGCAATGAGCTTCCAAATTTTTCCTAAAGTATCTATTGATCTGACGTTCCTTTGTGGTGTCATGATCCTAAGAGTCGCCAACAGATCCAAGCTTTGATTTAGTTCAAGATACATGGTTGGATATAATGGATTTGTCTTTAAAATATTTTTATCGACGTATTTTTTTGTGTTATACAAACAGTCATAATATGATTCAAGATTAATTGGATGTATGAATTTAAAACTTCCGTCCTGAATTTTCCCGTAGCCGTTGGCTATAGTTACAACGTAGGAGTCAGTGTAGTTATGTATTTGAACCTCTGCTCTCAGCATTGGCAACAGAAATCTAAAAAGCCAAAATTAAAATATAAGTTTATTCTTTCTTTGCCTTTTGCCTATCCTAGCTCTTTATAAGATCTTTATGTACAATTCTGTTTGATTCTGTTAACACAGTACTTTTTCTGTTTTCTAAAACGATTTCCTCTTTATATCGAGGTGACAATTTCGTACCCAGTCTTCTATTGATCCTAACATATATGTTTTGTCCTTTTGGATAATCTTTAAATGGTTTTCTGCTTTTGTTATGAACCCTAATATCTTTCTCTTGTTTTTTTACAATTGCCACTATATTCTCTCTCCTAGCTCTTTCATATTGCTCTGGACTAGTAGATACTCTTCTTCCAAAGAAAAGTTCGATTGGCTTTTTCCCCGTAGTGGAGTGAATGGTGTAGTTGTACTCATAGACTGCTCTATCTAACAATTCTTCAAAGTTTCTATGTTTTTTCTCTGTTTTTAAACAACGCATAATTTCTCCTAAGGTCGAATGGAAACGCTCCACCTGCCCGTTTACTGAACTCTTGTATGGTGGAGTTTTGTATATTAGTATGTTTAGTTGGTCTTC
Organism: Anastrepha ludens; assembly: GCF_028408465.1. NCBI lineage: Eukaryota > Metazoa > Arthropoda > Insecta > Diptera > Tephritidae > Anastrepha > Anastrepha ludens. Next base: position 79,916,848 of record NC_071502.1, read on the forward strand.
TAGCATAAATTGGATTGAATCGGAATTTAGTGATTTTTCGTTGTCTAGCACAACAATTCTAGGTACTCCAAAATTAAAAAGTATTTTCCTCAGTGGTTCCCGAATATCCCCGATTGATCTTGATTTTATGGGCGTTGCCTGAACATACTTTGTGAGTTTATCTATCGCAGTGAGTATAAAGTTTTTTTCGGTAGTCCAAATATCTACATGAAGTATTTCTCCCGCATATTGAGGAACTGGAGTTGGTGATATATTGAATTTATTAGGATGACGGTCATATTTGGCTTCTTTACATATTTTACACTGGCTTATTATTCTGTTAAGTTTTTCACTCATTTTTGGAAAGTAGAAAGTTTCTATCAGCTGCATTTTATTCTCCCTAGCATTACGGTGTGCTCTATTATGAACTCTGATTATCTCTTCTTCCTGCCTTTCAGTGTCAGTTAAATCTTCTACTTTTGTCTGCGTATGTCTGACCCTATACTTTAAAAAATGAAGTGGATATATCGCCTGAATTCTCCCCAGTATACCCTCACAAGTAAACAACCCGTTTACAATAGATGGATTAAGGTATTTCTTCAGGATCCTTACTAATTCATCATCTGTGAAATTTGGAGCTGTTATAATATGTCTATGGTATGTTGGAAATGGTAACTTAAATTGGTATTCATTTGACTGGCCTAAAAGAATTAAAATTTGATTCTTAAATGCGTTAATAGGGCATTCCACTGAAGGAATCAGGTTTTCGCCTGAACTTTCATCACTATGTACCGTGGCTGTTAAAACATTTACATCTGCATCCCTATTAAATGGAGGCCTCGAAAGGGCATCTGCTACCACATTACCCTTTCCGGGTTTATAATGGAGTTCGTAGTTGTACTCCTCCAGTATTGCTTTCCAACGCTTCATTTTTGCGTTGTTATTTTTATTGCTTAAAGCGTACGTGAGAGGCTGATGATCGGTATATATGATTACCTTAGCGCGACCATACAAATAGTTCCTGAGCTGATTTAAAGACCAAATAATGGCCAACATTTCCCTTTCATTGGCCGCATAGTTTTCTTCGGTCTTATTGAGGGATCTTGAAATGAAAGTGATTGGCCTATTTTCCTGGCTAAGAACGGCTCCTATAGCGTAGCTAGACGCATCAGTTGTAAGTTCAAAAGTTTTATTAAAATCTGGGAATGTCAAGATCACGTCCCTCGATGACAGTATAGCCTTCAGTTTATCAAAAGCTTCTCTTGCAGACATATCGAGTTCTATCTTTTTTTTGCTGGATTGGTTTCGGGACACACGACCCTCTTCCCCTCTTAAAAGGTTTGTCAGAGGTTTTGCTATTTTAGCATAATCCTTGACAAAACGGCGGTAATAACCGGACAAACCAAGAAAAGATCGAAGGTCTTTCAATGTATTGGGATAGGGAAAATTTACTATGGCCTCTACTTTTTTCGGGTTTGACTGTACCCCTTCCTGGGAAACGACAAATCCTAGAAATTCTACCTTGGTTTTAAAAAACTCACATTTGTCAAGCTGAACTTTCATGTTAGCTTGATGTAAGGTTTGAAAAATCTTATTGATATCACTGCTATGTTGATCCTCACTAGGGCTGAAAATGATTATGTCATCAATGTAGACATAACACCTAACTCCAATATGAGGGCGCAGAATTTCATCCAGTGCACGCTGAAATATTGCCGGTGCATTCTTGAGTCCAAATGGTAACCGAGTGAACTCGTATTTACCATTATTAATGGAGAATGCTGTTTTTTCTATATCCTTTGGCCGTAATGGTATTTGGTGAAAGCCACTTTTCAAATCTAACACTGTAAAATATTTACTTCTTCCCAATTGTGCTAGTACCTCATTGATTTCTGGTAAAGGGTATTTATCCGCTATGGTAATTGCATTTAACTTACGATAGTCGATGACCATACGAAATTTCTTTTCCCCACTAGCGTCTATTTTTTTTGGAACAATCCACACCGGTGAATTGTATGGGGATTTTGATGGCCTAATAATTCCATCTTCCAATAAAGCTCTCACCTGATCTTCTATTTCGTCTTTCAAGCCCATAGGATAAGGGTATGTCTTAGAGTAAATTGGGTCATCAGTCTTCGTCCGAATTTCTCCTATTATTTTTGTGGTATAAGTTAGTTTTTCGTCCGGAGTAGAAAAAAGATTAGCGTAAGTCGATACAGCTTTATTAAGCATGGCTTTTTGTCGTTGTGTCATGTGGTTAGTCCGAATTGAAGTCATATTAATGCTATCTGTTGGAAATTGTTTCAAAAAAATTTTCTTATCGTTTCCTAATTTCATATAGTTATGTTTGGTATAAATTATGGCGTCAAAGGTTTTGAGAGTGTCATTACCAAGGATGCCATGAAAAGTCCTTAGTTCTGGAAGTAAAAAAAACTTAATTGGTAAGTCCGTTCTTCCGAATAATGTGGCGTTCGTGTGAAATTTAATGTCTACTTTACCTGCAATTGAATTTGCATAAAAGTTTTTTTTGTTTGGAATGGGATTTTTTACAAGATCTGGTCGTATATAATTTTTGTTCGAGCCCGTATCGATTAGAATTTTAAGGATTTGTCCGTTGTCCCTCTTACACTCAAAATATGGAAGAGTGGACGAATTTAATCTAAAAAATGAATCTCGTCAACGTTGTCATAGTCGTAATCATGTAATGTTTGTTCGTGAGAAATGTCTTCTGTTGGTTCCTGGTAAATTTCGTCCGTGTCCTGCTTTTCCGTAGTATGGTCAATCTCGGCTCTTAAGTGAAAGTTTCTGCTTTGTTTCCGGGCTTCTGTATTCTGTAGTGGTGGTGGTCGTTTGCCAAGGAATCCATTGTTTGAAGGTCTGTTCATGTAATTAATATTTTTCGTCCTAATACTTTGGTCCACGTCCATGGGCTCAGGCCTTGGTGGTGGTTTCGGTGCAAAAGGTCGTGGTGGTATATAATTTTGATATTGGTTATATTTAGGAATAGCACCTTGATGCTGATAATTTCTCTGTCCTTGGTTGAACATATCTCTTTCTTGAATTGTATCTGGAATTCTATTAGGTCGAGGTGGCGATGGAATGTATGCCAACTCAGGATGAAAATTATTCTGATTTCGTAAAGCAGATTGATTTCGTGAAGAATAAGAAGGAAGTTGGTGTCGCGAAGAATATAGAGTAGATTGATTCCTTGAAGGAATGGTACTAAAGTTCCTATTTGATCTCAAGTTATGAGCATAATTTGTCCTAAAATTCTGGTTCTCTAACTTTAAACATAAATGCAAAGCATTGGGCAAATCTGTAGGTTCCTTTATTGCGAGAAGTCTTGGTAAATCGCCTTTTAGGCCTCGAACAAAGGTGTCCAAAGCTTTGTCCCTATACGTCTGAGTAAGTAGACACATAGATTCATGTCCTACATCCATTGAACTTATTTTATTTAATATCAAGGACAAATGATTATACACTCTTTGATAAAAATCTTGTATTGTTTCTGCACCTTGAATCAGAGAAGTCATCTGATATTCCAAAGTGCTGACGTCCCTCTTGTCTGCATAATGCATAGTAAGGCAACGTGAGATACTGTCCCAGTTGAGAGGTGTGTTATATGACTCAAGTATGGCGTCCGCATTGCCAATGACCTTATTCCTTATAGTATTCAATATGCCAAAATACTTTGGTGTACCCTTAAGATGTTGGTATATGCCTAGTATTCTATCAACAGATTTTCTCCAGGAACTGTATTCCCCTGGTTGACCAGAAAAGTCCCTAAGACATCTAACGACGTCTGGTATCTTATCCAAGTCACTCAAAGTTCCCCTGTGTTGAGGGTCAATCACTTGATCCTGATTAATTTGAGCAGCAGAAATCCTAGCCTGCTCCTGAAGAGTCTCAGTTATTATCCTCCTAATTTCTTGTTGTAATTCCGCCATATTAACTCCCTGATTCTGTGGCGCATTCAAGACAGCTGGCCTAACAAGGTTGTTTGGGTTTGACATTATTAAATTTAACAAGGACCTCACTATGTTCGTCAAAAAAAAAAATTTTTCCGTAAAAAAAATGTTTTTGCAGAACTTATTTGTAATTTGTATGCGAATGAGTTAAAAGGTTTCTCGAACAGGCACAAATATACAAAACAACAAAACAAACGAGGCAAACAAACACATAAGAACTTCAATGAAAATAAATTTGCATGCTATTGATTGTAATCTTCTTGTAAATTTCAGTTATAAATTTTAATTTCTTTATTTTTGAATAATAACAAAAATTTTACTTCATATTAATATTTCGTTAATTAATTTTTTTAATTTTATAATATTCTTTTTTTTTTTTTAAATAACTTTATATATTTTATTTGTATTTATTATTTAATTTATATTCACTTTTATCAAAAAACAGTTTTTGAACTTATCTTTTTCTTTGTTTTAATTAATTTCTTCAATAATAATATTTTAATTCACCTTCTTTTTTTTTTCAAAAAACAACTTTTTAATTTTCTTTTCCTTTTTTTTTATATACTTAAATTTAAACTTACAATAACATCAGCATCGCGTTCTCCTAATTGGTGATTAGTTGGTGACTCCAGTTGTTCCTTTTTATCCCACGAACGGGTGACTCAGGCCTTCGGTACACACTTCACAAGAAAAGGACGGCGATGGGTTAGTGGTGTTGTTCTTTGGAACCCAGTCAGGAACAAATTTTTAAGTGTAGTCGGATGTAATGGCTCCTATGGAGGTTTTTATTTTACACACTCACTTTTTAATTTCTTTTTAAAAAATTACTATTTTTTTAATACGATTATCCTGCTGGGCCCCACGTTGGGCGCCAGTTAATTCCAATTATTACTTTTTAGTTAAAAAAAATAAATTATCTTCTGTTCGAAGACGTTGTTCTTATTTGAACACTTTATTGGAACTGAACTTATTAATTAATTTTACAATAATGAAACTTAAGAGCTAAAGTGCAATTCAGCAATTTTATTTTTTTGTTTATTCTTATTTTCTATTTTGCAACAACCAGCTTTTAATATCAATTCCTGAATTGGCACAATTTTTATTGTTAATAATAACTTCCGTCGACTGGTAAACAATTCCCCAGAATCGACATAACTTCCGCCAACTGGCAAGAATTGGCACAATTTGTTTGCTGAGCTTGTAATATTAATTTAGCAATAACTCCCGTTAACTTATATGTGTGAAAAATATGACCTTGAACCTTTTCACTCTCCTGGCTTTACCCTAAGCCATTCAACACAGACGCGCTCGAGTGCGCACAACTCTTACCTGCTTGTAATGAAAATAAAAAGTGCTTAATGAAAAAAAAAAGATAAAAAAATAATAATTTTAAGTGCTGTGAATAAAAGTAGCGTCAATTTTAATGCTGACAAAAACTGCAATAAATCATAAAACGCGTAAAAGTATCAAAGGCAACCATTGAATCTCCAGCTGTAGCTTCAACTCCAACCAACTTTCAACACCTATGCAAGTATTCCTTTTGTATGCGAATTCGTTGCGCACTGGTTGACTGCTTTGTGCGAGTTTCCTACGCGTTTGCATACCAGCGACTGGCGGCTTGTGGAAGCAGCACGAACAAAAGCGGCAGCAAGCAACAGCAACAGCATCAGCAGCTGCAGTATGAGTAGCAGTCAACAACAGGTATGCGGACACGCACATAAATTATGCCTTTGATTTACCGTTAAGTGTCTGAAATGAATTGCTTGCATTTGTTCTCACCTCCTCTCTCGCCACCAACATTCGTTTTCAAATATTTAACAAAGCTGCTTTCAACATTTTATGTCTCAATTCATATTTATATGCATGCATTATGTATGTATGTATAAATGTATATATGTTATTTGTGCAAGTAATCATGTTTCGCAAGTTAATATGGCATTTTATCGCCTAATTGGCCCAAGAGTTGACACTATCGCTTTGCTGTGAAGGCTTTCTCGCCTAATTACACTGGGGCTGCACGCGAGCCAACTAAACAGTTAACAACTTTGTCACCTTTCTCGGCATTCAAAACTCTCGGTTGCTGCGTGGTTTTACATTCAAATTGCTTAAGCCAGTTTAATCAGCTTAAAATTCAATCGTTGGAAGCGTTCAATAGCTGCTTATGCTGTCTATGTATGTATGTAAGTATGTATATACAAGTGAATTTTACTCATTTTGTAGTCTCATAGCAATCGATTGCAATTTCACACCGCACCGGTCAACAAGTTTGTGGTTTAAGTCTTTCATGTCTTTCATTTAAAATTTCCTTGTAATCGCCGGACCTAATGCTGCTGAGAGTATCTGGTAGTTTTTAAGTGATTACGTCATTTATTGACACTCGATTTGTTTTCAATTTGCGTGCGTAGACTGCTGACTATTGTAGTGATTTCTTTTAATTTGTATATATACGCTGCGTGTGTGTGTGTTAAGTTTGGAGGTTTCAACATAAATTGACGTCCACAAGAACAAGTTTGTCGTCAAAACATCTGCTGGCTCGAATGAAAGAATTCAATTCTAGCTCTACGATGTTAAACGAAAAATTTTATAATTTTCTGAAGTGTTTTTAAATTGAATGCAGGAATTTTGAATCTGCGGCCGCATAAATAATAAGTGAAAAAGATTAAAAATGGCCATGGACTGAATAGCTAGAGCTGTTTTGTCTAGAATAAAGATTTTATACTTCTTTTCAATTTTTAGATTTACAGTGGCGAGCATAATTGAGTGCGTGCAGTTTTTTTATTATTTATACTGATTTTCGAGTTAAAATTTCCCTCTTATTTTTTAAATATTGTTAATGCTTTATTATTATTAGGCTACTACTCACTGAGACCAAAAGAGTTCATTGTTCATTCTTTAATCACTAACAGTAATTTAAAACTAATTGAGTAGTACTAAGTGCATCGCCATTTTAAGCTGGAATTAAGGTTTTCGCGAACCACAAACGCATTGATGGACCGAATAGAGACTTTGTGATAGTTAAAAGCTAATAACCCGGTGGCTCTTCTGGGCTATCGGCAACACACCATCAGCGAGGAGCTCAGAAGAAGAGAGTAAGTCTACGGGGCATATACTGGTAAAGCTCTTACTAGGAAGGTGCAAACTCAAATGGCTTAAACACTTAAATACTTAAAAACATACAAGAGAAAAAAGATGGGTTACAGCCCATCTCATGAGTCACATCAGACTGCGATGTCATTTGCATTGACTCGAGATATGGTTGAATGGTTGATGTCGGTTCTGCAGCTCATCTTCAGGGACAGAAATGCATCTGTTTCTCAAATACAATGTCATCTGGAAAATAGCTCGATATAGTTTAACTAAACCAACAACTACGCTCTATCAGACTTCACAAGATTATTGGGTCTAGATTAATAAGTTTGCAGAGGAGAGGGCAAACTAGGTTTTAAGATCTAAGTGCATATCTTGTTTTCTCATTCGGTTGTTACGAGATTTTTTTCGTAAAAATGTGGTTTTTTCGGTTGATTTGCTATCTGAAACATAGCATCATGCAAGGGCTGTATTCTTTGTTTATATGTATATTAATTAGATAACAACCTCAATATATTTTTTTATATATGTATATTTTTGTTATTTTTTTTTTAATTTGCTTTTCATGTTTTCTAAATAATATTTTCTTGTGTTTAATAATCTTTTTGCTCTGTTTCCTTGGCTCAGATTTTAAAGAATAGTGAAACCATTATTTAATTTTGTGTCTTCCGACTTCCGGCATGTCGCGATCGATTATTTATAAATGTAATAACCATTTTTCTTATTTTGGTCTGATTCCTTTGAAATTTTTGGGAAAATTAGCATCTGTTTTTTTAATATTACTAAAGTTTTTCACTCGGAGTTTACTTTCAATATGTCTGTGGTGATTTTTTGCTTATCGATTGCACGATTTCATGGCAGTATAGTTTACGCAAAGTTAATGATAAATGCGGCAGACTTATTAAATCAAATGAACAGTTTCGCCTAGGATGTTGAAAGAACATTTTCGTTGCCCGCGACAATAGATACAGATTTCTGATTTACCAGAAATATTTCTTGTATACCAAAACAACAATATGAATTAATTTTGTTTATGGAATAATTGAATTATTTTTCTGCTTTGAAGCTTTATATGAAGAATTTTTGTATATTTCGTTAGATCTTTTATTGTTTTTATGCTTTAAGAGTATGAGCCAAAGCGAATCTATTAAAGGAGGTATCGGTAAATCAGCTGCTTAGTGTTTTTTTCTTTCGCTGTGTTCATGTGGCCAATACTTTGCCGTGACAATCAAACGTGCAAAACATTGTTGTTGCGCCTTTATATGAGCTGAAGTAAAATTAAAAAAAAAAAAAAAAATTTTTGTAAAAAATATTTTTGAAAATATCGAAGAATTTTTGTATATTTCGTTACATCTTTCAATTCTCAATATTTCATCAGCTACAATATTTGCCGTCGCCAACGGGGAAAAGTCCGAAAATCTTTCGCAGAATCTTTCTCTTGCCACTCCAATGCACGCCTCATGGGATGTTATCAACGCCCAAGCTTCAGCACCATATAATAGGACAGACATAATAATAGACTTCTGTTTTTCGTTCATCGAGAGAGTCCCCTAGAGGGAGACTGCCTACTTGTTGTTTTTATGCTGAACTGAAGTAAAATTGAAAACGAAAGAATACATTTTTTTTAATATCGAAACATTTTCATATTTTTCATTATATCTTTTATTGTTTTTATGCTGAACTGAAGTAAAATTGAAAAACAAAAAAAAGGTGGAATAATATTTTAAAGCAAATTTATTAAGTTTAACAGCAATTTAATTTAATTAAACTTTTTTTTAAACTTCCAATTTTTGATAAAAATCATAATTTTTTTAACCAGTCGCGCTCAGTTGATCGACCGTAGTCCATGGAGCTTCTCTTGAAGTTTTGTCTTTTAAATGTTGTTTGTTAATGATGAGGTCTGTCAAATATTCTAGCCCATCTTCTTGAAGTGAATCCATTTCAATTCCTTTCATTTCATTTCACCCATGGAAATTGCATGCATCCTGCCCTGATTTGGTTTCTGATATGAAAAGTTATTTGTGGATCCTTCCTTCCATATGATGTGCTGGATTTTGGTATAGCATAGAAAGTCCAAAGGTTAATCAAGTCAACCCATTAACTCTAAATAGGAAAATTTACACATTAGTGCTCCTGCAATAAGGAGCATGATGTGTATGGATGCAAGTAGGTTAGGTTAATGAATTAAAACAGAAATAATTACGACACAAGCCTGTCAACTCATACACTTTTGGTTGATATTCTTTATTTAATTTTAGTTCCTTTATTTTGCATCTATTTTTGACATTTCTGGAACGCTTGTTTTCGGGCGATATTTTCAGTATCTCTGTCATTAGCAAATCGAACAACAAATTCGCATGGCAGCGTCACAACGAATTCAAAATTTTAGATTTTACCAAACCTAAACTTTCAGTTTTTCTTAATTACGACTGCGACCACTCACTGCGTCCAAGTGATAAAACCTGAAATGTGTCCAAGTACCAACATTTATTATTTATTTCTTGTTGCATTGTGCAGTACATTTTCGAAAGTATAATGTTTTTAGAGTTTACTAGTCTAGCGCTGTTTTCAATGGGAGCTGAATGACCTTGAAGGACATATCTACCACACATACATATAAGTATGTGTATATGTGTATATGTAGCACCTAAGACACCAATGACATGTGCAAATATGGCGAACAACTTACGGTAACAATGTTGCAAATCGCTTCGCTCTCCATGTAGCGGCAATATTCATTGTTTGTTCAAAAGCGTGCGCCGTCACAAGTCTCTCACAATTCCCTTTCGTACCTGCACAAATGCGACCGCATGTAAATGAAAGGCTACGCCTTCACTTACAGCCATTAACGCTATTATCGGCAGCCACCCCACTGACAGACTTCCAAGCAAGAATCAGTTTCGGTCGCTACAGTCGCGCCTGCTGTGATTAGGATTATCACTGGCGACAGGGGCGGCAATTCCAGTCTGTCGTATTGAAATTTCAACCTTTTTTACTTTTGTTTAATCACAATGTGCCGCCAATCGCGCTACTTGTAAAAGTATTTTGCTAAGTTTCACTCACGCATAAAAAAACAATATAAAAGAAATATAGAGGAGGGGAAAGAAAAGCAAAAAAAAAAAAAAACCAAAAAAACGGCGAATACGCATGACAGCCAGTCGCCGACCGCAGAACGCCATGGCCTTAAGTCAAGGTTGTGTCGGCGTTTTTGTCAGGCGCTGACTTTCAGTGCACACCAGCGTCTGTACGTCCAAGCCAATGCAGTGTGGAGCAATTGGCATGTGGCATGTGGCTTGTGGTGCAGGCGCGGCAGGATAGCGACAATAAACAATTCGCAATGAGCTCAAATATTTAGATTTCTTTTGCTATGATGGCGGCGGCGGCTTAGCGTATTGGTTGGCGGTCTTATTTGCTTGATCGCATATTTGCGTAACGAAAATGTCTCGCTGCATTAACTTTGCACACATTGGCACATACATAGACACTTTTGTACGCTCAAAGAAGATTCTGGAGTCCGAACTTCGGCACAATGCTTTGTTACGAATAATTAAATTGGCGTTTGACTTATCGTGGCTGAATGGAAAGATATACACAAATTTTGATTTAAAGGTTAAACCTCGCTCTTGGCAGGCGATGACTGAGCCTCTCTTCGTCTTCGTCTCTACTCAAATGATTCGTCTGTGTTGCTGCTTGGATTGGTAGATTTTTTTTTGCTGATCGGTTGGTCGGTTAGAATAAAACTATGCATTACAAAATATAGCACAAGGACTTGTTGACATGTTTTGACAATTTATTTGTTACTCATTTAATTTTAGTAATTCGTCTACGAAAATATAATTCATACTTCAATATAATTCATCTATCAAAACTATACCGAATTTCAAATCTTTTGCTAATTAAAAAAAAAACAGCAAAAATGTCGCACTTTTTAATCAGAGTTGAGTTTATAAAAAAATGCATAGTATGTAAATTATATTTATGTTTTAAATGCGATTTATTACTTAGTCGAAAAGTTCTATTGGAAAAGAATTATTTATTTTATTGTGCGCAAGTAAACTTAATCCCCCAGCTAGACTATATTGAAACAGATCAATTAGCTGAGGTAATTAAACTATAAATGGCGCCATTGGGCTTGGAGTTCACATAAATATAATTTATGTTATTCTTCTTCTTGTTGATTGACGCCTTAACCGCTTCCGCGATTTTGGTTGTACAAGTAATTTCTTTCCCCTCTGCAACCAATAGTCGGTACCACGTTGAATACTTTTAGAGACGGATCTTTTGTATTCATTCGGACAGCATGACCGCTGGTCGCTTTAATCGCTGCTCTATTTCTATGCCGTCATAAAGATGATACAGCTCATTAGTTCATCGGCTACAACATTTGCCAACGGGGAAAGGTCCGAAAATCTTTCGCAGAATCCTTCTCGTGCCCACTCCAAGGCACGCCTCATGGGATGAAGCCTCAGCGCCATATAATAGGACAGACAAAATAATATACTTGTGTGAAGTGTAATTTTCGTTCATCGAGAGAGTCCCCTAGAGGCGAATTTTTTACAGCGTCTTCCGTTGTCAATTAGTTGCTCTTCTGGGCTTAACTGGGAAAATTTCCAAAACCTTCATATATAAGTAGTAGTTAGTCAGTAGACTTGCAAAGTAATGCCTATGAAATCATTTAATAAAAGCCATGGTTCTTCAGGTGTATTCGCAGGTAAATATATAATTAAAAATATCCCTAAAATATTTGATTGGCTCACTAAATGCACTTATTTTAACTTAAGTGTTTCTGCTGTGCCGTAAATAACATTTTCCGCTTTTCTTCATGAACGTAAAAAATACATATCCTGAGTATCCTGAAGCGGGTCTTTCAACTTAATCATAAGAAAGAAAAACAAGAATATAAAAAAATAAAAAGGGGTACGAGACATCAAAAATTGTTAATGCTTAGAGAGAACCGTCTAGTATTTATGCCATCGTCAAATTTTTTATTTGAAATAGATGAAGTAACCGGGATATTTCTATTGGTAAATTATAAATATTTAAACCTTCTTTTAACTACTCGAGTAGTAGGAACACTTTATAAATTTTTGTAGGAAAAATAGATGGGAAAAAAGCTTTGTTCCTTGATTCCAAAAATGAACAGCCAGCACATATTTAATTTTATTTTATCGGTCTGGACCGATGTGTGCTTCTTGGCTACTTTATATAATAGCCCTGAACTACAACTATTGCTTTAACCCAAGTTAAGTTACCTTACGATAGAAGGGGATTCCCCTATAATTCAAATACCAATACAAATAGCTGTAGTTCGAAGAAAGGGATTAACATGTGCGCCACAAGAAGATCCTCCACCTAAAAACTTCTTTACATATAGAACTTAAATGACTGGAGGTGAGGGAGTGGTTATATTCTGCATGGAACAGTCATGCAGCCCTTAGATTACTATCAGCAGGCAGCTTATCAGGCTGCCACTAAAGTACAGGGTGGCTGATGAAAGCCGCTACCAAAAAAAAATTCAATAACTTTTTTTCTTTTTAAGTTCCATTTTTGTTTCAATTTGCAGATTGATCTTTAAAATTTATTAAAATGGATAACTGGGACACGCAAACAAGAATTTGGATAGTCCGCCGCTATCACGCACTGGAGTCCGTAGTTTTGGTACAGAGAGAGTACAGGCGGATGTTTGGCGGCGATCCCCCGAGCAGATGGACCATAATGAGACTGGTGAATAATTTTGCTGAGCAAGGAACAGTCGCAAGAAGGCCTTGTCATCGAAACCCACCAGTTTGGACGGAGGAAACGATCGCTGCTGTAGCTGCAGCTATACAAAGCAATCCAAGGGTTTCAACAAGAAGCTTATCTGCTCAACTTGGTGTCAGCCGACAGTCTTTGCAAACAATAATGCACAAAGATTTAGACTTATTTCCCTACAAAATTCAAATGGTTAACAAACTGAATGCAGCAGACTTACCGATTCGCTTGGAATTTTGCCAGAAGATCCTGCAAATGGTGGAAGAAGACCAAAACATGTTAAACTGCCTTTTCATGTCTGATGAGGCCCATTTCGATTTAAACAACAATGTGAACAAACAAAATTGTCGAATATGGAGTACTTCTAACCCACAGATACTCCACGAGACGGAATTGCATCCTCTTCGCGTGACAGTGTGGTGTGCGGTTTCTTCACGCTGTATTGTCGGGCCTTATTTTTTTGAAGAAAATGGTCACACCGTTACGGTTACTGGAGACCGTTATTTGAAAATGCTGAAAGAATTTTTCTATCCAGAACTACGCCGAAAGAGAATTCCTTTCAACTCTGTGTGGTTTCAACAAGATGGGGCAACGTCTCACATAGCCCAGACTGTTATGACAGAGTTGCGACGAAAATTTTCCAATAAACTGATTTCAAGAAACTCCGAATTTCGTTGGCCCCCCAGGTCGCCTGACCTTACTGCACCTGACTTTTTCTTGTGGGGTTTATGTAAACAAGAAGTTTATAAAACAAAGCCAACAAATTTGGATGAACTAAAACAATCCATTCGGGCAACAACCCGGCTATTCCTGTCGCAACTCTCAAAGCAGCAATGAACAACTTTTTACTAAGATACCGCACTTGTGTCAACGAGCATGGGGGGCATTTAAATTGAATTATTTTTAAAACTAGTTAAGCTACATTTAATAAAATTTAATGACCTTCAACTTGAAAAAAAAATAAATGAATTCCATACACTAAAAAAAAAGTTATTTGAGTTTCTTAATGTAGCAAAATTCATCAGCCACCCTGTACAATAGCCAACCTGTATTGTGTACGGCTATATGGAGCCATGATGATGAATTTTGCACCAGCGGATTGATTGATCTCTACTGAAGAGATCGTTGGAGTGACCAAAATCAGTGCAAGTGAATTCAGAAGCTCTGGCCAACATCAGATCGTTAACGGGTTCACACCCAGAATCCTGATTGATTTGCTGACCTAACAAGGGATGTGACAGCGGTTTGTTTACAAAAGAGACCGACAAAAACTGAGATCGGTTTGGTGATATGTGAAAAAATCAGCACAGCTGCTACTCATGTTACTTCGGTGCCGTCTGAACAACTACTGATTGGAAGACTGATTGTGTTCAACTAAACTCACTTTATTATTGTTTCCGTTTCATTCGCCTCTCTCTGATAATTCTCTATGACATAATTGCCAAAGTTATACTCACAAAATTGCTTCAGATGGCCAATTCTTATAGTCCATTATTTTTGAACCAGGCGTGTTAACGATATCGAAATCACACAATTAATTTCATGCAGAACTGCCATTCTACATTTCTACCATCAGACAGACGGACACAAATTTAGTCTTAGTGGTTTTTATCCGATCTCAATAATATAAGATTTATGCTTATGGGCTTATTATTTGTACAAAAATGTGTGTAATTTTGCTCGATTTGCTTATGTTGTTACATATAACCGTTATTTGAGGTAAATTATAGCACACTTGGGCACACGTGGCCGCGTCTATAAAAATGAGAAGAGTAGCGGAAAAGTAAAAAAAAAGGTTTGTTAAGTGCTAAATTAAAATTTTGCAAATCGCATTTTTCAATCAAGAAAATCAAATGGTGTTCTTTACATTTATTTACATACATTTTCATTTCTTATTTTCATCTTATGTCCAACGCATACAATATACTCGTATGGATATGCGCTTGACTGTGCTTACCTACATACTTCAAAATTAATTTTCCAGTTTCTGCCAGCATGCGGAATTCGTTTCATGCCACATTGTCTCCACTGCGAGGCTCCCACAATCTGTCATTGGGACCTTAATCGATTTATCCATTAAGCTGCTGTGACTTTTCCACTTCATTTCCATACAGAAAAAATACCCAACATACCCACATACACACACAAATACATGTTCATACACACACGTAAATACATATTTACGCTTCAATGCGCTTACCAGCGCAACTCTCGTTTTTCAAGCTCTGCCACAATAACGCGCTCGCACTTTTGTTGCTAGCAGAATGGCTATGCTTGTTATGGTTGTTGCTGCGTTCATTGCGCTATTGCCTTTGCTTTCTTAATGGCTAAAACGTTTTGGCTGATATGCCAAGTGGTTGCAGTTGATTAACGCGGCATAGGACGGCTGCTGCACGCCGCTAGCCACATGCCGCAAGTGGCAGACATCAGGCCTCCAATAATAATTGCGTGTCGCGTGTCTGTCTCTCTGTCCAGTTGCGTCGCTGCCAAAGCAACTGTGGTTGTTATTGCTGCTGCATTTTTTGTTCTTGCTGCTGCTGCTGCCTTTGCCACACGACATACGGAGATGTCATCAACTTTGACAAGCGCACATGTGACATGCATTTTAGTGGCCGTCGAGATAGCGTGTCAACCTGTGCCGCAGCTAGTTTTAGTGCCTGACCAATGGGCCGGTTGGCTAGCTGTTTGACTGGTTGACCACTACTTACTCGAATGTTGACTCTTTAAATGGCCAAGTGTTTCATTAGCTGAGTGGCTGAGTAGCCGAGTTGATTTGTTTGTTGGGTTTGTGTACAAACAAAATAAAACAAAGTGCCAATGAATGGCTGTGAAGAAAGCCAACTCTGTGGAAATTTACGCAGTGAGAAATTTAAATGACATCATAGCTAGAGTAAGTGTTTTCAAGATAATTTATTGCTGAACAGATGGTATGGAAAATGAATATTATGAGCTGAAAACGCGTCTGTTTACAAACAAAGGTTTGAAATATTACAAATGGTTTTTTTAGCATAATGTAATGAACAAGGAATCCGGAAACCTTTGCATTATAAAATTAGGTGTTGAATTGTATAGTGTGGTCAGTGGTAAAATGAGTAGTTCACTTGCGCTTGTGAAAATTTGTATAATTTTCAATTTTTGTTTAAAGAGATTTCATTTCATTAAGGATGCAGAACACAAAATTTCTACATTCTACTTTACATAAAATTGGGTGCACGGTTTAGCCCTAGATACCACTTGGGATGAAACCACTTCGTTTACTGAAACATTTTGCACGGTTGTAGTTTCCATGGCTACCAGACATACAAACAAGTAAAAGTTTAATCAGTAATATCGTGTTCGGGCAAAGGCGGGACAGTGGAAAAGAAGTGTTAAACGCTCTCTACTTCCTCATTAGAAGAAACACCAGAAGCCACGCGTTTTTCATATCATTCTATAAAACAGTGCCAATTGATCATAACAACTACAATACTGATCGGAGGGTCGGTCGAGATTGATGAGGGATCAAATTCCGTTTTCATTCGCCCTAGGTCGGACCTGCCCAGTTACCTAACAAGTGAGCCTTAGACCCATGCATTGTAATGGGTTGACCTGATCTAGAGCTTTCATGAGGATCAGGCGATACCCACATACTGGGCTGAACTAACAGATTTAAGATTCTCTCTTAGCAAAATCATCCCCGATGCGATTTCCAGGAATGGGTCTGTATACAGGGTCCTCGGCAACATTTGTGGCGCACTGTTTATGCAGCTTATGACATAAATTACAGCTATGCGTTCAATGGCTTCTTTGGTTAAAATATTTGGTACTGTAGAGATTTTACAATAGTAGAGACAGTAGAGATGACAGAAATGACACCTCAATCAACTGCGTGCAAAAGACAAGTTCTGAACTAGTAATCTTGAGTATTCACACTTTTTATTTGCGCTTTGTTAAGCTAACGCTGGAAAAATTTGATTCCATTAGCAAAAGACTAGATTTAATTACATTTTGTATACACCCCGAAACTAGCTTAAAATCCAAATTTGCCTGCTAGATTTATAGGGCCCAACATCTCCTATTTGGGATAACTATTTAGAGGTTCAATGTGCTTTTCATTCACCTTTCTATTGTTTTGGATCAATATTAATCTGAATAAAATATATTTCCAGTATGGGCTGAAGAGTCCCCGGCCCAACAAAGAAAACACGTTGTTTTATTTTTTGTTCAAAATTAGCGCTATTCATCAACGTAATGTCCATAAAGAACAACGCAATCATTCCAGCGCATTTCTAACATTTCAATACCACATTTGTAGAGCGATTTATCTTTCGCCTCAAAATAGGTCGCAGTCTCAGCGATAACCTCTTCATTCGAGCGAAATTTCTTACCGGCGAGCATTTCTTTCGGTCTTCGAACAGCCAGTAGTCGCTGGGAGCTAAATCTAACGAATACGATGGATATGAGAGCAATTCGAAGTCCAACTCATGTAGGTTGTTTGCAATTTGTTTTTCAATCATTAATACGATCTTGTCTTGGTCAACAGTGAGCAAACGCGCCACCCACTTTGAACAGAGCTCTCTCATGCTCAAATGCTCATGCAACTTAAAGCCAACTCGTTCATTTTATATCTTTACGATGTCAGCTAACTCATGCAACTTCGCTTTTCAATCATTCAAAACGAATTGTGGATTTTTCTGATGTTTTCTGGTGTTACCGCCTCATTTGGACGTCAATTGCGTTGTGCCTCATCGGTGTCTCTACAACCACGTTTGAAGTCCGCAAACCCTCGTTTTATTGTTTCCGATGGAGTGGAGTCCCCATAACACTTTTCAAGCCATCGCTTGGACGGTATTTTTTCCCATCAAGAAGCACTACAATTAAAACACGAAATTCTTTTTCATTCCTTGTTTTGAAAATAACAAAAGTCGCGTCACTCTTAGCACAATAACACACGAACTATTGGACAGAATATCATGAAATTGTAACAGCCGTTTTTCTAAGGTTAGTACTAACTGAAAAAGAGGTGAATACAATAAAACTAGTACCATCTATGTGTTCGGCCCGGAACGTTTTTAGTCCGTGTTCTATATTGGCTATAACTTTCCCAAAAGTAGTCTAAACTTGCATGCCCGGTTTAACCAATAACTTTAAAATTTATGAAGCAATTAAAATTTCAAGTTGTACAGTTTCAATACGAAACTTTGTTATTTTAGACTCTAACAGGCTCTCGAATTTAAAATTTGTTGGTGAATTATTATTAATTATCAACATTGCTTTATTTTTTCTCATAATGACATCTCCTTGCGAAAATTAATTCTCTGACAATATAAATTGAAATGCTTGAGCTGATATGTAATTCTTTTACAATATATTTATCATTTTATTCTAATACAAATACAGTGTATAATAGAAAAAAAAGTATGTACAACTTAGAATCATACACTGTTCTTCTCTGTCTCTGTCTCGACTCTCACCAAGTTAAGCCAAGTCCTTCTCCACCTAATATCTTCAATGCAGGAGAGGTTCTTCCGCAGCAGCTCGTAACACATCGATTCTTTCAGAGTCCGAGCGTTTGTATCCATTCAATCAGGCCTATCTAACGGAGCCGATGGTTCCTTTATTCGCTGCACTATTTCTATGCCGTTTTATAGCTCATACAGCTCATTGTTTTATCGCCTACGATATTTGCCGTCGCCAACGTGGAAAGGTGCAAAAATCTTTCACAGAATCTTTCTCTCAAACACTCGAAGGAACGCCTCATCGAATGTTGTCATCGTTCAAGCTTCTGCGCCATACAGTAGAACGGGCATGATGAGAGCCTTATTAAGTGATAGTTTTGTTCGTCAATAGAGGATTTTACAACTCAATTGCCTACTTAGTTCAAAATAAGTAAGTAAGTTGTTGGTAAGAGATATTTTCTTGGAATTCAATTTATTATAAGTAAATCTTAAATTTATTATTTAAAACCTTATTTGGGAACGAGAGATCTAGAAAAATTGAGAGCTTCTCAAGTTCAGACAGCATTAAGTTCATTCGTGCATTACTGCTATCAAGCACTTTACTAAAGGCAATAATAAATACTAAATAAATAAAACTTTCAAAGTGCACATTCTTTAGCTTAGTTTCCAGAATCTGCTCAATAACAAACTTATTACCATTTGTCGTTATAGTAACTAGTGACAAATAGTATTAGTACTCAACTAGAGATTTGTTATGTTAGCTCGTATTTGCGCTACAGGGAAAGCGAAGCGAAATAGAAATCGTGACAGTTTCATTGTATTTCAGTTTCATTTTTCGTGTACTTAGAAACATTAGCCGAAGTAAATATAAGAAAACAACGCAGAATTTTTGTCCGTCCGCACATGGTCAGCAATTTTAATGACCGTTTTTGTAGCAGACTTATTTGTGGCACATTAAAGCCCTCACGCGCCAAACACTCGATCAATCTTGTTGGGTGCGGCTTACGAAATGAACCCGCTGTGCAATTTTGCTCACTTTCGATTTCAATTGTGCGGATTGCTTGATGAAGTTTAATTCTTTACTACATTATTTTAGTTGACAGCATATAATTGTTGATGGAATAAGTATTTTTGATTGTTAATTTTTTACTTTTAATTTTTTATTATTTTAGTGTGTAGCATTTGGGGGTATTTAGACTTCCAGTTTTGTGGGTGAGCACACTTTGTGGTTTAGAAAAGCTGATATTTTTGTAAATAGAAACTGATTGCTTTAAAGCAAAGCCACTTCCATAATATTTGTTAAAATGTCCATTATTTTAGGTAAGATTAGGTTTTATTTATTTGTAAATTGGAGCAGTTCGTGAGAGAGTAATTTTTCTTACAAAATTGTTGTACTGTGCATAACGAATCTAAAATCTAGATGAGTAATCCGAGATGTTTAGGGCATCGAGAATAACAATTGACAGTACAATCGAGATGTTTTCCGATTGCTCCTAGTCTACGGCCGCCGTAGCCGAATGGGTTAGTCCGTGACTACCATTCTGTAATACACGGGTTCGAAATTCTGGGCCTTAACACCAAATGATAGAAAAAGCTTTTTTCTCGGTAGGCAAACCTGCGAGGGTATTGCTGTCATGGAAAAGCTCCTGATAAAAAACCATCTGCTGTTCGGAGGCGGCACAAAACTGTGGAAAGCATCAAGACGCACGCCACAAATTGGAGCAGAACCTCGGCCATATTATATTTATGTACTTAAAAACAACACGCTTCACAGATCTCGAAATCAATAAAAAGGCACTGATTTAAGCGCTAATCTTCTAACTTTTATAAATAAATAGTAAATAAAGAAAAATCTAAAAATATGACTTGAAGTTATGCACCGGCTTCTCTTCTCAATTAGGAATTAGTTGAGAACAGACTGATTGCAGTCATCGATCGCTATTCTAAAAATGCACCGGGCATAATAATTTTTGCATCTTGCAATGTGTTCCTCGACTTAACAAACTTCGTTCATGCAAATATGTATGTATTTTCTTAATTAAGCAGCAACCAAAGATCGCTTCAAGGTGAAAACTATATGTGCTCTAATCAAGAAGAAAATTGCCTATAGGAAACCCAGAATTGCCAAGGAAGGGTATTGTAGGAAAACGAATCAAAACAGTTTGTGGAAGAATATTTCAAAATATCATAAATTAAAAATTTAAAGTTTCAGAATAACACAAAAGGCTTTTGACTAAATCGATCTTATTTTGTAGGTGAAAAGTATTTAAGAATACTTATACTCGGCTCCTTAATGTGCGGTGGAAGTAAATACTTCTATAGCCCCTTTGCGATGACTATGTAAAGGCCATTCTAGTACTCACCGATTCAACAGCGAAAAATAATTGTGGTAAGATGATCACTATGCGATCGTAATAATGAGCGCTGTGTGGGAGCGGCATCATCGTGGTGGGGAGTAGAAATGGAATTTGCTTTGAATAAATGCTCAAAATATGTATCAGGCCAGTCCATAAGTTCGTGCGTATTTTACCCATAATTTCACTTTTGTACGATTTTTGCATACAAAAAATTATTCGCGAAATATAACGAAACTGTTTATATTTTCTTTGATATATTGTGCATTCAACAAGTGAATTTAATCGTGGATAGAAGCACGTGTTGTTAAAAAATAAAATGGAATCTTCGAACGCGTATAAGAGGCATATTTTGTATTTTTTTTATAAAAGTGGTAAAAATGCAACAACTGCTGCTGCAGAAATAAACACTGTTCATGGAGAGGATACCGTGAGTTTAAGGACTGCGCAAAAGTGGTTTTCAAAATTCCGAAGTGGTAACTGCGACGTGGAGGATGCCCCGCGCACTGGTCGTCCTGAAGTCTTTAACTCCGACGCCTTGCTCGAACTCGTGGAAGCTGAGCCAAATTGGACAGTCGATATGATAGCTTAGAGGTTAAATGCATCGCATGGAACAGTTCACAGGCACCTGGTTCAGTTGGGAAAGGTTTCAAAGCTGGAAAATGGGTTCCGCATAGACTTTCTGTCGCCAACCTTCACCAGAGAGTGAATGTGTGTTCCCAGCTGCTGCAACGGCTTGAAAATTAAAGTTTTTTGAACCGTATCGTTACTTGTGATGAAAAATGGGTCCTTTACAATAATCCTGTTCGCAAACGCCAATGGTTAAATAAAGATGAAACACCAAAACCGACCCCTAGAGATGGCCTTCACCCAAAGAAGATTCTCCTGTTTATTTGGTGGGATATGACCGGTATTGTTTATTATGAACTTCTGGAACCGAACCAGACGATAACTGCTGATTATTATTCCCATCAGCTATCAAATAGACGCGAAGTTTTGTTTCACCACGACAACACAAGACCTCATACCGCAACGCAAACATTAGGCAAGCTGAACGAGCTCGAATGGGAGCTAATGCCTCATCCACCATACTCTCCGGTGATTATCACCTTTTCTGTGGACTTCAATCCCATATGAGTAACAAGAACTACTCCTCAAAAGAAGCTACAATATAAAAAGGGATATCGAAGCGTATTTTGGCTCCAAGGACAACAAATTTTTTGAGCAGGGAATTAAAATTTTCCTAAACGTTGGGAAGACATTGTAAATAATGAAGGAAAAAATATTATTGATTAATAAATACTTTAAACATATTTTTTATTAATTTTAAAACCACCCTTAAAAAACGCACGAACTTATGGACTGACCTGATATTTAACAGAGGGCTCGGTGCCAATACTCGATAAAATTATTTTACAGTGAGCAAAATGAGCCGTAAGTAAGCTTGAATTATGAAGGGAATTTTTCTCTATATTGTTGAAGGAAGATATCAAGTTGCGGCAAAAAGAACTCGTTGATCATTGCTCTGTAGCGCTCACCATTCACAGTAACCGTTTGGCCCGCGACGTCTTCGAAGAAAAAAGGTCCGATGACTCCTCCAGCGAAAACAACACACCATACAGTGACTTTGAGCGGGTGTAATGGCTCTTCGGGGGTACACGCGGATTTTCAGTGCCCCAGAAGCGCAAATTTTGCTTATTTACGTACCCGCTAAGATGGAAATGGGCCTCATCACTCATGATTATTTTTGATGAAAAATCATCTTCCTCTTGGTGGTGATTAAGAATGGCTTGAGCGTATGTTAGATGCGATTGGCGGTCAGCAGCTAACAGCTGATGCACCGTCTGGACTTTGTACGGAAACATCTTCAAATATTGTACCAAAATTCGCTGTAAAGACCGTCGACTGATACCCATTTGCGTGGCACGTCGTCTGGTCGATGTCGACGGCGCTTCCATGACATCCTCGGCTACAGCAGCAATATTCTCTGCAAAACGGCTACTCCGGGGTCTGCCACGCCTGGCAGCATCTCGTGTTGTGCCAGTCCCTTCGAGGCGAGCGGCTAAACGTCGCAGTGTTTCACCAGTAGGCGTTGGACGGCGAGGAAATCGGGGACGAAATTCACGTTGTGCCAAAGTCACCGACCGATTATTGGTCAAATTAATAGTCAGCAATATTCCGCGTTCTGGAGCAGTGTAGCGTAACATTGTTTATTAACGTGTATTTCGCATGTGTTTACTACACAAATGTCAAAACAGAACTGACATTAGGGGCCAATCGCAAAATTTATAGCATTTTCTGATAGGAAGATTACTTTAGCGCCACCTGTTATAATGCAGCTGTCTAGTTCGCAAGTGGCAAATATGATTGACGTACGTCGCCATTTTCAAAAATTATAAATCATCCGATAGGGTGTTTAATTTTACGCCGCTTTATATATATAATATAATATATATGTAGCGTGCGGCTTGTTGTTGTTCCACAAATGGAGGAACCTACAGTTTTAAGCCAACTCCAAACGGCAAATGGTTTTTATGACAGAAATACACTCGTCGGTTTGCCATTACCTGCCATGGGGCGACCGCTATTAGAAAGAACTTTTTCTTCATTTTGGTGTTTCACGGAAATACGAACCTACGTTCTCCGATTGGTAGTCACGCACCACCAACCCCTTCGGCTAAGGCGGCTGCCGTCTTGTGCAGAATCGTATTTAGACTGAGATAAAAGTTCTGAGGCGACAAACTACTTGTGAAGATCTTAATACGGAACACCAAATAATTGAAAGCATCATCTTAATTTAACAAAGATTAGTCGTCATTCCAGTTACGGCAGAAAATAGCCTTCAAATTATGGACAGATTAACAGAAAAGTTGAAGATGAGCTCACCGATCGTAGGCGAAGTTGCCAAAAAAGTCATATTTATTAAGAAAAAGTAGCAAAGAGGTATCGATTTTTTTTCTTTCCAGCTACTACTGTTAGCACTGATTTTATTTTTAGTATTATTTTTATTTCCTTATATTTCAGTTCGTGTTTTGTGTAACTTTTTTTGAGTGCTGGATTTTACTCGCTGCAACATGTTTTTGACTGATTTATGCGGCGTACAGCAGTTGGTTGGTGGCGATTTTGGCGATCGTAGCCATTGCGAAGATATTTTGTGCAATCACCATAGTTGGACGATTGCCACTGTGTGTGAGTGCAAGCGCCAAAACGAGACACACCAGTGCTGGATTGGTTAGTAGGTCGGCTGGCCAGTTAGTCGCTTGGTTGATGTCTACCAGAGCTACAGCTAACAGTTGTTAATGGAATACGCTGGATCTTACCAAATTCGGAGCTAACCATAACAGCAACTTGGTAAAGTGAAACTTAAGCAAGCTGTGAGGCAAAAGCAGTGCGTGCCACACAGCAAACACGGCTGCATGCAACACAGCAGTTAATTTTCGCCTTAATTTAATTCATTAAAAAAACATTTAAAATATTTTAGGAGGGAGTTTGCGAAATTTATTTGTCAAAAAAGATATCGTGCTGTGGTTGCTGTAATTTTGAACAAAGAAAGCGTCAAATGGGGGAAAAATAAAAATAATACAAAAATAAATAAATAAATACTTGTACTTAAATTCGTATAGTAAAATGAATATTAACAAATAAAACAGACAGTGGATTTGATTATGTAAATTCAACGTTGCCAGGCGAAAATGGTAGAAAATCGCAAAATCATCAAATAGCGTCGTCATAAGGCATCCCACAGTGACAAGTCTGGCGGTTGACCAGTTGGGTTAGCGAACGTTCGGAGAGTAGCTGTGACGTATGTTTGAATAATATTTAATTTTTATGAACTTTCTTTCTTCGCGTATTATGCAAAAATGGTGTCAACAGTTTGTCGAAAATCTATTTTCGACATTTGGTTTCACCGCTGACCCACAGCTGGGTGTCATATAGTATGTTTTTTAACATGCAATTTGCTCATAACAAAGAGCTGGCTGTAATATCTTCTTTCTTCTGCCTTTCTCTTCCCATATCTTCGAGTTAATTTTGTGATGTCTTTGGTTTTCTCAAAACAAAAAACACAAAAACAAATGTATATTCAACGCTGTCATTGCCATGATGACCAATTAACTTATCAAACTAAATGAGCATCGTCTAGCAGATACTAAAAAAATGTTAGTAAAACAATAAAAATATAATTTTTACCGAATGATGATGTTACCTAAATGTAATTTTTCATTTATGACAATAATAAATCTTTTCTCGGTTCTCACAAAAATTATAGAGTACAAATTTTTTAAAATGCAACGCGATATTACATACGAACAGTTTGTTTCGATGCTTTAGCTGCAGGTGTTTTTCATTAGACGCTTTTGTTTTGTTACTGCTATGTAGTTAGTGCAGCATTGGTTACTCAGCACAATGGCAAAATAACTGTAATCAACGTAGCAGCAGCACTGAAATCAATGATTACGATTTGCTTTTTTCTGGTTATAATAAATCGAAAACCGTTTTGAGCAATCAGAAAATAGCAACTCAATATGAAATAATGCTAATGCGCGATGTCTCTTAGTCACATATGTACATATGTTCAACGGTATTTCTTGTTTCCGTGTGAAAATAAAATCCTATATTTAAATCAGATGGAAAATTATTAAGCTAAGTGCCGCAGATATATTATCTGATAATAAATGATGTCTGATGAGCTAACGTAATATTTAAGTTTACCTTGAATTTGCTTTCCGAATAAGGCGGACCATCATATCTACGTTTCATAAAGGTAAATAACCCAACGGCGGCCAACTTTGTTGAGTTTTTTTGGTCGACATGAAACATCAAAAGGTAGTACCATTTTTTTCCTCAATGACCTACCTCTGGCAAAACTCTCAGTGTACTTTTTGCCATGGAAATGTTTCTTATAAAAACCTGCCAAACATCTATGTTACAACTATTGTACATATTACATACCTATCGCCGTTCAAAGTGCAATCAAGTTAAAGGAGGTTGGCCTCTGGAGGCAGATTTCTTTGTCCGCAAACTGGAGTTTGAGGGTCGTGCTAGGACAATCTTTCCAAGTAGGCAAGATTGGAACGAGGGGAAAATAATGTGTACTCTTAAACTCCGACAACTAAGAGTCTCAGCTGCATTTACGTAATTAGCGCTCGGTGCTTCGCGTGGGATCGCTTACTTTGCTCATGCGGTATAGGTATCTCCGGAAGGATACGTGACCCGAGAGGAACAGAGTTAAGAAGTAATTCACTTCTCCGAAGTTTGTTTGCCTATTGATGGAATGAGTTTCGCCCTCCATCTTCCACTTGGTTCAGTGTCCCATAATTTAATAGTCTGATTATAGTTCAATAGTCTCATCATCAAGGCTTTACACTTCCCTCCTTCTTCTTGTACTATTTCTCATTTTATCTGACATTATCTTTCCTATTATTACTGTTACAATTTTAAGGTAATTTATCATATTTGTGACGCGATGTTGTTCCACAAATAGAGGGACCTGCAATTTTCAGCTGACTCCGAACGTTAAATAATTTTTTAAGAGGGACTTTTTTATGGCAGAAATACATTCGGGGGTTTGCCGAGGAGTGAGGGATGGCCGCTATTAGAAAAAAATAGTTTTATAATTTTGTTGTTTCATGCACGGAGATGCGAGCCTACGCACTTCCGAAAGGTAGTCACGTACCAACTCATTCGGTTACTGCAGCCGTCGTATTAATTGTTTGGACATACATATTTATTATCATTATCAATCATTACAAAATTGTTTGGAAAACTGCTAATTTTTCTTCTTACATCAGAAAATCCTGATATTATCTCTCTTTTCCTCTAATAAAAATTCCATATAAGTAAAACTATACGAGGTGTGTTCAAAAAGTATCGTGAATTTTGAATTTTCGCAGGATACGTATATTCGAATTTCGATTTTTTTGTGGCGATATTTGAATATTCAGCTAAATGTTGACAGCTGCTTTGATTGCACGTATTTCGACTCG
The DNA here is from genome assembly GCF_028408465.1 of Anastrepha ludens. NCBI lineage: Eukaryota > Metazoa > Arthropoda > Insecta > Diptera > Tephritidae > Anastrepha > Anastrepha ludens. The sequence continues at coordinate 79,943,409 of NC_071502.1, forward strand.
TCTTCGATTTTTACCTATTCAAAAAGATGGATCAAAGAACCTGTATCAAATTTTGTGTGAAAAACGAAATTAAGTGCGCTGATGCATTCCGAATGTTAACTGTGTTATACGGAGAAGCTACTTTGGACCAAAGCAACGTTTATCGGTGGTACAAAATGTTTTCTGAAGACCGAGAAGACGTGACCGACGAAAAGCGTGCCGGACGCCCGAGCACTTCAATAACAGACGAAAAAATTGATGAAGTGAAGAAAATGGTATTGGCTAATCGTCGAATCACCGTTAGAGAAGTGGCTAAGGACCTAGACATATCGATTGGCTGGTGCCATTCGATTTTTTTCAATGATTTGGGCATGAGATGGGTCGCCGCAAAATTCGTATCAAAACTGCTCAATTTCGACCAAAAGCAGCATCGCATGAACATTGCTAATGAGATTTTGGACTCTGTCCGCGACGACCCAAATTTGCTCCAGAGGGTCATAACTGGTGACTAATCGTTGGTTTATGGTTATGGCGTGGAAAGCAAAGCTCAATTATCTCAACGGAAGCTGCCGCACGAACAAGACCGAAAAAAGCGCGCCAAGTTCGGTCGAATGTAAAAGTTTTGCTTACCGTTTTCTTCGATTGCAGGGGCGTTGTGCATCATGAGTTCTTGCCACAGGGTAAAACGGTCAATAAGGAATATTACCTGCAAGTTATACGCAATTTGCGCGAAGCAATCCGCCAGAAATGCTCGGATTTGTGGAAGAACATAAATTGTCTCTTGCATCACATTAATGCCTCTGCTCACACGTCGCTTGTGCGTGACTTTTTGGCCAAGAACAACACACTGATGATGCCACAGCCACCGTATTTCCCAGATCTGGCCCCCTGAAAGGACGACGCTACGCTACGATTGACAAGATAAAGACGGCATCGAAGGAGGAGCTGAACAAGATAAAAAAAATGATTTTTTGAAATGCTTCGAAGATTGGAAAAAACGTTGGCAAGTGCGTAATATCTTATGGGGATTACATTGAAGGGGTCAAAGTAGATATTAATTTTTTTTGTATTCAATTTTATTGTAACTAGTTAACAAAAATAAACTAACGAACAATTTTCTTCGGATTTTGTATAATACAATTAATATGATGCTGCTTTGTACAAAACTTGCAAAGGAGTTGTTTACTGCACGAGGTGGTGCGGCTTTTTGCGTTTCAGCCTTTCAAACCATTTATGTTGGTCGGTGAGGGCTGAGACTTCACTGTTGACATGATGAGATAGCCTATTTATATGAGATAGGGCATTTTTTTAAATTACGACGGCAACTGGTTCTATGCCGAGATCGCGTTCGAGATCGCTGATGCGTACATACCAGGGAGCGTTAGTAGCGCATCGCAAAATTTTATTCTGGAACCTTTGGATTTGAAGTATGTTGCTGGAGCTTGAGCAACCCCATAGTTGTATCCCATACGTCCAAATTGGTTTTAGCATTTGCTTGTAGAGAAGTACTTTATTGTACATGGATAAAGCGGATCTAAAGTAGAAATTAATGAATACGAGTAAATAAATAAGTTTTGAAAAAACACAAAATTCGCATACTTTGTGAACATACCTCGTATACCTGTATAATTCTAAAAAGGCAAGGTTAATAAATATTTTAATATATGCTTAATTTATTTTAACTTCACTGCTTTCTTCTTTGATATTTCTTAATAAGAAATATTTATACTTTTGAGCCGTCAGCAAGATCACGGGGAATATCTCCTTGCATAACTGTACGTTCCATTGAAATAAAAATAAAATAAATATCTCCTTGCATAACTGTACCACTATACAATTTTCCATTTAATTATTCACTACGCAACTGCAAAATGATATAGGAATGCCACTTCTGTAACTCTGTAAAGTCGTGAAAAAAAAACGAAATAAAAGAGCAATAAAGAATAAAAGCCGTAAATTGTAAGAAATCTTTTGTCTTTGTCACAGAATCTATTAAACGCGCATGTGTGTTTTCTCCTGTATGCATGTGTGTGTACATGTAAGTATATTCTCAATTCGGCGTATGCTTTGAATGCCACCGGGGTATACTCCAGCAATGCGTGGGTGGAGTTTGGTCATGATCAAACTGACAATAACTAAAAGAGGCCCAGTCTGAATAGAAAAATAAATGTAATAAAAGTACTATAAATGTATTTGAATAGTAAAATTGAGAAAACCAAAAAATAAAAGCAGTCAACAAAAAACTTCAACCAGAGCTATAAAGTGAATGCCACAGCGCACGAGGAACAAATTTATGACGTACCTCGAAAGCTATGACGATCGTGCTACAAAATACGTAGTGAGCAAAATTGAAGGAGGAGAATAATTAAATGCAACAGGTAATTAATGCAGTTAAAATTCTAACAAATAAATAAAATTTTCTAGTGTGTGAAATATGTATGAAAAGTGTGCAAAAAATGTGTCTTAAATGTATCCTTTAAACTTTAGATAATACTTTCCCTCACATTTTTTTCATAATCACGATCTTCTGAGAATCGTTTTACTTATAAAGTCATCAATAGGGTAATTGATTACTCGTATTTGTTAGTACAAATAAAGTTGAGTGTCACCTAACATCTCTTCGTAGCTTACTTCCGTTCTATTGGGATTGCTTAAGAACTATTTAGCCAAATAGTGCTCGCATCGGTCGACCTCCATTGAAACTCTATTTAGTGGTGTTAGTCAAATGGTCTTATATGACTTCTCTATTTCAAGGGGAACTTTTTGAATCTTTTGATTTCAGCTTTTTATTTTTTACAATTTTTATAATAAATTATTACTTTATGCTATTCCTACTATATAAAAACTTGTAAGGTCGGGAAATCCTACTAGCCATGTGTTCATCGGAGGCGTTCGTGGGGTTTTCTGAGATCGAAGAGTTTAAGCAAGGTATGTGTCGTGTGAGACTTTGAATTACTTCGAGTCCTGCACAGCTCCCGCTGGGCTGAAATTCAGGCATCTAGGTTCTAGTTTCTATGCTTGCTGATATAGCAGACCTTGATATTAAAAATATAATGAACTTCATCATCAGCATAAAGCGGTTAAACAACCGCAGCTTAGCCATAGTTTGCAATGCACAAATACGCAACTCCCTCCTTCCTCCACTCTCTTCCTCACTCTCATTTCGTCGAAGTTTCATAGATATGCGGTTGATGGGGCAAGTCCCATTTTCCATTATTATTCTTTTCTTTTCTCTTTTTCTGCTAATTACTGAAGTATCGATTTTTTTCTACTTGGAAGAGCTAAGGGTTTTCTGGGCTAAGCAGCGGCTAAGGTGGCGCAAAATTAATCCCCCTACGGTAATATATATTATATAATATTTTTCCTATTTGCAAATGATATTTGTGAACTAGACAGCTGCAGTATACCAACAGACAAACAATGGAGCACGTAAAAGTCAAAATAAATATTTCAATCACTCAAAATAATTTTTTTATTTAGTAAAAAAGTTATTCAAAAACAAAATTGGATGGTTAATTTTGCGCTATAACGCAATACTTATATATTCGTATCAACTGTTTTAATTTGAGTTATGGTGTGGACGGTTAGACAGATATGGCCTAATAGATTCTTATTGCCATTCTGAACATTTCGGCATGCCCTAGGTTGTTACGTGAACACGTTGTAATATTTCTGTACATTAGGGCACTTTGATGAATAAAAATGGTGAATTATTGTCTCTATTATAAAGGGTGGTTAAATTTCAAGGGCCGATGTTGAATGTGAACCACACCTAAACGTGAGGGTTTTTTCAGCATTTGATTCGACATTTTTCAATTTTAGACTAATTCAATTTGAACCATGGAAAGACATATAATCGAACAACCCTTAAAAGTTATTCAGGGTTATTATGAAAACGGGCGTTCAAATCAAAATGCATATCGCGCACTTCGTGATTTTTTCCGTCAATTTAATCGTCCAAATGTGCGTGCAATCGGAAAAATTGTGCAAAAGTTTGAGCAAATCGGGTCAGTAGGAGATGTGAAAATACCAGTGCATGCTTGTACAGCTCGTACTGCAGAAAATATTGCTGCTGTTCGCGATAGTGTGGTTGAAGAGCCGTCCACCTCAACTCGTCGTCGTGCCCAACAATTCCACCTCTCACGCTCGTCGTTGATGAACATTATGCATAAAGACTTGCATTTACGCGCTTACAAGGTGCAATTGACTCAAGAACTAAAGCCTTTTGACCATTTCAAGCGTCGTCAAAGGTCAGAATGGTGGCAGGAAATGGCAGTGAATGACCAATTTTCGAAGAAAATCATCTTCAGTGAAGAGGCACATTTTCACCTCACTGGATTCGTCAATAACCAGCATTTGGGCGAATGGTAATCCAAGGGTGATTGCCAAAAAACCAATGCACCCACAAAAAGTGACTGTTTGGTGCTGTTTATGGACCGGCGGCATCATTGGGCCTTTTTTTCCAAAATGAGGGCGGTCAGGCAGTTACGGTGAATAGTGTTCGATATCGTGAGATGATAACGAGCTTTTTATGGCCGGAAGGGGAAGATATGGATGTGGACGATATGTGGTTTCAACAGGACGGTGCCACTTGTCACACAGCTAACGAAATTCTTTTTCGCGAAAAATTTGATGCCCGAACAATCTCACGTCGCGGCGATGTCAATTGGCCGCCAAGATCATGTGATTTGACACCGTTGGACTTCTTTCTTTGAGGTTATTTGAAAGAAAAGATGTACGTCGATAAGTTAGCAACAATTCAAGAGCTAACGGATGAGATAATTCGGCAAATTAACGGCATAGAACCTCAATTATGCCTCAGCGTCATCGAAAATTTGAACCAGTGTGGAGGTGTGCGGCCATTTGGCCGATAGTTTGTTCAATACGTAATTGAGCTATACCAATATTATCATAAGAAAGAGAAATTACAATAATTTTATAAAAGAATTGTATTTTATTCAAAATCAACACCGGCCCTTGAAACTTAACCACTCTTTATATTTTGTAGTATAAATTATATTTTGTGTTTGAAGTTTAAAGCTTAATATGGAAAAACATATTTGCGTTTACAGTTTACAACAAAAGTTTTTACCTGTTCCCTAGTTCTTGTTTCCTTTTCGAACTCTTCAAAATTGTTAAAACAAAAATAAATCGAACAAACTGGTTGAGTTGGAAAGTAAGTTAAAAATATTATAAGTGAGTTGGTGATTAATTAATTTATAATTAGTGGCTCTGAGCACATGAACGCACTGTCAACGGCAAAAGAAAGTGTACGCTACATATTGATAAATATTGACTATTTATTTACATATTTTTCAATTGGTAGTATTTTTTTATAGATATATAGTTCAGTTTACACCACCTCTGTGAATATCAAGCACTTCAAAGAAGCCGTGCCAATTGCGATTATTTCTTCTTACCATCTTAAAAAGATCTAAGTGGTTCAAGCAACTTAGTTAGGGGATGGAAATCCAATGCAGGTATCACAATGGGGTTTAAGGCCGCTGAGTGTCTTGTCTTAGACAAGCAACCTGGCTAACCTACGCTAACCTAGTTCATATTAAATGAAGCCATATAACACAAAACAGTTTGAAAACTGTGTACAAAATTTATAAAAATTCGGCAAATTTTCTTCACAAATTTCTAACTTTTTACTCAGAATCCTTAGATAAAATCCAGTTTTATAGCTCATTGGATTTTGGTATAACAAAGTGCAAGTTTCAAGTAGCTCAAAACCCGCATTGAGTTTGGGCAGCTTTGTTTGTTGACGGTGTCGGCTGTTTTCTTCCAAAAACAAAAATGCAAAATACCACCGCAAAAATAAAAATTAAAATATCAATGCGCTTTCTGACCCACTTATTATTATCAAAATGTAAAGGACAACAATACTGCATACTCAAAATTTTTCCAGAAATTCCACAAATTTTCACAAAAATATTTATGAAAATTTGTGGAATTTTGATGTATTGTTTGGAAAAAAAGAAATCCATTATTTTCTCGATGGATGGCTGAAGTGATCGATATCTCGCAAAGTATCGATCAAGCAATTTAAAATATATACTCATTGTCAAGGTGACATATCACAATAAAAGAATTAATCATAAAACATTTTTAAACCATTTGCGCAAAATTTTTATGCAGACATAATGGATTTCTTTTTCCCCAAACTAATATTCTACAAAAAAGTCTCAAACTTTACGTTAAATGGTATGAATTATATTTTTATAAAAAACTTGTCAATATGTAGTGTACACTTTCTTTTGGTGCTTACTGTGTATGTATGTATATATGTGTGTGTATTTATGAGCATACCTTTTCATTTGAAACAATTGATTTGTCGAGATTTGTTGCCGTTTTTGCAAGACAAACCAAACAAGTCTATTATTCTGCGACCAGACAGTTGCAAATCCTCTAAAGTTAGGCGGCATATCAGTCAACCACTTAGAAGTTTGGCGTTCAAATTTCACGTGCGAATCATTCGATGAAGAGCAAGAATGAAGAACAATTGAAATCAACGATTAAGTTGTTGGGAAAAATACCGACATTTTAACTTCAGCTTCATTCTTCAATGTGTATCTTAATGTCTCACGCCTGTCTGCCTCACCGCCAGCTCCTTTGTAATTATAAGTATATAAGTATATATCTCTTACCTTGTCACATTCTGTACAATTTGATTTGCCAAATCAGGTGGGCTGAAAATATGTTATAACCTGCATCCATAAATCGACTCATATTTCGCCAACAATATTTTTTGCGCACCCATTTTTGTTTATCTATTTTTCGTGCTGAGCTCCAAATTAAAATTTTTTACTGCTATTGCCTCTGGCAATATTGCAAATATTGAGTACATTTAGTAAATTCATAAATATCGCGTACAAATCATTCAGAAAGCATTTAGGGCGTTACTGGCTTGTCATTGTCATAATTTATAATATTTCGACATTCTAACCGATTTATCTCGCTTGCGCTAATTTGCATTGTTCTCAGCAGAAACTTGAACAAAACTTGTATATATTTTTTGGGAGTTTTGTGCTTTTTTGATTACATTGCAGAACACTAAGAGCAATTACGGAAAATTGACACATTGTTCGCCCACATCATAGCTCCGCTACACTTGTTGTACGTTTGCTGCCTGAGACCCCTGTCGCCCACACGAATTCGCATGAGTCGTAAGTCTGCCATGCTTCTTCTTCTTAAAATTTTTGCGTTAACAATATAAGCAGAAGATAAACAACATTTCGTAATTGAATCGAATTTAATAGAAGTTTGCAATAATTAAACGTCCCAATTTATTCAAGAGCATAAATCTCGAAGAAAGTGGGTTTTTCATATTTTCAAAATTTCGTATTCATTAGAGTATTTACTTGTTAAAAATTACATTTAGTATTCAATATGCATATTCACAGCCAGTTCTTATGAAAATTTTATAAAAATCAGTGTTTATTAATGATTGCGCACTAAATCTGGGGAGCCATATGCTGGGTGTTTCAAATATCATTTTGTTTTAATTATATGCTTTACAACATTTGATTGGTCCAGTAGACCCGGGTTAAGGCGTACACGGACTTCAAACAGCCTGTGGAATTCCAATTAGTTTCAGAAAAACGTTTGTTTAAAAACTTAATATTCTTTGAGAGGGTTTTTAGGTTATCAAAATTTTCGTCTTTGGCAAGTTCTAAAAACAACTAAAATCTATTCCAAAGTGTATTATTATTATTATTTATTGTTCGACTTTTTTTTTAAAATACACATTACATTTCATTTTTAATCATTAACATTAGAACGTACGACAGTGACACTAGGTCGTTTGTCGGAAAAAAAAATCTTACATTTTACATATGTTACTATGGTACTATGTTTAAAATTAATTTTTATATTCTATAGCGCCAGTGATGAACATAAATAAGTTATTATCCAGTTATTATCCAGAAGGGCCAATACCATTTAAAATGTCTATGATTTCATCTCGGTTTAAACTATATTTTCCAAAAAATCTTTGACGAATTCTTTTAAGTATCAGGCATTTTCCTAAGAAATGTGTGATGTCTTCTAATTCATTTAAGTTACATAAAGTGCAATTTAAATCCCTTTGGCTTCCCAAGTATATTAAATCACATCTGGCTTTCATAATCCACATAATTTTATAGATTCCAGTATTATCGTTTAAATAGCTTCTGGCGTTGTTATGGTCTAATTCCTTAAATAATCGGATGCTTTGGTGTGCCCTTTCCCTTAAAGTTCGAATATTCGAATCATGAAGATTTTCTATTATTAAATTATATTTCTATTCCACTCTCTTTTATTTGAAGTGCCCCAGTTACATGTTATATTTAACTTTTATGCCAGATTACTAATATAATATCTTCAACCCAAAATATCTGTTTTTTCTAAAATATTTTTTGATAGTATATGAGGCAATCTATTATCATCATATTCAAATAACGTTTTGAATATATATTTTAAATGAAGCTGCAGTGTATACAAATGAAAACTTGGAACATTTATCTCCAAGAGAAAGCAATAAGATGGCGTATTACTCGGGAGATGAAGTACCCTTTTTAAAAAATAAAGTTGAATTTTGTCTACTTCTTCAAACAATGAGTTTCCCCATACCTGAGCAGCATAACTCTGGATTGCTCTAGTTCCAAAGTGTGTATATATGTAAGTATATCCATGAAATAGCCCGGACAGCGTAACTGAATGTGTTGTTGGGCACGAGACATCAAATATTAGAAAAAGTTGTTTCTAACAGCGGTCGTCCCTCGGCAGGCATGCAAACTTCCGATTGTATTTCGAGTGCTTTCCATAGATGTCTCTTAAATTAATTAAATAGCTTTAAGTAAAAATATTGCTTAATGTTTAAAAATCGGATCGTGATAAAGCAATGGATTAAAAGAATGTATAAAACCATTTGTCAGAGGCGGCATAAATTGTATTACAGATCACTTCTAGTTGCGGAAAACTATTAAGATGCATACCACAAATTGGAGGAAAGGCTCGGTCAAACACTAAAAAAAAGCCAAAAGGTGGGAGCGCCAAGAAAATTTTACTGTATAATAAATTTATTGTTTCAAATCTCAAGACATTCAGTAAAGTTTTATTTAATGGGATGAAAATTGAGTTATTTGAAGTTAAAGAGGCATTCTAAGGTAAAATGACTGAGATGGAGACAGACAGTAATAAATAGAAGAGTTATGAATGAAACTCGACTTTGGCTGTTTTTAGAACTCGCCAAGGACGAACATTTTTAAGATCCTAAAATACTCTCAAAGTAAGCTTTCAAACTATTTAATTGCGGCAATTGCAAATGTACTTTCGTGATTATTGTTGCATACGTACGACTCGGCGTTTTAAGGCAAATGACCAGCATTTTCGTTATCGTTTCTCAACATCTTAGGATCTGCTTAAATTGGTCATCAGATTTTTGTCTTTTCAACTTGGAAACCATTCGTACATTGTTTTGTGTTTTAGTTTTTTTAAATAATGGTAGAATGCATTGGTGGTAAACGGGTCAACATTATAAAACGGAGTTTCACGACCTAAGCTCGATAATCATCTGATTAAAAGCAACATTCTTCACCACGATAACGCAAGCTCTCAAACAGCAACTCAAACAATTGATTATTTGAAAGAGAAAAAGATTGTATTCTTGACGCATTGCCCATATTCTCTTGATTTACAGCCCAATTGACTTATTACCTCTTCTATTCGCCATTTTCCCGCTCACTATCTCTATGCTCGATTAACTTGACGAAAAATTTGCATGCGAAAACAACAACAAAGTTATCAGATAGAATTCGCCGCTGGTAGGTAAATCAGATAAATGTTTCGATAATTAATTTCTTCAGAAGCAAAAGCGTATAAATTGTCAAAGCGAATATTTAAAAAAAAGCGTTTTTTTTTCTTTTCTAAGATTTTCCAGAAGATTGTAGGGTAACACACTAAGACCCAGAAGATCTTCGGATGCACGCGTTAAGTTCTTTAGTTGTCAAATATACGAACAAGTACTACTACAGATCCTCTTTGCGCTAAACCACTTTTTTCATCAGTCTGTTTTTGCAGAGATATTAAATACGGCTACCTCGCATTCAAACCAAAAGAGATCTATTATATGTATATATATATATATATTGGCGCGTACACCCTTTTTGAGTGTTTGGCCGAGCTCCTCCTCCTATTTGTGATGTGCGTCTTGATGTTGTTTCTTAAATGGAGGGACCTACAGTTTTAAGCCGACTCCGAACGGCAGATATTTTTATGAGGAACTTTTTCATGGCAGAAATACACTCGGAGGTTTGCCATTGCCTCCCGAGGGGCGACCGTTATTAGAAAAATGTTTTTTTTTATTAATTTTGGTTTCACCGAGATTCGAACCAACCATCTCTCTGTTAATTCCGAATGGTAATCACGCACAAACCCATTCGGCTACGGCGGCCGCCAGAGAGATCTATTGCACCCTATATTTTAAGGGGTTTCAACAATTTTAGCACATTCCCGGGTTTATTGTTCCATAATTTATATATAATATATACGGCAATACTAATATACTACAGTCACGAAGGATGTGCTCTGAATTTTCAGTCTTCACTTCACAGAATAGGCAGACGATGGTCAGGCTACAGTGACCTGTAGAGTAACCAGTTAAAGGTCTAAAGCCTACTCTGCTGAGCGAAAGTAGCTTATCAAAAGTTCCTCTATCCAGTGTTAGGAATTGTTCCGCTTGTCGCTGGCCGATAGAATTTCGCCAGTGTTCCCTTTTTCTGCGAAATTCCTTAGTTCAGGCTTTGTAAGTCCATAGAAAGGCTCAGGACCAATTAGAGGCATGTTTTTGCCCCTTTTTTAGTTAGAAATTGTCTGTTTCTGTATTTTGAACGACATGTACATATTTCACCACGTAAATATGTATATATTTTAAATAAATATATGATCAGCCATTTGATTTTTCTCATTCCCCTCATGTCTAGGAACCCAATCTAATAAAACAGAGTTGAAGTTTCCTAATATGTTAAGAAACTTCAGGCAGTCATTTACTATTTCTGAGTTGATTACAGGTGAGAAAATACCTTTCACACCCGCCTGACTATCTAAAAGCATATAAATATGAGTTCCTCTCATTTTTCTATGGAGACATTCCTTCACACATACCTCAATAGCATGTATTTATGTCTGGAAGATTGTTGGGTAAAAACCCATTGGAATCGATTTGTTGAATTTAAGCCCATTGATCATCTTTTAATTTCAAACCATCAATAAACCAAAAATGGGATACGGGTTTGAAGTTGATAGCATTATTTCGCCAGACCGTAGGTTCGTTAATAAAAACTTAAAAGTTCTTGTAGAAAATGAGTTAGGGTGATAAAGTATCAACGCTATGAATAAAGAAAGAATGTCGAGAGTCCTCTAAGATCTTTAAATGCCCTGTTTTCATCTATTTTACCGACACAGACGAGGCGGTACAATTTGTAGAGTTCATTTACATTAATATTTTAAAAACTTTATTTCTTATTATACCTTCATTAGTACGAATTCTTAAGCTTCGGCCTCGAGTGATTAAAAATTTAAATATTACATTTGAAATTTAAATTTCGGAATTGTTTGTGCGCATGGCAGAAAGCAAGTGCTCAGTCAACTTAGGTTGACAATATTAATATTGTTTTTCAAAAACTCACAGAAATTGTCTGCTTCTGTATTTTGAACGACATGTACATATTTCACCACGTAAATATGTATATATATTACATATTTTAAATGCGATAAAGTCAAAAAGTTATGAAATTTTCTCTTCATGAATAAGAAAAACGGCTCCCGGACGAAAGATATATAAAAGAATGCATTTTAACGGTATTCGCTCGAAAAAACTGCTGTAATGAGTTAAAAATGGAGTTCAAAGTAAAAATAGAAAAAAGGTGAAGGAAAATAAATAAACTGGCAAAAACTGTCAGGAAATGTGTCAAGGTAAAATGTTGACATGAAGCGGCATCCATCCAGCAAATCGGTGGCGGAAAATCGATGTGGTGAAGCGAAATGCGGCAGTGCGGTGCGAATGTGCAAGGCAAGCGGATGTAAGTAACAGCCAACAGTGAGACAACAAAAGCAACAACTCGAAGGTAACAACGCCACAATCAACAAACTGGCATTTATGTGCAACATTGCTTTAAATTCTTCAATGCATATTGTTGTTGCTGCTGTTGGTGTTGCCGAACGCTGTCCCATTTGTTCTCGCTTGTCGCGCGTGTTAACTTACTGGCAGAGTGACTGACTGACTGACTGACAGACAGACTCACAGACGGATGCTGTTGCCAGCCACGCTGCACGCAGCTATCCATATGCAGTTGCTGTGTGTGTTGTTGTTGTCGATTGCGATTGCCGATTGCTGATGCGAATAAGCTCACCACTGTTGTTGCAATGTCATTGTTGACTCTTGATTGTGCCAGTGAAGGCGATGAAGTTTCTATTGTTGTTGTTGGCATGCGCGCGCAGATTTCCGTTGCCAACACTTGTGTGAGGGTTTGCTATTTTGCTATTTGGCTGCGTTGGTGTCACAGTATTTATGCGCAAGTATACGAGTACGCGTTGTTGTTGTTCTGCTTGCAACCGAGTAAAGCAAGAAAGTTGCGAAAATAGAAAAAATGACAACACGCGTCGTTTGATGAAAAAGTTAGATGTGGAAGCAGGAAAACATAAATTCATCAAAGAAGCGACAGCTTGCCAGTAACAGTTGTTTTCTTGTAGTTGTTCGTGTTCACATTGTTTGCGAAGCATTTTCTGTGCCTCAAAGTAGAGTTCTAAGCTGTTGCAGTCTGGCCGAGTGAAACTGAAATTTATATGCTAAGCAACGGTAAATGCAATATAGTTCGCTGGAATGCACTGCTTTTTTCGCATCTATTGTTTAGTGATGCCTACATAGTTGTTTTTGCAGTTGTTGTTGCTACTTTTCAACACTTAATAAAATTAAATGCAACTGCTTCGGTTGCTGCAAATTCCATAGATACTCGTAGTGCAGTTCGCTGGGCTGAATGAATGGCCTGCGGCGATTAAGACAATTCCGAGTGAGTACACTATCAACTCAGTTATGGAAGTAGCTCTGATTCGAAAGAATCGATCTCATTTGGTCATATGAAGCGCTGTTTATGAAATATTTGACCACTCAAACTCTCTCTATTTATAGATATTTTTTTATTTTTGACTGCGTAGTTGGAATACGGAATATATTTGAAGGATGCTTTTTGTGAGAATTATAAATTTCAGAAAAAATAAAAATTTTAAAGTAAGAGAATTTTGTAATCCGCGGACAGTAAAGTAAATAGTTTCTGGTATATGCACATAAATATTATGCTCCATAAAAATTGATATTAATTTCCGTGGTGGCAATAGCTGTTGGCTTCTTCAATAAGATCCATGAATTCAAATAATCCCATTCAATAAGTCCGTATCTCTCAGATAACGTGGATTATGCAAACGCCATATTAGGTGATCTTGGACGCTAGTGTAAGTTTCTAATTTAGAGATAATCGTATCACTTGGCGCGGAGTTAATGAAATGTTTAAATGGGTGTACATTCACTTAAAACCCATATGCGCTTCAGAGGCGGTGCCAAATAGCGGTACGTGAAGTTTGTTAATTTGTAGAACAACCCTATAGAGACACACAAAAATCTGCAGGAGAAGCTTAGCTAAACTCTTAATAAGGAATATTGGCTATGTAGCTTTCTCGTTTGGTAGTAGAACCGCTTCTCCATATCAAAATTCTTCATCGAGTCGTTTGGTTTGCGTGCTGTTGAAACTAATCACATAATTGAAGCAGTATACATATCCTCGTCGCGGTTTGTAGACTCAAAACGTACGATGAAATTTTTGAGATACATTGGTAGTTGTTGGATAACCAGTGGATTGTTCTTTTCTATTGCATTCCCTGAGATTTTTCATGCAAAAAAGGTAGTTGGAATTTAACAAAATAAATAATCCCATAAGTGATTCCCTGGATCTAGAAACGTCCAAATAAGACATATGTAGGTTCTATTTTGTGCTAATTTTGTTACTGCCATCTGTGAAGTTATTTAAATTGTATGGATGTCCAATTATTAAAAGTTTTGCCGTAAAAGGAGAAACACTCCTAAAAAATATCATAAATCTCTTGATCTCGTTAGATTTCATTGTTCTCTTTATCTGTACAATAAGAAATATTTTTTCATTCAATAATCAAGGCTAACCATTTGAAAAGAGAGAGTTCAGAATCATTTTCACTGTTTTGATAAGTAGAGTAGATCGCAATGCCTCCTTTATGCTAAATTGGTCCTGCTCTTGTATGGGTTTTACAGCTCCAGAGCATGAATGCGGTAGGATTATTTTTATAAAAAAATAAATATATAATTGGCGCATACACTTCCGTTAGGTGTTTAGCCTAGCTCTTCCTCCTATTTGTGACGTCGTCTTGATGTTATTCCACAAATTTTTTATTAACTTTCTATTAAAGGCAAAATCTCCATCACTAAAGGCATCATTTAAACAAAGTAGAGAACTTCATTTTTGTGCTTATTTAGAAAGGCAGTTAATTTTGCATGCTACTGATTAGTTTAGGCCTTCTGTGACGAGCAACATTCTCTCGGTCTATGTTTAAAGTCCTCGCTTTTATTCGTCAAACCTCATCCTGTGTTTCCCATTGAGTTCTCCAATAGTTTTTGAGGATTGCTTTTGATTTGTGACTTTTAGTTTATTGCGGCTTTGCTGATCGATAACGATTACGATTATCAAATTATTGCAGAAGTAGTTTTCTAAAGTTAAGAAAATTTGATTAAAACTCATATAATTGTTCATTATAAAATTCGAGTACCCAAAATTCAATTATAATGCTCAATGTTAGCCTTAAAACATATCAATTTTTGGGTTGACTTCGGTTCACTTCGGCTGAAGTTTTCCCAGAAATGCAATATTTACCTCCAAAGTGAATTTTATTAAACTTCCTTCGCATTTAAGTTTGATTGGCAATATCTATAGTATATCTCTGCAACTGCACCTCTTTTCTTCAAGTAAATTTTTAATGGACAGTATCGATTTCGTGCAAAAGTTGTCTCTGAAATTGGCACTAAGATCAGTAAATTTTCTGATCCCACTCAGGTTTTTTGAGTGAAATTAAATAATATAATATGAAGTTAAATAAAATAAAGAGAAGTGAAGCAGAGCTCTTATTTTTTGAGCCTACATTGCCTAAACACCATCCATTTCTGAAAAGTTGGATCAGGTAGTGCTGGCTGATCTGTAAAACGATCTCACTTAGACCATTGGGGCCCATTGTGTTGCCGGTGCTATGTATTTGGAGTCGAAAATTTTATTTTATCTAATTCTTAAGACGGCCGTCGGAATTAATTTAAGTGCTGTCAATTGACTATCAACGAGAGACTTATGCGAGCAGTTCGCACGAATTGTAAACGAAAAACACAGAATCACAATTGTATTTTTCTACGCCTTCCAAGCGTTCGTTGCTCTGCTTTATGTTGTAGTGGTGTAAACCTTTCAGTTAAGAGATCAATGCCTATTTGGCTGTGCAGATGTTATAAAGTGCCAAAATTTCGAACGCACTAAATGAATAAAAGTAATCATTAACGTTCTGAAGTTTGGTGTATGAAGCGGGTAACGAGCAAAAGACTTAAGCAACGAACTTGATCTTTAAACAAAGCGAGGGGCATGCATTCGAATAAATTATAGGCCGAATTTTAATAAAAATAAGTAGAATGAAGACACGTATATATTTATTTCAACTATAGTATTTGAGTGATTTAATTGTTTACTCAATATGTTAGAAGCGTTTGCAGCTATTGGTCAGTGTAGGTATTCGTTCAGGAGCATAAGCAGCTCGTACGATCATTTAGTGTGGTTGGTACTCATTATTTAAACGGCAAATTTACTATATATGTATATATGATATTTAGATATATAATATAATTGGTGCTTACACTTTTTTTGGGTGTTTGGCCAAGCTTCTCCTCCTATAGCAAATTAAATTGAATCTATAAATTTGTTACAGCTTTCAAACATTTATGTGACGCTAATTCAAATATATATACATATATATATATATAAATACAGAAATTGAAGTAGAAAGAAAAAAGCAAAAAATTGTTATGTAAACAAGTAACAAAAGAAAAGTCACAACTATTAAAGATTTTGTTTTTATTATTGAAGTAAGTTTTTAAAAGCAAACGAATTACATATTAATTTTTGAATACCAGCAATAAAGTACCTATACAAATTATTTTCTTTTGATTTGCTCTCTTTCACTTTACTATTTATTGTTTACATAATGTGCTGATAACTGGTTTTGTTGCCACTGTTGAATGATATTTTTTTGTTTTCGGAATTTCAGTGCTTAGGTTGCTTTATTGTAGTATCCAGTTTTTAAGAAATCTATGCTCCACTTTATATATTTTCCGTTCAAAAAAATATATATTCGCGATTGGTTCACAGCGCCAATAGGTTTTTTTCTTTGTTTAATTTAGCTTAAATATATTTATGTAAACTGCATGCTTTTTGAGCTGGTTTCAATTAAGTTTTTTGATATACAAAGTTTTCCAATAAGAGGTGTTATTTTGATATTCAAAGAAAAATGCTATTTTTTAATTTAAATGATCGGAAGTTTATTTTATTATAAAGAGGAAGGTATACCGTTAATAGTGGAAAATAACACCAGGCAAATGACCACCACGAGCTCGCTTACAAGACAATATCCTATTCATGAAATTTTTCATAACCGAATTGCAAAGTGGCTGCCCTATGTCCTCGATAGCCTCACGAATTCCATCTGGGGAGGCCAATTGTGATCACCTATTCGAGAGATAACAGGGTCCGGAAACTTTTCCCCTAGAATACCTATGGTTTCGTTGCTTGTGTGACACGTAGCGTCGTCTCGTTGAAAATAAACGTCAAGATCAATACCATCCAATTCGGTCCATAAAAAATCGTTATTCATCTCTCGATAGCGCAATCCATGCATTCATAACACCTGTTATTGGAAAACCCTTTACATAGACAACGACATGGATTTGTTTTTTTAAATATAATAATCAAAGGTAATATTTGAATTAGTAAGGAGGCAATATTGCTACATAGTATTTTAGCTAATATAAAAGAGTTATGTATTTTTAATTTTGTATATCTGTATCTGGGCATTTGGATGTACCAGAAGCCATGTTTAGATTTATTTACAGTGCTCTGAGGTTTGAAAATATATTTACATATATCAGAGTGTTGACCCGGCGAGAAAGTTGGTTCAGTAACTGGTAGGTTTTTAATAGCCAGTTCATTAACCACTCACGTGCAAGAACACCAAGCAGACCTCACAGATAGTCCGCGGTACCTTTTAAGCACATTTTAAGACACATTTGCGATGTAGAATCTCGTTCGATGCTAAAATCCGATATGACGCCCTTTTGACAATTCGAGAGCGGATTCTATGAAAAAATTATGGACCTTTGCACTTTGTCAATGGCGAATACCACAAACGCATACTTATAAAAGATGGCGCAAAATTTGATTTTATATTAAATGACAACACATGATTTTGACTGATGGAAGTCTTTATTTAGACCTTTACGCGCTCCATTGCTTGTCTGTTTGTATAATGCAGATGAGTAGTTCACAAATGTCAAATATAATTAAGGTACGACCTTTTGCAAAAATTATAATTCTTCCAAGAAGGTATATTATCATCTGTTAGGGCGCCGACTGGGGGCGCAAAGGGCCGAAACAAATGAATTTCACTGAGATCGTTTCCTAGCTTTAAGTTTTATGTGCGGCCATGTCAGCGCCTTATCAGCTGTGGTGAATTCATCGTACAGGCTTCTTCTAAAAAATCCTTTCGGTCGACCTCTATGGCGTGAGCCTTGTGAAGTCCAGTCTAAAGACATTCTGCTGATATCGGTCGCAAACTCTTGCAAAGTATGACCAATCTAACGTTAGTAAATACCTCCCGCAAGAAATTCATCATTTAGCACCAAGCTATCGTCCACCACATGCGCAGGATGACTCTAATTCTACGATTTATGAAGTTCTGAAGCTTTTTTTGTTGTTGTAACGGCCAGTCATTAACAGTCATACAGCCAGTACTTATTTTACGTCGGAGTTCAAAATCCTTGGCTTTGTTTTCGTGGTTAGCTGTTGGGAGTGCCAAATTCTTTTGAGTGAGACAAAGGCTGCTCTGGCTTTAATTATTCTGCATTCATAAGCATTATTTTTTTACATAAGCAGGCATAATTTGTAGACATGTTTAATGAATTGTCCACACACGAAACGGATGAGGTCGAAGACCATTAATGGCTTTTGAGTTTGATTTGCATCGTTGATAAAGTATATTACTATTTAATTACTAGTTTTAAAAATAATTTGCTTAATAGTTTCTATACAAAAATCCTTTATTAATGATGTGAAGTAGGAATCACTTGGTAAATTCAAAACACAATTTTAGCTCCCAGAGCTCGGTTTAAATTTTATTGATGATTTTTATTAATTGGCACACCTTTAAAAAACCTAAAAAACGAACAAAAATTGGACCCTTGATCTAACATTAAAAAAGTGGACGTAAAAGAGAAAATAAATATCTTTTTTTAATTACGTTTGGTTTCGAAAAGTGCCAAGTTTTGGACATACTATAATATTATATAATCCAATGACACAGAAATTCGCTAAATAATAATGTTAAGTATCCACGCCGACTTTCCCGGTAACTTTGTATAAATAAGGGTATATCTATGTCCTTTTCAACAAAAAATTTATCTGATTTTAGTAAATTGTGCTTTTGCTTGATTTTATGATGCAAAAATTTAATATTTAAGGTCTGTAGTAGTCTGGTAACTTACACGTTTTTTTGAGGCCAAGTTTGGGACATTTTTTGGAAAGGAAAATAAAATTCAATCGATTTGATTTTCTGATATGTTATTAAAGGTATCAGAAGGTGTACCAAAAAAAATTTTTTTTTTTTGTTTTAATGTTTTGATACTATTTTTGTACACTGCAGCAAGCGGCAAAAAAAAGAGGTACAGTGGCTGGCCGGCGTGATTTCATCACTTGTGGTCATCTGAAACAGAAAAAACAAATTGCTTATTAATCAGTGTGCTTGTCGTTCTGGCGGGTAGTAAGATCAAATGATTTTGACAGAAAATAACAAAATGGCGGACTTCGTAAGAAAATTGCCTTTTTTTTAAAGTGGATATCGGACTAAAAAATGGAAAGTTAGGGACGAAATAAATTAAATCTACTACCCGCCAGAACTATTGATGTGTAGAAAAACATATCTAAACTTCAGCTCAATCCGTTAGATAGAAAATTTGTTTTCACGACGGCCATCCGGAAAAACGTTGTTTTGAGAAAAACGCATTTAAAGTTTTAGCAATTGATTATTTATAGCGCGCGCAAGTGCGAGCCGCTCTCATTTATGTGCTATAATTTCGTCAATATTTCGAATTTCGGTCTAAAATTTGTACAGTATATTACCAATATATCGCCTTTTCAAAATATGTAAAAAACTGAAATTCGAAATTTTCAAAATAAGTTACCAGACTACTACCTTAAATTAAAATTTTATAAAAATAAGTTTTAAGCTAAGTCTGTAAGCCCAAATATGACATCAGAATCCAACTTGATTATACCTGTCAGTGTAAAAGTGCTAACTCGACTTAAGTGATTTTGTAAAAGTTCACAAAGTGCATTTGCTCTCATATATTTCTAGCCGATTATTTTGAATTTTGTTTTCCATATTTGTGCTGTGAGGCGGAAGTAGTTTTACATTCACGAATAAAAAAATCATTTATATGCAAAGTTTCTCACATCAATGAGGCTCAAATTACTGCAAAACCAACACAAATAGTAAAGGGAGGTAGGTTGAAAGCGACCCTACATACCTACATTTATTAGCTTTTCAGGTATGCAGCGACGCATGACTTTCACTGCGAGTTTGCTTTGATTTGAATTCGAAAAAATAAAATGAATTGCAAATTTTTGCAGTAGTCGTGTGTTGTTAACGCCTTTAATGTTATTTCGCCTGCTATTTTATTGTTGTTTTGGTAGTTGATTGGCTTTGGCGTGCCGACGATCGGTAGCGCAATAAAAGTAAATTGTGAGTATGTGCGCATGCGCACTCATTTGTTCTTATCCACAATCGCTGACAGTCAAATAAATTATTTGTTGTTGTAATGGTTCCTTTTTGCTATTGCTTTAGTTGTTGCTATTCGAGCAGTGTTAGCGTATCTGTGTAGAAAATATTGTCGCTCATATTTCAAGAAACTCATCGCGCCGTCTCACATTCGTTTCCTATTATTGGCTGCAATATCAAGCAAGTTGATAAATTTGCACCACCGGCATTTCAGTAACTGAATGTGTGTGTGTGCAAATGACGTATGGAAAAACATGCCCAAATAGAAATAAATGCACACAATATACTCGTATAAGTATATTTGCAAGCTTGCGCAAAAACACCTCCCGACCGCTTTCTTTTGTAATTAAATTTTTTTGTTTTTTAAAATTTAACTTAAAATTGTTACTTAAAAAGAAATCGCACTTTTTACAAATAGGAACAATTTATCTACATTTTGTGGAAAAAATAGTTTTGATTGAAGCTCTATTTTGGAATACGAATTCACATTTTTTCTATGGTATAAAACGCGATTGCTAAGTCTATGGAATTTCCTTCGAGTTGGTGGTAACAGCGACTTGAATGGTTTCTATCGTTTCATGTTGCTTTCCTATAATCGCCAAATGTAATCCTGGGAGTAGATTACAACCAAAAAACCCAGTACCCAGAGCGGCCAACGCCTACGCTAAATCACTCACTGTGCTCGAAAATTCATCTATTTCTATTGTGTAGATTTTGAGGTATCGCAATGTCTAGTACTTGGTCTTTACTAACTGATTTAACCAAATAATATACCAAATCAACGCAATTAAATTTTAAACTTTTGTTTTCGCTTCAGTTTAGGCTAAAATTTTGTTGTTTAATTTTTCGCGAAATTTGTTTCTAAAAAATAAAAGACGGCTTAAGTTGCCATACAGCACGTTTAATAATCGAATCATTCCAATATTCAAGACACCCTTGACGCCATACGGCCAGGTTTATTGGAAAAACTGATCAAATAGTGGATTGATCGATCGGCCCATGTAACTTGGAACCGCGGCGGGCATTTGTCGGACATCATCTTAGAAAAATAAATGCTATGAAATTATCTACGAGATTACAATAAAAATGCTTTCTAACACCATTTCTGTTTTATCCCAAGCTCTTCTTAAAAACCCAGGTTTTTTTTTTAGTATGATAATATTCGACCTAAAATAGGACAAATACAATAGTTTAAATTAAAAATAGTTTTTTTTAATCATTTATATTATTTAGTTATTTATATGTTTATTTAAATTCTTAAAGCTAACAAATCTAGAAAAATTTCAAAACATACATAATTACAACTCACATTTTTAGTTTTGTAAATAAATCAATGAACTATTTACGCTGCGGAGTAGTTAATTTTTTTTTTTTTAATTTATACAAACGAAAACGAAACGAAAACACCGCAAACCGCAAAACTCAACACTAATAAACTGCGATCTGAGAGATCAAAGGTAAAGCAGCTGAAACTTTAATTATTTTACCCTAGCCGCATTAACCCCAACTAGTCGCCGTTGACCACAAATATGCAGTAAAGAAGAAAGTCAAGTAAATAAACGTCTAAGTTCATATTGATTAAATTAGACTGAAAGCTTTGCGAGTACCAACATCTGGTTAAAATTAAAATACTCATTTTGAAAATATTTTATAACAATCGTAATTTTTCGTTCCCCTTTCATAGTAGGTATTGTAATTTTGTATTTTTTACGCACCCTTATATGGAAGCACGGTGCAGGTTTGACATTTATAGAAGTATAAAAGCGCCTCGTATACGTAGACGGACATCCACTATGATTTCCATAAGCTGTTAAAAGCAATCCTTGTGAGAATAAACGCATAACACGCTGGTATGAAGTCCAATTGAATATGCAAAAACAAAGTGTTATTCGCATTCAAATTTACACTTTTTACACTTGTGCTCACACAACTAAGTCACTTTACCATTTTACAATATTCACACAAAATCGCAAAGATTTTATAAAAATAGCATTGCTTAACAAAAACGCCATAAATAAAACTTCCACACTTTGTACGAAATTCATAAAAATTCCAACAAGCTCGAAGAAATTACATTTTTAATGAACTTTTTAAATTTTTTAAATTTTTAAAAAACTTCAGAGTTTGCAGTTTTAGAGGACTTTCAATTTTGATGTGGGCAAAAAGTAAGATGAGTTTATTTGTCAAACTTCGCGGGTTGGCAGCACTGTTAATAACATCTGGGCCAACTTTCAAGGGAATGTCATTATCAGTAATATATTTACGCTTGTGTTTACTAAACGACCAAGAGTGCATTTTTCGATTATTACAATGTCTGATTTGATTGAGCAGAGATGTGCCATCAAATTTTGTTTGCGGAATGAAATTTCGCCTGCGGAAACGTTTAGCATGTTGCAGAAGGCATTTGGTGCTTCGACCATGTCGCAGAAAAATGTTTATAAGTGGTACAAAGACTTCAAAGAGGGTCGAGAACGTGTTGATGACTTGGAGCGCTCCGGACGACCATCGACGTCAACAGATGACCAACACGTCAATAAAGTGAGGGAGTTAGTGCTCAAAAATCGTCGGTTGACTGTTAAAGACCTTACTGATATGATCGGAATATCAGAAGGATCTGTGAAAACCATTTTGAAAGACCATTTGGGCCTAAGAAAAGGACTATTTGGCATGTTTCGGGGATTGGAAAAATCGTTGGCATAAGTGTTTTTCATCGAGAGGAGATTATTTCGAAGGGGATGAAATTGATTTACAAGAATAAATAAAGATTTTTCATTTTACAACCAAATTGACCTTACTTTTTGCCTACACTTTGACGTGAAAGTTTGAAGTCGCTCAAAAATCACGTTGAATTTTCAGAATTTGTTTGTAATTCACAATATTACTTATTTGGAAAGTTTTTTATGGAAGAAAATGCTCAGCATCGTAAACAAAAATAATATCAAAAATCAGACACTACGTACGCAGAAGTCTACAAGAGATTTGAGTAAAAAGTTTACCATTTTAATTATGTTTTTAAAATTGTTAAATTTTTGTGAGTTTTGTACAAAGTTTGGAGCATTGGTTTATAACATTTTTGGCATAACATACGATGCAATTTATTTTTATAAAAAATTAATAAAATATTATAAAAAATTAAAAAAAAAAATATTTGAAAAAAGTATAAAAAAATGTTATAAAAAATTGAAAAAAAAAATTAAAATAATTAATTGGTGTGTACACTTCTGTTAGGTGTTTGCCCGAGTTCCTCCTCCTATTTGTATATTATCATAAGAAATATTGCGAAGCGTATGTGTTTGCTATGTTTGTATAAGACTGACTTTAATTAATAATTTAGCTTTTTCACACTTGCACTACTAGCAGCTATGAAGTTTTTATGTTAACCCATATTTCCCTTTAGTAATTGCATTATCGCACAATTGCCTATAATTTTCATTCTTTCTATTTTTGTTTGCACTTATTTGTAGTTAATAGGAAGAGACAATGATGCTTGATTAACTGCTGCTGCTGGTTGTCGACATACTACGCTTAGTCATAACAATTATTATTAAAACTTCTGAACATCTCAACTCAACCTTATGCACCTGATCTACAACCAATAGTCGCATTTTGTTTCGTACGGATCTGATCTGTTTGCAGTCTGGCTTAACTTATCTAAATTGCTTACACTTGCCTAAAGTGGTTGTTATTGTTTTTGAGTTTGATAAGCTGAGGTTAAAAAAAGTAATTGCCAATGTGTGTGTCGAGCAAGGATGAGTACCCTGCAGGGAAATTAACAACTATCGATGCGCTGCTGGTGTATTTAGAATCGTTACACAGGTCTGCATACAGGTCTACATGTTTTTTTCTAAATGATTGGGTCGATACGTATTTTGGGGCGCTCAACACGATTCTGGGGCCCAAAAGTACACATCACGTCTCCCTTGAAGATTGCAAGTGCAGACCCATAAAAATGTGTTTTTGGTAGTTTTTACCCATCCTTTTCTCAGAAACTTAACGTACCAGAGACTTATACTCAATTTAAAGCCTGTATCTTAGATAATAATAACCATACAACATATCGTCCCCTTAGTATAACAATAGCCTATGTGCTCATAGGCTATTATTTTTTTATTGAATTTTTGGATTCTCCATCGTCGATTTTATATGTGGTCAAAATTTTGTCAAATTCTAGTTCCACAAAGTGGGTCAAAACGTCAGTCAAAAAATAATAAATATTTACAGACATAACGAGATTTGAGTGAGAGCTACTTTCGACAAAAAGTTTGAAATTCATTTTCTCAAAACATCAAAAAATTTATAGGCTATTTTAATACTAAGGGGACGATATGCAGGTACAAAAAAAAAATATATATAGACAATTTTGGATAAAGTGGGGTTAACCCTTTAGGGTGCGGTGTCAGTTGGTCAAATGATTGTGAGCTAATCTCTTAAAAATGACTTTTCGGGAATTTTTGTGGTCGCTGATTAAAAAGTCGATTTCTTTCTTCTCTCTTCTTCTTGATTGTTATAATAACCGCTTACGCAATTTTGGGCGAGTTTAACACATTGCGACAGTTTTTTCTTTCTCGTGCTAATCTGTGTCCTTCTCCATCTGATCTTTCCAACCTCCTCTGCGTCTTCCTCTTCCCTTGCTATCACCTGCTGGTACCGCGTCGAATACTTTCAGAGCCGAAGAGTTTGTATCCATTCGGACGACATGACGCAGCCAACATGCCACTGGAGCTTTAATCAGCGACTCCAAAAGCCTGACAGTCTTCAGTGTGACAACCAGTGTGATCGATTTTTTGATTTTGCGTTCGCCGTGTTGCACGTCCCAAAATTTATATCTTTAATTGTCTTAATTCATAAGATGAGATCTGATATACTCAGCATCATTTTTTGTTAGTAAGAAGCAAAAATATAACGTAGCTCGCACATTGGCTCCAAAATAATGCCAAGTCGCACATCTTTAGCGATGCGCCGGAAATTTCAAGGTTTTGAATAATATAGAGTTCAGACCTGGTACCAAGCGATTATTTTATCTTCCAGCATTTGCAAAATTTTTTTGATGGTACAGAAGTGATTTCAAAAGAGACTTGTGAGTATAAGCGGGCTACGTTTTTTATCAACAGAGGTCAGTGCTTCTTCAATTGAGAAATTCGGAAATTTACTTCAAATGGCATAGAAATTATGGAACAAAATGGTGAATGCTCTACCTAAGTTTAATAATCCTAACTACGCTAATTTCATTCTAAAAATAGAGCATGAAAATGTCTACAATTTTTCAGAAAAATTAATTGGAAGAATTTATTAGAAACTCCACATTTTGACAATGCTCTCACTAAGCTCGAATTTTTATATCAGAATGTCTTCGGCGAGTAGGGTTTACTTCTCACATTCAAAAGACAAGCGTAACATGAGTGGCGAAGTGGATCTCTAGCACTGCTGCTGCAGCAGAAATCTGCTTCTCTTGACAAATACTGCCGGGAACCGTACGAAACAAACCACGTACTGAGAATCGTCACAGGCGGAGATTTGACAATTCAGTTTTTTAACAGAAGTTTAAGCGAGCAGACGCATTGAGTCTAAGTTTTGTATTATATTATTTATATTTTCCATTCTGACAAAAAAATATGCCAGCAATATAATTTTTCAATAAATCCGTGGCGTTATTGACTTTTGAACTTATACCCTCACACTCTAGTGCAGGTTTTCCCTGTAGGGTGTGCACTACATCAATACTACACACAATCTACATATAAAAGTAATATTCACCAGTCGGGTCCAGTCTGTTACATCAGATACATCTCTTTTTTTAACTTATATACTCCGATATTGATCCACAAGAATCTACGCTCATTTTTGTTGTCTTGATCGTTCTTCATACAATTTTGATGGCATTTGCTACTTATCGGTGAGTGGAATCTTTAGCTTGGCTACTTTTGTGATAATTTATTTTTAACACTATTATAACTACTCATATATTTTTTAATTCAAGTTTACACGGCTCTTTCGGATTTTACATTTATTGTGAATAATGCTTTTAAAAAAACTTTACCATTTTATTACGGGCTAAAGCGCCATTGCCACTTGCTTTTCCAAGTCGTTGAAATCACGTTTAGTTGTTCTTTTATCTTTGTTACTTTGTGTACGCTTCCTCACTTGTTGTCGTTCAGCCTCTTGTCTACACCTTTTAACCTTGAAATTTCGTATAGCGATTTTCGGAGTGTTGCTCTCTGTTATTGCGTCAATTTTGTATAATCTTCAACTTTTTTTTAAGATTTTTTTTCTTATGTCTTAGCGCAAATGTCGCTGCGTCCACTTGTTATGCGCCAACGTAAAATAATCGTACACGTATATGCCATTTTTTGCTTCCTGAAATTCAGTGTTAATTAGATTGAAAAAAAAGTATATAATTTTGCTCTTTAAATTGACATTATCATTATATGGGTACATGTATACATATATACAGTGGTGTGCAGGTAAATAGCAACGCGATACTTTGAACAATTTTTACCACTTTTCTTTGTTTTGTTTTTTAATTGTCATTAGCTTTTTATGAAAATATTGTTCATTCTCCAAAAAATGTCATATAAATAAAAATTTTGGTTTTTGAACAAAGTTTACAAAAATATTTATCAAAATGAATTTCTAAAAAAAGTACCCATTTAATTTTAGTACATACAATAAAGTGCAGGTTGAAGAGGCTAAAAATTCTGGCTTTACATATTTTCCCCCCTCACAGTGTTTTGCATTTTCTTCATATAACGAATGCAGGAATTTTTTTTTTGATATAAAAAAATCCGTGTCAGTAATTAGAAGCACGCCACTGTATATATTATATGTGTGCGTGTATAAATTCGAAATGAATTAATTTAGCAAATTTCAAAGCACATTTTATAGAATGTGTTTATATGACTGTTTCAAAATTGGCGCCGGTTTTTGTGTCGCTCACTCAGCATTGTTGCTTCAGAGCTACTATTAGAACTAAAGGGCTTAGCTATATAGTGTAGTTTTGTGGTGATAGCTTGAAAAGTTTAATATCTCGCACCGAGGTGGGATGAGTTTGAAACCAAAAGCTCTCCTCTGAGAAGAAAACGTGTGTGTCTAATTCCTTAACTGGAAAACTCGGCGCATCGTTATTGTTATTGCGTCGGTATTATGTTAAAATATTATCGAAAATTTCGCTCAAAGAAGCAGTGAGTGCCGTCAATCACGAGGTGGCTATATGTACTATATATCAGATACTCTGGAATACTCTTTAGGGCAATGACAATTTATTACTTTCTTCATAAAATTCAAGTAAATATTGGATTTTTTCATATCTCGAATTTTGCGGTCTTAATAAAACACCCTATATAATTGGCTCGAACATCCTTTGCTTGGTTCTAGGCCTTCTCCTCCAATTCGCGATATGCGTCTTGATGTTGTTGCACAAATGGAGGAACCTACAGTTTTATGCTGCCTCCGCAGACGTTTTTTATGAGGAGCTCTTTCACGGCAAGAAATCGCTCAGAGGTTTACCATTGCCGCACGAGGGGTGACCGCGATTAAAAAAAACCGTTTCTATTATTTAGTGCTTTATGTCGACAGTGGGTTTCAAACCTACTCACGGACGGCTACTACTCACCCATTCACGTCGGACACTTTTGAGTAAACTGGTGACTAACTCGACAAACCTTACAGATTTCTCACAGATTTCTAAGTGAAGTGTCTGAGGAATTTTATTTATATATTTCCTATTCAGAGAAATATGTAAGATTCTTTGTGAACCTCTCCATATATATGTATCTCTGAACGATATCCGCCGGAAATCTTAAAGACTAAGAATTTTTTGCCACGAGTCTGATGGATATCTGGCAATAAAGGAATATAATTATTCCATACATAGTGCATCCGCATGGGCAATACATCATAAAATTGTGCAAAATTGTTTAAGACAGAATTCCATAATTGCTTTCACTTTTGTCAACTAGCTATTTATTCAATAAAATCACCTCCTATTTGATTCAACTGTATAATCATATGAACTTTCCCTATTACTTTGATTTCAGGAAAACATCCAAACGACTTAACGAATTACGAAACAACTAACCTACAACCACCTCAAAACACCGCACCACCTTATCACCAGCTTCCCGCTGATCTTTCCGAAGAGAGCATACGTAAAGAAGCCGCCTTAGTACTCGCTCAAGCAGAGCGTCATAAGAGCAAAGCCGAGAACGGCGATAATATCCCCACATTTAAAGTTCGTACGAAGCGCAGCGGCGATTCGAACCCAAAGAAATTCCATTCACTGCCAACGCGCAAGAAGAAAGCTCCCGCAAAGCCAGTGTCGCGCAGTGTCAGTGACGTAGCTGCCAAAAAGAATACCAAACGTCCATCCATATTTAATATCTTCAGTCGGCGGAGTGACACGAATGTCAATCAAGTGGAACGTGATCCACGTTTTGAGGATAGCGGTGGCAGGCGCTTAGTACGTAGCAAGAGTGATGTTGGTTCTTATAATAAGGAGGAGCGTAAACATAAAAAAACCTTAAAAGATCCCAAGCCAGCAACTGCATCCAGTGGCCTGCATGCTTTAAATAGCTCCAGCAAACAACAACTGATCAATACTCCTCTAAGTCCGATTATTGAGAACGCCCAAAAGGAGGACTACTTTGCAGAGCAATTCAATAGAGAACGTCGCAAATCTGAAGCAATAACAGAGCGTGAAAAGCATGAGAGCGGTTTGAGTGAACTGCTCGAGCGCAGTCGTTCGCAAGCTATTGAAGACGGTAATATTATAGGAAGGGGCCCAATATCTAACGCGATACGCGATAAAATTCTCACATTACAAACCAAGTCGCAAGAGAATATGCATAGCTCACAGTTACCAGTACAGAAGTTGCCACTTACCAAAGGTGTTACAGTCAATGGGTTGGCGAAGCGTTTGTCAATGGAACGCTTTTCACCGCCCCCACCACTGTCCGGACCAGCTTTCTCGTACATACGTCCAAACGAAGGAATCATGTATGCCCAGTTAGATCATAATGAGGAGCAAAATTATCGACGTGAGTCCGTGCACTCACCCATCAGGGAATTACGTTCGCCGTTGCGTGAGTACCGCTCCCCCGCGCGCGACATTCGTGATTTGCGTTCAACAGAGCACGATATTCCCACGTCAAGTATGACGATGGGCCGACAGTCAGTTGATCGCACTGACTTTGCTACTAGTCAAAATAACATGAAGAATACCTACAACTACAGCAACCACAACAGTCGAATCGGAAATAGCAATGGCAGTCGCATCATTATTGAACCATCGACCCGTGCACATGACACATATGGAGCGTCAGTCGGCGCTGTTGGGCCCACTACTATACGCATCACAAATTCACACTCTCCTTCTCCATGGCAACAGCTAAGTCCTCGTAATCTGAGCGATGAAGATGAGGGGCTTGGCATTGAAACGCGCAAATACTATGAAGATGAGACACCTGCGCTGACACAGTCGCGCAGTAGCAAGTCCCCTGCTGAGCCGCCAATTGTACCAGTCATTCGTAGCATTACTCCAACTTGCGAAAACGGTTATGATGCGCGTGCCTATCAATCGCCTGTACGCGATGATCCCATGGACGATATTGGATATAGGCGTGCCCGACTAGAGTCGCGAATATTAACACGTCGTTTTGGTGAGCCGGGCACGTTGGAGCGCAATGGATCCAATCGAGTTGTAAGCACATCGCCTGAGCGCACCTTAGAACGCAATGAATATCATCGTGATACCGGCGTCTCTCCACAGCGTAATAGAGATGTGCGCGAAGAGTCCGCGCATCATCGCTACCTCAGTCCCGAGCGCGAGAGGGAATCATATGAACCGCGTTTTCATAAAATGGAGACCTCGGAAATACTTAATAAGTACTCACCAGAACGCTCACACCTGGATATTATTGCACCTACAACGGCGCCACTTACGACGCCTACAATGGAGAAGACATCTCGGTACAAGCACACAAAGTACTACGATGACGGACGTGGAGGCGTGAAAGAAGTGTATGAGCGGGAGACACATTTGGACGCACAAGGAAAACCACATGTGCGCGAGACACGACATCGCGAGCGAATGGATGATTCTTTGGAAAGGCCGCAACTGCAGGACTATGAACCAAAAAGTTTGGACTCACAATTCACGAACACAGATCAATATCGTTCCTCACCTGAGAACATGAAGCGTTATGAAGCAAACGCGGCACATCCTCATGATTGGCATGGCAGCAGTTTGAAACGTGACAAGCTCCAGCAGCGAAGCTTCGACAAAGGAGACTCAGGAATCGAGAATGACTTCCGGAAAGAATCTTTCAATGGAGAGCTAATATCTAGGTAAGTTGCTTACAAGCTGAAAATGTTATTTCCAGTGACATTTTTTTTTTTAATTTGCCTCTAGATGGCGTAAACGCACCATTGCTGACGATATAAAAGCTTGCGACACATTTCTTCGTAAAGAACGCCGACACATCGAGCAGCTGCACGTGGCACGACGCAAAGATAGTTACGTCTATCGAGAACGATCCATCGACGATGGTTCACACTTCGATCCACACTTAGATAAGTACCCGACTGCAACGAGCACACTTCATCGGAAGGATCAACAATCCCAGACAGCCGGCAACGAGACGCTGAAGCGTAATAAAAAGCTCGGTGGCTTCGAAAAGGTCAAACAGCTCTTCACAGGAGTAAGTGGCGGTGGAGGAAGTGGCAGCGGCAGTGAGGGTGGTAAATCTAGCAAGAAGGATGGCGACCGACAAGCACGCGCCAATAGCAGCACAACAACAGTGACAACCAACAGTAGCGCGCAGACTACACGGGGAGCGAGAGCAGCCAAAGACAAAGACAAAGACAGTAATGGTAGTGAGAAAGAACGTGAGCGTTACATGGTGAAGGAAGAGGAAATGCGTTTGCGTTACAGTGAGCACCGCGGAGCTGCAGGAGCGGTAGCAAATACCACTACGCATGTTGATGCATACCGCGAACCAAAGGTGAGTAACCAAAACAAGAAGTAGACCGTTTTATTAGAAAGTGTCATAGATAAGTGTGGTGAGGAAATCAGGTATGGTTAATTATAAAGTGATTGTATTGTTGGAAGTGCCTGGAGATGTATGAGATATCAAGCGAGTTCAGTGTCCAAGCCGGTATGCGACGTTTGCAATTATTTTCGCATCGAACTCTAAATCAATATGATGGGAAACAAGCATAAATTTGCCTAAAGCAGTTGTATAGTAGATACCCAATTTATTCCTCATATCTGGTTACCCTAAGCGTAACACACTTAACTCAATACAAAGCATATCTCCGCATGGTAAATTCTATTGTCTCGCCAACTTCTATGTGGCCGATCCATTCAGAAAAAGACTAAAAACGAAAATAATATTTTACGAGTGATCATGCACAATTGCACCGCTATAAAAATGTCAATGTGTTAATGCGCAGTAGTAAATTTTTTATTTGAAGCAGTTATTCGAGCAATTCAAGTCCGTATTCGAATGACGCAACGGCGCTCGCTTCTTCGACGGCTCCACTTTGACACCGAGACACTGACGTTGATGATCGTGTTGGCGATCGCCGCAAATAAGCAGCATGCAATGTGTGTGCACTACACAATGGCCGCACAACTACACATATACGAGTACCTACTATTTGTAGTACGTGGTATGTACGAGTGAAGAGTAGGCTGTACGCTAGTTGTGGAAAATTCGCTTCCTTGTGGCATGTTGGCGCTTTGGTCGAACATTATTTATAGACAGCCTGGCTGTGGTAGCCGCACTTGATGTGAGGTGCTACTTGTGGCATTGTGGCACAGTGGCGTTTCGTTTTTATGTCTGCCGTTTGGCGTCGCTTGCCACACTTCCGTAGCCATTATGTATAATGTGGCATGCAAATTGAGCCTTGTTAGCGTTGCAACATCAGTATGATTGCGCGATTGTAGCCCCGCTACCGCTTGTTGCATTTCGCACCTACTGTCCCACGTGCAAATACCAATTTCAAACAAAGCATCATCATTTCCACTTAGACTTTTTTTGCTGAAAAATAATTTTTAGCTCGTCATCTGTATGCAATTTTGCAATGGCTGTCTGAGGGCTTTTATATTTGAATATTGCGCTCATACTCATGTATGTACTAGACGCCCGGTCCGTTATGATCCATGAAAAGTTTGGGAAAGGTCGTTGAGGTCACCTTATTGTGCTGCTGCTTTGCCTCATTCACTCTTACAATAAAGGCCCCACTCTTACGCAAGCTATGCAGATAACAAACAAATGTTTCGTTTTTTGAAGGCAAATTGTGTGTTTACAACAAAACACATTTGCATTTAAATATGTGCAAATGTAAATACCATGCACACACTCGTGTAATCAACTGATTGCAGAAGTGGCGGCGGCAAAGATTTTTATTGATGTTATAAAAGTAATTTGTCATCTTTTGAATTCCATTTTGAAACCACTGACCTCAATACGAAACTTCAAAATGAATGGAAACTTATCGACTTTAATATTCGAACTCTAAGTATTGTAATTTACCTAGCATTTAAGGTACGTTTTGACCAAGATGAATATACATATTAAAGGTGGTATAGGTAAATCAGCTGATTCGTTTTTTTTTCTTTGGCCGTGTCAATGAGGCTGTCGTCACAGAATGAAACAAGGCGAATTCATTCTTTGTTTTCTGCTTTCCCAATACTTTGCTTTGACAATCAAACGTTCACAATGTTATTGTTGTTCTAGTGCCACCACCTTCAATGAATTCGCCTTGGTTTTGATGATTCCCCAGCTGCATGGAAACTAGCAAGCTAATGGTAGGTTGTTTCTCGCAAATGAAAAAAAGAAATTTCCAAATAATTTGAACAAAATAAATAACTGATCACTGCATTTCAGAACCCAGACTTCGCACCCGTAGCTGAGTATAAGTCTTATGACCTTATAAACTTTTTCTATCATTTGGTATTTAATGTCCGAGGTTTCAAACCAGTGCTATTCCGAATGGTAGCCACCCATTCACCGATTTGGCTACGGCAGCCGCCAAGCGGTATAGTAAAGCTAAAAACGTTGATGAATTAGCTAGACGAGACCCTAAAAAACTCCTCTAAAAGCCGAATTTATCGTTATGTGAAGCCGAAGCAGTTTCAAGAAAAGTAGTGGTATGCAAATACACGGTTCGAGAACGATTACGCGCGGAATATCTCAAATTCCGGAGCGCTCATTATCATATGTGTACATCTAAAAAAGATTTACATGGGCTAACACAAATTCTGAGCGGCATTGGACGAATGTAATAATTACGACTGAATCTTCCTTATACGCTGACTATGGTCTACTGCTGACAATCAACCGCTTCAAGAAACTGATAAACACCCAGTTAAATATCATGTTTGGGGTTTTTCCTCCGAAAAAGGAGTTGGGGGGTTCATTCTGATGACTATTCATTTTACTAATAAATATTATAAACTCGGCAAATGCAGTTTCTTAGAATGAAAGTGGTGAAATAGTTTCCAAGTTAATGCCGTCACGCATCTAAATATTAGACATACTGCATATAAACGCAATGTATGTTACACAGTATGTTCAATAAATAACAGAACTTTTTATTTAAATCATGGAACACGTAGAGCTATCTATTAAACTTTGATCATATTGAAAAGGTACAGGCGTCAGCTTTCAACCGCAGCCAACTTCATATAAATCGTTTGACAGGTTAAAAAGCAAAGAGCAAATATTAAATTTTGTGTTAAACTTGGAAAATCACTTAGTGAGAAGTACGAATTGATGCAAAAAGTTTATGGTGACGATTTAAAAATCGTCGTGAAGATTTGAATGATGATGAAAGACCTGGTCGTCCAGAAGCAAGTAATCGTGCTGAATTGGTGGAAAAAGTCCGCGAAATCATTGCTGTTGACGGAAATTTCACTGTAAGAATGTTGGCTGAAGAATTAAATTCATCTACTGGTACTATTTGGAAAATTTTAACTGACGATTTGGGTAAAAGAAAGCTTTATGCATGCTTTGTTCCACACCAATTAAATGAAGATCAAAAAATCGCTCGTGTAGAGCATTGTAAAGACATCATTTCAACAGCTGAAAACGATCCAGATTTTCTTGATTCGATCATAACTGGTGACGAAACATGGTGCATCAAATATGACCCTGAAACTAAGCGTCAATCTGCAGAATGGAAGACGAAAGGGGAGCCAAAAGCAAAGAAATTGCGTTTTCAGAAGTCAAGAATCAAAACAATGTTGATCACGTTCTACGATTCCAAGGGTATTGTACACAAGGAATTTGTTGTAGAAGGTCAAACTATTAATGGAGAATAATATTTACAAGTTTTACATCGTTTGTGGTCAAGAATTGTTCGTGTAAGACCTGAATATCCAGAGGGGAAGCAGCTGTTTTTATTGAAAGATAATGCACCATCTCACAAAACCAAAAATGGTGTCACTATTGCTGTCAATAATTGGAAAGTCATTTAATTAAGTCTTTAAATTGGCTCTAAAGGTTGTATAAGTCGTAGAACACGATCTTCCTTAAATTGCGCAAGCAAAATTTTCTTGTGAGCAAGCTTGTGGAGTATAAGGAAGGAAGGATCCGCCATTTTGAATTTCAAGAAGTGCCACTTTGCTTTCGAAAGTAAACATAATTACCTACATTTTAAGCCCTCATAGACCTCTTTTCGTCAAAATCTATTCTGGGGGCAGGGGGTCTCACGTTCAGAAAGAATGCCCCATAGGTATATGTTTCAATATGACAAATCATCATTTCATTCCCCCATTTGATTAAATCGACCCGGTCTAATGTAGATATATATATGTATATACGCAAGACTATGTAAATAAGAGCGATTTTGAATAATGTGGTGTGTATGCGTACACGCGTACGCAAAGTAGCCAATCGCTCGCCAATGCAGTGGCCCATAGCATTTCCAATAGTTTGTCATTCATTTTTTTTTCAAAGTTTCAGGCGATTACACATTGACTGCTAAAGCGGAAATACCAAATTATCAAACTACTTTAAATGTTAACAAGGCAATTCCACAAGCCACCGTTTAGCTGCTGCAGGAAACCTCGGCTCGAGGCACTGCGAGCGAGTGAATTTGAAGCCCGTTAGCCAACAGACTACTTAAATCAATAGCAACGGAAGCCACCAGTGGAAACGGCGATTAACGGCGCCGAAGAAAATTGAAAATGCATTGCAGCTGGGATACAGAATAGACGTATAGGCGGCACTTACCACTTACCACTCACCACTCACACCATGCACTCACACCGATCACCACTTACCGCTCCAACGTAAAAGCTATAATAGTGGCATAAAATGTGGATTTCAGTTGGCTTGGTGTGTTGTGCGCAGGCGCGTCTTTGTCTGCGGCATTTGCTGGCGCATAATTAGCGACGGTTGGTTGGACGCGCAGTTGTAACTGAGACTTAGCGTTTCGATGCTCTTGTTAGAATGTGCTTATGTACCTCTTCGTCGCACTACTCTTTAGCACTTTAGTCTTTCTAATGCGACTACACTTTTTTTCTGTTTTTTTTTGTACTTCCACTTCTATTTCTTCGTCAATCTTTTGATTCTACTTTTGCCCCATTCACGAAAGACAGCTCGTCTGGTAGTCGTTGCAGTGCTGGTGCTCTTCTTGAGTGTCAGTTACATAGGTTGTGCATTTGTAGGCATTTGGCATTCGGCCTTGGTATTCTAATGCACTGGAACGTGCAGCCAACGCCGTCGCCGTAATAAACACCATCGTATTTGTTGGCATTGTTGCTGTTGCAGTGCATGCCAAGTAGTTACGGAAAGTCGGCAGTTATCGGATTTTGAAATTGGCGGCGGATGTTGCACCACACTTTTCGAGCCATATTCCTGTACACGCCGCACATGCGCGAACGAATCAGTTGAGCGTGAAAATTACACTGCAATGCTTGATTGCCCGATAATCACTTTGATGTTCGCCTTGTCAACGGTGCAAAGGGCAGGGGAATTCGACATTGGAATGCGCTGAAATTTCCACTAAAATTAAGTAAACAAAACAATTTGCGAGTCAGCCAAATTTTATTCCGCTTTTTTAAAAGCCAATTAAGCTTATGAGCCGCACCTAATGCTAAAATTTGATGCGGCATCGAAAAGGTGTCAAATGAAAGAAGCAAGAAAAAGAAAAAAAAACCCAAATCAGCTTGGAGTATTTATTACAAAAAAAAAAAAAAAAAAAAAAAAATACAACAAAAATAGATAGGACTCTTCGTTTTTCATCTTTTTATTATTAAATGCGTTCTGAAGCCTCCGAGTGAGTGAGGCGCGAAGCTCAAAAGGCATAGCCAACAATTTTGGATTTTTAAGTAGAGAAATGTTTACCTAAACTTCTTTCACTTTTTTCTATTGAATTGCATTAACTTTACATCTATTTAGTTTGCATACCAAGTACTTACATTTTATATATTTTTATATTTTCCGCGAATTGTAATATTTACGTGCCATCAGGCGGTGGTTGATTTGAAATATATTTGGTGTTGTTCGTTGGATGTCAAGTGTCTGGATGACAAACCGTCTTAAGTCTGATTTTATTTAAATTCCATGTATGTTCTATAATATTGCCTTTTTGCCCTGGCACACCCCAGTCAGATGTTCAGAAAATATTTTAACTATAAGTGGATGCTCGTATTTGCTACCTTACCCTTCTTCAATCGCTGATATGCAATGGTTAATGTATCTTCCAAAAAATTTATTGGCTTCTAATTAAAATATGCAAATATTTTGTTAATAGCGAGGCGGCACTTCGAGTCATAAAACTAACAGCGACAAAATCAAACAGGCCACTATTTGGCGGAGGAGCTTTCAAATATTTCAGATCCGCGTGCCCGTCTGGTTGATAAAAATCGCCAAAGTGGCGAAAATTACTAAAAGGCATAAAAGCAAATTAATTGCACCGCCGCTGTTTATGGCACTTTCATGGATGCTGCGAATGTGATTGGTGGTGATGTTTCTCGATAGCTGTGCTGTGGCTGTTGTTGTTGGGAATATTGTATCTGTGTCGTCCAGATATTTATCACTTTTCATGTGTCTTCTTGAAATATACAAAATTAACGATATAAATTTTTGCCGCTAGTATATATGCCACAACATACCCGTCCCGTTGATTTCAAAGGCGTGTCTTCGAGTTAGCCGGCTTACCGATTTAGGTTTCTTACCTACATAGTTTTATGGTTTGTTTTTAATACTGTTTCTTAGTTTCTTTTCTTATAATTTGGATGAAAGAATTTTGTTTAATTTTTGAATTAACATGAATAAAAAGCGAGGAATTTATGTCGCTAAAAATTGGTAATTTTTAACTTTGATAAACAAAATTCTACAATACAATTACGTGGTAGAGTAGGTTTTCATTTTCGGCATTGAAAGTCATTTGGTACGCCATACCTCGTATACGCCAAATGTGACACCACGTCTACTGGGGTACAGAAATTGTACAGAAGAGCAAAAAATAAAAAAGCATGTTTAACTACTCGATTGATTTTAAATTGAACTAACTTACTAGTTGCATCATCAGCAATGTGGAGGCAACCTATCGCCTGCAAAAAACTATCACCATCATCAATTCCAAATTGGACCATCGATCCACAACGAATTTCTTCCATGCGAGTCTGTTTTGCGCCAATATCTTAACTCCGTTCAATGGCGCGGATTTCTGACTCCAGCAGTCGTCTCCAGTTGTCCGTTGGTCTTCCTCGGGGATTCCGTGGAAATTCCAGTCAATCGCGGTCCTTGTTACATCCCCTCTCTCCCTCCACAGTACATGGAAAACAATTTTTGTATTACATCATTTTAAAAGGTTGACCGTAGCTTTTGACTAGCTTTCTTATGTTTTTTTATTTTTACAATAACTTTTATAAAGATACAGTTCATTTTACAAAACAAATCATTTAATGCCAATTCTCAAAGCGAAAAATTGTTTACAACTCGAATAATGCTCTTTGAAATTTCAATCAGACTTAAAACAAAAAAATTGGGTCCGCAGTTTTATAGCACATTAAATTTTGTTCCAATAAAGTGCAAGTTTGAAGTCGCTCAGAATTCTCACTGATGTTTTATAATTTTTTTCTTTGACAGTGTTGCGCATTTTCTCCATATAAAAAATTCGTACATTTGTAATGAATAGTTTTAGGAGTTTTTCAAATTCGAATATGGCTGCTACTTTTTCTTTAGCCTCGAATTATTTAGCCCATTTTTTATATTTGACACCCAAAGCCGACTCAGAGACTCCAAAATAGATTGAAATTATGAGTCTACACCACGGAAGGAGTTCGCTTATTTCAGTGACTAGAATACTTTAGTTTACTTCCACATATCCTGAATACTTTCACGCACCTGTAACAGGTACTCATTCACAAGGCAGCGAAAAACAAAGTTCGGCGACACTGAGACACTTTGTTGCTGAAAAAATTGTAGCTAATTTTATTATTACTTACCAGTGCCAGCTCTCTAAAACGCTGCTCGTAAACAAAAATGCAAATGCTAAGCGAAACTTGTTGCCAGACGCTTTCCGCAGCCTCTGACCTTTCTAACAAATTCATTAGTACACAAACTAGGGGTGCGGTGTGAGGGTAGCAGGTGCCGTGCCTTTAAAAGCGAGTCTGTTAGTCGCAATTCGAATTTATACTACAAATTTATGTACACAGGTGGGCGGTGCTATTGGCAGCCAAATAAGCGGGTTGGCAGACGTGGGAGATGCCGACCCAGTGCTGACAGGCAACGAGGAGGGCGCTGCTAAAACAATTACCGGTCTACGAGTGTTACCTTTTGGCATTTCATAGCAGGCTCGAAATCCACTCAACATGCAGAATACCTGAGGGTGGCAGAGCAAGGGTGAGGCACTATGTGCTGTAGGCCATTGTAATTTGGCTGCTATGCGCGCAAATATTTGCGCTAATTGAAAGCCGCCGCAAGGAAAATGTGAACGCGCACATGAGCGCAACTACGGCTTGAATACAGGGTGCCACCAAATATGGGAGAAAATGCATGAAATGAAAGTAAGTCACGGCGCCCAAACGAAGCTTGTTTTAAATCGATACAAACCGCAATTGGAGCAAAAGTTACAACAAAAAGAAATACCTCGAATAACCAGGTCTAATATCAACGTCAACCACCACAAAAAAACCTCAGCGAACTGGGTAAACACGTTTACCAGCAACTTTTTGCTACAGTTTGCAATATTAAATATGTAATAAGACGCGCGGGAGGGCGGCGCCGAGCAGAGGGTTGACTTATAAAACAAAATTCGAAACCTTACGAAATCAATTGCCAATGCACACAGCTCTTGTGGTCAACCGCTTGTTGTGGTGTTGCATGCAACATACACGCCAAAGCTGCTATTTATTGGGCGCCGAACATTCGTACGTACATTAGAGTATGCGCTATGTACGTATGTATGTTTGCGTTTGGTGTGTGGTGTGCGGTGTAGTGCATTTATTCGTAAACCGCAAACTGCACTTGTTGTTTATTATTGCACCAGCCACAGTTCGACTGTAGCTGGTCTTTGTATATTTGTTGTACGATTGGTGTTGTTACAGCGGCTATTGCCATTGCATTTACGGTACTTTTGGTTAACTGTGCGGTTGCGGGTGCGGCGGTGGCGGTAACGGTGGCTGCACCGAACAGGTATTGTTAGCATGTGAACTCACGTTTCGCTTATTAGGCCACAGGCAAGGGACAACAGTCACAGAAACATGGAACGGACGAAGGGATCTGGTGGTGACGGAGATGCAGGTGGAGAGGGAGGGAAGGGGCTATAGCTTTGGTTTGTTGACAGCAGCATCGTACCAAGAATACATACATATATGGAAACTGTTGTTGTTACTTTTCTTTGACCGATCATCGCTGCTTGGTATCACCCACACATACATAAGCACATAAACGAGTTCATATGCGCGTAGTTGTATTTTAAAATCAATTTTTTTTAACTTTTTTGCAATTTTAGCAATTGGCACCTGTGTACAAACTCTTTCACTCGTATCTGCACTGGTGTATTTGTGGATTCTGTAACAGGTTACCACAATTTTAGCGTCACCATTTGCTCTTATTTTTAGTATAGCTCTTTTTATAGGCGTGGAAGTGTGCCACGTGTTGTCACTCGTAGCGAGTTGGAAAACAGTTTTTATTATAAATAAAAATAAATAAAAAAATACAAACAATTTCATATTAATTGCAATTTTACTTAATTTTCAATTTGAAATTTAGGCCACGGATATCTCAATGCGTCGGCGTCTGTCTACACCTAAAGCTAGTCCATTGCTGCTCAAGCGTACCTCATCCGATAAGCCGAAAAAGGAGTCGCCGCTTGCAAAGCCCGAAAAAGTCAGCTGGTTCAAATCGTTGGACAGGCGTTCGAAGAGCAAATCAAAGGAAAAGGTAAGTGGATTTGATGCAATTCTTTCCCAAGTGCCAAGCCTTTAGGATTAGCACTCAACTTACGTATGGGATTCCGTATTAAGGCAGCCTATGGTACGAGTATTTAGAATTCAGCGCTAGTTTTTGTATCGTTCATACGGCGCTGTTATTTGGCAGCTGTAAGTTGAAATTTTCAGAAATAGAAAATAACGTTTTTATAATAATGACGCACTTGAGGCCGTTTGATTTGATTTTCTAAATTTTCGGTGAAGAAGTCTTCAAGCAACCGGTAATAAATAAAAAATATATCAGGGAGACCGAAAAGTAATGTCGTTCCTATACATGTCAATGCTTCTTTATTGCATTGCGTAGTTGAAAGTCGCGTCAGAGGCATTTCAAAGTTAAAGTGACTTGTTTAGTTGTGAAATTTAAACCTTTCGCCATTTTGAGTGAAATGGCTAGCCAAATACCAGAAGAGAATCATATCCGCTATTACATGCTTTTGGAGTTTCTTTGTATTTGTTACCCCCAAAAATATTTGCAATTTTTACCCAAGTGCCTTGGATGTTCGTAAATGCCAAAGGTGTTTTTCTACAGGTCCAGTAAATTCGATCTTTCCGCCTCGCATCGATTAGAAAGATCAACAACTTTAGCCAATGACATTAAAGGCGGACGAGGAAACAAATTCGTGTCAGACAATCCAGGAACTGTCAAATACTCTTAACTAACCCTGGTCAACCATCCGAGAACATTTACAATAAATCGGTAAAACAAAGAGAGTAAGTGCTTGGGTTCCGCATAATCTGTCTAAAGAAAACAGAGCTAGCCGATTCACGACATGCAACTTAGTACCTCAACGATACAATACAGAACCATTTTTTTGATTAAGTGATCACTGAAGATGAAAACTATGAAAAATGGGTACTGTTTGATAATCCAAAATGCAAAAGGCAGTGGCTCTTTCCGAATGAACCGCCACGAAGGACTGCTGACCAAGATTTACATCCGAAAAAGGCACTTTTGTGTGTTTGGTGAAGTATGCGTGGAATCGTCCATTTTGAAGTGCTTAAACCCGGAGAAACTGTAAATGCAGATCTTAATTGTGAACAATTAGACCGAGTAAATCACTCATTAATTGATATCCAGCGTATGAATAGAAAAGGCGTTATTTTGCAAGGCTACACGATAATGTAAGGCTGACATTGAAAATTTGCACACTAGATGGCTAAAGGTTGTTGCCAACGAGAGTGATTATACATGTCATTGGCTAAAAAGAAAATCGTATAAGACTTTTATTTATTCGAATTTACCTTAAAAAGCGACATTATTTACCGGTCTCCCAAATATATACACCCGTGTTCGGAATTGTAGAAATTAAGTAGAAAAAAGAACATGTTTTGCTTCGTTGAGAGGAAGAAATTTAGATGCCTTCGGTACATACATATATATATTTGGGTGTTTAGCCGAGTTCGTCCTCCTATTTGTGGAGGGACCTACAGCCCCCGAGGTGGAAATGGGCCTCATCACTCAAGATGATTTTTCGTTGGAATTCCGGATCATTTTCATGCATCTCAACGGCCCAATCAGCAAAGACACGACGTTTTTGATGATCGGTCGGCTTGAGTTCTTGTGTTAACTGGATTTTATAAGCCTTAAGACCCAAA
Organism: Anastrepha ludens; assembly: GCF_028408465.1. Lineage (NCBI taxonomy): Eukaryota > Metazoa > Arthropoda > Insecta > Diptera > Tephritidae > Anastrepha > Anastrepha ludens. The sequence continues at coordinate 79,985,569 of NC_071502.1, forward strand.
TCTTAATCCAAAACTCGGTGTAATGACGTTTGTGGAATGCCTAATTCCAAAAAACAACGAGGAATGGACAAACCTGGGTTTTCTTCAACACTTTCGGCTACAACAGCAATGTTTTCGGCTATTCTTGAGCGACGTGCACGGGTTTTATTCTTCACATCACTAACTTATCCCAACAGCTCGAATTTTTGCACCAATATCTGTACTGCGGTCCGACAAGGTGCTTCACGATTACTCAAAAATGTTCGAGTTTTACGAACCGTCTCTGCCAAATTTTCTCCACTTTTATAGTGAATTTTAATAATTTCAATGCGTTGTTTAAGCGTGTATCGTTTCATTTTTATTAATGGCGTAGTTTCTACTTGTCAAATATCAAAAAATGACAGCTTCAAAAGTGGCATCTACCGAAATATAGGGCTTTTCAAAATAACACCTGTTATTGGAAACCCCTCTTTTTTCGAAGAGCAGAGCTTAAAGCATTTGTTGACAATAAAAGAGTATGGCGCATAATGACACCAATTAGCTAAACTGCTAACATCGGCTTAAACTGTCTGCGACTTTGCAGAGTTAGCTATAACAGTAAATATTTTAAAGTCATCGGCATTTATCGGGTACTTTTTTAAGAGCTTTAGAACTTAAAATGATAATATAAAGAGAATCGCATAGCATTTATTTTTTGAATATGCGGCATATGTCCGCCGCGGCTACTTTTTCCACTTTTTCTGAATAGTAAATCGGAATGAGCCCAACCCGCAAAAACGCAACCCCGACGATGGTCATTTGGCTTCAATTCTTGCACGAACTCTTATCTATAGGCACCTAAGCCAAGATCCTTTAGTCAAATTTTCCACGAAGTCGAGGTACAAAAGTCAACAAGTTGAGAATGACGAGGAATCGACATTCTTCAACACTTCGCTCTATGAACTTCGCGAACAATTTTTTTTTTGTTTTTCTATGTAAATTTCCACAATTCGGAAGCTTCGGCGTTAAACGAGTCATGATCATTTGCCAAACTTTACTGAAATATCAACACAGTTTGCCATTCTCAGCTGTGAAACCATAGTTAACGATATCGGTAGTTACCATGCAGCTAAAAAAAGATCCTTTAAAAAAAATTAGCAAAGGAAAAATCTAAAAATTCATACAAAAAAATAAAAATGAGGGGGTCTAGGTTACTTCCTTGTGGAACCACAGAAAACAGAGAGAACGGTCTAGAGGAGACGCCATCAACAGTAACTCCACAAACTCTGTTACTTAAATATGACCTCAGCCTAGCATGTCTAATAAAAATCTATGCGATAGCTTATCAAACGCTTCGGTTTAGATACAGTGAACTTGACTAATAAAGGCAAAAATAGAAATTGATAGAAACAAAACCGTGCCGTGTGAAGAAATTAAATTTTTAATAAAAAATATAACTCCTTTTTCTTTATGATGATTTCAAAGAGTATAGAAATAATAGAGAGCTTAGAAATGGGTCCGTAACTAGAGAATGATTCCTTTTGCCCCTTTTGCAATTTGCTGTAAGAATTTAATGGCTATGCCAGCAAACAGAACCTTGTCATTCGGAGAGCTGATAATCCGTTAGTGATTATTTAGTGTTCCATGCAACCACTACGAGTCACTGTTTGAAACGCTTTGTGGGGGCCTGTGTTCTTCGAGAATGTTGCTAGCAAGACGTCGTTCATTACGTGAGAACAGAAAATATAAAGCATATCGCTATGAGAGCGACTTCAAAATTGTTCAGTTTACTATTGCTCCCTTAGTAAAAGTAAGTGTAAGGACGTATCTCTTATGAGATGCTGTTAATTGATATTGCCGGGAACGCTTGGCACTCGTGTGTGTATCGAAGGTTTGCAAAAAACACTGTCAAACCCACAAAGCGTAAATGGCATTTTTATGCAGCTTATACTACAAAAATTTACGTATCTTAGCAGAGTAAGGTTAATGAAATTAGACAGCAAAAACCTTCCATCTCCTTCCTTGTTTCACTCCTCTTGGGAGCACATGGCCTCTACAAGGCTTCTCCATCTGAACCGGTTCCGGGCAGTACTTTTTGCAGTGTACCACGTTATATCGCCTACTGCAGGTTCACGGAGTGTTGATCTTCTCCAAGTATTGTTTGGGTGACCGCGACTTCTACTTCCTTGCGGGTTTCATTCTAGTGCCACCCTTGAGGCAGTTAAACAATTTATTTTTCTACGGTACAAAATTTATTATCACATTAATACAGATGTACTAAGTTATTCCAAAATATAAATCTTGCAATGCCCAAATGCTCAAATTTTAGGCTGGGGGTATAAAGATTTCCCCCGCCTTAACAAGGCTGCTCCACATTTATTTATTGCTTGTGTTTCAACTTATTGTATCCGTATAAATATTATTTTTATTTCTGTTTCCTCGCAGTTGGATGTTTCAGTTAACGGGCAGAGCGAATCCTCAACCATGAAGCGCACTAAAAATTCTGGACGTAATACCTCAGCACCACCACCAATTCCGCCCAAAAACTTGCGTTTCTTTGGTGATACAGATCTAGACTCGAATCCGCCAACTATAACCAAAGCTAATACAACAACAAAGTAAGATCCTTTAGTTAGTATTTTACAATCCACTGACTTTTAATTGCTTTCAGAACACGATCTTCGATTCCGTCCACACTTAATCGTTCGCAAAAATACTCACAGAGCGCTTACCACTTGGACCGCCTCAACGCCAATCCACAACAAAACGATTACCGTCGTTCACTGTCCTCTGCCACTCAGACAGGAGTTGGTGGCTCGCGCCACAAGAGTTCTTCAATGCATAACTTGGAAAATGGTGTTGGAGTGACTGGCGATGAAGTCGATTTCCGCAAACGTCGACATTACTCAAGATCACGGGATTTGGATGACATTTCAGAGAGTGGTTCGGAAACGGAAGACCAGAATAAACGTCCAAACGGTGGTGTGGGTGGCGCACGCACTTTGTCCCGTGAGCGTTTGGATCGTTCGCATCGGTATGATGATCACACCTATCGACGCAGCAACGATCGTCACAGCACACCCTTGGCCATGTCCACTTCAACACCGAATGGTATTGATGCAGGTGGAAAAGAAAGAGATGTCAGGCGAACTCCACATCATCTGATGGGACCGCCGAAGCCGGCACGGAGTGCTGAGCGACGCCTAACATCTTCCTACTCGAGGTGAGTTCTAATACAATAAGAATGCAAAAGCAAAGAAATCCTATACTAAGAAGTGCATGCATAAATTTTATACTCTTTCAGAGAGCGTGATCGCTTTCCAGCAGAGAGTTCCGGAACAGAAGGCGAGTCCAGTTTACACAGTCAGCGCAGCGTAGTCTATCTGCACGCTACGACAGTCGGTGCCATACCACAGCCATACCATTTGAGGCGTCGTTCTATATCACGAGACGACCTTCGCTCGAACAAGGGTAAACCTCAACCACTACAGCCGATGACGCGCACCGTCTCACGATCGGTGTCAATGCTGGCCCCATGGAAGCCGAAACTCATTAGCGAAGGATATGAGATCAATTACTCACAAGAGCAGAACAAACGAGTGAGATGAATATAAAATAGCAAGTGGAGAAAAATCAAACTAAACTCATTTTTTACGCTATTACAGATGGCAACAATGCCACGAAAGCCACACATGAACAGTTCGAGCACTCTTACGCGTACTAGCAAAAAATCGGAAACGCCTACTGGTCGAACTTTGCGGCGGCATGACCACCTCAAGGACGATCAGTCATCGTTGAGGCATTCATCCACTACAAGTGCCTCCAAGTCGGCACTCTCCTCGAATTTACGCAGCGGAGATGGACGAAGGAAGATCAAGTAAACTGACGTAGGCGGGAAGACCAATAAATTGGGCTAATAAAGAACGTAACAGAGAGCGAAGGAATATTAACCAACCTAGAATTATTTAACTGCAGGAAATATTTTAGCTTTGTGTTGAAACGTTACGAGCGTTATGTATACTGGAATACTTCACACACACACACACGCACGCACACACTCAAGCAATTGCAATGTAAGAGAGCAAAGCAGAAAAAGCTCCACGATGTGTGTGTCGAACGTAGCAACTGGTGCTCTTTTCATAAACTCGTAGAACAAACGCAACACACTTGCCCGCGAGCGAAAAGTGTGCAACGGCCGTGCCAAAACATACATACTGACAAATGCGCATAATTATATTCTAATAGTTTTAGTTCTTTGAAAAGCCTTTTCTAAAACCTAATCATTATGCATAATACGTGTAACGAAAGCTTGTAATTTAGCTTTTAAGCACAAACATACTTATAAATGTAAGCATGCACACACACACGTGAGCGCACCCAGTGCGAAAGTGAATTTTACGCAATTTGTAATGAATATCATACATACTCGTACACAAATAAATAACCGCTACTTACGGCATATCTCGTCAAAGTACACCGTTAGAGTTTCAGCATGTTTGGGGGCGTAGAATGCATGCGAAATCATGGCACCTTATGCATTTAGTGTATGTGTGTATGCAGTATGTATGTATGTATATTTTACAAAAAGTCGAGCTAATTTAATTAATGATTTGTCTAGAATTTAAGTGCCAGTTAAAATTAAAACAAAGAAAAAGTAACTACTAATAAAACGTATGTAATACGACTCTAATACCTTTAAATTGCATTCCATTTTTTTGGATTATTGTAAACTACCTATATAATTCTTGAGAAATAAAATGACACTGAGAGATAAAGAGAATTTAAATTGAAAATGTCGGATGATTTTTCATGCATGCAAAATACATCTTTAAGGAAGTAAATTTAGGAAGAAGAAATAAGATATATATTTTTTTTTAATCGAAACATTTTCAAGCATTTGAGGTGCATGCCACAAATTGTAAAATAGTTACTGGTTTGTTTAAGTTAGATAGTCCCTAGACATCATAGCAAATGACATTGGATGCGAATGATATTTCATTCTTTTAATCGGAGCTTTCGCGGGAATATGTAATTAATTTTATTTCAGAGAATTATCATTTATTTCATTTCATTTCATTTTATTTGAAATTTCATTTCGTTTATTTCGAGTCTAAAACGTAAAATAGTTTTTACAGACCACTTAGAGCAAATATGAGCTTGAATTACTACAGGTACTTAAATTAATTAATTAAAAAAAACAGTTCTGAAATTCATAAAATTCATTCTTTGACACCGAAAAGTCGAACGTTGAAATATCTTAGAGCGCGGGCAATAGCAGCACTACGCGCATATCTCGTGTTAAGCAATTTAAGATCAAATGGGTAAGTATTGCGTAAAGATCTGCGAGGGTATTAAAGAATGATCCTTATTAGATTCTCAATTTCTCCTCTAATTGTACTAATAAACAAAAGACAGTGAGAATAAAGGTAGATCTACTCTCTAGAGATTTCTTTTTTTATTTTATTCATTTACTCATTTAGTAAGTCAAGAAATACAAAGTCTCTTATAGGCCCTTATTATGAGCACCACTCGATATTCAACTGTAGTCGAAAGTGCTGATCGAACGAATTTTCATTTGGTATTATGGTGCTCATTCGCTGAAGAATAGGACTATTGTGAATTTCGATCGCTCGACGCATTTAAAATAGATAATTTTTTCTCAGCTGATACAGCAAATTAATATAAAAGATAAAGCGGTTGTATTAAAATTCTTTGTCAACAACATTTTTAAAAGTTAAAAAAAGTATTTTTTGTGAAAATGAGTACAACGGAGTTGTGGTGCGACGATTCATCTCAATGCGAATAATGTAAATTTTAGGTTTGTGATCATACAATGAAAATAACTTATATAAATGCGAAAAATCCAGGAGCTACTCATGATTCTATGGCTTTCAACATGTCGCCATTGCAAGCGCATTTAGAGGAGCAACATCTCAATGACCGTCGTAATACTTGGCTCCTCGGTATGTAATAAACACCAATTGAAATTCCGTTTTTAATAATTTTTGTCTGTCTCAGGTGATGCTGGATACGCTTTAAAATCATATTTAATGACGGCGTTCAGAAACTCTGAGGAAGGGTCTCCAACAAACATCATGCTAAAACGAAAAGTATCATTGAGAGAACAATTGGAGTCTTGAAAACCCGATTTAGATGGTTGTTTCAGGCAAAAGCTCTCCACTATTCTCCAAAAAAAGAGGTTGTCTGTAAAGTCGGTTTACTGACGATAGTTTAACGTGACAACGTCATAAGAAAATATTGATGGAATGGTTGCAATTTTCAAAACAAAATTTCAATTTTATTTGTTTGATAGATATTTTGTATGGATATAGAGGAGGAGATAAATGGAATTGCAATGGAATAGGTCAAGTTACATTTACACAAACGTGAAAAATTACGAAACATTTATCAAATTCATGAAAGATATCTTCAATTTCGATTGTGCATCAGCCGTTAATAAGTCAACAACACTACGAGGCACCATCATCGATTTACCTTTTTCAAGACACTTTACACTCGAAACACTCCCTTTCATTTCCTACTTTTTCTATCATCGTCCTATTCTCGCAGAGAAATGGTTCATTACCATGCACACAGGAAGAAGGCATATGCATATACAAGTATGTGAATTTATATACAAATGCACATATACATACATATACATACATATATATGCTCACTCAAGTAGGACAGAGCCAGATGTCGAACGTTGCCGAACGCGGGGGCCGATTGTGCTCTTTGTCGTTCGTTCCGCGCTCTCGCTTGCAGTTCAAGCACATTCGCTTACATTTGCTTGCTCATTATTTTAATATGAAGAAAAAAGCAGCCGAAAGTCATCGTATCTTGGTGGAAGTTTATGGTGAGCATGCTCTATCTGAGCGAACGTGCCAGAAGTGGTTTGCACGCTTTAAAAGTGGTGATTTTGGCTTGGAAGACGAAGAACGCGAGGGTGCGCCGCCAAAGTTCATGGATACCGAATTGGAGGAATTGCTCGATCAAGATCCGGCTCAAACGCAAGAAGAGGTTGCAAAAACTTTGGGAGTTGATCAATCAACCATTTCCAAACGTTTAAAAGCCATGGGAATGATCCGAAAGGTAGGCCATTGGGTGCCGTATGAATTGAAGCCAAGAGACGTTGAACGCCGTTTTATGGCATGCGAACAACTGCTTCAACGGCACAAAAGAAAGGGTTTTTTGCATCGAATTGTGACTGGCGATGAAAAGTGGGTCCATTACGACAATCCAAAACGTCGGGCAACGTATGGATACCCTGGCCATGCTTCAACATCGACGTCGGCGCAGAATATTCATGGCCTGAAGGTTATGCTGTGTATCTGGTGGGACCAGCTGGGTGTTGTGTATTATGAGCTACTGAAACCGAATGAAACGATTACGGGGGATGTCTACCGACGACAATTGATGCGTTTGAGCCGAGCACTGCGAGAAAAACGGCCGCAATACGCCGATAGACACGACAAAGTTATTTTGCAACATGACAATGCTCGGCCACATGTTGCACAAGTGGTCAAAACATACTTAGAAACGCTCAAATGGGATGTCCTACCCCACCCGCTGTATAGTCCAGACCTTGCGCCATCCGATTACTATCTCTTCCGATCGATGCAACATGGCCTGGCTGACCAGCACTTCCGTAATTACGATGAAGTCAAAAAATGGATCGATTCGTGGATTGCGGCAAAACCGACCGAATTTTTCACAAAGGGAATCCGTGAATTGCCAGAAAGATGGGAAAAAGTAGTAGTAAGCGATGGACAATATTTTGAATATTAAATTTGTAACCATTTTACGTCAATAAAGTTTCAAATTTCGAAAAAAACCGCACGAACTTATTCATAGTCCTATTACCATACATTTTTTCCTTCATATATAATAAAAAAATTAATAATAATAACATTAAAACAACAGGTATTATTAACAAACTTGGTTTTATTTTAAATTCTTCAAGTGAATCAAATTAATAATAATCAATAAGAAGGCATATGCAAATACAAGTATGTGAATTTATATACAAATGCTCATATACATACATATATATGCTCACTTAAGTAGGAGAGAGCAAGATGTCGAACGTTGCCGTTCGTTTGCTTTGTTTGATTTGTCGTTCGTTCCGCGCTTCCGCTTGCAATTCATTCAAGGTAACGACAATGAGCAAGGTAACGACAAATGAGCAAGGTAACGCCTAATGAGCAAGATAACACTAATGAGCAAGGTAACGACACATTTTTTCGTGCGTGCAGCCGGCTAAATCGAATTATAAGACGTTATCACGTCAAAAAGCAACACAAATTATTAATGTGTGTGCAGCTTTTCACAACATTTGTCTGCTTTACAATGTTCAACTTCCGGATGAAGAGTTATCCGATGAGACCCTCAACGATGATGCTGGAGATATTGAAGTGAAGTCAAATAACGGAGAAGCAGAAAACATAAGGAATGAAATTCTTAGAATATTATGGAAAAAACTAAAAGGTATTAAATAAAAACCTTTACGCCATAGTTTCTTTTTATTTTTGTTATAAATTTTCCTTATTCAATTATTCGTCATTCGTCAGCCCATACCTGCGAAGGGAAAATAAAAATGTATTTCTGCAAACATCACAAAGAAAAAAAAACCATTATTAACCTTAATCCATTTTGCTGCCGTTCTAACTGGTGATCCCAATAAATTCAGCTCCGTTGTAAACTCCTCCCATTTTTTTGCTGCTTGAACTTTTGTGCAAATCCCTTTTGCGAATTGTGGATTCTCTTCCATTAATGAAACCACCCTTTTTGCGCTCTAAAAGTAAAGGCCAGTCAACTGTTTCATTTATAATATCGAAAACAAAGTAGAGTGAAAGAATACTTCGTCTACTTTGTAACGACTTCAAGTTTAGTAATGCACACTTTGCACCACATGAAGGAATCGGGTCAGCGAAGTTCAAATTTCTGAGTACAAAACGAAGAAATTTCTTTTGAATACGTTCAAGTCTAAGTTAATAGTGACTTCAAAGTATAAGGATCCGTAAAGTCGGAAGCAAACGGCCGAGTGTAGAAAACTATTTGGCGATGACCAAATTTAAATGACTCCGAAACTGAAATGTGGAGTCGAAGATAGATTACTCACAAATCAGTAATTTCATTAAGAGTATTTAGACGCGAGTTCTTTATAAAATATGAGGTTGATATTAAATGCTTTGAGGTCTGATTGAAGATCATATGAATCAGGCAGGTTTTAAGTTAATAAAAATCAAACGGTAATTATAAAAAGGGATAGAATTTGAGAGTTTTAACGACTTCACAGTATATTAAGGGAAGGTCTTCTGTACACGTTCAATCCTCTCAATTGCAAATTGGTAGCAAGGTCTCTAGAAAAATGTTGCGTACTCTAATCTAGAGCGAACAAAGGAAGTAAAAAGTAATTTTGTTTACTGATTTCCTCCAACTGTTAATTACTAGCAGCCAATTGCGCAATTAAATTACCTATTCCTTCTCCTTGCATTTTTTTTCAAATTGTTAATAATAATTAAGCAAACCAAAAAGACTGAAATATTCCACCAAACCAATTTCTATGAAGAAAAACCTTCAAAGCAGTATTGACAGCTGATTGCCAATTTTGGAGGTAATCTGCCATACTATGTGAACGGGTATATTAATTTTGTGGATTTATCGCTAATTACTGCATATGTGAACGTACTTTAGACAATAATTTCACTTGGATTGGATAACCTAGAATCATAGAAAGTCGGTTTAAGAGAATAGGATTCAGAATAAGAGACATAAAAACACTTGCTTACATTTAAATTTAACTTATTTTTTCACCAAGCAAGAGAAGTAACGTTATCTAAATCACAGACTGGAGATTATTTGAGTCTGCTGTACTTGCAATCAGCGAGTATATCTTTAAATCGTCAGCACACAAAAGAGAATTTGCGTTACTAAAACAACTGGAAATTTCATTAACAAAAATTATAAAGTAGGGAACCTGGTATACTTCCCTGGAGGCAATAAAAAAGTAGCTGACACACCATCAACATTAACAACACATTTCAGAGAGGTAAGATAGAATTTAGTCGATTTTAAAAGAGTGTTGGCAAACTCCTATACCCTTCAATTTGGAAATTAAAGCCGTGTGATTAACCTTATTACTCCTTTTGAAAAGTATGTGTACACCGTGTAAACTTGAACTTTAATTTGAAAAGCTGCTATACAATATTCAGAGAACACTGCACATTCGAAACAGTGGATCTACTTCTCAATATACCTATCTGGTCTACAGAGATGTAACGATTAACTGCAAAATAAATTTTGCTAATCTTAAGGGGGTCTTCTGGTCTCGAGGCCCTGAAATGAAGGGTTTTTTTGGGGATTGATTGTGACAAATCCTGTGAATATTTTAAAAAAAAATTTTTTTTATTTTAAAGGTACATGTCTTGGCTTTTAAAAAATGGTTTTGACTTTGAAAAAAATTAACACCCGCGACCTTGAAATGGCGCTGAAGACGTCCACCTCCAAACGAAACAGGTCTCCATTTTGGTCACGGTTTTTCCACCTGGGTAATCAGAAAGCAAAAATTAGATATGCGTTGTCTTCAGAGTTGCCCTGGTTAAGTTTTCCCGTGACAGATTTTTCTTTTTTAATTTTTTTCAAAAGTTATGCAACAATTTGCAAAAAAAATTTTTTTTTGCTCATTTTTTGAACTTTAAAAGGTTATAAAAATGGAATGAAAAAAAATTTCAAAAATCGTACACGTGGAAACTTAGCGGTAAGTTTTCCGAACCTTTTAAGACCAAAACCATTGAAATCGGAGTATAACTACTATGAAAAGTGTGACCAAAATGCTTAAAAAACACGATTTTCGGGGAAACGCGTTTAAAGATAAAGTTTATGATGAAAACGACCGGAGGAGGGTACACTTCGGTGCCCAGAAAAATGTGAAAAAATGCGATTTTCAAAAAATCCTTTCTGTGGCGTATTCTCGCATACACATACAACAAAATTATGCAAAAAAAAAAAATCGATTATTTTTTCGCTGGAGACCAATAAGTTCAAATAATTTTGAAACCGTGGATAATTTGGAGATTGATCTAACTGGTATATCTACCTATAATATTATTCTTATTGCCACTTTTGAATGCTGGATTAATAGCTGTTACTCTCCAGACATCTGTTCTCTCCCTGTTCAAGGGATTTGTTAAATATTAATAAAAGTAAATAGGCTATGCAGAGCAGTTTATAAAAGGTTGCAAAGATAGCCTGTCTAAATCAGATTTTATTTATGCCTTGACTTGCCGCATTCCGTCTTCAACATCAGAAAGCATTTAGGCTCATGATTCAATTATTAAAGGTTTGCTCACTTATGACATTCGAATTCTGGCACTCGCTTACAAAAGGTCGCATTTAAAAAGGGATGCAGAAAATGGAAATATTAAATAACTTTTTACTTAAAATGGTACCAAATCGTCCGTTTTTAGTTAAATTATAAAAAAATATGACATGATATTAAAAAAATGGTTTAACTTAATGCCAAAATTATATTTTGTGAATTAATTTTTAAATTCAAAACTGATCACGAAGTATCGCACTATTATGTTACCTAAGTATGACCTTAAATTCTTTCATAGAAGAAGCGAATTCAATATGAATTTGGTTGACTAAAAACAACTTTGAACATACTCACGGGGCTTTACTTTACCATGCCTTGCCCACGTAAGTTTGGAGTTTTGACCACCCAGTCAAGAATATTTTTACATTCATAAATACTTAACAAACTACCTGCACCTATTTAAACTAATTATTATTATATCGACGGCAGCTGCCGTAGTCGAATAGCTTGCTGTGGGACTACCATTTGGAAGTGCAAGGATTCAAAGCCCCGGGCCTGAAACACCAAACGATAGGAAATGTGGTTTGTAATAGCGGTCGCTCTTCGGCGGGCAATGGCAAACCTCCGACTGCCATAAAAAAGCTCCTCATAAAAATCATCTGCCATCCGGAATCTGTGATTAATTACATATTGCTAAATGAGCTCTTGTTAGTAACTTATGTAGTTTTAAAGTAACCTAGTAAGTACTTTCCCAACCTATATTTGAAAGGCATCGGGCTCAAATTGTCAAAACGTCCATCTTTCACGTTCATTGCCCCATAAAGATGCGCTATCATATCCTGATTTAAACGTATGTCAGGATGTTTTCCATATCGTTTTGGTTATGGACATACCGAGCAAGTTCTTGTGCATAAAAACCCTTTTCGAAGCAACATTTTTTTACTACAAATTTTATTTTTCTTCCACTTTTGATAAAAATTTCTAGAGTTAGCAACCCTTGCTAAGGGAGCCGATTTGTCAAGACGAAATGAGAAAGCTGGTTACTGAGCAAACCTTTTATTATTGAATCATGATTTAGGCTAACAAACTGACATTAACTGAGGAACTCATGTTCAGGTGGCATTCAATCAAATTCGAGTCTACTTCAAAATTTTACCGGAAGAAATCTGCAAAAAGATTAGTTAGCAGCATCTGAAGAAGCAATTGCTTAAGTTTCATTATAATATACAACAGAAAGAATACCATGATTTCCTGGACTTAACATATCGGCAGAAGGAACAGGAATGAGTTTTATGTCCGATTGGAACATAATTTTGCTTTAAATTCCTGTCCAAAGATTTAAGTTTTCTAGAAAAATGCAAATATTTTTTTTTATGAGTGATGGAGTTTGATAACTAAAACTTTTTGGAATAGTTGTTTATCAAGTTTTCAAATTTTCTCAATTTGAAATTTAGTATGAAAATGTGCTTTATAACTAGAATTTTTTAATATGGGGACATAAATTAAATTACGAACAGTCGTACCCTGTGGTGGTACAAGCGCTCGCTGGGTTTCAATGTGAAGCGAACTTGTACTGAGCCGAACTTAAAAAAAAGTTACTTATGATGCCGATCGGTTAAGAATTATGAAAGTTATTCAATAATTTTATTGTCAATATTAAGATGGTGCACCCTGTATGTAACTTACGGCGTGAGAAAAAATATTGCATTGCCGATAAATGTATTTAGGCACAAGTGTATGTCTGTATGTATGGATAAAATTAGAATAGTGGTTTTCTTCGGGAAATCTAAAAATAGAGTTCAGGGCATCATGCCAGACGTGTGTGTTATCGTTGTGTATTATTGTTGTGATGTTCACAAAGGCGGGAGGGAATTGCATAAAAAAATATAGGGTGACGCATTACGAACGCATATTTTTGGGGATTTGAAAAAAGGTTAGTGTTCGTTTGAAAAATTTTGGATTTTTAATTAAAAAAAAGAAAATAGTCATGGAGATTATCTATGAAATGCAATATACGATAAGTGACTACTAACGTTGGCTCTTTTCGATTTAACATTTTCGATTGCACAAATCTTTCTTTCAAATTCAAATCGAAGCGTTGCAAGAAAATGATATTTTTGTATTGCATTATCTACACAAAACTGAAGTAGATTTCATTGATTCTCAATGGTAGCTTTCTAACGACATGTCGCGACTGTGATTTACGATCAAAATTAAAAATTGAGAGGACAGATTCAAAATAAGCGTTCTGAGTAGGACACCCTTTATATAGACTTATCTGTACCTTAATTACTTTAATATAACAGTGTAATTTTTAAAGGTTTTGCATTTTGAATTTTTCCATGATTCCATTTTTTCAGGTTAATTACAAAAACTATTTTGTGTACTAAACACCTGAAATAATGCCAATATGCATTATTCTGCCAAGGTAAGAGGATGTTCGAGAGCTATCCAGAGGATACTTGGGCGAAGCCCAGAAGTTGTGATCTGCTTTGACCGAATGCAGAAGAATTGTCCCGCCCACTCCCGAGTGAATGGCAATCAGGTACTTTCCTCACTTGTGTGGATTTCTACACATGGAACCATCTTCCACCGATAGCGATGTCGGGCTAGAAATCCAACGGATAATCTGTCTTGCCAACAAGTACTACTTTGGACTAAGTAGGCAATTGAGTAGTAAAGTCCTCTCTCGACGAACAAAACTAACACTCTACAAGGCTCTCATCATGCCCGTCCTAACGTATGGCGCAGAAGCTTGGACGATGACAACATCCGATGAAGCGACGCTTGGAGTGTTCGGGAGAAAGATTCTGCGCAAGATTTTTGGACCTTTGCACGTTGGCAACGGCGAATATCGCAGGCGATGGAACGATGAGCTGTATGAGCTTTACGACGACATAGACATAGCGCAGCGAATAAAGATCCAGCAGCCACGTTGGCGGGGTCATGTCGTCCGAATGGATACAAACGCTCCGACTCTGAAAGTATTCGATGCGGTATCAGCTGGTGGTAGCAGAAGAAGAGGAAGATCTCCTCTTCAGGTGGAAAAGGACTTGGCTTCACTTGAGTTGTCCAACTGGCGCCGGTTAGCACGAGAAAGAAATGGCTTCTGCGCTTTGTTAAACTCGTCCAAAACCACGTAAGCGGCTATCGCGGCAATAAAGAAGAAGAAAAATACAATATTCGGTGCAAATCGACTGTTAGTAATCCACAAACTCATTATACAATTAGTAAATTTAATTTCAATATACGTAATCTGGCTGCTAAATAACGAGACTGACGCTGCGAAACGTTCTAATTTGATTTAATATCTATTTCAATATGTAAGCTTCCTCTACCCCTATAATCCTATTTGATTATTTGAAAAAGTGCTGGATGCATTCGCCTGGCCACTTTCTCATCCTAGAAGCGCAATCTATATATTTCGGTTTGACGTAAACTCCGAGGAAGACACCTTTACCTTTCGAGCTCACCACTAGTTTTTTTTTTAATATTGAGTGCCCCTATTACTTTTTCAACCAAAGGCATAGATTGCTTAGTACCTGAGAGAAGCGTAACCGAATGCATAGCATTTTTTCCACAACAGCGCAGTGTACATCAATATAAAACTTGATTTTTCTCGGCGTTGAAAAACCCCAACATCCTCCTCAGTTGTTAATCAAATCTTTTCCATAAGAGTCTTTCTGAGGCAAGAAGTAAGAGGCGCTAGGTATCCATTGATCATGACACATGGTGGAGTTAAAACTCGAAAGTATGACATCTAAGTCTGGAACTGTGCCTTTACGTAAGCTCAACGCCATGTATTTAGTCACGCTATCCCCTTCAACAAACTCACCAGACATCTTTAAAGCGTTTTTTTATTGTACGATTAATGAACTTTTAAACTGTTGAAGTAACGATCTCTTCCCTACATACTTAAAAGATGCACACTTTAACCAAACATGATTTTATCTTATTAATAAAGATCTTATCTTATTATTAATGTAGCGAGACTTTCGAGAGCAGATGAGATAGGTGGTGACCTAGGAGCTGGTGAAACATATCCACTTATCAAACATTCGCTTGCAGAATTCAGTTTAAGATCTAGTTTGGAAATAGTAGAGGATTTATCTTATATGGGCACTAGCATTAACAACGCAAACATAGTCGACAGACGGACATTCACTTCTGCCGACGAGTGCCACTTTGCGCCGATAGGTTCATTTTCTCTATCAATAACAAAAAGCTCAGTCGATCAATATTTGTTGGCGCTGCTCTTGAAGTATTGAAGATAAAGCTTCTGATATCCTCCATATACTTGCGAGTTGTCAGCGGCCAATACCGCGCACAATGGAATATATTTTATGTATAGGTACTAATTATTTTCGTTGAAAGTATTGCAACTTTCATACGATACAATTTTTCTCAGAAGGACCGTTAATATTTTTGCTAAGTGCTTAGCGGAAACTCTTCTCCTATTCCTCTCAACGTCTAACTTCGTTCTGCAAACAAAATACTTTGCAATTTACCGCCGCCTTCGACTAGGAAAGAGGTCTTTCCTATAATTTGAATCAAGGACACATCAAATGGTAGTGACGCACCAACTCATTAAGCTACAGTAGCGGAGTGTTTAGTGCAGTAGTATTTAATGAAAATAAACACTAATTAATTAGCATAATTTAAAGATAATAGATTACGAGGCAGCGCAGCGAATAAACATCCAGCGACTACGTTGGCTGGGTCATCTCGTCCGAATGGTTACAAACACTTCTGCTCTGAAAGTATTGGATGCGCTACCAACCGGTGGTAGCAGAGGAAGAAGAATGTCTCTTCTCCGTTGGAAAGATCGAATGGAGAAGGACTGGGATTCACTTGGTTTGTCTAACTGGCGCCGGTTAGCACGAGAAAGAAAGAAGAAGGTTACGAGGCTTTGACAAGAACGAATAAACATGAGTAGTAGCTGAGTTGATTTCGTCTTAATCATGAAAACAATTTGAGTTTATGCCGACCTCTGTCGTAGACAAACCGCTGTTATATCTCTTATTACGTCTGCGAATCAGTTCATTCCTTCAAAATCAGCTGAGAATCGTTTAACAGTCGGGTGTTGAACCCATCTTTTCAATTCTCCTCACCGTGGCATACTCGTACTGTCTGAGCTGTACAACAGTTCCAGTAGAGAAAAGGTGAGACATCTTCCGCATTGAAAGCTACTAATGTTCTTCAGATGTAAGGATGTTAGATTACCATGATTGTCCAATCTGCTAGGATGAAAAACAAAATTGTGCGAGCACCTCCGGCTGTCAGCGAGTACCGGCAGCCGAATTTTGTCCACTCATTTCGCACGTATTCACACATTCGTCCAATCAGTCGCTGTTCAGACCATAGATAATAAGATGCGAAACTCCTTCAGTTTGTGTGAGAGCGCGCACAGGAACTCGATTCAATACTTGACAGCATTGTCAATCCCTGGGCGGATGAACAGTTAATAGGCGAAATGGCGGGCTACCAGAAGTAAGGCACCAAAAATAATTGAAGAAAACAGATCGTATTTGCGTTAATTGAAACATTTCGCGATTCCAATATTTATAATTATTTGTTTTAAAATGAATTCAATTGAAACGTAATAATTTAAATTACTTTTTAATCGTCTTATGTAATTTTATTGCAAACTGGGTGTGGGTTTATGTATGGAAATTTGTATATATGTAAATATTTTATTGTTAAAAAGGGTATGTAGGTAAGGGACTTGAATTTGAGTTTGAGTTATTTTACAAACGTGCTTTCGTTAACTATTTTTAAGTTATGAAAAATTTAAATGGTTATCTGCTTTAACTTATGTTGTTTGTTGTGTCACAATTGTTTTTGTTTCTTTTTTTATACCCTCTTTTTATGTTATATGTTTTAAAACAACTGCAATATTTTAAGTATTTATTTATACTTGTTTTTCGTTTTCATTACTTTATTTTTTTATTACTTTTAAATAATTTCGTTAAAATATTACTTTTTGAGTTTTTTATTTTTTATGTATTTTATGCTGTTTGTGGTAATTTTTATTAAATGTAGGTGGAAACGGGAGATATAAGCCGGCTGGGCAACCGCGCACTAAATACTAACCTCATTGCTGGTGTGGAAACTGAAAAATCACAATTTTTGTTTAAAAAATACCCATTCAGTGTTTCTTCCCATGTGGCATTACTGACGAATGTTATAAAAAATGCTCGCTCTCACGAGAAAAAGAGTTTCGCACATTAGTCATCTATGGTTCAGACGGCAACGGAGCAACGATGAATGTTGGCTGTGCTGGTTGCTTTCGAACATCAACAACACAATCTCAGTTTTCACGAAAAAAAATCGCTGATTCTTTTGAAATCTCTTAGAACCGGTAAAGGTCTCATCCTGACCTCACCTTCTGAATTCTTTTCCCTATGGTTCAGATCTAACCTCATTTGCAGCCAGTTTGCAAATTTTCCCAATTTCCAAGCTCTTGACAATTTGTAAACTTTTTCAAACCATTGTAAATAAAAAGATGTCCTTTGCCACTAAAAGCCTAATTTCGTTCAATCAGCATGTATTCGTCACTGGACGATCCACAGTGTCTAACCTCACCCTTTTTAGTGACTATTATAGTGGATGTTGTCTGAGTGACACAGCCCAGACCCATTGTATTAGAACCTTCTGAGCAGGTCAACAAGCGGACTGCATTTACATGGATTTTTCCAAAGCTTTCGACGGGGTCTCTCACAGCATTTTACCACATAAATTATCTGCTCTTGGGTTTAACTCTGTTTCCCTGCAATGGTTGAAATCCAATATTTATGCGGAGGCCGTTGTGTGGTCACAATCGATGATACATCCTCTCAAACATGCATTGCCTGCTTTGGAGTGTCACAGAGCAGTGTTTTAGGTCTGCTGCTCTTTGTGTTATTCATAAACGACATTCGAAATGGCTTCTCATTTACCAGTTTCCTGTTATATGCTGACGATTTAAAAATTATTTCAATTATGAACAACGCAACTGACGAATGCAGACTTCTAGCAGATATAGAGAAATTTGATATGTGGCGTCAAAAATCTCAACTTTCTTTAAATATCAAAAAATGCTATTATGTCACTTTTTCCAAAATTCCTATTGTCTTTCATACTTCTTATACCATGTCTAACATTATACTTTAATATGTTAAAGAATCTCAAGGTTTGGGTGTAATTTTTGAAAGTCGTTTCTCATTTAATAGCCGCATTAATTTCATCCTATCAAAATCATATTCTGTCTTAGGTTTTGTACGACGGAATAGTTCAAAGTTTACGGACCCTTATATCCTGGAATTGTTCTTTACTGTATTCGTTCGCTCCAGGTTGAAATACGCCGCCTTTATTTGGAGCCCATACCGTAAATTTTTAATGGAACGTGTACAAATGATAACTCTGAAATTTATACTAAGATCAGTAAATTTTTTTGATCCTATCCCATCTTACACATCCCTTTGTCTATTGATCATTTTGAATTCTTTAGAAAGTAGAAGATCGATTCTGCCCTTTCGTTTAATTTCAATGTCATTAAGGGCGACATTGGTTGCCCATTTCTGCTTCAAAGTATTAATTTTCTTATACCTCCCACAATTCTACGTAACACTCTTCCTTTCTATGTAAATAAGTTCAATACAAATTATGCTCGTAATGCTCCTATTGAACGTGCCCTTCGTGATTTTAATGAGATCTTCAATTCTAACGTGCTAAATTTCCCATTTTCTAAGAAAGCATTTTCTGTAATGATGAACTCTATCTTTTAGATAGTTTTAAAATTTGTTTTAATTAGATGTAAGTTTGTAATTGAATTTGTATACATTTTCTTCATTTTTTAGTTTTACAAGTCAGACTGAAATTATGTTTTCTTAACTTCTTCAAATAAATATTTAAATGAAAAAAAATGACAGCCATGGATTTCGTGGTGAAGTTCGTTTTGGCGAACAAAGCGCGATTTAAGAAAATGAAGCATGCTGCAAGGAATACATCATTATTATTTGTTAATTGCCTTTTATTTTACACCCTTCATTGGGTGTACGACTGAAGTTATTACCTGATTGCTAGTCAAACGCAATTCATACCAATTAAACCTCTAAGGGATCATAATGTTTTCATACATATGTATATATGTACATATATACATACATACATACATATGCACAAAAGTAGATAAATGCAGTCGCGTGCCTTCTCTGTTATTAAATCCAATCTCATTAATATGATCACAGATCATTTTCGTAAACAATCCAAACAAACTTAAGGCGTACGAGCATTGTTTGCGACGCACTCCCCTCTCCTCCAGCTCTATTAGAAATGAGTTTATTATAAGAGGTTTTTGTACTCTACACCGCAGACGTTCGTACGCTTTTCCTTCGAATTAACGATTTAGCTTTTGATTTCTGCTCGGGAATGTGATGATGTTGACTTAACTCAACCAACGGATAAAACGACATGTGAAAACCAAAAACCGCAAAGCAAAACAAAACACATGGAAATATCGAGGAAAACTTGCTTATACTTATACATATGTGAAAGTATGTGTGTATGAATGTATGTAAATATGTAAATAATCAGCATCTCATCCAATGTTGGCGTGTTTAGAATATCAACGTATAGGAACTAAAGTAAAACATTTCGAAAAGAAAATAAAAATTGAGGAAAACATTTAAATCTTTCCGAATCAGTGTAAAAGAACGAATCTCCGAGCGGCCGTGCGTTGTTTTTCAAACGTAAAATGTGTCAGTGGTCGCGTTCTGTCGGATATTTTCGAGCGAATTTCAATTTGTTTTGTGTTTGTTTTTTCAAAACAAAAAATAAAGCAACACAGCGTTTAGCTAATTGTTTCTTCTTGTTTTTATAGTAAAAGCAAAACGTAACGATTAAATAATTCTTTTCTTATTTAATTCAATTCTATTCCCTACGTTTGTACCAACAATTGTTAGTGTGACACGAAATCAACGAAAAATAGAAAATTTCAAAATTTGCTACATTTCGAAAATACATATGATACATATGTACGTATGTATGTATGTACATATATATCGCGCGTACCTATACGATCGGCTTTTGGTTCGCATCCGACGTTCTAGTCGAAATATTGTCGCGAATCGGTTTGGTAACGTGAAAAATTGATGCTGACAACGTTGTGCAATTTTTTTTATATTTGAATATTTTGTAGAGAAAATAGAGCAAGTGAAAATTGTTGAGACAGCTGTTGAATTATTTCCAGACACCGATTTGGTACACTTCAACTCGATGCTTGTGAAGTGGAGTTTTGTTGGACTCCTTTTGTTTCTTTTGTTATTTTGGTGAAAAATTCAAAAATAAACAAAACATAATCCAAATAATAGAAGTAACACACAGCAGTAAGAAACTAACCAGACTAACAAAATGGCCGCTCTAACCATATCCCGTCGCAGGGAAGTAATGCAAAAAGCCGGTTGGAAGATTGACCAACACGATGAGGGTAAGCGCCATTGAAAAAACTTCCTTAAGCCAACTACATACATACATATGTACATACATATATGTCTGTGCACATGTGCATATTAATGTATACTTGGAAACTTATTTAATCGGCGATAAAATAAATACGAGGAGCTTCATGCAAATATACAGAAATATAAATCTGCATATGTATTCAACTTTTATGCGCCTCCATTATAGTCTAAGCAGAAAAAGTTGTGCAAATGTGCACCTTGCAAGAATTCGGAAGCTTTTAAAAAAAGACAAATTTTAAAATTGAAAGTTGCACACAAAATGCTACGTTCAAATTCGAATTGAAGGCCATACAAGTTGTATTGGGTGCTTCTTTATGAGTTTGAGAATTTTATATAAAGTCAAAAATTCAAAATGATTTATTTAATTCATGAAATGGTTTTTATTTGGAAGTTCATTGCATACCAGTCAAGGCGGATCTTTAAGGATGAAAGAATAGCTGATTTGTGTTTTCTTTCGGCGTGTACATTCGGATGCCAGCACAAAATTAAATAACGAAAAGCCGATCCAATTGCACTATCATCGCATGCTTCTATCTTCAAATAAATGCCGAACTGCGATCACTCCAATTTTTAACGACTTTTTCGAGTAAATCAGGTCTTGCTAGTGCCGGTTTACACACAGAGACATCTGGAGTGTCTCCCTGAAAATTCTCTTTTGATATTTCATTCGCGGTCGCACGGGAAAAATTGTTTTCGGCAACATTCGTTGCTTTTGACGTTTACTTCTTTAGCATGTTTTGAAATTTCTCTTATTCGTGAAGCTGTGATTTTTTAAAGTAATTCTTGAAAATACCCGCCCAGCTGGGGTAAAGTGGAGCCAATGATGGTAAATGATTTTTGGAAAAATCGCTACACAGCCCAAAAAAATTCCCTCCTTTTCCCTACGCTTACAAAAAATTTTCCCTACAAAATTCCCAACATTTTTTCTCCTGTGTTTACAGTATAATGAGACACTTGCAACGTCAAAATTGAATTATTTGCTTAAGTTTTGGACTTAGCACTTTATAACAAAAACAAATTTTATTCCAAATATACACATATTTATTAGATTATAAACACATATATAATGAAAAATTCAGCAAAAAGACTAAAAATTAGACTTTTTCATTACATTCAGTTCTGCAAGATAGAGTTTTTATTTTTTCAGAATCCGGCACGATTTCTTTTAAGAGTGGGATTAAATGGTCCACCACTTGCAACGCGACATTATGCTCGGCTTTTTCTTGAAAAAACTGTTTATTTTATTGCGTTCATATTTTTTTGGTGCATTTTTGTTTCGGCGTGCTTCTGCAAATCAGACTTGCCGCAGTTCAAAACTTTGTCGCACGCAGCGCATTTGCATTTTAATGGATCGTTAGCCACAGCTTCCCACCAGCCAGTAAAATTGTCGTCGTCAAGCCACTTGTTATTGAACTTTTGTTTCCGATACTTGAATTTTTCTCCTGGTGTTCCTCCGAAGAGTCAGTCGAAGAGGAGGAGCTCATTTCTGTAAAATATATAAATTTTAAATATAAAAAAAGCTAAAACTAAAATAATTGCAAATTTACTTCAAAAGTGAAAAGCACCAGAAAACATGGGACAACTAACAATTTTCGCGCGAAGAAAAAATCGTGTTCGCGTTAACGAAGAAAAAATGGCAATGTTGCCGTATTAACGCTTTTAAAAGTATACTGCCATAAGGAAAAAAGCTGGCATGAAATCTTACTGCATGTTTTTATTTTAAATGAACTTTTTTAATTTTTCCAGCTATTTTAAAATTTTTTCTGCCCTTCTTGAAAATTCCCTACATTTACAGAATTTAAAAAAATCTGTCCTCCTTTTCCCTACACCCACATTTTTCGACAAAAATCCCTACACGTAGGGAATTTTCCCTACATTTACCATCACTGAGTGGAGCACTTTCGTTAATAGTTTGTTAAATATTTCAACGAAGAAGGTCAACTGGTAAACTAATAAATAATAAGTATATACAATATAAATTTTTTTACTTGTATAAAAAAAAATTAATTAAAAATATATTGTAATTAAATATTTGAATAATATTGGGTAGTCGAAGAGGTCTTTTCGTATTTCTAATGAAGCTTCAACTAATTTTTTTTTATATTTATAATGAACTTTATTAAACCAAATATGTACCATTTTGGTCGACCACCTTTTGCCATTTTTCTTCTAGAGACATTCCATCACTGTAAAACTTTTGTGGTTTCTCGGCGAAAAACGGCGACAAGTAATTTTCACAGGCTTCTCCTGAAGCCAACTTTACTCCTTTAAGGGAGTTCTGCATTGACCGAAACAAATGGTAGTCCGATGGGGCAAGGTCAGGGCTATATGGTGGATGCATCAAAACTTCCCAGCCAAGCTCTCCCAGTTTTTGCCGAGTCATCAAAGATGTGTGTGGCCTAGCGTTGTCCTGATGGAAGACGGCGCCCTTTCTGCTGATCAGTTCTGGCCGTTTTTTTTTCTATTGCTTGCTTCAAACTCATCAATTGTTGACAGTAAAGTGTAGAATCAATCGTTCGAGCAGGCTGGAGCAGCTCATAGTGGATGATTCCTTTCCAATCCTACCAAACAACAGCATAACCTTTCGAGGCGTCAATCCTGGCTTTGCGCCCATTTGTTGAGCTTCACCACCCTTGCACCATGATCTATTTCGCACATTATTGTCGTATTTGATCCACTTTTCGTCTCCTGTTACCAGACAATTCGTGTGGTACCCAAACATCGAGCTTCTTTTGTAACCAGCCTTTTTTAAATGGTTCAAAACCGTTTGATGATGAATGTTTAATGCCTTGGCGATGTCATGGCAGTTTATGTGACGGTCCTGGTCAATCTTTTCCATAATTTCATCGACTTTTTCAACGATAGGTCGACCGGAGCGAGGTGCATCTTTCATATCGAAATTTCCAGAACGCTAGCGAACGAACCATTGTTGTGCTACACGAACTGATACAGCATCGTATCCGTAAACTTCACAAATTTCATTGGTGGCTTGCGTGGCATTCTTCACTTTTTTATACACAAATTTCAAATTATAGCGAATTTCTTCATTATTTTCACTCATTTTTGAACAGCTATAACTTTTTTTCAACTTCTCCGAATTTAATTTTGTTTTGGTTAAATGAAGCTTAAAATGTCACCTTTCTAACACCATATGATATGACACAATGTGATTGGTAGCACTGGAGATAGATGACTCCAACGACATCTATTGACAAAATACGAAAGGACTTTTTCGACTACCCAATACTTAAAAAATATATTATATTATAAATACTAAAATTCAAGTAACTAATGGCTTTAAATGCACTTTTTTGGCGCTTGAGTATCTAAAAATGGCGGGGAAATTAGATTACAACATATGCCACAACATTTCCCACAAGTTTTTTAAATCATACCCACTTTACTACCAAACCGCGTTCTGCTGTTTGCCTGTTTTATTTCATTTGATTGGAAAAGAACACAGAAATTTCTCACACAAAAGAAGAAAACGAATGCAGCAACTGTCAAAAATTATTTTGCAACCAACTTTAAGTATGACAAAACGAATGAGAAGCACAAAGAGTGTCGCTAGTACGGGAAACAAAAGCCACTCTCTCTTCCCCGCTCGTCCTTCTTCCACGAACAGAATGTTGCCCTGTATAACCCGTGACTTTCTGAAATAATTCGATCAATGTTTGCTTCCAGATCAGCAATTATATAATTAATCACTAACTTAACACAGTCCCACAAAAATAAACAAGTGTTGTTAAGTCTCATGACCCAGCAGGCCGATTAACAAGCACAAATCGAGAGATAAAGTTTTCATTAAAGTTCGTTTATGACAAATCAATGCTTTCACGTGTTGTATGGGCAGTAACTCTAGTTGGTTGGAACCAAATTTCGCGTGCATAAATACTTCCCATGTTTTGAAAGCAAACATCGTTCATCCGTGGATCGATATCGTGTTCCGTTGACTCTAACGCTCTAAGCTCTATCTATACGTTTTTGACTGACCATGGGTTTGATGACCGATTTTCAAAGTTTATAGTTTCAAACCGTGAATCTTTTCATAATGAAATAGTAAACTGCGAGTGGAGTAAATAAAAATATCTACCTCTCTGTGATAGCTGACAGCTGCGTTAACAGTTATTCCTTCGAGAAGTTGTATCATTCACAAAAAACAAAACACCCGCTACATGTATATTATTTACATAAACCATTGGTTGTACAATACACCTGCGTACAATGCCGGTCAGCTTAATAGACTAAAAAATACTAGTTTCTGTTTCATTAACAGTTTTAAAGTGCGTTTCATAACTAGTGCACAGCAACTTATTGAGTAGATTTGGCATCTTATCTCTTTCTTATTTAATTTTAATATTTTTTATGAAAATATAGCTCATCCTCATGATTCAATAATAAAAGGTTTGCCCATTAAGCAGCTTTCTCGTTCTCTCTTGACAAATCGGTCCCCATAGAAAGACTGGATTGCTAACACAAGAAAGTGTAGAGCTAAAAGTTTATGAAAAGTGAAATTTGTAGGAAAAATTCGTTGACGGATTTGTGTCGGTATATCCAATACCATTATGCCATGGAATGCATCGCTTAAATCAGAATATCATAGAACATTTTTTGGGGCAATGCGTGCGAAAGTTACATATCAATGGAAAATTTATACGTTTTTTTTTCTGATGATGAAGTGATTCTGAAGTAATTCATGTTTAACAACTAGCCCAAAAAGAGAGAAGAGTTGGGAGTCCTCCACGAGGACGTGATGGAATGTATTCTAGACATCTTCATAAGAAGCTGGGTTTGACGGAACATGTTTTCAATGCGCCTAACTTTTCATGGGTGGATGAAGTTTCCTTAGCACGTGAATACCACCGCCGATGTCAAGAAGCTTTTTTCAAAACAAAAATGTATCAATTAGTAAAAAATTTACACAAATAAATTCACAATAAAAGAAATTTTGTAAAGCTCTGTAAATAAATAAAATAATAATAATTAATTTTAATAAGTACAGGTCGCTTGTCAAATAATTAGTAATGTAAGAGTAATAACTAAATATAATTCTAGATAAAATTAAATCATTTTTTGGTTTAATATTACACTTGGAAACCTCCGCTGATAACTTCTAATGGTATAATATATTTATCCGCACACACAATTAGACACATATATGAAATTTATTTCTGTTTTATATAAAATATATTATTTCCATTAAAATATTACTTTAAATTTATTTCCCAAACCGTTCGCTGTTTGATTCCCTTTAAGTAATAAAAATACTTTTTTGCTAACTGTTTTGTCCAAATGATTTAATTTTTTTCATTTTCTTCAGCCTTCTTAAATACTCTAATGTCACAAGTGAGCAAAACTGTAATAATTGAAACATGGCTATTTCCATCACAAAAATCATATAAATACAACTTTCAAACTGTCTTAGATAAATTATTCCTTTTTTTTAATTTGAAATCAAATAAAAAAATCAACAAATTTTCTTCAAAATTTCGAGTAAGTAGTTTTATATATAAAGGGTGAATTTTTAAGAGCTATAGGAAAGTGTTTCAAAAAACGTAAAATTCAGAAAAATGCATACCATTTTTATTTAAATCGATAGTACAGTCCATATAATTTAATGTTTGAAGATTATTTCATGCAAATGTTGACCGCGACTGCGCTTCAAATGGTCCATCCGCTTAGTCCAACTTTGCATACTCTTTCCAATGTTTCGGCCGGTATCTCACATATAAATGTTTTACTGTTGTCTTCCAATGCGTTAATTGAAGCAGGCTTGTCTGAATAGACATGAGCTTTAACATAGCCCCACAAAAAATAATCTAAAGGCGTTATATCGCACGATCTGGGTGGCCAATTGACAGGTCCCGAACATGAAATAAAATGTTCACCGAACTCGCCTCTCAACAAGACCATTGTTTTGCGTGCTGTGCGGCATGTGGCAACGTCTTGCTTAAACCACATGTCATGCAAGTCAAGCTCTTGCATTTTGGACAAAAAAAAGTTGGATATCATTTGGCGGTAGCGCTAACCTTTCACAGTTACGTTACGATTCGCAGCATCTTTGAAGAAGTACGGTCCAATGATACCTCCAGCCCATAAACCGCACCAAACTGTGACCTTTTCTGGATACATTGGTAGCTCTTGCAACTCTTCTGGCTGATCTTCACTCCAAAATCGACAATTCTGCTTATTTACGTACCCATTGATCCAAAAATGAGCTTCGTCGCTGAACACAATTTTTCGACTTTAAACTTTCTTAACAGAACACGCATTTTTATAATAAAATTCAATGATTTGCAAGCGTTGTTCGTTTGTAAGACGATTCATGGTTAAATTATAGACCAAACTGAAGATATTTGACAGTGAAACAAAACACGAAACGTGCGTCAGCTGCTTAAACTAACTGTTCGAAAAGATAATAGCTAAAAAATCACCCTTTATATATATATATAATTGGCGCGTACACCCTTTTTGGGTGTTTGGCCGAGCTCCTCCTCCTATTTGTGGTGTGCGTCTTGATGTTGTTCCACGAATGCAGTGGCCTACAGTTTTAAGCCGACTCCGAACGGCAGATATTTTTATGAGGAGCTTTTTCATAGTTTTATAGCCCATAGAATTTTTGTTGCTTCCTTCTTCAATATAAAGGAAATGTCCAGCATTCATTATATGGAGACAAAGCGCAAGGTCGCGAGCAAAAACAAAAAAACAAAAACTATCAAAAATCAACTCAATTTTCGAACCACTTCAAACCTGCCATATAATATCAAAATCAATTAACTATACAACTGTGCAATCGAAATTTTCGTAAGATTCTGTGACTGTACTTTTTATTTGACTTCAAGTATATGCATATTTCTTCTTCCACTTACGCGATTTTGGCGGAGTTTAACAAAGTGCGCCAGTTGGGCACACCAA
Source organism: Anastrepha ludens (assembly GCF_028408465.1). NCBI lineage: Eukaryota > Metazoa > Arthropoda > Insecta > Diptera > Tephritidae > Anastrepha > Anastrepha ludens. The sequence goes on from NC_071502.1 coordinate 80,013,265, forward strand.
GTGAAGCCAAGTCTTTCGTCACCTAATCTTGCCAATGTCGAGGAGGCCTTCCCCTTCCTCTGCTACCACCAGATGGTACCGCATCGAATACTCTCAAAGCCCGATCATTTGCATCCATTCGGACGACATGACCCAGCCATTCGCTGCGCTGTGTCTATTTCGAAGTAATGCTCATTGTTCCATCGCCTGCGATACTCGCCGTTACCAACGTGCAAAGCCCCAAAAATCTGCCGCAGCATCTTTCTCTCAAACACTCCAAGGGACGCCTTATCGGATGTTGTCATCGTCCAAGCTTCTACGTCATACGATAGAACGGGTATGATGAGAGCCTTATAGAGTGTTAGTTTCGATCGTCAAGAGAGGACTTTACTACTCAACTGCCTACTTAGTCCAAAGTAGCACTTGTTGGCAAGAGAGATTCTTCGTTGGATTTCAAGTCTGATGTTATTGTCGGTGTCAATGCTGGTTTATAAATAGAGGAAGTCTCATTCAACCTCGGATCATAACGCGGATGCCGAAACGGGAGTGCGCCAATATACATATGTACATATCTAATACATAATAATAGTATTAATAATAAAAAATGTCTCAATTACGAAACTATCACAATGCACGAATAATTTATTTAAAAAGTACAAATTGAACTAAACAACTTTGAATTTAGCTACAAAATTTTGAACGGAGAATCGACCTCTAAATGCGTATACCTGCTCGAGAATTTCAAAAGCGCTAAGGAGAACGAAAATGGGCTTATCGTCATTATAAAGTTGCCTGTAAAATAAGAGATCAACTGAGAAGACGGCCCTTAAAGAATTTATAAGTATTTTTAGTTTTCAATTTCTTAAATTTTAATAAATAAAAATCATTATTAAGTGAGTTAGTTTAAAGATCGACTGACTATGCATATAGAATGTATGTGTGTAAGTTGTATATTACAATATTCGACCACGCCCCTTTTAAAATTTTGAATTCAGACCATGGTAAACTAATTTATAGTAGTAATTACTAGGAAAAAAACACCTGAGATGGTTCATTAGATGGCGTAGGGTCACAAAATATCAGCACCTAAAGAATTTAAAAACAACTTTTATTCAGCAAATGCCCTTTTAGCAGTCTATGTTACACATTTTACAGTCGCAACACTAGTTTAACGTTACATTCTTTTTTAATGAGTTCGTAGCAGCGATTTCAATATTTTTAGCTCCTTTTCATGGCACACTATCATCTGGACTTTTCCGAATTCGTCTTACTATAGAGCGGGCCATGTAAAATTTGCCTTTTGAATCGGCTATAAAAAAAAACTAATCAATATTTTTTTAAACTTTTTTTTTAATTCGAAGATTGAACATTGTCATTTATGAATGAAAAATAATATTGTTCAAATGACTGCCACGACTGGATTTACAGTAGGCTATTCGATCAACCTAATTTTTAAGCACATTTTCGATTGCTTGGGCTCCAATTTCATGAATGGCAACTTCGATTTCGTGTTTTAAAGCATCAATCGTCTCTGAATGGTTCGCATAGCATTTTTCCTTAACGGCTCCCCACAAAAAATAGTCAAACGGGCTTAAATCACAGCTCCGAGGCGGCCAATTGAATTCAAAAACGGTAGCCAAAAGTTCGAATGTAACTTTGGCAGTCTGACAAGTTGCACCGTCCTGTTGAAACCAAATGTCGTCCATGTCATCCTCTTCAATTTTTGGAAACAAAAACTCGTTGAGCATGTCACGGTAACGCTCGCCATTTACTGTAACCGCGGAAGAAGAAGAAGACTCACCACTTTGGAAATAAGTTTTCAATATTTCCCAATTTTGTTCAAGCGTATAGCGTCCCATTTCGTAAATGTCAAACCTTTAAGTAAATTATGAACGCATTTGACATGTCATTTGTGTTACCATTCTCAAAAAGATAGTTGGTTCAAAAGGCAAACGCTATATAGCCCACCCTGTATTAATCACCGCAGAGATTTTAGTCATACACATTTCTGTCGTTCATTGAAAATCTTTGCGACTATTCAGTTGGTCGGTACTGTACTTGTACGTAGGTATGCCTATTTTGATTTTGATGTTCTATATTGCGTAAAAATTTTGTTAGATTTTCTATTGTTGATGTTAGCTGGTAATTTGCTGAAGCGCAATTTTCTTCAGATTTTTAATAATGCTTTTCTTGTATAGATATGTATACACAAATTTCGTGTACGTACTTACAGTTTTTATAAGTATATTACAGTACATACAGTACGTATTTATAAGTACATACAGTTTATGCATAATATTCCTGCAATGCTCTTTTTTGTTACATTCGAATTTTATACTTAGGTTTATTTACATAAAGTCGTAGTAAACATATAAAGACCGCTAGAAATCGGTATTCAAATTTATATCCACCTGAGGAAAACTGAAATCCAATCGGCTTCCGCAGCTACCAGAAAGTTATTCGAATTACATAAGTTATGGAGAAAAACAAACTCAAGATCATTCGAATAATTCATAAATGTTGTACTTTACAGTAGAATATGTTTTAAATGTACTGGGCAGTCCATTTAGCGTTTGAAATTTGAGCAATTCATATTTTTTTAATCTAACAGCTGAAATAACAATCGTTATGTTTCAGAAATTTAATTTAAGATTAAACATTTCCCGAAATTTCCCGAAATTTCCCGCAAAATTATATTTTTATATAAGTTAACTTATTACAAAGTTTCTTTTTTCTCGGCTTATGCAGTGGTTCATTTTATTGACGAAAAATAACTAACTTAAAAAACTTAATAATCTCAAAGCTAACCTACTCGACGGCCTCTGTCACTTTGCAACTGCAGGTGAATGCGTCGAAAGCCGTTCCCCGTCCCCTTGGGAACTGTAGGTGCGTTGCCAGCTTAGTTAAGCTTGCGCGTGTTTCCTAGCCGTCAAGTGGGGTTTCGGATTTCTTGGTGTTATCTACATAAAGTGCACATGTCATTTTTAAGCGAAACTTCTTCGCAAAGAGTATAAGTAAATCTTCTTTATAATTTTTGTGTCAAAATATACTCGTATGTATGTGCGTTAATTTGTTTAAAAACACTTTTCTTACCAAGATTTGCCAACAGCTTCTGGGGCGATGCTTATCATTTTGACGTTTCTTCTCTTTTGACAATCAATGTTGCTAGCAGCATTGCACGGCTGTGAAGTTAGTACTAGCCCTTATAAGTGTTTGGTGTGAATTTTGATCAAGCGACGAGAAATCTATACTATAAAGGTGAATGTCTGTACGTTATCCGCGCATCACTACGAAACGACAACACCAAATGACGTAAAATTTTTTATACACTCATATTTTCACCCAATGAAGGTTCTAGGCATGTTTTTATGATGGAACTCGTTTCCCACAGCCCCCAGGCCGCGCCACCACTCTCATTCGACACTAATAATCGAATATTTGCTTAAATTTTATCTAAAAATTTTAGTTTTTCCTATTTCCCAGTATTTATGGCACACTCTAGACTTCATAATCCGCATAAGCTGTTCAACTATGACCCAAATGCAAAGTTAAAAACGGTTTGAGATAGAAAATTAATAAAAATAATTGATATTTTTCTGATTGGTTGTTTTGATTTTATTTAACGAGGCATAGCAACGGATGCCGGGTATTGTAATACGAGTATTATGGTTATTAATAAAAAAATATTTTCTATGAAATTATTGTTTGTAATTCTTTTACATAATTACATATCCTAAATCCCTCAAAACCACTCCTACGCTTGCAGGGCCGCGGATTAAAGCTAGTATCTGCTAAAGACAACAAAATTTTTTGAACCGGTCGCCGCTAAATGGCACACAGCCAACGCTACACACAACTTTTTGCGTACCGTTTTCGAAAATCGAGTAATCAGATGAAAGCAGGGATTTGACTTCAATAGACTATTCTATTCTAAAGGTTATGCCAACCAGCCACGTACGATTCAAGAGTCGAAATATAAAAACAATTTTGCCATTGTTATCGCACCAAACCTCGGGAGAATGTGGAAACTGAAAAGCTAGTCGGGGAAGTCAGTTCAATGATATTATTTATGTTATATTATTAATATTAATATTATTCCAAGTTTAACCCGTTGGGTACGGATTTATTTGAAAAAAAAATTGTTTGTTGCTTGGAGTACATTTTACTTAAGAATTCATTTATTTCTAAAATATTAGTGTCATATGTATAAGTACTATCAAGATGACTTCAGGTAATTAGAATTGCAAAACAAAAATAAATTAATAAAAAAAAATACGCTATCCACTCCTTGGGCAAACAATTACATGATGTGTCTCAGACGTCAAATGCACCCAAGGGGTTAATGGGGTACTCTTTCCAATAAAAAAAGAGCTCATTGAAAAATACTTCTGTTTTTTTTTTGTATACCCGAACATTTTTGTATACTCGTACATATATATACATATATATAGTATATAAATTCGACCGCCGTAGCCGAATGGGTTGCTGCGTGACTACCATACGGAATTCACAGAGAGAAAGAACGTAGGTTCGAAACTCAAAATTAAGAAAAACATTTTTCTAATAGCGGTCGCCACTCGGCAGGCAATGGCAAACCTCCGAGTGTATTTCTGCCATGAAAAAGCTCCTCATAAAAATATCTGCCGTTCGGAGTCGGCTTGAAACAGTAGGTCCCTCCATTTGTGGAACAACATCAAGACGCACACCACAAATAGGAGGAGGAGCTCGGCCAAACACCCAAAAAGGCTGTAGGCGCCAATTATATATATGTATATATACATACACATATAAATTCGAAATCACAGGGAGGCAGATTTTTTTATGTTTGTAGTAGAAGAGTACGAATAAACGACTACACAGATTGAAGTATCAAATCGTCACAGAAGTTTAAGGGATTTTATCGTTTCCATTTACATATGAACTACAATAAATAATATTTCAATTGCTTCGTAGCACCTTATGAGCTTTAAGATTTCAATTTGTAGAGATTTCGCCGAGATTTACGAAATAAATGTAAATTTCCACCCCGATTTCTAAGTCCATTGGTGGAACGTTCCAAGTGCGGAACGTTTTAATCATACATATATTTATATCTGATCCTTTTATTCCTGTATGTAACATAGGGAATTAGATCAGAATAAAATATAATAAAAATGTACCCTTTCTCCTTGGCTCAAGGAATAATACTTCATCAAACTCAATAAGTGTACAACTCAGCTCACGGCTTAAGATTAGACGTTTTGGCAGTGCCCAGGGTTGTCACGCACATCGTATTTATAGAAATGCATGACAGTTTGACTGACAGTTACAAATGTTTCACTGGTTCATTGTACGTATTTGAATATAACGCCAAAAATTATGGGAATTCCACTTTGAAATTTACAGCATAGTCTCAGTTATTAATCAGAGAAATCTGAGTGGTACTGTTTGTTAAAAATAATAACAACAATTTTTGGAGCCCTTGACATTGGAATCGCTCATTGTTAATGGGGTATTCTAGTCTAGAGGCCCGAATTTCGAGCATTTGTTGACGATGAATAAAAAAAAAGCTATTGTTATTTTTACGATACATTTTTTATAATTTATTTATTCATATATTAGGAGCACGCAAAATAAATTTGAAAAAAAAAAATGAATTTTCATGGAGTTATGCGTCCTTGAAGTGGAAGGGGGGGAAAAAAGGCAGTGTCCCCGTCGTCACGATTTCTACCCTTGTGGTCATCTGAAAAAAAAAAAAAATACAAATTCTTAATTAATATGAATGTCATTATCGTATGAACTAGAAAAAACGGAAAAAAAATTTTTTTCCATAAAATGGCGGCTACTCAAAAAATTGAGGTCGATTTTTCTCTTATTTTTAAGCTTTCTCGAATTGTTTACACATATTAAAAAATTGAAATTTCCAGTTTTTCGAGCTTCATACGATAGAGACATATTTAAGGAATATTCATGACAAATTTCAAGCAAATCGGTTAATTAGAACTTGAGATATCGTGCCGACCGTATCGAACGAAGTAGTTTCGAGAAACACGCGTTTGAATTTCGCCGTCCGCTCAAACCAGTCTAGCTGTCGCGTCACTAAAATAGTTGTAATTTCGAAAATAATTCGAATTTTGAAAAATCCTTTTAGGGAGATATTTTTGAATACCTAAACTATCGAATTTTGAAAAAAAAAATTTTCGATTTTTTCAAATTTCTGGACTAAAATACCCTCTTAAAGTATTAAGATCAAAGATCATCGGAACTAATTCTTTAAGTTTTGGAAAAAATAATTTCTACTTTTAGTCCATTTATAGAAATGGGGTATTTAAATTTTTTTTTCTATATTAACTTAAATTTATTATTTTATTGAGTTAACCATTTTTTGCACAAAATCACCATTAATTTATTAGAAATATTACCCTTAAATTGATTTAAAATATAATTCTTGATATTCAGACTGGACCAAAAATTCAGACTTCTTCTAATTAGTTCACAAATCGGTAGTATTCTTCCGACACAAGTGACTTTGTACTTCAGGTAGTATCAACTGCATTTGATATTCGCGGTTCGTTATCATTGAACATGTTGAAAATGCCTATATGTACATACAGTAGGTTCTGTTTTTATGCGGCTTTTTTTATGCGGTTTTGAAATAGTGCGGTTTTTTTTTAATTACAAAATACATGTCGACCTATCGGGAATTGTACATATAAACAAGATTCTAAACCAGCTAAGCAAAAACTCATCACAGATTCATGCGGTCTATGGAACGTATCTATAGTTATTATATGGGACTAGTGCCCTTTTTATGCGATTTTATTACATTATTTCAGATTTATGCGGTTTTAGCATTTGAAACGTATCTATAGTTTACTATCTATAGTTTTACTATAGAACTAGTAGCTTTTTTTTATGCTGTTTTTTTTATGCTGTTTCTTGCGGAACGTATCTACCGCATAAAAACAGAACCTACTGTATATACAAAATATGTATGTTTGCAATAACAATTCACATATGCTAAGATGCCAGACCATTGAAACTTAATTGTGGATTACCCCAATGTCTATAATCAATACTTTAAAATAATTTCTTATACGAGTATTAAACTTCTATAATACCTACATTCTATAACTAACCTTAATAGGTGAATTTTAATGGTACAAGTTTATGTATGTACATATATGGCCCTTTGGATAAATTTACATCTGTTTGGATTTCTCCACCATCTGCTTTTTTGGTTTATAGGATTTTTTAATACCGTAATATTTCATCTTTAGCTTGCTACATTGACATTGATGAAAGCGAAGATGAAGCACTGGCAGTAGACGATAACAACTACTCGCACTGGAATACTTTACCGGACATATTGTTGGAGGAGATTTTCTCATATCTAACTTACAGAGAGCGCTACTATGCAAGTTTGGTGAGTAGAACTTTTGGGTGTCTCAAAATGATCAACAAGTTTGATGTGGAAAAAAATGTATTACTGTTATTATTACTCTAAACGAATATTGGTATTATGATATGAGAAAAGAGTATAGAGATTAAATTTGAAACTCAAAATAAGAAAATGTGCACATCGCCTCGTCGTGAGTTCAAAGAACTCCGTCTATAATAGTTGTTTGCATTCTTCCTCATTGTGAATCAAGTAGAACCATCTTATTTAAAGGAAATATTCACACGGTTTCAGGGAATGCAGAAATTAAAAAAAGAACATTTAAAAAAGAAAATAATTAAAGGTGTCTTAATACCATAAAATGCTTGTGTATAGTATTAAATTTTTAACACTTTCCCCTCAGTCCGATGCCATCTATACCGTAAAATATAAACGCATTTTCCCAAACATTTATTTTTCTCCTCAGCTGGGCTCATATCTCAGAAAACTATTGACCTATTGACTTTACATTTTAACTGTAGATGCACAATTTCTTTCTGCGTTGAAGTAAGGATGGACTTGTTCATTATTTGAAATACTTTTTTTTTACAAACGATTTTCGAAAATATTTTTTTATTTTATGCTTTGGTTTCTCAAAAGCACACCGTTCATGCAAAAACTGACGCATATGAATATGTATCAAAAAAATTCCACAAGCTCCTATACCTATTCACGTGACGCGCATGAAACATCAAATGGTAAAAAAAAAACATATTTTCTCATAGCGATCGCCCCTCGGCAGGCAATGGCAAGCCTGCCTGTGTATTTCTGTCATGAAAAAGCTTCTCATAAAGAACCATCTGTCGAAGGTCCCTCTATTTGTGGAAAATCGTCAAGACGCACACCACAAATAAAAGGGGGAGTTCGGCCAAATAACTGATAAAGGGTGTAAGTCCCAGTTATAAATGTTCACATATACACCCCGTGACAAAGCGATAGCACATCAGCTTTTTGAGTACTTTTAACTATTTTTTTTCTCTTTGTTTTTAGTTTAAAATTCATGTAATTTACAAATTTTTGTCTAACAAAAATCATATAATTCCAATTTAAAAATTTTTGCATAAAAATTCGAAAAATTTCACAAAGTTTCCATTGCAATTCCTCGGAATGAAGACGTTGGTTAAGATTTGTAGAACAATTTTTGGTATTCAGTTTTATAGCTTATTTAATCTTAGAACAATAATGAGGAAATTTGAAGCTGCTTTTTTGATTTTTTAAAAGGTGAAGTCCAAATAAGCAAGACTGAGCTAAAATAGAAACGACAGGAGCTTTGTTCTGATAACTTCGAGTTTATTTATTCAAAAAAGTCTCTTCTGGCCTCAGTACACTGTTCTGCGCGATCTCAAAGCTTTTCGAAAGAGTGTTTCAGGACATTGACTGGAATGTCCTTCAGGATGTCGGTACGTGCCTTTTGGATGGCCTCTACGCGTGCAAAACGTTTTCCTTTCATGGCCAAATGTAATTTTAGGTAGAAGTCACAGGGAGCTATATCAAGCGAATACGGTGAGTGATTGATGGCTAAAATGCGATTTCTAGTCAAAAAATCAGTCACAAGAGTAAATCGATGAGATGGTGTATTATCAAGCAATAAGAGCCAACTTCCTCCTTCGCGGTATTCAGGGCGAATTCGACGAATGCGATGTAACAAACGCTTCAAAACGCCAAGATAGAAAAATGCATTGACGGTTTGTAAAGGAAGTTCTCACCTTTTCTCGCCTCCTTAATGAGGTCAGTTAACTTGTGCGGAATGAAACGTGCACAGACCTTTCGTAATCCCAAATGAAATGCGTAAAATGCAATAAATCGGTGTTTTCATGATATTCAACTCTGATTTCATGAATTTCAACGATGATTTCGGTACATTTTGATAAATTTACGAACAATTTGGAAGAAGTTTTCATTGTCATTTATGTCCTCACATCCATCTCTGACGCGTGTAAGCCACTCATGAACTCTTGCACGGGATAGACAATCATCGCCATAAACTTTTTTATCAATTCAAATGTTTCGGTAAACGTTCTACCGATTTTAAAACAAAATTTGATATTAGTTCTTTGTTGAATGTCACCAAGCTTTCATTGGAAGTCAGCTAGGGATGTAACTTCCAACGCACTAACTCATTAAATAGCTGGTACCATCAAAAAACATTTTGATGACACCAATCTTGTTTATTTTGGACTTCACCTTGTATATAATTTTTGCTTTGGCGGCGTGACGCGTTTCCTCTATACAGGGTTTGTTTGAAAAGTAATGAGCCTTATTTTTTTAAGCAGTTTTATTAAATCTTTGGCTTATATACGGTTTTTCAATAAGGGCGGGTAGATGTTGAAATGGAATAAAATGGCGTTTGCTGTATAGCACGTAGCGCCGCCCTGCTGGAATCAGATGTCGTCTAGGTCTATATGGTTCAATATGGGCCATAAGAAATTGGAAGGGCCACCACGTCGATCGAAAAATGGGCGCAATGCGCGCAATGTTTGCGTTAATGAACACTCATTTTGATAATAAAGTTTTATCATATGAACGTGCTGTTCAATCGTGTAACTTGTCATGATGATTTGGCATAAACAACTGAATAATAAACAAAAGGTTTGACAGATGTCACCAAAACTAAATGGCTGCCACAGGGCGCCAAAATTGACCCGCGCCAATTGAAAAACCCTTTACAGCTAATATTCTTCAAAATAGGGCCCTTGAGCGTCAATACATCGCTGGTAGCGATCCGTCCACTGCAGGAAACATTTTTTAAACTCATCCGCCGGAATCGCGTTCGATTCGGCTGTCACAGTTTTTTGGATCGCCTCGATGGAGTCGAAACGCCTCCCCTTCAGCTTGCTTTTCAGGCGCGGGAACAAGAAGTCCGGAGGGGACAGGTCTGGGCTGTAGGGAGGGTGGGGAAGCACCGGAACCCCTATCTTGGCCAATGCAGATGTCGTGATGAAGGGTTCAACTGTTGAAGAGGTCGGGCCGAACCCGGGCGACGCGGTTTTTCAGTCGAAGGAGCACTTCTTTGTAAAATGCCGCGTTTACAGTGCTTCCTGGTGGTACAAGCTCCTTGTGGACGATGCCTTGAGAATCCAGAGCGCTGTTCGTCTTCGACGTCCTCCCGGGATTCCTTGAACGACTTGTGGCACCGTTTTACCTGGGCACTGGACAGAGATTGGTCCCCGTAAGCCTCCTTGAGTAGCCCAATGGTTTCGGTACTCGTTTTGTTTAGCTTTACGCAAAATTTGATCGAGTAACGTTGCTCCAACGATCGCTGCATTTTCGCCACTGCAAAATCCTAACACACTTTTAAAACAGCTTTCACATGCAGAGCGATGTTGACTACACCGCTGTTGCCAGCGAACTGGGACCGGTTTCTAGTGGAAGGGGAATGTCCAACGATAATTTTCCCCCACCAGCCGATTCGGTTGATCGCTTGGCAGACGCTCCGCGCGAGAAGGCTCATTACTTTTCAATCAAACCCTATGTAACGCAATGCCGCGGATTTGTTATATATAAATTATATTATATAGAATTCTACGTGAATTTTCAGCCACTTCTAACTTGCAGTCAGAGCTGGATATGCTAACATACGAGATCTGTTCAAAAAATGAGGCAAAATTTTAAAATTTTGCAGGCTACGTACATTTACCATTCGACTATTATTTTTTTATGTTGGTACACTCGTCTCGAAAATATGTTCACGGTTTAAGCAATTTAGCCTGATTAGTTTGTTTGTGACAATAAGACAAGTGTTTTGCGTTGACATCATTCAACAATTCCTGAGCGATGCTCATGCGAATGTTGTTTTTGGCCAAAATTCCGCAATTTTGGAACGAACTTCGTTGACACACGCTTCATGCACAAACTTTCCGAAATTATTACATGGCATTAGCCAATCAATATGCCGGCATCCTCAGCAACTTCTCCAATTGTGTTTCACCGATTTTCCATAACAATTTTCTTCCCTTTCTCAACATTTTCATCGGTCCATGATGGGCTGGGGCGTCCAAAGCGGGCGTCGTCATTCACACCTTCTCGACCTTCTGTGAAAAGCTTGTACCACTTGTAAACATTTTTTTGACTCAGAGTACTCTCACCGTATCAACATTTCATGTGTTTTTAAGCACGTAATTCCATTTTTACACAAAATTGAATGCAGCTTCTTTGATCCATTTTTTCGATAGCAGAAATTCGCCGAACACGCAAAGAACTCATATGTCGCCGCTTGCACATTCGCCACAATAATAGCAATCTTTTCATGATACATTTTTTACAACTACATAGCATAGATAACAAATTTTATAAATCAAACTATAAAATCCTTAAAAATTTCAAAAAATTATCATCAAACTTTTCCACTTTTTAATCTGAGTTTATGGAAAACATTTGCACTCTTGTAGCCCATTCCATTACAGGAAATAGACAAAACGTAGTCCCTCAAAAATCGTATTGATTTCTGACACGATATTGGGCATGCTCTTTCATTTGAAGCCCTTGTTCGATAATCTGTTTAGGCTTTGAGATTATGATTTCAATCATTTGGAACTTATGCTGGCATTTCTCCAGTTTCTGTGCTCTTCACTCTTCTTTCGCCGTAATTGAATTAAATTTCTCTCCCTATAGGCTTATGCTGCGTGTTTGATCTCTAGACCTTGATTCTTGAATTCTAGAGCCGCTGAGTCCTATTCTTCTAAATGACTGCAATATACACCTACCAAAAGTCACAGTTATTTTGTCAACCATCTCCCTAAATTCAACACAATTGTGTGCATACTCTTCCCGCACCTCGTTTCGAAAGATCCAAAGATGGATTATGAAAAAACTGCAGCTTTAACTCAGTGGTATTAAGGGAATTTTAATAACTTTTCTATGAACTGCTCTATCACATTTAACATATATTGATGACTAACTCCTAATATAAAGCTCTCTGAAACATCCTGAAGATAGTGCACAAAAACAGCTCTTTATTCAAAATCTCAAATCATTTTGTGACACCTTCTACATAAGTATGGTATATCCAGAGCAGTCGAGGTTCAACACAATCGAAATTAGTTGGAAGTGATTTTTAAAATATTTACTTAATATCACTTCTTTCCTAGGTATGCAAGCATTGGTATAACGCCTTTTATCTGCCCATGGTTTGGTACAACTTTCTAGTTGACGATCGAACACTCACACGCGCTAAGTATAACTACTACTCAGGCTGGCAATATTGTTTAGATCACATGCGTACGCAGAATTGTCTTTCACGAGTTGGTAAATATTTGCGCGGGTTGGAATTCCGACCAGAGCATAGCTTCAATAACATTTTTCAATTCATGACAATGCTCTCATGGAGTATGGAAAAAGTAAGTTCAAATTTTAATGAAAATATTTAAGTCTATGTCCATGAAAATATTTTCTTGTCAATATATTAAAAAAAGGGTTCTGGTGTGAAACCACCAGCTGATCTTAAGGATGTTGGCTCGCGCATACGATCTCTTGTCTATGTGTTTCCCTGCAATATGTCGCAAGCGAACGATCCAGAAGGCATCAAACTCTTCGGCACTGGCGGTCAATTGCTCAAAGGTCTCAAGGAACTGTTGTCTAAATTACGTGATCTACGCACTTTGAAACTAATTGATTTTGTATTGGAACGCTTCGAGGCAAAACATCTGCTCGATGAAGTGCTGGAGGCGTGCTGCACGAAGATGCGCGTACTGAATCTGGTGAATGTCACAACCACTCACTGTCCAATAATGCATGTGGGGCTGTTCATCAACTTGCAGGTGAGTGCAAAATCTATGCCAGAATTAAAAGCAAATGCGTTAAAGTAGTGTTCCATATTTCAGATTCTGACGATTTCGCCACAAAACATAGACGACGATGTTTTGTTGCTATTAGCCGATACAAAACTGAAACATCTGCATTTGTTGCAAAACCGTTACACTTCCACGTATTTATCCATTTCGCCCTGCACTGTGAAGGCGTGGCGACAGCTGAAACGTGATAATCCCAGGCTAAAAGTGCATCTGCGCGTCGAATCGATGGGCGATGGCGAAGTTGTTTTTCAGCCAGAAGCGCCAGTGTACAGCATCACCTACGAGTCACCAAAATCGAAGGTGGGTAAGGTTCTTAATACTCATAAATCTGCCTTGAAAATAAAAAACTACAATACGATTTCCAAAAAAAAAACATGATATTGGATAAAAGCCACGCCCATTTCATTAGAGTATTGCACAAGTATACGTTTTTTTTTCTAAAAGCTGTCGCCCCTCAGCAAGTAATGGCAAATTAGGTGTAAGAGCCCGACCACACACGCAAAGGGTATATAATGAAAAACAGGAGAGTGATAAAATTAATAATTAAATAAATGAATACATTTTTTACACCAAAAACCGTTATTTGGGGAAATTTCGACAACTATATGACAGAAAAAAAAGTATGTGAAATTTCAAACTGAGCTGCCGATTTTACATAGGAATTAGATGTTCTAGTTCTTGGGTAAACAAATCGTTCATTACTTGTAAACCTTTGTAGTTGTAATTAGAGTGCTAAAGTCGAAATACTGCCTTTGTAGTGAATTGAAATCTGATTTTCCTAATTTTTTTAAATATTTTACATCTCCCGCAAAATATGATACTACAAATTTTGTTTGGAACCTTTGCGCATTTCTATAATCATATGTATGTAAGAATCTCTACGATTAACAATTTTTTCTAAACACTTTTTTCTACTTTAGATCAAAACTGATTTCATCCTGCGTATGGTGGATAATTATAAAACTAGGCTCAGCGTTTATGGGTATGAGATGCTGCCCCGTTTTACTAGTCCCAAGCCGTTTCACAATCGAGTCGATAGCCTGATGATGCTGATTAGTCGACAATGTTTCAATCTGCATACTTTGGTAAGTGCGCTTAAAGATATTACTCCATCTTGAAAGCTTTACTTTTCAAATATATTTTTAAATCAGTTTATACGCGAGAAAGTGTCTACCTCCACAGTGTTGCTGATTGCGCGAACCGCCAAAAACTTGCGTCGGCTCCATGTGCGTCGCTTTGCGGTCATTATACGCTGCGATTGGCCGCGACATCCAGAATGGACTGATGAGTTCTATATTTGGCTGAGGCACACGTCGCGCTCCTATGAATCGGTAGAGCGCGAGGTGTCACAGATACTTGGCCATGAGTGGAATTTTCTCAGTGATTGTGAGTACAAGCAACTTCAGGTGGATGTGCGAAGAGAGTTCTAATTGAGAGAAATGTGATATTATTTGCATATGTATGTACTATATGTGCTTAGATGCTTGCTCAAATGCTTACGCATAGTTGTTAGTAGTTTTATATTTATTTGTTAAAAAGAAAAAACAAAAAACAATAATAAAGTAACAAAAATATTGATGAAACATTTTAACATATGCAAATATTGAATGGGACTTCACATGGGTCATGAGGCTAACTGTATTGTAGAATTTCACACAATTTTTTTCATTTTTTAAAGGAGAGTGATTTTGCAGAAATATTGCATACAAATGTATACATTTGTACTTTTAGTTGCATTAAAGTAGAAAATATTACACGTAAAACTCATCCATTAACTATGAAAAATTAAATAAAAACCACTCAAGAAGTGATGGGAAACCCCTTTCAGCATTTGAACAATTAATATATTTACAAAAAATAATTAAGATTTAATGAAAACTTGCCAGTGTCCAAATATTTACGTCAACTCAGCTTAGAAATATGGCACAACTAAATTGCTCGTATACTCGTATATGAATGTGTGTGTATAGTGACAGTAAATGCAAATGCACTAACGATGCTTAACGAGCTTTAGGAATATATTAGTTGCTGACATTAGAATAGTCAACATAATAGTTGTCAAAATATTTGCTCAGTATTGGTAATATATTTTCGGGATTTACCATTTATAACCCCGTTCATGTCTGCTCTTAAAGCTCTGCTTTAGATTGTTATATGACACACTTTATCTATTAAGAAGGCAAACATAAATGAAAAGACGTATGAGTGTAGATACAGCTAAGGGCAAAATAAAAGTATACCTAGAGGAAAACTAAGAGAGCAAATGGAAGTAGCATCAAATATAAATGACATGGATGCACGCATGCTTTTCTAAGCTGAGTAAAACACTACCACTGCAGGTTTAAGCAATTTTACCAAATAAATAATTTTAATTTTTTCTGCTATAATAAATTACTCATAAAAGCCGGAGTCTGTATAAAACTGTAAGTCCTCGATTTTTGAAGCAACATAAAGATGCATAACACAAATTGGTCCAAAATACGGTGATGTATTTAACAGTACTTTCTCTGTGCGGTCAATTGGTATGTTTTGTTAGTATCAATATTTGATTTTTAACTCAGATTTGCATTACATTTACAATTTACATGTACATTAATATGAATTTTTGGAACAGAAAGTAAGCCTGTGTTTTCAGTATATCTCTCAGAAATATTGTATACAAATGTATACATTTGTACTTTTAGTTGCATTAAAGTAGAAAATATTACACGTAAAACTCATCCATTAACTATGAAAAATTAAATAAAAACCACTCAAGAAGTGATGGGAAACCCCTTTCAGCATTTGAACAATTAATATATTTACAAAAAATAATTAAATTAGTAATCGACTATATCATGTCTATGTTATCTTAATCGATTTTCAGGTGTAGGAAAATTTCGAAACATGAAAATTTCAAAATGCGATATCTCTGCGAAAAAAAATGATATTTGAGCAAAAAAAACGCCATTTGAAAAAAGAAGGCTTGTATTTAAAGATGCCATCCTTTAATTTTGGTGAAAGAAAACATCTGCAAGGCTACATAACCTCAAATATGGGCAAATATGGTGCTTTTTGCACTTTTAGGTTAGGATATCTCAGATAGAGCAATTCTGAGGCCAGATTTGGATTCAGCGCATCATAAACCTTCGGAAATATATAGTCTGGTTTCTGGGTCTGAATGTTGGTTAAATTTTGTCGGCCTGTGTAATCATGTACGCGCTTCGCTAATGTATTGGTTGCTCCGCTTAGCAGCTCAAAATCATACGACTAAATAAAGATAGCGGAAAAAACTTATAGACAAAAATGTTCACAAAAGAATGCTCTATAAAAAAGCTCTGAAGTATATTTTCCATAAAATCTATAAAAAAGAAGTTATTACGCTTTAAAACAATTCATCCCTTAATTTTTCGCGTAATTTTGTTTATAACTTTTTTATTATTAATTTTATATTACAATAAAAAGTTTTGAATGAAAGTTGTAGATAATATTATTGTCTACAAAAAAGGATCTTACAAAATGTTCGTAACTTTCGGAATTCACGAGATAAACGCAAAAAACCAGTTGCACCCTTATTTCCTAGATGGCGGCCGCGGGATACAACCCCCGACCCCGAAAACTCAAACTTAAGTTCACAGTGATGGGTTTTACATAATAAAACCATAAACTCGCATACTCCTAAAATTACTTAGTTGGCTATTTTTTTTGTCTCTTTTGACTGGACTATATGTACTATCTACTGGGGCTGTCGGAGCTATTCGTTTTAGCCTTCCTTTTTGCAGTTCTTAATGTGGAATTTTCAGCATTTATTCGTTTGTGTGTGTTGCCAATCTATGAATACGATTTTAATTTTAAGGTCCCTGTGTATATCGTCATTGGTTATGTAACAGCCTGCGTTTTTGATAGTCCTTAAAATTTTTGATTGTAGTTGTTGCATTATTTTAGGGTTTGATTTGCTTGCCGTTCTCATTGTCCGATGCCATATTTCCAGATTGGAGTTTTATGAGTTTTGTAAATTATAAATGTATTACCTAGTGAAAGTCGCGAGTCGTTTCGTAGTAGCCAGTAGAGTTGTCTGAATCTGTTTTTGACCTCATTTCTCTTTTGACGTATATGCCCCTTCAATAAATTCTGTATCGTATTTAATAACTTTATTATTTATAGTCAATATTTGTGGATCACACTTTCTGTACGTGTATATTACTTGGATAGTTTTATCTTGTAAAGGTTAACTGTAAAAGAATTGAGGCGTGCTAGACTTTTACTTTGTTCACCAAAAGTGATCTACTCATACCTATGTAGGATTACATGTTAGATTATATGGCCTTTCTTCTATTTCCAGCTGAAAACTAAATGTGTTAAACTGGGTAATTAATTAATTTAATCATTATTTGATCATATAACTATGGTCGTAAACCGTAAAAAGAGTGGTATTTTAGTTGTATGAGAACTATCGATATCGATAACTATGGTTTGACAGCTGAGAATGGCAAACTGTGTTGGTGTTCTTGTTTAACGTCAGAACAACTCTTCCAAATTGTGCAAATTTACTTTGAGAATATAAATCTGATCGCTAAGTTTATATAGTAAAGTCTTGAAAAAAATGGCAAAATGTCCACTCGTCGTCGTTCTCAAGTTGTTGGCCTTTGTCCTTCGACTACGTAGAAAAATGTATGTAAGGTTCGTGTCTTGAGTGCCTATAAAATATTGGTCGTGCAAGAATTGAAGCCAAATAATCATTTTTTGTGTTCCATTTCTGCTTATTGGGATTTATTATTCATATTTATTTGATAAATTAGACAAAAATAGAACTCATCGAGTTGACTATGTAACTGGTAGCGGCGGGGGACATATGCCGGATACAATATTCCAAAAATAGATGCCATGAAATTATCTACCACAATAAAAAAAATTAATTCCAACAATATTTCTGTTTTGTATTATCATTTTAAGTTTTCATGCTCTTAAAAAAGCACCCAATACCATAATTTTTTTACCGCTACTGTATGTCGATGCAAGAATCAACACGATAACTAAGCATCTTGCCGAAATATGGCACGTCTTAATTCTTCCCCTATTACACAAGTCTACAAACTTCGTCAGTTTTTGGACCTAAGCATTTCGAATGCTCGAATCATTTCTCGAGATTAGTTCTACATTAAATACATAGTTTTCGCGTTAACATGTGTGGGTAGAATCACGCTATCGTAAAAACTGAGCGATTCCAAGTCAAGTGACTTAAGTATTTTGGACATTGTCATAAATTTTTCTAAAAATTGGTTATGGTTGGTGGATTTGAGTAGGGGAACTGATATATATATTTTTTTTAATTAAAGATTTTGAAATTTTCGGAACAGGGTTATTTAAAATAAAATAACTTATATTGTTTGTAACATTTTTATTACTTGTTTTAAATTTTGTAACATTTCAAAAAAAAATGTCTAAAAACAAATTCTTTGGAAAAAAATTTTATGTTTTTTTATTTTTTTTTTTGGAAAAAAATTTGTTTGGAATTTATGAAAAGGACTAATAATGAAAATATGATATGAGAGTAAGCTCAGTAATCTCCGAAAATTTCATAGTGGGATTACCATAATCTTTCAATCCATATTTATTACTAGTTCGCTGAACGTATTTGAAAATTTAAAATTTGTTTTAGAAAACATACTCTACTCTAAAACATTAAAAATTTGTAAAACTTACCGCATGTTAAAAACCTCTCCATAAGAATTTTCAGCAATTCAAAATCTGAAAATTATAAACTTTTTTTCAGTTAGCTTCCAATTATACCCAGGCTTACTATAAACTAATTTTCAGAAAAATTTACGACAATATCCAAAATACAACACTTGGATCTCTCAACTCTTAAATACCTATGCCGCTAGAAAAATCAGTTCAAAACGCTTTGTTTTGCATGTACATATAAAAATACAGAGACAACACAACAGAGCAAAATCCTTTCAAAGTCTGGTAAACTTGGAAGCAGTGGTAAAGCAAAGAAGAAAAATTGAAAGTTGCCTGCAACTCCAGGAGGGAAATTATCTTGAAACTCGAACACAAATTACTCTACTTGGGAGCTCTAAAATTTTTGAAAAAGGAAAAGAACGTCATCTAATTCGTCGACTAATCTACAGCTTGATGTCCGCGTGGTCCATAGTCGTGCTTTAAGTCTTGAGAAATTTATAAATTAAAAAATGTTACATTAGGGCGTTATTTCAGCGCAGAGAATGTACTGGATCAAATTTAAAGGCATTCGAAGGAAGAAGTCTTGTTCTCTAAGACGCTGGATATAAATTATTTAGAAAACAAAACGAAATAGCGATGCTACATAACCTCCAATATTGCCAAAAATTGCGTTTTTTTCACTTCAGCTCAAAATATCTCGGATAGTTGCTCTGTGACATGGATTTAGATTCAGCATATCCAACATTTTTCAAAAAGTATACTCTGGTTTCTGGTAAAATATTTCCGCTTAATTTTTCACAAGAAAAAAAAACATTTAATCTATGCCACTTGCGAAAGCAAAGTCCGTTTTTTTCACCTTTTCGTATAAAATGTTTAATTACAAACAACTGCCTTTTAAGGACTTCGCTAAGTTTCGAACTATCGCAAGCATACACCAAAGACGGAATATTTTTCGGCGAGAATATTTGTTCCTTAATGGTTGATAGAAAGAGCAGAAGAATCGTTCCAAAGTGTTTTGGATAACCGCAAATATCCGGATTTTAATCAAATAATCGGAGCTTTTAATAAAATACCATAAAATTGGTGCTCGATTATCTATAAAAAACATTTTCCGCTTTCCAATATCGATTTTTCGTCGAAAACTTGACCAGGGAGAGCGACATATGAGGAACTACATAAATACTTTTTTAAATATTAAAATTACTACCAATGGGTTTGGGAAGAGCAGTGCAACGCATCTGAATCAATTAAAATGACTCAGTTCAACCGCACTTCTTTTGTGATTAATTATTTTTTATTGGAAAAATATCCATTGTCAGAAATATTAAAAGTTGATTTATTGAATATCTTGAAAATCAAAACCATTTGCAGATTTGTTTTAGAAACAATTTTTGGCCACTCAGTTCCGAAACCGTGTTTACTAGTGAAATTGTGATTATTTGATTTTCCATTTTCACAGTTTTTAGATAAACAAAAATTGAAGCAATTCGAATGATTCACAATACAACCTAAAATGAGGGTATAAATACATTTGCCTAATAATTGAAATCATAGTCGCACTTCATACAAACTCTGGAAAGAGTTCCGCGAGATTAGAGATATTTAAGCTGTGAAATGAAATTAGTTCTTGTAGTCTGTTTTTTGTACTTTGCTTTTATGCTCCTTTGCGTACAATCCTCGCCCATAGTGGGGGTTGGTGTCGTCGGTGTAGGAGTTCCAGTTGGACGACCTGTTGCAGTAGTCCGCCCAGTTTACTACAGCTCACCGTACTACTATCGCCGCTATCATTGGTATCCCTACGGCTACTACGGTGGATTCACAAGATAAAACAATTACCCGTATTTTTAAGAGCGATTAAGACTCGAGTCCTAAAGTTAAATTTGTTCTCAACTGCTCCAATGGAATAAATGTAGTTTTGTTGAAAATATTCTTTGGAAATTCATGGAAATGTACTTGTATCATAGATATATTGTATATATATAAATTTAAATAAAAGGACGCAAATATAATTTTTAATAAAAAACACCTCAGCGCATTTATATGATTATTGGATTTTAAACATTAACCCGGCATCAGTCAGATTGGGTCAGAAAAACCTGTGCTATTTTAAAAGGCGTGTATTTCCTAAAGTACATACAGACCTTATGTATGTGTCGGCGGCCGCCGTAGCCGAATGGTTGGTGCGTGTCTACCATTCGGAATTCAGAAAGAACGTAGGTTCGAATCTCGGTGAAACACCAAAATTAAGAAAAACATTTTTCTAATAGCGATCGCCGCTCGGCAGGCAATGGCAAACCTCCGAGTGTATTTCTGCCATGAAAAAGCTCCTCATAAAAAATATCAGCCGTTCGGAGTCGTCTTGAAACTGTAGGTCCCTTCATTTGTGGAACAACATCAAGACGCACGACACCAATAGGAGAAGGAGCTCGGCCAAAAATCCAAAAAGAGTGTATGCGCCAATTATATATATATATATTATAATTATATATATATAATATGATATATATGTGCAATGTAGTGTAGTTTAATATACCTTGAATTTTTTGTTTTATTATTTGTCCCCAAAGTACCAGGATTTAAGAAGTTTATAGGTTTCTTAACGGTGGCTCTTTGTTCCTCCGTGAAACCAAAAGAAATAATAATCGGTTTTTTCTTATAACTTTCCAATAAAAATTAGCAAGTAAGGAAATGTCTAAGAATTTGTCAGCATTCGTCCTGAAGAAAACAAAATAAAATAATTCGCTCGCAAAAAGTTAAGAAAAATGGAAGTTTGCAAATTATACAGCGATCAGAGTATAGCTTCACACTTGTATTAGAGACTTTCTGTTGATTTTTATTTAGAGTTTTTCAATACAGATTCCGTTTTTAGTATTTATTGTATCGGTATATGATGGAAAACACTGTGTTTTTTACTGAGAATTTATTGCAAGTAAAAATGCACCAGAAAGTTCGGCGGCTAACAGAAGGTTTTAAGACCGGGGCGTTTTCCTGTAAGAACAAAGACGGTGATCTGGTGACTGACGTACAGAGCAATCTTAAATTATGGAGGGAACACTTCTCGAACCTGTTAAACAGTGACAGCTGCGCATGTCATAGAGAAAGTGAAGATCCCGATACCCCAATCGTTGACGACGGAATTATCGTTCCGTTACCCGACCATGACGAGGTGAGAATAGCAATATCACGGCTAAAGAACAACAAAGCCGCGGGCGCCGACGGACTGCCGGCTGAGCTATTCAAACATGGCGGCGAGGAGCTGGTAAAGTGCATGCATCAGCTCCTATGCAAAATATGGTCGGATGAAAGCATGCCTGCCGATTGGAATTTAAGTGTGCTCTGCCCAATCCATAAGAAGGGCGATCCTGCAATGTGTGCCAATTACCGCGGGATTAGTCTTCTAAATATCGCCTATAAGGTTCTAGCGAGCGTATTGTGTGAAAGGCTGAAGCCCACCGTCAACCAACTGATTGGACCTTATCAGTGTGGCTTCAGACCTGGAAAGTCTACCATCGACCAAATATTCACAATACGCCAAATCTTGGAAAAGACCCATGAAAGGAGAATCGACACACACCATCTTTTCGTCGACTTCAAAGCTGCATTCGACAGTACGGAAAGGAGTTACCTGTATGCCGCTATGTCTGAATTTGGTATCCCCGCAAAACTAATACGGCTATGTAAGATGACGTTGCTCAACACCAGCAGCGCCGTCAGAATTGGGAAGGACCTCTCCGAGCCGTTTGATACCAAACGAGGTTTCAGACAGGGTGACTCGCTGTCGTGTGACTTCTTTAACCTGATGTTGGAGAGCATCGTACGAGCCGCAGAACTTAATCGCTCAGGCACAATATTTTATAAGAGCGTACAATTGTTGGCGTATGCCGATGATATTGATATCATCGGCCTTAACAACCGCGCTGTTAGTTCTGCCTTCTCCAAACTGGATAAAGAGGCAAAGCGAATGGGTTTGGTGGTGAACGAGGACAAAACGAAGTACCTCCTGTCTTCAAACAAACAGTCGGCGCACTCGCGTATCGGCACCCACGTCACTGTAGACAGTTATAATTTCGAGGTTGTAAAAGACTTCGTTTATTTAGGAACCAGCATTAACACCGATAACAATGTCAGCCTTGAAATCCAACGTAGAATCTCTCTTGCCAACAAATGCTACTTTGGACTAAGTAGGCAATTGAGCAGTAAAGTCCTCTCTCGACGAACAAAACTAACACTCTACAAGACTCTCATCATGCCCGTCCTAACGTATGGCGCAGAAGCGTGGACGATGACAACATCCGATGAAGCGACGCTTGGAGTGTTCGAGAGAAAGATTCTGCGTAAGATTTTTGGACCTTTGCACGTTGGCAACGGCGAATATCGCAGGCGATGGAACGATGAGCTGTATGAGCTTTACGACAACATAGACATAGCGCAGCGAATAAAGATCCAGCGGCTTCGTTGGCTGGGTCATGTCGTCCGAATGGATACAAACGCTCCGGCTTTGAAAGTATTCGATGCGGTACCAGCTGGTGGTAGCAGAGGAAGAGGAAGGCCTCCTCTGCGTTGGAAAGATCAGGTGGAGAAGGACTTGGCTTCACTTGGTGTGTCCAACTGGCGCCGGTTAGCACGAGAAAGAAACGACTGGCGCGCTTTGTTAAGCTCGGCCAAAATCGCGTAAGCGGTTATCGCTCCAATTAAGAAGAAGAAGAAAAATGCATCTAGTGAAACTTCAAATTTCCCCTCGAAATAAAATATAACTTTACACACTCAATTTCCCCTTCCTTGCATTTGTTTTTGAGTACAAGAACAGAGAAGAGGCTGCCACATGTTTGTTGGCAATTAAGAAATCGATTCAAAAGGTATATTGGTTGAAATGTATATATATATATATATATATGTGTGTATAGATCAGTGATGGTAAATGATTTTTTAAAAAATCCCTACACAGTCCAAAAAAATTAGACACTTGCATCGTCAACATTGAATTATTTGCTTAAGTTTTGAACTTGGTGCTGTTTTGACACTTTATAATAAACACAAATTTTATTTCAAATATATAGGTTGTCAAAAAAGTCTTGCGGTATTTTTATTGAATTTTCAATTGTTCATAAAATTGGTTATAATAATGCGATTTAAGTCAAATATGCGCCGTTTTGTTCGATGACGAGTTTCCAACGAGATGCCAACTTCATAATGCTCCTCTTATAGAAGCTCGCTTCCCTATTGTCAAAAAACTCGGAGAGCTAATTTTCTTGTGGACCAATTCCGACTACCAAGCTCGTTCGCCATGGACAGAAATAGGTGGTAATCCCTTGGTGCGAGATCCGGACTATACGGTGGATGCAAATGTACCGCCCATCCGAGCTCCCGGAGCTTCTGGCGCGTCACCAAAGATGTGTGTGGCCTGGCGTTGTCCTGATGGAAGACAATTCGGCCTCTGTTGATCAAAGATGGCCTCTTCTGCATGAGTGCTGCATTCAAGCGGTCCAGTTGTTGGCAGTACAGGTCCGAATTGAGCGTTTGGCCATAGGGGAGCAGCTCATAGTGGATGATTTCCTGCCAATCCCACCAAACACACAGAAGAACCTTCCTGGCCGTCAATCCGGGTTGGCCACCGTCTGGGCAGCTTCACCGCTTTTCGACCACGACCGTTTGCACTTCACGTTGTCGTAAGTGACCCACTTTTCATCGCCAGTCACCATCCGCTTCAAAAACGTGTCGATTTTGTTGCGATTCAGAAGCGATTCGCATGCATCCATACGGGCAATGTTTTTTTGCGTCAACTCGTGTGGCACCCATTCTTCAAATGGTTTATAACGGTTTGATGACTCATGCCCAGCTCTTGGCCGATGCTACGGCTGCTACTATGCCGGTCTCTTTCGATCAATTCAGCGATTTTATCGCAGGCCTTCCGGACCGTGGCGCATCTTCGATCACCTCAGCACCAGAACGAAAACGTTGAAACCATCGTTGTGCGGTGGAAATGGAAACTGTATCGGGTCCATAAACTGCATTTTTGCCTTTATCGTAGTAGTACTGTAAAATAAGCCGTATTTTCTCTTTATTTTGCTCCATGTTTGCGACGCTATAACTCACGAACGACTAAAAGCAAACAACAATTAATCAAACACGTGTTAGCACGTGAAAAGAGCTTTCCAAAAAGCTCTAGCGTGAACCGATGCGACGAATACAACTAGAACTACGCGCTTGCAAAGACAAGCTTGCGGAAATACCGCAAGACTTTTTTGACAACCTTTATATAATTTCATTAATAATAAATATTATAAACGCATATATAAAGAAAAATTCAGCAAAAGACTAAAAATTAGATTTTTTCATTACATTCTGTTCTATTGAAAACAAGACAAACTTTGACATCCACACATACTATTTTACAAATGTTCTCAAATGTGAGATCATTTTTGTTTTCCTTTACCGCCATTGCAACTTCTGGATTTAAAGACTCAATTTCTTTGAATAGCTCAGTTTTGAGCGGTAATCTCCTATTCATCTCTTCCAAAGCAGTAATATAAAACTGTAGACAATCTGTTGTAATTTTGTTCGCAGCCGTTTTTGGAACAGTTTTTAGGAGCTCGTTACATTCAAATCCGATAAAAACTTCCTCAAGCGGTAGAGAAATATGTGGCGATCTAACAGCACAAGTAATCTTAGGCTCGGACTTTTTAATAAAATTTTCACCTAAGCCTAAAAATATCTTAATCGATTCTCGTTAGAGTACCTGTATTAAAGGTGCCTTCGACTGAAAAAATGCGTTTAGAGTATTGAAGTAAATGAGTACATACTTGAGGAAAAATAAATAAATCTTATAGCACTGGTTGTTGAGCTCAAATAAAATCGCCTCTGTTGATTTCAATTTGTCCTGCGTCATAGCTTGGTTGAAAAATGCCAATAACACATCCCAGTTTTGTAATACACTTTCGACGCATTTGTGATGAGAGAGCCACTTGGTTGCATAAGTCCGAAGGATTTTCTTTTTCTTCTCGTTTAGCATTTCCTGCAGAGCTTCTAATTGCGCGCATCTTTTGGAACTTATCGAAACGTACGAACCGATTTGCCGCAAAAGATCCTCAGGTCCTCTGGGTAGCGTTAAGTCTAACTTGCAATAATTGCAGCAGAAGGACATATGTATTTTACAACTATAGCATTTGGTATGTCCCTAATTTATCTTGATGCAAAGGAATTATGCTGCCCCCGCTGCACATACCTTAAATGGAATAAAGTAAAAGTCCGATGTCTGTGCTTTCATCGATCATTATGGAAAATTCGTTTACTTGTAATTTTTGTACTAACTAAATTGTCTTTTTCCTCTTTTGCCAATACATTTTTTATTATGCTGGTACATCTTCCGAGCTCAGAGTTTTTTATTATTTCAGAATCCGGGACGATTTCTTTTAAGAGCGAAATTAAGTGGTCCACCACTTACAGCGCGACATTATGCTCAGCGAAGAACATGCTAAGTCTTATTTCGAAATTTTGGAACCATTTGGTTTACTCGGATTTTTTATTAAAAAAAAACTGTTTATTTTAGGTGTATTTTTATTGCCTTCATATTTTTTGGTGCATTTTTGCCGCAGTTCAAAACTTTGTCGCACGCTGCGCATTTGCATTTAAATGGATCGTAAGCCACAGCTTCTAACCATCCACTAAAATTGTCGTTGTCAAGCCACTTGTTATTGAACTTTTCTTTCCGATACTTGCATTGTTTTTCCTGGTGTTTCTCCGAAGAGTCAGTCGAAGGGGAGGAACCCATTTCTGTAAAATATATGAATTTTGGTGCTATTGCTAGTGAATGTTTAAATGTATAAACATCACAATTCTGTTTAAAAAATGTTACATACTGGCCTCAACAAGTTTGGGAAACGATTTCCGAAAAGATCAACAAGTTCACCAATTTATCGGAATTAATCGATTTCCTTTAACAGATTTTAATCGCTCAAAATCATTTGGCTTTATTTAGTAAAAAAGTTATTCAAAAATAAAATTGAATATTCAATTGCGCGCATTCTCGTATATTTGCATGTTCACCTATACATTTATAAAAAAGCATCACTCAAAATATCTAGTATCCCGATTTGAGCCTTTTTTTTCGCTGGGATGTATTCTAAGAAGAGTAATTTATTAATAAATATTAAACAAGGGTATTAAGGTAAATATTATATTATATTAAAAAAAAATTTATTATAGTGTTGCAATCTGAATTTTATTGCCAAATTGGCAACTAATCACAAATTTCACTTGAATAGTAAGAAACGATAGTTTGAAAAGATTTGTTTGCTTTTGCAATTGTTTACGCCTGCACATACTCCTGCACATGTATTTGTTCTTAATTGCGACCAGTTTTAACGTTGACTGCAGTGCTGTACTTCAGAAACTATTTGAAGCCGTCGACATCATTAATTTCATTAAAGTTCTCTTAATAATCAAACTTCAGATTTCTATAAAATGCGCTAATAGTTGCATATGAATTTCATTACGATTTAAGCGACTGTTGTGCAGGTATCGAGTGATTTTCGCGTAAACGACAAAATGAAGCTGAAGGTGTCTGCTGTAGTTCTCATCTCTCTGTTATTGGCGTTCGTCCAGGAATCAGATTCGGCACCAACGGTTTTAATCGAGCATCATCATTTCTACGGGCCACCGATTTATCACCATCATCCTCATCATCATCACCACCCTCCTCATCATCATGGTGGATATGGCGGCTACTATGGGGGTTTCCACGGTGGTTATTGGTAGTGGCTGATTGAAAGATCAACATCACTTGTAAGCACAAATCCTGTGACGGGTTAACGACTTGAAAAACAAAGTTGCTGGTGCCTATATAAGTACTTACATGCATTTGATATGTATTAGTATTACAATAATATATTATATTATTTATATAAACATTTTGTTTGAGCTGTTCAAGGCGCCACTTAAATTCTTAAATGAAATTTTTTACAAATAGAAAGTAGCACCAATCTGGGATGAATTAAAAAATCCTCTAAGTATATAAACCGACAAGAAACTACTAATAATCAGAATTTACTTTTCCAACCGATTTCGATATACCAAATCTAAGGCTTCTAAGATGGGTTAGTATAAAAAATCCCAAAAATGATTTCGTCCTATATTTTAGGTAATTAGCCTGGCGATTTATTGAAAGTGAAATCTTCTTCCGAAATCCGTTGATTTTGCACCAATAACTTTTATTTTTCTATGTATTGAACTAAAAAAAAATGTTAACTGTTTTATTATTTTTATTATTTTGTAACAATAAACTTCATAATACGCAACACAAATTTTAGTGAACATTATATTAAAGTAACGAAATGTCAAATGAATAATAAACACACTTTTTACCTAGTGACTTAACCACTTTAAAAATTATTAATAGCAGATTGAATATTGGCTTTTAGAGCATGAAGAGAGTTTATACCAACGACTTCAAATAACTCCACAAAAGGTATCCCATCTGTAATCTATTCTCTTTAATATACCTTAGACATAGCATAACATAGCATAGACACAATCAGGCAACTATATTGAATATGTATGTATCTGAAAGCCATTTTATTATTATTTTTCTATAATAAAGAAATAAATAAAACAAAAACAACTTATTGTAAAAGTATGTCTATTATTATTCAAATCTATTCTCGAACAAACAACAAGTTGTTGAAAAGGTGCCTGTTGGCAAAACACCTTAAAATTCGTAGGCTTGATATACATACGTATATGCAGGTAGATTTAATTTGAGATTTACACTTCGGCCTTATGGTCTTTTGTGCTCTACACTCTACTCATCGCATTACCTCATTCAAACCCAGTTCCATTCTTAAATTTAAGATATAGCTGGGTTGTACTGATCATATGTGGGTTTCTTTCGGCTGCATTTGATCGAGGTGTCTCAACCTTCTCCGCGCTATCCCGCTGCAGTCTAGGAGAGGATGTAGTCTCTTGGGACTCGTCGCCGAAACAATCTCGAAGGAGTTTCTGGAGAGGAGCCTTGCTACGGTTAGCAACGCCAGGGAAGGGCTTTCGCTAAAGCTCATCCCTGCTTCAGAAATTCCAAGGCGACCACGAGCTAGAGTTTGGTTGCCGAAAACGGAGCTGGACAGTTCGGGAATTGTCCAGTGTCTCAAGCTACAAAATCCTGAGGTTCCGTTGGATGACTGGTTTGTCATCAAGGTTGGGGAAACTCAGCAACATAGCTCCGCCGTATTACTGCTGATTAGCAACGAGTCCCTGGAGGCACTTTAAACTCAGGTCTTGGCCTCAGGTTGGCCAAAGTGAAGGTTTTCCCCGCCTCTTTTGCCTTGGAGAAATTGGGAGACGACACTAAGAAACTGCTCGACGATCTGCTGTTGTCTGGGACAGTCGCAGATTCTGAACAGCGGGAGCAGTCGCAAAGGTACGCATCGCTTTTGAACAGTTTGTTAAAAGTAGTTCAAATTAACCTTCGTCACTCTAACCTAGCCACCGATAACCTACGAGGCACCCTCCCGCCCAATGTCTGCCTGATACAGGAGCCTTAGATCTGGTAGCAAAATATTATGGGACTAAGTGATAGATCCTATGACCTATTTTATGTCCAAAGTGATGGTAAGCTTAGGACCTGTATCCTAGTTAGGAACACAATTAATGCCGTTTTGCTATCTAATTTTAGTTCACCGGATTTGACGGTGGTCAGGGTGGAACCATCCAGTGGCAGTTGCTTCTACTTGGTGTCTGCCTATATGGCCCATGACAGATCGGCGCCTCCAGAGGAGGTGCAGCAATTAGGGGATACTCTCCAGCCCAAAACGAGAACATCCTGATCGGATGCGACGTGAATGCCAGACACACCATTTGGGGCAGCAGCGAGATCAATGAACGGGGTGAGTCTCTATTTGATTTTATACTTAGCTGTAATTTACTTCTCTGGCACAAGGGCAACATCCCAACTTTTGTTTTCCCGACATCGGAAACATCAGCTTCCTCCCAGTTCTTGAAATTTCTCTTTCGACAAACTCTTCTGCTGTTAGGGTTGAAAATTCGACATTCTCCTGGAAGAACTCGTTTTCGGACCACCGTAGGAACCCTAAAAGAACTGATTGGTCTCTTTTCCACAGGGTTTTCTGCAAAAAGCTGAACAAGAGTGAGTTTTTGACTACCACTAGGGAACAACTGGGCATGCAAGTTAGACACTTAGAGAGGTCCTATCACACTGCCTTTAAAGTGGCTCGTCCAGTATCCTTTAGCAAGAAAGACTTTCCTCCCAGGTGAAGCAAGACGCTGTCCGACTTGAAAGAGAAGGTTAGGAGAGTCTTCAATAAATGTTATCAAATAAGGAACTTTCAAGATTACCGAGTAATTTTGAAAGAGTATAAGAAAGCCATTAGAGATGCGAAACGCAATTCTTGGAAAGAGTACAGCGAATCCATTGAATCCGGAAAAGACTCGGCCAGACTCAGCAGGGTTCTCTCCATCAAATATGATATACAGTATGTCCAGAAAAAGTAAATTAAATTTTTCGAATTCCATAGCAAAAAAAAAGCACTCGTTATTTATCTTTGACTTCGTTTTTTTACTGATACTCATATTTATTCACAGCATTTAAAGGGAATAACTAAAAAACTTCAAAAACTTCAATAACATTTTTCAGACGCTTTTTCATGGAACGTCGTATATGCTCGGCATACTCTGCTGTTCCTCAATACTGCAGTTTTTAATGCTGCTGCATTCTTTAGATGCCTTTTAGCGGTCCACAAATTTTCAATCACGTTTATGTCGGGACACATTTGTAGAGAAACCCACACTTTTAGTACTGCCGACTAAGTTTCTTTTCAATATATTTTAATATTGCTTGGCTTCCATTGTGCCATTCATTTCGTACATACTCATGCACACATATAATATATATATATATATATATAATATACATAGGTTAGGTTGATATGGTTGCCCAGGGAATGGGCACACTTGGACGAAGAAAGATTCGTCCTTTGGGATGCCATTATGGAGGGGTGAGGCGGGAGAGAAAGACCGATGGGATACAGGGAGAGGGCGGCGAGAGATGGTGCTGGGATTGTTAGGAGCGTGCGGATTACGAACTATGACTATGTTTGCGTCGACCGCTTAATGCTGCTGATGAAATTCATCAGATTTTTAATGTCAGCACCAGCTATATCAGCAGGCGTGACAAAGAAGTAGGAGCCAAGATGCCTAGATCTTAGCCCCGCCAGACAAGGGAGCTAAGGAGAAGGTGCTGAGATGATTCCACCTCATCCTCCATACATCCAGCGCAAAAAGGACTCGAGGCGATTCCAAGTCTCACAGCATGCGTTCCTCGCGCATTGTGTCCTGTGAGAGAGCCCACGAGATTAGAGAGCTGATATTTTGTCAGCCTCAGAAGCTCGCCCGAGCGCCTCCGGTCCACACGTGGCCAGAAGGATTTCGCGACCTTACACGTTTGTGTACTTGCCCAGCGCTCGCTGAGTTGGTGCGATGCCCATCTTTCCAGAAGCAGACCGCAGGTAGTCAGGGGGATCCCGATTCTCTCCCTTCGCGGGGAAATCACCTCGCATATCCCTTGTCTGGCCAGCTCATCTGTCTCACAGTTTCCCGCAATGTCGCTGGGCCCAGGAACCCAGATGAGGCTGATGTTAAAGAATTCGGACGCAGTCGAAAGCGAGGTCAAGCATTCCATGACCAATCCCGAATGCACCGTCATATACCCGGAGGCCCTTATTGCCGCTTGACTGTCGGAGTAAATATTTACTTTCTTGACCGTTAATACGCATTTGAGCAGCCAATCGGCTACCTCCTTGATTGCGGCTACCTCTGCCTGGAACACACTGCAGTGGTCCGGTAGCCTGAATTTGAGTCTGATGGGGAGTTCCTCGCAAAAGACTCCTCCGTCAACCTTTCCTTCCAACTTCGATCCATCCGTGAACAAGTTCACCAGGCCCTGCCCCCAAGTGTAGCCCTCCGTCCACATAATATAATATACATACTCATTTATATATATATACATATATATGTATATCTGAATGCATAGACCCATATGTACGTATGTATGCGGATGTGCATTCGTTAAACAGCTGTTTTGCACTCTTACTTTCGAAGGCACATGGCTTGAGAGATACTTTGAAAAAACAAAAAACTCGAAAGCTTCAGAAAGCTCTACAGAAATTCACTCAGTGCATAGAAATGCAAATAGACGTGGCCAACACTTTTAAACCAACAGGTTGCAATTCGGACATAAAAACGGCATAAATGAGATATCCGTAAATTTACATACAAACTCATATCAGTATGTGACAGAAGTAACATGTGTGTATGTATCGAAGTAAAGGAAAAAATCGATCGAACCAACAAAACGCAAACGCTGAAAAGTGCAGCGTGTTGCATTCAAGTCAAGCTGCAATGTCAATGTCAACAAAAACCAACGAAATGAAGCGTCGAATTCACACACTCGCTGCAGTTGGATAATAGTTTGTTAAAGTAGTGGTTGAATGCAGGTGTTTTTATGTAAGACAAAATACTCGTATTAGCTATCCGAATAAAAGTTATTAGTTTCAGCGGTACGACAAATTCAAATACTTCCTTGTGTACTGAGAACGTTGTTTATTTAAATTTTTGATACCATTCGCGCGCACTTTACATTCCTGCGTATGAAGAACTGTTTTCGCAGCCTCAAAGTATGCAACGCGAATCGGAGTAAAATGAAACATGTCAAGGTCGATGTTTGTTTTTTTTAGCAACGCATAGAAAAGTACTTCGCTCTTTTCTATTGGTGACGTAAATTTTTCGGCTTTTGGCATTGAAAATCTATGTTTACAAATTTGCCAAATTTGCATTAGTTTGGACTTCTTAAACGTGGCGACAAGTGTCAATTATTTGCAAATGAATTTAAAAATGAAACGTGAATACGCAGGAATAAATTTCATACATACATACATATGCATATGTAGGCATATGTGTATATGTGTGTACACCAACAAACCCAGTTGGAAAATCCATTCCTACCAAACTGATGGACATCAAGTGAATTTAGAGCCAGCCTAACTCACGCTTCTTATTCTCTTATTATAAGTTTATACAAAGATGGACTAGGGAGTGTTGATATTAGGTATCGAGTTCAATTTTTCGAAAGGCACAAAATGTTTGTTTATTTTTCATTATGTGAAATTTATTTGAAAAATATTTGAATATTTTTTCAGTGAACCCCGGAGGCCCTAGTAGCCAGTGTGCTAATTAAGTTAGGGTTATATTGTATATTCCCCTACAAATAATAAGAATATATAATAATTTTTTCAGTGGCATAAAGGTAGATAAAGCGTAATATTCACGAAGCGAAAAGTTAGTTGGGGGGATTTATATTGGAAAATAAAAAGGGTACTTTTTATTCGCTATTTAACTTTCATCAGTCTACCTCAGCACAGACGAGACAAATCTTGATGTCTGAAATTACTTTGGAGGAGTTGAAATAGATTTGAAGAGAAAGAAAGTTTGCAATTCTATCTCTATATTTTCTATCTCGACTCAATCTAACAATTAATAACATCAAACCCCGTAGCTACAGATCATTTGATGTCCTCTAGATATCACTATTTGTACTTACTTCTGATATACCAAAATTTCTCGATTGGTAAATCAGTTTAAATGCCGGAAAAAACTTCTTTAACTGCTTCAAGTAATTATTTATTTATTATTAATGTTTTTAATTCGACTTTCCCTTGCTTACTGATTTGATTTTACAACAAAACCAACATCCTCACTCTCCGAGGTATAAGAAAGGATTATAGTTTTTACAGAGAGCAGATGCTGAAAGTGAATGGGAGTTTTATAGAATGGCACAAATATAAATGGGCCTTATAATTGAACTTTAACCACTTCTTTAAAGGATTTACTATGACTCCTTCCTCAATTATTTTTGAGGGCTACTTAGTATGAGTTCCCCATATATCTGGCAAACCCATAATATTTTCTTTCAGATATATTATGGGAAAGAAATATTATTATCTCCTTAATCATGAGTATTGTGTTCTACATGTCGAAAGGGAAATTTAAGTGCGGCAGATGACAATTTTTCTGTGCCTAACTTTAAATAATCCCCAGTCTCACATAATATAGTATTTCTACGAGTAGTTGAGATGCCTTGATGGCATGCAAATAAGGCGATTGCGTACACTTTTTTTTTTTTGACGAAACTGTTACAAGTAAAACTTTCTCAAATGCATTTATTTTCGCTTAGTATTTGTAATGAATGAAATAAAGCGCATATAGACCAAAATAAAAATTTTAATGGCAATTCTTTCAGTGCAATCCTTAATGCACTAATTCTTTGCTGTATTTAATGGTGAATAAAACGACGGCGTGATTGTTTAGTTGACTGCCATAATATCAGATTTTCCCCCTATTCAGAAAAGGACTCTCATAAAACTGTCGCAAATCTATTATCATCATCCGTTTTTTTTTGCTCCGAATGGAACATGTGACCTTCACCAAACCTTCCCATCGCGTACGGTGCTTCGCAATGACTTTAATTTCCTTAAATTACTTTCCGGTAGCACTTATCCTCTTTTCAACCGTTCTCTTGCCGTCTGCTACCTTGTGGTTTCCATTCCAGCGCCTGTCTGCAGACTTCAGTTGTGTCCTTTCATAAGGTATGCCCGATCCACTGGATGGGTAGTTGCGTGCGCTGATCCCAAAAATCTGCGTTGGTGATTGTTCTGGGCCAGCAGAAGCGCAGAATCCGCCGTAGGCACTTGTAGGTGAAAGCTTGTAGTTTGTTGGCGACATCAACCATGTTTCGCAACCATACAGAAGAACCGATTTGATGTTGCAGTTAAAAATGCGCATCTTAGAGTAATAGTGGAAATCGTTGAGGAATTCCAGACTTTGTTAAGTTGCGAAACCCATAGTCACTTATGCATCCTTAGCATGGTGGCCCAAGGCCAAGCAAAGAAAGGCAGCAAACGAATTAAGCAAACTGCATCGCGTGATTACAGGGGCCATGAAAACATGTCCCACGGATGCATTGGGTGTGCTCCTGAACATACCACCGCCTCCAATTCTAATTTAAAGGGAAGCTCGCTCGAGTGCCCTAAGATTAAAAGGTATATCTGAACTTAAAAGAGGGGATATGAAAGGACATTTAAAGATCTTGGAAGACTTCCTACATAGTCCCATTCTTCATAGGGATGATATACAATCACCCAAACCAATACTCTTCAGGAACTTCCAAGTTATAATTAATGAACGAACAGACTGGAGAACTAATTCTATCACTTTCAAACTTGGCACCCAGCCATGGTTTACTGATGCGTCCAAATTGGAAAATGGTAGAACAGGGGCAGGAATCAATGGGCCCAAATTCAAAAAATCGATTCCGATGGGATCCTACCCAACAATATTCCAGGCAGAAATACATGCCATTGAAATATGTGTGAGAGAATGCCTTAGAAGGAAAATGAGAGGTACTCACATCTACATACTTTCAGATAGCCAAGCGGCTCTAAAAGCCCTTCTATCAACAACTATCACCTCTAAATTGGTAAATGATTGCCTAAACCTTCTAAACACGTTAGGAAACCTCAACATAGTAACACTATGCTGGATTCCGGGACATGAAGGACATGAGGAAAATGAAATGGCTGATGACCTTGCAAAACAAAGAGCAAATATGCAACTTACTGGTCCTGAGCCTTTCTGTGGACTCACAAAAGGCCACATTAATGAATTCCTTAGGAAATGGGAAGAAAGAAAACTTGCCGCACACTGCCTACAACAAAGGAATATCTGACAAACTTCTCTCACTAAACAGAGTAGATCTGCGTCTTACAGGTCACTGCAGCCTGAGGTACCATCTAAATAATATTGGTCTATCTGAGACCAATGTCTGCCGCTTTTGCGAAATGGACATAGAAAGCTCAGAACATGTGCTTTGTGAATGTCCTGCGTTGGGCAGACAGAGACTCCATCACCTTGGTGGTATCGTAGTATCTCCATGCAATCTTTGGAACAACAAACCCAAAATTGTGCCAAAATTTTTAAAATGTCTAAACCCTAGGGTTACAAAATAGGCTTTTCACAATAGATCAGCTCTGGTGACAGTGCGTAATGGCCTTCTAATAATAATAATAAGTTGCGCAAGAGCGTCACGGGCTTTTGCGATTCTAAACTGAATGTCATCACCCCAAGTCAGTGAAGTAGTCGACATTTTCAATACTGGTATTTGTCGCGTTAAAACTGCTCCCACGATCCGCCACATTCACTCTTAGTGATTTCGTTTCTTCCTCATTGATCTTTCGTCCGACCTTTTTCATTTCCATAACCAAGTCGTCGATCTTATTTTGCGTGTCCGAATGCTTACATGTTACACATATGTACATACATATATCGTCGAAAAACTATGTATAGCACCTCAATAATTTGTACCACTTTCGACTGTTTTTTCTTTTTTAAATGCTAATTGATTTTTTATTAAGTATAGCTCATTGTGTAACAAACACCATACAAATCCAAATTTCAAACTTTATAAACAAATTCACGGTTTTTAATTAGAATTTATATAAAACTTGTTGGTATGCAATTTCATGGCATATAAATTTTAGTAATGCTGGCACCCTAATGTATACGGCGAGAGAAACAAGTTCAAATCAGTCTGTCTATTGCTATCACCTTTAAGAGATTCGTCTTGGTACAAAGTATGTAATTGTGATTAATATGGCCTGTGTTATGGAGTGAATTTTGTTTTTATATAAAATAAACTAAATTCTTCATTTGAATATTCATGAACACATAAATGAAAATTCAAAAACTTGTCCAAATATTGGGGTGCTCTAGTTCTTTCGCCAGCTGTACAATTTCTGCCTCAGAAACTTGTCGCACTATTTGAAGTCTTCCTCGCAGGGCATCTACGACTAGGCGTGCAAATAAACAGATACCAACAGATACCCACATATACGCTCACACACTGTTTTTGAGTTCAGAAATTGTCATTGCGATTGATTACTGATTATATGTATTTTAATATTAATTTTGCTCATCTGCTTTTTCGAAAATGTCTCGCCTCTTTGTTTTGAAACGCTTTCTGTTAGAGACTTTCGTATTCGGAATTTTCTGAGTCAAATCGCAAAGAAATTTTGCCAATGAATGACCTTTTTTGTCTCTTTTGCGGGCAAGGGCTAAAAAACTATTAACAGAGGGTTATAACTGACTATAAAATGACTCCCTTATTTAATAGTTTTGGTCACAAA
Organism: Anastrepha ludens; assembly: GCF_028408465.1. Lineage (NCBI taxonomy): Eukaryota > Metazoa > Arthropoda > Insecta > Diptera > Tephritidae > Anastrepha > Anastrepha ludens. The sequence goes on from NC_071502.1 coordinate 80,050,359, forward strand.
CTTCGAGTTCAGTTCTTAGTTATGTTGCCGCCTACTTTTATTTTAGTCGCAAATGTATAGCGATGGATGCAATCAATACGACAACTCCGCATCTTGCCGAAAAATGGCTCTTCTTTAACTTCCCTCTACAAATTCATCAGCTTTGGGACCTGAACATATGAGAAATACCCTTAAAGTAATTTGATTAGCTGAATACCTTGGACTCGTTTTTCAAGATTGAGTCTATATTAACCCAGATAAGCCAACTGTACTACATGTAGGCACTTTAAATTTGCTAACGGATTTGTTGTTGTGTTACAGGAGAAAGTGATGAACAAAGTACGTGGATAAATTACTTTTATAAACTCTTTAGTTTTGTAACACATTTTTTCAGTGATAAAAAATTATGAAACCTAGTGAACTTGCTGTTTGAAGGCGGCGTGGTACTTATATCGGAATATTTTTCCGAGAGAATATTTGTTCCTGTTTCTATCGACCATGAAACCGTGGAAGAATCATTCCAAGGTGTTTTGGATAACCGCAGATACCCGGATTTTAATCAAATAATCGGAGTTTTCAATAAATTACTTTTCTTAGAATACATAAAACATGATGGCAACACCCCATGATATAGACAAAACATCTACGACACGCAGCTTTCCAACGGTGCAAAAAAGGCTCACATCGGGATACTAGTTTTTGAGTGATGCTTTTTCTACGTTTTGAGTGATGCTTTTTCACTACGTTTTTATAAATGTATAGGTGTATACAAGAGTGCGCGAAATTGATTACACAATTTTGTTTTTGAATAACTTTTTTACTAAATAAAGGCAAATGATTTTGAGTGATGAAAATCGATTAATTCCGATTGATTGGTGAACTTGTGGATCTTTCCGGAAATCGTTTCCCAAACTTCTTGGGTCCAGTAAGTGACATTTTTAAAACAGAGTTTAGATGTTTATACATTTAGACATTCACTAGCAATAGCAGCAATGAAGTATATTTCAATTTTGCAATTGTTTACGCCTGCACATACTCCCGCACATCTATTTGTTCTTACAACGTCAAGTTTTAATGTTGACTGCTGTGCTGTACTTCTCTTAATAATCAAACTTCAGATTTCTATAAAATGCGTTAATAGTTGCATATGAATCTCATTACGATTTAAGCGACTGTTGTGCAGGTATCGAGTTATTTTCGCGTACACGACAAAATGAAGCTGAAGGTGTCTGCTGTAGTTCTCATCTCTCTGTTATTGGCGATCGTCCAGGAATTAGAAACGACACCAACTGTTTTAATCAAACATATTCATGGGCCATCGATTTCTTCTCATCAGCCGCATCATCACCACCTCCAACACTCTCGTCGTCGTCATGGTGAATATGGCGACTTCTGTAACAGCTACCATGGCGACGACTATAACGACCACTATGACGACTACTATGGAGGTCTCCCCAGTGGTTATTATGGCTTATTGAAAGATCAATACCACTTGTAGGCGCAAATCCGTTAATATTTTACAAAAGCACCTACGGATACTTCTGAAAGTGACGGGTTAACAACTTGAAAAAGCAAAGTTGCTGGTGCTTATATAAGAACTTACATGTAATTGATATGTGTTAGTATTACAATATTACAATATAAACATTTTATTTGAGCTGTTCAATGCGCCTCTTAATGAAATTCTTCTTTCGGAATCTGTTGATTTTGCTCCAGTACCTTTTATTTTTCTATATATTGAAATAAAAACAAAATTAAACTTTTATTTTATTTATTTGTTGACTTGGACTATTTTCATAATGAAGAAATGCAATTTTAGTAATCATTAGATTAAAATAACGACATTTGACATGAATAATTAACACATTTTTTACTTATTGACTTAACGCCTTTGAGTATTAAATCGACTCGCTATTCTACGACAAATTTCAGAAAAGCATAAAAGCATATCTGAATCAAACCAATGCGCTTAAAACCAGAGATAAGCAAAACCTACAATTTTCTACTCGACGCCCGTGATACGCTTTTCACGCTTGACCGAGGACGACTTTGCGAAAAAATCACACAACAATTTTTGCAGGCCTGAACCTGCGTGAGATTTAGTTTGCTGTTAATCACGTAATTTCCACATACACGTCTACATACTCGTATATTTTAATCAAATACAAAAGAGCCAGTTTTCCTTTTCGTGCTTTTTCGGTTCTTCCTAAATATAGATAAATAATAGCAAAACTAAATAAAGCAAAACTAAAACCAAATTGCCACCCATGCAATCACCCACGATTAACTGCAGAGCACATTCTTATCGGTTGCCCTGCTTTATCTGATCTTCTGGCTGCAATTGGCCGAGGTGTCTCAACCTTCTCCGCGCTATAGTGCTGCATTCAAGGGGAAGGTGTATTGGATTCGTCGCAGAAAAGAGAGTCAGTGAGCAATATCTCAATGATGATCAGATGACTGCTCATTCTGCAATAGCCATGAAAAAGCCAGTGAACATTCTCAGTTCTGGAACAATGAGGTCATAGTCTCTCTTGTCAATACATCCGGTAATTCGTTCCCAGTACGCCTGTGTCTTGTACCCAAATTAATCGGATGCGATTGTGCGTTCGTACTCGTAACAATTTAAGTTTATCGATACACTCAAATACCAGTGAGGTTAGGGGTTAACCCCACAGAATGACTGTGCCTTGAGTGGTACCTGACTGCCGCTCAGAATGGCAATTCGCTCATTCTTTAGATTCCTGTCTAAATTGATCTCTGGGTTCTTGGTTCTGGGACCATATATTCCAAAGCCTATGCATTCAGGATTTTCGAGCCATCTAAAAAAGTTGTACTCTAGAATACCTTGTAATCCAGTTCAATTCTGAACATCTTTTCCATTTTAATGACTGTCCGTATTTTAATGACTGACGGTATCATCCCTGGATAGCTGGACAGGTGGGAGCTGCAGACTCAGCAATTCCATGTTCTTAGATGACATCACTTCTCCTTTGCTGCAGAGTACGCTTGGCTGATTACTGAGTACCTATTTGAAGCAGTGTCAGCTCGTGCGTCACCTCCATCGCAGCTGTACGGCAGATTCGCATCGTCGCCGTGATGCATACGCTTGCTAAGCACTGAAGCTTATAATACGTTCACATATGCATTAATCACCTATAAGTCCACCAAATTAATCTACCCGTTCATATATGGCAGATTACCTGCAAAATTTACAATCAGCTGTCAATACTGCTTTGAGAGGTTTTTCTTCATAGAAATTATTTTGGTGGAATATTTCGGTGTTCTCGGTTTCTTAATTATTATTAACAATATGAAGAAAATACAAGGAGAAAGAATAGCTAATTTAATTGCGCAATTGGCTGCTTATAATAAACAGTTGGAGGAAATCCGTATGCGACGTTTACTGAGGTTGCAAAAAATTATGGCAGCAATGCGCATGGTATTCGATATTACATTTTATAATAAGTAATAAGAGGACAAAACGTCTATGGACACACGCTGTTTTCTGTATAATGAATCCCTAATTAACAATATTTAACAAAAATTGTATTAGAATTACCTATGTTTAAAGACCTCTTTGCTTTGCCGGCATCCATTTCATGTAGTTTTTATTTTGATGTTTCTCCTTACATTCGTAGTAATAATTATCGATAACACAGAAAACACAGGGTTGTATGTCAAAAAGTATGGTTATTATCTAGGATTATTTTATAATTTCAGATTTTGGGAGAGAAATTTTGCATGGGAGATCGCACTTTTTAATTACGAATTTTGAGTTAAGCGCGAAAAAGCAGATCATCCACTTAAATGTGAACGTATTATTAGTTAATGCTACCCTACTACGAATATACTGCAATCTCAATCAATTCCATTACTTTCTACTCAATGCTAAGAGCACCTTCGGTTGGCATATTTCATCTGTACCTTTTATTGAGCACACAAGCTTTAAGATCTCGGTAAACTTCGCTAGCATTAAATTTCAAATTTTTTACAAGGCTTTCTGGCGCGTATAATGAAAAATTGTTAGAATTATGAAGCATGTTAACGCGAGGCTATGCTACGAAAAGTACCTAAATGTTAAGCGACGCCTAAGTGTAAATCAGTCAGACGATGATTAAATTATCTACAAAAATATATGTTAATAGCTTAGAAAGAACTGAAATCAAAGGGTACATATCAAATTGCGAAATTCATGATTTTTTTTTTTTTTTGTGAAAATAATCGTCTGAATGAATCCACAGTTCAAAGTCCGTCGAGAATATAAAAAGGACTGGCAGACTAGACAGAGCTTTTTTGGCAAATTAAGTCCATGCAAAAAAGCCAGCAACGATTCGAAAGCTGAAACACAAAATTCGAACCGAGATTGCTGAACGCAATGCGAGGATGTGTGAGCGAGTGCTTGAATGCTTTAATTCTCGTATGGCATCCTGTAGAAGTGCTCATGGTGTTATTTTTCACATATAATTGTTAGCCCTTTACCGCATATGAGCCAATGTATGGTATTTAAACTAATTTAGTCCATCAAATATGATATACAGTGTGTCCAGAAAAAGTTTTGGTATTGAAAGTAAATTAAATTTTTCGAATTCCATAGCAAAAAAAAGCACTCGTTAATTATCTTTGACTTCGTTTTTTTACTGATACTCATATTTATTCACAGCATTTAAAGGGAATAACTAAAAAACTTCAAAAGCTGCAATAACATTTTTCAGACGCTTTTTCATGGAACGTCGTATACGCTCGGTATACTCTGTCATTCCTCCAAACTGCAGTTTTTAATGTTGCTGCATTCTTTGGATGTCTTTTAGCGGCTCTTTTCTTCGCAGAAAATTTAATGGTAAAATTTAAAATTTGGTTAGTTCTCAGTGATAAATCTTAATTTTTTTGCAGTGCCGATTAAGTTTTTTTCAATACGAGGTATTTTCAAGAAGCATTTATTCAATAATATCTATTTTGCCCCCTTCAAAGTAATCCCCATGAGATATTATGCACTTGTGCCAACGGTTTTTCCAATCTTCGAAGCATTTCAAAAAATCATCTTTTTTTATCTAGTTCAGCTCCTCCTTCGACGCCGTCTTTATCTCGTCAATCGTAGCGTAGCGTCGTCCTTTCATGGGCCTCTTAAGTTTCGGGAACAAGAAAAAATCATAGTGGGCCAGATCTGGGGAATACGGTGGCTAAGGCATCATTAGTGTGTTGCAAGCAACGATGTGTGAGCAGGCGCATTAACGTGATGCAAGAGCCAATTTTTGTTCTTCCACAAATCCGAGCGTTTCTGGCGGAGTGCTTGGCGCAAATTACGCATAACTTGCAGGTAATATTCCTTATTGACCGTTTTATCATGTGGCAAGGACTTATGATGCACAACGCCCCTGCAATCGAAGAAAACAGTAAGAAAAACTTTTACATTCGACCGAACTTGGCGTGCTTTTCTTGGTCTTGGTTCCTGCGGCAGTTTCAGTTGAGATAATTGAGCTTTGGTTTCCACGTCATAACGATAAACCAACGATTCGTCACTATTTATGACCCTCTGGACCAAATTTGGGTCGTCGCCGCCAGAGTCAAACATCTCATTAGATGCTGCTTTTGGTCGAAATTGAGCAGTTTTGGTACGAATTTTGCGGCGATCCGTCTCATGCCCAAACCAAATCGATATGTCTAGGTTCTCAGCAACTTCTCTACATCTTCTCGGTATTCTTGAGAACATTTTGAATGAACATTCGGAATGCATCCGCGCACTTAATTTCCTTTTTCACACAAAATTGTATACAGGTTCTTTGATCCATCGTTTTGAATAGGTAAAAATCGGATACGAGCCGAAACACCTTCAAGCAAAACCGCTATCAACAATTAACTGAACATTCAAAATGGCCGAACTCGTCGACGTGAGTGAGAAACATGAGTACCAAAATATCGCCACAAAAAAATCGAAATTCGAATATACGTATCCTGCGAAAATTCAAAATTCACTATACTTTTTGAACACACCTCGTAAATTTAAATATTGGTTGGCGTCCATTGGGCTGTCAATAAACATCACTTCTCTTGAAATGCACCCCCTAGCCAAAACGGAAATTTTCCAAGTTTAACGGTGGGAATTATATTATATGTATTTCGATTTTGTAAAGCTGTCACGGGCTGGCGCCATACTCTAGTCGGTTCATCGTTGTAATACCGCACTATCTTTGTCTATCTCATCGCAAAAGCGTCCCATTATTCCTCTGGTTCTGGTATTTTAACGGTCCCTCCGATGCCCAAGAAAGGTCATTTGTATTAAGTGCCTTAACCCGGTATGACGGCTCTACCGTGGCGGACCACCCCTTCCGTGCTTACTCGAGGGACCAAAAAGTGAACAGAATATAAAACAAGGAAAGGTAGAGAAGGAGGAAAAAAGAATAAACCGAGATTATGCTGGGCACGCTCTCTGAGGACAATCTTCTGGCCTCCAGCCAGGAAACGATCGTCGAGCCAAGTAGGACGAGCGGTGCAAGACACAGCACCCGTCTTCTCAGGTCAAGCCGAGTTCAGTCGGCCTCCAAGACGACCTCTGGTGAGGTAGTCAAGACGGTCTCTGGAAAGATTTCCATGGGGGCCCCTGGTAAGGCTGCCAAGGCGACCACTGGCAATGATGCCCGGTGACCACTGTGAAGGTTACCAAAAAGAAAAAGAAACCTTGCGTGGTGCCCTGCTCAACGCGCGCTAACTGAGGGCGAAACTCATTCTGGCAAAGATTTCCAAGAATCAACAGGCCGGTAAAGCGCACGAGCGGGACATCGAGGATCGTGCCCAGTGCGAGGTCGCGATCAAAGAGTACGAGGCCGCGAATTGAAGATCAATTGAACTCAGCTTTTTAAGTAGGATACTATGGCTGACTCTAAAGAACGCTTTCGAAAAATCGGTGAATATGACATCGCATTGTTGGCCTGTTTCAAATTGGTTTAAGACAAAATTTGCAAATAACCCTACATTCGTAACAGTAGATCTACCCTTAACAAAGCCGTGCTGATTAGGCGATACGAGATCTGAAATTTGAAAGAAAATCAAATCATGAACTAGCTTTTCAAAGTGTTTAGGTATGTAAGACATTTTGCAGATAGGGCGATAATTTTGGCTCTTTTGCGGGCAAGGGCTAAAAAACTATTAACAGAGGGGTATAACGGTATAACTGACTATACAATGACTCCCTTATTTAGTTGACTCCGTTAGTTGTGTTGCCGCCTCCTATTATTTTAGTCGCAAATGTATAGCGATGGATGAAATCAATACGATAACTCATCATTCTTAAACTTCCCTCTACTACACAATTCCACAAATTTCAAATTGGGAACAGAACATATGAGAAATACCCTCTAAGTAATTTGATTAACTGAATACCATGGACTCCTTTTTCAAGATTAAGTCTATATTAACCCAGATATGCCAACTGTACTACATATAGGACACCTGTTTTTCAAGAGCACTTTAAGTTTGCTAACGGATTTGTTGTTGTATTACAGGAGAAAGTGATGAACAAAGTACGTGGATAAAATACTTTTATAAACTCTTTAGTTTTGTAACACATTTTGTCAGTGATAAAAAATTATGCAAGTTCACTAGTGCTGTTTGAAGGCGGCGTGGTTCTTATGTATGTCGGAAAATTTTTTTTCGAGAGAATATTTGTTCCTATTTCTATCGACCATGAAACAGCGGAAGAATCATTTCAAGGTGTTTTGGATAACCGCAGATATCCGGATTTTAATCAAATAACCAGAGTTTTTAATAAATTACTTTTCTTAGAATACATAAAACACGGTGGCAACACCCCGCGATATACACAAAACATCTACGACACGCAGGCTTTCCAACGGTGCAAAAAAAGCTTAAATCGGGATATTAGTTTTTGAGTGATGCTTTTTCGAAGAAATTCACTACGTTTTTATAAATGTATAGGTGAAGATGCAAATATAAAAGAATACGAGAAATTGATTACACAATTTTTTTTTAATAACTTTTTTACTAAATAAAGGTAAATGATTTTGAATGATGAAAATCGATTAATTCCGATTGATTGGTGAACTTGTGGATCTTTCCGGAAATCGTTTCACAAACTTCTTGGGTCCAGTAAGTGACATTTTTAAAACAGAGTTTAGATCTTTATACATTTAGGCATTCACTAGCAATAGCAGCAATGAAGTATATTTCAATTTTGCAATTGTTTACGCCTGCACATACTCCCGCACATGTATTTGTTCTTACAACGTCAAGTTTTAACGTTAACTGCTGTGCTGTACTTCTGAAACTATTTGCAGTTCTCTTAATAATCAAACTTCAGATTTCTATAAAATGCGTTAATAGTTGCATATGAATTTCATTCCGATTTAAGCGACTGTTGTGCAGGTATCGAGTTATTTTCGCGTAAACGACAAAATGAAGCTGAAGGTGTCTGCTGTAGTTCTCATCTCTCTGTTATTGGCGATCGTCCAGGAATCAGAAACGGCACCAATTGTTGTAATCGAACATTTCTATGGGCCACCGATTTATCCTCAACAGCCCCAACATCACCTCCAGCAACACTCCCGTCATCATTATGGCGGATATGGCGAGTACTGTGATAGCTACTATGACGACCACTATGAGGACCTCTATGAGGACCTCTATGACGACTACTATGGTGGTCTCCAAGGTGGTTATTATAGCTGATTGAAAGATCAATACCACATACGCAAATCCGTTAATATTTTACAAAACACCTACGGATACTTCTGAAAGTGACGGGTTAACAACTTGAAAAAGCAAAGTTGCTGGTGCTTATATAAGAACTTACATGTAATTGATATGTGTTAGTATTACAATATTACAATATAAACATTTTATTTGAGCTGTTCAATGCGCCTCTTAATGAAATTCTTCTTTCGGAATCTGTTGATTTTGCTCAATACGTTTTATTTATCTATTGTATATATTGAAATAAAAACAAAATTAAATTTTTATTTTATTTATTTGTTGACTTTGACTATTTTCATAATAAAGAAATGCAATTTTGTGAACATTATATTAAAATAACGACATTTGACATGAATAATTAATATATTTTTTACTTATTGACTTAACGCCTTTGAGTACTAAATCGACTCCCTATTCTACGACAAATTTGAGAAAAGCTTAAAAACATATCGAAATCAAGCCGATGCGCTTAAAACCAGAGATAAGCAAAACCTACAATTTTCTACTCGACGCCCGTGATACGCTTTTCACGCTTGACCGAGGGCGACTTTGCGAAAAAATCACACAACAATTTTTGCAGGCTTGAACCTGCATGAAATTATGTTGTTCCACAAATGGAGGGACCTACAGTTTTAAGCCGACTCCGAACGACAGATATTTTTATGAGGAGCTTTTTCATGGCAGAAATACACTCGGAGGTTTGCCATTGCTTGCCGAGGGGCCACCGCTATTAGAAAAATGTTTTTCTTAATTTTGGGAGTTTCACCGAGATTCGAACCGACGTTCTCTCTGTGAATTCCCAATGGTAGTCACACACCAACCCATTCGGCTACGGCGGCCGTCTAGATGCCCGGCATTAGATGCTCTGATTAGTATACCACCACTTGACGCATTCATCCAAGGAGAGGCCTTGAAGGCCATCTGCAGGCTGAAACACAATGAAGAAGGCATGGACTTCGGTCCAACGATTCTCTCTATGCCTTTTGACTCCATGTCATCAAGAGTCGTACTTGAAAAGAGATACAGTGTAGTGCTACCAGAGGCTCAGTTGTGGTCAAACTCTGAAAAAGAGCCCAGCAAACACTGTTTTCGCATTTTCGCGGTTGGATCCAGGACCGAGCATGGCCCCAACTCTGGTGTCTACGTGGAACTCAGCAGGACAAAACTACACTTTGCTCTTGGAATGCATGCATCTGTGTTTCAAGCGGAGGTGTATGCAGTTCAAGAAGTGATGAACTTTGTTGTAGAAAACAGATGGAGAGGCAGATCTACATGTGTCTGCAGCGACAGTAAAGTTGCGCTCATGGCCTTAGCCAGCCCCTCAACCACATCAGGGGTAGTCGAGTCCTGTAAATCCAGGCTAAACTATGTCGGTAAACATAATAACCTGATGCCAACAAGGGTCCTGGGACACGTGGGTATCGTGGGTAACGAAACCTCTGACTCCTAATGAGGCCAATTTCTTTGGCCCAGAGCCCGTTTTGCCACTTCCTTGTGCAGTCAACAAAGCCATGGTTTCCAAATGGGTTCCTACAACCCACAAGCGAGCTTGGCAGGCTGAGAGAAGCTGCAGATGGACTTAACTGATGCTACCTGTCATGTCCGATCGACTGTCGCAAATCTGCGACATGAGCAGTGTAACCTGCTCAAGCTTGTGAAGAGGAGGACGAGACGGCGGACCACTTACTGTGCGTCTGCTCCGCCTTCGCTCGAATGAGGTTTGAGGTCCTTCGCACTGATGTGTTAAGAAGCGACCTCCATAGCACCCAAAGATCTTTTCAGATTTCTTCGGAAATCGGGTAGATTTAAAGAAAGTTAAAAGGGAATCCAAATGTAGTACAATGGACTTAATTAATGCCTGAGTGCTGCATTTGCTAGTTGCCTAGACAAAAAAAAAACCATATTCAGCAGAGTACGTTACTGAGAAGCAGTGTCAGCTCGTGGGTCACCTCCATCGCAGCTGTATGGCAGATTCACATCGCCCCCGTGATGCACACGCTTGGTAAGCGGTGAATACTATATAGGTATACTGCAATCTCAATCAAGACCATTGCTTTCTACTCGATGCTAAGAGCACCTTCGGTTGGCATATTTCATCTGTACATTTTATTGAGAACGCAAGCTTTAAGATCTCGGTAAGCTTCGATAGCATTAAATTTCCAATTGTTGACAAGGCTTTTTGGCGCATATAATGAAAACTTGCTACAATTATGAAGCATGGTAACGCGAGGCTGTGGTACGAAAAGTAAATGTTAAGCGACGTCTAAGTGTAAATCAGTCAGACGATAATTAAATTATCCTCAAAAATATACGTAAATAGCTAAGAAAGAACTGAAATTAAAGGGTACATATCAAATTGCGAAATTCATGTTTTTTTATTGTGAAAATAATCGTCTGAATGAATCGACAGTTCAAAGTCCGTCGAGAATATAAAACAGACTGGCGTACTAGATTATAGTTTTTTGACAAGTAAGGTCTATGCGAAAAAGCCAGCAACGATTCGAAAGCTGAAGCACAACATTCGAACCGAGATTGCTGAACGTAATGCGATAATGTGTGAGCGAGTTGGTGAAAAAATTCGAGCTGTTGGGACAAGTTAGCGATGTGAAGAATAAAACCCCTGCACGTCGCTCAAGAACAGCCGAAAATATTGCTGTTGTAGCCGAAAGTGTTGAAGAAACCCCAGGTTTGTACATTCCTCGTCGTTCTTTGGAATTAGGCATTCAACAAACGTCATTACACCAAATTTTGCATAAAGATTTGGGTCTGAAGGCTTATAAAGTCTAGTTTATACAAGAACTCAAGCCGGCCAATCATCAACAACGTCGTGTCTTTGCTGATTGGGTCGTTGAAATGCATGAAAATGATCTGGAATTCCATCGAAAAATTAACTTGAGTGATGAGGCCCATTTCCACCTCGGTGGCTTCTTAAACAAGCAAAATTGTCGGATCTGTGGCTCAGAAAATCCAAGAGTTATGTTGGAAAGCTCCTCTATCATCAACGTGTGATTGTTTGGTGTGGTTTATGATTCGGTGGAGTCATTGGATCTTACTTTTTCGAAAACGGAGCTGGAGAAACAGTTTCGGTGAATGGATCGCGCTTTTGAGAGATGATTAAGGATTTCTTATGGCCGGAATTTAATGTATTGGTCTTGTCAACGTTTATTTTCAACAAGACGGCGCTACGTGCCGCAAAAGCAACGAAACCATTGATCATTTACGGGAATAACACCTCTTATTGGAAAACCCTTTATTTATCAGACCGGCGTTATCAATAGTGATGTCAGGCGAGCTGCTGCTATTGCCCATTACCCTAGTGGGGGCGTCGTCGTTTACAGTGCTGAATGTCGAATCGTCTATCTGCTCTTCCAATAGATGTCCCCTACGATCATTTGGTAGGCTTGAAGGCCAAATATGGAGATGCGCATTAAAGCCACCTACTACCAATCAGTTTGAGCGCACCTACATGAGGGTGATATCCTATAAATTTCGAGCTCGGCATCCTGACCGGACAGCTATCTAAGGTGCTGTCCCGTCCTTGCCTTCATCAATGAGACGATACTGCACTGTATGGTGGACTATGAACGCTAGTGAGTTTGTCGGAACGCATTGACGGTTCGTCCGTGGATTATACACATATCTTAGAAGTTGTTTCGTCGATCTCCTCCTTCACTCTTTGAAGGGCGAGAACATTACACATATATCGTTGAAAAACTATAGCACCTCAATAATTTTTACCAGTTTGGACTATTTCTCTTTTTTAAATGTTAACTGATTTTTTTTATTAAGAATAGCTCATTGTGTAACAAACACCATACAAATCCAAATTTCAAACTTTATAAACAAATTCACGGTTTTTAATTAGAATTTATATAAAACTTGTTGGTATGCAATTTCATGGCATATAAATTTTAGTAATGCTGGCACCCTAATGAACACGGAGACAGGAAGTCCATCCAGTCTATTGCTATCACCTTTAAGAGATTCGTCTTGGTACAAAGTGTGTAATTGCGATTAATAAGGCCTGTGTTATGGAGTGAATTTTGTTTTTATATAAAACAAACAAAATTTTTCATTTAAATAAAAAAAAAAAAATTGGCGCGTACACTTCTGTTGAGGTTGTTGGATATTCACGCACATTTATGGCTACAGCAGCAATGTTTTCGGGTGCACACACGTTCACGTGTTGTTTTATTCATTAAAGATCCACTCTCATGAATACGATTAACAAATTGATCCACAAACTGTCTTGTTGGCAAATCTTTTTTTTTTTATTTTTTTTTTTCAAATTTCTCACAGTTTGAGTAGAAGACTCAATATTTTCCAATTTTGTTAAAGCGTATAGTGTCCCATTTCGTAAATTTCACACCTTTAAGTAAATAAATTATTATTATTATTATAAATAGGCATATCATTTGTGTTACCATTCTCAAAAAAATAGGTGGTTCAAAAAGCAAACGCTATATGGCCCACCCTTGTTCCTTAATGGTCGTTAGAAACACCGGCAGAATCATTTCAAGGTGTTTTGGATAACCGCAGATATCCGGATTTTAATCAAATAAAAAGCTTTCAATAAATTACTTTTCTTAGAATACATAAAACATGATGGCAACACCCCATGATATACACAAAACATTTACGACATGCAGGCTTTCCAACGGTGCAAAAAAGGCAAAAACATCGGCATATTAGTTTTTGAGTGATGCTTTTTCGAAGAAATTCCCTACGTTTTTATAAATGTATAGGTGAAGATGCAAATATAAAAGAATACGAGAAATTGATTACACAATTTTTTTTTTGAATAACTTTTTTACTAAATAAAGGCAAATAATTTTGAGTGATGAGAGTCGATTAATTCCGATTGATTGGTGAACTTGTGAATCTTTCCGGAAATAGTTTCCCACACTTCTTGAGTCCAGTAAGAGACATTCTTAAAACAGAGTTTAGATGTTTATACATTTAGACATTCACTAGCAATAGCAGCAATGAAGTATATTTCAATTTTGCAATTGTTTACGCCTGCACATACTCCCGCACATCTATTTGTTCTTACAACGTCAAGTTTTATCGCTGACTGCAGTGCTGTACTTCAGAAACTATTTGAAGCAGCCGACATTATTAATTTCATTAAAGCTTTTCTTTTAATATTCAAACTTCAGATTTCTATAAAATGCGCTAATAGTTGCATATGAATTTCATTACGATTTAAGCGAGTGTTGTGCAGGTATCGACTTATTTTCGCGTAAACGTCAAAATGAAGCTGAAGGTGTCTACTGTAGTTCTCATCTCTCTGTTATTGGCGATCGTCCAGGAATCCGAATCGGCACCAACTGATATAACCGAACATCATCATTTCTATGGGCCACCGATTTACCATCATCCTACTCATTTCTATGGGCCACCGATTTATCACCCTCATCCTCATCATCACCATCACCACCCTCATCATCACCACCACCACCACCCTCATCATCACATCCACCACCACCACCACCACTACCCTCATGGTGGATATGGCGACTACTATGGCGACGGCTATAGTGGGGACTACTATGACTACCCCTATGGCGACTACTATGGCGGCTACTATGGTTACCCCTATGACGGCCACTACAACGGATACTATAGCGACTATTATGGTGGTTCCGAGAGCTATTTTACAAAACCACCTACGGGTACTCCTCAAAGTGACGGGTTAACAACTTGAAAAAGCAAAGTTGCTGGTGCTTATATAATATAAGAACTTACATGTAATTGATATGTGTTAGTATTACAATATTAAATATAAACATTTTATTTGAACTCTTCAATGCGCCTTTTAATGAAATTCTTCTTTCCCAATCCGTGGATTTTGTTGATTAAATTTTTATTTTGTTTATTTGTTGACTTAGACTATTTCCATAATAAAGAAATGCAATTTTGTGAACATTAGATTAAAATAACGACATTTGACATGAATAATTAACACATTTTTTACTTATTGACTTAATGAGGGAGCCTGCTTTAGAGCCTTCAAAAAATCGAGTTTGTTTTTTTTTTGCATAAATGTCTTCCCAAACTATTCAAGAATGTGTCCTCAAAATTTCAGAAGCAAATTCAAAATATTTTCGGAGTTACAGAAGAAATTGATCGGATCGCTCAAAGTGCGATTTCTCGGTTTTTTATTTTTGCGATTTTTCCTAATTGGCGGGAAAGATAGGGAAAAAGTGAAACGTCCTATCGAAACGAGCTAACATTGATTGTATTCGGAATTAAATTCTCTTCTAGTTGAACCTAAAAAGCCTTAAGAAAGTTATGATTAGCCTACTTTTTAAACAATCTAAAGTGAATTTGCTTTTCCAAATAAATTAATGTTTTTTTTAATGAGCGAAAAATTGTTGAATTTCTCACTTTTTGTTTAATTTTCTTGGTTTAACTAGAAGCTATACTATACCAAAATAAAAACTTTTTGGGTATTTGGTTTCAGATGAAAATTGCTACCTGCATCTTTCCCGCCGCCCGACACATGCACACTCGAGGCGCCTCGGCAAAATGCTTGTATAATATGTCATATATTTTAATGAAAAAATTTGAGAAGACTGTTGAAATATGTAATAAGAAAACCAGAAAGTTTCGTTTCAAGCGAATATTTATTTCCTTCCCAAAAAAATCCACGAAAAAAATCGATTTTTTGAAGCCTCTAAAGCAGGCTCCCCCCTTAACGGCTTTGAGTATTAAATCGACTCGCTATTCTACGACAAATTTGAGAAAAGCATAAAAACATATCCGAATCAAACCGATGCACTTGAACCAGAGATGACTACTACTACTCGACGCCCTAAATATAGATAAATAAGGACACAAAATAAAGCAAAACTAAAACCAAATCGCCACCCATGCAAACACCCACAAATAACCGTAGAACACATTCTAATCGGTTGCCCTGCCTTGTCTGCTCTTATGGCTGCAATTGGCCGAGTTGGCTCAACCTTCTCCGCGCTATAGAGCGCATTCAGGGGGAAGGTGTATTGGAATCTCTGAGGATTCGTCGGAGAAAAGAGAGTCAGTGAGCAATATCTCAATGCTGTGCAGATGACTGCTCATTCTGTAATAGCCTGTGAGAAAGACAGTGAGCATTCTCAGTTCAGGCATAACGAGGTCATAGTCTCTCTTGTCAATACATACGGAACTTCGTTGCCAGTACCCCTGTATATTGTACCCAAATTAATCAGATGCGACTGTGCGTTTCCTAACAAATTAAGTTTATCGATACACTCAAGCACCAATGAGGTTAGGGGTTAACCCCACAGAATGACTGTGCCTTGAGTGCTACCTGACTGCCGCTCAGAATGGCTATTCGCTCATTCTGGAGGTTCCTGTCTAAATTGATCTCTCGGTTATTGGTTCTGGGGCCATATATTCCGATCCCTATGCATTCAGGGTTTTCGAGCAATGAAATGCAGGTATACTCTAGTTTAGTTTGTAATCCAGTTCAATTCTGAACTTCTTTTCAATTTAATGACTTTAGGAATATCATCTCTGGGTAGCTGGACAGGTGAGAGCAGCAAACTCAAATTCAGCAATTACATGTTCTTAGATGACATCACTACTCCTTTGCCGAAACCTTCTTTAGTACGAGTAATATTCAGCAGAGTACGCTTGGCTGATTACTGAGTAACTATGTGAAGCAGTGTCAGCTCGTGCGTCACCTCCATCGCAGCTGTTTGGCAGGTTCTCATCGCCCCGTAATGCACACGCTTGCTAAGCGCTGAAGCTTACATACTGCAATCTCAATCAAGTCAACCGCACTTCTTTTGTGATTAATTATTTTTTATTGGAAAAATAACCATTGTCAGAAATATTATAAGTTGATTTATTGAATATCTTGAAAATTAAAACCAATTGCAGATTCGAATGCAGCATCCGAAACCGTGTTTACTAGTGAAATTGTGATTATTTGATTTTCCTTTTTTATAGTTTCTAGGTCAATAAAAATTGAAGCAGTTCGAATGTTTTAGGGTATAAATACATTTGCCTAATAATTGAAATCATAGTCGCACTTCATACAAACTCTGGAAAGAGTTCCGCGAGATTAGAGATATTTAAGCTATGAAATGAAATTAGTTCTTGTACTCTGTTTTTTTACTTTGCTCTTATGCTCCTTTGCGTACAATCCTCGCCCATAGTGGGGGTTGGTGTCGTCGGTGTAGGAGTTCCATTTGGACGACCTGTTGCAGTAGTCCGCCCAGTTTACTACAGCTCACCGTACTACTATCGCCGCTATCATTGGTAACCCTACGGCTACTACGGTGGATTCACAAGATAAAACAATTACCCGTATTTTTAAGAGCGATTAAGACTCGAGTCCTAAAGTTAAATTTGTTCTCAACTGCTCCAATGGAGTAAATGTAGTTTTATTGAAAATATTCTTTGGAAATTCATGGAAAGTTACTTGTATCATATATATGTATATGTATATGTACAAATTGAAATAAAGGACAAAAATATATTTTTTAATAAAAAATATCTCAGCGCATTTATATGATTATTGGATTTTAAGCATTAACCCGGCATCAGTCAGGTTGGGTCAGAGAAACCTGTGCTATTTTAAAAGGCGTGTATTTCCTAAAGTACATACAGACCTTATGTATGTGTCGGCGGCCGCCGTAGCCGAATGGTTGGTGCGTGTCTACCATTCGGAATTCACAGAGAGAACGTAGGTTCGAATCTCGGTGAAACCAAAATTAAGGAAAACATTTTTCTAATAGCGGTCACCCCTCGGCAGGCAATGGCAAACCCCCGAGTGTATTTCTACCATGAAAAAGCTCATCATAAAACTATCTGCCGTTCGGAGTCGGCTTGCCACTGTAGGTCCCCATTTGTGGATCAACATCAAGGCGCACACCACAAATAGGAGAAGGAGCTCGGCCAATCACCCAAAAAGAGTGTACGCGCCAATTATATATTGTTTGTTGGGAATTTTATATATATGCGCAATGGTGTGTATGTAGTTTAATATGCCTTGCTTTTTTTGTTTTATTATTTTTCACCAAAATATAAGAATTTAAGAAGTTTATAGGTTTCTTAACAGTGGCCCGTTGTTCCTCCCTGAAACCAAAAGAAAAAATAATACTAATTTTCCAATAAAAATTAGCAAGGAAGGTAATGTCTAAGAATTTGTCAGCATTCGCTCTGAAGAAAACAAGCTCAAACAAACAAATTCGCTCGAAAAAAATTAAGAAAAATGGAAGTTTGCAAATTATACAGCTATAAGAGTATAGCTTCACACTTGTATTATGAGACTTTCTTTTTATTTTTATTTAGAGTTTTTCAATACAGATTCCGTTTTTAGTATTTATTGTATCGGTATATGCTGGCAAACAGCTGTGTTTCTTACTGACAATTTATTGCAATTAAAAATACGTCCAGTAAAACTTCAAACTTCTCCTCGAAATTAAGTATAACTTAACACACTCAATTTCCTCTTCCATGCATTTGTTTTTGGGTACAAGAACAAAAAAACAATTCCTTGTAACGAAGCGAATTTTATACAATTCATAGCCGGGGTCATGATGACCAACCATACAGTTATTACTCTCATTTTCTCCAGTACTGAAACCAGGTTAAGGAGCAGTATAGCAAAAGGATAGAGTTTACTGAGGGATTATCGTCTCCTTTTCTACTAATTACATTAGCACCATTAGAAACTAAATGGGACATCAGTCGCTCAAAGGCGCTATTTAATCGCTCAGGGAAAAACGTCTCTAGGTTAGTTGCTTTGTTCTTAGGCCACTGGTTCCCAGGGCGACATGCTCAAAGGTTGCACGTACCTGATTCCCACTATTGCAGACACTGAGGAGGAGGAATAGTTTGGCAGACATCTTCTCTGTCGCTGCCCTGCGTCACATGCCACTAGGCTTAGTTGCTCATCCTTCTTGAATGATACTGATGACCTAAGGGATATAAGAGTCAGCCAGACCAATCGGTTTCCACTTAAAACAAAATGGTTGGACGAGGAGTGCCAGATAAACTGGTACTGTAGTATCACAATGGATCGGCAACGGTCTAAGTGGTCAGGCACATTTATTATAAATTAACTGGTGCCCGCGGGTCGTTTGCATTTAAAACGAAATATTTAAGGTATTTAGAGAAGAGCTTGCCACATGTTTGTTGTTGTCTTGTTTGTTGGGAATTAAGAAATCGATTGAAAAGGTATATTGGTGAAAATGTATATGTATGTATATAGACACCTAGATACAAGCATATATACTTCTTAATTTTTACCGAAAACCCCAACAAGTGGCACAAATTTTCTGAAACTATCGTTTTACTAACGCTTATTTAAACACCTTTCTTTCTTAAGGGGTTAGGGGTAGTCAGAGGCCCGAAAAAATGATGATTTTCACGAATTTTTTTTTGCTACTTAATTAATTTATTTAACAAAAATAAAAACATAGCATAAAAACATCATGCTTTAACTTGACTTCACCAAAATTTCAAAAAAAAAAAAATTAATAATTGCAAAAGTTATCGCTGTTTGTGTGAAGCCCGTTTCTCCAGAAGTCCCTTGCGGTGAACATCACAAGTCCTTGCAGATTCATCTAAAACCAATCGGATGAGAAAAATTATTTTTATTGATAGATAATCTCGAGCCGGATCGAAGCTTTCTTTTTTTTCAAAATGAACAAAATGGCGGCCTCAGAAAATTTTTTCCAGATTTTAGAAAAAAAACCAACAGTTAATTGTTAAAAAAAAATCGAAATTTTTGAAAAAAAAAAAATCCTTCGATCAGGCACAAGTTTTTTATGTTTTTCAAAAGCTGTTTAAATTTTATTGAAATCTACGTAGCGGTTTTTAAGTTACAGTGTTCACCAGTTTGAAAAACATAGTTTTGAGAAAAACGCATTTAAAGTTTTGCTATCGGCTCCGGAGCGGCCGAGCGCCCTTTGTTAATTGTTGAATAACTTGAAAAGTATTTGTCGGATTCACTTCAAATTTTTACACAATATTTTTAAAACATTATACTTTAAGAAAATGCAAAACAAAAAAATCGATTTTTTGAAAATTCTGACTACCCCTAACCCCTTAATATTCAAGTGAAATTTGTAATCAGTTGCTATTTTTGCAATAAAATTCAGATGGCAACGCTATAAAAAAGGTTTTTTTTTTTACTTTTCTTAGAATACATCCCTACGCAGGCTTTCCAACGGTGCAAAAAAGGCTCAAATCGGGATATTAGTTTTTGAGTGATGCTTTTTCGAAGAATTTCACTACGTTTTGATAAGTGTATAGGTGAACATGCAAATATAAAAGAATACGAGAAATTGATTACACAATTTTGTTTTTGAATAACTTTTTTACTAAATAAAGGCAAATGATTTTGAGTGATGAAAATTGATTAATTCCGATTGATTGGTGAACTTGTGGATTCTTCCGGAAATCGTTTCCCAAACTTCTTGGGGCCAGTAAGGGACATTTTTAAAACAGAGTTTACATCTTTATACATTTAGCAGCAATGAAGTATATTTTAATTTTGCAATTGTTTACGCCTGCACATACTACCGCACATGTATTTGTTCTTACAACATCAAGTTTTAACGTTGACTGCTGTGCTGTACTTCAGAAACTATTTGAAGCAGTCGACATTATTAATTTCATTAAAGTTCTCTTAATAATCAAACTTCAGATTTCTATAAAATGCGCTAATAGTTGCATATGAATTTCATTACGATTTAAGCGACTGTTGTGCAGGTATCGAGTGATTTTCGCGTAAACGACAAAATGAAGCTGAAGGTGTCTGCTGTAGTTCTCATCTCTCTGTTATTGACGATCGTCCAGGTAACAGAATCGGCACCAACTGATATAACCGAACATCATCATTACTATGAGCCACCGATTTATCACCATCACCACCACCACCACCCTCATCATCACCACCATCACCACCCTCATCATCACCACCACCACTATCACCACCACCACCCTCATCATCATCATGGTGGATATGGCGACTACTATTACTCCTACTATGGTCATCCCTATGGTGAAAACTCCAACGGCTACTATAATGGTTTCCAGAGGTATTTTACAAACGCGCCTACGGATACTTTTAAAAGTGGCGGCTTAACGACTTGAAAAAGCAAAGTTGTTGGTGCTTATATAAGAACTTACATGTAATTGATATGTGTTAGTATTACAATATTACAATATAAACATTTTATTTGAGCTGTTCAATGCGCCTCTTAATGAAATTCTTCTTTCGGAATCTGTTGTTTTTCTAATATATGTATTGAATTAAAAAAAATTTTAACTGTTTTATTATTTTTATTATTTTGTAACAATAAACTTCATAATACGCAATACAAATTTTAGTGAACATTATATTAAAGTAACGAAATGTCAAATGAATAATAAACACACTTTTTACCTAGTGACTTAACCACTTTAAAAATTATGAATAGCAGATTGAATATTGGCTTTTAGCGCATGAAGAGAGTTTATACCAACGACTTCAAATAACTCCACAAAAGGTATCCCATCTGTAATCTATTCTCTTTAATATATCTTAGACATAGCATAGCATAGCATAGACACAATCAGGCAACTATATTGAATATGTATGTATCTGAAAGCCATTTTATTATTATTTTTCGATAATAAAGACATAAATAAAACAAAAACAACCTATTGTAAAAGTATCTCTATTATTATTCAAATCTATTCTCGAACAAACAACAAGTTGTTGAAAAGGTGCCTGTTGGCAAGACACCTTAAAATTCGTAGGCTTGATATACATACATATATGCAGGTAGATTTAATTTGAGATTTACACTTCGGCCTTATGGTCTTTTGTGCTCTACACTCTACTCATCGCATTACCTCATTCAAACTCAGTTCCCTTCTTAAATTTAAAATAGAGATGGGTTGTACTGATCATATGTGGGTTTAATTTGGCTGTAATTGTCCGAGGTGTCTCCACCTACTCCGCGCTATCCCGCTGCATTCTAGGAGAAGATGTATAAAAGCCTCTTGGGATTCCTGAGCGAAACAAAAGTCAGTGGGTCATATCCCACACCTGAGCAGATGACTGTTCATTCTGCAATGACTTGTGAGTAAGCCAGTCAGTACTTTCATTTCGGGAATAACGAGGTCATAGTCTCTCTTGTCAATACATACGGAACTTCGTTCCCAGTACCCCTGTGTATTGTACCCAAATTAATCAGATGCGACTGTGCGTTCCTAACAAATTAAGTTTATCGATACACTCAAGCACCAATGAGGTTAGGGGTTAACCCCACAGAATGACTGTGTCTTGAGTGGTACCTGACTGCCGCTCAGAATGGCAATTCGCTCATTCTGGAGATTCCTGTCTAAATTGATCTCTGGGTTCTTGGTTCTGGGGCCATATATTCCAACGCCTATGCATTCAGGGTTTTCGAGCCATCAAATGAAGGTATACTCTAGTTTAGTTTGTAATCCAGTTCAATTCTTTTCAATTTAATGACTTTAGGAATATCATCCCTGGGTAGCTGGACAGGTGAGAGCCGCAAACTCAAACTCAGCAATTACATGTTCTTAGATGACATCACTACTCCTTTGCCGAAACCTTCTTTAGTACGAGTAATATTCAGCAGAGTACGTTTGGCTGGTTACTGAGAAGCAGTGTCAGGTCGTGCGTCACCTCCATCGCAGCTGTATGGCAGATTCGCATCGCCCCGTAATGATAAGCGCTGAAGCTTAGTTAGTGTTACCCAACTACAAATATACTGTAATCTCAATCAAGTCCATTGCTTTCTACTCAATGCTAAGAGCACCTTCGGTAAGCATATTTCACCTGTACCTTTTATTGAGCACGCAAGCTTTGAGATCTCGGTCAACTTCGCTAGCATTAAATTTCAAATTTTTCGCAACGCTTTCTGGCGCGTACAATGAAAAATTATTAGAATTATGAAGCATGTTAACGAGAGGCTATGCTACGAAAAGTAAATGTTAAGCGACGTCTAAGTGTAAATCAATCAGACGATAATTAAATTATCCTCAAAAATATATGTAAATAGCTTACTAAGAACTGAAATCAATAGGTACGAAAAACATATAATACAAACGAATAACACAAATTTCCGAAAAGGTTGCGTGGCATGGGCCATGAGCCAGATACATATGCCGACATCATCAGAAACTTCTCTAATTGTGATTCGACGATTCTCCATAACAATTTTCTACAATTTTTTTTGTCGAGTAGACAGATTTACAATTTTACACGATAGAACAACGCGTTAAAATTATTGAAACTTATTATGAAAATGGTCGATCTTTAAGAAGAACTTATCGCAAAACTCGTCATTTTTTTCTGAAAATTATCGTCCGAATGAGCAAACAGTTCAAAGTCCGTCGAAAATATAATAAAAAATAGTTTAAAAAAACTAAAAAACACGCTTTTATTGCTAATCGAACTAAAAAGTAGAAAATAAATTTTAATGACAAAGAGACCTATAATGAAGTAATAGCAAATCGAACGATCAGTCATAGTCAACTACCTCAGAACAGAATTATAACAAAAATTAAGATACAAATAGAATAATTCAAATTAGAGTTAAAAGCGTGGGATGCTTGATATAGTAAATATTACAATCATTCTATTGGCAACTACCTATGTACAGAAGGTTATGAAAGTGAAGCAAAATGCATCCCACGCTTTTAACTCTAATTTGAATTATTCTATTTGTATCTTAATTTTTGTTATAATTCTGTTCTGAGGTAGTTGACTATGACTGATCGTTCGATTTGCTATTACTTCATTATAGGTCTCTTTGTCATTAAAATTTATTTTCTACTTTTTAGTTCGATAAGCAAAAAAGCGTGTTTTTTAGTTTTTTTTTTTAACTATTTTTTATTATGAATGAAAATTATTGTTATCATTGCAGTCAGTGAATTAATGATTCGATATATTCGTGTTATATTTAATTCCTTTCTTATCGACTGTGAGTCTAAAGCTATGCAGTTATCGGCCGTAATAAAGAAGTAATCCGGATGAAGAACTTATTTCGTGGAGGGAGCCTGAGAAACGGCTACCAGTAGTATGTATATTCCGGGCTACAACGCAATATCAAAAATATTAAAATTTTAATATTTTTATCATTTTAACTCAAAAATTTAACATTTTTACCATTTAACTCATTTTTTTAACTTACAGTTACTCAAAATTTTAACATTTTTTAACATTTAACTCATTTTTTTAGCTTATATTATCTCAAAAAAAAAAAGTTAAAAATTTTGAATTGGGTCGATTTAGTCCACCCCTAAATTATAGTTACTCGTAGTTAATATTTTTAAGATATTAAAGATATCTATTTTTGATGTACTAGTAATCAATATTTAGGTTGGTACAGTTAAAATTTTGAGTTGGGTCGATTATTATTGATTGATAATTTTAAATATTTATTACAAAATATTTAAAGTAATCTATTCAAAAAAAAATAAAAAAAAAAGTTAAAAATTTTGAGTTGGGTCGATTATTATTGATTGATAATTTTAAATATTGATTACAAAATATTTAAAGTAATCTATTCAAACAAAAATAAAAAAAAAAGTTAAAAATTTTGAGTTGGGTCGATTATTATTGATTGATAATTTTAAATATTTATTACAAAATATTTAAAGTAATCTATTCAAACAAAAATAAAAAAAAAAGTTAAAAATTTTGAGTTGGGTCGATTATTATTGATTGATAATTTTAAATATTTATTACAAAATATTTAAAGTAATCTATTCAAACAAAAATAAAAAAAAAAGTTAAAAATTTTGAGTTGGGTCGATTATTATTGATTGATAATTTTAAATATTTATTACAAAATATTTAAAGTAATCTATTCAAAAAAAAATAAAAAAAAAAGTTAAAAATTTTGAGTTGGGTCGATTATTATTGATTGATAATTTTAAATATTTATTACAAAATATTTAAAGTAATCTATTCAAACAAAAATAAAAAAAAAAAGTTAAAAATTTTGAGTTGGGTCGATTATTATTGATTGATAATTTTAAATATTTATTACAAAATATTTAAAGTAATCTATTCAAACAAAAATAAAAAAAAAAGTTAAAAATTTTGAGTTGGGTCGATTATTATTGATTGATAATTTTAAATATTTATTACAAAATATTTAAAGTAATCTATTCAAAAAAAAAAAAAAACAAAAAAGGATACATTTATTTTTTAAAGTACCTTTCAAAAAAAACGACGAACTCCTCAAAACAAGAGTCTTTGAGTCAGATTTGAACTTGCAACAAAATTATTGTTATAATTCCAACTGCTTAACCAACTCATCTAAACATCATATTCTGAAGTAATGTAATTACAGCTGAGTAGTATGCAAAGCAAGCAATGCTGATCTTATCAACATTGCTCACAATCTATAAATAGAATAAGCATAAGCACAAACCAAAAAAAAAATGAAATACTGTTGAATACGAGTCACAAACTGCAAGATAAGCATAATATTTGATAAGCTTTTATACATCAACACATGTTTCGACAGAGTCGAAACCGTTTGACTTTGTCAAACATGGTTACAAGTGCAGTATGTATTTAGCGTTAGAAGAGGGTGGACGCAAAAAAAAAACAAAACAAAAAGATTTTATAACTATGGCTGGTAAGTTTTTTTTTTTGTAATTTTTTAAGTTTTTATTAATTTATTTATTTGTTTCAGAAGAAAGTATGGATTTCGATGAAAGCAAGGATGGATTTGATGAAGAAGGGGAAAAATTTTTTAAAGATCTTGAAACCTTCACCAGTTTTTGTATAGAAAAACGTATTTCTTCTTTTAATCAACTAAAAGAAAAATATATATTTGAAGGCAATGGCCTAAAATTAAAAAATGAAAAATATAAAAATTTTTTGGATAATATGTTTATGGATAAAAAAGATAAAAAAAATTATAAGAAAGATAAAAGAGAATTTGATTTCATCGATTTAAAAGAATTATTGGAATCAAAACGTGTAAACCAATCTAAACCAGTTGGTTTAGATTTTAAAATTGATAATGAATTTATACAAAATTTACAAAAAGATAGTATTGATGATAATATTACAAAATTATATAAAATTAATAAATTATTATTACAAAATAAGAAAAATACTTTTTATATAAATTGTACAATAGGATTAATTTTAGAAGAATATGCAAGAAAATTGCAATTAGAAAAAGGTTATAAAAAAATTGGTGTAAAATGTAAATATACAACTATGAAAGATATATATAAAAAATTTAAGATAAGCGAAAGCTATGCTTGTAAATTACGTTATATAGGCTTTTTGGTAACACAATACCAAAAATTGCAAAATTTAGATATAACCATTGATGGATTATATAAATATAGAAAAATATTAGATATAGTTTTTGATGAAAAAAATGAAAAATATAAAGATTTCCAAAATAACTGGATATAATAAAAAATAAAAATCTTATTCAAACATTTTTTTATATTGTAAAGAAAAATTCAAACATTTTTTTATATCTACCATCATTTGTTTCTTGTTCTTTATCTATTACTAAAAATCCAAACTGTTCTTTCCAACATTGAATACACATATTTTTTAAAATATCATAATCAATATCATTACAATGATCATTAAATATGTGTTTCAGATTAGTCTTATCTTGTTTAAATAAAATTATATAGTTTGCATTATCTCTTATCAATTGTTTAGGTATTTTTGAATATGTTTGACATAAATAAAAACAAGAAATGTTATTGTGTCTACCATAAGCAAAATAATTGGCAATATTATCTTGTTGTTCTGTAGAGATATCGTCAAATATTATTACAGAATATGGTTTAATATTTTCAGGTGTTGGTAGAGATTGAATTGATAAACATTTTATATCTTTAGATTCCAAATCATTTTTAACACACAATTTATTGAATTGAATTATCATATCTTCCAAAAATTTATATTTTTCTTGATAGCAAGTTTTTGAACAAATTATTATATCAGAATAATAAATCTTTGATAATATATTTAATAATACATTTGTTTTTCCACAATTACTTGGTCCACAAATAATTGCTCTAATAATATTCGGAAATATTTCATTTAATCTTTTTATTGGTTTATGAGTATCAAAATTTTGAATAGTTAATTTAATTTTATTATCTAATTTAGTAACTTTTAAATGACCATCCATAATTTAGAATTTTAGATAAATTTTTTTAATCTATTAATATAATTAATTACATATTTATTTCAATTAATTTTTAGTTAATTTTAATTTTATAAAAATTAAAAAAAACAAGTCAAACATGCATCACTTGATTTGTTAGTGGATTATATGAATAACTATCATCACTAATAATTAAACAGTGAACGACTGTATTTGATGGAAAATCTTCTGTCCATTTAAATTCAATTTTAATATCAATAGCAGCCTCTTTAATTACCTCATTCTGTTTAGATGTATCAATGCATATTATTGGATATTCTTTTAAAAATGTATCACAATTAACTATTGGTAAATTATTTATACTAGAACCATAATATGAATTTTTAAAATCTAGAAACATATTATATAATGTATCAAATTTATTTTGATTAATAGATAGTTGCATATCATAGTTTGGATATCTATTTGTATTTAATTTAACTACAACATTTTCTAAATTACAATGGTCAAATTTACTATTGTCTTCATAATTATTCTGATTTCTTGATGTTTGAAATGCAATAAGAAAATATCTAGGTTTAGCACTAGATGATGTTATATTCCAGGTATAAGTCTTTACAGCTGGAATTGCAGTAGTACAATAGTATCTCCAATTTCTAAAATACATTTGAAAGTTTGTATTATTTGAAATTTTTTTATTAATTTCATGATCAACTTCAACTGAAAATTTAACATGAGGCATTCTCCATATAATTTGATTAATATCAATAGAAAAAGTATGATCACTTAAACTACTATCAATAATTAAACAATTTGTATCATCATTTGATCTTATTAATTCTAATTTTTGATTAATTCTAAAAATGAAATTTTTGTAATCATCAAAAAACCCAATTAATATACATAATGGAATGCTAACAGAAAAATAACCTTTCTTATTACAAACACTACCTTTATTTACAATTTGCCAACCAGCATTATTTAATGATAAATCATTAGAAAATGATGCTAAGCCTTTAATTGTTGTTGTTATTCCAGGATTTTCAATTTTATCAATTTCAACTGAATTAATAAAATATGTAATTTTACTAAACAGATTTATTATACCATTATTCACAAAATTTATTTTATCAGGATTAAGTTTATCTAATATTTTACCATCTTTATCTTTAGCAATAATTTGACCTCTAATATTAAGTAAACTTTTTGATGGTAACGTTTTAATGTCTTGATTATTAATATTTATTTCTATTGGTCTTCCATATTCATTTAATAGTGTAGAATTAGATGGCAAATGTTCATAAAAGTCATAAGATTCGATACCTTTTTCTTCTTTCATTTATTTAACTAAAAAATATTATTAAAAATTTACTAATATGTTTTGACTAGGTCGAAACCTATGTTTAAAATAATTGTAGTCTTGTATTTAATTGTCTTATCAAATTATAAAAAAACATTATTAATAGAATAATAATTAGTACCATTGAAATGTATTCATTTTGCATTATTTTATCTATTCCATTTGAAATAATAAAATCTATTTTTGATAATTGATTATTTTTATCAAAATTGTTTTTACAATTATTCATTTAATGCAATAGAAAAAATCCTAAATATTTTTAATATTTTTTTTTTTGTTAATCTTTTTACATTCATTTTCAATTACCTTTTTTTGTATATCTAAATATATTGCATAAAATATAAGAATTGCAATTACAATAAAAATTACAATAGAAATTAATTTTAATAAAGACGGATCCATTATGACACATCTACATCCTCCATTATATTTATTATTAGCATCAATTATGTATAACTGTGATATACAATCATTTTGATATGGAATAATATTAACACAAGTATTCATTTATTAACAATATTTTTTTTTTATTTCATTTTACTTACACTTTTCAATAAATCATTGAGTTTTTGTGTTGTAATTTTTTTATTTACTAGTCCAATCTTCATTGTTTTAGATTCTTCAATAGCTTTTTGTCTTTTAATAAAATTGTTCTTATATTTTTCAGCTAATGCAGCGTTTTTATTTTCAATGCTATTTATAAGGTTATTATGTTCTGATTCAAGAATATCATAATTTACTTGTAACTCATACATATCATCATTTAATTTGCCAATAATTTCTTCATAACTCATTAAACTAAATTCTAATATAGCTTTCTCATTTAATAATTCATTTACTAATATTTTATTTGATTCTGAATGTAATTCAATATTATAATCTTTAATATTTTTAACACTTTTCATAATACAAACAGCATATTCATGCCATACATGATCATTATTTTTAAGTGCATCATTTAAACATTGAACAAAACCACTTCTATTATTAAACTGAGATTTATGTTGCCTAATAAATTCTTGTGTTTGTTTAACCTCTTTTTCTATTTCTTCTTTATTTAATAGTTTTATACTAGATCCTCTTAATTTCAAGATAGGCACATCAGTATTTGTTTTAAATTCTTCAATTGTATGTATATTCGACATTTATTATAATAAAAATTTTTAATATTTTTTTATATTGAAACACTAAGAAAAATATAATTATTTTAAAAAATTTTTTTATAAATAAATTAAAATGAATAAAATGTATAAGAATATAACTAATTTATACAATCATCCAAGCCCTTCTACTAAAACTGTTTCACCACTTGTATCACTACAAGGGAAAACAAAAAGTTTTAGAAATTCAAAAAATATTCATATTCCAAAAAATGCTAATGAACTTAAACAAATTCGAGAAAGAAATTTAGCTATTAATTATTTAGAACAAGCTAGTACTTCAAAATTAACTAAAGTAAAATTTTGCGAACAAAATCATATTTCACGCGATTCTCTTAATAATGGACTTAAATTACTTGGTATTGAAATTATTGGCAAAAACACTAAAAATGAAGACAATTCTCGACAATTCTCGACAAAAGAAGACAATTCTCGACAATTCTCGACAAATGAATACAATTCTCGACAGACTAAATCAAATAGTTTAACAGAGGGATTTTTAAAGAATGTAACTAAAATAAATAAGAAAAATAAAAACGAATTGTCTAATATTAATAAAAAAGTTGATGATGATATTTCAAGTTTACCTTCAGTTCATGATTAATAATTATCCAAATAAATAAATAAATACATCACATTTTCTATTATAATAAATGGTACGATATTATGGTAGTGGTATTATAAATAATCTTATAAATAATCTTCCATTTGAATTACATTCTCCAGGATATAATTATTTAGGACCTGGTACTAATCTTGAATTAAAACTTGAAAAAGATATACATCCAATTAATAAATTAGATGAAGCAGCTAAAGAACATGATATTGCATATTCTAAAAGTAACGATATAAAGAAAAGACATGAAGCTGATAAAATTTTAGAAGATAAAGCATGGTCAAGAGTTTCAGCAAAAGATGCTAGTTTATCAGAAAAAGTAAATGCATATTTAACTACTAATGCTATGAAATTTAAAAGAAAAATGGGTATGGGTTTAACAACTCACAATTCATTAACTGAAGAATTGATAAATGTTGACTCTGTTAACGGTTCACAAAGTGAACATAATACAAATGAAAATGAAATTAATTTTATTCCAAAATGTGGACGATATATTAAATATCCAATATCTCTAAATGAAGGTCAACAAAAACAAGTTTATGATGCTATGAAAAATAAAACAGATATTACTATAAAATTAGAACCAATTCAATTACAAAGAACTAAAGAAAGTGTAATGAATGAAACATATTTACCATTAACTAGAAAACAAATTAATTCAATAAAAAAACATTTAGATAATAATAAAACTACTTTTAAAATTTTTATATTAAAATTATCTATGTCTCAGTTACAAAGTTTTAATAATGAAAAAATTGGCGGATTTTTACCAGCACTATTACCACTTATTCCAGCAATAGGAGCTGCAGTTACTGCAGGAACAACATTATATAGAGCATATAATGATAAAAAAACTAACGATAAATTATTAGAAGAAAAAATACGTCATAATAAAGCATTAGAAGAAAAAAATATAAAATCTGGTAATGGTATGTTACTTAAAAAATCTGGTAATGGTATGTTACTTAAAAAAAATTTGATTTTGAATTAATTCCAATTAAACCATTAAGTAATTATGATTTAAAAAAATATGCTAGAAAATTTAATATAGCAAATTTTAGGGGTGTATTCATGAAAGATAGATTACCAAAAAAGATAAAAGATAAAGAATGTGGAATAATAAATTTAGATAATAATGATGGTAATGGTACACACTGGGTAGCATATAAAAAATATAATAATCATATTTTTTACTATGATTCCTTTGCTATAAATAAATTACCAATATTAATAGAAAAATATTTCAAAACTAATGAAAATACTGTAATTTTTAATAATAATATTGATCAAGAAATAAATGAAATAATTTGTGGTCATCTATGTTTAAAATTTTTACTTAATTAAATAATGCCGACTATATCATTAGATGGAAATACTTCAATAATTTCATGTAATTTTGATGAACCAATAATTTTAGATAATAAACATATTTCAACAGAGTCAAATGAAGTTAAACATGATTTTGAAATGTGTTTGCTTAATTTTTCTACTTATAATTCTATACCGAACATATCTGAAAAATTAAAAAATAATATTTTACATTATGTTGACTCTGTCATTGGTTCACAAAGTGAACCTATTTTCGAAGGAAATGATTCACAAGATAATTTACATACAATTAACAGTGTTAACAAAATAATTACATTCCCAACTGGTTCATATGAAATAAATGATATAAGCAATTTTATAAAAGAGAAAATAAAGGGTATTACTATTAAACCAAATATGACAACATTAAAAGTTGAAATTAAAAGTGATTATATTATTGATTTTACACAAAAAAATTCCATAGCTTCATTACTAGGATTTAGTGAACAAATTATTCAACCTAATACATTAGTATCATCTGATTTACCAGTAAATATTATGAATGTTAATTCTATTAGAATAAAATGTAATATTGTAGGAGGTAGTTATGAAAATAATAAACAAACAAATATTATTCATGAATTTTTTATCAATGATAAACCTGGTGAAAAAATAAATGAAATACCTAAAAATTTAATATACTATCCAGTAAATACAAATACTATTAGAAATATAACTATTTATATTGTTGATCAGGATAATAATTTAATTGATTTTAGAAAAGAAAAAATTAGTATTAGATTAAATATTAGAAATGTAAATTGATATTTTCGAAGAAAATAGTTAACAAAGTTAACATAAATTTAAAAAAAATATTTGTTAATAAATTGGAAACAATGGGTGAAATAATACAACAACAACAAAGATTATATCATAAAATAGT
The DNA here is from genome assembly GCF_028408465.1 of Anastrepha ludens. NCBI lineage: Eukaryota > Metazoa > Arthropoda > Insecta > Diptera > Tephritidae > Anastrepha > Anastrepha ludens. Next base: position 80,082,571 of record NC_071502.1, read on the forward strand.
AAATGGTGAAAAAATATGTTTATCTATTATAAATAGTAAAAAAATATGTTTTTCATGTTTAGAAGAGAAACCTATTTCTAATTTTATTTCGAATAAGAGATATTGTAAAAACTGTTACAATCAAAAAATTGCATATTATAACTCATTACCATCAAGATTTGAAAGATTAAAGTGTGAATGTGGAATGTGGTATACAGTATCACATAAAAAACGTCATTGTAATTCTCAATTTCATATTAAATTTATTAATAATAAAGAAAATAATGAAAAAATTAATGATAAAAATTAATATCCAATTAAGTTTAATAAAATTAATTTCTAATTTACATCACACCACATCATATTTAATATTTAAATATTATTTATTGGCGATAATTCAAAATATTTAAAAAAAAATTTTCTATATAAATAAGGAAAAATTAAATAAAAATATCAAATAAATAAAAATGAATTCATTTAATATTAAAGAATTGAAATCTAAAAATTTAAAAAATTTAAAAAAATATATTAGAGCAAATAAACATATTTTTCAATTGCCAAAATATTGGTATAATAAAAATAAAAATAGTTTATTAAACATAATAAATGTTTTAATAGAAAAGCATAATAATGATGTTATTCAAAATATATTTCAAAATTTTGATGATTATGATTTTGATATTATTGATATTCAAGAAAAACAATTAAATGGTTCATGTTTTAACAATATGGTTGCTGATTTAGAGTTTACAAATAATGAAGAATTTAATATTAAAAGACATTTAGAATTAATAAAAAGAAATTGTTTCAAATATTTTTTCAAAGGTTTTAAAAAATATAGTAATTTTAAAGTGTCTTTAGCAACAGCGGTAAATATTGTGATTATTGATAAAAAAACTAATAAAATTAAAGAAAGTTATGAATATTGGTATAGATCAGAAATACATTATGTTAATAGATTAAACTATACAAAAGAATTTTATTTAATGATAGAGGAAATAAATAATAAATTCTCAGAAAAATGTACAAAAGGATCTGCTACTAGCTTTGTTAGAATAGTAAAAACACATATTAGTAGAGATAAGTCTCAAATTCTTGCTGGATCATATATTCCATTTACTAATAGAAATTGTGTTAATATTAAAAATACTGATAATAAATGTATTTTATATTGTATTTTATATTCTATTCATCAAGATGAAATTGTTAAAGATCCTCAAAGACCAACAAAATATAAAAAATATCTTCAAGATTTAGAAAATGATGATAAATTTAAAAATCTAAATTTAGAATTTCCATTTATAATTAATGAAGAAAATGTTAAAAAATTAGAAGATTATTTTAATATTACCATGAATTTTTATCATTATGATTCAGAAAAAAATGATGATGAATATTACCAAATTCAATTAATGTATAAAAGTAACTCTTTTCGTAATTTCGTTAATGGTTTGCCAAAAAAACATGTTAATATTATATATATAGAAGAAAATATTACAGAAGAAACATACAAATCTCACTTTGTACTACTTAAAAATTTATCTGGATTTTTAAGTGGTAAAATTCATCATCAGCATGAACATCTACATATTTGTAATAAATGTTTTAAACATTTTGAAAAATCTGATGAATTAGAAGAACATATAAAAACATGTTATTTATTAAAAGATGATAATAATATAATACAAAATATAAAGTTACCTAAAGAGGGTGAAAATATTTTAAAATATAAATCTAATGGTGCAGAATTATTTCATCCATATACTTTATATGCTGATTTTGAATGTACTTTGGAAAAAATTAATAAAAAAAAATCTGACAAATGTAAAAATACAATATTACTTCATGAACACATTCCAAATAGTTATGGTATTTATAACACTTATAACAAACAATATATTTCAAAGAATACTTCTAATAGAAAAGTGCTATTGAAATCATTCTTAGATAATTTAATAAAATATGCTAAAGATTATTATGAAGTAAGAAAATTGAATAATATAATTCAGGATAAAGAATCGATATTAAAGTTTGATAATACTAACAATTGTGAAATTTGTGATATTCCATTTTCTGAAGAAAATAAAAAATGTTGGGATCATGACCATACAACTGGTAAATATAGAATGGCTTTATGTAATAAATGTAATCTAAAGTTAAAGATGCCAAAATTTTTACCAATTATTATTCATAATTTAAAAGGTTATGATTCAAAATTATTTCTAAAATATTTAGATGAATTTCATCCTGAAACTGAAACTAGTGTTCTAGCAACGAGCACTGAAAAATTTAAACAAATTAAAAAACCAGTTATTGTAGGTGAAACTAAATATTTAAAATGTAAAAATGAAAAATGTAAATATCAATATAATTTAAAGACAAGAAACACTTGTCGTAATTGTAATTCAACAGATTTAGAATTATATACAGTTGTCGAAAAAATAGAATTAAGATTTATAGATTCAATGGAATTTATAAATACTTCATTAGATAAAGCTGTTAAAAATTTATTAGATGTTAATGATATATATTGTGTAACATGTAAGAAAATAAGAAATATAGATTATGTATCTTATAAAGTTGGTAAAAATACTGAGAATAAAATATATGCTTGTAGTATTTGTTCAGTTTGTAATACTAAAAATATAAAACCTATTAATTTTGATCATTTAGAAAACTTTAATAATATTTTTAAAAATCTATCATTAAAAAATAAATGTTATTTACTTAGAAAAGGTGTATATCCATATGAATTTATTGATGATTATAAAAAATTAAGTATAACAGAATTTCCAAATCTTGAAAATTTTAATTCATCATTAAATGGAAATATTAATATTAACGATTATAAATTTGCAAATAAATTTTGGAAACATTTTAATTGTAAAACATTTAGAGACTATCATAACTGGTATTTGAAATTAGATGTTATACTTTTAAGTGATGTATTTGATAATTTTAGAAAAGAATGTTTTAAAAATTATAATTTAGATCCTATACATTATATAAGTTCACCACATTTAAGTAATTCATCTGCTTTAAAATTAACCAAACAAAAATTAGAATTATTAACAGATCAAGATATGTATGAATTTTATGAAAGTGGAACTAGAGGTGGAATATCACAAATTGCACATAACTATGCTAAAGCTAATAATTGTTATTATTACATTTCCGAAGGAAACGGTTCACAGAGTGAACATATTGACCATGTCAACGGTTACCGAAAGGAACATGTTGACTCTGTCAACGGTTCACAGAGTGAACATGCTGATATTGTAGAACAAGTTTATAAATTAAGTAAAGAGGAAGCTTCTCTTAAAGGTATATACGATTCTAAAAAATTAACAAGTTATATTTTATATTTAGATGCAAATAATTTATATGGATGGGCCATGTCACAAAAATTAAGTGTTGGTAATCATGAATGGTTAAATGAAGATGAAATTAAATATTTTTGTAATGTTGATAATATTTTAAATAAAGATTTTGATGATAATAATATTGGATATACATTAGAAGTTGATATAAGTATTCCTCCGGAATTACACAACTTTTATAATGATTATGCTCCAGCACCTCATCATTATGTTCCACAATTTGAAGATTTATCACCAAATCAAACAGACTTAATTAATAAAGGGATTGGTAGTAAACCAAATGATAAAATTAAAAAATTAATGTGTACGTTGTTACCAAAGAAAAATTATATAATTGATATAAGATTATTAAAAGAATATTTAAATAATGGTGTAATTTTAACTAAAATTCATAGAGGTATTAAATGTAGACAAGAAGCATGGTTAAAAAATTATATTGAAAAAAATACAACACTTAGAAAAGAAGCTAAAAACGATTTTGAAAAAGATTTTTTCAAACTTATGAATAATAGTGTATATGGTAAGCAAATGGAAAATGTTAGAAATAGACTTAATGTTAGAATAGTTAAAACTGAAAAAATTATGAGAAAACTAATAAGTAGAAATACATATCAATCAAGAAAAATAATAGATCATAATATGTGTGTAGTGTTTGGTAAAAATACAAATATTAAATTAAATAAACCTATCTTTGGAGGTCAAAATATTTTAGATTTATCAAAATTATTAATGTTTAAAATGTATGTACAACTTAAAACTAAATATGGTAATAGAATGAAATTATTAGGAACAGATACTGATTCATTTATTCTTTATTTTGAAGGTAAACATATTGATGATGATTTTGATATTTATTCTGAAATGAAAGATGATCTAGATAATTATGATACCAGTGATTATATAGATAATTTTCCAATTGAAGATTTAAAATCTAATATTAATAAAAAAGTACCAGGAAAATTTAAAGATGAATATAATGGAATACCAATTAGAGAATTTTGTGGACTTAGAAGTAAAATGTATGCATTTAAGACCGATGTTTGTGATAAAAAAGTTTGTAAAGGAATAAAGAAAAATAATATTAAAAAGTTAACAATTGAAGATTATAAGAATTGTTTAATTAATTTAAAAAATAAAAATGAAACTGTTCATAATATTAGATCATATGATAATAAACTATATACTACAGAAGAGAATAAAATAGGATTGTCACCCTATGATGATAAGTTTTATTTCAATAAAAAGTTGAATAATAATGATAACGATAAGTTAAATAAGACTTACAAATTACCCTGGGGACATTATGAAATAGGAAATGTAGGTAACTAAAACGAACCCCTCCTATTTACTATACATTAAATTATTAATTATATTAGATTAAGTTTTTTTTTTTAATTTCAAATGAAATATGATGTGAACATATTTCAACGATGTTGAATATTTGAATTTTTATTTTGATTTATTATTTTTGTTTATCATTTATATATGTATGAATTTTTTAAATTATTTTTGAATTATATTTGTTTCAATTTGTAGTTTACTTTCTTCAATATCTGTTTCACTTTCTTCAATATTTAATTGTTTTATATATTCATCTACTTGAATACTTTTATCAATCTTATTATTAGTTTCATCATTTTGTTTAGTAATATTATTTTGATTAATATTGTCTTTATTTTGTAAAACTAAATCTTTAAGATAATTATCAATTAAAATTTGTTTTTCCGAATAACTATCCAATTGTTTTTCTAAACTGTTTTTAAAATTTTCAATATTTGTTTCTATAAAATCTACTTGTTTAGTTATGTTAATAATATCTTGATTTAAATTATTTTCTAATTGTTCTATTTCTTTATATACAACACCAAAAGCTACCACATTATCTTTTTCTTGTTTTTCAACTTCTTTTTGAAGTAGTTGATTTAATTCCATTAATTTACTAATAATATCTTTCATTTGATCACTATTTGAACGAATTTCTTCAACTTCATTTTCTAATGATATTATTCTATTAAGAGAATATTCATTAGATGAATTTATTTCTGAAAAAGATTTTTGTCCAAACTTATCAATTCCCATTTATTAGAAAAAAATTTTTTAATTTATTTAAATTTATATGTAATTTAATTAAACAGTTAATACGTTTCCTTCGGAGAGAGTCAACATATTTTCTTCTCTTAGTTCCTCAATAATATTCATAATTTCATTATGTATTTCTGGACTATCATTTCCTGCATTATACTCGCCTATCAACAAATTTAATCTATCTTTTAATTCATTAATATCATTCCAATAAACACGTTCACATTGTGAACGATTCGCAAAACGAACATATTCAGTAGGTAAACTAGTTTTAATTTTAAAATTTTGTAATGATTTTGAAAGATTATTTTTTGAATTTAAACCAGATCCTACTTTTTCTTTTATAATTTTATTTTTAATCAATATTGGTCTAATAAAATTCATATATTTATTTCCAACGCTAGATTTAATACGTTTAGAACTTTTGTCATTATTTTGCATGTAAGCATATGTTGATAATATAATTTCTTCATAATTTTGTAAATCATTATTTGTTACAGCTGTTGATGGTTCTTTTAAAGTTATTAATTCCCATAACCCTTTTGTTCCATTATAAGTTTTATTACTTAAAATAATATCATTATTACTAATTTTTACTTCAGTATTACCAATCCATAAATCTTTTCCATCTTCAGATCTTAGACCAAAAATATTGTCACATAATTTCATATCAGAATTATTTAAATTTAAATATTTCATTGCCATATTTCCAATTTTGTCTGAAATAAATTGTACTGGTGTAGATAACGTTTCATTTGCACTACGCAAAAGAGCGTCTTTTGATGTTGATGGAGTCAACTGTTCGCTCCGTGAACCTGTGCTAGTTGTTGATGTACTTTCAACTAATTTTTGTTTGTTTGTTTTTCTAATTGGTGATAGTTGCTTTTCGTTAAATTCATTAGTTTGTAAATTCACATTATTGTCAAACGGTTTCGACTCCGTTGAAACATGTTCACTTTGTGAATGTCTATCTATTGTTTTTTTATATGATTGATTTGATTGATTTAAATCTACTATTAAATTTTTAAAGCTATCATTTAAATTGTGAACATTAATAACTGATTGATTTAATGGTTCAATAATTGCTTGAAGATCTTCATTAATTTTTTCTTGTTTTATTACTTTGTTTAAATTAAATTGTTGAAGTTTATTTTTTAAGTCTTTTTGTGTTTTAATATATTCTTTTAAAACTTTATCTGATATCATTGTTATTTAATTAAAATAAATTTTAAATATTTTTGAAATGGATAAAGATGAATAAAACAAGGCGATTCACTATCAGCGACAATTTTTAATTTATTACTACATGAGGTAGTATGCAAACTGAAATGTGGCAATTCGATTTTTAATTGCAGCTCGCAAGTGTTAGCTTATGCCGATGACATTGTCGTGATTGCACAGAATGAACATGAGCTTAAGAAAATTTATATGCGATTGAAAAACACAGCTTTAGAAGTGGGTCTACGGGTAAACATAGATAAAACGAAATATATGCACTTCGCAAAGAAACCGAGTGAAGATGCACACATTGAAATAGATGGTGAATGCATACAGAAGGTCGACAAATTTAAATACTTAGGTTTTTTCATCAGCAGTAATTCTGACACTTCCGTGGCAATAAATGACCGAGTAAGTGCGGCAAATAAAGCATTCTTTGCTCACATAAAATTATTCAAGTCCCGATTGCTATCAAGAGATCAAAAGATAGCAATGTATAAAGCGCTTATAAGACCCATACTAACATACAGCAGTGAGGTATGGGTACTTAAAACAAAAGACATGGACCAAATACTAAGGTTTGAAAGAAAGATACTGCGAACAATATATGGTCCTTCCCGGCGAGATGACGGAACGTATCGGATAAGATACAATCATGAGCTAGACACATTGATACGTAATGGAAACGCAATACGCTTTATAAAAAGTCAACGAATCAGATGGCTGGGGCACATGTACCGAATGCCCAAATGGAGAGCTGCCAATATAGCGTTCCATAGACAACCAATTGGACGGAGATGTCGAGGGAGACCAAACAAACGCTGGGTAGATGAGGTCACAGCCGACCTGCAGAAAATGGGTATCACAAACTGGAAAGGAGTAGTAGAGAATCGATCGGAGTGGAGAACCGTAGTTGTGGAAGCAATGGTCTGCACAAGACTGTAATGCTAATGATGATGATGAAAGATGAATTTATTGATACTAAAAATAATGATTTTAAAATAGCAAAAGAGTTGCATAAACCAGTAAGAAAAAATTTTGAAAGAAGAAAAATTATTACTAAAGGCATAAATGAACTATGGGCAGCAGATTTACTAATTATGACAACAGTTAATGTTAGAATTAATAGAGGATACAAATATATGCTTAATGTAATTGATACATTTTCTAAATTTGCTTATATAGAACCATTAAAAAAGAAAGATGGAAAAACAACTTCTGAAGCATTTTTAAATATTATTAAAAAAGCAGGTTGTGCACCAAAATTACTTCATACAGATTCTGGTAAAGAATTTTTAAATAAACATTTCCAAGAAGTTTTAGATAAATACAATATTAACATGTATCAAACATTTAGTGAAAAGAAATCATCAATTGTAGAAAGATTTAATAGAACCATTAATGAAAAACTAAAAATACGATTTGAAATTCAGAAAAATACTAATTGGATTGATGTAATTGATAAAATATTATATGAATATAATTACAAAGATGTACATAGAACTATTGGTATGAAACCTTGTGAAGTAAATGAAAAAAATGAACAATTAATATTTGATAATTGTTTTAAAATTAATAGAAACAATTTAGAAAAACCAGTTTTTAAAATTGGAGAAAAAGTAAGAATTCAATCACATAAAAAACAATTTGAAAACAAATATAAAAATAATTGGACTCGAGAAATATTTTATATTAGTAAAATTTATCCATCTAATCCAATAACATATTTAATAAGAGATTTAAATTATGAACTAATATTGGGTAAATTTTATAAATTTGAACTTCAAAGAGTTCAAATTTGAAGTTTCAATTATTTTGCGTCCACCCTCTTCTAACGCTAAATACATACTGCACTTGTAACCATGTTTGACAAAGTCAAACGGTTTCGACTCTGTCGAAACATGTGTTGATGTATAAAAGCTTATCAAATATTATGCTTATCTTGCAGTTTGTGACTCGTATTCAACAGTATTTCATTTTTTTTTTGGTTTGTGCTTATGCTTATTCTATTTATAGATTGTGAGCAATGTTGATAAGATCAGCATTGCTTGCTTTGCATACTACTCAGCTGTAATTACATTACTTCAGAATATGATGTTTAGATGAGTTGGTTAAGCAGTTGGAATTATAACAATAATTTTGTTGCAAGTTCAAATCTGACTCAAAGACTCTTGTTTTGAGGAGTTCGTCGTTTTTTTTGAAAGGTACTTTAAAAAATAAATGTATCCTTTTTTGTTTTTTTTTTTTTTTTGAATAGATTACTTTAAATATTTTGTAATAAATATTTAAAATTATCAATCAATAATAATCGACCCAACTCAAAATTTTTAACTTTTTTTTTTATTTTTGTTTGAATAGATTACTTTAAATATTTTGTAATAAATATTTAAAATTATCAATCAATAATAATCGACCCAACTCAAAATTTTTAACTTTTTTTTTTTATTTTTGTTTGAATAGATTACTTTAAATATTTTGTAATAAATATTTAAAATTATCAATCAATAATAATCGACCCAACTCAAAATTTTTAACTTTTTTTTTTATTTTTTTTTGAATAGATTACTTTAAATATTTTGTAATAAATATTTAAAATTATCAATCAATAATAATCGACCCAACTCAAAATTTTTAACTTTTTTTTTTATTTTTGTTTGAATAGATTACTTTAAATATTTTGTAATAAATATTTAAAATTATCAATCAATAATAATCGACCCAACTCAAAATTTTTAACTTTTTTTTTTATTTTTGTTTGAATAGATTACTTTAAATATTTTGTAATAAATATTTAAAATTATCAATCAATAATAATCGACCCAACTCAAAATTTTTAACTTTTTTTTTTATTTTTGTTTGAATAGATTACTTTAAATATTTTGTAATCAATATTTAAAATTATCAATCAATAATAATCGACCCAACTCAAAATTTTTAACTTTTTTTTTTATTTTTTTTTGAATAGATTACTTTAAATATTTTGTAATAAATATTTAAAATTATCAATCAATAATAATAGACCCAACTCAAAATTTTAACTGTACCAACCTAAATATTGATTACTAGTACATCAAAAATAGATATCTTTAATATCTTAAAAATATTAACTACGAGTAACTATAATTTAGGGGTGGACTAAATCGACCCAATTCAAAATTTTTAACTTTTTTTTTTGAGATAATATAAGCTAAAAAAATGAGTTAAATGTTAAAAAATGTTAAAATTTTGAGTAACTGTAAGTTAAAAAAATGAGTTAAATGGTAAAAATGTTAAATTTTTGAGTTAAAATGATAAAAATATTAAAATTTTAATATTTTTGATATTGCGTTGTAGCCCGGAATATACATACTACTGCTACCCCACTCCTGAAACGGAGAGGTAACAACAAAATATACTGACATAATCAATATGTTACATACTTTTTCCCATATGGATCATTGATTGAAGGTCGAGCCTTGTTTTTCTGAATGAAAATTATTGTTTTCATTTAGTCAGTGATTTATAGTCCGATTTAATTGTGTTATATTTAATTCCTTCTTTACCGACTACATGTCCAAAGAAAGGCCAGCATTGGCCTTGACACAGAATAGATACTCTCAGCACAGAAAAAGGAGACCGTGGATTATATGGACACAATCAAAACGAGATGTAAAGTTCCAGTTTGGTTTTTTTAGTTAATTTTTGTTGTGAATTGTACTTTAATCGATCAAATTTTATAAATGAAATTATGGTAATGATAAATTCCTTCTTTTCTTGCCAAAATTTTGTTCCGTAAAATAATTCCAAAATTTATGTTTTGATTATTTTATTGTAATTAACAAAATTACATTTTATATGAAAATTATTTCATCTTATATGAACATTGAATAGAGTAAATTTGCGTGTATGAGACTTGTAGTATCTACGCATGTGTAAAGGCTATACAACTACCCTGAAGACGTTTTAGCCTTCGTACTGCAGTGCCGCGTGCCCGAGCAAGTTCGAATTTGAAAGAGTAAGTCGTAGACTCCCGAAATCAGTAAGAGTAACTCGGAGAGTGCAGGCATGCGCAGACCGTGCGTTAGCTATGTCTTTCTTACTCTTCTACAGAAGATCCAAAAAAAGAAAATATTAATCCTGGCAATCCTAATAAGAATAATGGAAAACTTTTATCAAATTATTGAAACAGTGAAAATTAAGCTCAAAGATTCCGTTACATACATACATACATGCAACACGAGCTAATAAAAGTGTGTTAAAAAGGAATGGCAGACTAGACAGGTATTTTCTGGCAAGTAAAGTCCATGCGAATAAGCCACAACGATTCCAAAGCTGAAACACAACATTCGAACCGAAATTACTCAACGCAATGCGAGAATGTGTGAGCGAGTGCTTGAAAGCTTTAATTCTCGTATGACATCCTGTAGATGTGCTCATGGTGTTTTTTTTCACATATAATTGTTAACGTCGCCGCCGTAGCCGAATGGGTTGGTGCATGACTACCATTCGCAATTCACAGAGAGAACATTGGTCCGAGTCTCGGTGAAACACCAAAATTCAGAAGCACATTTTTCTAATAGCGGTCGCCCTTCGGCAGGCAATGGCAAGCCTCCGAGTGTATTTCTGCCATGAAAAAGCTCCTCATAAAAAATGTCAGCCGTTCGGAGTCGGCTTGAAACTGTAGGTCATTCCATTTGTGGGACAACACCAAGACGCATACCACAAATAGGAGGAGGAGCTCGACCAAACACCCAGAAAGGGTGCACGCGCTAATTATATATATATATATATATAATAGTTAACCCTTTACCGCATATGAGCCCAAATCTGATGTACAGTATGTAGGGAATGTGTTTTGGCATTGAAAATAAATTAAATTTTTGGACTTCCATAATGAAAAAAAACAGTCTTTATTTATCTTTGACTTTTTTTTTGTACTGATACTCATACTTGTTCACAGCATTTAAAGGAAATTAATAAAAAATCTAAAATTCTTTGAAAAAACAACAACGAAAGCAGTAAAAACAAATAACACCCTATTTCGACACTGTCAATAAACTGTTTTTATGAACTTTAATACAGGCTTTTTTATTAAATACTCGTACATAATGTGAAAAGGTAATTTTTGGATTAATTTAATATTTAATATGATAACCGTTAGCTTCAATAACATTCCCCAGTCGCTTTTTCATAACGGGCATTTTTCCAAGTTTAACCGTGGGAATTATATTTATTTCTATTTTGTAAAGCTGTCAAGGGCTTGCGCCAACCTCTAGTCGGCTCATCGTTGTAATACCGCACTATCTTTGTCTCATCGCAAAAGCGTCGTCCCATTATTCCTTTGGTTCGGAAATGTGGTTCAAAGCAAAATACAGATGTTTTTCTACATTTTATGCAGACAGCAATGGTTTCTTACGTGCTGATCGCGATGAATATTTGTGGTGCAGTATGGCTTGACGCACTGACAAATTCGACACTACTCGTTAACCTCCTTTGAAATTGTTCTCAAGGAAATTCTCGGTGTTTGATCCAATTTTCGGATCATCAAGCGTTCTGCCCGTCCAGTTAATTTAGTTTTAGACCCACCTGCACGCTTTTGCTCTAATCTACCCTCTTTTTCTGCTCGATTTATAACATTAAAAACTGTCAGACGTGTTACCGAAAACATTTCAAACAATTCCTGATTATAATTTAATAATTATGTAATATCGAAAGATCATCTTTTACCAGGGTTTTTAAAACCTCTGATTTTAAATTTGAAGTCCGAGTAAGGTAAGTAAAAATTTGTCACTGAATGATAAAACGAAAGCATCAAAGTGATCTTTGCAAAGCAGAGATAAAGATAAAACGAGGTTATTCGCGCAACTCACTCTAAAAAAATTGAAAAGGCAAAATGTAAAAACAGTTTATTGACAGTGTCGAAATAGAGTGTTATTTGTTTTTATTGCTTGCAGTCAGGGGGTTTACCAGACCGGCTGTATTTCAACGGCACCTTCCTAACACGGGCCCCCTTAAGAAGTAAGTGTTTTTTTTGTTTAAGGAGGTTGAAATCAAAATGTCAGAAACATCTCAAAGGTGCCGTCACACCTATGGTATGTGGGGCACGCTCCCACTAATACTATAACAATCCTCCACCTCGGCTAGTTCTACCCTGGGACCACAAAAGTATAACTTTTTGGTAGAGCCGCGTCCAGGTTCCTCTCCTGTAGGCGTATGAAGGCTATACACCGCCGATAGTCTCAATTACTCCCACTATGTTTATAGGTGGTCCAAAGTAAAGGAGGCATCGGAAAGCTTGCAGTAGTGTTATATTAATTCACTACCGTCTTGTCTTCTGTATGATACTGTATTGAGTGTTTCACTCAAACGTCTGTGCTTGTTGTCGGTTCGTCAGAGTCTGTCCGCCTTCTCTGTTGCTGAAACGCTTTGCGTTCCCAATCAATATGGCGATGTGGCGTCATAATCTTACCTGCAAACGTTTGCGTTGCCTCCCACTTACCGCTGGTTGCGCACATATCTCGTAAGAGGGTGCTGGAGGACGGTTGATAACCCAGGGCTTGCTCCAGTATAGCTCGTTCCTCTCTAAAGCGGTCGCAATAACACAATACGTGTTCTGCGTTTTCGTCTGTATTCGGGCAGTTTGGACAGAAATGGCTGTCTGCCAGCTTAAAACCGTGCAGGTATTCCTGAAAACAGCCATGGCCGCTGAGCATCTGTGAAAGGTGATCCTACGATTTCTTACACACATACGTATGCATATGTAGGCATATGTGTATATGTGTGTACACCAAAAAACCCAGTTGGAAAATCCATTCCTACCGAACTAATGGACATCAAGTGAATTTAGAGCCAGCCTAACTCACATTTCTTATTTTCTTATTATAATTTTATACAAAGACGGACTAGAGAGTGTTGATATTAAGTTTAGTAGGTGCGGGTTCAATTCTTTGGAAAGGCAAACAAATTTTGTTTATTTTTCATTATGTGAAATTTATTTGAAAAATATTTGAATATTTTTTCAGTGAACCCCGAAGGCCCTAGTAGCCAGTGTGCTAATTAAGTTAGAGTTATATTGTATATTCCCCTACAGATAATAAGAATAGATAATAATTTTTTCAGTGGCATAAAGGTAGATAAAGCGTATTATTCACGAAGCGAAAAGTTAGTTGGGGGGATTTATATTGGAAAATAAAAAGGGTACTTTTCATTCGCTATTTAACTTTCATCAGTCTAACTCAGCACAGGCGAGACAAATCCTGATGTTTGAAATTACTTTGGAGGAGTTGAAATAGATTTGGAAGAGCAAAGAAAGTTTGCAATTCTATCTCTATAATTTCTGTCTCGACTCAATCTAACAATTAATAACATCAAACCCTGTAATTACAGATCATTCGATGTCCTCTAGATATCACTATTTGTACTTACTTCTGATATCCCAGAATTTCAGTTTAAATTATGAAGAAAACTTCTTAAAATTTTTCAAGTATTGTTTTTTTTAATTTGTTTTCCTTTTATTTACTGGTTTATGTTTATGATTTAAAATAAATAATTTTTACTGATTTTTTTTTTCATATGTTAGAAAACCTTCCCTACGCTCAGAGGTATAGGAAAGGTATATAAGTTTGTACAGGAATGTACAGGCGATGACAATTAATGGAAATTTTATAAAATGGTGGAAATATAATTTGGATTTTAGCTACTACAGGATTTACTATTAAATTACGTATTTTCGAATATTTTAAGGTGCCCTATATTTTTACCAAACTCATAATGTTGTCTTCCGGATTCATTTCAAGAATCAAATTATATTTTCTACTTAATAACGGGTATTGTATTCTACGCGTACAAAGGGAAATTTAATTATGGTATAGGTACATATGAGGCCACCGTAGCCGAATGGGTTGATGCGTGACTACCATTCGGAATTCAGAGAGAACGTAGGTTCGAATCTCGGTGAAACACCAAAATTAAGGAAGCGGTTTTTCTAATAGCGGTCGCCCCGGCAGGCATATAGTAGTTATGTATATACATATGATAAATTTTCTGAGCCCAATAATAACAAATCCCCAGTCTTACAAAATATTGACGATAGCAAATATTTGTTTTTTTTTACGAACCTATTAGTCGTAGAACTTTTCACATTGAATTATTTTCGTTTTATACTTGTAATGAACTTCTAAATAAAAATCCTACGTTATTCAACTTAGAATATATCTAAGAAGATGTGTACGAGTATTTAGGTAGATCTGTTCAAATGCTTTTTCGGGCTCACCGTTTTGAAAAATGTGGTTCTGAGCGAAACTCAGAAGAAGGTAAAAAAATTTAAATAGTCATAACTTCTCTATTCTGACTTTTTTGTGAGAAAACTCTTAAGATATTCCTAAGAAAATGTGCTTGTTTGCACAAATTGTTTACAATAAAGCAAAAGACTAAAATTTTTTTTTTGTTTTGTTTTTTACTCCAAGGTGATCCTATCTCTCAAACAATTCGTAACCCTCGGGTTGCAAACTCAGATGGTTTTAACTAAATTGAAGGTTGCCACCTTGTTCAATTTCTACTCGCATTGGCGTCTCAGACTCAAGCTTGCGTGAATATATATTACTTATGTTATATAGAATATTGAGTTTCAATGCTTCTGGATATCTCAAGTTGACTTCCCTGTGGGAACTGAAGTATTTTACTCAAAAACAGCATCTTTCGACAAAAATATTAAGTACACCAAAAAAAGTAAGTATAGTCGTAGCTCACAAAAAATCTTAACAAATTTCACGAGTAGCAAAGTGTTTTTAACGAGGCGAAGAATTGCAAATGGAAATTAATTCTAGAGTTGTTAAAAAAATAATGATTTTTCTATTAACCGGTAAATAGTTTTGTGATATTAGTGATGGCAAATGGTTTCATTCATCTAATCTTCGAATATTTGAAACCGCTCCGATTATGACTTCACCGCACAAGCCATATCAAGCAGTGAGTTTTTTCGGAACGCATTGACAGTTCGTCCGTGGATTATACACATATCTTACGATTTGTTTGGTCGATCTCCTCCTTCACTTTTTGAAGGGCGAGAACATTACACATATATCGTCGAAAAACTATAGCACCTCAATAATTTTTACCAGTTTGGACTATTTTTCTTTTTTAAATGTTAATTGTTTTTTTTTTATTAAGAATTGCTCATTGTGTAACAAACACCATACAAATCCTAATTTCAAACTTTATACACAAATTCACGGTTTTTAATTAGAATTTATATAAAACTTGTTGGTATGCAATTTCATGGCACATAAATTTTAGTAATGCTGGCACCCTGAGGTACACGGCGAGAGAAATACCTGAGTACAAATCAGCCAGTCTATTGCTATCATTTTTAAGAGGTTCGTCTTGGTACAAAGTATGTAATTGTGATTAATATGGCCTGTGTTATGGAGTGAGTTTTGTTTCTTATATAAAACAAACAAAATTCTTCATTTAATATTTCATGAATACATAAATGAAAATTCAAGAACTTGTCAAAATATTGAGGAGCTCTCGCTTTTTCGCCAGCTTTACTATTTCTGCCTCAGAAACTTGTCACACTCTTTGAAGTCTTCCTCGCAGGGCATCTACGAGTAGGCATGCAAATAAACAGATACCGACGCTCATACCCACATATACGCTCTCACACTGTTTTTGAGTTCAAAAAATGTCATTGCCATTGATTTTCGATTATACATATGTATGTATTTTAATATTTATTTTGCTCATTTGCTTTTTCAAAAATGTCTCGCCTCTTTGTTTTATGACGCTTTCTGTTAGAGACTTTCGTATTCGAAATATTCTGATTCAAATCGCAAGGAAATTTTGTCAATGAATGTGGTGTTTTGTCTCTTTTGTGGGCAAGGACTAAAAACCTATTAACACAGGGGTATAACGGTATAACTGACTATACAATGACTTCCTTATTTAGTAGTTTTGGTCACAAACTTTGAGTTCAGTTCTTAGTTGTGTTGCCGCCTCCTATTATTTTAGTCGCAAATGTATAGCGATGGATGAAATCAATACGATAACTCAGCACTCTTAAACTTCCCTCTATTACACAAGTCTACAAATTTCAAATTGGGACCAGAACATATGAGAAATACCCTTAAAGTAATTTGATTAGCTGAATACCGTGGACTCGTTTTTAAAGATTGAGTCTATATTAACCCAGATATGCCAACTGTACTACATATAGGACACCTGTTTTTCAAGAGCACTTCAAATTTGCTAACGGATTTGTTGTTGTGTTACAGGAGATAGTGATGAACAAATACTTTTACTCTTTCGTTTTGTAACACATTTTGTCAGTGATAAAAAATTATGCAAACTAGTGAACTTGCCGGGTTATCTGGGTTAAAGACATAGTTTTCGCGTCAAGGCGTTTTGGTTATGAAAATGTACGAAAGTACAGATTTAGCGCTGCAAAACGCTTGAATGTAAAAAACATTATCAGTGGCTAAGCTGATTTCATTACTAGTTTCTCCATACCATATATCACTGTAACGGCCGGGATAACTACTGAAAAGCGATTTCCACCTGAAAGAAAAACATTTAATTTTGCAATTTGAGTTCGCCTCACAGTTCCAGAAGTGCAAATATCTTGACACTCGAACGCAAGTTATTATACAGTTATATAAATAGATAACTGGGTCTATACAAGTTCTTCAAAATAGAAGACAACGTGGTCTAACTCACCCACTGTTCGACTGTTGGATGCCTGCATGGTCCTCAGTATTGAATATTGTCTATAATTTTTCAATTCGAGGAATTTATACATTAAAAAATGTCTACATTAAAAAATGTAAATTTTAATGGCGCTCGAATGAAAAAGCTTTTACTTTAAGATGGTGCATAAAGTAGTTTATATAAACCAAAAAAAAAAACAGAAATCGCGTTGTTACATAATCTCCAGTATTGGCCACAATTGCGTTTTTTTGCACTTCAGCTTAAATATCTCGGACACTTGAGCCACACCACAAATTTAGATTCAGCATGTCGAAAATTTTTCGAAAACTATACTCTGATTTCTGGTGAAATATTTCCGATTAATTTTTTTCCAAGCACACAAAATTTTCATCTATGTCACTTGCGAAAACATAGAGCGTTTTTTTTCTTTCACCTTTTTGTATAAAATTTTTAATTATAAACAACTGTCTTTTAAGGGCTTCGCCAAGTTTCGAATTATCCCACGCATACACAAAGGATTGACTATTTTTCCGAGGGAATATTTGTTCATTAACGGTCAATAGAAACAGCGGATTAATCATTTCAAGGTGTTTTAGATAACCGGAATTTTAATCAAATAATCGGAGTTTTTAATAAATTACTTTTCTTAGAACGGTACAAAAAAGGCTCAAATCGGGATATTAGTTTTTGAGTGATGCTTTTTCGTAGAAATTCACTACGTTTTTATAAATGTATAGGTGAACATGCAAATATAAAAGAATACGAGAAATTGATTACACAATTTTGTTTTTAAATAACTGTTTTACTAAATAAAGGCAAATGATTTTGAGTGATGGAAATCGATTAATTCCGATTGATTGGTGAACTTGTGGATCTTTCCGGAAATCGTTTCCCAAACTTCTTGAGGCCAGTAAGTGACATTTTTTAAACAGAGTTGTGATGTTTACACATTTAGACATTCACTAGCAATAGCAGCAATGAAGTATATTTTAATTTTGCAATTGTTTACGCCTGCACATACTCCCGCACATGTATTTGTTCTTACAACGTCAAGTTTTAACGTTGACCGCTGTGCTGTACTTCTGAAACTATTTGAAGCAGCCGACATTATTAATTTCATTAAAGCTTTTCTTTTTATATTCAAACTTCAGATTTCTATAAAATGCGCTAATAGTTGCATATGAATTTCATTACGATTTAAGCGACTGTTGTGCAGGTATCGAGTGATTTTCGCGTAAACGTCAAAATGAAGCTGAAGGTGTCTACTGTAGTTCTCATCTCTCTGTTATTGGCGATCGTCCAGGAATCCGAATCGGCACCAACTGATATAACCGAACATCATCATTTTCATCACGGTTATCCTCATTTCTATGAGCCACCGATTTATCACCATCATCCTCAGCATCACCACCACCACCACACTCATTACCACGAACCTCATTATCATTACCACCATGGTGGATATGGCGACTACTATGGCGACGGCTACAGTGGGGACTACTATGACTACCCCTATGGCGACTACTATGGCGGCTACTATGGTTACCCCTATGACGGCCACTACAACGGATACTATAGCGACTATTATGGTGGTTCCGAGAGCTATTTTACAAACCCACCGACGGGTACTCCTCAAAGTGACGGGTTAACAACTTGAAAAAGGAAAGTTGCTGGTGCTTATATAATATAAGAACTTACATGTAATTGATATGTGTTAGTATTACAATATTACAATATAAACATTTTATTTGAGCTGTTCAATGCGCCTCTTAATGAAATTCTTCTTTCCCAATCCGTGGATTTTGTTGATTAAATTTTTATTTTATTTATTTGCTGAATTGGATCATTTACATAATAAAGAAATGCAATTTTAGTGAACGCTATTCTACGACAACTTTGAAAAAAGCATAAAAACATATCGGAATCAAATCAATGCACTTAAAACCAGATCATAATCCACCAAGCCAAAGGTGGACAACATATTGTCCTGATTCAAGAAAAGTATGTAGATTGTATCGGGGTTACCCTTATTAACATGTCCATCTGTGGTACCACAAAGCACAGAAGGACTAGAAAATTTGGTTGATAAGATTACCTACAACATGAATGCTGCCTTATGGAAGCCTGTCCCATAAGAAGACTGAGGGGTAAACCCAAGCCTAAGTGGTAGACTGTTGAACTAAGCAAGCTTCAAAAAACAAGCAGAAGCGCTTTTAATGAGGTAAAGAAAATACATCTCGCAGAAGATTGAAAAGGCTATAAAGGTGCTCTGAAAATCTATAAGAAGGAAATCAGAAATGCCGAAAGGCAATCTTAGAAATCCTTTTGTGAAAAGGTTGAGGGGGCAACTGAGACCTCAAGACTTCGTAAGATTTTAGCGGGAAGTCCTCACAATTGGGAACTGCTACAGAAAAGTGATGGTACTTTCACTACAAGTGAAACTAGGAGAATCGGTGCTCAGGAGATTGGTAAGTAGAGGTACACCGCAAGGTATAATCCTCTCACCGTTTTTATGGAACGCAGTTGTAAATAAACTTCTGTTAATACTGGAGTCGGTGGGCTGTAAGGTGATAGCTTACGCCGATGATGTTGTTATTGCTGTCTCTGGTAAATTTGTATTTACATTAAGAGACCTAATACAAAATGCTCTAGATATACATACTTTCCAGGTGGGCAGAAAAGTGTGGTGCAGGAGTCAACCTAGACAAAACACAATTCATATTGTTCAGTAGGAAACACAGAATTCCTCAGTTAAGTCCAATTATGCTCAAGGGGGAAGCTCTTGTGATTTCGGAAGAAACCAAGTACTTGGGACTAAACATAGATAGGAAACTGACTTGGAAGTCAAACATCTTAGAAAGAGTCAGGAAAGCGAACCTAGCTTTTTATGCCTGTAAGAGAGCTTTAGGTAAGACCTGGGGAATTAAACCTAAGGTTGCTTATCGGCTTTACACTGCTGTCGCCAGACCCATTCTTCTACATATATGGAAATGTTGTTTGGTGGTGTGCTATGCAGAAAAAAACCTATTCTAATTTATTGAATAAGGTGCAGAGATCAGCGGAATTAGCAATATGTGGCGTCATGAAAACCACGCCATGGCTTTGGATATCATATTACATCTGCCACTCCTAGATCTCTTCTGCAAATACTTAGCGGCCTGCTCCGCTTTACGGCTCAAAGCGAGCTCACAATGGAGGTCTGTCACACATGGACATTCATCATCTTAGATTCCTACACGGATATACCCAGTGACTGTAATTATCATCCTCCCATTATTCCTAATGAAAATCCCTTCTAGACTGGAACGGCTTGAAGAAGATCCAACACCCAACACACCCGTTAAGATCTACACGGACGGATCTAAAATGGACACCGGTGTATGATCAGGGTTATTTTGCGAAGAGCTTTCTATTAGTGAAAAAACAACATCAAGGAGTGTCTTACGTTGTCGACAATCTCTAAATGAGATGGCCAAGCAATGTCGTATAATCTTATGCTGGGTTCCAGGCCACAGAGATATACCAGGGAACTGTAGGGCAGACCAACTTGCAAGAGAAGGTAGCTGTATGCTAGACATAAGTAATTTTATGGAGATACCTCTCGCAACTTTTAAGCTTCTCATTAAGGACGCACTAATAAGTTCTGTAAATCAAAAATGGATTAGCGTTAACACCTGTGAAATTGCTAGGCAAACATGGTCAAGGCTAAATCTACGTCTGTCCAAGAGTATTATAAAATTGAGTAGACTTCAAATCGAGACCTTAGTAGGGGTCCTCACAGGACATTGTCTCATAAGAAATCATACAATTAGATTAGGCGTTTACAAGCATGATTTCTGTCATAGCTGCAGAAATGAGGAGGTGTTGGAAACAATTCAACACCTTTTTTGCACATGCCCAGCTCTAGCCAGAAGTAGGAACCGATTTTTAAAATCTTACTTCTTATCGAATATAGATAATCTATACACATTAGGTATCAACAACCTTTCACGCTTTGTCAAAAGCTCAGGATGGTCCCAAATGGAGAGGGAAATGTAGCCCAGCCCCCGCGGCTCACAACGGACCCATTTCGTAGTCTAAGTAGCATCGTTTTCTCTATGTGCGATGCGGCTGCCAAACCTAACTAACCTAACCATAGGAGTTATATGTATTTCGACCAACCTCTAGTTGGCTCATCGTTGTAATACCGCACTATCTTTGTCTCATCGCAAAAGCGTCGTCCCATTATTCCTTTGGTTCGGAAATGTAGTTCAAAGCAAAATACAGATGTTTTTCTACATTTTGTGCCGGATATGGTTTCTTACGTGCTGATCTCGATGAATATTTGTGGGGCAGTATGGCTTGACGCACTGCTTAATGAGAGCCAACAATACAAGACTCCCCGTTAAGCTCCTTTGAAATTATTCTCAAGGAAATTCTCGGTATTTTATCCAATTTTCGGATCATCAAGGGTTCTTCACGCCCAGTTATCTCAGTTTTAGACTCACCTGCACGCTTTTGCTCTAATCTACCCTCTTTTTCTGCTCGATTTATAACATTACAAACTGTCAGACGTGTTACCGAAAACATTTCAAACAATTCCTGAACGCTTTTACCCAAATGGTGATTATAATTTAATAATTATGTAATATCAAAGGATCATCTTTTGCCAGGGTTTTTAAAACCTCTGGTTTTAAATTTGAAGTCCGAGTAAAGTAAGTAAAATTTTGTCACTGAAGGATAAAACGAAAGCATCGATGTGATCATTGCAAAGCAGAGATAACGGCAAAACGAAGTTAATCCCGCAACACATTCTAAAGAATTGGAAAAGCAAATATAAAAAAAAATGTGTTGACAGTGTCGAAATAGAATGTTATTTGTTTTTATTGCTTTAGTTTTTGTTTTTCCAATGACCTAGTGCGCTACTGTGCACGGGGTATAAACGATTGAGTTAACCTCTGAATTGTCTCATAGTAAACAAAAATTCCCATACTTCTGCTTTGTTATTGGGGGTCAAAATTACTTTTCGCTCTTATTTAACTTTTTAACTACAATCAAACCTTTTGAGATCCTAATTTACATACATACTCATGTATATATATAAGTATATGAATGGATAGACCCCTGTGTACGTATGTATGTATGCGGATGTGCATTCGTTAAACAGCTGTTTTTCACTCTTACTTTCGAAGCCACATATTATAGTTTGAGGGATATTTTGAAAGAACAAAAAAACTCAAAAGCTTCATAAAGCTCTACAGAAATTCACTCAGTGCATAGAAATGCAAATAGACGTGGCAAACACTTTTTTTGTCACAGAACTACCCATAAAAAACTAACAGGTTGCAATTCGGACATTAAAACGGCATAAATAAGATAACCGTAAATTTACATACAAACTCATATGAGTATGTGACCGACGTAACTCGTGTGTATGTATCGAAGTGTGTTTGAATATATGTATGTAAAGGAAAAAATCGATCGAACCAACAAAACGCAAACGCTGAAAAGTGCAGCGTGTTGCATTCAAGTCAAGCTGCAATGTCAATGTCAACAAAAACCAACGAAATGAAGCGTCGAATTCACCACACTCGCTGCAGTTGGATAATAGTTTATTAAAGTAGTGGTTGAATGCAGGTGTTTTTATGTAAGACAAAATACTCGTATTAGCTATCCGAATAAAAGTTATTAGTTTCAGCGGTACGACAAATTCAAATACTTGCTTGTGTATACTGAGAACGTTGTTTATTTAAATTTTTGATACCATTCGCGCGCACTTTACATTCCTGCGTATGAAGAACTGTTTTCGCAGCCTCAAAGTATGCAACGCGAACCGGAGTAAAATGAAACATGTCAAGGTCGATGTTTGTTTTTTTTTAGCAACGCATAGAAAAGTACTTCGCTCTTTTCTATTGGTGACGTAAATTTTTCGGCTTTTGGCATTGAAAATCTATGTTGACAAATTTTCCAAATTTGCATTAGTTTGGACTTCTTAAACGTGCCGGCAAGTGTGAAGATTTGCAAATGAATTTAAAAATGAAACTTGAATACGCAAGAATAAATTTCATACATACATACATATGCATATGTAGGCATATGTGTATATGTGTGTACACCAACAAACCCAGTTGGAAAATCCATTCCTACCAAACTGATGGACATCAAGTGAATTTAGAGCCAGCCTAACTCACGCTTCTTATTCTCTTATTATAAGTTTATACAAAGATGGACTAGGGAGTGTTGATATAAGGTATCGAGTTCAATTTTTGGAAAGGCAAAAAATGTTTGTTTATTTTTCATTAGATATGTGATATTTATTTGAAAACTATTTGAATATTTTTTCAGTGAACCCCGAAGGCCCTAGTCGCCAGTGTGCTAATTAAGTTAGGGTTATATTGTATATATCCCCTCCAAATAATAAGAAGAACAATTTTTTCAGTGGCATAAAGGTAGATAAAGCGTATTATTCACGAAGCGAAAAGTTAGTTGGGGGGATTTATATTGAAAAATGAAAAGGGTACTTTTCATTCGCTATTTAACTTTCATCAGTCTAACTCAGCACAGACGAGACAAATCTTGACGTCTTAAATTACTTTGGAGGAGTTGAAATAGATTTGAAGAGAAAGAAAGTTTACAATTCTATCTCTATATTTTCTATCTCGACTCAATCTAACAATTAATAACATCAAACCCCGTAGCTACAGATCATTTGATGTCCTCTAGATATCACTATTTGTACTTACTTCTGATATACCAAAATTTCTCGATTGATAAATCAGTTTAAATGCTGGAAAAAACTTCTTTAACTGCTTCAACTATTTATTTATTTATTATTAATGTTTTTAATTCGATTTTCCCTTGCTTACTGATTTGATTTTACAACAAAACCAACATCCTCACTCTCCGAGGTATAAGAAAGGAGTATAGTTTTTACAGGGAGCAGATGACCAAAATAAAAATTTTAATAGCGTCGAGGCTCCGTTTGAGCCAATTTTTCAGTGCAATCCTTAATGCACTAATTCTTTGCTGTATTTATTGGTGAATAAAACGACGGCGTGATTGTTTAGTAGACTGCTATAATATCAGATTTTCCCCTTATTCAGAAAAGGGCGTAAAAAGCGCACTCTCATAAAACTGCCGAAAAACTATCCTCATCATCCATTCATTTTGATCCAAATGGAACATAGGGCCTCCACAAACCATTTCCATCGCGTACAGTCCTTCGCAATGACTTTACTTTCCTTAAATTACTTTCCAGTAGCACTTATCTCCTTTTCAAGCGTTCTCTTGCTGTCTGCTACCTTGTGGTTTCCATTCCAGCGCCTGTCTGCAGACTTCAGTTGTGTCCTTTCATAAGGTATGCCCGATCCATTTCCACTTTCTAAGTTTTATCTCCCACTGGATGGGTAGTTGCGTGCGCTGATCCCAAAAATCTGCGTTGGTGATTGTTCTGGGCGAGCAGATGCGCAGAATCCGCCGTAGGCGATTGTAGTTGAAAGCTTTTAGTATGTTGGCGAGCAAGTCCGTCATCAGCTATGTTTCGCAACCATACGGAAGAACAGATTTGACGTTCCAGTTAAAAATGCGCATCTTAGAGTAATAGTGGAAATCGTTGAGGAATTCCAGACTTTGTTAAGTTGCGCAAGAGCGTCACGCGCTTTTGCGATTCAAAACTGAATGTCATCACCCCAAGTGAGTGAAGTAATCGACATTTTCAATATTGGTATTTGACGCGTTAAAACTGCTCCCACGATCCGCCATATTTTCTCTTAGTGAATTGGATTCTTCCGCATTGATCTTTCGTCCGACATTCATCGATTCCTGAACTAAGTCGTCGATATTATTCTGCGTGCCCGATTGCTTCGAGGTCATTACACATACATATATCGTCGAAAAGCTATAGCGCCTCAAGAATTTTTACCAGTTTGGACTATTTTTGTTTTTTTTATGTTATTTGTTTTTTTTTATTAAGTGTAGCTCATTGTGTAACAAACACCATATAAATACTAATTTCAAACTTTATACACAAAATCGAAAATTTCACAATTTCATGGTTTTTAATATGAATTCATAGAAAAATTGTTGTTATGCAATTTCATGGCTTATACATTTTAGTAATGCTGGCACCCTAAAGTACACGGCGAAAGAAACAAGTACAAATCAGCCAGTCTATTGCTATCACCTTTAAGAGATTCGTCTTGGTACAAAGTATGTAATTGTGATTAATATGGCCTGTGTTATGGAGTGAATTTTGTTTTTATATAAAACAAACAAAATTTTTCATTTAAATAACTCATTTTAATTTTGATGGCATATATAAATGAAAATTCAAAAACTTTACAACTAAACAAAATATTGAGGTGCTCTAGTTTTTTCGCCAGCTGTACTATTTCTGCCTCAGAAACTTGCCGCACTATTTGAAGTCTTCCTCGCAGGGCATCTACGAATAGGCATGCAAATAAACAGATACCAACACTCATACCCACGTATACGCTCACACTCTGTTTTTGAGTTCAAAAATTGTCATTGCCATTGATTATATGTATTTTATTATTTATTTTGCTCATTTTCTTTTTCAAAAATGTCTCGCCTCTTTGTTTTGTAACGCTTTCTGCTACCGATTTTCGTGTTCGGAAAATTCTGAGTGAAATCGCAAAGAATTTTATTTGTTTCCCAAACTTTTATGAGATAATTTTCCGTATGTATGCCAAAATAATATTTATTAGATTAAAAATAGCTTGGGATCGATTAATAGTTTTTGCAAAAAAGTAAATAAAAACACATTTGGCTTTGCAAAGCTAAAATTTTAAGAAAAATCCTCTTTGACGTGGATCCATCGATGTATTTTCTCTGATCTTTCGCATTCTCAAATTAGTTTTCGGGTAGCGCTCATGACCGAGTAACATATTTCGCGCTTGAATTTACATACGACATCCCTGATACTGTGCCGCAGCATTGCACGAACCACCATCGAACCGCGGATGCACTGCAGCACAAACAAGGGTTGTGTTTTAGATATCATTGCTCTTGCAGAGGCGTTAACGGATACTTTTCGACATTTTTTATTTAATTAAATTTGTTTCTTCGGTTCTCGTAGACAACACCAAAATTAAGCTGTGATATAATTGATAACAAAGTTACATGCAAGTGCTTTAGTATAAAACAATATAATAAATTGCCACGACGTACAACAGAGGAGTACATTCACGTATGTAGTGAAAATATTGTGTAATAATTTGCTCTATAAAGTACAAAGTCAGTAGTGCTAGTTATGGTTTAGTTATAAAACCAACTGCACACATTTTCATGCGTGTGAGTTCAATGCGAAAATAAAAAATCAACGCTTGGCATATCACCAGAGTGATCTAAGTCAAGATTCTGCTCCTCCAAAGCGCATTGCAGCGCCAACTACGCACGAAAATTGATCAGCCGAGAATACGCCTCCCCTTCCCTATACCACGCTACGCCACAATGAACAAGACAACACTGCACTGGAGCTATCTCAACTTCAAAGATGTGCCCATGGATCTTTTCCTGTACGAAGATCTTGAGGAGGTAAACAACACATTGGAATACATGTATTTCAACAGCGGAATATTTATTTTAGAATTATTCAATCCTACCGTCAAAGGTCTACCTGAAGGAGAATTTTATCACCACAATTCCCAAATGGCTGTTAAATGTTACGACCTTGAAGTTCATACACTTGGCTGGCAATAATCTGAGCGCACTTCCAGAGGAAATGTACCTGCTAGAAAATTTGGAATTTCTCGATGTGTCGAATAATCAGATACGTCAGCTCCCAAAAACCGTGGGATTGATGGACCGCTTGCAGCGTTTCAATGTGAGTGGGAACGAACTCACGGAGTTGCCCGCTGGTGAGTTCATAATTTATTTCACGTATTTATAGAATTAGTTTGCGGTTTGGTCAGGATTTGCATTAGTTTGGATTTTTTTTTTTATTAAATCTTTTTTAACTATTACTTTCAATGCCGATCGTCCAGTGATAAATTGAAATGTTTCTTTATGTATTTATGAATATAATAAATTCTTAAAGACTAAGTTAATAGGCATTAAAAATATTATTGGGTCGGGGAATAAGTTCGTAGCGTTTTTACCGAAATATTTTATTTCAACAAAAAACAATAATTATATCAGTAAGTAATCAATTATATATTCGCCGTTTGCAACCTCCTCCCACCTCTCGACCAATTTCTTGATGCCGTCCCGCTATAAATCGCCTGGTCTGGTGTCAAAGAAGTTTTTAAGCAAATTTTTAAGGACCACTTTGTTATCGAAGGTAACGCCCTTCATATGGTTTGACAGGGAGCGAAGAAATCGAATTCAAAAGGCCTTCCGCTGTGGGACGTGTCATCGACAAATGATGACTTTGACATTTTTGAACTTTGCAAACCATTTCCTTACTGTAGGCTCGCATATGGCACCTTCTCCATACACGTCGCAAATGTCCCGGGCTGCTTCGGCAGCTTTTTGGCGTCGCACAGTGCGGCCGATTCCCAAAAAGCTGGCCAAAAGTCGAAAAAAAAAGTTTCTAGATAGAGTTTTTTTGTCTTTGGGTTGGCTACAGTAATGCCTTGAGTAGTGAAAACCGTTCATAGCAACGTCCTGTACCCTAAGTATCCTCTGTATTTTCAGTCCCAACGTGGCCTTCGTTTGAGCATCGTATTACTGTCGATGAATAGTGAAAGTTGTACACATTTGTAAGATTTTGTAATGGAGTAAATTGAACAAAACCAAATGGAATCATCTTCGGAAGGTTAGTAAAATACGAGAAATATTTAGTACATATCAATACCTCGACACACAATTTTTAGCTGCAGCAATACGTAGATACATTTTTTGCAATTTTTTTTATAAAATTTGAGTTTTCAAACTGTATAGTAATACAACGCAGTCATATGCTGCTTTGAAACCTATTAAAGGTTACTCAAAAAAGTAATGGTTACTGAATAAAACAAGATTCAGCTGCTACCACTTGCTACCTTGCGACCCCGAAAACATATAAATTTACATGCATCTTGATTATGTTCTAGAATATACGCTATTTCACGTGAGGGGGTGGCCAATAGGGGTGGAAGGGGGTGGATTTTCAAAATTTTAAGATCAAATTCGTAATCAGCGACCCCGACAACCCCCGAGTAAGAAATTTTGAATAAATTACTTTATTTTTTGAGTTTTGGCCAGCTTTTCGGGAATCGGCCGCACTGTGCGTCGATGAAAAGCAAAGAAGAGCAAGTGTCGAAAATGTTCATTTTTGCCTCCTGGGTATACCATTTCTAAGCCTCAAAACTAATATAATAAAAAATTAAGCAACTCAAAAATACAATTAACACAGTTTTGTAGAGCAGAAACAGTTCTATCGAATAAATGCTACCAAACAGCAAACCAAACGTTGTAAAATAAAAGAAAATATAAAAACGCTACGCAACTTATTCCCCAATCTAATACAAATAAACTATTTATAATAGATGTTTAAAAAATCCAGTAGACGAACCTTTGGGCATGCAAAATTTATCTCGATACATTTAGAGATTTGTTAAACTCAATAAGAGTGAATTGCAATAGGAGAATTTCAAGCATAAAGAGATTTTGTGAGACCAATATAGAAAAACTCCGAGCTCTGGCCGGAATATTAAAGAAACTCCTCTCAAGAAGCACCGGACAGTCAACGGCCCCACTGGTCAAAACAAAAATGAAAGACGATGATAAGATTACACAGGCCGACAAAATTTAACCAACATTCAGACCCAGAAACCAGACTATATATTTCCGATGGTTTATGATGCGCTGAATCCGTGGGTTAGATAGTGTTGGGGTTTGGTGAGTTAGCAATCGACTATATCATGTTTATGTTATCTTAATCGATTTTCAGGTGTAGGAAAATTTAGAAACATGAAAATTTCAAAATGCGATATCTCTGCGAAAAAAATGATATTTGAGCAAACAAAACGCCATTTGAAAGAAGAAGACTTGTACTTAAAGATGCCAACCTATTTTTTTGGTGAAAGAAAACATCTGCAAGGCTATATAACCTCAAATATGGGCAAAAACGGTGTTTTTTGCACTTTTAGGTTAGGATATCTCAAAAACCAGAGCTGATAGAGCAATTCTGAGGCCAGATTTGGATTCAGCGTATCATAAACCTTCGGAAATATATAGTCTGGTTTCTGGGTCTGAAATGCTGTCGGCCTGTGTTATTCTCCTGTTCGGCAATGATTTTAAGCTAATCAATAAGCCAAACTTCATACGTAGGGATAGAACTTGATAAGCATATGCACCATAAGTCGTATCTGCGTATACCGACTAACGGAATCCTTCCATTGCTCGACAATATTTTTAGCTTTTGTCTCATAAATAAATGGCATGGATCGATACACTGACCAAATATGTTCAAAATATTTTCGAACAGACCTCACACTACCTAATTTCCAGTTTGGAAAAAATGCTGTATTAATTTTAAAATAGCTCAATAGTTTTATTCTAATGAAAAATTGAGGAAAAAGATTATATGTATGTACTTGGTCCTGCCATCAGTTCTTTTACATGTTAAGTCCGTTATAAATATGAAATAATAATACTTTTTTAATGAGGTTAGTTTTATTTAATCATGTAAATATTAAAAAACAATTTTAATTTTCATTCGAAATTCTTTTACACAAACCTTTAAACGATTAGGCTATTCAGCTATTGCATGGATATTGACTTTTCTGCTCGAACCAAAGATTGTTTGAGACTCTCCGAATTTCTGTGTAGTCTTCGACAGACCATGTTCTCCAAGTCTAACCACAAACTGTAGTCTTCTGCGGCTATGAACCCAGGAATATTGTTTTTAGCCACTGCTGGGTGGTTTTCGCCTTATGGGCTGGAGGTGAATCTTGCTGAAAGATCCAACGCTCTCCATTGAAGAGAGTACTGCTCAACTGATTCACCACGCCTTCTAAGGCATCCTTCTTGGCTTGTGGTTGAAGTCTTGGAACAAAATTTTCTGCGTCTTTAGAAGTTTAAGCATAGATTTTGTCGTTGTGTTTATTAAAAACTTGTTCAACAGTGAATATTTTCTCTTCTGTGATAAAATATTTTCATGGCCGTTAACCGCGTGCCACCGAAGAAACTGCTTGCATCTGTCGAGTCTAATTTTCTTCAAGAGCGTTGTCAAAAGATGACCAGATGAGCCCCGAATGTTTTCATGTGGAGATCATCTCTAATTAGTCTTGACATTTATTTCCCTGGACATGATTTTCTTCTTCCTAAGGGGATTCCTGCAAATTCTTTCTCGAACGGCTTTTAAGCTAAATTTTGTAGTTGAAAAAATTTTAACGAACAATTTGACCCAATATGGCCTGGAACATGAGGTATACAGGGGTATACAGGTACACTTAATTTAATAACTCAAATTTCGGGCGAGAGTAGATGGTCATGGATGGACCAAAAAGAGAGAAATTTGATCAAGCCAAATGATACAGAACTTTTTGGAAAATGTATGTTTAGAAATTAACGGATACATAATTATATCTATACGAGGATTGTTCAAAAATAACGCGAATTTTTAAATTTCGCCGTGAGGAACTTGTTGAATGACGTCAAAGATGATCCAGATTTGCTTAAAAGCGTCATAACTGGTGACAAATCATGGGTATATGGTTGTGACATCGAAACCAAAGACAGTCGTCCTAATGGAAAAGTCCAGGAGAGCCAAGAGTCAAAGCAGAAAGTCGCCGAACACATAAAACACTTGTCTTATTTATGCCTCTCACAAACAAACTGAACAGCCTATATTGCTAAAACCATGAACATATCTTCGAGACGAGTGTAGCAACATAAAAATAATAATAATCGAAAGTCGAAAGTACGTGGCCGGCGAAATTTGAAAATTCCCCTTATTTTTTTAAAACACCTGGTATATATATATGTGATCCTTTAACTCCTATTTGGAGCATGGGGCGTTAACCACTCCTCTTCGCCAACGGTCACGGTTTTGTGCCAGGGATCTTAGTTCGTTCCATGATAATCCAATAGACTTCATTTCAGCTTCAGTTGAGCGCCGCGAGGTGTTGCGTGGTCTGACAATTCCTCTACCAGTTTGTTGAAATAAATTCCAGCGTAGCGCTTGTTTACCGATATTGTCGTGGTTTTTCCATAGCATGTGGCCAATCCAATGCCATTTCCCTTTTTTGATTTCTGATGCGACGTCGAGCTGATTAGCTTGCGTGGGCGTGGGTTATTGTCCGGGGTCAGAAAATTTGTAAAATCCGACAAGGGTTGACCATGCAACCAAGGTAGCAGAATTTGTCAACGGTTTCGAACTGTTGTGTGGTTCCTATATGGTTTTATTGAGAGGCAGCGCTTTCGTTTTTCCGACGTTGACTTTGGTTGGTTTCAACTACTCGTGCATGGTTTATAGCAGCATTTGAACAAAATTTTGAAGCAAAAGCAATGCAAAAAATATATTACTATAAATAAAAAACTTTATAAAATAGCTACGTAAGCTAGTGAGTTTTATTTCAAACGCATTTTTTATATTACTTTACAAAATTTTGATTGAAATACCAAATTATATATTTAGGTACTTTTACCCCATTTGCTTCTTATGGGTTAATGGGAGCAAACTAACACTTATAAATCACTTCACATACAAATTGTCAAATAGGCATGTTGTCAATGGCTGGTTCACTGTGGGCAATTCATTAGAACTTTGGGAAGATTAAAGTGTCCGAAATGTCAGTGTATAACAAAACTTTGATAAAATTCTGAAATTATTTTTATTTTAAAAATTTATTTACCAATGCAATCTAGCCAGAATTACTTCTACAGTGACCCATATCGTCACCGCCGCAGTAAAAACTGCTGATTTCTCAATTTACTGTTTTTCGGTCAAAATAACTTATTATCCTCCTTTTTAACTTGTAACTTCAAACTAAAGTGAAAAAATAGTAATTTTTGTAAGCTGAATAAGTAGGGTATACAAAGGGTTACAAACGCTATTTTCAAATTATGAATGTTGTGCGTAGTTATTATTCAAGCATGTTTTTTTCGCTCTGTTAAAAAGAGTTATCGGGCTGTCACGATGGGCCCTTTGTGCCCGTTGCGGCAACGCATTTGATTTTCGTGAAAGCAAACACCATATTTTGTGTTGCAGAAACAGGTTTTGTTGGTTGTGAAAAATTTATAAATTTAATGCTTATTGAAGCGAAAGAGGTTTTTAATAAAATTTATGGTAGTCGTAGACGGTGAGTGCTACCATAACTTCGAGACCTGGAAACGCATTCATTTTACAGGACCACTTGGTTTAACCTAGCCTTTTCTCTACTCTCTCTTAGCGTATGGCTCATATGTGGCGCCTTCGACTCAAATAGACATAATTTATTTTGCTCAGGCTAAAAAGCCCATTGTATTTAGAGCTCTGGAAAGAGGGTAGATAGTCAAGGAGGGATGGAGAAAAGTATCAGAGAAAGAGATAGGAAAGAATAGAGACAGAGATAAAGGTAGTTAGTCCTGTGAGAATTTTCCAGATTCTTTAGCAAATCTTTAAATATTAGGTTAGGTTAGCCTGGTTAGCATTAAACCACGCATAGACCTTTTGGTCCCTAGCGATACCAGATGGAGACCGACATAGGTATATGAATACTGAAAGTAGACTTCATGTAGGATGTCACCGCTTTTAGGGAATCAAAGCAGAGCTGGGAGATCCGCTTTTGAGACGTCCTCCAGACCCTCAAACGCGTTCTTAATAATGCCGGACAAATGCACAGAAGGTCTTCTAAAGTTTCCTCAACACCCTCTCTGCATTTCCTGGATTTGTCCGTGTTAGCAATTCCTATCTTGTAAGTATGTGCAACCAATAGATTATGACCTGCCAACATACTTATGATTGTTCTGCAGACTTTTCGCAAGAGCGTAAGTACGAATCTACTATTTCGTTTCCCATAATGCCTTTGTGACCAGGTACCCAATAGATATGCAGCCTACTGTTTGCGGCTAGCCTTTTTATGGCCTCCCTGCTCCGTTGAACATTTTTGTAATTAATACAATATGAGCTTATTGCTTTTATTGCTGTTTAGTCAAACGTCCACGTATATATGAATTATTGAGTAAAGCGTTACCAATTTTGCGTTATCATTTCCGCCAGATTATTCTAGAATATTTATAATCAGCATCTTTTTCATACTCAATGTATGTATACGAGTATTAATAGAGGTAACTTTGCAAAATATCAACGCAATCATTCACCCTTTCTCTTCTGTAATCTTTTTGGTGAAATTCAACTTCAAATTTGCCTCTGGAATACCCAAGATTCAATAATAAAAGGTTTGCTCAGTAAGCAGCTTTCTCGTTTCCTCTTGACAAATCGGCTCCCTTAGCTAGGCAGTGGGTTGCTAACTCGAGAAATTTATAGTTAAAGTGGAAGTAAAGTAAAATATGTAGGAAAAACATTTCGCTTCCAGAAGGATGTGCTTATGAGCAAGAACTTGCTTGGTACGTTTAGGACCAATATGGACCACGATATGGAGTACATCCGGACATACCGCTTAAATCAAGATATCATAGATGGAGCAATGAGCGCAAAAGATGGACATTTTGACAATCTGAGCCCGATGCCTTTAAATTATAGGTTGCAAAAGTACTCACTAGATTGTTTTAAAAACATATAACTTACTAACAAGAGTTAATTTTGTAGTTTGTAATTACTTACAGCCTAAGAACGGCATATGGTTTTTTATGAATAACTTTTTAATGGCAGAAATACACTCGGAGGTTTACCATTGTCTGTCGACAAATGCGACCTTTTGTAAGGGGTGTCAGAAT
Source organism: Anastrepha ludens (assembly GCF_028408465.1). Lineage (NCBI taxonomy): Eukaryota > Metazoa > Arthropoda > Insecta > Diptera > Tephritidae > Anastrepha > Anastrepha ludens. The sequence continues at coordinate 80,116,716 of NC_071502.1, forward strand.
CCTGATGTCACAAGTGAGCAAACCTTTAATAATTGAATCATGTGGAATACCTACTCTACAGATGACTTTTCGTTGTAAATAAAAACGAAAATTTAGATTTGTCAAATAAAAACAATAATATAACAATAACAGCAATATTTAGCAAGCGAATTAAAATTTCTCCTTTTCGAAATATTTTTTTTTTTGTTTTGTTCTCCAAATTTCACGTTGAACGTATTTTTGCAAATTATCTGCCCATTTGAAAAAGACTGCATCGGATCCAACATGTCTACATATTTCAATTGTCCTTCGCGCAGCGTAATTGATGATTTGGTCCACATATCCACGATGCTCATGTCACCTGGTCATGGAATACTCATTACAGACGAATCCCCATTGCAGTTGGAAAAAAAATTGGAAATATTTGGCATTGAATGCAGTGAAGAGATGCGCGCTCAGTATCGCAACATGCTTTTCTCAGCTAAAGAAACAATCTCCGACCATATCTCGGGCATAGCAGTGCATCCAGAGGTGTTGGATCAGACAACTTCCAACGGATGCGCGCTTCACTGCCAAGTGCGGCGAAAAAATATTTTGGTTGGAGTAACAGTAGATAAAGGGCTTGTGCCCATCTTATGTTCTTCTGGAGAATTCACCACCCAAGGGCTTGACGATTTGGCTGTGAGATGTGCTGAATATAAAGATTGTGGTTGTGATTTTACCATGTGGAGAGCTCAGTATAACATAGGCGAGTTCACACCTTCATACCTGGCGATAATTGAGAACGCCAATACGTTAGGAAAATACGCAGCCATCTCGCAATCCAAACGAATGTTAGCTATACTGGAAGTGGACGTAGTACCATCGGATGATAATGACTTGGAGCGTGCAGAAAAGGTCACCGAAACAGTTTTGACGGCGATTTTCAAGTCGCTTTCCGACCATCATGTCAGTCTGGAAGGAACTTTGCTAAAAGTGCCTGTATTAAATTCGGGTTCAAAGTGTGCGAAACGTTATTCACCAGGCCAAATCGCCAAGGCAACACTACGACTTCTAAGACATACCGTCCCTGCGGCAACAGGCGGTAAGATAATTTTGATTTAGAAATGATTAAAAAATCTCAAAGAAAACTACCATCTTTGGTTTTAAGGCGTAATTTTGCATGTGGATGACAAAACGGAGGACAAAACTCTTTGTCAGTGGAATGCCTTTGCTGCCGATCCATCACCAAAGCCGTGGCCAATAACATTTTGCTTTGACGGTACTATGCAAACGTCGATATTTATGGCATGGGCTGGTAAAAGTAAAAACATTGAAAAGGCACAACAGGATTTGTTGAAGATGCTTGAAGCTTTCTCGCAAGCCGCTCAGGGCACGTACGTTCCAGGTTCGATGAAATCGTTGGCCAATCAGTGCTACTGTAAGAAACCATTGAAGGCTTTCAAAACAAAACCAGCACCTCTACCAGACGATTGTGTGAAATATGATGAAATATCCCGACCTCCTCCTGTTCTTGCCATGGGCGCGAAAACCGAACAACCTGAAAAATCTGAGATAGAAATAAGCAAAGAGCAGACCATTGCAAATGATCCGGCTCCGAATTTATCTGTTGAAAATGTTGAAAAGGTTGAAAATGTTGAAAATGTTGAAAATGTTTAAAAAGTACCTATATCCATGAATATTATTGAATTATGATATATTTCAAGTACTACCAGTGAACGTAGAAGAAACTCTTCGAAGAAAATTTAAGTGTATATTATTTTCAATGAGGCTCACATATTAGGGAATGGTCAGGCATCACTTTTTGAAGCCCAACTAAACAGTACCGCCAATTTTCTCTATGCCCACACAAAATATCAAAACAATGTTTTCTAAATCAAAATATGAGAATACACAGGTGTATAAAATAAAAAAAATATTATTACAAAGAGTAGATCTGTGTGTATTTATCGAACTGTGCATGGATTAGGTTAAATTACGGTGGTTTCCACTCTTCATAAGGGTGTAGAGGGACTGAATATCTTTTGTGATGCCAAAGATCTAGAGCTCGCAGATTCAGGATGGTATTAAGGGCATCGCCAGATGTCGTACTCATAGCACCTGTGATACTCAAGCACACACTTCTCTGTAGTCTGGTTAGGGGTTTTCCAGAATTAACCATAGTAGCTTTCCACCAGACTACAGGGGCGTGTGTAATAATGGGTCTAATCAGGTCGATGTGCAACCAGTGTACATACTATCGTCGGTCTTAGACCCCATGTCTTGGCAAAGGTTCTCTTACACTGCGGTCCTGAGATTAGTCCGCACACATTATCCGCTTAAGCTTGACCGTATCCGATTTCCCACAGATTGTTAAGAAGAGAGCCAAAACAAAGCACCAAAGTAGGGAAGAGAGTACACCGCCTCGTGGCAGCCCTCTTAACCTCAACTTTGACTCCTTCATCGTTTCCTTCATCTGTAATAAGCAGTCTCTAGGATTGCATAGAGTAAGTCCCTGTGACAGTGATTTCCTCTACTCCATGCCTTCTGATAGAAAAGCACATAGAATCAAAGGTAGCATTATCAAAAGCTTCTTCAATGTCCAAAAACACACCAACAGTTTACTCTCTGACTTCAAACCCTTTTTTCGATTATGCTGACGCACTCGTGTAGAGTCGACTCACAGGATTTTTCACATTGGTAAGCGTGTTATCTGACACTGAGAGGGTGCGACTTAGAACCCTTGCATAGTTGTCTTTGCTGGGCTTTAAGACAAAGACAACTTTCACCAGACGCCACGATTGTGGAACATAAGCGTGCGCAAGACATGCCGTAAAGATGCGTTAGCTGCCCTTTTAAGGCTAGTACTAACTGAATAAAAGGTGAATGCAGTAAAACTAGTGACATCTATTTGTTCAGCCCGGGACTTTTCGACCCATATGATTGATACAAATTTAAAATTTTTCCGACACAGAGTTGCTTCGAAATCATTCTTTTGGAACTAAATAGTTTCAATATGTCTCAAACGAGATTTGACGCCAACTGTAACACCTGCACGTGCGATCACGTCTAAATTCTAAAACCCCTAGATACACAATTAGAGATTACTTCATTACTTTAACGATTTTTTTATGAATTTCTGTTGCTGATAAACCTTCAACGCTTCTTTCCCTGCAAAAAATACATTGGCCCATCAACTTCAAATGAATTGATTGAAATAATGAATTAACAAATCGAAATAAAATGTTGTGTATGTGCTATAATGAAAGATAGAAGATGAAATGATAAAATGACCGTATTTCACTTTGATATTAACGTACTACCAAGTACTTGCGAAAATCTTACAATTTCAGGCCAACTCTGTTTTTATTAGCCTAAAATACTTTTCAAAATTCACATATCGCTCATTTACTTCATTAGTGTCCTAATCCAAAAACCAAAATGTGGAGAGAAACGGCTTGAAAGTTTTCAGTTTACCAAGCTTCATAATCAACTAGTATGGCAAATATGCCCAAAAACCGTAAATACATACATAGTATGTAGTTATAAAGCGTTTTTCAGTAAGAGCGCTTCAACTTTTTTTTCGAATAAAACACAAACGGTTTGACTTTTTTAACTAATTTTTTTTTTATTATCGAGTTTGAACATATACATTTAAGTATGAAATTCGATTTCTTTTGCATGACCACCGCGTGCACGTTTTACGAAGTCCAATCGTTGAACCCAATTTTCGACCACTCTTTTGCATAAATCGGCCGAAATTCCAGCAATTTCGCGTTCAATATTGAGCTCACAAATCGTCGCCGGCTTGTTACTGTAGACCAATGACTTCACATAACCCCAAAAAAAATAGTCTAGAGGCGTCAAATGACACGAGCGCGGCGGCCATTCGACCGGTCCATTTCTGGAAATAATGCGCTCATCGAACTTACTCTTCAACAAATCAATTGTAGCGTGTGCTGTGTGGCTTGTGGCCCCGTCCTGTTGAAATCACATTTCGTCTAAGTCCATACCATTCAATTGCGGCCAAAAATAATCGTTTATCATGTCGCGGTATCGATTTCCATTCACAGTAACGTGGCGATCGTTCTCGTCAACGAAAAAATATGGGCCAATTACGCCGCCGGCATGTAAACCGCGCCAAACAGTGATTTTTTCGGAATGCAACGGTGCCTCATGAATCACGTGTGGATTGCTTTCTGCCCAGTAACGCATATTTTGCTTGTTGACAAAGCCATTGAGCCAAAAGTGAGCTTCATCACTGAAGATGATTTTTTGAAAAATTTATAAATTTTCATAAAAAATTTGCACGATTTGCAATCGTTGCTGAAGTGTGTAGCGTTCCATGATGAAATGTATACTAATGAAGTTTACAAATGACAAGCGAAATATAAAAAATATTGCGTTGTTCGCCCTCCCTATCGGAAAAAAGTTGAAGCGCACCTATTGAAAAACGCTATACTATCGTACAAATTGCTGCATACATAGCTACATACTTGTATATTCAATGAAGGTATAAATTATTGTTTATAATGAATACACTGGGACTTAATTATGGGCCTCATTCTCATCGGTATGCTGAAAAAATGGATGCTGCACGTATGAAAGTGGCAGATAAGCGCGCTAACGGTAGGCAACAGCAAATCGATATTTTGGAAGCTGCTATGACGGCTGTAGACTATTATATGGCCCAGGAATAGATGACACAGTGTAAGTAATTAAATAATTCGTATAATTCTACATAAATCAATAGGAACACTTTAAATGCGTTTTTCTCAAAACTATGTTTTTTGAATTGGTGATCATTGTAACTTAAAAACCGCTTGGTAGATTTCAATAAAATTTATACTGCTTTTGAAAAACATAAAAAACTCGTGCTGATCGAAGGGTTGTTTTTTAAATTTCGATTTTTTTAAACAAATAATTGTCGGGTTTTTTCTCGAAAATCTGAAAAATATTTTCTGAGGCCGCCATATTGTAAATTTTGAAAAAAAGCTTCGATCAGGCACAAGATTATATCGTCCCCTTAGTATTAAAATAGCCTATAAATTTTTTGATGTTTTGAGAAAATGAATTTCAAACTTTTTGTCGAAAGTAGCTCTCACTCAAATCTCGTTATGTCTGTAAATATTTATTATTTTTGACTGACGTTTTGACCCACTTTGTGGAACTAGAATTTGACCAAATTTTGACCACATATAAAATCGACGATGGAGAATCCGAAAATTCAATAAAAAAATAATAGCCTATGAGCACATAGGCTATTGTTATACTAAGGGGACGATATATCATATTAATAAAACTAATTTCTCTTGTCCGATTGATTTTTGATGAATCTCTAAGGACTTGTGATGATCACCGCAACGGACTTCTGGAGAAATACACATACAGCGATAACTTTTACAATTATTAATTTTTTTTTAATTTTGCTAAAGTCAAGTCGAAACAGGATGTATTAATGCTATGTTTTTATTTTTGCAAAATAAAGCAACTGACCAGCAAAAACAAATTATTGAAAATCATCATTTTTCGGGCCTCTGACTACCCCTAAAAGTCATATACATATAATTTATTTGCAAGCAGTACCTGCAAAAACTCGATTGCTGAAATATGTAAATGTCTTCGCAATAACTACATTCCAAGTGTTGAAGAGATTATTAAATCTAGCGATAAGACTTTTTGGCACTACATTAAATCTAAGAAATCCTGTAGTAGTGTTCCAACTGCTATTTATTTTGGTAGTAAGACTGCTAATACGCCATTAGAGGCAGTCAATTTACGCAGAATTCAAAGCCAATCAAATTTTGTTCAGATTTATAGTGATTCAGATTCCCATCGCTTTTAAGATCGGTCTTTTAATCAATCTTCAACTCTGAATTATGAGCTGATGATGATGTCGGTCATGGAATTTTAGAAACTGCAATAAGAATGAATTAAGTAATTACTGATAAATTTTCAAGATTAAAGATTATCTTCGCTTGGGGTTCACTATGTTTTTCTGCAATGGTTGAAATCCTATTTATGCGCAAGGCGTAAAGAATCTAAAGATTTAGATGTAATTTTTGATGGTCGTTTTTTCATTTAATTGTCACATTAATTACCTTCTATCAAAATCATATTCTGTTTCAGGCTTTGTACGACGGGGTGGCTTAAATTTTACGAACCCTTATAACCTGAAATTGTGGTATACTGTTTTCGTTCACTCTAGGTTGGAATACGCTGCGTTTATTTGGAGGTCCTACAATAAGTTTTTAATCGACCGGATCAAACGTGTGCAAAAGGTGTCTCTGAAATTTGTACTAAGATTAGTAACATTTTTTTATCCTGTCCCATTTTCGACATCAGGTTTACTATTGGTCAACTTAAAGTCTTTAGAAAGTAGAAGATCGATTCTTACCCAATCGTTTGTTTTCAATGTCAATAAGGGTGACTTAACCGCCCATTTCCGCTTCGAAATATTTATTTTCTTACACTTCCCAGAATTCTTCGTAACGCTCTTCCTTTCTATGTATTATAAATAAGTCCATTGCAAATTATGTTCGTATTGCTCCTATTGAAAGTGCCCTTTGTGATTTTAATGAGATCTCAAATTCTTAATTCCTAGATTTCTAAGTTTTAAAGAAAGAAACTTCTGTACCGTTGAACTCTAACTCTAATAGTTAAGTTAGATGTAAGTTTATAATTTAATTAAATTTAAATAGAAAAAAAATGTATGTAAACGATTTCAAGCAACCTTCACAATAGATGCCTCAATGTCAGTAGGTTTAAATGAGTTTCATGCACCTCAGTGGGTATTTATACTGAGGTGTACTTAAAGTGGCTTTAAATATTTATTTATGTAACACAAAAATGATTAGAGAGCTTTGTAGATTTGTATTTTCAAGCTAGTTTTTTCAATGCATCCTCCTCTTATTCCAGAAATTGGCGCTTTAAAACAACTAGAAGAACTTAACATATCCAAGAATCACCTTCAACGCCTGCCAATACAACTAAGCGAGTGTCAACGACTGAACGAACTCAACCTCAGTGATAATGTCAATATCTGGCATATACCCGAACGGATCTCAAACTTGCCATCGCTACAGTCACTGTCAGCCGATCGTAAGTAACTCTCAGTCATTTAGCAAATAGTTTTGTCCTCACTGGAGCTGTCAAACTGTCGATAGTTAAGACTGGTTTTTAATGGTTGATGTTTAAACTAACGATACTATCGAATAATAACACCGTAAATTGTTTTAACCGTAAATGCATATATTATTAAAATTATGTATTTACGGTCAATATAATCTCATAAGTTTTTTTTTGCGCATCAACTTTCCTTGTTGTAAATTCGTTCAGATTCAACTGAAGACGGGGATTTAAAAAAAATCGTTGCGGTTTTGACTCCCCGCCACTTTGAATAAAAAAAATAAACAAATGAGAAATAAGACATTTTATAACTAAAACATATTCACTTTGGAATTTTAATGTAGTTTATATATTACCTTCCACCAATTAAGCGGGTCGTCATCTAGCGTGGGATGCATGCACTCAAAATTGGTGTCAATAGTGTGAAAAAACTAAACTTTCGATACTATGTAACTGCGATAGTTCGACAGCTCTAGTCCTCACATTTTACTATTTTATTTTTCTGCTACTCCCTTGCCAGGTTGTGCACTCATTTACTTACCGGTGGCACTTTCAAAGTTTATCAACCATGTGCGCATCTTTCACAACACCTCCATCACTCATGTGCCTATGATTTATGAAAAGTTCTTCCAAACTTTCTATGACAATCGTTCAAAAGCAACACCAATGTAACTATCAAAGCGAGAAACTGAAGAGGAAGATTTCAGTTTAACTTTTGTCATATCATGCAGGTCAGTGTCGCACGAGAGCTTCTTCTGGGTGCTGGAGAAGGAAACCAATACTAGAATTTTGCTACCTTTTGGAACACGTCGCATCTTCCATGTGCCTTCGCTGGACAACCAAGTCACTCTCTACGATGACTGCCTACGCGCCGTACAATATCTAAACCGTTATATGCCCTTGTGGGAAAATGTGGCACTGAAGCGAATGCTACCGGAAAAGTTCATTTATGACCACATAGTGAATGGACCGACTGCCCGTTGTACACTGTTCAATTGCTCCAACCCATTGTACACTTCCTATTACTTCATGGCTGTGAAACGGTGAGTTATAATTGAATTAGCGAATATATTTTAGTAGCTATTGTATTTTTTTATTTATAAACTTCATTTGCTGTGCAGACGTGGAAGTACTTCAAAGCAAATTTTCACCTGCTACTTTTGCTCAAATCACTGCGCGAACTTATGGCTGATGGATAATGGAAAAAAATACTATCAGCTGGACTGGGAGGTTTGTGATCGTTAAAGTTATGAGAGTGCAAAATAAAAAGTCGTTGTAAATATGTACAGTTAAATGAAAGTAAAAACTATTTATTATGATGGGTTTACACTTAAGAAAAATAAATTTAAGTAAATACCACAAATTTTTACATAAAATAAAAATTTTAAAAATATGTAGGATATATGCAATTATATGTATGGTACAAATACTGATCTCTGTGTTGAAGTAGGAGCTAACGTAAGCTCCGAATTAGATCGGATTGTCGGTATTTTGACCGTTAAATCGGCCGATTTCTCAATAGCACACACATTTAAATATTGACAATAAATGGATTGTGATCGATAAAGAAAACAAGAAACATAAATTTTTGGAATTAATTTTAACTACTTTAGAAATTAAGGATTTTTGGAGAAGAAGGTAACGAATATGTTTTCCATTGTAAGTAGCCTGAGAGGTGTTTCATTGAAATATTTGCGACTACTTTGATATAAGCGTCCTCCTCCTCTTTAGGTTTGGTCTATAGAAGACATGTAACGATGGTAACACATTTTACACCGACCGGATCGCGAAAACGAAACGCCTACCAGCTGTGAAATGACAGTATCGCAAAAAAATGCAATAGCCCACTGAAAAAGATTCCGAGTAAGGCATGAAGGTGGATGAGCAAATATAAGACTACAAAATAAAAATGTCACAGGATGGCTCGATGCTGTTGACCTTATTAAGATAAAAAAATTAATAGAGTAAAAATTGAATAAGTAACAAAGTGTTGTAAGTTTAGCTGTCAGAGGGATGGCAGTACTGGCGCGTATAGAGGTTACTTTTAGATAATAGCATCTCTTGGAAGAACCCACAACAACTTTTAGCCAGATCGGCCTATTTCTTTGTGATTGGTATTAGTTTGAATCGAGCAAGTCGAGTGATTCTCTTTTTCCATCATGACAACGCACCAACTCACGTCTCACCAATTGTGGTTGCAAAATTAATAGAAATAAGGTTCCAGCTCCTTTCACATCCACTTATTCTCAGACTTGACTCCGTCGGACTACTATTTGTTGCCCAATTTGAAGAAATAGTTTGCAGGAAAAAGATTCTCTTCAAACGAGGAGGTGATTGCAGAAACGAATAGCTATTTATCAGACTTGGACAAATCATATTAATCGGAAGGAATCAACAAATTAAAAGATAGTTGGACTAGGTGTACAAGGCTAAAAGGAGACAATGCCGAAAACTAAAATAAGTTTACCCTAAACAATTAGGTTTTTTTTTTGCACGGACTTTTCAAACGACTCTCGTAACTGGCGAAAATTTCTAGTTATCAAAAATCATATTTAAATTTTAAGATTATGTGAAAACGGAGGTCGATGAAAACCATTTGACAAATAGATACGGCATAAGAGCGTATATCCCTATACTCGTATTTGAGAACTATACAGAGCTATAACAGCTGAGAATGGGAATGTGTTGACATTTCTGTTCAGTAAGGTTTGGCAAGTGAATCGTTTGGCGCTAGAGCAATGCTTCCAAATTGTGGAAATTTACCTTGAAAAAACGAAGTTCATAGAGCGAAGTCAAAGATGATAAATTCACAAGGTTTGCTCTTTAACTAAGGTAAAAAGAAAATTGTTAGGGGAACTTTGGCTGTCATGGCAATTGGAAGATTGAACCGAATTCTGCACGATCATTTCACATGTATTCACATACTCGTCCAATCAGTCGTTGTTCAGACGGCAACGAAGTATCACCATCCCAGTCAACAATCCCAGTTTTTTGAAAACACATCCCAAGTGTCGTCATTCAGTTCATTCTGTCAAATTCGCTCAGAGTCAAATAACGGTGTACTAAAGAGCATACATCTGAAAATATTTCACCATAAAGCGAAGTGTTAAGAAGACGCCGAAATGTTGATTTGACGTCCTTCTCAACTAGTTGGCCTTTGCCCTTTGACTACATGGAACATTTTACGCAGGGATCTTGGCTTATGTGCCTATAAAATACAGCTTATGCATGTATTGCAGCCAAATGACCATCTTTTGCGTCGCAATTTTGCTGGTTGGGCTTATTTAGATTTATTACTCAGATTTACAGGAAAAAGTAGCCGCGGCGGACATATGTATGCCGGATATTCAAAAAATAGATGCCATGAAATTATCTACTAGATTATAATAAAAAAAAATCATTCCAGCAATATTTCTGTTTCTTCTTATTATTTTAAGCTCTAAAGCTATTAAAAAATCCCGATATATAGGAATTCGTTAATTCGAAACTAGTGCGCCTTGTAAATGGTAATTCAGATATTCAGTAAATATAAACGATGAGTCAAAAACCCTCCAAGGTCTTTAATTTTATCAGAGGAATTAAGAACAGTATCTGAAATAGAGTATATATACATATATATATAATTGGCGCATACACCCTTTTTGGGTGTTTGGCCGAGCTTCTCCTCCAATTTGTGGTGTGCGTCTTGATGTTGTTCCACAAATGGAGGGGCCTACAGTTTCAAGCCGACTCCGAACGGCAGATATTTTTATGAGGAGCCTTTTCATGGCAGAAATACACTCGGAGGTTTGCCATTGCCTGCCAAGGGGCGACCGCTATTAGAAAAATGTTTTTCTTAATTCGAACCTACGTTCTCTCTGTGAATTCCGAATGGTAGTCACGCACCAACCCATTCGGCTACGGCGGCCGAGTATAGTGAGGTACAATTGGAGATCTACATAATTTTACAGTAAATTATTTAACCCATTTTGCATTCACTGGAATCATTTATGAAAATAACAAAAAACAGAGGCCCAAGATAATCTCTGACGTTGCTGTATATAATAATAATCCATTTTTTTCGAAGGTAGCTTTATTAATGATTCCAAGGTTACATAATTGTTACACCTGTTAACAAATATGACTTAAAAACTAATAGTGAGAGTCAAAATGTAAATTGTTGCTGTTATGTAACGAAGAGAAATAGATTGGTTTAGATAATGTCATTAAAGAAAAAAATCAGTTGGAAAGGGAGCAAATTACCAAACGTGAAGAATAGATGTAAGAATATAAGTCGGTGAGCTAAGGAGAGAATAAGTAATGAAGTGTGTGGTGTTGGCAGTGGGAGCATGGTTATGTGACCAAATGAAAAAGAACTTACAACAGAGCAACTATCTCCACCAGTGGTACCACTCAAAGTGCATGTGTATTGGCTTCTTGATTACCACGTGTAGAGTTTGCTATCTGAAATAAAATTTCCAATCTTATCTCAACCAAACTAATGTTCGTTTACTTTCACGTGAGGAAACTAAACTATTTATAAACTATTTGTTTGCAAAATTCTCGTCTGCTGCGTGAAATGTAGGATTGTTGAGAGAGATGAAATGTTTATGTTTTTGATACTTAGGTGCAACGTACGACGACGGGAGTTTGTATTATCCGCTATTTAATCAATCTCTTACACTTTTTGAACACACTTGCGGACAGCAGACAAGATGGGCTCTTCTGTTAGATCAACACTCCAAACAAAAAAAATAAATTAATTAAATGAAATAAAAATAAAAAAATAAGAATAAAATTAAAAAAAATAACAAAAAATTAAAGCAATAATTTAAAAAAAAATAATTAATTAAAAATGACTGATGACAGCACCAAGTAGTTGCCGCAGCTAATTGTGAATAGTAAATTAGTTCGATAGATAAAAATATCCAAAAATAAATAATTATATGTAAATTATGTATGTGAATAGCACGGTTCGCAAAAAAAAAAATAATTAATCCGATATTTTTATATCTTTAACATAATGACTACAAAGAAAAACAGCAATCGAATAAACTACACGAAATTAAGTGTATCATAAATAATACATATGTACATACATATGTATGCTTGCATATGTCTATGTGTGTACATATGTGTGATATTTGTTTATTGTGATAATTTACTGCCTCTGAATGCTACTGATAAGATAGACCACCATTGAGATTGAATCAAAGAATATTCGTCCTCTGGACTTATAAGTAAACCGATAAGCAATTGTTAGCCTTGTTATAAATTAAGGGTACGAGTGTAAGCATCTAGTAAAGTCTATCAAGTGGAACTACTTAAAAAGAAAATAAAAGAAATGAGAATGTTTGTGGGGGGTAAAAAAGCACTTCAACGATTAAAAATATCCAATCATTTATGTTCGTGTGCGTGTATCGCTGGCCAATGTCCAAACAATACAAGGTTACAACATGTTTGCTAAAAAAAACATTTTGTTTTCATCCGTCGCCGTAACGTAACACAAAACTTTAATTCTCATTGGTTGTCTTATACTATAGGAGCAAATAGGAATTGAAAGAAATTGTAAAATAAAGCAAAATCTATACAGTAGCAGCCCGCCCATGTGAACCAATTCAAACAGCTCTTGTCCAATTTGAAGAATTGTTAATATGATATATTGGGGATTGAATATTTATATTGTAATATTATACACACCACAGGGTCATTAATGTAGGTATAATAGATATATATTCAGATTCATAGATAAATATAACAAATATAATTAATAATTCAAGGATTCTAAATCGTGAACTGAATCGTTCTATGATATTGATATCATCGGCCTTAACAACCGCGCTGTTAGTTCTGCCTTCCCCAACTGGATAAAGAGGCAAAGCGAATGGGTTTGGTGGTGAACGAGGACAAAACGAAGTACCTCCTGTCTTCAAACAAACAGTCGGCGCATTCGCGTATCGGCACCCACGTCACTGTTGACAGTTATAATTTCGAGGTTGTAAAAGACTTCGTTTATTTAGGAACCAGCATTAACACCGATAACAATGTCAGCCTTGAAATCCACCTAGAATCTCTCTTGCCAACAAGTGCTACTTTGGACTAAGTAGGCAACTGAGCAGTAAAGTCCTCTCTCGACGAACAAAACTAACACTCTACAAGGCTCTCATCATGCCCGTCCTAACGTATGGCGCAGAAGCGTGGACGATGACAACATCCGATGAAGCGACGCTTGGAGTGTTCGAGAGAAAGATTCTGCGTAAGATTTTTGGACCTTTGCACGTTGGCAACGGCGAATATCGCAGGCGATGGAACGATGAGCTGTATGAGCTTTACGGCGACATAGACATAACGCAGCGAATAAAGATCCAGCGGCTTCGTTGGCTGGGTCATGTCGTCCGAATGGATACAACCGCTCCGGCTTTGAAAGTATTCGATGCGGTACCAGCTGGTGGTAGCAGAGGAAGAGGAAGGCCTCCTCTGCGTTGGGAAGATCAGGTGGAGAAGGACTTGGCTTCACTTGGTGTGTCCAATTGGCGCCGGTTAGCACGAGAAAGAAACGACTGGCGCGCTTTGTTAAGCTCGGCCAAAATCGCGTAAGCGGTTATCGCGCCAATTAAGAAGAAGAAATCGTAAACTAGTGACAATACGAACAAAATAAATATATTTATTTATTTATTTATTAATCAACATACAGGACGCTTGTAGGCAGATAGATACAAACGAAGACCCTATGACAAGAGTCTTATAAGTAATTTCTTAGAAGTAGACTTAGGTAAGAAAAATCAAAATCTAAGGAAGAAGAATAAGCATTAAATTGTGTTAGCGTCCTCCTAAAAGGAGCATTCATTCCATAAACAGTTTTATCAATTACCACAAAAATCTATTCATTACAACGGAAAATGCGTGAGGGAACATTAAAATGAATTTTATTGAGCAGATACGAAAAATCTATTGAGCCCGCACAAATATCAAAGGCAAAACACATCGACAACAAAACACGTATAGACTCGAAAGACATGAGATTTATTTGTAAGCAACAAGAGCTATGAGACGGTATGGGATCAACTAATTTTATCGAGCGCACAAAAGTTCTCTGTACAGACTCTAATCTATTAATATATACTGCATGAAACGGTCTCCAAACGAATACCGCGTATTCTAAACTGGACCGAACTAAGAACGAGTAACAGTTTGAGAGTATAAGGATCAGAAAATGAAGAACTATTTCGACGAGTAAAGTTTAACATTGCGAGCGATTTAGAAATCATATAATTTATGTGGGTGGTGAAGTTGAGCTTGAAGTCTAAATAAACACTCAGGTTCTTTAATTCACTTTAGCGGCGAGCTTGAGATGTAGTAAGATGTTGGTACAATACTAAAACCTTTCGCATGCGAAGTATAGTGACATTTACTAATGTTAAGGAACAACGATTACGCACACACCAACTAATATATATAAGTTATTCAACTCACGCTGGAGAGGAGATAAATCTTCTAGATATTTCATTTCATAATAGATTTGATCTAAAAATCCGCGTATAGAAGAAAGTTACTCCTCCTGATATCATTAATGAATAGGGCAAATAGTAACGGACCTAGGACTACCTTGGGCGACATCAGAACAAGCAACAGAAATAAGTACTAAAAAGAAATATGAGCAATACCAAACTTCTTATCACTTTTTGTACTACATTCAATTTGGTATAGAATTGATGACCTTACGGAAAGTTTCTGTGGGAGTGAAATACCATAGTTCTTTGATTTTTTGCCATAACTCCTTCTTATTTTCGAATGTTTCCTCTCCGATTGGCTTCTTTAAATCTCTCCAAAGGTATTCAATGGAGCTTAGATGGGGTGAATAAAAGCCATACACGTACTGACATTGAGGAGTATTTTGGGTCATTAAATATAAATATATGATTGGCGCTTAAACCCTTTTTGAGTGTTTGGCCGAGCTCCTCGTCCTATTTGTGGTGTGCGTTGTTCTACAAATGGAAGGACCTACAGATTTAAGTCGACTCCGAACGGCAGATATCTTTTATGAGATTGTCTACTGAGGGGCGGCCGCTATTGGAAAAAACTTTTTCTATATTAACATTTTGGGGTTCCATGTACCGAGATTCGAACCTGAGCACTTCCGAATGGTAGTCACGGAACGACTACGGCGCCCGCATATAATTATTATACGAGTGCCTCGTAGGCGTCAAATAGCAAAAACAATTTTTTTTTTTTGCAGTAGATTATATTTTTTATACCCTTGAATAACATGAATTTAACATGAGGATGTCGAAAAAATTTTAGAACACCTTATATGCATTTGTCCCGCATTATCAAACACGCGTTTATAATGCCTGGAAGCCCCACTGTTTGAGGGTCTGGAAGACGTCTCAAAAGCGGATCTCCCAGCTCTGCTTTGATACACCTCAAGCGTTGACATCCTACATGATGCCTACTTTCAATATTCATAGCGGTCGGTCTCCAGCTGGTATCGCTAGGGACCAAAAGGTCTATGCGTGGCTTAGTGCCAACCAGGCTGACCTATACAATTCTTCTTATCTAACGATTTCGAGAATACGATACAATTCTATTGCGCAGTTGGAATTGTTTAGTTCTAAAATGTACTTATTGCATCGTTTTTGAAGGATCATTTGTATGCATGTATATTTATTTAATCTTACCCGACAATTTTTTTCTTGTTTTTTTCTTTTTTCATTCTTTTAGGAATTATGTTTTGCTTAGAAAACCATTTTTCGTTTAGAAATTCGTACAAGAACAAAAACGTCGTGTAAAAACATTTATTAGAGAACCGTGCTATTTCAAAATTGCGTTAAAAAAGAGAATTTAGTGCAAATCACAAATATAGAAATTGGATACGAAAACCCTGTAAACTCAACTGCTTATCTGCTTGAAGAGTAAGAGAATGCAAAGGCAAATTTTTGAGATATAGGTATATATATATGTATATAATTGGCGCGTCCACCCTTTTTGGGTGTTTGGCCGAGCTCCTCCTCCTATTTGTGGTGTGCGCCTTGATGTTTTTCCACAAAAGGAAAGACCTGCAGTTTCAAGCCGACTCCGAACGGCAGATATTTTTATGAGAAGCTTTTTCATGGCAGAAATACACTCGGAGGTTTGCCATTGCCTGCCGAGGGGCGACGGCTATTGGAAACATGTTTTTCTTTAATTTTGGTTTTTCTCCGAGATTTGAACCTACGTTCTCTCTGTGAATTCTGAATGGTAGTCACGCACCAACCCATTCAGCTACGGCGGCCGCAATTTTTGAGATAAGTATATCCAAATTATTTGTGAGAAATAATACAATATTACGCAGAGGAAACGACAATCCGGCAAACTAAGAGACTGTCAGAAAACAGGTCTAAATAAACTGATTTTCAGGGTATTTAATTTTCTTTAGAAGAAATTTTGATAGGATAGCTCGCTGTTCTCCCGTTTGCTCCTACATAAACTGTCTTCTGCGCATAATGTAGGATTTATACCGAAGATCTTCATGAACAACTCGACGGATAAGACCTTCTGAAACATTAAGTTTCTTCCCAAGTATACACAATGATTTTGAAGCGTCCCCTTCAATGATCGCTTTCACTTTTTGAATAAATTCTGCAGATCGGTCAGTGTCGGAGGATTCTTCGTTTATTTGCATATTGCAACAGTTGTCTGATGCTTTCAATTCATGGCTAAACTTATGAATGAATGAACAGAAAATTAGGGACTTCTAAATTGGTGAGATTTGCACATCGAGTGACGATAACTGCATGTATCTTCATTTCCTGAGTTAAGTTGTAGTCCTCCATGTCTGAAATATCTGAAACAGAGTAAAAAGAAAAAAAATGTTTCAGAAAGTTATAGCCACGCATGTCCTCAAAAAGCAATATTTCCAATGATCAATTAAATTAATTTATCTTCTATTAAGTGTAATTTATCGATATATGTATATTAAAAATATAACGGGATCAAATGATGATATCTAGCATTCATTTGAAGGCAACTTCAAAGGTGAAAAACTTGATTATACTATTCACTATCGAGTCAAGCACACCTTTCATGCGCAGATCCTTGGGTAGGTTTGTCATACGACTGTTGTGTTTTTGTAGGAGGGTTTTGGTTTTGATCCACTACTAATATTTTAATAAATAGCTGATCTGAAGTTGAATAAAGTATCACTAAAATATGTTTCTTTTTTAAATTATCCACTTGGCCTTTCTGATTTTCAAGTATTCTTAAAATATTTCAAAGTGAATTGGCTATCTTTTTCCAAAACCACCCATTAACAACTTCGTACCATCCATAAACGTTACTAATCACAAAACTCAGCCCCCTTAGTGGCAGAGTTATTTATGAATACACTTAACATACTTGAGTATTTGATTAAATATTTAGTGATTATTTCCATACCTAAAATCGTATATAAGCAGCCAAAGTTTCCTATAAATTTTCAAATTGCAAACTCTAAGCATTTGTTGGAAGAAACCTCGAAATCATGATGTTGACTAAAATCAGTTTCTGTGTGCTGCTAATCCTGGCCGCTGCGAGCCACAGAGTAACCGCCCAATTCAGTCCGAATTATGCATCGGGAAGAACCACAATGGTGCATCTCTTCGAGTGGAAGTGGGATGACATCGCTACCGAATGTGAGAATTTCCTTGGCCCCAAGGCGTATGGTGGCGTTCAAGTATTGCTAACTTACTTTACCATAATATGGCATACATATTTATACTATTTTCTTCTCCTTCCAAAGGTGTCCCCAGTAAATGAAAACGTAGTTGTGAGCAGTCGTCCTTGGTGGGAGCGTTACCAACCTATATCCTACCTTCTGACCACGCGATCGGGCAACGAGGAACAATTTGCCAATATGGTAAAACGTTGTAACAACGTCGGTGTTCGCATCTATGTCGATGTGGTATTCAATCATATGGCCGCCGATCATTCCGATGCTCGTGGAACTGGAGGTTCAACTGCGGATCCCAGCAGCAAGAGCTTCCCAGCTGTTCCCTACTCCAGCACTGATTTCCATGCGACCTGTGCCATCAACAATTATAACGATGCAAATCAAGTGCGCAACTGTGAGTTGGTTGGGCTGAAGGATCTCAATCAAAGTAACTCATGGGTACAAGAACGCATAGTTGAATTCCTCAACAAACTAATTAATTTGGGTGTTGCTGGCTTTCGTGTTGATGCTGCAAAACACATGTGGCCGTCCGATTTAAAGGTACACATCTCTATATAGACATATCTTTAAAGCTGAGAGTATAATTGGATTGTTTTTCAGAACATCTACTCCGCTTTGAACAATCTTAACACCGAACACGGTTTTGCTTCCGGTTCACGACCATTCATCTACCAAGAGGTTATAGATTTGGGTGGTGAAGCTATCTCCAAAGACGAATACACTGGTTTCGGTGTTGTTACTGAATTCCGCCATTCTGCTTCCATCGGCAAGGTATTTAGACGTAGTGATGAACTTCGTTGGCTCGTTAACTGGGGTACTGAGTGGGGATTTTTGGCATCTGGTAGTGCTTTTATCTTTGTGGACAATCACGACAATCAACGTGGTCATGGTGCTGGTGGTTCTGATATTCTCACCTACAAGAATTCAAAGCAATACAAAATGGCCAATGCTTTCATGTTGGCCCATCCATTTGGTATTACGCGCGTCATGTCTTCGTTCGCTTTCGACGACACCGATCAAGGCCCCCCTACAACCGATGGTAGCACTATTGCCAGTCCCACTTTCAATGCTGATAACTCTTGCAGTGGCGGTTGGGTATGCGAGCACCGTTGGCGCCAAATTTACAATATGGTTGGCTTCAGAAACATCGCAGCTGGAACAAGTTTAACAGGATGGTGGGACAATAGCAGTAACCAAATAGCTTTCTGCCGTGGCAATAAAGCCTTTGTGGCATTCAACAACGATTATTACGACCTGAACGTCACGATTGACACCTGTTTGCCCGCTGGCACCTATTGCGACATCATCTCCGGTGAAAAGTCTGGTTCAGCATGTACAGGAAAATTGGTTGTGGTGGGCTCTGATGGTCGTGCTCTCATTTCAATTGGCCAAAATGAAGACGATGGTGTTTTGGCCATTCATGTTGATTCCAAATTGTAATTGATTGCCAACAAAAGAAATATACCAGAAAAATACATTTATATTAAGTTGTTTATTTCATTTATGCCATTTGCTGCTAATAACACAGTAAAATAATTCGTTACTTTAAAGTTCGCCCCTATTTGTCAAGCAAAATAGTCCTTGACGTAGTTTAATATTCGTAACGTTTTAATGGCCTTTATGGTCCATGGACTTATGGCTGTGTGGTTCAATCATTTATTGCCTTTGATCAACTTGCAAATCAGCGTAGAAAATCGTCATACTGTAAGTATAACACAAGTCCAGAAAGGTTCTATAGAGTTATAGTTTTGTAGCGAGGTAGTTTGTTTTCAACTTGCCCTCAGAGTATCGGCTTCTGAGTGAATGTCACACGCTTTAAAAATATGTAAGTTCTCCTAGCAAACCTTTATCGAGATGCTTACCAAGATATTTCACCCGTTGCCTTGGCACTTCGAACAGTTGTACGAGTCCCGACGTGTCTCTCGATTGAGAGAGGCAAATTACATAGACTGATTTCTTTCATTGGACTTATTTGATTATTCTTTTACCAGTAGACGACATTGTTTAGGTCTGAAATAAAATGCAGGCGAATATCCACTGCTAACATTGCAGTAATATAAACAAAAACGCCATCGGGGGCTTCTTCCTCTATAAGCAAACTGCGTATGTAGAGTAGGCACAGCTTGGGATCCGTTGCACACAGCTGCTGGTCTTTTATAGTGGTAGAGTTCATAGAGGACTACTATTGATTTGTTTATTGAAAAAATAAAGTTTCTCCTTGTAAGATTCAATAAAAATACAAAGAATATTTCAGGAAGCTGAGAGTGTTTTTTTATAACTGAGAGCAGACAAGGACTCCATAATTTTGCTCATTATTTGTAGAAACAGCAGACTGCCCTAAGGTTGCAGACAGAGTGGAAGTGAAGCCGAAAACGAAGATGAAGACGTCGCGCAAGCGGTCAACTTGAAACTGTGCGGTATTGTTTTCAAAGACGAACCGATCGCTGTAGTGAATTGCTTACATTTCATTTAATTGTTTGCAACTGTGAAATAACCGCGAGTTACGTTTGAAAAATGTATTAATGAATTAATATAATTAATCAAAATACACTATCTTGAATTAAAAAAATACTGTGAATGGGTTTCTGTTGTGTTACTATAAGAATTTTCACTTTTTAGATAAGCGAATTTTTTTTTAAATAATTTTTCTGGTACTAACCCCTTAAGATGAAAAGTAAAAACTGTTTTGGAGTGAAATCAAGCTTGATTATTTAAATTTGGCATTGCGAGTTCCAGACGATCGAAACTCATTCTCCAATCGGTCTTATTAGAGTTGTAAAAGGCGTTTGCGGGGCATAGAGATCATTAAATTCTTCTGACCACCGCTTTATAAATACAATATCACCAACGACTTAATTAATGGTGGCATTAATATACAGATTAAAATTCAGTTTTTCTTTTGTAGCACTTTCTTCTTCTTTATTTGCTATTCGTATTCGGATGTAAGCGATTATACAATTTAAAAATAAAATATTATTAAAAATGTTTTTTTTTTATAGATTTTGAACTATATTGGCTGTTTCTAACTGCTTCCAAGAGGAGACCCATACGTTGTCTACCGGTCCACTGACTTATTTTTCTCAACCAAGAAAACTGCTTGCGTTCGAAACCTCTGTAGTAGTTTGTCTTATTTTCTTCATCAGAAACGTGTTCGATCCAGGGTATTTCTAACGAGGACACATTTCAAATACTATTCATGCCCGACAATTTTATGGCCCATATTTCCATGCCATGTGGCAGAATTGACCATACTCAGCATTTTACGAAGCATATTTTTAGTTGCAGATTGAAGACGCGATATTTAGGACTTTGCCATATTTAAGAAATGCGGAACTTACCACTTCAGTGCGACATCTTATTTCTATTGAGTCTACAGTTTTCGTTGAGCAGGCAACCAAGGTATCTAAATTTACTTACTCTTTCTACAGGAGCATTGATTGTTAAATAAATATTGTTGAATATTGTTGTATTGCATATTTCTTCGGCTAGCAGCTATGTATGTATAAGTTTTGTTTGAGGCCATATAATATAGTTGACTGTGCATTGCCACATTGTTGACAAGTTTTTGAAAGCCAGTCATCTTGTCACATAATAGAGTTGTATCGTCGCCGAACCTGATGTTGTTTTGAAAAATACCTTTTATTTTAATACCGTCCTCATTGCTTTCTGTACCTTTCTGGAATATTCTTTCGGAGTATATATTAAAGAGCAATGGAGAGAATGGGAAAGAATATGTCCTCAGTGCCGTCACCATCAACTATAATATGCGCTGTTTAGTGATAATATAAATTCCGAGTTGCTGGAATTTCTATTTTATCGACGTTCAAGGATCTTAAAATATTGAACGATTTGTAATGTTGCACAGCGTCAAATGCTTTTTCGTAGTCTATGAAACATAAAAAGGCAATTTTAGACAAGCACTTGGACAGAGAATAAGGTTTCTCTAGTACCCATTGCTTCAAGGAAACCAAATTGTGTTTGTCCCATTGCTTGTTCACGCTAGTTATATATTGGGTTGTGTGAAACTTTAAGAAATATTTTTAGGGCGTGACTCATTCGACTTATCAATCTATATTCACTGCAGTGCTTAGCGTCGGATTTTTTCGGAAGGGTAATGAACGTTGATTTCATTCAGTCTAGAAGATATTGGCCTGTATAATATAGAGGATTGAGAAGTTTTACTAGGAGCTGTAAATTCTCGTCATCAATAAGTTTCAGAATTTCAGATGGAATTCGATCAAGAACTGTGGCTTTATTTGATTTTATATTTTTAATAGCATTTTCGAATTCATGTTTACTTATCGGAAAACCGAGCAATTACGAAGGAAACTACGGTTTGATTTGCTTTTATCAATGAAAAGGGTTTTTATATAATCTTCCCATATAGTTTTATTGTTGTACGAGTTCACAAGGATGAACCAACTTGTATTTCTACGACTCCCTGCAGTTTCTTTAAATTTTTTGTGAACATTGAAGTCATTATGTAAATCTTATAGCCTTTCGATTTCATGACATTGGTTAAAAAAAAAAAAAAAAATAATTGGCGCGTACACTTCTGTTAGGTGCTTGGCCGAGCTCCTCCTCCTATTTGTTGATGTTGTTCCACAAATGGAGGGACCTACAGTTTCAAGCCGACTCCGAACGGCAGATATTTTTATGAGGAGCCTTTTCATGGCAGAAATACACTCGGAGGTTTGCCATTGCCTGCCAAGGGGCGACCGCTATTAGAAAAATGTTTTTCTTAATTTGGTGTTTCACCGAGATTCGAACCTACGTTCTCTCTGTGAATTCCGAAGAGTAGTCACGCACCAACCCATTCGGCTACAGCGGCCGAGTATAGTGAGGTACAATTGGAGATCTACATAATTTTACAGTAAATTATTTAACCCATTTTGCAGAGTTTTAATATCAGAAAGAATTTTTATTTTTTTCTCTAGTTATAGTGTAAAGCATTCACTGGAATCATTTATGAAAATAACAAAAAACAGAGGCCCAAGATAATCCCTGACGTTGCTGTATATAATAATAATCCATTTTTTTCGAAGGTAGCTTTATTAATGATTCCAAGGTTACATAATTGTTACACCTGTTAACAAATATGACTTAAAAACTAATAGTGAGAGTCAAAATGTAAATTGTTGCTGTTATGTAACGAAGAGAAATAGATTGGTTTAGATAATGTCATTAAAGAAAAAAATCAGTTAGAAAGGGAGCAAATTACCAAACGTGAAGAATAGATGTAAGAATATAAGTCGGTGAGCTAAGGAGAGAATAAGTAATGAAGTGTGTGGTGTTGGCAGTGGGAGCATGGTTATGTGACCAAATGAAAAAGAACTTACAACAGAGCAACTATCTCCACCAGTGGTACCACTCAAAGTGCATGTGTATTGGCTTCTTGATTACCACGTGTAGAGTTTGCTATCTGAAATAAAATGTCCAATCTTATCTCAACCAAACTAATGTTCGTTTACTTTCACGTGAGGAAACTAAACTATTTATAAACTATTTGTTTGCAAAATTCTCATCTGCTGCGTGAAATGTAGGATTGTTGAGAGAGATGAAATGTTTATGTTTTTGATACTTAGGTGCAACGTACGACGACGGGAGTTTGTATTATCCGCTATTTAATCAATCTCTTACACTTTTTGAACACACTTGCGGACAGCAGACAAGATGGGCTCTTCTGTTAGATCAACACTCCAAACAAAAAAAAATAAATTAATTAAATGAAATAAAAATAAAAAAATAAGAATAAAATTAAAAAAAATAACAAAAAATTAAAGCAATAATTTAAAAAAATATAATTAATTAAAAATAATAAAAATAAAATTAAAAAAAAAAACACTCAACACTTTCAATAAATACACAATTTTGGGCAACTTAGCACATACTTCTTAAATAAGTTTGTAATTATTTGAAAACTGAATTCGCATTTGGACCACCCTGTATTTGTATCAACGCCAAATGCAGTCGCCAATCTGAAATCAGTTGTGCCTCACTGATGACAGCACCAAGTAGTTGCCGCAGCTAATTGTGAATAGTAAATTAGTTCGATAGATAAAAATATCCAAAAATAAATAATTATATGTAAACTATGTATGTGAATAGCACGGTTCGCAAAAAAAAAAAATTAATCCGATATTTTTAATTATATCTTTAACATAATGACTACAAAGAAAAACAGCAATCGAATAAACTACGCGAAATTAAGTGTATCATAAATAATACATATGTACATACATATGTATGCTTGCATATGTCTATGTGTGTACATATGTGTGATATTTGTTTATTGTGATAATTTACTGCCTCTGAATGCTACTGATAAGATAGACCACCATTGAGATTGAATCAAAGAATATTCGTCCTCTGGACTTATAAGTAAACCGATAAGCAATTGTTAGCCTTGTTATAAATTAAGGGTACGAGTGTAAGCATCTAGTAAAGTCTATCAAGTGGAACTACTTAAAAAGAAAATAAAAGAAATGAGAATGTTTGTGGGGGGTAAAAAAGCACTTCAACGATTAAAAATATCCAATCATTTATGTTCGTGTGCGTGTATCGCTGGCCAATGTCCTTACAATACAAGGTTACAACATGTTTGCTAAAAAAAACATTTTGTTTTCATCCGTCGCCGTAACGTAACACAAAACTTTAATTCTCATTGGTTGTCTTATACTATAGGAGCAAATAGGAATTGAAAGAAATTGTAAAATAAAGCAAAATCTATACAGTAGCAGCCCGCCCATGTGAACCAATTCAAACAGCTCTTGTCCAATTTGAAGAATTGTTAATATGATATATTGGGGATTGAATATTTATATTGTAATATTATACACACCACAGGGTCATTAATGTAGGTATAATAGATATATATTCAGATTCATAGATAAATATAACAAATATAATTAATAATTCAAGGATTCTAAATCGTGAACTGAATCGTTCTATGATATTGATATCATCGGCCTTAACAACCGCGCTGTTAGTTCTGCCTTCCCCAACTGGATAAAGAGGCAAAGCGAATGGGTTTGGTGGTGAACGAGGACAAAACGAAGTACCTCCTGTCTTCAAACAAACAGTCGGCGCATTCGCGTATCGGCACCCACGTCACTGTTGACAGTTATAATTTCGAGGTTGTAAAAGACTTCGTTTATTTAGGAACCAGCATTAACACCGATAACAATGTCAGCCTTGAAATCCACCTAGAATCTCTCTTGCCAACAAGTGCTACTTTGGACTAAGTAGGCAACTGAGCAGTAAAGTCCTCTCTCGACGAACAACACTAACACTCTACAAGGCTCTCATCATGCCCGTCCTAACGTATGGCGCAGAAGCGTGGACGATGACAACATCCGATGAAGCGACGCTTGGAGTGTTCGAGAGAAAGATTCTGCGTAAGATTTTTGGACCTTTGCACGTTGGCAACGGCGAATATCGCAGGCGATGGAACGATGAGCTGTATGAGCTTTACGGCGACATAGACATAGCGCAGCGAATAAAGATCCAGCGGCTTCGTTGGCTGGGTCATGTCGTCCGAATGGATACAACCGCTCCGGCTTTGAAAGTATTCGATGCGGTACCAGCTGGTGGTAGCAGAGGAAGAGGAAGGGCTCCTCTGCGTTGGAAAGATCAGGTGGAGAAGGACTTGGCTTCACTTGGTGTGTCCAATTGGCGCCGGTTAGCACGAGAAAGAAACGACTGGCGCGCTTTGTTAAGCTCGGCCAAAATCGCGTAAGCGGTTATCGCGCCAATTAAGAAGAAGAAATCATAAACTAGTGACAATACGAACAAAATAAATATATTTATTTATTTATTTATTAATCAACATACAGGACGCTTGTAGGCAGATAGATACAAACGAAGACCCTATGACAAGAGTCTTATAAGTAATTTCTTAGAAGTAGACTTAGGTAAGAAAAATCAAAATCTAAGGAAGAAGAATAAGCATTAAATTGTGTTAGCGTCCTCCTAAAAGGAGCATTCATTCCATAAACAGTTTTATCAATTACCACAAAAATCTATTCATTACAACGGAAAATGCGTGAGGGAACATTAAAATGAATTTTATTGAGCAGATACGAAAAATCTATTGAGCCCGCACAAATATCAAAGGCAAAACACATCGACAACAAAACACGTATAGACTCGAAAGACATGAGATTTATTTGTAAGCAACGAGAGCTATGAGACGGTATGGGATCAACTAATTTTATCGAGCGCACAAAAGTTCTCTGTACAGACTCTAATCTATTAATATATACTGCATGAAACGGTCTCCAAACGAATACCGCGTATTCTAAACTGGACCGAACTAAGAACGAGTAACAGTTTGAGAGTATAAGGATCAGAAAATGAAGAACTATTTCGACGAGTAAAGTTTAACATTGCGAGCGATTTAGAAATCATATAATTTATGTGGGTGGTGAAGTTGAGCTTGAAGTCTAAATAAACACTCAGGTTCTTTAATTCACTTTAGCGGCGAGCTTGAGATGTAGTAAGATGTTGGTACAATACTAAAACCTTTCGCATGCGAAGTATAGTGACATTTACTAATGTTAAGGAACAACGATTACGCACACACCAACTATATAAGTTATTCAACTCACGCTGGAGAGGAGATAAATCTTCTAGATATTTCATTTCATAATAGATTTGATCTAAAAATCCGCGTATAGAAGAAAGTTACTCCTCCTGATATCATTAATGAATAGGGCAAATAGTAACGGACCTAGGACTACCTTGGGCGACATCAGAACAAGCAACAGAAATAAGTACTAAAAAGAAATATGAGCAATACCAAACTTAATGATTTTATTAAAAGTGTTGCTTTCATTAACGAAGTTGAATCAATAATCACTATGTCCACCATAATTGTCTATCACTTTTTGTACTACATTCAATTTGGTATAGAATTGATGACCTTACGGAAAGTTTCTGTGGGAGTGAAATACCATAGTTCTTTGATTTTTTGCCATAACTCCTTCTTATTTTCGAATGTTTCCTCTCCGATTGGCTTCTTTAAATCTCTCCAAAGGTTTTCAATGGAGCTTAGATGGGGTGAATAAAAGCCATACACGTACTGACATTGAGGAGTATTTTGGGTCATTAAATATAAATATATGATTGGCGCTTAAACCCTTTTTGAGTGTTTGGCCGAGCTCCTCGTCCTATTTGTGGTGTGCGTTGTTCTACAAATGGAAGGACCTACAGATTTAAGTCGACTCCGAACGGCAGATATCTTTTATGAGATTGTCTACTGAGGGGCGGCCGCTATTGGAAAAAACTTTTTCTATATTAACATTTTGGGGTTCCATGTACCGAGATTCGAACCTGAGCACTTCCGAATGGTAGTCACGGAACGACTACGGCGCCCGCATATAATTATTATACGAGTGCCTCGAAGGCGTCAAATAGCAAAAACAATTTTTTTTTTTTTTTTTTTGCAGTAGATTATATTTTGTATACCCTTGAACAACATGAATTTAACATGAGGATGTCGAAAAAATTTTAGAACACCTTATATGCATTTGTCCCGCATTATCAAAAACGCGTTTATAATGCCTGGAAGCCCCACTGTTTGAGGGTCTGGAAGACGTCTCAAAAGCGGATCTCCCAGCTCTGCTTTGATACACCTCAAGCGTTGACATCCTACATTATGTCTACTTTCAATATTCATAGAGGTCGGTCTACATCTGGTATCGCTAGGAGCCAAAAGGTTTATGCGTGGCTTAATGCCAACCAGGCTGACCTATACAATTCTTCTTATCTAACGAGTTCGAGAATACGATAAAATTTTATTGCGCAGTTGGATTTGGTTAGTTCTAAAATGTACTTATTGCATCGTTTTTGAAGGATCATTTGTATGCATGTATATTTATTTAATCTTACCCGACAATTTTTTTCTTGTTTTTTTCTTTTTTCATTCTTTTAGGAATTATGTTTTGCTTAGAAAACCATTTTTCGTTTAGAAATTCGTACAAGAACAAAAACGTCGTGTAAAAACATTTATTAGAGAACCGTGCTATTTCAAAATTGCGTTAAAAAAGAGAATTTAGTGCAAATCACAAATATAGAAATTGGATACGAAAACCCTGTAAACTCAACTGCTTATCTGCTTGAAGAGTAAGAGAATGCAAAGGCAAATTTTTGAGATATAGGTATATATATATGTATATAATTGGCGCGTCCACCCTTTTTGGGTGTTTGGCCGAGCTCCTCCTCCTATTTGTGGTGTGCGCCTTGATGTTTTTCCACAAAAGGAAAGACCTGCAGTTTCAAGCCGACTCCGAACGGCAGATATTTTTATGAGAAGCTTTTTCATGGCAGAAATACACTCGGAGGTTTGCCATTGCCTGCCGAGGGGCGACGGCTATTGGAAACATGTTTTTCTTTAATTTTGGTTTTTCTCCGAGATTTGAACCTACGTTCTCTCTGTGAATTCTGAATGGTAGTCACGCACCAACCCATTCAGCTACGGCGGCCGCAATTTTTGAGATAAGTATATCCAAATTATTTGTGAGAAATAATACAATATTACGCAGAGGAAACGACAATCCGGCAAACTAAGAGACTGTCAGAAAACAGATCTAAATAAACAGATTTTCAGGGTATTTAATTTTCTTTAGAAAATTTTGATCGGACAGCTCGCTGTTCTCCCGTTTGCTCCTACATAAACTGTCTACTGCGCATAATGTAGGATTTATACCGAAGATCTTCATGAACAACTGGACGGATAAGACCTTCTGAAACAGTAAGTTTCCTCCCAAGTATCCTCAATGATTTTGAAACGCCCTCATCAATGATCGCTTGCTCTTTTTGAATAAATTCTGCAGATCGGTTAGTGTCGGAGGATTCTTCGTTTATTTGCATATTGCAACAGTTGTCTGATGCTTTCAATTCATGGCTAAACTTATGAATGAATGAACAGAAAATTAGGGACTTCTAAATTGGTGAGATTTGCACATCGAGTGACGATAACTGCATGTATCTTCATTTCCTGAGTTAAGTTGTAGTCCTCCATGTCTGAAATATCTGAAACAGAGTAAAAAGAAAAAAAATGTTTCAGAAAGTTATAGCCACGCATGTCCTCAAAAAGCAATATTTCCAATGATCAATTAAATTAATTTATCTTCTATTAAGTGTAATTTATCGATATATGTATATTAAAAATATAACGGGATCAAATGATGATATCTAGCATTCATTTGAAGGCAACTTCAAAGGTGAAAAACTTGATTATACTATTCACTATCGAGTCAAGCACACCTTTCATGCGCAGATCCTTGGGTAGGTTTGTCATACGACTGTTGTGTTTTTGTAGGAGGGTTTTGGTTTTGATCCACTACTAATATTTTAATAAATAGCTGATCTGAAGTTGAATAAAGTATCACTAAAATATGTTTCTTTTTTAAATTATCCACTTGGCCTTTCTGATTTTCAAGTATTCTTAAAATATTTCAAAGTGAATTGGCTATCTTTTTCCAAAACCACCCATTAACAACTTCGTACCATTCATAAACTTTACTAATCACAAAACTCAGCCCCCTTAGTGGCAGAGTTATTTATGAATACACTTAACATACTTGAGTGTTTGATTAAATATTTAGTGATTATTTCTATACCTAAAGTCGTATATAAGCAGCCAAAGTTTCCTATAAATTTTCAAATTGCAAACTCTAAGCATTTGTTGGAAGAAACCTCGAAATCATGATGTTGACTAAAATCAGTTTCTGTGTGCTGCTAATCCTGGCCGCTGCGAGCCACAGAGTAACCGCCCAATTCAGTCCGAATTATGCATCGGGAAGAACCACAATGGTGCATCTCTTCGAGTGGAAGTGGGATGACATCGCTACCGAATGTGAGAATTTCCTTGGCCCCAAGGCGTATGGTGGCGTTCAAGTATTGCTAACTTACTTTACCATAATATGGCATACATATTTATACTATTTTCTTCTCCTTCCAAAGGTGTCCCCAGTAAATGAAAACGTAGTTGTGAGCAGTCGTCCTTGGTGGGAGCGTTACCAACCTATATCCTACCTTCTGACCACGCGATCGGGCAACGAGGAACAATTTGCCAATATGGTAAAACGTTGTAACAACGTCGGTGTTCGCATCTATGTCGATGTGGTATTCAATCATATGGCCGCCGATCATTCCGATGCTCGTGGAACTGGAGGTTCAACTGCGGATCCCAGCAGCAAGAGCTTCCCAGCTGTTCCCTACTCCAGCACTGATTTCCATGCGACCTGTGCCATCAACAATTATAACGATGCAAATCAAGTGCGCAACTGTGAGTTGGTTGGGCTGAAGGATCTCAATCAAAGTAACTCATGGGTACAAGAACGCATAGTTGAATTCCTCAACAAACTAATTAATTTGGGTGTTGCTGGCTTTCGTGTTGATGCTGCAAAACACATGTGGCCGTCCGATTTAAAGGTACACATCTCTATATAGACATATCTTTAAAGCTGAGAGTATAATTGGATTGTTTTTCAGAACATCTACTCCGCTTTGAACAATCTTAACACCGAACACGGTTTTGCTTCCGGTTCACGACCATTCATCTACCAAGAGGTTATAGATTTGGGTGGTGAAGCTATCTCCAAAGACGAATACACTGGTTTCGGTGTTGTTACTGAATTCCGCCATTCTGCTTCCATCGGCAAGGTATTTAGACGTAGTGATGAACTTCGTTGGCTCGTTAACTGGGGTACTGAGTGGGGATTTTTGGCATCTGGTAGTGCTTTTATCTTTGTGGACAATCACGACAATCAACGTGGTCATGGTGCTGGTGGTTCTGATATTCTCACCTACAAGAATTCAAAGCAATACAAAATGGCCAATGCTTTCATGTTGGCCCATCCATTTGGTATTACGCGCGTCATGTCTTCGTTCGCTTTCGACGACACCGATCAAGGCCCCCCTACAACCGATGGTAGCACTATTGCCAGTCCCACTTTCAATGCTGATAACTCTTGCAGTGGCGGTTGGGTATGCGAGCACCGTTGGCGCCAAATTTACAATATGGTTGGCTTCAGAAACATCGCAGCTGGAACAAGTTTAACAGGATGGTGGGACAATAGCAGTAACCAAATAGCTTTCTGCCGTGGCAATAAAGCCTTTGTGGCATTCAACAACGATTATTACGACCTGAACGTCACGATTGACACCTGTTTGCCCGCTGGCACCTATTGCGACATCATCTCCGGTGAAAAGTCTGGTTCAGCATGTACAGGAAAATTGGTTGTGGTGGGCTCTGATGGTCGTGCTCTCATTTCAATTGGCCAAAATGAAGACGATGGTGTTTTGGCCATTCATGTTGATTCCAAATTGTAATTGATTGCCAACAAAAGAAATATACCAGAAAAATACATTTATATTAAGTTGTTTATTTCATTTATGCCATTTGCTGCTAATAACACAGTAAAATAATTCGTTACTTTAAAGTTCGCCCCTATTTGTCAAGCAAAATAGTCCTTGACGTAGTTTAATATTCGTAACGTTTTAATGGCCTTTATGGTCCATGGACTTATGGCTGTGTGGTTCAATCATTTATTGCCTTTGATCAACTTGCAAATCAGCGTAGAAAATCGTCATACTGTAAGTATAACACAAGTCCAGAAAGGTTCTATAGAGTTATAGTTTTGTAGCGAGGTAGTTTGTTTTCAACTTGCCCTCAGAGTATCGGCTTCTGAGTGAATGTCACACGCTTTAAAAATATGTAAGTTCTCCTAGCAAACCTTTATCGAGATGCTTACCAAGATATTTCACCCGTTGCCTTGGCACTTCGAACAGTTGTACGAGTCCCGACGTGTCTCTCGATTGAGAGAGGCAAATTACATAGACTGATTTTCTTTCATTGGACTTATTTGATTATTCTTTTACCAGTAGACGACATTGTTTAGGTCTGAAATAAAATGCAGGCGAATATCCACTGCTAACATTGCAGTAATATAAACAAAAACGCCATCGGGGGCTTCTTCCTCTATAAGCAAACTGCGTATGTAGAGTAGGCACAGCTTGGGATCCGTTGCACACAGCTGCTGGTCTTTTATAGTGGTAGAGTTCATAGAGGACTACTATTGATTTGTTTATTGAAAAAATAAAGTTTCTCCTTGTAAGATTCAATAAAAATACAAAGAATATTTCAGGAAGCTGAGAGTGTTTTTTTATAACTGAGAGCAGACAAGGACTCCATAATTTTGCTCATTATTTGTAGAAACAGCAGACTGCCCTAAGGTTGCAGACAGAGTGGAAGTGAAGCCGAAAACGAAGATGAAGACGTCGCGCAAGCGGTCAACTTGAAACTGTGCGGTATTGTTTTCAAAGACGAACCGCTCGCTGTAGTGAATTGCTTACATTTCATTTAATTGTTTGCAACTGTGAAATAACCGCGAGTTACGTTTGAAAAATGTATTAATGAATTAATATAATTAATCAAAATACACTATCTTGAATTAAAAAAATACTGTGAATGGGTTTCTGTTGTGTTACTATAAGAATTTTCACTTTTTAGATAAGCGATTTTTTTTTTAAATAATTTTTCTGGTACTAACCCCTTAAGATGAAAAGTAAAAACTGTTTTGGAGTGAAATCAAGCTTGATTATTTAAATTTGGCATTGCGAGTTCCAGACGATCGAAACTCATTCTCCAATCGGTCTTATTAGAGTTGTAAAAGGCGTTTGCGGGGCATAGAGATCATTAAATTCTTCTGACCACCGCTTTATAAATACAATATCACCAACGACTTAATTAATGGTGGCATTAATATACAGATTAAAATTCAGTTTTTCTTTTGTAGCACTTTCTTCTTCTTTATTTGCTATTCGTATTCGGATGTAAGCGATTATACAATTTAAAAATAAAATATTATTAAAAATGTTTTTTTTTTTTATAGATTTTGAACTATATTGGCTGTTTCTAACTGCTTCCAAGAGGAGACCCATACGTTGTCTACCGGTCCACTGACTTATTTTTCTCAACCAAGAAAACTGCTTGCGTTCGAAACCTCTGTAGTAGTTTGTCTTATTTTCTTCATCAGAAACGTGTTCGATCCAGGGTATTTCTAACGAGGACACATTTCAAATACTATTCATGCCCGACAATTTTATGGCCCATATTTCCATGCCATGTGGCAGAATTGACCATACTCAGCATTTTACGAAGCATATTTTTAGTTGCAGATTGAAGACGCGATATTTAGGACTTTGCCATATTTAAGAAATGCGGAACTTACCACTTCAGTGCGACATCTTATTTCTATTGAGTCTACAGTTTTCGTTGAGCAGGCAACCAAGGTATCTAAATTTACTTACTCTTTCTACAGGAGCATTGATTGTTAAATAAATATTGTTGAATATTGTTGTATTGCATATTTCTTCGGCTAGCAGCTATGTATGTATAAGTTTTGTTTGAGGTCATATAATATAGTTGACTGTGCATTGCCATATTGTTGACAAGTTTTTGAAAGCCAGCCATCTTGTCACATAATAGAGTTGTATCGTCGCCGAACCTGATGTTGTTTTGAAAAATACCTTTTATTTTAATACCGTCCTCATTGCTTTCTGTACCTTTCTGGAATATTCTTTCGGAGTATATATTAAAGAGCAATGGAGAGAATGGGAAAGAATATGTCCTCAGTGCCGTCACCATCAACTATAATATGCGCTGTTTAGTGATAATATAAATTCCGAGTTGCTGGAATTTCTATTTTATCGACGTTCAAGGATCTTAAAATATTGAACGATTTGTAATGTTGCACAGCGTCAAATGCTTTTTCGTAGTCTATGAAACATAAAAAGGCAATTTTAGACAAGCACTTGGACAGAGAATAAGGTTTCTCTAGTACCCATTGCTCTACGGAAACCAAATGGTGTTTGTCCCATTGCTTCTTCGCGCTTGTTATAAATTGCGTTGTGTAGAACTTCAAGAAATATTTTTAGGGCGTGGCTCATTCGACTTATCAATCTATGTATGTAGGTATATTCACTGCAGTGCTTAGCATCGGATTTTTTCGGAGGGGTAATGAACGTTGATTTCATTCAGTCTGGAAGATATTGACCTGTATCATATAGAGGATTGAGAAGTTTTACTAGGAGCTGTAAATTATCGTCATCAATAAGTTTCAGAATTTTAGATGGAATTCGATCAAGACCTGTGGCTTTATTTGATTTTATATTTTTAATAGCATTTTCGAATTCATGTTTACTTATCGGAAAACCGAACAGCAATTACGAATGATACTACGGCTTGATCTGCTTTTATCAATGAAAAGGGTTTTTATATAATCTTTCCATATAGTTTTATTGTTGTATGAGTTCACAAGGATGGACCAACTTGTATTTCTACGACTCCCTGCAGTTTCTTTAAATTTTTTGTGAACATTGAAGTCATCATGTAAATCTTGTAGCCTTTCGATTTCAAGACATTGGTTACTTAACCAATATTTTTTTGCTGCATACATTTTGCGACGTACATACACATGCCCCACAAAGTTTGCGATCACCCGAATAGCCTTCTTAAATTTATTAAAAACAAAATAGAACATTATGATTAAATTGAAATCTTTACAATTTGTTTATTCACTACAGCTTTTAAGAGCAAAAAAAAACAAAATTCCTCACTTCCCTTTTTAGATAACGGGAAAATAATTTCAGCAGCATGTAAATGTGGCACCAAAAAGTTTGCGATCGACCTGTTTATTTGAAAGATACCGTTAATTTTGAGATATTTTTCCTTGTCTATATTAATTAAAAATTATCGACCTGGGAAGAGCGTTCTTTAATCAACTTGGCAAAGGTTAATCCCCGGATTGCATCCTCAAAATTAGTTGAAAACATAAATCAAACATTTAAAAAAAGTATTTGCGCTGAAACTGCCAGAAATGTTCTACGTCAAGCTGGATACCGTGGTAGAGTCGCCCGAAGAAAGCCTTTCATTTCTCTTGTGAACGGACGTAGGTTCCTATGAGTACCTACATAAATAAGCCTCCCCAGTTCTGGAGAAAGAGTAATATTTTCAGACGAAAGTAAATTTTGTATATTCGCAATAAAAGGCGGTCAAATGGTTTGGCGAAAACCTGGAACTGCTCTTGAAAAACAAAATCTTGTTGGCACGGTTAAGCACGGAGGTGGCGGGGTTATGGTTTGGGGCTGCATGGCGGCAAATGGGGTGGGTCAGTTAGAATTTATTAATTCGACGATGGATGGGCATACTTGAACATACTAAAACGGAATTTAAAGCAAAGTGCAGAAAATCTCGGCTTATCAAGACATTTTGGTTTCAACAAGATTACGACCCAAAGCACACAGCCGAGATCGTTAAGCTTTGGTTCTTGTACAACGCACAGTGCGGCCGATTCCCAAAAAGCTGGCCAAAAGTCGAAAAAAAAAGTTTCTAGATAGAGTTTTTTTGCCTTTGGGTTGGCTACAGTAATGCCTTGAGTAGTGAAAACCGTTCATAGCAACGTCCTGTACCCTAAGTATCCTCTGTATTTTCAGTCGCAACGTGGCCTTCGTTTGAGCATCGTATTACTGTCGATGAATAGTGAAAGTTGTACACATTTGAAAGATTTTGTAATGGAGTAAATTGAACAAAACCAAATGGAATCATCTTCGGAAGGTTAGTAAAATACGAGAAATCTTTAGTACATATCAATACCTCGACACAAAATTTTTAACTGCAGCAATACGTAGATACATTTTTTGCAATTTTTTTTATAAAATTTGAGTTTTCAAACTGTATAGTAATACAACGCAGTCATATGCTGCTTTGAAACCTATTAAGGGTTACTCAAAAAAGTAATGGTTACTGAATAAAACAAGATTCAGCTGCTACCACTTGCTACCTTGCGACCCCGAAAACATATAAATTTACATGCATCTTGATTATGTTCTTGAATATACGCTATTTCACGTGAGGGGGTGGCCAATAGGGGTGGAAGGGGATGGATTTTCAAAATTTTAAGATCAAATTCGTAATCAGCGACCCCGACAAACCCCCGAGTAAGAAATTTTGAATCAATTACTTAATTTTTTGAGTTTTGGCCAGCTTTTCGGGAATCGGCCGCACTGTGCAACGCCCCAAAACAGCTTAAAACACCGCCACAGTCCCCAAATCTTAACCCCATCGAGCATCTGTGGGATCTATTGGAAAAAATAATTCGTCAGCAAATGATTACTAGTAAAGAGGTTTTGCGGAGTGTCATGCAGGCAGAATGGAGGAAGATAACAGCAGAGGAAACATAGAAATTAGTAAGTTCAATGCCAAATAGGCTGAGTGAAGTCCTGAAGCAACGTGGATATCCAACTAAATATTAGAATTAATTTTCGCATATAGCATATCATGTTTTTGTATTAGACTTTAAGACTGAACGCAGACTTTATGGTCGCTTTATTTACTTGTTACAGCCATTATTAACCGTTATCTAAAAAGTTATGTCAGGAATCTTGAAATTTATTTTTGTTTTTGAAACTTAAACATATAATGAACATAAAAATATATACAAATTTATAAAAATTATAAAATCAGGTTGTGTGTTTCATTCACTAAAAAGTTATTGTAGGATGAAAGCAGACTTTGTGGGGCATGTGTATATCATTTTGAAATTTTTCGCAAGTTTCTCTGTTCCGATTCTTTCACTTACGACGTTCTTTCTACACTGTAATCACGTAAATATTCTATAAGACGCCGGTTGAACAGTTCTTCGTAAGAAGCATATAGTTTTGCATTTGATAGGATATTAGCGGATGACAGGCGAGCGTGTGCATACGTATTTGATTAAGCGGTCACGTTTAAGCTATAGTTTATTAACTTAAATCAGATATAAAAAAGTGCAATTACACAAAACTTAATAAACCAACATATACTGTTTAAAAACTAAATAAAACTTCTATGAAGTTTATTCTTACAAAGTGAAGTTTAAATAAAAAAAATAAAATAAAAAAATTACTACAAGTGATATTAACACTTTAATTAATGAGTGAGCACGGCTCACCTTTAGAGCAAGGTCACTCTCTGCAGAGAACAGCAGATATTTTTTATCAGCGAAATGCTCTTAATAGCCAATATTCAGCTATAGATACAGGCTCAAATGCATTGTTACAACAAAACGCATCAATAATGACAACATATGAAGAGCGGAATGCTGATGACTTTGATATGAACAACGAAAGGAATAATAAAGTGGAATGGCAAACTGTGACAAATAAACGTCGCCAGCTAAGTTCTCCCACTGATAATCACAAGCGTTCGAAGCTA
Source organism: Anastrepha ludens (assembly GCF_028408465.1). Classification (NCBI taxonomy): domain Eukaryota; kingdom Metazoa; phylum Arthropoda; class Insecta; order Diptera; family Tephritidae; genus Anastrepha; species Anastrepha ludens. Next base: position 80,153,729 of record NC_071502.1, read on the forward strand.
AACAGCAATTTGAACTTAACTACTACTGAACACTACTAGTGCTAGTGCAAAGACAAGCAACAATAACAATGACAGCCTACATGATGAATGTGACAATGATAACGTAGCAGAGAAAATCAACGAAGAGGCGACAACAAAACCACCAGCGGCATGATTAAGTATTTTGTAAGCATTATTGAAAAATCAGAATTTAGTTATAAGGCTTTGCGGGATGGTCAAATTAGGGTAATGGTCAAGTCAATAGATGCATATAGAACGTTGATAAGGGATATGAAAGGAAAAAAAATTAATTTCCATACTTATCAACTGAAGCAAGAGCGTGCCTATAGGATTGTTGTAAAAAATTTACACTACTCTACTCCGGTAGATGCAATCAAGCAAGAAATAGAAAGTTTGGGGTTTCAAGTCAGGAATGTCAGCAATATTAGAAGTAAATTTACAAATATGCCCTTATGTATGCACTTTGTTGACCTCGAACCAAACAATAAAAACAAAAATATCTTTGATATAAAATTTTTCGGTAATACCGTAGTTAAGGTTGATCCTCCGAAGAAGGTAAGTGACATCGTTCAATGCCATCGGTGCCAAGAGTTTGGACACACGAAATCTTATTGTACAAAGTCCTACAGGTGCGTGAAATGTGGACTTGATCACGCAACTGCTGAATGCGTAAAAAGCAAAGACACACCTGCGAGATGTTTTAATTGTTTGCAAAATCACCCAGCGAACTATAAGGGATGTAAAGTGTACCAAAACCTTGTGAAAAAACCAAATATGCCAGACAAAAGACACACAGTTCCCACATACTCTTATACTCCTCAAAACTTTCCTCAACTAAATAATACTCCAGTTTTTGAAAACCAATTTGTCAATCCAAATGTTACTTATGCACAACGCGTTCATAGTAATGCAGGCCAAGAAAACAATGTACTTCAAAAAATTGAAACATTACTTGCCAAACAACTTGAGCTTACTCAAAGTTTGTTTAATATAATGTCCACTTTATTAGAAAAATTATGCAAATAAATCTTCGTATAGCTATTTGGAACGCCAATGGACTCAATAACCACACCGAGGAAGTAAAAATGTTCCTTAATTTAAATCAAATTGATATTTTATTGGTGTCAGAAACCCATTTTACTAACAAAACTTATTTTAAAATTATCGGTTACGATCTCATTTGTGTTAACCATCCAGACAACAAAGCCAAAGGAGGATCTGCAATTTTGATTAAGTCCGGTCTTAAGTACGAAGGTTTAGAAGAAGTCAGAGAGCAATATTTACATGCTGCTGGGGTTAAAGTAAAATGTGACGATCAATATCTACGAATTTACGCAGTATATTTTCCTCCACGTTTTAGTATAAAAACTGACCAATACGTTGAAATTTTTAAACGTTTCAGTTCTAAATTTTTTGTAGGCGGAGACTACAATGCAAAACACCCATGGTGGGGCTCTAGGCTCATTAACCCGAAAGGAAGAGAGCTGCAAAGGTGCATCTCCCAAAAAAACTATACAATTTTGTCAAAAGGCACACCGACTTATTGGCCAAGCGATCCAAGAAAAGTTCCGGATCTCCTAGATTTTGCCGTATACTCTGGTATACCCAGCCGAAGGCTGAGCATACAGCATAGTAACGAGCTTAGTTCCGACCACTCGCCTCTAATTGTAACGTACAATGACAATGTCCACAATGTTTCTAAGATGTATAAGATCCTTACCCCAAAAACTGACATAAAATCTTTTCAATATTGGATAGATAAACATATAGATTTAAATATGTCAATAGAAACAGGAGTCGAACTCGATGCAGCAATAGAAGCATTCACTAATGTTATTCATGAGGCAGCGTATCTGTCCAGCCCCTTGAGAGAGAAACTCCCTTCTAATGACCATGTACAAGTCCCTCCTGAAATACTACTTCTAATTAATAAAAAAAGAAGATTACGAAAAATCTGGCAGGAAAACAGATACCCCGCTAATAAAAGAGCACTGAATAAAGCTACGAAATAACTCAAAACAAAACTATCTGATCTCAGAAATCAATCGTTTAATTCTTTCATCAAAACACTTGAACCTACAAAAAACGATGAACACAAAATCTGGAGGGCTACTAAATATTTAAAGCGGCCGATCAAGCGTAATGTCAGCATTAGGGATTCTAATGGGGTATGGTGCAGAAGCGATGAAAGTAAAACAGAGGTTTTTGCCAAACATCTCTATCAAATTTTTCAGCCAAATCTTCCAATTGCCGCCAATGGCGATGCGGAGTTCACAAATTTCCTTGAATCCCCATGTCAAATGGATTTTCCGATCAGCCGGATATCAAATAGTGAAGTATCTGAAGAAATACTTAGACTAAATAACTGCAAGGCTCCTGGATATGACTGCATTGATAGTAAAGTAGTTAAAACTCTACCTGAGAAAGCTATTGAATTCCTTACAATAATCTACAATGCCATTCTCAATGTAAATCACTACCCAACACAATGGAAATGTGCTGTTGTTGTTATGGTGCCAAAACCAAATAAGCCCGAAAACGTTCTTAAGTCTTACCGCCCCATTAGTTTGCTTGTAACGTTCTCGAAAATATTCGAACGAATATTTTTGAAGAGAATGTTACCAGTAGTTGGGGACCACAACATCATTCCCGAACATCAGTTTGGGTTCAGGGCAAGACATGGCACACCAGAACAATGCCACAGGGTTGTAAATGTAATTAGGGATGCACTAGAAAGGAAGCAATACTGTTCTGCAGCTTTTTTAGATGTTCAACAGGCATTCGACAGAGTATGGCATGTGGGACTTCTATACAAAATTAAAAAACTCCTGCCAGCACATTTCTATTTGATCCTGAAATCCTATCTGAGTGAAAGGCACTTTTATGTTAGACACCGAGATGCGTCTTCAGAAATATATAATATTAGCGCTGGTGTGCCCCAGGGTAGTGTGTTGGGCCCCGTCCTATTCACAATATTTACTTCCGACATGCCAATAACAGAAGAAGTGGAAGTGGCTACTTACGCTGACGATACAGCCTTCATAGCTTCTAGCGATTCACCTGCAACAGCATCCTCTTTGCTGCAAAACCAATTAAATATATTAGAAATTTGGCTTGATAAATGGAGGATCAAAGTTAACTCCGACAAGTCTACCCATGTCACCTTTACGTTAAGAAAAGATAACTGCCCTAGAATATTTTTAAATAATGCTGTAATACCAATGAATACCAAGGTGACATATTTAGGAATGCATTTAGATCGACGCCTTACTTGGAAATCCCATATTAAGGCCAAACAAGAGCAGCTTAAAAATAAAATCAAGCGAATGCACTGGCTGCTTGGTCGTAAATCTCAGCTTAGTTTTGAAAACAAAATAAGACTATATAAAGCTATTTTAAAGCCTGTATGGGCCTACGGTATACAGCTTTGGGGAACTGCTAGCAAATCGAATATAGAAATCCTGCAACCCTACCAATCAAAAACTTTGCGTGGACTTGTTAACACCCCTTGGTTTGTCACAAATGAAGCAATACACAAGGACTTAGATATCCCATTTGTAAAGAGTGAAATTCCAAGCTTTTCTAACAGATATCTTGCACGGCTGTCAAACCATGTAAATACGAATGCTATATGCTTATTAGACTCAAGTAATGAAACAATACGACTGAAGCGTAATCATATCTTAAACTTGCCATTTCTCTAATTTTGCTGAATTAAATTATTTATTCAACACTAAATAAAAAACAAAATACATAAGTTCCTATATGAAGATAAGCAACTCATTAGTACAATTGAAATTTAATACATTTAAGATCAAATATTAGAACAAATATCGTAATTTTATAAGCAGTTTTGCATTTGTGCAAATACTACCGCTGCTATTAGATTATAAGACCTAATTTGCTGAATATCATTATATTAAGATAGATTGCAAATAAAATACTTACACAAAAAAAAAAAAAATTTGATAGGATAATTGGATTTATATTATATTCTGATAGATATATACTCGTACACAATGACTTGAAAAAATTTGTATGTTATCGCCGCCATCAACAAATTTACATATTATTTCTGTGACTTTATTCGTTGCACTTCCTGCTGGGTAAGTGCGAATATCTCTAAATCATTGCGAGTTCTCATCACCATTATTTCTCATTTTTCAGATTTGCTTGTATAGTATATATGTATATATTTTTAAATATCACCTCTATTTACGTAGGTATGTAAATATATTTGTGATATAAGTAAATATGCTCGCCAATTCAAAATCAGTTGTGTCTCATTGATGACAACACAAAGCAGTTGTCTCAGCTGATTGTGTGCATTAAACTAGTATTATAAAGCTGACCAAAAATCGCATTCCAAAAGAGAAATTTAATTATACAACTATGTGAATAGCGTGGATTTTGAGTGAAAATCTAATAACTATTTTCGTAAATTTAATAAAATTGCAACAAAAGAAAACAACAAGCAAATAAACCACATGAAATTGGGTCGTATATCATAAATAATATAAATATATTGTATATAGACTTACTATTCACATGTGTGTATTTCCCCACCGGATTTGCTTAATAATTTGTTGTGACAATTTATTGCTGCGAAATATCTACTGATAAGACCCCCCTCAGAGAATAGTTCTCTGAACTGTTAAAGTACTCGCAAATTGATTGTTGTTGATCTATAGTTCATACATATGTGTAGGAGAGTATGTTTAGAGTAACGGCAGTGACGTAGAGTTAAAAATATAATAAAAGAAATTAAAATATTTATGGGAGTTAGAAAGGCACGAGTTTTTAAATATCCATTTCCTCAATGGGCGTGTGTTTGTCTTGTTTTATTGATATGTTATGGAATCATGGTACGCTGCATTATGAGTTAGTTGAGAAAAGAGAAATAATCCATAAAGACCGCATAGCTTCTGAGGCATCTGTATGAGAGCACGATTACAATACACTTTGTGGGAACACTATCAAGAAATTTGAAAGTAAATAACGCCAAAAGCATCATGGATAGACCACCACATTCAACAAATCGGGCTCTCTGTATAGTAATTTATTCTTTTACTCAACCGCTTCAACTTAACCTAACCTAAAAAAATTTAGAATACATTTTATTTATTTATTTATTCAGAAATCAATAAACAATTGTTCTTACTGACTACTTATAACAAAAGTATATTTAACAAAAAAAAAAAATAATAATAAGAGAAATCACAATAATTTTACTCAATACATATGACAAAAATATCGTTATCGAAAAGTTTTGTTGAATAAGTAAAAATTGCGTGCTTCTCTTATCAACCATCACTACAATTAAAATATTATAACTTCCATTTTGTTCAATTTTTTATTTTATGTTTATTTATTTATTATTTATTTATTTATTATTAGTCACAAAGAAAAATATTGTTAATTGACGAGAAATTTGTTTTGAATTTATTATATGAGATACATACAAAACTCAAGTTGTATTTCTGTTCATTCCATTAAGTCTTTGAGTATTTTGCGTTTTAATTTTGTTCTCCAATTAGTTGGATCAACAAGAATAGAGGCCTCCATATTGAAGTGTTTTTTAATCTTACATCCTGGGCTTTTGCTGCTTTTTTTTTTGTGTCTGCCACCGAGTCAATATTTAGGTCGCGCTCAAGATCAGAGCTACGGATAAACCAAGGAGCACCAACTGCACATTAAATAATTTTATTCTGGAACCTTTATATAAGTCGAATGTTACTTTAGCTAAAGCAGCCTCATAACTGTGCGCCGAAGGGACATACAGACTTCAAAATTTTTTATAAAGGGCAAATACGCTTCCTCGGGGAACCCCTGCTTTACTATGTAGTATGCTTTAATTTATTTTTGAGGCATGAATAAGAATCTTGGTTCTTACTCTGAAGTAGCGGTCGCATAAATAGTAAGGACGTAGAATAATGAAGTAACTTTTGCAGTCATGCATCGCATCAAAGCCGCCTACAATAAGAATGGATGATGGTACCTATAGAATCCGGTACAGCTCCGAACTAAACGAGCTCACTCGAGACAACGAGACTGTTGTGCGTTTTGTTAAACCGCAGCGCATAACCACGGCGCTAACTGTGCCGTGAAGAAAAGCTAATGGGCGTAGCACAAGATCGACCGCTTTGGAGGAGCAAACTACAAAACCTCTTGGTTTCATTGATTAGTTAATTTTAAGACGACTAATATTGTGGTCCAATGATTTCATTGGGGCTAGTTTCTTCTTTCTCTTCTTCCTTGAGTTCAAAAAAATTCTTTTTTTAGTCCAAAACAAATCTTCGTTGAAGTTGAAAGTACTCACTTCGGTCTTTGAAATACAGAAGAAGGCCCTTCTCTTCCGCTTCCCCCTTTAATATATTATATATCGTATAGCATACTTTCTGGGCTGGAGTGATTGCCATTTCTAGTAAACGGAGTCGCCATGCATTCTATATGTCTCTGTAAACCTCATACAACCATAGTTTTTGCACTTACAAAGTTTGCTTTCTGCATAAACTTTCTGGGAAAGACTCCAAAAGACGATTCATCGCTATATGTTAAATGGGCCCCCCTGGAAAGCTACTTCATCCGCATGGTTTAAATTACCTAACTACTTTATATATACTTGTATATATATATGTATTGTATATACTTGTTTTTAATGGCAGATATAGGCACCATATTTTAGACATCGCATAATAGCTAATTTCAAGCAACAACAACTTAGGGAAAGCTGTGTTTTTAACTAATGACTTACAAGTCACACAGCACTGACCTTGGTTTTCGTCAGTGGAAATTTTTTCTCCCAGTTTAATGAGCCAACAAAGCAATTCCGAAAGGAAATTGTTTCTTTATCAGTAAAATGCATATCAAACATTTAACAAAGTGCCACCTTTTATTTGGTTGAGTATTCTAAACAATTGTATTATACATTCAAATTTGCAATGTATCTGTTTTCACCTATTTAAATACAACACAGTGCGACAAATTTTAACTTTTTTTCTCACACATAACTAAAGCGATATGTGTTCAATAACAAAAGTCAATAGAAGTAAATCTGTGTTTTCAGTTTTTCACCATCACGTCAGGATTCCATTTTGAAGGGCCTCAAAGTTTCAGTTAAGCCCTAGCGTTAAAAAATTAACCCAATTCTATAAAATTGTATGGCATACTCGTATGTAAGGACACATATGGGTATCGAATGAAATAAGGATGTCAAGAGAATTTTTATTTTTTATTTTATTTATTTTTGTTCTTTTAATAATCTACAGTACAAAGTGCCTCACAGAGTAGACAAAAAAGTAACGAAAAACAAGCCAAATTTGGCATGTACTAGCAATACCAGCAATCAATATAAATACAGTTCTAAGCAACTAAATTTCAAATTTTTACAAAATAGATCTGGATAAAGCGAAATCAGGCCGGTTGGAACTGGATGAAGGATTATAATCTCGAAGTGCGCGAGCAATAGACGCAAACCTAGTCTTAAAGTTTTCCCTATAAAAAGAGAAGGCTTCTTTGTGGACTAAAGTAGAACTGAACAGTCGTTGATTCTATTAACAAAATTTAAAATAAACGAAAGTGAAAGGACTGTCCTGCTCTTTACTAGAGATTCTAGATTAATTAACATTAGAATTATCCGAGAGTTATGGGATGGAACAGGGGCCTAAAACCGTACGGAGCGTTTGCCTATTTAAGAAATATTTTTTGAACGCGCTCAATTATATTCAACTCTATTTATCGAAATTTGGTCGTAAGGTCTCCAAATGTTAACGGTGTACTCCAAAGTGAGAACGAATAAGAGCCACAAACAGCAGTTTATATGTACACGGAGTAGAAAATTCGGATGCATTGCGCCGAATGAAGGTTACTACCGAGTACGATTTTGAAATAATAAAATTAATGTGAGCACTGGAGGAAAATTTCGTATCGAATGAAAGTCCAAGATCCGTAAACTCTATTACTTTTTGTAATACATTATTCGAACTGATGTAGGATTCATTAAAAACGTACGGACACTTCGAAAATAGAAACGTTTCGAAAATACTAAATGAAAACAGTTTTACATATTTCAAGATGGAGGCGACATCGATGGAGATTATTCAAGTCGAGTTAAAGCTCCTGAGCATCCACTGAGTCCTTAAGGGGTTATACGCAGTTATGAAGCAAATAAAAGACGGGTTGTCAAGGATTTATCCTGAAGAAACTTCAGAATATTTTAATTTGAAAATTTTTGGCGGTTATAAAAGCATCCTTCAAGAACGTTACAAAATTTTTTATTTATGAAAATGTTGATTATAGAGCGCGCTGCAGGCGATTTCTGGAACCTCCTTTAAAAAAAGACGATTTACCGTGTACATCGTAACTCAGGATTGGATTATCTGAAATCAAAAAACCAAACAAATTTTGTTAATATTTTAGATTATCTAGTAATTAATCGTTCGGCTAATCAAAATAGTGAATTTTCACAAAATGGCAGCTTTTAAAAGAAATGATTTCGATTTTTACGTTAAAATTTGGCCGTAAATTGATTATAAAATGGAAAATAAGTATCAGATTTACAAAAGGAACGATTAATTACTAGAAAATGTATCTTTAAAGATTGAGTTAAAACGGTTGACCGATCAAACAAGCCGTTTTCGAGATATCGTGTACACCGACTTGAAAAATGCCGTTTTGAAAAAAACACGTTTAAAGTTTCAATACCTACCTTAAAACGTGCCGAGGCATCTCTACATATTTAGGTATAACTCCGAAAGTATTGCTTAGATCTACTTCAAATTTCGTGCGTATACTTTTGAATATATGTACATTACAAAAATGCAATAAAAAAAATCGATTTTTTCAAAGTCATAACTGCGTATAACCCCTTAACAGATGAGATATTTTTTTCAATCCTCCGCGAAGAGCAAGAAATCCGAAAAGAAGAAACTTTTAGTTGTCATTGATAAAAATGGACAAAAGAAGTAGACCTAAAATGCTCCCTAGAGGTCACCTTAAGTGGCAACAAAGTGGTTCGATAAAAATTCAAAATTTGAAAATATATATTTTTTTTTCATACAACTCTTGCTAAAAAAAGGGAAAAATCAATATCCAGCTGTGTTTAACCGTTAATCAAATTAATACTGCGAAATGAAAAGTACTGGGTTAATATTAATCTATGATTATCCAAATGGTCCATAAAGGTACTTTTCACATTTTATTTTCAGAATAAATACCAAAAAATTATTAAAGTATAGGAAAGGACGAAAATTTCAAAAAACATCTTTCCAACTTTTTGGCAAGGACTGTTATGAAAAAAATAAAGAGTGATTAATTTAGTGGTATCGGATGTTAAACTAAAATAAAACTACGAAAATTCAAATTAATTGGTCAATCTTTATTTTTGTGTAAGACCATTCATGACATTTATTAGTTAAATATGTATAATCCTTTTTAAATGTTGGGCGCTACCGTAAATCGGCTATCCGTAAACACCACTTTTGAATGACTCGCTGGAAGACTTCGGGCGATATCTTGTAAAAAACTTTAGTAATAGGGTTTCCAATGCCTCAATCGGAACTGGTTTATCCACAAAGCATTTAGATTTTGCATACATACAAATAAAAGTCCAAAGGTGTGATATAACACGATATTGATGGTTAATCCACTGGTCCGAAACGAGAGATAAATTTCTCGCCGAACCGATGACGCAGTAAAACCATTGCTTCACGGGTTGTAAGGCAAGCAGCGCCGTCTTGTTGGAACCAAATGTTGTGAAGACAACGGGCTTCAATTTTCGGCAGAAAATGGGCCGATGATTCCTGCAGCCCATAGGTCGCACCAGACGGTTTATTTTTAATAGATCTAATGGCTGTTCCGAATGACTTCGGATTGCTCTTCAGCCCAAATATGGCAATTTTGCTTATTGACGTAGATTTAAGTCAAAAATTGGCCTCATCGCTGAACAACATAAGTTGGCCTGAGCGCGCGATGAACGCTTTTCACAGAGCGCCAATTTTGCAATTGCCAATGCAATTGAACGATTTGTAAACCTTGATGAGACGTAAGTCTTTCCATCTCGAAATGTCAATGAATAAATGAAAAAATTATCTACTTAGTTTGCCAGTAGTACCGCGTGATGTGTGAGAAACCCCTATTCAAAAAAGTACCCCCAATCTGATCACCCTTAATATATATTTTTGGATTCTGTGGGCATTCGTCTTTCATTTAAGACCCATAAGTCTATATATTTTTATAGAATTGGGATGATTTGAGGTCATTTAAAAAAGACTAATCGATTTTCTCATGTGAGAAAAGTGCTGTTGCACGGTGTAACAGTGCATTGAACAGCTCAGGTGCAAGCAGCCCTTAAATCGACTTACTACGCAATTACAAACACCTACACATACAACACAGTAAGTATTTTCTAAATTATACTTAGTGAAGTGTTATTTTCTTTAAGAAAAAGTCTTGCCAAGTAACCGTGTAAATTCATTATCTGACAGAGAAAGATGCCAGCTTAGGTGTTTTGGCAATACAAATGACGAGAGCGAGTCATTTGCAGGTCTTGATCAATTCTGAATCGCAATTTTCGCATATGGATGTAAAAGTGCTTGAAAACAAAGCCACCTCAGGTTGGAGCATTTCCGCTCAATTTCAAAAGCATCAAAACCAATTGGAAGCTATTTATCACATAATTTTTCAGGCAAAGTTTCATACAATAAAATTGTGTGGTAGATAAATTACCTTTAAAACGACAGACATATATTTGAAGTTTATTAATATCATTAAATAAACCAGCTGAGCAGATCTACCAGCTCAGAAATAAGTTGCTAATCAACTCATTGTTCTTAGCAATCTGGGAACCAGAAACACGGTTTCATTATGCTCGGAAGGAATCTAGGAGCTATAAACACGGATTCACTGGACTCGATACAGAGGCACAACAGCTATAGCGGCTACGAGTAGATTTTTAAATACTAAGAATATTAAAGAATTAACCTGCATTGAATGAAATGCCCAAATGGTTCATGCTCTCGTCAAAATGCGTACGCATCATACACCTTAATTTGTGCAAATTGGATTATTATTATTGTATTATTATCTGATCGTAATGTACTGCGACCACTAAGGTGGCCTATTGCCTTGCCCGCGAATCCATAGTTGGAGGCTTTTGCTGAATTTGAGCCTCTCCTTAGGCTTTTTGTACCATGACACCAATGGATTCAGAGTTGCATCAGCGTCAGTGTGCGAGTATGCGGTCTACAGTTGTATCATCCAGTTCGCAATAACAGTAGATTATTGATTCTACCGACCCTAGTGTCCTGAAATTATTACGAAGATTTTCCCGTATAGTATCCAATGAAAGTTCGTAAGTCCGCCCTATCCACGGTTGAAAACCTACATGATGAGCCTCTTCTAGAGAAAAAGATAAACTGCTTAGTCTAGCTCCATCCTGAACTCTCCATGGCGTATTGTACGAACTCCGAACTTCCTTCATGTGGTCTTTGATAAGCCCAAAAAAGGGTTCTAATCCGTGGAATCTTGCACTAGCGCCTAATTTCGCTAGGCAGACCGATTTGATGCAAGAACTTTACTGAGACTTTACTGCTCCGCTATACCCCAGTGAAAGTAGTCTCCCAGATACTGCTGTACCTTTTACGCACTGGACGTTGCCTGCTTCCAATATTCGACTTACCTTTAATATTCAGAACTATTATAAACTAAAAGTAGAGGTGGCGCTCTTCTATGTATGAGTCCAAATCATCTTTGTTATTCAACTGAATTACTGATAAAATCATAGTTTTACAATAATATTTCACTTTACCTGTTAATCAGTAGTCTTTTAAATCATCAGTAGGTTCTATGCCTGATAACCGTATTCGTACACTTGTCACCACAGTTGGCGTCGGTAAGTTCATAATGACCAAGCAGTTACAAACAATTTCACAAAGACAGTTTACAAACAACGCATAACTGCGAAATTTCTATAAAAGCGACTTGTTCGATTCGAGCTCTTAACAGTTGCTCGTTTTATAGGCATTAAAGGAGTAGCTGATATTTTCAAATACGTTTGATAAGAGACAGACAACGGCATTCAAAATGTTCCTGACCAAAGCAAGTTTTTGCGCATATTTGGTCTTGGCAATTTCGAGCGCAAGCGTTAGCGCCCAATTTAGTCCAAACTATGTGCCGGGAAGGACCACAATGGTTCACCTCTTCGAGTGGAAATGGAACGACATTGCTGCTGAATGTGAAAATTTCCTTGGCCCCAAAGGCTATGCTGGTGTCCAGGTAAGTCCAGTGCTTGTGCAAGCTAAACGATCTACTTACTACTCGTATTTTAAAAGAAATTAAATAGTTTAATGGATCTCCTCCCCATGGAGAACTCCCTCAATTTTCCATCCAATTTGGCCCACATAATTCAAGTAGAAAATTATATCAACAGGTTTCACCGGTAAATGAAAATGTAGTTATCGGAAATCGTCCTTGGTGGGAGCGTTACCAACCTATATCCTATCTTCTGACCACCCGATCGGGCAACGAGGAGCAATTTGCGAATATGGTGAAACGTTGCAACAACGTCGGTGTTCGCATCTATGTCGATGCGGTATTCAACCATATGGCCGCCGATAATGCTAACGCGCGTGGCACTGGTGGTTCAACTGCCGATCCCAGCAGGAAGAGCTTCCCAGCTGTGCCCTACTCCAGCACTGATTTTCACACCAGTTGTGGTATTAGTAATTACAATGATGCAAATCAAGTACGTAACTGTGAGCTCTCCGGCTTGAAGGATTTGGATCAGAGCAAACCTTGGGTTCGAGATCGCATTGTTGACTTCCTCAACAAACTTATCAGTTTGGGTGTTGCCGGTTTCCGTGTAGATGCAGCCAAACATATGTGGCCTACTGATTTAAAGGTAAATCGCTTGCTGGATCGAAAGTACTCGAATCACTTATTCCATAAATTTTTTTGTAGGTAATCTACAATCGTGTGAATAATTTAAGCACTGCTCATGGCTTTGCCTCAGGTACGCGTCCGTTTATATTCCAAGAAGTCATAGACTTGGGCGGTGAAGCCGTCTCCAAGAACGAATACACGGACCTGGGCGTCGTTACTGAATTTGCTCACTCTAATTCGATCGGCAAAGTATTCCGCGGTAAGGATGAATTACGTTGGCTAGTCAATTGGGGTCCACAGTGGGGCTTCTTGAACTCTGATCGCGCATTCATTTTCGTGGACAACCATGACAATCAACGTGGTCATGGTGCTGGTGGTGCTGATATCCTCAATTACAAAACAGCCAAGCAATACAAAATGGCCAGTGCTTTCATGTTGGCCCATCCATTTGGTATTACGCGCGTCATGTCTTCATTCGCATTCTCCAATACTGACCAAGGCCCACCCACAACCGATGGCACCACTATTGCCAGTCCCATTTTCAATGCCGATAATTCTTGCAGTGGCGGTTGGATTTGTGAGCATCGTTGGCGTGAAATTTACAATATGGTTGGCTTCAGAAACATCGTTGCGGGCACAAGTGTGCAGAACTGGTGGGACAATGGTGGCAACCAGATCGCCTTTTGCCGTGGCAACAAAGGCTTCGTAGCATTCAATGGTGACACATCTGACTTGAACGCTTCGCTCCAAACCTGCTTGCCAACTGGTACCTATTGCGACATCATCTCTGGTGAAAAATCTGGCTCGATCTGTACGGGCAAGAGTGTGGTGGTCCGTGCTGATGGTCGGGCTACAATAACTATTGCCATAAATGAAGCGGATGGTGTGTTGGCCATAAATGTTGAGTCTAAATTGTGAATTGTTTTTAAGTGATATTTCCAAAATTGTTACTCGAATGTAATACATTAATACATAATATATGTAACTGGGCAATACGTGTTTATTTTCTGCGTGTCAGCTCAAAAATATCGGTAGATCTACACCGCGCGACAAAACGATAGCACATCAATAATTTGGACAGTCTCGACTACTTTTTCTATTCTTGTTTTGAACGTTCATTATTTTTGTGTAAAAGTATAGCTCAATGGCTAACAAAAACCATATACGAGGTGTGTTCAAAAAGTATCGCGAATTTTGAATTTTCACAGGTTACGTATATTCGAATTTCGATTTTTTTGTGGCGATATGTTGGTACTCATGTCTTTCACTCATGCTGACGAGTTCGACCATTTTGAATGTTCAGTTAATTGTTGACAGCAGTTTTGCTTGAAGGTGTTTCGGCTCGTATCCGATTTTTACCTATTCAAAACGATGGATCAAAGAACCTGTATAAAATTTTGTGTGAAAAACGAAATTAAGTGCGCGGATGCATTCCGAATGTTAACTGTGTTATACGGGGATGCTATTTTGGACCAAAGCAACGTTTATCGGTGGTACAAAATGTTCTCAAGAAGACCGAGAAGATGTGAACGACGAAAAGCGTGCCGGACGCCCGATCACTTCATCAACAGACGAAGAAATTTATGAAGTGAAGAAAATGGTATTGGCCAATCGTCGAATCACCGTTAGAGAAGTTGCTGAGGACCTAGACATATCGATTTGATTTGGGCATGAGGTGGATCGTCGCAAAATTCGTACCAAAACTGCTCAATTTCGACCAAAAGCAGCATCTAATGAGACGTTAGACTCTGTCAGCGACGGCCCAAATTTGCCCCAGAGGGTCATAACTGGTGACAAATCGTGGGTTTATGGTTATGTCGTGGAAACGAAAACTCAATCATCTCAATGGAAGCTGCCGTACGAACCAAGACCGAAAAAAGCGCGCCAAGTTCGGTCGGATGTAAAAGTTTTGCTTACCGTTTTCTTCGATTGCAGGGGCGTTGTGCTTCATGAGTTCTTGCCACAGGGTAAAACGATCAATAAGGAGTATTACCTGCAAGTTATGCGTAATTTGCGCGAAGCAATCCGCCAGAAACGCCCGGATTTGTGGAAAAACAAAAATTTACTCTTGTATCACAATCACTCTCCTGCTCACACATTGTTGCTTGCGCGCGACCTTTTGTCCAAAAACAACACATTAATGATGCCACTGCCACCGTATTCTCTAGATCTGGCTCTTGTGACTTTTTCTTGTTCCCGAAACTGAAGAAGCCCATGAAAAGACAACGCTACGCTACGGTTGACGAGATAAAGACGGTATCGAAGGAGAAGCTGAACAAGATAAAAAAGATGATTTTTTGAAGTGCTTCGAAGATTGGAAAAAACGTTGGCATAAGTGCATAATATCTTATGGGGACTACTTTGAAGGGGACAAAATAGATATTAATGAATAAATAAGAAGCTTTTGAAAAAACACCAAAATCGCGTTACTTTTTGAACACACCTCGTAAATCCAATTTTATATACAAATTTAAAAAATTCCAAAAGTTTGTTTATAAATTTCCTCAGATTTTAATTAGAGTTTCTGTAAAGATTTTTTGGTATGCAGTTTAAAAGACTTGTAAAATTTTAGTTAGATATACTGAAAGTTGCCAAAAACCCCTGCTGATTTTTTATACTTTTTTCCTTAACAGTGTTGCGCATTTATCCATAAAAATGTGTGCTTTGTTAAGTATGTTCAGAAAATGCGCAGCACCATCAAAGAAAAATACATAAAAAATTAACAGCAGAATAGCTGGAACTTCGTGTACCTTAACTCACACTAAAATTTAAAAAGCTATAAAACCGCATACTCATTTTTTTTTTAGATTTTTTAATTAAAAATCGTGGAATTGTGATTGCCTAACATTTGGCGAAACGAGGGTGGCCATAATAAACGACTTTTTGATGCCAGGAATCGAAGCCCGTGATCTTCAAAAAAACGTTGTTGTTTGTTCTAACAAGACGGTGCTACTTTCCGTACAGCCCGTGAAACAATGGATTTACTGCGTCATCGTTTCGGGGAGCCATTTACCTCTCGCCTCGGACCAGTGGATTGACCATTAAGATCGTGTTATATCACACCTTTGGGCATTTATTTATGGAGTATGTAAAGACTAAATGCTTTGTGGATAAACCAGCCTTGATTGAGGCATTGGAAGTCAACATCACTACAATTATTCATGAGATGCTGACCGCGGTCCTCCAGCGAGTAATTCAAAATTGGTATTTACGGATGGCCGAATTACGGCGCAGTTACGGTCAATAGTTGCAAGGGAGTATCTTTAAAAAATAAATGTTTCGAATGGTTCTACACAAAAAAAAATTAAGATTGCCCATTCAATTTGAATTTTCGTTGTTTTATTTTCATTTAAAATCCGATACCTCTAAATTGATCACCTTTTAAAAGTAAGTATTAGTTATGACAAGTATATACATTATTTAGCTACAATTAAATGCTTCTTTTTAATTTCTTAAAATGGCACACGGCTGTAAATAAAATGAGCAGTGTAAAAAATACAGATTTGACTGTAGTTGATAAGGCAACAAATTTTGACTTTACGATCTCAAAAATTAAGTAAACGCAAAGTTCGTAAAAAATAAGTTTCACCAAAGCTACTGTCGGCATTTTTTTATTTATTTATTTGAAAACGCGCGAAACCCGAATCTGTAAAACTGAAACTGCTGCCGGACGACCGAAAAAACCACACTCAAATGAATTAAACAAGTTAACATTCAGGACCGTCTCAAAACAGCTGAAGACATCAGAAGTGAGTTTTAAATAGAGTCGAAATCACGTGATGTCCCCTAAAAGCCGCAGTAGCTACCCATCCCCCAACCAAAAATCCACTTTTGACTGTTAAAATGCGACAAAAACGTAACCTATAAACTAACCTGCAAGCAAAACAGGGCCAAAGAGGATTGAGAAAAGTAATATTTTCGGACGAATCCAAAATTGACCTTTTCGGGTCCCTCGGAATGTCGTAAAAAATATTTAGCAAGGGTGGGTAGTATATCATTGGATTGGTGGTGGATATCATATCCTTACGAAGTTTGTACTTCCACCTTAAGGTCTTTTGAGCCCTCTACTCACCACAGTATGAGGGGTGCCTTTTATATGTCGGGATTAGAGAACAAAAACAAATTTTAATCATCGAAAATCACTTTATTGTTTCTCAAAATATTCTCCATGAAGATCTATACACTCTTGCATGCGTTTGAACCAATTGTCGAAGCACTTTTGCCACTCTGAATGAGGTACCTCCAAAACATGCATTCTGAATGCCGCAACCGCTTCTTCAGGTGTCGAAAAACGTTGACCTCACAGTTTGTTTTTTACGTACGGGAATAAAAAGAAGTCAGTCGGTGCCAAGTCAGGACTATACGGCGGATGACCCATTAATTCGATGTTTTGGGTGCTCAAAAATGCAGTTGTTTGAGCCGATGTGTGAGAGCTCGCATTGTCCTGGTGAAGAGTGATCCGTCTTTGGCGATTGGTTTTCCTAATTTCTTGGAAGACAACTGGCAAACAAATGGTTGTGTACCACTCAGGATTTACTGTTCTGCGTTGTTCTAGTGGTACGGTTGCGACATGTCCAGTTTTTCCGAAAAAACAGGCGACCATTTGCTTGGAAGTGCTTCGTGCGCGAACAACTTTTGTTGGATTTGGCTCATCTTGAAACACCCATACAGCCGACTGCTGTTTACTTTCGGGCTCATACGCGTAAATCCATGATTCATCACCTGTCACGATGTCATAGACGGGTTTCGAAGCCCCGCGAACGTATTTTTTGAGCATTTCCTTCGACCAATCGACACGAGCCTTTTTTTGAGCGATTGACAAATTGTGTGGGATCCAACGCGAACAAATTTGTTTGACAGTCAAATGTTTATGCAATATTGATATTGGTCCCACTAACGCCTAAGATTGTCTCAATCTCACGATAGGTTACATGACGATCTTGCAATATCAGTTCGCGCACAGCATCAATGGTTTTCGGAACAACAACTGATTTTGGACGACCTTCACGAAATTTGTCTTGGAGTGAACTACGACCACGATTGAATTCACCATACCATCGATAAACACTGGTCCTTGATGGAGCTTCATCGCCTAAAAATAAATTAAGTTCATCCATGCAATGTTGCTGAGTTAATCCAAGTCGAAAGTTGTAAAAAATAATCGCACGAAAATGTTCACAATTTAATTCCATTTTTGGACCGAGATGAATCTTTTAAGTTACTGTAAACAACACAAATAGCGCTGGTATTTCAAAACGTTCTGGGTACGTAAAAGCCAAAAAATGTCAAACTTTGCGATACAGCTGTCAGTTGCCAGATTGCAACACCAAGGTTGCCAAATCCCGAAATATAAAAGGCACCCCTCGTACCTCATCCAGTTGGATTGAGCATACCTGTTTTTCTTCTGACTGCGGTTGGCAAAGATGTTTGTTAGTTTGATGCCAGGAAACCTTCCTTAGCCCCCTATCTTTTCACTCCTAAGCTTCTCGTTAGCGGTGTGTTTTCCCACAGCAATGAATGGGTTCTATTAATGGCGAGGCAGTAGCCTCTCTCGCCAATGCGTCCGCTACTTTGTTCCCTTTGTACCCCTGTGTCCTAGGACCAAAATTAACAGGATGCGATTGTACGTTCCTAGTATATTCAGTTTCTCGATACACTCAAGGACCAGTGAGGACTTAATCTCACGGGATGAAAGAGCCTTGAGTGCCGCCTGACTGTCGCTCAGAATAGCAATTCGCTGCTTACGGAAATTTCTGCCATACTTTCGAGCCATCTGTGCACCAGTGCAGGGTACACTCCTGGAGTTTCCTTTCAAATTCAGGTCTACTCTAGTTTAACTTATCGTCCAGTTCAATTCTGAACTTCTTTTCGAATTTGATGACTTTAGTGATATCATCTCTTGATAGCTGGGTAAGTAGAAGTTTTTAGATGGCGTCACTTTTCCTCTCCCGAAGCCTTCCCTGGTAATTCGCAATACGGTATGCCTGGCTAATTCTAGATATCTGATATATAACTTCCACGATTGATTGTTGATTCCATGCCCGAACCAATAAAAGCCGTTATAAAAAGCGAAGGAGAAACTACAAGAAGAAAACTACAGAAAAAGAAAGAGATTTCTATTGTTTCGCATTTAGTTTTAAAAATATTTCCCATCCTCCACTAAATACTTGTTTATAAATAAATCGAAATAATAAATGTTTAAGGTGTCTTCCTTTTTTGTCCGGTACTGTATACTTAATACAATACAAATACTGTGGCAGTTCTAAATTTCGCACGTAATTCCCATACAAGTAGGCATACATACCTACATACAGATGCCACCGCAACCTTGTTTATTTACCTGTTGACCACATTGCACTCTAAAACTCATCCTTCCCCCCAACCCTTTAAACAGCAACCCTTGACGAAGCCAACCCACGTAGTCATAGCAACCGACAATGGGCCACCTCGCATGTGCGCCCTCATTGCTATAGTGCCGGTCCAATTGTTTAGTCCATATTTATTGCTTTATTTTGCCATTTATTTGGTTTGCCAGCACGGAATCCCCAGCAGCGGCGAGAAAATACGCAAACAAAAGGCAAAACAAATATCTGACACAAATAGCGTTAAAAAATATCAAAAGTATTTATAAAAATTCACTAAAACGAATTTCACTGCTCGCTGGCCTTGTAACATATTACGAAATTTGTAAAGGAAGAAATTTTAAACGTCTGCTTATATTTTTATATTGATTTTTTACAAAGAAACATTTTGTACCAATTTCGCGATTTTTTAAATCCAAAAACATAAAAAACAAAAAAGATGTTGCGCATACCAGGAATGCCATTTTTGCCTGGCACCACGTTCCGAGATGTAAGTGTCTATAAGAATTTACATATATGCATAAATATACATACATACATACATATGTACATATATTCCAGATGTCCCGCACGAAGTACCCGAAGCCCCAGAGCTTAATGAATTTCCAAGGCATCAGCATGCTAAACGATCGCCAAACGCCCGCCATGGTGGATGCGGGCGGCATGTGCATTGACATAAATTGCCCGCCCACGGCCACGCCTTCATTCTATCCTCCACAGACTGGTCCTAAACTGCCACCATGGATTGCGTATGACAAGAAAGTGCTCGGTTTCGACGCGTTTTTCAAGGAGACTTTGCATGAGGTTTACAATGCGCCTTATCAAGTACGAAAAGTAAAAATTATGTACTACCTCGAAGATGGCACCATGCAAATCACTGAACCGAAAATTGATAACTCTGGCTTACCACAAGGTTGTTTAGTGCAACGTCAGCGTATACCGAAGCCCCCACCATGCCAAAATGAATTCATCTCGATATTGGACTTGAATGTTGACACAACAATAGAAATATTCGATCGCAAATACCATATAACGAATTGTGATATTTTCACTCGCCAGTTCTTGAATCGTTCTGGTATAGCCGTACCTGATCCGGTCGATATGCCAGTGTATGAGAATATATTTGCATATTTGTCCATAAAGTTCTTTCGTCGGTAAAGGTTTATTTCATTTTCAGAGACCCCACGACTGAAATGCGGAAGCGGTCAGGGAAGAAGACCCACAATCAACCTCCAAAAAAGCATCCATTCGCTCAGTTTTTAGCATTCGATCGAAAAGTACTCAAGTTTCATGGTTATTGGGATGATCGTTCGGAGTTTGGCGATGTGCGGAAATTGGGAATATGTTATTACTTGGCCGACGATACAATGGACATAAAGGAAATTTTTCCACGGAATTCAGGTCGTGAAGGTCCATCACTTTTTCTCAAACGAGGCAAACTCCCAAGGGTAAGCATTAAGTAGGGGCTAAAATTTTACTAATTTATGTAGATCCTCAAATGTATTAACGATGATTTTGTGCGGAGAAATTTACGCCAATGAATTGTGGATAATCCCCCGTTGGAGTATCCCATTGAGTTTATTTTGTATACGATGCAAGCAACTCACAACTTCTAGCTTCGGTCATTCGCCCATTCCAGGGCGCGCTCAATTGTGTCCATTTTAAAATCCACATTACTGGAATGTGCATAAGCTTTGCATGCAGTCTAGGACCAGTTGAAAAGTAAAATATCTAAAAACAGCAGATAATAAACTCCACAAGTGTTGATGGCTCCCGCAAAGACAACAACGACCATTCCCATGGCAGCCGGTTCTACGTTACCGGAATGACTCGGGTTTTTCCCGACCAAGGGCTGACGCACCAGTAAACTAGCCCTATATAGTGTACCGTATCCCACTACAACGACCACTACAAAACTGGCACCACTTCATGCACAAAAAGACGGCCTAGGTACACTCAAAAACACGGAAAACGAAACACTTCTATCATAAAATTATCGTCACTCCACTTGTCCAAGACGTGGTGAGAACATTAATTGATGATATATGGGCCGAGCTGTTTTAATAAGGAAGTTAACTGGCCACATCACATCAAGTCCTGGAAAATACTCTAAGTAAAGAAGCCGATAACTGGATAAAGAAACAGAGCGATTGGGTCTGGTCGTGAACGAGGACAAAACGAAGTACCTCCTGTCATCAAACAAACACTCAACGTACTCGCGTATCGACACCCACGTCACTGTTAACAGTTACGATTTCGAGTTTGTTAAAGACTTTGTTTATCTAGGAGCCAGCTTTAACACCGATAATAATGTCAACGTTGAAATCCAACGGAGAATCTCTCTTGCGAACAAGTGCTACTTTGGACTAAGTGGGCAATTGAGTAGTAAAGTCCTCTCTCGACGAAAAAACACACACTCTATTAAGCTCTCTCATACCCGTTCTAACGTGTAGCGCAGAAGCTTCGACGATAACAATATCCGATGAGGAGTCATTTGGAGTGATTGAGAGAAAGATTCTGTGGAAGATTTTTGAACCTTTGCACGTTGGTGACGGCAAATATCGCAGACGTTGGAACGATGAGCTGTATGAGTTTTACGACGGCATAGACATAGCGCAGCGGATAAAGATACAGTGGCTGCGTTGGCTGGGTCATGTCATCCGAATGGGCACAAACGCTCCGGCCCTGAGTATTCGATGCGATGGCAGCTGGTGGTAGCAGAGGAAGAGGAAATCTTCCTCTGCGTTAGAAAGATCAGGTGCCGGCAATTGAGAAGCAAAGTCCTTTCTCGATGAACAAATGCCCTCTTTGGAGGGCGTGAAAGATATATTCTGCACAGGATCTAAAGTTTCATGGTAGCAGATAGTTGACAAACATGACACGAATGCAAAGGCACGCGCAAACACAAACAAAGAAACGCGCTCAGAAGGGCATGTCTGTACTTAGAATGATTGACATTCGCAACTTCGTAGAGGAGAGCGCATCTGTCGGCCAGCTATTCCCATTCCCTGCCATTGTTATACAAATTCGACTTACCTTTATTACAGTTGTTCTCAAAGCATATTTCATTTATAGGAATTTAATGGACTTCCGCTACCTGGTCAAGAAACCCCTCAAACGCTTTTGAATGTCTTGGGCACAAGCATGCGAAATGTCCGCTACACCCTCGATCCCCTAAATATGGGCGAGAAGGAAGTACTCTACTACGCTGATCGCGATCTCCAAATTGGCACAGTTCTAAACGTTTATGGGCGTGCCGTTGTCCTCACCGATTGCGATGAGTATACACAGGAGTATTACAGAAAACGAGTTTGTATCATATTTCCAGTATTTTCCGAAGTATACACTTATATTCTTTCTGATTTAAGTATGGAATCGAGGACTTCACCCCTGCACCAATACCATTGCGTGGCGACGACTGTGCGCCGACTAAGCAAAAGGAACGAATATTGCCGCCTTACAATGGTTGGGGTTCATATGAGGACTCTGAGGGTAATTGCATATCAGTGGAGCCTAAGCCGCCACAGTCGGACTTTAAGAAATTCATCAAACTGGATCGTTATGTACTACGATTTGGCGCAAAATTGCTATCCACCATACGCGAGAACTGTGAACGCATATTCGTCATTTCCTATTACTTATCCGATGACACAATACAAATCTTTGAAATTGCCGAACGCAACTCTGGCTTCCTTGGTGGCGAGTTTATGAAGCGTACCAGAATACCACTGCCGGGGCAGGAAAAATTCACCTCAAAGCGTCCGCAATGCTATCAACCATATAATTTCTATATCGGTGCCACAATGAGCCTTAAAGATCACATATTCCACATTGTATCCGCCGATGAGTACACTCTCATATACATGGAACACCATCCGTATGAGGTGGGTAGTGCACAACTTTTGATGCAGCTTTTTTCATATTTTACTTCTAGTACCCAATGGCTGATATTAAAACAATAATGGCGAAAATCCGTGAAGCGGCAAAGGCGGACTACAAATCCTTCCTGTGCCAGTGCTTGCCCGAGGGTGCCGAGTCGATTAAAGATGTTAAATTCATTGGATTTGATTCACTTAAGCGCGCACTCATTAATCTTTTGAACGACGACATCACCAACCACGAAATAATAACCGTTTGCCGTTACTTTTCGGCGGAAAAAGCGCCGCCACAGTCGTGCAACCGGGAAACAGTGCGCGCTGCTGTTCATTTAGAGTTGAAGCGTTACCTATGGAATGCAATGGACGAACTGAAAGAGCATTTACACCACATCAACCCACTTAACAAGCCATTCCTATCCGAAACTAAATTACGCTCCACGATAAAGGGCTGTCGTTTGCCGTTCGTGCCAGAACTGGTGGATGATCTGCTGCTTGTTTTGAACCATAACGACTGTGGCGAGGTTGAGGTGTGCGACTTCCTTAACTTCATAGATATGGGTTGTGGCAAAGTGCCTGACATAGCCCCGATGAATATCAACTTCGAACTATGCCCCAAGATACCGTTCCTGCATAAGGGTCGTTTAGTGAATATCACCTGTTTCCTGCAGCATTTGGGGCTGGATGAGGAAACAAGGCCTAAGGAAGAGCCCGTTGTTTAACGTCGAAACTATGGGGACAGGAAAAAGGCATATCATAATTTATATAAGATTTAATTTTCTATCGCACTTACATTACCAAAAACCTCTTTTTAGAGTAAAATTACTTTGTAAATGAAAATAATAGCCCTGTTTTAGAAACCTATCACTCCATATTGTGTTCACATATCAATAATGCGCTATTAAAAATTTTGCTAAATAATTTAGAAGCGTTAATATTTTTAAACACATTTTAAAGGATGCATAAATACATTTACATTATATCGAAAACCAAGCAATGCCCCTAACGCGTAAAACGTATGAAATACGAAATTTTCAGAATGACACTTTTTAAACTCTGGCCGCTGCACAGTGCGGCCGATTCCCAAAAAGCTGGCCAAAAGTCGAAAAAAAAAGTTTCTAGATAGAGTTTTTTTGTCTTTGGGTTGGCTACAGTAATGCCTTGAGTAGTGAAAACCGTTCATAGCAACGTCCTGTACCCTAAGTATCCTCTGTATTTTCAGTCGCAACGTGGCCTTCGTTTGAGCATCGTATTACTGTCGATGAATAGTGAAAGTTGTACACATTTGAAAGATTTTGTAATGGAGTAAATTGAACAAAACCAAATGGAATCATCCTCGGAAGGTTAGTAAAATACGAGAAATCTTTAGTACATATCAATACCTCGACACAAAATTTTTAGCTGCAGCAATACGTAGATACATTTTTTGCAATTTTTTTTATAAAATTTGAGTTTTCAAACTGTATAGTAATACAACGCCGTGATATGCTGCTTTGAAACCTATTAAAGGTTACTCAAAAAAGTAATGGTTACTGAATAAAACAAGATTCAGCTGCTACCACTTGCTACCTTGCGACCCCGAAAACATATAAATTTACATGCATCTTGATTATGTTCTAGAATATACGCTATTTCACGTGAGGGGGTGGCCAATAGGGGTGGAAGGGGGTGGATTTTCAAAATTTTAAGATCAAATTCGTAATCAGCGACCCCGACAACCCCCGAGTAAGAAATTTTGAATCAATTACTTAATTTTTTGAGTTTTGGCCAGCTTTTCGGGAATCGGCCGCACTGTGCGCTGTAAGATCGTAAGAGTCATTGCTTGGCAGTTGATATGCGCAAGTTTCAAAGCATTTGGAATGTTAGAAAATAAGAATTTAACTGATATAAAATACAATACTTGAGCATTGTTACTCCGCAGTAATAACGGTTGTAGAATTAAGTGTTACTTTTAACACACAGAATACAAAAATGCAATTTCACAGTAAAAAGAAGAATACTGCTTTTGTAACAATGCTCCTAAATATTAAATATATATATACGGATATCTGAATGAAAGCAATTGCTAACTATATAGTCACATAGAGCGTTTAGCTCAATTCAGTTGCATAAATGCAGCTTTTACATATCTACAATTTTGATTCTGTTAACCAGTTGAATGTCTGTGGCTTGCGATCTGATGACGGATTTATCGCCACATTGATGATTGTTGGTTTGTCCGTAAGTTTTTGTGCATCTCTTAGCGCAGCCTGTAATTCCGGTATCTCCTTGCAGAAGTGGCCATTTAACCCGAACATTTTCATCATTTCTTCATAGCGCACCTGCACCCCCAACGCTGAGGGTGGTGTTCTGTAATCATAAACGTGCACATAAGGCGCATACAATTTAAAAAAAAACTATTGCGTAGTTGACTCACACTTGTGACAAATCGCCAGAATTTCGAATGGTATCGAAAGTTTCCTGATCGAAACCACCATAGATACCATTGTTATTTACAATGACAATAGTAATAGGCAGCTTATAGCGCACCATTGTCTCTAACTCCATTCCAGAAAACCCAAAAGCGCTGTCACCTTCCACACATATTACACGTTTGCCAGGGAAACGATCGCGACAGTAAAGTGCTGCCGCAACAGCAAAGCCCGGTCCAACGCCCATGGTACCAAAAGTGCCAGCATCTAAGCGGTGACGTGGCAAAATATTAAAAAGCATTGAACGTCCAATATCCATGGTGTTGGCTCCCTCACTAACAATTATCGCATCGCGTGGTATTAATTCACGCAGATGATGAAACACTGTGTAATAATTTAGTGGTGAGGCAGTATCCAATGCCATGCTGCGCACTTGTTCACGGTTACTCTTGCATTTGTTGGCGAGTTCCACCCACCAAGGATTTTCGCTCTGAATTTCGAAATTCACTGCATTCATTTGTTCAAAAAGTTGCTCTGCAAATGGTTTAATGTCCGATTGTATGGCAATAGATGCTTGAACGGAGTTATGTAGCTCTTCAGGACAAATGTCGACCTTTTCAAATTAAAATAGTTAATTTATAAAGTAAATACCAAATTTCACAAAGGAAAATAGAGTTCGCACCTGAATAAATTTGGCATCAGCACTGTAACGTGGCGGTTTTCCAAAGTGCAAAATCCAGTTCAGTCGTGCGCCCAGCAGTAAAACAACATCGGCTTGCTGCAATGCCAAGGAACGTGCAGACGAGACACACTGTGGCGCAGCATCCGACACAACACCTTTGCCCATCGGCGTTGGCAGGAAAGGCAAGTTGGTGTTCTCAATAAAATGGCGCAATATATTCTCTGCGTGAGCGTAGGCGGCTCCTTTTCCGATTATAACTAATGGCCGTTTTGCAGAGCGCAACAAATTGGCAGCACGTATAACATCGACATGAGCCGGATATACTAATGGTGGAGCAGAAAGTGGCAATGTCTTGTAGATCTTATCCTCCTGTACACGTGATTGCAGTATGTTTCCAGGGAAGTCAAGATAAGAAACGCCTGGTCGTCCGTACGTCGCATAACGTACAGCCTTCTCAACGTGAAGTGGAATGAGCGAAGCGGTAGGCGGACGTGCAGCATACTTGCAGTATGGACGTGAAATTTCAACTTGGGGATATTCTTGAAAACCGCCAATACCTTCGTGATCCTGGCTTGTAGAACCAGCGATCACCAGTAACGGCCAACAATTTACTTGCGCGTTTGCCATGCCCCCTGAAAAGAAATAAAACGGATGAGTTTTGTCTTTGCTTACAGATTCATTATAACTCTTACATACCGGTAACATGAAGCAATCCCGGCCCGGAAACTACAAGGCACACGGCAGGTTTACCAGTTAAATAACCAATTGCTTGAGCGGCATAGCACGCCGACTGCTCGTTACGCATGCCAATATACTTGAGGCCAGCCGCTTGAAAAGCCATTGACAGCTCGATAACAGGTATTCCTATGATACCGAAAACATATTCCACACCCTGAAAAAAAAAATCGCAATATTATATACATATAAATAAGTGAAACTGTATTCTAATAAGCATAAATCCATGTGAGCAAATATTCAAAGGAATTCACCAGCTATGCACCGATGTTAAAATCTCAATAGCTGTGATTAAAAGTTCTACAAAGATGCCATTAAATGCTCGCCATATAAAATCATAAATTTTCTCCAGGTATCGACAAAATACATGGAAAACAACAACACAAAATATTCTGAGTTGGTATAGCCGGTTTGAGTTGAAAGCACACAACTGCATATATACGACCTGATCAGTCCCTGACAAAAAAGTCAATTTGACCAACATCAAAAATCCAATGTAAGAGATAAAAAAAGGAAGGGGGAGAGATTTTTTTTTTTTTACAGAAAACAAAAGAAAATATAGTACATTGAAAAATAAGTGCAAAATAACAACAAATATTATTTGTGTTTCACATGTTTTACACCAAATCAAGCGATACTTTTATCAAATTGACACAAGGAACTGGTGCGTGTTAAATGTTGTATAGTAAAAAACAGAGACTATTGTGTTAGGACTGCTGGAAAGTACTTGGGAAATTCCAGCAAAACGTTTAACTGTTGAATGCACAAATAAAAGTTTGATGTGCAGATGTAAAGGTAACTAAAATGAAAAGAAAAACTGCATTAAAGGCTATATTATCATACGATGTAAAATCCTCATTGGTGTTAAATTTCATGGAGAATTTCAATATATTAGCGGCACATAATCGTAGCCTGTTGTTATTATTTTCAGGATACTGAAGGATGAACGGAAACGGAGACCGAATAACCAGATATGGAACAATACCGATATCGTTAACAAATCACTGGAACGGAACGGATTTATATCCGGGCAAGGACTGTCACTTCAGCGGCATTCCCCTAACAGTTATAGGGAATGTTTATGATGTTACAACAACTTTGCTGGAAAGAAGAGTTCACTTTGCTAGAACAGTATCGACACGAAACAATGATAAATCGTCAGACGCAGTGCTTGTTTCATAGGAGATGTTAGGTATTTATAATCTGAATATATTAAAATATGCATATGTACATATTTCCATGATAAATAAAAGGAAGTTGCTTGAAGTTAAAATCAAAGCCCAATTCGTATTGAATTTCAACAAAACGTATCAAGAATTTTGGGGTGTTTCATCGCACAGATTAATCTTTAATCTCTACTCCGTATTATTAATCTAATCCGCCTAACCAAAAAGTAAGTACCTGCATTTGCATGCAAAACTTTATAATCGAATTCGTGCCATAAACAAAAACTGTACAAGCGCACTTTGATCAACGATCTTTGTTGTTGATAAAGTACAAAGATAACCAGAGCCCAAAATAGTACGTATGAAGTTGTGTGCTTGTATGCCACCTGTAATATATCTAATATTCTCAAGCAAGAGTTCCCTTTTCCACTAACCTAAGGCATAACCCTTTTGGTAACATTCTTACCTGCTCTTTTAGGGACTCCGCGATAATTTGGACTGCTTCAATTTCCGACATTTCACTTTGAATATTTCTATTTTTACTTTATTATACAAAATTCGTAGTTACGCTAAAAAAGTTTAGCTTGTATTTTCAGTTAATTGCACTTTATTTTATCTTATTAGCCGAAATGCCCTATAAGAAACAAATATATGGTTGAATCAGTTGAGCTGATTGTGACAGATAGAAATAAATTGAACCAAATGCAAAAGCATTGCATCCAGCACTCAACAAAGAACCGATAACAATCGATAGATAGTACATAATCGTTACTCTGCGTTGCCAACGTTTTTAACACAGAAAGTAGGGGCAGTTGGTAAAGTTAAAACTCAGTACAGAGAAAGCTCTAAACTGTTTAAGATACATATATATATAAATATAATACCGGTGAATAGAAAAATTCAACGGGAAAATGTAAATTAATCCATTTCAAACATTTATGAAATACCAAATGCTTTATATAACTTATTATATTTAACAAAACCCATGAATTTCATCTAACAAAAATATTTTCTAATTTGAATTTGAGAACAATTTTTGATCGACAGTCATGGCAGTATAAAAGTTAACGCCACAAAAATTGTTGTATGGTATATGGTGAAAAGAAAATGAGTTTAGTTTGATGCCAGTTTATTTTAGTTAATTATGAAACAATTGTTTGCAAATTTCGTTTGTTTAAAAAATAGGAGCCAAAATAAATCGATGAGCAACTGAAAAACTGCGTATGTAACATTACTATATAAAATCCATAGTTTTACGCGGATATACAGTAGAAACTCGATTACTGCACATACTCGATACGAATCAGTTATTTTTTCATTGCGTACTCTGTACCGATTTAGATAATAAAGTAGTTAGAGGAGTCCGCTCCGAAAAACTGGAGATAAAGCAATAATTCCGCCCATCCAATCACTGTAGTGTCTTTCAAGCGGAAGTCACTGCTATTAAGGAGGACTTACAGCGATAAATACGAGAGTATTATCCACAAATAAAGTATTTATTTTATTATACAGTCGCCGCTATAAAAGCGCTAGAATCCAAACGCACTCGACAAAAACAGTCTTGGAATGTTCTAATCTTCTGAATGACAGGTCTTAAAACTGAAAAGTAGACCTTTTGGATGCCAGGCCATAGGAATATAGCAGGAAACTTCAAAGCAGATGAACTTGCTCGAATTGGTACAAATCTAGATACCCTATCCAATTGTTCCCTATCCAACGTTCATACCTATGCCCATAGCCACTTGTAAATTACTGATAGACAGAACAACTATTAAAATAGTAAATTAAGCAAATTGGGAGTTAAGCAAATTGACATGGCCGAAACTCAATAGTGGTCGTTCAAAATGCCTGCTAAAACTCAATAGAGAGAATACAAGAACATTGATAGGTGTATTAACCGGTCATTCTCTAAAAGGTAACCACGCAGGAAGGCTGGGAGTTCCATACTATGATTATTGTAGAAGCTGCTGCAATACAAATAAGAGGAAACTATTAAACACCTCATTTGTGAGAGGGAAGGATTAGCTAGAAGAAGACTTTACACGCTTGGTAGAGCACTTTTAACAAATGTAGCGGATATAGCGCATCTTAAACTAACGAAGTTAATCTCGTTTACAAAAGCCACGGGATGGTTTAAAAGGGATCCCATAGTGTAAGGAAAAAGTTCCAGTGGTATCACAATAGACAGGTCTAAGAGTGTCATATTGGCAGCCACCATACCAACCTACCAATACTTGCGACATTAGAAAACTTATACCTCGATAATTGCAACATTTTTTGTTTGTCCTCTTTTGATCTTTTTAGGTTGTATTTTTGAGAATAAATTCTGGTAATAACATTTTCTGATTTGAATCAGCTGAAGTACTGATTTGAATCAGGGCAGTATCGTCTATTTCTAACTCAAACGTGTTGCTCTCTGGTCAAAATAATGAGACACGTATTTTTTTTTTGCCCGAAAAATTTTTTTTTCAAGATTTATCGGCAATTTTGTGTTTTGGCTCAAAATCGATTTTTTTTAGTTATACATATAAGAAAATTTTTTTTTAAAGGCTCATAACTTAGTCAAAAATGAACCGATTTTAATAATTTTGGGTTCAAAATGATCGTCTTTACTTACACGAGCGATTTCATGTAGAAACAGTTGCAAAAAATAGTTAAAATTTTTTTATTTTGCAAAGATCGAAGAGTCTCGAGATATCGACCTGAAAAATACAATAGTGCATGGGATGATCTTATTGCGACTTCATTTCAGTCATCGTTCCAAAAACTGTTTGAAAAAGCTTCTGAACGGGATTGCGATGATATTATTTCTCTTTCGGAGTTACGATTACAGAAAGCTGATGATGCATCCAATATTCCATTCATTGCAACTTGCAACTCGAGTAGTAGAACCTAGCAGCAATTTCACAATCGTAGCAATAAGCAAACCACATAAAAAAATTGCAAAATTTATGAAATTAATACTATTATGAATTGAAAATAGCAAGGAAGCTAAATAACTAACAAATCACAAAATCTGAAATCGAGCAACAATCCATTGCGCGAGCTGTACCAATTTCCAGTATAAAATAAATAAAATTTTAGTCACTTCCCAGTTTTCCCTATTAAAATGGTAAACGCATTAAGTTTTATTTACGAGTACTGGTCAAAGTTAATGCAATACAGCTATTCGAATATTTTTAATTTTCGCACAAACTTCTATAACTTTTTGCAAGCGGCCAGCTTAGGTATCTGTAGTTTTTAAATCTATAAAATATTCAAATAAATTTTATATACTTTTTTTTTTAATATCCGGAATTTTACGAACGCTCGATTAATGAAGTTAAAGAATAAGCCCCAACAAATATCTAATAATTACCAACACCAAACTGCCTTAAAATAATAATTTTCTTCTCAATCCTCAATCTTAATATAAATATCAAACGAAAGATGATATGTCTAGCTATTACTTTTCGCCAGAACAAATATAGATTTTTTATAGTTGCCATTGCGTATACTTTATTCGTAGGAGGAAAGTTCCACTATTTTTCCTCGTGAAATGAAACAGCAAGAATGTAGAGGTTGAAAAGTAATAAAAGGTATTAAACATTTATATATATATATATATAAATATATATCTTCTTTTTTTCGGAATAACTGTAAGATAGGTGAGAAACAGCAATTTAGCGTGTCGCATACGCACACACACATGTGAATTTACCGATTTTACGAATTAGACTTACAAGATAAAATTCGTTGTATTGGACGACCTCAGTAGATAAAGCAGTGAATGTAGTAGGCGAGGTTGCAAGTACAATATATTGGTTCTAGTATTGCGTATAAGCCTTATCGAAGCCAATAACTTTTATTCACTTAACATAGAGTTTCTAAAAGAAATTTTTTGCATCATCTACTAGGTAAATGCTGAGTAGGAAAACCAAATTAAGATTTAAAAACTTAATCTTAGTCGTTAAGTAGTAGGGCGAGTTAAAAGATATAATAACATAATGCATTAAAAAATAATAATATATCGGTATTTTAAAAATACTAAAATAAATTAGGGAAATAAATGAACACTTTTTTAAAATGGAACCTAACGACCTCTTTACTATGCAGTTACAGCTTGTAAATATTCTATATGCATGTAAACGAAGCGACAAAAGTGTTTGAAAAAAGTCACCTTAATGAGTTTCACTTGTACTTGTGCTTGCATACATATGTACATACATATATATTTTTAAAAGCTGAATTTCAACTTCATGCATTATATACAATAAAAATGTGGTTCGACTGAAAAGCTGACTTTTTGCGCATTTCAAACATTCTAATATTTTTACTTTTTTTATTAATTAGCAAATGTTTTAAATGCGCATTTATCCGTAACTTACAAATATTTGTCAGCAACTCTAATTATTGTTTATTAACACCAGGTTTTTTACATTCGGTTTTTAAGTAAAAAAAGAGACTCGTGCACTTTATTGTTAAGGTATTTGCAGTTAACCCATTTGTCGCCGAATTGAAATGGGCGTGTTTAATGTGGGACCGCGTACCAATAGAAGGAGTGATTATATATAAACTTAAATGTTTCTAAGAAAATCGGGTTATTGTAACATTCCTTCTAAATAAATATCATTCTTCTATGAAATAAAATCGACCGCCGTAGCCAAATGGGTTGGTGCGTGACTACCGTTCGGAATTCAGAGAGAATGTAGATTCGAATCTCGGTGAAAGACCAAAATGAAGAAAAAGTTTTTTTCGTTCCTCAGCGGGCAATGGCAAGCCTCCGAGTGTATTTTTGCTATGAAAAGCTCGACATCAATCATACCATTGCAAAATCCTATGTTATCCCAGTTTTTATTCGACGTTTTACCACTAATTTTAGTGATCCGTATACCCTAAAGCTCTAGTATACGTCCCTAATTTTATTTCATCTAGTTTATAAATGATATTAGCAGACGCTTTGCATTTGTCAGGCACCTATTATTGTAGTATATGCAGACGACTTAAAATGTTTGCCTCAATAAGAAACCGAGAGGATGTCCTTAGGCTACGGGCAGACCTTAATGAACTCGCTTCTTGGTGTACATATTCATGTATCTCTGTAAATAAAAAAAAAATGTTTTCAGGTCACTTACGCTAAATCACGTGATATTCTACAATCGTCATTTAATATCTCACGTCCTCTAATCTGCGGATGAGATCAAAAACCTTGAAGTAATTTTTGTCTCTAATTTTTCCTTTTCAACTGATATCTATTATATTATCTCAAAATCATGCTCTATCTTAGGCTTTGTTAGACGTAATAGTGCAAACTTCTCCGACCCTTGCACTGTTCACCGCGTTTTTTCGATCTAGGTTGCAATATGCCTCATTTATTTAGAGACCTTATCACCAATTTGCTATCGCAAAAATGGAACGGGTGCAAAAGAAGTTTCTTAAATACGCCTTAAGATCTTTGAATTTTTCTGTCCCATATCCCTCTTATAGGTCCCGCTTGTTATTAAATGGATTTAATTCGCTTGAGTGCGGAAGGACGATTCTATCACTCTCTTTTGTGTTTAATTTAATTCAAGATGTAATTCGTTGTACGTTCTTTTGCAACGCATGTACTTCCACATTCCGGTTTTATCTCAAGATAATCAA
Source organism: Anastrepha ludens (assembly GCF_028408465.1). Taxonomy (NCBI): domain Eukaryota; kingdom Metazoa; phylum Arthropoda; class Insecta; order Diptera; family Tephritidae; genus Anastrepha; species Anastrepha ludens. Next base: position 80,187,461 of record NC_071502.1, read on the forward strand.
AACGAATTTTGAGTCCAATGCGGCTATCTCTCGAACTCTGCGCAAATTTAATGAGATCTCGATTTCCATATCGTTAAGATTTGCAATAAATGCTCTTCTTTGTTGAATGCATCATTTAATTCGCTAATTAATAATTGTTATTGTTTTGATCAAGTTGTATTTAGTTTCAGCGCGTTTTATTTTAATTAATTAATGGTTTATATTAGCACTACTAGTCAGTAGTCTCTAAGAACAGTGTTTTTTGACTAAAAAATTAAATAATAAATTAAAATAAATAAATAAATTCCATCCAAACTTGAATATGTGGTTTTCATTTGGAGGCCCTACTTTGATTGCTATACTAAAAGACTTGAGCATATCCAAAAGTTGATTTTTCGCTTCGCCCTTCGATCTCTGAATTTTGTGGAAAACCCATAGTATTCATATATTGCCAGATGTAAGCTAATCAACTTAAAATCATTAAACTTCGGTAGAACTATTCTCTCGCTCTCATTTGTCTTTGGTATTATTCATTGGATAATTGATTGTCACTTTTTTCTAGAATGTACCTGCCACGCAGGCTTCCAGAATGGTTTCCAAACTGACGTGATATACACAGATTCGGATTTCTCTAAAGCCTTTGAAAAAATCTCTCATACGATTTTAGTAACTAAATTGGCATGCCTCGGTTTTCATTCAACTTTCCTTGATTGGATTCGATCCTATTTAATAAAGAGATGCAGTACTGTAGTTATCGATGGAGTTTCTTGGAAACAGTTCATCGCCATTGTTATTTTGTTTTATTTATTAATGATATTTGTTCGTGTTTTTCCTTTACTTATTTTCTTCTCCATGCTGATGATCTAAAAGTGATATAAGAAATATATATCTGATATAAGAAATTCTAGTGATTCAACCGTCCTACAGCCTGAGTTGAATAATTTATTTTCCTGTTGCCTTATGAATCGTCTATTTCTTAATATTAAAAAATGTCATAAAATCATATTTTCTAAGCTTCAGAACCCCCTTAATACCTCTTATCATATCAATTATACATGTGTTGCTTCATCCGATGTCATAAAAGATTTAGGGGTTTTCTTTGATGCACAGGTTAATTTTATCACGCATTTAAATTATGCCGTTTCCAATTCACTTGCTATGCTCGCTTTTATTAGACGTCACTTCACTGACCCATATACTGTTAAGATATTATACTCTGCGTTTGTTTGGTCCAAATTAGATTATGCTGCTTTTATTTTGAGACCTTATCATGCAGTCCATATAAATCGAGTGGAGAAGCCATCATCCGAATCCCGTTGTCGTTTGATTAGTCTCTTTCCATTAAGTCACAGAGGTACTTTTCAGGCAGTATCACTTATCTTTGATCTCATTAATGGCAAAATTGATTGCGCCGTCCTAGAAAAAATTCAGTTTAATGTTCCTTGCAGAAATTTTCGCTGTTGCAAGATTTTTCGCGTTGGCTTTAGTATAGCATTATACGAGTATAGTGTCGATGCGTCTCTCGTTAGAACGTAGTCTGACCAATTGCAGCAATTTAATGGTTTCTTATGCTGATAATCTAATTTTACCACATTTTTTAATATTAAATATTGTAAATTTGTATTTTAGTTGTGAATTTATATCTTAAATGTCGGTTCTGAATTTTGTTAGACATTAATGAATAAATAAATAAATAATTAAAATAAATAAAGAATACATAAATTTTCATATCCCTCAACACTGTTCGAATATAAATTTTTTTTCTTGAAACGGCCTAGAAGTAGAGTCTTAAGAGAAATGATATTCTTTGGCCTTTGATTTATTTTCGTCTAATTTTCAGTTTATAATATTGTTGAATGAATTTTAGAGTTAATTTGAATCAGATACCTTCAGTCATTAATTGAACTTTTGTTACTTAAAGAAATAAAAAGCTAATATAGGTAATCCTATGGACAACGTCACAATTCATTCCAATGAAATGTAGGTTTTATATAATTCGAGAGTACATACATATATTTAATTTAAAAAATAAATACACACTCGAATTCCGCCTTTGAAATCCCCAGGAAATATAAATCGAATCCCATTCCAAAAATGATATCTTGCATTCGTAACACACGGGCTGAAAAGTCCCGGGCCTCACAAAGATAACACGTTTTTTTGTTCAAAATTAGCTTTATTCATCAACGTAATTTCCATCAAAGACTACAATTATTCCAGCGTCACTCTAACATTTCAATAACACTTTTGTAGAACGATTTATCTTTTGCCTCAAAATAGGCCCCAGTTAACCAATGAATAGAATATCATAAAATTTTAACAGCTGCATTCTTAAGGTTAGTTCTAACTGACAAAGATGTGAATGCAATAAGCAGTGCGATCTATGTGTTAGGCTCGAAACTTTTCAACCCAGTGTTACACCTGCTAGTAGTGACATAAATAAAAATGTATTGTAGTTTTATGATAATTTAATTAATATATTTGCACTTTTTCTGCAGCAAATTCTAACACTTGGATTTTACTGTTGAATTTAAATGAATTTGATGAGTCTGAAATTATTGTAAAAAAACTTTATGTCAATTGATGTGCCTTTCAAATGTGTCAACGGATCTCCGGCTTGAATTCGCAGAGGAGAGAGAGAGGCAGTGAATCTAAGGCAGTTGCCCCAAAGAGACATTGGCAAATTAAATATTATATATATAAGTATATTATACTATAATATATTGTATATAGGTATAATTGGCGCTTGCACCCTTTATTCGGTGCTTGACCGAGCTCCTCCTCTTATTTGTGGTGTGCATCTTGATGTTTTCTCACAAATGGAGGCACCTACAATTTCATGGCTCCTCCGAACAGTAGATGGTTTTTTGAGGAAATTTTTCATTGCAGAAATACACGCGCTATTGCCTGCCGAGGGGCGACCGCTAAAAATGTTTCTATCAATTTTTGTGCACTTCCCAATGGGAGTCACACACCAACACATTCGGCTACAGCGGCCACCTATAATATGGTATACTATATATTAATATCAGAAAAATTTCCCACTCTGGTATTCTCTGATTATTAGATACCAATACCCCTCGAAATTGTTAACCATAGTGGGGTCCCCTTTTTTTCAATCAAAGGTGTGGACGGGCTAAAAGGTAATTTAAAAATCCCACTGCATTTTAATGGCAAATCCACCGCCCGGATAGGACTAGAAACCATAGAATTCCGAGCGATGTTATTCTCAGTAAAACCAAATAATTTGTTTATGATCTTTTAAAACTGTTTAAATATCAGCGCAATATTTATTAAATTCACAGTTTGCAGTTTTAGATATATATCACTAAAATATATGTTTGTATATACATATATGCACATATCTATAGCCTTACAAATGGGCTTAATAGAGATGGGCAAAAGAGATGGACTTTTAATGCTTAAATTACAAATAGATTTACAATAATACCAGAATATCCGATAGGTTATCACTTTCAGTTGTTTTTTACAGTTTTGTATTAACAACATCGTCCTTGGACTTTTTCTTGTCGATTTCGTTCCATTTCTGTATTTCACCCGAACCGAAGAGCCAAAATATCACTGCGGGTATTATGTAGGCTGCAGCACCTATCAGAAACACGTTGTGCCATTGATCGATGGTATTCTAAAACCAGAAGAGAAATTCAGAAATAGTAAATAGAACTTTAATATCCAACTTTTTTGCAATAGTTAACTAAACTTACGCTTTCTTTGGTAAAGGCAGCCACTATCATTGGTGAGAAAATACCAGGTGTGGTACCAACGCAGTTAATGATGCCGTACAGTGTGCCTGCATAGTTGGGCGCCAAATCTTGAGAGTTTTGCAGGTTGGAAGATGTTGCCGCACCGTTGAAGCCTAATGAGATCGTCATAATGGCGACACAAAAGTAGGGATCTCTGCCGAAATATGCCAGTACAACGAGCATTATTCCCGGCAGAATATGTGCTGCAATAAAGATAATGCAATACATACATATATATATTATATATTTTTTTTTTTGTGTAAATTAATAACTCATTCGATCGACTTTTTCCAAACTTACACGACAAGCAAAACACTTTGCGCATTGCCGTCACAGACAACCAATTCTTGCGGCGAATGAGATCGGCGACGGCGCCAAAACCAAAAGCGCACAACAAGCGAGCCAAATGCGGCAAGCTGGAGAGGAAGCCGGCAGAGGACAAATTGAAACCGAGCACCTATTCAATAAATAACACAATTTGTAAATTGAAGACTATTGTGAATGATTTTTTGGTAGTTGTAAGTACTCACTTCACTGAGGAACTTAGGTGTAGCCGTAATTAGGAAGAACAAACCCCACATGCTACCATAATGTAAGAGCAGTAGCGCCCAGAAGGGTAGCGAAATAAGGAGACTCTTATATGGTGGCCACCTCTGGAAAACAAAGAAAAATTTGAAGAAAACTACGCCGGAAAATATTAAAAAAATATACCAACCTTCTTGGTGGTGATAGTATCACCGAGGCTCTTTTCAATGTATTCACGCTCCTTGATCGTTATGGAGTTATGTTGTGCTGGGCTATCTGCGACAATGTAAAACCAAACCAAAGTAACAATCAATACAAATAGGCCAACCATATAGAAAGCCCAGTCCCAGCCCAAACCCTCAATCAGTATGCCGCTAATGGGCCACGTTATCACAGTGCCAAATGTGCCACCCATTAGTGCAGCAACAAACTTTCCTTTCTCATCGGGCGGCGACCATTTTGAGACTAAATCTGATCATTACAAAGAGATTAGATGTAAATTAGTAGAAGTATTGGGAACATGAAAATGTGTTTGGTACTCTCGTTAAGCCAGCATACTTACTATGGCAACAGGGATAGACTACACCCTGAAATTTATATAAATATTTAGTTAGCCTACTGTGATTTCATTCTCATAATGAAATTTCGTAACTTACACCCAAGAAACCAATCAAGAAACGTATGGCGAATACCGCCCATTTATCCCAAGCTGCAGCAAGTGGTGTCAGCGCCGTTAATGCGGCGGCACCCAAGCAACTCCAACCTGCCACCGGCTTGCCTCCGAAATTCTCAGCCAACATGCCCGCTGGCAGTGAGGTGATCATATAGCCATAGAAGTAAGCACCCAGCAAGTTGGCTTGGTCCGTTTGACTCCAGTTATAGCGAGGACCGTACTTGGAAAAGAGATTTTAATGGTTATTTAATTGAAATCGATTTTCTTTTTAATAAGTTTTGTTTCCTATGCAAGCGCATTTTTAATTATGCTTACATTTGGCAGCGGTTCGGTGGCATTTGAGTGCGTCTGCTCGACCATAGCAATAATATTAATACTAAGATTGACACGCATCATATAACTCATGAGACATGCCATAAAGAGCATCACCGCTATGTTGAAGCGTTTTGGAATATGAACTGAAAGAAAGAAAGAAAGCAAGGAGAAATGTTATACAATTTTTGAAAAACGACAACAAAATAGTGTTAAAATTCGAATGGTATAGAGGTATAGACATATTTTTAGAAACAAGCTTTCACAAAAAGAGGCATTATTGCCAGAAATTTCTGCCCTGTTATCCACAGAATAAGTTGAACTGCAAAACAAAGTAATTAATTTTAATTAAGGCCTTGGTAGTGTACGCTTTCCACTTTTAAACTAAATATTGTCACGTTGCATGCTTTCATAATGACTTCAGATATTTGTTAAAATATTCACATGGAAATAGTGTATTTAAGGAAATATGTACGAGGTGTGTTCAAAAAGTAAGATGACTTCTCATACATGCCATTCAACTATATAGCGTACGTATTTTGGTTTGCTCTGTGATTTTCTGCTATGAAAAAAAAATTTAAATTTTTTTAACAAAATTATATCGTTATTTTGATTCAGCCACGGTACTCACCGGAATTGGTCGCTTGCGATTTTTTCTTCTTCCAAAAACAGAAAATACTTATGAAAAGACGGATATTTTTCACAATTGTAGAGATAAAAGCCGAATTTTGTTAGAGCTCAGGCCATACCAACACACCCATTAAGATCTACACGAACTGATCTAAAATGGATACCACTGTAGGATCATGGTTATATTGCGAAGAGCTGTTTATCACTGAATCCTTTAAACTACCGGATCACTGTAATGTTTTTAAAGAGGAAATAAACGCTATTCACGAAGCCTTAAGATAGTTAGAGATAAGCAGAATATCTGCATTCTATCAGACAGCCAAGTTGCACTAGGGACGCTGGACGCATTCCAAACAACGTCAAGGAGTGTCTTGCATAGTCGCCAATCTCTTAATGAGATGGCTAAACAGTATCGTATTATCTTGTGCTGGGTTCCAGGACACAGAGATATACCAGGGAGCTGTAGGGTTGCAAGAGAAGGTACCTGTAGGCCAAACATAAAATATTTTAGGGGGGTACCTCTTGCAACTTGTAAGCTTCTTTTTATGGACGCATTAATCAGTTCTGTAAACCACAGATGGATCAACGCCAATACCTGTCAAATTGTTAGGCAAACATGGCCGAAGCTAAATTTACGTCCATCCACGAATATTATAAAAATGAGTAGACTTCAAATTAGGACCTTAGTAGGGGCCCTCACAGTATATAGTCTCATAGGAAATCACGCAAGGAGATTAGGCGTTTACATGCATGATTTTTGTCGCAGCTGTAGGAATTAGGAGAAGTTGGAAACAATTCAACACCTTTTTTGCACATGCCAGGCTCTAGCCAGAAGCAGGAGCCGATATTTAAGATATGGACAATTTATATTTATTTAGACATCAACAACCTTTTACGCTTTGTCCAAAGCTCAGGATGGTTCAATCTGGAAGGGGAAATGTAGCCCAGTCCCTTCGGCTCACGACGGACACATTTCGTGGTATAAGTGGCATCGCTGTTCTATGTGCAAGCGGGTGCTACACCTACCTACCTACCTACCTACCTTTGGAAAAATCGTTGGCACAATTGTACTCTACCTTGAGGGGGGCCGCTTTGAAACGGACAAACAAAGTAGATATAGACGAATAAACATATTTTTGGAAAAATAAATAAAACGTTACTACACTTTTAGAACACACCTCGTATGGAATTTTTTTTTTACTACCATACTTTCGCACACAACTTTTACATTATTAGCTACATACATACGTACTTTACCGCATTTTCTATTATGAAAATAAACGTATTAACTTTGTCACGATATGGTACTATAAAATCATTTGAACACAGTTTCAAAATTGGTATATTATGACAAAAAAAAAAATGAAATTAAATGAATGACATGCATATTTTTCTCAAATTAATTGCGGAAAGTTTATTTATTAATCAACGAAACAAGAAGCGTTATTAAGTTGTTCATAAAAATTAAAAATAATTAGCGCGTACACTTCTGTTAGATCTTTGGTCGAGATCCTCCTCCTATTTGTTGCGTGCGGCTTGTTATTGTTCCACAAATGAAGGAACATACAATTTTAAGCCGTTTTTGCTGTTTCATGCACGGAGAATAATTCATTTTAACGAAGTTATATAACTCGACTTAAATGTATCGAAAAAGTTTTCAATCGTTTTTCTGGAAAACGACGTTTTTCAAGTCGGTGGACACTGAATCTACTCGACCGATCTTCCTGAAATTTTGTACACACTTTCTCTACATAATTACCGAGGTAACCCTGGGAGGTTCTTTTTTTCAATTTTTATTTATTTTACAATAAACAATATTATGCGATTTATCGTCTAAAAATCGCACTTCTACTTCAAATGTAAAAAAAAATTGAAAACAAATTTTTTTTTAATAAAAACTCGACAGGGTTACCTCGGACAATTGATTACCTAATGAAAACTCTTTGGTTTTTTGATTTCAGATGATCCAATGCTGAGAAAAACTGTCCACGGCAAATTGCCTTTTTTTCGAGACGTCTGCGTAGATCTGCTGTCAACGGCTCAATTTTGTATATTTTCTTGTGAAAATTTTTGAAAATAATATATTTTAGTATGATTTAATATTTAATATAATATTTAATATGAGTTTACAGTATACTAATTGGATAAATAAATTTACATGAATCATCTTTCCAAAAAAAATTCATAAATAAGTGCATATTTTTAGTGGAAAATTCAGTATTGTGAAAATACAGCTTTGCAAAATTCTATGAGAGATATGTAGATATCGATGTTCAAATGTTGACACCTCGAATCTGCCTCGATTGTTATACGTCAGTTCCGCGTAATTACAATGTAAAATATGTATGCGACAGTGCTTGAGCTTACAGCAGTGTTTTAACTTTTAAAGACGAAAGCAATTACAGGTGCACATATCTACGAGCATGTAGAAGTAAATGCTTAACATCGATATATTATTGTTGAAATGCAAATTATTTTCACTTCTATTTGGGCTTTTGAAAATACTAATTTTTTCGTTGAAAACATAACATTAATTTCTTCTTTAAAGCACTTCAAAAAATACATCATTTTGTCCCGAAATAAATTTGCATACATAATTTTAATACCCAGAATATTTATTTTACATTATTTTGTCTTTACAGAATTATGACCCGCAGATATTTAAGCTGTTTAGAACTTGTTTCACATTTTTTCAAGAATTTTTACCCAAAGTACTTGGTTGTTCAATAAGTGAATGCTCACGCTCTGCTAAAGACTTTTCGTCATCAATTAGTACAATAGAAAGATGGGTTGCTGAATTTAAACTTGGTCGTACAAGCCTTGAAGGCGATTCACGTCAAGGAACAGGAACAACTACAGAAATCGTAGAAAAATACAGGATATCGTATTGGAAAATCGTCGAGTGCCTGAAAGAGATTTAGTAGAAGCCCTACGCATCTCACTTTCGAATGCGACTTTCTCAAAAAACATTTAGAGCGTTTTTAAAAGGATAAGGTGGATTTTGTACAGCGATTCATCACTATGGATGGGATGATCACATGATCCGAAATCAAAACAAGAGGTTAACCTGGTTCTTCGGCTCCGAAACGAGAATCGGTAAAGAAGGTGTTAGTTTTAGTTTTTTTGGATGCGAAGATAATAATTTAATTATTATCAATAAATTCTGAATATTATTGTAACCTTTTCGACCAGCTGAAGGAAAAGAATCGTGAAAAAGGACCCAGTTTGCAGAAGAAAGAAATATTTTTCATCAGGTCAATGCACCCTGCATGCATGGAAAGCGTTTTCATTAACTGATGTGGCCATAACAGCTGTGGAAGCATATTTTGCAGCACTTCAGGGATGGAATTCATAAATTGGAGTCCCGTTGGTGCGAGTGTATTGATGGTGTTTTCTTAACGAACCCCAAAACTGTTTGAACAACCTAGTAATTTCGTAATGCAGAATTTAGAACAGCTTCCATTTTGTTTACATACATTTATAGATACAGGTATATGAACTTGATAAATGGTAATTTTCGCTAAAATTGACATTCCAAAAAAATTTATTAACTCCAACTATGAGTAAGCACATTGCGTATTGCAAATGATTTATTATTATTATTTTTTTTAGAAAAGTAAGCAAAATCATTTGCAGTAAATTTTAAATAAATTTGAAAATATACTAAGGCAAAACGACTGTAATCATGTAATTAACAAATGTATAGCTATGTCTGCTCCTTTATGCACATATACATTTACTTATATAATTTACAGTACTGGCCAACATTTAAGTACTCTCTTAGGAAGTTATTTTAATTTAATTTTAATAAATCTATGGTTACAGTGCCTTGCAGAGGAACATAGTGAAAATAATACTTATAGATAAAACTTAAAAGTAATTATACATTTTAGTTTCAATTCGTTTAGTTTAGCCAATGACACGACCGGTATATCTTACAGAGTAGAGTTATAACATACGTACAATTTTATTTACTAGTATCGAAAATGTTAATAACATCTCCCATAAAAGGTCAATGTAAACTAACAGTAAGAAACGTGAATGGGAGATTTAAAGCAGATGTAGATTTGGAAATGAAAAATCAATATTAATGGTAATTTTTTTTATTAAATCATGGTAATTTTTTTTATTAAATCACCTCCGTGAACAGTTATCAAAACTCTTTACAAATACCCAAGACGCAATTTCTGAAGGAGTAAAAGATTTTATTCAAAAAAAAAATTATTAAATAGTGAATGAAACTAATTCTCGTGATATGAATTTTTTGACGAACTTTCCATCAACAGACAAATAGATTTCAAGGAGGTGACCACCAGCAAAGCATTTCGCCAAAAAACATGCAAATCTGAGTTAAGTACGCAGAAATCCACCTACCCAGGTATCCCCAAAAACGAGAGAATCTGTTGCTCTTAGTACATATTGAAATATTGGAATGATTTTTTTGTACTACTTCCTTTCATATTACAACTAAGGTGAGACATTAAGTAATTATTATTAAAGTGTATGCAAAGTTGCTCAAAACTTAGAACCTTTGGCCTACAAATCAAGTTTAAGAAATTCACAGAAATGTAAATGTAAATATTATTGAATAAAAAATCTTCCATAATTAGCTTTACGAAACTTAAAAGTCAAACAATTCAATTATAAAAAAAATATATAAATGAAATACATTATTCGGCCACTGTACCCGAATGGGTTGGTGCGTGAATACCATTTGGTAGTGCACAGGTGCGATGGCTCAGGCATGATATACCAAATGATAGAAAGATTTTCTTAATAGCGCCCCTCGGCAGGCAATGGCAAGCCTCTGAATTTACTGATATTTCTGCCATAAAATAGATCTTCACAAAAAATTGTCTGCAGTTGGCGACAGTGAGCCCTGCATAGAAATAGCGAGCAGAGAAGTGGCGAATAGAAGGCACCTAACGTCAATGTTTAAGTCACAATGCATATCGGCGGTACTGTTCGTACCTATATGTAGGTGCCATAAGTACTATGCTATGGAGTAAGAGGATTAAATATATAATGCATGTAGGATGTATTCGGACTCAAACCCAAACTTCTATGTCATACATCCATATTAGTAGAATTATAGTCGTATATGTATATAGAAGTTTATTATTTAGGGATACTTTTGATTATTTTCCGGGGAACTAGGTAAAGTTGTGTAACGTGGTTTTAATCTGATTTCGAGTTTTTAGTGGGTGTTATAAATATTAGTGGGTATTAACTTGGACAATCTTGTCACTATTCATATCGATTATCCGCTTTTTAAACCAGTCAAATCAGTTTGTTCAGCTCTGATTGTATTTCGTTTTCGTGTGGCGTACCCTTTAGTACGGTCCAACACCAAAAGGACTGTGTCATCAGCGAATGTAGCAATCATGCTGTTTCTTCCAGTCGGATTCGGTTTGTAACAAAGCGCGAATTCAAACCAGACGATGAAAGAATTTATTTTAACTATTGTAAAAAAACCGTAAGCCATGGAAAAACAATATAATGGCCTGCAGTAGCTTCTTTGGGTGGTTCACTTTTTATAGACAGAGTACTGAACGATGTAATGATTCCTTATGTCGATTAGGAGATACCACTTAATTTCCAACAGAAGAAAGATCTAGACCACTTATGTGCATAAAATACGAGTGTAGCGATATATGTAGCTATAGTATGAAGGTCCTGATGACCTATCGAATAATCTGTATGGTCTTTAAATTGTTTTTAAGTTTCCTTGATCTAAGCTTTTATACACGAAACGCTAAATGATGAAACTTTTGTTCATGGCTTAGCTTAAGGCCACAGTAGCCATAGCTATAAGCTTATTGTGTTTTATAGTCTTCTGTAAATTCAATTTCTAATAAAAAATAAATAAAAAAATAAATGAAAAAAAAAAATAAATAAATGTGCACTATTTGCGCTAATGACTTAATGTGCTTATAATGAATATTTAAATAAATAACAAAACATAGAAATTGAGTATTAGCTGATGTAAATAACTTCACTCTGCTTACGGTTACTTACTCTATTTATTTATTTATTTATTTATTGCCTTTGAATAGATACATTCTTACAGACTATATTAAGCTAATGTACAATAGTTTAGTAGTTACTAAGAAAAGAACGATTTAAGATGATTGACTAATATGCCATACGGCCATGTAAAATCAGCACCAGAAGAATTGAAAAACATATTTAAATCTGCACATGCCCTAGGAATCGGAGCATTTACCCCAAAGTTGGTTCTCGAGAAGCCAATTTTAAAGCTTTCGTACTGTCGGAGCCTCATATTGGGTATATAAAATTGAATTTTACTTAAAATGGAACGACAATCAATAGATCCAGAAATTATACGAATGATAAATGAGCACGATATAATATATCGTCTGGTATCAAGTGGTTTTAAGTCAATCAATAAACATCGAGAGCGGTACGATGTTACAGGTTCAGAAAAGTTTAAAGATCGGATCGCAAAACGAAGAAACACTTTCTGAACTCTCTCAATCCGATTAGACAGACCTATTTGGTACGGTCTCCAAATAACAGCGGCATACTCTAATCTTTGTCTAACAAAAGCACAATACAATGTTTTGAGAGTGTGTGGGTTGGTAAATGCAGAACAATTTCCGCGTACGAATGCTAGCATCGAATATGATCGTCTTATGACGTGGTTAACATGGCTAGTGAAATTCAGCTTAGAGTCGAAAATAACGCATAAGTCTTTAATTTCCTCAACGGATTGCAAAGGTAAGCCAGCAATACTATACGAAGTATGCAACGTTTTGTTTGATTTAGCATATTTTACGTGAAAGCATTTGCTTATATTTAGTGACAAACGGTTTAAATAGCACCAGTTCCGAACATTGTGCAAGTCGGTTTGCAACTTTTCAGAGTCACTAACACTGTTAATCACCGCAAATATTTTAAGATCATCAGCATACAACAAGTGTTCAGCAAAAGAAAAGCAAGAACCAATATCGATAATAAAGAGTATAAAGAGAAGGAGTCCTAGAATACTTCCCTGTGGGACACCAGAGCACGCAGTAAATGCACGGGATGTCGTATTATCAACGCAGTGCCTGTTGGACAAATATTATTTGATCCACGACAAAAACGTGGAGTGTATACCCAATGATGCAAGCTTCGACAAGAGTATTCGATGCGATACTTTGTCAAACGCTTTAGAGAAGTCTGTATAAATTGTATCAACTTGAGATCTGTTCTGGAAGGCTGAAATGCAGAAATCATTGAAAATAGACAAATTAGTGACAGTGGAGCGACTTGCAACGAAACCATGCTGGTTGGTAGATATTAGGCCTTTGACAGCAAAATATAACTTATCATTAACTGTTATCTCAAAAAGTTTTGAGACAGACGAAAACTTCGAAATCGGTCTGTAATTGCTAACATCGTTTTTATTTCCACTCTTAAATATAGGCGTAACGGAAGCAAATTTCCAGTCGTCAACAAAGATACCGGAGGAAAACGATTTATTAAATATACAGGTATCCCTTGTATAACGCGGTCTTATACAACGCGGTTTCGATATAACGCGATTTGGAAAAATTAGGTTTCAGTACAACGCGAAATTTAGGCTTATATAATATAACGCGAAGGGGAAAATACATAATTATAAAATCTGGTAACACTAATTTGCGTACCACATATTTATAATATGTAATGTATTTTTAATGTAAACTGGGAATTACCCTTTTTTGCCTTAGATAGATAGAATAGATATTAATCTAGCACCTTATTACGAAATTGAAAAGGAGCTTAAAAAAACCACCCACCAAAACCTGACAACAGATTTTACAATTATAAAACCAGTAGAAGAACCACAAGGTCCCACAACTAGTTTCTTACCCAATAGCGAAAACTATGTTGAAGAAATATCTTCTGACGAAGCTATTGCTCCCCCAAAACGCCCACGTGCAAAGATCTTTGAAGACAGTGAAACAGATTAATTACCATATGAAGTTTGAAGAATAACAATAAAGTTTTTAATAAACCTTTAACTTGTTTTAGTTTGTTTTTAAATTTTTTGTTTTGTGTTTTTAATTGTATAAGAAAGTCTGAACTTTAGTATTGAGTTCAAATATATGTGCATCTGTTATTTTGTATGTATTTTATGTAAAAAAAACCTATTGGAACATAACCCCCAAATTTATATGAAAACTATGTTTTAGATAACGCGGAATTACATAACGCGCAATTCTTCTGGAACGTAACTATCGCGTTATACGAGGGATACCTGTAATTGTAAGAGGCTCAGCGAGACACAAGCAGTTCTTCAGCAAGGTGCCCAAAAGGTCATCCGAGTCAGTTTTCGTTGCAGGCTTGAGCTTCATAATACCCTTGACGACATCAGTAATAGATAGGCACAATGTCCCAAAATTAAGAGGTGAAAAACTATTAGAGGGCAAACTAGAATTGAAAAAAGCATAATTAGAGCAAAAAAAGTCGGCAAATAAATTGGCAGATTCTATGGCAGAATTTGCATATTTACCATTATAAAAAACATTGTTTGGCACCGTTCAGCAAGACTTTTTTGATTTGATGAATTGCCAAAAGGCCTTCGAATCCGAAATACGGCTATGCTCTGTTTTTTAAAATGTGACAAGGTGCATTCATTAAAGGTGGTGTCGCCAGACCAACAACAACATTTTGTATATAGGAATATCTCGACAAAAGACAGTAGAGAAAAAAAAACGACGAACTATATTGCACAGCCGAGATCCGCGGCATCCTCGTAATACCATTTCTTCTCTGACGGCATGCAATCGCTTCCGGACCCGGATCGAGGAGGTTATTGTAGCCAATGGAAATTTTATTGAATGATTTTATAGTCACATAATAAGTTAATGTTGAGTAAAAATTTCGTGAAGTTTCATTCAATTGTTCACCTCAAATACCGTACGCGCCCTGTACATACGAGAAAAAATATATTTCCGTCAAACAAAAATATATTTAGCAGTTAACATCTTAATCGTTTTGTGAAGCATTTGGCTACGGGGTCATGCTGTGTGTTATGGCAACAAAACTCAGTATCGAACCAATTTGCTGACTTATTTTTTATCCAAATTATATTCTATAAATAAAAGTTTATACAATATATATTTTGATCGGCTCTGTGTTCTACATGCATACATAAATCCATAAATGAATCACAAGATTTTGTTCAAATTGATTTTTCGTGATTGCCAATAAAATTAAAAAAAAATTGTATGTTAGCATAAGTATATGGATCTTCCTATGTATGTGTGTACATTTGTGCACTTGTTCATGCATCTACGCATATTTGATGTGATAATTAAATATACGTGACGTTTATTGGTGCTTTTGTTGGGGTTAGAATTGGCAAAGTAAATTCGCATTGCGTGAGGTGTATATATTTTCAAACGTAGTAAGCGCGTGGCTTCCAAAAATAGCGCGATTGCCAGCGCAAATAAACAGATCGGTCAAGTAAAGGTTGCCACTTTGGCATTTTATTACCAAAAATTAGTATTTCTTTCCCTTAATAATTTGGTCAACTTTTATTCCACTAAGTAACTTTAAAGTCAAAAATTTAAAGACAATGGGTTGGCACTTAAAACAAAATGGTTTAACGGATATTGGATAAACTGCCACTCTGGTATCACAATGGATCGGAAATGGTCTAAGTGAGTTGGTTTAGAGGCCGACTGCCGCTTCTACCTTCCTACCTACCTAGTACAGTATTATCATATCAAAGAAGGTCGTATGCCACACATATACCGCAATTTTGCCACTTGTTAATATTACACTCCAAACAGAATTCCCTTCTTAAATGGGTTTCCCGCTCATTCGAGCCAGCAACTCGGAAATATACAAAACGCGCGCTGATTTTGACGCATTATTGGACCCCGTTAATTGATTTCCCCCGTGTGATTGGTCGTCGTCTAGAAGACGCTCATGCCTTCGAATTTTCTCGACTAACAGCTAAGAAATTATAAGTAAAAAATTTGGCATTGCTATAAGCGCACACAAATTCATTAATATATCAAAGCCTCATTGAGTCAGACTTTTGTTATTGGAAAAAAATCTTTAATTAAGCGAGTATTGGTTCTTTGGATCACCGCATAACTACAAGAGAAATGTTGCATTTTTCTAGGCTTAATTAGCAAGGGGCTTAGCTGACATGGCTACAAAACAACATCGAAGACCTGAAGAAATTAAAAGTAAAAACTGGAAGATAAAAGCTCTTGACCGAGTTAAATGGAAGAAGATCGCTGAGGAAGCTAAAGCTCACCCTGAGCTGCAATGCTGATGGATGATGATGATGGATTAGCCAGGATATATATTGTAAAGTTCAATTTGCCGCTTTTTTTTTTTTTTTTGGTTTAAGTTTAACTTGCACCAGATTATGAAAAAAACGAAAGACTTTCTATAAATAGAAAAACTTTATTTATTTGTTTATTTATGGCACACAGGCATATAAATTAAATTGTTTATTTGTTTAGCCAGTGCACGTTGCTTATATGAATTCTCGTTTCTTTTCTTACTACCTTCCGTTGCTTTGGTTAAAATGTTATAAAATAACTGAGGTTTAAATTTTCTGTTAATTTCCCTCTTGCGAGTTATCGCTGTCAATCGTGACCGCACGCTACTCTACTTGCCAAAGCATCAACAACCAACAGCAAACAATTCGCGGAAATCTGTTTATTAGTAAGATCAATATTTGTAACATGCTTAAGGTGGTTATGTGGCTTTAAATTAACAAACATTGTGTTTCAATTACTTTCTATTTAGATAAATAATAAACCGCACACACATATGTACACATGCATACATACATATGTATGGGCGCTAATGCACTATAAGTTATGACGTTAAACAGAGATCATGCAATATAAATATTTTCTGAATCTTCTTGAAACATTTTAACTCTCTCGACCACGCCTTTATTTTGCTTTAAATTCAAATTTTTTTCCTTGTAATCATATTATACAGTCTGCCCAACAAAACCGTGACAGCCATAACTTGGAAAATATTTGACCAATTCGATTCTAACAAACTGCATTGTATGAGCTTATAATATTTATAAAACGCAATATATTCAATAAATTGTATAGCCATCGCCATTAGCTACAATGGCTTTCCATCTCCGAGTTAATTTCTGCGATTAGCAAATTCCAAATCATTCGAATTTGTCTTGATAACTGTTTGGGCGTCCATATCTGTTTTCGTTGAGTTTTTGCTTAAATCTTGGCCAAACATTTTCAATAGAGTTGGCATCAGGCGATTGTGAAGGCCAATCCAAAATGTCAATCCCATTTTGCTGTTTCCACTCTATACACCTTTAGCTGCAAAACTTGGGATCGTTGTCCTCTTGTAAAATTCAAGGTTGGCTAGTTCTTCTAAACATCTTTGCAGCTGTTGGCAACGATGCTTTTTCGTCAATTTTATTCACCAAAACTACATTCAAATTGGCGGTAAACACAAAAAGCCAAATCCTTTTTCGAAGAGCAGCCCCAAACATGAACCTTAACTAGACGTTTTAAAGGTCGTTGAAGTTGTCGATTATCAGCTTTACACTAGGACCGACGTACGCAACTATTAGCCCAAAAATAGGATTACGTTTGTCTAATTCCATTCTGAATTTGCCTTAGCCCATGCAAGTATTTTTTCAGTGTGTGATAACGAGAGCAGCGGTTTTTTCAATGTGCACCAGAATTTGACATTTTCTTCATCTAAACATTCTCGAATCGTGTCTTTGTATACCTTAACACCACTTTTCCATAAAAAGGCTTCAACTTCATCCAACAGTAAGGTCGGCTTTGTCAGAAGTAAATCAATGATCTTGTGATCTTGCTTTGGAGATATATATTTTTTGGACCTCGTCCGACGAAGTCGCCCATGTTTTTAACTTCGGTTTATTCATTTAACTTCGCCATACATTTTTTCGACTTCTTCAAATATTTTGCTGCAGATACATTTGACATTTTTAGAACTTTAGAGTGTGTACAATGAACACTCCCACAAATCGTTTTTCCTTCGCGGAACTCATTTCCTAAAAACATCGTGCGCTTTCTAAATTTTCCACGAAACTAACAAATTGCACAACGCGTATTGTGAAAAGGGTACACTTATTTAACAGCATTTAAATTTTTTATAACGGAACTCTAAGTTTAAATTTTGTCAGGTCACGCTTTGGTACATAGAGTGTATTTATTCTACAAGGGTTTACAGAAAATTTCGAGTCGCAACGCCCACCTGTTTGGAGTTATAAAATTTGCTCGAAGCGGTGTTTTTTCTTTAATGCATATGTGGCGGTCTAGTAAGCAAACAGCCCTAAAACCAGATGGCGCCACCATCGTCCGAAGACTTGGCAAGAATTATATTTTCCCACCGATTAAATCATCTGGCAACATCGCGAAAAACGAACAGTCATTATTCAATTTCAATACTCTTCTCTTCCTCTTCTGTTTCCTGACGACGTCGAATAAACCACGTTTTCCATACATATTTATGTTTTTTATTATATTTACGTTATAGGTATAACAAACTCAACTTTTTTCTCGGCATTGGACCAAACCAATTTTTGTAAGATATATGTTCCTTCTAAATTCTGAATTGGGGCTTCAGTAAAAAATTATTTAAAATTAATTTATATAAATAACTAAAAAAAAGGAAAAATATGTTCGTGATTCGCCTATTCCAGCCATAGCGGAAGTTATACGAATATACTTTTTAAAACTTTTTTTGCGCAAAATAATATTAAAAGTGCTATTAAGAATTATAAGTCAGACCTTCGAAAAACTAACAACATAATGTTTAAAAAATTGTTGACTTAAAACTTGCATATGTAAAAACGTTTCCGTGAATTCTAAAAAAAAATGTCCGTCAACACCACTGCACCTGTTTCAAAAACTACTTTAAGGGACATCGCGACAGCAGACAATTCTGACCAAAACCTCAACTTTACAATTTTTGAAAACTCTCCCATTTTTTGTAAATTATTTTAAATATTTCATGCTTTTTCACTAAATTCCGAAATCCCAACGTTTCGATTTGCACAGTGTAAAATTATAATCAAAACTTTAAAGTTTTTCAAAGTTTAGCACCTAAATCCATCGGTATACTTTTTATCTTGTAAGCCTACCAGACCAATTTTTATTTTATAGTGCGAGAGAAGTTCTAGGATATTACTTACATAGCTTCGAAATTTCACGTGCTTCTGGACAAAATCCATACAGATCCGTCCTCTCATCATGTTTATTTCCTTAGGCCAAGTACGTTAGAGTTTAAGTCTCAAATAAATTCTTGTGTGAATTGGACTAAAATCGTTTTGGAATTCACCAATCCATAGTCTAAAAGCTATTTTACTTCCTTATTTAGCCTGATTTTATAATAAGCATATAAGCAAGGAAGAAAGAACTATGTCCAGAGAGAAGCGAAGCATGGCGAATCTGTTGGTAATTAAAAAAAAAAAAATAGTAGAACACGAACTATATAGCTGTAGGATAGATACGCTATCACCCAAACCCATTTCCTTTACGAACTTTAAAGCTCTTCGGACTACGTCCGAAATTCGTCGCCATTGGGTTGGAGGTGTAGGCACGGTTGAGATGACTCCCGTTTTGCGTGCGATCTGGCTCTGAACGATCTGGTTATGCGCCAACCCTCGAATGGCCTTCCTGCCTTAGCATAGATAACCAGACTACACTTCGATTTCGAGTGGGAACCCTTTCTAAACAGTAATTAATATAATGTATATAAAATTGTAGGAGGATCTCGGTCAAACACATAACAGAAGTGTAGGCGCCAATTATGTATATTATGTATTTATTTTTCATATAAAATTGTATGATTGCCTATATTCGAAATCGAATTGGCAAATAAAGAAGATTAATAATGATTTTGAAATCCATGGCTTATTAAATTGGAATATTTATATATTTATATATATATAATTGGCGCTTACACCATTTTATTGGGTATTTGGCCGAATCCCTCCTTCTATTTGTGGCGTGTGTCTTAATGCTAAAGTTTTATACCGACTCCGAACGGCAGATTTTTGTATGAGGAGCTTTTTGCAACCGCTATTAGAAAAAACGTGTTCTTCATTTTAGAGATTCAAACCTACGCCTTTCGAATGGTAGTCACGCAGCAACCCTTTCGGCTATGGCGGCCGCTTCTAAAGCTTTCGTTGTGAAATATTTTGGGGTAAATTTTTACTTTTGAATAAATCTGTGAATGACACGAGTATTTTTATTTTTATTCCAGGCTTCCTGAGAAAAGTTAATAATATTTTCCCAAATTGCACTACGTATTACACATTTTTGAAAAATTTCAAAGTCAATTCCAGTTTTCATATCGACTTCGATCGAAACTGTGTGCTCATAGAAATGATCAGATTCTAGGCTGAAATATGACAACAGTGACTAAAACTCATTCGATTTTAGTTGTATGTGTATAGGAAATTCGTAAAACTTTTATAGAAAACATTTATTTTACTATTTGCTTTTTTACTTACGGCAAGGTAAATTTATGAACGCCATATTTTCGGTTTTGGTGGTTTTATAACGAGGTAGTTTTGTTGGTTTCTGTTCGGATCTGAACGTCAATTGATATCTCCAAATAACTTTAGCAACTCATATCCTTATGTTAAAAATTGCACGTCACAGTTAAAAAAATCTGAAAATGAAAATTAGAAAGTAAGATGTAGGGAAGTAGTTTGAGGCTTTAAATTACTGTTTAAAATGCATTGATTTTTTATAAAGATATCAACTCATAATACAAAGTGTTACAAGGCAATACAATTCGATAGAGGACTTATCAAAAAGTATTTGTTAATTGATAGTTATAATAACAATAAGAAGACAACGACGAGCTTTCCTTCAGTTCGGTTGATTCTCTTTTGGTGACATCACCGAACATCAGAGAGAGAAGAAGTTTTGTGACAGAATTGCTCTCGAGAGTTTGCCACTACCTCCTAAGAGACAAACACCGTTAGAAAATAAATTTGTTTTATTATTTATAATGACACGGACGCGCATGTGCGGGAAATGTGGATGCCATTTCTGGTAGGATTGCCCTAAATGTATTATAATTTCAATCATCTCATAAGTTGTATGCCGTCATCGGAGTTCAACCACCACCTATTGCAGACGAAGAGCTTCAGCTACCTCACGAAACCCGCGTAACTTTGGCCCAATTACGTTCTGAATATTGTAGTAGGTTAAACTCCTACGCATCCTTAACCGACACCGATGTACCCAATATACATACATATGTCCAGCATGTGAAGGCACACCGCACGAAACTAAACACCTATTCACATGCCCCTCTCCTTCTGGACCAAGCCGTTTAAAACAACACCTTTTCTGGAGCTACCGTTAGATGAGTTAGACGATGACGATCGGTGACTACATTGCATTGGCAGGGCTTAGTATACTGCTACAACAGCAACAAGAGAGAGAGAGAGAGGATATTGAAAGAACCCGTTTTTGCATCTCTTTAAACAAAAGGGGACCAGATAGCAATAATATTGTAGTTTTTTCCGATTTGCCATTCCATTGTTACGGACGGATTACTTTTTCGCTCAGCAGCTATGTCAAGAAGCAAAATTGTCCTTATTGGATGGTATCATCAGACCTTATTTCTTTCTAAATGTGGAAGAAGATACCGTTATAGTAAATAGTTTTCTTTATCGATCGATGTTGATCATCTTTCTGTGTTCAAAGTTCAAAAACTTCGATATATCCGAGCTGTGGTTTCAATAAAACGGCACGACCCGATTATTTTCTCTGGGGCTACTTCAACTTCGTACCGAGAATAGTCCGGCGACCTTTTATATTAAAAGAATATTTCAATATTTCTCATGCAGTTATTTATTATTTTTCTGATCTAGATACCATCAAAAATACCAGACTTTGTATTTCTACAATAATTTTGGACTTTTGCACCTAAAACATTTCACATCATTGTTAAGAGTTGGTTTATACTGTTCCATTCACCTTAATTGAATATGCAAGCGGGGCAATATTATAGAGTCTCTAGATCCCTCTTAGATCAAATGCCCTCAGTGCTTAAATTTAACTCCGCTCTCCCGTGGACATATAAAACAGGTATTTTACTTATCTGGATAATTTTAATTGAGCGGCCTTGAGTACCAAGTAGTCCACGTGGGTTTGCTTTACAAAGTCAGACTCATTCATGGGATTTTTTTGAAATTTGTACGCACCAAAAATATATTGTAATAAAAACTATTTGGATTTCCATATGAAACAATCTGTTCATAACACTCTCTTGTCTAAAAACGATGATTCGAACAATACTTCAACATACATACATATATTTTCATAAATTTCAGCCTCTGCAAGTGAAAGTAGATTTGTAATCAGCAACGTCGAACTAATTAAAATCAGTCAGAAAACCCCATGTAATAAAAAAGTGCTCATGTGTAATCAATGTTTCATACTTCGCACAATCCCAAAATAAGCCACAATGACTTTCACTTTCATAAAACATCCGTTCGCATATTTATTTAATCTTAATTACCCTTAATCCGAAATAAGACGATTAGTGAAGACTGTTCGTGCCGAGAGAGGTTTTCCTGTTGTACAAATTCTAGGAAATACATGAGTGCATATGTTTGTATGTGTGTAGGTATGATTATGTTGGATTAATATGCACACTTCAGCCACTTATCAATTATTACTAGATTAACTTTTATGGTTTTATGTTGCATCAAAAATTTCACGACATTTACTTTCACAGGAAGTCTTAGACTTTCAGACTTTACTAAAGACTAATAAGCACTTAATACTATACGAGGGTGGTTTGAAAAGTCTGCGCAAAAATAAAAACTATTTAATTGTTTGGGATATAACTTTTTTATTTTTCGACATAGTCTTCTTTTAGGCTGTTCTAGTTTGTTGATCACTTCCGAATAATAGGATTTATCCAATTCTGAAAAGTTGCCATTTATTCTGCAATCACCTCCTCGTATGATTAAAATTATTTTCCGCCAATCATTTCCTCAAATTGGGGAGCAAATAGTAGTCCAAGGGAGCGAAGTCTGAGAATCAGTGGATGTGAAAGGAGTTGGAACCCTATTTTTATTAATTTTGCGACCATAATTGATGAGGCGTGAGTTGGTGCGTTGTTGTGATGGAAAATGAAAATCACTCGACTTTCTCGATTCAAACTAATACCAAACACAAAGAAATAGTTCGATCTGGCTAAAGCTTGTTGCGGGTTCTTTCAATAGATGCTCCTAACTAAACATAACCTCTGTATGCGGCCGTAGTGCCATCTCTCTGTCTTTGCGGTGGAAAATTTATAAGTTTTTAAGTTTAAATTTATAAGTTTTAAGCTATAAATTTATAAATAAACTATAAATAAAATGTGATTTCAATGCCCAATTAAATGCCCAATTAACCAACTAATTTTAAATGCACTTGTATGCTACTATTTATGCTTGTATCGGGTGTTTTTTTAGGTGCATGAGAACTATCGATATTGATACCTATGGATTGGCAGCTTAGTATGGCAAACTGTGTTGATATTTCTATTCAGTAAGGTTTGGTGAGCCGTAGCCGAATGGGTTGGTGCGTGATTACCATTCGGAATTCACAGAGAGACCGTTGGTTCGAATCTCGGTGAAAGCAAAATTAAAAAAAAAAACATTTTTCAAAAAGCGGTCGCCCCTCGGTAGGCAATGGCAAACCCCCAAGTGTATTACTGCCATAAAAAAGCTCCTCATAAAAATATCTGCCGTTCGGAGTCGGCTTGAAACTGTAGGTCCCTCCATTTGTGGAACAACATCAACACGCACACCACAAATAGGAGGAGGAGCTCGGCGAAACACCTAACAGAAGTGTACGCGCCAATTATTTATTTTTTTTATTTTTAAGGTTTGGTGAGCTGTCATCAATCGCTTAACGTCAGAACAACGCTTCCAAATTGTGTAAATTTACTTTGCAAAAAAAATCTGCTGGCGAAGTTCATACAGCACTGACGGTATCATCGCTGTAAATTTCTTTCGAAGTTAGGAAGCAGCTGTTGATACGGTGAATGGCGAGCGCTCTCGAGCTATGCTGACTGAATTTTTGTTTCCGAAAATTAATCAGCTAAACATCGATGATATTTGGTTCCAATAGGACGGCTCAGCTTACTATACAACGCGCTTAGCAACCAGTTTATTACAATATTCAAGCCACCATTGATGCCATATGGCCAGATTTTTTGGAAAAAGTGTTAAAAAATTGGAGTGATCGAATGGACCATGTAACTTGTAGTCGCGTTGGATATTTGCGGGATATAATATTCAAAAAATAAATGCCGTAGCATTATCCACCAGATTCCAAAAACAAAAAACTTTATTCCAAGAATATTTCTGTTCTGTATTATCGTTTTAAGTTCTCAGGCTCTTTAAAAAACACCCATTATAAACTGGCGGATCTACAAACTCTTTCAAGGGCTTGGCCAAGTGCACACATATTCAACAAACATTTTTTTTATTCGCAAGTCGCTAAGTGGTTTACAAATTGAAAGCAGCTTTTATCTCGGCGGCTATATAAACAAACAAAATTGCCACATTTGGGTATAAAAAAATCCGCGCGTGACTACCGAGAAGTCAATGTATCCGCAAGGGTGACACTTTGGTGTAAATATTTGATTAATGCCATCATAGGTTCGTTGTGCCTCTTTACACCCATGCACTTGTGGCCAAGGGTATTATAATTTTGTTCACATAACGGTTGCATGGAACTGCATAAAGAAATCGAGGTATACATAGGTATACATATTATATATATACTGAAATACACAAAATGATGATATATGTCGATTTCGTGTCTACATGTCTGTAGATCCATTTGTCCGTACGTTCGTGCACACGAAAACTCGAACAAGTGCAACCTGGTACACATATCACTCTTTGACCAAGGTAATTTGGTATTGAAAATGGGCGAAGTCGGTCACCTCCTATATAACGGCAATTTTGAAAAAAAGGAGAACCCAAGAAAGGAATTACAACGAGAGTAGAATCTTGAAAAATGGGTGGTACCACGCCCGTTTTTAAGTAAACATGGTATCTCGATAACGACTTAATAGAACTTGATGCACGTATTGCACTCCACCTCTTTCAGATCCAACATAAGTATTATTATATTGAGGTCGGGTAAAAACCACGCCCACTTTTCCATATGTTAAGGGCATTGATGGAAACGAGATAATGGACGATATTTCGAAAAAACACCCCTCTCTATTCTCGAATTTTGTCAAGGAAGTACCAAAGTCAATACGAATACTATGCAACAAACAAAACCCGATCAGAAAATTCAGGACAAGATGGGAGAGTCCGGAATGCTTAGATTCTGTGTAAACATGACGATCAGAGTCGTATTCGATTTACACCACCACTAATATGAACAGATTGTAGAACTCTGATAGGCGGGCCGACGAGACATAGCCCAGTTGCAGCGTATGCTTATAAGATAGGAATAGTCGCCAGTGAGAAATGCAGGAAATGTAGGGAGCAGAGCTCAATGAAAATGTAGAGCATCTTCTTTGCGGATGTTCTGCATTATTCAAAATACACGCAAAATATCTGGGGACACCACAGTTTGATGGATTGGAAGATTTCTCAGCAGTAGGTTGAAAATTACTCCTTAAATTCGCAATAGAAACAGACACCATGCGGGTGGACTATTGAATTCTGAAGCGAACTAATGAGCTTTAAATAGAATCGCTATGGACCGAACTGGTGTATGCATGACTGCGAGTCAACCAGTTTAACATAAACTAACCTATTATTCAAAGTCACAGCTAAATAGCTGCAACACACAGCACTTCCCGATCTACTTACTCTCATCATAGATAATTTCGACGATATTCCTCTCCGCGCCCTCTATCAAAACAAATGCATGAACTTATGGTACATTCACATAAACTGTCTGGCCATTCATTTTTAGGCCATAAGAAACTGTATGTCTACATATATTAAGTATATGTGTAACGGTACATGCATACATACATACATGTGTACATATAATAACTGAGAACAATCATACACAAGAAGAGTGAGAGAAATTGAAAAGTAGCGCACTTAAAATTGCGTTAGCACTTAAGCTTCAAATATCTCACCATAAAGTTACATAAATGTATGTATTCGCGATAAAAAACATTCCACACACAAATGAGGACACACGACAGGTTCAGATGTCTTGTAGCACCGGCTAATCCGACTATCAGACAAAATAATGATTATTGCTGTCGTAACTTTTCGCCAGGCAATTCAAGTTGAGTGTCTGAGTGTCGCTGTAATCTGGCGCTTCTGTAAGAGCTGCTTGCTCTGATAACAGTTACAAAAAAAAAAAAAAAATTAGTTTAACTCTTGCTGCGATAAAGTCAATTGAGAAATGACACAGACAAAATGTAATAAATTCTTAAATCCATAAATCAATACTTTATGAGTACTTTTTCAACAGGTATTTACAAGTATGTGCGTGTGTGCATAGGTACATAAGTTTTGCTCCTGCAATTTAATAAGTTGAGAATATATGGTAAGTGGAATTTTGCTGATTTGCGATACAAATGTGCTTGTTTCTTATCGATTGGAAAAATTGACTTAATTGCTGGTTAACTAATTTATAATCACGGGTTGTTGGAGGCTTTATGGAGCCCTATTCACGCTGATATGCTATAATAGTCATAATTATCTATTACCAAGATTTATAGCCTGATTTTGCACGCGCTTGATAGAGAATATCTAATAAATAATTTTATCAAGACCAAATAGTTAAGCGTTTTGTGACATGATTGATAAAAATAAAAACCTCTATGATTTCGAAATTTAATTTTTTTTCTTTTTTATAGAAAATAAAAGTACTTCCTGAGCAACTGTAACCTTTTGTAAATTTTTCCCCTACCGACAATTTATTCCTTACGTATTCAGCGACTGTTCGAAATTATTAAACAGAGCCCCAAATTTACAATAGGAAAATTGTTCAACCTTCACACTCTGCCATCAAAGTATATGTTACCTCCACTGAACTGGCAAATCTTATTTTCCAAGCTTTAACTTTAACAGGTTGAGCGCCATAGCCCACGTTTTTGTGCGACAGCTAATACCTCTTGTTGTGCACCGTCGCACAAAAGTGTGCGTGTGAAAGGTGCTTCAGAATAGACCTTATACTGCCCTTTAAACTGCATGAAATTTTTTATGTTTTCAATGTATGTTGATATTTGCAAACATAGCGCTATGATAATTTGTAATATATCCCTTCCATCATACAGGACCATTTCGTACAAAAACATGAGGCGCGCAAAAAACCTGCTTGACCTCCAGTGATGATTTTCGTCAAATCCGCTTTGCAGTCAATGGGTTTACGATAAGCTGTGCAACCGACTTACAAGGAGCGCTGGATGATTGTCTCATAGGCAAATAACAGTTGCTACCAATGCATCTTTAATGAGCCCATGTCCAAAGAAGTTTAGTGCAGAGAGTACCCGTACTTGTATACAAAATTGGTCTTCTTTTCACGTTTTTACGTATTATGCGGTAGCAAAATGTCAATCAATCGATTGAAAAAATTCATAATGAAAATGGATTGCTATTATTACTACCCCCATTTTTCTCGCCTATAAACCCTAAAATTGCTAGTTTTCTTCTTCATTATCTTTCATTTTGTTTCAATATAACTTCAATTTGTAGACAGTTGTCAATAAAAATACCCAAGTTTAAAAACACAAAACTAAAACGTTTTTACAAAAGCATAGTCCAATTTACAACAATAATCATATAAGTGAGCATCAACTTTGCACAAAATTAAAAAAAATGTTCATCAAAATTTCACACTCATACATTTTTATAAGCCCATTAACTTAAAAATAGTACAACAAAGTGAAAGCTTCAAGTAGTTCAAAAATCTCACTCATTTTTGATAATTTTTTTCCTGCGTTGTTTACCATTTTCTCCCATATAAACGACTTCCGAACCTGTATATGGAAGAAAACTCTCAACGTTGCGCAGAAAAAAAGGTATAAAATTAACGCGATTTTTGAACGACTTCACACTTACACTTAATTATAAGTACTAAAACTGAATGGGTTGTAAAACTGCATACTGAGCACTTTAGATAGCGCTATGTCTGTGATCACAACAACAATTACCAATTTTTTAGTCAGTAGTTATTGTAATATGTGACCTGGTCTACAAAAAGGTACCTTACGTGCGAAAACAAGTTTTCGAGAAAACAGCAGTTAAAGTTTAAACTTCTAAAAACCCTTGTATTGTATATTAACTTTTTTAAATATTAATATTTTTCAATCCGGTTTGGCTTATTTTCTTCAGCATAGATCACAGTATCAATAAAATCACAGAAGCAGTGAAAAACATTTTCTTTATATATAAATAAATAAGAAAAAGCTAATGCAAATCGTAGAAATCGTTTTAAAATATAGTTAGCTTTTGTATTTTCGTATTTGTGCTTTTATTTTTTTTTATTTTTAACAAACTTTTAAACAAATTATGACTTTCTGGTTTTCACCATTTTAAAGAGCCTTCCACACACTATTCGAATCAACAAAAAAGTGAAAAATGATTTTTTGATATGTAAGGTACCTTTTCATAGACTTACTTTGCCCTTTTCAAGCAATGAGATATAATATCCACACCAAGGAAAAGTGCTCAGCTTTTGCCCGGGATTGGAAAAAGTGAGTAGTTTTCTAAGCGTTTTGTAATTATTCATAATCATAATATATGTAAGTATTTATTAGATACTTAGCTGTATTGCTATAGGGGATGTAGTGGTCTGAAATGCTTTCATATATGTATGTATGTAGGTGTACAATCAATTGATTTCTTGTTAAATGCCTCTTCAGTGGCATTGACCGATTTCAAGAGTATGCGTCAGTTGTTTTTTCATTAACGTCAATCACGAAATACCAAATGACGTAAGAGTTTAAATATCTTATAGACACTTGGTACATATTTCAGACTTACATAGTAAAAGGCCTGAGCAAATTCAGGCCACTTTCCATGTAAGCTTGGTCGCTGTCATTTTCGATGTAACGTCAAATAACGGTTTTTAGATAAAACAAAAAACTTTTAACTCAAAAATTTCTAATATCTGCTGATGAAGCCCTTAATCGATCCATTCAAATTGAATACCCTAACTAATTACTAGGAAACCCAGCTAATGATATAACCAATGGGAATTCTTGATGTGCAACTTAATAAAAAATTTTAGTAATCTTTTCTGCGGTAGCTGTTTGAGGGATGTTAAGGTGGAATCATCTCAGTCCTACTTCTCAACTGTTGTCGTTAGGCTATGCTTAGGACTTTTTGGCTATAAATTTTTGAAAAGCTTTTAGAAGAAAGTAACTTCCGCCTACAAAGTAAAAGCATTAGCCACCTGCGCAACCTGATTTCGAGCTCACAGCGATTTTCTATTCGCATTTTCTAATCGTCAACTATTTTCTTTCCCCTATCTTATAATATACATATTGTCCTCCTCCTGTCAGAAGCATGCATTTTCCAATTTTGAGTTAATGGGTTGGCTTGATGAACCTTTGAATATAATCTATGTTATAACAAAACCCAGAATGGCATGCGTACATGGAAACCACAAATAATTTTTTATATCACACAATCATGTTTCTGCCATAAGGGACAATATATTTACTATATACAAAGTGTGAAAATCGGTATCTCGTGAACAACTTTAGTAATGTTGACCTCCAATTGCCTCAATCGAAGCTTGTTTATGCACAATTCCTTTAGACTTTACATGCCCCCAAAAATACAAGCACAAAGGTGCGATATCACACTATTTTGGTGGCCAATCCACTGATCCAAGACGAGAGATAAATTGCTCACCGGCACGACGACACCGTAAATCCATTGTTTAACGGCCTGTATGACAAGCAGCACCATCTTGTTGAAACCAAACGTTGTGGAGATCACGGACTACAATTTCCGGCGTCAAAAAGTTGTTTATCATTGGGCGATAGCCTTCGCCATTCACTGTT
The DNA here is from genome assembly GCF_028408465.1 of Anastrepha ludens. NCBI lineage: Eukaryota > Metazoa > Arthropoda > Insecta > Diptera > Tephritidae > Anastrepha > Anastrepha ludens. Next base: position 80,217,341 of record NC_071502.1, read on the forward strand.
ACATTGGCGCCAGCCTCGTCTTTGAAGAAATATAGAGCGATGATTCCTCCAGCCCATAGGCCGCACCATAAGTTGGCCTGAATACTGAGAAAAATTATGTAAAAAAACCGTATTGGAAAAAGTACCTCCAATCTGATCACCCTTTATATGTACCAGTGATAATATTTTTTGCATTGTTATTTCTTGTTTAATTACTTTGTAATTTTTTCTAGTCAACCGACTACACTTATGCACTTCAAAGTTATGAAAAGTCCTTTGGAAAATCAATTTTCTGACACGAATTTAGAGTGGTGCACTAGAGAGTGCACTAGCGTGAACTTTCAAGTACGCATATATATTGGGTGTTTGGGTGTTTGGCCGAGCTACTCCTCATATTTGTGGTGTGCGTCTTGACGTTGTTCCACAAATAGAGGGACCTACAGTTTCAAGCCAACTCCTAACGGCAAATATTTTTTCATGGCAGAAATACACTCGGAGGTTTGCCATTGCCTGCCGAGGGGCGACTGTTATTAGAAAAAACTTTTTATTAATTTTGTTTTTTTACCGAGACTCGAACCTACGTTCTCTCTGTGAATTCCGAATGGTAGTCACGCACCAACCCATTCGGCTACGACGGTAAGTACACATACGTCTTAAAAAATCTTGTTCAGTCTAATGTAGCACTCGTTGGCAAGAGTGATTGTACTGTTTATTATGGGGCATTGATGCAATTGATTTTTTAGTTGCAGTTTGCCAGTTGATCTCAGCAAAACTGTGATTGAACCCTTATTTTGTTTTGTTGAAAATCTTTGCCATCACTCGGGTTCATTTCAGTTCTTAGAAATGAAAAAATGTATTATAATACAATTTTTCTTCAATATTTTTTCAGTTTTTGCCTTAAGGAGATTTGGACTAATTTTTGGAACTTTGAACTTTATTTAAATTTATTAATACTTTTCAATAATTCGATCTTCAGGAAAACTATATAGAATACGCCCTAAGGAAAAAAAAGTAAATCGTTACTAAAGTGAAGCAATGGTTTTGGCACCTGATTAAAAAAAAAATACATTTAATTTTCAGCTAAATAACGTGTTTATTATATTACTTTGAATAAAAATTGTGCTACAGTCTTGAAATTCGATTTAAAAATTAAAATCTGTATTTACATAATTACCACACTCTGGTGCACTTGAAAATATTCCGAGCTCAAACAACCTGATTTACTTCACTGTTTTTCGCAAAAGTATTGTTCCTTTTTTTAATTACTTACAAAGGCGATAATTTATTTGCCTCAGAATGTTGTTTGGCTAATGAACGAATATTAAATAAAATACTCAGACTGGGTAATTAATGACACACATGTTTTGAAATTTTTAAAAATTTATTGTTTGTTTCTTAAAGATACCTATAGATACGTATAGTATACGAATATAAGCATATATGTATGTATGTATGTAATATCATACTACTTATCTCTCTGTCACCCTGAGAGGTTTATTCTAATTTGATGGTTTGTCCTTGATTGCCCAAGAAAAAGGTTTTTCTATTATTTTGAGCTTTCATATACAAAACTATATCTATATATGTATATAAAAGAAAGTCATGGTAGTTACACTATTTATAACTCGAGAACGGCTGAACCGATTTGGCTGAAAATTGATGGAGAGGTAGCTTAGAACCAGGAGACGGACATAGGACACTTTTTATCCCATTCGAACGCGTTTCCGTGAAGTCACTATAAAATGTGGAATAACAAAACGCAAATGACAGCTAAACGTAATTTTGTCTGTGGTTAAATAGTAAATGTGATAATATAAATTTTGTAAGAAATATATAATCACAGTAATTTGTATTCTCTTTGAATCATCATTATCAATGCCGCGACCAAGATGATCGAATCTTTCCCGACAAAGCAGTAATGCAAGAAGGATACGAAACATTGCGAATGAAACGACTGAAGAAGCACAAGGAATTGCCCGTGAAGAGCACCACGTTAGTATGGCTCGACTTCGTGCTTCTCAATCACAAGAGCAAAGCGAGGCAGCCCGTGAAACGGCTCGGTTGGCAATGCGAAGTCGTCGAGCGAATAACAGAGATCAACAAGTAGATCATTTTCGACGCACAAGAAGAGAATTATCAAATGCTGATTTGAATCGAGTATTGTGGCGCATTGAAGTTTTCCGGATAAACGGCCGAATTGTGCTGCCTTAGTGGAAGAGTGATATTGCCATTATTCCGCCAAACACTGCCAGTAATTCCGAGATCAACGGCTGCAGACGAAATAAACGCTTGCCTCAAATCATTAAATATATGGCGCTATGTGAAGAAACTTCAGCTGACAACAAACATGAGAGTTGCATTACTTAATAATACATCTACTGAAGATTTCTCTGAACAATTACTGACTATCGGTAATGGTCGAGTACCTGTCGACGAATCGAGTGGATTGATTTCATTTTCTCAGAATTTCTGTAACTTTGTCTCATCGAAAGACAAACTTATCAATAAAATATTCCCAAACATCATTAATAACTACAAAAATAATGAATGGTTGAGTGAGCGAGCAATTTTAGCGGCTAAGAATAAAGATGTAGATGACCATAACTACATAATTCAAAATGATATCATTGGAACAATGCATTCATTCAAATCCATTGACTGTGTAACAAATGAAAATGAAGCCACCAACTATCCAATTGAATTTTTAAACTCATTGCAACTTTGCAACGGTACGCGTTTGGTGTTAAATAAATTGATGAACAATGTGATTTACGCGACGATACTCGAAGAAAAATTCGAAGGTGAAGAAGTTCTCATTCCGAGGATCCCGATGATCCTAACCGATCTTCCGTTTGAGTTTAAAAGACTTCAATTTCCGATTCGTCTTGCATTCGCCATGACCATTAACAAATCACAAGGCCAATCCTTGAAAGTTTGAGGTCTGAATCTAGAAAATCAATGTTTCTCACATGGTCAATTATATGTGGCATGTTCACGGGTCGGAAAACCATCTGCGTTGTTTGTTCTTGCACCTTATAATAAAACCAAAAAGGTCATGTATCACAAGGTGCTTAACTAATGAGTGCAAGCTATTAAAGCTTTATTGAAATACTTGATTAATAAAAAAATTAACTTAATAAAATCAAAAATCTGCTTTTTTATTGCCTCTAGGGCCTTACGAAGGGATCAAATCCAAAACTTGCTTGCATGGTTAGGCTATACGTATAGAGGGTGTCAATATAAAAAGCAGTTGTTCTGGGATCCTGACATTCCTCCCGGTCATAAATTTCCTAAGTTTTGTAAATATTCAATAAGTCTGAAGTGCTTTATAAAAACGAGAAGTATTTCGCCTTACTCTGCTATGATTTTAAATAAACTTTGCGGAAAATTAATCGCATTTTTTGAATCGAATTTACTTAAGCTTAAGTACGCATTGGAAACAAGAGCACTGGATAATGTAGCTCGCCATTTAATCATTGGCAATATAACCAACAAAATACCAAACAGCGAGTAAATTTGAGATAGCATCAGTAGACAAGCGCCAAATATAATTCGGATTAAAAAGTGGCACACAGGCACCTAGACACAAATCCTTCATCCACTTAAAATAGCAAAAAATGTTAATTATCTCGATAATCGTACCAGCTAATCCATGAATTGTTGGTACTCAATAAACTACTAAATATCGAGAATGCGGGATTGGCATCCCTAATATGTATATATTCGTAATACATTTATGCAGTTGTCATGGCAAATATACTAGGGACACATATAATATTCGCAGCAGACACAGCTGGCACGGTAATTGGCTCGTGCCTCCCATTCACTTCTCGTTGTGGTCATAAACAATTTTTTCGAAGTGAAATTTTTTGCATAGGAAAACTGAAAAAGTAAGACGAGGTCATATCAAATACTAAATCCCGTGCTTGATCATTCACAACCATTGACTCAATTTCTTAAACAACCTACAAAACAACCTACCTACTTAAACAACAACAAACCTAATACGTTTGTGCAATGGAGCATGTCGACAAATCTATAAGTTATTCGAAAATCTTACTGTTTTTATCAGGTGCTCTCGCGCTAACAGCTCAGTCTTATTCATTTTTCTCCGTTTGTCCCTCTGGAATGAGTTTAGTGGTCGGAAAAAAGAGGAATACTTATTTTTGGGTATCGGCTATTTCAGTTCTATTTCAAAAGTGTGAGCCTGAATCCAATGCTCCTTTTTAATATAATCAAGCAATGAAAGGCAGAGCGCTCCTTGTATGAAAAAACCAGGTTGTTCAATAAGTTTTGCAGCTCGATAAGCAATACATGCCCTCGCTACTAGCCTACATTTTTTTTGTTATATTGGTACACTCTTCATATGAACGCATGTTTCATGTCAATCTGTCAATTCATTCTTTGCTTACAAACCATTTAGTATCGACGGGTTACAGTACTTTCTAGAATGGACAAACCAAGTAGCGTACAGTGATTGAATTTTTATTTTTAGAAGGTTTAAAAGTAAAGGAAATTTATGAGCAAATGCTCAAGCTCTGCTAAAGACTTTTCGTCATCAAGTAGTGCAATAGAAAGATGGATTGCTGAATTTAAACTTGGCCGTACAAGCCTTGAAGTCGATCCACGTCAAAGTTATCCAAAAACAGGAACAACTACAGAAATCGTTGAAAAAAATAAAGCATATCGTATTGGAAAATCGTCAAGTGACTGAGTGAGATTTAGTAAAAGCCCTATGCATCTCACTGGGCAGTGTAAGCAATATTTTGAATGAAGTATTGGGTTTCAGAAAGCTGAGTACACAATGGGTGCCGCATTCGTTAACAAAGGAACAAAAACACAATCGATTGCGTCTTTCACTATGAGACTTGGATCTATCACCATGATTCTAAATCAAAACAGGAGACTAAAGAGTGGTGTGAACCTGGCTCTTCGGCTCCGAAACGAGTTCGTGTCCAGAAATCGGCCAAAAAGGTGCTAGTTTTTTGGGGTGCGAAAGTAGTTTTGTTTGTGGATTACTTACAAACTGGTAAAAGAATAAATTCTGAAAAAATTGTAAACCTTTAGACCAGCTGAAAGAAAAAAATTCCCAGTTTACAAAAGAGAAAAATCTTTTTCATCAGAGCAATGCACCGTGTCACAAGAGCATTTTGACAATGGCTAAAATCATTGAATTAAAGTTTTAATTGCTGAAACATCCACCGTATTCACCAGATTTTGCCCCTAGCCACTTCCTTCTGTAATAATAATATCTTCATTTGGCCCGATATTTGGTTGATTCCTTCCAGTTTCTTGTTTTGCTTTGAGTTTCCTTATATCATCCTCCAGTTCGTCAATCCATCTTGATCTTGATCTACCTTTTGTTTTCATCGTACATTTTTTAGCGCCAATTATTTTTTGTTGACCTTCCGTTGGGTCCAGTTTCGTTGCATGACTTAGCCATCTGATTCTTAGGACTTTAATGAAGCGCACAAAATTCTCTCCTGATTTGAACAGTTTTGAAAGTGAGAAGTATGCTCTATTGGTAGCTTGTATTCTTTCGTCGATTGTGATGCAATGGGGTTGTCATAACTTGCTTTAAATCCCAAATATATCAAAGTTTTCACCGCATCAAATTCAAATGTTCCAATTTTGTTTATGCTGGACAACCATGATTCAATGATAAAAGGTTTGCTCAGCAAGCAGCTTCCTCGTTCTCTCTTGACAAATCGGCTCCCTTAGCAAGACACTGGGTTGCTAGCTCTAGAAATTTTGAGTAAAAGTGGAGGAAAAATAAAATTTGTAGAAATGGTCTGCTTATGAGCAAATACTCGCTAAAGAGTTTTCATCGGTATGTTGAGGTCTATGGTAGTATGACGTGGAATACAAGTGGTGTGTCAAGTCAGGAAATGATAGAGTAATTGACGCAATCCGAGATCGATGAGTGGATAATTTACAAAGCTTTATTTCTTATGATGTGGTGATTTAGACGGAATTCAAGTTTTACAAAGAGCTAGCATTTCCCAAAGAGTTACAACAGGGAGAATAATTGGATAGTCCCGACGCGATCGGTAACGTTGTATACTTCATTATAAAAAAGTTGCGATTGACGGAACTCGTTTCCATGAGCCTTCCTATAGATGGATGAAGTGTCCAGAGGAGGCTTAGCAAAGCACAGTACCAGCATGAAAAAGCTCCTCATAAAAAACCATCTGCTGGAATCGGCTTAAAACTGTAGGTCCTTCCATTTATGGAATAACATCAAGACGCGCGCTAAAAATAGGAGGAGGATCTCGGTCAAACACCTAATAGAATTGTACATACCAATTATTTATTTATTTTTAATAAAATAGTTTCATATTGGCGAAACTTCGCAACTTCGCGATCGGTTTTAAATTCAAAAATTAATTCACAAATTAAATCTTGGATTAAGTGAAATAATTTCTTGTTTTAATATTAGACTTAGCAATTTCCGCTAATAACTTCTATTTGAACCATTATTTACATCCAAATATTAATTAGATTTTATTTTTTAAGCCGTTTGCAGTTTGTTTCCATTTAAGCAAGAAAAATACTTTTTTGTTACGATTTTTACCAAAAATGATTAAATATTTTCAACTTTATTCACCTTCTTAAATACAACCTTTTGTAAGGGAGTGTCAAAAGTCGAATGTCACTAGTGAGCAAACCTTTTTTCATTGAATCATGCTGGACAACAACATACCTATACTGTGAGCAAAAAGTAAGGTGAATTTGGTTGTAAAATGAAAAATCTTTATTTATTCTTGTAAATCAATTTCATCCCCTTCAAAATAATCCCCTTCTCGATGAAATACACTTATGCCAACGATTTTTCCAATCCCCGAAACATGCCAAATAGTCCATTTCCGGTATAGCAATCAGCACCTTCTTCGATTCAGCTTTTATCTCCTCAATCGACTCGAAACGCGTTCCCCGGAGTGGTCTCTTGAGTTTTGGGAATAGCCAGAAGTCACACGGAGCCAAATCAGGCGAATACGGTGGCTGCGGAATGATATGCGTGGAATTTTTGGCGAAATGGTCACGAAGAACGAGTGCAGTGTGAGACGGTGCATTATCGTGATGGAAAAACCAAGAGTTGTTGGCCCATAATTCTGGTCTTTTTAAACGAATTGCTTCACGTAAACGACGCATAATGCTCAAATAATATTCCTTATTAACAGTTTGGCCAGGTGGAAGGAATTCATAGTGCACCACATCACGAAAATCGAAAAAAAATGTCATCATGACCTTTATTTTTGAACCACTTTGACGTGCTCTTTTCGGTCTGGCCTCTCATCTCCCGTAATGATGCATTTGAGCTTGTCCTGATAGTCTGAAAGCATTGTTTCACACACATCAACTCGACGACTTTTTTCCAAGAAATTGAGAGTTTTCGGTACCAAACGAGATTTGACTTTTCATAGGCCCAAATGGTATTTCAAAATGGTTTTCACAGATCCTTCTGATATTCCGATCATATCAGTAAGGACTTTAACAGTCAACCGACGATTTTTGAGCACTAACTCCTTCACTTTATTGACGTGTTGGTCATCTGTTGACGTCGATGGTCATCCGGAGCGCTCCAAGTCATCCACACGTTCTCGACCCTCTTTGAAGTCTTTGTACCACTTATAAACATTTTTCTGCGACATGGTCGAATCACCAAATGCCTTCTGCAACATGCTAAACGTTTCCGCAGCCGAAATTTCATTCCGCAAACAAAATTTGATGGCACTTCTCTGCTCAATCAAATCAGACATTGTAAAAATCGAAAAATGCACTCTTGGTCGTTTGGTAAACACAAGCGTAAATATATTACTGATAATGACATTCACATGAAAGTTGGCCCAGATGTTATTAACAGTGCTGCCAACTCATGAAAAAAATAAGTAGAGCGAAGTTTGGCAAATAAATTCACCTTACTTTTTGCCCACATATATTTCGTTCTTTCCTCATAAATTACAATCCGATTTCACCTTTAGCCTTCAAAAAGGATTTGATAGAGCGGTTATGTTTTTGCAATATCGTCCGAGTACGCGTATATTTGTGTTGTTCTATTTCATGTATGCCCTATTATTCTGCATCAGTTACTTCATGTATTGAGTAGCACAGTAAAATATTAAATATATTATAGTAGAGGAAAGTGAATGCCTCAGATAAATTGTTTTGTATCAGTACTTTTGATTCTGTATTGCGTAGAGTCATCATTACCATGCGTGCTAATTTTGCTCTAATAAGAACATTTCATATCCGCTGAAAGTTGATCTTCTAAGTCACCATATATGAAATGTGCATAATAGCAACTAAATCAGATAGAGTTCATACTCGTACAATAGAGTATGCAACTAAATCATTAGAGTTCATACACTAATCATGTTAACTGCAGAGTGTGCGTTCGAAAAAGTGTGAGTGTACAACGATTTTTTATTATTATTTATTTATTATTTTTAGTTGAACAAAGAAATCGGGCCAGCTGACAGTCAGCCTATTGAAGCAAATTTCTATTCCACTTGAGCTTTTTGCTTTGCTACCGCCAGCAGGTACTGCATCGTATACTTTGAGGGCTAGAACCTTTTTCTTTAGTTTCGCAAATATTAAAAACCACGTTCAACCGTTAATTCAAGATTGCCGTATTGTGTATACATTTTACATATAGAAGTACTCTTATATAGAAATTCAACGTCACCAAGCCAATCGAAAATCTCAATTTCAAAAGAGGTTGTGCAATGCATAAACAGCGAAAAATTGCTTTCGTGCCGGTAACGGCAATAATCACTGCATCCAAATGTCAACTGTAATTTTCATTCAATTGAGCCTTTTTTTTGTTATTTTAAATCAAATAAACAAATTAATTTAGTTTTATGAGTGTATCACGCACGTGATATGAGTATTTGCTATCCCATAGTAGGCATGGGCATATCCATGCGTGAATGTATGTATGTTAGGGCGGGTCGATTTAAAAATCGCTCATTGCTCTGTGAAAATCGTATTCTAGGGATCAAAATAAGAAACTTTGCCGAAGGAACCATACCTCTAAAACGAATTCTGATGTCCCTCAATTTGGGTCGAACTTTTGGGTAGGGGCAAATTTTGAAAAATCCCACTATGACCCATTTAGAGTGCTCCAATCGAGTCCAAATGTATGACCGACCCCCACTAACTTTGGACAGTCGATCCACCCATGCCAATGGCACACCCCTTGAAACTCCCCTGTGGGGTTCCCCATGCAATCATTTCAAAAGATCACCATTTTTGGCCTTAACATGAAAAAATCAGCTAAATGGCTATGTTTTTTCTTTATTTTTATTTATTTATAATAATATTTATTATTTATTTATAATAATATCTATTTTTTCTCTTAAGAAATTTATTTAGTCAGAACATATGTAAATGAAAAGTTAATTTAAGTGAGTTATACAAAAGAAACTAAAAGTTCGACCCAAATTGGGGGACATCAGAACTCGTTTTAGAGGTATGGTTCCTTCGGCAAAGTTTCTTATTTTGATCCCTAGAATATGATTTTCACAGAGCAATGGGCGATTTTTTTGCCTCCCCACAAATCGACCCAGCCTAATGTATGTACGTTACCACTTAAATGGGCAGTTAACAATTCGTTTTGTCATTGCAACAGTCTAAAACTTTCTGAATTTTACAGCATTTACACATACACACATGCGTGCATGTACATATCTCCCGTTTGCTGGAAGATCAACATAACCCAAAACTAAAGTTTTTTTAAATAAGTATGCAGAAGTTACCACCTACTCTTCTTTTATGCTGTGCTAAAAATTTATGGCGATATCTACTTGTATTAAGTATTAACAATTTCTCATTACATGAAAATGTAGCTTAATTGAAAGTGATAATATTTCTGGCTGTGGCGTAACAATTGATAAATTCGCTCATTAATAAAATAAATATGGAAACCCATGCACTAATAAAATTAATAAAAATCACCGATTATTTTATATACCTATATATAATTGGCGCTGAGACACTTTTTGGATGTTTGGCTGAGCTCCTACTCTAAGCTTTAAGCCGACTCCGAGCCCCAATTATTACTTTAGCAAATTCACTGATTCTTTCTAATTCACTGAGAGCAGGATTGCAGTTCGCGTGTGTCGCCACCTATTGCCGTGAGAATTATGCATCCTTGTATTTAATTTATTAAAATGAATGTTTGTTGATTTGTTCGATTTCGATGAAATTTGCTCAACTTAGGTGCATATAGTCACAGCAAAATTGACGATAGGTGACGCTGTAATCCAACTATTGACAACTTCTATATGACCAAGATGATTCATATGCGTAACATGGAAAGGTATAGGACCAAAAAAGAAAACAAAAATGGTCCCGATAGCTGGTCAAACTCGCAGCTGAATGTATGCGATTGAACGGCAGAAGAGAGGACTTATATTATCATATTTGGATATGGCTTAAAAGCTAAAAATAGATGCAGCTCAAATAAGAGAACCACTGATGTTTGATATTGTGACGAAAACACTTTGCCTACACCATGCGGAAGAATCAATCCACGAAATCCTTGCAACGTAAATAATAAATGCACAAGAAAGTACCCCAGAAACTGCCTTGAAAAACTCGGAGTACAGATGACGGGTATCCACAATGCAGATGCCGAAAACTAAGAGATAGTGAGCATAAGAGTTTCGTCAAATTATTCGGGTAAATGTTGAAATTCACTTGAGCTGGGCCAATTTGAAAATACCTCCAAAATCGACTTTTTTACAAAACAAATTAATTTAAAAAAATTTATGTTAAAATAAAGCACCTAATACAGTACCACATATTCGTACAAACGCCCTCTTAATTTTAGTTTTACTACCTCTCTCATTTCTCAATGCATTGCTCACAACAACTTCTAACTCATATTATTTGTCAAACTCAGAGAGATTAAGATTGCATGTAAAATCCAAGCTTTGTTGTTGTTGTTATACTTCCAGAACATATTCGCATAAACGCATCAACTTATTTTTTAACATAGACATGTTTACAGAATGCTGCCTTCATCCATTTTATCACCCCAAAAATAATATCAGAGATCTCATTTTGTTAAACACAAACCTTATTTGCTTTTCCTCTTGATGAAAATGCCGCCCACAGCTTCTGCATACATATAGTACATTTTCTTTGTTCTTTTTTTGTCAAAGAAAAAAATAAATATTTTCATTTGTAAAGCCAAATACCTGCTAATGCCCACTAAATTCATTAAGAGGCAAAGCAGTGAACAAAACAGAAATAATATACCCGCTCTTACAACTAAAACTGAGTTTCAATTCTTTCATTGTATGCATACATACGAACAAACGTATGGATACATACGTACGTACAAGTATAAAAAAAATTTATGCAACAGTTTAGTAATTGCACACGTATGAGCATATGTTTGTATTTATGTCAATGTAACTGTTTCTTAAAATGTAGTAATTTTTGTTGCGTTAATTAATTCCTCTTTTAATGTTCTTCGAAAATATTGCACACAACATTGCATTCGGAAAAAAAAAATTGTTAAATAATTACGGCTGCAACTAAAATGTGCACATTATACTATTTGTTGGGTCTATTGTATTTGTTGGGTCTAAGCAGTTGCGGCCGACATAATCGTATGGGTTTGTGCGTGACTGCCTCTGCGTACATGAAACTTTAAGTTATTACAAACGTGGTTTCTAATACATAGAGGCAATGGCAAATTTCCGATCGCATATTTCTCATGAAAAAGCATTTCATAAAAGGCACCTAAACAAAGATTTATCCATCAATTATGCTACAAGTATACATATATTTATGTATATAGTATATATATACAAGTATTATAAACACTTAACTAAGGAGAAAATTTAATCACTATTGAAATTATTTGCTTTTTTCTACTATTTAATTTTTTCAAACATTTTTATTTTTTATCTTTTTTTTATTTTTAATTTTTAGTTTATGATTTCAACTATTGTCAACTAAATACAAATCTAGGGAAGTATGTGGATTTCGTGCACACAAAAAGGCAAAATGCGTGCAATATTTTTCAATGAAGCGGAAATCTCAAATAATTATGCAATACCAAAAGCAGCAATATTCATTCAATAAAACTCGCCTTGTCTATGTTTGCTATGGCACATCTCGTTTTGATTGCACGCTCATACGAAACCTCCAAATGTTAAATAAGAAAACAGAAGCGCAAGAAAAAAATGGTCGTAAAAGAGTAAGAAATTAAAAAAAAGAAAAATTATAAGTTATAAGTTTATAAGACACAGCACGTATCGACTCAAACGCACGTGACTTACATTGTTTATAGACAAACCGAGAGTAGGCAATCGACTGAGCAATCAAGTGGCGCTTTGCTTGATCCAAATATTTTCGAAATAACTTACCGTCGAGACTGTTTACACCCAACACACATAAATGCACGTATCCTGATTATGGTAAAGTTGCATTTAAAAAAGGGTATTCCATGAAAATTCTTTTGGGGTGATTTTTGTTTAACTTTGTTTTTGGACAATACAAATAGTTATAAAAATGAGTCTCAAAATTAACCAATTGAATATTCAAAATTGTCAAATCTTTCGATTTTACGGTAAATAGAAAAATTTCCAATTGGCGTACATCTTCCATTGGGTCGAGCTCCTACTCCGTATTTGAATGACCGTTGGACTTTTATGAGGAACTTTTTCATCGCAGAAGTACACTGGGAGGTTCGCCATTGTCTACTTCATTTGTACTCACTTTATATGCCACTCTGGGTAAACTCAATTCGTACCTGTAAACGATTTGAGTGCACACAATTTTTCGACAACTCTCAACTCGGATTTAAATTTGTGCGTACATGATTTTCAAATTGAGTTAAGCCTCAAGGTCTTTCAAATAACTGATACGATTTTCGAAAAAATGCCTCAAAATAAAAACTAATGGCTTTGAGTTAAAATTTATTATCTTAGCGAAATTAAGAAAAAATATTTATTTATATATTTATTTTAAATATTATTGTTTTAAATAAATATATTTATATTTTAAATGAAAATACTACGTATAAAACAAGAAAATTCTGTGAACAAAGAAAATAGTAATGAATCCAGAATTGCACCTGAGTTAGGGTGCGTGCATGTCAGAGATGCGATAAGCGATAAGAGCGTCGATAAGAGCGAAGCGTAGAAAATTAATGCATGTATTTTAATAGAAGTGTGCATGTCGGAGCAGCGCGCTAACTCACTCTTCGCTCGCTATCATCGATAAGAGCGTAGAAATTGTAGGCTACTAATTTCTTCGCTATTATCGAAGATGGACACAGAAGATTTTATAAGTGCAGTATCTTTAAAACCTGCAATTTGGGATCAAAAAGATCCAAATCACCACAACAGGTTCATTTTGGATAAATTGTGGCAAAGTATTGTAGCTGACACATGAACTGGTTAATAAATCAATACCTATTTATATTGAATGTAACACTGAAAACACCACGGCTAGATGTGATGACAATGCACAAAACAATGAATATCCGATTTAGATTCACAATATTCTAAATGTTTAAAATATTTCTTTTTTTTTTTGTTATTTACCAATGAATATGTTAATTTTTCTCCAATAAAATTATTCGTACGTATGTATTACCTTATTGTAAGCATCAATCGATCCTCTTGCAAGATTGGTCTGTTGTGGCAGTCTTGCCAATTATGCTGCAGTCGATCCGAAATTTGAGACAGAATATAATCGAATGTATCGCTTGTCATTCTCATATATTCGAAAAACTTTTTTGGATCCTGTCTCAAACTATTATAGAGATGGTGAAATTCTCGGAGTTCTAGTATTGCTTGGTTTATAGGATGCGCCGAAAACTGGCGTTTTTCCCTTACAATATTATGTAGATGATAATATGCAGTAGTTGGCGTCAACAACAACATATTTTCTTCCTCTGAATCACTCATTATTATAAATATTATAGCTCTTCACTTTTCAAAACTTAAATTGCAAATGCAACTAACGCTCTTATCGCAGCTCTGTTTTATACACCACACAAAACTAAAGCTGGACGCTATGCTTTTGTCGCTGCTCTTATCGACGCTCTTATCGCTTATCGCATCTCTGACATGCACGCACCCTTAGAGGAATTTCACAATGTGCCAAGTGGAGGTCATCTAGGTATCACTAAAACGCTGGAGAAGAATAAGCAGCGGTTTTACTGGGTAAATTGCAGAGAATCAGTAGCCGAATGGATTGGCAATTGCGCAGAGTGTATAGCAGCGAAAAGTCCAAAGGAGAGAAGTCGTGGATGATTACAGTAATACAACGCAGGTTCACCATTTGAGCGAGTGTCCATGGTTGTTGCTGGTCCGTCTCTAACAAGTGATTCCGCCAACAAATATGTGCTCGTTGTTATGGACTACTTCAGTAAGTGGCCAGAAGTGTACGCTCCATTAAACAAAGAGGCCAGAACCCTTTTTGGAAACGTTTGAGGCTGAGGTAGATGCAGACTCGTTTTAAATAAATAACAAAAAATTTAGATACGGTTATCAAACAAATTTGTTGAAAAGAATAAACAAATCTACCACATAAATTTTAAAGTGAAAATGGTAAATAACAATACAAATGAATTAAGTATTAGGTTGCGAGTATCACGCGAATATTTGTTTTAGAGCGTTTCAATTAAACATTATTTTTTGAATGGTGTTGCCACTTATTTTTGTATTCAAAAAGTATTGAAATTGCCCAGCAATGAAAATTATGTACATACATCTACTTTTTGAAGCTGTATTAGACGATTTTAGAAATTTAAAAGCTCGTGTGTTTTTCAAGGGCAGACTTTTGAGAGTTAAAACGATTTACGCGATTTGCGCTACTTGTAGGCACCAAGGCACTTTGAACAAGAAGCAGCAGTAGAGAAAAAACAACAAAAGCAATGTATTTTGTTTTTGCTTTTGGCCCCTACAATGTTAAAACGAAATGAACAACGATTGAATTGATTTAGAATAATTCAAACGAAATTTGACAATTTAGAAACCAAATAAATAGAAAACAAAATGAAGTCAGCTGCTGTACTCTACCACCTGTTCATTCTTTACAAAAAAACATTTCAACTAAATGCACTGCAGACTGCTTGCCTTTCAATTTCAAAAATTTAATATTGTTAAGTGATAATAATTTTTTTACGCATGTTAAGCCGCACACATCAACTAGATAATAAATAAATTTTTGTTAAATACTTTTTAATATTTTCGTATATGTAGAGCTTTTTATTTTTTTTCTACTTTTCACTGTTGATTTTTAAAATTCAATCTCAAAAAAATATTTTTTCAATTTTCTTCCTCTTCTTCCTTTTTTTTAATGTTTCTTCCTCTTCTTCTTTACGTTTCTTCTTCTTATTTCGTTTTTCTTCTTCTTCTCCTTTTATTTTGCTTCCTCTTCTTTTTCTTTTATTCTTATTCTTCTTTAATTTTTCTTCTTTCATTCTTCTTTGTAATCTTTTTCTTCTTTTATTTTTCTACTTATTTTCTTTTTTCTTGTTTTTCTACTGCTTGCACTATTTGTTGCAAATCGAGTGTATAAGTCTGACATTGAATGTCTTAAATGTGCATTGGGTACAACGTCTTCATTTAGTAGTCATTTGTTCAATATTTATTTTATTTTAGTGATTTGTGATTTGTGTTTTGGTTTTTTTTTTGTTGTTTTTTGGAATTATGCGCTAACTGTTTTCGGCTAACTTTAGAAACAGCGCTAACTAAAATATTTCAATGTCAATGAACTGAGGTGACAGACAAAGCGAATAGCAACTACATTTCTCAATGAAAATCTATAATCATCAAGCGCTTTTTTTCTCAAATGTTAATCCAATCATTACTGATCGCTAGTGCTATTACTAATATTTATGCCTTTGCAATTAAAAAAATTACATGGGCATAATCATTTTTATGACTCTATGACATATACATACATACCTACATTACGATGCTAATAATTTTCTAAAGAAAACCCCTTTCAAAACTTGCAAACCTTGCTGTGCATCAGCTAATATTATATAATACATTTACATATGCACAAAAAGCTTATGCGACATATGTACGTCAATGTAAGAAGTAAAATCGATTCGTAAACAGCACATTTTAAGCACTTCGCAGGCTGTGTAACACAACAGCTGATCCACACACTCGAAATATGCAAAGCGTGCTAACTACCGTTTTTAGAGTTTTGCTTAACCACTTGTATGTAAGTATGAGTGAATGTATATGTATAATTGCGATATTTGTTGAAGACTTGACTACTAATTTGTGCAAAGTTCATGTGCGAAAGAGTAAAGGGAAGGTCGTAAGCTGATTTTTCTTTAATTATTCGCCAATAAACCTTTCGATGAATTGTAAATTTATATAACTCCATGGCTGGCTTGTAGATAAGCCCATAATGCAAAAAAGCAGATATTAAATGACATTAGCAGCCATGTTGGCCATTTGACTTTTGCTGGTACTATGACACCTTCATCAAAATATAGCTATCAGATTACAGATATAATTGTGATTATTTTTTTCAACTACATTCACTTCAAATTAAATTGTATAACCTAAAAAGAAAAAAAAAATAGTTGCGTATTTACAAACCGTAAAAATCCTAAATACCAATACAAGGAAGCTGGTGTACAGTTTTATAAATTTCGAAATACAGTAATTTATCTGTAACTATTAACGATTAGGCAATGGCACACCTCCATGAAAAATCTCCACATAAAAAGCGATCTGCCGTTCGGAACCAGCTTAAAACTCTAGGCCCCTCCATTTATGGAACAACATCAAGACGCATACCACAAATAGGAAGAGAAGCTCGGTCAAACACCTAGCAATTATTTATTTTTTTAATTTTATTAAACATTCGGCAGCGCTGCTAGCAATATGAGCAAATTATGAAACTTGAAGAATCCCTGTATCCGGCAAATAAATTTAAGAGTGAAACTACTTCTCTTTTGTATCACGGGCAAGCCAAATAAAAGGGTTGAAGTCAAAATTGAGAATAAAATTTGAGTTTAATTCAAAATAAAATATAATTTAATTAAATATTTCATTAATAAACCTCAAATGCAATACAACGAAAATATATAAGTTTTTCGTCCCAGGCAAGAACATTAATATCCACGACAATTGGATATTGATTGTTGATGTTTGATGATTGATGGTTGAGGGTTAAATGTTATTTCGGGTTTTTGCAGCTTGGTAGTTAATTTAATGTTTTCAAAACTTAAAGGATTCCAAATAAAAAACGAGTATTTCGATACTACTTATTTATTATTACATTCCAATTAAAAGTAATAATACTACAAAGCGAAAAGATACTGTTGACCGGACAACCGAAAATAAAATCTTAAAAAAAATTCTGAATATGTGCTCCAAAAATGCATTTAAATCTGTGGGGTGTTTCAAGCGTAACTCCGCATTGCAAGCCTTCCTTAGCTGCTGACGTAGACAACCTTTAAGCCGATTACTCATATATATAGACATTACAATGTCATTTGTGTTCTAGAACTCTTATCGAAACACGGGCGATCTATTCAATAGATTTAACCTAATAAACTTAGTATAAAGACAATCATTCACACATCAATCGTGAGTTTTATTCTTATACTTCGAACCGCCACAATGACTACATTTTCCTTAATGACCTTATTCAATTTTAATAATTTTTTGCGAAAATACAGTCAATTGTCGTACAAAAACACTGTGAACCAAGTTAGAAATTTTGTTCAAATTAAAAAAAAATTATTTTTTCATGCAAATTTCTAACTTTTTAATCAGAATATTTAGGAATATTTCGCGTATGCAGGTTTATTGACTATTGACTTTTTGGTATAATAAAATGCGAATTTAATGTAGCTCAAAATTTACGTTGATTTTTGAAAATAGATTTTTCTAACTGTCGAGACTTGTATTCCTTTTCTTACCTTTTCCTTAGAAAAAGCTCTGTATATAAGAAAATACGCGATAAATATATACTTTGAAACTCTTTTCGCTCAGTATCACCACATTATTATCATCAACGAAATATTAATTCATCGCAAAGCATGTAAAATAAGCAATTATTGTAAAATATGCCGAAACATGCTCTAAGAAATATAACTCAAATTGTATATTATTTTATAAAAGGTGTGAACATTTCATGGCATGCGTGACAGAATGCATGCCGGAACATAATTTGGGGTGCCCTGCTAATGGCTAACTTCATCGGCCATTTCGTTACTAACTCATACATGTATACATATTTAGGTAAGAGTGACCTAAAAGCTAAATATTTCAATTTAACAATTTATTTGTGTTTGTAAATTGTCTGAAATTAAAAATATGAAATAATTTATGGTATTTGATACAAACTTTCGTCCTAGATACGTATTTTACGAGCAGCTGCCGTATTCGACAAAAGTATCTGTTGTAATTTTATAGGCCATTTTTAATGACGTGAATAAACCATTTTGATCTGAATATAATAATTTATTGATAATTTTGGACATATCAGTAGTAATTTTAAAAATTTTTAAATGATTTACATCAAACATTATAGATAAGCGAACATTACTCAAGATATGAATTGGGCGCTATTTGTGCTCCAAAGCTTCGACAGAAAGAAACCACAGTTTGTCGCCTAACAGATGACAGTTAGTGAATATTAAAAATGTGCCGCCACGTCTGAAAATAACGTGTTTTAGATGTTTAATGGTAATCCAAACACATTAAAGGTTTGACAGCTATAAGAGCAATTTTCGTACAAGGTATGGTTGAAACGGCGATATAACTTAATTAGCTGTAAAAATAATAATTCTAAATAATGAATTCAGGAAATATGGATTATTTACAGTGTTGTAATGTTACAGAGAATTAGGAACAACAACTGGATATTGGAATTCATTTCCACTAATTTTGCGACCACAATTGCTGAGTCATGAGGTGGTGGAGAAGGAAAATCATATGCCAAACTCAAATAAATTGGCCGATCTGGCTGAAACTTGGTGTCTGTTCTTCCAAGAGATGCTACTAATTAAACATCGAGGTTATGTACGTGCCAGTAGTGCCATCTCTCTGATCTGGCATGCACTTTTCAAACAACCCTTGTACTATACGCCCTCAGAAACAATTAACTACTTTCTGGATTACGCCCTACGGGTCATCGGAAGTTCTTGAACAGATTCCTAGGTTTTATTTCCTTACAATTGAATATTAAATATTGAAAGAAATGTATGGGCATGTACATTAATTTTATGAATTGTAGAAGGAGGAGCTGAAAATTTCCACCTAGCCAATCAGCTAAGTCATTCCCTATTTTCTGTCATCCCGAGCGACTTCTATTCTGCATCTGAGATGAAATCTGCATTAATATGTGAGTCTGCTGTAACTGAGCGATTCCATTTCAATTGAACCAAGTATTCTGACATTTTTCTGAAAACTACTTTATTTGTAGGTTTCAGTTTAATTCGAAATAAACAGAAAAACTGCGATAAAAATGGTAAATGAACTTGAGAGTGAGGAAAAGGGAGAAATCAGACAGGTGAAAAAGAAGGAAGAAGGGGCTTGGATTAGAGGATGACGACCAACAGTGGCGGCTTACGTTTGTATCATATTAACCACTTCAAGCTCCTGATGAGTTTCACCAGATATGTGACATTTAAACCCACAATATCCACCGTTGTAGCGAAAAAGAGAGATGTTTAAAATTTAGCCCAACGAGAGCATTGCAGCTGAGAAGAAGGGGCTGAGCTGATTCGACCTCATCCTCCAGACAGATTCTGCAGAAAGGGCTTGAAGCAAACCCAAGCCTCGCAACATGAACGAGGATACCTACCAAATTCGATATCTGTGGCTTTGTTGGCCTTAGAAGTTCTCACCCGATCAACTCGCGGCCAGAAGGATCTACAGCAGCCAGAAGGATCTAGCCCAGCGACGCGAGAACCATCTGTCCAGTAACAGACCACAGCTTCTTAGGGGAACTCCAACCCCCTCATATTGCGATGAAGCCGTCTCAAAGGTCCCCTGTCTACCCAGCTCATCGGCCAAGCAGTTTCCCTCTATGCCGCTGTGACCAGGAACCCAAGTTAGGATAATATTGAAGTATTCCGATGCAATCGAGAGGGAAGTCATGCATTCCTAATTTCTAACTAATTTCGAACGCACAAATAACGAGACCAAAGCCCTAATTATGACTTTGCTGTCGGATTAGATATTTACCTCCTTTACTGTAATTACAGAAGCGAACAACCAATCCACTGCTTCTTTAATTGAGTTTGGGAAACACTACAGTGGTCTGGAAGCCTAAATTTGAGCTAGATGGGAAGCTCCTCGCAAATACTCCCCCACCAACTCTTTCGTCCAATTTCGAGCTATCCATAAACCTGTTTGCCATGCGCTGCCTCCAAATGTTCCCCGGGCCCACTCTTCCCTTGAAGGAATATGAATGGATTTTTCATGGTAATTTTTTTTTTTTGTAAATTATTTATGTAAACATAATTACTTGTATAGAAAAGGCCTTATAAATTAAAGTTACGAATTTTGTACAGAATTCATAAAAATTTAGCACATTTCAAAAAAAGATCACCAAATTTTGAATTCGTAACAAGAATCTTTAAAAAATTTCTGTGCATGCAGTTTTATAGCCCATTCAATTTAGTATAAAAAAGTTTAAAGACAGTCAAATATCGCGATGATCTTTTTTGCATCCTATGTTGAGAACTTCCTTCCATAAAAAGCACAGAAGATACAAGATTTCTAAGAATCCAGATGAAGAGGCTGAGAATTATGAACTATATTTTTATAAAAAATGTACCAAAAACATTTTCCAAAAAATTTACCATGAAAAAAATTGTGAAACTCGTAAAGAGATAAAATGACTTAATTGTATTAATTGACTTAAATCGTGAAGCCACGAGTGTATATAAGTACGTACATATTTATTTATTTATTTGGTTTGCTTTAATATGCATTAAATTTTGATAGAATTCTGCTAATATTTTAAACGTATTTGTATGTACACACAATCAATGCTAATGCTAAGCCAATCGCACTTGCTAAAATTATATTTTTAAGAAACGTTCACACTTTGTTAGCCAAAGAGCTATGAAAACGTTTAATAAGTTAATATAAAATAAAAAATATTATATACGAACGTCATCATCCTTCAAATCGACGAAGCAATTGCATGTATATACGATTATATTCTCTTATACATGTATACTTATATGTATGTACGTATGTTATATTTGGACTCGTGTGTATAATAAAAGCATTGTGTTTTTCTATTGGATAATAACATGGTAAATATTTATTAAATTAATGGTAGCACTTGACTACGCCAACAACACATATGCCTCTAATCGGGACTTTTTCAAATAATATTTGCTCCAAAAATTAACTTTAATTAACTTCAATTGTAATTATTCTATTAAATTTCTATATATAATTGGGTTTCAGGAAAAACCTTTTGTATAGTTAATATGTGTTATTTATAAATAGTATCATTACTAAGAAGGGTAGTCCAAGATACAGGGTGGTAAAATGTTAGATATAAAAATAAATTTAGTAAACAGATCAGGCTTAAATTTTACAATATTTTATTTGTATTGGGTTGGGGAATAAATGCATAGTGTTTTTGTATTCCATTTTATTTTACAACGATTTATTTGCTGTTTGGCAAAGCTGCCGAAGCAGACCGAGACATTTGCAACGTGAATGGAGAAGGTGTCACAGGCAAGTATATTGCACGGGAAGGGTTTGCAAAGTTCAAAAATGACGCCTTTGACGTCGATGATACGTCCCGCAGCGGAAGGCCTTCTGAATTGGATGAAGAACGTATCAATTCTCTTTTGAAGGAGAACGGTCGTCACCAGACGTGAATTTGCTGAAAAAATGAACTGCGATCATAAAAAGACTCTCCATCTTTTTCAATTAATGGGATTTACCGAAAAATTTGGAGCCTGGGTGACCCACAAGCTTAACGAAACAAAACAAAGAAAGTCGCTTTCAAATTACTTCTCAGCATTTCGCCCAAAGAAGATCTTGATGTGTATTTGATAGGACTGGGATGGTATGGTGCACTAGGAGATGCTCGAAAAGAATGCCACGGTCAACAAGGAGCTCTATATTACCCAGCTCCACCACGTGAATAGGGCTATTCGGCTAGAAAAACCTGATCGACATGGTAAAATCACACTCCACACACATGCTGCCGCACTCCAAGAGTTCGAATGGAAGGTCCTTCAGCATCTGCCGTATTCTCCGGACCTTGCATCGGCCGATTATCATCTTTTTCGCACACCATATGAAGGGCGTTACCTTCGATTACAAAGAGCTCCTTAAAAACTGGCTCAACCACTTCTTTGACACCAGACCAGACGATTTATAGCGGGACGGCATCAACAAACTTGTTCCCCAACCTAATGGTCAATTGTTACACAGTCGCGCAGATCGCACAAGAGTCTCATTTAATGCATAATTAGACGTATTATTAGAAAGGTTAAATAAATAATAAAACCTTAGACTATAAAAAGAAGTATGGCTTTGAAATTGGCTTAATAACTCCTTGCAAACCATATTACCATTAACGATATTATAGACAAAGATTTCGTATTTACATCGACTTATAAAGGGTGTTTTTTTTAGAGGTTAGGTTTTTAAGTTGGCACTACATTTTTCGTAGATGGTCTTTTTGACAGCTGTCACTTGATTTATGCTCAGTTTGGTTTGCCATTTCATAATGAATAGACTTACACCTGAACAACGTTTGCAAATCGTGCAAATTTATTACGAAAATAATGGTTCGGTTCGCGCGACGCATCACAAGAAAATTTTGTTCAGCGATGAAGCTCACTTTTGGTTGAAGAGGGTATGTCAATAAGCAAAATTGTCGCATTTGGAGTGAACATAATCCACAAGCCATTGCTGAGACGCCGTTACATCCTCAAAAAGTCACTGTTTGGTGTGCTCTATGGGCAGAGGGAATCATTGGTCCATATTTCTTTAAAAATGAAGCCGGCCATAATGTTACAGTCAATGGAGAGCGCTATAGAGCCATGATTAATGACTTTTTCGTGCCTGAATTGGACGATGTTGATGTCCTTTGGTTCCAACAAGACGGCGCTACATGCCATACAGCCAACGCAACAATCGATTTATTGAAGGAAACTTTTGGTGAGCGCATTATCTCGCGCCGTGGACCTGTGGCGTGGCCTCCAAGATCGTGCGATATAACACCGCTGGACTATTTCTTGTGGGGCTATGTGAAGTCGCTTGTCTACGCAGATAAGCCCGAGACGATTGACGTCTTGGAAGAGAATATTTGGCGCGTTATTGCTGACATACGGCCCCAATTGCTGCAAAAAGTGGTCGAAAATTGGGCCTCTCGGCTGGAATTTATTCGAGCCAGCCGCGGCGGCCACTTGCCCGAAATCATTTTTAAAACATAATGGCAAACCCTTATGTTTATAATAAAGCTAAATTCTTGGCCATAACATTAAATTATATACGTTTTATTTCATCTTGAAAACCTAACCTCTAAAAAAACACCCTTTACATATAAGGCTCAGAATAGTCCGCTATTTCTGTGAAAATTTTTTATACATTTTCGATTTTCCTCGAATGAACCTCGTAGTTCCGTTAGCAGTTCTCAATGCGAGATCGTACTAAGGTAACTTGGAAAGATTTCAAAGTTTTAAGGGTCTTTGAAGTCAATAGAATTTCTTTTGATGAAACCAACCATTGCAATATGTTTGGTGAATGAAAATTTGGTATCAAAAATACAGCAAGTTATTCTTTTTCAGCTGATTTGTTACGTGTAAGTTCTTATTACTATGTACATATGAACTTTTTTATTTCGACATTCTTGCTGATGACGAGGAAGAAGGTTCTTTTTCACCAGGACAACCTGAATTTCCGAAATTAAGTTACGAGTTGCTCAGATTTAGCCCTCTGTGACTATTTGGATCGAATCAAAGGATTATCGGTGAAAATGCTTATTTTGAGAGCCTCTGGTTTATCAAGCAAACTGGTGGCTATATTGCAAATAAAATGTTTTTTTTTTGCCTAATAAAGGGTTCAGGGACTTATTCACGTATGAGCAAACAAACACGGCTATATCGGTGCACGTAAATTAATTTGTGAATAGATATTTCAATTTATTTTTAGCTTGTCCAAATTTAAAATAGTTAATATTAGATGATAGCCGTCTACGCATGCTAAAAATAATTAAAAAGTTTAACAAAATGCACATTTGGGGAAATTTACATTTATAACACATATTTTACTATGTCTCAACTCGTTTGAAATGAAAAGGAATAATAAATGTTTAAATACAATTTTAAGTACATTTACTGAAACTTCCCCAAAATTCATACTTGAAAAAAATTTCGACTTTGTTGCTACGAACCGGTTCAGAAGCTTGCGAATTTCCAATTAATAAAGTCACTCACCATTAACTAAATAATGGGCAAGACAGCTAAGTAAACTGGGCAGACAACGATCGGAGTGGGGTTTGCGTATTCAATTGCGTTTGCAAACGCATACGTGCAAATGTATTTATAAATGCACACATGCATATGTATGTATACGTATAGGTGCACGCTAAGCGCTCTACTACATATTAACTCATTACAGAGAAAATTGTTGTTGCTTTCGCATAGAAAATTTTCGCTTGGGAAATCGAAAGCGAAATTTACAAAGAATTGTATTAAAATAAAATTTCGAAATATTAAACAAATATAGGAATTATAGATTTTGAAAAATAAGAAATAAAATTCAGATCGAAGTGTTAGTAATTAAAATTTAAACTATAATCCATTTATAATTTTGGTATATTTTAGCGATGTCGGAGGTCAAGTTCCACTATTGTAAAATGTTTACTAAAACCGTATTAATAATTTGGTTTATTTTAATTAGTTAAAAATGTTTAAAAACATAAAATTGCTCATTACAGTGCTGCCACCTAATTTATGTATAATTTATAAATGACAAATGTTAATTTATAGTTAAAAAAAAGCAATTTTGAAGGCTAATATTTTTCACCTATTGGTATTACTTGGTCAATAATTATCAATTATCAAAGTTACATTTCAAACATATTTTTTGAAAGCAGACGTACTCTTCGCGCTGAGCCACCCTGAATACATTCTGGTTATGAAAGAGCTTGAATATTATAACACATGGGCTGAAAAGTCTTAGGCCTAACAAAGAAAATACGTTTTCTTTTTGTTCAAAATTACCTTTATTCATCAACGTAACTTCCATCAAAAACAACAATCATTCCAGCGTCACTCTAGCATTTCAATACCACTTTTGTAGAACGATTTATCTTTTGATTTAAAATAGGCCTCAGTTTCAGCGATAAACTCTTCATTCGAGAGAAATTTGTTACCGGCGACCATTTTTTTTAGGTCTACGAACAGACAATAGTCGCTGGGAGCCAAATCTGGTGAATACGGTGGATCTGGGAGCAATTCGATATTCAATTCATGTAGTTTTGCCATTGCTCAAAATCATCAACACCTTCTTTTATTGTTCACCAACGATTAAATGCGTCTCCCAGTTTAAACAGAACTATTTCATAGTCAAATTCTCATGCAATATAAAGTCAACACGTTCTTTTGATATCTTTACGATGTCAGTTAACTCACGCAACTTTCCTTATCGATCATTCAAAACGATTTTTTGGTTTTTTTTATGTTTTCTGGTCTTACCGCCTCATTTGGACGTGCACAGCGTTGTGCATCGTCAATGTCTCTACGACCACGTTTGAAGTCAGCAAACCATCGTTTTATTGTTGTTTCTGATGGAGCGGAGTCGTCATAACACTTTTCAAGCCATTTTTTTGCTTGAACGGTATTTTTTCCTGTCACGAAGCAGTGGGCATTTAAAACACGAAATTCTTTTTGATTCATTGTAATGGAAATAACAAAAGTAGCGTCAGTCCTAGCACAATAGCTCACGGACTAATGAATAGAATATCTTGAAATTTCAACAGCTGTCCCTTAAAGGTTTGTACTAACTGACAAAGAGGTGAATGCAATAAAACTAGTACCATCTATGTGTTAAGCACGGTACTTTTCCACCCATTCGTACATATTCCCGTGGTTCCTAGCTGGATCAAAGCTTATAATGGAGTCCAATTTCAGCAGGGGCGATATCGTTAAGTTCTTGGCGTAGTGCGAAAACTGGATAATCCCTTCGAAGAGCAAACAAGCAAATATTCGCATAATCAGGTATTGGCAATAAACGCAACGCCAAATAAACCAAGTGTATACATATGTATGTCAGTTCTCTGGTATTTTAAACCTTGCATTTTTGCTCATAATACTTGTATGACGCAACAAAATAATTAGAAATTCCATCATGAATACATACATGAAATGTAACCACTTAATTCAGCCACATCTAAAGGACAGAGTAGCACGTGCGACCGTCTGAAGGCGAAATATTGAGAAAATCTTAGAAAACTCTGCCCCAAATTAAGTAAATAGTGAAAAACCACAAGCAAGCAGGTGACTACGCAAAATTTGTTCGTTTTACCTAAACAAGAAACGGCGAATGCCAAAATCTGTATGCATTAAATGTAAAAAGAACAATGCGGTGACCACAAAATTACACATTATACGGAAAACGAATGTCTAACTTTAACTTTAACTTACCTGGGAAATAATGTCTATGTTTAGGAAATAAAAAGTAAAAAATTAACTGTTATCTTTTTAAGTATAATAAAATAATTTTTTTAAGGACAACTTAATATGTGATTTGAACTTGGGAGATTTCTTGAGAAGTGGTCCAAATCTTTTCGTTAAAAATATATTTAATTGAAATTTAAAAAAATATTAAAAAGAACCGCAGATGTTTTACTTTAAAAACTCTATACTAGAATTTTCAACTCGAAATGAAAAAATCACGTAAACCAACTGAAATTTTGTTTTCCCGTATTCAGCATATTTTGGCTAAAGCCCTTCTAGAATTGTCAAGCGCCATCTGGCGTTTCCATTGGAAAGTTTGACATATTTTGCCATATATGCACTTAGAAGTGTTTGATGTGTGAGCCATATTAGTGTTGTTTACAGTCGATTTAAAAATTCATCTCATGAATTAAAATCATTAACCTGCAGGAAAGCTTCATCTCTCAGGGACGTAAAAATCTGGGGGCAATAAATTCTCTGGTGATCGCTGTTCACTCACCGATTAATTCAGAGCAGATCGTCCAAAATCAGTTAATGTGTCACAAAATATCGATGTCAGAGCAAGTTCTTCATATCACATACCTTGAAATAGTGCCATCCTGGGGCATTAGTATGACATGCATTAGTAAGATTTTGCATGATCACCTTGTGGTAAAAAAGGTCTGTGGTTGGTTCCCTCACTATTTAAAAAACGTCCTAGAAACGCGTTTGGGCAAAGTGCTTAGAAAATTGGTTTAAACGAATGCAAAAGTATATTGATCATCATGGAGAATATTTTGGTAAACAATAAAATGGTTTTCAACCACGAATGTTCATTTCTCCATTGTTAGGCCAGAAATTTAAATAGTAACCCTGGTATTAGTATTGACAAGAAGAAAAAGAATATACGACAAACTGATTTGAATACTGAAAATACTGATGGAGTTCCTCAAAATCGAAAAAATGTTAAGAAAGTACCATTTTCTTTATCTTTTCTTACAATTTTTTGTTAAAAGATTTTAAGCCAGACTCAATATTAAGTTTTCTTAAATATATTTATGCATGAAATTTTATTCATTTGTCTATTTATTAATGTAACTAAGATATGTGTGTGTATATGTAAGACTTTTAGTTTGGCAGATGTACCATTTTTCCAAACCATGTACCTACATACATACATAGATAATTGTAAAAGAAGAATGCCTCCGAGCTTCAATAATGGCCTAACACTTGACCGATTTCAAATTTTCTTGTATTTTTCTAAATTAGAATGAAATATTGGCTTATACCCAATTTCATGAAAATCAAACCACGTTTAATATCATATTACTCTTCACGGTGTACATGTATAATAAATATGTAAATATATGTATGTACATTTTTATGTTTGCATTCGAGCATCTAACTAGTCCACACTATACTCGTACCGGCATAGTGGCATTGCATGGACGTGTGCCGCGCCATGCGCAAAGCTCCAGTGACAAGTGAAGTTCACGTTGCTGTGTTGATATTTGCTCATTTCGCTTGTACACACATATATAGCTTTTATAACAGCTTAGTGTTTATTGCCATTGCCGGATAAGTTTACTTCGCTGTTATGTGTGCACCTTCAGCGCGTCATTCAAACCTGACAATAATTAACACGCGGGTGTGTTAGCATGGCTTTCGCATTTAATTGCTCAATTTGAATGGCACCGCTACCGAAAGATTCCATGACAGCTACTACTGTTAAAATCACTGCCAATAACACAGCAAAAATTCGTTATCTTTTCTTTGTCACACAAAGCAATGATGCATTCAAATTTGGCACTGTTTCCTTCATCGTTTTTTGTGTTGTATTTGGTTTTAAATTCACAGAAAACAAATCATAAACTAGTTGGTAATTTATTTGTTTGTTTTAATTATTTATGTATTCCATTATTTCAATTTTGCAATTCCTATATTGTTTATAAGTGATGCTTGAAAAATGTACAACAACAATGGCAACAAAGTTAGCACTCTCATCCAAATATGGAGATGTATGAAGAGTAGATGGCAACAAGGAAATTTCTAGCAAACCATTCCGGAAAGATCAAAATCACCCAAATACAGTAAAACGTACAAAGGTGAACAAACCAATTATTTAATTTTGGTACTTGCAGAAATGGGGCGAAAATTTATAAAAAAGGAACCAACACAATAAAATTGTGTAGCTTGCAACTATCCCGAAGACATTCGAAATGCATTCGTATTACTAAAGTTGTGAAAAAATGGAAATATTTATAGGTATATCTGGAAATGTGGCTGATTTCCATGTAAATATAATATTTTAAAAAATATGGTAAATGAATTAAAAAAAAATTTCAAAAAATTCCTTCAGATGCATGATAATGATAATGATAATGATAAATGACAACTTTCACCATAAAAGAAATTTTATCAAATTTAAGTAACAACATTTTTTAGCTATCAGCAAATCTATTCACTTTACTACCAACAACCTAATAAAGTTATTTATTGCAAGCTCATCAATATGAACTGTCATTTAACTTTTAAAATAAAATAAATGGTATTGGAAAAAAATATAAATTTTAAACGCTCGAACACTTTATGCTGTTCCACCAGTGTACCACTTAGACAGGTTTTACTGCACATCTAGCAATTTTGTTTGTCGTCATCCGTCTTCAAACCGAATTGAAATACAAGTAGAAGTACTTTGCAAAAGCTTTCAAATGAAATAACAAGAATAATAAAAGAGATTTGTGTCTATTTTTAGCAAAGTAATTAAAAAGGTCTATTGATGAGTGCGGCATAAAGCAGACACTCATGCTTGGCAAAATGTCGAACTGGCATCAGCAGTGATCCTAAAATAACTACCAACTAGAGCAATACTGGTTACAAACACACTCCAGGCAAATAAAAGAAATTTTATCAAATTTAAGTAACAACATTTTTTAGCTATCAGCAAATCTATTCACTTTACTACCAACAACCTAATAAAGTTATTTATTGCAAGCTCATCAATATGAACTGTCATTTAACTTTTAAAATAAAATAAATGGTATTGGAAAAAAATATAAATTTTAAACGCTCGAACACTTTATGCTGTTCCACCAGTGTACCACTTAGACAGGTTTTACTGCACATCTAGCAATTTTGTTTGTCGTCATACGTCTTCAAACCGAATTGAAATACAAGTAGAAGTACTTTGCAAAAGCTTTCAAATGAAATAACAAGAATAATAAAAGAGATTTGTGTCTATTTTTAGCAAAGTAATTAAAAAGGTCTATTGATGAGTGCGGCATAAAGCAGACACTCATGCTTGGCAAAATGTCGAACTGGCATCAACAGTGATCCTAAAATAACTACCAACTAGACCAATACTGGTTACAAACACACTGTTACTCGTTGCCGAAAATCTGGCGCTATTCCAATTCGGGAATATCCGTTCCATTTCATGAATTGATCCATAAGGCTGGTCTAGAGCAAACAGTTTTCACAATGCAATATAACTGGAAAATATACTTGTAGCATTAAATGCGCATAGGCGGCCGCCATGGTCAGGGTTCGAATCTCCGGGCATGAAACATCATCTAATAGAAAAAGTGTTTTCTAATAGTGGTCGCGCCTGGGCAGGCAATGGCAAACCGTTAAGTGTTTTTCTACCATGGAGAAATTCCTCATAAAAACCGTCTGCCGTTAGTAGACGGCATAAAACTGTAGAAACTGCGATGAAACACATGAAAACTTTCACATGAGAGAGGAAGCTATTTTCCCTACATACGAAATTAGAGAGGAATACTTGAGCCCAACAATGGACCTCCAGGCATAAATGGAGGCCTATTCTCCACACCCTCACGACGAATGGCAATCAACATACATATGTAGACATTTTTTTTTTTTTTGTTTCTTTGTCCGCACAACTAGCAAGTAAAGCATTCAGACAACATTAAGACCAGTGTACTTAATCCGGGTTCCCTGTTTAATTTACTTTAAATTACATTAGGTCTCGTGATACTAAAGATCCAAGGTGGTCGCTTCTTAACACACATGCCAAGACATCAAGCCTGATTCGAGTGAAGGTTGGGCAGATGCACAGAAAGTGGTCCGCCGTCTCATCCTCTTCTCCACATGCTGGTCAGAGAGCACTGTCTGAGATGCATTTTCCATATGTTTCGGCCATAGCAAGTGGCCAGTCATCAGTCCAATCAGCTGCCTACGTCTCTTGTGCTTAATGGCAGAAGGATCTGCGACAGTCAGTCGGACAAGCCGTGGCTTTAATGGCTGTAGTAGGAAGTGACAGAACATGCTCCGGACCTAAGAAGTTGGCCTCAAAGCTCATCCTAACTAAAGTGTCAGAGATGTCGTTACCCGCGATACCCACGTGTCCCGGGAGCCATGTTAACAACAGGCTATTATGTCTACCGACATATATCAGCCTGGATTTATAGAACTCAACTACCCTTGAAGTAGTTGGGGGGCTAAGGCCATGAGCGCAGCTTGGCTGTCGCTGCAGACACATATAGATCGGCCTCTCCATCTGTTTTCCACAACGAAGGTCATTGCTTTTTGAACAGCAAACACCTCTGGCAGCACCACACTGTACCTCTTTTCAAGTACGATTCCTGATGGCAAGGAGTCAAGGGGCATGGAGAAAAGCATTGGTTCGGAGTCCATGCTTTCTCTGTTGTCCAATGCCGAACAGGAGCCATACCAATTCCCATTGTTTTTCAGCCTGCAGATGGCCTTCAAGGCTCCTCCTTGAATGAAAACATAAAGAGGTGGTAGACTAACCAGAGTATCCAATGCCGGGCCTGAAGCAGTCGGAAAAGCTCCGATGCAACAGAAGGCCAGGGTGCGTTGACTAATTTAACATTCCAAGCGAAAATCTCTTTCAAGGAAATCGAATTATATAGATTTCGATGTTTTTTGGCCAATAGATTTGTGATTCTTAACACAGAATATACCAAACCGAACAATTTTATTTTGTTTTTTCAGTAAATTATTGAATTAACTATTAAAATATTTCATAATAGATCAGCACCTTATTAAAATTCCTTTTTGCTTTTTATAATTATACTTTAGTATATATGTATGTATGCACGTATGTGCGACTGGTGAGCACCCAAAATTATTATATGGATTCAAGTTTACGCTTAATAGAAACCAGATTATTAAAATTAGCAAATTATAGCATCTAATTTAATTTTTTTTAGTTTTTTTTAAGTTTAGTGTAGTTATGTAAATATTAAGTCATTAAACTAATATTTATTGATACAAGTTGCTCCAGACCAGATAGTGGATCTACAAAAGGGTTATCAACGAATGTTAAAGAAAACAATTTAGTATTCTTCCGAAGTAATACAGGGTGAACGATATGAAGTGTTATCTATTCAAAACACCATAACTTTTTTGTGTGGAATTAGTTTTATTTAACAAAATTGTTTAAAAATGATTACAATTTCAACATACTATATTCACTTTAGCTCGATATGACCACCTTTTGCCTTGACCATAGCCTTCAAACGGTCAAAAATGAGTTGCATGCTGCACGAATGTGATCTTGAGGTATTTTGGCCCATTCTCGTATAATCGCTTTATTCAGCACATCCATACTGGCATATTCTTTAGTCCTCACCTTGCTCTCCAAAATGGACCAGATGGAATAGTCCATCGGATTTGCGTCTGGCGAATTCGAAAGCCGTTGTGTGGACGAAATGAAGTGTGGAGCATGATTTTTTAACAATTCTTGGTTCACACGAACTTTATGAGACGGTGCCGAGCCCTGTTGGAACGTTCATGGTCTACGACCAAAATGTTTGCGTGTCCACGGCTCTAAAGCAGCTTCTAAAACATTTTCCCGATAATAAGTCGCATTCACTTTGACACCAGGCTCGATAAAAACGATTGGAGAGCGTCCATCAGCGATCACTGCGGCATAAACCATTACTTGCGATGGGAAATTGCTTCGAGTGGCCATCCGTAGGCTCAAATTCTCGTATGAGCGTTCGGTCAAGTACATAAACACGATTGCTTTGAGTGTTTATGAACTGCTCAATTGGGAAATTTTTTTCATCAGAAAACACAATGTTAGGAAATTCGCCACGTTCGTGCAAGCGCAGCAACTCCTTTGCTCTTTCGAACCGACTTTTTTTTGCTGGGGTGAAATATTGGGTGCTATTTGGAACTTGTA
The DNA here is from genome assembly GCF_028408465.1 of Anastrepha ludens. Classification (NCBI taxonomy): domain Eukaryota; kingdom Metazoa; phylum Arthropoda; class Insecta; order Diptera; family Tephritidae; genus Anastrepha; species Anastrepha ludens. Next base: position 80,250,142 of record NC_071502.1, read on the forward strand.
AGCCTTGACCTTGAGCTCATTTTTCAATATGCGTCGAATGTTGTCTTGCGATATTTTCAGTTCTTTGGCCATTTTTCTTGCACTTTGACGTGGATTTCGTTCAAGTCGAGATTTCACTTTCCGAACCATTTCTGGCGTTGTTTCGGTTTTTTGTTGGTCCACCTCCATAACGTTTTGCAATGCTACCAGTATCATTGTAACGTTTTATAGTGCGATACACAAACATTTTATTCACTTTGAGGTGGCTGAGCTCACGAACAATGGCTGGTTGTGATTTTCCAGCCAAATATAACGCAATCGCACTATTACGTTTGGATTCCATCCAGCAAAACTGAGACGCAAATGCTTTTGATGGCTTATAAACAATATATTGAACTGTCATTAGAACAATTTTGACGTTGATGTTCACATCTGTTTTACAGATACAAGCAGTGTGAAGTTGGTAACACTTCATATTGTTCACCCTGTATATGTGTAAGTGTGTATGCACTTTTATATAGATGTAACTTTGAGTTCTTGTTTTCTTTCACCTGTCAATTTGAGTTGTGAACAGTTCTATTTGTTGGCATAACCATTTAAATGGAAATGCACTTCATCCGACATCAAAACATTATTTAAAAAATCAATTTGTGTGGCTAATTGTGTAAAACGAATTGCGTATTGTAGTCGTTGTTGGTGGTCTTGCGGTAGCAGTGCTTGCACAATTTGAATTTTGTATGGGTACATCTTAAGATCAAACTTTAAAACTCTACGCAATCTCGTTCTGGAAATGAAAAATTGGTTGAAACGACGGCGAGTTGAGACAGATGGATCATCTGCAACACTCTGCCGCACAGTTCCCATGTTCTCTTCAGTGCGAATATTTCGATGGGCACCTAATTCAGGACGGTCAGCCACTAAACCCAGTTCCTCAAAACGACCGACCAAACTCCTAATCATAAAGGCTCTGGGAGCTGACCTGGAATTAAAATGTTTCCGATATTTACGCTACGTTAAAACAATTGATCGTTGTCAAGAATAGGAAAACTCGATCATTTTAACGCGTTGTGCTGTACTATAGGGTTCCATAATAAATTTCCAACAATTCAATTATAACCTACAAAAAGAGAAAAATCAATATGTCCAAAAATAAAAAAGTTATTTGTGCTTAACTTGAGTAGGTCTTATTTGGCCCACCCTGTATAAAAAAGAGGGTAGTTTTATTGTTACTTTCCGCCAAAAGTGAACAAAAGTATTATTTTCATTTTTTGTAAGCAGCAAAACATTTAAATATATATAATATATACATATAAGTATATCTCACACCTGCAATCAACTAACCTCTTAAGGTGAAATTTCGCCAGCAACATGCATTTGACTTGCCATGAAATGTTGCTAGCAACATTGATTGTTAAATGGAAGAAATGTTAAATTCATGAGAAAGATAATAAGAAAAGGGTTTTTAAACAAATTCATACACATACATATATATTGACACTTTAGACAATTATTAAGACTATAGACAATTAGGCACTAGAAACTATAGATAATTAAGCCGCTCCATGCACACATCGATTAACTCCACTTTTTGGAAAATCTTAAATTTAAGTGCCAAAGCCCTTGGTATAGTCATAACTTTTTTATATTTATAATAACTTTCCTGAATAATGAATATTAGCACCGTTAAATGGAACATTTTTTTGGCAACTGAATAATAAGTAATTTATTTCAAAAGCCATTTCGATTAACTCCATACTCTAATATAAATCGTTTCAGTACATGAAGACTTACGCGGCAAACTTCGAAAAAATAATAACATATTCGGATTCGTGTACCGGTCAAAACAGAGATATTAAAACCGTCTTAAGTTTATTGAAACTTGTTCAAAGCACGAAAATCAAAGCTGAATCAATTGACATGAAATTTTTGGTAAGTGGACACAGCTATTTGCCCAATGACTCAGATTTTGCCATTATTGAGTCATGTGCGAAAAAAAATCAAAACATTTTTTCACCAGATGATTGGTACCATATAATCCACACATGTAAAAGGAAAGCGCCGTGTCATCTAATCCAAATGACTCACCAAGATTTTTTATCAACAAAACCTTTGGAACAGTCTATCATTAACAGAAAAGTAACCGTCACAGGGCTTCCAGTAAATAGGCTTAAAATACGCTGGATAAAGTTAGAAAGGTCCAAACCCTATGTCATACAATTCAAATGTGACTATAATGAAGATACAGAATTTCAAGTCAATAATATAAGAAAATCTTTAGAGGATAGACCGCAAAATTTTAAAAATATAGATCAGCCTTTATTATATCCTAAAGGTAGGACTGTGACAAAGGAAAAATGGAGAGACATGATGGACCTGCTAAAATTCCTCCTGTTAAATACGATTACTAAAGAACTTGTCAACGAGTCGAAATGGCGAATCCTCGCATACAGCTGATGAAGAAAACATTATTTATAATATTGCTGAATCATCCCAAAGAATAATACCGCTAACATAAAGCTGTTATAAATTAATTACGAAAATTATTTTATAACCGAACTTCCAACATTCATTTTTATGGAAAAGCTGTGATAAAAATGTATAATAACTAACTTTTTCTGTAATGAAAACTTAAAAATGAAAAGACTAAATTTAACTTTATTACTTTTTTCTGTTGCCAAATTGATTAACTCCATCAGTCACATAAAAACTGTAACATTATTGACGATTGTTTGTTGGCTATTCATTCTTATTTATTTTATATACTGTTAGATGAAAGCTGTATCTGCAATTATACACTCCACATTATATATTTGAATCCATATTATCAGAATCCATATTATCAACTTTTCGTTTTATGGAGTTAGTCGATGTGTGCACTGAGCGGCTCAATTATTAAAAGTAATAATAATAATAGAAATAAATAATTTCAGGCGCTTAACTCTCCGACGAACTGCCACTTTTCGCTCAATTTTAAATGGCATGTGCATGTTTCGCGGTCTTTTCACGGCATGAACCGAGTACTACACAGATGCATATGCAGTTTCACGCATATTTCACTTCACGGCAATGCATTCTATATGCAGTTTTACTGCCATTTGGCGTGAAATGCGAACTTAGTACTATGGTTTACATGGAATTAAAGAGCAGCAAATATTTTTGCAATAAACCGGAAAATACATTTAAAGAGATAAATTAGAAATACATATTCTTTATTTTCCAGCCTACAAAACAGCAAGAGGGCTAAGCGTTTTTAAAACAAATTAATTCACCAACCGATATAGAATTTGATGATTCAGAAAACTTCGGGGTCTAGGTATAGGACATCTTATCAGCACATGTTTATTACCGATAAACTGAAAAAACAGCCAGCCGATTGAGTTCAAACTCACAGGATAAATTTGTGTTCAAACCAGTTAGGCTCAAATGCGAAACTTATATTAATAAGGAAGGAAATTATTTTTGTTCCTACATTTACTCGATCGTATTTATGGTCCGAGTTCATAGGATAACTCCGTTCTCATTAGTACATTCAAATTCAATTCACATAGCCTAGGAAACAAACAATGCCACTTCAAAGCTCTATTGAAAGCATGTGTTTTCCAGGTAAATAAAGAATGCAGGATATTAGAACGTGTATATATCATCAATTCATAAAACTCCTTTAGCATTTAACTCATTAACGTAAAATAAGAAATTTTCTCACCATACCATCAACATTTCCTACAGCCAAAAAAGTAAATAAGTACAAGAACAAAATGGATGTGAAAAATTATGTTTATTAGTTATTTATAATTATTTATATATTTGTTACTATTGTTATATTTGTAATTATAAATTAGTTTTATTATATATTTAATAATATTTTTGTATCAAAATCTCTAAAAACAGACAGCTGCCTAAAGCGATATGGCAAAAATCCGAAAGTTATGCCTGTTAAAGGTTTGCCTATAGCGAAACGAACTATTAGAAACCAAATAATTGATTACATAAAAAAATTACCTACTTCTTTAAAAGTTGTTCTATTGACTAACTCTCTTTGCACCTGAAGAAACTATACAAAGGGAATAAGTATTTGATTGCCTTACATTTTAACATTTTTAATTATTTTTTACAGAGTTTATCAACTAGAACTAATGAATAAAAATGACAAATTTTCGGAAAAGTTTAAAATCGACTTTTACTAAAAAAATATTATTCCGATTGACACAAAAAATATATCAGCAAAAAGGCCAAAAAATAACTTTCGGACAATATCCAGGAAAGGTTGGTTTTGTTCGCTTTAATGGATTGTTATTATTTTTTTTTCAATAACTGCAAAAAGACTTAAAAAACAACTATTTTTTCTCCCTATATGCCGAAAACACTCATATGAAATTACAAATGAACTTAATTTTCGTGTTCAGCAATCCCGAATTGGTATAATAAAAACCTTTTTAAATGAGGTACCACTTTTCGAGAAAATATTTGTAAACAACAAACCAAGAAGATTCTCAAAATTTATATTTAAAATAATTCATAATAATTTTTAATATTTTATAGAACTACAATTTTGAAACCATATAAAACGGCGAGTTATTTTAATCTACCCAGCTTTTTATACAATTTGTTAACACTTTTCTTATCCATTGATGGATTCGTATGAAAATCAAGCTGTTTTTTACAAGTTTTTCTGGAGGTCCACTAAAATGAGTACGTGTACATACATATATAGTTTATGTGCTTATTAGTCTTTAATAAAATCTGAATGCCTAAGTAAGGAGAAGATCCGCAGTAGCTCCACAATGTATGCTTTATGGCATTACATACAAATTTAATTGATATTAATAAAATTTGTATTGTTCGACAATAATTTGCTGTAGTTTTTGCTACTCTTCGCAAAATTTCATACAAATGCTTTCTGATTGTGGTAATTGTGCAAATAACAAAGCTAATAAAATAGGGTGTAATCAAACGTGTTATAAAAAATGTATAGTTCCTTTGATAAATAAATAAAATGAGTGAATGAGGCAAACTATTAAAGTCATATTAGTAAAAAACAACAGAATTAAAATATATCTATAAAAAATTTTAGGGACTGAAATATTTATTTATTCTATTTTTTTTTGTCAGTTCGTGCACGCCGCTTCACTTTCGTATGAAATACAATTAAATTTATTAAATTGAATTAACCATTTCAAATCTTCTCAACAATTTTTTTCTGAAATAAGCTTTTTAAATTTCTTTCATTTGACATTATTTATTTTGAATTATTTAACTTAATTAATCCCTTTTTAAACAGGTGGCAACCCTACTAAAATATGTATATATTAGAAATACAAATTTTTTAAACCTCTAACCTTTGATACCAATATTGTTATAATTTTTTAAACAGGTGGCAACACTACTGAAATGTGTGTATCTTAGAAACTCAAATTTTTCAAACATGTAATCTCTGAAACCAATATTGTTATAATTTATTTATTTTCTTATATATACTAGACCTTTTTTCAAATAGGTGGCAACTCTCTTCAAGCATATTATTAAAATTAAACTGTGTTAAATCTTTTCTCATTCGACACCTGTATTGCCACATTTGACTGAGCTTACTAATTTAATTTATTTTTCAGTCCAAGCAAACTTCGTGCAAATCCATTCAGTTGCTCTCGCGTGATTGAGTTTCACATTTGCAATATTAGCAGGATTAGTCAAAGAAACTATCCCCAGCACTACGATTGGCATAAAGTAACTTAAAACCATGATGCAAAGAATAATGAGATGGCGCCCATCGTGGTCCCGTTACTTTGCGCTCAGCGAATTTGACAACTAGTTACGTGATTTTAGCTCCAGTATGGCCAGATTACCATTTTCGTAACTCGATTTATCATTTTTTTTTTTGTTATTTTTATTATTTTGTGTCTCGGAGTTTTAGTTCTTTCTTCATGACATTTTTCTAGTTGTTCTAATTAAAATGTCATGTTTATAATTTTGTAAAATATACATTTTTTAATAATTATTTAAACAATTCACACAGTTTTATTTAGCTTTACTTTTTTTTAACATCTGGTGGCATTGCCCGCGAGTGCAGGTGTTGTTGGTGTTCTTCTGCTTTCGGCAGTCAAATCTCTCTCTCGCTACTGCAGTGTTGCCTAGCTTTGGATATAAAAACGCATTAAAATGCCTATTCAAAGAAAATAAACCAACAAATTTTTATTGAATCACTTAAAGAACTTTGTATGCGAGACAAATTGTCTTTAAAATGTGCGTTTTTTTAAATAAATGTGTCAAGCTTATGTACAATTTAATTTATGAGGTTTTTTTTAAGCGAGACTCTTTTGTTAAGGGAACGACTTTTTTGCTATATTTGAAGTTATGTAACTAGATAAAGTACTCTCTTTGTAAAAATGTCAGTATGGTTTCTTTAGTATTTTCTGGTATTTTGTTGTTTATTTTTACAATGAATATAACTCTTAATGCCCTATGTCTCACTAAGGATTGATGACCGGAAGAAACGATTACACCTCTATGGTTTTAATTCACATTCAATAAATATTCAAAGGCTTTTTAAAATGTGTAAAAAGGCTTTCAATCTTAAGAAGAGTTGAGAGAGGGGCATTTAATATTTTTGCATAACCTTAAATGGAGCCAAAAATTAAATTTGCACTTTCAAATTATCAAATTTTATAAGAGTAAAAAAAATTTCATTAGCACTAAAGTCTTCTCAGAGATCTGGTCACATTGCCCATGATTGCGGTTATTGTTGATGTTTATGAATATTCGTTTCTTCTTTGAAATGTGCGTTAATAAGAAGAAACGGTAACAAACGTTTTAGTGAATATTTACGCAAAAATAAGATAATTCGTGAAAGTGTACTCGTATAAGTGAAAAATAAGAAAACATGAAATGTGCAGTGAAAAATTGTGCTAGTAAGATCCTCAATAAAGCATACATACATATGTTTATAATATTTCATTAAATTAAAGTTAAATGTTTTAAAATATCTATAGGAATAGTAACTGAGCACCGATCCACGGACTGAGTACACTGCCTCCGCCATCCATCCAGTGGCACCATCCGTTCAAGGCACTTCTCCTGGCGCAACTCCATCAGCACTATTAAAATCCACATTCACACATTGTTCAATCTTATCAGCGGCTGTGCAACAATATTAGACACTATAAAATGTGCAGATCCACGACTTGGTTGAACAATTTAATATGATTTGCAAAATATTTAAGATTTTCCCCACCATTTTTTCAAAATACTAAATTTTATAAGAATCAACTAATTTTCATTAGCACTAAAACCTTCTCAGAGTGACCTTTTATAACATTCTTTCTTTAATAATACAGTTTTTTTTAACTTACAGTTTCGGTAGCTTTGGATTAAACGCAAAAAGAAACAAACACGAAACTTCAAAATTTTCGCATTTTCGGTATAAAAAAGCACTAAATTTATTGCGAAGAGCAAATGGTTGGCAATACTGCACAACTCAGCAAACGTGACGTCACGTACGCTCTGATGGGCGCAATCTTGTTTCTATCATTCTTGCTTAAAACTAAAGTAACAAAACAAAGTAAAAACTAAAGACTGCAGCTCAAAAGATTCAAAAAAGCTGTCTTTGAAAAGGAAAAGTCGAGGGAGACAGGGAGACTTATTACTTTGAACTCTCGAATAGATCGAGAATGGATGCATTAGATGAGTAATTTATTCTCACGCTATCCCCTTATAACAGAATTAAGTTGTTGGAGAACATTACATTTTATTCGTGCGCTTTGATAATTTTATAATTAAAATAAAGAAGAAAAAAAGAGAGATCAAGAGATTTAGGATTTATGAGCAATAGACGCAAAAAATATGAGGATACAAGTTTACTTAAGCTTCAAGAGCGAAGAACGAATCGAATAGCAAACTGAATCATTATCATCATCATCGTTTGGCGATAAATTTTCTTGTAAGTATTGGCCTTCTAAACACTATGCCTCCATTCTGATCGGTCTGTTGTTTTTTTCTTCCAGTTTTTTCATTTTTAGTTGCTCTAGGCCTTCTTTCATTTCATCAAGTCATCTCGATCTTGGTTTTCCTCATAATGTGATGGTGTATGCCTTCGTCTCAAAAACTTTTCTGTGAGCTCTTAAACTGTCCATTCTCTTTGCACTTTGATGTTACCTACTACATTTTCACTCTTGATTAATTCATCATTAGTTCATCCAATTCATCATTATATTTTCCTGAGAATTTTCATTTGAAAGGTTTGTAGTTTTGGCTTGTCTTTTTCACTCAATACTCAGGTTTCGGCTTCATAGTCCAAAAAAGTCAAAGTCTATTATGGAGCTTTGATTTGATGAGTTTTATAAATGGTGCATGTGACCTATTAACTGCTTGAATTTGTACGTCTATTGTGAGAGACGTAGTATTATTTGTTGTCAGTTTGCAGCCAAGATATGTGCGTGTACTTATTACTTCAAATTTGTACTTCCCAATAATAACTTCTTTTGATGATTGCTTCTTTTTTAGCCCATAAAGTCTATAGAGTGGCAGTATTTTGTATTTTCGCTGTTAATTTTCAGTCCAATTTATTTTTTTTTTTACTGCCTATCGCCATATCGTTGGCGTTTGCATATAATTGAGTTATTCTACATACAAGTTCTTTTGACATCTCTCCCCTCATCTGTTCCTCAGCACAACATTAAATTAAAAATTGTTTAAGACTGATGAGAAAAGAGACTGCTCAATTATATTCGAATTTGTATCAGTAATAATACAAAAATATATTGTAACAATTAGTGGACTAATAATTAAATTTATAAATAATCATTTGCATTTTTCATTTAATTAGCAGAGCAATTCTGTCGCTTTATTGCCAACCTAACGTAATTCCAACTACTTAAATATAATATATCCACAAATTGCAGTAACGAGAGTAAAATAACTTAAGCACTTACGTGTAATAAAGAACAACAATAAAGCAGTTGCATGCCTTTGTATTTTGTTCACAAATAAGTTAGTCAAATATTCGCAATATTCGCTTTGAACTTCGACTAAAAAACGAGTAATAAATAGTGCTAACGCATTATTCCTATGATTTGTACTTTTTTTACAACTTCCACTGTAAAACATAACAACAATAGACTAAATTTTAAATAAAACAAATTCATATGCATATGCATATGAGCTCAAACGATTCACCACAAGGCAATACATCACGGCAAAGTCACTCATACGCCTCGTTGAGAACGGCATGCACGTGTCTGAATGTATGTATAATAATCTACGTTATAAATAGAATGCAATATTATAGTTAATAATATAAGTAATATAATATAATAATTATAACTAGTTTAGTGTAAAATATATTTCGGGAATTTATACAGCCTCTATGGCACGTAGTGTATTTACTTTTACGACAGCTTAAGTCATGCATTTCTGAACGCAGTGACTCATATGAAATACTTATTGTAAATATAGTTGCATATTGTGCTAGCATTCCACTCTGTTTTAAACTGAATGGGTTTTATTTTCTTGCTGAAAATTGAAAATTGGTAAAAAGCAGCTACAGGCAAATAGAATAGTTCGAAGAAAAGTTACAGTCAACATATAATATGTGGGTTGCGGAAATAACTACTACTAAAGACTAATAAATTCCCAATTATTTTAATTAACGCGAACGTAAATTGATTAATGAATATACTGCAAACTCTATTTTCCTATTGTTGGCTAATTAAGCTTTATTAGAGACATATTGTGTAATTATAAGTCGTAAATGCTTAGTGTTAAAACTTGTAATGGAAAGCTTCTTTTTAATCAGATTTATTTGTATCGAAACGGAGAAACTTTTATTTTTACTTATTTATTTATTTATTTAAAAAAAAAAAAAAATAAATAATTGGCGCGTACACTTCTGTTAGGTATTTGGCCGAGCTCCTCCTCCTATTTGTGGTGTGCGTCTTGATGTTGTTCCACAAATGGAGGGACCTACAGTTTCAAGCCGACTCCGAGCGGCAGATATTTTTATGAGGAGCTTTTTCATGGCAGAAATACACTCGGAGGCTTGCCATTGCCTGCCGAGGGGAATTTTATTTATTTATCGAGCATAAGAAACAGGTGTTTTATTTATGTACATTTGTTTGATAGTAAAAGATATTAAAATAGCAATGAAATTGTGAAGATAGAAAAGAATATGCTAAATGATAGGATAATGAGGTTGATAATGGGAAAGCTGGAAAAAATAAAATATAGACAGATGACAGATGAGAGATTACAGACGATAGACAACATATTAGAGATACTGAAATTTATTTAGCACAATAGTATTCGTTTGAAATGCAATATGTTAATGATACTTTTCTGTCATGAAAAATCTCTTCATAAAAAATATCTGTCGTACGGATTCGGCAAAAAACTGTAGGTGCCTCCATTTGTAGAAAACATCAAAGCACACGCAACAAATAGGAGGAAGAGCTCGGCCAAATATCTAAAAAGGATGTAAGGCTGATTTTTGGCGGTGTCAGTAAATCTTATCAGTGTGTTGTTCAGAGTATAAAAGGTTCCTTATAAATAGCAATGCAGTGAGATTTACTTGGGTTCCAGATTAATCCATTAGCAATATTCCTCTATGAGACATCATTCAGATTACATATACAGTTATCAGATTTGGATTTTTTTGTGGCAAAATAGTGTCAAGGCGACCGCTATAGCTTAATGTGTTGGTGCGTGAATACCATGCGGTAGTACCTCGGGGACGAAACACCAAATGATGGAAACATTTTTTTCTAATAGCGGCCGCCCCTTTGGCAGGCAATGGGAAATATCCAAGTACCGTTCAGAGGTGTCATAAAACTATGGCTTCTTCCATTTGTAAAAGAACATCAGGACGCACTCTACAAATAGGAGAAAGAAATCGACCGAACACCCATCAAAGGGTGTAAGTGTCAATTATTATTATTATTAAAGTTAACGCCGGTACTACTCAAAATAAAGTAACCCAAAAATGTCGAATAGAATTACGAAAATAGGCAGCAATATAGCCAATGACGCCTTAGAATAAGACATAAAAACAAGATTAGACCTGATGTTAAGCGGCAAACTACTGATTGCTTAAAAAATATTTATATGCGTATGGGCAGAAGATGGCATCACTTTCCATATAAAAAAAGTTGGTATTGTTATACTTCTATCGGAATTATAAAATTTATTTTTGTACAGCCGAAGACTTCTGCCACATTAATGATATTGGCAAAAAAGTCGGTAAAGATAGAGTTATTCAAGTCTTTCTAAACTCAATGTGTTTAAATAAAGTGTGTCAGATATTTAAGTGCCTAATACCTTAAATACCATTATGACAAATAAACATAAATAAATGTTCGAAATTTTTTTTTTATATTGCCCTTTTAAATTAACCATAAATTTTTTATAATCAAAACTAAAACACAAGAGGATATTTTTTTAAATTTCTTTGGCTTTTATTTATCAACAAATTTGTTTTCGAAATTTACAAAGATTTTTAATTGGTTAATTTTCAGAGCGTAGAAAAATTTTTTTTTAATTTTCTCTTTATTGCCAGAACGAAAAATGAACGACAAAAAGTCAAAAATAGCATATAAATCTTAATTTTGATTGCAGATCTTCTAAGCTTTAATTCTAGAGTTTTTTTGTCTTTGGGTTGGCTACAGTAATGCCTTGAGTAGTGAAAACCGTTCATAGCAACGTCCTGTACCCTAAGTATCCTCGGTATTTTCAGTCGCAAAGTGGCCTTCGTTTGAGCATCGTATTACTGTCGATGAATAGTGAAAGTTGTGCACATTTGAAAGATTTTGTAATGGAGTAAATTGAACAAAACCAAATGGAATCATCTTCGGAAGGTTAGTAAAATACGAGAAATCTTTAGTACATATCAATACCTCGACACAAAATTTTTAGCTGCAGCAATACGTAGATACATTTTTTGCAATTTTTTTTAAAAAATTTGAGTTTTCAAACTGTATAGTAATACAACGCCGTGATATGCTGCTTTGAAACCTATTAAAGGTTACTCAAAAAAGTAATGGTTACTGAATAAAACAAGATTCAGCTGCTAACACTTGCTACCTTGCGACCCCGAAAACATATAAATTTACATGCATCTTGATTATGTTCTAGAATATACGCTATTTCACGTGAGGGGGTGGCCAATAGGGGTGGAAGGGGGTGGATTTTCAAAATTTTAAGATCAAATTCGTAATCAGCGACCCTGAAAACATAAATTAACATGCATCTTGATTATGTTCTAGAATATACGCTATTTCACGTGAGGGGGTGGCCAATAGGGGTGGAAGGGGGTGGATTTTCAAAATTTTAAGATCAAACTCGTAATCAGCGGCCCCGACAACCCCCGAGTAAGAAATTTTGAATCAATTACTTAATTTTTTGAGTTTTGGCCAGGTTTTCGGGAATCGGCCGCACTGTGGGCCGGGTCGATTTGTGGGGAGGCAAAAAAATCGCCCATTGCTCTGTGAAAATCATATTCTAGGGATCAAAATAAGAAACTTTGCCGAAGAAACCATACCTCTAAAACGAATTCTGATGTCCCCCAATTTGGGTCGAACTTTTTAGTTTCTTTTGTATAACTCACTTAAATTAACTTTTCATTTACATATGTTCTGACTAAATAAATTTCTTAATGGTAGTCATGCCCCAATCCATTCGGCTACAGCGGCCGCGATAAAAAGATCGCCACTTTTGTTTGGTAGAACGGCCCTTTTTTATTTATTTTATAAATTCAATTATTTTCTTATAAAAATATAGTTCATACCACAACAAAAGCTAAATAAAGTGCAATTTTGAACTTTTTACTAAGAATTTTTAGAAAAACTTCGGGTATGCAGTTTCATAGATAATTGAATTTTGGCATAGAATTTTGCAAGTTTCAAAAATTGCGTTGATGTTTGACAATTTTTTCTGCTAACGATATTGGGTGCTTTCTTTCATATAAAAATGTGGAGTAAACGTGAAATGGAGAAAATGCACAAGATTTTTAATTTACTTGAACTTTCACTTTATTATCAAAATTCAGTGATCTTTAAAACTGCAATTGTCAGAAATTCTGATTAAAAGATGTCAAATTTTTCTGTAGTATGAATTGTGTTTTTTTTAAACAATAATTGAAAGAAGAAAGTAAATAAATAAGTAAATAGTCAAAACTTGTCAACATATGGTGTGCACTTTCTTTTGACTGTAACTGTATATGATGTTTGTTGCACAAAAATTTGAATGTTTGTTTCATTTTCGCCGCCAAAATCCATCCGAGCAACAAACATCTTAACAAATTTTATTTAAGAATATCAGAAGGCACTTTTTTTTGCTTTCGAAACGAAATAATCGTCGTCTTTTTGCTCGCAAAAAACCATCATTAAAAAATAGTACAGCAATGATGTATGATACTTATGAAGACATCGTCACAGTTGCCTAAGAAAACAGGCTATTCATCACAATAACGCACCAAGAAGTTCATTTGGAATTGTAGTAGTGCTCTTTAGGCTCGTAAGGTGATAGGCCCAACAATCTGATATTCGAAACAAAATATTCTCATAGCCTTTTTACCCAAACAAGATCAATCGCGTACGGTACTACAGCAATAAAAAGACACTGTCCCATTTTACTAGGAAGACAATATGTTATATTGTATATATCCTTTGTAAATAATAATAATAATAAATTTTATGAACAGAGCCACGAATTGTTGCCGTATTCAAGCTGACTTCCTGCATCTTTTTCCCAATGTTAAAACACGGCTTGGAAGAAAAATCCACCTTAAACAAATAGCTTAGCACTGATAAAGGAACACATTTTGGAGGTCCATTTTTGCAGGTACTAAAGAGGTAATGTTGGGAGAATATTTTACTAGCACACATTGATCAAAATTATTTATATTTTCATTACTATTATTTTAGTTTATTTTTCATTGTATTTTTATGTTTTGTTTAACTCGGCTTTTCTTTTATACCATAATTAACCACTGACTTTGAACACAAGATTTTTCTGTGTCATTTATGCATTAATATTTCAAAAAAAGGAGTTATTGCATTGCATGGAGTTAGTTATTCTAAGGATCTTAATTATCATCTCATTTCTGAACAAAACTCCTCTTAAGAAAATAAAATAAATAACAAAAGCAGTTACTTTACCATTCACAACCAAAGCGCACTTAACAACACATTCTCGCTAGTTGCAATCAAGTAAAAATGTCTTTTTCGACTTCAATCACGCATATTCACAAAAAGAAGCACTTAAATGCATTAAAAGGGTGATTTTGCAATTTGCAAAAATTTTTTAGCCTCCAACATCGGTTCACTCAAGCATTGCTTCTTTGTTTACTTGCACTACATTTCAATCTAGAATACTTCGAACAATCCATTCTTCAACATAGCTTTACCTTCTGCAAACTGCCAAATAGACCAATAAATATTACACTGTTATTCGCATTCAAGCGTATTTTTTCTGTGTTGTAACTTCTCACTAATCACCACTTCGCTTTCAAGCTAAAGTACCGCACGCTACGAAATTATCAAACGTACTGTCGCAGCAGTTGGCAAACTTTTATATTTTACGGCTCAAATCTACTAACTTTTTCAATTTGCGCCAAACCGACGATTGATTGACGGCTAACGGTCTGTGTTAAATTGTTCGCTCTTCCACTGCCAATACTCGTGAGCAACGCAAACGCGGCTATGTCGAATGCGAAATACGTCCGAAAACGAAAAATTAGTGAGAAGCAGCATAAGTTGCGAATTTCGAAGCGTTCGACGCAGCCATCAAAGCTGTGGCAGCTGTTGGCGCAGCCGAATACAACAAATGCTAAGCGTGGGGAAAGAAAAGCCGAGTGTGACGATGCATGCAGCCAGCGAAATTTATTTAGTACCTGTATGTAGTGCTAAGTAAGCCTAAAGTAATCGCTAATGAATTTGCATGTATTATGAACTTATGTTTATACACTGAATATACTAAAGAGCTTGAATGATAAAGACACAGGCGATTAGGTATCATACAACTCAATAAACATCATCTGATAAAAGATGCAAAGAATCACTTTGATATACATAACTACAATGTTAGTTACACAATAACGCGCATGCACATTAAGGTTGTTCTTATGTATTAGAAACTGGCCGTTATAATTAAGAGTAGAGCGAATTTCAAACTAGTGCTTGATTTATTGTTGAGAATCCTTATGCATGCAATGTGTATACATACAGTGCATTAATAACTATAGAGCAAGGACTTAGTATTTATTATTATAACTACATTTTTAATTTTTCAAGGCCAGGGTTATATGTAGACCATTGAATTTTAGTATAATAAAAAACAAGTCTGAAGAGGCTCCTAATTCGCGTTGATCTTTAATTTTTTTTTTTTTTTTGCGCTGTTGGCATACGTTATATGCAAAGAAGTTATGAAATGTTGTTGAATTTTTTTTTTTAATTTTGAACTTTTCAATGGAAATTTTTCTAAAAATTATAGGCCAGGGTTATAAACCATTGAGATTTAGTACAATAAAGTACAAGTGACTTTGCAATGGCTCCAAAATCGCGTAAATTTTCGAAAATCCTTTTGATGTTGAGCATATCGAGCATACGTGAAATACGGGAAAATGCAAAATGTCATTGCAAAAATATATAAAATTTCGTTGAAATTTGTTTAATATCCAGGAAGTTTCTAACTTGGATTTCTATAGTTTTTGTAGAAAAATCAACATTTTACACAAAGAATATGACTATAAAAATAAGTAAGAGAAAATTAAATTGTCAAAATTTGTCAACAAGTCCCTAAATTCTAGTTATTTACCGCACTGTATGTTATGTCGTAGCCGACCATGCCACGCTGGTACGTGTTGCTGTGTTCATTGGTTCATTTTTTGCCTTCGAATGAAATTGTGGATGACCGGAAATTTCCCAAGCACTCAGGCAACATTTCCCATAGCACTTATGGTCAAGAAAGATTTAAGGTAGTAATCTGGTAACTTACACGTTTTTTGAGGCCATGTTTGGGACATTTTTTGGAAGGGAAAATAAAATTCAATCGGTTTGATTTTCTGATATGTTATTAAAGGTATCAGAAGGTGTACAAAAAAAATTTTTTTTTTTTCAATGTTTTGATACTATTTTTGTACACTGCAGCAAGCGGCAAAAAAAGAAGTACAGTGGCTGGCCGGCGTGATTTCGTCACTTGTGGTCATCTGAAACAGAAAAAACAAATTGCTTATTAATCAGTGTGCTTGTCGTTCTGGCGGGTAGGAAGATCAAATGATTTTGACAAAAAATAACAAAATGGCGGACTTCGTAAAAAAATTGCCTTTTTTTTTAAGTGGAAATCGGACTAAAAAATGGAAAGTTAGTGACGAAATAAATTAAATCTACTACCCACCAGAACTATTGATTTGTAGAAAAACGTATCTAAATTTCAGGTCAATCCGTTAGATAGAAAATTTGTTTTCACGACGCCCATCCGGAAAAACGTTGTTTTGAGAAAAACTCGTTTAAAGTTTTAGCAATTGAGCCGCGCAAGTACGAGCCGCTCTCATGTATGTGCTATAATTTCGTCAATATTTCGCATTTTGGTCTAAAATTTTTACAGTATATTACCAGTATATCGCACTTTCAAAATATGTAAAAAACCGAAATTCGAAATTTTCAAAATAAGTTACCAGACTACTACCTAATGGAAGTCAGTGTCGTTATGGCAGCATAAACATACCCCATACATGTATGGGAATAGTGCTGGAATCAAAATGCTTGGCTGGATATACTTATAAATCCGTGTCACTCCGGTAACATACAACTGACTAGCATTGGATTGAGGATTTAAAAAATAGGCGGAGACAGGAGTTGTGAGGATTCATTCCACCTCTGCGAACTTCACAGATTTTTTTTTAAATCTTAGCAGGTTGTCGAGAGGAACAGAATTGTAGCTTCTCTCAATACATCCGATCCAAAAATTATCTTCAAATTCTGGCGATAGCCAAACAGCGGCAGAGAAAATTCTGTATAGAAATTTCATCTTCCAAACAAGATGTACGCAATGGATTGCCGATGATACCTATGGAGACCAAATGTCGTCCTCATGATTATGCGCCATCATTATTCCTGTACGGCCCGTAGCCCAATCTTCTTCTGTCTGAGAAGGAAGTTTGCTACCTGCTACACTGCCAGACCTTTTCGTGAAACATTTGGTTGTTTTGCAGGCGTTTGTATTGCTCGCCTATTCCCGCTAAACTTGACCATAAAATTGATTCCGATCGAAGTATACACTCCGAAATTTCACTGATTCTACAACCACTTCATTGCCTCGAACGCCACGGTGTCCCGGCACAAACATAGATTCAAGCCCATTCCACCTTGCAGCAGAGTTTAGCCTCAACTACAAGTGCGAACGAGTGCCCATCCCATAGCAGCCAGTTCTTTGTCAAGTGCGTGTATTATATGAGCTACTTGGATGGCTTTTAAGCATGAAAATGATAAAAACAAGTGCCTTTTAGAAATTACCGCCCTTAGCAAAAAATACCAAACATTCAAGTTCTTTGATATGAAAAAAATGTCGATGCCGTTTAAAGTTGGCATACAACTGATGCGCCCATCCTTAACTGGAAAAATGTTATATATAGGTATACTTGGAAGATTCATAAGATTATTCGGAAACGTTAGCTGGCGCTACCATCGATTTATTTAGAAAAATCGTATTTATAATCCAAAATATAAATCAGCGTCATGTATATTAAGTTTGCAAAAAATGGGGCCGATAGGTGGCGCTTAGGTAGATTAGAGGGGTAAGAGAAAACTCGGTTAGGTCCCGAATCATTCATATTTAGAAGCTTCCAAAAGACTCTGGCTTTACTTTGTCTAGATTTTGCAATTATAATCAATAAGGCACAGGATAAACACGGGATCTTGTTTAGAATCCTTATGTTTTCACACAGTCTAATATAACTGTTCTAAAGATACTTCAATAAAAGGCGTGTACTTCTCTGGTATCACAACGGCTACAGCTGTAAACAATCGCATTCCTGCCAAGTGATAACAAAAAGAATGATCTATAATTTAAAAAGAGCTCGAAAACCACAAAACTTTACTAACTTTGAAGAAGGACTTTTGAAATGTGTATGAATGTAACCTGGAACTTCCCGTAAATTTTAGTGTTGCCCTCATAATTCTTCATAATGTCAAGGGAAATCAAGAATTTGATCACTGTAAAATGATAATAGCAGTGTATGATTCTTTTTTGCAGCCAAGTTGAGTAAAAAGTTAGATATAAATGTATTTGAACACGGAACTGGCAGAAGTGGAATGCAGGTGATGTACTGTACGTAATTTTCAATTACTGAAAAATATTGTTCGTTATGAAAAATTTCATTTTATTTTTCATATTGACTTTTTCCTGCGATTAAGTAAAAAAATGCGCTCACATACGGAGTAGAAACTATCTCTTATGCCAAATAGTATGTCAGCCGTGGCTAAATCGCTGAGCGCAATTCGATCAATAAATTTGTGTAAGTTAATTTAATTTAAATTTTATTTATCTCCTCTACTGTGCTTAAATTTGACTAAACTACTAATTTGCTGAATCCCATGGTTTCGATATTTTTGATGTTTATACTTTCCGCGTTTAAGGGAATGCCCTAATAGTGTGCAACACATATGACATTTTCGTTGTCGAT
The DNA here is from genome assembly GCF_028408465.1 of Anastrepha ludens. Classification (NCBI taxonomy): domain Eukaryota; kingdom Metazoa; phylum Arthropoda; class Insecta; order Diptera; family Tephritidae; genus Anastrepha; species Anastrepha ludens. The sequence goes on from NC_071502.1 coordinate 80,268,782, forward strand.
AAAAACAAAACAAAAAAAAACATGGAGCAGAAATACACTTATTAAATTTCATAATATCCGTATGGTTTACAGCTTTCAGTAATCACTGCGATTGGATAAATATGTACTAGCCCTGAAGGTATTCTATACGATACCTCTGAGGCAGAAGCAGATTCTCTCCACGTGGAGAAATACAGTAGATTCTGTTTTTATGCGGTATATACGTTCCGCAAGAAACAGCATAAAAAAGCTACCAGTTCTATAGTAAAACTATAGATACGTTTCAAAAGTGCTAAGAACCGCATAAATCTGAAATAATGTTATTACATCGCATAAAAAAAGGGTACTAGTCCCATATTATAACTATAGATACGTTCCATAGACCGCATGAATCTGAAATAATTGAATAAAATCGCATAAACAAAAAATTGTATTTTTGAAAATTATATCTTTATTTAAGAAACGTCAGAATCGAAAAAAAAAATTATATTACATCGTCAGAAATAGAATCAGACAATACCCGCATGTTGCGCATTCGTTTAGGATTTGGTGTAAAATCACTTCCGTCGCTAGAGGAAATGTACTCGTCTGATCAGGATGGTGATGCAGGCGGTTCCATATTTCTAGGGTTAGCATTTTTGATGTAATCTGTGATGAGTTTTTGCTTAGCTGGTTTAGAATCTTGTTTATATGTACAACTCCCGATAGGTCGACATGCATTTTTTAATTTAAAAAAAACCGCACTATTTCAAAACCGCATAAAAACAGAATCTACCGTACTTGGCTCGATTTCATGCTCTTAATTAGTTCTTGGTAGAAGAATAAGGCAGCCACCGCTGCCGAAAGGGTTGGTGAGCGACTACCATTCGGAATTGACAGAGAGAACGTAGGTTCGAATCACGGTAAAACACCAAAATTAAAAAAAACATTTTTCTAATAGCGGTCGCGCCTCGGCAGGCAATGGCAAACCTCCGAGTGTATTTCTGCCATGAAAAAGCTCCTCATAAAAATATCTGCCGTTCGGAGTCGGCTTGAAACTGCAGGTCTCTCCATTTGAGGAACAACATCAAGACAAACACCACAAATAGGAGGAGGAGCTCAGCCAAACACCCGGATGTTTCTGAAATTGGGGAATCCCCTAATTATAAAATAGGCATTTTATTCGTAATTGCATGTAAGAAGAAATATATTTCAGTCACGGTTTTGGTTTGCAAAGAATGTTTCGTCTTATGTTTTCTGGTGAAAATGAGTTCTAAAACCCCCGTGTGCTTGACATTAAAACAAAAGGCTAAAATTCTCGGATTTTAAAAAAAAGGCTCATCTGTCACGATTTTAGCAAAGAAATATAATGTTGCTAAATCAACCATTTGTAGCACTAAAGCGAAAAAGCAAGTGATTTTGAGTGAAATGCGTAAACAACACACATTGTGGACCTGGAAATAGAAAACACTGCGTTCTTCAGAGTTGCCCAAAATGGAGAGAGCTCTTTATCGTTGGTTTATCCGAATGCGAGATAAAAACTAGCCAGTAAGTGCTCTAATGTTGAAAGCAAAGACAAAAACACTGCATGCAAAATTTAAAGAAAATGAAGCAAACTTCTTCGCTAGTGATGGGTGGCTCCAAGCATTCAAGAAGAAGTACGGTATTCGTCTTCTGAAAATATCAAGCGAAAAACTGTCTTCGCAACCTCAGCTAGTGGATCCATTTAAAGAAAAACTTGAAACTAAAATGGCCGAATTGGAGTTGTGCAACGATCAGTTATATAATTCTGTTGAGTCGGGGTTATTCTGGAGACTTTTGCCAGAGAAAACGTACGCGTCAAGTTTGGAGAAGACAGCCCCAGGGGTAAAGTCCGAGAAGCAGCGAGTCACGTTTTTATGCTATTCAAACGCCACTGGATCCCACAAGCTTAAGCTTTTAGTAATTGGAAAGGCAGAGAATCCACGCTGCTTTAAAAACTTTCAGTGTCCCACCGACTATAAGAGCTCGAAATCCGCCTGGATGACGTCGGCTATTTTCTAGCAATGGTTTCATGAGTCATTTGTTCCACAAGTGAATATTCCTTTTAAATTTTGTCCGATTTTTAAGATTAAACGCCAAAGAAAACGCCAATAAAAGCTCTCCTCCTCGACAACGCTCCTTCTCACCCAAATGAAGCTGAACTGACAAATGAGAATGGGCAAATTTCGGCAATGTTTATGCCACCAAACGTTACTCAACCAATAGATCAGAATGCAATAAAAATCACTAAGTTGCATTACAGAAACAGTAGTCTAGCTTCATTAGCAGCGACAAAATCTGATTTGCTCGAGTCGTTGAAAAAAATTAACTTAAAAACAGCTATAAATCTTTTGGATGTGGCTTGGTTTCGTGTTGGTGAAGCAACATTAACTAAATGCTGGAACAGTTTTTAAATTTTGCGGTAAACAATGATGATCCCGAAGATAATGTTCCGTTTGCGGTCTTAAAAGAAAAATGGGAAGCTGAACTTTGCACCTTGATGAGCAACATCGTCGATCTCCTTAGTAGTTTCAATCCTGAGGCTCGTTCGTGTTCGCAGATATGCTCAAATATATGTATGTGGGTTATTGAAAACACTTTTTTTATTAAAAACTTCAGATTGAACTCACGTTACCAGCCATTCATGAATGGAACGAAAATATCGAGGAGCAGAGCAAGTGGAGAAAATTAAGCCGACTGAAGCAGTTGAAATTTTCAACAAGGCGTTAATATGGGCTGGTTATGAAGACGTCGATCGAAAATCGTTTTCTAGAGATCAAAATAAGAAACTTTGCCGAAGGAACCATACCTCTAAAATGAATTCTGATGTCCCCCAGTTTGGGTCGAACGGAAAATCCTACTTTGACCCATTTAGAGTGCTCCAATCGAGTCCAAATGTATGACCGACCCTCACTAACTTTGGGCGGCCGATCCATCCATACCAGTGGCACACTCATTTCAAAATATCACCATTTTTGTCCTTTACATGAGAAAAGAAACTAAAAAGTTCGACCCAAATTGGGGGACATCAGAATTCGTTTTAGAGGTATGGTTCTTTCGGCAAAGTTTCTTATTTTGATCCCTAGAATATGATTTTCATAGAGCAATGGGCGATTTTTAAATCGACCCACAAAAGACACTAAAAGTTCGACCCAAATTGGAGGACATCAGAATTCGTTTTAGAGGTATGGTTCCTTCGGCAAAGTTTCTTATTTTGATCCCTAGAATATGATTTTCACAGAGCAATGGGCGACTTTTTGCCTCCCCACAAATCGACCCGGCCTAATATATATATATATATCCTTTCCTTGTCTTGTGTGCATGGCTTGATAAGTAGTGTAAACGATAGCCTCGTATTACTGCTAGCTATTCAATTTCAATTTCGTATTCCTGCGAGAACACTTCGTTTTAATTTCTTTTTTTACCTCCAGACCTCAACACAAATTACGCAAGAAATGCCCCATTAGTGAGTTCCCTTCGAGAACTCAACGAGATTTCTATTTCTATTTTGCTTGATTTTTCTTTGCGCAAGAATGTGTTTTCTAAATTATTAAACTCAATTTTAATTTAATGATTTTTACACTTTTGGTTCTAAGTTATCGTTTTAGTCAGTAAGAACCTTTGTAGTTTATTGACTTATTCGAGATAAATAATTAAATAAATGAACAAAATGTCAAATACCATACATATAAAAGATATTTCCACTGCTTTTTTTCGGGACTACTAGTAAGTGAGTACGCAGACAACATTAAGTCCAATGTACTGTACTCGCGTTCCCTTTTTAATTTGCTTTAAATCTACCCGACATCCGAAGAAATCTGAGTAGATGTTGTGGTGCAAAGGAGTCAGGGAGTCTTCTTAGGACATCAGTGCCAAAGACCTCAAGCCTGATTCGAGCGAAGGCCGGGCAAACGCACAGAAAGTGGTCCGCCGTCTCATCCTCCTCTCCACACGCTAGACAAAGTGCACTGTCTGAAATGCCTACCTTTTCCATGTACTCCGCCCATAGTCCCTCCTGCTTCATGGCAAGAAGATCTGCGACAGTCGTACTGTTTAGGCGACCTTTATATTCATGTAATCGGAAAAAACCAAAAATCTGTTTATCAAACCTTGAAAGTATTTTCAATGTAGAGCGAAAACGTTAATATAAAAAAAACTTTAACATAGCTTTTTCTGTTTATGAAAATGTTAAAGTTCGCCTAATCTAAGTTTGGCGATGTTTGTTCAGTAACGTCACCGGTTGTCGCAGCCTTCTCTTCTACATATTAGCCTTGACTCTGACCAATTCGGGGGAAAAAACCAAACAAAACAAAATAATAATAAATAATGATTATTAACACGAACTCCTCTATACCCTGCCACCGTGTAGAGTAGGATCCTCAGAGCGAGGAAATTTTTAATTGCAATAAATTGGCTGCGCTAATGCGCAAATGCACACCCCACCCAATTTTTGTTGAACTTTGTCGACATGTGACGGGTAAACATTTAAAATCAATGTGATCATTTAGCGCAATTATTATGATTTTGTCGAGATTTTTTGTTCATAATATTTTGAGCTTTGAAACCAGTTTTTTTTTTTCGGGCACTCGCACCTTACATTTTTTCGAAAACCAATACACAATATATTTTTTCTATACTAAATCCAAACGTAGGAATGTATATTTTCATTTACGTAGAAGTGTATGTACATATGTAGCTCAGCATTCAAACACTTCTATTACAAGTAAATTAATTAGCATTTTGAAACTTAAACGTGTATTTTGTTTTACATATTGAAAATTGTATGCAGTGACAGAAAGTATATTACACTTGTTCTTGTATATTTTTACTTGGTGCGTAAATGCTTCCAAGCTTTTTTCATGCCAGAAATACATTCAGAGGTTTACCATTGTATGTTATTAGGAACATTTTTTTCTGTCATTTGATGTTTTATGCGTACAATGGCTTTCGAACTGGAGCTTGGCTACGGCGAGTGTACTAAACTTGCTTTTGAATATCGGTTGTATAGATTTCACCTCAAGCCATGGTCCATTGAGATATAATAATATACATTTTCTTGTTCATAAGGTTTTCCACAATGCGATGTTGAGTTTCTCTCGAAATAACAAAGATCTCTGTCTGAGAGTTAGAAAAAGTAAATACTTACGAGGAGGGTTCAAAGAGGACCCGTCTTAGAAATGAATACACCATTTTTTCAAACACATTTTTTTTTGTTTTTCATCATAATACCTTTTTAGAAAGATAAACTTCTCCCAGCGCTCCGGCCATTTTTTAACTCCTTCAAAAAATAGTATTTATCGAGCTCTCCAAAATACGTCTCTGTCTCGGCAAGGACTCCTCATTTGAATTACATTTTTCCCCCGCGAGTCTTTTCTTCATATTAGGGAAGAAGAAAAAGTCACAGAGAGCGAGCTCGGGTGTATACGTAATTCATACAGTTTGGCGGCTACAACTCCGGACGAATGTGCTGGTGCGTGATCCTTAAATTTTTGTGTGAAAGCGGTCCAATAATTCACTGTAGTAATGTCCAGTGATCGTTCTTCCGTTTTCTAAAAAATTCATGTGGATGACGCCGTTCGCATCGCAAAAAATCGTCGCCATGACCTTTCCGGCCGGTGGCACTGTCTTCGCCTTCTTTGAAGCAGATTCACCGGAAGAAATCCATTGTTTTGATTGTTGCCTAGTTTCATCAGCGGTAACAACTCGACGCAAATGGATCTCTCTTAAATTGCTCCAAGCACTGCTTGTGAGCAATCGCGGCAGCCATCGGGCCGACAATTCTTTCATCGCCAACTTTTCATGTAAAATATTAATTGCCGTTCCGGTCAACATACCTATGGCCTACGTTACTTTGCGCACTTTCGCTCGTCGTTCAGCGAGAATCATGTCGTGGAGTTTTGAATGATTTCCTCAGGAATCACATTTGCCGGGCGTCCTGGTCGCTTATCAAAAACAGATGTTCGCCCACGTTTAAATTCGTTGAACCAATATCTAGCTCTGCTTTTATCTCCCCGAATTTTTTCCCCATTCAAAAACAAAAAGCTTACTCGAATACCTGCTAAATCCAGATTAACGTATCAATCAGTCTGAAATTTGTTTTGCCCATGATGCTAATACCAACTTCCCTCAGGAACGCCCTCTGTTATCAAACACGGGACATATTGAACCGCCCTCGTATATCTGCATAAGTATTACCAGGCTGCCTTTTATATTTTACGCCTTTGCAACACTATTTGTAATGTAACGTTTGGCATTTTTCACTTATAACGTTTTCACTTACTGCTTTATTTGTTCTTTTTTCAGTGAGTTGAAGAATGCATGCGCCCAAAAAATGGAATTAGCTCGTGAGCATTTTCGTGCGATGATTTATTATGATTTCCGACATGGATTATCAAGGCATTGATCAACTTATTTTGACTGTTGCCGTTGAAGCACCACACTTAGCCACTATGAAACGCTGGTGCAACAAGTTCCAACGTGGCCGTCGATTCGTGCAAAAGGAATTTCGTGAAGACCGTCCAAAAACTCTTTTTGTGTCAGGAATAATCGGTGCGCTGTGCGTCAATTGATAACGCAAGATGGTCATGTAGTGGGGCCAGCCTACATTCACTATTTCATGAACATTTGGTCGTCAAGAAGATCTATTCTCGTTTAATACCGAAACAGGTGACGAATCTGGGATCTATGCATATGAACCGGAAACAAAACAGCAAAACTATATGGGTGTTCCAAGACGAGCGTAATCTAGCAAAGGTTGTTCGCCGAAGAACCACCTCAAAGCAAATGGTCCCCCGTTTTCACATAAAGTATGGTTACGTCGCAACTGCACCATTAGAAAAACTTAAAACAGTCAATTCTGTGTGGTACACAACCATTTGTTTGCCAGCAGTTTTCGAAGACTTAAGGAAACTCAACCGCCAAAGAAAAATCATCGTTCACCAAAGCAATGCGAGGTCTCAAGTATTGGCTCATACATGAGGAGTTTTGAGCACTCAAAAGATTGCATTAATGGATTATCCGGCTTACTACGCTGATCTGGCACCTAATGATTTCTTTTTATTTTCGAACATCAAAACTAAAACTAAAATGCGAGTTTAACGTTTTTCAATACCTGAAGAAGCTGTTCAAGCCTTTAAGCAACTCGTTTTGAAGGTATCCAGTTCTGAGTGACAAAAGTGCTTTGAAAATTAGTTCATGCGAATACAGGAGTGTATTGACATCCAAGGAGAATATTTTGGAAAACAATAAAGCCATTTTCATTATTGGTTTACTGTGTTTTCATCAGCGAGCGTAAAATATAAAAGTCAACCCTTTTATATCTTCCTTCCTATACATAACTATAAAAATTTTAAATGAAAAAATAAGAAAAAAAATTGTATGAGGTATTCTTCACAAATGACAATAAGAAAATTTTCCCCAAAATTGTTTAACATAAAAAATTCTTTGAAATTTTAGAAGGATAAACGGAGATATTTCACTTCAAGAACCTCTACACCAAGATTTTCAGATTCAGACATCTCGTAATTAAAGTAAAAGTAAAAAAAGTATACTGCTTTTATCTTTATTCCTTTATTTAAATCAATGCTTAAAATAACAGAAACTTAAGAACTAAAATTAAATAGATAGTTTATTTGACAAATAATAAGGCACAATAAATGACTTAAATAGAGGCCTTGGCATTGCAAAATCAACATCAAGAATTCTGTGAGGCCGATTAAACTCTTCAAGTCCTCTTGTAAGAGGGGCGAGATTAAAGTAGTTAGATCTGAGAACTTCAACATAAAATGGATTATGAGAGCGAATTACTCTATTAGGAACATTGAACTTATTTGGCCGAGTAGATCTGAACAGTCAATGGTACCAGATATTATATCGTATAACACTTACTAGTATTAACACATGGTTTGTTTTGCAGAACCCAGTCATTCAAAGCATTCAAATCTTCCTGCAATAACAATGTATACGCTGAAGAGGAGATTCTTCGATTAAGTTTCAAATCATCTGCATAGAGTAAATATGATATTTCGAATACTTGAAACACCAACCAACGTCATTAATGAAAAGTATAAATAAGACAGGACCAAGAATGCTTCCTTGTGCTACTCCAGCAGTTGACTCAAATGTATGGGACTTGAATACATGAGATTCTATTTGAGGTCTGATTTCAGAAATAACAGAAAGCGGAGTGGAAGCCTAGATTTTCAAGTTTTCAGTGGAGGATGTTGTGCGAAACTGTGTCAAATGTTTTCGAAAAATTCATGTATATGGTGTCAACTTGAGATTTACTCTTAAACTCAGAGACACAGAACTGAGAAAAGACAGCTAAATTTTTAACTGTAGGTCGTTCACCAACAAACCCATGCTGACTAGAATCAATTAATCCTTTGATAGCAAATGCAAGCTTGTCCTTTACCACTTTCTCAATAAGTTTAAAATAAGTCGATAATTTAGATATAGGCCTATAATTTGTTACTTCATTCTTACTATCAGTTTCGAAGATTGGAGTGATGGACACTCACTTATGGGTAGGATTCCCATTTCAAACAACAAAAAATACGGGTTTTTTACGAATTTTTATTGGGAAAACTATCAGTTGAATCTTTTGGAAAATTTACAGCCATATTTATTATGTATTATATTCTACATTATATATAATCGCCTTCAATTTTATTATACATTAATCAACTTCAATTTTTGGTCGATTTTCTGGAAAATTGTGGCTTGGACAACGCTCGAGGTGAAATTTCTATGAAAATTCCTGGTCGCTGGCCGCCATGATAACTCAGCTTCAGGTTGTCTGAAAGGAAAAATTCAAATGGCATTTTACTACTTATGAATATAGTTTTAGTATGAGCTATTGAAAAAATTTTTTTTCGAAAATTAATATAACTGCGATGGTTGAAAGACAAAGTTTGTTTTTTCGCACATTTTTTCCTCGGATTTTTTTTATAAAAAAAAAGTCATGCATGTATCTTATTATCCGTAGTTTATGATAGAGACAGATATTATTTCGAGGTTCATGTCAAATTTGACAGCAATCGACCGAATAGTTCTCGAGATATCATGTTGAGAAAAACGCATTCAAATATTTATGTGAAAAAAGGTATATATTTAAGACTCACAGCATTTTCGAGGTAATCAGCTATTCCAGGACCATATAGTACTCCCTCTTCCTCTTCAAAAAATTGATTTTGTACCATTTGCTGACCCCGACGTAAAATTCGAGCTTCTTTCGTTGCATTAAGGCTCGGCTATTGCTCGCGCGCTTTCTCAGTATTATGGAGCGCGCCGAGTTCATTGATCACGCATAACTTCGTCAATTTAACGAATTTTGTCATGAAATTTTGAACAGAGTTCTTTGAAAGTATAATAAACAAGAATCGGTAAAAAAAAATTGATTTTTTTTTAAGCCGGGGAATGGAAATCCCCCCTTATACTCAAACCCATAAAGAAACAAATTTTCAATTGAATTTCAAATTGAAGACTTGGATCACTTGTCATGAAATCGCTCCTTAATGAAATAATTTAAAATTCACGGTTATTAATATTCGCTTTCTTTTTCGAGAAAACAATACAAAGTTTTGTACAGCATAAAAGAAGAGCTCGTAATCACTTCTGGATGTCTGGTTTAAAAATTGTTTGAATTACTACTTCTTCTACTTACAAGCCGAAATGAACAATCTATTTTTTATAATTTCTATTTTAAGCGCCAAAATTTGTCATTATGAGGTTCACTATCAAATCCAATTCCGTTGTAAAACAGCGATACTTTATTGCAAAAATGTTGTTGGATAGCGCAATGTGCGAGTGCGTAGTAACAGCGATTTAACTTGCTTGCACTCTATTTGGCCTAACCACCGGCCTTGTCCACATCCACATACTCGTACATATAAGCTACATATGTTGACGTACTTTTCCAGAAAGAATTGGCCAGTAACTAAATTTCTGCGAATCCGCAGCAATCGCAAACAAAAAGAAAATTATTCAAAAAAGTGTGCAATTTGCAAACTTGTTGGTTTTCATGGAAAATTGTGAATTATAGCTTCTGCGTAATACAGCTACACATTTTTCATACGTTCACTTATTTTTATATAAGCAGAAAATTTTCAAATCTGTTTTTCTTTTTTAACTGCTTTATTAAATTTAAAAACTGATTTTGCGTGACAAAAACCTTCATTTTAACTTTTATGCGCTCCATTGCTTGTCTGTTTAAATACGCAGCTATCCAATTCCCAAGTGTTAAATATGATTGGCATACGACGCCATTTGCAAAAACTCTAAATCTTCCGATGGTACGATTGATTTTGCGTTGAAAAAGCTGTCTTCCTACTGGCAAATTGTTGCAGGCAAAAATTTATCCAGGGGAACCTTGCAACTTCCACTCAAAAAATTACAGTTTGCGCTCTCACTTTCGTCTTTCTATTAAGTTTTACGGCTATAAAAATTACAAAATGTATATTAATAGTTTGGAAAATTTGTCAAAAATTATAGTGTACTTATGTATGTGAACAGAAAAGTATAGTTAGTTATAAATTATCACGTAGGAAAACATTCCTATAAACATTCCGAATAAACATGAGCACAAATTTATGTACAGCAGGGAGATAAAATCTTTTTTATCACAATTTGTACACTGTGTAAAAAAATCTAAGCAATAAAAGAGGTTGCTGTTGGTAAGTATAGTAAATAACGTAAGAATTATTTTATACTCAGAGTGTGAAACAATCTATAAGTACAAGGTGACACAAAATTAATGACCCTATTGGAAGATCTTAGTTTTTCAAATGGCGTCGTATGTCAATCATATTTGACACTTGTGAATTGGATAGCTGCTCCCACTCCGGATACGGTAAATAGATATTTCACAAGAAATTGCGGGAACCCAAATTAACACACTTAATTAAATTTAGCGTGCGGTTGTACGCCGCGATTTCGAGATTGTGCTAACACGTGACCAAAACTATTTTGAAATCGATATGATTGTTTATAATTGTTTGCATAAAAAAATTGAAATGCACTCAAATACGTATGTAGAAGCATACCCATATTATTTACATTTCTTAACCCTATAAAATCTTGCTAAGTAATCTTGTGTGGCTTTTTTATTTATTTATTTACTAGGCATGCGTTGCTACGCCTCAATGAACAAAGTGAAAATAACCAATTGGAAATATAGGTATGTATATATTAAACAAAATTATTTTTATTAATTTTTTATCTCAACTCAGCGGATAAATTTGGCCTTTCCATTTGGGGCTTAGATGAAGAATTTACTCGGAGCACTAAGTCCAGGATAAGCTGTAAATAGTCAGCCACATGGAAGCAAAGATTTTTTAAGTTCAGTCCAGCCTCATTGAAAGATTGTTTTTGGGCTCTATTTTTCAGCGGTAGGTTTGTTTTAATTAGTACGTGGAATCAACTCATTTTCTCCCTTCCAAAGAGTTCAAAATACATAACTATGTTAAATATGAAAAATGATAATTAAGTGATTCCTTGTTTCTCTGCGCAAATAAAGGAAAGGAAAAAAGATGTTTAAATTTCCTAAGGATCGGTTACTGCAAGTTGAGAATTAAATTTAATAATGCTAACGCGGCAGCCGCCGTAGCCGAATGGGTTGGTGTGTGATTACCATTCGGAATTTGGAGAACGTATGTTTGAATCTTCGTGAAACACCAAAATGAATAAAAAGCTTTTTCTTATAGCGGTCGCCCCTAGGCAGGCAATGGCAAACCTCCGAGTATAATTCTTCCATGAAAAAGCTTCTCATAAAAAATATCTGCCGTTTGGATACGGCTTAAACCTGTAGGTCCCTCCGCTCGTGGAAGGGCATCAAGATGCACGTCACAAATAAGCGGAAAGGCTCGGCCAAACACCCAAAAAGGGCTTAAGCGCCAATTATAAAATAAAAAAACGTTATAGGCTCACCCAAAACCTTCACTTTTAACTATCTATCTATTCGATTTTCCTCTTCCTGGCATATTAAAATTTAAAAAAATTACAAACGGACTCATTTCATGACACAAAAACGAACGCAAAAATGCGAAACAACTTTTTCTATTGAAGCTGAAGCGAAATGACGGGTTAAAAGTTAATAACAAAAATTTAAATAGTAAAAAATCGTGTCATTAAATTTCATTAGCCTCCAAACAATTTGTTGATATGGCTCATTTTAGTCAAATTATTTTGGTAAACGGAACCAAAACGAAAAACATAAAGTGTATGTTTTTTAACTTAAATTACGTCTCATGTAAGTGAGTTCTGAATGATTTTAAAGCCTGGCGCTTGTAGAATTTGAAAAACAATGTATGTTGGAAAAACATAGAAAAAGTTTCTTTTCACGCATATATGTTTTGTAATGTATCATTGTTCAAAGGACTATTAGAGAATATGACAACTTAAAAATTGCTATCTATATACATTATTAAAATGCCTTTTTAATTTTATTAGTATGCTTATTTTCCGGAACTTAGTTTTTTAAGAGGTGGCAACCCTATTCAAAAATATGTACAATATAAAGATTTTCATTCATATTTCAATTGACGAGGATTCAATTATTTATAATTTAAACTTGATTTTAACTTGATTTAACTTTAATTTATTATATAAACAATTATAAGTTATTTCGAAAATTAAATTAACAACTTTTACAAACGGGTAGCACCCACCTCCAAAAATATTTTCGCAAATAAGCTTTCTTAAATATCTTTCATTTGACACCCATACTAAATTATTTTAATTATTAATTATTTTTCAAACAGGTAGCAGCCCGCTTCATAAATATTTTCGAAGTTAAGATCTCATAAACCTTTTTGTGATTTGACATCCGTATTGTTATTTTATTAGTTTTACATTTATTTTATTAGTTTTACTGTACTTAACTTTTCAAACAGGTGGCAACCCCCTCCAGAAATATTTCCGAATTTAAGCTCTCTTAAACCATGTTTTCATTTGATAGCTGTATTGTAATATTTTACTGAACTTTTTAATTTAATTTAATCTAACTTTTCTAACAGGTAGCAAATCTCTTAAGAAAACAGCCTATTTTTCAATGCAGGTTTGCAATTTGTCAATTGCGAGTGTCCAAAACTTCATGTAAATCCGTTCAATAGTTTTCGCGGGATTATGCCAGCAACATCTAAACTTTCACATTTATATTTTTAATTATAAGAAACGAAGAAGTCAAGCCAAGCTGCAAAGCATTATTCGAGCTCAGTTATTCAAATATCGCGGTGAGGAGCTGTTATGTTCTATGATTTAATTTTTATGGAGAATATGGATGGACGATTGGAATTTGAGTGTACTCTGCACAATTTAAAAGAAGTGCGATCGTACAATCTCTACCAGCTACCGGGGTATTTGCCTTCTGAATATTCGGCATAAAATTATATAAATCGTATTGAACTTAACGTAACTGAGACCCACCGTTAATGAATTGATTGTCATGATATGACAAACTTTGGAAAATACTCAAGAAAAAACGACGCATCTCTTTGTTAAACAGCAAGAAAAGGGGCTGCCTATATCAATATCACCAGCTTTCTAATTGGGAAGAGTCTTTCGCCAAACGAGACCTTAAATAATAAATAAATCAATATCATCGGTGTTTTTGGTAGTGATTTTTCCTCCCTTTTCTCCACTTCATATTTAAATATAAGCCCAAGCTGCGCATTCATACAAGGGTTAAAAGTTAAAACCGCAAATTCCTTTCCTGTATTGCGTTACAAGCGTATGATGTGAGTGCTCTTTTCATATTAATTTATATTAAATACGAATATATTAGGAACATATATGAGAAAAGGTGTTACTTTCAGAATTTCAAATAATTTTCATTTTCTATTAAATGCCTACTCGTATTAACAGTGATCATAGAAATCGGAAAATAACAGTTAAAATAACGTCATAACTAAAAAAATGTTTTTATATATATAAATACACGGGATGGATCAGAAGCTCTTCGTTTACCCCTTGACGGTTATATATATAGGGTCCGCCATATAACTTTAGGGAATTAAAAATGCTATAAAAAAGAAACTACTCAATATTTTTCCAAACTGATTTTTTTATTTTGAAGTACAATCCTTCCGGTTAATGATGGAACCAACTTCATTCATGTGGCTGCCTCGGTACCTTTGTACGGCATCTTAAACAGGTCTATTTTTTTTAGAGAAAGCTCAAGCTGTCACGCGAGCAGGTTAAACTCTTTCTTATCTCAACCCAATTAATCTAATTCTTTTCTTCTTTTGTCATGCCCCAGATCGAAAATGACGGCACGTGTTTTCAAAAACCGTCAATTTCCCGATGTGAAAGAATTAAGAATATTTCGAGAGTTGGTGACTATTGATTACGATTTGCAGCCAAAATGAAATGCAAATGTGCATGTATTGATCATAATGACCAATATTTTTTTATTTATATCCGACGGATTAGTAGAAAGAATTTTACTACGTAGTTTAACATACCTACCTATATCAAAAACAAAAACCCCAAGAACCAGATCAAACAATTTCCATACAGAATCGATAGCTGAGTCCGACAATCCACATAATTATTTTTCTGTCATATAGCTTTCGAAATATCAGCAAATAAAGTATAATATTCAGATTAAAAAAAAATTACTAATATCTCGAGAATCCGTTAAATGTTGAGAGATGTATCAAATTCAAAATAATGAAATTTTCCATCTCTCGTGTAATCTTAATTTTTCATAATAATTAAACGTACTCAAGATACTTCTAAAGTTAAAATTTTTTTTTTTTTCAAAAATATTTAAACTATCAAATTATATTATAAGAAATATATAAGAACGCACGCATAAAAAAAACAAAAAATTACCCATTTCTTACACTTAACACGACTAGAACAAAAATTTGGGATATAAATAAAAAATATACTCCTTTTAATATAAAAACAATTTTGTGAACAAGCGCAGAATAGCGGTTTCCCTCCCGGAAAAAAATAAATAATGGGTGTAGCGGAAGAAAAATAAAGGTAAACAGATAATACGGCAGCTTTCTCTGTGCATTTTCTGATATTCGGCTGTCTTATATTTAAAAACAATATTCCTCGGTTCATAGCCGCACAAGATTGGCCGTCTGGAAGTCCAGATTTGAACCCATTGCACTACAGCTTGTGATCAGTATTGGAGAACATGGCCTGTCGAAGTCCTCACAAAAATTTGCAGAGCCTCAAACAATCTTTGGTTCGAGCAGCGATCTCAATATCCATGGAAACCGTGCGTGCTGCAATAGCTGAATGGCGAAATCGGTTGAAGGCTAGTGTAAAAGCTAATGGTGCCCATTTCGAATAACATTAAGAACTTTTTTTTTAATATTTGCATGATTAAACAAAACTAACTTCATTAAAAAAAGTATTATAGTTTGATATCTATAACGGACTTACCTTGTAACAGAACTTATCGCAGGACTATATATACATATATAGGGTTTTTCAGTAAGAGCGCTTCAACTTTTGAACTTTTTTTGAATAAAACACAAACGGTTTGACTTTTTTAACTAATTTTTTTTTATTATCGAGTTTGAACATATACATTTAAGTATGAAATTCGATTTCTTTTGCATGACCACCGCGTGCACGTTTTACGAAGTCCAATCGTTGAACCCAATTTTCGACCACTCTTTTGCATGAATCGGCCGAAATTCCAGCAATTTCGCGTTCAATATTAGCTCTGAGCTCACAAATCGTCGCCGGCTTGTTACTGTAGACCAATAACTTCACATAACCCCAAAACGGGACGGCTTGTTAAATGGACCGTAAAATAGCCGTAATGCTCTTCAAGTAGCAGCAACAGAACGATTATTTTCATACAAAATTTGCACGATTTGCAATCGTTGCTCAAGTGTGTAGCGTTCCATGATGAAATGTATACTAATGAAGTTTACAAATGACAAGCGAAAAATAAAAAATAATGCGTCGTTCGCCCTCCCTATCGGAAAAAAGTTGAAGCGCACCTTTCTAATAACCCTATATTTAATAGCTTTGCATAATAATGAAATTTTCAATGGTCTGAACAGAAGGAAATAAGAACTACCAAAATTTCCCCAACATATCGATTTTTCTTCAAATTTTTTGCACGACTTTCCGTTTCGGTGGAATGAAGCGAACGCTCGTCATCCTTAGTTGCATTATGTAAGTTGGGAGTGTTATACCCCTGTTTACACTCTTTGAAAAAATCACACCTCTTTTTTTAAATTTAATTTACACCAAAATTGCAAAAAGTTCACATATAAATCAAGCTCTGTTCAGATATCGCGATTCTTGCGCGTCAATATCCGTCTAAATTTTGTTCAGCTGCTGCAGTTTACTTACCGTAGACATTGGTTGGTTGGTTTAAGGGTGACCCCGCATCGGAGTGCCACATAGACCGCAAGTTGGGTCCGTTGTGTTGCCCTAGAGCTCATTATGTTATATGATTTCCCCACCTAACCGAGATTTTTATTGTGGATTTTGGTCAAAGATATTAATTCGTTTCGAGAATTTGATGAGAGATTCGATTTTCAGGTTCGAGAGTACTGAAAGATTGTCAATTGTTGGAGAGAGAAGAAGAGCGAGTCGACTTCTGGCTAGACCGGGACAACTGCACAGCAAATGTCTGCTCCATACTTCCTCATCTTCGTCCTCGCAGTATCTGCACAGGTCGTTTTGAGGAACCCCGAGCCGACGTGCGTGAGTGCCCAACAGGCAGTGGCCGGTGATAAGAGATATTATATGGGAGAGGTACTAAATTCTGCTTTTCAAAATTCTTTTGCATGAAAATTCTGTAAAAATCAAAAAAAAAAATTCTGTCCAGCCTAAATTCTTTTGGTTCAATATTCTGTATTTAAAATTCTGTATAATCAAAATGATGGAGAACTGAAATTCTGTATATTAAAATTCTGGAATCAAAATTATTTTCGATCAAAATGCTGTAAAAATATAACCAAATAAGCAGATAACCTGATAAGCACAAAAATTCAAAAATTCATTCAAAACAAAAGTTATTACATTATAATGGCGAAACAATTATTATATTATTAAATTTTAAGCAATTCGCTTTATAAAAGAAACATGCCTTAATATAAGCCTTTTTTGTTATTCTTTTAATTCTGTTGTTTGCTTTTACAGCCTTCTTCGTTTGACTAATTTTGTGACCATTTTGAATTTTAGCTAGTTGTGCTTTCGCACAAACCAGCTCGCCTTTTAGATCATTAATTAGTTTGTACAACCCTGAGTTTCATTTCCGAACAATAACTTTTAGGCGTCGATGCCAAGCCTCAATACTGTTTTGCGTTCTGGCGAAAGCGATATTGGACTCATCGTGCACTGACCAAAATTTTGGTGGGTATTTTGGTATACAATGAAAGAATGGGAATTGATTAAAACAGTTAGGTATTTGAACGAAGTATACAGAAAATATTGCAATTATTCTACAATATATTTTGTCTAAAGCTATAAATACATACAAACATATGTATATTTGCTTTATGTAAATCTGTTTTGATAATATAGGAAACCATATGGGTCAAGACAAGTCTTGTATTGGCAGTATTTTGTTTTGCAAAACTCTATATTGAAAAATCGGAAGAGCATATGGATAAATAAAAAAAGTGCGCACTTTTTTACAGAATCTTGCAATGCAGAATTTTGACAATACATAATTTTGATTTATAAAATTTAAAATTACAGTGTTCCGCAATACAGAATTTTAACATTACAGAGTTTTGCATTACAGATTTTTGAATACAGAATATTGAATACAAAATTTTAAATACAGAATTTTGAACTAAAATCATATTGTACCCAACCCATATTATATGCCTTAGTTCGTGTTTCGAAAGACTTATAAGGGTTTTTGTCTGTTTCAGATTGTAGGATGGCCAGATTTGTCTGGTCGTAACGCAAGTAGTTTCCACTCGCCACCTCCGATCAGCAATGCTGTGAAATTCTCGATCGATGAGCATTTTACATGTTGAGAGCGGATGTGGATTGTGGGTAAGTCACTAACATTTGATTGCGCAGCTCCGGCTCTTGCGAGCTCATCAGCTTTGCAGTTACCTTCGAATCCACTGTGACCCGGTATCCAGATAACTTGGACAGAATTCTGAACACTTATCTCGTTAAGAGATAAGAGACAGGATCGAACCACATCTGAGTGGGTATAAGAGGAGCTGAGTGCTCGAACGGCCGCTTGACTGTCGGTGAAAAAGCGGATATCCTCTAGTGATATTCTATTTTCTAAAAGAGTTTTCGCAGCATACCAGATAGCGCATACTTCCGCTTGGAATACGCTACAGTAGTCGGGTAATCTAAATGATAGATTGAGGTGAGGGGAATTGGAAAAGATTCCAAATCCCACTTTGCCGTCTTGTTTTGAACCATCTGTATATATAGTCAGAGGGCCATTGATTTCGGTTAGATTTGTCTCCCATTCTTCCCTAGTTGGTAGTGAACAGGAGAATAGCAAGGGTGATGATGGAAGACTTACGTGATAGTCTATGTCGGAAGAGATAACAGTGTTCCTGTTCAGTATGGCCGAATGGCCAAGATACTTATTCCATTTCGATATAGCATTCATGCGTGTCGCTGCTTTCGCTGCAATCGCTTTGCCAGCCAGATCGATGAGGAACAAGTGAAGCAACGTATTTAGAGCCTTAGTAGGTGTTGTACTTAAGCATCCTGTTATCAGGAGGCAGGCTGTTCTTTGAACTCGATCAATTGTGGCTACTCTGCACCGTTTTTCGAATGCTGTCCACCATACAACCACACCGTAGAAGAGTATCGGTTTGATGATTGAGGTATATATCCAATAAATGATCCGAGGTGAAAACCCCCAGGTTTTGCCTATAGCTTTCTTACAAGTATAAAGAGCTATGAAAGCTTTTTTACTGCTGTTTTCGATGTTCAATTTCCAACTCAACTTCCTATCTAGAATAACTCCTAGATATTTAGCTGAATCAGATAGGAGTAATGATTCCTCTTTTAAGGTTATTGTTTGCAGTGGAGGAGATTGTTGTTTCCTATTGAAGAGAACAAGATCTGTCTTTGCTGGATTCGCATTTAGCCCGCATTCGGTGCACCATTTTGACAGAATATTGATTGAGCGTTGCATGAGCTCAGTGAGGGTATTCAGGTGTTTGCCTGACACGCAGAGAGCAATATCATCTGCATAGGCTACAACCTTGCAGCCTGCTTTTTCGAGATTTCGAAGCAAACTGTTTACAGCGAGATTCCACAGAAGGGGTGAAAGTACTCCGCCTTGAGGAGTGCCTTTGACGGCGTACATTCTCTTGCGGCTTAACCCAAGCTCTGAAGTGATTATTCGATTTTGGAGCATTTGTTCGATCATCTTTCGGATGGAGTAATTAATATCCAATTTGGCAATTTCAGACAAAATAGCGTTGGGTTCAATATTATTAAAAGCACTTCTATGTCCATAAATGCGACAAGAGAGTACTCCTTATTGTGAAGGGAAGTTTCCACTGTTTGCACCAGTGAATGAAGTGCCGTTTCAGTCGATTTCCCTTTAGTGTAGGCATGTTGTGCCTCAGAGATCAACTTAGTATCAAGTTGGGTTTTGATTTGCTCATCTAAGACTTTTTCAAAAGCCTTTAAGCAAAAAGAGGTTAGGCTAATGGGCCTGAAGTCGTTTGCTTTGCAGTATGAAGGTTTCCCCGTTTTCGGAATGAATACTACCTTCGATTTCTTCCAAATTGTCGGAAGGTAAGAGAGATTTAAACACTTGTTAAAGATCCTTGTTAACCAAGGCAGTAGAATTTCCAGTCCTTCTTGAAGTTCTGCTGGAATGATGTTGTCAGGACCTGGTGATTTAAATTTTTTAAAGCTTAGTATTGCTGTAGAGATGCTATTAGAGCTGATTAGATCTGATCTATTCCCATAATTACTCTGAAGAGTGCTGGGAAGTGCAGGTAAGTTGGCAACACAACCGGGAAAGTGAGATTCTAGAAGTATTCTAAGAGTGTGGTCAGTTGAAGTAGTCCAAGTTCCATCTTGAGTCATGATAAAACTGGGAGAGACTGGGTTTGATGCAAGAATCTTGCGTAGTCTGCTTACTTCTGAGGTGTTCTCTAATTCTTGAGTGTATGATCGCCAGGATGTGCGTTTTGCACTTCTGACAGCTTTCTTAAAGTCTTTGAGACATTGTCGATATTCTTCCCATTCGTCTGTTATTTTATACCGTAGACATTTCAGCACATTTCTTAAAAGAATCAATTACTAACACAATCAATGTTCACCAAATCAGTATAAGATCATTATTCAATAATTTCTAGCAGTGTTTTATTGAATTGTCATTTGTTACATCCCATTGAGCACTTTTTAACACCTTAGATTAAAGAAAATTTCCCCAGTAATATATTAATAGTAAGTAAAATATAACTTTATTTAAGTAAAATATTAATAGCATGACTAAATAAACACAACAGAAGCATGGCTTCCTACATAGTAACAAAACATAAATTAGTTTACTAGAAGTATTTAATTTATCTAAACAGTTTGACTGTAATTAATATAGAAGACGTAAATCAAAAGAAATATATATTTTTACAAATTCAAAATTTCTCTATAAATATATAAGCAACATACATAGTTCATCTGTATGTAGACAACTTTAGCTTTTGACGTAGAGCATACGGTGCGCTAATGACTTGCCAACCAGTTTGCCATACTCCAATACTAAATCGCGATCATCGTCGTCACCAGTAATCTGAAACAACAAAGTTCAAAATCACATTGAAAAAGTTGGTCTTTAATTGAAATTTCATATCACAAAAGCCCAAAAGCAAAATACAAATACAAATAATCAGAAAATTTAGCAACAAAATAGTAAAACATATGATATCGATATTCATAAGTGTATATATAGTATGTAAGTAAAATGCGTTTATTTACCTTTTTGTAAATTCTGCTCCTTATGACGTCCAACATGTTGTCAATGCTCGGTATTTTAAATGACTGCGCGGTATTTCAAACAACATGGAAAAGGAGCAGAGTTTTCAAAATATAGCAATGAAACTATGGATGTTATGGGTATGACACAGATTTCATTCCTCAAATCTGTGAACTTTTCAAAAAGCAATTGAAGCATCCATATTAACAAAAGTTGGCTAGGCAGCTAATAATGTGTGAGCTTATAGCTAACATGGAATATGTAAGTAGTCATGTCCAAAGCCACCCAAATTTATTAATAGTTCGAGAATTGCCTAAATGCTGGTTCGATGATAAAATGTGCATCAATATGTTCAAAACACAAAATAGAATAATTAAAAACAAATAATACTATACTGCGTATTTCAAATAATTCCTTTATGTGGCGTCATTTATAAATAGTATAACGGATTTAACATTCGAATTAAAAATTCGTAGTTTGGTACGCGTTGTCAGCTGTTTGGATAACCAGATCTTTTTGAGGCTTGGCTCATTTGGTTCTCGCATCGATATCGTCTTTTGCTCCACCATCCAGGATAATTTGGCTTCCTAGATAGGTGAAGCTGTCTACATTATCAATGGGTTTTCCATAAATTGTGAACCTTACTTTTAGAAATTAACGAATCTCTCTCATGGACCCAAATTAGGGCGAATTGGAGAAGTAGACAGCATTGGAAAGCAATTTTTTCGTACTATGCGCAACTAATAATAATAATTTATAAAAAGGATAAGTCCATTTTTGGCAAGTTTTTGTTTTAAATTTAATAAACACCAATTTGATCCACGATCGAAAGCTCTAACAGCATATATCAGAGTATGATCCATCTATGTTTCAGGAACAAGAGTGCAAATGTTTAAAAAACTCTCTTGCAAATTGAGATTTATGTATTTGTGACATTTATATACAACTGAGACTCCAAACATTTAATCGGGTTTTTTAAAAAATCACATATTCCGATTTAGTACTTTCTACTTGCAAAGTTTAAGAATCTACATAGTCGGAAGTTACATAATAACATTATAATTTTCAATTAACCCTTTACCGCATGTGAGCCCATATATGATATTGCGGTTTTGATTCTATTTTATTTCCTAATTAAGTATTATAAAATAATTCAAACTATTTTAATCCATCAAATATACATCTAGCAATAATAAAACGCAAAAAATGTCGATAATTTTATGGCATTTCGAAATAACCTCACTTTTGTGCAAGTGGGTGGAAAGACGGAATTGAAGTGCGAGTAATTCATTTTCAAAACAACGACGACAGAGTACAACGTAAGTACTTTTTGACAATAAAAATATTTTTAAGGATGTTGTTGTTGTTGTTTTAACAGCATAGATAGCCCTGTCTGTGTAGGCATATCATCGGTCATCTTCGTCTGGCTCATCTAGGGGTAGGCCCAGGAAACATGCAGTTTCGACAGGTTGGGTCCAGAGGGAGACGGGGGTTAGATGAGTCGGTTTGAGGGGGCATGTGAAGAGGTGGTTAGTGTCGTACGGGGTACCTTCACATGTCGGATATACCAGTATATTAGCCCTGTCTAGTGTATCGCATATTTTTAAGGATCTTTCTCGTCGCTTTTAAACTGTTTTCTGTTCTTTACAGCTAGTTTTTATATATTCCGTAAAAAAAAAATATATAAAACTTTTTCAATATTTTTCTTTTAATATGTCTTATTGATAATTAAATAAAGCCATTTCCACCGTGAACAATTATTTTTTTTTTTTTGCAACGTTTTACTAATTCATGCAGCACAGGGTTAAGAACAATAATACTCGAAATTGCTCGAAAATAAGCAAATGGTGCGCCAAATAATAAATGGGTACGAAGTCTAACCAGCAAATTTATTGCCCTAAATTAAAATATCATTTAAAAGGAAATTCAATTTAGGCTATACGACTTTGGATGACTACCACACGCCAGTCGATTCTACGTTACCGGAACGACCCGGATTGGGATCCATGAATGGGTAATGTTTTTGCCTCTACAGCAACCACAACAACTTCCACAAGTTATGAAAATATGATATTTAGATTAATAAAACTTTCTACCTCAAATAATATAATGAATGAAATCTGTGTCATACGAATTTCTAATATTTAAATTTGGACATGTATGAAATAAGCAATAATGAATAAACCAAAGTATTTAAAATATTATAGGCAAGTAGTTTCACATAACTGAACCATACAAGTCAACCAATTAAAACTATCCGAACCATCACAAATTGTTTGGGAAACATACCTGTATGTACTGTCGATATGTAAGGTAAGTGTTATTATATAAGAGCACCACATTATTTAAGTCAGATTCCTGAAAATCTTCAGCATCCTTCGCACTTGCATTACAATTAAAACGTTGATATTTGTGTTGATCTAACTTTGTGCGAATTTCTGTAATTAAATACGCACTTTAGTATAATCGCATGTTTGTGAAATAATTTATTGTACCATCAGTCAACAAATGCCAAGTGTACGTCTCAGGGCATAGCAAATACGACGGCACCAGGCGACCCTTGTAACGCATTTTGGGGCAAGAATGTATGTAGAAACCCATGTAGTAGAATTTGAGAGCCGGTACTTTTTTCGCCAATTGTTGAACAAGCTCGATCTCTCTTTAAAAACGAACAAGTAGTATTTTCATTTTTATTTATATAAGTACATACATAGAAAAAACAATTTGCGCATCGTTTTTCACCCACCTCAATGATCCATAGGTGCCCAGCGACAAGAAGCTATAGTCTGGATCATAAAAAAAGTATACTGAACTGACGCAATATGGAAGTATGTCAATAACTGCTACTGCTATAAGCTTATCGTCCAACCAATATTGTTGATGAAACGAACCATAACCGGCTGTAGGACCATCGCGTGTATTTGTGTACTAAACCCCCAAAAACAAAAACAAACAATATTAAAACTGTTCAGTGATGCATAACAGCTAACGATAACATAAATGCACAAAATCGAATTAATAAGGGAAATTAGTTGATATTTTCGCAAACGATTAGTATTTTCCATGAAATTAACCTTAATTGGCGATTGTTGTAAGAACTCCAAATAATCACTTATATGAGTCGGTGGATCGTTGTGTATGCGAGTTTGATACTTCTGGTAAATCGCATATGTGAATTTTAGCGAATCCTTAAACTGTTGACTTTTTACATGAACCAATTTTAACTGTGAAAACAAATAAGAGGCCATTTATTTACCTTAATAGGAGATTTGTAACAAAAACGCTCTAAGCTAGACGGTGTTAGACGATTTGGATCGTCATTGTGCACGAGCAATTGGTATTTCTTATATAATTTGAATGCTTCATCAGTTACGTGTTTCATATTCGGCGGTATTAAAATCACCTGTAAATAGCAACAACACAATTCGGACCGAGATCAAGATCAAGTTGTCTGTGAATTTATTATGCGAATTCGCATAATAACACTGTGTACTGAAACTAAAACATATTTATTATTTATACCCTACTACCAAATTGCTAGAACAATGAATACCCATATACCGCTGACTTTTAGATACATAACACATGTAAATACAATCAGACATATAAATTCAAGTAGATACTTACCTCTAATTTATGCTTGTCACTCGAACTAGCATCAGCGATATAATCTGAAAGTGTTTTCTCTTGATTATTTCCCTGCTTTTTTGACGATGTTGTTTTATCTTCCGACTCCGAAATACCTTTGGCAGCTAATTTGGCTTGCCTTCGTTCCAGTCGCATTTTTTTCGCCTTTTGACGTGGTGAATTTGTACCATCATAATCTAAAAGAATATACAATTTTAGCTAAAAACCTTAGTTGTACAACAAAGTTAATACATTTCCTAGAGCTATTCAGAGAATCAGATTGCCCTCCGCATTGCCTATCATTATCGTCGTCATTCTGGAATTGCGACGAGGTCTGGTCATCAAAGTGTTCATGCTCTTTACGCGCGGCTTCATGTTTCTCCGGATTGGCGGCTGCCACGGCTTCTAGATTTACATCACTAATAGGCAACTTTGGCTCTTGTGGTTCATCACGTATTCCACCAACGGATTCGGGTTCCTTTTCCTTGGCGCCGCCACCACCTCCTTCATCGATACTAACATGTTTTTCGCCTTTATCTTCTTTAACCGCATCAGATGCTTCGATTTCTTCACTTTTGTCTTTTTTCCCGTCGCGTAGAAAGCGTGACATCTGTTTCAAGACTTTCTTATGTGATTTTGATAGTTTAAATTCTAAGGCATCACATCTAAAAGACAATATAAACACACATAAAAAGGAATACGACTACACAAGCAAAAAGGACTTACTTAATAGTGTAGCACGGGCAACAAGTTTCACTATTTAATGGTTTGTAACAATAAAGTCCTGATCGGCGCCAGCCACGATCTATTAACTCCTGGTAATCTTGAGGAAACATTGTGTAGGCGTGCATACCTGCAAAATAAGTATATGTAAAATATTGAATGAGAAAAAGTATTGATTGATTTGAGTGGGATATGAAGGGAAAGTTAGAATGCAGACTCTTTCAAATACTTTCATTCTTGGTTTGGAGTTGGGAACTTAATGGTGAATTTCAACGACTGTTGCGGTAAGAATAGCATGGATACTATAAATTCAAGGATGCTTAATGTAATGTTTATGACAATAGAATATTCCAAGGCAATTTTTTGAAACTTAATTTGAAATTTTCAATGAAATACATATTTTGAGGAATCACGGTAAACAGCCCTCCCACCAAACTGTACTCAGAGGTTTTTAGTTGTTGTTAATAATTTCCTCTAAAAAAATTGCATTTAATCGTGATAGTTCAAAGATCGTGAAAAAAAAAGATCGCTATCACTAGAAATTCAAAAATAATATATAATATAACTCATATAAGTTATTTGTATGTCCATATATGTATGTAGGTAGGTTTATATTTTTCCAACTAAATTTAATATATAAATATATATGTCTACGTATATACTATGTAAGAGTATGTCGTGTCTTTTCTACTTAATGCTTGTAGCCTTCTCCTACACAGGTCTAATACACTGCACATTAAAGAAAATTTCGCACTACCATGATTCACTATAAACCCATAAATAGAATAAGCTCAAAGCAAAAAGGACGAACAGGCCGTTATATGTTAAAGCGTTCCATGACATTCGTATCGATAAGAACGAACCGCATTTCATTTCAGCAGCACTTCCCAAACGCGATTTTAGCAGTGTTTTACGCTGCATCGTGAACATAGAGAATTTATTTAAACTTTTACTTATAGTGTACACTTATTGAACAATTACTTCAACACATATTCCGAAATTTATCGACAGTTATTCAACATTTTGTTGACAAATCAATACACACACACAGAAAAAGAGCACCTCAACACCTACCATGGGATACGGAGCACTTGGTGCCCTTGCAGTAGCCGCACCGGCTATTTTGTTTGCTATAGTAGTGATTTATTGTAAACTCCATATTTTACTTTTTCCGGAAATCTATTTCAAATAACTTTTGCTACAAAACCAGCAAAATCGTGTGAAAGTAGCCGCAAAATCTCACAGAACAAAAAATACACAAGCAAATTAGCAGAACAATATGAAAATAGTCGACAGCTGGCCTAAAAATGATGCTGCCAAACGGAAAAAATATTAGTTTAACTTTTAAATTTATTTTCTTTAACTTCTTTTCGAATTTCGATATTTTCACAACAAGAAACGTCAAGTTAATTTTCAATGAAAGTTCTGTAAATAGCAAATAATGGACATAAAAACTGTACGATGATTAACGAAATACGCAGTACTAAAAATTAACTGGCCTACGGGGAAATGTGTTGTTACAGCAGTTTACTAAAAGGGTTTAAAATGCTGGTTGTGGACGTCAAACCTTTGGTTCACTCAAAATAAGCAAATAAATTTGTTAGTATTGTAGCAGTTCAAAAAGCCTTGTCAAGCACGGTGAGCCTATCTCACCTAACGGTATGCCCTAGGAATATGTTTCGATAAGGCTCCTTAAGGAAAAGGATGTTAGATAAGTGGACATAGGCGGCTTAATGTGAATAGATTGTTAATGTTATTGTAGCAGTTTATCAAGCCCTACCGGACGCGATGAATGCACCGATGGCCACTGTCATTCTCATCTAACGGTAGGTCCAAGAAAAATGCTGTTTTGACGGGAGGGGGGAGTTCAAGAAGGCCTGTGAATAAACGGCTAGTGTCGTCAGAATATCATCACATGCCGAGCATAGGCTCATTATGTCCAATGATGTCTTGCTTTTCTCGCAATAATGTCGCATTCACTCCACCATGCACCAAAGCTGTAAAATTTTTCCCTTCTTTGCATATTTAAAGGGTAGTGCTTTATTTTCTGAATTGTTTTTGTTTCCGTTGTTTTTGTCGTAACAAAAAAATATTGCCTAAATATGTTCGAAAAATTCTAATGAAGTGAAAATCCTTGGCCGTACTTAGAACTGACTATCCTGTGACTACATATATTCAATGAATAGCCATCAAACACTTCGTAAGAAAAGTTTTGAAGGCCTAATAAAATTCCAAAGAAACAGAAATTTCTGTGTACACTGAATTTGTATTCTATTTCATGAACAAAACTTAATCATATTTAATTCATTATTATTTGACTTTCCACTTATTCGAACATTCTTTCTTTCGCTGTCGCCTTACTTAAGACTCAGTAAAGTAAATTGCTAACCGAACGCTTCTCGACGTTATTGTACCGTTAAGATTATGCTTTGACGCAGCCGCTATGCGGTTGCGGCCACTGAATGGCTCCCATGAAAAAAGACGTTTAAGAAGAGTTCGCAATTTAATACTTTTTCATTTTAGGCGCCCTATATGGGCAGAAAAAACATACACCATACATCAGCTGATTTACAAACAGTCTCTTCGTTCTCTCGTTTCAACTCAAGGCGAATTCATACAAGGTGACTAGAGCAGCTGGTTTTTCTTTCCTTCGATTTGGTTTTTCTGCGTTTGCATGCGGATGACGATGAAAGTGTGTGTGTATACATAATTCTTTTGTTTGACGGTTTCTATTACTTTCACCTACTCTTCGTCTCCTTTTTTTGTATGACCGTAGAGCTTGACGTTGCAGCGAATTCGGCAGGCGCAATCTGGTGTCCTATCATATGCTATCATTCTTTTTGTGCTCAACTAAAGTCTCTTTGTATGAATTCGCCTTGTTTAAACTTGCCAATGCATGTTCACTCATTAACTCAATTCACTCAGTTCTTATTGGATTTTCATAGAAGTCATATGGTTTCGTATGTTTTTAGTTGTATGTTCAATATTTACGGAAGACGTGGTATTCGTTAAACAGAAAATTATAAAAAGTTCTGGGCGGTTGTGGAGTGAGTTTATATGTTTGGCACTCAAAGTTCAATCTGTTATGTTAGCTAATCCTTAATGATAAATAAATGAAGTACCGTGAATAATTGCCGCTAATTATAATGTGAGTGTTCCGATTGTGTCCAGCTGTTGGTTTTAGTGTATTGATTTCACAATTGAGAATTGGAAAAACTTAAAACGCAAGTTTTGTTTATGAAATATATATTGATGAGAATTTATTGCTATTCAAAGGTACACATGTAAATATGCACATATATGTATATATCTACATGTAGATGTGTTTTTTGGATTTGGATTTGGAACAATTATGAATTTCAGAAATAAGATATATTCCAGCACGTCCCTTTTTGTAATCTATGCAATTGAAATTTTCCTGGTTGTCATCTGTTTCAATTGCTCCTACTTACATATTGTCACATAAGAAATATTTATTTGCATGTGCAGCGAATTACTGCAATTGCAATTTATTAAAAATCAAAAGACAGTTACACTCATATAAACTTTCTACTGCAGCTATAATAATAAACATTTAAAAGATGTGAATTTATAAGTAGAAAGCATTCATGCTGTGATAGTGGAAGGCAAATTTAATTACAGCAACTAAAGCTGAGAAAATTTGTGCAAAATGTAAGTGCTCCTAATATTCGATTATTTGTTGACGAATAGTAAATGTGAAACAAAAAAATGTAATTAATATTAAACAGATGGTGTAAAGTGGTGCCACCATTAATCGGCTATGAGCTGTATATTATTCTAAAAGAAACAGTTGACAGCAACTGAAACTGATGAACATAAGTAGTTAACAATTAAAAAGTCCTCCGTGCGCATTCTTATAACGTGTCGAAATAATTTTAGCAACAACTAATATCCGAAAAAAAACATATGGGCCGTTCTGTAATTCACTTTCGAGTTAATTTAAGTGTGAATGTTGTTCATATTCACTGAAACTAGTTAAAAGCGTAATTTCATTATCTAACTAAAAAAAAGTAAATAAATGTAAAAACAGTGAGAGACAAAGTGCAAAGCAAATTATTTCGAAATACAAATTGCAACTTAACTTTTTGCTCACTGTTAACCGAGACTGTTTTTTGGACTTTTTTTTGCCGTGAAGTAAAGTAGTGACATTATTGCATATACATGTATTATTAAATGGGTATACCTTAATTATTTCTAAAACCCACAGTCAACAATTTACCAAATTTGTCACACTGAATTTGTTGCATTTTATATGTATGCCAGTTATTTACTTCAAATCCTGCAAAAATTTTGTGAATTAAATCTTAATCCTCACATTTTTACTTAATTTCTTGAAAAACCTTTGATTCAATGAAATAATAAAGAAAACGAATTTTGTCAAAATTGACAAAAATAGGTGGTTTAATGAAAATCCGTTTGGCGAACAGATTATTTTGATAATACATTTTAACTATTTCAACACGTTGTTGGATTGTGTAGCACTGCATGGTTAAATGTCAAGACTAAATAAGTATTCCCGGCAAATTTGGCAGCAGTAGCTTTACCAAGGTAACCGCTGAGCACAGTCAAAGTTCGAGTGCACATATCGAACATCCCTATGCACATATGTGACAAAGTATGTGTGAAATTTCACCCTATCTTCTGGAATTTTTTAACCTACCCAAAGCAAATTCATGTAAAGTGGCAGTGATAATACAAAAACAAAAATTATATATACAGTGTATATATACCTATAATCTGATGTAAGCAATGGGAGTGTAAACAACGGCAGGCGATAAAAAATCAAATCAGCGGTTCTAATAACACCACCTTAAATGAATTCGATTTAGCTGCATTCGAGCCACGTACTGGATTTAAGTCCATAAAATTAGTTGAGATCCAGTCCCAGGACTAGGCTTAAGACTACTTATTGTTATTTTAAAAATAATTATTAAACAACTTTGGCTAAATAGTTAAATTTATAATCAGTTATTGAATTAAAAAGAAAATTTGTCTCATGAAAATAATAGATTACTTTTTTGAAATCAACGAAATTACCTCTGAAATCAACGAATATGCAAGACAACAATGCAAAGGTTACCTGTAAGTTGGCAAGAAATTTCGTTCGCTTTAAACAAGGATGAGGTCAAAAACTGGCTAACTCAGTCACCTGGCCTCAACCCAATTTTGTTAAGTTGCATTTTTGATGCGATACGCTGATTACTGATATTTTTAATCACAGTCAAAATGTTTCTTTTCCAACATGTCTATTTTTATAAAAAGGAGTACCGTATTTTTCGTTGATAACTGTTTTTCTCATAAACTCAAACTTAAGTAATAAAACAAAATAAAAATCGTCGACGAAATCTCGTTCTGATAGTTTTTCTTCGGTGGAAAAACCGATTATGTGCCACTGCTATTAATTTGAACGGTGTTGTTGAAAAAAATTCATTACCAGGGCAATTTTATAAAGAACATGGATACATTAAGCATTACAATTAAATACTCCGTTGGGCCTTGCGAAAATCATACGTTTCGGAAAAAAACCGATCCGCGCACAAATGACCGCTAACACAAAATTCAAATTTTTTTATATAAAGGGTGGCTAAGCTTCAAGGGCCGGTGTTGATTTTGAATACAATACAATTTTTTTAAGAAATTATTGTCATTTCTTTTTATTATGATAATATTGGTATAGTTGAATTACGTATAAAACAAAATATCGGCCAAATGGCTGCCGCGGCCTCGGCGGCACACCTCCATCCGATGGTCAAAATTTTCGATGGCGCTGAGGCATAATTGAGGTTCTATGCCGTTAATGTGCCGAATTATCTCATCCTTTAGCTCTTGAATTGTTGCTGGCTTATCGACCAACACTTTTTCTTTCAAATAATCCCAAACAAAGTAGACTAACGGTGTCAAATCACATGATCTTGGCGGCCAATTGACATCGACGCGACGTGAGATTATTTTCCCATCAAAATTTTTGCGCAAAAGAGCCATTGTTTCGTTAGCTGTGTGACAAGTGGCACCGTCCTGTTGAAACCACATATCGTCCAAATCCATATCTTCCAATTCGGGGCCATAAAAAGTTCGTTATCATCTCACGATAGCGAACACTATTCACAGGCCGGTCAGGCAGCCTCATTTTGGAAAAAATACGGCCCAATGGTGCCGCCGACCCATATACCGCACCAAACAGTCGCTCTTTGTGAGTGCATTGATTTTGCGGCAATCACTCTTGGATTATCATTCGCCAAAATGCGGCAATTCTGCTTATTGACGAATCCACTGAGGTGAAAATGTGCCTCATCACTGAAGATGATTTTCTTCGAAAATTGGTCAGTCACTGTTGCCATTTCCTGCCACCATTCTGACCATTGACGATGCTTGAAATCTTTCCATCCTTCAAATTGAGTTAGTCTGAAATTGAAAAATGTGAAATTAAATGTAGTTGTGTTATTTGGTTGCTGGCGTTCACGAATCGGCCCAACTAAGTTGATTTTGCTTTAGCTCACGTGCGAAACTAATATTCTTGTTTTCGTACTCTGCATATACTCGTACATACATAAATATTATATAATACTTTAAATATCTTTATCTGTTTTCTTTCAGTTGATATATACCGCATGCCATCTGTAAATACGTATCGCTTTCATCGCTTCGATCTCTTGTTAAATACTTGTAAATAAATACTCACAATGGAGCCTTCTTTTGACGGTTGGGATTTCGCGGTATTAATTATCATCCTAATCATATCGACGATGATTGGCATCTATTACCGCTATACAGGAGGCAAACAAAAAACAATTAAGGAATACTTATTGGCCGATCAAAGCATGACTACTTTTCCAGTTGCTGTTAGTTTGATGGCTAGTTTTATGTCATCCATCACGTTATTAGGTGTTTCGAGCGAAAGCTACCAGTTCGGTACTATGTTTTGCATAATCAACTTCTCCTACATCATCAGCACACCGATTGCCGCATACTTGTTTTTGCCTGTTTTTTACCGCATGCGAACCATGAGTGTCTATGAATACTTGGAACGACGATTCGGTCACTCGACACGTCTCGCTGCTTCAATTGCTTACTCCATACAAATGATTCTTTATATGGGTATTGTTCTCTATGCGCCAGCACTTGCGCTCGAGGCAGTTACTGGCGTGAGCAAGATAACAGCCATACTGGTTATAGGACTGATTTGCACCTTCTACTCTACCATTGGCGGTCTAAAAGCTGTGCTTATAACTGACGTATTTCAATCGCTTTTAATGTTTGCTGCAATTTACTCTGTAATTGTGGTGTCGGCCATTAACGCAGGCGGTCTGGGTCCAATTTGGAAGGTAGCCGGAGAGAGAGATCGATTCAATTTCACGGATTTCTCTTTGGATCCCACAGTGCGACACACTTGGTGGAGTCTTATTATCGGTGGCATGGTGACATATTTGTCGTTATACGGTGTCAATCAGGTGCAAGTGCAAAGGTTACTAAGTGTGCGAAATCTGGAAAGCGCGCAATCGGCACTCTGGTGGAATCTGCCTATTTTAAGCCTACTCAGTTTTAGCACCTTATTTAGTGGACTGGCTATATTCCACTACTACAGAAACTGTGATCCGTTACTGCAAGGAAGAATACAATCAAGAGATCAACTGATGCCACTCTTCGCCGTGGATACAATGGGTAAATGAGTAGATGAGACACAAGACCTTATTAATATGTTCTCATATTTAAGAAAGTGCATAACACATTCAACAAAAAAAAAAAAAAGAAATACTAAAAATCAAGGCGACTCTTGAGCCAAGGCAACTTATAAAAAAATGCATTCAAAAGCTTGAAATCTTGATGGAAAAAATTTTGATTTTTGTTTTTCATTTTATACAGAGTTTGAAACTTTAAGTTATATAACTTTCACTGTAGTAGAAACCATATTTTTATAAAAAAAAATATATATATATAGTCCAAATTTTGCAATATGTGGTACTCTTGTTGTGATCGCCACTGAATGTATTTAAATTCGTATTTACATATATTATATTAGCATCCCTTTATGCTCAATTTCAACTAACTATGTATGTATGGTATTCCATTATCTTTGCTTTTGACACAGGTCAGTATCCTGGTTTGTGCGGACTTTTTGTGTCGGGCATCTTTTCGGCCAGTCTTTCGACTGTTTCATCTGCGGTAAGTTCACTTTCAACTGTCACATTAGAGGACTACATCAAACCGTTGTATAAGCGGATTACGAATACCCCACTGCACGAAACAAAATCGACACTGCCAAGTAAAATAATGGCCTGTATTTATGGACTTGTGTGTATTGGCATGGCGTTCACTGCCGGCTCTATGGGTGGCGTTCTGCAGGCCTCTCTCACGATCTTCGGCATACTGGGTGGGCCATTGCTAGCTGTTTTCACTCTTGGTTTATGCACAACGCGAGCGAATCAACGCGGAGTGCTAGTGGGTCTACTGCTCGGATTGATATTTTCATTTATTATTGGGTTTGGAGGGCCAAAGCCACCAACACCAACGCTAGACTTCAACGTGGATGGCTGTGTGAGCGCAAACAATAACACGTTAGTTGCCGAGGCTCTAACGCAGGCCAACAACACCAGCTTCAATATGGTAACGCAGCAACCGGCCTCAGAAGAGCCTGAAATTGAATATTATTGGTTGTATAGACTTTCGTACTTATGGCTTTCCGTAATTGGGTTTTTAATTACAACAACTGCTGGATATGGATTTAGTTCTTTGCTGGAAGCATTGAAATGGGCTGACAACAAGCAAATTTACTTAGATAATCAGCAAATTGATGTTGATTTATTCATCCCACCGCTTGCACGCAGATTAAGGAACAATCACACAGAGGAGATGACAAAGCTGTAACAATTTTGAGCTAGCGCTTCAAATTAATTTCCAATACATAAGAAAGTAGTGAAGTATTTATAAAAAAATTACTGTAAATTAGTTCACAAGTACAATTGAAATGCTTTATATCCAAAACATCGTAACCTATAGGAAATCAAACATATTTCTCAGGCGCATAATACATACATACACTCTCAGCATAAACACGCTATACATATATACTGTGCATCTGTAGTTTTATTAGATGGCGTGAACAATTTTTTTTTGTAGCGATAAGGGAAAAGAAATCATTAATTAATAGTTTGCCGGTTGGCGTCGGTCTAATACGCGCTCATAGAAAATCGTTTTTTATGTTTCTAATGTAAAGCAATCTACCTGTAATGCCATACATCTGTGCGCATATACTAAATCTCCTCGAGACAGCCTGAAGATGCCTTTGCAATTTTTCATAATGCCCTGTTCAGGATGTCTGAGAAGACGGCTGTGAAAGCCCTTTGAAGCTACAAAATTTGTTGTTCGAATGTTTATTTTTTCCTGAAAGTAGCGATAATGTTCAGTACCCTTTATTGCATTTATTACTGTTAAAAGTGGAAATCATTGAATTGTACATACAAAGATCCCAAATTACAGCCATTTTGGGTATTGTAGAAAATTAATTCACAACATAAAATTTTACGTAGTCTTGATGCTTAGCACTTTATTTATTTTTATAGTTAGTAAAACTAATTTCTGGTTACTGCTGTGCATAATTACTTAAATAAGAGCATTTTTATTTTATTAGGTTATTAAAATGATATGTAACTTACTTTTAGAATATAATATACACAATCACCTCTGTAATTTATTACCTGGCGGTTTGACTAAAGAACTTAAAAGTAAAAAAAAAGGGTTAATTGGCTCTGATTTGACCTGCAACTCAACGTTAAACTAGCGTGCTCGATGTGAATAAGGTTTTAGCATTTTATGCAGTGATTATAGGTCAGCCTCAATTTCATTTTTAGCATGAATTACTAGGTTAGAAAACCACTATTACAGAGGCGTACTGTGCATACCCTTATATGTAAATCTACCTCTGTCTAGTTTTAAATTGTAGATCCTTTTTTGTCTTAAAATGACATAAAGGGTATTCACAGAAACACCTATAATGAAAAAGTTGGTTCGCGGTTGGAAAAATGTGTGAAAACGTGTATACAAATAATATAATTATTATTTATGCCCACAGTAGGCATATTTTTTTCGAATATTTTTAGTACCCGTAATTTCTTATCACAAGATTAAAAGTTTGAAACATGTTACTTAAACCCAAGTCCTTTTTTTAATAGATATAAGTGAAATAGATATACACAATATTAAGTGTATATATTAATTTTTTTTTTTTTTAATAAAAACATTACTACTAAAACTGTTGTTAAAGATACTTAAATGCTTGTATGCACCT
Organism: Anastrepha ludens; assembly: GCF_028408465.1. NCBI lineage: Eukaryota > Metazoa > Arthropoda > Insecta > Diptera > Tephritidae > Anastrepha > Anastrepha ludens. Next base: position 80,304,316 of record NC_071502.1, read on the forward strand.
ATTTATAAAAATTATTTATAAAGAAAACTAATACATAAAATAAACTATTAAAAGTAAGCAGAAACCCAATTTTATTCGTATTGATGTCTTCCATTTTAACAGCAGTAAGGAGCAAGTTGTTGCTTAAATAATATTTGTAACGATTTAATAATGGTGCTATACCAATAAACGTACCAAAACACTATGCGATCGCTAAAAACTCACAATAATACCTATGCAAGTGTACCCGTGTACCTATGTGCATTAAGGGGGGCCGTTTGCATGTAGACATTTTTTATATTTCTTTTGTAATGGCATAGCAATGAAATGCTGCCTTAATAAAAGTTAATAAAAGTGAAAAATAGTACCTTCTTAGGATAATGTTTTGAGGTGCTCCCAGCCTAATCAAATTTGAAAAAATAAACGAAGTTTTACACGGCTATTAATAAGCTTTAAATATCAAAACTTGTTTTGACTGCTGTTCTGAAGTAAACGGAAAATAATAATTTTAATAATAATATTAGTTTTAATATTAAACAATAAAAACCTACATAACGTATCATCCACAATGCATGCTCACTGTCACTGAAAGCCAGTTGATTCCACCAAATGTAACAACACTAAATAGCGTTACAAGTCACCTCAGACCTTTTAAATCAATGTGAACACTAGCAACAACAAAAAATTAATACAAGCGTATTTGTGTATAAATGAACATATGCATGTATATACCTACATACGTAGTTTTGCATAGTAAAAAATAAAAGTTTCAATTTAATGTTTTTTTTTTCAAAATTTAGTAGTGTCTGGGGCTCCTCTTAACATAATAATAGCGAATAATAGTTTACACCCTTATTCCTGTTATATAAAGTCAACTTTCCAAAGCGTACAAGAAGCGATTAAAACGAAAACAAAATCACTCCATCCTAATGTACATGGATACATTCAAAGTTGCTAGTATTTAACAAAAAATGTAAAGGAAAATTCGTATTTACATCATGGAAATTATACTATTCTGGAATGTAATGGTTAAACACAAATACATATTTAAATATTTATATTATATATGTGCACTCACATATATTTATTATAAGTAAATACTGTATTTTGAGAATGAGTATTGCTAAAACTTTAAAGTGTAGAGCTAAAAATCTCACACGATAAGCTCTTTAGGGCTGATTTGAGCGCATGAAAATCTCAAAATGATAATTTTTGAAGCACCTAATATTGTAGTACATTTAAAATATTTGCCAAATATAACCGAATGACATTTTAAATATCCAAAAGTCTAACGATGAATTTCATTTTCATTTTGAAGTTAATTTACCATAAGTATACAAATAAAACTGTTTACATAAAGCGGTCCACTCTCTCTGTACTCATTCACATCTCTTTGTTTTATTCGCGCTTGACATATGGTTTATATATACACACATATTTATTTTTAAATATTGTAAATTGAATATCACAAAATTAATTTATATCTTCGAGTCCAAAACCATGTGGAAATATTCTTGTGTCTACTATTCTAATATAAACTGAAATAGAAAAAGAAAGTTCCGAGCAAATGATGCAAGTAGGTGGTTGTCAGAGTTGACAGTGGGTAAATATATGTATGTAGTATTTTTATAGTAAATTTATCAATTTTTGAAAATCCACCTCATAATCTTGCAAATAAATATTCTGCTAATAATCGCATTGATTTCTGAAATAATCTGGCCTTGAGTCACAATTATTTGCCTTTTTCTAACATTTTTTTAATTCTCACCTTAAAAGATGCGCATGTGCATACATACATACACTGATAATAGCATACATACATATAAAAATACTACATAAGCACGATAAGAAACAGCAGGCTTTATCAGCGGTTAGCGAACAAAATCATCCATCTCATTGATTTTTAGTTGTTTCGGCAATGAAAAGCAGTGATGAGCAAACGATTGGAAGTAAAACAGAAGGAAAATCCTCAGCATGTGGCAATTGGTTGTTTTAAGTAGAAATGCATATGGTTAGTAACGCGTACGTAATATGCGATAAGCTCTCAATACACGAGTACATGCATATGCACCTACATATCTAACTCGCAAAGTCGCAAAGAAAAAACACCGATTGAGTACCTATTACGATGGCCTTAATGAAATACTTCAGAATTGTTTTAAGTGTTGCTAACTAAAGCGATTAAAATAAATATTTTACTATGAGAAGTGCATGACAGTGAACAGATTACGCTTTAAGCAACCATAAATAGAGTATAATAAAAAATTTAATACACATACATATGTATCTCTCTGCCATACTAACGAATTGGTTTTTTATGGCTAGTTAGGTCAGTAGCAAACTCTAAAAATTATAACCCTCGCCTACCTCCACTTGTTCGAGATTTTAAGGCTTTATATTGTATTGAAGAGAGATTCTTAAGTTCAATTGAAGAAACTCGTGGAGGTGTCTTGTCATATGAAATGATTACATCAAGTTCTCAACTAGCAATAGTAGTTATGTACGATGGATAATAGATTAATAGGTTTGGCCAATAACTATGGTGAAAAACCAAATTTTGAGGGGAACCTTGGCTGCCACTTAACCTGGGTGATTCGTCAGCCAAATTCTGCACGATCATTTCACATGAATTCACACACTCGTCCAATCAGTCGTTGTAAGATAGCAACGAAGCAACATGAGCGAGACTGAAATTTTTTTCAATCTGATTGCCAGCCGAAATCTCCTCCATAATTTCACACACCCGTCCAAACATATATTCACACACTCGTCAAATCTGTCGTTGTTCAGATGGCAACGAAGTGATATTGTGTTAATTTCGCAAATAACCGATTCGTAGCTCCTGCTACGTCAGCCCATCAGCTGAACCTATCAAATTGGCTGAGAGCCGGCTAAGGGTCTGATATTGACCGCACCAATAATTCTTTTCACCATGGTTATGTACGATACCTGCCTTGAGGTTTAAGGCGCCAATGCAAGCTTGCTTTGCTGGCCTTATTTTATACTCATCTCTTATTATACATCAACTGATTGGAAGTTGTAAAATCAAAATCAACTATTCTTTATAACGGATGAGTTTTTGGCTATTATCTTTTTAAACAGTTGGTTTAAACAGCTGGCGCACGTTTCGTGTTTTGTTTCACGGTCAAACATCTTCAGTTTGGTCTATAATTTAACCATGAATCGTCTTATAAACGAACAACCCTTGCAAATCATTGAATTTTATTATAAAAATGCGTGTTCTGTTAAGAAAGTTTATCGCGCGCTTCTTCCATTCCTTTATCGAAAAATTGTGTTCAGCGACGAAGCTCATTTTTTGGATCAATGGGTACGTATTGTAAATAAGTAGAATTATCGATTTTGTAGTGAAGATCAGCCAGAAGAATTGCAATAGCTACCAATGTATCCAGAAAAGGTCACAGTTTGGTGCGGTTTGTGGGCTGGAGGCATCATTGGACCGTACTTATTCAAAGATGCTGCGAATCGTAACGTAACTGTAAATGGTGAGCGCTACCGTGAAATGATATCTAATTTTTTTTTTGCCCAAAATGCAAGAGCTTGACTTGCATGACATGTGGTTTCAGCAAAACGGTGCCACATGCCACACAGCACGGGTAACAATCGACTTGTTGAGAGGCGAGTTCGGTGAACATTTTATTTCACGTTCGGGACCTGTCAATTGGCCACCCAGATCGTGCGATATAACGCCTTTACATTATTTTTTGTGGGGCTATGTTAAATCTCATGTCTATTCAGACAAGCCTGCTTCAATTAATGCATTGGAAGACAACATTAAAGCATTTATATGTGAGATACCGGCCGAAACATTGGAAAGAGTATGCCAAAATTGGACTAAGGGGATGGACCATTTGAAGCGCAGTCGCGGTCAACATTTGCATGAAATAATCTTCAAGCATTAAATTATATGGACTGTACTATCGATTTAAATAAAAATTGCATGAATTTTTCTGAATTTTACGTGTGTTTCTTTGAAAAACTTTCCTATAGCTCTTAAAAACTCACCCTTTACATACATACATATAAAGCAAACTTAAAACTAACAATTTCAAAATGATAACAGCAATTTCGTCTATTTATATATGTATCTATGTATAATTGCAATTAAAATCATTTTGAACAAAAATAATGACAACACTGCTTCACCAGTTCAGTGAAATTTCGACGCTGACTTTTGAAAGTCAGTTCAGAATATAACATACGAGTATGTACGGAGTATAAGTAGATACATATGTACGTAATAAGAACCGCTAGTTACATTTCATTTGCATGTTGATAAACTAACAGCGATTAGCTGATGTATGCTAAACTCACAATTTGACACTGTTTTACGTACAGTAATATTAGCGGAAAATAGAGTAAAATCGCAAGTAGGTGCCACAATAAATCTTTAAGTGACAGGAAAAAAATTAATTTCTGTTATTTAATGAGGGTGCATCTGCAGTAATAGCTTACAGAACTCTTGTGGCAGAAACTTTGTCTACAAAATAAAATAAGCTTTCTTTTCTCATTTTTAAAAACATAAGTAAAATCGGAAAAATATTGGCTTCCAAGTGCTACGAAAAATTTAAAAATTGAAAAAATGTCTCTTGAGGTATCAAGAAACATCTCCTTTAACAAATTTTTTTTGCTAGGTACGTCTGTTTCAATATTTTGCATTGAAAATTTAAGAAATAATTGTTTAATTATTTCAATATTAAATGGAAATTTACTGAATAAATTAACAGTGCAAATATCTGTTTCGCCCAAAAAAATCTTAAAAATATGCCTTCACCGAATTAGCCTTAATGCCGCCAATGCTCTATGAACGCGATAGATTGTTTTTTTAAGTAAATTTACACAATTTGGAAGCGTTGTTCTGCCGTTAAACGATTCATGATGACTTGCCAAATCTTACTGAACGAAATGTTAACACAATTTGCCATTCTCAGCTGTCAAATCATAGTTGTCGATACCGGTAATTCTCATGCAGCGAAAAGAACACCCTATATTAGAGATAAGAGCATAACAATAATATTTAATATTTTCTCATTATTATTTTTATTAAGATTTAGTAGTAAAACAGTGCAATGATACAAGAGAATTATTTTGGTTGAATAACTTTTTGTTTATTTTTTATTAAATTATTTGAAGTTCTAGCAGATTAAGTTACCGGCTTGCATTTCTGATTATATAGGGTACTTTTATATATCTTAAATATTGGGACGTTACCAAGTGCTAGAGCGAGGTCAAAGCAATTACTTCGGCACAAAGGGCAAAGTAAACATTCGTTCTTTCTTTTCAAATCCCCGTTGGCTGTGCATTTACGCAAAAAAGCGCAAAGATTCACTAAATTTTACAATAAGCGAAAGGTCCAATTGATTTTTATTCGGCTGCATATGCATTCTAAGCCACCCTAACAAAAAGTGGAATCTAACAATGCTCTAACGATATTGGAATTTAAAACCTGTAAAGAACGAAAATTATTATTTTGTTATATGAAATTTTATTTTGGTACCTAGAATTTAGTTAATTTATTAAGTAGTAAAAAGTTCTATGTAAAATTTTTGGTTAAACCTTATTTGCAGAATATGGTGTACGCTACCTTAATTCTTAAACATACTTTTTCCATAAGATAATGTTGAACAATATATATAAATTAAATTAGGGGGGAAAAACTACTATAAAAACCCTTATGAAAAAAACAAATTACAAGAAAAAGGGAAGTTATGTACATGTACAATGCAGATATTTGATGACTTAAACATGCTGAAGCAGATCTAATATTAAGTGGTTATTAGGATAACTACATTTTATCATTAACTTATTTAGTACCTAGAAGGATTGTGCCAATTCAAGTGAGTTTGCTTTAGCGCTGATATACCTTTTTAAAGTTTCTGTGCCAGTATCTGACTCTCTAGCTCAGCACTTTCTTCATATGCTATGAATTGTTTAATCATTTTATTTACTTTTTTCCACTTTTTACCAACTTTATTTGAAACCACGCACATATTCACATATTTAGAACTGTCAAAATGCAGAATTCAGCTGACAATGTTTTTATCAGGAAAAAACTAATCCTCGAGAATACCTTTCCTCAGGAATATTTGTGACTTTCCTGATAATATCTTTCCGTAGATTGTACCATTCATTCATCTGGGCCATACAAATTGAATTTTTATTTTCATCGCTGACGGTGATGTGCTTCCAAATGGTTCTTCGTTTTTCACATTCTTCTGCCCTGCGCTCTTATTCTGGCCATAGTTTTCATGCCGAAGCCTCAAGAAGTTTTTAAAAATACACTGAGATATAAATTTCACAAGCGAGTGCCTTTTGTCACAGTTTCTAAGGTGTAGAATTCTTCTTTCTTTTCAGGTGGCATGTCAACCGTGTTCAAAAAGGAAAATAGTAAAATGTTAAAAAAGAGTCTGAACTAAACTGTTAGTTTAAAATGAGTAACGGCATAAACCACATTCCCACAAATCATCTCAGGATACATCAAACTTCGTTTTGAAGTACAATATCGCTATTCTTTCGGATAGCTAAGCTGCAGTCCAGGCACTGGATTCGGCCGCAACAACCTCCAGTGGTATTCGTACCATTGGCTGCAATCTAAGCAAAATACCTTCAAATCGCGGATTGTAGATGGAAAGACCAGACGAAATGCAAAATTAGCAGAAAATTATGGGCCACCTACAACCACAAACAAACGTCAACATTGATAAATATGATACGAAGGAACGCGCGCAGACTCACGGCAGTGCTAAATAACTTCTGGCCTATAGGGGAGCGAGCAGCCATATTGGCCATGCACTACAAAATATACAGTGACAGTTGTAAACAACAGGAGAAAAAGGAAACTTCCACTTCCTCTGTGAATGCCCTGGTGAATGGAAGGCGAGGATGTTAACCCTTAGCAAACCGTTTTTTGAAAACTTCGGAGATTTCGCTGGTATAGACGTAAAAAACTTTATAAGGTTTCTTAGTCGCACAGACTGGATACAGTCGTGAATGAATAGCCTGTATAATATGTTGTAAGTTGCAGCAAAATAGTGCGGCAGCTCTAATTGGATTCTTGGAGAATCCACACTTAAACCAACCAATCGCGCCTCTTCAGCGAAACTATCATTTACAGGCACATTACATGTTTACAGTAGGTTATAAAAAATGTATACCTAAATATAAATGCCTTAACACAGTTTATAATTATTTGCAGTACTATATTCTTCAGAAATATAAAACCATTGGATTGGGTAAGAAGAATTGATCAAAAATTATGTTTGACTGAGTTGATTCTTGAATGAGATTTAAACGGCATAATACTTCTCCACCTCCTTTCTCCCGTTACTAATTCGGCATATATTGAGGTTATATTTATTACATGAATGAGAGCAGGAGAATTCATACAAGGTGAGTTCGGTAGAGCTTTTAGCTTTTAGGTAGTTTTTTTAGCGATTTGTTTTTTTAAATGTTACAACGTTATATCGATTCCACAAATACAGCAATTTGGTGGGCTATTGCCAATTTCCATAAATAAAATACAAATACTCTCATTTTTACAATCACGCACCAATCAGCAGAACAACACAACCTTGTATAGATTCATCTCAAATTCGCCATGGTCTAAACTAACAGTTTATTTTCAAATTCCTAGCGTATAAATAATTCCAAAGTTTCTCATTTAGAATGTGAATATGTTATTTGCATATGTTTGGTCTTACGCACACATGCATACACATACATATTATTTCCTACTTGTTTTTGCTTTTTGTTTTACAATATGACCTGTTTATTGACCTTTGAGAATTTTCAATTTGAAAGGCAGAGTACTTTTCCACCAATAATTGTATCTAAATTAAAAATTATTGCTTAGCTGTGTCTCAGATTGTTCTATCGAATTGGCGCCCGAAGGCAAGGAATGAATAAATAGAATCAATAAAAACTAATTTAGAATGCCATGTGAAACCAAGTTTCACCAAATTAAACAAGAAATCGAATTGCCGGCAGTCGTGCTGCTTTGGCGATGATGAGACAGCGTTACTAAACGCACGCTATGCACACACACATACGCACATGTTATGCTTATTCGTATAAGTTTTTTGTAAGAAGTTCTTTCAATTTTAAAGGGCTAAAAAACGCATAAACATACGATTGCACACGTTCTTGATTTTACAAATACACCACATAAGCCGACATTTATCAAAGTTCAAAACACGCCACGCTGGAGTACTTTCGTTATTTCTCTTTTTCCTGTTCATTCTTATTACTTTTTTATTTTTCCTTTTGAGCTTTGCGAAATTTTAAAATTTGCAAATACCAAAAAAGTACCATACATGTAATATATATGTGCATATACATAAATATAGGCGAACAAACGAAAAATGTGAATATGTTTGTATAATATGTATGTAAATGGAAGATTTAGCAATATGGGTCAAAAACGTTTATCATTGAAATTTCACAAGCAAATGAGACTTTCTAAACTTGTTTAAATTGTCAAGTTTAAAGTCCATTAACAAACCGTATGACCACATTTTTTGCAAATACACATGTTCAGAGGTATGTATGTATGTTTTTGATTTTCAGTGATGACGCATGTGCCTCTCTAAACACATATGTACATATTTCCTCTACCTATTGCAGCAATTGGGAATAAAAATACCTTAGCGAATAGTACATTTGAAGAAATCCCTCCATAGTGACAAGGGAATACAAGAACAAAAAGTTTAGCTGATAAATACTGAAATTGCGACTACTCAATTTTTCGTAATATTCTGAACAGTTTGCTGAACACACCTGCATATACGAGTACATATACATACATGCTATGATTCAGATTTTTATACCGCCAAAATTTTGAATGAAAATACATTCCGAGTACTTCGAAATTTGTCTAATTTAAATATAATATTTATAAGACAAACCTTCAGATATACCCTAGAAAATTTTGCGGTACGTCTTTTTAAATAAAAAACCATCAAAAATAACAACAAAAAAGTTTTAGGCAAAAAGAAATAAATGAGTTCCTCGATAAGAGGAACCGATTAAGCCATGTCTACCCGTCCGCCCGACCACGCGCACGATAACTCGAGCGAAATTTAACAATTCGCAATTAAATAAACCCGTCCAAGTTTGGTGCTCGCATTGTACTCCACCTCATTTAGATCCGATATAATTGCCGTTGAAACCAGATGAACAGCCCCCACTTTTTATATGTGAAAACTAAATTTCCATGCGCCCATCTGATGTTATAAACTATAGCTCTTATTATATTTCATTCCTAAAATTGACAGGCAGCTCAAGTTAAATTTTATTAAAATATGCCAGGGTATATAAAGTTCAGTGTGGACCGAATTTGCGCTTCCTTACTTCTTATGTTCTGCTACTAATTAATTAACTTATTCATGGTAATTTAGTTTTGATTCCTAGTTGTGCCCCTATTCTCTTTGGTATTCCATTTTTCCATTAAATTATTCCTTAAAGGCCTAGTGGTACCGCTAGAAGCCCACCACATACTTAAAGAACAGTTTGGTGAGATTCAGGGCACTAGATAGGGCTAGTTTACGGGAACGAGAGCCCTTAATCGAAAATAATCCGAGTCTTTCTGGTACATAGAACCCTTGCTTTTCCACTTCTACATCTCGAGACTCCCTCAACCAGCACAGGGCTCTTCACCGCGAGAAATCTCGTGGTCTCGTTTACAAAATCCACAGCGATCTTTTTTACCACCTGGTCGAAGGAGGTCAAACTACAATTGAAAGATGATGATACACCAATACCGACCGTAAAGGACCCTAAAATCCTGGGAGTCACCTTTGATAGTTTGCTCTCCTTCGCATACAACCGCAATTGGCACTAAGGTCCCAAACCTCAATAAGATCCTCAAATCGCTCCCGACAGCACTCCTGGCTAAGATAAAGAAATGTTGCTGTTGACATTTAAAGCAATTGGCCGGTCGATTCTAAATTACGCTGCGCTCGTCGAGTTGGTTACGCTGCGCATGTCAGAATTTTGGCATCTGATGTTTCTCCTTCTTGCTCCCGGTTAAGGAGCTCGACAAGATGCTCAGCAAGAAATTCGTTTCGGCGTGCTACTGCAGGAATCATCCCTGCATACACTTGCTAGAGGCTGAGCCCCCTCCCAGGCAAGTGAGGAGATTTATCCTCGACTGCAATGATAAGATCCAGGACCAGACACGACCGCAACTAGTGTACAGACATACATTGAACGACGTTCATCCGGAGTCTCTTAGTACCTTCCTACACTCCTGATCCCCGAATGCCGTCATCCGAGTCCTACCCCCACCCATCGGATGAAAAGCTTCAGCTGCCTCAGTTCAACTAACCATCTATTCACATGCCCTCTTAACCCCACTCACTTAACACTCCTCTCCCTCAAGACCCAACCCGCCGAATGGGAGATTAATCCCCATTTTTTAAAGTGAAATAATGTGGACTAATGTGAAATTTGTTGCTTCAGTTCGTTACTTGTGATACTCGTACTCTGTCAACACTCTTTGTGTTCTCGTTCTTATCAATGTTGATTGTTGATCTGACTGCAGACCAAAAACTAACAACTGCAAGGCATATGATCATAACATAAGCGGCTAGGATTGAAAAGAATTGCGGCGGACGGCGGGTTACGGGTTGTACTCGTCAAAATTAGAACATATTTAATAGCATGAAGTTGCCCAGAATTACGACGGGTATGGATTTCTCGCTGTCGGTATTTTTACGGCGTCAAAATAATTAGATTAATTTCTTTTTTCTCCGACGTGTTGAAGACTCATGGTTGCTTATTCGATTTGCAATTATTAATAATTTAGAAAAAAAGTGCGTGTAGCTTAGTACACATAACAGAAGTGACACTTTCAAGGCAGACAAAGAAAGCGGAAGAGACCCGAGAGAGAATGAGAGAAAGAATATATATGTACATATCTAAATAAATTCACAAAATTTGCAGAGAATACAAATAGACAAAAGACAACTATACGCTGCTCTCTGTCGCTCCGATGTATATATTAGCGTGGCGTTAGAGTCGTGCGCACATATAGCGACTAGCACTATAATGTGCATAGACAAGTCACACGCATGCGCAATACTATCTATCCTATTCTAACAATATGTTGGTCTCTTTCGCTCTACTATAGTAATATGGTGTTAGTACTGTACGGTTACGCGCCACTATCCTTCTCTCTCTGTTATATTCTAACGTCTTGTATATAATGTATACGTGGTTCTCTCTTGGTTCTACAACAGGAGTAACGTCGTGCGACTTAGACTAGAGCCTTAGCGTAGGAGTGGGAGAAAAGACGAAGGACCGCACAAAAGGGAGATGTAAATAGCCTTAAGTGTATCTAAGATATATATAAGGTAATAGCTCTATCTCTCCTTTTCCTCTACGTTTTATCTTTTCTCTCTCTCGCGGAACGAAAATGCCTAAAACGTTGCATGCCCTTGAAATTTTATTCTCCATTCTCGCTCGTCCATCGACGCCTAAGAAGTTTCACTTCAAAAGTTGTTTGTTTGTAGCAATGAGCTACAACGAGTTGCTTCGCAAATATAACAAACGAAGTTATTCCACTATTAAATTAATTTTATTGTAACCACAAAGCAGAGCATTGGCGAATAGAAGGCTCTTATAAACATACTCGCTAGCGGCGAATCTTACTCGATAACGCTGTTGTTGTTTTCACATGCAAATTTTTCGTCAAGCGAGCGGAGGCCAAACGTAGCAAGCCGAGAAGTAGAGAATCGAGCTATTCCAGTGAGTATTTTAATAGTAATATATAGAGTAATATATATTTCAATATCAATTATTTCAGAGTTGCTTAAATGTATTCGTTCTGTAAGCCGGTGTTCTGTGTAAAATGTCTAAAACTAAACTACAAGAAAGTTCGTGGAACAAATCTATTTTAGAATTGAATAGTACAGCAGATAAATTCAGTTCGATAGAAAATAAAAAGTTGAGCATTTAAAGAATAATATTGTTTTATTTTCTCAAAGAAAAAAGTAATCTCATGATCTCGACCTTTGTGAAAATGTTGTGTAATTTTTATGAAAATAGAACAAGAAAAACATCCCTCCTGCAAATCATATATTGAATATAATAATATATACATACATATTTATTGAAATCGGTACAGTAAACGCCAAAAGTTGCTTTAAGCTATGTTTTTGTTATAGCAGCTTACTAGTCAGCCAGTCAGATCACCTGTCGTCTTCATCTAACGACAGGCCAAGGAAACCTGCTGTTGCGACAGGTTGGGTCCAGAGGGAGAGGGTTTGATGGGGCATGTGAAAAAGTGGTTAGTATCGTGCGGCTGGCCTTCACATGCACGGCATATGTTTAGTATGTCGAGGTCAATTATGGATAAATAGGAGTTTAACCTGCTACTGTATTCAGAATGTAATTGTACAAAGGTTACGCGGCTCTCTCGCGGCTTCGTGGGTAGTAGTTAGACTCCGATTAAGGCATTAGGGAGTCGGGAGCTTAAGAAGGTGGTGATTGTCTCCCAATGAATGTCGTTAAGTGTATGTCTAAACACTGTCCGGTCCAATAGTTGTCGGTTTGTTTTGTTGTTGTTGTTGTAGCAGTATATTCGCCCTGTCAGTGTAGTGTAATTACCGGTCGTCTTCGTCTAGCTCATCTAACGGTAGGCCCAGGAAACTGGCAGTTTCGACGGGTTGGGTCCAGAGGGAGAGAGGTGTTAGATGAGTGGGTTTGATGGGGCATGTGAAGAGGTGGTTAGTGTTGTGCGGGATACCTTCACATGCTGGACATATGTTTAGTATGTCGGGGTCGATTCTGGATAGGTAGGAGTTTAACCTGCTACAATATCCAGAACGTAATTGTGCCAAGATTACGCGGGACTCTCGAGGAAGCTGGAGCTCTTCGTCTGCGATAGGTGGTGGTTGGACTCCGATAACGGCATTCGGGGGTCGGGAGCTTAGGAAGGTGGTAAGGGTCTCCCGATGAATGTCGTTAATTGCCTGTCTGTATACTGTCTGATCCTGGAGTGGTCTGTCCGTTTTGTCCTGGATCTCGTCCACGTAATTGAGGACGGTTTGTTTTGTCTTGGATCTCGTTGGAGTAGTTGAAGAGATACTCCCTGTCGTGCCTGGGAGGCAAGCTGGTATTTACATAGGTGAAACCTGCGGTAGTCCCCTAGGAGAAACTGTTTGCTGAGCAATTTGTTGTGCTCCTTTACTGGTAGCATCTGTGCCTCATTATGTAGGTGTTGTAGAGGGAACATTAGGAGGCATGCTGTCGCTGTCCTAATAGCAGTGTTTTAGTATGTCTGGAGCTTTGCCCACTGCATATCACCAGACAGGCGCAGACATTGCTTTATGCTATGTTCCTCGGCACGTAATTCGCTCTCTCATTCGTAATTCAATTCGCAATAACACTTCGATTTACATGATTCACCATACACAATTTTTAGAGCGAATTCCCTCATTTGCATATAATCCAATCTCTATCATCTCGCGAATTACGAACAAATCGTTGTCTTCTCTAATTTTTGTTTATGATTTACGTGCCGTGAAAACATAGAATTATATCGGAAATTATCTATGTAATACTCATTTAAGGTATCGCTCTACTCATTGTTTTTACAGTTATTAAAAATATGTTTATTTAAGATCTCTCCGTACTGCTGTTTTTGGTACTATGCCAAGAATTTTTTCGAATAGCGGTTTACTCACGGCAAGCCTTCAAAAACAAGAAACATTTGTTCCTAACGTATTTGCTTCAAAAATTCAATTCGCTACTGGTGTTCAAGTACCCGATCCCAAAAATATCGTTTTAAATCTATCGGCATCGAATGGTTGATATGTTATCGATACTTTTTCGCTTCAACAGCTGACTTGTTTTTCTGGTGTAGAAATTCCAATTCTTTGTTTACGTTTTTTTTCATAACAAACTCTAAACTTTAAAACTAGGAAATCGTTTTATCATCTGATTATTAATGTAATATTACACACTTTACATACATATGTATAATGTGCTCGACTAATAATAAATCGCTTGTAAATTTTTCGCAATAAGAAAAATAAATGATCTATAGAGCAAACGCAACAAAAAGCACCCAATTCTTGTTTCTATTGTGCTGCTGCTTGCTCAGTGTACATGCAAGGGGGGCACTAAAAAATAACCATAAATGGATTTTGTATTTGTTGTCGCCATGTGCTAATGCCGGCGATATTACCATGAAACAAACACATTTTGAGGGGTTGCGACAAAGTGAGTTAAATAAGCAGATATTGAGCATGATTCAATTATTGAATCATGGATATTGAGTATGTCGCTATTAATTTCAGATATGTACAAGTTTAACCTACTATGCTATTTATAATCGGATAGATCTAGAAATAATGCAAGTTTGAGAAATCGTTTAAATCGAAAATGAATAGTATCAAGCTCGTCCACACACTGATGACTGACAATATCTTTCTTTCTGTACATTTTTAGGATGATACCGAAGACGGATCTCAGGCTGACTTAAGTCCAAGGTTCCCGGAGTGAGGACTCTCTAAGGAGTTTTGCACACTGTTTTTGTAGAACTGTAAATTGGTACTTTACAACCACGAGTCACTCGAGAATTATTATCGTCTCTCGAAAGTATTTGATTTCATGATAGCCTATGCTTTCTTATTTGTTAAATGTTAGATTTTACACGAGTTAAACAATCTAAAATTATGTATGACAGCTTCTTGTCCATGTGAACATATTCCGCGTACAAATTAACAATAAAACAATATAACTCAACACTTAACAAATGTAGTTTAAATTATTCACTTTTAATAAAAATTGATTTTTAGGGATGCATACATATCAAACTCGAATATGCATGAGTTGTGGAAATTTGTATAAACAATTGAACATTTTGACAATGCCACTGAAAAACTGTTTACTTCTTCTTAGACACACCAACAGTGCGACCGCGACGGCCGGTAGTCTTGGTATGTTGACCACGCACACGCAGACCCCAGTAGTGACGCAGACCACGGTGGGAGCGGATTTTCTTCAAACGTTCCAAATCCTCACGCAATTTTGAGTCCAAATTTGAAGACGTCAATTGTGTGTATTTGCCATCAATGATATCCTTTTGTCTGTTAAGGAACCAGTTTGGTACTTTGTATTGAAGAGGATTGGAAATGATGGTGACAATCTTGTCAACCTAGAAAGAGGAAACAAGAACATAATTTCTAGGTTTTCACATTATTTACGAAATACTACCTCTTCCTCAGTGCATTCTCCAGCGCGTTTGGTAAGATCAACGTCAGCCTTCTTTAAAACAATGTTGGAGTAACGACGACCCACACCTTTGATGGCAGTCATGGCAATACCAACTTTACGTTTACCATCAATGTTGGTATTCATAATACGGAGAATGTGTTGGAACTTTTCGGGGATTACGAGCGACTGTAAAAAAATAAGAAACAGCACGATAAATTACCGAACAAAATATAAATATTTGCATTTTTAGAGCCCAATAACTGCGCTAACAAATCCATTCAAAACTCTATTGTGTAGCAATTTACAACTCCGAGTTGTCTTAGTCGCTTAAGGCCAATTACATATTTTTTAAATGCAAAAGTAAACACAACATTCTTTTCTTCATTTTACGATAAAAATTTGGAATCAGTCCAATGATTGTTTGGCAAATTTTCGATTTTTACACGTCACATACCATTTTGGCGTTTGTTAGGCGACCAAGTTTAAGCCGAAAAAGACAGAAAGACGGAAACAGCCGAAACGTCAGATGAATGTAACGAGTACGCCATATTGAATATGGCGCATAGTTGTCAAGTTACCGATGGTGAATTTTTCTTGTTATGAGTGTGTTCAGTAACATAATATATCAAGATCTGACCGACAGGTGACGCTGTTTGTGAATAAAATTTATAAATATATTGCAATTGTTGTAAAACCCATTTAAGAATTTAAGAAAAACATTTAATTGGTGGACGTGAATCCGTGCCAGCCGACACTATGAACTTACACTGTAATTGCACCACATATATATATCTAGGTCGCTAAGGAACAGTTACAATTAGCCGATAACGTGTTTATTAGAAAGGGAAGAGTCGATTTTTATATTTTATTTGGTAAATATTATAATTTGTTGATTTGTAGAAATGCATTTATTTTTTAATTAATTATAATTATTTATTGCATTTTAAATGACATGACTACCAAATAATGTGGGTAAGTAGAACTATTAAATCATTTGAAAACGAAAAATAATCTCCTCTTAGTGTGCCATCAAAATTTGTTTACATACATACATACATATTTATTCCTTTTGTCAGCTTTGCTATTTTTCCAAATGCACAAGAACTTAATTGATTAACATTTTCGATTCTGTCAATCACTTCGTGTTGAAATTCCTTAATATAAAGTCTTACTGAAATACGAGTATAACCTGAAAAAAAGAAGAAAACATAAAGGAAAATATTATATGTCAGTCATTTGAAAATCACCAGATCGAAAAAGTGTCAAGAAGGCAGGCAAAAAATTGTGTAATCCAAAAGCGGTTGGCCACACGAAAAGTGGATAAAACGCATACAAATTTCGACCAGATTCCATGCGAAGGATTGCAACCCAATCTCATCATGACCTAGAGAAGCAAATGGAGCTGCTTCAATCTTAAACTTTGTGGAAGCCGTTCGAGTGCTTGTTGCCAACATTGATGGTCAGGTCAACTTTTAACATTTTCTGCAAGAGTTGCCTTGAAACCTCCACTTCTTGAGGTGAACGTGATACGGCTCGTCTACAATATCATAACGAAATGGCAAAAGGCCCAACCAGTTTGCGATGCAGTTCGGTATGTTCACAATTCATTTTGGACTACAACAACACATTACAATGCAAACTCAATGAAATGGTCGAAAACATCCCCCCTATTTCATCATACGAAGGTATTAGGCTGTTGAGTTTCTATTTTGCTTTTTTTTTGTTTAACTTTATGCTTTTTGTGCCACAATAGCTGAGCAAATGTAACATCTCCTCCATCAAACCTTTTGAAACAAAAATGTTGTTGTTTCCTTCAATCCTATAATCATGCCTCCCGTTTATTTTGAGTTTTTTTTGCTTTCCCGAACCGTTCCAGTTTCTCGAATTCCGAATTCCAAATTAAGAATTGCCCAACAGTCCAGAAATTTTTACTCAACACGAGCAAACTCTAATATTTATGAAAGAGGATGTCCTCCAGATACGGTACCAGCTGGTGGTAGCAGAGGAAGAGGTTTGAACCGAAAGTTTTTAACCGAAAATGCAATTAATTTATCAAAAATATCATATATTAAACGGCTTTAAATAACATTTATGTTCTCAAATATCTACAATAGAATTTAATAAGACATTTTCTTGTAGTTGATTTTAACCCTCTAACTCCCACCTTAATGGGCATTTTCATCCGTTCGCAAAACAGCTGTAATTAAAGGGTATAAAAAGAAGACATTTACAGGGTTAAAATGCTCCACGAAAATTTAAGCAGATAATTTTACAGGAGTCGCCGAATATGAAAAGTTCGTACGGATTAAGTCAAATGCGTTGGAAAGCATAGTTCAAGCTAATGTTTATAAATTTGGCAAAGGTGCATTGCGAGCTTCTACACTTACGAGCATTAGGCCGTACTACATAGGGCGAAATAAAAACTAATTCGAAGTAATTTCAGATAAGGTGAGGTATTTGTTGGTTTAGGGGAGTAACGTTTTCGGCTATTATTAAATGTCACAGTATACATGATCTGTCCCATAAAATTTAGCAAACGATCGCACCCTCCGTGGTGGAGCAGTGAGCTCTTAAAGCTAAGAGAAAAATCTAGATCAGCGTTTAACCTAAGCTACTCGATAGGAAATTGGAAATTGTACAGAGAGAGTCGGAGACAGTACAAGAAGGCAATTAGGGCCGCCAAGAAAGAGAGCTGGAGGGAATTTTGTTCGTCAATCGAATCCAGCAGGGATTCTGCTAGGCTTAGCCGTGTTCTGTCCAAAGATCATTCAATGGCTTCTTGGGTCAAGAAGCCTAATGGTACTTGTACTGCTACGACAGAAGAATCGTTAGAACTTCTACTAAACACGCATTTCCCAGGGAGGGGAAATATCAGGTGGAGTCAATATAATCCACAGCATCTTGCAAAAGAAATAATAACAAAGGAGAAAGTTGCATGGGTAATTAAATCTTTTTCCCCTTTTAAATCCCCGGGGCCAGATGGGATCATTCCAAAAATGTTACAGGAAACCTTGGACTGTATCCTACCACGGATAGAGGAAATTTTTAAAGCATGTTTAAACCTAGGTCATATTCCAGATAGCTGGAAACTAGTCAAGGTCGTCTTCATTCCAAAAATAGGCAGGAGGGGACATGAATCAGCGAAGGACTACAGGCCAATCAGTCTTTCGTCTTTCCTGTTAAAAACCTTTAAATGACTTTTAGACATACTATATATCTCAGAAGCTCTTTGGAGAGCTCTGGTATATCAACTGCACAATATGCGTACCTTAAAGGCAAATCTACGGAGACAGCGCTTCACGAGGTAATCCGAACAATAGAGGACTCTCTAGAGAACAAACATTATACCATGGCGGCACTCTTGGATATAGAAGGCGCCTTTAACCATGTTAGTACAGATGACATCCAACAGGCGCTGATAGACTTAGAGGTGGACGATTGCATCGGTAAATGGCTCATCTCTATGCTAGAAACCAGGATCATCAAAGCTAATATGGGTAATATCAGCATAACCAAGAAGCTCCACGGAGACACTCCACAGGGGGGAGTATTATCTCCACTTCTCTGGTTATGCGTTATTGGCAAAGTCTTAACAAAACTTTATAAAGGTGGGGTAAAAGCGGTGGCGTACTTTGATGATGTGGTGTTAATGGCGTCAGGACTGTGTCCTAATACGATCAGTGGGATCATCTAAAGGGCGTTAGGCGAGCTTAATTCTTGGGCCACAGGCTGTGGACTAAGTTTAAACCCACGTAAAACAGAACTTATGCTTTTCACCACCAGATATAAGGTACCAACATTTTAAATTTTTTTATAATTGGCGCGTACATCCTTTTTGGGTGTTTGGCCGAGCTCCTCCTCCTATTTGTAGTGTGCGTCTTGATGTTGTTCCACAAATTTTACCCTACCAAATATTAACGGTCAAACTCTCTCACTATCACCCAGCGCAAAGTACTTAGGGGTAATTCTTGACTCCAAAATTAGCTGGAAATTAAATGTTGAAGAACGGGTAAGGAAGGCAGACATTGCTTTATATGCCTGTAAACGTATGCTTGGAAGAAGATGGGGTCTTCCAGCTAACCACACATTATGGCTGTATAAGACGGTTATACGACCTATTCTATCGTATGGTTCGGTAGTTTGGTAGAAAGCTTTAGGGAGAGAGTACAATACCAAATTACTCGGCAGAATACAAAAATCAGCCTGTGCAATAACAGTCGGTGCAATCAGATCTTGTCCTAGAGAGGCTTTCAATGCCCTGACACCCGTTATTCCAATAGACCTACATATTAAGAAGACGGCAACCATGTCACAAACTCAGTAACCTCGGTGAGGACTGACTATATCGTCCCGACGGTAACATTCAATAGGAATTTTGCCACTCCCTTTCCATCTAAGGAAGAATGGAATAAGGGATTCTCTCTAAGCAACTTCGACACTACAGTCTATACGGATGGAAGAAAATGGGCTGCGGTGTTGGAGCTGGTATATATTCTCACAGACTTAAAATTGAGAAATCTGTGCGTCTCCCAAATAGCCTGTAGGCCACTAATCACAGAAGTCTCTTTTAAGGGCAATATCGCTATTCTTTCGGATAGCCAAGCTACAATCCAGGCACTGGGCTAGGCTACTACAACCTCTAAAGTGGTGGAACAAAGTAGGAATTCACCACCTTGAGTGAAAACCATAAAGTTACCTTAATCTGGGTCCCGGGACATCGGAACATTGAAGGTAACGAAAAAGCAGATGAACTGGCAACATAGGGATCTGCCATGAATAATGCTCTTGCAGAACCGGTATTCACACCATTAGGTGCAGTCAAGAGTACAATTTCCCAAAAATACCTCCGAATCGCGGATTGTAGGTGGAAGTACCAAAGTGGGTATCCCTCAAAATACATACTGTCACAGTTGTAAGCAACCGGAGAAAAAGGAAACAATCTTCCATTTCCTCTGTGAATGTCCTGCTCTATGGAAGGAAATAATGTTAACTCTGGGCCAACCGCTGTTCGAGAATCTCGAACAACTGTCTGGCTTAGATGTCAACAACCTAATAAGGTTCTTAAACCGTACAGACTGGGTATATCATAGTCATGCTGTAAATAACCGTTAAACAAGTTGGTAACCAGGATGTGGCAACAAAATGGTGCGGAAGTGCTAGTTGGATACTGGAAGAATCACCACTTTAATCAACCAACCAACCATTCCTAATCTGTATCTCATAAGCCAGAAACTTGTATTAGGCGTAACGCTTTCAACTCACTCTCAATAAAAGGCAAATGGAGATTGGGGAAAAGAGAGAGACAGATATTTGTATGCCAGTTGCATTACAAGTATTTCCGCTGCGATTATTTTCACTGCCTTGGTTAACAGAAGTCTGGGTCCAACGCTAGTACACCAAATCTCTCTCCACTTGGCCTTTGCCCCTCAAACGTGGCTTGGCCTTTCCTCTGCTACCAAATGATTTTTTTTGGTTCTGGACTATATCCGTTATAAATCTTATGTAGTTTATTCTTTCTTTGTTTTTGGCACTCATCATCGTCTACGCGTCAAAATTCTCAAACCTTCCGGATAACCTTTTTCTTCAATGTCCCATGGGCTACTTCAACCCTCCATACTCATTAGAATGAGTTTTGTCACGCCATCTTTCTCTTTCGCTTTTTTACATGTCAAATGTAGTAGACTTCATAAATCACTGCGATAGTTGCTTGCCCGAGAAACGTATTTCGTGGATGGTCGTGATGCGTTCTCTAAGTTTTTTAAGAAATCGAAATACGTACATACTTAATTTGTTTTTTGAAATTCTATTGTACATTAAAAAGGAAACAAAGGATAAGGCTTTGAGGACAATTTCATAAAAAATCATTTTATATTTCATGAGTGAAACATAACCAAATCATACCTGTATACTCATACGAAGTTAATAGTGTAAAAAATACTTGCGAAGTTTATAAAAGAAAAAAGAACAAAACAAATATAAATTTAATAGTGTGTGCTTGGGGGATGGTTCCATATGTAGAAGTCCACGCAAGTGGAGAAAGTTACTGATCGCCATTCACTTGGGAATGGCCAGGACGATTCTTCTGCATATGGTTCAAGCAGCTCACAACTTCCGGGATTAGCCCAAGTATCCTCTGGGTAGCTTCCGAACACCCGTTCGGGATTGAGCTAAAGTGAGAAGGCGAAACATTCCAGGATAGCCGGTTGTGTGCTGGGTTTGGGACCCGCCACCCGCCAAGGTGGGCAAGGAAAGAATTTTTCGTCCCACAGTCGGAAAATTCAGCCTCCACCACGAAACATCCGGTAACGGACAGAGGCTGATGGACTTCGCCAGGGCCCGAAACATGGTAGTCTGCAGCACCAGATTCCAGAAAAAGAAATACACCAAGTAACGTGGCTGTCTCTTGATCGGAAAACGCGGAACCAAATCGATCATGTTGTGATAGATGGTAGACACGCTTTTAGTGTTTGAGATGTACGTACGATCCGAGGACCCAACATCGACTCGGATCATTACCTTGTTGCAGCCAAGCTGCGCACACGCCTCTGTGCAGCAAAAAACGTACATCTACCTACGAAAAGAATGTTCGACATCGAAAAGCTGCAATCCCAACAGACAGCCAGAAGACTCGCCACTCGACTCTCACTCCTGCTCTCAGAGAGTACTGCCCAACAAACCGGCATGCACGAGCGATGGAGCAACATTGAAGAAGAAATCGGATTCGGGCGAGTCTGAAAAAACAGTTGGTACGACGAGGAATGTAAAGCTGCTGCCGAAAGAAAAGATGCTGCCTATAGAGCCACGCTGCGATCGGGCGCAACGCGAGCCATGTGGGATCGCTACAGAGAGCTAAGAAAGGAATAGAGACGTATTATCCGACAGAAGAAACGAGAGGCCGAAATACGTGAGTGCGAGGAGCTTGAGGTGCTAGCCAATAGGAACAACGCCCGAAAATTCTACCAGAAAGTTCGGCGGCTTACAGAAGGTTTCAAGACCGGGGCGTTTTCCTGAAAGAACAAAGACGGCGATCTGATGACTGACATCCAGAGCATTCTTAAATTATGAAGGGAACACTCCTAAACCTACAGTTGATTCAGGGAACGTTAATGTACTTATATATTATTGAAAAATGCGAAAGTGAAAACAAAGCATAATGGGCAAAGCAGTATTGCCTGCTAACTTTTTTAGCAAGAGTTTCAATTTTTATACTTTTGAGTACATTTTTTGAAGTGAAACTTCTTTAGGCGCGTCGGGGGCCCCAAGGCAGATTGAAAATAGGCGAGTGAAACGGTAAGTTCGGAGCGTTACCTAAATCCGTCAAATGGGCGGGGCCAAGGAGCAGCTGCTCCTTCCCACTCTCGCCTATTCGCTCTCTCTGTCGCTCTCTCGCATCGCAAGCGCTGAACGATGTGAGGAGCCACCGAGACACGCCGAAATGTATATAGCACACAAGTAAGCATTGAAGTAGACTGGCGACATGCAGGCAACCGACAATCGACAACCGACAACGGGTATTATAGATAGCCATAGCCCGTGCAAATGAGTGCTGTGTGTGAGTATCAGATAAAGCGCCGATTGAATGTGTGTAAGCGGGAAAGCAATAAGAAACTGCTGTGAAGTAAATAGATGGTAGGTATGGAGGAGACGAAGCGATACAATGAGTGCGTTTGCCAAACGAGTGACGATAGTTGAAGTAGAAGGTTGTAAAATGACATTTCAACCGTTTCGGTGATCAAAGCAAATTGATTAACGCGCCAAAAGTAGGCAAAAAATACCATTGGAAGTGCAAAGAAATGTCAGCGTCAAGTGCAACACTGCACCCAAGTGTCAAATTTGAAGCTAATAAGGACAAAAATAAATAGTACAAATTTATGTGGAGTGATATAGAAAAAAAAAATGAAAACCTGAATTTAACACGAGAGAGGGGGGAGAGATCTAAACCGGGGCTCCCATGCATGGAACAACCAACTTAGAAGTTTCACTTCTACCGTGCGTGAGTCTGACCGACCCTAGTTTTTTTTTAATTTGCTCTGAAATAAAAAGTAGCTTTTTCGATATGACATCACGGACTTATTAAATAGCTCAAGATGGCCAATATATGTAGTAGCTCAGATGGCTTGGTGGCCCTCCTGCAACATCTCCACAATGGAGTTTCTATGTGCACATTTAAGGAGTTTTGTAAGATGTCCAGCACGCAATTCCTGTAGCGTTGCAACCGCAGAAATTACTCCTGCAGGCACTTACGGGAGACTGAGCTACTACACCACCACCCAGAGGCACCTTTTCGACTAAATTGACGAGGACCAGGACTTAACATGCCACCTACCTGACCAACGAGTTTATTGATACGCTATAAACGGCATCCAGCGCCCTGAATGGTGTCGTTGGAGTTTAACCATCACTCATCGCAAACGAAGAGCTTCAGCTGCGTCATGAGACTCGCGTAAACTTGGCACAACTGCAATCAGGATATTGTAATAGGTTAAACTTCTACCTATCAAGAATCGACTCCGACATACTCAATATATAACCGGCATGTGAATGTATCTGGCACGACACTAACCACCTATTCACGTGCCCCTTTCAACTCACTCAGCTAACAGCTTTCTTCCTTTGGACTCACACCCCATAAGTTGCTCATTAGAAGCAACACATATTGATTTTTCTTACTCTAATTTGGCTTTTAAAAAGTTACTTATACGACTCTTATCATAAGGCCTTTGTTTGCATCTGCCAACGTTATAGTCTGTAAGCGTTTTGTTTGTTGATTAATAAATAAATAAATTATTGATATATACGAGTCTATAGGTGCACACTTAGAGAGTATTCTGTATCTGTATTTTTTTATAAATTTTAAATTTGTTGCTTTTCTCCAATTCAAAAACGTATAACACCACCAACTTAAACGCATGCAAAGCACATGTATACATCCGTATAGACGTAATTACAGGTGCACGCATAGATACAGTGGCCCATATAAATATTGTGCTTGCGAATCTTTAAACCTTTGAATTGTTGTATTTTTTTATAAATTATTCCACAATTTATTAAAATTAATGGTTAATACTACATAAATAATTGAGCAAAACTCAGAAATGATTGTTAATTTTCATATAAACTTAAGAATGTGTAAAAAAAATTTGAATTCATTGCTCACAAAAGTATTTTGGTTTTGACTTCTAGTGGCTTGTTTAATATTTCGTGTTATAACTATTATTTTGGGAACACCCTCTAAGCGTCTTGGCATAGATTCACCCAATTTTCGACGAAATTTGGCAGACACTTTTTCCGACGCCTAGAGAATAACAGCCCAAGGTGACCTTTTGATGAAATTTTATGTTTTCGAACTTTATCACGATTTTCTGTGATTCTTAGGACATTGGGGAGCTGTTTGCAAATACCTTTTGTTGAAAAGTATCCATATTTTATATCACACAGTTTAGGATTAAGATCGTTATCATATCGAAACAAAATATTGTTCCCTGAGAATGGATAGGTTGGGTTCGGTTATAATGGTTGCCCAGAAAGTGGGCCCACTTGGACAAAAAATTCAAATTCATCCTTTTTGATACCATTGCAAAGGAAAAGATGTGAAGGAAACCGATAGGACGAAAGGAGAGAGAGGAGAGGCTGGGGAGAAGGGGGAGGGATTGAGTATACTTCTGTCAGGTACGTTTTTTGTTACAATTACTTGCGGCTACAATATGTGGCTAACTGATTATTTAATTACGTTAGAAAATGTGCAACAAATAGAGAATGCATTTAAAAAAGTAAATTTGTCTACTTATTACAAAAGAAATTTGAAATTTGTAAATACAAGGGACTATGCAAAACACTTCTGTTAGCCACTGTATGTAAATAAGACAATGCTCAAGTTCACCTATGGAAACGCTAAGTATATTTGATACAATAGTTATGTATGTGTATGCAGTGTTTTTCAATTTTAACGGAGGCTGAGTTGGTATTATTTGACTTACTAAGCCAAATGAGAGCGGCACTCTTTTGAAGTTTAATGAGCTTAAGTGCCTTTCATTGTCATATTTTTGAGTGTTAATCGCAAACACTTGTACGAGTATGTACGATATACGAGTACAGGTGCATGCAGTGCATATGTGCGTGTATGTGCAAGTAACGAGAATTTTTCGCATTACCTGCAGTGGAGAAACTTAGTAAGTTGATGTTGAGTGTCAAAACCCCTTTATTTATTTATTTACTTCAAATGAGAAATTGGAATATAAAAGTTAGGAGACCTAATGGGTTTTCCAATAACAGGTGAATGGATTGCGATATCGAGAGATGATTAACGATTTTTTGGCCGGAATTGATCTGGAGAACGTTTATTTTCAACAAGACGGCGCTACGTGCCACACAAGCAACGAAACCATTGATCTTTTGCGGGAAAAGGTTCCGGTCCTTGTTATCTCTCGAAGAAGAGATCACAATTAGCCATCGATATCTTGTGATTTAACACCTTGTGATTTTTTTCTTTGAGGCCACGCGAAAGAGAAGGTCTATGCCAACAGCTCAGGGTCGATTTATGACCTCAAAGATGGAATTTGTGAGGATATCGAGAACATAGGGCAGCCACTTGCAATTTGGTTATGGAACATTTCATGAAAAGTATATTGTTCTGTAAGCGTGGTTGTGACGTATTCCTTCCTCTTTATAATGAAATAAACATCCGATCATTTATATTAAGAAATAACATTTTTCTTTGAATATCAAAATAAGACCTCTTATTAAAACTTTCATTAAGCCCAGCTGTTTTGAGATCGTTTGCAGTATTTATGTATTTGAAGAAGATATGATATTATATATTAAAAAAGAGTAAAAAATGTGCTCAGCATTCATTATAGGGCCATCTCGTGGCTGATGGCGTTCAGTGGTCATTTGGAAAAATTTTCTTCACAACGTTTTGGCGTAATGCTGGCATCATTTCATTTCATCAATAGTACTTGGAATCTCATCTTTAAGGTCAGGAACTGTTCCTTTCAAAAATACCTACGAAAGAAATCCAACGATGTTAAATTTTAAGATATTGATGGCCGATTCGCATCTCCACACCAAGAAGCTACACCTGAATTCGCAAAATTCTCAACACTGCAGTAGCGGATTTTCATAATACGTTGATTGACACCACGCTTTATGGCCGATACAAGAAATTGTACCAAATTCAAAGTGTGGGGTATGCATTGACACATGCAGAGTATTTAAAAGCTTGTGCTTTAATTGAGTGAAGCAGAAGTGATGCCTTGCGCCAGGTTGAATAGCGCGCGGGAGGAAGTTAACCTCGATTGACGGTCAGCGGTCAGCAGTTGTAGAATGGTTTGCACCTTGTAAAATACTATGTTCAAGCAGCCCCCTAATAGGCAATTAAGAACATTTCCTCAATTTCAAATTTAATCGACCAAATTTACCACACAAAAATTCATTTTATTAATTACCAATTAAAACTTCATTGCGAAAAAATTTGTGTCACATTCACTGTCCAATGTCTATGGGAAGAGCGAGTGGAGGAGCTTCGTGGGTTGCAGAAAAATGTAATATAGTTGCAATTAACCTCCAAAAAAAAAAAAAAGATTGGCAAATAGTTGATGGGAAAAGCTTACTTCAATTGCATTTATCACCTTCCACAGCGGCCTTTGAGGAGCTAATGCTGCAAGGAGCAATAACAGCTACCTCCTTAAATTTTGAAGAATTAGCAAGTTATCCTTGTAATTTTTCTGAACAAAGCCAGACTACAATCTAAACTCAATTGTATTGACTGGGAAAGCTCCAAATATCTCCTATAAGGCCCTATGTTTCACTTAGGAACCACATATATTTGTATATAGATTGTAAACTGATCAAATTTGTTCTGAAGATAAGTTTTTTTTTTGATTTACCTCACACCGAAGTTTTCACAAACTGTCAAAAGAGCTACACTTGCGAGTGTGTGTGAATATCTCAGCTAGTTGGTCTGTTTGAACATGGTCCCTTAATCTTCATCGCCTTTACCAAATTGCGTCCATTGTTGTCTTATCGATTTTTGCTGGTTTTCTCGGGCGTCTTCGATCACAATTCGATCAATAATCGTTTTGTTTTCGCACTAACTTTGCACAATAAGCCGCTTGAAAGACGCCAGCAATCTGCTCTAGCTTAATGTTATAGAAAGCGTCAACGTATTTTATAAAAGGTTAATACTCGCACAACAAATTTCGGACAATGCTGGACAGAATGGGCTAACATTTTGAAATCAATCCGAAATATATTTTTTGAAATGTTTCTAGCCGTAAGCTGATTGCATTATAGTACTATTGTAGGCAGCTTATGCTCTGTATGTCTTTAGTTGTCGAATTGCATAACTAATTATATTGTAATAAATAAAGAAAATCGTTCGATTAATACTCGTCTTACCGTCACTGCTTTCATCATAGCAGAGTAGATAATGGAAATAGTTTTCTTCTATTAGCGGTCGCCCCTCGACAAACAGTGGTAAATTTCCGAGTTAATTTTCTGTCATCTGCCATTCGCCGACAACATACAACTGTAAAAAACTCCATTTTTAGATCATTCCAAGGTGTACAGCAATAATTGAGGGAGAAGCTCGGATGTTTGCATCTATGAATATACCAAATATAGTACATATTTCTTCAATGTGGTTCGTCGTTCAGAAAAATGCATGCGTTTAAGATACGTAGACGTTTATGGCAACAATGTTGCCATTAAATAAAAGTTGCCAAGCTCCATTGGCAACATATAGGCATTTGAGACTTATTATGAATGAAATTTATTGCGCCTGCGCTTTGTGGAGACTATACTGCCACGAACAATTGCCGGCATCGGCATGTGCCACGACCCTTTCTGCTGCTTCAGCTGACCGTTGACGGGAAACTCCAAAACAATGCCAACATGTTTTCCTCACAGATTCGCGCTATTGGCGCCAGTTGCCGCGGAGGCATTCATCAATGCACTTCTTTCGAAACGGTGGTGCGCGTACCAGGTCATAAATGTGAACAAACTATTTTACGGCTCGGAATTAATGTTGGAAAAGAAAACAAACAGAAATTTAAATACTTAAATGCGCGTGTAGAAAAAATTAAGAAAAAAAATTAATGCCTGGAATTTCGGGATTTAATGTTTAAATTTTGATCTATTGCCAAATTTGGGTGCACGGGTGTTTAAAGTGTCTAGTGTTCGGTCGTTTATTGCGCCCGCTTTGATAAATTGCCAGGCTCATTTACATTCGCAAAAAAAAAGTGAAAAAAATAAATAAATACAATAGCAATTAATGGTGTTGAAAAGCAAAAAAAAAATGTATATATATCCCAAAGTGTAAGCAGAATTTCGTACATAAAATTTATATGCTGCTAATTTTAAATACATTTTTTTGAGATATTTCAATGAGATTATAAATCATATATAGTAAAACTTAAAAAGCTTAAAGTGTCAAGTTCAAGTGTATCTTGTCAATTGATATTTGAAATATTTCTTAAGTGGGAATACTAAAACTCGTGCAAGTAAGTGTTCGAGTATTAAAAATATTTCAGAAAATTTATGTTATGAATTGTAATAAAATATTATTTTTTTACTTAATGATTATTCAAGAATATAGTATGTGTATATGTACATATGTATTTGGAAAGCACATATGAGCTGTTTTCTATAAAAATTCTATTGAATAATTCTGAAACTGTGAAATATTGGATACTTTTAGTTGTGATTTTAACTTAAATTCAAAAAAATTTTTGATACATTTTGAAAGATATTTTTCTTTTAATCACATTTAAACTTTATTGTTTGCATATATAAATGTGGCTTTCACCCTTTTTTGGGTGTTTGGCCGAGCTCCCACTACCTATGTACACTTTTATGCCGGCTCCAAGCGACAGATAAATTAGTATCGTAAAAATTAGTATCAACAAACTTTTAAATATTATTTTTATATGAAGGAGCTCCACAGCATATATCGCTTCATATTCATATTTGTCAATATTATTGGCATACAATACATTTAGGTCTTTGCCTGTACCTGTGCTTAAATTTTTGATGTATCCTTTAGCAGATATTTTCATGTGAATATTCTCTAGGCAGAAATACACTGCTTACCGGCCAAATACCGCTACTATTTATAAGGTTTTCATTTATTTATTTTTATTTACCGTTACTATTTATTTTATTGAGGTTAGGTTATATATTATATACACATATATATAAGGCGCGTACACCCTTTTTGGGTGTTTGGTCGAGCTCCTCCTCCTATTTATGTAAGTTGTGCGTCTTGATGTTGTTCCACTAATGGAGGGATCTACAGATTCAAGCCGACTCCGAAAGGCAGATATTTCTTATGAGGAGCTTTTTCATGGCAGAAATACACTCGGAGGTTTGCCATTGCTTGCCGAGGGGCGACCGCTATTAGAAAAATGTGTTTCTTAATTTTGGTGTTTAGGTTAGGCTATGTTAGGTTAAAATGGTTGCCCAAAGAGTGGGACGAATAAATTAAATGCATTATTTGTGATACCATTGCAAAAGATGTAAGGTGGAGGAAACTAATAAGACAGAAAGAGAAGGGGGTTAAATATTTGTGGATTACGAACAACGACTGAGTTACGGTTGTACTAACCGCTTTATGCTGTTGATGTAGTTTTTAATATCATATTTTATTTTTTTACTTTTTCTTATAATTTATTTATACATTTTTTTCCAGTGTTTAAAGACTTCTGTTCTCGGTGGGCATCGAACTCTACTGATTTATATACAGCTCGCGACAAATAGTAGCACAACAATATTTTTACCAAATTTGACTATTTTTTAAAGCTTTAATTTTGTTTATAAAAGTATCATCGTCGTTTAACAAAGACCATATAAATCCAATGTGCAACCTTTATGCAAAAATTAGTAATTGGAAGTTTTATGCAGTTTTATAATTTATTAAATTTTAGTACAATAAATACAAAGTTTGAGGTTATTAAGAAATTTAGATTTTATAATTTTTTTCTATCAAGGTGTTGCGCATTTTTTGCATATAAGGAATGCGCGAGATTTCGTTTTTGAGAGAGAGGAAAAAAATTATAAAAAACAATGGCATTTTTTGGAATATTGAACCTTGCACTTTTTTATACTCAAATTTATGAATTTGTAAAATTGCATACTAAAAAAGTCCCACAAACTCTAGTTTAAAACCGTGGAATTTTTTATAAAACTTGAAATTTTATTTATATGATATATAATAAGCTATACTTTAGTATAGTAATAATGACCATTCAAAAAAGAGACAAAAATAGTTAAAAATGATCAATATGTTGATGTGCTATCGTTTTGTTGTAACGTGTATGTGTCTATACCAGAAAAAACGTCTTTGTGTTAGCTGCTCTGATCACAGGCCACCATCTCTTAGGTCGACATGTTTAAAGTTTGAACGTCCTTCATTTTGACTATTGCTAAAACTGCGAACATGAGGAGGAGGAAGAGTCTGTTAGAGTTCTTTGGTACTGCCCCGCGTGGTATGCCACTACGTTTAGATACTTTGGCTTCTCGTTCTTCAATAGTACTGATGACCTTAGGGACGTAAGTGTCAGCCAGATTAATGGGTTTGCACTTAAAACAAAATGATAGCAGATAAACTACTTCTGTGGTATCACCATGGATCAGCAACGCTCTAAGTGATTTGGTTTAAAGACCGACTGTCACTCCTACCTACCTACCATATGCCTATACTTAAAAATTTGCATAAAGAGTAAAAGTCTCCCAATTACTGCCGAAATATATGTATAGCTTCTATTTTAAACTATATTGAAAATATTGAAAAGAAATACAGAAAAGCTAGAAGCTAACATTTTTTATATTAAATTTATATAATTTAAATAAACAATTTTTCGAAAAAAATGAGAAATTTAAATTTAATAATTATTGCGCGTTTACCGAATGGAAAAACGCAGTCAATAGAGAATGCGAATGTCACAGAAATATTTCCTATCAAAAGTATATTACATGAAAGTGAAATTGAGTAAATGCCATCATTTACTTATACTCGTATCATTCAGTACTTGTACGACTACTACTAATATAAATATACCAAACAGTATAACTAAGTAACTGTAGATAGCTATAGAACAACAATGTTCATTTTTAATTACTTTTCTGGACTTTTTGAAATATCATAAACTTAAAATGTAACTCTGAATAGTTTTTCACAATTTGTAAGGGGTTTTCATATATTTGCACTAAATTATTTGGACTTAATGAACGAATGCACCCACAGCAAAACGTACATTCATCTGAATGTTCATTCATTGGTAAAAATTTATACAATTTCTTATTTCTATTTGCAATTTTATACCTTTCCTTTAATGGAAACTCTGATGTGTGAGCTCATATTTCCTTTGCGTGAAAATAAATGAAAATAAAAAGGTATAAACTCACTTCGAACGAGAAAAAAATACTTTGAAATGCTGTTTCAACGATGTGTTTAAATTTTTTCAATTAGAATGCTTGAAAATTGTTGGTGTTAAATTGCGTGCCGTTTTGATGTGTTTGAAAATATTATATGTAAACCTGAACAAAGTTCTAGGCCAAAGCTCGGATTGCCATAAGAGATATTTTTTTTAAGGTTAGACTTTTTCCGTCTTAGTTTCGAAGATTCAAAGCATGCTTTGAGCGAATAAAAAAGTTGATTTTTTGAAAATCCTATAGTGGTGTTAAAGCCTTAGCCTAGGACTCTAAAATTCACAGCTTTGTAAATTTTCTGTTTAATTAAGTTACCTCGGGAATGATCACGTAAAACTAGTTCACATAGAGTAGGCTGGAGTCAAGTTATGTTAGGTATAACCCATGATTTTGAAGTAAAAGGTTTGCGTAGTAAGCAGCTTTCTCGTTCCCTCTTGACAAATCGGCTCTCTTAGCCAGGCACTGGGTTGCTACCTCCAGAAATTTTGAGTAAAATGGAGGCACAGTAAAATTTGTGGAAAAAACATTTAATTTTTAAAATGGTGTGCTTATGAGCAACAGCTCGCCTGAGCTGTATCCGTATATCCAGAACCATAATGACATGGAATGCATCCATCCTGAAAGATCGCTTAAATCAGGACATTATACAGCATTTTTTTGGGATCAATGCGTGCGAAAGATGGACTTTTTGACAATTTGAGCCCGATGCATTTCAAATATAGGTTGCGGAAGGTTAGGCTAGGTACGGTTGCTTTAAGTATGTATTTTTATTTATTTTTTTTTGTTTTTATCAATTGAAGTATGTTTAGCAATATTAACTAATCACATCCCGCAACCCTGTAAGCCCGCGAGTTTTTCTGGTGGTGGTAACTTGCAACTGATGAAACCGAGCGGCTTCGTGGCTTACTTCTACACGTCAATGAAGAATTTAGATAGCTTTTTTTTCTGATGATGAGGTGACTTTGAAGGAATTATTGTTTCGCAACGAGCTAGCGTATAGCAAAGCTAGAAAAGGGAACAGAGTTGGATATGATGAATTCGTTCCTACTATGAAAGAATTTTGTTTTCTTGATATTGGTGAAACTTCGCAACTTTGCGATCAGTTTTAAATTTAAAAATTAACTCAAAAATTCTTAGGTTAGGTTAAACCATTTTCTGTTTTAATATCACCTTAGGAAATTTTCTCTAATAACTTCTGGTACGGGTATAATACAAACGATATATTTATTTACTGCCATAAATATGTACATACAAGTGGTGAGTTTACACATAAAATGCATTATTTGATTCAAATATTAATTTAAATTTATTTTTAAACCGTTCGCAGTTTGTTCCCATTTTACGCTATGATTTTGACCAAAAAGGATTTAATTTTTCTAATTTTGTTCACCTTTTTTAAATGCAACCTTGTGTAAGAGAGTGTCTAAGGTAAATATAGGCCTCTTCTTTTCGCCAAGCGTTAGCAAGTGGCGGATAGATGAAGCAACTGGTATAAATGAACATATGAGTTATACCAGTTTAATTAGTTATAACATACTCGCTAGCGGCGAATCTTGCTCGATAACTTTGTTGTTGCTTTCCATGCAAATGTTTCGTCAAGTTTATGGATCATAAAGAAAGCGAGCAAAGAAGCGGTGAATAGAAGAGGCCTTATATTAAAGGTGATAGCAATAGACCGGCTGATTTGTTTTTTTTTCGTTCGCCGGGTACATTCGGGCTCCAGAAAAAAATTTACACTATCATCGATGGCTTCTATCTTCTAGAATGTCGGCTGCTCAATGTTGTTAGTCGTTTTCTTTTTCTTTCCTTTTTTCTTCGGTATATTGTAACCACCTTTAATGAATACCTACGTATTGGTAGTGTCAAATTAAATAGGGCGACTACTGTAGCCATCTACCCAAACATAATTTTATACTAAAAAAGGGTTTGTGATCTACAACTACCTCGCTACCTTTAGCATAGAATACCTCAACTTTCGATTTTATTGGGAGTTAAGTTTTTGTATTTTTTCTCATTAATGTGTCACATCACTTTTTGAATCAATTTTCAATGTTCATTATTTTTGTATATTATTTTGTTTGTCGAATACAAACCCTTAAATTCACGTTTGAAACCCTATTCCAAAAATTTCAAAAATTCATCCAAGTTTTCATCACAACTCCACTTTTTTATTCGAATTTCTTGGGAGATTTTAAGTATGTAGTTTTATAGCTGATTGAATTTTAGCATAACAAAGTACAAGTTTGAAGTTGCTGAATTCATTGATTTTTTATAATTATTTCCCTTGACGGTGTTTCGCATTTTCTCCATATAACAAGACTTTATGCGCACAGCTTTTGGTCTCATATTTGTTTGGTCAGTCTTGCTGATCCTTATTTTTTCGTAGCATATAGGTGTAGGTGTTTGAGTATTAGTATATTCTCTGTTTTCTAGAGTCGAGATACCACGAATATATGTATTGTAGAGTCACCGAAAATAATCAGTATCGTCTCTAAATTGATTAAAAAACAATATAATGCTTATTGTTCATTTGACACTAAATGGCATCGCTATTGCTCCCAGAATAGCTAATTTAAATAGCTTACACTTATAGCTTTTTAAATATTAAAATATTATTGTACTTATATACATATATGTAAATATGTATGTGTTGTATCTTGAAAAATGAATCCATGTCATGCCATGTCATTTAATATTTTTCTTGTAATGGGAATTACATTCCGTTACAATTTTATCATATATAACTCAAATAGCTCAAATATCCTGTGCATCACTGTCTGCACTTTATGTGTACGAGTATGTACTTAAGCGTGTGCATTCACCAAGGCAGCGAACATGACTTACTTTGAATCTAAAAAAGGATGCTGCGTAAATATAAACCATGTCTGCAGATGAGACTAACTATGAAACTGATGATTACGATGATGTAAAGTGGTGTGCAAAAATTATCTTTTTTGGTAGTGACGTCTTAACCGCCAAATTGTGGCTGTAAAATGAAAAAAAAAAAAACACTACAGAAAATATAACAGGGAAGCGGCAGTGCTCCGAGCCATGAGCTACAAATGCTTTTGCAATTAATTACAACACACGTCAGTTTAATTATTAAATTAGGGTTACTTGACACTTTCACTACAAATCGGGACAGTCGAAAGCGGCAAACTTTATATGGAATTATATGATATTATCGCCTTTAAGGTACTTCCCATCAACTGCAACGCATTTATGCCATGGTTTCATTTAGATGTCGAAGCATTTCTGGAACTCTATTTTCGGTATAGCCATCGGCTGTTAAAACGTGTTCCCCGTGGTGGTTTTTTGACTCGATCGAACAGAAAAATTCACAGAGCGCCTTATAGGTTAATTCGATCATATTGTTTCGTCCTTGGTTAAAAATTCACTGATAGTGATCGCACTGCCCGACGGTGCATTATTATGGTGTAAAATCTACAAGTTTTTCTCTCACAAACCCTTTATTTTTCGGTGAATTGCTTCTTGTAAACATCTCATAAGGGCCAAATATATATATATAATGGCGCGTACACCCTTTTTGGGTGTTTGGCCGAGCTCCTCCTCCTATTTGTGGTGTGCGTCCCACAAATGGAGGGACCTACAGTTTCAAGCCGACTCCGAACGGCAGATATTTTTATGAGGAGCCTTTTCATGGCAGAAATACACTCGGAGGCTAGCCATTGCCTGCCGAGCGGCGACCGCTATTAGAAAAATATTTTTATTAATTTTGGTTTCACCGAGATTCGAACCAACGATCTCTTTGTGAATTCCGAATGGTAATCACGCACCAACCCATTCGGCTACGCTACGGCTAATAGTCTATATTAACTTTCTGC
Source organism: Anastrepha ludens (assembly GCF_028408465.1). Classification (NCBI taxonomy): domain Eukaryota; kingdom Metazoa; phylum Arthropoda; class Insecta; order Diptera; family Tephritidae; genus Anastrepha; species Anastrepha ludens. Next base: position 80,339,802 of record NC_071502.1, read on the forward strand.
CTTTCTGGTGGTGCACAAAAATTCTTGGTTTACAATATCGTTAAATCTTTGTAATCCATAAAAGCCGTGAGCATCGCTTTCTTTTTAGATTCAAAACGACGTGGTTTTTCTGCTCTTGGTTTATTCGGAGCTCTCCACTCACTCGCCTGATGTCTCGATTGCGTTTCATACTCACAAACCCACGCCTCGTGTCCAGTAGTCGTAAGTTTGATGCATGTTGGATCGGATTCAGCCTTGGAAATCAAGTCTTTGATGATATTTTTTACATGAAATTCAGGTCCTTTGGGGCCAACTTTGGAGCAACATGGATCCATAAGCAATGCTTATGTCCTCTGCCAGCTTTATGTTGGCTAATTTGCGGTTATCGATCTACTTTTCTTTCACTTTATTAAAGTATTCATCAGTTTTCGATGATGAAGGCCTGTCAGTACGTTCGTTATCCTCGATGGACTCATTACCTCTTCAAAAGCGTTTGTGCTCTCGTAAATAGTTGTTGTCTTTAGAGTATCTTTATCGAACAGTTTCCCAACATTTCCAAGGTTTTCGCACCATTGGATCTTTGCACCGCTTTTTTAAACCAATATTTAATAAAAACTCGTTGATGCAAATTCAAAACCATTTTTGAAACTGAAAAAATACAAAAACACGGAGATAGATTAACTCAAGGCAGCGTAACTTTTATAAATGTCAAGCAATGGCGGTAATATTTTGGTATGGCTGTTAATATGTGGCAGAGTTCAAATCAGTTGACTTAGTGCGTCACCTGGCGGTAGTTCCGGGAACTATTTGATCAGGGTGGTATATTTATTTCTATTTAAGGGATTACATACGTCCAAAATTTAAAAAAAATCGATTTTTTTACAGATTATTATTCTTTATTGTTTTAGGTGAATTTCTGTGGAAGTCGATTGTAAAAATTCCCCATAGATACAAAGTTAGAAAATGTAACTGCCCGATGAGAGTTTGATGCGCACAGGTAGCTGTCCTTCGTTTGGGGCAGAGAGTTTAAACTTGTTTTTCTCGAAACTACTTTTTCCGGCAAATTAAAATAATTTTCTTTATAAAGTTTAAGTACTAATAAACAATGTGTACAATTTTTTTATATTTATTCCTATTGTTATCCCTTCTAAAAACAGTTTTACTTTTAGTGTATTTTTGGCGCTGCTGGACGTATGTAACCCCTTAATTTATTTTTAATGTGAGGGGGTATATGTTTACATGGATTTTTCCGCGCTTGCAGCTTTAATCTATTTTTCGCCTATTTTTTCTATTTAAATCTTATAATTATTTTTCGTTACACAGTAACAATCTGATTTCGGAGTCATAGATTTTCAGCCTAGAATCCCTATTCTCGTGGTGGCGTTGTCACCTTAGGTAAAGCTTGTGAGAAGTAGCATTTCCAAGTGAGAAACGCTCGCTACGAGACAGACGTTTGTTGAGCCACCCCTCACTTGAAGGCAAACGCTGCAATGCGATCACACATTTTTTGGTCGGAATCCATGACTGTCCGGGAGAAATAAATTTATATTTTGCCCGTTTTATATTAAAAATGTTGAATGTGAAATATTGAATGTAATGCGCGTACACCCTTTCTGAGTGTTTGGCCGAGCTCCTCCTCCTATTTGTGGTGTGCGTCTTGATGTTTGTTGTTCCACAAATGGAGGAACCTACAGTTTCAAGCCGACTCCGAACGGCAGATATTTTTTATGAGGAGCTTTTTCATGGCAGATATACACTCGGAGGTTTGCCATTGGCTGTCGAAGGGGGACCGCTATTAGAATAGACTTTTTCTTCATTTTGGATTCGAACCTACGTTCTCTCTGAATTCCGAATGGTAGTCACGCACCAACCCATTCGGCTACGGCGGCCGCCGATAGATATATTTGTACTTCTATAAAAATTAAAAAAAAAAATTAAATGCATCTAAAATAAGTGCACTTTAAAATGAAAGAAAATAAAATGAAAGAAATCTTAGATAATAAATGTACTTATCTCCGTACAATCCTGTGTTTTCGGTGTTATCGATAATTATTATTACGAATATAATTAGAAACGTCAAAGTAAAAATTTAATGAAATGGAGGCCGGCAAAGAAAGAAGCTTGTGGACATAATCTTTTTTCCATTTTTTTATTTATTGAATCTTTCTTATATAAGAAACTAACAATAAGTTTACAAATCTTATATTCTAGGGTAGTGATGGGCAAACTCAGCACATTTGCACTGTGCAGCAGCGTGCGTAAAAGTGCTAAGTGAAGGGGGATAACAAAGCACAGGGAAGAAACAGAAAAATTGAGCGAGTTGTGTCTGTGTTTGTACCCTGAATGAGAGAGCAATTGTTCTTGAATTCTTACCAGGGATGCCAACTTTTAACTTCATATCAACAAATTTCTAAAAAAATAGGTTTTTTTGGTACATTTTTCTTCAATAACTAAATTTAATACATATTACACGTTCTATTATAATAATGAATTAAGATAATGAACAACAATAAACAAGCAATTAAACATTTCAAAAGTTCGCGTAGTACTGTTTTTTAATTGCTAGATGTAAAGAAGATTAAGGCCTCTGAAAATATTTAATTTGAGATTAAATTAAAATCTTACATATTGGAAAGCAATGTCAGTTAAATCTTCAATAATATTGATCACTGCATATACTGACGAATCTGTAAATTATTCACACTTATGTTATGATTACTTAAATGGTTTTTGAGATCGGATATATTTTTTTAAATTGAGCTAAGATATCCAGAAAATCAATTTTTTTAGCAAATTACTTTATAAAACTGCAAACTCCCTTCAGCTACCGAAGTTTGTCGAATGTTTCAGAATTTTTAGCTACTGAATGATACCATTTTTTCTTTTATTTTTCACAAAAAGTGGATTGATAACTAATTTCGCCCATCTAAATCCAATACACTCTGATATGCACAACTGCAAATAAAAATAAACAACTATGAGTATACACTTGTGTATATAAATTATGAATAATAAAATCAACAATACCCAAAATTGATTCCCACATTTAACAACTGCGGCAACTCTTACTCATAAGTTTTGACATTTCATAAATAAAATCAGTTTTTTCGTGATTTCTTCATTTTTCGACGATATTTTTTGAGACCATAAGTTACATATTGTTGTCGCATAAAAAACCACTAATATTAAGTGTATTTGTATGGTGTGGATGCAATGAAAGTGCTGAAAACTCTATTTAAAAATTTGAAACGGCGAACGTCAAAACAAAGTGCACAGTGTTCAACTGCCGACAAAACCCTGAATTTATTTCTAATGTGTAATATATTACTCTGTTTTAACTTTTAATTTAGATAAACAAAGTTAAATAAAATATTAAATATAAAACATTTGGTTCAGCATGGCCTCAAATAAAAGGACATTGTTAAATTTGAATCCGAAGTGGAGTGTAACTTTTTTATGCAAATATGTAGACGGAGAATCACAATGCCTTGTATGTGAAAAACGTGTGGTGTGTAAGGTTTTTAACATAAAGAGACATTATGAGCTGTATAGGAGTGATTATGATGAATATGTAGGAAAAGTATATACAAATCCTTAAGTCTAAACGAAGAGCCCGATTCGATGTGCCAAATTACAGAAGGTCGGAAAAATTCAAATTATTCAAATTTTGTTTTTTAATTTCTTAGGAAAGCGAAGATTACGTTGTAGATGCAAAGCGTGCAACTTATGAAATCGCGTTAAACCTTGTTCGTGAGAATCGTGCATTTCCGGATGGCGAATTGGTGAAGTTTTGTATATTAAAAGCAGTAGGAATTTTGTCCCCCTATCTCGTAGAACTATAAGCAGACGAGTAGATGAAATGGCGGAAATTACAGAATCGCAGTTAAAAGAGCGTATAAAATCATTCACAGCGATTTCATTGGCAATTGACAAAAGTACAGATATATCCGACATAGCCCAATTAGCGATTTTTATCCGAGGAGTTGATGCCCACCTAAATATATGTGAAGAACTTTTGGACATTATTCCAGTGACAGGGACGACTAAAGGTGAAGATTTATTTCAATGTGTTAATGAATGTACTGAACGCATGGGTGTATCATGGCGAAAAGTGGTTTGCGTTGCCACCGATGGTGCGAAATCCATGAGCGGATGCAAACAAATTTCTCTAATAATTTCTATGTATTTTGTCATACTGTGCGCATTGCCATATGCGTGTGATTTGAATTTGAGAGCAACTAAGTACTCACCAAGAATACCCACTCTGCTATGATAATTTCCTCAATGTTTTTTGAAAAAATCCTCTATTTTTTTTAATGGAAACATGTATAAATTGTCCTTTTTAACAAAATAAAGTGTATAACATGCATTGTTTAAATAAAACATGGCTGGTTGAGATTACTGTTCGCTGTTGTGACCAGCATTCTTTAAAAAAATGCACTAACATAAAAACATACGATATACATACATACATACTTATATGTAAACGAAGACAATTTTTTCATTCAGAAAAAAATACACCGATTTTTCAGTACAAATTTTTCTCCACATAGCTTAGCAACTGTGAAACTTTGACATGCGAATGTTCAAACTTCATGATTATAAAATCGCCTATGCTTCTTGGTTACAAAAATTATAAAAGTAAATAAAATAGAAATTTGCAAAGATGATGTTAATATTCAAAGAAGCGTATCCAATAAAAAATAACCAAAAGCATTTTATTATTTCATATGAACGATCAACACTTCGAAATCCCTTAACATGGAATGAAGTCCCCTTATCTGGTAACTTTGCTGTTGGCAAAGCTTCATTCTCTTTTTTACAAACACATATGCGTTGCTCAGAAGTGATTAATATACGTACACGCCTATTGCTTACCCTTCTGATGTAAGTTTGTCGCCCCCCCATCTAGCACTTTGCTAGCACGCTCTGCTGCGAGCGTGCCACGCTGCTGCCCGTCCCTATTCTAGGGTAATACGAGTATGTTTCCTTGCTAGTACAAAGAAACTAATTATGATATTATTCAATGAAATATATATGTACATATATGATTAAATCGGATGTGAAAGGACGGGTTTCCAGTCTTCGATTCTTCGTAGTTGGGAGCCGGAAAGGCCTAGCTTCCACTTTCCGTTATCTCTCATGTCGATTGTGCAAGATTTTCTTTCGGGTGTGATAAATGTGGATGATAGGAGCTGAAAAGGACGAGTTTCCAGTATTCAATTTTTCGTAGCTGGGAGCCGGAAAGGCCTAGTTTTCAGCCTTCCTTAAAACTTCCGTTGGCCCTCACGACGATTGTGTGCGAATGTTTTTTTTTTTTGTTTTTTTGAATGTGATCGAATTATTCCTCATTATAAAATGTAATATCGAATTTCGCATGCGTATTACTGCCACACGTTTTTGCTACCTTAGCAGACGTGGTTTACGGATTTCCTCCAACTGTCTGTTACTAGCAGCAAATTGCGGAATAAAATTAGCAATTGCTTTTATTTGCCTTATCTTCACACCGTTAACGATAATTAAAGAAACCAAAAACACTAAAACATTTCACCAAACCAAGTTTTATGCAGAAAAATTTTTCAAAACAGTCTTGACAGCTGATTGTCAATTTTGCAGCTTGTCAGCCATATGTGAATGGATCGCTTAATTTTTGTGGATTTATTGCTAATCACGGCATGTGTGAAAGTACTTTAAGACTTTCTACTAAGAACTTACCATGCACCCCGACATTATCGAAGAAAAAGAACAGACCTTCATACTTGACCGAACTTGGGGTTTACCTTTGCTCTTCTGGTCGCTTCAATTGGGATGATTGCGCTTTGATTTCGACGTTATAACCATATACTTATATTTTATTACCCGTCATGACCCGTTTCAACATATTTTAAATTTTTAGCTTTTTTGTTTTTTTTTGTCCCTTACCTAATATTTTAAGTTAATCGGTTACACTGCCGAAACGACACAGCTAAGGGCTGCCATGTCAGCAGCATTTTCAAATAATTACGTGTATTGCTTATACTTTTACAAAAATAAAAACCGTTTGCAGTAAATGTAGAATCAGAACTCAAGTCATTCAAGGGCTCTGAGTTATACTCATGCGACGGTTAGATTGGTCGAATTAAAGAAATTTCGGTAGAAACGGAAAATCACACTAAAACACGTCTAATCTCTATAGCTGCCGGAAACATAAAAAAAAATTCCAAAATCGAATGTGTATACGCGAAAAAGTCACCGTTTTTAGTAAACCTTGTACATAGTCACATATCTACATATTAATCTGCCTAGCTTTTATTTCAAATGCGTTGCCTGTGATAGGAATAATTGACTGCAAAAATCGGGTGATGTTGAGGTTAATTACTAATAAGTATTATGTCATTCCATTACACCAACAATATTACTTTATGTAAACACTCGTACATAAACTATGCCCATTAATATTTAATTAAAATGTGCTTTCTGCCTTTAATACAGTAGACAGGGAAGCCCTATTATTTTATATTAGAAAAGAAGTACTCATGTTGAGCTTCTTCATCGCCACAATGATGACACTATGACGATTCCTTTGTTGCTGTCACAACAATTTCTTTTAACGCAATTGGTTAGGGAGTGGGATGAGACCGCAAATATACAATAGTATGATACAAAGACTGAAAGGAAACATACAAAATATAATATAATAATTTTCAAAATGTATGAAGTGCATTATTCCATAATTCAGCTAAGCTACCCAGCGTAATATCGTCGTTGTGCTACGTCACTGCTGCTTAGAACAATTTTTTTCTATCCTTTGATGAGCAACAGTTGGCACATCACATTTTGATCCAACTTTAGCCTTGTAATCATTTACTGGTTTGCCATAATTGCAGACACATACACATATACAATATGTACATAATTGGGTACATAAATTAGTGAATCGCGTTGAATTTTCCCCGAAGGCTCTTTAAGAAGTGTTGTGGTGCCTGTCAGTGTGTGTGACTAGGAGGAACATGAAAAGCGAAAAGGCTAGTGAAGCAAGTGAAAATAAATATAAATCCACGTGTCAAAAATTGAAATGTTAACGTATTTTCGTTTGGTTTCTCTTGCATATAGACCTTGGATATACAATTTTATAGCGTTTGCTAGAAGGAGGCCATATTCAAAATATCAAAAATATCGAAAAACTGAATTTAAAGTTTTCAAATTACTATTCCTCTGAAGTGAAATTAAATACCTACATATTTTCTTCTTATGAAATACTATTGTTGTTGTTGCTGTAACAGCTTATGCGTCTTTGCCTAGAACGGTTAACTATCAGCCTTTATTGTCAGCATCATCTAACGGTAAACGAAGGAAATTGGCTATTGCGACTGGGTGGGATTAAAGGCAGAGGGAGGTGTTAGATGAGTAGGTTTAAGCGGGCGTGTTAAAAATTTCACCAAAAAATATAGCCAAGATAGAATTATTGACTTTATTTTCCATAACACTGGCAGTTGTTAGGTATGTTCTTAGATGGGATTCCAAAAACTTTCTACGCTTTCGGCCGCATGGTTTGCACCACTTTTAGAGACTTTACAAATCTATTCAAAAATTGGGCAAAAGATGAGTAAATATATTTTTAAGAAAATTGAATTCTGGCGAAGTTCCATATACAGTTTTTTTAATTCTTAAAATATATTTAGTAGCTGTATTGCCCAAAAGGGTAGCAAGAATTACTTATGCTTCTTCTTCTCCTTGACTGACGCGATAACCGCTTAAGCAAAGCGCGCCAGATGTTTCTTTCTCATGCTAACCGATGCCAGTTAGACGAACCAAGGGAAGCCATGTCCTTTTCCTCCTGGTCTTTCCAACGCACAGGAGGTCTTCCTCTGCTATCACCCGGTGGTACGGCATCGAATACTTTCAAAGCCGGGGCGTTTGTTTCTATTCGAATGGTATGACCTAGTCCAAGGAGCCACGGGATCTTTATTCGCTGCACTATGTTTATGTTGCCGTAAAGCTCAAACAGCTTTTTGTTCCATCATCTGCCAACGAGCAAAGGTCGCAAGAGCTCCTTAGAGACCATAAAACATTACTTAATTTTTAAGTAAATACCATTTGAAACGTGTTAAATACTTACGATTATATATATGACAAAGAATGTATAAATTTCAATGCAGCAACATTTCATTTAGATCTTTAGCAAGAAGCGTTAACATTGCTCTGGCAATGGGGTGAGCAGTAATTGCACTGTTCATGAACAAACAGGTATGGTAAATATGTGAAAGTGCGCTAGACTCGTATTTCAGAGGTAGATGACCTATCGCCTTTACTATTCCAAGAATCAGAAATTTCGATGAAGTAGTAAAAGCAAAGGATCAATTACAAGATTGATATGTCCATATAGTGGCTCAAACGCTTAATCGTGCATACTCACTGCGCAACATTAAAACAGAATATCGGAACTGTACTTATAAGTGAATTAAATTTCAGAAATAGCATATTTTTCATTTACAATATATAGGTATACTCCATATTCACATAAATAAGTTGTATTTAAATTCAACATTTTTATACTCGGAGCAAAAAAAAAAAAAATCATAGAATTCAATTCACATGAATAATCGGATAAAATTGCGTGTCCTTGAAATATTATACAGAACTCTCTTATCAGTTTTTAGTTGCTAATTATTTGACCTTTAACATAGGCCTTTAAATGTACATATAAACGTCTTGGCATAGAGTTTTCCAAGTTTTTACATATGTCAGGTGAAACTTTTTACCATTCGATTTTCAGAGCTCCCATTAGTGTTCCGAAAAACTTTAATTCTTAGTTTTCTGGACAATTCCTGCCAATTCTCGATTATATGTGTTAAGAGCAGGCGAGTGAGTGAGTGTTTGGAGCAGTTTTGGGCAGTTGGGGATGAGCCACGTCCTGGCAATCATGGAGGTTAATCGTTTTCCTGATAGAAATTAAAATTGCTTTAAGCAAAAATCAATTGATTTAAGTAAAAAGCTTTAAGGATGTTCGCTATTGAAATTTACCCATATTCTCTCTCGTTCTATAAAATGAATTTTCCGATACGTGCACTTGAAACATAACCCCAGACTATCACAGAACCTCCTCCATGCTTCACAATAGCCTGTGTATTCTTCTGCTTAAATTCCTCCATGCTTCACAATAGCCTGGGTATTCTTCTGCTTAAATTCAGTATTGCACTTTTTCCATACGATCTATTTAAATTACAATATATTTTCCTTTATCAGTGTATATGAGAGTAGTTTTAAAAGTCCGTGCAAAAATAAAAACTACTACTAAAGGGTAAACCTTTTTTATTCTTGACATAGTCTTCTTTTAGGCTTATACGAGTACACTTCGTCCAACGCCGTTCTATTTTGTTGATCCCTTCCGAATAATAGGATTTTTTAATGTCTGAAAGATAGCCATTCGTTTCCGCAATTATCTCCTCGTTTGAATAGAATTTTTTTTCCGTCTGTCATTTCTTCAAATTGGTGAACAAATAGTAGTCCGCGTGATCCGAGAGATCCAAGTCTGGAGAATAGCGGGGTGTGAAACCAGTTGGAGCAATATTTTCGTTAATTCTGCGATTACAACTAATGAGGCGTGAGCTGGTGCGTTGTCGTGCACTCGACTTTCTCGAACCAAACGAATGCCAAGCACTAAGAAATATACCGAACTGGCTGAAACTTGGTGTGCGTGTGTGGTGTGAATTTTCAAACGACCCTCGTAATACCTTAAAACAATCAAATAATTATATAAAATAGTGACCGTTTTTCAGAAGTCTATAGCGTTAGTTATACGAGTATATTCAGTAACGGACGCCCTTGTTGCTCACCCTCTTTCACGAAATTCGCCCAAGGTAGTTATGTTTTTCGAACTGTTTCATCACAAGCAACGTTTTCAGTACTTTCCTTCAGTAAGCAATTTCTTAAGTCTGATGCAAAGGCAGTTTTTTAACCTCTTTGGAAATCGTGCATTTTCCTCGATCATTAAGTTTCTTCTCTTGGTCTAGGCGGCTTTTGATTGCGATTGAAGATACAGCTTTGTATCTTCTAAACATGTAATGCACTGTGGTATGAGTTATATTCATGAAATCGCCGATTTGTATACAAGTTTTTCCCTCTTCTTGCGCATGAACCACAAAATATCAAATCGTGTCAGTTTTCAGCAAGTCAGTATTTTCTGTACTAGACTGAGAGGAGTTCTGTCTAAAAATTTCAGTTTATTCGCCTAAAACATTAAATTACATAACTCAGAAGTTGGTGGCAAACCATCCGTTCGATATCATTTCTGTTTAGGTGCAGCCTTGGCTTTGGTGTTGCTGGAAAATAACGACGATTTACTTTTTCTTATCAAGCAATGATGATTGGAAAGTATTGAGCGGTATTGTGATGTAACAATTTCTAAAAAATACAAGCCAATGGTTTACCCTTTAAGGGGGGGAAAGATATAAGGATATTGCATGAGTGATAATATGGAGTACGTGCGTGCGTTAAACTATCTCATTAAAATTTATGCAGACCATAAAAGCTATTAAGTGGTTCATGTAATCCAGACAGAAAATATTGGAAATTTGAATGCAACTAATATCAAATTCGTATATGTATGCGGAAAGGCGTCAAAAGGCGAATGTAATGCAAAAATAGGCTCACAACTATGCATAGATAATAATTATTTAATTACACTTATACATATAAGCTGAGTGAAATGCATGTTTGTATGTGTGTGTGTGCGTACCTAATTATGTTTCGAATGGCCGACTCATTCTTGCTCGAGAGTTTCAGTTAATCAACATGTAAAAGATAAATAGAATGTGATTTTTATAATGCTACACTATCTATAACCTTGAACTATACCCGGAAAATACTTATTTGATCTGCTATTTATAAATGTTTTACCTACACCAACTTCATTTTTTGAATGCCACATTCCAAAATTAATTCGACACAATTTCTCTATACAATACTGTTGTGCGGGTTTACTGAAGTTACACTGAAGGCTTTCTTTCACAGGGAAAATGGTCGAGCAATTGTTATATGGAGAAATTCCAAAAAAAAGGTAAAAAAATCAGTGCGATTTTTGAACCACTTCAAAATTCCACTTTATTTTCAAAATTTATTGGGCCATAAAACTTCATACCCGTAATTTTTCTAAAAATTCTGATTAAAAAGTGTGCCATTTTGACGGAGAGTAATTCTGCATTTGTGTCAACTACCGCGGACTTAGACTTCTAAATATCGCACAAAAGGTTTTATCAAGAGTATTGTGCGAAAGATTGAAACCCACAATCAACCAACTGATTGGATCTTATTATTGTGGCTTCAGACATGAAGAATCCATGGAAGGTCTTCTCTACGTTGGAAAGATCAGGTGGAGAAGAACTTCTTCACATGCTGTGTCCAACTGGCCCCGGTTATCATGAGAAAGAAATAACTGACGCATTTTGTTAAACTCGGCCCAAAATCGCACAAGCGAAGAATCAAGAAGAAGGGGAATTAAAAATAAAACATACATAATATTTTTTATAATCTGATAATGAAAAATGGTCTTCTTCAAAATTTGCCTGTCCTGTCCATGTCCAGAAACTTTTCTAGATATAATGGGCGTATACGTCTTTACACCTTTTCATTCATTAGAAAATGCTTTTCGACTCTTGAGTACTTAAATCTAATAAACAAATGTCTAGTGATCCGGCTGAATTCAAGGCAGTCAAGAAACTACTTCTGTTGCGAAACCTCTTCCAACAATTAATTAATTGTGTATTTGCAGTTTCAGGATTCATCAGTTTTTCACAACTATTTGACAATTAAGTCGAAGTTAACGGTTTAACCTTTGCTGGGAGGTGTTTAAAGAATTTTTGAAAGAAGAAGGTGAACAAGAAGGAGGTGTTAAAAGAAGGAGGTGAATAAAGAGAAATTTTGGCGGACGACTAAAGTTATGAGTGATTAAGTATTCAATGAAGTTTGTTAAATGAAAGAAAATACCATTTTTCAAAAAGTCCTTCCCAAGAGAGGTCAAACTTTACAGTTTAGTCTCAATGTTTCTTAAGTTATGAACCCATACTCAATGGCAGGAGTTTTTCACATCAATTAGTAGTCGCTCGGATTCTATAGACAAATGGTTCTGATTCTCCTGTATATAGAATTTCGGTGTCATAATTTTAGTACAGGTACGGCGGCCGCCGTAGCCGAATGGTTTGGTGCGTGACTACCATTCGGAATTCACAGAGAGAACATAGGTTCGGATCTCGGCGAAACACCAAAATTAAGAAAAACAGTTTTCTAATAGCCGTCGCCCCTCGGCAAGCAATGGCAAACCTCCGAGTGTATTTTTGCCATGAAAAAGCTCCTCATAAAAATATCTGCCGTTCGGAGTCGGCTTGAAACTGTAGGTCCCTCCATTTGTGGAACCACATCAAGACGCACACCACAAATAGGAGGAGGAGCTTGGCCAAACACCCAAAAAGAGCGTACGCGCCAATTATATATAGATTAGACTGGCCGCAGCTTGTATGAAGAAAAATAAAAATTGCAAATCCAAAAGTTTTCGGGTCGTAAAACATGAGGTTAGATGCAATAAAGAACGGTATATTTTTTCAGCCCGATCCGATGATGTCTAACCGTGCCCATTTGATCCCAAAGTATGTAAAATTTGAAAAAATCACAATTTTTACTAATTTTTTTTCGTTTCTAATTTTTTTGTTCGAATCTTATATTTATCTATATGATGCGATTTTAATTAATGATCTTGTTTACTTTATTGCGGTATGGCCCAATTTATATCGCGAAAGCCACCTGACAAAAGGCGCTTTCAGCACACATAACTGATTAGTGATGCGTGGAAAATATGTCACCGTCAGTTGAGTAATAGAAATTGTGTTCTATGAACGGTGTGTTGAGCCAGCTGCTAAATGAAATAATTATTTTTTATAAATTTTATGCAAAGGTACTTTTTAAATAATTTTTCACACTTCACTATAATAATAAAAATAAAAATTTGTTTCATAATCAATACTTTAGTGATCACTTAACAATTCATCAACTGTTGTGTTCGCTGAATACGCTAAAAGTTTTGAATTTTTACTCGACATTTGAATTAGTAGGCTTTGACATTGCATTTTTATTCAGTTTCAGTTGTCTTATGCGTTTAATAGTACAAAAGTAATTAGTTAGTGAAAAAATTAGTTCGAAATCATTATCAGGCATTCCGAAAAAAAGATTACGTTCTGAGCAAAAAATATTTCTTGTGGGTGAATGTGAAAGTGTTATTTTGGGGGCCAAGTTGCCATCAATGAAACAGGTGCTCCAATTATTGTTTTACAAAATGAGGCACGAAAACTTGACTTACGAAAGCAGTATGAAATACACGATTGGTGCCACGATTGAATTTTGGGAAAAAGCTAAAATTCCCACGGCGCAAGAAAAAAATTGTATTAAAAAACTTAAAAATCTTTACGAGGAATGGAGAAATTTACAAAAACTGCAATAATACATAATTTTTTGTGCAAGTGGAAGCTCGATGATTTAGTGGAAATTGTATCATTTGATACAACAGCTGCTAATACGGGAGTTAATAATGGAGCAGCGTTCTTGCTTGAAAAAAGGTTGGGCCGAAATCTACTTTTCTTTCCCTGTCGTCACCATGTTAGTGAGTTGCTAGTCAAAGCAGTGTTCGAACTAAATTTTGGCAAATCATCAGCACCGGAAGTTCCCTTATTCAATCGTTTCTTTAACAGCTGGAAAAACATTATTTGTATGTCATTCAAAAGTGGAATATCGGAAAATGAAGTTCGGAAAGTCTTTACAATAGCTGAAGTGGAAATATTTAAGAATTTTTGTCTAACTGCATTAAATAGTCACCATACTCGTGCCGATTATAAAGAATTACTACAACTATCGTTGCTCTTTGTTGGGGAAGACATATCAAATTTTTCACAACATCACACGCAAGGTTTATGTCGAAGTGCCTATATTGCTACAAAATGTTTCAGTTTCGCGAGCAATTCGTGTTAACGACTTCAGAGATAAAGAGTCTAAGAAGCGTTTGTATTTTTTTAACCTGCATCTACAATACGTTTGATATTGGTTTCGTTGTGTGGATCCAATAGCTGCTCCACAAAATGACCTTAAGCTCATTCAAGATATGATTGTATATTTCGATAAGAATGTATCCAATGCCTTGTTACATAAAATTAAAAATCATTTATGGTATTTGTCGGAAGAGGCGGTTGGCCTTTCATTTTTTGATGATCAAATTCCTTCACATATTAAGCGAAAAATGGTGGAAGCAATTACTAGCGATAACCAGAAGGAAGATGCTGTTCCAAAGAGAGTTGTTGCAACAATGTCAGAAATAACGCTTTACGGCAGCAAGAATATAAATGATTTTATTTCATCAAGAACTAAAACATTCTTTACCCGCTTAGGAATTAAAACAAGTTTTTTGGAATCAGATCCTTCAACATGGCAAGAAAGTAAAGACTATATAGCGAGAAAACGAATTTGTCAGCATTTGTCTGTAGTTAATGACGCTGCAGAGAGAGCATTGAAATTGATCACAGACTACAACAGATCACTTACTTATAATGAAGAAGATAAACAATACTTACTGCAAGTTGTTGATCACTACAGGCAATTGTATCCGTCTTACACTAAAACATCCCTTATTAAATAGACAATCCAATGCTTTAATTAAAATTTTATTAAATAAAAATAAATTATATAAATAAAGTTAAATTATATATATATTAAGTATATACATATTAAATTAAATTAAATTATATAAATTGGAAAAAAAAAAGTTTTGTAAAAATTGTGATTTTTTTGAAATTGTCCATACTTTGGGATCAAATGGGCACGGTTAGGCATCATCGGATCGGGTTAAAAAATTACACCGTCTTGCATTACTCCTGACCTCATGTTTTAAGACCCGAAAATTTATGGATTTCCACAAAAAAAAAGTTACGGCCAGTCTAATATAGATCAAGGTTAATACTAGAAGGGCTTGTATATCGGCATACTTTGGAAGTTAGATAAGAGTTAGTTGACTGTAAGAAATACAATGTGTGAAATTAAATTATACAATTTTAAAAAAATTTCACTAAATTTAACCTGAAAACTGGCCAAATGACCTTTAACTGACTCTTTAGTGTTAAAAGCTATCAAAATATAACACCAAACTCATTGAATGGATATACATACATAGCAACTAAGATGTGTCATACTTTTGTATGCAATAATCAAAGAAATACGTACGATATTGTTTGTGGATATATTTAGACTGGAAAATTTGATCAAGTAATCATTCTAAGATCGTTGATGTTTTTATGGAAGAATCTAGATTATTTTATTCCCTACCTTTCCTCTTATTACATACCCACCGTATACTCTCGAGATTTTAAGGTCTTATGAAGAGATTTCCTTAGTTACGAAAAACATAATTTTTTTTTTTCTTAAAGACAAAATACCGTGCGCAAATATTTTCACAGTTTATATTTAGTATAAATATAAAGAAATTAATTGAAAAACTTGTAAAATGAACTGCCACCAGCAAAACGCCGACACATTTGCACATACATATTAGTGGTATGTTTATGTGCATGTATACTCGTACACATATAGGGAATTTTTTCGTTACGCGAGTGCACGCAATGTGGTTTGCAACACTATCAAGGCAACAGCAAATAAAAAATCGTCGCAAAGGTAATCACATGCATACATAGAAAGAAAAAAAAAACCGTGTGAGAGTGCTAAATGGGAAATTAGGTCCCTCATTGGGTTTGGGAAAAAATAATATGCAGTGCATATGTACGTATGTATGTACATTATGTCAAATAAGAGAATAATTTGAAAAGCCCGTTTAAACGAATTATCAAAATTAAAAAATAGAAAGAAAAAAATTTCAAACGGTAAATAAAGAATATTATGTGGGCGATATGCGCGCTTGAGAGTGAAAATTCGTCAAAATGCATTTGTTTTCAGGCGGTAGAAAACGCAGTAGAGATTTTGCGGCGAGAATTGAGTCAATTTCGGAATATGCTTTGATGATTGGATTATCCATTGGAATAAGTGTATTACTTCTGAAGCGGATATAATAAATTTAAATGAATAATTGTTTGGGTTTTATTGCCCAATTTCCGTTACTTTTTCTGACAGTGGAAAATAACATCAGGCAAATTACCACCACGACCACGTTTACAGGACAGTATCCTTTTCATGAAATTTTTCGTAACCGATTTGCACGAATTCCATCTTTGAGGTCTTGAATCGACCCTGGGCTGTTGGCGTAGACCATCTCTTTCACGTGGCCCAAAAGAAGTTTGTCCAGATCAATACTATCAATAATTACCAGCTCCTCGCCGTCATGTTTGAACAGCTCAGCCGGCAGTACGTCGGCACCCGCGGCTTTGTTGTTCTTTAGACGCGTTATCGCTATTCTCACCTAGTCATGGCCGGGTAGCGGAACGACAATTCCGTCGTCAACGATTGGGGTATCGGGATCTTCACAGTCTCTGTGACATGCGCAGCTGTCACTATTTAATAGGTTCGAGAAGTGTTCCCTCCATAATGTAAGAATGCTCTGGATGTCAGTCACCAGATCGCCGTCTTTGTTCTTACAGCAAAACGCCCCGGTACTGAAACCTTCTGTAAACCGCCGAACTTTCTGGTAGAATTTTCGGGCGTTGTTTCTATTGGCCAGCATCTCAAGCTCCTCGCACTCACGTATTTCGGCCTCTCGTTTCTCCTGTCGGATAATACGTCTCTCTTCCTTTCTTAGCTCTCTGTAGTGATCCCACATGGCTCGCGTTGCGCCCGATCGTAGCGTGGCTCTATACTCTGAGTACTAATGCTAATTTTTATGTGGAAAGATTAATTCTTAACCAATTCGACTAACATATAGTTAACTATGACTTCTTTCGGATTTTAGGCATCAATCATCAACAAAAGTTTTATATAATATGTTTTTGCTTTAATATGTTCGTGGTATAATACAACCAAAGTTTTGCTATTTGGTTATTACATCATTTTATGTGTTAATCTTCATTTCTAAACAATACATACGCGCAAGAAACATTTTTTTGGGATCAGATACAAAAATAAAAAACTTTATTTAAAAAAATGTAATACTTAAAAAACAAACATTTTTCGTTTTAAGAGCTATTGTAGCAGACTTGAATTTTGTACCCACCACATGTGCCCTTATTGCACCTGATGCATGGAGACTTTTTTTCGGGGACTTTTTTTTCAATAAAACCATTTGCTAAGTATTTTTCTATCCTACACAATAACAAAATCACAAAAAAAACTTTTCACTTCCAACTCGATAAGAAAATATTGTTTAAAAATGGGCTGAAAGTTACATAAAAAGTTAAGTTAAAGTTCAAAGAATGTTAATTCATTCACATTCATTTTTGAAGCTACATAAATGTTTATTACTAGATGAATCAGAGAATGTTAATTCATTTAGATTCATTTTTGAAGTTACATAAATGTTAATTATCAGTCGAATCAGAGAATGCTAATTCATTCACATTCATTAACGCTCATTAACATTCTCTGGTCAAATCGACTAATATAATTTCAATAATACCAAAACAACAACACTTTCTGCAACTGTATGACTCTTTGCAACGAGATAACATCTGCAACTGAGAAATGTGAGAGCGGTCGGCAGTTTTAGAGAAAAACTGTGCTATAAATATCATATAAAATATAAACTATGTTCGTTGACTCGAATCTTTAGTGTAAAATAAAAAAAAATACTTTTTATTTTATTTTATTATTACTTATTCAATTTTTTTAATTTTTTTAAATATATTGGGTATGGGAAAAAGTCTCCGTCCTTTCTTAGCCAAGTTACGAATTATTTACTGCAATCGAGACCTCACATATACATACATACACCTTCAAATCACCCGTATATTACTAGAGCGAACACAAGAATATTGTAGTAACAGCAGCGACACCTCTTTTACGATTGCGGAAACTTTTAACGATATCCAATATTTTACCAAATACAATTATCGAATTTTCATTTAATTTCATTCCATTTCCTCTTGTTTTCTAATATTTCGTTTCATTTCGCTTCCTGCGCCATGGTTTCATGAAAGTACCAGTTCTAGCTTGAAAATCGCTGAAATTTCATCAACCACCGGATTTCCAAAATCCCCTAACTGTAAAATATATGATATCGCTTATGGTAATAAAAACGAATTTGCACGTTGAATTGAGAAACAATTTTTAAGTTCAGGGTCGAAAATCGGAAACATAAACTTTTAACTATAATACATATGTATGTGCGTATATTCCAAAAACAAAACGTAAATATCAACAAAAACATACTTTTGAACAGTATCCGAGAAGCCGTATGATTTTTGGCAGCTCGTCAAATTTTGTAATTGAATTTTTGTTTTCTCTTTATTTGGCAAGTTTATTGTAATCAATAGTGATGTAACAACAATCACAGAGTTGACCGAGCTGCACATATCTGATAAACACACGTACTCACACACACATGCATCCCAATGAAAAACTTGCATATGTACGTATAATAGCTTTTTCCTGTGCCGCGTGATACCAAATCGGCTATAAATTTTGCCTGTAAAGAAAACCAGATAAAAAGAAAAAAGGGTTAAATTAGGGAGGTGCATATTTCACTGCCAGTTGGATAGCGGTACGAGCTACTAAAAGCGCTTTAGTGAACCTTTTTTCACATCAAAAACCAATATTTCAGATTGTAAGATGATGATTTTGTGTTTCGTATATGTTTTTTTTAGAAAATTCTTTCTTTTTTAGAAATTTCTTACATGACTCCACAAATAAATTTGAAAGTGTTTGCCTACACTATTTAAAATGTTAATTTGTGTGATTAGGATCGAGGAATTGAGTAGTGGTTATTTCCTTTTGATTAATTACATCGGCCAACACGATTTTTGGGTTTGGCTTTGAATGCCGAATTTGTGTTTCTGCTACTAGAAGTAAATATTTTTTGTCATCACAGTTTAGTTTTGCGGAAACTAGAGCAATTTTTGAATTGTTAAGAAATATTAAACATTTTCTCGTAATTTTATTATAAATTGCAATCAGAAAAATTTTCGCCGAACATCAGCATCGTTTTAGATCAAGAATAATCATTAATAATAGCATAAAATGAACATTCTTAGTGATTTACCGATGTTTGTATGGACCTCTTCGTATTAAACCACTCATCGCCATTAAGCAAACAAAAGCAAACCTTAAAAACTCAGAATGTGCAATTTCGTGTTTTTCGATGCCGATCATCAGAAAGCCAGAAGAAAGTGTTTGTCTAACTGAATTAAGAATAAATTATATTATGTATTTGTTTCATTGTACTTTCTCGTAAATATGTATCTATGTACATATATAAGTACGGTGAAATCGTCAGCACCACTTCGTAATATTCTTTGCTTTTAAGGCAGTTTTCTTTAACTATCAAACTAAAATAAGCTATCTGAGCGAAATTCATAAAATGATTTAATATAGTAATTTTTGCTGTTTAAGAGTTTCCTGACAAGGGAGACTTAGTTTAATGGAGGGTCAGGTATTTTAGTCGACCAAATACAGTACCAGTTGGAAACTCATTTCACAAACTATCTCATGTAATTTTAAAATTTTTTCGGTGAAAGAGAACTTTTTTCTTCTCCAAATTTGACAATTTTAGCTATTAATTGACGTCGAATCGAGTCAACAGGCTTTTCGAGGTAATCGATGTGAAAGACGCCGAGCGCATCCTAAAATAAAACCGTCGCCATGGTTTTGTTAGACGGCATATTCACCTTGGCTTACGTTTCAACACTAGCAGTCCACCTCCATTGTACGAGTATCGATTGTTTTGTGCTCTCTGTAGTCTTCAGATAAAATCGTGAATCGTTCACGGCTACAGAACGATGTAAAGCGTTGTTTGGAATGCGTTTGAACATCACTAAACCCAGAGTCAAAATTATTTGACTGCTCAGTGAGTCGTTTTTTTACGTCAATCAAATGTTGTATTTGAGATGACAATGACAGCTGTTCCCATTTTCAGGGATTTAGTAACTCGTACTTGTACCTCATGTTTCTAAATTTGGCTGTTATAGGAATATATAATAACAGGTGGCGCAAAAGTAACCTTTCGATGTTTTTTTGCTGTAATTAAAAAAAAAATGAAAAACTTTGATTCTTCTTATGGATTATTTTTATTTGGTCTTTTAATTTTTTTTACATCAAGTCGAGAATATGATGTCATGTAAATAGCAAATAAATCCTCAGATTCTTGACGGATATCGTCTTTAAGAGCTGCAAGAGTCTGAGGCTTGTTGACATAAACCCGCGACTTCCAAAAGCCCCACAAAAAGAAGTCTGGAGCGGTCAAATCAGCCGATCTTGCTGGCCAGTGCAAATCGCCAAAACGGGAGATTAGGCGCCCTTCCTGTTGGAACCACATGTTTTCCAATCCCAATTCATCAAGTTGCTGCAAAAAGAACTCGTAGATCATTGCCCTGTAGCGCTCACCATTTACAGTAACCGTTTGGCCCGCGACGTCTTCGA
Organism: Anastrepha ludens; assembly: GCF_028408465.1. Classification (NCBI taxonomy): domain Eukaryota; kingdom Metazoa; phylum Arthropoda; class Insecta; order Diptera; family Tephritidae; genus Anastrepha; species Anastrepha ludens. The sequence goes on from NC_071502.1 coordinate 80,360,307, forward strand.
AGAAAAAAGGTCCGATGACTCCTCCAGCGAAAACAGCACACCATACAGTGACTTTGAGCGGGTGTAATGGCTCTTCGTGGGTTACACGCGGATTTTCAGTGCACCAGAAGCGTAAATTTTGCTTATTTACGTACCCGCTAAGATGGAAATGGGTCTCATCACTCATGATTATTTTTGATGAAAAATCATCTTCCTCTTGGTGGTGATTAAGGATGGCTTGAGCGTATATTAGACGCGATTGGCGGTCAGCAGCTAACAGCTGATGCACCATCTGGACTTTGTACGGAAATATCCTCAAATCTTGTACCAAAATTCGCTGTAAAGACCGTCGACTGATACCCATTTGCGTGGCACATCGTCTGGTCGATGTCGACGGCGCTTCCATGACATCCTCGGCTACAGCAGTAATATTCTCTGCAGAACGGCTACTCCGGGGTCTGCCACGCCTGGCAGCATCTCGTGTTGTGCCAGTCTCTTCGAGGCGAGCGGCTAAACGTCGCAGTGTTTCACCAGTAGGCGTTGGACGGCGAGGAAATCTGCGACGAAATTCATGTTGTGCCAAAGTCACCGACCGATTATTGGTCAAATAAATAGTCAGCAATATTCCGCGTTCTGGAGCAGTGTAGCGTAACATTGTTTATTAACGTGTATTTCGCATGTGTTTACTACACAAATGTCAAAACAGAACTGACATTAGGGGCCAATCGCAAAATTTATAGCATTTTTTGATAGGAGGATTACTTTAGCGCCACCTGTTATATAAGTGCATATTTGCTTTGGTCAGTTGAAAGGACCTATCGTATGAAAACAAGATTTTGAGAAAACTTCTGTTTAAGTTTTTCAACTTGACATCGATGTTTTTGCGCATTGTCAACTTTGATTCCAGGGTTTCAAAATTGTAAAGGCGCTCGTTACGGGTGACTTGAGAGTTATTTAGGGAGATGATTCAAAATTTATTAAAAACTTGCACATTTTATATAAATTATATTAAATTAATCATTTTCAATCTGGAAAGTCTGGTGCCAGATTCAAAGCCAGTGTGCCTAAAAACCTGCGTGAAACAAATTTTAAGAGAATCGTTAAATTGTTATATTTTTACTTGTAACTGATTTTTTTACGAGTTTTTCAAATAAATTTGAGCCTACTTTGAAGTGTAACTATTCTCATAACTTCCTCTTAGAACTACTAAAAAGTGGAAATAATTTTCTACGGACGTACATTGATACATAAAACTCTTGGTGCTAGGTGGAAGTTTTTCTATAATTTATAATGAGCATTTAGCTGTTAGACTACATATGGAGAGGCATGCAGTTGCATAGTTTTTAATGGCAAAAATACACTCAAAGCCTACCGTTGCGTGTCGGAGGGAGAGCACTTGATTCTATCATCACTCAAACACACTCGCTTTGGTAAAATTTAACAATATTGGTGGTGTTCACATATACATGCTTACATACACCTACCAGTAGGTGAGAAAAAGTGCTTACAAATATTTGCACATCAGTGGCTAATCAATCAACATTTAGCGTTAATACTCAAAAAAGTGTGCGCTAATACTCAAGTGAGTGCGAATTTATTACTATATTTAAATTGTACATACAAAGCCTAATGAGAATCGTTGACGTTGGAATGGCCTACAAATCTGTTGATTCTCCATAATAATTTTGGCGTTATACGCACATGTTCTTAAGAAACATTTTATCAAAAAAAAAAAAAATTAACGCGACGCTATAAAGAGCGGAGACTTGCATGCACGACATATCGCTCATTTACTTCAATAGTGCCACAATCCAAAAACAAAGTTTTTAGAAATGCAGAAATGACGCACATCACAAATAGTAGGAGGAGCTTGTCCGAACACCCAAACCGGGTGTAAACGCCATTTACATATAAGTATATATGCAGAAATGACCACAACTGGTTGTCCCTGTCGGAATTTTTTCCATTTAAAAAAATCTCGTGAATTTATTAGATGTAGGGGTAGGGTGGATATCTGTCAACATTACTCTAGTGTGGTATTATCACATTCCGGAAAACAGAAATTTTTTTAAAGCAACGATTAAGCCCACAATTGCCGGCAGCTCTGCTTACTACTACCTTTTGACAAAAAATGCAGCTTAAACACTTGTCTTGTTTAAGGAGGACTACGGAAAACAAGGGCTATCGAAACTTACGTGCGTATATTGGCTTAAACGGTTCCAAAGTAATGTCTTCGAACCTCTCTGAGAGACTAAACATTTTTGAGGACGTCGAATTGCAACCACGGTACCCAAAATCAGGAGCAGCTTGCAGCAGTTTAGCTTGTTTCTAAACGTTTTTAACTTTTCCGCAGAATTTTCGATTTTTTTTAATAAAAAACTGAATAATTGGTTATGTTAGGTCCGGCTTAAGAGACTTCTTTACTTTTGCTTCTTTAAAGTTAAATAAACGAATTGAATGAAATTCGAGTTGACAGTTTGCCACATTATTTGCAAAGAATGCCTTTTAGTGTTCTTCTTTAACCCGAACAACTATCGCACGCACTACATCCGTTAGCTGGCGCTTCTTAAACATTTACGATTCTGTTCACATCTGCATATCCATTAAATAAAATCTGCATTCGTATTAAAATAGCTTGAGAGCAGACACAAAATAACTGCCAAGAAGTGGTGTATGCTATTTTTTAAAATGGCGCATATGTTAAGTTGTAGCTTTTATTGCATATATTTCCACACATACATACGTGCACACATGCACGTGGATATTGTAGTACTGTCGCACGTTTTATTTTGTTAAATCGAGCTTTGCTTTATTTTTGTTGCATTCTGGTGGCATTATTCCGTATCGCACAAGCAAATAAGGAATGACGGCGAATTACATTCAGATTGTCACATCAGCGGTTTTCAAGAGGCGGCGAATTATGTAAATTACTCAAATTGCTGAAATAATAAAAAACCAATTACAGCTTGTGTCCGTATGCAAGGACCACAATATACGTAATAGCGTAATGCTGTTGGTCGGAAAGTTGTTTGCTCGGATGTTCCTTAATTTTAATAAGCCGTAGAAAACCAGTCGGAACTCGAAATGAAACAAATGAATGTAAAAAGAAAAGGTGCGCAACTAAGTTCCTGCTGTTTGTCAATAGATGCCTTCAGCAGTGTGTGCTAGTCGATTTTAACATAACCTAAACATCATAAACCAAGCTCAGACACATGGTAAACAAACTGCTTCGACACATTAGTGATTTTGTTTTGGTATCATATTCTTTTGGTTTTGTGAAAATGTCTCATTGTGCCGAATAATCGTCATTTGCGGGAAGTGTTGATTTTCCTCTTTCATTCGAAAAAACGGCGGTTGAAGGGCATCGAGAGCTACAAAAAGTTTATAGAGATGGTGCTTTAAGTGAAACAACGTGCCGAGATCGGTTCCGTTGCTTCAAAGTCGGTGATTTTAATAAGGCCAAGAACCGTCGAAGACGCTGAATTGGAGGCATTGCTCAGTGAGGATCCATGTCAAACGCAAGAAGAACTTGCTTCAGTATTAGGAGTTATCCGCCAATCCATTTCCAAGCGATTGCATGCTTTGGGAATGATTCAGAAATAGGGGACTTGGGTTCCTTATGAGTTAATACCAAGGGATGTTTAACGTCGTTTCTTCGCCTCTGAACAACTGCTCTAGCGGCAAAAAAAGGAAGGGTTTTCTTCATCGCCTCGTGACGGGTGATGATGAAATGGAAAATGGACTAATTATAGCAATCCAAAGAAACGAAAGTCATAGACTGCCGGAATATTGTCGAACATTCACGCTGCGAAGGTTATGCTATGTATTTGGTGGGACCAAGTTGATGTTATTTATTATGAACTGTTAAAACCAAGCGAAACCATCACTGAGGACCGTTATCGACTTCAATTGGTGCGATTGAGCCGAGCAGTGCGCGAGAAGCGGCCGCAATGCGTGGAGAGGCAAGAAAAACTGATTCTACAGTATGACAACGCTCGGCTTCACATTGCCAAACCCGTTAAAACCAACCTGGAAACACTAAAATGGGAAATCCTACCCCACCCACCATATTTTGCAGATATTGTGCCGTCCGATTATCACCTGTTCCGATCGAGGGCGCATGGTCTACCTAACCAGCAGTTCCGTTCATATGAAGACATCAAAAAATGGCTTGATCCGTGGACAGCCTCAAAAGATGAACAGTTTTACCGCGACGGTATACGAGATCTACCAGAAAGATGGAACAAGTAGTAGCCAGCGATGGGCAATACTTTCAATGATTCACTTGTAACCATTTTTTCAGCATAAAATTGTATTTTAGTCAAAACTTTGTTGCGCACCTATATATATGTATATTGTATATACAGTGCACTCGCGGTAACTCGAATAGCCGCTAAGTCGAACGACGTGCTAACTCGAACACATTTTTTTCCCTATTGACTAGTTTGTAACTCGAACAATATTAAAGCGCTATAACTCGAACAAAAAAACAAATTTATTTACACATTCTTTTCAAACATGTACATTTTGTACATACATACATATGTAATAGTATATGTATATAAATTATATGTATACTAGTGTATTGCCCATATGAATATTTCGACGTTAATATCCCGTTAGTTTTCTGGGAACAACATCTTGCATTGACCAAATTGCTTTAAATTTGTCATTTGTAGTGTATCAGTGCATGTGAGTAATGGATCGTAAAAGGTTGAAGTGTTTAACATTAAAAGAGAGGGCTGAAGTCCTTAACAAAATTAAACGTGGATGTAGTGTTACTTCTCTAGCGAAGGAATATGGGGTAGCCAAGTCCACCATAAGTCTTACAAAAAAGAAAGACAAGGCAATTTTAAAAGCAGTAAACAACACGTTTTTGGGTCCTGGGAAGAGGAGAACTTTAAAAGCTTCTGAGTTTCCTAAAATGAAAGCCGCTTTATACAAATGGTTTCTGTCCCAAAGAAAAAAGAATTACCCAATAAGTGGACTCATCTTGAAAAACATAATTTACAGGTCGAATTTACGCTTTATGATGTTAACAAATGGAATGATGGTGCCGAATTTACCGACACAGAAGTAATAATTGAATCTAGTGATTCTGAGTCTGAGTTAAACAACACAACTGAGACATGTGAGCGAATATCATCTGAGGAGGCAGTTAGCTCTTTCAATAAGGTAATTCAGTGGGCCACAACTGAACAAGTAAGCCCCGCAAAGGTTAACACTCTTCAATTGCTGCGTGAAAAAGTCATATTCAACATTGCTGCAGGCAAGAAAAGACAAACACACATTACAACTTTCTTTTCGACCTAACTTTTCTGTTAAAGCTGACTTTTTTTGTGTAACTGACACAAAGACTGCCAAATATTTGTTGAAAAATATTGAAACGAATTAATTATTTTAAACATATTCATGTTCATATCCATATGTAAATAAATAAATAAATTTAATTGAAAAAAATCGATATCGATGACTGTTTTTTTAACATAGCACACTCAATTGATAAGTCGAACAAATTCGATAAATCGAACAGCGCCTGTTTTAATTAGTTCGAGTTATCGCGAGTGCACTGTATAATATAATTGGCACGTACACCCTTTTTGGGTGTTTGGCCGAGCTCCTCGTCCTATTGGCTACCGAATTTTCCAAATTAAATAAACAAATCTACGCTACTTAATGACAGGTAATTCCATGCTAATTGACCGGTAAACCTCCAGGCCTTTGATTTCCATGCAAAAGTGACAACAACGCCCCGCGGCCACTGAAAGGAAAGCTTCTGCTAGTTTTATGTTTGAATCAGATTACGAGCATTCAAATATTTTTAGTCTCAATCCACATTCCTTCAAGGTAGTTTTTAGTACAGGTTAGTAAACTATATAGTTGGAATCAATACCTTGTGGACTTATTTGCTTGAATCTTCTTCACTGAGATGTATTTTGGCGGGAACTCTTTACAAATTTTAAATTTAGGTTTTTGGATTTCTGTCGTGGAAGCGAATTCAAGTTGTTTAAGCGAAGTACAATAATTTCCTTCTCGCCCGTGAGAATTCGTTTGTAGCAAGTTGAGCTTTTTGTCTAACCTTTCATTTCCCGAGCAGATCACTAAATCTTCCAAAGTGTTCACACTGCAGCCCTGCTTTGCATTAAAAGCGTTCTTCTCAGTAAGAGGGATTTTTTCAAGGTCGCCCAAGCCACGACAATGAATAAATAAAAAGAAATTAACCGCATCCCATTGGCATTTGCTAACCAACCTTATAAGCTACCAAGGTGAAATAATTTAATCTATAATCGAGTTCATTTCGAAGTTAAGGTAATACTCCCGTTACCCTCGGTTCCCACACTCTCCCTACACTATCACGGGTCACAGTGACATTGCAGGCAATTATATGGCTGACGAACTAGCTAATCGGAGCATTATCGCAGTTGTTGTGCCGAGTAAACAGTCCTGTTTTTGTTTTTAGACTCCATTTCAGCTCCGTAGTATTGCGAGTTTCTTCTGGCCAGAGTGTAAGGGAAACAGAGACGCTTTTAAGGTCGACCACGACGAAAGTCGAATGCTTGTAGGGGGCATTGCCAACAGAAATCAATGCCGCGAGACTCAAAGTTATTTCAAGTGCCTACTATGTGTTCAAGAAGAGCACGAGATGGAACCATCTGCATAGTCACCTTTGAACTGATATATTATATTTATTTTCTCTTATTTTTTATCGCAGTGATCCCACAATGTTCTGATACTCTATTCTCTGGAATTGACTGGTGAGGTTCGTATTTAGTATACACATATATTTAAATAAATCTTAATTACTTCAAATAATCTTGCCGGCTGTCGTAACTGAATGGGTCGATGCGTGACTACTATTCAATAGTACGCAGGTTCGAAAGATTTTTTCTAACAGCGGTCGTCCCTCAGCAGGCAATGGCAAACCTCCAAGTACATTTCTGCCATGAAAAGCGCCTCATAGTTCTCGCCCCAAATTCATCCAGAAGGTCAAGGAATAAGTTTTCCGCCTTTAAAAATGAACTCGATTGTTTTACCTCCCTTTTGTATTCGTATAGCCATTTGACAGTAAAATCAATGGAACCAAAAGTTTCCGCAAGTGTGCATACAAATGAATACCCGCAATGCATAAAATTCCTATGAGATAAAAAGAGAAGAGCAAAGAAAAACAAATTAGCGTCAAGAGATATGTATGACACCGTGACTGTACGAATACTTAGATAAAATAAAAAACTCGTAGGTAAATATTGCAAGAAAAATTCTGTGAACTCTGAAATTAATTCGAAATTAACTACGCTGGTAAGTTTTACTTCCTCCTGCATATAAGAGTTAAGAACGCGTATCAAGTTTCTTTTTAATAGCATTAGAAGCTAGAAATGATCAACGATAATTGTGTGGACATATGCATATATGTATGTGTGTGTGTATATAGTTACAATTTCAATGTAAACAAAAAATTTGAGCAAAACCTAATGACTTAAGTAGCTGCAGTTGAAACATTAAGGCCTATGTTTCTGCCAGTGATTAAAAACATACAGGGAGTACAAAAAGTGTGAAAACAAACAAAAAAAAAAAAACAAAAAGAGCGTACGCAGGCTCCAAAAAATTTTACAAACGTAAAGTTTAGTTCAAAGTTAATAAAATTAAAAAAAAAACAAATTTGCAGATTACAATTTTAAGTTAGGGTAAAGAAACATTCATCACAGTTCATGTGTCAAAAGTGAGCCAATTTTTTTATTTCGAATATATTGAAATATGCGATGATGCTATTATGAATATTTGCAGCTCTACTAGGAAAAAAATAAACTTTTTTTACGAGGGTTGGCATTTATATTTTTAGCCTAACAATGGAAAAATTAGCATTGGTGGTTGAGAAGTATTTAATATTTTTTGAGAGAAATTCTGCATGACGATCAATACACTTTTGCATTCGTTTGAACCAATTTTCGGAGTACTATGTCCAGCCGCGTTTTTTAAATTGTGTGGGACCTTTTTTACCAGAAGATGAAAATCCTATAATATTACTAATGCCCAAGGAGGATGCTTTAATATCACGGTATGTATATGCTGATCTTGCTCAATCATTGCGCACAGCATCGATATTTTCTGGCACAACTTTCCCCGAATTGGGAAATTTTATTGCACCAGTCTTTTACGGTGCTAAACCATAGCAATTGCTCAGTGTAAAATGATTTTGGTTCATCGATGTATTTTTCTCTTGTTAATTGACGTCGAAAATTGTTCAAATGAATCGTACAAAAATGTTCAATGTTTAATCACATTTTTGTTGGGATGATTTTATCAAGTCACTGTCACAGTCATCATTGTTAGCTCAATAACCCGGCCTTGGCTTGCTGTAACATTTGTCTATAGTTCAATTTATCCCTCGCTTGCGCTCGTATACCAAATAGCTCAGAGTCCCCATTTACGTCATCCAATCATCGGAGTTTTGGTCTTCCTTTGCCTCTATTTCTTCTGCACTACGAATTTTCTTCGGTGAGTATCAGGTCAGTCCATAAGTTCGTGCGTTTTTTAAAGGCGGTTTTAAAATTCATAAAAAAGATGTTTAAAGTATTTATTAATCAATAATATATTTTCATTCATTATTTACAATGCCTTCCCAACGTTTAGGCAAATTTTTAATTCTCTGCTCAAAAAATTTTTTTTGTCCTTGGAGCCAAAATACGCTTCGATATCCCTTTTTATAGCATCTTTTGAGGAGTAGTTCTTGTCACTCCTATGGGGTTGAAGTCCATGGAAAAGGTGATAATCACAAGGTGCAATATCCGGAGAGTATGTTGGTATGGTTATTTTTTTTTTTTTTTTTATGGTGGATGCGACATTAGCTCCCATCTGAGCTTGTTCAGCTTGCCTTATGTTTGCCTTGCGGTATGAGGGCTTGCGTTATCCTGAAAAAAAAAACAAAACTTTGCGTCTATGCACTAAAGACGGTCGATTTTTTTTAAGTGCCTCATTCAGGTTTGATAGCTAATGGGAATAATAATCAGCAGTTATCGTCTGGTTTGGTTCCAGAAGTTCATAATAAACAATACCGACCATGTCCCACCAAATAGACAGGAGATTCTTCTTGGGGTGAAGACCATCTCTAGGTGTCGGATGTTGTTCATAGGTTAGGTTAGGTTGAAGCGGTTGTCCATTGTAGGACACACTCAGGCTCATGGCCCATTGGGATGCCGCGTGGGGAACTAGACCCTATCCATCCTGAAACCAATGTGTGCTATTTAAAAATTTCGCAAGGTCCTTAATTTCGACAGAGCCGAGGTCTTCTAACTCGTTGAAGAAATGTCCTCCCAAAATGGCGAGTCTACATACGTCTGGATAGAGCAGGACAGTTACACAGAAGGTGCGGGATCGTCTCTTCTTCTTCCTCGTCTAGACAACTTCTGCAGAAGTCATGTGTTTGCACTCGCATTCTCTGGGCGTGCTTACCGATTAGGCAATGAAATCAGTGTGTTAAGGCTATTCTTATCTCTTCTTAGTAGAAGTTCTGTGCGTTTAGCATTGAGAGTCGGCCAAATATGTCGGGCTATTTTGCAAGTGGCTTCGTTACACCATCTTTCGTTCGCTACTCTTATAATTTCCTCACTCACACGTAGTCTACATGTTTGCAAGGGTATACCTATATCGTTGTCTATGTACTCATCAGTCAATTTGGTGTCGATTTTCGCTAGTTCAGCGGCTCTGCAGTTCCCCTCAATGTCGCAATGGCCAGGAACCCATGCTATCATTAGGTGAAATGACTCAGCCATCTCGTTAAGAGATGCGCGGCATTTCATGGCTACCTTGGAGGTTGTCGACTGTTTTGTGAGAGATTTAATCGCCGCCTGGCTATCAGTGAAAATGTAGATATCCTCTCCGGGTATCGCATCACACTGTACCAGTGTCATTATTGCCATCAGTTCAGCCTGAAAGACACTACAGTAGTCGGGGAGCCGAAAACTGAAGGAGATCCCCAGATGTTCGGAATATACACCTCCGCCCACCCTGCCATCGACCTTTGAGCCATCTGTGTATACATGGATGGACTCGCCCTCTCTTACCACGTTCCTTTCCCACTCTTCCCTCGATGGTAGGAGGGTCACGAACGTTGTAGTGGCAAGTATAGGCGGAACTGAATAGTCCACCTGTCTGGGAAGCCCCAACGTACCATCCAGGATTTTGCCCGTCCTGTTGAAATGGAAGAAATGCTCCCCTACCAGCCAACGATTGGTCAACTAGAACAGAATCGCTGGAATCAACGTATCCATATACCGTTGGGTTCATAAACATCATATAGTTTTTTGGTCACCTAATCCGACTTTTCACCTTTATAGAAGTGGAAGAAGAATATATAAAATATGCTCTTTTTTACCTACATATATATATTGTGGAATGCTGTGACACGCCTATACATCTCCATATAATATTTATACATACATATGTATGTTATAATTCGATTTAATGCAATATTCTGAGACATGATAAAAAATGAATAATAGTTTCCGCGGTAAAGAAGACTCTTGGGACTATTACATTTTTCTTTTGTGTTATTTTCATCAAACTACGTATCAAAGCATTCAAATATTAGCACCGTATGGAGAATATAAATAGTTAGTTCTCATGTTCGCCGAAAAAAAGTTGGGCGACCGCCATCTTCTTTTTATTACTTTGAAAATAATAATAAATAAAATCAAATTGAATATATTGAGTTTGTGACATACCTATAAAGGACCTGTCCAAGAATTTCGATTGTGCCGCTGAAAATTCCTATCTCTTTTCCGCTGCTACGGTGCCCTAACTCCTTAAAAGTGCACTTAATTTTAATCTAACTTAGTTTTTAGTCACAAGATTGAAGACAAAAAACCACTCCTGAAGTTTTCGAAAGTTAGGGAAAATTATGAACTAACTAATGCCATCTATATGAAATCACGTTCGTTTGTACGCATTTTTTTGGGCCGATACGAGGCCAATTTTATTCGTTCTTTTTTCATATTATAGGGATTCACTAGGGGAAGGTTTTTAGCAAAAAAAAATTTTTTTGTTTAATATTTTCTTCATATAAAAAAAGAAAAAATCAAAATATTGTACAAATTGTGTTTTTAATGAAAATTGCCGCAGAACTTGCTCGATTCTTAGATTAAGTTTCGAATTAACATTCATTTTATATGTACAACTTTTTTTTGAATAAAAATGCGAATTTTTCGTTATTGTGAAACGATTTGTGTCGTGTTGCTAAGTTGCAAATTTTTTTCGACGGAGAGTAAACATAAACAACAACATGTTTATGATACAATCATGAATAATGTTAGCCATGGAACTGGTGGATTGTTTTTTTTTGGATGCTCCTGGGGGAACAGGAAAGACCTTTTAGATTTCATTGATATTAGCAACAATTCGATCAGATAATAACGTTGCATTGGCACTCGCTTCTTCCGGAATCGTGGCTACATTACTGGAAGGCGGTCGCACAGCTCATTTTGCATTAAAGTTGCTTTGAATATGCAGGTAAATGAAACACCAAAATGTAATATTTCGAAAACATCTGGAATGGCAAAAGTTCTTAAAGTATGTAAGCTCATCGAATGGGACGAGTGTACTATGGCACACAAGAAACCATTGGAAACACTTGATAGAACTATGAAAGATCTTTGGAGGTGCCATGATTTTATTGGCTGGAGATTTCAGGCAAACATTACCTGTGATCCCAAAATCTAGGGCTGCAGATGAAATCAATGCATGCTTAAAATCATCGTATTTATGGAGACATGTAAACACGCTTACACTTGCTATGTGTTCAACTACAGAACGATCCGTCAGCAGCTGAATTTTCACACCAATTACTGAAAATCGGAAATGGCCAAATGTCTGTCGATCCAACAGGAATGATTACATTGCCTAACAATTTCTGCACTTTTGCACAGTCTAAAGAGGCATTGATACAGAGTGTATTTCCAAACATAGTTCAACATTACAAAAACCATGATTGGCACAGCGAAAGAGCAATTTTAGCTGGGAAAAATAAGGACGCCAATGATATAAATGCAGCTATTTTGAATCAAATACCTGGTGACATAGTTGCATATAAGTAAGTCAATGGACACTATTACTGATTAAGATGCTGTCGTAAATTATCCAACTGAATTCTTAAACTCACTCGATTTGCCAGGCCTACCACCTCATAATTTACGATTAAAATGGAGCACCGATTTTTATGCTGCGCAACATTAATGTGCCACGACTTTGCAACGGTACCAGACTCGCTGTGAAGAACCTAATGGGTAACGTTATTGAAGCAACAATTTTGAAAGGGAAGTACAAAGGAGAAGACGTTTTGATACCCAGAATTCCACTGATTCCAACGGATTTACCATTCGATTTCAAACGTTTGAAGTTCCCTATTCGGCTTGCCTTCGCTATGACAATCAATAAGGCGCAAGGACAGTCTCTACAAATGTGCGGTATTAATTTAGAATACCCAATTTTTTCTGATGAACAAACGTATGTAGCTTGCTCACGAGTAGGCAAACCATCGTCATTATTCATTTACGCGAAAGATGGAAAAACCAAAAACGTTGTCTACCAAAAAGTGCTACAATAAAGTTCGAATGAAATTCTATCAAAGAATTTGCTTTGTTTCGTATTAATTTTATTCTCTTTCTGCAAATCATTGAATTTATCGCCTAGCGAAGCGGGCGAGGGTACGCTAGTATAGTATATATGTAAGTACATTTTGTAATTTTCAAACTATTTTGGCAATATGCTAATGCCCCGATAAATCAATTTAACACAAAATCAAACCAATGAACGAAAAATGGGGAATTTAAAATGGCATTAAAATCTGTACCAACTGCACTGATAAATATTTATTTATTTATTTATGACCATTTAATCGTATCTACAAGTAAATAAAAATAAAAAATACCTAGAAATGGCTGTGCGTTTGGAATGTTTTAATGAAGTGATTCAAGCAAGAAACGTCTTTTTTGACTAGCAAACACATGCACTCTTAGAAAAACAGATTTGTACAAGGCATAAATAAAATAAATGGTTATACATATAAATTTGATGAACACAAACTCACTTGCAAGGTCGTAAAAACAAATTTAGAAATAGTGGATAAACTGGGAAAGTAAACCTTTTTCACTCATCCACTTCCTATGGCATTTGTGTTTGCTCTGTAGGAACAAAAGCTGTGGTGAATACGAGTGGGTTCAATTGTAGCAGCTCGACGGTATTGGAGAGAGGCCAAAATGTGGGTTGTAATGAACTTTTTTTCCTTGTTCACTCCTCTCGGGAGCATAAGGCCTCGACAAGACTCAGTCTTTGCGTTGGTTTCGTTAATCTATTTGATTTTGATTAACCTCCCGCTATCAGTCCTAAGTAGTGGGAATGCCCACCTGTCGTTGCTTAGGAATAACGCCTTCTTACTGCTTGGAATGCCATCTATGTGTCGAATTCGAAGGATCGCACAGATAGTTGAGGACTTCGCTAAATTTGGTGTGTCTGCGCTATTATCGCGATTGCCCGCTTTTGCCCTCTTGCTGGCTCCACTGATGCATTGTGTGTTTTTCTTTGTTTTAGCAGCCACGATGCAAATAATGCTCTGACCATTGTGCAGGAAGTACGGATGGAAGGATAAGTTTTTGGGGTTGAGGAAAGAGATTTTTTTTGGTTTTTTAGAAAGAGGGAAAGTAGGTAAATTTGGAAAAACGCGAGGACCGTGCTTTACGTTGGATTCGAACCACCACCTCTGGGATGGCAGGCTAGTGAACTTACGCTAGACTACCGGGTTGTATTGAATAAACTTATAAACACTTTTTAATTAGTCGAAATTAAATTTTTCTTCTATTGGTTTTGATTAAATTGCGTTATCTAATTAATTTTTTTATTGTAAGATTTTAAATTTCGTATTATTGCAAGATCCCAATTAGACAATTTAGTTTTTTATTAATTCTACTATTTTTCTATTTTTCTATTCTATTATTTTTTACAATTAATCTGGAAAAAGTTGATTTAAATAATAATATTGGGTATGGGCATAAGTTTCCGCCCTCGTAAAAGACGTGTCGCAGCTGATGCTATGATATTTTTGTGTTCGCTCTAGTAATATAGTGTGGATTTGAAGGTGTACATGTCAGGTCTCGATCGACATTCGTTTGAAGCGTAAATATCCGTTTATATCTGACGTCAAAACTGTCTACGTTCATCACGAAAAAACTGCATTTGCCGGAAGTGACGCTTCATTATTACCTTTTAAAGAAACGTGTCGTATATTGTTCAATATTAACGGTAATCACGCTCCATCAAATACAAAATATGGCAATTTCGACGTTAGTAATAAAGATCGCGAAGGGACACCGAAAAAATTTGAAGATACTCAACTACAACAATTATTGGATGAAGACGCATATCGAACCCTTGATGGTATGTCTAAAGAGTTGGATGTTGACAAATCAGCCGTTGGTAAACGTTTGTACGCGATGGGAATGGTCCAGAAAACAGGTAACTGGGTGTCGCATCAATTGAAAGAGAGGGATATCGAGAGACGTTTGAGACGCTTCTTGAACGGCAGAAAAGAAAAAGTTTTCTGCATCACATCGTCACTGGCGATGAAAACTGGATCTATTATGGAAAAATTGGAGCCTGCCAGGTGAACCAGGTCCATCAGCAGGGGCGAAAAAATATTCATACTTCAAAGGTTATGCTATGCATGGGGTGGGATCAGAAGGGTGCCATCTATTACGAACTTCTTAAACCATCTGAAACCATCACTGGCGATCGTTACCCACTGCAGCTAATGCGTGTGAATGGATCAAGTCAAAAGAACTCGAATTTTTCGTCAGAGAAATTCGTTTGCTGCCTGAAAGAAGGAGTAAAGTTGTAGCTTCCAATGGCACATACTTCATATAATTCATACGTTCAAATATTTAACTGTTTAAATAATTCCTAACTTTGGCTACGAAAGGTCGAATACTTATTCCCATACATAATAATTAAACTAAAAAACAAATTTCGCTGAGATCAAATGCACAAAAAATTGATTTACAAACAGCAGAGATCTGCTAGAGTGAATATAGTTTTTTGAAAAAGTGTTTTTGTTGCATAGTAAATAAATATGTATGTTGCAATTTGTCTGCAATAAATCTTTAAAATATCATACGAAAGAAAAACAGTATACAATTTTAAATGCGATGAGTGAAAAACAGTTTCAGATAATAATTAAGGCATTCACAGAGGTTTCGTAGGTGTTGTATTGTTGTACGTCGTAAATTTTGGACAGAAAATATATTGAGGGAGTGCGCAGGTACCGCAGAACTCATATTATGAATTTTCATACAGTTAAAAAGTAGATGGTTGAGTTATGTTACCCTTAAACACTTTACGACTTATGGCAATAAAACACTTACTGAACTTTGTGAACCACTTAAATGTCTATTTGTTGCTGAATAGTTCAATATATTGAGATAGTCACATTTTTATCACAAAACTAATTACATTTTATTAAAATAACTGTTTGAAATCGCAAATGTTTTTTAATTTCGAATATTCTGTTATAATGAAAGGATGTCTTAAATGCGCATAGGCGATAGTTTTCTGCAAATTTAATGTCTAAAATATTGTGGAAGTTTGAGCTACACAGTTTTTAAAGGTTCAATTTTTATGAAACCCTTCTCGTTAATCTAATAAGAAAAAAAAATACATGCAATTGATATTTACTCTCTTTGATTGCCCATCCGTTAGCGAGTGGTGAATAGATGAAGCAACTGGCGTAAATAAACATACCTTGGCAAACTGCTCCACGGACTACTGCAAAAGAGATTTGACAAAGTTCCAAATCTCCCCATATGAATGCAGTCTAATGAAATTTGCCTAATATCAGAAAAGAGGGTTAGCAGCATTGAATATAGGGAGTTATACCAGTTTTATACATAAATATACACGCTAGTGATGCATTTTCCTCAATATTTTTATTGTAGATAGAAGACGGCTATTATTTAGGTCATCACCTGGTCTTATCAACACCTGCTTGTACGAAAATAAGAAGCAAGGTGAATTATCTATCTACCAACAATATCTATGATTCTGAAATCCCTAGAGGGGTATTTGATCAGAGCCGGCAAAGTATGGAGCATGGCGAATGCACTCCTTTAAAATGAAAAGAAACTTTTACTTTTTATTTCTTTGTGATATTTTGAACAAAGTGTATGTGAATGGGGTAGTGAGCGTTTAAAAGATTTTTCATTGACCCCATTATTGATTCAATTGCAATATTAATTCAGCGAATTGTGAAAGTGGCGAATTGTTCGACCCACACAAAATTGTGCGTTTCTATTATCGTAACTGTTAAGCATAAGGATATAAAATTATTTACATTGTGCACAATTTACAGAGGTATTACGGAGGTATCGGTTTGTGTTCGTGGAATTGCTGAGTAAGTACAATTTGTATTCTATCGGATTTTCGTGCTTTCAGCCATCTGTGGGTATTTTGAGCAATATTTATAGCCCACAAGGGCAGCTCGTTTGGGAGGAAAAAATCTTTAAAAATGTATTTGTGTACTATACACTTCCGAATGGTAATCACGTACCAACCCATTCGGCTAAACTAAAATAATTTTCGCAAAACCAAGCTTATGAGAATATAAACAAGAAACACATCCCCTCTTGAACTTAGTACAAGCGAAAACGCCATCATTTTTGAAGATGTGCATGGGTTCTGTTACCTCGGTAGCCAAATAAAAAAGATGGTGGCCCAGTACCGGATGGGGCAGCACGTATTTATACATTGTGTAAAATAAGTACCCGGAATTTAAAAAAAACACATTTTTTCATATTATTCATCATTATTTGTTGGATCGCCTTCAAAATAGGCTCCTTTTGAGCCGATACAAATATTCCAACGAACAACCCAGTCATTCATAGCCCGCTGGTAGGCCGGCGCCGGGATGGCCTTCAGCTCCTTTAGCGAATTTTTTTTAATGTCTTCAATCGACTCAAAACGCCTTCCCCGAAGTGGCAATTTTAGTTTTGGGAAGAGAAAAAAGTCACAGGGTGCGAGATCTGGCGAATACGGTGGCTGTTCGATAGTATTTATTAAGTTTTTGGTCTTGTATTCGCGTACAATCAAGGCTCGGTGCGATGGCGCGTTGTCGTCGTGCAGAATCCACGAATTGTCCTTCCACAATTCGGGCCGTTTACGGCGAATGGCTTCACGTAAACGCCTTAAAACGGATAAATAATATTCCTTATTAACCATTTGGCCCTCTGGAAGGAACTCAGAGTGCACCACGCCTTGGTAATCAAAGAAAACCGTGAGCATAACCTTCACTTTTGACCGGCTTTGGCGTGGTTTTTTTGGATACGGCTCGTTCTCGAAGCGCCATTCAGACGATTGCTGACTGGTTTGCATATCGTACTCGTAGACCCATGTCTCATCACCAGTTATTATGCGTTTCATGAACGTAGGGTCCGTATTAGCTCGGGAAACCATGTCTTCAGAGACCTCCTTCCGATGCTCTTTTTGCTAAAATCCATAGTAAAATTCGCCAAGTAAACAAAAGATCAACTCACTTTGACTGCAGAATAAAACACACTAAGTAATAGATCCCGTTCTAATAAGGCTTGTGCATTCAAGGACATGTGTACCAACATGAAAAAACCAAATTTGAAGTGCCAGGTATTCCCGGGAGAGTTTAAATTATAAATTCCGGGTACTTATTTTACACAATGTAAGGCACACACTGCGTTTCTTAAGCTAAACCGACTGTGGCGCTCTCGCGCCCTGTCACTATGTCCTTGGATGCACACAATACTAAATAAGAGCTCTTCCTCCGCCATCTGGAATGAAATTAGACATATAGTATATCGGCTTACAAAAATCGTTGGAGAGCCTTTGTTTCTGTCCTGTGCTCCTACTGAGAGCGATAATATGGTGAGAGAGAGATATGTTTTTTTATAGTAGTTCTTCTTAAAAATGTCATCTGTGGGCAAAAAGTAAGGTGAATTTGGTTGTAAAATGAAAAACCTTTATTTATTCTTGTAAATCAATTTCATCCACTTCAAAATAATCCCCTCTCGATGAAATACACTTATGCCAACGATTTTTCCAATCCCCGAAATATGCCAAGTAGTCCATTTCCGGTATAGCCATCAGCACCTTCTTCGATTCGATTTTATCTCCTCAATCGACTCGAAACGCGTTCCCCGGAGTGATCTCTTGAGTTTTGGGAATAGCCAGAAGTCACACGGAGACAAATCAGGCGAATACGGTGGTTGCGGAACGATATGCGTGGAATTTTTGGCGAAATGGTCACAAAGAACGAGTGCAGTGTGAGATGGTGCATTATCGAGATGCAAAAACCAAGAGTTGTTGGCCCATAATTCTGGTCTTTTTAGACGAATTGCTTCACGTAAACGACGCATAACACTCAAATAATATTCCTTATTAACAGTTTGGCCAGGTGGAAGGAATTCATAGTGCACCACATCACGAAAATCGAAAAAAACTGTCATCATGACCTTTATTTTTGAACGACTTTGACGTGCTCTTTTCGGTCTGGCCTCGCCTTTAGCACGATATTCGCTTGATTGGTCGGTTGTTTCAGGGTCGTAAGCATAAATCCAAGTCTCATCTCCCGTAGTGATGCATTTGAGCTTGCCCTGATAGTCTGAAAGCATTGTTTCACACACATCAACGCGACGACTTTTTTCCAAGAAATTGAGAGTTTTCGGTACCAAACGAGATTTGACTTTTCGTAGGCCCAAATGGTCTTTCAAAACGGATTTCACAGATCCTTCTGATATTCCGATTATATCAGTAAGGTCTTTAACAGTCAACCTACGATTTTTGAGCACTAACTCCTTCACTTTATTGTCGTGTTGGTCATCTGTTGACGTCGATGGTCGTCCGGAGCGCTCCAAGTCATGAACACGTTCTCGACCCTCTTTGAAGTCTTTGTACCACTTATAAACATGTTTCTGCGACATGGTCGAATCACCAAATGCCTTCTGCATGCTAACCGTTTCCGCAGCCGAAATTTCATTCCGCAAACAAAATTTGATGGCACTTCTCTGCTCAATCAAATCAGACATTGTAAAAATCGAAAAATGCACTCTTGGTCGTTTGGTAAACACAAGCGTAAATATATTACTGATAATGAAAGTTGGCCCAGATGTTATTCACAGTGCTGCCAACTCATGAAAAAAATAACTAGAGCGAAATTTTAATACCCGAAGTTTGACAAATTTGACAGTAGTATATCTTCGAATCCCCGTGCTTGAAGCACCAACATGAAAAAGTTTTTTTCTAATAGCGGGCGTTCCTCGGCGGGCAATGGCAAACCTCCGAGTGTATTTCTGCCACGAAAAAGCTCCTTATAAAAAACCATCTGCCTTTCGGAGTCAGCTTAAAACTGTAGGTCCCTTCATTTCTGGAACAACATCAAAATAGGCACCACAAATAGGAGGGGGAGTTCGGTCAAACACCTAACAGATGTGTAAGCGCCAATTACATACAAGTTTATATATATATTATCAGGCCGACGGTAGGTGCATTTGTTTCGAGTTGAGGAAGTTTTTTGAATAAAAATAGTCAAACCTGAAGAGTATAAAGTTTTACATGCTTAATTTTAAAACTACACCTAAGCGCCTCTTTTGAAAAACCCTTTAGCTTTGTCGTACTGAGTAAACATTTTCATTATTTATGGGATCCGATTTCATTCGCCGCCGCGCTTCCTGCAAATCCAATTTTCAAAGGCTCTTATGACGATTTCTAGATCTGCATTTGAAAGGTTTAGGTGATATTCGCATTAAGTCCCACCATAAGTTTAAAGTCGATTCAAATGCGTTTTCTAGAAACATTACCAATGATGTATGATATTTCCTTCATGTAGGTGTGGAAATAAAAAAAGTGAAATTCGACATACAAATCCAAACTGAGATCCAAACTGAGGAAATAAGTATAAAGAAAGCAGGTGCTGAGTCACTAAGACCTTTTAGTTGAATACTCTACGATCTTTGTACGAAATTCTTATCAGGTTGTTGAGTGAAATGTCAAATTGTTGGGACTGATGGCCGGTCGATGTTCTTGATGATGCGGTGAGCTCTTGGCAATATCAGCTATATCCGCATATACTATACGAGAGTAAAAGGCGAAAAGAGAACGATGAGTCCAAAGTGATTTATTATCTTCTGCAATAGTTATCAGTTTCAATCGAATATGAAAAAAAAAAATTATTTGGATAATTGCGTCCACTCTATGGTTTGTTTGTCTATAACTTCCCACAGATTTTAGGATTAAATTATAAATATTTGAAATTAAGTTTAAATTATATATATTTTAAATAAATTTTAAGTTGCATACTTCCACAAAATATCATAAAATCGTTTAATTCTCAAGCAAATAAGTCGAAGGGAGTAACAATGCGCAGGCAGCTATGATTATGGCGACACATGCCTTAGGTAACCATCCTTCGTCTCGAACGTAACTTACAGAATTACTCATAATAATGACATGTTGCAGCCCACATAAACACACATTGAGGTCTAGTAACAAATTTACCAGCATCGTAATCAATGATTTTGTTTTCCTGTGCACTGCGGTTTATTGATTTCAGAACGGGAACTGAAAGTAAATGAGCCAGAAGAATATCAAATGCGGAGGTTGATGATGTACTGACGCTTCCGATGCTTGAAACATACGTACGTATGCATGTTAGTATGGCGAGGAAACTGAATAGGAAATATACTCGTATGTGTGTATATACATATGTAGATATGTATATATTATGGACATACATATGTATGTATGTATAAGTACTGTGGATGCGATTGTCAGACACATCTTTTGTTAGATATTTTGTAGAGCTTCACTTTCATGTTGCTTCAAAAAGTGGAAGGACCTACTCTTTTATGTTGCTTGCGAATGGCAGATGGTTTTTCAGTTTCAGGTTTCAGTGTCGGTCACTAGAGATAACGTTTGAATTTTTCTGATCTTTCATGCCCGTAGTGGCCAACGATTCTGTGAGCAATCGAAGAATAGTCGCACCCAACTCAATTTCGGATAAGGCGGTCATAAATTTGGAACTTAACATGGTTACTTTTCATACATTTTATATATAAAACAAATTTCAGTTTATATTGTTGTCCAGAAAAAGTTATTACGCACGGGAAACTATAGATTTTATACAGAAATGCTGCGTACTCAGTTTTTCACTTTCTCATCAATATAAGTTTTTAGAGGACTTTAAGGTTAGAAGAACTAAAATTTGGAAAAATTATTTTAAATACCTATGCTCCCTCAATGATATCAAGTTGGATATCAAACGAAAGAGGATTAAACCAGCTATTAAACAAATTTTTGCTTACTTCTCTCCAGGACTATTATGATACAAAAATATTCCATGAAGAATGTAGCTTTAAACATCTTCAAAATTTATTTATTTATTTTATTTCTCGATTTATTCATTTAGTAAATCTAAAAATACAACGTTTCTTACAGACGAGATTGAACTCATAGTATTTATAAGAGTTATATATTCACTGAGTCATAATTTGAACCAAAGAATTTGATAACCAAAGGTGCTTTCCAGGCATATACAGTTCTAGTCCGCTCTAGGAAGAATAAATCATTACTCGGAACATTTTCTCGAGGTATGTGAAAATGAATGCGCTCTAAGAGTAAATGCGAGTCAACTGTCTCATTTACGATATAATATCGAAAATAAAGCAGAGTGAAAGTAGACTTCTTCTACTTTGTAACGATTCAAGTATGAAGAAGTTGGATCAGTGAAGTTTAAAGATCTGAGTGCAAAACGAAGAAATTTCTTTTGGATACGATCAATTCTATTGATGTGGCATTGATGATGTGACCTCCAAATAAAGGCGACATACTCCATCTTGGATCGTACAAGGGAAGTAAATAGTGGCTTCAAAGTCAAAGGATCCGTAAAATCTGAAGTAAAACACCGATATCATTTGGCGATGACAAAATTCCAATGACTAAGAAACTGAATAGTGGAGTCAAAGATTACTCCCACATCATTAATTTCATTTAGATGTGAGTTTTTTATAAAATATAAGGTAGAGATTAAATGCTTTGACTGAGAAAATGGCACATGGGAGCATATCTTAATATTTAGTTGAAGAAGATTCCTATCACACCATGCCATGACGTGGTTGAGGTCTGATTGAAGATCGTATGAATCAGACAGGCTTAGTACAGTTTGAAAAATGTTTAAGTCGTCTGCATATAAAAGATACTCAGAGAAATGGAAACATTCAGATATGCCATTTATAAAAATTACAAGGAACAAAGGGCTCAAAAAGCCGCCCTGAGGGATAACAACTACACATTCACGATTGAAAAGATACGACTTCATGCATTTAAGGAAAGTAGAGTGAAACACAAAACTTATTAGTTTAGAGATTAAGGTTGAGTGGCATATTTTATCGAAAACCATGGAAAAATGCGTATGAACAGCATCAACTTGAAGACCATTATTGAAAGCCGACGTACGGAAATCTGAAAAAAACAGCAATATTAGAAACAGTTAATCTACCAGCCATAACACCATTGATATACATATTACAGCGAAGTATACTTTTTGGTTTAGAATGTACTCGAAGAGCTTTGAAACCATTGATAGTTTGAAAATAGGCCTGTAGTTCGCGATGCCGTTTTTATTCCCAGCTTTCCGAGTATCTATGAATTGCCCAAATTCTAACGATTTCTTAAAAATTAACAGAAGTGCATAGGAAAGAGCCGATCGTTTTTTGACAAAAAAAGATAACAGCCACTTGCCATGAACTTTTGATATACTGAATATCATCCCAAATACCGTCAATAGTTAGCTGGAGAGAACCAATTTGCAGAACAAGCAGTACTCTTCCTATCATAACTAATTGATTCTGATTCAAAATTGGAACAGAAAAATTCCGCAAAAAGGTCAACAGACTCCTTGGTAGATAAGCGTAGTTTTCATTAAAGAAATGCTAGAGCAGGACATCCTGGATTTTCCATAACTATACTTTATAAATCTATAGTTTCACGTCGTGCGGATTTATCAAATATAAAATGTATGTGAATTTCGGCAATTTAAGGCATATTTAAAAGAAAATGCGTTTTTTATATAAAACCGCTGCTTTTTCAAAGTTTGAAGCCTTCATATCCTTCTTCTTAGCTTCACAGTCTGTGGTGGATTATAACAATTTTCCATCAGTTCACTC
This sequence comes from Anastrepha ludens, assembly GCF_028408465.1. NCBI lineage: Eukaryota > Metazoa > Arthropoda > Insecta > Diptera > Tephritidae > Anastrepha > Anastrepha ludens. The sequence goes on from NC_071502.1 coordinate 80,383,508, forward strand.
TTTCTCTTGGTATTTTTTTTCAATTACGAACGTTCATCACTTTCAAGTCTGCTTCGAAGTAATCAAACCATCACTTTCTTGGTCGGCCTCTTTTTCTTCCTCCTATTGGACGTAACGTAAACGCTTTGTTTTGAAGCCTTATTGTCTATAAATGGTAACACTCCTATTTTTGAAAATATTGTTTGTTGCTCATCACATTTTAATCCCATCATTCTGCAATTGTTTGAATTGAGTATAGAAAACCTGCTAGTCTTTTCTCTTTGGCCTCTTCGTAAGTGCCAGATGCTATCGATCAGAATCAGTGAAAATCGGTATACTGCGAGTCGGGGGGTATATATCACCATTAAATATGGTCAGTTAGGTTCTAATAACCGGAGCGACATGTTGTTGAGCTTAGTCACTTTGTGTCACTATGGTGTATTTTTTCTGTCTGATCACTCTCCAATTATCGGCTCAAATACATTAGTTAAGCTTGATAGCGAGCTTCTGTTTCTGTTTTTATGGCTCATAAATCAAATATGAATATTGGCCTGGCACGATCGATGTTGACTCATGTGTGAAGGAATCTTGGGAGGGTCCATAAGGACCAGTCGTGTGACAATCCAAACTTCCGGTTTGCAGTGGAAGTAGCTGCACGTGAAAATGCAATTCGATACCTTCCTGCTCTTTCATATCTGGCAAAAAAATATCGGGAATTTTTCATTTACACATATGTCTAAATTTTTTTTGATGGAATGCTGGTCCAACTATAATGTAGCAGAGTTCGAGCGACATGTCAATTAGCTTGTTTTTGGCATTTAATTATATCAGCCACCGCAGGTGTGCTCTGCGATTTTCACTATGGATAAAAATATCGAACAAAGAATTTATCTTAAATTTTGTATTTTGAATTCTTATGCCGAATCGTTGAAAATGTTGCAGAAAGCCTATGGCGACTGTGCTTTATCAAAAACACGTGTCTACGAGTGGTATAATTCGACTCGTTCTAAGAAAGTTTTTCAATATTTCTTTTACAAAATTCATCCAAAGAAGGTGGCTAAAGACATGCCTGAGCAAGTGAATTCCGACCCAACGTTTATACAGCGCATCATAACAGGTGATGAGACGTGGGTGTATGAGTTTGACATGCAAACCAGTCAACCGGCGGCTGAATGGCGCTATTCACATGAGCTAAAACTCAAAAAACCACGTCAAAGTCGGTCAAAAGTGAAAGTCATGCTACTCGTTTTCTTTGATTATCATGGTGTTGTGCACTCGGAATTCATTCCAAATGGTTCTACGGTAAATAAAGGATATTATTTGGAAGTTATGCGACGTTTTAGAAAGAGTGTGCGTAGAAAATGACCCAATTTGGGGGAAGAAAACGCATGGATCTTACACCATGGTAACGCACCGTCTCACAAGGCTCATATTGTGAACAATTCTTTGACCAAAAACTCGACAAATAGCATCGAACAACCACCGTGTTCACCGGATTTAGCCGCCTGTGACTTTTTTGTTTTCCCCAAACTTAAATTGCCACTCCGCGTACGCCGCTTTGAGGTGATAGAGGCCATTAAAGAGAATACGCTGAAAGAGCTGAAGAAGATCTCTTCAAAGGCGTTTAAAGGGTCTTTGATGACTAGACTAATCATTAGCATATGTGTATTGCCTCGAATGGAGCTTATTTTGAAGGCGACAAAATAAATTTTTATGATTAAGCAATTATTTTGCGCTTTATCGAATGATCGAAAATTTATGTAATATAGGGTTATTCAATAGGTGCGCTTCAACTTTTTTTCCGATAGGGAGGGCGAACGACGCAATATTTTTTATTTTTCGCTTGTCATTTGTAAATTTCATTAGTATACATTTCATCATGGAACGCTACACATTTGAGCAACGATTGCAAATCGTGCAAATGTTTTATGAAAATAATCGTTCTGTTGATGCTACTTTAAGAGCATTACGGCCATTTCACGGTCCATTCAGTGATGAAGCTCACTTATGACTCAATGGCTTTGTCAACAAGCAAAATATGCGTTACTGGGCAGAAAGCAATCCACCAATTCGGCACCGTTGCATCCCTAAAAATCACTGTTTGGTGCATCTTAGCAATTCAAGATGATGCAATAGCCAGATGATGAAAATCAGTCCACCGCTTTGTTCTGTGATTGCACGCATAATTCTGTCAAACGCAATGCGTTGTTCTGGTATCAACTGCGGGAAATTTGTTCTAACGAATGTCCCCAGTTCGTTAGAATCATAGTGTGTTTCTCGATGCAAATTACGATCGAAAAGGTTGTTTGCAGGCCAGTTTAAAGTAGGCATTCCCAGTTGCACCAGTGCCTTGTTAGCGATTGTCAAACATATGTCTTCAATCAAAATCTATGTTACTTCTATAAACATGCCATCTTCGTTTCCTCTGTGTAAAAATACATGGTCATACTAATTTTTGCGACAATCGGTTGAACGGGGCAGAAGTTGCTACTCTGCAGCTCCACCTGGTGGCGAGTGGCAGCAATGATCATATTATACAAATCTTCTCCGTGGAAAAATACATAATATATATATACCAATTTTTATAATAATCGGTCCAGTAGTTTTTGAGTTCATCGATGACATACAGACAAACATTCATTTTTTTATATAAGAAGAAGAATATTGTTCTGCAATTTCAAACTTGTTCATCCAAGAGTGTATATCCCTCTTTGTCTACCACATCGATATATCTATATTTTTTAAATAAAGCTATTCGTGACATCTCAGGTTAGATTATTTGGCTGTCCGAGAGATGGGGCACTTGATCGAGAAAACCGCTCCTTATTCTATCACTGCAAGGAGGATAGCGATGAAGAAAAGAAAGGAGAGGATAAGTGGAGAGGTTTTGGAAGACACGCAGCGATGATGTTAGCTACGTACTGTTATAATAACGCGGCTGCATTCAGTCTTGGCAGACCAGCAGTCCAGACCAGCATGAGCAATCCACGTAGGAAATGAGGTAGCCAACATGTTAGCGGGATAACTTTGACGTACTCAGTTTCAAGTGGAATGGATGGAATGGTGAACTGTATGAGTGACTTATATAAAGGGCAGCGAATAAAGATCAAGCGAACAAAGAGATACAAATGCTTCATCGCAAAAAGTACACAGAAAAAGGAAAGGCCTCTGTTGCGTGGTATGTGGAGAACCTGACTTCACCTGGTGTTTTAGTTGGATCAACGAAAGAAAGAAACGATTGCCACGTTTTATCGAACTCCACCAAAATCACTTAGGCAGTTACTGCCCGAATCAAGAAGAATAAGAATTATGAGAAGCTAAAATTGTTTAGGCTTATCTTTATCGATTTTCACCCAAAAGTTTCCGCTCTATTTATTTTATCCGCTTCCGCTCATTGAACGTAAATAATCAGAATAAGTGCAGGTTATTGATTTGGAGAATTTCGTTTTTTTTTTTGCACGCACGGGAGAAAATTTTAATGGCGCACCTCAAATTTTTATGATCAGAAGTGCACCAAAAGATAATAATTGCCACAAGCTCTTCTCTTATGAGTGCATGCTATAAAACGATTTTTGCATTAAAGTTCTCAAATGCATGCATGCGTGGCACAGAGTTACCTAGCTTTAAGCTGAGGGAAATTGGAGGAAGTTGATATACATCATTTATATGATATACATTTGTTTAAATTCCTTCCCATATAAATGTTTTACTAAGCTAGTTGTGGGCAAGTTTAATGTAGACATAGCTAAATATCGATAATTGAAAGATGGAAGGGTTTTTTGAGAATTAGTTTTGTAAACCTTTTCTTCATTCGCTCCACACTGTCGAGAGCCAGCGTGATAACTTATTTAAAAACCTAAATATAGAAAAAGGGTTTGTTAATAATGGTTGCTGCTCAGTAGGTACTCACAGTCAAAAGTTATTTCACAGTGTTTGATTTTACGAATACTCTTCTTAATAGTAATGAATAGACTAAGTATTCATTACTTTTGCTTTAATTTTTTGCGCAAATGGTTGGAAACTGTTTTATGGTCGATCTTTAGCCTCTGGGTGATGCTACGACTACCAACATGCCGGTAAACTTCCATTACTTCTGTGATTGTATCGACATTTTCTTTAACACCAAAAATGCCTGAACGGAATCTACGAAACCAAAAGCAATTACCTGTTACGGCACCGTACACACTATTCAGAACAAAGCGGCCTGGCTTCCATTTTCGCCTTTATCAAGGAAAAAGTGTAAAATGTACTGAATTTCTTCCTTGTTAGCATGCATAGTTAACACCCTGTAACTCACAACTGAATGGAACAAACTAAAAACAGCAAAATAAATTTTTAATGGGAAATGTCACCTTAACAACGAGTAGAAACTTTAAAATGTTTGTTCGATACTTTACGAGATATCGATCACTACAGCCATCTACCGAGAAAATAATGGATTTCTTTTTCCCCAAATTAATATAGGACTATGAATAAGTTCGTGCGGTTTTACAACAGATGGCGTAACTTGATTATTATTCCATCGATCCACATTTCCAAACATTCATTGGAGAGCTACTGTCGTAAGGCACAAATGTCAGTATAAGTTTTTTATTTGAAGCGTAAACAACAATATTTTTACCACACTTGAAAATGTCGAATTTCGTGCCAAATAATGTGTTTTTGCGGGGAATTCTTCTTCATTATTTTAATATGAAGAAAAAAGCAGCCGAAAGTCATCGTATCTTGGTGGAAGTTTATGGTGAGCATGCTCTATCTGAGCGAACGTGCCAGAAGTGGTTTGCACGCTTTAAAAGTGGTGATTTTGGCTTGGAAGACGAAGAACGCGAGGGTGCGCCGCCAAAGTTCATGGATACCGAATTGGAGGAATTGCTCGATCAAGATCCGGCTCAAACGCAAGAAGAGGTTGCAAAAACTTTGGGAGTTGATCAATCAACCATTTCCAAACGTTTAAAAGCCATGGGAATGATCCGAAAGGTAGGCCATTGGGTGCCGTATGAATTGAAGCCAAGAGACGTTGAACGCCGTTTTATGGCATGCGAACAACTGCTTCAACGGCACAAAAGAAAGGGTTTTTTGCATCGAATTGTGACTGGCGATGAAAAGTGGGTCCATTACGACAATCCAAAACGTCGGGCAACGTATGGATACCCTGGCCATGCTTCAACATCGACGTCGGCGCAGAATATTCATGGCCTGAAGGTTATGCTGTGTATCTGGTGGGACCAGCTGGGTGTTGTGTATTATGAGCTACTGAAACCGAATGAAACGATTACGGGGGATGTCTACCGACGACAATTGATGCGTTTGAGCCGAGCACTGCGAGAAAAACGGCCGCAATACGCCGATAGACACGACAAAGTTATTTTGCAACATGACAATGCTCGGCCACATGTTGCACAAGTGGTCAAAACATACTTAGAAACGCTCAAATGGGATGTCCTACCCCACCCGCCGTATAGTCCAGACCTTGCGCCATCCGATTACTATCTCTTCCGATCGATGCAACATGGCCTGGCTGACCAGCACTTCCGTAATTACGATGAAGTCAAAAAATGGATCGATTCGTGGATTGCGGCAAAACCGACCGAATTTTTCACAAAGGGAATCCGTGAATTGCCAGAAAGATGGGAAAAAGTAGTAGTAAGCGATGGACAATATTTTGAATATTAAATTTGTAACCATTTTACGTCAATAAAGTTTCAAATTTCGAAAAAAAACCGCACGAACTTATTCATAGTCCTATATTAGCAACTATTGACAACAAAGTAATGTAGCAGTTCTCCTCTAAAAGGCGATGCGCTGTTGATTATTTTGAATTTTTGTGCCAGGGTGTTCCAAGGACGGGTGCGAGAACTAAGAATTGATGTTCTGCTTCTAGGCAACTGTATATTAAGCTAAGTACGTTAGGAGATTGAGATTTATTAAATTGACGTCGGTCCTTACGGTATTTGGGTTCCTGAGAAGTAATGATCTCGTGAAGAAATGGTAAACTTTTTAACTTTAGCAAGTCATCCAATAGTATGGAAAATATTAGCTTAGAGAAAACGGATATGTCATCGTGGTGTTTTACACAATGAACGTATCTCGCAACATTGATTTAAAGGGCATTAAACTTACTACGGCACAGACTATCACAATCGTCATTCATACACAATCGGCAATATTATATAAAAACAAGAAAAATCAAAAAAAATTTCATCAATATTTACAATTTTTAGTCAGAATTAAAAAGAAAGTTGTTACGTTGATTGAAAGCTCAGCTTAAAGTTGGTAGAAAATCTAGTTGATTTTTTATAATTTTTCTCTTTGACAGACCTACAAAATTATTTTTGATTAGGCAAAAAATGTCTCAAAAATCAACGAAAATTTGTCTAATTTTTATAAATTTTATACAAAGTGTGAAGCCTGGATTAATATGGCTTTTATTATTGAATGAACTGTATATTTATAAACAAATACTTTAAATTAGATTTTAAATAAATAAATGGTCAAAACTTATCAACATGTTAAGGCGCGCACTGCACATAATCTTATGCAGCGACCTGCTAAATGTGTTTTAGGCTCCAGCGAAGTCGATCAGTCTCAACCCGTTGACAGAAGCTTTACTGTGGACGCAAATTTGTATATGTACCTATCAATAATTATAAGTAAGTCAATTTTATTATAATTATTAAACCATTCTGTGTAACAGTTACGCTTGCCGAATAGATATTTAGTACAAAGCAAATCGCACCAAAACTTTTCCTCTTGATAACAGTTCACTTTTAGCAAAAAACCTGTTAACCGTCCTAGTAAGAAAAGTAAAATTTTCGTGCACTGTTCCTAAATAAAACTGTAGAAAATACTAAACGGATAAGTTTGAAAACAAGTTTTATAACCGTTAAGGTTGTGAGCGAATTTTGTGGGCACGTCGATGCGCTATTGTAACTATATCTAATATTGTCAATTAAATGCCAAAAAAAGTACACGACAAAAACTGCCAGCTCAGTAGTATCTGTGAAAACTGTAGAAACTGAAAAAAAGTCCGATGGTGCAAGGTCAGGGCTATATGGTGGATGCATCAAAACTTCTTAGCCAAGCTCTCCCAGTTTTTGCCGAGTCATCAAAGATGTTTGTGGCCTAGCATTGTCCTGATGGAAGACGACGCCCTTTCTGCTGATCAGTTCTGTCCGTTTTTTTGCGATTGCTTGATTCAATCTCATCAGTAGTTGACAGTAAAGTGTAGAATCAATCTTTCGAGCAGGCTGGAGCAGCTCATAGCTCCAATCCCACAAAACACACAGCATAACCTTTCGAGGCGTCAATCCTGGCTTTGCGACCATTTGTTGAGCTTCACCACACTTGCACCATGATCTCTTTCGCACTTTATTGTCGTATTTGATTCACTTTTCGTCTCCTGTTACCATTCGCTTCAGAAATGGTTCGATTTCATTTCGTTTCAGCAAAGAATCCCAGATGTTAATTCGGTCCATTAAATTTTTCACAGAAAATTCATGTGATACCCAAACATCAAGCTTCTTTTTGTAACCAGCCTTTTTTAAATGATTCAAATCTGTTTGATGATGAATGTTTAGTACCTTGGCGAGGTCATGGCAACTTATGTGACGATCCTGGTCAATCTTTTTCATCATTTCATCGACTTTTTCAACGATAGGTCGACCGGAGCGAGGTGCATCTTTCACAACGAAATTTCCAGAACGGAAGCAAGCGAACCATTGTTGTGCTACACGAACTGATACAGCATCGTCTCCGTAAATTTCACAAATTTCACTGGTGGCTTGCGTTGCATTCTTCCCTTTTTTATACAAAAATTTCAAAATATAGCGAATTTCTTCATTATTTTCACTCATTTTTGAACAGCTATAACTTTTTTTCGACTTCTCCGAATTTAATTTTTTTTTGGTTAAATGAAGCTTAAAATGTCACCTTTCTAACACCATATGATATGACATAATGTGATTGGTAGCACTGGAGATAGATGACTCCAACGACATCTATTGACAAAATACGAAAAGACTTTTTCGACTACCCAATATTTAAAAATTAATGCCGGCTGGCTTCCGAGGAAATCACTAAGATTTCTTTGCAAGTCCTGATATTAAACCAAAACTGCGTCATTTGCTTAAAGCAATGACATCAATACTTTTTTATGAATTAATTAATATTAAATAAGCACATTCATGTTTTATAAGGATTAAAATGCGATCAATTTTTTCTATGCCCATAAGTACTTATACATATATATGACACGTGCACCCTTTTGGGTGTTTGCCTGTTCCTCCTATTTGTGGCGTACGTCTTGAAGTTGTTCCACAAATGGAGGGACCTACAGTTCGAGCAGACTCCGAACAGCAGATATTTTTTATGAGGACCTTTTCATGACAGAAATACATTCGGAGGTTTGCCATTGTCTGATGAGGGGCGAGCGTTATTAGAAAAATTTATTTTTTCTTCATTTTGGTCTTACCTCGAGATTCGAACCTACGTTTGCTCTGACTTACGAATGATAGTATTAATAATGAATTTTCCGAGCGTAAATATTTTCTTGACAAAGTAATACAAATTTAATTTAATTATATGTATCTTATAGTTATGTCCGTAAGAATTATGTCCTGGAAATTATATACTTAAACAATTGGCCATTGTAACGCGACCCTTCACCCTAATGCTCCTTCAATTTTAACCTCAAAGGCTAAATTTTCGAAAGTCATAAAAATTGTCGCCACTTAAATTATATGGAGAAAGTTTTGCAAGGTAAGTGAACTAAACTTAACAAAAACTTGTACTCACACTTACATGTAGACGCACTTATTGTTTATAACACTTAAAACTTAAGTAACGCATGCAAGTAAACTATTTATATGCCGCCTTTGGCGAATGACTGTATCTAACTACGAGTATTAGTGCCTGGTGAGCAGTGGCGTATGAGCAACTGCTTCTACGTATTGGAGCGTAAACGCAAATGCGTGTCTGCGCAAATACGGTTTACTGCTTGCGCAAGTTTAACGAGTTTTTCATTGTGAAAGCATGCTCCGGGTTTTAGCTATAAAAATTCGTTGGTCAGCGCTTAAGTGCTGATAATGATCCTACGTACCTGCAGTCCACTTAAAAAAATAAATTATGGAAAGGATTTAAGGTTTTGTGCTTTATAATTAAACAAGACATATATGATATTTTCTGTAATTTATTAGCATTTATATTTTGAATCTCTCAAAAGCATCCAAATTACATGAAATACAATGAAGTATTCGTTATATTAATATACTAAATTTTGATATGTTAAAATAGCTGTGTTAACCATAATTTTGTTTTAAAATAACACTCCACTAGTGTTGGCACACCTACACCTTGGTACAATTCTAAACAGTGATTCTTCTGTGGGGTCATAAGCATTGTTTTAAGTTTTTATTATCGACAGTTTTTAATGGAGGCAACACTAGTGTCTGTTAGTGCGAGAGAAAGTTTTCCATTTCACTATTATAAAAAAATATTCAAGCATCTGTAAAAGTTTTAGTTAGGTTCAGGTGCATTTGCACGAAGACAATGGCTGCATTATAAGTGAATTGACATCACTCATTGTATCCATAAAACAATAGTGGGTTGAAGAGCACGTCGCTAAAAGTAAGAAAAAATGGTAAAAGATTTTATATGACTTACATATAACTTTATACATTTTTTTGCTAAAAACTGACTCGCTTATAACTTCACTTAAATCTAACAGTAAGCTTTTTTGGGTTGGCTCATTTTTGCCCGCATACCTGTACCTTAATTTAACCCGGGGCGATCCCTTTATTCTAAGCGGGATATGTTGATTGTGTTTGCAAAGGCAAGAGATTTCGGGTGGGTGTGCAATTTTCGTCATCGACAATAGAAGATCGCTTTGTATGTACTGTGGCGCTGGTGATTTTGTCCCAAGCACCTTTTGTATGATATCAATGTTAGTAGAACGAGTAGTGGCCCAAAGCTGTACAACATACATGTTGGCCTAATAAGGGAATTGTAAATATAGTAGGTTCATTAACTAATACACTAAATTTTATATTTTACAAATTTAATCAATTTTACAAAAAGTGAGAAGCAAAAAGGTTCATAAAAACTAAAATTTAACATTTTTGCATTAAATATCAGCAACACTTTTTTTACGAGGAGCTAGTATCGAAAGCCTGTACCTCGAACGTGCCTTTGACCCGAACTAAATCTCCTGCCGCCACTGTACATATCCACTCCCGACTACCGATTATTCTCTACCGTTGATCACTGTACTCTACATCTGTTACTTTGCATATGTAGTCCGTCAAAAGTTGCATGTACTTTAATCTTCCCACGGTTTTGTTCATTTCTCAAGGAAACCCCCCCAGTTGGGCCTGTCCTTCCTGTCCCACCATGCTTATCTCCCATGCGCTTAAGAGCCCATTTCTTTGTCAAATATTGTCTGTTTAGCTGCCGCTGACCTCGTAGACGTTTGCGTGCTTTTATGTATATCGCTGATTTGCCGACTAAATCTTATCCCACGCATACTTTGAAGTCATCATGATGTCGACTATGTTTTCTGGTATTATCGAATCTTCTGATAGTGCGTCTAAATCACGTCTGCTTCTTGCAAATCATGGGCACATAAAACACATACCTATACCTTGCATTTGCCTCTTCATTGCATACTGGACATCAAATTAATTATGTGTCAAAATAATATTTTTCATTTGTTGTACCACCGACTGACAACTATGTCATTGTAATTATTTAAATTTAATAAGAAATAAAGAACGTGAAACAACAACAACTGGACATAAAGGCATTTGACGTACTCGCGATATAGGTACTTTTGGTAGCAACCATGACCTTTCATGACCTGCTAGTTGGAAGTTAAGCTCACCATATTTCGACTTAACCATCTTCCGATGCTTGGTATTAGTCGACCTTTTGGTGCTACATTAAATCCAACAAGTCCTTCTGCAAGTACACCGACTGCTGTTCGTGACTCTTATAATTTTCTCCAATCTGGCCAGTTTTTTCCTTTAAATTTTGTTAATTTGCTCCACCGAAGACACTTCAGACGAAATATTAACTTTGACGTCTTGATCCCAGACTAATGTTGACGGGCTTTTAGTAGTTTTCTTTTCAAAGCATCCCACCATTGAAAATGAAGTTTCCTCAACACCACTAAAAATAATCTTTAATAAATCACTTGCCACCGGAATCTTCAATGATGATTGGAAAGTGGCAACATTTAAAAATGGCAATAAGAATGATGTGCGTGACTATAGACCGATTTGCAAGCTATCGAATATTTTCAAATTACTCAAAGAGAAAAATTATTATCCAACATGAGTTTGTTGTTACAGGTCTTCAATTTCGGGCAGGTTGGACACTATGAGTATTTATTGAATTATTTTCGTCTGGACTTCAGGTAGTGTGTGTCTACACTGATTTCTCCAAGGCTTTTGACAGTGTGCTACATAGAGTTCTTTAAAGTAAATTGGGCTTTCTTGACGTTCACGTGGTGCAAGTAGAATTTTGTAAAGTTGGCGCCGCAAGTAAGTGCCTGAATCACGATAATGACCTCACTTTATTTTCAGCCGACATAATTTTTATTGAGTTCGGATGAAAAACATGTCCACTTTTTATATGTTAAGACTAAATGTTCACCCCTCCGTCCTTTTGAAGTTACAAACTATAATTTTTATTGTAAAGGGTGGTTAAGTTTCAAGGGCCGGCGTTGATTCCGAATAAAATACAATTTTTTTAGGAAATTATTGTCATTGCTCTTTATTATGATAATATTGGTGTGGCTCAATTCCGTATGGAACAAAATATCGGCCAAATGGCCAAATTGTCTAAATTTTAGATGACGCTGAGGCATAATTGAGGTTTTATGCCGTTAATGTGCCGAATTATCTCATCCTTTAGCTCTTGAATTGTTGCTGGCTTATCGACGTACACCTTTTCTTTCAAATAACCCCAAAGAAAGAAGTCCAACGGTGTCAAATCACATAATCTTGGCGGCGAATTGACATCGCCGCGACGTGAGATTATTCGGCCATCAAATTTTTCGCGCAAAAGAGCCATTGTTTCGTTAGCTGTGTGGCACAAGTGGCACCGTCCTGTTGAAATCACAAGTCGTCCACATCCATATCTTCCAATTCGGGCCATAAAAAGTTCGTTATCATCTCACGATAGCGAACATTATTCACAGTAACTGCCTGACGGACCTCATTTTGGAAAAAGTACGGCCCAGTGATGCCGCCGGCCCATAAACCGCACCAAACAGCCACTCTTCGTGGGTGCATTGGTTTTTCGCCAATCACTCTTGGGTTATCATTCGCCCAAATGCGGCAATTCTGCTTATTGACGAATCCACTGAGGGGAAAATGTGCCTCATCACTGAAGATGATTTTCTTCGAAAATTGGTCATTCACGGCTGCCACCATTCTGACCATTGACGACGCTTGAAATGGTCAAAAGGCTTTAGTTCTTGAGTCAATTGCACCTTGTAAGCGTGTAAATGCAAGTCTTTGGGCATAATGTTCATCAACGACGAGCGTGGGAGGTTCAATTGTTGGGCATGACGACGAGTTGAGGTGGACGGCTCTTCAACCACACTATCGCGAACAGCAGCAATATTTTCTGCAGTACGAGCTGTACTAGCATGCACTGGTATTTTCACATCTCCTACATACCCGGTTTGCCCAAACTTTTTCACGATTTTTCCGATTGTACGCACATTTGGGCGATTAAATTGACCGAAAAGATCACGAAGTGCGCGATATGCATTTTGATTTGAACGCCCGTTTTCATAATGAGCCTGAATAACTTTATCGGGTTGTTCGATTGTGTATCTTTCCATGGTTCAAATTGAATTAATCTGAAATTGAAAAATGTTAAATGAAATGCAGAAAAAAACTTGACATTTAGGTGTGGTTCACATTCAACATCGGCCCTTGAAATTTAACCACCCTTTATATGAATTTGTTTGATTCCAGAAAATAGTCAACCCAAATTAAATTTTGCTTAAATGTGCGAGCTATAAAAGTGCGATCCGCACCGAATTTCACACTACTTGTTTGTTGGTTATATTTTGATTTTTCTTTCATTTTGACTGTATCTATATATTCATATGTATGTATATGCTTATGCATAAATACCTGTGTGTAATATAAAAACAAATAAAAAGAAAATGAACCCCTTCAATGAACTGCAGCGCCATGTCGCCTCTGAAAATACAGTCGGTACAACATATATACATATGTACGTAATACCAACACATTTTCACAGGATTCCACAATGAACATAAAATTTATAATTTATTACTTTAATTAAAAAAGCAATCAAAGCATTGCAATTTATTATTCTGTTAAATCAGTTTCTCTGTTAAATATTCTTCAGCGAGAGATATTCACTTGTGAAATGGCAGTTATAATTAATTAAAAACAGTTATGAATTGAAAGTGCAGCTGCTTAATTGTTTGTAGAGATTTTCGTAATAAATCACAATCAAAATTTTTACTTTTGTAATTTAATTTTCCAACCTAATTTTGAGAATAAAATAAATAAAAGAATTAGTTTTTGAAATAAATGAATTCATGTAGGAGTACAGCGTAGTGGCGAAGGAAAAGTTACAATCTAAAGCTGATCGCTCTGAGCGAATAACAACAATACTACCAGTTAAGTAAAGAGAAATTTCACTTTTTGTGCCCCCTCTTGGTAAGAAGCGGGAAGAAGCGAGTACGAGGTACGCTTCGTTCAACTCGGCCAAAGTCGCCTTGCGATTATCGCTCAAATCAGAAAGTAGAAGAAACGTGAGAAAGTGTATGCATAATTTCGCAGTATGAAATCGAACGCGTCCACGCTCTAGACTGGAACTGAAGTATGCTCTCCAACACCACAATAAGAGGCAGCCTGCAATTACGTCAAATATGAATGAATGAGTCTTCAGAAATTTTCGCAAAAGGTGACCCCAATGCCCGCCTTCATTGAATTATCTACCACATTTTCAAAAAGACTCGACCAAAAGATATTTAAGATATTCATCTCTTCATCGATTTTAAAGTGACTTTTGAGTTGTCTGCTATGCAATTATATTCCACTCGACCTAAATTTTGCAGCTCTGCTACATCGGAATGAGATTCAGCAATACCACGAACTGGATCAAGGTTCAAAAGGATCTCTCAAGCCGATTGTTAATAAAAGAAGTTTCAGACAGAGTTATTTTCTATCGAAAAAGCGTGCCCAACCAGATCCTTTAAAGAGGTTACACGCTTCAAGAGAGTCACTCGTTTGTTGAACACTTAGACCGAATACGTCAAAACGGCCTCAACAGAATGCACTTTTCACTTTTGCACTACCCCAAAGGGTGTTCGGTTACTTTTAGCTCTATATCTTTCTATGGTGCTAAATGTAAAACGGAGTATTCGCTCCCTTTTGTTAGAGCTTTAAGTGAATTTCATTCAATCTCGGGTTCTATCCAACCAGATTTTTCATCCCCGAAAGGTGTATTTTTAAATACTTAATATTCTATTTGATGTGTTTAAATCATGGTCAATAGTTGTAATACTTTTCGTTGTAATTAGTCTGTAAGATGATTCTGTTCTTAGACTAAATAATCTATACTATAAAGGAGAATATCTGTACGTTGTCCGCGCATCACTACGAAACGACAACACCAAATGACGTAAAAATTTTTCTACATTCATATTTTAACCCAATGAAGGTTATAGGCATGTTTTTATGATGGAACTCCCTTCAAACAGCCCCCAGGCCGCACCACCACTCTCATTCGTCACTAATCATCGAATATTTGCTTAAATTTAATCTAAAAAATCTTAGTTTTTCCTATTTCCCACTATTTATAGCACACTCTAGACTTCATAATCCGCATAAGCTGTTCAACTATGACCCAAATGGGTTTGAGATAAAAAATTAATAAAATTAATTTTGCTTGATATTTTTCTGATTGGTTGTTTTGATTTTATTATTATTAATAAAAAATTATTTTCTATGAAATTATTGTTTGTAATTCTTTTATATACATATCCTAAATTCCTCAAAACTACTCCTACGCGAGCGGGGCCGCGGGTGAAAGCTAGTAATAAATAAATAAATATTTGATCAAAACTGAAAATGCTGAGCTGCTTGCCAAGTAATGATTCCCGGTCGATTCCACATGTATGCGAGTCAGACGTTTCCCACTCCAGTACGTAAGCAAAAAACAAAGTGAATATACTCATATGGACATATTTGCCACCCACTGTAATTGCTTAGAAGTTGTTTCTTCCAACATTTTTTCGGTGTCACCAAATGCGTAGCAATCAATGCGGAAGGCCACTATGTTCGCCAGAATACAATTCAAGGTTGCAGAATTCATTTGCTTCTAGATTTCAATTCAAGGTTTATTCCGGTGTTTGCCCTTAGATTGGATTTTTACACGTCTTTTTTTCAAAGTTTGCTCCAACATCTTAGTGGCATTTCCAATCAGGAACAAATTCTCTTTTTCCTTTTTCAAATATTGGCTGCTGCGTAATTTCTTTGCCGTGAAGTGAAGAGTCCACAAAGCATAAAGCTAAGTTCATTATAGCCGGGCATTATTTTGAAACTTTTGCTGTCTTTATTCGGTATGTATATGTGCAACTAGGTACCATAAATGAATAACGAAATCTGGCTGTTGAAGAGTGCAGAGGTTGCATGCACTAAGTAAAGAGTTAATGTTTAAATGTTTTTCGGTCGCACGAACACTTGCAAAGGCAGCCACCAACAACGTATACTTGGCAGCTATTAATTAATACAGACATTGTTATGAAAAACACACAATTTTCCTGAAGGCAAAGTAGTTGGATTACATGAAGAGCTGCAGCTGCAGGCAAACTTTGAAGCGTTCATATTCATTAATGCTGGAGAACTGCTGGATGGCTTTTAGCGTGCACATTAAGAAAAGTTGAAAATATTAAAATTTTGAAAGCAGAAATGCATAGTAGCTCATCTCATTAGTCCTACATTTGCCAAAATTTGCTGATTTTTGTTTTACATTACACCAGAGTAAGAGCGCTGATAAACATTTCAAAGCCAAACTAATGAAAACAAAACCTCTTCGATCGAAAAAAAAAAAAAAAATCAAATAAGAGATTCCATTGCATTCTCTTAGTTTGAAGCTTAAAATTTTGTTAATAGTTGTGAATATATATGCAGTTCTGTGTAACAGCTGTAAAGGCACTCATACAAAAATTGTTTGTAAATGAAATGTTTGTTGCAAGAAAAACCAATAATTGTGCAGAAGTAGATATGAAAATTTGCATACATAGAAGTAGTTTTTGAAATATTTATGAATGGAAGTCTTTATTCGCTCACAACCTGTTTTCGTTCATTTTAATTTGGGCTTTCTTTGCCTGTTGCCCAGGTAATTCTGTTTTAATACAACCAACCCAATTCACATACAATTTAATACACATACAAACACAAGGTGACGCAAAGTTAAGCAACCTATCGGAAATTTATAATTTATGCAAATGGTATATGATATTTGACGCTTGTGAACTAGACACCTGCAGTATACAAACAGACAAGCAATGGAGTGCGTAAAGGTCACAATAGGGATTTCAATCACTCTGTAAATTTTTTTTCTACGAAAAAGTTATTCGAAAACAAAATTAAATGATTTATTTTGCACCACCTTGTATATATCTATCATTTGATGAACATACGTCCTTACATGCAATTATGTACGAAATTTTATAATAAGATTTCCAAATGTTGCTTGGTAGCTCATAGGCGTCACAAAGTTTTCATACATTAAAGTTGCACTTATTTTTCGAAAAAAAATATTTTTATCTAATGGAGATGAGACATACAGATTTCATCCATTGCTTCAAAAATAATATTCATATCAGTAAATTCAGTATTTTCAATGTCAGTAAAACGATTAACACGAAAAGCAGAATAAGTTATGTTTGACATCTCACTTCTTTATGTAAAAAAAAAAACGGAGCACACCTGCTAATGTTACATGCCCAATTTCCAAGATAAATCTGGTTTATGCGAATCAGTCCAAAATTGTTTAGATAGCAAGAATTCTGATAGCAACGAGTTGATCAAAAAAGTACAAATTTATTTCCCAAAACTGATATTAGAGCCCTCAAAGTACTTCCCATCAACTGCAATGCACTTATGACAAAGTTTGATCCAGAGCTCGAAACATTTCTGAGACTCTATTTTCGGTATATCCATCAGAACCATCTTCGATTGTTCTATTACCGCGTTCTCCGCAGTGGTTTCTTGACTCCATTAAACAGAACAAAATCGTAGGTAGAAAAATATCATTCATCATCGATGGTATTCGTTTCGTTCTTGGTCAAAAAGTCACGCATAATGATGGTACTGTGCGATGGTGCGTTATCGTGGAACTAAATCTAAGAGTTGTTTTCCCACAAATCCTTAATTTTTTTGGCGAATTGCTTCACATAAACGTCTCATACGCCCAAATATTAGTCCATATTAACTGTCTAACTTTCGGGTGACCATCGTTTTGTTTTACCACCACGAAGTGGTTTGTTTGGGCTTGGTTTATTCGGAGTTCTCCACTCACTCGTCTGATGTCTGGCGTGCGTGTTATACTCATAAACCCACGTATGTTTCCAATAGTCACGCTTTTGATGAACGATGAATCGGATACAGCCTTTGAGATCATAGGACAAATCATTAACTACAATGAGCTCAACGAAACCGTAAGCAATGTTCAAGTCCTCTTTCAGCTTTATATTGGTTAATTTGCGGTTATTGATCAACTTTATTGATATTTTCATCAGTTTTCGATGCCGACGGTCAGCCACTACGTCAGTCAGCCTCCATGGACCCTCGATCTCTTCTACAGTGTTGATACCATTCGTAAACAGCTGTCACTGTAATTAGAATCAGTTTAGAACACGGAACTGCACCTTCTTCCATTATATCGTGTCTTAATCACATATACTTAAATACAAGTTTCAAATTATATGTAAAAATTATATTATAAAAATTCTATAATCATTTCCTCATAATTTCACGCTGATAGCTTATTTAAGGGGACAGGTACATGTAAACGGCCATATTTTCCCTGATTTTCCTTAAAAATATTTAAAATTAAGACGTGAATATATTTTTTTCAAAATTAGAATACATTACATTAAAATAATATAATTTTTTTTTTATTTTAATAATTTGAAATGGCGGATGTGCTCTTAATTCTTCCAGGAAGATCGCAGCGGGGCTTCTCAATTGGCGGGCATTGTAGTATCGGCGTCAGTGACCTGAATACAAAAAACCAAACATTTTTTGTTTATTAATGACATAATTTCGATATGAATTAAAAACAAATGAAAAAAAAAATCGCGGAATAAAATACTTAAAAAAATGAATTTTGTGGTGAATTTTCCTACTACTTTTGCTTCGAAAAAATTATTTTTTCAAAAAATTTTCAAAATCTTATATGCACATAGAAAGTTATATTATATCATAAAAAAGATGTGTGCAAAATTTCAGGGAGATCGGTCAATAACTTTTCGAGTTTTCGTGTACGCCAATTCGAAAAATATAGTTTTGAGAAAAACGCGTCTAAAGTTTGAGTACAACGTAATTATGGTATACCTCTCCCAGTGCTCGAACGCAAAGAATAGAGTCGTCACGGTTGACGATCGATGGAAATGTGATTGCTGAAAATGAATGTGTGGCTGAGGGTATACAGTTTAACCCAAAACATTGAAAGCAAACCACCATCTGCTTCCATTATAGATTGCCAGTTTGGGTTTTAGAGCAACCTAAATTCCAGATGAATCTGCTTTTTTCAGGACACATTTTCACCCTAAATCTCTCGGGCCAATTCTGTAATTTACTTCCGAAAGATTTCCATTTATATTTTCTGCCAGCTGAGCGTATGTACCCGCATCCGGAGTGATCTGATAGAAGTGCCATTTGATAAACTAGTACTGAGTCGTGACTATCGACTTCAGACGATCATTGAGTTTACCAGAATGTCGCGCCGTGATACACAGCCGGTCAAATAATTGATCCGTTTTGCGCTAATTTCAGTAATTGAGGTATCAACCATATTGATTATGGAAATGTACCATCTTGGCGCTATAATTTGAGCCTGTTAGATTTCTTTGGTGAGATAAGATAACTTTGTTGGGGACAATCCAGAAAAAATTAATACCTTTAAAACAGTATCCAGAACGTAATTTCGCCCAGGTGACGGAGGTCCCGCGAGACAGCTGAAGTTCTTTGCCCGCTATGGGTGGTGGTTTTTATCCGATGGCGGCATTCGTGGGCGAGAGTTTAAGAGGATAGTTAGAGACTCTGGCGGAGAAGGTGTCATTGGCATCGCTTTAACCTGGAGGCTGACCTTAATGCTTTGCTGTTAATTAGTTCAAAGGGCATCACTGATTCATGTCCGTGCAAAAATGAAACGAGCTGAAACCCTACTTCCATTAATTTTGCGGCCATAACTGCTGAGCCGTGAGCTCGTGCGTTGTCGTGATTCAAATGAATACCAAACACAACAAAATATACCGATCTACCTGAAACTTTGATTGTATTCTTCCAAGAGATACTCTAACTAAGTATAACCTCGATACGTGCCAGTAGAGCCATCTCTCTTTTCATACGACGCCCATATGTTCATGATTCACTTACAGCGTCACTTAAAAAGCGTAGTTTTGGTTTAATAAGCTTTCATATTTTAAATTTGATTAAGTAACCTAGGTTAGGTTAGGTTAGGTTGAAGCGGTTGTCCTGTGGGACACACTTAGGCTCATAGCCCATTGTGATGCCGCTTCCCGGAGCTTGTCCCTATCTCTCCTAAAACCAGTGTGTGCTTCTCAAAAACTTTAAAATATCGCTGATTTCTTTAGAACTGAGATCTTCCAACTCATCAAAAAATTGTTCACCCAGAATTAGTCATATTTTCTGCGGAGGTGCTCTTGCTACCTACATCCTGTCTGTAGACATGGAGAGTCAGCGCTTGGAAGCCTGTGATTGTGCCAGAAGGGCAGACTTCGGAAGCCATTGGCTGAGGCATGTGGTTCGATGCTGCCGACATTGGTGGGGGTGCTTTTCCTTTCGGAGTTCCCGTGCCACCAGAGCTGCCCTGTCAGAAGACAAGCAGATCTTGCTTCCCAAGGATTTTGTTGCAAGGCGGGGCCAACTGCTGGTACCAGACGTAGATGGTATGTCATCCTCAACTTGTCTTATGACAAGGTTGGGATTGTTGCCAGTAAGAGGTCTGGCTGCCGAAGAGGCAGTCCCTGAAAGGACGGAGCGGGAGTTAGGCCCTGGCTTGGCCACAGGCTTTACTCCGCTTACGTTAGTGGTCTTTTTTATTGAAAGACCAGACCTTCCTGAGGGATTTGGTCTTCATTTTGGCGGACTAAGATTTTTTAGGGGGGAAAGGGGAAACGTCGACCATGGCAGTCCCCTCTACC
Source organism: Anastrepha ludens (assembly GCF_028408465.1). NCBI lineage: Eukaryota > Metazoa > Arthropoda > Insecta > Diptera > Tephritidae > Anastrepha > Anastrepha ludens. The sequence continues at coordinate 80,403,930 of NC_071502.1, forward strand.
ATGGCATGGTCATTCTACCTCCTGAGGGGACCCAGTTTCAGAAGGGCGCCGTTAAAATACAGCCGGATACCCCTGACTGCAAACCATCCATTGGGCACGGTGACGCGTAACACCCTGGATTTGGGGGGTACAGGAGAGGGGATGGTGGGATACCAGGTTAGGGACTAACAGTGGGATGGTCGTCGGTACGGTAATCTCCGCATGGTGATTGACTGGCCTCCGCCGTTCTCCGGATGGTTGGCTAGCCCATACCCATGTGGAGCTTCCCTCTTAGTTCGTGGTGGGTAAACCCTCATGCTGTGGGGGCTAAACCAGCACTTAAGCCTTATCCCCGCGGCAAGGAGACCAACTTGATGAGGTAATTAATCTAGGACCACTAACAATTTTAGATAAAATATGTATATAAAAATTTCATTTATAATATCTAAGAGGGAGTGCATTAAATTTTCTCCATATTTCTGGCATATAAAATTTAGCATGTCTGGAACCTGCCGAATTTGTCTCCTTTTCTGGTTGCTGTACTCTAAAAAAGTTTCATAGCAGTAAGAGAAGTCTAGCTGAGAAGTACCCTCGTTCAATTGAAGCAAGGAAAGCTACCCAAATGTAAAACAATTTAGCTATTTATTTGTAAATTTTAGATTTGACGACTGAACTCTGGTGTAATAATGGCTTTAGGGGTTACTATACCTATATGTAGTATCTGCATACCGTACGGACATTCCTCCCTTCCTATTTTTCCTTGTTTGGTCACAGCACTTCAAACTATCTTAATACTAGAATACTCTCTGGATGTCGCTCACCAGTTCAGGGTTTTTATTTTTCAAAATGTTTTTAGGTAAGTGAAAGCGATAGTTCGAAAACAAAAGTCAGATTAATTTTGAAGCTAATAGGAAACTAAGTATAGAAAAAGGAATTAATTACTACTCTCTAGGCAATCACAACCCCAGGTGCCTCATGCGGTGCAGAGTAGTTTTATTTCGTAGCAAGTTATGCGCGTGAATACAAATATCTGCATGCATCGATTTGCCCATATTTCCCATAGCTGATATTTGTGCAACTTGAGATTATGTTTGCATAATGGCGGTCATACTACCTTCCACTAAATGTATTCGCAATTGTTTGCCCATCGAAACACATCTACTTTAACAATGCGCTTAAATGCTTCCATGTGTGGGTGGATATTTATAGTCCTAAGCTCGAAATGGTTATGCTTTTTAGCAGAGGGTTTGTAGCGTTTAGGAAAATGGAAATAATTTCTCTCTCTTTCTATATTGGCTGCGTTGCTTTGGCTGCATTGAAACGATTTACTTTAATTTCCAAAGGAATTATTATTGTTCTATTAGCAATCGCATGACCTTGTATGTAAGAAAAATATGTTAATTAAAACTCAAAACTCAAAAACTCAGAACTCATTACAACTGATATTACAACCGAGAGAACGTGAGACTTTTCATCCCAAACATCTTGAAACTATTTAAATTTATATCCAAAGTTAATTTTTTTCAATAAATATGCGCAAAAAGCTCCTACCATGAAGTGCCCATAGCATACCTTTGGAGAATAAATCGTAGTATATTTTTTTCTTGCAAAATAAATGCTAGATATCTGGAAGGCAATATTCTGGTACCTGTTTAAGCGTTCGACATGCCATATTTTTGTAAGTACGCATATGCGCTTATGACATACTAACGTCATAGCAGACAAAAGCGTCATCACGCGCCGACAATGCGATTTTCTTTCACCAGTTTTTGTATTTTCAGAAAATCACATTATCATACATATATACACTATAAATAGCTTTCGAAAGTGAAGAGTAAATAAAAAATGCTAGGAGTGGAAGAATAGAACATTCATTTTAAAAGGGATACATTATCTTCCTAGTATCGAGTAAGTGAATATTTGCTTTTGAAAAATGAATTGGACACATTTTTACTCAAACTTTTTCACTTGCTGCGTTTAGCATTGCTGGCAAAAGCAAAGGGGAAAACAAAGAAGAATCTACAAAATAAATTACTTGGGATTATGTTTACGCTTATAAGGGATAAGCAAGATTGTGCACTGAATTTGCGGAAAAATGCTTCCTTTTTTACCAGCAAATTTTGCTGTCTAGTTCTAGGGCATTGGCAGGATGGAATAAAACAGGTGCAGCATTATGATTTTCTATTGACAGAACTGACTGTCTTAAAAATAGTCTTACAGCGTTGTTGTATGTTGTTAAGCCAAATCGTCCCAAATGTTATCAAAATTATAGAAAGTACACCTTTATTTCTAGAAATTGAAGCAGGAATTGCTGAATACTTTGGAACTTTGTATTATATCAGATTTCGCTTATTTTTGTATGACCATTTAAAAATGAGCTTCGGTGCACTTTAACGCAGAACATTGCCGAGAGAAGGCATTCATTAGTTTCATGCAAAAAAAAAACATTAAATTAAAAGGAAATATGCATTGGACTGAGTGCAGTGTTCCTTTCTGCAAACTCAAAGATTTGCGCTCTATACTTCTTCACTGGGGATTTTGAAGACTGGTTAGTGCATAAAAAAATAGTTCGATTGCTGCAAGATGGGACTCCGATTAGATAGATCCGATAGATTCTTTAACGAATTCCGAGATAGGAGTACCGAATTTTTTCACTCCAAATTTATAGTAGGTCCAATCACGTGCCAACCTTGGGTGGGTGCCTTCGTACGCTTTTATGTGCTCTCGAAATTTTCATTTCCTTATCTTGAACTTTTATTAATATTCAAAATAGTTAGAAATTTTCACAATGAAAATTAATTTTAGATTCATTTGCCAATACGAGATAGAAGAAGAAATGCGTAGTTGATGGAGCGCATTGGAAAACGAAAACTCCAGATTATATGCGGAAGTGAATCGATATTGTGAGATAAAACGCAATCTTACATAAATTTTCCCAAGGGATGGTATACAACTGATTAAAACATTCTAGGCAACCATTCTATAAACGCATTGGGATTGTGAGAATAGTGGGCTCTAAGGGCATGGAGGGTTGCCGTTTATATTTTGCGCCCAATAATGAAAACAGTGAAATAATAATGAAAATTATTTCATTACTAACTTGAAAGGCAATATACTTCTGCATTCGCTTGAACCAATTTTGAAAGTACTTTTGCCTCACAGAAGTGGATACCGCCAAAATGAGTAGCTTAAAGGCTTCAACTGCTTCTTCCGACGTTAAAAGCGTTGACCTCGCATTTTAGTTTTGATATTCGGGAGCAAAAAGAAATCATTAGGTGCCAAATCAGGGCAGTAGTCAATATTTTGAGTGCTCAAAAACTCTCTCGTGTGAGCCGGTTCGTAAGAGCGCGCATTGTCTTGATGAAGGATGATTCCTCTGTAGCTTAAGGGGTTATATACCTTGTGGTCCGGTGAAATTAGCGAAAGTTGGGTTTTTTTTAAAGATATGTAGCAATAATTTTATTGTATAAAAGTTTTTATTATTGGATATTACAATGTTTAAAGAAAAAAAAGGCTTTGTTTGTGTAAAAATATTTAAAAATGGCGGAGTTATGGCGTTTTCCCCCAAGACCCTTTTTTTGGAAGAGGCTTGCGGTGGACGCGATTCAAGTCCACCAAGTCAACTGAAATCAAAAAATCGAAAAGATTTCATTAGTATAGGGTTATATCTTCTTAGTGAACGATCAATATATTAAATATTTTGATTTTTGTGAAAATAGGAACATGTTTTTAAAAAACTCCACTTCTACAGTCCTAAAATTGGCATTAAAAAATTCATATCTGCAAAATAAAAATTTATACATAAAAAGTTGATCGTTCACTAAGAGGCGACATCAATTACGAACAATTTAAAAAAAAAATTATAAAAATCGGTTGAATACTTTTTTTGCAATCGCGTCCACCGCAAAAGCATTTTTGGAAAAACACGTTTTTGAGATAATCGCGTTTAAAGTTTCAGCGCCGCATGAGGCCATACGCTCAGGACGTGACGACGCACAATTTAAAACGCTGTAACTTTCGATCTATTGCTCAGATCTCTATGAAATTTTTGGAAAATGTTCTCAAGGGATTGTACTTTACGATAAAGAAATAAAATTTATTTTGATTTTTTTGAAAAACACAAGGTATATAACCCCTTAATTCTTCGAAAACTTCTGACAAATAAATGGAATTGACTGTTTTAAGTTTTACGAGTGGTACAATTGTGACATCGTCAGATGTTCCGAAAAAATGGCGACCATTTGCATCGAGGTACTTCTTCCGCAAGCAACATTTCGCACCCTAAATACAAAAGGGTCACAACTCAAAATTTTCCACACTCGAGCTTGACTTGTTTACAGTAGCACAGAAAACAAACTATGTGACATATCACGCTGAAATTTGCCATGTAAGCTTATAACAGTCCTACCCAAAAACAAAAAATTTATTGTTGCCATATGTCATCCGCGGATCGTTTTATTGATAACGTCTCGTTCATATTTGAGCAGAAGTACATTTTGAGTTGTGACCCTTTTGTATTTAGGGTGCGATTTGTAGGATTAAGTTCGTCTTGGAACAGCTACTCTGTCGATTTCTGTTCTTTGTTTCCAGTTCAAATGCATAGATTCGAAATTCGTCACCTGTTACGATGCCATAGACGTGCTTTGAACCACCGCGATTGAATTTCTTTAACATTTTTTTACTCCCATCGACCATGAGTCCTTTTTTTTCAAATAGTCAACGATATACAAACTTCTTGGCGACCAAATATTCTCGCAATATTGAATTTATGCTGGTGGCATTAGTGAGGCCTAACCATGTCTTTGTCTCGAAATATTATATGTGACATAAAAAAAAAATAAAAAGCAAAATAAACAAATAATAAAAACATGCCATTCATTTTTTACCATTTGTGAAACTATTAAAGCATTAAAAAATGATTCCTTAATATATGTAATTCAAATATGCAAATAGAAAATAAATATTATGCAAATTTTTATTACTGGTAGTCCAATCATAATAATGCTATTTTTTTCACGACAATCACAAACAAACTGCATTAAATACGTCGGTTGCACGATACTGGGTAGATTTAAAGGCTTTATATGAAAGTGCCAATAGAGAAGCGATTCAAAAAAGAAATACTTTGCACTTTCAATTTAAAAAAAATCAATTCTGTTTTAATCAAAAATAAAAAAAATTTAAGGTTGTCTCTAAAAAAAAATTGAGATGGTTAGACATAATGACGTAATCTAGGTAATCAGACGGCTTTCAGCAATTCGATAGTCGACATTTGGTAGCTCAGTACTTCAATTAGATTTGCGCTGACTTCTGTATTTCGATATGGACTCTCTCGTTTTCCTATTTTAGACAGCGTTTAGAAATAAAGATAAAGAGTCATTTGAAAGTTAAAACGTACAATTGGCGTTACTATTTAATTTTGGACGATTTTGGTGTCTAAAATTCTTCAATTAATGGAAGAAGGGTAAGAAATGCATCAAAACCTATGGAGTGCCAAAGTTAGGGTAAGTTAAATTAATCATGTAGAAACTAAGAAGCAATTCATTTCCATTTCACAACTTCCAAACAAAATACCGGCTGTGCGTTTTCAACAAAATAAATTTAAGGGAAGGCGTGAGAAGTGCATAAATTCCTTCAAGCATGAGACTATCAGCAACACTAGAAATATTAGAAAATACAATTTTCCTGGAGGTCAATTGCCAATAATTCCTAGACGGCACCTTTTTATGTAGTTTTTGGCAAGTAGGTAGATGTACAATTTTACACTTCGAATAACGCGGGAAAATTATTGAAACTTATTGTATTATGAAAATACTCAAATTTTAAGAACGACAGATCGCAAAGCTCGTGGTATTTTGGTGGAAATTGTCATGCAAATTAGTCGAAAATTCAAAGGTTGGTGAAAAAATGTCAAGTAACTGGTTCTGTCGAGGACAGAAAAAGTACTGGCAGACAAAAACTGTAGAGAATATTACTGCTGTAGCACAAAGTGCTGCTGAACAACTTTCAACACCGATATCTCGACGCTCTCAACAATTAGCCTTCATGAATTGACTGTTTGGGTGATTTTACCTGTAGACGTGGAAATGTGCCTAATGGTGGACATTTAAATGACACATATAATTGTTAAGAGCAGTTTTCTGAATAGAAATAGTGAACAGCATCCTGACGCGTCTTTTGAAATACTTTTTATTTCGAAGTAGACATGAAAGCTATACGAAATAATTAAGGTGCCCAATTCATTAACCGCTTGGCACGATAACCGCTTGAGCGATTTTAGGCGAGTTGGACAAAGCGCGCCAGTTGTTTCTTTTACGTAATAACCAGTGTCAGTTGGAGACACCAAGTGGAGCCAAGTACTTTTCCAACTGATCTTTCCAACGCAGAGGAGGCCTTTCTTTTCCTCTGCTACCACCAGCTGGTACCGCATCGAATACTTCAGTCAAGAAAAAGTTAATGTATCGGCAGGGTACTTTTGTGCATTTGAATGTTCACTGAGAAGCATAAATTATCATATTACAAAATTTGAAAGTCAATTCATTGTTTTTGCTAAAAATTAAACGGAAATCACCATTGAAGCCACGGAAATCACCAAAAGCCTATAAAAACAGTTTCATATTTACAAAATTCACATTTACTGTCAAAGCTCAAACTCATGCAGTGACTGTCGTTGTTATTTTTGCTTTATTTTATTGTTGTTTTGTTATTAATTCTAATAAATGTTATAAAAGCATCGTAAACACCAGGATAAACTGGCTTTATAAGCAACTTCTGTATTGCGACATGTCACAATTTTTGTCATGTACTTAGACGTACTTATATAATATGTACAGTACAAAATGTATAGTATATAATTGGAGTTCACACCCTTTATTCTCATGTATGCTTGTAAAAATCCCTATTGTTCTTCAAGGTTTCGATTTAGTTTGCCTAACTTTTACTTAAACGTAGCCAAAGCGCCTAATAAACGATAGTTGGGAACACTTTTCCCACACCAAATGGTGATTTTCTCACAAAGAATGCCATTTGGTATATTGGTGTAGGTAGGTAGGTAGGTATAGTGGTTGTCGGTTGACACACCTAGGCCTGCTGTGGACCCATTGTGATACCATCAGGGATATCCCCTGATTCATTCAACCAAACTGTGGCTTTAATATACTGTGAGCGTCAAAATAAAATGTACAAAGCATTTCGTTATAATATGGAGTTTATTTCAGTCTTTTATAACGAAACAATATATTTTAATTTCATGTTTTTTAAATTAGTATTTGATTCTCTACTAATTACTAGAAAACAACAACAACAAAATTACAACAAAAAAAGTTGTAAGTGCATATTTTACGCATCAAAATAAAGTGCACAGCGTACATCAGTAGCATTTTAGCGATGTTGTACGGTAAAAAATACCGTTATATTTGGTTGTTTATTTCCTTTTTCGATGCATTGAAACATTTTTCATATTGTATTTTAATTGGTTGCAATCGGCAGAGTGAAAAGTTTTTGTCTACACTAAATTAAATTCTATTATTTACTTTTTTTAATAATGGGTAAACAAACTTCGACTGATGTTAGAGAACTGGTACTAAAGCTTCGCAATGAAGGTAAAACCTTTCGTGAAATTGGCTCTATTGTCAACAGACAATTACAGCTTCTGCAATAGTCGTTATAGGGTGTTTAAAGCCTACTGGCATGCCTGTCAATGTTAGGACCCCGAGAAGATTTCTCATATTTTTTCTGTTTAGTTTCAGCAGTTGGTTTGTGTGGCCCATATTCCACTCCGGCCACGTCATTCTACTAGTTGCATAGGTCAGGGACTAAGACCATAGCCTGTTGGCAGCACTGATAGTGTGCTTATCTATAAGCATTTTACAAGTTGCTAAAGGTATAGGTATGTTCGCTTTGTCTGGTCGGATCGGCAATATTGTACCCCATCTCGCTAGTTCATCTGCTTTGCAGTTGCCTTCTATGCCTCTATGACCCGGCGCCCAGAGCAGGTTTATTACAAAGTACTGTGAGAGTTCTGTCAGAACGTCGAGTTAATATTAGGCGATTTTAAAGTTTTCAGGGCCGATTGGCTATCTGAATATATGTTTATATCTTCCCTGATAGCCAAAATTTTAGCTTGAAATACGCTACACTCTTTTGGTGTAACAATAGATAGTTTGTTTTTGTAAACTATCTTAATGTATCTTAGTAAAGATTTTTTGCAGAGGCTACATCGCCAACAACCTTTGCGACTTTAATGTTCCACCTCTCCCCACTAAGAAATGATCGCCATTAGTTTTATTTCATTTTAATTGTTACTTTAACTTTGCTTTAGTATGAACATACTGAGCTCTGTGCCTGATGAAATGATACACAAAATGTAACCTTAAAGCCTCCGAGGCCTCCAAACTCCCTGAAAATGTATACCTAACGCCCACTTACATAACTCTTATTTAATAATATTAATAAATCACGATACTAATAAAATACATTTTCCATTTTTTTTATTAAAAAATTTAATAAATTTAAACATTTTGTATTCTCTGTGATTTATTGGCTATAAATAAGGGACCTTTCTACAGGTGCGCCTAGATGTTGTTTTAAGATAAAACAGGTACAAATTTAGATTCTTTTAGGTTCCTCTTTACAATTATAGGTGGAAACTGATATCATTTAAATACACATGATGGGCACGTGACAGGTAAAATCTGCCAAACAGTCAATTCATGAAGCCTAATTGTTGAGAGCGTCGAGATATTGATGATGAAGGTTGTTCAGCAACATTTTGCACTACAGCAGCAATGTTCTCAACAGAATGTTCAGTTTCAGGTCTGCCAGCCATTTTTCTATCCTCGGCAGTACCAGTTACTTGAAATTTGTTCACCAACCTCAGAATTGTCGACTCCTTCCGACGATTATTTCCACGAAAAAAATATAAATTTTGCGATAAGTTGTTCTTAAAACTCGATAATTTTCATACGTTTCAATAATTGTAACATTTCGTTCTATCGAGTAAAATTATACATCTGTCTATCTGACAAATGTCAAAGATGACATAAAAAAGAGGTACCGACTACTACTACTGACTTCTGGGCTAAGATCATGGTTTCATTTGGAAGCCAGCATCACCTACCTATTCATTTTTTTACGGATAAAACTCATAAAGGTACCCATTAGAGCGTAGAAGTGAATGGTGGGTCTTTTGCATATCCTTCTTAAATGAACGAAATTATATGATTCTGCTAAACTTTTTCAACAATTTTTACTGATTTTACTATTGGTTAATATGTTGATGTCCTATTGTTTTGCCTCGAGGTGTATTTTTACAAATGACACAGCTTCCAATATATATCATATGTTATAATAGCCCTTCAGTATTGAATCAACGAGTCCATAGGTTCTTACGCAGCCCGAGACCGGGAGTGTGCAAATAAAGATACAGGGTGGGCCATATAGCGTTTGCTTTTTGAACCACCTATTTTTTTGAGAATGGTAACACAAATGACATGTCATATGTGTTCATAATTTACTTAAAGGTTTGACATTTACGAAATGGGACGCTATACGCTTGAACAAGATTGGGAAATATTGAAAACCTATTTCCAAAGTGGTGAGTCTTCTTCTTCTTTTCTGATGAAGCTCATTTTCACATCGGTGGCTACGTCAATAAGCAAAATTGTCGGATTTGGGGCTCAGAAAATCCACACGTTACTGTAGAAAATCAAATGCATCTACAACGAGTCACTGTTTGGTGCGGTTATTGGCCTGGCGGCATCATCGGGCCATTTTTTTTCGAAAATGAGCGAGGAGCCGCGGTTACAGTAAATGGCGAGCGTTACCGTGACATGCTCAACGAGTTGTTTCCAAGAATTGAAGAGGATGACATGGATGACATTTGGTTTCAACAGAACGGTGCACCTTGTCACACTGCCAAAGTTACACTCGAACTTTTGGCTACCGTTTGTGAAAACCGAATAATCAGCCGAAATTCCGATATCAATTTGCCGCCTCGGAGCTGTGATTTAAGCCCGTTGAACTATTTTTTGTAGGGAGCCGTTAAGGACAAATGCTATGCGAACCATCCATAGACGATTGATGCTTTAAAACACGAAATCGAAAATGCCATTCATGAAATTGGAACCCAAACAATCGAAAATGTGCTTAAAAATTGGGTGGCAGTCATTTGAACGATATTATTTTTCATTCATAAATGGCAATGTTCAATCTTCAAAATAAAACAAAAGTTTGAAAAAATATTGATTAGTTTTTTTTTATAGCCGAAAGCAAATTTTACATGGCCCACCCTATATAAACTGAACGAAAGCAATACGTCAAACTAAGAGGACTAAAGTTGTGCGTGAACGGATTCGTAGAAATTGCACCGTTTCGGTAAGAAAAAGTTTGGTAAAAGTTTTAAAATGAGTCACCAGATCGCGTATTTTCATATTAAAGTTCAAGTTTAAAGCTTATAAGAAAAGAATAATTCATGTACTTACGGAATTACAGAAGAAAAAACGAAGGGAAAGATGCAAAATGCTACTAAGGAAGATCGAAGAATCAGCGTAACGAATAACGGTTTTTCTTGCAGCAACCCCATAACTCTTAAAATAATCTTTTGTATTCTGCTACAATGTTCGACCCTCCAAAAAAAACTGTAGAATTTTTACAAAATGTTTCTTCAGTGATGGAATGGGGCGTAATTTGCAACCGCAATTCTTTTTGATTGATAGAGTGTCAAAATATATGTGGAATATTATCTAAATATCGCTTTAATAGACGTTTGAAATTAAAATTTTTGGAAGTGGACCACTTTGTGCACACAAAGCCAGAATTGCCCAAAATTAGTGTCGAAAAAATTTTCAGGGTTTCATATGAGTGAAGGCCATTGTCTTCTCCAGACATAAACCCAGTCGATTTTAGCATTTGGGGTTATAGCTTTAGCAAACTTGTAAACTTAAACAGCATCTCGGATAATTTCACAACATTGGATAGTTTCAAAAATCCATTGTTAAGAATGTGGAATAATGGGTAATGGGTAAAATTTGTATTAAATATTGGGTATGTGAATAAGTTTTCGCCCTCGTAAAAGAGGTGTCGCTGCAGATACTAATTTTGTGTTCGCTCTAGTAAAATACTGGTGATTTGAAGGTATATATGTGAGGGCTCGATCGCAGTAGCTGACATTCGTTTGAAGCGTAAAAATCCTTTTTTATCTGACGGCAAAACTGTCTACGTTCGACCCGAAAAAACAGCATTTACGGGAAGTCATGCTCCATTATTACCTTATAAAGAAAAGTGCAGCTGAAACGAGTCGTATATGGATCAATATTTACAGTAATCACGCTCCATCAAATACAACAATGGCACTTCGACGTGAGTAATAAAGATCGCGAAGGGGCACCGAAAAAATTCGAAGATACGCAACTACAACAATTATTTGATGAAGACGCATGTCGAACCCTTGATGGTATGTCTAAAGAGTTGGATGTTGACAAAGCAACCGTTGGTAAACGTTTGTACGCGTTGGCCATGATCCAGTAAACAGACGTTTGGAGACGTGTGAGTTGCTTATTGAAAGGCAGGAAAGAAACAAATTTCTGCATCAAATCGTCACTGGCGATGAAAAATGAGTCTATTATGATAACCCTAAGCGTTGGAAAATTTGGAGCCTCCCAGGTCAACCAGATCCATCGATAGGGGGAAAAATTATTCATAGTTCAAAAGTTATGCTGTGCATCTGGTGGGATCAGTAGGGTGTTATCTATTATGAACAATAGAGCCGTGTCTTACAGCATATCACTTTTGGATTAAAACTAACTATAAGCCGAAAGGCTCAAACTCATAGTGGTTGATGAAAAAAGTTCTTTATATGTAATTGGTTAGGTTAGGTTGTAGCGGTTGCCCACTATGGGATACATTCAAGTTTATAGTTGGTTGTGATGCCGCATGGGTAACTTGTCTTTAACATTTGCTTTGAACAAATCTTGAATTGGTTATTTTGCAATTGGTGCAATTCTAGTTAATAGTAAGTGTTATTAACTTTTCGTTTGGCTTTTTACTGCCTGCAGTAAGCAAGGAATTTTAATACATACACACATACCCATTTTTTTATTGCAACCATCTCCAATTTACGTATGGACCATATGCCACAGAGGACATGTGTAATATATGTGCGCGTGCAAATTACGTACGTATGTGTGCGTGACTACATATGGCACCGATTTACAACGACCACAAGCGGTGAGGTTCAGCGGCGCGCTTATCATGTTTAATTATAAATGTCGGTATAATTGGCAATTTTCAATAAATATCAAAGTCATTTGGACGCTATACATTTGTATACAGCGCACAATTAAATGATAGCAAAATATGATTTTTCATAACAAAAAACACTGATCAACCTAATATTAGGGGATTTAAAGGCTTTTCAAGCATAGACAGCAGTCGAAGGGTCGTGTACTATGCAGTATTTTAAAAATTGTAGATTTGTTAAACAAATTGTATTGCTATTAAAGGTGTAAAATTGTTTTTTTTTGCAATTATTGCAAATAATATGACTACAATTCTTTAGTGTCTATATAATAAATAAAATAAAATATTCTGCTAACAGTCCTTTCCCACGTAACCAAGTTTTTAACTGTACCTTTATATTTGTATTCACATTTTTCCGCATCTTTGTTTTTATTTTTATATAAAATTGCATTTGGCTTGGAAAATGAATTTTGTTTGTTTTTGTTAATAAATATTTTTGAATTTAAATTTTTTTGTTAAAATTTCTTGTTGTTAGATTGGATTTGTTTGGAATATATTCTAATGCTACAATGTTCACAGAAATCTCCAAACCTCGCTTTTCAATGGGGTATGTAGACTTTACTGTGTAACTGTATGTACATATGTCAATATTGCATTAATTAATTAATTAAGGCTGATTGCGAATGCTGCTACTGGGATATGGCTTTGTCATATTGCATAACGCATTTTACGCAAATAAATTTTAAATGCTTCGGTAATTTGCATGCAACACAGAACATTATTTATAGAGTTATTTTCAATCATCAGAGAAAATGCAATAAATTAAATTATAATTTTAAAAATTGGTATTTAAAATGTTCATTAAATATCTAATTAAATAGTTAAATAAATGCTTAACAAAAATTCAGAACAGAACTTTAACATAAGAAACCATTTGAATTGCTAAAAAATATATACAAGTTGAAATTAAATTTTAACGAATTAATAATAAAGGACGTTAAGTTAAGGGATATCGGATTTTAAATTGAAAATTAATTTTTAAATTAATTGGGCAATCTTTTTTATTTTTGTGTACAACCATTTATGACACTTATTTTTTAAAGATAACCCACTTCAATTTTTTGCTGGAACTGCGCCGTAATTCGGCCATCCGTAAACCCCAATTTTGAATGACTCGCTGCAGAATTTTGGTCGGTATCTCGTAAATAACTTTAGCAGTGTTGACTTCCAATGCCTCAATCAAGGCTGATTTATCCACAAAGCATTTAGACTTTACATACCCCCACAAATAAAAGTCCAAAGGTGTAATATCACACGATCTTGGTGGCCATTGGTCCGTGATGAGAGATAAATTGCTCACCAGAACGACGACGCAGGAAATCCATTATTTCATGCGGTCTTGTTGGAACAAACTACAACGTTTTGTGAAGGTCACGGGTTTCGATTTCCGGCATCAAAAAGTCGTTCATAATGGCGCGATGGTGTTCGCCATTCACTGTTACATTGGCGCCAGCTTCGTCTTTGAAGAAATATGGGCCGATGATGATTCCTCCAGCCCATACGCCGCACCAAACGGATGTTTTCAATGGATGTAATTTCTTCGGGTTGCTCTTTGGCTCAAATAAGGCAATTTTGTTTATTGATGTAGCCATTAAGCTAAAAATGGGACTCAGCGCTGAACACACATAAGTTGGTTTGAGCGCGCCATGAACACTTTTTACAGAGCGTCGATTTTCGTGATACAATGGTACGATTTGTACCGTTGTATTTGTAAACGTAAAGAGTTTGTCCTCAACATAAGACTTTATATGATCAAATGATAGTGAATACTAAAAAAATTATGTATTTAGCTTGAGGGTAGTTTGCATACCCAGTTAAACAGTTTACTGAGGCGCAACAATTTGGTGAGTCTTTACCCATCTGGCTTCCGATCAAAAAAGAACTGCACCACAGCGCTTATTTAGGTTTCGGATGAATCAGACTTAACATCGACAACAACCTCTTAACCTTTTTAATGCGTTGGACCTTTCGAAAGGTTTCGACACTGTTGATTACGGACTACTTGACTTGAAACTTGATAAATTATTCAACTTTTCAGCGCCAGCACTGAGTCTAATAAAATCATACCTTAGTGATCGTACGCAAGCTATACATATGTGACAGGGGTGTTCTTGGCCCGCCTTTGTTTGTACTATACGTCAATGATAGATTTGAGTGATTAAAATCTCGAAACTGAATAATGGATTAGCTTATTCCTTATTATATAATATGGCAAATGGGTTTTCAAGAGGAGCTTTTTAATATCACAAATATGCTGAGAGGATTGGCATTGCCTGAAGGAGGTGACCGCGATTAAGGATAAGGGGAATCGATACTTCCTACCCCTATTAAAGATTCAGTTCACGCAGCAATTAACTCTGCATTTTTTTCTGGGTCCCGAGCGTGATATTTTTAGTTTATTCAATAGACAGAAGCCACTTGGCGTTAAAACGAGGTGAACGGCCGATGGTTGGTGAATTAAATGGACAAGTTTTTGGTCAAATAGTGCAAAAATCAACAACACTTGGCCGCAAGTCTGCCAATTGTTTCTAACAGCTTCACACCCACTACACTTAACACCCAGTTAATTTGATAACAGTACTGCCAACTTCAACAAAAACAAAAATATCTCAAAATCGATACACCCGAGAAATTGTAATTGGAAAGTTGCATTTCCATTTAATCGGTGTAGTATGTACGCACATGTATAAGTATATGTGCTTGTGTGTGCATGTTTCACGCTCAACGTAATAACAATGCTACATCCAAATGATTCGCTCTTGTTTATGAAATAATGAAGTAAATATAAACAGTTGCCTCAATGTTCTGTTTATTTCGTTGAACAAGGACCAAAGAGTTGTTTCTATGCTTAGTTTTGTTTTTGTGTAGCATCTGTGCGTAACTGCAGGTGCTTGAGTGCAAACAACAATGGCACACATGGGAGCATACAGAGCGTCTTGATTTAATTTGAGAGCGGTGTTAGAGCATGGGTGAAGGTATGACAGCTAACACAATTGAAATGCGAAAATTACAATTCAGTTGAGTATATGTTCTTGCACTTATACATACATATACACAAACATACATATATTTGTATATACTTATACAGAAACATTCATGAGGAATTAGCATAATTACCTATCCATTTACGAGCATGATTTGGCTTGGCTTTACTCGGTGAATGAAAATTATTCAAAGTGTCACACTTATTTGTTAAGATTTGACAATTGGGTTCATTAGCTGCAAAATGTCTTGTACAGCTCTAAGTAAGATTCAAATTTTTTAGAATTAAAAATACACTTAGTATTGTTCTTTTTGTTTCTGGTAGTAACTCGTTGCAGACTACTGCAACTCAGTACAATATTAATATTTGAATTGTGTTGATTGGGGCGATACATCAAAATAAGGCTCAGTAGGAGCTTTACATTTATAATTAGCTTTAATTACCACTAACAAAATAGTATTCAGAAATCTATGCATTTATGTGTGTCTATGGAAATTTTTCTGAATAGGTAAGGGGGCGTCCATAAATTACGTGAGATGTTTAAGGGGGGGAGGGGGTCGAGTCAAATCTCATCTAATCTTACGTTGGAGAGAGGGGGGGTCTCGGCAAATATCACGCAATTTTTTTTCTGATTGAAACAAAAAAATTGTACATGCTTAAGATTTAATCTCAAGCGTAATCGTAGTATGATTAAGATCATTCACTAATTCGTTCGAAAGAAAATAATTTCATTCATACTTCGACGTTATACAGTACTACTGTCCAACCGCCATATTTGTTTTATACCAAATAGCTCAATTTAATCTGAATTTGCGGTACAGTGTAGCCCGTCAGTTGTTTTCGCGCCACTCTGAGCCGAACGCCCTATCATCCAGGTTGACGTTTGACAATTCCGGACTTTAAAGAACATGACGGAAAATCATTTGCTACATTTCTAATACGCGTACCGATTCAACCGCTGAATGCCTTCATCAGCACGCCTATTGATCTCTATTGCCCAAGTATACGTGATGATTTAGAGAAAATATGCTGCAGTACATGCGGTATTTACTTCGCATCTATCACAAGAGCTGCAGAGCACAGGAGAGCAGCTCACATTGCACCAGCTAAGCAAGCGCGTATGTTCCGCAAAGTGCGACCCTCACGGATTGTCACAAGACGAGCTAATGAGTTACTGTGCGCAAGCGTCAACGGCTTAGAGTGGCTAGATTAGAACGAAGTTGAAGGAGCACATGATTTTACTGAAAATCATATGGACATGTTGGTCTCAATAGTCTCTCTTGAAACCGCGCATGATTCTCCATGGACTGAATTAGAGTAGATATTCTTTTTTTAATCGCAGTAGTTACGATTTAAGTCTTCTATTGTTAAATTTTTATTACACTTATAACTCTCAGCAATATTGATTACTAGTCTTAACTAGTTCGTAAATAAAAGCCCGAAGGAAATTTTTTTTCTTTTTACAATAACAATCCAACGCGTTTACATAAGAAACCCACATTTTGAAAAATCTCACGTGAGATTGGGGGATGGGGGAGGGGGTTGAATAAAATCTCACGACATCTCACCAGGGGGGAGGGAGGTTCAGAAAATTGAAAAAACACCTCACGTAATTTATGGACGCCCCCTAATAGGTTTTGGTTTATTCCAATGATGAATAACAGTTACGTGTTGGTTCTTCAATTAAAACATAAAATCACTTCCATTTAATGAATGTATATACATACATATGTATATATTTATATAAAGGGTGGTTAAATTTCAAGGGCCGATGTTAAATGTGAAGCACATCTAATCGTCAACGACACCGTTGGACTTCTTTCTTTGGGGTTGTTTGAAAGAAAAGGTGTACGTCGATAAGCCAGCAACAATTCAAGAGCTAAAGGATGAGATAATTCGGACATTAACGGATGGAGGTGTGCCACCGAGGCCGCAGCGGTCATTTGGCCGATATTTTGTTCCACACGTAAT
The DNA here is from genome assembly GCF_028408465.1 of Anastrepha ludens. Lineage (NCBI taxonomy): Eukaryota > Metazoa > Arthropoda > Insecta > Diptera > Tephritidae > Anastrepha > Anastrepha ludens. The sequence continues at coordinate 80,421,160 of NC_071502.1, forward strand.
TGCGCCACACCAATATTATCATAATAAAGAGAAATGACAATAATTTTCTAAAAAAATTCTATTTTATTCAAAATCAACACAGGCCCTTGAAACTTAACCACCCTTTACATCCATTAATTTCGTCAACAGAAAAGCGCTTCTAAGAGGATAACAAAGATAAACATTGATTTTGCCAGTAATGCTATAAATGACAAGTCTGGAGTCCCGTTATGTGACATTTGTAGGTGTTAATAATATTATGTATGTATGACTATATAAAAATATGAACATACAAATAAATATTTATATAAATATGTGTGAGTAGCGACGTATCCATAAACAAAATAGTCGTGACTGCGAACGCTTTTGTTTTCGTTACTGATGAATATTTTCGTTGATGTGAACTTTTGCTTTTGACAAATTTGTACAGTGCTTCGCTTAGGTGATACAAATTTCCAGAAAAATTCATAGTCAGTGTGCAAGATGGGGATATTTGGATATTATGGGGATATGGGTATTTTTAGAAAGGTTATTTGCCAATTTGAAAACGAAAATTTATCTATAAAATTATTTCTAAGCAATCAGGAAGCTGCAGCCGTAGCCCAATAGGTTGCTGCATGACTACCATTCGGTAGTGCCCGGATTCGGAACCTGCTGTGGGCTCGAAATATCAAATGCTGGAAAATGTTTTTGTGTAACAGTGGTTGCTCCTTCACAGGTAATGACATACCATTTGTCCTATTTTTATTGATAAGCTATCTCATGTCCACAGTACACATTGAAAGTTCGCCAATGCCTATGAGGAGCGTCATTAATTTGTCATTTAAGTTAGGTTAGGTTAGACCGTCCTCCAGGGCAATTCTTCGAGAGTTTAGCAGAGAAAGCATCTATTGTTGTACCATTCAAAAAACAGATAGCTGAGAAGAAATCATTAGGCACATGCGAACTAGTAATTGGAATTTGTAATCACACAACGCGGGTAGTAAGTATTCAAATATTGATAACTCTTTAGGTATCTGAATCTTATTGACAAGTCGGTACGAAGATAATATTGCAGAGAGATGAAAGAAAATACCGCATCATACTGCATGCGGCTGCTGCAGAATGGACTCGAATTTACGTCGAGCGTTACTGCTTAGACTTTTATCGGAAGATGCCCAATTGCGGGAGGTATGAGTTTGTTCATCTTATTTCCGATGCCTTCAGAAGAGCTGTGCAAGTCTGCAATTCAATGGTCTTGTCCACTGCTCGCTGAACTGCGTTGAAACTTATAAATCCAGCTCATCAGACTCATAGTTTGCAGGAAAGTTTGCTGCAATCAATCGGCTGCCTCTTCGACTGGGTTTACCTCAGCTTGAAAAAACATAACTAACAGAACATTCAGTCGGACGAAGTCTTGCTCCAGTTGGCCTTAGTTCAACGAGTTGTTATGCTCACCGAGAGTGCATACAGAGATGACTTTGGCATCTTTTCGTCAATCGATCTTTCTGAAAGATTAAATTTGTCACGTGTTGCCTGCGGTATGGCTTTCAGTCCGCACTCATAAGATTCCTGTATGAGGATCTATTACACTTGATTTCGTGAAGAGTATACTAATATATACTAACTTAAAGGGATTGAGCTTTAAGCACCCTTCAAGTTTTTTTTTAATAACGGTCCTCCTTCGGCAGACAATGCCAAACCCCCGATCGCATTTTTGCATTGAACAAAATCCGAATGAAAAACCATCTACTGTTCAAAGACGGTTCAAAACTATAGTTCTCTGACTTTGTGGAATAACATCAAGACGCACACCACAAATAGGAGGAGGAGCTCGGCCAAACAGTGAACAGAATTGTACGCGCCAATTATTTGTTTTTTAAATAATCATATAGAATAAAATAAAGAAGTGACTTACGGCTTCTTTTAATTACCGAATTTTTCCAACAGTAATGCTGGGAATTTGCGGCGGTTGGTTACTCTGCATTCTACTTCGGCCTCCTTTATCATGGAACGAGCTAACATCTACTTTGCTGAAGTTAGGCAAAGTCAACGCTTTTATTCTATTCTTGACGAGCATGTCTATAATTCATTTTAATCTCTTTGCACCGTCAGTTTGTGCTTATTCGCCCCGATTCCGAGAAAGGCTCTGGCTCCTGCAACAGGACTATGACAATTCCTTCATACTCAAAATAAGTAAAATTTACCCGCGACTGGTGCGTGGGTTGATATTTTGGTGAGAATTATATTTATGGTTCCATTTGGCTAATACTGAGAAAAAATTTGGAATATACAAAAATGAATCTGGTAAAGAAAAATGGAAAAACTTGAAATATATTTATTGTATTTTAAATTTCCCAATGCTTATACATTAGGGCGGGTCGATTTAAAAATCGCTCATTGCTCTGGGAAAATCGTATTCTAGGGATCAAAATAAGAAACTTTGCTGAAGGAACCATACCTCTAAAAAGAATTCTGATGCCCCCAATTTGGGTCGAACGAAAAATCCCACTTTGACCCATTTAGAGTGCTCCAATCGAGTCCAAATGTATGACCCACTAACTTTGGTCGGCCGATCCACCCATGCCAGTGGCACACCCCCTGGAACTCCCCTGGGGGGTTCCCCATACAATCATTTCAAAATATCACCATTTTTAGCCTTTACATGAGAAAAGAAACTAAAAAGTTCGACCCAAATTGGGGGACATCAGAACTCGTTTTAGAGGTATGGTTCCTTCGGCAAAGTTTCTTATTTTGATCCCTAGAATATGATTTTCACAGAGCAATGGGCGATTTTTTTGCCTCCCCACAAATCAACCCGGCATACATATATACATATATTTACTAAGCTACAAATGCTCGTTCAAATTCATTTACTAAAAGTCACAGCTTTTTATGTAGATGAGAAACACTGTGCGACTTTGCGCTAATGTTCATGTATTTCAGCAAATATTTGTAAAATGTTTGAACTACGAGTGTTTTGGCTTCTATCGGAGCGATCCATCAATAAATGTCAATATTACAAGCTCTAAAATAAGTTCTATTAAAGTGCATAGATAAGCACTTCTGCGTATATTGCCAGACTGAATATTGTTATGCGTACCCATTTGCGTCTGTCCACCCATGTGCACATTATTTATCATCCACTTGGCAATTCACTTTTATCAATCAACAATATTTAATGCTTTTTTGTGCAGACAGCCCCTGGCCAACACCAAAAGGGTAGATAGGTTAAGAGCCGGAGCAACTAATTGGTGGAGTTATTTCTAATGCTTTCTGAGTGGTTGGATTAACTGGCAGTTTATGACTTCGGATGAAGTCATGTAAGAATACAACACAATTTATTCAAAGCATGGGACTTATTAGCCAACTTTGGCTCACTAAGAGTGAATCAATTACAGATTTATTGAATTTTTTCTTTAGTGAGATGGTTGAATTACATATATTGAGCATAACTTAGACTAAAACTGCTGAATATATTCAATGTGGTAAATAATTATATTAAGTATATTTAACGTTGATTATTAGAGGTAGTAATTCTTTAAGCTTATTAAAAAACTATATTGAAGGACTATAATTCCTCGAAATTCTTGTAAGGAAAAAAGCAAAAAACTACTTAGATAAATGGAACTATTTTGGTATCCACTGAGTTTCTAAGGATTTCTTTCCGCAATTTTCCTTGTTCACAAACCCATTAAGCCACAGGCAGGCATGTTCTTATTCTCAATTTGCGCGATTGCTGTTTAAGTGATTTTGGCCGCGTTTAGTACAGCGCGCCAGTCGTTTCTTTGTCGTGCTAACCCGCGTCAGTTGAAAACACCAACAGAAGTTAAGTCCTCCTGCATTTGTGGCTCGTTTCTCTTCTATATGCTGATGATTTGAAAATATTTTCTGCGATTAGAAATACTGACGATGGGGGATGAGGGATGAGGGACGGGCCCTATGCTGCAATCGGAAAGTAATCCGAAATTCTGCTTCTCTTTAAATAGCAAAAAATGTTTTCATGTTACCTACGCCAAAATTCAAAATGTGTTTCAATCATCTTATAGTATTGCTAATATACCCTTTTTGGGTGTTTGGCCGAGCTCCTCCTCGTATTTGTGGTGTGCGTCTTGATGTTGTTCCAAAAATGGAGGGACCTACAGTTTCAAGCCGACTCCGAAGGGCAGATATTTTTATGAGAAGCTTTTTCATGGCAGAAATACACTAGGAGGTTTGCCATTGCCTGCTGAGAGGCGACCGCTATTAGAAAAATGTTTTTCTTAACTTTTGCTGTTTTCCCCGAGATTCGAACCGACGTTCTCTCTGTGAATTCCGAATGGTAGTCGCGCACCAACCCATTCGGCTACGGCGGCCGCCGTAATACTTTACTTTAATCGGTTCATGTAAAATTTCATTTTTGACTCCCATTTTTCATTCGATAATCACATTAACTTTGTGGTATCCACTTCTTACTCAAACCAAGTTTTATACGGCGTAATAGCTCGAAATTCCTGGACTCCTACACTCTAAATTTACTTTTTACTTCCTTTGTTCGCTTTAGATTAGAGTATCCAATATTTATCTGTAGGTTTTGCCACCAATTCGCAATCGAGAAAATTGAACGTCAGGTTGTTAAAATTCTCAAATTCTATGCCTTTCTATGATTCTCGTTTGATTTTAATGAACTTAAAGTCTCTAGAGAGTAGAAGGTCTATAAGCTCACTATTCTTTGTTTTTAGTGTAATTAAAGATGAAATTGATTGTTCATCCCGATTACGGAGCATTCACTTTCATATCTCTACTATCTCTCTCTCTCTACTATCTCTCAATGAGATTTCGAGTTCTATTCCACTTGGCTTTTCGGTGTTAAATAATGAATTTTATAAATTTCTAAACTATTTTTTTATTTATTTTTTTTACTATCTGTAGTAATTTAAGCTCATATTAGCTCTGAGTTGTCTGTGAAATCTATAATAATGTTTTAGACTTGAATTAAATGAAAGTGCGGAATAGTGAGAGAAATGGTATGCCAATCGATGAGAAATGTATAAAATTGAATCACGACTGTTTGTGGAAACATTGAGAAAAGTAAGCGTGAAAACCAAATTGTCTATACAGAAATTTTGATATTGATAAAAGTACTTTTCCAAAAATTTGCAATCATTACGTGTTGTGCTGGGCAGCATAATAACGTCTCATATGTTAAATAAATACTCTGCCAATGGTTCTACAAGGCTGCCGTTGCTAATGATTTCATTCATAAATATTGAGAATGTCCGTCAACGAAGAGGCGTGTGAAATACTATAATATATTAAAAAACCACTTCTGTATTTAATTATTGCGCATATTTTCAATTCATATTTGAAATTTAATCAAGCAATAGCTCTGTAGCTGCGTAACATATTGCAATAAATTATATGCCCATCATACGCCCACTTAAATAGTGGGCCATAGGAAACTATGTGACCTAAATTAAGAGGCAAACAGTAAAGTTCCATGGGTTACAAAACACTTTTATAGCCTTTATTATAAAATATTCACTTATATCACACACAAGGGTGTGCAACCTATATCTCTTTACTCATCGCAATAAATTTAGTGATTTTTTATACCCAAAATGCGAAAATTTTTGAGTTTGGTGTTTGTTTCTTTTTTTAATTTGAAGTTATCAAAATTGTAAATTAGAAAAAAAAATGTTAAATAGAAAAAGGCAACTCTTGCATTTAAGGCTTATGCTGAGAAGATTTTAGTGCTATTGAAAATTTGTTGATTCTCATAATCTAATCTAATGTTTTGCTCGTTTTAAAGTTGTGCAAGAATATTGGATATTCTTCTCTCAATTCTTCTTAACATTTGAAACCGTTTTATAAATTAAAAAAAAAAACTTAAATTTATTGATACGAATTAAACCCATAGAGGTCTATTCCAAATATCAAAAAAAAAAAAAAATAATAATAACAAAAATAAAAATACTAGAGAATTCTGAAGAAACCATGACAACATTTTTGAAAAAGGAGTACCTTATCTCTTTACATAACCTCAAATATAGTAAAAAAGTGTTTCGGTAATTGTTTTCATTCTCTTAGTATACGAGGTGTGTTCAAAAAGTATCGCGAATTTTGTGTTTTTCAAAAATTATATATTTATTCATTAATATCTATTTTGTCCCCTTCAAATTAATCCCCATGAGATTTTATGCACTTGTGCCAACGTTTTTTCCAATCTTCGAAGCACTTCAAAAAATCATTTTTTTTTTATCTTGTTCAACTCCTCCTTCGATGCCGGATTTATCTCGCCAGTCGTAGCGTAGCGCCGTCTTTGAATGCGCCTCTTCAGTTTCGTGAACAAAAATACGATGGCTGTGGCATCATTAGTGTGTTGTTTTTGGCAAATGCCAAATTTTTTTTTTTTTTTTTTTGTTTTTTGTCGGGACAACTAGCAAGTACAGCTCTCAGACAACATTAAGTCTATTGTACTGCACCCGGGTTCCCTTTTTAATTATCTTTAAATCTACCCGACCTCCGAAGAAATTTGAGTAGTTCTTGTGGTGCAAGGAGCCAAGGTGACCGTTTCTTTACACAGCAGAGCCAAAGACCTCAAACCTGATTCGAGCGATGGCCGGGCAGATGCATAGAACTTGGTTCGGCGACTCATCCTACTCTTCACGTGCTGGGCAGAGTGCACTGTCTGAGATGCCTTTCCCATGTGCTTCGCCCATAGAAAGTGGTTTGTCATCAGTCCAACTAGCCTCCTACAGTCCCCTCTGCTTAGTGACGGGAGGAACTGCGACAGTCGGTCGGACATGACAGGTAACATCAGTTTTGTCCACCTGCAGCCTCTCTTAGCCTGCCACTTGTGGGTTGAAATAACCAGTTTGCTAATCGTGGCTTTGATGGCCGCAGAAGAGAGTGGCAGAACGGGTTTCGGGTCCAGCAGGTTGACTTCACAGCCCCGTTACCCACGATACCCACGTGTTCCGGGACCCATGTTAGCAGCAGGCTGTTATGTCTGCCGACATAGTTCAGTCTAGATTTACAGGACTCGACTACCCCTTGGGGGCTGTTTAAGGCCATGAGCGCAGCTTGGCTGTCGCTACAGACATGTATAGATCTGCCTCTCCATCGGTTTTCCACAACAAAGTTCATCGAAAAGCATACACCTCCGCTGAACAGATGCGTACATTACAAGAGCAAAGTGTAGTTTTGCCCCTCTGGATTCCACGTAGACACCAGAGCGGAAACCTTGCTCGGTCCTGGAGCCATTTGTGAAAATGCGAAAACAGTGTTTGCCGGGCTCATTTTCAGAGTTTGGCCACAAATGAGCCTCTAGCAGCACTATACTGTACTTCTTTTCAAGTACGACTCTTGATGGCATGGAGGATGGAGAGGATCGTTCGATCGAAGTCCATGCCTACTCAGTTGTCCGATTCCGGACAAGAGCCGTACCGATTCCCATTGTGTTTCAGCCTATGTATGACCTTCTAGGCCTCTCTTTGGATGAAAACATCAAGTGGTGGTAGACCAACCGGAGCATCTAATGCCGGGCCTGAAGGAGTCGGAAAAGCTGAGTCAGTGCAACAGGTGGTCATAGTGCGTTGTAGTCTCCATAAGGTGTTCCTGACTCCCACGAGAGAGAGTCTACTCATCGAGACCACTGATACATAGCTGATAATACGTCTTATCATAGCTGTGTAAAACCATAGGATCTTGCTAGGAGAAAGACTTCAGGTTTTTTAATGTAATTTGGTTTTTTTAGCAGCTTTATGTGGTTGGGCATTAAATCGTGCTTTTTTGATATTCGCTGACGAAATGTTTTGCCATCATCATCATAAATGCCTTCATTGGAGTAACATACCTGAGAACCGTTAAAAAAATATAGTCTCACATTTTTACAGTTTCATGTATGTATGTATGTATGTACATCCAATCACTATACTCACCAATACTCACACTCACTCACTTTTACTAAGTAATTAAAAGTAACACTCAACAAAATATGCATGGCCGAGTAGGGTTTGACAGCTGGTTAAGTATGAACTCCGTGTGAATACTTGCGGCTAAGGGCGTGAAGCGAAATGCTTTCAAGTTTTCCTTTGATGTGGAATTTCATAAATTTGCGCCGATGCTCAAATCAAGGGCGGCAGAAATTTATGAAAAATGTATTCCTTTTTTTATTGCAAACTGATTAATATTGGATTTAAGCATCAGTAGAATTATCGATTTGATTTCGAATGCACTGCAGGACGCTCGGGCGTACACAAATTAAATTCTTCTTGTTTATTTGTCTAGGGAAAGTTATTCAACAAATTTTCTATGGTTGAAAGGGCAAATCATAGCTCTGAAATAATAGTGAAAAAATTAATAGAATACTTTAGCATATTCAGGGCTTAACGCCCGCTAAAATTGGTTTGGTATTTAATATGTATTAAAAGGTCTAATAAAGGGACCAAATGATGGCAATATTTGAATATATTGGGTTGGGGAATAAGCTCATAAGTTTTTATTTGGCAAGGGGTAAGTATTCATTTTTTCTGCTTTACAAAACTATGTTAATTGTATTTTCGAGTTATCTAGTTTTTTATTAGTTTTGAAGCTTAAAAATGGAATACCCAGGAGGAAAAAATCAAAATTTTCAACACTTGCTCTTCTTTGCTTTTCGTCGAGGCCAGCTGCCGAAGCAGCCGGGGCATTTGCGACGTTTATGGAGAAGGTGTTATAGGCGAGTCTATAGCACGAAAATGGTTTGCAAAGTTCAAAAATAACGACTTTGACATCGATGACACGTCCCGCAGCGGAAGGCCTTCTGAATTGGATGAAGAACGTCGCAAATCACTTTTGAAGGAGAACGGTCGCCAAACTAGTCATGAATTGGCGGAAGACAAGAAATGCGATCATAAAACAATTCTCAATCACATTCATTCGATGGGATTTACCGAAAAATTGTGAGCCTAGGTACCTCACAAGCTCAACGAAAGAAACAAAGAAATTCGATTTCAAATTGCTTCTCAGCATCTCGCTGGCTATCGAACAACATGCAGTCATAAACAGCGCTTTTTGTACCGAATCGACACAGGAGATGAGAAATAGTGCCTATGCATCAATATGAATCAAAGAGAGGAGTGGGGGTACGCCAAAGCCGAGAGTCATGCCAGATCTTCATCCAAAGAAGATCACGATATGTGTTTGGTGGGACTGGGAGGGCATGGGGCACTGGGAAATGCTCGAAACGAGTTCCACGGTCAACGAGAAGCTCTACATTGCCCAGCTACACCGAGTGAATGAGACTATCCGACTGAAAAGGCCTATTCGACATAGTCAAACCACCAAAGCCGCACTTCAACAGCTCGGATGGGAGGTCCTTCAGCATCCGCCGTATTCTCCGGATCTTGCACCAACCGATTACCATCTTTTCCGCTCCTTGTCAAACCATATAAAGGGCGATAACAAAGAGGTCCTTAAAAACTGGATTAAGAACTTCTTTGAGACCAGACCAGGCGATTTTTGACGGAACTGCATCAACAAATTAGTCGAGAAGTGGGAAGAGGTTGTAAACAGCAACGGCGAATATATAATTGATTACTTATTGATATAACTATTGTTTTTTGAGGTAAAAACGCTTCGAACTTATTCCCCAACCCAACTCGCTGGCTTGTGCAACGATTCGGTGAGAAATAAAACACAATCAGCAAAAATTTTATGCATCGATAAACAGCTAATTGTCTTTAATCGAGGAAACTTTCAAGTCAGCAGCAAAATAATGTGCGCCAAATTGCTGTCGCATTTGTATTTTAGAACTGTAAAATTACTTCTGCAAATTGCATGCTTGTAAGAACGTAGCATTCCCTAAGACGTGCTTTACTTTCAAGTTGTGTTTATTCACTCGCACACACAAAGTTCAACCCGCGTAGATTTCTGCTGGCAAAGCACTCATAGCGCGAACAGCATTAACCCTCTCCGTGCATTTGGTCAGAATATTGTTGAAAAAAAAACACTAAAATAGTAATTTTTTTAGCTATTCAATTTTTTTAGGAATCTTTTAGTGTTTATTCTACACTGCCATAGAGTAAACTAATGAAATGAACAAATTATTTGAAATCTCTATTTGCCTTAGGTCGGTGAAACTTTGGATTTAGCACCCAAAATTCACTTTTACTAGTCACATTAAGTATATAATTTCGAAGTTTTATGCTATATCGGGTGTTTCTTTTTTTGCTGATTGTTAATTGCGGATATCGATAACTATGGTATGACAGCTGAGAATGGGAAACTGTGGTGACATATCTTTTCGGAAAGTCATCGTGGATCGTTTAACGCCAGAACAATACTTTCAGTCTGTTGCGAAGTACATAGAGCACTGGCGCCATCATCGGCCCTTATTTATTGCAATTCTGGCCATAAGGACAGATTTATTGGACAATTGGACTGATCGAATGGCCCATGTAACTCGTAGGCGCGGCGGATATCATATTAAAAAAATAAATACCATGTAATTACCTACTAGAGTATAATAAAAAAATGCATTCTAATAATATTTCTGTCTTGTATTGGCATTTTAGGTTCACAGGCTCTGAAAAAAGCATCATTTATTAGTGTTTACAAGATGCAACAGTAGAGAATTTACAAGTCCTTATACTCTTAAATTGCTCTCCACATCATTTGTCATTGGCTTCGTTCTAGGCTGCCTTCGTTTTCATGACGCCCTACCCTTATACTATTTTAGATGCCTGCTTATCGATTTGAAATCTCTGCAGTTTCCTTCTTTCGCCTTTGATATTATTCAAGATTGTTATTTATGGAGTTTCCCTCTCCTCTAGAGCGATTCTGTTTTAATATCCCATCTAGAGCGCTTCGCAATTTATATTATATTTCTTCCAAATTGGCTTTATAATAACTCTGTATGCAAGGAATGCACCAATCCTGAGAACTCTATCAGAATTCACAACTATTTACAAATCTTTACTATTAAGATTATGTTATTGCTATATTTTTTGTTTAAACATCTACATAAATTAGTATGTTAGGAAGTTTGTTTTTATTAACTAATTTTTATTTCAATAAATAAATAAATAAAGTAAATATCTCATCTAAGGGAGTTTTACGCTTGATTTAGTGACGTCGATTGAATTGGTTGTCCTTTATGTTTTTTTTTTATTTTCAAAATAAACAGGTTTACTTAAAAACATATAATTCCTAGTAGAAAATTTCGATATCATTAAACTGCCTATGTCAGATTCGAGGGATTTTACAATTACAGAAATCGTCATTGAAAATATTATTATTATTATTTATTAGAGCAATATGAAATATAACACTAATTGATAGAGCACACTAGCTACTTAGGCCTATGGTGCTTCACTGAAAATAAAATACTGAACGCGTAGTAGAAATTCTTTGGAAATAGTATTATACTAAGGATATGTTCTTGAAGAAAGTTGTCATATTTTCTATGGTGAGTTTTATGACTGTTTGAACAATACTACAGATTTCGGATGATCGTTGCAAAATAAAGCTGTTAAGTCCAAAAGCTCCGGTGAAAATTTCCCGGCGTACTTCAAACTAGCTTTTGTTGTTCTCAAATAACATCAAAGTATGAATTAAAAGATGATATCAGCTTACCGGCAGAAAATGCCAGCAAAAGAAAATATGAATCAAGACGATGATTCGGGGTATAATTGAAGATTAAGTACATAATAATTCACTATGGCTTTACAAAAGCTAAAGGTAAGGGCGCATTTTTTTAAAATCCATTTCAGTTCAATCCAAAATTCGATCTGTTTTTTAAACATGAATAAATATTTTTACCTACAGCTACATATGCATTTAATTCATTTAAGGGGGGGAAAAAACATTTATGAAATGCACCCAGTTGTGCAACCATTTGCAAATTTTACTATAAATAATAGCATAGACTAATTTATTATGATATGAAATATGTTGTAGACTTTCTCTTGAGTTATAGTCATAGTCAGGGGATTTGCAAATATTTCTGTTACAAGAGGTCGAGTGTTGTGTGATGTGGCATATTTTCTTATTTCTTCAATTATTGTGGGTACTTTGAGATCGCGATGAATTTGTGCATTTGTGATATAATAAGGGGCCTTTGAGATCATTCTGAGGGGAATCTTTGAAGTATTTCGATGTTTGAGTTAACCGCAGTGCCCTAAAATTGAATACCCTATGTCCATACCGGTTTCAAGATAGCTGAGTAAAGTGAGAGCTTACTTTCGCGAGAAATATGAGAATTACGATTTAGTAAGCAATTTAGGTTGCTAAATTTTACTTCTAGAGCCTACCGTTTGGCGAAAATATGGGAATTCCATGTGAGTTTGCTATCAAGATGCATGCCGAGATATTTTGTGACGTTAGTTTTGGGGATAATTGTATTATTCAGCTTAACGAGTGGGCAAGTTTTTCGATTGCGAAGTGACTTTGGAAGATTTCGTCTCATTTGGCTTAGTGCACCACTCTTTCAACCAATGGGTTTTTTGATCATGGTCGGGGTCAGTTGCGAGTATGGAAGTGTCATCCGCGAACGTTCCGACTATGGTTTTTTCAGAAGTTGGTAGATCGGATGTGTATAGCATAGGATAGGGCCCATAATACTGTCTTGGGGTACACCAGCTGAACTTTCACGTAGTTCAGACGGTTCCTCGCAATGTTTGACAAAGAAATATCGATTTTCGGCAGGACTTAATAAATATGTAATAATTTATTGGTGGAGTGTATTTTATTTTATAGAGTAACCCATACTGCCAAATGCAGTCAAAGCCTTGAGAGATATCGAGAAAAGTCGCTGTGCAATAGTTTTTATTCAAATGCTTTGTGTATGCTGCTATGGACTTGTTCTATGGTAATATATTTGTTCCTGAAACCAATTGGTGATTTGGGGTTATGTTTTGGTCTTCAATTATAGGCATAATTTTTTTGAGAAAAAGGGATTCCATTACTCTAAGTAGTACTTATAAGGAAAGTGAGTCCTTCTTCTTGAAGTTGTTTCAGTACTTCTCCGGTTATGAGGCCATATCCAGGGGCCTTATTTTTTTTAAGTTTTTTTATCACTTTTTTAACTTAGTTTTTCGAGATAGACTCACCTGGTGTGTGTGTTCTGGGATATCTTTTACTTTTTGAGCAGTGCTTTGAGAGGGTTCGATTTTGTTGTGGCAGAATACTCGGGTTAAGTGACGAGCAAATGTTTTTGCCTTATCGAGATCTGTTTTAGCCCAAATTGTGAATTTGTGCTAGGGTTGGCCTTATTCAATTTTTTGTTGTTTTCCATAGAGAGTAGTCAGCGGCAGAGGTTGCATCAAGTTTGCTGAGATAGTTCTGGATCTGAGAGTTGTATTCTTTTTTAATGAGTTCTTTGAGTTCTTGAGTAAGTGCGTTAAGTGTTTTTTTTATCTTCTGGATATCTGCTTCTCTTTACCTTGGCATGTCGCTTCTCTTGCAATTTTTCTTTTACCTGAAGAGACATCTGGGTGTGGTGTTGCTTGGTAAGACAGGATGTTGTGTTTCATGCTGCATGTTGGACACAATCATTGAAATGCTCGACAGCATGTATAATGTCTTCATTGCTCTAATAAATTAAAGCAAAGTTAAATATATTTTTGAATGAAATATAAAATTTATGACTAAAAAGGTAATCTCCCCAAATTAGCATGGATTTGTTTTTAATCGTTCAACAGTTGGTAACTTAGCTGTTTTTAGTGAACACTGCATTGCGTGCTTTACAAGAGTGTTTCAGGTTGACTGTGTATGTACAGTTTTTTCAATAGCTTTTCTGTGGCTGTCTCATTCTATCTTAATTAGTAAATTACCTTGTTTTGGATTTTATTCAGTTTTCCTTCAATGGGTTAAATTATATCTCTCTAGCAGGCGATATATTGTCACCATTGATGGCACACTTTCTAGACCTTTCTTGGCTTGTTTTGGGGTTTCTTAGGGAAGTATTTTAGGTCCTTTACTATTTGTTCGGTTTATTACCGATTTAGGTAGTTGTTTTTCTTACGCCAATTTCTTACTCTATGCAGATGATTTAAGCATTTTTTTTTCATTTTTAAAAGATCTGAATGAAAGAATATTAAGAAATGCTTCAAACTATTGATGAAAGAAAAGATCTTTGGTTTATTTTTCCACCGAATTTCACATTTAATAGTCATATTGATCATATTGCTAGGAAATGTTATTCAACATTACGCTTTGTTAGGTGGAACTGTGCACAGTTCTCTGATCTCTGCGGACTTAAACTGCTATGCACGTATTTTGTACGTTCCAATTTGGAAAATGCTACGTTCGTTTGGAGGTCACAGTTTAGTAATTCTATTAATCACATTGAGCGTCCGAACACCTTGTTATAACTCTCGCCTGCTTCCAATAAACCTTAAAGCCTTAGAAGCTAAGAGAACTGTACTCCCACTGTCCTTTATGTTTAATGTTGTTGGTGGCTTTTTAGATTGTGATTTTTTATTAGATAATCAATTTTAATATTCCGACTACATGTAGGTATTACTCCCTTTTTATGTTGCTAATTGGAAAGCCGAGAATGCACGTAATACCCCAATTGCGCGTGGACTTGGGGAATCAAATAAGATCTCGAGTACTATTGATTTTTCTATAGAGAAATATGAATTTGCTAATATTTTAAACTTTTATATTTAATATATTACCTTCCTAAGTGTTTTTTAATTAAGTTGTAGTGCTTTTAGTAGCAAACTTTTTATTTGCCTACAGTCTGTAAAAATTTCGGCGGCTGCCGTAGCCGAATGGGTTGGTGCGTGACTACCATTCGGAATTCACAGAGAGAACTTAGGTTCGAATCTCGGTGAAACATCAAAATTAAGATAATTTTTTCTAATAGCGGTCGCCCCTCGGCAGGCAATGGCAAACCTCCGAGTGTATTTCTGCCATGAAAAAGCTCCTCATAAAAAATATTTGCCGTTCGGGGTCGGCGTGAAACTGTAGGTCCTCCATTTGTGGAACAACATCAAGACGCACACCACAAATAAGAGGAGGAGCTCGGCCAAACACCCAAAAAAACAGTGGACGCACCAATTATATATATAATAGGACTATGAATAAGTTCGTTTCGGTTTTACAACAGATGGCGTAACTTGATTATTATTCCATCGATCCACATTTCCAAACATTCATTGGAGAGCTACTGTCGTAAGGCACAAACGTCAGTATAAGTTTTTTATTTGAAGCGTAAACAACAATATTTTTACCACACTTGAAAATGTCGAATTTCGTGCCAAATAATGTGTTTTTGCGGGGAATTCTTCTTTATTATTTTAATATGAAGAAAAAAGCAGCCGAAAGTCATCGTATCTTGGTGGAAGTTTATGGTGAGCATGCTCTATCTGAGCGAACGTGCCAGAAGTGGTTTGCACGCTTTAAAAGTGGTGATTTTGGCTTGGAAGACGAAGAACGCGAGGGTGCGCCGCCAAAGTTCATGGATACCGAATTGGAGGAATTGCTCGATCAAGATCCGGCTCAAACGCAAGAAGAGGTTGCAAAAACTTTGGGAGTTGATCAATCAACCATTTCCAAACGTTTAAAAGCCATGGGAATGATCCGAAAGGTAGGCCATTGGGTGCCGTATGAATTGAAGCCAAGAGACGTTGAACGCCGTTTTATGGCATGCGAACAACTGCTTCAACGGCACAAAAGAAAGGGTTTTTTGCATCGAATTGTGACTGGCGATGAAAAGTGGGTCCATTACGACAATCCAAAACGTCGGGCAACGTATGGATACCCTGGCTATGCTTCAACATCGACGTCGGCGCAGAATATTCATGGCCTGAAGGTTATGCTGTGTATCTGGTGGGACCAGCTGGGTGTTGTGTATTATGAGCTACTGAAACCGAATGAAACGATTACGGGGGATGTCTACCGACGACAATTGATGCGTTTGAGCCGAGCACTGCGAGAAAAACGGCCGCAATACGCCGATAGACACGACAAAGTTATTTTGCAACATGACAATGTTCGGCCACATGTTGCACAAGTGGTCAAAACATACTTAGAAACGCTCAAATGGGATGTCCTACCCCACCCGCCGTATAGTCCAGACCTTGCGCCATCCGATTACTATCTCTTCCGATCGATGCAACATGGCCTGGCTGACCAGCACTTCCGTAATTACGATGAAGTCAAAAAATGGATCGATTCGTGGATTGCGGCAAAACCGACCGAATTTTTCACAAAGGGAATCCGTGAATTGCCAGAAAGATGGGAAAAAGTAGTAGTAAGCGATGGACAATATTTTGAATATTAAATTTGTAACCATTTTACGTCAATAAAGTTTCAAATTTCGAAAAAAAACCGCACGAACTTATTCATAGTCCTATTATATTAGGCCGGGTCGATTTGTGTGGAGGCATTGCTCTGTGAAAATCGTATTCTAGGGATCAAAATAAGACACTTTGCCGAAGGAATCATACCTCTAAAACGAATTCCGATGTCACCCAATTTGGGTCGAACTTTTTAGTTTCTTTTCTCATGTAAAGGCCAAAAATGGTGATATTTTGAAATGATTGTATGGGGAACCCCCCAGGGAAGTTCCAGGGGGTGTGCCACTGCCATGAGTGGATCGGGTGTTCAAAGTTAGTGGGGGTCGGTCATACATTTGGACTCGATTGGATCACTCTAAATGGGTCAAAGTGGGATTTTTCGTTCGACCCAAATTGAAGGGCATCAGAATTCGTTGTAGGCAAAGTTTCTTATTTTGATCCCTAGAATACGATTTACACAGAGCAATGAGCGATTTTTAAATCGACCCGCCCTAATATATTTATATACAATCTGTAAAAAATTTGTATTTTCATAAACAATAAACAAATGAATAACTAATTTTTTCAAGTTGAAAACTATTAGGCCTCCGAACACTTGCCTTTTTAGGCGTACCGAAAATCAGTTGAAATTAACAAATACAATTCTTTTAATGAAACGGAAAAGTTGCTAATAAGAGGTTAAGGCATTTAGAGGGTTAAACCAGTTTTCAAATGGCGCGCAAAATAGAAAAAGCGAAACCGCATCTAAACTTACCGAACTTAAGATACAGAGAAGGAAACGCATATCACTAAGTATAGTGCAATAGATGCGTGACGGCACGTTCGAGCAGATCCTTTTTTGTTTTACTCAAAATGCTCAGATGTTAACTAAGTGGTCGCACTTTTTTTGACCTTTAAAATATTATGGCAAATACATTTACTTATAGTTGGTGTGTTGCCAAGGTCGAAAGGCTTCAATTCCCACTCCAGTTGGAATATACGAATATATATATGTACATATATGTGTGTGTTTATACATATCATATATATGCGTAAGTGTATGCCACTTTATTAAAGTGAGAGAATCAAATTTAATATTATCCTCGCTTGTAAGTATGCAGAAAGCTGCGCTCTGAGTTCCTACTAATTATTTATTCCCAAAACCCCATTAGTGATTTAAGGAGAGCAAGGAGGAGTGCATCGAGTGAATTCATTCTATCTGCTGCGACCACTTTTCTAAAAAAATCATTTCTAAAAAGGACGCAGAGAGCGCCTTTGATTAACAGGTAACAGGGTGTAATATTGTGTTTTGAAGCAGAAGGCGAAAATATTGACTATTAAAAAAGGAACTGAAATTGCCGATGAATTGGCCAATTACGGATCAGCGGTTCCCCCACAAGGGGCAGAGCCAATAATCGGAATCAGTTCCGCAGGAATCATGAATTGGATCAGCGATTATGTAGGCAACCCACATAAAGAGCGATGGTCCAGTCTAGAACGCTGTAGAACTGCAAAGTAGTTTGTGACAAGCCCGAACAGAAAACTGTCGAACCTTCTTCTAAAACTTGGTAGAAAAGATGTTCGGTTGATGGCCGGTGTTATTACAGGGCACAACCTGATTTGCTTGTCTTGCTCAGAGGAAGCGGATGTCATGAGCAAAATTCGTTTTCTCAAACTGGAGGATATTTTCTGATTTGCCAAAGAATTTGCAAAATACTCACAGGACGCTCTGTGTCTCTATCTCGATGTCTGTCTTTATTCTATCCTATCTGTTTCTCTCTGTCTTTTTTTTGTTTTTTTTTTGTCGGGGTAAAAGCAAGTGCAGCACTCAGACATTAATTAAGTCCATTGCACTACACTTGGATTCCCTTTTAATTTTCTCTAAATCTACCCGATCTCCGAAGAAATCTGAGTAGATGTTGTGGTGCCAAGCAGCCAAGGTGGTCGGTTCTTAACACATCAGTGCCAAAGACCTCAAACCTGTTTCGAGCGAAGGCGGGGCAGACGCACAGGAAGTGGTCCGCCATCTCATCCTCCTCTTCATAAGCTGGGCAGAGTACACGGTCTGAGATGTCTTCCCTTTCCATCTGCTTCGCCCACAGAAAGTGGCTCGTCACCAGTCCAACCAGCCGTCTGCACTCCCCTCTGCTTAATGACAGGAGGGCTTGCGACAGTTGATCGGACATGACAAGTAACATCAGTTTAGTCCATCTGCAGCCTGCCAAGCTCGCTTGTGGGTTGTAGTAACTCATTTGCTTACGTGGCTTTGATGGCCGCAGAAGGGAGTGGCAAAACGGGCTCTGGGCCAAAGAAGTTGGCCTCAGAGCCGATCTTAGCTAAGGAGTCAGGGGTCTCGTTTCCTAAAGACACCTTTGCACTGCCCGAAGGCTGTCAGTGCTTTGGATGTTTTTGTTTCAACGTGTGACTTCCAAAGAAATTTACTATCGAGGATTACTCCAAGATATTTGATTTCTTTGGATAGCTGGATTGTGACTCCTTTTAGCTTAAGCAGAACGATGGAGACAGCACACCACCTTGGGGGCAGCCTCTATTAACCCCGGACGACACCAGCAGATCCTACTCCACCCGCACCGTGACTATTCTTTGGGCTAGCATTGAACGAATCCAATTCACCAGCACCCGGTCTACACCATGTCTGCTGGCAGAGCTGCACATACTGTCGAAAGTGGCACTATCAAACGCCCCCTCTATTTCCAAAAAGATGCCCATAGCGTAGTCTCTTCTGTCAATGTGGGTATTGATACATTTTTTATGGAATGAATGCTCCTTTCAGGAGGACGCCAGCTCAATTTAATGCTTATTTGTCTTCCTTAGACTTTGAGTTTTCTTGCTCTAAGTCTTCTTTTTGCTTCAAATTAATTTAGAGTTTTATTGTTCGCAATTCGTTCGTAAAAAGAAAATCACTTGAAATTAAATTTTCGCCAAATCTTTGAATTCTATTTAATTATTCAATTAGCAAAGGAACAATTCAAATATTCCATTTTATTATCCTTTAATTCCAAGTAATTACATAAAGGCAACAACGGTTGATGTCGATGTCTAGTTTGCTGTTGATCTGCTCTGCAAGAAAAAACAAAAAAATTATTTCTGTTTAAGGGCCATACTTGGCAATCACTTGTAATTGCTCAAGCGGCATCTAAAGAATTAAGTCTGATTCCCCACCACAGAGTGGTGAAAGCTAAGTGGGGAATGGACGGAGGAAGTGGTGAATGGATCAACCTAAAGAGGCAACAGCTCAAATTGGCAGTTTTGTGATTTTTCTGCACGTGCGTAAATAATGAATGAATGACTACTACCATTTTATGGGCAAATTTAATCGGGTAATGGCATTTGTATTTGGTTTTTTTTTGGCAAAAGATAATAAACAATTATGCCACACCATCATAAACTAATATACATTGCAAATGGCATTGGTTGGCGAAAGAAGTCGATAAGTAGTGGTGCTCATCCAATAAAAAAAAGTTACTGAGAAAATAAAAAACCATTTTGGAATATAAACATACATTTTTCATACATACATATATATACATATATATATATATATTACATGTACAGACTTATCCACACAAATGCAACTATGGAAAAAAAAGATTTTCTGTTACGCCAGAGTTGGTCATCGCATAACAAATTTTAATAGATTTTTAGTGATGGTACTTACGTCGGTTGCCAAAGTCTGGTGTTAGTGGTTGCTGGATGGAAATAAATTGGTTCGAAATCCATTATCTTTGTAGTCACAACTCGGTAGAAAATAACTAACCTGCGAGCTCTTTTTGCATTAAAACAAAAATGCGCACCGCATGCCACTATCTAATTCCTATGTCCAGGGTGATCAAATTGGAGGTAGTTTTTCCAATAAGGTTTTTTGACAGAGCACGTGTGACTACTGTTAAACTGAATACATAATTTGTTTCATTATGTATGACATTTCATCATGGAAAGACTTACGCCTCAACAACGATTACAAATCGTACAATTGCGTTACGGCGCTACTTACCATACAACCCGTGAAAGAATGGATTTACTGCGTTTCGTTTCGTTCTCGAACCAGTGGATTCGCCACCAAGATCGTGTGATATCACTCCTTTGTACTTTTATTAGTGGGGCTATGTAAAGTCTAAATTCTTTGTGGATAAACCAGCTTCAATTGAGGTATTGGAAGTCAACATTACTAAAGTTTTTCTCGAGATACCGAGAGAAGTCCTCCAGCGAGCCACTCAAAATTATTTTGTACGGATGGCCGAATTACGACGCCAACATAGTGTACAAAAGGGGACTATTTTTAAAAAATAAATTTCATGAATGGCTTTACAGAAAAATAATAAAGATTGCCCAATCAATTTGAATTTTCGTTGTGTTTTGTTGATTCCCAAAATCGTGTTAGTTGTTTTTTATGGATAAGTTTTCGGGACATTTGCAATTTACTGTTATTCGGCAAACAAAAAAAAAAACAAACGGTTCCACTTAATCACGCTTAGCTTAACAACCGGTTGGACTATCTTAATACGAAATATGCAGTCTCATTTTAAAAAGTAAAATGTTTCTATCAATTCCGACGTGATGAAGATATTTTACCATATTATTGGTATCATTAATTCCGAATAAAACACAGCTGTGACAGTTTTCGTGAAAAGTTTATATCGACCCCTTAGTATAACAATAGCCTATGTGCTCATAGGCTATTATTTTTTTATTGAATTTTTGGATTCTCCATCGTCGATTTTATATGTGGTCAAAATTTTGTCAAATTCTAGTTCCACAAAGTGGGTCAAAATGTCAGTCAAAAAATAATAAATATTTACAGACATAACGAGATTTGAGTGAAAGCTACTTTCGACAAAAAGTTTGAAATTCATTTTCTCAAAACATCAAAAAATTTATAGGCTATTTTAATACTAAGGGGACGATATGTCGGGGAAATACATAAAATACGTAAAATAAATCAAACAATTCAAATATAATATATATTAAATTGTTCAAAGTGAACAAAAATGTAAGGTGAAAATATTTTATTCGAAAATGTTGTATAATTTTGAAGCTATTTTTGCAATAAGTCAATACGAAAGGTTGCTGAAGGAAGCGCAACAATTAATTAGAATAAATTTACTTATTTTTCTTATAAAAAAGAAATTATCAGATTTATAGTCACCTCTGCGTGGACTAGTACTGCTACTCCACTTTTATGACTTGGGTCAAGCGCATCCTCCGCCACGTCAACTACGTATCAATGAAAAATTTTTCATGAACATATTTTCTTTTTTCACTGAGAAAGGTGTTTTACGCTTCCTCATCCAAATTAAAGGGATTGTAGGCATCCCTTAACATTTTACACTTTATTCGTAAACACCTGTTTTATTCCTCTTCTACCAATAAAACTGCTGAAGCAGTGAATGCATTTTAATTCTAAATACCGTTACCTTCAATTTTTTTCAAATAACACTTTCTACATCAATAATTATCAACGATGCAAACAAAAATCGTTTCAAAAATCAATTTCATTTAAAAAGTCGGTAGGGCTAATTCCAACTTAGTAAAAGTAGTTGGCAACACCAGCTACGAAAAGTTAGAATTACTAATAGCATTATACGTGACGGGAATTCCTTTCATTCACAGAAATTCATTCGTAATGCATTATAATAATATAATAATATTTCCCTAAACAGTGCATACACCACTTTTCGATAGGCCTAATAGTTCCTGAAGAAGTGATTAATCATTTCAAATTCAATTTTCTGTTATAGAGAAATGAATAAAAATGTAAGCTTTAACAAGGAAAAAAATTTAAAAATAATAAATCAAGTGACTAACGAAGAAAGTCAATGGATAAATAAGAAAATTGGGAAAGATGAAATAAAAATACCCAAATTAACGAAATGTCCATAGGTATCCACGTCAGCTCACTTACGTACTAGGTTGTTTAAAAAGTTTTGCGGTTCGATAAGAAAATCACAATTCCATGGTTCGAAATATACCTTTTTATTCAGTATAGTATCCCTGAACATCAAGACACTTGTTCCAATAAGATTCCAATTTATGAATTCCATCTCTGGAGTGAAAGTCTGGAAGGGCTGCAAAAAACACTTCCACAGCTGTTATGGCCTTATCATTTGATGAGAAACGCTTTCCACGCCTGAATGAAAGTCACTAGGGGCCAAATCTGGTAAACATGGTGTATGATCCAACGATTCGAACTTTAATTCATGGATTTAAGCCAATGTCAAAATGCTCTTGTTACACGGTGCATTGTCCTGATGAAAAATAATTTTTTTCTTTTGCAAACTGGGTCTTTTTTCACGAATTTGTTTCTTCAATTGATCTAAACGGTTACAATAATATTAAGAATTTATTGTTTACCAGTTTGCAAGTAATTCACAAACAAAATTCGCTTCCTATCCAAAAAAAAAACTGATACTAACACCTTTTTGGCTGATTTCTGGACACCAACTCGTTTCAGAGCCGAAGAACCAGGTTCACACCACTCTTTAGCATCTTATTTTGATTTAGAATCTTGGTGATAGACCCAAGTCTCATCCGTAGTGAAAACGTTCTAAATGTTGCTGAGAGAGTCGTATTCGAATGTGTTTTTGTTCCATTGTTGGCGGGCGCGGTACCCATTGTGCATCCAGCTTTCTGAAACCCAACACTTCAGTCAAATATCGCTTACACTACCCAATGAGATTCCTAGGGCTTCTATTAAATCTTTTTCGGTCACTCGATGATTTTCCAGTACGATTTCCTGTATTTTGACTCAATTTCTGGTGTTGCTGCTGTTTTTGGACGTGCTTGGCGTGGATCGTCTTCAAGGCTTGTACGACCACGTTTAAATTCAGCAACCCATCTCTTCACAGAACTAATTTATGGCGAAAAGTCCTTATACACATACACTTTAAGTATTCGTTCAAAAATTTCCTTTGCTTTAAACCTTCCGACAATAAAAATTCAATCATTGCACGATACCTGATTTTTTCCATTGTTGAAAATACTGTGACACGTCGATCCTAATGGCTTCTAAACAAGGAATGAGTTGACAGATCGAAATGAAACTTCACATACGATTATACCAATAGTGTACCAATATAACAAAAAAACTAGGCTAGTAGCTACTTCCTATCTTATCGAACTGCAAAACTTATTGCTTAACCCAGTAAATGGGAAATCCTCATCAACGTTTGCAAAAATCAACGCGATTTTTGAGGGACCTTAAAATTATGCTTTACTAAAATTGAGTGGGCTACATACCTATAAGTATATACCGAAGGAATTACAAATGATGATGAAATTTTTTCAAGTTTGCTTCATTTTTGTAATTTTGTATAAAATTTAGAAATTTTATTTATTAGGTTTTTATTATATAATGACGATATTTTTGTAAAAAAATATAGCGAATATTGTACAAAGGTAAGTGTATGAAGGCAAGGCATCTTTTAAAAACTATATACATATATTTTAGTTTTATTTATGGAGAATTTTACTATCCGTCATTTCCTACAATTCGTATAAGATTGTCCAACTGGTTCGTAAGATATTCATGATTAAGTGGAGCCACTTTTTTGGCTGAACAACGGTAAAATGCAAGTATCTCGAAAACATGTCCACAAAAATAAATTCACTTGATTTTCGGAATCAGGGAGCGATAATACATATAAATTGAATAGCGGCATGCGGTGCGTAAAAAACTTTAAATTTGTAAACTAATGAATTATGAATCGCTTTCAAATGAAGAGAATTTACTTTGAAAAAAGTGAATATGTTTACGAAGTGTTTTCAACTTGTTGGCCTTTGTCCTTTGACTACGTAAAAAATTTGGAAGTTGGAAAAAAGGATCTTGGCTTACGTGCCTATAAAATACAACTCGTGCAAGAATTGAAGCCAAATGACAATCGTTTGCGTTGCATTTTTGTTGATTAGGCTCATTCAGATTTATTGGAAAAGGTAGTCAAAAATTGGACTGGTGGAATGGAACATGAAACTTGTAGCGGTGGTGGACATATGCCGGATACCATATTCAAGAAATAAATGCCATGAAATTATATACCAGATTAGAAAAAATGCATTCCAACAATATTTTTGCCTTGTTTTATCATTTTAAGTTCTCCAGGTCTTAAAAATCACCCGATACATGGCATAAAAATAAGGTAGTTTTACTAAAAATGTTTTGACAGGTACAGGAATTTTCGAAGTTTAATAATTTGTTCATAAAAATATAAATATAAAATCAGATAAAAATAAATTCGAAACTTAAGACACTGTCTACCGCTGCTTTATTTTTACAACTTGTAAATTCACAACTATTAGTTTTTTTATTTTTATTATTTTATAAAATTGAAGTGAAGGCAGTCGACAGAAAGTTAATTTCAATTTTCCATCTGGTATTATATATGCCTCCGAAAACATGTAACAAACCATCACGTCATCCTTGGTGGATCTTTAATAAATCAGCCATAAACGTTTGCCTACATCAGTATAAAAAGGCCGCAACTAGTCCTAAAGTTTACAGAGCTCTATTTCGCGAACAATTTGAAAAGTATACTCAAGACAACTGGAGCTTCATCTACACAGATGGATCCAAAACCAATAATGTTGCCACATTCGCCGTAGTTTCCAACACAGGATTAATCATATCAGGTGGCTGGCTTTTCGGTGGAACCTCAGTCTTCACAGTCGAAGCACTGGCAATCAAAATTGCTATTGAATATGCGACAAAACTGAAGGGGAAATTCGTAATATGCACAGACAGTTTATCATGCTTGAGTGGACTCCAAAGCGTAAACACCTCCAGTAGTCCAATTAAAAATATTAAAGCAGCACTAAATACTCATCATAAAAAGATCAACTTATTATGGGTCCCGGGTCATGTTGGGATCCCAGGTAACGAGGCAGCAGATGCGGCCGCCAAACAAATCCATCTCCAACCCTGCCTTACTTTTGCAACATTTGAAAAACACGATTCGATTAGGACGGTTGCAGCATATATTCAAAGTGAGAAAGATAAGAATTGGAAAGAATTTTCATCCTGGTACAGCAAATTTAACCCATCAGGACAAAAGCCCCACTCGCCAAATAATAACACTCGGAGCCAAACCACTACCTTTATACGGTTACGCATTGGGCACATCCTCTTGACACACGAACACCTCCTCACAGGGAAACCCAAAAACACATGTCCTTGGTGTGGATCACTTTCCATGGTCGACCACTTACTAGATGAATGCCACAATCTCCGAAGCCACAGGATCAAAATATTTGGCGACATTAAACCCTCCGCACTTCTTGAAAAAACTTCCTCTGAAAACATTCATAAAATTTATAACTTTCTGAATCAATGTAAGTCAATAAAGATTATTTAAACTCCATAATTAGAACTAAATCAACTCAGGTATTATATTCTTAAAGAAAGAGTCGTAAGCCCTGGCAGCTAGTACTCCTTTATATTTAGATATAAGCATTTTGATATATCTAATAAATAATAATAATAATATGGCACCAGAAAAATCAAATGGCTAACATGGCTGTTATTGTCATTAAGTCGAACTACGTCCCTTTTGTATCATCGGAAAATTATTAATTATAATTTTTGCAAATGGCGTCGTATGCCAATCATATTTGACTCTTGTGAACTAGACAGGTGCAGTGTAAAGATTTCCATTGAGTTATGGAATATATTTTAATTACATAATATATTTATTATTATTTTTTATTTGATAAAAAGTTATTCAAAAAGAATTGGATAATAATTTTGCACTACCTTTGTATGTATGCTTGCACATACACTGATATAATTTTCAGTTTAAATATAAACACACAATTTTTTCCCCTTTACTATCTGCCAATGCCGAACTGCCATTAAAATTTGACGTTCTTGTGGATTTTGAGCCACATATCTACTATTTCTGTTCCTGTGCTACGTAGGCAGCGGCTCCCACACAATCAAACACAAATCACTTAATTACGATGATGAAAATGAAGAAAATTTACGAGGTGTGTGAAACCTTTGAAATGTTCCATACATCAATTCGCAATTAACTCATAAGCATTGATTTCCTTACCGAAGTGCATTAATGAGTGCACGCGCCACGTAAATTGTGCCTGAAGTGTTGATGGTAATCAATACGCCATATTTTCGTGTATTCATTTTTTTGCATAGAATTTCAAGCACCAGGTGCTTTTAATCTACATTGATTACGAGAGGAAAATGTTACGTAGCATAAATCAATTATACGCTTTCCCTTTACAAGTTAGTCAGAAATCTCAAGTGCGAGTCCTGCTGTTTTCTCTTTCATAAAAGAGAGCATATTCCTTAGCAGTAGTGATACCTGCTCTTCAGAAGAGGTGAAGCTATAAGGCTCGCACGGTATTTGAAACCATTATTTTTCCTTTTGCTCTTTTTCAGGTAAGACATGGAGGACTACAACTTAACTCAAGAAATGAAGAGACATTGAAGTCTGGCGGCGACGCAGAATCTGTTGCAAAACGCAAAAAGCACGAGGAACGTTCTGCCATTGTCCAATCTGCAGAATTTATTCAACAAGTGCAAGGGATCTTTGACGAAAATCCATTCAAAATCAATGAGGGCCATTGAGAGGGAGTTTAATACTTCAGAGAGTCTTATCCATCGAGTGGTCCGTGAAAATCTCCGGTATAAATCGTAGGTTCTGCAGAGATAATAGTTTATGTCGAAGCCAACACGGGAACAGCGAATTATCCGGTAAAAATGCCATATAAACAAAATTAAGCACCCTAAAACAAAATGTTGATCAAAATCAAAAGATCACCCGGAGACTGATCATTTGGACATCAGAGGTTCCTGTTGTCATGCATATGAAGCTTCCAGCCACTGTTATGGTTTTAGGTATTGTGAGCAACGAAGGACATGTCATGCCGCCTCACTTCTTTACCTAAGGATTTCGAGTGAATTCTGCTGCATATATCGGGGTTCTAGAGGCAGTAGTGAAACGCTGGATTGATAGTGTACGCGGTCACTGACTATAAATCGTTCAGCAACACTCTGCTCCTTCAGACAAACGGATGACGACACAAGATTGGATGGCTGGAAATTGCCACATAACACCGAAATTATGATCCCCTAACTCCACAAACCTTAATCCCCTGGATTACCATGTGCTAAAGAGGTTATTGCACCTAATGAAAATTTATTGGGTAATTTTATAGATATGTAATAATTTAGTGTTGAGTAAAAAATTCGTGTAGTTTCATTAAAATTTGTTCCAAATAAAAGTTAATTAGTATTATTCTCAAATAACGTACGCAGAGATTACGTAGATAAAGGAATTAGTTGTGATTTTAAGAAAATGAATGAAGATAAATAAAAAGCAGCTTTGAAAGTGCAAAATATAAAAAGTGAAATAGTAACTAAATTAAAAAACATAAATGTAAGTGGTTTTTGATGAGCCAAAATAGAGTGGAGTCAATAGCCATGGCGACAATAGAGAGCAAAACTTTTTCTAGAATCCTTTTCTCGTTTCCGAAATAAATGATGAATAAAAAGATGTGAATAAATGTTTTCCAACATTTATTGTTGGCACTATATCAAGGATGAGAGATTTGTTTTAAAACAGCGCATATGGCTAATGGACTCCATGGCAGACTCCACCAACGCGTGGTGCTGGTTTTGCAAAATATTATATTTATTTTTGCTAGTAAGTCAACTGTCAGAAGATGTAATTAAGACAAGTCACAAATGCTTTAAATGCTATTAAGTTAATGTCACGGCAAAGAACTGTAAAAGCCAACACCAACACTGTTTAACTGGATACTAAAAGTTGTATTCTCGGATTCTGCTGTAACACATAACGAAAAACACAAACTCGTTCGTCTACGACGGCGGCAAAACTTGTATTTTGCAAAATGTACTATTTCTCCTTTTAGGGCACCTAACTTCATTTGAGAATTTAACGACTTTTCATTTCATTTATTGTAATAACGTAGGTACCCACGTACCATAGTGGGCTACCCATGGTCACTTCTCTCCTAGTAATAGTGACCGACTCGACTTGTGGAGTGCAAGTCTTGGTTTGCAATAGAAAGTGTGGTAGAAATTATTCTTAAAAATTCATTTGCCTGTTTTTTTTTAAGACATTTTTGATTGATATTACAACAATTGGAAGCAAAAGATTAAAACGGAACAAGAATTACATTAAGCGAACTAAAAATCGAAATAAAAATTGAATTCAATTTATTCTGAATAAAAAGTTACACTTCTTTTACGCTGCCTTCTGCACAACAGAGAACTTTCTGTGATTGATGGTTGCAGAAGTCGAAATGACTGTCTTAAAATCTTAAAATAGTGTACAGGTCTCAAGTTTATAATTGGATTTTTTGTTTCAAGGTGCTGAGAATTCATTCAAGATTGATTAGTTATTTTCAAATTGAAAATCAAACACATGTGCACTTATATATGTATGAAGGTATTGTTCATAGTTTTGTTTTGTGTGTGGGCATTTAAAAGAGTAAAAAGGCCGGCGGCTACAGTGCAATGTAACTAAATACTCATACATATACATATATTAGTACATATATAATAATATATATGGTATGTATCGAAACTAAAATTACAGTTAGGTAGTGTTAGATATTGTAAAATGATACAGACATAGATAAAATATAGTTTATTCAATAACTGCGAGTTTGTTTTTATTAAATTTTAAGTACTTTTATAATTTTCGCACAATAAAAAATATATTATATTTTGGAGCCTCAAATTTCGTATTTAAGAATTTACTCCATTTTCAATTAATAAAATAAGTTTAAAAGAATTTTTTGAATTTGTGCGAAATTGTAATTTGTTTTCAGTTTTGACTATTAAGTTTTAAATTAAATTTTCTATAATTTAATGGATTTTTTTATATTTTAATGCATTTTTTTAATTTACTTGATTGAAGATATAAATACAAGGCGCTATATGCCCCCTTCTAGTACAGATTTTTTTAATCAAGTAAAAGTACGTTCCCATATGCAATGATTGCCAATAAATCCACAAAAAGAAATCCTACAATGCCTGTTCAAAATTGGCAATCAGCTTGTCAGTTGACGAAAACCTTTTGCGCCATTTCCACGGCTATGTCTGCATATACACTCTATCAAAAAATACCGGGAATTGTTCAATAAAACGCAAAATAATTGTTTAATCATCAATATTTATTTTATCACCTTAAAATAGGCTCCATTCGAAGCAATACACATATGCCAACGAATAGTCCAGTCATCAAAGCACCTTTTAAACGCCTTTGAAGAGATCTTCTTCAGCTCCGTCAGCGAATTCCCCTTAATGGCCTCTATCGACCCAAAGCGGCGTCCGCGGAGTGGCAATTTAAATTTTGGGAAAAGGAAAAAATCATAGGGGACTAAATTCGGTGAATACGGTGTTGCTCGATTATATTTGTCGAGTTTTTTGTCAAAAAAGTGTTCACAACATGAGCCTTGTGAGGCGGTGCGTTATCATAGTGCAAGATCTATGAGTTTTCTTTCCACAAATTGGGCTGTTTCCTCCGCAGTTTCCGCACATACACATATACACATATATACGAGTTCCTTTAGCAGCCTCGTAGTTGCGGCATCTTCTCCTACAACAAGTCCAGAAGAAGATTGACTGTTTCTGTGCGCCATTGCTATTGCTTTTTTCTGTAATATGAGTGCATAATTAATAATATTCAAAAAACATTTTATTACAATTATATTTACAAACCTCTTTTCTTTGTCGGCGTCCATTTTATTTAGTTTTTATTTTGATGTTTCTCCTTACATCCGTAATAATTATTATCGATAACACAGAAAACACAGGGTTTTATGTCAAAAAGTATCGTGATTATCTAGGATTTTTTTATAATCTCAGATTTAGGGATAATAATCACAGATTTTGAGTTAAGCTCGAAAAAGTAGATCATCTACTTATATATGAACGTATATTGAATAGGATGTTAAGCTAGCAAAAGTAGATAATCTACTGTAAACCTTGTAATCTTGTAGTTACGTGTAAACCTATTATAAGGAAATGCTAAATTCGGTCCAAACCGAATATACCGGGACACATTTCAATAAACTTTGGCTTGGGCTCCCAGTTGGATTTTTGGAATGAAATGGACTCAAGTTCTACAGGGTGGGCCATATAGCGTTTGCTTTTTGAACCACCTATTTTTTGAGAATAGTAACACAAATGACATGTCAAATGTGTTCATAATTTACTTAAAGGTTTGACATTTACAAAATGGGACGCTATACGTTTGAACAAAATTGGGAAATATTGAAAACCTATATTATTTAAAAAGTGGTGAGTCTTCTTCTACTTTTCTGATTTTCACATCGGTGGCTACGTCAATAAGCAAAATTGTCAGATTTGGGGCTCAGAAAATCCACACGTTACTGTAGAGAAGCAAATGCATCCACAATGAGCGAGGAGCCGCGGTTAGAGTAAATGGCGAGCGTTACCGTGACATGCTCAACCAGTTGTTTCCAAAAATTGAAGAGGATGACATGGACGACATTTGGTTTCAACAGGATGGTGCAACTTGTCACACTGCCAAAGTTGCACTCGAACTTTTGGCTACCGTTTTTGAAAACCGAATAATCTGCCGAAACTCCGATATCAATTGGCCGCCTCGGAGCTGTGAACAAATGCTATGCGAACCATCCAGAGACGGTAGATGCTTTAAAACACGAAATCGAAGTCGCCATTCATGAAATTGGAGCCCAAACAATTTTCGCTTAAAAATTGGGTTGATCGAATGGCCTACTGTAAAGCCAGTCGTGGCAGTCATTTGAACGATATTATTTTTCATTCATAAATGACAATATTCAATCTTCAAAATAAAAAAAAAAAGTTGGAAAAAGTATTGATTAGTTTTTTTTTATAGCCGCTTCAAAAAGCAAATTTTACATGGCCCACCCTGTAGCTTGTAATATCAGACGGACTGCGAGTTTTGTTTTTAAATGTCAATTTTAATTTTTCAATTTATGAAGCAACAAACAATATATGCTTACATATTAAGAGATTTAAATAAAGACAAAAGAGGAAAAAAAAATAGATGTAACAGTATTATTGTCAGTGATGTCTTAATAATTGATTCTTAAAAATTAGCTTAGAGAGGAGAAATGAGATTCTAAGGAAGAAGAATAAGCGGTGTATTGTGATGGCATCCGCTTTAAGGAGTAATCGTGTAATAAAAAGTTTCAGCTATACCCACATAAAACAATTCATTACATCGGAGAATACGTGCGGGTTCTTTAAACTCAATCTTCATAAGTAGACATGGACAATCAATGGAGCCCGAAATGATGTCAAAAACACATCGACAAAAGAAGTTGATTGTGTCTATCACGAGAGCGCACAGTGCGGCCGATTCCCAAAAAGCTGGCCAAAAGACGAAAAAAAAAGTTTCTAGATAGAGTTTTTTTTGTCTTTGGGTTGGCTACAGTAATGCCTTGAGTAGTGGAAACCGTTCATAGTAAGGTCCTGTACCCTAAGTACCCTAAGTATCCTCTGTATTTTCAGTCGCAACGTGGCATCCGTTTCAGCATCGTATTACTGTCGATGAATAGTGAAAGTTGTACACATTTGAAAGATTTTGTAATGGAGTAAATTGAACAAAACCAAATGGAATCATCTTCGGAAGGTTAGTAAAATACGAGAAATCTTTAGTACATATCAATACCTCGACACAAAATTTTTAGCTGCAGCAATACGTAGATACATGTTTTGCAATTTTTTTTATAAAATTTGAGTTTTCAAACTGTATAGTAATACAACGCCGTGATATGCTGCTTTGAAACCTATTAAAGGTTACTCAAAAAAGTAATGGTTACTGAATAAAACAAGATTCAGCTGCTACCACTTGCTAATCAGCGACCCCGAAAACATATAAATTTACATGCATCTTGATTATGTTCTTGAATACACGCTATTTCACGTGAGGGGGTGGCCAATAGGGGTGGAAGGGGGTGGATTTTCAAAATTTTAAGATCAAATTCGTAATCAGCGACCCCGACAACCCCCGAGTAAGAAATTTTGAATCAATTACTTAATTGTTTGAGTTTTGGCCAGCTTTTCGGGAATCGGCCGCACTGTGGAGCGGTACGAGAGCATAAGATCTAAACATAAGCTTCAGTGACCAAAAATCAAAACGTGTCAAAGACCCTCTGAACAGACTCTAATCTATTAGTACAAATAGCATGAAAAGGCCTCCAGATAAACGCAGCATTAAGTCCGTATCGAGATAAGTGTATTCGCCCAACCGTGGGCGTGGCACTAATTTGCCCCTATGTGTATTTTTGAGTAGATCGAATAATTTGCAGGTTGTAATAGAATTGCTGCCGTTGGCGCTTGCCTAGGGCTCTCGTAAGTAACTTTGTGATTGGCTTTCCTAGTAAAGTGGACGTTAAAATGTAAAAGTGGGTAAGTAACATCTTAAGCTCTATAACCGCCATACTAATTGCCACATATTCCGGTATAGTCAGATTTATATTTATTTTATTGTTATTGTGTGATTAAGTTCCGATTGAGGCGCAAGGTCAATCATTTTTCTATCGTTGGTTGTCGCCAGTATTCTTTGGGTCATTTTCTGCGCTTGTCACTCGGTGATTTGCAAGTCATTTTGCTCAGCTAGGTATTCATTGTTGTAACGTAGGCGATAGTTGACGCGATCTATCCGCACCGGTGCAAGGATACCGCGTAGCTTTTTTCGCACAAATATCTTAAGCTTTTCTTCATCCACCTTACGCACCTCCCAGCTTTTAGCTTCATTCGCATGGAAAGAAATGAGAAACCTAGAGCCTTGTATAGCGAAAAGTAGACTACGTTCCCCGCCTGGAGCTTTGGTTGGTAACACAACATTTCGGATAGGTTTTCGGTTCAAGTAAATACGGTATATCAAAATTCATAAAATTGGATGTAAACAACTTACAGATAATTGAATAGCAGAGGTTATTTGTTAAAAAGTAATTTGCTTATAAAAGTTTGTGATTTACTATATCATGCAGATTCTGTATTTTACTACTGGCGTGCGTCAGATTCCTCAACATGAGGCTACGATTCCGTTCTTCGCTACCTCGCTGGTCTACAGAGGTCTACTGTCATCAGTCGCCAAAGCCCAGTTGGAAATCGAGAGAACTTTTAATCTTTATATCCCCACGTGCTGATTTTGGCTCTTAATTAGCCTTAAATTATTTTGAGAACCCAATTGCACTCCCTCTTGACAAATAATCAATAAACCCGACTACATTCAATCAATTAAGGAAATGCGCGCTATGAATTGCAAACGTTTTGGATAGTTAAATCACTACTAAATTGATTACCCACCATAAATGTATTAAACTGAAATGAATATTTTGGGACTACATGAAATCACAATTAACATCTGCAATAACATCCATCACTATAAACATTTCCATTAGTTTTGATAAGTGTAATAAATTTTGTTATCTGCGTCCAGGCATATACAGGTTTGCATTTATGTTCGTGTTTATTAATAAAATTGTATTGTATATAAAATATTATATCATTATATAATAAAACCTATCAGGTAACTCACTGCTGTCTGCCATCTCTATCATGATTTATTCATAAATCAAATTGTAGTTTCACAAATGACCCAAAAAAGAAGATTACACTTGCGCCAGGACTTTTGGTTGCCTTTTATTTTCTGGTTTAAGTTATCTTCATATATATGTCATGACCTCTGATTGATTTATTAACTTCCTTTTTTGGGAGTTGAGTTCTCAGATAACTTATCAATCAAACTTTTCTTGGAAGTTTACGCCATTTCATTCAAGAAACTTAGATTGAATGATTTCGTCTTTCATAACTTTCATTGGCTTTTTACCGGAATTCCTTAAAGGTAGTTCTTTAGGGCGATGTTTGATTTAGATATATAATGGCAGCTTTGCTGTCAGAATAGATTACGCCCTGCTCTGGTTTCGGTGAATTCTACCATGTTTTTGGGCGGGATTCTTGTGAAAAACTTTGGGTACGTGTAGAACACCGGCATTAGCTTATATCCATTTGAACTTTTCTTCAGTTTCCTACATCAAAGTGTAGAAGAAGTTACTATGTAATGATCTGATCGAAATACTCTTTTGAAGAGTTTGCTCACTTTGCATAATTAAAAACATTCTTGATATCTCCTAACCAAGATTTATCACAATTCTTTGCTAGCGCATCGGCTGTCTATATCATATCAATCAAATACTTTCCTTTCCCAAAGACGGTTTGCTAAGCTGAACTGTCATTTACGGAAAAACTCCGTAGGCAAATCATATTTTAAAAAAATGTATTCTGAATCGTATTCTATAAATGCGGGTAATAATTTTGCTTTTAAACAGCTCGAGCTTCAATGCTTCAGGGTACCTACCTTACCAGTTTGGGTGATGGTGATTGTTTCTCATAAAGATTTTCGGCCAGCACTAAGACTTTTCTGACGTTAGAAGATCGAATGTTTGTGGCAATTTTAACTCTATATGAGAAACCAAGCGTCTTTATATGGGAAATATGTCTTTAAACACACAGTGCTTTTTGGCATCAATATCCAACTTTCTACGTGTTTTGAGAGGATTCTAGTCGATATAGTTTTTTATAACTTTACGACCTTCGTTAGCAGTATTACCCGCTGTACACCATAAGGAGGTTGTACCATTGGATTTCGCGCATCATAACGCTCTCATAAGAACTTTTGGAAAAAACAGGTTTTGATCACCTTCATCATCGTTTCCTTTATCTCCCATTGGAGCGTAGGGTTTCAACCACCTCACTTAGGGACTAGGTAAGTATTAAAGCATAGCTTATTAGCATGAGTGGTTATTGAGTCTGCCAAAACGCTCGTTATGGTGCTAGCATAGCTACTCAGGATTTATAAGGAGTTCGGTGAAACCCAAACTCCTCTTTGATACTCTTCGCTTCCAATTGCTGTCAAATCTAAATGACTTTCATTATTCTCAACCTGTGACCCGTCTGGTTGCCTACAACTCGCCATTCGTGAAATATTCCTAATCCCGCGAACCGGAAGCAATACAGATTACCTGTGATTTATTATCATGGTTATAGGTGTATGCGGCCAACGTAGCCGTGTTGGTGCGTGACTACCATTCGGAAGTGCGTAAGTTCGAATCTCCGTGCATGAAACACGAAAATGATAAAACCAGATTTTTTCTAATAGTGGTCGCCCCCCATGAAAAATCTCCTCATAAAAAATGTCTGCCGTTCGGCAGTATAAAACTGTAGATCCCTCTATTTGTGGAACCACATCAAGACGCACACCACAAATATGAGGAGGAGCTCGACCAAACACCCAAAACGGGTCATAAGGTCACAAGGGTTTAGCACGATGAATCACTATTTGTGGCGAGCCAACTCTTGGTTTTTGCACCTCAAGTGCGATCTCAACTAACTCAATGACTTATAAACTTTTTGGTAGTAGAGTAGCAGATGAGATAGTTTAAGCAGTTAATTGAGAGTTTTCGGTGGTCTGAAAACGAAAATTTTTTTTTACGTTTTCTTTTCAGTAGAAACGTGCCAGACATGATAACTATTCCATAATTGTTTCATGGTATAAATCTTCTTCAACTGACGCTTGCAATGCGGTGTGACATTAGCCGATTTGGCAAGAAAAAGTTATAGGACTGCCCAATTCATCACCGGCCACACCTCAGCCAGCCCACATAGCGGCCACACTGGGGTAACTCATTACCCCACGCTGAAAAATTCGGTTCTACGGAATATTTCGATGTTTTAAGAATTATAACCTGTTGTGTTATCTGTTTAATATTCCTTTAACATTTCTTATGAACGGATTTTTAAAAAGGAGTCATGAATGTGAAAATTTAGCAAAAATGGCTTTTTTTATTAAGAAATTCATTACTCCGCCTTTTTTCAATATTGAGGGCTAAAATTTTAGAATTGTATGCACAACGTATGCCACTAACCTAAAGGAATATTAGTATCCGCCAATCTTTCCAAAAGTATATGTGACCTGGTCTACGAAAAGGTACCTTATGTGCGAAAACAAGTTTTCGAGAAAACAGCAGCTAAAGTTTAAACTTCTAAAAACCCTTGTAACTTTTTTAAATATTAATATAATATTTTTCAATCCGGTTTGGCTTATTTTCTTCAACATAGATCACAGTATCAATAAAATCACAGAAGCAGTGAAAAACATTTTTTTTATATATAAATAAATAAGAAAAAGTTAATGCAAATCGCAGAAATCGTTTTAAAAAATAAGTTAGCTTTTGTACCGACATCCATGCCAAAAAAAACTTATAAGACCCGGTGACAAAAATTTGCCGAAGTACTGAATTCGATTCTGGTGTCAAATTTGAAAAATTTTAAATGGCATATCCAAGATGGCGCTCCAAACATAGAAAAAATAATTTAAGTTTTCCAAATAGCAACAATAACTATAAATAAGTGACACATGTTTGTAAAGGTTTTTCAAGCCACTGACTACGAATATGATGTCAAATTGACAATTTTACAGTTGACAGCTGCATTACGTCTCCTTATTCTACTTCGTGGCTTTTCTGTTACTACGTTTATGTAATCATTTCTGTTAGTCTCTTGTTCACAAAATAGTGAAGAATGAGTATTGACGATGAGTTTAGTGCCGTTTACAGTAAATATTTTCCTAAAACCGATGAAGACGATGATGTTAGTTCGAATAGCGATGATGATGGTGAACTATATTTGACTCATTCAGAAGATGATATGGAAAAGGCTTTTGTTAAGATAAATTTATCTACTGTGGATGAAGAGGAACAGGTGCTGGTAACCAAATTTCTCTCTAACAATTGTTGTACTAACAAATGCCAAACAATTGTACCACGAAAAATGATCGAGAGTACGCGAAACAACTGTTTAGAGTTATCAAAAAATGAGCTCGATTTATTAATACGAGTACTAAGTCATATCGAAGCCGGAATGATGTGTAATGAAGAATTAGAAAGTGTTATTCCAATCTTGCCCAACGGAAGAAATATGGTCAAAGAAAGGATGTAGAAGTAAGGAGATAAACTTGTCAAAAAATCAAAGACCCTAAAATCCCCGACTAAAAATTTCAAACGATTCCAATTAATTTTGAGTTTCGAAAACCATATTGGATCCATCATTTAGAATCTTTTAAATTTGATGTTGAATTCGCAATTAGCGACACGAAAAACCCCTAAGTAACGAGTTTAGAAAGAATTCGATGCATTTTTTTAAATTTGTCCGCCATATTGGATCAGCTATATTGATTTTTTTAAATCTCACAACAGATTCGTAATCAGCGACCTCCAAAACCCCCGAGTGAAAAGTTTCAAGCGGATCTGATGAATTTCGAAAAAATATGTCTGTCATATTGGATCCGCCATATTGAATTTCTGAAATCTGATATCGGATTCGTAATCAGCAACGCCAAAAACCCCGTGTATTGAATCTTAAGAGGATCCGTTAAATTTAGAAAAACATGTCCGACATATTGGACCCGCCATTTTGATTTTAAATAATCTCACTTCATATTCATATTCAGCGACCTCGCAAACTCCCGAATAACAGTTTTTAAATATTTTAATTAACTTTTGATGTTGAAACAATGCCACAATTCGTGACAAATATTTGACAAATCCTTAAAAACCACCATTTATAAAGTTATGAATACATTTTTTGTAACAAATTTTTTGAAAACAGGG
The DNA here is from genome assembly GCF_028408465.1 of Anastrepha ludens. Classification (NCBI taxonomy): domain Eukaryota; kingdom Metazoa; phylum Arthropoda; class Insecta; order Diptera; family Tephritidae; genus Anastrepha; species Anastrepha ludens. Next base: position 80,459,055 of record NC_071502.1, read on the forward strand.
TTCAGTATCGTATTCATTACACCTCAGACTGTCCAGGAATGGTTCAGTTTTTAATTTGCACAAATTATTGTCTTCCTTATTCTAATTTGTATCATGACAAAAAAATCAGTCTTTTTTGTATTTGTACTTTTCTTTTTTTTACTTTTAACAAACTTTTAAACAAATTATGACTTTCTGGTTTTCACCATTTTAAAGAGCCTTTCACACACTATTCGAATCAACAAAAAAGTGAAAAATGATTTCTTGACACGTAAGGTACCTTTTCATAGACCAGGTCACATATTTATTTTAGAAAATTACTGAAGGGAAAAATGAAAAACATTACATACCATAAAATTAAAATTTTTTGTTTGTTATTAGCTTTTAAATACATTTTTACGGACAGAAAAGTTAAAAAAAATTACTTTTATGATATTTTAACAAAAAAACATTTACTCAGAATCCCATTTTATTTACCAATACACGTGGTGCACAAAGGCAACCGATGAATGCCGCAAGCCGGGCTTTTGCAAGCCGAGCATCCAACACTTGTTTTGTTGTCCTTCTTTCGATCACACACCACGCATCTCCGCACTGAATCGAAGGTAACTTTTTCCGGGTCACCTATTTCTGGGTTGGTGTCACTTTTTAAGATGCTCTTCATGATCATCTGCAGCTCTTTCCGAAGAAATTGTCTTTCCAATCTCTAGCGTAGCATCGGCAAGGTGAGATGAGCAATCAGCATTTTCAAACCAATAATCGCAGAAGTGGGTTCCCGTGTGCCACTGACCTTGAGTTTCCACAAAATGCGAGAATTGACCGCTACTTGATTGAGCATCCCAAAGTAAATCCGCATCGGCCCCCTGTACGTTTTGCGGTATTATATATCATATACAAATAAAATAAATTATTTAACATAAACAATCGAGATTCTACAATGATTAGAACCAAAAAAGTGTTTGTATTAATAAAATATCAAAAACTTACCTTTATTTTGATTATTGGTACTGCAAACAAGTCGATTTAAACAAAAAAAAAAAAACTATGTCGAGCAACGGTTGCGGCCACGCTGGGGTAACTAGTTACCCCACGTCGTTAAAACTGATGCTCAAAATGCCGCTACGCACTTTTTCCACTTCTTATGTAATGGAGTTAAATTTAACACTTGTTAACTATTGACAGATGTCGTTAGTTGTATCAATTTTTAAATGATTTGACCACTTTTCTTGAGCCTGGGGTAACTATTTACCCCGTGTGGCCGGTAAGGGTTAAATGCCCACATCTGAATGTCGGTTCCGCTTTTTAAAGCTAAAAAACGAACTATCCTCTCTCAATAAATGTTTAACAATGGCATACCTCTAACTTTTTCAACTGATGTTTCTCCTTTTTGCTAGTTGAATAGTTAACAAACTGCTGTTTTTCTTGGCTGGGCGCCAAAACAAAAATTAAACCGTACATCACGCGGACGGCGCCTTCGTGTCGATTGGGAGGTAGGGTAGCAATCGTTGGATTTATTATTTTCATTTAATTTAAATTAAATTTATTCCCTGGATATTATCGATGAGTTTGTGGAAATTTTATTATCATGTTTATGCTATTTCACATCAGAATAATTTGTTCTATAAATGGGTATTTTTGCATATAATATGAATGCCAATGTTGAGGTGCATACAAAGTTATTTTCAAAATCCATTAAAAAGGCAATGCAACACATTTCTATTGCGGTTAGCTATGGCATTGCCGGAAGCATTTGGCTGAAATTAGATGCCGGCGCGCCGCTGAGAAGAAACAATAAAAATGACAATAATGTCAACAATTATGTGGGAGCCAAGTGATGTCAGAAGTAACTGTGCTCCAGGTGGACGGACAGCGCGATATGGCATTAATGTGTTGAGGTTGCAGTGCACTCATACATACATACGTACTTTCTCTCTGCGGTTGTCCTTTGACGATTTGTGTTTTTTGGCAATTAATTAACAGCATTAAAATAGCATTTAAATTGTTATCTCTGCGATTTTATGCATGCGGAAAATTATGTAAATGACTCATCTTTTGGAATGAAAATTATGGATTTGTTTGTTTTTCCCATTTTTTGTTAGAGCTGCCTTCATTCATATGGAGTTCAGTCATAATGTGGAAGTAAATATAAAGAAAGAACGGAAACAATGCAATCTACAGAGTGAACGATATGAAGTGTTACCAACTTCACACTGCTTGTATCTGTAATACAGCTCATGACATCAACGTCAAAATTTTTCTAATGACAGTTCAACGTATTGATTATAAGCCATCAAAATCATTTGCGTCTCAGTTTTGTTGAATTTTTTTTCTGTAATGGAATTCAAACGTAATAGTGTGATTGCGTTATATTTGGCTGGAAAATCACAACCAGCCATTGTTCGTGAGCTCAGTCACCTCAAAGTGAATAAAATGTTTGTGTATCGCACTATAAAACGTTACAACGATACTGGTAGCATTGCAAAACGCTATGGAGGTGGACCAAAAAAAATCCGCAACAACGCCAGAAATGGTTCGGAAAGTGAAGGCTCGACTTGAACGAAATCCACGTCGAAGTGGAAAAAAAATGGCAAAAGAACTGAAAATATCGCAAGACAGCATTCGCCGCATATTGAAAAATGAGTTCAAGGTCAAGGCTTATATATATATATATATATATATATAATTGGCGCGTACACCCTTTTTGGGTGTTTGGCCGAGCTCCTCCTCCTATTTGTGGTGTGCGTCTTGATGTTGTTCCACAAATGGAGGGACCTACAGTTTTAAGCCGATTTCGAACGGCAGATATTTTTTATGAGGAGCTTTTTCATGGCAGAAATACACTCGGAGGTTTCCCATTGCCTACCGAGGGGCGACCGCTATTAGAAAAATGTTTTTCTTAATTTTGGTGTTTTCACCGAGATTCGAACCTACGTTCTCTCTGTGAATTCCGAATGGTAGCCGCGCACCAACTCATTCGGCTACGGCGGCCGCCAAGGTCAAGGCTTACATGTTCCAAAAAGCACACGATATTTCACCCCAGCAAAAAAAAAGTTCGGTGCGAAAGAGCAAAGGAGTTGTTGCGCTTGCTCGAACGTGGCGAATTTCCTAACATTGGGTTTTCTGATAAAAAAAATTTCCCAATTGAGCAGTTCATAAACACTCAAAACGATCGTGTTTACTTGACCGAACGCTCACACGAGAATTTGAGCCTACGTATGGCCACTCGAAGCAAGTTCGCATCGCCAATAATGGTTTGGGCCACAGTGACCGTTGATGGACGCTCTCCAATCGTTTTTATCGAGCCTGGTGTCAAAGTGAATGCGACTTATTATCAGGAAAATGTTTTAGAAGCTGCTTTAGAGCCGTGGACACGCAAATATTTCGGTCGAAGACGTTCCAACAGGACTCGGCACCGTCTCATAAAGCTCGTGTGAACCAAGAATGGTTAAAAAATCATGTTCCACACTTCATTTCGTCCACACAATGGCTTTCGAATTCGCCAGACGCAAATCCGATGGACTATTCCATTTGGTCTATTTTGGAGAGTAAGGTGAGGACTAAAAAATATGCCAATATGCATGCGCTGAAAAAAGCGATTATACGAGAATGGGCCAAAACATCTCAAGATCACATTCGTGCAGAATGCAACTAATTTTTTGACCGTTCGAAGGCTATAGTCAAGGCAAAAGGTGGTCATATCGATCTAAAGTGAATATAGTATGTTAAAATTGTAATCATTTTCGAACAATTTCGTCTTTGAAATCAATGAAAACTAATTTCACACAAAAAAGTAATGGTGTTTTGAATAGATAACACCTCATATCGTTCACCCTGTATATTATCTCTAAACAAAATAAAAGTTTCTGGCTGTGACTTTGAAAAATAGGCCTTTCGGCTAAGCGCATTTTGCTAATAACTACCCGATAATCTAAGATCTAAACAAAACTAAATTTTGAGAAAATTAGATTTTGAATTTGATACCGCATGTTTTCCGCAAATGATTCTCAAATTGAAAATGATATGCGCTTCGTGCTTTGAACTTCGTTTGGTTTGTTTTTTACTTTTGCCTTTGTTCTAACTATATCGAAAAGCAGTCGCCGTAGCCGAATGAAACCCCTGGCATGAAACACCAAATGATAGAAAAAGTTTTTTCTAAGAGCAGTTGTCCATTGAAAAAACTCTTCTTAAGAAAACAATCCACCATTCGAATGCGGCATAGAACTGTAGGGGGCAAATAGGAGAAAACATCTAAATAATAGTCCTTATTAACTGAAAACCTTGGAAATCGTACCCTAAATACAAAAGGGTCACAACTCAAAATGAGCAGAAGCTCAAATATGAACGAGACGTAATCAATAAAACGGTCCGCGGATGACATATGGCAAAAATAAATTTTTTGTTTTTTGGTAGGACTGTTATATGCTTACATAGCAAATTTCAGCATGATATGTCACATAGTTTGTTTTCTGTGCTACTGTAAACAAGTCAAGCTCGAGTGTGGAAAATTTTGAGTTGTGCCCCTTTTGTATTTAGGGTGCGAAATATTGGAAAATTGTTTCGGTAAATGAAAACATCAATAGAATGAAAGAATAGTTTATCCGTTCAGGACATTGTAGTTAATGATTGCGCCATGTTGCTGCAAAGTCGTCCCAAAGGACATGCATTTCCTTCAAAAAAGGAACCGCGTTGATATTGCCAAAGACATGATTTCCAATGCTGAATCCAACCCAACATTCATAAAACTCATCATTACTGTAGACGAGACGTTGGTTTGTGAGTAAATAAAGACATCAGGCGTGTGAGTGGAGAGCTCCGAATGAACCAATACCAAAAAACCATGTCAGTCAAAAACGAAAGCCATACTCACGACTTGTATGTATTACAACGGTATTGTTTACCATTGACTTTAACACATAATTTAATATAAAATCGTTGTTTCAAATTCAAACCCATTTATATAACTGTAAAGAATCAAAAACACGTGCCGGGGTAGATTTACTTAAGACGTCCAAAATTTTTACAAAAGTCAAGCAATAGCGATAAAATTTGGTAGGAATGTTAATCCCAGATGTGGTAACCTAACCAAATCAGTTGACTTAGAGCGTATTCCGGGAACTTTTTGATAAGGTAGTATATTTGTTTTACCAAATCTTTGATGAAGAGAATTTCAAAGAGGTAAAGAAATTATTAAAAATATACATAAGTTTTGGAAATATTCTGATAAAATGTTTGATTATGCACAACGGGGTTTTAATCAAATAATAAATAAATACTTAATATCCTATGTTATTTACTTCATTTTATTTAAGAATTTGCAGTGCGGTTGTGTTGTACATTTGACTTCCTTTAAAGTTATGCCTTTGGCTGTGTGATATATGTAGGTACATTAGGGCGGGTTAAATTTTTCTACACCTTGTAGCGGTGACTGAAGTCTTCTACTGGCCCTCTGAACAAAAAAGTTCATGGCAATATAGCTCTAAAATGGATTTTGCGCCTCTTAAGTTTTAAGTTAAGCTTTTAATTCCCAATAAAAAAAATTTTTGGTAAACTTTTTTGGGTGTAAATGTATTTATGTAAATGCCTTAGATTTTTCCACTGCGTATTTTAGATGACGAAATCGGAGCTGATTAAAATGTAGAAGACACAACAACAAATATAATGGTGCTTTTAACTGTATTGCGAATGGTCTAATTCATACAAAAAAAGGCAAAGTTCTGATAAGGGATTCTGGCTGATGGTACAAAAAACACGTTTATTTTTTTGTATTGGCGATTTGTTAGTTTAAGCCTGAATTTCATTTTATAGAGGGTCAAGGAAACTGAGTGAAGCTTACATCTTAGTTGCATGTTGTGTTTAGCAGTTCTGTCTTAAAAGCAACGGGGAACATTTTAACTTCACTTCAATAGATGGGCCTCTTTGCAGGAAAAGTAGGTTTCTTTAAAAAATAGTTGAATTAAGTAAGGATTGCCAATTTTACGCTCTCTAGCGGAGGGTTTTGAGAAAAATAAACATCAAAAATTCAAGATGTGGGTACAAGAACCAAAAACCATATACTCGTATAAATACAGTTATTTCCAAAAAAATGAAGCAAAATAAAAACTAAAACAAAATAACAAAAATCAAAAATATGCAGACTCGAAATCCATCTCAGAGCTATAATACATGAACTTATTTGTTCAGAATTTCCAGTCACCAAAGCAAAGTCGGTTATATTAAAACAAAAAAAAAACCAAAAACAAAAAAAAATGGTGCGCCCTCATGTGCGTGCAGGTGTATTTATGACTACCGAGACAAGAGTTTATTTACACATTCCCTTTCGAAAGTACTAAGGTATGAATGCATATACGAATAAATGTGTGGGTGTAAATCCGAGCCAAATGTTTCAAAGGCTGCTCACTCTTCTTGAGTTGCATATTTACAATAACAAAAACGTTTCCTTAAGTTCCCCGAGTGAGATTAAATAAAATGAAAGTAACTAAACAAATAAATAGTTGGTGGAAGAGATTTTAGTGCCCAATGGGGAATGGATACGCTTAGTAGGAGTAAATATGCCAAATACAACGCTGCTGTGATAGTAATACATGTATGTGTAGGTATAAACAGTTTTTCAAGAATGAGTTGACACATTGAAAATAAATATAATAACTCGACTAAAGGTTTCAAAAGTAAAGCTTTAATATAATATTTGGACCGCTTCCTTTTTAATCAATTATGGTTTAATACGGCAGTTAAAGACTGTTCATTAAAAAAACTATTTTCCCAATTCCTCTCTTTAATTATTGTAGTCAATATTTAGCGATGAACGGTGCTTTACCGTTACCTATTGTTTGTTAGACAATTTTCTACGATTTTATTTGTTAGTTCATGATTGATTTTTGCTTTATATCAGAGGTCTGCAAAATAGACTCTGCGGGTGTGTTGGTGAGCGCAGAGTAATCGAACTGCACAGTGGGGGAAAGAGTAAATTTTAAAGACCAAATTTACCAACAATGGAAAATTAATATCGTTGTACTCCCCTATGCCTCTTAACAAACTTCAATAAAAAAATGAAGGAATTGAATTATTGCATACCATTCCATTTAATCCTAGTTTACTTTAAGAGATTAAATTGACGTGGAAAAAACCATATCCTTCAAAACGTAGTTTATTCAACATTAATATTTATACTTTTGGGTCAGTTTCTGGTTAGAAGTACCTTTTCTAAATAGCTTATATTTAAGATAATTCTTTGCTTAGAAAAAATAAATTTTAAGTCAGAAATGATTTGTTCACAAAAGTGCAGGGAAGGTAAAAAATATACAATAATATCTTGAAAGAAAATGTTCTGAATTGGGGATGCAATCTACATTTCTCCAGAACTCATAATAAAAAATATATCCCGCTTCGTAGGAAATATTATTTCTACATGAACATCAAAATCATTCTTGCTCACATCACAAGTAAAGGGGTTATCAAAGAGATCAATGCAGTTCTGAATTCCCTTAATGTCTTCAAAATTAATTAAAATAGTTTCAAATAGTTTCCTTTTCTTTTCAGTAAACAAATTGTCCCTCCGCCAACCCTGAAAATGATCAAAATCTCTATGAAAAAAATTGTAAGGTATACTGGAATTATAATTAACCGTTTCTTTAAGATATGTGTGGCAGAAAAGACACACCGTATCACCAAACGCATTTAGAATCATACATTTTTTTTCAATCAATTTATGCATATAGGTACATATATGTATACCCAAGAATGTACACTGCAGCATATAAAAAATTACCGGCGTAGCCGCTGCTTGTGTTGTTTAGTTCATGCCAGAACAACGACATATTTTAAGGGGACTCGGTGGTATAGAAATTAAAAAAAAAAACGATTTTTTGTATTTTCGATATTTTGAAAGTATCATAAGAATATACTGTGAAATTTTCATGCGGAAATTCCCAATATTATAGCTTCTATTCTATTCTATTCAACCGAATCGTCTGAAGTTTTAATATGTTACTCACAACATCAGTGGCTATAGAATCATATTGTTGGGAGGTTGAATTAGTTTTAAAGGTGACACACAGATGGCGCTATTTATCACTTATCGCGGTGGCAATACTGAATATATATTCATGACAAAGCCTAATCCCTAGGCTTTGTTTATCAGTATCTGTCATTTCGCTGAAGTATAAACAACGCAGTGTTTTCGTGCTCCGAGTATGTCAACTTTCGTGCCGTCGAAACGCAATTTGCGGGAAGCTTTGCTTTTCTGCTTCAATTTGAAAAAAAATACAGCCCAAGTCCGTGAATTGCTGCAGGAGGCCTACCCAGACCATACTCCGTCGATTTCAACATGTGAGTACTGGTTTCGACGATTCAAAAGTGGTGAATTTCACACCGAAGACAAGGAGCGTCTTGGCCAGCCCAAAAAGTTCGAGGACGCGGAATTGGGGGAATTGGTAAACGAGGACTCGTGCCAAACCCAAGAAGAGCTTGCTGAATCATTGGGCGTTGATAAATCAACCGTTTGCAAGCGTCTAAAAGCGATGGGAATGATCCAAAAGCAAGGACATTGGGTCCCGTACGAGTTGAAGCTGCGCGACGTCGAACGGCGACTTTTTACGTGCGAATTGCTGATCGAGCGACAAAATCGGAAGGGGTTTTTGCATCGGGTGGTGACTGGCGACGAAAAATGGATCCACTACGATAACCCAAAACGCAAAAAATCATGGGGTTTGCCCGGCCACGCATCAACGTCGACGGCCAAGCAGAATATTCACGGCAAGAAAATCATGCTCTGCATTTGGTGGGATCAGGTCGGCGTCGTATATTTTGTTTATATTATATTACAATCACGGGGGATCGTTACCGACTGCAATTGATGCGTTTAAGCCGGGCATTGAAAGAAAAAATTATTTCGTATTTTTTTGATTAAAAAACTGAAAAAACCCGATTTTTAGAGTGTCAAATTCAAAACCGCGGCATTTTGTCAAATGTGTTTTTTTTTATTCTAGTACGGGACATAGCTACAGTCATACTAATTTTTTGGTTTTTGTGTTTCAGATAAATAGATGAGCCAAAATGGACGACGCCGTCCAGGTGCAATTTTTCGGGAGGGTCAATTTCAGCGCCATTTTTTAAATTATTAAATTGAAAAACAAAAAAATCTTTTTTTAATTTTTGTATGTAAAGCAGGTTAAATAAAAACCCTAAAAGCCACATTCAAATATAGTGTTTTTGAAAGAGGTTATAGTTTGAAGTCGTCAAATTAATATATTATAACCATTAATTGGGTAGAATTATTTGAATTGTATTTTGTGACACGGGCGGCAATCTATAATGTCATAAATCGGGCTGAATACGAAGATAGATTCAAACCAAAGCGTGGAGACCAAAGATAGTCAAACGTGCAAAGTACTTATTGATATGAAAACTGGATCAAAATTCGCGGATTTCCATCGACCAGAACTCTTGCGAGAGAGCTAAAGGAACAGTGAGATATTATTGATTCTCATGAAACTGTGCGCAAGGTCATATTGCACCAGAATTTCTCTTTAAGATCTGTACTTAAGAAATCATACAGTATGTCAATTAATTGTTTGCAAAATGAAAAAAATTCTATAAGCTCATATTTAGGCTTACGCCTTTTCATCTAAAATGTTTTTTCTTAGACAATTTTTTTACAATATTAATAAAGGCAATATTCGTTACCCGTTTTACGTACAACATATACAAAAACCAAAATATAACAGTAAAATAAACAAGCAGCATTACAATTCGGCAAATATTGCGTTGTCAATTAATTCTTTGCAAAATGCAAACACAACTTGAAATTAAACTGAAGCTAGCTAACGGTACTTTTATTTTGAACGCAAATAAACGCGTGTCGTAGTCGTTCATTATTAGCACACATTTAGTATGACTTATGCTTTTAAAAAGTGAACATTTTAATCAGTTAAGCAATGCCGGGCAAACGAATTAATGAAAATGTTATTCAGTTAGTTTATTTTAACTATTATAAGGGGAAGTCGGCTAAAGAGTTGGCGGAAATGTTTTCAATTAAGCTCAGAACTATTTATAATATTATTGAACGCGCAGAAAAAGAAAACAGGCTTGAATTAAAGCACTCAGGAGGCAGACCACCAAAGCTTTCTAGACGAGATCACTCAAAAATTTTAAAAAAGATCAGCGAATCCCCTCAAACGAGTCTGAGGCAGTTGGCATCTGATATAAAAAATGACTGTGGAAAAACTGTAAGTCATGAGACTGTCCGGAAAGTTTTAAGACTGCACAAATATTCTTCGCAAATAGCCAGAAAAAAACCATTACTGTCCGCAGTTAATATAGAAAAGCGGCTTAGTTTTTCTGTTGCCCATATAGACAAGCCATTGGGATATTGGGATGACGTAATTTTTTGTGACCAGACAAAAATTATGCTGTATAGTCATGATGGACCCAGTAAAGTTTGGAGAAAGCCAAGCACAGCTCTGCAACAACAAAATATAATACCCACAGTAAAATTTGGCAAACTTTCAGTGATGGTATGGGGTTGCATCTCGTCGAATGGTGTGGGTGAGCTGCGAATTTTTAATGATATAATGACAAAGGAGTATTACCTTGACATTCTCAAAAATGAGTTGACAAGAAGCGCGATGAAGTTTGGATTCGTTGACCCAGAAAACCCTAATAAACTAAAATACAAGTTATACCAGGATAACGACCCTAAACACAAGTCGTTGCTTTGCAGGACCTGGCTACTTTATAATTGCAGTAAAGTCATTGATACTCCACCCCAGAGTCCCGACTTGAACCCTATAGAGAATTTGTGGGCGTACTTAAAGAAGAAAGTGAGCAAACACAGTCCATCTAATAAAACCGCTCTCATCAACGCAATTCAGGTTGAATGGCAGACAATACCAGAGACTTACGACCTGAAGAACCTTATACATTCCATGCCCCGTCGTCTGCATTCTGTAATGGAAGCTAAAGGCCGTCACACTAAATATTAAAATCACACACCTTTATTTTCCTTACAAAAGTCACATAATATTTGAAAATGTAAACAATTAATTGACAGCACAGAATTTACTGTTTTACAGAGTTTTATGTTTTTTCTTACTTATTGTCCTGAAGTTTTGAGTTTTGCTGCCTTAAATATGTTAAAAATAAAAGTGACAAAAATAATGTGTATTTAAAATTTCGAAAATGTTATTTAAGTTGGTAAAATAAAGTTATTAAAACATATTTAAGAAGCTTTTATCATGTTGCAAACAATTAATTGACATACTGTATCTACCTACACAAAATATTTAAAAGCGCTTATTTTTACCTACGGTGCTAATAATTGAATCAATCGACTCATCTCAAAACTCTATCTCAGAAAGCTCTAAGGGCTCGGAGCAGTATTTTTAAATTTTAAAAAGGCATTTGACGTGTTGCGCGATTCAATTTGGGCCTATGAGAAACAACAAACCGTATTTAAAATTTTATTAAGACAACGATCCGAAGCGTAAGTAGCACTGAGTGCGGTTGTGGCTGCTATATAACTGCGCCAAGGTCATGGACACACTTGCCCAGGGTCCCGATTCAAATAAACCCCATCAAAACTCTGTAGGTCTATTTAATGAAAAAGGCTGCTAAGACACAACCAAGAAACCTAATTACGCTTAAAAATGCAATACTGGAAGAATGGCAAAGGATACCGCGAAATTATGACCTGGTGAAGTTAGTTCATTCTATGAAAAATCGTCTCTAATGTGGTATAGATGCCAAGGGACATCATATTATGTATTAATTATGCCAAAAGGTCCAAGTTGTTATTTAAAGCCCTGTCACTTGTCATTATTTGTGAAAAAAGTTATTTGGCACTTAGAAAATTCAGAGATATATGTAAGTATAGGTTTTTGTTGTGTTTTATGTTTATTTTCTAACGAGTTTTTGATTTTGAATATAGAAGAATAAAATAATTTGATACCAAAGTTCAAACACTGAGTTTATTTTCAATGTGAAAACTCTTTCTTGACAAACTGTACGTACATATATTGCGAGCGTGCAAAGAAAATAATGAAATGAGAAAGAATGTGCAAAGAAAAATTAAGACTACCATAAATTTGGGTAGAAACGAAAGTGAAATATAAACGCAGCATTTCAGGGAATCTTAACGCTTCCGTAGTTTTAATCTTAATAAGGCTTAAGTAAACTTTTGTCACAAAAACAAATACGAGCGCATAGCGGTGTAATGGATGCTGTTTTTCAATGAAACCAGGGAGTTTTGATTTTATCAGTTTGTAAGGTATGGCCACAACCATGCCGATTGCCTCTTTTAAATTTAATGCTGAGAATCCGGACAAATTCATATAAGGTGAAGTTACTAGAGCAAAAACAACAAGCAAGTGCAATTTTTTTTGCAGTTTTGCAATTTAATTGTCAAAACTTTTGTCAGAATGTAAACAAACAAACAAAGCAGCAACAAAAAACCGGTGCACTTTTACTTGCAAACCACCAAACCGCAAGAAAAATAAAACAAATCAGCTGCTCTAGTGGCTTCTCCTTATGTTAGATTGGAGTTTGATCTCGTAAAGTATCGATCAAAGATTTTAAAGCTTATGCTCGTTGTCACTGAACAAGCTCTTTAGCTATTTTTTTTGTTTGTTCCATTCAATTGTGAGTTACAGGGTGTTAACCATGTAAGTCAACAAAGAGAAAATTCGGTACCTCTCACAGTTTTTCTTTGATAAAAGCGAAAATGCCAGACAGGCCGCTGAAATTGTGAATGGTGTTTATGGTGTAACAGTTAATTACGTGCAAATTTGGTTTCGTCGAATCCGTTCACGAATTTTTGATGTTAAAGAAAATGTCGATGATGTCGGAAATGTCGATCACATAAATAAGTCGTAGCTAAAGAGCTAAAGATCGACCAATAGTTTTAAGCCATTTGCGCAAAGCAGCAATTCAAAAAGGGGTGGCTCGAGTGCCACACCAAAAAAATGCTGAAGCAAACTTCCATCTGCGAAGCTTTGATGAGACGGAATGAAATCGACTCATTTCTCAGGCTGATGGTGACTGAGGATGTGAAATGGGTCATATAAGACCATAGCTATTACGAAAACGATCGTGGTCATGCAGCTCAAACGATGGCCAAACAGAACTAACGGCCTGGAACGTTCTACTGTGCGTTTGTTGGGACTTGAAAGGAATCATTTATTATGAGTTGCTTTCGTATAGCCAAATAATAAATTCAGTTCTTTACTATCGACAACTGGACTGGATTTGAAGCTGGCGATTGACCAGAAATGGAAAACAGAAAAGGTTTTTGTTCCATTAGGACAAAGCAAGGCCACACACGTTTGTAGGGACTCGCCAAAAAGCCAGGAGTTTCATTGGGAATTTTTAATGCATCCACCATATAGTTTGGACTTGGCAACAAGCGATTAGTACCTTTTTCTGTCTTTGCAAACTTCCTGAGTGATAAGAAATTGGTATAATGAGAAGATTATAAAAATCTATTACTAGAGTTTTTCATCAATAAGGACCAAGACTTCCATGAGAGAGGCCTTATGAAGCTACCTTTAAAATGGCAATGAATTATACAGGGCCCGCCATCTATCGTTACGGATTTGAACTAGGTATTATTTGAAGAATGGTAACACTTAGCTGTCATCTGATTTGACAGAAAAATAGTTTTATTCTTCCGCTGATCGAAAATGGTTGTGTATACGCTCAAAGAACGCTGGGAAATATTGCGACATTACTTTGAAAATGATGGTAATGTTGCAGAATGTGTACGAAAATTACGTACGGCAATGGCAAGAAGAAAAGCACCGAATGAAGCGTATGTGCGCTACTTTGCGAAAAAAGTAAAAGAAACCGGGTTGCTTATTGACAAACCAACGCGTGACCGACCAAAAACCGTGCGTACACCCGAACCAGTATTATGCCAACAGACCAACAACAATTGATGCACGGAAGACCAACATACGCGATGTCATAGCTGAAATACAGCCGCATACAATCGAAAATGTGTTGAAAAATTGGGCCGATCGTATGGGATGGTGCATGGCTAACCGAGGCAGCCATATGAATGAAGTTGTGTTCCATCATTAACCGGAAGGATTGTACTTCAAAATAAAAAAAACAGTTTGGAAAAATATTGAGTAGTTTCGTTTTTATAGCATTTTTAATTCAGTAGAGTTATATGGCGGACCCTTTACAATAAAATGGTATATACTTGACCTAAATCAGACAATCCGAAAGATCTCAAATAAATTTGTGAATTTTACGCAAAAAAATGGGTTTCTTCTTGCCCAAGCTGTTCTTAGTGAACACCGTTATCGCTTTTTTCTTGTGAAACTGCTAAGCCTTTCCATAACAAGGAACGAACTTTTGCCCCCTTGAGCTTGAAGTTAAGTGAGGTCTCTTTTCTTACAAAGATTTTGACTGAATATTGCCTATCTTAATTACTTTACATCAGATTCGTAGATTCGTAGAGGAAGAGAAAAATGTATTGCACTTTCTTTATTTCATAGCTCATAGCCCTTTCTTAGGAAGCCTTGTATATCACAGATACCACAAACATTACAAATGAAAATAAGGGTATTAGTTTAACCATAAAAAGGAAACGAGCTCACATCCAATTAAAGTCGTTGCATACCAAATAAAATTTTTTAACCAAGCAAAACCGTTATCCTATTAAGAATATAAATGCCTGCCCTACGTACTTTATTTTGGAAATCTGTAGTAAAATATTAAAGCTTTGAGGTGAAATCCTTCTGGCGATTGGCTGAATCTAAATACCTTCGCTTCGTTTTATTCGTGTGTGGATTAAATGAAACGCAAATAACCAGATTAAGAGCCAAAATACTTACACCAATACTTTCTACAACTCGACCAAACATCACATTTGCAAAAAATAAATAAATCGCAGCAAAGAAAACATGAAAATAGCAAAAGGAAGTTATAAAAGTATTTATTTATGTCACCAGCAAAAAAACACAACAACACAACGACCGTTAAGTTCTTTGTCGGTGTGAAATGGGTACTAAATAATCGTTTAATGCCTCAACAAACCGTCATACAGGAATACATTTGGTTTTGTGGCATTAAAAATGCTTTAAATTAAAGCCGAAATTACTTTTCCAATTTTTACACACAATCAAATTTTTAAATGCGTACAAGAGTGGTATTCACGATGGAGAATAGCGTGCCCTGAAATATAGACACGCACCAACCCATTCGGCTACGGAGAGTTCTAGGGTGAACGCAGTTATCTTAACACTAAAAAACTCCATTTTTCGAGCTTCTGAATGTAATAATAATTTTCAAATATATTTTATAAGGTATAACGTACGATCTTTTTTATTTTACACAGCTTACTTTCTATTAACAATTTATTGATGCAGTTTTCGCCAAATTTTAAAAGTTTATCTTTTGAAGCGCAACATTTAGTCTCAAATCCATATATTAAATATATTCTATTTATGTGATGCTGTTGCTATTGTAATGTGTACTTATGTGGTATATAGTAGAAAAAAGCTCCGATTCCACTTCGACTCTGTAGTAAGGAGAGAGTAGGTACAAATTGTTTGCAAACATACACACTGACATATTTTATATATTGTACATACATATATTTAAATTGTCTTAAGTTTGACATGTAATTTTTCTTCTTTCAAATTCATAAAACAGTTGCTTGAATGAAGTATGAACATGAACATGCATATGTATGTATACAATAAAAAACAGATTTAGACACGATATTTAAAAATTGACAGGAGCGGTAGGGAGAGAAGTCGACGAACAACCGCTACCGCGCGACCAATTTTCAATTAATCTTAATAATAATAATAATGTATTTTCTTGTACGAGTATTTCATAAAATGTAAATTAAACTTCATTATGATTAATGATTAATGAGCTCCAAGTATTTATTTTTGTATTAGAAGATGATTTCCCCATAGGTTTCAGTCTCAAGCCATGTCCAAGAAAGATAAAAAAGAAAAAACGTTCAAGGGCAAATTTATTTCATCTCTTTTCAAAAGTCATCTCACATTGAAAAAAGTCTTAATTTGAATGAAGCAACAGTCTGGACCATCAAGAAAAATGAAAAGGAAATAAGAAGTGCAGTTGCTGCAGGATCATTGACATCTCCAAAACACGCAGCTCGCTACGGGCGTCAATAATTGAGAAAATGGAAAAGGCACTCAGCATTTTGCTTGATGATCGCTGTCAAAAAAAATTCCATAAGATGACAATATCATCAAACAAAACGCACTAAAAATTTACAAACGTCTTAAAGAACAAGAAGAATCTTCTGTCAACCCAGATTTTGTGGCAAACAAAGGTTGGTTTGAAAAATTCAAAAAGCGTTTTGCAATTCATAGCATAAGATTCCAAGGAGAAACTGCGTCGGCTGATCATGAAGCCGCTGGGACGTAGCCAGAAAAAATGAAAACCGCTATAGAAGAGCAATGGTACGCAGCAGATCAAGTTTTCAATGCCGCCGAAGCTCGGCTTTAGCGGGAAAAAATGCCCAGTAGAACCTTTATAACGAAAAAAGAAAAAACAAATCGGCAAACGCTCCTTTTGTGCAGCAATGCATCGGTGGAACTTATGACAAAACGTTTGCTAGTGTACATATCTTTAATACCTCGTGCACTTAAAGACGTAAATAAAAACACCTTACCAATATATTGGAAAGCAAATCCAAGAGTTTGGGTAACTGTAAACTTATTTAAAGGTTGGGTTTTAAATTTTTTTGTGCCAGACGTTGAACGCTATATAATTTGAGCTTCAAGGCGCTATTATATATATATAAAATTGGCGCGTACACCCTTTTTGGGGGTTTGGCCGAGCTCCTCCTCCTATTTGTGGTGTGCGTCTTGATGTTGTTCCACAAATGGAGGAACCTTGAGTTTCAAGCCGACTCCGAATAGCAGATATTTTTATGAGGAGCTTTTTCATGGCAGAAATACACTCGGAGGTTTGCCATTGCCTGCCGAGGGGCGACCGCTATTAGAAAAATGTTTTTCTTAATTTTGGTGTTTCACCGAGATTCGAACCGATGTTCTCTCTGTGAATTCCAATGGTAATCACGCACCATCCCATTCGGCTAAGGCGCTAATACTATTAGATAATTCTCCATGTTACCCAAAAGATTGCAATCATCCCAACGTCAAAATACTGTTCCTACCACCTAACACTACTTCGTTGCTCCAGCCATTGGAGCAAGGTATTATTTATACCATGAAAGCTTATTATATAAGAAGAGCTTTACAGTGTATTTTAAACGTAACCAGCTCACAATCAATTAATGTAATGGAAGCTTCGATAAAATTTTCAATCAAGCACTGTATCAACATCAGATCTTTGTCGCTGAAAGAACTGAAGACATCAACGTTAAATGCGTGTTCGAACAAAATATGGCTCTTTTCAGTTGAAATAGAAAACATGCCGGAATCGTCAGAAATGAAATTGGTGGCATATTAGAACTCGCTAAATCAATTGGAAGCGAAGGTTTAGTGAATTTGGCTATTGAGGGCGTTCACGATTTATTGGTGGAAGGAGAAGTTAACGAAGCGGATTTAATGGAAATGGCATCCGAAGCTGTAAATCAAGTCGATTCTGAGGAGACTAGCACTGATGTAGATTGTGGAGTTAATAAAAAAATTAAAAGAAAGCTTAAACTTAGCTAAAAATCTCGAGTAATTTTTCTTGCATGTAGGTCCCTCTACTGAAAGACGCTGAAAATTCAAAAGGGAGCCGCAAAACTGTCTAGCTTCATAGCGAGAAATCTACGATGACCTGATAAGTACCAGCAACCAAAGAACAATTACAGATTTTTTAAGAGGGAAGAAGATGCAAGAACTTTAAATGAAGAAAACTGTTTTATAATTGAAGGCGATATCATTCCACCGAAAAAACGTTCTCGTTTGATTATACTGAGTTGTGACGACGAAGAAATTTATTAAATTAGTTTGTTTTGTGTTGAACATACGAGTACAGTTATATATTTAATAAAAATTAAGTTGTTTATGTAATAGGTCTATTTATAAGTTCGTGCGGTTTTACAACAGATGGCGTAACTTGATTATTATTCCATCGATCCACATTTCCAAACATTCATTGGAGAGCTACTGTCGTAAGGCACAAACGTCAGTATAAGTTTTTTATTTGAAGTTTACGCTTAACAATATTTTTACCACACTTGAAAATGTCGAATTTCGTGCCAAATAATGTGTTTTTGCGGGGAATTCTTCTTCATTATTTTAATATGAAGAAAAAAGCAGCCGAAAGTCATCGTATCTTGGTGGAAGTTTATGGTGAGCATGCTCTATCTGAGCGAACGTGCCAGAAGTGGTTTGCACGCTTTAAAAGTGGTGATTTTGGCTTGGAAGGCGAAGAACGCGAGGGTGCGCCGCCAAAGTTCATGGATACCGAATTGGAGGAATTGCTCGATCAAGATCCGGCTCAAACGCAAGAAGAGGTTGCAAAAACTTTGGGAGTTGATCAATCAACCATTTCCAAACGTTTAAAAGCCATGGGAATGATCCGAAAGGTAGGCCATTGGGTGCCGTATGAATTGAAGCCAAGAGACGTTGAACGCCGTTTTATGGCATGCGAACAACTGCTTCAACGGCACAAAAGAAAGGGTTTTTTGCATCGAATTGTGACTGGCGATGAAAAGTGGGTCCATTACGACAATCCAAAACGTCGGGCAACGTATGGATACCCTGGCCATGCTTCAACATCGACGTCGGCGCAGAATATTCATGGCCTGAAGGTTATGCTGTGTATCTGGTGGGACCAGCTGGGTGTTGTGTATTATGAGCTACTGAAACCGAATGAAACGATTACGGGGGATGTCTACCGACGACAATTGATGCGTTTGAGCCGAGCACTGCGAGAAAAACGGCCGCAATACGCCGATAGACACGACAAAGTTATTTTGCAACATGACAATGCTCGGCCACATGTTGCACAAGTGGTCAAAACATACTTAGAAACGCTCAAATGGGATGTCCTACCCCACCCGCCGTATAGTCCAGACCTTGCGCCATCCGATTACTATCTCTTCCGATCGATGCAACATGGCCTGGCTGACCAGCACTTCCGTAATTACGATGAAGTCAAAAAATGGATCGATTCGTGGATTGCGGCAAAACCGACCGAATTTTTCACAAAGGGAATCCGTGAATTGCCAGAAAGATGGGAAAAGTAGTAGTAAGCGATGGACAATATTTTGAATATTAAATTTGTAACCATTTTACGTCAATAAAGTTTCAAATTTTGAAAAAAAACCGCACGAACTTATTCATAGTCCTATTAGAATTAAAAAAAACTGTTTTTAATAAGTTTTTGGAACATAACCCTCAGTTTTGTTCTGGCTCTGGGTCTCATACAATACGGTTTCACACAACACGACATTTTCTAGGAACCGTATTATAGGAGATTTACCTGTACTTAGTTTATTAAACAAAGTAGGAAATATCTTTACAATAAAAATGAGATTCATAACGAAGCGCCAATATCCTTAATCCAGCGTTGCCACTTATTGCCGAGCATATTCCAATTTCTGCGCTGCCAACAATCAACTCTTGATACGAATGCATCATTTATACACTTAACGAAATAATTATAGGGCAAAATGAAGTAAACAAAAAATTCGAATTTTTTATGTCTTAAAGAAATGAATGCTAAAGTTTTTGATATACAACCAATTTTAGTTTTTTAATGTTACCAAAAGCCAATTAGTGTGTGTACTTAAACAATAAAAATGATCTAAACAATTTCAACTGAAAAATTGTGAACTGCGTTTTTCTGTTGTAATACCCATTCCGGATAACTACTTCACCTTCGAAATCAATAGAGATCTCATTCAACATCTTTATATATACATATGCCTGTATTTTCCGGTAAAAATTGGAGTCTTACTATAATATCCAATAGCAGCCAAAATCATTAGCGCATCTCCGCCGAAGTGTCGAGTCATTCGCGCATTCATAAAAAGCCTAAGACAGAATATGATTTTGATAAGGTTAAATTAATGGGACAATTTAATGAGAAACGACTGTCAACACCCAAACCTTTAGATTCCTAGACAGATTGAAGATCTTGCGATATTAGATATGCTAGACTAGGGACGGGCAGCAGCGTGGCACGCTCGCAGCAGAGCGTGCTAGCAAAGTGCTAGATGGGGGGGCGACAAACTTACATTAGAAGGGTAAGCAATAGGCGTGTACGTATATTAATCACTTCTGAGCAACGCATATGTGTTTGTAAAAAAGAGAGTGAAGCTTTGCCAACAGCAAAGTTACCAGATAAGGGGACTTCATTCCATGTTAAGGCATTTCGAAGTGTTGATCGTTCATATGAAATAATAAAATGCTTTTGGTTTTTTTTATTGGAAACGCTTTGTTAAACCACCAAGCTTTTTTGGCAGCTAATAGTTTTCAAATTAAACACTTTTATTTTTAAACCACTTTATAATTTATTTTTCACAGAGTTTACGCGTTCGTGTGTTTGTTACAAAATGTTAAGTTCACCGGCCTCAGCTGATGTCGAGCTTCAAGTCTCGAAATATTTGCTTAGCACGGCTTATATACAATGTATGTACATAGAATGCGTTGATACGAACGTTAGGAAAATGACAAATATAGGATAATGTGTATTAATATAATTCAAGGACAAGTACAAGGATTAGGGTGACCAGGTGTTACGAGTTAAAAATATTACAATCTTATAAGTTAGACTACAATACTAAATTATTAAATAAAACTATACAATTAACTCTATACTTAAATTAGGTCATGTAAATTAGGTGCTGCTCCCAACATCCTCCCCTCCGTTGAAAGTTCAGGGCTTTCAACTGATTCCTTAGTCGGAAGGAGGCACAATTTAGTAACAGCTCGACGTGTAAGGCCAGTGGATGTACGTAGAACAGCTACTCGTGCAACACCGTCCTCACCAGTAATGACTTCGATGACGCGCGCAAGAGGCCACTTAAGAGGTGCTGAATTTTCATCTTTAATGCATACAATATCGTTGATTTGCACATTGGGGTGAGGGGTGCGCCATTTTGCTCTTTGTTGAAGAAGAGTGAGGTATTCTTCGCTCCATCGTTTCCAAAATAATTGTTGGAAGTATGTGACACGCTGCCAGTGACCGAGTCGATTGTAGTTCAAATGAGTGATGTTAGGCTCAGGAGCAGCTGTAAGCGGGCCGCCAATAAGAAAATGACCTGGAGTTAAAACATCAAGGTCTTCTGGATTTTCTGAAAGAGGTACAAGAGGTCGAGAGTTAATTATAGCAGAGATTTGACATACCAAAGTACGTAGTTCATCGAAACTAAGAATTGCAGAGCCAAGAGTGCGGTACAGGTGCTGTTTAGCCATTTTTACTGCGGCTTCCCACAAGCCGCCGAAATGTGGTGAACGAGGTGGTATGAATCGCCAGTCGAAGCCATTGTTGAGGCAGTGAACGTGAACCTTGCTGCGGTGCTCTTCGCTTAGGAGTAAGCGTTTTAGGTCCCTCAACTCGTTCTTAGCGCCTACGAAATTGGTTGCGTTGTCTGACCAAATACAGCTTGGCATGCCGCGTGTTGCCGTAAATCGCTTGAGAGCTTCCAAGAAAGCACCTGTTGAAAGGTCCCTCACTAGCTCCATCCACACGGCCTTGGTTGCGAAACAGATGAAGACGCTGATGTAACATTTTTGGGGTGACTTGTTGCGGGTTTCGGGTTTGAAATAAAATGGACCGCAGTAGTCCACTCCTGTGACGATGAAGGCTCGTGAGGCCTGAATGCGCTCCTTAGGCAAATCTGCCATGATGTGCTCAAAAAGTTTTGGTTTTGACCTGCAGCATATAACACATTTTTGTAGGGTACGCGCAGTAGTTTTCCTACCACCGATAGGCCAGAACTGCATTCGAATTGCCGCAAGTGATGACTGTGGGCCTGCGTGGCAATTCTTTCTATGAAAATGCATGATTATGGCTGATGTTAATGGGTGATCTTTCGGAAGGATGATCGGATGCCGCGCTTCGAAACTAAGGGTTGAATTTCTTAGGCGACCACCAACTCGAACTAAACCAAAATCATCTAGAAACGGCGATAGAGACGAAATGCTACTCGACGAATGTACGCATCGATTTTGTTTCAAGGCAATGTATTCTGGCCAAAGCTGAGCTCTTTGAACAATGCGAATTAGCAGTTGAGTTCCAAGATGTATATTTTCGGATGTAAGATGTGATGATTTTAACGATCTTGCAGTGGTGATGAACTTGTGTACGTATCCAAATATGCGTTGCATCTTGGTGAAGGAGTTGATGTACTTAAAGGAAAGCGAGATGTCGATTCGATTATTCATGGATACCAGGACCTTTTGACGAACTTCCGGGAGTTTAGTTTGAGGCACAATAGACTTCGGCCAATTACACATTTCTTCTTGCAGGAACGGGGGTCCATGCTTCCACAAATTTGATTGTGAGAGTTCTCGGGGAGCGGCTCCCCTAGATAAGATGTCAGCAGGATTCAAAGAGGTGGGGACGTAACGCCACTGCATACCTTCTGTAAGTTGTTGTATGGCACATACTCGGTTGGCGACAAATACGTTAAATTTTGACGGCTCTTCTTGTAACCAGGATAATACCACAGATGAATCTGACCAGCAATAACAACGACTCGCGAAAAGCTTCAATTTTGTTATTTCGTTAATTAATTGTGCGAGTAAGGCGGCGGCACAAAGCTCCAGTTTAGGTACTGTTAGCGTCTTCAAAGG
Organism: Anastrepha ludens; assembly: GCF_028408465.1. Taxonomy (NCBI): domain Eukaryota; kingdom Metazoa; phylum Arthropoda; class Insecta; order Diptera; family Tephritidae; genus Anastrepha; species Anastrepha ludens. Next base: position 80,481,776 of record NC_071502.1, read on the forward strand.
GGCAACACGAGCCTTTGAACAAAGAAGATGAACTTGAGCGTTGTCATCTCTGACTGAACGCGCATAGACACAAACACCGAATGCTTCGAGACTAGCATCGCAAAATGCATGTAGTTCATGAGTGGCTCCAGGCTGCAATATGTAACGCGGAAATGATAAATACTGCACATCTGTGAATTCTTTGCAAAAGGCCGACCAATCTGTGTCCAGTGAGAGCGGTAAACTCTCGTCCCATTCGAGCTTGTCTCTCCACATTCGCTGCAACAGAATTTTCGCCCTAGTCAGGGTGGGGCCGATTAAACCTAGCGGGTCGTAACAGCGAGCTATTGTTGATAGTGCAGACCGTTTAGAATTTCTGGTGCCTCCAAGGTGTCGCGCTAAGGAAAACAACAAATTATCTTTAAAAGGATCCCATGTGAGTCCCAACGTTTTCGTAATATTGCTACCGTCATCGAATTTAAGGAAGGTTTCCCTTTCTGCATCAGAAATGTGATGAAGAACGTCTGGGTTGTTGGAGCACCATTTCCGGAGATGAAACTTTCCACGGGCAAGGAGACTGGTGGTTTGATGCATCATCTCGCGTACTTCTTCAACTGAATTTCCTCCGGAGATCAGGTCATCTACGTAAAAATCGCGTTTGACAATTTGTGAACCCAAGGGGTAAGACGAGGACTCATCGGAGGCTAGTTGATGCATTGCTCTTATAGCTAGGAATGCTGCGGGCTTCGTTCCATACGTAACCGTATCCAGCTTGTAAACCTTGATGTCTGACTCAGGGGAGTCCCGCCACAAAATGCACTGCAACATGTTGTCGGGTGCAGAGACGCGAACGCAACGATACATCTTGCAAATGTCTCCAGTAAGTGCAACGGGAAACGTACGAAAGCGAATAAGAATATCAAAAAGTTTGGGTTGTATGGTCGACCCCGCCATTAGAATCTCGTTTAATGAAAGGCCCGAAGTTGTGACAGCAGAACCATCAAAAACGACCCTGAGCTTTGTTGTGGAGCTATCTTCCTTGACGACGCAGTGATGTGGTAAAAAATATTTGCATTCATGCTCCTCAGCGCTGGTGACCAGTGACATGTGATTCAGCTCAAGGTACTCCTTTATAAATGCCGAGTACTTTAGCTTTAAATCGATATTGTTAGTTAACTTCCGCTCAAGGCTCTGAAATCGTCGCTTTGCTTGTGTGTATGATTCGCCTAATGATTCTGTGCCGAGTTTCAAAGGTAAGCGAACCGAGTACTCGCCTGAAGGTAAACGCGAAACATTTTGCTGAAAATGCGCCTCGCAGTCGAGCTCCTCCCTTGTTATTTTAGTGATTGGCTCAAAAACGTGATCTACTTCCCAGAAGCGACGTACCAAATCGTCTAGTCGGGTATCAGAGTCGATGTCTCTCGAAGACCTTTGATTGGCCACAAATGACGAAAGCTTAGAAGTCTGTTGACCACCACCTGATATCACCCAACCGAGAAGAGTTTTTTGAAGAACTGGAAATCCGGGCGCCAACTGTATCTGTCCAACGCAGAGAAGTTCGAAAAATAGTCCTGCTCCAATGAGCAAGTCAATACGCTGAGGTATGTTGAAATTGGGATCAGCTAGTTGGATGTTCGAAGGGACGTTCCAGTCCGCGATGCTCACTGAAAAACCAGGCTGATTGTCAGTGATTGTTTGAACAACGACGGAAGTGATGTGCGTTGAGAAATCTGAAGTCCGCGACTTCAGTACGACATTGACCGAATAGCCTTCAGTTGACAGGTTGGCATCCCCGATGCCCGAAACTGCTGCCGAATATTTGGTCCTACGAAGTTGTAATTGATTAGTAAAACGATTTGTAATAAAGTGAAGCTGGGAACCCGAATCCAAAAGCGCCCGACATGGCACGAAGGTACCAGCACGATTTTTGACAAAAATGACTGCAGTGGCTAGAAGCACAGCATCAGATGGAGATCTCGAAGTGAGGGCATGGCCAGGGACAGATGATGTTGCAGCTATGGTGTTTGATTTGAATGTGGGTAGTTGCGTGACTGGGCCTGATATAGAAGTTGAAGCAGAAGATGTGCGGTCAAAATGCAAAAGCGTATGGTGTTTCAATTGACAAGCTCTACAGGGTCCAGATTTGCAATCTCTCATTTGATGGCCACCCTTTAGACAGTTAAGGCAAAGCGAGAGCTTCTTGGCTTCCTTTTGGCGAAGATTTGGAGAAAGAGTGGAAAATTGCTGACAGTGGTAAATTCTATGATCAGGGCACCGACAAAACGCGCAACCACCTACTGAGGCATTCGAAACGACAAATGATTTTCTTTTATTTGTACTTACAGTTTTACCGTTTCTGTCAACTTGATCCGTTTGGGTTTGTATGGCATGCTCCACATTTTCGAGGGTACGACACCGCTTTTCCAAAAATGCAGCTAACTGATCCCACGACGGCAGTTCGTTGCTTGATGAATTTTCTTCCCACTTGGATTGAGTAGCCTTGTCCAACTTCTGGATTAGTAGTTCAACTATAATGCAGTCAGCGATTTGTTCTTGTGACCCAAGCGACTGCAACGCGCGTATGTGTGATGTAACCTTGTCCGTCAAACTCCGCAACTTGCTTGCGGATGCATCTGCCCTGTCCAGCCCAAAGATCTGTCTGATGTGTGCCTGAAATATAATTCGCTTGTTATCAAAACGTTTTTTGAGTAAATCTAATGCATTTTTATAATTATTTTCATTTATCTCCAGAGATTGGATAGTATCCAAAGCAGCACCACTCAAGCAGGAACGCAGGTATTGCAGCTTATCGCTTTCCGTTAGGTCGCCATCGTTGTCAATGACGGAGGCGAACATTGAGAAGAAGTTGCTCCACTCGGTGTACGCGCCACTAAATTTGGGTAGCATTAGCAAAGGCAAGCGAGAACGATTGGCATTCACGATGATTGACTGCGAGTCACCAGTGTTCGCTCTAAATGTCGAGCAGTGCTGACCTGTGCTACGTTTCCCAATCTCTCGTTGAAGGTTCGCCTTAAGTTTCACTAATGTAGCATCGAATTTGCAGGGCAGGTCACTGGCAATAGACTCAAAGTCCATTTCCTCCAAGCTGGTGTGAGCGGCGGTGAATGTTGCTTTCAAATCTCCCACTGATTCCATGATTGCTGCCAAGCCGTACTCATCCATGCCTTGTAGCATTTCGGTGTTCATCTCTGCTGATGTATGCTGAAGTCGATTAAAGACTGACCTTGTTTTCAGCTTTAAAAACGACACGCGATCTGGACTGAGCGACATGTTGAACGTTTGACTTTTAAAATTGACTGACCGGTTATATTGATAGCGCACGAATTTATAGGCACGGTTCTATGTACACGGAAACCGTTGAAAAAGTTAGTAAATAGAAATATAGGTTGCGGTTTTAACTGTTTTGTTTTACAAGTCCCGCACAAAGTTAACAAACGGTTTTATTTATTGGGTAGGTATTAAAACGACTACGCGACAATAATTAACTACCGTAACACGATATTTTCGAAGGGATAACAAATGTTATTATATTGAATAATAATTTCTATTTTACACAATTAGAACACACGAATATCACGTCGGGGTCACCAAAAATGTTAAACCACCAAGCTTTTTTGGCAGCTAATAGTTTTCAAATTAAACACTTTTATTTTTAAACCACTTTATAATTTATTTTTCACAGAGTTTACGCGTTCGTGTGTTTGTTACAAAATGTTAAGTTCACCGGCCTCAGCTGATGTCGAGCTTCAAGTCTCGAAATATTTGCTTAGCACGGCTTATATACAATGTATGTACATAGAATGCGTTGATACGAACGTTAGGAAAATGACAAATATAGGATAATGTGTATTAATATAATTCAAGGACAAGTACAAGGATTAGGGTGACCAGGTGTTACGAGTTAAAAATATTACAATCTTATAAGTTAGACTACAATACTAAATTATTAAATAAAACTATACAATTAACTCTATACTTAAATTAGGTCATGTAAATTAGGTGCTGCTCCCAACACGCTTCTTTGAATATTAACATCATCTTTGCAAATTTCTATTTTATTTACTTTTATAATTTTTGTAACCAAGAAGCATAGGCGATTTTATAATCAAGAAGTTTGAACATTCACATGTCAAAGTTTCATAGTTGCTAAACTATGTGGAGATAAATTTGTACTGACAAATCGGTGTATATTTTTCTGAATGAAAAAATTGTCTTCGTTTACATATAAGTATGTATGTATATCGTATGTTTTTATATTAGTGCATTTTTTTTTAAAGAATGCTGGTCACAACAGCGAACAGTAATCTCAACCAGCCATGTTTTATTTAAACAATGGATGTTATACATTTTATTTTGTTAAAAAGGAGAATTTATACATGATTCCATTAAAAAAAATAGAGGATTTTTTCAAAAAACATTGAGGAAATTATCATAGCAGAGTGGGTATTCTTGGTGAGTACTTAGTTGCTCTCAAATTCAAATCACTCGCATATGGCAATGCGCACAGTATGACAAAATACACAAAAATTATTAGAGAAATTTGTTTGCATCCGCTCATGGATTTCGCACCATCGGTGGCAACGCAAACCACTCTTCGTCATGATACACCCATACGTTCAGTACATTCATTAACACATTGAAATAAATCTTCACCTTTAGTCGTCCCTGTCACTGGAATAATGTCCGAAAGTTCTTCACATATATTTAGGTGGGCATCAACTCCTCGGATAAAAATCGCTAATTGGGCTATGTCGGATATATCTGTACTTTTGTCAATTGCCAATGAAATCGCTGTGAATGACTTTATACGCTCTTTTAACTGCGATTCTGTAATTTCCGCCATTTCATCTACTCGTCTGCTTATAGTTCTACGAGATAAGGGGACAAAATTATTACTGCTTTTAATATACAAAACTTCACCAATTCGCCATCCGGAAATGCTCGATTCTCGCGAACAAGGTTTAACGCGATTTCATAAGTTGCACGCTTTGCATCTACAACGTAATCTTCGCTTTCCTAAGAAATTAAAAAAAAAATTTGAATAATTTGAATTTTTCCGACCTTCTGTAATTTGGCACATCGAATCGGGCTCTTCGTTTAGACTTAAGGATTTGTATATACTTTTCCTACATATTCATCATAATCACTCCTGTACAGCTCATAATGTCTCTTTATGTTAAAAAACTTACACACCACACGTTTTTCACATACAAGGCATTGTGATTCTCCGTCTACATATTTGCATAAAAAAGTTACACTCCACTTCGGATTCAAATTTAACAATGTTCTTTTATTTGAGGTCATGCTGAACCAAATGTTTTATATTTAATATTTTATTTAACTTTGTTTATCTAAATTAAAAGTTAAAACAGAGTAATATATTACACATTAGAAATAAATTTAGGTTTTTGTCGGCAGTTGAACACTGTGCACTTTGTTTTGACGTTCGCCGCTTCAAATTTTTAAATATATTAGAATTTTCAGCACTTTCACTGCATCTACACCATACAAATACACTTAATATTAGTGGTTTTTTATGCGACAATAATATGTAACTTACGGTCTCAAAAAATATCGTCGAAAAATGAAGAAATCACGAAAAAACTGATTTTATTTATGAAATGTCAAAACTTATGAGTAAGAGTTGCCGCAGTTGTTAAATGTGGGAATCAATTTTGGGTATTGTTGATTTTATTATTCATAATTTATATACATAAGTATATACTCTTAGTTGTTTATTTTTATTTGCAGTTATGCATATCAGAGTGTATTGGATTTAGATGGGCGAAATTAGTTATCAATCACGTCCACTTTTTGTGAAAAATAAAAGAAAAAATGGTATCATTCAGTAGCTAAAATTCTGAAACATTCGACAAACTTCGGTAGCTGAAGAGAGTGTGCAGTTTTATAAAGTAATTTGCTAAAAAAAATATAAAATATATAAAAAATATATCCGATCTCAAAAACCATTTAAGTAATCTTAACATAAGTGTGAATAATTTACAGATTCGTCAGTATATGCAGTGATCAATATTATTGAAGATTTAACTGTTCCAATATGTAAGATTTTAATTTAATCTCAAATTAAATATTTTCAGAGGTCTTAACTTTCTTTACATCTAGCAATTAAAAAACAGTATTACGCGAACTTTTTTAATTCATTATTATAATGGAAAGTGTAATATGTATTAAATTTAGTTATTGAAGAAAAATTTACCAAAAAAACCTATTTTTTTTTTTAATTTGTTGATATGAAGTTAAAAGTTGGCATCCATGGTAAGAATTCAAGAATAATTGCTCTCTCATTCAGGGTACAAACACAGACACAACTCGCTCAATTTTTCTGTTTCTTCCCTGTGCTTTGTTATCCCCCTTCACCTAGCACTTTTACGCACGCAGAAGCACACGCTGCTGCACAGTGCAAATGTGCTGAGTTTGCCCATCACTATGCTAGACGAAGTATTGATAGCTTAGATTAGATTCTTTACTAGGTTTGCACTTCGACCTCATGGTCTTTTGTGCCCATTGATAGCTTAGCTTAATGAAGATCTCACTCGAACTTTTAACTAAGTCTAACAACTTGAACAACTAACTAAACAAATGAATTGAAATTAAAATCGAAAATTGAAATTATATTTATACAAATTATATTTATACAAATATTGCCCTTCTTTGCTTTTTATGCCAACATTTTATTTATTGCCACATAAAAATGCTACTAACACCACAAAATGATAACATATCAAAATATCTGTCATGCAACTATCATATTTTTCAAACGGAAGCGGTCATATTTTCTTCGGCCTTTAGAGTGCTTCAAAAGTTTTGTTTGCCCTACAATCTTCTTGATCCACTTAAGTATGTTCGTTCATAGTCCGACATTTAAGAGTACGGGAAATTGATCGTTAAAATTACAGAAATAAGACAAGTGTGTAGGCAGCTGAAAGCACAATGAAAGCGGTTTGAAAAATGGATAGAATACTGCTAACGGCAGCAATCAAGATTTACAATCTTTTAATGACCAACCATAATAAATAAGAGTGATGACGCAATATCACTGCAGCGTATGTATAAATGTGTGTTTGCATGTATGTATACAAGCTCATCTTTCATCCGATGTCAATATGCAAGCAAGTGGATAATAAGTATAAACATATCTGGTTGCCTTATATCCGCTCGATGGTTGGTGGCGTATGAGTAACCTTTAAAACTAGCAAATTTAATTCAAGGGAGCGAAGAGAAGGTTCTACCAGATGGTGGCGCTTCTCTATGGTTATTAATAAAAATAAAGCGAGAAAACTTGAGTAAAATATTTATGATCTGTATCAGTTTATCGACAGGGGCAGCTTGAATATTTTGCATGCAAAAGGCTTAAAAACAATCCACTGCACGTCTTATTTCGGTTTACTTTATATGTATTTGTGTACTTATATGTCCATGTATTTGTTGACATGTGTGTTGGCAATTTGAAAAGTTACTTACGCACTACACATCACTGAAACAATTCAAAACTTTACCAGCACAAATAGTTGACATTGCAACGAGTTCGATTTTCTCCTCCTGTTGGTGGTTGCTGAGTGCGCCAAGTTAAGAAGTGAAATGCCAACAAGCGAGCGTAAAACTATGTAAATAAGTGAAACTTATTGAAATAAGTGGAGCATAGTGTCGTTTGTTTTCACTCGATAGGTGGATAGTTGGAGAGATCCAGTACATTTCAGATAAACAATGAAAACTGAAAGTGTTGAGGAACTAGAAAAAAAGAGCTGCTGCAACTTTTGCTTTAAGGTATTGTATGTGTTACACAGAATTATGGCATGTTTTTTCTGATAAAAAAAGGTATACAAGGTGCATACGGTATTTAAGGGCAAGTTAAGAGCAAAACTTAATATATTAACTTTTATTTTGAACACAATTTAATGAAACTTTCCGAATTTTTTGCACAGGATTAACTTATTATATATCTATTAAATCATTCAATAAAATTTTCATTATCTGCAATAACTTAACTTTCGATCCGGGTCCGGAAACGATTGCATGCCCGAATCAAATACTCCACTATAACGGTACGAATTGCCACCTTCAGGAAGAAATGGCGTTATGAGGATGCATATTGGTTTAACGTTCAACTGCGCCACATATGTAGTAATCCAGTGGACTAATTTTTGGGGAGTTAGGCGGCCCTAAGGTCGATGTTAGCGGCAGGCTAATCACCTACTCGGTCAGAAATCAAATAGATTAACGAAACCAACGCAAGGCAAGTCTTGTCGAGGCCCTATGCTTCCGAGAGGGGTGAACAAGGAAAAAACAAAAGAAAATGTCGGTGTTATGTGGCAATGGAAATTTCCAGCTATCCAATTTTATGTCGCCATCGGTTTGTATGAATGAGTAGAGTTGCCGAAAGATGTATGGGCTGTCACCGGGTATACCATCATTAGGTTTCACTACAGTCTCTAGAACCTCGATATATGCAGCAGAATTCACTCGAAATTCTTGAGTAAAGAAGTGTGGTGGCATGACATGTCCTTCGATGCTCACAACACCTAAAACCATAACAGAGCCTGCATGACAACAGGAACCTCTGCAGAATTCGAACAGTGCCATCTGTCATTTCTGCGGTTGGTCTTGGTCAACATTTTTTTCGTCAGAAAAAACCATAACATCTCAGGCGCTTCAGGTGTTTTTAGGTGCTTAGGGGGCGTCCATAAATTACGTGAGGTGTTTTTTTCAATTTTCTGAACCTCCCTCCCCCCCTGGTGAGATGTCGTGAGATTTTATTCAACCCCCTCCCCCATCCCCCAATCGCACGTGAGATTTTTCAAAATGTGGGTTTCTTATGTAAACGCGTTGGATTGTTATTGTAAAAAGAAAAAAAATTTCCTTCGGGCTTTTATTTACGACTAGTTAAGACTAGTAATCAATATTGCTGAGAGTTATAAGTGTAATAAAAATTTAACAATAGAAGACTTAAATCGTAACTACTGCGATTAAAAAAAGAATATCTACTCTAATTCAGTCCATGGAGAATCATGCGCGGTTTCAAGAGAGACTATTGGGACCAACATGTCCATATGATTTTCAGTAAAATCATGTGCTCCTTCAACTTCGTTCTAATCTAGCCACTCTAAGCCGTTGACGCTTGCGCACAGTAACTCATTAGCTCGTCTTGTGACAATCCAATGATTTTCCGTCATGTTCTTTAAAGTCCGGAATTGTCAAACGTCAACCTGAGTGATAGGGCGTTCGGCTCATAGTGGCGCGAAAACAACCGACGGGCTACACTGTACCGCAAATTCAGATTAAATTGAGCTATTTGGTATAAAACAAATATGGTGGTTTGACAGTAGTAATGTACATACATATAACGTCGAAGTATGAATGAAATTATTTTCTTTCGAACGAATTAGTGAATGATCTTAATCATACTACGATTACGCTTGAGATTAAATCTTAAGCATGTACAATTTTTTTGTTTCAATCAGAAAAAAAATTGCGTGATATTTGCCGAGACCCCCCCTCTCTCCAACGTAAGATTAGATGAGATTTGACTCGACCCCCTCCCCCCTTAAACATCTCACGTAATTTATGGACGCCCCCTTAGAAGGCAAAAAAAAACAGGTGCTTAGGAAATACGTGTATGTTTGTTTCTATTGGCGGTCGCCTATTGGCAAGCAAAGGCAAACCTCAGTGTGTATTTTTGGCATCAAAAATATTCTCACAAAAACCATTTGGCTTTCGGAGGGGGCATACAACTATATACCCTCTATTTGTGAAACAACATGAAGCCTCACACCACTAATTGGAGGAGGAGCTCGGCAAATACACAAAAGGGGATGTGCGCGCCAATTATATGTAATTTGTACTTATACATTTATTTATATATATGTAATATAATATATGAAATTGGGTATAAAGTAAGGACATAAGGTGTAAGCCGTGGGGCAAGGAACAAGTTCTAGTATTGCTATCTTTTGTTGGTGGCGGTTAGCCAAAGAGTAATTGCATTTAAGTAAAAAATGTTTTCCCCACAAAAATGTACATTAATAATGTTTATTATTCAAATAAATCATGTCCAGGAGCAACAATTTTCAACGTATAGTAGTTTATTCTACGGGCTTATTTTTGCGGCAGAGTGTTCTTTGTTTTGTCTTTGACCATCAAAAAGTTCCTTTTGTCTAATTTTTAACAATATATGTATGTACTACAACAGACCGTAGCGCCTTACAAGCAAAAAAAAAATCTCCGAGTCTAAAGTATTTTTGCAAGAAAATCACGAAACAAATTTATTTTTTGTATGTGCCTTCTCTGCAATACGTCTCCATTGTTCTCGACAGCCCAATTTCGCACTATGTTGTGAGTTTTTCATCTTACGTCTAATAATCGTGTAGGGCCGAATATTTTTGTGAGAATTTTTCTTTCAAATCGCATCAGTAAATTCACCTGATTAACTTTAAGGACCTATGATTCACAGTCGTTGGTGAGAACCGGTTTTGTACATCTGGTGTTATAATGAGGTATTTTTGCCAAAGAACTTTGGAGTAGAGAAAATTCACTTCTCGCGATATGGAGGAAATATGGGTACATCAGAGTATATACCTTACATACATACATATGTATATAGTAAATATATACATGAGTATATATGGGTACTGACAGTAGGATATTCTCTCATTACTGGCAGAAAATAATCGTTCAGCATGCGCCGATAAGAGGCTCCGTTCGAAGAAATTGCTTTCCTTCGACGATTTAAAAAAAACTATCGTGTAATTATTCCACTGCTCAACAATGCATACCGAACCGTCACTTTGGGACTATGAAGTAACTGTTTTGTTGATGTTTTGACAGCGGGTTCTGTCCTTTCGATGACCAATAAACGAAAATAGCAAACTTTTTTGGTACGACCTAATAAACATATAGTACATATATAAGTAGTTCAAGATGGGCTTTGTAGTTGCACTCTAATGCGGACAGAGTTATATACAAAAATACAGTCTACATACAAAAGTACACCCTGTCTAATGGAAGCGAGTCTGCCATAATTTAGAAACTCTTTAACCAATTCGAGTGAGCTTTGAAAATTGAATCAATCCAAAGGCAGAAAATATATAAAAATTCAAACTGAAATTAGAAAAAAAAAAATTGCAATTCGAAAAGTTTTGTCATAAGATTTGCGGTTTTAATAGAACAATTTCGTGCAATAATTCCAAGAGTTCATTCAGGACTTACTTCCATTTGTGAGTATTCATGAGGAAGCGCGGAACTTGACGAGAGCGGGCGTGTACTTAAGCGAAGAAAATAAATGAAATAAAAACCATACAGACTAAAACAAAAAAATCAATCAAAAACATTATGAGTGAAAAAGATAATAGCAACAATCCGTATGGATTATTGGAAAATGATTCAAATGAACATTGTTTTTCCCTAAATAAAAACAATTCGGTCCAGATTACAGAACAAGAAATGTGTAAGTTAACCGAAGTTTCTTAAATGAAACACTTTTTATACAGTTTCATAATTTATTCCTCCTATTACTAGGAGTTGCCGAGTTATGATGTTACAAGTTGCCAGTCTGCCGAGAAGTGATCTTAAAAACAAACTCAATAAATCAGCTAACCAAATCAACGAAACAATATCCTTTTTAATTTTCTAAACTGCGCCTACTCTAGCTTAATGCTAACCTATCTTCCGTCGTCGCTACGCTGTTATCATTGCTGCAGATAACGCCTCCGCTTCCACCGCAGGTGTTTGTTGCAATTCATGTTCAGCATCTCATATGAGAAAGGAATGTTTGGACAGCTGCGCTTTTTGTTGATGCAACACAAAAACAGGTGCGGTTTCTATCACTTTAAATTTAGTTGGAAAAACAAGTATTAGCTTCCTCTAGAATTTACAAGCTTTCGTGGATGAACACGTAGCCGGTGTTAACTTGTACAATTATTATATTACTTATTTAAAGCAAAATGAACCACAAGGTGACTTTAACCCATTAAATCCCAACCCTATATAAAACAATTTTTTTTAAATGCGTTTATAAAACGTTTATTGAAATAGTGTAATTAAGCTCCTTAAAAAAAAAAAACACGAAAAAAAATCAAAGAAATGCATTTTTTGGGCTGTACCCAATCGAGTACAATGGGATAATATGTATATATGTACATTGCCTGTATATGAAAATATGGAGTATTGAATAAAAAGACACTTTCAAAGACTTCCTTGGTTATTAGTTCGGTTAACAGTATGGAAGTTTTTGAAACATTCTCTCTCTACGCAAAGGGCTACATTGCATAACTCGCAAATCCATCGAATTCTTTGGTGACACTCCCTGCACTTCAGCTGATTCGATATCCTTTTGGGAAAATGGTTATATGAGGAACCAGCTATCGATGCCGTTGTCGATTGTTTTGAAGATATGTCCCGGATATTATAATTGCGTAAATAAAATCGCACAATTTCACGTTGGTATTGCAACAAGTCGCATTGACTCTTACTTGCCATTTTATAAAGCTTCCATGCGTTTACTACGCACGAGCTTATCATTGTGGTCAAAAGAGGCCACCACCATTTCTTTCCTCTAAACTTTATATTGTAAGTATTCAAAGCTTGGTCGTGGAGGTCAACTCCTCCCATTCCTGAGTTGTATTCCGCTATCAACTTCGGCTGATGGGCATTCACCTTGCGCCTCTCTTGTCTTGACCATCGTTTGACGGTATGTAAAGGTTCAATTCTATCAAGGTTTTTTCCCACTGTCACAACGCTATTGTCATTCCACGTCACAAAAAGTATTCCTGAGTCAGAAAACCTACAAAATTTGTTACAAAACAACTATTCAAATAAATCATTATAATAAACTTACATAAAATCAAACGGGGAGACCGTTGCTTCTTTTGTAGTTCTTTGTTCGTTTTCAGAGGACAGTTTTTGGTCCGCCGTTCACGAACAGTCCCAGTAGCCTTAAATCCTTGTTCTTTCAAAATTCTAAGAAGGTCATATGGCGTAAAGAAGAATCGAAAAATACGATTCCAAGGTTGGAATATCATCACGCAATATATTATCCTCTTCAATGTCCTCCTCATCTGTGTCACAGTGGGTATTTGGCGGTATAATAGTGAAGTCGAAGTGACTACGGCCGCTTGATTCAATATAGTCGATGACCGCAGAAAGGTTATGAAACCTCTTTCCGTAAAATTTTTTTACATCCATTACCAAATCTACATGAAATATGCACACAAAATATATATGAATGTTCCCACTGTACCCATGCGAGTACACTAGAATTTAAACCTACCGAATTGCACTTTTCCACAACTTTTTTCGTTTTTTTGGTATAAAGTATACAAATTATATGTATTATGAATATTACAACACTGAACTTTTTCCGTGATAACTTAGATTTTGTCAAACAGAGAGCTTATTGCAAACTAAACCATGAAAAGAAGAAAAATAGCAAAGGTGTACGCAAAGACAAGTGAATAACGGATAACGGGACTCAAAAAAAAGAAGGAGAAACATGCGTATTCTTTTTCAACATTGCTCTGTATTATAAAGTGGCGAGTACATTTAAAAATTTGTAAGCGTTGGCTTTTGACGTCGTTTCGAAAAAGATGCTTTTTCTGTACTCAAGCGAGTACAATGGGATCGAATGGGTTAACTTACAAAACACAATCCACAACACCAATGCGAGTGATAACTCTCACTCTAAAAACAATGTACTATAAAACAAACAATAAAAAGGAAAGAGAAAGGGACGGGCAAACCAATGAACGTCACGATATTGAAGAAGGTAATGATGAAATTCAAAACAAAAAATTTTTGTTGGCCCTACTGCATGCACTTACTGCACAGGTCGCTGAACTAAAAAGCATAATAGTGAATCTTAACTCTGAGAAAGCCTCTCTCATAGAGGAAAACGAACAATTAAAAATATACGCAAACGTCAATCAAAGCAAAGTTGGTCCAGATATTACTATGTAAGAAGAAGTAAGCAATCAAAATGAAAGGGAGCACAATTTCACTTCTCTTCCCACGGTAGAGAGCCGCATACAGACAATGGAAAGTTGTCCAAAAACAACGCTTAAGTTGACAAAATCCATACTACCAAAACGTGAAATTAAAAAAAAGAAAGAGAACCCGCCTGTTTTTATTTGCTATAATATCAATCAAAAAGAAATGACAAATAACCTACAGCAGTTATTAAAACACAAAAACTTTGTATTTAATATTAGGGTAAGGCTTTCTCAAGTGGGCCACAAAATTACCAAAATGAATATTTTGCGATGAAATTCAGCCAGGACTGAGCTCTATCATTCAGAAGCACACTCAGATAATTCTGTTGTAAAATTCTAAATAGTTTTTTTTTATTAACTATCGAAGTTTTTTGCAGCGCTTGAATAATTATCACATTTCTCGTAAAGTTAGTATCCGATTACAACGATTTTTCAACTGCAGACTGATAAAGGATGATATTTTCCAAAAACGTTATTTTTGTTCCGAAACTTGATGTTTTGTTGTTGTAAATAATTTTTTTTAATAAACAATTAAAAATTTAACTTATTTCTGCGCCTATGGGATGGAAATTTTTTAAGGATATTAACGTAATAAACATCTGTGCATTTATGTATGGAAAAAAATGCGTGCAATTCGAAAAGGATTAATTACAATTAATTTTTTTGTGACAGAATGCGCGCTTCGACTTACGTGGACGCGCACGAACACAAACGGCGACTCGCGGGCGGCTTGCGAAAAACCGTGTTTCAGACACGTCTCAACGCGATATGCTTCCGTAAGATCAGTTTTGCCGACATTGTCATTAGTTGTGTCTAGTCGCCTTCCGACTGCTGTGGTGATGTGTTTCGGTGATAATAAAAACTGTGATATTATGTAAATCGCGTATGTTAATGTGTACAAAACTAAGTATAGACTAATATTATATAATGCCACATGCAAATCGTTGTTGTAACCCTTTCGGAAAACAAAACCATAGTCGTGTTTACACAAATCTAGTCCGAATAAGTGATCAAAATACGAAAATTAGTGTCGTGTTCAAAATTCTGTGCAATCAGAATACTGGAACACAACGCAGGCAACAATACGTCCCCTTAGTATTAAAATAGCCTATAAATTTTTTGATGTTTTGAGAAAATGAATTTCAAAGTTTTTGCCGAAAGTAGCTCTCACTCAAATCTCGTTATGTCTGTAAATATTTATTATTTTTGACTGACGTTTTGACCCACTTTGTGGAACTAGAATTTGACCAAATTTTGACCACATATAAAATCGACGATGGAGAATCCAAAAATTCAATAAAAAAGTAATAGCCTATGAGCACATAGGCTATTGTTATACTAAGGGGACGAATACATCCTTACGTTGTGCCTTACAAAGAAAACGGCGTAGAACAGCATAAGAATTTTGTGATAATTTCTGAAGCATTGGAACATGACAGTTCCGCAGTCAATTTGTTCAATTCTAAATTGATTCAATATTTGATTAAACTGTTTGGTAAACGAAATGTGAAGAAAATCTATTATTTTTCCGACGGGGCGGCCTCACAGTACAAAAACAAGTACAATTTTATAAATTTACTATTTCAGAAAAAGGATTTTGGCATCGATGCCGAGTGGCACTTTTTTGTCTCTGCACATGGGAAAGGTGCCTGCGATGGTATTGGTGGTGCTATAAAGAGAGATGCGTACCATGCAAGCATGCGAGATAAAATCCCGGTGAAAATTACGGGGCCGAAACAGTTGTATGAATGGGCAAAAGTCAATTCTAAGAAAATTAATTTTGATTACTGTAATAAACAAGAACATGAAAATCACTCTAGTAAGTTGAAAAAGCGCTATTCCAAAGCGCAAACTTTGTAAAATACGAGGCAGTTCCATTCTTTTATTCTATATTAAAAGATAAAAATTCCATCGAGTGCAAAATATTTTCAGCCCACGATCAATCTAAAATTATACCCATTATGTAAAAACAAACTACATGAAAAGTGTAAAAAGCGTGAAAGATTTTCATTTTTTCTCGAAATAACAAATGAATATATCTGTTTCACTTTTTGTGTCCGTCCGTGAATTGTTGTTGTTTTTCAGTGAGAAATTTTAAGTGCATTTGCTGACTGAACTTACAATGTATAGATCTGATATGTAAACATAAACGTTAGTAATAAAGAAGTATATATGAAACCTTGCATGACAGCTTATGCATTCCTTTGAATACATTTAATTTAATTATCATTACGCATTTCCGCGACAGTCAAAGCGCAAATCCTGTTATACGTAAATTACGCATTCTGTCACAAAAAAATTAATTATAATTAATCCTTTTCGAATTGCACGCATTTTTTTCCATACATAAATGCACAGATGTTTATTACGTTAATATCCTTAAAAAATTTTCATCCCAGAGGCGCAGAAATTAGTTAAATTTTTAATTGTTTATTAAAAAAAATTATTTACAACAACAAAACATCAAGTTTCGGAACAAAAATAACGTTTTTGGAAAATATCATCCTTTATCAGTCTGCAGTTGAAAAATCGTTGTAATCGGATACTAACTTTACGAGAAATGTGATAATTATTCAAGCGCTGCAAAAAACTTCGATAGTTAATAAAAAAAAACTATTTAGAATTTTACAACAAAATTTTCTGAGTGTGCTTCTGGATGATAGAACTAAGTCCTGGCTGAATTTCATCGCAAAATATTCACTTTGATAATTTTGTGGCCTACTTGAGAAAGCCTTACCCACCTTCTTGTTTTCGAAATTTTCACGCCAACAAATAAAAAACACAACCCTGGAATTTCAACGGCAGCGTCAACGGCTACCAGCAGTTTTGGTTTACTTAAGGATTGAAGTATTGAATAAAGTTAAGTTCAATTCGGAGTTCAGTCAGTAACTACTTTGAGATTTTAATATGCCATTCCGGTATATGCTACACAACTGCCACTAAGCTCACTTCCAACCTCTCGATGCGATTATTAAATTACTCAGGTCGGTGGCTTACAGCTGTGGCATCTGGATGTATGCAATAATTGAATAGAGATAAACAACTACTTTTTGCTTGCATGGTACAACAATGCGAATTGAGAAATTGTTTATCAAGTTCTTCGAAATGGAGTGAATAATTGAAGGTTGTTGTTGCCATAAAATGCAGTCATCTTGCGGCGGAAGTCG
Source organism: Anastrepha ludens (assembly GCF_028408465.1). Taxonomy (NCBI): domain Eukaryota; kingdom Metazoa; phylum Arthropoda; class Insecta; order Diptera; family Tephritidae; genus Anastrepha; species Anastrepha ludens. The sequence continues at coordinate 80,498,943 of NC_071502.1, forward strand.
CGGTATGGTTCAAGTGGATGCTGCAGTCCTTACGTAAATTTGAAATAATTAAATGTTGGCGCGTGCACCGTTTACAAAATACAAAATGAACTGCAAGTTGCCACTTTGTATTAGCATTATCGCCAACTAGCGCGATTTTACTGAATTTTCTGGAATTCGCATGCACGCCCTTGCGGGTAAGGAACTATTCCGTTTCTTTGTTGAGAGCAGGAATTCGTTTTGCTAATTTATTCAGGTGCTATGCAAGTTTCAGTTCAAGGAAATGCTAACAATTTAAATGTAGTTGAAAAATAACCTTCTGTTGCAAGTTTTATGCTGTGAATGAAAGCCTGCGAACTTTGAAAAAGCTGTTGGGAAAGAGACTCACATTTGCCTAGGGGGTTTGTGCTAAACCATTTCGCTCGTTCGAAGGAGTTAAGGTGCTTAATTTTACACACTTTTAAGACTTCCGCTGCATAGAAATATTTGGCAATGTGAGTACAGATGTGCTGTATTGTTTGTTTTGTTGTATGGCTTTGAGCGTTGTGTTATGACAACTGTACAGCAAATGGTTGCTAGTAATCCCCGAATATTATGAAAAGAAATACCATCGAAATGGCTTAATGTATGTGCATACGTAAACATTTGTGCAAGAGATTTAAATGTAGAAAACATTTCCTTTAAATTATGTTAACTCTAAGTTTTTGGGTCAGTTACAGAAAACATATAAGAGTTATGATATTTTTCAAAAATAATAAATTCAGGGATCATTATGAAAGAAAGTTCAACGTATGACGCTTTTGCGTATCAGCGGTGCTCTTAGAACCACACTCTCAGATGCTCTGAATACTCCTTTCTTCTTACCTCCCCTAGTCTTGGTTGGTGAATAGAATGCATGCAACACTGTTGCTTGGCTTGCCGCAATTAATCAATGACGCGCTTTAGGTGTGAGATACTCGGTCATAAAACTCGGGCTGGGGCTAACTAATCCTGTTGACTATTGCTTGGATGAGTCATATTTTATAAGGTTATTTAGTACTAGAATTCCAGCTAGACGTGAGTGAGTTGACAATATACCTGGACGGTAAAACTGTTTACGGTTCCTTACTGATGGCTCAAAGTTTAACGATAAATTTGGCTTTGGTGGCTGCTGTAACAAGCCAAAAGTAAGCGTTTCGGTTCGTCTTTCTAATTACTGTAGCGTATTTCAGACTGCAGCGTATTCGAGCCATTAATGTGGTAAGTGTCCGGTTAGGCAAAAATGTGGTTACCTTTAGAGAAGTTTATAGAAGAAGTCTATATTTATTCTGATACGTAAGTGGCGAATAAATCTATTGGTGGGTTGTCACTAATTCCATCATTGTGCCAGGACCTGTAACGATACAAGAATAATTTTGCCAAAATGAGAAAAAATCTGCTTAGTCGGTCAAGGAAAAATGTCTCTATGCTAGTTGCTTTGATCACAGACCACAGGCCTTTTAAGTTGACATGTTCAAAGATTGAATGCACCTCTTTTCGACTATTGCAGGTGAAGGGAGTGTCTGCCAGACTTCTTCTCTGTCACTGTCCCGCGTGGCCTGCCACTTCTACCTGTAGGTTTAGATATTCATCCTTCTTGAATGATACTGATAAGTTTAGGGACATAAATGTCAGCCGGATTAATGGGTTTGCACTTAAACCAAAATGGTTTAACGAGGAGTTGCAGATAAAGTGTTACTATGGTATCACAATGGATTGGAAAAGGTCTAGGCGAGTTGGTTTAAAGACTAACAGCCACTTCTACCTGCCTACCTACCAACTATCACTATGATTGTTGACTATGTGTGTATCTGTTCCGTTTTTTTATTTTATTAGAAATTTTAACAAGCTAGTATGAATGAAAAGTTTTTGGTTCAGAGACCTAAAATTGTAGTTATAATATTTTTTTACCTACGAAAAAGTCAGAGGAAGTATATTTTCTCTGTTTTTATAACTTTTTGTAAAAAAGTACAATATAAAATGCAAAAGTATTGACTTACTGTTTTAGTCAAACAGTTTGCGCTAGATTGAGCTCCATTTATTATGCTAATTCGTTCCCAGTAATTTCCATGTGATAGTTCCAGTCTTATGTTTTAATCGGTGCACTCCCGTATCGGCAACCACGGTACTGCTGACAGTTATGATTTCGAAGTTGTACGAGACTTCCTATAGAGCCACGCTGCGATCGGGCGCAACGCGAGCCATGTGGGATCGCTACAGAGAGCTAAGAGGGGAAGAGAGACGTATTATCCGAAAGAAGAAGCGAGAGGCCGAAAAACGTGAGTGCGAGGAGCTTGAGATGCTAGCCAATAAGAACAACCCCCGAGAATTCTGCCAGAAAGTTCGGCGGCTTAGAGAAGGTTTCAATGCCGCGGCGTTTTCCTGTAAGAACAAAGACGGCGATCTGGTGACTGACATCCAGAGAATTCTTAAATTGTGGAGGGAACACTTCTCGAACCTATTAAGTAGTGACAGCTGCGCATGTCACAGAGAATGTGAAGATTCCGATACCCCAATCGTTGACGACGGAATTGACGTTCCGCTACCCGATCATGACGAGGTGAGAATAGCAATATCACGGTTAAAGAACAACAAAGCCGCGGCCGCCGACGTACTGCCGGCTGAGCTATTCAAACATGGCGGCGAGGAGCTGGTAAGGTGGATGCACCAGCTTCTATGTAAAATAAGGTCGGATGAAAGCATGCCTGCCGATTGGAATTTAAGTGTGCTCTGCCCAATCCATAAGAAGGGCGATTCTGCAATCTGTGCCAATTACCATGGGATTAGTTTTCTAAATATCGCCTTTAAGGATCTAGCGAGCGTATTGTATGAAAGGCTGAAGCCCACCGTCAACCAACTGATTGGACCTTATCAGTGTGGCTTTAGGTTTGTAAAGTCTACCATCGACCAAATATTTACAATACGCAAAATCTTGGAAAATACCCATGAAAGGAGAACCAACACACACCATCTTTTCGTCGATTTCAAAGCTGCATTCGACAGTACAAAAAGGGGTTGTCTGTATGCCGCGATTTCTGGATTTGGTGTCCCCACAAAACTAATACGGCTTTGCAAGATGACGCTATTCAACACCAGCAGCGCCTTCAGAATTGGGAAGGACCCATCCGAGCCGTTTGATACCAAACGAGGTCTCAGATAGGGTGACTCGCTGTAGTGTGACTTCTTTAACCTAATGTCGCTTAATCGCTCACGCACAATATTTTATAAGAGCATACAATTGTTGGCGTATGCCGATGATAACGATCTCATCGGCCTTAACAACCGCGCTGTTAGTTCTGCCTTCTCCAAACTGGATAAAGAGGCAAAGCGAATGAGTCTGGTGGTGAACGAGGGCAAAACGAAGTAGCTCCGTTCTTCAAACAAGCAGTTGGCGCACTCGTGTATAGGCACCCACGTCACTGTTGACAGTTATAACTTCGAGGTTGTAAAAGGCTTCGTTTATTTAGGAACCAGCATTAACACCGATAACAATGTCAGCCTTGAAATCCAACGTAGAATCTCTCTTGCCAACAAGTGTTATTTTGGACTAAGTAGGCAACTGAGTAGTAAAGTCCTCTCTCGACCAACAAAACTAACACTTTATAAGGCTCTCAGCGTCCTAACATATAGCCGTATGGCGCAAAAGCTTGGACGGTGGCAACATCCAATGACGCGTCCCTTGGAGCGTTTGAGAGAAAGATTCTCTGCAAGATTTGTGGACCTTTGCATGTTGGTGATGGCGAATGTCGTAAGCCATGGAACAATGAACTGTATGAGCTTTACGACGACTTAGACATAGTGCAGCGAATAATGATCCAGCGGCTTCAGTGGCTGGTTCATATCGCACGTATGAAATATATGAATATATTTGATGCGGCATCAACTGTTGATAGTGGAAGAAGAGAAAGACCTCCTCTTCGTTGGAAAGATTAGTGGGTAAAGTTTCACTTGGTGTGTCCAACTGGCGCCGGTTATTATGAGAAAGAAAATATTGGCGTGCTTTGTTAAACTCGATCAAAATCGTGGAAGCGTTTATCGCACCAATCAGGAAGAAGAAAATTTCCTACGGACCCGGGGACCCATAGGATACGCACCTGATTCTTTTAGCTTCATATATTCAGCTTAAGGTTACATTAAAAGTGATGCTGGAATGTCTTGACCAGTATTAATTTTAATGTAACCTTACTGAGAGCCTTAATTGCTGTTTGGCTATCAATAAGGGTAGCTGTACTTGTGTTGCTAGAGTTGCATTCTAGGTTACAGTGAGCCCATCGTTGTGTTGAGTAGTCTTCCGCTTGAAGTATTCTTGTAATCTTGTCTAGCGTTTCCAAGTATATTTTCTTCGGTTCGGAGACAGCTGCCCCTGCACCTTCCTCTGTGAGGATCCATACGTGTACCATTTTGTCATGTTCTCTAATCCTTTCTTGCCCAGTTCTTAAAGCGTTTTACAAAGTTGAACATCGCTACCCTTTGAGCTCTTAAGGGTTAGTTCGGCGAAAATATCAAACTTATTGCGATTTTGATGAACGCCTGTGCCCATTGCAGTTTTAATTATTCTTAGGATAGACCTCTCAGCTTGAGATTGGATATGAATGGGAAGAGGTGCACGAGTTCTAGAAAAACTTTCATTGATACTGCGTCCCAAGAATAGTTTCGTTTTTTTAAGTTTTAAATTCAGTAGTTAAAAATGAAATGAAATTAAATGACTTATTGATCATCTCAGAAAAAATTGAAATACTTCTCTTCCAAAAATTGTTGAGCGACTTTAGCTCTATTCTTAATTTAATTTTATATATCAAATGGAAGCTTACAAGCCCTTGCGAATTGATTAAACCATCTGTGATTTTTCCATATCCGTATATTTAACGAACTTAACTTAAGAACTTTCTTACTTCTGAACCTTCACACAGCTGTCCCCATCGCTTTGTTCCCATCATATTGCAGCACCGTTGGCTTAATTCATTCAACGATTAGTTTGTTATAATTTTACTCCGGTTACAAGCTGTCACCATCTTAATACCTCACACCGCGAAAAGTTTTTGTATAAGTGAATGCTAAATAGCGTGGCAATTTTAATTACACTTATTTGCAGCTTCTGCATCCGAAATTATGTGCGCACAAAACCAAGTGATTTAATTTGGTCGTAAATTGCTGAAAATAATCAAATAAGAACGTCGCTGTCATCCTCTATTCCAAAGGCTAAGCGTCTTTCGTCAAATTGAAACTTTAAGCTCTTAGATTTAAAATTTACAACCATTCGTAAGCGAATCACCAAGCGTTCAGCTTCAAGAAGGGTCTATGCGGAATGAGTTGCATAAAAATGAACTATTTATATAAATAATTGGGAAGGTAATTTTAGTTAACCCCTTCGCTTTACAGCCGCTAGAGCCAGACTGATGTCATTAAACAAATTTTTAAATTCGAGTATATGGAAAATATCTTTTACTCGTGCAGCAGCGAATTCACATCTTTAATATTTGCAACGCCGAGTTGAATGTGTCTAATAAGGATATAAATCCCAAGTCCACGGGAATAGTACCGAAATCTCGGGATTATGTGATTTTGTAAATTATTATCTTTTTAGGTTAAAGAGTAGAAGAGATTTGCAATGAATTGGTTTTGAAATAAAGCTTAACTTTATCCAAATTAAAACACCTGTATGTTTCCTGAAGAAGTCCACAGAGTGACAACAAAATCCCATCACAGCTAGAGGAGTAGTAAGCAACGAGCCTTGATAGACTAATTATGGATTACAATGGCTGGGAACGATATATCACCACCATTGGGGTCATCGAGGCTCCCCTGTGTAAATCTTGTTTGGAGTATGAGGATAGTACTGTACATTTTCTATACCAGCGTTCAGCGTTCGCCAGATTTAAGTTAGATTAGGTGTAGCGGGCACACTAAGATTCGTGACCCATTATGATGTCGCTCGAAGAAGTTGCGATTATATCTCCTAAAACTAATACGAACTGTTCAGAAACTTCAAAAGGTCCGTGGTTTCCGCGATCTGAAATCATCCAACTCATTGAAAAATTGTCTACCTAAAATGGTAAATCTGCGTATGTATAAAGCAGGACGGTGGCATAAAAGGTGCAAAATCGTCTCTTCCTCATATTCATTTAGACAGCTTCTGCAAAAGTCATGTACATGGGCATGCATCTTCAGGGCGTGTCTGCATCTTAAGCAGTGACCGTTATAACGGAAATCAAAATTATCGGCCAATTCTGTAGAAGTAGCTTATACGTCTGTAAGCGTATGCCTATGTCATTGTCTGTGTACTCATCAGTCAGCTTGGTGCCAGTCTCGCTAGTTCATCGGCTTTGCAGTTTCCGTTGATGTCGCAATGACTATGGATGCATGTTACTTTTGGGCGAAATATCGTAGCCATTTTGTTAATAGATGTCTGGCATTTTCTTTCCCTCTATAAATTACCAAAATTCATAAAAAATTTGGGAAATTTGCAAGAGTAATAAATTCCCATCCCAAACACCAGTCTCTATCCTCCAAATCCTTTCTCTTTTTGCCCTGCGAAAAACCAATGTAGCAATGAAAATTCAAAATCATCTTGAACAATTATTGCTTACTTATCATGAAGACATTTCGAATAAATAACCATAAGTTTCCGAGTTTTTAGATTCATGCCGTGAGTGCATACGCTGGAAGCCACAGAAGTTTATCTCGTTAAATTTACTACGTAAGGGAATGAAATTTAACATTAGTGCGGCTGATGAATTGCGTTACCAAACAAACTTAACTTCTTTTCGGAGTAAGTAAGTAATTTGAATTCAATTTGAATATTTTTATTTGAAGGATTGCCATAATGTGGCATATGTTTCGTTTGTGCCCACCCACAAGGGGCGTCGGCGGACTTTCGGTGGCATATCTTGGAGAAAATGAACCATAGTGAGAAAGTTAAGCTCTTTAGTTTTAGCTATTGCCAATTGCAGGCATTTCGACAAATAATATATGTACATATCTGCTCAAATCACTGGCTGAAGACAATTATTTAAAAAAAATTGGATTTGTTTTCTATTAAAGCTCAAGTTGATCACACATTTTACTAATTGCCCAAGGTGGTTTGTCATGGAAAATGAATGAAGTAGGTGATTTACCAAGCCCACCGTTCATATATCGGTAATTTTCAAGAAAGAATAAATAGAACATCTTTTTGGAAAATAAAGCAAAATTACTCATATTTGTTACAAATGATGAATCCGAAATAAAAAAAAAAACAAAAAAAAAACCCTATGAAAGAAGAGTCTGTGCCCTATCAGACTGTAATATGGAAAGTTAGAAAGTTAGTCAGAATGACAAGCCTACAGAATAATAATCAGTTTTACATTTTCGTTTCAGATATCCTGAAGAGCCAAAATCCGGTTGACAAGCCACCTATCTTTTTTTAAACGCTTACTTTGATACCACAATACTACAAAAAACATGAAAAAAAATTATTTTGTACATGATTCAATAATAAAAGGTTTGCTCACTAGTGACATTCGATTTTTGACACTCCCTTACAAAAGGTTGTATTTAAGAAGGTGAATAAAATGGAACAAAGTAAATCCTTTTTGGTAAAAATGGTAGCAAAAAAGTATTTTTTTACTTAAATTAAAACAAACTCGGATTGTGTCAATTACCCTATCATATCCTGCTTTAGGCGATATGTGTTCCATGTCATACTACCATAGTCCTGAACACACCGATGAAAACTCTTGAGCGAGTTGTTGCTCGTAAGAAATGAAATGTTTTTTCTACAAATTTTGCTTTTACTCAAGCTTTCTACAGCTAGCAATCCAGACTCTTGCTAAGGGAGCCGATTTGACAAGGGAGAACGAGAAAGCTGCTCACTTATGACATTAGAATACTGACACTCCCTTACAAAAGGTCACATTTAAAAAGGATGAAGAAAATGGAAATATTAAATAACTTTTTGCTTAAAATGGTGGCAAAACCTCCGAGTGTATTTCTGTCATAAAAAAATTCCTCATAAAAAACCATCTGCCATCTGGAGGCTGTGAGCTCTTGTTGGTAACTTATGTATTTTTAAAGTATTACTAGGTTACTACCCCAACCTATATTTGAAAAGTATCCGGCAAATTGCAAAACGTCCATATTTCACTTTGATTGCCCCAAATAGATGCGCTATCATATCCTGATTTAAGCTGTATGTCTGGATGTTTTCCATATCGTTTTGGTTATGGACGTACCGAGCAAGTTTTGGTGTTTAAAAACCCCTTTGAAAACAAAATGTTTTTACTACAAATATAACTTTTCTTTCACTTTTACTAAAAATTTCTAGAGCTAGCAACCCAGTGTCTTGCTAAGGGAGCTGATTTGTCAAGAGGGAATGAGAAAGCTGCTTACTGAGCAAACCTTTTATTATTGAATCATGGTTTTTGTATACTATTTGATGTCAATATATTATAGTATATCAAAACGATCGCATTTTATTTTCTTAAAAAAAAAATTCCTAAAAAATATCTAAAAAATGAGTATTTGACCAGACTACTACCTTAAAGCATTTTTCAGGGCTGTTTGCGAAGTTATGCTGTGTCCCTTTATTTTATATTTTCTCTCCGCATACAGGAACGTCACACGGGCGTTCCAAATACCTATGTGACAAGAAAAAATCTTTTTATAAGATTTGTGTTATTTCCTCGAAATTGGACTAGGATAAAAAGCTATGCTTGTTGATTTTTTAAAATGATGTAAACGTAGCCTCCCTCGGAGTTCAATTCATCAGGACTAGAGAACATGCGATCAATCGTCCTCCGTATAATATAGGTATTGGAGAGCCCATTCCAAACGCTTTCCAAACAATTTCTTTCGCTTCCAAACAATTTCTTTCGCCAGACCGGTTGCTAGGGCAGAAGAGGATTTTTGACGATTCTTGAGAGTCTCGTGTATAAATTTTCGACCTTCCAGTACACTAGTGAGGCGTTTCCTTCCACTTTTTGATTTATTATGGTGGATTTTTTTGTCTCAGCAAATCGCTTAAAAGCACATTCGCTGGGCCAGGCAGACATCCCACCAAATTGGTAATTTCAACCTGAGACTTCCCTTTCTCACTTGACATTTCCCACACTTTTGTCTCAACGAAGTTGACTTTTTTTGAGGTATTTCGATAAAAAGAAATTATTTATATCCGCTTGATAAATTTGTTCTAAATATTGTATTATTCAAACATTGACTACCAAATTTAAAGTGTTAAAATATTTTAAGTATACCTTTTAAAATGCAACTTTTTAGGCTTTACGCACCAAGTGTGCCATAGCTTTTTCCATAATACAATTTATTGTTGTAATCAAAGGCTAAGTACACTAGTGCCACTTTTGCAAAAAGCAGCGGTCACTTGGGTAACTTCATTTTAAATTATTTCTACTTATATTTTAGTGGGGTGCCTAATACTTTTAGCTGCATCTTAAAAATAAAAAATGTCGTATTACAAGGGGTAAGCCAGTTTAGTAATGCTTAGTTTTATACTTCTTCGATCGAGGCAGGAGAAAACCGCCCTCTTATTAAATTAAAACATGACCCAAATCTCATTACAGATTTATGAAAGATTTCCCATATTTGGTGAGTTATTTATCCTTTAAATTAATTTCTATTAGATTTGTGAGGGGGTGAATAAGTCGAAGCACTCAGCCGGAAAGACCATTGTACTACACCCGGTTAGATTAGAGTGGAAGGTCTAAAGAGACAGGAGACAGAGTAGGGATGGTAAGACTGAAAAATTTAGTTTGAAATCACTCTTCCGCGAATCTTTTACATTCATTGTTGAATCTTAAGAGATCCGGAAGAGGAAGAGTATGAACTTTATCCATACTCAGTATATTGCAGCCGAACTGCCTACTTGTGATTCTAGCAAACGCCAGACAGCTACAGAGAAAATGATTTGCTCGTTTTAACGGCAGGAAAGGCATATTGGGTCGTCAATGATTCCCATGGTAGACGTTTGCTGACCACAGGCGTTGTGCCCTGTGATTACTGCCACTTCTTGGGTCCTTCCTACTAAGTTTTGGTTCTTTCACAAAGCACTTGGCTAGTCTGTAGGAGCCAAACTCAGACCAATGTCTTCTATGAGTAGATCTCATGAAGTCGTCAATCCATAATTGAATCAATGCAGAATTAACACCTAGAAAGAGTTCAGTGCCCACCGGTATGCCCGCAGAGCCTTCATTTTCCAGTTTATCAGCCAACTCCTTCTCTGTAATACCACAGTGTCCAGACACCCAAATAAAACAAACTTTATTTTTTTTGCAACCCTGTTCAGTTCTGTCTTACATTTACTGACTAATTTCTAAGAGCAGCGTGGGTTAGCAAGGGCTCTTAGTGCAGCCTGACTGCCACTACAAATTCCAATTATTTATTATTTTATTTACTCTATTTATTTTAAAGAGGTGCATCTATCTTCTAATGCAAATAAAACTTACTTTCATATTTAATATCTTACATCTAATATCGCCAGTTCCAAACCCAGTGTGGGCAAGAAACATCAAAAGATAGAAAAGGTGTTTTCTACGTACGCAATGGCAAACCTCCGAGTGCATTTCTGCTCTAAAAAGCTCCTAATAAAACACCATCTGCCGTTCGGAGTCGGCTTCAAACTGTAGGTTTCCCCAGTTGTCTAAAAATGCACACCACAAATTGGTCGAGGAGCTCGACTAAACACCTGACAGAGGTGTACGTCCCATTTATGTATATATTAAAATATAAATCAAGGGAACTGGTGTAATTTGATATACGAACGATGCATCACTGTAGATTTTGATCGGTTTTCCTTACTGGGCACGGTCAGTATATAAGTACTTTAACTCGCTTTATAAGTACATAAATTATATGTAACATATTTTACGTGTGCTATACTGTTATTGACCTCGTTTTCAAGCTTATGGCTTCCTGTTCCGTCAAACTTTTGCCGTTAATTCATACAGCTGCCCGAAATGCAAATATTCGGCGCACACACAGAATCAAACTCAAGTGGCAGATGCTGAACTTATAGCGCTATACGCATACATATACACATATGATACATACTTATACATAAGTACTTAAATGCATGTCGGTACTTGAAAGCGAACTGAATGTTGCTGAGTTGGATTCTTCTTTGTGGAAAGCCCTTTGAGTTTGACTTTGCTTAAAACTCAAAGCTCTTGATTACACTTTTAATTAAATAAGTCTAATTTAAAGAAATATTTGAGGATATGTTAAATTTGGCTAAATTTCTACTTATCACATTCATTTATCACTAATTTTGAACATATTTGCAACTTGTTGAAATTAAGCGCAATATGATTTTTTTTGTAAAAAAAAAATACTTTAACTTTTAAGAAAAGTGAAATGTTTTTTATTAAATATGAAATATAATCGATACAATGAAGTTTTAAATACAACATCATTTCAACGACCTCCACGGATCCTATAGCAGAAACGATACCCCCGAATACAATTTTCGAGCACCTTACCACTGCATGGGGTGTGATGTCTATTATTCTATGTCTATTATTGGCTATTAAAGCATAAAGGTAGTCTGCTGTCCTCACATAGACTAATGACTTCAAATAGACCTACAAAAATTTGTTAATGTTAATTCACTACATCTTAGGGGTCATTGAATGTTAGAATTGTTTGAAATTATTGAAATCAGATGTTATCATAATCAACTTCTTCCAATTTTGGTCACAAAAACTTGTTTATCATTTAATTAAAGTAGTATTTTCCAATGACAAAGCCAGCTTCATTTTGGAAGAAGTAACCGAATAATTCCACCATACAAAATCTCAACAAATAAACAGGTGATTGTGATGGGTGTTTGTGAATAAATTGTGGATTTTCTACACCCCAAAACCGACAGTTTATTTTATTCGCCGTGTTGCTGAGATAAATATTAGCCTCATCTTTATCATTCTCAAGCTGGTCTAAGACAAAATCGGCAAATTCAGGACATTTAAAATGATGCAATGGCTACAGTTTTTTAGTGACCACAACTTTATGGGGATGTTACCTCAAAGCCTTTCTTACACAACCGGTAACAGACAACCCAAATTTATGAGAACGTCTTGGAATCGAAAAGTTCCGATCTTCAGCATCTTCATAAGAAAATTTTCACCGTTGAAGCAATTTTTAATAAACAAAACGACTGCGCGGTAAAAACGACTGACGACGTAAAAAATGTCATTCCAGGGATACAGCGTGGCTACCATCCAGCCTCTGTAATGGTTTGGTGGGTCATGTCTGACAAAAGAGTTACACCTCTTCATTTCTGTCAAAAAGGGATTAAGACCGTGACAAAAGTGTACCAGAAGGATATCTTAGAAGGTATAGTGAAACAGGTGAATAGTACTCACCTCGATAGAGAGCATTGCATGTTCCATTATGCTCCCGCCCATAAGGCAAAAACCACTCAACAGTGGCTAAAAGACAATATTTCTGGGTTCATAGCCTCAGAAGATTGGCCGTCTGGAAGTCTCGATCTGAATCCATTGACCTGCTGAAGACCTCACAGAAATTTGGAGAGTGTCAAACAATCTTTGGTTCGAGCAGCGACGTCAACACCCAACACCCATGGAAACCGTCCGTGCTGCAATAGGAGAATGGCCTATTGATTGAAGGCTTGTGTAAAATCAAATGGTGGATATTTAAATAAAAATTTTTTTTTTTTAATATTTACATGATTAAATAAAACTAAATTCATTCAAAAAAGTAATATAAGGCTTATTTTATTGGAACTCGACATTATGCAGAGTAAACGAATGCTTGAAACGAAACAAAATATGTTATATCCCGTTTCCACGACAGTCGGTTCGACGCTACCGAAACGACCCGGACTTATATCCGGCCAAGGACTGTCACTCCAGCAGCATTCCCCGTATGTAGGTAGGGGGAATGTTTATGCTGCTACAACAACAACAACGCTTGAAACGTTCAATAACTCGACGGGTGAACGATTATTAAGTCGATAAACTGACAAAAACACTCATAAAGTTGCAATAGGAGAACGATTATTTTATTAATAAAATTGATTGATTTGTAAAGTTCTTTATGGCTGAAATCGCAAACATTTCAGAATGCATTGAAAGTAACAGACACATTAAATATGGCTGAAGCGTCAGGGAGAAATCATATGACGCTTAATGAGAACCCTAAATCTTTATTTGTGAAATATAACAACCAACAGTTCCTAATTTTTCCATCATATTTTCTGACTTATAGAATTTAATTTTGACATAAATATTGAAATTCATAAAATAAAAAAAATAAAAACAAACTGTATAGAAACAAAAATATAGAAACAAACTGTACATACATAAGTTTTTCTCTTTCTAGATTGCGAATGATGCAATTTATGCTGTGAGAAGATTCCACACTTTAAACCAACTATGGCAGCTGTGGCTTATGGTTCGGGATTAGTAGTTTTAAATTCTGATTAGTTGTAAGTACAGTCAAGTTATATAACTATATTCGGTACGAATGTAACTAAATGCCAAAGAATTTGACTAAATTTTTAAATTTTAACTACAGACATGTTTATGATCTTTCAAAAAAAAAGAAAAAACAAAATTGTCAAGGTATAATTATTTAATTCGCTAGCTAAATTGAGTATTGAAATATTACTCTTCAGGCCTTTTGCTTTCAAATACGATTTGACCAAATATTCAGTCAATATTTGGATAATTTCTTTTCACTCGGCAATTAAAAATTGTATTAACGGTACTATCACTTTTAAAACAAGCGACCTTTCCGCCCTAATGATGGCTCAATGCATTTTAGGGGTGAATGAAGCTAAAAGGTACTTTTTTCAATTCATTTATTTTTAAGAATTTTGGGAGACAAAAGTAGTAAATTTACAGTATATCCACACAAATTGACTCATGGCATTTATCGCAACTATTTTTTTGTTTTGTTTGTTGTTTTTATTCTCTACGCTTTCATGGCACCTTACAAATTCTCCGCGTTCATTGTTTTTGTACACTCTTCTTTTTCGGTACTGGCGGATGGTTTTGGTACTTCGGTACTCGAAGTTGTATTGAAGATAATGGCGCAAAATTAATCATCCAATTTTGTTTCTGAATAATTGCTTGTCTGTTTGTGTATTGCAGCATTAAATATCATTCACCATTTACGAAATAAAAAATCTTTCCATAGTGTGATTAATTTTGTGCTAGCTTGCAGTTACTTTCTGGGCTTACCTGCCCTTTGGCACATGTAATGTTTGGACAAGTAAATATCTAATTCATGTAGAACCCAGTTCACTGCAGTCATTCTTTTTTTCGGAATCCAATCAGCAAATTTAAATGACATGGAAATAATACATACATTAAATTACAGAAGTCTGCCACTGGTCAAACATTATTATTTCGCAACTAAAAAGTACGACGTCACAAGAGGGACTGAATTGAGCAGCACAGCTTTATCTTTGGAAAATTAAGTGTAAATATTTAAAAAAAAATTGCTTATATTTATATGTTTTTTTTATTTGTTTACTTTTTTGCGACTTATTAATTTGTTCCATTGCGATTTGGCTCAGTTTGTTTGAATTACAGCAAAAGTGTACTATCTGTTTTATTATAATTTTTATCAACATCATTGAACATTTTTTTCCCTTATGCGCCCTTACGTAGTTATGTATCTCAATAAGTATTTCATTTTTAAGTTTTACGCAATTTCTTGAAATAAGATATATCCAGAACCCCTATAAATACTTACTAATTTTATATATTTATATTTATGAGAGGATTTTATGCGAATTCAGTAGCCTTTTTTGCGACAGGACGGCTTTAATAGCCTACGCCACAGAGGAGCTTTCAAAGAGATTCGTAGTTAATTTCAAATCTTAAAGCAAGACTTTTAAAAAAATCCTGATTTTTATAACTTAAGTGTTTTGCTCGATACTTGAATGTACGCGATAAGATAATACCAGAAACAAGTAAAAGTGTCGATATCAAAGTAGTATCGAATAGTATCGCGACTGTTATAAACGCACAAATCGTCATTGGTTTATAGTTTTTTGCGATATAGCTTAGAGAAATATGTAGGGCCTCTACTTTTCGTTCCATTTATTAATGATATTAGTACGTATGTACCTGTTTTTCGTTGCAAATTTTCTTTTATATGCTGATGATTTGAAAATATTTTCTGCGATTAGAAAAACTGCGGGTGTTGCTATGCTGCAAACGAAAATTAATGCTATCGTTCGCTGGTGCAGTAACTCCGGCAGGTCTCTAAATATCAAAAAAATGTGTTCATGTTACTTTCGCCAGAATTCAAAATGGTTTTCAACCACGTCATAGTATTGCTAACACTTTACTTCAATCTGCTTATAAATTCAAAGATCTAGGTGTGGTCTTTGACTACCTACCATGTTTCATTCGCTAGTCACATTGACTCTGTTTCTCCACTTCTTACTCAAACCTAGGTTTTACGGCGTAATAGCTCGATATTCTCGGACCCCTACCCTCACAAATTGCTTTTTACTTCCTTTGTTCGCTTTAGATTATAAAGGGGTTTTCAATTGGCGCGGGTCGATTTTGGCGCCATGTGGCAGCTATTTTGTTTTGGTGACATCTGTCAAATCTTTTGTTTATTATTCAGTTGTTTATGCCAAATCATCATGGCAAGTTACACGATTGAACAGCACGTTCAAATGATAAAACTTTATTATCAAAATGAGTGTTCATTAAGGCAAACGTTGCGCGAATTGCGCCCATTTTTCTCTAGACGTGGTGGCCCTTCAAAGTCGACTCTTCAACGTTTGGTGGCCAAATTTGAGACGACCGGGTCAGTAAACAATTAGCCAACACCCGTACGTTCAAGGAACGCAAGATCAGCCGAGAACACTGTCGCGGTCCGTTAAAGTGTACAGCAGAACCCGAGGCAGTCTATTCCTCGCCGTGCACAAGAACTTGGCCTTTCGCAGACTTCAACTTAACTTCAAGACACCCGTACAAAATCCAACTAACCCAGGAGCTCAAAGTTGATGACCATAGACATCGCCGTTTGTTCGCTGACTGGGCTTCGAATTGTTTGGAAGAAAACCCCAGTTTTGGGCGAAAAATCATGTTTAGTGACGAGGCGCATTTTTGGATGAATGGCTGTGTTAACAAACAAAATTGCCGTATATGGGACGACACCAATCCACACGAGGTTCACCAGGTGATAATGCATCCTCAAAAGGTACCGTTTGGTGTGGATTTTGGGTCGGCGGCGTCATTTGTCCGTACTTTTTTGAAAACGACGTTGGTGAGGCGGTCACCGTCAACAGCGAGCGCTACACAACGATGATAACCAATTTGTTATGGCCCATATTAAACCATATGGACCTAGACGACATGTGGTTCCAGCAGGACGGCGCTACGTGCCACACAGCAAACACCACGATTGACATTCTGCATGAACGATTTGAGGGTAAGGTTATCTCTCGCAGGGGTGATGTGACTTGGCCACCAAGGTCATGCGATTTGACCCCGCTAGACTTTTTCCTGTGGGGTTTCTTGAAGTCTCAGGTCTATGCAAATAAACCACAATCGACCGATGCTCTAAAGGTGAACATAACACAGGCCATCGCTCAAATTCAGCCGAATCTATGCGGAAGAGTCATTGAAAATTGGACCACTCGGATTCGTTCCACTGTAAGAAGCCGAGGCGAGCATTTGAATGACGTCATATTCCACACTTAATGGCATATATGCGCCTTTCAAATAAAAAAATAATTTTGTCAATAACTCACACACAGCTTGTTTTATTCCATTTCAACATCTAGCCGCCCTTATTGAAAAACCCTTTAGTATCCGATATTTATCTGTAGGTCTTGCCACCAATTCGCAATCGAAAGAATTGAACGTTTACAGAAGGTGTTCCTTAAATATGCTCTCAGGTCGTTAAAATTCTCAAATCCTATGCCTTCCTATGATTCCCTCACTACCGTTTGTTTTTAGTGTAATTAAAGGAGAAATTGATTATCCATCCCTATTACGTAGCATTCACTTTCTTATTCATACTTTATTCCTACATAATACTTACCCATTTTATCTTAAATTTCCTAACACGAATTATGCGTATAATGCTCCTATTGCCTGCGTTCGAAGAGAATTCCAGAATTCGAGGTATCAAATTCTATTCCGCCTGACTTTTCGGTTACAAAGAATGGATTTTATAAATTTCTAAACTTTTTATTTATATTTAATAATTCCTGCAGTAATTTGATCTTATATTAAAAAACAGTAATCATGTTTTAGACTTGAAATAAATGACATAAACACATAGCTTGCGCAGTTTCGTTCAGCATCATTGCATTGCCTGCTTGTACTTCGCATCCATCAAACCCAATGAAACGTCTCTGCGTGTCTTATATCTGCATTCCTTCTGCTGCTGTCGTTCGGATTAAGGAACATACGTATGCTGCACGTGTAAATAAAATCTTCACACTGCTTGCCATTTACTTCGAACGCCTTTGTAACTGGGCTATCTACTATGCGATCACCATCAAAAGCTATAACTGTCGTTGTCTTTTTGCATTCAGTAGCGTTGTGCTCTATTTTGGAACATGTGGTTTCCGTTGTGGTTGCGCAGATATGTGCTAGTGTTCATTGCAGTTATAGCATTTAATTTGACCAGCAGACTTAGCGTTAAATTTCGGTTCGACTTTCGGAGATTGTTATACCGACGTTGTACTCATGCCAATCAATGCAGTATTACTTGCAACCTTCAAGTGATGCAACCTTAATGATGTCAACAAATCACTGCATAACCTAAATTTGAATGCCGCTAACGTCTTTGACAATGCGCTATCAACTAATCCACTAATAATATGCGTAATGATAAATTCCTCGCCAATGGAATTTTACCGATCCAATGTCAACATTACGTAATATTACTCAATATAATCCTCGGTGTTTTTATTGGTTGTCGTGGTAAGGACCATACATTTTCTGGAGGCATCGCAACTGGAGTAGCGCTTTCATAACGACCATCGTTTCTTTCAGCCCCGCAATTTGAGCTTGCAACCCGTTGGCGCTCGCACCGGAATTTTCTTCTAATTCCTCCGGGTTGATTTCATCTGTTCCTAGCACTTCTTGGAGCTTCGGCACTTTGTGAGTTACTTTTAGCGTAGTTAATTTTAACAGATTTAATTCAAACAACTTTTTCCACTTAACTTTTTTTTATGCGACCGGTCGTTTCAAACTCTCGCTGTGCAATGCCGTGTATTTCGCGGTTTTCCCCACAAGTAGTGAAGCCTTTGCACTCCCTTTGTTTACATGATCGCCGTCGTCATAAAATTTATGCTGCAAACAGTGACCGGCGTATCGTAGTCCTTTACCGCAGCCCCTAGAGAGCACAAAATGTTGTCTTGTATTTATTTCAGATTTGTCAATTGAAAGTAAAACGCAGGCATTTGTGGCTAATAATAAACGGGTGAATATTTTCGCTTTGACAGTTCGATTGCTACTGTGTATGCATCTTCTACGCACATACATATGTACATATACATATATAAATATTTGTGTATTTCCTAGTATAATTTTAATTGCATAGCAGAACTGGTGAAATTGCAACAAACAAAATCCGCGCCAATATCTGATTTTGCAATGTGAACTAAAGCGTATAGTTTCTGATTGTTTCAGCGATGGTTCGGTTTACAGAAATCCAATTAAAATCCCGAATTTTGCAAAACACTTCACACAGAAATGTACAGTTGCGAACGTAAAAAAAGCCGATATTGTATTGTACGATATACAACAATACAAAAAACTATGATGTGATTAGAAAGTTTTTATTAATATAGAAAAGTCATACCAAAAACAATACAAAAAACTATGATGGGATTAGAAAGTTTTTATTATTAGTTGCTAATATTTTTTTATTTTTAACTGAACAAATATTTACAAAAATTTGTATAACAAAAGATAGAAATTTAGGGTTAACATTGAAATTACGGTGGCCTCTAAGTAACGCATACTGGCCAAGTGCATAAAAACAGTAAAGAAAAACTGCATTGGCAAAGTTTGCAGATACAAAGTTGTAAAGTTGTATTTAGTTGAGTTTCCAATTTTTTTATTACGGCAGCCCAACGGTGTGGCACTGAGTCCACCAATTACTCGCATAGCTGCTTGGGAACCTTCAGCCATGCATCTTTAACAATTTTCCTAAGTTGTTTATTGTTACTCAGTTTGGCATTGTGTACAGCTCTTCTTAAGTCCCCCCACAGATTTTCTATATGAGATATTCTATGTATGATTAAGTTCGTGAGTGTGAGCAGGGCCCTCCCATTTTATTTGCGCGAAACCAATATTTGGTCTTCAGACCCGTGTGTGATACTTGTAATGATACTAATTTCCTGCTGGTAGATCTATTTTATTGACATTTCCTGTTCGCAATACGCAACATAACATTCTGCATTATTTCCACATAAATATTGGTGTCCATCAATTTTGAGTATGGGGCCTGTGCCATAGTATGAGAAACATCCCTATACCATTATTTTTGATCCACCACTTTAATGGTTTTTAGTGTGTATTGTCGCTGATTTACGGTGTTAGGTGGACGATTAACTTACAGACATGAAGCCATTGCCATTACAAAACTAATTTAGACCCGGCAGTCCATAATATAATGCAGCACATGTCAGCTGTTCAGCTGGTAAATTTCGTAGCAAATCCCAAACGTTTTGCCTTAGGCTTTGATGCCAGGAGTGGCTTTTTTCGTGGCTGCGAGCTGCTAATTGAGCTTCCCGTAATCATCTACGTACAGTTATGTCAAAAACATTTAAGCTCACCTCTTTTTTAATTTGTATACATGACTTCATGGGATTCTCATTGGAGCACCTTACAATTGTGCGACCGTCTTGCAGGGAAGTATTTCGTTTCCCTCCTCTTTTTTTCGACTTTTCCACAACTTCGATTACATTTGTAAGCATTTTTGTTGAACATGAAAAAATATTTTGTATTTCTGTGCAAGATATTCTATCTGCTTTCAATTTTGCGATCTGCTTTTGTTGTAATAAAAAAACTACTGTCGTCAAAATCTTTGCAAAATTATTTTAATATTCCAAATATAACCTTAAAAAACTGAAGGCACTGCTCTTTTAATTTTGCACTTAGAAACGTAATGATGTCAATAAAGAACCGTTATTTACGCAGTTGCCAAATTTATTCAGATAAAATCTATACCTACATCTGAAATCCCTTAGCCCTTCGCAAATATCTTATATTGCAATTTTTTTGTGTTTGATTTATAGAAAAAAATGACTTCAAAATAATCTTTTAAGGGTACTCCTATTTTCATAATCACAGCTGTATATACCGTATATTTCCACTTTTTATTTTCATCTAAACCCGCCGCGTACAGATACTCGTAGTAAATGTTTCTCACTTGAACGGTTATTTATGATTGCGACTAAATATGCAAATATCAGTTTATTGTTTTTGTATGATTGCGCCGAAATTTGATATGCGATTATATGAATTTGACAGCTTACACAGCGCAATACTAATTGCTATTAAATTGCTTAATGAAATTGTGCAATTGTTGTTGTATTTTGAATTTATATTTGGAAATCTATTTCCTTAATAGTTTGCTCATTTATAAATATATTTTGAAGTAATCCTTCATTTGATACAATAACCCTTCATTTAAAAGCAAATTTCCCACACAATTATATCCACTTAGTTTATAGTTGGACAATGCATAGATGTTCACTTCACTGCTATTAATTGATATAAGTACGAGTACAAGTGGTTTGCAAAATTTAGAAGTGCTTGCATTACTAAATGAGATGAGTTATCAAGAATAAATTGTGAGTGCTCATAAGCCAGTAAAGCAATTCAATAACTTTAAACGATTTGACAATTGTTATTTTTGTTTACAGTATTTGACGTTTGCACAAATGATTATGTTAAACAATACTAAACAGCTATCTTTTTATATTTATTCAAACTGATAGAAAGTGGCATCCCTGTTAAATTAAATATCAAAATTAACGGATTACGTAAAGAAGAATAACAAAAAGACAAACCAGCGAAGTTGTTAAATTCTATTTTGAGTATTTTTTTTTTTTCAAATATATTTGCACAAAGTAAGTAAAATAATATAACTGTTTATTTGAAATGTTTACCCAATATTTTTTATACATATATTGCCTAGGATGACATCGATAGCTCCTAAAAAGCCACAGCCGAGCAACTCAATCAAACTCCAATTGAATTTTAGGAAATCTCTCCTTCGCAAAATACGGGCGGTTGACTGCATCCGTTACACGATGTAGGCTAGGGCTAATGGACGATTGTGCTAATGGAAAATGCTCACCTACGGGTGTTTGATAACATCCAGTTACAGAAAATCGCAATGCAGCTAAAACCTAGTAATATAAAAGCAGAACCATGTATTGAATAATCTTGAAGATTGAAAGATTGACCTGATTTTAAGTCGAAATGACTGTTAAAGATGATTGTCAGGCTGAGAAATTAGGTCCTCAGCTAAGACTGGAGTTTACCGGAATGGAATTTGAAACTCCTCTGCATCTAAAAAGAAAGGATAATCCACATCTCGGAGCGAGTGAACGTCGTTTCACTGTTTGCGGGCTCACTAACTCCTCTCGACGCGATGAGTAATAAGCCAAATAATTAAAGCTTTTTGATAAAGCAATTTTACCGTTTTAATTAAAACCCCGAATTATTTATTAAATATTATTTTCTCGTTTGAGTTAGCCACGCCGAAATTCTTGTCATCTAGTTTGCGATAATCGACTTTTTCACCAGCTGTTTTGTCTTATCGATTTTTGTATATGCAACGGATTTCTGAACAGCAAAATGTCGTAAATCCTCCGTTGGTCACCTTTTTTAAAACTTTCAATTACTTTTTAAAAAGTTATATCCGTAAATTAATAGAAAATTAAATTTTAGTCATCTGAAAGCCCAATTCGTTAGCTATAATAGAAATATGTTAAATTCTCGTCCAAAGTAGAAAAAGTCTGGTCAGACCCGGGTGCCCAACGCAGGGTTAGTGAATTCCGATTCATCCTATTTTTTCATATGTGCTCATTGCTACTGGTTGTGTACATTTGTGCTATCTTAATTAAGTTACATTGTTTTTGTTTTTTAAAAATCTAATACTACTTTAAAATCAATTACTTATTGTTTAAATTTAACAGACTGTAATTTAAGAATGGAAGTAAAAAAAATAAAAATATTCGCAATATTTGGTTTTGCTAAACTTTTTTATCTAATTATAGCTCATTGTATGGCAAAATTTGCAAATGGCATCGTACATCAATCATATTTGATACTTGTGACTTAGACAGCTGCAGTATGCAAACAGGCAAACAATGGAGCGCGTTAAGTCAAAATGAGGAGTCAGAATAATTTTTTTATTTAGTAAAAAATTGGATCCTTAATTTTGCGCCACCTTGTATAAATAAAACACAAATAAACCAGTAATGATTTTTAAAATAAAAGTTTCGAGAAAGAAATTGTTTTTTTTATTTTTATTTTAGTTTAAAAGGGAAATTGCTCTTAAAAGTTGACTCTTATATTATTTTTTCTGTAATTTTAGGACAACGGTTAATTTTGGAAAAAACAAAAGGTTTGGCTTAAAAAAACAAACAGAAATATTCAATGAAATTTGAACAAATTTTATACCAACCGCTCCTAAAATTTAGAAAAATAAAAAGCAGGCATTATTCTTATCGAGGAGGCCGTGGGTCCCTCTAGTTCGACGTTTTTGTATACTTGTATAACAATATTCTGTCCTTGAATTTTTTATTTTTGAATATGCGATAACTGTTATTTCTGGTATCTGAAATTAATGGCTCGATAGGAAATTTCGAATTACATCAACCGCTCATTTTTAGTCATGGCTTTTGGCCTTACCAATAATATTCAAATTGAAAACAAGAAAATCATTTGAAATTCAATTCAAACTTGGTTTAATTCATTAAAGTAACTCAGTGAGCCATCCGATTTCATCTGTGGATAAGGGGTATGCTCCATAAGATTGGAAACAGAGTTCCAAATGAGTCAACCAGCCTTTGTCTACTAATCTTACATAACCAGGTAAACAAACACACAGGTGAGCTGAATGATAAAAGCTACGAGCTGGTCTCTGATATCTCCGCGAGATATTATTTGATTATCATGCCAAGGCCGGCTAGATGTTGTAGGACCTGTTAAATATAATTTTTTAAAATATCGAATGTGTATTCTGCCTTCACATTAGCCTCATGCCGAGTCCAGCGGATGGCACAAAAATCTGTCGGCGAACAAATTAGCACTAAATATCGTGTACGATATTTTTCTTATTATTTTAGTGCCATGAAGTCAATTCCAATATTTTTAAGTTTTACAATATAAAAAAAATGGAAAATGAACTAACAGTATAAAATGAAGCTGATACTTCAAAGATCGGTGAGAAGTAGTGTTGACCCTCGAAACAGCAGCTATAACTTTGAATTATTGCTACATTTTCAATTTTCTGTTTTACTGACCACTTCTCCATAAAACTAATAAAAGCCAAAAATGGAAAGGTAAATTCACTCTCGCAAAGGCAGCGCAAGTTACTATTAAACAGCAAAATTGGAATGCTT
Source organism: Anastrepha ludens (assembly GCF_028408465.1). Lineage (NCBI taxonomy): Eukaryota > Metazoa > Arthropoda > Insecta > Diptera > Tephritidae > Anastrepha > Anastrepha ludens. The sequence continues at coordinate 80,522,518 of NC_071502.1, forward strand.
TTTTTATTAAATAACAACATATAACATTTTCAATAAAAATACCATTTGACCTTGAGCTCATAAAATTACTGGTTTGTACAAGGCCATGTACCTACCTTAACTATAAAAAATAGATATACAGGGTGGCCCATTTGTGCTTTGGAAATTTAATTCGCTATACTTATAAATAAAATACACATGAATATTTTTTAATAATTTCTTGTTATTGCTAGAAATCCTGCTACAATTTTGTTCAAATGACTTTCACAGTTGGCTTTAGGTAGCAATTTCAGTGAAATAAATTATTCAGCACATATTCGCTAATTTTGGCAGTTTTCTCAACAATGGCAAATTCTATTCCTTTCAACTCTTCAATCACCTAGGGATATTGACGGCGTTCCACAAAAAATGTATAATAGAGCCCAAATTGAAATTTCTAGGCGGCCAATTTTCATTATCCTTTCAACTGATTACATTGCGCATAAATTTTAGGGTCTTTGTCTGGGGCGGAATAAAAGCAATATAGGGTGAAAGTACAGTAAAGCCCACCAAAGCTTTTTGTATGTTCCGTTGAATTTTTTTTTTTATATTTTTTAATATTTAAGTTTTTATAATATGCAAATTAGAGCTTTTCGAAAAGGTGGAAAAAACGGTTGAAAGATTTATCTCGGCGATATACTTAGTATTTGTCTAATGGTAATAAATCGCATTTCAAAAGTATATTTCCCTTAATAAATTAACATCTGTTAATAAAATGCCGTATTTTTGTAAATTTGTTGTTCTAAGAAGGTTTTAACTTCATTTTAAGTATTTAAATATTTATGCTGATTTTGTTTGAGAAGATCCCTACTAAAATATTCTGAGGAATAATTTTGCAGAGCAATTTAACGATCTAACGACCTTAAACATGTATTGTTTTTCAAAACCCTCCACAAAGAAGTGCAAAACGACCCTATTTTAAGAAAACTATAGGGTTAAAATATTCTGGAAAAATATTCCTCATGAATTTCTGCTCTATACACTTGTATTCAGGGTAATAGAAGCTCGACATATTACAAATCTTTGACTATTTAATTATTTTGATCTAACTTTTTTTAATTTTTTATAAAAAGATAGTTTACACACAACAACAATCACATATCTTAAAGTCTCAAAATTTGTAGAAAAAAATATATTTTAAAAGATTTTCATCATCAGAATCTTTGGAAGAATTTCAGTATTCAATTTTATGGCCCTTTAAATTTTAGTATAAAAAAGTGCAAGTCTTATATTAAAGAAGAAAATTCGGATTAAAAAGTTTGAAATTTTCCTAGTGATTTGTTGAATTTTCATAAGTCTAATACAAAGGGCCGCCGTAGCCGAATGGGTGGTGCGTGATTACCATTCGGAATTCACAGAGAGATCGTTGGTTCGAATTTCGGTGAAAGCAAAATTAATAAAAACATTTTTCTAATAGCGGTCGCCTCTCGGCAGGCAATGGCAAACCTCCGAATGTATTTCTGCCATGAAAAAGCTCCTCATAAAAGCATCTGCCGTTCGGAGTCGGCTTGAAACTGTAGGTCCCTCCATTTGTGGAACAACATCAAGACGCACACCACAAATAGGAGGAGGAGCTCGGCCAAACACCTAACAGAAGTGTACGCGCCAATTATTATTTATTATTATAATACAAAGGTAGTCCCCACGAAGATAATCGTCTTGTTCAGAGCCCTTTATAAGAACTCTGAACTGGCAGTCCTTCCTAATGGCAATATCAGCTTCCATTCACCACCAACGCAGCCGTAAGGCAAAGTAGTCCCCTGTCGCTCCTTCTCTTCGACGTCATGAGCCAATTGGCGCTCCAGAAAAAGGGTCTTCGTATGGAGTTTCACGAAACATCTTGTGGACCTGGACTTTGCCGATGGCATCTGCCTCCTCTCTCACAAACTCACTGACATGTAAGCGAATTCGGACAGTCCACTCACGTTGGCACGCACTGTCGGACTGGAGGTCAACATCGCTAAGACCTAAGCCTTGAGCCACAATAAAACAACATGTTTAATGATTGACGGGTGCCCGGTGGAATTTGTCCTGTTGTTACCACCCTGTATATACTCAACCAAAAAATAAATATAAACAACCACAATACGTTGTAAAAGTAAAATAAATGGAACACTCGTAAAAGTAACTATTGGATCAGACAAAACAAAACAAAAACAAACAAAAAATGAAAGATGTGGAAAACCATATGGTAGGCTATAAAACTGGAGTGAATGAATGTGGGCAGGACGTCATTAACTTTACATTAAAGACGTGAACGTCCTTTGAGCTATTAAGGCAGTGGAAATTAAAGATACTTTTATTTTTCACTTGGGAAAACAAATTTTTATGTCCCTAAATCCGAAATTCTCAGTTGCCCCTGAATTGCGCACGTGTAAACGTCAATCTCTTGCCAAAGTGTAGTTTTGTATGTACACAAGTGTGTGTGATATGTCAGTCACATTCGGTATGTGTATAGTTCCAGATGAAAAATTGTCAAAATGATTAATGTAAAAATTTCCACCAGAAATGTCCTCCAAATGATTGCTGGATACATGGCTAATAAATGGATCCAAAATACCAGTTTTCCCCTATTAAAAGCAGGTAATCAAATGTGCTTGTTATAGCATAAATATACTTATACATACATATATAAGTAGTTACGAGCGTAATAAATATAAATATTAATAATATATAAATATAATAAAATATAAATAACAAGATATTTGTAAAAATGTATGGATGGGAGGTTGTTTGCACTGATTCCCAAAAGGCTGCCAAATAAGTGGTCAATTAGCGCCTGGGGCTGCTATTTTGTTGCATTTTCTGTAGACGAAAAATATTATTGATATTTTCTTTCTCCCAATAAATCTGTTTGTTGTCACCTCTAATTTACCTTCAAAGCTTTTATTTATTGTACATTTGAGCAAATGTTAGACAGTTTGATGATTGCTATCAATTAGATGATAGAAGGCATCAAGCTCTGTTAAAGAAGCCCTAGTCTGTTAGAATGCTTTCTATGCTTTTCAGTGCCGCATAACGGTTGCTTTTATCCTCTTGAGCAGAACTGTTGCTTCCTATCTGCAATAAATAAGTTATTACTCTATTGATATCTTACAAGTGTGAATGTCCAACGATCTCATACTAGCCAGTGCAAGAAAACGGCACAGGGCTAATTGATTTATTAAATGGGATCTAAGAGTTTTTAAATCATTCACGATTAAGTTCTCAATACCGCTCCAGGAAGTGAGGCTAGATAGACTTGGTTGATCCTCTAGATCGCACATAGACCAGAAATTGATCCATAGGGATACCAAGTGTTAGTGTGGAGAGTTTGTTTTATATTTTTTCTTTAATGCGAAGTTTGGATAATTTAATTAGGCTGCTAATTTTTTGTATCCCCACTTCAAGTTTACACTCTTTCCTGGGAAGAGATAAAATATGGTTTGTAGATCTGACGTTGTGCTTGCCTAACATGATTTTCGCAATCCTACATGAGCTGGCTTTTTCCCATCTCGAATTCGCTTCTTAAATCATTGCTGCATCTATCTACTGGAAGATTAGCACCTGCTTTGGCTAGCATATCCACTTTCTCGTTTCCTTCAATTCCCTTGTGTCGTGGAACCTAGTAGATGGTGGCTTGTTTCTCAGTTCCCAAATCAAATATAGCGGCGAGCTCGATGCGTTGATATATCATGAAAATGTGATAGGTTAGGTTATGTTAGCCAGGCTGCTTGTCTAAGACAAGACACTATGTGGCAGGGCGGCCAATTGTGATAGCTGTATTTAATTCCCACCCCTAACTAAGTTGCTTAAGCTAGGAACTAGTACTTCCAGTAAAATATTTTGCAAATTTCCCAGGTCTTCAAAGAAATAATCGCCAAGATATTGGGCACGGCTTCTTCGAAGTGCAGGACATTCACAGAGAAGATATTGTACCGACTCAATTCCTTCTTCATCTCCACAACTTCTGCAGAAGTCATTGTGAGGTGCATCCATTCTACTGGCTAGGGTGCAATTATAACACCTGTGAGGAAGCTGGTAGTTGACCTGTTGCATCCAATCATTTTGTCCTTTTAAGACTCATTTTTTTTTTAGTTAAAATGCGATACGTTTCATCAAAAGTCGAAGAATAAAATAGTTAGAGCAGAATGCCCGAAAACAGAGCAATCAAATCGTTTCATAGATTACCGATTGGACGCAGAGGACGAGGGAGACCAGCTAATCGCTGAATTGATGAAGTCACAGCTGACCTGCGAAAATTGCGAATTGAAAAGACTTAGAAGAGTCAATCGATGTGGAGAACTGTAGTTACACAGAAGCTTGCAGAGTCTGCACAAGGCTGTGATGCTGATGATAATGAAGTATCTGACAAATGTGCACAATTACGCTGAACAAAGGCTGACATAGCGACACGCATTAAGGGGGTAGTATGGTATTTTTTTTTTTCATTTTTTTTTTTGTTTTTTTAAATTATTCTATAACATCTTAAGATTATTGTGTGAAAGTTTGAAGTGCATTAGAGTAAAATTGACAAAGACACAAAGGATTAAGTATCTACCTCTCCAACCGGATTTCACGCTGCCGAAAATCTTTAAACGCGTTTTTCTCACACTTGCCTTTTTTACGGTCGGTGTCCACTGTAGATTCATATCTACTGCACCGATTCTTTTCAAATTTGGTTTTTTTGTTTCTTTACTTTATTCACGAGGTAATGACGTCGAGTTTTTTTTTTTTAAATTTTGTCATATTTTAAAACAACAAAGTTTTCAAGTTTTTTTTATGAAAAATCGGTGTTTTGACTTCAAAGCGCTTTAAAAAATTAAAAAAAAAAAAAAAAAAAAAAAAATCGACGTTGTTACCTGCGAAACTTTATTAGCTGATGAAATCAATTTGGTTTTTTGATTTTAGTTGATCCAGTAATGAGTTCTGAGGGACACCGCAATAAAACTTTTTTATGAGACGTCCGCGAAGATTCGCTGCCACCAACTCATTTCTTCATAAAAATCAATGAAAATTTCACACAATATTCTTTAAATATGACTTTATAATGGAGTAATTTTAAAATTTTGAATAAATCAACTGTGTCGACAAAAAAAATTTCGAAAAATATGCTTGTTTTACACCGAATTAACCATACTACCCCCTTAAGAATTAAGTAATCTGTATGGGTACTGAATGCGAGTTTAGTTCCATTCTTGGATTACCATGTTTGGCCATCAGAAGCACAATCAAGAGAGTACCTTCTGCTGCCACATTCGTCAGTAATGCCACACCGGAAGAAACATTTAATGGGTAATTTTTAATCAAAACTTTGGAATTTTTAGTTTCCACACCACCATTGAGGCTAGTATTTATTGTGCGGTTGCTCAATAGCTCTATATCACTCATATACACCTACATATCGTCCCCTTAGTATTAAAATAGCCTATACATTTTTTGATGTTTTGAGAAAATGAATTTCAAACTTTTTGTTGAAAGTAGCTCTCACTCAAATCTCGTTATGTCGGTAAATATTTATTATTTTTTGATTGACCTTTTGACCCACTTTGTGGAACTAGAATTTGACAAAATTTTGACCACATATAAAATCGACGGTGGAGAATCCAAAAATTCAATAAAAAAATAATAGCCTATGAGCACATAGGCTATTGTTATACTAAGGGGACGATATGTATAATAAAAATAAGCACAGTCCGCATGGAATATGTACATAAATATGCAAAAAATTTATATTTAATATTATTCAAAATTGAAATACAAAAAAAATATAGTAATAATAAAGTAATGAACACGAAAAAAAAAGTTATAAATGAATACATAAGATTTTCCGATTTTTTTATAATAATAATAAGAATAATTATAGGCATTTCAATCGCGTCATTTCCTCATTAAGCAAAAACGTACTGTTTTCGTCAGTTATTTCTGGCAGCCCGCCATTTCGCCTATTAGCTGTTCATCATCCCATAATGCGTAAATGTTGCCAAGCTTTGACATGGGCGCACTCTCTTTCAAAATGAAAGAGTTTCGCATCTTATTATCTATGACGGCAACCAAGCATTATGAGTGAACACTGAATTGACTTTTTCGTATATCACCAACACAATCTCAGTTTTTTTCATAAAGTGGTCTGATGTTAGCCACATCTTCTAACTTATCTTCATCATGAATGGCAAATGAAATGATAAACAAAAGCAAAACTTCAGCATACTTGTAGCAAACAGTATTTAAAATTCTAAAACATGAGATGACTGTTAAGTTTTTGAGTTGTCTAATAAAGAGGATAAATAACTATAATAATTTTTAGCCAGAATTTTCATTGTAATAAAATTTTTGTTCCGATATCATCCAATGTTTGTTTCGTGCGAATAACCAACTCCTCTCGCACAACACATTTGTATCAATTTGTAATCGTCGCGAATAAGCCCATTCACATTTGTGGGCCGTCATTTACACACGCATACACATTTACATACAATCATTTTAGTTCAAGCATAACAACGTGCACATTTTCCATTAAGTAATTCCCATCGTTTTAAGTATAAGCTTCATAAATAAATTGTACCTAAATCCAATTGTTATTTTACATTTGCTGCAGGGTAGATTATTTTAGTAATTTATTTGCCATTATTTACACAACAAGTATTCCCATTTTGCCTACGTACATACCACCTTGATAAAAAAGTGCCCGGAATATATTCAGAAGTACTCCTCATCAAATGCTACGTACTTATGCCAACGTCTGATCCAGCTCGCGAAACATTTCTTAAACTCTATTTTCAGTATAACCATCAATCTTAGCCATCATCGTCTTCAATTTTTTCATTACTTCCTTTCGGCTGCTCAAACGCGTTTCCCGTAGGGATTTTTTGACCCAATTAAACAGAAAAAAGTCGCAGAAAGACATATGAGGTGAACTCGATGGCTATTGGATGGTATTCATTTCATTCTTGGTCAAAAACTCATTAGAAAATGATGGCACTGTGCCAGGGCGCATTATGATGGTGCACAATCCGCGAGTAGTTTTTCCACAAATACTTTTTGTTTTGGCGATTTTTTACATGTCGTCTCATGACACTCAAATAATAGTCCTTATTAATTGTCTGATCTTCTGGCAAAAATTCATGAGCATCGCTTCCTTTACTGATTGAAAAATAGTGGTTTTTTTGGTATTGGTTTATTCGGTGCTCTCCACTCACATGCCTGATGTCTTTATGTACTCATAATCCCACGTCTCCTCTTCAGTCATGTTGCGTTTGAAAAATGTTGGGGTAGGATTAAGCCTTGGAAATCATGTCTTCGGCGATATCAATGCGATCCCTTTTTTGCATGAAATTCAAGTCCTTTGGGACCAACTTTGTAGAAATACGGATGGATCCATTAACAATGTTCAAGTCCACCGCGAGCTCCCTGATTTCTTTCACTCTATTGATGTTTTCATCAATTTTCGATATCGACAGTCTGCGTTCGTCATCCTCTATGGATTCACGATCTCTTCTGAAGCGCTCATGCCACTCGAAAGCGGCTGTTTTCTTTCGTTATCATTACCGAAACAGTTTCCCAACATTTCTAAGCTTTTCGCACCAATCAATAATTTTTTAAAACAAAATTTAATATATATAAGCTTGTTGCTGCAAATTCAAATCCACTTTTAAAACTGTAAAAAATCGAAAACTCGTCAGAGGTATATTTACTTAAGACGGTGCATCTTTTAGGAATGTCAAGCTATGGCGATAAAATTTTAATAGGAATGTTAATTACATGTGGCATCCTAGAAAAATGAGTTGATTTCGAGCGTCCCCTGACATTTGTTCCTGGATCTTTTTGATCATGGCGGTAAGTACATGCGCACGATGAAAGTGTAAACAAAGCCTTGTAATCTACAGCAAAAGTTGAATATCATATTTAAATTTGTATGTGTGCCCAGTTGAATGAGCACCCAAATAATGTCTACTAGGTGTGGAAATTTATTTCAGAAATGATCGTTCTCTGCGTCAAACTTTCAACAGAGTAATTCGCTCCTGGTTTACATGCCAGAGCTATAACTGGTCCACCCTTTTTCAAAATTAAAATGCAACTCAAGAAAAATGATTCGCAATGTTTTCGTACCCCAATGCAATACCAAACGTTTAAAGCCAGAGGTGGGCGCACCATCTTGACACCAAAGGAATAAACAGATTTTTGATACCTTAAAAATTGCCGCTTTCATTGTAGATACACTAACTGAATTTTTTTTTAAGGATATAACAAATCATATAAAAATATATATATGCGACCGCCGTAGCCGAATGGGTTGATGTGTCTACCATTCCGTGCTCGGTAGATTTCAATTTCCGTGCATGAAAGAACAAAATGATAGAACAATTTTTTTATAATAACGGTCGCCCGTCGGCAGGCAATGCAAACTTCCGAGTGTATTTCTGCCATCAAAAAGCTCCTCATAAAAACCATTTACCGTTAGGTCTCTCCAGTTTTGGAACAACATCAAGACGCACAATACAAATGGGAGGAGGAGATCTAATTATTTATTTATTTTTTATTTAAAATGGTTTAATAATATAACCAAAATAAAACCCTAGGACCGTCATGTGAATATATGGGGAAATGTGTGTTATGATTTCCCTTTCCCACTAATCCTTGGTTTCTTAATATAGATATTTGGGAAGCCTGCTTTAGACCGTCAAACATTTATTTAAAAGTTAAACCAAATTCTGTCTTAAAAAATGCATATTATACTTTTATTTATTAAAAAACAGTATATATATTCTACATTTAATATTCACATATATTAAATTAATACATTTATTGATCAAGTTAAATATTAAAATGTATAAAATTTAAATATTATTTTAATTATTATTTATAATTCAATTCAAACATTATTATAAACAATAATATAAATATTAGCCTAAAGTTCTTGAAGCTCCTCCACAACGTCTGTGGGCTCATTTTGAAAGCAAACTGAAAAAGCTTGTTATTAGAAACAAGAAAGACCTAGAAGAAGGTATTAAAGAAGAGTGGGGTAAAATAGATCCTTTAACATGCAAGAAGCTGGTCGAATCCATCCCAAGAAGACTGAATGCTGTGAGAAAAAATAAAGGCTTGCCGACTAAATATTAATTATATTGTTTTTTCTCAAATATTATTTGCCTAACTCTACTTTATAATATATAAATATCCGAGCTCTTTATGGTCATGTATTTTCTATCTACGAATGAGTTGAAGTTTGTTTTTGTATATATGTTTTGTTTGTTTTTGTATATTTGTAATATGCTTGAAGAACGAAAATAAATGTGACTTATAAACGCATTAGATTTGCATTTTAAAATATATTATTTTATTTAAAACCATATCACTTGGGTATCCGAGTTCGTTATTGCGGCACTGTATAAACACACACACACATTCCTGCCACGACACCATCCGCATAAAGACGCAAAACGACTGTTGTTTCAGGCTTTATATTCATTTATGCTTTCACAATTTAACACGCGGCATCTCCTTTTCATTAGTTTGTTTAGTTTAAATTACAGAAATCACATTATTACCAAGACATGCACTTCACAAACATGCAAATTCTCTTCATTTTGTTTATTTTGTTCGTTTGTATTGTATTGGTAAGGAGCCTAACGTCAGACTTGGCAAAATCGCGAAAAATTAGGGAACTGTTTTGCAAAGACGCCACCTTCAGTATTCATCCATCTTGACTAAACACAAGAAGTTATACACACACACACACACACACACACTTTCTTGCCTCGCATTATTGGAAACAAGACGAAAAAACTACATTGGAGGTATCGTTGTAATTTGTGATTTCATAATTTAACACGGGGCCTTTCTTTTTTATTATTTTGTTGAACATAAAATTCACAAATCTATTACCAATCCATTCATTGAATATTCTCAAACAAGTTACTTCTTTGCCCTTTGTCTGTATACTCGTAGCACTGACATCATCGATTGTCAAAATCCGAAAAGCAAAAGCACAATTTTCTTAACTTTTTTTAAGTTTTGTAGGATAAAAAGTAAATTTTTTTTTGTATATAATTTTTGGTCCCACCAAATACATAGCATAACCTTCGCAGGGTGAATATTCGGCCGAGGTGACGCAGTAGAAGCATGACCGGGCAGTCCCCATGACTTTCTTTTCTTTGGATTGCTGCAACGAATTACTTTTTCATCACCCGTCACGATGCGATGAAGAAAATCCTTCCTTTTTTGCCGCTGGAACAGTTGTTCACAGGCGAAAAAAACGACGTTCAACATCCTTTGGTTTTAACTCATAAGGAACCCAAGTGCCCTATTTCTGAATCATTCCCAAAACATGCAATCGCTTGGAAATGGAGTGGCGAGTAACTCCTAATACCGAAGCAAGCTCTTCTTGCGTTTGACATGGATCCTCATTGAGCAATGTCTCCGATTCAGCGTAATTTTTTTATATAAACGTCAGAATTTTGCTATAACAGTAATAAGTCTGAAATTTACACACAGTTCAACTTTAACTTCGATTAACTTTTAAAGGAGTCAATTTATCGAAAAATTATGAGATATTTTTTGTAGAGGGTTAAAATTGCCATCAGAATATGTGTTTTTCATAGCTGTAAATTAGCATACTAGAGAAAAAAAAGTTTATTCCAAAAAGTACCAAAATCCCATGTTATAAACATGGGAAATATGTCGTGTTTGGGGCAAGGTTTATTCTGAATATTAAGAGCTGATTTTGATCTGATAATTTTTCTTAGACGGAAAACTAAAAGCTTAGGGCGCGTCGCAAGAAAAATAATCAAATTGGTAAATAACGGACACCCTAATGTATATGTATTATTTATACATTAAATTAACTAAGAAACTAAGAGTCAGTTTATATTTTTAAATTCAATTTTGTAACCGGTCATTGACCGGGCGCGGTACGGTTAGTGTTAAAGCAGCATCTCCATAAACTTTTTGCTCTCGATGCGCTTCAGCCGCTATATTTTTCGAATGAAGGAGGAAAATCAACACTTCCTGCAAATGACGATTATTTGGCACAATGAGACATTTTCACAAAACCAAAAGAAAATGATACCAAAACAAAATCACTAATGTGTCGAAGCAGTTTGTTTACCATGTGTCTAAGCTTGGTTTATAACGTTTAGGTTATGTAGAATCGTCTAGCACACACTGCTGGCGGCATCTATTGACAAACAGCGGGAACTTAGATAACGGGTGATTTTTTAGCTATTATATTTTTAAACAGTTGGTTTAAACAGCTGACGCACGTTTCGTGTTTTATTTCACTGTCAAACATCTTCAGTTTGGTCTATAATTTAACCATGAATCGTCTTACAAACGAACAACGCTTGCAAATCATTGAATTTTTTTATAAAAATGCGTGCTCTGTTCAGAAAGTTTATCGCGCGCTTCTTCCATTTTATGGTCAGTTTAATCGACCCACTGAAACGGCTATTCGAGCTATTGTGACTAAATTTACATTAATGGACATCAAACCACCAACACGCTTACGTAGAGTGCGAACTGAAGAAGATATCGCAGCTGTATCGGTCAGTGTTAATGATGACCATCAATTATCGATTCGTCGCCGTTCGCAGTAACTGGGCCTCTGTTACTCAACAACGTGGAGCATTTTGCGAAAGGATTTAGATGTGAAGCCTTTCAAAATACAGCTGGTGCAAGAATTGAAGAACGACCTACCGCAACGCAGAATTTTTGGTGAATGGGCTCTTGGAAAGGTGGCCGAACATCCACTTTTTTATCGAAAAACTGTGTTCGGCGGCGAAGCTCATTTTTGGATCAATGGGTACGTAAATAAACAGAATTGTCGATTTTGGAGTGAAGATCAGCCAGAAGAATAGCAAGAGCTACCAATGTATCCAGAAAAGGTCACAGTTTGGTGCGGTTTTTGGGCCGTAGGTATCATTGGGCCGTACTTCTTCAAAGATGCTGCGAATCGTATCGTAACTGTGAATGGTGGGCGCTACCGAGAAACGATATCCTACTTTATTTTGCGCAAAGCAAGACGGTGCCACATGCCACACAGCGCGCGTAACAATGGACTTGTTGAGAGGCGAGCTCGGTGAACATTTAATTTCACGTTCGGGACCTGTCTGATTCCCCTTTAATAAGAGTCAAGGGAGTGTCGGTATCTGGGACTAATTCAGTCGATAATTTCCTGGCGAGTTCGTCAGCAATTTCATTTTACACTAGGTACCTATGTCCTGGAACCCAGGTAGGGGAGATTGTACCTGCACAACCAAGAGATTTGAACTCCTCCTTACAGGAGTTCACCAATTTGGATCTGCACCACGGCGTCGTCAGAGCCTTTATCGTGGCTTGACTATGGGAGAAAATGTTAATATCTCCCTTACTCAGACGATTCCATCTTAGAGCCGTCAGTCAAGACCGAGGTGCCAACTTCGGTGCAGATTTTCTTTTCGTTCCAATCCTACCTGTTTGAAAAGATTGTCCTAGCACGACGCTTAAACTCTGATAGAGAGATCTATCCGAATTTCAGAGAAATATGTTGTTAACTGCCCAAAAATGATATTATGTCCCTTGAGAGATTGCCTGCCAAAGCCAACCTCCTCCAACCTAATTGTACTTTAAGCAGTGATGAAAATGTCAATGGGAAGTAAATTCCGGTAATGCCAATGCCCGCAGTCTTTTCCACCCTCCCAGTTTAGTGATATTATAGCCCTTCCGAAGAGCTTCCCACCAAACCACAGCACGACCTGTGGCCTGGGTCCCCTTTTTCCCAACATATCATATATTTGTAGGAGTACAAGGCTATACTGGCCTTCTTTATTCGAATTTCAATGTGTAGCAAGTATCTCTCTAAGATACCCAATTTCCGATTAAAGCGGGATAGCGTCGTTGTTTAATCTGGAAAGTCGAAAGGGGGGAGGTTTATATTTTCTGATAAATAGCAAGCACCAGCTCCGTTTTGTCAGATTTGACTCGGAGGCCCATCGACTGTGAGCAGTCAGGGACCTTTCCAAAATTTCAGCCATGACTGAGGGAAACAGTCCCGCTAAAATTAGAACTAAGACAATGGCGTATGCTACTACCTTAATCCCATCCTTACTTAACATTTTTAGAACTTCGTTAACAGCAACTAGCCGAAGTAGGTGCAAAAGGACACCATCCGGCGACGTCCTCCGGAAACCGAATCTAGTGACTTTAGCCCCTCTTGCAGCCGCATTAACTTCGCTGCAGCTAGGTAGGGACGGCATCCAGAGACAGATAGGACTTTCTACCTGTAGCCTATGTAACGCAGTGACAATTGACTTCGCCCAAATATTAGTAAAATCACTTTATATCTGTGAAGGCCGCCAAACTGAATTGTTTGCCCTCCAGGAATAATTTAGATTCGATTTGCTCTCGAATATGATAATCAATCAATATTTCAAGCACCTTTAGGGTAAATAAGGTAATACTTATAGGCCTCACTTTAAAAAACTCCATACCGAATTTCCGATATTGAATAAATCTTAAAATTATTAAATGTTTTCTAAAAAAATTTCAATTTTACTTCCTATTATATTTACTTAATCAACAAATTAACCAATTTTCAGAAATTTTAAGACAATGTCCAAAAAACTTAGATTGCTCAATATTTAAATATATTTTTGCAATATTTTTGCTTACTAAATGCGTACTATTATTAAACTTTTTTATTATTTTTATACCTGTTTAGAAATTTTACATTACAACGATTGTTACACAAATGGAGGGACCTAAAGTTTCAAGCCGACTCCGAACGGCCGATATTTTTATGAGGAGCTTTTTCATGGCTGAAAAACACTCGAAGGTTTGCCATTGCCTTCCGAGGGGCGACCGCTATTAGAAAAATGGTTTTCTTAATTTTGGTGTTTCACCGAGGTTCGAACCTGCGTTCTCTCTGTGAATTCCTAATGGTAGTCACGCATCAACCCATTCGGCTACGGCGGCCGTTTATATTATAAACTGTATTTAATTTCAATTGAATGTAAAGAGTCTAATCAGACCCAAACGAGACTGGCAAACGAGCAGCTCGTAAACTCATGAGCTACTGCCATCAGTAATTCCATTTAACTAAGTCTGTAAAAAACAGACGAAAATAATAAAAATTTCATGGCATTTTGTTTCTCTCTAGGCAAGTATATACTTATGTACAGCATTTATTTACAAATTCAAGCTACTGTGCATTGAATAATAAAACTCATTTATGCAAAGTAATCCTTGGGGTTGGCCCCTAACAACTTGTTAATTGCTAATTGCCCCACTGCATAGCTAAGCGAGCGATAAATGTCAGCACGCAAAAAATAAATCGATCTGAATGCCAAGTGTCTGTATGTATGTACACATATTATTTACAGAACGTTTATTACACAATTTTTTCAAAACCACGATCTCTGAATTAATAAATTTTACTTTAATAATACAAACAAAATGTGAGCTGGGATTATTCCCACCTTAAATTCATTAGAGTAGTTGAAAAAATACCACTGACTTGGAATCATAGAAAATGCACTCACAATTGGAAGGTGTGCGCTTTCCCTCTTTTTTCAGCGCTTCATATTTTTTGTTATATAACTGTTATTAAATTATATAACTGTTTTTTATTATACAATATAACTTTCAACGTAAAAATGATATCTACGAGAAATGATTTTTTTATGCGTATAAATTGTGGATACAGAAAACCATTCTAAAGCGTGTGTTTTTTAGAGGTTAGGTTTTCAAGATGAAATAAAACGTATATAATTTAATGTTATGGCAAAGAATTTAGCTTTATTATAAAGATAAGGGTTTGCCATTATGTTTTAAAAATGATTTCGGGCAAGTGGCCGCCGCGGCTGGCTCGAATAAATTCCAGCCGAGAGGCCCAATTTTCGACCACTTTTTGCAGCAATTGGGGCCGTATGTCAGCAATAACGCGCCGAATATTCTCTTCCAAGACGTCAATCGTCTCGGGCTTATCTGCGTAGACAAGCGACTTCACATAGCCTCACAAGAAATAGTCCAGCGGTGTTACATCGCACGATCTTGGAGGCCACGCCACAGGTCCACGGCGCGAGATAATGCGCTCACCAAAAGTTTCCTTCAATTAATCAATTGTTGCGTTGGCTGTATGGCATGTAGCGCCGTCTTGTTGGAACCAAAGGTCGTCCACGTCAACATCGTCCAATTCAGGCACGAAAAAGTCATTAATCATGGCTCTATAGCGCTCTCCATTGACTGTAACATTATGGCCGGCTTCATTTTTAAAGAAATATGGACCAATGATTCGCTCTGCCCATAGAGCACACCAAACAGTGACTTTTTGAGGATGTAACGGCATCTCAGCAATGGCTTGTGGATTGTGTTGACTCCAAATGCGACAATTTTGCTTATTGACATACCCATTCAACCAAAAGTGAGCTTCATCGCTGAACAAAATTTTCTTGTGAAAATCGGGATCGGTGGCCATCTCGTTTTGGGCCCATTCACCGAACGTGCGACGCGCTTGATGGTCGTCAATTCTTGCACGAGTTGGATTTTGTAAGCCCGCAAACCAAGATTCTTCCGCAAAATCTTCCATAAAGTGGATGGGCACATCTCCAATTGCTGCGCGCGATGGCGGATGGACTCATTCGGGTCTTCTTCGATACTCTGCTCCACAGCAGCAATAGCGTCTTCGGTGCGCACTGTACGACGTCTCTGAGGATGCGTATTATCCACTAGAGCAAACGTGGTGCGAAACCGATCCATAGTTAATCGAATTAGTGACTCTGATGGACGATTATGTCGACCGAATATTGGACGCAGCGCGCGATGCGTCGCGCGAACCGAACCATTATTTTCGTAATAAATTTGCACGATTTGCAAACGTTGTTCAGGTGTAAGTCTATTCATTATGAAATGGCAAACCAAACTGAGCATAAATCAAGTGACAGCTGTCAAAATGACCATCTACGAAAAAAGTAGTGCCAACTTGAAAACCTAACCTCTAAAAAAAACACCCTTTATTTTCTTACAATGGTGAAATCTTACTTATCCGATTAACGATGTGTTGTGATTGAGTGTGAATGTTCGGATCCTTTCATTCTATTTACTCACAGGATTTTAGGGCCTCTACGCTTCGTTCTATTTATGAATTATATTAGTACCTGTTTTTTGTTTGAATATATTTTCTGCGATTAGAAATACTTCATCGGAAATTAATGCGCTCATTCCCTGGAGCAGCTACATTGGCATTTCTTTTAATATCAAGAAGTGTTTTATTTATTTATTCATTCTTTAAGCAATTAAAGTAAAAAAGTCACAATTCAAAAAGTTTATCTCCAGATTAATTTTTGACTTGAAAGCATTTCGTGATTTAGAGAATATGTATACCTAAATTTTTACAGAATTAGTTAGACTGCCTTATATTAAATCGTGTGTAATAACTTAAATGAAACATATTGCTGAGTTTAATTACAATTACAAATTTGACATGATTCGAGGTTTGATCTAACAAGAGAAATTCAAATACAAATTCTTCAGCGTAGAAATATCCTGGAACTCCTTTGAGTTTCTTATTACAAAACCAAACGTAGATCTAGATTAGGCAATCATAAAGTCTATATATTTAGAAAACGACATTTTCGATGGAAATATGCCCCTAAGCCTTTCTTGTCATACATTTTTGTGAGGGTGGTAGAGCCCAACTTCTAATCGAAATCAATCGTAACTTTGCGTCTACTGAAGGACAAGCCCTGGAATTTACCAACATTAAGAGGTAAGGAGTTATCATTACACCAAGCTTCCATTCTCATTAAGTCCGTTGGAAGTCTTATCCATGATTGCAGCAGCATTGGAGAGTGCGAATTATGTTTTTTGTATTCCCGCTGTATTAGGTAGTTTGGTATTCGGCGAAGCAGCGAGAAGGAGTTTATTGCAAACCATAGCATTTCATTCTAATTATAATCACAACGGGAGTGTTGTCGGCTGCAGAATCGGCAACGGCTGCAACAGCAGCAGCATAAGAGGTAGATGGAACAGAAGAGAAAGATGACAGCGTTGAGCGTCGTTGCAATACGAGGAAGGACTTTTATATCACTAGCCAAATCGGGAATCATATCAGCGACATCGAGGTCGCAAAGTTTGTGACGAACGGCTTTTACTTCAAACTGTAATATTCTATCTTTTTAATTAAATTTCTCTTGTCGCTTAGCAAAGAGCTAACTACAGCTATTAAATACAATGGGCTTTTTAGCCTGAGTGTTTTAGGAGCCACCAAATCTCCTGGTGCTCCTTGGCTCGACCTCTTCTTCAACTACAGCTAGCATTTTCTCCTGTGCATATTTAAAGGACTTCAGTTCGTCGAAAACAGCTTGCAGGTTGATTTCTTGCTTATTGCACTCCGCTGGCAGATAAGGTCTCTCGGGTACCGAAGTAGCTGGAAGAGATGAGATATTGGCGGCCACAGAAATAGTTGTCAGTAGCCAACATAGCTTCTCTTGGCGGAGAAACTGACAAAAATGTTTTTCAACCATTTTATGGTCTTGCTAATACTTTACTTCAATCTGTTCATGAATTCAAAGATCTAGGTGTGGTCTCCGACGCCTATTTTTCATTCAATAGTCACATTGCCTTTGTTGTATCCACTACGTCGTAATAGCTCGAGGTTTTCGCACCCTCACACTCTCAAATTAGTTTATACTTTCTTTATTCGTTATATATTATAATAATTAGAATATACGGCATTTATTTGGCCTTGCCATCAATTTCCAATTGAGGAATTGACGTGTTCAGAAGGTGGTCTTTAAATATGCTCTCAGGTCGTTAAAATCTCAAATCTTGTGCCTTCCTATAATTGGCCGAACTCCTCGGAGTGAGTCTTGATATTTGTCCCACAAATGAGGGCACCTACAGTTTTAAGCCGAGTCCGAACGGCATATATTTTTTATGAGGAACCTTTTTTCATGGCAGAAATATAGTACAATCGGAGGTTTGCCATTGCCTGTCGAAGGTAGACCGCTATTAGAAAAAACTTTTTCTGTCATTTAGTGTTTCATGCACGGAGATTTGACGGCTAGCGTTTGATTTTAATTAACTTAAAGTCACTCGAGCGATACTCTTACTGCCTTTTGTTTTTAGTGTAATTAAAGAAGAAATTGATAGTTCATCAAGGTTAGGTTAGGTAATGTTTTTATGGCAGTCGATTTTGAATGGCCAACTCACTTAGGCCATGTAGGTCCGTTGCGGTACCACTGTGTAGCACTTGATCCTCAGTGTTTATTCCTCATGTAACCATTTATACTCTCGTATGAGACGTAGGAAAGGTTTTATCTCAACATCGGATAGGTCCGTAAGAGAGTCAAAAGAGTATTTTCCTAACAACATTACTCTACTCCTAGCTAAGGCTGGACAATTCTAAGGAAGCGTTCTACTGGTTCTTCCTCTTCCTCGTCTCTATAACTTCTGCAGTATTCATGAGAAAATATTCCTAGCTTAGAAGAGTGCCTAGCTAACAGCCAATGATCGGTGACATAAGCCACGACTTTCGAAATATTCTCTCTTGAGAGGCTGAGTAATTCTCCTGACCTTTGCGATCAAATAAGCCTGGTTGTAAAACCAGTATTTTCTTCTCTCCATCCCCTATTTTCCTCCTGGAGAATATTATTTTTATTCTTAATTTTCAAGTTACCATAGGAATTCCAATACTGCCCCTGTTTTCAAGCAGTAGAAATTTAATACCCTTTCTGGCTAACTCGTCGGTCTTGCAATTTCCTTCAATACCTCCATGTCCCGGAACCCTTATAAGACTGACCTTGAAGACGGCGCTAATATCATTTAGAGCAACCTTTGATCTTAGTATAACTGGCATCATTGATTTAATGGTCGCCTAGCTGTCCGAGATGATATTTATACAGTTACCTCCTTTATGGCTGCGACTTCTGCCTGGTAGACGCTAAAGTAGTCTGGAAGTTGCACCGATAATTCTAACTCCTAACTCTTTTGAGAAAACTCCATAGCCTACTTTATTTTTTAGCTTGGATCAATCCGTGTAATCGTCTCTGAGTTTGCCACTCTCTTCTTGACGGGATATTAGTCTGGAAAAGCCTGGCGAAGGTGGGTTTAGGGAAATAGTAATCGATTGCTTTATTATAACTACTCATAGTATGTAGTATAGAAGCGTGGCCGAACCGTCGGTATTCCATAGCGCCATGCTATTAAGTCTAAGCGCTGAAGCGGCGATCAGGTATTTTCCTACCAAATTGATTAGCACCTCGAGCGCTTTATTTGAGGTAGTCCTTAAAGCGCCGATGAGGCATAAAAACGCTTCCTATTACGAAGCATTCACTCACTTCCATATCCCTACTAGATCTCTATGCAACACTTACCCATATCATAAAAAATGTTAAATTGCTTAACACGAATCATGTCCGTAATGGTCCTATTGCCCGCGTACTAAGAGAATTCAATGAGATCTGGAGTTTTATTCCGCTTGACTTTGCGGTTTGAAATAATGAATTTTGTGGATTTGCAAATTTTTTTAAATTTATTTGTTTAAATATCTGCAGCAATTTAAGCTCACATTAGCTCTAAGTGGTATCCAAAACCTATTATTTTGTTTTAGGCGGGAAATAATTGAAAAACAAAGCATTTTCTCAAGGCATGGCCCCTATCTGCCCACTTTTCGATTGCTTTTCTCTGATTACTATACTATTCCTTGGAAGATTAAGGGTCCTCCTGCCGAAATTACGATTTTATGATAAGCAGGAATTAGTGCGAAAGTAATTAAAAAATTAACTCCCTCTAGAATTCAATAAGCGAGTGGTAGATTTTTTTACAGAGCGGCCGCTATAGTCAATTGATCCGTTGAATGTTATTTGATACCTACTCTGTGCATAAAAAAATAAAGTGGTGAAAAAATATTTCTAAAAAAATTGTCCTTCGATAAGCAATGGCAAACTGCCGAGTGCATTTCTGACATAAAATCTTATGTTACAAAAACTATCTACCATTCGGAGGTGACATCCAACTTCTTATTGCAAAACAGGTGTAATAATTTTAGCTCGCCAGACTTATGATATTTAAATAATTTTTTATTATTTTATCATTAGAGTGCTAATTTAATATGAAGTTTATTTCTGTTGGGCCAACATTGGGTAAACATCTAACAAAGGATGAATTCACAAGTGCATATATGCGATTGTATATTAGACTATACTATACTTTTATATTACACCGGGCTACGACATTATTATCCAAGTAATTTCTGATTAATTTGGTTATATGTCGTGAGGTCCAAAACTTGAAGGGTATAAGGGTCGTCCAACTGCAGAAAAATGTTCACCCAACCTTTTTCGATTGTTTAAATTATGCCAGTGGTTTTAAGTAGTAGGAAAAACTCGTTGACCATTCAATACCAAGACAATACAACTGTTTCACTAGTTACTTTGGTAGGCCAGCAGAAGGACTCGAGACTTTCGAAAAAAAAAATCGATAGAGGGCAGTATTTCGTTAAGCGACCGAGCCTACTTTTTATGCAATCATCATCAGCCCAGCTCGGTAAAGTTCATATTGTTGTCTTGTCGTTCGATGTAATATGGATAAACCACGAGGCATTACTTGATACTTGTTTCTTAAATATTGGGTTGGGGAAAAAGAAATGTCGTACTTGTGATAGAAATTTGACGCTTTATTTAACGTACTTAGAATTATCCGATTCAAGTCAAATATACCCCGTTTTGTTCGCAAATTTGTTGCCATTTAGAAGGCGACTTCATTATCCCCCCTTTATAAGTCCCCCCTCCTTATTTGCATAAAAACTCCGACAACCAGTTTTCGCAAGCCTCTTTTGAGGCCAACTTGGTATCACCAAGGGCGTTTTGCATGGACCGGAAGAGATGATAGTCACTTGGTGCCAGTTCCGGACTATATGGTGGGTGCGATAGGACATCCCATCCGAGCTCCCGTAGCTTCTGACGGGTCATCAAAGATGTGTGAGGACAAGCGTTGTCCTGGTGGAACACAACACCATTCCTATTGACCAATTCTGGCCGCTTCTGGTCAATCGCCTGCTTCAAACGGTCAAGTTGCTCACAGTAGAAGACCGAATTAAGTGCCTGGCCATAGTTGAGCAGCTCATAGTGGATAATTCCCTTCCATTCCCACCAAACACACAGCAAAACCTTCCTGGCGGTCAATCCAGGCTTGGCGATGGTTTCGGCCGGCTCGTCGCTTTTCGACCACGATCTTTTTCGCTTGGCGTTGTCGTGCGTGATCCACTTTTCATCGCCAGTCACCATCCGTTTCAAAAATGGGTCAAGTTCGTTCCGTTTTAGCAGAGAATCGCAAGCGTTGATTCGGCGCAAAAGATTTTTTTGCGTCAACACGTGTGGCACCCAAAAATCCAGTTTTTTTTTTTGGAATCCGATCTTCTACAAATGGTTCCAAACGGTTTTGTGGTCTACACCTAGTTCCTGACTAATCGAGGGAATGCTCACATGCCGGTCTCTTTGGATAATTTCAACGATTTTATCAGACTCTACGACAATTACTACACCAGAACGAAATCGATCGAACCAACGCTGTGCTGTGCGAATCGTTACAGTATCAGGCCCGTAAACTTCACAAATTTTTGCCGCCGCCTTTGTTACATTTTTACCTCTAAGGCAGTAAAAACGTCAAATATGGTGAATTTCTTGCTTGGTGGACTCCATCTTTGACGCGCTATAACTTAAGACTGAAACGTACGGTCACAACACTGTCAAAGGGACACTTGTAGTACAGATTGTCGTCTTCAAACCGCCGTTCAGTATGACTCAATGCAATAAGTACAACGCAAGATATGTTTAATTGTCGCGCTCAATTGACAAAATACGACATTACTTTTTCCCCAACCCAATACTACCTATTTCAAGAGTCTTTGGTACCCATTGGAGTCGGCTACTAAGAATGCGGCCAAAATATGCCAACGCCAGTTGCAAATATATTAAGTAAAAATTGTTTGTTATAATTGGTATCGTGTTTGCAAGATACACGAAAATGTGTTGCAAATACACACAAAAATTATGTAGATAATCCTGATACAAATGGCGAAAACGAAGCTAAGCCACAAAATGTAAAATAACAAAAACCAGAGCTGAAGAGCCACAGAAAATACAGGTGCAACGTTCATTAAAAGATGACCTACATGCAAACGAGTATATATGCATAGTACAGGATGTCCGGTGGCAGAATTAGGATTCAAATTTAAAGTTTCTCCCTAACCACTGAGCGTATGAGCGGGAGGGAACGTATTTCAAGGTCAATGATTCGTGTGAAACTGCTTATCGTACATTTAATTCACGTTACACTATTCGACGTTTATGTGATGCCCAAGTGAAGATTTGATTCGTTCATGTATTTCAGTTTTAAGCAGCTCACGACGGGGACCAGTCGGACATCAATAACAAATGAAAATATTCAGCTCGTCGCTATAAGTTTGCACGATAACTCGCGTTAGTCCGGGTGCAAAAGAGCGGCTGCATTGGAACTTCCAAAGCCTATTGGCTTGAAATATAGAGGAAGGATTTTAGACTTCCCCGCTTCAAAATGCAAATCGTTCAAGCGCTTAACGCGTGATTTCTTCTCAAACAAACTGATTAGCTGTTTCGATGACATATCGTGGCCACACAGATCGCCCGATCTAACCTCTATGGACTACTTTCCGCATGGGTACTTCAAAAGTGAAGTCTATGAAACAAACCCAGCGATCATCTCAGCACTATAAGAAAATGTCGTTCCAGTAAGTGGCACGGGGGTAAGGAGGCCAGATTCCAAGAGTGTATCCGACGTAATGGTCAAAATTTTAAATAATAAATTTAATAATTAAAAAAACCAAATCCGCACCTGCCTTCCTTTTAACAGTTATTGAAATAAACTTTTATCATAGAAATTCTTTTCTAATTTAGCTTTTATTACTATTTCTGCCACCGAACACCCTGTATTTGCAAAAAATATTTTCTTTTCTGTGTGCGGCGCAGGATGAACTACATCCGTAAGGTGCCACCCATACATATGCACAAACACATACGCGGTTAAAAAAACAGCACAGCGACATTTTGCCAACCTTTGACTATTTACTTATATTTTTATTATTTTGTGCGAAATTTTAAATAAAACTCAACAAATTTTCAAAAAAATTTAGGCAACAGTTTTTTATGAAACAAAATGAATAACACCGTTAGCAAGAAAAATGATCAAAAATCAAAGCGTATTCGGAGCTGCTTTATCGTTTTATAATATTCTACTAAAATTGAATGGGCCATATAACACATACGCAGAATTTTTCTACAAATTCTGCCTAAAAAAGTTTGAAAATTTGATAGAAATTTGTTGATTTTTTTTTTAATTTCGTAGAAAGTGTGAAAGCTTGCGTTATATAAGAATTGTTGTTATAAAAGTACAATAAAGAAAAATATATTCAAACCTTAGCAAAATGGCGCTGTGCTATTATTGTGACTTCATCTGTATACATATGTATGTATATATGCGTGTGTGTGCTTGGTGACATGCGAAAGTTGAAATTGAGAAACTTTTTCACACATTTGCTTGTTATTTATCTTTTGTTCATTCAGCATTTTCATTTCAGCCAATTATGTAAGCGAGTTTGTTTTATCAGCTATTTGCGGAAAAATTTAAGCCACAAACTCCTGCGTGAACAATTCATTACAACTACTACCAACTACTACTTCACTTTTATTGGAATTTTAATCACTTTTATGATTTTCTTTAACATTCAGTTTGCTTTGAGTTTTTCTCAGTTAATGACAAAATTCGTATTAAAAACTTAACGCAGTGGAAAAAGTTTGTGAATTGCATTAAAGGGTTTTCTGGTTCAATATTCACTATTATAAAAAGAATATCACACACACGCACACATATCGAGTGTTTTTTTAGCTGCAAGAAAACTATCGCTTTCGATAACCGTGGTTTGGCAGCTGAAAATTGCAAACAATTTCAACAACAAGTCATAGTGAATCGCTTAATGACAGGACAAATTTCGCAAATTATGGCAATTTATTTAAAAAAAATAAAACTGTTCGCGCAGTTCATAGAGCACAGGTAGCACCATCGGTTCTTATTTCTTTTGAAATAAGGAAAAAGCTGCCGTTGAGATGAATGGTGATCGATTCGGGTCAAGCTGATTGAACTCTTATTTTCAAAAATTAATCAGCTAAACATCGACGACATTTGGTTCCAACAAGATGGCAGAACTTGCCAATACAACGCGCTTAACAATCGATTTATTGCAATATTCAAGCCAGAATTAAGCCATACGGGCAGATTTATTGTGAAAAGTGGTCAAAAATTGTACTGATCGAATGGGCCATTGAATTCGTAGGCCCGGTGCCATGAAATCATCTATCAGATTATAATAAAAAAAAATCTTACAAATAATATTTCTCTTTTGTATTACCATTATAAGTTCTCAATCTCTTAAAAAACACCCGATAGAAACACATCGTTTCATAACTACTTATCGACATTTGCTGTTGGAAATGGTATTTGTCAAAAAGTCATACTTCCAGTTTCTGGCCAATAGTATTCAAATAACAAAATTACCACTCCTTCGCATATTTCCATCTTCCATATTCGTACAATATCATCATTTGGACCTTTTTATTACATATTGGCTTGCTATGCCAATTTTAGCGGACGTTAATCCCTTAATATACTAAAATACTCTACTAATTGTTTCACTATTATTTGCCCTCTCAACCATAGAAAATTTGTTGAATAGCTTTCCCTTGACAAATCAACCAGAAAAATGTAATTTGTGTACGCCCGAGCGTACTGGAATGCATACGAAATCAAATCGATAATTCAACTGATGCTTAAATCCAATATTAATCAGTTTGCAATAAAAAAAGGAATACATTTTTCATAAATTTCTGCCGCCCTTGACTTGAGCATTGGCACAGATTTATGAAATTCCACATCAAAGGAAAACTTGAAAGCATTTCGCTTCAAACTCTTAACCGCAAGTATTCACACGGAGTTCATACTTAACCAGCTGTCAAACCCTACTCGGCCATGCATATTTTGTTGAGCGTTACTTTTAACTACTTAGTAAGAGTGTGCTTCTGAGTATGTATTAGTGATTGGATGTACATACATACGTATATTGAACATGAAACTGTAAAAATGTGAAGCAATATTTTTTAACGGTTTTCAGGAATGTTAAACCAATGAAAGCAGTTAAGCTTTAATTTGTTTTAACTAGAAAGGGTTAGAAAGAGGTGGGAAAGGTATGTTACTTATAGGCTTGTAAGATGCATGTGTGAGTGAAATGCTGTAAAAGTGGAAACACTTTTTTTTTTTTTCTTTCTGAGAAATTGATAAGCGGGGAATAAATGTAACTATTACCATTTATTCCACGCTTTGAAAAAGTTTTATCAATTCTTTAGATTTACATTTATATAGTGGAAATGCTCAACTGGGCACTGAATACCGAAATGGGGTCGTATTTCAACACGTTAAATCGTAAAGGAATGTATCAGCACCAAGAATTTGAAGCAATGAGATGGTCATCTGTGGAATGCTTAAAACACAAAAGTAGATTTTTAGCAAAAAACCAGTCAAATGAGCCTAAAGTGTCACTAGTTCCATGTGGCCTTTACTAAAGTCTTTCAATTCTTTATTTGTGGAGGTTTTCCCTTGATTTACTTGAAATTTTGTCACATAATTAAGGACACTTCCTTCCTAAACTTTAGTATAATGCAAAAAACTAAAATTCGGGTTTTGAAACAAAAATCTGTGAAATGAGCCTAAAGTTTCACTAGTTCCAAGTAGCGGCTACTAAACTTCTTTCAGTTAAAATTCTATATCCCGTAAATGCAATATAAATAGTTGTACTTGTCTTAAAAACCAGCATTCTAACTACTTACCTGAGCCTCCTCAAGGTATAAATCATCGCTGGAAGAGAATGAAAGATGATGGCAAAACATTTCGTCAGCGTACAGTTCAATAACCAACCACATAAAACTGCTACAAAAACCAAATGACATTAAAAAACGTGGGAAAACTTGAGGTCTCTCTCCTAGCAATATCTTATGGATCTATTATAAGACCTATTATCACTAATGCATCAGTGGTCAGGACGAGTAGACTTTCTCTCGTGGGAGTCAAGACGATCTTATCAAGACTACAACTCATTGTGGTCATCTGTTGCACCGAATCAGCTTTTCCGACTACTTCAGGCCCGATTCCCGTTTTGCCACTATTTTCTGCAGCCATCAAAGCCACGGTTAGCAAACTGGTTATTTGAAGCCGCAAGCGAGCTTGGCAGGCTAAGAGAGGCTGCAGATGGACAAAACTGATGTTACCTGTCATCTCCGACCGACTGTCGCAGATCCTCCTGTCATTAAGCAGAAGCGACTGTAGTCAGCTGATTGGACTGAATACAGGCCACTTTCTATGGGTGAAGCACATGGAAAATGCATCTCAGACAGTGGACTTTGCCCACTTTCTGTGCGTCTGCCTGGCCTTCGCTCGAAGCAGGCTTGAGGCCTTTGGCACTGATGTGCAAAGAAGCGACCACCTTGTCTTCTTGCACCACAAGATCTACTCCGCCGCCTTCATGTGGTCTTTTATGAGGAGTTAATATGAACAAAGGTAAAAAGCCTTCTATAAATGCTAAAAAGTTTAGCAAATGCATGGCGCCGTTTGCTGATAGCGGAATTATTTAGAACTGGCTAAATGTTTGCCACATTCAAGGATTTTTGATTGCTCTACAGTCATTTTTCAAAAAAATGCTATTGAATATTCAGGTGAAACGTTTCATTTACTAAGAAATAAAACAATAAATATATAACTCAAGTTTACAATATATTTAAAAATATAAAAGATGTTACAAAAATAAAAAAAAATCGATGTAGCCAATTTTGCTCGGTGATAACTTTTATTATACGTACATAAAACTTAATATTAATATTTTATCCACAGACCTTTAGCCTTAATGACGCTATTTATATGTCTTGGTCTGTTCTTCTGTTGGCTTGCTCTCGACCAAATTTTCAATAGTTGATTGTGGAATATCACGCCATTCCTTCTAAACTGTTGACCATAGTTCGTTTATGTTCTTTGTGGCCATTTTTTAAGATGCTAACAGTTTCTTTAGAGTGGTCCATACATTTTTAACAGCAGATCAGGGTTTAAATCAGGAATATCTACTGGCCTTTCTTAAAGCTTGAATTCCTGATTTTTTGCTCTTGCACACTTGCACAATTTTCGGGTCCCTGTCTTGCTGAGATATATAATCTCTTCTGTTGGATATGCGCATAGATCAACATAATTCGGCAAATTGGTCTTTAAGATATTCAAATAGTCGTTGTTTTTCATTAACTCGATGATTCGTACCAATAGGACAATATGCCACCACGTGAAGCAGTCCCACACTATAAGGCTACCCCACACTCTTTGTTTTCATGCAGACGTTGCCAGTAATACTGCTTCCTATCCGACTGAAAACGCTTAATACGGGTCCCATCAGACTTGTTTATCTTTTCCAGTCGTCAGCTCTCCGGTCCTGACATAAAAGGGTATTTGACGTAAAAGTTAGGAAATGTTCCTATTTTGTAGGAAAAAACAATATTTTTAACGAAATGTATACTTGAATTTAAGAAAAATCGCACTTAAGGCAAGTAAGTTAATTTTCTTCAGTTCAGTCTTCAGTTTCAAGTAACTTACGACGATATCAAGAATCAAATTGCTTTAAATCAGAAACGAGTATAAATTTTATGATATAATACTTCAGTTTAAGACACTTTGCTAAAAATTAGGCAAATTTGTCTGCAAAATTGTTTAACGAAGTGTTTTCTTTTCCTCGCATCACCGTTGCTTTTCTTTGTTGTATCATATAATACATATGCATATATATTTACATACGAGAGGATTTTTATTTCTTTTCCTCACCTATATATTTATATGCAAGTATTTATGTACATATTTACGCATTATAAAATTTACACGCAAAATCTTCTAAGGGAGCAAGTAGGTGAATACAAACATGTGTCTATGTATGAATGTATGAACTCTGCTTGGCAGCAGGCTGGCTTTATTCGCAATCTCCCCTTCGATTTCGTTATTTTTTTTTTTTTTTTATTTTAAAATTTTGCCAGTTTAAATTTGGAAGTTGTGAGTGTCGATGTAATGTCGCATGAGTGACGCAGATTTATTAGACTTATCGTTTTCGTTGAAAGGTAAAATGTCTTGTGATCTATTTAAAGGTGAGCTTAAAGTGCTCAAGTGCAGTAAATGTGATAAAATTGTACACATATTTAACAATATGCAAAAATTGTTGTGCATTGTGGTTTATTCTTGTAGGTATCCGGGACTTATTTTATGTTATGCAATAAGCTGACTAGAATTACAGCAAAACATCAAGGCAATCTCTGATGAATTCTAGGGTAGAATATTAAAATGTAGCCGTTTTTGTGTGTGGTCGGTAAATTAAGTAAATCAAATCGTTTATTTTAGGTTAATTGCGCTTTAATGCAATTGTGTTCCGTTTTTCTTCTTAAGTTTGTATAAATATGTGGATTCCTAATTTTTACGAAAACTTTGGTGTTTTTCTTTTTTTGGGTGCACCGAGGAGCGCTGTACGTGGTATCACTCTTTCTGCTGTAGCTTCTTTGGTCCGATCCCAAAAATTGAAAAATGGCTTTGAATTCTATATAATCAGCTCCGTGGAAAGGATTTCTGTTTTTGTTTTTCTGGAACGGAAGGCACAATTTTTTGTAACAGGTTTGCGTAAGGTGTGGCCGATCCAGCCATACTCTATTTTCGAAATTTATTTGTCAATTGTTTGTTGCTGTGCAAGAGGCCATGGCTGCTCGGTGCTACTTGGCTCGCCTTTAGTTCAAGTGGTTATTCGATCAATATTCTAATGGTGCTTATATGATCAGTACATGATTGCTCCGGTCGAAAACTGGCTTGGTTGCGTCGTTTAAGGGCATTTAGTGGTTCTGCAATTCGACCCTTTAGAATTTTAATAAAAGTCTTGTTTACTGTAGGCAGTAACGATATTTCTCTCCAATTGAAGCATTTCTTTTTATCACCCTTTTTGTGACTTGTAAGTTCTACTGCTTTCTTCCAATCTGTCGGAATATTTTTGGTTTCCTGTATTGATTTATAAAGGGTTCATTAAAAAGCAGCCGACAGTTTTTTCTGTACGATTTCATGAATTCGTCCCAAAGAATATATTTGTAACACATTTTAAACTTCTAAATCCTTTTTACACTGGTTGTTTTAGGTGCTTGTCAAATAAAGTGTCAAAAAAACCCACTATGAGAGATTATAATAGGTTAAAATGTTTTACGAAAACATCGGTTCTGAAAAATGATTTCATGTGTCTGAACTTTAAGCTAAGCTCTGATCGATACTTTAAACGTTACTTCTAATTTTAAATTAATTTTAAAATTTCAATATTTTAAATTTTTAACTAACACACTTCATTTTACCAACAAAAAAATTGTTTACCTCGAAGAGTCGAACACTTTGAGGTTTCCATTGTTCAGGAAAGGAAGTACCCACACCTCAAAAATGATGCCGCACAGTGATAGTAACTTTTACAAATCCAAGAAACAATTTTTTGTGTTAAATTTGGAGGATTTGGGCATTTCCATTAAATTAAATATGCGCTTTACTTATTTAAGTTACTTATTGTACAAATTTAAAGTGCTAAGGCAACTGATAAAATGAACTAGAAGTTATTATCAATTTAATTCATTCAGATTGGGGAATTCAATTGGTTTAGGTGTGCTCAAAGCCCTGGGAAAATTGCATTGGTAAAATTGAAAACGTCTGGAGTGTCATCAACAAACATTAAGAACAATAGTGGCCCAAGATGGCAACCTTGAAGTAGCTTTTCAAAGAGTTTAGGTGAGCAAGAGATTTTGCAGATAGAGCGATAATTTTGGGCTTTCGACTTGCTTCTAGACTTATGTATTGGTATGATAAACGATTTTTTCCAACTACGTAAAAATTTACTGCTACTGCTAATTAGAAGCTGCTGATTTATTGAAGATAATTGTTAATGGTTTTCCCAACGATGTAGCACAGTTTTTTAATAATATAGGAGGGAAGCCATCGTCCCCAGAAGTTGGGCCATTTGCCAAGGCCGAAAGGCTCCTGAGTGCATCATTAGATGAGAGCTGTAAACATTTATTTGTTCATGAGCTGGTAGAAGAGGTATCTTCTATTCCGACGTCAGTTAAACATAAACAGAACGAAAAAAATCTCCAAGAAGGTTTCTAATTTTTTGAATGTCCGACAACGTTTCTCCCAAATAATACATTTTATCCGGAATTCCAGTGGTTTTCTTTTTACTGGTAATGAACTGGCAACAAAATTTTAAATTTTCTTTGATACCACTCTCTACTTTAGAAATGTAGTTCTGATATACAAATTTTTTCAGAACATCGAATTCTTTTTGAAATCGATTGTACGCTTCAAAAAGTTTTGCGTTATTTTTAGATTTGCGGTATAGTTTGTATGCTTAGGTTTTTTTATTGCTAAGATTAATGAGCCTAGAATTGTACCAGGTCGGTTTGGACTGATTTGCTGCAAACACTATAGGATCAAAAATATGAATTGCCCTTTCCAGTCTTTCTACGAAATCGTCATACATCTGTGATAGTTCGGGTTTGTTTAAGACAGTTTCCTAATCTACCAAAACCAATGGCCACGATATCTGATTGAAATTGGCTTTATAGAAGTTATAATTTTTGCAATTATTAATAACTGATTTGAAATAGTTTATATGTTTAAAGCGTTCACATAACGCTTTATGGTGTAAGGAGTTAGGAAGAGGGTTGGAGAGAGGGAATCGACATCAGACATTACTACATAAATACAATACTAAATCCAGTAAGCGATTGATATCATTGTGTACTCTGTTAATCTGGTAGAGGTTATATTCGGCAAAAGTGTCAAGCACCTCACATTCACTCTCGCTTGATACTCCATATGGTACTAATTTCTTAGCATCATCGGCGAAACACCTATTAACATTGGGTCAGTTGAAGCCATCCAAAATACAGTAGAAGCCCGATAAGTGCAATACCGATAACTGCAATTTCGCGGAAAGTACAATTCGATTTTGAGTCCATGGAAAACTCGAAAAGAGCAATAAAAAATTGCAATTTTCGGGCGCAAAAGAATTCTTGTTCGAAGAAATTTTTTACTTAATACGGCAATGTATTTGCGTTCATCACGCGCGAAGACACAGCTTTATAGCTATGTACAGTTATGGTTCTCGGAATTATTGCGACCAAAAACACTGTTCTCACGCTTTGTGATTTTTGATTTTTACAAATAACTGTAAAATTGTAGCGCTGATATCATAAAATATGGCATCGAATGGTTTGTGACATTCAACACGCGTTAGTTTCAAGCTGGTTCTTGAGAGTAAAACAATCGTTCGGAGTTTGAATCATTTTTTTTTTTGCTTTTATCAAATAAAATCATGGGAAAAGTGAAAAAGAATCTACATTTTCTTACATTGAAAGAAAGATATGAGATTCTCTAAAAAATTGAAAAAGGCGTTAAACAACGAGATCTTGCATTCGAATACAAAGTTGATTGCGCAACGATTTGCCGAATAAAAAAACTCGAAGAGATTACTCAAGAAGAAACAACCGAAAAAGTCTAGCATGAATCGATTTTTGGCTGTGTCAATACAATTTTGAAATGGGGTGAACAGAACGATGTACTGTCATTCAATCAGATCGCTTGTTTGCATGATATCCGATCAAAAGCACTTGAAAAGTGTTACGAGAAAACGCAATCGAAAATAACAAAGTTTTTCCAAAAAAAATAATTGAATTTTGGAGCACACACTCATATGTCCTTCCGCATTGATCTCTTTGTATTAATTTCAATAAATATGTGTTCATTTTTCTTGAATATCGACCTTTTGAGCTCATTAATTGCATTGAATAGAGTTAAAATATTTTTCCCTAGGTATTCCTCGATCCACAGGAGAAATTCGCAAAAGTGCAATTTTTCACTAAGTGCAATCATTGCTGAAATTTTCCAATTGTACTTATCGGGCTTCTACTGTAATTATGTTTTGACCGCCAGTTAGACTATCCAGTATTGTACAACAATTATTTACATGCTATTTATATAATTCGATTGGACTTGAAGACGGTATATAACTTACACTAATGTATAATTCATTCGATTTTCCTAAATTAATTTTAATTATTATTTGGTCAACATCAAAATATACTTTGTCGGAACTTATATTTGGTGACAAAGTGATTTGTGTACTGGGTAGTCTCGAACTTACAGCAACAAGTACGCGACCACCTTTAGAGAGACCAGTAGTGCGGGAGCATCTGTCTTTACGATATACAGGGTGGGTCATATAGCGTTTGCTTTCTGAACCAACTATTTTTTTGAGAATGGTAACACAAATAACATGTCAAATGTGTTCATAATTTACTTAAAGGTTTGACATTTACGAAATGGGACGCTATACGCTTGAACAAAATTGGGAAATATTGGAAACCTATTTCCAAAGTGGTGAGTCTTCTTTTTCTTTTCTGATTTTCACATCGGTGGCTATGTCAATAAGCAAAATTGTCGGATTTGGGGCTCAGAAAATCCACACGTTAATGCATCCACAACGAGTCACTGTTTGGTGCGGTTTTTGGTCTGGCGGCATCATCGGGCCATTTTTTTCGAAAATGAGCGAGGAGCCGCGGTTACAGTAAATGGCGAACGTTACCGTGACATGCTCAACGAGTTGTTTCCAAAAATTGAAGAGGATGACATGGACGACATTTGGTTTCAACACGACGGTGCAACTTGCCACACTGCCAAAGTTACACTCGAACTTTTCGCTACCGTTTTTGAAAACCGAATAATCAACCGAAATTCCGATATCAATTGGCCGCCTCGGAGCTGTGATTTAAGCCCGTTGGACTATTTTTTGTGGTCAGCCGTTAAGGACAAATGCTATGCGAACCATCGAAGTTGCCATTCATGAAATTGGAGCCCAAACAATCGAAAACGTGGTTAAAAATTGGGTTGATTGCCAGTCGTGGCAGTCATTTGAACGATATTATTTTTCATTCATAAACACCAATGCTCAATCTTAAAAATAAAAAAAAAAAGTTTGAAAAAATATTGATTAGTTTTTTTATAGCCGATTCAAAAAGCAAATTTTACATGCTTTATGTACTCGTACATTATACAGTTGACAGTCAAATATTTCTGCAGCATAATGACATTCAGAAAGCCAAGTCTCTGTTAAAACTATGATATCATAGACAGATGAAGAGGAGAAAAACAACAATTGTAGCATTTTAGTTCTTATGCCGCCAGCATTCTGATAATACAGCAAAAAATCTGCCGTATTTGTTAACTTATTAACAGTGTCGGTACACACTAGGTGTGCCGCGGTTTCGTCTCTTCTTTTTGAAAATTCTTAAATGGATGTACTTTTATCTTCTCTTGCCAAAGAGAAGCGTTATTTTAATTTTTTTCAGACATACCAAGCTAAAACGAAACTCTCCTTAGTCCTTTAAGTTCGACGTCTTTCTTTACTAACATATAACAAGAAAGGTCGCTCTTGATGCTTTCCATTTCAATTCAACCGGGCTATTCGGGACATGTTCTTCGATTTCTATGTAACTCAAATATGTTGCTCTCTGGTCAAAATAATGAGACACGTATTTTTTTTGTTCGCCCGAAAAAAAATTTTATCAAGCTTTATCGGCAATTTTGTTTTTCGGCTCAAAATCGATTTTTTTTAATAATATAAGATTTTTTTTTTTTAAATGCTCATAACTTAGTCAAAAACGAACCGATTTTAATAATTTTGGGTTCAAAATGATCGTAATTACTTACACGAGCGACTTTATTTCAACTACTTTTTTGCAACTATTTCTACATGAAATCGCTCGTGTAAGTAATTACGATTATTTTGAACCCAGAATCATTCAAATCTGCGTATTTTTGACTATGTTATGGGAATTTAAAAAAAAAAATTTCTTATATAATTAAAAAAAATCGAGTTTGAGGCGAAAAACAAAATTGCCGATAACTCTTGAAAAAAATTTTTTTCGGGCGAACAAAAAAATACGTGTCTCATTATTTTGACCAGAGAGCAACATATTTAAGTTACATCGAAATCGAAGAACATGACCCGAATAGCCCGGTTGAATTGAAATGGAAAGCATCTCTTATCGATCGCTGCATGGTTGTGTACATATTCAATTATGCTTTCAGCGGTCATATTATAATATTTGAAAATACTACAGAATTCTTTTGGTACAACATTAAATATCAACAACTTACCAGTGACCGATATACCCGGAGAAAGGAGAAGTTTTACATAGTTTATAGGCCGGAAATATAATTGGGCTATTCTTCTTCAAAAAGAGAACTAAGCTGTCACTTTCAACTAACCAATACATAGTTTATGGTGATGGAAGTATAATAATATTGCCTCTGACATCACATTTTATTAAAAAATAGGGAGTGATCTGTAAAATGCCCTCGAAATTCATTCAATTACACTCTGGGAAAATTTTGATATAAGTTTTCCGTTCCAATAGTTGAGAATTGGTACTCAACAAAGACGTACTTCTGATAGTCGCGCAGAGGCAAATGACCGAAACTTTTTGCTTTCATTTAAGTTTGTCATAAAAACATTTATCGACCACAAACAAATTCCATATTCGATACCTTTTTCTTTTCAATATTTAAATTCTTATATAAAATTTTATATTAAATAAATGCTTCAAGTATTGCGAAAAGGATGTAATATATTTTCGTGCGTTAAAGGAAAATATAAAATTCTAACCTGTCACAATTCATCTTTTCCACGCTAAAAACCTTATAATGCATAACTCATATTTTGGCATATTTATAATACAAGAATTTTAGAAACCCAGATATTATTGATTGATAAATGAGCTGGGCTAACCTCGTTCTAGATTTGGCTTCCGTGTTGCAGATACGAGTAAAAACGTTTGCATGGGCGGGTCAAAAAGAAAAATGAAATGTTATAATTCGTTGGTATGACAAGAGAGCTCAACGAGAGTACGTATTAATACATATTACTTGCATATACATAAGTACGATTTCGGAAATTAATAATCACTTGCTTTTGCCTTACGCAGTTATGTTAGAGGCATATCCGTTACATTCAGTGGCGTGAAATGTATGTGTACTAGTTTTCTATGAAATCCTTTATGGACTCTTTTTCATGACTCTCACTAACCATATCCTTTACAAATACGAAAACAAGTATGGGCACTTGCGTGTGTGAATTTGTATAAGGGCGGTCTATGCACTTCTTGACTATCTGCAAAATCGTGCGAAAGGGATGCAGAGTGGAGCCTTGGGTGATTTTTGAATTACATATTTTTATATGTGTGCAGAGGGTCCTTATAGTGGCTTACTTTCAAAAGTTCAAGGCAGGAACAAAAATAAATATTTTTCTGTACATTATTGGTTTATTCGAAAGAGCAAATATTCCCATCATTTGGAGACTACGATTTCATTCTTGTGACTTTCGCGGCTATATTAGCAGTAGTGCATGTTAAGCCAGTTTTCCAATAACGTGGGGATGGTTTTTGGGTCTATCTTACGATGGCTTGCTCGACATTCGCCCTAAAGCATAACATAACAAAATAAATATTTTAACAGCGTCGAATTGCAGCTCGGAGGTGCCGATCGACATAGCCGAGGCGGCTGATAATACGATTTACCGAGCTTCTCTTGCAAAAGGTCGATTGGGGCTTTGCGCGCCATCCTGCTGAAACCAAATAAGGCCCACGTCCATGTCTTAAATTTACGATCACAAAATATCGTTTATCATTCCTCTGTAGTGCTCAGCGGTGACCGAAGGAGCCTTTCCAGCAGCAATTTCAATGAAAAATGGTCCAATGATGATGGTTTTCAGATCCCCACATGTGGCCGTTTAGCTTGTGAAAAGGTGCTTCAACAGAAAATATGATTTTAACTATTTGGCTACGCACTGTTTTGGCTACACAACATTCAAGCGTAAAGCAATTCATTTCGATCCGTGGAGATATGCTACTTTCAGTCGATATTTCAAGTGGGAAAGAGCTCTCACTGTCAATAAAAATCAATACATATATGGCCACCCGGCTCATCTATTCGCATTCCATTAGGCTGTGTAAAAAATTATAATACTTTAGCCAGGGTCCAATCATCCATAAGCCATTGTAAGCAACTCTCTAGGGGCTCTTTCCGCGACGAGTTTAATGTCACCTAATAAGACGGCATGGGCGAATGGGTTGGTGCATGACTACCATTCGGAGAGGTCGAGCTCTAAACCAACTGTTAACATGAAATACCAAATGAAGGAAAAAGTTTTCTCTTATAGCGACTGTCCCTCGGTAGGAAATATCAAACCTCTGAGCATATATGTGCCCCGTTCTGGGCTGTTGTTTTTGCGCCATCTCATGTGATGTCGGCATCTGCTAGTTCACGCAACATCAACCTTCCCCAAGTGATCTTTGACCGACCGCAACTTCTGCTCTCTTGCGGGTTCCAGCCAGTGCCATTATCGTGATGCTGTCTGGTGGTTTTCTTAGCGTGTGACCTATCCATCGCCACTTTCTGCGTTGATTTGCCATAGGATGGGTTCCTCATTCGTTGATCTCCCCGACGCGTCGTTATTGATGGTGTTGGGTCAAAATATTTTAGAGATGATGCGGAGGCATTTGTTAACGAAAGCTTGTAGCCTCTGTGTGATGGTGCTGGATACCAGCCATGTTCAACTTCCGTACAACAATACAGACCTCCACATGTGCTGAATATTCGAAGTTTGATGCGCTTGAAGATTTGCAAACTCGCCAACACTGTATGCATTCACCCGAATGCCGCCCTTGCTTTGTTTAGCCTGCAGTTGTCATCTTCATCTGCTCCGCCCTCTGTGCAGCCGAGGTAGCAGAAGCTTTCGAAAAATTCCACTGTACCATTATAGGTCTTGCTTTGTTGAGATTGACTCTTATAGCTTTGGTATTGGCGAAGTTGACCTCCAATCCGACTGTGCGTGTCAGCGTGACTAGTCTGTCCGCCTTCGCTCGAATGCCAGTGAGTTTGTGAGAGAGGAGGTAGATGTCATGGGGAGGTAGATGCCCTCAACATGTCTGGTGAAACTACATACGATGCCTCGCTTGTGCAATGTCACTTGGCAATAACGTCGTCTAGGACGATAGCGAAGAGAAGGGGCGATAAGAGCAACCTTGCCTTACGCCTGCGTTGCAGGTGAATGATTCGTAAAGGGCTGTGATGGGGCGGATATCTTAGCGGGAACTCCCTTACCACTTAAGGTCAGCCATATGGAGTCTCGTTCGATTATGTCGAATGCCTTCTTGAAGTCGACAACAGCATGTAAAGCGGAGGGCGCCACTCAACTGATTGTTCTACTATGATGCGAAGAGTGTTGACTTGGTCGGTGAAGGCGAAGTCCAGCTTGTTCGTCCCTTAAGGAGCGTTCGATACATTGGAGTCAGCCTTGTATAAGTGCGGCTAGAATTTTGGAATAGTAGCTTGAATTATATTTACATATAATCAGGCAACGGTGCAACAAACAAAAGCAAGACAGCTTTTTTAACGCAAAGCGCATCCACATTCTAGGTCATGAAATTTTCATAACGCTAGCATGACAAAGGGAGTCCCCGATAAAGAACATATAAAGACAACTGATAAGGATAACATCTTCCTTATGTGTTCCTGATTCACTGAATACGTAACGTGGCTTAATTGAATTGAATTATAATCAAAAGCTCCTAAAAACTCGTTCAAAAATACCACAATTTTGAAAATAATTGCGTGGTGTATTTGAGTGCCTCTATTGCACTAGCATGCGCGGGTATAGAAATCCCCAGCGAGCCCTGCACCTGTGCATGCTAAATTACTGATCCTTTATTGCTTTTTTTTTTGTTTCTTCAGAGTTCAACGTACTCGTACAAGTAATAAACTATTGAAAACGGAACCAGTTCAGAACGCTTCCAAAGCTTTGCTGAGGGTTACTTTGCAACTTCGTAGGATATCGTCATGTAAATAAAGCAGTTGTTGTTGTAAAAACATAAACATTCGCCGCAATGCCGGATATACATAAATCCGGGTCGTTTCGGTAGGCAGTTAAGTTCATTGATGGTGAGACCCAGTATCCACTCCTAAGGAGTCTCGTAACTGTGCGTTGGTTCCAAGCAAATTCGATTTATAGTAGGGAACAATGCGTAGATGCGTACATACATACATCCATAAGTAAAACAAATTCTTTCATATGCATATGTATAAGTATATATGGCTATGTGTGTCTATCGGTGCGTGGATTGGTACGTTGAGTTTTGCTCGTAAAATATTTTGTAATTTCTGTTGCTTTTACGCAAATTGGATTGCTTTTAATTTCTCAATGCAATATTTTTTGCTCAATTATACATACATATAGGGTATGTATATACGTGTATGTTTACATACATATACATATATAATATTAAAGTGGCAGGACTCTTTTATGTTTTCACCATTTACTTTCTTCATTTAAGCTCAACGAAAAGTGCATGAAAAACAGCAATTGGGGTACAAGAAATTCCCATGCAATTCAATGAAGCTTTAAAAAATTACATGGCCAATTTAGTACTTTTTACTACACCAAGTGCACTAATATTTTTAACTTCCCAATTAGCATTAAAAGCTACTGCAAATTCAATTAATGAAGCATGCGGAATGAAGCACTCGAAAAAACAACTAATCGAATTGCAGTCTGAAACTTGATTGGCTTTTTGCATGTTCCCTTCCATTTTCTCTGCACTTTTAGATTCACGTAGATAAGTACTCGTAAATGATATTCGTGCGTGGAAGTCTGCATCTATGGTCGCTTAGTTGGCAATTCAGCTGTGTGTGTAGGTTTTTTGTGCAAATATGTCGTTAGTCGGAGTAGGCAAATTTCTTTGCGTTTATTCAAAGAACACCAATCCATTCGTTTAAGTAATTTAACAGAACAGGCTTCAAATGAAAGCTTTTACCTTTGCATCTTAATACGCACACAGGTAAATCTGAAAGTAGCATTAACCGATACATAAGGATTTCCATAAAAAACGTATACTTTTGAAATAATTTTGAATTCATGGAGAATCCGTATGTCCTAACCGTGACTTGATTTATATATGGAACAAGTGGACTATTTTAACAGACCCTGTAATTTTTTGATATTCTCTACCAGTAATGATACACCTATCTCGTTGATCTGATAACCTCAGCCTGAAACTAGTTGGAAAAGCCAATTCCTCTTTCATATCATTTTCTATCAAAGGTGACACCTTTTTCTTTTTTAATTGGTTACTTAATTTTGTCTTTTGCGTCATTTTGTTGATGCCAAACTCTTCTCCCAAAATTAAAAAAAAATAATAATAAATAATTGACGCGTACACTTATGTTAGGTGTTTCGTGGAGCTGCTTCTCCTATTTGTAGTGTGTGTCTTGATGTTGCTCCACAAATGGAGGGACCTACAGTTTCAAGCTGACTCCGAACAGCAGATGTTTTTTATGAGGAACTTTTTCATGGCAGAAATACACTCGGAGGCATGCCATTTCCTGCCGAGGGGTGACAGCTATTAGAAAAAACTATCTATTATTTGATGTTGATGCACGGAGATTCCAACCTACACACTTCCGAATGGTAGTCACACACCAACCCATTCGGCTACGGCGGCCGCCCCTCTCTCAATTTATTTACCTCCGGCTGCTATTTAAGCCCACCGATTAGGGGCAAATAAATAAAAATAAAAATTAAATCGGATAACGAGTCTGCTGATATATGAATTTTATATATTACTAAAATTGAATTTAATTTACTATAACATAAAGTACTCAGTTCTAGGTATTTCAATAAAATCATTATTTATATTAATATTTTTCAGGACATGAAAATATTTTTTTTAAATCCCTTTCTTTATTCCGATCTGTTTTTTAAACATTAAGCAATATTTTTACTTTAATTCATATAAGAGAAAAAAATCATTTATGGAAAACACCCAGTTGGGCAAGCGTTTACAAATTTTATGATAAATATATTAATAATTTAGACTAATTTATTATCATACGAGGGCTTTTGTAGATTTTCTCTTGAGTCTGGTGAAGGTTATGGGATTTGCAATTATTTCTGTGCGTCTCTGGTTTCGGGTACGATTGAGTCGTGTGTTGTGTGAAGTGGCATGTTTTCTTATTGCCTCCATTATTGTGGGTAGTTTGATATCGCGATGAATTTGTGCATTTGTGATATAATAAAGGGTGTTGGAGATCAATCTGATCGATATGGATATTTCGTTGTTGGGATTGGTTGTAGTGCCCCAAAATTTAGTGATATATGCCCATATCGGTTTCAAGATAGCTGAGTAAAGTGAGAGCTTACTTTCGAGAGAAACATAAGAATTTCGATGCCGTAGCCAATATAGGTTTCTGAGTTTTAATGCTAGAGCCTTCCATTTGGTGAAAATATTGGTTTTCCATGTAAGTTTGCTATCAAAATGTATACCGAGATATTCTATGACGTTGGTTTGGGGTATTATCATATTATATTATTGAGCTTAAACGAGTGGGCAAAATTTTCGATTTCGTGTAAAAGTGATTTGGGAAGATTTTGTCTCATTTGGATTAATGCGCCAGTCTTTCAACCAATGAGTTATTTTAAGTCCTTTCTGTAGTTTTTGGAAAGCCACATGGGGATGAGAGTCCATTGTGAGAACGACAGTGTCATCCGCGAACGTTCCGACTATTGTTTCTTCAGAAGCTGGTAGATCGTATATGTATAGCAAGTATAGGATGGGGCCCATAATATTGCCTTGGGGTACACCAGCTGAACTTTTACGTAGTTCAGACTGTTCCTCGCATTGTTTGACAAAGAAAGATCGGTTTTGCAGGTAGGGCTTAATAAATATGTAATAGTTTATTTATAGAGTAACCCATCATGTCTAACGCGGTCGAAGGCTTGAGATATATCGAGAAATATTGTTTTGTTCAAATGCTTTGTGTACGCTATTTGTGAGTCAATAGACTTGCTTGATGGTACTGTGCTTTTTCTTGGAACAGAAATAGTGATTTGGGATTATATAATATTTCGGTCTTCAATTATAGGCATCATTCTTTTGAGAAAAAGTGATTCCATTACTTCAGAGGCAATCGGCAATAGGCTAATGGGCCGATATGATTTGACATGTTCAGCGGTTTATCCTGGTTTGAGGATCACTTTTACTTATGCTATTTTCCATTGAGGGGGAACAAAACCAGATAATATTATATAATGGAATTACATATGTATGTACGTAAGGAAATCAGTCCTTCTTCTTGGAGTTGTTTCAGAACCTCTCCTGTTATGAGGTCATATCCAGGGCCTTCTTTTTTCACTTCTTTAAATACATTTTTCGAGAATTTTTTTATGTGTGGGCTCATCTGCTGTTCCAGGGTGAAAGAAAGTTTGGCAGAAAGGTCGGCAAACGAAAAATTCCATTATGTTTGACCCACAAAAATTTGAGAACGGCTTTATCTATTTGAAAACCCTAAAGAGTAGGCCCGAAAATCGAAAGAATTTAATTTAAGATTGCCATGGGAGTAAATTTAACACCATCAATGCGAATTGAGTTTCAGAAATTATCTATATAGTCCCCTATAAACGACGTTCGTTGCTAATATTTCGTTTGAAAACTTCACCAAATATTACTGATTACCCCTACCGTGCGGATGAGCTCAGAAATTGTAGCGCGAATTTGTGAAAATTGTTAATTTAAAATTTGCAAACTTCCGCAACTACTGTCGAATTAATTTCACCTTCCGTGTCAGCTCCATGTAGACTTTTTGAAAAAATTCCTGTTGATCATTAGGGTTGGTCCTGTAGGTTAATTAAGAAAAAAGCGGTGGCGTACGCTGATGATGAGGTGCTAATGGCGTCAGCATTGTGTCCTAATACTATCAGTGGGATCATCCAAAGGGCGTTAGGTGAGCTTAACTTGTGGGGTGCATGCTATGGACTAAGTTTAAATCCACGTAAAACAAACTCTCGCTTTTTACCACTAGATACAAGGTGTCAATCTTTGCCCTACCAAATAAATATTAGCGGACCAGCCCTTATTTTCAACCAGTGCAAAGTTCTTAGTACGACCAATTTCATCGTATGGTTCGGTAGTCTGGTGGAAAGCTCTAGAGAGGGATTACAATACCAAATTACTTGGCAGAATACAAAGATCAGCCTGCGCAATAAAGGTCGACGCAATTAGGTCATGCCATAGGGAGGCCCTCAACGCACTGACACACGTTATTCCAATA
This sequence comes from Anastrepha ludens, assembly GCF_028408465.1. Classification (NCBI taxonomy): domain Eukaryota; kingdom Metazoa; phylum Arthropoda; class Insecta; order Diptera; family Tephritidae; genus Anastrepha; species Anastrepha ludens. The sequence continues at coordinate 80,564,827 of NC_071502.1, forward strand.
GACCAACATATTAAGAAGACGGCAACCAATAGTGCATTTAGGTTAAATGAAGCGGGTCGGTGGAAAGAAAAAACGTATGGTCCTGCCAGTCTTTTATTGAGACAGGCTTAGTACACCTCGGAGAAGTCTGACACATCGTCCCGATGGTAACATTCCATAGGAATTTTGCCACTCTCTTTCCATCTCAGGAAGAATGCAGTAAGAGATACTTACTAAACAATTTCGACAGTACAGTCTATGCGGATTTTGTGTGTAAGTAAAATGGATTTTGGTGTTGGAGCAGGTATATATCCTTATAGACATGGAATTAAAAAATCTGTGCGTCTCCCTAATGCCTGCAGTGTCTACCAGGCGGATGTACTTGCAATTGGAGAAGCTTGTAGGCTACTAGTCGCAGATTTCTCTTTTAACAGCAATATCACTCTTCTTTGGATAGCCAAGCTGCAATCCAGGCACTGGATCCAACTACAGCAACCTCTAAAATGGTGATACAAACTAGGAATAATCTTACCACCTTGAGTAAAAACCATAAAGTTACCTTAATCTGGGTCCCGGTACATCGGAACATTGAAGGTAGTGAAGAAGCAGATGAACTAGTAAGAGCGGGATCTGCCTTGAATAACGCTCTTGCAGAACCGGTATCCACACCATTAGGTGCAGTCAAGAATACGAGTACAATTTCCCTAAAATACCCCCGAATTGCTGATTGTAGATGGAGAGACCAAACGAAATTGCAAAATTAGCAGAACGTTAAGGCCCACCTACAACCTCAAACAAAAACCAATCTTGATAAATATAAAATGACCGGACGCCTGGAGACTCACGGTAGTCATAACTAGCTTTTGATTTGCCGCGAAGCAAGCAGCAAAAATGGGCATCCCTCACAACACATACTGAAGACGATTTTCCATTTCCTCTGTGAATTCCCTGCCCTATGGAAGGACAGAATGTTAGCCGTGGGCAAACCACTGTTCGAGAGTCTCGAACAACTGAGTGGCTTAGACGTAAAAACACTAATAAGGTTCTTAAACCGCACAGACTGGATATAATCATACTGTAAATAGCTGTTAAACAAGTTGGTAACGAGGATGTGACAATAAAATGGTGCGGAAGCGCTAGTTGGATTCTGAATGAATCACCACTTTAACCAACAAACTAACCAAATCTTTATAACAACAAAGTTGTGCAAGCTATCAAAACTATTTTTTTATTTTTTATTTTCTTCATTAACTATACTGAACTTAACATACTGAATTTTACTCTCTGCCTATTCATTTTAAATTGTTGCTCATTTCTTTTCTACTTTTCACAATTGCGCAATATTTTTCAATGATGCTTAATTGTGGACTGTTTGCTCGTGACAAAATTATTTTATGACACGACGCCTGACACTATAAGTGTAAGAACAAATCTTAATTTATAAAAGACAAGCGTTCTGCTCCTCCCTGTAAATCGTTCATCCTGTTATGTAATTATATTACCTTTCAAAGCGTCCCGTCTTAAAATGACATTATACGCACCTGACTAAGACTATTTGTCTTACCACAAAATTAGGACTTTAATAGTGAATTTAAAAAAATGATAAACAGTAATAAATTAAATATTGTGTTTTAATCAAATATGAATTTTAACAAAAGGTGTTCGTACTGATTTTTACAATTACCCTCAAAGCTTTTTACCTTTAAGAAACGCACACACAAAATGTAGTTTGAAAATTAGTGATCAATTACATACTTGGCCGGGAAGTTGGTGCCATCTCATCTTTTATGAATGATGCTCAAAATGAAAATACATTTCCCAACACCATTTTCCCATTTTTCTAAGTGGTTGCTAATGGAAATTTTAGATCAATGAACTCGGACATGAACAGTGTAGAGAGTAAATATAACTGTTAAGGGTAAAAACTAGACTATAATTTGGCAGGTGTCTTGATGGAATTGACCGAAAAATAGGCGGTGACAAATGTATATCCTATTTACTTATACATTCATATCTATCTAACTGCCTGCCTAGTAGAATTCCATTATCAAGGCCAATCGAAGAAATGAAGCAGAACTGAAGGCAGTTTTATAAGCAATGGGAGGCCAATAGTGGCATATTTACTTATAAATGTATGTGTGCATATTTGTTATGTATGCTAAAAAATAAGTAAAGTTTTATATTTTATGGTGACAGGCATATTATTTTGGGGTTCAATTAAAGATACCAGGATTCCGGTAAAATAAGTAATTATTAGAATTGAAATGTTTATTTGAATATTTTTAAATGTATTTGAATATTTTGAAAATACAACTGTTTGTATGTAGGGGCAACAACTATTGAGAGAGTAAAGAAAACTGTATTGCTATACGTTTCTGATACATCGTTTTTGTTGCCTCTTTATGATAGTTAAAGGTGGGAAGTCTGCAAATGTGGTAACTGCATATAGGTAATATATTTGAACACAAAAAAATATATGTTAATAAATATATTCAAAAATGATTGTAATTTCATTTTTATAATCACGAATTTCTGCGTACTTCTTCTGCCCGTTTTTCACATAGCCGTTCCATGTAACAGCTTAAATAAGTCGAGGTAGATATTGATATATACTCGTATATACGAAAATGTTCAGAATGATAATGGGAGTCGATTTAACCATCAATTCGTTTGTGCGCATGATAACTCGAGCAAAAATGTATTTATTTCAATTTAACTTTATAAGTATACTAGCTTTAACGCGCGGCCCCGCTCGCGTAGGAGTAGTTTTGAGGGATTTAGGATATGTATAATAATAAATATATATTAAAGAATTACAAACAATAATTTCATAGAAAATAATTTTTTATGCATTCGAGAATGTACAAGAATTTACCTTTCTGCGTATCAAAATACCAGCCAATAAGTATACATTATTAACCATAAATGGCAGAGTTATAGCAGAAAATAAGTCTTACTTTTCTAATTTGAAGCTGCTTAAGTCTAAATTGTTATCTCGCGACCAAAAGTTAAAGATGCACGAGTTCAAAACCTTGATCTGACCCGTGCTTACCTATGGTTGCGAACTGTGGACGCTAAAAACTACTGCCATTATTCAGCTAATGGCATTTGAAAGAAAAATATTGCGAAAAATATATGGGCCTGTAAGACTGCCAGAAAAACGGTATCTACCAAATTAGATATAATCATGAGCTGGAACTATTAGCAAAAAACAAAACTAAGATTGATAAAATCTCAGAGGAATTGCAGTTGAAGCAGTTGAATTACGCCCTGTCGGAGGGCGAGGAAGAGGATGTCCCAGAAAAAGATGGCTCGAGAACGTGGAAGTTTTCCATGAAAAGTTAAACGTGCGGCGGTGGAACGAGGTAGCCTTAGATAGACATAGATGGCGCAAGGTTGTGAATGAAGCAATGGTTAACCAGGGACTGCGATGCTAAGATGAGGAAGAAGTTAGTCACTACTAAATTCAACAGTATTTAAAGGACCTTTCGAAAAAGTCAAATTTATATGATTGCTGAGACAAATATGAATTTTTGATAAACCTTTTGAGACACCCTATAAAAGTAAAAACACGAAAGTGATACACGTGACACACCCATCCACTTGACAAATGACTTTCACTAACTAACAAGAAGAGACACTTTCTGTGGCTTGCAGTTCGAATAATTAAATTTATCCACCAACAAAAAAAAGGCTTTTACAAATGGAATTTCCTTTACACAAAACATCATTTAAATAAATAAATGCAATCGAATTACGTTGAAGCCCATTAAATAATTAACTATTGAATAAAATGATATCTGTAAATCAGTGGTTGCACGCAAATATTCTGAGTGTCCTGTAGCATTTCTATATATAAAATATTCATACGCATATCAAGTGTGAGCGAAACAAAAACTTCGAAATGAATAAATAATTTATTTTTGTTTAGAAACTTGAAGTGAACTTAAAATTTGAATGCGTTGTTGCATCTTTGTTGTGAACTTTAGCTCAACCAGTACTTCGTGGTTTTAGGAGTATATTTCAAACTTGGTGCACTATCCAAATAATTTGCATGCGAATATATGAAGCTCTGAAATTTTGCCTGAAATTCTCTGAAAATATGCAACTTGTTTGTTCTGTTAAACATTTTTTCTATTGGATGTATGAAGTGGCATTACAACACTCTTAAAAAATGCGCACCACACCTTCGCTTGAATGAATTTCCGCCCAACCTGTTTCATTCACTTAGTTTAGCATATTTTTTATTGCTGCGCAATGCTTGTGTGGGAATTTTACTTAAATGCTTTCCACCTGCCATAAGCAATTTTACGTTTATTGAAATTATGCCGCTGATGGCGTTTACCAAACGCCAACGAACCCATCAGATAAGCATACATACATGCACACATGCACACACACACACACATATTTCGATGGCTATATATGCTAAGATGGGTTAAGTTAAGCTGAAACTCGCTTGATTTGGAATTAATATTGAAGCGCTGAACTGCATACGCTCGATTCCATTTGACGCTGCGAAAAGGTCAAAGTGCGAGTGGAAATTTTTCAACTGGCATACTTTTAGTAAATTTTTGTTCACGTTCCTCTACTTTCCCATATATAGTAAGTAGGCAACAGGAAAATTTTAAGTCAGTGAGACTTGAAGCTAAGGTTTTTTTGTTTTTTAAACGAGTGAATGCTTTGTTTAAAGAGTGTATTTCTTTAGGAAGTTATATGTAATTACGATTGCTTTTGGACCGACGCTCAGTGGGGATTTTTCGAAACATTTTCTTCATAAATTACTACAGGATCCAGTTTTTAACCAATTTTGATATTTTTTTTCTTAAAATGCTCTTAAATGAATTTGGGAGAGATTGTCTAAGCCCATATCTTAATTTTGTTTTCCTTGAACAGGAGTATCTTTGTAAAAAACTTTAAAAATTGTTTTCAAATTCAGTTTAGCACTTTATTATTGTAGCTCTAATTAAGTACACAAATTTCCACCAACTTTAAGTGTTGAATTCATACAAAGTTCAAGAACAAAGCTAGAATATTCATTGGAAAATTTTCAGAAAATTTTCTATTTGCTGTATCGGAATTCGTTATCCGTTTGCCCAAACAGAATTTTATTTTTTAAATTCTTCTAAATTTGTTTATTTAATAAATAAAATGGAATTCGCATCTATACGATCTCTTCCAAAATTACTTACGAACACTATAAAAATACAAAAATTAAAAAAAATGGTCAAAAATTGGATCTTGTAGACATTTTTGAACGAAATAAGTAAAAAAATTCCTACTTTGCGACAGTATGATCCACTTACTAGGACGCTAGGCTAAATTGTATGAATTATGAATTATAATATCTAAGTGAAATTAATTGCGAAAATGGATGATGCGGAGGCATTTGTTGTCGAATGATTGGAGCTTCTGCGTGATGGTGTTGGACTTCAGACTTCACACATGGGCGGAATATGCGCAGTTTACTGCACCTGGAGATTTGCGAACTCGCCTATACTTATGCATTCGCCCGAATGCTGTATTTGCTTTGTCTACAGTTGACATCTTCATCTGCTCCACCGTCTGTCGTGATAATGCAGCCGAGGTAGCAGAAGCTTTCTACTAATTCCAGGGCCTCCCGCCAATCATTATATATATATATATATATAACTGGCGCGTACACCCTTTTTTTGGGTGTTTGGCCGAGCTCCTCCTCCTATTTGTGCCGTGCATCTTGATGTCATTCTACAAATGGAGGGACCTACAGTTTCAAACCTACTCCGAACGGCAGAAATACACTCAAAGGTTTGCCATTGCCTGCCGAGGTGTGACCGCTATTAGAAAAATATTTTTCTTAATTTTGGTGTTTCACCGAGATTCGAACCTACGTTTTCTCTGTGAATTCCGAATGGTAGTAACGCACCAATCCATTCGAGCTCATAACGTCGTCTAGGACGATAGCGAAGAAAAAGGGCGGCAGGGGACAACCTTGCCTTGCATCTACGTTGGTGGTGATGTTACCGTTATGGAGCACTGCCTGTTCGGAGTTCTCGCAAAGGGATCTGATGTGGCGGATTATCTTAGCGGGAATTCCCTTTCTACTCAATGCAAAAGACGCACCTAAAATTATTATTATTATTAGAAGGCCAATATGCACTGCGACCAGAGCTGATCTATTGTGAAAGGCCTATTTTTGTAACCCTAGAGTTTTAGGCTTCTTAAAAATTTTAGCACAATTTTGGGTTTGTTGTTCCAAAGATTGCATGGAGATACTACGATACCACCAAGATGATGAAGTCTCTGTCTGCCCAACGCAGGACATTCACAAAGCACATGTTCTGAGCTTTCTATGTCCATTTCGCAAAAGCGGCAGACATTGGTCTCAGATAGACCAATATTGTTTAGATGACTGCAGTGACCTATAAGATATCCTGTTAAAAGGCGCAAATCTACTCTGCTTAGTGAGAGAAGCTTTCTTTCTTCCCTTTTGTGAGTCCACAGAAAGGCTCAGGACCAGTAAATTACATATTTGCTCTTTGTTTTGCAAGGTCATCAGCCATTTCATTTCCCTCATGCCCTTCATGTCCCGGAATCCAGCCTAGGGTTACTATGTTGAGGTTCCCTAAAGTGTTGAGAAGGTTTAGGCAATTATTTACCAATTTAGAGGTGATAGTTGTTAATAGAAGGACTTTTAGATCCGCGCCTAAAATAAAACCTGTAATAAAATTTAGATTGTTTCAGGTTTCACTATTTTTATTTAAAATATGGTTCTAAGCATTTATACTCGTATGTTTGCAAAGATTGAATGCCATTTTTATTAGGTTTATTTTCTTCAATACACATCAAACTTTTCTTTTATTTAAATACATGTTTTTTGAAATTTCTTTAAATTTTTTTAAATTATTGTATTTAAAAGCAAACACCAGGTAATCACATAATTCAATTGTAGAAGGTTAAGTAAGTAATGACAAAAGAATTTTGGCACTCCCTTATAAAGGGTTGTAATATAATATTTACGAAGGATTGAGAGAGAGGGAAAAATATGTTCTCCTTTTTCCCCAAGGAGGTGCAAAAGTACGTAAAGTAATTAATTACACACTGTAATAAAAATTAAAAGAAAAAAAAATCATATTGGATATTTAGTCTACATTAAAACGAAACAGCAGAAAAAGTATCTCTTTCTTGTAATGGAAATGTAATATAATATTTATTTAAAATGTTTTCGATACATATCTAGCAAGACGAAAACACGATATGATAGGTGGTTTTAAGTTAGTTTATAGTTATGTAGGAATAAATTTACCAATATCGAGCCGTTAATAGAGTTAATACAAAACAATTTGAAGTATCTAAAAATCACTTAGGTAGTTTATTATTATAATTAATGAATATTTGAAAAAGTGATAGAACACAACTTAAGTACGTCTTACCATAGTTTGGTGCGCGTTAATCTTCGACTACCCGTTGCTACGCAGCACTCAGGCAACATGTTGTCGCTTTACAGTCATGCTTAGCCTCTCAACTCCCACAGTTATATACAATAACAAATTTACAATTAACTGGATTGCTTCCGGATATAAGGGATATAAGTCCACCAATTTCGGAGTCGACAGAACTTATGATAGTTGCCGTGATTAGTAAGCGCCTAGAGGAGTATTTTCATTATACGAGTATCAAAAAAAAAACAAAGTATAGCTAGTAATCAGGATTCTTGAGTATATTTTTCACGCTATCCAGCAAATGTGTAAGAAATTTTGAGCATTCAAAATTACTGCACTTCCAAATTGTAGTCACGCACCAACCCAGTCAGCTACGAAGCTATTTTAAAAAAAATATTGAAGGATATTAAATAATCAATTTTCTAAAACGTACTGTACGAGGCAAGAAAGAGAGTAACTTGCCAAATCATTGAGAAGAATTGGATACAGACTGAGAAATGGTCTTAAAGTATTAGATTCCCCAAAAGTAGATAGCCATGATGTGTAAAAAATAGCTGGGAACATTTATGTGGAAGATTTGGAGAATCTAATCTCTCTTTATCTCATTTGTGGGAAAGAACCGAAGATAGTCTTAACAGAGGTTAAATTAACTACAAAAATATTTGCCATAGAATTTTATAATAATTCTCTTAATACACCAAAGCTCAAAATTTACCATAATCGACAGGAATGAGATAAAACAGAAAATGAGTAAGTGTGAATATGTACATAAGTTACCGTAAATCCATTGCCGAAGCCGAAGCTCAGTCGATCTCTTACCATAATAAAATATTTGAAGTTAGAAAGATTGCCTACCTTAATATACTTGGCGTCCCTACTACAGGGTGGGCCATATAGCGTTTGCTTTTTGAACGACCTGTTTTTTTTGAGAATGGTAAATGACATATCAAATGTGTTTATTATTTACTTAAAGGTTTGACATTTACGAAATGGGACGCTATACGCTTGAACAAAATTGGGAAATATTGGAAACCTATTTCCAAAGTGGTGAGTCTTCTTCTTCTTTTCTGATTTTCCCATCGGTGGCTACGTTAATAAGCAAAATTGTTGGATTTGGGGCTCAGAAAATCCACACGTTACTATAGAGAAGCAAATGAATCCACAACGAGTCACTGTTTGGTGCGGTTTTTGGTCTGGCGGCATCATCGGGCCATTTTTTTTCGAAATTGAGCCAGGAGCCGCGGTTACAGTGAATGGCGAGCGTTACCGAGACATGCTCAACGAGTTGTTTCCAAAAATTGAAGAGGATGACATGGACGACATTTGGTTTCAACAGGACGGTGCAACTTGTCACTCTGCCAAAGTTACACCGAACTTTTGGCTACCGTTTTTGGATGAATGAAAAGACTTAATAAGAATTTTTAAAAATGTTTGATCTGGACTTACAAGTATGAAAATTCCCAAACCGGTGGTTTTCTCGGGCAGAAAGCTGGCTCCAATTGACCGACTTTCCCCAGATACGAGGTTTGTTTAAAAAATAAGGTAAATTTTCAAATTTCACGGGCTACGAACATTTGTCTGTCGATTATTACTGTTTTTATGTTGCTACACTCTTCTCAAAGATATATTCACGGTTTTAGCAATAAAGCATCTTTAGTTTGTTTGTGAGAGGTTTATAGCGTTTTTACTAACTGTTTTGCGTGTTCGGCGATTTCCTGCTATCGCAAAAAATGGATCAAGAAATTGCATAAAATTTTGTTTAAAAAATGGAATTAAGTGCTCAAAAACACTTGAAATGTTGGCAGTGGCTTATAGTGAGAGTACTCTGGGTCAAAAAAATGTTTATAAGCTTTTCACAGAAGCTCGAGAAGATGTGAATGACGACGCTCGCTCTGGGCGCCCCAACACATCAACAACCGATGAAAATGTTGATAAAGTGAAGAAAATTGTGATGGAGAATCACAAGTTCGGTCGAATGTAAACGTTTTGCTTACCGTTTTCTTCGATTGCAGGGGCGTTGTGCATCATGAGTTCTTGCCACAGGATAAAACAGTCAATAAGGAATATTACCTGCAAGTTATGCGCAATTTGCACGAAGCAGTCCTCCAGAAATGCCCGGGTTTGTGGAAGAACAAAAATTGGCTCTTGCATCACGATAACGTCTCTGCTCACACATCGTTGCTTGTGCGCGACTTTTTGGCCAAAAACAACACACTAATGACACAGCCACCCTATGGCCCTTTGAAGGACGATAATACGCTACGATTGACGGCATCGAAGAGGGAGCTGAACAAGATAAAAAAAAATTATTTTTTGAAGTGCTTCAAAGATTTCAAAACCCGTGCATAATATCTCATGGGGATTACTTTGAAGGGGGCAAAATAGATATTAATGAATAAATAAATAATTTTTGAAAAAACACAAAATTAGCTATACTGTTTGAACACACCATATACCCATGATTCGTCACCAGTTATGACCTTTTTAAGCAAATCTGGATCATCGTTGACGTCATTCAACAATTCCTCAGCGATACCCATGCGACGTTGTTTTTGATCAAAATTCAAAAATTTTGGAACGAGTATAAAATTTCCCATTTCCGAAAGGATTGCTTGGCATGAGCCAACCGATATGCCGACATCCTAGGCAACTTCTCTAATTGTGATTTGATGGCCAATCGATACATCTAGGTCCTCAGCAACTTCTCTAACGGTGATTCGACGATTGGACAATACCATTTTCTTCACTTCATCTTATTTTACGTCTGTTGTTGAAGAGCTCGGGCGTCCGGCACGCTTTTCGTCGTTCACATCTTCTCGGCCTTCTGAGAACATTTCGTACCACCGATAAACGTTGCTTTGGTCCAAAGTAGCTTCTCCGTATGACACAGTCAACATTCGGAATGCATCCGCGCACTTAATTTCGTTTTTCATACAAAATTTGATATAGGTTCTTTGATCCATCTTTTTGTATAGGTAAAAATCAAAGACGAGCCGAAACACGTGCAAGGAAAGGAGCTGTCAACAATTAACTGAACATTCCAAATGGCCGAACTCGTCGGCATGACTTAGAGACATGAGTAGCAACATAGCGCCACAAAAAAATCGAAATTCGAATATACGTAACCTGCGAAAATTAAAAATTCGCGATACTCTTTGAACACACCTCGTAGAAACCAAGTCCCAAACGTCCCAATGGGCGAGTCCAGGAGAGCCAAGACCAAAAAAAGCACGCCAAGTTCGACCAAGTGTCAAGGTTTTGCTCACTGTTTTCTTCGATTACCATAGCCGAGCGGAATTGTGTACCAGATTGAAGAGAGCCATGAAAGGACGGCGTTTTGCGACGATTGGGGAGATAAAAACCGGATCGCTCAGAGAGCTGAAGGATATACCAAAAAGTGCATATCAGAACTGTTTCGAGTATTGGAAAAAAATCTGGCACAAGTGTATTGTATCTGAGGGGGACTACTCTGACGGAGATGAAATAGAAATTGATGAATAAATAAATATTTTTTGAGAAAAATGAAAATTCAGCTTATTTTTTGAACACACCTAGTATAAGACATGATCGACCTAAATAGTGAAAAATACCATTAGTTAATAAATCATTATGATACAACTTTATTATAGTAACTTCAAGATCTGTGCAGAACTATGTCCTCCTATGTTGCTAACTTAGTCAATTATAAAATAATATGCAGAGAAATTTGAGCGCCATTTTTTTGATAAAAATTTAGAGATAAGATTAGTGACGCCTAGCCTAGAATCACTTTGGACTAAAAAATAATTTTTTAAACTTTCATCACCTCTGATGACACTGGGAACGGAAGGATTAATTGAAGCCGTATGAAAAATTTTCAGTAGAATTTCAATTTACTTCGATAGTATACATTTTTACTATCTCAATTTTAACAAAAAATGGTTAAAGTTTTCCTTGCAGGGTGAATATCTGAGAATACCCACACACTTGCGTTATACTTCTACTTACACAAATGATTACGTTAGTTGGCTTACGGTGTACAGTCACGCAAACTTCAGCCAAACCGCCGGGACATTTGACACGTTTTCGAAAGCGTGCTTCATCGATCTCTCATTACTTGAATTCCTGCTGTTATTCTGTTTGTTCATTTCATGTGGTTTCGAAGTGCTGCAATTTTCTTATATTTTACAAATGCATGTATTCACATACATACATACCTAAGTAAGTGTGAGTTGAAAGTTTTCCCTTAAAAATAACAGCAGCATTTGTGCTTTGAACTCAAATACTGTTACCTTCAAGAAAATCACCCGCGTGTAAGTAAATAGCAGGTAATTTTGAATGTGTGCTGTTTCTGAAAGCAGATGATACATATGCACATATATTCATTCCGAGTTTTCTGAAATGATTATTTGAGCGATATTCTTCATGGAATTAATTAGAATTCTAACATACGCAAATTGTCGTGTTCTGATTTTAAAAGGTTCAGTGGTTAAAGTAAGTAAATTTATCTAGGGTTAAGATCTATTCTTGTGTTCTCTGCTAAAGGTTATTGCTCAGTTATGATAATCTAAGCATCTCTTTGCTTCGAACGCAAAACAAAAGCAAAGAAATTGTATATGTGCGAAATTTGGCAAAATTAACAGAGCTTAGAATAATTAATAATTGTGGCATTTTTTTTTTAAATATGTAAAACATCCTTTCATAGATGGTAAACCCTACATGAGAGGAAAACGAATATAACTGAAATTAATTTGAAAATAAAATATCGCCCTCGCCAAATCGCCAAGGGCACATTATATCTTTTACATAATTTTAGACTCTCTTTGATTTTTTGTCTTTCTCGGTAAGCATAACTTATCTTAACTCAATTTGGATAAAACTTTCCTCCCATCAAAAACGTTACAGGAAAAATTAAATAGCCTTTATCTTGCTTCAATTAATAAACACCATTACTAATTTAAGTTCGTGTTGAGGAAGTCGCAACTAAATGCGCGAAAATGTAAATATGATGGCATTGGTTTCATTCAATGTTGAACTATTTAAAAATGTATAAAAATTATATACACCCTTCATTCTGAAAAATGCTGTACATTTATAATGAAAGAAAATAATGATGGCGCCATTTTGTGAAAAATACACTAATACCGAGAATCCATCACTAATTAGGACCGGAGAAATGCCATGCAAATCGAAACGACGCAAACCGAGCGCGTTACAGCGCGGGGTGCATTAAAGCTTCCTTTACAATGCTACTCTAAAGCGGTCGATCTTGAACTTTTGCTTTGTAGTTACAAGTTCCCAAATCGTAAAGATCGTAAAGATATACTGCCTCTATCCAACGGTTTCTCGCACTGCCTTTGGCCTTCACGACCATTAGCTTCCCTGTCATGGCTTTCTTCACGGTATTGTCAGCAGGCATACGGGTAACGGTACCTAGTCATCTTATGCGCTGTGCTGTAACAAATGGTTTCGTACATACATAGTTAGCTTTGCAGTTTTAGTCAAGAGTCGAGACTTGGGCAAACTAAGGTGGACATAATACACTTTATTGGCGGCGTTGAAGTGATACCTGGCTGCACGAGTTGAATCACCGCTACAAGTAAACATAGCTCCCAGATATTTAAAATTTTTCACTAGTAATTTTTCAAAAGTATTGGCTCCCGCATGAAGACGTTTTACCTACGTAAACTACCTCAATTTCAACTAATATTTGGTTTTGCTTACGTTTACAAAACAGCCAATATCGTTCGCAAATTTTGTTAATTTTTAAAAGCGTTTCGTTAAATCGTTCGCATTCCTCTAGAGAATAATGATCTCATCACCGTAAGCACATATTTGGTCTGGTAACAGTGAACCTCATTGTTGACTTCCTTTACAATGATGAGCAGCATCTAATTGAGTACGACCAGGGATAGGGCACCTTGTCTCACACCTGTTTCAATAGAAATTTGACTCTGAGAGCTTCCCATGAATGATCACTTTTGCTGTTGTATGTGTGAGCGTTGCGCTAACGAGCCTTATTAATTTGACTGGTGTTCCAAGGCTAAGCAATACGCTCTTTTGCCGAAAGTTTATTTGAAATCAACGAGGCTGTAAATATATAGCAAATATTTGTGATGTTTTTCAAACATTTGGCACAGAACGAAACATTAGTCGGTTGGGGACTATTCTCTACGAAATCCGCATTGGTAGTCTTGAACAATAATTTCTGCATATTCTGAGGAAAACAAAACCGCAGCTCTGGAATTTTGTGGGAAATTATCGGTTCAGTATTCACGCGGTGAGACTTGATATTCCTTCGAATACTTTTTGCATCAGCTGTCTGGAGGATGAGGAGGAACCATTTCAGCACCTTTTCTTCAGCTTTCTTCTGTCACTGGGCTGGAATTCAAACTTCTTGGTTTTAACTTTTTGGCTACACCTGTGGGTATAGCCAATTTAGATATCACACTCTTGATGATCTTCATCAGTGGTATGAAGTAGTTAACACGAACGTAAGTAGTAATCGTTCGGTCCTTTCCACAACCCTTCAAACTCTCTCGTTCCTATCTTGTTTCCTTGAATTTCCTCTTTTATTTTCTTAATTATATCACAAGCTGCGAAATTTGTGTCCCTCGCCCAAGTGAGCCTTTGAATTGGTAACCGTATAACCTAACCTCACCATAGATATATATATATATAGTTTGCACTTCGACTTTATGGTCTTTTGTGTCCTCTACTCATCACAGAACCTGAACTCATCACAGAACCATTTCTCTTATTAAACTTAAAATAGAGCAGTGTTGGACTGAGCGTAGGTGCCTCTCTTTTGGCTATAGATGGCCTAGATGTCTCTGTTTTTTCCGTGCTATAGCGCTGCATTCAAGGATAAGGTGCATTGAAGTCTCCTGGGATTGGTCGCGCAAACGACCAAAGTTAGTGGACCATATCCAAATCCTATGCAGATGACTGCGCAATCTGCAATAGTCCGCGAGAATGCCAGTAACCATTCTCAGCTGTTCCATAGGGAAGATTATGAGTTTCCTAAACCTATTTTTATTGTAACCCCCAGTAAGGATATCCCACAATTTGGTGCCAGCTAACCTCCCTTAGCCTTAGCTCTTCACTCTTAAGTTTCTCATTGATAGTGTGTTGTCCCAGAGCACGGTAGGGCTCGGGTCCTATTGACAATGAGGGCGCAGCCTCTCTAGTCAACACGTCCGCTACTTTGTTCCCACTTATACCCCAGTGTCCTGGGACTCAAATGGGTCGGATGCAAATGTTCTTTCTTAATAAATTCAGTTTATCACTACACTTAAGTACCAGTGAGGCAGTGTCTTGTGTGTCGCCTGATAGTCGCGCAGAATGAGAATTCGCTCATACCGGAGATAACTGTCGAAATTGATCTCTGCACATAGACAGATGGCATACACCTTCGTTTGTAATATGCATGAAAAACTATCCATCGGCACAGAAAGCTTGGTTCTGGAGCCATATATTGCAGCGTCTTTGCCTTATGCAGTCTTCGAGCCATCTGTTAGAGGTCAAAATATAAGTATGATCCATAATTCCCCAACTACCCCCAAAAATTTAATAAGGTTTATCATATAAAGTTAAAAATCTGAATTGACCCGACGTGTGAGTTTGTTATCCTGAGTATAAATCGCCTAAACTTTGCACCATTTTCACGGTTTGCCTTGGCAATCTTTAGGATTTTTTGATGAAGTTAGCTAAATTTGCCACAGACAACTTTCTTTTGTTTATGTTTTGTATCTGGTAAACAATTTGAAATTAACAACACAACTTTGAAGTCATATAAAATTAAAAAAAAAAAACGCAACTTCGAACCGACGCAAATCGAAGCGACTTGCCCACATACCCCACAATTCTGCTATAAGTTTTCAAATGAATTTTTGTATTTTTGAAATCACAAAATAAATTGCAAAAATTATACTTCTTCGATTCCTTTAAATGGAATTTGCGTGTGAAATTATATGCATTCACTATAAAGAGGTTTTCTTAAAATCTTTTAAACGGAAAAACTACGAACGATAAAGTTAGAGAGAAAAAATTACTGCTATTAAAACGCTATTTTTGTTGACGGAAATATTTGTGTTTTGTTCAAGCATTTTCAGGGAAAAGTTTTAGAAATTAAGTTTTTTTGAATTTTTTATCTAGAAAACTTTTACTGTATCCGGTACTTTTTTAAATACATGACCCCTATCGATATCGATAACTATGGTTTGAGAACTGAGAATAGCAAACTGTGTGGACATTTCTGTTCAGTAAAGTCATCACAAATCCTTTAAAGCCATAACAACACTTCTGAATTGTCGAAATTTACTTTGAACCAAAAAAAAAACAAATCTGTTCTCGAAGTTCAAAGAGTGAAGTATTGAAGAAGACGCAGAAATATCAATTCTGGGTCGTTCTCAACTTGTTGTTCTTGGACTACAATGAACATTTTGGATCATGGTTTGCGTGTATACAAAAAATTGCTAGAACAAGAATTGAAGCCAAGTTATTATAGTTTGAATCGCATTTTTCCTGATTGGGCTCATCTATATTTATTATTCGGAGTCATTAAAAAAGCAATAAAAAATTGGACTGATCGAATGGATCATATAACTCGTAGCTATGGCGGATATATGCAAAAAATTAATCTACCTGATTATGCTATAGTACTTTTTTCCATTGCGAATTAGTTTTTTCTATCATTTGATATCCATATCGTAAAGTCTAATCAATTTTTTTGATTATTTTAGTGAAAAAAGCTGCGCAATGTTGTGTGATATGAGTACAGCCCTCTTTTGGAGACCGACCAATTCAGTAATCTAACATCTAAAAAACAAAATTTACTAGAATGTTGTTAAAAAAGTTCCATTTCAAAACCTTTAATGGTGATTGGCATTGATTCACAGAGTTTATTTAGTGATTTAGTATATTGTGTCTACTTAGTTGAAAAAACTCCGATTTTTGATTTTAGTGGGTATGTAATATGTTTTGTCATTAAGCCCCTAAATTAGCTTCTACTGCTGCTTTGATTTTTGGTAATGATAATTTGCATAAAGTGGCATAAAGCAAACATCCGGCGTCTTAATATTTTAGTGATAAAAAAGTAATTTCCGATGCGCGTGGCGTATACGCAACAAAACTTAACGCGAAACCACGTAAATTACTTCTCACACGCGCTAAGTTTTATTTTCATTTGCATTTCGTACTTGTGTGTGTCATATGGACTGTTAGCCCGAAAGACATGATTTTCATTGCAATTTCTCTGATATAACACATAAAAAATTAAATATATTTAGAGCTGCCACCTCTTGGCTGGAGATCACCATCCTTCGAGCGCAATTCTCTCATTAAAATATTCCTGATAAAAGCCATATGCATCTTCTAAAAAATGTCAATCAAGTTTTTTAGATGCGCATTTTACGCATACTTGTTTTATTAGAATTTTTCAATTATTTTACATATATTTCATTTACGCTGCTCTTGCTTTTGCCCGCCAATATATTTAATACTTGCATTTTAATCAAACGTGTAAAATTTATGCAATAAAAAGGCTAATTTACTTGATGTGATGAAAAATAAATGAAAACGTCGTCATCGATCGCTTAGTTCTGCGTATATACAAACGTACATATAGATATGACTATGTATATTATATATACAGCCCTGCTCTCTTTCAATGAGTGCAAATAAAAATACTTCTTCACTCGGACGAAATCAGACCGTAGCTTCTCAGTCGTATATTGGGTTCTCATAGTTCATAACTTTTCTGTGGCTTGTAGTTTCTCGATATTCGACCACACGCATGCGGTTATCAAATGCTTTGCCAAGCTCAAACGGAATTTAAGAAGCATCAGTGGAGCCTTCCCGTATTCGCAGCGTAAATAGATATCCACTAGAAGGAAAATTATCAAAAGAATAAGATGATGTTTCGTAATGCTAAGAGAGACACCAGGAAATGGAAAAAGCAATTCAAGCGCAATGTAGAACCACTGGTCCCTTTTTGTAGGAAAACATCACGACACTCTTCGCAGATATAAAGAAAAATTTAGCCCACTCATACGGTTATGCACGAAGTTAAATGATAGTTTCAAAAGGTAACATTGAAGTACTTTAATGCCTCAGTGTGCGTTTATATTGGAGCTGCAATAGATGCGTTACGATGTGCAGAATGCAGAGGAGTGGCCAACTTAAGGCCGTTAAGTGGCTCTCAGCGATTTTTCAGAAAACAGATAATTTCCTGACGTAACCGGACTTATGACAGCTATTTGCTTGCGAAATAACTAAGATTGTGTGGGTAGTATTCGAAAAAATGTTAAGTTACTTCGTTGACGTTTAAACCACAACTGAATGGACGAGTGTGGGAATACGTGTGAAAAGAGCGGGCAGAATTCCGCTGTCGAGCCTTCCATGATGTAGCAGCCGAAGTTACTCTCACAATTTTAATTAATATCTTTCTTGGGTCTCGGCATTAGTTTGGTTCGAAGCAAATCGAAACAATGAGCGACACCAAAGCATAAATATTGTTTCCGTCTCCAAGTGCGTTTTACCATATATGTAGTTCAAAATACACTACAAATTTTCGCATACATATGAATATTAAGGAGTTTGATTACATTTTATAAAAAATTTAGGAAAAAATTCACGGAGCAATTTATTAATTTTTTTTTTGTTTTGGGGTTTGGCCGAGCTTCTCCTCCTATTTGTGGTATGCGCCTTGATGTAGTTCCACAAATGGAGGGACCTACCGGCAGTTATTTTGTTTGAGCAGCTTTTTCATGGCAGAAATGCACTCGGAGGTTTGCCATTGCCTGCCGAGGGGCGAATGTTTTTCTTCATTTTGGTGTTTCACCGAGATTCGAACCTACGTTCTCTCCGAATTCCGAATGGTAGTCACACACCAATCCATTCGGCTACGGCGGCCAATAATTTAGTCAATTATATATTCGCCGTTGCTGTTTACAACCTCTTCCCACCTCTCGACCAATTTGATGATGCCGTTCTGCCAAAAATCGCTTGGTCTAGGTCGAAGAAGTTCTTGAGCCAGTTTTTAAAGGCTCCTTTGTTATCGAATGTAACGTCCTTCATATGGTCTGACAGGGAGCGGAAGAGATGGTAACCATAATTTTTATCCATTAAATACCGTACATCTCTCAACTCGACGATTGAGTCATCTAATTCAGGGGTTCCTAGACATTGTAGCATTGAGCGTAACTGCAGAGTCGATGAACTAGGGAACCTTGCTACCAAGTTGACTGATTGGGTACACAGACAAAGACGTAGGCATACACTTACTGATTTGTAAGCTACTTATTTTTGTAATTGTAAGAGCATCAAATGAAAGATGGCGGTCTGAAACCAATTGCAGAATCGCCCGACGATTGTGAGAATCTCTGCTAAGCCAAAATAAGCGCTGTCTTAGCAGACTGATTTCCGTTATAAGGGCACAGTATCTATGAGTAATAGGCAGACATGCCCATAGGATGGGCGAGCAAATGCATGGATTCTGCAAAAGATGAGGGAGAAACTACCTCGCCCCTCCTGTGCCCTTGCTCTATCCGGACGTACACTTATCATTTTTTTTTAAACTGGACGATCTCAGTACATTTTGTTAAAAGTACACATTGGTTGAAGGAGAGATAAGGACCATGAACCTGTTAAAATTTCATGATATTCTATTCATTGGTTCGTAAGTTATTGTACTAGAAGTGAAGCTACTTTTGTTATTTGAAGCTTCCAAAAAACTCCACAAAACCGTTTTGAAAGATCGAAAAGTGAAGTTGCGTGAGTTAGCTGACATCGTAAAGGTATCAAGAGAACGTTTTGGCTTTATATTGCATGAGCATTTGACTATGAAAAAGCTCTTTTCAAAGTGGATGACGTTTGTTCACTGTTGACTAAAAAGAATAACGTGTTGATGATTCTGAGCAAAAGCAAAACTACATGAACTGAACTTCGAATTGCTCCCACATCCACCGTATTTGCCAGACTTAGCTACCAGCGGGACCTTTCAGCCTATGTATTATACAGGGTTTTATTGAAAAGTAATGAGCCGAACCGAATCGGCTGGTGGGGGAAAATAATCGTTGGACCTTCCCCTTCCACTAGAAACCGGTCCCAGTTCGCTGGCAACAGCGGTGCAGTCAACATCGCTCCGCGCGTGAAAGCTGTTTTAAAAGTGTGTTAGGATTTTACAGTGGCGAAAATGCAGCGATCGTTGGAGCAACGTTACTAGATCAAATTTTGCGTAAAGGTTAACAAAACGAGTACCAAAACCATTGGGCTAATCAAGGAGGCTTACGGGGACCAATCTCTGTCCAGTGCCCAGGTAAAACGGTGGCACAAGGAAGGCCGGGAGGACGTCGAAAACGAACAGCGATCTGGAAGGCCTTCGACGACGCAAACAGACGAAGATGTGAACCGTCGTGCTAGTCTACGTGAGATCAGTGATGAGTTAAATTTAACTTACTACAATGTGCGGGAAATCGTGACCGGAAAACTTGAAATGCGCAAAGTGTGTGCCAAATTGGTTCCAAAGGTTTTGACTGATGAACAAAAGCAATTGCGTGTGGAAAAGAGTCCCCACCCTCCCTACAACCCAGACCTGTCCCCTCCGGACTTCTTCTTGTTCCCGTGCCTGAAAAGAAAGCTGAAGAGGAGGCGTTTCGACTCCATCGAGGCGATCCAAAAAACTGTGACAGCCGAATTGAACGCGATTCCGTCGGATGAGTTTAAAAAATGTTTCCTGCAGTGGAAGGACCGCTACCAGCGGTGTATTGACGCTCAAGGGTCCTATTTTGAAGAATACTAGTTTTATAAGCCAAAAGGTTTAATAAAACTGCTTAAAAAAATAAGGCTCATTACTTTTCAATCAAACCCTGCATATGTATTTATACGTTATATTCCAACTTACGGAATTATTAACCGTCCTTGAATAGAGTGGTTTATGAATCTTTTGATCAATATAAATCAGAATTTATAGCATTTCAAAATTTATAAAATAAATTTGTTGAGAGTTCTCAATTAGTTTATTTTTTACATAATAATTTAAAAGTGTATCTTGTATTATTTATTTTATGAATTACTTTTCTTTATACTTTTATTTTCTTATTTATTATTTCCATTTTATTTAAAATTTGTTTTTGTGGTACATATTTAGTTACGCATGCTAATAATTACGAATTCTCTACAACTGGCAATGCAAAATATGTTCAGAATAAAATATTCATTTGGCAAATGCAAAATGTGCATACGCAAATTAGTAAATAGATATATGCGTCGAATGTGTAAACCAATGTGTTTTTATATGCGATTGTCAGAAGTTGCTGGCTCCAGTTCTATAAATACCTACGTGACTTTGGAAAATAGTAATATTTTTATAGTACGAACTAAATAAGTACTGTTATGCTGCTCCCTTAGATTGCTCCATAAAATTGAATAGTAAACTGTGCACAAATTCCGCTTTTATTATCCCTCTACCAGACTTAGTTCATAAAACTTAGTTGGGAGGATACTCAAAATTCTCATACTTGCATTAACAATTGTGAATGGGCACGCGACAGCGCCTGCGGCCTTCAGCAAATATATGTATTTTCGTAGATACCACAATTAAATTTGCCGCAAAGTTATTTGCTACATTCAAAAAACATATGCAAATAAAATTCAGCGCTCTCTCATGCATGAAGTGATAAAACTTTTATACTCGTAAACTTATTCCGACAGAAAAAGTAATGATGCGTCTAAGTTTTGTCAACACTGAATTTTATATGCCCTGCAAAAGAACAACAGAATATGAGATAACGTAATTTTTTCATCACGTAATTGTAGATGAGGTGAAAGAGTAGAAAGAGCGACGATATGTAAGCAAAACTTTCTTAGGAATCTGTTTACTTTGGTAGTTGGTCGGAGTGGATCGAATAGAATAGTTTCAATACATGCATGCTGCTTTACTTTCATCGATAAATGTAGTTTTGGGAATAGATAATAGTCACAGGGCGTCAATAAAGCATCTACATTTTTGTCAGAAATTCCCTATTAGCTCTCGCCCGTTTAATTAAATGGTTTGACCCTCTGACAGCTTTGGAATACCTTATACTCCCATTTTCTCTATTCATTGATCAAATCGACTGATTCCTTTAGAAATATCCAAATGCTTTTAAATAGGAAAAATAGGAGGACTGGAATGTTTTTAGAAAATATTTGTTAGAAAATATCAGTGATATTTGCCAAAGTCACAAAGGTTGTCAATATAAACTTGTACTCTTAATCCGACTTGTGTATATTAAAAGAAATTTTAATATTATTTCAGATCCAAATTTTATGTTTATTAGCCCAATATGCACAACACAGCTTATAAAAAACTAGCTTTAACCCGCGGCCCCGCTCGCGTAGGAGTAGTTTTGAGGGATTTAGGAAATGTATATAAAAGAAATACAAACAATAATTTCATAGAAAATAATTTTTTTTTTTATTATTAACCATAATATTATCCCGGCATCCGTTGCTATGCTTCGTTGAATAAAATCAAAACAACTAATCAGAAAAATATTAAGCAAAATTATTTTTATTAATTTTCTATCTCAAACCGTTTTTGAACTTTGCATTTGGGTCATAGTTGAACAGCTTATGCGGATTATGAAGTCTAGAGTGTGCTATAAATAGTGGGAAATAGGAAAAACTAAGATTTTTTAAATTACATTTAAGCAAATATTCGATTATTAGTGACGAATGAGAGTGGTGGCGCGGCCTGGGGCTGTGGGAAGAGAGTTACATCATAAAAACATGCCTATAACCTTCATTGGGTTAAAATATGAATGTAGAAAAATTTTTACGTCATTTGGTGTTGTCGTTTCGTAGTGATGCGCGGAGAAAGTACAGACATTCACCTTTATAGTATAAAGTTAGTGATATTATGTTCTAATATGAGGATGTAGAAATTACGACGTAAAATACTAAAAAATAAAGTAGATAAGTGCGTCATCCATTATTTTCTCGGTAGATGACTGTAGTGATCGATAACTCGTAAAATATCGATTAAACGATTTTAAATTTATACTCGTTGTCAAGGTGAGATTTCACACTAAAAAAATATTTTCCTGGTTTCTGCTTGTTCCATTCAGTTGTGAGTTACGGGGTGTTAACAATGGAAATCAACAAAAAGAAAATTCGGTATATTTTACAGTTTTTTTTTTTTTGATGAAGTTGAAAATCCAAGCCAGGCCGTTGAAATTGTGAATGCTGTATATGGTGCTAATTGCAAGCAATCTTGCTTACGCCGATTCCATTCAGGCATTTTTGATATTAAAGAAAATGTCGAAAAAATCACAGAAGTAATCGAAGTCGATCGGCATATTATTAGTCGCAGCATCGTCCAGGAGCAAAAATAATGGACTTCTTTTTGCCCAAACAAATATTTTACCCAAGAACCAAATCATTCAATTCCCATATACAAATCGGTCGCTAAGGCCGATAATCCACACACATTTTCTTTCTCTTGTAGTTTTTGAGATATTGCTAAATACTGTTTTGATTAAATATAAATACTGCTCGTCAAGCGTATGAATATGTTATGTATATGCATATGTCAAAATATGTTATGTATTAAATTAACATTAGGCAACTCAATTTTCTAGTTGAATGGTTTGAAGATATTTGAAAACTATTTTGATAAAAATTTACAATATTTAGTATTAAAATTAATTTTAAAATTTACTTAATTACTTAATCTTAAAAAAGTAGTAATTTTTCAAGTTATTTTAGATTTTTGTAAATTATAAAGTATTCCTTACCGTTAAAAACCTCTTTTCTACAAGCCAACATGAGTTATTCGCCAATCACTCCTCGGTCACAAATCAGCGATTTCTGCTTTTGGAAATAAGTCTCAGGTGAAAACTATCCACAGTGACCTCCAGAAAGCTTTTGGCAAAGTATCACATCGTTTGCTTCTGCTGAAATTTACCTCTTTGGTTTTCATTCAACAATCTTGTCCTCGGTTAAACCCTACTCAAGTGCCTTGTAGCCCTTGATAATGTCGGGTATTCATCGGGTAAAAAATAGAGTATTCAATCAAAGCTATCCAACTGATCCTACATAGTCATTGTAAGACCGATACTAACATATGCAGCACTAGTCTGGTGACCCACTGTGGAAAATAAATACAACCAAACCAAGCTGAACAAGATACAAAGATCAGCGCTTAGCACCCGTCCTACTGAAGGGCTAGATATTTTTATTGTGTTGAATGGGGTTGCTAGTACCACCTCCTTCGTTATGTCTAGTCCCGAAACCTTTCTTCCTAGCTCATATGATATCTAATCACCTTCTATATTTCTATGACCAGTAACTCATACCAGAGTAATTTAAAGCCATGACCCAGCAATTCTAGGTACTTTCTTCACTGTAAAACTAGTTTGGGTGAAATGTAATTGGAATCTAAGGCTTCAATAGCTGCTTGATTGTTTGAAAAGATAACTACTCTTGCCCCAATTTCTTTGTAGGGTTTTAGTAATTTGGATGTGAAACCAAAAATGAATTTTATTTTTTTTTTTCAAAGAACGGTTTACAATTTTTCGTCGACAAACTTAGGCTTAAAATGTAGGTGACAAAATTTCCTTTCAGAAAACCTCTCTTTTGTCGATATAAAAAATATTTTGTTCCAAAAAAAAGTTAATAAACTTTGATAATTTAGTAAAAAACGTCAAAAATGCCTTTTTTTAACTTTCAACAACTGTTTTGCGAAAACTACTACTTCCATTGACACGAATTATAGATTGCCATGTAGGTTATATGTGTGCCTTTCGAAATTTATGCACTTCAAAGAAATGGCGCGCACTGGTTTCGAGATTGCAGGTAATAATTGCACTATTGCGCAAAAAACAGGTTTTTTGGGAATATCTCGGAAACCGTTCTTTAAAAAAAAAAAAAACTCATTTTTGGTTTCAGCGACCTCAAATTTAAAAAACGCCTTTTGTTCGAGGACCATTTTTGGTGTAAACTAGTGTAATAGTTCTGCCTGGAACACGCCGGCAAAATAAGTTTGTTTTAAGAAATTATTGAAAAGTAAATTAAATATGAGTTAGGAATTTTCGTAATAAAAGCCATAATTCTTTCAACTTTGTAAATATCTTTGAAATGTTGGAGGTGGAAAATGTATAACTTGTTTGGATTGGTTAAGCGCTTCTGGTCATATCAGAACTTTCTAGGCTTTATCTTTTTTTATTTAATCCAAAACAACTATTTGGAGATATCTCGAAAACATTATGATAGCAAGAGAAATGTATGAGGGCTTTTGGACGTATTTTACAATAATCCATTTCGTTTTTGTTTGTTGATGTAAAATATGTAGTGTATTAATCGGGCATAGTTAATTCGGAAATTAACCGATTGGTTTTGCTTTTTCTGTGGATATTTAGAGCGCTATTGAAACAAAAGAATCATACTGGCCTCTGTTAAGGAGCCATATCGGGACAATTTTTCTACTTCTTTAATTTCTTGAATATATGTATTGTATATAAGAACAGCAATAAAAATCAATTCGCAAAATAGTTTTTCATGTCTAAATGAAACGGCTTATAAAACCAAAAGAATTTAACTTAGAAAAAAAAAAACATTAAAAATGAAAGCTACTCTCAGTTACGCACTTTTGCAAATAGTTGGTAATTTGGTTTGGTAATTACTCAAGTTCTGGAGACACGTATGACATCTAACCAACGATAAAATCATTTATTACTTTTCATTCTCGTCTATATTTTTCCTACGAATAATAAATCCCGATTTTTTAGCAACTCACAAGCATTGTTGTCCAGCACAACACGAGCACAGTATATATCTAATTTATCACTTTTGAATCAAGAATGGAAATCAGAAATTCGATTCATGATTAAACATGAAATTACTACTACATACTTATATATTACAGACAGCATGACTCATAACTAGACGCCGACTCTTTCGCAATATAGTGTGGCCTACAAAGCTGGCACTCAATAAATAATTGTTGCATGATTTTCCAAACACTGCAATGCACTGATAACAAATAAAGCTGAATGCAAGCGCACGTACACATTGTTAAAAAAGTTTTTGAATTGAAAAAATGTGGCAATTTTTCTAATCCTAAAACTTTACTTTCCTCCCTTCTGCTTTTACGTTACCAAAGTCGGCCAAAGCAGTCGCTACAGAAAGGATAGAAATAGAAATAACGAATAAAGAAAATAAATTAAAAAAAAAAGTTTATCAACTGTATGCGCACGAACGTCGAGCGGTGGTGAATAGAGAAAATGAATGAGTTCATCATACGCACTGTTGGCCAGTTGACTGCCATAGAGGCATACAAATATGTGTAGTACATATGTATGTGTGTCACCTGCCTGTATGCATGCTCATACCACCTTTATGATTGTGAAACTTTCAATTGACGTTTTTGGTAAAACCAAAATACATCAATACCGGGTGTTTCTATTATAAACCAAAGTACTTGGTTCGCCGAAACTTTTTCTCACGTTTGGAATATTTATTTATTTGTTTTTATTGAAAAGTTAAAAAAACTATACAAAGATTCTTACTGATTAAAACTATAACCCAGATTGAAACATTT
This sequence comes from Anastrepha ludens, assembly GCF_028408465.1. Taxonomy (NCBI): domain Eukaryota; kingdom Metazoa; phylum Arthropoda; class Insecta; order Diptera; family Tephritidae; genus Anastrepha; species Anastrepha ludens. The sequence goes on from NC_071502.1 coordinate 80,590,789, forward strand.
TGATGATGAAACCAGAATAATACTGAATTTAGTAAATTAGAGGTCACATTTTCTGGCTAAGAATAATCAAACGCAATAGAATTTGAAATCTTGTTTAGCTCTCGAAGTGTAAGCTCTACTGGGCCATCCTTTGTCGCAATTCATAGTGAATTTTTTTATATAAAAAAGTATTATAAGAAACAAAACTTCTCTCATTGGAAATAAAAAATGAATAGCAAGTAGCAGTGAGGGCTAATCAATATCGCCCAACAAAAGACAGAGACAGAATAGTCCTTCTGTTTTCAAGGAATTTTAACTTATATGAAAAGAGAACGTATGTTCAGAGAAAGATGGGCTCAGAAAACTTGAGGAAACTAAAGGCATATTTAAGAAAGATAATTCACTCCTTACAATTTTTCGCATTAATGTATGTAGTTAATACTGGTAGCTTTTAGATAGCTATTTGCAGTCTTATTTCGAGAAATTTTACGAACTGACTTTTGATTGAACAGTTAATTCTTTACAGACTAAAGAAAGGTTATCATTTAGCAATTCTAAAAGTTCAAGTTTATGTTTAGGAAAGTAGTATTAACATCAATGAGACAAGCATAACACAGATCATCACGGGTTACCCAAATAGCAGATTAGTGGTAAAAATTACCGGAGATCAGCCATTGAAAAAATATGAGAATATTCTGGCCAAACACCCTTAGTAACGACGTAACAAACGAAGAACACATCCTTAGGCAAATCAAACGCAGAAAGTGGCGATGGATAGATCACACATTGAGAAAACCACCAGATAGCATCACGCGAATGGCACTGGACTAGAACCTGCAAGGGAGCAGAGGTCGGCCAAACAACACCTAGAGAAGGTCGACTCTGCACGAACTAGCAGATGCCGATATCGCATGGGACGCTGCAAAAACAAAAGCACAGAACCGTGTACGATGGAAGAGTCTTGTCGAGGCCCTATGCTCCCGAGATGAGTGAACAAGGAAAACAAATTCCAAAGCAACGACGTCTACAAGCAGTAATTAGTGCAAAGAGATTCTGCACAAAATTAGTTCATCAATTTTCCTTTATTTGCATATTTTCATAAATGCCCCACTTTATGTTTGAATTGTGAAGTTCAGTTATTATTTCGTTTACTGGAAAACTTTCAAATAATTAAATATTCCATTATTTTTATTTTTACAATAAAAGGCTGAATTGATTATTTCAAATTGGCTTTTGTCTTTTGAAAATTAATTAAACCGTTCTCAAGTTATGGGGGATAGAAGTGAGAACAAACAAGTGCCACTGTATGTTTGTCTCTATGCGAATGAGCAAAAGTAGGTAGCACAGGACAAAAACATAATAAATAATATAATTAAACTAATTCTTCGCCGCATTGCAAACAACAAAAGTCTTAACTGTATACAGCTTATTTAAAACTGTCTTTCATAGAAAATTCGCAGGATGAATAGAACAGCGTGAAAACAAAAAAGTAGATATTTAAATACTGCGTAAAAGACAACAATAGGCGGCAAATAGAAAAACTTGTATGATTTCATGCCGCATAGTAACATTCTCGTATGGTCGAGCTCATAGTGTATTAGATGTCCTCTATTATGAAAGCTTAAAACAAGTAATTAATAATATGCGCTGTGAGTATTATATCGGTTCAAAGAATTTCGAATGAAGCAGTTCAAAATATAATAATAACATCAAAGGAAATTATTATAAAAGATGTGAGTCTGAGGTGTCAAAAAGTTGGTTTTGGAAGGTATCACTTTAAGGCCAAAATGCTTTAAAACTTGTCCTTAAATCACTCTTTATTATAGATTATGAAGTCCATAGTCATAGCCCAAAGCCATGGTTCTTACCAATAACGATTTTGCTCATTTGCAATAACTAAACACTGAAGTGGCAGTGTTGCAAAAGCAGCTATTAAAATCAATTTTATGCAACAATTCATGGTTTTCTGCTGAGAAATTACCAGATATTTTGTTTGAAACTCAGTGTCACTTTATATCGATTAATTAAACGTTCATCTTCAGAATAAATAATGCATTAGTTGGCATTGCCGACATTTATCAAATTCAGAGCCGAATCACTATGAAGGCAGAACAAAAGTAATTAATTGTGAGAAACTTTAATACCGATTACACAGTGCGACATCAAAAATCAAACCGCACCGGACCTTTTTTTTTTTTGAAAATATACCTATTCAATAGCAAAACCCTCGCTGGGTTTTTAAAAGTTAGCTCGATTTTTTTTTTTATAGCGTTTTGAAGTTTTCTATTTTCATGAGATTTTGGAGTTTTACCTGTACGCTAAATTTGACTTATAAATCGACCTTTGTTTGATTTAATCGATTTATTTTGTCATAGCTGGATGCAGAAATTTCGTACATGTACAAATAAACTTATTTTGAGAAGAACCTATATCTCAATACGCAATTTTGAATACCAAAATTTCAAAAAATTGTATGTTTTTACCATTTTTTACTGTAATTATGAAAATAATTTTATACGTAACCACCCGTCAAAACTACCATCAAACTGCGATGCCATTTGAGTCAAGATACCGAGGAAAACGAGCTCCAGGTGCCATACTAGCCGAAATATGTTGGTGGAGTAAACATATTTTTCAATACGACCAGGAAGAAAATGAAGGAAAATGGAGTAACCAGGAGGAAAAAGAATATGAGGTAGAAGAAGAAGAGACAGGCATGGAATTCTTTACTGATGAATCTGATTACTCTGATAATGATGATGTTGAAATTCAATCATTGTCGAAAAGAGCTCGTCACCAAGGTTTTAGTACGTAAAAATTCTTTATTTTAATAAAAAAAATAAAAAAATTAATAGGACTATGAATAAGTTCGTGCGGTTTTTTTTCGAAATTTGAAACTTTATTGACGTAAAATGGTTACAAATTTAATATTCAAAATATTGTCCATCGCTTACTACTACTTTTTCCCATCTTTCTGGCAATTCACGGATTCCCTTTGTGAAAAATTCGGTCGGTTTTGCCGCAATCCACGAATCGATCCATTTTTTGACTTCATCGTAATTACGGAAGTGCTGGTCAGCCAGGCCATGTTGCATCGATCGGAAGAGATAGTAATCGGATGGCGCAAGGTCTGGACTATACGGCGGGTGGGGTAGGACATCCCATTTGAGCGTTTCTAAGTATGTTTTGACCACTTGTGCAACATGTGGCCGAGCATTGTCATGTTGCAAAATAACTTTGTCGTGTCTATCGGCGTATTGCGGCCGTTTTTCTCGCAGTGCTCGGCTCAAACGCATCAATTGTCGTCGGTAGACATCCCCCGTAATCGTTTCATTCGGTTTCAGTAGCTCATAATACACAACACCCAGCTGGTCCCACCAGATACACAGCATAACCTTCAGGCCATGAATATTCTGCGCCGACGTCGATGTTGAAGCATGGCCAGGGTATCCATACGTTGCCCGACGTTTTGGATTGTCGTAATGGACCCACTTTTCATCGCCAGTCACAATTCGATGCAAAAAACCCTTTCTTTTGTGCCGTTGAAACAGTTGTTCGCATGCCATAAAACGGCGTTCAACGTCTCTTGGCTTCAATTCATACGGCACCCAATGGCCTACCTTTCGGATCATTCCCATGGCTTTTAAACGTTTGGAAATGGTTGATTGATCAACTCCCAAAGTTTTTGCAACCTCTTCTTGCGTTTGAGCCGGATCTTGATCGAGCAATTCCTCCAATTCGGTATCCATGAACTTTGGCGGCGCACCCTCGCGTTCTTCGTCTTCCAAGCCAAAATCACCACTTTTAAAGCGTGCAAACCACTTCTGGCACGTTCGCTCAGATAGAGCATGCTCACCATAAACTTCCACCAAGATACGATGACTTTCGGCTGCTTTTTTCTTCATATTAAAATAATGAAGAAGAATTCCCCGCAAAAACACATTATTTGGCACGAAATTCGACATTTTCAAGTGTGGTAAAAATATTGTTGTTTACGCTTCAAATAAAAAACTTATACTGACGTTTGTGCCTTACGACAGTAGCTCTCCAATGAATGTTTGGAAATGTGGATCGATGGAATAATAATCAAGTTACGCCATCTGTTGTAAAACCGCACGAACTTATAAATAGACCTATTATAAGAATTCAAGTCTATAATCTTTTTACTTAATCTATTTAATATTTTTACCTACAGAGTTTTTAGATATTTAAAAAAAAATTTAAAGCAGAGTATAAAAAAATTATTTTTATGAAGAAAAATCTTGTTAAAAATTTATTTTTTTAGAAAATAACAAACTTAAAGTTCAGTTTTATGTTTTTATATTATCTTATAAATGACTTTTTTAGTACATTTTGCAACATTTTTGCTAGAAGAAATAGTGAGAAATTTTAATTATTTTCATAATTACAGTAAAAAATGGTAAAAACATACAATTTTTCGAAATTTTGGTATTCAAAATTGCGTATTGAGATATAGGTTCTTCTGAAAATAAGTTTATTTGTACATGTACGAAATTTCTGCATCAAGCTATGACAAAATAAATCGATTAAATCAAACAAAGGTCGATTTATAAGTCAAATTTAGCGTACAGGTAAAACTCCAAAATCTCATGAAAATAGAAAACTTCAAAACGCTATAAAAAAAAAAATCGAGCTAACTTTTAAAAACCCAGCGAGGGTTTTGCTATTGAATAGGTATATTTTCAGAAAAAAAAGGTCCGGTGTGGTTTGATTTTGATGACCCCAAAATTGTCGCACAGTGTTATTTATTGAATTTTTTTTTTTTTTATGCCTTGATATCTCTTGTCAAATTAACAATAAATAATTTGTACATGAAATTATTTATACAGTTATATGAAGAAATACCGCTCTTAATCAGAGCATAGGGTGGAAACAAACTCAGACCAACGTGAGCGATCTTTTGCAATTTTTCGAATTTCATGCCAGGAACATCTTGATTGGTATTCCGCGTGTGTTGATCGCATCCAAGTTGTTCGTGGTCGTCCTCTTCTTATGGAACCTTGTGGATTCCATTCTAGGGCCATCTTTGTGATGTCATTGTCTTCTTTGCGTAAGGTGTGCTCTGATCAACGCCATTTCCTTTCTTTGATATCAGCTGCGGTGGGCTTGCACATTGAAATATTTAAAAGATTTTCATTGGTGATAACTCATGGCCAAAATATGCGGTGAATAATGCGCAGACATCTGTTGATAAATGTTTTTAGGCGATTTCATATGGTATCTGTGACTTTCGAAAACCGCTACTTCGTTTTCGCGATTTTGGCAACTGTCAACACTTCAAATAAAGATATAAAAGGAAGAGAATTTACTTCATTGCAAATTTCAGTGAAGGGCTTAGTCATATTGTGATTTTAAAATTTCTGATCTTTAAATTAAAAATACTAAAAAACTGGAGTCCCGTCGGAGCGAGTGCTCGAAAGAGCTAGAAAGTTAAATTGGAACTAAATTTTAGAAGACAGAGTGGCAAAAGCTTCAACAGCACTTTACTCATACAAAAAAACCATGGGATTAACTTGGGGGTTATCGCCGACAATAGTGCACTGGTTGTATTCAACAGTGGTACGCCTGATTGTACTGTACAGAAAATTAGTAAGTAGGCCGGCTCTTGATGAAAATATTATTGCGAACAGATTGGTTCGTAACAAAAGCAAACTTATGCAAAAGTGGAGCTCTTAGAGCCACTCCCACGGAAGCACTACACGTAATTTTATACTTGTTATCAATTCACTTATATAGTAAGCAACTAGCTGCCAAGTCAGCATTGAGGCTCAGCGAACTCGCCCTCCTAAAAACTGTCAATAAAGGACATTCTACTATATTAGACAAGCTTTCCACTATTCCAGCTACTACAGACTTTTATAACAGTCCAGAGCTCCATTTTAATAAATTCTTTACCACAATATTTACTTCTAAAGAGAACTGGAACAGTGGTACGATACATGTTGAAAATAGAGTCAGTATATTTACTGGCAGAGTCAGTATATTTACTGGCAGATATAAGCTTGATGTTCAGATATATAGAGGCGTTTATTCTGAAAGGCTGTACATAAGTGCATCCCTCCGCTTACCTACTCACTGTAGTGTCTTTCAGGCAAAAGTTATCGCCATGAGAGAAAGGTAAATGTAAAGCCGATGAGTTAAACAGGAAAGGTACCACTTTTCAACTACTCAGTATTGGTGTCATAGTGGGTACCTATGGCCACGATCAAACTAATAATCAAAAGATGAAGGCACATGCCTAACAGCTGGGTAACTATGGCAGCAAATAAATAAGAAAAGGGCAAATGAACTGCTTAGTCTTTCAAGAAAGGATATCTCGAAGGTCGTGGCTTGTATAACCGGTCATTGGCTGTTTGGCAGGCATTCCTTGAGACTAGGAGTTTTCTCTCATGAACATTGTAGACATTGTAGAGATGAGGAAGAGGAAGAAGCAGTTGAGCCCTTTCTTGGCAATTGTTCAGCCTTTGCTAAAATCAGAGCACTTTTTCAATTCTCTTATAAAACCGTCTGGCGTAGAGATTGAACCAGTCTTAGGCTTCATAACATCCACAAAATTGTTCCACGAAGAAAAGTAAATGAGGTCCTAGTGTCGCACAATGGTATCACAAGGGGCCTGTAAGGTCTAAGTGAGTTGGTCGTACAGACCTTGTTCAGCCTTTGCTAAAATCAGAGCACGTTTTCTAGGTAAACACTTTTTCAATTCTCTTATAAAACCGTCTGGCGTAGAGATTGAACCAGTCTTAGGCTTCATAACATCCACAAAATTGTTCCACGAAGAAAAGTAAATGAGGTCCTAGTGTTGCACAGTGGTATCACAATGGGCCTGTAAGGTCTAAGTGAGTTGGTCGTACAGACCTACCACCATAACCTAACCCAACCTTAAAGACCCCTGAAAGGCCCCTAACTAAGAGGAAAGTATATGTCTACTTGAATAGTCAGGCAGCTCTGCCATCGTTAGAGTCACTAAAAACACTCGTCTAAAACGGTAACTGAATGCCACAAATTATTGTACGAAATATCGCAATATTTTAAAATATACCTGATCCGGGTGCAAAGCCATAGAAATATAGAAGATAATAGCAAATCAGCAATTCCCTTAGCTACGTGCAAAGTATTAATATATTGACACTATATCAATGCTGCTAATATTTTAGCGAAATAAGCACGCAAACTTGGCCTGAATGGAACCATGACCGCACAAACTCACTACTGAATCTTAGGAGACAGGATGTAAGAAAAACGTTATGCGTACTAACAGGGCATTATCTAATGGGAAAGTATGAAAATAGACTAGGAGTACCACATACTGATTTTTTCGAAGCTGCCAAAGTATTGAGGAAGAGGAAACCGTGGAACATAGGAGGTGTTGCAGAAAAAGGTTTTCCACGCTCTCATTGAAGAGGTCACTCAAATAGGGGTTCCGAAATTCAATAAATGCACAGGTTGGTTCAGAGTCTTCAGGAGTATAAAGGACGACGTGGTATCACAATGAGACTATTCAGGCCTAAGTGTGTCAAGTCACAGCTGCTCAACCTAACCTAACCTAACCTAACCTGCACAGGCGGATTCTACTGTATTTAAGGGAAAATGATGTTTTCTCTTCTGCCATCACTTACCAATTTTTTACTATTTGCTTAAATCTTAGACTTGATACATGCTATACTCGTATAGAGGTGGATATGCATTCTTTCGAAAGCTATACATATTTTTCCTTCCGTTACCATATACCAATTTTTTACAAGCATGCACTAAAGTAAGAATAACATTATCTTTAAATTCTTAAGCCTTCTTAACATACATACATACATATTTACATTACGGCCGCCGTTGTGTGTGACCCACAAATTTCATAGTTCCACTTGTAACATTCTTAAAAAAATAGCAAATAAATTACTCTTTACCATCCCAACTCAGCAGGTCACCTATTAATTACAAAATATTTATCCACTTTTCAGCCTCAACGGAATGAACAGCACACACAATGGCATCGAAGCAACGCAACAACAAATTAAGTGAAGGAACTAAAACGCTGCAGTGAAGTGGCCCCTCTACGCCTCCACGGAAAACTCAGCTGGTGGTCGAATCGAAACGAACCGTAAACTAACTATACATGATAGGGGCAAAACACTAAAAGCAAACATAGTTACAAAAACAAAATGAAACAAATATTATTTTATGGCGTAGCAAATGCCGCTATGGCTGTGGCTGCGCTAGCACACAGTGCCGTAGCGAGCCTTAGCTATAATTCAAGCGCAATACAGAATAAAGGCCTGCAACATACAACAATAGGGGCAACACCAAAGCTTTCGCTCTCCTCCAGCTCTACAAATTACGATTTGCCACTATGGGAGTTGGCAACGCTCACGACAGCAGCTGCCGTAGCCACGACAGTCACAAGCGCCAGCAAGGACAACACCTTAACTCGCAGTAAGTTAGAGGATGAAGGCGATGGCGGCAGTGGTGAAGTTGTGGGTTTTATAGATAATTTGATGCACACCATGAGCACAACAGCGAACTTTGCCGACTACGACAACAGTACAGCGTTGGACGTGGATTACGCGGCCACGGAAACACCATTCGTACCCTACGTGCTACGACCAGAAACATACATCGTACCGGTACTTTTCGCGCTAATCTTCATAGTGGGCGTACTGGGCAATGGCACACTGATTGTTGTCTTCTTAGGCGTGCGACAGATGCGAAATGTGCCGAATACGTAAGTATTTTTGGGAATACTGGAATGGGGAATGTTATTATGTTAAAAGAGGAGTAAACTACATATAAAGACAGGAGTATGTAGGTATTACCTCTTGTGAACAAATAACGAAAATTATTTTTTCTTTTATTATTATCTATTGAATTATCAAGTTTATGAATGCAAAACAAGTTTCACAATCACTGGTACACCAGTGCGTATAAGTACTCTTCAATTCAGATCCGCAGTAGATTTAAGTAAAAGTGAGTAAACAATCCAGTGCTCGCAGGCAAAGATTTCTGAAGTGAGGTATGCAGGCGTGAGCTGAATGATAATAAAGATATATAGCATATTACAAAAACAGATAAGAATAATTTGTTGAAGTTTGTATGTACAAGCATACATATCAAAGATGTAAATGGGTAAGCCTAAGTATGCTAAAATGTCTAATAAAATTATATATGCTGTGTAAGCATAGACTTTTGCCTGTATTTTCTTGCCGTCAGTTGTCATCACTTACCCGTTTAAAGTGCAATGACAAGAGACTTTCTTTCTTTTCTACCCACGCTGGTTTAAGGAAGTGTGAGGACTTTGGTCTGTTTAAGCATTTTCGTCACATAATTAAAGACAACGTCTATTTGATTTCTATAAGACATTATGTGGGGTATTACGTGTTGCTATTAAATCAATGACAAGTCAGACGCGTGTCCACCGCGCTGTCCAGGAAGTGATTGACAGTTCAAAGATTCTAACAAAGAAAATTGAAACGTTTTGAGCGAAAAAATATCTTTCTTTTAATAATACTTACTTTCCGTCCTAGTAAACACGTTTGTTTATTGAATTAACTTTTTTGAATATGTCTTGTTTGCATAAAAAGATTACGGTCTCTTAACCTGAAGCGAAATATAGAATAAAGTTATTTGAATGGAGCTCGTTTGCATAAAATGATTAAGACTACTCAGCCTGTGGCAAATAGTGAACTACATAGATATATAATTATATATATATATATATATATATATATGTTACAGTATCATTAACTTCACTTGAAAAAAAATCGCACACTTTTAAACACTGATTTAAAGTAGAATTTAAGTACAAAGAAAGGTTTCCAGCAACACCCAAGAAAGGGTGTAAGCGCCAATTATTATTATTATTATTATTAAGAGAGGCAAATGAATTTTTTAAAATTTTCAACAAAACAAAAATGTATATGTAGCTTTTGACAATAAAAAACAGTACTTTCGAATGCATCTCTGCACACTGTAAGAATTTTATTAAAATGGGTAACACTAATCTAAAAGACAGCTCCGTTAAGCTCCAAACACGAGGTTGAGCGGACGGGCACTAAACAAATATATCAAGGAGATATTTTTTGTATTAATGTACAGTCTTTATAGATAACTCCTTTTCTGTTTTGCCGGGACAAACTAGCCAGTCTAGCATTCAGACAACATTAAGTCCATTGTACGACATTAAGCCCATAGATATATTACAAATTTCTGTGTTTATTTATTTTTTTTTTTTTTTTGCTCGGCACGAAATAAAATCTCACATATATTCCATTAGACACCCCTCGAAATTATTATAAAGGCTTCTCATATTGACAAGTTTCGCTTATTTACTTACGTATTCGTAATCCTTATTCCTGTTTTAAATCACACATGGTCTGAAAAGTGCCGGGCCTACCATATGGATCACCTTAAAAAAAGTTATTTAAATTTGATGATATTCTATTCATTAGGTCGTTTGTTATTTTCAAAGCAATTCGTATTTTAATTTTAAACTACTTATTGATGGGAAGTAATAACGTTCAAGAGAAGCGATCGCTTGAAAAGTGTTATGCAGGTTCTATTAAAAACAATAATAAAACGCTGGTTTGTTGACTCCAAACGTGAACGTAGGACACCGATGGTGCACAAGGCTATGGACGTCCAAATGAGGCGTCCAGAAAATATCAGAAAACTCCACAAAATCTTTTTAAATGATCAAAAAGTGAAGTTGCGTGAGTTAGCCGACTTCATAAAGATATCAAAAGACGCATTTGCTCACTGTTAACCAAAAACAAGAACGTTGATGATTCTGAACAATGACAAAACTATAGTACACCGTATGCGCCATATTTGGCTACCAGCGACTATTGGCTGTTCGCAGACCTAAAAAATGCTCGCCGGTAAGACATTTCGCTAAAATGAAGAGGTTATCGCTGAGGCCTATTTCGAAATAAAAGATAAATCGTTCTAAAAAGTAGTATTCAAATGTTAGAGCGGCGCTGGAATGGGTGCGTTGTTCTTGATGGAAATTATATATATATATAATTGGCGCGTACACTTTTTTTGGGTGTTTGGCCGAGCTCCTCTTCCTATTTGTGGTGTGCGCGTCTTGATGTTGTTCCACAAATGGAGGGAAATACAGTTTTAAGCCGACTCCGAACGGCAGATATTTTTATAAGGAGCTTTTTCATGGCAGAAATACACTCGGAGGTTTGCCATTGCCTGCCGAGGGGCGACCGCTATTAGAACAATGTTTTTCTTAATTTTGGTGTTTCACCGAGATTCGAACGGACGTTCTCTCTGTGAATTGCGAATGGTAGTCACGCACCAACCCATTCGGCTACGGCGGCTTGATGGAAATTACATAGATGAATAAAGCTTACTTTGAATAAAGAATAAAACAAATGTTTTCTTTGTTAGGATAGGGACTTTTCAGCCCATGTGATATCTATATTTACATATATATATTTTTTAATTTATTGTTCTTCATTCCAAAATAAGACCATATTGATCCAATATTTTAACTTTATACAAGTTTTATAATTAAAAATAAAAATTTACTAATTAAAAAAAGGCTACAAAGGCCACTCTGAACTGAAAAATAAACAACCAATGACACTTCATTGCCATCTGAACAACGACTGATTGGACGAGTGTATGAAAACATGTGATATTCGGTTGCGGAATCTCCCATGTGGCGTAGCATACAAAGTTCCCCTCTCAATTCTTTTTGTAGCATAGTTAAAGAGCAAACCTTTTAATCTATCATTCTTGAGTCACGATACCACAATAGCCGCCACCTCATTATTCTCTCCAACGCAACAATTTAGCGTTTATGTAAAATTTTAATCTTCAGGTAACAAAACACGCACAGTATCAGGGCCAGCTTTAAATAAAGAGGGAATGGAGGAAAGAGTTAGCAAACCTTCAGTGCGCGAATTAAGGGATGAAACGTTTTGGCTGGATGACCGCTGGATCAACGAAACACGCTGCAAATTGACGGATGGGCACATGGAAGAACCGGAACTTCGGTGAAATCACTTTTATACAACCCAAATGCTTTCGTGGCACGAGTATTTCCAGAAATACTTGTTAAAAATAGGAAAATGCGAACGCTCCACATGCCTACGAAGATGCTGCTGAACACATTCTTCCAATGCATGCGTTGGAAACAAGAAATATGAGAAATACTCTGAAGTAATGCGAAAGCGGTTCCAGAGTGGGCAACGGTTCCAAATGAGGGGGAGTTATTCAGTCTCCGGACATACCATTGCTGGGACGGCATCTTTGACGTTGCACTAGGCATTTTCAGCCCCCTCATCCGAAAAAAACCATACATTTTTGGTTAGCATTTTGAATTTTACGATTTTAGCGGAGATTTCTTTTCAATGCAGGTGGTGTTAGCATTTAAATGTGGAGGTAGCCGAATCGGTTGGTGCGTGATTACCATTCGGAATTCACAGAGAAAACGTTGGTTCGAATCTCGGTGAAACACTAAAATTAAGAAAAACATTTTTCTAATAGCGGTCGCCCCTTGGCAGGCAATGGCAAACCTCCGTGTATTTCTGCCATGAAAAAGCTCCTCATAAAAAAAAATCTGCCGTTCTGAGTAGGTTTGAAACTGTAGGTCCCTCCATTTGTGGAACAACATCAAGACGCGCACACCACAAATAGGAAGAGGAGCTCGGCCAAACACCCAAAACGGGTGTATGCGCCAATTATATATATGTATATATATATATATATAGTTGTATTTTTGCATGTATATATGAATGATGTGTACTCTCAAACAGCGCATCCGACTGCGGTGAAATGTTTGCGACTTGTTGTTAGTACGCGCGCGAAGTCTTAACCAGACAAACTTAACTCGTAAATTGTGGTGTGAAGTATACCAAACTCTTCTGAAGTTTTTGCAGTCATGTTTTTTTAAAGAATGTCACTATTTATGTTGAAATTTTCAGTAACTTCAAATTGCATATAATTAAGGCAAACTATGTAGTTTAGTAGTTGTGCAAGTGTTTGTAAAGTTCAAGCGTTAGTGTAAATTTTTAGTTAAACTAACGTAGGTATATATTTTGGGTTTCCTTGACAGCCTCGAGTTTTCAGCAAGGATCTTCCATTGACGAGCAGAATAATGAAAATGTGTTATAGTAATGCTTATACAATTTTTGGGCGTGTGTGAGAAAAGAAATAAAAGATATAAAGGGAAAGTAAATTTAATAGCAATCAGTTTACAGTGCAAAAGGGAAATGAACGATTTGGAAGCAAATAAAGCTCCCAAAAATAAAATGAGGAAAAAGAAGGTGCCGCAAACCACATTTCCACGCTCATTTCAATAATCTTGCCAAGATTTCGTCGAATTGATAAATTGCTTTCCTTGAGCTATATACAAGCCAATATGCGGCATTGGTATTCACTCATACTTTTCAGTAAAACTTCACATGTACTTGTCCACTAAAAAACCAATAAAGAAAATTCTGAGAATTTTCCCACATTTGTTCTGAGAAAAACAAATATCACAAAAAGTACGCAAAACTGTCGTCTGAACAACGACTGATTGGAAGAGCGTGAGAAGACGTGTGAAATGAGCAGACACAGTTGTGATGTGAAGTTGCCTATGACAACTGTAATTCAATTTCAACTGCTAAACCAACTTACTGGCCATCGAATACAGGATACAAAGAAGATTCTGGGTTTAATTGACTTTTGCCTCTACAAAAACATTCACACGCCTATTTGTCTGTCAGGTCTTGAATTGAGCTCCAATCTGGTACAGTTATTAATATCGCAAGATGCAGCACAATGCCAAAGGGCAACAATGCTAGTCAATGCTTTGACCGACTGGAAATATTTTCCACTTCAGCTAGAGCAATTACTACTAGCGAGCAGCGCGAGGCAGTACTTCATTTTACGCAACAACTTCCGTACACCGATACCAAAACAAGTACTTGATGAAAAAAGTATCCACCCTTTATCAGAAACTTAGTGGCAGAAAAACGGAATCTACGCAAAAACTGGTAGCAAATCAGATCTTCAAAGATTAAAAGGAAATGGAAATTAAAAATTAAACAGATACATACAGCGATCAAGACTTTTAAAATTATGCATTTAATCGATTTTCGTCTGGGCTTATAGCTAATAAAAGCGCGGAGTATTATTTGTGGAAAGCGAGTAATTTTTTCAATAGACCAAAATTGACGTGGGAAACTTGGTTAAGACAAGCGAACAAAACCGAATCAATTTGCTAAGTGTTTGGAAAACACTTTCAGCCCTAATGAAGGCACTGATGAGGTAGAACCTATTGGAAATTGCCCTCGGTACGATAAACATATTATTACAGTTACACCAGTTGGTATGGAAATAAGCAAAATAACGCTTAAAAGTCCCCAGTATTTGATTTAATCACGGCTGAAATCCTTCGTTAACTGCCAAAAAAATTGCATGGTCTATTTGACTAGCTTATGTAGCAAGTGCCTCAGCTTTAGGTACGTAGAAGCTTTTTGGGAAAAATACTTTTCAGCCATTTTTTGTTGTGGTATCGCAAGCTTTCCACAAAGTATGGCGCGAAGGGCACCTCCGAAAGCGCAAGTCCCTAAAATCTTGCGAGGTGCTCTCATCATATCTTAATGATAGGTACTTTTGCGTAAAACACGCAAATGCATATTCGTCTAATGTAACGCATGCGTTACACATGGAAGCATTTTGGGTGCTCTGCTATATTTCGACTTTCTTCTTCTTCTTTTTTAATGGCGCGATAACCGCTTACGCGATTTTGGCCGAGTTTAACAAAGCGCGCCAGTCGTTTTTTTCTCGTGCTAACCGGCGCCAATTGGATACACCAAGTGACCAACCTCCCATCGGGAAATCAGCAAGTAACTGCAACATCTATGGATGACAGTGCCATACTCGCAGTCGATAATACTATCGAAAATGCAACGAATACGCTACGTGAAGGTGCTAACCTTGTTGCTTCATTGGCTAACAAATAGCGAATAAAGCCAAGCAAAAGCAAGTCAGTACATATGTATAGTCTTTCCCTGAAAAACGCTACTTAGAAGCCAATCTTCATCAATACGTCGATAATCTCATCCGTCGACAAGGCCAAATATTTGGGCGCACGTCAAGAAAAAACGATAAAATCTTGACCCGAAATTAAATAAGCTATATTAAGTCATTAGTAGGCGCTCACGCTTATCAACCTGCAACAAATTATTTATTTACAAACAAACACTAAGGCCGGCATATGTAGGTACTTTCGGTACACAATTTTGGAAATGCGATGGCCAAAAATACATCACCTTTATCCTACGTCTGTAAAATAAAATCCTGCGGAGCGTAGTAAACGCGGCATACCTTCATCGTGGACTTGGCATACCAACTGTTACTAAAATTTTATTTCTTTTTTTTAATTTATTTATTTTTTTTATTTTTCAATTCATTACATCTGTCAAATTTCAACATTTAGTAATTTTTATAACAGTTATTCAAATATAAGTGTAACATTAAGTCATTATTTAAAATGCATTTTTTTACGGCATAAGAGGGATGAGACTTATAAGAATTATATGACATAAGACGCAAAATAGGTTCACACAAGAATTATAGCTGATATCTATTTTAATGTTGCATAAGTAGTATCTGCTAAGGCTGTTAGAGTTATTCGTTTTTGTCTTTGCTGAATTTTCAGCATTTCTTCGTTTGTGTGTGTTAGTAGATTACGAATATGATTTTTGCTGCATTCTCAAATGACGTCTTCAATCAATTTCATTTTAAGGTTTCTGTGGGTTATGTACCAGCCTGCGTTTGCGATAGTCCTTAAGATTTCTGATTGTAGTCGGTGCATTATTTTAAGGTTTGATTTGCTTGCTGTTCCCCATAGTTCGATGCCGTATTTTTAGATTGAAGTTATAAGAGTTTTGTAGATTTTCAATTTATTACCGAGTAAAAGTCGCGAGTCTAAATTTAACATTAAAATATTCGGCATTAAGGTAACTTCGCAAAAGTAGATAATAGTCAGTTGGAGGTAAAAGTCGCGAGTCTAAATTTAACATAAAAATATCTGTCATTAAGGTAACTCCGCAAAAGTAGATAATAGTCAGTTGGAGGTAATTTGTTTTTTTTTTTTTTAATTTGTGCAATAGTCCGGGATGCCATACACTGTCAAAAGCCTTAGCCACGTGAATATAGACCGCAACACAATAATTTTTGTTGTCAATTTCCTTTTGTATCATGCATGTTGCTGTGTAAGTAACAAAACAATTTGCCATAGCTCACAAACAACGACTAAAAAATCATGTCAACGTCGCAGCATACAACTTACTACTACTTCGGTTGAATTCTTCTGAAAAACGTTTAAAACGCGCAGAGGTAGCAGACTTTATGGAAAGCGAATAGGTTACGAATTTTGGGTTCCGATTTGATGAGAACAGGTCTACTAACTACCTCTATTCTATCCTATCTTTTTCCTTCCGTTACTTCTCGGTTTTCCCCCTTGACTATCTACCGTTTCACTTTCCAGAGCTTTAAATACAATGCGCTTTTTAGCCTGAGTGGTTTAGGAGTTCCCAAATCTCTCGGTGCTTCTTAGCTTAACCTTTCAAATTTAAATTTCATCTTTTTATATATCCTAGGTGCAATTTTGCACGACGCTTCTACAAAATGAATAAGAATCGTTAATAAAAAAAAGTTGCCTATGACGTAGCAGCGAAAGTTACTCTCACAATTTTGCTTCGGCTGCTCAGATCGTATTATCTACTTCTTAATCTTCTTAAATCTATAACTTCATGCAAAACTATTGCTGTCAAATTGGTAGTCTTCACACCGAGCTCTTTGCTTCGATTCTCGGCAGTATTGCTTTATTTTGTTTATGTAAATCCAGCGAAAGCAATTTAAGCAGTAGCAGGTAAAATGATAAACAGCTGTTTGACAATTGGCATTTGAAGGTGAGGCACGAAGTTTAAGTTTACAACTTAAAGAAGTGAAGGAAGTAAATATGTATAGTTAAAAATTTAATATTTCAAGAATATTTACTTGAAACGTGTGTAATTTGCAAATAGTTCGCCTACTGCGAAAGATCTTTACCAAACTAGCACAAAGCCGACTAACAAACCACCAAAGTTTCGAAATTTGTGTGAGTACCCCTATTATGTTTACTGGAGGTCAATTCTCGTTCTGTGTAAACGTGAAATGCAAAGGATTTTCCCCGTTTTCATTACACTTTCGATTCGCATTGCGTGAAAAAATCAAAAGAAACGGCAAAATATTTTCATATGAAAATTGTCTTTTCACTGACAATTTGTTTGTGAAAAAATGAAGAAGGTGGCCCGTGGCAAACGTGCAAGTGCGAGTATAGTTGCGTGTCTAGAAAACTCTATTTGACCGAAAAGTTTCCTAAAATTTTATTGAAAAAATTGAAGAATTCGATGAAAACACAAGATGTTTTTTTTTAACTTGCACAAAGCTTTAAACTATGATTTATATAGTTATTGTGGTAGAATGAATTCTACTTTTATAAAAGTCAATATCAAGTCGAGTCTTTGATCTCCTTGCGTTTTCGACTTGATTTTTAAGTTCTTGAATTAAACTACCTTTTTTTAATTTTTTAATTCACACTATATACTAACTTGCTGTTCATTTTGTAAATTGAATTTAAATTATGTTTCCGTATTTATTTGAAAAACTGTCATAGGTTTTATGATAATTTTGAAAACAGTTTTTCAGATCTTTTTTAGTAACAAAATCACTATCAAAGTCTATTTTTTTCCGAACACTTTATCGGGTTGAGTTCTAGCTGTAACGTGAGGAAAGTTGTTTGTGGGCGTGCGCGCATTTTGTTGGTGGTTTGCTAAGGGACACCCCCTTACCACCAACACCAACTAATATATTAACTTAATAATATATTAAATTAACGAAAATCAATTAAACATGAAATATTGTACAAAAGAAGACCGGACCACCTTATCGGGAAGCCACTGTATGCATCTATGAACAATTAATATTTATGATTAATATTTCTTACCAAAGAAAAGGAACTTATTTGAGGTATTTTTATTTCAAGCTTAAATATTTTGGTACAATTCAAATATGTAAATACCTTTAAACAATAGTTTTAAACTAATGCAGCTTATGAGCAAATGTTTTTGTTAAAAACGAATGGAGAAAAATAAATAAACATGAATAAATTTTATCATTGAAATTTATTGGCAAAAGCATATTCCACTGTTTGCAAAAGTTGTCTTTTTACAATCCAGCTGATGGCCTTGAGCTAGTGCTGTTCTTATTTCCTGTTATTTTCTGTATATTCATATACTTAAAATAAAACATGATTCTGATTCTTTTTACAATGTTCAAAATATCACGACTTGAAATATTTGTAGGGGAACTAACGTCTCAGCGCTATCAACAAATTTCCCATAAATAATACATTATTTTCAAAATATTATTAAATTTACTAAAATTCGTCATCATCATCACGAACTCTTTGCTCCAAATCAAGCAAAATAATTACTTGCGGCATATTTTCTTCAAATTTACTCCAGCTTCAAAACAAATATCATTTGAAATTTGAATATCGTACTTGCAAAAGTTTCGTGGCTACAGTGGAAATGGAACACTTTTATCATAGCAGAAACCAGCATCGCAAAATATTCGTTTGTGAAAAGACAGAGTGCAAAGTGTCTGTGAAAACGATAATTCTTTTCACTTCGCATTTACACAGAATCAGAATCGATCGCCTGCTTTACTTTTTACTTAATTTTCACAAGCGTGACAAGGCGGCCTATTTGTATGTATGAAGTAACAAACAAAAGATTTCTTTTCCTTTTTTGCGCGCCGTGTCGGAGGATTTGTTTTAGTTTGCTCCTGGCACTACAACTAACTACAACAGCAAATTCGTTCCAAAGACTTATATCCGGCCAAAGACTGTCATTCCAGCAGCATTCACCGTATATAAGTATGGGGAATGTTTATGTTGCTACAACAACAACAACATCAAATTAAAACGCTCCAAGAAAATAAGTACTTATTTTCTAATATTTATAAAATTCAAGTCAGTCCTTCATATAAATTTAAATAAAAATCAATAAAATCTCCTCACTACTCAATATGACGAGATGTAACAATATTATTTATGCACCTCAATTGTCTTTTAGTTGACGCATCGGTATTACATACTTCTACTTCTATGTCGTTATTACTATTTAAGCTGAGTCGAAAGAAAGATTTATAAATGAGTGTACTTATATGTATACCTATATAATGCGAGTATTTATTCCATCCGTAGCAGCTTATTTTCGTTCTGCTTTGTCATTCGTAACTCAGTTGAGCTTATCAAATGCAATAAATATCCGAGCGTCAGCAGAGAAAACCGAAAATAGTCAGTAGTCAGACGCAAACGAATATTTACTTTACTACCGATGATTGCCGAAAGTTTCAGAAGTAATATTGACTATCTGTCAATAAATGTACATTAAGTAGGCTAAAAACAAATTTCCCATAATCTGATGATAATAGCTATTTAAAGAATGTTGTTCTCTAGAGGCCGTCGAAGCTAAACTGTTGATCGGTATAGGAAAAACATGTTGAGTGGTCAGATATGCGTATACTACATACGATACATGCATATGTGCGGTGTGCACATATTTAATTAGATATTCATTATTTTGCCACAATTTAACTTGAAAATATCTATACTATAAAGGTGAATGTCTGTACGTTGTCCGCGCATCACTACGAAACGACAACACCAAATGACGTAAAAATTTTTATACATTCATAATTTTACCCAATGAAGGTTATAGGCATGTTTTTATGATGGAACTCCCTTCCCACAGCCCCTAGGCCGCGCCACCACTCTCATTCGTCACTAATAATCGAATATTTGCTTAAATGTAATCTAAAAAATCTTAGTTTTTCCTATTTCCCACTATTTATAGCACACTCTAGACTTCATAATCCGCATAAGCTGTTCAACTATGACCCAAATGCAAAGTTCAAAAACCGTTTGAGCCAGAAAATTAATAAAAATAATTTTTCTTCATATTTCTCTGATTGGTTGCTTTGATTTTATTCAACGCGGCATAGCAACGGATGCCGGGTATTGTAATACCTATTATGGTTATTAATAAAAAATATTTTCTATGAAATTATTGTTTGTAATTCTTTTATACTCGTATACATATCCTAAATCCCTCAAAACTATTCCTATGCGAGCGGGGCCGCGGGTTAAAGCTAGTAGTAAATAATAATAAAATAATTATTTCAAGAAGTTTAAATCTACTAAAAATCTTTTGTATTTTGTTAAAGAATATAAACGAACGTTAAAAAATTTCAACTATTTGAATAAATCTCACTAAAATTCATAACATTGAGTTGAACATTAAATCAAATCCCAAAACCTTCTGGAACTACTAGAATCTGATGTTATTATATAATAGTCAAGCGCGCAGCTCAGATCTCATATTGCCTTATCAGCACGGCTTTGTTAAGAGAAGATCCACTGTTACGAATTTAAGTTTATTCGCAAAATTTGTCTTAAAAAAATTTGAAACAGGCCAACAATGCTATGCCATATTCTCCGAATTTCCGAAAGCGTTCGATAGAGTCAGACATAGTATCCTATTTAAAAATCTGGGTTCAATTGGTCTTCACCTAGATTACTTAAGTGATTACTTAAGTGAACCTGTTAAAAATCAAAAAAATGGTGAAAAAAACACATCGAAATTCAAATCACCACCATTTTGTCAAAAAAAAAAAAAAAACGGTTACCTACAACGAGAGCCACTATTGTGTAGATTAATAAAATTTCTGGTATTTTGATTTCAGATGATTATTCATTGCTGTATCGCTGCCACAAGATGACGCCATATTGTTTTAACTCGTTACGTTTATTTACATAAATTTGTCAATTTTCAATATTTTTTAATAAAAATTTACATCAACATAGTTTAATACATATATAATAAATTGCCTTTTGTGCGATCCTCGAATAATGATTCCTACTTACAAAAAAAAAATTCCCAAAAATCGACTATTTTTTGACCCCCACAGTGGCGTTACCCCCCTTCGTAAAAATCAGGTATATTTTTGGCCAAATTTTTTTTCTTGTTGCCTTTTCCTCTTTTAAGGGGTTATACGCAGTTATGAAGCAAATAAAAGACGGGTTGTCAAGGATTTATCCTGAAGAAACTTCAGAATATTTTAATTTGAAAATTTTTGGCGGTTATAAAAGCATCCTTCAAGAACGTAACAAAATTTTTTATTTATGAAAATGTTGATTATAGAGCGCGCTCCAGGCGATTTCTGGAACCTCCTTTAAAAAAAGACGATTTACGGTGCACATCGTAACTCAGGATTGGATTATCTGAAATCAAGAAACCAAACAAATTTTGTTAATATATTAGATTATCTAGTAATTAATCGTTCGGCTAATCAAAATAGTGAATTTTCACAAAATGGCAGCTTTTAAAAGAAATGATTTCGATTTTTACGTTAAAATTTGGCCGTAAATTGATTATAAAATGGAAAATAAGTATCAGATTTACAAAAGGAACGATTAATTACTAGAAAATGTATCTTTAAAGATTGAGTTAAAACGGTTGACCGATCAAACAAGCCGTTTTCGAGATATCGTGTACACCGACTTGAAAAATGCCGTTTTGAAAAAAACACGTTTAAAGTTTCAATACCTACCTTAAAACGTGCCGAGGCATCTCTACATATTTAGGTATAACTCCGAAAGTATTGCTTAGATCTACTTCAAATTTCGTGCGTATACTTTTGAATATATGTACATTACAAAAATGCAATAAAAAAATCGATTTTTTTGAAAGTCATAACTGCATATAACCCCTTAAAAGCCTTCCGAACTTGTGCCATACTCATATATGAAAGAAAATTCTTAAAAATGTGTAATAATAACTTTAACCTAACTTTATCTGCAAATTATTTTCTTCTTCGAATTGAATCTACTTTATGAGTTATGTCCCTACTTATGTTTAGTAGAAGTGTGTGGTTTTTCCCTCAACTCCTAAGTATTTACGGTGATGAAAACGTTTTCATTAACGACGCTATTCGTTTTATTTCTATTTTAGCCACATTCATGTTGGATTACATATTTTCCAGTTTCTTGGTCAGCTTTTGCTCAGCAATTTTTTTTGTCGCTCCAAATTTTTTTCTGTTTTGATTAATGTCAGCACAAATCTGTAACACTTGGCAAAAACTTTAGGTAATAAACTACCAGCAAAGATATGCAGTGTGCCCCTACGGCCATACAATTTAGGGGGGAGTGATGAATGAAAATTTATGATGAACAATTTGTCTCTTCACATTGTAATTGAGAGTGATATCGTGTGCATAAATTGGCCTTAGAACAAATGAGTGTCGGCACTAGAGCTTAAAAACTTTCCCGTATACCACCATGGCAACAACTTATTGTAATTCCTTTCAGTTCACTGCAGGCATTCAAATTAATAAGTCAGCTGGGGAAAATTCATTTAGGGCAATGATTTGGGTTCCATATCTGACAAACACACACATATTTATGGTTATTTTGTAGAGAATTCAGGCAATATACTTGTATAAGGTGGGTTTTTAGGGGCTTAAAATGATAATAAAAAACAGAAATGTTGTTGGATTTTTTGGTTTTCTTAAAACCTATTAGTTTTTTTTATTTTTTCATAATTTCATCGCATTTATTTTTTGAATATGATATCCATTCGATCAGTCCAATTTTTTTATTACTTTTTCTATTAAATGTTGTCGTATGGCTTGTATATTGCAATAAATCGATTGTCAAGCGCGCTGTGAAGCACGTCGTGCCCTCTGGTTGCAACCAAATAACGTCGATGTTTAGCTGATTAATTTTTGGAATACAAATTTTAGTCAACATGGCTCGATAGCGCTAGCTATTCACCGTAACGGCAGCTCCTACCTCCATTTCGAAAGAACTAAGGACCGATTATGCCGCCAGCGCATGAACTTCGCAAACAGATTTATTTTTTTGTTTTAAGTAAATTACCACAATTTGGAAGCGTTGTCCTGACGTCGAACGATGCACGAGGACTTGCCAAACCCTACTGAACAGGAATGTCATAGGAAACCATAGTAATCGATATCTATAGTACTCTTGTGAATAAAAAAAAACACCCGATATATGTAGTACCATTTCATATGAAAATACATAAACACAAACAATTGTATCAAAATATATTCTGAATATTTAATTCTACGTAAAGCTCGAAATATAATGGAATGAAGTTAAAAAGGTGGAAAATGTCATTATACTGGTGCACATTCATAAATATTCGGTTCCAAGGGAGCACATGAAATAATTGAATTAAGAATTTTAAGCAATTTACATCATAATAATATGACTAATGTACTATAAAAGGAAAAAGTCGACTTTCAAATAACACAAAGAGAATAAATCTCATTAATAAAACTGCGCAACGAATTTCTAAC
Source organism: Anastrepha ludens (assembly GCF_028408465.1). Lineage (NCBI taxonomy): Eukaryota > Metazoa > Arthropoda > Insecta > Diptera > Tephritidae > Anastrepha > Anastrepha ludens. Next base: position 80,614,216 of record NC_071502.1, read on the forward strand.
TTTTGATTTTGTCTTAGGTCGCATTTTGGGATTATTTTTCCTTGATATACTTTAGATATAATAATAATAAATAAATACAAGTTTTCTATCCGATGTTAATTACCATATAAGTCAAACCCGAAATCACAATTTCCTTACAAACTTCGACATTTATTGATGTTTTTAGTGAAACTGCAATGTTTTTGGGCAGCTTACCTCCTATGGCGACCGCCGTAGCCGAATGGGTTGGTGCGCGACTACCATTCGGAATTCACAGAGCGAACGTTGGTTCGAATCTCGATGAAACTCCAAAATTAAGAAAAACATTTTTCTAATAGTGGTCGCCCCTCGGCACGCAATGGCAAACCTCTGAGTGTATTTCTGCCATGAAAAAGCTCCTTATAAAAATATCTGCCGTTCGGAGTCGGCTTGAAACTGTAGGTCCCTCCATTTGTGGAACAACATCAAGACGCACACCACAAATAGGAGGAGGAGCTCGGCCAAACACCCAAAAAGGGTGTACGCACCAATTATATATATATATACCTCCCTTGCGCGCCCATCTTACTTGGTTGCTTTTCTTCGCTAAAGATGCTGGCCCAATACAGGCTGGCTTTGCTGCTGTACTTGTTTTACTTGGCTTTGAAAACTTGTATGGCCAAATGGGCGCTTCGAACGCTGTCATAACAATCAGACGATTCGTAAAAGGAAAACGGAAACAGAGATTTTAACCATACTAGGAATTTTCCCTTAATAGTAAAAATGTACAAAACAAAACTTCAAAGTACATACAGAACCCAGAAACCTACATTTTTTATTTTTCGATTTTTATATATTTGATAAGGTCAGCATTTATTTAGGCCTTTCCAGTGTCAAGAGTTTCAATCTATTTTTGTTTTCCCGTTATCACCCGCCTACCTTTTAAAGTTCGTACACACGAATAATATCGCAAGTAGCGCTCCGGCCGATTCCAACTTCTTTACTGCTACTCCAACTATGGAGTATGAAAATTTGATATACGGCGGCAACCGATTCGACCAAAAGTTCGTTTAATTTTTTGTAAAATCTCCCTGAATTGCTTGAGACAGAAATAGCAATCGACGGAAAGATTCTTTAGCTCAATCGATACGGTAGAATCAATTTTGTTTTATTTGCGGAGAGTATAAATGTTGCACCGTTCGTAATTGAGGCTTACAAAAATGACTTTGGTCACCTGGAGGAAATGAAAAATTAGCCTTGGTATCCGCAAATGGCATGCAAAATATGCCTTGAGTTTCTACGTTTGTGCACGAATAAAAAAAGGAATATATTTGAATACGAAACTGCTATGGTCTAGAACAGTGTTTCCCAACGTGGGGCCCACGCCCCACAGGGGGGCAATTTGATAGTTAAGGGGGGCAATTTCAAAATGGACTCGACACGACTTTAACCCTTTCGCTTTGGGTTATTTAAATGCAATGTTAAATATCGGTGACAAATTTAACAAAAAAGGCAAATTCTTAAAAAAATGCTGTAATTAGAGTCGTCAAGTAAACTTGAGTGCGCCACCTGTCGCGGGGAACCCCAGACGTTTTAAAACTCGCTAAACAACGGCGTTGTTCGCACCTAATTGGCCCAACTCAACTTCTGTAGTGTTTCACATCATTCAGTTGGTATTAATTTGAAATAAGTATCCGTCAAGTAATCGTTGATTTAACAAATATATTTAGATATATTGTAGCAGTTACCCTTATGTCGTATTACTCACATGCATACATAACTCATGACTGCGCAATGCGCTTCATAACACGATCAGTAATATAGTCGACATCGTTTGCTCAAGATATACAACCAGTTTTCAATATATAAAAGTATTTAAGTTGTTATATTCTAAATAAATTTATATAATTATTATTTAGTTATTGTTATTTTAACACCCACCAACAACAATATTGTATAGATATAATTGGTAAGTATTTGATTTTATTTATATTTATTTTAATTTTAGAAGCATTTAACTTTCCAGAAATTTTTGTCAAGTGAAAAAAATATCGGTAATCGTATTATATACATTTAAATAAATATGTTTCTTTGCGTCATACGTTTACTCTGTCATATTGAATTAATTTTAGCACATATTTTATTATATTGTTTTTTAATTGATTTTTTTTAGCCCATAATAAAATGAGTGGAACAAACAAGAAAAAACTCGTCAATATTCGGAGGAATATTTAAAATTTGGGTTCATACCCGCTGTTCACGATGAGCGGATGCCGTTTTGTCTTTTATGCCAGCAATGCTTGACCAACGAATCAATGAAACGAGGTCGTCTTGAGGCGCATTTGAAGGCGAAACATAATGCTCATATAAATTCAGATTTGAGTTACTTTAAAACTTTAAAAGAAAAGTTTGAAAAAAGAACAACATTACAGTCTCTATTTACTGCTCGTTCTTTAACAAATAATCGTCTTTCTGAGGCTAGTTATCAAATTTCTTTATTAATCGCTAAAACTGGAAAAAATCACACTATAGGAGAGAATTTGATAAAACCGTCAATATCAGCATTTCTTAAAACGGTTCTGGAAAAAGATGACAAAGATGTAAAAGCTATGCCACTCAGTAACAATACTGTTAGCAGAAGAATAGACGAAATGAGTGAAGATATTGAAAAACAACTTGTTGAAAAGCTGAAAACAAGAAATTTCTCAGTACAAATGGATGAATCAACTTTGAGAGACAGTGAGGCAGTATTGATAACCTATGTAAGATATATTGATGAAGGGCATTTTACTGAAGAAATGTTGTTCTGTAAAAGATTAGAAAGCACCACTACCTCCAAAGATATATATAATAAGTTAAAAAACTACTTAGATGTCAAAGATATACCAATGAAAAATATAACATCTTGTGCTGCAGATGGCGCCCCTAATATGATGGGCAAGAAAAATGGCTGCTTAAAATTGATGAAAGATGCGAATCCAGAAATGAATATTGTACATTGTGTTATTCATAAGGAAAACTTGGTAGCTAAAAATATCTCGCCTGTTCTAAATGAAGTACTACATACAGTAATAAAGTGTGTTAATGCTATTAAAGCTAGTGCCAAATGTGAACAACAAAATGAAGACCATGTGAGACTTTTACTTCATACTGAAGTAAGATGGCTATCCAAAAGCAACTGCTTGAAAAGATTTATGCAACTGACACTCTTAATGATTTTTTAAGCGACAAACCTGAAATGAAGTATCTGTTAACAATCGATGGTAAAGCATTTGTAAGTTATTTAGCCGATATCTTTGAAAAACTAAGTATATTAAATAAGCAACTTCAAGGACCAAATAAAACACTTGTCGATGCAAAAACAAAGATATTTGGCTTCATTACCAATATAGAGTTATATCAGAAACACATTAACAACAAAAACTTTGAACAATTTCATTGGCTCCAAAAATGTGAAGTAACTGATACCGCATTACTTGTTATTGTCAATCATTTGAATATTCTATCCGCTGATTTAAAAGAAAGATTTTCTGATTTAAAACAAATTGATTTCCCAACATGGATGATGCAGCCAATATTAGTGGATTTGTCTGATATATCAAATATGCACTATCAAGAAGAACTCGCAGAATTGCAAAATGATGAATCCGTAAAAACTTTATGTAATATAAAAGGAGCGATGGCATGGCTTTGTGAAGAAACTGAAACTAAATACCCAAATGCAACCAAATGTGCAAGAAAACTTTTACTACCGTTTCCATCTTCATATTTAGCTGAATGTGGATTTAGTGCTGTAAATGATTTACTGATAAAAAAAAGAAATCGACTTGATATAACACAACGTGGAGACTTGAGATTAAAGCTAAGTAAATTGGAACCTAATATAAAATCTCTGTGCAGCAAGCATCAAGCACAAGGATCGCACTAAATGAATATAAAAAAATCAATATTAAAATTATTTTGAATTTCAGTTTTTCATTATACATATGTTTTGAAATTTTACTTACGATGTTTTGATAACAATTTCATAGTGATTCCTTCCTAAAACTTATCATTTATATTTTTTAAGGGAACAAAACAATTTTTAAAGGTTAAAAATTATGTATGGGGGCATAAAAATTTTAGAAATGTTAAGGTGGAGCATGGCCTAAAAAAGGTTGGGAAACACTGGTCTAGAAGGATCTTGTGAGCTACCACGACGACTGTTATTTTTGTTTGATTAACATAACTGGCATTAACCGGAAAAATCGAGCCAAATGGGAATATCCTTGCATACGGTCGGTATATAGACGTGTTTTAGGCCCTAGGATATCAACTGAACCTCAAGCTGGTCCATCACAAGAGGAGCCTATGTATTTGAAGGCTAATACTGATTGTAGGGATAGTGACTTTAAATGTGACCTGGAAACGCCAAGACCATTTAACCAAGATAATTTAAACGAGCTTTTCAGAAGTTTGGGTCTATCAAAGTCTACTTCTGAACTTTTGGCTTCTAGGCTAAAAGAAAGAAACTTACTAACAAAGGAAATTAAAATTTCTTATTACGGCACAAGAGAATAAAATCTTCTGAAATATTTTGCTGAAGAAGATGACTTTGTATTTTGTAAAGATATACCTGGTTTAATGGCTACAATGGGATTACAAAATAACATTTCTAATGAGTAGCGTTTATTCATAGACTCATCAAAACGTAGTCTAAAATGCGTTCTGTTGCACAATCGGAATAATTGTGGGTCGCTTTCTATTGCACATTCTACTAAAAAATATAATGTACAACTCTTGCCCTTAGACAAAATTAAATATGTGGAATATAACTGGTTTATATGTATCGATTTAAAAATGGTAAACTTCCTTCTAGGCCAACAAAGCGGTTACTCAAAGTATCCCTGTTTTCTTTGCTTGTGGGATAGTAGAGCTAAAACACAACATTGGATTGGAAACTAGGGCTTATACAACAATTTGTGAAAGGTCTTGGCAAAAACGGATTTTTTTTCCTTTTTCTATCAAAAAAATTTCCAAAACTAAGTGCAGAAAAGATAAAAGCGGAAATTTTCGATGGTCTACTGATAAGATCTTTAATAAAAGACTCAAATTTTACGGACGTTATGACAGAGAGCGAGAAAAATGCATGAAATGAGTTTGTTTGGCTTGCTCAAAATTTTTTGGGGAATAAAAAAAGTTGTGATTATTCCTAACACGTCGAAAACGAATGACTCACTTTCAAAATCTTGGAAAGTTACACTTCTTCATAACCACCTCGACTATTCCCCAGCCAATATTGGGGATCTAAGTGAAGAACAAGGACAGCGGTTCCACCAGCACAATCGTACGATGAAGGAACGCTATCAACGCTTCTGCAACGCACACATGAGTGCTGACTATTGTTGGAGCATTCAGAATAGCTAAAAGAAAATCAAACAAAAGAAAGGATTTTTTAACTACTAAAGGATTTTTTAAAAACTAAATAAAATATGACTATCTTTAAATATTAGTGTTTTTTTTATAAAACGACTTGTGTGTCATATTTTTTTAACAAGAGCTGATACTGAAATTTCAGTTACAGATTTGAAATCTTCATAAAAAATTGGACTAAGATCATGTGTCATAACCCAATCATCAGACATGCTGTTGTGCAGTGTAATAATTCAAACTCCAATAACACTGTGCGACAATTTTCAGGTCATCGGCTCGGGCCGAACCAAACCAATTGCAAATGAAAGTACTCATGTGGAATAGTAAAACCCCAACTGGGTTTTGGTCTATCGGGTCACAATTTTTTACAGTGTATTAAAGTTTCGCAATATTGATCAAATGCCATATTAAATAATATGGTAAATCCAGTACAAATATTGATTGTTCTTAAATTTCGTTTTAGAAGACTTTATTAAAATTCAATGATACATTTTTTTGTAAAAAATTGTAACCCGTTAAATCCCACCGTTATGTGACTATTTAACCAATTTTTTCATAAATTGTTCAAAATTCCTCTTAAACTGGATATTAAAGGGCAGTATGTTCTACAAAAAGATTCCTTGGAAAATTTCACTAGGGGTTGTCAAAGACATTGTTGCTGTCGCACAGTGTAATAATTCAAATTCCAACGGTAGAAATAATTTTAGAAAACTTTGCTGAAATTAATTTTTTTTATGCGACTAAATGGCTTAATTGCATCTATAGTGATATAGATTTAATGCATTTTCATTTAAAAAAGTTTTTATTTTTGTCTTATTATTCATTTTTCGTAGAAAACCCCGACCCCCTCAAAAACAAATCTTCGTTGCGCGCCTGTTTGTATTAATAATAAAATATGTATAAAAAAACGAGATTCAGGTGTGAAGCGAGGTATAATCGATGATTAAATATAACACAAAATAAATCGACAACCTTAGTAACCAAGTGCAGTGTAAAAGTATGTAGGAAGTTTTGTCTGCATGAATTCAGTGAACGACGCCGCGCGGCGCCAAACTCAGCTGCACCAACTCATTTTTCCTATTTTATTATCTTACCAATATCCGCATTTTTTTTTTATAATCCTTTTTCTATAAACTTTAATTGCTTTTATTTCACAGTTATATTCTCTCCCTGGCGATTGCTGACATTCTGCTCATTGTCACCACGGTGCCACTGACCTCTACAGTCTATACGGTGGACTCATGGCCTTGGGGCAGCTTCCTGTGTACGCTGTCTGAATTTATTAAAGACGTATCGATTGGCGTTTCCGTTTTCACACTTACTGCGCTCTCTGGCGATCGGTACTTTGCTATAGTGGACCCACTAAGGAAATTTCATGCACACGGTGAGTGGAATATACTTAAAATTTCACTTCCATTGTCTCACCTCTTGCAACGAGAATATACAACATGGCGTACATGCAAAGATATACTCGTATGAACAAATATGTGTACGGGTGCAAAGTGGGGTCGAAAATGCCAACATAAATAAAATCACATCTCTCTCCATTGCAGGTGGTGGCAAACGTGCCACACGTATGACCATCGCCATTGCTGTGTTCATTTGGTTCTTGGCCATTATCTGTGCTATACCTGCGCTCTTAGGCACCAATGTTAAGGTAAACAAGTTGTTCTGGTCTACTAGACTGCTGCTGGCACAAATACATCTTTGCATACGTACAGACATATACATAAATACACACATCCATACATACATACATACGAGTACATACATACATACATATTACAAAAAAAAAACAAGAAATAATTCCATTCTTTCTTTCCTTCCGTAAAAGCAGAAACTCGAAATCAATAGCAGCAAATCGTTCTCGGTGTGCTACCCCTTTCCCGAGGAGTGGGGCGCGCAGTATGCAAAAATTATGGTGATGATGCGCTTCTTGGTCTACTACGCTATCCCCTTAAGCATAATCGCTGCTTTTTATGTGCTAATCGCACGGCATTTGGTGTACGCAGCAAGTGTGCCCGGCGAGATGCAGGGAGCGGTGCGACAGGTAAGTCGGAAATTACAACGTCACTTCACACTCAAGTGCTCTCCCCAAGAGTCGCAGCCACACTCACTTAGAAGTTTGTAATTTTGTAACAGATCAAGCTCGTGCTTCACAGTCAGCCAACTGTAGGTGGGGAACTCGGTCAAGTGGCATCATTAATCATGAGCCGTGAATGGTATGCGATACTTGCACTGACAGATTGTGTTATAAAAAGTTGTAAGACAAGCCGCAGGTTTCCTCTCACTCTAACAAATTCTAATTTGTAGGTGTGAGAAATAACATAATTCCCACTTTTTTGTTTGTAGAAATTTAGAGGCGCCAATGATTAATTAATTCAAGAAATTACAAGTCAATCGTTAAAAATGGAGGGTCACGTTTCTCTCATACACACAAACGCCAAAACTCATTCTGTACTAACTAACCAACCCACGATGTAAAAGGTGGTTTTATGCAAATAAATTAGCAAAGTATTTCAAAACAGCGAAGACCCGAAATGCCACTGTTGACCCTTATCATGTTTTTTTTGGCTGTGTACTGAAAATTCCTCCACTCCGGCTTTTATACTAATTTAGGAATAGGCAGTTAGTTCAACAAATTTTGCAAAAAAGGCTAATTTGTGTGCGATTAAAGAGAGGAAGAATACGTTAAACTTTGTTGCTCTTTTAAGAATTTCAAAATAAAGTAAGTTTTTTGGACAATTTAAATAACGATTTAAATAGAACTTTAACGATTTTAACGATTTAAATAGAACTACATTCATAAAAATAGAAGCTTTTGACATTTCTGCTCAATATAATCTGGCAAATTGCTTAGCGTTTGAGTACTTCATTAACTGAGCGGAAAACTTATCAACACAGATATACAGTAGATATAGTTGAACTAATAAAAGAAGAAGAAAATCAGAAAAAAATAGTAGACTATCAGATCCCATCTCTTAAAACTGAATTAAACAGGTTGGCCAAAGTGGTGCAATGCAAGATACAACAGCACCAAAATAAAACATTAAATACAAAACTGCAGAACTTAGCTCCGCAGAAAATTTTGGATTACTCACTTTACCACAGTTTTCGGCTTGCATAAAACGGCCAGTCTTGGGCAATCCCCAAATTAAACACCTTAATGGTAATCAAGTATGGTAAAAAGCGATCTGGATAAGGCCGAGTTATTCGCACAACACTTTGAAAATATATTTGAAAAGGATTGAAAAGGAAAGCTGTTTCTTGCCTCCTCACTCTGTCTAAGAATCTCTTCAAATTCTAAATTGTTATTATGGCTATTAATGATGTCGCCAAGGAAATTTCAAAATTAAAATCAAGGACAAGTCCAGGGTAAAACTTAATCACAACCGGTCTGCTAAAAAATGTATCACCTAAAGCATTATAACTAATTTCAATAATGAATGCATACTTGAAATTCAAATTTATACCAATGCACTGGAAGATTTCTGACAGTAAAATGATTCCGAAGCCGGGAAAAAACCTCAATGAGGTCACATTCTACCGCCCAATAGCATTACTTCCAGTAATCGGAAAACTGTTTGAAAAATTATTTTCCAAACGCCTAAAGCAAATAGTAGAATAGAAACATTTAATACCTTCCCACCAATTTGGTTTTCGGGAAAAACATTCCACGATCAATCAAATACATCGCTTAGAAGAAGACATTGAAGAAGCTATAGAAAACAACCAAGTTTGTTCAACAATATTTCTTGATGTAGCTCAGGCATTCGATAATGTGGCACGAAGGCCTGATCTGCAAATTAAAAAAAGATGCTACCATACCAATGGCATGGAGCACGAAGCTAAAATGGAAGGATCATGTCAAAATAAAAGCTAGCGAAATTGACATGAAACCATAAAAGCTTAAAGCAAAACAAATAACTTATTTACAATCAGGTTCTAAAGCCAGTATGGAAATACGGCGTTCAATTGTGGGGATGTACCGCTGCTTCAAACAACGAAACCATTCAACGCCAACAAAATAAGATGCTCAGAGGCATGGTCAATGCTCCTGGGTATATAAGGAATACCGATCTGCACAACCATCTGTCGGTGGAAAAGTTTGTCAACATTATACTTATCTTTACTACAAAACATGAAAAAAGGCTGGAGGAGCACATAAACCCCTCAAACTTGAGCACTTAGAGAGGCCATATACACGAGAAGACTACGAAGAACCAAGCCTCGGGACTTATTGGCCAACGCGTCATTAGTTATTTTGTACAGTTTTAATTGTTTTTGTATGTTTTAAATTAGTTATATCGAAAAATATTACTTGTTAGCTTTGCTAAGCTATTTTTTGTTATGTTTCAATAAAAAAATCGAATCTGGCATATTGCACAACTTTTACAAACTGCGAAATGTATTTCTAAAATAAATTTTTTAGCAAAAATTTTCACAGAGCACTCTGCCCAGTTTACATGGACTCTTTCGACGCAGTGATTTTGTGACTAAGCAGTCACAACACATTTATAGAGACAGTAATTCTTAAGTGATTCACAGGTGGAAAATGCAATGTTCCGCGTGATTTGCATACCGAAGACCCATTTAGTTCTTATTCTTTCGAAACTGGAAGGCACTACAAACAAATGATTTGCGATAGGTAATATCACTCGTCTGAACTTATAAGGAAGAAGTTTTGGTGAAAGAATCATTTTTAGTAATATATTTGCAAATCGGGTACCTGGTTCATATGATTTAATTTCATGACTTTGAGGTTAGCGGTGTCACGTTACTTTTCTGTATTAATAAACCCGCTACTATTAACGACTTGGAGTCCAAGGCATATACTGGCGTTGACTCAAGTTTGACTCAAACTTAGACCAAATAAGTGGTTTTTACAACTCACTATTGAGGAAGCCAAATGCTTGCTGATGAATTCAAAATACGGGCTCTCCTTGATTTTTATTTATATGGCGATTCTATGTCAAGTGATCCAAGTATTTTGGACATGTCGTTAATTTTTATGAAATCGTTTTATTTGTAGGCTTGAGTATATTAATAAGTAAGCTGAAACGAATTCAAAGAAATCTAATAACTTTAAGATTTATTCAAGGTTGAGAATTTTGGATTTTTTTAATCTGAAATAGATGCGGAACTTTTTAACATTTTTTCAAGAAAATTGTTAGTATATTAGGATGAAATATATTTTTTTGGTTAAAGGTTTTATTTCTTGTTTAAAACTTGTGGAAAAAACGGGAAACATTTAATATAATGTAACAGTCTGAAAAAAAAGTTTTAAAGGGAGAGTAGAGGGTTATAGTTAAGTAATTTAATGTAATGTGTAATTTAGCGAAAAGTTGGTGTTGCCATTACACCGGAAATAAAAACGAAGTTCGTATGCAGAGATATTCAGCGGAAGGTTGATTGTAAATCTGGAGTATTTTTGCTGTAATTTAAAATTGAGAAACATTTTTGAAAATATAAACATACAAAAAAGCGTTGCAGGAAGAAATTCGGAATAAAAACAATGCGATTTTCTGGATTATATTATGCACGTATTTAACTCATCGAAACTCATAAAAAGAAAAAAATACGGTTTATAAGTATATTGTATTGCTTCGATCAGTGTCACCCGGAGGACCCGCATGCTTTTTATAAACAGATTTCTCCACAAAAATTCGATTATCATGTCTGCAAAACAAATAGGGTAGTCGTTTCCTTTCAAAAAAATAACCCTCATCAGCTCAACTCCGGCTACGCAATTCACAGTATATTTGGATAGAACTCCTTTCCGCGTTAAAACCATTGAACCCAAAATTAAAACGTCATATGCGTCATCATTAACACTCAACTGAAATACTTCATTTTTGTTCATATTTTTATTTTCATTTGCAGGTATCCGGCAACACTATACTGTTGTCATCCCAATGAATTCTTTTTCGTGTTTATAATTGACTAGCAAACCCGGCCCCCTTCGCGGGGCACACTAAAATAGAATAGATATGGTTAAGAACAGAAAATATATGATTTTCATAATATTTATTTCTTTATTCTTTATTCAAGCGCTTTGTTTTTGAGTAAATATAAAATATAAATTGAAAATCAGGAAAAAAGAAGATTGTTTTTAAATTTCAAATCAACGCATATGAATAAACAATCGTCTTTTTTCCTGATCATCCATGAATTTTTCGTTTCAACTTATATGTTTTATTAAGCATTGGAGCTTTTTTAACCATTATCCATTTATATTTTTCAAAAAAAAAACGAAAAATTTTTTTTTTTCCACGAACACATAATTTCATTCGGATTTCACATTAAATTCTCAAATTTCGTAAGAAATTATTCACTGTTCCAAAATCCACTCCAAAAAAATTCACAAACAATTTTTACATGTTGCACTTACGTTTTTTCCTTATGGCATCCAAATCAGAAAGAAATATTGACACATTGTAACTCACACTGTCAATTTGACAGTTCAGTTCCGCCCCAAGCGTTAAAAAAGTAAGCGACATTATGGCTGATTCAAAAGAACGCTGTACGCGTTGCCAGTGTTCCGAATTACAACCAAACTTTACGAAACCCATTTTCAATACTTACTTAACAATGTGCGTAAGTTTGGTTTAATTCGGTGCAATGACACGGCGGGTCCACATTTTGGCATATATTTCGAGACCCTAGTCATCAATAGGTATGAAAATTACCCCGTATTAAAGCACTTATCAACAGCTTTCATTTGATACCCATATTGCACAAACACATTCTAGGGTCCACGTTTTGGTCTCTATCTCGAGACCCTAGTCACGGAGCGGAAGGAAATACTCTGAACTAAAGCATTCTCCAACAGCTTTCATTTGATACCCTTATTGTACATACACATCCGAAGGTTACCCGGGTCCACGTTTTGACCTATATCTCGAGACCCTATCTACCAATAGGTATCCAAACTATACGGAAACCATCTTCAATACCTCCTTAACAATGTGTGTAAGTTTGGTTTAATTCGGTGCAAAGACACGGCGAGTCCACGTTTTGGCATATATTTCGAGACCCTAGTCATCAATAGGTATGAAAATTACCCCGTATTTAAGCACTTATCAACAGCTTTCATTTGATACCCATATTGTACATACACAACCAAAGGTTACCCGGGTCCACGTTTTGACCTATATCTCGAGACCCTATCTACCAATAGGTATCCAAACTATACGGAAACCATCTTCAATACCTCCTTAACAATGTGTGTAAGTTTGGTTTAATTCGGTTCAAAGACACGGCGGGTCCACGTTTTGGCATATATTTCGAGACCCTAGTCATCAATAGGTATGCAAATTACCCCGTATTAAAGCACTTATCAACAGCTTTCATTTAATATCCATATTGTACATACACAACCAAAGGGTACCCGGGTCCACGTTTTGACCTATATCTCGAGACCCCAGTCACGGAGCGGCATGAAAAATACTCTGTACTAAAGCATTCACCAACAGCTTCAATTTGATATCCATATTGTACAAACACATTCTAGGGTCCACGTTTTGGTCTCTATCTCGAGACCCTAGTCACGGAGCGGCATGAAAAATACTCTGGACTAAAGCATTCACCAACAGCTTCCATTTGATACCCATATTGTACATTAACATCCGAAGGTTACCCGGGTCCACGTTTTGACCTATACCTCGAGCCCTATTTCCAAAATAAAATATAATCCATGTTACTCGTGGATGATGTAGCTTTCGAATGGGGAAAGAATTTTTAAAATCGGTCCAGTAGTTTTTGAGCCTATTCATTACAACCAAACAAACAAACAAACCAACAAAGTTTTCCTCTTTATAATATTAGTATAGAAAAGTGATTATATGGGAAAATGCATTTGCATTTAATTTTCATTAAAATAATTCGAATACAAGTATAAAAATAGGTTAGAACACGCGTGTGAGTGTATATTTAGTGAAGTGTGGAAAAATAGAAGTATATTGTAATATGCCAACTATAGTGAAGTTCCCGAGGGCACTTTGAAAGCAATTAATTACCAAACTATTATTTCCCGAATAATTAAGAGTTATAAATATTGTTCCTGAACCACTCCCTAACATCTCCACCAAGTTTCATTAATTAAGACATTATAGTTTGCCTGAAATTGCCCATGTTAGATTATAGCGAATCCCAACCGGAAAAACTTTTTATGTCGTTTTTGAAAAACACCCTGTTGCGTAACCCTAGTAGTGACGCTTCTATCGATTTTCAAACGGGTTCTTTACTGGTTCGCTATACATACATATTTGAATACAATTATAACTAAAACGTCATGGGAATCTCATAAGCCGATATCTACAGCAGCGCAACTTAATATTAATTATATTTTTAATCGTGGCAGTAAAAATAATATAGGAATCCTACTATGAAACTTTCAGGGACTACGGAGCACAATCTTAGCTACAACCAGGGCGAATTGAGTAATGAAGATGGTGTCTTCCCAAAAGTGTGACGTCAGGCTCTTTAACAATAGACAGCAAAAGAAACAAAACAAGAAAAAAAAGGAGAAATTAATGTTTGTGAAAATTCAGTGAAAAGCTCGGTAATACTCTGATTTGAGAAATTTCAACTAAACAAACTAATGAAAACGAAATTCCGCGTGTTAAGTTGTGAAATCACAAATGAATATTAACCTCCAAATGCATTTTTTGTTTTTTGCGATTGCAAGGATATATGTGTGTGTATAATTTGTTGTGCCTGGTAGTTTCTATAGCTTTCGCCTACTCTTTCTCTTCACAAACAAGTGCAGCGCACACTCGATAACGTGAACGCTCTAAAGCGTGACCACGCCAAAACGTGAACAGACATTTTTGTGTATTGACTACTCTAAAACGTGAACAAACCCAAAAAGCTTTATAACATGAACAATAAACGTTGCAATTATTTGAATGTAGTTTACATTGATCTCAAGTAATTCTGAAATTGGGGAATCCCCTAAATATAAAGTAGGCATTTTATTCATAATTGTATGTAAGGAGTAATATATTTCAGTCGCGGTTTTGGTTTTGCAAAGAGTGTTTCGTCTTATGTTTTCTGTTGAAAATTAGTTCTAAAAAACCCATGTGCTTGACATTAAAACAAAAGGCTAAAATTCTCGGCTATTTAGAAAAAAGCTCATCACAACTTTAGCAAAGAAATATAATGTTGCTAAATCAACAATTTGTAACTTTAATGTTAAGCGAAAAAGCAGCGTGAACAACACGTATTGTGGGCCTGGAAATAGAAAAACACTGCATTCTTCAAAGTTGCCCAAAATGGAGAGAGCTCTTTATCGTTGGTTTATCCGAATGCGAGATAAAAACTGGCCAGTAAGTGCTCTAATGTTGAAAGAAAAGGCAAAAACACTGCATGCAAAATTTAAAGAAAATGAAGCAAACTTCTTCGCTAGTGATGGATGGCTCCAAGGATTCAAGAAGAGGGACGGTATTCGTCTTCTTAAAATATCAGGCGAAAAACTGTCTTCATAACCTCCGCTTAAAGAAAAACTTAAATCTAAAATGGCCGAATTGGAGTTGTACAACGATCAGTTATATAATGCTGATGAGAGGGGGTTATTCTGGAGACTTTTGCCAGAGTAAACGTACGCGTCAAGTTTGGAGAAGAGAGCCCAAGGGGTAAAGTCCGAGAAGCAGCGAATCACGTTTTTATGCTGTTCAAACGCCACTGGATTCCACAAGCTTAAGCTTTTGGTAATTGGAAAGGCGAAGAATCCACGCTGCTTTAAAAACTTTCAGTGTCCCACCGACTATAAGAGCTATTTTCAAGCAATGGTTTCATGAGTCATTTGTTCCACAGGAGAATATTCCTTTTAATTTTTGTCCAAGTTTTAAGATATACTGGTTATTTTTTAAGGTTTCATCGTTTTTAAAGGAGAAAGCGTTACCAATTAAAGCTCTCCTCCTAATCGACAAAGCTCCTTCTCACCCAAATGAAGCTGAACTGACAACGGAGAATGGGCAAATTTCGGCAATGTTTATGCCACCAAACGTTACTCCCCTCATTCAACCGATGGATCAGAATGCAATAAAAATCACTAAGTTGCATTATAGAAACAGCCTTCTAGCTTCAATAGCAGCGGCAAAGTCTGATTTGTTAGAGTCGTTGGAAAAAATTAACTTAAAAACAGCTTTAAATCTTTTGGATGCGGCTTGGTTTCGTGTTGGTGAAGCAACATTAGCTAAGTACTGAAACAGTATTTTAATTTTTGCGGAAACCATAAATGATCCCGGAATGATAATGGAAAGCTGAACTTCGCACCTTCATGAGCAACACCGTCGGTCTCCTTAGTATTTTAAATCCTGAGGTTCGTTCGTGTTCGCAGATATGCGCAAAGATATGAATGTGGGTTATTGAAAAACCTTTTTTTTATTAAAAATTTCAGATTGAATTCACGTTACCAACCATTCATGAATGGAACGAAGATATCGAAGATTGCAATACAGATGACGATCATCAACAAGAGGACGAATCCGATGATGACAACGCATCAGAGCAACTGGAAAAAATTAAGCCGACTGAAGAAGCTGAAATTTTCAACAAGGCGTTAATATGGTCTGGTCATGAAGACGTCAATCAAAATGATATGAGTGTGCTAAGACGGTTAAGGGAGAACGCTGTGCTTCAAGTTTTAGAAAAACAGAAGATACAAAAAAAGATGACTGATTTTTTTAAATAAAACCATCGCATGACTTTATTTTCAATTAATATGTAACGAAAGCAAGAAAAAAATGGGAATTTACAATAAATGTGAAAAAATGTATTTACTTTGTCTTTTTGGGCATTCCAAAACGTGAACACTTTTGTTAACGTGAACTGCCTTGTTTTGAATTAGTTCACGTTATCGAGCGTGGGCTGTAATTCCCTTCTTTTTGTTTATTTATTCATGGAGGCTGACGCCACAGCGGATTCGGAAGCCGGAACCTTGTATTCTGTCATCCTTGAGGTACAAGTATTAAGGTTAAAATTTGGAGAACAAATTTTTGAACATGATGTTTTTCCAAAAAGGTAAAAAATATTTGTTCCGAAAACTTTTAAATAAAAAAAAACTTGTTATATATATTTTATCCTAAAAATAAAAAAATAAAAAATTACAAAAAGGTTAGAACCGAAAATATTTCACTTTTAATAACTCTAAGCCAAAATTCTTCACATTGAATAAATTTCAAAACTACCAATTTTTTGATGTTTTCAGTTTACTTCTTATAATATTCAAGTGAACCAATTTTCAGAAAAATTTACGGAAATGGTCAAAATACTTGAGTCACTTGACATGGAATCGCTCTACATTTAACTACACATAGCTTGCATAGGCTATTCTACAGTTAGGTCATGGGACATAGTGAGCAACGCAATGACGAATCAGAAAATATTGAGAGCATACAATTTTAATTGTTGCTTTGCCTGCTAATTCCCGCTTAGAAGAGTTTGGCACACAGCAAACATAAACACAAACAGCAATCGTTTGGAAAAATGTCCTTGCTTAAAATTTTGAATAGAAAGAGGAAATAATTGATAAGTTTGATTAATGCAGAGCAAATATCAACTTTCCAAAGGTTTATAGCAAAAATCTGCACTCAATCAGTTGAGGAAATTTTTTTGTTTTTGGTTTGTTGCAGCTTGAAAATTAAATTAATGATTTTTTAACACGCTTCGTTTGCCTTATACAATCGCTTTTTGCAGATGATGGGAAGTTTTCCGTTCGTTAACCGTTTTACTTATTCTTCTCTTTGCGAGAGAATTTTTGTTTAGGCTGATTTGGATTGACGGCTGGTGAGGGCTAATTCGGTTATCGAACACAACTATTGTTAGCATTTTTCGATAAGAATAAACAGCAAAAGAGAAAAATCACGTAAATGAACATTATTTATTGCCATCATTTGATATTAAAATGCATGCAAATCCAAAACAAACAGGCTGTGAAAAATGGGTTTGAAATCGGTGTGGGTTCTGATATTTCTATGGCATCTGAAAAATATTTTGGCTGGTATTTTTCCTTAAACCCACCGCGACGGCAGCAAACCCAAAAGTAAACTGCTGTGGAAACGTTCTATAACGGTTAAAGCCATGGAACGCTTATTAATTAAAAATATCGCACCATAAGTCTACTGATAGTTTTCTCAACTACGGGTTTCGTATTTAAAAGATAGACAATTTTATGTTAAGGCTGGAAATTTTATGTTAAGGCTCAAATACATATAAAATAAAATCAGGAGTGCAACAGCGAAGTATTTAGGGGCCGATTCTATATTGGATTTTCACATCAGATATAAGGGTCGCTATTTATGTAACCAAACAATGGAGAAAATAACAATAATTGAGAACGGTTTTATTGTTTTTCAAAACGTTCTGAGCGCGTTTGTGGTAAAATATTGGGTATGGGAATAAGTCTACAACTTTCCTAGCCAAAGTTACGAATTATTTAAACAATTAAATAATACATGATATTATGTGAAGTATGTGCCATTGGAAGCTACAACTTTACCCCATCAAGCATACGGATTCCTCTCACGAAAAATTCAAGTTCTTTTGACTTGATCCTTTCTTGAGCCAGCTTGCCATGATCTCGTAAGAAGTGAACCTCTCTCCAATAAGGGCTGACCGCATTGGTCGGAATATCGGAACATGTGGTAATCCAAAGATGCAATGTCTGGGAAATACTGCAGTTGTGGCAAAATTTCTCAATTCAGTCCCTCGAAATATTTCTGGACCGATTTAACAACATGTGGCCTGGCGTTGTCATACAGCAAAATCAGTTTGTCATGTCTACCGTCCTACCGTCCCATTCCGGCCGTTTTCTTTGAGAGCTCGATTCAAACGCATTAGCTGCAGCCGGTAACGATCGCCAGTGATGGTTTCAGATGGTTTAAGGAGTTCTAATAGATGACACTCTTCTGATCCCACCAGATGCTCAACATAACCTTTGAAGCATGAATATTTTTTTTCGCTGTCAATGGACCTGGCAGCAATTGACCTTGCAGGCTCCAACATTTTCGACACATAAGGTCATCATAATAGATACATTTTTCATCGACAGTGACGATGCGATGCAGAAAACCTTGAACCGCCGTTCAAGAAGCATCTCACACGTCACCAAACGTCTCTCGATATCCTTCTCCTTCAATTGATGTAGCACCCAGTTATCTGCCTTCTGGAGCATTCCCAACGCTGCAAACGTTCACCGACTGTTGATCTGTCAACATTCAACTCTTTAGACATATCATCAAGGGTTCGACAAGCGTCATCATCTAATAATTATTGAAGTTGAGCTTCTTCAAATTTTTTCGCTGTCCCTTCACGATATTTATCACTCATGTTGAAATTGCCACATCGAAACCACTCTTAACAAGTTGTAATTGATGTAGTGTGATTACATTAAATATTGACTCGATCAATAGCGCTCACCATTCACCATCGCGGCAACTCCATCCTCATTTCGAAAGAAATAAGTGCCGATGATTTCGCCAGTAGTCTATGAATTTTGCGAACAGATTTTGTTTTTTTTTTCAAAGTAAATTTTCACAATTTAGAAGCGTTGTTCTGTCGTTAAACGATTCATGATAACTTGCCAAATTTTCCTGAACAAAACCACGGTTTGCCATAGTTATCGATATCATCAATTCTCATGCAACTACAAAAGCACCCGATGTAAATAGCAACCCTTGTACGAAAAAATACTGATGTTACAATGCTACAATATTTACAGGTGCCACTCCAGTCCGAGCTTCCTATAAAGTACATTCGGATTCACCTAATATACCACAAAATTACTTATTCAAACTAGAAGGCTCAAGAAGTGGAACATTAAATGAATTCAGATAAATCTTCCCATGTGATTTTTCTCCTCTAAAAATGTTTAATAGAGTTATAAATGTTAGTGATCACCTGGAAATATGGTATCAAAATGAAAAGGCTTCCTTTTAATATACAATAAATAAAAAAAAATTAGAAGTCTCTGTTAACTTTTGAGTCAAAAATCAATAAATTCTTGAAAATTTAACTATTAATATTTAAAACCATTATCAAACAAACAGATGTGGACTTGTGCGATACAAATCGTCACATGAAATCAAAAAAGCCCTAAGTTACATTTTAAAAATTTTACAGGAGAAACAAAAAACCTTTTAAAATGAAAATTAAGGCAAAATTTTTCAATATTTTCTCAAGTTAAGATTATTTTTCATAAAAGAATCAGTATTTGAAGAAAAAATATTACTTTTCGTATTACTTACAGATATATGAAACTTACGCCTTCTACAATTAGTTTTTTCTGAAATCGAAAAGGGCGTAACTCAAATAGAAAGTTTGTTTTTTGGTAATTTTCTCAAAATATTTTGCTTATTTCTTGCATTAAATTGATTATAATATAATATAATAATATATTATAATGGAAATTATCCAATTTATTATTATATATTTTTTATTTTGGAATACTGTTTAACCTTTTTTTTTTAAGTTAAGGCGCTTTTCGTATTGTTTAGCATTTTTCGACGTTCCTTTTGGCGGAGCAATATCCAATTGCGTGTGTTTTAAAATGTTCGAATCTACCCAATTTCTTATCATTTTTTCATTTATTCCAAGAGTTGACATAAACATTTGCCGGCAAACCTGGATACGAGTTGGTTTTGCTTTCAAATAATACCGTTTAGATAGCGATCGCCTCGAAAATGTGTTACGGTTTCGTGCTTTTTCTTCTAATTCTACTTGACTTATTACATAAATCTTTTTTTCTTTCCACAACATGTTCCAAAATACAATACATCAAATATTTCTTGGCGTATATTTTCATCATATTGGGAGCAATGACGCAATGTGCTTTTTTCACAATATTTAGACTGACATCTTAAGCCCATTTTTCGAGGATTCTTTTCACACACAATTCCCTTATTAAGGCCTTTATAAATTTTGCCGGTCATTCGGTTATTGTAATTTAAATATGTTTTATTCACCGTTTTTTTTAACACTGAAAATTAGTTTCGTTAATCATTATTAGAGATTTTTAGTTTTAATTAAATAAACTCCAACTCAGTAAAGCCTCTTAGAAACATACAAAAGAAAAACTAACTGTTAATACAGAGATGCAAAAAACCTTATGGGCAATACTTTTCGTCAGTAACTGATAAATAAAAAACTGATAAATAAGAACACACACAATGGCATGGCATGCTATGCCTTCTTGTATTTGTTGTTTATTATTTCTCTAAAGGCGTAAGTTACAGTTTTGGTTGGCAAATTTGTTATGCTTGCACTTAGGGCTTTTCGAATTTTGTTTATACCAACGTAATTATTGGTTGTTGGATTATAAAATTTTAAAGGAACATGTATTATGATACGGTGCATGATAATCAGTAAAAAGTCGATTTTGAATTTTTTGTAACTTAGGGCTTTTTTGAATTCATATGACGAAATGAAATGAAATTATTAACTTTTCAGTCCATACGAGGTCTTTACGTAATAAATATCAGTTCCATCGCATTTGGTTCAGCACAAATTATGTCTGCAATGCTCCTTTTGTTTGCTCTCTTTCTGAACTCAATGAAATCTCGAATTCTATTGAATTCTCTTTTACTTTATCTTTCTATGTTTTTCTGCTCAATTAAACCGTTTATTGTAATTTAACGATATTTTTGAAATTTGTCAGTTAGAATAATTGTAATTAAACGATTTTTTTTTTTGTTAAATATATTTTTGCAGTAAGGAATCAGTAAAAACAATTGTTTATTGATTTCGGAATAAATAAATAAATATTGGGGAGGGCAGGTAATTCAAATATTGAAATGATACAGCGCTTTCTCTCAAAACTCCAGCGCCAATAACCTAGGCTCCTTAGTATTATATATATATCAGACTTTACTATTCATAGGGACTTAAAAATATGCCCCGTGAAAGATGGAATTAAAAAGTTCAGTGAAAGATATAAAGACAGATTACAGAACCATCCCCGTCCTGGAACTGTAGCATTACCACAAGCACTCACTACAATCAGGTTAAAAAGGAACAGAAAATATTTATTTATTATTCTATATATTTTAATCTTTTTTTTGTTTATTTCATTTATTCAAGAAGTTTATGCAATTCATTGGAAAAAAATAATTCTGCAGAAATTAGCTTAAATATATTTAAAAATCTTTTTCAAATCGGAGCTTTTTATATTTATATTATTTATACCTATTTATACCTGTTGAAATATGATACTACTGTGGGCAAAAAGTAAGGTGAATTTATTTGTCAAACTTCGCGGGATTAAAATTTCGCTCTAATTATTTTTTTTCATGAGTTGGCAGCACTGTTAATAACATCTGGGCCAACTTTCATGTGAATGTCATTAGCAGTAATATATTTAAGCTTGTGTTTACCAAACGACCAAGAGTGCATTTTTCGATTTTTACAATGTCTGATTTGATTGAGCAGAGAATTGCCATCAGATTTTGTTTGCGGAATAAAACTTCGGCTGCGGAAACGTTTAGCATGCAGAATTCATTTGGTGATTCGACCATGTCGAAGAAAAATGTCAAAGAGGGTCGAGAACGTGTTGATGACTTGGAGCGCTCCGGACGACAATCGACGTCAACAGATGACCAACACATCAATAAAGTGAAGGAGTTAGTGCTCAAAAATCGTCGGTTGACTGTTAAAGACCGTACTGATATGATCGGAATATCAGAAGGATCTGTGAAAACCATTTTGAAAGACCATTTGGGGCTAAGAAAAGTAAAATCTCTCAAAAAGTCGTCGCGTTGATGTGTATGAAACAATGCTTCCAGACTATCAGGACAAGCTCAAATTCATTATTATAGGAGATGAGACTTGGATTTATGCTTACGACCCTGAAACAACCGACCAATCAAGCGAATATCGTGCTAAAGGCGAGGCCAGACCGAAAAGAGCACGTCAAAGTCGTTCAAAAATAAAGGTCATGATGACAATTTTTTTCGATTTTCGTGGTGTGGTGCACTATGAATTCCTTCCACCTGGCCAAACTGTTAATAAGGAATATTATTTGAGCGTTATGCGTCGTTTACGTGAAGCAATTCGTCTAAAAAGACCAGAATTATGGGCCAACAACTCTTGGTTTTTGCATCACGATAAAGCACCGTCTCACACTGCACTCGTGCTTCGTGACCATTTCGCCAAAAATTCCACGCATATTGTTCCGCAACCACCGTATTCGCCTGATTTGGCATCGTGTGCCTTCTGGCTATTCCCAAAACTCAAGAGACCACTCCGGGGAACGCGTTTCGAGTCGATTGCGGAGATAAAAGATGAATCGAAGAAGGTGCTGATGGCTATATCGGAAATGGACTATTTGGCATGTTTCGGGGATTGGAAAAATTGTTGGCATAAGTGTATTTCATCGAGAGGGGATTATTTTGAAGGGGATGAAATTTATTTACAAGAATAAATAAAGGTTTTTTCATTTTACAACCAAATTCACCTTACTTTTTGCCTACCTTACTTTTTGCCCTAAAATTGTAACAATGCGTATGTCAGTTAATCACATCTCTGGTAAATATTTCACATCTATTTTTATTATTCAAAATTAAACGTTGAGTATCGCACATCGTGTTTCTTATTCGTCTTCGGAAAACTCAATTTAATTTATCAATACCTAAATATTACTTCAAGCAGTAAGAAGGCGTTGTTCCTAAGCAACGACAGGTGGGCATTCCCACTACTTAGAACTGGTAGCGGCAGGCTAATCACCTACCCTGTCAGAAATCAAATAGATTACGGAAAAAACGCATGACTGAGTTTTGTCGAGGTCCTGTGCCCCCGAGTAGAGTAAATAAGGAAAAAAAATAGAGTGCATACATATTTTAAGACTTTAATTTCTAAGATGTAGAAATTAAAACAAAATTAACCTCTGAAAAAGCGTTAAAGTCCAAATTTTAATTTCATTATAAACTAATTGCCGAAAAGTCTCCCGAATATTTCGGTGTGCTATAAACAAGTAAAGTAAAAATAAACCGACTTCAAATGGCAAGCGCAAATTCAGTGCAGATTCAGTTTTTTCCACTTCCACCATCTTAAAATACTCGATACTGCCAGTCTCGCTATGCGGAGTTTAGATGCGCAAAACATAAGAGATTCGTTCAATTTCGGTTATTTGAGAGCTCCTACTTTTCTCTTGCGCTCAAATACAGTGTGCAATTATACGGACCATTGCGTTTGAATTTTTATATGGCGAAATGTGCTTACAAAAACTAAGAAGCAAATGCTTCGACCGGCTGATAAGCAAGGAAATCAGATATTAATTCGCTTAATACAGTTGCCGCTTTACCACCACCTCAATAGATAACATACCTACATACATACATCTTTTAAAAATTGGTTGCGGTTTAATTAGGTCACCTTGTATTTTAGTCTATTCAAAATGAGATTGCGTATGAAAACTTCGCCTTCGAAATTAGTGCTCTTCGCTTTGCTTCATTCAGTTTTATGTTGATGAAGTTTTATATTTTATTTACGTACATACATATTTTATAGCGGCATTTCGAATCGTTACAGGTGCGCGCACGTCGAAAGGTGGCTGTGACGGTGCTTGCATTCGTGCTTATATTCGGGATTTGCTTTTTGCCCTACCACTTCTTCATGATTTGGTTCTACTATTGGTAAGTATAGAGAAAGTTCTAATAACAAGACGAAAGTCAACTTATTATGTTATAAAATTGCATATGCGTGTAAAACTATAAATTTTATATATAAAGTGGCGCAAACTTAGTCTCTAATTTGATTTTAAATAACTTTTTTACTAAATAAAAAAAAATTTTGCGTGATGGAAATCCTTATTTTGACTTTTAAGTGCTCCATAGCTTGTCTGTTTGAATACTGCAACTGTCTAGGTCACAAGTGTCAAATATTATTGACCTACGACGCTATTTGTCCAAATTATAAATCTTCCGATAGGGTGATTCACTTTGAGCCACCTTGCATGAATGCTGGATGTTCAGTTTAGTCGCTTCCCATCAATATAATTTTATAAAGGATTTTAAAGTATAAAAGAACTAAACTAAAAATATTAGTCTTATATGCTTTTACTCTCACTTTACTATATTAATATTCTCCGTATTCAGAACAAAGAGGATATATCCAGATATCGAAAAAAATGTTTCCCTACACTTCGCTAGGACTAATAATGTTACAATAATATTTTTTGAAGAATGTATCTTTAAATAACCTTTAAATTTCCTAATAAATTATTTTGGAAAAAATATATAAAGGGTTTTCCAATAACAGGTATTATTTTGAGTAGCCCGCCATTTCGGTAGATGTCACTTTTGAAGCTGTTATTTTTTGTCAAGTAAAGGGTTTTTCAATAAGAGCGGGTAGATGTTGAAATGGAATAAAATGGCGTTTGCTGTGGGCACGTAGCGCCGTCCTGCTGGAACCACATGTCGTCTAGGTCCATATGGTTCAATATGGGCCATAAGAAATTGGAAGAGCCACCACGTCTACCGAAAAATGGGCGCAATGCGCGCAACGTTTGCGTTAATAAACACTCATTTTGATAATAAAGTTTCATCATTTGAACGTGCTGTTCAATCGTGTAACTTACCATGATGATTTGGCATAAACAACTGAATAATAAACAGAAGATTTGACAGATGTCACCAAAACAAAATGGCTACCACAGGGCGCCAAAATCGACCCTTTAGAAACTACACCATTCATAGAAACGATACACGCTTAAACAACGCATTGAAATTATTAAAATTCACTAAAAAAATGGTGAAAATTTAGCAGAAACGGTTCGTAAAACTCGAACATTTTTGGGCCATCGTGAAGCACCTTGTCGGACCGTAATACAGAAATTGGTGAAAAAGTTCGAGCTGTTGGGACAAGTGATGTGAAGAACAAAACCCGTGCACGTCGCTCAAGAACAGCCGAAAATATTGCTGTTGTAGCCGAAAGTGTTGAAGAAAACCAAGGTTTATCCATTCCTCGTCGTTCTTTGGAATTAGGCATTCCACAAACGTCATTCCACCGTAATTTGCATAAAGATTTGGATCTTAAGGCTTATAAAGTCCAGTTAACACAAGAATTCAAGCCGGCGGATCATCAACAACGTCGGGTATTTGCTGATTGGGTCGTTGAAATGCATGAAAATGATCTGGAACTCCATCGAAAAATCATCTTGAGTGATGAGGCCCATTTCCACCTCGGTGGCTTTGTCAACAAGCAAAATTGTCCTATCTGGGGCTCAGAAAATTCAAGAGTTATTGTCGAAAAGCCTCTCTATCCTCAACGTGTGACTCTTTGGTGCGGTTTATGGTCCGACGGAGTCATTGGACCTTACTTTTTCGACAATGAAGCTGGGGCAACAGTTACGGTGGATGGATTGCGCTATCGAGATATGACCAACGTGTTTTTCTGGCCGGAATTAGATGGTATTGATCTGAACCACGTTTATTTTCAACAAGACGGCGCTACGTGCCACACAAGCAACGAAACCATTGATCCTTTACGGTAATAACACCTCTTATTGGAAAACCTTTTAATACATATACATATACATACCTGATGTTGGTTCTTGTTGCTATTTCATAAAAACGTAAAAACAAAATAATTTTGTTTTTCGCCAGGACAAATATAGATTTTTTATATATCTCTTGCGTGTACTTTATGACACGAAATGATAGAAAAAGTTTGTTCTAACAGTGGTCACTCCGAATGTATTTCTGCCATGAAAAAGATCCTCATAAAGAATATCTGCCGTTCGGAGTTGGCTTGAATCTGTAGGTCGCCCATTTGTGGAATAACGCACTGCACAAATGGGAGGAGCAGCTCGCCCAAACACCTAACAGAAGTGCGCAGTATCAGAAGTCTTGTGTGATAAAAACTGTCAATAAAGTTAAAAGGCAAAATTTATAAAGCTGTGGTTAGACTTGCAATGATGTATACCACAGAATACTGGCCACTGTCTGCTAACCAGGAACAAAGAATCCATGTGGCGGAAATGAGAATCCGGCAATAGGCATCGGGATAAGATAAGCAATAAACACATCAGAGGTACCATGTGGCTCCAGAAATTGATAGAAAATCGCTTGCGCTGGTTTGGGCGCATAATGAGAAGACTGGAACAGCATGCCACAAAGAAATAGGTAAGCCTTTAAGCCCAGGCTAAGCACTATTAAAAACGATATGCAGCGAAGCGAAGTCAACGAATAGACAATCCAGGGCCGAGTAACGTGAAGATTGCGTACGAGGAGGGCCGACCCAACTAAGGAACCATGGCGAGGACGAAGAAGATTTAATAGGAAAAAAGTTAAAATATTTATTAACGTTTTTATAGAATAGAAAGAAGAGCAAAGTTGAAAGTAAAAACGATTTTTTTAATAGCTGGATCCACTTTCGCTCAATATCCACTTTATTGAACATTTCGTCCTTTGAAATCTTATATATTCAACTGATGAGAAAATGAAGAACTGACTATGCAATTTTACCATATAAACTCAAAATGTTTCCTGCATCTCTTTTACCTGTGCAAGGTGTACTCTGTAAAATAAGAAATTTATTGCTCCTAGTAGAAATCCATCTCGTATTAAGCTACACATCTAAAAAAAACGTAATATTCGCCTCTAATTTATTGGTCCGTAGAAAATTCTTAAAATACAGTATTTTATTATGTAATATCATTTATTCATATCCAATTTTCATTAACACTTGTCTTTGATTTCTTTTATTCCTTTTCTTCCTCTTTGCAAGGCCAACCGCCCAGGATGACTACAACTCCTTTTGGCACGTCTTGCGTATCGTCGGCTTTTGCTTATCCTTTGCCAATAGCTGCGCTAATCCGGTGGCTTTGTATTTTGTGAGTGGCGCCTTCCGCAAGCATTTCAATAGGTATTTGTTTATTCACTACAATGCAGACGCATAACAAACAGGCATCTCCTGCCCAAACGGGGTAAGGAAGTTGCAAAGAATAACAATTTGATAGCAAAAAGACAAATAAACAAATCAAAGATTTTCGATAAGAAAAATAAGATATTTACGAATTTAAAGAGAGCAGATTTTGACTAAATTAGGAGATAATATAAAATTAAAGAATAAAAATCGACCTATATACTCGTACATATATACAGTACACTGCAATTGTGAGAAAATTAAGAAGTGAAGGTAGAGAAAGCATTGAAAAAATGTGGTTTCCAATCGTGCAAATACTTAGCTCAATTTATCGACGGCAAGAAAATCAAGGATTTGCTGCTCAAAAATAGTTGATAGACCATTGGCGACACTACTACTATTGTTGGCATAAAGTGTGGGTTAATATAAAGAATTTTTGAAAGACTATTTATGGAGCTGACACATTTTGTCACATTAAATTCCTTTGAAAAAGCGTAACGTTCCCAATTAAATGTAAAGATACGACACATTCATGAAGCGCATCATGGTTTTCAGAAGGGACTTGGATCCATTTTTATGACTCGAAACAACCGACCATTACAACGGAGCGAATATCGTGCCCAAGTTGAATGAAGACTAAAAAAATTGCACCATAGTTGCTCAAAACTAAAAAAATCAAAGATCCGCTAATAGTTTTTCTGCCACAAAGCCAAATTGTAAATATAAAATTGATAATATGCCTTATCTGATTGTTAGCATAGTTTTAGTGAGGCCATTCGCAAAAAATAATCCATTTATAGCGTATAATATTAATATTTTTTGGACATTTATGAAGGGAAATGAAAGGAGCAGATTAAATAATACCTATCCGTTAGCTTTTATACCAAATTTACGAAATTCCCATGGGTATTTAAGGTTAATTTTTAAAGCGTTGACGGGTCGGGTAAATATTAATTAAAAAATATTAAATATGTTTCTACTTTTTTAACCATAGAGCAAAAATAAGAGAGGGATAGCATCAAGAGTAAAATTTTTCCCCCCATATTCTTATATTTACTTCATTTATCTCAGCTTAACTTCTGTCTATACAAAACATTACTCCGGGAGCACCGATTACGGGCCAGGGAAATCATTAAAAATTGTTGCCGTTTGAACTTGACACATAAAACTTATTAAGCTAAGCGCAAATTACTGTTTACTAATCGTGGCTTTGATAGCTGCAGAAGGGAGTGGCAGAACGGGTTCCAAGACAAAGAAGTTGGCTTCAAAACCCATCCATTTGAGTCATAAGTCTCGTTACCCACATGCTCCGAAACCCATGTTAACATCAGGATATTATGTCTACCGGGGTAGTTCAGCCTGGATTTACAGGACTCAACTTGAAGTGGTTGGAGGGCTGTCTAAGGGCATGAGCGTATCTTTGCTGTCCCTGGATATACATGCAGGTTTGCCTCTCCATCTGTTTTCCACAACAAAGTTCATTGCTTCTTGAATAGCACACACCTCCGCTTGAAATACAGAGCAAAGTGTAGTTTTGTCCCGCTAGATTCCACGTAGGCACCAGAGCCCAAACCGTGCTTGGTCCTGGAGCCATCCGTGGAAATGCAAAAACAGCGCTTGCGGGGCTCATTTTTAGAGTTTGAGCACAATTGAACCACTGGTAGCACTAACTGTATCTCTTTTCAAGTGCGACTCCTGATGGCATGGAGTCAGGAGGCATAGAGAGGATCATTGGGTCGTGGTTCATGTCATCTCTTTTGTACTATACCGGACAGAAGCCGTACAATACCCATTGTGTTTCAGCCTACAGATCATCTGCCAAAAGATTTGATGGTAAATCGAATGGCGGCCTCATTTACCACAGGTCTGGCAACTTATCAGTCATGCCGAGAAGGTCAAGCAGCTCTGACAACAGCCTCTTTCAATAAGGGCCAACTGGCTCAACGCTGGCCAACATTAATCTGATTCCCTGGAAATTGAGACTCCATCAGCAAGCTAATCGTCTCACTTTGCCTCTCCGTGAAGGAGCCATCAAATTTCCTAAGTGACCCCAGCTTGGCAGTTGGATCCCTTTTCAGGATCCTCCCCATTTTCGTCGTGTCACTCAGAGAATCAATACCGCTGCAGAAGTCCTCATAAGAAACTCTTTTCGATTTCCTAATAAACTTCTTGTAGTTCTTCTAAATATGACGGTATCGCTCCCAGTCCTCAGCAACATTAGTCTTAAAGACTCGGGCTAGAATTTTCTCGACTCGCGCCTCAACATCTGGACCTCTCGATTCCACCAAGAATCGGGAGTCCGGTCAAGGGGAGGTCGAGTTGGACAGACTGACTCAGAGCATTCTGTTAAGGCAGTGTTGAGTTTCACAACAACCGCCTCAATGCATTGTTCTTTCCGAAGTCTCTTTTTCGGGGTTTCTAGCGGACAATGGCTTTTGTGCCTCGCCGACACACTGAAACTCAGGTCTTGGCAACAAATTTGCTCAAGACTCGTCACAGTGAGATGGGATGATACTATAAGACCAGTCCTATGTCTACTCGAATTCCTGTCATATAATACCGTGCCCCTTCCAACGCGCCAAAGCCACAGAGGCGCCCCCTAAAGACCCAGGCCTCTTTCACTGTTGTTAGGCTTCTTCTACTGTCTTACGTATGAAAGGGCCTTTAGTTTTATACTGCCTACAGATGGTTTTTTATGAAAGCTTTTTCAATGCAGAAATGCACTCGAAGGTTTGCCATTAAATGCCGAGGGATGGGCGCTATTAGAATCAATTATTTTATACTAATTTAATATTTCGTCTCCTCAGAGGGCCTCGAGCCAGGGGCCACCAAAGATTAGATATTCTTCAAAAAAATTGAATTGGAAATATTAAATAAAAATAAAAAAAGTACAACCTAGTGGATGCAAGTAGGAGCGTTATTTTGCCTTATTCGAATTTTTCATACAATTTTGATACAAAAATTTCATATATCAAAAGAGTTCTATCATAAAATCTTAAATCGATGGAAAAATTACTTCTGGAGATCTTGTAAACTGTACTCATTATTTTTGTTAAAATCGTGTGTAAAATTGTGTTTTAAAAAACCTTTATACAACAGCTGATTGAAATCAAACTCATTATCTAAGGCTCTTGAGAAATGTCATGAACGATGGTGTATATCAAATTGAGCGTATTCGTATTGAGCAATAAAGTAAATTGTAAATCATAATCCTTTTCTATCTAAAACCTACTTCATATACTTGCCAACATTGCAAAACCGTTGCCTACACTTTGGCGCACTACTCGTCTACATATTCCTCTAGTGCCTTATAGGATAAAAAACTCTGTACTGCATATATTTTCTCTACAAACCTTTTTTGAGACTTTTTGTTTGATTTTGGTTTTTATGCAAAACTTTTTTCGCTGTTCCTTTGCACATTTCACCTTTTTTCCAGATACTTGTTTTGTCAAGGGTCCGGCGTACGACACAAAAAACGACACCCACACAACGATACCCTCTGCATGCATCGTGATGCATCGCTCACTAGTACCGCATCAAAGCGCTATTATTCTTCAACTCGACGTTCAACGTGCCACCATCATAGTACCACACGAAGGTGAGTGATTTAAACGATTATCCTGCAATAAAACCTAAGCCACAATCGAACTTTATATAGTTTTCGTGTAACTACAATATCACTTGGGCTGCAGAGAAGAGCAGCTGAGACTTTGCACTTTTTTATTTGTTGCAAGTAAAGCTCTACCTAAAACATGCCCAAAAAATATTGTAGTTAAGTCCCATAGCTGTTTAATGTTGCAGGGTACCCAACCTTAAGTAAATTTAATATAAAATTACATTCGTCGAATGCTTGCTGTGCCATTCCCAATAATTGTAACCAATCCTATTTTTGCTGAATGGGCAGTGTTTTACTTCTAGTTTTATATAAGTATTTTTATAGTTTTACTAGACAAACTCCTACCAACAGTAAAGTAATCAACTAAATACTTAACACATCGCTTTGCCGTCATCAAGAAAAATGTCTGCAAAACTACTGCTTGAATTTTTCGCACTTTTTAAAACAATCTTAGATGAGTCGCTAAAGTATGCCATTAGAAATAAAGATCAATCAGTGCATGTCAATGTTGAAAAGTAAGAAAGCAAAAACAGCTTATTCGATTGATTACACTATATTCTGAAATTATTACTTCATATTCGTATTCATTAATCGCAAAAACCCTCGAATAAGGAGTATCAAATTAATCCTATAAATTAAAAAAAAAATTGGATGCACCATTTTGTTTTTTCAATTTGAGGCAGAAGTCCTTCAGAAGGTATTTGGCGTATTCTTTTTATTTGAAAATGTGTGAAGAATTAAAAATTGAGGATTGTTTCGCATAATTTTCCTTTGCCTGATAAAGTATTGGCTTACATATCGTTTATTATATAAATTTATACATATCGGGTGTTTTTCAAGAGTTTGAGAACTTAAAATGATAAAACAGAAATGTAGTTGGGATGATTTTTTTTATTATAATCAGGTAGATAATTTCATGGCATTTATGTTTTGAATATGATATGCCGCATATGTCCGCCGCGTATCTGGTGAATGGTCCATTCGATCAGCCCAATTGTTGACTGCTTTTCGCGATAAATCTCAATAATAAATCTAAACGAGTGAAAAATGCGAAGCAAACAATGGTTATTTAGCTACAATTCTTGCACGAGCTGTATTTTATAGGCACGTAAACCAAAATCCTAACGTAAAATTTTCCACGTAGTCGAAGAACAAAGGCCAGCAAGTTAAGAACTACAAGAAGCGACATTTCTGTGCCTTTTCAACACATCGCTCTATGAATTTCGCGAGCAGATTTCTTTTTTTTCACAGTAAATTTCCACATTTTTAAGCGGATTAGGGTAATTTTCGATGGCAACATTGCCGAAAAACGATACGAGGGTAGATTGATAAGTCTTTAGAATTGCAACATCTATCGGTCATTAATTCACTTAATTATTGTGATCGTTAAAAGTGAACTGTCAAAAGCGAGTTGTCAAAATTTCATAACATATGGTCAAACGGTATGAGAATTATTTTTGCAAAACACTATTGTATTTTTATTAAAAATGGAAAAAGGTAAACTTCGTGCTGTTATAAAGTACTTTCATTTGAAAGGTTTAAACCAGAAACAAATTATTGAGAAGTTGCAGACAGTATTAGGGGAGCATGCACCCTCAAATGCAACAGTTTACAATTGGGTAAACGAGTTTAAACGTGGTCGGATAAGCACCAAAGATGAGCCACCTTCTGGGAGGCCAAAAGAGGTAACGACTCCAGAAACGGTGGAAAAAGTGTACAAAATTTTCACACAAGATCGAAGAATTAAGTTGAGAGAGATTGCTGACATTGTGAACATTAGTTATGAATGTGTGCATAACATAATACACGATGAATTGGAAAAAATGTATTGACTTAAAAGGAGATTATGTTGAAAAATAAATCAATTTTTTGTTAAAAAACCAATGTCTATTTTTCATTCTAAAGACTTATCAATCCACCCTCGTAGTGTTAAAGTATTGTGAATGGAAAATAATCAAACTTTTAAAGAGAAGCACAAGAAGAACTGAATTCAATGTTACCTTACACTAACACGTACATAAATAAATTACATTAATTGTGTTGATATTTCGGCGCAGTTTGAGAAATTGCAAGTTAAGATTTTGTAAAATAAATAGTTATTTTTTAATGTCAGGGCAGCTAATACCCACATTTGTTGCCTGAGATCCATCTTTTACCGACAAAACTATCCAATAAACAAATCAGCTATTCACTAGTCAACGTTACAATCATCTGTCACACTAAATTTTAATCAGAACTAACTGCGTCGGTAATCCCGTCTGTCTACGTTATTACTGAGCGGAAAGGTCAACACACATTGCCATTTTCAACTATCAGACGATAGTTATCGATATCCTGCAGCTGAAAAACACCCGCTATAAAACAACAGGATACAATAGAGCGGTTCAAGTATTCCAGGTCAAAAAATATCGTTTTACAATTATCAAGTCAATATCGATATGACATCGCAACACTAGAAATTCTTGTGTGTTACGAAAATCGGACTATTTGAATATTCGCTGGAAGCCTTCGTCATGACAGTTGAACGCATATGAGTATACTAACTCCAAAATAAGTTCCAGCAAAAGAAAACTACAAGATTCAGTTAGCATTTCTTAAAGCTTTGTTTAAAAAAAAATTTTACATCTTCAGTCTTGCATAAAATATTGAACAT
Organism: Anastrepha ludens; assembly: GCF_028408465.1. NCBI lineage: Eukaryota > Metazoa > Arthropoda > Insecta > Diptera > Tephritidae > Anastrepha > Anastrepha ludens. Next base: position 80,647,716 of record NC_071502.1, read on the forward strand.
TTTTAAAATAATAATAACACGGTTTTTTACTGAGTATGGATCTGGTTTTTTTTTTTATTGTATATCTGGAAGTCAAATAATAGCAGTTAATGTTCCCTTAAAACTCAAAACTGATAGGATCGAATATTGCACATTACATACAAAAGGCCCAAAAGACGAAGGTGGAGCGCTCATCTCGTACCGCCATGCCGCTCTCAACACATTTGACAGAATCGCTGTGTGTGTGATCTCACGCTTGTGCCATTTATTCAAGTATTGTTAGTATTATTATTAGAAGGCCATTACGCATTATTATAGTTTCTACTTCTTTCATTCTTGTTCGCGTTTTTTTCTCTCGTAACTGCAGCAGTGTAACGTCGCGCCTCTCTAATGAACACAAAAGGCTTAGCAGCATCAAACCAGATATCTACCAAGCCCAAACCCATCATAAAACACTCCACAAATTTTTGAAAAATGTTGCTGAAGTGGCAGTTCTTGGCCGGGCATAAGCCCAGGTCGTTCCCGTAAAGTAGAACCGACTGTATAGGGTCCTATGAGTAGCTTAAAATGGCAAAAGAAACCCGAAGGCCACTGATTTTGAAACTATGCACAAGTGGTTCTATTTGTCGAAGTAGAAATCAATAGTCCATAGAACCAAATAAACTTTGCATTTTTGCACAGCAAGCATTCGATTGTTTTATCTAATTTACTGTTGGTATTACCTTAGCGAGGCACCTTAGGGGGCTTAACTAACTACATTTCAAGGATATGTTTAAAAAAATGTTTTTGAATTTCAACCGCTTTACATGCCCAAACCCTTCCTACTGTTTGCAGCCGTTTACAAGAGACCACCATTACCATGATGGCGAATGGCAATCACAATGGCGGCCCGCCCACCGACATCTCTGACGTCGCATTAGCCAGTGAGTTCTGCGAGCGTTCGCATCACTATCAACAACATCCGATGCAGCCTACACATCAACAACAATATCGCCAAATCTCACTTATGTGAGAAAGCCAAACAAGAGGGCGCAGCCACCAATCTGCGGCAGATACAGTTGTAGCAACATCGAAAGCAAAAACAACAGCCACTTTTCCAAATATAAATGATGGACTTGCAACAACTACAACTGATGCAGTGCTGACAAGGTCAGAGATGCCTGCAAGTTGTATCGAGATGAGCGATTTAACTGTATTGAAAGAAGAGTTGCCCGAAAGGGCGAACAATTTGAAAGCACTACACGAGCAGCAGCAACAACAAAAGTTGCAGCAAAAAAATAAGAATAAACAACGTGGCATACATTTTCATCTGGTCGGTTTCACGCAAATTTAAAAATTCTGCCGCAACTTGAATGCAACGAATTAAGCCAAAAGAAGAATTTTAATGCGGAAAATAGCTAAAAAAATTAAACTTATTCTAATGTAAGTTGTATATATTTAAATAAATAAAATATGTACTAATATAATAAAAATATACTTAAAAAATAAAACTAAATTTAAAAAATTAAATGGAATTTTAACAAAGTGAAGCCCACATGATTTTTAACACGGTTTATAACTTTTGTGGTTTATAACTTTATCAAGTAATATATGTACTTATATATGTAGGTATAATAAAATCCCAAAACTATATGTTACAGTTGAAAAATTCTGGAATAAAAATTATATTTTGTGATTTTTGAACCACTTACCAAATGCAGATTTATACAGTAAATATAAAAATATATTTTAAAAGCGTATAAAAACCTGGTCTGTTTGCATTGAATGTAAACTTTGTAATATAAAATAGTATCTATATATTGTATATTTACACTAAACTAATGAAATGTGCGAAAACAGTTTGTTGTAACTGCTATGATTGTTTAAATATAAATAGTAATTTTCTAAATGTAATTTTTTTTATATTTTTAAATCTGTCTCATTTCTAATCAATATTTTGAACTATCAGAAAATTTTCAAACGCTTTAAACCAAAATAGAATTAATTTAAATTTTAGTGTAATATTTCCACACGTAGGAATAAGCAATTATAGGCCAAAAATGTATTTATCGATCGTTTGCTAGAAGAACGTCATAACCTGAACAATTTTAGCTTCTACTTTTATGCAATGTAAAACATGCAAGGCAGTCAGTGATGGTAAATGATTTTTTGGAAAATCCCTACACAGCCCAAAAAAATTCCCTACTTTTCCCTACGCTTACAAAAAATGTTCCCTATACAATTCCCAACATTTTCTCTCCTGTGTTTACACTATAATGAGGCACTTGCAACATCAAAATTTAATTATTTGCTTAAGTTTTGGGCATGGTGCTATTTTGACACTTTATAATAAAAACAAATTTTATTTCAAATATATATAAGTACACATATTTATTATATATATTAGAAACACAAATGTAAAGAAAAATTCAGCAAAAAGACTAAAAATTAGACTTTTTCATTACATTCAGTTCTGTTTAAAGCCAGGCAGAGTTTTTACGAGTATATTTTCAGAATCCGGCGAAGAACCTGCTAAGTCTTAATTCGAAATTTCTGGAACCATTTGGTTTACTCGATTTTTTCTTTTTTATTGCCATCATATTTTTTTGGTGCATTTCTGATTCGGTGTGCTTCTGAAAATCAGGCTGGCCGCAGTTCAAAACTTTGTCGAACGCAGCGCATTTTCATTTGAATGGATCGTTAGCCACAGCTTCCAACCAGCCACAAAACTTGTCGACGTCAAGCCACTTGTTATTGAACTTTTGTTTTCGATACTTGTATTGTTTTTTCTGGTGTTCCTCCGAAGAGTCAGTCGAAGAGGGGGAACTTATATATAAGTATATATGCATTTTAAATATAAAAAAAGCTAAAACAAAATTATTTGCAAACTTACTTCAAAAGTGAAAAGCACCAGAAAACAAACAATTTTCGCGCAAAGAAAAAATCCCGTTAGCGTTATCGAAGAAAGAACGGCAATGTTGCCGTATTAACGCTTTTAAAAGTATTCTGCCATAAAGAAAAAAAGTCTGGCATGAAACCTTACTGCGGATTTCTATTTTAAATGAGCTTCTCTAATTTTTCCCGCTATTTCAAATTTTTTTCTGTCCTTCTTGAAAATTCCTTACATTTATAGAATGTAACAAAATCTGTCCTTCTTTTCCCTACACCCACATTTTTCGACAAAAGTCCCTACATGTAGGGAATTTTCTCTACATTTACCATCACTGAGGGCAGTATCTAAATTATTAGATAAAAATTTATCTTTAGTCTTACTTAGCAAGGCATAGTGAACGGAAAACATTGAAGCTGTTTTGCTGGTATTTTTGTTTTTTGAATAAAGACGTTCTGCCACCAAACGAGCTTGTCGTATTTATGCGAGTATATCGATATACTATAGGTGGATGCAGGGACATGCGTATACAAGAAGAGCCCATAAAAAAATATTTCAAATATTTTGTACGGGGACTCAGAAAACCTCCAAATAAAAAAAGTAAACACATTGAAAATCAAAGGAATTTATTACGTTTTTTAATTCTCAAAATTAAAAAAAAGTCAACGCTCCACTAATATTTTTTTCTATTATTATCGCATGGTGCACCCAATTTCTTCCATCAAGCCGAACCTTTAACAAGGAATATTGCCTGAGTGTTAGGCGTGTGGTATTTTTTGGACATTTGTGAAGGGAAATTAAAAGAGCAGATTAAATAATACTTATCCGTAAGCATTTTATGCAAAATTTCCGGAAATTTAGGAATTCAGTGGTAATTTTCAAAGCTTTTGCGATGATCATTAAATAAAAAAATAAAGAAATAGGAGTGCAAGTCAAGTGATACAAATATTTTGGACATTACAATACATTTTTCTGAAACTGGTTTATTTGTCGACCTGAGTATAATAAGAGGCACACAGTGTGTGGTAAAAAATGATAGAGTTTATCGAACCACTCTTCCACTACCACTTCTTTTTGTAATTTTTATCAATGATATAAGCAAATTCTTTACTTTACCTAATTTCTTGCTCCTCGCGGATGATTTCAAAATTTTCTCATCTGTTAAGGACTCAGTGGACTGAGAAGCTTCAACTCGACTTGAAAATTTTTCATCGTTGGTGCAAAAAGTCGCGTCTGTCCTTAAATATGAAAAAATGTTTTCATTTAACATCTTCGAGGCCTCAGTACATTGCAGCCCATCCTACACCATTTCTAATAATGTACTACAAAATGGAACAGAATTTAAGGTTCTTGGAGTATTATTCGATACGAAATTTTCCTTCAGTGGTCACATTAATTTTATTATTTTTTTCTAAATCGTATTCGGTTCTAGGCTTCATCCGTCGCAATACATCTGAATTTTCTGATGCGTATGCCTATAAATGTTGTTTGCGGCTCTTCTTCGTTCTCACTGAGAGTACACCGTTATGATTTGGAGACCTTACGACCAACTTTTGATTAATAGAATAGAACGAGTTCAAAAAAATTGTCTCAAACAAGCATTACGTTCCCTACGATTTGAGACGCCTGATCCATCCTATAACTCTCGGCTAAAGCTAATTAGTCTAGAATCTCTAGAAAAGAAAAGGGCAGTCCTTTCACTTTCGTTTATTTGCAGTGTTGTTAATGACATCGTCGAGTGTCTAAATCTACTTGAGCGGATAAGTTCCCCAAAGAAGTCTTCGCAATTCTTACCCTTTTTGTGTGGAAAACTTTAAGATACATTTGCGAGTAATGCACCTCGCGCACTTCGAGACTATAATTCGTTATATAATAACGGCCTGTTTGGTTTTGCTTCATCCAGATCTAATATTGTGAAACATTAAAATTGAATTACTAAGTATTGTATTTAATATATATTGATTGCTAATACTTTAGTTGCCAAATTTCAATTGCTTTTCTTTACATTTGTGTCTACTCTGTAAGGTAATTTGTACTATAGATTATTAAAATAAATAAATTAATATATATTGATTAATAGTACAATACGATTGAACACAATAAACGATTAATTTTGTAAGAGGAACGATTATTGCTAGTTGAATTCTGATCAATTCTGCATCACTAATTTTATTACAAGGAAATCGCTTTAAACGTAAAAATGTATTTTCTTCCTTTTAATAATTATTGTATTATTGCAAAACATGAAAATTTTCCGCAATCTGACATTGCTGTGTCCGAAATACTTGGATATTGGCTTGAGGTTTAATCGCGCGAGTGCCTAACTTTTTTGGTCGTTGCACAAATTCAAGAGGTAACTAAATGAAAAAAAAAACACATTTTTTGGGCCATTCTAACGTAGGTATATATTTATGTACATAAGTGTGGAATACATTGTAACTTTATTATTGTTTCTACTATTGTATGGTACTGCATAATTATTACCAATTAGTGTTAATAAAAAGTGTAAATTTAAGAATTCAAAATAAGTAACTGTTGAAAACTAAATAAAGATTATTATGTTGGCACTTTTATAGTATTTCACTTAATGGCTGCGTTGTATAGTAAATAGTAAAAATAGAGTTGATAATGAGATTTGGAAATGATTCATTGATGACGACTAGCAAAATTTTATAATGCGACAATAACCGCAATCGGAGACAGGCAAGTTATTGATGTAAGGTAAGTTTTCAATGAGGCTGGCGAAATCCAGCTTTGTCGGCTGGAGGTCATTTCCAACCACCTTAAGAAGGTGCAACAGATTATTATTGTGCAAACGCTTGCGATGGTCTGAATTTGATAATCAAATACTTAATAATGTCGGCAAGTATGCGTTCAGACAATATTTACAGTTGCAGAATTTCTCAGTGATCATCATTTATGAAAACCTCCAAAAAAATGTTGACCCTTATTTTTAAAATCTGGAAATTTGTACGAGTTTTTCGTCTTCGGCGTTGCCTGTGAAGTTATTGGCTTAAAATTTTCTGGAACACTTAACCCTTTAATTTACTTGTTTAATGAGTTTTTATTATAGCTGCTCGAGAACGGATCAAAAAATCTCATTTAGGTAGATTTTGCAACTGCAAACAACAAACTCTGCTCAAATATTAACGAGACTGATTTAATAAAACACAAACGGTTAATTATTGTCAAATTTTTATTTTATCTCCTTCAAAGTAATCACCATTGGAGGCGATACACATATGCCAATGTTTTTTCCAATCATCATAGCATTTCTGGAAGGCCGATTTCGGTATGGATTTCAGTTCCTTCTTCGAATTCTCTTTTATGACTTCAATTGTCTCAAAATGTTTTCCACGGAGCGGCAACTTGAGCTTGGGAAACAAGAAAAAGTCACATGGAGCCATATCAGGCGAATACGGTGCTTGCGGAACGATATTAACATTATTTTTGTTCAAATAATCGCAAACAAGACGTGATGTGTGAGCTGGTGCATTATTGTGATGCAAGAACCATAACTTGTTGTCCCACAAGACGTGATGTGTGAGCTGGTGCATTATTGTGATGCAAGAACCATAACTTGTTGTCCCACAATTCCTTCCTTTTAAGACGAATGTTCTCGCGCAAACGCTTTAAAACGTCTAAATAATATTCAGCGTTAACCGATTTTGCGATTTGTGCGATTTCAAGCACAATTTCCTTTACTTTTCCGATGTTTTCGTCGTTCACTGATGTTGCTGGACGACGTTCATGAGGCAAGTTTTCAACCGATGTACGGCCCTCTTTGAACGATTTGTACCACTGGAAAACACGTGCACGCGATAGAGCAGAGTCCCCATAGGTTGTCTGCAACATTTGTAAGGCGTCTGAAGCCGAAATTTTGTTGGAATAACAAAATTTCAAACAAATTCTTTGTTCAACTTAAATTTCCATCGTTAAATTCGAAAAACACACTCGAGCTTGACTTGTTTACAGTAGCACAGAAAACAAACTATGTGACATATCACGTTGAAATTTGCCATGTAAGCTTATAACAGCCCTACCATCCAACAAAAAATTTATTTTTGCCATATGTCATCCGCAGACCGTTTTATTGATAAAGTCTCGTTCATATTTGAGCAGAAGTATGTCCGCTGTGGCTACGGAATTACATACATAGTTCATTCGAACAGTCCGATTTTTGACCCCTTTTGCAGTTGCTGTAGCGGATGCTTAGCTGAAAACAAAAATTCAGTCATCATAGCTCACCGTAACGGCATTTCGAAAGAAATAAGGACCGATGAGAACAGATTTATGTTATTCAAAGAAAATTTCCACAATTTGCTAAACTGCCGAGTGGACTTCTACAACAACAACAACCACTTGGTAGCACTTCTTCTCTTTTTGAGGGTTTAACAAAGCGCGCCAGTTGTTTCTTTCTCGTGCTAAACAGCGCCAATTAGATTCACCAAGTGAAGCCAAGTCCTTCTCGTCCTGATTTTCCAATGGAGAGGAGAACTTCCTGTTCTCTGCTACCACCAGCTGGTACCGCATCGAATACTTTCAGAGACGGAGCATTTGTATCCATTCCGACGATATAACACAGCCAACTATGTCGTCGTAAAGCTCATACAGCTCATTGATCTACCTCCTACTATAGTCGCCATTACCAGCGTGCAAATCTTCTGCAGAATCTTTCTCTTAAACACTCCAAGTGATGCCCCATTGGATATTGTCATCGTCCAGGCTTATGCGCCATGCGTAAGGACGGGCATGATGAGAGTCTTGTAGAGTGTTAGTTTTGTTCGTCGAGTCCTCTCACTTTACTAGTCAATTGCGTGCATAGTCCAACACTTATAACACTTTTTGGCAAGAGATATTCTCTCAACAATGCAACAGTGAGTGATGTCAATATCGCCGGCATACGCTAGAAATTGTACGCTCTTATAAAAAAAACTTAAAACCTTACCAAACAAAAATATCAACTCAATATTCCACAAATTAGTTACCTTCAGCCAAAATGTTAAAACTTGAACACCCCAAGGAAATATCCGACCCTATGGACCAGTACTATTTGGGGATAAATTGGATCTGGGAGACATCATTTTTCACAATTACTATTATTTGTTCGTGTCGAGTCACCACTTGTCGACAGTGTAATTTTTGTTATGGTACTGAGGTTCCGTCAGTGCTTAGGGGATTATTGTCGGAGGAGATACCCAATTTGCTTTTATGAAATGAAATACTTTCTTCAATAAATGTTTGATTGTTACTTGATAATAATTGCAGAAGGGGCAAATAATTGTTTAGTTGGCATTGAGTTGGTATGAGTAAGTGAATGTTGAATGCCCAATTATATTCGTTCATATTTATATAAATCAGATCTTATGATAAACTCTTTGTGATTGAATTTGAGAAAATACTTTTTTTTTATTATTTTTTTATAAAATGTGCGAGGAAAAGTGGTTTTTTGAAGATTAATAATCATTTTTTCCGGTATTTCAACATCTTCAAAAATTAATAGTGACTCTTTCGGCGTATTTTCACATTAAAAATGTCCCTATTGAAACTCATTCTCAATGTGTACACACTACATTTTCGCCCATTTCAGCCAGCTTTTCCTTAAGATCCAGAGCACTGCGGTCTATCTTTCGGCAGCTTATCCAAGTGTGAATCATATGAAGAACGTTTTTTTGAAGAAGACTGCATTAATATACATTCCAGATGAATCTGCTTGCTTGTACCATGACTTTCAAGTTCATATGATATGAAGTAATTCTCAGCTTCGTTATGACCAGGGGGATGAATGAGGTAGCCTGTTCTGTGGAAACATCTGTTTTCGCGTTCGGCGATAGTCCAACTGAAGTTTAGAATTTAGAGCTTAGAGTTCTAATTTCAAATTATTTTAATAATATTATTTCCTATATTAATATAGAAACTGCTCTTACCGAGCAAATGCCACCTACTACTCCGCCATCGAGCTGAGAGCTATAACTATAAGTGACCAGATGAAGTGTGTTAGCTGTTTATCCACACGTCCTTTCTAAGGATTTTTTATCGAAATTACTCTAAAGAACCGAGATTTGAACTGTATATACTACTTGAAAGAAGAGTAGTTGAGGTTTGAATTTTGCCATATTGCATGTTTTAAGTAAAGTAAAGTAAAGAGTAATACTTGTAGGAGCAGAAGATTCGTAGACGACGTAGAAGACGTATTAAGCTTCCATTGATTACTATTTTTATTAAAATCATACTTTATCTTTCCACCTAGACAGCGAAAGTCTCTAGAAATTTTCATCCGGAGCCTTGTACAAATAAATTGATATGAAATTTTGTTTATTATTTATTTATTTGTTGCTTAATTATCATTAATTAATTAAATAATTTTTTATTATTACATATTAAATTATTTTCATACTACAACCACAACAACTGTGAAAATGGACATTGCAACTTTCTTCACTGAAAATTTGGTTGGCAACAAAAGTTACAAAGCAATAAATCTATTAGATGTGTAACTAAGTTCTCGCCGTTTTTTGATGAAAATACTACTTTATTCTGAAAAACTGGTTACAAGTGAATCATTGAAAGTATTGCCCATCGCTGGCTACTACTTTTTCCCATCTTTCTGGTAGATCTCATATACCGTTGCGGTAAAACTGTTCATCTTTGAGGCTATCCACGGACCAAGCCAGTTTTTGTGCCATGTGCCCTCGTAATGGTAAACATGGTAATGTAAAACGTTTAATGAGGTATGGCACATGCAGACCGTGATATTTTTGAGGTAATCTTACCTCTATCCATTTAATGTCACTCCTACAAACCAGATGATCCAAAAAGCTTTGGAAAAGCAAAGTCCTCCACAGATTCGGGAAGCCTCAGCAAGAAACAGAAAATTAAGTCAGCGTGGCAACGATTTCAATATCCAGATACCCTGAGTTTTTTCTTTGCCATAGGCTGAAAGGAGTCAGATAACTTCTTTAATTGCGTGAGTGTGAATACCCGAATACCACTGGACTATGTGAAATATTAAAAACGTTCTTTAAAGCTTCCGCATGGTTTACGTTAGCATAGGTTGAGTTTGCAATGTGAATGCAGTGGAAAGGTGACAAAATGATAATAGCCAAGGGGTAAATTAAAGCTAGGAATAGTTGCTCGGCTCGGTTAGAAAATCTCATCTTGTTCGGTACATACGAAAATGGCCTATGTAAGATAAGGGCAAGAGCTGTCAAAACAATTTTAAATTGCGAAATTCTGCTGCAACTTCCAACAACTGTTATGCCTCTAGTTCATGCCGACTCAACCGCCCGAATGATTTCGTATAACAGCAAAGAATTCTCTAAAGAGCATGAAGTGGTGAATGAAAAGCATAACACAGCAGACAAAATAAATAGAATTTACTGCAAAAAATTATACAATAAAAAAAGTTTAACTTACATTATAAAAATTCGAAGGGAGGAAACTCGTACAGGTAGACATTTTTTCGATTTATTTCAACCAAATTTTTCTGTAATTTCGCTGGGCCATTTAGTTGACACACTACGTGAAATAACTATGCCACCAATACTTATTGATACGTTTTGACAATTTATTTGTTTCTAATTTCTTTTTAATACTTTTACATGTAAGCATAGTTCATTCTACTACAAAAATCAAACAAATGCAAGTTTCAAACTTTGTGCAAATTTAAAACAATTCAACAAATTCTTATCAAAATTACACAGTTTTTCATCATAATTTTTAGAAAAATTTCAGGTATGCAAGATCATAGCCTATTGAATTTTGGTAGTCAAAGCCCAAGTACGGAATGGCTCAAAACTCGCATTTATTTTTGACAACTTTTTGTTGCTGCCGGTCTTGCGCATTTCCTGCATATGACGAATGCTCGGTATGCTTTTTTATATGGAGCAAATGCGGTACGATAAAAAAGAATTAGAATTTTTTACCGATACAGACACTGTTAGTTTACTCAGTAAATTATCATATAATATTGCAGTATTTGAAAAATATTTTCCTACATTTTTACTGCAAAGGAGATTGAAAACATATCACATTTCCTGGCGTGCTGCCCAATATCAAGAGAATACAGAAAAGTCTTTTTCGGAAAATTTACTTTAAATAATTCACAGCTGATTGAGATTCTCAATGGGGAAAATGATCATTGCGATAAACTTTTGCGTTTCATTAAATATGCCTCTAGATACTGAGATTACTTAATAAAAGAGTTTAACTGGTTTTAAGAAACCGTAAACCGAATAATTGTTTTGTACGAAAAATATAACGGCAGACGCCTCATGCCGTTGTTGTTAAATTATTGTAAATATTTATTTTTTCTTAATATTGCAATACGTAAATTTCAAATTTTGTATATTTTACTTTTATTTGCAATAAATACTACTACGGGGTGGCTGATGAATTTTGCTACATTAAGAAACTCAAATAACTTTTTTTTTAGTGTATGGAATTCATTTATTTTTTTTTTTAAGTTGAAGGTCATTAAATTTTATTAAATGTAGCTTAACTAGTTTTAAAAATAATTGAATTTAAATGCCCCCCATGCTCGTTGACACAAGTGCGGCATCTTAGTAAAAAGTTGTTCATTGCTGTTTTGAGAGTTGCGACAGGAATAGCCGCAATTGTTGCCCGAATGGATTGTTTTAGTTCATCCAAATTTGTTGGCTTTGTTTTATAAACTTCTTGTTTACATAAACCCCACAAGAAAAAGTCAGGTGCAGTAAGGTCAGGCGACCTGGGGGGCCAACGAAATTCGGAGTTTCTTGAAATCAGTTTATTGGGAAATTTTCGTCGCAACTCTGTCATAACAGTCTGGGCTATGTGAGACGTTGCCCCATCTTGTTGAAACCACACAGAGTTGAAAGGAATTCTCTTTCGGCGTAGTTCTGGATAGAAAAATTCTTTCAGCATTTTCAAAGAACGGTCTCCAGTAACCGTAACGGTGTGACCATTTTCTTCAAAAAAATAAGGCCCGACAATACAGCGTGAAGAAACCGCACACCACACTGTCACGCGAAGAGGATGCAATTCCGTCTCGTGGAGTATCTGTGGGTTAGAAGTACTCCATATTCGACAATTTTGTTTGTTCACATTGCCGTTTAAATCGAAATGGGCCTCATCAGACATGAAAAGGCAGTTTAACATGTTTTGGTCTTCTTCCACCATTTGCAGGATCTTCTGGCAAAATTTCAAGCGAATCGGCAAGTCTGCTGCATTCAGTTTGTTAACCATTTGAATTTTGTAGGGAAATAAGTCCAAATCTTTGTGCATTATTGTTTGCAAAGACTGTCGGCTGACACCAAGTTGAGCAGATAAGCTTCTTGTTGAAACCCTTGGATTGCTTTGTATAGCTGCAGCTACAGCAGCGATCGTTTCCTCCGTCCGAACTGGTGGGTTTCGATGATAAGGCCTTCTTGCGACTGTTCCTTGCTCAGCAAAATTATTCACCAGTCTCATTATGGTCCATCTGCTCGGGGGATCGCCGCCAAACATCCGCCTGTACTCTCTCTGTACCAAAACTACGGACTCCAGTGCGTGATAGCGGCGGACTATCCAAATTCTTGTTTGCGTGTCCCTGTTATCCATTTTAATAAATTTTAAAGATCAATCTGCAAATTAAAACAAAAATGGAACAGATAACTTAAAAAGAAAAAAAGTTATTCAATTTTTTTTTTGGTAGCGGCTTTCATCAGCCACCCTGTACTACTACTACTGCAAAATATTGAAAATTGAGCGAGTGACTGTGAGTCTCCGGAAGCGCCTTGCAAAAAAGTTTACATCACAACCATCCGCAGCATTATCTGAAACAACTAAATCAATTGTTAATTGAGATGTTCCTCGAGGTATCCCTAGGAGAATTTTTTATATTTATCATTGCAGCTGTAAGCCGAAAAAAACTGATTTTCGTTCTAATTTCTTATTTTAAGATTAACAATTGCTAAAAAAAGCCAACAAGCTTCTATAAAAGGCTGGCGAGTTACAAAAAATACACAGCACCTCAGAGATAAAAAAATGTCAAAAATGTAAGCGATTTTTCAGCTACTTAAATCTACCTTTTTTATATCTAAAGTCAGTAGGGTATAAAACTGCAAGCCCGAGACTTTTTTAATCCTTGTTAAACAGTGTGAAATTTTGATGAAAATTTATTGAATTTTAGTTTTTTATTTTCACAAAGTTTAAAATTTGGATTTGTTGGGCTTTTGTAGAAGAATGAAATACATAAATTTTTAGAAAAAATAACTAAAAATTAATAAATAAATAAATTAGAAGCACAAAAATGCTAAAACTTGTCAGTAAGCACTAGTGCTGTAGTTATTTACCGCAGTTGAGTTCACTTTATTTATATACATACATACGTACTTATGGATGTGAATAATTGAAGAAGCCTTTTAAATGACTTATTTTGCTTGGCTTTGAAATAAAATAAAAATCTATTGTAGTTTTCTGCAAATTTCAGCTATGAACAAAACTTGTATTTTGAAAGTTAAATTGCAAAACCAGGTATTTGCCAGAGTCGAAATCGTTCTATTTTCACACAAAGTTTATCAATAAAATGAAATCAATCACTCAAATGTTACTCACTTTTTGCCATCTACAATAAAAACTCAACCAGAAATTTCCTAAAGAAAGTTAACTTGGCGAAAAACTGCTTGGAAAACTTAAAGCGAACAATTTAAGCAGTTAGCTAAAAGTACAAATATGTACCTACCAATGTAAGTAGGGGGCAAGGTAAATTTTGTTCAAAAAAAACTCACTCATATTCACAGATACCTCCATACCAATATTATGCTCGCTTAATACTCATTCAGTGGCTTCCTTTTCGCTTATCTTAATTGAACGGCTATCAACCAGCAGCTATTCACGTCAACGTCTTCGTCATCACCAAACGCAAACGTTTCGTGTTTGAAAAAATTAAGCTAACATTTACAACGAAAAAAGGTAAATAAGTAAGTCGATAAAAAATAAAAATAACGCAACTATCAACAACGCTTACGTTGTATACTTTTCGGCGCTTTAGCACAACAGTGAAATCCACTAAAAAATAAGAGATGAAATCGATACAGCAGTAACTGTGCAGGTAAGTTCCATGTGTATCCTATTTTACTTACAGCTAACAAACAAGAAACTGCAGGAGTCACAACAATAAAATGGGATAGCGCAAATCCTGCAGTTTGTTGACATTTTTATGGCTTCCAACATTTACGAAACCAATAAAGGCTGCTTCCTCCCTTTAAAACGCTTCTTTGCCCTTTTGTTCTTATTGACTCTTGGTTCACATTATTGAACCATTGATGGCGTAAAATGTGGTTCAAAAGCTTTGAGTTTTACGGTTTTTAACAGGATTACCTGCGAATGTTTAGTACTGATTCGCTACGGCTCCGTTGGTGTCTAGAAGTAATAGGTGTTGAGTGGAAATTCCTCCGCTGAATCGAAACCCATTTCAGGTATATTCAATAAGTAAGGGTGGGTACAAAGGTGAGTAAAGAAGGGCAGTAGAGCAATGATTTGAAACAAGTTGTTGAGTATATGAATGTGAATTAAGTATTACAAAAACTCAATGCATTCAGCTGGCACATTTTTAGTTTTCTAAATAATTATCTCCCCTTTAAAAAAGTTGTATTCCTGAAGAAGTATGAGTCCATTTTGCGTATGAGACATTTACGCAATATTTTCTGTTTTGGGCTTTTTGTCATTATTCCCGCCAATTAATTACACGAAACTCAACGAAAGTCCTTATCTAATTACAACCAGTAAATAATGATTGTAATAAGACGGTGGATGCCAGCAGACAAAATTAAATGTAAGCAAACAAATGCGCCTCGGAGCGTACATCCATATGTACGTCTGTATGTGTAAGCATGTGAGCAACAGCAAGCACTATTTTTTGGCAGCCTAAAAGAAAAGCATCTGGCAGCGAAATCAGACTCGTTTAGAGGACATCAGCTCCATGTATTGTAATGCAGCCAGCAGCAATAGAAATAACAATAAAAATAACAATTAGTTGGAAAGAAATAAACAAATTTCGCGCCGTTGGCAAAAGTTTATAAAAAATGAAGAAACGAGACGAATGAAATAAACTAAAAATGAGCAAATACCCATATGTTCAAATAAAAAGGTGACTTTTATTAGAAATTTTACTGTTAACTATTTAACTATTATTTAAAATTTCAGAGCTGAAAACTAGTTGCCTGAAATTAAAAAAAAATTGTCTAAAAACATTTATTGGTGAGAATTCTTCTTTAATTCCAATCCTTCCTGCTGCTACAAAACGCTTCCAACCGTCCCGATCCTTCGCTGCTTTGAAAGATTTCCCTATACAGCCTTAAGTTCTTTTTCGAGAGTTCTCTTCCAAGTGCCCCTAGGGCGTACTTTTTTCTAAAGGCCTAATGAAGTCCTAAAACATCGTTGCTTGTTGGATAGCATAGATATTAATTTTCGTAATAAAAGAATAAATAAATAAAATATGCATTCAACTAAAGCGTTTTTCAGTAAGAGCGCTTCAACTTTTTTTTGAATAAAACACAAACGGTTTGACTTTTTTAACTAATTTTTTTTTTTATTATCGAGTTTGAACATATACATTTAAGTATGAAATTCGATTTCTTTTGCATGACCACCGCGTGCACGTTTTACGAAGTCCAATCGTTGAACCCAATTTTCGACCACTCTTTTGCATAAACCGGCCGAAATTCCAGCAATTTCGCGTTCAATATTGGCTCTGAGCTCACAAATCGTCGCCGGCTTGTTACTGTAGACCAATGACTTCACTTAACCCCAACGAAAATAGTCTAGAGGCGTCAAATCACACGAGCGCGGCGGCCATTCGACCAGTCCATTTCTGGAAATAATGCGCTCATCGAACTTACTCTTCAACAAATCAATTGTAGCGTGTGCTGTGTGGCTTGTGGCCTCGTCCTGTTGAAACCACATGTCGTCTAAGTCCATGCCATTCAATTGCGGCCAAAAATAATCGTTTATCATGTCGCGGTATCGATTTCCATTCACAGTAACGTGGCGATCGTTCTCGTCAACGAAAAAATATGGTCCAATTACGCCGCCGGCATGTAAACCGCACCAAACAGTGATTTTTTCGGGATGCAACGGTGCCTCATGAATCACGTGTGGATTGCTTTCTGACCAGTAACGCATATTTTGCTTGTCGACAAAGCCATTGAGCCAAAAGTGAGCTTCATCACTGAAGATGAATTTTTGGAAAAAATCTGGATCAAGTAGCAGCAACAGAACGATTATTTTCATAAAAAATTTGCACGATTTGCAATCGTTGCTCAAGTGTGTAGCGTTCCATGATGAAATGTATACTAATGAAGTTTACAAATGATAAGCGAAAAATAAAAAATATTGTGTCGTTCGCCCTCCCTATCGGAAAAAAGTTGAAGCGCACCTATTAAAAACCCCTATATTAGGTGTTCTAAAAATTCTAACCATTTTTCGCTCTATGAATTAGTGAGCCAAATTTAACCATCGATGTGATCGGGTCATACGACGATTTAAAAGTGATATTAAGCGTCGAAACATATTTTGAGAGTTGTGCGTTTAATGAAGCGGGTAGTGTGTTACAGCGGTCCAAAACGGAAGTATAACAGATAAAAGTGAATACATTGTTCAGTGCCATTACGACCAGGGTAGAAACTCGGAACAGGTGGCCAAAATATGAGTGCTGTTCATGGACCCTCTACAGTATCGAGTTTGATAGCAAAGTGGTGATGATTTTGAGTTGGAAGAGTAGACACAACCTGCTAGGCCAATCGTTGAAAATGTCGGTTCGGAATATGAACACTTATATTACACAGAAACTGATGACTAGAAATCTGTTGCATAGGACTGATCTCAGGCAGAAAAACTGTTACAAAAGAGCATTTTGAATTGAATAGACGCCTGCAATTCCTTGCTGAAACGTAATCAAGTTGAACCTTTTTGTAGCGGATGGTCGCTGACGATAAAAATGGCTCACTTATAAGAGTAACAGCCGAAAAATATCGAGGTGAAATTGCGGTGAACTGGACCAAACGATCGCCAAAACCAAAAAAACGGACAATACGGGTTTGTTATGTGATTGGTGAGAATAGAAGGGAATCATCCGCTATCAGCGCTGTCATCGGGGCTAACAATCCATTTGGATCGTAACTATCAACAACTAACTGAATTGAAACAGGCGATCGATACTTATTACATAACACAAAATTTTTCCCCCTACAAACTAAGTTTTCAGAGTCATTCGAAGAGTAAAGAAATCTGAAAGAATTCTTAAAGAAAATATTAATGCCCTATCCAATGTTTTGCCGAATTTTATAAGATGACTAACTTTTTTTCTGACTCACTAAGAAAATGACCTCAGAGTTGCAGATACAGTACGCAAAGGTACGACGGCGCTATACTCCTGCGGAAGGCTCATTGGGGAAAAATGGGGTTTGAAACCCAGAATGTTAAAGGGGCTGTACGGTACTGCAATATGATGGAATGCCGTAGAGAAGGGCGTGAACATTAAAGGAGTTGACAGGGTCCAAAGAATTGCATCTGTTCTTATAACCGGTGCAATGTCAACCACAACATCGAAAGCACTATATGTGATATTAAACTTCTTTCCGGTAAACCTGCAGGCAAAGTACATTGCGCGAAGCTCGATGGCAGGGTGGGCGGAGGTGAATATTCCGAGCATCTGGGGATCTCCTTCAGTTTTCGGCTTTCCAACTACTGTAGTGTCTTTCAGGCTGAACTGATGGCAATAATGAAAGCCGTGACACTAGTACAGTGTGGTGCGATATTGGAGATGATATTCACATTTTCAATGATAGCCAGGAGGCGATAAAGTCAATCTCGAAGCATCACAATGGGCCATGAGCCTGAGTGTGTCCTACAATGGACAACCGCTTCAACCTAACTTAACCTAAGAAAATGACAATTTTTTACAGTTTCCGTTGCCATTCAAGAATAGTATGGAAAAATGCATATCTGTTTGATCTAATGACTTTCTTTGGAGTTGGCTGGCTATTCTCCTCAGTTCTCGTGGACAAATTTGAAGGGCAGTATTTTCGTTAAGAATTGTATAGAATAACTATGTAGAATACAATAGCCACTCAAGATTTTTTTGTTCTGCAGTCACAAATGCTAAGCTGTACAAGATATTCTTTAACATATTGGCCTTTGAATATACCTCAAATTTTATATTATTTGTCACAATCTGGAGGAAGACGAGAAAAGGTGCAGTAAAAAGACGAACTAAATGTGTATTTTTTTCAAAAATATTTTTAGCCATTTAAGTTTATTACATCCGGAAAATACTTTTCTTTTGTTTTTGTTACTGTTGGATATGCAAACGGTATGAATTAGATATTCGTAAGGAAATCTTTCAGAAAGTCGGCAAAATATTCTTAAAGAAATCTTTTAGCATTTTTCTTGAGAAATCTTACAAAAATTTCTTCACGAGCTCGTGTCACCCGACTTTCTCTCAAAATTTGTAAATAAGCCGTTTCAGTATTCGAAATGAATTTTTGTTACTCTTACTTATTTTGTTGAAATTGTTTAATCATTTAAACAATTTATTGCAGTTAAACAGTTTTTTTCTATGCTTTTTCCAACAAAGAAAAGTATTTTCTTCATTTTAAGCAAAATTTATATCCATGTATGATCATATAAAATAACTTCAAAAACAGGGTTCTGGTTATAAGATTAAATTTTATCATATCATACCATATCTTCTCCTATTCTATGTAACTGAGATTAAGAAATAAATGAATGTCATAGTAAAATTATTCTGTTGCCCTGTTAAACAAATATTAAATTGATTCACACAAATATTTTACATACTTTCGAGCGACACAAGTTTAACACTTTTCTAAAACATTCCCATCTCTCACTTTTGTATCTAAAACAGTGGTTGTGTTTTTAACTGTACTAACCACCTTCAAAACAAACAACGAATACTGCCTGCCTCTCCTAATTAAAGTACGTTGTATTTTGGAGGAAGATGAAGCTATTTCTGATATTTCTTTTATTTTTAAGAATATTTAGAGAACAAAGTTAAAGTTCCCATATACTTTGTTTTTGCTTTGCTATTCTGGTTGTCAAATCAGTAAAGTGAAAGTCAAAATATATGTAAAGTGAATGAGAGGAGGAGAAATCAGCTTACCTAATAACAGAGATGCTTATTAAATTGCCAAGAATGATAGAAACAAGATTGCGCCCTTCAGAGAGTGGTTGACGTCGCATTAGCTGAGTTGTGCAGTGTCGCCAACCATTTGCTCTTCGCAATAAACTTTTAAACCCAAATGCGAAAATTTTTAAGTTTTGTTTTTGTTTCTTTTTTTTATTTAAAGCTACCGAAACTGAAACTTAAAAAACAAAACTGTATTATTAACGAAATTAAAAAAGGTCACTCTGTGAAGATTTTAGTGTTAATAAAAATTGGTTGATTATTATAACATTTGATATTTTGAAAGTGGCAATTAAATTTTTTGTTCCTTTTAACCTATTGCTTCCGCTCCTCAATCCTTAATGGGCCATAGCATCAAGACGTGTATTCATAGGGTAGGAGGTAGGGCACAGGGTATCAAGAGTACCTTATCTTGTTATATAACATGAAATATAGCAAAAATGTTGTTCTCTTAACAAAAATCTCATCAATTAAATTGGACATAACCATAACACATTTATTTAAAAAAACGCACATTTTAAAGAGAATTTGTGTAAAAATTTGGTATTTTATTTTGTTTAAATGGGCATTTTAGTGCGGTTTTATTTCCAAAGCTAGGCAACACTACAGTGGCGAGAGAGAAATTTGACTGCTGTAAGGAGAAGAACACCAACAATAACAACAATCGCGGGCAATGCGTCCAGATGTTTAAAAAAGTAAACCTAAATAAAACTGAGTGAATTATTGAACAAATTTTTAAAAAATGTATATTTTACAAAATTATAAACATTACAACAGGCAAGAAAAATGTCATGAAGAAAGATCCAAAACTTCGAGACAAAATAACAAAAAAATGCCAAATCAAATATTGGTGCTAAAAGACGTCACTCATTGTCAAATTCGCTGAGAGCAAAGAAACGGTACAACGATATGCGCCATCTCATTATTCTTTCCATCATGTTACATTGCTAATCATGGTACAAATGGGGTTCTGAATAGGAAATATTTGCGCATAAACATTTGAACATATCGCTCTCCTCACTCTCCTTAAAGGCCTATACTACTTTCGTGAGAAATTTGTGATGCCAATAAAGAAATTCATGTTCGAAATTGAAAAATTTCCGGGCGAAACGCAAAGTTGAATCTGTCATGATTCAATAATAAAAGGTTGTGTAAAGTTTGACAATTAATTTCGAATGCTATAAGGAACGCAACTAAGTTCCCGCTGTTTGTAAATAGATGCCACCAGCAGTGTGCCCTAGTCGATTTTAACATAACCTAGAAGTCATGAACCAAGCTTAGACATATAGTAAACAAACTGTTTCTACACATTAGTGATTTCGTTTTGGTATCATATACTTTTGGTTTTGTGAATATGTCAGTAAAAGCAAACCCGTTAAAACCTACCTGGAAACACTCAAATGGGAAATCCTACCCCACCCGCCATATCCTCCAGATGTTGCACCGTCCGATTATCACCAGTTCCGATCGATCGCACATGGTTTAGCTGACCAGCAGTTCCATTCATATAAAGACATCAAAAACTGGTTTGATCCGTGGATAGCCTAAAGATGAACAGTTTTACCGCGACGGTATACGAGATTTACCAGAAAGATGGGAAAAAGTATTAGCCAGCGATGGGCAATACTTTCAATGATTCACTTGTAACCATTTTTTTAGAATAAAGTTGTATTTTCATCAAAAAAACATCGAGAACTTAGTTGCGCACCTAACACTTAATCCACTCACCATTCCCGTGGATTTATCATATACTTATATACGAGAGCGGTTCAATATGTACCCGTCGTTGACGACAGAGGGCGTTCCTGAGGGAAGTTGGTTGGGATAGGTTAGTTTGGATTTGGCAGCTATTCGTGATTTTCGCTAAGATGGAAAAAGAGCAGTATTGTTCGGTAATTCGCTTTTTGTTCTTAGATGGGAAAGGATGCGAGGAGATAAAAGCAAAGTTGTATGCTGTCTATTGGGACGCTTCGCCATCTATGACCACAGCGTCCGGAACGTTGGGAGAAGTGTATCTTTCTAAAATGTTTTGATGTTTTTGAAAACATGGTGTCTCCATTTTTAACACGGGTATTTATTGAGCCCCCTTGTATGTTTTTTTGTGCTGCCCTTGCTAGTTGTCTCGACAATAACAAGAAAAATGTTTCTCAAATTTGCTATGATTTTTTTCAGGTCTTAGATAGATAAATATCCTTAATCCAAAATTCGTAGTTTGACAAGGGATTTTCATAACCAAAATCATACATATGTATATGAAGTATAACTTAACTTAGTATTTTCAACTTAATTGTTAGATTTTAACCATGCTTGCCTATGGTTATTGCCCAATAAATTGTTTTGGTTAGGGCTTCCAACTTTTTAATCTGCCCCTCAGAAAGTATTTGACAGACCGTGAATTAGAATTTATTCAGTTTCACAAGACGTTACAAAAAGGATTTACTGTATTTGCATAGAAGCGTCAAACAAAAGATGGGCTGCCTCGGGCTCATTCCAGGAATGCAAAATTGCGATGGACAACTCCGCCCTCTTCAGATCTGGTCTGATCTCGAAATCGGTTGCCGAAAAGTGTTGCACGCAAACTTTTCCGCCTGGTTTCAATGAAGTGCCGCACGATTTTATCCACTATTTTCTTTCCCTTTTGTCTTTTGAGATATGGACAAACTTACCGCCTTCTTTTGCCTACGTTTTGTGACACAACAAAAACAGAATTACCTGCTAAATTTTTTTAGCAAAAGTCGTAATTTCTATGCTTTTGAGAACATTTTCTTTAGAATTTGCTCTGAAATAAACCGTAGATTTTCCGGATTTGTTAAGCAGCTCAAGTTGGCTGTCACAGGATGAAAATTACACATCTTACATCACCTTTAATTTTTGCTTCACGGTCAACAGTCTGCTAGCATGCAAAATTCTGCCTCATATTTGCCACGGCTGGCACTGCACTGTATTTGAAAAACATTTCATATCTATACTTTGTTGTGTTGACATACACGAAATGTGTTGATCGCAAGCGGTTATTCAAAAGAGGCCTTTTACGAGTTGTGCTTTTCCGAGCTTATTGTTGAAGTGAAACTTCTTAGGCGTCGATAGACGAGCGAGAATGGAGAGTAAAATTTCAAGGTCATGCAACGTTTTGGGTATTTTCGTTCCGCGAGAGAGAAAAAAGATATAACGTAGAGGAAAAGGAGAGAGAGGGCTATACCTTATATACATCTTACATACACTTTAAGCTATTTTTCCTGAGTTTTTCCTTGTGTGCTAATTTCTTGTGAGAAATTACACTGTCTATTTTTTGGCGGTTGTTCGTTGGTGCAAACTTTTAGGAAATATATTTTGGCGCCTACTTTTTGGCGTCATATTTTCTTGGTGCCTACTGCTTGGCGCGTTTTTTGGTCCCAATTTTTTTGACGTTTGTTTTTTTGGTGCATACTTTTTGGCACTTACTTCCTTTTCCATATATTTATATATATATATATATATTATTTCTCTCTTTCTCTCTCTCTCTCACATTCTCTCTCGGGTCTCTGTACTACGCTACACGCATTTTTCAATTGCTCTTCACTAGCTTGACAAGCTTGGCAAATGAATCAAAGCGAATCTATTAAAAGTGGTGTTGGTAAATCAGCTCATTTGTTTTTTTTTTCTTTCGCTTTGTCCATGTAGCTGTCAGCACAGAATAAAACAAGGCGAATAAATTTTTGTTTTCTACTTCACCAATACCTTGCCGTGACAATCAAACGTACAAAACATTGTTGTTGGTCTAGTGCCACTACCTTCAATAAATGCGCCTTGAAATGAGTAATTCAATAAGAAAGAAGAATTCAAAATGAAAATTATTAATTCATTCATGATTATTTTTTTCAATTTTGTATGTACATTTATTGAGAATAAAACGAAGCTATGAAAAATCTAAAAAACCCGGCAATAAGTTTTTACTACCAGAAACTCATTGACTTAGCGAACTAACCTCGTTCTTAAGCAACCTACGAAATTTCTCACTGGGTCAACAAAGACAAGTAAGGACAGGAACCGTTCTCCAACCTTTAATTTTTCCCTTATTCATTGCCGATTATTTGCGGTTATGTTAGATGAAAAGTATGCAAGAAAACGTGCCAAGCAGTGACGCGAAAAGAAAAAGGCGGCAACACATGCTACGGGTATATGCCACCGTACACAACGCAAAAAGCGAAAGGAAGCAGCAAGAGCAGCAAGCAATGGGAATATGAAATTGCAGCGAAATTGTTATCGCGTAAAATTAAAAGATACAAACTTGAAACAACAGCACAAAAAACAAGTTGTGAAAGGCATAGGAATGTGTGTGTGTGTGTGTACCTTATAAACCGGCATTATTGGTTAGAAGATGAAAGCAAAAAACAAGTCTTGAACATTTAGAATGATTGTAAGCCAACGCAGGAATGCATAAGTAGTTCCTGCAAATTAAAAGAAACAGAAGACCTAAAGGATGAAAACACAAACAACAATGAGCCATGCCGTGGTGGCAAATAAAGCGGGAGATGCAAATGGCAAGTGGCAATATCGTACAGACTCTGCTATAGATTGGAAGAGTGTATGCATATATGTATGTATGTATGTGCAAAGGGTTTTTAGGATCAACAATTTCCAGGCCACTGCTGCTGCAGCACTCTAGTCACACGCAGCTCACCTTAAGGCTATGAAGTTGACGCTATTTATGACCATGGCTATGGCGGTTGCATCGGCACTTGCTGCTCAGACAACAGGCTTAGTATTATCGGGAGGCAGTCTTAATTGCAACAACAATAATGAGAGTTACAAAACGATGCATCGTATGCCTCGCATGGCTTTGGCGCACGTGAAAGCCGACGGCTGTGGAGCAGATGTTGGCTGCTGGGCAACGTAAATAGGGAAAAAGCAAGGGTCTTTGAGGCAATCAATTGAATCGATCGCAAATACGAAAGCAACCGGCAGAAGGTAAACACAAAGGGCAGGGAGTCGATGAAGTACGGTTGGAGCACGCAACATAAAGTATTATGCATAGAACTTGTAAGTATGAACGCAGCTGTTGCTTGTGCGCACACGCATACAGTCTCCAATTTGGTCTTGCCATTGCTGCATTTCGTGCAAACACAAGAGCGCTGCACAGTGGACCGTCTGGAGCAAGTGAGGTGAAGAAAATTTCTGAGGACCTGTAAGTGAAAGAAAATACTTTTAATGTGAGAATGAAGTAAAATAACTGCATTTGTGTAGGGTTCTATGAATTTGTACGTCTGTACACCCATTTGCTTCTGCTATCTCGATGTAGATTAGTACCAATTATAAAAATACGATAGCTTCTCGGTAGTCAGGGAAAATAAGACAGGATAATATACCACGCCCACTTTCTTTGATGGACCTTAAATGTAAGCAAATATGAAATTTTCATAATTAATTAATCTAAACTGCCAAAATTTCGTAAAAGGAATGAACCAGAAAAAAGAAATACAATTACTTTTTTGAAAAATAGAGTTAATCAGCTTATCCCTAAACCCACTTATTCAGATTCAAGCGAACTTGGTTCATCCAAGCATAACCACAAACTCTAAAATAACGTCCACCTGCATTATAAAACAACTTCAAATTTTAATATTTCACAACTTGAATATCTTAAAAAATGTAGTGAACTACTGCCATTCTTTCAAGGTGTTGTTACTAGACCAACAACAATATTTTTGTACGTTTGATTGTCACGGCAAGGTATTGGCGAAGTAGAAAACAAAAAATTTATTCGCCTTGTTTTATTCTGTGCTGACAGCCACACGGACACGGCGAAAGAAAAAAAACAACAAATCAGCTTATTTGCCTATACCACATTTAATGGATTTGCCTTGGATAGATAGATAGAATTTTCTCTTCCGATTCGACACTAACAATGATTATAATAAAATAATAATAATAAAAAATTTGCGACAATGGCTCTGTGGTCATCTATCGGAAAACCATCAACACCTTCCCAAATATACGTGTCGGACTATTTTTAAAATTGGACATCTTCCTAAAACAATTACTAAAGTTTTATATTGCCCTCAGATTACAAGGCCTACATTTTAAATTTCTGTGACCTTCAAGCTCTATAAGGTCACAGGCCTGTATAAGGCCTTCAAAATCCACTTTATTTTATAATTATCAATATTCCTATTGAAATAACTTTCACCGATATTGTGATCTAATTCTTTATATATACGTAAGCCTTTAACACTGCTTTGCCATAATGTCTGTTTATTTTTCTTATGTAAATTTTGTAAAAGTAAATCAATATTTCCGTTCCACTTTCCTCTATTTTGAATCTTTAGGCTCCACTTAATCTTCAGTTATCACTATAAGGTGGGTAGGTAGGTTAGTTGGCATCACCTACACCGCATAAAAGTGCATCGGTAACCAGTCCCATATAAAAAAAATAAATAAAAAAAGTGAATTTTTTTTACCCTTGCAATTCGCTCTTATAATAATGTGAGTTAAATATGAAAAAATACAAAACAAGTATTGAAACCAAAAACGCGACTGCTTCCAATAACGCGATGGTGGTATCTCTTGGTGTAATATTGAAAACAAATTACAAAAAAAAATTAAATTTAAATTGTAACAGGTAAAAATGTATCAAAAAAAATGTTATATATCTTTACTTATATAATTGTAATATAGTAAAAATAAGCTTATTAAAAAATGCGTTCACTTAACTTTAACCAAATAATTTCCAGCGGTATTGTGCAAAACCCGCAAAGAATGAATTCCGCGGAAGGCAGAATTTTGGATAATCATAACTTTACCTAACAGTATAGGTAGGTGAGCCATGCATCATCAGAGCCTTGGTGCGGCTAGCTATAGGAGAAAATGTTAATATCCCCCTCACTCCCACTTTCCCTAAGCATTTTGCATGCCTGCTGGATCGCAAAGACTTCTGCCTGAAAAACATTAGCAGTATTCGGCAATTTTAAGGAGATGGATATATCGGCCGATTTAAAGAAACCCCCTGCTCCAAGTCCTGATTCCACCTAAAAGCCGTCAGGGAAGACAGAAGTGCCAGCTTCGACGCAGATTTTCCCCTCGCTCAAATTTTGCCTGCATAGAAAGATTGCCCTGCCACGACTTTCAAACTCCAGATACTTGCGGATACAGAGATTTGCCCAAAATTTCAGAGAAATACGGTGTTAACTGTTTAGTGTTATTACGGCCCTACGTTAAAATTGTCAGAAATTGGCACCTAACAGGGTAGTATTCAAGTAAATCTTGGAATTTCTCAACACTCAACGGAATATTTTGTTAAAACTACAACATTTTTGTCCACTTAACCTATACTGGGCAGACCACTGTGCGCTGCGACCACTTCAACTCTATTTCAACTTCATCGCCATAGTCACCAATTCCGCTGGAGTTATCTAATTTACAGCAATTGCCTAATCCATCAAGGATATCATGCATTTGCTTGCAGTTAGGGAGGCATGGACGTGTTCGCTAGTGTGGCATTCAAATGGAATTTCGAGTGCTGTCAATATGCAATAGCGCATTTGCCCCATATGCATATATGTATATAATATGAATGCCTCACATCGTTTGTCCAATGTGTTTGGGTAAGTATATGTATGTGTATGTATATGCGTGTGTATACTTCAATGTTTTAAAATTAAAATTTTTGAGGTTAAATTTATTTCGGATAGACTTATGAAGTGAAACAAAACAAATTCAATTTTATAGAAAACATATAAAATATGTTATGCTTGCATTGGGTTGAATAAACATAGTTTGGAAGCCTAACTAAACCACTTTTTAGTAAGGAAAACTTCTTATTAGGAAATATAATATATAATTCAAAATTTTAAGCAAATACAAAAAAGCAGCAAAGCTGTAAAAGTTGTACAATTCGAAGCATCAGAAAAATTCCCACGCATAGTATTTTTTCCACGTATCTCCAACCAGATCATCAAGAACACTGAGACTTATTTTGTGATACATGCTGAGGCCATGTAGAAGCATCACGTGAAGGTATGTGCTTCACCACTTGGTATCTTGGAGAGGCTTTTGCCTTCCTCAAACACCACTAGAGTATATTCATATATTCGTACGGCATTACTTAGCGAGCGCAGCCGCTGGGTTTGTTTGGTGCGGGAATAAATAGAACAAAGAAAAAATACTAACAAAAAATACTAATGTTTAAGAGCTTATCTTCGTGAAGATGTATAGATACATTAAATATTAAAATATAAAATTTTTATTTGTTACTTTATGTGTGAAATCATTTTAAGCAAGAGATAATAAATTTACCAAAAGCGCAACGAAACGCTTCGAGATGCTGGTTAGTCCGCGCGGAAACGGTCTTGAGTGCAAAGGGTTAATACCTCATAGTTCCATTTTTTTTTGCTTTTAAGATCGCAAAGACCTATTCACTTTGCGCAGAACCTTTCCCGCCACAGTTGCAGTCATCCTGTAGGCGATTACCACGAAAGATGTCGAGCCTGATGCACGCAGTTTGTTTGTATTCACCCATAGAAGGCTTTGCCTGTGAATTATCTACTGGTTCTCTTCTTCTTCTTAATTGGCGTGATAACCGCTTACGCGATTTTGGCCGAGTTTAACAAAGCGCGCCAGTCGCTTCTTTCTCGTGCTAACCGGCGCCAATTGGACACATCAAGTGAAGCCAAGTCCTTCTCCACCTGATCTCTCCAACGCAGAGGAGGCCTTCCTCTTCCTCTGCTACCACCAGCTGATACCGCAGCGAATACTTTCAAAGCCGGAGCGTTTGTATCCATTCGGACGACATGACCCAGCCAACGTAGCCGCTGGATCTTTATTCGCTGCTCTATGTCTATGTCGTCGTAAAGCTCATACAGCTCATCGTTCCATCACCTGCGATATTCGCCGTTGCCAACGTGCAAAGGTCCAAAAATCTTACGCAGAATTTTTCTCTCGAACACTCCAAGCGTCACTTCATCGGATGTGGTCATCGTCCAAGCTTCTGCGCCATACGTCAGGACGGGCATGATGAGAGTCTTGTAGAGTGTTAGTTTTGTTCGTCGAGAGAGGACTTTACTGCTCAGTTGCCTACTTAGTCCAAAGTAGCACTTGTTGGCAAGAGAGATTCTACATTCTATTTCAAGGTTGACATTGTTATCGGTGTTAATGCTGGTTCCTAAACAAACGAAGTCTTTTACAACCTCGAAATTATAACTGTCTACAGTGACGTGGGTGCCGATACGCGAGTGCGCCGACTGTTTGTTTGAAGACAGGATGTACTTCGTTTTGTCCTTGTTCACCACCAGACCCATTCGCTTTGCCTCTTTATACAGTTTGGAGAAGGCAGAACTAACAGCGCGGTTGCTAAGGCCGACGATATCGATATCATCGGCATACGCCAACAATTGTACGCTCTTATAAAATATTGGTATCAAACGGCTCGGAGAGATAAGTCCACGCAAGTGGGGAAAGTTACTGATCGCCATTCACTTGGGAGTGGCCAGGATGATTCTTCTGCATATGGTTCAAGTAGCTCACAACGTCCGGGATTAGCCCACGTATCCTCTGGGTAGCTTCCGAACACCCTTTCGGGAGTGAGCTAACGTGAGAAGGCGAAGCATTCCAGGATAGCGGGTTGTGCGCTGGGTTTGGGACCCGCCACTCATAAATCCTCCCCAATGAAAAGAACTGCAAAGCCTCGGATGAGAATTATCTACTGGTTATCCACTTCAAAATGTAAAGCCGATGAGCTAGACGGGAAAGGTACTATTCTTCAACTGGTCAGTGTTAAAAGTACCATTTGGGTACCTATGGGCATGAGCAAACTAGTAATCAAAAACAACGTTATCCAAGAGGCCAATAGACAATGGAGAGATGAAGACACATGCCTAACAGCTGGGTTACTATGGCCGCAAATAAATAAGAAAACAACAAAGAAACTGATTAGCCTTTCAAGAGAGGATATCTCGAAGGTCGTGGCTTGTATAACCGGTCATTGGCTGTTTGACAGGCATTCCTTGAGACTAGCAGTTTTCTCCCATGAATATTGTAGCCGTTGTAGAGATGAGGAAGAGGAAGAAGCAGTTGAGCACTTTCTTTGCAATTGGCCAGCCTTTGCTAAAATCAGAGCAGGTTTTCTAGGCAGATACTTTTTCAATTCTCTTGTGGAAATGTCTTGCATGGAGATGGAACAGAGCCCGCGCTTCATAAGAGCCACAAAATTGTTCCACGAAGAATAATAAATGTGGTTGCCGTGTCGCACAGGGTTATCACAGCGGACCTGTAAGGTCTAACTGAGTTGGTCGTACAGACTGACTACCCCTATAACCTAACCTATCTACTTGGTCCAAGGTGGCATTTTTTAACAAGGGGGTATGTTGTTATCTGTTTTAAAACTGGTACCCAAAGCACAAAGCTTCTACTATTCCAGAACTATAACAAATGGCAGTGACTTTGATGCCAATACCCGACACTTATTTGCTTGACAAGAGGACATACTATACTTCGCGTTGCCCTCGTTCATCATCAGTGGGATCATATTTTCGTATTTATTTACGCTCTGGCGTCTAAGATTGTAGCCGAGTGATGTAGCTCCGCTCGAATTAGGTATTTAATAACAGATTACGGAAATCACGCGACAGAGAATCACGATTTTCTAAACTTTATTCGCTGTTAAATGGCTCGGTGCAGTGAATATCTAATCAATGGTACATTCCCACAATCAATTCACAGTCAGCTTTTTTAAAAAATAGCGCGTAAAAACGTCGCCATAGTGAGAAAAAGGCGTAAAAAGTGAAAAAGTCGAATTTTCAGGGAGAATACAAGGTGACATGCACAATTAATCACCCTATCGAAAGATTTATAATTTTTGCAAATGGCGTCGTACGTCAATCATATTTGACACTTGTGAAATGGACAGCGGCAGTATTTAAACAGACAAGCAATGAAGCGCCTAAAGGTAAAAATAAGGATTTCCAGTAATAAAGGTTATTCTCAAACAAAATCGGAGCATGCAGATATTTAAAAATTTTCTTAAGAAACATATAAACCATGTAGAAGTCTACTTTATTAATCCCGTTAAGAATTTGAAAATCGATTGATAAGCAACTAAGTTACTAAGACTATGTGCGGAAAGATGGGTAAAAACGATTTTAAAAGATTTTTAAAAACCCGTTAGTTAAGATTTTGTTGGTGTTTGGCAAATTTCAAATTTCGATTACTGTTTACTCGATAAAGCCAACAACGCAAAAAATATCACTATTTTTGGGTGTCGCGCCGAGCTGTCCTTCTCATAACGCTTTGTTTTATCGTGTAAAGTTATACATCTGTATAGTTAGCAAATGTCAAAGATGACATAAAATTACTCACTATTGACATCTAGGCGTCACTTTTCAAAAACCTTCACGTTTGCTAAACTTTCCGAAATGTTCTCGGTAAAAAAGCTGATTAGACCTTTTCTATCTAATTTTACCAATTTTTGTTGCAAATTTCGCGTTCGTTAGCATTTTGGATACTCTTGCTGATGCTCTCAATTTTTATTGCTGGTTGGTGATGACTAATTTTCTTAGACCACCTTCATTCAGGGCAACTTTTCGTGGTGAAACTTTGCGAATTATCTTTGATGCTTTCCATTTCAATTCAACCGGGCTATTCGGGACATGTTCTTCGATTTCGATGTAACTCAAATATGTTGCTCTCTGGTCAAAATAATGAGACACGTATTTTTTTGTTCGCCCGAAAAAAATTTTTTCAAGAGTTATCGGCAATTTTGTTTTTTGGCTCAAAATCGATTTTTTTTAATTATATAAGGACTTTTTTTTTTAAATGCTAATAACTTAGTCAAAAATGAACCGATTTTAATGATTCTGGAAGCGAAAAGATTGTCATTACTTACACGAGTGACATCATGTAGAAACAATTGCAAAAACGTAGTTGAAAATTTTTTATTTTCCAAAAAACAAAAAGTGCGAGAAAGGTTTTTTACTCAAAAACTCATTCCTCATAAACGAATCATTTTAGCTCAATTGAAGTTTGAGGTGCCATCTTGATTTGGAAAAAGTTATAAAAAAAAAAAATACAGTTTTTGAAATACTGAATTTCGAAAAAATTTCAATTTTTTTTCTTTTTTGCTAAATAAAAAATGTTCAACTACTTTTTTGCAATTGTTTCTATAATAAGTCGCTGGTGTAAGTAATGACGATCACTTTGAGCCCAGAATTATTAAAATCGGTTCATTTTTGACTATGTTATGCGCATTTAAAAAAAATGTTTTCTTATATAATTAAAAAAAATCGATTTTGAGCCGAAAAACAAAATTGCCGATAACTCCTGAAAAAAATTTTTTTCGGGCGAACAAAAAAATACGTGTGTCATTATTTTGACCAGAGAGCAACATATTTGAGTTACATCGAAATCGAAGAACATTACCCGAATAGCCCGGTTGAATTGAAATGGAAAGCATCCTTTTTATGTTGTTCGTGACATTCAAACTGGGCAACTCCTACACTGCAACCGAAAAACGAAAACACTAAGCGAGCAACTCGATGCCCTTCAATTTTTTCCGTCACCTCCTCCAACAATGATTCTAATAAATATATTTGTGTGCATATTTGAACGTGCGTAAGTATGTAAACTTTCCACCCTTCCTTTTGAATATTCATTGTGATCAGCTAATGCACTACAAAATTTTTAAAACGATGAATATTAAAAAAATACTAACACACTCGCCTTCGACAGCTGCCAATGCAGGCAACTCCAATACGAAGGATTGAATTCCTCTTCTCTACCACGGCATCCTGGAACTGCAAAGCTACAAAACCTGCACGACAAAACGACAAAAGAGAGAAAAACGAGCGAGTGCACTTGAAAGAATACGAAAGTGTACAATGAAGAAAAAACCACCAATATAAACTACAAAATACAAATAAATAAAAATAGTTATGAAGCCCTCAAGCAGCAAAATCTGCAAATCGGTAGGTAGAAGTTAAGGCAAATCGAAGTACATATATGCAGCCAAGGTACATGCATTTATAAAAAATACAACACTAACAACAATTTGGTACTTAAATGAAGCCAAGCAACAACACGAGCCTCGCATTCTGTTCGCTGAGCAGCCCGGCGTAAGCGCACGTGAAACTATCTCACATAACACTTTTTATATGCGCATGGCACAGGCGCGCCACCGATGATAAGCTGCGCAACGTCAGCAAGAGCACAATAGAAGTA
Organism: Anastrepha ludens; assembly: GCF_028408465.1. Lineage (NCBI taxonomy): Eukaryota > Metazoa > Arthropoda > Insecta > Diptera > Tephritidae > Anastrepha > Anastrepha ludens. Next base: position 80,679,914 of record NC_071502.1, read on the forward strand.
TATACATACATATGTATGTATATAGGGAGTAGGGATAGAGGCAAAATGTAATGTGAACATGCAATGAATTTCAAAAATAAATAAATAAATGCACCACCGGCACTACCAAATTACATATAAACATACTTAGTTTTGTAAATATGTATGTATGTATGTTTAAATGGAAGTGAGCACATAGACATGTACTCATCCATATGCACATACATACATACATACGTATCTACATGTACCTGTACCACACTCACTTTTCCATTTGCTCACCTACCGAAGAACTCACCAAGTCAATTCAATGTTATGGACAATATAAGTACGTATGTTTCTATGTGTGTATGTATATTTATATATATGTATGTGTATACATATCGATAGCAACAAAACTACCAAACACATTGGGAATAAATTTAGCACAACAGACATGCATTGCTGAGCTCTGCTGAGCCGAACTGCCTAAACAACTGCCTCACTGACTATCTGGCTTGGTCGTTAACGTGCTTGGCAGCCAAGCCTGCTGCCAGGCAGATGATCGAGTAGCTGCCGATGTACGAGTACATGTACATATGTATGTATATGGATGTGGTTGCTGCCAGAAGGGAGCGAAGGAAGCGGCGACGTTTGTTTTACTGACGCGTTCAGGTCGAACACGTTCTGACAAAGGCGCGCAACCGCAGTTGCGAAGGGATATGCGCGCCGTGTAGAGCTACGCGAAACTTAGATCGGACGAGCGAGCGAATGCGTTGTTATAAAAGCTAACGGACTATTATGAAAATATCCTCTTTATTGGAATGTTATAAAACAGTATACAAGAAATATTTAAACAAATTTTGTGGATATGAATATTTAAGATCCCGAAATCATTCCAATCATACTTAACCATATACATATACGTTTGTATGTATGTATATAAGTGAAGTGCCGCATCCTTTGGTGAAGCCACAAATGTTTGCAGGAGTTAGCACAACAACAACTAGAGTGAACAACTCGTGCTGCTACTTAAACATTCGCCGCATTTGTGAGATTCGTTTCGGAGGCTATGTCGTGCGCATCGCAGCCGCCTACTGTTCGAATGCGCAAGTGAGTGAATGAGTGACGCATGCGCGAGTGCAAAAACTACATAAAACTCGAGTAAAATAAATAACAAAACCCACATACATACATACATATATGTATATATATATAAATAACACAACGCAAAGGTATTCCAATAACAAAACGATTGAGCGGTTTTCTGCCTGTGGGAATGGTGGCAGCAGAATAGCGACAGCTGCTATTTTTCGATTTCTTTAGATAATTTAACTGTATGTGTTTAAAAAGTGCATATTCACATACATAATTACTTACATAACGGCATACGAAAGCAACAGCAGATGTATAAAGAAATTCAATGCGAGTCTAATAATAGTTTAAGCGATTCCAACTACAAAAATAATTATAACTATGTGAAGTGCAGCGAAATTCAAAAAAATTAATCCAATTGGAAAAATATCAGTGTTTGCATATTAAAAAATATTTTGCATAAAGTCCAATAAGAAGCTGATTTTTAACTTCACCAATACTTGGCCATTTATGGGTTTCTGTATTTAAGTTCTACGAAATTGGGTGAAGAGTTGTGTGTGTGTTTTTTATGTCTGGCAGTGAATGCAACTGCTTTATAAAAATAAATTTCTGGTAATTTCATTAAAATCCAGTGTATTGCGGTTTTCCGATTGTATTTTCGTATTACCAGTCTCTAAAGTGCTAGTGAATAGTTCAAAATGTCCCACTGCCTAGAGCGACACCGGTTGTGCAGGGCACTTGCCAACTTCTCAAGCACAAACAATAGCATATTAATAATCATTATCACAGTGTCCATGTATCTGACGACGCTGCCGCTAGCAACTGCACTGCATGAGCACACACATGCGCACCAACGCCATCATCACCACCAGCAGCACGGCGGCGTTGCGACAAATTCCACAGCCCCAGGCGCAGCTACACATGCCGCCAGCAGCAGCAACAGCACCACCAGCACAGCGTCCAGCACCGTTCCGATGACGGGCATTCATCACACCAATTGGCGTCGCATCGAAATGATGGATGCCAATGGCCTTTACTGGCTGGAGTGGTGGCTGAAAGGGTCCACATCGAAGGAGATATACTTTCGTGCTACCGCCAATACGCGCGGCTTTATTGGAATCGGGTTTGCGCGGAAGAGTGCGCGCATGGCCAATGCCGATCTGGTATTGCTGTGGGTCGATGATCACACCGGCAAAGCTAATGCACTGGTGAGTTTACAACACTCTAACATTCGGTACTCATAATGACATAGATATTTCACTTACACTCGTATATTTGTTCATTAGAGAAGACATTCTAAGGAGATCAAATTAAAATTGTTTACGTAGGTGAATCTTCAATACTATCACAAAAAATAAATAACTATAACGTGCAATGCTGTTAAAAGCTCGTTAATTAATTTCAATAGTCAAATGAAAAATAAGCACATAAGAGAGGCACACAAGCACACTTATCGAAGTCCGCTCGAGACTCAAGTAAAGTACAATCTGCTCAACTATCGGAAGTATGTATTTTTTCAGATAGTCAAGCAGCTATTTTAGCCTTAAAGTCACCTATATCCAATTCAAAAATCGTCAGAAAATGCAAAGAAGAATTTAATGTATTAGCGCACACCTGGCCTATCAACATAGAAGGAAATGAAAAAGCTGATGAACTGGCAAGATCTGGAGCATCCTATAACGATGAAAAGCAGTATAAATAGGCTGTCCCCAAGGAGTTCGCAAAAAGCAGATCTTTTCGCTATTCCAGAAGCAGGCCGTTTGCAGATGGACTAACAAGGATACCTGCAAAATTACTAAACAAACGTAGCCCAATTTCAACAAATCTAGAACTGACGAGTTGTTAAGAAAGCCATGAGCAGACACATTCAAAATTGCGTCAACAATAACCGGCCACTTAACTTTGAGAGACCATGGGGAGAAGATGGAGTGGTTGTACAACGATAGATACAGAAGTTGCAATTAAGAAGAATCTAAAGAAACGGTATTTCACTACCTGTGTGAGTGCCCAAATCTGGGTACTCTACGGCATAGAATGCTGGGCGAATTCTCAATGGTTAACTTGAAAGAAATTGCAGAAAAGAAAATAGGCAGGCGCAGATTCGTAGTCAAATCAAGATGGTTAGACTAATAAAAAGCAGCGGTTTTACAAGTGATGTATCAAAATGACATTTTTGTGCTAATTGGGTCTGGGCTGTGTCAATCAGACAGCACCTCCACCACCAACAGCTCCCCAATCTACTCGAAAAACAAAAAGTATGAAAGTATTCTTCAACATACTTCGTCCAACATTCAATTTGAACTCTCCAAATAAATCGACTACTAATGGACTTCAAAATATGGCACTTCTTTCAACGCTGACCTCTTCATTTGACCCAAATCTCTTACCGCCGACCCAAACCTTCATATCAACAGAATCTGCTGGATAAGGAGGTATTTCATAATTTTTTACATCTCTGCACCTCTTCAATGTAGTCGATCTCAATAAATGGCATCCTAAAAATAATTTCACCATCGCCTTGTTGACCGCTGAGCCTACTTCGATTTCGATTAATCACTAGAAGTCCTTGACCTCTTGTATGTGTAGTAAATCTAATTTTCGAAACGAAACGGTTTCATGTAAACTAGTTCGGATTACGACCGAACATCGCACATTCCTTTGAAGTTGTAAGATGATAACAAAATTTGTGATATGTATTTTTGTAACGCTGATATTACATTCGCATCACGCCGTGGATAGTACTGTTCCGATATCGCCACACGTTAAAAGTATCAGAGAAAAGTAATCGATACTTACTGGTATCTTTGCTATTTTATAAAGAGTTGCAAATGTGACTTTAAGATCTTCCCATTCTTCTAGCGGGTTTCTCTTTAAATTGATAACGCCATATATCTCGAAAAATCGCCAGTATTTTTTTTTTTGCGTATTTTCCAATCACGAGACCTCAGTGTTGTAACAAGCTCTCTGATCTTTAGACGGCTTTTGAATAAGGAACGGAGTCTGTGAAGTGAGTATATTTGAATCTAGGGTCCAAAGCTGTAGCTATAGCAATGGTTCTATGGCACTTTATTTGGCCGAATCGTTTTTCCAGCTCCAAAGTACAAGTATTGCCAAACCACTACATCACAATTCATATAATTTGAAACCAAAACTTCTTCAAAGGAAAGCAAGTTGGTACTCTAACTGCGTTCTCACAGTCACCTGAGTGACTAGCGAGAAGTGTTCGATTACAAAAAGTACTCAGTACTTTTAATAAAAGTATCTAATATTTGCCCGTAAATACTCGCATCGAAACAAAACTAGCTATGGATTGTGTCGAACATTTTTAGTGGTGACCTGAATATTCAGCGTTGTACGTGTATAACCGTAACGGTTTTCAGGAATAACGGTTTTCAGGAGTAACGGTTTTAGAATAAGAACTAAAACTAAAGAGTTTTAGCGTTGGAAGTATCCAATGCCATCAATGAAATAATATTTTTATCTTCCATTTCTTTTCAAAAATTAAAACGTCAAAATTCTTTAGACAGTTTGAACTTTTATAACTATTTACATATGTATGTATGTATATACTTAACCGAAAATAAAATTCTTGTACACTTTAACTTAAAAATTGTGGGATTTTTCCATGATTCAATAATAAAAGGTTTGCTCAGTAAGCAGCTTTCTCATTCACTCTTGACAAATCGGCTAGAAATTTTGACTAAAAGTGAAGGAAAAGTAAAATTTGTAGAAAAAACATTTCATTTTCAAAATGGACTGTTTACGAGCAACAACTCGCTCAAGAGTTTTCATCGGTATGTTCCGATTAAGTCAGGACATGATAGAGTATTTGACACAATCCGAGATCGAGATGAAGAATTTACAAAGCTTTATTTCTTATGATGTGGTGATTTAAACGGAACTCATGTTTTGCAAAGAGCTAGCGTTTGCTAAAGAGTTACAGCAGGGAGAATTATTGAGTACTCCCGACGCAATCGATTACATTGCAGACCTCATTATAAAAAGTTGGAAAAACTTGTTTCCAATGAGCCCACCTTCCTATGGATGGATGAAGTGTCCAGAGGAGTCTTAGAAAAGCACAGTACCAGTATGAAAGAGCTTCTCATAAAAAACCATCTACCGGAATCGGCTTAAAACTGTAGGGCCTTCCAATTGTGGAACGCGCTACAAATAGGAGAAGGATCTCGGCGAAACACCTAACAGAATTTTACGTGCCAATTATTTATTTAATATATTTTTAACAAAATAGTTTCATATTGGCGAAACGTCGCGATTGGTTTTAAATTTAAAAATTAATTCACAAAAAAAAAACTTGGATTATGTGAAATAATTTCTTGTTTTAATATTAGACTTGGCAATTTCCGCTAATCACTTCTATCTATACCATTATTTACATTCCAATATTAATTAAAATTTATTTTTTAAGCCGTTCGCAGTTTGTTTCCATTTAAGTAACAAAATATTTACTATTTTGCTACCATTTTTACCAAAAAGGATTTAATTTTTTCCTTTTTATGCACCTTCTTAAATACAACCTTTTGTAAGGGAGTGTCAAAATTCGAATGTCACTAGTGAGCAAACCTTTAATAATTGAATCATGGGATTTTTCTCTTTTCTACGACTTTAATATGTACAGTAAATGACTTTTCAGAATTTTGATTTATTTATTGTGCACCTAAAAGATTTATATAAAAATACTAGCAAACCCGGCGAACACCGTTTCGCCACCAAACGGCTTGTTTTTGGTAACATTTCGTTTGGGGATTAAAAGATGAAAAAAATTATGTTTTTTGTTTTATATTTGAAAAAAAGGAAAAATTTTATTTCATTTTACAACAGTAATTTTGGTTACAAAAATGAAGTGTAATTTAGAGGACTTTTCTCTAAGTAAAAAATGAAAGTGAATCCAAAGTAAATACTGAATCGAAGCGTTATACGTGTCCGCAATTTATCCGTTTCATTGAAGTGCTCTTTGGTAAACCACATTTTTTGTTCTTTGGTCTGACGTTAACACAAACAAAGCGGATGGTTTCCCAACTCGTGAACACGCAACGTATAGCTGCCCATGTGAAAAACAATGATTTTCTAAATTTATCCCGCAAACACTAAACGATTGGCCTTGCGACTTGTTAATTGTCATTGCGAACGCAAGGCGAACCGGAAATTGCAATCGTTTGAAGTCAAACGAAAGATCAGTCGGAATCATTGGTATACGAGGAATACATATATTTTCACCTGCGTACTTTGCGTTAATAATGGTTGCCTCAATCAAATTCGTCATAAGTCTTTTCACCGCAAGTCGAGTACCGTTGCAAAGTCGCGGTGGATTCAAATTACGCAATATCATAATAACTGAACCAACTTTGAGTTGCAAGTTATGTGGTGGAAATCCTGGTAACTCCAGAGAGTTCAAAGACTCCGTGGATAATTTACTACATCATCGGGATTTATTATGGAATCAACGGATTTGTATGTCACCAAATCGCCATCGATTTTTGATTGAATGGTGAAATTCAGTGCGTGTACATCATTATTCTTTGCGGCGAGAATTGCTCGTTGACTTAACCGAGCATAATTCTGATAATTCTCATTAATGCTTGGGAAAACATTTTCAATAAGAGCTAATTGAAGGTCTACAAATCGACAAAAGTCGTTGGTAAGAGTAATTAATCCAGATGTCGCATCAACTGGGACTTTTCCATTTCCAACAGCTAACAATTGTTTGGAAAATTGTGCAGCACTTTGATCATTTTGAAGTTGAACTCTTATACAGGGTGGCTGATGAAAGCCGCTACCAAAAAAAAATTGAATAACTTTTTTTCTTTTTAAGTTATCTGTTCCATTTTTGTTTTAATTTGCAGATTGATCTTTAAAATTTATTAAAATGGATAACTAGGACACGTAAACAAGAATTTGGATAGTCCGCCGCTATCACGCACTGGAGTCCGTAGTTTTGGTACAGAGAGAGTACAAGCGGATGTTTGGCGGCGATCCCCCGAGCAGATGGACCATAATGAGACTGGTGAATAATTTTGCTGAGCAAGGAACAGTCGCAAGAAGGCCTTATCATCGAAACCCACCAGTTCGGACGGAGGAAACGATCGCTGCTGTAGCTGCAGCTATACAAAGCAATCCAAGGGTTTCAACAAGAAGCTTATCTGCTCAACTTGGTGTCAGCCGACAGTCTTTGCAAACAATAATGCACAAAGATTTAGACTTATTTCCCTACAAAATTCAAATGGTTAACAAACTGAATGCAGCAGACTTGCCGATTCGCTTGGAATTTTGCCAGAAGATCCTGCAAATGGTGGAAGAAGACCAAAACATGTTAAACTGCCTTTTCATGTCTGATGAGGCCCGTTTCGATTTAAGCGGCAATGTGAACAAACAAAATTGTCGAATATGGAGTACTTCTAACCCACAGATACTCCACGAGACGGAATTGCATCCTCTTCGCGTGACAGTGTGGTGTGCGGTTTCTTCACGCTGTATTGTCGGGCCTTATTTTTTTGAAGAAAATGGTCACACCGTTACGGTTACTGGAGACCGTTATTTGAAAATGCTGAAAGAATTTTTCTATCCAGAACTACGCCGAAAGAGAATTCCTTTCAACTCTGTGTGGTTTCAACAAGATGGGGCAACGTCTCACATAGCCCAGACTGTTATGACAGAGTTGCGACGAAAATTTCCCAATAAACTGATTTCAAGAAACTCCGAATTTCGTTGGCCCCCCAGGTCGCCTGACCTTACTGCACCTGACTTTTTCTTGTGGGGTTTATGTAAACAAGAAGTTTATAAAACAAAGCCAACAAATTTGGATGAACTAAAACAATCCATTCGGGCAACAATTGCGGCTATTCCTGTCGCAACTCTGAAAGCAGCAATGAACAACTTTTTACTAAGATGCCGCACTTGTGTCAACGAGCATGGGGGGCATTTAAATTCAATTATTTTTAAAACTAGTTAAGCTACATTTAATAAAATTTAATGACCTTCAACTTGAAAAAAAAATAAATGAATTCCATACACTAAAAAAAAAGTTATTTGAGTTTCTTAATGTAGCAAAATTCATCAGCCACCCTGTATTAGTGGTTAGCGATAATGTGTTTACGTTATTCCACAAAGGTGATGCCTTCAGGCAAGCATTCAATTCATCTGCAGGCGTTCCCCGGGGAATTACTGGCAATGCCTGAAATCGCCTGCCAACAATATCATCAAGCCGCCAAAGATGTTTTTATTACGCCGAATATCCTGCAGTGTGAAGTTAAGTGCTTCACGTGATTTCTTATGTGCCATTGTGCACTCATCCCAAACAATGAGCTTGCATTGCATCAACAATTTTCCCATTGCATTGCATGTTGGAGTATCAATTGTGTTTAAATTGAGTGGCAACTTAAGCGCAGAATGTGCAGTACGGCCGCCATCTAGAAGAGTCGCCGCAATTCCAGATGATGCTATCGCCAAAGCTATGTCACACCTTGATCGAATAATGGCCAAAATCAATGAAATGACAAATGTTTTCCCTGTTCCTCCAGATGCGTCCAGGAAGAATAGACCACCAGTATTATTGTCCACCGCTTGCATTAATGTTTCGTATACTTGTTTTTGCTCTTCAGTAACGGCACATTATTTCGAACGAATTCCTACAATGTATCAACATTGCATTGCAGCTCTCGATTTAATTCTTGGTTGAATGCATCGATTTGGCGCAATTATTCCTACTTCAATCAGTAGTTTGTTTGCAATAGTCAAGCATTGATCCTCAATCAGAATCAATCCTTCATTGTAGATTTCATCGGTTATTTGCATGTGGGGATTATTCGTTGGAATGCGCAAGCGATGCAAGATATCTTCACATATGTCGTCTGTATTTGTTCCATAACTGAATTGGTTGTGAAGGGAAACACGTGGTGATGATAATTGTGAACATTTGATAAAACAACTGAATCCGCAAGTGTTAAATCCCAATGAGAATCGTTCTCCAGCAAACTCAATAGTTGACATGCTTCTCGATATGTTTGGCATTGGTGGCCATTCACAGTTTTCAAATGCGCAAATGAGGTGAGAATAGCGATAAAGCAGCTAAATAATAATAAAGCCGCGGCCGCCGACGGACTCCCGGCTGAGTTATTCAAACATGGCGGCGAGGAGCTGATAAGGTGCATGCATCAGCTCCTATGCAAAATATGGTCGGATGAAAGCAAGCCTGCCGATTGGAATTTAAGTGTGCTCTGCCCAATCCATAAGAAGGGGGATCCTGCAATCTGTGCCAATTACCGCGGGATTAGTTTTCTAAATATCGCCTATAAGGTTCTAGCGAGCGTATTGTGTGAAAGGCTGAAGCCCACCGTCAACGAACTGATTGGACCTTATCAGTGTGGATTTAGACCTGGAAAGTCTCCCATCGACCAAATATTTACAATATGCCAAATCTTGGAAAAGGCCCACGAAAGGAGAATCGACACACACCATCTTTTTGTCGATTTCAAAGCTGCATTCGACAGTACGGAAAGTAGTTACCTGTATGCCGCGATGTCTGAATTTGGTATCCCCGCAAAACTAATACGGCTATGTAAGATGACGTTGCTCAACACCAGCAGCGCCGTCAGAATTGGGAAGGACCTCTCCGAGCCAAACGAGGTTTCAGACAGGGTGACTCGCTGTCGTGTGACTTCTTTAATCTGATGTTGGAGAGCATCGTACGATCCGCAGAACTTAATCGCTTAGGCACAATATTTTATAAGAGCGTACAATTGTTGGCGTATGCCGATGATATCGATATCGCGCCAATCAAGAAGAGGAAGAATAACTCGTTCTGAAATTTGTAAAGAATGCTTACACAAATTCGGGTCGATATAATAATTCCAATAGAATCAACTTTCGAATCGAGTTACAGAATACGGCCCCAGGAAGCATTGAGATGCTAAATCCGCAAAAATAAAAACTACAAATATTTCGCCTTGTATTTTGTGTTCGACTGAACGCGCCAAGTTATTTAAATATTTGACAAAAACTGCATATTGTTAATTTCGTCTTCTTTAGTTATTTTCATTAAAGGGGCCGGTTGTATGTGGCAAGTAACATTAGCACAACAAAAACACGTTCGTACGAGTACATGCGAGTGTAAGCGAGTATATGAGCGGCAAATTCACGTCTTCCTGTTGTCACTACTCATAAAAAAGTTTCTCTTATTACCAGCTACTCCTATTACGCTTTATCTGCTATGTTCGGTTCCACTCCCTTCTTACCATCATTGAGCCACAATAGATGTGATGTGCGGTTCTTATTCAATACACATAAATTTTAAGGGCTTCTATCCGCTGCGCTGTTTATAGCTTTGTTTACTTTTGTTGTTGCTTCAATTTTGTTTTTGTTTTTGTTAACGAAAACCAACGCCTCTTGAAATTAAACTCCTGCCTTTTTATTGCGTTTGCGTTCAGCGCCGTTATTCGATATCAAATCCTCAGAAATAAAAAGTTGTAAAAAATCCTTTTTAGAGCGCATTTTTTAGCAGCTTAATTCTTAATCCTGTGAATTTTTTTCCACTTCTTACTTTTTTGCTTGTCGTTACCAGTTTATTTGTTGACTTTAAAGCATGTTTTCGTAATTTTTAATTTTTCATAATAGGCAATTGTCACAAATGTTTGAGGGAAAACTCCAACTATAAAGGGTGATTTTTTTATAAACTTTTTTATAATTAAATGGGCATAAAACTCGAGAAAATGGTTTTAAAATCCATGAAACTGTCTCTATTAATACGTGTTACATTGTTTTACTAAAATTTTTCAACTTTCATTCACCTAAAAAATAAACCTGAAAAATTTATATAAGAGGTGGAATGCAGTTAGAACACATAGAAAAGCTTTCATAATAGTGAAATATTTTCGAGTTCTTTAGTTTTTTATTAACTATGGGGTAATTGGATTTTTATTTTAATTATGTGTTGAATAAAATAGAGTGGAAAAACATCAAGACGCACACCACAAATATAAGGATTAACACCCAATAAACGGTGCAAGCGAGTGACAACATATGAAAAAATTTTGGTGGTTGAACCAAAATCGCAAATCTGAGCGACTGTGAGGCGGCACTCAAGGTATTGTCAACCTTTGTTGTTAATCCTCATTAGTGTTTGAGTGCATCGAGAAACTGAGTTTGTTGGGAATGTTCAAACGCATAGGAGTGCCAGAAAATTGGAGTTTAACTGTCAAATAAGGAGGACCCAACCCCTTCCTTGCCATGGAATCATTCATCAATAAGAAGGAGCTGAAAAACGAAGGTTTATACCTATGATGTGCGCCAAATTATAGGCGCACGCCATGCGAGGCCTTTACTGCGATGATATAATCACAGAAGGTTCAGGCAACTCACAATCCTCCCTAATAACAATCTGAGAATGATCACGGGCATACTCACAGGTCACTGCAGATTGCGCAGCCTTGTTCATAGGATTGTGGTATGGACCATTAATACCTGTCGTTTCTGCGCCCAGTACACGGAGTCTACAACTCGCCTTCTTCTCGAATGCGATGCTATAGCGCGAAGGAAACTGAGATATCTCGGCCGGATGTGGCCGGAAAAAAGCACATACGCTCAGCTCAACATTACTCTGTCTTAGATTTAAGATAAGAGCGCTGCGTTTCGATGAGGTTCTGTAAGGAATGGAGGGCACAAAAGACCGTGGCGTCGAAATGCAAACCTTATTTTCATTCATTCTAAATTCTAAGTTGATAAAAAAATTGTATGTAATAACTACAATATTTTGCATATATAATAGTAATTTTTTTAGTTTTTTCTCGAATGCATATACAAAAAATTGTCGCTGCAATGCCATTACAAATCTTTTCACCATGTTGCGGATTCACTTTTTATGTTGTTGTAAGGAAAATTACTATTTTTATTGTTTAAGTTAACCAGTTTTTGATGTATTCATATGAATGGAACTGCTGGTCATCTAGACCATGTGCCATGGATTGGAACAGGTGATAATCGGACGGCGCAATATCTGGAGGATATGACGGGTGGGGTAGGATTTCCCATTTCAGTGTTTCCAGGTAGGTTCTAACGGGTTTGACCACGTGAGGCCGAGCGTATCACTTTTTCATGCCTCTCCGCGTGTTGCGGTCACTTCTCGCGCAGTGCTCGGCTCAATCGCATCAATTGAAGTCGATACCGATACCCAGTGGTGGTTTCGCTTGGTTTTAACAGTTTATAATAAATAACACCAACTTCATCCCACCAAATGCATAGCATTACCTTCGCAGCGTGAATATTCGGCCGAGGTGATGACGTAGAAGCATGACCGGGTAGTCCCCATGACTTTCTTTTCTTTAGATTGCTGTAATGAATCCATTTTTCTCACCCTTCACGATGCGATGAAGAAACCCCTTCCTTTTTTGCCGCTGGAGCAGTTGTTCACATGCGAAAAAACGACATTCAACATCCCTTGGTTATAACTCATAAGAAGCCCAAGTCCCCTATTTCTGAATCATTCCCAAAACATGCAATCGCTTGGAAATGGATTGGCGGGTAACTCCTAATACTGAAGCAAGCTTTTCTTGCGTTTGACATGGATCCTCATTGAGCAATGCCTCCAACTTAGCGTCTTTGAATGTTTTTGGCCTTCCTTCACGCGGACGGTCGTCAACATTAAAACCGCCGTCTTTGAAGCGACGGAACCAATCTCGGCACGTTTTTTCACTTAAAGCAGCATCTCCATAAACTTTTTGTAGCTCTCGATGCGCTTCAGCCGCTGTATTTTTCGAATGAAAGAGGAAAATCAACACTTCCCGCAAATGACTATTATTCAGCACAAAATCCGACATTTTCACAAAACCAAAAGTATATGATACCAAAACGAATTATGTTAGAATCGAGTAGCACACACTGCTGGCGGCATATATTGACAAACAGCGGGAACTTAGTTGCGCACCTAATATATTAACACTTCAATTGCCAGAAGAGCCTCAACAAAAGCCAGCTATCATGGAAGAGTTGCTAGGAAGAAGTAATTTTGCCTAATAAATAGGCAAAAAGGCATTGCTTTCGCAAATGAGCAGATACACAGGCCACCAGAATTTTGGGAAAAGTTTTTTTTTCGGATGAACGCAAGTTTTTAATTTTTGGTATCAAAGGAAGAAAAGTTGTATGGAGTAAATCTTATTTGGATATTTGAAAACAAAAAGCATACGGCCAATATACTAAAACTATGGCTTCCCTATAATGTACCCAAGCTACTGTCAACACCTCGATAATAGCAAAATTTAAATCCTATTGAACACTTATGTGCGCTGGTGGAAGGAAATATAAAGGCACACCAAATTTCAACCCAAGAGGTCTTGAAAGATGCAGTGTAGGAGGAATGAGAGAAGTTTACTATCGAAGAGGGGTATTCAAAGTCTTAGTGATTTGTGGATAAACCAGATTTGATTGAGGCATCAGCATTACTTTTTCACGAGATACCGACCGAAGTCCTCCAGCGAATCAACTATTTACTTAAAAACTTCTTTTCGTGTTACTTTTTCAACTACACACACAAGGAGCGTAGATTTAGGGCACTAATACATTTGTAAATACAAATACAAGTAAGTGTAAATGCACACATACGTTCAAGTAGTATTTAATTTCCTTTGTTACGTTTCACACCATTTTGTGGTATTCTGCTTGAAGTGTTCATACGGTTCTTTGCGTGCAGTGGGATTTTAAAGGCACCAGCACCTGCGCCAACAAGCAATCAGTGGACTTTTGTTGCTTTTCCATCTTCATTGTTCTACTGAATCAGGCTATACCAAAGTTTATTAAAAGTAGATAATGAAAAGTTTACTTTGTATTCAGTTCTTTTTTCAGCGAAGTCTGCATAAAAGCCTTTGTTAATATTCATTTATTAGCAGTCGCACTGAGAGTTTTTCCGCACACATTATTTTCATAACCAAACGTACTGAAATGCGCATTTTCCTCGGATTAGCGGCTTGACGAATATTAGTGTTTGAAATTGAAGCTCCTGTCTATAATAGAGGTTATCGCTTATGAGACTTTTGTAGACCACTGAGGAACGTACAAAATCCGTATATTTATTACGCGTCTGATATGAAATTAATAAATTTCAAAAATCATCACTATTGTGAGATATTCTACTGGTATGTGGGCACACATACATACATATGTTCACCTGTATACACTTCGGTATATTATAGAGCCCATACATATACATATATAAATAAAAGTATAAATGTAATTATTTTCTGTTAAGAACGTGACAAGGGTAAATTTGCAGAATTATTTAAATGTATGTACCTGGACACATATGCACATAAATACGTACATATAAATAGGCATAAGCAGTAAAAAATTGTTCGCAGAAGTGTTTACCTGAATATGTGAGTTCGCCTAATAAATTGTTTTTGCTCGAATACCAAATTTTACAAAAGTAAAAAGTAAAATAAAATGTCGTAATATTACATGTATATTAGGCCGGGTCGATTTGTGGGGAGGCATTGCTCTGTGAAAATCATATTCTAGGGATCAAAATAAGAAACTTTGCCGAAGGAACCATACCTCTAAAACGAATTCTGATGTCCCCCAATTTGGGTCGAACTTTTAAGTTTCTTTTCTCATGTAAAGGCCAAAAATGGTGATATTTTGAAATGATTGTATGGGGAACCCCCCAGGGGAGTTCCAGGGGGTGTGCCACTGGCATGGGTGGATCGGCCGTCCACAGCTAGTGGGGGTCGGTCATACATTTGGACTCGATTGGAGCACTCTAAATGGGTCAAAGTGGGATTTTTCGTTCGACCCAAATTGGGGGACATCAGAATTCGTTCTAGAGGTTGTTCCTTCGGCAAAATTTCTTATTTTGATCCCTAGAATACGATTTTCACAGAGCAATGAGCGATTTTTAAATCGACCCGCCCTAATGTATATGCTCCTGCTAACATACAAATACATACCGTGCGGGCATATTAAATTCGTTGTAAAACTTTAATTCACGTAATAATTATTTTTAATACAAAATTAGATTATTTGAAATTTTAATTAAACGCTTAGCTTAAGGGGTTATACGCAGTTATGACTTTCAAAAAAATCGATTTTTTTATTGCATTTTTGTAATGTACATATATTCAAAAGTATACGCATGAAATTTGAAGTAGATCTAAGCAATACTTTCGGAGTTATACCTAAATATGTAGAGATGCCTCGGCACGTTTTAAGGTAGGTATTGAAACCTTAAACCTGTTTTTTTCAAAACGGCATTTTTCAAGTCGGTGTACACGATATCTCGAAAACGGCTTGTTTGATCGGTCAACCGTTTTAACTCAATCTTTAAAGATACATTTCCTAGTAATTAATCGTTCCTTTTGTAAATCTGAGTCTTATTTTCCATTTTATAATCAATTTACGGCCAAATTTTAACGTAAAAATCGAAATCATTTCTTTTAAAAGCTGCCATTTTGTGAAAATTCACTATTTTGATTAGCCGAACGATTAAATACTAGATAATCTAATATATTAACAAACTTTGTTTGGTTTTTTGATTTCAGATAATCCAATCCAGAGTTACGATGTACACCGTAAATCGTCTTTTTTTAAAGGAGGTTCCAGAAATCGCCTGCAGCGCGCTCTATAATCAACATTTTCATAAATAAAAAATTGTGTTACGTTCTTGAAGGATGCTTTTATAACCGCCAAAAATTTTTAAATTAAAATATTCTGAAGTTTCTTCAGGATAAATCCTTGACAACCCGTCTTTTATTTGCTTCATAACTGCGTATAACCCCTTAAAAAAAGCCATCATCTGTTTACTGAAAAAGTATAAAAGCTCACTATTGTTAACAATTTCGCGGGATATCGGAATGAAAACAAGGATAATAATAATAAAAGAATTTTCCAACTTTGTAAATTTTTCTGATATTAATTTGCTTACAGAGGGCGATAAATTTAGAGGTATCGGAGTTTAAATTGAAATAAAACAACGAAAGCTCAAATTGATTGTGGGCAATCTTTGTTATTTTCGTGTAGAGTCATTCATGACATCATTTTTTAAAGGCAATCGCTTTCAAATGTTGGCCGCAACTGCGCTGTAATTCAACCATTTTGAATGACTACTACGCTCGGTATCTCCTGAAAAACTGTAGTAATGCTGACTTCCAATGGATCAGTCAAAGCTGGTTTATCCACAAATCATTAAGACTTGAAATACCCCCACAAATATGAATCCAAAGGTGTGATATCACGCTATCCACTACGGCCAACCCACTGGTCTGAGACGAGAGATAAATGTCTCATCGAAACGGTGACGCAGTAAATCCATTGTTTCACGGGCTGTATGGCAAGAAGCGCCGTCTTGTTAGAGCCAAATGTTGTGAAGATCACGGGCTTCTATTGACGGCATCACAAAGCCATCACATTCTATGTTACATTGGCGCCAGTCTCGTCTTTGAAAAAATATGGGCCAATGATTCGTCCAGCCCATAGGCCGCACCAAACGATTGTTTTAAATGGGTATAATGGCTGTTCTTGAATGACTTTGGGTTGCTCTTCAGCCCAAATATGGCAATTTTACTTATTGACGTAACTATTAAGCCAAAAACTTTTCACATAGCGTCGATTTTCGTAATTCAATTGTACGATTTGTAAACGTTGTTAAGGCGTAAGTGTTTCCAGGATGAGATGTCAATGAATACTGAAAAAAATTATGTATTTAGTTTGACAGTAATTACGCTTGATCTGTCAAAAGGCCCTATTGGAGAAAGTACCTCCGATCTGATCACCCTTTATTTTATTTATTCAAAGAACTTACACCCCCATCTTAAACCATCCTAAACTAATCACAATAACTATCAACTATCACATATCCATTTTCGTCGGCGGCGCCATCACAGTCAGCAACGTTAAAATGAATGTTGATGAAATTTTTTCCTTTGCAGTAATTTGGCGCAGTAGTTCTGGACTTATTTTAAAAAAGTCATCGAATTCTGCACACGAATATTTCAAATTCCATTTTGACATAAGATTTGCTTTTAGCGTAACGACTTTGAATCTGTTCATGATTCCTTGATGCTCCATTGAAGCGCTAGAAATTTGTAAACATTTCTGCACTTCCACTTTTTAATTAGTTCGCCCATCAGTAATTCTTAACGTTTCAGTAATTCTCTTCTGTATGTGAAAAGTGGATTTAAACATTAAGAAAAATTTGTTCTATAGTAAAAATCATTATTGATATAATTTTCGTGGGATAGGTTTGCGGAACCTAAAAAAATAAGTGTCCCGAAAAAAAAATTTGATGATAAACTATTAAGTCATTTCACGTACAACCATAATTTTGGATTAAAAAACGGCGGATAAGACTGACTGTAGTAATCAAATCATTAAGTGAGATCAATGGCGGATAAATAGCGCTGAAGAGGAAATAGTTCGAGCACTCAGGTTATAGTCCAATTTCGTAATATTTTGAACATAAATCAGTCACGGGAAAAAGACTCTCTCAAGATTTTTTAGCAATGTTTCGTCCTTGGCATTTGTCAGAGTGCAATAGTACCACTTTTGATAAATGCTGAGTGGGGCAGCTATAATTTACTGTAATGGGTTCGATTCCGATCCAGAACCGTATAAGAATCCTTCAAATGCACTACGAAAATTGTGCACCTGTGAAAATTTGCAATATCCCTGATTTACGGATATTTTCGATCGTTATAATCGTTCAGCAGGGTACGAAAAAACACAATAATCGAAAAATCGTCATCGATTAGTCAGTTGAAGGCCGCCAATCATAAAGGGTGTTTTTTTAGAGGTTAGGTTTTCAAGATGAAATAAAACGTATATAATTTAATGTTATGGCCAAGAATTTAGCTTTATTATAAAGATAAGGGTTTGCCATTATGTTTTAAAAATGATTTCGGGCAAGTGGCCGCCGCGGCTGGCTCGAATAAATTCCAGCCGAGAGGCCCAATTTTCGACCACTTTTTGCAGCAATTGGGGCCGTATGTCAGCAATAACGCGCCGAATATTCTCTTCCAAGACGTCAATCGTCTCGGGCTTATCTGCGTAGACAAGCGACTTCACATAGCCCCACAAGAAATAGTCCAGCGGTGTTATATCGCACGATCTTGGAGGCCACGTCACAGGTCCACGGCGCGAGATAATGCGCTCACCAAAAGTTTCCTTCAATAAATCGATTGTTGCGTTGGCTGGATGGCATGTAGCGCCGTCTTGTTGGAACCAAAGGTCCTCCACATCAACATCGTCCAATTCAGGCACGAAAAAGTCATTAATCATGGCTCTATAGCGCTCTCCATTGACTGTAACATTATGGCCGGCTTCATTTTTAAGGAAATATGGACCAATGATTCCCTCTGCCCATAGAGCACACCAATCAGTGACTTTTTGAGGATGTAACGGCGTCTCAGCAATGGCTTGTGGATTATGTTGACTCCAAATGCGACAATTTTGCTTATTGACATACCCATTCAACCAAAAGTGAGCTTCATCGCTGAACAAAATTTTCTTGTGAAAATCGGGATCGGTGGTCATCTCGTTTGGGTAATAAATTTGCACGATTTGCAAACGTTGTTCAGGTGTAAGTCTATTCATTATGAAATGGCAAACCAAACTGAGCATAAATCAAGTGACAGCGGTCAAAAAGACCATCTACGAAAAAAGTAGTGCCAACTTGAAAACCTAACCTCTAAAAAAAACACCCTTTAGTTAAATATCCTCGAAAATTTCTCAAATTTCCCCAAAAAAATCGACATCTGAAGTGATGCTTACGCGAGGAACATTTAGAGCATATCATTTATCAACATAACCGGGCAGTTATGTTCCGGAAAGTTTACAATAAAACTCAAGCAAACTAAATAACGTTCAATATTTTATATCGAACGACAAAAGTCTCCTTTCTCCGTTAACTCCACACAATGATTTCTAAGTTCCTCCTACAATTCGATGCACCCTTCTTTATTCTTCGAAGTTAATCCGTTCACTATCGCGGCACTCAACTTCTTTGGCCTCCTGTGCGATGCCATGATGAGTTCCGTGGCAATGCCATGACACTAGCAGTCAGCGCTTATTACCTTCTAGTGAACAAACCACCCTTTACTGGTTGTTTGGCCAAGCTCTTCCTCCTATTTGTGATGTGCATCCTGATATTGCTCCACAAATGGAAGGTCCTACGGTTTTAAGCCGCCTCCCAACGGCAGATAGTTATTTATGAGAATCTTTTTCATGGCAGAAATACACTCGGAGGTTTGCCATTACCTGCCGAGGGGCGACCGCTGTTACCAAATACTTTTTCTATCATTTGAGTGTTTCGTGCTAACAGCGGTTGTCACATACAAACTCATTCACCTACAGCGGCATACCTAGTGGATTATTTCTAAATAATCATATCTACGGATATTTATTATAAACTCATTTACAAACAAACACGCAGGTAAATGGAAACGCAAAGTAGTTACCAATAAGAGCCAATATGAACAAGAAAATGGTCGGAGTTAGAGATGTAACAATATATCACTGCAAACATGTGTGTGTGTGAGTAAACGTGTAGGTGTGATATGTATGATAAGAAGCTTCTTAAATTTAATTACAACATTTGTATGCGCACAGGATATGGAAATGCACACGCTTATGAGAACAGGAAGCTTAGTTAACAATGCGTGAATTGTTGCTTCTTTCTAAGTATAAGTAGAAATATATGTACATATGTACATTCAGGTATTTTAGCACATGTTACGAGAAAAGAGGATTTATAAGGTTATGAATGTTCGCACGTCTCTCTGAAAGTGGACACTTATAAATTAATATGCATTACAATTTGGCAAGTGACAAATACGTTGTTACTTATGCATAAATATATGTATGTACGTTGTATGTACGTCATCTGTCGATTTCCTTGTGACACTCGGAAAAATAGAATTCGGAATTCAGAGAGCGAACGTTGGTTCGAATCTCGGTGAAACACTAAAATGAAGGAAAACATTTTTCTAACAGCGGTCGCCCCTCGGCAGGCAATGGCAAACCTCCGAGTGTATTTCTGCCATGAAAAAGCTCCTCTTAAAAACAATTTGCCATTCGAAGTCGGCTTGAAATTTTGGAGGGTCCTTCCATTTGTGGAACAACATCAAGACGCACACCACAAATAGGAGGAGGAGCTCGGCCAAACACCCAAAAAAAGGGTGTATGCGCCAATTATATAGGTATACAAATGCCCCACAAAGTCTGCGTTCACCCAAATAGCCTTCTTAAATTTATTGAAAACAAAATAGAATATTATTATTAAATTGAAATCTTTACAATTTGTTTATTCACTACATTCCCAGCTTTTAAAAAGATTCCTCACTTCACTTTTTAGATAGGTAGGTAGGTAGGTAGGTAGGGTGGTTGTCGCAAGACACACTTAGACCTTCAGCAGGTCCATTGTGATACCACTGGAGCTTATCCTTACTCTACGTGTTCCTTTTCAAACCATCCGGTTGCTTTAATAAACGAGCAGAGCTTCGTTAGTTTTAGATGGGCTATGTCCGCTACATCGGTTAGAAATGCTGTCTCGAGAGTGCGCAGCCTTCTCATAGCTAGGCTTTCACACTCACATAAAAGGTGTCTGACTGTTTCCCCTTCTTCTGTATTAAGACAGCTTCTACAGAAATCGAAGTAAGGGAGTCCTAACCTTCTAGCGTGGCTGCCTATTAAGCAATGACCAGTTAAAACACCTATCATTTTTCTTATAGATTCTCTGTTGAATCGTAGCAAGATCTTCGATCGACCGCTGTTCCAGTTCGGCCATGTCTGTCTGCTTAGTTCGCATGTTGTGAGGTTTTGCCAGATTGTATTTACCTTTTTGATGGTTTCCCTGTCTATAAGTAATTTACAAGTGGCTATGGGCATGGGTATCTGCGCCTTATCCGGTTGTACCGGTTCTTGCAAGTTCATCCGCCTTACAACTTTTTAGATAACGGGAAAATAATTTCAGCAGCATGTAAATGTGGCACCAAAAAGTCTGCGTTCAGCCTGTTTATTTTAATGATACCGTTAATTTTAAGATATTTTTCCTTGTTTATATTAATTTTTGATTGCGCATTACTTCGACTGTATGTTAACAAAGCTTAGTTGAACATTTTATTTATAACTGGAGATAATTAATGAACATGGAAGGAAAGAGAAAAGAAATAAGAGTTTCTGAGAGGAAAATAATTATAAAAATGTGGAAAGACGGAAAAAGTTTCCGAAATATTGGAAAATCTATTCGGGGAACGTATTTCTCTATTCAGCGAGTTGTAACAAATTTTCGGCAAACTGGAATTTTTACATCTAAGCCCAGGTCAGGGCGTCCGAAAAAATTATCGTCCCGGGAAGAGCGTTCTATAATCAACTTGGCAAAGGCTAACCCCCGGATTACATCCTCAAAATTAGTTGAAAACATCAATCAAATATTTAAAAAAAGTATTTGCCAGAAAAGTTATACGTCAAGCTGGATACCATGGTAGAGTCGTCCGAAGAACGCCTTTTATTTCTCTTGTGAATAGACGTAAATGCATTCAGTTTGCTAATGAGTACATAAATAAGCCTCCCGAGTTCTGGAAAAAAGGAATATTTTCAGACGAAAGTAAATTTTGTATATTCGGAATAAAAGGCCGTCAAATTGTTTGGCGAAAACCTGGAACAGCTCTTGAAAAGCAAAATCTTGTTGGAACGGTTAAGCACGGAGGGTGGAGGGGTTATGGTTCGGGGCTGCATGGCGGCAAATGGGGTGGGTCAGTTAGAATTTATTGATTCGTCGATGGATAAATGGGGATACTTGAACATACTAAAACGGAATTTAAAGCAAAGTACAGAAAATCTCGGCTTATCAAGAACATTTTGGTTTCAACAAGATAACGCCCCGAAGCACACAGCCGAGATCGTTAAGTTTTGGCTCTTATACAACGCCCAAAACAGCTTAAAACACCACCACAGTCCCCAGATCTTAACCCCATCAAGCATCTGTGGGATCTATTAGAAAAAAGAATTCGTCAGCAAGTGATTACTAGTAAAGAGCTTTTGCGGAGTGTCGTGCAGGCAGAATGGAGGAAGATAACAGCCGAGGAAACAGAGAAACTAGTAAGTTCAATGCCAAATAGGCTGAGTGAAGTCCTGAAGCAACGTGGATATCCAATATTAGATTTCATTTTTGCATATAGCATATCATGTTTTTGTATTAGATTTTAAGACTGAACGCAGACTTTATGGTCGCTTTATTTACTTGTTACAGCCATTATTCACCGTTATCTAAACACTTATGTGAGGAATCTTGAAATTTATTTTTGTTTTTGAAACTTAAACATAAAATAAACATATATGTAAATATATATATTACAAATTTATAAAAACTATAAAATCAGGTTATGTGTTTTATTTACTAAAAAGTTATTGTAGGGTGAACGCAGACTTTGTGGGGCATGTGTATATATATAATCAGGTAGCTGTCTGTCTACATTTAGAGAAGTCTATATTTATTCCGATAGTCAAGCAGAAATGGGTGGGGTGGGGTTATCACAAATACCATCAATACTCGCAAATGCCGAGCATCTCTTAATGAGATAGCGGAATATTTCCGCATCATTTGATATGGAAACCAGAGCGTAGTGACATACGATAGAATTGAAAAGCAGACAAACTAGCGACAATACCACTCGCCTGTACTTGGTATGGAGATTGTGCGTACGAGTATAACCCTCTCAACCTACAAACTGCGTGGAAAAGAAATAAATAAATGGTATTCAAAATCAATTTATCTCTCATTTTAAAAAAATCGCACGACATACGGCATGTTGAAAGTCTTCTAGTTTTCATAACGGTTTAGGCTTATTAAATCTGTATTGAATTTAATAAAGTTGTGCTTCGCGACGTACCTCGAAATCCCGAAATCGCAAGACTATGTTAGAAATATTCCGAAATCCTTACATTAACAAACACCGTTAATGTTGGCATCTTTAAAACATATATTCTGCAGGGATGTATGGTTCAGTACTAGTACTATTTGGCCTCTTGCGATCCACTCATGTCGCGATTCCCTTCCGAAAGTATAGGCACAAAATCGCCCTTCTTGCACATTACGATTAACAGGTGGTTAGTGAAGTACGGTTTATAAAATGCAAGGAAGGTATTATAATTAATATAAACTAAATTATAAGATTTACTTATGTGGAAGAAAATTACAAGTTATTTAACTATTAATACATATGTATGTATGTACATATGTGCAGGTGCACAAAGCGTATATATGAAAAAAATTTAATGAAAATTTTAAATGAATTTTTTTTTTATTTTCCAAAGCATGATTTTCAAAAAAAATATTCATAGCACCAGCTGATATATTTTATATATTTTCGCTATTTTTTCCTGAAATAAATCAATAAATTTAATATAACGCATTTATCACAGCTTCTAAGCTACGACGAGTATATTAAAATGTGTGCATAGCAGGCTGGAACAAGTTTGTCGAATTTAGTAATACTTCCGAAATAAACTAAAAAAACGAATGCCATGAACACAATGGACACTCCTTTCTTAAGAAACTATAAGAAGTATAGTACGACTGTGAACTTGTCGTGATTGCAAATTCCCAATAGCTATCCTAGTTTGAACCGAGACTATTTTCCTGTTGGGTGTATGCATACTTGTTGCAAACGTACATACACACAAACTTCCATTAGAAAAGTCCATTGACTAAATATATAATACCTGTATTTGCCCTACACATTCATGTGAAGTCTTGTCTTGACTTGCCTTATCTCACCTTTCCTAATAGATTTATAAAGGTCAAGCTCTTGTAATTTAGTGTTGGCTGTGTTGGTGTTCAACACGTGCAGTGACTTAACTTCTCCTTAATTAGCCACGTTCTTTTAATTGTACCTTACTTTTTGCTGGTTAGGCTTCAGAAATATGCACTCGTGTATCGTAATTTTTGACAAGTGACCAAAGGATAAGTGTGACAAAAGGCAGGCGGCAGCCAACAAGTCCAGCAACATATTTTCGCGCTATTAACAGTGACGACCAAATTTCCATATTTACGCAACTGGAGACTTCGTATGTGAATAACTTTATATACACAGGGTGATCCAATAACAAGTTTCTTTTTATTAAGCAATAAGTGATTTTAGCACTGGCATTTTTTTATTTATCGAGACGACCTCGTGCGGATTTTGTAGTGGTGTCATAATTAGCCGTAGTATTGTATTTTTTTTTTTTTAACACTATTTTATTAAACGGGAAGCAATACAGAGCCATTTTTAATGACTTTTGATAGTCTATAATTGAAGCTATGGACGTGGGTCCCGCAAAATGCCGCGTCATGCCACACAGCCTATCAAACAATCGATTTTGGTTCCGTATTCGTTGTTGTAGGTATTATTGTTATTGTTATTGTTGTTGTCGTTCTAGCATTTCATCAAGCTCTGCCAGTTACCGATCGTAATTGTCTCTCTAATCTAACGGTAGACCCAGGAAATTTGCTGTATCGATGAGTTGGATCCAAAGGGATGTGAATAGCTGGTTAGCATCGTGCGGAGCATCTTTACATGCCGGACATATGTTGAGTATGTCGGGGTCAATTCGAGATAGGTAGGAGTTTAATCTACTAAAATATCCTCAACGTAATTGTGCCAAGATAACACGGGTCCCACTAACAGCTGAAACTCTTTGTCTGACCACCAAATGAGCTACATTTAATAATCAAAGAAATGGATCTTTGTTTAATTTTTTTTAAACCTTGAAATTGAAACACACTTTACATACTTACATTATTGCTCAGCTACTATAGCGTCTACTCTTGTGGCTTTCATAACTTCGAATGACAACTGCCATGACGTATTCCCTGTTTTTACACGATTTTTTTTTTTTCAATTAAATTCCATAATAAAATTGAATTAATTTATTTAAACAAAAAATTGTTTTTCAGTGATAAATCCGCCTGGTATGGTTGTGTGAAGTTATATATATATACGCAAAAGAATATAATTGGCGCTTTTATCCTTTTTGGTTGTTTGGTCGAGCTCCTCCTCCTATTTGTGGCGTACGTCCTAATGTTCTTCCACAAATGGAGGAACCTACAGTTTCAAGTCGACTCCGAATGGCAATTTGTTTTTATGAGGAGCTTTTTTATGGCAAAAATACCATCGGAGGTTTGCCATTACTTGCCGAGGGGCGACCGCTATCAGAAAAACCATTCTCCTCATTTTGTTGTTTCACGGAGATTCGAACCAACGTTCTGTCCGAATCCCGAATGGTAGTCACGCACCAACTCATTCCGCTACGGCGGCCGCCAGTAGTACTATTAGAAAGGTTAAATAAACGATTAATTTTTAGACTTAAAAAAAAAATATAGCTTTGAAATTGGCTTAACAACTCCTTGCATTTTTCATTCGATATTATCATTAATGATATTATAGACAAAGATTATTGAATAAGCCAAGTAAATTACGGGTAGGAAAGGTCAGAATAATCTTGCCAGCCCAATTTAAACAACGCTATTTTTGTGAGGGTTTAGTGTGGGTTCCATATAACAGTACTCTATACGAAATCGTACTAAGGCAACATAGAGAGACTGCAAAGTTTCAGGGTCCTTAAAGTCAGTGGAATTTGTTCTGATGAGTCGGCTCATACATATATTTAGAAGATTCCACCTCCAAGGTTCGCATACCAAAAAAAACAAAACCATACTCATCTACACACATACTCATATACATACATACATACATAACAAAAGCGTAGCAAATTGCTTGACTTTTATATGCTTCAAATTCCATCAAATCCATAATCGAACGCAATGTCTACTGCTACTTCACTTTCACATTTCATGCACGTAAATGTGCATTTCGTCACAATAGTCCCTTTGTATGCAGACGATAACACACAGAAATTCGTTAACAACTTATAAAAATTCACAAAAGTAAGAACTTTGAGAGCTTTTGTTCTCAAAAATGTGCCGTTCAAAACATAAGAAAATAATTGATTGATTCTGTTACGTCCAAGTGACTGCTCTTATAGCCGAGAAAATTGGATAAATGTGGGCAACTGCAACTCAATTAGTTAAAATCAAAGTTTTCTGCCTCAACCCTTCCTCTTCTAATTCTTTTCGGTACTTTATTAATTAACTGAGAACAAGAGAACAATTTCACAATTAACACAACCTAAATAGTCGCTCGCTCAACCCAAGCATTGTGCAGCTGGTCATTGTTCGACAAATTATACGGACTGAGATTCGCTTTAAATAAACTTTGCTCTAAGTAAACTCTTCAACTTTTCCGCCAGCATTCATTTGAGTAATGTCGCTCCAACCGCTGCTGAGTTGATTGCATTAAGGTGTAAGTGTGAATGTATGTGTACGCTGGAATAGGCACGAGGGTGCAATTAACTCTTCTCTCTGCCACTGCTATTTAATCGCATTGGATTGACCTCTGAACAATAGCCATGGCCAATGGCACTGACAATGAACCAAGAATCGGCCGAACAGTGCACAATGACACGCAAAATAAAAGCAACCGTTTCGAATGGAAAGGATTTTGCGTTGTACTTTTTGCCTTTACTTCGCCGCCAAGGTTGGTTGAGAAACTTTGTATTGTCGTCTTCTCCGGTCATTGGATTATTTGTGCAGCTGGATAATTATTTATTTATATGGTTCTCAACACACCAGCAGCAAATGATGCTTTAAGCCAAGTGGGATGTTGCCATAGGAAGTCATCTTGTGATAACACTCGTGTTCAACTATCGAGCACTTTCTATGCCCTTTGAAATAGTATTATATTAAATTATGTTGATGCAGTAGTGTAGTATTAATGATGCCAGTTCTTAAAGAGTTCTACAGAAAATTGCGCTCTAATTAAAATGCGTACTGTAAATGTATATGCCACTCAATTTGCTTTTCTTAGCATTGTTTCTTGTCGATTTTTGACGAATCATCTTGAGCACAACAATCCAATAAAATCCAGACTTCTTTATTCAAGAATTTCGAGTGAATTCTGCTACATATATCGAGGAGCTAGAGACAGTAGTGAAACCCTGGCTTGATAGTGTACGTGGTGACTGCCCATACAACTTTCAAGAAGACTCTACTCCTTCAAACAAAGCAATGGCGACACAAGACTGGATAGCTGAAAATTTCCACCGCCACTTATCATTGAACTTATGGTCACGTAACACCCAGACCTTAATCCCCTGGATTACTACATATGGGGCGTAGTTGAGCGTGAACCCAACAAGCATCGTCATAACATCATTTCTTCTCTGAAGTCTGCAATTAATGATTTTGATTCGCGCATGCAATCGTTTCCGTCCCCGGATCTAGGAGATTATTGCAGCTAATGGAAATTTTATTGAATGATTTTATCGGTATATAATAAGTTAATATTGTGTAACAAATTCGTGAAGTTTCATAAAATTTTATAAACGCTAATTAGTTTTACTCTCAAGTTTTGTTCACGCTATACTAACACTAGAATTGAATGTGACCGATTTTTTTTTAATTCCAATTAAAAAAATTTAAATTTTGTATAAATTTATGAGCTTTAATTTATATGATATTTGTTGCAGAATGAAACATATTTTTATTGAAAAAAGTATGAAAATTAAAAAAACCAAGACAAATAGGCAAAACTGATCTAAATATTGTAGTACGTGAGAAACTACGTATGAAAATCCAATTTTTTTTCAATAATTATCAAAATTCTGCAGAATATGAACTGGAATTGAAACTGAAGCTCCCAAAATTATTTGCTCTGATTTTTAACATTCAAATATCTAAAATTATATACACACACAAATACACAAATTAAAAATGTTTGATCAAGTTTTCACTCTGCCTCAAAACCAAAATGTACCTGTGTATATATGTGTTTGCATCTACAACATACATATTTATATAGATGTTTTTGTTATTATTTGCGGCTTCCTGCGCAGAGATTTGATTGCACTTTGAGTTGTCCGCTGATAGTTAATGGGAGTATAAAGCAAAAGTAACTTCTTTGCTTGCGTTGCTTTTGATTTGAAATAATTTCACTCTCAATTTTTACCTTTCATTTTTGGCCAAA
Organism: Anastrepha ludens; assembly: GCF_028408465.1. Classification (NCBI taxonomy): domain Eukaryota; kingdom Metazoa; phylum Arthropoda; class Insecta; order Diptera; family Tephritidae; genus Anastrepha; species Anastrepha ludens. The sequence goes on from NC_071502.1 coordinate 80,708,023, forward strand.
AGTATGAGGAGTGGGCGTGTACAAACATTTTTTTTTAAATTAAGCGATACCAGTGAACAACAAAACAGCATCAAAACAAAAGAACAGCAAAACGAAAGTAAAAAAAAAACTTGAAAGCAAGAAGCAATTTAAACGAAAACACTGCAAAATTAAATCGGCTCTATATGTGCACAGGATGTTTGGATTCGTCCATAAGATAATGATAACTTCCAAACCACTTCTTCTGACTTTAATTGAGGCAGCAATTTTCTGATCAGTCTGGGAGGCGTTTACTGTCAAATCACTGTTAGCTACCGTATAAGTGGTTGCTACGTTCAAAGCAACGGGCAAAGGTAATTTAATTCACGAACGACAGAATGTATACATGTGGCCGTATGTATGTATATAGTATGTGTATATGTTTACAATATTTTTACATAAACATAGGTATTTGAAACAAGGATTTATGTTTCCTATTTCATATTGAATAGTTGCTATGCTTATGTAAGCTAACGCCGTTGCTTGCAAGATCAAACATCAAAATACCAGCAACACAACAAGCGCAACTCAAAAGTTGACTAAGCATACCAATCTTTGTGTAACCCAACACCCACATCTGCAATCAACTAAGAGCTAACTAGAGCAGCATTTCGCTTTCCCATGGAAAACGCCTAATCAGCAAAATACGTAAAAATTACGTTGCCAACGCACGGGCATAACTTAGCGGGGACTTTAGCGCTAGTTTTACAATGACAACTCATTCTAAATTTACTTTAGGTTTTAGTTTCAAAGACCGGCTTAGCCGTAAGCTTTCTTCAGAAACCAAACGGTTTCATACTTATATGGGGGGTCGATCCCTTATGCCAGAAGCTTGAATGCGCACATTTTCCAACGTTCAGCTAATTTGTTGCATTGATTAGCCTTTAAATGGTTTATGATATACCAAAATCCAGAGTATCATGCATACATGAAAACTACGAATAATTGTTTACAGGGTCCGGCTCTCGAAAAAGGCCATAAATTTAGTTTGAAAAATTACTTTTATTCAATTCAAAGTAAAAAATATGTGAAAATAATACAACATTAAGAATCAATTTTCTTTAGCTCGATATGACCACCTTTTGCCTTAACTATGGCCTTGAGAAAGTCAATAAATGAATCGCAAGCTACCCGAATGTCTCTTGCAGGTATTTTGGCCCACTCGCGGACACTGGCTTTTTCTTGGTTCACTCGAGCTTTGTGAGAAGGGGCCGAGTCCTGTTGAAACGCCCATGATCTGCCACCGAAATATTTGTCTTCCCACGGTTTCAAAGCAACCTCCAGAATACTTTCCCGATAATATTTCGCATTTACCTTGACGCCAGGCGCGATGAAAACGATTGGAGAGCGCCCAAACCATTACGTGACGGGTGCAGCCTCCTAGTGGACAATCGATGACTCAAATTCTCGTATGAACGGTCGGTCAAATAAACTTCATCGTTTTGGAGTTTACGAATTGCTCAATTTGAAACATTTTCTCGTCAGAAAACACAATGTTCGGAAATTGACCGCTTTCGGCCAACCCAAGCAACTTCTTCGCTCACTCAAGTCTGACTTGTTGCTGCTTTTTCGTGAGCTCATGAGCCTTTTGGCTCATGTAAGGCTTGACTTTGAGATCATTTTTCAGTACGCGGCGGATACCACGGTCAGATATTTTCAGTTCTTTCGACATTTGATTGGCGGGGATCGTCGGGGAGTTCGCTCAAATCGCTTTTTCACTTTTTGAATCATTTCACATGGCGTTGCAGCCTTGTGATCACCACCTCCAAGACGTTTCGCGATGCTACCAATATTATTGTAACGAGTAATGGTGCGGCCGCCGTAGCCGAATGGGTTGGTGCGTGATTACCATTCGGAATTCACAGAGCGAACATTGGTTCGAATCTCGGTGAAACACCAAAATTAAAAGAAAAAGAAAAACATTTTTCTAATAGCGGTCGCCCCTCGGCAGGCAATGGCAAACCTCCGAGTGTATTTCTGCCATGAAAAAGCTCCTCATAAAAAATATCTGCTGTTCGGAGTCGGCTTGAAAATAGTGGGACCATTTGTGGAACAGCATCAAGACGCACAGCACAAATAGGAGGAGGAGCTCGGCCAAACACCCAAAAAGGGTGTACGCGTCAATTATATCTATGTATATAATGGTGCGATGAACAAAAACTTTATTTTAACTTTAAGTTAACAAATATTAGCTTAAAAACTAATAGTGAGGTTCAAAATGTGAATTGTTATTGTTATGGAACAAAACGAAATATATTGGTTAAGATAATTCCATTAAAAACTATAATATCAGTTAGTATTAGAGCAAATTAGTAGGAGAAGTATTTAGAAGAGAATAATTGAGTGTGTATTGTTAGTAGTGGGAGGATGGTTATGTAACGGTAAGCTACTTATATGACCGATTCGCACCACTGATTCCATTTCAAATCAAAAGAAATGGTCGATTTAAGTAAAAGTTTGCATTGGCATCTACGAAAAGAGTAACTTCATTGGCATCAATTTTACAGAGAAATAAAAGAAACCAGATATAGGTTGCACCAAAATGGCTACGGTGATTGCCGCTCGGTCCATATGAGAAGCCTTTTGATAAATTTAAGGACTTCTCCGATTTTTTATTCCATATTTCGAAAATTTTTACCACCTAGAAGGCTCTCTAGCGAAAGCGGCACATTCACAGACACAAAAACCGCAGGGGTTAAACCTGTGAGTTCACTGACTGACTGAGATTTAGTTCTCTGACTAAATTGAGGAATATATTTTCAGCCAGCTGTGATACGGTGCACTCTTGCAGCAAATGAACGATATATACAAATACAAGGTGGCATAAAATGAATCATCTGATTTTTTTTATAACTATTTTACTAAATAACCAACTAATTTACAAGGAAAAATGCACGATAACACACTACTATGTATGTACATCGATATCCTAAAGATTGACAGAATAATAATACTTATGACACAAGTTCGCCATGCCTAACAAAGTCAATTCAGCAGAGGTTTTGATATTTTTACTGACTTATTCCATTTGTTCACAAAAAAATTAAGAATAGCTGTGCTGTGTCCCTTTTTATTAAAAACAGGGCAAATTTTGAAGTATTCAACAACAAAAATGAGGGCATAGCATTGCACGCTGAGTATGGCTGGGATATACTTATATATATACATACACCCATACATACGGAAATAACTTATTTTCAACTGAAGCACAAAATGCGAGTTTCAACTACAAACCATTTTCTAGGCACTCAATGTATGTCTGGAAGACAGAATTTGCATATTCACCCAGTAGCAATAAAAAGCACAATTTCACCCACTTAAAACAGGCAATAAAATATGCAAACGATTAAAAAACTCTTTCACTCTTTGAAATAAAACTATTTGTGTGGGATGTTCATGGAAATACAAATAAAATATTTACTCGCAAATGCGCACCATTGTTATATACACACATGCACATATACAACATACTACACATACTTGACCCTCCAGCTGACTCACGCTAGGAGAAAAATATGTACGTAATTGAATATTTGTCGGCTATTTAAACATTTAAAGTGGAAAGATATATTGAGCTCACAAATCATTAAAAAACAATAATTTTTTTTTTGATATTTGATATATTTAAAATTGGAAACCAGATGCTACTGACAAGCTAATTGCGCAATTAGAAAATATAGGCAATAAAAGCTTTAATTGAGCTCAATTGATTAAAAAACTGAATCAAATTTCCCATGCAACCTTGTGTGATTCTACAAGGAGAAGAGTAAAGTAAGTTCAATGAGAAAAGAAAATGTCAGGCAAACAAGAAACAAAATAAGTGGAAGGCAAAAAGACATTTTGAGAAAATTAAAAAAATATTTTGAAAATAAAGTAACTCTCTTCAATTTTTATATTCTTTTAAACTTGAGTTAAGAAACAAATCAAAACCAAAACAAGAAGTGAATGGTGCGGAATAAAGATAATGGAGTAGAGCGGCTTTTCCTGATTTGCGATCTTAGCGAGTGTTGCTCCACAGGCAAAAAAAAAATTAAATACCTAAACACATCTACGGGCAGATGCAGATGACTTCTAAATTGTCTTTTATAGCAAAATTTGTCGCCAAAAAGTAAGAAACCAAATTGAAAATATTCAAATATTAAATGCTAATTGATTTGGCTTGATTAAGTGTGTTTGAACAACAAACTCGATAACTCAATTAAAAACTTAATTGCCTCAATTAAGGTGCAAGTCTGAACACAGTATACCATCTTGAAATCGATATTTGAAAAAGGCGAGCCCAAAAGCACCCAGTCATTGGTAACTCCTTAAACATTCCGACTAAAAAACCCATTGTATTCAAAGCTCTGGATAGTAAAAGGGTAGATAGTCAAGGAGGAAAGGGGAGAAGTAAGTCAAGAAGGGAGTCAAGAGAAGGAGTCAATCCAGGCAAAACACAACTCATATTGTTCACTAGGAAACATAGAATCCCTTAGCTAAGTCCAGTTATGCTCAAGGGGGAAGCTCTCGTGATTTCGGAAGAAACCAAGTACTTGGGAGACTAACCGTAGACAGAAAATTTACTTGGAAGTCAAACATCTTAGAAATAGTTAGGAAAGCGAGTCTAGCTTTTTATGTCTGTAAGAGAGCTTTAGTTAAGAACTGGGGAATTAAACCTAAGGTTGCTCGTTGGGTTTATACTGTTATCGTCACACAACACACTCGTTAAGATCTACACGGACGGATCTAAAATGGATACCGGTGCAGAATCCGGGTTATATTGCTAAGAGCTTTTTATCAGCGAATCCTTTAAACTATCGGTTCACTGTATTGTGTTTCATGCGGAAATAAACGCTATTCATGAAGCCTTAACACATTCGCATGGGGCTATTTTTCCTTAAATTTTCATAGAAATCGGGGTATTTTAGCAATGTAAAGATATTTAAACATATATGTATAAAAACTACGATAATTATTTTTGTAACTATTATAGTTTATAGAAAATTTCAGAAGTTGTACATAAGTAGTATTAGTGTTTTTTTTTAGTATGATAGTCGGTGAAACAGCTTCCTTTGTGTAGCGGTACTTCACAGAATTTGCTTACATATCATGTTTCGCTCCTTACCCCGTGTGTTTTACATACTAGACATATTCTTGTGGGATATTTTTTATTCTTTGTTGGCTTTATTGTCTCCAGGGTGTGTTTTTTAATGTGGGCTGTATTTCATCAACTTTTTCAGTTAACCAGGCCCTCGGACCTGCTAATAAATATTTTTTATACACAATTTTTTTATTTATATTTATCGCTTTGCTAAATGTTAAATAGTACAATTATATATAGTACTGCCTTTTTGGTCCATTTGGTTGTTTTTCGTATGATAAAATAATAGGAAAGGTATTGATCGCCGCGATCAACACCTTTCATGAATTTGTTGTATTCTATGATGCATAGTGGTTTCACAATATTCTCTTTGGTTTTTCTATTATGCTTTCCGGTCGGTACTATGTACTTCAGCAGAATGAATTTTACTTATCATTTTTATGTCTCTTTTATTTTTAAATATCAACAACAGACAAGCAAAATATTATTTGGGTGTAGGGAATAGTGAGACAGACCCTTTGAAAACGTAGTCGCCAACAGCTTTGTTTATTTAGGATCGGAATAGGAAAAAAACCCCAAATGAGATATTCGAAGTAAACAGTTAACATGTGTCGACCTAAAAGAGAGCCAAAGTAGACCGGGATGTAAATATCCTTGGAGAAAGTACAGGTATCCCTCGTATAACGCGATAGTTACGTTCCAGAAGAATTGCGCGTTATGTAATTCCGCGTTATCTAAAACACAGTTTTCATATAGATTTGGGGGTTATGTTCCAATAGGTTTTTTTTTTAATAAAATGCATACAAAATAACAGATGCACATATATTTCAACTCAATACTTAAGTTCAGACTTTCTTATACAATTAAAAACACAAGATATGAATAATAATACATATGTACATACATATTTCGAAATTCAAAAAACAAAATTTAAATAATTATGTGCACATTAAAAAATTTAAAAACAAACTAAAAAAATTAAAGGTTTATTAAAAACTTTATTGTTATTCTTTAAACTTCATATGGTAATTAATCTGTTTCACTGTCTTCAAAGATCTTTGCACGTGGGCGTTTTGGGGGAGCCATAGCTTCATCAGAAAATATTTCTTCAACATAGTTTTCGCTATTGGATAAGAAACTAGTTGTGGGACCTTGTGGTTCTTCTACTGATTTTATAATTGCAAAATCTGTTATCAGTTTTTGGTGGGTGGTTTTTTTAAGCTCCTTTTCAATTTCGTAATAAGGTGCTAGATTAATATCTATTTCCCTTATTATTTTGCTGGATCTCTCCAGCGAAGGATCATTAGTTGTAAAGAAAGATTTCATTTTCTCAACCAAACTTAAACCCTTTCGTATGCGCTTCAGAGGGAAACTGGGAATTGATTCACAGATATCTTCTACCGAAGTGACGTCATCTTGTGCGAGATTTGAGACGGATGGAGATTCAGTTGTTAATTGAATTAGGTCTGTTTCGGTGAGGTCTGTACCTTCATTCATAATTTCATAAATGTCATCTTCGTTTATATCGTCAAAGCCTTCTCCACAGCATTATTTTTTGCAATAATCTCCGGCCATACATATGTTTTTCCAAATCGCGTTATATCGAAACCGCGTTGTATAAGACCGCGTTATACAAGGGATACCTGTACTTATTTCTGTTCAGTCCAGGAAATCACACTTCTCACAAAACGAGAATTCTCGTTTCCCGACGACAACGTTTTTCTTTTGTAAACGAGAATTCTCGTTTCCCGATGCGAATGTGTTAAGATCGTTAAGAGTAAACAGAATATAATAAGCAGATATCTGCATTCTATCAGACAGCCAAGCTGCCCTACGGGCCCTGGATGCTTTCCAAATAACATCAAGGAGTGTCTTACATTGTCGCCAATCTCTTAATGAAATGGATAAACAGTATCGTATTATCTTATGTTGGGTTCCGGGTCACAGAGATATACCAGGGAACTGTAGGGCTGAAGAGAAGGTACCTGTGCCAAGCATAAATAATTTTATGGCGGCACTTCTCGCAACTTATAAGCCTCTTCTAAGTGGACGCACTAATTAATTCTTTAAATCAAAGATGGATTAGTGCCAATATCTGTGAAATTGCTAGGCAAACATGGCCAACGCTAAATCTACGTCTGTCCAAGAATATTATAAAATTTAGTAAACTTCAAATTAGGACCTTAGGACCTAGGGCCCTTACAGGACATTGTCTAATAGGAAATCACGCAAGGAGACTACCATAGACGTTTACAAGCATGATTTCTGTTGTAGCTGTAGGAATGAGGAGGAGTTGGAAAAAATTCAACAGCTTTTTTCCACACGCCCGGCTCGAGCCAGAAGCAGGAACTACTTCTTAATGAATATGGATAATCTATACACTTTATGTATCAACAACCTTTTACGCTTTGTCTAAAGCTCAGAATGGTTCAATCTGGAAGAGGAAATGAAGCCCAGGCCCTGTTGCTCACAACGGACCCATTTCGTGGCATTGCTATCTCTATGTGCTATGCGGCTACCAAACCTAACCTAACAGAGAGAAAGAGATAGAATAGAATAGAGACAAATCCATTCTGTGAGAATTTTCCAGATTCAGTGGCAAATCTGCAAATATCCTCCAGTTTGAGAGAACAAATATTACACATTCTCAAGTCATCGGAACCCAAAATTCGAAGCATTGTTTCAGCAAAGGCAAGACACTAACAGAGAAAATACTCAGTGCTATCCGCCTCTTTTAAGTAAGACAGGTAAATCCCTGGGTTATGTTCTGTTATAATACAAGTTTTCGAAAGAAAATTCGACAGTTTTCAGTTCGGGCTTGCCACAAAACACTTTGCAGTTCTGCAGAGTTCTAGTCTATGTAAACTGCATACATAATCGCTGATCCAACTCATGATTCCTGTAAAACTAATTCCAATTATTCGCTCTGGTCCCTATGGGGTAACTGCTAATCCGCAGTTGGCCAATGCATCAGCAATTTCGTTTTTTGAACACCGCGGTGTCCTAGAACCCATATAAGTACGAGTACATGCTTATTCCGTCTTGCAACAGAATTAAGCTTCTTCTTACATTAATGAACAATTTTCGATATTTGCTTTGCGTTCTTCAGGGCCTTCAGGGCAGTCTGACTGTGAATCTGTTTCCCGCATTTATCACATCTTAATTTCGCTCCGAATGAATGGCAGATGATTCGCTCTGTAGCACAAACTTAGGGCGCAAACGATCAAACACCAGTCGGGCATGGCATCTATTGCATCTTAAGTTCATCCCAGCCGATAGCTTATACTTTAACACACACAGCGTTGACAATCGTGTCACTGTGGTGCCCCCTTTGACTGAAATACTCGTAACATTCCCAGCAACATTTTTGAAGAAAGTGGCAAAAGATCAAAGCTGTCGGATACATAAGTTTGTCAAGGCTCCATACCCTTCGCTAGAGGGATTTCTACTGTTTATGCATGTGAAAAGTTCACCCGTAAATGATTTCTTACACAATTTTGTTTAAATGTGTTCAAATTATATAATAAAGATTAACATAAAAATGTATGTTGCTTCAAGACCAACTCAAAGAGCAAAGCTCTCGAAATAGGTACTTTTTAGGATATTCTTTATAAATTTATATTATAAGTATATTGACCTGTGAAATATCAAAATGTCTGCAAATTGCTTATATGTATGTGCATGTGTAAGTGCACATTTTCCTTGACGAAGTGTAAAATGTGCCGGCTCATTAAAATTTCATTATGATAAATTGACAATGATTTCCTTCCAACCTTTGAATATTTTGTTGCCGGCAAACCCGAAAAGCCACAACCCCAAACTCGATATGCAAAGATAAACGAAAAAATGTGACGGCGAAAGGTTACAGCAACAACGAAGTACTTAAATAAAAATAAAATAAAAAACTACTTGCAACTTATGGGTAAGATGGCGTGGAAATGGCCACCAATATAAAGGCGTGGAGGTCCAAAGCATAAGGAAAAAATTATCACAGCTATACGAACTTATTGAATGTACTTTTACATTAACACAAATATGCACATAAATTTGGTCCTTGCCTGCGGACACTGCATGCATTAACATACGTACACATACCTATAATACATAAATCAGAAATACTTGAGCTTGCGGTTGATTTTACTAAATTTAGGCATTTACCAAGTTCCCAACCAAATTCAATATTTATGGCAAAGAAATCATTCCAATCAGTGGGGCATTCCACGCAAAGTGGTTACATTAGAAACTATATTCCTCATACTTAAAAAATTAATTTTCTACTAATTACGTATTTTAGTTTTGTTCACATAACGGTTTGTAAGTAACAGCATAAAGAAATCGAGATAGAGTCGCTGATGGAATCACCCTCGTTGGCAACAACCATAAAATGTGCAAATTTTCACTTCCGGTTCGATTAAAATTAATTGGTTTTTTAGCAAAATATCTGGAGATGGCATTTTTCATATCAACCAAATTTGTAAATTTTTTGTTTGTGAAGAAGTTTTGCTGTGAACGGAATAAATGGAAATCCAATGCTGCGAATTGAGACGAGTATGGTGGATGAAACAGGACCTCCCACCCCAATTCATTCATTTTTTGCAAAAAACGTCTTTTCTATTGATAATCGCTGGATACTTTTCAATTATTGGTTGATTTACTCAAATTAATTGTTCAATGGCGCAAGAAAGTTAAAGGTTTAGGCAAGGCACTTTAACTTTAAAAAGTCGCTGACATTACTTTCAGCTACGCATGAACTCATAAGCGGTAAAGAAGTATTGACATGTGCAGAAACGACATTTCTTTTCGGTCCCCCAATATTTCAATGAAACTTGGCATACACATAGAGCATTCTTTGTCGAAGGTAGTTTGGTATTAAGAATGGGCGAAAGCGTTCAATAGCCACGGAAAAACGGGTTGTCTCTGCAAATAATGCTAAATTACTCAAATTTGATACAAAAGGAAGCAAATACGACGGAAGTATAATTTTTAAAAAGGTGCCACGCATACTTTTAGATAAATGTGTGTATGTCGCGTCTTATTAAAACTCGCCCAAACTTGGCACACGTATTGCACCCCCCTCATTTAGACCCAACATAATTATTATTGAGTCAGATAGAAACCTCGCCCAATTTTTATAAGTTACGACTAAACTTCCGTCTGTCCTGATGATACTACAAACTATAACACTCATGGCTTTGAATTTCTTGAATTTCAAAATTTGTTTCACATCAGCTCATATTAAATTTTTAATCTTTTTTTACTTTTAATTCGGTAATTTTAAATTCGGTCCGGACCGAATTTAGCACTTCCTTATTTCTTTAAAATGAAGATAATAATTATATTACAACGCTGGGACCAACGTTTACTTACAAACAGTTTCCAATCATATCATCCATAGGCATCAGTGAGCAATAATTAAGGCAACATTCCCTTAAGATACCAAAAGAATACAAAACGACTTAGTTTTTGTTTCACAAATTGATGAAATATCTTTAGTTTTTGATTTTGTTTTGTGCACTCAATCAAACCCGTCCACCAGCACTCCCCCTTCTCCCCTATTCACGCAAGCAAGTCTATCACATGGCCAAGTAAGTTGCAAATATTTCAAGTGGCAGCGGTTACCCAAAATAACCGAGCTGTTATTCGTTAAGCCAATATAATTTCTGTGGGATATAAAGCGCCCGCCGGTATAAATAAGTGCAAAATTAATTTAAAGAACCACACAGAAAGGGTAACTAAACATTTACACTTCTACAAACAGCGAAAGGCACATCAAAATGGCGCACAGTAGAACAGGGAGCCTTCAAAGATGGCAGAAACTCAATAATTTCCTACTGTGATTCGTATTGACGGAGGTATTATTATCTCCATCAAAATTCTTAACACCCTTCGACACGATTTTTGAATCTGATCAATTTTGAGTAACAGAGTAACATTTTTTTTTTTTATTTTACTAATAAAGAGAAAAATATATTGTACTTTTTCTTGATCAAAATGCGCTTTTGCAGAAACTATAGCACTTTTTCGAATTTTTAAGAAAAACAAACAGTTTTTTTACAATTTTATTAAAAATTCCAATCACTTTACATTACACTTATCAGTTTAGATGAGAAAATTACTTCGTTAAAAAGTGTTTTTTAGACTAATATTTTTGAGATGTAGTCAAAAATCTATTCTGAAGGCCCTTTTGCACGTGTTGCTAAAAGACTAAACAAAAGCGAATAAACTCATCTTTTATGGATATCATTCGAAATACGAACGCATTTACGCATTTCTTGCGTTGATATATTTTTTGTGACTTTTTGAGTCGCATACGTTAAAGTTTGTATAGTTCGGAATAGTTTGTGTGGGAAAACAAATTTTCAAGTTAAAGAGTGAACGTGGCCGCTTTTATTTAATTTGTCGTAACTTTCGCACTTTATGTCCAATTTGGATGCTTTTATGCTTTACATTATTGAAATGACTTTTAAGATTTACTCTTTAAAGCAAAAGAAAATTTAACAGATTTCGTGATTCAGAAAAAATGCACAAAAAATATGATAGTACGTTCGAAACTTTCTCAAATTTAAATTTTTACTTTCTTGGCTTCAAAAGCATTTTTGCAGTTAAGACAGACAAAGTAAGGTGCCCACCTTTTATTTTGCTTCCAGATTCGCGGATTAAAATAGACTTCATAAGCTTCAAAAGAGCTTTAAATTTATTGGCAAAGAAAATTTTTTGCTTCTTACTCTAACAAATTCACCGGAAACATACTGGAAGGTCATCCTGGAGATGGTCTCATTGCAAAATGAGAGGACGAAACCTCAATTGACAACCTGTGCTCTACTCCTAGAAAGATGGGCGTCGCTTAAACTCAACTTACACGAACGCTGGGCTAGTGTGTAAACGTGCAAGTCACGAGTTCCTTCTGGCCACGGGTAGATCGGAGGCGTTCGAGAGAACTTCTAAGGCTAACAAAGCTGCAGCTCTCGAACTTGGTAGGTATCTTTACTGGACATTGCCTGTTAGACGTCCATGCGGTGAGGCTTGGGATTGCTTCAGCTCCTTTCTGAAGAAACTGTCTAGAGGATGTGGTGGAATCATCTCAGCACCTTCTTCTCAGCTGCCCTACTCTCGTCGGACAAACATTTAGTTAACTGGGTTCCCACTTTTTTTACGCCTTCGGATATTGTGGATTTAAGTATCACACATCTGGTGAATTTCATCAAATCTTGAAGCGATTATTACAAATAATATAGTCGATATCAACTATATAGCTCCGATTTTTAAACGGGAAAAAAGGTCAAGATTACTACCGAAAAAGAAGAATGGCATAAGGGCTTTAGCTTCAAACACAATACACTTAACTTTTATACGGACGGTTCTAAAGAAGAGATTGTAGAACTACGATGTTGTGCTGGCGGGACATAGCCCAGTAGTTGCGTAGGAATCTCGGACAGCGAGACATACAGGAAATGTGGGGAGCAGGGCTCACGTAAAACTGTAGAGCAACTCCTTTGTGGATGACCTGCGTTATTCAAAACACGCTTAAAATATCGGGGAGCACCACATTATGATGAATTGGTAGATTGGAAATGTCTGCATAAATTCGCAATAAAAAAAACGAACTATGCGATTGGACTATGGAACGAAATATAATGAAGGCCATCTGATATCGCTATGTACCAAACCGGTCTATGCGTAACTACAAGTCAACCCATTCAACCTAACCTAACCTTTATTAAATTTGAGATATCACATCAAATGTATTCAAAAAGTTAACAAAGTAATTTAAAAGAAATAATAAAACTAAATTTCATTAAAACAAAATGGTATTTAATTTGAATATTTCAGTTTATAAATACTGTTTTCCTGTGAAGTTAGGTATGATTGAAACTATTTATGTTGTCTTGTCTTAAATGAATAGCCTTTAGTCAAATAAGAATATAAACGAAGTAAAGAATTTTCTCAAAAATCTCTTCGTTTTGAGGTTACAGTATTTAGGTCGATATACAGTTTTTTGAAAAAAAATTCTATTTGGTGGTATGCAACATGTTCCCAATGTGATCAAAATACTACTCTTCGTAAAATCAGTTAAAATCTTTAAAACTTACTTATCGACATAAAACAGAGAAAATCAAACTTCATTTATTGTGACCATTTTACGCATTCCATCCCACTGTAAAGCGCAGAATCAGATAACGACTTTTGGTTAGTTATTGCAAGAATTAAATAAATGCTTCAAATATTACAACTTGATTGAGTGAAGAAAATTATTTCGCCTTGGGACTTAAGTTAATCTCTGCCGTCAAAAGGTAATAGAATATAAAAATGGAGAAAATTTCGTTATTGTGCTGAAAATATTATACATAAAATGAATACTAACAAGAAACCTTTTATAAAATTATTTTTACCTTAACGTCGGCAAAGTAGACAAAAACAAAAATTATACTATAAGTAAAGCGTAGGAAAGCTAATCAACCGTAGATGATTTGACATTAAGGTAGTAAAAATATGTAAACATGTAAAACAAAAATAGTTCTCTTTTAAGCAATAAAAGATCAACATTATGCAGTAGCGTAAATTGATTAAGCGCCAGACTGAAATTCATTCACAGCTAGGACTTTAAAACTAAAGCTGTTGTGAACAGTTGCTGACGGGATGCAGCTGGTCTATCATTTAAAGACTGATTTAAGCATTTGACGAACACCCGCATTTCCGCTTCCACATGATTGAAAGTTATGAGGTTTACCATGACAGTTGCAGATTCTAGGACGGGCTAATATGATAGATCAATAGCGGAACAGCTTTTTATTATTTCGTAGTAATAAAATATAAGTTCAGTTGCTCAAGACTCTAGTAGTAGATGTTATGTTCGCCAAGACTTTGGTTCAATCGAGAAGCTCCGACTGCTATTTTCTATTATATTTATATGCTATATTACGCAGTCTGAATCATTTCATGAGTTGTTGTATAGTAGACATATGTAATTGTTTATAATAATAGACAATTGCTCCGAATGATTCACACCTCATACTTAGAGAATGGCCCAACTTCGGCTCCAGCCATAAATGTTCGGTTCGGCTTCGCTTCGACTTCGGCGGAAAAAAAACACGAGCTTTTGCCGAAAATTTCACTTTTTGCCATTAGAAAAGTTCATTGCAATTTACATGATAACGATAAGATTTGCAATAAAAGTATTATATATACATATATATAATTGGCGCGTACACCCTTTTTGGGTGTTTGGCCGAGCTCCTCCTCCTATTTGGGGAGTGCGTCTTGATGTCGTTCCACAAATGGAGGGACCTACAGTTTTAAGCCGACTCCGAACGGCAGATATTTTTATGGGGAGCTTTTTCATGGCAGAAATACACTCGGAGGTTTGCCATTGCCTGCCGAGGGGCGACCGCTATTAGAAAAATTCTGCGTTACGGTAGGTCGTTCGGCTTCAATTCTTGCACCAGCTGTATTTTGAAAGGCTTCACCCCAAAATCCTTTCGCAAAATTTTCCACGTTGTTGAGTAACAGAGGCCCAATTGCTGCGAACGACGACGAATCGATAATTGATGGTCATCATTAACACTGGCCGATACAGCTGCGATATTTTCTTCAGTTCGCACTCTACGTAAGCGTGTTGGTGGTTTGATGTCCAATAATGTAAATTTGGTTCTAAATTTAGTCACAATAGCTCGAATAGCCGCTTCAGTGGGTCGATTAAACTGACCATAAAATGGAAGAAACGCGCGATAAACTTTCTTAACAGAACACGCATTTTTATAATAAAAATCAATGATGTGCAAGCGTTGTTCGTTTGTAAGACGATTCATGGTTAAATTATATACCAAACTGAAGATGTTTGATAGTGAAACAAAACACGAAACGTGCGTCAGCTGTTTAAACCAACTGTTTAAAAAGATAATAACTAAAAAATCACCCGTTATAAGTTCAACTTTAGGATTTCATTCCAATTTTCTTGCGTGATTTAGGCCTTATTTCTGTAATAGAGATTCCATGGCTACCAACGGAAATGTCTCTTAGCAATATTTTGTGGCGTCTGCTGGTGGACTTCAAGGTAGTATCTTAGGACCCTTATTATCTACAATATTTACAAAAGATACTGGCTCATATCTCGAGACTTCAAAATTATTGCTATATGCAGATGATCTTAAAACACACTCTAGCAGGATTGCAGGATTTCTTTGGTTTGCTCTTCAATCATAACTCTATAAACTTGTGTCTGGGAGCGCTCGAAACCTTCTTAACTTCAATTTCAATAAATATATTCACTCTTCCTGTATTAAAAAGCAAACTACAATCCCTCTTCCATAAAGACCTGGAAGAGGCTCAGCTTCTTCGCGCATATGTATCGGTATTATACGCAATGCAGGTTTTTCAACGACGTAGCAGTTCGGTATTTTCAGACAACCTGAAGATTTTATACACTACGCTTATAGTGAAGACTACTACCAAAATTCAAAGAACAAAGAAATTGTTTAATTTTCATGTAGGCAGCTCTGAATTACCCCCTTTCATTAAATAGACAGTCGGTGCACTCGCGTATCGGCACCCACGTCACTGTTGCGAGTAATGATTTTGATGTTGTAAGAGACCAACATTAACACCGATAAACAGCCGTGAAATTCGGAGAATCCCCCTTGTCAACAAGTGCTACTTTGGATTAAGTAAGCAACTTAGACAACAACAGAGGATTTACTATACTATAATTCTCTCATTATGACCGTTCTATCGTATGGCGCACAAGCTTGGAAGATAACAATATCCGATGAGACGTCCCTTGAAGTGTTTGAGAAAAATATTCTGCTAAAGGTTTTTGGACCTTTGCACGTTGGCGACAGCGAATATCGCTTTACGATGGCATAGACATATATATATATATAATTGGCGCGTACACCCTTTTTGAGTGTTTGGCCGAGCTCCTCCTCCTATTTGTGATGTGCGTCTTGATGTTGTTCCACAAATGGAGGGACCTACAGTTTCAAGCCAACTCCGAACGGCAGATATTTTTATAAGGAACTTTTTCATGGCAGAAATACACTCGGAGGTTTGCCATTGCCTGCCGAGGGGCGACCGCTATTAGAAAAATGTTTTTATTAATTTTGCTTTCACCGAGATTTAAACCAACGTTATCTCTGTGAATTCCAAATGGTAATAACGCACCAACCCATTCGGCTACGGCGGCCCCCGTAGTGGCATAGAAATAGCGCAGCGAATAAAGATCGGACCCTCTGGCTGGGTCAAGTCGTCCGAATGGATGCAAATACTTCGGATCTGAAAGTATTCGAGAGTTACCGGCTGGTGATAATAGAGGAAGGTAGAAAGAGTAAGGTGGAGATGGACTTGGCTTCACTTGATGTTTCCAACTGGCGCTGGCTACCACGAGAAAGAAACGACTGGCGCGTTTAGTTAAACTCGGCCACAATCGCGTAAGTGGTTATTGCGCCAATCCAGATGAAGAAGAAGGCAGCTCTCGGCATGAAGAGTTTCTTGATTGATCCCAACAAGGGTGAGACAAATTCCTTCATCATGGCGAAATCACAGAATCTAAACAATCGGATTGGATCTCACAATAGAATAAGTTAGGTGTTTTTATTTTTATTTTTTTTAGTTAATTTGAAAAGAAGCATTGAAGTCTAAAAATTTTAACGATAGTATCGAATTTTTTCTTTTTAAGTATAGAAAAAAACGAATGAAACCACTCTCGGTAGTTTGCCCGCTTTGGTCAAGACTTGACGCTGGTTTTATTTTGAGGCTATTTATTGTCTCGCATATAAGCCGTATAGAATTAATTCAAACGGTTTTTATTAAATTTGCTCCCTGAACTTCCCTAATCCCACCCTATCTTACGAATCTCGTTGTCAGCTTTTGAATAGTTCTGTCCATTACCCTGCCCTCTAAGAAAAACTAGCCTTTATGCGATTGAATATTTCAACTGTAATCCACTTGTGGAGCGCAGTTGAAAGTAAGGACATAATACTGTGTAAGGGCCTTCTGAAAACCCGAATCATGGAAATTATGACCGCTTCATATGCTCCCAGCTGAAACAAATTATTGCAGTTGACCGAGCCTACATGGAATAGTTTTCAACTGAGTGCTTGCATTGTACCAAAATGCGTACAGCTACAAATTTACTTAAATTCTCTAAGTGTTTCTCTATTTCATTGTGTGGCCAGCAGCGAGCGACTTTTAAACACTTTTATGCTTATACGAAAAAAATGTGAATAGGTTGGTGGAAAAAGTGGAGTGAAATGAACCACCAAAATAAAAGAAAATGGTTCTTCCATAAGCTCATGGCGCCACTTTGTATTTTTATTTCGCGCCATTTAAAAGGGTAAAATCTTATTCTAAAAGTTTGTGTAAGACTGCGCAAAGCTTTTCCGTTGACTCTTTGTTTTTGATGTTTACAACTTGCCAACTTTGCAGATGGTTTACATTGACTTTCATTTACGAAGGGCAGTGCACTTGGGCTTTTTGGGAGCGCGATTGTTATCATAAATTTTCTTAGTTAACTAATAAACAATGGAAGTTAAGTAAATACAAATCTATCACAAGCGAGTTTTTAAATATTAAAACTTTCTCCAACTTATTCACTCATTATTAAAAATGTTTGGCTCAGACCAATCAGCCTTATTACCCAGGTAACAAATTATAGGAGCATATAATTATCTCCTTTAAAAATGTGAAATACGTACATAAATATAATAGAATTTAAAGTCTTTGATGACAAGGCAGCTGCTTTTTATTTCCATATCGCTTTAATTTTCAGTTGCTAAACTTTTGAAAGATGGCAAAGTTGTTTCATACTCCTCACAGTTTACAAAAATATTCTTTGATACTCTTATGTACATACAGTCTGTCTAATAGAAGCGTGACCGCCACATATTCGATTCTAAAAAACTCCATTTTATGGGCTTATAATATTCATTTTATGTAATATATTCAATAAAATGTATACTCTCCCGTATTAGCTATAGTAGATTTACATCTTCGAATCTTACTTACTTACTTAGGTGGCGCTATAACCGTATGTCGGCTTTGTCCGAATCCAAAATAGCGCGCCAGCTTTTCTGTCCTGCGCTCTCTGGTGTCAGTTAGACATCCCGAGCGCTGACAAGTCTTGCAGCACTGCATCGAAGATGTGATATTCCCCTTCTTCGTCTTCCGTTTTGAGGTACAGTTTCGGAGATTCACCTTGCTGGAGCGTCTTCCTTCATACGGGTGACAGGGTCAGGCCAACGTAGCCACTGGATCTTTATTCGGTACGCTATGTCCATGTCGTCGTAAAGCTCATACAGCTCGCAGTTCCATCGTATACGATACTCCTCACCAACGCGGGAGGGTCAAAGATCTTACGGAGAATTTTTCTCTCGAAAGCTCCCAAAAATTTCCTCACCTGCTGTTGACATCGTCCAAGCTGCTGCGCCATATAGCGCAACGTGAATGATTGTCGAGTGTCAGTTTGGTTCTTCAAGAGAGAGCTCTACTTCTCAATTGCCTACTGAGTCCAAAGTAACATCTGTTGATAAGGGCTATTATCCGCTCGATCTCCAGGCTGACATAATTTTTGTACTTGATGTTGGTTTCAAGATAGGCACAGTAATAATAAAAACAAAAAATAATGAAAAACAAGACTTCGAGTCATGCGTTGTGTTAATTTCTGTTTTGGAAGTAATCGGCACAAAATGAGTAGAATTTGCCTTGATAACTGTTTGACCGATCATATTTCCTTCGATCTTTTGTTAATCCAAATAGGATTGGCAACAGTCTATGATGGTCAATTAACATTTCAACCCCATTTTGCTTTTTCCACTCTTCACACTTTTGAATTCGAATTTTTTTAATTTTCTGTTCTTGTACTGCATTTGGGTTTCCTTTTTTAATTTTCTTTAAATCTACCCAACCTCCGAAGAAATCTGAGTAGATCTTATGGTGCCAAGGAGGTCACTTCTTAATCCATCAGTGTCACACCTGATTCGAGTGAAGAGACCCACAGAAAGTGGTCCGCCGTCTCATCCTCCTCTCCACATGCTGGGCAGAGTGTAGAGGGCCTGAGATGCCTACCTTTCCAAGTGCTTCGCCCATAGAAAGTGGCCCGTCATCAGTCGTTCGGACCTGGCAGGTAACATCAGTTTTGACCATCGATACTTGGGATCGTAGCCTTCTTGTAAAATCCAAGGTTGGCTAGTCCTTCCAAACATCTTTTGTACGGAATAATGTTTTTTGTAAATTTGATTCTTTAAACTGCATTCTAATTGCCGGTAAACACAAATAAACGACCAAATCCAGTACACCTGAACCAATGTACTCGTATGCAACTCTTCGCCCAAAAAGAAGATTCATCCTTGAATATTACGTTTGTCCAATTCCGCTCTGAATTTGCCTTAGCCTCAATATGTGATAATGAGAGCAGCGGTTTTTTAAAGGGCTCCAGAATTTGAGGTCCTCTGCACGTAAACGAACTCGAAGCGTGTCTTTGACTATATTAACACCACTTTTCTTTAAAACTGCTTCAGCTTCACGCAAAGATAAGATTGGGTTTGTCACAAACAAATCAATGAACTTCTGAATTTGCTTTGGAGAGGAATTTTTTTTTAATTTTTGGTTTTTTTGGTCTCCGTAAGTTGTTAAGGTTTTTAAGTGCGGTATATCGTTGCACTCATTTATTTCTGAACTTCTTCGACTTCTTCAAATATTTTGCTGCAGATGCACCTGACAATTTTGGACCTTTAAGATGTGTGCATAGGAACACTGCCTTAAATCATTTTTCATATAAGAAACCTTATTTTATAAAAACAAAGTACGCTTTCTAAATTTCTCCCAAAACTAACAAATTGCACAACTCGTGTGCGAAAAAGATGCGCCTATTTAGGAGCATTTCAATTTTTTTAACGGAACTCTAAGTTAGAATTTCGCCGGTCACGCTTTCATTAGACTGACTGTACTTCCCTGCACCACAGTTTTTATATGCCTTTACATTTTTTCTGTTTGTTGAAAAGTCCGTTTACGAGTCCACGTATAGAAATTTTAAATTTCCTTATTTAACGTGAGTGCATTTTGTGAATTTAGTTCCATTGTATTTTAGACAAAAAAAAATTAAGTAGCGTGGCTCCTTTTGTGAAATAATATCGTATGGCATTCCACCTGATATGTACATAAACAATAAGCTACATCAAAACGCACGTAACAAATAGGAGGAGGAGCTCGGCCAAGCACCCAAAAAGTGTGTAAGCGCCAATTATGTATGTATGTAAGACAAGATGCAAGGTGGATATACAAGTAAAATAGCAGAAACAAAAATTTCGAAATCCAATACTCCATCCTACTTATATACTCCAAAAAAAATTTCATTTGAAATATTTACGTTCGGCCTGTATAAAAATATGATTTAGAATGGTGACGTCACAGCGTCTTGGATGACTTTAATAGCTTCGGGACGCTTTACTTTCATTGCAATTTGTAGTTCAGGGAATACATACTAGTCATAGCATGTCAAATCAGGGGAATACGCTGAATGTTCCTACAATGTATGATAATTTTCATCTTTAATCGAAATTCCCCCACAATTCTTAACCGATGAAAAGGTTATTGAGCAAAAGTGGACAGCTGTAAATTTTTTAAGTTTACGAAGACATAAGGACTTCGATTACAAAGCAATATTATACAGTTGGCTGAGAAATTCCTAATTCTATTTCGCTGATTTTTACAAATTGTTTCTTATAGTTTTAGTTTTAAAACGAGCTTTTTCTATGTTTTCTGGGGATAATCTACTCTGTGGACGGTCTGGTCTTTCATCATCAGAAAACGTTTCTCTAGCGGACTGCCATTGTGCCTACGGGATAAGCAATCATCAACATGAAGCTTTTAAGGAATTTGGTCCGTTTCAGAAAAGATTTACCAAGTTTAAAACAAAGCTCAATAGCAGCTCTCTGCTTGACAAGAATTCTTCGACCGCAATGCACATCTTTCACATTATAGCAATGTCGTTGCTTAGGAACAACGTTTTCCTACTGCTTGAAGCGCCATCTGTGTGTCACATTTTTCTGGCAGAAGGATCACATAGATGGTTGAGGACTTCGCTCAATTTAGTGTGTCTGCGCTATTACCGCGATTGCCCGGTTGTTGGTTGAGGAATGAGATTATCATTCTTATTTTTTTTTTATAGAAAATGCCTGGCATCTCTTAAAGAGATGGCGAAGTATATCCGCATCCAGTTGATATGGCAGCCAGGGCTTAGTGGCATATCAGAGAATTACAATTCAGACAAATTAGCGAGAGAGGACACCATCACTCGCCTTCTTCATTATATGAAGGATTTAGATATACGCTTCTTAACCTACAAACGGCGTGGTATAACTAGAATTGTTGCTGCATGCAACACGAGATGGGTTGATAGTCTGACATTTAATGCTACTAAAGGAATTTGGCCAAAATGGGGGGGTCAGGCGCCCAAAGGCGCTACTTAATCGGTCAAGGAAAAATCTCGCTGTCTTAGTTGTTTTAATCACCGGCCACTGTTTTCTGAATTGACATACTTAAAGATTAAACGTACCCCGTACCGAAAAAGGAGGAGGTAGAGTCTATCCGACATCTTCTTTGTCGCCGTCCTGCGTGGCATGCCACTAGGTTTACATACTTTGGCACATCGTTCTTTAAAGATACTGATGACCTTAAGGATATAAGTGCCAGTCAGATCATTGGATTACATTTAAAACAAAATTGTTCAACGAGGAGTAGCTAGCAAACTGCTGCTGTGATATCAAAAAGGATCGGCAACGATACCTAAACTTCGATAAGGATTGCGTGTTTAAAGTTATTTGGAATCCTCTTTTCCATTTTCAGCCATGTGTATATGTATGCAATGGTACGATGAACTGTATGACGACACCGTACCAACTTGCAGTTCTGACCTCATGACGCACCATAGAGCGATTTGGTGGTATGAATGGCAAATTGATATTTTCCCCCTTTCTCTGTTTGCTCACATTCTGATTTGAATCTCTTGTGTGATTTCGGCTTGCACGTCAGCTCTAGCAATTAAACTCAAGGATACGAGAAAACGATTTTGTATATATTGAGTAGTCGAAAAAGTCTTTTCGTATTTCTAATCAAACTTCCACTCATTTTTTTTATATTTATAATGAACTTTATTAAACCAAATATGTGGCAGTTTGGTCGACCACCTTTTGCCATTTTTCTTCTAAAGACATAATTCCATCAGTGTAAAACTTTTGTGGTTTCTCGTGAATGTTTAGTGCCTTGGCGATGTCATGGCAGCTTACGTGACGGTCCTGGTCAATCTTTTCCATAATTTCATCGACTTTTTCAACGATAGGTCGACCGGAGCGAGGTGCATCTTTCACATCGAAATTTCCAGAACGGACGCGAGCGAACCATTGTTGTGCTACACGAACTGATACAGCATCGTCTCCGTAAACTTCACAAATTTCATTGGTGGCTTGGGTGACATTCTTCTCTTTTTTATACAAAAATTTCAAAATATAGCGAATTTCTTCATTATTTTCACTCATTTTTGAACAGCTATAACTTTTTTTCAACTTCTCCGAATTTAATTTTTTTTTTTTAATGAAGCTTAGAATGTCACCTTTCTAACACCATATGTTATGACACAATGTGATTGGTAGCACTGGAGATGGATGACTCCAGCGACATCTATTGACAAAATACGAAAAGACTTTTTCGACTACCCAATATTTTACAATATTTGACACATTTCTTAAATCTAACAAACATATCTGGATATATCTCCAAAGCTACATGGCAGAATAAAAAATTATGCATATTCCCGGTCTCAGTGACCGGTTTTACATAGGAATTGGATAGTTCTGGTTCTTGGGTGAAGAAACCATTATTATTGGGCAGACCTGCGTTATCTGTCACGCTTACCTAGCGGTAAGCGGTGCCGACTACTTCTGTGCATGCAATAGTACAAGGGCGGTTCAATAAATAAAACATGAAAACACCATTTTTTCAAAAATTTGTTTTTTTTATTTTTCATCATAGTCGCCTTTTAGAAAGATACGCATCTGCCAACGCTCCGGTCATGTCGGAGGCAATGTTGCCAAATTTCCCTTTCGTCCTATAGGCACACTTTTGCAGCTTTAATGCTTGCAAACAGTTGCCCGTGGAAGATGGAATATTATTTAACTTTGTATGTATAAATGCGGCCTACATTGTAATGGCCGCCACTCCTGCGAACCAATGCCCTTGAAATGAATTTTTGAAGCAGCGAATGCTCCTTCGATATCTTGAAAGACACACAAAGCAATCACCTTAAATTGCAAAGTCGAATAGGTTGTATAGCGTTTTGAGCTATTTAAGCTATTGTTTGAGTTCCCTGCCTGTCAACTGCAAAATCTACTCCATTCTTATATTATTTAACAAATTCCACTGTAATTAAATTCGTACAAATGTTTGATGCAAAGTATACGATTACTTGCATATACAGAATACTAATTTGTCTCAACTGGGGATATCAAAAATCATACAATTATGTACATGAGTATGTAATGTAGTCAAATAAAGTTACATGTCGTTAACACTCCCACTTGCAAACATAAGCAATAAACCCTCGAATATGCCTACAATTGTCAATGCCTACACTACATGAAATTACGAAATTTCTCAAACGTAAATAAATCAGTCGAAGTACATACGTATGTGTGTATGTCTGACTGTACACATGATTCCGCCGAATCAATTTGGGCGACAATAAAAAGAAACGGAAATTATCATTCAGGAGCCCGTCTCTTGGCTCAGAATCGAAGGTTGAGAAATATTTTACCTAATTTATAATTCCAGTGCAGAGCACTGGCTTAGGCTAACCAGGACTGTGCCTATGTAAACATAAACAACCACATACGTAATTATTTATACAGCTATTAATGTGCATATATACATATGTTTGGGGCCATTGATACTACATAGAAAGACGAACAATAAAATCATAATTCAAGTTGTCGCCTCATATGTCAATGACTTGCCAGTTCCCATAGCTGAAGCGAAGCAAACAAACCAGGCGAATAAGTGGTGGCAATTGTGGTAGCGAGAATAAAACACGAGTAAATTTGTGGATTCCCATGATGCGCGATGGGCTGCGATAAATTGTTGAGTTGGACTGAGCTGAATATGTGCATACATACGTACACGGCTTGGTTTTTTTTCCTGCGGTTTGGCATTGTTCGCCAAATGTCGTCGTCTGTCAACTGGAATAGCACTTATTTTACCGCTATAACAACTCGGCGCCACACTTTTAATCATTGGCACACAAATCATCAGCGAGAAGAAGTGATAAAAGCCGAGAAGGTGGGGAAGGCATCTGCGATATCTCATACTTTCGTATAACAAATTCGCGTTATCATCTCAAATCCATTTCGACGATTTTTTATAAAAAACAAAAAATATATTTATGTGTACTTATAAGTATTACGCAAGATAATATTGCAAATTCAGTCTGCATTCGTCATCATCAAGTCCTTTTGTCCCGAATGGAACATAGGGCTCCCTAGGGTGTAGGGGGGATTTAGAAAACTCAGGA
This sequence comes from Anastrepha ludens, assembly GCF_028408465.1. Classification (NCBI taxonomy): domain Eukaryota; kingdom Metazoa; phylum Arthropoda; class Insecta; order Diptera; family Tephritidae; genus Anastrepha; species Anastrepha ludens. The sequence continues at coordinate 80,732,673 of NC_071502.1, forward strand.
ATTAGCTATAAGCATTCAATTTCATACAAGCCCAATTTCTACCCTTATTTCCACCTGGTACCCCCTGGAGCCTGAGCAACCATAGCTGAAGGCGAGGTATCCAAACAACAACCGTTCCTACAACGTAACCGAGCGACCCGGATTTATATCCGGCCAAGAACGATCACCTCAGCAGTAGTATATGTATGTACGTATATGTTGCTACAACAACAATTATGTACCCAATCCGCGTAAGAAGCATGATTAAGGATAACAAGAAGAGAAGATTCGAGGGTTACTTTTACAACTTAAAGGCCTTCCAAAGTTCGCAGCGCTTGTCTCGGAACGAACGGCCATTACGTATCTTACCCGCGGAGCTCACGAGATGTTCCTTAAGCCTGTAACTTATGGATGTACTCTACATTTTTCGAGCTACACATATAAAAACATGAATTTCAACCCGCAAGGAAAACAGTCCTCAAGTGGTACCCACAGAAATGCTACGCCAGCATGCACGTTGGATCTGGAGGTGCAGAAATGGTATTTATATGGAAATAGTTCTACAACTGAACCCAGCCCGCATTGAAGAAATCATATTATCAAAATTTTTAAGCATTGTGAATAGAATTCAAAAAATATTGCTCAACCGGCATATATCTGGTGCTTCTTAGAGCTTCAGAACTTTCAATAGGGGCCTGTATGCCCAAATTTGCAATATTTTTACCATTTCTGTTCTGTACTACCAAAATTCCCGAGCTTGCACCAAACTAGTACTTCGCTCACTCAGCTGGTACGCAATAAGATGAATCGGTTTCAGTTTAGTTGCACTCTTACGGATGGTATAAGACTTGCGTTTTATCAAGCGCTAACATGGAAAATGGGCTAATGATGGAAAAATGTGCGTTGGTTGAAAATGGTTTTATTGCTTTTCAATGCACTTTGGCCATCAATACACTTTTGCATTCGTTTAAACCAATTTTCGAATCACATTGTGCAGTAGCATTTCCAGGGCATTTTTTAAATTGTGCGGGATCCAACGCGAACACAAAGTGAGGTTGCGAAATCTTAATGATGCCATCATACTAATGCCCAAGAATGCCCCAATCTTGCGGTATGTGACATGACGATTGTACTCAGTCCTTTCGCGCACAGCATCGATATTTTCTGGCACAACAAATAATTTCGGATGACCTTCCGGGAATCCGTGTAGATTAGCACACAGTAATTGTGGTCAAAATTCATTACATCATTTTTTAAGGTGTCTAAGAATGGTGCATGCTCGCAGTATAATGCTTTTAGTTCATCGATACATTATTGTATTGTTAAACTAGGCCTAAAATTGTGAAAAATAATCCCACAAAAATATTCACGATTTAATTCCATTTTTTGCCGAGATGAAATTTTAGAGCCACTGTAAACAACAATAAAAGCCATATTTGGGCTTACACATCAAAATGTACTGAGTGCTTTTATGGTAAAATATTACAAACTTTCCAAGGGAAATGTGAAATGGCATCTAGCAACACTAGAAATTTCCCAGGTCAGAAGCATAAATAACAACTCTCATATACACCTAATGTGAGTTTATACAACTGTATGCACCGAAATAGTCGGCACCGCTGCGTAATTAAGCGTAACGGATAACGCAGGTCTACGCAACATTAATGGTTATTTCATCCAAGATACAGATGATCATCCAATTTCTTTGAAAATGGGTCACAAATAACACTTTCGGATTAAAAAAAGATAAATCATAAAAAGTTCTAATATCTGAAGAATCCATTAACCCAATAAATATATTTGTTAGATTTAAGAAATTTGTTAAAAAAAATCGTTTCCTATTATATTTCTTACAATGCAAATCGAAAGTTTTTAAATTTTTCAGAAAAACAAGACATATCTTTAAAACTTTAAATTTTAATGAGGAGTAAAGCATTAATAGCAAATTGGATTGCATTTATTTTGATATGTCACTTGTTTTGATCGGTTAACGGGTTCTCCAAATAGTAGAAATTTGTATGGTCTACCAGTTTTCTTTACCACAAAACCGTAATTTGGAATTTATCTAAACTCTCGGACTCAGCTACTGATTGTGCCACAGGAACCATATGGTCGGGTTCTTGAGATTTCTGACTGTAAACCAGTTTATTCGTTCTCTACAATTTCGTCCTACGTTCGTGATTGGGCTACAAATTAGTTGGAAGTTAAACCAAATTTGCAGATCAGGTGAATTTTTACATCCTTAACAAAAAAAATAAGTTTCTGACTTACAAAGTATTTGAATAAGACCCAGAACAGAATTGCAGCGGGTATCGGGTCGCCGGCTGGTGATCAGCTGATCTATTTCCGTTGGAGAATTTGGTCGGTTAAAGGCAATTGCGACGGCGACAGAAAACACTACTGCCACGGGCCAGTTTTCAACTAATATTTTGTGTTTACAATAAAATTTATTTTTTAGAGAAAACTTTTCCTTTGCTATATTTGTGAAGCGACTCATTGTTGCAAATAAACAAATTCTTTCTAAATTATTGTATTATTCTTATTGCTTGTAGACAAATAAATTGTCATTAAGTAATCAGAAAAGCAACCCTAAGAATTCAACCCGACGGAGAAAATAGAAATGAATCTAATTATTTTGCCGGCGTTAAAATAACCGACGGCAGGAAACCCGTCCCCGCTGCAAATCTGTGCAAATTCAAGCTATGTATTCTAATTAGGTAGGGTACCCACCAACCCGTTATCCGGGTTCTGTTCAAGCGTATAAAGTGAAAATAATTCAGGCCTAGGAGCAATGCACTCAAGATGCCTTTACATCCGAAAAACGTCAATCTTTTGCATGGTACAATCGTTGTTTCACACTTTTTCAAAACTGATAATGCAGTCAACGTTACCATCAATGGCGAGCGCTGCAGGTAAAGAATTCGCAATTTGAGTTGATTTCATACCTCTTGAGAGTGAAAACATATCAAGTTTTAGTGACTGTCACCATTGAGATGTAACCTAAAATCGCTCTGGTCTGCAACTGTCATTTGAACTAAGTAGAAAAGCGTGAAGTTAAACCATCCCTCGATGAAAAACCATATGACACTCCACAAGATATATGAGCCTTTTAGTACGCCGAAAATGGCAAATATCGCTGACCTTGAAACTGTATAAGGTTTTATGCATTCAGCCACTCATCTAAGTAAGTACTTGATACGGTACCTACTAGTGTTAGAGAAAATTTGAGTATCATTTTCGTTTGAGAGACCTTCTTCAATGAAAACCCCAAACGACGAAAAACTTGGGGAGAAGCTATAAGTCTTGCCTTCTGGTACCAAAGTTCTCTAATCATTGAGCTGAGTGCAAATACGATTTTTTCTCCTTTTAGACATTTTCATTATAAAAGTTTTTCCAACAGTTTTTGTTTCATAAAAATTTAAGATTTTGAAAATGTTCCTTTAATTTTAACCAAGTACACATCTTTGTTTTTTATGACCAACATTAACTTCTTTTATAAAATAGCGAAAATACCTACCGTCAGCAGCATTTCCGCCCCCACCACAAGTAGCCACACTTAGTTCTAAACTCTTTCTACATAACGCCACTGCAGTCTAAATTTATTACCGCAGACACTTCATTTAGCTTCACAAGAGTACACACATACATACACATACATAGGCACGCAGTAATGTAGTCAATGCTTGCCATTAAGTAAACTGTAAGCGTCGCACCTGGAAATGGCCTTAGGAGAGGTTTTTTATGATTCAAATTACTGCTACCATTTATAATTATTGTCGTGAAAACAAATTGTTTGGACGTAAAATAATTATTCCCGAGAAGCTTAGTGGCATAATAATAAAATTTCGTTATGCTGTAAGCCATGAATCGTATTTTAAAGATGTTGACTTTGATGAATGTCTTGAGCAAAGCAAATTTTTATAGAAAATAGAAATTTACTTGTATTTAATGGATGCTCGCTATACTATGCCATTTTCAGCTACCTATTCATTAATAAATAAATGTGTTATTTACAAAATCTACACAAAATAATTTTCATAATATATTTAAAAAAGTAGTCACATGAGCCACTTTGTGAATTAAATTGCACAACATGAATTAGTTCATACAAAGGAAATAAAACAAAGCATTGTCGATTGTAAGCTCAATACATAAGAAGGAAATCTCCGCTTACAAAGCCCACTGAAGGAAGAAGCATACCTAGAAAGGCATTTAAGGGGCGAGCGCCTCCTCCCATTGTAAATTTGTTTATTTTTTTTATTGAAGTGTAACAAAAAATAGCTTAACATTTCATAGTATTACACCTAGCAAAGCTAACAAGTAATATTTTTCGCTATAATTAATTGACAATACAAAAACAATTATAACTAACTAAGACGCGTTGACCACTAGTCCCGAGGCTCGTAGTCCTCTTGTGTTTATGGCTTCTCTAAGTGCTGCAGCTTCCGGACTTATGTGCTCTTCCAGCCTTTTTTCTTTTTTTGGAACAAAGATATAGATATAATGTTGACAACCTTTTCCATGGTTGTGCAGATCGGTATTCCTTATACCTATACCAAGGAGCATTGGCCATGCCTCTGTGCACCTTATTTTGTTGGCGTTGAATGGTTTCGATGTTTGAAGCAGCTGTACATCCCCACAATTGAACGCGCTATGTCAGTACTGGTTTTAAAGCTTGATTGTAAATGTGTTTTGTATTGACAGTTTAGAGTTTCTGCCAATCTAAATGGTGGCTTTTTGATTTTATCTCAATTTCGTTAGCTTTTATTTTGACATGTTCCTTCCATTTTAACCTCGTTTCTAACGTCATACCCAAGTATTTAGCAGTATTACTATAGAGTACTGAAATGGAGGATATTTTCGACGGGTTATAAGTAATCTTCTTGCTTGTGAAGTCAACCTGTACAGATTTGCTCTCGTTTATTTTAATATTTCGGGTTTCAGTCTACTTCTAATTTCATCTACCGATGCTTGTAACTTTCTGTTTGAATCGTGCTTGGTGTCGCCAACAACTATCATAGTATACATGTACGAGTACCATCAGCAAACGTGGCTACTCTATATATCTATATATAATTGGCGCGTACACCCTTTTTGGGTGTTTGGCCGAGCTCCTCCTACTATTTGTGGTGTGCGTCTTGATGTTGTTCCACAAATGGAACTAAAATTAAGAAAAACATTTTTCTAATAGCGGTCGCCCCTTGGCAGGCAATGGCAAACCTCCGAGTGTATTTCTGCCATGAAAAAGCTCCTCATAAAAATATCTGCCGTTCGGAGTCGGCTCGAAACTGTAGGTCCCTCCATTCGTGGAACGTGGCTACTCTGCATGTAGTAAAAACTGGTAAATTTGCTGTGTAGAGTAAATATATGTAATACTGGTCCAAGAATGGCGCCTTGAGGTACACCCGCTTCGATTTTTTTAATCCTTGAGTAAGCCTGATTTTGTTTTACTCTAAAATACCTATCAGGAATATATGATTCTGGTAACTCGATGTATTGGTATGGCATCGTTTTTAGTTTGCAGATCAGGCCTTCATGCCACACTTTATCGAATACTTCAGCTACATCAAGAAATATTGTTGAACAAACTTGGTTGTTTTCTATAGCTTCTTCAATGGTGTATACTAAGCGATGTATTTGATTGATCGTGGAATGTTTTTCCCGAAAACCAAATTGGTGGGAAGGTATTAAATGTTTCTATTCTACTATTTGCTTTAGGCGTTTGGAAAATATTATAGTTTTTCAAATAACTTTCCGATTACTGAAAGTAATGCTATTGGTCGGTAGCAGGTGACCACATTGGTGGTTTTTCCCAGCTTTGGAATCATTTTAATTTCAGAAATCTTCCAGTGCATTGGTACATATTTGAGTTTCAAGCATGCATTCATTATTTAAGTTAATTTTATTAATGCTTTAGGTTGTAATTAAGTCATAATCTGTACTTTTCTTAAATTTTAAGTTTGAAATTTTCTTGGCGACATCATCAACGGTAAAATTTTCAATTTCAAGAGATTCTGGAACAGTGGGAGGAGGCAAGAAACAGTTTTCCTTTTCATGTGGTTCATATGTCCCATTGTTAATGATCAAGGACACTTACTGCGCTAGCTAACCCCACATATGATTTGATCCAAATGGTTCGGTAGGCTCCATGCCTCGACCGGAGCTATATGATGACACCGCACACATCTGCCCATCATGTGGTATTAAGTCACATAATCGCAAACCCCATCTACTCGCCCGAATTGTGAGATGTTTTAGTCGATTGTTAAAACACATCTATGGTTCTCGATGTTTTATCTCGTAGACGAAGTTGCGACGAATTGCTAGTCACTAACAGTCATACTCAAGTTGAAGTAAACTATTAGGTAACAATCGAACTCACTCCTAGCCTGCGATTGTTAACAACTCGATGGTTCTCTCTCCCAATCCCTGGCAACGAATTGGTCGCCGCATATAGCATTAGATAAAAATCGGCCAGAATATCTCGAACTAGCTTGTGAGGTTGTAAAAGACGTCGTCTATCTAGGAACCAGCATTAACACCGATAACAATGCCAGCTTTGAAATCCAACGTAGAATCCGATGAGGCGTCCATTGGAGTGTTTCAGAGAAAGGTTCTGCGGAAGATTTTTGGAACTTTGCCCGTTGGCGACGGCGAGTATCGTAGCCGATGGAATGATGAGCAGTATGAGCTTTACGACGACATAGACATAGCGCAGTGAATAAAGATCCAGCGGCTTTGTTGTCTGGGTCATGTCATCCGAATGGATATAAACGCTGTGAAAGTATTCGATGCGGTACCAGCAGGTGGTAGCAAATGTTCCTTTAATAAAGAGGACGAGTTTTAACGTTACGAATAGTAATTAAACACACAAACAATATTTTCAGTAAATTTTCCTTAATCTATGGTTTGGCCATTATCTCAAAAAGAAAAAAAAAAGTTTAATATTATATAAAAGTCAGCCGACTCGAAACAATAGAAAAACACCTCGACACAGTCGAGCGGCTAGTTAATTGTTGATTCGATAGTTTAAATAACTCGTGCTCGCCCATCACTAGGCCAAAATCGCAACAAATTTTGCGCTGTCGCGAACGTTGACTGGATGAGTGAGATAGTGCTCCAATTTATCAAGGAATGCAGGCATTATTAATAAATAAAAATATTAAATCCTCGCAATTGTCGCCCTTTTAATTTTTTCAATTCGGTTTTCTTGAGTGTTTTTTTTTTTTTTTTAATTAAGGCTACATTCGTAACTGAGGTAGACGAAGCTGTTTGATTACTACAAAGGGTATTAAGAATTCTGCGTTTGTATGTTATATTTACCGTTATGTTGTATGTTATTTTTGTCTTGAAAAAAAATCGATGTTTAAACGCAGTTTACATGGGCGTGAAATCTTTCAGCTTTCTGAAGATAGGCTAAGGGTATATTGAACATTAAGATTTAGGAACATATTTTTTTAAGTATCTGTTTGACTATTTCACAACATGACGAAGCTAAAACTACAGCAAAAGTGAACTTAAAGAAATATTATAATCAAGAAGTATTTCAGTAATAATTTCATCTAATCCTATTTTTCTTTTTATTTACTTAAATATTTATCTCTTTTTGTTGTTCTAATTTCAGGACTGTCATGGCTCAGCAAAACATCCTAACGCAGCACCCATACAAGATGATACGCAAAATTATAATGTGATCGATGGAGGACAAAACTCAACACATACCTGGGTGGAATTTTCACGTAAACTCGAAACTTGCGATCCCTATGATTTGCCACTGGGTGTAAGTAGTTTCCATTTTGATACCTGCATTTGATTTCCATGTCCTAACTGGGTTGCTTAAACCACTTAAATCTTTTTAAGAAGATAAATAGTCGAACAAGAGATACATTTTGCAAATTTCCCAGGTCTTCAAAGAAATAATCACCAAGCACGGCTTTTTGGCACGGCTTGTTTGAAGTGCAGAACATGCAGGAGGTGTTGTACAGACTCAATTTATTCTTCATCTCCGCAGCTCCTTCAGAAGTTATTGTGAGGTACAACCATTCTACTGGCTAGGATACCCATAGCGTAGTAACCCGTTATAACACCTGTGAGGACGCTGGTAGTTCATATGTTGAATCCAAGCAGGCACCCTATATATTCAGTTTTCGCCAGAGCAATTTGGAGACCCTGCAGTTAGTAGTCAGAGTCCACCTTCTATTGATGTCCACGTAGGTGTCCTGTGTACAGTATAGTATAGAGGAATGCTTACGTCCTGTACCACTCGATGAAGGTCAAGAGCCTTTCCTTGCATACTCATCCGCTCTTTCGTTTCCCTCCACCCCAGAGTAGGGAAGCCTACAAAATGTGGTGTTGTGTTGTTGGATAAGCGAGAGCGAGCTCCTGCATTCTTTAACACATCTTGAATTGATGCGCGTTAAGATCAGTACCTTGATGGCTGCTTGACAATCAACTATGAATATACTTAGCCTTGCCATAAATTCTGTGACAACTTTTAGAATGCGTACGGCGAGAACAATTTCTCAAAAAAAAGTTCCGTTCATAAAAGCCGTTAGAGAAAGAATTCGCAGAAATCCCCTTAAAAAGAAGAAAATCGTGTCCAGGGAAATGAATATATCAACCAGGTCCATGTCAAGACTAATTAGAGATGATATCCAAGTGAAAGTTTTCCGTCCCTCAAAATGACAAAATCTGTACCAAAACTTCTAAAGACGCAAAAAATGTTGTTCCAAAGGTTTCACGTGGCCACCATCCATTACCTCCATAATGATTTCGGAGGCGTTACATCTCTTCATGTCTACCAAAAAGGGGTTAAGGCCGGGGCAAAAGTGTACCAGTAGGATGTCTTAGAAGGTGTGGCGCTCTTCAATGGAGAGCGTTGGATCGTCCAGCAATATTCCTCTCCTCCCCATAAGAAGACAAAAACCACCCAGCAGTGTCTAAAAAACAATACTCCTAGGTTCATAGCCGCAGAAGATTCAAACAATCTTTGGTTAGAGCAGCGACGTCAATATCCATGGAAGCCGTGCGTGCTGCAATAGCTGAATAGCCTAATCGGTTGAAGACTTCCGTAAAAACAAATGTTTTTTTTAGTATTAAATAAAACTAGCTTCATTAAAAAAAGGATTATAATTTCATATGTATGAATAACGGACTTTACTTGACCAAGTTTGTATAAAACTTATAAAAAAAGCGCTTGTCAAGCGCTTGACGTGTCTGTAGTCAGCATTTTTACCAGTTTTGACTATTTTTCTTTTGTTATTTTAATGCTCATCAATTTTTTATAAAATATTGCTTATTGCATAACAAAACCCACATAAATCCAAATTTCAAATTTTGGGCAAAAATTTAAAAAATCATCAAACATTTATCAATAATTTCTAGAAAAGTGTTTGGTATGTGGACTTATAGTCTATTGAATTTTGTATATGGAAGAAGGTTCACACCTACATCAGCCAAACAAAACTTATCAAAAATTTGTCGAATTTTTTAGCAACTTCAAAAATCGTTTGTTCGATGATCAAACGCTGTACAACACTCACGAAAATGGTATTGAAAAAAAAAAAAACATTTAAAAAATCCATACAATAGGTATGCTAGTTATTATCTATAAATGCTTATATTTTGAGACTTAAGGACTGCCGCTGTAATTTTTAGAATATCGAATAACATGAGAACAAAGTAAAAAAATTACTTTTTCAGGTGTTTCTGTTTCGGAACACACAGACACTTTTTCTGTTTCCTGCAAAAAAGAAGTCAGGGTAGATGGCCACCGTAGCCAAATAATTTTCTGTTTTTGTAACCTGCCATCGATATAATCTTGAAAGCAAAGTAATCACGTGCGATCGAAAAATAATTTTGAATAACTTTTTTACCAAATAAAAGTAATGCTTTTGAGTAATGGAAATCTTTATTTTGGCCTTTATGCGCTCCATTGCTCGTCTGTTTGTACATATACTGCAGCTGTTCAGTCGACAAGTGTCGATGATTTTTTTACGATCTGATATGATTGATTTACGACTCCATTTGCAAAAACCATACGAAACTTTTACACAAAATATTTTATTAAAATCTGTTAAAAATTATATGTAATTAATAAATAATAATAATATATATATTTCCAGCAAAATTTATATTGCATTTCTCTTATCTTCTCCCATAATTTTAGCAGCCGTTTCGATTCAGCAGGTTAAAAATAAACATAATATAATAATACTAATAAACATAAATACATAAACACACATTCAATGAACAATAATATTAAAACTTATTTACCAAAAAACACAAATTAAAAACATAAAAAACGGGTTCACTTTTTCGCTAATTGCAGCGTTTACCACACGTTTCAACACCTCAGATAGCCTACGAATATATTCCGTTGATCTATCAGGTGAATGCGCTTTACAAACTATTCCAATGCCTCTTAACACAACGGCATAATTTAACGCATCCTATAAGCTGATCCATTAGCAGCAGGTGGTCCTCTTGACTCAGCTCGGGATCTGTTATAGATTTCCACCCATTCGCTAATTTGTGCTGGTGAAAGCCCTATAAAACATCATACGAGTCTTATTAAGTTGACAAGAAAAAGAAAAATTCTACGCCACTCACCGTGTGCCGTCTTCACTTCCTCCTCTGTGCTGGGAAAGCGTTTGAAATATTCTATAAGGGTTTTGTTTTGACGTAGGCAAGCCACACACAGAGCCGGCACTATTGAAGACTTGTTAAAATCTGAGTAGGAGCGAAAACTCAACAGCAAACGCACAATTTCCAAGCTGCCCGCATAAGTTGCTATCGTTAAAGCATTCTGACCTGCAAAGCACATTTATAATATATTCTCGGTGCTTTGCTAAATAAGTGCTCACCTAGATAATTTATAGATTTTAGGCTGGCTCCATAGCGTAGCAACAACTCCACATGTTCGAGTTTCGCCAAATAGCAGGCCTTTAGAAGTGGCGTATTGCCATAGATATCCGGTTCCTCCAGATCCAATTTCTCTCGCTTATTTTTGTAGCGCTCCAATAAAGCGCGCAGCGCTGTTGTGTTGCCTTCTTCAATACACTGACTAAGCGATACTTAAAATAAAATTATAAAAATTAATATGTGAATAGTTATGAGAATACATTTTATCGGCATACCACTCATTTTAACATCAAGTCAGACACGTTGCTAAATTTTATCTAAATACCGTTTCTTGGAAGCATTTTAAAGCAGTTAGTTAGCACTTGCAGAGTTGCAATTATTGAGTATCTAAATTTAAGTATTTTAATTTATGACACAAACATATTATAAATTTGCATATATACATTTACATATGTATTTCGTCTTTCTTCACAGGGAGACACTGTCAAAGTGTTGTGGACCTTCGGCGACACCGATCCAATATATGGCGATCTAAAGGGGCATGGCAAAAATCGTGGCTTTCGATCTCTCAACTTACTTGGTCCTATGTTTCGCAAAGAAAGTAACTCTGACACCCACAAATGGGATGTCACAGTCCAAAACGTATGTAAACGGGCCTATTGGAAATTTTACACCCATACATATTTATATAAGTAGATAAAATATTAACTTTTAAATAAATATTAACTTTTACGAAATTTTTTATTAAAAATAAGGTTTAAATTAAATCAAATGATATGAGTAATTTGTAGAAGAGTGGGTTGAGAAATAATTTGTCAAAGTCCATAACTGCATTTTAAGCTTTTGTTGAGAGGGTTCCGGTTTTTAAAATAATCAACTTGTAATAAAAAAGGAATAATAAATAAAATAATATAAATATAAAATAATATGTATAATAATAAAAAAATAATAATCAGGCTAAAATAAAAAATATTTTTTTTACAGTGCCGAAATCCTCTCAATATAAGCTGTAAATAAAAGGACAGACTTTTCCAACTTTTTTTTGTAAAGAGGCCGACCCGGCTTAATATATTTGTAGTATATTTATGTATACCTATCCACACTACTGCTAAAAACTAACCCATTAACAAAATCTTAATATACTCCTAGGTTACGATTGAATCGAACATGGATACGCTCTACTGGTGTAAGATTATACGGGCGCCCCTTTTAAATGAGAAACACCACATAATTGGTTATGAGGCGCTGTTGTCACGGGAGAGGTGAGTTTTTATAACATGTAATATTACAGGTATGCCTCTTTCCGCCAAGCGTTAGAAAGTCGCGAATAGATGGAGTAACTGCTATATTAAACATGGCAGCGCTGGAATAAAGCTTTTTTTCTTTTTGAATCCATTTAATTATTGCAATCTGTTTTCTAACATTCCGCAATATTTGTATCTAAACCTAAAACAATTTATTAGGCATGTATGGAAAGCACCCAATGGTGCAACCATTTCTAGAATGTTTGCTTAAAGGCATAATAAGTCCATTGTTGACTTCCTATTCAGTCTGTTAAAGGAGACGGGATTGAGAGTTATTTCTGTGATTAAAGGGCTTATGTGTGTTCGAAGTCTTTTATTATGAGATATGGCAAGCTTTTTTATTTCTTCAGCTATTGTGAGAAATTTGAGTGCCAAGTGCTTTGCGTTTGGGGAAAATATGCGTTTTCAATGTAAGTTTGCTGTCAAGGTGCATGCCAAGATATTTTGGAACATTATTTTGGGGAATGATTACACTATTGAATTTAATGGGTGGGCAAGTTTTTCGTATGAGTGTAAAGGTAACTTGAGCAGATTTCGTCTCGTTAGCTTTTATTTTCCAGTTTTTCAGCCATTGAGCTATTTTATCAAGTCCTTTCTGAAGTTTGAGGGAAGCCTCGTCAGGATAGGAGTCTATAGCGAATAGGACGGTGTCATCTTCTGTTTGCTTTGTGATTTTTGATCTTGTGTGTAAAGCAAGTAAAGTATTAGGCCCATTATACTGCCTTGGGGTACTCCAGCTAAACTTTCATAGAGTTCAGACTGTTCTTCGTTTTTGCTTAACAAAGAAGTGTCGGTATAAAGCTACCTAAACTTATATTTGTTTGTAAAATAGTGAGTTATACCAATTTGATGAGGTGTAACAATACTTGTAAGCGGCGAATTATGCTCGATAATTTTGTTGTTGCAAATTTTCATCAAGTGAGCCGAGCAGAGAAGTGGTCAATAGAAAAGCATTATTATTGACATAAAAGGAAACTGAAAGAAAGAAATATCAACTTAAAAATGCATACATACAATGTTTTATCCTTCCAAAGGGGTACGTTAGCCAACTAATGCAAAATATAGTAACGCTTTAGCACTCTCAAGAAATGTATGTAGGTATCCGTATTCCTAGCCTTAGGTGAGGTACATATGCACAAGTAAATTAATCCATTCAGTATAATTATTGTTTTCTTCTGTAAGAATTATCCATTACCTATATGAGCGATCCCATGTCAAGCGACTCAAGTATTTCGGACATGGTCTTAAATTTATCTATTTATTTATGGGGTTGAGTATAATAAGAAGTAAACTGAAAAAATTTGGAACAAATTTTAAAAATTTTGAGATGCATTCAACAGTAAAAATTTTTAAATGGAGTTCTTTTAACATCTTCAATTATTTTTAACATTTTCACAATTTTTTTATGTGTCAAAAATATAATTTATTTTTTTTTTTTTTATATGTGAATCTGAGTTGGGTTATTTTTCAAAAATTACGAAACAATTTTCGCGAAAGCTTCAAATAAGAAAATAAAATTTTCTTCCCAAAATTTTTTTTACTCTGTTCAAACGCCTAACGCAGTGTCAATCACAAAAATAAAGTCTCCAGCCATCAACCTTCCCTCTTTATGTATTCTTTATACAGATATGTATAAAGGTATGCATTAAGATATATTTATTTATATTTAGGTAGAGAATAATCATTTTAAAAAGGGGCCGAAAAACACTTTTTTGCTACTTTTGAAGATATGAAAAAAGATAAGGTACTCCTTTTCAAAAATGTTGTTATAGTTTCTGCAGTATTATCTGCTATGTTCGCGTTTTATTTTTATTATGAATACACCTCTATAGCTTAAATTCAAATTCAGTAAACTCAAAGGCTTCTTAAAATTTACAAAAAGGTTTTAAATGTTAAGAAGGGTTGAGAGAAGAATATTACCATTCTGGCGTAGCCTCAAAAACACCAAAGAATTAGAATTGCACTTGCAAAACATCAAATTTTATAAGAATCAACAACATTTCATAGCACTAAATCTTCTTAGAGTGGCTTTTTTGACATTTTTTTAAATATATAGGGTCCGCCATATAACTTTACGGAATTAAAAATGCTATAAAGAAGAAACTACTCAATATTTTTCCAAACTGTTTTTTTTTTTTATTTTGAAGTACAATCCTTCCGGTTAATGATGGAACACAACTTCATTCATATAGCTGCCTCGGCTAGCCATGCACCATCCCATACGATCGGTCTAATTTTTCAACATATTTTCGATTGTATGCGGCTGATGCAGCGCATCAATTGTTGCTGGTTTGTTGGCATAACACTGGTCTTTAACGGCACCCCAAAGATAATAATCCAACGTTGGTTTGTCAATAAGCAACCCAGTTTCTCTTACTTTTTTCGCAAAGTAACGCACATACGCTTCATTCAGTGCTTTTCTTCTTCCCATTGCCATACGTAATTTTGGTACACATTCTGCAACATTACCATGATTTTCAAAATACTGTCGCAATATTTCCCAGCGTTCTTTGAGCGTATATACAACCATTTTCGTTCAGCGGAAGAATAAAACTAATTTTCTATCAAATCAGATGACAGCTAAGTGTTACCATTCTTCAAATAATACCTAGTTCAAATCCGTAACGATAGATGGCGGGTCCTGTATATATATATTTTTTTTTTAATACTACAATTTTGTAACTTCCAACAAGAAACAAGCACCAACACTGCACAACTAGGTTAGGGTGACGTCACGCGCTCTCTGATTGGCGTTTCTTGTTTCTATCATTCTTATGTTCACGAGACTTGCAGATTTGTATTTACAAAATTGCAAAGCCATGTTTTCAAGACAACAAACTTAAGGCTAAATTGGATTGTTTGTATGGCTTTACATTTAAAGCAAAGTGTATTTTATGCTAAAAAGCAGAAAACTAAAATTACAAAAATGTTAAAAGCAACCGAAGGTATTTGACTTCAACAATACCCCATTTAAAATGTTCAACATTGAATAAATCTAAAACTTTTCAATTTTCGAAAAAATTGTAGATCATGTCCAAAATACTTGGAATCGCTCTTACACATGTACATATCTTAGTATTGTGTGTTTGTATGAGATGTATAATAAAGGGTGTTTTTTTTAGAGGTTAGGTTTTCAAGTTGGCACTACTTTTTTCGTAGATGGTCCTTTGGGCCCAAAACGAGATGGCCACCGATCCCGATTTTCACAAGAAAATTTTGTTCAGCAATGAAGCTCACTTTTGGTTGAATGGGTATGTCAATAAGCAAAATTGTCGCATTTGGAGTGAACATAACCCACAAGCCATTGCTGAGACG
This sequence comes from Anastrepha ludens, assembly GCF_028408465.1. Lineage (NCBI taxonomy): Eukaryota > Metazoa > Arthropoda > Insecta > Diptera > Tephritidae > Anastrepha > Anastrepha ludens. The sequence goes on from NC_071502.1 coordinate 80,748,134, forward strand.
CCGTTACATCCTCAAAAAGTCACTGTTTGGTGTGCTCTATGGGCAGAGGGAATCATTGGTCCATATTTCTTTAAAAATGAAGCCCGCCATAATGTTACAGTCAATGGAGAGCGCTATAGAGCCATGATTAATGACTTTTTCGTGCCTGAGTTGGACGATGTTGATGTGGACGACCTTTGGTTCCATGCCATACAGCCAACGCAACAATCGATTTATTGAAGGAAACTTTTGGTGAGCGCATTATCTCGCGGCGTGGACCTGTGGCGTGGCCTCCAAGATCGTGCGATATAACACCGCTGGACTATTTCTTGTGGGCCTATGTGAAGTCGCTTGTCTACGCAGATAAGCCCGAGACGATTGACGTCTTGGAAAAGAATATTCGGCGCGTTATTGCTGACATACGGCCCCAATTGCTGCAAAAAGTGGTCGAGAATTGGGCCTCTCGGCTGGAATTTATTCGAGCCAGCCGCGGCGGCCACTTGCCTGACATCATTTTTCAAACATAATGGCAAACCCTTATCTTTATAATAAAGCAAAATTCTTGGCCGTAACATTAAATTATATACGTTTTATTTCATCTTGAAAACCTAACCTCTAAAAAAAACACCCTTTATAATGAAAATTAAAAAATGAGAATTTCCATTAATCGGTAACTAGTTTCAGAGTATCCTTAATAGAAAATATCTTCAGTCATATGACCAACACGAATGCGCTTGAGATAAATCATTCTACTCACCATTTCCCGACAATTCGTTTAAGCATTTCAGGTATTGCTGTTGTTGTTGTAGCAACCAAATTTTTGCTTTAATCTGAGAGATAATCTGTATTACAGTATGCCAAGTAATAATCGTATTCCATAATACACAAATGTCCACTAAAAAAAGCAAAAATAATTAATTGGCGCCTACACTTCGGTGTTTGGCCGACCTCCTTCTCCTACTTGTGGAGAGCGTCTTGAAGTTGTTCCACAAATGGAGGGACCTACAGTTTCAAGCCGACTCCGAACGGCAGATATTTTTATGAGGAGCTTTTTCATGGCAGAAATACACTCGGAGGCTTGCCATTGCCTGCCGAGGGGCGACCGCTGTTAGAAAATAACTTTTTCTATTATTCGACGTTCATGCACGGAGACTCGAACCTACGCACTCCCGAATGGTAGTCACGCACCAACTCATTCGGCTATGGTGGTGTACTAGTTATTTCTAATTTTTGGAAGTAAGCGTTCGTTAGCACCAAAAAATTATGCATCACGCAAAAATTGAAAGAGCGAAGTAATAGTTCGTCACAAGAGAGGCTTTCATTTCGCGCTGAAAAATTGTTAGCCAACAAAAATTACCCATCATGAAATCATATGATGAGAAAGCGTTGTGGAATTTTGTTTTTTTTTGTTTGTACTTCTGCCCTTGCGCCGATTTGAAATTTACATTCTAAAGTCTGATACAACAAAATGAAAAATTTAACAACAAAACACGAGAGTTTATAATAACTTTATATGTATTTGTAAAGTACAAAAATCTATAAACAATCCCAGAATATGTCTTCTACAGTTTTTTTTCAAGTATCTAATGGCAAATTTTGCGTTCGTTAACTTTTTCTGCTTTTTGAGAACGAACTTCGCTTACACTCTTGAAATTGCACACAACTGCGCAGGAGATGTCAACATAGAACTCCTCAACCCTTTGAAAATCAAACAAGCAAATACTTATTGGCACAAAGACGTCCTATTTTTTAAAATAAAGGAGATTACATACATACCTATACATTTCAAAGGCGAACCTTGTCATTCAGTTGCAAACTAAAATTGGCTGCATCATCTAGTAATCGCACAGCGTGGGTTATTATATATTATAAATACAAAGGGCTTGTATATGCATGTATGTATGTGCATGAGTTCATGTGCATATGTATGCATATTAATATTTTTATATGCATGCATTAAAATTCTTGCACTCACATTTTATACTCAAATGAATTGGCATACCAACTATAAAAAAAACAAATGAAAAGAAAATCTGGGCTTAAGGAAAAACTAGCCGTGCTAAGAGTCTCCTTGTGAATTAGTCTCGAAGTAACTAATATCTATTCAATTGAGGAACTAGTTCCACCAGATGTCTGTGTTCCACCACTACTAGAAATATTTTTAACTAGTATCACTTCTGGTCCTCATATAAAGTAGTCTCGTAGAATGCGGTTTTTATTCACTTTTCACAAAAGTACATAATAAATACTACCTCATGCCTACTAATCTGAAAGCGCCTAAATTTTTATAAATTTCACTACTATTCCACTATGCAGATCCTAAGCTAGGGTGGAAGAGATTGATTTCTTGTTAATTTAAAAATCAGTTATATTTATAAGGCTCATGAAAGCGACTAGATTTTTATAATTTAAAAAGTATCTTCATTACTATTATTACAAAATTGATTCCAATACTAATACGCAAGCGAACGGAGCTGACAATAACTTTATTTCTATTAAATTCAAATTTAGTTCCATTACATTTGACCGAGTACATTAGACCCGAAGGACTCGTTTTTTCATTCCTTTCAACAATACTTCCTCTGCTACTAAATGACAGTGACTTTATTTTTATTGTAACTACAGCTGGAATACATGGTTGCATTAAGATTTTCACATAACAAGCGTCCACCGGTACGGAAGGCACAACAAATTATTAAAAGGTAGTCAACCGCACGATATTCGTGTGCGCTAATAAGCCTTACGAGCTATAAAGTTTAAATAAATAAAGACGAAAATGAGCTCACACCGAAGCTCTAATAACACTCCCGCTAACCTCGATTCTCCCACTTTTCCTAAGCTATTGCTGTCATTGGGAATTAGCCTCCCAGAGACCAGTTTCTTATTAATGTTCAAACGGACTAATAAGCGGAACCAATTAAGCTTTAAACTCTGTCATTGAGTTTAATATTTGACAGCTGGAAGTGTTTTGATTTTGTTTATGCAAAATTCGGTGTGAGGAAAATGGAGAAAAGCTTAGCTTTAAAGCGCATTTTATTACTTTATAACAGATATACACCTAATTCTCTTTTTACACGAGTTGTTTTGTTTTAACACGATTTTCAATATTTTATGATTTTTTTTTTTAATCTCATAAAGCAAATGGAGATTTTTCGACGCATGTACGAAGCGTTTAAATTAGTCTCAAGAAGAGTATATGAAACTGGGTAGATTTTGCTCTCACCGTTTAATAATTTATTTCCTATAATATAGTATTTAATGAATGGAATTGTGTAAGCACGAGATAAATTCTTAAGTGAACCCCAACAAATTTTTTTAATATTATTCTCACCTAATTCTCTTTACACGAAGGTTGTTTAACTCGAATTTTTGAGAACGTATTTATCGTGTAAAAAGAGAATTTGGTGTATTAAACTTTTAAAGTCAATCCAATCGAGTTCGGATTGCTGCCAGGCCTTGTTAAAAAAAGCCAAACTATAAAGATTATTTGCTATTTCTTCAAAGTTTAAGGAGGCAGCTGTTATTGCTCCTTGCAGCATTAGAGCCAATTGCAACTTCAAGGTCGTTGTTGCGGCTTCAATAGCTTTTCCTTTATTTTATTTATTTTAGATTTTTTTTTCTTTTTTTTGTTTTTGGGAGGTCAATTGCAATTGAGTTCTTCCGCAGACCGCAAAACTCCTCCACTCGCAGTACCCAAAAGCTTAGAACAACGAGTTCACACTTCTCCCCATCCCTGTTTCTTCCATTTCGGTTTCGTCTTTATGAGTATCATTTTCAAAATAAATTGATTATTGAAACATATTTTCATTAACGGTTATTTCGTTGTTTCTTAATTTAATTTTATTGTTATTTGGATCTTTTTTGCTATGTCCTTTTCATGAAGCTTCGATTTCTCATAAATTCCTCCTCTCATTAAACAGGCTTTACAGGGTTGCATTGAAAATGTGACACAAATTTATTAATTAATTAGCAATCGATGATTTCAAATTTTGTATAATGCTGAAACAAGCTTGCTTCCAGATCCTTGTATAAAGGGCTTTTTAATAAGAGCTGTTATTTTGATATTCAAAGAAAAATGCTATTTTTTAATATAAATGTTCGGATGTTTATTTCATTATAAAGAGAGAGGTATGCCGTTAATAATGGAAAATAGCATCAGGCAAATAACTACCACGACCACGCTTACAAGCCAATATCCTTTTCATGAAATTTTCCATAACCGAATTGCAAAGTGGCTGCCCTATGTCCTCGATAGCCTCACGAATTCCATCTTTGAGGTCTTGAATCGACCCTGGGCTGTTGGCGTAGACCTTCTCTTTCACATGGTCCCAAAGAAAAAAGTCACAAGGTGTTAAATCACAAGATCCCGGTGGCCAATTGTGATCACCTCTTCGAGAGATAACACGGTGCGGAAACCTTTCCCGTAAAAGATCAATGGTTTCGTTGCTTGTGTGGCACGTAACCCGGTCTTGTTGAAAATAAACGTTGTCCAGATCAATACCATCCAATTCCGGCCATAAAAAATCGTTAATCATCTCTCGATAGCGCAATCCATTCACCTGTAACACCTGTTATTGGAAACCCCTATAGCATATTTTCGTACATTTTGTAATTCGCAAAAATTCCCGGAAAAAATTAGTTTAATTATGGGTTTTATTTCAATTTTCCAATAATGGCTTAATGTGTGATATTAAGAGTTAAAGCTCAGAAAATTACTATTTGATTTCAACTAATTTTACAATTTTTGTTTCAAATTGTTCGTTGTACATTCTACATATGTGACCTGGTCTACGAAAAGGTACCTTACGTGCGAAAACAAGTTTTCGAGAAAACAGCAGTGAAGGTTTAAACTTCTAAAAATCCTTGTAACTTTTTTAAATATTAATATTTTTCAATCCGGTTTGGCTTATTTTCTTCAGCATAGATCACAGTATCTATAAAATCACAGAAGCAGTGAAAAACATTTTTTTATATATAAATAAATAAGAAAAAGTTAATGCAAATCGCAGAAATCGTTTTAAAAAATAAGTTAGCTTTTGTACCGACATCCATGCCAAAAAAAACTTACAAGACCCGGTGACAAAAATTTTTTGAAAACAGACTTCAGTATCGTATTCACTACACCTCAGACTGTCCAGGAATGGTTCAGTTTTTAATTTGCTCAAATTATTGTCTTCGTTATTCTAATTTGTATCATGACAAAAAAATCAGTCTTTTTCGTATTTGTACTTTTCTTTTTTTTTACTTTTAACAAACTTTTAAACAAATTATGACTTTCTGGTTTCCACCATTTTAAAGAGCCTTTCACACACTATTCGAATCAACAAAAAAGTGAAAAATTATTTTTTGACACGCAAAGTACCTTTTCATAGACCAGGTCACATACCTATATTGAAAATGGAATATGGTTGTGTTAGATAACAAAATTAGTAATCACCAGCCATCAATCCACATCGAGAGAGTAAATGAAAATTCTTTCTGAAAGAGCAGAAAAAGCAAAAAAGTTAACGAACGCAGCATTTTCAATCACTTGCAAAAGCCGGTAAGAGACATATTCTGTCATTGTTTACAAATATTGTTTAAATTCTTTATAAATTCTCGTTTTTGGATGTTACATTTTCCATTTTCTCGTATCTTACTTTAAACTGCAAATTTCAAACCAGCGCAAGGCCAGAGGTGCGCGAAATACCAGACTCCGCAAAAAATAAATTTATTTCTTTACAAAAAGTTCAGTCATGCTTTCAGTTCATATGTTTTGATCCTTGTATGAGATCCTTAATTCCGACAGATCTAAGATCTTCCAATTCATTAAAGGATTGTCTACACAAAATAGTGAGTCTACGCCTGGATAGAGCAGGACAGTGATTTATATATTCAATATTTTTTAATACTTAATCCGAAAAAATGAATCAACATTATTGAGAAGCTCGCGTACCATATATAATATAAATAATGGGTTAATGATAAATAATGGGTTTTAAATATACTTTTTACTTTAAAGTGAAAACTATTTTACATCAAAACAAAAGAGAGTAATTAAATTTAAATGCATTTAAAATTACTTTAGCGCGCAAATGTCCGATAAAGTTACTTAAAGGACATTGAAAAAAGATCAATAAAAAAAAACTGAAAAAATTAACAAATGTATTTTGTGATTGAAAGAAGTTCATACATTTTTTAATCTCGTACAATTTAAGTGGAATAAGAGGAAATTAGTGGGCTTTATGTTAAGGCCGGCGGGCCAATTAGATGTCCTAAATTCAGTAGTTTTCGCGAAGCGTTGTAGGATGAGAAAAAAAACAATTAGCCAAATGAAGTAATTATCTTCGATGTGAACTAAGAAAATTGGGAGAAACACGTAAAATTCGAATTTTTGGGGAAGGTACAAAAAAAAAGTGGTTTTTCAAGGAAAAAAAAAATCTTCAACTGGGTAAAAAAGTCGCTTAAAAAGTTTTTGGATGTTTTTTTAGTTCACATAGAAGAGAAAACAATACTGAAGATAACGCATTTTGAATGAAATGGATAGCTCGTTTAGTTTTTTTGTAATCGTGTACATAAATTAGGTAAAATCGTGAAAATGAAAAGCCGAGAAAACGCGCTTCAAACTACAACAATAAGCGCACGGTTGCTCGACGCCGCACTACGCTCGGCTCTGTAGTTCTACAAATACTTGGAATTTAACTCTGAAAATTTGTGTCTCATGTTCTTGAATATCTAAGCTATTGATTTCAGGAAAAAAAAAATCGATTTTTTTGACCTTTTAATTGGCCCGCCGGCCTTAAACTAAAAAATCATGTAAGTCAATGTAATTTCTTAAAACAGAGGCATTCATATGTAAGTACGTATGTACAATATGTTATTCCTTTTATATCAAAACCGTAACAAAGATCTTCAAACATCCATATTTACGCAAAAAATAGTCTGTGTTTTTTGTTGCTAGTGAAAGGGGATTTTTCAACCTCGTACGCTTCGCACAAAATTACAAATCCCGTAATCGCGGAATTGGCATTCCTAGTATCAGACCTTTACTTCTGAAATTTATTTCATTTTTTAACTGGAATTAGTAGCGCAAAATAGTGATATGAGCCGTTTTCTTTGAAAGTGGTGTAAGTCTATTTTCACAAAAAAATAGTTAACGATAAAAATGAATACAATTTACTATGATCTTTTTATTTATAAACTTTTTCCAAAAAACTCCGTTAAAATTTCCATTGTTTCTATCATTACAAATTTTCGTAGCTAATCAGGTTGCAAATATAATTTCTTTGAAAATGGTGTAAGTACATTTTTATATGTATGGCAGCATTGCAAATGACATAAAAATTGTTGTAGCTTCGCGGAATTTCGTGTTTTCCTCGTTTATTATAGAAAATAAGGTCATCCAGTGGTGCCCAAGAAATGGCTTCTTGTTACTTGAAGTATTTATTGTACAAAATGTAACCACGTAACAAAATGTAGTAGCCTACAGCAATATGTGCACTGGATAAAATAGAAATTTGAAATTGGCTTTAATGTGGCTTAAAGTTGTTCAGTCCCCCAGAGCGACGTAGAGATTTTCTACCACACATTTTTATATTCTGAACACTCTTATCCACCAAATTATACCGATTTTGGAAATATCGAGATGAAATTTATTAATATGCGTTTCATTAAGTAACCTATTGAATTCGCTACGGGGATATTATTTAGATTTCTTACGAATAATTACAAGTGAACCAGGAAAACCAAGCAAGTCACTCAACCTACTTGTCAAGTGTCAATTACAGGCAAGGACCGCCAAGCAAATTGGTGTGGGTTGGTGTGAATCGAAATAGCGTACGCAGACTACTCCCACAGCAGAAATCCGCTAAAGGTTTATACTAGGCCACAAAAGATATTTGTTGGCATTTAAGTGGAAGTCTGTGGTGACATTTTTATATAAATAATCACTTAATTGCAAGTGCGTATAAACAAGACGTACCTGAAGTATGGAAGACCGTACCTGAGTTGATTTGATTTGATTTCCGATAAAACGGATAAATTGGTTATTTGTATATATATTACATTTTGCAAAATTTCAATCAAAATCGCAATATTTAAAAAAATTGTTATGAAATATTTCGATGAATAACAATTTCGATGAAAGCGAGTTCCACTGACCAGCATGACGCCGTCGTCAAACGTTTGTACCAGCAGCAAAATTAAAGGCACAGATTGTGCTTTGCGTTTACTTTGACAGCAAAGCGAGTAACGCTAGTATGCTCTTGCTGCCAACACTTTAAGCAGCAAATTGGGTAAATTTAAATGTTGTATTATGCAGCATAAGTTTAGTTATGAGCTGGTTGGCGTAATAAGTTAAAAACTTTTCGTCGGCATTAGCGTTGCCTGAGTCAATCATTACAAAAATGATGTCAATGCCAAGCGAAAGCCAACCAAAACTGTTGCACAAAAAAAAATTAGGGGGAGCCTAATTTTTTTAGCCACTATCACCCGGCGGCATATATACATATACATACATATATATTACACCTCAACTTCTCTCTTGCTGTTTTAGGAAAACCTAAAACGATATTTCGAGAAGGCGAAACATTCCAGGATAGCTGGTTGTGCGTTGGGTTTGGGACCCGCCACTTAAAAATCGCCCCCAATGAAAACTTTAAAAAAGCCTCGGATGAGACCTCCCTATACTGATGACGACCCCTGCAAACGAACTAAGGACTATGATTTGAGGGCATGCACCTGGAATGTCCGGTCCCTTAATGGGGAGGGTGCCTCTGCCCGGCTGGTTGATGTCCTCGTGAGAGTAAAGGCTGACATCACTGCCATCCAAGAGATGCGATGGACGGGGCAAGGAAAGAAAACCATAGGACCTTGTGACGTCTACTACAGCTGCCATGTAAAGGAGCGCAAATTCGGTGTCGGATTTGTTGTGGGAGAGAGACTTCGTCGCCAAGTACTGTCGTTCACTCCGGTGGACGAGCGTCTCGCAACAATCCGCATCAAAGCCCGTTTTTTTAACATATCGCTAATTTGCGCCCACGCCCCGACAGAAGAGAAGGACGATGCTACCAAAGATTCTTTCTATGAGCGCCTGGAACGCTCCTATGAGCGCTGCCCCCGCCACGACATAAAAATCGTGCTTGGCGACTTCAACGCCAGGGTGGGCAAGGAGGGAATTTTCAGCCTACACAACGAAACATCCGGTAACGGACAGAGGCTGATCGACTTCGCCGGGGCCCGAAACATGGTAGTCTGCAGCACCAGGTTCCAGCATAAAAAGATACACCAAGCTACCTGGCTGTCCCCTGATCGAAAAACGCGAAACCAGATCGATCATGTTGTGATAGATGGAAGACACGCTTCTAGTGTATTAGATGTACGTACGATCCGAGGACCCAACATTGACTCGGATCACTACCTTGTTGCAGCCAAACTGCGCACGCGCCTCTGTGCAGCAAAAAACGTGCATCTACCTACGCAAAGAATGTTCGACCTCGAAAAGCTGCAATCACAACAGACAGCCAGAAGATTCGCCACTCGACTCTCACTCCTGCTCTCAGAGAGTACTGCCCAACAAACCGGCATCCACGAACAATGGAGCAACATTTCTCGTTCTCTACGTACCGCCGCCGAAAAAGAAATCGGATTCCAGCGAGCCCGAAAAAACAATTGGTACGACGAGGAATGTCATGCTGCCGCAGAAAGAAAGGATGCCGCCTATAGAGCCACGCTGCGATCGGGCGCAACGCGAGCCATGTGGGATCGCTACAGAGAGCTGAAAAAGGAAGAGAGACGTATTATCCGACAGAAGAAACGAGAGGCCGAAATACGTGAGTGCGAAGAGCTTGAGATGCTGGCCAACAGGAACAACGCCCGAAAATTCTACCAGAAAGTTCGGCGGCTTACAGAAGGTTTTAAGACCGGGGCGTTTTCCTGTAAGAACAAAGACGGCGAACTGGTGACCGACGTACAGAGCAATCTTAAATTATGGAGGGAACACTTCTCGAACCTATTAAACAGTGACAGCTGCGCATGTCACCGAGAAAGTGAAGATCCCGATACCCCAATCGTTGACGACGGAATTGTCGTTCCGCTACCCGATCATGACGAGGTGAGAATAGCGATAACGCGGCTAAAGAACAACAAAGCCGCGGGCGCCGACGGACTGCCGGCTGAGCTATTCAAACATGGCGGCGAGGAGCTGGTAAGGTGCATGCATCAGCTCCTATGCAAAATATGGTCGGATGAAAGCATGCCTGCCGATTGGAATTTAAGTGTGCTCTGCCCAATCCATAAGAAGGGCGATCCTGCAATTTGTGCCAATTACCGCGGGATTAGTCTTCTAAATATCGCCTATAAGGTTCTAGCGAGAGTATTGTGTGAAAGGCTGAAGCCCACCGTCAACCAACTGATTGGACCTTATCAGTGTGGCTTCAGACCTGGAAAGTCTACCATCGACCAAATATTCTCAATACGCCAAATCTTGGAAAAGACCCATGAAAGGAGAATCGACACACACCATCTTTTCGTCGACTTCAAAGCTGCATTCGACAGTACGGAAAGGAGTTACCTGTATGCCGCGATGTCTGAATTTGGTATCCCCGCAAAACTAATACGGCTATGTAAGATGACGTTGCTCAACACCAACAGCGCCGTCAGAATTGGAAAGGACCTCTCCGAGCCGTTTGATACCAAACGAGGTTTCAGACAGGGTGACTCCCTGTCGTGTGACTTCTTTAACCTGATGTTGGAGAGCATCGTGCGAGCCGCAGAACTTAATCGCTCAGGCACAATTTTTTATAAGAGCGTACAATTGTTGGGGTACGCTGTTCGTTCTGCCTTCTCCAAACTGGATAAAGAGGCAAAGCGAATGGGTCTGGTGGTGAACGAGGACAAAACGAAGTACATCCTGTCTTCAAACAAACAGTCGGCGCACTCGCGTATCGGCACCCACGTCACTGTTGACAGTTATAATTTTGAGGTTGTAAAAGACTTCGTCTATTTAGGAACCAGCATTAACACCGATAACAATGTCAGCCTTGAAATCCAACGCAGAATCTCTCTTGCCAACAAGTGCTACTTTGGACTAAGTAGGCAATTGAGTAGTAAAGTCCTCTCTCGACGAACAAAACTAACACTCTACCAGACTCTCATCATGCCCGTCCTAACGTATGGCGCAGAAGCTTGGACGATGACAACATCCGATGAAGTGACGCTTGGAGTGTTCGAGAGAAAGATTCTGCGTAAGATTTTTGGACCTTTGCACGTTGGCAACAGCGAATATCGCAGACGATGGAACGATGAGCTGTATGAGCTTTACGACGACATAGACATAGCGCAGCGAATAAAGATCCAGCGGCTACGTTGGCTGGGTCATGTCGTCCGAATGGATGCAAACGCTCCGGCTTTGAAAGTATTCGATGCGGTACCAGCTGGTGGTAGCAGAGGAAGAGGGCGGCCTCCTCTGCGTTGGAAAGATCAGGTGGAGAAGGACTTGGCTTCACTTGGTGTGTCCAACTGGCGCCGGTTAGCACGAGAAAGAAACGACTGGCGCGCTTTGTTAAACTCGGCCAAAATCGCGTAAGCGGTTATAGCGCCAATTAAGAAGAAGAAGAAAACGATATTTCAACTCACCTTCTAAGAAATAAAGTATACGCAATGCATAACTCTGTGCGTTTCGCCTAACAAAATGAAACTTCAAAGCCCTTTAAATGAACCATAGCAACTTGTGCTCTTGTTTTTGTTTAGTCTTAAAATTTATTCTAAATAATAGTAATGATAATAAAGCTCTTGAGAAAATGAAAACAGAGTATACAGTTTTACTATATTATATAAAATTTGTAGTTTCACGTGCGTATGAAATGTTTCCTGGATAACAAAAAAGTCAGTTTCTGACGCACAGTGCAATACTGCAATAGTGTATAATGCAATTTAGGTATTCCCAATTTCGCATTTAATACCCATAACAATAGCAGAAGAGAAAAACCATTCAACAGATTTTTAACTTCTTTCGAATCTTATATTAGGGCGATTCCATGTGAAGTGATCCAAGAGTTTGGGCATGGTCTTTAATTTTCCTGAAAGTTTATTTGTTTTTACATTTGAGAATTTCTATATTCTAATTATATATTCGCTGGATCGGTGCACGTATTTGAATATACCTGAAAAAGTTGTCGGGATCCCACCATGAAACTTGCCATAATCTCAACGACTAATAAAACAATTAAAGAAATAAATTTAGGGTAGGTGTTTTTAGAAAAAACATAAGAGTTTTATAAAAAAAAAATGTTGACGTATATTCTATCCTAAAAAACAAAACAAAATTTAAAAAATAACTGAACATATTTAAATTTAAAAGTTAAAAAAAATGCTTGAAAATGTTTAACAAACCATAAAAGTTTTGTCTAAAAGAAAATGTTTAAATATATTTTATCCCAAAAAAACGAAAAAATAAAATACAAATTTTAAAAAGAACTGAAAATATTTCAATTTAAAAAACTCTATACCAAAATTTTAAGCATTAAATAAATCTCAAAATTACTCAATTTTTTCAAAATTTGTTCAGTTCACCTCGTGTTATACTCAGGCCCATAAACAAACGAATTTTCAGAAAAATTCAGGACCATGTCCAAAATACTCCATCGTAAGAAATTTTAATACACAAACAATTTGTCTTTTTTGAAATGCGCTGCTTTCATTCTGCAAATTTTTTATAATTTTGTATGACTAAAAAAGCGTTAAAATATTAAGCGGAGTATAAATTAAAAAAAAATTTCTGTTTCGTATCCTACTACTAAGCAAAGATGCTCCTGAGCATAACAATTTTGTGAAGGAAAATAATTTAGCTTGGCTCTTTATACTCGTCAGCTTTGATGAATGATCGTGTTTTTCTTATTGTATCGGGGGTTTTAATTAATTAAAATGAAATATTGTTGCATTGATTTTTTGTAATTATACTATAATCTGGTAGATATGACACATGGCACTTATTGTTTGAATATAATTTCCGGCATATGACCGCCGCGGCTACGAGTTACATGGCCCATTCGATTAGTCCACTTTTTGACAACTTTATCTAATAAATCTGGCCGTATGGCATCAATGATCCAATGCTTCAAGAGTACTGGTTTGTCAGCATAAGCCAATGACGCAACATAGCCCCATAAAAAGTTATTCAGAATCGTTAAATCGCACGCGTGATAGGGCCAGTGAACAGAACCACTTCTAGAAAGGGCGTTATTATCAAATTGATTTTGCAATAAATTGTTTGTAAAGCGCGCTATATGGCAAGTTATGGAACCAAGTTGTTGGAACCAAATTTCGTCGATGTTTAGCTGATTAATTTTTGGAAGCAAAAATTCAGTCAGCTTGACTCTATAGCGCTCGCCATTCACCATAACGGCAACTCCTATATATGTATTCTTATTGCATATGTATTAGATTATATACACACAAACATGTATGTACATACATAAATAGGTCAAACATTTCTTCGAAAAAGCATCACTCAAACATTACTGCCCGGGTTTTAACATTTTTTACACCGTTGGAAAGTCGATGTGTCGTAGACGGTTTGTGTGTAGCACTCATTTTAGTTGGATGATGCCACATATTTGTATTTGCAGCAAATATTTTTGTGAAAAATCTATTCCAAACAATTTTTTTATAGCGTTGTCACCTTAATTTTATTGCAAAAAAAAATATAATTTTCCCACATTTCAGTTGATTATTAAGTTGTAAGTATCAAATGAAATTTGATTTAGCAAGATTTCATAAAAAAATTTAGTTAGTGTTGCCACCTTTTTTTAAATTTAAAATAATTTAATTAAACATTTCATTTGAATAGTAAGATATAGATATCAAATGGAGGTGTTTTAACAAGCTGTCCTAAAGAAATATATTTAGTTAGTGTTGCCGCCTTTTTTTAATATACAATATTTTAATGAAAAATGATTACAAAATTATTTGAATTGTAAAAGCTATATAGTAGTTATACATTCATCAATGCAAAGAATGAAAATTTTTTGGCGTTGCCATCTATTTAAAAGAAATAAATTAATAGTCACATTTAATTAGAGGTTAGATATTGACTTTAAACAAAATGTGCTAAAAAACAAGTAATATAAATTTTTGATTAAAATTATTTGTGCAAAGCGTTGCCACCCGTTGTCACAAATGGTTAATAAAAGAAGCAAATATTTTGTTTTTAAAAATATATAGTAGTTCTGCGTACATCAATGCAAAAGTAGAAATATTTTTTTCGTTGCTATTAAAAAACTTTAAATAGTTTGCCATATTTAATTAGAGGTTACATATGAGTTTTAAACAAAATTTGTTCAAAAGAATAGCCAAATTTTTAGAGTTAACATCAAAAGAATCCGTAGTTTTTCCTTGTTTCATTACTTTAGTTACCGTTCCTGACAAGTTTACCAGCGACACTTTGCCGACGGAGAACAAAAGGAAGTTTTTTTCAATCCATGCTCGAAAGTTTTTTCAAATTTTATAAATAGGCACGCTCATATTTATACAATTTTTCGAAGATTTCGCACATTACGAAGCACTGATCCATCATTGATCTATTTGTTCGAAATCTACATTGATACTCGCCCAGAATATCCTCTTCAACAGCATTAATTCTTTCGACGAGTATATCAGTGAAAATCTTGTGTTAAATGCATTAAGTATTTAATTTTATATGCAAGCAAAGCCGCGCTTAACGGTTAGTATATGTATGTATGTAAATGTTTTATGAGTAAAGCATTAAATGAACAGAAACAGAAAAATTCATCTATTGTAACAAACATAAAGTGATTCTTCCATTACATTTAATGAAGACAGTTGTTATTTAACAAATAATTGTTAAATAAAGAAATATTACATAGAGACTTTTCAGTTGTACAATTTTTTCCTTTCTTGCGCACATAAAACCACATTTACTACTTGTAGTTACGTCCTTCGTAGACCACGCCAAAGCATAAATTTAATGCAATATTTATTTAAATGCGTCTACACACTTGCCCACATGCAGAATTGTAGCAAAGAGTTGAATAAACAAACTAAGAATTGGTAAACGACTTGGTGTACAAAAAATGAATTTCAAAGAGCTTGAACGCCTAACGGCAGGCTATACAACGTGCGAACATGCAATTGCAACAGAATGTTCGCTTTCCACTTCTCTTCCTTTATGGTTAATTGGAATTTATTGCTTCCATTTTTTCACTTACAATTTCATTCTGATTCCAGCAACACCAACCAACCGCTCGTGCACCACATGACACTCTTCGAATGTTCGACAAAGTCATATCCCGGCTCGGATCCCCTCTCTTGGGAAGTGTGGGTGAAGAGTAGCGGCGCGGTATGCAACAGTAATTTATTGACGCCACATGACTGGGACTCCTGCATCACACCAGTGGCAGTATGGTCTGTTGGCTCGACAGGTACGCATACGTAACTACATACAAACATACATACATACATACTTCGAAGTGTTTACACTGTATGCAAATTAATTACCGCTGCAATGTAAAGAATTCTTCAATTTGTACGCCTTTTTGGACATTTACAGGACAATTTCTGCCACAGCACGTCGGCATACCTTTGGGTGGAAAACAAGGCGCTAAATACTATATGCTGGAAATACATTACGACAATCCGCGCGCCCAACAAAGTAAGTAAATTCCATCCACCGAATACTGGCTACCAACTACCAACAAATACGAATCTCATTTTCCACTTTTGCTCTACACTTACAGTGGTCGATCACTCAGGCTTTCGTATCCATTACACCAATAATCTGCGACCAAACGATGCTGGTATAATGATTTCCGGTGTATCCGTTTCGGACACCCAACTCATTCCGCCCGGCCAAAGACTGTATCGCAATGTTGGCATTTGTGGGCCATCCTGCTCGAATGTGGTGCGTATGTCGCTTTCATAAAAGCGGACAACAACAACACATGTCTTTATTGAAGCCGTAATTTGCGGTATTAATTTATTATGTTTTATCTGTTTGTCAGATGTTTCCCGCAGACGGCCTCAAAATCATATCCGGCACACTGCACTCACATCGCGCCGGTCGCAAAATGACACTTCGGCATGTGCGCGATGGTAAGGAGCTGGAGCGCATCATCGAAGACGACAACTACGATTACAACTACCAACAGGTGCGTCAGCTGGAACAGGAAGTTGTAGTACTGCCGGGCGATTACATTATTACAGACTGCGCTTATGAGGTAAGCACGCGATTATCACTACAGAGGCAGGCAACAAATAGTGGATGGCCGTTTGTTTGGCAGACAAATTGTATAATTTATTATCACTTAACTCCACTATTTGCACACAGACAATGAACCGTAAACATCCAACCTTCGGTGGCTACTCAACCAAACAGGAGATGTGTCTGTCCTTTATCACTTACTATCCACGCATTGAGTTGACTGGCTGCTACAGTATGACGCCTGTGCGGGAGTTCTTCGAGACATTTGGCGTTTATCAATTCTACTCGCTAAACATGACAGATGTGGAGAATTTATTCCTTTACAATGGGTGGGTATTTGAAAGGAGAATAACTTATGACCTAAAAGGCATGTAGGTGGATTATTTACTTGTTTATTATTTTCCATTTTAGTAACGTCTTGGACTACATACCGAATACGATTTATGCGAAAACGAAAAAAAATCGCGTCAACATGACTGAGGAAGAGCGGCTCTATGAGGAATCGTTACTTAGTAAGTTTAAACACAGTTATTAAATGTGTAATTTTAAACAAGAAAAGTTATATAAAAAAAACAATTACCAATATTTCACAAGAACCCACATAAGTTTATTTTTTTGGCTATCAAAATGTTATAACTTTCACTTTAAAATATGTGACCTAGTCTACGAAAAGGTACCTTACGTGCGAAAACAAGTTTTCGAGAAAACAGCAGTTAAAGTTTAAACTTCTAAAAACCCTTCTAACTTTTTTAAATATTAATATTTTTCAATCCGGTTTGGCTTATTTTCTTCAGCATAGATCACAGTATCAATAAAATCATAGAAGCAGTGAAAAACATTTTTTATATGTAAATAAATAAGAAAAAGTTAACGCAAATCGCAGAATTCGTTTTAAAAAATAAGTTTGCTTTTGTATTTTCGTATTTGTCCTTCCTTTTTTTTATTTTTAACAAACTTTTAAACAAATTATGACTTTCTGGTTTTCACCATTTTAAAGAGCCTTCCACACACTATTCGAATCAACAAAAAAGTGAAAAATGATTTTTTGACACGTAAGGTACCTTTTCATAGACCAGGTCACATATATCTAAAATATTTATCAAAAATAGCTTCTTTCATAGGATGTACATGTACGATGTATATTTCAAAAAATATATTTTTTTTTTCATTTCAGATAAATTAATAATTTCGGACCCCGTCGAATTTCATGATCGGACTTTTCTCTCGCATTTAAAGCAGCTGCCCTGGTCTGAGCCGCTTTTTACGAAACGTGTCGAACATACCATGATCACTGGCAAGCATATGACTTTCTGCAGGGTATCAAACGACTCCATTTCCATAGTAAGTCTCAGAATTCAAGAGCTCCTAATATTTATTACGATGTGTGTAGCGAAAATTTTGTTATAAATTATGGGAAGAGCATCATAAAAAAATTGCTCTAGCCATATTTTAATCCTTTTCTTTTAAAATTTAATTAAATTAATCTTAACAAAACATATTTTAAGCTAAATTTTGCAATTTTTATCTTACTTCATATTTTTTTTTTTATTTAACTTTTTATTATTTTATTTTATGTTAGTTAAGTTTTTCTCTTTAAATGAATGAATGAATACGTTTAGAGTTTTTGATCGTTCTGAGTGCAGGCGTTCGGTACCCAACAAAATTATTGCACACGCCTGAGATGTTTATTTATTGGCTAAATTAAAGAAAGTCAGATTTCAAAATCCTCTAATGTGGATTTATTGTACTTGTTCTTTATCTTAATTCATTTTATTTTAATTTTTGTAGCCAGTGTGCTAATTAAGTTAGGGTTATATTGCATATATCCCCTGTAAATATATGTATTAATTTTAATTTTAAAATATTTGTTTGCATTACTTAATTAAATTTACTAATTTTTTTAAATTTAATTAAATTTTTCTATGCATATTTTCCTTTTCTTAGTCTTTTATTTATTTATTTTATTCCTACATTTTTTTAATCTTTTTTTATATTTGGTTGGTTGGTTGGTTTAAGGGTGACCCCGCATCGGAGTGCCACATAGACCGCAAGTTGGGTCCGTTGTGTTGCCCTAGAGCTCATTATGTTACATGATTTCCCCACCTAACCGAGATTTTTATTGTGGATTTTGGTCAAAGATATTAATTCGTTTCGAGAATTTGATGAGAGATTCGATTTTCAGGCTCGAGAGTACTGAAAGATTGTCAATTGTTGGAGAGCCAAGAAGAGCGAGGCGACTTCTGGCTAGACCGGGACAACTGCACAGCAAATGTCTACTCGATACTTCTTCATCTTCGTCCTCGCAGTATCTGCACAGGTCGTTCTGAGGAACCCCGAGCCGACGTGCGTGAGTGCCCAACAGGCAGTGGCCGGTGATAAGAGATATTATATGCCTTAGTTCGTGTTTCGAAAGACTTATAAGGGTTTTCGTCTGTTTCAGATTGTAGGATGGCCAGATTTGTCTGGTCGTAACGCAAGTAGTTTCCACTCTCCACCTCCGATCAGCAATGATGTGAAATTCTCGATCAATGAGCAATTTACATGTTGAGAGCGGAATGTGGATTGTGGGTAAGTTACTAACATTTGATTGCGCAGCTCCGGCTCTTGCGAGCTCATCAGCTTTGCAGTTACCTTCGAATCCACTGTGACCCGGTATCCAGATAACTTGGACAGAATTCTGAACACTTATCTCGTTAAGAGATAAGAGACAGGATCGAACCACATCTGAGTGGGTATAAGAGGAGCTGAGTGCTCGAACGGCCGCTTGACTGTCGGTGAAAAAGCGGATATCCTCTAGTGATATTCTATTTTCTAAGAGAGTTTTCGCAGCATACCAGATAGCGCATACTTCCGCTTGGAATACGCTACAGTAGTCGGGTAATCTAAATGATAGATTGATGTGAGGGGAATTGGAAAAGATTCCAAATCCCACTTTGCCGTCTTGTTTTGAACCATCTGTATATATAGTCAGAGGGCCATTGATTTCGGTTAGATTTGTCTTCCATTCTTCCCTAGTTGGGAGTGAACAGGAGAATAGCAAGGGTGGTGATGGAAGACTTACATGATAGTCTGTGTCAGAAGAGATAACAGTGTTCCTGTTCAGTATGGCCGAATGGCCAAGATACTTATTCCATTTCGATATAGCATTCATGCGTGTCGCTGCTTTCGCTGCAATCGCTTTGCCAGCCAGATCGATAGGGAACAAGTGAAGCAACGTATTTAGAGCCTTAGTAGGTGTTGTACTTAAGCATCCTGTTATCAGGAGGCAGGCTGTTCTTTGAACTCGATCAATTGTGGCTACTCTACACCGTTTTTCGAGTGCTGTCCACCATACAACCACACCGTAGAAGAGTATCGGTTTGATGATCGAGGTATATATCCAATAAATGATCCGAGGTGAAAAACCCCAGGTTTTGCCTATAGCTTTCTTGCAAGTATAAAGAGCTATGAAAGCTTTTTTGCATCTGTTTTCGATGTTCAATTTCCAACTCAACTTCCTATCTAGAATAACTCCTAGATATTTAGCTGAATCAGATAGGAGTAATGATTCCCCTTTTAAGGTTATTGTTTGCAGTGGAGGAGATTGTTGTTTCCTATTGAAGAGAACAAGATCTGTCTTTGCTGGATTCGCATTTAGTCCGCACTCGGTGCACCATTTTGACAGAATATTGATTGAGCGTTGCATGAGCTCAGTAAGAGTATTCAGGTGTTTGCCTGACACGCAGAGAGCAATATCATCTGCATAGGCTACAACCTTGCAGCCTGCTTTTTCGAGATTTCGGAGCAAACTGTTTACAGCGAGATTCCAGAGAAGGGGTGAAAGTACTCCGCCTTGAGGAGTGCCTTTGACGGCGTACATTCTCATGCGGCTTAACCCAAGCTCTGAAGTGATTATTCTACTTTGGAGCATTTGTTCGATCATCTTACGGATGGAGTAATTAATACCCAATTTGGCAATTTCAGACAAAATAGCGTTGGGTTCAATATTATTAAAAGCACCTTCTATGTCCATAAATGCGACAAGAGAGTACTCCTTATTGTGAAGGGAAGTTTCCACTGTTTGCACCAGTGAATGAAGTGCCGTTTCAGTCGATTTCCCTTTAGTGTAGGCATGTTGTGCCTCTGAGATCAACTTAGTATCAAGTTGGGTTTTGATTTGCTCATCTAAGACTTTTTCAAAAGCCTTTAAGCAAAAAGAGGTTAGGCTAATGGGCCTGAAGTCGTTTGGTTTACAGTGTGAAGGCTTCCCCGTTTTCGGAATGAATACTACCTTCGATTTCTTCCAAATTGTCGGAAGATAAGACAGATTTAAACACTTGTTAAAGATCCTGGTTAACCAAGGCAGTAGAATTTCTAGTCCTTCTTGAAGTTCTGCTGGAATGATGTTGTCAGGACCTGGTGATTTAAATTTTTTAAAGCTTAGTATTGCTGTAGAGATGCTATTAGAGCTGATTAGATCTGATCTATTCCCATAATTACTCTGAAAAGTGCTGGGAAGTGCAGGTAAGTTGGCAACACAGCCTGGAAAGTGAGATTCTAGAAGTATTCTAAGAGTGTGGTCAGTTGAAGTAGTCCAAGTTCCATCTTGAGTCATGATAAAACTGGGAGAGACTGGGTTTGAAGCAAGAATCTTGCGTAGTCTGCTTACTTCTGAGGTGTTTTCTAATTCTTGAGTGTATGATCGCCAGGATGTGCGTTTTGCACTTCTGACAGCTTTCTTAAAGTCTTTGAGACATTGTCGATATTCTTCCCATTCGTCTGTTATTTTAGATTGGTTAAAGAGTTTCCGAGTTCGATTGCGAAGTTCTGAGATTTCTGGAGTCCACCAAAAAGGTTTATGCTTACCTCCTGTTTTTGTCAGGGGACAAGATTGTCGTGCTGCGCTTTGACACGTCTTCGTTATCATGTTGACAGCGTTTTCGATATCGTTTTTATTTGCCATTTCAAACTGCCTGATATCAGGAAGTCCATTGGCAAGATGTTCTTTATATTTGATCCAATTCATACGCTTTTTGTTAAGGTACTTCATGGGTTTTGCCGTTTCGGCTTTTAAAGTGAATGTTATATATTGGTGGTCGGAAAAAGAGTGCTGTTTATCAACGCTCCAGTCCTGCACCAGTTGTGTACATGATTCGCTAGCAAGAGTAATATCGAGTACCTCTCTTCTAGACGAGTTAAGAAACGTAGGGACATCACCTCTATTACATATATCAAGCTTATTCGCTAGAATATAATCAAAAAGTTGCTCACCTCGTGTGTTGTTGTTTGTACTGCCCCAAACAGTATTATGTGCATTAGCGTCTGCTCCAATAATGACGCGTTTCTGGATCAGATGCGCCGTATTGACGAGCCTTCTCACTGCTTCAGGAGGAGGCGCCTCCGCTGCGTCGTAAGGCATGTAAGCCGACACAATCCAAATCGGGCCGTGGACAGCTTCAACCTCTATGGCAGTGGTGTCAGCATTGCTAAAGGGAAGAAGAAAAGCATTAATATGTTTTCGAATGAGAATACAAGAGCGCGATCTAACGTTAGCCTCACCTTGAAACAAGGTGTAGTGCCTATCTTTCAGGCCGCATATCTTGTTGTTTGATATCCAAGGTTCTTGGATGAGAATGATGTCTTCTCTGAGGTCAGAGAGACGAAGAATGAGGGCTGCCGAGGCAGCCTTAGAGTGGTGCAGATTAATCTGCAGCACTTTTAGACGGACATTCGATGACTGTGGCGTTCGCGTCATCACCGCTATCTAAAAGACTATCCTCGTCCCCGAGTTGAATGTTAAATAAGTTTCCCACAAGTTCGCTGTTTGATTCCGAGTCGGACTCAATCGTCGAATCTTGTGAGAGAGGCTTATCGACATCCATCTCGGGGGCCGCCGTACTCTCTTCGCTGGGTGCGAGGAGATTTTTCGGCTGATAGGTCCAAATGGTAGTGGTAGTGAACCCGAATGCCACAATCCCCTTGCGGTCGTCCAGTGCTTGAACGCTTTCCTGGTCCAGGAGCAGCGTGACATGTCTGGAGTTTCCTGAAGGCTCTTCCACCTTAACTACCCTCCAGTTTTCGGTGGGTAGGTTCGGGTTTCCGATCTTCAGTAGCTCCAGGATGGTTTCCGGATCGGATGGCTCTACAGGTATTCTTGCTCTGCCGCGGGGTTTGTTGGGAATTTCACTCTTTTTGATGAGTTGGAGATTCGCTCCGGGCCATACCTCGCCGAGTCGGTCGAGGGCCTTGCCGTACAGGCTGACCGAACGTTGATCCGAGCACGCGATCAACTTGACCCTTGCCTGGAACCATCCCGCGTCAGAGCAGAAAGGAGGAGGCCCTGGGTTCTGCTTCAGAACGTCCAGGTATCCCAACTGGAGTTTTCTCTCCACAATCTTCCAGTTTGATGGAGAGATGAAACCGTCAGGGTGGCTCTTATCCACCACCGCCATGACCAGACTATCTCTGGCAACTTCGCAGAACTTGCGTAATTTGACCTCAGAGGAAGCTTTATGCTTCTTGGGGTCGTTGGAGCTAGAAGGATCCTCTGAAGACCGCTGCCGCTTAGCTGCACTCGGTTTCTCTTTGGACGCCTCATACTTCCGAAGAAATTCCCGGGCCCAACCGAGAGTTGACTTTTGTTGGTCGGACAGCTCCTCCTCAGGGGTTTTGCCGAACTTTTCCGTAAGGAAAGTGGCGCGTCTTCGATCTCTGTATCGACGGAGATGAGGAGGGATAGGTTTTCTGGAGACTTCTGTCCGACTTGTTTTCCCAGTTTCTGGCAAAACAGATTTGGTGATCAATGGGTTCTCCGCACCCGAGTCGGTTTTGGAGGAAGTAGAAGCCACCTGGGAGTGCGGTGGTGTCTCCTTGACGGTCTTGCTCTTAGTGAGCACTTTAGCCACCGAAGGGGTGGTTTTTGACCCCGCCATAAGTTTGGTGGAGCCAACGGGTCTTCCGCGTCGGGAAGGAATTTTTTGTTGTGTTGTTTGTTTTATGTTAGTTTTGTTCATTTTTGCGGGGCGGTCACTCAGCTGACGAGTCAGCAGTCGTAACCAGAGATATTCGTAGGGAAATAATGGGGTTCGCCACGGCAGAGCCCTATGCCGTGGTAAGTCGAATTTAAACTGGGGTGCGACAGGTGCCCCAGAGTCCGCATACTAGCGACTTAGCTCACCCTAAGCCATGCATCCCTCGGCGTATGCTGTTCCACCTTGGATTGGTAGCCTTTGATATAAGGAAGTGGCCTTCTCCCCGTGAGTCCATGTTTACTCCATTCGTATTAGCAGAGACATGACCTACTAATACGAGTGGCTTCTCGCCTTCCACCGAAGTGGATATGGGTCACTGCCAGCAATTATGGCAGTTACGGCACGCGTGCAGTAACACTGCACTACATGTTGTTCCCCCTACCATAGTTGTTGGTTGACGAGAACTAGGCTGGTTCGCGAGTAGGCTTTTACCAAGGCTATGACCTACTTAACCACAGAAGATAACTGTGGCGTACCCTATCCACCACCTGGGACGCGCCGCAATAGGTGCCCAACCAAAGGGTTTTTTTATATTTACATATTTATTTTTTTTATTTTATTACTATTTATTTATTTATTTTTTTTTTGTAATTTCATTATCGTTTTCTGTTTTAACTTTATTTAATTTTATATGCAAACTATTTTTTTTTAATCTGATTTTATTTTAATTAATTTAATTTTATGTTAATATATCTTTTCTTTATCTCACCTTATTTATTTATATTTTGTATTTTGTTATTATTTGCTACTTTTTTTACTTTATTTAATTTTATATACAAAATATTTTTAAATTTAATTTTATTTTATTTTTCTATTTTCTTTACCTTAATTTATTTATTTTATTTCATATATGTATATACCAAAATTACCAAACATACCAAATATTTTTTTCAAATCTAATGACAACTTAATTTATTTTATTTTATTTTATTCTATTTTTCTTTATATCTTTTCTTTATCTTATTTTATTTGAATTTTGTTTTATTTGTTAATATTATTATTATTTTTAAATTTGGGTTTACTTTATTTAATTTTATATACTAAATATTTTTTAAATGTAGTTTTATTTTTCTTTGAAACTTTACTTTTTGTTACTTTATTTATTTATTGTGTTTTAGTTTTTTTTTTCTGAAATATTTTTATTCAAATATTTTTACTTTTTCTTCAACTTACTTCATTTTATTTCAATTTTGTTAATTTCATTTTGCTTCATTTTATTTTATGCATGTACTTTTTACTTTAAATCAATTTGAGTTTATGTTATTTTATTTCTCTTATTTATTCATTTTATTTCAATTTTTGTTTTATTTTTTATTTTTATTATTCATATTATTTTATGTTTTTTATTACTTGCTTTTTATAGTTCAACTTTCCAACCAAAAAAGCTCCTTTCTGGGTTTTCTCTATAAATTCTTATGCTAGACATCGAAATACACCAAATTCCATACAAACATAAGAAAATCATGGAGAATATTTACTTTTTATCGTGATTAAAAAACTTCCATGATCAGAAACAAATTTTGTGATTATAATTTATAATAAAATTTTGCAAAAATCATACTCGAAAAATTGCTCTGGTTTCTGCAAAAGTCAACTTAAACCTAAATATGAACCGAAAATCTGGTAGACCGGTGTTATATTTACAGTTCTATTGATTTTGCGTTCTTAGGTAGTTTTATTTGTGGGTACATTTCCCTATTAAGGCAATTTCTTTTAAGTTTACAAAAATTAATAAAATTTTTAGGATATTGTTCTAGGATTTTCTTACATGCGAATTTATTTTATGAAAAAGCTCCTCATAAAAATATCTGCCGTTCGGAGTCGGCTTGAAACTGTAGGTTCCTCCATTTGTGGAACAACATCAAGACGCACGCCACAAATAGGAGGAGAAGCTCGGCCAAACACCCAAAAAAGGTGTACGCGCCAATTCTATATATATACATATTTGAAAAAATTGTAACAAAAATTAATTCGATGAAGTTGAAAGTCTTTTCAAGACTTTTTTCAAAAATGTAGTCAATTTCCCATTTACAAAACGTTTAACTTGTAACTAAGAGGATTGCCTTTTATATTTTGCGCCCAATAATAAAAACACAGTAAAATATTAGTGAAAATGGTTTTATTGTATTCTCCTTGTAAGTCAGTACATTTCTACATTCGCTTGAACCAATCTTCAAGGCACTTTTACCATTCAGAAGAGGATAGCTCCAAAACGAGCGGTTTTAAGGCCTTAACAGCTCCTTCAGAGCAACGTTGACTGCGCGTTTTATTTTTAATGTTCGGGTGATGAACATTAGATGAAAAATCAGAACTGTAAAGCAGATGACTCATTAATTCGATTTTTTGAGCGCTCAAAAGATCAGCTCTTGTGTGAGCCGATGAGTGAGATCTCTCATTGTCTTGGTGAAGGATGATGGCGGAAAAGAAAACCTACGTTAATTCTTCGAAAACTTGTCAGAATTGACTGTTCTAAGTTTTCCTAGTGATACATTTGCGACATGATAATTTTTCTGAAAAAAGAACAAGCGACCATTTGCTTTGAGGTACTTTTTCTGCGAATAACTTTTGTGGGTTTAAGCTAGTCTTGGAACACCCACACTGTCGATTGCAGTTTTATTTCCAGCTCGTTTACATAGATCCAAGATTCGGCATCTGTTAGGATGTCATAGGCGTGCTTTAAACTACCGTGTTTCAATTTCTTCAACATTTATTTACACCAATCGACACGAATCGCTTTTTTGGCAATTATTAAATCATGCGGTATCCAACTAGAACAAATTTGCTTGACAATCAAAGGTTCATGAAATATTGAATGTTTGCTCTATCTTGCGATTTCCACATGACGATCTTGAGTTATCAATTGATATATACCGCATTGATTATTTCTGGCACAACCACAGTTTTTGGACAGACTTCTCGAAATCCATATCTTAAGGTTCGACGGCCACGTTGGAAGTCGTTGTACCAGCGCTTCAAAGCTGCTAAGACTGGTGGTTCAACGCCAAAAGTCGAAGAGAGTTGATGTCTCAACGGTATCCTGTAATCAACGTCGAAAATCGTAATAAATCGTCACTCAAACATTTTTACGAGTTAAATCCATGCGTTTCAACTCACAAAAAATAACAAATAAAGCTTCTAAGTGAAAACGTTATATGAAATTTTATGCTAAAAATGCCAAACCTTTCTTGCATGTAGTGTTGCAAAGGTGCAAAATATAGAAAACACCCTCGTATTACTTCTAACGGGTGATTTTTTAGCTATTATCTTTTTAAACAGTTGGTTTAAACAGCTGACGCACGTTTCGTGTTTTTTGTTTCACTATCAAACATCTTCAGTTTGGTCTATAATTTAACCATGAATCGTCTTACAAACGAACAACACATGCAAATCATTGAATTTTATTATAAAAATGCGTGTTCTGTTAAGAAAGTTTATCGCGCGCTTCTTCCATTTTATGGTCAGTTTAATCGGCCCCAAGCGGCTATTCGAGCTATTGTGACTAAATTTATAACCAAATTTACATTATTGGACATCAAACCACCAACACGCTTACGTAGAGTGCGAACTGAAGAAAATATCGCAGCTGTATCGGCCAGTGTTAATGATGACCATCAATTATAGATTCGTCGCCGTTCGCAGCAATTGGGCCTCTGTTACTCAACAACGTGGAAAATTTTGCGAAAAGATTTAGTTGTGAAGCCTTTCAAAATATAGTTGCTGCAAGAATTGAAGCCGAACGACCTACCGCAACGCAGAATTTTTGGTGAATGCGCTCTTGGAAAGTTGGCCGAATATCCACTTTTTTATCGAAAAATTGTGTTCAACGACGAAGCTCATTTTGGGATCAATGGCTACGTAAATAAGCAGAATTGTCGATTTTGGAGTGAAGATCAGCCAGAAGAATTGCAAGAGCTACCAATGTATCCAGAAAAGGTCACAGTTTGGTGCGGTTTAGGGGCTGGAGGTATCATTGGACCGTACTTCTTCAAAGATGCTGCGAATCTTAACGTAACTGTGAATGACTAGCGTGAGCGCTATCGTGAAATGATATCCAACTTTTTTTTGCCCAAAATGCAAGAGCTTGACTTGCATGACATGTGGTTTCAGCAAGACGGTGCCACATGCCACACACCACGCGTAACAATGGACTTGTTGAGAGGCGAGTTCGGTGAAGATTTTATTTCACGTTCGGGACCTGTCAATTGGCCACCCAGATCGTGCGATTAAAGCTCATGTCTATTCAGACAAGCCTGCTTCAATTAACGCTTTGGAAAACAACATTAAAGCATTTATATGTGAGATACCGGCCGAAACATTGGAAAGAGTGTGCCAAAATTGGACTAAGCGGATGGACCATTTGAAGCGCAGTCGCGGTCAACATTTGCATGAAATAATCTTCAAACATTAAATTATATGGACTGTACTATCGATTTAAATAAAAATTTCATGCATTTTTTTGAATTTAACGTGTGTTTTTTTGAAATCTTTCCTATAGCTCTCAAAAAATCACCCTTTATAAGTAAGTTTTTCGCTTGTCATATTTTTTTAAATTTTCTCAGTTGACTTAAATTCCCGCCGTTAAAATAAACTTAGTTACGCTTCTCTATTTAAATATAAAAATTCATCTAGTTTGCATTAAATAAATTAAAATAAATCTTCATTATTCTTTTGCAGCCTTCCGAGATTATACGATATCCAAATTTCACAACGTTCGTCAAGGAGCCCAGCATCTGCCCCTACCACCTGTTGATAGACAGCGCACCCCTCAATACCGGCACTACAGTGGTGTTATGGCGCCCAATCATTTCAATTTCTACACTGGTGATGATGCTGACAAATTTCGTATCTTAACTCAGGCTAATTTATTTAATTTTTTATTATACATTTTAGTATTTATTCAACATAAAATCCTTCACTATATTAATTTATTTTTTCCCCTTTACTTTTCCTCCGGATAAGTGTAAAAATGTATAACGTTTGTATGTATATATCGATACTTGTATTTACCTAATTTATTAGTTTGAAATATTTACACTAACGTTTGTTTCGAAGAACGTCTAAATTTGTATTTTATTAATCACTCCATTGTATACTTGCATGAATTTGCCTGAAGTTTTCAGTCGTTTCAACTACAAACGCGTAGTCGTATCTTCTAAGAAAAAATAAGCTCTTTGCAAGAAGGGAAATAGTCATAAAATATATCAGCGCTACTTAATATACTTTTTAAGTTTTACTAATTTTAGGTGATGATATGTATTGCGTGCTCTTATGAGTGCATAGTTTTAAGAATCTCGATCCAAAGAATTAGTATTAAAAGATCTTCAATGACCATGTAACATCATAGCACTGTAAGGAACGAAAACAAATTCATATTTATCAATAAAGATTTAACTCTAAAGAAAATGATTATTTCGTACACGTTAACGACAATTCTGTCTTTAGACTCGCGGATCTTTTTTTTTTACTTGATTTCATTTATACAATACCCGTCTCGTTTCTAGGCTTCTTATGAGTAAAAATTTAAAATATATAAGGTTGGCAAAAAAGTCTTGCGGTATTTTTATTGAATTTTCAATTGTTCATAAAATTGGTTATAATAATGCGATTTAAGTCAAATATGCGCCGTTTTGTTCGATGACGAGTTCCCAACGAGATGCCAACTTCATAATGCCCCTCTTATAGAAGCTCGCTTCCCTATTGTCAAAAAACTCGGAGAGTTAATTTTCACAGGACTCTCTTGTGGACAACTTCCGACTACCAAGCTCGTTCGCCATGGACAGAAATAGGTGGTAATCACTTGGTGCGAGATCCGAACCATACGGTGGATGCAAAAGAACCTCCCATCCGAGCTCCCGGAGCTTCTGGCGCGTCACCAAAGATGTGTGTGGCCTGGCATTGTCCTGATGGAAGACAATTCGGCCTCTGTTGATCAAAGATGGCCTCTTCTACATGAGTGCTGCATTCAAGCGGTCCAGTTGTTGGCAGTACAGGCGTTTGGTCATAGGTCGATTTTGTTGCGATTCAGAAGCGATTCGCATGCATCCATACGGGCAAAAATGTTTTTTTGCGTCAAGTCGTGTGGCACCCATACATCGAGCTTCTTTTTGAATCCAAGCTTCTTCAAATGGTTTATAACGGTTTGATGACTCATGCCCAGCTCTTGGCCGATGCTACGGCTGCTACTATGCCGGTCTCTTTCGATCATTTCAGCGATTTTATCGCAATTTTTGACGACAGGCCTTCCGGACCGTGGCGCATCTTCGATCACCTCTGCACCAGAACGAAAACGGTGAAACCATCGTTGTGCGGTGGAAATGGAAACTGTATCGGGTCCATAAACTGCACAAATTTTATTGGCAGCATGAGATGCATTTTTGCCTTTATCGTAGTAGTACTGTAAAATATGCCGTATTTTCTCTTTATTTTGCTCCATGTTTGCGACGCTATAACTCACGAACGACTAAAAGCAAACATCAATTAATCAAACACGTGTTAGCACGTGAAAAGGGCTTTCCAAAAAGATCTAGCGTGAACCGATGCGACGAATACAACTAGAACTATACAATCTACTAAAGTGATTAGATAACCAATGTTGGAAATGAATTGTTAAATATTCCTATGAAGTCTTAACAATAATGTAAATTAAGAGCCCTATTCCCATACCCGTTAGGCTCAAATCTGATCTTACTTTCCGGTCAGCAGGCCCGCATGAGCATTTTGCTTTTCTCTTAGTTTGAATGGAGGAAATCTGTCCCGATGTTGGTACCTCTGTTGTTGTTGTAGCAGATAAACATTCCCCATACATGTGCGGGGAGTGCTGCTGGAGTAACAGTCGTTGGCCGGATATATAGTAAATCTGTTGGGGGCACGATACCTGTCTTCTTTAATGGTTCCAAAATGGAATCGGGCGTCAGGGCAGGAGTTTTCCCTAAATTAGCCAATTTATCTATTTCTTTTAATCTGCCGAATACTGCTAGTGTTTTTCAGTTGGAAGTATTTGGGATCCTGCAGCCATGCATAGTGTTTAGGGAACGCGGAAGCGAGGGAGATGTTGACATTTTCCCGATAGTCAACCTGCGATCAAGGCACTGACGACGCCATAGTGCTGATCCAAACTGGTCAACTCCTGTAAGAAGATAAAATCTCTTGGGTGTGCAGGTAACATCTCTCTGATCTGGGTTCCAGGATATAGGAACATAGAGGGAAATTTATTTAAAGGGGAATCATACAACTTGTTTCTCAGAAAAGCGCAGAACAGATGGAGCTACAACTTTTCGCGTGATATTTCGAAAACCCTTTGTTCCCAGTACAATAGGCCGAGGACTCAGAAAGTTCTGGGGACTCCATGCCATTCCATTTCCAAACTCGTAAGTGTGTGTACCGGTCACTGGACGATCGGTATACAAGCGAAAAAGCTAGGTTACCATTGCACAAGCTGTGGCGACCTGTCAGAGAAGGAAACTATTGCGCACTCTTTCTATAGATGTCCGGGTTTGGCAGCTATCCGATTAAGATCACTGGGGGCTCCTTTCTTCGACAGCCTGGGGCAGTGCTCCAAGCTAAATCCTTCTCCATTACATCAACAGCTGCTGGTTTACGTTAGAGGTCTCAAAATGGTATCAAAACGGCGCTTTAGTGCTACTTGGAGTGCCAAACTGGTACTTCTACCATTTCACCTACCTGCATAGTTTCGATGGGACATTTTTTCGCAGAGTTCGACTATTTTTCAATTTTTCACGAGTTCAGGTTTCGCATTGTTGCCCGTACCTCTTATGACGTTACCTCGCTCTTCATATGGCACATCGTTTTTTATAGAAAAGTGTGAGGTGTGATTGTTTTTTAATATTTTCCGATGACTTTAAATAATTGCAATTGATAATTTCTTGTTATCAACTACGTTTAGCATCGGGATTATGGGTATTTTTATAAAACCACGATTCCTACTAATCGCTGGAAAAAATATAATTTCTCTCTCATTTCTATTTCTAATTTATCGTTTATACTCTCATATTTCGTCTTATGTTCAGTTTTTTAATATAATGGGTGTTTTTATAGCTGCATGAGAACTATCGATATCGATAACTTTAGGCAGATACCTGAGAATGGCAAGCTGTGTTGACATTTCTATTCAATAAGGTTTGGCCAGTCATCATGAATCGTTTAATGCTAGAATAACGCATCCAAATTGTGGAAATTTACTTCGAAAAAAATAAATAAATCTGTTCGCGAAGTTCATAGAACACTTCGTCCATTTTACGTGCGGCTTACACGCTGGTAGCATCATCGGTCCTTATTTCTTTCGAAATGAAGAAGGAGCTGCCATTACTGTGAGTAGCGAGCGCTGTCGAGCCATGCTGACTGAATTTTCGTTTCTAATAATTAATCAGCCATATATCGACGACATTTGGTTGCAACGATTTATTGCAATTTTCAAGCCACTATTTACGCCATAGGGCCAGATTTATTGGCAAAAGTAGTCAAAAATTGGACTGATCGAATGTATGATATTCAACCAATAAATAACATGAAATTATCTACCAGATTATAATAAAAAAAATACATTTTATTATCATTTTAAGTTCTCGAAATCTTAAAAAACACCCGAAATATTGAGCATTTTAAACACAAATTCATTTCATCGGTTCGAGTGCCTTTAGTGACTTGCGGAGGGTAACAAATTCTAGATTCTTACGTAATATTTCACAAAGTCTAAAATGATATTGATCTTAACTTTAACTAAATCGCAATAAAATATTACCAACATTATTTGTAAGCCAATTAAAATATTATCTGTAAAATAAATTCTATGCTTTTGCCTCAAAATTTCACTATTACAACAACAGCAATTAATTTATAAATGTTAATTACTTTCCATACATTTTAACGTTTTCCGTAAGAAAGGCATAATTGGAGAGAAAAACGTAAGGTGAGAAATCAAATATTAAGAGCCCCAACCTAAATAAACCTCTTTGCCTCGCTACAACGCGTTCCGTCAAGCAGTAACATTAGTAGGTAGTGAACGATTAACTTAATGCTTGCGAATAATCCACGGGGAATACCAAATTTTTAAGATTACATAAACATCAAATATTTGTTCAGCTTTTATACCCCCATTATAAGATGTGAATGCTTTTCTAATGTACGAATAAAGTATTTTGCTTATGTTGGAAAAATCATGTTTGTGATATTTTATTCAGACGGGATCGAAAATTTGAATCATAAATACCATTTTTTCGAAATATACCAACGTCAGCCACACCTAGGGGATAAGACATTATGAAAATCGACGTGCCAGTGAATTAAAAAGGAAAGCTAAAATCTATTTTTATTGCGCTCAGCTGTTTCATTCTTACCTTAAAATTCGCCATTCATCAGTGGAAAGGACTATTATATCGAGAATATTTTAGTGACTAAAACTAAATCAAATAAACAAATTATGTTGAAAATCTAGTTCCCAACCCAAATTGGTCCGAAACCGAACGTGTTTTCAATAGTTAAACATAAATTGCATTAAAAATCTCGTGCCATCGTAGACAATTATAAAGCCAATTTTGTTTTACGGAGTCCTTGTCTAGTGGAACTCGTTGGAAAGGATGACATCAATTAAGAAGCTGGAGAGGGTCCAAAGATCTGCTTTTATTGGAACCAGTGGGGCGCTTCGGACCACTCTCACTCTATGCTGAATGTGGCACCCGTGGACGTTACAGGAAAAACTGCTGCTGCACGCGTTACAATCAGATCGAGGTATTCCGACCATAATCTAAACTTAAGCCACGGACACTCTAGTATTCTTAAGAACTTTCAGTTCATCTCCATGGTGCTCGTTAGGTCCGAGCGGAACTTTTTCCATTCATATTCCTTTAAGCGAAGAGTGGGTAGGGTGCAACATTTGGAGGCAGGACATAGCAAACATGTTTACGGATGATACGAAGTTGGACTGAAGAGTTGGTGGAGGAGTATATATTCTGTGAAGAGCCTCTCATCAAGCTCAGATTTAGGCATCCGGACCGCTGTAGTGTTTTCC
Source organism: Anastrepha ludens (assembly GCF_028408465.1). Lineage (NCBI taxonomy): Eukaryota > Metazoa > Arthropoda > Insecta > Diptera > Tephritidae > Anastrepha > Anastrepha ludens. The sequence goes on from NC_071502.1 coordinate 80,781,342, forward strand.
AAGCAGAGGTAGCCGCAATTAAGAAAGCAGTGGATTGGTAGCTTACTTCTGTATTTACGATGTAAATATTTACTCCGACAGCCAAGCGGAAATTAGGGTCTTGCTCTCGTTGTTTGTGCGTTCGAATTTAACCTGACTTTACTTTCGATTGCATCCAAATACTTTGATATTAAGCTAATTTGGGTTCCCGGTCACAGCGGCATTGAAGGAAACTGTTGGGCTGATGAACAGACTAAACAGAGAACCCTGGAGACGGTTTCATCGCAAAATGGGAGGATTGGTGTTCCTTTGAGAACCTGTGGTCTCCTACGGTAAAGATGGGTGTCGCGTCAACTCAGCGAGCGCTGGGCTAGTGCGCAAATGTGCAAAGTCGCGAGATTCTTCTGGCCATAAGTAGATCGGAGGCGTTCGAGAGAACTTCTAAGGCTAACAAATCCGCAGCTTTCGAATTTATTGGGTATCCTTACCGGATATTTGTTCGTTAGGTATCCATATGGTTAGACATGGGATTGCTTCAAGTCCTTTCTACAGGAACTGTCTAGAGGATGAGATGGAATCATCTCAGCACCTCTTTCTCAGCTGCCCTGTTCTCATCGTCCAAAGATTTAGTGAAATCCGTCAGTGGCTTGAAGCTGTCATTACGAACGTAAATAGCCACTGTTGGTCGTCATCCTCTAATCCAAAGCCCCTTCTTTTGTTGGACCACCTTCCTGGTTCTCTTTCTTCTCCTTCCTTTTTTCTCTCTGTTTGGTTCTTTCCCCTCAGTTTTCCCCTGTATGGCATCAGAATGACGAATTTTGATTCTTTGTCCAAGTGGACCCCTCGCGTGGGCAGCCATTTATACTCTCCTATCCTAGTCAGTTCAACAGTTCCGGAGGTTAGACTGGTCAAACACAGAGACAGGCTAGAAATTTAATAATGCCTATTTACAGGCACGAATAGGACATTAACACGTTGAATGGCCGGCACTAAGTTTTTTTGTAGCGCCGTGGTGACCCCCACGGCTTGGATTGCAAGAAACACATAATTTGACTAAAATTAAAAGTTTAAAAATTTTCAATTTTATTTACGTTTTTGCTTGGTTGTTTATGATAGAATACAAGATTACGCAAAAACTAAAAGCTAGGTGAGCTCAACGTAAACAAGAAAGGAAATACAAAAAAGAAAAAAAGTTGTTTGTAACCAAAAAAATGCAACAAAACTCTACCAAGTCGCCAGCTCAACAGCCGGTTTTGTCAAATTCAAAGATAGCCAACCAGCATTATTACTGCGATATACGCAACCACCTGTGTGAAAAATGTCTACTATCTGCACTTCGGTTGATTTGAAAGAGAGTTTTTCGTAGTCTTCACCAATTGTTAATTCAGATGCTACCTTCCCCTCAAGGCCGCCAGTCCATAATGTATCTGCTATTTAGTAAGGAAATCACATTTCGTCATAACTTTTTTCTGCAAACTTTTTTATCTTTTATCTCCAAAAAAATATTATTGTCGAGTATCTGATAATTTGCAATTATTTGGTGATATGATAAGCATTTCTTCGGTACGAACGCAACAACGAAATTGTTGAAGACCAGATTTGGCGCCATGGCTGCATATGTATATAAATTGGCGACACAGAGTTAGAGTTTTTTTGTTGAGATTTTTTGAGAGGAAAGGCGTATATCAAAAGTCAAATAATAATGCTCGAAAATGTTGTCAAAAAGCTAGCGAGCTAGCAAAGCGAGTAGTATAAGTCAGGAGGTGGTCATTTATCTGATATAAGATGCTATACAGAGCCCCTTCACTTCTCAAACAAAAACTGCGAAGTCAAACGTATGATCCTAATAAGTTTCTAATAAAAACATTAACTGGATATATTAGTTCGTTTCCACCAAAACTTCGACACTTCTTCACTTGATTTTAATTTTATTTTAGCTGAGCTCGAACACCGTGAACACTGAGATAGAGGCAATAATTTTTATGGAAGAAAAAGGTTATTAAAGCAACCGCATTTGATCTGGTAACACAAGGTATTTCCATCTAACCGTATTTCGCAGGTGCAAAACTTGAATAGAGGCACTCAATTTGCCTACATTATTTGCGCATTAAAGCTGTGAAAAGGGGTCGTTTTTTAAGCAGTAATTGTATTTGTTCGAAAACTTCCTAATTCTAATAAAAGGAGAAAGCAAAAAGGTTTAACAGATCGCGAAAAAGGACAAATCGATATCTGGAGGTCAGAGAGACTTTCAAATAGTCAAATAGCCAAATTGCCAAGTGTTGTACATCTTGACGTGCAACAAAGTGCCTCTACGGTAAGAACTACAAAGCCAGAACTGTGATGGCTTTGACACCGAAGAAAACCTGCAAAATCCTTAGGATAGCATCAAATTCCGTCTTTCTAACAGCAAAAATTTAAAAAAAAGGCAAATGCTGCAACCAGCAAATCCACTGTTCGAAGAAATACTCGTATTCTAAAAGCATCAAATATGTCACTTCAGCAGAATTCCCCATATGTATGCTGCTACAACAACAACAACCACCTTTGAATAAATTTGGCAAAGAACGCAGCGTCGATTTTGGAAGAGACCGCATGACTTGGAGTTCTGTTACAAATACCGATCCCGGTGAATGGAAAAAAGTAGTGTTTAGTGACGAAAAGAAGTTCAATCTGGATGGGCCGGATGGATACAATTACTATTTCAAAGAATTCTCTATTTCCTTAATAAAGCAGGAAAGGTACTTGAGTCGACATTACAGCTGTGAAAATGGTGCTATGGTACGGGGAGCAATACCGCATTCGAATTGAAAATTGTAGACTAAAAAATACGGGACACAGCTATAAAGCTCTGTTGGAATCAGCTTTTCATGAGATTCTTTCAACAAAATAATGCACTTGTACACACTTCAAGTGTGGCCAAAACATGTATAGCCTCCCAAAACGTTGAAACTTTAGCATGGTCACCGTGTCCCCAGATCTGAGCATTATTAATCTATAATCTGTGGGAATGGCTTGATTGTAAAGTTTATGAGAATAGGCAACAATTTGCAGACAAAAATGCATTAATTCGAATTATTACAACGACCTGGTCCGAAATTTCATTAGGCTATCTGAAGAATTCGTACAAATCCATTCATCGACGTACTTAGGAAGTAATTTGTAAGCTAGGTGACAGCACGAACTAATTAGCTTTAAATAATAAATGTAAATCAAACCAAATTTCCTATATTTATTATTTTTTCTCATTCGGTTAGTGCCTCTATTCAAGTGAACTAATAAATTAGGGGCAGTATTACAGCTGCTGAAGTTGCATTGCTGCGAAATGCCGCTAGGTCAGGTTAGGTTAGGTTGAAGCGGTTGCTAACGGCGGGACACACTGAGGCTCATGGCACATGCTGCGTGGGGAACTAGCCCTTATCTCTCCTTAAACCAGTGTGTACTTTTCTAAAATTTTATAAGATCCTTAATTCCGACAGAGCTGAGATCTTCCAATTCATTGGTGGCTTTAATTGTGTACCCAAAATGGCGAGTCTACGTCTAGATAGAGCAGGACAATGACACAGAAGGTGTGGAATTGTCTCTTCCTCTTCCTCGTCTAGACAACTCCTACATAAGTCATGTGCTTGCACACCCATTCTCTGTGCGTGCCCACCGATTAGGCAATACCCCGTTATAATTGAAATCAGTGTGTTAAGACTATGCCTATCTCTTCTTAGTAGAAGTTCCGTGCGTTTAGCATTGAGTGTTGGTCACAGCTGTCGGGCGATTTTGCAATTTGCTTCATTGCGCCATCTTTCATTCGGTGCTCTTACAATTTCTTCAAAGATAAGTACATAGTTTACATGTTTGCAAGGGTATACCTATATAACTGTATATGTACTCATCAGTTAATTTGGTGCCGATTATCGCTAATTTATCGGCTCTGCAGTTCCCCTCAATGTCACAATGGCCAGGAACCCATGTTATCATTAGGTGAAATGACTCAGCCATCTCGTTAAGAGATGCGCGGCAATTCATGGCTACCTTAGAGGTTGTCGATTGCTTTGTGAGGGATTTTAGCGCCGCCAGGCTATCATTGTAAAGTTAAATATCATCTCGAGATATCGCACCACACTGTACCAGTGTCACGGCTTTCAGTGTTGCTATCAGTTCAGCCTGAAAGACACTAGGAAGCCGAAAACTGAAGCAGATCCCCAGATTTTCGGAATATACACGTCCGCCCACCTTGCCCTCGAGCTTTGAGCCATCTATGGATGGACTCGCCCTGTCTTACCTAGTCCCTTCCCCACTCTTCCCTCGAGGGTAGGAGGGTCGTGAACGTTTTAATGCCAAGTATAGGCGGAACTGCATAGTCCAACTGTCCGGGGAGCTCCAGCGTGCCATCCAGGATTTTACTGTGGCCATAGTCTGTGTTTGAACACTTACTTAAAGTGGTCAGCCTTATTGCCGCACTGCGCGTAATATATCTTGCCTGCAGAAATACTATTAGATTGAATCATATTTTCATGCATATTTATTTTCGAGCAAAGTACAGTCTTCACTTGAATTATCAGGAAACCTGGATTACTAGCTCAAAAGCGGTTGCTTTAACCAGTTAACTGTTGCGCTCCCATTTAAAAGTGCGCACAGTTTTGTGTCGCCAGAATTGAGCTATGACGAGTATATTCGTCAATCACAGAGTAAGTTGCGGTGGTAAGATATTGGATGAAAAAGATAGTTGGATAGTTGCTAATTTTGGGGACAAATGAACTAAAAATAAAAACATAGTAATTTACAGAACTTCTGGGCAACTTTATAATATTTACGCACTTGAAATTCTTACGTTGCACTGTACTTATTTGATAAGAACCGCCGACACTTGGTAAGATATGCACTGACACACACGAGTTAGCTTACACGAGTTAGGTTAACATCTAAAAAACGTTATCATCGCACATAAATAAATTCATTATGCGAACTGGTGAACTTTTTCAACCAGTGCATACGGGGAAGCATGACATCATCTCAAACTGTTTATATTTTCTATTTGTTTGTTTTATTCCGGCATAGGCTCAAAATATTCTAAACATCTTGAAATTTGAGAATATGTGTTGTTTTTCTCAAAAATTGTAATTTAAATAGCCAATGGTCACTAATTTATACGCATGACGAGTATACTCGTCAATCACAGTTAAGGTACTTGACCACCTTGGAAAGCTAAAAAGTACAACATATTCAATAATTTTTTTTCATGTTCTGTATAATATATTAAAATAAATTTTTTTTTTAATTTTTATTTAAAGCTTATATAATACAAAAAAAAATTGATTTATTAAAATTTCTTTTTTTAACATATATCCAGGAGGCGCCAAAGTCGAGGCCTGAAGAAAATCATGTCTTGCGGCGGACAGTTAATCTTAAAAATGGTAATTCTAAAACAAAAGAGAGAAACAAAATTTTCAAAAGGAAGGTTCCTTGCGTGAGAATTTACCACAAACTGACAAAAAAAAAAATAATAAAAAAATGGCGGATGTTTGAAAAAAAGTTAAGAAAACACCCCTGTTTTTCACAATGTTATGCTTAAAAAGCAATACTTTATTAACTTTTTTTTTGCAAAATGTGGTAAATTGGCATACAAAACATCTTAACAAATAAAACAAGACCAAAATCATTAAAATCGGCTAAGCAGTTTCGGAGATAAAGTGTCCGCCATTCGAAAAAAAGTAATTTCTGGAAAAACGCGTTTAAAGTTAAAACTTGCTATTTTCTTTCAGCTGAGTCAGCAAGTAATGAGTGCAGGATGCGCCTGCACATTTTCACTGATTTCACTTTGTTAGAATTCGAATTTAAAAAAACAGTTTCAGGTGATGATTTTTAAAAGTATAAGGATTGAAAAAATGTAAAAAAAAAAATTTAATTTTTTGAAACTTATAAGGTGGTCAAGTACCTTAACTGGTTAATAACCATTTTATTCCATCAAAATGTTTGCCTCTAATCAGTCCGGAGATTGTTGCCATGCTTCTAAGAAAGCAGTCGTTTCGGTATGGTGTTATTAGAGATCAAAGAGTAAAACTGGCGAAAATCTACATGAACACCTAACATTGCCATTGCACGCGCCGTGCCGCTAAAATTAAAGTCTCCAGCAGCATTCGATAAATAATGTGAATGCGAGAATGTGAATGCTGTTACGTTGCAAAAACAAGAATACAAGACAAAATTAGGTTTTTAAAAAACATCTCATTCGTCTTTAGTTATTTTGTTTTTATTAGTATTTTATTTAAATGATTTGGTATTATTTATTACAATCGTACTTTGTTTCGCCATACTTCGCAACTCACGATGCACTTGTGTGTGTGTGTATGTAGGTATTACTTTACAAATCATTTTAGGTATTTTACAACCAGCAAATCGCTGTCTTCAGCGCATAACTTTCTTAGAAACGTCCTTAGAAAATACATAGTTGGAACTTAAGAGAGTTTAGAGAAAAAGTTGTCAATTACAAACCAAATCTTAGTTGCAAATAAAATGTGAAGGTAATTTACATAATTTATATAAACACATAGATCTTTATTCTGTACTATACATTCAAGTTAAACCAGTTTTAATATACGAAAAAACTGCACGCGCAACTGTGAGTTCCGAAGAAATATTTTAAAATCAATCTAATCGTTCGTACCATTGCAAAGACAAGCAACCTGGCGCGGACTCCATGCAAATGCCTTTACTTCTAAGGCACCAAATTTATATTTTTTTTAACGTGAGTCTGCTAAGCGAAAATCTTACTCGCATTTTTCGAATATTTGAGTTCTTTTCCACGTGAAATTCATGTTAAGAAAAATACAAATTTAGGTATTCTCTCACGGTGTTTGGTATTCACACAGAGTTCGAATATTTATGGTAATCTATGTAATTAGCTTCCACGTGCGTACTTAGCTTTCTAGAAGTATTTACATACACAAGTATGAGCACTACGTTAGAATACGTTTACGTTCGAAATAAGTTTGCACATATCTATGTAGCATATGCATCATTAATAATAACTATAATATATGTATACATTTAAAGATTAATTAGAATACATAAAGAAAAAACATAACCGAACTGTGTAGGGAACTAAGCCAAAATGAAACTAAAGGGGCCCAAAATTATACAGTGTTTAACAGCGTTCCAAAGTCGGACTTGTTACTAGGTCGTCACTCCGTTTAGCGATTTGTAAAATGATTTATTGATCGTTATTTAAATACAATCGATACAGTTACAAAGTGTTTTGTATGAATGAAGCTGTGTCTCGACCAATGACTCGCTCAAATTAAACTAAAAACGATAATAAAAATTAGAATTGCATAAAAATAAAAAGTTGAAATAGTAAATATACAATCAAAAATATTCTTAGTTATAAGACAAAGTAGGACAATACCATATAAATATTTTGCACAGGACACTGCACGACAATGAACATCAACGATTTACAACCCAACAAAATACTGATCTTGCGAAAACCCATAGGGTTCATCGGTGGAATACAATTTAGTTGAATTTTAAATGGTTGACATCGCTAAGAACAACAAGTATATGTTTTTATATAAACTTAAACAAACGCTAACAACAAATGTGCCAAGCAAATGAAATGTTGAAAATTGTACATAAAACTTGACGCGCGCAAATTAGTAAATATTTGAAGAAATTCAAAATGTTCAATTCATATTGAATAAACTGTGTGTGTAGTATAAATTTGTGTAGTGTTGTATCGGCGTATGTTGTTTGTTGCGGGTTTTGTTTATTTTTGTTTTGTGTTGTTGAATTTACGTTCCAAAAAAAAAAATAAGGAACTACTGCGAACTAATTTGTGTTTAATGAAATGTGAATTAGCTGTTTCGAATTTTTCATCTGTAATTAAAGTTGTTGTAGTGTTACTTTAGTTGAATTTACTCAATAGTTATAATTTGCGGTGGTTTTGCTATGTTTGTTGTTGTTATAGTAGACGCAGCTGCCAAGGGCGCAGCCGTTAGCAATGATGGTGCTGTTGCCGCTGAGGCAATCGTTGTTGTCGCTTCTGCTGCTGCTACTGTTGCTGTTGTAGTTGTTGTTCTTTGCTCATGTATCGACGTAATACCCGTTGTCGATTGGTTGTCGTTTGATTTTTGCAGTGTCTGTGCGGCTAATTGTCACTTTGTCGTTGGGGGTGACTCACCAACACGCTGATAGCGCGGCTTATTGCGGGTGAATGGCAGATACTTGTACTTAATCATATGCTGCAAATCAAAAAGAAAAAAATTAGCATAAATATGAGCACTTGTTTTTCAACAATCGCCGAATGAACGGCGGCTTACTTTAATTTGCCGCTTCATCGTTATACAGAATAGTGTAATGAAGTACATCACAAGTATGGGCCAGAAAACGGGCACATTGAAGAAGTCAAAGAAGGTACATATCAGACCGATGATTGTACTTTTCGTGATCGATAGCCAGAACTTGAATTCTGGTAAGCGTCGAATGAACGGCCGGAACTCTTCGTTACTGCGTGTTGGCAAATTGGGACCATCCTCTGCAAAAAAAATAGAGCATCAAAGTAAATATGTACGCATGTTTTATATCTAATAACAAATGTGAACAGGCCGAAAGATTTGCCAACAAATTTTTTTTGGGAACATTAGTAATTTTTTTCCTTACGTGACATATCCAAAAAAAATTAAATACAACCTCTCTGTGAGCGCTTCCTCCTAATTGTGGTGTGCATCTTGATGTTGTTCCGCAAATAGAGGGAACTACTGTTTTAAGCCTACTCCGAATGGCAGATGGTTTTTTATTAGGCAGATATACACTCGGAGGTTTACTATTGCCCACCAAGGGGGCGACCGCTATTAGAAAAAACTGTCTCTAGCAGTTCGTCTCAAACCTGCGCACTTCCGAATGGTATTCACTAGGGCGGGTCGATTTAAAAATCGCTCATTGCTCTGTGAAAATCGTATTCTAGGGATCAAAATAAGAAACTTTGCTAAAACGAATTCTGATGTCCCCCAATTTAAAAATATCACCATTTTTGGCCTTTACATGAAAAAATCAGCTAAATGGCTATGTTTTTTCTTTGTTTTTATTTATTTATAATAATATTTATTATTTATTTATAACAATATCTATTTTTTCTCTTAAGAAATTTATTTAGTCAGAACATATGTAAATGAAGAAATTAATTTAAGTGAGTTATAGAAAAGAAACTAAAAAGTTCGACCCAAATCGGTGGACATCAGAATTCGTTTTAGAGGTATGGTTCCTTCGGCAAAGTTTCTTATTTGGATCCATAGAATATGATTTTCACAGAGCAATGGGCGATTTTTTTGCCTCCCCACAAATCGACCCGGCCTAGTATTCACGCATGAACCCATTTTGCTACGGCGGCCGCTTAACGCAGAAAGTTTATGCACTTAATAATTAAAGAACTCAAGATTTTTTAGCAGGTTCGATCACTATTTCGAGTCATAAAAGTTAAAGCTAAGGCATACAACCGGAACAGATTATGTTGTTGCTGTTATAATATAATAGAACGTACCCCATACATTTTGGGGAATGCTGCTGAAGTTGTTTTTGTTGTAACAGTGCACTAGCCCCTGCCGGTGTGGTATAGTCAGCAATCGTCATCGTCTAACTCATCTAACGTGTGTTAGGTGAGTGAGTTGGAGAGGGCATGTGAATAGGCGGTTGGTATCGTGCGGTATGCCTTCACACGCCAGACATATATTGAGTATGTCGGGGTTGATTGTGAATAAGTGCGAGTTTAACTACTTTACTACAACATCCAGATCGTAATCGGGCTAAAATTAAAGGCTAAAGGTGGTAAGAGTCTCCCGATGTATGCCGTTCAGCGTCTGTCTATATACTGTTGCTTTTGTTGTTGTTGTAGCAGCAGTGCTAAACCCTGTCTTCTTTCTTCTTTCATAGCGTTACAACGCGGGTGCGTCAAAGCTTTCTTCAGTATGCTCCTACAAATCTATCTATCTTGAGCTGTTGCTTCGTAGTTACGTATTCCCAACTTCTTAAGATCGTGTTCGACTGAGTCTATCCAACGGTTCCTCGGTCTACCTTTGGCCTTCACGCCCATTAGCTTTCTTGTCAAGGATTTCTTCACGGTACAGTCAGCAGACATACGAATCACATAACCTAGCCATCTTATGCTCTGCGCTTTAGAACATAGATCGTTCAGTTCAGAGTTCAATCGAATTCAGTAGGTACCACTATCCATTCTTATTCGGCCAAAGATCTTTCTTAAAATTTTTCTTTCCATGCTAGCAGTGCAATGTAAATCACCAGTCGGTTCTATTGGGGGACCCAGATTTATATCCGGCCAAGGACGGTCACTCCAGCAGCATTCCCCGTATGTAAGTATGGGAATGTTTATGCTGCTACAACAAGAGCAACAATAACCATAATGCGACAGGCAATACAAAGTGCATGTTTTACCCATGAAAAATTTCTGAGAAAATATCTATGAAATTTCCTCCATCGGTCAAAAACAAGACGAAGATCAACAAAGAATCTAACGAAAGAAGTATGCGCCAAATCAAAAATATAACCATAAATATGTAGGTATGTATAACTTAGCTTTGCAACCCTTGGATTATAATTCTAATTACAATATAATAATTGCTCTTATAGAAAGCCTTACGAAACAAGGCCCATGTGACGAGCATGTAGGTCTAATACTGGTTCCATATAACTACTACAGACATTAACATGAACAATTTTTTCTAACAGCGATCTTCTATATTTCTAACTGTGGGGATAATTTTGTCCATGAAAAAGCCTTTCGGCGTCGTATTAAAACTGTAAGTTCTTAAATTTGAGGGAAACATGCACATACATACACGCATAATCGGCTATTACACTCTTTTTGGGGTTTTTGACCGAGCTCCTCCTCCTATTTGTTGTGTGCGTCATGATGTTGTTCCACAAAAGGAGGGAGCCTACAGTAAGCAGACTCCGAGCGGCAGATATTTTTATAAGGAGCTTTTTCATGGCAAAAATACACTCGGAGGTTTGCCATTGCCTGCCGAGGCGCGACCGCTATTAGAAAAAACTTTTTCTCTATTTTGGTGCTTCACGGAGATTCGAACCTACATTCTCTCGCAATTCTGAATGGTAGTCACGCACCAACCCATTCGGCTACCGCTACAGTGAAACAATAAAACTCCTACCGGAAATTTAAGAAACCTAAGAATTTTAGTCAATTTTACTGCACGACGCCTTTTAGAAGTGAAAACTGTTACACAAGGCAACACATGGTAAAGATACGTCAAGGCAACACTAAAAAATCAATAATCCATCAACTTATTAAAGTAGTAGTTTTAAGTTGACCAACCCCTTTTACAACTTGTTAGCATTTTTCTAATTCTGCAATGTTGCTAATATGGACGAATTTGTATGATTTAACTTTATATACAAAGCGTTTTTTAAAATACACGAAAAATAAATTTATTTGACAGCAACGATATTCACTTACCATCATTTTCATAAGGATCGAATTCTGGGTCAATTTTTGGTGTTAAAAATGCAATAAATAGATTTAGATGGTATATTCCCAGCGCATAGCATACTATATACCAGCCTTGGTAGATAAAGATGCGTAGCAGGAAGAGCAATATCAGCATAATCGCGCCCGCCCAACGCATTCTGGTGTGTGGTGTCCAACGATCCAGCGTCGATTGGTACATCTATCAATAGCTTTGTTTACAAGTCATATATTTTAAGTTAAATTTTTGTGTCTCACTTGTGATAGGCGTACGAAGAACATCTTCACACCACCCCCAGACGACGTGCCTGCGTCCTCATTCATCATTGTTGTTGTTGGTGGTTTGCGTTCGCAGCCACTATCTGTGCTAATGTCGTCTAATTGGTGTGAAATTCAATGTTGCCGTCACTTGGTTAACCTAACTCTTTTTCAACAGGCACTCAAACCTTTTAGTTGATTTTTTAAAGTCAAAATATTCGGCAGACAAAATAAAATAGAAAGATAAACATAAAACTCAAGTAAAAGTGCACCACTATTCCAACGTCGGCCAGTCGTCGCGTATGCACTTTGCCAGCGCGTATCCGCAAATTGTTCCCCTTCGGCCCTTCGATAAGCAATTTACACCAACTCTTCTATTTCCTCATTTTCATTTGTCTCGCCTGACACTTTTCGTATTCTTTCGCACAACCCACCGCTAGAAGAGGAGCACAACCCGTACACCGACTCCTTGGCTTTTCTTCTTCGCTATGACGTTTGCTTTAATTATATTAATGCGTCTGCTTTTTACACGTAGAGAACTTAATATTTCTGTGGAACTCTTATTATTGAGAAGATATCTTCAGAATTCACCTTATCAATGGCTGTGTTAAGGCCGTGAGCTAAGGATTTAAGTTCAGAACTTTACAGATTTTCTTCCAATTTTTCCAACTTACAATACACGTCATTAAACAATTGACAGTTGAACTGCCGCAACGTTGCCAACATTATGCACTTCTTCCGGAGCATAACGCTGCCAAGTCATCTCAATATACATAGGTTTTTCATTCGAGTTACGCACCGTCAAATAATCGACTCAGTCTTCAGAAAGTTATTAAAAACAAAAAACTCCTGACTGCAAAGTTTATCGCTAGTAAAAAAGATATATCAGTATATAGCACCAGCTTATTCGGCTACGGTAGTTTTATTAATATGCCATTGCATAATTTTATGAGACTTTAAGCACTTTTAATTTTCTGAGACCTTAAAGCTTTGCGTATACTTCAGTTTGTGTGTATTTTTGATCTTAAAAAAATTTGTTTATTGATAATTTTAGTGTATGGACATTTTATCGGCTAAACAAAATTTTGTTCGTCGTCACAATTATTTTTTAGATAAATATTTATTCCGCATATTTATATATTTGTCTTTGGTTAAAAATATGTGTAATTTTTTTTTCTTTTCTACTATGAACTATAAATGAATAAACTATAAACAAACTATAAGTTTAGAATTTGTTCTCATGGTTATATAAACTACGTGTCTTTTGACGATTATTTGATTTCAATATAAATATATTTTTTGCATGGAATAGAGGCCATAGTTATTAATAATCTAAAAGTTTGTACTAAATGGGCATCACTTTTGCTGCATCTTTACCTCGCTCCAAAATTTAGAGCTGGCAGCACTAGAAAACAATGGTTGCCAATAACAATTTATTTCTATCATTCTTGCATTTCACCTACATTCTTTTACAATCGTTCGCTGCCAAGAACATGCTCTGCTTTCGTGGACGGCGAATTTCATGTGTAATAAGACTACAAAAATAAGACTGAAAACAGTGAACGCCGTACGCAGTCCCTCACCGCAACCCCTAACGAGCACAAAAACTCATCCCGTGAGAACAACTGTGTTCTTTTAATTACATATTTACACAATACATCGGTTTGTGTGTGTATGTGTTTGGTTGTATCTACACAATGATATTTTTGCTTACACACTTTTTCACACATTCGCGTTATCAGTTACAATTTTTCATTGTTTAATAAACCAAAGCCAAAACCAACACTGCCACTATTGGATTTATATATAATTAACATTACTCAACAGTGTTTTTAAGTTATTTAATAAAAATTATTATTTTTCTAAGTTTATTTTGTAAATGATTTCGAAATGTACTTGCAGCAATCAGCTGACAGGGTTTTACATGATTTTTCAAATATCGTGAAATAAAATCTATGACACTACGATACGAAAGGAAGGAATTTTTCATTTACATGGGGTTCTCATTAGTTTGATCGTAACAGCTGACAGGGGACTGCGTTTACGTCGTTCACTGTTTTCAGCATAAGTTCTGATACTCAGTGTTACAAAGTAAAACTAATCGCATTATTGTGAATGCATTATGACAAAATGTAGGGAGATTCCAGAATGAAGCAGATCTCTGACAGCAATTATTTGTGATTAATTATTTTTTGTTGTCGTTTTTTAACGACATCTGTACTATTACTAATCAGAGTGTTACAAACATTTATAATTATTTCATAAATCAATACAAATTAATACAAAGAGGCTCCCATGGCTGCGGACGCACTTAAGTCACTCGGCACGTCAACCCATTGTTAAAGGAAATACTTTAATATATTTATTTACTCAAGACGATTTTTCGATGGAATTCCAAATCATTTTCATTCATTTCAACGACCCAATCAGCAAAGACACGACGTTGTTGATGATCGGCCGGCTTGAGTTCTTGTGTTAACTGGACTTTATAAGCCTTAAGCCCCAAATCTTTATGCAAAATTCGGTGAAATGACGTTTGTGGAATGCCTAATTCCAAAGAACGTTGAGGAATGGACAAACCTTGGTTTTCTTCAACACTTTCGGCTACAACAGCAATATTTTCGGCTGTTCTTGAGCGACGTACACGAGTTTTATTCTTCACATCACTAACTTGTCCCAACAGCTCGAATTTTTTCACCAATTTTTGCATTGCGGTCCGACAAGGTGCTTCACGATGACCCAAAAATGTTCGAGTTTTACGAACGGTCTCTGCCAAATTTTCACCATTTTTATAGTGAATTTTAATAATTTCAATGCATCGTTTAAGCGTGTATCGTTCCATTTTTATGAATGGCGCAGTTTCTACTTGTGAAATATCGAAAAATGGCAGCTTCAAAAGTGACATTTATCCAAAATAGTGGGCTATTCAAAATAACACCTGTTATTGGAAAACCCTTTAAATATTACTGACTACTGATTCTGTTTTTGACCCTTTTTTATTACGTTATATTTAGAGATAATTAAAAAATGACAAAGCTTTTGGTTTTAAATAGAAAAATTGGCTTTACTGATTTATTCCTCCATAAACCAGTTTATTTAGAACGCTGTATTAAATAAATTTGGTTTGATTTATTTTTTCGCATTTACCACTGTTTTTATTTATTTTATTATAGCCATACTGTGCTCTCAGATTCCCAACATCTGAGAGGAAGATATATTGTATGTGAGTTATCAAAATCCACGCCAGCACTGCAAACAACACTTACAAGCGAAATATTTAATTTTATTCGAAATGAAATGCATATATATATAAATATATATATATATACATATTTAAAAAGTTTTATTGGTGCAATTGATTTTATTAATGCGAAATAAAAGTTTTGTGTTAAAATGGTATTGATTTGTTAATGCATATTTTCACATATTATATTTTGTCTAAAATGCCCATTTAATGCATATCAATCAATGTTTTATTAATTTTAATAAAGAATTTTAATTGACGCTGACGCTTTTTCAATATTGAAGGCAAAAAATAAAAAAAAAAAAAACAATAGCATTCCCCTGACAGCATGATTAGCTCATTTTAATGCAAACTACAGCTCCTTGTCGGAAGTAAAATCTAACTAGGAAGGAATTATTTGCTGAAGCAGTGCGTCTTGTGGAAGATCCTCTTACAACCATTCAAGGAATACAGGGAGCACTTGGACAGCAAATCAAAGAAAAATTTGATAAAATATTGGGACAAATAAGGGGTTTAAAGAACTTATGGGAATATTTAGTAACCAATGTGACATTTGGAATAGTTATAACCCCGATGAACTAGTTTGCTTCAAGTACGCCCCAATCACCAGTGTTAATGTAGAAAGAATGTTCTCCTTATACAAAACATTTTTGCGTTCAAATAGGGAAAATTTGAGGGAATAATTTAACTTGTTTCCCAATACAACTGTAAACAAAGCAATTTATTTCAAATGAATTAGTCGCTTTTTACTTTTTCCTTAAAGTGCTAAAAATTGTTTTTCAATATACATAGGTATGTACATATGTTTTATTATAGCATGCTCTTCATATTCTTCATGAAATATATATCTTTGTGTTGATGATAAACTCATAAAAAGTATAAAATTTAATTAACTAAAAGAGAAAAACAAGGGTGCCGAATTTTTGTTGTTTTTTTTTTTTGCATATTTGGTTTGTTTTTGTTGCATATTTTTCAATTTTCATAGCGTATTTTTGTATAGCCGCAGAACTTAATCGCTCAGATTGTTGGCGTATGCCGATGATATTGACATCAACGGCCTGAACTAGTTCTGCCTTCTCCAAACTGGATAAAGAGGCAAAGCGAATGGGTCTGGTGGTAAACGAGGACAAAACGAACAGTCGGCACTCTCATGTATCGGCACCCACGTCACTGTTGACGGTTATATAATTTCGAGGTTGTAAAAGATTTCGTTTATTTAGGAACCAGCATTAACACCGAAAACAATGTCAGCCTTGAAATCCAACGTAGAATCTCTCTTGCCAACAAGTGCTACTTTGGACTAAGTAGGCAACTGAGCAGTGAAGTCCTCTCTCGACGAACAAAACTAACACTCTACAAGACTCTCATCATGTCTGTCCTAACGTATGGCGTAGAAGCTTGGACGATGACAACATCCGATGAAGCGATGCTTGGAGTGTTTGAGAGAAAGATGCTGCGTAAAATTTTTAGACCTTTGCACGTTGGCATCGGCGAATATCGCAGGCAATGGAACGATGAGCTGTATGAGCTTTACGATGACATAGACATAGCGCAGCGAATAAAGATCCAGCGGCTACGTTGGCTTCGATAAAATGAATATTCCCGAGACCTGTGACTAAAACAAGCTCGCACACCATCACAAAATCATCTCCATGCTTCAGAGTAGCCTCGATTCAAATCCAATATTGGGCTTTCTACAGACATTACATTTTCCACCCGATCCAATTAAATTATTTTATAATTGCTTCCATCAGTGCATAATAATAAATACAAAAGGTAGTGATTTAATTATACACTACATCAAAAAATGTTAAATACAGCAGCAACTTTAGGAAACAAAACACAGCAACTTTGGTATAAAAAGATTTACCCTGACAATTTTTATTGCATTCCTTTCTTACATGTAAGTTTCAAAAATAACAAACACTCCAATAAAAAAATTAATTTATTCATAACAAAAATAACGCAAAATTAATTATCTTTAATATCTTACATCAAAAAATTGTAAATACGGTGGGAAAAATGCATGGTTACTCATAATTAAAAAGGTTTCAATAGGATGTGTGATATCCTTTTGCATAAAATACACTTTTAAGTCGACTTTTCATAGAAAACACTACCTTTTTTTGTGTTGCCTGGAGAAATATTTTGCCATTTTTTCAATAATCCGATTCAATTGCTTCCTGTTGCAATTGAATGTTTTCCTATTTTTCAAAATATCTCACGAATGCAATTGTAAAGCAAATAAGTTCGTATAAGCGCAGAATTATGCTTTGGGTCACTGTCTTGCACCACATTAAAATGCAGAGACACAGCTTTTCGGCGCATAGTTTTAAATCAGCTTTTAAAATGGATAAGTATTCAAACCTATCCTCAGTATATTCCAAAAATGTAAGATTTTCTATTCAGTTGGCTGCCATTGTGCCCCAAACTATTACATGATCGCCACCATCTTTGATCTTAGGAGTGGGATTCTCCTTCCACAACGTAGTACTCGCTTCTCTCCATAAAAATCTTATCCCATCTCTCAAACCATTCATTAGATTACTCGCACGTCCTTCTAATGACATTGTTTTTCGTCCTCTACCTGCCCTTTTAAACGTTCCATTCTTTTCATATGTTTTAACGACCGATTGGATGATAGCACGTGGTCTGTCAACAATTGCTGATATTTTACCGTAACTCTTTTCTTCGGTTTTCAATCATACAATCAATTTTTGTATACGAACCGGCACTCCGGATTGCGTTTTAGTTGGCTGACTCTCCAGGGGAGTTTAATAATGTAAAGTAAAAAATGCACTGAATAACAACGGTAGAAACTTCGAATAAGTGTACACTTATTCACCGAAACAAGCATTGTATGATTTTTGCGGAATATGTAAGTATGTTGAGCTTCATTTAAACAAGACAAGGTGTACTTAAATTAAAAAGAAAACTGTTAGAAAACGTCAAAGATGTCGTATTGCTATTTCATCATTAAAGAATGAATATTAATTGTGAAAAATATTTTTGTTTGTATTCCTTAATTCAACCGATGTCATACTTTCTATACTGAAGCAGGTAATGCATTTAAAATTTTTGATGCAGTGTATGTATTCTACAGATTTCCAGAAGTCTACACCCACATGCATACATGCACACATATAACTAATGTTCAGTGGCAAATTTCATGCGTAAGCTCTGGTTTTTCTGTCTGATAAAAAGGCATCTTTCACGCAATTAATTTTTATTAACACATTTCGAAATGCTTCATAAACTGCATAAACCCCTTTATTAAAATTTTTCTTTAACATTTTATTAAGTTCTACGGCTAGCATGCGTTTAAAATCATGCGTTTTTCGCGATCATTAAGTTTCTTCACTTTTACATCTTATAATTCTGTATTGCACTGCAGAATGAGTTACATACATACACTCATATGTATTTTCATTAAATTCTCGATTTCTCTCAGTCGGCGTTGCTCTTTACTTGCCCCTATGCAAGAACTATGTTTTTTTTAATAATTGACTACATTATACTAATAAATAAGTGAAAAACGTGCTTTTTCGTAATAAAATTTATATATAGTTTTATTTAAAGTACTATTAAACGTTTAATAACGCCTTAATATGTATGTATGTACTCAGATGTATGAGTATTTCTTTGCAAAGTTCAGCATCGCATCGTACATCACGATATCATACGGTTTGCTCTCATTGTAAAACAACTACACATGAATGCATGTACCATGTAATTAGGTCAAGCATGTTTGCTCATGTGTGTTTTTTTGTTTTTGTTATTTTGTCATTTTGCAATAAATAATTAGTGTTTTGATCGTTGGACCGCACGTAATGTTCGAGCTCACCTGCAGTTTCCATAATACATTGTACTTGTACGAGTATATCATAATAGTATTGACATAATGAAATAATAACTTAACACATAAATTCAACAGATTTTATCAAAATTATGTACATAGGTAAAAGAAGTACCTAACTTTTTAACTAAAAACCCATACCTAATTTTGCAACTCCAGTGCTAATATGCACCTTGAATATTAACCTTATAGGATCTTAAATGAAATTATTCGCATAAGTTCTGTAGCATTGTTGAAATTCAGCGCACGCTCGATAACGTGAACGCTCTAAAGCGTGAACACCCCAAGTGAACAGATATTTTTGTGCATTGACTACTCGAAAACGTGACAAACCCAAAAAGCTTTATAACCTGAACAATCAACGTTACAATTATTTGAATGTAGTTTACATTGATCTCAAGTAATTCTGAAATTGGGGAATCCCTAATTATAAAATAGGCATTTTATTCGTAATTGCATGTAAGGAGTAAAATATTTCAGTCGCGGTTTTGGTTTTGCAAAGAGTGTTTCGTCTTATGCTTCTAAAATTCTCGGCTTTTTAAAAAAGTCTCATCAGTCTTGATTTTAGCAAAGAAATATAATGTTGCTAAATCAACAATTTGTAACATTAAAGCGAAAAAGAAAGTGATTTTAAAATGCGTAAACAACACATTGTGGACCTGGAAATAGAAAAACACTTCGTTCTTCAGAGTTGCCCAAAATGGAGAGAGCTCTTTATCGTTGGTTTATCCGAATGCGAGATAAAAACTGGCCAGTAAGTGCTCTAATGTTGAAAGAAAAGGTAAAAACAATGCATGCAAAATTTGAAGAAAATGAAGCAAACTTCTTCGCTAGTGATGGATGGCTCCAAGGATTCAAGAAGAGGTACGGTATTCGTCTTCTTAAAATAGCAGACGAAAAACTGTCTTCGCAACCTCAGTTAGTGGATCCCTTTAAAGAAAGACTTAAAGCTAAAATGGCCGAATTGGAGTAATGCTGATGGGTCGGGGTTATTCTGGAGACTTTTGCCAGAGAAAACGTAAGCGTCAAGTTTGGAGAAGAGAGCCCCAGGGGTAAAGTCCGAGAAGCAGCGAATCACGTTTTTATGCTGTTCAAACGCCACTGGATTCCACAAGCTTGAGCTTTTGGTAATTGGAAAGGCGAAGAATCCACGCTGCTTTAAAAACATTCAGTGTCCCACCGAATATAAGAGCTCGAAATCCGCCTGGATGACGTCGGCTATTTTCAAGCAATGGTTTCATGAGTCATTTGTTCCTCAGGTGAATATTCTTTTTAAGTTTTGCCCAATTCTTAAGGTTAACTGGTTGTTTTTTAAGGTTAAATCGTTTCTAAAGGAGAAAGCCTTACCAGCTCTCCTCCTAATTGACAACGCACCTTCTCACCCAAAAGAAGCTGAACTGACAACGCGAAATGGGCAAATTTCGGTAATGTTTATGCCACCAAACGTTACTCCCCTCATTCAATCGATGGATCAGAACGCAATAAAAATCACTCACAGAAGCAGGCCTCTAGCTTCAATAGCAGCGGCAAAGTCTGATTTGCTCGAGTCGTTGAAAAAAATTAACTTAAAAACAGCTTTAAATCTTTTGGATGCGGCTTGGTTTCGTGTTGGTGAAGCAACATTAGCTAAGTGCTGGAACAGTATTTTAAATTTTGCAGTAAACAATGATGACCCCGAAGATAATGTTCCGTTGGCGGTTTTAAAAGAAAAATGGGAACTTGAACTTCGCACCTTGTTGAGCACACCGTCGATCTCCTTAGTAGTTTAAATCCTGAGGTTCGTTCGTGTTCGCAGATATGGTCAAAGATATGTATGTGGGTTGTTAAAAAAACTTTTTTTATTAAAAATTTCAGATTGAATTCACGTTACTAGCCATTCATGAATGGAACGAAGATATCGAGGAGGGCAATGCAGATGACGATCATCAACAAGAGGACGAATCCGATGATGACAGCGTATCAGAGCAACTGGATAAAATTAAGCCGACTGAAGCAGTTGCAATTTTCAACAAGGCGTTAATATGGGCTGGTCATGAAGACGTCGATCAAAATGATATGAGTGTGCTAAGACGGTTAAGGGAGAAAGCTGTGCTTCAAGTTTTAAAAAAACAGAAGATACAAAAAAAGATGACTGGTTTTTTTAAATAAAACCATCGTATGACTTAATTTTCAATTAATATGTAACGAAAACAAGAATAAAATCTGGATTTAAATGTGAAAAAATATATTTACTTAGTCTTTTTGGGCATTCCAAAACGTGAACACTTTTGTTAACGTGAACTGCCTTGTTTTGAATTAGTTCACGTTATCGAACGTGCGCTGTAAGTCGGAAAAAAATTATAATACATTTGTGCACATAAGCATGTACCTATATAAAAAAATAGCACCACTCAGGGATTTTCGAGAAATTATTATTAATAATTTTTTTTTTAACTTCAACATTTTTATGGGGAGCTTTTCCATGGCAGAAATACTTTCATGGATTTGCCGTTGCCTGCCGAGGGGCGAGGGCTATTTCATCACTTTAGTGTTTAGTGTACTCAGCGGATTTCGACCTCAGGCGCTACCGAATGGTAATCACGCACCTTCCAATCCCGCTATGGCGATTTCCAGTACTTACTAATTTAATTTAATTTCTCTTTTAAGTTGATCTAACGTAAAGGCTATTTATTTATTGAGGTACAAAAATGCAAATGTGATTCAATAAAAAACAATGCATCTAAAACGAGTCACTGTTTTAATTGGTTTTTGGCTGGCGGATCACAGGGCCGCACTTTATTGAAAATGATGCCGGCCACGCTGCTATGGCCAATGGTGAATGTTATCGTGGTATAATAAAACACTTGTTATGGCCTGAATTAGATGAAATGGACTTAGATGGATATGTGGCTTCAACAGGATGAAGCCACTTGAAACACAGCGCATGAAGCAATAGCGCTATTGCGAACGAAATTCACAGAATGCATTATTTCACGAAACAACGAGTTCGAATGGCCGCCGAGATTTTGAGACTTGATACCAATGCACTTTTCTCTCTTGAGCTACGTGAGAGATGTTCCCAGAGCTGAAGAACGAAATCTCAAGCGCAAATGATATGCAGCCCAAACTTTGGCAAAAAGTCATAGAAAATTTTAATACTTGCATTCTGTGTTGCCAGAGTAGTCCTTTTTGACATTTAATGGTTATCGTGTTTGGTGCATAAGCACCATAGCCTAAAAAACTAACATAATAAAATAAAAAAAATCCCTTCAACAAATATTGTTTTATTTTATTTATAAAAGAAAATCTGCGCTCTTGGTGAATCACCCTGTACGTATACTAAACAAATGGTCTGTATTAAGGTCAATTTAAAGCTGTTATAATACAACTATTTATAATTACTTAAATGTCTGTTCTAACACAATAATTTAAGTGCGTGCGCATGCCTACGTTTGCAACTTTAAACATTTTTGTTAGCTGTAAAGTTTTAAATTTGCGTCTAGCAAATCAGTTATTTAGTAGAGTTTTGTTAATCTAAACGCTTTCGTCATAATTTAGTGTAGTTTTGATCGCTTCTCATACGTACATATGAGATTTTTATTTTGAATTTGAATATTGATTACTGGAGGCAACCGAAAATGGTTTCTGAAGAGAGTCGGTCCAACGGGGAAACAGTGATAGACATTAAAAAATGTGATTTTAAAGTTGAGAATACGGCTGCCAAAGATAACAATGCGTCTGCTCCAATTCAATCAGAGAGTCTACGTGAAAAAGTATTCAAACCGTGCGATTCGTATTTAACGGATCTTTATAAAAGTGAACATATAAAAACGTTATATAATATTTTTGGAGTGGCGACATTCTTTCTGATTACATATTACATTTGCGACGATTACTTCAAATACGGAAGGTAAAGATGCAAGATCCAACTAATTAGTAATTCATATGCACTATAAGTGTTTTTGGGACTCCTGAAACTCTCAATTCCTAGGAGTGACTTTGTAAAATGGTCAAAGCACATTGTGATCGTAATGCTCTATATGCAACGAGGTCGAGTTAGTCAAACGTAAATAATGATATTGGGCATGCTTTGATGGCCTTATATCTAAAGCACATTGTATCACCATTTTGCAACGAAGTTTGCAGAGTTAAAGAAAATACCGTCCAAGTGTTATACGTAGGCCTTGCAACTCATAAAGAAATTTTGTAATATGACACTAACCCGAAGGGCATCGCTACCGTTGGACAAAACTGCGCACAGCAGCAATGATTGTCGGTCTTCTGGTGGCTTTCATAGCAAGTGGGTTAGCTGAAGTGAGTTAGTTTTGAGAACAAGCAAGCAGCATTGCCAGATTTCGTTTTCATCTACAAAAGAAATGTACATATTTTTGCTTGGACAAATAACATTTTTTGGCCGAAATGTTAATTATATAAAATTATGTGTAATTGTTTATTCAATGACGCGCCAGAACGGCAGCCAAGCCCAAGGACAGACAGAGCCCATGCCTTAAAATTCAGTACATAAACAAATTTGATTTCACGCCTTCCACAAAAAAAAACATATATCCTTGAAAAGTTTATGTACCTAAGCAATAATCATCACCGATGTGAAACATATATTTATAATTGGCGCTTATACGCTTTTTTAGTGTTTGGCCGAGCTCCTCCCACTACTCCTACGGACTCCAAACTCAGATATTTTTGTATGAGAAGCTTTTTCAGAGGGGCGACCGATAGCAGAAAACACTGTTTCTTTATTTTGGTGTTTCACGGAGATTCGAACCTACGTTCTCCGGATGGTAGTAGACACCCACATATTCAACTACTGCGGATTTTTACGAAAAATTATATATATTGTACCACATGGGCTGAAAATTCCCGGGCCTAGCACATAGATGGCACTAGTTTTATTTCATTCACCCCTCTTTCAGTTAGTACTAACCTTAGAAAGACAGCTGTTAAAATTTCATGATATTCTAGTCATTAGTTCGTGAGTTATTGTGCAAATATTGACGCTAATGTTATTATTTAAAAAAAAATGGATCAAAAATAATTTCGTGTTTTTAATGTGGTTTCTCTCTATAAAGCACTCGGCCACTCTCTATAAAGCAATAATTTTTCGACAATCCACAGATCGGACAAAAATAGGTTTACAGCTCAATTCGAACTTTTATAATGCCCAAACTGCTAATGAAGCAGGTTGACCTTCTAAACGAGTAATTCGAAAATTTTAAGCAAAACCATGAAATAATAAGCTGTTGAGATTATTGGCAAGTTGGTGTGTAGACACCCGCGGCTACTGCATCCACATTCCTGTTGGTATTCCCGGCAGGGTAGTGGAGGCCGTGGGATCCCTAGTAGACCAGTGTTAACAACTTTTCGCAAAAAACAGAGGTATGCAATCGCGGTCAGCCCTTCTTTGGAGAGAGAGACTACTTGATAAACGCAATATTTGAGATGCGCATTCTGCAAATAAGTTCATTTACCGGATTTATCGTGCTGACTAACAGTCCTCATTTTGATGGAAAAACAACTAAATTGCAAGCAACTAATGATCCAAAAACAAAGTATTTTTA
This sequence comes from Anastrepha ludens, assembly GCF_028408465.1. Classification (NCBI taxonomy): domain Eukaryota; kingdom Metazoa; phylum Arthropoda; class Insecta; order Diptera; family Tephritidae; genus Anastrepha; species Anastrepha ludens. The sequence continues at coordinate 80,805,716 of NC_071502.1, forward strand.
TCATATACATATATACTTTTCTTACACCCTTGTTGGGTGCTTAGCCGATCTCCACCTCCGATTTGTGAGGTGCGTGTTGATGTTCTTTCCCAAATGGAGGGACCTACAGTTTTAAGCCGACTCCGAACAACAGATGATTGTTTTATGAAGGGCTTTTTTATGGCAGAAATATTTTACTCTTGAAGGTTTGCCATTACTTGCTGAGGGGCTATTAGAAAAAATTAGAGAATGACCGAATATCGATTTTAAAGCTGAACCGAACCCAACCGAACTTCGGCCAATATCAGCCGAAGCCGAATCGATCATTTTAAAGGGTAAACAAGTTGTAAAGAAGCAATGATTTTTTTAACCCATAATTTTTATTAATAAATAGACAAAAGAAGGCAGATAACATGTACTCACGTTTGCAAAAATAGTACTAAACTTTTGTACATGGCTTCATTATTTAATACTCATAGTTCAAAAATTTTATATCGTAATGTGAAAACAATATCTATTGGCATTTTCATTTTCACCTTACCAGCGGCACCGTCTACCGGTATTCGAGTAGAGCTAACTTGCAGCACTGAACAGTTTGCCCATTAGCTGCAAGAAATGTTAGAAAACTAAAATTTTACACAATTTTCGAATAAAATAATGTAAAGAAATGTTCAACTAAAGTTCGGTCAAAACCGAACGGAAATTTTCTGACCGGGAAGGCGAAGCTGAGACCGAAAAAAAAGAAAATAATGTTTGCCATCATTTGGTGTTTAATGTCCACAGCGGGTTTTGAACTAGAGTACGACCTAGGGCAATCACGCCATAAGCCATTCGGCTGCGGCGGCTGCCGTATACGAAAGTGGTTTGACAAGTCCGGCCAAAAATAAGAACCACTTAAATACAATAATATTTTTATTTTTCGACATTGTCTCCTTTTTGGCTTGTACACTTCCTCTAACGCTGTTCTAGATTGTTGATCTTTCCGAATAATAGGATCTGTCTAAGTCTGAAAAATAGCCATTCGCTTCTGCAATCACTTCCCCGTTTGCATAATATCTTTTTTCGGCAGCCATTTATTGTAATTGGAGAATAGGGTGGCTGTGAAACGACTTGGAACCCTATTTCCATTAATTTTCCGACCATAACTGTTGATGCGATAGCTGGTGCGTTGTCGTGATGGAAAAGAAAAATCACTGGACTTCCTCGATTCAAACGAATGCCAGACACAAAGAAATATGCCGATCTGGCTGAAACTTGGTGTGTGTTCTTCCAAGAGATGCTACAAGCCACACATAACCTCGATACACGCCATAAGTGCTATCTCTCTGACTTTGCATGGACATTTCACACGACCCTCATACCGCTCTTACATTTCCCCCAAAAATTTCAATAACAATAAATTAACGAATGCATTTTTACACTCTAATTTTTGATTAACAAAAATATAACTTCGAAAGTGTGAAAATGTCAGTAAATTTAATTATATCACGAAAACAGAGAGGGCGTTTTTCGTGAATTCTTGAATTGTGGCTTATTAAATATACATTTATTAGTTTGGGAAAAAGAAATCCATTAGTTTATTTATTTTTTATTTTACGCAAATGGTTTAAAACTCTTTTATGATCGATCTTTAGCTCCTGGGCGATGCTGCGACTATTAACTTCTATTAATCTGCGGTTTTATCGCCTGTCTGTGCGAGGTGCATCTTTAACATCAAACATGCCTGAACGGAATCGACTAATTGAGAAAATAATGGATTTCTTTTTCCCCGAACTAATGTTTTATAAAGACTAAAATCATGTAGATAAATACAAAAGTACGTGTAAATGCAATAAAAAATTGCTATATGCACAATCAATTTTGCAATATTTAAACAAATACATTTTTTCCATTCCAGGATTTATCTCGGTTGGTTTACTATAAAAGCAGGCTTTGGAGGATTACAGTATGCTTGTGGTTGTTGGTTCTTAATAAATTTAATTGCATTGTTGGTATATCTCGGTGTTCGGCTCTGGACGAAGATAAACTCTTTCGTCAGCAAAGGTAACTAAAATCGCACATAATATCGAAAAATAAGGTGAACAACATTTTAAAACTATTTTCAATTTACAGGCATATTCAGGTGGTGTTTAAATGCTTTATTCCTACTGTTCTACATCATAGCTCTGTTACTGGGATTTTATCTTTGCGCCCTATGCTGTCTTTTCTACCGACTACCATTCGCCTCTGCTACCTTCATACTAATGGAAACCGTTCGAATCCTCATGAAAATTCACGCATTTGTACGCACAACAATTGGACAATCGTGCAATTCTCAATCACCCACCAACAATTCTACGAATATACCAAGTATTGGCCATTACGTTTTCTTTTTGTTCGCGCCAACTTTAATCTATCGTGACTCCTATCCCCGCAGCACAGTGCCAATACGATGGACGTTTCTGTTGGCTCGGCTTTCAGAAATTTTCATTATCTCATTTCACTTTATCTTCATCTATGAGCGATACATAGAATACTATTACAAGGACTTCGGAACCACAGCACCAAAATGGGCACAAATAGTAGAAGATTTCTATGGAATGATGCTGCCCTGTGCACTGATTCTTGTTCTGATTATGGTTATGGTATTGCATTCAATTCAAAACTTTTTTGCGGAGTTACTTCACTTCAGCGATCGCAGGTTTTACTCAAATTGGTGGACCGCTACCAACTATCGCGTTTATTTGATTAGGTGGAATTGTTTAGTACAAGAATGGCTGTACGAATACATTTATAAAGATATCTGCACATATGTCAGTTCCAACCGATTTGTCTGCTCATTTACTGTCATCACAATTTCCGCTATAATGCATGAAGTAATGTTTAGTTTAGCGCTTCAATTATTTTTGCCAATAAATTATATTTGTTTTGGAGTTCTCGGTTATGTACTAATGTGTGTGCCGTTCGATGGTAGACTGGGAAATGTTACTTTGTGGGTATTCATTGTATTTGGCATGACGCTGCAGGTATCTCTCTACTGTATGGAGTATTATGCGAAACTGAATTGTCCAAAGATGTATAGTGAAAATTTGGTAGACATATTAATACCACACATATGGACTTGCTTGAAAAATCACAACTAACAATTACGTTTGAAAAGCCCTTAGATCTCAAGTCAAGCCGAACTTTAGCATTTTATATTAACCATTTTCTCAAACCTATGCTGAAGATGAGGAATATTTGAGGAGTCACTGGCAACTTTGTGGCAGCATTTATATTTTTCTTGCAATTTTATTTTCCATAAAAAATGTTAGTTAGAACAATGTATATAATTAATTAAAAAGTGGCAGGTATTTTGGTTCGGACCGTAGTCTACTCGTCTGTTAACTTTTATTTTTTTTAAGTTTGCTGAGTAAATGTAGATACTTTTCGATTAACTTGTCAGTTTTCATATAAATTAAATGTCGAAAATGAAATTAGTTTTAATCTTTTTTTTAAGTTTAGGTAATTAATTTTTAATCAAAATAATTTATTGTACTGAATAAAATAAAAAAATTAATTAAAATTACAAAATAAAATAAAATATTTTATTTGATACAATCAGAGAGAGAGAGAGAGAGATCAAGTGGTGAATTACTAAATTCTGAACTTGATTTCGAAGAAAATCTCCACTTTAAAAAAGTGCCCTTTAAGTTGAGATGCTGTTGAGAATTATTGTTGGAGATTGGAGAAAGCCCTTCCATATAAAATAAATAATATAACTGCATGTACACTGACGGATCCAAGATGGACTGTGGCGTCGACGACGGTGTATATTCGAAAGACCTCAAAACTTCCAAATCTTTTCGCCTGGGGAACTGGAATAGTATCTTTCAAACAGTAGTTCTCGGGATAAGGGAAGCTTGTAGGATAATTAGAAACCATCCACAACAACTATCGGAAGTATGTATTTGTCAGATAGTAAGGCAGCCAGCTATCTTAGCTTTAAAGTCACCTATAACTAATTCCAAAATCGTCGGAAAATGCAAAGAAGAACTTAATGCACGAGAGACTTCACTCTAAATGGTTACCTGACCATATGAACATAGCAGGAAATGAGAACGCTGATGAACTTGCAAGACAGGGGGCGTCCTATAACAAATCCGAAGCAGTAGAAATAGAATGCCCAAAGAGTGCGCAAAATGCAGATTTCCTTGCTATTCCAGCAGCAGACCGTCGACAGATGGACTAACAAGGATACCTGCAAAATAACTAAAAACTTAGCCCAATTTCAACAAATCCAGAGATGACGAATTGTTAAGAAAGCCACGAGCAGATATATATTAAAAATTGAACAACAACAATAACCGGTCACTGCCCTTTGGGAGACCAGGCCAGGAAGATGAGGCAGCCGTATAACGATAGATGCAGAAGCTGCAATCTAAGAATCTAAAGAAACAGTCTTTCACTTCCTGTGTGAGTGCCCAAGTCTGGGTACTCTACGACAGAGAATACTGAACGAATTCTCAATATTTAAGTAAAGAAATTGCAGAAAAGAAAATAGACATAGGCAGATTCGTAGTCAAATCAAGATGGTTGCACTATTAAAAAGCAACGGTTCAACAAGTTGGGGTATCAAAATAGCATTTTCGTGCTGGATCTGCGCAGTGTCAGACGCCACCACCACCACCATTCCTTATCAAAAGTTGATATCAAACAAAAAGGTTTATCGGGCGCAAAGTTTTGTAAGTGGGTAATTAATATATGTACGCGTATTGAATTATTGAAGTGAAACTTCTTAGGCGTCGATGGACAAGCGAGAATGGAGAGTAAAATTTCAAGGTTTTGGGTATCTTCGTTCCGCGAGAGAGAAAAAAGATATTAGGTAGAAGAAAAGGAGAGAGATTTTTGGTGTGCCAGTTAATGATGATTTACAAAAGGAGACGCCCACAACTGTATGCCGATTTCGGACGGCAAATGGATTTCTTAAAACTTTTTCATTGCAGAAATTCACTTAGAAGATTACCATAGACTGAGAAGCGATTGCCATTCCCATAGTGGGAAGCAGACCGTATGGTAATAAAGACAAAATCCTCTCCACTATGTCGGCCAAAGTTTTGTGAAGGTAGTTCAAGGTCGATAATTAATTCAGTTGTTGATAATAACACAGACGCACAACGTGTGAAAGTACACTATCGAAATGGGGAGAGTTTCACAGAACCGCCCAAAACTTGTCGTTAACCCGCGCCACCAAGATTGGTTGGAAGTCGTTTCATAATTTTTAATTTTTGTTTCTTTTTGACCCTTTACTGTACCCATATATGATATTGATTGATTCCATTTTATTCCCAAATTAAGTATTATAAAATAATTCAAACTATTTTAGTCTATCAAATACATATATATTTAGCAATAAGAAAAATAAAAACATTTCTAAATAACCTTCCATTTTGTGCAAATGGGTGAGTAAAACAGAGTAAAACGTAAGTATTTTTTGAGAAAAAAAAATTATTATTATTATTGTATAATAATTTTTAAAGCTGTGTTCCTGTGCACTACCCTAAAGGTCCAAAAATGTCACGTGCATCTGCAGCAAAATATTTGAAGAAGTCGAAGACGTTTATAAATAAAATAGTAGAAGGATATACCGAACTTAAAATCGTTGACAACCTCCTCCGGACAAGGTAAAAAAAAACATACCTATCCTAAGCAAAATCAGAAGAACATTCATTTGTTTGTAGCTGAAGCTGAAACAGTTTTAAGGAAAATGGTGATAATATATCCAAAGACACCATGCGATTACCTTAACGAGCAGAACAACTCAAATTCCGGAGCACATTGAAAAAGGCTTGCATGGGTTAAGGCAAATTCACGGAGGAATCTTCCTTTTGAGCGAATAGTTGTATACGTCGGTCCTGGTGTACTTCTGACAATCATCGACTTCAACGAACTGTTAAGTATCCAGTTAAGGTCCCTTGGCGCTGTTTCCCGGAAAGGGAATTTGGTAGTTTTTTGGTGTTTAACGCCAATCTGAATGCAGTTGTGATTAATAGAATTCACTAAAAAACATTTTTACCGGCAGCTGCGAAGATGTTTGGAAGAACTAGCCAACCTTGGATTTTACACAAAAACTAAGATCCCAAACATTGTAGCGGAAGGTGTTTAAGAGTGGAAACAGCAAAATGGGATTGAAATGTTGAATTGGCCTTCCCAATCGCCTTATGCTAAATCTATTGAAATATTTGGGTAATATACATATATGTATATAATTGGCGCGTACACCCTTTTTGGGAGTTTGGCCGAGCTCCTCCTCCTATTTGTGGTGTGCGTCTTGATGTTGTTCCACAAATGGAGGGACCTACAGTTTCTAGCCTACTTCGAACGGCAGATATTTTTATGAGGAGCTTTTTCATGGCGGAAATACACTCGGAGGTTTGCCATTGCCTGCCGGGCGGCGACCGCTATTAGAAAAAACTTTTTCTTCCGAATGGTAGTCACGCACCAACCCATTCGGCTACGGCGGCTGCATATATGTATGTATTACGACGCTCGGCCGGGTTCTTTCTGAATAAGCCAAATTAATAGACATAGCACATAGGTATATGTATGCATAAACAAAGTTATAAAGATGAGACTTTGTTTGAATTTCGAGCCTTTAAAATCAGCTGTACGGAAAACAAAAGCAAAATAACAATTAATTCAAGAAATTTACTACTACTAAAAATAATAAATGCACGTAAAGTATAATATTTAAATATGTATGTAGAATAATTAAAACAACGTGTTCCAAATGCACATGCACCAAAAGTTATACTCGACACATTTAGAAGTACGTAATTCAAAAACTATAAACGTGTAAAAAAACTGTTCGTTCTTTGGTACAAACTCCAGTCGTGCTAATTATGTTAAATGCGTTGTGTGTGACCGTCTGCCTATAAGTACTTATATAAAAACATTAAATAAAAATGAAAGTAGGCACATTAAAAGGCACACGGGTATTTTTTCATATTGTTTGGTGTATAAGAGTAGTGTTCTGAGTTGCGAGATGAATGTGTGTGGCGAAACGAATGCTTTCGCAAAATTTGTGGTGGTTGTCAATGAGGGGGAATGAACACATTCCCCTGTATTTGCAGTTGGAACACCAAAAGAAGTATATCTCACAAGCGCGTTCATCCAAATTTGACAATCCTAATACTTAATTTATTAAGCGAATGAATGAGAATCTCATAGGCTAAGTACACATATTTTAATGTTAATAGGCATTAAAAAAGGAAGTTGTGGCATACTTATTATATATTATATTTTATAAATTATTAATGTATTTATTTCTATATGGCAGTACCTTCTACTTGTTGAGATTTAATTTAAAGTTTTTCTTATATGGCAATGCCCTAAAATTGTAATAACTACTATTCATATGTCTTTTCCAACTTCTAAATTTGAATTTTATAACAGGATTGCCTTTGCCTATAAAAAGCCTGCGCGCTCTTGGTAATCGGCGCTTTCCGGCGTTTTTCTTACCGTTTACGATAAGCTTTGAAATAAACACAACCCTACAAAATACTAGAGTTATATGATACTTATTTTACAATAAATATATGTAAAATAAATACAACTCTACAAAGTACAATTAAACCATGATTCAATTATTAAAGGTTTGCTCACTTATAACATTAGAATTCTGACACTCTCTTACAAAAGGTCGCATTTAAACAGGATGAAGAAAATGGAAATATTAAATAACTTTTTGCTTAAAATGGTAGTAAAATAGTCCTTTTAAAAAAATATAAAGTATAAACGGAAATGACCAAGTATGATATTTAAAAAAAAAATTCTTTAACTTAATGCCAGAATTATATTTTGTGAATTAATTTTTAAATTCAAAACTGATCAGATACTTCGTGATTACCTCAGTATTATGACCTTGAATCCTATCATAAAAGAAGCGAATCCATCATGAATTTGGTTGACTAAAAACAAACTTTGAACATACTCACGGCGCTTTACTTTCCTATGCCTTGCCCACGTAAGTTTCGAGTTTTGACCACCCAGTCAAGCATATTCTTACATTAATATATACTTAACAAACGACCTTCACTTATTTAAACTAATTTTTATTATAGTTTTGTCAGATGGACCGCAAGCAACAAATACGGGTATTGACAGCCCTGATACTAGAAACTAATTATTTATTTTAAAATCAAGTGCTAGTTTTGTTCGTCGAAAGAGGACTTTACTACTCAAGTGCCTATTTAGTCCAAAGTAGCACTTGTTGGCAAGAGAAATTCTTTGTTGGATAACGGCTGACATTATTATCGGGTTGATCTGGATTAGTTGCATTAAATTCCTGAGATAATTCTGAGTTAAGTGGTTAATCCCGATTACCGCCACCGTCTATCTGTGCTATAAGGGTGCAAGTCTATGAAACAACATTGCGCTATAAAACTAAACCATAGCTGAAAATGAGTAAATTAAATATATAATATATTAACTAAATTTTCCTTCAGATTTATATCCAACTTTCGGTTGATTGAACTGCGTTTATGTACGAGCTTGAAAACATAAAGGAAACACTCGAATTTCGTACATCTTCATCTAAATAGCCAATGCTAATAACGTGCTACGCACTAGCGTTTTTGAACATGCGAGTTAACAGGAGGTCATAGGAATTGAATTTCAATACTCTATTTCGGTAGCTTTGAGGGAGGTGTTTTCAATTTCGGAATATGAACTTTGCGCCAAATGGATCAAAACAGTTATGACTGAAACTGAAACTCAACAGTGACGTAACAAACAATGTATCAATTTATACTTTTAAAGGGTGGTTAAATTTTAAGGGCCGATGTGTAATGTGAATCACACCGAAACGTCAAGTTTTTTTCTGCATTTCATTTCACATTTTTCAATTTCAGACTAACTCAATTTGAACCATGGAAAGATACACAATCAAGCATGGTGGCAGGAAATGGCAACAGTGAATACCAATTTTCGAAGAAAATCATCTTCGGTGATGAGACACATTTTCACCTCAGTAGATTCGTCAATAAGCAGAGTTGCCGCATTTGGGCGAATGATAATCCAAGACTGATTGCCGAAAAACCAATGCACCCACAAAGAGTGCGGTTTATGGGCCGGCGGCATCAGTGGGCCGTATTTTTTCCAAAATCAGGCTGGTCAGGCAGTTATTGTGAATAGTGTTTGCTATCGTGAGATGATAACGAACTTTTAATGGCCCGATTTAGAAGATATGGAGGTGGGCAATATGTGGTTTCAACAGGACGGTGCCATTTGTCACACAGCTAACGAAACAATGACTCTTTTGCGCGAAAAATTTTATGGCCGAATAATCTCACGTCGCGGCGATGTCAATTGGCCACCAAGATCATGTGATTTGTCACCGTTGGACTTCTTTTTTTGGGGTTATTTGAAGGAAAAGGTGTACGTCGATAAGCTAGCAACAATTCAAGAGCTAAAGAATGGATAATTCGGCACATTAACGGCATAGAACCTCAATTATGCCTCAGCGTCATCGAAAATTTGGACCATCGGATGGAGGTGTGCCGCCGAGTCAGCGGCGGCCATTTGGCCAATATTTTGTTCCATACGTATTTGCGGCATACCAATATTATCATAGTAAAGAGAAATGACAATAATTTCTTTGAAAAATTGTATTTTATTCAAAATCAACACCGGCTCTTGAAACTTAACCACCCTTTATTTGGTTAAATAGCACACGGGCGAAATAAACAGGAAAAGCTTTCATTACGGACTTTATTCCATTAACGTCTATTTTGCATCGGACCTAGAGAGCTCAGCGAAAAAGCGGAATTGTCCCATAGTTCCCTTCTATTTCGAAATTCCACATGCCTTTTGTGACGCCTGGATTGTTCTACGTTAATGAAGCCAGCATATCAAAGTATTGAGTAGAGTTTCGCTTTAATCTGCAAGTTAACTATGATAAGTACAAGGTGGCGCAAAATAAATTACTCAAAAACAAATTTCATTAACGTAATGATAAATTTTGCGCCCCCTGTAGAACGATAATCCAGGTATGTACTATTTTTCGTTTATCAGCAACACAATTTAAGCTTTGTCGCAAACAAACCGCGGTCAAACGACACGAATCAATCTCAAATCCACTGAGAGCCGGTTAACGATCTTATGTTAGTCGCACCTTTCCGATTCTCTCCATCGTGGATACAACCAAGGGTGATAGTTTTACACGGTTTGGTCTATAACTATGGTAAAAAAGAAAATTGGGAAGGGAACTTCGGCTGTCACGTCACGGGGGATTCGGCAGTCGAATTCCGCACGATCAATTGACATGTATTCACACACTCGTCCAATCAGTCGTTGTTCAGACGGCAACAAAGTGTCATTGGTTGATTTTTTTCGCATATCACCAACACAATCTCAGTTTTTTGTATACACACCCGAAGTGGCGTCAGCCCATCAGATGATTCTGTGAATTTCGCTGAGAGTCGAATCACGGAAGGCTAAATAGCACACCTCTAAAAAAAATGTTCACCATGTTTACCACTACCAACTGAGTAAAAAATCCTTCGATACAATTTATTCATTAGTTCATGTCACCGCCATTTTTGCAGCGTTGTCGATTCCACGGCATTCGTTGTCAATCTCGGTATTCGGTAGCAACTTGTACTAAACTGAATATGGCAAGACTAAGTAAGACTAGGCTTTTTTGAGTATTTTACTAAATAACTAACTCGTCTTTTATGATGGATGGGCCGTCGGATTTTGCAAGCTTAACTTTTACCTTAGCCAGTTTTGGTCTGCCAGTCGTTTTTCTATGCTCGACAGAACCAGGTTTTTCGAAAATTTTCACGAACATTTGAATTGTCGACTCATTCGGCTGATTTTTTCCCCCAAGAAATCACGAATTTTGCGGTATGCCGTTCTTAAAGACCATTTTCATAAGAAGCTTCAATAGTTTTAACGCGTTATTCTATCGTGATAAATTTTTATTATATCCGTCTACTTGAAAAATTTCAAAGAAAACATGAAAAATGGTACCGTCTAGGAATTCACCATTAACATCTAGGAGTCACTTTTGAAAGACCCTTTACAATTCAATTCTTCTAGAAAAATTCAAACAATATTCAAACAGCTATTTAAATTGCATGATATTATATTTATTAGTTCGTGAGTTATTGTGCTAAGAAGCAATGGCTTGAAAGGTGTTATGGGGACTCCACTCCATCAGAAACAGCAATAAAACAATGGTTTGCTGACTTCAAACGTAGTTGTACAGACACCGATGATGCGCAACACACTGGACGTCCAAATGAGACGGTAACATTCGAAAACATCAAAAAAATCCACAAAATCGTTTTGAAATTATTGTGAGTTAACAGGCATCGTAAAGATATCAAATTATTTGACTTTGAGAAAGTTATGTTTAAAGTAGGTGCCGCGTTTGCTCATTTTCAAGATAACGCACCGTGTCACAAGTCAATCAAAACAATGGCAAAACTACATGAATTGAACTTGAAATTGCTACTGGCTGTTCGCAGACCAGTAAGAAATTTTGCTCGAATGAAGAGGTTATCCCTGAAACTGAGTCCTATTTCGAGGCAAAGGACAAATCGTTCTACAAAAGTGGTACTGCTAATTTTGAACACAAAAAAAACGTGTTTTCTCTGTTAGGCCCAAGACTTGTCAGCCCATGTATTATACTGTGGCATGACGCATCGAAGTGAACAACACAAATCGTGATTACTCGCAACATGAAATGGTTCTTAACACTTCGTTAGTTGATCACGAGCTAACTCGTGTCATTGCATTGCCGATTTCAATTAAAAGTTATATAAGAAATATGTTCAAAATTTGATTTCAATTCATTATGTCTAACTGAATTTATATTGTTTCATTTCCACATAGAACTACAAAATAATTGCCGGTGGCATGAGATAGATTCAGCATAAAAATGCCGGCCAGCAATGTGTTAATTGGCGAAATCGTTCTAGTTCTGAATCAAAGATATTTCACTAGCTCAAATTTTTCCTGCAGGGTTAGTACAGCATTTGTTTCATCAACTCTACTGTTGTAATTTTTGGCTGCGTTTCTCGCTAACACAACGAAGTATTACATTACATTCTAAAAAATGTGTATCCTTTTTTTAAAGCCAACTAAAATAACCTAGAAATTTTAATTAAACGATTTGTTTTCAAATTGTCGTACAGAAATTTGTAAGCACTTTATTGAAACTACCTTGTTCTAATATCGTAATACTATGTGTACATATGTCCTAATATGCATACGCACATCTTATGTCGTTACCCTCCTTGGTGTATTTAATCGTGCTAATTAATAGCTCATGGCACTGACCTACAATAAATAATGTATTTCAGGGTTTGATGTATTGTGATTGACTAATCAAACCCAGAATCGGAATTTTATTTTAATACATAATTTTGAATACACTTAGAAGCTAGCGAACTACATACCCCCCATTTGCTTTTTTACAATAAAATGTTGATACTTCTTCTTTTTTAGCATGACAGTCCGGGGTGGACTACTGCTTCCGCTTGCTTAATACTACATATACAAATATTAATACTACTTTGTTCTAGCATGCAAGTACACATATATATATATATATGTAGATATGTGCCATGTTGTGCTATGCTTATGTTAAGCCTAATGCCCGCTTTGTTTTAGCTACGAAACAACATAGAAAAATCAGTGTAAGAAATCATCTAATGCAAAGTAAGCGAGTTGAGTGTTTTCTTACAAGAAATTTCCTATGACATTTCATACACCAAATTAGCGTAGAATATTCCCACTTGTCTTAACATATTGATTCATATATCTATATATACTTAATTAACGTGTTCTCTTGGGTTATCCAGCTCAGTGTCTCGATAAATTCCCACAGGAATGATCCGGATATTTTTTATGGGTCTTAGAAGCACTGATGCTAGACTTCTGTTTTGGTAGTACGAAGAAGCAAATATATAAACAATTCTTCCACAAGAATTTTGTCAAAAATGCGTTCATTTGACAGAAAATACACACTTTGCTATTTGAAAGATGACAGTCTTGAAGATGAAACACTAATAGAAGTTAGTTACAGGACACTAAAACTAATTTTCAAGAACCCGCTATTTCAACCGAAAATTGGCGCTCTTCAAGAGCATATTAATAGGTACAAATATGATTAAGTTGCCGTAATAGTTTATGCTTAATAGCGTAGCATTCAAATTGTTTGCAAAAAAGACGCATTCAGCACCAAGGCAAGTTGAATACTGAAGGTGAAGTCTTTCCCAAACAGTTACTTGATTTTTCGCAATTTTGACAAGTCTGACGTCCGCTCGTCTCCGATGCAAAACAAACAAAAGGAAGAGAACTTGCATGCTTGTGAAAATTCACTAAATGGCTTGATAATATTGTGATTTGTGATATTTAAACTAAACAAACTAATGAAAAGTAAGTGCCGCGTGTTAAATTGGGAAAGCACAAACAAAAATAAAGCCTTTAAATGCAGTTTTTTCGCGTTTTTATAGGGTGGTCGCCGAGACAAGAAAGTGTGTCTGTGTGCGTATAATTTCTTATGTTTAGTAGCTTCTATTGCTTTCGCCTACTCTTTCTCTTCACAGACAAGTAATTCCCCCTCCTTTTGATTGTTTATTCATAAAGCCTGATGACACAGCGAATTCGGAAGGCGTGACCTTGTATTCTATTATGCTTTATTCAGCTTGTAATTTATTTCTCAAATGAAAGCTTTTCTAATTTAATTCATGTGTCTGTATACATTCACTTGTCAGTGCTACCAAAGCTACAAAAAGTTGTGCTACCAAAACTACAAAAAGTTGTGCTACCAATGACGTAAAGCAAAACGAACAAAAGTTATCATAATTTGAACTGGATCTCCATCAGGAGCACATCGTTGTTGTTGTATTTTCGTGCAAAATTTGTATCCGGATCCCGATCATTGAGCATTGGAACACAACTAATACTATAATTAACCGTAACATTATCATTAACCACCGGTTTGCAATCTCCACAGCGTGTAATAGATGCCACGCAGCTTCAGCAGCTCCTTATGTGAACCGCTTTCAGCAACTTGTCCATTGTCGAGCACGAATATCACATCAGAGTCGACAATTGTGGACAATCTATGAGCAATGCTGATGGTTGTTCTTCCTTCACTAGCTGCGTCGAGAGCATCTTGAACAACCTGAAATTTTTTCACAAAATTAGATAGATGCATGCATTTGTACGTATTTGAACACATTTATTGAAAGTTTATTACCTTTTCACTCTCAGCATCAAGAGCAGATGTGGCTTCGTCAAGTAGCAAAATTTTCGGATTTCTCACCATTGCACGAGCGATGGCGATTCGCTGCTTTTGACCACCAGACAATTGTGCGCCTTTCTCACCCATACGCGTCTCATAGCCCTGCAATTTGCAATATGTAAAAATATATAAAAATATATGTATGTGTGCGCATTGTGCGAATCTTACCAATGGCAGTGCCGATACAAAATTGTGTATATTCGCTTTTTTGGCTGCAGCGATTATCTCCTGTTCGGAGACCTCCCGCTTATTATCGCCATATTCAATATTCTCCCTAATAGATCTGTCGAACAAAATGGGTTCCTGAGAGACAATACCGAGCTGACGGCGTAGATTGGAGAGGGACACATTTCGTAAATCGACATCATCGATGCCCACTGAACCGGCATCGACATCATAGAAGCGTTGCAGCAACTGAATGCATGTGGACTTTCCACATCCAGATGAACCCACTAAAGCCACTTTTCTCCCCTCCAATACGTTCAGTATTATGCCTCTTAATACCGGAATTTCTTTACGTGTAGGATAGCTAAACGTGACATCAGTGAAGTCAACTTTGCCTTTTGCGTGCCATGGGTCTCTCGACAAACCCGGTTTATCAAGAATTTTCGGTTCGCGACTTAGCAGTAAAAATATTTTCTTAGCTGCCGTAATGCCCTTCTGGAAATTGGGAGCAAAGGCTAATGCATTGGCAATTGAGGCTGTGCCCATTATCAAGGCTTGTGAAACCCTGTAAATTTGTAAATTTTTGTATGTATGGTTGATATATTTAATTTATGCCATTTGTAGAATAGAAGTTAAAATTCGGTTACGGTCACTTACTTAAAAATATTACCGAATTCCATGCCCCTGTTTACCACGCACCAACCTCCATAGTACATACAAGCCGCATAAGCAAAGAACATAAGAGATCTAGCCAATCCATACACTAAGCCACGGAAGTGCGTATTCTTCTTAGCTTTCTGAAAGTATTTTAATTTTTTGGGTTAATTGTTTTAGTAAAAACTTACTAGAAATGTGGAGGAATGGAAATGTGCGGAACTTACAGCCATTGCGGGGTAAAGCATTTCCATGTATTGTCGGTAAAACATCTCCTCTCTGCCTAATGACGCTACTGTGCGTATATTGGAGACGACCTCAACGGCAAGCTGTGAAGAAAAATCAGTCAAACTATGGATTTCTTTTTTAAAAAATGTCTATTGCTCACCTTTGTGCAATTTTCCATAGTTTTAGCAGTGCCCATATTTTCCTGGGCCATAACTTTGCGCTGCAAATACGACGCAATTAGAATGAATGGTGCGAATGCCAATGCCAACAAGCCTAAACTCCATTCATAGTACATAGATAAGCCAATACCTAGCCCGATAGTGGCCACTGATTGTACAATAGTTCCAATACGTTGCCCAGTTGCCTGAAAAATACAAGTTTTTATTTGAATTATTTTAGGTCAATCTCTTTTTTTGTTATGTCTGTAACATATTTTCAATATTTTTGTAAACAAATTTAACGAACTTTTCTTGACTACACTGCCTTCGGTAACTACCAGCCTTTACCGAAATTCTGAGACACGGTCGCAACTTTACACATTTCCAACGCAATAATTGTTACACCAGTCAAGCTGTACGAGTTATTCATATTATATTTACTGTTGAATTTTCCTATGCCAGCCAGACGCGCACCAGTCGAGGTACGAAAAAATAGCAGTCGTGAATGACTCATGTCAAAATAAAACGAATCAGTCAATTAATCGTCATGCATTAGAATTGGGAATCACTTAGTTCTCATTAGGATTAATTTGCACACGAGTCTTGACTTACACGTTCACGTGGTCAAACGAGCTCAAGTACTAACCAAGGAGTAAAAATTAAGAAGTTTCCCGCCGGAATATTTTAGAAATTTCTGTTCTTTCCTGATCTCAACAGCACTTTAGCGAAGGGCATTGGATGTTTCAACAGGATTTGGTGCCAGTTTGCATAGCAAAAAAAAAAAAACAAGAGAGTGGTGGAAAACTCATTTTTCAAAAAGCGTCTCAATACGCCACCCTACTCTGCGGATCTGAGTCCGATGGATTTCAGTTTATGCTCGATTTTGGAGGCCCGGGTCTATGCAATACGGCATAAAAGTTAAAAGTCCCTGAAGGAAGTGTTGCTTCAAGAACTTCATAGGGGAGCTGCGGCCCATAGCTTAGATTTTCATAAAACGATTGATGTTCTGTATTCGTGGTAAGCATGGACACTTTGAAATCAGCTGAACATGGAAATCAACTTAAGCATTATACATTTACTTTTTAAAGCTTCTGATTAGTGATAATACAGGTACCTCCCGAAATAAACGGTACTTGAGTTACACGATTTTCGAGTCACACGGAAAAGATAGCGACATTCCCTCAAGTTACACGTTTCTTGACCAATTTCCATAAAAAGGACAAAACAATAACTATTTATCAGATATTAATTAAGCTGCATCGAGTCGTACCAACTTTTAAGTCATACTATTGTATATACGCATATCTTTTCATTCTATTTTGGAAAATAATATATATAAAGATCTGAAATCTTCAGCTCTTAGCGTATGCTGGAAATCTTTTTTTCCTGTCGTGGTGTGCGAAGATGATTACGTTCCACGTAAAAAAAATTGAATGTGAACGTATTATAAATGTTGCTCATTCGACGATATGTCTAGTGAAGACATAAATGAATAGTATTATTTGAAAACCCTTTGGATGAAGAAAATCTTTGTTTTGAATATCAAATCTAGTGACCATCAAAGACGAGGAAAGTTATGAGGATACATCTACTGAAAAACTTTCAATGACTGATGTAGAGCATGGTTTAAATATGGTGAACGAGTTGCAGGCTTAATTATTTCGCTGAAAGAGATCCCTGTATAGCCCGTAGAGAAATACTTGCAGCAGAACTAAATAAGTATTCAAATCCATAAAAAAATTGTATCGCGGATTGTGCCATCTTGTAGTACCGAGAAACAAAAAGATGAAGAAGTTTCCAGCGACGAGGGTCCTTTGCCTCTTAAAAGAAGGAATATTAATAATAACATCATTTTTAGACCACCACCACCAACACCAACGACAGCGAGTAATTAGATTAAGGACCCAAAGAGTTTTTTGATATTATGTATTCAAATTTTTTTTATAAAACTTTCAAACATTTAGTGTTAAGATTAGAAGAATAAAACATTTTATTTTCCACTAAACATGTTGAGTCTAAATTTGAGTCTCCACTTACACAGTTGCGAGTTACACGAAACCAATTAATCGTATAACTCGAGCGACACCTGTAATACATTTTTATTTTCACTGAAAAATTATGTATACATATATTTTGATTAGACCGCAAAGTACATATGTATGTACCTATACTGATCATTCGAAGCGCCGGAATTTCTCTACAAAAGCCCCAAACATCTTTCGAAAAGTCTTTATCGTGGACAGTACAGTAGTCCTAAAGATTCACATCCAAACGGGAAGGCCTAATGAACTGCTTCAACAACAACAACAACAGCGGTCAAAATGCGGTTCACACGGCAGTCGGTTCTACGTTACCAGAACAGATTCGGGTTAGACGCAAAAGATAAAATCCTATTGTGAGTGAACGATTTGAGGTTTGGGTTATCCCTCGCGAAGATGACGTGATTGGCCACCAAGATCGTACGACTTGATCATACTCTACTTTTTCTTGAACGGTTCTCTGAAATCACATATCTATGGCAATAAAACCCAATAGACAGATGCGCTCAAAAGCAACGTTGCTCAAATTCATGAATCTATACAGCAAAGTCGTTTAAAATTCCATCTCTTGGGTCCGAGTTAATGTGCAAAGCCGCGGTGGGCAGTTAAAAGGTGTCATATTCTATACGCAATGGCATAACTGTACCTTTCTAATAAAAAAAAAAAAAGTGTTGCTAACACCTCACCTACAGTTTGTTTTATTCTTTTTCGACCCGCTCTTATTGGGAAACTCTATTTTTCTGTAATATCAAGCTCGTTACTTTCTTAATTATCTTCGCATACTACAAATCTTTAGGATTTTTTTGATGTCAGATCTTTTCATTTACTAACTTCTGCCAAGACGCGGACAATACTGGTCGAGCCCTAGAGCTGGTGCGGATATTTTAAGCAGGGGTATATTTTCAAGCTATAGAACACCATAATTTGGAGTCGATTAACCTCAGTCAGATATTTTTGTGGCAGTGTGGTCTCATTCGACGTTGCGAATGACAGTTTATTTTAGTTTTCATTTAATTTTCCATGGTTGATGACAAGGCGCATTCATTAAAGGTGGTGGCACTAGACCAACAAGAGTGGTTTGTACGTTTGATTTTCAAAGAAAAGTATTGGCAAAGTAGAAAACAAAGAATGAATTCGCCTTGTTTAATTCTGGGCTGACAGCCACATAGACGCGGCGAAAGAAGAAAACAAATCGGCAGATTTACCGATACCACCTTTAATAGATTCGCCTTAGTTGATGAAAATTAAAAAACAACATTGCCTAGCACTGATATTTTGAATTGCGTTTACATTGACATATTTTTAACGTTTAGGAGGTAAAAATTGCCATTTCAGAATACAAATCGTAGATGAGTACTTACACCTTGAACAGCAGCTGAGTCACCAGAAAGCCTCGCGCAAAGACTTCCCGTACTGTTGGCTTTATCGTCGAACCAAGCGACTTCTTGCTTCAGGATCGCCTCAAACATCAAACCTCTTAAACGTTCCGTAAGCTTCTCACCCGCAATACCGAACATGTATATCTGCGTAGAATTAATGTGTAATTGGGAATTTATTAACATTACAAACTTGTAGGGAAAGTTTTAATTACCTGCAGGAAAGTGGCAAAACCAACGATGATACCAGTTACCACAAAATATATACTATATTGATTCGTGTTGTCACGTACATATTGTGGATCATCTTTAGCGGCCAATACTTCAAGTATTCCTCCAAAAAGCACAGCGAAAATAGGCATAGCAAAGCCCATAATAACCGAAGAAATCATCCCACACAAAAGTTGTGGCCATTCCGGTTTATTCTTCTTTAAAATAGGCCACAGCGAACTCTCTTCATCTTCATCAACTAAAGCTTCCTCCTCATATTTAATGTCAATAAGTTCCTCATCTTCGTCTTTCGAGCCGAAGAAATTTTGAGACTTTTCAGCATTTTGAGCGTCGTCAGTCAAAGGCTCGTCTCCCAGTTGAGTTGTAACCAAGTTAAAATAGTGAGACTTCAGTTCCATCAATTCAGAATGTGTGCCACTTTCGACAACTTCGCCCTTATTGATTACCACAATGCGATCAGCACGTCGAATTGTCGACAAGCGATGCGCAACAATAATTGTTGTACGGCCTTTGCTCGCCTGGAAAAGAACAACATAGAACAGAATATTGATGTAAAAGTAAGAATTTTTAAAATTGCAGAGTCGAATGTGCTGAACTTGAATGATTACACTGCTTGGGAAGAATTAATAATATTTTTCACCCAAGATCCAGACCATCTAATTCCCATGTAAAATTGGTCATTGAGTCTGAAAATTCAGATTAATTTTTTTCCTTTTATGCAGTCCTCGAAATACTGCCAAATAACGGTTTCGGATTAAAGAAAAAGAGGATATATCATAAATATTTCTAATATATAGAGAATCCGTAAGCCGATCAAAACAAATTATGTATCACATTAAAAGTATGATAATTAGTAGTCTACCTTTAGTTTATGCATTAATTTTGATTAAAACTAAATATTTTAAAGACTTTAAAAATAGTTGCTTTTCACAAAAATATGAAATTTTTCGAACTATTGTATAATATATTGTACGAAATGGATGTTGAACATTTTTTAGGACATTTCTCAAAACTAAGATATCTAGAAAAAATTTAAGAAATCCTCAAATAAATATAAAGGTTATACGCGTGAGAATAAAAGTATCTAATTTTGCTCGATAATCTTTTAAAGATCTTGATCAACATTATTTTATATCCATACGAACTAGCGCACGCTGAAGTGCACATGAAAAACATTAGAAATAGCGGTCTTCAAGATGTTGTCCGCCTTTGCAAAAATATTAGATGTCTGAACTAAAGTCTTGGTGCAAACAAGAACCATACAACAGCATCAACTATTAAATTCGCTCTGATTGCGAGACCAACAGAAATGGATTTTTGTATAGAATAATATAAACAACTTAATGAAATTACCTTTTCAAGAGCCGCCTGTACTTTCGCTTCGCTGGCTGTATCCAATGCAGAGGTTGCCTCGTCCAATAGCAGTATTTCGGGATCTCTCACGAGCGCACGTGCAATAGCGATACGTTGTTTTTGTCCACCCGACAGTTGAGCGCCACGTTCACCAACTAAAGTATCAAGTCCCTGAAAGGGAGGAGTGCGTTTTTAATGAAAGTTTTACGCAGATATCAAAAACTGTTCTTACTTTTGGCAATTTTTTTATGAAAATATGAGCATTTGCCGCGATGGCAGCCGCAATGACCATCTCTCTTGTAGCATCCTCTCTGCCATAACGAATATTTTCAAATATACTAGTGCCAAATAGTACTGGTTCTTGACCGACGACACCTATACACCCCCTCAACGAAGTAATGTTTATGTCCTTCAAATCGGTGTCATTGAAATACACGCTGCCTTCTTGTGGATCATAGAAACGCTGCACAAGTTGGATAATCGTTGATTTACCACAACCCGATGAACCCACTAACGCTATCGTTTGGCCACGGTGTATTTTCAAATTTAATTTATTAAGAACTAGCACCTCCTCGCGTGATGGATATTTGAAACTAACGTCGCGTAGTTCGATATGTACCAAAGGTTGGTTCAAATTCCTGCCTTTCGGATCGATTGGATTGATTGTCGGTACTTGTTCGATGATTTTGAATACTTTGGCGCATGCACCTTTTGCAATGCCAAAAGCTTCGATATACGGCGCGGCTAAGCCAATATTCATGGAACCCATCATGATTGAGAAAAATATCTATAGCAATATATATTTTAAATTAGTAAGAGTTCCGAAGAAGGCAAGTTATTTATTTGACATACCGTAATCATATTACCAGGAGTATAATTGCTGTAAGCTTCTTCTCCAGCGTAGTTCTTTAAGACTAAACCAACTCCAAACCAGAAAGCTAAGGCGTAGGAAGCGTAAATGAAAAACCAGAGAAGCCCGAATCCGATGCCAGAAAACATATTTCGCTTGATATTTACTTTCCGAGCGTCAACAATTTGCGATTTATAGGCGCAGATTTCCTTGTATTCGCCCTCAAAAGTTTTCACAGTTCGAATGCCGCTCAATGCTTCTTCTGCAATATTTCCAGCTTTAGCATAAACATTCAGTTCCTTTTTCGACAGCTTTGAAGTCGCCTAGCAAAAAAAAAAAAAACAATTTAATATTCGTATAAGCATTTTCCGTATAAATCTTTGGTACGTACGATCGAAACAACGCCCAGTGCTATGAAAGTAACCGGTAGACTGCTAAGACAGACTAACGCCAGTAGCCAACCTTTGTAAAAAGCCAGCACTAGGCAACCAATAAAGGACACAATATAGTTCAAAAACATAACGTCCTTTTCGGCTATACCATCCTCCATTTTGGACAAATCTCTGCAAATAAAGATTTTGGTAATTGCATGTAAGCATACATATATTATATGTATAATGGTTTCATTTTAAAAATTCAAGATAATGAAAAAAAAATAATTGTTTCGGTATACAAGGTGAGTTACTGCGTTACAAGGTACATCCCTAGCTGACTTCCAGTGAAAGTTTGGTGACATTCGGTTCAATGAAAGCAAAGTTATTGCGCCTAAAGTGACAGTATGTTTGAGTCATCGGTACAAAAATGAATTTCGAACAAAGAGCTAATATCAAATTTTGTTTTAAAATCGGTAAAACATTTACCGAAACACTTAAATTGATGAAAAAAGTGTATGGCCTTGATCGTCTATCTCGAGCCAGAGTTCATGAGTGGATTACACGTTTCACAGATGGTTGTGGGGACATAAATGACAATGAACATACGGGCCGCCCAAAACCAGTAATCACCGAAAACTCCATGAAATTATTCGTAAATTTATATTACCAAAAATGAACCGAAATCATCGTTGAAATTCATAGACTCGGAGTTGAATATCTCCAAAACATCGATTTATCGCATTTTAACTAAGGACAAGCTAACTGAGGACTCAACATTCGAAAAACCTCATTAAAGAAGCGAGAAAAAACAAGAACTTCCTTTGAAACATTGTAACTGGTGATGAAACGTAGTATTTCCAATATGAACCTAAAACTAAGCGTCAAAGTCCGAATGGAAGGCCTCAGACGAGCCACCACACAAAAAATCGTGTTTGGAGAAGTCAAAAATCAAGTCGATGCTCATTTGATTTTACGATTCCAAGGGAATTATCCACAAGGAGTTCGAGCCAACGTGGCATTTTGAAACGTTTGTTGCATTGCATTCGTTGAATTCGCCCTGAAACTGCGAGGGAGGAAGCTGGCGCTTATTGCAAGATAATGCACCATCTCATCGATCCCCTCCTGTGACTGATTTTTTGACTAGAAATTACATTTTAAGCAATACTCACTCACCGTATTCGCTTATATGACTCCCTGTGACTTCTACCTACTTGGAAAATTGGGTTTAGCTATGAAAGGAAAACGTTTTGCGTCCGTAGAGGCCATCCAAAAGGCTTGTACCGACATCCTGAAGAACATTCCGGTCAATGACCTGAAACACTCTTTCGAAAAGCTTTTAGCTTTTAGTAAAACAGAGTATCGAGGCCAGAGGGGACTATTTTGAATAAATAAACTTGAAGTTATCAGAACAAAGCTCCTGTCGTTTCTACATATTTTAGCTCAGTCTTGTTTATTTTGGACTTCGCCTTGTATTAATGGTGCATTCGAAAGTGAAAACATTCCTATTATTGATGTCTCGCAGTAGCGCGTCCTGCTAAGCTACTTTTCGAAGATCTTATTGACGGTTGATGGCTCTATCTCACGAACGGCTTAGGCTGTATTCGCGCTAAGCGCCTGAATCGTTGATACACATATCATCGATGCTTGGCGGCATCCCACAAAATAAAGTCTCAGGTCGGCAAATCGTATCTCCGTAGTGACCAATTGACATTGCCGATACGGCTGTTGATACGATTACCGAACAGGGCGCGGCTGATGAAAACAAAGACAGGCCACGTCAATGTCTTCAATTTCCGGCTACCAATCCGGTAACCTTTTATCATGCCTCTGTAGTCCTTATCTTTGACCGAAATGGCATCTCCTGCAGCATTTTCAAAGAATAATTGGCCGATATTGCCACCGCTTCAAAATTCGCTAAATAACATATAATTCGAATCAAATGTTCCGCTATTCCAACTTTAAGACACTTCGCAGAATTTTAGTCCAATTATTACGGTTTCTAACTGCTCTAAAGTTTCCGAACATGATTAGGTCCACCGTTTTATTGAATTTTTTTAAGGCAGTTGTTTTCCGAAAAATTAAATAAAAAAGTAGTATTTTTCTTAAGATGGAACTTCCAAAAAAGAACGTGGCACACAAACTATTGCTTCGAAAACGACTACACTATTTACAGTACTCTTACATAGAACTTTTTCTGCGTTTAACTCCTTTCTGGATATCAAACTTGGTAAACTTTGTCAAGACTCCTACGAACTTTTTGACGGCACAGCGTCAATCTATACTTTATCCCAGCGACATAATTTTTCAGAGGCAGACGTGGACGCAAACGAAGGGTCTGAGACAGGGCTTGGGAAGTGAGTACAAGCATGCTGAAAAGTTATTAAGGTTCTTAAAAACGAATATAAGGTTCCTCATAGGAATATTAATGGGGCATATAACTAAAGATCATTCAAACACCAGGCTCGGCACCCTGCATAGCGATTTCTGCAAGAATTCTAGAGACGAAGAAGATATGGAATCAATTCAGCACTTCTAGTATGATTGATGACAAAATTATAAACTGTTTCGGCACAGGCTTCTTACAGTAGCTGTTGGGATTACCAAACAGTTCAGGATGATGGACGGACATGTAGCACTGTAAGCACCCTTTGTGTCCACCGAGTGTACTCCTTTTTAAAAGTAGCCCGATAAAAACGGACAAAATTTTTACAGCAATGCTTCAATTGATGATCCAAACTTAAGATAAAGATTGTTATTCTCGTGACGGACTCCATGAATGGGATGCCCCGTATGGAGACAGTCGTAAAAACATAGCTTATGAGCAACATGTTAGCCAACCGAAATCTGTAATCGTCGTAGGCTGCGTTAAATTTGTTCACGAAAGGTCAACCAAACTTATTATTGAAATTCATGCATTTGGAGCATTTATGTAAATAAAATGTCGCTTTCGAAAAGTGTACGCCGACTACATTACCTAGCCGACTTAATGGCTTTGATAAATTAATTTTACATTGTTATTAGAGGAGGAAGAGTGGGAAGAGTTGGGGACCCGAGGAATGTTGTGAGTGAGTGTTACTTGAGCTTCTGGATGAGCTTGTTTACGGGTTTACTTTTTTGAACTTTATTTCTTATATGGTTTGTTATCTCAATCAGTTTGGCACGGCTATACACATTTTGATAAATTTATTGAGTCTTGTGACTCGGGAAATCTTTGAACGAGTCGCTCTTATGGGAAGAGCTTAATCCTGCGGTGCGCGGCAATGCATGACTGTAGTATGTAGTGGTCTGCTCGGCAAATGAAATAAAAACGCCAGTTGCTACATATTTTGAGGCGGGAATGAGTTTGCTGTTAAAACTTTACGTCTGCGAAAGTGGAAACGGTGCAAGTCTTATCTTAGTTGTTTCGGTTTATACTTATGAAATTTCGTGTTAATATTACAGCAAATTATCTATTCAGCAAAAGTCAGGTTAACGTAAAGGCAAAATATTTTCTCCGATTTTTTACATTTTTTATAAACGCGGGATATCTTAAAATAATATTAACCGTAACATCCAATTTTTTGTACTCCAAGGAATAAGTAAAATTATCATACATATATTAAATATAAGACAATTAAAAAAAGTAATTTGACTTACTCGTTCATTCTGCTAGCCACTTCTCCACTCTGGTTGAAATCGTACCATGACATATCCTGATGTAACACCGACCTAAGGAATTTTCCGCGAATGCGCACAATTTGTGCTTGGGCGGCATAATTGAAGGTCGTTATCGATATATAACTGCACGCGAGCATCACTATGCCAATCATACTATTTTGAAAAGCAAATGTTTCCACTGCATCCAAAAGAGAATCCACTGCCGAGCTGGTTGTGCCATTTGCTGGAGTGCCATAATCGATCATTGACTAAAAATGCAAAATAAGATTTACCGTTATTTTCATATTTAAATTTGGTAGCTAAGAAAAACCGAATATAAAAAAATACCGAATCGCCCTATGTCATAAAGCAACTCTGAAAAGATGATCAATTCATATGCAAAGCTCACTAGTGTATTTTGAATTCAGGTATATTTAAATTTCTTTAAACCAGGCCAAAAAGTCTACAGACACAGCCATGCATATATACTATTGCAGTTTACAATTGACTACAAATGAATTGGCACCATGGCGTTTGCAAATTGTGATGGCAAATATAGTATAGACTTTGTTGTTGTGTTGGCAAGGTAATCTGAAAATTCAACAATGCCAGATTATTTGCGCTTAATTGTGCAATTGAATTGCGTTGTTGATAAATAAAACTATTTGTTAGATAACACAGTGGAGCAGCTTCACCCAAACCAATTGCAAGCAGTAGTATCCATGGATAGCAGTCAAACCTCAAGGGGATTTAATTCCACTCCATCACAATTTCTTTATTGTGGGTTACAAATAAGATATAATTGAATTTGAAATGCCGTTACTATTTCCAGAAACCTGAAATAAATTTTGGCGAGCATCTTTTTGGCAGACATATTAGCCCCCTAACTCCTTCTTGGTAGATCTTTTTGAACTTACAAAGAACTTACATGAAAATTACAATAGTTAAAAGGGGAGCTAGAGGGTTAAAATTTGTTCAGAAATTTTAAGCAGAAAATTTTACTTGGGGCTACCGAGGTTTAAAAATTACTACTGCTGCTGCCTTATGAAAACTACCAGTCTTACAGTCACAGACCGGTTATAAAACGTAATCAGATTGGAGGTACTTTTTCAAATAGGGTTTTTTGACAGATTACGCGGGGCTACTGTCAAACTAAATACGTAATTTTTTTCAGTCTTCATTGACATTTCATCATGGAAATACTTACCCCGCAGCAACGTTTACAAATTGTACAATTGTATTACAAAAATCGAAGGTATGTTCATCGCGCGCACAGGCCAACTCATGGTGTACGGCGATGAGACCCATTTTTGGCTTAATGGATACATCAAGAAGTAAAATTGCCGCATTTGGGCTGAAGAGCCATTGCATCCATTGAAAACAACCGTTTGGGGTGAACTATGGACTGGAGGAATCATCGGCCCTATTTTTTCAAAGACGACACTAGCGCCAATGTAACAGTGACTTTTTGATGCCGGAAATTGAAACCCGTGATCTCCACAATATTTGGTTCCAACAAGACGATGCCACTTACATACATCCCCCGGAACAATGGATTTGCTGCATCGTCTGGTCTCGGACCAGAGGATTGACCACCAAGATCGTGTGATATCACTCCTTTGCACTTTTATTTGTGAGGGTATGTAAAGTCTAGATAAACTAGCTTCGATTGAGGTATTGGAAGCCAACATTACTAAATTTACCCACGAGATACCGACCGAAGTCCATCAGCGAGTAATTCAAAATTGGTGCTTACGGATGGCCGAATTACAGTGCAGCTGCTGCCAACATTTGAAAAGAATTATCTTTAAAAAGTAAATGTCATGAATGGTTCTACAAAAAAATTATAAAGTTGGCCGAATGAATTTGCATTTTAGCTGTTTTATTTCAATTAAAAATCCGATAACTCTAAATTGATTACCCATTATGAACGTATGTGATGTTTTATTTCAATCTATTAATTCATTCTTAGTTTACTAGCCTTTGAGTATGGACGTGTCACAGTATTTTCCACAATGGAATGGAACAAATTGTAGGAATCCTCATTTTTTAAAACGCATACCTGCAAATGGTTTTGCTTATTTCACGCAAAAATTTTAATAGCTTAGTGAGTCAAATTTCGAAGAGGTCGTTTTCGTAAGTTTAGATATTAAAAAGCTAAGTGAAAATTCATCTTTCATTCGTCACAAAAAATTGATAACAAAAAAAAAACACCAGTCTAACGGTTAGACGCGATAGAAGTGAAACCTTCCGTAAAACAAACTGAGAGAGAATGAGACGAAAGCAGCATTAGGAGCGGGATAATTATAGGTTCATTATAATATTGCTATAAAGTTCATATTTTATTTTCTTCATTTTATTATTATTCATCCTCAATGTTTTCAATTTCAACAAATGATACGAGTGGCTTATGATAGCTAAAATATGATACAAATGCTTTGGCTTCGATATTGTCAACATATCTTTGAAATACCGCGTCAATTGTTGTTTTCGATCGTGTTGTCGATTCAGTGCGATTGTTACACATTTTTAAATTGAATGTTGTATTGAGAAAGTCAATTAAAGGAACCGCTGTGTTCAATGCAAAATTTACGTTAAAATCGCCACTTAAAATCATTGGAACATTATCGTAATCTTTTCTAAGTATCCGCGATACTTCTGGTGTATACTTTATTAAATTTTCGTGAATGAATTCCGTGATGCTATTTATTGATTTTTTTTCTGTCGATATTCACGACACTTTTCTGCATTATTTTTCGGCATAATTGCGGTAAATATTTAAAAATGAAAATATTTACGAATATAAAAATACGAACGCAATACAGCACACGCGGTTGCTATTATGAGGGTCGTAACGCGTATTTTACACAGACGTACTAACATACACACAAACATTCGTAGGACGCTTGGTCTAAGCAAGTATTAGGTAGTGTAGTATAGGTATACATAATGCCTTCTCGCTCACCGTACCTCCGTAATACGCAGGCGCGCACACATACGTACTAGCATACATACAAACATACATACGTATGACGCTTGAACTAAACAACAAAGCAAGTAATAGGCAGTGTAGTATACATACTACAATACTCACTATACGAGCGTGGCTCAGCAGTACGCAGCCACACACATACATATATGTACGTATATCAACATATAACGCTTCGTAGCCAAGAGTGTCGCTTTTTCGTTTCATCGAGTCTCAAATCACTCCCAACGATTCTAAAGAAGTTTTCACTTCAAAAATCTGCTAACTTTTGCAAATAAATAAAAGTGTTGTTGAACTGTTATTATAAAATGGAATGATTTGGGCATTGGCATTTTCTTCAGTCACATTTGAGCTTTTATAATGAAAATATAGTTTTAGTTAGTGAGGAGCACGGAGAGTGCTTTATCAAGATGTCGCTGCATTCAAAAGGCATTACCGAGGAAAATGGAAGCCCGCTAAGCTCGAAGAGTGCGGTTGGAGCTTTATGAGAGGTGCCCCTTGAATTCCAGTTCAAGAGGAAGCCTGTTTCACCTAAACACTAATAAAAGTCTGAGTGAGCAGTTTAGTTTGTAAGAAAATCGTGGCTTCAGATTTGATACTTTCCCTGGGAACTGAGATGACGTCCATCCTGAAGTTGTTATTAGTAGCCTCATTGTAATTTCTATTAGTGCACCCTTATGTGCACACATACACATATATGTATGAATATGTATGGCAATTAAAAGCCTAGAAATTTTAGAGAATGATAAGATAGCTAGACTGAAATTGTAAATTTGTCTGCAGACATAAGTAAGATAAGCAAACAAAAGATATTTGTAAACATACAAATATATTTATTTCAGACGAGTACTTGAGTACGTGAGGCCCCTCCAAAAAAGAAAATATTTTTTACTTACATTTGCTAAATTACCAAAGATCAAGCTATTGGCAGGCGTTGTCAGGCCGGTCGCTATG
Source organism: Anastrepha ludens (assembly GCF_028408465.1). Lineage (NCBI taxonomy): Eukaryota > Metazoa > Arthropoda > Insecta > Diptera > Tephritidae > Anastrepha > Anastrepha ludens. Next base: position 80,834,980 of record NC_071502.1, read on the forward strand.
GTGCATATAATCCCCAAGGCATATAATAATCGGTCCTTCATCGTCGCATATCGAAACATTTTGAAAAATGCAACCGGCTCCGCGACATCTTTTTTGTCGTCATCTCTTTTTTTTGATTTTTTCCCCTTTTTGCTCGTCGGAACTTCTTGTGCGTCACCATTAGAGATTTGTCTATTCAAGTATAATACAATAGTAAAAGCAATAAATATACAAACTAGCAAAATAGGTAACTGAATGTAATTGAGTTTCAATAAACCGGAGATAATTTTAGTAGTGACTATACTTGTACAAATTGAAAAGCGATTAAAGTGGTTGCATTAGGCAGACCTGCGCTTTTCGACATTTATATCGCCATTTCCATTCAAATACTGTTTTCTATACTAAAGCAATTTTATTCAAGCACGAAAATTATAAAAATCGGCGCAAGTAAAATTTAAGATATCACAACAAAACTTGGTGCACACGCCTCCCCTGACCTAAGATAGATAGTTTTGAAAATGGATTAATCGCACAATAATCACACCCATTTTCTATATAAAAGATTTTTCCAAAAATGCTACAGATGGCATATTGTAGTAACTTCTGAAGTAAATTTAATGTATGAAATGAAACCATAAAAATAAACACGACTATTACAAACTCAGGGGAAATAGGCGTTGCGCCACACTCTTGTATGTACTTATACTGAGTTTTATTTAATCATGTAAATATTTAAAAAAAAATTTAATTTTCATTCGAAATGGTCACCATTTGCTTTTGCATAAATAAGCCTTCAAACGATTAGGCCATTCAGCTATAGACGTCGCTGCTCGAAGCAAAGATTGTTTGAGATCCTCCAAATTTCTGTGACATTTTCGACAGGCTATGTTCTCCAATTCTGACCACAAACTGTAATCCAATGGGTTCAGATCTGGACTTCTAGACTGTCAATCTTCTGCGGCTATGAACGCAGTAATATTGCTTTTGAGCTGCTACTGCTGGGTGGTTTTTGCCATATGGGCTGGAGCGGAATTTTGCTGGAAGATCCAACGCTCTCCGTTGAAGAGAGTACTGCTCAACTGCTTCACCATGTCTTCTAAGACATCCTCCTGGTACACTTTTGCCACGGTCTTAACCCCTTTTTCGCAGAAGTGAAGAGATGTTACGCCATTACGGAGGCTGGTTGGTGGCCACGCTGAACGCTTGAAACAATTATTATAGCGTCTTTGAAATTTTAGCATAGATTTTGTAGTTTTGCTTATTAAAAACTGGTTCAACAGCGCACATTTTCTCATCTGTGAAAATAATATTTTCATGGCAGTTGACCGCGTGCCGCCGAAGAAGCGGCTTGCATCTGTCAAGTTTAATTTTTTTCTTCTTGTCAAAAGATCACCAGTTAATACATTAATTTCCCTGGACATGATTTTCTGCTTTCTAAGAGGATTTCTACGATCGGCTTTTATGGATGCACTGGTTCGAGTCACGTGGGTACGGCCAATTCGTTTTTCTGTCTGTCACTTCAGACGTTTAGGAAAACCGAGTGATCGTGCGGTAATCAAACATTCTCGAAATATTAAGTTTCTATCAAACTGGTGCATATATTAAATTTGATCTTACCAAGTACTACCACCTTGGTCAAAAAGTGATCGTGCGGTAATCAAACATTCTCGAAATATTAAGTTTCTATCAAACTGGTGCATATATTAAATTTGATCTTATCAAGTACTACCACCTTGGTCAAAAAGTTCCCGGAATATATTCAGTAAATTCAAAATATAAGTTTATTCCTCAAAAGTCATATTATCGGCTTCAAAGTACGTCCCATCAACTGCAACGCCCTTATGACAGCATTTGATTCAGCTCTCGAAACATTTCTTGAACTCTATTTTCGATATAGCCATCAGAGTCGTCTTCCATTTTTCCATTACTTTCTTTCGGCTGTTAAAACGCGTTCTCGGTAGTGGTTTTTGACTCGTTCAAACAGAAATATATCAGGCAAGGCGATACAATTTTGATAGGAATGTTAATCCCAGATGTGACAACCTAAACAGAACTCAAATCAGTTGATGTAGAGCGTCACCTGGAGGTTGTTCCGAGAACTTTCGGTCAAAGGGTTTTAGCAATATAGATATTTAGTTTGTTTGAGAAAGGCATAAATAAGGCAAGTGTTTGCATGTTCGGCGATTTTCTGCTATCATTCTATTATATTTAGTGGTCTCAGAAAAATGATTGTGTTGACCGAAAATATAACGAATTTTACGATATTTAACTTTTGCTGATATCCTATTTTTATAGTGGATTCTTTTAGTTTAATTCATTGTAACAATTACCAAAGCTTCTAATGCATATAAACCAAAACAACAAAGTTCTTGAAGTCCTTTTGAAAACCCAATTCCTTGTTGAAAAACTTTGTATGTTACCTACAAGTATGCGTTAGCGCGAACAGTAATTGAGGTATTGTAAAACTTTGGTGCGCATATTTTTCAATAACCAGTAAGGAAAAGCTGCTTAAAGTTGGTATAGAACATTAAATTATGCGATGATTAAAAAACAGCAGGTATACAACCCGTTGCATAATTATAACCACATCATTTGTATTAGGCAAGAAGAGAGAAAACAATTTTCAACAATGTATGAGTTTTCCAAATTTTACCTCTCTGATGGTGTGGGGAGTTGTGAGTACACTTGGAAATATCAATATCCACTTTCCATCAACACGCATGAATTCCGAAGAGTGCATAAGCTTATATATTGTATATACATATATTCATATATATGTATATGTAATTGGCGCGTACACCCTTTTTGGGTGTTTGACCGAGCTCCTCCTCCTATTTGTCGCGTAAGTCTTGATGTTGTTCCACAAATGGAGGGACCTACAGTTTCAAGCCATCTTCGAATGGCAGAGATTTTTTATGAAGAGCTTTTTCATGCCAGAAATACACCATTAGCTTACTTTCGGATAAATTGCTGTCATTTCTCAATGTGAATTCTGGCAAAAATCTTGTTTTCCAACAAAATAATGCGGCCTGTCGTTCATCTCGCCGCACTTTGAATTGATTTGCCGTACAGTGCATCCCCTTTCTTTAGTGGTCTGAAATTTCTCCAGATTTCAATAGGGTGGGGTGCATTGGTTCGAGCAGTTTGTGAGCAAAATAAGCGGCAAAGGAAATAGGAAAGATGCGATTTTTTCTTCATGGGACTTCCTTAACACGCAACTATTGCAAAAGTTATTTGATACAATGCCGAATAGGATCTTTGAAGTAATTGAAAGGGATGGAAATACCACACACTACTAGGTAGAGCAAATAAAAAATAATTTAAAAGAATATCCAATGTACATTTATAATTTTGCAACAGTTATATTTGTATTCTCTCTTCTTTCCTAATAATACGTTCACATACAAGTAGATTATCTACTTTTTCACGCTTAACTCAAAATCGGTAATTAAAAAGCGCGATTTCCCAAACAAAATTTCTCTCCCAAAATCTGAGTTTATAAAATAATCCCAGATATTACCGACACTTTTTGACATACAACCCTGTGCTTTCTGTATTATCGATAATTATTATTACGAATGTAAAGAGAAACATCAAAATAAAAACTAAATGAAATAGATGCCGGCAAAGAAAACAGGTCTGGAAACATAATTCTAATAAAATTTTTGTTAAATATTATTAATTATGGATTCATTTTACAGAAAAAAGGGTTTGTCCGTAAACGTTTTGTCCTCTTATTACTTATTATAAAATGTAATATCGAATTTCGCATGCGTTTTGCTGCCATAATTTTTGCAACCTCAGTAAACGTCGCATACGGATTTCCTCCAACTGTTTATTTTTAGCAGCCAATTGCACAATTAAATTAGCTATTCTTTCTCCTTGTATTTTCTTCATATCGTTAATAACAATTAAAGAAACCAAAAACACCGAAATATTCCACCAAAATAATTTCTATGAAGAAAAGCCTCTCAAAGCAGTACTGACAGCTTATTGTCAAGTTTGCAGGTAATCTGCCATATGTGAACGGGTAGATTAATTTGGTGGATTTATAGGGTATTAATGCATATGTGAATGTATTATAATACAAGTGATGTTGTTTTTGTTGCTTTTGCAAAAGGTACGTGTGAAAATATTTTTTGTAAAACACAATCAAAAATATAAATAAGATTATTGTGCATTTATAATTAAGCAACGGGGTGTATATGTAAAATTTCTAACTGCATAAATTTTGACACATCTTAACTTTTTTCAATAATCATTTTTTTACAATATAATATGTGAAAGAACACCCTCTGTAACCCATGTTAGGCTTTAACTCATCATGGTAAAATTTTTTTTTTTATAATATATATTGTAGAATCTAGGTAAACTTTTTTTTGATATTCGAGAAATTATTTCAAACAGCCTCTTTGGGAGGATCCTACTTTTAGTATGGAGGTTGAATTAGTTTTAAAGGTTTTTTTCGAAGATTTGGGGCTTTATTGTGAAAAAACGGTACAAAATATTTTATTCGAAGTATTGGCCATCGCTAGCTACAACTTTCGCCCATCTTTCGGGCAATTTCCGGATGCCGTTCCTCCAAAATTCTGGCCGCTACTTGGCTATCCATAACTCAACCCATATTTTGGTAGCCTCGTACGAGGAGAACCGCTGGTCCGCCAAATCGAGACTCATATGCCGGAACAAATGATAATCGGAGGGAGCTATGTCTGGACTATACGGCGGGTGGGGTAACACTTCCCAGCCAAGCGTTCCAAGGTATTTTTTGACAGGTTGAGCAACATGCGGCCGAGCGTTGTCATGTTGCAAAATAACCTTGTCGTGCCTTTTTACCGTTTCCGGCCGTTTTTCTTTCAATGCCCGGCTTAAACGCATCAATTGCAGTCGGTAACGATCCCCCGTGATTGTTTCGCCCGGTTGGAGCAGCTCAAAATATACGACGCCGACCTGATCCCACCAAATGCAGAGCATGATTTTCTTGCCGTGAATATTCTGCTTGGCCGTCAACGTTGATGCGTGGCCGGGCAAACCCCATGATTTTTTGCGTTTTGGGTTATCGTAGTGGATCCATTTTTCGTCGCCAATCACCACCCGATGCAAAAAACCCTTCCGATTTTGTCGCTCGATCAGCAATTCGCACGTAAAAAGTCGCCGTTCGACGTCGCGCAGCTTCAACTCGTACGGGACCCAATGTCCTTGCTTTTCGATCATTCCCATCGCTTTTAGACGCTTGCAAACGGTTGATTTATAAACGCCCAATGATTCAGCAAGCTCTTCTTGGGTTTGGCACGAGTCCTCGTTTACCAATTCCCCCAATTCTGCGTCCTCGAACTTTTTGGGCTGGCCAAGACGCTCCTTGTCTTCGGTGTGAAAATCACCACTTTTGAATCGTCGAAACCAGTATTCACATGTTGAAATCGACGGAGTATGGTCTGGGTAGGCCTCCTGCAGCAATTCATTGCTGAATCAGCTGATTTGTTTTTTCTTTCGCCGTGTCCATGTGGCTGTCACTACAGAATGAAACAAGGCAAATTTATTCCTTGCTTTCTACTTTGCCGTGCCGAACAAACGTACAAAACATTGTTGTTGGTCTAGTGCCCCCATTTTTAATGAATGCGCCTTGTATTAAACCGTTCTATAAATAAAAAATTGCCCGAAAAAATGCTTACATATTTGCCCTTGCATTTTGTACGTTTTGCAAAAATTTCAAGTCAGAAACAAATATTTACTTTAGAAACACGCATTACTGCCAAAAGATTGGGAAGCGCCTTGTCATAATACCTATCATGACATGCATAAATATACTAAGTACTGATAAAATTTTATTAGCTTTTAAAGCAGGCAAGTATTATAAATTTTAGACTTCAATTGTATTTTTATGATAAAAAAAAGGTTAAGGAGCATGATTTTCTTAGCAATAAAAAATAAAGAATATTGCTGATAAAATTTTTAAGGTGATTATAAAGGTACGACTTTTTTCAAAAATGTAATATCTATTATTGCTAAACAAAAGTGCAAAATATTGGCGATTGAAGTACTTTGACCGCTTAGCCGAATGGGCTCATATTGTAAAAAAAGTTTTTTTATCGACGCTCACCGCTCGACATACAACGGCAAGCCATTTGGTGCATTTCTGACAGAAAAAAATTTTTTCATAAAAGACATTTGTCATTTGAGTCGGCGTAAACTCCAGATGCGTGCCATAAATTGGTCACTGAAATACAGAACAAAAGAGAAACGTAACAATTGTACACATACAGTGTGGTATATCGAGTGCTTAGAATTTGAACTACCAACTTTTTTGGCTTTGACAACTAAAAGAATGTCCCTGATGTGTTAGAAATCTAATTTATTAGACTTAGAAGTTTACAAAGTCGGTTGGTTTCCGCTTCAAAAAGTTGATATATGTATATTAAAAATATTGGAAAATCTTCGGAAGTCGGATAATCAGCCGATTCCATAGACTTAAAAATAAATAGTAAACTAATTATCCAAAGCCAACTCAATAGTTGGAATATTTTTTTTTTTTATGTATTTATTTTAATTAAATTTATCGCATAAGTGTCGAAACTCGCGACAAATTTTGTGAAAAATAGGGCTGGCACAATGGGCTACTACAAAACCAGCCGTTAGAAGTTATTTGAATGAAATTGTATTCCACGCTTAATGGCAAGGTTTACTCTTTCCAATAAAAGAAACCATTTAAAAATATATACGAGTATAGTACGTAGATGAAAGTATTCCCTGCATCACCAATTTTATGCGATCAAATATTCATGATGAGAAGATTTTTAGAGGTATGGCCAAGATCAGACCGAACACCGACTCTCAGCGATTAAACATAGCTGGTGGCCAAGCCTGGTTATCTTTCATCCTTGGTAAAATTTACCTTATCTACTTTTCAACTAACAGGTAAATGTACAGTTTTGCTCGATCATAATTTTGTAGTGCAAATTAGAGTTGCAACAGATAGTGATTTGGTCTAATATCGGATATCCGGCGAGCTGACTTGCCACATGACCAAATAACAAGTCTATTGTCTCGCTATCAATATAATATATAATATTTATTATTGGACAGAATAAATTATGTGAATAGAGCGCAGCAGGTCGTATGTTGTTCAAAAGTAAATGTAAAAATATGTTTTCACATTTTTGTTGCACATTTAATTTTCCCCCAAAATTGTTGCAAATCTTAAAAGCGTTAAGTACTTCTACAGCTCTGAACATCAACAAGTTAAAACAGCTGATTGTTTTGATTACTTGTTTCTCAATTGGTACGAAAAGAGTTAGCCATGTCGTCAATGAGAAAAAAATTGCCAGTGTGGAAATACTTCGAAATTTGAAGTGAAAATAGGCAAAGAGAAAACGGCAGGGAGGTAAATATCAAGAATGATAGAAACATGATTGCGCCCACCAAGAGTGCGTGACGTCACGTTTGCCGAGTTGTGTTTATTTTTTTATATCCAAAATGCGAAAATTTTTAAGTTTCATGTTTGTTTCTTTTATTTTAATTCAAAGTTACGGAAACTGTAAGTAAGTTAAAAAAAACTATATTATTAAACAAAAGAAGATTAAAAAAGGCCACTATGAAAAGCTTTTAGTGCTAATGAAATGTTGACTCTTATAAAAAATGATAATTTGAAACTGCAAAATTGAATGTTTGGCTCCATTTAAGGTTATGCAAGAATATTAAATCTTCTTCTCTCAATTCTTCTTAAGACTGAAAACCTTCTTACACATTTTAAAAAGCGTTTGAATTTGCTGAATGCGAAATAAAACCATAGATGTGTAATCGTTTCTCCCGGTCATCGATTCTTAGTGGGGCATAGGGCATTAAGAGGTGTATTCATAGTAAAAATAAGCAAAAGAATACCAGAAAATACTGAAAACCCCATAACGACATTTTTACAAAAAGCGTACCTTATTTTATTACATAACTTGAAATATGGCAAATAAGTCGTTCCCTTAACAAAAGAGTTTATTTTAACAAAAAAAATCATAAATTAATTTGTACATATCCACATTCATCCACACATCTATTTAAAAAAAACGCACATTTTAAAGACAATTTGTCACGCATACAAAGTTCTTTAAGTAATTCAATAAAAATTTGGTGCTTTATTTTCTTTCAGTGGGCATTTTAGTGCGTTTTTATATCCAAAGCTAGGCAACACTGCAGTAGCGAGAGAGATTTGAATGCTGAAAGCAGAAAAACACCAACAACACTGCCATCGCGGGCAATGCGACCAGATGTTAACAAAAAGTAAAGCTAAATAAAACTAAGTGAATTATTGAACTAATTTTTAAAAAATGTATATTTTACAAAATTATAAGCATTCCTTGTAATTAGAACAGGCTAACAAAATGTCACGAAAAAAGAACTAAAACTCCGAGACTAAATAACAAACAAAAATGCTAAATCAAGTTACGAAAATGGTAATCTGGCCATACTGGTGCTAAAACCACGTAACTCATTGTCAAATTCGCTGAGCGCAAAGTAACGATACCACAATAGGCGTCATCTCATTATTCTTTCCATCATGGGTAAATCTTAGGTTATTTATTATTTGCGTCTGAATTAATGAATTTTAGGCTATATAATAAACTTTTGTCCTCCTCTGGTGCGCCTGCTATGAGCAGACATTTAAGATCCAAACATCCATATAATTTCAGCATTTTATATAATAGTAAAATATAGACACATATACGTCGCTTAAGGAGCTTACTACTTGTAGTATGAGCTCGCCAATGCCAGAAAGGCGGCTAAACTTGTCGAAATAGTTTGAAAGGAAAGTGCCCTGAGACAAATAAACAAAGCAACGGCGAAGAAATGATAGATAATGATCTAATAGCAGAAATGCTTGCACTGCATAGCGAATTGCATCGTACATCGTAGAAGGGGTTACATACGCAAGACCATTTAACAGGTCTTAGTCCGCTATGAATTGCCAAGACGCAGTTATATGACACAAAAATAGTTGTCGATATTTACAACAGAATTTTTGTTACTTTTTCAAATAAAAGCCGTCTCTCTCTTCTTTCGTCCTATCGGTTTCCTTCACCTTACTTCCTTCATCCTTCATCCAAGTATGCCTACTCTCTGGGCAACCATTCTAACCTGACCTAACCTAGTCGCTAGGTATTGTTAGTTACCTAAAAAAGATTTTTATAGCTAAAATAATTTTTAGAAGCCATCCGCATGGCCAGACACCGGATAATAATTCATGACCCAAATAGTACAATAACTTACTATCCGGTAGATTTATTTTAAATAATAAATTTTGTCGAGATAGCGGCCGGATATCCGTTACATATCTAATGCGCACAGAAATATAGTATATTAACTGTGTTCCAATAGCCAATGAGCGTGAAGCGAATAAAAATTTTCCACAAAAATACAACAACATCAATGTGATTTTGATAGAGGTCTGCTTAAATTTATGATCCGTTCTGCTCGTTTTGCGTTTCGCGATTAGTTTGGCACCAGAGCCTTCTGTAGTTGGTAGGACTGACAAACGAATGTACGAGTATACAGAAACATGAAGCTAAATATAAATATGAAGTAAATTAGAAAAGCTTTTATTTCATAGATAAATTACATATTGAATTAAATTCATCAAAAGATTTTTTTTTAATTCAGTCACATTTGAATTGATGAGCTCTTGAAAAACGCCGAATTTCGGTTGAAATATCCTTCTCTTGAGTTATTTTAAGTATTGAGTTTCTTAGTCTTATTTACAGATCTTTCATCCTCAACACTGTCATATTCACAAACTACAAATATTGCGTAGAATACATCCACATATAATTAATATATTTAAACGATTGAGTTCAAGTCTGTCTTTGCATTTCTGTATCCCGAATACATTTTCGACAACAATTCTTGTGGAAGAATGTAACAAATTGTTTATGTTTGTTCTTTCTTCCTACCACCAAAATAAAAGTTTCGTATCCCATAATAATGATTCGTATTGTTCCTGTGTGAATTGATTGTGATACTGAGCTGGATAATCCACAGAAACCCGCTAATTGTCACCTAAAACGCAATAACTCCGCTTGTATGCATTGACATGCCATCAAATACTCGCAAATCATTCAGGGATCTACCATTCAGCCACAAATAAATGCTGGCTCACTAGAAAAATCCGTTTTCAAAAAGTCCTGTTATTACGTATGCACTTTGTAGACACAGAGTTAACACTTTTTGACACATACACTTACATACATACATATGAGTGTATGTACATATTTTAGCGCGAAGCTCACCATTTGTTTTGGTTTCGCACACGTAAATACATAAGTATGTAAATATTTAAATGCACTAAATACGCACTGATGTATCGATGTGAAAGTCCCGATGACTTGCAAAACCAAAATAATTTTAAACGTTCGCATATGTATATCTACATATATGTGCTTACGTCTATAGTCTACACATATACATTTTTTATTCACACCTGCTTTTTCACACTTGACTCAGAGGCGCCCTCATAAACAATTGTTTTCACCGCACTTAAAAATATCAAACGCCTACGAATATGTCGAATATTTATTTCGCGACTTATGGAACTACAAATAAAGTTATCGATGAATCACTGCAACGTCGAACTTACAGTTTAGCCTTTGTCTTTTTTTCGTTTTCCGGAAAGGATTCTGCCATTATCAAGTTATTGTTGTAATAGGACTTTTCGTCCTTGTCTACCCCGTTGGCAACGGTCATAGTGAATGGACGTTATTAACGGCTGCCGAAACCCTTCTAAGCAAGTAGATGCGAATGACTCTTTATGCTGGTGTCGTCCAAACGCTTTCACGTTACTTTCCCGACTGAATTATTTGGGCTAGAACTAATGGTTAATATTGAAATGTCAATAGTTAATAGCAAAATGCCATATTTATTACTCGCCAACGCTTAAGTATTCACAGATAACTTATCACGGGGTTTAGTGTGTAGTACCCAACCCGTTGTGCAATCAGCTCAATTAATTGCTGAACACACAATTTATTAGTAATAAATTGATAAATCGTTTTGATGTACAAGGAAGATCCCACCGCATGTTGTGTATTGAAATTTTTGAAAATATAAAGTTACATATTTACATTGTGAAAGGCCATTACATTACATTAGGGTGTTCTATTCTTTTGTTTTTTGGTTTTGGGAATACAGATTTTAAGCGTCAGCTTAGAAATGATACCTTCTATATTCGTCCATATTTATCTATGCAATTCTTTTTAACACACTTTTATTAAGTCGGGTTGTATGTATGTATGTATGTATGTATGTAACGGAATCTTTGAGCTTAATTTTCTCTGGCTTCTAAACATCTGATCGACTTGAAATTTTGCACACCTATCAAGAACCGATGACAATGCAATAATTTGATAAAAGTTTTCCATTATCCTTATTGGGATTGCCAGGATTAATATTTTCTTTTTTTACCTGTGGGCAAAAAGTAAGGTGAATTTGGTTGTAAAATGAAAAATCTTTATTTATTCTTGTAAATCAATTTCATCCCCTTCAAAACAATCCCCTTTCGATGAAATACACTTATGCCAACGATTTTTCCAATCCCCGAAACATGCCAAATAGTCCATTTCCGGTAGTGGTCTCTTGAGTTTTGGGAATAGCCAGAAGTCACACGGACCCAAATCAGGCGAATACGGTGGTTGCGGAACGATATGCGTGGAATTTTTGGCGAAATAGTCACGAAGAACGAGTGTAGTGTGAGACATGTGAGATAAATTTTCCATTATCCTTATTAGGATTGCCAGGATTAATATTTTATTTTTTTAACACACTTTTATTAGCTCGGGTTGTATGTATGAATGACTGTAACAGAATCTTTGAGCTTAATTTTCACTGGCTTCTAAAAATCTGATCGACTCGGAACACACAACATAGATGACTAGATGGGAAACTCTTTTTCTCGTGAGAGCGCTGAAAAATGTGCATTTTTTATAACATTTGCCAATATTGCCATACCGGTAGAAACATGAATTGGATATTTTTTTAAACCTACCTCAGAACAGAATTATAACAAAAATTAAGATACAAATAGAATAATTCAAATTAGAGTTAAAAGCGTGGGATGCATTTTGCTTCACTTTCATAACCCTCTGTACATAGTAGGTAGTTGCCAATAGAATGATTGTAATATTTGCTATATCAAGCATCCCACGCTTTTAAGTTATTCCCTTTTTTTTAAGTTATTCAATGTTTTCATACCGACATAAAATATGGCGCACCCTGTACATGCACATTTATATACAGGATATATACGGTATTTAAGGAGATGCATGCACTTATCACCGCTGTGTGCGCAAATCACACCGAGTTAGAAGCCTCTAATTTTCTTAAGTGCGCCCGTTCATTCGTTCATAAGGTTCCCCGTGAATTGGAAGAGACTGGCGGCGATGCAGAATCTTTTGCAAAACGCAAAAAACACATAAACGTTCTGCCACTGTCCAATCTGCAGAATTTATTCAACAAGTGCAAGCGATCATCGACGAGAACCCTTCAAACTGTTGGGACAACTAACAAGTACAACACTCATTAAATGCACTTTGTACTGCACCCGGGTTCCCTTTCTAATTTTCTTTAAATCTACACGACCTCCGAAGAAATCTGAGTAGATCTTGTGGTGCCAAGGAGTCAAGGTGGTCGCTTCTTAACACATCAATGCCAAAGACCTCAAGCCTGATTCGAGCGAAGACCGAGCAGACGCGCAAAAAGTGGTTCGCCGTCTCATCCTCCTCTCCACATGCTGGGAAAAGTGCACTGTCTGAGATGCCTACCTTTTCCATGTGCTTCGCCCAGGAGGATGTGCGACAGTCGGCCGGTCATGACAGGTAACATTAGTTTTATCCACCAGCAAGGAGCTTAATGCTTATGAGGATTTTGTACGTCGAGTTGTCCATTTCTACTTTATGCGCAGAAGACAGTATACTCGCGTGTCAGAGCATGCACGAGCACAGCGAGTTATCCGATAAAACGCCTTTCAAAAACAAAATTAAACACCCAGAAGTACCTGAAATATTATGGTTTTTTTTTCTGACTAAAAAAATTGTAACCAAGACCAAAAGACCAACTGCAGAATTGGCAGATGGCATTGTTCGAATTCCACAGAGGTTCCTGTTATCATGCAAGAAAGTTCCCAGCCAACAAAGCACATGCCATGACACCACACTTCTTTGCTCAAGGATTTCGAGTGAATTCTGCTGCATGTGTTGAAGTTATAGAGACAGTAGTGAAACCCGGCATTGATAGTTTCACACAAAACGATGGTTATACAGGATTGGATGGCTGAAAATTTCCATCGCCACTAATCATTGAACTTATGGCCGCCTAATTCCCCAGACCATAATCCCCTAGATTACTATGTATGGAGCGCAGTTGAGCGTGAAACCAATAAGAAACCTCTTAACATTTTTCCTCTGAAGGCTGCAATTAATACCGTTATGGTGAATATAAATAAGGAGCATTTGATTATAAGTAGTTAATGTTGCGTAAAAAAATCGTGAACTTTCATTAAATTTTCTTCAAAACAAAAGATAATTACGGTATATATGTATTTACTGTTATTTAAATATTTTAGTTTATAATGAAATGAAAATAAATATGAAAACGTTTTAGTTTATAAGTAGGTAATATATATGTATTTATGTTTGAAGGCCCACTACCTCCTCTTAGCCAAATACTCAAAAGGCATTTCATTTCCTTTACTTATTTAATAATTTTTTAGTACATTAAGATCATGAACTGAACTTCTATAGTACCACAAAGATTACACTGGTTAACAAAATTTAAACTATTGTATTTTTGTCACACAAAAGCTCATATAAAATTTTGAATATATTGGCGTCACCAAGCAATAATATATCAAGGAAAAAAATTGGCACACATGGTATATGTGTGTGATATCGAAACATATATTTTTGTAAAAAGTAGGAAAATTAATTACACTTAAAGAAATTTTTTTTTAATGTACAATAAAAACAACAATAACACTGCCCTGCATCGGTTTTGCGAATAAGATGGGACCTAATGATCCCGAAGGGAATTTTTGCGCTAAGCACGAATCCGAGTTCAAAAATTTTCCATCACGTCAGGTTTTCGAGAAAAAGGGGGTTGAAACCCCTAAAAATAGCGTATTTGGCCATTTTTCAAAAATTGTGGAGCAGAACCCTAACGTGCTACGATCTTCGTTATTGTCAGTAATTGAAGGTTGAACTTTGCTCTTTGAAATAAGCCCAAACCCAAATTGTTCGCATGCACCCTTAGAGTAGGGGGTGTACCTATGTCTACGGGGGTAGGGAAAAAAATGAACATAGGAACTTATCTACACCCAAGATAAGATATAATGAAAAGTGCAGTGTTCCTAAGGTATTTAGTGTCGCTGATTACAAATCTGAAGTCAAACATTCCATTTAAAAAGAAATAATATAAAAAAAGTCAAATTCAAATTTTCAAATCTAATACATCGTCTGGCACACGACCGCACACCTGATAAAATACATAAAGTACACCCCCTACTCTAAGGGTGCATGCGAACAATTTGGGTTTGGGCTTATTTCAAAGAGCAAAGTTCAACCTTCAATTACTGACAATAACGAAGATCGTAGCACGTCAGGGTTCTGCTCCATAATTTTTGAAAAATGGCCAAATACGCTATTTTTAGGGGTTTCAACCCCCTTTTTTTTGAAAACCTGACGTGATGGAAAATTTTTAAACTCGGATTCGTGCTCAGCGCGAAAATTCCCTTCGGGAACACTAGGTCACATCTTATTCGCATCAGAAAAATTGAAATTTGCAGGGCAGTGTAATCTGCTAACATCCCTTGACTCTATTTCCCTTGGTAGCGCTTTCCATTAAGGAAATGTCCTGATGAAATCTCTCGCCTTGTTCATCACTCACAGCACCTAAATTTGCTGGAAAGAAATGCAAATGAGAGTCCAGCATATGTATTTTTAAAGACATATTACACCCTAAGGCTGTATATGACATTACAAGCTCATTTATTTAATTCTTTGTAATTTTTCGCTTTATATATTAGTTTCCTAGAAAATTTTGAACAACATTAAATTTTTCTTCAAAATCCTTAACTTTTAATAGTTCCCGTATTTGTGGGCCTACGAATACTCCCCCTTTAATTTTTGCTTCGCTGAATTTGGGGAATTTTTCTTTTAATATAGGTATAAAAATCCACGACGCCGCCGTAGCCGAAAGGGTTGGTGCGTGACTACCATTCGCAATTCACAGAGAGAACGTCGGTTCGAATCTCGGTGAAAACATCAAAAATTAAGAAAAACATTTTTCTAATAGCGGTCGCCCCGGATGGTTCCATGTGTAGAAGTCCACGCAAGTGGGGAAAGTTACTGATCGCCATTCACTTGGGAATGGCCAGGACGATTCTTCTGCATATGATTCAAGCAGCTCACAACGGCCGGGATTAGCCCACGTATCCTCTGGGTAGCTTCCGAACACCCGTTCGGGAGTGAGCTAACGTGAGAAGGCGAAACATTCCAGGATAGCTGGTTGTGCGTTGGGTTTGGGACCCGCCACTTAAAAATCCCCCCCAATGAAAAGTTTGAAAAAGCCTCGGATGAGACCTCCCTATACTGATGACGACCCCTGCAAACGAAATAAGGAATATGATTCGAGGGCATGCACCTGGAATGTCCGGCCCCTTAATGGGGAAGGTGCCTCTGCCCGGCTGGTTGATGTCCTCGTGAGAGTAAAGGCTGACATCACTGCCATCCAAGAGATGCGATGGACGGGGCAAGGTAAGAAAACCATAGGACCTTGCGACGTCTACTACAGCTGCCATGTAAAGGAGCGCAAATTCGGTGTCGGATTTGTTGTGGGAGAGAGACTTCGTCGCCAAGTACTGTCGTTCACTCCGGTGGACGAGCGTCTCGCAACAATCCGCATCAAAGCGCGATTTTTTAACATATCGCTAATTTGCGCCCACGCCCCGACGGAAGAGAAGGACGATGCGACAAAAGATTCTTTCTATGAGCGCCTGGAACGCTCCTATGAGCGCTGCCCCCGCCACGACATAAAAATCGTGCTTGGCGACTTCAACGCCAGGGTGGGCAAGGAGGGAATTTTTGGTCCCACAGTCGGAAAATTCAGCCTGCACAACGAAACATCCGGTAACGGACAGAGGCTGATCGACTTCGCCGGGGCCCGAAACATGGTAGTCTGCAGCACCAGATTCCAGCATAAGAAGATTCACCAAGCCATATGGCTGTCTCCTGATCGAAAAACACGAAACCAGATCGATCATGTTATGATAGATGGAAGACACACTTCTAGTGTATTAGATGTACGTACGATCCGAGGACCCAACATCGACTCGGATCACTACCTTGTTGCAGCCAAACTGCGCACACGCCTCTGTGCAGCAAAAAACGTACATCTACCTACGCAAAGAATGTTCGACATCGAAAAGCTGCAATCACAACAGACAGCCAGAAGATTCGCCACTCGACTCTCACTCATGCTCTCAGAGAGTACTGCCCAACAAACCGGCATCCACGAACAATGGAGCAACATTTCTCGTTCTCTACGTACCGCCGCCGAAGAAGAAATCGGATTTCGGCGAGCCCGAAAAAACAGTTGGTACGACGAGGAATGTCACGCTGCCGCAGAAAGAAAGGATGCCGCCTATAGAGCCACGCTGCGATCGGGCGCAACGCGAGCCATGTGGATCGCTACAAAGAGCTGAAAAAAGAAGAGAGACGTATTATCCGAAAAAAGAAACGAGAGGCCGAAATACGTGAGTGCGAAGAGCTTGAGATGGTGGCCAACAGGAACAACCCCCGAAAATTCTACCAGAAAGTTCGGCGGCTTACAGAAGGTTTTAAGACCGGGGCGTTTTCCTGTAAGAACAAAGACGGCGAACTGGTGACTGACGTACAGAGCAATCTTAAATTATGGAGGGAACACTTCTCGAACCTATTAAACAGTGACAGCTGCGCATGTCACCGAGAAAGTGAAGATCCCGATACCCCAATCGTTGACGACGGAATTGTCGTTCCGCTACCCGATCATGACGAGGTGAGAATAGCGATAACGCGGCTAAAGAACAACAAAGCCGCGGGCGCCGACGGACTGCCGGCTGAGCTATTCAAACATGGCGGCGAGGAGCTGGTAAGGTGCATGCATCAGCTCCTATGCAAAATATGGTCGGATGAAAGCATGCCTGCCGATTGGAATTTAAGTGTGCTCTGCCCAATCCATAAGAAGGGCGATCCTGCAATTTGTGCCAATTACCGCGGGATTAGTCTTCTAAATATCGCCTATAAGGTTCTAGCGAGCGTATTGTGTGAAAGGCTGAAGCCCACCGTCAACCAACTGATTGGACCTTATCAGTGTGGCTTCAGACCTGGAAAGTCTACCATCGACCAAATATTCTCAATACGCCAAATCTTGGAAAAGACCCATGAAAGGAGAATCGACACACACCATCTTTTCGTCGACTTCAAAGCTGCATTCGACAGTACGGAAAGGAGTTACCTGTATGCCGCGATGTCTGAATTTGGTATCCCCGCAAAACTAATACGGCTATGTAAGATGACGTTGCTCAACACCAGCAGCGCCGTCAGAATTGGGAAGGACCTCTCCGAGCCGTTTGATACCAAACGAGGTTTCAGACAGGGTGACTCGCTGTCGTGTGACTTCTTTAACCTGATGTTGGAGAGCATCGTACGAGCCGCAGAACTTAATCGCTCAGGCACAATTTTTTATAAGAGCGTACAATTGCTGGCGTATGCCGATGATATTGACATCATCGGCCTTAATAACCGCGCTGTTAGTTCTGCCTTCTCCAAACTGGACAAAGAGGCAAAGCGAATGGGCCCGGTGGTGAACGAGGACAAAGCGAAGTACCTCCTGTCTTCAAACAAACAGTCGGCGCACTCGCGTATCGGCACCCACGTCACTGTAGACAGTTATAATTTCGAGGTTGTAAAAGACTTCGTCTATTTAGGAACCAGCATTAACACCGATAACAATGTCAGCCTTGAAATCCAACGTAGAATCTCTCTTGCCAACAAGTGCTACTTTGGACTAAGTAGGCAACTGAGCAGTAAAGTCCTTTCTCGACGAACAAAACTAACACTCTACAAGACTCTCATCATGCCCGTCCTAACGTATGGCGCAGAAGCTTGGACGATGACAACATCCGATGAAGCGACGCTTGGAGTGTTCGAGAGAAAGATTCTGCGTAAGATTTTTGGACCTTTGCACGTTGGCAACAGCGAATATCGCAGACGATGGAACGATGAGCTGTATGAGCTTTACGACGACATAGACATAGCGCAGCGAATAAAGATCCAACGGCTACGTTGGCAGGGTCATGTCGTCCGAATGGATACAAACACTCCGGCTTTGAAAGTATTCGATGCGGTACCAGCTGGTGGTAGCAGAGGAAGAGGGCGACCTCCTCTGCGTTGGAAAGATCATGTGGAGAAGGACTTGGCTTCACTTGGTGTGTCCAACTGGTGCCGGTTAGCACGAGAAAGAAACGACTGGCGCGCTTTGCTAAACTCGGCCAAAATCGCGTAAGCGGTTATAGCGCCAATTAAGAAGAAGAAGGTCGCCCCTCGGCAGGCAATGGCAAACCTCCGAGTGTATTTCTGCCATGAAAAAGCTCCTCATACAAATATCTGCCGTTCGGAGTCGGCTTGAAACTGTAGTCCCATTCGCAAATAAAACAGCAAAATTTTGTATAACCTAGTTGTAGTCCAAGCTAAAGAGCAATGACTTTAAAATCTCTACAAATCTTCTTCACTGTATTTAATTTTTGCAAGAAGAAACTGGTACTGAAGGGAGCTTGTTTCCATTATACAACAGCACAGCTTTCAAACTTGATTTTGAAGAGTCAATGAACAATCGCCAGTGACTTGGATCACATTCAAACTTTAATAAATTCATCACAACAGGAATATTATTACAATAGACTAAATCATCTGCTTTAAAAAAGTAAGGTTTTATTTCATCGTCACTATGTCGAAAATATGTAATTTTCGTGTCAGAAGAAAGTAAATTCCAGTCATTTAATCTAGACCCCAAAAGTTCAGCCTGTTTTTTTGATAGATTCAAATCACGTACTTAATCATTTAAATCACTTTGTGTCAGTAATTGAGGCTTTTCTTCTGAAGTGGACGGTTCATAACTTGAGTCACTTTTATGCTGACTGAGAATAAATTCCACACTAGAAACAGAATCTTGACTTTCTGGATTCTGATTTGGAGGCTTTGGAACAGGCAGTTCAGCACTGTGAGAGATGGGTCTGATGGCCGACGATAAGTTTGGATACTGGATAGTGTGTTAAGACTTGATAGTAATACCTTTTGTTTGAGTTAAACAAAAATAACAATCACTTACATGATCTTTTGGTTCTGTCCCAATCATTGGTATAACAAATGGTAAATGTCTATGTTCTTGTTTAGACCAACCTAATAAAAGTCTCATACACGTTACACAACATATACATAGTATGTGGAGCCCAGGATCTATCTTGATGTGACACAGGAAATCCAAAATAATCTAAATACCACTGTTTAATTAATGGCGTAAATTTTCGACTCTGAGATGTAAAAGTTAATTCCCCACACGCATCACAAAAACTGTGTTATTAGAACACTCTGATTGGCTTAATGTACACGAATATACGAATACATGAAAGTGGGGGCTCACCGTGAATTGCCCGAGTCGTCAAATATATCTTTCACAACTTCGGGCGATGCGTCGATTTTATGGCAAATAGCGCCTTCTTGTTGGAACAAAAGCCCAGAAAGTTGGTTAACATTGCTTTACTATCCATATACCAAGGACTATTAACGGTAACGATATCCACTTCCTCTTATCGAAAGAAATAAGGTCCGATGCTCCCGCTATGCCAGAAACCGCACCAAACAGTTAATATTTGCGGATTGTTTAATGATTAGTTGAGCACCAGTGGATTATGTTGGCCCCGGAAACGACAATTTTGCCTAGAATTTGAGTCAGAAATGGGTCTTGCCCCACACAATGAGATCTTCTCGTTGTGCATTTACAACTTTCTTTGGAATATTGAAAATAAATTGTTTTGCAAAATGATGAAAAGACAAATCTCATAGAATATTTTGACAGCTGGAAGTTATTGGTAAGTGTGTCAGCTGTGGAAACATTACAGTTGTAAAAAACTATCACTGGTATCTGATCACCCTTTATTACTATTATGCCAATACTTATTTAGATAATTCCGTTGTTATTGCTGTTGCAGCACTAGCATCTAACAGAGGCGCAGGGCAGTGGGACAAAGAGAAACGAGCTTTAGATAAGTAGGCTTAAACGGGCATGTGAAGAGAGTGTGAATATCAAGCGAGATACCTTCACATGCCGTACATTGTTAACTGACTTAGCCTTATTTATTAGATAATTTCGTTGGTCATATAGGGTTTGACGGTACGGCTGTTCGATTCCATTGAAATTGATATTATATTTAAATCATGTCAGGTAATAATAACCAATATAAATAATGAAATAACCAATTTTTTATTTATTCATATATGTATATGTATGTATGTATGTATAAAATACAATATATAAAAAAGAGTAAATTTTATCAAATTTTTCGGACAATTTTCTCTCTATTTACATAAGTTGTAATACTAAACTTTTTTATATGACTTTTTGTAGTAACACTAAACTTTTTATTATTCACCTAACAGTGTTAAAAATCGATTCATAAAAATGTAATGCCTGGTGCAGCTGTCAACCGATAGATCCGCCATCATCACTATCAATTGGACGTAGTTGGATATACAAATAACCGAAGTGGCTATACAGGGTGTTATATAAAAAATTTTAAATACTTAAGCAGATAATAATACGGACCAAAAAACCCAAAAAGTTTTAATAAAGATGGGTCCGCAAACTAACGCTTTTAGAGATATGTTAAGTCATTCTCTTTCTGAAACATTTATTTCCAATCCCCTATTTATTTATTAAACAAGTAAAACAAAAACAAAAACAATAAACATAATTAAGAAATAATTACACTGTGGAACAAATTCAGGTTAGCAAAAATTAGGTCCATTCTGAGAGTGGCGGGTGAAAATAGAGGCGAAATTAGAAGACCCGTATCGCGCCGTTTTTTTATGTTAGTTCGAATTTTTTTTAATCGGCCTTCGAAGTTCGACTTGCCGTTCTCGAGTTTCGAGATTCAAATATGGCAATTGATTTTGATACGCACACATACGTAAGTATTTAAATATTCCTACGTAGCAGATAAAATTCGTCAATAAACCGACGAAGATTACCCTTAAAGTAAACTTTTCAAATAAGTTTCTCCAGCAAATATGCATAAAATGAAATTTTCTATTGTAATTTATTATGTAAAAATATTCTCACACGGGCTAGATTGGGTTGAGGTGGCATCGAATACCTTAGTCAAACTTTCACAAGGCTCGTCCCTGCTCTCGTTAAACCACTCCGGCTTTTCCCGATAAAGGACTGCCACCCCAGTAAACTAACCCTATCTAGTGGGCTGAACCTCACCACTCATTTATCGTCACTGGAGCAGCTCCGTGCGGCAAGACTGCTCCCAATACTTCCTCTTAGATCCATCATTTCGTCTAACCCTGGATTCTCCTGCTCTTGCCAAAGACGGCTCTACCCAAAATCAACTTCGGTTAGATGGAATCATTGCAACGGATAGTGCCACCTTTAGACCTACTCAGGCTTAAGACACACAAAGAGTAGTCTACACGGTTTATGGCCACATGTTGCTCCCGCCACTCACATACGGGTTCGAAGTCTGGGTTCTGAAATCCAATGAAACCGATCAGATAAATTATTTTTAAAAAAAGACGACTTGAAGACGGCACTTACCGCATTTGGTACACCGACAAGTTAGACACATTTATCAGGGGTGCAAATGTAATCAGGTACATCAAAGCGCAAGGATTCGATGGGACGGTTACATTTTACGAATGAGCAAAGATAGAATTCTAAAAAAGTTCTCCGAAACAAATCCACAAGGCGACAGAAGAAGAGGCCGGCCGAGAAAACGATGGAGAAATGACATTGAAGACGACTTTGGAGCTATGGGCATATCTGATATCAAACGAAAAACTGATGACCGAGTAACGTGGAGGCGAATTATAACATGGGTCACTCCGATCAATGGTTCACTCCGATCTGTGATGCTATGATGATGATATTGCTCCCACTACCAGTGGGACACTTTTGTATATTTTATGTTGCGAAATAAAATAAACTAAAATATCTGCATACTCTATTTTTCGATTTCCGCAAACTATTGTAGAAGACAAAAAACTTGTATCTGTATCAAATGAAGGGTATGAATGATTGAATACATACATGCATATGTATGTATGTTTATTCTAACAGCAATTGATCTTAAGCTGTCGATAGCTTTTATATAGCATTTGACAGATGAAAATTGTTGTTCCGAGGAGACGCCTCCACCAACTTTGCTCCCCAGTTTGGAGTAGGTAGGTGAAATGGTTGAAATGCCGATCTGGCACTCCTCAAGTAGCACCAAAGCGCCGTTTTTGATACCATCTGCCAACAGGCAGATATCTACAGCCCGCCAGAGCTGTTGATATAATGGAGGAGATTGATTGGATTTAGTTTGGCGCACTGCTCCAGGCTGTCGAAGAAAGGAGCGCCCAGTGACCTTAGTCGTTTAGCTGCCAAACCCGGACATTTACAGAGAAAATGTTCTACAGTCTCTTTCTCTGAAATGTCCCCACAGCTTCTGCAATGGGGGTTAAATGGTAACCCTAGCTTTTCCGCGTGTGTGCCGATCGTCCAGTGACTGGTTAACACAGCTACTAGTTTGGAAATTGAATGGCGAGGAGTCCTAAGGACTTTCTGAGTCCTTCGTATATCGTATTGGGGCCAAAGGGTTTTCGAAATAACAGATGAAGAAGTGGAGCTCCATCTTTTCTGCACTTTCCTGAGAAATAATTTGTGCAGTTCCCCTTAAACAACTGACAGGGGGATGCCGATGACCGAGTAGGAGGTCTCTGAGGCCAATTCAGAACCCTTCCTGGCAAACTCATCAGCAATTTCATTTCCCTCTGTGTTCCTATGTCCTGGAACCCAGGAAATGTTACCTGCACACCCAAGAGATTTCATCTCCTCCTTACAGGAGTTAACTAATTTCGTTCTGTACCATGGCGTCGTCAAAGCCGCGGCTTGACTACCAGAGAAAAATATTTCCCTCGCTCCCGCGTTCCCTAAGCATTTTGCGTGCCTGCAGGATCGCAAAGACTTCTGCTTGAAAAACAGTAGCAGTGTTCGACAGTTTAAAGGAGATAGATAAATTGGCTGATTTGGAGAAAACCCCTGCTCGGACTCTTGATTCCATCTTGGAACCATCAGTGAAGACAGAGGTGCAAGCTTCGGTGCAGATTTTCCCCTCGATCAAATCCTGCCTATTTGGAAAGATTGCCCTAGCACGACCGTCAAACTCCAGTTTGCGAATAGAGAGATCTATTCGAAATTCGGAGAAATACGGTGTTAGCTGCCCGAAAATGCTACTATGTCCCTTGAGAGATTGCCGCCAGAGGCCAATCTCCTTTAACTTGTTTGCACTTTGAGCTGCGATGGACATGACGGAAAAGTCGATTGGAAATAAGTGCAAAAGGACATTCAGGGCAGCACTGGAGCAAGTTTTATATGCTCCGGTGATGCCAATGCATGCAGTCCTTTGCACTCTCCCAAGTTTAGTGTTATATAGCCCTTCCGAAGAGCTTCCCACCAAACTATGCATCCATACGTTAAAATTGGCCAAAAACCACTGCGTTGTACATCCACAGCACGATCGGTAGCTTGAGTCCCCATTTCTTACCGAACACAGATTTGCAGGAGTAGAAGGCTATACTGGCCTTCTTTACCCGATTTTCAATGTGTAGCTTCCAATGGAGTTTGGAGTGAAGCATCACTCCAACTACTAATACCTAACTTCCGATGAGAGCGGGAGAACGTGGTTGTTTAATTTGAGAAGTCGAAAGGGTGGAGGTTTATATTTTATGGTAAATAGCACTTGTCAGAGTTGACTCGAAAACCGTAGGTGGCAGCCCAGCGACTGAGAACAGCCAGTGACCTTTCCAAAATCTCAGCCATGACTGAGGGAAACGGTCCCGATCCCATCCGGACCAAGTCATCGGCGTATGCTATTACCTTAACCCCACCCTTATTTAGCATTATCAGAACTTCGTCAATAGCAACTAGCCAAAGTAGGGGCCAAAGGACACCACCCTGCGGCATAATCGGCGTATAATTTAATAAGGTAGTCGGATCCCAGATTTCTTTCGGTCTATGATTCCCTACTGGATATTATTGTTGTACTTGTATTTATCTCTTTTTGAAGGTGTGCGCTGACATACATATGTATGTATGGTAGTCCGTTGCGTTCGGTAGATTTTGATATTTCAGTATAATACGTCGTCACTTCCAGTTTACCCTCGAACTCTGTTAGTACTTGTGGTCATTGTACACCACTTGCCGCACATTGCATAGGAAATATCTGCGGAAGGCATATTCAGATTCGCGTTCATTACATCATTGGGAGCAGTTCTGTATACTTCTGGTGTCATGAGAGTATCTAATTTTTCTTTATGATGGCCTTCAATTCCTCTATGACCACTGGAATGCATAGCCATAGCTCCCGAGTTTTATAGACACACCACTTATTTTTCTTTACATACATACATATGTATGTACATATGGTACATATACAATATTAAAATCCTCCACCAAACATGTTGAATCATGTAAACAATTGTTTAAATTCTGAAGAGTGTCGCACACGTCACCGCATAGCTGAAGGATCTCCCTCCCCTGCTAGAACAATTAACGTTCGGTTAAAATTCTCGACTAGTGGAAATGGAACAACACTATTTGAAAACGGAATTTTTTTCTGCGAAATGTGGAAACACGCGCAGTTCTTTACAAATGAGTGGTGTGTCGTTTTTACTTCCATGCCTGCAATCACGCTGAGTTTGCAAAATTTTAAATCGCAACCCATCAATAAGAGCGACGTGTGTTTCATGTTTTTGGAGATACACACATATCTCTCATAAATTCCAACTATCGCTTGCACACCAGAGACCTGCATGGCTCACTGTTTTCTTGAGTTGTTCATCCGCTAAATTTCTTGCTCACATTCAGTCAATTGAACCAAAATATTTGGTCAAGTGCAGTCAGCTCATGCAGGCGAACGCGTAGTTCAGCTCAATCAACACGTATGATCTAATGTCTTCGGCTCAAATCTAATCATTGAACAAAAAGCAGCATTGAATGAAATTAGCATCGGCCTTTGCGTTCAAACGATCAAACTTGTTCAAAGAAGTAATTGTCATTATTGTAAATAGCACATGTTCGAGCAAACGAGCGTTGGCGTACAATGTACGCTGTAAATTGTGTTTGATATTTGAAAGGATTAGTTGGTTTCAGCAATGTTTCCTTATTTACATTATTTTCTTTCGTGTTTTATTATAAGTTTTAAGAAAAAAAAAACAAATATGAAAATATAGTGTTTTTGCTTTAAAATTTTGCTTTTACTTTGCTATCGTTAGTTACAAGCAAAAACTCATGCGTGTTCAAACCGGCTCATTTGGCTCAGCCCTTTTATTCTTGCTCAAAAAAATGAATGTACAGCCGAACGAGCAAATACCCGAAACGGCTGCTATGAAGACGATTGGTGATAACATCGGAGAGCTCAAACGCAACACATGATTGGATTGAGCTGAAATAAACAATGACAATAACTTATTTGAACAAGTTCGATCGTTTGAACGCAAAGGCCTGATTTTTGAAGTGAAAACTTCTTTAGAATCGTTGGGAGTGATTTGAAACTCGATGAAACGAAAAAGCGACACTATGAAGCGTTATATGTTGATATACGTATATGTGTGTGGTTGCGTACTGCTGAGCCACGCTAGTATAGTGAGTATTGTAGTATGTATACTACACTGCCTATTACTTGCTTTGGTGTTTAGTTCAAGCGTCATACGTATGTATGTTTGTATGTATGCTAGTACGTATGTGTGCGCGCCTGCGTATTACGGAGCCACGGTGAGCGAGAAGGCATTATGTATACCTATACTACACTACCTAATACTTGCTTAGACCAAGCGTCCTACGAATGCTTGTGTGTATGTTAGTACGTCTGTGTAATATACGCGTTACGACGCTCATAATAGCAACCGCGTGTGCTGTATTGCGTCCGTATTTTTATATTCGTAAATATTTTCATTTTTAAATATTTACCGCAATTGCAGGCGGTGTTGCAATATACCACAATCAAAATGACGGTGCGCCTATTGTAACTCCACAGATAGATCTGAATGCACAGCAACTAGAATGACTGTCTGTTCAGCTCTCTAAAGTGGGAGAAATATGAGCATGCGAAACCAGATTGAGCAATGGAAAAACAGTTTTAATTGTGGCAATTCATATTTCACCGAATCAATCAATAAATAGCATCACGGAATTCATTCACGAAAATTTAATAAAGTATACACCAGAAGTATCGCGGATACTTAGAAAAGATTACGATAAAGTTCCAATGATTTTAAGTGGCGATTTTAACGTAAATTTTGCATTGGACACAGCGGTTCCTTTAATTGACTTTCTCAATACAACATTCAATTTAAAAATATGTAACAATCGCACTGAATGGACAACACGATCAAAAACAACGGTATTTTAAAGATATGTTGACAACATCGAAACCAAAGCATTTGTATCATATTTTAGCTATCATAAGCCACTCGTATCATTTGTTGAAATTGAAAACATTGAGGATGAATAATAATAAAATGAAGAAAATAAAATATGAACTTTATAGCAATATTATAATGAACCTATAATTATCCCACTCCTAATGCTGCTTTCGTTTCATTTTCTCTCAGTTTGTTTTACGGAAGGTTTCACTTCTATCGCGTCTAACCGTTAGACTGGTACTTTTTGTTCAAGCGAAGCGTATGAATGTTTTACACTGAGCCGGTGCAGTTCTCTGTTGCACACTAAGCTTGGCGGGTGAAAGGCGGATATGTATGTGTATGTATGTACAAACGACCGATTCGATTCTGCTGGTCATTCTGAATTGGTGATTTTTTACTGTTTTTGATTGTAAAGATAAAGAAATTACACATAGGATGGAAATGATAAGAAACAGTAAAACAATGTTCGATTGGTATCGAAGTTTATTAGCCATTGCGAAGTTTATTAGCAAAAACTCATAGCAGAGTCATTTTCTTAAGAGGGGCATGTTAATAATTATAAGATAATTTTACATACATACATACTTACACAAATAAAGTGGCATTCTGTTCTTCACTACTTTCAAGTACATCCCAGTTTTGCCTTTTTATTAATATTTATTAAATATGCATTGGTGGTGGCCGTAGATCAATCACAAGGGAGTCTAGCAAATTTAACGTCTCCGATTATTTAACGTTTTTTCAGGTTTCACGTTTTTATCACGCGATAGAGTTAACTCAAACAATTGATTTTATAATCAGTTTATCAAGTTGATTTTATAATCAGTTGCAAAACATTGGCACTTCTCTAAGCCATGTCCATTGAATTTAGAGAGTCTTTCAAAATTATTTCACTAACATACAAACAGAGAAGGACTTAAGTCTACAATAGCAGCATATTTTCTTATTCCCCAGAAGGTGTACAATAATGGAAAAATCTATTGATGTAGTTTTTTTCAGAATTCATATTTATTTATAAATTTATGAAAATTAAATTTGTTCACTTGCTTTATAACAAACACCAAAAACTCGTTATCATAAAAGTCTAGACAGATTCTACTGTTTTGGTTCACTCAAGCAAAGCAAACATTAAAAAAGTAGGTGTAAAGTACCGTTATCCGAAAATGTCATGTGTTGCTATTACATACATAAAATAAAATAAATAATTGGCGCGTACACTTCTGTTAGGTGTTTGGCCGAGCTCCTCCTCCTATTTGTTGTGTGCGTCTTGATGTTGTTCCACAAATGGAGGGACCTACAGTTTCAAGCCGATTCCGAACGGCAGATATTTTTATGAGGAGCTTTTTCATGGCAGAAATACACTCGGAGGTTTGCCATTGCCTGCCGAGGGGCGACCGCTATTAGAAAAATATTTATGTATATGATAATTCATTCGTTTAAGAATTCATTGGAAAAGAAAAAGCAAACCGACCGCCCAAAGAAGCTTCCCAGAAGAGACGTAAGCTCCCATTTAAGGGAAATCGACCAAAATCCGAGAATTAGTGCTCCAAAATTGGTCCAATTGTCGAGACATCCGGAAAAAGTGTTCATCCAAGAACTATTAAGAGATATCCTAATAATAGCAGATATTTCAGCAAGACACAACGTCTCAGGAAGCCCCTGATTTGAGAAAAAACCGTCGCCTTCGGCTTGAGTTTGCACAGCCACATATTGGCAAGGGAACGGATTTCTGGCCAAAAGTTTTCTTTGCTGACGAATCGAAGCACAATATATCATATTTGGAAGTGATGGCCGGGCTAAAATATGGAGAAGTAGAAATGTGAATGTGGAATGAAAAATTAGATACATACTGTTAAGCACGGCGGTGGCAGCGCAATGGTTTGGGGAACTAGAGCTGCATTTGGCGTTGGAAAGATGACCTTCATTTAAAGTACTACGGACCGATATATAAGTAAATACAATATAAAAGCATTTTTGGAACAACATTTCAAGACATTAGTAGAAGGTTAGGTCTTAGACAAGGTTTCCAACAAGATAATGACCCTAAGCCCTAATGACCTAGGCAAAGGATCTAATATTACGCACCCAGACAACTAAATACATCGCCGCAAAAAACGTACTTAAGTCCGATAGAACATTTTGGGGAGCTTTTAGAGAGAAGAGCTTTCTCAACTAGTTGGAGCAATGTGACGACGCCTGATACTAAAGTATTCAAAAGAGCGTTATAAAGTGAATAAATTTGTGTTTTAAACTAATAGAGTTTCGTCTAACCGCTTCTACGATTTTTTTTTTTGTTTTTGTTAATTTTTTTGTTATGTGAAATAATTTAATTTTTGTAAATTCATAAATAAATCCGAATTCTGAAAAAAATACACCAATAGGTTTTTTCAATTACTGTATACCTTATGGGAAATAAGAAAATATGCTGCTGTAAGTAGACTTAAGCCCTTCACTGTAGTTACCCCAACTCTGTACGGTCAACTTTTTGCTTCTCTCTCAAATCAATTTACGGCATCGCTTGCTAATATGATCTATGATCTCGCATACCGTTATCTCACTGAGTTGTTACACATGCATTAGTCATCAATCAGTTATAAAATATGTTATTGTAAGAGTGATTTGTTTCTCATGAAACAGTCCGCCAAGTTTTGCAAAAGACCAATTACACTTCAGAGTTGCTCGAAAGGAACCTGTGCTCTCTGCCATTTTGAAAAGCGGTTATCTTTCGCCAGAACATACCCATGTAGCTCAACCAGATGGCTACCGGGATTATGTGATATTCTATGACGGATTATATAGAGTGTGGAGGCAGCCATTAAAAGCTCTGGACATCCACTGACAGTGAAATTTAGCAAAGGTTCATATGTATAAAGTGTTGGATGTTTGCAGATCAACCGTCGGTAAACGTTTGTATGCGATGGGAATGGTCCAGAAAGCAAGTTACTGGGTGCCACATCAATTGAAGGAGAAGGATATCGGGGAACTTTTGGTGACGTGTGAGATGCTTCCTGAACAGAAGAAAAGAAACGGTTTTCTACATCGCATTGACACTCGCGGTGAAAAATGGATATAGGCGTCGAAAATGTTGGAGCCTTGCAGGTGAACCAGGTCCATCGACAGCGAAAAAAATACTCATGCTTCAAGGGTTATATTGAGCGTTTGGTGGGATCAAAAGGGTGTCATCTAATATATCATCATTGTGAACTCCTTAAACCATCTGAAACCATCACTGGCGATGGTTACCGACTGCAGCTAATGCATTAGAATCGAATTCTCAAAGAAAAACGGCCGGAATGGGACGGTAGACATGACAAACTGATTTTGCTGCATGACAACGCCAGGCCATACGTTGCTCAATCGGTACAGAATATTTTCTAGAGGGAATGAATTGGGAAATCTTGCCCCACCCACCGTATTTCCCAGACTTTGCACCTTCAGATTACCATCTGTTCCGGTCAATGCAGTCAGCCCTTATTAGAGAGCGGTTCATTTCTTACGAAAGCATCGCAAACTGACTCAATGAATGGATAAAGTCAAAAGAACTCGAATTTTTCGTCCGTAAGAAATCGTATGGTGCCTGAAAGATGGAGTAAAGTTGTAGCTTCCAATGGCTCATATTTCACATAATATCATGTGTTATTTAATTGTTTAAATAATTCGTAACTTTGGCTAAGAAAGGGCGGAAACTTATCCCCATACCCAATATATATGTACATTAGGGCAGGGCATATGCTATCTCTACTTAGTTTCGGCAAGTGAAATATTCTGCTGGCAATTCTGAACAAAAAAGTCCATTGCAGATATCGCTTAAATGGATTTCAGTCCTCCTTTTAGTCTTTAATACCCAAGCAATTTTTTGTTGATTATTTTATTAATTTTCTTTGTAAGTATATATTGTATGTATGTATATGGTTATAGGGCACTACAAACTCATTTTAGATGTTTATTTTGCTCTAAACTCTCGACTAGAACCTGCAGTTTTTCACATTAATTCAATTGTGGGGCCAAAATGTCAGTTGAGATCCGTGGCTCACTTGTTTCCAATTTTTTCCAATGTATCATGTAGATGACGAAATGACAGCTGATTAAAAAAACACAAAAACAGATATATGAGGTGTGTTCAAAAATTATCGCGAATTTGGTGTTTTTTCAAAAATGATTTACTTATTCATTAATATCTATTTTGTCCCCTTCAAAGTAGACCCCATGAGATATTATGCACTTGTGCCAATATTTTTTCCAATCTTCGAAGCACTTCAAAAAATCATTTTTTTATCTTGTTCAGCTCCTCCTACGATGCCGGCTTTATCTCGTCAATCGTAGCGTAGCGTCATCCTTTTATGGGCCTCTTCAGTTTCGGGAACAAGAAAAAGTCACAGGGGGCCAGATCTGGAGAATACGGTGCCTGTGGCATCATTAGTGTGTTGTTTTTGGCCAAAAAAACGCGCACACGCAAGAACCAATTTTTGTTCTTCCACAAATCCGGGCCTTTCTGGCGGATTGCTTCACGCAAATTGCATCTAACTTGCAGGTAATATTCCTTATTGACCGTTTTACCCTGTGGCAAGAACTCATAATGCACAACGCCCCTGCAATAGAAGAAAACGGTAAGGAAAACTTTTATATTCGACCGAACTTGGCGCGCTTTTTGCGGTCTTGGTTCGTGCGGCAGCTTCCATTGAGATTATTGAGCTTTGGTTTCCACGTCATAACCATAAACCTACGACTCGTCACCAGTTATGACCCTCTGAAACAAATTTGGGTCGTCGCGGGCAGAGTCCAACATCTCATTAGCAATGTTCATGCTATGCTGCTTTTGGTCGAAATTGAGCAGTTTTGGTACGACCCGTTTCATGCCCAAATCATTGAAAAAAAAATCGAATAGCACGAGCCAATCGATATGTCTAGATCCTCAGCAACTTCTCCAATTCGATTCGACGATTGGCCAATACCATTTCCTTCACTTCACCAATTTTTTCGTCTGCTGTTGAAGTGCTCGGGCGTCCGGCACGCTTTTCGTCGATCACATCTTCTCGGCCTTCTGAGAACATTTTGTGCCACCGATAAACGATGCTTTGGTCCAAAGTAGCTTCTCCGTATGACACAGTCAACATTCGGAATGCATCCGCGCACTTAATTTCGTTTTTCACACAAAATTTTATACAGATTATTTGATTCATCTTTTTGAATAGGTAAACAAAGCAGCTATCAACAATTAACTGAACATTAAAAATGGCCGAACTCGTCGGCATGAGTGAGAGACATGAGTACCAACATATCGCCACAAAATTCGCGATACTTTTGAACTCATCTCGAAATGGTATTTTGAGACGGAAAGAATACCCTTCACTCTATCTAAATGGTAATATAATTCCCAAACATGATACGGTCAAATACCTTGGCATACATTTGGACAAACGGCTAACCTGGAAATGCCATATTCAAGCAAAAAAAACCCAGTTAAAGATAAAAACAAACAAACTTTACTGGCTACTAGGACCAAAATCAACACTTAATCTAAATAACAAAATATTAATATATAAGGCTATACTAAAGCCAGTATGGACCTACGCAGTACAACTGTGGTCAACTGCTTGCAATTCTAACATAGAAATTCTGCAAAGATATCAGTCAAAAACTTTAAGGCTTATCACAAGTGCACCCTGGTTCGTCACAAATAAAGCCATACATACTGATCTAAAAATTCCGTTTATAAAAGATGAAATTAAAAAAATTACCACAAAATATTTACAGAGATTAAGTTATCACGATAACCCGCTAGCAATTGCATTACTTGATGAAACTAATGAAATTAATAGACTTAAAAGACATCATGTATTAGACATTCCATTCAGAACCTAATAGATAAATCTAATATTAAAATGTATTAAAATCTAACACATAAGTCTGAATATAAGTGTACATTAATCGTAGTATACATATATATCATTATTGACCTCAATGGAGCTCAATAATATAAGTCAAATTGTTAATAGTTAGATAATTTGCTTATTATTTTAAAAATAGATTGCAAATAAACGACAAAAAAAAAAAAAAATATTTTATATTTGCATTATACAACACAAACAAATCCAAAGGCCTAGTAACGAATTCTGGTAGTGGGTAGAAAAAATATTTATGTACACACGTTTATCGGGGAAAATTTACGTCTGAATTTTATTTAAGAGATGGCTTCCTAGAAGTCTTGATCTTGGTTTTGCGATGCCAGGCCCTTTATTTAAGTCACTTATTGTGTCTTATTATTTGCCAAATAAACTATTTAATTTTAGTTCTTAAGTTTTTGTTATTTTACCCTGTAAAGCTAGTCAGTAAGTTTGTCACCATTGACTTAAATAAAGATACGTTCAGAGGTTCTATAAAAAAATCAACAAGAAGCATTATTAGGAAACAAACTCTTGAATAGATGGGCCTTTGTAACTTTTTCACGGTTTCAACTTTTTTCACTGCTACACTGCTTTGTAAGAGCTAAAAAAGTAACACGAAACAAGTTTTAAATTTCTGAAACACATTTTTTTTATTTTTACCGATATAATGACATTGTGTTTATTAAATAAACTGCATAATTCATTCTAGGTCACTCCATTTAACAAGTAAATAATAGATTTTATTTTAAACGCAAAAATTACATATTCCAAAAATGTACGCTCATATAAAATATTTAAATATTCGAAAAACTATCAAAAATATGCACAACCAACGGCGTTTCAACACTATCCTAATTCTTTTGGGCATAGAGTTTACCAATTTGGTAGTATCTTCGATAGTAAACTTCTCCCATTCCTCCCACATAACATCTTTCAAGACCTCTTGAGTTGAAATTTGCTGTGCCTTTATGTTTCCTTCCAGCAGCACGCAGAAGTGTTCAATTGGATTTAAACTTTGGTATTATGGAGGTGTTGTCAGTAGCTTGGAGACATTATAGGGAAGCCATAACTTAAGTATAGGAACCGTATGCTTGGGGAGTCGTTGCCTTGTTGAAAGCAGTAATGATTTGATAACCCCGGCATCTCAGCGAGTTGCTTTAGATTTTGTTTTAAACATCCAAATAAGCAAGCTTATCCATTGTTGAATAAATAGCTTGCAATGTCCCCACGCCACCAACTGCCATACACCGCATACCATCACCCCACCATCGCCGTTTTTCACAACAAATTTTCTTTATTCGGCGCTAAATAAGATTTACCCCACAAAATTTGTCTTCCTTTGATAACAAAAATTGCAAAACTTGCGTCCATCCGAAAAAAACTTTTTCCAAAATTCTGGAGGCCTGTGTGCAAGCTCGTTTGAAAAAAAATGCTTTCTTGCCTATTTATGAGGAAAAAGAGGTTGTCTGTAAAGTCGATTTACTGACGATAGTTTAACGTTACAACGTCATAAGAAAATACTGACGTAATGGTTGCAATTTTCAAAATAAAATTTTATTTGTTTGATAGATACTTTGTATAGATATAGAGAAGGAGGTAAATGGAATCGTAATGGAATTGATCAAGTTACATTTACACAAACGTGAAAAATGACGAAACATTTATCAAATTCATGAAAGATATGTTCAATTTCGATTGTGTATCAGATGTTAATAAGTCAACAACACTAAGAGCCAACATCATCGATTTGCCTCTTTCAAGACACATTCCACTCGTAACACCACCTTTCATTTCCTACTTTTCCTATCATCGTCCTATCCTCAAGAAAGAAATGGTTCATTACCATGCACACAGGAAAAAGGCATATGCAAATACAAATATGTGAATTTATATACACATGCACATATACATACATATATATGCTCACTCAAGTAGGAGAGAGCCAGATGTCGAACGTTGCCGAGTGCGGGGGCCGATTGTGCTCTTTGTCGTTCGTTCCGAGCTCTCGCTTGCAGTCCAAGCAAGGTAACGACGCATGAGCAAGATAACGACACATTTTTTCGGGCGTGCAGGCGGCTAAATCGAATTATAAGACGTTATCACGTCAAAAAAGGCTTCTTCCCAGCAACTCTTCCATGATTGCCAGCTTTTCTTAAGACTCTTGTGGCCGTTGTAGTGCTAATATATTTTTCAAACTTATTCCATATTTCATCTTTCAATATCTGAAGCAAAAATCTTTACACCTTTCTTCACAAAGCCTATAATGTTGTACTCTTCCATTTCTGTTACATTCTGTTTACAAGGACGTCCTGCTCTTGGCCTTGAAGTTATAGTTCCGGTATTTTCGTAGTTTTGATTTACTATCCGAACTGAGATACATGCCCGTTGCTCTTCCTATTTATCGACAGTTTTGGTCTTTTTTCCACAATTTTATTATCGCCAAAGTGCGCTGAATCATATCTCAAGTTATTTTCACAGATGGAAAATAAAACTTAATGTTAGTAAAACGCAAGCCATATTTTTTACCAAAAAAAGAAGTCCATGCAATTTGCCCAGCATAAATCTAAATATGAATAGGCATGATATAAATATGATATAAACACCGTTAAATATTTGGGCGTAGTATTGACAAAAAGCTAATCTTCCGTGATCACATTCACCACATAAATAATAAACATAATATTGCAATCAAAATGCTATATCCTTTAATCAACAGGAAATCGGAGCTCAGTACTGAAAATAAACTTGTAATTTGCAAAGTAATTTTCCAATCAATTATGCTCTACGCATGTCCTGTATGGGGAACATGTGCAAAAACACAAATAAAGACCTTGCAAATACAACAAAATGAGCTTCTGAGAATGATGCTTAATTTACCATGGGATTATTCCACAAGACGGTTACACAACGAAAACAAAATAGAAATGATATTCTTACGCATCGAAAAACTTAATGATAAGTTTAAGATAAAATGTTAACTACATACAATAACCAATTAATATTAGATCTGCTTCAGTATGTTTAAGTTATCAAATATCTGCATTGTACATGTACATAACTTCCCTTTTCTTGTTTTTTTGTTTTTTCATAAGGGTTTTTATAGTAGTCTTTCCCCCTTAATTTAATTTATATATATTGTTCAACATTATCTTATGGAAAAAGTAGCGTACACCATATTCTGCAAATTAGGTTTATCGAAAAAATTTTATATTGAACGTTTTGTTACTACTTAATAAATAAATAAATATATCAATTTTTTTTCTTTTTACTTCCATTGTAAGGCTCCGCACACAGTTCTTTTGAAAACAGAAACAGCAAATTTTGTAAATGAAAATAGAACAACAAAAAAGCGAATCCGTAAATGATGAATGTTCACTTTTGGCATTCCCCTTAATAATTATTACTAAAATAAGTACTGTTACAATAGAATCAGGGTTGACGCATTGCGGTGATAATTTTCTCTTGCCAGCATGACTACTACGATAGCAAACAACGAATATGACGAATTTGAATTTGTACTTATCTTACCGTTAGAATTTCATGGACAAAGATTATTTAAAAATAAGAGGATCGTAAAATTATGGCATCTAGTATAGGGTTGTTCAATAGGTGCGCTTCAACTTTTTTCCAATAGGGAGGGCGAACGACGCAATATTTTTTATTTTTCGCTTGTCATTTGTAAACTTCATTAGTATACATTTCATCATGGTACGCTACACACTTGAGCAACGATTGCAAATCTTGCAAATTTTTTATGAAAATAATCGTTCTGTTGCTGCTACTTTAAGAGCATTACGGCCATTTTACGGTCCATTTAACAAGCCGTCCCGTTTTGGGGTTATGTGAAGTCATTGGTCTACAGTAACAAGCCGGCGACGATTTGTGAGTTCAGAGCCAATATTGAACGCGAAATTACTGGAATTTCGGCCGATTTATGCAAAAGAGTGGTCCAAAATTGGGTTCAAAGATTGGACTTCGTAAAACGTGCACGCGGTGGTCATGCAAAAGAAATCGAATTCGATAATAAAAAAAAAATTAGTTAAAAAAGTCAAACCGTTTGTGTTTTACTCAAAAAAGTTCAAAAGTTGAAGCGCTCTTACTATATATATAGTGCACAGCATAAATCTTGATACCCTACCATTTCTAAGTATAATTTTAAGAAATTTCGCACATTATTAATAGATTATTTAACTTTATTAATATATGAATAATACACTTTGTACTCATTCGTATTCAAAAAAAAAAGATGGCTGCTGCATCAACAACGGCAAACAAAAATGCAACACTAAGAAAGAAATTCGCACAGCAAAAGTATTGATGCGCTCACACTTTGAAGTTGCCAATACGTGAAATAACGGTAGCTTTGATTTGCGATACTTCGAAATAATACAGGGTGAACGATATGAAGTGTTACCTATTTAAAACACCATAACTTGTTTGTGTGAAATTAGTTTTTATTCCTTTCAAAGACAAAATTGTTCAAAAATGATTACAATTTCAACAAATATATATTCACTTTAATTCGATATGACTACCTTTTGCCTTGACTATAGCCTTCAAACGGTCAAAAAAAGAGGTTGCATGCTGCACGAATGTGATCTTGAGGTATTTTGGCCCATTCTCGTATAATCGCTTTTTACAGCGCATCCATACTGGCATATTTTTTAGTCCTCACCTTGCTCTCCAAAATGGACCAGATGGAATAGTCTATCGGATTTTCGTCTGGCGAACTCGAAAGCCATTGTGTGGACGAAATGAAGTGTGGAACATGATTTTTTAGCCATTCTTGGTTCACACGAGTTTTATGAGACGGTGCCGAGTCCTGTTGGAACGTCCATGGTCTACGACCGAAATGTTTGCGTGTCCACGGCTCTAAAGCAGCTTCTAAAACATTTTCCCGATAATAAGTCGCATAAATGATAAAAATGATTGGAGAGTGTCCATCAGCGTTCACTGCGGCGCAAACCATTACTTGCGATGGAAATTTGCTTCGAGTGGCCTTACGTAGGCTCAAATTCTCGTATGAGCGTTCGGTCAAGTAAATACGATCGTTTTGAGTGTTTATGAACTGCTCAATTGGGAATTTTTTTTTCATCAACACAATGTTAAGAAATTCGCCATGTTCATGCAAGCGCAACAACTCCTTTGCTCTTTCGCTCCTAACTTTTTTTTGTTGGGGTGAAAGATCGTGTGCTTTTTGGAACTTGTATGCCTTGACCTTGAGCTCATTTTTCAATATGCGTCGAATGCTGTCTTGCGATATTTTCAGTTCTTTAGCCATTTTTCTTCCACTTCGAGGTGGATTTCGTTCAAGTCGAGCCTTCACTTTCCGAACCATTTCTGGCGTTGTTGCGGTTTTTTTTGCCCACCTCCATAGCGTTTTGCAATGGTACCAGTATCATTGTAACTTTTTATAGTGCGATACACAAACTTTTAATTCACTTTGAGGTGACTGAGCTCACGATTGTGATGTGTGGTTGTGATTTTCCAGCAAAATATAACGCAATCACACTATTACGTTTGGATTCCATCACAGAAAAAAAAATTCAACAAAACTGAAATGCAAATGTTTTTGATGGCATATAAACAATATATTAAACTGTCATTAGAACAATTTTGACGTTGATGTTATGAGCTGTTTTACAGATACAAGCAGTGTGAAGTTGGTAACACTTCATATCGTTCACCCTGTATTTGTTGGCAGACTATTTTCAGTATAATAAAATCAACTTAAAAACTTGCTCCAAGTCGAATGGCAAAATATAAATTCGGATTATACAAAAAACGTGATTCACTCAATGCCTGACCGACTAAAAGATTATTCAATTACGAGGATATCTTACTAGATATTAAAAGTAATTTTTCTCAAATTGTTATTAAACTTTTTCATACATAAATACACTTTTGCTGTGCGAGTTTTCAGATTTTCTATGGTTTTTCCCTTCTTATTTGAGAATGAGATAGTTTATATCTTATATTTTCTCATATTTCACACGGGAATAATCGGACCTATTTAAATTTAATTAAATTTTTAAATACTCAAAACCTTTCGTGATATTTTTTATAAAACATCATCGAAGTGGTAGCGTGTCAAGACTTCTGCTGTACACTGTATGTACATACATTTAATTAACGCTCACAGCCTTTATTGGGTGTTTTCCCCAGTTTATCTTCCTATTTGTGGTATGCGTCATGGCAGAAATAAACTCGGAGGCTTGTCATTGCTTCCCGGGGGCGACCCCTAATAGAAACCACTTTTCCTATTATTTAGTGTTTCATGCCCGGAGATTCAAGCCTGAGCACTTCCGAACGGCAGTCACTCACCAACCCATTCGGCCTAGGCGGCCCACTCATCTTAATAACCAATATTTTTAAGCTATTCATTTTTGGCATCTCCCATTAACGGATATATCAGGTCAGTTCATAAGTTCGTGCGTGTTTTACCCATAATTTCACTTCTGTACGATTTTTGCATACAAAAAATTCAATAAGTGATTTTAATCGCAGATAGAAGCACGTGTTGTTAAAAAATAAAATGGAATCTTCGAACGGGTATAAGAGGCATATTTTATATTTTTTTTATAAAAGTGGTAAAAATTCAAGAACTGCTGCTGCAGAAATAAACACTGTTCACAGAGAGGATACCGTGAGTGAAGGACTGCGCACAAGTGGTTTTCAAAATCCCGAAGTGGTAACTGCGACGTGGAGGATGCCCCGTGCCCTGGTCGTCCTGAAGTCTTTAACCCCGACGCTTTGCGCGAACTCGTGGAAGCTGAGCCAAATTTGATAGTCGATATGATAGCTCAGAGGTTAAATTCATCGCATGGAACAGCTCACAGGCACCTGATTCAGTTGAGAAAGGTTTCAAAGCTGGGAAAATGGGTCCCCCACAGACTTTCCGTCGCCAACCTTCGGCAGAGAGTGAATGTGTGGTCTCAGCTGCTGCAACGGCTTGAAAGTTATTTGAACCGTATCTTACTAGTGATGCAAAATGGGTCCTTTACAATAATCCTGTTCGCAAACGCCAATGGTTAGATAAAGATGAAACACCAGAACCGACCCCTAGAGATGGCCTTCACCCCAAGAAGATACTCTTGTCTATTTGGTGGAATATGGCCGGTATTGTTTATTATAAACTTCTGGAACCAAACAACATAACTGCTGATTATTATTCCCATCAGCAATCAAACCTGAGTGAGGCACTTAAAAAAAATCGACCGACTTTAGAGAATAGACGCAAAGTTTTGATTCACCACGACAACGCAAGACCTCATATCGCAAGGCAAACATTAGGCAAGCTGAATGAGCTCGGATGGGAGCTAATGCCGCTTCCACCGTACTCTCCGGATATTGCACCTTGTGATTATCACCTTTTCCGTGGACTTCAATCCCATATGAGTAACAAGGCCTACTCCTCAAAAGAAGCTATAAAAAGGGATATCGAAGCGTATTTTGGCTCCAAGGACAAAGAATTGTTTGAGCAGGGATTTAAAAATTTGCATAAACGTTGAGAAGACATTGTAAATAATGAAGGAAAATATATTATTGATTAATAAATACTTTAAACATCTTTTTTATTAATTTTAAAACCACCTTTAAAAAACGCACGAACTTATGGACTGACGTGATATTTTCAGCAACACAAAAATTCTTAGGGATTATTCAAATATCCATATCAGGGGACGAACGCCTTTTTCCCCCACCGAAGTCGTTTCAGTTCCCTCATAAGGGGGTAGCTTACAAA
The DNA here is from genome assembly GCF_028408465.1 of Anastrepha ludens. Classification (NCBI taxonomy): domain Eukaryota; kingdom Metazoa; phylum Arthropoda; class Insecta; order Diptera; family Tephritidae; genus Anastrepha; species Anastrepha ludens. The sequence goes on from NC_071502.1 coordinate 80,875,341, forward strand.
CATTGCCTTAGAGTTGTGAAAATCAATAAATTTGTTAGATATTATTTATTGCACACGCAAAGCGTGGGTGTAAGTGAGTCCAGAGACAGTGAAAATTGTTCCAGGAGAGCTGGTTTTGAGACAATAAACATCCCTGGAATGAATCTTCACTATAAGCAGCTGCTCAGTTCCCCAAAGTTATTAGTCTTAATCAGAACTAAATCCAAGTTGGCGTCGAATATTATCTTAATTTAAATAATCTAGCCTGCGTTATATACACCTTTAACCAATTGATCATTTTGTAAATTGTAAATTTTACCCCTCTCTCTCTCTCTCTCTATCTCTTTATTCTATATGCTACATTAAATGTCCGAAACAATAAACAATCCTTGTTAGTATAATACAAAATTAAATATTTTGAATTATGTTATTAGAAATGGTTTATTTTTAAATGATTTCTTTAACCCCTATATTCGGACCGAAAGCGTTTAGAAATAGTCTAAATATGGAGTATATACAATAGAATTGTGCACTTGTGTGTGTATGTATGAACTTGTATTATATTGTTAAAAAAATACTCACTTTATTTAATTAGCAAGCATACTTACAGGCGGCAACTGTAAAACACGTTACATTTGCTTTCGACGCGATTGACAAGTCACTCATGCTGAAATTTTTACGTAAATACTAGCAAATTAGTCAACATACGATAAACGCCCTATATACATATATACGTATATATACGAAAATAAATCAAAAGAAAAAGAATTTGAAAATAAATCCAGTTCTCTTAAGCTCTATAAATGGGAAAATTTATAACATAATTCATATTCTTACAGGAAATCGCCGGGCATTAAAACTTTGAATGATTTCTTATTCGGCGGCATCGACCTTACGTTGTGAAGTTACAAGCACGTTTTTTGCTAGAGGATTGTGAACTAGACTCATTGTGAGGTTTGCACTTCGACCTCATGGTCTTTTGTGTCTTGTATCGGTCGTAAACTAAGTCAGCGCCAGTCCTTAGCGGCCGAATTCGCGCTCTAATACAGTAGTAGACTTCACAAGGTCCTGTATATCTTCAATAGCAGTGAAATTATCCTTAGCTCTCGTGTGTGTGTTTGTGAAAGTTTTCATTGGGGGATGTGGAGTTGAACGCCAACAAGACGAAGTGTCTCCTAACGAGAAAATTGTGTATTTATTATATTATTTCTAAGTTCAAAATATAAAATAACAGTTGTTTTATTAAATTTGTACTTATTTGCAATTAACATTCGTTCCCACCCTTTGAAATAATTTTATTTACGTATATAGACTCTTTGAAAGCGCGCGCGAAAAGTTGAGAATAACCCAATATTCTGTATTGCGGCTCATACTCACCGGTCGCCGTAGCCGAACACCTTTTGGTGGCTCTGACAATCAAATTGACATCAAAATTTGACTTTTTTTCTAATAGCCGTCGCCGCCCGGCAGATGTCAAATAGCTATATAAATTCCGGGATCCCGGTACCTCTGAATTTCGGGGTACCAAATTAGGTTTTTAAGTTTAAGTTTAGAATTTAGAACGAAAACGTATTAAAAACCCCACATTAATTAATCCCATTGCGGGCATTAAATCTCAAATTCTAAAACTTTTTTCTAATAGAGGTCACCCCTTAGCAGATGTCAAATAGAGATATAAATTCCAGGATCTCTGTACCTCTGTATTTTGGGGTACCGAAAATCTCGATATTAATGAAAATGAAATGAAATGAATAATGAAATTGTATATTTCTATAGTATCAAAAACCAGTATAAATATATAGTGCCAATTCGAGAAAATATTCAGCACTTAATTCTTACGAACATAAAGGGTGTTTTTTTAGAGGTTAGGTTTTCAAGTTGGCACTACTTTTTTCGTAGATGGTCTTTTTGACAGCTGTCACTTGATTTATGCTCAGTTTGGTTTGCCATTTCATAATGAACAACGTTTGCAAATCGTGCAAATTTATTACGAAAATAATGGTTCGGTTCGCGCGGTTCGAAAATAATGGTTTTTGTTCAGCGATGAAGCTCACTTTTGGTTGAATGGGTATGTCAATAAGCAAAATTGTCGCATTTGGAGTGAACATAATCCACAAGCCATTGCTGAGACGCCGTTACATCCTCAAAAAGTCACTGTTTGGTGTACTCTATGGGCAGAGGGAATCATTGGTCCATATTTCTTTAAAAATGAAGCCGGCCATAATAATACAGTCAATGGAGAGCGCTATAGAGCCATGATTAATGACTTTTTCGTGCCTGAATTGGACGATATTGATGTGGACGACTTTTGGTTCCAACAAGACGGCGCTACATGCCATACAGCCAACGCAACAATCGATTTATTGAAGGAAACTTTTGGTGAGCGCATTATCTCGCGCCGTGGACCTGTGGCGTGGCCTCCAAGATCGTGCGATATAACACCGCTGGACTATTTTTTTGTGGGTCTATGTGAAGTCGCTTGTCTACGCAGATAAGCCCGAGACGATTGACGTCTTGGAAGAGAATATTCGGCGCGTTATTGCTGACATACGGCCCCAATTGCTGCAAAAAGTGGTCGAAAATTGGGCCACTTGCCCGAAATCATTTTTAAAACATAATGGCAAACCCTTATCTTTATAATAAAGCTAAATTCTTGGCCATAACATTAAATTATATACGTTTTATTTCATCTTGAATACCTAACCTCTAAAAAAAACACCCTTTATTTCAAATATATTCGACCATAAGTTTCCAATTTTTTAAACTAAACACTAATAGGAGTTTTTCTGACAAAAGTAAAGTTTAAAGCAATAATAGCAAATTGTCTACATAAACATGACTCTAACTTTTAAAGGGTAGAGTAAACAACACTAGTTTACAACAAAAAGTCTTAAAAACCAGATCATCCAGTTCTGGTAGGTAAAAATATTATTAATATTAATGCAGTTTTATAATTTAAATTTATTACCCTATGTAATTTATTCACAAAAACCAACTAATGGCATCACAAATATCGATTCTGTGTTGGCCACTTGTTAAACTTTACTTAAACTTTGCAAATTAAGAAAATGAAAAGCCCCTTTTGCAAAGGTTCAAAATAAAATAAAATTTCATCCCGTTTAAGAAACGTTCCCTGGAAAAAATAATAGAAACAAAAAGTTTAGCCAAAAAAATCAGAGTTTAAAAAAAAGCTTACATAAGGAGAATAAATTTAGTATTGCGTAGCACTTCTTGAAAAACGCCCCTTACCTTTTTCATTTCTGCCGAAAGATGCTCAATTGGGTTTACAGGAGACCGGGACGGCCATTCTAAAACATTCACTTTTCCTTTTTTAAGCCACTACTTTTCTAATTTGAATGTATACTTCAGATCGTAATCCTGCATAAACTCCCATCTAAGGGACATTTCTTCACTTGTATAGGAATGCACAACCGTATCCAATACTCTCACATAGTCCACCGCACACATTTTATCTTTTGTCCAAAGTATTGCCCTTCCTTTATATGCCATCGTGCTTTACTGTTTTTTCCATATTTCTGGGATCAAATGCTTTACTTGTTGGTCGTCGAACGTATCGTTTTCCGTCAGATTCAAATGTGTTTAATTTTATTAAATTCATCCAAAGCGCATTTCTCTAGTTTCGAGTTGCAAATTGAAGCCTTTTTGTTTTGTTCTGTGAACTCAACAACTTTTCTGGGTGTTCTTGCTGTTAGCCCGGCTTCTATCAACTTGTATTGAACTGCCCGACATGTAACGTGGAAATTTAGCTCAGCTTTAAGTTCGTTTGATAACAGAATTTTGTTCTGCTATTTGATCCATATTTTTTCCTTGTTTTCTTAATTTTTCATTAATCTGGCATATTCCTACGTGCAATGCTTAGCGCGACCCATTTCACTTACTTCATTCAATGCTAAGAAACCTAACCTATACTTACAATTTAGTTAATTATTATTACCTTTAAGGGCGACTGAGCAAAATTTATAAAATTTAAAATTTGTTGTTATATTTGTTTGCTCAAGTGTGTCCAAAACAAGAATGAGGCAAAAGAGAAGAGAAATGTAAAGGACTGTAAACATTCTTAACAAAGAAATTTGCATATAAGTGATACAGTCCATTCGAAAAACTACAGTGCACTGTTTCTATTTTCCAACAGTAACGAGTATGTAAGTATGGTCAGTGCAAACACTAGTATTTTTATTATCATGCGAATAAATTTTATATTTATCGGAGGATTTTTTCGTTGTTTGGAAAATATATATTTTTTTTTATATTAAATATTTCTATAATTTTTTTGTAAATAAAGTATATTGCAAACTTTTAAAATGAAATATTAAATTAAATATCAAGCATATGCGAGAGATAGCAAATTTAATTACCTTTAATTTGATATATTATATTATAACACATGGGCTGGAAAGTCCCGAACCTAACACATAGATGGCACTAGTTTTATTGCATTCACCTTTTTTTCAGTTTTCAGTACTAGCCTTAAAAAGACAGCTGTTAAAATTGCATTATATTCTGTTTATTAGTTCGTGAGTTTTTCTGCTAAGTTAGTTAGTTAGTTTTGTTATTTTCAAAACAATGGATCAAAAACAATTTTGTGTTTTACTTTTACACTGCTTCTTGATGGGAAGAAATACCATTCAAGCAAAGCAATGACTTGAAATGTGTTATTAGGATTCCGCTCTATCAGAAACAACAATAAAACAATGATTTGCTGACTTCAAACGTGATCGTAGAGACACCGATGACGCACAACGCAGTGGACGTCCAAACGAGCCGGTAGCAGCACAAAACATCAAAAAAATCCACAAAATCGTTTTGAATAATAGAAAAGTAAAGTTGCGTGAGTTAACTGACATCGTTAGGATATCTAAAGAAGGTGTTAGCTTTATATTGCATGAGCAATAATGAGATAGCTTTCTTCAAAGTGGGTGCTGCGTTTGCTCACTGTTGACCAAAAACAAGAACGTATTGATGATTCTGAGCAATGGCAAAACTACGTGAACTGAACTTCGAATTGCTTCCACATCCACCGTATTCACCAGATTTGGCTCCCAGCGACTACTGGTTCTTCGTAGACCTAAAAAAAACGCTCGCCGGTAAGAAATTTCGCTCGATTGAAGAGGTACTCGCTGAAACTGAGACCTGAGGCAAAAGATAAATCGTGCTACAAAAGTAGTATTGAAATATTAGAGTGGTGCTGGAATTAATACGTTGTTATTGATGGAAATTACGTTGATGAATAAAGCTAATTTTTAACAAAAAAAAACGAGTTTCAACCCATGTGTTATAATTAATTTTGAACGATTAACTGATTCTCCTAGAAATTTAAGGCTTTTCTTTTTTATTTGATTTAAAACTATAAAAATTAGAGGAATTTTCGGGATCAGTGACCGAAATTACATTGGAATTCGATGTTCTGGTTCTTGTGTAAATAATTAAAAATTATTTGTATGCCGGCGTAGTCCCATGAGGAAAATTTTGTTTTTAATGTTAATAAATGATGTTAAACTTATTAATGTTATAAAAGTTATCTGTATCAATGGTATCACAGAGGATGAACCAAATTTCTTTCGTCCAAGTGGGTCCACTTTCTGGACAACTATTACAACCTAACCTAACCTAATCTGTATCGTACCTCATTTACACAATTATTTGAAAATATATTGTATATACTTTGCATTTTCAACAGTCCGATCTCCCTAAAATTTATTTTAATAAGTTAAATTTATTAAAAAGAAAATGTAAAAAGCGATCAATTTAGAGGTATTGGATTTTAAATTAAAATAAAAAAAACGAAAATTCAAATTTATTGGGCAATCTTTATTATTTTTGGCCGCAACTGCGCCATTATACGGACATCCGTAAACACCAATTTTTATTTACTCGCTGGAGGACTTCGCTCGGTATCTCGTGAATAACTTTACTAATGTTGGCTTCCCATACCTCAATCGAAGTTGTTTTGTCCGCAGAGTATTTAGACTTTACATACCACATAAATAAAATTTTCAAAGGGTGGTATCACATGATCCACCAAGACCAATTCACTGGTCCGAGACGAGAGATAAATTGCGAAACGACGACGCAATAAATTCATTGTTCAAGGGCTGTATGGCAAGTAGCTACTTCTTGTTGGAACCAAATGTTGTGGAGATCACGAGCTTCAATTTTCGGCATCAAAAAGTCGCTTATTATGGTGCGATAGCGTTCACCATTCACTGTTACATTGGCGCCAGCCTCGCCTTTGAAGAAATATAGGCCGATGCTTCCTCCAGCCATAGGCCGCACGAAACGGTTGTTTTCAATGGATGTAATGGCTGTTCTTGAATGGCTTCGGGTTGTTCTTCATCCAAATACGGCTATTTTGCTTAATGACTTAGCCATTAAGACAAAATGAGCCTCATCGCTGAACACCATAAGTTAACCTAAGCGCGCAATGAATACTTTTCACAGAGCGTCGATTTTCGTAATACAAATTGTAAGCGTTGTTAAGGCGTAAATCTTACTATGACGAATGAATTAATATTCAAAGTATTTTTTTCTTAAATTTTCAGCACAGCTTATTTTATCATCCCTTGTTAAAATGCTTCTACTTTATATTGTATAAAAAAACGGTGGCGTTTTGATGTTTTTTTTTTTGTAAAAGATAGATAGATAACATTAAAAATATTCCGAAATCTGGATATCAATAATCATGGCATTCCTAACGCATATATCCGTCATGACATTTTAGAACAAATTTCTTCTTCAATTTCTGATGTTGAACTGAAGATGCCTTTTGAGAGAAAATTCTTCGTGTGAAAAATGTACTCAGTGACTTGTCACTGCATGTCCAGTGGTGGCCGTTATTCGAAAAACTTCTTTTGACAGATGGTTTAGATATTTTTTTGCTTTTTGCACTTTCCACGTTGCGTTTGGCTCAGTGCTGCCTCTGTAAATAAATGCATTTAAACAAATGTGTGGATTTACCTCAGCTATCTAAACAAAGCAGACTTCAATTTTCCTGCAGGGTTTGTTCTAGTACATATTCCATTGAACCTCAATCCAACAGATGTATTTATGCAATACTTTTTTCCTATTCTATCACGTTTTCATAAGTATAAAAACTTTTAAATATAGGTACATACATATAAATTTGTACTTCTCATAATCTCACAGTTCAGCCAGTATCTATTTTTTTGTACTCGTAAATGCAATATGTGCGTATGTAAATGATTATCGGTTAGCCAAGTACATGTGCACTTAAAAGTTAATAGTAACATACAACTCAGCAACATTGAGGCGCGGACACTCTTATACTAGCATTAATAGATTAGCCAATATTTTACGACTTTTTATTGTGCTGGAAGTTCAGTATTGGATTCACTTGAAACAACCATTTATAATCTATATTAACCCGCTACTGCCTCTTGGGAACTCAAATGCCCGTGGAACTCAAAGTGCCATAACTCAAAACTTGTAAGATTTTTATTTTTTTATTTTATGCATTCCAACCAAGGCACCAAGAGTTCCCGAAAATTACTTCTAATTGAGGTATAGACAAATAATAAAAATAGCAATAATTTAATTTGTTGTTTTATTGTTAAATCGGCCACAAAATAAAAGTATGAAAACTAAATATTTAGCGGCTATTAAAGCAGTTTAAAACACGCAGAGAAAACGATAAAGTTGACAGCCTCTATTCTGGTTATTTGGCGCAGTTTCTCAAGACCGAAAATATAACATTTTCAAAACCGGAAAATGTTGATGTAAAATTTAGAAAGCGAAAGCGGGCACTTTGCTTCTAGCGTACTCTCTTTAACTGCACGGCATACCGAAATATTTCAGCTAATAACAAGAGTTTGGGTATTTAAATACTCGACCTCTGAGGGAGGATAGTTACTTAGTTTTAGGCTCGGTCAAGTGTACATCATTGATATTTATTTTGGCTGGTATGCTGATTGGTATTTTGGCCATTTTGGTTTAATTTCTGTTTATTTGAAAGTTTGTTTTAAGATGGTATTTATATGAATTCTTCTTCCTGCCCACCGGGAGTAGGTTCTGAGTTGCTGAAGAATTCACAAATAAATAAATGAGATAAAAATTCTAAAATTATTGATTTCAACTACTTCTGGAAAAGTACAATTAGAAGTCGGTCATTAAGCCTTTGAGACATTTTGTTGTTGGCGATAGCATTCCTTTTTTTCTTTTTTGTTAATTCACGTGGAAATATAACAAAGCGTTCACCATTCAGGTCGTGATCTATAAAAATCTCTCCAGAGCCATCTCTTTTTCTGACCCTTGCTTAATTGAAATTGCTGTAAATGTCTGAAGGGGTTGAATAAGAATTTTTTTAAATTGCATTTCTCATTTTTATTAACAAAACTTTATAGTTCACATCAGATGGAAAATATTGGAATAATTGAAGATTTTGTTAAATCCTACAGTGATTAAAAACAAAGAAAAGCCTCACACAAATGATAATTGGCAGAAGTTTAAAAAAGCCGCTTTAAAAACGCGCATAAAAAGTCAGCGTAAAAAGTGTACAGCAAATGACAGTTTTTACTAATAGAGTTCACTCTTCCGCAGGCAATAACAAACATCCGTTAGAATTTCTGTCACACGGAAAAACTTTTCATAAAGGTCACCTAACATTGAAAAGCTTCATTAAAGCGTAAGGATAATCTAGTTTGCCGCCTAAAAAAATCAGTAATTTATAAACAAAACAAAAACTGAAAAGACCAGCGGTTATATTTGAAGTTCATCACAACGCTATTTGAAGAAGTTCAACAACAGAGAATTGTACAGCAGAATTCTACACAGAATTCCGAAACGAAATTTTTAATATATATGCATAGGTATGTATGTACATATACAATTTTGAAATACAAAATTTCTAACTCCAAACTCCATAATTCTCAAAATTTTCTTCTCAACGATCCTAATGTATTCAATGTTCAACCGTTTATAGTTTTAAGTTTCTCCATTAATCGTTAAAATTTAATTCATCTGGTGGGCATCGGTAGAAAGAGCACGATCAGCCGCTCAAAACATATTGTACTTACGTATGTATGTATGTATGTATGTGTCTACATCAGTGCTCTTGACCGCACTCACTCTAATGTAAGTACAAATAGTGCGAACGGAAGGCTTTTGATTATTTTGCAATCCTGTTAAGCTGATTTTATGACGCTCCACACAAACTATTGTACTTGCACTTGGCTAATCATCTGCGCCCGACATCATAAAAGTCCAAAAAGTCCCATACAAACATACATGCGTATGCATATTTCATAGTAGAAGAGAAGGAGGTAAAAAGAGTGGAGCACACAAACACTAACAACGAACTGAGAAGAAGTGAATGTAATAAACAACCACTACAATAGTATTCACTAGGTAATCATCGATCGCTATCGACTCCCTCTAAATATTATAGCAACTGCATGGCGTATAAAACTAAACCGAAGCGTTGACAATACTCAATAAGCGCAGAGTATTCGTCAACTCAACATCAGGAAAGGAAGCAGTGACATATAAAGATTAAGAAATCGATCAAAAACCAACAAAAATCTGGTTCTGTCTTTCTCCCGCGCACCGTTGCTTGAATGCGGATTTAAAGGAAAGCAAAAGTGATTTGCAAAAAAAAAAACATGGCGGAAGAAAAAATAAAAAGTGCCGAAAGTGAGCAAATGAAATCACTACCAAATGGTCAATTAAAGAGAGGTAAGACCAAATTTTCGTAAAACAAAATTAAGTTTGAACAAAAATCGAAAGTAATGCAATTGGAAGAATTAAGGTGTTGTAGGGAAAAGCGCTTAAAACATTTCGTGTCGTATGTTATTCTTTTTAAACTGACGCTTGTGAAACTTTTGTGAAAAAAAATAATTAAAACAAAATCACCATGCATCACATTTGTATGAGAATATATAAGGAAGCAGAATAGGTAGTCAAGCCCCACGTTGATAAAAAAAGTTTCGCAACTGCTAAATTATGTTCGTAAGTCATCCAATAAAACTAAAGATAAGTGAAACATTTACAACCTTCAATAAAAACAAAATTTGATGTATTTTTATTTAATAAAAATTAAATGAGAACAATTCGGTACAAAGCGCGGAAAACTCAACTTTATTCATGTGCAGTATTGTGTAAAGCTAAAGCATCTTTTTTTTCATAACCAAAAAATTAGTTATTTCCATTAATGCAATTAAAACGCAGTGAGTATTAAAAACTTAGTGCAAAGCAAAGTGATCGTGATTGTTGTTGTACAGCATAAACAGTCACCATACATCCTTGGGAAATGCTGCTGGAATAGCAGTCCGTGGCCGGATACTCGTATAAATCCGGGTCGTTTCGGTAACGACGTGTGCTCGAGCGTGGCATTTCTGTAGAAGAATCACGTTCGACCCCCGCTATTCACATTAAAGTAGACAAATTGTTTTAACTTTTATTTGTGTTGTTAAACTATCACTAAATCAAGTTTCATTATAATGCTGGTTATTGAATAGCGAAAAATATGAAATCGATGAATGAGAAACGCACCGAGAAATAGTTATCAAACAGTAAAACTAATCATTGACGGATTCTTGAACATTTTAGAATTAATGTGCATTTTTTTTTTAATTTTGAAGTTGGCAATTGGAAGAAAACATTTGTGCTGTAGACTTTTCCAAGCGTAATTTTAAACGTGCGCTAGCCTGTCGCCGAGCTCTGCAGGAGATGGCTAAATAAAGCAGACTTATCTCTCAGTCACACTGATGTGTGAAGTGTGCGACAAATCAAAGCAAAGTATGAGTAAGCATAATTGCATACTGTTAACACAGTAATTCCAATTTCGAAATAGAAAAATATTTTATAAAGTTTGCATATTCTAAGTGCGATCTAGCCAAGGAAAATAAAGTGAGGAAATTTAAAGCTATGACAACCGCAAACTCAAATGCTACATAGTCGTGCATATGTTTCTAATTCGGTGAGATGCTCTACTATAAAACGGCTGAAGAGTTCGAAATTTAGTTTTTTTTTTATTGTGCAAATTGTTAGAAAAATCCAAGTTGTGTTGTAAATCACGTTGATTTGTTCGTTGATCGATTGCACCGCATCGAGGGTGCTCGAGATCAAAATTCAATCAAGAATTTTGTCTCCCCATAAAAACTCAAATATCATTTTAAAGCGAAAATTCCCAGCATTTATTTGAGTATAATTTAAAAGAAGTATAATCAAATTCTACCATGAAATTGAGTATATCATTTAGGTATCGTATATAAAATTTATTTTATTTATATTTAAAATTTAGGTATCATATTAAATGAAAAAATCCAGGCTTTTACTTCAGCACATTTTCTTATTTTTAAATTATTCATGTGCTATTATATTAATGTTAAGTTTACAGGAAGTACTCTTATATTTCAGTTTTTGTTTCTTCTTACCAATTATGTTATTATAAGAATATAAAGTTATTGTTCGCCGATGTATGTACATACATATACCAGACTGAATCGCCTTGATTGTACAAAAAACTATGAAATTAATAATAAATCTAAAAAATTAATAATGTCGAAATTTGAAAAAAAAATTTATGAAGGTTAGAAAACTTTTTCTTACCAAAGGTTAGGTTAGATGCATCTGACTGATCTGAATAGATCTCACATAGACCAACAGGGTCCGTAGAATTACCATTGTTGCTGAGTTCGTGTTAAACATAGTTCGTGATAAATGTTTTGGCAAGTTTTAATAAACACTTTAAATTTTTGTCAGCAATAGCCTTGAGAGAAGGAAAGTATACCGATCCCAGGCAGTTGTAACGAGAGCAGGGCAGTGGCAAATGAGGTGCTCTAACGTAGCCCTTTCTTCTTCGCACAAGGTACATGCGTCGTTCCCGTCTCAACTCCCAGTTAAGCTGCGTGATATAGAGTGAGCCAATGTCCCGTCAATACTCCAACCAATATTTTACATTCCTTCCTTGGGAGTGATAAAATAAAGTTGGTTGTTTTCGTGTTGCAAGTTTCTAGCATTATTTTAGCAACCCGAGACTTCCGAGTTAGTTGCAATACATTGTGGCCTGTCTATTCTCGCAGAGCTCTACAGTATTACACGCTTTCCGAGCTAGTCATTACAACCATTATTGCTTTAATAGCAGCTTGACTATCGATGAAAATCTTTGAGCGAGTGTCGAGGGAAGTAAATTCCAACACTAATTCAGGTACTTTGGTTACAGCATAGATCCAGCGTGAAATATGCTGCAGTGATTAAGAAGCCTGAAAGACTGTCTGGAGCTCAAACTGCGGCAAAAGACAGCCGCTCCTACTCCTTCCGCGATTTTTGATCCAGCTGTAAACAAATTGTACGCGTGGATATCGGGTTCTAAACCTTTCTGCCAGTCTACCAAGCCTCTTGCCGTAGTTTACATGTGGAATAACGTAGTCTGACCTTCCGTTTATGTCCTGTTTGTTACTGTGACCACTTTGTGAGAATTGTCCAGTCATTCTCAGTCTTAGTGCGGATCTTTTGGCTGAGTTTCTTCCTCCTAATTTCATTAGATGCCAGGCAAGAAGTCTTTCTATTGCCACTATTGGAATTTTGCTCATAGCGCCGGTTACGCATATTCCTGCAATCTTTTGCAATTTTTTATCAAAACGTTTTTTCAATTTTTTATTTATTTTGTTTTTTTCACAAGGTACGGAGAAAATCGTACAGAAAACATTTGGTATGTGCCTCTTAAACCGATAAACAAAAATCAAAAAATCACATAAAAAAATAAAAAAATTGAACCTATCACTCAAAATAAAACGGAAGCACAGCTTAATTATTTTTCTTTTCTTGTTTTTCTTCTTCTTAATTGGCGCAATAACCGCTTACGCGATTTTGGCCGAGTTTAACAAGGCACGCCAGTCGTTTCTTTCTCGTGCTAACCGGCGCCAATTGGAAACACCAAGTGAAGCCAAGTCCTTCTCCACCTGATCTTTCCAACGCAGAGGAGGCCTTCCTCGTCCTCTGCTACCACCAGCCGGTACCGCATCGAATACTTTCAAAGCCGGAACGTTTGTATCCATTCGGTCAACATTACCCAGCCAACGTAGCCGCTGGATCTTTATTCGCTGCGCTATGTCTATGTCGTCGTAAAGTTCATACAGCTCATCGTTCCATCGCCTGCGATATTCGCCGTTGCCAACGTGCAAAGGTCCAAAAATCTTACGCAGAATCTTTCTCTCAAACACTCCAAGCGTCGCTTCATCGGATGTTGTCATCGTCTTGTTTTTAATAGTCATTATTTTTATATGAAAGTATCGTACAAAAATAACTTTCGTGCTCTTGTTATATGGAGAAAAGGCGCAAAGCGTCAAGGAAAAAAATTAGTTCAAACTTGGACTTTAATATACTAAAATCTAATAAGCTGCATATATGGATGCAGTTACCAAAAACCACGGAACGGGTATGGAAAGTTTGTAGAATTTTTCTAGTTTTTGTATAAAATGTGCTATCGTTTGTTGTGAGCTGTGTATCTCGCAACTACACCTAATTCGCTTTTTACACGAATTTGATTTAACTCGAGTTAAACAGAAACAAAAATTCTTTTTTTACTCCAATCATTTTGTCTTAACACGATTTTCAATATTTTATGAGTTTTTCTTGAATCTGAGAGATGAGATTTTTCGACGCATGTACGAAGCGTTTAAATTAATCTCTGCAAAAGTCTCTGAAACTAGATTTTGCTATCGCCGTTTAATAATTTATTTTTTATAATATATTTAGTGAATGGAAATGTGTAAGCACGAAATAAATTCTAAAGATAACTCTAAAAAGAATTTCGTAATACTGTTTTCACCTAACTTTCGTTTAAAACGAATTTTATGGGAACGATCTATCGTGTAAAGAAAGAATTGAGGGAAAGGGAGGTGTACTCAATATTTCCTCTCACATTTATTTTCTCCTAATTAATGCTACCTTCACCAAATTTCATCAAAATTTTTTAAATGGATGCAATTGACGTATTTTGCACCATACGTACTTTAGTTTATGTGATTGCAAAATGTAAAGGCACCTAAGTTCCTAATCTCGTTGACTGTTTTAAAGTTCAACCAGCAATTTGATAAGTATTCAGAGAAGGGTTGCGCGCATTAGAAAAATCAATTTAATACGATTTATAGCGATAACACCAGCAAAAACAGTAAAATGTTATTGTATTAGTAACATACCTTTATAGATTCTTATACGAGTACATATGTAAAGGTGTAATATACCTATTTACATTTATATCAGTATACATATACCCATTTTTTCATTCAAGCCTTTAATTTCACAATGAGAGGTACAGCGAATTGTATTTTCATAACCTTATTTTATTTTGAAAAAGTTATCGTTTTGCTCAGCACTGTACATACATATGTACAAAAAGAAAATTAAATTAATGAAATGTACATAAATTTGCACTCGACAATGAGCGACCTCATCAAAGTGTAACGACATCCATAATAAACTGTCGAGAACAGATAATTTGAAGTTTTTTATGAAAAACAAACCGACAATTCCTTACTTTGTAATATTTTACAATTTTACAAATTTTCAAGTAAAACAAAAACGATGTTTTGCATTCATCACTTTTCCTTCCGTCCACATACTATACCTATGTGTGTGTGAGTGGAGTGTACTGCCAGCTAATTCACATCCAACAGTCGCTTAACAACATTAGGGGTGATCTCGACTCGTTGTGCACAAAGAAAAAACATAAAAACCAGACTTGCGGCACTTATACGAGTATATGTACTATGTACTAATATATAATCTGTTTTCCCCCATTTAAAAACATACACCGGGAACTTCAAACATTCCGCCAAGTGGCGGCCGCTATTATAAACAACTTTTTTCTTCATTTTGGTATTTCATGCATGAGCATAATAGGAATGCAAATATTTCAACACGTGAAACAACATCTGCATCATCATTAATTCATGCATTATCCAGCGCCTGTTTATAAATGTAAAGTTCACAAATGTTTCGCAAATGTTAGGTTAGGTTAGACTTAATTGGATAATTTAAGTAGGCAGCTAATATCTTGTTCTGCCATATTTACTAATGCTGAAAATTATGCAGAACCTAAGCAGTTTATTCGTGTTTTGGTAAGTATAAGACATCGGCAGAGTAGGTGCTTGAGAGCTCCTCTCGCGTTGACTTCGATACATATTGTGCATGTATCGTTCTGCACTAGCTTCAGTTTGACCGCATGGACTATCGAGTGAGACAGTGTCCCGTCAATATCCCCACTACAAGTTTACACTCTTTCCTGGGAAGAGATAAAAGTTAGTAGACCTGACATTGTGCACGCATAGCATGATTTTCGCGATCCTGTATGAGTTGGTTCTTTCCTATCTTGAATTCGCTTCCTGAATTATTGCTGCATCTATATCGAGTAGTTGTTTGCAGAAAAGTGGTTGTACACCGGCGAGCTAGCTACTGGAAGAACCTGGAACCTGGAACCCAGTAGATTGTGGCTTGTTTCTCAGTTCCTATCTCATCCATCCCGTTCCGGCATTGTCGTACGCAGGGTGCGTATGTCATTTCAGCTGCTATTGCCTTGATGGTTGCTTGCCGGTCAATGTAAACGTTTATTTGAGAGTTCGGAGGAGTGTTCTCTATGGCTAAGTCTGCTGCTTTCGTTGCCGCGTAGATCTCGGCTTGGAACACACTGCAGTAGTCCCGTAATTGAAGTTCCGAACAGAACACTACAGCTCCAACACCCTCTTCGTTTTGGAACCGACTGCGTTTATGTGTAGTGCGTTGAAAGTTGATCCTTCCGCCTTCCATCCTTTACTAATCCTACCTAAGGCTCCCTGTTGCAATAAACTTGAGGAATAACGTAGTCTGAACTAGCGTTTAAGCCTCTGCATATTCGGTTGCGTCCATAAGGCCTTTGAACTGTTGTACTGATGTGAAAAGCCTAACCGCAGACGTCTTTGCAGAACTTTTTGCTACTAAGTCTATTGGGTGAGGGTCAATTATCCTATTCAGCACTGCTGTAGGAGTGGTGCGCATTGCACCCGTTACACGCAGCTCTGCAACTCTTTGTACTTTCTCCAATTTTTTAGCGTATGTCTTCTTGTTCAAACTTGTCCACCATACTAGAATGCCATAGAGCAGTATTGGTCGTGGAGTTAAGCCCGATGTCTTACCCACCATTTTTCTGCAGGCGTATAAGGTATTGAGTTCTTTCTTCATTCGTTCTTCCACATTGAGCTTCCACGTTAGTTTGATATCCAACATTACTCCTACTCCAACATTACCTTAGTATATGTCATAACCTATGGGTCCAGTTCGGAATCTTGTACTTCCTGGTGAACAGTACTAAGTCCGTCTTATCAGCATTTACTTTTAGTCACGCTTCAACTGTCCACTTGCTGGTTTCCGCGGTCCGCGCACTCGTGTACCTCAAACTATAAACTCAGTTATCTCGAAACAACTTTTTTTCGGCCTGGTGTTGTCAAAAAAAAAAACTATTCAACCAAATCGTCTGATATTTTAATATGTTGTTCACAACATCAATGGCTCTCGCCCGTACTTGAATCATATTTTTATTTCCATTATTTCGTATTTTTTTGATTAAAAAACTGAAAAAACCCCGATTTTTAGAGTGTCAAATTCAAAACCGTGCCACTTTTTCATATTATTATTATTTTGTTCTAGTACGGGACATAGCTACAGTCATAGGTAGGTAGGTAGGTAAGATGGCAAGAGTACCCCAGATACACTACAAGTAGCACTTACGTGCCGTTTTGATACCATAATGTGGACCACTACCTGTGAAAGGATTTAGGGAGCAGAGAAAACCGTCTACAGCCATCCAGTGCTGTTGATGTAGCGGAGGAGAGATAAGGGATCTAGGCTGGATAATTTCTTCAAGTCATCCGCAAAGGGCGCGCTAAGCAATTTCAAGCGCCTAGCCGCCAGAGCCGGACATTTTCAGAGAAAGTGTTGCACAGTCTCTTTCTCTGCAGGATCCCCACAGCTTCTGCAATAGGGGTTGTACGGAATTCCAAGCTTCTCCGCATGAGTGCCGATCACCCAGTGACCAAAGAATACCGCAATGAGCTTGGAAATTGAATGGCGGGGGACTCCCATCGCCTTAAGCGTTCTGTTTCTATCGTATTGAGGCCATAGTGTTTTTGAAATAGCACACAATGAGACGGACCTCCATCTGTCTTGCGCTTTTTTTAGAAAGAAATTGTGTAGTTTCCCTTTAACAACGGCCAAGGGGATACCGATGTCTGAGAAGGGGACAGCTGGAACCGGTTCTGCCGACCCCTTCCTGGCAAGCTGATCGACAATTTCATTTCCCTCTATATTCCTGTGCCCAGGAACCCAGATGAGGGAAATGTTTCCTGCACGTTCAAGGCGTTTGAGTTCCTTCTTAGAGGAGTTCACGAGAAGAGAGCTGCAATACGGCGACGACAGTGCCTTCATTGCAGCTTGGCTATCAGAAAAAATATGAATGTCTCCCTCCCAACAGCGATCCCGAAGCATTTTGCATGCCTGCAGGATCGCGAAGACCTCTGCTTGAAAAACGCTGCTTGTTTCCGGCAGTTTAAAGGAGACCGAAATGCTTGCTGATTTAGAGTAAGCCTCCCACTCCAGACTCCGTTTTGGATCCGTCAGTGAAAACAGAGGCATCTATATCCGTACCGACTCTCCTCTCTTTCCAATCTTGCCTGCTCGGAAAGATAACCCTAGCACAACCCTCAAAGCACAGTTTACGGATGGAGAGGTCGGTGCGAGTAACAGAGAAGGAAGGGGTCAATCTCCCTCAGCCTAATAGCACTCTGAGCAGCAATGGATTTAACCTGCAGATTCACAGGAATTAAGTGAAGAATAACGTTGAGCGCAGCAGTGGGACATGTTTTTTTTTTTTTTTTAAGTTGTTTATTTATTTGGTATTAATAATGTTATGTACTAAAATAAACAATAGTTTTAAGTATATAATATGATTATACAATGACTCTAGACGAGTTCTCAAGTACCTGACGAGCTTCTTATAGATATACCTTCTGCTCAAATATGAACGAGACGTTATCAATAAAACGGTCCGCGGATGACATATGGCAAAAATAAATTTTTTGTTTTTTGGTAGGACTGTTATAAGCTTACATGGCAAATTTCAGCGTGATATGTCACATAGTTTGTTTTCTGTGCTACTGTAAGCAAGTCAAGCTCGAGTGTGTTCTTCGAATTCTCTTTCATGACTTCAATTGTCTCAAAATGTTTTCCACGGAGCGGCAACTTGAGCCTGGGAAACAGGAACAAGTCACTTGGAGCCATATCAGGCGAATACGGTGCTTGCGGAACGATATTAACATTATTTTTGTTCAAATAATCGCGAACAAGACGTGATGTGTGAGCTGGTGCATTATCGTGATGCAAGAACCATGACTTGTTGTCCTATAATTCCTTCCTTTTAAGACGAATGCTCTCGCGCAAACGCTTTAAAACGTCTAAATAATATTCAGCGTTAACCGATTTTGCGATTTGTGCGATTTTCAAGCACAATTTCCTTTACTTTTCCGATGTTTTCGTCGTTTACTGATGTTGCTGGATGACGTTCATGAGGCAAGTTTTCAACCGATGTACGGCCCTCTTGGAACGATTTGTACCACTGGAAAACACGTGCACGCGATAGAGCAGAGTCTCCATAGGTTGTCTGCAACATTTGTAAGGCGTCTGAAGCCGAAATTTTGTTGGAATAACAAAATTTCAAACAAATTCTTTGTTCAACTTGAATTTCCATCGTTAAATTCGAAAAACACACTCGAGCTTGACTTGTTTACATTAGCATAGAAAACAAACTATGTGTTATATCACGCTGAAATTTGCCATGTAAGCGTATAACAGTCCTACCAAAAAACAAAAAAATTATTTTTGCCATATGTCATCCGCGGACCGTTTTATTGATAACGTCTCGTTCATATTTGAGCAGAAGGTATATAGTAACATTTTATTAATTGATGGTATTTTAGATGTGTCTGCTTTAATTTGAAGCTTTTATAATATTTTATGATTATATTGCAGAGAAAAAAACCTGTAAAAACAGTGCATGCTTAGCTTTTTTAATAGAAGATAAAATGGTGCAGTGGGACATGTTCTACAGGCACCAGTGATGCCCACACATGCAGTTCTCTGCTCTCTCTCTAATTTAGTGGTGTTGTAGCCCTTCTGAAGAGCTACCCACCAAACTAAGCAACCGTATGTCAAAATTGGCAGAACCACTAAGTTCGACACGTGGCTCGAGACCCCATTTTTTGTCGAACATAGATTTACAGAAGTAGAAGGCTATATTGGCCTTCTTAACTCGATTTTCTATGTGCAGCTTCCAGTGGAGCTTGGGGTCAAGTATTACACCAAGATACTTGACTTCCGATGGAAGAGTAAGACACTGGTTGTTAAGTCTAGGAAGCTTAAAAGGTGGAGGCTTGTGCTTTCTGGTGAATAGCATCAACTCCGTTTTGCCAGAGTTGACTCTGAGACTGCAACTGGGAGCCCATCTGCTGAGTGTAGCCAGTGCACCTTCCAGTCATACTGCACCTTCCTTTCCTACAGTCATACTGATTAATAATTTTTTCGGTTTTTGTGTTTCAAATAAATAGAAATGGACAACACCGTCCAGGTCCAATTTTTCGGGAAGTTGAACTTCACCACCATTTTTAAAATTAAAACAAAAAAAAATTCATTTTTGTATGTAAAATAAATTAAATAAAACGCCTAAAAAATTTAAATATCATTTTTCATTTTTTTTATTGTACAAAACAATTCCTGAAAATACCCTAAATTTTTGAGCTCTAGACCACTGGGACCCCTTAAGAAATAAATATTAAGGAGAATGAAGAAATTATATAAAATAAAGTATAAAATTTATTATGAACATTTTCGAGAATGAGCCTACCAGAAGGGAACCGTAAAATCACCGCTTGCTAATGCATTCGAATGATCCCATAACCACCACACATTTTTTTACCGCCTAGTCCGACTTTTTATTTGGGAACACCATAACACACAACTGATTTCTCCAAACACAAAACTGTCCAAGATTTTTTTTCAAGTGGCAAATCGCTCCAAATGTCGTGATATTTGTTAAACGTGTAGGCCTCACCTAATAAATACGTATGCAAAGTATTTCCAAAGTTGACAGAGAATTTTTAAAATATGAATGGAAGAACTGGAAAATGTAATAGCATTCGAAAGGGTCGAAGCGAAATTATGGGGGCTAAAGTTGTGGTATATTTGTGTGAAGTAGAGGTAATAATTGGTTTTCAGCTCTGTAAAACTTTTGTCGAAATATTCCAATTGGACAAGTTTGGTCCACCGAAATCCGTAATCACCGCAAAAATTTCAGCAAATCTGAGCGCAGATTTGCCAAAAGATCAAATAAAGTATTCAATGAAATTTTTTAAACTCAGATTTATGACCATTAAATAGCTGAATACCTTTCGATTATGTATGTTATTCACAATTCTAGGGACTGACGTAGTTTTTAAAGTTTTTTTTCAATTCGAAATGAACCATAGAAAAATTGTTACTTTATGGATACCTGAAAGATGCCAAATAAAAATGTAACCCTTTCTATTCTAAGCATAATAAAATCTCACAAATCTTATACAATACAAAGAAACAAAAATATTTTGTCTGAATTTATTTATGTCAAACCTTTACTCATTTTACAGATCCCACAAATTTGAATAACAATTTCGTCGAACCCAACTACCTAAACAAGCGATTACAGAGTTTGCAAAATGTTTTGCTTGAAGATTTCAAAAAACGTTTAGATGAAGAGTTTGAAGGTGTCGTACAAGAGCTGCGCAAACATGAACTTCAATTGAACGAATTCAAAGGATTCGCCAAGCCACAGAACGGTAGCACATGGAGCAATCGCATCTTAGCCACAGAAGCGTCTAATCATTCCCCAACTGATTCAAAAACAATTCTCTCCAGCAAAACGGAAAACTCAAGTGCAGAAAACAAACAGCCGGGCAAACATAAAAAACAACCACGACCTCTGCCTGAAAAAGTGTTCGTTGTGCGCGAATCGTATCTCACGGCGTTGCTGGATGTCGACCACATGCGCACAATTTATCACATTTTTGGCGCAATGTTGTTGATTTTACTTTTACATAGCATATCATACGATTATTTTACAGAGGGAAGGTCAGTATTTTCATGATAAGGCGAGCTGAAGATTTATTAATATTTCTTGCTTTTTTACAGAGTGTACATTGGTTTGGGTACCTTCAAGTCAAGTTTGGCGAAAATTCAATTTGTATTTGGAATCTGGTTGTTGGAACATGCTGTTGTATTCCTACTTTATTATGCCTTCAAAATGTGGGCTAACGTGCGGGTCAAACTGGCAAGACAACGTGAGTAAAAAACCGTCCAGTATGCTCTAAGTGAAAACGACGTTGAATATAAAGAGTCAGTGCAGAGCACTATTTTTCAAAGTAATTCATATATGTTAAGTTGACTCAATTTAAGCAGGGTATTATACAAAATACTTCACATATGGAAATGTAAAAAAAACGTTCATGCTTTGAAAACTCGCGCTAACAACTCCAAGCGTCATTTTCTCGACATTGCGCTAAAATATATTAAAGATTAAATCGCAAAGTAGCGAGCTTAGCATCACATGATTTTACCTTGTCCACAATGATTTGTTGCACTTCATCATCGCTGTCAGTTGAAGAACATTTCATTAGCAATTATATTGTTGTGGCAAACACAGCTTTCTTCATATTTCCCTTACTTCCGTCCATGCATGTATGTACATATTATATAAACTCGTTTATATATATCTATTGCCAAATTAGTTCATAACCAAAGAGTAAAAGCATAAGGGGTGACGGGTAGTCAGAGGCCCAAAATTTTGATGATTTTTTTTTTTTTTGCTAGTCAACTGCTTTATGTTACAAAAATAAAAACATGGCATTGATACATCATGTTTTAACTTGACTTTAGCAAAATTTCAAACAAAAAAAGTTAATAATTGTAAAAGTTATCACTGTTTTTGTGGAGCCCGTTTCTCCAGAAGTCCCTTGCGGTGATCATCACAAGTTCTTGGAGATTCATTTAAAATCAATCAGACAAGACAAATTAGTTTTATTAATAGATAATCTTGTGCATGATTGGAGTTTTTTTTTTTCAAAATTAACAATATGGCGGCCTCAGGAAATATTTTTCAGATTTTCGAGCAAAAAACCGACAATTAGTTGTTTAAAAAAAATCCTTCGATCAGGCATAAGTTTTTTATGTTTTTCAAAAGCAGTACACATTTTATTGAAATCTCGATTTTTAAGTTACAGTGATCACCAGTTCAAAAAACATAGTTTTGAGAAAAACGCATTTAAAGTTTTGCTATCGATTTATATAGAGTTACACGAATTATTTATCTATTCCTGGACTATATAATGTTCTTCTGCCGTCATAGCAGCTTTCAAAATATCGATTTGCTGTTGCCTACGTAGCATTCTACCTTCTCGAGTGTTATCGTTAGCGCGCTTATCTGCCACTTTCATACGTGCAGCATCCAGCTACTTGCTCTCGAACGCTCCGGAGCGCTCGAGCGCCCTTTGTTAGCTGTTGAATAACTCGAAAAGTATTTGTCGGATTCACTTCAAATTTTCACACAAAATTTTTAAGATACTGTACTTTTAGAAAATGCGCAACAAAAACCTAATTTTTTCACAATTCTGTCTACCCCTAACCCCATAAAACACAAAAGATTCCTTCGATTGCTTCGATGCTTTAGATTTGTCTTTCGGGAACTGCAGCAACGGTGACTGAAGGCCCATTCGTTTTTAATATGTGGCTTCAAATAAACTTTAAAATGATTATATTGACTTACATTCTTCAATTTCATTACTTTTTTTTAATTTAGAACTTTGACTCTGTCACAAATTTGAATTTTAATTTTACTTTGCAATCAGCGATTTTTCTGACTTACAAATTCTTAAAAGTAAAAATTTATCCAGTAAAAACTTGCAACTTCCCCTCAAAATGAAATGTTATTTTGCTCTCTTATTTTCCCCTACTTTGCAAGTTTTTTGGATACATGAACACCAAAACTTTATAGTTCGTAACAACTGTTACAAATTATTTGCTCCATGAACAGACTTTATGTTGAAAATTTGTTTTTAGTCAATTAAATTTAAGATGAATCCGCTTCTTCTATGAAATAATTCATTAATAAGATAGCTGCATAATGGCTAAACTTCGAAAAACACTTTTTTTTACCACTTTTGCCCAAGAGGTTTTAATTTTTTCCACTTTCTGCATCCTTCTTAATTCACCATTTTGTAAGGAAGTGTTAAAACGCGAATATTAAAAGTGAGCAAGCTTTTAATAAATAATAATTTGATTTAATTTAATAATTGAACAATGGCTATTGATTATAATAACCCCATCAATTCTCGTTACACCTACTTATTTTAAATTTCCCATAAAGAAAATATAGATCAGCTGTTTTGTCGCTGTTACCAATTTAGTAATATGTACCTATATGCACGCTTTCCCGTTGCCTTGCGATGGGATGTGTCTGTAGCTCTGTGCCGCTTCTGAGTGGCAGATATATATTAATAAGTCACTAGATTCAATAGGAGCACCAACAAGAGTATAATCGCCTAAGTCGACTTCAGAAAGAATCGAGTGTGTAGTATTGTCCCATATTCCACTAACTAAATCGTATGCATACATACAGTCACTGATTTAAGGAGGGGAGTACTATGTATAGGGGAGTACCCGTATAAGAAATAAAGACACAATTTTTTCAAATTTCTTTTTTTTTCAACATAGTTCCCTTTTACAATGATAGACTTCTTCCAACCCCTCGGTCATCTTTTTAACCGCTCCAAAAGTTAGGAACTTTTCAAAATACGCCTCTGTCTCGGCAATGATTTCCTCGTTTGAACTTTAATTTTTCCCGCGCCTATTTCTTCTTGTTAGGGAACAAGAAAAAGTCGCAGGGACTAAGATCTTGTGAAAACGGGGGATGCGACAGCACTTCATAACGCAATTTACGCAGTTTGGCGGCGACAACTCCGGATAAATGTTCTGGAACGAAATCATGGTGGAACACCACCTCCTTTTACGCCAAATACCACCGTATCTCCTTCATTTTTTTGTGAAAGCGGTCTAATAACTAACTGTAGTATTGTCCAGTGATCGTTTTTCCTTTTTCTAAAAAATCCATGAGGATAACGCCGTGCGCATCCCAAAATATCGACGACATGACCTTTTCCGCCGATGGAACTATCTTCGCCTTCTTTGGAGTAGATTCACCGGAATAAATCCATTGTTTTGATTGTTGCTTAGTTTCTGTTGTGTAATGATCAATCCAGGTTTCATGAACGGTGACAACTCGACGCAAAAATTCCTTAGGATCTCGCTTAAATTGCTCCAAACACTGCTTCGAAGTTAACAGCCGCATCCGCTCATTATCCGCCGTGAGCAATCGCGGCACCCATCAGACCAAAAAATTTTTCCACCGTCAACTTATCATGTAAAATATTAATTCCCGTTCCGGTCGACACACCTATGACCTCTGTTACTTCGCGCACTTTCGTTCGTCGATCAGCGAGAATCATGTCGCGGACTTTTTGATTGATTTCCTCATTTGCAGGGCGTCGTGGTCGCTCCTCATCAAAAATGGATGTTTGCCCACCTCTAAATTCGTTGAAACAATATTTAACTTTGGTCATAGACTGCCAAGCATCCCCATAGACAGCATCCAACTTTGCTTTTATCTCCTCGTATTTTTCCCATCCAAAAAGAATTACCGAGCGATAATGCTCTTTTTCCATCTTAGCGAAAATCACGAAACACTTCTTACTCGAATAGCTGCCAAATACAATCTAACCTATCAATCAGTCTGAAATTTGTTTTTCCGTCGTTTGATAGATGGCATCATACGATGCTAACACCAATTTCCCTCAGGAACGGCCTCTGTCATCATCCACGGGTACTTATTGAACCGTCCTCGTGTACCATAGAGTGCCCTATCTCGAAGTATGATTTTTGACTTTGCTGGTTATTGCTTGTGGTAGCAAAAATAAATTTTTGAGGGAAAATTTGTTAAAAACATTTGTATATTTCTCATTGTTAATTATTTATAATTAAATTACTGACATACATATATCGATTTTTTATCCACTTTCAGCTACACTACAAAGTTTCTGGTCACATTCCTGCCTAATAACATACATTAGTTCTCAGCTGGTCTTTGGTTATGTAGCCTCTGCGCTTTGTCTAAAACTGGAGTTAACATTTATAACCTCTTCCATTTTACTACTCGAGTCAACTAGACTGCTTATGAAGATGCATTCCTTTGTACGCACGAACGCTGCGCGTGTGCTTGCCGGAAAGCTGAAAGTTGACAGCAATTCAAGTGAATTGGAGGGCACCAAGAATAAACAGCAATCAACACTTGCCACACGTTTACCTGCATTCAGCTCCTATCTATACTTTCTGTTCGCACCTACACTCATCTACCGCGACAGCTATCCGCGCACTTCACACATCCGTTGGAAATTCGCACTGGCAAGATTTATGGAAATCGTTGGCATAGCATTCATCTACAGTTTCTTGTTTGAGCGTTACATTAAGGTTCAGTTCGAGAATATTGGACGTGACGAATTAACCACAGCCTCCCTAATTGTCAAGTTGCATAACATGTTTTTTATCAACAACATAATATTTTTATGCGGTTTCTATCTCATTCTCCATTCTTGGTTGAATTTTACTTCTGAATTATTGCGTTTCGGCGATCGTATGTTTTACAAGGACTGGTGGACCTCGCCGAACTATGACGCTTTCTTCCGTAATTGGAATGTTGTTGTACATGATTGGCTCTACGAGTATATCTACAAGGACACCTACAACTACATTTTTAAAAGCTCCAAGTTGCCTTCAACGCTAATGGTTTTCTATACATCAGCCATAGTGCACGAACATATAATTGGATTTGCCTTAAAACTTTTCTTCCCAGTCATGTTTTTTTTCTTTGGTGTACTCGCTATATGTATGGTTTTTATTACTCGCAAAACCTCCAAGAGACTTGGCAATTTTTTAGTATGGGGAACACTGATTTTCGGCAATGGCTTATTGTTTTCATTATACAGCATGGAACATTACGCGCGCCAAAATTGTCCTAGGACATATGAGGATTGGACGGACTATTTAGTGCCGACAGTGTGGACTTGTTACAGCAAATAATAGCACGATAAATCGTTGTATACTTACAAGCATGGCTTTAGAGGTTTAACTGTAGGAATAGAAAGTAGTATTTGTATCCATTTAATCATATCTCTATTTACTTATACATATAAAGGATCTTTCAAAAGAGACGCCTAGGCGTCAGTAGTGAATTATTCCAAGACGGTACTTCTCATTTATGTCAGCTTTGGCATTCGTCAAGTTGCAGATGCACAATTTATCATGATAGAACAAAGCGTTAACATTATTAAAACTTATATTGAAAACAATAGACCTTTGAAAACAACATATCGCAAAATTCGTGATACATTTGGTGGGAATAATCGTCCGAATGAGTCGACAATAAGTCGGTTTGTGAAAAAACTTCACAAAACTGGTTCGTTCTGTTGAGAATATTGCTACAGTAGCGCACAGTGTTGCTGAACAACCTTCTACATCACCATATCGACGTTCTCTAAAAGTAGGCATTCTTGAATCGACTGTTCGACGAATTTTACCTGTAGATGTGGTAATGGTGGACATTTAAATGATGAAATTTTTCACATACCATATAATTATTAAGAGCGGTATTTTGAACAAAAATAGTGAAAACTGAAAGAATTGAAACATATTTACGTGTTTTATTATAAAACAACATCTAGGCGCGTCTTTTGAAGGACCCTTTGTAATCGAACTCTGTGAAGAGATACTAATCAATGTTTTCTACTTAAGTGCTTTTACTCTTTAACATATCTTAAATAGATGGAGAGGTTAAATTTTATGACAGGTAAAACTCTTTGCGACCTGTGCCTTTTTACATTTTAAAAACTGTGTATTGCTAGATTATTTAACTGTAGTAAATTAAGAACTAATTCTATTGAACAATTAATTAAGGCTACATAATTTAAATGTCTGTCGAAAAAATAAAATAATAATAATAATAAATACTTTAATAACTTTAAATAAGGAGAATAAATAATAAACAATTTAAAAAACGCTGGAAAATAAAATATCTTGAATCGAAAATATTTTGAGGGATGCATCTAATTAATGTTGGATGCGCCAATTTTTCTAAAATCTTAAAAATGTCTTCAGTTATTGTCACATAACTTCAACTAAACAAAAGTTGTTAAAGTTATCATACAAACAAAATGCGTTAAAACCATCGAGTTTCTTTGGGCCCCAACTTGGATTTAAACGTCACGAAGAACTCAAAATTCAAGTTCGTAATCTAATTAAAGGCCAAATGCAAATCAAATTACGAGTTTTTTTATACCAAATGTAAGTACATATGTATGCACATATATGTATAGGCACCAAAAATCTCCAAGTGCAAACCTCCTTTGGTTCCATTCTAAATTTGCTTCTATAAGCAATTCAAAAAATTATCTTTTATATTTATAATATAAATAGCGAAAAATTTCTTTACATTGGATTGAATCTTTTTGAACGACAATGGCGTTAGACCTTGGTAAAAAAGTACCAGCAAAAAAACCATACCAGTTAGCCATACAAAATTATTTTATGTGCTTAAACTAATTAGTCAAAATTTGTTCGGGCACAGGGGCCTCTTGTGCCCCGCATTTGTACTAGGGGGTTAAAAATGGTATTTGTGCTTTAATCCAGCACATGGGCTGAAAAGTCCCGCGTCTAACCTTAAAAAAGGTAGCTCTTATTCTATTCAGTAGTCATTGTGAGGCGGCCGCCGTAGCCGAATGGTCAGTTTTCAGTCTTTGCTAAACTCGGCCAAAATTACTTTTTTAGTCAAATAACAAAATAGTTTCTCTTTGCGAGCAGCTTTTGGAACTGATTTCCAACCTCCAAAGAAATGCATCCGCGATACTGAAATATAATAATTTTAAGTTACATTCTACTGAAATATTTTTTCGGTATATTTGCAAGATTAACCAAAATAAATTGATACAACATATTAAAAAATATTGTTTAGCATTAACAATTAGTAAAATTCGCCAATAATAATTGTAACCTTACAAAAACACTTTGCATACGCAGACTATTCATAGATCAAAATAAGAAAAACTGTATACTCACTTTCTCTGCTAACGCCAAGCCATGATCAATATTATTGTTAAATTATTATCACAGCTGCATGTACACTATTCTATATGCACTATTCTACAGTCAAACTGTGTTTTTAATTATTATTCTTTTGTATGCACTGGTAAATACTCGTATGTACTTATAGTATAAGTCTTATACATACAAAAGCATCAAACCGTGCACTTGCGACAAAGACTTAAGCAGCGAACTTGATTAGTACAGTGCACTAAATTTCTTGAAATGAATTGATACGAACTCGTACGAAGTCTAAGCTCTTCACATATGTGCAGTGAGAAATTTTACGTAAACAATAACAAAAATTCTGAGTGTAATCTTTTAGAATGTACACTTTATATAGAAGTTATAATATTTATTTCCAAATAAAATCCCATCCTATATGCATTCGTTAATGCAGTATTATCAAAAGATATCACAATATTGTGTTCTGTTTTTATAAAATGTATATTTCAAATGCTATAAAAAATACCTTTCAAGAATAAATGTTTTTATCAATATAAAATATATATACATTAGGCCGGGTCGATTTGTGGGGAGGCAAAAAAATCGCCCATTGCTCTGTGAAAATCATATTCTAGGGATCAAAATAAGTAACTTTGCCGAAGGAACCATACCTCTAAAACGAATTCTGATGCTCCCCAATTTGGGTCGAACTTTTAGTGTCATTTGTGGGGAGGCAAAAAAATCGCCCATTGCTCTGTGAAAATCATATTCTAGGGATCAAAATAAGAAACTTTGCCGAAGGAACCATACCTCTAAAACGAATTGTGATGTCCCCCAATTTGAGTCGAACTTTTTAGTTTCTTTTCTCATGTAAAGGCCAAAAATGGTGATATTTTGAAATTATTGTATGGGGAACCCCCCAGGGGAGTTCCAGGCGGTGTGCCACTGGCATGGGTGGATCGGCCGTCCAAAGTTAGTGGGGGTCGGTCATACATTTGGACTCGATTGGAGCACTCTAAATGGGTCAAAGTGGGATTTTTCGTTCGACCCAAATTGGGGGACATCAGAATTCGTTTTAGAGGTATGGTTCCTTCGGCAAAGTTTCTTATTTTGATCCCTAGAATACGATTTTCACAGGTCACAGATCACCATTCAGATCAGACGTGTACATTTCCTCACGTGACGGAAGTGATTTTACGCCAAATCCTAAACGAATGCGCCACATGCGGGTATTGTCTGATTCTATTTCGGACGATGCAAATTTATTTTTCGATTCTGACGTTTCTTAAATAAAGATAAAATTTTCAAAAATTACAATTTTTTGTTTATGCGATTTTATTTAATTATTTCAGAGTCATGCGGTCTATGGCACGTATCTATAGTTATAATATGGGACTAGTACCCTTTTTTATGCGAATTTATTAAATTATTTCAGATTTATGCGGTTCTTAGCACTTTTGAAACGTATCTATAGTTTTACTATAGAACTGGGAGCTTTTTTTATGCTGTTTCTTGCGGAACGTATACTATATACCGCATAAAAACAGAATCTACTGTATTGCCTTACTGCTATGCTCACCACCCAATGCTTATTTGTGGCTCCGGCTGCATATCACGCTTCGAAAATTGAACCAATTCGAAATGAGTAGCCACTACAAAAATCATCATAAAAAGCAACGGTGCGAATATGCGCAAAAAATTATTTTGGTTTGCAATATACGAGTACACATTGTTTCCCGTTAAACTGTGTACAAAATTCTGCAAACAATTATGGACCATTTTGTATTTCTCAACATTTCTCTCTTTTTAATTATTTTGTCTTGTGATTTTCTTTTAAGTAACGGTACTCTCGAACGATCCAAGACAGGAGAACCAAAATATACATTATTGAGAAATAACAACATCAAGCTTTCAAAAAAGTTACGAACTAGCACGACGGGCAACAACCAAAGAAATTAAAGCAGATTTTAACATATTAAAAATATTTTATTTTTGATTTTAAATCTTTCATTTTAATGACTCTAATATATAAGTAATTATTAGACAAATACAAAAATGTTTTAGAATAAGTAGCATTGAGGTATTTAAGGAAATCATCAACTTTTATCTATTTAGACCGCACTCTCAACACTGGGTGACATGGCTTTAGAGTAGATGAATGCAGGGAGAATCTATTATATGATAATTTATTATTACTAGGATCGCCCATACGTCGAAATTTCGACGTTATTCGACGTTATATAAATACGGAGACCAAAATTTAGTCACACCTTTTTTTAGTAATTATAGTCATAGAAAAAAGTTGAAACATATATAAATGGATAGCTTATGTTGAAACTTTTTACATGATATATGTGAATAGATGTAGTAAAATTAAATGTGAAAAATATCCCATTTCACCTACATTAAGCGATCCTATATTTGTGTATTTCAAATATCATAATTTTTTTTTATTCATGAATTGGAAACATTTAATTTCATGTATTACGTCATGATACAAATATATATTATCATGATACATATTATAGCATGATATATTATAATACAGGTAAAATGGTGTGATTAATTTTACCTGCACCTGTTCACTATGTATCTATTTTAATATATTGTGCAAACCGTCTCCACATATGCTATCCATGGCTATATGTTTCAACTTTTTTCTCTGACTATAAATTCTAAAAAAAGGTACGTCAAAATTTTGCTCTCCGTATTAATATATAGATTAATAAATGCACCTTGGGTTAATACGAGTATGTAGTACCAATACTTGGGCATCATCAACACAAACTCAGTTTTTTCGTAAACAAGCCGCTATCAAGACCGCTACGTCAATCAAACAGCTCTTTTCTCCAAATCGCTGAGAACCGGTAAATTGCCTAAGAAAGTTGTTCTTGCCTGATGTTGAAATCGAATAATATTCTATAAAGTAAAATTCGTGCATCCAAATTTCTATTCACAATCGCCTATTTATATCCTTCACCTCTTCTTCTGCAGTTAAGTTTTTTCTCTCATGGCGTGTTCATGAGATAATAATGGTGTGCTTAAAAACTTGATCCTAATGATGTGCTTAAAATCTGTTTCTCGAAAATTAATCAAATATTCTGTCCTTTCTGGAAAAGTACAATATTTACAATTTGCTCATCTAAACACCTGATTTTGACCATTTCTTTTGAATCCTTATTTAGAGCTGCCATCGTTGTTCTAGAGTTAAAAAAATATTTAACCGAAAATATTGAGGAAATGCAATCGAGTTTATCTTTTGTTTTTAATTTTGTATACGAATTGCTACGTTAATCCTTGGCAACCTTAGTAGTTGCCTTTCTCTGATTTCCGCCAATTACTCACTACTGGCTGTCAGTTGTGCCATAAAATAAATTTGTGAATTTTTTCGGAATTTTTCTTCCACATTATTTATATTTATCCAAATTTATTATGAACCAGCTAACATTATTATCCCAGCAAAAATATTTACATCAATTTGACTTCTTTATTAATCTTAAGTCCAGCTGTTTAAAATGTATGTTTAATACAAAAATTAAAATTTCGGCGAAAACCGTTATTTCCATTGCCAGGAAATGACTTCAATTTAACTTTATTTGTAATTTTAATAAACTACGCCACATACATATGATGTAAACATAGGAAAAGAAAAAATATTTAATTCATCTGGTACCTCCTGTGGATATTGATTTAAAAACAAGCCGGCAACTACAGTTATAAAACCAAAATAAATCAAAAAGAACGTCGCAGTGGAAGAAATATTTTGGGTTTAGGCAAATTAAATTACAATTTTCTCGTGGAATCCGGAATAAAAATGGTTTACATAATTGTGGAAAAACAACCCAAATGTTTATAGTTCTAGATTTGATAGAATAACTCGAGCGATCGCATTATAAATTTGAGAATAAATTGCATTGATTAGTAACCTTTCGGACAAAAGGAAAGAAGTAAGAAAAGCAAATAATAAGGTAAACGAAACCTAAAAGTGATAACCAACTGTTGGAGATAATAAGTGGCAATAAAAATTATTTAATATACTCCACTGCTAAATATCACAGTTAGGCAAAACTTTCCTTTACTACCACGATATATTTGAATGGGGGCGGAGGGGGAGAAGGCGTGGCACCACCCTACCCGCCCATTAGAAAGAGCAAGGTCACACCATTATAACTGTGAAAGTCCCAACCTCCTAGTGTCCCTATAGAACCCCCAGGAGAAGTTTAAAAATTAGGTTTTTTCCGACCGCATTTGCAGTTTGTACTGAAATACAGTTGAAGAGAAGAGTATACAGCAGTCGTCAACCCAACAAGCATTTAACTTAGGTTTTATATTTCATAGCACTTATGAAAACGTTGTTTTATCGTAAAAGTTATGAGTGCCGATGGCGAAAATTTAGGTCAAAAACTGTCCGATTTTGCATTACTTCACTATTTATAATTTTATTTTTTTTGTAAAAATATTTGTTTTTGTTATATACATGTATATTTGAAATCAAAAAAGCGACGCAGGCGAAAGTTTGGACTAAAAATCGCGCGATTTTTATTCCAAATTTTCAGTATTTGTAAAAATATTTGTTTTTGTTATATATATGTATATTTGAAATCAAAAAAGCGCCGCAGGTGAAAATTTGTACTAAAAATCGCGCGATTTTTATTCCAAATTTTCAGTATTTGTAAAAATATTTGTTTTTGTTATATATATGTATATTTGAAATCAAAAAAGCGCCGCAGGTGAAAATTTGTACTAAAAATCGCGCGATTTTTATTCCAAATTTTCAGTATTTGTAAAAATATTTGTTTTTGTTATATATATGTATATTTGAAATCAAAAAAGCGCCGCAGGTGAAAATTTGTACTAAAAATCGCGCGATTTTTATTCCAAATTTTCAGTATTTGTAAAAATATTTGTTTTTGTTATATATATGTATATTTGAAATCAAAAAAGCGCCGCAGGTGAAAATTTGTACTAAAAATCGCGCGATTTTTATTCCAAATTTTCAGTATTTGTAAAAATTTTTGTTTTTGTAATATATATGTATATTTGAAATCAAAAAAGCGCCCCTATAAATAATAAAAGAATTGTTCGCTTTTGGTTGACTGGGTTTTTCTTATTTCGCTTTGTTCTTCTCTCTCTCATCGTCCGTTTGACAGTTAGCTCCTCAAATTTATTCTGCACGGTATTACAAACGGTTAGAAGAACATTTGTAATAATAGAATTTTAATAGAATTTGGACTATTATTTAGTAAAAATAGCTTTAAATCGAATCTTAATGTAATAAAGAATGTTTATAAGTGATTTTGTTACTTTTCTGTGTTTGTATTTATGTGAAATAAGCGTCTGTAATAGGGCATTTTGTTAAGCTTATGCAAAAAAGCTGCATTTTTAACGTTAAATATTGCTATTAATTCTTAATTTCAATTTATCAAAAGTAATATAAATCAAAAGGCTGATATAGTGACTACATTTGCGTGTAATAATTTTTAAATTCGGTCCACGCACTTAGACATTATAAGCAAATATATCGTGGTAGAAAAGGAAAGCTCAGCCCACAGTTAAATAAACAAAACTCATTGATATACCAGACAACAGCTGCTTAACATTACACTCTGAATTTCAAAACAAAAACTCAACAAAGAAACTAATAGAAGGAAGAAATCAATTGAAGAAACAAGATAATGTTTGGGTCGCGCTGGTCGCGTTACCAATACGACTTGGACGACTTACGCCACACCAACGCTACGGAGTTAATTCTAGATCGTCAATATGGAAATATTGATCGCTATGTGCAGCGGCGACTACACGTATCATCTGCGTACATTGATCGCCTCGAACAGGAAACTATACTACGGGGGCACCAAGGTTGCGTTAATTGCATTGAATGGAGCAGCAATGGGCGAATATTAGCATCTGGTTCTGATGATTTTTGCGTAATGCTTTGGGATCCTTTTCGCAAGCGTTGCATACGTAGTATACCAACTAAACACTGTGGAAACATATTTTCTGTTAAGTTTTTACCACGACACAATGATGCACTGATAGCGACGGGAGCTGGAGACAGATTCATTTATGTTTTCGATGTTAATCGTCATAATGAAGCAATACTGAGCTGTAGTTGTCATGCCGCACGTGTGAAAAGATTAGCAACGGCGCCAGACTCGCCTTTCGTGTTTTGGTCAGCAGGTGAGGACGGTGCCATCTTGCAGTTAGACACCCGTGAACAGCATCGTTGCGGCGCTGAAGAAAATCGGGTACGCTTGATAAACCTTACAACTTATGTAGATACCAATACGGAGGCCAAATGCCTGGCCGTAAATCCACGTCGTACAGAATTGTTGGCAGTTGGTGCGAATGATCCATATGCTCGCATCTATGATCGGCGCATGCTCCATCCAGTTTCGTCGCATATAAGTGGAGGCAGTGGATTACTGGTCAATGGAGGAGGTAAGTTTCGCTTTTAAATACATATATTTAATGCAATTTTAAACTATAAAATCCTCACAGATTCGATTGAGGGCACAGTACCTAAGGATTGTGTCACATATTATTGCCCCGGCCACATCAGTAAAGATAATTCTAAACTAATTGAGCATGACTCTCGTGCCATCACGTACCTAACCTTCAATTCGACCGGCACCGAGTTGTTAGTAAACATGGGTGGTGAGCATATATATCTATATGACTTGCTGAATGCAGAGCAGCCGGTGTTCCTCAGTTTGCCTGAATACAAACCGCCGCCGACTACTTCTGAGACAGACATAGAAATGGCTGGCATGCATCCAAATTACAACCCAAGTCCTAGTAGTAGTATTGAAAATCAAGGTGCCGAGGAAAATGTGGGTGTCTTACAAAGTGCGATTAGTCCTGGCGATGCCCCGCAGTCTAGTAATCGACGCAAGTTACCAGAATATATTGAACGTTATAAGAAAATGGGGAATGACTTTCTTGAAAACGAAAAATATTTGCGCGCTGTAGAAAAATACTCGGAAGCAATCGAAATGGCTCCGAACTGTTCGGTGCTCTATCTGAATCGTGCTACTGCATACATGCGTCGCCTTTGGTTTGGTGATGTATATGCTGCATTGCGTGATTGTCATCAGGCATTGCGTCTTGATCCAGCCTATATTAAGGCACACTTTCGCTTGGCACGTGCGCTTCTCGTGCTCGGCAGACCGCAGGAGGCGGACGAGTGCCTTAAAGAGCTGATCGCTCGCTTCCCCAGCTATGCGAATAATCATGGCATCATGATGCTTCACAAAGACATCAAAGAAAATCGTCAAATGACACAATCTCAGCAACTGCAACAACAGCAGCAGCAACAGCATGGCAGTGAACAACAACACTATAACTGTTTAGAACGTTCCGACGCTGAATATCAATGGCGGAGCAAAGCAAAAGACTATAGCAAACGGTTTGTGGGTCATTGCAATACGACAACGGACATCAAAGAATCAAACTATTTCGGCAACGACGGAGAATATATAGTAGCTGGTTCAGATAATGAAAGCTTTTTTATTTGGGAGCGTAGCACTGAAAAGATACGCGCAATCTACAAGGCAGATCGTTCGATTGTTAATTGCGTACAGCCGCATCCAGAGATTTGTTTGCTCGCGACCAGCGGCATCGATCATGACATTAAAATATGGTCACCAATCGCTCCATCACCGGACGAACGGCCTAATTTAGTAGAATACGTAGACAAGACTGTTGAAGACAATCAGCAAAAAATGAAAATGGATCCATTCAACATGAACGCGGGCATGAATGCATTTTGCCTTAATGGATAATATGTGATAGTAATTGATATTGTAATGATGATTGGAGACTCAACAGAGACAGCTCAGCCACAATTAGAACTAAAATAAAAAGCAACACAAAATTATAAAATAATATGCATTGGCAGCAGACAGGGACCAGATTTAATTGTACGCATTACACTATTGCAATGTCCAATTTAAAGATGCTGTACTACTTCAAAGACTTGGATTTTCATAAAATTTTATTTATCAATTGAAAAAAAATATTTGATGAACTTTTTGTAAAGGATTTTATTTTATTTTTCTAGATTCATGAAGTTTTTACTTAAACTGAAGAATATCTAGTTCTTAAATGTTTATTATAATTAAAATAATGTATTACATGTTTTCGGTTGACAGCTGTTTAATGAATTTGCTCCTACTGTCGACGCCTTAGTCGTCTACAGAAGATACAATGTTGCTGTAATTTATACATAAACATATACTATAATATATTTAAACTCTTAGCAGTAGGGTAAGCGTACCACAAAATTTCGCTAATCAATTAGTAAAATAAAAATCAAAATAAAAATAAAAACAACTCACCAACCAAAAAAATCTATTAAAAAATTGAGGTTACTTACTACCTATGTTTCCACTTGGCGTGATTAACTATGCAAAAGTTCTGAAACAATTTTAGATGTAAATTGATACAACAGTATTGGTCTGCGTTGATTAGAGTCTGAGATGGGAACTCCACAATGACTATTCATTTAAAGTCAAAAGAACCGTTTGGTCTTAAAAAAAAAAAAAAACATTTGCTTGGAACTTTGCTCTACAATGATTGACCGATTTGATTTCGAAGTGCTTCAGGTAATTCATTTCTAGACGCTGTCTGGATTTTATGTCATCTTTAATATTTGTCAAGTAGACAGATGTACTTGTACATATAAGTACAATTTTACTTGATAGGACGAGGCGCGAAAATTATTGAAACTTAGGTATAATGAAAATGATCGCAAAATATGTAATTTTTTGGTGGGAATAATCATCCGAATCAATCGACAATTCAGAGAGACCGTTTCCACGACAGTCGGTTCTATGTTACCGAAACGACCCGGATTTTTATCCGGCCAAGGACTGTCACTCCATCAGCATTCCCCGTATGTAAGTGGGTGAATGTTAATGCTGCTATAACAATTCAGAGATTGATGAAAAAATTTCAAGAAACTGGTCATGTCAAGGTTAGAAAAAGTACTGGCAGACCAAAAACTGGAAGTTTTACTTCATTTCAAAATTTGACGTCTCAGGCGCACGTAGTGATCTATTATCATATCACGACACGACACGGGTATGCTGAAAGTTGGGAGTAACAGTTAAAAATTTGAAAGAAGGGTGACGTGTTTTGACACGAAATCTCATTGGGAATGTAATTGGTTTTCTTGTTGTAACATAACCACCTTTCACATACATATATGTTTGAGGAATGCTGCTGGAGCGGCAGCCCTTATTAATCCGGGTTGCAAAACAGACTGCCTTAGAATCGGCGAAAATTTTATCAAAAGGATCAATGGCACTGAGTGGCGACTCATCGGATATGGTATTTTACGCATACATATGTAGCTATAATTAACCAATTACTAATTGGTTCAAGCAGAACTACCACGCCTACACCCTTTTATCCCAATAATCGTTTCAGAACTTAAAAAAAATATTCCAAAATAAGCACTCTTAATGAGACACCCTATATCATTGCTAAAATGTTACTGGAAAATGTTACACGAAAGCCAGTTTGACAGTTTAACTTGAAGGGATTTCAGAGATAACCGACTTTATCACTCACACGACAGTTGGATCTACGTTACCGGAACCACCCCGTCCCGAGCATGTTTATGCTGCTACAACAACAAACCCCACTTATGCTACCTCTTCCATCAGACCACTTGCCCATTATCGTCTTGATCGAAAAACTCACTTATTTTAATTCCGCGAATCAGCGCTCCTATATTACTTTAATTAAGCAGATTGAAGACACCCTCATCGCTCTTCCCATTACCACTGGAGCGCGTATAGGCGAACGCGCATTCAGCAAGATGATAGCTGCTGTTGTTGTTGTTAACAGCATAGGTAGCCCTGTCAGTGTAGTCATATCATCGTTCGTCTTCGTCTAGCTCATCTAAGGATAGGCCCAGGAAACATGCTGTTTCGACAGGTTGGGTCCAAAGGGAGAGGGGGGTTAGATGAGTCGGTTTGAGGGGGCATGTGAAGAGGTGGTTAGTGTCGTGCGGGGTACCTTCACATGCCGGACATGTGTTTGGTATGTCGGGGTCGATTCTGGATATGTAGGAGTTTAACCTGCTACAGTATCCAGAACGTAGTTGTGCCAGTGTTACACGGGTCTCACGGGGAAGCTGGAGCTCTTCATCTGCGATAGGTGGTGGTTGGATTCCGATTACGGCATTCACAGGACGGGAGTTCAAGAAGGTGGTAACGGTCTCCCGGTGAATGTCGTTTATAGACTGTCTAAATACTGTCCGGTCCAGTAGGTTACGGTCAGTCTTGTCCTGGATATCGCCAGCGTAGTCAAGGAGGTGTCTCCTGACGTGCCTGGGAGGCGGCTCGGGCTCAAGCAGGTGTCTGCAAGGATGAGACCTACGGTAACATCCGAGCAGGAACTGCTTGCTGAGCAATTTGTTGTGCTCCGCAACTGGGAGCATTTGTGCCTCGTTATGAAGGTGTTGGATAGGTGACATCAGGAGGCACCCGGTCGCTGTCCGAATGGCGGTATTTTGACAGGTCTGTAGCTTAGTCCACTGCGAATCACTAGTTCCAGGCGACCAGACAGGCGCAGCATAGTTGAGAACCGGCCGGCCAATTGCCTTAAATGTCGAAAGCAACAGTTCTTTGTCTTTGCCCCAAGTGCTGCCGGCCAGCGATTTGAGGACCTTGTTGCGATTTTGGACTTTAGTGGCAATTGCGGTTGTATGCGCAGAGAAGGAGAGCAAGCTGTCAAAGGTTACACCCAAAATTTTGGGTCGTCGACTTTTACCTTAAGGGACAGCTTGACCTCCTTTGTCCAGGTGGTGAAAAGGGTCGCCGTGGACTTGGTGGGGGAAAGTTGGAGATTTCTCGCAGTGAAAAAGCGAGAAAGGTCGGTGAGGTAGTTGTTCACTTTGGAACACAGGCCATCGATGTCATTGCCCGACGCCATTATCGTACAATCGTCAACGTATGAGATCAGGGAAACTCCCGCTGGTGGTTGGGGGAGCTTCGAGATGTAGAAGTTAAAAAGCAAGGGTGAAAGGACACCACCCTGCGGTACGCCTTGCTTAATCTTCCTCTGCTTTGACATTTGATCTCGAAAAATCACTGACGAGTGCCGACCGCTCAGGTAGTTCGCGGACCACCTCTTCAGCCCTGGCGGGAGTGTCGACTGATAAATGTCATCTAGTAGCGTGGAATGGCTGACTGTATCGAAAGCCTTTTTCAAGTCCAACGCTACTAGGGCAGTCCTCTCGCAGGGGCGGTTTTGGTTAAGCCCGCGATTTATCTGGGCGTTTAGGGCGGTGAGTGCAGTGGTGGTGCTGTGCACTCGTCGGAAACCGTGCTGATGTGGGGCTGGGGCCAGGTGTTTCGTGTAGAGTGGGAGTAGGAGGGCTTCAAGTGTCTTCACTACTGGGGAAAGGAGAGTTATCGGCCGATAAGACTCCCCTTGGTTGGCGGGTTTCCCAGGTTTCAGTAGTGGGACCACTCTCCCTGCTTTCCACTTGTCAGGGATGATGAGAGTGGCCATGGACAGATTGAAAACCCTTGTGAGAAATCCTACTCCCAGGGGTCCCAGATGCTTCAGCATCAGCGCGTTTAAGCCGTCAGGGCCAATGGCTTTCGATGATTTCGACTTGTTGATGGCCCCCTGAACCTCATCACCGGAGAAAGTAAGTGGCGCACTGTTGTTCGTCAGTTTGTGCAGCCTTCTGGTAGCACGACGCTTGGTTCTGTCGCCCGGAGGGTGCAATATAAAAAGCCGGCTAAAATAGCTCGCGCATCTCTTCGGGTCCGACGAAGTGCAACCGTTGAAGGTGATAGCCACCTTGTCGTTGTGCTTCGTCAGGTTTGACAGAGACCTAACGGTGGACCAGAGCTTACTCACCCCAGAGGTGAGGTTGCAGGTCTTCAGGTGCTCAACCCATTTAGTCCGCTTATGCTGGTTTACCAGTTGCCGGATCTCCAAATTGAGATCCCTTATGCGGGGATCCCCGGGATCGGCCTGGCGAAGGTGGTCACGCTCGTTTGCTAAACTGACTGCTTCGGCTGGGAAATGAGGACGAATGTCCTTATAACTTCCAGCTGGAATGAAGCGAGCCGCAGCAGCTGTGAGCACCTTGCGGAATGCGCGTTCGCCTATGCGCACATCAGTGGGGATGGGAAAAGCGGCGAAGGTGTCCTCGGTGAATTCCGTGAAGCCGGCCCAATTAGCTTTGTTAAAGTTAAAATAGGACCGGTGATCCGCGGAAACGAAGTCGGCAGGTCTCTCGATCGAGACGATAATGGGCAAGTGGTCTGATGCAAGCGATAGCATAGGTCGCCACGTTATGCTATTTATCAGACCAGCGCTAGCAATTGTTAGGTCAGGCGAGCTGCTGCAATTGCCCACTACCCTGGTGGGGGCGTCGTCGTTCACTGTGCTGAATGTCGAGTCGTCTATCTGCTCTGCCAGTTGCTGTCCCCTACGATCATTTGGCAGGCTTGAATGCCAAAGATCGTGATGCGCATTAAAGTCACCTACAACCAATCGGTTTTCACCTCTGATGAGTGCACCTATATCAGGGTGATATCCTGCCGGGCAGCAGGTGACAGGGGGTATATATATGTTAAATATTTCGAGCTCGGAATCGCCTGACCGGACAGCTATTCCTTGACATTCTAAGGTGCTGTCCCTGCGGTCGATTCCTTCATCGATAAGACGATACTGCACAGTGTGGTGGACTATAAACGCTAGGCCACCACCATTGTCTCGCTCGCGATCGTGTCTGTGCACGTTATAGCCATCCCTGGTGATCAGAGATGACCTAGCGTGCAGCTTTGATTCTTGGACCGCAGCTATCTTAATACTGTGACGGCTCATAAAGTCGACTATCTCGTCGACCTTACTCGTAAGTCCGTTGCAGTTGAATTGGAGAAGCTTGAAGCTTCTCGGTGAGGTCAGTGTAATTCGGGGGGTGAGGGGCGCGTGGTGTTGTCTGCGTTGGGCCTGCTGCGCAATCCACTGTGGCTGTTGCGGCCTGATGGTGGTGGGCGGCCGCGCCTCCGGGGGAGGTAGTGGGTGCAGAGCTCTGCAGCAGGGGGCAACGTAGGCAGTTGTCCACTCACGGGTGGTGCGCAGGCCGGAACATCTCCGAAAATGGCACCAGCCATTGCAGGAATTGCACTGGACTGTTACCAGATTCCGAGGTATTACGGCCTGACACACGGAACAGACTGTGCGGGGGACCAGGAGCTGCTGGTTTGTCCCCGCACTGGGGTTGGAGCTGGAAGGAAGGGGAGGGGTTGTAGGGGAGTTGTGTTGCTCCGATAGGCTCCTCACCGTGGAGGTGTTGGTAGTGGTGGCGGTTGGTAGTGCCGGCCTATCAGGGGGTGTGTTAGCCGTGGAGGCATCAGACGCCTGCTGGCGGGAGCAACACGTGGCCACATACCGTGTGGACCACTCCCTATGTGACTTAAGACCCGAGCAGGTCTCAAGGTGGCTCCACCCGTTGCACTTGTTGCACCTAACCGAGGTGGAGTTCGGGTGAAGCCGTTTGTGGCAGACGCAGCAGTAGAATACTTCTGGCCCAGGGTTGGATTCGATTCCAGCTCTGAAGAGAAGTATTTGGAGCAGGATTGCTGCGAGAGTTTGCTCCTGTGACGTAAGGGGTGGGATGGTATGGGTTTCACTAGACAGGGCTAGTATACTGGGGCGGCAGCCCTTGGTCGGGAAAAACCCGAGTCATTCCGGTACGTAGAATCGGCTGCCATGGGACTCGCTTTAGTCCTACTCCCCAAAGAAATCTGTCCTAATTTCATAGCTGAAGCAACAAACGAGCGTGATCACCTATGCTGGGACGACGCCGGGGATGCTCGGATAAAGAATCTGAATTTCTCGTGCAACTGATAATCCAACACAATTGGAATAAATGAGTAGAGCACCTAAAGACCTACAACTTCACCTCTGGTGCGAGCAGACTCCGACCCACAGAAAGGTCTCTGTCGAACCCGACGGAGCACAATGACAGGATTGCAATCACTTTTATTGATTGTGTTTCCTCGAACCCGAAGACGACAATTCGTATCGTTCCCACGACAGTCGGTTCTACGTTACCGGAAGGACCCGGATTTATATCCGGCCAAGGACTGTCATTTCAGCAGCATATATATATGGGGAATGTTTATGCTGCTACAACAACAACAACGACATTTCATATTGATCCGATTCGCCGAGAAATCCAGATCAGACGGTTGCACAAATTGCCAAACAACTGTGCACTGCTTGCTTTATCTGGCTGAAAAACTTGGGTCTATTTGGAGCAATATAACTGACAAGTGTCTTCAACTTTTCTCTGGCCACTCTCATAATTCCTGATACTATTGGAGCCTGGGAAACCTGCTAACCAAGCGGAATAATAACGAGCGATAAATCTCGTTTCCCCAATAGTGAAGACACTTGAGGACCTCCTTTTCCCATTCATCACGAAACGCCTGATCCCATTTACATATGAGTACGGTTTCCGTAAATTGGACATTGCCACCACAACACTTAATGCCAAAACACTCAGATCAAATGCGGGCGTACCAAACCACCCCTGCGAGAGGAACTGCCCTAGTAGCTTTGAACCTATCGAAGATAGGCTCGATACACTTAGCCATTTCACGCTACAGTCAACCCTCCTGCCCAGACTAAAGAGGTCGCCCGCCGTATTATTATGTATTGGCCGATAGTCGTCAGTAATACTTCGAAATCAAAGCTCAAAACAGGGGGGATAAAGCAAGGAGAAATGCTTCCCGATGTCGTCCATTCCACAACGAGGCTACAGTTAATAAAAATGGTGTAATGCTCAGGAAGCAATTCCTTCTGGGTTGTTACCGCCATAACTTACCCCCTGAGCGGCATTCATCGGGAACCACCTTCTTTTGGGAGGGATCTTTTGATCCCGACATACTCAATTTAGGTCTGGCATGTAAAAGCACCTCGCACGACACTAACTAAATATTCAGATGCGCTCTTAAACCCACTCACCTGGCACCACTATCTCTTTGGAGAAACAGGGGCCCCTATTATGAGTTGGTTTCGATCTTCGATATTCGCTGGTTGTCGAAGATCGAAAATTGAAT
The DNA here is from genome assembly GCF_028408465.1 of Anastrepha ludens. NCBI lineage: Eukaryota > Metazoa > Arthropoda > Insecta > Diptera > Tephritidae > Anastrepha > Anastrepha ludens. The sequence continues at coordinate 80,918,639 of NC_071502.1, forward strand.
GTCAATTTAGTATTATTAGTTGTATACCGAATTCACAGAATTTACTTTCTATTGTGTAGCGTATTGTGGGAAAATTTGTTAAAAGGTAAGCTGTTTGCGATTATTTATTGTCTTATAGAAACCAAATAATAAACATGTACTAATTTTGTTAATTTTATGCAGGTCGAAAGTCGTAAGTACCAAGCAGCAATTAGAAAGGCTGGTTGCATTAATGGAAGAGAATCCACAATTCGCAAAAGAGATTTGCACAAAAGTTCAAGCAGCAAAAAAATGGGAGCAGTTTACAACGGAGCTGAATTTGGACCACCAGTTAGAACGGTAGCAAAATGGATTAAGGTTAATAATGGTTTTTTGTGATGTTTGTAGAAATACATTTTGATTTTCCCTTGGCAGGTATGGGCTGACGAATGACGAATATTTGAATAAAGGAAATTTATAACAAAAATAAGAAAATGTTTTTATTTAATACTATGGCGTAAATGTTTTTATTTAATATATTACTTTTTAGTTTTTCCCATATTATTCTAAGAATTTCAATTCTTATGTTTCCTGCTTCTCCGTTATTTGACTCCATTTCAATATCTCCAGCATCATCGTTGAGGGTCTCATTGGATACCTCTTCATCCGGAAGTTGAACATTGTAAAGCAGACAAATGTTGTGCAAAGCTGCACACACATTAATAATTTGTGTTGCTTGTTTAGGAGAATAGTGGAGAGCTCTTACCTGCAACAAGCATCAAAATCGGTTTTTCAAGACTCCAATTGTTCTCTCAATGATACTTCTCGCTTTAGCATGTTGTTTGTTGTATGTCCTTTGTGGAGACCCTTCCTCAAAGTTTCTGAACGGCGTTGTTGTTGTTGTAGCAGCATAAATATTCTCCATATTTACATACGGGGAATGCTGCTGGGTTGACAGTCCTTGGCCGGATATAAATCCGGGTCGTTTCGGTAACGTAGAACCGACTGTCGTGGAAACGACTGTCGTGGAATATACTTTGAACATAAGCAAACTATTAAGGGAAGTAATTCCAAATACAAAAAAAATCAAATCTTTCTGAACGGCGTCATTAAATATGGTTTTAGAGCGTATCCAACATCACCTGATTGTAATACAAATGTTGAACTTCTTTCCTGGGAGCGACAATTTTAATATGCGTGCCATCAACACAGCCAATTATTCCTGGAATCCGGTATTTGCTATAAAAATGTGCTTTTGTTTCCTTGCAGATCAGCCTCTGTACTACTAAATTGTATCCATCTTTGGCAAATATAATTTTCCAGGACGGGAGGTGCACTCATCTTCACAAAAAAAACTTTTTCTTTTATTTTCATTTGCTGTATCAGTTGAGAAAAGATTATCTATTGTAAATGCGTCGAGCGATCGAAATTCGCAATAGTCCTATTCTTCAGCGAATGGACACCATAATACCAAATGAAAATTCGTTCGATCAGCACTTTCAACTACAGTCGAAAATCGAATGTTGCTCATAATAAGGGACAGTATGTTTCTGGGGGCCACTGTTAGATGAGATCAATGATCACAACCAATGACTACACCGTACCGGCAGTGTTTTATGAATAACCAGCATGAAGTCTATTCTCACAACAGTCGTTTCTACATTACAGAGCCACCCGGATTTATATCTGGCCAAGTACCGTCACTTCAGCAGCATTTCTCAAACATTTACGAGCAGCGTTTACGCTTTTACAAAAAACAACAAGCAGCGATGAAGTTATTGATGGATATCGGGATGGTGAAAGCCTTCAGAACAATTGGTTAACCGATAGTATAAGCATACTGATATTAAAATATGTTATTCGGGGTCCAGCGGAAGTAGCATATCCCACAAAGGTCTTCGACATAAGTATGATAACTCTGAAGTGTTTCAGGACAGATGCGATACAATTCTTGACCCATATGTATAGCTGGTTTATCGGTTTTTGATCAGGTGATCAGATTTTAAATGCACGATACATTTCAAGTTCACACAGAGCTGTAGGGCCAAATGATGATGATGAATCAGATTTTTATACTGGAATATCATTTAATTTGCTTCCGTCGGTGACGAAATCGATCAGTAAATTTTCTTATCGAGCTAAGGTTTCCAACTGTTCTTCCGTCGAGCATAAGCGGAAATTAATGGTACAGATGATTAAAAACTCTTATTTCAATTTGAATCGCCTTAACCTCAATTAAATAACACTTCGTAGTAAAAAATTAACACTTGAAAGTTTCCGGCGTTTTCATTTATTTCTGTCATTTTAAAACTATATTTCACATATATTATATTATATATTTTTCATACAATTATATTATTCAAGTATTATATAAAGTTAAAATTTTGTTTTCTATCGCGCGATTTTTCATTTTAATATAAACTTAAATAAATGTGGTTTTAAAACATTCCGCATTAACAGTAATTAATTTTAAAGTCAATAGCGATCATGTTTGGTATTTCCTTCTGTTTTTCTATGCGGCAAATCATTTTTATTAGGTGGAAATAAGTTCGCTACATCCGTCATAATGCACATCTCTAATGAATAAATCCGTTATATTTTAAATAAAAAATGCTTATTTGCTATTGTGATAAAGGTAAATTATGCCTCGCTAAACCAGATTGAACGCAAACATAAATCACTGAACACAAAATTATCAAGTAAATAATATTTAAATAATAAGACTAATATGTTACAATAGCGATTGGGTCATTTCTGTGTTTTCGGCTTTTGTTGAGATTAAACATTATTTTGGCATGGATTTTATTGTGTGGAAGAGCCGCCTTAGCACTTTAGGTAGTAATGAGTTTGAAATTAGTTGAGAATTTTAAATTTGTTACTGTAAAACAAGTAACCCCTTCTTTCAGAGATTTTGTATGCATGGAGAAGAAAATATTTACCATAGTACTATGAGTGTCAAAATAAATAACCTGTATATATTTTGACTATTTAACTTGCAATGTTTTTGCATCAGCAAATACCAGGAGAGAAACGGTTTTAGTTGTTTGCTTAGTACTTCCCTATCAAATGTGCCGTAAGTAGAGTGAATGAGTTTTTGGAAAATTATTGCGCCCCTCCTCATTAAATCCAATACGGCACTATAATTTTTTGTTGAAATTTTATATTTATGGACTTTTTACAAAACAACTTCGACAGTATTTGTTTTTAATTCAATATATCATATGCTTTAATGGAAACAGTTTGTATTTTAATCCAACTTGTAGGAATATTGATGCTAAAAATACAAGTGTCATTGTCAAAAGTGCGCAAATATGATTGGATGTTTCATTTTAAATACCATAAATACATCGAGTTAAATTATAGGAATTTTTTATAATATCTACCAATTTCTAAGGTCATCGGTGATTAGACTGCTTGTTATTTTTGCAAATTTTTAAATGTAAAATTAAAACAAATACAAAATTATTAATTTTCCTAATAGTTAACTGAAAAGTATTAGTTTGACTTCTCTGCCATGAGCTTGAATTGTTTTGTAACTTGCGCTCGCTTCTTGTCTATATGTATTATTGTATGTGGTATAAATGTACGAATAATTGCAACTCTAAAATGGTAGCTTATTATATCTAAACAGGAGGTACAATCCCATTCATAGTGTTTTTGCTTAACCCTTTCATTCGCCTTTTTACACATTGTCAAATTCATTTAGCATTCTACAGTATTATTTATAATTATATTTTTATCATTAGTTACATTATACACTACAAAACTCTTTATACTTTCCAACTTGTGGCATATAGTGCGTTTTCTTCTTTTCTTTAGATAAATTTGCTCGCGTTAATTGTGCAAATTAAAGATATATAAATTAGCCATTTTGCGGAACAATATTTTAGGTTTGCTGATGACATGTTATGAGTAATATACATATATTTAAGTGAATTTCAAAGGAGATTATTGAAGCGATCGTGGCAAATAAAATTTATTGATTAGTCCATGTTTATGATCTACAACGCTAACCATGCATTGATTGCTCTGAGGTTTAAAACAATTCAAATAAAACTTACGAATTTTTAATTTTCTTCAGAAATTTAGTTCAAAATCACCGAAAGCGTACAAAATATCAATTAAATTAAACAAATTTTAATACATACATACACTAATACGCTGTGCATTCTCTTTTTGAGTCAATCTTTTTTTTTTTTGTTTTTGCATTGCTATAAGTAGTATTATTTTTGTATCTTTAGCAGTTTACTAAATTATCAATTAGCAATTACGAATAACTTTACGCATTTAAATTAGAATTGTATCTGCTTTTATTTACGTTCAATTAAATTTATATTCATTGCTTATTAATAGTTGTAGGCGTATTTTGTTTTTATTGTTGTATTATATAGTCGTATGTATACATATTTTATTAAAATTATTTACCACCATCAACCTTCCCGTTTTATGGAACTAGGGGTTTCTGCCAGACCTTTCACTTTGAGGCGGTCAGCAGTTTTCAAAAAGGCCGGCAGTTGCTCTTGCGATACATTCACTTCGCCGGCGTACATGAATTCCAATATAGCTTGCAGATGTATGTACGAGACATCTTTCAAGATAATGATGGGGTGCTTCGAAGGGTTTTCCTTGAAATGGTATAAAAAAAGATTGATTTTTTATGGATACATTTGTTTACATGAATGACTTGTATACCTCTAAAAGTGCTTTGAAATACGGGCTGCATGCGGATAGAACCATTTTGTGCGCTTTGCAAGTTTGTCCCTCGCAGGCAAGTGTCACCTAAAATTAAATGAACACACACATTATATTTATATATCAGTACAATAGGTCGATACAAAAATTGAAATGGCAAGTCTTTAAGAACGTTTTTTAAAGAAATTATGGCACCATATTCTGGACAAGTAGAACTTTAACTTGCTATAGAATCCACAACGTTCTTCATTATAAGGATTGTTACAAAGAAGACTCAGACCTACATATAGGTATCAGCCCAATAACTTTTACTTCAACTGCATTCGCTAAAATTAGTTGTGAAAACGCTTATACACCAACAGGTCCTCAACTGCTCAATGAGTATTTAGCAGCAGTCAGTTTTCTGTAGTAGTACTGATGCCATGAAATTATCTACCAGATTATACAAAAAAAAAATAATTCCAAGAATATTCCTGTTTTTTATTATCATTTTTATTGGAAATTGTCTTGTAATATATTATAAATAGAAGCATTTGTTACCACCAGTGTCACAAGCAACTCATTCAGAAGTAAAATCTACATATACTCGTACCTCCAGCGCATGCCAATGGCTCTTCAATTTGAAAACAAACACGTGTTGTGTTGTACCACATCTCTTTGACGGCGAATTTTGAACCGAAATAATAAAACCATTAATTTCTTTGCTAATTGCAGAATTATTCATTTGATATCAAGGGGAAAATGTTTTTAGACCAACATTAAAGAAAGCAAAGTAACCATCAACGTTGTAAATAGGTATAAACATGTACGGATATTTACATATTTGTGTTTATTTTAATATATAATATTTTCAAGTAAATCCGCCATACACACGCTTCTAGCTTTGAAAACAAAAAAATATATATAACTCGCGAAATACAATGCAACCTAAAAAAATTAGCAATAACCACTAGATGGCGAAACGTTCACGAAAGCAATGTGTAAAAAAGAAACGTAAAGAGAAACTCATGTCTCAATGGCACAGCGCAAAGCAAAATATTCGTAATTTTTTTATAACAAATTCAACCAAGGTAATATTCTTGAAGTTTTTGCTACGCAACCAATAACACGGTAAACCACTCTGGAAAAAATATCACCGAAAGAGCGGCCAACAATCAGAGAAATGAGTGGTTTCCGATGTGAAGACGAGGTATGAGAGAGGTGGACATTTAACAGATTGAACGAAAGGTGGAAATTAAAAAAGAAACGATCTTGGGCAATTTTTTATACTGCAAAAGATATCTTAAACAAAAGAGTAACTTTGTATCACCTAACCAGTCCATATTAATAGCAAATACCATTTTTAACCGTAGGTGTGTTCGAGCTATGCCCATTTTTGCGACTCGCGAAAAGTTCAAGATTGAAGAATGTTAACCTAAATTTTTCCAAATCTGCAAAATTTGAAGAAATGTTTCTTTTTCGTGTGGTGTATATTTCATTCTGTCCTTATAACAAAATTTAAGGTAGTAGTCTGGTAATTTATTTTGAAAATTTCGAGTTTCGGTTTTTTACATATTTTGAAAGTGCGATATATTGGTAATATACTTTACAAATTTTAAACCGAAATTCGAAATTATAGCACATACATGAGAGCGGCTTGTACTTGCGCGGCTCAATTGCTAAAACTTTAAACGCGTTTTTCTCAAAACAACGTTTTTCCGGATGGCCGTCGTGAAAATAAATTTTCTATCTAACGGATTGAGCTGAAATTTAGATATGTTTTTCTACACATCAATAGTTCTGGCGAGTAGTAGATTTAATTTATTTCGTCCCTAACTTTCCATTTTTTAGTCCGATTTCCACTTTAAAAAAAGGCAATTTTCTTACAAAGACCGCCATTTTGTTATTTTTTGTCAAAATCATTTGATCTTACTACCCGCGAGAACGACAAGCATACTGATTAATAAGCAATTTGTTTTTTCTGTTTCAGATGACCACAAGTGACGAAATCACGCCGGCCAACCACTGTACCTCTTTTTTTTGCTTTTGCTGCAGTGTACAAAAATAGTATCAAAACATTAAAAAAAAAAAAGAATTTTTTTTGTACACCTTCTGATACCTTTAATAACATATCAGAAAATCAAACCGATTGGATTTTATTTTTCTTTCCAAAAAATGTCCCAAACATGGCCTCAAAAACCGAGTAATTTACAGACTACTACCTAAAGTTGAGATAACTCTCTATTGCAAAAACAAAAAATTATTTCAATTATGAGCGGCAATATGCTCCCACGCGATCAATCACATTTCACTAAAGGCCGCGACAGCTCTAAGTTTGCTAAACTTTCGGCATTTTTCTATATTATTTTCCGAATTATAGCTATTTTACAGTTAGCTGTAAGTCTTATGATTATACTGCCATTTTGCGCATTTATGGAGTTTTTCTACTCAAACAGTTTCTTAGTTGAATTCAACATGACGGGTAACAAACTTAAAAAGATCCCTCCCCGAATCAGGTTTCACAATGCCGAAAATATGTAATGCACATACAAGTACATATATGAGAGCGCCGCTAAAAATCTAAAGATTCAAGACGTAAGATGAATTTACTAGAGCGAAACGACGTGCACAGTCTTGAAGTTGTCCACGTACATTCCAAAACGCGTAGCCTTTTAGGTATAAGTATCGCTACCAAACGCAGAATAAATAGTATTAAATTGTTGTTAAAAACAGCAACATTAACTTTAAAAGGAATTTAGAAAAAGGGACAACAGACTGAAACCATACAAGGTCAAACACGTGCATGATCTGACACCGCCTTAAGAAAAAGTTGCGACCGCAAAGAGCCAAAGAATTAGTTCGTTTTACCGAAAGTAGTGATATTTCGAATTTGGTTTTTTCCAATCATTCAATAAAATTAGTCCACAAATAAAGATAATTGCCCTACCCTGTAATTAATATCCTAACGTTTAACTTAGTGTGGTAAATGTAACAGTAATTAAGCTATTATGGCTATTCTACTTACATCTGTAAAGCTCTTCTCGTCCCTCAAGTGCCGGAACGAGGTCACCATATTCGTTTGGAAATCGTTCCATTTTAGGAAAAACTGTTGATCGGACGACATCATTAAAGCGGCCTTTTTAACACAAACTCGCTTCTGGAAAGTTTAAATTAGTAGCAATATGACGCTCTTTGATGAATAGCTCTTCAGCGGTTATTGGCTTTTAAAAAAACGGTAAATCAGAATCCACAATTATTACAGTTTCTAAAGGTCTGCTCAGCAGTGTTTTGCTATTTATTGAAATTCTTATTTTTGCTTTTTAATTCGGTTTGTTTTTATTCCAAAAGCTGCAATTGCTTTGAAATACTCCAAAATGGGTCAAGAGACGACAACAAGAAACGTTAAAAAAATCACGCAGTTCTTTACTCCAATACACACAACTTCACACTCTTGGGTGCTCCGAAAAAACCATGCAAACTACACTCTATCGGCACTTTTGTTATTGCTGTTACTGCGTCCGTCTTGCTGCTGCTGTTGCTGTTGCTGCCGATTCTATTTTGCATTCAATTTAACTCGCGTTTCATTTAGTTGTTTGTGTATCGCAATGTCGCTGATCGACAATAGGGCTGTTGATGTTTTCAGCGTTAATATTTTTTTTATTTGTCTTTCACTTCGAGTGAAGAGAATTTGCAATAATCGGTACAAAACACAATTTGCTCTCTCGTCGGCTTTTCTATTTGGCTTCTAGTTGTACTCTAGGGGCACAGTTACGATCAGTTATTCAACTCACGAGAGCGTTTCCGCCACATATATTTTACGGTTGTTGTGTGCGGTTCCGTGGATACGTTGGGAAATTCTGTAAAGAGAAAAAAGAAAAAACAAATTAATATACATATTTAATTTTAAAGAATGTAAAGTTCCTTTGCTAAATAAAAACCTAATTGGAAAAAACGAAAAGATATTAAAAGTAAATTTTCTAAGCCAGAGATGGGTAATGAAAATGTCTTAAGAATCGATGTAATATTTAACCAAACAAGTTCAAGTATAGACTGTAGACTCCAGCAAAAAAGAGAATTCTCTTAGAATTCCTGGCAGCCATTAACAAAATTTGAAATGCACAAGTATGTAAAAAAGAATACTCATGACGAAAATCAGTATAGTACAAAATTTTTCGCTCAAGGAAATCCACTTTTAGTTCAGGAAAAAGCTGCATTCCGCACTACACTCAAAGTACTCGTTTGTAATTATTATTTTTTGACTGTATGAGTATGCTCTTTGGACACTTAATCTCATATATGTACAGTTGCGTCCATAGAAATCCGGGCAGGTGCTGACTTCAGCAGAAAAAAAGTGTATATACCAGTATTAATTATTTTTGATAACAAATCGTTTTGAAAGTGTTACGAAAGCTAAGATATGTTGAGTTTAGCGGAAATGGCCGAAACGGCGAGAACAATATTTTCAACCCACGGAAGGAAACATCGAGGACACAGGTTATAAGTGCAAAAGCTAGATTCAACAAATCTGTAATTAATTTGTTTCGAAAACCGTGAGAGCACGAAAGGGATCAGTTTTGGAGAAGATCGATTCATGAAGTGCATAAGTTTACATGTGACATTTACAATCAACACAAATACATGTCCAGCTGTTGTATTGAAGGTGTAAACATTCCACTTTGTATATAGTTGGAAATACACGTTACTTGGAAAATACACGTCATTATATACAGTAAGTCAAAAAAGTATTGGCACACTCGAAAAATCAAAGTTCTCAGGGCTATAACTTTTTTTCTAATGAAAGTTTAAAAAAAATTGAAAACGGTATTTTCTAAATGTATTTATTTATTACGTATCTGAACATGTTTTTGGCGTCGTAACGGTAAGCTCGCGTTAATTTCACTCTTGCTTTCTACTTATTCATACGTTTTAAGAATTGCATCAAAATTCAATTTATTTGGGTCAGACACAAAAGATAATAAATAAATACATTTAGAAAATACCATTTTCTATTTTTTTATACTTTCATTGGAAGAACATTTATAGCACTGAGAACTTTGATTTTTCGAGTGTGCCAACCATTTTTTGACTTTGGAGCACTACCTGTCCTACTAGCATCGATATCAGTAGTAATGGTACTTCAAAGATCGAACATACATAGAGATGTTCAAATACCCATAGTCGGCGATAAAGTCACAAATAGCAAAGAGAATTAAAAAAAAAATGCTAGACTCTCCCAAAGAACCATTTTGCTTCTGCTCTCGCACACACAGCCGTGAATGAAGAGATAGCCCCAAGTTAGATAGAGAAAAAAAATAAATAAATAATTGGCGCTTACACTTCTGTTAGGTGTTTGGCCGAGCTCCTCCTCCTATTTGTGGTGTGCCTCTTGATGTTGTTCCACAAATGGAGGGACCTACAGTTTCAAGCCGACTCCGAACGGCAGATATTTTTATGAGGAGCTTTTTCATGGCAGAAATACACTCGGAGGTTTGCCATTGCCTGCCGAGGGCGACCGCTATTAGAAAAATGTTTTATTAATTTTGCTTTCACCGAGATTCGAACCAACGACCTCTCTGTGGACCTCCGAATGGTAATCACGCACCAACCCATTCGGCTACGGCAGCCGCCCGCGTAGATCAAAAAGAGCCCATTGAACGGAATAAAAAACTATTAAATTAGATAAAATTTAAAAAATTAACTGTTAGGCTTAAGGCTTAAGTTTACATTGCATTAAACAAAAAATAAAATTGTAAAAATCATAGTTTTTGTGTTTCCGGATATCACAGTCCGTAACTGTTTTCATTGGGTGTATGTGTGTGTATGGATGTGAATTTATATTTTGTTTGCAAAAAATGCACACTGCAAGCAGAGAACAATAATTAAATAGGTCGCCGTTCAATTAGATTCCCATAAGCAAATGAAAAAGACATGCTACAAAAAATTTTTAGAAAACTATACCAGTGGGTAAACTTAGGTGTATATGCGAATTTTAATCGATTATTATTATCGATTTGACAAGATTTCAAAAGTGTACAATAAGTGGTATTATACCTTACACAACTAAGATCCTCGTGTATGGGTGCGTTATATGGACTAGTGACCAAGTTTACTTCGATTATGACAGTACAAAATTAAAAACAAAATATTTATAATGTCTAAAAAAATGATATAAATGATATTTTTGCATTAGGGGTCAAACTGCCTCAGCAAGTGATGTCACATATGGGATCGCAATACTTAAGAAAGTTGATATGCAATCTGCATTTAGGACATGAGTCATAATACCAAAATTCAATCACCTCGTGGATTCTTTAGTACCTAAAAGAATTCGTAAATGATTGTAAGATTTATAATATTCAATCACTTTAAAAAAAAATTGTGAGGTGTGCCTTAATCTAGTTAGGGTGATAGTTAGCGAATGGTAAGTTAAGGAATTTATAAAGGGTGTGTGTGCTCTGAGATTGGAACCCGCATCTTGTGTATAAAGAAAGTCAGGGCAGTAACCTCTAGCCTTAAAGAGGTCTTTAATAGAAATTTAGGTAAATTTTTTTATTATTTTGTTATAGTAACTTATAAAATTTTAATAATACATGTAGAGTTTCTAAATAAAGAAGACTTATAAATTATTATATTAATATTATTTTTTATTTAATTTTTCAACATAAAGATTGAATGTCAGGATACCGGTTCAAGCTTTTCTCATCGGCAAATCACCAATTCAGCAGAATACTTTTAATCAAAAAATCGGCAAAAAACGTTGATCCATTCATAGTTTGACACAGTTACGTTCCTACATATCCAGAATTGACCCCGAAATACTCCTCATATATCCGGCATGTAAAGGTACCCCGCATGACAATAATCACACCTTTATATAGCCGCCTAAGTCCACTCATCTAGCACCCCTCTCACTCTCGAAGAGGATCTTTGTAAACTACTACAACAGTGTCCTTCTGGGTGATATTCAATACAATCCACCAAGCAAGAGTTTAAGTTCATCAGGAGCTCCGTACTTTAATACTTCAAAGCACGTTTTATCACAATTCCCAATGTAATAAAGGTTTTGTCTTATTTGTCTCCATGATGATGCCCTTCGCACGTACAGTCCTAGTCCTAATCAAAAAAACTGTCTAAAAATCTTTGATCAAACTGCGTTTGATTGTTGTTTTTGATTGACTCAGTGACAATGTTACAGCAGCGCAGTTTAAGTCGAAATTGTGCGCATTTTGAGCGCCAATCCACTTGAAATCAACTTTGCAGAACTTACGTTAATTTGGGAGCATTAAAAGATACATTCGACTTTTGCTTACAATGATTCCTTACTTACTTACTTAGGTGGCCATAACAACCCGTTACCGAGTTACGGCCGCCTTCTCCTATTCTGAACACCAAGCGAGCATAGGGTTTCCTCCACCTCGTCTTTCCACCGGAGCAATGGTCTTCCTCTGCGTCGGCTCCCTTGGACTTCGCCCTCGAACACCTTCTTTGCTGGAGCTTCTTCATCCATACGCACGACATGCCCTAGCCAACGCAGGCGTTGGATGGCGATGCGTTGAACTACGTCAATGTCGGCGTAGAGCTCATACAGCTCGTGGTTCATTCTTGAACGGTAGTCTTCGCCAACGCGCACAGGACCGAAGATCTTACGAAGAACTTTTCTCTCGAACACCCCAAGAGCGGCTGCATCGCTCATGCCTCTGCGCCACGCTACACGGGTATGATGAGCATCTTGTAAAGTGTCAGTTTGGTCATGCGAGAGAGGGCTCGACTACTCATTTGCTTACTTAGCCCATAGTAACACCGATTAGCAAGAGTGATTCTCCGTTTGATCTCCAGGCTGATATCGTTGTTGATGTTAACGGCGGTGCCAAGATAAATAAATTTTGGCGAAACTTCGAAGGTGTAGTTGTCCGCAATGACGTGCGTTCCTGCACGCCGTGTGTTCCGCGTTGTAGACAGCAGATACTACGTTTTACCCTCGTTCACCGCCAGACCCACTCGTGATGATTCCTTTTCGATGGCAGAAAACGCTGTGGTGACATCTCGCTTACAGCGGCCGAAAATGTCAATGGCATCGGCGTACGCAAGGCGCTGAACACATTTGTAGAAAATAGTGCCATTACGAAGAACACCTGCTTTCCGGAGCACCCCTTCCATTACGAAGTTGAAGAGGATGCATGACAGTGGATCGCCTTGTCTGAAACTCGAACGGTACTGAATAGCTCGGAGAGGTTATTTCCTACCTTGACGGAGCTGGTTGTGTTGCTCAACGTCGTTCTGCAAAGTATGAGCTTCACTGCTATACCGAACTCAGACATGGTGGCGTACAGGCAATCCCTTATCGGGCTATCGAACGCAGCTTTATAGTCGACAAAGAGATGATGGGTGTCGACTTGCTTTTCATGGTTCTTTTCCAATGATTCCTTAAAAATACCTATTTATTTGAAATGTATTCCTCTGACCTTAAAATTAATAAGTAGTAAACAGTCGACTTTCTAAAGGAAATCTCGTTGCTAAAGTTTGTTTCCAAAGGAACTTCCGTTTTTAATATTGTATTTCATTATTTTACTCATTTTAATATAAATTTCATATTTATGTTTATGAAATAGTGGAGGTTTTTTCCGCGGAATCCTGTTTTTTAAAACTATTCAACGGTAATACGGAACTGAGATGACCACTAATTTCGGTTAGCCGGCATTTTACTCATCATTTACCGACCTTTTTTAAATATCGTATAACACTAAAAAATATATTAAATTATTCAGCACTAAAAGCATGACGATTTTTGTGACGCGGCCGCATAGATTTTTGAGCACCTGCTTTTGCGATGCACGTTTGAAAAGATAGGAAAAACAAAGCAGCTCGCATACATTTGCTACCGCCATCCACCCTCTAGATTTTCTTAGTCAATTTGAGCAAAATGCATATTTAGTAATGAGAGTCCACAGCAGATCTTAAGATCGACAACACAACATAGCCGCTAGTTGCTTTTGTCACACTTCCACAGCAAAAAGCGCATGTGTGGCGCATATACCAATATATTTATAAAATATGTGGGGTAGCATCACTTAAACATGAAACAGGTAATTTTACTGAAGTCAAAACAGTGGGAAATATAGCCGAGAATACCAAAAATGTGAGCCCAAAGGTGAAGAGAAAATACTGTGCATACAATAATATGTAAATATGAGATTTGTTTGGAATTTTAAAAGAAAATGTCAAAAGACAACGAGCGTACAGATAGAGAAATCGTCATTGCGCCAACACCACACAAGCATACAGCTCCGGTCAACTAATTAGCCATACAGCGATATTGCCACTTGTGTTATTAACAACTCTAAATATTCACTGCAAATATGCCAGCTCACTTTATAACTGTTATGTTACAGTAACAAGTTAATTGTTATTTATATTCTATTTAGTTTATAAACATACTCATTTTAACTTTGTACTAAATATTTTTTCCATTAAATAAATAACTTCCTTTATATAATTAAATTTGATTAATCGTTATTTACTATTAAAGTTAGCATCTGCTCAAACTTTGATTCTAGCATGCCTATCAATTTTATACAGATTCTCGGGGAATTCGATACTTTGATATTTTAACTTTTCTTATTAAATGCTCCCAGAGATACCCGTCAAGCCAAGAGTAGATGAAGACTAGTCTAGCAATGTTACGGTATATTTTCCCAGCTACCGTTTTATTGAACGTGTGGCAAATATTGGATTGTTCTCCTGTTGAATGATCCAAGGAACACAATAAGGGAGCATTATGGTATTCAATATAGCAATATATTGCTGCTGAAGCTTAATTTTCGTAATATACACACATATAATATATGCCCGTCTTCAAGCCACGTCACTGCCTCAGTGATTCGTGGTGCGAAGTGTGTATGTTGGGCATGGGCCTGCCGTAACTAGTGGGCACAATATTCTTCTAAACGGCAATTAACAATATTGAAAAATGGTGAGTTAACGATTTTTACAAAATAACGAACATGAATTTACTCTGAACGCATGCTTTTGATCATTTTATTTCTGTTAAATCATTGTACAACGTTGCAACCCCCTCTTTTTGAGACATGTTGAAATTTCACAACTTCACCGTTAGATTCCTCATGATAGCGATTAATTAAATTTATTCTACTATGGCACTTGTACTCTCGTCAAATAATTTATTTTTAACGCCTTTTCACAACCACAGTTTGATTATTGATTTTTGCCACCAAAGTTTGTAGTATTTTAAAAAGTTTTCTTTTGCTACTTGTTGTTGTTGTTGTAACAGTACAAACATTTCCCATACATATACGAGGAATGCTGCTGAAGGGTTGGCCGTATATAAATCCGGGTCGTTCCAGTCGTGTAGAACTGACTGCCGTGGGAACGGAAATAGTTGTAGCAGCATAAACATTCCCCATACATATTCGGGGAATGCTGTTAAAATGACAGTCCTTGGCCGGTCCTTGCTAGTTTTACGCCCCCGACTTAATGACAAAAATTAGCACATCACACATCATAACGGGTGTTAACAGAAAACTTTGACATTTACTTAAACATTTTTTCTCTAAATAGATTTGTATGAAAAAATTTACTAATTATTTTTAAAATTTAACAGTAACTAGCACAAGTGAAGTTGTTACTACTTAGTTGACCGAAACTGTATAAATGTACAATCGAGATACAAGAAAATATTGCTTCATACGATGATTCGGCTGGAAGCCCCCACAAAACTTAAATGCAGGCATAAGCGAAGCACAAATGCCACATGTTAGACTGCATATGTAGGTATGTAAACGCTCTATACACATAATATGTGTGCATGCATGAAAGCATTAAAAGTAAAAGGAGAAAAAATAGCAAACAAAAAAGAGGCAACAGCAACCTCATGCAATTGACAGTAAAGAGTGAGCGAACGACGAACTAGCCAAGCGAAAAAAACACCTTTCACTTTTCAAGGCAATTTCTGCGCTGTCCCACTGCATGACGCTGCACTGCATCATCCACATACAGAGAGTCAGCATTCATACAACAACTGATTCAGCTACGGTAGACCAAAACATTGGCTCATGCCATGTACGTATACGATTACCCTGCAGTAAATCACACTTTCTCCTTATTAGCGCGGAAGTAGTGAAATTGCGCACGGTCCCAGTCCAAACTCACTTCTGAATAAATACTTTAATTGACAGTCTTTTTCTTGACCTTGTCAATTACCATATTTTGTACACATTTACATTAAATCCACAATTAATATTAATCCCTAAGAATCGTCCAATTCCCTGAATAAGCAGAATACATATGTACATTATAAGTAATATTGTATAGTACGTAAAAAAGGATGAATATTGAACTAAAATTGGAGGTAGTGAAAGAAAAATAGTTAAAGAACCCTAGCTGCCAGAATATACTTGGTATAAAAAAGGATGAATGGTGAAATATTCAATTAGATGGCCAAGGTACGAAGCAACCCGAATCTAGCCGATTGAACAGAAGCAATGGAACATTTCGGATTATTCTTCGCTTAACGTAAAAAATTTAAAGTAAAATACGCCTAAAAAACGTCTAAAAAAAATAATGTGACAAACTGCTACAGCAACAACAACTAGCAAAAAAATGCCGTTTCCACGGCAGTCGGTTCTACGTTACCGAAAAGACCCGAATCGATATCCGGCCAAGGACTGTCACTCCAGCAGCATTCCCCGTATGTAAGTATGGGGAATGTTTATTCTGCTACAACAACAATAACAACAAGCAAAAAAAAAGTTCCGCATAAAAACCCATCTACCGTTCGGAGGCGACATAAAACAGTAGGTACCACTATTTGTGGAAAAACATCAAGACACACACCATAAATTGGAGGAGAAGCTCAGCCAAACAACCAACTATATAAGAGTTTTTCTAATAATTCTGACTGAAATTCTGTAAAAAATTTTAAAATTGAGATTATTGTGAATACAGTTGTATATGTGCAAGTGAATATCCTATGTCATGACTAAAACAAGTGTGAATGTATTAAAACCCAAATATTCCACTAGCCATGGAAACCATGAGAAGAAAATTATATAGTTAAATAACATTGAAATCTGAATGGGCGCTAAAATACATATAAGCAGTTAGACACAGAATCAAATACTAAGAATTAATAAATAAACGGAGTTGGCAAGTATATTATCTCAGTTATAGCTGAGAACATCCAACACATGGATATGCAGTTGCCAAAGATTCAGCAAGTTAAAATTTGCCAACTTGGTGAATCCTTGCGTTCGAACATAGGTGAGATGCCATTGGCATTATATTTCGGACTAAGTTATGTTCTTCGTAAACACATTTTTCAACTCAAAAACTGCATACGTCCTCCGTTGTGCGTTTATTCAGAATTAGCGTTATCATTATCAATAAACAATTTGTGAGACTACTGCCATGACGCACCTTTACTTGTACAATTTGACGCTGTCACTCCCGGTATTCGGTTTATAAGTAGCAACGAAATAAGTGCATATGTATATACAAAACGTTTAATGTGGTTATGCATACATATATAGACAATTGTGTAAACGAAAAGGGTTTGCAATGAAGACCCGCCACACTATAGTAAATATCGCCCTCCAACTTTAGCATTTATATTGACTCTAACAACCGCTCAACTGCTGTTTCCACTCCGCTCATACGCCTGCGCATATTTGCAGTTTTCAATATACTCGTATACATACATACATATGTAACGTGTGAATGTGAAAAAATAAAAAAGTTGGGAGAAAGAGAGTCGAAAAGAAGTCAAAATGTGCTAATTTTAGCTTTATACTATTTTTCAATGCTCTTTTTAATTTTATTGTGCAACCACAGCAGTTTGTTTTTGTTTTGTAATCGTCTCTGTTGCCTGCTGAGTTGAAAATTTGGATAAGAGCGCAAATCCAGCATAAATAATGAGTTGTAAAGATTGCCAACTTTTTAGGTTTTTGATTTTCTTAAAAGCACATTTCCCTCAAGTTGATGACATTCGAATTAAGTTTTATTTGGATTATTCAAAATTGACTTTCTAATGAGTGATTTTTAGAGATATGGAACTTTCTTATTTAAATATTATTAGTACATTTCTGCCATGAAAAAGCTCCTCATAAAAACCATTTGCCTTTCGGACTTGGCTTAAATAAATAAATCATCTGTTAGGTGTTTGGTCGGGCTCCTCCGCCTATTTGTGGCAGGCCTCTTGATGTTGTTTCACAAATGGAGGAACCTATAGTTTTAAGCCGACTCCGAACGGCAGATAGTTTTTTATGAGGAACTTTTTCATGGCAGAAATACACTCACAGGTTTGCCATTGTCTGCCGAGGGGCACCCGCTATTAGAGAAATTTGTTCTTAGTTTTGGTGTTTCACGGAGATTTGAACCTACCTAGTACTGAAGAACACGCCGAAATCGACACGTCGTCGTTCTCAACTTTTTGGCCTTAGCCCTTAGACTTCGTGGAAAATCGTATGAAAGGATCTTGGGGTACGTGCCTATAAAATACAGCTCCTGCATTGAAGCTAAATGAGCATCGTTTGAGTCGCATTTTCGCTGGTTGGGCAAATTTAGATTTATTATCAGATTTATTGGAAACAGTAGACAAAAATTGGAATAATCGAATAAACCATGTAACTATGTAACTCCTCGCCGCAATGGACATGTTAAGTATTTCATATTCAAGAAATAAATGCCATAAAATTATCTACCAAATAAAACAAAATTTATACCAACAATATTTATGTTTTATATTATCATTTTAAGTTCTCAAGCTCTTAAAACAAAAACACCCGATATGAGTATGAAGAGTATCTTGACTTGATCTCATCAATAGTATATTTTTTATCATTTGACCTCGTGCCCAGATACTCATTTGAATTTGTGTTTTACAATTTATGTTGGGTGCTCATTTCAATAATGTAAAAGTTTTCATTTTCGCATGAACAACGAGTTCATATTTAAGTTGAAACAGGAATTCATCGTGCATGCATGCATATACAATATTTCGGGAGTCAATTTTATTTTAACTAATTTTAATTTTTGTTAATAAGCGATTATTAGTAGAAATCTCGAGTACTATCGACTTTACATAATTTTAATTGGAAAAGTGTTTCTGTGGCAACACTGATAGAAAACACATGGGAACGATCGGACACACGCACAACACTTTCATCGCAACTGAGCGCTACATGTGCATACATGGTAGGCAATTGTTTATTTGTTGGTTACTTGATTCGAGAGTTGTTATCCGTCACTCGTAGTTCTTTCGCAACATTACTTCATTTGCAGCGACAAAAGAGCTCCACTTACGTTTTTGACTACCCATTACTTTTCTACACAACTATTGTTATTGTTGCTGGTTAAAAGTTGCTATATTCAGCTTAGTAACGAATGCTAAGGAAGCTAACAACAACTATAGGCCAGATAATAACAATAATGTGCGTGTTGTTGTAATAACAAAAATTTTTTAAAAGCCTAGCAGCGGCAGACTGCTAAGTCTCTCGACTTCTCGCATTCATATAAAAGAGCGAACAGTAACTGGCATGGAAGTTGGAATTGCACTGCAGTGGTTTAAATGACAAAAGCAAACGCATGGAAGAGAAGCTCATACTTTGTATTAGCTGATGACGCTGATCTGAATTGCTTCACAACCACCGCTGGTTTTGCAACACTTCGTCATTTGGCGGGAACCACATAGGTGTTCAAATCGCAAAGTAGGCAAAAGAAATAGAAGTGCTTCTATTATTGTTGTTGTCTTATTATAAAGTATTGCTATTTTCGGTTGTCAGCTACATATCTTCCAAGCGAAACCACAACTTCCGATTTGCTCACTGTGATATAACGGGTGATTTTTTAGCTATTATCTTTTTAAACAATTGGTTTAAACAGCTGACGCATGTTTCGTGTTTTATTTCACTGTCAAACATCTTCAGTTTGGTCTATAATTTAACCATGAATCGTCTTACAAACGAACAACGCTTGCAAATCATTGAATTTTATTATAAAAATGCGTGTTCTGTTAACCCTTTCGCTACATCTTTTTATTGCGCCATCCAAAAAATCCAAATTTTTGTCTGAGTATTTATTTTAGGACCACTAACAATAAAAAAAATATTTTTTTTTTTTGTTAGGTGCTTTTTTTTTAATGTTGCCATATGGCAACAAATGTTTTGTATTCGTTTCAATCGCAAATAAACTTCTTCTGCAATCTAATGCAAGTTAACACCTTACGAGAAATTTGTTGCCATATGGCAACAAGCTTAGTTTTAAAAATTAGCACAGCTTTTAAAGCTGCGAGCGAAAAAATATTTATATGCCAAATGACAGATTGAACATTTTTCTATATACTTTATTCAAAACTTGTTGAAAACATTTGCCCAAAATGCTTCAAAAATCTAAAAATGCAAAATACAAATTTCAGAGTGAAGTGCTATATGCCAGAAGGCTTTCTTTAAAAATGTTGTATTACCGATATATAATGGGCGGTTATTATTTATTTTATTTCTGTTTAACCATTAAACTTCAATTTTTGAAAATATGTAACAAAAATGTTGATATTTTTTACAAGAGAGTGTTGACGGCCTTTTAAAGTTTACTGTTGCCATATGGCAACAATATCGCGAAAGGGTTAAGAAAGTTTATCGCGCGCTTCTTCCATTTTATGGTCAGTTTAATCGACCCACTGAAGCGGCTTTTCGAGCTATTCTGACTAAATTTATAACCAAATTTACATTATTGGACATCAATTATCGATTTGTCGCCGTTCGCAGCAATTGGGCCTCTGTTACTCAGCAACGTGGAAAATTTTGCGAAAGGATTTAGGTGTGACGCCTTTCAAAATACAACTGGTGCCAGAATTGAAGCCGGACGACCTACCGCAACGCAGAATTTTGGTGAATGGGCTCTTGGAAAGTTGACCGAAGATCCACTTTTTTATCGAAAAATTGTGTTCAGCGACGAAAGCTCATTTTTTGATCAATGGGTACGTAAATAAGCAGAATTGTCGATTTTGGAGTGAAGATCAGCCAGAAGAATTGCAAGAGCTACCAATGTATCCAGAAAAGGTCACAGTTTGGTGCGGTTTATGGGCTGGAGGTATCATTGGACCATACTTCTTCATAGATGCTGCGAATCGTAACGTAACTGTGAATGGTGAGCTCTACCGTGAAATGATATCCACCTCTTTTTTTGCCCAAAATGTAAGAGCTTGACTTGCATGACATGTGGTTTCAGCAAGACGGTGTCACATGCCACACAGCACGCGTAACAATGGACTTGTTGAGAGGCGAGTTCTGAACATTTTATTTCACGTTCGGGACCCGTCAATTGGCCACCCATATCCTGCGATATAACGCCTTCAGATTATTTGTTGTGGGGCTATGTGAAAGCTCATATCTATTCAGACAAGCCTGCTTCAAATAACGCATTGGAAGACATTAAAGCATTTATATGTGAGATACCGGCCGAAACATTGGAAAGAGTATGCCGGATGGACCATTTGAAGCGCAGTCGCGGTCAACATTTGCATGAAATAATCTTCAAACATTAAATTATATGGACTGTACTATCGATTTAAATAAAAATTGCATGCATTTTTCTGAATTTTACGTGCGTTTTTTTTGAAAAACTTTCCTATACCTCTTAAAAAATCACCCTTTACAATCATACATATTTCGCGGAGGAAAAAACATAAATTTTACCTACATTTGTTTTAGAAGGATCAGGCCTTTTGTTGTAGACGTTGACTCTAGAAATCGAATCTTAATCTTATGTTAGGTAATGTAAAAAACGTTTCCGCTAAATTAAATATCCTATTAAATGCTTGTAGCAAGCGCAAGCTTGGCTAATGCTAAAAATAAAGCAAAAAAGCTACATATTATGTGTAATCCAAGTATCTTTGTTGTATATGGTATAAAAGAACTAATGTACCATCGTATACATACACATGCAGGCAGGAAATTAGAAACGCAATTTTTTGGCCAGATTTGAGTACCTTTCTTTCATGCATTTTTTTAGAAAAAAGAAGTTCAAAATTTCTACAAGACAAATTTTGGTCAAAATTTCGAACTTTTTATTTAGAATATCAAAAAAAAATTTGGGTACACAGTTTTATTGCCCTCCAAATTTTGGTTAAATAAAGAGTAAGTTTGAAATTGCTCTAAATTCTCTGCGATTTTGATCATTTATTTCCCTAGCAACGCTGTCAGTTATTAAAAATCAACTCGAATTTTTAGCCAGAGTTTGAAGTTTTGATGAAGAAAGAATTGAAAGAATTAATATACTAATTTTCACTCTCCCACCATTAACACTAGCGACGGCGTCTTTAATTAGCCCCTCTAAATACTGCAAGAGATTTTGCTTCATCAACTTATGGTAAAAAAGGTGTCAATTCAACACAATTTAAAAAACGGCCTGGAGACACAATTGTACAAAGTGCTACTAAAATTGATTCAAATGAATTCAAAAGTGCTATTTATCATCAGTGAAAAGATATTGTAAAACTATACAACGTTTTCAAACACCAATGTTCATTTCCCCATTTTAGGCCAAATATCGATCCTCGTAATACGTTGCCATCGTTGATGAGCGATAAAATGTAGTTAAAATCTTCTATTTCAAGACGTAGCATCCGACGAATAATGTGTTTTCGGTACATAAAAATTAGTTGCTATTCGGTTTGTTGTTGTTGTAGCAGCATAAACATTTCCTATATATGTTAGGGGAATGCTGCTCGAGTCAAAGTCCTAGGCCGGATATAAATCCGAACCCTTCTGGCGACATAGAACCGACTGTCATGGGAATGATTTGTAAGTATCTGCACATTATTTATGGTACAGTCAACGTGATATTCTCTTATTTTCATCGCTACATGTTAGGAATTACTGCAACTACTTTAATCATTCATTAAAAAATCTAGCACTTTTTTTAAACATAAAAGGTGGGTGAAAAAGGGAAGTGAAAAAGATATTCGACATTTTAAAATCGTAAGTATAAGTAAATATTGCGTATTGTAGCAAAATCGAAAATAAATGAATTAAAAAAATCGATGCAAACAACAAAATCTGAAAACGCAGTAAAGTTTCGCAATTATTCTACGATGACACCTGGTATTTACTGCTCACAGTTCGTTAAAAAATATGTTATAAAATAATATACAATATCGGAGACATTTTAGCGCCCATCTGTTGATCTAAAATTAGTTATACGCATCGGACGTGCTGAAATACTACGCTCAGGACTGCGACGGGATGCTTCCCGTTATCATATGATTTCTGCCAAGGACCATATTTAACTCAGTAACCAGTTCGGTGGCTGCTAACTGTAAACTTTTTTTCTAACTGCGGTCGCCCGTCGCCAGGCAATGGCATACCTCCGAATGTAAAAATATCTGCCGATTGGAGTCGACTTAAAACTGTAGGTCCCTCCATTTGTGAAACAACATCAAGACGTAACCCAGACTTATGTCCTAATAGTACTACAGCCGCATTCCACATACAATTGTGGGAAGTGATTATGCTGCTGCAACAAACAAAACAAGAACAACCTGCGTTAATCTCACAAAATTTCGTTCCAGATATTTTCAGAGAATCGGCCTTGATACCCAACATACATATGTATGTCCGACAATAGAAGACCGAAGGTACGCCGCACAACACTAACTACCCATTTACATGTCCCTTTAAACACTCTCATCTAACACCGCTTCCCCTTTGGTAACATCCTATTGAAACTGCTAGTTTTATAGGCCAATAACTACAAAAACCAGAGATGGTATAAAATGCAGTTTTATTTGCTAGGCAGAATCAGTTTGGATTTGCCAATCCTTCCGATACAAGATCTTTTATATCACTACTATATAGCTTATTATGTCAGTCTATTACCACGATTAAAGCATATACATATATTACATATGTATATATATGTATAGATATACATATGTATACATATGTATAGATATACATATGTACATACGAGTACATAGGGAATTTATAATTTCCAAACTTTCTAAAAATGAGATGTGTTTTTTTTTTTTTTTTTTAAATAACAATTATTTTGTTGGTAAGCCATTGTTCAGAAGGTTATAATTCTCCACTAGACCAGTGATGCTATTGTAGCTTAACGTTGGGTATTTACGAAATACTTTTTGTATTCATCCATACATACATATGTATGTAATACGTATGTATCATACTAACTTATATTCTGCAGTGGCAAGTTACACGAAGGCAAATAAATATGGTAAAATTAAATGTTCTTTCATCTTCTTTTTGTTTATAAAGCAAAAATTTAATATTTTGTAAAAAAAAATAAAATGCAAATGAAAAGCAAAATTGTGTAATTCACTTCTTGTACGCCGACACCTTCGACAACTGCATACATTACCCTATTGAAATTACCTACTATTGCACTTGCACAACCCATAATACAAGCCGTCCCAGCTAACCAACCAGCCAACGGCTTGAAGCATGGTCATAAGACGGCGGCTGGCAATAACACGAATAACAAAACATACAACGACAAATAGTCACAGCAGCACGGTAGTTTAGTAGCAACAACCGAACAATAAAAGCCCAACTTACATTTCTAGAAAAACCACTTTTTCATAGAAATTGTTTTTTAGGTCGCCTTGGACTCATTTTTCGTTTTTTCTTCTACACCACGCTCACTTCACTTCTTTTCTTGCTTAATGCTTCTTCGCTTCGCAATTGTCTGGCTGCGGCTCCGGCTATGCTGCTCTTTCTCTCTCTCAATTTCTTGCCTTTTGCTTTTTCTTCAGCAAATCCACTGTCGATCAGCGGCAACGTCTTCGCTTTATTAACACAAACACACACATTCGAAGTCAAAACACACACACATGACAACACATATTTAACGGGTGCACTCTACTTCATTTTCCTGTTCACAAGAAAACTTCTTTCGCAATTTCCCACTGCATCATCAATATGGACGTCGCTATCACCCACTAGTTTTACGACGTTGCATAAAAAAACAAATGCATTGCTCTTTCCCCCCTAAATTTTCGAACAAAATCACGGAAATAGTGTTAATTGCACAAACCTTAAAGCAATATTCTTTAAATATTCACATTTTTATCTTTCCTTTGTTTCTCACCAAATTTCATCTATGCATCTGTACATGAACATTTCGTCATGCATTTTTGCTTTCACCGCACAGCCGTTTCCTAAGCTTACCTTTTCAATATTTCTTACTAAGCACACGCTGCTCTGCTCCTTTCTCTAATGCTAGCTGGCTTGCTTTTTCTTTCGCCTTTCACGCCGTTAGCACTGAAATGCACACCGCACAATTTCTTCTTCTTCCGTTAACTTTTCTCCAAAATTTGCTTCGGCTATCTATTTCTTTCTTTTCCTCTTTCACTTTTAACTTCTACTTATTCGTTTCCTTTTTTAACGAAGCAAATCTTATTGCTTCTTTGTAAATCTTTCTTCGGATTATTTATTACACGTTATAGTTTCACAACGAGGTTTACAAAAATTTCGCTTTTTTTCCCAACTTTTCAATGCAACCGATCAAAAATAATATTCGACTCCGTCACCGACTGCCTTCTAATCATTTCAGTTTCAGCGAGAAAAACAAAATGAAAGTCAATCTTCTTTCCTTTCGATTTTTGTTTTACAACGCATTCACACTGAGAACAGTTTGACAGAGATGCATTTCTTTGCAACACATCTTTAACAAGTGTTTTACATGCACATTGAACTCTTAGGATGACAATTCCTTCATATCTCCTACAGGAATACCAAATTTCAATTTAAACACACTGTGACCAAGTTGTACATACTTAATGTCAATTATCTCTAAAACAGTCCTATAGGTGTGAACTCAAACTGAGCCAGAGCTATTGTTAAATTTGAGTTATTGATTATTTATAATTATTCTTACAAATAAATCACAACAAAAATTCAAAAACACTTAACCAATTTAACATAAACGATATGTTCTTCTCGTTCGAACGTAGAATAAAGGTTTTTCAATCCTACTTTTAGTAGAAATAAATGACTGTTTAAAGAAGCTTTATTTTTGTGCATAAGGATTTGGTCACATATTATACATATTATTTATTATATACAATATGTATGTGTAAAAAACAATATCTTGAGATAATAAATTAAATAGCCTCTAAAGTCTTTCTTTGCAGAACTAATACTTAATCGAAAATCATTATTTGTTCCATAAAATTACAATTTTAACTCATTTGCAATTAAAAAATATACCTTTTCTTGCTAAATTAATTACATTATCATACTTAGTCGATAATGTATTCTCTTTTTTCGATCAATTTTATTTGTTTAATTAATTGATCTGCTAAGAATTACTAAAAATATTACTATAAACAACTAAATTTATGAACGCACTTCGAGAAATATTTGGTTGCTTCCTGCCTTCACCTAAATTTACGCACGGAAATCGGCGCTTAAACTTACGCTATTTATGTACGAACTTGTAAATTTACGAGGTTTTATGGTTAACTAAGCATTTACGTGTTTAGAAGAATACCACTACTATCTCTTATGTGGCGTAAACGCGTGACACCTTCAACCGGACCTCACGCCGCTTAAAACATAAGAACATAAGAGTTCCACAAACGAATATTAAGTTGAAGTTAATTAAAAAATATGGCAGCACCGTAACAAAATGCTCTTGGGCCTAAATACGAAATCGTAGAAGATTGTGTTTGCGTTTTTTTAGTCAAAAATACCGAGCTAAAATGAATATAAATGCATTTTCTAATTTGGGTTGGAGAAACGCAAAATTTTAATTTAGACTTAAGTTCGACTTAGATATGCATTGTAATACAGGGCTCGAATTCCTCAACTATTTTTTGTTTTCACATTTGCAAAACCCTAACACCAATATATAAATTGAGTTCGAACAAGAAGATGAAAAGTTCATGAAAAATCTAAAATTTTTGCAAACTGTCAAATTTGAAACTCTTAGTAATACCATTGCTGCATTTGTAATTATTTCTCAAATATAAGCAAATGCATGTATGTAAGTCAGTTGCTTTTTCATCAACTGTCCCCACTTCTCATAAACTCGAAACTTATCAAACAAAAATGATTAACAGCTGATTTTTGTTATGAATTTGTGTACATATGTATATCCCGTTTTGTTATTTGCACGTGAATTCATTCGTGAATTTAAAATGTTTTTATTACGGCGATCAACAAAATATACAGTAAACGATTATATTAAGAAATATATTCGCTTTTGTGGGCAGCGAACTCTCAACTCTTCTCCGGATGAAAATGTACATAACAAATATCAATCGGAATGGAAACTTGCTCAAGAAAGATATGCCAAGCACCCGCTCATTGTATACAGTACCAAATTGGAAGAACAAGTGGAATTCATGAATTATCGTCGGCTTCGAACATATAAATTTAAGGAAGCATTGAAGGAAAGGCGAAAGTGGCACCAACTCCAAAAACAGCCATTCATTTCTGAACCAGAGGTTAGTTTTGATATTGAGACTGATACAAGTAATTTTCCAGTGGATTGGATGGAAGATTATGAATTCTATGAAGGTAATCGAGATGGAAACCATTCCGCTTATGGTACTGCGGATCCAAGATTGTCACCTTCAAATGTTCCTTGTAGCGGGTGTGGAGCACACTTGCATTGTACACACACTAATTTGCCAGGTTATTAACACGTCAGCGCCATTATATTTATTTGGTATATTAAACTTTGAGGCTTCATTTCAGGCTTCATTCCTGTCGAGATATTTAAAGGTCGTTCGAAAAAAGAACTGCAGTCTATAATATGTCAACGCTGTCATTTCCTAAAGAATTATAATATTGCTTTGGATGTGGAAATAAGTGCTGATTCATACGTTGAAACCATATCTCGCATAAAAGATGAATATGCCCTAGCCATAGTAATCGTAGACCTGTTGGATTTCCCTTGTTCTATTTGGCCCGGTTTACACGACGTTCTTGGGCATAAACGGCCTGTATTTGTAGTCGGAAATAAAGTGGATTTGCTGCCTCGAGACCACAATAATTACTTGGATCATGTTAAAAGCTGCCTAAAAGATCAAATGGCGCAGTGCCAATTTGATTCACTCAACATAAAACATATCAGTTTAATTTCTGCTAAAACAGGATATGGGATAGAAGAACTTATAACTCAACTGCACAAAATATGGGCCTACAAAGGAAATGTTTATTTGGTCGGCTGTACTAATGTGGGGAAAAGCTCGCTCTTCAATATACTTTTAAATTCTGACTACTGCCGTCCAGAAGCATCGAATCTTGTACGCAGGGCGACTACTTGCCCATGGCCAGGTACAACTCTTCAAATGCTTAAGTTTCCTATTTATAGGCCTTCAGAAATACGAGTATATCAACGCTTTCGTCGCTTAACCTCCGAGCGAGCAAAGAAAGACGCTAAAAATTCACTACGTCGCCAGCAAGCACAGCAAACCGGGGACTTTAAAGCTGCTCGACTTGAAGGAGCTGTTGGTAGGACTTTCGTAGATAATGTCGACACGGCGGATGCATTTGCTATGAGTTCCGGAACACAGCCAATTGCCACATTGAATGAAAAAGACCAATTATATCGCCAAGCTAAATGGTGTTATGACACTCCTGGTGTTATGCATCCACAGCAGTTTACAGAATTACTTACGTCAGAAGAGTTGCAAAAATTGACGCCTAATGATATGATTGTACCAAGAGCTGTTCAACTCAAACCTGGTATGAGTATTTTTTTGGCTGGCCTGGCTCGTTTAGATTTCATAGATTGTAAATATGTTGATATTGACTGGGTAAAAGTGATTGTATTCAGTTCTTTGCAACTTCCTCTTGTTGTCTCTCAAACGGCAAATGCTGCTCAAGCATATAAAGAATATTTCAACACTGAAATTCTAGGCTTACCTCATGGTGATGAGACACGTTTAGCTCGATGGCCAGGATTGCAGAGCTCTGACAAAACTATTGAACTTGTAGGCAAATACCAGGACGCGATAAGTTCTGAAATAGTACTTTCTTCAGCAGGATGGGTCGGTCTTGGATTACCATATGCTAGTGAATGTAGATTCCAAGCGTGGACACCATTCGCTCGTGGTATTTATGTTCGTTCCCCACCGCTGGTGCCGTACGCGGAACGCTTATTGGGTAAGCGAATACGAAACTCTTTGGCATATAATTTGGGAAAGCCCTTTATTTTTAAAAAATAATCGGATTTTATTAAAGCAAATATAAATAAGCCACCGTAGTTTGATTACAGAACCACCAATTAAGGGATATACGCCGTATATATGTATGTACATAAAATATACCGAAAATGCTATATATGTACATAAGTATGTATTTTAGTTTTTGTGCATTCTGACTCCACAAAATACATAAGCATGGACAGAGTCAAAAAAGATAGATTACATAAACTGAGACTATAAAGATCCAAACAATTTTAGTTCTTCGTATTTATGTATGTTGTAAAAATCGTATTCAAAAATTGTTATTGTAATAAAGAGTTCCATATGTTAATATGTACACTTAAGCAAAGTGTATTAAACAAAGTGAAATAACTAGTTTACGTACGCTTATTGGACAATATGAAAATAAACAATTTGCCTATTTGTTTACATTAAACAGTCTATATTAGTACTATAAGATAGAGGCAAACAACGGAAAGTACTATATCGAGACTTAGTCGCCATTACTCCGTTTAGTAATGCTGTGCATTCCATTCCTCTCTTTGTAAATTGACGCCATGTCCCTTGGTAAGGATACTCTTTGCATGTGTACGAAAATCCTTTTAGTGACAGTGATTTTATTTGTTGTCCATATCTGCCGAGAATTTTTAAGAGAGCACGTTTGTTCCTAGGAGCAGAACCTTCATCATGTAATTTCTTCAAACCTGAGGCGCCTATGGTGACGAAGTTAGTGGTGATGCGCAGACCGAACTTGAGTAAATCTACCACAAACAAGCTCTATCGAATCCATCCCATGTGATTAATTTTAGTTAGTTACACTTTTCTTCAAGAAGTATGCATTTCCTCTTGTACATATGTACATATAGGTATCAAAACGAAATCCAATAATTACTAAAACGAAACTGATTTAGAGATAATTTTAATTATTTTCATATTTATAGACACTTTCATTTGAGCTAATCTTGAGCTTTAGCAAAAATGGTATATGCATCACAAAGGGTTAATTTGCTTGTTTACAAATTTTTGACAAAACAGTCAGATGTGAGAGAATTCGACTGGGTTGTCTCTTCTATCTTGTTGAATGCAAGAATGATAGATTTTCTCCATCGTGGTTGAACGTGCCTTGGTAAAAATTACCTTTTTATTCACTCGGGCAAATGTAATACTTCTGCTACTATAACACGGAATATGCTATCTCTGGAACTGGCCACACATCAATTGTACTCGGGGGTGAGTTTTTGTGCACGGTAAGGGACTGCGGTGAGGGATTCCGTGCGGTGTTCACTGTTTTCAGCATAATGCATAATGTAGAAAACAGTGAACGACGTAAACGCAATCCCCTATCAGCTGTTACGACTGCGTTCTTTTAATTACATATTTACATAATAAATCGGTTTGTGAGTGTATGTGTTTGGTTGTATCCACACAATGTTGCTATTGATATTTTTGCTTACACACTTTGTCACACATCCGCGTTAACAGTTACAATTTTTCATTGTTCAATAAACCAAAGCCAAAAACCAACAAATGCAAATAGTTCATTTATCTATAATTAACATTATTCAACAGTGTTTTTAAGTTATTTTAATACAAGTTATAATTTTTCTAAGTTCATTTTGTAAATAATTTCGAAATGTACTGCTTGGAAACACTGTGTCGTGAGAGAGCACTCAGCTGACAGGTTTTTACGGGATTTTTCAAATATCATGAAATAAAATCACTTACGATCAGCCCTTTCCAATGAATCCTGGTGTATTGTACACAAAGTTTTTATTCAAGAATTTTTCCAATTATTTTAAAATTAGACTGTGAATCAATTGGCTTTACCTCGGGTATACCCAAGGTAATGCTCTGAATACAATTGAAGGTACATATATATTACCTGTCAAACAAGAGAAAGGCGACTATACAGTTATAAAGGCAATTCACATTTAAGCAACCGCCGTTTGCTCGTTTCGTAAAAATTACTTGCTCTGACCTCCAAGCGTAGATTATAATATTTTAATAACACTTACCAAAATCTTCAAATT
The DNA here is from genome assembly GCF_028408465.1 of Anastrepha ludens. Classification (NCBI taxonomy): domain Eukaryota; kingdom Metazoa; phylum Arthropoda; class Insecta; order Diptera; family Tephritidae; genus Anastrepha; species Anastrepha ludens. The sequence continues at coordinate 80,949,485 of NC_071502.1, forward strand.
AAAATAGAATAACGCTGCCGAAATGGTCAAATCATTTGCCAAATTTACTGGCTTTAAAAAACTCTAGACAGTGAAAGAATTGTGAATGTCTAGTAAAAAGTGTGAATGCTAATATTGATTTTATAAAACTGTCCCGTGTAATCCCCAAGTTATAACTACTTGGAAAGAAATTGACGGTTTACTAAAAACGTAAAATCATTCTACGGCGCTACGGAATAAAAATATGTTTCCCAACTTGTTTGCCTTGTGATTAATTGTTTTTAAAGGACTGCTATTTTTTTAGGTTATAATAAGTTCACATATGCATTAATCACCTATAAATCCACCAAATTAATCTACCCGTTCACATATGGCAGATTACCTGCAAAATTGACAATAAGCTGTCAGTAATGCTTTGAGAGGCTTTTCTTCATAGAAATTATTTTGGTGGAATATTGTGGAGTTTTTGGTTTGTTTAATTATTAATGATATGAAGAAAAGACAAGGAGAAGGGATAGTTAATTTAACTACGCAATTGGCTGCTAGTAATAAACAGTTGGAGGAAATCCGTATGCGACCTCTTCTCAGCGAGAATACGAAATCAATTTTTGGTGCAAATGTTCCAGTCGTTGTGCTAGGAGACTCAACGTTTCGCTTTACAGAGTTTCTAATGAAGCCTTATCTTTACAACTCAACGGCCGGATAGAGCGGAAAGATTTTTAATTACTAACTTTCCAAGTCTAGAAGAGTATTAGAGAATGATTTCGGTCACTTGAAAGCAAGGTTTAGAAGAATTGGTAAAGGCATTGAAAATGACATCAAAAACGCAATGCCATTAATAAAATGTTGCTGTGTTTTGCACAATTTTGTAAATGAACGTAATGATAGCATTATCTACAAATGGATCCAGAGCCAAACAAATTTAAAATTCGCAAGTCAACGAGAGCAACCAGAACCGACGTACAAGACCACAACTTAAGCGTTTCCACGACAGTCGGTTCTACGTTACCGAAACGACCCGGATTTATATCCGGCCAAGGACTGTCACTCCAGCAGCATTCCCCGTATGTAAGTATGGGGAATGTTTATGCTGCTACAACAACAACAACCACAACTTAAGCGCAGAACACATTAGAGAATCAATCGCTACGTTTTTATCTTCCTTTTAAATTTAATTTATTTCACATTTTTCTTTTTAAATTAATTTTTTTATTATTAAATTAATTAAACCTACTTAAAGTACTAACAATTTATCTGTAAACTTAAAATTCGTATTCTGTAAATTTTAAATAAAAATAATTAATTTATCACATTTTATCAAATTTTTCTTTTAAAATCTTTATTTTTTGTTTTTGGTGTGGTTTTCATAAAATTGTATTAATTTTCGAGGTGATCGGAAGTTCCACTATCTAACATATTTTCTTTGAAGGCCTCTAAAATTTTTTCGAGAATTGCATTCTGTTCCCTCTTATTTTGCAGGGAGTCTCTACTATCTTCCTTCAGTTCTTGGATTTATCGGGCAATCGTTTGGTTGGGCGCCCGAAATTCTTCCAAAAATGCATATTGAAAATTTCCGTTATCCTTTCTCCATTTTTTCAGAGGTTGTGAAGGCAATTCCAATGCAAATTCAACCGAAGGTGCTTGCATTTGAGAAGAGCTACTGTAGCATACTTAACTTGATCAATTCCATTACGATTCCATTTACCTCCTTCTGTATATCTATACAAAATATCTATCAAACAAATAAAAATAAAATTTTCTTTTGAAAAATGCAACCATTCCATCAGTATTTTCTTATGACTTTGTCACGTTAAACAATCGTCAGTAAACTTACTTTACAGACAACCTCTTTTTTTTATAAAATGAATCCATAATTAATAATATTTAATAAAAAATTTATTAGAATTATGTAAACAGACCTGTTTTCTTTGGCGGCGTCCATTTCGTTTAGTTTTTATTTTGATGTTTCTCCTCACATTCGTAATAATAATTATCAAAAACACAGAAAATACGGGGTTGTATGTGAAAAAGTAATGTTATTATCTAGGATTATTTTATAATCTCAGATTTTGGTAGAGAAACTTTGTAGAGGAAATCTCGCTTTTTAATTACAGATTTTGAGTTAAAAAGTAGATCATCTACTCATATGTGAACGTATTATTATGGCTAGTATAAAAAGAGCTAGTTTCATAGTTTTGAACTCCTTATATAGTACGAAAAGTAAGAGTTGTGAATACCCCTAATGTATATATTTCTTTCATGCTTTCATGCAGCTCTGCTCATGTCACTTGTCTACACCAATCCTTCTGACATTTTATTACTTCATTGGGTACACAAGGAGATAAAAATGACAACAAGGAAAATTGAAAAAATCGGAAAATTTTAAGAGAAATTCGATGATTAGTACTATAAGTAATTAGCTGTGAATATAAATAATTGAATTGATTGGTGGTAGTCTAAAATGGAATTTTAGTTACTCCTTTAGAAACTATCTTAAGTAGAAACTAAAAAGTGGAAAATTATGTATGTACAAATAAGTTAGAGGTACAACTGGTATGTCAGCACTATTTAATTAAAATTGTTTTTATATTTAAAGTGTTTACAAGAGGAAATGGAACAAAATTTGGTCGATCCTTTTGCAGCAGAAAATAGCGGAACGGCCCGTTTCGTGGAAAAACTTGTAGACAATGGGTTAGCTGGTAGTGGTGGTGCCTGCAGTAGCAATAGTGCCACCATAAACGCCACACATGAATTTCAGACCATGAAACCGGGTGTAGGCCAAAAGCCTGGACAGACGTCAGGAAGGAGCGAAATACCCCACAGCGAACTAGTAAAAATGCTTTATTTCTTGGAGGGTGAGCTTCAGGCACGCGACGTAGTTATCGCTGCTTTACGGAACGAACGAGTCAAACAATATATAACTCAGCTTCGTACAAAGCGGGTGCAGCCGAATGATCCTTATGCGGCAATATTTCGAGATAAAATTGCGCTTGCCGGCAATATGATATCGCGCGAATCATCAACTCAAGCGGCTCAAGCTGAAATGGAAGTTCGGCAAATAATCGAGCAGCAAATGGAGCAGCAGTACCAAATGGTTAGTAAGCAGAGGGCTACACATCTGCGTATGGTAAATATACTCACAGAATCATTGGAGAACAATCAGAGAATGCTGCAGGAACTGGAGGAAGAAAAGCGCAAGCATGAGCATGATACAGCTCAGGGAGATGATATCACCTATGGCTTAGAACTAGAACGAACTAAGTTACGCCAAGAACTGGAAGAAGAACGTGCACAGTTAAAGAAAATGGAGAAAGAAATGAAAAAATTACAAGAAACATTAGACTACGAACGTAACCGTCAAAAACAGATTGTATTATTGCTTATAGCGGAACGCAAAAAGATCCTAATGAAGTATATTGAAGAGGGTTTGTCTCGTGTAAAAATATTTTATGATTCTGAAATAGTTTAACTTTATTACACTCTTTAGGTAAGCGCTCGGAGGATTTGGCACAAATATTAGCAGAGGAGAAACAACGCTCGGACACTATTGCCGAGGGCCTCGAAGAAGAGAGTAAAAAGTCTCTACGTATGGAGGAGGAATTGGAAAAACAGTCTGCTGCTTTCGAGAATGAGCGCAAGTCCCTGAAATTGAACATTGCGAAGGAGGAAGCGCGGTAACAACCTTTTAGGCATACCGATAACGATAACATTGTTAACAATGATACATTTACAGTGTGAAGGAACTTGAGCAAGAAATATCTATGCTGCGGGCTGAGAACGAGGCTATAAAAAAACAACAACAATTGCTACAACAAAGTGTGGCGGCAGGTGTAAGCGGCCAACTTGTGGCCGGTGCTAAAGCCAGAACCCTCAGTGGTATGGGTGCAAATTAATGCATGCTCAATTGTATATTTACATAAATTTAATTGAAGAATGATTTTTATTTCAAGGGGAAATATTTTGCTAAGCTCTTCTAACTTTCTATTTAAAAATCAAACTATGTTTCCCCACCCAATTTATAAAGGTGACTTAATTTAATACAATTTTATTACTTTACAAAACAAGGCATTATTTTGATTAACAATATTTAAGGTAACATTAAATCTTTCATTTAAAAACTTGAGCAAAACATTAACACAATCCAAATTCCTAATTAGTATTATTATTTAGAACCTTTCACATATTAGTTTAAGACAAATGAATCGTTTTATATTCCGTCTACATAATTGTTAACCATTTTATACATGAATAGAAGTAAACTAACATAATTCTTATTTTCAGATGACGCATGTGCCACACCAATGGTAAACATTGCAAAAATCGTGCAACCAACTGCAACTGTGACAAGTGTACCAGTATCTGGCCCTACTACTGGTATTGCGCGAGCGCCTGGGCAGACGTTGCGCAGCAGTGTAGGAATCACACTGCCTTCTACAGCAGTGGCACAGTCAGTTGCTACTGCTGTTCCACTGTCAACAGTAGCATTAGCCAGTACGTGTAATATTATCCCTGACAGCGCAACAACCGCAGCACCTATTACGTCAATCGCGAATAATCTAACAATTGGAGCAGTAGCTGGTAGCGTCGCTATTGTTTCTGGTGCTCCACCATCTCCTTCGCCTGTGAAAATGCAGCCAACAGCAACCATACAGCGAGCACCCGGCGGTAAATATGCAGCTTTGGCTGCTGCTGCCGCTGCATCCCATTCTCTGGACCAGCCCGTGACGGTTCCACATCCGGTACCAATCGCAGTCCCCCCTGTTACAGTGCCACCGGCTGGAGCACGTGGTGCTCCACCACCTATACCTCCCAATAAACCGATTGTACCGCCGAAGCGTGAGCCGTCACTGTCGCGGCTGAGCTCGATTGCCGTGACTGGCGCCGGCGCAGCCAGCGTTAGTGTCGGTGCAACTACTTCAGTAGGTGGAGCTGCAAGCTCTGCCAATGCAAAATTAAATTAAATATTCCATAGTAACCTATTTCCTAAAGAAAATCCGAATTCGAGCGTTAAAACTCTAACTTAATACAAAATCCACATGTAGGTATACAAATTCCTCACATATGCAACTACACATTAGGAATATACACATGTGCATTAGTACAGATTAAAATCTCTGGCGAGTTAAATGAAAATGAAGTAAATGATATGACTATGCTGCACATTGCTAAACAAATTCTGGTATGATACGAGGGTACACAGTATTAAAATAACATAACCTTAAAAAATATTTTACTCCTCAACAAGCAAGATGGATCAACACGCGTGGACAACCAGGTCTTGTGCTAATTTTTTAAAAAATTGCCACATGTTGCAACATATGTACGCCGTATAGATTTATGGACTAAATGAAAATGCTGTTTGAAGTATGAAAAGTGGAGAGCTGAGGAAAGCATGTCGATTGTACGTTGACAGATTTTTTTCGTAGTGTTTTTGTACCCGTGTTTGTTGGAGAGGCGCCATATTCAAAAAACCAAAATATCGAGAAACCCTACTTGAAAATTCTCAATTTACCGTACTTCCCTAAGTAAAAATAAGGACACAACTTTTTCTAATGTGCTGTTAATACTAGTAATTTGTACCGCTACAAATTTGTTTACCGAAAAAGAAAGAGCTGACGGTATTTTTTGCATAGTTATCCAATTTTCTGGATTATGATATGCTTCCTGCAAAATCGATATGTGCATGTAGTAAACACTAAGTGAGCGTTGGCTTAGTCGATATGTTTTTTTTTTTTTTTTAATAAATTTCTTAATAAGTTGAAGGTACAGAAAAATTGCACAGAAAAAGAAAACCATTACGTTCGCTGTCGAATTTACTTTTTTTATTTGGATCAATAAACATTTGCTTTACAATATTTACTCAAAGAGTAATCTGGCAGCTAAGTTTTGGACGACTCTTCCTTTCCTTTGACTCTGCTGTTATGCAAAACGTTAATCTTAAACAAAAAATGCAATTATGTACACGTAAATGCAAAAATACTCTGACAGAGAAAAAAATTGAAATGTATTCAAGGCCATATATACATACATAGTTATATAATCATCAACAACTAATACATACGCGTTACTTAAAATACATAGCTATCAGAAAAAGTGTAAAATTCTAGTATTATATATAAATATCATTGAAAAAATCTCAATTAGATATATTAACCTCTCGATTCACTGATAAAAAGAAAAAAGAAAAGGCAGCAAAAAATATTTAATGAGGCAGTGCGTCACGGCGCTAAAGTATTAAATACATTCATACATTTACTCATACTTGCAAACCAGCTAAATATATGTATAGCTTTGCATGACAAAAAATGGATTATGATATTAAAATATCCTCACCTATTGCGTGAAAATTACAATAGGAGCTTAGTAGGTGGATCGTTAAAACCTCTTTTGTTGTATTAACCTATAGTTTGAATAGAAGTATAATGAATGTTAAATGTAATAATTTTTATACAAAATGTAGTTTCTCTAAGTTATTTTAAGATTATTTCCGATTCTACAGTAATGTCTACTCGCCGATATATTTAATTTCTACAGAAAAAACAAAGCATATTTTTTACATAAATTTAATTCGTTTGCTACATATTTTTGAAAATGGCAAATTAAGCTGCTTTTGACTTGAACCTTCCTACGTAGAGCCCCAAAAGCATAATTAGAGATGAACATTTATGTAATTTTGCTGACACAAAAGGCCAATTGAAAAAATACATACTTATTATTTTTTGTGACTAAAACAGGTGCGCAAACTGTTTGTATTTAAGGTTTTAATTTTAAACAATAAATATATTGAATGATTATTAGTATTCAACCCATAATTGTATTTTCAATGATAATAGCGCGCGATAAATTGCGAGCACAAGCCAAACGCAGTAAATTAATGATTTCCTCAATATTTTCTATGCGGTAGTCCTTCAGAATTTCGACCGATTCCTACACAAAAAAGGATAGTTTTAAATATGTATGTATAGAACTGAAAATTTAAGGACTAAAAACTTACATCGGGGTACTTTTCCAGGCGTTTTTTCTTCTTATCAATTAGCGGCACTAACTCCGATTCTAAATGATGTAAAATTGCGCAAGTCTCTTTCGAGAGTATTTTCGGATCCTTCGATTCGAGCAGAGGAATAGAGTCAATAAGTAAAGAAGGCCAGAAACTAAAATTAAATAGAAAGTTTGAAAGAATTAATGACATTCAAGTGTTAATTGTTGTTGTTGTTGTTGTTGTAGCAGCATAAACTGCTGAAGTGACAGTCTGGATATAAATCCGTGTCGTTCCGGTTACGTAGATCCGTCTGTGGCGCGAGTGTTTAAGGATTAATACCCTTGGCTGGTTAAAATTATGTAAAATATATATGTATATTTATATATAATTGGCGCTTACACCCTTTTGGGCGTTTGGCCGAGCTCCTCCTCCTATTTGTGGCGTGCGTCTTGATGTAGTTTCACAAGTGAAGCGACCTACAGTTTTAAGCCGACTCCGAACGGCAGCTATTTTGTATGAGGAACTTTTTCTTGGCAGACATACACTCGGAGATTTGCCATTTGCCGGCCGAGGAGCCGGTGTTTCACGGAGATTCGAACCTACGTTCTCTCCGAATTGTGAATGGTAGTCACGCATCAACGCATTCGGTTACGGCGGCCGAAATTATGTAAACTAGTCGCCAGTTTTTTTACTTACTATTCTGGTGTAATTTTTGATTCTAGTAAATTAACCAACAGCTCAGCAGCGGGCAGAAAGTCCCTTTTGCGATAGAATTGAAAGAAATCAAAATATTTTACTAAAAACACTAAACGAGGCGAGATGAACATTTTGGCACCAATGTTTGCGATGGCATCCGGGCAAAGCATATCCCCAGTTTTAGCATAGTGCTGCAAATAACTTTGTATTATAATACATACGCATTTGAAATGAAATTCAACCTACGTTTAACAGAAAATCTGCTATTGAAGTTACATAGAGTGTATCCTTTGAACGGATTGCCCATTCTAACGCGTTCCCATAACGTTCCTCGTTAAGTGATTTCTTCGATTGTATTTTGCAAATTTCTTGCTCTAGAAAGCAGAATATGAAAATAGTTAAGTGAAGTAAAGAAAGGGTAGAGTTTTAGTCGCACCAGCTTCGAAAAACCCTTTCTTTTGGGCAATGCCAATAATTTTCAAAGCTTGTTTTTCGGTATGTAAGGGTATTTTTGTTAGGAGCATCGCCAAGGCAGCTTGTCCTAAAATTTCGGAAAATAAAAACATTAATAAAAAAAATAGTGTAAGTACAGCACCCTTCTTACCTTCTTGACCACAATGATCGAGATAATCCATTCCTAATTGCCACAAGGAGTTACGGGTCATTAGAGAACTTCCGAAATCATAAAGCAATGATTCTCTCAATTTTATACACTCACTGGCAATATTTTAAATTAAAATATATATGTATGTGAAAGTGTATATAATACTAACAAATTTTGGTCCGACATTCTTACTTTACTTGATTTTCTCCAACGACCTGCAACTGTCCACAATTGTACAACAAGTCAATGAGATGCGTCACGAACCACTGATTATCGGCCATCAGCTGTATTGCATGTATCACCTGATGCATGTCGTTCTCCATGAGACTAAGTATGACTCGATCTAAGTGCTTCATTTTCAATTCATTACTATTGTTTCCTTTAACGCGCACCCAACGCGATAGCCACGTGTTAGCTGCGTTGCCCAATTCGAAATGCTTGCAGGCAGGATTTGTGAAGAAGAGGTAACCGGGCAGGAACTCATACCAATATTCGGTTTCTTGTATTTGCGCATTCCATATCTGAGTTTCACCAGTCACTAACTTTGGGGAAATAATAAAGTTATTGTTGGAACTTTATATCAGTGAATTAAACTTTCAGTGGTTTGACACACCTGTATGATTTCTTCTAGGTTCGGTTCGATGGCAAGTATATTTGCTGCAATTTTACGTTCAGTGTCAGTAAGCCAGTATTGCCATTGTGATCGGAACTTTTGAATGGAAACGCCACCATGAGCCTAAGGAGGTATAATTATATTTGCAGTTAATTAATTCTATTACGAAATTGTATAACTGCATTAACAAAAAACACTTACATTGTATACAGGCATTGCTTTAAGAATTTGCTCAGTTAATTTAAAGTGCGCAGTTTCCGCTTGTGGGTGTAGGTGCAATAAGGCACGTGCCACGTCCACTTGCCCCTGCAATATGAGTCCCTTAAGAGTCGGCCAATAATCTTCACTGTCACTTGCTTCGCGCCCCAACAACAGCAGATCAGTAGCCATACGTTCGGCAGCTGGGAAATGAAACCGAATCCAGTCCAGAAGCTGAGGCACGACTGTATTAGAAGGAGTTGGATCCAGAAATAAAATTTCGCTCAGATGCCACACACATTCAATCGAATAAAAAATCGAAATGTACTGCTGATACTTCGACTGTGCGTCAGCATCATCAACTTCGTCTGCACTTATTACAGCATCTTGCAATTTTTCTAAGCAAGCGCGTATTATGCTGCGATAAGTACGCGATATTTTGGTATATTCTGCTTTTGAACCGCGTCTCTTAAGCGCTTGGAGCGCTACGAACGTGGAATTAGCTTCTGCGATAAGACTACGAAGTATGGGGTCATCGAAGTTAAATTCCGGCTGCAGCATATGTATTAATACGTCATCCTTACCAGCGAACTCAGTTGGAGCGTCCCGCGTGTTGCTGGTAACAGGCCTATAAGCAGCTAAAGCTATTTTACTGCCAAACACAAATTGGCCGGTCAACGTGTTTGCATATCGGCTGCACAATGGGTCAACTATGGCCTGGTAACGTGACAAACATATTTAAAGTGTATTATTTATGTTATAAAGTTATACGTAGAAAGAAATCCTTACGAATGCAGCGGGCTGATCTTCCTCCATTGCTTATAAAATTTGTTTATTTTCCAATACTGTCGTATGTCGGGCAAAATTTAGAAACAATTTTCGCGCTATCAATTCTGACAAGCAGTTGTGAAGATAGAGATGGAAATATTGGACGCTGAAATTCACAGTGTTACCAGACACTTGATATTTCGGAATCTTTCATATTGGGATATCTGTTATAGATTAGCAAAGTTCTTGTAATTATGTTTGCAAAACAGAAATAAAAAACGTATTAGTTCCGACCGCATAGCTCCCAAAAGAATATCGATCGTTTCCCAACTTCAGTGGTAGCACTCGAGATTGAAATACACATGAAATTCACCTTAATGTCTACTTATATAGTACCTCCCAGGTATGGTGAAAATATGTTCAATGGTGTGGCCAATATCATACCGTTAGACGGCTCTCAGCGAATTTGAATCAGTGGTGGGCTGACGCAGCAGGAGTTAAGAAATGGTTTGTTTACGAGAAAAAATCACACAATGTCACTTTGTTGCCGTCTGAACAACGACTGATTGGACGAGTGTGTGAATATGTTGAAGAAATTTATGGAGAATAAGTAGCGTCAGTGATCGCGGATGACTCATCGAAAATGCAATTGCACAAACTAAACTGTGCGTTTTGAATGATGGTAGTGCGATTCCAGCCACTCTACATTTACCCATTTTGATATTTTCCTTTCCCTACCCTCCTTTTTACCCCTTCTTTTATAAGAAATCCTTGATGGCACTTAACTCGAACAATTCACAACGAATAAAATCCCGGCCAACATTTTTTTATAACATGCAGACTGGCCAACATGCAAACTGTTATAATACATTCACATATGCATTAATCACCTATAAATCCACCAAATTAATCTACCCGTTCACATATGGCAGATGAATCAGCTGTCAATACTGCTTTGAGGAATTTTTCTACATAGAAATTATTTTGGTGGAATATTTGGGTGTTTTTGGTTTCTTTAATAGGTAAAATGGTTTCTTTAATCATTATTAATGATATGAAGAAAATACAAGGAATAGCTAATTTAATTGCGCGATTGGCTGCTAATAATAAACAGTAAAAAGTTATGGCAGTAGTGCGCGTGGGATATTCTATATTATATTTTATAATAAGTAATAAGAGAACAAAACGTTTATGGACCTACGCTTTTTTCTGTAAAATGAGTCCATAAATAATAATATTTAACAAAAATTTTATTAGAATTATGTTAACAGACCTGTTTTCTTTCCTGGCGTCCATTTCATTTAGTTTTTATTTTGATGTTTCTCCTCACATTCGTAATAATAATTATCGATAACACAGAAAACACAGAGTATCGTTATTATCTAGGATTATTTCGTTTGGGAAATCGCGCTTTTTAATTAAAGAAAACACAGAATTGTGTGACAAAAAGTATCGTAATTATCTAGGATTATTTTATAATCTCAGATTTTGGGAGAGAAATTTTGTATGGGAAGTCGCATTTTTTAATTACGGATTTTGAGATAAGCGCGAAAAAGTATATCATCTACTTATATGTGAACGTATTATTAGAGATTGAGTTAGAAGCTCGAACGCACACATTACCATCCAACCAAGGTGCAGCAAACTTCGCTGAAGCTATTCGAGTGGTTGGAGACAGCAGTATCCGAGAAACTACTAACCCAAAAAACTAAAAGTGGCCTCTTGAAATAAAGTTTTGTTTTGCTCAAAAATGTTCAACCTTGTCAAAGCGCTTCTTTCAGATTGGCTTTTCAGAATTAGAATTAGAATATTATTAGAGATTGAGTTAGAAGCTCGAACGCACACATTACCATCCAACCAAGGTGCAGCAAACTTCGCTGAAGCTATTCGAGTGGTTGGATACAGCAGTATCCGAGAAACTACTAACCCAAAAAGCTAAAAGTGGCCTCTTGAAATAAAGTTTTGTTTTGCTCAAAAATGTTCAACCTTGTCAAAGCGCTTCTTTCAGATTGGCTTTTCAGAATTAGAATTGATAATATTAACTAAAAAAAGCATTTGTGGCAAGAGTCAACTTAACACATTACCCACCGCTAATGTTTGCAAAAAAAAAGTTTCCCTGGTGCCGGATGAAATTCAAAAGAATCAAGAGTAGGATGTACCGTTTTTCGTGCCACCGTGTATGTGGAAAGATAGGGATGGGGATATGAACAAAAAATCGTATGCAAGCGAAAGGTTGAAATGCTTCGTTCAGGAGGTAGGGGGGGGGGGGGGGAGGGATTTTGTTATTTTACGTATTTTTTTCCCAGCACCCTATAATTTTCTTGGTGTAGACTCCATAAAGGTAATATATAGCTCTAATTATAGCTAATGGTCTAGGCTTTCCAACAAATGCTTCATCAACTCCCGACTTACCTTATGCTGGGAATTATGGAACGTGAAATGAAAAAATTCTTAAAATTTTACAAATTTTTCGTCATGATCCCAATAACCATTACATTTTCTTGCACCTTTTAATAAGCTTTGAATGTTACCTTTCATTTGGTCCTACACATGTACCTACTAACATATGACCGTTTTTTAAGATAAACCAGTTTTATGTGTCCATCGGAAAGGGTTTCACCCTGTATAAAATCCCGTTTAGCTTGAGAAATTTGAATAAATTTTTAGAAATATAGTTTTAACATTTATAATAAATTTAATGAGTACCCTATTAGTTAGTATTTTATTTTTATATGCTACTTACGGAAGCATTCTCCAATATGTAGCGGCGTCTAACAAGTTTTGCATGTACATGTTTTCTTATCTTATGTGCAGAACATACTCTGCAATTTCTTCTAACGAGTTTATTAGCCTTATCGCTGAAAATTTTTGACCACCTCATGTTGTCTAATAGAACCAGACAGTCGTCTTAGGGGATCAAACCAGAATATTGTTAAAAAAGAGGTAGTAGGTAATAGTTTCCATAACTTCGTTAGCGTTGAAGTTCCTATGAGACAGCCATGACTCGGCAAGTAGAGCAAACAATTTTCTAACAAAAATCACAATATGTAAAAAGCTGTACACTAACGGCTTTTCAACAGAATTTTTACCTTGCCTGAAAAATAATTTCAGTGAAAAACATCTTGGCAGAGAAGCGGTTTACCTTCATTAGAGAATAAAATAAATCAAATACACGCGAGGTTAGTACTCGGTCTTGTCTTAAGAATGCAAGTGTTGACACATTTCTCGTGGCAGAAATGCAGTTGGAGGAAATCTCATGCCGAAGTGCAACCGATATTGGAAAACACTCAGATCCACGAAATGGCATTTGCGCCAGAAAACCAATCGTGTACAGCGGCCGCGCATGGAGAAGTTTGTCCTTCATAATTTAAGGACACTACGGGCATCTTTCACTAGAATTTCATCTTTATTCTTATAACGGTTTGGAAATCTTCATGGTGGCTCATAGGTAATTCCTACAAAATCTCACGATCTTTCTCCGATAATGGAAAGATTTACAACGTTTACAATTCGTACCGAGTGGGTTTCTCCCATAAAAAATAACTGCCGTTCGGAGTCTGCTTAAAATTGTAGGTCTCTCCATTTGTGGAACAACATCAAGACGCACACCACGATGTAGAAGTTGAAAAGCAAGTATGAAAGGTCCCCACCCTGCGGAGCACCTTGCTTTATCCTCCTCCGTTCTGAGCTTTGGTCTCGAAAAATTACTGACGAATGCCGACCACGCAGGTAGTTCGCGGACCCCTCCTTCAGTCCCAGCGTGTGGGACTAATGTACATATTTTTAACGAACTTTGCTGAAGTGACATGCCTTGGCTGGTAGATTGTGGAGAGAATGTTAGTGTACGTAAATATATTTTTTGGCAAACATTTCAGTCAGTACCAGTTTTGAAATTTTTATATAATTCATTGTTTCAAAGAATGGGATATAGTAATTTTAATAAAAGATATTACTTTTAATAAGTTTCGTAACATACAATTAGTTCGTACTCAAAACATACAAACATTCAAATTATTGGTATCATTACTTATTAATATACCCGTTATTTATTAAGAACACTTTGTGGTAATAAGCGTAACACTTTACGTTGTACCATTAGATGGGTTTGAATGGAATTGTTTTGCGCAGCCCAACGAAATTAGTCTTTTTTTAATTGAATTATATTGCGTACCTATGAAGCGTACAATCAAATCCTCCTGATGGCTTACCACTTTCACGTCAAGAGAATGATTGAGTAAGAGAGCATTTAAAGTACGAACACCGCTGTCTCGCAGTTCATCCGATGCATCAGGATTTTGCATAATATCTGCTACTCGGCATAGGACTGCCTGAAATGGGAGTCGCTCCGTGGAACGATCACAGTACGCCAAGTGTTCAAGTAAGACATTTTGATGATTGCCATAATCGACATAAAATACTTTGAAGACTTTACCAGAATCGTCAAAATCAACAACTTTTGCGCGGTACCATAGCTCATCTTCGTAACGCGCACGGACGAGGTCATACATCATTGGTGGTTTAGTTAAATGCATACATAGTGGAATCTCATCATCCGTCCATATTAGTGGTTCCTTGTAACTGTCTGGATCATTTATTTGACCGTAGAAATACTCGATTTGTCCAATGTGTGTTACTGTAATATTTATGATCAGTCCGGAAGGGTAGCGTGTCGTCGGCGAGAAGTTGTCAATTATAGTTCCAGCTGGAACGCGATCTTTACTCCATCCATCTGCTTGTAGTGGAGTATGTTCTTGCCGACAATTGGCACCCTTAAAGCAAGCACCAGTTTTTGGATTAAAAAACCGGCAAATCCGTTGTTCATCCTTGGGATTGTAGCCCAACACTGCAGTCATTGCGTTTGATGTACTGAGTGGTTCCTCTGCCAACATATCCATCTCTTCGGCGGTCAGACCATTGAATAGTCTTTCGCTTTCTCCTGTTAATAGAGTATTGTCGGGTAATGCCCGTAAGGGAATAGCTTCATCATTGTCATCAATGCTGGTTTCCGTATCGGTTAGGAATGGATTTGTGTTAATCGCTTTTTTAGTTAATTTCATTTCATTATTAAGAGTCACTAAATCACTATTTGTTGACTTCTTCGGTGGTGCGGATAAATTGTCAGATTTTTCTATTTTATCCTTATAAAGTTCCAGAACAAGTTTAGAATCATTTTCCTGTTTTGATTTTACTAAGAATGTCGTTGTTTCATACACCAAATCCAATAAACACGTCTTCAATTCTTCAAGAGGCAAATTTTTTTGTCCATGAATACCGTTTAATTGACAAGGTATTGCTTGGGCAGGAATATTTTTTATTTCTTCAGGCAATCGATATGTAACATTAGACGCAGATATTTCGGATATCTCGCCAAAGTCCAAAAGCAAAGCATTACACTTCCCGTCTGGGGGTGATGATAGCTTCGACGAACTTTCTCGTATTGCTCGTAGTATTGCGTTATCTAGAACAAGGCCAAATACCTCGTTTTCTGGGGGAATAGCTGCAAACTGCCTAAGATGGATCATACTCTTCAAATCTGCTATTTGCTGAAATTCCTTGGATTTTGCATCACATACAGACAACACATAGAAGTTTAAGGACTCTAAATCTTGTACATATGTCACAGATGCCTTTAAAAGGTCGCCAACTTTGTATTTGGAAATATCCTTTTTTATATATGCCATTGGTGAATGCTCCTTTAGGTCTGCATCGACATTCCCTCCAGCTGGTGGTATAGACACATTTTTATAATTGCTACAATTTTCTTCATTCGAGGACGGTGTAATTTCTTTTTGACGTATATTTAACTTTTCATACGTATTATTTTTACAGTAAATGGTGGATTTAGTTGACGAATCTAAGGGAAAAATTCTTGATTCATCGGTGTGAGCCTCTGGAGTATTGACATCTTCCTCACGCCTGTCATATGGATCCAAAGCGTCGAATAATTTGCATGTAGACGTTTTCTCCAGATCAGTTATAAAAAAATGAAAATTAAATGTCCGCGCCGTATCCAACATGTTCGACAAAGTCGAAAAGAATTTATCGTAGGCCAACAAAGCTATTGCACTGCCGTCCTGCAAAGCGTGCTCATATTTACGAATCTTATGAAACACTTTGCTACATTTTAGCAGGTATGTTGTGACATTCTCCAAAACTTGATTTAATTCTTCGTTGTGCATTTCGTACAAATAATTCAAATCATCCACCATTTTTGGAAATCTCGTATTCTCGATATCTATTAATTTTATTTTCGTAAACAAACACAATTTACACGCTTGTTGGTAATCGTTGCCACTTTCTCGAATTTAATTTCATGAGAACTGATATGCCTAGGGATGGTTTCAATATTAATAATTAGGAGCGAACAATCGAATATTATCGTTCATTCATTAAAAGTACGTTCACATAAGCAGTGATTAGCAATAAATCTGCAAAAATCAATGTAAGCATTCCTATATGGTAAGTTAGATGCAAAATTAACAATCAGCTGTCAAGTCTGTTTTGAAAGGTTTTTGTTAATAGAAATTGGTTTAGTAGAGTATTTTTTTGTTTTTGATTTGTTTAATTATTATTAACGATATGAAGAAAATAAATGATATGAAGAAATGAAGAAAAAAAAGTAAATAGAAGCAATAGTTAATTTAATTGCGCAGTTTGGTGCTAGTAATAGAAGGTTGGAGGAAATCCTTAAACGATGTCTACTGAGGCTGCAAAAAATAATGGCAGCAATACGCATGCCAAATTCGATATTACATTTTATGTTGGTTTTTGGCTTTGGTTTATTAAATAATGAAAAATTGTGACTGATAACGCTGATGTGTGAAAAAGTGTGTAAGCAAAAATATCAATGGCAACATTGTGTAGATACAACCACAACGCAGTTGTTCTCGGAGGTGAGTTTTTGTGCACGGTAAGGGACTGCGTACGGTGTTCACTGTTTTCAGCATAATGCTTTTAAGCTATTTTAACAAAAATTATCATTTTTCTAATTTTATTTTATAAATGATTTCGAAATGTACTACTTGGCAACACTGTGTGGTGAGAGAGCAATCAGCTGAGTCGGTATTACGTGATTTTTTAAAAATCGTGAAATAAAATCTACGGTACTACGATACGGTAGGAAGGAATTGTTCATTTACATGGGGTTCTGATTAGTTTGATCGGAACAGCTGACTGGGGATTGCGTTAACGGTGTTCACTGTTTTCAGCATGATACTATGCCATACACTGCAGCCTACGGCCTATGCATGCGGCCTATGTCATATGGTTAATCCGTATAAGCCCGCATGTGCGTGATATTACAGGGGCAAGGAGAGGCAGACGCCTAGACACGTAGAAAACGACGCGGATTTGTGTAGTCCACATGTTCATCAAAATTATTATTATTATTAAATAATATTTAAATATATATTCCGTGAAAGTGAAGTTAAAATTGGCAAATTAATTTCCAATTAGAACCGGTATGTATTGATACATTTTTATAAATATACTATGTCAAATTTAGTATCTATACGAAAAAATTTAATATCAGTGTATTGCGATTATGAAAGATCTATCTTACACAGTTCACAGGTACTGTTGAGGAAAAACTGCTTTGCCTTACTAAATCCGATTTGACATCACTAATTTGAGTATTTGTAAGTACATATAATTTTATAATATCTAGTTATATTACACTGTGCGACAGTGAAATTATACTTTTATAGAGACCTAGTACAACTTGTAGGTATAGTAAAACTAAGAAACATGGTATAGGAGAAATTTCCAATACACCCCCAAAATCTCATTTTATGGCCATAAAACCGTTTTTCAGTAGGTTGATGTGAACAATCCCTCCTAACTTCGCCAATTTCCATCCGATTTCGAATTTGTTTCTTTAGTTCGAAAGAACAAAAACAAGCCTTTTTGACAGTGTGTTGACAATTTTTCTGAAATGACAACTGACGAGACTGTAGACGGAAGTATTCGGAACTTTTTTATTTCTTCTCAATTTTTTCAACTTTGACATCATTTTTGCGATATTATCCGATATTGAGGATGTTTTTTAGTAGACTAATGTTATAGTGAATTTAATTCTGCGTCGAATGAGCTATATTTGACTGTAATTGAATTAAAATTCATAGAGTTGTGCGAGTTGTGCGAGTTTTAAGATTTTATTTTTTTTACTAATTTTATAGCAAGTGTCAGTATAAACACATCATCAGTACGAAACAGTACAGGTTTAAAATTTTAAAAGATGTCGGGAAAAACTAATCTTCATTTCAAAAATGTTTGCTAGACCTGCTCCGTTTATAAGAGTCATCACTTGTTTTACGTTTCAAGGACCAGCAGTAATCAGCAAGCATGTTGATGGAGTTCTTCCCTTGAAAACGTTTTTCGATGACTCCTATCTCCTGGTGAAATCTTTCACCCTGTTCATCGCTCATCTTCAAATGTGAGTGCAGAAAGTGTATCTTGATGGACATATTGCATTCCATTTTTTCGTACGCACTCAAAAACTCTTTGACGACTTCAACATAATCAGAGCTCTTTTAATTTCCAAGGAACTTCTCACACAATGATTTAAAACTTTCCCATGCCCGTCTTTCCACTGCACTGAGCTTACTCGTAAATTTCTCATCTCGCATGAGTTTTCGAATCTGAGGCCCGACAAGGATCCCTAAAATTGTGATGACTCTTATAAACGGAGCAGGTCTAGCAAACATTTTTGAAATGAGGATTAGTTTTTCCCGACATCTTTTAAAATTTTAAACCTGTACTGTTTCGTACTGATGATGTGTTTATACTGACACTTGCTATAAAATTAGTAAAAAAAATAAAATCTTAAAACTCGCACAACTCGCACAACTCTATGAATTTTAATTCAATTACAGTCAAATATAGCTCATTCGAAGCAGAATTAAATTCACTATAACATTAGTATACTAAAAAACATCCTCAATATCGGATAATATCGCAAAAATGATGTCAAAGTTGAAAAAATTGAGAAAAAATAAAAAAGTTCCGAATACTTCCGTCTACAGTCTCGTCAGTTGTCATTTCAGAAAAATTGTCAACACACTGTCAAAAAGGCTTGTTTTTGTTCTTTCGAACTAAAGAAACAAATTCGAAATCGGATGGAAATTGGCGAAGTTAGGAGGGATTGTTCACATCAACCTACTGAAAAACGGTTTTATGGCCATAAAATGAGATTTTGGGGGTGTATTGGAAATTTCTCCTATACCATTTTTTTTAGTTTTTCTATAGCCACAAATCGTGCTAGGTCTCCATAAAAGTATATTTAATTTTTTTTTTTGTCACACCGTGTTATTGTATTGGATGACCATAAAAACTATTGTTGATTTTCAATTTGGTATTACTATTTGTTATAGACTTCAATATGCCAAAAACGCCTGCTGAACGTGCATGAGAATACAGAGCTCGGAAAAAATTGTCGAAACAAGAAACCGCCAGCCCAACGCAATCCAGAAATTAAGAAGTTTCACTTGAAATATGTGCATATGTGCGGCTGGCATTTTTTTAAATACCATTTTATATGTATACTTATTAATATATCTCTTACATATATGGGCATATAAAGATTGATTATATCGGAGGTACTTTTTCCAAAAGAGTTTTTTTTTGACAGATCACAGGTGAATACTGTCAAACTAAATACAACATTTTTGCAGTATTTATTGGTTACAAATCCTACAATTGTATCACGAAAATCGACTCCCCGTGAAAAGTGCTTATCGCGCCTCCAGATCAGCTTATGGTGTTCAGCAATGAGGCTCATTTTTGCCTTAATGGCTACGTTAATAAGCAAAATAGCCGTATTTGGATGAAGAACAACCCGAAGCCATTTGAGAACAGCCATTACATCCATTGAAAACAACCGTTTGGTGCGGCAAATCGATTTGAATTTTCGTTGTTTTGTTTCAATTTAAAATCCGATATCTCTAAACTGATCACCGCTTATAAGTAAAAAATTCAAAATTTCATTTTTAAATTAAATTTTTTCAAATTGAAATACAAAAGTAATATAACAATAATAAAGTAATGAACATGAAAATATAAGCTTAAATAAATACATAATTATTACAATTTTTTAATATAACATAAAAAGTTGGTAAAAAAGTTGTGAAACACCGAACAGGATAAGTTAACGCAGATAACTTTTAATTTGTTATAACTTAGAATTGGTTAACAAAAATATGTTTGTAGAACATCTCAAACTCAAATTCAATTCCTTTAATTATGGTTTTCAACCAGGATATACGCTTTTCATACAGATATACAAATTTACATACATACACACATAAACCACAGTCTTCAATAAAATTACATGTATGTAAAATGTATTCATATGCATACATATGTACACAAAACGAATTAAAAGAAGCCGAAAAGGATATAAGAGGCTTTGGAAAACTCTAAAATCACACATTAATTTAAATTATTACGTTTCAAATGAATTTATTATAAAATAAATATGCAATTATAAATATTTAAATCGCGACTTTTGTCCATTAATGTAAAAAAGCACTGCTTTCGTCAGTTATTTTTGGAGCTTTATTGCTGGCAGCCCGCCATTTCGACTATCAGCAGTATTAAAACGAGTTCCTGGGCGCGCTCTCACCAAAATGAAATAGTTTCGCATCCTGTTATATATTTTACAGCTTCTTAAGTTTCTCAAGCTAAATTGAGTTTTACCTACCAACTAACTCAGCTTTCCGTAAAACAAGTTGGGCAAAATATTAAGTCAAGTTAAGTTACATAAATTAAGTCTAGACTAACTGAGTTTTAAGCTTTGGCCATCAGCGATCTGAACTCATCCAGCTTATTTCACCACGCAAACAACCACTTGGCTACGATTTCTTTTCCATTCGAGTGTTCGTAGAGACAAATTTTTTTTTCTAGCGTAAAAAGTGGTAATAGCAACTTACATACATATGCTCATATATTTGTTTAACAACATTTTAATAAAATCTATATGTTATTTACAACTAATGAAATGTCCCATTTAGGACATCCTTATAACGCAATTACTCCTCTGCTGCTAGCTCCTAAAACAGAGGCTGTTGTGCCTGAACCGATCAGTCGGCGCATAGTTTGCAGTTCATCGCGCAACGCCATGACTTGAGCTCGTAAAATAGAATTCTCTTGTTCGAGAAGCGCTGCCCTGAAAGCAATACGATCTTCACGTATTTTTCGCGCATCTCGTGATTTCTTTGCCGCTTCATTGTTTCGTTTACGCCGTTCATAATACTTCTCATCTTTTTGCTCTTCTGGAATAGGACGTTTTTCACCGCGCGAGCGTCGATGTAGGAATGCAGGAAACACGCCCACTCTATTCAGTTCCATAAGTGGAAAGTCTCCGATGCTGAGCGAATGGTTTGTCGGAGAAATATACTCAAAGGCAGGTAAAGATGGCTTACTTGGTGGTAAAGCGGCTCCGTTAATAGGTAAGATGCCAAGAGCAGGTAACGGAATTGGCGCATTGTTGCACAGTGTTCCACTTGTTGGCAGATTCGATTTTTCGTTCTCGTTTGTAGTTGTTAAACCTAAGGACTGTTCATTACCATCATATTTATCTATGTGAGTCTCTACATCAAGGGAATCCGTGGTGTCAGCTATCGATGATGGCTCGATTATATCCAGTAGCGGAGACTCGGGTGGAATGGAGGAAACATTTTCACCACTGCGAATAATAGCTGACGGTTCGCTACCGCTCTTTGTCATATTGTAGTAGCCTTGTACATCTGTTTGAAGAATGAATAAAATAATTAAAAAATCTTCGAAATTTATCACATTTGCATTTTTTATATTGTATTAAGCAATATTTTCAAAATTACTTTCTAAGTCATTTTCAATTACATTCCATTATTGTATTTGTAGTATATCACTCTAATTTATTTATTAAAAACATCAACGTTTTTTCAACAAAAACGTCTTCTATTATATTTTTCTTAACTTTCTTATATTTCACAACTTGCTTCATATACGCTATTAATCGGAGTAATGAAAAATAACCGATCATCTTCAAATTCAATAGAAAGGTTTCGTATTAAAGAACAGAACAAAAGATAAGATTAAAGTATTATAGTTTCTTCTCTTTTTAATCATTGTATTTTTGCTTCGGTTCGTTAACCCCACAGTGTTGCTTATTAGTAGTGTAGCTTATTAATTTAGTTTAAAATTATATAAAAGAAAGAATGAATTCAACAGTAATATTTTCAAATCTGATGTTTTCTTTATCTACATACATACATACATATATCTGAAAATCGGTAGAGGCAGCTCTGCATAACCTTAATTACACGGCAGATAGTTCATTGCATAAACAGGAACAGGGGCTATGAAAAAAAACTATAAAATTAGTTATTGAATAAGATGCGGAATAAGCGATTAGCGGATTAGCGGAATAAGCGATATCTGGCGTTATAAAAACCACGCCATCCATGGCTTTGGATATCATATTACATCTGCCACCCCTTGAACTATTCTGCAAATATTCAGTGGCCTGTTCTGCTTTAAGACTAAGCGACTGGAAGACTGTCGCACATGGACATTAAACCATCTTAGACTCCTATACGGATATACCCAGTGATTGTGATTATCATCCTTCCATTCTCTGTTTCGAAAGAAATTTCTCAGTGAAAATCCCTTCTAGACTGGAATGGCTTGAAGAAGATCCATCACCCAACACACCCGTTAAGATCTACACGGACGGATCTAAAATGGATAATATTAAGGAGAGTCTTACATTGTCGCCAAACTCTTAATCAGATGGCTAAACAGTATCGTATTATCTTACGCTGGGTTCTAGGCCACAATAAAATAGAAAGCTGTGCTTTGCTAAGCCTGCAAGGTTATCGATCACGTCGGGACTATCAAAATCACCACATCGTAAGAAATAAAGCCTTTTAAATTCTCCATTAGTGTATTGATCTCGGATTGCCTACATTACTCTATCATGTCCTGACTTAAGGGGTATATCAGGATGTATTCCATGTTATACTAGTTCTGGACTTACCGATCCAATTTCTTGAGCGGGTTGATGCTCGTAAGCAGATGTTTTTGTTACAAGTTTCACTTTTCCTACACTTTTACTCAAAATTTCTAGAGCTAGCAACCCAGGGTCCCTTGGGGGAGTCTGTTATCCCTAGAGGGCGCGTCGCCGGGTGGTGGATAGGGGAACACCTCCCATTCGACAAGTAGATACGAGAAAAAGCGAAACGCTCTGAAAAAAATTCTATAATCATTATGAACATTGTATGTTTTGTTTTACGTAACAGGAATGCTAAGGAGGGGTTTTCACTAAAAATCTCAATTTCGAAAAAAATGAAGTTACGAGGTTAACACAGAAAGGGGACGATAAGTAAGATCGCAGCCAATCTAAAAAACTGAGTGAAAGCCCAGGAATAGAAGTTTATCTATTAAACTTGTATGCGATACTTTATCGAATGCTTTTGAAAAGTCAGTGTAGATACAGTTGATATGTTACCCAGCTGAGTATTACCCTGCAATACAGTATTCAGTGAAGACGGCCAAATTGGAAACTGGAGACCTACATACTTGCCACAAAACCATTCCGGTATGGTGACATGCTACTTTTAGTTGAAAACTACATCTTTTCTTTGACTATATTTTCAAGTAATTTAAATACTGACGAGATTGTCGTTTTCCATTCGATTTATTGAAAATTAATTTGAAAGGCGAAGCAAGAACTGAACAATGTTTGAAAAGAGCAACTCACAGACCATCACCATCCGTTTTTGTAGAGTGTTTTAGGGCTAAAATACATTTCTCAATATCTTCCAACGACAGATTCAAACGCCCAAAGTTAAGAGACGAGGTAGCATCCGCAGGACAAACCCAGTGTAAACCAGATCCATCACTTACAATATTTGCTTAAAAAAATCCTTAAACAGGTTTATCACTTCAAAATGTTGGGTAGCTAATTTATCATTCAGAAAAACAGCAGATGGAATACCAGAACTAGACTTCTTAGATTTGATGTATTGCCAAAAAAACTCCGGACTGGATTTAATATTGTTTTCCACACTTAGAATATAATTAATTTTTAGAAATTTATTTAAACAAATTAAATTTGCGGAAGTTTACTCTTTTTTGTTTACTTTAAACTTCTTAAGGGGTTATACGCAGTTATGAAGCAAATAAAAGGCGGGTTGTCAAGGATTTATCCTGAAGAAACTTCAGAATATTTTAATTTGAAAATTTTTGGCGGTTATAAAAGCATCCTTCAAGAACGTAACAAAATTTTTTATTTATGAAAATGTTGGTTATAGAGCGCGCTGCAGGCGATTTCTGGAACCTCCTTTAAAAAAAGTCGATTTACGGTGTACATCGTAACTCAGGATTGGATTATCTGAAATCAAAAAACCAAACAAATTTTGTTAATATATTAGATTATCTAGTAATTAATCGTTCGGCTAATCAAAATAGTGAATTTTCACAAAATGGCAGCTTTTAAAAGAAATGATTTCGATTTTTACGTAAAAATTTGGCCGTAAATTGATTATAAAATGGAAAATAAGTATCAGATTTACAAAAGGAACGATTAATTACTAGGAAATGTATCTTTAAAGATTGAGTTAAAACGGTTGACCGATCAAACAAACCGTTTTCGATCTACTTAAAATTCATTGCTTAGATCTACTTAAAATTTCGGGCGTATACTTTTGAATATATGTACATTACAAAAATGCAATAAAAAAAATTGATTTTTTTGAAAGTCATAACTGCGTATTCCCCTTTTGGGAATTTGTTTTTGTAAGTAGGAATATTACTCGAGGATCGGACAAAATGCAAATTTATTATATATGTATTAAACTATGTTTATGTAAATTTTTATTAGAAAATATTGAAAATTGACAAATTTATGTAAATAAACGTAACGAGTTAAAAAAATATGACGCCATCTTGTGGCAGCGATACAGCAATGAATAATCATCTGGGCAAATACACCACGTGTGGACCAGAGGCGCTCGGGCGAGCTTCTGAGGCTGACAAAATATCAGCTCTCCAATCTAGTGGGTTCTCTCACAGGGTACAATGCGCGAGGAACGCAGCTGTGAGACTTGGAATCACCTCGAGTCCTTTTTGCGCTGGATGTATGGAGGATGAGGTGAAATCATCTCAGCACCTTTTCCTTAGCTGCCCTGCTCTGGCGGGGCTAAGATCCAGGCATCTTGGCTCTTACATCTTTGCCACGCCTGCTGATATAGCTGGCGCTGACATTAAAAATCTGATAAATTTCATCAGCAGTGCAAAGCGGTTGACGCAAACATAGTCATCGTTCGTAATCTGCACGCTCCTAACCATTCCATCACCACCTCTCCCCGCCCTCTCCCTGCATCCCATCGGTCCTTCCCTTTTACCTCACTTCCTTCACAATGGTGTCACAAAGGACGAATCCTTCTTCGTCCAAGTGTGCTCACTCCCTGGGCAACCATACCAACCTAACCTAACACAATAGTGGCTCTCGTTGTAGGTAACCGTTTTTTTTTACAAAATGGTGGTGATTTGAATTTCGATGTGTTTTTTTCACCATTTTTTTGATCTTCAACAGGCCCAAAAAAATTCAAATTCAAAATTTTGAAAATCGGCTACATACAACGATAGCCAATGCGATAACAAAATCTTAAAAAAAAAGAAATTAAAATCGGTTCATTAGAAATCGTTGCCACCGTATCAAAAAAAGTCGTTTAGAGAAAAACGCGTTTGAAATAAAGCATCGTATCGTAAGCGCTACGGGGCCAAAGCGACGGGCGCTCACTTAAGTACACATACTCGTAGAATCGGGAGTAAAGCGAATTTCGCTTTAAAAATTTTACCACATTTTCTTGAGTAGTTATACTAACAATTTATGAAAAAAAAACATTTTTTTGAATTTTCACAGTAGCGTTTCCCCTTTAAGAATTTGTTACACCTATTCTTAAGTATTTTAAGCTCGGGTGTGAACCAAGGAAGCTCGTACTGCCCTTTTTTAATTAAAGGGTTATTTATGCGACAGATCTCAATCATTTTAGACCTAAAAGTAGAAAAAACATTGCGCAACGTCAGAATCTGCCTACAATGTTTCCGAGTTACCTTCAATTACAGATTTATCAACGCATAAAAGCTCTAAATTTTTGTAACTAAAGGATAATTTTTCGTCAAAAATACTAGTAGAAAATTCATAAAAATTTAATTTAAGTACCAAAGAAATATGATGCTTATCTGTAGGAGAAAATGAACTGAGACACTCCGAAGTATTAAAATCGATATTTTTACTGATAAAACTGCGGTCTATAATTTTATTAACACTCCGAGTGTATTCCTTCCATGAAAAAGCTTCAAATAAAAAACCAGCTGTTATTCGAGACTACATAAAATAGGAAATTTTTTGTGGGTAAACATCAAGGGTAAAGGGTGTATTATATACATATACATATAATATATATATATATATTATAGCTGTGGTGTATCCAACTAACTATGGCCCCTATTATGAGTTGCATTCGATCTTCGATATTCGTTGATTGTCGAAGATCGAAAATCGAATGTCAATTTGGTATTATGAGCGGTGCAACGCTGTCGAAATTTTCGTTGCATACCGAATTTAGAGTCGAATGCAATTTTGCTTTCGATTGTGTAGCGTATTGTGGGAAAACTTGTTAAAATGTAAGTTGTTTGCGATTATTTATTGCTTTATAGTAACCAAATAATAAATATATACTAATTTTGTTAATATTATGCAGGAATATGTTAATATTTTGGGAGGAATTTACAACGGAGCTGAATTGCTTGGGACCACCAGTTATAACGGCAGCAACATGGATTAAGGTTAATAATGTTTTTTTTGTGATGTTTATAGAAATACATTTTTATTTTCCCTTGGCAGGTATGGACTGAAATACGTAGAGGAACTGAAATACATATTTTTTTCGAATGACGAACAATTGAATAAAGAAAATTTATAACAAAAATAAAACAGAAACTGTAGCGTAAAGGTTTCTATTTAATACTTTTTAGATTTTTCTATAATATTCTAAGAATTTCATTTCTTATGTTTTCTGCTTCTCCGTTATTTGGCTTCACTTCAATATCTTCAGCATCATCGTTGAGGGTCTCATCGGATAACTCTTCATCCGGAAGTTGAAACAAGCTTATGTTGTGCAAAGCTGCACACACATTAATAATTTGTGTTGCTTTTTTTGGAGATTAGTGCTCTTGGCTCGGGTGCACTGCTGCAACTGGTTTTTTGTACTGGACAGTAGGTTCATAAACGGCTCTTTAGATAATCTAAAGTTCTTTAAAAAACTGTAAGGAAATTTCTGTAAAATTATGTACGTCAACACATTTTGAAAATACTAAACTTACTCAGTGGAAGCCATTTCAAGGGGGTTGGATGCGCCCCTCAGCTGTTTTCTACATCTAGCTAGTTCCACTAATCTTTCATCGAGCGTTGAATCGTCGAACCACAACTCCGTTGTAGTCATTTTCACAAAAATACTTCTTTTAACTTTTAAAATTGTTGTTAGCAAAGAATTTCAACACAATCGGTTTTTCTTTTATTTTGATTTGCTGTATCAGCTGAGAAAAATTATCTATTGTAAATGTGTCGAGCGATCGAAATTCACAATAGTCCCATTCTTCAACGAATGAGCACCACAATACCAAATGAAAATTCGTTCGATCAGCACTTTCGACTATAGTTGAAGATCGAATGTTGCTCATAATAAGGGCCTATATATCAATATCAAATGAACTGTGAAAGATCGGAATAATATTTTTGGCCTTCCCAGCTGACACTCCTCATTTCAGTCTAATTTGCAATTACTTTTTATTTGCAGACTATTAGATAGATAGGCACAAACCAAGATCTTATGACAAGAGTCTTATAAGTAAATTCTTAAAAGTAAACTTAGAGTAAGAGAAACGAAAGACCAAAGAAGAAGAAAAAGCATTAAATTCAGCTAGCGTCCTTCTAAAAGGAGCGTCCACAAAAAACAATTCATCCCAACGGAAAATGCGTGAGGGAACATTAAAATTAATTTTATTGAGCAGTTACAGACATCGACAACAGAGCGCGCCTAGACTCTAAGGACATTAGATTTTTTAATGAGCAACTAGAGCGATAGGGATCAAAGAATTTCATCGAGTGCAAAGCAGAGCGCACAAAAGCTCTCTGAACATTCTCTAATCTATTAATATAGATTACATGAAACTGCCCCAAACGAATACCGCGTATTCTAACCTGGACCGAACTAAGGACGGGTACAACAGTTTGAGAGTACAGGGATCAGAAAACGAAAAACTATTTCGCCGAATAAAGGCTAACAATGGGAATAATTTAGAAAGAATAAAGTTTATGTGGGTGCTGTAGCGGCCGCCGTTGCCGAATGGGTTGGTGCGTGACTACCATTCGGAATTCAGAGAGTACGTAGGTTCGAATCTCGGTGAAACATCAAAATTGAGAAAAAGTTTTTTCTAAAAGCGGTCGCCCTCGGCAGGCAATGGCAAACCTCTGAGTGTATGTCTGCCATGAAAAAGCTCCTCATAAAAAATATCTGCCGTTCGGAATCGGCTTAAAACTATAGGTCCCTCCATTTGTGGAACAGCTTCAAGACGCATGCCACAAATAGGTAGAAGAGCTCGGCCAATCACCCAAAAAGAGTGTAAGCGCCAATTACGTATACATATATCAATAGTTGAGCTTCGAGTCAAAATATACATCCAGGTCTTTTAATTCACTTATTGTCTTTAGTGGCGAGTTGGAGATGTGGTAAGCTGTTGGAAGAATATTAACCCCTTCGGACCTCATGTGCAGAATTATGCACATAATGTTTAAAGCCTTATAATATTTTTATTTTACTTTGTCGACAACACTTGGAACCTAATGTGCATAATTGTGCACATGCCGGAAAATTCGGAAAACTTATTGGGAGGTTGAATTAGTTTTAAAGGTGACACACAGATGGCGCTATTTATCACTTTATCGCGTTGGCAATACTGAATATATATTCATGACAAAGCCTCATCCCTAGGCTTTGTTTATCAGTATCTGTCATTTCGCTGAAGTATAAACAACGCAGTGTTTTCGTGCTCCGAGTATGTCAACTTTCGTGCCGTCGAAACGCAATTTGCGGGAAGCTTTGCTTTTCTGCTTCAATTTGAAAAAAAATACAGCCCAAGCCCGTGAATTGCTGCAGGAGGCCTACCCAGACCATACTCCGTCGATTTCAACATGTGAGTACTGGTTTCGACGATTCAAAAGTGGTGATTTTCACACCGAAGACAAGGAGCGTCTTGGCCAGCCCAAAAAGTTCGAGGACGCGGAATTGGGGGAATTGGTAAACGAGGACTCGTGCCTAACCCAAGAAGAGCTTGCTGAATCATTGGGCGTTGATAAATCAACCGTTTGCAAGCGTCTAAAAGCGATGGGAATGATCCAAAAGCAAGGACATTGGGTCCCGTACGAGTTGAAGCTGCGCGACGTCGAACGGCGATTTTTTACGTGCGAATTGCTGATCGAGCGACAAAATCGGAAGGGTTTTTTGCATCGGGTGGTGACTGGCGACGAAAAATGGATCCACTACGATAACCCAAAACGCAAAAAATCATGGGGTTTGCCCGGCCACGCATCAACGTCGACGGCCAAGCAGAATATTCACGGCAAGAAAATCAGGTCGGCGTCGTATATTTTGAGCTGCTCCAACCGGGCGAAACAATCACGGGGGATCGTTACCGACTGCAATTGATGCGTTTAAGCCGGGCATTGAAAGAAAAACGGCCGGAAACGGTAAAAAGGCACGACAAAGTTATTTTGCAACATGACAACGCTCGGCCGCATGTTGCTCAACCTGTCAAACAATACCTTGGAACGCTTGGCTGGGAAGTGTTACCCCACCCGCCGTATAGTCCAGACATAGCTCCCTCCGATTATCATTTGTTCCGGCATATGAGTCTCGATTTGGCGGACCAGCGGTTCTCCTCGTACGAGGCTACCAAAATATGGGTTGAGTCATGGATAGCCAAGCAGCGGCCAGAATTTTGGAGAAACGGCATCCGGAAATTGCCCGAAAGATGGGCGAAAGTTGTAGCTAGCGATGGCCAATACTTCGAATAAAATATTTTGTACCGTTTTTTCACAATAAAGCCCCAAATCTTCGAAAAAAACCTTTAAAACTAATTCAACCTCCCAATAATAAATATGTATGATTTTTCACACATTTATTTTTATGATGTCCTTCTTACTAATAATTAGTAAAAAATAATTATATTATCCATTAACAATAATTCAGGTCTGAAGGGGTTAAGAATATTAAGAAGAATTTGCATACGAAGTATAGTGACATTTATTAATGTTAAGGAACAAACGAGTATGCACACGCCAACTATATAAGTTAATCAACTCACGCTGGAGAGTGAATGAATCTACTGGACATTTAATTTCAGATCATCCGCGTATAGAAGAAGACTACACAATGAAAAACAGGAGGACATATCGTTAATTAAGAGGTTAAATAGTACCGGACCTAGGACACTACCTTGAGGGATATCAGACAAAACAACAAAAGAAAAAGACGATACATTATCAAGTGGAACGACGCAGTGCCTATTATTAGGACAGGAAATTAACCTCTTAAGAAATTGAGAGTGAAAGCCGAAACCCTCAAGTTTAGGTATTAATATTGAGTGAGATACCCTATCACAAGCCTTAGAAAAATCTCAGCTGGAAAGCCCTTTGAAATGTATCCAAACAGTCCTTCGTAAAGATAGCTAACAAATATGTTTAACGGCAAAGTATATTTTGTCTTTGACTAATACCCAAATATAGAAACTGTAGATAGTTTAGAAATTTACCTACAATTTTCAATATTATAATATTGTTATTGTCGTTTTTGAGTATACTTATAAAAGTTAATTCCAGTCATCAATAAAAACACCAGCAGAAAACTTCATGTTGAAAATGTGCCTTAAAGGCGTAATCAAAGCAGGACAACTTTTGATCAGAATAACCGAGAGGCCATCAACATCGGTATTAGTGGATGGCCTAAGCTGATTTTTGCCAACAATGACATCCTCGTTAGTCAAATTTAATTTCCTAAAGTTGATGGAAGTATCTAAATTAAACAGGATATCCTCATGAGCAAAGTCAAAATCACTATTGCCTGAAGTAAAATTCGCAGAAAGAAATTTGGCAAAATGATTGACAGCATCAGAAATGGAATTAGCTGGATATACGCACGCAGATATATTTGAGCAGTTTTATTTATATTTTATGTAACTCCAAAAGGACTTGGGATTACATTTAAAACTGCTCTCTACATTACGAATATATATGTATAACTTCGGTACAAAGATTTATTGAGCTAGTTGAATTTACGTCTGTAAAACACATAACGCTTACGAAAAACAGCATCATTAGAATGCTTTTGTTTTCTACAAAACTTATTTCTCAAGTTCGAAGTTTGAAAGAAGGTGTGCTGTGGACATACATATGTTAGGTTAGGTAAGGTTGACCAGGCTGGCTGAAAGCCATCACATAGACCTATTAGACCTTAGTGTTACCAGATGGAACTTGACCCTTACGTTTCCTTGTAGTAGGCTTCTTGTAATAAGCCTGCGTCTTTTGCGAATCTAAGTAAGCTCTGAACCCCGAGAGACATTCTAAGCTCTCATATTGTAGAGCGCCTAAACATTTCATTCCCAGGGCAAAAGCATAGAAGGTGCTCAAGAGTTTCCCTCTCTTCTAGTTCATGGCAAAATCTGCAGCTATCGTTGTTTGTGATCCCATCTTGTATGCCTGTGCCGCTAACAAATTGTGGCCTGTCAGTATACCTACGATAGTTCTGCTTTCCTTTCTAGACAGGGCTGGTACGAATCTGGTGTATTTACTCGTATATACACTCTGTGTGTACATGATTTTCGCTGTTTTTTAAGTGGCTAGATTATTCCACCTCCTGTCTATCCGTGTTTCCATGTCCGCAAAGACGTCATTGCACAAGTATATCGTATTTAAAGGTTTCAGTATGTAGTTTTCTTGTTCAAATGGTATGTAAACAGCGCTCTTGGCTATCTCATCTACAATCTCGTTTCCTACAATGCCCTTATGTTCGGGTATCCAATAGATGTGCAGCCGTCTGTCTGCGGCTAGTCTCTCTGTGGCTTCCCTGCTTTTTAGAACATTTTTAGATGAAATTTCATATCGACGTATTTATTTTGGCGTTGCTGGATGTCTTTGCGAATGCTATTTCCGCAGGCTTTCCTACAGCAAAGACTTCTGCTGAAATATACTGCAGTGGTAGGGGAGCTTAAATGGCTTAAAATGTGTTGTGGACATATAACCCAAGCAAAATATTTACACTGAATGCCACCTCGAGCCATAATCTAAAGCTTTCAATCGACAAATTCAAATTGCTGTAGCTAGACGGCGATAGTTTGAATAAAATATGGTAAATCCGTTGAATAATTTTTTCGTATTTTAAAAAAGTTCTGTTTATTTTGGGCCACAAGTTTTATCCATTTGAAATGGCGCGCGAATAACAAAATCATTTTCAGTTTGTTATACGCACTTATAGGTATATGTGTGAAGTTTCACGACCAAATAGGAGCTCAAATCAACAGAAAACCAAGGTTGTCACGATATATTATAAATTAACAATACTCCTGTTGCTTATCTTCACAATCAACTGCAGAGTTCTTAAGGTTAACTAAATTCTAGTGGAAACTTTTTTTTTGTTAATTTTTCACCTGTGTTGGGTAGCATTAAACGATTGCACGTGCGTAGAAGATGGAATGTTGAAAACGATAAAGGATCAACAGCACTACTGAAGCCGGCGTGTTGTAGCGGCGCGTTACACATCCTAGCGGTTCGTGGAGTTCTTTTTGCTCGCGTTGTTTATTTACGATCGATTTTTAAATACGAATTTATTGAAAAGCTGAATTTTCAGCTCACGTTCTCAGTCTAGCACGTTCTGTCGAAGTTTTGAGACTAAACTAACAGGCTTAGTTTCAGTTAGGCGGCCATATTAACAATATCAGTCAACTACTAAGTAATTATAAAAAGGAGCAGCGATTTTTCCACCGTCACTTTTACCTGGTTGGTAAACGTTGTATCCTGTGTCTAAATATTATATATGTATGTGTATATAGCGTGTGTCTGTATGTAGTTTAATATGTAAAAACTCTTGTGCCATTAGTTCACATAAACAATTATAATTTGTTCTCATTGAGGGTGGTACTCAGATACAAATTTACAAAGTATGCCCATATGTATGCACATGTACATATACATATGCACCTACATGTATATATGTGGAATTACCTTTGATTTCATAGTTGTACAATACTTATGTAGGCGTGTATGTGCACATATGCGTTGTTTTTCCGAGTTCTGATTCAACCAATCACGCAATGTTGACGGTAATTACTCGCCGAAGAGCATGACACTTTTCATGCTGAATGACATTTATTTGGTTGCACGGTTATAAGGACTTTATATATAACTAGTTATACGTCCATTTAAACACCCACCAAACCCCGATCAACGACACATGAGTTTGAAACTCAGTAGTCAAGGTCGCCTGCTGCAAAATGATTAGGAGGGAAAATCCAGGAAATTTTTTAGGATTTGCTTTTTTTTATATCGATGTAATTACAGGCGGCCGCCGTAGCCGAATGGGTTGGTGTGTGATTACCATTCGGAATTCACAGAGAGAACGTTGGTTCGAATCTCGGTGAAACA
Organism: Anastrepha ludens; assembly: GCF_028408465.1. Lineage (NCBI taxonomy): Eukaryota > Metazoa > Arthropoda > Insecta > Diptera > Tephritidae > Anastrepha > Anastrepha ludens. The sequence continues at coordinate 80,983,062 of NC_071502.1, forward strand.
CCAAAAATTAAGAAAAACATTTTTCTAATAGCGCTCGCCCTCGGCAGGCAATGGCAAACCTCCGAGTGTATTTCTGCCATGAAAAAGCTCCTCATAAAAATATCTGCCGTTCGGAGTCGGCCTGAAACTGTAGGTCCCTTTATTTGTGGAACAACATCAAGACACACACCACAGATAGGAGGAGGAGCTCGGCCAAATACGCAAAAAAGGTGTACGCGCCAATTATATACATATATATATATATATATATTGCATATATAATTACAGATATCTGAATGGGGGTTAGGCGAATGGAGTTAGGCTTTCTAAGCTAACAACAACATACATCAATTTGAAAGATTTTCTGCAAGTGATACTATTTAAAAAAAAAAAAAGATTCTGCGTAAGATTTTTGGACCTTTGCACGTTGGCAAAGGCGAATATCGCAGACGATGGAACTGCTGTTGAGCTGTATGAGCTTTATGACGACATAGACATAGCGCAGCGAATAAAGATCCAGTGGCTACGTTGGCTGGGTCATGTCGCCCGAATGGATACAAGCGCTCCGGCTTTGAAAGTATTCGACGCGGTAGCAGCTGGTGGTAGCAGAGGAAGAGGAAGGCCTCCTCTGCGTTGGAAAGATCAGGTGAAGAAGGACTTGGCTTCACTTGGTGTGTCCAATTGGCGCCGGTTAGCACGTGAAAGGAACGACTGGCGCGCTTTGTTAAGCTCGGACAAAATCGCGTAAGCGGTTATCGCGCCAATTAAGAAGAAGAAGATACTATTTTTTTTAGATTGGCTCTAACAAGTCAAGCTGATAGTCAAGCTGTCATCAAGGCAGTTACGACGCCATGGTGCATATAAACACGGGTCAACTCCTGTAAGAAGGATATCAAATCTCTTGATTGTGCAGGTAACATTTCTCTGATCTGGGTTCGAGAACATAGGAACATAGGAATGGGTCGACTGAATTGGTCTCCGAGGTCTTCAACCCGATTATCGGCATCACCCTGACCGTTGTTTAAGGGGAATTACACAACTTATTTCTTAGAAAAGCGCACAACTGATGGAGCTCCATTTCTTCGTGTGCTATTTCGAAAACCCTATGATCCCAGTACAATAGTGCAGGACGCAGGAAGTTCTTGGGACTCCACGCCATTCAATTTCAGAGCTTGTGGCTGTGTGCTGCCAGACTGGTACTTTAATCATTTCACCTACCTAACAATAAACGTTTTCGTCTTTAAAATTGGCTTGAAACGATCGTATGTGTGGTATGAATTGATGGCAATCACTTGATTTCAAGGCTTACACTTAATAGACGATATTTTACGAATGGAAAATATTCCCATAATCGTTGAAAAAAACTAAGTTTTTGCAACGAAAAGTATGTGGAGGGACAGGATGGGCCATATAGCGTTTGCTTTTTGAACCACCTATTTTTGTGAGAATGGTAACACAAATGACATGTCAAATGTGTTCATAATTTACTTAAAGGTTTGAAATTTACGAAATGGGACGCTATACGCTTGAACAAAATTGGGAAATATTGGAAACCTATTTGCAAAGTGGTGAGTCTTCTTCTTCTCTTCTGATTTTCACATCGGTGGCTACGTCAATAAGCAAAATTGTCGGATTTGGGGCTTAGAAAATCCACACGTTACTGTAGAGAAGCAAATGCATCCACAACAAGTCACTCTTTGGTGCGGTTTTTGGTCTGGCGGCATCATCGGGCCGCGGTTACAGTAAATGGCGAGCGTGGCCGACAGTTCCCAACTTAACTGTATTCAGTGATTATTGTTTCGGTTCTCTTTTAATAAGCACACTAATTAATAATTATTAGATATATTAAATAATAACATCGCAGTGCTACTCCGTACTAGGCTAAGCAAGGCGTAATGTCATTAAATTCTCTTATCTACATACCTATAAGCTTCTCTTTATTAGGTCACACCTTGAATATTCTGTTTTATATGGCACCAATTGGATGGGAAATGTTCCAACAATGTTTCTTAAATTCGCTCTTCGCTCCTTAACTTTGAACTTGAACCCCTACTGTCATATTCTTCTCGTCTATTACCCTCTTCAAAATCGTTGGTCTATCCTGAGTCTTTCTTTTACTTATAAAATCATCGATAGCACAATTCGTTGTATCGGGTTTTTTTTGAGAGCATTAGATCTTAAAATGTTAATAAAAAAAAAGAAATATTTTTGGGATGATATTTGTTTTTTATTAAAATCTAGTAGGTAATTTCATGGCATTTATTTTTGATATGATATCCGGTATGTCCGGATCAATCAGACACATTTTTGACTACTTTTTCCAATAAATCAAAATAATAAATGAACCTAATCAGAAAAAAAGTGACGCAAACCGTGGTCATTTGGCTTCAATTCTTGCACGAACTATATTTTATAGGCTCGAAAGCCAAGATATAGGGGTTTCCAATAAGAGGTGTTATTTTGATATTCAAAGAAAAATGATATAAATAATATAAATGATCGGATGTTTATTTCATTATAAAGAGGAAAATAGGCCGTTAATAGTGGAAAATAACATCAGGCAAGTGACCACCACGACCACGCTTGCAGGACAATATCCTTTTCATGAAATTTTCCATAACCGAATTGCCAAGTGGCTGCTCTATGTCCTCGATAGCCTCACGAATTCCATCTTTGAGGTCTTGAATCGACCCTGGGCTGTTGGCGAAGACTTTCTCTTTCACGTGGCCCCAAAGAAAAAAGTCACAAGGTGTTAAATCACAAGATCTCGGTGGCCAATTGTGATCACCTCTTCGAGAGATAACACGATCCGGAAACTTTTCCCGTAAAAGATGAATGGTTTCGTTGCTTGTGTGGCACGTAGCGCCGTCTTCTTGGAAATAAACGTTGTCCAGATCAATACCATCCAGTTCCGGCCATAAAAAATTGTTAGTCGTCTCTCGATAGCGCAATCCATTCACCTGTAATACCTGTTATTGGAAAACCCTTAACTTACGAAAAAATTTTGACGTAGTCCACGGCGACATATTGACATTTCAGCGTCTTCTTTAACACTTCGCTGTATGAACTTCGCGATCAGATCTATTTTCTTTTTTCAGGGTAATTTGCTCAATTTGGAAGTGTTGTTTTGGCGTTAAACGATTCATGATGACTTGCCAAATTTTACTGAACAGAAATGTTAACGTAGTTTGCCCTTTTCAGCTGTCAAACCATAGTTATTGATATCGATAGTTCTCAAGCAGCTAAAAAAACACCGGATATTTGTTATATTAGAACGAATCAGATTTAATGTCCCCCAAAGTCCGTTTCCTAGCTTATTTCCGTTCTATGGGAATCGCTCTATCTTTATGTAAATTCTATTAGCCATTCTGTCCTTCTTGACTTTTGTGCTTCAATTATAGCTTTTTTCAATCTTTTCAATTCCGCTTTTTAGTTTTTTTTTTAATTATTACATGTTATTAATATTAAGTTCCTTTGAGCTATTCGTAGTCTGTAAGATTGTAATTTCTTAGACAAAAGAAATACATATGTACATACAATAAATTAGTTCTATTAGGAGGAATTCGAGGCTGAAAGCCGAGTCGAGCGAGATTTGCATAAAGGCGGAGAAAGTAAGCAATAAGTTTTAAAACTGGGTGCAGAGAATTTCATACCAAATAATGCAGACCTCGAGGAACTGAAACCGAAAATATAGTTGCGGGATCCGAGAAATTCAATTTGAAGCAGCTTTTCGTCGCTAACTCGTGCTGAAATAACATTGATATTCGGTCACTTTTTATAAGATGTAAGCAGAATAATGGATATTTATATTACATATTATTAGGGAAGTATTTTCCCGATCTGCTCTTTGAATTAAAAAATAAGTCAATGATATGCTATCCCAATCGAATTGCAAAACTTTGGAAATCGGTTGTAAGGAAATGAATGCCAGTTGGGCGCGATATGGGAATAGCTTTTGTCAGGTTTGAAAAAATTTTCAGAAAATGGTGAATAGTCGCATTTAAGTTTTTGAGGCAAGCCCTTACTAAAATATGAGATAGATTTATACGGAGAAGAGCGTCGGCATTGCTTAGTTTGACCAATTCTCAATAATTGATTTACATATATTAGCTCGAGTTATTGGGCATACATGACGTGCTAAATTAATTGCTTTTATCATTCTGAACATTTCGAATACAATTGTCTATATATATACATACATATCTCAATTTCTTTCAATAGTTACCAGCAACAGTTATTTGAAACAAAGCTAAAGTGCTCTAATGTGTATAAAAATAATATTTCGGCCATTCCGAAGGGCTTGCCATTTTCCTTAGTCTATAATTATGCATGGTAAGAGAAAAATTTAGAAACTGGTGAATTTAAATAAATTCGAATGAACTAACTTAACCGTCTTGCACTCTGTTTACTTTGCTGTTGCTGATTTTTAAACGTGCAAAATGCAATTATGTATTCCAGAACGTTTTAATATAAACAGCATTACCTACAAAAAACCGTCACATAAATAGCGTATGCAGTTTGAGAAACTGAGCGAAGGAGGGCTTTTGCCTCATTTGTCCTCTCATCTTTACGTGTGCATTGTACGTACACCCATACTAATCGCTTTGACTCTGTCTAGTGTAATGGAATTCGTGCGAGAGAATACATTAGATACATTTTCTTTTACATGCCATATAACTTTAAATCAGAGAATAGCGGGTCGGTCAGTTACTTTGACTTCGTTGTTATTTTCCTACATATGTACATATGGTATGTGTGTACATATAAGTAAACACGTGAATTCCTTGAAATAATGTATTGGGTAATGTTGAAGTGGTATTGTGTTTGTTACCAATGCAATAGGGTTGTTTAAAATTGGGTGTTACCACAGCTTTTCAGCGATTCATATGACTAATCCTCGTTAGGAATTTACAGAAGTTGTATCAACTGACTTACGTACTCATACTCATAAATTCAGAGGGAGGTTTTCATATACATATATACATACATACATACGTATGTAAATCGTTACGAATTGGGCCAATCAGAAAAAAGTTTGTGTGGGCATTAAAAGAATTTATTTTTTGTACAACAGGTGCCCATATACAGAAATGCCTAGACGCATGAGCAAGCTTGCATTAAACTAGTGATTTGCTTAAACCTTAATAAAAAATAAGAATTAGTTCCTTATATATGTATGTATTCGTTTATTTTTGTCTCTTTATCACAAATCTGACGCCATAATATAGTCAACAATAACATACAGCCCTATCATAGAATACGTCGTAGACTGTTTTTCGTAGAAACTAAGAAATTGTAATCATACAATTCGAATAGCTCCGAACGTACATTCGAAATTCGTAGAGTAGCATTCACTGAATATAATCGTAACGTCAAATCTTATAGTTTCGTACAATTTTTCTACGACAACGTTAGACTAACGGATAAAAATTAGAACGAGTAATAAAAACAAAATTTAAAAGGAAACAAATAAGAAAGCTGTAAAATGTAAGTCCTATATTAACTAAACTATAAACAAAAACGAATTTTTTAAGTATATGTACTTTTATTTGATTTTCACAGGCACAAAGTTGTAACAACACGGCAGCAGTATGCCACTTTGTTGGAGGTAATAAAGGAGAAGCTAGTGATTGCTCAGGCGTTCTCTAAATGCTCAAAGGAAGAGGTAGCCGAGTTTTGGCAAAATGTTGCGAAGCAGCTTAAAAGTATGGACCCACCAACCAAAGATGTATAAAGCTGGAAAAAGGTAATAAAGGGCTGTATATAAGTACATTATCCGTTTGCACAACATATTTTTATTTCAGGTGTGGTTAGATTTGAAAGCTTATACAGGGTGGGCCATGCCAAATTTCGGCTATAAAAAAAACTAATCGATATTTTTTCAAACTTTTTATTTTTATTTTGAAGATTGAACATTGTCATTTATGAACGAAAAATAATATCGTTCAAATGACTGCCACGACTGGCTTTACAGTAGGCCATTCGATCAACCCAATTTTTAAGCACATTTTCGATTGTTTGGGCTCCAATTTCATGAATGGCAACTTCGATTTCGTGTTTTAAAGCATCAATCGTCTCTGGATGGTTCGCATAGCATTTATTCTTAACGGCTCCCCACAAAAAATAGTCCAATGGGCCTCCAAGAGGCTGAAATCACAGCTCCGAGGCGGCCAATTGATATCGGAATTTCGGCTGATTATTCGATTTTCAAAAACGGTAGCCAAAAGTTCGAGTGTAACTTTGGCAGTGTGACAAATTGCACCGTCCTGTTGAAACCAAATGTCGTCCATGTCATCCTCTTCAATTTTTGGAAACACCTCGTTGAGCAAGTCACGGTAACGCTCGCCATTTACTGTAACCGCGGCTCCTCGCTCATTTTCGAAAAAAATGACCGATGATGCCGCTAGACCAAAAACCGCACCAAACAGTGACTCGTTGTGGATGCATTTGCTTCTCTACAGTAACGTGTGGATTTTCTGTGCGCAAATCCGACAATTTTGCTTATTGACGTAGCCACCCATGTGAAAATCAGAAAAAAAGAAGAAGACTCACCATTTTGGAAATAGGTTTTCAATATTTCCCAATTTTGTTCAAGCGTATAGCGACTCATTTCGTAAATGTCAAACCTTTAAGTAAATTATGAACACATTTGACATGTCATTTGTGTTACCATTCTCAAAAAATAGGTGGTTCAAAAAGCAAACGCTATATGGCCCACCCTGTATAAAGCGAAAATTGTCCGAAAACAAGAGGGAGCAAACAACTGGCCGATATAAGCAGCACCGCTTCAATGAAATGGAAGAAGTAATCAGACTGACCGCTTTAGAGACCAGCACGCACGGTATCACAGGCACAGTGGGACTACCTGCTACTGTCGAAGCAGAGAATAGTGGACCCGATCCGGACGTATCCATGCTGTCGGATAACTGCAGTCCTTCTTTCACGAGACGTGAACCAACTGTCCAAAAGCGAGTCGATACAAGTTTGCAGATCTTATTAAAGAGCAGCTAGCGCTTCAAAAGGACTTCCAAGCAAAGAGTCTGCAGTATTTTGTACAGCAAGATATGAAGCTAGACAATCTCGCTTCGACTATTCTGCGAATGTGTTCGGCACTTGAAAATATGTGCGACCTGCAAGCACCCGACCTGGAAGAAACGCGTAGGCACCATAGAAACATGGAGTGCTTGAATGCGGGCAAAAATCAAATAAAACAACAAATGTTAGAAGTTGAAAATAACAGCCTCGAAGCGTTGTTAAGAAAAAAAATATTAATACACATATTTTAGTGAAAACCACAAATGTTTTGTGTTAAAATTTATTTTATTTGTCACTAAGAACAAACTTTATACTAATGCTCTATATATAGATTGTCTAATATTTGAAGCTGCATCATTATAAGTGGATGATGACAATTGTTCTTTCTACAATATTTCGAGCCTTTGCGTGTATGTTGTTATAGTTCAATTCAGGGCTGCCCATTTGAGGTGAACGAAAAGGTGCCATCCGCCAAGATTCCAAGGCGTATCCAGCGTTTCCCGTGCAACAAAGGCAGGCACTTACAATGGTTCGCCCATATCGAGAGGGTTGCTGCATCGCTCAATATTTTTCGCTCAATTTTGAGATTCCGTCTACTTCCTCCATTAACAGAACCACAGATGCCAACGAATACATTTTAATATGAAAATTCAGCTAACTTGATAAAAGACTTGAAGATTTGCCAAATTGTCTTCTTTACATTGAAGTGAGCTTTGAAATTACATAAACACCATTGACGCCATACGACCAGATTTATTGGAAAAAGTAGTCAAACATTGTTTATTATTGTATTGGGAGGTTGAATTAGTTTTAAAGGTGACACACAGATGGCGCTATTTATCACTTTATCGCGTTGGCAATACTGAATATATATTCATGACAAAGCCTCATCCCTAGGCTTTGTTTATCAGTATCTGTCATTTCGCTGAAGTATAAACAACGCAGTGTTTTCGTGCTCCGAGTATGTCAACTTTCGTGCCGTCGAAACGCAATTTGCGGGAAGTTTTGCTTTTCTGCTTCAATTTGAAAAAAAATACAGCCCAAGCCCGTGAATTGCTGCAGGAGGCCTACCCAGACCATACTCCGTCGATTTCAACATGTGAGTACTGGTTTCGACGATTCAAAAGTGGTGATTTTCACACCGAAGACAAGGAGCGTCTTGGCCAGCCCAAAAAGTTCGAGGACGCGGAATTGGGGGAATTGGTAAACGAGGACTCGTGCCTAACCCAAGAAGAGCTTGCTGAATCATTGGGCGTTGATAAATCAACCGTTTGCAAGCGTCTAAAAGCGATGGGAATGATCCAAAAGCAAGGACATTGGGTCCCGTACGAGTTGAAGCTGCGCGACGTCGAACGGCGACTTTTTACGTGCGAATTGCTGATCGAGCGACAAAATCGGAAGGGTTTTTTGCATCGAGTGGTGACTGGCGACGAAAAATGGATCCACTACGATAACCCAAAACGCAAAAAATCATGGGGTTTGCCCGGCCACGCATCAACGTCGACGGCCAAGCAGAATATTCACGGCAAGAAAATCATGCTCTGCATTTGGTGGGATCAGGTCGGCGTCGTATATTTTGAGCTGCTCCAACCGGGCGAAACAATCACGGGGGATCGTTACCGACTGCAATTGATGCGTTTAAGCCGGGCATTGAAAGAAAAAACGGCCGGAAACGGTAAAAAGGCACGACAAGGTTATTTTGCATCATGACAACGCTCGGCCGCATGTTGCTCAACCTGTCAAAAAATACCTTGGAACGCTTGGCTGGGAAGTGTTACCCCACCCGCCGTATAGTCCAGACATAGCTCCCTCCGATTATCATTTGTTCCGGCATATGAGTCTCGATTTGGCGGACCAGCGGTTCTCCTCGTACGAGGCTACCAAAATATGGGTTGAGTCATGGATAGCCAAGCAGCGGCCAGAATTTTGGAGAAACGGCATCCGGAAATTGCCCGAAAGATGGGCGAAAGTTGTAGCTAGCGATGGCCAATACTTCGAATAAAATATTTTGTACCGTTTTTTCACAATAAAGCCCCAAATCTTCGAAAAAAACCTTTAAAACTAATTCAACCTCCCAATATTATCATTGTTTTGTATTATCATTTTAAGTTCTCAAGCTCTTTAAAAGCACCCGATACAAATGATTCAGTAAAAATAGTTATTTCCACTAAATCATTCAGAAAACATATTTTTTTTTCTAATATATGGACATATCATATAATATAATATATTAACATATCAATGGCGCTGTTCTTCCTTCTCTCGGACCTGGATCTAGTCTTCGGGCTTCCCCTGGCGATTTCGACTCCAAATTTATCACTCCTTCCGATTTCAAATCAAAAAATTCAAATTCACGGTTTTAATAATTTAATCATCGTTTGTCATGTGAAGTGGTTTTTTAAATTATGTTTACAATTTTAAATATCATTGAAGAATACGGGATTGAAGAGTCTGATTTATTAACTTACTTTCTTTATTTGCAAACCAAGCGGTCGTTCGACGGATGCCATGCTTATCACGAACATTTTTTGTTGGAATATATTCTACACAGCTCGTTTGGAGATTACCAAGGAAACAATCTTTTATGGTAAAATACACATCACTCGTTAGCTAGAAGAAAAACGGGTTACAAGTTTTGAATTTACTGTACCTCCCAAGTAAATGTAAATACACATTTTCATCTAATAGTTGTCGCCATGACTTTTTTACACAGCACAAAAAATTTGATTTTGTGGTTATGACGTTCTTCCAAATGAGCGATGAATGAAGTCCCTGCGGCAGCCTAGTGTGTTTGTGCAAGCACTAAGTCGTGAAATTAAGCATGAATCCATTTTTTTATAATGACGAGCAACTGTTATGGCGGTCAATAGGAAACCTCTGAGCATATTTCCGTCTTGACAAAGTTTCTCATACAAATAATCTGGGAAAACGCGAATAAAATCCGGGTACACCCCATTCTTATTTAGCTGTCCTTATACGAGTATACGAGTACTGGCCGTCTCCTTACACAAACTTAAGAGTTTCATTCGTTTCGGTTCTTCACATTTTCTAATTAAGTAAACAGTTTCTCGGCTAATAGGATTCTTTTTAAATATAAATAGCAGCAAAGTTGGTGAATTTCATCGAGTAATCAGGGGAATGACAATCGCACATATGTATGTATATACACTTACGAGTAGAAGTACACTAAGGGAAACAGCTACTGCACTGCACAAATTTTTTATTTTTTTTGTAATACATATTTAAAATAATCTTTTTACCTTTTGGAAAACATATGAATAAAATCTGTTAAAAGATTTATTTCAGCCTCCTATTGTTAAAATTCAATGATTTTCAAGGGCGTTAAAATTAATGTTAAATCTTAAGAAGTCCAAAATAAACAAGAGCTAAAATAGAAACGACAGGAGCTTTGTTCTGATAACTTCGAGTTTATTTATTCAAAATAGTCACCTCTGGCCTCGATACACTGTTTTGCGCGACCTAAAAACTTTTCGAAAGAGTGTTTCAGATCATTGAGCGGGATGTTCTTCAGGATGTCGGTACAAGCCTTTTGGATGGCCTCTACGGACGCAAAACGTTTTCCTTTCATAGCTAAATCCAATTTTCCAAGTAGGTAGAAGTCACAGGGAGTTATATCAGGCGAATACGGTGAGTGATTGATGGTTAAAATGTGATTTATAGTCAAAAACCAGTCACAAGAGTGGATCGATGAGATGGTGCATTATCATGCAATAAGCGCCAGCTTCCTCTTTCGCGGTATTCAGAGCGAATTCGACGAATGCGATACAACACACGTTTCAAAATGGCAATTTAGAGAATTGCGTTGACGGTTTGGCCCATTGGCACGAAATCCTTGTGGACAATTCCCTTGGAATCGTAAAAACAAATGAGCCTCGACTTAATTTTTGGCTTCTCCAAATGCGTTTGTTTGGGTGGTGGCTCGTCTGGAGCCTTCCATTTGGCACTTTCACGTTTAGTTTCAGGTTGTATGATGGAAATACCACGTTTCATCACCAGTTACAATGTTGTAAAGGAAGTTCTCGTCTTTTTCTCGCCTCTTTAATGAGGTCTTTCGAATGTTGAATTATGAAAAATTTTTGGACCTCAGTTAACTTTTGCGGAGTGAAACGTGCACAGATAATCAGTTAAAATCGATAAATCGATGTTTTGGAGATATTCCAAGGATGATTTCTGTTCATTTTTGATAAATTTACGAACAATTTCGATGGAGTTTTCGGTGATTACTGATTTTGGGAGGCCCGTATGTTCATTGTCATTTGTGTCTCCACAACCATCTCTGGAGCTTGTAAACCACTCATGAACTCTGGCACGAGATAGCCTATCAATACCATAAACTTTTTTCATCAATTCAAATGTTTCGGTAAACGTTTTACTGATTTTAAAACAAAATTTGATTTAGATCTTTGTTCGAAACTCATTTTTGTACCGATGACACAAACATACTGACACTTTAGACGCAATAACTTCGCTTCCATTGAACCGATTGCCACCAAGCTTTCACTGGAAGTCAGCTAGGGATGTAACTTCCAACGCACTAACTCATTAAAAAGATGGCGCCATCAAAAACTTTTTTAAGACGCCAGTTTTGTTTATTTTGGACTTTATCTTGTATAAAATAATATTCAATAACTTGTATGTATTCCGTTATTTATTGTAACAGATACTAGTTGTCGTGGCATCGAATTTACTGATCGAGTGACTGAAGTACACTAAGGTCGATTTTTGCTCACTCTTCTTGAAAAGCTTTTTTAAGGTGCAATAGGCTATTAAAGTAGCGTTCGCCTTTATAAACTTACTTGCTAAAAATGCTCCAGAGGTTCTCCTTTGGAGAGGACTAACTGTGGGCCAATTCACCACAGTAAAATTTTTGACGGAAAAAACTCCTTTGTATGCTTAGCACTGGTCCTACTGATACTTTCACAACACCATTGTCTGGCAAATTGAAAAGCTGCCTCCGTCCTGGACAAATGGCACCACCGTGAAAGGCGATGCGTGACTGCGGCAACTGGCGAGGAACAACCCTGTTCAACTACAAAATTCTAGCTATGACCATGCAACGCAGACTCCAGACTTTGTTGACCCATCCAATACTCTTCGCATCATAGTAGAACAATCAGTTCAGTGGCGCTCCCCGTTCTACATGCTGCTCGTTGACTTTAAGAAGGCATTCGACACAATAAAAAGAAACTCAATATGGCGTTGAGCCGAAAGGGAGTTCCCGCTAAGATAATCCGCCTCATAAGAGGCGAGTGCGCAAAACTCAAGGCGAACTAAACTCCGAATATTCAGCTCATGTGTGAAGTCCGTAATGTTGTACGGAATTGAAAAATGGCTGCTCTCCAACACAATCACATAGAGGCTACAATCTTTCGTCAACAAATGCCTCCGCATGATTTGTAGAATTTTCGGGCCGAACACCACCAGCAATGACGCGCTGTGGAGATCAACGAATGGAGAACCTATTCTATGTCAGATCCAGAGCTCAGAAAGTAGCGATGGATAGGTCACACGCTTAGAAAATCACCAGATAGCATCACGAGAGTGATACTGGACTGGAACCCGCAAAGGAGCAGAGGTCTTGGTCGGCCAAAGATAGTCGAAGGTAGATGTTGCGCGAATTAGCAGATGCCGACATCACATGGGATGGCGCAGAATCATATTCGATGGAAGAGTCTTGTCAAGCCCTATGCTCTTGAGTGGACTGAAGAAGGATATAAAAAAAAGAAAAATTGTCTGCGTTCATCTTGGGCGAAACGAAACAAAATTGGGGTCTTGCCGCAATAGTGGAAGTTTCGAGAGTGACGCATTTGTCGTGGCGTGTGAATACCTCTCCTCACGTTTAGATCAGTTCTTTTAATTTTTTCATATCCCTCAGGATTTTCAAAAAGCTGTGGATGGTATTTTTATTTCTATTTATTTTTAGCCCTATTTTGGGAACTGAATTAGCTGGAACGTAATTAGCTGTTACAGTACGGCACCTTTATCAAAGAAGAACTGTGAAATGCACCGAATTTTCTATTTGTTGACTTCCATTGTTAGCACCCTGCAACTCGCAACTGAATGGAAGAGTTTTTTTAGTGTGAAATGTCACCTTAACAACGAGCATAAACTTCAAATTGTGTGATCGATATTTCACGAGATATTGATCACTACAGCGAAAACAACGGATTTATTAAAAAAAAAGTATATATACATATGTAGTTGGTTTGTGCCATGTAGCTATTTCGCTTAGTGTAGTAGTGAAGAAGCTATAAAGCCTACAAATATTTGATTTAGAATTGTCTGAATATTTGAGTGCTTTATCATTTTCATTAAAAAAATGCCACTTGTAAATTAAACCTCAATTAGTAAATGTCCAATGTCAGCGTCGTTTAATCTTGTCAGTAACCTCAATAAAAAATATGAAGGATGGATGCAATTTATAGGGTGTTTATAGTAATACTTGCAGCACTTATTGTTCCAATGCAGATAAAAGTAATTATTAGAGAACGACTGAACATTGGCTTCGGACTCGGAAAAAGCCGAACTTTAGCTGAACATTTTTCAATTTTTATTCCTTTAGAATTTTTCTTTTGTTTTTATTAATCCATTTCTTTATTGCGATCTGTTTTTTAAATATTTAGCAATATTTTTACTTAAAACTATTTAATAAATTTAGGAAAGAAATATGGAATTTAGAGTAATTTATTTGGATATGAGGCCTTTTGTAGACTTTCTCTCGATTCTGGAGAAGGTTATGGGATTTGCAATTATTTCTGTGGGTATGAGTGCGATTGGAGTCGAATGTTGTGTGATGAGGCATATTTTCTTATTACTTCAATTATTGTGGATACTTTGAGCTCACGACTAATTTGTGCAGTTTTGATGTAATAAGGAGCGTTTGAGATCATTCTGAGGGTTTTCGACTGGGATCTTTGAAGTACGTCGATGTTGAAGGTAGATGCCGTGCCCCAAAGTTGAATGCCATATGCGCATGTCGATTTCAAGATAGCTGAGTAAAGTGAGAGCTTACTTTCGAGAGAAACATGAGAATTTCGATGTAGTAACCAATATAGGCTTCTGAGTTTTATTCCTAAGAAATGCTGGCTTTCTATCAAGTTTTTGCTATCAAAATACATGCCGGGTTTTTTGTGTCGTTAGTTTGGAGGATGATTATATTATCGAGCTTAACGGGTGGTTAAGCTGATTTAGTGTAAAAGTGACTTGGGAAAATTTTGTCTCATTTCGTTTAATGCGCCACTCTTCCAACAAATGAGTTTTTTTATCAAGTCCTTTCTGGAGTTTTTGGGAGCCCAAGTAGAGGTGGGAGTCAATTGTAAGTACGACACTGCCGTACGTGAACGTTCCAACTGTTGTTTGTTCGGAAGCTGGTATAGGATGGGGCCCAGAATATTGTCTTGGGGTACACCGGCTGACATGGTTCAGACTATTCTTCCCCTTCTTGGACAAAGAAATATCGATTTTCGTGGTAGGACTTAATAAATACAGGGTGCACCATCTTTTATGTCGGTATGAAAACATTGAATAACTTTGGAAAAAAAAACTGATTTGTATAATTGAGGTATTTTTATTTGGTTTGGTTATTGACAATTTATTAAAACTCTTTTTTGAATACAATATCAATCAAGTGGTCACCTTTATTAGCAATAACAAACTGTGATCTTTTGGGATCCTTGTCAAGCATTTCGGGTTTTATAGCGTCGATTTCGGCACTAATGTTTGCCTTAAGCTGGTCGATAGTCTGCGGCTTGTTGGCGTAAACCTTCCTTTTCAGATAACCCCATAAAAAGGAGTCCGGGGGGGGGGGGGGAGGGGGGGCGTCTGGTTAATTCAGGTGATCTGGATCTAGACGTCCCGGAAATTTTCGTTGCAGACATTCAATTGTTGCATTCGCAGTGTGGCATGGCGCACCGTCTTGTTGAAACCAGTAAGCGTCTAAATCTTTCTTACGCATTTGCGGGCAGACATAATGAGCCAACATCCATCGATATCGGTTTCCGTCGACCGTTTCGTTTTCTCGGTAAAAATATGATGGTTTTGGTACAAATGCCGGCCCAAACAATTACTTTCCGGCCTTGCAATGGCGTTTCATGGATCTCGTGTGGATTCTCAGTTCCCCAAATGCGACAATTTGGTATTCACGCTGCCAGAGAGATTAAAATGTGCCTTGTCAGTAATTAAAATTTGCTTTCAAAAATTGGGTTCAGTGGTAACCATTCGAGCGACTGTTTGGCCACATTCACTGACGCCAAAAAGCTGAGCGCGACGACGACACTGTTGGCTCCTGGGCAACGCTCTTCCTCACTGCTTCAACAAGGGGTATATTCAGAAACGCTTTATAATGCGCAGTAATTGCGTGTTGGCAGCACTCCCAATGTGACAATTCATGCAATTGATAGATTTGCTGACGTTTTGCAAATAAATTTACTGCATTTAAGAACGCGCTCTGCAGTAAAATGGAATTATTATTAAGTTTAGTAGTAGTAATATTTTATTAAATTTGAAAAAAAAAAACCGCGTAAAGCTTGAAAGAAGGACATATTTTGTAAGAAGTTTATTATTAAAACGAAAAATACTGAAAAACAAATCTTTTCTTGAAACAATAAAATAATTTCTCGAGGATATACACTGAAGAGCAAAACTGTAACAAAATGTAATACTTTCTATTTCAACACATTTTTTTTTAGACATGTTTTAACAAATCAAATATTTTTTTTGCATAACTTTATTGGCATGTATGTACTCTCTCTCTCAAACCGGTTTGGTGTCAATGCAACAACAACAACACTAGTAGCAAGCAATAATGCAAATAAAGACAAATGTTACAGTTTTGCACTCAACCCATTTTTTATTTTTTACAATAAATAAAATAAATATTAATAAGATGTCCAATATCCTTTGGATTTCTTCAGCTCGTGGATACGATTGGGCATACTTCGTGTATACCTCAAGACAAAGTCAGTCGGAATAGCATCCCATACATCGCGTGTTCGCTCCCACAGCTCATTAACTCCACTGGGCGGACTTGAATATTCGGCAAGCTTCGATTTTACATGACTCCATAAATTTTCGATTGGGTTCATGTCCGGTGATTGTGGAGGCCACTTCAAGTTACGAAATTTTTGGCGTTGCATCCAATTTCGTACAACATGTGCGGTGTGCTTAGGGTCATTGTCTTGCTGAAAAATTACTTTTTCAGCAGCAAGACCCATACTTTCCACTATACCCGGCAGATTTTGTTGCAATATGGCCAGGTATTCCTCTTTCCGCATTATACCGTCTATTCGTACTAAAGGACCCACACCATTTTTGGAAATGCAGCCCCACACCATAATGGAGCCACCACCATGTTTTACTGTCTGCTTGATGTGATGTGGCTGGACTGCATTTGGGTCTTTAACCCAATACCAGGCCCGACCATCTGACTGAAATCGATTGATTTTGGTTTCATCAGACCAAATAACCTGCAATCGTTTTGAAATTTTATGAAAAAAGGTCTTTTATAATCCATTTATAAAGACGTACCTGATCCCAATCTTCAACTGTCCAGCTTTGGTGAGCCGCAACAAAATCCCGCCTCAACCGCACATGTCTTTTTGTCAGCATTGGCTTGGTTTTCTTCTCCGCTGCCTTTAGCCCCAGTTTTGACAGGCTGCGCCTGGCTGTCCACTGACTGGCATCAATATCCAGCATCTTTAGTGCTTCTTTGGGAGTGACCGCCTTGCTGCTTGTTACCAAATTTGCCAGATGGCGGGCATCGCGGTCGCTTATCTTCCTTGGCCGGCCTCCTTTGTTACTGGGAACAGCGTCTGGTACATTTTTCCGTAGCCTTTGCACAGCCATGTGGATCACTTCGAATTTTTTAGCTATTTTTCTTATAGACTCGCCCTTCTTCAGCAAATCAATTATTTGGCGTTGTACTTCCCGATTTAACATTTTGTCTTATTCACGGTCACGTTTATAATAATTAAAAATCCACCAAATATATAATTACGAGAAAAATAACGGAAAATTTGAAAATTAAGAGTGAGTGCAAAACTGTAACATTTGTCTTTATTTGCATTATTGCTTGCTACTAGTGTTGTTGTTGTTGCATTGACACCAAACCGGTTTGAGAGAGAGAGTACATACATGCCAATAAAGTTATGCAAAAAAAATATTTGATTTGTTAAAACATGTCTAAAAAAAAATGTGTTGAAATAGAAAGTATTACATTTTGTTACAGTTTTGCTCTTCAGTGTATATTTTTCTCATTTTCGAATGAATTGGTCCACTTTTGAGGTAAGTTTTCGATTTCACTTCGGAAGTACTAAAATAATCACTAAAACAAAGAAAAATATAAAGAAATATAGTTTAACTATCGTGTTTTCAATATATTTTTTCATAAAAAGCTAAAAAAATTACTCAAGTTCATTGGAACGTCCACCAACGACCAAGATGAACGGCATGTTGACGATCTTCTACTATCCCGTGCTCAAAAAAAATCGATACCAAACGATGAATAGTATTGTCAGGTGGTGCCTGTTTGCCGCGATACTTGTTGCAATATGCGCGTTGAGTTAGAACAATAGAACGACTATTTTCGACGTATAGCGTCTCTATTTCAGCGCGTTGTTTCGGTGTAAAGCGATTCATGGTTGAAATTGTACTGAATTGACGTATCGAAAACATGTATGTATGTTGAAGTGGATCGGTTAGTAAATGACAAAGTTATTCAGCGTTTACATACCGACATATATTAAAAGATGGCGCACCCTGTATGTAATAATTTATTTTAGAAAAATTTGAAAACAGCCCTTGGAGTTACATTAAATAACGGATTGGACACTTATTTTAATGAATATCTGTTTATTTCTAATATCAAAAAGTTATAGCATTTTTGAATATCAATTGATATATCAAAAAAGTCCACATTTTCTGTTGAAAAAATTGCTTAAAATAGCTAGTAAGTGCTTCTTCAGCGTGTGAGCCATTGTGCAGTTCAGCAGGTCAGCTCTATACCGATAAAAGTTGCCGCTAGCAAGGTGAAAAAGCCGATAAACTACTGTTTTTACAATAAAATATAGAATTATTCAACTATGAGTATTAAATGAAATATTTCTTTGCTTTTTTATAAAAATTGTGAAAGTGCTTGTTTGTTATATGGGCCCTGAGATCAAGAGAAGTTCTCCATGCGAAATAACATTGAGCTATGAGTCTGAGTGTGCCCGTAATAGACAACCGCTACAACCTAACCTAACCTACTTGGCCCCTTGAAAATGTTCGATTCGGTTTGGTTGGGCCTTAAAAATTGATGTTCGGTTTTTTGGAATACTACATATTTATGTACTTAGGCACTTGTACATATAAGTATTGGGTGTCTTTTTTAGCTGCATGAGAACTGTCGATATCAATAATCATGTTTTGCGTAACGCCAGAACAATACTTCCAAATTGTAGAAATTTACTTTGAAAAAAAATATGTAGATCTGTTGATCTGGTGAAGTTCATAGAGCAGTGGCAGCATCATCAGACCTTATTTCTTTCGTAATGATGGAAGAAACTGCCCTTGCGATTAATGGTGAACGCTATGGAGCCATGCTGACCGAATTTTCGTTTCCAAAAATTAATCAACTAGACATCTGGTTCCAACAAGATGGCGCAACTTGCCATAAGAAATAAAAAATAAATAGTTGGCGCCTACACTTCTGTTAGTGGTTTGACCGAGGGCCTCTACCTATTTGTCGCGTGCGCCTTGGTATTGTTCCACAAGTCGAAGAATCTACAGTTTTAAGTTGACTCCGAACGGCAAATGGTTTTTATGAGAAGTTTTTCATGGTAGAAATACATTCGGAGGTTTGCCGTTGTCTGCCGAGAGGCGGCCGCTATTAGAAAAAACGTTTGCTCAAATCTTCATCAGTTTGCTGTTTTATGCACGGATATTCCAACCCATGCACTCTCGAATGATGGTCCCGCACCAACCCATCCGGCTACGGTGGCCGCCATACAGCGCGCTTAACAATCGATTTATTGCAATATTCAAGCCACCATTGAGGCCATACGACCAGATTTATTGGAAAAAGAAGTCGACAATTGGTTTTCACCATGCTTAACGTATGTGGCAGAAGCTTGGACGATGACAATCTCCGATGCGACGTCATTTGGAGTGTTTGAGAGAAATATTCTGCGGAAGATTTTTGGACCTTTGTACGTTGGCGACGCCGAATATCGCAGGCAATGGAATAATGAGCTGTATGAGCGCAGCAAATAAAGATCCAGCGGCTACAAACGCCCCGGCTTTGAAAGTATTCGATGCGGTATCAGATGGTGGTAGTAGAAGAACCTTCATGCCTTCCTGCCTTCCTGCCTCCTTTACGTTGGAAAGATCAGGTAGAAAAGAGCTTGGCTTCGCTTGGTGTGCTCAACTGGCGCCGGTTAGCGCGAGAAAGAAACAACTGGTGCGCTTTGTTAAACTCGGCCAAAATCGTGTAAGCGGTGATCGCGCCAATGAAGAAGAAGAAGTCAACTATTGGACTGATCGAATGGACTATGTAACTCGTAGCCACGGTAGACGTGTGCCGGAAATTATATTCTAATTATAATTCCATGAAATTATCTACCAGATTAGAATCCGAAAATTCATTCCAGCACGTTGGATGAGAAGTTCAGCCTAAATATGCAAAAGGTGCAAGAGCCAAGCCAATATCTGTATGTAGGTATGTACGTATATATGCAGAATCGATGAATTAATTAATACATCAATATTTTTCATAGCAATGACCAGCCAAGCACATTACTTACATTTATTTATGTCAAAGGGCCACCTATCCAATTAAAAAAATGCCCAAATTATTTTAACACTGAGCAGACCCATTATATATTTTCCATGCATTTATGCTTACAACAAAACTCATAATTCCTAAAATAAATTCGTAAAAGTAAAAGGTGATATAATAAGGCAAAAACCAAGTACATTTATACACTCTCGGGAACTCTGTGAGAACTTGTCATCTGTGTTGCCGCAACTTGATCGGCTAAGGAAGTTCAAAGTGCAACTCACGGTGAATCTGCCACTTCAGCGTCATTCGTGCAGCACGAACAGCCTGTAAGACTTTTATGTGATAGAATCCATTTACTTCGCAATATTAAGTAATATTATAAGCAAATTTATTAGTTGTCACTAAAGTTTGTTTTTTGTTCTTACCCCTTTTATTAGTGTTTTGAAAGTTTTTTAGTTGCGTGCCGCGTGAATATTTGAGCGGTTATTGGAATTATCAACGAAAATAGCTGACCCCGACTTGCACAATGTGATATTCAAGGGGATTCTTATGAAAAATTGTACACATATGTGTGTATGTATATGTACATATTTTTTTAATGCATAGTACACATGCAGGTATGTACATATGTATGTACACATAATACGTAGATTAAATTATTATCACACTCAGAAAAATGCAAAGATGACGTTGCTGTCTATGGCTGTGCCCTGGACAAAATTAAGTTTCAAGCAAAATATCACACTCTGCTCGCATTTCACGTGAAATTAGCTGTCCAAATCTATATAAAATTCTTGGCCGTGAAATATGCGTGGGATTTCACAATAATTTCAGGACAAAGTTGTACTCTGTTAAGCCTGTGAAAAAGCTTGCAACATGTTGCTAACATGATGCTAGCAACATTTTTCTAACATTGTTTAAATTGCATTTGTTATTTAAAATTTCGGGAAAAGTGACAGGTTACAGTAATTAAATTAAATACAATAGTTAATTCTTGAAGCACCTGTATCAGCTCGTTAATACGTGATGTGCTCTTGGAAAAGCTATATTACTTTTTATTTTAGAGCAAATTCTAAAAAACAAGTACTCAAAAGCATAGAAATGAAAACGTTTGCTAAAAAAGTTTGCAGGCAATACTCTTTTTGGAATGCAACAAAACGTGGGTAAAAGAGGGTGTTAAGTGTGCTCATGTCCCAAAAGGCAAAATGAAAAGAAAAGGTTGAGCAAAATCATGCGGCACTTCATTAAAACCAGGCAAAAAAGTTTGCGTGTATCACTTTTCGGCAACAGATTTCAAGATCGGGTCAGATCGGAAGACGGCGGAGTTGTTTAATAATTCTCTTCTGATATCTATCGAAATTTTGCATTGCTGGAATGAGTTCAAACGGTCCATCCTTTGGTTGACGCTTCTACGCAAACAGAGTAAATACTTCTTTTTAATTAAAAAAGTGAAGTTTTATTTAAACGAATTTTGATTTAGGTCATATACTGTAATGTCATTGTGTGTCTCTTGGCATATAAATTCAAATGCAACGTCAGTCAAATGCTTTCTGAGCGGGAGATTAAGAAGTTGGAAGACCCAACCAAAACAATTGGGCTTGGGACGATATGGCACAGGCAATAGCCTTAGATATTCTTACATGGATTAACCGAGGTATGCTGTGAGTGGGAAAATATATTTTTTGTGGAAACTTATATAATATTTAAGATATAGGTTGTCAAAGATTTTGTGAAACGTACCGAACTTTTATTTTACCAAAAAACAAAAAAAAAACAAAAATAAGAATTACTTTGGTATTTTGAGTACGCCAAACCATATGTTTAGAAGCTACTTATAAGAGGGAAGGAATCTAAATAATCAACGACTATTTTAAAATAGGATCAGCACTTTGATACTTGTGTTTAGCTATAAAAGAAGTTGCGTTGTAGATCAGGTAGTGCAACCGATCACTATCCACTCTGACTATCAAGCTGTCCTTAAATCTCTAGAATGCAGTAATACTTCCTTCAAATTATCTATTGAATGTGCAATTATAAATGAGCTGGCTAAGCGGGGTAACTCAAATATTGTCAGGATACCTGTATAGAGACCTTCTTGGAAATGGCTTCACGGATGAGTTGGCTAGGACGGAAACTGATCCTAAATCAGTCAACTAAGCCCAGTATGTGTGTATCCCCTTATTATCAAATAAGTACTGGATCAGGTCGGTCTACTTCGCGCAGATCAACAATAGTTGGACCATGGAACCTGTGAGGTAACTAGAAAGACCTGATCTAGAATGAACGAAATCGACCTCGACCGAGCTTCCATTAGTTTAGTTGTTGTTATCATCACCGCGCATTGCTTAATGGGAATTTTCGTATGAAAAGAAGCGTATGGGATTTCCTTAAAATTACTTCTTTGGATATTTATCAGACTTCGCAGTCATCCTCAATATTTCAATGTTTATTAGAGAGTCGCACTGGTTTCACCACATTGGGCATTTGAGGGGGAGAAGCTGAAAGAAGTGGTCTCACTATGGGTCTCCAGGCTCAAGTTGACTCTTCTAAATCCTCAGGGAACATGACAGCCACCCTAAATTTGTTTACTCTCTAATTTAATTTGCTTAATCGCTCTTAAAAAATACACTTACGGTTAAAATTATTTTACGAAACAGTTGTTCTCTTTATCTATCATAATTTTCTTTCTATAATCTATATCTATTTCCACAAAAGCCTTCAGGACTCAAGTTTAATCTCTTCTATGCGCAAACGACCCAGATTTCATGTCATTGTGGACACATTCCATCAAAATCTTGTTAGTGGGCAACTGAATAAAGTCATTCCAATTCCATGTGATGCATTTCAGGTTAACCCAATCTAAATTCATTATCTTCGCAAATACATAGGCACCGGGAAATCAAAACGTCTCACTGCAAGAATTGCTGGAACTTCCGAAATTCATTTTCAAAATAATATTCTGCGGAAAAATTGCAGTGAACTTCAATTCCACGAATTGTTTGTTTCGCATTAAATTTTTAATCAAACTTTGCTGATAAGATATTTTCAATATTCATTCAAAAGTCATGTGTAAATAAATACTCGTATATTGTGAAATATACGTATGTATATGTGTAGTATATATATTGTATATATATTGAATATATATAATTGGCTCTTACACCCTTTCTGGGTGTTTGGCTGAGCTTCTCCTCAAATTTGGAGCGTGCGTCTTGATGTTGTTCCATAAATGGAGGGACTTACAGTTTAATGTCGCATTCGACAATTCATGACAGAAATACCCTCGGAGATTTGTTTGTCTACCGAGGTGCGACCACATTAGAAAAAAACGTTTGCTATCATTTTGGTGTTTCATGCCCACACTCGGTTTCGAACACGGGCCCTACCGGATGCTAGTCAGCACGAACCCACTCGGCTACGGCGGTGACGGCGTGGTGTACTATATATTATAACACGTGGGGTGAAAAGTCCCGAGATGAGACTGGTTTTATTGCATTTTTCTTCAGTTAGTACTAATCTTAAAAAGACACCTGTTAAAATTTCATGATATTCTATTCATTAGTTCGTGAATTATTGGGCTAAGAGTGACTTATTTTCAAAACAATGGATCAAATGGGTGGAAAAAATACTACGATTCAAGCGAAGCAATGGCCTGAAAAATGTTATGGGCGCTCCGCCCTATCAGAAAGTACAATAAAATGATGGTTTGCTGACTTCAAACGTGGTCATAGAGACACCGATGATGTACAACGCAGTGGGTGTCCAAATGAGGCGGTAACACCAGAAAATATAAAAAAAATCAATAAAATCGTTTTGAATGATCGAAAAGTAAAGAGTCGTAAGTTAGCTAATAGCGTGCCAGTTGTTTCCTTCTCGTGCTAACCGGCGACATTGGAAACACCAAGTGAAGCCAAGTCCTTGACCACCTTAAGAGAAGTCCTTTCTCTTCCTCTGCTACCACCAGTTGGTACCGCATCGGATACTTTAAAACCCGGAGCGTTTGTTTTCATTTGGACATAGCCGTTGGATCCTTATTCCCTGCACTATGTCTATGTCATTGTAAAGCTCATACAGCTCATCGTTCCATCGCCTGCGATACTAGGCGTTGCTAACGTGCAAAAGTCCAAAAATCTTCCGCAAAATCTTTCTCTCAAACGCGCCAAGGGACGCATCATCGGATGTTGTCATCGTCCAAGCTTCTGTGCCATACGTTAGGACGGGCATGAGAGAGCCTTATAAAGTGTTAGGTTTGTTCGTCGAGAGAGGACTTGACTACTCAATTGCCTACTTCCAAATGCAAAGTAGCACTTGTTCGCAAGAGGAATTCTACGTTGGATTTCAAGGCTGCGTTTGCTCACTGTTGATCAAAAACAAGAACGTGTTGATGATTCTGAGCAATGGCAAAACTACATTAATTGAATTTTGGATTGCTGCCACATGCACCGTATTTGGCTCCCAGCGATTACTGGCTGTTCGCAGACCTAAAAAAGTGCTCGCCGGTAAGAAATTTTGCTGGAATGAAAAGGTTGTTATCGCTGAAACTGAGGCCTATTTTGAGGCAAAAGATAAATCGTTCTATATTACAAAAGTGGTATTGATACGTTAGAGCGGCGCTGGAATAATTGCGTTGTTCTTGATGTAAATTACGTTCATGGATAAAGCTAATTTTGAATAAAAAAAAACGTGTTTTTTTTGTTAGGCCCGGGACTTTTCAGCCCATGGTTATGTTACTATATATACTTTTGTGACGAAAATATTATATGAATAATGACTAAAGCATCTAGTCTCTGCACATGTATGTGGCATCGGTTTTATTTTATGTGTACAATTGTATGCGTGTAAATATGTGCATATGTATAAATGAATATTATCTAAAGATGAACTTGGAATCAAACCGCAAATCTTTTGAGCTCGACTTAAGCAAAACTGATGTTCTAGTTGTTTTAAAAACAGTCTGTTTTGGCAACTGCTTGTGGAAGTATCGAAAAGTATTGCGAATTTGTTCACACATACACTTTTAATAAGTTTATTCAAAATATTTGTATTTGCGCATCGAATTTATTCTGATCTGTTACGATGTACGGCCGAATAGCCTTAATTTTATTATTCAGCGCAACAACAATTAGTGCGCGTAGTATTGAAGGACTCGGATGCAGGGAATATCCCGTAGTTACCGGTGATCCATTCACACCACTGCGCACTGTACGAGTATGTGGATCAATGCAAGAGTATGAGGCAGCGCCGAACTATTTCCCAACGCCATTTGAAGGCCAAGGTAAGAAGATTATGATTTGCGCAACGTGATATAATATTATTTTATTGTTATTTGTTTATTTGTTGATGATTTAGTGCGACGTTCGTTACCCTCGGACACTTTATATGGGCGAGATTCTATTTGGACAAGACCGGCGTTTCAGCAATCGCCGATAAGATGGCCGTCACCATCTCAATCGTACAATAACGATAGAGAACAATTTCCTCAACCTGTCACACAACTGATGCAACTATTTCCTCATGCTCTCGAGACATTCAAGAAAAACGATTGGAATTCAAACAATCCTTCGATTAATAACAACGAGCTCAACTCACGCAATCAAATGGAAGTGGATCACTTGTTACAAAAGCAGATGAACTTCATTGTGGATGATGTTTCTGAAGTCAAGGATTCTGTCAAAAATCTGGTGGCATATCTTAAAGATATTCTCGACACTTTACATATGCAGAATGAGCTTAGGAGAAACGAAGAAAATATTAATGTCAATTTGAAGCTAGATCCCTCCCTCGAGGCTTTATTAAAACACTTTCTTCAGCTAATAGAGACGAGTACATCAAAGGAAGAACTGCAAATTATATCAAATGGTATTGAGGAAGCAGATGATAATCATGAAGATACAGAAGATTCTTACTTACCAGAAGCTTCAACCGAAGATAGTTCGGAAGAAAAGATTACGGAAGCGCCAAGTAATACTGAAGAGAACTCGACCGAACGGGATGTTGAAGAAGATCAGATAATTACTGAAGGAAATTCTTTAGAGGATGTAAATAATTGGATTCGTTTTTATTTCGGACCACCACTACAGTTGCATAAAAATGAAGAAGAAATAGAAGACCTTTTGCACAAGTCAAGCGAAGAGGATAATACTGCAGAAAAATCTGATGAAAGCTTTGAGTCTTGGTTCAATGCCGTTTACGGTAGAGTTTCAGAGAGCAAGGAGAATGAATCAAATGAAAGCAGTGAAAATTCTAAAGAGCATAGTACAACAAAGGCATATGAAGATGATACTAGTAACCCTTTCATAGCAACTGAAGAAAGCATTGAAGATACAGACGACAACGACGAAAACTTGGATTACGATACTTATTTTGTTCCAACAACCATGGCTCCCATCCAAGAAGAGACAACGGCTGAGTACCTGGAAAATGGAGGTCGGTATGGCTATACAACGGAAAGTAATTCCAATGTTGACTTTATAAAATCGAAAGAATTCAATTTGGATAGCTGCTTTGAAATAGCACTGTCGCTTCCAAACTTTGGTAACGCAGAAGTACTTCATAAGTATAATCAATGCATACAAGCTTTATACTTAAGTGCCCCTGACGAATCCAAGGAAACTGAAGAACTGAAACGGGAAGCCGATTCTGCTTCTAAAGGATCTAATGAATCCGAGGAAAGTAAAGAAACTGAATCCTCTGTTAAGGGCTCTGATGAATCCAAGGAAAGTAAAGAAACTGAATTCGCTGTTACGAGCTCTGACGAATCCAAGGAAAGTAATGAAACTGAATCCGCTGTTACGAGCTCTGATGAATCCAAGGAAAGTAATGAAACTGAATCCACTGTGACGGACTCCGATGAATCCAAGGAAAGTAATGAAACTGAATCCGCTGTGACGGAATCCGATGAATCCAAGGAAAGTAATGAAACCGAATCCGCTGTTACGAGCTCTGATGAATCCAAGGAAAGTGGAGAAAATGAATCCGCTGTTACGGACTCTAATGAATCCAAGAAAAGTTTTGAAACCAATTATGACGAATTTTACGGTCCGTGGGTTTATGTATAGATAATGTTATGTGCGAAAATATGTATCTACATGTCCAAAAAAGCGAGCCCGATACAAGGCCCATTGAACAAGCAGTACAGTAGAGCAGCTGACTTGATTCTTTTCAATTTATTTGGTCTCTCAAAAATTTCATATTGTTGTAAAATTATTCTAAAATGTTAATTTTTGTTTCAAGATTTGAATTATGTGAAATTTTAGACAGCAAACGCAAACATGAAATACATTGATTTTGTTGTTTTTGCTGTACTACTACCGGTTCAATGTGCCTTGTGTCGTATACAAAATTTTAATTTTTATTTTGTCACTCTCTAAGATAAGTAATCTAATATTCTTATGATAAATTGTATGTTTGGGAAATAAAATATTTATTAGTTAAAAAAATTATGTCCGTTTAGAAACTTTCATTCTTAATATATTTTGTTAAATTTGCAATGTTTCTTGTCAAAGCGCGAAGTATACGAGTATAATACGAAGGCAATACATTCTTTGCTTTCTTCTTTCAACTACGTTTTAGGTTGCATTTATTTATTATTTACATTTATTTATTTATTTCAAAAAAGTTAATAAACTACAAAGGTTCTTGCTGACTAAAATGATCACTTAGAAAGAAAGCTCTAAAATAAAATTGAATTCAATAATTTAGAAAACACACTCTTGGGCAAAGAATTCGAAATCACATTGAGTTCTCGTAATTGGACATTTCTTGCGTAATTCGTACTGACGGTCTTAGGCAAAGAGGGAAATTAAAACTAAGTATTCTTACAGGAATAAGAGATTGAATAGCTAGCAGCAATGCGGGGCAATCGATTTCATCACTTAGACAAAGACAAGGAAGGAATGGCCCTTCTGTTTTCGAGGGACCTAAAGTTAATCAAAAGGATGCGGGAATTGTTCGGAGAAATGGGAGTAGAGAAATTTAGGGAAGAAAGGAGATATTATATTTAAGGAAAATGGCTCAATTCTATCAATATCTCAATGCTATTAAGAGCAAATTTATGATAAAATTTGGACGAACAAAAGATGTATAGAGTAATTTCAGAGTGTAGGGAACTGTGAAGTTAAAACTATTTCGACGAACAAAGGCCAACGCAACATATGATTTGTATGAGATAAAATTGATGTGTAAGGTCGTTGATTTCACTAACAGACTAAAGGGGAGTACCAGAGATTCTGTTCGACGCTTGTACTAAGTTATGTAGTTTGGAGAACATTACGTGATAATATCTACTTGTTGGTATTGAGATGTACTATAGGTGAGACCGACAACATCATAATTGAACCCAAGAAGCGTCTTCAGTACTCTTAATCGAACAAAACTTTAAGGACGTCTGCGTAAAGTAAGAATATAGAAATTGAAAAACAACTGTTTACACAATTGAAAAAAAAATTACAAAGCGTAAAGGTAAGATACTTCCCTGAGGAACCCCAGATGATGCAATAAAGGGAATGGAGACTTTGCAGCACTTATTGCTTAAATAGTAATTCAGCCATTTCATAAATAGAGAGTGGAAACTAAACTACGACTCTTTACAGCCACCTCCTTCGAGGGAGCTAAGATAAGTAGTCAAGTATGCAGAGACCAATAATTTGGGGCTAATAGTGGGCTGTGATGCAAATTCACAGAACATTATATGGGTAAGCAGCAAATGCAACCCCAGAGGTCTACAGCTACTGGATTTTATCCTGTCATCTGATTTGATCATTCAAAACACTGGTAAAAAATCCACTTTTGTGACCAAATGGAGACAAGAGGTGATTGATTTAACACTTACCAATATATAGGTCAGTTGGAAATCAAACCAATCGATGGCGAGTTTTGGAAGAGGACTCTCTTTCTGATCATCGTCTTATCGAATTCCGACTGGGAATTGATACAATATCAATACCTTCCGGTAGGAATCTTCGAAAAGTGGACTGGGACAGGTATGGTGAGCTTATAACAGAGCGATTACCAAAACTCAAATCAAAAGAAATGATTGAAGATGCTACTGAAAATTAGAAGGCACTTTATTCAATTGCTTTGAGGAACTGTGCCCACTCAGGCAAAGTAGACAGGGGAAAGCGGTTCCATGGTGGAACCCTGATCTGTCGAAGCTTCGTGTACGGTCCAGAAAACTTCTTAATAAGGCCTTAAAGACCCAAACAGAAGAGGACTGGGATAATCATCGACTTACACAGAGAGAATACAAGAAAAAAATACAGAAAGCCAAACTTGAATCCTATAGAAATTTCTGCAGTAACGTCGAAGAGAAATGAGGTAAACAGCGAGACTTTGTAAGGTCCTTCATCTAGACCGCTCAGTAAGGCTGGATTCCATTCGAAAACCTGATGGTTCATACACCATTTCCAAACTAATTGTTAGAAGAATTGACGGCAATGTCCAAAATACTTGGATCAGTTGACATAGAATCACTCTTACATTACTTGGAACCATCAATCAGTCTACGTTTCGCAGTGTTACATGACTAGTAGTAAGCAACTTAGCTTAGCTTAGGTTGAGGTGGTTGCACTTACGCAAATGACATCGTAAATCTCTTGAGGAATACGAACGATTTAAAAGAAACCTTTTTAAAAAGTCCCGGCTCTTGTCTAAAACAACAAAGCTAACTATGTATAAACACTTATCCGACCAACCTTTACGTATGAATGTAAAGTATGGACTCTTAAAGTTGCTGACTGCGCGCTGATTGCCAGCAAGGAAAGAAAAAATTTTGGCTCAATAAATATGAATGTTGGTACCTATAGAATCCGGTACAACTCTGAACTAAACGATTTCACTCAGAACACGACAGCTGTGCATTTTGTTAAAGCGCAGGTAATGTTACCCGTATGCCTGTTGGATGTGCCGTGAAGAAATTCAAGACAATAAAGCTAATGGGCGTAAAGGCCAAAGGCAGACCGAGGAACCGATGGATAGATGCAGTGGAAATTGATCTCAAGAATTTAAGAATACGTAACTACTGGAGGAGCATTGCGAAGGAAGCTTTGACGCACGCCGCGTTGTAATTGTGTGAAAGAAGAAGAAGTTGTCTTCAGGGTCCATAGCCCGCGTGATGAACTCGCTTTATCCCTCCTAAACAGTGTGAACTTTCCAAAAAATTTAGAATGCCCCTGATTTCCACAGTACTGAGATCTTCCAATGCATTAAATAATTGTATATCTAAAATGGTAAGTCTACGTCGGAACAGAGCAAGGCAATAGCACAGGAGGTGCGAGATCGTCTCTTTCTCATCTAGACATCTTTTTCTATCGCCCATTCTGCTATTGCCCATCCTTAGGCCTGTCTACCTACTAGGCAGTGCCCTGGTTAACTGAAATCACTGTGTTAAGGCTATGATCATTTTGGCTTAGCAGAGATTCAGTGCGTTAAGCATTGATAATCGGCCACAATTGTTGAGCTATTCTGCAGATTCGCTCCTTACATTTTCCTTAAAGATACGTAGCTTACATATCTGTAGAGGTATGCTTATATCATTGCCTGTGTACTCAGTCAACGTGGCGCTGAGGTTTGCTAGTTCAGTGGCCTTACAGTTACCCTCAATGTCACAATGGCCAGGTCCTCATGTTACTTCGTTAAGAGATGTGCGTCATTTCATGGCACCCTTGGAGGTTGTCGACTGTTTTTCGAGGGATTTTATTGCCGCCTGGCTTAGGAACAATCTAACTGAAACACAACTTCTAATTGGATTTCATAAAGAGAATGAGTACTACTTCCACGAATACCAATCATTGCTACGAACGTGGCGTTTGTCGATAAGTCATCTAATCTTAATGTTTATGTTGAAAATGCACAAACAAAAAAGGTAGTCAATCTACTATCTTTACATTCCACGGTTGCAGTTAGATTTTTGTTTTGATTCTGATTTGGATAAAATATTTATCATCATTATCATCTATTCCTTTTGTCCCGAATGAAACATAGGACCTTTGAGGTTTCAGTTGTAGACCAATTCCCATATAAACTCAAATTCTGCACTTCCAAATCCGACGTGCATGCTGCCGCAGCAGGTGGATTTTCCACATTTTTGTGGGTACCACTTGGACACTGTATTGCTCGCGGGTTTAAAGTTGTGGTTTTATATCTGTAGCTCGAAAAACGTGGAGTACATGCATAAGCTACAAGCTTAAGCAAGATCTGGTGAGCTCCACGGGTAAGACGACCGGATACTTAATAGCGTGAGGCCGTTTCTAACCTAAAGAACAGACGCCTTTAGCAGCCGCTTGCTCCGAGACAAACGCTGCGGAATCGGGAGGCCTTTAAATGGAATATGCCGAAGTAGCCCCCAAAGCTTTCCCTCTCGTTAGCCCTGATCTGACTCCCACGCTGATTGGATACTTCGCCTTCAGCTAACGTTGTTCAAATTACCAGGCTGTACTGCGTGGCGATGAGAGTGGGAATTGAGGTTATAGAATGCTTGTAGCTGCTTCCTCAGATTTCTAAAACCCTTTTACAACTCAAAGTCTCCTTCCACCTGATACATCTCCAATTTTACTCTTTATAAAATCAAAAGAAAATCTTTTTTATTCCAATTTTAGTACTAAATAAAGTAGTAAATATTCGCTCCCATGGCAATTGGTTCGACGTTAATTGAGCGACAACTGGGGTTTACAACTAGCCAAGGCCAGTCAAACCAGCAACATTCCGTAAGATTATGAGAATTATCTAATGCTGTTATATTTATTTATTTATAATTGGCGCGTACACCCTTTTTTTGGGTGTTTGGCCGAGATCCTCCTCCTATTTGTGGTGTGCGTCTTGATGTTATTCCACAAATGGAGGGACCTACAGTTTCAAGCCGACTCCGAACGGCAGATATTTTTATGAGGAGCTTTTTCATAGCAGAAATACACTCGGAGGTTTGCCATTTACTGCCGAGGGGCGACCGCTATTAGAAAAATGTTTTTCTTAATTTTGGAGTTTCACCGAGATTCGAACCTACGTTCTCTCTGTGATTTCCGAATGGTAGTCGCGCACCAACCCATTTGGCTACAGCGGTCGATGCTGTTACAATACCAATAACAAGATTGAATTGAATCATAGGCTTCCTTGACGAAGTTATGCACTAAAATGCGTTTATTCACATTTCATTAATTTCAATCAGGGCACAACGAAGCGTGGCTGGGTATGTTCATATACACTTCGTATATGTTATGATTACGATTTTGCGAATTCCGCAAAAACCTTGTTTACAAATTTGCATCTCGAATACTTTAATTCGAGAAGAGCGATTGTGGGGGTCATGACATTTTTTTTGTGATGATAAGAATGCAATATGAAGATTTGATGTAGCCGCCACTTTACGTTTTCGTTACATTTTTGTTACGTCAAGGCTTATGTGTTTCATACATGTAAGTGAGCTGAGATAATATTTATACTTTCGGAATGTAGAAAATATGGGTTTTTACAGATATGCCGACATTTTTTTACGACCCTGTGAATTTTTCTTGAATGTGGTGTGTAGTTATTTCAATAATATTTATACATTTATTTAGTATTTGAATACAAAAACCTTGTAAATCAAAGTTCCGATATCTGTATAAAATTCACAAACGCTTAAATTTTTTAATCAGGTGCTTTGGAAAATTTTTGGGTACGCAGTCCTATAGTCCATTCAATTTTAGTGAAGTATAATATGGTGTAAGTTTGAGGTCGCTCAAAAATCTCGTTGGGAAATTCCTGCCATATAAATGGCATGTTCGAACGTCTTCGGAATTCGATATTCGACATCGTTAGATAATTATATCAGAGAAGGGAACGCAAAATATGTAAAGAAGTCGAATGCCATAAATAAATGGGTGCAATTGGAAGTGGTCGAGGCCCAAAAACATACCTCTCTTACAATTTTTGTTGACAGTCAAGCAGCAATTAAGGCATTGGCCTCAGCGCACATCAATTCCAGATGTGCTTAAGAATGCAGAAGGTCGCTGTCGCTTATCCAACAACACAACACCACACCTTGCTGAGCCCCCGGCCACTCTGGAGTGGAGGGAAATAAAAGAGCGGATGAGTGTGCAAGGAAAAGCTCTGAGCTACACCTTCAGCGAGTGGTAAAGGACATTAGAATTTCTCTAAACGAACTGTACACTGCGATGGACTTGAGCGTAATCGTGGACCAGCGTCCTCACAGGGTTTATAACGGGTCACTACGCTATTGGCATCCTAGCTAGTAGAATGGGTGTACCTCACAATGACTTCTGCAGGAGCTGTGGAGATGAAGAAGAAATTGACAAATATCTTGGCGATTAATTCTTCGAAGACCTGGAAAATGTCTGACTGGAGGGACTAGTTACCTTCTTAAAAAGATCTAAGTGGTTTAAGCAACTTAGTTAGAGGATGGAAATCAAATGCAGGTATCACAAAGGGTCTTAAGGCCACCGAGTGTCTTGTCTTAGACAAGCAATCGGGCTAACCTAACCTAAGCCGAACTTATCGCTGTGTGAAGTTGAAGCACTTTTAAGAAAAAGTTGTGCTAATGTATCCAATGACAAGATTCGATGACGCTTACGTGCAGAAGATCTCAAATTCCGTAGCACATTGAAAAACCGCTGCGCTCATTATCACACATTGAACAAATTCTTGCATGGGCTGAGGCAAAGTCAGAGCGGAATTGGGCAAACGTGAGCCGTTGCATACGTTGGCCATGGAGTGCTGCAAATAATCTACAACTTCAACGAACTGTTAAGCGATTTGGCCATTTATTTGTGCTTATCGCCAATTTGAATGCAGTTTTTATTAATAAAATTTACCAAAAAGCAGATTATCGACAGCAAAAAGTTTTATTATCGACAGCTGCGAAGGCGTTTGGAAGAACTAGCCAAACTTGAACATTACAAGAAGACAACGATCCCAAGCAGCGAAGCCGAAGATTGCAGAGTGGAAATAGCAGCCTTATTGAAAATGTTTGGGCAATAGTTGAGCAAAAACTTAAAGGAGAACAAGTATGCATGGGCAAATTTCGGCAAATTCGGATATTGTTGTTGTTGTTGTTGCAGCATAAAGATTCCTCATATATGTACGGGGAATGGTGCTGGAGTGACAAGCCCTTGGTCGGAGATAGCTTAGAACCGACTGTCGTGGGAATGCAAATTCGGCTGCTTTGGAGTGATTACCGTGGAAGTAATCGCAGAAACTAACACAAATATGACTCGAAGATGTGAAGCCATTATAGCTAATGGTGTTGACCATATAAATATTTTATTGAATATATTGCGTATAATAAATATTATAAGGCCATGCAGTGTGGTAGAACCGAATTGGTAGAATAGTTTCTGAGTTATGGCGCCCACGCTTCGATTAGACAGACTGCACGACAAATATGTACAAAAAATCAGCGATTTCTGGAAAAGTTGCGAAACGACGTAAAAAATCATATTTTGGATTAATCATAATTTCGAAATCCCCAATATGACAGACTGAAATGCTTCTTTATTTTTTGATTTCAGATCAGTCAATTAGCCAGAATCGTGGCCGCCAAAAAAAAAACTTCGTTTTCAGTATTATAAATCATGAATATTGAATTATTTTCAATGGAAATACTTTACTTGTAGTTGAAATGTCATGTTGGAAACTCTAAGTTTTCATTGTTAAATGATCCCCTTAAGGATAACATGGATCAGTAATGCACTCATTGTGCAACTACTTATTCCACGGTTGGGCATTTTGCACTACCACTAAATTGCAACATCACTAATTTTTTAGTGGTAGTTAAAATAAGGGACCGATGACTTGGTCCTGATGGTATCGGGAGCGTTTCCCGCAGTCATGGCTGAGATTTTGGAAAGGTCACTGGCTGTACTCAGTCGCTGGGCTGCCACTTGTGGCCTCCGAGTCAACTCTGACAAAACGGAGCTGATGCTATTTACCAGAAAATATAAACCTCCACCCTTTCGACTCCCTAATTTAAACAACCACGTTCTCCCGCTCTCATCGGAAGTTAGATATTAGTAGTTGGAGTGATACTTGACTCCAAGCTCCATTGGAAGCTACACATTGAAAATCGGCTAAAGAAGGCCAGTATAGCCTTCTACTCTTGCAAATCTATGTTCGGTAAAAAATGGGGACTCTAGCCACAGGTCGTGCTGTGGATGTACAACGCAGTGGGTCGTGCTAGAGCAATCTTTCCAAATAGGCAGGATTGGATCGAGGGGAAAATTTGCACCGAAGCTTGCACCTCTGTTTTCACTGACAGTTCCAAGATGGAATCGGGAGTCGGAGCAGGGGTTTTCTCTAAATGAGCCAATTTATCTATCTCCTTTAAACTGCCGAACACTACTAGTGTTTTTCAAGCAGAAGTATTTGCGATCTTGTAGGCATGCAAAATGCTTAAGGAACGAGAGAGCGAGGGAGATATTAACATTTTCTCCGATAGTCAAGCCGTGATTAAGGCTCTGACGAGACCATGGTGCAGACCGAAATTAGTTAACTCATGTAAAGAAGAGATCACATCTCTTGGATGTGCAGGTAACATTTCTCTGATCTGGGTTCCAGGACATAGGAACATAGAGGGAAATGAAAGCTTGCCAGGAAGGGGATTGAATTGGCCTAAGAGACCTCCTACCCGGTCATCAGCATCCCCTTGACAGTTGTTAAAGGGGAAATGCGCAAATTATTTCTCAGGAAAGCGCAGAAAAGATGGAGCTCCATTTCTTCGTGTGCTATTTCGAAAGCCCTTTGGCCCCAATACGATATACGAAGGACTCAGAAAGTTTTTTGAACTCCTCGCCATTCAATTTCCAAGCTCGTAGCTGTGTTTACCGGTCACTGGACGATCGGCACAAAGCTAGGGTTACCATTTAACCCCCACTGCAGAAGCTGTGGGGACCTTTCAGAGAAGGAGACTGTAGAGCATTTTCTCTGTAAATGTCCGGGTTTGGCAGCTAGAAGGCTAAGGTCACTGGGAGCTCCTTTCTTCGACAGGCTGGGCCAGTGCGCCAACTAAATCCATTATGGTAGTAGTCCGGTGTAACGACCGAAATTCCGAAGTTTTTTCATGAATCTTTTTTTAAAAAGAAAATAAAATGCGATCGTTTTAAAGTTCCTACATGTTTTTATTGATGTTTTGAAGTATATAAAAAAATTTTTTTAAAGTTAATTTTATATTAATTTATTTAAAATTTTTGACGTCAAAGTGGAGTCCTTAAAAAAAAGATGAGTTGGTTCGGGGAAACACACAGACTTCCAAAGTCATCTGAAATAAAAAATTCAAAGATATTATTATTCTGTAGACTTTATTTTGGGTCCCGAACCTAAAATATACATAAAAATAAAAAAACAAAAACAAAATGGCGAACTTGTGAAAAAAGTTCTCAAAATCTAATTTTTTTTCTTCATAAATTGTTTAAATTAAATAGTTTATAATTAAAACATTAAATGTTTTAAAGATCCGGGATCTAGATATGTGTGTCTGGAATAACGGGTTAAATTTTTAACCAAATCGGTTGAATAGTTTTGAGTCAGTGATTCCCTGAAATTTCGAAAACATGGTTTTGAGAAAAACGCGTTTAAAGTTTCAACAACAGCTGCTGCTGGCGTGTCACACGCTTTCATACACACTACGGCGCGCTCTCTTATTTTAGCTATAACTTTAAAAATAATTAAAATTTCTGTCTGAAATTTTTAAAGTACATTTTTAAGATGTTTTTCTTCCGAAAAATGTAAAAACAAATAAATTCGATTTTTTGAACCCGTCACACCGGGCTACTACCTTATGGCTGTATGTATCTGCTTGTTGGAGGTCTCAAAGTGGTATCAAAACGGCGCTTTAGTGCTACTTGAGGAGTGCCAGGTGCACTTCAACCATTTCACCTACCTACCTACCTAAAATGAGGGGTTCATTATCACTAAATCCGCTTATTTCACTAATTATTTAGTGCACTATGCCCAACCCTGCTTATTCCTAAATATTTTTGCACGGGTCTAATAAATTACTCGGCCTACACTGCCTGAAATAACTACATACATATAACACAGAGTCTTCTTGATACATTTTGACAAATTGGCAAATTATATTTCTTATGTCATTTTAATAGTTTTGTTTTTAGGCATAGTTCATTCTCCTACAAAACCTTATAAATCTAAGTTTCAAATTCTGTGGAAATTTTCATAAAAATCACTCACATCATAATTAAAAAAATAAATTCAAGTATGCAGCTTTATTTCTCATTTATTTTACTTGTATTATCAGTTACCAGTTTTGTTTTTCATTGAGTTTTAGAATAATAAAGTGTATGTTTGAAGTAATCAAAACTTACTTTGATTTTTTTGCTGTTATGCACTTATAACGGACTCTAGGGGACTTTGTTACATCGCTCATTCTAATCTTATCACAACACAAATTACCGGCAAAAACCCGATCCGTTTTGTTGTGCCGCTAAAGCAAGCTACTCGTACTTTGTATATTTAGTGGGTAATATTTTTAGCGCCTTGGGGAACAACCTATTTTAGGTTTTTGGTGCTGTGTAAAAAATACCGAGGGCCTATGTTCAATAACTGTCTTTCTGTAACCTTGACGGAAATGAGTCTTTGATGTCAGCATACGCTCTGACTTATTTTTCACCAATGATATTATTTTCGAACCTAATATGTATTTAGTTTGAAAAATTCTAAATGCCACTATCAGCAATAATATTATATTACAAGAGCGAAATCCCCTATCCACACGATTTTGCTGGACATTTTTTGTAACATAATAAGGAGATAGAATAAAAATATTTAGAAAAAGATAATATTCAAATAGAATGTGACAGCGCACACGCTAAAATCGAAAACAAATCAGTAAACTAGTCTTTATACAGTAAAACCTCGATATACAGAAGTTGAAGGGGTTGCAAAAATTCTCCTCTATATCTACAGTTTCGATATATTTATAGGAAGTCAATAAGTCGATACCAGGAAAAAGGAAAATTAAAAATAAAAATTAGTATAGTTTCGTTTTTTCTCCGATTTCATTTCCAGATGAAACAGTAAGGAAAAATTTACACCAAGCCGCATCCATTGAAGGTGGTGGCACCAGACCAACAACAACGTTTTGTATATTGTAGTATCAGAACAAAAGATAAAGAAAAGGACGAATTGTGTTGCACATCCGACATGAATTTGGAGCTAGAAGCACGCGATGATAGTACGAATGGAATGGCTTTTCGTCATTTCATTTTATGCTGACATCTGGATGGGCACGGCGAAAGAAAAAAACCACTTAGCTTATTTACCGATACCACCTCTAATAGATTCGCCTTGTTTTACACATGATTTGATTCTGATTTTTTTTAATGAGCACATCATTACAAGTTTTCAATTGGTGTAAAAATATTTTGTTATTTTATATTAGTTTGTTTGTTGCTTGCTTTTTACAATAAATAAAACAATTATCCGACTTTTTTGCAGTTAGCAAATCCTCAATTATGTATGTATACTTATGCTTCATTACTATTTCATGCAACTCTGAATTTGTTTTGGAATCAGAGATTTCTGCGTTCACATCATATGGTCTTATTTTTCAACAATCCATCTTATCTTCTTTTTCTTAATTGGCGCGATAACTGCTTGTGCGTACCGCGGCCAGTTGGATACACCAAGTGAAGCCAACTCCTTCTCCATCTGATCTTTTCAACTTAGAGAAGGCCTTCCTCTCCCTCTGCTACAACCAGCTGGTACCGAATACTTTAAGATCTGGAGCGTTTTCATCCATTTGGATGACATAATCTAGCGAGTTATCCTTTTGAATTTAGTTCCCAAAATGTTCAACATTCAATGCGGAACGTCACAGAAAAACAAACGTTAACTGTGATAAATTTTTGTTTATGCTTGGAGGAAGATACAAAATTTCTGTGTGAAAATTATGGGAAATAACCTTTTGTAACATTAAAAATATACACTTCAAATATAAGACGATTTGCACTATAAATAAGATTTTAAGTAATAACTTGGCATCAGAGCCTTTTTATGGGTAAATACTCATATAGCAAAAGCTTAGTTTTGAAAATGAGCAAAATCGAGCCATATATCTACCTATACGGTTTTTAGTAATAACTTGGCTCTGGCGCCACGTAACGGCCAAGCATATGGCAAAATTATTTCTCTCCACATTAACAATAGACATTTCGGATATGAACCAAATCGGGCCATAAATACGATTTTTAAAAATAACTCGACTGCGGCGACACCTCGCGGGGAACCAAATGATTTTTATTTATAAGATGTTTTTTTTTTTTTAATTTTTGCTTGTGTGTGATTTTCGATTGAGGGCAAAAATTAAAAAAAACGCACCATTACTATCGATTGCTGGAATCCAGAATTTTGACGGGGTTCCAAAAAATAGCAAAAGAGAAGATTTTGAAAAAATGTTGCTTGAGAGCTTAACAGCTGACTTGGTAATTTTTTAAATTTTTAAATAATCTGTAATTTGAGTATTTAAAAAATAAATAAATTATTGGCTCGTACACTTCTGTTAGTTGTTTGGTCGAGCGCCTCCGCCTTTTTGTGACGAGCGTTTGATGTTGTTCCTACAGCTTTAAGTCGACTCCGAACTGGCAGAAATATAGTCGGAGGTTTGCCATTGCTGAGGGGCGATCGCTATTACAGAAAATTTGTTCTATTGTTTGATGTTCATGCAAGGAAATTCGAACCTACGCCCTCTCGAGTGGTGGTTAAGCATCAACGCATTCGGCTACGGTGCCCGCCAAGGTTTTAAGATATTTGCAATTTTGGACTTATAATATTAGATATACATTTTGTTGCTTTTTTCATTGAAAAATACCAACGCACTCCTCAGTTTATTCGCACAACAATGAAAATACTGTCGTGTCTGGATATAATGAACTAATTATTGCAAGGCCTGTTCGTAGTACTCAGGTTGTTGACTATATCAAGGCCAACAGTTTCTGTTCCAAATCTTGTTTTATTTACCCAAAATAGCCATGCACGAGATTATTACAACGAGTACTCGCCTTTTTTACGAGTCTTCCTCTTAGATGCCAAAATTGTCTAGTGAGAGATAATATTACTTATCTTTCTGTTTATTTTCGCAATTATTGGTTCAGCTACTCCAAATATTTGAAAAACAAAGTTGAAACACTAACGCCTTTTTCGAGATTTTTACTGATTTAGATTTGTCCCGAAAGAAAGGAATTTCCTCGAAAGCACTACAATGATACTATGAAATGTATTACCATTCAGAAACTAAGCGTCTTTGTGTGTATAACTTCGCATGTTTGGTAGTTTTTATTGCTCTCGCCTACTATTTCCCTTCACAAAAAAGTAATTCCTCTTCCTTTTGTTCGTTTATTCATGCGCTTGGACGACACACCGAATTTGGAAGACGCAACTATATTCCATCATCTTAGATCAAGCCCTGACGTTAATGTGAAATAACAGCAGCCAATTCAACAACCCAAAGGTGCTGGCCGAATGAAGGCTGGCTTTGGTTACTGTACTTGTTTTGCTTGGCTTTGAAAACTTGTATGGCCAAATGGGCGCTTTGAACGCTGTCACAATAATAAGGCAGGAAAAGTAAAAAGGAAACAGAGTTGTTAACCATATTCCATAATATATAATACATTTTTGAATCCTGATGTTAACTAGAAGCTGTGAAAAAATATTGCTAGTCTTTCAATAGTAAAAATGTATAAATAAGATGCCAATCACGCCAACGATGAAAATTATGTGAGCGCGAATTATATTTAGATCGACAAAAACATGGGCTGTTAGAAAGTGCTTTGCTCAAGCTAGCAAGAGACACATGAAATACATGAAATCACTGATTTACAAATACATGAATCACTTCTTCTACGTGTTGCACGAATTGCTGGAGATTCGTTTAAAAAAGTATTCAATCAGGGCTCCAATATCTTCCTAATGCAGATTATTTATAACACACAAATAATGCTAAGCCAAACCAAATTAAATGAAATACAACTCCTAATATGAAAGCGCTTCAAGCGAAGCTCCATATATTTCAGTACTGCTCTATTCATTGTTGACAGTTATCGAAGCCAAACAAGCAAAGCCCGCCTGGATTCGGGCCAGCACCTCAAGGGGAATACGCGCTTTCATTTCCGATTATGTTGCCTGTTTTTTGTTGCTTCTGTTTGGAGTTGTTTTTCAAATTTTGTTCACGATTTAGAGGTTCTCGAATGTTCACTACTTAGATTATTCACTACATCGACGTGTTCACTATATCCAGACCCGACTGTAATTGCAAAATCGCTCGAAAGGAATAATTATTAAGCTAAAGCCTGGGTGTTTACTTTGTGCCAGCTGTGTGATTGGATTTGGCAGTGTTGTCGTAAGGAAAATACTATAAAGTAGTTTGTTTATGTAAGGTGGCGCAAAATGAATCATCCTATTGGATTGCAAATTGCAATTTTTGCAAATGTCGTCGTACGTCAATCAAATTTGGCACTTGGCAAGCAAGCAATGGAGCGCATGAAGATCAAAATAAAGATTTCCATCACTCAAAATCATTTTTTTTTAATTGTAAAAAAGTTATTCAAAATGATGATTAATTTTATGCTGTCGTACAGTTTTTGACATAATAATCTCTTATTTAATACATGTTGATTCAGTGCTAGCAAATTTTTCGTAGTCGCAACGCAGTGCTGTACTTGTAACTTTTCTACGATGGACTCAGTAAATACGCTTATTAAAAAATGAGTATTTATAAAAACCAATTTCTTGTAAAAGAAAAACGGCAAGACTGTTTGCAAAAAAAAAAAAAAAAACTAACGCTAAAGACACGTGGCAAAAAAAAAAAAATTATTAAAATTCAACGCGACAGGGTGCATTTAATTCACTAAAACTTCATGAGCCAATTGCTGCATACCTAAAACTTTCTGTGCAAAAAATTTGAAATTTAGATTAAACTGTTAAATTTTTCTAAATTTTCTGTAAAGTTTGGAAGCTTGATTTATTGTAAGAAAGTATGAGTGACCGCCATAGCCGCATGGGTTGGTGCGTGTCTATCGTTTTTTGTTGCTTTTAAATCTCATATCTCACTGAATCGTAACTTATACCCAGTCTTTTTCATTTGGGCTTCTATTTTTTTGGTGCTTTCATACAAATATTTAATCTATGCAGTCGCCAATAATATGATGGGCTGTGCCTTCAAATAACAAAGTAAAGAACAGAGAAAATTATATGACATTCCGAAACCAAATAAACCTACAATTACAAATGAGAATGTAATAAATCCAATGAATGTAATTGTTATTGAAAATAAAAGAAGTGTGTTGTTAAAAAAACATGTGAATGTATGTAAACACAAAAAATAAAACAAAAAAAAAGGTATTGGGTTATTAGTTTGTCAGGGTTAATTTGTTGGCAGGTTGTTAATGACACCTCTAATTAGATGACATTAGCACGTAAATAAACTGGTAACATGTGTTCGAGAGTTCTGGTGGCGCTCATGTTTGCTAAAATTAGTATTTTTCCATTGATAATTTCACTTAGTATGGTGCATACTTTCTTTTTTAAATATTTAGGCAAAGTTTTTGGGTCAGCAATTTTCTGTCTCTTTCAAAGGGTAGATGGTTTTTATCAGAAGCTTTTTCAAGGCAGTGACGTACTCGGATGTGCGACACTCCAGCTTGTATGTAGTTTGAAATTATCAAAGGCTATATTTGAAAGCTATTCTTCTAATACGTTTCTATGTATGTAAAGGGTGGTTTTTTAAGAGCTATAGGAAAGTTTTCAAAAAAACACACATAAAATACCTAAAAATGCATGCAATTTTTATTTAAATCGATAGTACAGTCCATATAATTTAATATTTGCAGATTATTTTATGCAAATGTTGACCGCGACTGCGCTTCAAATGGTCCATTCGCTTAGTCCAATTTTGGCATACTCTTTCCAATGTTTCGGCGGGTATCTCACATATAAATGCTTTAATGTTGTCTTTCAATGCGTTAATTGAAGCAGGCTTGCCTGAATTGACATGAGCTTTAACATAGCCCCACAAAAAATAATCTAAAGGCGTTATATCACACGATCTGGGTGGCCAATTGACAGGTCCCGAACGTGAAATAAAATGTTCACCGAACTCGCCTCTCAATAAGCCCATTGTTACGCGTGCTGTGTGGCATATGGCACCGTCTTGCTGAAACCACATGTCATGCAAGTCAAGCTCTTGCATTTTGGGCAACAAAAAGTTGGATATTATTTCACGGTAGCGCTCACCATTCACAGTTATGTTACGATTCGCAGCATCTTTGAAGAAA
This sequence comes from Anastrepha ludens, assembly GCF_028408465.1. Lineage (NCBI taxonomy): Eukaryota > Metazoa > Arthropoda > Insecta > Diptera > Tephritidae > Anastrepha > Anastrepha ludens. The sequence continues at coordinate 81,026,127 of NC_071502.1, forward strand.
TACGGTCCAAAGATACCTCCAGCTCATAAACCACACCAAACTGTGACCTTTTCTGGATACATTGGTAGCTCTTGTAATTCTTCTGGCTGATCTTCACTCCAAAATCGACAATTCTGCTTATTTACGTACCCATTGATCCAAAAATGAGCTTTCGTCGCTGAACACAATTTTTCGATAAAAAAGTGGATCTTCGGTCAACTTTCCAAGAGCCCATTCACCAAAATTCTGCGTTGCGGTAGGTCGTCCGGCTTCAATTCTGGCACCAGCTGTATTTTGAAAGGCGTCACACCTAAATCCTTTCGCAAAATTTTCCACGTTGCTGAGTAACAGAGGTCCAATTGCTGCGAACGGCGACGAATCGATAATTGATGGTCATCATTAACACTGGCCGATATAGCTGCGATATTTTCTTCAGTTCGCACTCTACGTAAGCGTGTTGGTGGTTTGATGTCCAATAATGTAAATTAGATTCTAAATTTAGTCAGAATAGCTCGAAAAGCCGCTTCAGTGGGTCGATTAAACTGACCATAAAATGGAAGAAGCGCGCGATAAACTTTCTTAACAGAACACGCATTTTTATTATAAAATTCAATGATTTGCAAGCGTTGCTCGTTTGTAAGACGATTCATGGTTAAATTATAGACCAAACTGAAGATGTTTGAGAGTGAAACAAAACACGAAACGTGCGTCAGCTGTTTAAACCAACTGTTTAAAAAGATAATGGCTAAAAAATCACCCGTTATATGTGTGTCTTAAGCTTTATTACGGGTTATTATGTTTATAAATATAATACGATTCCCATAGAATATTTATTTAATGGGTTGGTAACCAAGTAATTCCGGATTTTTTTTTAGAAAATCAAAGACAATTTTTTCATGGAACTCAATAACTTTATTCTGTAATGTATTGCCCATTTTGATCAATGACCTTTTGCCATCTTTCAGGCAGCATCATAATCCCACGTTCATAAAACTTCTGGGTTTTATTAGCAAACAACTGAATCAGGTACGATTTGACATCATCTTCATTATTGAAATTTTTATCATTCAAGGAGTTTTGTACAGATGAAAAGAAAAAGTAATCAAATGGTGCAAGGTCAGGACTATATGGTGAGTGTAACGCAACATCTCCATCAAGCTCCAATAATTTTTGCCGAGTGGCCAAAGATGTTTGTGGCCTTGCATTGTCATGATGGAATCCAATACTTTTTCGATTTGTCAATTCGGGCCGCTTTTCTTCAACTGCATTGCTTAATTTCGTTAGTTGTTCAATGTAGACATTAGAATTGATTGTTCGGTTGAATGGTAAGAGTTCAAAGTAGACAATTCCTTTGTAATCCCACCAAACTGATAACAAAACCTTCTTTTGATGAATATCAGCTTTTGCTGTTGTTTGAGTTGGTTCACCTGGCCTGCTCCACGATCTTTTCAGCTTGCTTTTGTTGTAAACAACCCATTTTTCATCGCCAGTTATCAGTTATTTGGATCATTTTCATTACGTTTCTTTGGCAAATCGCAGCTGTTACTGCGTTTCTCTCAGTTCGTGAGGAACCCATGTATCGAGTTTTTGAACATGGCCAAGTTGATTTAAGTGATTTTCAATGTATGTATGTGATACATGAAGCTTCTGTGCAATCTCACGTGTTGTGCTATGATGATCCGAATCCATTATTGCTTTGATTTGGGCGTCTGCAACTTCAACTGAACGGCCAGAGCGTTTTTCATCATTGAGTTAAAAATCACTAGAACGAAATTTGGCAGGCCAATTTTGACACTGCCGTTCTTTTAAGGCTTCGTCCCTATAAACTTTGAATGAGCTTACGTTGCGATTTTCCTTTTGCGGAAATAAAATATCAAAATATGACGAAAATGTTTCCTTCGATTTTCCATTTTTCAATGAACGCCAAACGAAAACTACGCACCCGATTAAACAACTTTTTTTACTGATTGACAACTGAATTGCCAACTATCAAATAACAAAATGTGTTTTACTTTGTACTACGTCTGCAAACCTAAAAATTCAACTGAAGCCATCTATGAGTGAAATCCCCAATTACTTAGTTGCCAACGCAATAGAATGAGTTATATAAATTTTAGCTGCTGATTGGCTACTACTTAAATTTTACTTTTTTTTTTTAAATTGTTGTACACTTATTTTAAACAATATTTTCTACTTTCTAATTCTATCTGTCAGTAAAACGGTTTTTTAGTTCTTTAAGTCTCTATTTATTTATCAAGTTAAGATAAATTTGGGAATTGGTTATGCCTTCGAATACCATTGGGTTGGGGAATAAGTTATAGCATTTCTATATTTTCTTTTGTTTCACAATGATTTGTTTGCTGTTTGGCAAAGGGTAAGTATTCTTTCGATAGAACTATTTCTGCTCTATAAAAATATGTTAATTGTATTTTTCAGTTATTTAATTTCTTATTAGTTTTGAGGCTTAGACATGGAATACGCGGGAGGCAAAAATCAATATTTTCGACATCTGCTCTTCTTTGCTTTTCATCGAGGTCAGAAAGCTGCCAAAGCAGCTCGGAACATCTGCGACGTGTATGGAAAAGGTGTGATAGGTGAGTTTGCAGCGCGGAAATGGTTTGCAAAGTTCAAAACTGGCCACTTTGACGTCGATGACACGTCCCCACAGCGGAAGGCCTTTTGAATTCGATGAAGAACGGCTCAAAAATTGAGGGAGAACAGTCGCCAAACCAGTCACGAATTGGCGGGAAAAATAAATTGCGATCATAAAACGATTCTCAATCACCTTCACTTAATGGGATTTACCAAAAAATTGGGAGCCTTGAAAAAAACAAAGAAAGTCGCCTTAAAATTGCTTCTCAGGATCTCGCCCGCCATCGAGCAACACGCGTTTATAACCACCGTTTTTTGGACCAGATTGTCACGGGAGATGAGAAATGGTGCCTATATATCAATGTGAAGTAAAGAAGGGAGTGGATGGAGATACGCCAAAGCCGAGAGTCAAGCCGGATCTTCATCCAAAGAAGACGATCTGTGTTTGGTGGGACTTGCAGGGCGTGATGCACTGAGAAATGCACGAAAAGAATGTCACGGTCAACACGGAGCCCTATATTGCCTAGGTACACCGCGTGAATGAGGCTATTCGACTGAAAAGACCTGATCGACATGGTGAAAACATACTTCTTCAGGACAACGCCAGGCCGCATGTTGCCCAAGTCATCCAAGCCGCACTCCAAGAGCTCGAATGGGAGGTCCTTCACCCTCCGCCGTATTCTGCATACCTTACACCGACATTTTTCGCTCCCTACGAAACCATATGAAGGGCCAAACCAAAAAGGTCCTTAAAAACTGGCTCAACAATTTTTTTGACACCAGACCAGGCGATTTTTGGCTGAACGGCATCAACAAATTGGTCCAGAGGTGGGAAAAGGTTGTAAACAGCAACGGCGAATATATAATTGATTAACTTAATGATATAATTATTGTTTTTTGTTTAAATAAAAGTCTTCGGTAAAAACGCAACGAACTTATTCCGGAACCCAATATTGTTTTGCCTACTCCATAAACAGACGTACATCCTGAAACCATTAAACTTTAGTTTCGGGACTTAGAAATTCTAACGGGTTTACAAATATTTTATCCGCGCACGAAGTTTACTTCTTTTGAAGACGTATTTTGTTTATGTGCGTAATTTTTCGTATAATTCGACCGTGTTTTCCTTCTTTGTGAAGCATTCCACGCACAGCGGATGGGGATGGTAAAGTATGTAGAGAGTAAAGTCTCCCAATGCAAGTTTTAAGGTTACTTATTTTTGGAGTGCTCTCAAATAGCTCTTCTTTCTATTTCTTGTACAAAAAACTTTAAATGAATCCAATTCATTTAATTTTCACTCATCATAATAAAGAAACACGTAATTATTTTGACTCAATTCAATGAGTTTATTTACTTATTTTTCACACCCACTGTGTATATTTCATAGGCTGTCATTTACTTTTCAATTTGAAATTTATTTTCTTATCTGTCATAAAAACAAATTTTTATTTAGTTACTTAAAAAGCACCAACCATAAACTTATAAATCTATTTTTTAAACATATTGCAAAAGCCCATATATATTTTATTTTCAAAATTTACCGACACAAGTTTTTAGCAAAGTGTATAAGCTAATAGAGTAGAAAAAGCAAAGAAATGCGTGGAAACATTCGCGATTGTGAGCCATCAACGTCATGTCTGCGCCGTAATATTTACCACCTGCATTTGCCTCTTTTCGTATTCGACACGATACGTCTGTTTCAGGATCATCCGAAATTTGCGCGCGGCCTAAAGGAGAGCCACATCATTGATATGTTGGAAAAAGAGTATATTTTTTTTTTACTTAGTATACATTTTTTTAAATTTAATCAATTTATGTACATATTTTTTTCAGAGGCTTTGCTTGTGGCGACGTGGAGGCACAAGTGAGAATGGCGCTAAAAGAACTCTCTTCGACCGGATTTGTGCGCTTCATAAACAATGGCTACAGAACTCTGGGTCCATTTGCACGTTTGGCATTGGCCCGCACAACTCGGCAGTTCAATATTGCATGGGATCGACTTTGCGAATTACAGAAAACCAGCACCACTAGCTTGAGCTCGTCGAGTAGCTCACGCAGTAACGCTTGTTGAGAGGAGATGACAAGTTGAAGAGGGAGAGAAGCAGACGAGAAATACTGAATGCATGCATTTATATATTAACAAAAAACGATTGATTGTGGATTCTCAGTAAATATAAAATACTTCTGCTAGTAAAGAAAAATATATTAACTTTAATGGGAATTGGTCGCAAACTGTGCCAGATATTGTAATAGTATTTGTGCTGCTTTTTTCATCACTTAAATATAATATTCTCGTGCATGTGATATTTTAGTTTTCCATATTTAAACCTTCACTATGCTAAAATCAGCTAGTCTACAAAAGCTGAAATAAGTTTTTTAATTTGGTATCCTTCGAAAGGAAAAATAATATGCCTCACTTGGTTATTCGCATCGGTCGTATTTGTGTTAGAAAATTATAAAGAAATGTATATGTATAACATCAATTTTGTTTTGTTCTATTTAAGGAATTTAGCAAAACATTCAAAGTACAAGGGTTATGTGCATTTTGAAGATATATAATAGCGCGTTTTTCTTTTTGCATTGAGCTGTATAAAACATAACGTATACATCGATTTCTTTCACCGGCGTATGATCTCCTATATTCTACTTTTTTGCTCTTTCTGGACTATTTATTGGAGAATGTTTTTTGAATTTTATCTCAGCTTCAATGGTATTAATCTCCTCGTTATGCGACATGAATCGAACGTAAGGAATATATGTTTGTATTATCATAAGAAAGAAAAACCCATACATAAGCCAGGAAATATTTGATACATTTTGATGCGCACTCACATCTTTACATCTCTTTTACGGCTGATCTACTATATATAGAGGAAGGAATACAGAATTATACTTATATTATTCGGAAATAATATACAAAACAAGTGTACATACATATACATATGTATGTATCGTATATATCCTTCGACAACGCAAATTACAAATCCATGGAAACAGCACTCGAAGAAAAGAGGGGCAAACCCAATATTAACACATTAGATAAGCCAAATGCTTAATCAGAGGATTATTAAAGCCTCGTTAGGCCAAGCTGAACTTAAGGGGTTAGGTGGGTTTCAGAGGTTGAAAAAAAGAAGATTTTGACTATTTTTTTTTTAGTATATAAAATCATATATTTTATTTAAGCAATTCACTGTATCTAAGATACATATATAAACAGTATTTTGTGAAATTTTTATTTAAAAATTTCGAAAACTCAGCCGTTGGTACCTCATCTTCCTTGACGTCTCAAAAAAAAAATGATCTTGCCGTGGACAGCATAGCTCATTATTGGTTCATCTAAAATCAGAAAACCAAACGAATTTCGTAGTACATGGATAAATTTCGTTGTTGTACGAAGGAAAACAAAAAAAATCAAAATTTGAATTTATGACAGGCTTTGAACCAAAAAACACATTTTTTAGTGAAATTTTCGACATACATTGGCTAAAAAAAAATTGTTGTAATTAACAAAAAAAAAAAAATCCTTCGTTCAATAACTAGATAATGTTATTTCAAAGATTTGTACAAAATTTGAACTAAATCGCTTCATAACTTTTCGAGATATCGTGTCCACCGACTTAAAAAATGGAGTTTTGAGATAAACACGTATACGAGCGAAGCGCTCAACTGACATGGCCTAACGGGCGGAACTTCTGAAGGGTCTATCTCTTAGAATTTTACTCGGATTGACTTAAAATTTTAGGAGAGTATTTTAAACATACTGTACTATTTAATGAGACAAAAAAACAAAATTCGATTTTTTGAAATTTTCAAACCCACCTAACCCCTTAATGTCACAACAGTAAAGGGATGTCCGCAAGGGGGAGTTCTTTCTCCACTGCTATGGTCCCTACTAGTTGATGACTTGGTGCAGCACCTAAACAATAAGGGATTTATAACCATTGGTTATGCAGATGACATATAGTATATGTTATAATAAAATACAACCATGAAAGGACACTAACAGTCTTAATGCAAAACGCCTTGAACGCAACATGGGAATGGTGTAAAAAGGAGGGGCTGTCGATCAACCCTAACAAAACCACAATAATCCCCTTCACAAGAAAAAGAAAGATGGAGTTTCCTACATTGAAAATAAATGAAACAGTGATAGAACTAAAGGAAGAGGTCCAGTATCTAGGTTTAACCTTAGATAAAACACTCACTTGGGAATCACATATAAATAATATAACAAAAAAAGCCACGAAATCCTTGTGGACAACCAAACAATTACTAGGGAGATCCTGGGGCCTCAGCCCTAGTATGGCCCTCTGGATATACACCCAAATGGTTAGACCAATCATACTGTATGGGACACTAGTACGGTGGAGCAAATCTATCCAACAAACAGCGATAACCAAACAGAAAAGTACAAAGGCTTGCTTGCTTATGCATCACAGGGGCTATGAGAAGTACCCCAACAGCTGGAATGGAAGCACTCCTTAATCTCCCACCACTTCATATAGCAATCCAAGAGGAAGCAGCTACGCAAGCACTCATGCTAAGAACATTTCAAATTAGGCAACCTCACCTGTCACCTAAGTATCCTAAATAAAATCAAAAACACCATAAGCATGGCTCAAGTCTCAGACCACATTGACCCAACCCTCTGTTTCACAAAAGGATACACAGTTACCTTTCCTGAGAGGATCGAGTGGAAAACAAACCCAAAATGGATGAATGATGATTCACAAAAATGGTACACTGATGGATCAAAAGCACCTTATGGTATAGGAGCAGGAGTAGTGGGGCCCAGAATCCACAAATCATTCACTCTCACCAGGGACACCACCATCTTCCAAGCGGAACTATACGCAATAATGGAAGCAGCAAACATCATGCAACGTAAAAACCACAAGAGAGTAAAGATTAAAATACTGTCGGACAGCAAATCAGTTCTAAAAGCTTTAGATAGCTATACCTACAACTCAAAAACTCTCTTAGAATGTCACAAGGCACTCAATAACCTGGCATTTAGAAACAATGTCTTATTAGTTTGGGTACCAGGACATGAGGCATATGACGGCAACGAAAAGGCAGACTTTCAAGCCAAAAAAGGGGCAGATGTAAACTTCATCGGACCTAGTCCCATGTTCGGATTCAACAAAAACAGCCTAAAACAAAAAGTAAAATACTGGGCAAAAACTCTATTAAATCAGTATTGGAACAACGTAGAGGGTCTTAGACACTCCAAAAAGTTCCTAAGTTTCAACGCTAAAAGAGCTAACATGGCCCTCACGGCGTGATAAATACAAGGATGAAGCTAAATTTAAATACATAATTAATATTAGAACAATGATAATGTTGAATATGTAGAGAAGAAAAAGACAAAGGTAGGATAAGATAAAGGTAAAGATGAAGATGAATATAAATATAGACATAAAGATAAAAATAAAGATGAAGATAAAAATGACACATGGGCAGAAAAGTCCGGGGCTTAACATATAAACGGTACTAGTTTTATTCCATTCACATTTTTTCAGTTAACGCTAACCTTATAAAGACATTTGCTAAAATGTCATGGTATTGTATTCAATAACTCGTGAGTTATTGTGCTAAGAGTGGCGCTACTTTTGTTATTTTGAAAACAATGGATCAAAAAGAATTTCGTGTTTTAATTTTACACTGCTTCTTGATGTGGAAAAATACCGTTCAAGCGAAACAATGGCTTGAAAAGTGTTATGGGGACTCCGTTCCATCAGAAACAACAATAAAACAATGGTTTGCTGACTTCAAACGTGGACGTCGAAATGAAACGGTAACACCAGAACATATAAAAAAACATAAAATCGTTTTGAATGATCGAAAAGTAAAGTGTCGTGAGTTAGCTGACATCGTAAAGAATTAAAAAAAAAAGTGTTGGTTTTATATTGCAGGAGCATTTTACTATGAGAAAACTCTGTTCAAAGTGGGTGCCGCGTTTGCTCACTGTTGACAAAAAACAGGAATTTGTTGATGATTCTGAGCAATGGCAAAACTACATGAATTGAACTTCGAATTGCTCCCACATCCACCGTACTTACTAGATTTTGCTCCCAGCAACTATTGGCAGACCTAAAAAATATTCGCCGGTAAGAAATTTCGATCGAAGAAAGAGGTCGTTCTATAAAAGTGATATTGAAATGTTAGAGCCGCGCTGGAATGATTGCGTTGTTCTTGAACAAAAAAAGGGTATTTTCTTTGTTAGGCCCATGTGTGAAAGATAAAGATACACACGAAGATAAAGCTAAATATAGAATAAGATAAAAATAAAGATATACATATATGTATATGCACATAATATCTATACACCTCTAAAGCATACCTTTTCCCTCCCATTTTATTATTAAATCAAATGCATCAATAAGCGGCCCGATTTAATCGTCATATAGCCTCTGGTGCATTGTTCAACGGACCGGTAAATACTAGCCAGCAATAGAAACCCATATACTGAGCCTATCCACGAAGAAACACATCGTCACTAGTTTCTTAGAACGGAGATGCCAAACCATGCTGCAGTGGCAAAGCCGATGGGACACTGAACAGAGTAGCAGATGGATGGCGAAACTTATTCCATCAATTGACAAATGGGTCTAAAGGAACTTCGGAGAAGTGAACTACTTCTTAACTCAGCTCCTCTCGGGCCACGAATACTTCCGGACATACCTATACATATGGGCAAGGTAACCGATTCCAAGTGTATATACTGCGAAGCGCTGAGCGATGACGCTGAACACCCGTTTTTTAGTAACAGATGGCTCGCGGAAAGAAATGCTCTGAGGGAGCAGATTGGCGACATCGCACCGAGCAACATAATCAGCAAAATGCTCGAACGCGAGGACGGCTGGAATGCGGTAAAGAAATATATCGACAACGTACTACGAAAAAAAAGATTGAGCTCGACACAGTGCAACAAAGCGAAGCCGCATAGATAGAGACACAAGAAGACGAGCCTATAGCATGAAAGCTGGCTACAAATATGGTGGACCCAGACGTGAGTGAATAGAATTGGTCCTTTATGGATGCCGTTCTGGGCCCTCCCGCAGTAATATAGAAAGCAGTTTCGGGAAGGGTGTCTCCCCAAAAGGAGAAGAGGGATCGTTTTAGTGGCCACACCACACGACGCAGTAGACAGAACCCTACTTCACCCACCAAAAAAATATATATATAAAGCATTTTTTCAGTAAGAGCGCTTCAACTTTTTTTGAATAAAACACAAACGGTTTGACTTTTTTAACTAATTTTTTTTTATTATCGAGTTTGAACATATACATTTAAGTATACGTTTGCATGACCACCGCGTGCACGTTTTACGAAGTTCAATCGTTGAACCCAATTTTCGACCACTCTTTTGCATAAATCGGCCGAAATTCCAGCAATTTCGCGTTCAATATTGGCTCTGAGCTCACAAATCGTCGCCGGCTTGTTACTGTAGACCAATGACTTCACATAACCCCAAAGAAAAAAGTCTAGAGGCGTCAAATCACACGAGCGCGGCGGCCATTCGACCGGTCCATTTCTGGAAATAATGCGCTCATCGAACTTACTCTTCAACAAATCAATTGTAGCGTGTGCTGTGTGGCTTGTGGCCCCGTCCTGTTGAAACCACATGTCGTCTAAGTCCATACCATTCAATTGCGGCCAAAAATAATCGTTTATCATGTCGCGGTATCGATTTCCATTCACAGTAACGTGGCGATCGTTCTCGTCAACGAAAAAATATGGGCCAATTACGCCGCCGGCATGTAAACCGCACCAAACAGTGATTTTTTCGGGATGCAACGGTGCCTCATGAATCACGTGTGGATTGCTTTCTGACCAGTAACGCATATTTTGCTTGTCGACAAAGCCATTGAGCCAAAAGTGAGCTTCATCACTGAAGATGATTTTTTGGAAAATTTATAAATTTTCATAAAAAATTTGCACGATTATTTTCATAAAAAATTTGCACGATTTGCAAGATTTGCTCAAGTGTGTGGCGTTCCATGATGAAATGTATACTAATGAAGTTTACAAATGACAAGCGAAAAATAAAAAATATTGCGTCGTTCGCCCTCCCTATCGGAAAAAAGTTGAAGCGCACCTATTGAAAAACGCCTTATACTGAGCCTATGCTTGTAATGTCTACAGGGTTCCACTTAAATTTATGTTTCCGCACTCACTATGAATTTGTCGTTTCTATAGTATGTTACAGGCACGATCGATTTCAATCGGCTCCATACAATTTTTACTTCAGCTAGTAGTTTTAATAAAAATACGATGATAACACTGGGCGTCAGTAAAAGTTATCCGGAAAAATTTCATATGCACATCTAACTACATAATAGTTTTATATGGAACTGATGCACACTCGGTTTTACTTTTCTCATCAATTTAATTTTTTAAAGGACCTATTTCATACGACTAAATTTTCAATAAATAGTTTTAAATACTTATACTCACTCATATATTAATGCAGATATCGGAATACATATTAATACATGATAGGGAATTATTAAAAATAAATTTTTGTTTCCTTTTCCACTTCGCTCTTCTTGCTGTTTTATGAAAATGTTAAAAGTTGTACCTTCTCTTATGAAATAAACGACATGCAATGGGTATTATAAAAAATCTATATTTGTCCTGACGAAAAAGAAATAATTTTTTAACAATTTCAAATGAGATTCGAAATAGTAGCGAATGGTTTTGCCTTTGTTTGAGAAAACGAAACCATTTGTCTTGTTGTCATCACCGTGAAGTTGATCCGTTTGCTTTACAATCATCCTCTGATTCGAGTTCGCTAAATGTTCACATTTCACTTCGCTATTACTGCCATAAGACTCAAAAGCACGCTTTCTTCATCATTATCAACTTGATCTCGATGAATGAACTCATAAATACCCGACAGCTTCTTCTTCTTATTCTCACGTTTTTCCTTTGTAATACGTACTGCGGCTAATTTTAAATGTCTCTGACAGCTCAATCTAGGTCAAACTGATAACAGTGGCTGTACTCGTATATCAGTTTGACATGACATGAGATTCTTCCAATCTTTTTTGTTGCAAAATGAATGTAAAATCACTTTCTGATAGATAAGAGGTACAAAATTCCTCGAGCGAAAGTATATTATATTACATTTGCAGTCTTTCATACAACCTCGAGTTACACCCCTGTATTGATGCCATTCAAATCAAATTGATATGAGGAGCGAATGAGGGTTAAGAAGTCCGAAATTTTGCAACTAAATTCGACAGGTGAACATTTTTTATTTCTGTACTGCGTAGTGTTGACAGAACGTATTTATTAATCTGATTCTCTTAGTTATTAGTTAAATCCAAAAATGTTTCTCCTGTCTTTCTAAATACAAGCTTGTTTACCTATTTTAGCGAACAATTACGATTTTACATGGAACTTAATGAACTTCTAATCTGATTAATTGAAAGATATTCCTCTGATTTGTTCGCCCAGAAATCGCATTCTTTTCCTATACTATCCCGATCTACTATGGCATGTAGCAGAATGTCATAGCTACGGTGTGAATTGCGGCTTTTAAGTATGTATCTACTCATATCCGCAGGAAAGGCAAAGCCATACAGCTTTGCTAATTGTGAGAGACAAGATTGTGATAAGTACCAGTTGAGAGAGAACTATTCCCTGTGTCTGAAGTGCCTTTAGCCCAACCACTCCCAGCCGGTGGTCTGACAAGAAAATTAAGGCGTCACGTCACGGCTCCCCTAAACCAAGATACGCAAACCATCAACTTTCTGACAAGGTTCGATGTAATTTTATTTTTCTTTTTCTTTATTGGCCATCTAAGCGATTTGGCTGAGCTCAACAAGGCGCGTCTGTCGCTTCTTTCAGGTGCTAACCATTGCCAATTAGAAATGTCAAGTGAAGCCAAGTCCTTCTCCACTTGGCCTTTCTACCTTCTCTGCTACCACCTTTGGGCATCGTAGCGAATACTTTAAGAACCGGTGCGTTTGTGTACATTCCTACGACTTGACTGAGCTAGCGGATCTGGTGTAGCTTAATTCGCTGCACAATGCCCATGTTTGAGTACAGCTCATGTAGCTCATCATTTCATCGCCTTCGTTATTCACCAGGACACAGTCACCCATGATACAGGGGTATAACTGGGAACTAAGTAGCGGACGTAATGACAAAAGAGGCTGGCTGAGCTTCGTTACTAATAGGACCCTCGGACGTTATTACTAATAGGATCCGAGCCCTTCTTTGCTATGGGACAATTCACCTTCAAGGAAAAGCTTAGGAGTGAAGAGCTGAAGCTAAGGTTAACTGGCACCAAACTATGTGGCTACGCCAGGCGAAATTCTTACGGGGGGGTACAACCAAATGAGATTTAGAAAACACATAAACTTCTCAAGGATAAACTGAAAATGCATACGGCCATTCTCACAGGCCATTGCAGACTGATGTCCACTGATTTTTGTCATTTCTGTGATTAATCCTAGGACACTATAATGCATCTTCTTCGTGTGAATGCAGCACTGTAGCGCGGAGAAGGTTGAGACATCTCGGCCAATTACAGCCAGAAGAAAGTCATATACGCTCAGTCCAACCCAGCTCTAGCTTGAGTTTAATAAGGGCACTGGTTCTGATGAGGTCTCGCGCACTCCACAGCCGTCGTATCAGGTGTTGGTATTGTTCAAACTTTTGTGCCATACAATGGGTATGATAAGAGACTTATATACTCGGGAAACGTTCGCTCTATTTTTGTCTGACCGCACAGAATTAGATTTCCTATCAATCACATGGGTTCATGTCATATCAACAAGTTTTTTTTAATCCTAATAACCGCTTTGACATATTCTTTTTCTAACGTTGTTATCTCTAACTACAAAATCTCAAAGGGACAGTTAACCTCTGTTGATTCGTAGCTTTTGATTCGGTATTTTTTCGTTGATGTGCTTCCAAAAGCCAATAGTAATCTTACTTTCCTACTTAGCTATGCAAAGGCCTTTCAGAATCTCTACACCATAAAGCCATTATTTATTTCTATAGTTCGCTCTAAACTTGAGTATGCTTCTGTTATATGAATCCTTATTTATAGTTTCTTGCTGCCAGAATCGAAGGAGTGTAAAGAAAATGTGTTTGTTTTGCTTTACGTTCTCTGAATTTTGTTGACCCTATGCCATCTTATTATTCTCGTTGGAAGCTTATCAACTTAAAAACTCTCGAAACTAGAAGAACTGTTCAGTTGCTAATGTTTGCCATTAATCTCGTAGCAGTTTTTTACGATTGTCTAAAACTTCTTCCAAAGATATCCTCTAATGTGCCACTTAAGTCTCTACGTTCATCTTTGCTTTCAGCGCTTTCAAAGTTATTACTATTTCGACCCGATTTTGCGAGCTCTTACAGAATTTAAAAAGATCTCAAAGTATTTAAATATTGATTTTTCGTTTTCGAAATTTAAATTTAAGTCGTCTGGTAATTCACACATTTTATAACTTTATCTAATTTCAAAAAAAAAAAAAAAAAACAGAGGGCCTTCACAGAGAGGGGTGCTCTCCCTCTTCTATGGAATCTAGTGATGAAACAAATTCTCATCAAACTTAGGGAAAGCGGACCAAAACTGACGACTTGGCTTTACCTTACCTTAGCATCTCAGGCAGGTGTCCTCAAACGATGAGTGAAATACTCACAAAGATGCTCAGAGAAATCTACAAGTGGACGGAATTGGTCGGAGTGGAAGTAAATCCAGATAACCAGGACTTAGTACTATTCACAAGAAAGTACGAGATTCCCAACTGGTCAACACCGCTACTTGGAGGAGTTGAATTAACACTTAAAATATCGACTAAATATTTATTATTGTTATTGTAGATAGTAAAATGTCATGGAGATTTTATGTGGAAGAAAGAGCAAATAAAGCTTTTAATACCTTATACGCATGCAGAAAAATGCTCTGTAAGCCTTGGGGCTCACACATTGGATATACGTGGTTATTAGACCAATAACGCTCTATGGTTCAATAATATGGTGGGCGGTGTGATAAAATGTCGTACGTTAAAAGATTGGAAAGTGAGAGTGGAAAGTTCAACATCGGCGATAGAAAGACTTTTCGACTGGCAATCAATCAAATTAGTAGTAAGAAACTCAGCCAAATAGTAGTAAGAAACTCAGCCACTAAGACTGAGGATGACTGGACAATTCTCACAAATGATTTTTGGTCACACAGTAACATCCACTCCAAAAGTAAACTTTGGCAAGAGGCCTGGATTTGTAATAGAACAGAATGGCTGACACAAGGGTTTAGAATCCGATCACCACGTATACAATTTCTTTACAGATGGATACAAAATGACGGAAAGAGTAGAAGCGGCTGTCTCCTGCCCGCAGTTTGATCTCCAGGCAGTATTTCAGGCTTCCCAATCACTGCAGAATATTTCAAGCTGTAACCAAAACAGCTGAATTAACCTTGGAATTTACTCCCCTCGACATTTGCACAAACATCTTCATTGATAGTCAAGCTGCTATTAAAGCAATAATGGCTATAGTGACTAGCTTGGAATGCGTGCAACACTGTAGATCCAAAATGGACGAGCTCTGTGAGAATAGACAGGTCACAATTTACTTAGTACCAGGGCAAAAGGGAATAGAGGGGAATGAGAGAGTTGACGAGCTTGTTAAGGGGCAGGCGCCTGCATGTCTAGGATGAGTAGGTAGAACATATATCCTCACTCTCAGTTTTAAAGACGGAACTAGACGAGGAATTAACTCTGGAAGCACAGTCTATATGAGGGGCCTTGACCTTCCAGAGGATTGCCAAAATTAGGCTACGAACTTGCAACATGAAAACAACCAACTTTATTTTATTACTCCCAAGGAAGGAATATAAAAAATCGGTTGGAGTACTGACGGGACATTGTCTCTCTCGATATCAAGCAGTTAAAATGGGATTGGTCCAGAACGACACATGTAACTTATGCGAAGAAGAATGGGGTACGTTAGAACACCTAATTTGCCACTGTCCTGCTCTAAGCAGAACTCGTTACAACTGCCAGGGATCGGTATACTTTTCATCTTTGAAGGATATTGCGGACAAAAGGATAAACTGTTTATTAAAACTTGCCAAAACATGTATCACGAACTGTGTTCAACACGACTCTAACAACACTGGTAACACTACGGAACCTTGTGGTTTATGTGAAATCTATTCAGATCAGCCAGATATACCAACCTAATTGTCATTGTTCTCTTGTAACCCAGCCTGTAAGATTGATAACTTAGACTGAAGAAATTTGATTTGAGTTAAATTAATTTGGTTGAAGGGCGAATCAATGTTGTAACTATCAGGTGGGACTTCAAAAATGTCAAGGGAAAGAGAATAGAAGAATGGAATGAATGACAAATAGATAAAATTAGTTTGTTGTGCATTCACAACACAACAACAACTTGCCGACATTCCGTTTTACTGGAATTTCTAAATTGAAGGCGGAATGAAGAAGAAGAAATCAATTACTCTAACAACACACCACTTTCTATAGATACACCCTGGATGTACCGGATTTTATGCTTGCATGTTTTTGTAGCTGCTGGAGTGAACCGACTGTCGTGGGAACGATCTTAATATCTTGTTGTTGTTGTTGTTGTAGCAGTAATAGAAGCCCCGTCAGTCTTGAGTATATCACCGGTCATTTTCGTCTGCCTCATCTAAAGGTAGGCCCAGGAAACATGCTGTTTCGACAGGTTGGGTTCAGAGGGAGAGGGGTGTTAGGTGAGTGGGTTTAAAAGGGCATGTGGAAAGGTGGTTAGTGTCGTGCGGGGTGCCTTCACACGCCGGACATGTGTTTGGTATGTCGGGGTCAATTTTGGATAAGTAGGAGTTTAACCTGCTACAATATTCAGAACGTAATTGTGCCAGTGTTACGCAGGTCTCACGGGGAAGCTAGAGCTCTTCATCTGCAATGGGTGGTGGTTGGACTCCGATAACGGCATTCAGTGGACGGGACCTTTGAAGGTGGTAACAGTCTCCCGGTGAATGTCGTTTAATGTCTGTCTAAACATTGTCTAGTCCAATAGGTGTGTTTGTTTTGTCCTGGCTCTCGTCGGCGTAGTGTAGTAGGTGTCTGTAGGTCTCTGGCTCAAGCAAGTGTCTGCAAGGGTGAAGCAGCAACCTAACAGGAACTGCTTGCTGTGCAGTTGGTTATCCTCCTTATCAGGTAGCATATTGGCCTCGTTGTGAAGGTGTTGTATTGAGGACATCAGGAGGCAGCCCGTCGCTGTCCGAATGGCGGTGTTTTGGCATGTCTGGCGCTCTATCCACTGCGTGTCACTGGTTCCAGGCGACCAGACAGGCCCAGCATAGTTTAGAACCGGCCGGCCAATTGCCTTAAATGTCGATAGCAACAATTATCTTTCTTTGCCCCAAGTGCTGCCGGTAAGGGATTTGCGGATCTTGTTTTGATTTCGGACTTAAGTGGCAATTTTGTTTTTGTGCGCAGAGAAGAAGAGCAAACTGTCGAAGGTTATACCCAAAATTTTGGGATTGTTTACCGTCGGAATTGGTGGTAAAGAGGGTCGCCGTGGACTTAGTGGGGGAAAGTTGAAGATTCCTCGCAGTGAAAAAGCGATCTTAATATCTTCTTACTCTTTGCTTCTTCTACCATATACATGAGTTTTAGCCAGGGCCATTTACATAAAAATCATCTTTATAGCTATTTGTAGACACACTGGCTCTTTAGAACATTTATTCGTACGCAAGGTTGTATTTACGAATGCATATATGAATAGTACGGCAGTAATTGTTGAGAAATTGTTCAGCTGTCATACGGTTTTACTAAATATATTTACATGAATTCACAGTAATTACCAAAAATAATTATTTGTACAGCTAACAGGGTTAAGTGTCAAAAGGATGGGCTACAGACGACACCGACAAACTATTGAATAAAGAATGAATGAACCCCGTGTAAGCAGTATCTCTATTACCATACACGTACACACATCTTTACACACATACAAATATTGTCAAATGTTGGCTTTCCAAATGTAAGTCAGCCATTGACAATGATGGGTTACTATTGATAAAGGTTTCAAGCGCGGCTGCAAAAACAACATTTGACATTCCGTTCGCAACCCCCTATATTAGGCTATTGCATATTACATTGACATACGCCCACTAACAACTAAGAGCACAGGACTACTTCACTAGACTTCAGTGGGCACCAGTACTACTACAAGTGGCCATCAGTAGAGTATTCGACTCAGAAATGTATGCATTAAAGAGTGTGGAAGGGTCAAAGCGGCACAATAATATATCACAACAAATAGTGGACAACAACTTTGACATTTTAGGAACGATAAAAACAATTATTGTTATTGCATTAGCGACAATTACCAAATGTTGTTGGTATACAAGAGAAATTCCTGCCGAAGGTAATTATTTGAACTGGTCGTCACGTACATACAACTGTGCTTATATACACACATTTGTGATAATGACGATATGTATTTTTAATCAGTGTGCTAAAGAGACGTAATTTCCATAAATTGAAGAAAGGGATACCTCTGCTCTTCCTGCAGAAGAAATGTACGCACATTTATTTATTAATTTAAATCTCATCTTAATGATAGATAGTCAAGGATAGTTGAGGTAAACAAATAAATTGACTTTTTCTTCATCTTTCCTGGATAATAGACGTTACCGGACGGGCGAATAACGGTTAATCGAGAAGCGGAAAGATCGGAAAATTTTCTAGTGAGACACCCTAATAACACATGGGCTGAAAAGTATGGGGCCTAACAAAGAAAACATGTTTTTTTTTGTTCAAAATTAACTTTATTCATGAACCTAATTTCCATCAAGAACAGCGGAATCATTCCAGCGCCGCTCCAACATTTCAATATCACTTTTGTAGAACGATTTATCTTTTACCTCAAAATAGGTCTGAGTTTCAGCGATAACCTTTTCATTCGACTGAAATTTCTTACCGACGAGAATTTTTTTAGGTCTGCGAACAACCAGCAGTCGCTGGGAGCAAAATCTGGCGAATACGGTGGATGTGGGAGCAATTCGAAGTTCAGTTGACGTAGTTTTGCGATTGCTAAGAATCATCAACACGTTCTTGTTTTTGGTCAACAGTGAGCAAGCGCGGTATCCACTTTGAACAGAGCTTTCTCATATTGTCCATGCAATAAAAAGCCAACACCTTCTTTTGATATCTTTAAGATGCCAGCTAACTCACGCCACTTCATTTTTCGATCAAATCGATTCATTCAAAACGATTTTTTGGATTTTTTTCATGGTTTCGACGTTACCGCCTAATTTGGACGTTCAGCAAATCATTGTTGTAATTGTTTCTGATGGAGCGGAGCCACCATAACACTTACCAAGCCATTGCTTCGGTTGAACGGCCTTGAGCGCTATGGTCGGTTGGTTGGTTAGAGTGGTGATTCATCCAGCATCCAACTAGCGCTTCCGCACCATTTTGTTGCCACATCCTCACAACACTATATCCAGTCTGTGCGGTTTCGGAACCTTATTAGGCTGTTGACGTCTAAGCCAGACAGATGCTCGAGACTCTCGAACAGCGGTTTGCCCAGGGTTAACATTCTGTCCTTCCATAGGGCAGGGCATTCGCAGAGGAAATGGCAGATTGTTTCTTTTTTCTCCGGTTGTTTACAACTATGACAGTATGTGTTGTGAGGGATGCCCATTTTGGCGGCTTGTTCTCCGATAGACCAGAAGCCAGTTATGACTGCCGTTAGTCTAGAGGCGTCCCATCGTTTCATGTTTATCAATGTCGACGATTGCTTGAGGTTGTAGGTGGACCATAACGTCCTGCTGATTTTGCATTTCGTCTGGTCTCTCCATCTACAATTTGCGATTCGAAGGTATTTTAGGGAAATTGCATTCTTGACCGCACCTAATGGTGTGAATACTGGTACTGCAAGAACGTTATTCATGGCAGATCCCCCTCTTGCCAGTTCATCTGCTTTTTCGTTACCTTCTATGTTCCGGTGTCCCGGGACCAAAATTAAGGTTACTTTATGGTTTTCACTCAAGGTGGTAAGGCTATTCCTACTTTGCTCCACCACTTTAGGGGTTGTTGTAGCCGAGTCCAGTGCCTGGATTGCGGCTTGGCTATCCCAAAGAATAGCGATATTGCCCTTAAAAGAGAAATCGGTGATTAGTAGTCCACAAGTTTCCCCAATTGCCAGTACTTCCGCCTGGAAGACACTGTTGCTATTAGGGAGACGCACAGATTTTTCAATTCCAAGTCTATGAGAATATATACCAGTTCCAACCCCACAATCCATTTTACTGCCATCTGTATAGACTGTGGTATGGAAATTGTTTAGAGAGAATCTCTTATACCAATCTTCCTTAGATGGAAAGAGAGTGGCAAAATTCCTATTGAAAGTTACCGTCGGGACGATGTAGTCAGTCCTCACCGAGATTAACTGAGTTCGCCGCAATAATAGACTAGCGTGACCATAAGTTTTTTCTTTCGAGCACTCATGCACTTTAAATGCACTCATGGCCGTCTTCTTAATATGTAGGTCTATTGGAATTGGCGGCCGCCGTAGCCGAATAGGTTGGTGCGTGACTACCATTCGGAATTCACAGAGAGAACGTAGGTTTGAATCTCGATGAAACACCAAATTAAGAAAAACATTTTTCTAATAGCGGTCGCCCCTCGGCAGGCAATGGCAAACCTCTGAGTGTATTTCTGCCATGAAAAAGCTCCTCATAAAAATATCTGCCGTTCGGAGTCGGCCTGAAACTGTAGGTCCCTCCATTTGTGGAGTAACAGCAAGACACACACCACAAATAGGAAAAGGAGCTCGGCGGGTGTACGCGCCAATTATATATATATATATATATATATTGGAATAACGTGTGTCAGTGCTCTGAGAGCCTCTCAAGGGCATGATCTGATTGCACCGACCGTTACTGCACAGGCTGATCTTTGTATTCTGCCGAGTAATTTGGGATTGTAGTCTCTACCTACAGCTTTCCACCAAACTACCGAACCATAGCCTGGAATCTTTGTATTTGCAAGGAGTTGCTTCAGTTAGTACATTCCGATAGCTGAGTCCCATAAGTCCAGATAGATTAGGTTAGGTTGATCTGGCTGGCTGAAAGCCATCTATTGGTCCTTAGTGGTACCAAATGAAGCTTGACCCTTACGTTTCCTTGTAGTAGGCTTCTTGTAATAAGCCTACGTCTTTTGCGAATCTAAGTAAGCTCTGAAGCTCTAACCCCGAGAGACATTCTAATCTCTCATATTGTAGACCTCCTACGCATTTCATTCGGGTTCTAGCTAACGCAGAGCAAGAACATAGCAGGTGTTCAAGAGTTTCCCTCTCTTCTAGTTCATTGCAACCAGCTATCATTGTTTGAATTCCCATCTTGTATGCGTGTGCCGCTAACAAATCGTGGCCTGTCAGCATACCTAAGATAGTTCTGATTTCTTTTCTAGACAGGGCTGGTACGAATCTGGCGTATTTATCTACATTCTGTGTACACATGATTTTCGCGGTTTTGCAAGTGGCTGGATTATTTCACCTCCTGTCTATCTGTGTTTTCTTGTCCGCAGCGATGTCATTATATACCTTATTTAAAGGTTTCAGTTATGTCGTTTTCTTTCCTATCGCAAAGACTTCTGCGCGAAAAACATGCAATGGTCAGGGAGCTTAATTGGCCGCCTGATGTCCAGCTCTGCGCAATAAATCCCTACACCTACCCCGCCCAAAATTTTCGAGCCATCAGTAAATATATTAAGCGTATTGGGGCTGAGTTTTATACCTCTTTTCCACCCCTCTTCTTATATTATTGTTCGGAATCTCTTCACCTAATTTTATTTCGGAATCATTATTATTCATTGGCTGTTTGTGCACTGCGACCTGAATAGATCTATTGTGCAGCCATGTAGCCTACCCGAACTGCTGTAGGCGTAATTTCTACCAGGAGGTTTTGATTTATAGCCCCATTTCCCAGGTAATTTAGTCTGCGTCGTACCACTGCTGGGCAGTCGCATGGAACGTGTTCTGCTGTTTCTTGGCGTTTTCTTGGCGTTTTCTCTCACACATATATTTTTCATGTGAAAATTAAGTTTATAGTGTCCTATTGGTAGTTCAGTGTAAAGTTTTATGTCCTTTCTGCTTAGGAGCCTTATAGTCCGTATTGGTTCGATAACTCATACCTATTGAGCTATGCCCGAATGTTTTACAGGTAAATTCACCGGTTGCGTTAAGTCTTGTGTCAGATCTAGCTGTTAGACCTTCTGCCGCAATGCCAATCTGTGGTAGGTTGAGTATTCTTTCAAGTCTAGATAGGCTTGAGAACTTGTTTGTAAAGCAGTATCTTTTTTTTTTTTTTTTTTTTTGAAAATTGGAAAAGTAATGAATTACAATCACAATGAATTAAAAAGCATTAGCGACTAGTATCTTATTGTGTACAGTTCTCCTCTTTTCTTTCTCACGTGCGCAGTCCACCTAAGTTTCATGTCTAGCGTCATCACTACATATTCTGCTGTATTAGGGTATGGTACTTTAATACTATTTATGTATATTGGTATATTATATAAAGTATATTCTCGATGATACGAGGAATTTTGGAATTTGGTCAAAGGTTGAGTGTTTTGTATGGAATCCAAATTGGTGTGTTGGTATTAATTGTTTATTTGCGATATTGTTCAGACGTTTTATCAAACAAATTTTCCAAGAGTTTTGATAAAATGAGCAACAGTGATATTCGTCGATATGATCGTTTGGGGCCTTTCCTGGTTTTAGAAACATGACAACAACAACTATTTTCCAATAAATGGGAAAGTCTTTCAGCTTAAAGCAAGTGTTCATTATGTTTGCCAGTTTTGTAATGGTGTTTTGAGGAACTTGTTTGAGGGCTTCGGCAGTTATGAAATCAAATCCTGAAAATTGGATCAACCCAATTTTAAAGCACATTTTCGATTGTTTGGGCTCCAATTTCATGAATGGCAACTTCGATTTCGTGTTTTAAAGCATCAATCGTCTCTGGATGGTCCAACGGGCTTAAATCACAGCTCCGAGGCGGCCAATTGATATCGGAATTTCGGCTGATTATTCGGTTTTCAAAAACGGTAGCCAAAAGTTCGAGTGTAACTTTGGCAGTGTGACAAGTTGCACCGTCCTGTTGAAACCAAATGCCGTCCATGTCATCCTCTTCAATTTTTGGAAACAACTCGTTGACCCTGTCACTGTAACGCTCGCCATTTACTGTAACCGCGACTCCTCGCTCATTTTCGAAAAAAAATGGCCCGATGATGCCGCCAGACCAAAAACCGCACCAAACAAAGACTCGTTGTGGATGCATTTGCTTCTCTACAGTAACGTGTGGATTTTCTGAGCCCCAAATCCGACAATTTTGCTTATTGACGTAGCCACCGATGTGAAAATTAGAAAAGAAGAAAAAGACTCACCACTTTGGAAATAGGTTTTCAATATTCCCCAATTTTGTTCAAGCGTGTAGCGTCCCATTGCGAAAATGTCAAACCTTAAGATAAATTATGAATATATTTGACATGTCATTTGTGTTACCATTCTCAAAAAAATAGGTGGTTCAAAAAGCAAACGCTATGTGGCCCACCCTATATATGGTCATCATTATCGCTGGCTACGCCATCTTTATTAGGTGTTGTCGATGAGTCGGTGTTCGGTCTAACAATTTTTGCTAGGTAATCTGAAAATATATTCACTTTATCTGTGTTTGTTTTCGCCTATCCGTTAGTATCTATTTTGATTTATTGGATTATGGTTAGCTGGCTTTTTAGGCTTTTTGGTGCACTTCCAATAGTGAGTAGTTTGTGTTTCTTTTATTATTAAATTGCTGTATGTAGTTTGTAAACGATCGATTTTTGTATTCTTAAATTTTATGGCTGAGATCTTCTGGATCTTTGTTCAAAGCTGCTTTATCGACGGGTGATCTTGTTTGATGCCATCTACGCCCATTTTTCGCTTCTTTAACACCATTTTTTTTATACAATATCTTTCGGGTATTTGTGGCCAGCGGAAATTTTCTTTAAAGAATGTGTGCTCGATCAAGCAGCACTGTAAATGGAAAATGCAAAATGGAATAAAAATCTTGCGTGTTGATACATCCTTGGCTCTTTTTTTCAGAAAAGATATTAAATTGGAAAATACGGGCGTATGTCTTTGAATATGGTCGTATCAGCAAAATCAGCAACGCTTTTCTGCAAATCCTCCTTTAAAGAGTTCCCACAACACACTAAATTAGTTTTGAATACCACTCCTCGCAAGCGATGTTCATCCAACTCTTTAGAAGGCGTAGAAAATCAAAAGCCAGCAAGTGTACGAGTATCTTCCTGGTCCAATTGCAAGAAGTGTGGAATTTAAAATACCATAAAGTGCACTTACCTTGTAATGCAATAATAAATATGTATGTGTGTAAAAAATGTCACCTGTTTCACATTCTTCCTCAATGGCCACATCACTTAACCGTTCACCCTTTTCCACAGGACATATAATTTATTACTGGTATTATGGTATATTACCTGTTTTTATGTATGCCAAGCGAGGTTACACGACTTAATTGTCAACATGCAATCTCTTTCTCCCATTCTTCGTATAAATGTATTTGTGCCGTTTGATGGTGGGCGTGCTAATAGACACAATTTCACCCTGTAACACCTTTGCCACCGCAGAATAGTAAATGTCGGTGACAAGTTGCTTGCTTACTGCTCTGAGGAGGGCAAATGTTTTCGCTTTGCAACACAACAACATGCATGAGATTTTTCCCAGGTGTAATTTATTGCTTCTGTAATCACTGCAGAATAATCTATTACCACTGTGGCGAATAAGCTCACATAAACAAATGGACGACTATGTGAGGCCTGAGACATGTATGCATGTGTATGTGCAGTGCAGGGCAATGGATTATTAGAAAATTTTCAAAGATCGATAAAACGGGTTTATAATATCATCTTGATATAGGCAAGGATTTCGATTTTAAAAATAAGAGATAACAACCTTGTCGGACTACCTGCGGCCGACTCTTACCATTTTGGGTAGTGAATTTTAAAAATTGTCCACTGTGCCTTCCGGATTTCTACAAGTCATTTGATTGGGTAAATCATGATCTTTGATGCAAAAAGTTTAAGCACGTTTTTGGATTTTCTAATAGATCTGCCAAGTTTATGATCAGCTACCTTTCACGAATAACTCAAAAAGAAATGTGCAAGGCTCGCTAGTCCACGTCTTGCTTTGATGGCTCCGATGTGTGTGTGTATTTGTCCAGTAGAATTCAAGGATGATAATTTATCAGGTTTGGCCTTCAGCTATAATGAAAAACGAAATTGGCTGAGTAACCTCGGCTGCCACGTCACCGGACAAGGATGATCGATTTCTAGGTTTAGCCAATAACTATGGTGAACAACTAAATTGTGAGGGGAACTTCGGTTGCCACCTTACGGGCGTGATAGCAAAAAGTTTTAGACCAATCAGTATGACACCGTTCGAGTTGAAAAGTCTAGAACGAGTGGTGGAGAAACATATTCGAGTGGGGGTATTGCCGAGGAGTCCCCTTAGTAGAAATCAACACGCTTACCAGAGTGGAAAATCATGTGAATCAGCCTTACACGATCTTGTTAGCAAGATTGTAGCCGGGCTGGCAGCTGACGAATAAACAATGGGCTTGTTCGTGGACATTGAGGGGGCACTTGATAATGCCACTTTCGGCTTGATATGTTCTACTCTTCTGCCGAACGACACGGAGTTAATCAAACCATTGTAAAATGGATATATTCCACGCTCTCTGAGAGGCTGTTAACCAATTTATCTTAACTGGTGGGAGCAGTGACGAACAAATCACAGTCAGGGCCAGGCAAGGATATCCCCAAGGGGCTGTTCTTTCTCCGCTGCTGTAGTGCTTCGTCGTAGACTCACGGAGATGCAGGAACTCGATTTTCATGTCCAAGCATATGCGGACGATGTCTGTGCGTTAACATCGGATAAATCCTTAAGGAGGCTTTGCACGAAAGTGCAGAGGGTTCTTGACAAAATCGATGACTGGTGCGTGATCCGAACACAACAACCTTTAATCCGAACAAAGCAGCCATAGTCTTGTTTACGAAAAAACGGAAATTGGATGGACTCAGTCTTCCAACACTGAAAGGTGTGACACTTGGTCTTTCCGATGAAGTTAAATATCTAGGAGTAATTTTGGATAAGAAGTTAACTTGGGAGACACACGTTTCACTGAAGGTGAATCGGATTTTTCAGTAATGCCGTAGAGCCTTTGGTAAAACCTTGGGTCTGAAACCTGCTGTGGTCCTATAGAAATACACACCACTTATCAGACCAATCATCACTTACGCCTCTATGGTCTGGTGGCGACGGAGCATGGTTAAGCCCACAATCCGGAAATTATACAGGCTACAAGGAAGTGTATGTTTATGCATCACGGGTGCCATGAGTACAACCTCTGGTGATGCCCTAAATGCTATGCTTGATTTGCTCCCCCTGGATCTTAAGATATAACAGGAAGCAATAAAAGCAATGTGTAGACTCCATAAGTATGGTTTCTGGCACGAAAACGGAACTTCGGGACACAGAGAAATCTTTAGGCTGCACTGAAGGCCCTGGAGAAAGCGAAGCAAACCTCAAAGAATGCTCAAGAATGTAAGAAGAAGCTCAATTCTGTTGCAAGACAAAACTGGCTTGTACTTATATGGATTCCGGAACACTCCGGTGTTCAAGGAAACGAAATCGCCGACGAATTGGCCAACCGGAGATCAGCGGTGCCCCCACAGGTGCCCCCCAGAGCCAATAATCGGAATCAGTTCCGCAGTAACCATGAATTGGATCAGCGATTATGTAGGCAATCTGCATAAAGAGCGATGGTCCGGTCTAGAATGCTGCAGAACTGTAAAGTGTTTTGTGATAAGTCCGAACAGAAAACTGTCAAACTTTCTACTAAATTTTAGAAGAAAATACATTCGGTTGATGGTCGGCCACAGGACACAACCCATGGGGTCAGCATATGACCACCATTGGAATCATTGAGGACCCAGTGTGCCTGTCATGCTTGGAGGAGGCGGAAAGCACTGAGCACTTTCTCTGCACACAGCTACGAGTTTTGGGGTGTCATGAGAATGAGTAATATTCGTTCTCTAAAACAGGAGGATATTTACAAATTTGCCAAAGAATCTGGAAAATTCTCACAGGACTAACTATCTCTATCTCTGTCTCTTTCTCTGATACTTTTCTCCTTCCCTCCTTGACTATCCACCCCTTTCCAGAGCTTCAAATACAATGGGGTTTTTTTAGCCTGAGTGTTTTAGGAGTCACCAAATCTCCTGGTGCTCCTTGGCTCGACCTTTTCAAATTTCAATTTCACGGCCCGAAGACTCTGTCAGCCTAAAAACCACGCCCTACATTGACTCTAAACGCGGTAGCTCTGCTTGTTGACATATCGATTTTTATCACTTGAACTGACTATTGTTCCATAACTTAATATGCCAAAGTTGTTCTACCAATTTTCTTAAAACCAAAAAATATGAAACGAATTTACATATTAAAGTCTTGCATCACCTTTGAATTAACCTATTCCTTTGTTTCGAGTATAAGAAAGTAATGCAGTAATGAAATAAATACAAAGACAACATCCGATCGGTTATTCATGTAAAGGTCCATAAGTAAAAACACTCACAGATGGTTGCCAAAAAATGTTCTTAGAGTTCTCCGCTCTTTTATGTAACATGGGTGCATAAGAAATGATTAAATTTCATAGAAAATTTTGTCAAAAAGTTTAAAAAATTTCGAACAAATTTAGATATATCTCGATAAAAACCATTATTATAGCTAAGAAATAAATTGAAAATATTTTATCGTAAATTTTTTAAATTTCATTCGATATTCTATTGCATTTAATATGACCATAAAAATTATATTTTGGCATAGCAATCCCGCCAATATGCTCAAGCAGAAAGGCCAAGCACTTGTATAAATTATAAAATATTTATTTATTAACAATAAGAATTTACAAAAATATTGTATACTTAGTAAAGCTTGCAACCGGTGTGATCTCCAAATTGGTCCATTTGCAACAGAACGCCCATTAGCCAATATTACACTTCATTCCTCTCTGCTGTTAACTGCTCTGGTCGCTCTGATAGCAGTCGACTCACACTTGCATAGCAACTGCAAGCGATGCGTAAGATGTTCGGTGAACTGCACTGGCTCTCACAGCCGCCGACTCATACTAGTTTTGTAACTGCATGGGATGCTGTAGAGTCGGATGTGTATTATGTTCGCTAGTTGGACAGCTGAGAGTATGTTCGCTTATGTAGGTGACCAGTAGTTATTTCTCCATAACTTATAAGTAACATTATAAGTACAATCACACACCTGTTGGTAAAAGAAAATTGGAGGATGAAGAGTGTTTTTACTCCTAATTTTTTTGAATGCTCATATGTAGGTTAGTCGCTTGCAGAACCTACTGCACTTTATTTGAATGGTATAATTTCGCTTACTAAATCTTAATATTCCTCTATTACTTGCCTACCCCTATTGAGTTTCGTTTTATTTTTCACCATCTATTTTAAATTTAGTTTTTTGCTTTGTGTAATTGTTTAATTTGCAATTTACTTTCATCCGCGGTTTTCGTATTTGCAAATTCTCGACAGTAAAAATTCTTTCAACAGGAATTAGCAATCCACTTCAACGCAACCGTTGTTTTCCACTCTCAATTTCTCCTGCTTTGCAAGTTTCTTGTGTACGCAAAATAATTTGTGAGAGTTTCCAGTAACTATCACGGCGGCTACCGTAGCCGATTGGGTCGGTGCTTTACTACCATTCGAAGTTAAGAGAGAACGTAGGTTCGAATCTCAGTGAAAGACCGAAATGAAGAAAAAAGTGTTTTCTAATAGCGGTCGCCCCTCGGCAGACAATGGCAAATCTCCGAGTGTATTTCTACTATGGAAAACTCCTCATAAAAAAATATCTGCCGTTCGAAGGCTGTCGATCCTGTAGAAGCTGTAGGTCTCTCCATTTATGGAACAACACCGATCTCGGCCAAACTAAGGATGTATATATATCTGCTTTGATGGTCTCATAAGCACGCCTATCTAAGAGTATAAGAGTGACTCTGACTAAGAAAGGGTGACTCTGAAATCTTCACTACTGGGGAAGCACTTTTCTTAATTTTGCATAAATTGATATACGAGGTGTGTTAAAACAAAAAGAGCGTTTAGCGTAGTACACATAACAGAAGTGAAACTTTCAAGGCAGACAAAGAAAGAGGGAGAGACCCGAGAGAGAGAGAGAAAGAATACATATCTAAATAAATTCACAACATTTGCAGAGAATACAAATAGACAAAACTTACAAATAAATTCCCCTTCATCGCTCGTCATATTAACAACTCGTACTTTTACGATAGATAGTTGCATTGTGTGCGGACAAGCCACTGACGATACGACCCGTGTGCGGAGGCCCTAACTGCGTTAATTCCTAAACATTCTTTAAATTGAATCTGCCTTGTGAATACTTAGCAGCGACGTTGAAATAAAATTTGCTGCGGCTGTTCTTGAGCGACGTGCACGGGTTTTATTCTTCACATCACTAACTTGTCCCAACAGCTCGAATTTTTTCACCAATTTCTGTATTGCGGTCCGACAAGGTGCTTCACGATGACCCAAAAATGTTCGACTTTTACGAACCGTCTCTGCCAAATTTTCACCATATTTATAATGAATTTTAATAATTTCAGTGCGTTGTTTAAGCGTGTATCGTTCCATTTTTATTAATGGCGTACTTATCAAATATTAAAAAATTACAGCTTCAAAAGTGACATCTACCGAAATAGCGGGCTATTCAAAATAACAATTGTTATTGGAAAACCCTTTATGTTGAGCAAAATTTTTGATATTTTTATTAAAAAATTTTATAAACATAATTGAAGTGTGATATTTAAGACGTAAAACGCATACTTTTTTTTAAAATGCAGTAAATTGCAACATTTTTCGAAATTCAAAAATGCGGCTCGACACCTATAACTACAATTTTACTGTAGAAGAATTATTTTACTTTTTATAAAGGGTGTTTTTTTTAGAGGTTAGGTTTTCAAGTTGGCACTACTTTTTTCGTAGATGGTCTTTTTGACAGCTGTCACTTGATTTATGCTCAGTTTGGTTTGCCATTTCATAATGAATAGACTTGCATCTGAACAACGTTTGCAAATCGTGCAAATTTATTACGAAAATAATGGTTCGGTTCGCGCGACGCATCGAAGAAAATTTTGTTCAGCGATGAAGCTCACTTTTGGTTGAATGGGTATGTCAATAAGCAAAATTGTCGCATTTGGAGTGAACATAATCCACAAGCCATTGCTGAGACGCCGTTACATCCTCAAAAAGTCACTGTTTGGTGTGCTCTATGGGCAGAAGGAATCATTGGTCCATATTTCTTTAAAAATGAAGCCGACCATAATGTTACAGTCAATGGAGAGCGCTATAGAGCCATGATTAATGACTTTTTCGTGCCTGAATTGGACGATGTTGATGTGGACGACCTTTGGTTCCAACAAGACGGCGCTACATGCCATACAGCCAACGCAACAATCGATTTATTGAAGGAAACTTTTGGTGAGCGCATTTCCTCGCGCCGTGGACCTGTGGCGTGGCCTCCAAGATCGTGCGATATAACACCGCTGGACTATTTCTTGTGGGGCTATGTGAAGTCGCTTGTCTACGCAGATAAGCCCGAGACGATTGACGTCTAGGAAGAGAATATTCGGCGCGTTATTGCTGACATACGGCCCCAATTGCTGCAAAAAGTGGAATTTATTCGAGCCAGCCGCGGGGGCCACTTGCCCGAAATCATTTTTAAAACATAATGGCAAACCCTTATCTTTATAATAAAGCTAAATTCTTGGCCATAACATTAAATTATATACGTTTTATTTCATCTTGAAAACCTAACCTCTAAAAAAAACACCCTTTAGATCCATCAACATTTCAAGGAGAAATGATGCAGACCGTGGAGCAATTATTTTTCATTGTACTTTGGGTCACGTGATTTTTTATATGTATACTAATTTTTGTGAAGAAAAATTAAAATAAATTTTTTCTATAAAGTTTAAGTACTAATAACCAATGTAGGTATAATTTTTTTTAGATAATTTTTGGCGCTGCAGGATGTATGTAACCCCTTAATACTTCTTTTTTACCGTACAACCCTGTGGTAAGTAAACCGTAAGCAAAACCTTTGATTGAATTTAGCGTGCTTTTTTTGGTCTTGGCCTTCTTGGACTCTTTCATTGGGACCATGGGCTTTGGTTTCAATGCCATAACCATATACTCATGAAGCAAATCTGGATCATCGTTGACGTCATTCAAGAATTTCTAAGCGATGCTCATGCGAGGTTGTTTTTGGTCAAAGTTCAGCAATTTTGGAACGAACTTCGCTCCCGCACGTTTCATGTCCAAATTTCTGAAAATATTGCATGGCATGAGCCAACTGATATGCCGATATGCCGACAGCCTCAGCAGCTCTGAATCACAAATTTCTTCACTTTCTCAACATTTTCATCGGTTGTTGATGTGCTGGAGCGTCCAGAGCGAGCGTCGTCATTCACATCTTCTCGACGTTCTGTTAAAAATTTTTACCATTTGTAAACATTTTTTTAACTCTCTACATTGCAAGTGTTTTTGAGCACTTAATTACATTTTTTACACAAAATTTTATGCAAATTCTTTTATCCAGTTTTTTTTAATAGCAGAAAATCGCCGAACATGCAAAGCACTTGCCTTATTTTTGCTTTTCACAAACAAGCTAAACAGGCTATACTGCCCAAACCGTGGACATAATAATCGAAAGTCGAGTGTACGTAGCCCGGCAAATTTAAAAATTCTCCTTCTTTTTTGAACACACCTCGTGGGTATTGTATAGTATTCCGTGTATACGTTAGACACCACAGCCTGGCTTCAGTAAATTGACTGGATATTTTTGTTGTGAAATTGTAGCTGGGAAATCTATACTTTACAGCTTTTGTGCTTTCACATGTACACGTATGTATCTACAGGCGAATGTGAAGAAAATTTAGGTAAATAGTGCATGTTAAACGGTTTCGTAAGATAACAGGAGCGTGATAACAGGAAATCGTGTGTGATTCTATTAGAACATGGGAATTTTCGTCGGCATAAATATGCGTATTAAGTCTATTTCGAGTGAACCCAACCTCATGAGTAGGCTAGAAGATGAGGGTTTTCAGTACCGCAGCCTAGATATCAGCAGCAACAATCCAAATGCGCTTGATAATCAATCTGACTTAGGCCTGAACTCATTGTAAATGCTACGGGTAAAGTAGCAGCAAACAAAAAGAACCACATTCATCGGAAGTCTCTTATCACCTTAATAAACTCCCGACCACCAAATGCCGTCTTCCGAGTCCAACCACCACCCATTGTAGAGGAAGAGTTTCGGCGGCAGCCTGAGACCCGCGTAATTTTGGCCCATTTACATTCCGAATATTGTAGGAGGTTAAATGGCTACTTATCCAGAATCGACCCGGATATACTCAATATATTTACATATCCTCTTAAACCCACTAGCCTAACACCCCTGTCCCTCTGGACCCAACCCGTCGAAATAGCATGTTTCCTGGGCTTATCGTTAGATGCGTTAGACAATGACGATCGATGACTATACCGCACTGGTAGGTCTTGTAGATCTTGATGAACTGCTATAAGGACGATACTAACAACACTAATTCCTACCTCGGCTGATATCTGCCGCATACTCGTCCCTAAATTGTGCTCTATCCGTGCACAAATTCCATTTTCTGCTTTAGGAGTAGATATCGATTTTGTTCATCCGATTAAACAGATATCATGCAATCTTCGGTGAAATCTTGCAAACCTACTTTTTGAAATAATCTGGTAATTGAGATATGCTTCAGCATAAAGACATCGCGCTTCGGTGGCAATTCCATTAGCACCGCCAGACATGAAATATATGTCTTTTGAAGGACCAAAAGGCGGCTGAGTAAGGGCCGTCGCAGGCGAGTAAAATTTTGGGTAATATCTGTAAACAGTTACAATCTTTAAACATTTTAATGCAACATTTTGCCAATTTTGCAAGAAAGTGATTTATTTTAATTGCTTCTTTTTTTGCCTACTGCTTTAATGAGTGCACTTCTACGTCATTTTCTTGATCTAATGTGATCAGATGATTTTCGTTTTGTGAACTTTTGGCTACCGCTATATCTACAATTCGCTTTTCT
Source organism: Anastrepha ludens (assembly GCF_028408465.1). Lineage (NCBI taxonomy): Eukaryota > Metazoa > Arthropoda > Insecta > Diptera > Tephritidae > Anastrepha > Anastrepha ludens. The sequence continues at coordinate 81,058,942 of NC_071502.1, forward strand.
TTTTCACCCATTCGTTCGTCTACAATTTCACGATCCAAATAAAAATCGTATGCCCGCATTTGTCCATTTACGAGCGCAAAAAGCCGCCAACCATCACTCGATATTTCCAGCGATTGCACCAAATCCTTTCGCAGTGCCGATCCGCTGATTATTAGCTGCCGGTCGTATACGCGCAACTCAAACGGACGCTTTTGATTGCTGATCAACGCAATACAGGCGGCTGTAGATGGTCGCGTGTCGTATTCGGGTGTGTAGGGGTTCCCATCATTTCCGAGCAGCCGCCTTTCATTTAGTATAATGTTTTGTATGGCGCATGATTTGCCAGTGTCCGGATCGATGTCAGGCGTGTGTGGTGTTTTGATTGCATGATTTGCGTCTTCACATGAGATCGTGGTTTCTAAGAGCCTAACATCCCCATTACGTTGATGTGACAATGCTTGCTGATTACAATTGACTATCATCACTGATCCATTAGATAAACCAACTGCCAGAAAATTTTCGTTGGTAAGCGCTTTCAAGGCGGTCGGGAATAGAAACCCACCTTCATTGATGTTTATTTTGCTAAAGCGTTCCGATTTTAGACTCTTCGAACAGGTCAGCACAAAATTGCGATTAGTACAAACATAAATGCGCTCGCTGCCGGTATCAATGCTAGTGAAGCGCAACCCGTGCAGTTGCTGGCTTTGATTCAGAGCCATTTTGGTTTCATTCAGCTCGCGTAAAACCTCATCACTGTAAATTTCTTTTTCGAATAGTGATTTTGTCGTTTGGAATTGGGTTTGTGTACGTCGCAACCCACTTTCCAAATAGTCACGTAGATCGCAGATAGCACTCTGAATTAGTTTGACGCGCGCCCAGGGCGAACTGTACTCGAAGCGAGAATTTGACACTGGAGATGAGCTGCATTTCCGACGATGCTGGGTATTGGATGTTTTCGGTGCATCGAATTCACAATGCTTCACACTCATTTCCACGAGTGTCCAAATAGACATAATACCAGTATCGTTAAGCGCAGCGAACTAAAAATAAAGAAGCAAACGAGAGAAATGGTAAATGGACTAGTTATCACACAATATGCATTCCACCATACCTGTATGGACCTATACGTTCCTAGTGCCACAGCTTTTGGAGGAGTTCGAAAGCTCCTAATATCTACAACAGCACCAAGGTCTATTATGCGGTGTGGCTGGTTGGAGTTAGCGCACCATCTGGGTACTACTGATTGCGTGGCAGCAAAGTGTGTTAGATATCCATCCAATTTCGAGCAGAAGGAGTATGTTTCACGCAGATCCCACATTGCGATGCTGCCGTCGTGCAGTCCGCAAACCACAATATCCGGACAATCATAACAGATCTCGGCACGGCAAACCTCGCTCCAGGTAGAGAGCAGTCGCATTGGTTGTGAGCATTCGCTGGTGGACCACACCATAAGCAGGTTAGAAAAATCGCTGCGATAGACTTCCGCATCTCGTGGACTCGCATGCACCGTTATGACGACGTCATGTCTAGCGTTAGCAAATACGCGCACCACATGCAAAGCATTCAAAAATTTCGTATCCAAGCGGATATAGCCTTTGCTGATTGCTTGGAGGCTACTTTGGTTCAGCCCGAGTTTCGTGAGACGTTCCTGTTGTCTAGTATCTGGTTGAACGGAATTCAGTACTTTCGATATAACGCTAGAACTACGGAGCAGAAACGAGTTTAATAGCTCGAAATCCACTGGCTTATGCAGACTTTTCAACTGTTCGCCAACGACGCGATTCTTAATACTTTGCCGAAAAACACTGAGCTGCTGTAAGCTGTCATCATAGATATCAGCGTTTAAAACATGCACCACGTTGCCTTCTTCCATCGGAGACTCGCCGCAACAATTTTGTATTGCTATAGTTCCATTCAGGTCAGCTCCAAGTTTTTGTATCGTTTGCAAGTCGTATTTCGGGGGATGCTGTGTCCACATGGTGCGCCTATCATAATTATCCGTCTGACATTCGGTCGACATGCGATTGTCATTAGTCTGCGTTGAGCACTGCGTGGTGTTCAGCGTACCGTAGGTTTGCATATAAATGTCGTAACTGATGGGTTTGAGATCGAATAGCGAGAAGGTCAAAGTGTCGAATCGGATTTTGGTCATTAGTTCTATGCCTCGTTTGCTTCGGATGGGGCGGGTATTAAAATCAGCGTAACCTCCATAAGAGCACACAATTCCTCCGAATTTGTCCACTTCGGCTTGAGTATTACTATTATTAATAGTATAGCCGCTGATGCCTGAGTCTAGTTGGTCTGTTGAAGCTACGCTGTACGAGGTGTCCATGCTGTCAAAATGCCTTTCATTCGTTTGCGTGGTAATCTCAGACAGTTTTATATGCTTTCGCGAATTCATTTCATAGTTTCCTGAGTCCAGCTTTCGCTCGAATTCCTTATCACGTTGAATGACTGTGACGGGATACTGCGTCAATTCAGATTCTTCCTCGTCCTCACTATTATTAATGTGTATTTCTTCCTTGCTTTTAGCATTTTCCTCCTCAGAAGATAGAGAAAGTATACTTTTGCTGTTGTCTTCATCTTCGCTATGTGTAGACGAACCACTCTCAGTATTCCCAATCGAACCATTTTGAGTTGATGACCCGGTCTCAAAGTCCGATTCGTAAGATTCAAAGTCATCTGAGTAGCTATCCGTAATAGTGTCTTTCAACCCGTCACCCGACTGCATGTCATTACGATTTTCAGCAATTCGAGTTTCTGACGCTTCTCGGGACTTTGCTCTTGATTTGCTTTTCAATGGTTCGCCAAAGGCTACCTCAAAAGCTACCGGATCTTTGACGATAGGCTTCTGTCTTATCACTTCATCTACAACTATTTCGGGCGTAACCGGTTCTTGGCCAATTGTAATGAACGAAGTAGCACCGTCCGCTAGTATTTGTTGCTCAATTCTTTGCTTGGCCGAATCGGTACGCAATACGATAATTTCTTCTTCCTTCAGCGAATGTGTGCGCACACGTTTTGGTTGCTCATCATTCTCGATCGGCACAATGCTCTCATTAATTGGCTCTGCGGTAATTTCTTTGCGACGTGGCGGTGGTGAGGCTACCGTTACATTATGAAAAGTATCGAGTACGGCATTGGGTTTGATTGCAGTGGACTGTCTTTTCTTAACTGTATCAGCAATGTCGAGGTTATGCTTGGCGCGCATAGGCTGCTCATTAACGCTACTCTTAATTGTTGTTGGTGCAATACGCTTCTTCGTCGATGGTACATTTATCCTGCCAGTTATTTTTGGTACGGCTCGGGAGGTCGTTAATGTTTTAGTTGGTGGGGTATTTTGTGGCTTTGTGCCATCACGCTGAGTTCTGATTTTGGTGGCGACCTCAGGCTCAGCTTTTCGTGCTTGAGTGCTGATTTTACGCTTAGGCTTTTCTTCTAAAGCTCGGTTCGTAACTGTTGATGCGGCACTAGGTGTTGTTCTAATTTGCGTATTTGCTTTAGTAGACCCACTCGTAGTTTTTGTTGGATTACTGACAGCACTTTTCTTCGATGTAGCACCTGTTGTTGTTTTATGACCCTGAAGAGCAAAACAAACAAGAAAACCAACAACAAACGTGAATACGTAATCTGTAGTGGATGTCGTAATGAAATACTTAGAGAAAGTACTTGAAAAATAATTATTGTAAATGCTTACAAATTCTACGGACGAGTGAAAATGGGTTATCTGATAAGGCAAATGCCTTTTAGGCAATACAAATTTAATTTATTTTTATTTTTAATAACAATTCAAGTGGTTTGGTTAAATATATACACATAAGTGAATTTAAGATTACCAAATGCGATATATATTACAAGATATTCTCGACAATTTGTTACCGAACTTTTTATGCTACCCAATATTTAAAACCTTTTATGCGTAATAAATAAAATTTTTTTTTTTCATAAAATGTTAATGTAATCCTTTAAGAATGTGTCAAACAATTTTTAGAACGTAAATTTAAGTATTTCTTATATTATAGATCGTCAACCGTGACGACTCTATTCCTTGCGTTCGAGCGCTGGGAGAGGAATTTTCATGTATTCAAACTTAAGACGCGTTTTTCTCAAAACTAAAGGGTGGGCCATATATCGTTTGCTTTTTAAGCCACCCATTTTTTTGAGAATGGTAACACAAATGACATGTCAAATGTGTTCATAATTTATTTAAAGGTTTGACATTTACGAAATGGGATGCTATATGGTGCAAGAACTGAAGCCTAATGACCATCCAATGCGTTTTCGGTTCGCTCAATGGGCAGAAAATCGTCTGACCGAAGATGAGCATTTTTACCGAAAAATTATCTTTTCTGATGAAGCTCATTTTCACATCGGTGGCTACGTTAATAAGCAAAATTCGGATTTGGGGCTCTGAAAATCTACACGCTACTGTAGAGAAGCAAATGCATCCACAACGAGTCACTGTTTGGTGCGGTTTTTGGTCTGGCGGCATCATCGGGCCATTTTTTTCGAAAATGAGCGAGGAGCCGCGGTTACAGTAAATGGCGAGCGTTACCGTGACATGCTCAGCGAGTTGTTTCCAAAAATTGAAGAGGATGACATGGACGACATTTGGTTTCAACAGGACGGTGCAACTTGTCACACTGCCAAAGTTACACTCGAACTTTTGGCTACCGTTTTTGAAAACCGAATAATCAGCCGAAATTCCGATATCAATTGGCCGCCTCGGAGCTGGGATTTAAGCCCGTTGGACTATTTTTTGTGGGGAGCCGTTAATAGTCCGTAAGCCAGCGACAGATTTTCACGACCAAGTTCCTCTCAGTCGATAATTCGTAAAATGCCTCAGATAGTTGCATTATGAAGCGTTGTAAACGTCAGCTGCGGCTCCGAGGGTGGGTTGAGCAGTGGTAGCCGCCCACGCACGTAAAAAATATACTTTTAGTCATTTACTCCCGATAAAAAAATTGATCAAATTAAATTTAGACTAATATTTTGAAGAAATAAAATTGTCAGCTAATTATAAAGTGGTGGATTATACGTCAGCTGGTCACACAAATATGAAAAAAATATATATTTTTTCAGTGGCTTCCTCCCAAAGGAAAATTTATCAGATAGTTTATGTATTGTTTTTAATAAATAAATAAGTCAGCTGGCTATATGTAGGTGGAATGTGTGTCAGCTGATGCCCTGAAGGTGTAACGTAGGAGCTAGTCGGAAACATTTATAGCCTAATTAAATGTATCAGCTGACGAGTTTTCCCCCAACATACTGCCAGCTGATTTATTTTATTACTTTCATTTCAACAATCCGCACAAAAATTTTTCTTCCATTGCCATTGTACATATATTTGATTTTTGTAAAAGTAATTTTTAATGCCGAAATTTCCATAGGAATATAAACAAATAAATAAAGCAGCAATAATAAAGCAGGCCACTTTAACAACCAAGGAACACAATCGCTAAATCAGCTATTCTAGTGCCATCGCCTTGAATGAATTCGCCGCACTCCATTAACCAAAATTCATGAATGATACATGAGAAACAGATTGCGAATTCCTTCCGAATTCGCTGAGCCGTAAGAGTCCACGAATAAACAAACAAATGAAAGGGGAATTATTTGTTTGGGAAGAAGAAAAGTAGGCAAAAGCAATGGAACAACCAAACATAAGAAATTATTCACACACACACACATACTTTCTTGCCACGGCGTCTTCCGCATAAAAACTTCATTTCGAGGCTTTATATTAGTTTTTGCTTTAACAATTTAACACGCGGCCCTTCTTTTGCATTAGTTTGTTTAGTTTTATCTCACAAACCACTATATTCTAAGCCATTCACTTTTTCACAAATATGGAATTTATCCTATTTTTGTTTGCTTTGTTCGCTCGTTTTGTATTGCGAAGGGAGCTGACGTCAGAGTAAAGTAACTGTTTTTTAATGGCGCCACCTTCAGTACTCAATTCGCCTTGACTAAAATTATTATTCTTAGTAAACTTCCAAACAAAATGTTTTTCCTTGTTTTCACTGCTGTTAGCTACCAGTTTTTGTTCTGGTCAGCAGCTTACCGGCAGCATCTTCCGATAAATTTTATCAGATGTTCGTTATGCATTTAGCAAACGGTCTCATATTATTATATTTCACCGAAGCCAAATTAGTCGATTTATAATTGAATAGTTTTGCTAAGAATTGCAAACTTATTTCTGAAGTCAGCGCTATGTGCCAAACTAATATGACTACGCATTTCATTGTAGCGTGCAAGAGCCATACAAAGATAACAAGAGAGACTAATTCGGCGATCGCAAAACGAGAGAAACTGAAGAGGTGTTGAATTGATCAGATACAAGCAAGAAGCCTGTATCTGGTGGATGTGAAGGCCAGTTTATATCCGCGCGCCGAATTGATAACTGATTTTTTTCGAAGTGTTGTGTTTATGCACGCATACATATATGTATGTTTGTATACAAAAGTAAAAGAAATCATAAATATACGCATATCTGTGCATGTGTAAGCCATTGACCTAAAAGCGCAGTGCAAAAATTCAAAACAAACAAAGGAAAGGTGAATGAAGTGAGTTTATACCTTTAAAATAAAATAAAAGTAACGCAAATAATTGAAAATAAGTTTTTGCGAGAAAATGTTTTTAAGTAAAAGGTATATAAGGTGCATTTGTACATACATTTTTTTATTCATTGTGAAATGCACGCATGCAGCAAACAATTGCTTTGGCTTCGGGTAATATAAAAAAAAAAACATAGAAATGATAGACATTTAAACAGTGCAGTGGAAGGCAAACCCAAAAGTACTTATAATTTTATATACATTTATGGAAATTCGCGACTCGAATGCTAAGTGCAAACTGGTTCCGTGTCTTATCGACACTTTTGCAAAGATATGTGATTATGTACATAGGTATCAAATTTGTATACTCTCACGTTTCTCAGTTGCGCCGTTTTCGTTTGCGGTTTCGACATTGGATTTTACGCGTTTCGTCTGTCTTCCACTTATTAAAACTTTAATAGTATTTAATTAATTTCCAACAATTTTACAACAGAATTTAGTCCACGTCTGTATCTTTGTTTAATCAATTAAAGAACTACAAAATTATGCGCTTGTGGTTACGTAGATGTGATAGCTATTGCGATTTAAATGCCAAACGCTTTTGTTATGGCAATTGAATTGGGTGCTTAACAACCGTTGCGGTTAAGGTGTTGGGTGAGGGGGAGTGACGCGTGCACAGCAAAAGTAATAAATAAATTAAATTGTAACATGCAAACAAAAAAAAACTATCAATTTGCGGCGGCAATGACAACCGTCAAACAGCTGATTTTGGTAGCCAAATAAACAAAACGAGCAGATGGCAAGTCAACGAAAATAAAGTAATAGATGGGCGGTTGTATTAAACGACACGTAGATGGCGCTGAAGCGCACTCAAAAGTGTACAAACCGAGCAAATACACCGGTGCTATATTTGTTAAACGGAGGTTTAGGAAATAAAATGCATAGTTTATTTTAATCATAGTCGAATTAGTATCTGGTTTTTAGCTGAAAGTCTGATTTAAATTGAAACTTACCACAAGCGGGTACTAAAGTTGGTTTTAAGCTCTTAAAATCGCACCTAACTATGAAAACGAATAAAATGTTTCATTTTCAAGATATTGAAAGAGATTTTGATATAGTAAATGATGAAAGATTTTTAAGATACTTTTGATCCATTTGAGTTGGATGAAAGTACTTTTTATCAAGGAAAAAAAAAAAATTGTTAAAAATCTATGCTAATTTTTAGCCACTTTAAACTGACACTTTATGCCACTAACATTCAATGGGCTATTAAATTGCACACCTGCAATTTTTCTAAAAATTTTGATTAAGGGGGAAGTCTACTGTGACAAGGGAAAAAACAGGCTTATTTTCCGGATTTTGTTTCTAACAAAATATTGCTCGTACATAAAATCTATTTAAACTCTTATCTTTATTATATATTTAAGTTTTTGGAAAAAAAATTTTAAGTCAAAATATTCAAAATGGCCGCTGTGGCACTTCTGCAAGCGCAGGTCCGCTTTTCTTAGGTGCCTAAACGGTGTACATGAAATCTTACGTTTCGGTGATCTAAAACAAAAAAACAAAATATTGTTATCATATACATAGTATTGACTCTCGTCTGACGTAGGATTATGTCAATAAAAAATTTTGGCGTTGAAAAAAAAATTCTTGAAATTTTTTTCTTTTTTTTTGTCTAAAATTGATGTTACTATTGTTTATAACAATTTAACAAATAACGATATCAAAAAAATCCTATGTCAGACGAGAGACACTATTACAGAGAATATATAATTAAATTTTTAAGCTGATTCATTTATCAGAACTAGAGATATCGTGTACACCGTATACAAAAACTTAGTTTCGAGAAAAATGCGTTTAAAGTTTCAGTTTTCAGCGTTTAAAGCTTTGGAGCGCTTCGGGAAAAGGTCGAAATTTCAACGAAGAAAAATTTAGCCAGCTGTAACACATATTGTACCTTATTTAAGAGGGTTCAAAGTATTTTTTAAGCTAATAAAAAAAAAATCGATTTTTTGAAAAATTCCCAGTAGACTTCCCTCTTAAAAAGTTTAAATTTTCAGTATTTTTTAAATGTGTAAAATAGTGTAAAACTTTAAGTTATATAGATTTTACCGCAGTAGGAAAAACAGTTTTATAAAAAACACAATAAATTAATAAATAGTGAAAACTTTGCAATGTGTCGCGCAGCTACTTTTGCAATCACAGGTGTATTTTAAATAAAGGGTGAGGGGTAGTCAGCGGCCCGAAAAAATGATGATTTTCACTCATTTTTTTGCTAGTCAATTGCTTTATTTTACCAATTTAATAAAAACATAGCATTAATACATAATGATTCGAATTGAGTTTAGCAAAATTTCAAAAATAAAAATTAATAATTGTAAAAGTTAGCGCTCTTTGTGTGGAGCCTGTTTCTCCAGAAGACCCTTGCGGTGATCATCACAAGTCCTTGGAGATTCATCGAAAATCAATCGGACAAGAGACATTAGTTTTATTAATAGATAATATTGTGCATGATTGAAGTTTTTTTTTTTAAATTAACAATATGACGGCCTCAAGAAATAATTTTCGGATTTTCGAGAAAAAAACCAACAATTAATTAAAAAAAAAATCGAAATTAAAAAAAAGGTGTGTGTGTCAACTCCGACACGCGACTGGAGTTTACTCCTTAAGAACGATTACCGCGATATTTAAAAATATATTTAATATGCAAAAGGAGTAAATGAAGACCTTTTCTATATTACTGGAAAAATATAAATTGATTTATTCTATTCGCTATAGTAAGCCACCTGGAATGAACAATTGTTTTGGGGTTTTTCTTTTTTAAGCTGTCGTTGCAATGCCCACTTATAATAGCACTACAAATATTAAATAGGTATTTTTGATCCGTATTTAAATCTTTTTCACTGGATATATCTGGTAGTGTGAATATAATTGGTTCATAATTGACGAAAGAAAGCTTCTCACAATCCTTCAATTTGTTCTCTATTTCACCGTTAAAGCTTTCAGACGTAGAGCCATCAATGTATTCAAACATCTAAGCGGTAGTTCATTGGCGTGTAATTGGCAGATGAACCATTGTAAGGGTTTTTGAAGACAATCTCCTCCAAAGGTTCAGACGATATCACTGGTATGTGTAGGTTCTCAACGAACGCACAAGCACTAGATAGGAAACGGAAATAAGCACCAAAATGTGGGCAGTGGTTATTTCTCACTGGAAATTAGGAACCACAAGGAAATATATATTTCCTACAAGTTTGCACCAACAAACCAGCGCCACAAGGTATGCAGTACTTTTTCTCACGAGAAATCAGCACCCACAAGGAAAATTTATTTCCTACAAGTTTGCACCAACAACCAAGCGCCACAAGATATTCAGTGCCTTTTCTCACTAGAAATTTGCGCCCACAAGGAAAATATATCTCCTGCAAGTTTGCACCAACAAACAAGCGCCACAAGGTATGCAGTGCTTTTTCTCACTAGAAATTAGCACCCACAAGGAAAATATATTTCCTACAAGTTTGCACCAACAAAGTAGCGCCACAAGGTAGGCAGTGCTTTTTCTCACTAGAATACAGTAGGTTCTGTTTTTATGCGGTTTTTTTTATGCGGTTTTGAAATAGTGCGGTTTTTTTTTAAATTACAAAATGCATGTCGACCTATCGGGAATTGTACATATAAACAAGATTCTAAACCAGCTAAGCAAAAACTCATCACAGATTACATCAGAAATGCTAACCCTACAAGTATGGAACCGCCTGCATAACTATCTAGATCAGACGTGTACATTTCCTCAAGTGACGAAAGTGATTTTACGCCAAATCCTAAACGAACGCGCAACATGTGGGTATTGTCTGATTCTATTTCTGACTTAAATTTATTTTTCGATTCTGACGTTTCTCAAATAAAGATATAATTTTCAAAAATACAATATTTTGTTTATGCGATTTTATTTCATTATTTCAGATTCATGCGGTCTATGGAACGTATCTTTAGTTATAATATGGGACTAGTGCCCTTTTTTATGCGATTTTATTACATTATTTCAGATTTATGCGGTTTTAGCATTTGAAACGTATCTATAGTTTTACTATAGAACTAGTAGCTTTTTTTATGCTGTTTCTTGCGGAACATATCTACCGCATAAAAACAGAACCTACTGTATAGAAAAAGGGCAACGCGTCACCTCCGTCAGCGTACACTTCCGGTGATTCACACGATTTTACTACCCATATTTTTCATACCATGGGCCTTATACATATATCGTTTCTTAAGGAGTAAACTCCAAAAAAAAAATCCTTCGATCAGGCACGAGTTTTTTATGTTTTTCAAAATCAGTATAAGTTTTATTGAAATCTACCAAGCGGTTTTTAAGCTACAGTGATCATCAGTTCAGAAAACATAGTTTTGAGAAAAACGCATTTAAAGTTTTGCTATCGATTTATGTAGAGTTATACGAATTATTTAATTACTTACACTGTGTCATCTATTCCTGGACCATATACATACTAGTTCTTCAGCCGTCATAGCAGCTTCCAAAATATCGATTTGCTGTTGTCTACGTGTCTACGTAGCATTCTACCTTCGCGAGTGTTATCGTTAGCGCGCTTATCTGCCACTTCCTTTCGTACACCATCCATTTTTACTGCAGGCTACTTGCTCTCGACCGCTCCGGAGCGCCCTTTGTTAATTGTTGATTAACTCGAACTACTTATAACTTATAACTTTGTCGGATTCACTTCAAATTTTTACACAATATTTTTAAGATATTATACTTTAAGAAAATGCAAATCCAATTTTTTGACAATTTTGACTACCTCTAACCCCATAAAATGTTTTTCTAAAAACGCACCCAGATGTCGTTTTAAAATAAAAAACATTTAAAAATTTAGATGATTTCGGGCTTCACTATTTTTATTCAAAATACGAAACTTAACAATTTTGTGTGAAATATGACATCAATAAAATATCTACCTGGTAAAATCCGCCAACAGTCGATTCATCAATGCCTGATTGTTGAGTACGTCGAGGTATCGATGTTGAAGGTTGTTCAGCAACACTTTCCGCTCCAGCAACAATATTCTCAACAGAACGTCCAGTTTTTGGTCTGCCAGCCCTTTTGCTATCCTCAGCAAAACCAGCTTCTTGAAAAAATATTTCACCAGCCGTTGAAATGTTGGCTCGTTCGGATAATCGTTCCACCAAAAAAATCACGAGTTTTACGATATGTTGTCCTTAACCCTGCTCCGTCATCCTTCGTCAAAATGACTACGCGCGATTTTATTTTAAAATTAAAACCGGTTTTTTTAGATTGTTTTGGTCTGATTTTTCTGATAGCGTTAGTTGGTTAGAAGCTGTTGGTGGACGGAGACGTACAGCAAACAACGCACATTGTAAGTATTTTTTTTTCGCTTATAATTTTTTGCCGTAGTCAAAATGACGAAAGATGACGTTTGTGTAACTTCCAGTTTTTACGGGGTACTTTTTTAGTACGAATAATTTATCTTAAAACTAATGTTCCTTTTTTAGTTTAATGTATTATTTATAAGAAACTATAAGACTTAATGGATAAAAATGTGATTTATTTTTTATTTGAAATGTTATATGTATAATAAGTTGTTTAAAAAACCATGCCAATTGAAAGAAGGCTATTCAATGTTAATTTTACGCCAAAAAAATAATAAAATTTTATGAGTTTCGTTAAATATTAATTTTAAAGTATCTAAATAAAAATAACAAATCAATTTTGATACCTATTTTTGTTGACAACTTTTTTTACAGCTTTTTAAAATACATCGTAGTCAAAATGACGAAGGATGACGTTAGTGTACAATAAATAAGGATGACGTTCTAGGGTTAAGGATCGACCATTTTCATAATAAGTGTCAATAATTTTAAGGCGTTGTTCTATCGCGTTAATTTTAATGTGCATACTTAAATTTATAGACATTTGCCAGATGACATTAGAATATAATAAATTTGTACCAAATCTCTCTAATTCCTGCTCTTAGAGGATCAGACGCTATTTGCCGCCGCTCGCTCCGAGACAGATGCTGCAAAATTTCGGGTGACCTTTAAATTATATATGTCGAAGTTGACCCCGAAGTTCCCTCTCTCATTAGCCCTCTCCTGTTACCTCCCATGCGGATTGGTTACCCGCATTTTCAGTATGGTTGCCCCGGTTACCGGATGTACCACGTGGAGGTGAGAGTAGGAATTGAGGAGTTAAATTGCTGATAACAGCTACTCCAGCTTTTTTAAAACTTCCTTTATTAAAGCTGGCCCGCACTAAAATATAGCACTAAATTGACTATGGTAATAAAGAAAATACACCTAGTTCTAAATATTTATATTTTAAATAATATTTATTAGACCTGGGCTTAATTCGCGACTATGATTATCAAGTCAAGTCTTTCAGTGTTAGTTTCACTGTTAAGTTGAAATATGTAATATTAGGGTTATTGGAATCAGAAGGTAACTGTTATTGCAATGAGTTGTAACTTTATCAAAGCTTTATCGGGCATACAAATTCTTGACCTCCAGCAAAGCTCCTTGTATGCTTGCGAGAGTCGTTTGAAAAGTTCGTACAAAGTCAAAGATATGACACTACTGTTGCGTATTGAGGTTATGTTTACTTAGTAGCATTTCGTCGAAGAACACTCCAAGTTTCAGCCAGTTCGGTTTATTTCTTTGCGTTTGGCATTCGTTTGAATCGGGAAAGTCTGGTGATTTTCCTTTTGCATCACGACAACGCACCAGTTCACGCCTCAGTAGTTGTGGTCGCAAAATTAATAAAAAATATTCATCCAAATCGCTTCACATGCCCTCTATTCTCCAGGCTTGGCTCTCTCGGATCCCTCGCACTACTATTTCCTCCCCAATTTGAAGAGATGGCTGGCGGAATAAAAGTTTTATTCAAACGAGAAGGTGCTTGTAGAAAGCAATGGCTATTTTTCAGACTTGGACAAATGATATTATTCGGAAGAGCTCAACAAATTAGAACAGCGTTAGAAGGTGTACTCGTATAAATCTAAAAGGAGACTATGTCGAAAAATAAAATGGTTTGCCCCAAACAATTAATTTTTTTTATTTTTGCACGGACTTTTCAAACGACCTTCGTATAGATAAGTGGTGCGTATACTTCTGCCTGGGGTTTGGCCGAGCTTTCCGGTTTTTATTTATCTTTTCATTGCGATTTAATAGAGGGTGGCCCCGCTGGCTTGATTTTTTGGTTAGGCTTTTCGACTTTTGACGTGAATTTAACATATTTCTATTATAGATAACGACTTTCAGGTAGCTTCAAAAAATCAATTTTCTATCGATTTATGGATATAACCTTTTAAAAAGAATCGAGGTTCGTTCAAAAAGTTCTCAGCCTTCAAAAAATGTTCTTCACATGGACACATACAGATGTAGCCGTAATGCAATCTTTCAATTATACCTGCAAACGCAACTACAATTTTTCGCTGCAATTTACATTTGTCTAACATTTGACAACATCGTTCATTATTTGTTCACCTCTTTCTGCTACACCACAATGTTATGTGAAGTAAGAGTTAAAAAATCCATCGCTAAATCGTTTCAGATTTCTCTTCTTACCAATTTTTTGTAAATTCTCATTCTTCTACGTTCTCAGATCACATTCGATATCTTTATTTATTCTTGTAAATCAATTTCATCCCCTTCAAAATAATCCCCTCTCGATGAAATACACTTATGCCAACGATTTTTCCAATCCTCGAAACATGCCAAATAGTCCATTTCCGGTATAGTCATCAGCACCTTCTTCGATTCAGCTTTTATCTCCTCAATCGACTCGAAACGCGTTCCCCGGAGTGGTCTCTTGAGTTTTGGGAATAGCCAGAAGTCACACGGAGCCAATGTGGAATTTTTGGCGAAATGGTCACGAAGAACGAGTGCAGTGTGAGACGGTGCATTATCGTGATGCAAAAACCAAGTGTTGTTGACCCATTATTCTGGTCTTTTTAGACGAATTGCTTCACGTAAACGACGTAAACGACGCATAACGCTCAAATAATATTCCTTATTAACAGTTTGGCCAGGTGGAAGGAATTCATAGTGCACCACACCACGAAAATCGAAAAAAACTTTCATGACCTTTATTTTTGAACGACTTTGACGTGCTCTTTTCGGTCTGGCCTCGCCTTTAGCACGATATTCGCTTGATTGGTCGGTTGTTTCAGGGTCTTAAGCATAAATCCAAGTCTCATCTCCCGTAATGATGCATTTGAGCTTGCCCTGATAGTCTGAAAGCATTGTTTCACACACATCAACGCGACGACTTTTTTCCAAGAAATTGAGAGTTTTCGGTACCAAACGAGATTTGACTTTTCGTAGGCCCGAATGGTCTTTCAAAATGGTTTTCACAGATCCTTCTGATATTCCGATCATATCAGTAAGGTCTTTAACAGTCAACCGACGATTTTTGAGCATTAACTCCTTCACTTTATTGACGTGTTGGTCATCTGTTGACGTCGATGGTCTTCTGGAGCGCTCCAAGTCATCAACACGTTCTCGACTCTCTTTGAAGTCTTTGTACCACTTATAAACATTTTTCTGCGACATGGTCGAATCACCAAATGCCTTCTGCAACATTCTAAACGTTTCCACAGCCGAAATTTCATTCCGCAAACAAAATTTGATGGCACTTCTCTGCTCAATCAAATCAGACATTGTAAAAATCGAAAAATGCACTCTAGGTCGTTTGGTAAACACCAGCGTAAATATATTACTGATAATGGCATTCACATGAAAGTTAGCCCAGATGTTATTAACAGTGCTGCCAACTCATGAAAAAAATAAGTAGAGCGAAATTTTAATCCCGCGAAGTTTGACAAATAAATTCACCTTACTTTTTGCCCACAGTAGTATGTATGTAAGTACAGATGCCCAACGTAGACGATATGAAGTGTTGCATCCATCACTCGAGCCTTTTCGCCATCTTGTAATTGACAAATCTACGGAAATATTTTTTTATTCAGTGACGTAAAATATTCTTAAAATTTCTTCGGGAATCTGTCAATCGTTAATATGTCCTTAAACCTTACCTTCTTTATTTATATATTATAAAATGAGATAAATCTTTTTCAAGGAAGATTAAGAAATTTATTGATATAAACAGGCATAAGGAAAATATTAAAACATACTTATATAACTGTTTTTTATTAGAATACATACGAAAAGTATAAATAATATCACAAAATTGCATACTTTTTGAGTAGTACACTTAAAACACATCTCACTTTATGGAGCATATAAAATTAATGACTTTTTGTGAATAGAACAATTCCATCTATGCCTTTCTAATTTTTCGCACTCAAATCCATATTCTCCTTACAACTAATAGTGCCACAATTACAACCAAAGCCAGGGAACTCTTCATTGACGGGCTCGAATTCGGATCTACGTAATATTTTTTTGCATATTTCTCAAATATGTCTTCCATAATGCGTTGCGAAGTGTCTGTTTTCAAGTCGGTTAAGCCCCGCAGGCCATCCGTCTTGTCGCGGAACATAACATTATTGCGTGTATCGAAAATGCCATACATCGTAAATGGCCGTGTTTCCGGGCGGTAGCTCTTACCAAAGAGTTGATCGATGTCTCGCAAAGAGTTGTAGATTTCAGTGCGTCGTGCCAACGAAGTGTTGTATGTCATCAGATGACCGCGAGTGGTCCAATGCATGTAGCAGTATTCGAATTTTGAGTGGCGTTCATTAGAACCGAAGGGACACAACACGCGGAAAGACTTGTGCCCCGTATCGCGCACCCATTTCGATGTCAAATTGCCCACAGTATAGTTTTTATAAATATCCGAACTAAGAAAGGCAACGTCACCACCTTCGGCTAAGCAACGCAATGCGCCCTCATTGTCACGATAGTTGTCTGGGCATGAACGCGGGGCCTGCGGGTGCCAAGTGCATGAGTCTTCATGGAAAAACGATTGCAGCGATGCCATGCGATTTGTGACATTTACAATTGTATCTTGCACTGACAAATGCGCTGGTCCCTCGTAGGAGGGCAGGCAAGCTTTAGCGCCTTCGAGATCAGCAAACGATTTAAACTTAGAATCACTATGCACTAGCGCAATTATGGCATATCGTTCGTGCATGTCTTGTGCGAACTCGTAAAGTATCGGTACGAGATTGTAGTCACGTTGTGCCTTAATGCGGTTTTCGTGATCGACCATCAGCACATCCGCCGCCTTGTATTTCACATCGTCCATGCATGAGTCAAGGCTCTCGGAGCGTATGCACTGAATGTTCGGCTCGACGCCGTAAACTTGCGAAACTTCTTGTAGCCACGAACACTTGATGTGCTGAATGATCGAGGTGGTGCAATAAACGATGGAGCGTGGCGGATTGCATTCAGGGAAACTGTACGCGCTTTGAAAGGCGGGTGCCTGATCGAGGTAATCATCGATGGGTATGACATTATCCAGGGTGACGATTTCTACATGGTAATTCTCCAACAAACTAAGCAATGCATTCTGCCAACTATTGGGATCGTCATGGTTCAAACCGGCGACTAGATTTTGTACGTGTGCAGCGTGGCTGCGTCGCGCAGCTATTACCGGCCAAGGCTTGGCGACCCAAACGCAGGGACGTTCAGTGGTAATGGGCTGTAGGTGTCCATCAGCGCAAAGGTAACTATATTCGGAAGGATCTGACTGCGCTGGCAAACCGGTTAACTGAAAAAATTTAACAATTTTAATAAATGCCTTTAAACCAATTACTATTGATTAATCGTTTATAACTTACGCCGAAATGACTGCGCACATCATCCAGACGCGCCCAAGCAACATTTCCAACGCCATTTGTGAGGCAATAAAGCGCGCCGCGACGGCCCCAGTGCTTGTCGCCAATATCGCAGCGGTAAGAGTCATAACAGAGTTGACACAGCGACGGGTAGCGGTCTTTGAGAGCGCGATCTTGTGTTGGATCAGGCACCCATGGACCGGCTTTGCAGCTGGGCCCAAAGAATTTTGCCGATGCGCTAATACGATCCTCTGTCAGTGATATGTCCGGGTTACATGATTTTGAAATTAGTGTTGACTCAAAGTACTGTAAAGTAAATAAAAAAATATGGCTTTAAAAAAAATTACAAAAACACGGTTAGTATTACACGTACATTAGCTAACACATCGGTCCAATGATTACCCAATCCATAACCAGGATGGCAAAGTTTCGCACCCCGCAGATCATGCACTGTATGTATATTTGCCTCGTTGTCCACTACAGCGACGATTTCATACTCGAAATGGGTGTCATGCGAACGCAGCTCACTTGTGACCAAAATCTCGACGCTGGCCCAACGTGCGGCAATAAGCTCTTCTGCCGAGAGCACACCAAAATGGGCGGTACCTTTGTGTATCCGTCGCACACAGTCCAGACGATCGATGCCAATTACGCATTCTATATTACTAGTTGCCTCCAGAATTGGGCAAAACTTCGGGGTCTTGCGGTATGTGCCACGGGACTCGACGATGCAGACACGTACTTTTGGGGGAAAAAGAAAAGAAAAAAGCTATTATGTATGGCTCAAAACGCAAATTTAAACTTAAAATGCACATTTTAATAAAAAACTAGATATCGCACATCCGGCCATTCTATAATAAAACTCAACTAAAAGTGGTGTTTTTCTGCAAAAATGGTCTAGAATTTTGCTAAAGTTTTGCACATAGGTTAAATTCATATTCTAACGAAAATGCCCTTAAAAGAACTTTTAAATTTTTTTCACAAAAGTTGTGGAGGTGGCAAAAATCAAAAAAACTCTCTAAAGGAAGTTGCGAAAACTTTGTATAAGCCAGAATTTACTGATCCGATTGGCCCAAATGGGGTATTGTTGGAAAGGCTATTAGTCAGACAGTATTTCAGTTTGGTATCTTAATAATTTTTCCCATAAAATATATTTTTGACGATTATTAACTACTTTTTAATTTTCAAAGTTGCGTTCCAATCAAAGTTTATACTGATAAAATAATAGATGGGTACCAGTGCGGCTTTAGAAGCAATCGATCAACAATTGAACAAGGTTTCCTGGTAAGCCAAATAATTGAAGAGTTGTTCGAGCACAACACTGATATCTTCTGCCTTTTTATTGATTTTAAACAAGCGGTTGAAAGTCTAGATAGAAAATAAATCAAGCACTGTTTCCAAAAACTTGGCACGCCGTTGAAATTAATTGAACTGGTTCTCTGCACGTTGATTTTTACTGTCTGGTGTAAGCAAGGAGACGTATTGCTGCTATGATTTTCACACAGTTATAACGGATATTAACTTGCACGGAACAATATTTCACAAGGATTTTAGAATATTTGCATATACTGACATCGTTCTCATCATGGCAAACAAAAAAAAAAACCAAACTAGGACGCATATTCAAGCTACTGGAAACAAAAGCAATAGGCATAGGACTGAATGTCAATGCTGGAAAACCCAAGTTTACGTAATGCGGATGACAGGAATCTACTTATAGGTATAGCTAATTTTGTTTTTGAAAGCGTAAATGAATTCAAATACTTGGAACTCGTGCTATTGGCGAATAAAGACCCATCAATAGATGAAAGAATTTAAGCGGCTAACAAGGCGTATTATGCAAATAATAAATTGCTCAGATCAAAAGGAGGAAAAAAGAGGGGCGGTCTAAGAAGGAGATGGCGTCGAAGCAGACATAAAAGTGATGGAAGTTCGTAATTGGGAAAATGTAGCCAATGACAGAGCGAACTGGAGGAAGATTGTTGGTGAAGCTATGGGCCACCACAGATTGTGAAGCAAAGAGGAAGAAGAAGAATAATAAGAACAACAACAACAACAAGTTCCACATTCTCAAAATTTTATCCAAAAAATTCGAGTTAACTATAATCGTTAAATATATTGAAAAAATTCTTATTAAATAGGATATTTTCCGGCTTTAAAAGTTATAACACAAAATACAGAAAAAATTATACTTTCGTACTTTAGTAAACTGTAGTTCGGTTACCCAAGATATACAAATTCTAGAGAATCAGCTGTAAAGGACTTCATTACTTCTCTATTTGGTATTCATTATTGTATTAAAAGTTAGACTTATGTAAGGTTTTCACACCTCTTGTTAAGGACTTTTGATTTTTGCCTCCTCCATAACTTCTGTGAAAAAAATGTTAAACTTTTTTTACGGCAATTTCTGCCACTTTGAGTTAAAATTGAAAAGGTTCAAATAAATGAAGTTTAAGTAAATGCCAGAACAGGTATCTTAGCACAAATTAAATTTGAATACAATCTAAAATCTAAAAACTTTTAAAATCTTTTAAGCAAATCAATTTATTACTTCTCTGCGTCATTTGGAACATAAACACGATGGCTGTTCGATAAGTACCTGTGTTTGATGGCAGGGGGCGTTCCTGAGGGAAATTGGTGTCAGCATCGTATGCTGCCATCTGTCAAATAACGGCTAAAGAAATTTCAGACTGATTGATAGGTTAGTTTGGATTTGGCAGCTTTTCAAGTAAGACGTATTTCGTGATTTTCGCTAAGATGGAAAAAGAGCAGTTTCGTTCGGAATTCGCTTTTTATTTTTGAATGAGAGGGGTTAAAAAGTGTCCGGAGTGTTGGAAGAAGTGTATCTTACTAAAAGGGAACTATGTTGAAAGATAAATAAACAAATTTTGAAAAAATTTCTAACATTTTTAACGCGGGTACTTATTGAACCCCCCTCGTATTTTTATTATTTATTTTTTATTATCTATTATTTGTTGTGTTATAACTTTCTATTTGAATAACGAAAAATTATTTGTTTAAAAATCGCCGAGAGCAACTGAAAAAAATCAGCTCCGCACAGAGGTGGAAATTTTCGGACGTATGTTACCTTCTGCTCAAATATGAACGAGACTTTATCAATAAAAGTAGCACAGAAAACAAACTATGTGACATATCACACTGAAATTTGCCATGTAAGCTTATAACAGTCCTACCATCCAACAAAAAATGTATTTTTGCCATATGTCATCCGCGGACCGTTTTATTGATAACGTCTCGTTCATATTTGAGCAGAAGGTATGACAGTTGATGGGAAAATGAAACAATTTCTACTAACCATCCTCACTCTTCTTTTTTACTATCTGTGCGAGTGTCGAACCTTGACCGCCAATAGACATTAAATGCTAGACAACTTTCAAAGCAAAATCTAAAGGAGATCCCGAAGTGCTCAGTGATAGGTTGAAATGGTTAGAAGAGGTGAATAAGAACAAGGGATGATATCAGAAGTTATAGGAAAAATGTATCAAATTAGATCCTGGAATACTTATGTAGATACTCAAAGGATGCAAATACGCGTACTAGCAAATCGACAGTACCCAATCACCAGGGCAATTCAAAATATGTTCTTAAAAACGTATTTTAAACGTTTAAGATACGCCATTATATTCTAAATATATACTCCAAAAATGCTTTTAAAATCCTTATAAGCCTTAAGATAAGCTTTTAAATTTTGTGTATAGTGTGTTTAATAATTCCAGGGACTTGTGACAAGTTTTGATAACACTGTGTAACAAAACAGAAAAACTAAATCTACTTTTATGGATAGAAAAACTAAAAAAATGGTATAGGAGAAATTTCCAATACACCCCCAAAATCTCATTTTATGGCCAAAAAACCGTTTTTCAGTAGTTTGATGTGAACAATCACTCCTAACTTCGCCAATTTCCATCCGATTTCTAATTTTTTTTTGTTCGAAAGAACAAAAACAAGCCTTTTTGACAGTACGTTCATAATTTTTTTGAATTGAAAACTGACGAGACTGCAGTTGTAAGTTTTTTTGTCTCCATTTTTTCAACTTTGATATCATTTTTACGATATTATCCGATATTGAGAATTTTTTTTAATACACTATTATTATAGTAAATTTAGTTTTGCGTCGAATAAGCTATATTTTATGCAATTGGATGAAAATTCATAGAGTTGTGTGGTTTGGGTGTTTGGCCGAGCTCCTCCTCCTATTTGTGGTGTGCGTCTTGATGTTGTTCCACAAATGGTGGGACCTACAGTTTCAAGCCGACTCCGAACGGCAGATATTTTTATGATAAGCTTTTTCTTGGCAGAAATACACTCGGAGGTTTGCCATTGCCTGCCGAGGGGCGACCGCTATTAGAACAATGTTTTTCTTTATTTTGGTGCTTCATCGATATTCGTAAAAATAACGTCAAAGTTGGAAAAACAGAGAAAAAAATCAAAAAATTCGAAATACTTCTGTCTACAGCCTCGGCAGTTATCATTTCAGAAAAATTGTCAACACACTATCGGAAAGGTTTCTTTTTGCTCTTTTGAACTAAAAAAAAATTAAAACCGGATTAAAATTGGCGCAGTTATAAGTGATTGTTCACATCAACCTTTCGAAAAACGGTGTTTTGGCCATAAATTAAGATTTTGGGGGTGTATTGGAAATTTCTCCTATACCATTTTTCTTAGTTTTACTACAAGTTGTGCTAGGTCTCCATAAAAGTATAATATCACTGTCGCACAGTGTAACTTATTTGTTTCTTATTTAATTTTAAAAATGCTTCTATGAAAAAAAGTTAAACATCCAAGTCCTAAACTTCGTAAAAAAAACATGTCATAAAATTTCCATAAAAATTTCAATGTGGACTACCAACCCATTTCGTGTTGGCTGAAGGGACAGTGTTACTTGTAGGTTGAGAGGGGCATACCTACATTTCCATACGAAGAATGAGACGAGTGGAATAGCCCTTTCTCGCTAATTTGTCTGCCTTACAATTCCTTGGTATGTCACCATACGCTGGCACCCATACCAAATGGATGTGGTTTGTCCATCAGACATAAAGCACAACATTTTGGTTTTTTTTATTTAAATCTGCCACATTTTTACCACCAAGGTACATGTCATAAAATTTCCATCAAAATTTCAAAATTTTTGATGAAACTTTTTATAATTTTTTTCACTTCTTTACAATTTGTTTACCGAGTTGAAGAATAACAGTTTAAAAATTGATTTACAAGCTGGCGTAAAATTAGTAATCCAATTTTGTTTTTGCATAACTTTTTTACTAAATAAAAAATAAATATTTTGGGTGTTGGAAATTTTTATTTTGATCTTTACGCGCTCAATTGGTTGATTGTTTGCATTCTGCAGTTGCCTAATACACAAATGCAAGATATGATTGGCGTACGGCGTCATTTGCAATATACGATAGGGTGATGATTTTGCGCCACCTAGTAACTACATAAATCTCAATTTACAATACGACGCGGCTAAATTTTTCCGATTTGTTCGCAAAAATAATGAGATTTGCGAAGAATCGTAAATGTCTTTTAACAACTCACATTTAAATAGTTGACATTGCACTGAACAGTCAGTTCGTCCCCTTAGTATAACAATAGCCAATGTGCTCATAGGCTATTATTTTTTTTTTTTGAATTTTTGGATTCTCCATCGTCGATTTTATATGTGGTCAAAATTTTGTCAAATTCTAGTTCCACAAAGTGGGTCAAAACGTCAGTCAAAAAATAATAAATATTTACAGACATAACGAGATTTGAGTGAGAGCTACTTTCGACAAAAAGTTTGAAATTCATTTTCTCAAAACATCAAACAATTTATAGGCTATTTTAATACTAAGGGGACGAGTTTATACAAAATTTAAAAAATTTAAATCTCCATTTGTAAGCCGACCAATTTCCGTTTTCAATTTTAAATTTTGCCTTTTTTGTTTTCTAAAATGGAAGTAAAAGGCGATGTAAAAACGTACAGCAAGTCCTTCAAAGGCGCGCAACCAAAATTACTCGGCGGCTAAGAACGATGCATTGTGCGAGTTTGTGTTAAAACGCGGAAAGGTGCTGCACTCTTTTGTATGTATTTGTCTATTGGCTAAATACCGGGGGCTAAATAACATTTAAAAAACCGAGAATAGCATAAATGTCGGTTCAACGTGCTTAAATTGCAATTTTTCTGAGATAAAAAGATCGGAGTATAAACGTGGTGGCATCATAGAACCCGTGGTAAAAAAAATTAAATCCATATAAAAAAATACAATTTTCGGTTAAATCACAATTCAGCGGCTTTCAATCGCGTTACAAATTAATGCCTTTGTCAAAAAACTGGCCAATAAACTTTTTACGCTTTTGAAAAAATACCAAAAACAATAAAAAGATTTAAAAATTTAATTGTACGAAAAAACTTAATTTAAAGCCACTTTCAATAGTTATCTTAAGCACGAAATTTTCAAACACTGCCTGTTTTATAGTCATAAACTGGTCCAATAAAAGTATTAAATAGGTCGCTACTGCATTAACGTCTCTTGAAACCTCAATGCGGCGTCTGCAAAGCATCACTGGTCTACGCATCTTTAAAAGCTTTATATAAAAACTGTTAACTGTTATTTCGTGTTGACGTGCATACTCGTACATACATTCAATAAAATTTTATATGCAAATACACTCGATCTGTTTTAATTGAAAATTGCGTGACTTGTCTACGAAATAAACTGACCTTGAAAATCAAGAAGAAGATACCGCTGCGATTACCGGTCACTTAACGAGTTGCCATGCAAAATTTATGTACATCGAAACTGACATCAATTGAGTCATAGCTCTGTTTTCAACATTTTGCTGGATTTCCCCTCGTCGCAATATTTCGCGTCATCCTTTCCGTTTTGTGTATTTCATCGTTCATATTCGTACAAACATACATATGTATGTATGTATCTACTCATATCCACACGCTCGTCAGCTCATTGCCACTATTAATTTGTTGTCTAGTCTATAATTACGAATACTAACTATAGATATTCATACGCGCCTACATATGTATGTATATAAGCATAATAAATGCGATGTAAGTGTGTAGCCCGTAGCATAAGATGAGAATGAGGAGAATTCAGTATTCGTCGCAAAAGACAGAAAGTTCCCCTTTCGAGCAATGCATGCCGAACACATTTAATTACCTGCAAGTTGCATATGTGTTCGCGAAATTTACGCATGAATAATCGATTATATGCGTAGTGGTAACCAGTCTTATTACGCATAGTACTACCAGGGACGCCAATATTAGTGGAAAATTTTGATCCCGGGATTAACCTTGGAACATAACTTTTTTATATGACTCAAATATCAATGACTGAAAGTATTTAAGCTTATCATGAAATTAACCCATTTAAAATTTAATGGAAACTGATTAACTTTATTTTTTATATTATTTATTAACTGAAATCTTACTTAACAAAAAGTTATCAAAGTTACAAAACAAAAAAAAAAAAAGTATTAAAATATTTATTTACTCAATACAATAAATATATTTAGCAATATTGGAAATTCATACAAAAAGAGAGTAGGATAAATAAAATCATAGACATTTAATTTAACACTTGATGTTGCATATCTGCAAAGCACTTCAATTTTAAACTAAGTAAGTTCATTCCGAATTAGTTCTCTATACTTTAAACAATTACAAATGTATTTATAAAGAACAAAATAATTATTTTCTCTTAAGATATTTATTTAAAACCAGCGGTAGATCCAAAACTTTCTCAACAAAACACTTTACACTTTTATTTGAATAAAGAGGACAGAACCGATTAAAGGGAACGCATCTTCAACAACATTTAAATTGCAAACAGTACAAGTTAGTAAGTCGCCTCTAGCTCTAATAGCCAAGCTTATAGCATACGCCGCGAGCTCATCATTAAAAATAAATTGATTCTAGCGGCGCCAAATGTGAATAAAAATCATGTGAAAAGCAAATTCAGTAAAAGTTAGCAGTTCCTAAGGGCAAGCTAATCTTAATAGCCGTTGGGAAAAAATTTAGCGGGGAATCCATATCTATATCATTGTATATTTTAGTCCACTGCTTAACCCAATCCGATCCCTGCCTTACTGCTCCCTTAGTTAAGATGCAAGCGCGTCTGTTTGCCGGTAGACTAAGGCAACGTACAATAAAAGTCATATGGGTGCAGAGAGTATAGAGAAACTGTGGTAACAATCCTGTTTATAGGTGGAGCATATAATTTGGCGTGTTTGGAGGTAAAAATTAAATTTTTTAGAAAGGGTCGCAGAAGTGTCTCTACTGGCTCATATCTATCAACACCCCATATCTGAGCACCGTAAAACATTATCTACCTGAACGCAGCGTAGAAAATTTTCAATTTTTTGGTAATTTTATCCTCGGATTGTTTACGTATTTCAGCCACGTAGCATTTATTGCAAGTTTTGCCTCAAATGTTTTATGTAACTAAGTTTATAACTTGGTACACGTACAAAGAATGGCCAGTCTTTGCATCTGCGGGGCCCTCAGAACCACACCCACAGATGCACTAAATATTACAAGGACATCAATTTTAATAAATCCTTTGTCACAGTATTTCCTTCCAAAGAGGAATGGGATAACGGGCTTACTGTTAAGAAAAATGACTTAAACATCTACACAGATGGCTCAAAACTGGACAACAAAGTAGGTGGAGGGGTATACTCCGATAAACTCGGAGTATGCCAATCATTTCGCTTACCTGATCATTGCAGTGTATCTCAGGCGGAAGTCACTGCCATAAAAGAGGGACTTAAAAATAAAATAAAAACGAGAGTATTATCTACAAATGAAGTCTTCATTTACTCGGACAGTCAAGCAGCAATAAAAGCGCTTGAATCAAAAACGCACTCGTCAAAAACAGTTCTAGAATGTTTTAAACTACTAGATGACGTATCTAAGTGCTACAAGGTGCACCTTATCTGGGTACCAGGCCACAGGAAACTGTAAGGCGGATGAACTTGCACGAACCGGTACAACGCTCGATCTCGAACCGGATAAGGTGCTGATACCCATGCCCATAGCCACTTGTAAATTACTTATAGACAGGGAACCCATCATAAAGGTAAATACAAGCTGGCAAAACCTCATAACATACGAACTAAGCAGACAGACATGACCGAACTGGAACAGCGGTCGATCGAAGATCTTGCTAAGATTCAACAGAGAATCTATATGAAAAATGATAGGTGTATTAACTGGTCATTGTTTAATAGGCAGCCACGCTAGAAGGTTAGGACTCCCGTACTTCGATTTCTGTAGAAGCTGTCTTAATACAGAAGAAGAGGAAAGAGTCAGACACCTTTTATGTGAGTGTGAAAGTCTAGCTATGAGAAGGCTGCGCACTCTTGATACAGCATTTCTAACCGATGTAGCGGACATAGCCCATCTAAAACTAACGAAGCTCTGCTCGTTTATTAAAGCTACCGGATGGTTTGACAAGGAACACGTAAAGTAAGGATAAGCTGCAGTGGTATCACAATATACCTGCGAAAGGTCTAAGTGTGTCTTATGACAACCACCCTACCTACCTACCTACCTAAGTTTATAACTTAACATAATACCAAGCTATTTATATTCATTGACGAATCGCTACCGTAAATTCAATGACAGCCAACAGGAATTCTTGTACATTTTCTGAAAACCATAACTTTAGAATTAATCAGGTTTACGTTTAGACCTCACTGCGTACAATAAGCGTAAAGATGAGCAATCAGTTTTTGAAGATCTATTGCAGAATCTATAAGCAAAACGATATCGTCAACGTACAGCAATACCTACCTTGACCGTAGTATCAGCAACTTTAATACCGCATTGTAAACTGTTACTTAGGTCATTAGGATACAAGGAAAAAAGACTAGGACTCAGCAAATAACCTTGCCATACACTTTGATTAACAAGAAAAGGATCAGAGAGCGCTCCGTTATAGCGGACCTGATTTGTAGTGTCGCAATAACTAAGACGTATAATATCAATTATGTGGTTGGAGAGGTCGAGACGTGTTTGTTTATATAAAAACATATTGCGCTGAACTGTGTCAAAGGCACATGAAAAATCTACAAAGGACGCAAAAGTTTTCTTTTTTGCACACAAATTGAGGTGGACGATACTAGTCACATTGAAAGAATTATGAGCAGTAGAGTAATTCTTAAGAAAACCCATTTGAAATTTACTAAAATTCACTCATTTCTACGGTTTAACAAAATGTCAGCAAACATTTTGTAACTAGTATCAAGCAATGAAAGTCCGCGATAATTTGAGGGCATGGAAGGATCACCTTTGTAAAAAAGACACGTAATAATAGCGTTACGAAAGGCGTTAGGAATCTGTTTCTTAAGGAAAATCATATTAAATAAACTCAGTATCGCAGTAAGAAAAGTGTCCGGGGCGTACTTGTAGCATCCGTAAGTATTCTGGTCTTTGCTAGGTGGTTTTTTTCTTTGAACCCATGGAGTACATGGTTCAAATTGGGCATTTCAAAAAGTGAGTCGAAAAAGGGTCTAACAAAATAGACTGTACCCCATGTATACAAGGTCCATCACCTGTGCGATAAAGCAAAGATTTAAAATTTTCAGAGTAATAGTTAGTAACCACCAATCTCGGGAGTTCCTGCCTGTGTTCAGAAGACCAACCTCATTACAGAAATGTTGAAACTTTTTTTTAGCGCACAATTTAAAATAATACAATAATTCCGTTTAGCTACATAATTTATTATGGACTTTGCTGTGGGGGATTCATTAAAATCTTTCAAAACCGCAGCATTTTCGTGCACGTGCTGAAACATTCAATGTCGATGTCCTACAGCGCCACAAAAAGTCAGTTCCACACGATTATCATCAGGCATTCTGCCGTTCAAAACGATCCCTCCAACTCAATTTACTAAACTGAGTAATTTTTTCCCTTTCGAGCCAATTATCGGGTCTTTAGATTCTCTTTTTTCAGTAACTCTAGGCATTTCGACTATAAATATTTGCTAATGGTTCGAGCTGTACCTATGCGTGCGTTTAAGTCGTCAATTACATAATCATGAATCTGGCTGGTGTTCAGACAAAAAATTTACTAATCGATAAAAAAAAAATATATATGTATATATACATATAGGTATATATATTTTAATAATATTGTATATCAATCACACACCACTGATAAGGAGCAAACTACTATATTTGAAAACTCGACGCAAAGAACATCGATTTATTATTATTTACATCCTAATTACTATTTTACCAATCTTTCAGAAACATTTTAGTAATGAAAAAGTCAATAAACCTTAAGATGAATTACATTTAAAATTTAAAATTTAGTTTGAGCGAATTCCTCCATAAAAATTATGTCTTCAATAAAGTTCACACTTTATTGCTTTGAATTGTTTGTATGTTGATAAAAAAGCAATTTTGTGCAAGATTAGTACGAAACTTGCCACTCATAGTAATAAATTTCATTATTTAAAACGTAAAAAGCGAAAAGAAATGTTTATCACAAAAGAAAAATATTTTTTAATTTACTTCAAAGTAAACCTTTATTTATCACGTAAACAGAAATATATGAAGAAATATATAGATAATAAATACGTTCACATTTAACTAGACTATCTACTTTTTCGAGCTTAACTCCCAATCCGTAATTAAAAAGCTAGATTACCCATAGAAAATTTCTCTCCCGAAATCCGAGAGTATTAAATTTCTTTCATTATAAAGATAATTTTTGCTGTACAACCCTGTGTTTTCTGTGTTATCTCTAATTATTATAACAAATGTTAGGAGAAACCTAAAAGAAAAAACTAAATAAAATTGTTGGCAAAGAAAAGCGTTTTGTAGACATAATTCTAATAATTTTTTAAGGTATTATTATCTATGCACTAATATTACACAAAAGAGCGTATGCCCATAGAGACGCATTCGGCTGTTTTGCTTATTATAAAATATAATATCGAATTTCGCATGCGTTTTGCTGCAATAATTTTTTTTTAACCTCAGTAGACGTCGCACACTGGGGATTTAGCGGAAGAAAGTCAAATTTGCAACATACCACCTACGCAATGTTTAATGGTATTTCTAAATTCTAGAATAGAACCAACAATAAAATCAAAAAGAATTACTAAACTCTGACTTACAGTTTTTTTTTATAGATATGTCAAAAGTATAATTTTTTTATAATAGGACTATCAATAAGTTCGTGCGGTTTTACAACAGATGGCGTAACTTGATTATTATTCCATCGATCCACATTTCCAAACATTCATTGGAGAGCTACTGTCGTAAGGCACAAACGTCAGTATAAGTTTTTTATTTGAAGCGTAAACAACAATATTTTTACCACACTTGAAAATGTCGAATTTCGTGCCAAATAATGTGTTTTTGCGGGGAATTCTTCTTCATTATTTTAATATGAAGAAAAAAGCAGCCGAAAGTCATCGTATCTTGGTGGAAGTTTATGGTGAGCATGCTCTATCTGAGCGAACGTGCCAGAAGTGGTTTGCACGCTTTAAAAGTGGTGATTTTGGCTTGGAAGACGAAGAACGCGAGGGTGCGCCGCCAAAGTTCATGGATACCGAATTGGAGGAATTGCTCGATCAAGATCCGGCTCAAACGCAAGAAGAGGTTGCAAAAACTTTGGGAGTTGATCAATCAACCATTTCCAAACGTTTAAAAGCCATGGGAATGATCCGAAAGGTAGGCCATTGGGTGCCGTATGAATTGAAGCCAAGAGACGTTGAACGCCGTTTTATGGCATGCGAACAACTGCTTCAACGGCACAAAAGAAAGGGTTTTTTGCATCGAATTGTGACTGGCGATGAAAAGTGGGTCCATTACGACAATCCAAAACGTCGGGCAACGTATGGATACCCTGGCCATGCTTCAACATCGACGTCGGCGCAGAATATTCATGGCCTGAAGGTTATGCTGTGTATCTGGTGGGACCAGCTGGGTGTTGTGTATTATGAGCTACTGAAACCGAATGAAACGATTACGGGGGATGTCTACCGACGACAATTGATGCGTTTGAGCCGAGCACTGCGAGAAAAACGGCCGCAATACGCCGATAGACACGACAAAGTTATTTTGCAACATGACAATGCTCGGCCACATGTTGCACAAGTGGTCAAAACATACTTAGAAACGCTCAAATGGGATGTCCTACCCCACCCGCCGTATAGTCCAGACCTTGCGCCATCCGATTACTATCTCTTCCGATCGATGCAACATGGCCTGGCTGACCAGCACTTCCGTAATTACGATGAAGTCAAAAAATGGATCGATTCGTGGATTGCGGCAAAACCGACCGAATTTTTCACAAAGGGAATCCGTGAATTGCCAGAAAGATGGGAAAAAGTAGTAGTAAGCGATGGACAATATTTTGAATATTAAATTTGTAACCATTTTACGTCAATAAAGTTTCAAATTTCGAAAAAAAACCGCACGAACTTATTGATAGTCCTATTAGTATTGAACTGACTAAGAAATAACTTCAAAGCCCAAGGTGGCTTTTTTTCCTTTTGCTTGAGCCGACTTCCAATTTTTTATTTTTCATTTAGGGTACGATATTTTTATATATTTTAGCCGAAAGAACAAAGGCTGTGAAGCATTTGATTATCTATTTATAATTATTTTTACGAAAAAAAAAAAATCATATTCCTTCATATTCTTGGATCTGCAAGTTGAGCTACATTTACCTACGGTCAGAAACTAGTATCAACGTGTTGCTTAATAGCGTCTCTTTCAGTTTTAATCAATTGCAGGTGCCACCAGGCGCCACTGATTATTTTTTGGCAATGATAACAACTAAACGCTTTCTAGTGTGTGCATAATGATAACGAAACACTTTTAATTTTGTTTTGAAATTTTGAGGGTAATTCAGAATTATGAACTTACATGTATCCTGTGCGTAAATATTTGCTGGCTTATATTAATAAAAAAAAAAAAAAAAAAAAAAATTAAATTTATGAATATTAAAAAACATTGTTTTTTAAAAATTTAAAAAAAAATAGTTTTTAAACATGTTCTTTTCATACACAAATATATACAACTTCGTTAGTAGTAAAAATGTAAATATTTTTTGGGATGTATACTTTTTTCCGCATCTCTGTACAAAAATCCCCAGTGTGCGTCGTTCAAGGATTTTCTCCAACTGTGTAATTAAATTAACTAATGCTTCTCTTTGCATTTTCTTCATATCGTTAATAATTATTAAACAAATCAAAAACAATTAAATATTCCACCAAACAAATTTCTATTAAGAAACACCTTTCAAAACAATCTTAACAGTTGATTATTAATTTTGCAGCTAATCTGCCAAATGTGAACGGGTAGATTAATTTTTTTGCATTAAGATCACTTTCAATACATTTTCTTCTAATCAAATAAAAAGTGTAGTAAATTTGCCAGTCCATTTGCTGTAAAGGTCTTAGATTGGCCCGCTCAATCTCCCGAACTTAATTCGATTGAGTACTTATAGACGGAGAGCTGGCGGCCGCGGAGGTACTACGATAACACCTCCGGCTAGAATTTTGAGAAGTGGTTGGGAGAACCATGAAACAGTGCCATTTGCAAGGATTTTGCTCAAAACCCCTGCAAAAAAGACGTCAGACGACTTAAAGTTGCAAAAAAAAGTTGCTAAAAAAATTTTCGTACCTCCGGCTGAAAATTTGTAGGCTTACTGTTTGAAGGTCACAAATGCTGTATATAAATCGTCAGACGTCTAGATCGCTGCAAAAGTAGTGTCAGACGACCCCAAATTTGTAAATTTTTTCGAAAATTTTTTTTTTTTTTACCTCCGTCTGACGTTCTCACATATTATAGTAGGCACTATTTTAAGTGTATATTTAAATCGTCAGACGGAAATACCGCTGCTAAGTCATCCTACAATATCCGTGAAGTTCCGATCTGCCTGAATTTTTTTTTTTTTTTTTCTGAATTTATTTTTGTTACCTCCGTCTGACATTTTTCCATACTATTGCAAAAAGCATTTCAAGTACACATTTAAATTGCCAGACGAAAATACCGTTGCAAAATACCTATCTCAAGCTAGTATATACTTGATATAGAAAGCGGGAAAAAACAGGCGAAAATCGCATTTGAAATTACGATGAAATCGTGTCAAATATATAAATACGTAGCCATAAATGTGTGTGTGTGTATATGTGTCACGAACATACGCAAATGTGTCTTAGGTGATTCAATATCGTTACTAAATTCGAATAAACTGCAGAAGTGTCTAGAAGTGCTTCAAGTCCGTGAAAAATTGAAATTGAAGTATAGTGAGGTTATTTTGCCTGCGGAAATAAATGAAACACACAATAATAATTCTCTACAATACACCGAAATCAACATTTTTATTTTATTCAGACGAAGAATCTTTTACTTTTTATATGTACGACACATGCGTAAAATTTTCCCTTCAATTCGAATTTAGTAACGGTATTGAATCACTTTCGTCACTAAGTTGACAAATCACACACTTTTTATTAGACCCATTTTCACACAAACGTTCTCTTTTCCCGACATTTCTACACTAAGCCTGCCCAAACCTATTTTCCTCTCCCCGTTTCAATATACAAAGCGGGCATAGCGGCTAGGCCCTAAGACACATTTGCGTATGTTCGTGACACATACACACACACACACATTTATGGCTACGTATTTATATATTTGACACGATTTCATCGTAATTTCAAATGCGATTTTCGCCTGTTTTTTCCCGCTTTCTATATCAAGTATATACTAGCTTGAGATAGGTATTTTGCAACGGTATTTTCGTCTGACAATTTAAATGTGTACTTGAAATGCTTTTTGCAATAGTATGGAAAAATGTCAGACGGAGGTAACAAAAATAAATTCAGAAAAAAAAAAAAAAAAATTCAGGCAGATCGGAACTTCACGGATATTGTAGGATGACTTAGCAGCGGTATTTCCGTCTGACGATTTAAATATACACTTAAAATAGTGCCTACTATAATATGTGAGAACGTCAGACGGAGGTAAAAAAAAAACAAATTTTCGAAAAAATTTACAAATTTGGGGTCGTCTGACACTACTTTTGCAGCGATCTAGACGTCTGACGATTTATATACAGCATTTGTGACCTTCAAACAGTAAGCCTACAAATTTTCAGCCGGAGGTACGAAAATTTTTTTAGCAACTTTTTTTTGCACCTTTAAGTCGTCTGACGCCTTTTTTGCAGGGCTTTTGAGCAAAATCCTTGCAAATGGCACTGTTTCATGGTTCTCCCAACCACTTCTCAAAATTCTAGCCGGAGGTGTTATCGTAGTACCTCCGTGGCCGCCAGCTCTTAGTCTATTATGGGAGTTTGTGAATTCAAAAATTAACAAAGAAAATTGTACAACAAAGGAAGAATTGTTTGAAGCTGTTATATGTATAAGCTTGGTACAACATATCGCTGGAAATTATGAAGTATGTGCTAAAGTAATCAAAAATAATGAGTTTAGTCCAAAATACTAAACCATAAATGTAAATAACTTTCTATTAAGGGAGGGGTGCTTTAGTTTAGACCATTTCTTATGTGAGTACTATGGATATTTTAAATTTTAGTTTCAGTTATAAAAGTGTTAAATTATATTAAATTAATTTTTTTTTTTTTGTATTTATATTTTATTAATACTGCATCAATAAGAAAAACTTGGTACAAAAATATGCAATATTTTATGTGGTTCTATTGAATTATTTCGCAATATTAGCAATCCTGTAAGAGGGGGCTTTAGTTTTGGCCAATACTGTATGTAGGTATATCCTAAACTCCAGCGCGGGAAATTACAAACTGAATGTGAAATCTTGGGGGTTTTGTGCTTTGTGCGATTTTCAGTTTTGTTTGTTCACACATATATACACATTTGCATCTATTTTTAAATTTATCTTTCGATTCCTTTTTACTCGTATGATTTTTTGTATATTTAATTTATTTGTGTTCCTAATTTATGGAGTTTTTAAATGAAGAGTAATCATTTATGAGTTTGGAAGAAATTGACTAACAATTAATTATCTTTGTCTGTTGAATGGCGTTGATTAAGAGATGTTTTTGCTGCTTTATACATACGCATATAAATGTGTGTTTTGACCGAATAAATATTTAGGTTTACGTTAAGCTTGAGTTGATTCTCGGCAGTACATCCAATAGAAAAAAAGCCATTCCTGTGCACCTAATTAAATCATTTTATCTTTTTACCATATTCGCAATGTTTATCTTTCATATAAAGTCTTTCCATAATGGAAGAAAATTCTCATTAAAAAGATTTTCGCAAAAAAGCGCATACCCAGAAATTTTCTAAAGATTCTGATTAAAAATTTGAACATTTTGATGACAATTTTTGGAAAGCTTGTTAAATTTTGGACAAAGTTCGAAAACTAGCTGGTGTCCGCGTCTCCGGTTGTGTATAAAATGAGATACTTAGTGTATTAACACTCATAAACTACTTAATAACAATACATTTTTGAAAGGGAAAGACAACACTTTCTGTTATTCGTTGAACATTTTTTTAGTTATTCAGGATATTTAAAAAATCGGCTGTAAGCAGTTAAATACGTGACGTGACCTCATCTTCATATATTTCTTCCAGAATTATTTGATTTATTATAGCTGGTGGGCTCGCATTCATGAGCTCCTCTTTTCGATGGCGGTTTTCATCTAATGAATTGAATCAATTAAAAATGTGTAAGCGGCTAAGCCATTTACAAAGTTTTACCATAATTTGCGTGATATCCACATCTTAATACTTAATTTATGTGTACTTTTATAAAAAATAAACTAGAAATAAACACACCAGCCGGGTTTTTATGCGTAATTATATATGTATGTATGAACTAATATATATACAAATGCAAGTGCTAACACCAACACAATTCCCAACATTGTTTCTCCATGACCTCTATATATTAGTTAACATTAACATTAGCGCTTATATGTATACATACATACATACAAAGTGAAATTGCTTTTTGCCGAAGCATTTACAGTAGTAGAGCGCTCTCATATGTAGTTTGCAGATGCGCAGCGCTGTTATGTTTTATTATGTAAGACTTTCAATGTGCAGTTAGATTTTTAAGCCACTTTTAACATATTTTCGCAGACATTTAACACTTTTTTCCCAGACATTTAAAACTGTTTTCGCAGATTTAACATTTTGCAGACAGACAATGAGTATCACATCCAGAATCTATAAGTAAAGCCTCATTATTCTAACTATAAAATTAGCATTACTCCACATTTCGGCTTACAAATAATATTTTGGCAAGTTTTTTACCAGACATTCGTGTAAGTTGAAAAAGGCAAAGCTTAGGTTAGGTAAGCCTGGTTGGCAATAAGCCACGTATAGAGCTTTTGGTCCCTAGCGATACCAGATGGAGACCGACCTCTATGAATACCTAAAGTAGACATCATGTAGGATGTCAGCGCTTTTGGCGAATCAAAGTAGGGCTGGGAGCTCCGCTTTTGAGACGTCTTCCAGACCCTCAAACAGTGGGGCTCCCAGGCATCTTAATCGCGTTTTTGATAATGCCGGACAAACGCACAAAAGGTGTTCTAAAGTCTCCTCAACATCCTCTCTGCATTTTCTGCATTTGTCCGTGTTAGCAATCCCTATCTTGTACGCAGGTGCAGCCAATAGATTGTGGCCTGTTAGCATACCTATGATAGTTCTGCATTCCTTTCGCGAGAGCGTAAGTAAGAATGGAGTCAGTTTTTTGTCGTTAGTTCTGCACATGACTTTTGCTGTTTTGCATGTGGTCAAGTTAGTCCACCTAGCTTCCACTTGCCTTTTCATGTGGTCGTCTATTTCGTTGTATATTGTGTTTAGCGGTTTTGGTATGCCATTTTCTTGCTCAAAAGGTAGTCTAACAGCACTTTTTGCTATCTCATCTACTATTTCGTTCCCCATAATGCCTTTGTGACCAAGTACCCAGTAGATATGCAGCCTACTGTTTCCGGCTAGCCTTTCTATGGCCTCCCTGCTCCGTCGAACATTTTTGGACTTAATATAATATGAGCTTATTGCTCTTATTGCTGCTTGACTATGCACGTATACCTATATTAATTGTTGAGTTCTTTCTTGTTCTGGTGTAGGCTAGTTCCGCGGCCTTCCCCGGAGCAAAAACTTCCGCTTGGAAAATAGTGCTGTGGTCTGGCAACCTGTTACTCCGAAATCACATGGATACTCAATCCAGACTGCTACTATCCGCCTAGGGATCGGTGCGATAGTAATCAATTATCATCATCAAAGTGTAGGTACTTAATAATGACCTACAAGCATTAACATATTTTTCTTTTATTAATTTTTTTTCCAGCGAAACTATTTCAAATTAATTTACTTTTTGACGTGTTAGAGTGGTTTAACCCCTTAAGGCTGTGATTAAACGTCACACCTTTTTATATCACCATTTTCTGATATGACTGAGACCGTAACATTTTTAAGCATAAATAGACTCGATGAGCGAGTGCACTCTTAAGCTAACGGAAAACAAAAAAACTCATCCTTCCGGTATTGATGACCTCAAAGTAAGCCATGTATCACTTGACTCAAATATACGTGAGAAAAGCTCCGCAAATTTTAATTTTTATTTCGATCTTCATGAAATTTTTTACACTTTACTGCCTACTTTTGCTTTGTAGTTACTTTATGATAAAAATGTAAATCATCACTTCTGAGTCACCGCGTAACAAGCCAAGTCACTATTAGTCTTAATTTTCTATTGTTAATGAACAAGACAATTAGAAAAATTAGTCCGTTCTCTTTGTGTCAGAACAATTGTTTGCAATGTATTTAAGTATTACTCGGCAAAAGCAGTGTTTCAGTTTCAGAAACAAAATTTTTTTGTATGTGTTTTCGTTTTAACTCATTACTACAAAGCGTTCTACCGTTAAGGAAAAGTATTTTATTCTTACGCCTTAGGATACACTGCATTCTATAAAAAAATAAAAAAAATGTTGGATCTCACTCGACAATTCGAAAAGCACGCATCTTCGGATTTAATCCACATACTTGGGGCGATTGCACTCGTGCCTTTATTTATTGTCTTGGAAAAAGCAAATGGACGGGAAACTCTAAGCACTTGAATTCAAATGGCATGTGCGGGGATCATAGAAATTCTTGTTGATGAATGAAAATATTTCTCTCTTTTTTCTATAATGTTGGGTAACAGTTTTTTTTATAACAAGTCTAGTTCCATTTCATAAACGAGATGTACCTATTTTGCAGAGAAGAAGTATAGGCGCACCCACTTCGAATTAAATCATATTTGGTGGCATTATTGAAAAGTGTCAGTCCAAGGAATTAAAAAAAAAAATTGTATGGATAGTTCCTTCCTTGAGATGGAGGCTCAATTTCGGTTCGTAATTACTTATTTTCTTATTTAGATTTCAATGCCGCTAACTCGAATGCAACTACCAGTAGTGAATTTTCTGCAAAAATAGTTATTGGTTTTATATTTTCAACATTCTGAATCCAAATCAGACCATAAATACAATTTTTAGAAATATCTAGGCTCCAGCCCTAACAGTTCCGAATAAGCTTATAAATGATCCTTTTCATACTTGCAACAGTGCACCAGAATTTTATGATGAACGAGTTTAATATAATTGGCACGTACACCCTTTTTGGGTGTTTGGCCGAGTTCGTCTTTCTATTTGTGGGGTGCGTCTTGATGTTGTTCCACAAATGAAGGGACCTACAGTTTCAAGCCGACTCCGAACGGCAGATATTTTTTATGAGGAGATTTTTCATGGCAGGGATACGCTCGGTGGCTTGTTATTATCTGCCGAAGAGCGGCCGCTAATAGAAAAAACTTGTTTAAATCACGAGATGTTTCGAGACTAGTGTTTCGAACCGGTGCACTACATTAATTTATATTAGTATTATATTCTAACGAAACCAGAATAAATCAATGTCCAAAACTTTTGAATGATACTTAAAAGAAACGACTGAATTTCGGACTGCATTTGTTTTTAGAACTGGGAATTGTACTTTTGTGTATAAATGAACAAAAAAGCATGGAAGCATGGAAAATAAAAAAATTGAAATTTTTATGAACATTTTTTGATATTTTTAAATTTCTTTACATCGTTTGAAACCAAGAATGATAGAAAGAAGATTGCGCCCATCAGAGAGTACGTGACGTCACGTTTTTCCAAGTTGTGCAGTATTGCCAACCATTTGCTCTTCGCAATAAATTTAGTGCTTTTTTATACTGAAAATGCGAAAATTTTGTGTTTTCGTGTTTGTTTCTTTTTTTTAATTTAAAGCTTATTATACAAAAGAAGGTTAAAAAAGGCCACTCTGAGAAGATTTTAGTGTTAATGAAAATTTGTTGATTATTATAACATTTGATATTTTGAAAGTGTGAATTTAATTTTTTGCTCCTTTTAAGGTTATGTAAGAATATTAAATGCCCCTATCTCAACTATTCTCAAGATTGAACACATTTTTACACATTTTAAAAGGCGATTGAATTTACTAAATGGGGATTAAAACCATAGAGGTGTAATCGTTTCTTCCGGCCATTAAATGAATAATAAATCAAATAATAAAATGAATTAAAGGGGATATAATAGAAAATGTTAGACAGAAGGACACATTTTGTGATTAAAAATCACTTCATAAGTGAACAAAAAATAATGTTCAAGTATGATTATCTTGCTGTGCCAATACTTTTGTTCATTACTGTACATATTTTGGGATCTTACTTTATAAGATGCACATATTTCTTTATCGAGTTTCGGTCATTTATTGATTTTGCAAAATTTAGCTGATGTAAATAATATTTTGTTACCACTGAGATACACATCAATACTAGAAACAGAGTTTAATAGAAACGAAGTACCAAACCAGTTTCAAACAAAAAAGTTTAAAATATTGGCAAACATCTTTTTGGCACATGCCTTACGGGCGAAAGTAAGTACTTAATTGAATTAGAAAAAACTTGGTGCAAAAACTTGTATTCTAAGCGGTACCTAATTAATGAAACACGGGACGCATGTTAATAAAAAATGTTGCGAACCCGATACGAAATAATATACAAGGAATGCACGAGCATATAAGTATATGAAACCCCCTTAAACTTAGCATCTTTAGCTGCAGCTAAAGCCACTTGGAAGTCAGTATTCTTTACTAATCAATGGAAGTAAAATATAAATATTTAAATATATAAATTATAGTTTAAATTTTGCCTTAAATTTTTGCAAAATACACAGCATATCTAGCAATGCGATATGTTTAAACGAAAACGAATAAAGTTTGAAGTTGGCTATCAAAATTCTGGTTGATTGCGATTACTCACTCAGTGGCATCAAAAATGAACGATCAGCTGCGAATTGTGTCGAACGAGTTTGTTGAAATCAACAAAAAATGTTTACTAAGAGTACTTCGAAAGGGAAACAAACTTGCATACTCGAACTTCAGTTATTATTATGTAAAACACATTTCGAAAGTTACTTCAAACTTGTCGCCTGTCAATTTTCCATATACTGGGAATTGCTGCCAAATCATCCGAGTGTTGCAGTGCAAAATTGTGGGTGCATTGATGTGGCAAAAAATGGGGCCTCAAGCCACGTGTCGTACTTTGGATGTACAACTTAGTGGTTCTGCCAATTTTGACATACGGCTGCCTAGTTTGGTGGTTAGCTCTTCAGAAGGGCTACAACTTCACTAAATTAGACAGAGTGCAGAGAACTGCATGTGTGGGCATCACTGGTGCCTGTAGAACATGTCCCACCGCTGCGCTCAACGTTATTCTCCACTTAATTCCTGTGGATCTGCAGGTTAAATCCATTGCTGCTCGGAGTGCTATTAGACTGAAGGAGTTTGGCCTTTGGAGACAACTCCCTGTAGGGCATAGCAGCATCTTGAAGCAGATCTCCCCTTCCTTCTCTGATATTCGCACCGACCTCTCCATCCGCAAACTGTGCTTTGAGGGTTGTGCTAGGGCTATCTTTCCGAGCAGGCAAGATTGGAAAGAGGGGAGAGTTGTTGCGGATATAGATGCCTTTGTTTTCACTGAGCGGGGGTCTACTCCAAATCAGCCACCATTTCGGTCTCCTATAAACTGCCGGAGACAAGCACCGTCTTTCAAGCAGAGGTCTTCGCGATCCTGCAGGCATGCAAAATGCTTCGGGATCGCTGTTGGGAGGGAGACATTAATATTTTTTCCGATAGCCAAGCTGCAATCAAGGCACTGTCGTCGCCGCATTGCAGCTCTCTTCTCGTGAGCTCCTGTAAGGAGGAACTTAAACGCCTCGAACGTGCAGGAAACATTTCCCTCATCTGGGTTCCTGGGCACAGGAATATAGAGGGAAATGAAATTGCCGATGAGCTTGCCAGGAAGGGGGCGGCAGAACCGAATCCAGCTGCCCTCTTCTCAGACATCGGTATCCCCTTGGCCGTCGTTAAAGGGAAACTACACAACTTCTTTCTAAGAAAAGCGCAAGACAGATGGAGGTCTGTCTCATCGTATGCCATTTCAAAAGCACTATGGCCTCAATACAATATAAACAGAACGCTTAAGCTGATGGGAACCCCCCGCCATTCAATTTCCAAACTCATTGCGCTGATCACTGGCCACTGGGTGATCGGCACTCACGCGGAGAAGCTTGGAATTCCGTAAAACCCCCATTGCAGAAGCTGTGGGGATCCTACAGAGAAAGAGACTGTGGAACACTTTCTCTGCAGATGTCCGGTTTTGGCGGCTAGGCGCTTGAGATTCCTCAGCGTCCCCTTTGGGGATGACTTGATGAAATTCTCCAGCCTAGATCCCTTTTCTCTCCTCCGCTACATCAACAGTAGTCTTATCTCCTCTTATCTCCTCCCTTAATCCTTTCACAGGTATTGGTCCACTTTATGGTATCAAAACGGCACGTAAGTGCTACTTGTAGCGTACCTGGGGTACTCTTGCCATCTTACCTACCTACCTACCTATGTGGCATATTATTAAATTATTGGCCAAAATATCAAAATCGGCAGATAGTTGCTAACCTTCGAGTGCATTTCTGCCAAGAAAATAATCCTCTAAAAACCATATGCCGCACAACACAAATTGGGGGAGGAACTCGATCAAACACCCAATGACGGGTGTAAGCGCCAATTACATATATATGCAGATATATATTCATGCATACAAAAAAAACAAAAGTTTGGCTTTGGTCCATATTAATCTGCATATGAAAATATATGAAAATACTGATTTTATAAGCAGTCCCTATTTTTTCATGTATGTATGTGTGTGTGGGTATGCATATGATAAAATTGTATAAGGACTTCAGTAGGTATAATTTGTTTTTGATAAAAATCGCATGCTAATGATGCCTCAAAAAATATATCAACCGTTAACAGCTGTCCAACGGTATTTGTGAACTAATCGCCAAACAGCCATAAAATGTATAAAATTAATTTGCGTTTGTACCATATACAGGGTGGGCCATATACCGTTTGCTTTTTGAACCACCTATTTTTTTGAGAATGGTAAAACAAATGTCATGTCAAATGTGTTCATAATTTACTTAAATGTTTGACATTTACGAAATGGGACGCTATACGCTTGAATAAAATTGGGAAATATTGAAAACCTATTTCCAAAGTGGTGAACTTCTTCTTCTTTTCTGATTTTTACATCGATGGCTACGTCAATAAGCAAAATTGTCGGATTTGGGGCTCAGAAAATCCACACGTTACTGTCGAGAAGCAAATGCATCCACAACGAGCCACTGTTTGGTGCGGTTTTTGGTCTGGCGGCATCATCGGGCCATTTTTTTTCGAAAATGAGCGAGGAGCCGCGGTTACGGTAAATGGCGAGCGTTACCGTGACATGCTCGCCATTTGGATTCAACAGGACGGTGCAACTGGTCACACTGCTAAAGTTACACTCGAACTTTTGGCTACCGTTTTTGAAAACCGAATAATCAGCCGAAATTCCGATATCAATTGGCTGCCTCGGAGCAGTGATTTAAGCCCGTTGGACTATTTTTAAGGACAAATGCTATGCGAACCATCCAGAGTCGATTGATGCTTTAAAACACGAAACCCAAGTTGCCATTCATGAAATTAGAGCCCAAACAATCGAAAATGTGCTTAAAAATTGGGTTGATCGAATGGCCTACTGTAAAGCCAGTCGTGGCAGTCATTTGAACGATATGATTTTTCATTCATAAATGAAAATGTTCAATCTTCAAAATAAAAAAAAGTTTGAAAAAATATTGATTAGCTTTTTTTCATAGCCGATTCAAAAAGCAAATTTTACATGGCCCACCCTATATCTAAGTTATTAAAGTAGACCTCAAAAGTATAATTTCACATGCATTTAAATATAGCTACGGGTGTATTATGTATGCGTATTTAAATTTTAGCAGGTTTGCAATAAATTAAAATTGTACGAGTATTTAACTGTACTGCTATCGTTTGCGTGTTCTGTCCTCGCAGTTTTATGCAAATATATATTAAAAAGATACAAATGTACGTATGTAAATATTATTTGGGAAGTTCTTGTGATTCATGGAAGCACAGGTAAAATTAATTTCTCACATTTCAAATAAATATTTGCACTGAACTTACACGTAAGTAGGTATGTAAATGGGGGTTTAAAGAATACGAACAATCGATTTTAGCGGATATTTAATTACACCAGTCTGCACAGTTTTACACCTGAACAACCAAAAGCCACTTTTAGCGGAATTTGTGCTACTAAAAATTCAAATCTACAATTCGTTTCAGAAATAGAGTGGTCTAGTGTTTGAGATATTCAGTAAATAAGTATCTAAGAATAAGATAAATAAGTATCAGAATAAATAAATAAAGTCCCGAAATGCAAGTATGTACGCTAATAACTAAGCACAAAATGCTCTTATTTGCATATGGCCTTTTACATTTTGAAGCTTATCTCTTCTGGAAGACTATCCGTTCACATAAATCACATAAGATTAGAAAAGCGGGCTGTCTATAATAGACTAGACAGATGGCGGCGTTAATCGGGATTAACGGC
Source organism: Anastrepha ludens (assembly GCF_028408465.1). Classification (NCBI taxonomy): domain Eukaryota; kingdom Metazoa; phylum Arthropoda; class Insecta; order Diptera; family Tephritidae; genus Anastrepha; species Anastrepha ludens. Next base: position 81,102,254 of record NC_071502.1, read on the forward strand.
TTAATTCGGAATTATCTCAGGCATGAAGGCCAACTAATGCGGATTAACTACCAGACTTAATCTCATAATTTAAGCGGATTAGGGCGATTTTCGGCAACATGGCAATATTGCCGAAAAGCGAACGAAAAATGATCAAACTTTTAAAGAGAAGAACAAGAAAGAGTGGGTGATACAAGAATGATAGAAAGAAGATTGCGCCCATCAGAGAGTACGTGACGTCACGTTTTTCCAAGTTGTGCAGTATTGCCAACCATTTGCTCTTCGCAATAAATTTAGTGCTTTTTTATACCAAAAATGCGAACATTTTTAAGTTTGATGTTTGTTTCTTTTTGTTTTTAATTTAAACCTACCGAAACTGTAAGTTAAAAAAAAACTACAATATATTATTACACAAAAGAATGTTGAAAAAGGTCACTCTGAGAAGACTTTAGTGCTATTGCAAATTTGTTGATTCTTATAAAGTTTGATATTTTGAAAGTGCAAATTTAATTGTTTGCTCCTTTTAAGTTAATGCAAGAATATTAAATGTTCTTCTCTCAAATCTTTCTACTATTGAAAACCTTTTTACACATTTTAAAAAGCGTCTGAATTTACTGAAAGCGAATTAAAACCATAGAGGTGTAATCGTTTCGTCCGGTCCTCAATCCTTAGTGGGGCATGGGGCATCAAGAGGTGTAATCATAGTAAAAATAAGCAAAAAAATACCATAAAATACTGAAAAACTCACAACGACATTTTTACAAAAAGAGTACCTTATCTAGTTACATAACCTCAAATATAGCATATAAGTCGTTCCTTTAACAAAAGAGTCTCGCTTGACAAAAATAACTTATAAATTAAATTGTACATAAGCATAACACATTTATTAAAAAAAACGCACATTCTAAAGACAATTTGTCACGCATACAAAACACAAATTTGTTGTGTTATTTTCTTTGAATAGGAATTTTAGTGCGTTTTTATATCCAAAGGTAGGCAATATACTGCAGTAGCGAGAGAGAGATTTGACTGCCGAAAGCAGAAGAACACCAGCAACACCTGCAATCGCGGGCAATGCCACCAGATGTTAAAAAAAGTAAAGCTAAATAAAACTAAGTGAATTATTGAACTAATTAAAAAAAAAAGTATATTTTGCAAAATTATAAACATCACTTTTAATTAGAACAGGCTAGAAAAATGTCATGAAGAATGAACTAAAACTCTCAGACTAAATAACAAAAAAAAAATGCTAAATCAAGTTACGAAAATGGTAATCTGGCCATACTGGAGCTAAAATCACGTAACTCGTTGTCAAATTCGCTGAGAGCAAAGTAACGGGACCACGATAGGCGCCATCTCATTCTTTCCATCATGTGGGTGATATGCTAGTTTGCACTAACCTGTTCGAATTTACATTACTTGCTTTGATAGTTCGGAGCAGTTTGAGAAATTGCAATGCAAAATTTTTTTTCATAAATAATTAATTTTTAGTATCAGGACAGCTTATACCCGTATTTGTTGCCTAAGGTCCATCTTTAACTGACAAAAGTTCCCAAAAAGCAAATCAGTTATTCACTAATCCGCGTAACAACTGTCTGCCACACTAAATTTTAATCAGAATTAACCCTCTCTTGGGCACCCGGGTCTGGCCAGACTGGATTTTTCGACTTTGGACATGAATTTAATATATTTTTATTATAGTTAACAACTTGAGCTTACTGGTAGCTGCTTAAAATTTAATTTTCTTCCGATTTATGGATATAAAACGGATACTCGAACAGGTCGAAAAAAGGCCAGACCCGGGTGCCCAACCGAAAGTTTCAAAGAGGGTGCCCAACAGAGGGTTAACTGTGCCGGTAATCCCAATTAACACCTCTAAGCTGTCTAGGCTTAAGAAGAAATGTATTAAAAAATCATGAAATTAATTTTCAAACCGCAATAAATTAAAACTGGTTCAACCGATTGTGGCACTGATTTTTTATTTCCTATTACTATTAAAATTTTCAAAACAAACAGGGCATTTTACGAGGAAATTGATGTTTGGGTGTATGTTCGCTGTATTCCAAACTGCACTAAGTGTGATTAAACAAGCAAAGCTTATGTCAACCGATTTATATATGTCTGTACATAAGTTACATCTGTTGATTTATTGTTTTGTTGCTCACTACTCTTTCGTACATACATACACATGTACCTACATGACACAAAAAAGAAGGTACATTCATTACGACTATTTTTTGATTATAAAGCAGATTTTTGACATTTCTTCAGGTATAAACCTTTAGCACAGCTTGGCAACTATAGAATTTTTAGAGAAGAGATATTTTATATGAAATATAATAATTGGCATTTAACATTAGATTTGTGAGAGTTGATTATATACTTATTTTTACTGATCATACAAAAAACATTTAACCTTTTTGCACAAAGCAGCTCCAACTTAATCGCAATAAAAGATTTATTATTATTAAAAACTTCATGGAAAACATTTTTTACATATAAATAAGCTCTGTTGTTTTTGAAATACAAAATTGCTATAAAGGCTAATAGCTCTGATTTTCTATTCTCTACGGGCTTCAACTTCGGTGCATGATTTTATATATGCCATCATGCCTTCGTCAATAATGAATTTGCAAGTATTTAGTACACGTACTTACCGAACCAAGCATAGCATGCCTTTTAGCATAGACAGTGGGACCCGATACCTCTTTAAATACGGTACAACCGGGTAATCTATCTACATCTCTACCTTCTTTGAATGTTTTCCATAAAGCCCCATCAGCAGCCTTTTCGGTGGAAGTTTCTTCATTGCAAGTTGTATCAATAACGTCTAATTCATTTTCTCTTTCAGAATAAGAAATATAGTAATCCTCGCTTGTTTTGCTAGGAGCTATATAACGAAAATTCAGTGCTATTGACTTCCTCCTCCTTCCCAGCGGGTTGGGGAAAAGAATACAGCCGCGGTTAGGCATGCCTGTCGTAAGAGGCGACTAAAATCCGGCAGGAGAGGAAAGGAGCTTGGCTCGAAAGGCCGAGAACCTCAAGCGGCAGGGCTAAAGGTCATCAGTATCGAGACCAATAAGTTCCCGATTACGGTATACTGGAAAATATTTCAGATTGGACAGTCTATGGGCTGGTGAAAATAATATTCTACACCTCACCGAATTGGCTGATAGGCTAATGCTACAATTGCCTCCGTCCCGTTAAAACGGTGGCAAACCTTCGGGTACGTTTCTAGCACGACACCATTAAGTTGGTGTTGCAGGCTCAGTTGGTAAATCCTGACTAGTTCCTGTCCTGGTTCTGAACTCTATTGCCCATGAAGCTTAGAGTCACCTCTCGCATGCCCTTGATTTCCTGCTCTATTTCACTTTCGTTATCACTTAATTTCATATCAGTTGCATCCGATTCATTATCTGATGAGTTCTCCCTTATTATGTTTAATTTTTTTAGCTAAAGACAATTTTTCTGATTTTTTCCCATAGCAGCAACCCTACGTAATTATGTGTAAAATATATATAAATGGAAATACCAAATAAATATTAAAAATACCTTGGTCGACCAAATTTTTATTGTAAAAAAATCATTTTATAAAATTATATTATTTCCCCACAAAAGTTGTGTTCACACAATGTATAAAACAGAATGATGAAAGAGTTGTGTAAATAAGATACCTTTTGATACCAGCTAACCAATGAATTGGCAAGATGGATCATGAATGCTTTCTTTAGAATTCTGTTAAGAACTTTTTAAGTAAGCAATAAGCTTTATTTGCTTAAAGCAATTAGCACTTAAATTATTTTATGAGTTCTTTTGGCTTATAACCGTAAAAATATGTATACAACATTCGAATATGCGAAATAAGAGGGTCGACGGTGGGAGTAACATATATTTACCTATATTTTATTATGTAACTAAAAACCGACATAAATATGTATTTAAAAATAATATTTCAGTTATATTTCTATAGCAATAGAATTTTAAATGAGTCAAATTGGCTCAGTCCGTAAATCTAGAGTTAACACATACAATTTGCATACCAAAAATGGCAAGTTGATGCCATCAATAAACAAATTTTTAGGGTTTTACAAGCGATGAGAAGTTCCTTTAAAGAATATCGATGTGCAGAAAATAGGAAATAAAAAAATCTAGGTGTGATACGTTTACTCAATAAAAAGCTTTAGATGTTAATAAATAATTATTTGTTGTACTAACATATTTTATTTCGAAATAAGTTGTTTTATTTGTAATAAATCGTAAATCTTGATTGCATATCTCTTAATTTTTTGCTGACATTTAAATTGTGGATTGCCTCATTTTTCGTTTAAGGTACCTTATTCTACTTAAAGGTTCTACCGTTCTAGGTATTTTTATTCAATTTTACTCTGGTATTGATTAGCAAATTTTGCGTTTAATTTGCAGCAGTACTAAGTAAATTAAGGGGACCCGGTGGTCTAGAAATTTCAAAAAATCGATTTTTTATTTTTTCGATATTTCGAAAGCATTGTATCTTAAGAATATACTGTGAGATTTTCATGCCCTCCCAGTATTATAGCTTCTACAGCCCATTAACTAGGTAGAGAGCGGTCCGCGCGTTACTGTACCTGCAACTTTGAACTCATTTATCTCGAAACGACTTTTTTCGGCACGGCGGGGATGAAAACAAAAAAACTATTCAACCGAATCGCTTGAAATTTGGATATGTTGTTCACAACATGTATCGCTATCGTCGGAACTAGAATCATAATTTTATTTAAATAATTTCCTAATTTTTAAACTAAAAAACTAGTGAAAAAAACCCGATTTTCCGAACTTTTTTTTCAAAAGTGCGCCAATTTTTCATTTTTTCGATTTGTTCTAGTTCCGACCATAACTGCACTCTTTCTGAATAAGAATCTTCTTGAATTTTGTGTTTCAAATGAGTAGAAGTCTTGAAATCATCTACGCCCTCCGGGTTCGATTTTTCGAGAGGGTCATCTTCAGCGGCATTTTTATAATAATAAATATTGTTTCAAAAGTAAAAACAAAAATTTTTTGTATGCTCAATAAACGTACTAATAAGCCCGAAAAGTTGAAACATCGTTTTTTAAATTTTTAATGGAAAAAAAATCGTGAAAATAGGCGAAATTTTCGTGCTCTAGACCACCGGGTACCCTTAAATAAAGCTAATTTTGACCAAAAAAAAAGCAAAACGTGCTTTCTGTGCCAGGTGCGGGACTTTTCTGCCCATGTGTTATTGATAAAAATGAAATCAGTATTCTGCAAGAATACACAAAGTGAAAAGGAAGTACATTTTTAATTTATCTTTATTTATTATATTTAATTGGCCCGTACACCCTTTTTGGGTGTTTGGCCGAGCTCCTCCTCGTATTTGTGGTGTGCGTCTTGATGTGGTTCCACAAATGGAGGGGCCACAGTATCAAACCGACTCCGAACGGCAGATATTTTTATGAGGAGTTTTTTCATGGCAGAAAAACACTCGGAGGTTTGCCATTGTCTGCCGAGAAGCGACCGCTATTAGAAAAATGTTTTTCTTAATTTTTGGTGTTTTCACCGAGATTTGAACCAACGTTCTCTCTGTGAATTCCGAATGGTAATCACGCACCAACTCATTCGGCTACGGCGACCGCGTAAAATTTACTGGTATTTAATTTCACCTAAGACGTTGGTTGGTTACAAATACAGGGTGGCACAAAATTAATCTCCCCATTGGAAGATTTATAATTTTTAGAAATGACGTAGGCCCCCATGATATGGCCTAAATGGCCTTTCAAAAGTGACGCCTAGATGTCAGTAGTAAATAATTATTAGACGGTACCTTTTTTTTATTCAACTTTGATGTTTGCCCAGAAGACAAATGCACAACAAAAAATGATTGCAACTTATTATAAAAATGATAGCAATTTAAGCACATATATCGTAAAATTCGTGATTTCGTATTTAGAATAAAAATAGTGATGCCAGAATTTATCTAAATTTTTAAATCTTTTACTTTAAAACTTGCGAATTAAACAGAGCTGCATGATACAAACAGGCATGCAATGTAGTGTGTAAAGTTCATAATAAAGAAGACGACTTTCTGCTGATAATTTTTAAAACATTTATTTTATTTAAAAAAATGCATACTTTATTAGATTTATTGCTTGTCGCGTAACAGCGATTTTATAGGCGATTCAATTATATAGGATGAGTGAGATATAAATGGGGTTAAGGAATGGCAAGAAAATTTCTTGTGGCTGCAGAGGCGGCACGTTATTTTTGACGCAAATTTGTGTCCGTATGCACCATCCAACCCTCCATCGACCCTAGGAACTCAATATGACCCACATGGGTAATAAATATTGGATTAAAATATTACTTATTTATAATTAAGGGCAAAATTAGTTTTAGTCGTGTTTTTTTTCTAATAATTCAGATCAACTTGTGTCCAAATCAGGGAAACATCTATGGCCTTTAAAGAAAAATTTTTGACTTTTAGGCACAAATAGGCAAGTGTTCCATATTCTGCAGCTCTTCTTTTATCATAATTGCTAGAACGTATTCTTGTATTTTTCCTTTCGTTCCATTGTGATACGTTTTGGCCAATCATTTCCCCCATGATGACCAGTTGAAGAGCTTTTAGGTGAAATTGTCTGCATTCCCATCAAGGACCCAATTACCTCTTTGAAGAGTATTTATTTATTTATATAATGTATTTTTTCAACTTTAATTCGAGATAATTTTCTAATGTTTTAAGACCTCTTGGTTTTGAACGAACTTGAACATATGAAGTCAGAATGGCTGGGTTCTTATTTCTATTATAAAGCAAAGAAGCCTTAAAGCCGTATTTAAAGCCATCTAGAGAATGGATACATATTTAAATTTTAATTTGGTAGAATTGACAAAAATGTTGTAGTTTTAGTTTACTTTTTTTTATAAAAAAAAACATATATTTAGTAAATAGCAGAAAGTGATGGGTTTTCCCATTACAACATTGCCGAAAAACGATAGTGAATAAGAAATAGTGAAACTTTTAAAGAAAGGACCAAAAAAAAAAGTGGACGCAATGCTAGTTTGCACTAACACGTTCGAAATTACATTAATGTTTTGATATTTCGGAGCGGTTTGAGATATCGCAATTCTAGATTTTTTAAAATATATAATTATTTCTTAGTATCAGCTTATTAATATCCGTATTTTACTAACAAAATTATCCAATAAGCAAATCAGCTATTCACTATTCCGCGTAACAACCATCTGCCGCACTACAAATTTAATCAGAATTACCTGGGCCGCTAATCCCGATTAACGCCGCCGTCTGTCTAGGCTATTAGACATCTTCAGAATGGCTAGAGGTGAGGGGTTTTAATGTCCAGCTAGTGACTGTTCGGCAGGGTCCTACGGTAAGAAGTTACCTCAGCAGAAATTTGGTGTTATGCTCTTTAACAGGGAGTAAAACGGCTTCACTGTGAAGATGTTGGATATGATATGATATTAAGTAATAACATAAAACCTAATAATTCACTTAGCCCCATAACTTCAAATAACCCAACAAAAAAAAGTTCACAGGCATCTCCAATCACTCGATTTTCGAGTCCTGTGCATTGCTCCATTTCTGGAGATGGTCTTTTCACAAAATACTTCCTTCAATAAATCGATGGTTTTGCGAGCAGTACGACCTGGTACTTTACAGTGCTGAAATCAGAGTTCTTCCACGCCATGTGGGCATTTTTCATGGTACAAAAAAATTGTTGAACTTGGCGCTTTACTGCATCCGCATTTATACATAGTGACAGCTCTAATTTCTTAAAATTTTGTTAATAGTCATTTGGGGGTTGGGGTTGCTCCGAATGTAGGAATTTTGCTCATTAAAAAGGTACTGAGTCTCCAGACGTGCGCCCCATCACCAACCCATGAAGGTGATTTGTACAAAAAGCTCGATCTAAACCTGCTGAAGTTGCTTGTTATTATATAATATTATTATTATATATTAAGAGAATTTCCTCTTGAGACTTGTTTTGCAAGCAAAAAAACATTAAAATTAAACAATTTTGTGGTTGGATTAAGATGCACAAAAAAAAAAAAACAAAACAACAAATTAAATAGAAGTAAAGGCGTTTAGGCGAAAAAACACAATAAAAGTAAGGGAGGGATGATGATTTTTCTTCTTTTATGGGTGCGTAGTTGTTATGTGCAATACAAGGAATTTTTTCCTCCACTGCAAATAATATTCGAGGGACACAAAGAAAGTTATAAATCATGAACTTACAAGCATTTAAAAGGATGTTTAATAATTTAATACAAAAGCGCATGCTAATAAAATTATTATTTTTTGTGTTTTCAGAGGACACATTTTGATTCTATGTCAAAATTAAACCTATATTTTTCATTATAAAGTTTGGTTTATCTGTTTTCCGCCCACAGCAAAGTTTTGAAATTTGAAGGCTTTTGTTTAAAGTATACCCAAGTAAACCACCAAAACCACCTTTAAGGGGTTACATGGGTTTCGTCGGGTAAAAAAGGCCTATTTTCAATTTTTTTTTCTATGTAAAAAATTATTTACTTAATTCAAACTTTTTTCTGTCTTATAGATACATGTTTAAAGAATAATTTCTGAAATTTTCAAAAAAAAAAAAATTAAAACTCCTCCATTGTGACGTCATTTCCGGTGACCCCTCGAAAAAAAGGTGCGTCCGCGTTGACAGTATAACTCCTGACAGGATTATCGAAAATGAAAAAACTAAAATAAGTGTTTTAGTTGAGACCATAAACTCGAGCTTGAACGAAGGAAAGAAAAAAAAGTAAAAATTGGAATTTTGGCAGACATTTTTGCAAAAAAATGAAAATTTCGGTCAAATTTGCTTGACATTTTGTTTTTTTTTTAAATAGTTGTAATTGAAAAAAAAAAAAAACAAAATCCTTCGTTCAAGAACGAGTAAATTGTATTTCGAATACCTGTGTAAAATTGCATGAAGATCGGTTGAACAGTTTTCGAGAACATTTGACAACCCACTTTGAAAACACGGTTCCGAGAAAAACGCGTTTAAAGTTTTATTTATTTATTATTTTTTTCACCAACGAAACCCATGTAACCCCTTAATTAATATGAAAACTTTTTCCAAGACTAACCAAAATTTGATATTTAGTAACCGGACAGATTCGTGTGACCGATGCAATCAATTCCCATCAAGTTTTGAACTTCATCAATTTTTTCCGATAAAATTATGGCTAATGGTAGCCTCTTCTCATTGAGAAAATCAATAACGTTTTTAAAGGCTAATAAAGTTTATACATAAATACTAAATTAATCTACTTTTATAATTATGTTAATTAATTCATGTCTAATGCATATTTTAAATGTTGTTATATAGCAAAGTATGTAGTGGCTTTTTAATAAAAAATTACTAATTTACACAGACGCAAAAATATTTTAAAAATAATCATACGGTGCACGTCATGTTTTAATATTTATATATACTCGTACATAAACATACATATACTGTTCGTGAATTTTTTAATTTTTTAGTTGTTTTTATTTTATTTTTTCTACTACGATAAATTAACCTGACTGAATCCAGTTTTATCATTAGTTAATTTTAAACCGCAAATCAAGTTTTATTGTTTAAAATTTGCTAATGCTACAATTTATAAAACTGTATTTTTGGAAATGAAAAAAAAAAACATTTGCTCTTACGTTTTAAAATTCAAACCAAGTAACTTATTTATTACTGACACCAAAGTGAAATTCGTTAGATCTAGAAATATCTCATTAAGCCCGAATTTCGGCAATGTTAAACAACTCGTTCTTGGTTAATTTGTTCGAATTAGAATCAATACGCTAGCACAAAGTATTGATAAATGAAGTTGAATCCTTGTTCTTATATGTTTGTATGTACGTTCATGAAATGAAACTTTGTTCTAATTCGTTCTGTGCCTTTTCTTTATAGCAGTACACGCAAAAATGCATTTAACAGCGATGGCTAACATGAAGCTGTAAGCTTACATACCAGTTAACAGGCTGTATGCGTGGGTGAACGCACCATTCAATAGAAGTAATGAACTTTGAGACTAAAATTTCAAATAGTTCCCCTGAAAGTCTTTTAAGTTCCTCTCCCATTCTGTTTGCACCGAGTAATTAAGAGATAATTACTTAAACACGATTTCGATTAATGCTTCACAGACGGGACGGTAAGTATTCTAACTACTCCAAAGCAGCAATCACTGCCAAAGGACTACCATTGCGAAAGGAAACCTTTTCGTGTCATTAATTAAAATTTTTTACAGCAATAACTTTTGATATAGTAACTAAGTATATATGTATCTACACATATGTCTTCTGTAATTACAATACATAAGTATGTGGGAGATTATTTTATTTGTGCTCGACTTACACTTTCCATCGTCGAACGCATCGACGGCCGTTTTGGAATTATAAGCTGATAAGATTATTAGCAGCAAAACAACTGAATTCCGCTTAATTCTGAACATCATCCACTTAGAAAATTGCATTTTAATTATACAATTTATTTCCAGAGAATATTTTAATCACTTTAATAATGGTAATGTGCATATATGAATGCAATTTTACATGCGTTTGTGTACCTATGTAATATTCCAAAGCAGGAAAACAATTTTATTGCACTATCGCGCCCTTACTTTGAACGCTACTTTTATGGCACTTTTATTAACCTCTGGTTTATTCTTATTTGGGGGCGTTTATGATTTTTTAAATATTTATTTTCGTTGATAATATTAAAAATTCAATTGGTATCTACTGAAATAACGCCCACTTTTTAGCTTAGACCGGAACCGCGATACAGAAATTTATTTGGACATTTTTTATTTCCGTTTATTTTTGCGACTTCAAGACTGCACAGTACTTCCAAACTGCTACTTCGAGCTTTTGCTAAGCCACTATTCGCTACGAATGCCACTCACCAACTGGAGGCTTATTTTTGAAAATGTTTGTTTACATTTTACTTTTCAAATCGCTATCGCAGAAGCGTACTTTGATTTGATATGTTGGAAAAACCGGTTTACACTCTCACTTTGAGAGCAGCAAACACGAATTGAAGCTGAGATTGTCGTAAGCAAAGTACGGAAGGCCGGCTGAACGGCTTTGTGCAGTGATTGCTAGCATCCAGCTTTTTTCCTCACTGACAATGAGTGACAAGTTCAATGGGATCTGGTTGGCAGCAGAGGGCTGTGGTTTTGCTCCCATGCTGTTTAAAAGAGCCAACTGTTGTTGGCATTGAAAAATTTTAATAATAAAATATAAAATAAAATAAAAAAAGAAATAAAGAGAATAAAATAAAACAAAATGAGCCGGTCGCTTTGCTCGGTTGATCAAGTTTCTCATCAAAGCATATCGTAACTTTAAGATGAAAAAAATAAAAAAAACAAAAATTTAAGTTTACACTACTTACGCGTGCTACTCTCTGAAATGAGGATCCAGAATATGTTACATATGTATATACTCGTATGTGTGAAGTAGACACGAATGCACAAACGCAGAGCGTGTTTCGAAAGTCATGCAATAGCGATGTTTTGTTTTAGAATCGATAAATAGGAGAATGCTTCCATATTTATTTGTGAAAAACCGGACTCTATGAAAATTGCTTGAATAAATATTTTAGTGTGAGTTTGAGAGAAAAATTATAGGCCTGCAAAAGCACGAACAAGTATTCAATTTCTTCTTCTTCTTCTTTTTGATTGGCACGATAACCGCTTAAGCGATTTTGGCCAGAGTATTCGACTTAACTAGGGATATTTTAGTAAAAGTTTACGCTTAAACTATAAACAAAAATTTTATTTTTTATTTTTTGATACATAGAACCAGTATTGATTTCAATTAGGTATGGCTTCATCTATATAGCACTAAAGCGCCGTTTTGATACCATTATGAGGCCTCCAACAGGAAGATGTCTACACCCAGCTAGAGCCGTTGATATAATGGAGAGTGTTGATGGGATTTAGGTTGGCGCACTGCCCCAGGATTTCGCCAATCAAAATTTCTATTATGTACCTATGCTTAGGTACTAAACAGTTTTAGAGAAAGATATGCTCCAAGTTATGGTGAGGGTGCAGGAGGAACACTTTTACTGGGATGCCACAGAGGCGAGTTAATTTTTACTTCTCCATGTCATGAAACCACTTTGATTTCTTAAAAACAGTACTAAAAATTTCGAATGACCATTAAGTTCAAGTCCGTCTTATTTATTTGTCTTTTATTTTATTTTTGCTATTAACGCAATTATTTTTTTATTATTACTGTAACAAGGATGTAAATAATAATATTAACAAGCAATTTGAATTAAATTTTTTTTTGTTTGGCACGAAAGTTTGTAAAATAAAAATTGTTTAAGCAAAAGCTTTTCATCTAGCGAAGGGTTTCTTCACATAAAAAAATATATAATTGGCAATTACACTTCTGTTTGGTGTTTGGCCGAGCTCCTCCTCCTACTTGTGGTTTGCGTCTTGATGTTGTTCCACAAATGGAGGCACCTACAGTCTTAAGCCGACTCCGAACGGTAAATTGTTTTTAAGATGAGCTTTTTCATGGCAGAAATATGCTCGGAGGTTTGCCATTGCCTGCCGAGAGGCAGCCGTTTATATTTGATGTTCATGCAAGGTGATTCGAACCTACGCACTACTGAATGGTAGTCACGCACACCAACGCATTCGGCGGCGGCATGGGGGGAAACACGTCAAGTATACTCTCCGAAAAATTTTATCGCTTCGATTTTGTATAAATTTGGCGAAAAATCAACGTAAATTTACGCACCACCTGGTTTTTTCTAATAACTATAAGTTAGTTTATTCGTATCAAAATTCAATCATAAAATTCTGTTTCTCCATAAAAAGTAAGGTGAAGAAAAACTCTAAAATTTTTTGAGTTAAAAAACGCACAGAAAATTTGAAAAAAAAAAATTTAAATAAATTGAGCAAAAAAACAAAAAATTCTTTACTTAATTAATATTGTATTATTATAAAACTTATTTAATTTTTTTTTTAATCGGAAAGCATGAACAAAATCCTGTAGAAAACATTTGTTTGATTTTCTCTTAGACCGACAATTATTTGACTTACATATCAAAGAGGAAGTAACAGTACAAAAAATCTAAATTGTCAACCCCTTTATCCCAGTAACCATTTAAATTTTCTTTCCAATTTTGGCAAAATTTATGCTACAGTTGTGTAGTAGAGCAAACGACTGCCCTAGCCGATTAGCATTCGGTAGGGCCCGGTTTCAAAACACAAAATAAAATTATAGGAAAAGTTGATCTAATAGCGTTGGATCCGCGGCAGATGATGGCAAACCTGCGGGTGAATTTTAAACTGGCTGCCGTTCGGAGGCGGCACGTTGGAGCATAATTCAAGAATAAAGGAATTGCTCAGTAAACAATTTTCTTGTTCCCTCTTGACAAATCGACAGAGACACTAAACATTTTGAGTACAAGTAGAGGAAAAGTAAAATGCGTAGCACAAACATTTCATTGACATACCACTGCCCTTATTGCTGTTTTTTTCCACATTCGCTGACATTTCATTTTCAGACTGCAAGAAATTAAGTAAACTCGTCTGATTTGAGCCGGTTTCTTTCCACAGTGGAACACAAGGGCGCCCTACAGACACACATACGTAAACCAAATTTAAACAAGTGACCCAAAGACTTGACTTAGTATTTGAGAGGTAAACCTTTTTACATATAGATGTTAACTGCCCAATTGCAGCGCCACTCATTCTGTATTTTACAGTCTATATTCTCATTGGTTCTGCGTTATTTTTCTCGTCGGGAGTATGTTGTCTGTTTTCTACAGTTAAAAAGTTATATTCCTAATTATATATATTTAATATTGGATGAGAAAATTAAATTTAATAAATGAATTAGTACAGAAACTGAAAACAATACATGCCAAAAATACAACAACCGGTGCGTTTATGAATTATCGAGTTAATTTTAGTTGAAATATTTTCTGGTCAAAACAATTTTTGCTCAGACTGTTTTATTTTTTCTGTTATTACTTTACGCTTAATTGGACCACGGGCATACGTGCACTTATGCAATCATGGGTTTCCATTTCCCCATTAATCGAGCATTCGAAAGCTATTTGGAAGAGCCTATTCCGTGTTTGTAGCACGTAAACGCCAGCGACGGCGTTAAGCTGCTTTTTTCATAACAAGAAGGTAACAATTAATTAAACATTTACACAAATCTTCTTCTTCTCTTTGTAATTGGCGCGATAACGATTTGGGGCGAGTTTAACAAATCGCGCCAGTCGTTTCTTTCTCGTGCTAATCGGCGCCAATTGGACACACAAAGTGAAGCCAAGTCCTTCCTTCTCCACCTGATCTCTCCAACGCAGAGGAGGCCTTCCTCTTCGTCTACTACCACCAGCTGGTACTTTACTGGTTAATACTTTCAGAGCCGGAGCGTTTGTATCTATTCGGACGACATGACCCAGCCAACGTAGCCGCTGGATCTTTATTCGCTGCGCTATGTCTATGCCATCGTAAAGCTCATACAGCTCATCGATCCATCGATATTCGCCGTTGCCAAAGTGCAGGGATCCAAAAATCTGTTATCGGTGTTAATGCTGGTTCCTAAGTAGACGAAGTCTTTTACAACCTCGAAATCATGATTGTCAACAGTGATGTGGGTGCCGATACGCGAGTGCGCCGACTGTTTGTTTGATGACAGGAGGTACTTCGTTTTGCCCTCGTTCACCACCAGACCCATTCGCTTTGCCTCTTTATCCAGTTTGGAGAAGGCAGAACGAACAGCGTACCCCAACAATTGTACGCTCTTATAAAAAATTGTGCCTGAGCGATTAATTTATGCTGCTCGTACGATCCTCTCCAGCATCTGGTTAAAGAAGTCACACGACAGCGAGTCACCCTGTCTGAAGCCTCGTTTGGTATCAAACGACTCGGAGAGGTCCTTTCCAATTCTGACGGCGCTGCTGGTGTTGAGCAACGTCATCTTGCAAAGCCGCATTAGTTTTGTGGGGATACCAAATTTAACATACAATTCGCGGCATACAAGTAACTCCTTTTCGTACTGTCGAATGCAGTTTTGAAGTCGACGAAAAGATGGTGTGTGTCGATTCTCCTTTCATGGGCCTTTTCCAAGATTTGGCGTATTGTGAATATTTGGTCGATGGTAGACTTTCCAGGTCTAAAGCCACGCTGATAAGGTCCAATCAGTTGGTTGACGGTGGGCTTCAGCCTTTCACACAATACGCTCGCTAGAACCTTATAGGCGACACAAATCAGTTCTGAATAAAAAGAGCTATTAAAAAGCCATTTGAATATAATAATAATCAGCTTAAATAAGTACAGGTGGTTTGTGAAGTGCTGAGGTAAGGAAAATTGGGACTTATGTGGAAGAGGCGTAATAAAGTAAGGTGCTAAGATAGCTTTTTCTAGTAGCGGTCGCCCTTAGGCAGGCAATGGCAACCTCCGAGTTAATTTCTGCCACGAAAAAACCTCTTCATAATAAATCACCTGCCTTTCGAGGCAGCAGGTTCTCCTGTTTGTGGAAAAACATGAAGATGCACACCACAAATAGGAGGAGGAGCTCGGTGAAACACTCAATAAATGCTGTAAGGGCCAATTACATACACGCATATGGATTTATATTTTCATATAATAGTTTGGGGGAAAATAAATTTATTAGTTTTGCGTAAAATTTTTGCGCAAATGGCTTAAAACTGTGTTATAGCCGATCTTTAGCTACTGGGCGATACTACGACCATAACATGGCGGTCAACTTTGATTATTTCTGTGATTTTATCGACATTACCGACATTTTCTTTAACATCAAAAATGGATGAACGGAATTGACGAAACTAATATTGCACGTGATTAGCTATTACAGCATTGGCACCATAAACACCATACACTATTTCAGCGCCCTGGCTTGAATTTTCGCTTGTATCAAAGAAAAACTGTAAAACGTACAGAATTTTCTCTTTGTTGTATTCCATTGTTCGCACTCTGGAACTCACAGCTGAATGGAACAAACAAAAAACAGCAAACTATTTTTAACTAGTTTGAAATGTCACCTTAACAACGAGCATAAATTTTAAATTGTTTGAACTGTACTTCACCAGATATCGACCACTACAGCCATCTACTGAGAAAATAATGGATTTCTTTTTCAAATCGAAAAGAGGTATTCGCGGGGGTATAACAGAGTATCTAGAATATTGAGACTATGTAGACGTCATCTGCTTAAATACTAGCGCATAATCATACTGATATGCAAGCAAAGCGGGTTTGAAAATAAACATCGCAAAAACCAAGGCTGTGAAAAGTACGGGGCATCATAATGCCAACGTCACCATAAACGGATCTCCGATCGAGGAAGTAAACTCGTTTAGTTACCTCGGCAGTCTTCTGGAGAATGGAGTATCCAGTGCAAATATTAAATAGTGAATAAAGGAAGCATAGACAGCTTTCAGCAAGCTTAGCTCCGTATGGCGCTCGCAAGAGCTGTCTAGAAATACCAAACTGCAGATATTTGTGTCTAACACAAAGCCGCAAAGGGATGCGAATGCATTTCAAATTTTATTAACCGTTGTCTGCGTTGTCTGGCTGAATAGCATTCAAAACACTTTGCTTTGGCAAGCCGTAAAGGAAATACCAAACGGAAATGGAACCGATTCGGCTACACACTACGCCACACCATAACTGGTGTTGAATGGAACAGGGAAGTCACACTTGTAGCAGGATTATTGAGGCGAATATGGGGAATACGAAAAAAACATGGAGTGAAGATAAAGTTCTGGTGCAAAATCGAGACCAGTGAAAACAATTTGTTGAGGCGCTATGTTCCATAACGGAAAAAAAGAATTAAATATATACCCGACTAGAATTACAATGAGGCATGCCGAAGAATCAGTTAGACCCGAATTAGGCAGGCCTTACTGAGGCACGCCTCACTATTACCTTACCAGGCCCACGTTAGGCAAAGCAAAGACTGGCAAGCCAGAACAATACCAAATTTGGTTGTGGGCACGAAAATCTGTGGCAGTGTCTCACTTAGGCATAAATTGGAATCCCTAACTGATTTGAAGAAGGGCATCCGGAGTATTACCGAAATTCGGTTTTTCGAACCTGCGCCTAAAGAGGCAGATGTGTGGCGTTACTTTCGGGACTTGGGCCTAGTTTGGCTGCCTTATGACGCACAAATTTGGAATGCGGTCTGCCTTATTTGCGCCTAATCACCGCCTAACCAAAATTTCTAGTCGGGTACAAGTAATATATGTTCAAAGTGTGTTTTTAGTCAATTAAATTTTTGAATTCTTCTATGAAAGAATTCATTAGGACCCTATTTTTGCTTAGGTAGGCTGATAACTTGATATTGGCCAAACTTCGTGATCGATTTAAAATTTAAACATTAATTCACAAAATATGGTATAATTCTTGGATTAAACTATTCTCGTAAGCAGCACAGCACAATTGAGTAACTGCACCGTCTGGTCAAACATATAAATAACACTTTCGATCAAAAAGAATTTAGCACAGCAGCTTTTCTCGACATCTCTCAAGCTTTTAACAAAGTATGGCACAGTGACCTACTTTACAAAGGAGACATTTCGCTCCTAATAAATTTCTGTAACTTTATAAACTCGTATCTTGCCGATAGACACCATCAAGGGAAAAAATTATGAAAAGTGTTCGAGAATTTTGAGTCACTTCGGACTTGCTCTTTTATGCTAAAGTCTAATGGACTATAAAACTGCGTACACAAACTTTTTTTAAATTCTGATTATAGTTTAAAATTTTCCTTAACATTTTTGGTAATTCGCTAATTGCCTTTGTATTCTTTTGCAGGGTACGACATGCTAGGTTCTTGAAGTCTCATAAATATAATTTACATATATTAGGTTGGGGAAATGGTTTGAAAAGTTCGAAAAAAGCGACTTTGACGTCGATGACACGTCCCGCCGCGGAAGGCCTTCTGAATTTGAATTCTTCATCCAAAGAAAATCACGATATATGTTTGATGGGACTGGGAGGGCATGGTGCACTGGAAAATGCCTGTAAAGAATGCTACCTCTTTATTGTCCAGCTACACCGCATGAATGAAGCTATTCGACTGAAAAGACCTGATCGACATTGTGAAAACATACTCCTTCATAACAACGCTAGGCCCCATTTTGCACCACAAGTCGTCAAAGCCGCGCTCCAAGAGCTCGAATGAGAGGTCCTTCAGCTTCCACCGTATTCTCCAAACCTTACACCGACCGATTACCATCTTTTCCGCTCCCTGTCAAACTAAATGAAGCGCGTTACCTTCGATAACAAAGAGCTCCTCAAAAACTGGCTCAATGACTTCTTTGACACCAGACCAGGCGATTTTCGGCGGAATGATGTGTTTTTCACTAGACAGGGCTAGTATACTGGGGCGGCAGCCCTTGGTCGGGAAAAACCCGAGTCATTCCGGTACGTAGAACCGGCTGCCATGGGAATCCGGCATGTGAAGGTACCCCGCACGACACTAACCACCTCTTCACATGCCCCCTTAAACCGACTCATCTAACCTCCCTCTCCCTCTGGACCCAACCTGTCGAAACAGCATGTTTCCTGGGCCTACCCCTAGATGAGCTAGACGAAGACGAACGATGATATGCCTACACTGACAGGGCTACCTATGCTGTTAAAACAACAACAACATTTTCGGCGGAACGGCATCAACAAATTGGCGAATTCAGCAACGGCGAATATAAAATTGATTAAGTTACTGATATAATTAGTGTTTTCTGTTTAAATAAAAATCTACGCTACGAACTTTAACCCAACCCAATACTTCCACTCAGCTGTCCGATTCGCCTATGCTAGTGAACTGCCCTAATGTGTAGATAAGTCTTATCAAGAGTGCAAATATAACTTCTCCATAAAAATGTGTAATCGTATTGACTATAAATATTTACAAAAGGTATATATGTATGGGTGCCGCCAGCTTCACTTAACATAGGTTCGTTGTTGTAATTATATAAATAAAATGATTTTATAAATCATAAGGCCTCTGCTGGCTGTATTGTTATTTTGTATACTCACACTCATTTTGTTAAGATTAAACTTAAAACTGAAAGTAAAAATTATAGACTGACAGTGCCGTAATGGCTCCCAAGCTGTAATCTGTGTACACTTACGTATGTGTGTGTGGAATTAAAGGAATGCTTCGCTTGCATTTAGTGAGTTGTGAACTTTTGCGTCTACAACAGTTGCGCGGGTGAGTTTGTTTTGCTGCGTCTGATTTAATAAAAACAAACATTATTGACAACCTAAACAATTGAGGAAAATGCAAAAATTTTAATAAATTGGAGATTTTGAAATAGAAAAGTTTTAACAATCATGGGAAAACAGTGAAGAAACTAATATATCAAATGTAATGTTATACATATTGTATGTACGTATGTATTTGTATGTATATGTTTACGCGAAAATTCGTGTTATGGAATTCAATTACAACAATTATAATTAATAACTTTATTGTTGAGGGAATTAGCTTTGTAGTCATGCACTAATGAAACAACAAGTACGAATGAATGGATTTTATTTATTTTTAATTTGATTGAGTGATGCATTGAGTGATGCATCGAGTGGTGTTTAAATGTCGTATAGATAAACGCTATATTGATTTTATTCCACTTACGATATGGTGATAAAGCCATGGCGTAAATACCAAAACAAAAAAATTATCAGTTGTAGTGGACAGACGATTTGCCAGTTTGAAATAACTCGCCATTGCAGAAGAGGTAATTAAAATGGAAAATTCCTTCATTGGACAGGGGAATAAATATAGTAAAACAATGGAAAATGAGGAAATTTGAAAAAAATTAGTAGAATTGCGCAAAAGTGTTATTTTAATAAATGAATGAATGAGGAAATACACTCGCAGGTTAGCCATTGCCTGCCGCGGGGCGACCGCTTTTAGAAAAAACTTTCTCTTCATTTTGGTGTTTGCTGCAAAATTTGCACCGGGCTTTTCTGGCATCAAAGAAAGAGAAAGAAATTAACAAACAATAAATAGTTAACTTTTTATAGGAAAGTTAAGAATTTGTGTCGAGCAAGCTTCAATTCCCGCTTTAAAGATCTTGTAGATATTCTTGCTCATGCTAGGTTGTTCAATAAGTTTTGCGGTTCGATAAGAAAACCACAATTTATGGTTTAAAATTCACTTTATTATTCAGTATAATCCTCCTGGTAGCATTTTCGGGCAGTTAACATCGTATTTCTCCGAACTTCGAACAGATATCCCTATCCGCAAACTAGAGTTTGAGGGCCGTGCTAGGGCAATCTTTCCAAATAGACAGGATTGGATCGAGGGGGAAATCTGCACCGAAGCTTGCACCTCTGTCTTCAGTAACGGTTCCAAGATAGAATCGGGAGTCGGAGCAGGGGTTTTCTCTAAATCAGTCAATTTATCTATCTCCTTTAAACTGCCGAATACTGCTAATGTTTTTCCTTCTGCAGGCATGCAAAATGCTTAAGGAACACGGGAGCGAGCGAGATATTAACATTCTCTCCGATAGTAAAGCCGCGATCAAGGCTCTGACCACGCCATGGTGCAGAACGAAACTAGTAAACTCCTGTAAGGAGGAGATCAAATCTCTTGGGCGTGCAGGTAACATTTCTCTAATCTGGTTTCCAGTACATAGGAACATAGAGGGAAATGAAATTCCTGATGAGCTTGCCAGGAAGAGGACTGAATTGGCCTCAGAGACCTCCTACCCGCTCATCGGCATCCCCCTGACAATTGTTAAAGGGGAACTGCACAATTTATTTCTCAGGAAAACGCAGAAACGATGGAGCTCCATTTCTTCATGTGCTATTTCTTTGGACTCCTCGTCATTCAATTTCCAAACTCGTAACTGTGTTTACCGGTCACTGGACGATCGGCACACACGCGGAAAAACTAGGGTTACCATTTAACCCCCATTGTAGAAGCTGTGGGGACCTTCCAGAGAAAGATACTGTTAAGCACTTTCTCCATAAATGTCCGGGTTTGGCAGCTATACGATTAATGTCACTGGGTGCTCCTTTCTTCGACAGCCTGGGACAGTGCGCCAACCAAAATCCCATCAATCTTCTTCATTATATTAACAGCTGTAGGCTGTGGCTGGCGGTATATATCTGCCTGTTGGAGGTCTCATAATGGTATCAAACGGCGCTTTAGATCTACTTGAGGAGTACCAGACTGGCACTTCAACCATTTCACCTACCTACCTACCTACCTACCTAGCTATAGTCCTCCTTAACATCAATTCCTTGATCCCAACGAGATTCCGATTTATGAATTCCATCCCTGAAGTGAGAATCTGGAAACGCCGCAAAATGATGAAAAATTAGAAAATTAAATTACTCTTAAGGTTAGGTCAAGTTGAAGCGGTTGTCCATTATGGGATACACTCAGGTTCAGAGCACAGTGTGATACCGCGTGGAGAACTTGTCCTTATTTTTTCTCGAACCAGTTTGAACTGTTCAAAAAGTGTAGAAGATCCCTGATTTCCATAGCACTGAGATCTTTCAATTTTCAACTCATCCGTAAATTGCCTACGTCAGGATAGAGCGCGAGAATGGTACAGAAGGTACGAGATCGTCTCTTCCTCTTCCTCATTAAGATAGTTTCTGCGGAAGCCATGTGTCTGCGCGCCCATCTTCTGGGCGTGCCTGCCTGTTAGGCAGTGCCTCATTATAACGGAAATAATGCTAAGACTATGCTTATTTTGGCTTAGCGTAACATTGAGAGTCGACCAAAATCGTCGGGCAAATCTGCAGGTGGGTTCATTATGCCATATTTCATTCGCTGTTCTTATAATTTTCTTAAAAATTTGTAGCTTATAAGTCTATAAAGACGTCATTGTCTGCGTACTTATCAGCCAACTTGGTGCCAAGTCTCGGTAGTTCAATTACCTGCAGTTCCCCTAAATGTCGCGAAGACCAGATGTTACCTTTCGAAATGAAAATGAAATGAATGCAATTGAAATGCCTCAGACATCTTGTTGAGAGATGTGCGGTATTTCATGCCTATCTTAGAGGTTGCCGACTGCTTTGTGAGGGATTTTATCGCCGCCTGGCTATCAGTGAGAATGTTATCATCTTCAGGCATCGTATCTCACTATATCAATTTCTTGGCTTTATTATTGCCATCAGTTTAGCCTGAAATACACAGCAGTAGTCGGAAAGCCGAAAGCTAAAGGAGATCTTCAAATGTCCGGGATGTGATATACACCTCGGCCTAACCAGGGATGGACTCGCCCTGTCTTACTTATAGTTTGTTTGTTATCATAAAAGTGTCATCTTAAAAAAAGTCAAGCATTGAAAGTGTTATTCTTCAAGGAGCTCGGCCAACCACGTAACAAAAGTGTACGCGGCAATTATTTATTTTTATTTATATTACATAAAGCCATCAGAAGAAAAGAACCGTTCTGCTTCAATATTTATGGACTACATTTGATGGATATTGAAATGATTTCTACAAGACCGCGAAGTGACGAACCGCGTACAAGCCAGCTGATAAAGTTGGCGCGCAGTGTCAGGAGTTTTGTATGACAAAAAGATGCCAATAAAGTTAACAAACAGAATTTATAGAGCTGTGATTAGACCTGCAATGGCGTATGACTCAGAATGCTGGCCGCTTTCTGCTAATCAGGAATAAACAATTCATGTAGCGGAGATGAGAATGCTGCGATGGGCATCGGGCGTAACAAAACTCGATAAGATGAGTAATAAAAACATCAGAGGTAGTTGTCATCATGCTGGTATGGGCACACTATGAGAAGAGCGGAACAGCACGCAACAAAGAAATTGGGTCGTAGCCGACCCTTTAAATTTGGCCTAAACACCATTAAAAACGATACACAGCGAAGCGATGTCAACGAAGCGATAACTCAGGACACAGTAACCTGGAGATTATGTACGAACAGGGCCGACCCAACTAAGAGATCATGGCGAGGACGAAGAAGAAGAAGAAGGCTATTGTCTCTATCTAGTCCCTATCTAATCAAAACTACTGACCTGTCATACGACTTGCTATTAAATCAAGTATGTGAACTACTAGGTCTCAACTATGCCTTTATCCTCAGGCTATACAATTATTTGTTTTACAATTGTCCGTCAAATACAGACGCAGCCATTTTTCTGATCTAAAAAAATTATACTCAACAATCCCAAGATTTGAACCGACTTTTCCCGGCATTATCAGAATTGAAAACAGGCAGCAATTCCGGGATTGCCTTCCCTATTATTGTATATATATAGGTACAGTTTCAAGTTCAGTTTGTAGCTGGGTTTTGTTTTTACAGTCGGAAACCGCATAGAAATAATTAAAATCTACAACGAAAACAAGGGAGCTGTGAAAAATAGGTTTACGAAGAAAAGGAACAACTTTTTCGACAAAGCTCAATTTCCACTTGAATAAAAGAAATTGGTGTTTTGGATATCGGTCAACTTACGACACTACTCTTTTGAGAAGCCTTTACTGTTACTGCTGGTGCTCATTGTGGCTCGGTGCTCTCATTGGAGGATTTTACGATGACGGTTGTGAAAGCTTGGAAAAGATAGAAGCTTTCGACAGACTTTATGTTATTCATTCCTACAATAATGAATGCTTCTTTATAAAAATCCATTTATAAACCAAGGCACAACTTTCTTTTAATATTTAAAAACAATCAAGGAATAATTTTGAGCTCCTATCCATCATCCTGAAAGGCTTTGGGTTTCTTGGAAGATTGTGAATTCTGAAACAAAGGGTGTTTTTTTTAGAGGTTAGGTTTTCAAGATGAAATAAAACGTATATAATTTAATGTTATGGCCAAGAATTTAGCTTTATTATAAAGATAAGGGTTTGCCATTATGTTTTAAAAATGATTTCGGGCAAGTGGCCGCCGCGGCTGGCTCGAATAAATTCCAGCCGAGAGGCCCAATTTTCGACCACTTTTTGCAGCAATTGGGGCCGTATGTCAGCAATAACGCGCCGAATATTCTCTTCCAAGACGTCAATCGTCTCCGGCTTATCTGCGTAGACAAGCGACTTCACATAGCCACACAAGAAATAGTCCAGCGGTGTTATATCGCACGATCTTGGAGGCCACGCCACAGGTCCACGGCGCGAGATAATGCGCTCACCAAAAGTTTCCTTCAATAAATCGATTGTTGCGTTGGCTGTATGGCATGTAGCGCCGTCTTGTTGGAACCAAAGGTCGTCCACATCAACATCGTCCAATTCAGGCACGAAAAAGTCATTAATCATGGCTCTATAGCGCTCTCCATTGACTGTAACATTATGGCCGGCGTCATTTTTAAAGAAATAAGGACCAATGATTCCCTCTGCCCATAGAGCACACCAAACAGTGACTTTTTGAGGATGTAACGGCGTCTCAGCAACGGCTTGTGGATTATGTTCACTCCAAATGCGACAATTTTGCTTATTGACATACCCATTCAACCAAAAGTGAGCTTCATCGCTGAACAAAATTTTCTTGTGAAAATCGGGATCGGTGGCCATCTCGTTTTGGGCCCATTCACCGAACGTGCGACGCGCTTGATGGTCGTTCGGCTTCAATTCTTGCACGAGTTGGATTTTGTAAGCCCGCAAACCAAGATCCTTCCGCAAAATCTCCTATAAAGTGGATGGGCACATCTCCAATTGCTGCGCGCGATGGCGGATGGACTCATTCGGGTCTTCTTCGATACTCTGCTCCACAGCAGCAATAGCGTCTTCGGTGTGCACTGTACGACGTCTCTGAGGATGCGTATTATCCACTAGAGCAAACGTGGTGCGAAACCGATCCATGGTTAATCGAATTAGTGACTCTGATGGACGATTATGTGGACCGAATATTGGACGCAGCGCGCGCTGCGTCGCGCGAACCGAACCATTATTTTCGTAATAAATTTGCACAATTTGCAAACGTTGTTCAGGTGTAAGTCTATTCATTATGAAATGGCAAACCAAAGTGAGCATAATTCAAGTGACAGCTGTCAAAAAGACCATCTACGAAAAAAGTAGTGCCAACTTGAAAACCTAACCTCTAAAAAAACACCCTTTATATTCAGTCTATTTAGTTACGCTAAAACAGATAGTAGGGTATTTCATTTATTAAAGTTAAATATAGTGTTTTTGAATGATATGTTGATTATTCACGCCACGCGTGACGAGTAATACTTACTGGCTTTATACTTTATGTAAATACACCTGTGTTCACAATAATTGCAGAGTGACATACTGCAAAGTTTAGAGTATTTCTTTATTTTTTTATATTTCTTTTTATAAAAATAAGGTTTTATACTACAACAGAAACTAGAGAAATTAGCGTTTCAAGCAAATTTACAAAATTTTAAACAATTAAACTTTTCAATAAAACTTCGAACTGTTTAGTTAGAATAGAAGGAAACATTTTGAGACGTATTCATTGAAGGTGGTGGCACTAGACCAACAACAGTGTTTTGTACGTTTGATTGCCTTGACAAAGTATTGGTAAAAAAGGATGATAGAATACAGGGTTGGGTCTTCCGTCTTCGCTATACCATCAGAACCCATGAATAAAAATGAATAAACAAACAAAATGAGGGGAAATTACTCGTTTGAGAAGAGGAGTAGTAGGCAAAAGCAATAGAAACTACCAAAATCAAGAAAGTATACACATACACACACATTATTTTTTATGGATCTTCCGCATAAAAACGCAAAAAAGCTGCATTTGGAGGCATTATATCAATTTGTGCTTTCACAATTTAAAACACGGCTGGGTTGGTTGGTTGGTTAGAGTGGTGATTCAGCCAGAATCCAACTAGCGCTTCCGCACCATTTTGTTGCCACATCCTCGTTACCAAATTGTTTAACAGTTATTTGCAGCAGGACTATATCCAGTCTGTGCGGTTTAGGAACCTTATTAGGTTGTTGACGTCTAAGCCAGACAGTTGCTCGAGACTCTCGAACAGCGGTTTGCCCAGGGTTAACATTCTGTCCCTCCATAGCGCAGGGCATTCACAGAGGAAATGGAAGATTGTTTCTGTTTTCTCCGGTTGTTTACAACTGTGACAGTATGTGTTGTGAGGGATGCCCATTTTGGCGGCTTGTTCTCCGATAGACCAGAAGCCAGTTATGACTGCCGTAAGTCTACAGGTGTCCCGTCGTTTCATGTTTATTAATGTCGACGATTGCTTGAGGTTGTAGGTGGGCCATAACGTTCTGCTGATTTTGCATTTCGTCTGGTCTCTCCATCTACAATCTGCAATTCGAAGGTATTTTAGGGAAATTGCGTTCTTGACCGTACCTAGTGGAGTGAATACTGGTACCGCAAGAGCGCTATTCATGGCAGATCCCCCTCTTGCCAGTTCATCAGCTTTTTCGCTACCTTCAATGTTCCGGTGTCCCGGGACCCAAATTAAGGTTACTCTATGGTTTTCACTCAAGTTGGTGAGGCTATTCCTACTTTGCTCCACCACTTTAGAGGTTGTTATAGTCGCGTCCAGCGCCTGGATTGCGGCTTGGCTATCCGAAAGAATAGCGATATTGCCCTTAAAAGAGAAATCTGCGATTAGCAACCTACAGGCTTCCCCAATTGCTAGTACTTCCGCTTGGAAGACGCTGCTGGTATTAGGGAGACGCACAGATTTTTCAATTCCAAGTCTATGAGAATATAGACCAGCTCCAACACCACAATCCATTTTACTGCCATCTGTATAGACTGTGGTATCGAAGTTGTTTAGAGAAAATCCCTTATTCCATTCTTTTTTAGATGGAAAGAGTGTGGCAAAATTCCTATTGAACGTTACCATCGGGACGATGTAGTCAGTCCTCACCGAGGTTAACTGAGTTTGTCGCGATAATAGACTAGCGTGACCATAAGTTTTTCCTTTCCAGCGACCCGCTTCATTTAACCTAAATGCACTCATGGTTGCCGTCTTCTTTATATGTAGGTCTATTGGAATAACGTGTGTCAGTGCATTGAGAGCCTCTCTAGGACATGATCTGATTGCACCGACCGTTATTGCACAGGCTGATCTTTGTATTCTGCCGAGTAATTTAGTATTGTACTCTCTCCCTAGAGCTTCCCACCAAACTACCGAACCATACGATAAAATGGGTCGTATAACCGCCTTATACAGCCATAATGTATGCTTAGGTTGAAGACCCCATCTTCTTCCAAGCATACGCTTACAGGCATATAAAGCAATTTCTGCTTTCCTTACCCGTTCTTCGACGTTTAACTTCCAGCTAAGTTTGGAGTCCAAAATTACCCCTAAGTACTTTGCGCTGGTTGATAAAGACAGAGTTTGTCCGTTGATATTTGGTAGGGTAAAAGTTGGTACCTTATATCTGGTGGTAAAAAGCATAAGTTCTGTTTTACGCGGGTTTAAACTTAGCCCACATCCTGTGGCCCAAGAGTTAAGCTCGCCTAACGCCCTTTGGATGATCCCACTGATTGTATTTGGACACAGTCCTGACACCATTAACACCACATCATCAGCGTACGCCACCACTTTTACCCCACCTCCGTCAAGTTTTATTAAGATTTTGCTAATCACACATAGCCAAAGAAGTGGAGATAATACTCCCCCTTGTGGAGTGCCCCCGTGGACCTTCTTGGTTATGTTGATATTACCCATATTAGCTTTGATGATCCTGGTTTCTAGCATGGAGATGATCCAGTTACTGATGCAACTGTCCACCTCCAGGTCTATCAACGCCCGTTGGATGGCATCTGTGCTAACATTTTTAAAGGCGCCTTCGATATCCAAGAATGCCGCCATGGTATAATGTTTGCTCTCTAGAGAGCCCTCTATTGTTCCGATTACCTCGTGAAGCGCTGTCTCCGTAGATTTGCCTTTAAGGTATGCGTGTTGTGCAGTTGATATACCCGAGCTCTCCAAAGAGCTTCTGAGGTGCGTATCCAAAAGTCTTTCAAGAGTTTTTAACAGGAAAGACGAAAGACTGATTGGCCTGAAGTCCTTCGCTGATTCATGTCCTCTTCTACCTACTTTTGGTATGAAGACGACCTTGACTAGTTTCCAGCTATCTGGAATATGGCCTAAGTTTAAACATGCTTTAAAAATTTCCTCTAGCCATGGTAGGATACAGTCCAAGGTTTCCTGTAACATCTTTGGAATGATCCCATCTGGCCCCGGAGATTTAAAGGGTGAGAAAGATTTGATTGCCCATGCAACTTTTTCTTTGGTAATAATTTCATTTGCAAGATGCTGTGGATTATATTGGCTCCGCCTAATGTTTCCACTCTCACTTTCGTAAGCGCTGCATCCCGGAAAATGCGTGTTTAGCAGAAGCTCTAGCGATTCTTCTGCTGTAGCAGTCCAAGTTCCATCAGGTTTCTTGACCCAAGAAGCCATAGAGTGGTCTTTGGAAAGAACACGGCTGAGCCTAGCAGAATCCCTGGTGGATTCGATTGACGAACAAAATTCCCTCCAGCTCTCTTTTTTGGCGGCCCTGATTGCCTTCTTGTACTGTCTCCGACTTTCTCTGTACAATTCCCAATTTTAAAAAACACGGCACTTCGTTTTCATTATCTTGATACGTTTAAGTCTCACAAATCACAACATGGCCAAATCATTCACCGAATTTTCACAAGCATTTGTTTATTTTGTTCGTTTGCTTTGTATTGGCAAAGTACCTGACGTCGGACTTGTGAAAATCGGGAAAAATAAAGTAACTGTTTTGTGAAGGCGTCATTAGCACTCAGTTCGTCGGCTTCAATCTGTGCTGACAGCCACAAGGACATGGCGAAAGAAACAAAAAAACAAACCAGCTGATTCATCGATACCAACTTTAATATATTCGCTTTGAAAATTTTCGACTAAAAAGTTTGAAGTTTTGAATTTTTCAAAATGTTGTACAAAGTTTGAAACTCTGAGTCATATGTTTTTTGCTGGAATATGAACGTTATTTTTATACAAAAATTAAAAAAGAAAAAAATAGTCAAAACTGTGCAATATGTCGCGCTGCTACTATTGTGATCGCAGATGTACACATATACTATATATGTATGAAACTATACTGTGGGTAGTCACGCAAGTAGCACGCTGCGAATGTTACGTACTAAAGTTGAATTTCTGAACGATAAGGGAATTCTCTTAATCTTGCAAGCCCTTGCACGGCGCATCAACTGCACGAATTGGAATACTTTTTATGCAATACAACGACACAACAACAAAATGCAAGTGAAAAGATATTTGTAATATTTGCGAAGTACGTAACAGCGAAATCCACAAATGCCACCCTTTGCTAGTTGTTTGTTGCTGTTTTTTATTGTAACCCTGCTGCACTTTGTTAAACTCCACCAAAATTGCTTAAGCGGTTATCACTCCAATCAAAAAGAAGAAGAAGATAATATCAGTTAATTTTAGTACTTAAACACATGTACATATGTAGTTCTAATTGTTTTCAAATACAACTACAACTACTTTATACACTGAGGTGTTTGTGACGACAACTATGAACCGGTTTTTTAGGGTAATGTACTCGTAGCTATATTTTTCGCCTATATGGAATTGATATAAGAGGAAAGGAGATATAATATCACAAGGGGAAAGTACTTATTTTTCCCCCGGTCCTAGCACTAAACTGAGTAGTTTGCAAAGCAGTTTTGTTATGAATGATAATACTAAAATTCACACTTATTTGATACGGAATTGTCTTTCAGGGACCTTTAACGCCAAGAGTGACAGATGTTAATCTCCTCCCTGTTTTCTCATGATTATCACTTCGAATATTGCCGGATTTAAATAATATTTTTTTGTAGAAAAAATATTTTAAGACCTGTATACCATATTTAAGGTACCATTACCTCTTAAGAGATCAAAAAACGAACAAATTAAAAATTAATTAAGCTCGAAATCCTAGTAAATTGCCACTCGGAGAACTAACTAAAAAACTTAATACAGATTCATTAAAGATAGGCAATTCGACGAGCAATTTGAGTTTGAGTTATTTAACACTAGAAAGTTCTAAACGGTCAAATGATGAGCGTCCAGATTGATGGGGCTTACACGACGTATCCACAGCTTGCTTGAGGCTTAAGAGATGCCAACATATTGGTTGGAGTTGACTGATTTTAATTTAATTTCCAGCAATGCCTTTGTGTCCAGGAACCCAGACAACGTTCGTAGTGCACCGCTTAGCCAACTCATTAAGAATATGTAGCTCTGCATTCAATTGCTACTTTGCAAGAAGTATTATTACATTGTGGAGATTTTATGGCAGCTTGACGGTCAGAGTAAATAGGGATGGACTGTGCTGCATTAGAGGAATTCTTGACACACAGCGCAGCTATCAACTCAGCTTAAAAGACGCTGCAATGGTCATAATGCGGACCCTATTATTTACTATTGAACCTTTGGTGAAGATAGCCGCAACCTCGGGTCTAGGTCTTTAACTTCATCCCATTCACATATTTCTGGGATTTGATGAAGGTCTAATAAAATGTCAAGAGCCTTAGTTGGGGTAGAAGGCAGCGCTGCTGTGATAAGAATGGAACGGCAAGTATTTTTTATGAGGTTTTTTATTCTACTAAATGTCAACAATGCATGAAAAAAATTTCAGCCAGTACAGGGTGAACGATATGAAGTGTTACCTATTTAAAACACCATAATTTTTTTGTGTGAAATTAGTTTTTATTGATTTCAAAGACAAAATTGTTCAAAAATGATTACAATTTCAACATATATTCACTTTAATTCGATATGACTACCTTTTGCCTTGACTATAGCCTTCAAACGGTCAAAAAATTAGTTCCATGCTGCAGGAATGTGATCTTGAGGTATTTTGGCCCATTCTCGTATAATCGCTTTTTTCAGCGCATCCATACTGGCATATTCTTTAGTCCTCTCCTTGCTCTCCAAAATGTACCAGATGGAATAGTTCGTCGGATTTGCGTCTGGCGAATTCGAAAGCCATTGTGTGGACGAAATGAAGTGTGGAACATGATTTTTTAACCATTCTTGGTTCACACGAGCTTTATGAGACGGTGCCGAGTCCTGTTGGAACGCCCATGGTCTACGACCGAAATGTTTGCGTGTCCGCTGCTCTAAAGCAGCTTATAAAGCCTTTTTCCGATAATAAGTGGCATTCATTTTGACACCAAGCTCGATAAAAACGATTGGAGAGCGTTCATCAGCGGTCACTGCGGCCCAAACCATTACTTGCGATGGGAAATTGCTTCGAGTGGCCATACGTAGGCTCAAATTCTCTTATGAGCGTTCGGTCAAGTAAACAGGATCGTTTTGGGTGTTTATGAACTGCTCAATTGGGAAATTTGTTTCATCAGAAAACATAATGTTAGGAAATTCGCCATGTTCGTGCAAGCGCAACAACTCCTTTGCTCTTTTGCACCGAACTTTTTTTTGCTGGGGTGAAAGATCGTGAGCATTTTGGAACATGTAAGCCTTAACTTTGAGCTCATTTTTCAATATGCTTCGAATGCTGTCTTGCGATATGTTCAGATCTTTGGCCATTTTTCTTCCACTTCGACGTGGATTTCGTTCAAGTCGAGCCTTCACTTTCCGAAACATTTCTGGCGTTGTTGCTGTTTTTTTTGGTCCACGCTACCAGTATCATTGTAACGTTTTATAGTGCGATACACAAACATTTTATTCACTTTGAGGTGACTGAGCTCACGAACAATGGCTGGTTGTGATTTTCCAGCCAAATATAACGCAATCACACTATTACGTTTGAATTCCATTACAGAAAAACAAATTCAACAAAACTGAGACGCAAATGCTTTTGATGGCTTATAAACAATATATTGAACTGTCATTAGAACAATTTTGACGTTGATGTCATGAGCTGTTTTGCAGATACAAGCAGTGTGAAGTTGGTAACACTTCATATCGTTCACCCGTATAAAATGAGTTGGTAGAAATTTTTTTTCGACACGTATCGTATCCTCCCCCAATCACACCCACCGCGGGTGTGCCAGCTGACGTTCACTTTCTTTATTCATGAAAGCTAAATCACAAGTATAGCCAAGAATTTAACGGTATAAAAACGTGGTCCAAAATCGACCCCTGGCTCCCGGACTATTACGTTTAAGTAGCTTTAGGAAAAATTTCGATTTTTTTTAGAAAACCCGCAACACCGTCAGTGAAAAAAATTACAAGAAATTAATGGAATTTTTCATCTATTTTAAACTTACACTTTACAAAAATTTAGTAAGCTATAAAACTGGAACCTAAAAAATTCTGTAGAAATTCTAATTAAAAATCGTGGAATTGGGATGAAAACTTTGTGTAATTTTTCTAATTTTTGTATGGAGCTTGAAACACGGATTTATATGGTTTTTGTTACACAATGAGCTATATTTTTATAAAAAGCGAATAAATATTAGAAAAAAGGTGAAAACTGCTCAAAATGTTGATATATGTAGGTACTATCTTTTGTCGTGGTAAATAGTATTTTTTGTCGAATTACATAAAATGATTTATGATTCAAATTAATAATTTTCACAGAGACGCAGAGGTAAAAATTCGAAATGAAAGAAAAAATCAAAAAATATCATTTCAGAGTCAGTAGGGAAGCTGAGATAGCGAACAATTTTCCATAGAGAGAAACTCTCAGCAGCGAAACTATTGACGCCAGTTTACTTAATACATACAAACGTATATGCATTTCTGTCCATCAAATTGCGGGTATCCCCAAGTACATATCTTTATATCTACTTAGTTTGTATTAGTGAACCAAAAAATGTTTTTTCCTCGTTTTCTGTTCACTGCCAGCGCCGGCTACCTATGGCATAGTGACGTCATTAGCCATTTTTTTTTTCTTACGCACCAAATCATTTCGTCTTTGAGCGTGTTTATTCAACTTATTCTCATCAACATGCGAGCTACAACTTAATTGCAATTCCAAGTAGATGCAGGTATAATATATTGAAAAATAAGTGGTTGGGGAATTTCGACACCTTGTAGTTTTTCAATGAGTCATACCCTAAG
Source organism: Anastrepha ludens (assembly GCF_028408465.1). Classification (NCBI taxonomy): domain Eukaryota; kingdom Metazoa; phylum Arthropoda; class Insecta; order Diptera; family Tephritidae; genus Anastrepha; species Anastrepha ludens. The sequence goes on from NC_071502.1 coordinate 81,135,176, forward strand.
AATACTAACAAATTTGCTGTTACCTCAAATCAAGTAACAAAACTTGTCTTAGGTCGTTTGGAAATTCGCGCCTTCAACGTTGTCTTAGTTTAAACGATATTTCATACAAAATCGATTTCACGAGTATTTCGGACATTGTCGTAAATTTCTCTGAAAAATTTAGGAAATTATAAGGCTCGACTGGACCATGATACATATTCAAGCGATTGGAACAAAAGTCCATGGGTAGGCAAGGAAATCTTTTATTAAATTACACAAACTGGCGGAAATTTATTTTCCAATTTTTTTTTTTTTTAATTATGTTGTATTCTAAGATTTTAAGCAAAAAAATGTAAAATGTTGAATGAACGAATGAATAAAAATTAGATATGCACCTCGATCACACGGTTTTTGTGCCCTCTACTCATCACAGTACTTCATCCAAAGACAGCTCTCTCCATAAACCTACGATGGAGCTGGGTTGAGCTGAGTGTGTGTGCTTTTCTTCTGGGCGAGATATCTAATCCTTCTTCTCACTATAGCATCACGTTCGAAAAGAAGTTGTGTGTGAGTTTCTAGGGGTTGGTCACAGAAACAACTGGTATCAGTGCATTAGCATTCTTAGTTTGTCCTTAGGAAGGGTTACGACTTGCCTGAACCTGTTCTGATTATACACGACTTTCTTCTTTCATTTGATCTTTTTCTTTCACTGATCAATTCGCTAAGCTTGCCGCTAACTGGCAGAATTTAGCAGATCGTTGATACAAAAATTTGAACACGAATAATAAAAATAAAAAGCAAAACGCAGGGTATCTATAGACTCAATAGTCGATTAGTAATTGAATGTCAATTAAAAATTAGAGAATTTTCATATTAGAAAATTTGAATTTTCTTCTGTTAGATCGGCTGTTTCGCGCTATGTGCGTCGACATTATTGATTCACTTTTCTGCAAAACTTTGTTGTCATCGGAAACCACTACAGCGGTATCCTATCCACACTATTTTTGGCAACATATAGAAGAATTGGACGTTAACGTGCTTTGGTTTTAGCAAATGTGCCATACAAGAAGTCCAAGAATCGCTCTTTTGCGCTTTAAATTCGATAATTGTTTTGACGATGTCAGCTGCATTTTGCAGTTTGCCTTTTTTGTGGTTTGCCGTTAAATATCGATATCTTGTAGAGAACCCAGAAATATCGAAATCCTCGGAAATATGCTATAGAATTTGGCTCAGTTGAATCTTGCATGATTGAAATTCGGGCGTAGGCGAATGGATTGGTGCATGACTACCATTTGGAAGTGCGCAGGTGCAGAAGCCCAAGGCACAAAGCACTAATGGTTAGAACAAATTTTCTTTCTAATACTGGTAACTACAATCAGTAGTCGGTCTTGGCCGCTACCAAAATACACGAATCGGCACTACATTGCGCGCGTTGAAGCCATTTAGAAACACCAAGGGGGTCAGGTCGTCGTCGATTTGGTCTTCCCAACGTAGATAGGGAAATCCTTTTTTGCGAGTTCCACTATTGCATTTCCAAAAGAGCACATTCTTTGCTGGAGCATTATTGTCCATTCGCTCAAGGTGATATAGCCAGCGCAGCCGCTGAATTTTAATGCGCTTCCCTACATCGATTTCGGCGTACAGCTCGTGGTTCTATTTTATTCAAAGATCTTGCGAAGAATTTTTCTCTCGTTATAACCACTCATCGGTGTTCGTCAATGTCTTTCTAAGAGCGAATGTATTTCTGCCATCAAAAACTCTCCATCTGCCGTTCCGTGGCGCCATAAAACTATAGGTCCCTCCAGTTGTGGAAGCCATCGAGACGCATGCCACAAATACGAGGAGGAGCCGTCCAAACACACAAAAAAAAGGGCGTAAGTGCCAATTATTATAAAATTTATAACTTTTCTACTAAAACAAAATATAAAGAAAATATTGAACGGCGTTTTTAATCGGCTTGTTTTTAATCATAATAAAATACATTAAAACAATAAATTAATTACAAAATTATGCTCATATAATCTGTGGATTCTGATTTACTTAGTATAAACACCTAAGAATGTGTGTCAGGCACGAAGAGCTGAACTGGTGTTCATAAACTGTTATACCTATATTTGATAAGATTTGAATATTGCGCCAAGTATTCTGATAACAAGGAAAATATAATTATTTTACTCCATATGCATACGTGTATGTGTGTACGTATGTATGCATAAATCTTGTTCCATACACATACCTGTTAATTGAGTTGGAGATAATGTGAAACTAAGTAAGCCTTTTTGTTTATATTTTTAGACATTAAACTAACAACTATCAGAGGGCAATAACACCAGTGCGCCAGTGTAAACAGCGCGAGTAAATATACACTGAGCAAGAACTTGACGACTTTTGTGAATTGTTCTTGACTACAGCCAAACGGCTGAGTGGACTACGGAGCAGAAGAACGCTTATCAGCTTCGCATATCAATTAATAAAATTACAAAAAATTTGCCGATTTTTTTAGACGAAGTGAAGACGATAAAAATCCACGATTGCCTTTCGAAACCGCGTAAAGAGGCTGTCATTACCGACAAAGCGCAACTGGATATGCAGATAGTAAAAAATCAGCAACACTTACGGATGGAGTTAATGAGCTGTAAGTGTTTGACGACAATCAACTAGGTGCTACATACAATTTTCTCTGTGTCGGCGTTTTAAAAGTGTTGCGATAATGGTAAAAGTTAACAAACGGCTTTTGCCGATAAAGGCACATTTCTTCTTCTTCATGGCGGGTAAGTTTTATGTTCGATGTTGTTTAGTTCTATTTGCTATTAATCCATTTGGCTTCAATCATATGCAGCAATGGGTCCAATTCTGCCACAACTGTCGGTTTATGGAAAACAGTTGGGCATTCCACCGGATATTATGGGCTATATAACATCGGTCCTGCCAATTATGTATGTAATAGCGAAACCGATTGTAGGCTATATTGCTGACTATTTTTCGGTAAATACTTGTGCCACAAATTTACAATGTAACAAAAAAATATGTCAACTAAGCTGATGTTTTTTTAGCATTTCCGCAAATTTATCTTCTCGCTGCTAATCATCCTGATGACACTCGCTTATGCCGCCTTCTATTTCGTACCGCCATCAGCACTGCAGGCTATCGATGATGTGAATGCTACTTGGAGTGTCAGTTTCATAGCTTCGAATGTGTCCAACTGCGATTCTGAGGTATGTATGTATGTGTGCACAAGAATTTACTACGTTTACGATCACCTTTTTAATTCCATCGACTATATAACTACGGTGGCCGCCGTAGCCGAATGGGTTGGTGCGTGATTACCATTCGGAATTCACAGAGAGGTCGTTGGTTCGAATCTCGGTGAAGGCAAAATTAATAAAAAACATTTTTCTAATAGCGGTCGCCCCTCGGCAGGCAATGGCAAACCTCCGAGTGTATTTCTGGCATGAAAAAGCTCCTCATAAAAATATCTGCCGTTCGGAGTCGGCTTGAAACTGTAGGTCCCTCCATTTGTGGAACAACATCAAGACGCACACCACAAATAGTAGGAGGAGCTCGGCCAAACACCTAACAGAAGTGTACGCGCCAATTATTTATTTATTTATTTATATAACTACTATGCATGCATCTATGTGCGAATTAGGGTGGTTCAAATCAGATTTTGGTGAAGTGTTTTAGTTACGCAGGAAATGATGGAAGTGATGATCCTCACAGATTGATAAGGATTGGCTGTTCGTAATTCCTATAATTCCGTAATTCCTCTCAAACTATAATAATTTATAATAAATCTCCATCTTCTGGAGTTTTTATCAACCATTTGAAAATCACAACTATCATCCCTATTTTGAAAAGTGGCAAAAAGAATGATGTGTAAATTAGACTGGGCCAAAAAAATCAACTTTTTGTTTTCTTCACTATATCGAAAATCTTGTTCAATGTGATAAAAAAAAATATTGTGAAGATTAGAGCCCTTAATATTAATATTAAGAGGTGTATCACCTTCAATTTTGATTTTTTATTTGTGCTTTCAATTTTGCGTCAAAGCTCCCAAACTACTGAGGTGAAACAATTTTTGTTTACATAGGTTTTTAGTAAATTAAATTCCCTACAAAAAGGTCTCTTTCAAAATATTTGCCAGATGAGTCGTTTCCGAGTAATCAAGCTTTGAACATTGATGTATTTTTTTTATTTAAGTTTTTTATTTTGCAATTCTGCAACTTATCAACAAATAATAGGACTATGAATAAGTTCGAAATTTGAAACTTTATTGACGTAAAATGGTTACAAATTTAATATTCAAAATATTGTCCATCGCTTACTACTACTTTTTCCCATCTTTCTGGCAATTCACGGATTCCCTTTGTGAAAAATTCGGTCGGTTTTGCCGCAATCCACGAATCGATCCATTTTTTGACTTCATCGTAATTACGGAAGTGCTGGTCAGCCAGGCCATGTTGCATCGATCGGAAGAGATAGTAATCGGATGGCGCAAGGTCTGGACTATACGGCGGGTGGGGTAGGACATCCCATTTGAGCGTTTCTAAGTATGTTTTGACCACTTGTGCAACATGTGGCCGAGCATTGTCATGTTGCAAAATAACTTTGTCGTGTCTATCGGCGTATTGCGGCCGTTTTTCTCGCAGTGCTCGGCTCAAACGCATCAATTGTCGTCGGTAGACATCCCCCGTAATCGTTTCATTCGGTTTCAGTAGCTCATAATACACAACACCCAGCTGGTCCCACCAGATACACAGCATAACCTTCAGGCCATGAATATTCTGCGCCGACGTCGATGTTGAAGCATGGCCAGGGTATCCATACGTTGCCCGACGTTTTGGATTGTCGTAATGGACCCACTTTTCATCGCCAGTCACAATTCGATGCAAAAAACCCTTTCTTTTGTGCCGTTGAAGCAGTTGTTCGCATGCCATAAAACGGCGTTCAACGTCTCTTGGCTTCAATTCATACGGCACCCAATGGCCTACCTTTCGGATCATTCCCATGGCTTTTAAACGTTTGGAAATGGTTGATTGATCAACTCCCAAAGTTTTTGCAACCTCTTCTTGCGTTTGAGCCGGATCTTGATCGAGCAATTCCTCCAATTCAGTATCCATGAACTTTGGCGGCGCACCCTCGCGTTCTTCGTCTTCCAAGCCAAAATCACCACTTTTAAAGCGTGCAAACCACTTCTGGCACGTTCGCTCAGATAGAGCATGCTCACCATAAACTTCCACCAAGATACGATGACTTTCGGCTGCTTTTTTCTTCATATTAAAATAATGAAGAAGAATTCCCCGCAAAAACACATTATTTGGCACGAAATTCGACATTTTCAAGTGTGGTAAAAATATTGTTGTTTACGCTTCAAATAAAAAACTTATACTGACGTTTGTGCCTTACGACAGTAGCTCTCCAATGAATGTTTGGAAATGTGGATCGATGGAATAATAATCAAGTTACGCCATCTGTTGTAAAACCGAAACGAACTTATTCATAGTCCTATTATATTAAATATAAAAAAACGAGCAATAAAGATTTTGTAAGGAAATTCAATTCTCTACAAAAAAGGTTTCTTAACATTTTTTTATAAAATCGCTCTTTCAAAAGTTATTCGCAATTGTAGATGAAAAAAAATTAAATTATTGTTTTTTTCGTTGTTTAACCAATTTTTTACTCGTATACTCAGTGGAACAAATTGATATTTTATTTAATTAAAAATCATCATTCTTTCAATGTTATCACTTAAAATATCTAAATTTTATAAGATATCCAAACCTATATTATTTTCTGTTAATAGCTTTTTATTATTATTTATAGTAAAATTAAAATTAAAATTTTTTTTTGTACACTGTACAATTATAGTCTGATCTCGAAGCTTACTATTATGTCTAAACGAATTCGAAGCAATTGTAAAAGAATTTGCGACTAGGAGCTTAATCACGCACAATCAGCATGGATTTGTCACGGGTAGGTCTACAGTTTCCAACATAGCTGCTTTTGGCGAATATTGTTTTTTGCTGAAGGTTTGCAAGTCGATTGTGTTTACACGGACTTTTCTAAAGCATTTGATAGAGTTTCTCTTCGTTTCTATTACGTAAATGAGCCTCGTTTAGTTTTCATTCTGTTTTCTTTCCATGGTTGAAATCTTATTTATCCGATAGACGATGTGTACATAGTAACTATTGAGGGGGAATGTTCGGAACTCTTCATTGCATCTCTAGGGTGCCACAAGGCAGTATTTTAGGGCATCTTCTCTTTGTTCTAGGTATATTAATGATATTAGTATGCTTTTCATTTGCCAACTTTCTTCTGTATATTGATGATTTGAAAATATTTTCCGCAATTAGAAAAAATAACGATGTTCCTATGTTGCAAACGGAAATTAATGCGCTCGTTCGCTGATGCAGTAACTCTGGTATCTCTATGAGTATTAAGAAATGTGTTCATTTGCTTTCACCAAAACTCAAAATGTTTTCCAGTCATCTTATAGTATTGATAATATTTTACTTCAATCTGTTCATGAATTCAAAGATCTAGACGTGATCTCTGATTTCCATTTTTTATTCAATACTCACATTAACTTTATTGTACGAGGGGTGCCTTTTATATGTCGCGATTTGGCAACCCTGGTGTTGCAATCTGGCAACTGACAGCTGTATCGCAAAGTTTGACATTTTTTGGCTTTTACGTACTCAGAACGTTTTGAAATACCAGCGCTATTTGTGTTGCTTACAGTAACTTAAAAGATTCATCTCGGTCCAAAAATGGAATTTAATCGTGAACATTTTCGTGCGATTATATTTTACAACTTTCGACGTGGATTAACTCAGCAACATTGCATGGATGAACTTAATTCATTTTTTGGCGATGAAGCTCCATCAAGGACCAGTGTTTATCGATGGTATGGTGAATTCAGTCGTGGTCGTAGATCACTCCAAGACGAATTTCGTGAAGGTCGTCCAAAATCAGTTGTTGTTCCGAAAACCATTGATGCTGTGCGCGAACTGATATTGCAAGATCGTCATGTGACCTATCGTGAGATTGAGACAATCTTAGGCATTAGTGGGACCAGCATACATTCAATATTGCATAAACATTTGACTGTCAAAAAAATTTGTTCGCGTTGGATCCCACACAATTTGTCAATGGGTCAAAAAAAGGCTCGTGTCGATTGGTCGAAGGAAATGCTCAAAAAATACGACCGCGGGGCTTCGAAACCCTTCTATGACATCGTGACAGGTGATGAATCATGGATTTACGCGTATGAGCACGAAAGTAAACAGCAGTCGACTGTATGGGTGTTTCAAGATGAGCCAAATCCAACAAAAGTTGTTCGCGCACGAAGCACTTCCACGCAAATGGTCGCCTGTTTTTTCGGAAAAACTGCACATGTCGCAACCGTACCACTAGAACAACGCAGAACCGTAAATTCTGAGAGGTACACAACCATTTGTTTGACAGTTGTCTTCCAAGAAATTAGGAAAACCAATCGCCAAAGACGGATCACTCTTCACCAGGACAATGCGAGCTCTCACACATCGGCTCAAACAACTGCATTTTTGAGCACCCAAAACATCGAATTAATGGGTCATCCGCCGTATAGTCCTGACTTGGCACCGACTGACTTCTTTTTATTCCCGTACGTAAAAAACAAACTGTGAGGTCAACGTTTTTCGACACCTGAAGAAGCGGTTGCGGCATTCAGAATGCATGTTTTGGAGGTACCTCATTCAGAGTGGCAAAAGTGCTTCGACAATTGGTTCAAACGCATGCAAAAGTGTATAGATCTTCATGGAGAATATTTTGAGAAACAATAAAGTGATTTTCGATGATTAAAATTTGTTTTTGTTCTCTAATCCCGACATATAAAAGGCACCTCTCGTATCCTCTGCTTACTCACTCTCAGGTTTTTTATGGCTAGCAAAAGCTCGATATTCTCGGACCCCTACACTCTCAAATAAATTTTTACTTCCCGTTCTCGGTCCTCGTAATAGGCACTACTTTTTGCTCCAAAAAGCCCATTGTAGTCTAATTTTTCTTACCTATATAGCTCCTAAAGAATTTTAGAAATGTTTCTCATTTATGTCTTTTAGAAAAGCTCTTTACAATATTTGCAATGGTATAGTAAAAAGCGCCAATTTTTGGTAATTTATAATACATTAGTGGAAAAAATAAATATGCGTGCTAGAATATTTGCCTTACAACCCACAGATATTTTTAAATACTTATGGCTTTGATCGAGGTGGAAATTAATAAAAAAAAAACTAAATAAAACTGCAAAACCACCCAAACCCATCGGCAAAGGTCTTATTTAAGACCAAAAGTCGAAGAAAATATTTATCTTTTACTTTGTATAGAATACGTACATACGAGTATAAGGGGTTTTCATTATGTGCCCCATGACCTTTCGGCGTTATTTACTCAGCCATGATCTACCATTTGTTTTCCAATGAATTCAGTAATTTTTACAACTTCATCATGGCAAAAGATGCACTTCAATTCCTTACACGCTTACAATTCCTCGAATTTTTTTCTTACGTTGCTTTGCTTATTTTCAAAAGCCAACAAGACAAAGATCTACTCGATGGAATCATCGTTCATCACTGCAAACACATATATCGTTGGTAATCAACTTTTAATAACTGAAATTGGGAGAAGCTGATCTTGGCAACATCTGGTTTCCACAAGGCGGGGCTACGTGCCACGCGGCACATCAATCAATAAAATTATTTCAACTAGTTGTGACATTGAATGATCTCTCAAAAGTTGTGATTTAATACTATTGGACTGTTTCTTGTGAGGTTATTTTGAATTGTTTCTTGGAGTCATTGGTCTTTATGAAGAAACCAGATTCTTGTGTTGTATGTTTCTAAGTTTTTTAAGTCTATTCCCAGCGGGCTATTCAGCACATATCACCCTATTCGTTTAGATCCTGCAATAGAAGCTTTGGGGGTTATATTCAAAACTTAATTGTATCGATTATGCTTTACAGAGAATACAAAATATTAAACATTAGGATTTCCTCAATAACAACAAGCCTTTAAAAGTGCCTTTTTATAAAAAATATATCAGCTAATTAGTAAACATCTAGAAAATGGCAAAAGTAGTATTTAAGTAGAATACTTTGTTTGTAAACATATTAATTTGGTTCACTTAAATTGATCCCTGATAGTATTAAAAAATAACTTATAGCTAAAAAGGATTGGTTGTTCAAAAAAGCTAAAAGTTCGTACAAGTACCTGCCCATACACGTTTTATTTTTATTAAATTTTCATATTACACATAACTTCGAAAATAATTCTTAAGTAACTTGAATACTTATTTATAAACTAGTTATTAAAAAATGGATCGAATCCATCAAATATCTTCCATGTTATAATTCCAGTTTTTTCGCCCAGTTGTAAGATTAAATTTCGAGATTTTCTTCAGTTCTTCTTTTCATTTTTCTCAGTTCGAATGCTTAAGTACTGATTTTTCTCTACTAACTTCCAATTTTAAAATGTTACTCGAAAAAAAGAACGATTTTATTGATGCAGGAAATAAAGAGCTGCAACACAGAAAACATAGTTTGTTTGTTGTCAGAGGATAGTGAAAAAATTTAAATGAATTCATTTTGAAATATCTAAAAGAAACAAGCATTGCTCAATACTTTCGAACGGGTTGGTTTTACATGAAAAAATCCGAAAATTTATTTAATAGCATTTTCCATTTAAATTTCAAATTCAAATTTTCATTTCAAACTTTTTTCAAATTAAACGAAGCTTTTTTCAAATAAAATTAAACTATTTTTAAGTCTAGTGACCCTTTGTGACCCATAATCCCAAGAAATGCGCATAGAAATTCATACCAGTTGACTCTCCTATGCTAAAACCGAGAAAGAAACCATTTGCTAGGTTATAATTCCATGCCTGATCATTATTAAAGAGTTCTGGTGGTCTAGAGCTCGAAAATTTAGGGTATTTTCAGGAATTTTTTTTTACAATAAAAAAAATTTAAAACCATATTAAAATTTTTTAGGCTTCTTTTACATACAAAAATGAAAAAAAAAATGTTTTTTTTTTTAATTTTAATAATTTTAAAAATGGCGCTGAAGTTGACCCTTCCGAAAAATTGGACCTGGATATTGTTGGCCATTTTGGCTCTTCTATTTATCTCAAACACAAAAACCAAAAAAAAAAATATTAATCAGTATGACTGTAGCTATGTCCCGTACTAGAACATAGCTACAGTCATACTGTATAATGATGGTTGTATACTGCCAACTGTCTTTTCTTAAGTGCCTCCAAACAAATATCATTTTTGCCAGGAATTTTCAGGTGTTGCCAAAGTATGTTTATTTATGCCAGTTGCCCCATGTGTTCGTCACTCGATAATGCTCAGTCACTTAAAGGATCCCGGTGGTCTAGAATTTTCAAAAAATCGACTTTTGTTGATATTTCGAAAGTATAGGCTTTTAAGAATATACTGTAAAATTTTTGTAATGATATTCCCAGTATTTTCGATTCTAGAGCAGTTTTAGCAGGTAGAGTCAGATTCGTCACGCGGCCGCTCTCAAACCTTCAAACTCAATTATCTCAAAACTTCTTTTTTCGGACTGGTTTGTCAAAAAAAACCCTTTTCAACCGAATCCACTGAATTTTTACATCCCAAATGATGTTCACAACATCAATGGCTATCGCCCGTACTAAAATCATATTATTATTCTAATTATTTGGTATTTTTGTATTAAATCAAATTCAAAACCGAGCCATTATGTCAATTTTTTTTATTCTAGTACGGGACATAGCTACAGTCATACTGATTAATATTTTTTTTTTGGTTTTTGTGTTTGAGATAAATAGAAGAGCCAAAATGGCCAACAATATCCAGGTCCAATTTTTCGGAAGGGTCAACTTCAGCGCCATGTGATAGCTAACCTAACAATTTCCTAGGCCCCTAAGCCGTTGCGATTTTAAGTATATACCTAACTTGCGTTTTATAAAAACTATTTATCTTGAAATATAATTAAGGGGGGAGCCTGGTTTATAAGGTCAAAAAAATCAATTTTTTTTCGTTTTAAGCGATTCCTAATATATTTCAGAATATTCACACAAAGTTACAGAGCCTAATTCTCAATATTTCCGTAGAGCGTTAGGTAGTTACCGTGACCGGTACTGTGACCGGACAACTATAGTACAAACTTTATCTTCTTTTCTCGACTTTTAATTTTTTTTAATGATTTCTTTGAATTGGCGTACATGAGTGAAAAGAAACTAATGAACCTTTTGAAATGAATCATAGCTTGTTCCCTTCAGTATTAAATTCTCTTCTGTTTGAACTAACAAAATAGATAAAAAAAATTTTTTCAAGATTTTTATACCAAGTTGAAGTGAATTTTTTTTATAGAAAGGCCTTTTTTTCTTTAAAACCTCCAAAAAGTTGAAATTTTGGAATTTCTCTCAGTTTTCTTAGTTCTAGAATAAAAAATCATGATAATTAGAAATCCATTTGAATTTTTTGCTTTAGATAATAATTACGAGCTGTATCTTGTACGCCAGTTGGAAACTCCAGCGTTGCAGCGCTCTACTAATTTCTATGTTAAACATTTTTTTCAACTTATTTTAACCAGTACAAACATTTTTTATACTTTTTAAATGTTCATTAAAAGATAGAAAAAACTTTACAGTGCTAAATTAATTTTTTCCTTAAAAAAACAAAATCGCAAAGAGATGCAATTTTTAGACCTCATAAACCAGGCTCCCCCCTTAAGGCCCAACACCTTACGATAGTTAAGCAAGAGCTACATGAGAGTTGAGTTCCTCTCCAGTTAGGAGTTCCGCAAAAGTCAGAGGAGGTATTTCTGTGAGGTGGTAGTAAAACATATTGAAAAGAAAAATATTCCGTAGATAGGGAACCACCCTAGAGTATATTTACTTCCACTAATATAAATGCTATATTAATATAACAGTTTACTCATTCAAACATTTTTCTCCCTCTCTTTAGATATTAAAGCTGCCCTCGGTGGCTCACCCAGCTCTCTGCTTCTTCGATGGTGCAAATAACACTGATTTCCTTGCATACTTTACGGCTACCTCAACAGCTTATGCTCAACAGCTAAACTTAACAAGCAACGTGATATCCCCAGCCGATACGCACATGTGCTTCACCTCATCTACTTATAACACAACAACAGAGTTGCCAACTCCTACCAATGTTTCATGCCATTTCACGCCGGACTTACAACCAGACTACATTTATTGCACATCCACTTTCTGGCTGTTTGTTATATTTATGTGCTTGGGAACAATTGGCTTTAATGTTGTCAACTCCATTTCGGACGCAATCTGCTTTGATATGCTTGGAGAGTCTGAAGAGGGCAAGTATGGCGCGCAGCGCGTTTGGGGCACGATAGGCTTTGGTGCTACGGCACTGCTTGCGGGGATTGCGGTAAATATTTGGACTGCAGAAGCACTCAAAAGTTTTACACCAGCCCTCATCGTTATGCTTATCTTCAGTGGCCTCGATCTGCTTAGCGTTTCCAAGCTGAAGTTGCCGAAGCTCTCATCGTCAGAGTCCATTTTCAAAGATGTCTGGAACTTGGTCAGCCACCCGGCCATAGCTATCTTTTTGGTGTTTGCTACAATTGCCGGTATAATCGACTCATTCATTATTTACTTTATGTTTTGGCATGTCGAAGAGGTGGCCGCCGAAACGGGCTATATGTCGCAGATTAAATTGATCGAAGGCTGTGTTGTTGCTGCCGAGTGTCTTGCCGGTGAGGTGCCTTTCTTTTTCTACAGCGGCAAAATTATCAAGAAGCTGGGCTATATCCATTGCATGACTATGTGTTTCTTTTTTTACGCAATGCGCCTCGCGCTCATCGCTTGGATACCGAATCCCTGGTACTTAGTTGGTGTGGAATTGTTCTTCCAAGGAAGTACCTATGCGCTTTGTTACACTTGTATTGTGGCCTATGCATCAGCTGTGGCGCCACCTGGCACATCGGCGACAGTACAGGGTCTAATGGCTGGCATGGACGACGGCTTGGGTTTCTCTATCGGTTCGCTGGTGGGTGGTTTGGTTTTTAAACACTTCGGCGGTCGACGAAGCTTCTTCTACTTTGCAATATTTGCATTTACGGCGTGTGTGCTTCACATGTTGGTGCGTCCACGATCGCGTAAGAAGCAATACTTGCCCAAGAGTGGTTACCAAGTGCCTAACGAACAGGTGACTGTTGGTCCGTTGGGTTTAGCAGAGCAAAGCAAAGCGTGATAAAGACTGTAACGGTGGATATTTTATGCTACACAATTTGTTTGTGTAATTTATATTTGTATTATTGACAATTTTGCATGCATACGTTTAAGACAGTGAAATAGTATACTTATATATGTAAGTATGTACATACGCATGTAGATTTATATGTTACGATTTTGATACAAACATTTCATCAAAAGGTTTAGTTTTTTACCTAAAACGAACGAAATACAGGGGAATACGGATTTTAGGCATTTGCTTGATTTTGTAAAACTGTACTCAAGTCAAATAATAGTTTATATGAGTGGTGGCTAAATATAAGTGTAAATAACCTTTTTTGTTGATAGGAAAATAAGAAATAAACGTCAAACAAGCCAAATATATCCTTTCGTCTCTGTTATTTATGCGAATTATTTCTAATTTAAAATGCTTTACAAAACTCTACATTTTCCTAACCCAATTCCTAAGTATCATTTGCTTCAGCGACCAAAAAATGTTTGCTTACGTTGTCAGCTCATGGCCTTTGTGCTGTAATGGAGTGAATTTAGCGATCACTCTTGTGGCGAAATGAGGTTAGGAAGCTGAAATCGGTACTATGCATAAGATGTTCGTGCTCTATTGACCAGGGATGTGTCTTTTTTGAACGTCCAAATATCTTTATCAGACTTTCTCTGAGACGGTTGCGTGCAAAATAATACGAATCTAGCAAACCTTACCATTTTTGTAGATAGCCAAACAGCGATCTAGGCACTGGCCTCAGCGCACATCGATTCAAGATGTGTTAAAGAATGCAGGAGGTCACTCTCGCTTATCAACAACACAACACCTCACTTTGTTGGGTTCCCGGCCACTCTAGAGTGGAGCGAAATGAAAGAGCGAATGAGTGTGCAAGGAAAGGCTCTGAACTGGACCAACAGCGAGTGGTAGAGGACATTAGCATTCCTCTAAACGAACTGTACACTGCGATTGGCTTGGGATGAAGGTGGTCTCTGACTACTAACTGCAGGGTCTCCAAAGCGCTTTGGCCAAAACTAAATCTTAAATGGACAAATGCCCGCTTGGATTCAACAGATCAACTATTAGCGTCCTCACACCTGTGTGACTGACGGGTCACTGCACTATTGGCACCTTAGCCAGAAGAATGGGTGTACCTCGCGGGATTTTGGGAGATGAGGAAAAAATTGAGTCGGTACAACATCTCCTTTGTGAATGTCCTGGACTTCCAAGAAGCCGTGCCGAATAACTTGGCGATTATTTCCTCCGCTCAAGTGGAGGGTGGCTTATTTTGGAACTTTTTAATTTCTTAATTAATATAGTACTATTTCGCATTTGAATAAAATATATTGATGTTATATCCTTCAAGCAAAAATGTGTATGTATTTTTTCAAAAAATCTATTTCATTTATGTGCATAAGTGCATATAAAGTAATAACAAAAATAAAAATAAATATAATATTACATTTCAGTCAATAACCCAACGGTATGGATTTCAGTTCCTTCTTCGAATTCTCTTTTATGACTTCAATTGTCTCAAAATGTTTTCCACGGAGCGGCAACTTGAGCTTGGGAAACAGGAAAAAGTCACATGGAGCCATATCAGGCGAATACGGTGCTTGCGGAACGATATTAACATTATTTTTGTTCAAATAATCGCGAACAAGACGTGATGTGTGAGCTGGTGCATTATCGTGATGCAAGAACCATGACTTGTTGTCCCACAATTCCTTCCTTTTAAGACGAATGCTCTCGCGCAAACGCTTTATAACGTCTAAATAATATTCAGCGTTAACCGATTTTGCGATTTGTGCGATTTTCAAACACAATTTCCTTTACTTTTCCGATGTTTTCGTCGTTTACTGATGTTGCTGGACGACGTTCATGAGGCAAGTTTTCAACCGATGTACGGCCCCCTTTGAACGATTTGTACCACTGGAAAACACGTGCACGCGATAAAGCAGAGTCCCCATAGGTTGTCTGCAACATTTTTAAGGCGTCTGAAGCCGAAATTTTGTTGGAATAACAAAATTTCAAACAAATTCTTTGTTCAACTTGAATTTCCATCGTTAAATTCGAAAAACACACTCGAGCTTGACTTGTTTACAGTAGCACAGAAAACAAACTATGTGACACGCTGAAATTTGCCATGTAAGCTTATAACAGTCCTACCATCCAACAAAAAATTTATTTTTGCCATATGTCATCCGCGGACCGTTTTATTGATAAAGTCTCGTTCATATTTGAGCAGAATATTAGATTGACTTTATCTTTCCATCTTTTTAACAATTCGAAAGCAGTAAAGTGATTGGCGTAAAATCGCTTTGAGTTTGAAAACATTCTTTTGAGGAAATTTCATTAAATTCGTTGGTAATACTCTCATGTTTTCATCAGTAACAAAATCCAACCCGAAATCTAGGTTTTCGGTCTATGTTTCATTATCTATTGTTATAAATTCATCAGAATTTGAATTAGTTTCGCCAAAGATTTTTGATAACTGAATTAACGAAGCCAGCGTTGCTAGCGGTCAAACCCTGATGTTTGGAAACAGTTTTAATGGTTTTCGTTTGAACCTTTGCCCAAGATTCTTTTATGAAATGTATTGCCTCTACGACATTTACAAACTGTTTAGTAAAGCCAGTCTCTAAGCTTACCAAGAGACGTTAGGTTAGGTTGAAGCGGTTGTCCTGTGGGACACACTCGGGCTCATAGCCCATTGTGATGCCGCGTAGGGAGCTTGCCACTATCTCTCCTACCTATGTGGAATATTTCCGATTTCTGCAGAACTGAGACCTCGCAAGTCATTAAAAAATTGTCTACCAACATTTGCTTAGCATAAAGTTTCGATAATAAATTTTAAAATTTCACTCCTTGATGTAAGGGTTGACAAACTGAAGGCGTATTGCTGGTAGTAAATTATTTTGTATTTCTGTAAACGTTTATCACGAGATTGAGATGCTGCGTTGCCCATAAATAATAGTATCAAATCTTTGCGCAAACCAAACTAAATGTGTGTTTGAAAAAACATCACACTTTATCTGGGGGTCCCATTTTTCCAGTTGGTAAGTATGTATGTATATAAGCAACTGCTCACTCACATTTCTTACATTTTATCCACCTATGAGGAGTTCGCGTCCGCTCAATAGAGATTTTTGCTTGATTTGTTATGAAAAGAAGCCTTAATGTCCTTTGATAAGAGGTTCGCGTCCGCTCAGTAGAGGTTTTTATGTAAATTTTATGGAAAATAGCTGTGCGCGTCCGATCAAGAGAGTGCCCCCTTAAGAGAAAATAATTTGTTCCGAAATTTACACTTAAATCTCGGTATAGGAAAAAGTGTTCGCCCAAGGGACTGAATTTAAATAGCTTTAATAGTTTTCCAATAACAGGTGTTATTGGTGAATGGATTGCGCTATCGAGAGATGATTAATGATTTTTTATGACCGGAATTTGATTGGGTGGCCAGATCAATGACAACGTTTATTTTCAACAACACGGCGCTACGTGCCACACATGCAACGAAACCATTGATCTTTTACGGGAAAAGTATCCGGACCGTGTTATCTCTCGAAGAGGTGATCACAATTGGCCACCGAGATCTTGTGATTTAACACCTTGTGACTTTTTTCTTTGGGGCCACGTGAAAGAGAAGGTCTACGTCAACAGCTCAGGGTCGATTCAAGACCTCTAAGATGGAATTCGTGAGGCTATCGAGAACTTAGGGCAGTCACTTTGCAATTCGGTTATGTAAAATTTCATGAAAAGGATATTGTCCTGTAAGCGTGGTCGTGGTGGTCATTTGTCTGATGTTATTTTTCACTATTAACGGCATATCTTCCTCTTTATAATGAAATAAACATCCGATCATTTATATTAAAGAAATAGCAATATTCATTGAATATCAAAATAACACCTCTGTTTGGAGAACCCTATAGTACCTATGCCAAGATATAATTTTCTCAAGCTCATTTTGGGCATTTGTAAATTGAATATTTTTTTATAATTTATAATTTCTTGTAATAGAATAAATTTTGGGGTCATCAGCATAAAGTAAAAACCTTTCTAGCCCAGTTTGTCATTCCAATGTTGAACTTCTGCTTTCTTCACCGGATTTAGTGCCGTGCAACTTGTATCGCTTTCTTCAGGTAAAATCTAGCTGAAGCAGTGATAGGGAAATCGGAACTAAGACTGCGGGCGCTGAAGAAGAAGACTCACAGGACAGTTTCTTAGAGTAGAAGATTCAAATGAAGCGTTGTTGAGACTGTATATTAAAGGCGGCGATAAAAATTAAATATGTCTAAGATCGAAATAAAATGTTTTACGGCGTCTGTCTCGCTATTTAACAACCACATCCAAACGAGTCTGATCCTGATATGTATCTAATGCAAAGTTATCAAATTACTTATCACTATAAGCAAAGACAATTTAATATCGCTATCGCTAATTTACTTCAATAGCGTCGTAATTCACACAACCACAACGGCGAGAAAAACGGTTTCTCAATTTACTAATTTTACCCTAAGTAAAAGCAAAGACATCTTACGAGGTTTTATAATCTTCTTATAAGTAGGAACAAAATTTTCATATTATTTTCTGCCATTTATATTTTATTAAAAGCATGCACCAGCACCGAATTTATAAACATCGATTCTTCATGGGTTTAGACAATTTTTATTATTAATAATATAGTTAAATTTATTTTTGGCCCTCAAAGATACAATTAATTTCAATTCAATTGCAATCGTCTAAATTCGGCACATTCGATCCCCTGCCACACTCATTATTCCAGGTATTCCATGCAGTGAACCCTTGCGTTCTTATGATTTGTTGTGCGCAAGTCACAGATGCGCGTATGTCATCCGTAATCAATGACTGGCAGGACACTCGACAAGCATTTGCAGTTTCTCGACCATCTTCGGGATCGCACCAAAAGCGATCGCTTATGTGGAATATACCCCAATTGCGAGAGCCATCTGGGTTCGGCGGGCTTATTTCGGCTGTATTGTAGTTACTTTCGTGCAGTGCAATGCAAACCCAATTGGGTAAATTTTGCTGCCGTACTCCCAGTGATTGCAGCTCTTGAGCTAAGGAACATCGATCGAATATGCGTCCATCTACGAGTTGTACAGCGACTGTCGTTAAAAGAAAGGAGATACAAGTTTTTACTGCAATCGAATCCATGTCTATATCGTAATAGTTTAATTAACGGAAATCTTCCGATATTTATACGAGTCATATAACATACATGTGTGCATACATATACGAGTATATGTATAGAAATATAGTAGGTATTTAAACATATGTTCCCTCGAGATGGCCTATAATAAATTTCAACGTGCAAAAATATTTTTTTAGATTTATTTATCATAGAATAAAAGCTGTAAAACAAGGTCACTGAAAAAGTTTGTATAGATGCCTCAGTACTTTGCTATAAAAACTTTAACTTTAGCACAAAAATTCAGTTGTACAGTGGAAGAAAAAATAATAATTATAAAAAGCGAAAAAAATTGTCAAAAATCAACGATGCTTTGTAGTTGCTTGAAACTGGCACTTATACCAAAATTCACTGAGCTACATACAAAATGGCATTCCCGAATAAATTCTGAAAATTTTGGTTAAAAATATAAGAGTTTTAAAAATATACAGGGCCCGCCATCTACCGTTACGGATTTGAACTAGGTATTATTTGAAGAATGGTAACACTTAGCTGTCATCTGTTTTGACAGAAAATTAGTTTTAATCTTCCGCTGAACGAAAATGGTTGTGTATACGCTCAAAGAACGCTGGAAAATATTCCGCCATTACTTTGAAAATCATGGTAATGTTGCAGAATGTGTACGAAAATAACGTACGGCTTTTCGGATGAAGCTCTTTTCCATCTCGGCGGATATGTTAACAAGCAAAATTGCCGCATTTGGGGCTCAGAAAACCCGCGCGCACTCGAAGAAAAGCCGATGCATTCACAATGAGTCACTGTTTGGTGCGGATTTTGGTCGAGAGGCATCATTGGTCCATTTTTCTTCGAAAATGAGCGAGGAGTGGCCGTAACCGTCAATGGAGAGCGTTACCGGGTCATGTTGCCCGAATTTTTGTTCCGAGGAATTGAAGAGGAGGATATTGGTGGCATTTGGTTCCAACAAGATGGCGCTACTTGCCACACAGCGAATGCTACGATCAATCTTTTGCGCACTGTCTTCGAAGATCGCATTATCAGCCGAAATTCTGATATCGTTTGGCCGCCTCGGAGCTGCGATTTGACGCCGTTGGATTATTATCTTTGGGGTGCCGTCAAAGACCAGTGTTATGCCAAAAAACCAGCAACAATCGAAAATGTGTTGAAAAATTGGACCGATCGTATGGGATGGTGCATGGTTAGCCGAGGCAGCCATATGAATGAAGTTGTATTCCATCATTAACCGGAAGGATTGTACTTCATTAAAAAAAAAACAGTTTGGAAAAATATTGAGTAGTTTCTTTTTTATAGCATTTTTAATTCCGTAAAGTTATATGGCGGACGCTTTATAAGTTTGGTATACGATTTTTGTTGTAGTAAGAGCTATATTCTCTAAAAAATTGTCCTGTGTTTTAAATTTAGTTAGGGTTAGGTTAGCCAGGTTGCTTGCCTAAGACAAGGCAATCGGTGGCCCTAAGGCCCATTACGAGACCTGTATTTAATATCCATTGCCTAACTAAGTTGTTTAATGATCGGGTACTTTTTCCCCCGGGCCCGGAGTTTTCAGAGGGGCCCGGACTCGAGGGTAATTCCAAGAAATTTCCTGTTTGAAAAAATATAGTAAATAATACTTCTATCACAGTTCCGTCACAGACTTTTTTTGGTGTCACCATATCGAATGTTATGATCACGATTACGAAGAATAAATATAATATGGTGATAAAAAAGTGTATATTATTGAGCTCTAATTAAAATGGAACATTTTATGCTACTGATTTATAAAGTAATTAATGTGATGATTACATTACATTTAGATAGTTGTATTTTAAATGAAGACCAATTTTGAAACGTAGTTATTCTTTAAAGCAATTTGTCCTTACGTTGATAAAGAATTAAATGTAGAGATAGCAATAATACTTTTTATAGACTAGAAATTTTTGATTTTTCACTGGGTATGTTATTATATGAATAATAAAAAAATAAAAAATAATAAAACTCTGTCCCCGAACATCTGCATTGCTTTGCGAATATTCTGCACCCTGCCAGTATCGGTTGCCGGCGCCGAAAGATCGTTCAGCGCTTTATCAAGGATCAAAGACTACCATCGTTCTTGTTCAACTCAGAGTCGAGTCACAGGATTGGCAACTTTGTATTTGGAATCTGAGTTAGCAAGGAAACTCGACTTCGATGATATTATAAGAGCTTTTGCCTAGGCTAAAGCAAGAAAAGCAAAATTCTAAGCATCGTGGCAGTCATTTTCAAATATTTGTAAGGCTCACAAAATGAATAAAAATTTTTAACTTTTTTCAGCTGCGTTGTTTAATTCAGATCTGCTGAAGAGTTTTCTAAAATTCATTTTAATCAATATTTCATAATTAATTCTATTAAAAATTTTATCAATGAGTTTTTCAATGTTTAAATGTTATATCTCTATAACATAATACGCATTTTGATAAATAAAAAAAATTTGAAGGGGCCCGCATCTCAAGTTTCCCCCGGGGCCTGAATACTCTCTCCACGGCCCTGTATATGAGTATATATATATATATTTCCCGTGGTTCCTAGGAGGAACAAAGGCTCTTTTACTTTTATTTTACTCATTTTACCCATTAAAAATATACAATAATTTTTGTTCCCAGAATTGCCGATCTCTCCGAAAATTTTGGTTTCGTAATTTATAGTAATTGAAGCTTGCCGATAATAATGTCAGCCTTGAAAATCCAACGGAAAATCTCTCTTGCCAACAAGTGATACTTTGGACTTTTGACAAAACTAACACTCTATAGGCTCTCATCGTGGCCGTCCTAACGTATGGCGCAGAAGGGTGGATGATGACAACATCCGATAAGGTGTTCCTTGAAGCGTTTGAGAAAAAGATTCTGCTGAGAGAAAGATTCTGTTGGCGACGGCGAATATCGCAGGCGATGGAACAATGAGCTGTATGAGCTTTATGATGACATAGACATAGCGCAGCGAATAAAGATCCAACGACTACGTTGGCTAAGCCATGTCGTCCGAATGGGTATAAACGCTCAGGCTCTGAAAGTATTAAATGCGGTACCAGCTGGTGGTAGCATAGGAAGAGAACGGCTTCCTTTAAGTTGGAATGATCAGGTTGAGGAGAACTTGGCTTCACTTAGTGTACCCAATTGACGCCGGTTAGCACGAGAATTAAACAAATGGCACACTTTGTTAAATTTGGCAAAACTCGCTTAAGCAGTCCAATCGCGTCAATTAAGAAGAAGATACAATCTGTTCAAGGAACTGCTATTATTTTACTCGCAACAGTACATTCGATTTACATGTTTTCTATGTTGGAACACATGTTATGCTCATATGTGTACAGTTTCTACTAAATGGTATATTCAATAGTTTCAACTAAGTGGTTGGTTTTCGACAGATGCAAGTGTTAGATGTTTTTTGGTGTGCTCAGCGAGCTGCTAAACAATGAGTCAAACAATTTTTATTTTAAACAGTACCGAAATCATGTGTCAGCACCGCATTCACCGAAATCCGCTTCATGAAACAAAAAAGGGGGCCAATAGATATTTTTGTGAGAAATAAAATCACCTCATTTCTTTAACAAATCGCGTCCTTAGCTTCCTGTGCTGTGCCATCTGAAGGGATCTCTTTGAAGGGGACAAAATAGAAATTGGTGAATAAATAACTATATTTCAAGAAAAATAAAGAGTCACCTTACTTTTTGAACACACCTCGTATACCTGATGATGTGACTAAATGAAATTCATATATTATTCTTCCTTTACTTAATATACATTCCTGCTATTACTCAGTCCTTTTCGCCGTACTTTTTGCAGTTCTTAATGTAAATTTTATTTAGGTGTCTTAAATGTATAAATATAACCATGACTCCACGGATTTCGGGTCTGTTAAGTACTTGGACATATTTACAATAAAAATAGAGCCATGTGTGTATATACATATTGCGTAGCTCTTACAAAAGCATACATACCATATTTCATTCATTATCTTCGTATCCAAAACAAACTCTTTTGTTAGTTTATTCATTTTATTTTTCTGTAAATCCTTTAGAGTTCGACTTTTACTCAATGCTTTGACCTAATTATTATAAGTTTACATTGTTTTAACTTTTCCATAAATATATTACTACTTGCCTTACTTTACATATTTACAAAAATTCTGTATAAATTGGACCTCAATTCATTTAAGAACACACTTGGAGATATTTGTTCGTAATCGAAAGCCATGAAGTTCTTCCTATTTAGCTTCCTTCTATTCTATTCTTCCATATCCATCAATGCCAGAATATTCGATCGTTGCTCATTGGCGCGGGAATTGTCACGTTTACGTGTACCTCGTGGCAACATTGCGGCTTGGGTCTGTATCGCTCAGTACGAGAGTACCTTCAATTCGGCGGCTATTGGACCACCCAACTCAGATGGTTCCCGCGATTGGGGTATCTTTCAAATAAACGATCGTTTCTGGTGCGATCCTCAAGATGGACGCCGATCCTCAAATGCGTGTCGTACACCATGCCGAGCTCTAACAACAGATAACATCAGTGTTTCGGTACGTTGCGCAAGGCAAGTACAAAGTGCTCAAGGTTTTGGAGCCTGGACGGTGTGGAACAACCAGTGTCGCGGTGGAGCAGCTTTACCTAATATTAATGACTGCTTGTAAAGAGTTTAACTACCATTTTAAATATTTTAATTTGAAAAAATTAATAAAATTAAAAAAATTTTCACAGAATTTTCTTAACTTCAAACCGTTTTTGTAAAAGAAGGTTCATCATAGCCACAACGAATGCATACTCCTGTACGACAGCCAAATATGCTAGGATGCGCTAAACTACAAAACCAAGTGCAAAGCACTGGAGGCTGCACAATGAACAGCGGCACTCAGGTGCAGTAGTTTTTGTGATCAGCGGGGAGATACCTATCGACCTCGTGGGCCGAGAACGAGTGGATGCGTGGAGCTCTAGGAAAAAACACGCCACCACTAATGCCGCGGAACCGACATGCCAAACCATGCAACGTTGGCAAAGCCGGTGGGGCACTGAATCGAGTGACAGATGGACGGCGTAGCTCATTTATACAATACATAGGTAAATGGGTTAAAAGGAACTTCGGGGAAGTGGGCTATTTCATGACCCTCCCAAAGCAATGCAGAAAGTAGTACCGGGTAGGGAGTTTCCCCAGAAAAGGATTGTTTTAGTGGCCACATCTCACGACGCAGTAGACGACGGTCGCTGTAAGTGCGCAGGCTTTTTGAATCTTACCTCGATCTTACCTGATAACAATTTAATGACATGCATAAATATTAAAATGGATTACTTAGCAAGCAGCTTTCTCGTTGTCTCTTGAGTAATTGGCTCTCTTAGAAAGACATTGGGTTGCTAACTCTAGTAATTTTGAGTAAAAGTGGAGGAACATTAAAATTTATAGGAAAAATATTTCGTATTCAAAACGCTTTGCTTACGAGGAAGAACTTGCTCCGTTTGTAGAGAACCAGTATGACATGGAAGTACATACACACCACTTTGCTTTAAAAACACGCAAGTTAGCAACAAGAGTTAATTTAGCAATATGAATTAATTACAGCCCGCAACACCGCAAGTTTTGCTGCTCGTGGTAATGTGCAAACTGCTGAAACCGAGTGGCTTCACTTAAGTTTTATTTATTTATTAAAGTCTAATTTTGAATAATTATATTACATTACGAAATGCACTAGCAGCTAAGACTATCAACATAAAATACTAATAAATTTTTTACTTAATTATGAAAATTATTAGAATAAAATTAAATTGTGTAGAAAATCAATAAGCAAAATTATATAAGGTAAACTAATCCAATTTGACATATAAAATCATGAATTTTTGACTGTCATATCTTCCAGAGAATTCCTTTTAATAACTGTGAAGGTTTCCCGCCTTTAAAGATGTTGTTTCTGCCGTTGTCGTACTTGATGCCGTAGTCTATTATGTGAATAATAAACAGGGGACAGTTCCTCGCTGAGCGAATTGGCATTCCTTTAGAAGGTGTTGGTGAGTCGGAGTTGGGGGAAGATTTTTACCTTGCAGGCTCCTGTTGGAATAATTGCCTTTAGTCGTTCTGGATTTATGGATTTGTAGCTGTGTTGCTATGTAATCCATTTCTCCCTTAAAGTAGAATAATAATAACCGATTGACTATCCTGAGAACGGTTTTAACGAAAGATTCCGAGCAGAATGTAGGCTGGCTGTGTCCTGAGACCAACTTAGGTTAGGTTAGGTTGAAGCGGTTGTCCTGTGGGACACACTCAGGCTCGTAGCCCATTGTGATGCCGCGTGGGGAGCTTTCCCTTTTTCTCCTAAAATCAGTGTGTGTTTTTCAAAAATTTTAGAATACCTCCTATTTCTGCAGAACTGAGATCTTCCAATTCGTTAAAAAATTGTCTGCCTAGAATAGCAAATCTCCGGCTGGATAGAGCAGGACAATGGCACATAAGGTGTAAGATTGTCTCTTCCTCTTCCTCATCAAGACAACTTCTACAGAAGTCATGTGCTTACACACCCATCCTTTGGGCGTGCCTACCTATTAGACATTGTCCCGTTATGACTGAAATCAGTGTGCTAAGACTGTGTTTATTTTGGCTTAGCAAAGATTCTGTGCGTTTAGCACTAAGAGTCGGCCACAGTTGATGGGCGATTTTGCAGGTGGCTTCATTACGCCATCTTTCGTTTGCTTTCCTTACGATTTCTTCAAGGATAAGTAGCTTACATGTTTGTAAGGGTATGTCTATACCAATGTCTATGTACTCTTCGGACAACTTGGTGCCGAGTCTCGCTAGTTCATCGGCTCTACAGTTACCCTCAATGTCGCGATGGCCAGGAACCCATATTATCCTTAGGCGAAATGATTCAGCCATCTCGTTAAGAGATGTGCGGCATTTCATGGCTACCTTGGAGGTTGTCGACTGTTTTGTGAGGGATTTTATCGCCGTCTGGCTGTCAATGAAAATCTACCGGCAGGAAGTTTAATGTCGCATATAATGCTTCCGATGGTGTGGTTGACATCGCGCCGGTTATGAGAAGAGATGCTTATCTCTGAACCTTGTCAAGTATTTTGATGTTCACCCCCTTCTCACCGTCATTCCACCATATTACAATACCATAGTAGAGAATAGGCCTAACCACTGCTGTGTACAGCCAGTCTATCATTCTGGGTTCCAATCCCCATTTCTTTCCAATTAGCCTTCCGCAGGAGTACAACGCCATCATACATTTGCGTACTCTATCTGCGACTGTGAGCCACCAATTTAGCTTCCTATCCAGTACAAGTCCTAGATATTTCGCCTTTTCTGTTACTCTAAGTGGTTTCCCTCCTAGGAATATGTGTTTAAGAGCAGGTGTTTTATGTTTCCTGCTAAATACAATAGTATCAGATCCGTTTTTTCCGGATTTACTTCAAGTCCTCGACTTTTACACCAAAGTGATAGTCTGTTGAGGGATCTTTGTTGAAGATCGCATAATGTTGGAAGGTGATTCCCCGAGATTGCTATAACAATATCATCGGCATATGAGATTATTTTCCCTCCCATTTTTTTAAGTTTTTGAAGAAGATTAATGACAGTTAAGTTCCACAGAAGTGGAGAGATTACCGCACCTTGGGTGGGGTGGAATTTCTTGGTGGATGGTGGTCACCCAGATTTGCGCTTATCGTTCGCCCAGTTAGTATTCGTTCTATAAACGAGACTAGTGCCTCCGAGAACGAGACTAATAGCCTCCGGATATATATTATTGAAGGCACCCTTGATGTCTAAAAAGGCAGAGAGGATGTATTCCTTATAGTGAAGTGATTTCTCAACTGTGTCAACTAGCGCGTGGAGCGCTGTTTACACGGATTTGCCTTTGCTGTATGTATGTTGGGACGGTGATAGCTTATTGCAAATTTCTCCTTTGCATATCTAGTAAACGTTCTAGGGCTTTTAACAGAAAGGATGATAGGCTAATCGGCCTGAAGTCCTTCGGTTTCGTATGTGCGGTTTTCCCTCCCTTGGGAATGAATACCACTTTTACTTCCGCCCATTTCTTGGGGATGTAATTAAGTCGTATCGCCGCCTTGAAGATTAAGGCGAGTATAGGCGCGATACAAGACAAGAGATATGTATGTTGCAGATCAGCGGGGATGATTCCGTCTGGACCCGGCGATTTGTAAGGTCTGAAGCTGCCAAGAATGGGACTCACTTAACTTTTATGTTTTGTTTTTTGCTGATACAATTTATTTCGAGTGTTATCAATTAAAGCTTATCCTCAGTTTGGGCTCGACATAGCTGCGATTACTATCCGTGCAGAGTATATTTTTCCCTTAGTAGTAAGTAGAGGAGGTTTAGTCAATGACAAGTTTTATGGCAGTCGTCTCGGTAGTAAATATTGAGTTGTATGGGATTATAAAACCAGTCCTAAGAATGCTTCCCAAATAGTTCTTGATGTCTAAGAATAGCATTGGTAAACAAGTTTGGAGGTGTTTTGTTTTGGATACATGAGTAGGCTGGTAATCAAATTGTATGGAGGAATATCCCAAGGTAGGAATCTCAATTGAAAAGTTAACATGGGTATTATGGAAACGTCGAATTTCTTCCCCTGATGTATGCTTCAATCTTGTGGTTCTTCTGAAGACATTTTTTAAGTTATTGTATTACTGATAATTGGGTTACTGGAACAATAAATCCTTGGAATTAGACGGAATGTATTATACCTTATTCTATCGCTCATTTCGGGAAGTCTAACTTCGGTTGTGTTACACAGCAATAGCGAAATTAAAAAGCTTTCTTTCTGATGATGGTTAATTTTAAAGGAATTCACGTTTTGCAGCGAGCTAGCATTTAAGAAAGAGCTAAAATCGGGAGAAGAGTTGGATAGCCCCCACGAGAACGCTAAGGAGTATATTCAAAGAATGAATCAAACTCAGGTTTACACCTCGAATTCATGGCCTCTTGTCCTCTCTGCTCATCACAGTATCTCACCCAAGCCCAGTTTCCTTAATAAAACTAAGATAAAATTGGGTTGGGTTGAGCGTATGTACTTTTCTGGTCGCAATCGACGAGATGTCTCAAACTTCTTCACACTATAGAGTCACATTCAAGGAGAAGGTGTGCGACAGGAGTCTGTGGATAAAATCCCAATCCTGTGCAGATGCCTACGTAATCTGCAGTGACCTGTGAAAATACAAGTAAGCTTTCGCAGTTTATCCTTAGCGAGGGTGGTGAGTTGCTTGAACCTCCTCTGATTAAACCATACATTGCTGGCTTTTATGATTATAAGAAAGCTGGTATTGGTGAAAGAAATCCATTATTTTTGCGTTAAATTTATGCTCAAATGGTTTAAACCCGTTTTATGGTCGATTTTGCTCTTGGGCGTTACTACGTCTACTAAAACATACAGAAAAACTGTAAAATGTACCGAATTTTCTCTTTGTTGACTTCCTTTGCTGACACCCTGTAACTTAGAACTGAGTGAAACAAACAAAATAATAATACAGCAAAATAATTTTCTTGAAAACGCGCAATAGCTTTAAATTGTTTGATCGATACTTTACAAGATATCGATCTCTACTGCCATCTACCGAGAAAATAATGCATTTTTTCCCCCTAAACTAATACTAATTTTAATTTATTTTTTAAACCGTTCGCAGTTTGTTTCCATTTTAGTAAACACCACTTTTTTGATACCATTTTTATCCGAAAGGAATTTAATTTTTCCTTTCTTCACCCTTCTAAAATGCAGCCTTTTGTAAGACAGTGTCAGAACTCTAATGCACTAAGTGAGCAAACCTTTAATAGCTGAATCATGATCCGTGATGATCCAATAATGCTGCCTTGATTCAATTCGAAGGAAGATTACTGCAACAAAATCAGACTTTTTCAAAATAACAAAGTTCTAGCAACGGAATATGATAAAGAACGCTTTGGAAAAATACGTTTCCTGTGTCATTCATGTAGTTTCTGTGAAGTTGAAGCTGCACGCGAAAAAATTTTTGAAAACAAAGCTCGGAAAATTTGTTAAGTATGTGGAGAATAAATTCAGTTCTGGAACTACCAAGCAACCACCACTATATATACCTATACGTATCCACATAAAATTAAAAAAATGAAGATCTAATTATATTTTTTTTAAAGATTTAAAAGTATGAATCGCTTTTTTAATTCTAATATAAATTTTAATGCAATTTTTGTACCCCAAATATTGAAAAAATGCCCAAGTCCACAATCGGTAGATGGCGCCGATTCGTATGTATGCACTTTTACACACTTTATATATGAATTTCGCAGTCAGAAAAACCAAAGAAAAAGAGGTTGTCAGTAAAGTCGGTTTACTGACGATAGTTTAACGTGACAACGTCATAAGAAAATATTGATGGAATGGTTGCAATTTTCAAAACAAAATTTTAATTTTATTAGTTTGGTAGATTTTTTCTATGGATATAGAGGAGGAGGTAAATGGAATTGCAATGGAAAAGGTCAAGTTACATTTACACAAACGTGAAAAATGACGAAACATTTATCAAATTCATGAAGGATATCTTCAATTTCGATTGTGCATCAGACGTTAATAAGTCAACAACACTAAGAGGCACCATCATCGATTTGCCTTTTTCAAGACACTTTACACTCGAAACACTCCCTTTCATTTCCTACTTTTTCTATCATCGTCCTATTCTAAACAGAGAAATGGTTCATTACCATGCACACAGGAAGAAGGCATATGCAAATACAAGTATGTGAATTTATATACCTACATATGCGCATATACATACATATATATGCTCACTCAAGTAGGACAGAGCCAGATGTCGAACGTTGCCGAACGCGGGGGCCGATTGTGCTCTTTGTCGTTCGTTCCGCGCTCTCGCTTGCAGTTCAAGCACATTAGCTTACATTTGCTTGCGTACGGAATAGATTCGTATATTTGATATGCCCATATGATTTGTATGCATCTTTACATATAGATTTGTTCTTTTTGAAAATTGCGCGAAATTGTATATGTATATGCATGTTTATATACATATATTAGTATACAACATATCTTATAAGGTATATGGTAAATATTACCATACATTTTTTCCTTCATATATAACAAACAACAGGTATTATTAACAAACTTGGTTTTATTTTAAATTCTTCAAGTGAATCAAATTAATAATAATCAATAAGAAGGCATATGCAAATACAAATACGTGAATTTATATATGTACATATGCGCATATACATACATATATACGCTCACTTAAGTAGGAGAGAGCAAGATGTCGAACGTTGCCGTTCGTTTGCTTTGTCGTTCGTTCCGCGCTTTCGCTTGCAGTTCATTCAATGCAATGAGCAAGGTAACGACAAATGAGCAAGGTAACGGCAATGAGCAAGGTAACGACATATGAGCAAGGTAACACTAATGAGCAAGGTAACGACACATTTTTTCGTGCGTGCAGCCTGTTAAATCGAATTATAAGACGTTATCACGTCAAAAGAAGAACGATTAATCAGAAATAACCGCATTAACATCCTTAAGTATCTAGGACGACTTTATTTGGAGAACTGCATCTCAGAGTAGCATCAGAAAAAAAATTCAATACTTAATCTCATTCAATGAACTCTGAAAGTATTTCTAACAAAATTATCTGAGATTTCATAGGGCGTATGGTGGCCGCCGTAGCCGAATGGGTTAGAGCGTGAGCACCATTTGAGAGTGCGTAGGTTCGAATCTCCGTACATGAACTTCAAAAAGAGAAAATTTTTTCTAATAGCAGTCACCCCTAGGCAAGCAATGGCAAATCTCCGAGTGTATTTCTGCCATGAAAAAGTTCCTCATAAAAACCATTTGCCATACGGAAATCCCAAAGAAATGCATAAACAATCCTGTTTATGTTTTAAGATAACTAATTGAGATCGAGCAATTTGAGAGACAGGGAAATCTGATACACATATGGTTTGAATCTTGCGGATAGCAAGACTGGTATGGGTGCTTTGGGCCAATCTTTAAAATATCGATACCAACAGTCTCTAAGTCGGAAATTCATGACATAGGAATTTGAGGCAAAGAATGCCTTCGAAGAGGCAAAATTCGCGCGTCCGCATTTCCTTAGACACTCAGGCAGCCTTATGTGCACTGCAGTCTTACATAATAATATGCAAACTCATTGGGGAATGTTTCTCTGTACTTAATGCCTTGGAAGCAAAGAACACCGTTTCGTTGGGCTGTGTGCTAAGACATGAAGGATATGACGGCAACGTAAACCGCCTGTACGCCTAGCGAAATTAGGCACTATTATAAAATTCTATTGACCTGAACCCGCATAAAGGAATTTATCATAGACTGGGAAACAGGAAACTCACACAGCGCTGGATGGAGAGATCAGGACAGAGGCATGCTGAACAGTTTACCTTTTCCACGAGAAGAGCATCAAATATTATATCTTCTTAAATATGGATAGAGAAGGCTTAATAACTTTCACTGGATACCACACAGGACATTGCAGTGTTCGTTATCCTTTGAGAAAATTAGAATCTGGAAGCAGGCGTCGTGTGGCAATAGTGATATGGAACAAAATACGTTTGCAGGTACTCAAATTCATTGAAAACCTCCAAGTTTAAGCTTGCGTTTAAGCACAATAGACCATATCAGAGGTCGCGGTGCATTATGCCCCAATAATAACAATAATATTCTGGGACGACTTTCTCGATAACCCTGTATTAATGTGTATATATGTAGATGTGATTTGTATTCTGCTTTTCTTATTTTCTACTTCTTATTTTATACTTTGACTTCAAATTACTCTGGACTATTATTCTGTTCTTAATGAAGAAAAATCTGTTTAAGTTGTTTTAAATCTCTAAAAATATATCACCGTGATTTACTTGGAGATATTTACAATAAAAATGTAGTGCAATGTACATATTTATGTATTGTTTAGCCCTTACAAAAGCTTATTTGTTGTAATAAAAACAAACTCTTTTGTTCTTTAATTAATTTGTTTTTCTGTAAATACTTTATTGTTCGACTTTTCTTCAATGTCATTGTAAGTCTTCATTGTTTTAACTTTTCTATAAATACATTGCTGCCTGCCGATACTAAATTTCTGTATAAATTGAGCCTTAATTCGTTAAAAAACACACTTGAAGTTGTCTTGTTTTTAATCGAAAGCCATGAAGCTTTTCCTATTCAGTTTCCTTCTATTCTATACTTCTATACCCATCAATGCCAGAATATTCGATCGTTGCTCATTGGCGCGGGAATTGTCACGCTTAGGTGTAGCTCGTGGCAACATTCCCGCTTGGGTCTGTATCGCTCAGTATGAGAGTACTTTCAACTCGGCGGCTATTGGACCACCCAATTCAGATGGTTCCCGCGATTGGGGTATCTTTCAAATAAACGATCGTTTCTGGTGCGATCCTCAAGATGGACGCCAATCCTCAAATGCGTGTCGTACACCATGCCGATCTCTTACAACAGATGACATCACTGCATCGGTTCGTTGCGCAGGGCAAGTACAAAGTGCTCAAGGTTTTGGAGCCTGGACGGTGTGGAACAACCAGTGTCGCGGTGGAGCAGCTTTACCTAATATTAATGACTGTTTGTAAAAAGTTGAACTGCGAGTTGAAATGATTTAATTTGGAAATAATTGAAAAAAAATTAAACTGCAAAAAATTTATAAATATGTTCCTTATACATATAACATTCTGAGGGAAAATTCCTTGAGAAAAGAATTTGTGCTAAATATTGTTGGTTGTTAAACTTAAGCGATAATACGTAGCCATAACCAACGATGAACTTTAGTTCGTCATTATTCAGCTATGATTTTGAAAGATCCCGAGCATCTTTTTTGAGGTCAAAACTATTGGTATGACATTTGGCAAACGAATTCCATTTTCGATAAAATTAGTTTAAAAATAAATATTTTAGAGCTTACAGTGACTTCTTTAAGTCGGTGAGATTTGTAACTTTTCGACCAAAAGAAATGAATATATTCGCGTAATTAACAACAATTTTCATTTATGATGATCCAATAATCAAGTATTTTTTGAATTCGCAGGAGAATCACCACAACAAAATCCAACTTTTTCCAAAATAACAAGTTTCCAGCAGTGGTTGTAAAAAGGTTATTGTAAAGAAGGCTAAGCAACCTCTTTTACGCGGTTTTTTAAGTTAATTGAATAATTGAATTTTTTGTAGTGGAAATTTGGGATGAAACAGTAAAAAAAAGTCACAAGAAATTTTTCGAAAAAAGAGCTCGACGGTGCCACTCGACCAAACATTCGCTTATGGATATGGCTTCTCAATGATGGCTACAAGAAGAGTCATCCAAATACATGTTTTTGCGTTAAAAATGCTTAACTTCAACTAGGCGCACTTCTGTCCATTTGTTCAATCAAAAAGCGACCTATTTTCTAAATTTAGTGTCACAATAAATAAAATTTTTGACACGTCTTGAATGTTTGTGTGTCTGATTTTTCGTTCGACCCAAATTGGGGGACATCAGAATTCGCTTTAGAGGTATGGTTCCTTCGGCAAAGTTTCTTATTTCGATCCCTAGAATATGATTTTCACAGAGCAATGGGCGATTTTTTTGCCTCCCCACAAATCGACCCGGCCTAATGAATATTCTTGCTCAATGGCATTTACCACAGCAGCAACATAAATTCATGCAACAGCACGAATTTTTCTTAGAAAATTTAGATAATTTCTTGTCATATCCAAGCGGTAAATTGGTGACGTGAGAGGATTTGATCAAATACAGAACTTTGCATATGCCTTTATATCAGAGGCCTCAACAATTCTATTGAAATTGTTGAGAACATGAGACGTGTACCTGATCGGCGTACTTAGCTTAGTGCTGGGTACTCACCACCTGCAACTGGCAGCCAAAAGGGAAACGGAACACTCTTTCTTGCGCGCTGTTAGGCGCGTGGCTTAGTTTTAAAGTTAAGCAAGAAATGTGTATTTCAACGGATGAAAACGTCGACAAAGTCAAGAAAATGGTGCTGGACAACCGAAACTCATTCCAAATGGTTATATGGTACATAGAAAATATTATTTGGAAGTTATGCGACGTTTGAGAGAGAATGTGCGTAGAAAATGGCCTTATTTGTGGAAAGAAAACTCATGGATCTTGCACCATGATAACGCACCGTCTCACAAGGCTCATATTGTGAACATTTTTTTGACCAAAAACTCGTAAAATATCATCGAGCAACCACCGTTTTCACCGGATTTAGCCCCCTGTGAGGAAGGAAGGAAAAGTCCTTTTCCCAAAACTTAAATTGCAACACCACGGACGCCGCTTTGTGTCGATAGAGGCCAATAAGGAGAATTCGCTGAAGAAGATCTCTTCAAACGCGTTTAAAAGGTGCTTTGATGACTGGACTAATCGTTGGCATATGTGTATTGCTTCGAGCTGGATCTTATTTTGAAAGCGACAAAATACATTTTGATGATTAAACAATTATTTTGTGTTTTATTGAACAATTCCCGGTACTTTTTTGATATAATGTGTGAATATATATTTATTCTTTAAGGAAATCGACCAGCGACTTCAAAAGATCGACTTTCTCCATTTTTATCTGGGCTTTCCCTACTGTTCTTCCTTCTTTTTTCATGATTTCTTCCAGCATTTTAAACAATTGAGCATTGGACCTCCATACTCGTATACTGCTCCAAAGCCGTTCTTCTTTTTTTGGATTTGTGGATGCAGATGAAATGTTTTCTTTTAAATGTCCGCGTATGAAATACAGATATTTACGAGTTAAGGGGCTACATGGGTTTCGTTGGTTCATTTTTTTTTGCTTATTAATTTCTACAACATCTCAGGAATATTATCCTAAATTTGCAAGTCGATCCGATTAATAAATTCGGAGATACAGCCTTTGGAATGTGTGTGCTCCAAGCTACTTTTATTGTTACTCAAAACTTTAAACGGGTTTTTCTCGGAACCGTGTTTTCAAAGTCGGTTGTCAAATGTTCTCGAAAACCACTCAACCGATCTTGATGAAATTTTACACAGGTGTTCGAGATATAATTTACTCGTGCTTGAACGAAGGATTTTGTTTTTTTTTTTCAATTACAACTATTTAAAAAAAAAACAAAATCTCAAGCAAATTTTACCGAAATTTTCATTTTTTTTGGAAAAATATCTGCCAAAATTCCAATTTTTACTTTTTTTTCTTTCCTTCGTTCAAGCACGAGTTTATGGTCTTAACTAAAACACTTATTTTTGTTTTTTCATTTTTGATGAGCCTGTCAGGAGTTATGCTGACAACGCGGACGCACCTTTTTTTCGAGGGGTCACCGGAAATGACGTCACAATGGAGGAGTTTAAATTTTTTGTTTGAAAATTTCAGAAGTTATTCTCTAAATATGTATCTATAGGACAGAAAAAAGTTTGAATTATATAAATAATTTTTTACATAGAAAAAAAATATTGAAAATAGGCACTTTTTTCCCGACGAAACCCAAGTAACCCCTTAAATAAATATATGGGAGAATAAAATAAAATAAAAACCTACCTGGCGTTAAGGCTATACCAGCTTCTAAATCGCTGATCTCACAGTTTCGCTGTCTAAGACAGCCTTTGGGTAAATTAATCTTCTTTCTTTGAATATTTCGACGTGTTCACTGTTTATTAGTTGAAAAAGAGAAAAAGATTGAAATTGAAACGCTTACTTGCCCGTATGCAAAATTTATTCCCAGTTCCTTACCTGATTCACTCTTACGAAATGCTCCTGGGGAACAACTGATGCTAAGTTCGGTATTTTGCTCTTGTTTTGCTTTATTTCTTTTTTTTTTTTAATTTAATACGAGGCAGCTCAACTGAAAATATTTGTACTTTTTTTGATTATTCCCGCTAACTGTTCGTAAAACCTGCAAATTGTTACTGGTTTTGCGTTCATGACCTTTTTTTCGATATTTTTCTATCTTAGAGCGAATTCTCAGAAATTAAGTTACTGGATAATTTTACGCGAACAGACCTATAGTCATATCTCAAAATCCATTGAAGCCTAGATAATTCTATTTGGCCAAACCAACTAAATATTAAACCAAAAAAATTTTTTGATGTTTTTAGACAAAACTAAATTTATTTTATAATAATATTATACTACATATATATTATGTCCTTGTGGTACGATTTAATAATGAAATATTGTGCACGAAATAACCATTTAATTTTTATTAAAAAAACTTGGTTCATGAATGTGTGCAACCTTAAAACTTTTAACGTATTGACCGATTTTGCTTATTACAAATTTTTTTGCTGTGTTTATGGTTACAAGAATAAGGTTTGTATGAAAAAATTTCATGTGAAGTAGCGCTAGAGTCGAATTATTACTACAAACTTTATTTTTGGTCCCATCCCATTTAAGTGTGTGGGATAAATTTAAAGATATCCTGTTTTAGGTAGCTCGAGAGTCGGTAAACCATCAACGCTTTTTGTTTTCTCTCCGGACGGAAAGACAAAA
Organism: Anastrepha ludens; assembly: GCF_028408465.1. NCBI lineage: Eukaryota > Metazoa > Arthropoda > Insecta > Diptera > Tephritidae > Anastrepha > Anastrepha ludens. The sequence continues at coordinate 81,171,023 of NC_071502.1, forward strand.
AATGTAGTTTATCATCCGGAGTAATGAAGAAAGTCAATGAACACTAATAAATGTTTTTAAAATAACTAAATTTTAATTATTTAATTATAATGAATTCAAAATCGCACTGAAATAGTTTTATTCTAATTCTCGCAAATTTAAGGAAAGACTCGTTTGGATGAATCCTTTCTCAATAAAGGGATTTACAGCCATCCAACATCTACACAAAAGTGCATGATGGAAAACAGATTTATGTAGATATAAAAATGAAAAACCAATCACGTCAGCGTATTCGGAAATGCATCCTTACATTCAGTGTTAAAATTTGCCTAGTGGGCTAGTGAGCAGCTGGTATTAGTATAAAAAACTTTGATTGATTGCAGCTATAAAATATTTTCTTAATTGACACACGAAGATTCACTGCTGTTTAAGAATTCGAAATTTAGGATAGCCTCAAATCGCACACGTGCCCAACAGTAAAAACTGAAAAAAAATGATAATTAAGAATTGTTGCAGCATACGCGTATGCATGAATGAAGCTTCGGGCACCAAAAGCAAAATGTCACGTGCTTCAGTTCAACTTTCAAGTGCTGTCTAAATGAGGCGATTCAGTTTCGTATAAAATGACACTTAAACACCGAAAAACTCTTCAGATTGAGCAAAAAATGGGCATTGGCTATTTAGTAAAACTTAGGCAAAAAATAAATACAACGATCGTTGATATTTTTTTGGTTGTGAATTTGTGAATATTTGTAGAAATTGAGAGTATGCAGGCACTTAGAACCATCTTCTGTTCAAATAAGCTATAAGTAGACAATAATTTGAATACGCCACGACTTTTAGCAATTAATTCTCTTAATTGGATTTCTTCTTTTAATATACTCGTAGTATTAGCGACCCTGTAGGAAAAAGGGTTGACTCTCAACTGCTAAGCTGAGGTTGGTGCGTGACTACCATAGAAGGTCGGTTCGAGTCTCGGTGAAATATCAAAATAAAGAAAACGTTTTTTCTAATAGCGGTCGTCCCTCTACAGGCAATGCCAAACCTCCGACTGTATTTCTGCCATGAAAAATCTCCTCATAAAAAATATTTACCGTTCGGAGTCGGCTTGAAACTGTAGGTCCCTCCATTTGTGGAACAACATCAAGACGCACACCACAAATAGGAGGAGGAGCTCGGCCAAACACCCAAAAAGGGTGTACGCGCCAATTATATATGTATATATAATCGGTCATTTAAATAATGACGAAAAACAAGGCATGTTAGCCCATTTGGAAATTTTTCAGAGCGTTTGTAATTCAAACTTCCCTACAGGGTATATTTATAAGTGTACCAAAGATGGCACATGGATGGAGAAGACACCAACATAATTTTTTTACATACCAATTCAAATCACTTATACATAAGAGATCTTCACGCGTAAGTATATAAAGTGAACGAAACAAATATCCAACACACAGTAAAATATAATATTTAATGCAGTAAAGGCAAGCAAATTTTGCTGTTAAACGAAATTTGACCACTGAGTCGATTATATTAAAATTTCATTAGGAAAATGCATCTTTATAATAAATTCTTTCGACCGCTAGTCACACTCACTTTCATGATTGCTGTAATAACCTCAGGCACGCGTGCTCGTATTTACAACAAATGTGCATTGGCTCGAAAACTTCATCGCATGGGCATGCCTTTTCACGAGCTGGACGATTGGATGTGTCTGGTTGAGGGTGAGAGCTCCTTTAACACCAAAGCTATAAATCCATCGAACGTGGATGGTTCCGTCGATTGGGGCCTTTTTCAAATCAACGATCGTTACTGGTGCAAGCCGTCAGATGGACGGCCATCTTCTAATTCATGCCGTCTGCCCTGTCGTCTTTTGATGAGTGATGATATCCGCTTTTCCGTAGCTTGTGCCAAGTATATTCGCCGAATTCAGGGTTTCAGCGCATGGGTTGCTTGGAATAATCGTTGCCAGGGCTATAAACCGAGTATGAAGCATTGTTTCGAAAAGAATGGACTGTACTACAGTTGAAGTAGTGCAGTGGTCTAAATACATTTTTCATTGCAAATAAATAAATAATTATAATACGTAATATATATAATATAATAAATATGGAAAAAAAAATATTTTAATATAAATTACCAAGTGGGTTTGATATACCGAACCTCTAAAACGCACACCAAAATTTGAAAGAGAAGTACGGCCTGAACATCTGTCTGGACTAAGGTGGACTTTAAGACTTAATTTTTCATATACTCTACTGCGAAAGGTCTTAAAGTTAATGGAGAAATTTTGGGATAAAAACCGGAAGAGAGTAAATTTGAAAAAGCGAAGAAATTTTTAATTTGAATTGAGATAGGAAGGGAAGCTTTGAATTCTCAAAAAAACGAATTTACTTAAAATTTAGGAGTTTCTTTATTTATTGTATTATTTACTTATATGTGTGTGTAGGCATTAACTTAGGCATCGATTTTCAAAGCTTCATAGTGGCATAAAAAATCGTCAGGCTTTCCAACCATGCGATATTTATCTCTGGAAGCTTTTCTGCAAGTGAAAATACAAAGACAGAAATGGGTTCGAATGATTTAACTGATTTTTTATTTATTTTAGAAATCTGTTTATACCAAAGAATATTTAACTGACCTGCCCTGTTTTCTGGGGTGTAATCAAATACCCGTTATGACGCAAGCTTATTCAGTTGAAGTAGTCGCTGGGATTTGCAACCATTAAAAGGTGAGGCTGCAACTGGCCGGTCGTGAGGCCTGTATCAAGTGGCTAAACGAAAGTGCACATTTTTGAAATTCTTATAACTGGGTTTTAGGGATATGTTCTTACAACTCGCTATGAAAATATTGAAAAGGCCGCGAATTATGACTTGCCTAAGTGTTGATAACTTTACAAACGATAAAAGGAGCACCGCATGAAAATGCATCTCGAGTACCCTGATATATATATATTAATTGCAAATGCAAACTTTTTCTTATCTTTCACCGAGATTCGAACCGACGTTCACTCTCTGAATTGCGAATGGTAGTCACGCACCAACCCATTCGGCCACGGCGGCCGCCTGATATCCTTAAGCGAAATATTATATTAGCTTGACAGCATCGCAACTAGAAATATGCATCACAGGGTGAGGCACGTACTTTATAGATCCACCAGTGAAAGTGGAGGGACAGGAGATGTGTTTTTTTTTTAAAAGGACAAAAAAACGTGCATGGGAAGAGCTTAAGATACTGACAGGCAGGAATGCAGCCTGAAAATTCTTTATACAAAAAGTCAGTAAGAAAATAATTTTAATGTCGCGGTTAGTTCCTTCAAATATATGTCTAGAAATCTGGTAGGAGACGTCCAAAGTATATTTAAAACTGTCCAATGGCGACAGCAGTAAAGAACGTATAAATGAAAAGCTAACAAAAATATTTTGGACGAAGCTCAAGACTTGCCACTCGAGCAAGATTAGGCGAGAATAGGGATACAAATTTATAAAGAGCAAGGCCACAATTATCACAATTACTGCCACAATTACTATAGAATAAGCCTTTTCAACATCGCTTAGAAGAATATATAGATGGTAATGCGTGATGGTTGTGGCAGTGCTCAACTGATCCAAAAAATACTCTGAGAAAATTAATCGACGCCCACCACCGCCGACTTAAAATTTGCATTCGCAGTTTTTAGAATTTGTGTGGTGGTTTAAAATATGTTTTGAATTTAACATTAAAAAATTATAATATTTTTATAATTTTTTTTTTGTGAAGAAATTTAAGAATTCCTAAAGTACAAAAAAAAAAAATAATCAAAACAAAATAAAAAATATATTAGATTTGTATATTAGTATGTCCTATCTTGCAGTTAAAAAAAAGGAAAAATTAATCGTTATTGATAATGTTCAAGAAATAAATATTACAAAAAAAAAAAAAAAAATCATGAAAAAAATCAATCTTCGCGCACGAATCGAAATAAATTTTGGCGCGGATTTAGTATAATGTGACATGGGCAATTTTAGGCAAAGTATAGTGACTTATTGAATAAAACTTAGTAGTGGAGATGTTAGGGAGTGGTTCAGGAAAAGCCTTTATGACTCCTAATTATTCCGGATATAATAGTTTTGTAATTATTTGCCTTCAAAGTGCCCTCGGGAACTTCACTATAGTTTGGCAGATTTTAATATATATTTTGTTAAACTTAACATTAAATTCACAAAATATATATGCGTGTTTATTCTTATTTTTATAATTGTATTCGAAATATTTCAATGAAAATTGATTGCAAATGCATTTACCCATATCATCACTTTCCAATTTTAAACGCGAATAACAAATCATTGGAATTGACAACAGTATAGTGTTGCCGGATACCTGCAAATGAAATAAAAATATGAACAAAAATTAAGTATTTCAGTTGAGTGTTGATGGTGGGGATGGGGATTATATGCCTTACTATAATGCGTATGACGTTTTAATTTCTGGTTCAATGGTTTAAATGTGGAAAGGAGTTTTAGCCAGCGTTATTTTTATGACGCGCCGCCGAAGGCCACCCCCGCCAAAAAAGTTGTATGCAAAAAATACAACTTGGTAAAGGTTATCGAAGCGAAGAATACACTTATATACCGTGCTTTTTGGTTTTTAAATACTTTACCCTATTTTGTGATACCTTTTATAAAGGGTTTTCAAATAAGAGGTGTTATTTTGGTAAAAGATCAATGGTTTGTGTGGCATGTAGCGCCGTCTTGTTGAAAATAAACGTTGTCCAGATCAATACCATCCAATTCCGGGCATAAAAATCGTTAATCATATCCCGACAGTGCAATCCATTCATCGTAACTGTTGCTCCAGCTTCATTTTCGAAAAAGGTGAGGTCCAATGACTACGCCGACAATTTTGCTTGTTAACGAAACCACCGAGGTGGAAATGGGTCTCATCACTCACTATGATTTTTCGATGGAGTTCCGGATCATTTTCATGCATTTCAAGGACCCAATCAGTAAAGACACGACGTTGTTCTGTGTTAACTGGACTTTATAAGCCTTAAGACCGAAATATTTATGCAAAATACGGTGTAATTACGTTTGTGGAATGCCTAATTCCACAGAACGACGAGGAGTGGACAAACCTGGGAAACCAGCAATATTTCCGACTGTTCTTGAGCGAGGTGCACGGGTTTTATTCTTCACATTTCTAACTTGTCCCAACAGCTCGAATTTTTTCAACAATTCCTGTATCGCGATGACCCAAAAATTTCAATGCGTTGTTTAAGCGTGTATCGTTCCATTTTTATTAATGGCGTAATTTCTACTTGTCAAATATCAAAAAATGACAGCTTTAAAAGTGACATCTACCGAAATAGCGGTATATTCAAAATAACACCTGTTATTGGAAAACCCTTTATAAATTTCAAATTTCGCAGAGCTATAGGTATATGTATATAACATAAGCCGGTAAATTGCGCGGTTTTTATTCCAAATTTCCTCCTGCGATACTTTTTGAAATTGAAAAGACGTTTCAGAGTGTTTAAAAGTACAAGGCAAACTTTAAACGCGTTTTTCTCAAAATGGTGTTTTCAAAGTCGGTGACCAACATAACTCGAAAACAGATAAACCGATTAGTCTAAAGTTGTAACACGAGCTTCTTAACCCTTCATTGCATAATTTAATATTTCTTTGTAAAAAAAAACATACACATGTTATTAGACCTCTAGGTAATGGGAAAAATAATTAAAAAAATCTTTGATTTATAGAAGTATTTTTTTTTTTATTAAAAATGGTTTGATGTAAACTTCCATCATTATGCAGAATGAACATATGAACTTAGTACAAAATTGAAATAATAAATTAAGTCACTAATACCTTTCATTTATACCTTCAATTTTGGTGAAAATGAACAAAACAGTTATTGTTATTGTGTAAGTTAACCTTACATTTGATACAGCTTATTGTTGAATAGCCTTTACAATGTGGGTATTTGCATCGCAGAGAAATGCCAACTTGTGGCCAATGGTCACTGCCATCCATTCTTAGGTCTTTTGCCTGGATTTCATTTTCCACAAAGCTGGAACTAGGACGTCCTCTTCTGACCTCTGTGTTGGATCCTATTGAGCACAAAACTTGAGCTAATTCATTCCGAAATTGTCCCATGGAAAGCATATCCTTTTTTGGTATATTATATTTCGAATGATTGCATTTTTTTGTAAATAATCCAAGAATTTATGACTGTAAGATCAAGTAGATGAAAGAATATGCGTAAATACCATTTTTTCGACCTCAAAGGAATATGGAACCTCCCCAAAAAACTGTCCATTAAATCAACTCCCCCCATATGTTTGTTGTATTCTAAAACAATTTTTGGACATGGAATTTCAACCTTTTCCTTCTTTGCCTTGTCATACCTAGTGACACTAGATACTGGTGTTGACCCCACATATGTTGATAAAAGTGTCACCATTTTGTTGTCTTTCCAGGTGACACAAGACATACCAACACCATCAAATGTAGATGTTCTTTCGACATGACTTCCTCGTGGTACAGACTTCTTCATAAACTCCCTTTTGTCTGGTAATTTTGAGTTAGGTATCCGATTTTGTTGTACAGTACCCACTGATAGAATTCCTTGCTTGGCTAAATAATGAACCAGGGGCAATGATGTGTAAAAATTGTCAAAGTAAATTATGTGATTTTGATATCTTGGCACGTCTCTTAGCAAACGAATGACTACATTCCCTGTGGCTCCTATATCAGGCTCTCCTTCTGGTCTTCCTGTATTTTCCTGTCCTGAATACAATTCAAATGTATGAGCATATCCTGATAAATCACACAGTACATACAATTTAAACCCCCATTTGTGGGGTTTATTAGGCAGATATTGTTTCAAAAAATGAGCCACTTTTGTGGCACACATCTGCTCATCGACTGATAATCTTTGCTCCATTGGTACAGTAGAAAATTTTGCTCTGAGGTGCTCAATAACTGGACGTATTTTAAATAACCTGTCATGATTGGGATGGCCAACAGGTTTGTGATCATCATTATTTTGAAAGTGCAATGAGAGCTTCATTCTTTCAAATTTGTTGACTGGCATAGTGGATAAAACTGGACCATAACCAAAGGCAGGAGACCAATATGATCTGGTATTTGGAAATCTTTGCACAGACATGAATAATAATATCCCAAAAAACTTCTTGATATCTAACGCAGTATAAGTTATTTTGCTGTTGGTATCTTTTTGCTTGATATATAAATTAGTTTGATCAACAATTTTCTGAATAAAATCATCATCCAAAAAATATTTGAAACATTGGTATGGAGTTTCAAGCTGGGATATTTCTATAGGAAAGGCTGACCTGCCTAAGAATGTAATTTTATCCTCATCTAATTCCATGTTTCTCTTTTTCCAAATCAGTTTTCTTTTGTCCAATAATGTGCTGAAAATAGCACCACAAGGAACTCTGCTTTGGCTTTCTTGTTCTTCCACCATTTCTTCAACAAGAGGAGGGTCATTTTCGTTAACATCCTTCATCATCATTTACATCATCTAATATACTTAGAGGTTCGTCTCTTGTATAGTGAGGATCAGGAAAGTTATCATCGTCAGAATCTTCAGCCTCCATTCCGTCTTCCGACAGCCAACCATCCTCCAGCTGTGTTAGATATTCTTCTATGGCTTTATCTGTCAAAATATTCTGAAAGAACACAAAAATTGGTAAACAAACTGGAATTATGTGAACCAAAATTTCTCCATACTTCACAGATGACAATACTGCATAATGATGTAAATTTACACCATACCTATTTGACGTTATTTTAGTAATATTTTAAATGTTTTCTTCACAAATAATAGCAGTTTCCGAATTACTTACCCTATTTCTATGCATAGTAAATATTTTGTACGACTTCTTTGGACAAAACCATAAAAAACTTGATAATTATATGCACCGTTAGAACAAAACACATAACATAACCTTGACCAAATTTTGATTGTCATGTGACAGTTGACGTTTGCTTTTTTTTTTATTAGGTGCGTTCCGTTTCATTCTTAAATGTTTTTAAAAGTTGCCAGAGGCAAAAAACCATGACCAGAGGCCTGTTTTGGGGGCATTTTTTCCTTTCGAATGGTTTGATAGAAATATCCATCACGATGCAACGAAGGGTTAAATACGTTTTGTTGTAATTAATCAAAGACTTTTTCTCACCGGTAAATAACTTTTTTTTTTGAAACAATTTAAGACCGAAATTTTGGTCAAAAATCGATTTTTTTGAGAAACCGCCATTTTGTCCAAAAAATGTTTTTTGCTTATTCCTTTGATTAATTAATAGATTTGACATTACTTTTACGAAATCTGTTTGGTTTTTAATTTCAGAGAGTCCAGTTCAGAGATATAGTGGTCGCCGCAAAACGTCTTATTTGAGAGGAGCTCTCGGAGATCAGCTGTAGCTCCTTTCCAAATAAATATTTTTACTAATACTAAGTCGTAAAATATAGTTAAAAGATAACATAATATGTGTAATAATTTTTAGATTAATCAAAAAATTTTTGAGAAAAAATTCTGGTAAATTCTTTTTTTTTGGTGTTCTAACTGTATATAACCCCTTAAACAAAAAATTTTGCAGATTTACAAACAACCTTCCAGTGAACGACTCTGCATACGAACTTTGTTCTTTTTTGAGGTGTCTGGCAACACCAACTTTTCGTTAAATTACAACAATTAACAATAAATTACTTAAAAGCTATAGACCTCCGGAGGGTGCATTTTTCATTTTTAAGATGGGGATAAAACTCCCTATGCCTCCTTTACAACCTTTTTTCTAGGCGTGGTACATTATACTAAAGTTTTGCTTTAATTTTTTTTTTTATTGCGTTGATGTCTTCTTGATTTATCCAATAAGTAAAAATTGGAGTATCATTGTTGTTGTGTATAATCTGTATATTATCGTTCATCGCATGCTAGCAATATCTTATTGCATGTAATAAGCGTCTTACAACAAAAGTTTGTTAAAAGGCGATGTCGGTGAATGACAAGCAGATGGCGCTGGGCTCGAGCAGCTGATTCGTTGATGTACCAAAATATTTGTTTACAAACCAAAACAAAGTTTTTGTGATTCGACTTTTGGTAATTTTTGCAATATCGGGCAGAAAAAGACAGTAAGATAAATATTATTGAAATAAAGAATAAGTCAAGTGGATTAATGCAGTTTCTGTATTGTATTTGTGCATTATATAATTCTTTTAAAATTCATGTCACTGTACACAGTTAAATTGATAATAGAGATTTTAGAAGTTGTGTTATTCTTGAGATATAGAATATCGGAATCCTTCAGAAATGTATTTAAATTAAATCATAGTATCTGTTAACGAACTTATAAGTTAATTGTTTACTATAAATAGCAAATAGTCTTGTACATATCTACATACTATGTCGGCTTAAAATGCAATGCTGGTCACAAAATTAGACTCACTTCTTTGTTTACCTATTAGTAAATTGTAAACAAATTAACTGATATGCGTACATTTTGTTAGGTCTTGTTTTAAAATCCAAACATCTTTTGTTTGGAAACACATTTTCTGATATATGTATATATTAATACACCCTTTTTGGTGGTTTGACCGAGCTCCTGCTCTTATTTGTGGCGTGCGTCTTGATGTTGTTTCACTAAAAAGGGACCTACAGTGCCGACTCCGAACGACAGATATTTTTATAAGGAGCTTTTTCATGGCAGAAATGCATTCTGAGGTTTGCCATTGCCTGCCGAGGGGCGACCCTTATTAGAAAAAACATTTTTTTAATTTTGGTGTTTCACGGAGATTCGATCGTAATGATTCTCATCATTCTCCGAATGAGATTTTATAGTAATCGGAAATGGAGTGGCTATTTCAAGGCAATAAAGCAATACAGTGGCAGGGTGAGTTTATTCTGCACCAGTTAGTCAACTTTTCTCGCTTTGTAAGAGGATACTTTTAGATCTTTCACCAAAATTCGATGCAATGAACATTAGCTGATGACAAATCGCTTGCATTGCTGTCTCTTTGTTGTTCATGAATACCTTCAAACGAGTAGTACGTGGCCGGTTACTTCTTACAACATCCCTGCTTTGTAACACTTTATGTGAGACCCTGAGACCCTCAGCCAAACGCTTAAATATTCACATTCTACAAAACCATAATTCTATGTACCGGATGTATTTGAATTTTCTCTGAAAATGGATTATGTCAAATTCTGTTCTACCTTGGAAAAACTTTCGAAAGAAAAATGGTACCTAATATCTCTTAAGGAGTAATGACCATAACCTAAAATATATGTAAATTCTCATGCGTCTTAAGTTTTTCAATCTATTTGCTACAAAATGCTAGTAAACTATACCATAAAATACTAAATATACTGTAAAATATTGATGTGTACATACATACATATGTAGATGGCCTCAGCTTCTAGCAGTTCAGCACGCCACCTTTTTGGCGACAGCAAAAAGCGACTTTGTGACCGGGTTGGAGTGAACGTAAACAACTTGGGTTCGGTAGCACGACAGGTTGTGCGTGGTTCTAAATCAAATGAGGTATTTACCGATGTCAATAAATAATATTTATTTGTATAATAACAAGTTTTACATTTCCAGATATTAGGACAAACGATCAAAAATTTCACACAAGTGGACATTGTGTCAGATTATAGCAGTCAAAATTTACATAAAATGCAGCTCATACTGCAACATGTTGATTATCAACATGAGATAATGCTTGATAGTGTAAATCATATGGATTACCTGAAGGATCAAGTGACGGCCATGGAAAGATGATTGGAAGAGAGTGGCTGTAGAAATTAAACATGTGCTTGTGAATCTTTCTACGCCAACTTATTTAATATTAAATTTGTATCTGTGCTGATTTCATTAATTACTATTTCTTTCTGTTATTGTAATTAAAAATTGGGTTTAGAAGTAAAATGATATCGGTTCATGACGGCGTGCAGGTGATCGATAACATAGAATAGAATGTTGTAACTGTTATCAATTATTACTTTATTAATCTGAACGACTTGAAAACTGATGCGGACGTGTTATAAAAGAGCGGGGTCTTTTGGAACAGCATTCCATTGAATGTATTTTTTAATTTTATTTAGAAATACGGATAAAATTTGTTATGTTAATGAAATTGTGAACTTTCTTTATATGCTAGCCTTAGACGATTCAAATGTAATTAATTTTGTAAGAATATTGAAGAAATTTTTTATTATTCCATTGAAATATTATGATTATTGTATAGTATTGCGTCTATGTGCATATTTGCTTTAAAGTCGGTTAAAGCTGCTATCAAAAGTCATATGCTTGACTAAAAAACAAAACTTTGCACATATCGGACTTTATGTACGAATTGATTACTAAAGATAACTCGTTATTAGTTAAGTAAACTCAACTACATATGTATGTATGCAACTGCAGCTGTTAGATTGTTTTATTACGTAGAAATGCACTTAAATTAATCAAAACTTATTTAGGTTATACTAATTTAGAATGCCTCAAAATGCATTTTGTAAAATTGAATATCGCACAGAGAACTTCTAACCTTAAAACTGGAAGCTTATGAAATTAAGTCAAGGTCATGAGCATCTTATTAACATTGAGAACACAAGTTGAGGACAATTTTCTTGGTATCTTAATTATTTCTATAGTTTCTTCGTTTTAAGAATCATAAATTCTAGACCTTGCACGAATTTGTTATTGGATTTAACGAATAAACTTATGCTTCTAATCTAATCAGAGTTTTGTATTAAACAAAAGGTCATTTTTACACTATGTAGTATGTATGCATTTATACACAAACTATTTGCGTAACAAATACCGAGTAATACCATCAGTTGAGCTGCAAACAAATTTAGTTACATCATTATCCGCTGTCTTTCTATCACCTCGGTTGTTTCTAGTCAATATCTGATAAGAAGACAAGATATGATTAGAATATTAGATTACATTGTAAGAGGAAAATACTTGCTTTTGCAAACATATCAGATATGTAACTAGAGGCCTCGCGTTAGCAAGTGGCGAGTAGATGAAGCAACTGGTATGAATGAACATAGCTTGTAAAAAGCTCCCAGGCACATCAGGAGACACTTCCTCAATTACGTGGACGAAATCCAGGACAAAACGGACAGACCACTCCAGGATCAGACAGTATACAGACAGGCAATTAACGACATTCATCGGGAGACCTTTACCACCTTCCTAAGCTCCCGACCCCCGAATGCCGTTATCGGAGTCCAACCACCACCTATCGCAGACGAAGAGCTCCAGCTTCCTCGAGAGTCCCGCGTAATCTTGGCACAATTACGTTCTGGATATTGTAGCAGGTTAAACTCCTACCTATCCAGAATCGACCCCGACATACTAAATATATGCCCAGCATGTGAAGGTACCCCGCACGACACTAACCACCTCTTCACATGCCCCATCAAACCCACTCATCTAACACCTCTCTCCCTCTGGACCCAACCCGTCGAAACTGCCAGTTTCCTGGGCCTACCGTTAGATGAGCTAGACGAAGACGACCGGTAATTACACTACACTGACAGGGCGAAGATACTGTTACAACAACAACAACAATGAACATAGCTTGGCAACGCTGGAATAGAGCTGCCTTAAATTACATTTGTTTGTAAGATAATTGTTGTTGTTGTTGTTGTTGTTGTAGCAGCATAAACAACATACATACATATATGGGGAATGCTGCTGAAGTGGCAAGAAGAGGCCTTAGGTAGTCTATTGATAATACTCGTCTGACTGGAGTTTCATGATTTTTTTTGGGGATACCATTAGTTTAAAGTATCAAATTTACTTGAAGACTTGTTTTAACCCTTTCAATACGGATTTTTTTTTTTTAATTCCTATAACCGATCACTCTCTAATACAGTTTTTGCCACCAGGTCTAATTAAGTTTAGCTGAAATGAACAAAAACTTGAGTCAATCTTGAAAAATGGATAAAGTATTGTATTTATAAATTTTGTAATATAAGTAGGATTAGGGTAGCTTAATAAGTCCTTATGAGCAAAAAATCAAAGTAAATCAGTTAGATAGATAGATATATGTATACTTTAAGAGGTTTGCACTTCGACTTCGTGGCCTTTTGTGCCCTTTACTCATCACAGTACCTCATCCAGAGCCAGTTCCCTTATTGAACTCAGGATAGAGCTGGCTTGGATTGAGCGTATGTGCCTTTATTCTGGCTGCAGTTGGCCAAGGTGTCTCAACCTTTTTTTTTTGTGGGAGGGGCGGATAAAAATGTCAGAAACATTCAATTGATGCCACCGCGCCAATGATATGTGGGGCACACTCCCACTAAAACAGACCTCCCCTCTTCGGCTGACTTCCACCCCGGGACCGCATTTGCACTACATCGAAGGTGGATCCGTGATTGTGGATAACAACTACATATAAAAGAAACCTGCGTCCAGGCTCTCTACCTATGACGTATGGAGGTTATACGTCGGCGATAGTCTCCATTACTCCATTAAGAAGTAAATGGAACTTCAAAAGTGTGCGGTAATGTCATGCACATTACCGTCTTGTGTGCGTATGATATGGTCGTGAGTAATTAACTTAAGCGTCCGTAGTTGTTCTTGGTATGCCTGAGTCGATCTGCTCTGGAACACTGCTTCATGTTAGCTTTAGCACTTTTCGGGAAGTTTGGTGTGATCGGACGCGGCACAGGGCGTTAATATTATTTTGCTCTAGCTGCCGATACTGAAGCAGCTCTATTGTTCGCCTTTCTTCGTCCTGCTTATGTAGCGTGCGCAATACTTGCTTGGAAAACTTGCATGCAGCATCCCAACAATGTTTTGAAATGCACATACTGCTAGTTAAATTAGTCTCACTTGGCTGTCTTCCAAGGATAGTGGCTAACTCCTCACGTTCTCTTTCGAATCTTGGACAGTAAAAGAGTACGTGTCGTGCGTCTTCAACATTCTCTGGCCAGGTAGGGCAGAGTGGTGAAGCGGAGAGACCAAACCTATGCAGATAATACTGAAAGCACCCATGTCCGCTCAGCATCTGGGAGAGGAAGTAATCCACTTCTCCGTGTCTTCGCCGTAACCACGTGCTAAGGTTAGGTATAAGTTCGTGCGTCCAGCGGCCTTTAGGAGAACGATCCCATCTTCGCTGCCATTCGTCAAGTGACGCCATTCGCTGTGCCAACTTTTGGTCCCTTGTAGGATTTGCACCTTGCCTTGGATAGAGACGGTTTAGTTCACGTGCTTGGATATCCAAGAAATTTTCCCGCAATCACGCAAATTGCATCATTAGATCCGGTATGCACAGTTTACTCGTAAAGCACTCACTCTATAAGCCTGCCTGGCCCCTCGCAGGTGTATTTCTCGGGCTTGGGACCAAATGGGAGCGGCATATAACAGGATGGAGTCTGTCACAGTAGATAGAAATCTCCTTCTTGCACCTTGGGCTCCCCCAATGTTCGGCAGCAACCGTGTTAGAGCATTTGCAACTACGGCACCTTTCGTACTCACTTCCACCGCGTGCTCTCTGAAGGTCACGCGCGAGTCAATCATAACACCTAAGTACTGTATAGCCGGCTTGGACTGGATGCTGAGACCTCCGACATTCACCGCCTAACTCTCTCTCTTCTTCTTTTTGCTCAACAAGGCTTCTTCAGTTTTTTGCGCTGCTAGCTGTAGTTTGGCATTGTATAACCAGCGCTCAATCCTCGCTATCGCATTGTTGTAAGTGAGTTCCACATCAATGACCTGTTCCCCCGTTACAACCAGCGCAATATCGTCTGCGTATCCTACCAGTGTCGCATTCATGGGCAGCTCCATTTTGAGGATGCCATCATACATTGCGTTCCACAAAGTAGGACCAATGTCTCAACCTTCTCCGCGCTATAGCGCCTCATTCAAGAAGAAGGTGCATTGGAGTCTCCTGAGATTGGTCCCAGAAACGACAGGAGTCTGCAGATCAAATCCCGATCATGTGCAAATGACTACGCGGTCTACAGTGGCTTGTAAGAATGCCCGTGAGCATTCTCCGTTTATCCTTGGGGAGGGTTATGAGTTTTTCAAACCTCTTTTCGTTGTACCCTCCCAGTAAGGATTTCGCCTGGCGTAGCCCCATAGTTTGGTGCCTTAGTTTTTCACTTCCTCGCTTTTCATTGATGTTGTGCTGTCCTATAGCAAGGAAAGGCTCGGGTTAATAACGAGGCCGCAGCCTCTTTCGTCAATGCGCCCGCTATGTCGTTCCCAGTTATACCTTTGTGTCCTGGGACCCAAATTAGCCAGATGTGATTGTGCGTTTCTAGTAGATTAAGTTTCTCGATACACTCACGGACCAGTGAGGACTTAATCTCACAGGACAATGGGGCCCTGAGTGCTGCTTGACTGTCGCTCAGAATGGCAATTCGCTCATTCCGGAGTTTTCTGTGTAGGTTTATCTCTGCTTGGAAAAGTACCTATCGGCACAGCAAATCAGTTCGATCATAGCCTATATCTTGGCAGGCTCATTAGGATACATTGGCAGCCTCTCATGGTTTGAAATAAACAATTTTCTTAATTAATTTATGTGTTTAGATCCTATGAGAAATTTTTTATAACGGAAATATACTCGGATGATGCCATTTCCTGTCATAGGATGACAGCTGTTAGACTTTTTTTGTCATTTGCTGTTTCATGATTAAATTATAGATCACACACAGGACCAACCGAATGGCAGTCACACACAAGCTTATCACGGGGAAAAATTCAAATTATCATGTCCAAAAAATAATAATATTTCCAAAATTAATTGACCATCAAAAACTTGGGGAAATATTTTTTCCTTTTCGCCAAATAATTTGGTGAGGTTACAATCAGCATGCAGGCGAGTTTAGAGCTCTTTATTTGTAGCGGAATAGTGCGTATTGTTTACTTAATTCGAAATGAAGCTCACACCGCAACTGGTGCGCAAAATTGTGGCACTAGTTTTGAAAGTGGTGTATTCAGTTAATCCGCCATCGATCCCACGTTTCTGGTTGTTATTGTTGTTGAGGTTTAACAGGCTCTGGAAGGCGTTATCTAACGGGAGGACCCAAAAAAACAAAAAAGATGTTTCGATGGGGTGGGTCCAAATAGGGAGCGTGCTTGATGAGTGAGGTTAAGAGGAAACATGACATGCTGGACATAAATATGCTGAGTATGTCGGGGTGGATTCTGGATGGATGGGCAGAAGTTAGTTTGGCAACACGGGTCTCAAGAGGCAGCTGAAGCTCTTATTCTGCGATGGGTGGTGGTTGGTTGTTGTTGTTATTTTAGTAGCTAAAACATTTCCCATACATGCACGGAGAGTGCTGCTGGAGTGACAGTCCTTGGCCAGATATATAGTAAATCCGGGTGGTTCTGGTAACGTAGAACCGACTGTTGGGGGGAACGTGGTGGTTGGTCTTCGAGGACTGCATGCGAGCGGTGGGAGTTCTTGAAGGTGGTAAGGGATTCCCGATGAAAGCTGTCCTCTCTATATATAGCGGGAATTTCACTGGATGTAGTTACATTTTTGATGAGAATTTCAATTGAGATTATGTGCTAAGCCATTTTTCAAGTCACGATCCCAATAAGATCCACCTTACTCGCATATTTTGCGTGCTGATAAATCTTTGATCAAATCACTAAGGCTGGTGGTATCCATTTGCTGTTGGAGGTAATCATATTGTAAGCAATACTCACAGAAAATACATGGAAAATACGGAAGTGTGACGTTCTGGCGTGAGCTGATAATCACGCACATCTTGGCCTTTTGAAGCGATTAGATAGGAATAAGTTTATCATGGCGCGTATATAAGAATCACGCACAAACAGCAGCACAGTGAATGCGAAATTATATCTAATATGGGAAGCATCGAATACAACTTCGTAACAGTTATCTTTTTCGTCATTATGGCGAGCGTGGGATCGCATTCATCTAACGCTACCACAGCGAGTACAAACAAGCAGCTTAGTGAGCCTGATGGACGCATTGTAGGCGGCAATGAGGCTGAAATATACCAGTTTCCATATCAAGTGTCGATACAACTGGATGGTGTACATCGTTGCGGCGGTGCCATCTATACCTCAGCTATCATAATTAGTGCGGCACACTGCATCGAGTTGGCGGACATGCCGGAGTTATATGCAGTACGCGCAGGTTCAACGGAACACGAGCGTGGTGGCGCATACTTGCCAGTGCGACGTATTCTAATACACCCCGATTTCCAGGCATCGAATGTGATAAATAACGATATATCAGTGTTGGCTTTAGCCTTCCCGCTACCATTCAATATCAATATACAACCCATACCGCTTGCAACAAAAGCTGATATGTCAAACGCGTTAGGGATGCGCTTATTCGTTAGTGGATGGGGCGCGACGTCAGAGGGATCGCAAATGAAAGCGACTCGCTTGCGCTATGTCGAAGTACAACAGTTCAAGCAGAGCGATTGTAAAGCGAAGTTTGCCTCATCGGTGTCCGTCACAGAGAGAATGCTTTGTGCGGGTGCGGTGGGTGGCGGGCGGGACAGCTGTCAGGGAGATTCCGGTGGCCCTTTGGTGGGCTACTTACACGGACGTGTGGTTCTGGTGGGTGTAGTTTCTTTCGGTGTCGGTTGTGGAAGGTCCAATGTGCCTGGTATCTACACACGAGTGGCTGCGTACAAAGACTGGATCGAGCTGGTAGCAAAACAGATTTGAGGTAGAGTGTAAGGTGTGAGAAATATATGATTTGAACGATGGATGTATTGGTTGTATCATACAAATTAAATTTAAATATAGTTTTTAGTATTAATTTCCATTAAACGCTGTTGTTCATGTTAAAGACGTTTATTTGATTTATTAAGTTGTTGTCTACATCAAACAATTTTTACATTTGGCACTGAGAGTCTAAAAGCCATACCTCAAAGTTCGATCCGTCCTCCACGAATAGTGTTGGGTGCTTATTTTGGGCTGGCGGAGTGACCGGTTGTTCCTTCTTGGCAGAACGGCTAACATTGCGGTCGTCGGTAACAGCGTTCGGTGAGAGAGTTAACAAATTCGTCTCAATTTCAATAGAACGAAGCAGAGCAAGCGGAACTCCGAGTTTTCTTTCAAGATTCTTTTAATATCCCTGAATTTCTTTATTTCTTGAAAGTTTTTGAAGCACCAGGTGTATGCCAATGGCTCGTGAATAATTCTGAACTGAAAACTCAAAATTAATCTAAAAATTTTGTCCTTTGGAGGACAAAACTCTCGAGACGGTCATTCATGTTCTTGCGTTCTGCACATTTATTTTTTTTTCGTTAGGAAACATTCAATTTTTTTTTTCTTTTCCTTGAACACTGTGATTTTAAAATGAACACTGTGATTTTGTTTGTTTATACAATAATTTCATT
This sequence comes from Anastrepha ludens, assembly GCF_028408465.1. NCBI lineage: Eukaryota > Metazoa > Arthropoda > Insecta > Diptera > Tephritidae > Anastrepha > Anastrepha ludens. Next base: position 81,189,363 of record NC_071502.1, read on the forward strand.
ATAGGTGGTATTATTGAGACACCTTTTATTTTAATTTACGTTTTTTCTATTTGTTTTTTTTTTTTTTTTTTTGTTTTGTCTCCTTTAGTGCGATATTTAGGGAAATTAAAACTACAAATTTGTTTAACAATTCCAACGTGGGCAGCACTGTGGATAGGGTTTGCTCAGGTCCGCGGGCACGAATTTACAATGTTTTGGGGCATATGCGTTGGGACAGCTAAATTGGATTAAAATATTATTTTTTATTAGATATTCATACATTAAATTAAACAACATTCCGCTTTAGTTTTCTATACTTACGCTTTGACTTCGTAGTCATCATAACTGGCGCCTTTACAGACTATTTGACTGCATTTACCAGGCACCGCCTTGGTTTCACCCTTTTTCAATACGGAGCCATAGACATCGCAATTTCCTGGAACAATTAAACGAAGTATTAGTAACTCATAGTTTGTTATAGCTTCTTAAGGAAGTTATAATATGCGCCTGCAAATGAAGGTATATATGTAAAGCGTTTTTCAGTAAGAGCGCTTCAACTTGTTTTTTTAATAAAACACAAACGGTTTGACTTTTTTAACTAATTTTTTTTTATTATCGAGTTTGAACATACACATTTAAGTATGAAATTCGATTTCTTTTGCATGACCACCGCGTGCTCGTTTTACGAAGCCCAATCGTTGAACCCAATTTTCGACCACTCTTTTGCATAAATCGTGCGAAATTCCAGGAATTTCGCGTTCAATATTGGCTCTGAGTTCACAAATCGTCGCCGGCTTGTTACTGTAGACCAATGACTTCACATAACCCCAAAGAAAATAGTCGAGAGGCGTCAAATCACACGAGCGCGGCGGCCATTCGACCGGCCCATTTCTGGAAATAATACGCTCATCGAACTTACTCTTCAACAAATCAATTGTAGCGTGTGCTGTGTGGCTTGTGGCCCCGTCCTGTTGAAACCACATGTCGTCTAAGTCCATACCATTCAATTGCGGCCAAAAATAATCATTTATCATGTCCCGGTATCGATTTCCATTCACAGTAACGTGGCGATCGTTCTCGTCAACGAAAAAATATGGGCCAATTACGCCGCCGGCATGTAAACCGCACCAAACAGTGATTTTTTCGGGATGCAACGGTGCCTCATGAATAACGTGTGGATTGCTTTCTGCCCAGTAACGCATATTTTGCTTGTCGACAAAGCCATTGAGCCAAAAGTGAGCTTCATCACTGAAGATGATTTTTTGGAAAATTTATAAATTTTCATAAAAAACTTGCACGATTATTTTCATAAAAAATTTGCACGATTTGCACGATAAACAAAAAACGGGATGAAATATCAAATTGATTTTAGTTCTATTTTGAAGCTACATTCATCGCACTATGCATGGAATAGAACATCATTTAAAGGAACGCCTCGACTTCTTTGCAAGCAGTGTTTCAAGCGGTTGGTCCATTTTTCAGAGCAAAATTATGGAAGGGTTTCAAGTCGAAATATTGTGGCCGTCAAATTCCTCCTCCATCACTTCGAGAGTTGCGCCGCTTGTTCATCTATGTATACCAGCCTTTCTTCATTTCTCACCAATCTCTGTCTGACCCGTAGCTTGAGGGGCAAAAGAGTGTACTCACGCTAACATTTTTCCACAGTGCGACGAATTGCTAGCGGACTGAAACAATGACGCCTATCGACCGATCTCAACTTCAAAAAAGACTTACAGGAAAGTGATTGATAGATTTGATGTCGAAATCTATATTGACGGTTCTAAGATGAACTATGGCGTGGAAGCTGGCTTCTATCCGGAACCCCTCAACTTATTCAAATCTATTCGACTTCCTGACTATGCCAGCGTGTTCCAGGCAGAACTATTAACAATCAGGAAAGCTTGCAAATCACTGAAACAGTAAAAAAATATTGGTGCAAGAGTAGCTTTCTTTTCAGACAGTTAAGTAACAATCAAGGCCTTAGGTTCCAATTCCATTTCATCCAAACAATCAGGTCAGTCCATAAGTTCGTGCGTGTTTTACCCATAATTTCACTTTTGTACGATTTTTGCATACAAAAAATTCAACAAAGGATTTTAATCGCGGATAGAAGCACGTGTTGTTAAAATATAAAAGTGGAAAAAATGCAACAACTGCTGCTGCAGAAATAAACACTGTTCACGGAGAGGATACTGTGAGTGTAAGGACTGTAAGTGGTTTTCAAAATTCCGAAGTGGTAACTGCGACGTAGAGGATGCCCTGCGCGCTGGTCGTCCTGAAGTCTTTAACTCCGACGCCTTGCTTGAACTCATGGAAGCTGAGCCAAATTTGACAGTCGATATGATAGCTCAGAGGTTAAATTCATCACATGGATCAGCTCGCAGGCACCTGGATCAGTTGTGAAAGGTTTCAAAGCTGAGAAAATGGGTTCCGCATAGACTTTCCGTCGCCAACCTTCAGCAGAGAGTGAATGTGTGTTCTCAGCTGCTGCGACGGCTTGAAAATGTAAGGTTTTTTGAACCGTATCGTTACAAGTGATGAAAAATGGCGCCTTTAATATATTCCTATTTGCAAACGCCAATGGTTAGCTAAAGATGAAACACCAGAAGCGTCCCCTTTAGATGGGCTTCACCCCAAGAAGATTCTCCTGCCTATTTGGTGGGATATGGCCGGTATTGTTTATTATGAACTTCTGGAACCAAATCAGACGATAACTGCTGATTATTATTCCCATCAGCTATCAATCCTGAATGAGGCCCTTAACAAAAATCGACCGTCTTTAGTGAATAGACGCAAAGTTTTTTTTCACCACGACAACGCAAGACCACATACCGCAGGGCAAACATTAGGTTAGCTGAACGATCGCGGATGGGAGCTAATGCCGCATCCACCATACTCTCCGGATATTGCACCTTGTGATTATCACCTTTTCCGTGAACTTCAATCCCATATGAGTAACAAGAACTACTTCTCAAAAGAACCTATAAAAAGGGATATGGAAGCGTCTTTTGGCTCCAAGGACAAAAAAATGTTGAGCAGGGAATTAAAAATTTGCCTAAACGTTGGGAAGACATTGTATGTAATGAAGGAAAATATTTTACTGATTAATAAATACTTCAAACATCTTTTTTATTAATTTCAAAACCACCTTTAAAAAACGCACGAACTTATGGACTGAACTGATAGTTTCACAGTGTAGAGAGGAACTGGAACTGCTTAAATTATTCTGATATGGATTCCCGGTCATAGGAATATGGAGGGTAATGAGATAGCAGATGAGCTAGCAAGAAAAGGTTCGACACAAGACATCAGAGGTGGTGGCAGGTTCTATCTTATTCTCCAGTAAAACATCCATTGCGCCATATTACTATGCTTTGGCCAAATGAAGGTGGCGGCAATCAACTACATGTACTAGAACAAGAAAAACATGCCCGCCGTAGAACACCCAGAGGACGAATTACCTGTTAGGATGGTCTCGCTCAAGTATTTCACGTATTACCGCAACCCTTATAGGTGATTAGAAGGTAGTGGATCATACAACTAGACTTAACCTTCCTTTCAATCCCACCTGCAGAAGCTGCCAGGCGGAGGGGGTGAAAGAAAGTATTTTCTGCAACTGTTTGCAAATGTCCAGATTTAGCCAGAACAAGACTTTGCTCTTTCGGTAAACCTTTCCCACAGCAAATTAATGAAATCTAAGGCATAGAGATAAAAATCTCACTAAATGGATGTGACTAAAAAAGAAAAACAAAAAAAAAACAGATATCACACTAGAACGAGAACAGTGGTAATAAAACGGCGCTAGTCGCTAATTAAGATTATTTAAGTACAAATACTCAACCACCTCAACGACAACAATAACAACCAACAACAAGTTCGACAACCATGAATATTTTGACAGTTTGTTGCAGATATTTTTTACCACTTTTGATACATAACGATTGAAAAAAAATATATCATTGCTATCTGGTCAGCTTATAGTATACTTGTATACTAGGCCGGGTCGATTTGTGGGGAGGCAAGAAAATCGCCCATTGCTCTGTGAAAATCATATTCTAGGGATCAAAATAAGAAACTTTGCCGAAGGAACCATACCTCTAAAACGAATTCTGATGTCCCCCAATTTGGGTCGAACTTTTTAGTCTCTTTTCTCATGTAAAGACCAAAAATGGTGATATTTTGAAATTATTGTATGAGGAACCCCCAAGGGGAGTTCCAGGGGTTGTGCCACTGGCATGGGTGGATCGGCCGTCCAAAGTTAGTGGGAGTCGGTCATACATTTGGACTCGATTGGAGCACTCTAAATGGGTCAAAGTGGGATTTTTCGTTCGACCCAAATTGGGGGACATCAGAATTCGTTTTAGAGGTATGGTTCCTTCGGCAAAGTTTCTTATTTTTATCTCTAGAAAACGGTTTTCACAGAGCAATGAGCGATTTTTAAATCGACCCGCCCTATTGTATACGTATAACTGTGTTCGAAGTAATGGGACTGCCGCGAAATATTAATCCTTAACTTATTTTATTTAATTTTTTTTCATGTTTTTATAAAAGGATAGTGCATTTTGCAACAAAAACCGTTTAACTCAAAATTTTGTACAAAATTCACAAAAAATGTTCAACAAATTATTACCTGTTTGATCAGAATCTTTAGAAACCTTCAAGGTAACTAAAGTAATTTGGGTATGCAGTTTCATAGCCCATTCAATTAAAGTGTAAGTTCCAGGTCGCTCAAAAATCACGTTGTTTTTTGAAATTTTTTTTTACCCGAAGTTGAGAATTTTCTTCCCTACAAAGCAAGAAGTCTTTAGTTATATGGAATAGAAAGCTCAACAACTCAGTGAAAAACTATTGTCAAAAATTAAAGCAAATATTGGGCCACTTGAACTTTGTTGCATACCACTAATAAACTGCATACCCACAATTTTACTAAAAATTCTGAATAAAAAGATGGTAATTTTGATGATTTTTTTTTTTAAATTCGTTAAATTTTTGTGAATTTTCAGCATGGTATGTAGCTTTTAGTTAGAATAGAATAGAATGCACTGTCGCTTTATAAAAACATAAAATTAAATCATAAAAAGAAACAATAAAAACTTTATAATCACGTTCCTATTATTTTGAACACGGGTGTATTTATTTTTTTAGTATATCTATTTGCCTTTCCAATAACTGAAGTTCAGCCACTGCACTATTTGACTCACCGTCAACACTATTCAGCATGAAGTGCAAAGCTACTATCAAAATTAAACAAATCTCCAGCTTAAACATTTTTTCTCACAGTTAAGATTCACTGCTTCAGAGAGCACACACAAATTTTATCACTAACAATTTCGACTTCAAGCAATAAATAAATATTTCACGCATTCAAGTGCGGCACTTGGCTCTGTACAACTGAACAGTTTGAAAAGCCACAAAGCTCTGCTCAATCACTGTTCATCCGCAAGTGGCGACCTTGCTTGGTTTCGTATTTTATTAAGAAACGCGGAAAAAATCCCCAGAATGTTTAGCGAATATCTGCTATTTACGTTCTTTTTTCAGTTGTGAGAGTTTATTTAGATTTCTCGCTATTGTTGACGATTTGTATGTATGCACTTACATATATCGCACCCTAAATACAAAAGGGGCACAACTCAAAATTTTCCGCACTCGAGCTTGACTTGTTTACAGTAGCACAGAAAACAAACTATGTGACATATCACGCTGAAATTTGCCATGTAAGCTTATAACAGTCCTACCAAAAAACAAAAAATTTATTTTTGCCATATGTCATCCGCGGACCGTTTTATTGATAACGTCTCGTTCATATTTGAGCTTCTGCTCATTTTTAGTTGTGAGTCTGCTCATTTTGAGTTGTGACCCTTTTGTATTTAGGGTGCGATGTATTTGATTAATCCCTCTCCGTCACTTATGAATGATAACCTTTTTACTGATTAGCTGGAACAAATTATTTTAATAATTTAACTAATTATAGACGATTTTAATACAGATTTGTTTATATTTCATATAAAATTCGCATTTTGGTATATTTCTTTATTTATCAAAAATATTTATCTGTCGACTTTTGCCAACAAATCTTAAATCGGCTTAGAACTTTTACAAGCCCAAATTGCTGTGTATTAAGGCCGTATTTAAACTATTAATTATTAGGAACTGTTGATTTAGAATCCATCTCAATAAAAGAGAACTGCATATTTTAACTTTTTTTTGGAAATCAGGATTTATTAACTTAAAAGCAAAATCTGCTAAAATAAAATAAATTATTTTGCTGAAACTCCATATACAATACTAAATACCATCTTAAAGTAGTTTTGCACTTAATTTTCCATACTTTAATCAACCAGTAGATTCACTGATTAATTACACTACAGTCAGATTTTTTGTCAGAACTACATAACCGATCGACACTCAGCCACATATCGTCCACTTAACATTTTCGTAATTTTTTAATCTGCTTTAACTCTTCTCGCTTTAAGTATAAATCAAAGCAGATTTTCGGTCGTTAGAGAGTTCAGTTATTCATCTTCCAATACTCTTTTTCCAAAGCCTCAAAGCGTGCGAGAATAGTTGCACCTTCTTAACTTCTTCAGGAAAGCGAGGGAAAAAGGGTTGCCATGGGTGCCGATCAGTGACTATACCACCTAAAACGTCAATAAATAATTCCAAAAGTTATGTATAAGTCCATCTTAGAGATTCAGGGCACCGCTGACTTCGAACGCAGGTTGCGGATCAGCAGTTCGCCAAGTGATTAGTTTACAGAGAAGTCGGTTCCATTTCCTAAACACATACACTAGATTCCAGTGACCAGAGTGGCACTTACAAAATCTAAAACTTGTTCGCTTTACACGGGAATTTAGGCGTAACTACCAACATTGATGTTCTCCACAGGCATCAACCAAAAATGTTAAGGGCATTAAGCCCATGGTTTTTTCGCAATGTTGATATTCTTAAACATCTTGAAATATCTAAGTTTAAGAGCGAGTTGAAAAGTAGTAAAGAAAAATACTTAATAAAACTGCAACACCTCCAGAACTCATTGACAAAAGCCTTATTTAATCCAATAAGTCGTAACCGTCTGCCAATAAAAATAAATAAAGATTTACCAGCCTTCTGAAGAGCGACGTCAGAATACAAGGCTCAACCATAGGGTTTGATTATAATATAAATTAGTTGTAAAATTTTAAAACTTACTGTTGGGCTATAAAAAGCGGATTTAACAAATAGGCAAATTGTATCAAAAAATAGGACGATAGTCTCACGAGGGGGAGGATGGTTCCATATGTAGAAGTCCACACAAGTGGGGAAAGTTACTGATCGCCATTCACTTGGGAGTGGCCAGGACGATTCTTTTGTATATGATGCTATCAGTTCACAACTCCCGGAATTAGCCCAAGTATCCTCCCGCCACTTAAAAATCCCCGCCCAATGAAAACACAAACAAAGCCTCGGATGCGAACTCCCTACACTGATGACGACCCCTGCAAACGAACTAAGGACTACGATTTTAGGGCATGCACCTGGAATGTCCGATCCCTTAATGGGGAAGGTGCCTCTGCCCGGCTGGTTGATGTCCTCGTGAGAGTAAATTCTGACATCACTGCCATTCAAGAGGTGCGATGGACGGGGCAAGGCAAGAAAACCATAGGACCTTGCGACGTCTACTGCAGCTGCCATGTAAAGGAGCGCAAATTCGGTGTCGGATTTGTTGTGGGAGAGAGACTTCGTCGCCAAGTACTGTCGTTCACTCCGGTGGACGAGCGTCTCGCAATAATCCGCATTTTTTAACATCCCGCTCATTTGCTCCCAGTCATATGGTTCATATGCTTTGTCCAACGCTGATAATAGTTATTTATTTGTCCAAGTTTGAAAAATAGCCATTCGTTTCGACAATACAATTTTTTTCCCGGCACCCATTTCTTCCAATTGGGGAACAAATAGTAGTCCGAGGAATCGAAGGGAGTCAAGTCTGAAGAATAGAGCAGATGTGAAACGAGTTGGAACGAACCCTATTTCCATAATTTTTGTGTATACTTTGACTTTCACGTCCAAGGCATAATTTCCAAGAAAAAAACGAAACATATCCCCCACACATCATGAACTAGAATCAGTTTCTGGAGATTCTGCAAAATGTAATATAAATCTGGGCTTGGTGATGGTATTAAGTTAACACCAGGAATCTTATAATTGTAGTCTTTCTTCAACAAAGGTATATACTTTATATAGGCGCTTACATCTTTTAGTGGGTATTTGGCCGAGCTCCGTCTCCAACTGGGGCGTGCGTCTTCATGTTGTTCCACAAATCTAGGGACCTACAGTTTTATGCCACCTCCGAACGTCAAGTTTTTTTTGGGGAACTTTTTCATGGAAGCAATACACTTGGAAATTTGCTATTGCCTGCTGAGGGAATCTCGCTTTTAGAAAAACCTTTTTCTATCATATCGTGTTTCCGAATTCCATCTTAGTCCTTGCCAGTCTAGTCATTTTCCATGTGACACTCAACCTCCTCGCGCACTTGGTAATGCTCCTTCCAATGGTAATGGAAATTTAGGTTTTAGGTAGGTAAGTTGAATGTTTGAAGTACTGTTGATGTGATGGTGAACATTGATGGGATCTACGTTGGCGACCTTAATCGTCGAGCTGCCAATCCGGGACATTTAAAAAGAAAGTTCTCAACAACCCCCTTCTCTGAAAGATCACCACAGCCTCTACAATGGGGGTTAAATAGAAAATCTACCTGGGGGTTAAATGGTAAATCTGTTAAAGCTGAACAAATATTGGATGAAGTGTATCAGCCCCTCTTTTGCCGAATAGAGTGCTCCTCATTTCTGTTTCTAGGCGCTTATTGAACTAAACTCATAAAATATTGAGTGCAAGTTTTAATGAAATGGAATGGTCGCAAAATCAAATAATGTTTATAATTTTTAAATGACAATATTTTTTCAAAAGCAAACATTTGCTTATAAATACTTAGTCTTACCATAAATTCTGTGACAAATTTTACAATGCAAACGGCCAGAACAAATTCGCAGAAAAAAAGTCCGTTATTTTTGCTTTTGTTCGTATGCATCGTCTACTTATAAATTATGTTATACTCAGTTTTGGGCCAAATTTCGCTTGCAAACGATGGAGCGGGAAATTAAGGAGAATCGCATTGCAGTGATTGCATTACAGAAGTGTGGTAAAACTGCAAGAGAAATTTACGAATTGCTGAAAAAACTTAATATTTCGAGAATGTTTGTTTACCACCCGATCGTTTTTCCCAAACGTCTGAAGTGACAGACGGAAAAAGAAGTGGCCGTCCTCGCGTGGTTCGAACCAGTGCGTCTTAAAAGCCGTTTGAGAAAGAATTCGCAGAAATCCCCTAAGAAAGCAGAAATAATGCCCAGGGAAATAAATGTATCGACCTGGTCCATGCAAGACTAATTAGAAATGATCTCCACATGAAAGCCTTCCCTCGCTTAACTGGTCATCTTTTGACAACGCGCTTGAAGATAATTGGACTCGACAGATGCAAGCAGCTTCTTTCTCACAGATGAGATGAGAAAATGTTCACTGTTGAAGAAGTGTTTAATAAGCAAAACGACAAAATCTATGCTAAAACTTCTAAAGACGCAAAAATGTTGTTCCAAGGGTTCAGCGTAGTCCCCATCTAGTAAAGGGGTTACATCTCTTCATTTCTGCGAAATCCCTTTTTCGCCGGGGCAAAAGTGAGAATGTCTTAGAAGACGTGGAAAAGCAGTTGAGCAGTACTCTCTTCAATGGAGAACATTGGCAAAAACCAGCCCCTAAGACAAAAACCACTCAGCAGTGGATAAAAAACAATATTTCTGAGATCATAGCGCAGAAGATTGGAAGTCTGGAAGTCCAAAGCTGAATCCATTCGACCACAGTTTATGGTCAGAATAGGAGAATATGACCTGTCGAAGACGTCACAGAAATTTGGACATTTACAAACAATCTTTGGTTCGAGCAGCGACGTCAATATCCATGGAAACCGTGTGTGCTGCAATAGCGGAATGGCCTAATCGTTTGAAGGCTTGTGCAAACGCAAATGGTGACCATTTCGAATGAAAATTAAATTTTTTTCTAATATTTACATGATTAAATAAAATTTCTTCTTCTTAATTGGCGCGATAACCACTTACGCGATTTTGGCCGAGTTTAACAAAGTGCGCCAGTCGTTTCTTTCTCGTGCTAACCGGCGCCAGTTGGACACACCAAGTGAGGCCAGATCCTTCTCCACCTGATCTTTTCAACGCAAAGAAGGCCGTCCTCTGCTACCACCAGCTGGTACCGCATCGAATACTTTCAGAGCCGGTGCGTTTTTATCATTTTCGGACGATATGACCCAGCCAGCGTAGCCGCTGGATCTTTATTCGCTGCGCTATGTCTATGTCGTCGTAAAGCTCATACAACTCATCGTTCCATCACTTGCGATATTCGCCGTTGTCAACGTGCAAAGGTCGAAAAATCTTACGCAGAATCTTCTCTCAAACATTCCAAGCGTCGCTTCATCGGATGTTGTCATCGCCCACGCTTCTGCGCTATACGTTAGGACGGGCATGATGAGAGCCTTGTAGAGTGTTAGTTTTGTTCGTCGAGAGAAGACTTTATTAAGTAAAACTACTCCCAATAAAAAGGGTCTTTTAATTTCATATCTATAACAGACTTAACTTGTAACAGAACTTATGACGGGGCTAAGTACAGGACTACTCATTCTAAAAGCTATATTATCACATGTGAAATATACTGTTATAACGTTGATAATAACCAATGTAGTAGGGTTACCGTAAGGAACAAGAAATCGCCACAAAAACTCATTTTTTTAATAATTTTTTTATATTTATTTACTTATTATTTTTTAATAATTTTATAACATCATTTTATTCAAAAAAAAAAAATTCAAATTTAAAAACGGAAGGCTTAATTCGAGCTTCTCATCTATCTTGGGAGATGCTACAGATTTTTTACTAGGAATGGAGCTTATGCCACTTCCGAAATACGGATGGTTTTCATGATCTTGACAAAAATGCTCTTTGGAGTTTCGTGATATGACCGCAGAAACCATGGGCTGTGAATCCACATTCTACTACCGGTATACCACTCCCAAGCACGCTGGCTTGCGCAATGATGCAAATATTTTGCTACTATAAATAAAATATTTGCAATTTCTTATTTTATATAAATCCGAGCGTGGGCCAAACAAAGAAGGTAATAAATCAGAAATAGCAAAAAAAAAAAGATTTTCATATTAGTAAAATAATTTATTCCATTAAATATTTTAGTTATTTCTCTAATTAATCTAAATCATTAGAACTTTCGAATTCGAATATTTTCATACAAACATACATAAATATGTACATATATGCGCATAGCTGTAAGTGGATCTAGCTATTGCTGTCGCAATTTGAACTCGATCATATTCGCTCTGTATAACTGTTATTATGGGCTTGAATACACGCACTCTATTTGGTGGGCTTACCGCTTTAAATATGAAAGGTGAACGATTTGTTTGAATATTAAATATTATTTAAGTTTACCCTGACCTCGGTGTTGGATCACATTTATATGCGTATTATGGCTTCTTTAATATTTTTATGAATGGGTTCGACATCAACGAATTTTGCAATAGAAGTAAATGTACAGAAAGCGAAACCTGTGCGAGTGAATATTTATCTACGCACGTAAGTATAAAATTACACGCAAGAATTTATTATATGTTTGCTGAAGAAGTAGTATTTATACATCCATATATAGTACATATCTACATACATACATACATACACACTATAAAGGTTTCTACTTATACCCATACGAAGAATAATGAAATATAAAAATTGCAAATGTAACGGTTGTATACACTAATGATCAGTGCAAAGAGGGTATTTCTGCTTGCCTCTCTATACGTTTATACACGGTGGGCCATATAGCGTTTGCTTTTTGAACCACCTATTTTTTTGAGAATGGTAACACAAATGACTTGTCAAATGTATTCATAATTTACCTAAAGGTTTGACATTTACAAAATGGGACGCTATACAACAACTTGAACAAAATTGGGAAATATTGAAAACTTATTTCCAAAGTGGTGAGTCTTCTTCTTCTTTTCTGATTTTCACATCGGTTGCTACGTCAATTAGCAAAATTGTCGGATTTGGGGCTCAGAAAATCCACACGTTACTGTAGAGACGCAAATGCATCCACAACGAGTCACTGTTTGGTGCGGTTTTTGGTCTGGCGGCATCATCAGGCCATTTTTTTTCGAAAATGAGCGAGGTGGCGCGGTTACAGTAAATGGCGAGCGTTACCGTGACATGCTCAACGAGTTGTTTCCAAAAATTGAAGGGGATGACATGAAAGACATTTGGTTTCAACAGGACGGTGCAACTTGTCACACTGCCAAAGTTACACTCGAATTTTTGGCTACCGTTTTTGAAAACCGAATAATCAGCCGAAATTCCGATATCAATTGGCCGCCTCGGAGCTGTGATTAAAGCCCGTTGGACTATTTTTTGTGGGGAGCGTTAAAGACAAATGCTACGCGAACCATCCAGAGACGATTGATGCTTTAAAATACAAAATCGAAGTTGCCATTCATGAAATTGGAGCCCAAACAATCGAAAATGTGCTTAAAAATTGGGTTGATCGAATGGCCTATTGTAAAGCCAGTCGGGGTAGTCATTTAAACGATATTATTTTTCATTCATAAATGACTATGTTCAATCTTCAAAATAAAAAAAAAAGTTTGAAAAAATATTGATTCATTTCTTTTTATAGCCGATTCAAAAAGCAAATTTAACATGGCCCACCCTGTAAATTGAAACATTTGCACTAAAGTTAGTAAGTACATTCACCTTCGTCTGTAAATCTTACCCCTCATCTGCACCTACAGCAGATTATGTTAAAAAAGCTCTGGGTGTGAACGCGAATTCCACTGCTAAAACAGGCAGTTACTTATAACTGTCTTAATATCAGCTGCCATTTTGAAGTTTGACTACTCAATGTGATTTTACCGCGCCATTTGCATGGGCGAATTCAGCGATCTGATTTGCTTGATGCCATTTCGAAAATTAAACGATAAGGCAACAACTTGCCCACATGAGAAAACGAGATAAAGTCAAAACAGAAATTTCTCAGATGTTAAGATACATTTAGTACATAGAAGGTGTGTATGGTGAATATAATTAGGAAGATGGTGCCAAGATCAGACCGTTAACAGGCTCACTGCGAATTTAAAAGGATCTGCTGATTGGCTGACGAAACCGGGGTCATGACAGCGGTTTGCTTACGAAAAAACTGATATACGAAAAAATTAACTCAGTCTTTATTCATATTGCTTCGTTGCCGTCTGAACAACGACGGATTGGACGTGTGTGTGAATACGTATGAAATGAGCGGGCGAAATTTGACTGCCGAGTACGCGGTGACGTAGCAACCGAAGTTGCTTATAGTGAAAAGATTTTAAGACGTGGTCTATTTCGCAAACCGTTATTCGTTTCTGAGCGAATTTGAAAGAATCGGCTGATGGGCTGACGTCACTTGGGATGTGTTTAACAAAATTTAGCTTATATTAGAATGTACGAATGCCATGGCATGAGCATTGGCGTGGCTGCCAAATTTCCCCTAAAAATTTTTCTTTCACCAAAGCTAACCTTGGAAGTCGATCACACAATTTTGTTTTTCACCATAGCAGACTGGCCAAATCTGGTGATTTATCCTCCATGGAAGATGTAGACGTGGCGTTAGTAAATCACATCATTTTGTATATAATTGAAAATTCGCCAGAAAAGCTCCAGAAGGATGGCAAATAATTAAATTATTGGTTAAAGTTCATTTATTGGATTAAAAATTGATTTGTGTTTTATACTAAAAACACGAAATCATTTTTTACTAGCAAATATGTCGTATGCTTTTAATTTTGTAGTTTTAATACACAATAGTTTTTTCCATTGTGTAATAAAATCTTAAAAATACAAATATGGTTTTTTCATCTCTGAGGTCTGTCTTTCAATCTTCTATTCACGCTCTGTACTGTTAATTTCTTTTGTATACCTCTGCTTTGTAAGATATATTGGTCATGTCATACACCAAATCAATCGAATTGAAAATAAAATGTGTGACCCCTTTCAGTCCAATCTTCAATTTGTACCTCCAGCCTGTAATCATAGATTGGATAAAATTAAATGAAAAAGAAACATGTGAAATTAAATGACAGAGGTGCGTGAGACCTCTAGGGGAGATATGCACTATTGAACTATTTAGATGGGTATTTCTTGTGCTGCGTAAGGTCTGTGTGGAAACATTTTCGTCATCACAAACAGTACTGAAGATTCTGAGTTAGTAAAATTTTTTTTAACTACATAAAGTCAATATCCGTAACCAATGAAAATTTTTTTTAAAAATGTTACATATTGTATACACCAAACCATTTTTGCTGATTGCTGAACAGAATCTTTAGCAAGTGTAATGGATGCAAACATGCAACGGAATGTAAAGAAATCCAGGGTTGCTCAAAGAAAAGGTTGAACGGCTCAAAGTTAGCAGGCGATTGTTGCTCTCAGATAAAAATCGGTTCATGTAAATACCCTATTCTTTATATAATATTAGGGGCGCAGCTAAGTTGCACGCATTTATATAGCGACTCATACAGTTGAATATTTCTTTTGTTGATATTTTCTACGTTAGGTTGGACATCTGTCAACGGGAATCGATCCTGATGTTAACACAAGCAGCAATCCCGGAATTCTATTTGAATCATCTGTTTTTTTAGCCAAATAAAGCGATTGATACTGCTTTAGAAGAAGCGCGCATGCCGCAAAAGCTAGCGACTGCCAGCTGCCAGAAAAAAAACTTCTCTTTGAAATGCAGCACCACTGCTTTTGTGAACCAGTCAGCTATTGCGTTGCGGTTCAGGGTACTCTCGCAAATCTGCCACTATCACTGATCACAATAAAATAGTTTCATTTTATTCTAATTTATGTACTTTCTCTGTTATTTTTCATATAGGTCTCGCAATATTCGGCTTTAGCAATGATACAAATTTTTGCATTTTCTATGAATTCAATGACATACGCGCTAAATATGCGTTCTACTTTCGCGTTGGGAAACGGCAATAACAAATTATAGCGACTATATCTGCTACATCCACAAATTGATTTAGACCAACACCATATTTACATTTTACTTTTACCCAGAATTGCATAAATAAGTAGTTGAAGTAAACAAAGATAGTGGAGTTTTTTTTTTCATATATAATATATTATTATATTTTTCATTATATTATTGAATCATTTCTATTATTTACTTATCAAATCATTATCTAGTATTCCTTAATCAGCATTTACTTAGTAAATATAAGCATTTGTGATATATCTATATTAATAAGTAATAATTCTTTTTTCATTTTCTTTATTTATTGAATCTTTCTTGTACGAGTATAAGAAACTCAACTCAAACAAATCTTATGTGCTAATTATTTGTTCAATGAAATATGAATATATGATTACATCGGATATGAATGTGATGAAAGTGAATGAACGGAGGGAGCTAGAAAGTACGGGTTTCCAGTCTCCCATTCTTCATATATGGGAGCCGGAAAGGCCTAGTTTCCGTTAAGCTTCCGTTATCCCTCATAATCAGGTACCATATTTTTTTCCGGGTGTAATAGATGTGGATGCAGGGAGCTAAAAAGTACGACTTTCCAGTGTCCGATTTTTGGTAGCTGGGAGTCGGAAAGGCTTAGTTGCCAGCCTCCCTTAAAGCTTCCAGTATCGTCTCCCTTGAAATTTCATTTAACTCTCATGACCATGAGGCCGTACTAAAAGTCCGAATGGCCGGGACTACGTTGCCTTCGTGGACGAACACTCATTTAGAAGTACATAGATTTCGGGCTAGTTTATTGGGATAGTCTTCAAGCGTTTGTAAGTATTTTTTGCAGGTAAGTAATAATAATAATAGTTGATATATACATCCTTTCTGGGTGTTTGGCCGAGCTCCTCCTCCGATTTGTGGTGTGTATCTTGATGTTGTTCTACAAATAGAGGGGCCTAAAGTGCTTTTTCAGAGATATACTCGGAGGTTTGCCATTGCCTGCCGAGGGCAATCGCTATTAGAAAAAAAATTTTGGTGTTTTACCAAAATTCGAACCTACGTTCTCTCTGAATTTCGAATGGTAGTCACGCACCAATCCATTCGGCTACGGCGGCCGCCAATAATACTCCTAGTAGATGCTTTAATTTGATTAACTTCCCCTAGTCTTCTGTGGCTGGGAGGTAAGTAACTTATATTGGGAGTAAGTTTCCGCGCTCGTAAAAGAGGTGTCGCTGCCGATAATATTTTTGTGTTCACTCTAGTAACCTCTAGTAACATACTGATGATTTGAAGGTGTATATGTGAGGTCTCGATCGCAGTAGTTGACATTCGTTTGAAGCGTAAAGATCCTTTTTTATCTGACTCAAAAATATCTACGTTCGTCCCGAAAAACAGCATTTGCGGGAAGTCATGCTTCATTATTAATTTCTAAAGAAAATTGCAGCAGAAACGTGTCGTTTATTAATAATCACGCACCGAAGAAACTACCACAATTACTGGATGAAGACGCATATCGAACCCTTGATGATATGTCTAAAAAGTTGGATATTGACAGCTTATGCGTTTGAATCGTGCTCTCAAAGAAAAACGGCCAGAGAGGAATGGTAGACATGACCAACTGATTTTGCTGTATGACAACGCCAGGCCACATTTTGCTAAATCGGTCCAGAAGTATTTAGAGGGATCGAATTGGGAAATCTTGCCCCATCCGCCGAATTCCTCAGACATTGCACCTTCGGACTACCATCTGTTCCGATCAATGTAGTCAGCCTTTATTGGAGAGCGGTTCACTTCTTACGAGAGCATCGTAAACGGGCTCAATGAATGGATCAAGTCAAAAGAACTCGAATTTTTCATCACAGGAGTCCGTATGCTGCCTGAAAGATGGAGTAAAGTTGTAGCTTCCAATGGCACATACTTTACATAATATTTAATAAATAATATTTAAATAATTCGTAACTTAGGCTAAGAAATTACGGAAATTTATTCCCATACCCAATACATAGTCAGGTATTACCTGGCATTTTAAAAACAGATTTTGCCTGTTAATTAGGATATGTAGATAGTTTAGAGGAAAACAACCGTTTGCGAGGGCATGATCACTTCAAAAGAGATCGTGCGCCCATCGACGTCGAAAACTGATAATATCAATAAAGTGAAAGAAAAGTTATCAATTATGGCAAATTAACTTTCAGAAACCTGGCAGAGGATTTGCAAATTGCTTATGGATCTGTTCAGGACATGGTAGTTAATGATTTTAATTTGCGCCGTGTTGCTGTAAAGTTGTTCCCAAAGGACCTGAAGGAGGCGAGACCTGGGTTCAAGAGTACGACACACAATCCAGTCATCAGACGAGTGAGCGGGGTGCTCCGGTGGAGTGCACGGATTTTATGAATTACAACCCTACCATGTTTTGAAGCCCAGACGGTTAATAAGGGCTATTATTTGGGCGTTATGAGATGTTAACGTAAAGCCATTCGCCAAACAAGAAAGGATTTGTAGTAAAACAATTTGCGGATTTTGCACCTTGATAACGAACAGTCGCACAGATCCATTATTATCCGTGAATTTTTCACCAAAAACGAACGAAACGAAAACGAACACCATTTAAAAGCCATCTGATAAGGCTCCATGCGATTTTGTTCTCTTATTTTGTTTGATCGAGCCAAAAAGTTACAGCCGAAAGCTAGTAAAACATCAAAGTGGTAAAATCGAAGACGGCTCTGATGGCTAGACCAAAATAGAGTTTCAGAAGTTTTGTCGAGTGCTGGATGAAACGCTGGCAGATGTGCATTGCAGTTGATGGGGAGTACTTTGAAGGCGATAATATCACTTATGTGGAATTTTTTTATTTTTTTTATTACAAACATTTATCTATATATAGGTATACAATGTTTGTTGACACTACAACTAGTTTAAGGGAAACTAACAAGCAGTATGATTTTAACAATTTTGTCGGGTTTTTATGAAGAGAATTTTAAAATCTCTTCTTTCATTAACTACCGATAAGAACATATGGTTTTTTTCGCTGGAGTCGTCGGGTTAGGCCTGCGGTGTTGAGAAGTTTGCTGGCTTCCTCGTTAATGTGCCTCTGGAGCCTCATAGAGTGGGCTTCTGCTTGTATTTGAATAGCTTCAGCGACCGTAGGAATCCAGAGGTCACGATGAATATCTGCATTGAGGCGCGTTTTTGATAATTTTATTTTAAAATCGTTGAATTATGTTAATATTATTTTGACTGGCACAGCCCCAAATTTGAGCGCCATAAGACCACACGGGTTTGATAATTTGATTGTATATCATTATTTTGTTACAATATATATGGAGAGTTTTGAATTCCGTGAAGGTATCAGATTGCGAAATTCAATTATTGGTTTTAAGCGATTTAGAATGAGCTTTTCTAGTAGTTTTGAAATTTGTGGCAACAAGGAGATTGGGCGGTATGAAGAAACAATATGTGGATCCTTTCCTGGTTTGGCAATCATAATCATCTCTGCAACTTTCCACAGGCTTGGAACATACTGGAGTCGGATCGACGAATTGAATAGATTGGCTAATTTTACTAGACTTTTGTTGGGTAGTTGCTTTAATACTTCCGCTGTGATTAAATCAAATCCAGGTGCCTTTTTGTCTTTTAGTTGCTTGATTTCTCTTTTCAGTTCGCTCACGGTTATATGTGGGATTAGAGTTGTTTCTTGATCTAAGGAGGGATATAAGTCATCGGATTGGCTCTCGTTCGGTTGAAAGGTGTTGGATAGATGATTTGCAAGTGTTATAGCTTTATCTTTATCACTTCTCGTCTATATGTCATTTGCATTTTTTACTGGCGGAACGTGACAGTTTGGTCTTTTTAAATATTTTGTGCATTTCCAAAGAGAGTAGTCATTTCTTTTATCAGCTGTCAACTCAGATAAATATCGACTCATTGACTCATTTTTTAAATTATTTATTTCTCGTCTTAGTTCCTGAGAAGCTTTGTTAAGAGTGGCCTTATCTCCAGGGAATCGTGTGTGTTGCCATTTTTGCCGGAGTTGTCTTTTCCTTGCTATGAGTTGCTTTATTTCTTTGGGATAGTTAGATCCGATTACTTTCTTTTTTAAAAAAGGTGTGCTACTCCACGCTACTTGTTGGATATCTTGTGTAAACTTCAAAACTTCTACTTCTAGTTGTTCCTCTGTTGTGATCGAGGAATTCGGAGGAGTTTCCAATTTGTGTGTTTATTGTATAGAGTTGGTGGTTGGTCTTTTTCGACAATTGCTTCGCTGATTGTTAGATATATTGGGGAATGATCTGAGTTAAGATCAGTTCCCTCACTGATTTGAACATAGTTGTGTGATATTTTTTTTACTATGAAAAAGTCTATCAAGTCTGGGGTTTTGTTGACATCTGTTGGCCAGTAAGTTGGTTTAGCTGTTGATAGAAACTCACAGCCCGTTTCTTGTGCTGCTTTATATAGTTCCCGTCCTTGTGTCGTAGTTAAGCGCGACCCCCAGATGGTATTTTTCGCGTTGAAGTCTCCACCCATTATAAATTTATATGTATGCATATTTATAAGTTCTTTAAATTTGCCTGAGGAGATAGAGTATCTCGGTGGGCAGTATATGGCCGTGATTGAGAGAGGCTGGTTTTTTGTTTTAATTGTGATAGTGGTAGTTTGAAAAATATCAGCACTTATATTGGGTTCTTCGTATTGATCAATGTTTTTCTTTACAATTATGGCACTACCCCCTCTTGCACAATTACTCGGGTGGCCGGTATGATAAACGTTGTAGTGATTAAATTCTATAAGGGATTGTCATAGTAAAGTGTGTCACAGATGTCAATTTTTTCTAACTCTAATAGTACTTGCAGCTCGTTTTGGTGTTTTTTTAAACCGTTCGCATTCCATGCCATAATTCTTAACATGTCAAGCATTATTTTGGAATAAACTTTTATTTTCAATTTCCTGAATATATTCCGGGAACTTATTAATCGAGGTGGTATGCTTAACTGCAAGGTATATTTTGGCCTTGACTATGCACTAAAACATTTAAGAAACTGTGGTTAGCTTAGAAACCTGCCTATAATTCTAAATATCATTTTTATTGCCTCTTTTAAGGCTTAAGAAAGTTACAAGTGTGGGTATAACCCCTTCCTTTGCAAATAAATAATTTAACTTTTTTAAGCATTCAAATATTTTAGTTATTATGGCGCAACAAGTAAGAAATTATTTAATTCTATATTAAATTCTTGTTATGTTTAAAAAATAAAATAAATTTTCATTAAATTAAATTTCCCGGTTTTTTTGAGGTAGCCTATACATCCAAAATCTGCATCGAGTCAACTTAGTCATATGAAAGCCAAATAAACGAAATCCATATTCTTATAAATAAAACTAATAAAATAAATAATGGACAAATTATTGTGTAAGCTACATTCAATGCACATATTTGACAGAAAGTAAAACACAACATTCGACATTTATTATCGCATTTTTAAAATCGCAATCTGCTAGGCGTGAAATTAATTTTTTGAATGAAAACAAGTTTTCGTAGCATCTTCACATTGACTTAGATCATCGAAGTGAACCTGAAAACTCACACTTCTCGGCCGGCTCAAGCTTCTCAAAAGCTCCAATTAATACAAAATACTATAAGCGAGTGCTTCGCGGCTGCTTTACCAAGTGTCGTTTGCGGGTACCGTTTGCTAATGGCTACAGAAACAGCGACCTGTGTGGTAGACCTGTGCAAGTGATTAAATATGTATGAATGTATGTATGTATGCATGCAAGCTTGTTTCAAAAGCATCGGCCCAAGCATCAGCTTTGATGATGATCACAATTTTAAAGCTAAAAATACCGGTTTTGCTAATATTTATTAAATTTTTTATTTTTGTTTCAAATTTTAGTTTTGCTTTGCTGTATTGTTTTCGTCGCTGGTGTTGTGCATAAACGAGTGTTTATTAAGACAAGTTTTTAGTAGCGCGCAACATTTGCTGTCGTACACAACTCGAAGCTTCCAAGCAATAGATTTTTTAAGCGCAAAAATTTCGCATATTGCATAAAAAAATACTCAAGTAAAACCCATTTAACAGTGCAAATTTTTGGGCAATAATTGTAATACTTTTGTGATCGAAAACAAGTGTTCGAAAAATGAAACTGTTCATTACGCTGGTGAGGGAATCGCACTGCAATAGCAGCAAAAACAAAAGCGGAAAACACAAGATATACATAATTGAAATTCTTCACGTTCGCACACTAATTTGCATTTCATTCATTTATTTTCGCAAAAGGTGATTGCAGCCTGTTTCGCTTGCGCATGCGCTGATGTCTCGCACATTTTGCACCAGTACGGCCATGAAACCACTCCACAGCCAGGACCACCAAACCCCTATGTCTTTAGCTACCAAGCTGGACGTGCGCCTGGCCATGTAGATCGCCAGCACACTGAAGTGTCTGATGGCTCGGGCGTTGTGCGTGGTGCCTTCTCCTACGTCGATCCCAAGAATCAGCTGCGCACTGTGCAGTACGTAGCCGACAAGAACGGTTTCCATCCGCAACTGAGCCACGAGCAGGAGGACACTGAAGCAGTGAAGCAGGCAAAACAAAAGCATTTCTCATTGTACAACCGCATTGCGCAAGAACATGCCGCCGAGGGGGGTCAGGCCGGGCTTCATGTAAGTGCTGCACGCCGAGGTGTGCCAATCGATTAACGCTCGTGATGAACTATAGGCATTGGCATATTTTGGTGTGGAATGGAGAATTTAAAATACTAATTACTATGTGTATGTGTACATATGTATGTATGCATGTATGTATGTAGGTATACACACATACACATAGCGCTGAAATGAATGCCCTTTATTTTTAATTTTTGGTTTTTTATTTTTTTTTTTAATATAAATAGAACGCATACGCTGCCGGTCCGCGGAACACTGAGGCTGTTGCCTACGCCACACACAAGCATCTTAGTGAATATGAGCGCATCGCTGCTGAACACGCACGCATGCGTGCTGAGCTCGAGGCACAGCGCTTGACTAATCCCCAGGATGATGGCCAGTATCACGGCGAGGAGGAGCAATACCAACATTACTAATTTGTGTAAATTGCTTGTTCAGTCATGCTTACACCTAACTTCTCCGTAGTAAATTTCCTTAGCAGTGTTTTTTGTTATTTTTGTACCTCAATAATTGCAATGTAAATATATTAGAGAATAACTTAAAATCGATTTGCTTGCCAATAAAAGTTTATTGTTCCGCACCTGATATTTTAAAAATTTCAATGAGTTAAATCTGCCTCGTGAGCATCTCTGTTAGATATAATAAATAAATATTTACATTCAATAAGTTCTTGAATTTGCATAACAAATTACAGCTTTAGTAATGCAGCGAATACCTTTGGATATGAGGATGCATCTGAGAGATATGCATACAGCACGTGAAAAACTGTAGGACGACAATATTGAGTTCGTGATTGTATCTTATCCGATATATTCCGTCATTTCGGCGGAAGAGACCATATAAAGGGTTTTCCAATAAGAGGTGTTATTTTGATATTCAAAGAAAAATGCTACTTTTTAATATAAATGATCGGATGTTTATTTCATTATCAAGAGCAACGTATGGCGTAATTGGTGGAAAATAACATCAGGCAAATGACCACCACGACCACACTTACAGGACAATTTCCTTTTTGTGAAATTCTCCATAACCGAATTGCAAAGTGGCTGCCCTATGTCCTCGATAGCTTCAGGAATTCCATCTTTGAGGCCTTGAATTGACCCTGGGCTGTTGGCGTAGATCTTCTCTTTCACGTGGCTGCAAAGAAAAAAGTCACAAGGTGTTAAATTCCAGGATCTTGGTGGCCAATTGTCATCACCTCTTCGAGACATCGTCCGGAAACTTTTCTCGTAAAGATCAATAGTTTCGTTGATTGTGTGGCACGTAACGCCGTCTTGTTGAAAATAAACGTTGTACTGATCAATACCGTCCAATTTCGGCCGTAAAAAACGTTAATCATCTCTCGATAGCAATAGATAAAACCTGTTATTGAAAAACTATTTGTTTTTCGCGATATCTTTCTTTCAAATTTTCATTTCATACACTCATCCGCTATTTCGGTCATCTTGCCGGCTTGTAGTATTTTTCGTATATTCCAAGTAGTAAAACGTAAATAAAAATTCTCAATTCATTGCTTGGGTCTGTATCTTTTGATGGTATCGGAATCTTTTGATATAAGATTCTCAGTCTTAGGGCCAGTTCTGGAGGAGCCATATCACCCACTTCTTTTGTTCCCTTTCCTTCCACTGTGGTTTCTCACCTAGTGAGGTACCCACTCTCTGGTTCGGGTTAACAGTTTCACCGCTAGAAGGATTTAAGTTGGGAGATTGCCAGTAAGAGGTGATAGACGAGTACATCATGTCTCAAAATCAGTTTTCAAGTTGCCGATTACTGCCTTTTGCGAAATCTTTTAATTTTCATACATTTTTTTTACATGAAACTATTAAAGTGCTCTTAAAAGCGCAAAACGTAGTTCGTGGCGAAATTTTTGTAGCTCAGTTGATAGGTGTACGTAAACTTATAGACTTAGGAAAGTATTGGCCTGACCCCTATTGTCTCCAGGTTTTGTAAAAGGTTCATGGACCATGTCTAGTAGGGAATCTCTGGACCTCCTATTAGATATTCACCTTCCTGATAGTTCAGGCAACCTTATTGAGTCTGTCACCCCGGCGCTACATCATAATGAAGAGTACAACAATGAACAGTATAATAGAAAGTTTACTGACACTGAAACGTTCCTAAACCCAAGATTCGATGGGCGGCTAATTGTTTGAGACCTTTCACTTGCCCCCGACGATAACGCTCCAGTAGAGCTTCAGCAAATCTTTGATCGAGCGATACCATTGCTTCTGGGCGTTTTTTAAAATTACCTTGGTCTTTCATATATCCCTGATAAGTGGAGAGAAACCACTGTAGTTTTTAGTTCCAAAGCGGGGAAGATTTCAAAGCAGGAAAACCTTCTGAAGGATTCTTAACCAATTAGCTTGCTATTGTTCCTTCTAAAAAGTTTAGAACGTTTGATCGATCATCACATAAAAGGTTGCTTGAACAGTGGAAACTTCTCGGTAGCTTAACATGCTTTCATAAGGGATGAGATCTCTAACTTTATAACTAGGATGGGCTCTGAGGCCAACTTCTTTGACCCGGAGCCCGTTCTGCCACTCCCTTCTGCAGCCATTAAAACCACGGTTAGCAAACGGGTTACTTAAACCCGCAAGCGAGCTTGATAGGCTTAGAGAGGCTGCAGATGGACAAAACTGATGCTACCTGTCAAGTCCGGCCGACTGTCGCAGATCCTCCTGTCATTAAGCAGAAGGGACTTTAGGCAGCTGGTTGGACTGATGACGGGCCACTTTCTATAGGCGAAGCACATTGAAAAGGTACTCTGCCCAGCATGTGGAGAGGAGGGTGAGGCGGCGGACCACTTTCTGAGCGTCTTCCCGGCCTTCGCTCGAATCAGAATTGAGGTCTTTAGCACTGATGTATTAAAAAGCGACCACCTTGACTCCTTGGCACCACAAGATCTACTCAGGTTTCTTCGGAGCTCGGGTAGATTAAGAGTGAAAATAAGAGAGTAAAGATTAAAAATAAAAATTAGATAAAGAAAATTAAAAAGGAAGTGCCGTTCAATGGACTTAATGTTGTCTGAGTGCTGTGTTCTTTCTCCTCTTATGTGGTCTCCTCATTTACGAGATTATTGACTGGTGGGCGGCTTTCCACAATGCTACGATCAGAAACGGGTTTCCGAAAGTTCAACGTACGGCACTTATATGTATCAGTCTCTCTGTTGATCTTCTCACCTCACCCTCAGTGACGCTCTTAGAGCCACTGTAGCGTGTATCAAGCTGAAATTCTAGCCGTTAATGAGGTTAAAAATGTGACTACCTTTAGAGAAGTCGATTCTGAAGGTCAAGCGGCTATTAAATCTCTTGGTGGAGTTGTCATTAACCCATCATTGCTCGCAAATGGCGAATGTTGAATATTTTCGCATTCATTTTATATGGTTGCCAGGGAATAGTGACGGACCAGAGAATTGGGAAGTCAGAGAAATTAGCGAGAGAAAACACTATCACTCTCATCTCTCTTGATTTCAAGATTGTAGATACCCCTCTCAACCTACAAACTGCGTGGTACAAGTAGAGTTGTCACTTCAGCCAACACGAGATGGGTTGGTAGCCTTACATATAAAGCTACAAAATGAATTTGGCCAAATTGAGATGCCAGGCTCTCAAAGGCGCTACTTAATCGTTCAAGGAAAAACGTCTGCATGTTGCTTTGAACACAGGCCACTGTTTCCTAGGTGGACATGTTCAAAGATTGAATGTATCTCATTTCGATTATTGCAGAAGCTGCAAGAACGAG
Source organism: Anastrepha ludens (assembly GCF_028408465.1). Lineage (NCBI taxonomy): Eukaryota > Metazoa > Arthropoda > Insecta > Diptera > Tephritidae > Anastrepha > Anastrepha ludens. Next base: position 81,214,826 of record NC_071502.1, read on the forward strand.
GAGGAGGAAGTGTCTGTGAGATATGTCCTGCGTGACATGCCAATAGGTTTGGCTTATAGCCCTAAGTGATACTCAGGACCTTAGGCAGATAAGTGTCAGCTAGATTAATGGATTTGCACCTAGAACAAAATGTTTCAACGAGGAATAGCAGGTGAACTGTTGCGGTAGTATTACAGTTTTGTTCCATATGCCCTTGTATGTATGCCTGCATGCGTTTTTTATTTAGTTTATGAGACATGTAAGTTTTGAAATAAGAATTTTACTAGTGTGTTAATTTGTTATGTTAATGAAAATCAGGTGAAGGTTTGACAAACAACTACTTTTAATCATACGAATCTACTGAGGTATACCATACATGTTTACATAGTTATAAAATTATAGATGACATCACTGCTGAGCAGAAAAGCTACCCATTGTGACATTAAGTACAGCTTCCACGTAAAGAAATCGGTCGCAGATAAATTAAATTTATTCCGGTGAATGAATGTCTCGTAGCAATCCGCAACAACGCGTTATTCGATAATATTTCGCTTATTACAGAAAAGTAATAAATATTTAATAAATAATACATTTTCCTGAAAGACCGTGCAAAGAAGTAATAATGAAATCTATTGTATATTAAATAAGTATTTATAAAACAAAACCAATTCATTTGTATTACAAAAAAAAAAAAAAAGTTTACAGTGAAAATTCAATTCATAGCTACAAAACATATAAAAATTCCAATCGTAACTAGGAATAAAAATCAATTTTGCAATTATTGATCGCTACTTGATAATATTGTAAGTGTGCATGCTTATTATGGACTGGACCAAAAACCCTGTAATAACCAGATATGTCAGATATGGCCAGCCCATCAGTCCGGCTTCTGTTGGTTTTGTCGTTGTAACCAAGTCTGTGATTAGCGACTGTTTTTTGCTTTCTCGAGTTGTATATACAAGGTAGCGCAAAACTAATCTCCTTATCGAAAGATTTATAATTTTTGCAAATGGCGTCGTACGCTGGTTATATTTGACACTTCTGAACTGTGCAGTATACACACAGACAAGAAATGGAGCGCGTAAAGATCAAAATAAAGATATCCATCGCTCAAAATAATTTTTTTTATTCAGTAAAAAATTGTTAAAGAAAAACAAAAAAAATGTTTGATTAAATTTGTGCCACCTTGTACAATACTTGTTAACCAGATAAACGCGACCTAAAGATTAAGTTGAAATTCTAATCTAAAAAATTGAAATCTAATAACCAGTCGGACTTGGTGTACCTTACGTATGTTATGTACGAGGTGTGTTCAAAAAATGAGGTGACTTTTCAAATTTCGTGGGCTACGTACATTCAATTTTTTTTTTAAGTTGGTGCATTCGCCTCGTTTACGGTTTTAGCAATATAGCCTGTTTAGTTTGTTTGTGAGAGGCTTAAATAAGGCAAGTATAGGGTTATTCAATAGGTGCGCTTCAACTTTTTTCCGATAGGGAGGGCGAACGACGCAATATTTTTTATTTTTCGCTTGTCATTTGTAAACTTCATTAGTATATATTTCATCATGGAACGCTACACACTTGAGCAACGATTGCAAATCGTGCAAAGTTTTTATGAAAATAATCGTTCTGTTGCTGCTACTTTAAGAGCAATACGGCCATTTTACGGTCCATTTAACAAGCCGTCCCGTTTTGGGGTTATGTGAAGTCATTGGTCTACAGTAACAAGCCGGCGAAGATTTGTGAGCTCAGAGCCAATATTGAACGCGAAATTGCTGGAATTTCGGCCGATTTATGCAAAAGAGTGGTCGAAAATTGGGTTCAACGATTGGACTTCGTAAAAAGTGCACGCGGTGGTCATGCAAAAGAAATCGAATTTCATACTTAAATGTATATGTTCAAACTCGATAATAAAAAAAAGTCAAACCGTTTGTGTTTTATTTAAAAAGGTTCAAAAGTTGAAGCGCTCTTACTGAAAAACCCTATATTTTGCGTGTTCGGCGATTTTCTGCTATCGAAAAAAATAGATCAAAGAAGGAATTAAGAGCTCAAAAGCACTTGAAATGTTGACAGTGGCATACGGTGAGAGTACTCTGAGTCAAAAAATGTTTACAAGTAGTACACGCTTTTCACAGAAGGTCGAGAAGATGTGAATGACGACGCTCACTATCGACGCCACAACACATCAACAACCGATAAAAATGTAGAGAAAGTGAGGAACATTTTTATGGAGAATCGTCTAATCAGAAATATAAAAGTTGCTGAGGATGTCGGTTTATCGGCCATGCAATCCTTTCGGAAATTTTGGGCATGAAGCGTGTAACAGCGAAGTTCGTTCCAAAATTCTGAATTTTGACCGAAAACATTGTTGCATGAGCATCGCTTAGGAATTGTTGAATGACGTCAACGATGATCCAGATTTGCTTAAAAGGGTCATAACTGGTGACAAATCTGAGTATATGGTTACGGCATCGAAACCACAGCCCAATCGTTCCAGTGTAAGAGTCCAGAAGAGCCAAGACCAAATAAAGCACGCCAAGTTCGGTCAAATGTCAAGGTTTTGCGCACTGTTTTCTTTGATTTCCATGGCGTAGTGCATTAGGAGTTCTTACCACTAGGTCGTACGGTAAATAAGGAGGATTACCTTGAAGTTATGCGCCGTTTACGGGAAGCAATACGAAAAAAACGCCCGTAATCATGGGAAAAAAATGCATGGCTTTTGCATCATGACATTGCACCTGCTCACTCATCTTTGCTTGTGAGATATTATTTGGCAAAAAACAGCACCGTTATCTCACTAGATTTAGCCCCCTGCGACTTGTTCCTGTTCTCAAAATTGAAGAGACCAATGAAAGGTCTGCGTTTTGCGACGATTGAGGAGATAAAAACCGAATCGCTGAGAGAGCTCAAGGACATACCAAACAGTGCATATCAGAAATGCCTCGAGGATTGAAAAAAACGCTGGCACAAGTGTATTATATCTGAAAGATTATATCTCAATGAGAGAAAATAGAAAATGATGAATAAATAAATATTTTTTGAGAAAAATGAAAATTTACATTATTTTTTGAAAACACCTCGTATATACTTATTGCATTGTCTTTGAAGGTATGAACATATGTATTAGTCATTATCTTTACTAAATCTCACACGAAAAGTATTTACTTAATAAGGCATTCTTTTAGAATTAATGTTTTGTTTAGAAAAACATTTTTTTGTTTTGAGATTCGTGCAATAACGAAAATTTGCTGCAAAAAATGTATTAGTCAATAATGTTACTTTAAATTTGTGTAAACAGATAGTTTGGTGTATATGTAAATATATGTCTATATTTACCTCGATTCCTTTATAAATGCTGTTGCATACAACCGTTGTGTGAACAAAATAAGAATACTCTTGAGAAATAAGCCAAGCACAGGCAGGGTAGGACCTCATAATATCAAAAATCAGAATTTATTAAACTCTTTCATATTCATTTCCCTATTTCTTTTATCCAATTTAAAGTTTACGAGGCGCAAACTTTTCCATTTCACCACTGCATTTTGCAATTGCAATCGTTTATGTTGCGGTTGAGTAGTTGCTTTCCCCTGGCCTGCTTCTGTCTACATTTTCGCTGTATTTTTATAAACTTACATACGTACGTATAGAGAAACCCAGTACATTTCGTAACAATTTTATAGCATTTAAATTGAGGTGAGTCAAACGATTTACCAAGAAGTTTGCGGCCAGGGACTGCATTGCACTGTTATCCTTGTTATGTATTTTCTTTCTGCTGCAGCTGCTGAAGTTAGTGGCACCGTTGTTGTGGGTTTCTGCTGCACATTCATAGTTCCGGTTAGACCGGAAACGCGCTACAATACGCCATAATAGCACCTAAAGTGTGGCGCATTGTCGTTGCCACGCGTATGGTAGGTAGTCGCCTTTCCTATCTTCAGACACCCAGCAACGGTTCGCCCAATTTTGTAAAAAAAATACCACAAAATGCTTGGTAAACATTTTTGTGGCAACCAGCAGCGTTTTTTTACACTACTGCTCTTTCTGTGCTACATCAACCGCAGCCGTGAAAAATTGCAAGTTGAAAAATTTTACTTTTCCAGCATCTCTTCAGTAGCACTTTTATGATTTTTTTCGCACACCAATCGTGGTTGAAGTTGTATTACTAAAGTTTAATACAAAAATACTCGTAATAATACGAAATCATTTGTGTGTTTGTACAAGTCGCTCGTTTGCTGGAAGAATGTCATTACTCAACAAGTCAAAAATTCGCGAAATACGACTTTATTGTTTTTACTTTACTATGCCGCCTTAAGTAGAAGTTAACACATATTTTCATCTAATTATATCTAACAGATATCTCCATATTAATCTAAAAATTTAACTATGGTTCGACAGTTGAAAATGACTTAACTGTGCTGACATTTCTTTTCAGTAAGGTTTGGCATACCATCATGAATAGTTTAACGCCAGGACAACATTTCCAAATTGTAGAAGTTTACTTAAACAAAAATCTATTCTCGAAGTTCATAAAGCAAAGTGTTGAAGAAGATGCCAAATATGGATTCGTTGTCGTTCGGAACTTTTTGGTGTTTGTCCCTCGACTACCTGGACAATTTTACTTAAGGATATTGGCTTACGTGCCCACAAAATACAGCTTGCGCAAGAATTGAAGACAAATGACCATCATTTGCGTCATATTTTTACTGATTGGAGTCATTTAGATTGATTGGAAAAAAGTAGTCAAAAATTGGACTTAACGAATGAACTATGTTGCTCGTAGTCGTGGCAGATTACCAAGATTAAGGTCGGCGGGCCAATTAGATGTCCTAAATTCAGTAGTTTTCGCGAAGCGTTGTAGGATGAGAAAAAAACAATTAGCCAAATGAAGTTTTGGGGATAGTTTAATATATATTTGAACTAAAAAAAAAAAAATTGTACAATCTCCAACAATATATTGTAAGCCGAGTTATCAATAGATTCTCAGAGCGCCTTGCCACTGAAGTATCCAACTTCTGTACAAGATACAACTTGCAATTTTCATCTGAAAACAAAAAAAAAAAGATTATTAATTTTGATGTAATTATCTTCGATGTGAACTAAGAATTGGGAGAAACACGTAAAATTCGAATTTTTGGGGAAGGTAGAAAAAAAAAGTGGTTTTTCAAGGAAAAAAAAAAACTCTTCAACTGGGTAAAAAAGTCGCTTAAAAAAAGTTTTTGGATGTTTTTTTAGTTCACATAGAAGAGAAAACAAGTCTGAAGATAACGCATTTTGAATGAAATGGATAGCTCGTTTAGTTTTTTTTACAATCGTGTACATAAATTAGGTAAAATCGTGAAAATGAAAAGCCGAGAAAACGCGCTTCAAAGTTACAACAATAAGCGCACGGTTGCTCGACGCCGCACTACGCTCGGCTCTGTAGCTCTGCAAATACTTGGAATTTAACTCTCAAAATTTGTGCCTCATGTTCTTGAATACCTAAGCTATTGATTTCAGGAAAAAAAAATCGATTTTTTTGACCTTTTAATTGGCCCGCCGGCCTTAAGTTATCAAGATCTTAAAAAAACACGCGTTGCCTGTAGCCAGCTTGAGCAGCTGTTAGGCCGGTGCTCAGCAATCCTATAAATCCAATTAATACACAGATATACTCAGCGCTGAAGACTAGCCAGAGCTACCTTTACTTTTGACAAGGCGGTTTTCGATATTCACGTAAAATCCGTAGATATCATTGGCCTAATTATCATACTGAAAATCCACATTAGCATTCTTGCGTTACAATTCTCGGATTACCCTGCTAAACGTTTGCATACCAGAGTACATCAACGTGTCTTTTCCAGTTGAGCTTGGCATTTAGGATAAGGCCAATTGTTCAACTTCTGATAATTTTAATTGCAACTCCGCTTATAGTAATTTGCCTCATTCCACGTAAAACTTTTCTTCCGCTTTAGGGAATGAGTTTTAGAGGAGTTTATATTAAGATCCATTCCAGCATATCATGTTATCTTCAGATGTAGAGCTCTTTGCACTACATCTCAAGGAACATTCTCGACTTTATCTATTCCTAGAATTACAACATCATCTGCCTCACTTTAACAGTGGCTGCTATTAATTGTCAGCAAGTGCAGTAATTTTTCGACGACTATGCTCCAAAGGAGGGGCGATAGCTCCACCATGCGTGCACTCTTTTATGCTTGCAACTGTATAAGGCTCTTTGCTGCTGCGGTCTGAGCTATCCTTGTCCATAGCAGGGACCATATCCATCTGCTGATGCGTTTTAAACTATTTCCGATATCGGGGCAGGCACGGAGTTTTTTCTCCTCGCAGTCAAAAGCACTCTGATCTGGCAGCTGATACAGTGCAGTGTTCGCAGACCTTTAGAGTACATATTTTAGAGCTAAAATCAAATTTTTAATCTTTAAAATTTTACTATCAAATCCACTTTAAAAAAAAAATTTCAAATTTAAATCCATTTAAATAAGTTTATTGTAACCCATCTCTACTTAAAGTTTGGCTGTGCAATATTGATCGACGCCTATAGAATACTGAAATTGCAAAGCTTTCACGTTTTTGATTGGAAAGTTCAGAGCATCCACACTGATAAAATAATAGTCTTGAAGATTTGTGATCGATCTTTTTCAAGCCTAAATTCTACATACATACTCGTATACCCTGACTAATAGACTGCTACTAATCCTTGACAAATGTTTTCTGTGAGAACTTTTTGGGGCAGAAATTCACACATACATACAGACACATGCATCTTACATATGCTTTAATGAAGAAAAAGTAAAATAAAACCGATTTCAGATTTAAAAAATTATATAATTTTTACTGTTTATCGGAATAGTTTTTGCATTTATATATTTGTGAAACATTCGATTAATCTTAATACCCTTTGAAAATACATTAAATTTTAAAAAATCAATGAATATTGATAGTTAATCTTTCAAAATATAATAGGTCTATTTATAAGTTCGTGCGGTTTTACAACAGATGGCGTAACTTGATTATTATTCCATCGATCCACATTTCCAAACATTCATTGGAGAGCTACTGTCGTAAGGCACAAACGTCAGTATAAGTTTTTTATTTGAAGCGTAAACAACAATATTTTTACCACACTTGAAAATGTCGAATTTCGTGCCAAATAATGTGTTTTTGCGGGGAATTCTTCTTCATTATTTTAATATGAAGAAAAAAGCAGCCGAAAGTCATCGTATCTTGGTGGAAGTTTATGGTGAGCATGCTCTATCTGAGCGAACGTGCCAGAAGTGGTTTGCACGCTTTAAAAGTGGTGATTTTGGCTTGGAAGACGAAGAACGCGAGGGTGCGCCGCCAAAGTTCATGGATACCGAATTGGAGGAATTGCTCGATCAAGATCCGGCTCAAACGCAAGAAGAGGTTGCAAAAACTTTGGGAGTTGATCAATCAACCATTTCCAAACGTTTAAAAGCCATGGGAATGATCCGAAAGGTAGGCCATTGGGTGCCGTATGAATTGAAGCCAAGAGACGTTGAACGCCGTTTTATGGCATGCGAACAACTGCTTCAACGGCACAAAAGAAAGGGTTTTTTGCATCGAATTGTGACTGGCGATGAAAAGTGGGTCCATTACGACAATACAAAACGTCGGGCAACGTATGGATACCCTGGCCATGCTTCAACATCGACGTCGGCGCAGAATATTCATGGCCTGAAGGTTATGCTGTGTATCTGGTGGGACCAGCTGGGTGTTGTGTATTATGAGCTACTGAAACCGAATGAAACGATTACGGGGGATGTCTACCGACGACAATTGATGCGTTTGAGCCGAGCACTGCGAGAAAAACGGCCGCAATACGCCGATAGACACGACAAAGTTATTTTGCAACATGACAATGCTCGGCCACATGTTGCACAAGTGGTCAAAACATACTTAGAAACGCTCAAATGGGATGTCCTACCCCACCCGCCGTATAGTCCAGACCTTGCGCCATCCGATTACTATCTCTTCCGATCGATGCAACATGGCCTGGCTGACCAGCACTTCCGTAATTACGATGAAGTCAAAAAATGGATCGATTCGTGGATTGCGGCAAAACCGACCGAATTTTTCACAAAGGGAATCCGTGAATTGCCAGAAAGATGGGAAAAAGTAGTAGTAAGCGATGGACAATATTTTGAATATTAAATTTGTAACCATTTTACGTCAATAAAGTTTCAAATTTCGAAAAAAAACCGCACGAACTTATTCATAGTCCTATTATATTGATTTAGTGAATCTTTTTTTATATATTTTTGTTCATTGCGCTTGGCAGCAGAGGGCCTCGACAAGACTTTTCTATCGTACGCAGTTTTGAACTGCTATTTTTGCGCCGTCTCAAGTGATGTCGGCATCTGCTAGTTTGCGCAACATCGACCTCTGCTCCTTTGCGGGCTCCAGTCCAGTGCCATTCGCGTGATGCTATCTGGTGGTTTTCTAAGCATGTGATTTTCCCATCGCCACTTTCTGCGTTTGATTTGCCATAGGCTGGGCTTCTCATTCGTTGATTTCCACAGCGCGTTGTTGCTGTTGATGTTCGGTCAGAATATTCTAAAGATAGTAGCCTCTGTGCGATGGTGTTGGAGACCAGTCATATTTCACTCTCGTACAACAACAAAAACTTCACACATTTGCTGAATATGCGCAGTTTAGTGCGCCTATGCTTGTTAGGCTGCACTTGACATATTATCTGTTCCGCCGTCAGTCGTGATGGTGCAAACGATGGAGCAAAAGCTTTCGACAAATCTCACCGGACACCCGTTAACCATTATATGTCTTGATTTATTGTGGTTGACTCTCATAGCCTTAGTCTTAGCAATGCTGACCTCCAGTTTGACAGTGCCTGCCAGCGTGACTAGTCTGTCTGCCTTCGCTTGCATGTCAGTGAGTTTGTGAGAGAGGAGGCAGATGCCATCGGAGAAGTCCACACCCTCAAGATGTCCGGTGAAATTCCATACGATGCCTATTTTGTGCAGGGTCAACTGGCTCATAACGTCGTGTAGGATGCAGGGGAGACAGGGGTGACTGGAGAGACAGGGCCAATCTTGCCTTAAGACTGCTCTGTTGGAGGATGGGTCGCTCATGTTGCCGTTGTCAAGCACTGCCACCTCAGAGTTCTCGTAAATGGCTCTGATGAGATGGATTATCTTAGCGGGAACTCTCTTTATAGTAGCGAATTTAAGAAGCGAATAAAGAATGGTCACACAAAACAAGTTGATTGTGTTTACTCATCTTCTTCTTCTTCTTCTTGATTGCCACGATAACGATTCACGCGATTTTGGCCGAGTTTACTCATCACTTGCGAAAAATTAACTGTAATTAAAAAATAAGTATAAATATTTATAGTGTTTGTTGTCATTATTAATTAATTTTTGGAATTTCTACTTATTCTTCAAAATGTATTCGGCTAAGTGTCGGTTTGCGAAGAGAATTGTGCGCAAAGAGCAAGAAAATAGCCAATTGTCGCCCAATGCCAAAGGAAAAACTTCAAATTGACCGAAAAGTATGCTAACCTATGTGTTAAAAAAGTTTAATGAAACCTTATCGGTGAAATGAAGGTTTGGTGGTGGAAGAAAAAAAGGATTTGAATCAGAAACAAAAGTCAAAGAATCGCGTCACTTTCCCTTTCCCCAATCTTTCACTTCCAGATGCTGCAAAATAGGCCAGTATGTCGGGAGCAAACGTCCAAAACATGTGCAAAAGTGATCATGTGCGTGAAAATTATACCGTCAAGATATCCATAACCACCCAGGACGATGAAATATACGCTAAAGCACACTTTAAATAGATTCAGCACACTGAGTTTTATACTGCAACGAAGAAGGAGTCCCAGGTGCCTTTAAGCTAAAATTATTGGACTTAGTGCACTTGGTTTGCCAAGCCATCTGCCAGTGTGATATAAAAAGCAAAATGTTCATTTATATGGACATTATAAATCAAGAAATTTATATGAAGGAATGTTCACAAAAACCCTTGCTGCCATTGATAAAACAACATAAAGGCTAAGTTATGTTCTAATTTGATCTAGCATCATATTATTATAGCCTTCTTGCTATGCAGTGGTATGAAAATCAAGGAGATAAATATTGTTCAAAGGACCCACCAAACTAGGCACAATTGCGACCTAATGCAAAATATTAGGCAATTGCTAAAACTGAAAAAAAAAAGAAATTAAAAATGAGCAGCAGTTTAAACTGAATTGGCAGAGAGCAGCAGATGCAGTAACAAAAACTGTTATCCATTGCCTAATGAGAGGAGTCAACTCTTAATCTTTCCTGAGAAAATCTGCCAGTACTTCATTTATTCCACTGATAGTTCGGGCGCCTGATAGTTTACTTACTATAATTAATATCAGATTCGCGGAACAGAAACCATAAGGTTACGTAAAAAAATGCAATAGATGATAGGTAAGGCTCAAATCGACCAAGCACGTGTGTTAAGCTAGATTTTCTAATAGATCCGCAGCATTTATTGTGAATGAAGTATAGGTAGGTAGGTGAAATGGTTGAAGTACTAGACTGGCACTCCGCAAGTGGCATTAAAGCGCCGTTTTGATACCATTATGAAACCTCTAACATGCAGATATCTACAACCGGAGCCAGAACTGTTGATGTAATGATGAAAATTGATGGGATTTAGGTTAGCGCACTGCCTCATGCGGTCGAAGGAAGGAGCACCCAGTGACTTTAATCGCGTAGCTGCCAAGCCCGGACATTTACACAGAAAGTGACCAGCAGACCCCTTCTCTGAAGCAGACCCCTTCTACAGCAATGAGGAGTAAATGGTAACCTTAGCTTTTCTGCTTGTCTGCCGATCGTCCAATGACCGGTAAACTTAGCTACGAGTTTGGAAATTGAACGGCGTGGAGTCGCCAGGACTTTCAGAGTTCTCCTTCTATTGTACTGGGGCCAAAGGGTATTCGAAATAGTGGAGATCTATCTTTTCTGAGCTTTGCTGAGAAATAAGTAGTGCAATTCCCCTTTCTCTGAAAGCCGTCAGTGAAGACAGAAGTGCAAGCTTCGGTACAAACTTTTTACTCGCCCCAATCCTGCCTATTTGGAAAGATTGAATGAAGTATAAAATGTAATAAGCTCAAAAAAAAAAAAAGTCCGTGTATATTTAGAATGTACTGAAAAAAGTAAAATAATAGCTATGTATTTATTTTGACGAGTGTAAAGGCAATACTTTAGTCATTATTGCGAATGACAGTGCGTCAAATCGGACGAATATTACTGAAAAGTCAAAACCAGAGCTAAATTCTGAGTACATTGCATGCAATTGCGACTCAGGGGACTATACGCACATAGTAAAATTTCTTGAAATAAAAATACCTTCCTTCTTCTTCATTATCGCGGCAAGTGAATGCGATGGCACCGATGTGAACAGAGTACACTAAAAATTAATATAAGTAATAACTGCTTTACTAGAAAAACACCTGAAACGATCTTCAGTAAATGCAAGTAAACTATCGCTTTGCCATTTATTCTTTAGCCTCCAAGGCGCTACTAGTTTTGCTAGAAGCATAGGAAAAAGTTCGGCAGGTGTCTCGACTTGAAAGTAGCAGCATTTGAACCTATCCCCACAGAGTTGCCGAAGCTGAATATCGACTTACTAGGCATCGCATAAAATAATGAAAAGAAATAAAGCTTGTAACAAGCGATACATTGAAATATGTTTACGGACTAGAAGCACGGGGCGGCTTCATTCATACTAGGATAAAAGCCTGGCAGGACACAAATATTTGATACCAAATCTTGTATTCCACGACTCAGAACGGACTGAGACTTCTGATTTAAGGATGGTTCCATGTGTAGAAGTCCAGATTGGAGGATGGTTCCATGTGTAGAAGTCCACGCAAGTGGGGAAAGTTACTGATCGCCATTCACTTGGGAGTGGCCAGGACGATTATTCTACATATGGTTCAAGCAGCTCACAACGTACGGGATTAGCCCACGTATCCTCTGGTTAGCTTCCGAACACCCGTTCGGGAGTGAGCTAACGTGAGAAGGCGAAGCATCCCAGCATAGCTGGTTGTGCGCTGGGTTTGGGACCCGCCACTTAAAAAGCCCCCCCAATGAAAACAGCAACAAAGCCTCGGATGAGAACTTCCAACACTGATGACGACCCCTGCAAACGAAATAAGGAATACGATTTGAGGGCATGCACCTGGAATGTCCGGTCCCTTAATGGGGAAGGTGCCTCTGCCCGGCTGGTTGATGTCCTCGTGAGAGTAAAGGCTGACATCACTGCCATCCAAGAGATGCGATGGACGGGGCAAGGTAAGAAAAACCTAGGACCTTGCGACGTCTACTACAGCTGCCATGTAAAGGAGCGCAAATTCGGTGTCGGATTTGTTGTGGGAGAGAGACTTCGTCGCCAAGTACTGTCGTTCACTCCGGTGGACGAGCGTCTCGCAATAATCCGCATCAAAGCGCGATTTTTTAACATCTCGCTAATTTGCGCCCACGCCCCGACGGAAGAGAAGGACGATGCGACCAAGGATTCTTTCTATGAGCGCTTGGAACGTTCCTATGAGCGCTGCCCCCGCCACGACATAAAAATCGTGCTTGGCGACTTCAACGCCAGGGTGGGCAAGGAGGGAATTTTTGGTCCCACAGTCGGAAAATTCAGCCTGCACAACGAAACATCCGGCAACGGACAGAGACTGATCGACTTCGCCGGGGCCCGAAACATGGTAGTCTGCAGCACCAGATTCCAGCATAAAAAGATACACCAAGCTACCTGGCTGTCCCCTGATCGAAAAACACGAAACCAGATCGATCATGTTGTGATAGATGGAAGACACGCTTCTAGTGTATTAGATGTACGTACGATCCGAGGAGCCAACATCGACTCGGATCATTACCTTGTTGCAGCCAAATTGCGCACGCGCCTCTGTGCAGCAAAAAACGTACATCTACCTACGCAAAGAATGTTCGACATCGAAAAGCTGCAATCACAACAGACAGCCAGAAGATTCGCCACTCGACTCTCACTCCTGCTCTCGGAGAGCACTGCCCAACACACCGGCATGCGCGAGCAATGGAGCAACATTTCTCGTTCCCTACGTACCGCCGCCGAAGAAGAAATCGGATTCCGGCGAGCCCGAAAAAACAATTGGTACGACGAGGAATGTCATGCTGCCGCCGAAAGAAAAGATGCCGCCTATAGAGCCACGCTGCGATCGGGCGCAACGCGAGCCATGTGGGATCGCTACAGAGAGCTGAAAAAGGAAGAGAGACGTATTATCCGACAGAAGAAACGAGAGGCCGAAATACGTGAGTGCGAGGAGCTTGAGATGCTGGCCAATAGGAACAACGCCCGAAAATTCTACCAGAAAGTTCGGCGGCTTACAGAAGGTTTTAAGACCGGGGCGTTTTCCTGTAAGAACAAAGACGGTGATCTGGTGACTGACGTACAGAGCAATCTTAAATTATGGAGGGAACACTTCTCGAACCTGTTAAACAGTGACAGCTGCGCATGTCATAGAGAAAGTGAAGATCCCGATACCCCAATCGTTGACGACGGAATTATCGTTCCGTTACCCGACCATGACGAGGTGAGAATAGCAATATCACGGCTAAAGAACAACAAAGCCGCGGGCGCCGACGGACTGCCGGCTGAGCTATTCAAACATGGCGGCGAGGAGCTGGTAAGGTGCATGCATCAGCTCCTATGCAAAATATGGTCGGATGAAAGCATGCCTGCCGATTGGAATTTAAGTGTGCTCTGCCCAATCCATAAGAAGGGCGATCCTGCAATTTGTGCCAATTACCACGGGATTAGTCTTCTAAATATCGCCTATAAGGTTCTAGCGAGCGTATTGTGTGAAAGGCTGAAGCCCACCGTCAACCAACTGATTGGACCTTATCAGTGTGGCTTCAGACCTGGAAGGTCTACCATCGACCAAATATTCACAATACGCCAAATCTTGGAAAAGACCCATGAAAGGAGAATCGACACACACCATCTTTTCGTCGACTTCAAAGCTGCATTCGACAGTACGGAAAGGAGTTACCTGTATGCCGCTATGTCTGAATATGGTATCCCCGCAAAACTAATACGGCTATGTAAGATGACGTTGCTCAACACCAGCAGCGCCGTCAGAATTGGGAAGGACCTCTCCGAGCCGTTTGATACCAAACGAGGTTTCAGACAGGGTGACTCGCTGTCGTGTGACTTCTTTAACCTGATGTTGGAGAGCATCGTACGAGCCGCAGAACTTAATCGCTCAGGCACAATATTTTATAAGAGCGTACAATTGTTGGCGTATGCCGATGATATTGATATCATCGGTCTTAACAACCGCGCTGTTAGTTCTGCCTTCTCCAAACTGGATAAAGAGGCAAAGCGAATGGGTTTGGTGGTGAACGAGGACAAAACGAAGTACCTCCTGTCTTCAAACAAACAGTCGGCGCACTCGCGTATCGGCACTCACGTCACTGTAGACAGTTATAATTTCGAGGTTGTAAAAGACTTCGTTTATTTAGGAACCAGCATTAACACCGATAACAATGTCAGCCTTGAAATCCAACGTAGAATCTCTCTTGCCAACAAGTGCTACTTTGGACTAAGTAGGCAACTGAGCAGTAAAGTCCTCTCTCGACGAACAAAACTAACACTCTACAAGACTCTCATCATGCCCGTCCTAACGTATGGCGCAGAAGCGTGGACGATGACAACATCCGATGAAGCGACGCTTGGAGTGTTCGAGAGAAAGATTCTGCGTAAGATTTTTGGACCTTTGCACGTTGGCAATGGCGAATATCGCAGGCGATGGAACGATGAGCTGTATGAGCTTTACGGCGACATAGACATAGCGCAGCGAATAAAGATCCAGCGGCTTCGTTGGCTGGGTCATGTCGTCCGAATGGATACAAACGCTCCGGCTTTGAAAGTATTCGATGCGGTACCAGCTGGTGGTAGCAGAGGAAGAGGAAGGCCTCCTCTGCGTTGGAAAGATCAGGTGGAGGAGGACTTGGCTTCACTTGGTGTGTCCAACTGGCGCCGGTTAGCACGAGAAAGAAACGACTGGCGCGCTTTGTTAAGCTCGGCCAAAATCGCGTAAGCGGTTATCGCGCCAATTAAGAAGAAGAAGAAGGCATCGCATAAAATAATGAAAAGAAATAAAGCTCGTAACAAGCGATACATTGAAATATGTTTACGGACTAGAAGCACGGGGCGGCTTCATTCATACTAGGATAAAAGCCTGGCAGGACACAAATATTTGATACCAAATCTTGTATTCCACGACTCAGAACGGACTGAGACTTCTGATTTAGGGTAGTGAAATATTATTTTTATTGTGATTGGAAATGTAGTTTTCATAGTTGTTAAATAATTTAGTAATATTGAGTACCACTGTAGTGAAATAAGTGATATTAGTGGCTTTAACAAAGTTCTACCTATAAGCCAAAAATGCTCGGGGGGTCTATAAAATCCTTCCTTCTTACAGTACTTTATTTACAAAAAGTGAGAAAAGCTTCAATATATTATTCAGGTACATAACTACGCACACACGCGCATACATATGCATAAAGAGCGGGGAAAAGCGTTCAATATAAAAAGCACAACTAATAAGGAAACAGAAAAAAATGATTTTTCAATTAAAACAAATTAAATCCAATCAAAGGAACAAACAAATACATTTAGTCACAAGAAATAAATATTATTTGATTCCTATTCGCTGCTTGTTTTCAGCAAATTTTTCTAACATTTTTTGTACCGCGGGAGTTTAAATCTCTTTAAATCCATAGATTTCAACCGCACTTGCTTTTCTTAAATATGTTTTAAATATCGCCGACGAAACAATGCAAATGACCCCAGCCTTTTAAGTCATGCCAACAATCTAAAGCTCTGCAGCAGCCACACACATTCGAAGCGTTGCTCTCAAAGTAAATAAATACCATAGCAACTGCTTCCAAGCACTAAATACGTGCGACGTAGTTCCTGGTATGAAAGATGTCTAAATATAAATTCACCACATTTTCCTCTGTCATGCGATGCCCCCCTATAGCCGACCACTCATATTCACTTTCATTCACAACTGGTAATTGAGTCGTTAGTACTTGTGCTGTGGTCTCCCATTTGCCTGCCTTCTCATTGGGTGGTCAGCTACTTTAGTTCGTATGTATTACTGACAACATGCAATTCAATTCACACCATTCCAGAGAGCGTAGATATCAAAGTAATATTCACTTTATTACCGAACAATTCTACAATATTGTTGTTATTATTGCACACAACAACAAGAAAAGAGAACAATAAATTGTGCAATTGAAAGTTAGCTATTTTGTTGGTTTAAGAATCAGATTCTGCAGCTTCGTGGCAACGCTTTCCACTACAAACAAAATAGTTCGCATTTATGTACGAGTATTAACTTGCCTTGTGGTTTATTTGAGAGAGTTTTCTGAGTAATTTGCAACCAGTGCATTTCGGCATAGTACCAGTCAAAAGTATTTGTGGATAGTATACAAAAAATTTTTTAAAAGTCCATTTCACATTAGTATTAGCATTAACAATCACATCCATGCTCACTTGTTCTCATCGGTTTTAGAAGAAATGGTTAGTGATCATACCGTGCGACAAAAATCAATTTCTTTTATCATCCCGGGAAATCGTCATGTGCACTTGAAGTTATAAGTTTTCTTATAATAATGTTGCACTTTAATAATACAAGAATACTGTACTTTATTTTCTCATCATCTTAACATTCAAAAGGATTTTAAGTTTTCGAAGGGCTAAATTTTTCAAAATGGGGTTTTAAACACTTATACTTACTTCTAGTATTAATATGGAAATGCAATGAAAAAGGATATTTCCAGCTATTGTACTAAAATGTTTGTTTACTTAACGCCAGGAGAAATGCATATTATAAAATAATGTCTTTGAAAAATATGTAGTTAAAGTTTTTGAAAGAATATATGTTACAATAATATTAGTAATACATAAGGCGGCTGTCGCAGCCGAATGGGTTTGTGCGTGACTACCATTCGGAATTCTTAGAGAACGTGATTCGATTCTCCGTGAAGGACGAAAATTAAAAAAAGACCAATTTAGTTCTTCTTGCTATATTAAAAAAAATTAAAAGAATAGTTGAAGTTTCCTCATATGAAATAAATAAACTACACCCAGAGCGACAACTTGAAAGTTCAACCATTATACGAGCGGGTTTCAATAAGTATCAGTGCTAGAAATTTTAATTTTTTATTTTTCAAAGAAATCTCCTTTTAGTTTTCTAAATTTCCTTGCACTTCTCTCCACGTTCCGGCCATTTTTTTAACCTCTCCCAAAATTTGATTCGACGAACTTTCCAAAATACGCCTCTGGCTCGGCAATGACTTCCACGTTTGAACTAAATTTGATTCCCTCGAGCCATTTCTTCATGTTAGTGAACAAGAAAAAGTCGCAGGAAGCCAGATCGAGTGAATCAGGGGATCCGCAGTATTTCATAACGCGTTTAATGTAGTTTGGCGGTGAAAACTCCGAATAAAAGTGCTGGTGCATTATCGAGGCGAAACATCACCTTCTTTTTTGCCAAATGTGGCGGTGTCCCCTTCAATTTTTCGTGAAAGTGGTTCAATAACTCACTGCAATATTGCCCAGTGATTGTTCTTCTTTTTACTAAAAAATCCATGAAGATCACGCCATTCGCATCCTAAAAAATCATCCTCATAACCTTTCCGTCCGATGGGACTGTCTTCGCCTTCTTTGGAGCAGATTAACAGAGAGAAATCCATTGTTTCGATTGCTGCTTAGTTTTTGATGTGTAATGATGGATCCAGGTTTCATCAACGCAAAAATTCCTTCGCTTAAATTCCCCCTAATACTGCTACGAAGTTAACAAGCGCATCCGCTTGTTGTCCTGTGTGAGCAATCGCGGCACCCATCGAGCGACAATTTTTTCATCGCCAACTTATCATGTAAAATATTAAATGCCATTCCGGTGGACTCACCTATGGCCTCTGTTACTTCGCGCACTTTCGTTCGTCGATCAGCGAGAATTATGTCGCGGACTTTTTGAATAATTTCCGCGGTAACCACACCTGCCGACCCTTCTGGTCACTCCTCATTAAAAATGGAATATCTAACTGTGGTCATAGATGGCGAAGCGTCCCCATAGACAGCATCCAACTTTGCGTTTATCTCCTTGCATTTTTTCCCATCCAAAAACAAAAAGCGAATTACCGAACGATACAGCTCTTTTTAACACACTTTTATTAGGTCGGGTTGTATGTATGTATGTATGTATGCATGTATGTATGTATGTATGTAACGGAATCTTTGAGCTTAATTTTCACTGGCTTCTAAAAATCTGATCGACTTGGAATTTTGCACACCTATCAAGGACCGATGTGTAATGATGGATCCAGGTTTCATCAACGCAAAAATTCCTTCGCTTAAATTCCCCCTAATACTGCTACGAAGTTAACAAGCGCATCCGCTTGTTGTCCTGTGTGAGCAATCGCGGCACCCATCGAGCGACAATTTTTTCATCGCCAACTTATCATGTAAAATATTAAATGCCATTCCGGTGGACTCACCTATGGCCTCTGTTACTTCGCGCACTTTCGTTCGTCGATCAGCGAGAATTATGTCGCGGACTTTTTGAATAATTTCCGCGGTAACCACACCTGCCGACCCTTCTGGTCACTCCTCATTAAAAATGGAATATCTAACTGTGGTCATAGATGGCGAAGCGTCCCCATAGACAGCATCCAACTTTGCGTTTATCTCCTTGCATTTTTTCCCATCCAAAAACAAAAAGCGAATTACCGAACGATACAGCTCTTTTTAACACACTTTTATTAGGTCGGGTTGTATGTATGTATGTGTGTATGCATGTATGTATGTATGTATGTAACGGAATCTTTGAGCTTAATTTTCACTGGCTTCTAAAAATCTGATCGACTTGGAATTTTGCACACCTATCAAGGACCGATGACAATGCAATAATTTGATAAAAGTTTTCCATTATCCTTATTAGGATTGCCAGGATTAATATTTTCTTTTTTTACCTGTGGGCAAAAAGTAAGGTGAATTTGGTTGTAAAATGAAAATTTTTTATTTATTCTTGTAAATCAATTTCATCCCCTTCAAAATAATCCCCTCTCGATGAAATACACTTATGCGATCGATGTTTTTAATCCCCGAAACATGCCAAATGGTCCATTTCCGGTATAGCCATCAGCACCTTCTTCGATTCAGCTTTTATCTCCTCAATCGACTCGAAACGCGTTCCCCGGAGTGGTCTCTTGAGTTTTGGGAATAGCCAGAAGTCGCACGGAGCCAATTCAGGCGAATACGGTGGTTGCGGAACGATATGCGTGGAATTTTTGGCGAAATGGTCACGAAGAACGAGTGCAGTGTGTGACGGTGCATTATCGTGATGCAAAAACCAAGAGTTGTTGGCCCATAATTCTGGTCTTTTTAGACGAATTGCTTCACGTAAACGACGCATAACGCTCAAATAATATTCCTTATTAACAGTTTGGCCAGATGGAAGGAATTCATAGTGCACCACACCACGAAAATCGAAAAAAAACTGGCCAATGGAGTGGGGTAGCCGTTTCTCAGGCTCCCTCCACGAAATAAGTTCTTCATCCCGATTACTTCTTTATCACGGCCGATAACTGCATAGCTTTAGACTCACAGTCGATAAGAAAGGAATTAAATAATATATAACACGAATATATCGAATCATTAATTCACTGACTGCAATGATAACAATAATTTTCATTCATAATAAAAAATAGTTAAAAAAAAAAAAACTAAAAAACACGCTTTTTTGCTAATCGAACTAAAAAGTAGAAAATAAAAAATAGTTTAAAAAAACTAAAAAAAAAAAATTAAATAAAATAATTCAAATTAGAGTTAAAAGCGTGGGATGCATTTTGCTTCATTTTCATAACCTTCTGTACATAGGTAGTTGCCAATAGAATGATTGTAATATTTACTGTATCAAGCATCCCACGCTTTTAACTCTAATTTGAATTATTCTATTTGTATCTTAATTTTTGTTATAATTCTGTTCTGAGGTAGTTGACTATGACTGATCGTTCGATTTGCTATTACTTCATTATAGGTCTCTTTGTCATTACAATTTATTTTATACTTTTTAGTTGGATTGGCAATAAAAGCGTGTTTTTTAGTTTTTTTAAACTATTTTTTATTCAAATCTGAGTGCCATGTTTAAGCCGTCATTTTGAACGAAATTCGTAATTAGCAATCCTAGAAACTCTCGAGTAAAAAATGTTTAGAGAATCCGACCATTTCTACTTGCTGAAATAATTAATGTTTTTTCAAGTCAGTTGTATTCTTCTTTGAAGTGTAACTGTAGAAGAAACGAGTGAAATTGAAAATTATCCTCCTTTTGCATTTTCATCATTTTCTATCAGAATAGCAAAAAACGCGTAACAAAGGTCTTTTCGCCAATAGATCTCTTTTAGCTATGCAAGACATATACATACACACGTTGATGATGAGAAAGCGCTGATTGATTCCCAATCGTTTCTAAGCCATATGCTTTTTAAACTAAATTTGTTAAAAACTGAAGAAAACAAAAAAAAAAATTAACGCACATATTTATTGCTATTTTTTGAAGATTTCCAAAGAAAATATATTGTCACGACTTAAAATGCACCAGTACGATACCAGTTCTAAAATATTCGTATTTAGTAAAGCTCATATAGAGACTATACACCTACATACTTATACATATATAATACATCGTATTGTATACACAGATCTGTACAAGCAAGCTGAATTTTGCTCACATGCCCCCGGTGATTTATGAACACGCATTTGTGGGCGTGTATATTTGCGGAAACCCGTGTTTGGGGATTTCTGCGAGCGCTTCTGTAATTCAAGAAGCTTCATGCATGCCTATACATACATATATAATGCATACATATATTAAGGTACATAAAGTTCTATTAAATACAAGCCAGGAAAGTGGAAATGCTTCTTCGTCATTGCAGGGCATTGCCATGTAACCAGGTGTGAAATCATAACAATTTATTTTCTTCGTCTCTGCCGTCAAGAATCACTGAAGAAGTACCAACGCTCCTGAACACCACGAACTAGTAAACAGTCCGAAATATAATACAAATACTCGTATAGAGAAATGCGCGTTCGTATGTGTGTGGTATATCACGCACACTTGTCGTTTGCTCGATGCTTGTAATGACATTGTTACGAATAGATGATGGATTATGCGGGGACATTGTGCTGGAGTATTGATACTGATGCCAAATGCACATACATACACACAAATTCAATTATAAAGTTTTTAAGGGAGTCGTTTTTATTTGCGCCAGATATTAACAATAGCGTTATCGCAGTTCGGTAAGATCTCATTTACTTGAGGTAGAGTGGATACGAAGTACGTCGGATAAGCGTAAAGTCGTAATAGGGGAAATAAAAAAAAACAAAAATTGCAAATTTTGAATTTTCATGTGCTTTAAATTATAATATAAAATTTATTAACAAACGTATATAAAAATGAAAATCGAACGTACGTAAATTAATTATTGGTATTTAAATATTCATTATTATTATTATCAGGCATTTTTGAAAATCGCGCGATTTCAATTCGGATCCGAAATGGCAATTCGTACGATTTTGTTCTGGGTGTTCTGTAATTCGTCCGATTTCATTTAAATTCAAATTTAAGTTCGAAACAGCCGAAACAATGAAAGGTAGTGAAGATAATAAATGTTTGTTGCGCACTACATAACATATGTAGGAGTAATCAAATAGATGACAGAACAGAATAGAATGAACAGAAAGCGTATTAGAAAACAATCCAAATGATGAGGAAATTGCTGAAAATGAGGAAAACAGTAGTTTATATAGTGTTGGCAGAAATATAAGAGACTTT
Organism: Anastrepha ludens; assembly: GCF_028408465.1. Taxonomy (NCBI): domain Eukaryota; kingdom Metazoa; phylum Arthropoda; class Insecta; order Diptera; family Tephritidae; genus Anastrepha; species Anastrepha ludens. Next base: position 81,236,702 of record NC_071502.1, read on the forward strand.
ATTGCTAGAAATTTAATATTATGAAACATAAAATTTATTCATATTAAAAGTAAATATATAGGGGAGAATGGGGAGTTGTGAGACACAGGGAGTTGTGAGACATTGTTACCGTTCGGCATTATTCATTTGTTTACATTCGATTTTAAGTTTCAACAAGTGTTCTCGATGCGATCTCACTTTTCAGCTAGCATTGGTCGTATTTACACGCATTCGACGCGCCTCTCCAGCTACTGTGTTTTGGAATGTCTCGGTAAGTTTTTTTCATCATTTGTTTTGCGATACATTCGATCAGTTGTTATAGCAAATTGCAAATGTCAATATATACAAATTATTAATTGTCCTATTAGCTTTGAATTTACACATTCACTTGGGCATGAACGTTCGATGTGTTTATGACTACGCGGCCATTTATAAAAAAAAACGATTTAGGGAGTTGTGAGACACCGTTTTTTTCGACGTTTTAACGCATCTTTCATAAGTACCTCGCAATATTCATGCATTGTTTGTATATATATCATATCATTTGTATATATATATATATATCATCAAAGGTGTAATGCCCAAAAAGTTAAGCAGAAACAACTCCATTCATTGCAATGTATGCGATCGAGCTGTGCACCTAAAGTGTGCCAATTTACGAACTGGTTATTATACATGTTCTCACTGCGTATCATCAGATTGATGTCATTGCATTTTTTATAAACTTTTTTATAACAATTGTCTTTTCTTTTTTCTTTTTCATCTTAATAAAGAACTAACAACTAAAATAAGTAATTTTTATTGATTTAAACCATGGTGTCTCACAACTCCCCACATTTTTGTATTTTGTATTATATTTTACATTATTATATACAATTTTAATTTTAAGGAAAATTGTAGTTTTGTTAAATAGGCCATACCAATAGCTTCCAGTATTCATTGACTAAAGATTCCATCGTTGACATATGCAGAATATTGAGATTTTGAGTAATACGGGTCCAAAAACAAAACCCGTCTCAAAACTCCCCATTCTCCCTTACATAACAATTCAATAAGATTGTTTTATATTTATTTTTTAGTCTCTATCTCAAGCATTTTAATTTTAATTTTAACTGTTTCATGTTGCAACTGCTCCATTTTAAAGTAATGTCTTTGCTTTTGCTCTATACTTTGAGTCTTCAAGCGATTTTGCTCTGCCAGCAATTCATTTTGTTTCTCAACAGCACGACAAAGTCGTCGAATCTCTGCCCTTTCATCTTCCTGCGATTTTGCAATCTTGTGTTGGTTTTCGCAAATGTTATCTAAAGTGGTGGATATTTTCTCCATACAACTAGATTGCGTTGCCATACACGACTGAAGGCTGTCCTGCGTTGACACTCGTGGCCTTTTTGCAGCTCTCGGGGTAGCCACCGCTTCCCTACTTGTTTGGGGACGTTCTTCCTCAGATTCGATAGCGCTATTATTTTCTTCTGTCCCAAAGATTCTAGACTGGTTTATGCCCTCAACGGCTGCAAAAATTCCACAAGTTCTTGCAACACATTCTTCGTTGCTCGTCAGTACATGCTTATTAAAGGGTCCACCTCCTGTTGCCCTCGATTCTAGATTGATGTGGGCAACCTTTTTCCGAATGCAACCCTTCCAGTCAGACCATATCTTGAAAAACGACAACTCAAAAATATTTATTTTAATATTTGACTAAATACTTACTTTTTTCCATCCATTAACATCTTTTTGGGACGGCCCTTCTGCATTTAGCAGCGTCGTTAGCTCTTTCCACTTTTCCTCAACAGCAACTCTGTCGCTCTTCGAAAAATTCTTCGCCAAATCTGTATGAGATCCCATAAACTCGACTAAAATTAGCTCTTGCTTGGAGTTCTTGTGTTTTCCCCTAAAAGTTTTTGAATAAGTTTTAAATAAAAACTTTTATTTACATAAATATATGCAGTTTTTCTTGAGTAAATACTTAATATACATTTTGATAAATTTATTTCAACAAACAGTTTATACTCGTAAGAATGCCACAAACCGCTAACGTTTAAGTTGCCGAAAATTTAACTGGAAAATTTTAACGATTTCGATTTCCAGAACAGCATTCCGTTTTGAGTAATTGTGAGTAGTAATAGATATTTCTAGGAAAATCATTCTGCGAAAATCTTCCAACTAAACGAACGAATTATTTGAAAAAAATTTAGTTTGAAAGCAGTTCTGATTACCGTTGTACACTGGCAATATTTCGAATTGAATGCTTTAAATCACTCTGGGCTTAGCTGATTTTTCGATACGCTTTAGTTCAAGTTTGTTTAAGTGTCACAAAGTTACTGTTCTCGGCTGTGCTGAAATCTCAAATCGTGAATATCCAATACGCCAAAGAACGTTAAAATATTAATAACGATATCGACGTCCATTGACTCTTGGCGTATTTCCAAATGGCTCAATGACTCCACCCCCACAATGTGTAATGAACAGCTACACGAGAAGAACGCGTACTTTTCAATGGCGGGATTTGGCAAATTTGTTTATTTACATAACTAATATCTACTTGATTAGAGTATTGTTGGAGAAATAATACAAGCTTTTCTTGATTTAATTCAATGAATTGTTGGCATTACTAATGGACCCATGGTTTCAGTTCTTGCACCAACTGAATCTTGTAATGTACTCGTATAAGAGCTAATCCGGATGCGTTCAATGCTTTCCTTTTTAGCAATGTCAGTCGACGGGCTCCATTTGTTCATTCAATTTTTATATCAAGCTCTACCTTCTTCTTCTTCTTAATTGGCGCGATAACCGCTTACGCGATTTTGGCCGAGTTTAACAAAGCGCGCCAGACGTTTCTTTCTCGTGCTAACCTGCGCCAATTGGACACACCAAGTGAAGCCAAGTCCTTCTCCACCAGATCTTTCCAACGCAGAGGAGGCCTTCCTCTTCCTCTACTATCTAAAATCTTGCGCAGAATCTTTCTCTCAAACACTCCAAGGAACACCTTATCGGATGTTGTCATCGTCCACGCTTCTGCACCATACGTTAGGACGGGCATGATGAGAGTCTTATAGAGTGTTAGTTTTGTTCGAGAGAGAGGACTTTACTACTCAATTGCCTACTTAGCCCAAAGTAGCACTTGTTGGCAAGAGAGATTTTACGATGGATTTCAAGGCTGACATTGTTATCGGTGTTAATGCTGGTTCCTAAGTATACGAAGTCCTTTACAACCTCGAAATCATAACTGTCAACAGTGACGTGGGTGCCGATACGCGAGTGCGCCGACTGTTTGTTTGAAGACAGGAGGTACTTCGTTTGGTCCTCGGTCACCACCAAACCCATTCGCTTTGCCTCTTTATCCAGTTTGGAGAAGGCAGAACTAACAGCGCGGTTGTTAAGGCCGATGATGTCAATATCGAGTCACCCTGTCTGAAACCTCATTTGGTATCAAACGGCTCGGAGAGGTCCTTCCCAATTCTGACGGCGCTGCTGGTGTTGAGCAACGTCATCTTGCATAGCCGTATTAGTTTTGCGGGTATACCAAATTCAGACATCGCGGCATACAAGTAACTCCTTTGCGTACTGTCGAATGTAGCTTTGAAGTCGACGAAAAGATGGTGTGTGTCGATTCTCCTTTCATGGGGCTTTTCCAAGATTTGGCTTATTGTGAATATTTGGTCGATGGTAGACTTTCCACGTCTAAAGCCACACTGATAAGGTCCAATCAGTTGGTTGACGGTGGGCTTCAGACTTTCTCAAAATACGCTCGCTAGAACCTTATAGTCGATATTTAGAAGACTAATCCCGTGGTAATTGGCACAAATTGCAGGATCGCCCTTTTTATGGATTGGGCAGAGCACACTTAAATTCCAATCGGCAGGCATGCTTTCATCCGACCATATTTTGCATAGGAGCTGATGCATGCACCTTACCAGCTCCTCGCCGCCATGTTTGAATAGCTCAGCCGGCAGTCCGTCGGCGCCCGCGGCTTTGTTGTTCCTTAGCCGCGTTATCGCTATTTTCACCTCGTCATGGTCGGGTAGCGGAACGTCAATTCCGTCGTCGTCGTTTGGGTTATCGGGATCTTCACATTCTCTGTGACATGCGCAGCTGTCACTGTTTAACAGGTTTGAGAAGTGTTCCCTCCATAACACTGCGTTACAAAAACGAACTTTTTTTCTGTCCTATGAACCAAATATACTTTTTCGGAAAGGGGGGAAAAAATAAAAATACACGTGTATCGGCGATTTTCATGTACACATCAGAATTTTTTTTTCTTTATGTATAAAATATAGAGCTCGTAGTCCGCCTGTGTGAAAAACTTTGGATCAATTTTTAACCCTTTTTCCTTGATCCAATCGCGCTGAATTTCTGCAGACAGACTCATGGAAATGTTTTTATGATGTAAAATTAAAAAAAAAAATTTATCAATTCTCAGATTTTCTTGAATTTTTTTTTTCTAAAAAAAAATTTTTTTTTCTAAATTTCCGGCATACCTTTAAGCAGTGGAATATAGTGGCGGCTGATTTGAAAATAACATCCGCTCGTGATCGACGTAGCAGTATTCCATATGACGAATTTTTTAAATTGCACGAAGATCGGGAAAAAAACCTGGCTTATTGTTGTGATATTGATTCGATGTTTGAAAAAATTGGTTACCCTCATATTTCAGAGGAGTGGCGACTTTTCATCGATGCATCGGTCAACTGCCTTAAAGTAGTGCTGCTTCATATCGGTGTCGTATCAAATTTTGTTAAAAAACTGGATCGTGAGGGCGAGGCGATTGCAAGTTTGCGGAATATTTTTCCGAAACTGAGCGGCGCAAAGATTCATGCTGGTATTTTTTTTACGAAGGCTTTAAGTAACTTTATTTTTTTAATGATGTGTATAATTTAAGGTGTTTTCAGTGGTCCGCAGATAAAAAAAAATAGTTGCAAGTTATGAATTTTCATCAAAATTGAATGCTATCGAACAACGTGCATGGAAAGGCACAGTTGCCGTTATTGAGAAGTTTCTTGGCAACAAACGAGCTGACAATTATAAAAATATTGTTGCAGAAATGATTTCGGCATATGGCGAAATGGGCATATTAATGTCGCAAAGATCCATTTCCTTCACAATCATTTAGATTGTTTCCTTGGTGATTTAGGAGCTTGTAGCGATCAACATGGCGAAAGGTTCCATCAGGACATTGCGACTATTGAAAAGCGCTTTAAAGGACAAGACATTACGCATATGCTTGGCGAATACTGTTGGTCTTTTTGTCGCGATACTGACACAAATGCTTACAAACGCAAAAATAAAAGGCCTAAGTTTCTTTAAAAGCATTAAAATTTTTAATGTAACAATATTTAATTTTAATATAATAAAATTAATAAAAAAAATCGGGGTTTTATATCTCTATTGTAATGTGGAGTGAAATACCTTTCTTTTGATACTCACATCGGCATATCTCATGCAATTTTTTTTTTAAATTTCAAACAGGTGGTAACCCTGTGAAACATTCTCAGTGGCAACACCTAGGTGAAAAGTCTAGAAATGTGATACACTATTTGTGTGCCCAATTTCATTCAAATCCGTTAAGCTAATCCTCTGATCGTGTGGCTATACAGATATGCATACAAGAATTGCTCGTTTAAAGTTATAAAATACAAAAAAAAAAAAATTGTGACGGTGTACATGAAAATCGCCGATATACGGGATTATTTTTTATCCCCTTTCCGAAAAAGTATATTTGGTTCATAGGACAGAATGTGTGTAACGCGGTGTAATTTAAGATTGCTCTGGATGTCAGTCACCGGTTCGCCGTCTTTGTGTTTTTACAGGAAAACGCCCTGGTCTTAAAGCCACCGAACTTTCTGGTAGAATTTCCAAGCGTTGTTCCTATTGGCCAGCATCTCAAGCTCCTCGCACTCACGTATTCCGGCCTCTCGTTTCTTCTTTCGGATAATACGTTTCTCTTCTTTCTTAGCTCTTTATAGCGATCCCGATCCCACAAGGCTCGCGTTGCGCCCGATCGCAGCGTGGCTCTATAGGCAGCATCTTTTCTTTCGGCGGCAGCATGACATTCCTCGTCGTGCCAACTGTTTTCGGGCTCGCCGGAATTCGATTTCTTCTTCGGCGGCGGTACGTAGAGAACGAGAAATGTTGCTCCATTGTTCGTGCACGACGGTTTGTTGGGCAGTACTCTCTGAGAGCAGGAGTGAGAGTCAAGTTGCGAATCTTCTGGCTGTCTGTTGTGATTGCAGCTTTTCGATGTCGAACATTCTTTGCGTAGTTAGATGGATGCTTTTCGCTGCACAGAGGCACCTTTTCCATTAAGGGACCGGACATTCAAGGTGCATGGCCTCAAATCATAGTCCTTAGTTCGTTTGCAGGGGTCGTCATCAGTGTTGGAAGTTCTCATCCGAGGCTTTGTGTATAGTATGTTTTCATTGGGGGAGGTTTTTAAGTGGCGGGTCCCAAACCCAGCGCACAACCAGCTATCCTGGAATGTTTCGCCTTCTCACTTTGGCTCACTCGCGAACGGGTGTTCGGAAGCTACCTAGAGGATACTTGGGCTAATCCCGGGAGTTGTGAGCTGCTTGAACCATGTGCAGAAGAATCGTGCTGGCCACTCCCAAGTGAATGGCGATCAGTAACGTTCCCCACTTGTGTGGACTTCTACATATGGAACCATCCTCCCTTTGGACAACTATAGCGACCGAAAATTTGCAAATTAACTTACAGCAAGTTCTAGATTTTCTATTTAACATTTAAACAAGATAGTAGACTTAAAAGGCCTCTCTCATTCCATCAGAGTTGCTGTAAACAAATGAAACCCCTACATCCTGCATAGTTTAATTTGGTCCTTGTTGATTCTCCTTTTGTAACTGTTAAACAAGTAACGTGCAATTGAACGGACAAGTATATATACACTTACGTAATTTCGAAAATTCCCATTTCTTTTCTTTTAACTGCCAGCGCCACTCAATAATTCTATCTTTACATCATATGAACGTTTTCAAATTTAAGCTGCTTTTCAACGTAATTTTTTCCTTGCCTTCATTTTTGCCTTTCACTTTCAACAGTCCCAGCATATTCCCGGAGGCATTTGTTTCTATCTTTCCTTTTATTTATATTCATTTATACCCATGTACATATGTATGCATACACAAGTTTACAGTATATGTGCGTACCTGCGCTGGTAGATACTCTAATGCCAGAAAAGTTAGTCGACATTTGAACTAACATTTTCCTTTTGAATTATTGTGCCCCAAAGCCCCAGATCTATTACATAATTTAATTTACTCACCGCTGCCCTGTTGCGTCATCATAAGACCCAAAAACAATAACAAATACTAGGTGCACACTGTGACTACAAGGAAACCATAAATATGGAAAATATAGTGAATGAACGAAAATTATTGACGTCGTTGAACAGATGCAAATTGGTGAAAAGGTTTCTGCTCTGTAATGTTGCTCATACGCCCAGTTATACTCGCAGCTGCATATGCACATACCTACACACATACGTTTTTATGTACTTACTTGCAAGTTTGCCACAGTTAATTTACCGATTGGTTGCCTTCACTTTGAGTTAATTTACAAATTTTCCTGTCGGTCTGTTTAAAATTTCTTCATCAAAAATCAATTAAAATAAGCTGATTACAAGTGTGCAAGTGAAAGCTGTAGTGAACCGTGTCCGGTATTAACACTCAAAGTGTCACATTTTGGCAAAAGTGTAGGTCGGTTTGAAATCATGAAATATTTGTACTAAGTTTTGGCAATGGAGTGTTGCTCACTATGTGTATCGAATTCTTCGTTATGAAAAGGTCTTTAATGCTCAGGTGCAATTTATGGACTACTTTGATTGGCAGCACTATTATTAGTGCATAGTTATGTATAACAGATATACTCGCACTGGTATTGAGCATTTTGGAAACTTTGGAAATTTGTATGTTGTTTGGAATTTAGGATCGAAAATTTTAGAAACATTTACAGTATTGCTGGAAAAGTGATTACCGTACGTTTTGTGGCATGCGTGTTTTGAGCGGTTGTGAAATGTTAATGTGAAACCAAGTGTCCGTATGAGAGATATGTAAATGAAGATGAAGTATGATAAGTTCCAAAATATAATGTGAAATATTTAAAGAGATATATGTATATTACATACAAAAAAAAGCAAAAAAAAATGTTGGAGATATGACAAATTATTCTTTTTTAACACCACTTTAACCTACATTTATTACACCCCTTTTACTTGGACATTCTTCACATAGTTCGCTTGTCAACTTCTTCCGCATCTTCGAGCGTAGGAGCCGTACCAATCATCAATACGAATTTTAGGTATTATTCAAAGCATCTTCAACAGGCTTAACTTCTAATTAAAAAATTTGATAAATTACACTAAACGCAACAAATGTGGCTCCAACGTGACGGTGCTCCAGCTCAACTTTCTATTGCTATGAGGTTAAATGAAGCGGGTCGCTGGAGAGAAAAAACGTATGGTCATGGTAGTATATTATTGCGACAAACTCAGTTAATCTCGGTGAGAACTAACTACATCGTCCCGACGGTAACATTCAATAGGAATTTTGCCACTCTCTTTCCATCTAAGGAAGAATGGAATAAGGGATTCTCTCTAAACAACTTCGACACTACAGTCTATACGGATGGAAGTAAAATGCGCTGCGGTGTTGGAGCTGGTATATATTCTCACATACTTAAAATTGAGAGATCTGTGCGTCTCCCTAATACCAGCAGTGTCTTCCAGGCGGAAGTACTGGCAATTGGGGAAGCCTGTAGGCTACTAATCGCAGATTTCTCTTTTAAGGATAATATCGCTATTCTCTCGGATAGCCAAGCTGTAATCCAGGCACTGGGTTCGGATACAACAACCTCTAAAGTGGTGGAACAAAGTAGGAATAGCCTCACCATCTTGAGTGGAAACCATAAAGTTACCTTAATCTGGGTCCCGGGATTCGGTATTCACACCATTAGGTGCAGTCAAGCGTACAATTCCCCAAAAATACCTCCGAATCGCGGACTGTAGGTGGAAAGTCCAGACGAAATGCAAAATTAGCAGAACGTTATGGCCCACCTACAACCTCAAGCAATTGTCGTCATTGATAAACATGAAACGACGGGACGCCTGCAGACTAACGGCAGTCATAACTGGCTTTTGGTCTATCGGAGAACAAGCAGCCAAAATGGGTATCCCTCACAATACATATTGTCACAGTTGCAAACAACTGGAGAAAAAGGAGACAATCTTCTATTTCCTCTGTGAATGCCCTGCCCTATGGAAGGACAGAATGTTAACCCTGGGCCAACCGCTGTTCGAGAATCTCGAACAACTATCTGGCTTAGACGTTAACAACCTAATAAGGTTTCTTAACCGCACAGACTGCATATAGTTATGCTATAAATAACCGTTAAACAAGTTGGTAACGAGGATATGGCAACAAAATGGCGCGAAAGTGCTAGTTGGATTCTGGAAGAATCACCACTTTAACCAACCAACCAACCAGAGAGCGTTCACACCAAACATTTATTTTTTTAAACCACGTTTGTGCTAGTTTTAATAAATTCTTGGGATTATTATCCTGCATAAACTTCCATTTTAGGAGCATTTTTTTTCTTGCATAGGAAAGCAATACCCATATACTCGTAGGTATGTACTAAGTTGTAGTCTTTCTATTGTTAAATGAGAAACTTCTTGCCTTTTCATTTTGCTACATAACATAAAATGATCAAACAACTACATAACTATGTAGATAGGGGTCAGCACTTTGACTTTATGATTTTTGGCGCCATCTAATTTTCACAGCAACTCATCCATAATCAGATCTTTTAATAAACCTTGAATGGTATGAGGCTAGGCTGAGCATGAACGCCTCTCTTGCGGCCTTATCAAGCCGAGTTGTTTACTTCTTCTACCGAATGCCAGAAGCAAATGTGATTAGTGCTTCTGGGAAATCGAAAAATCGACAAAAGTCGTTTGCCTACATTTTAACCCGGTACAGGTGATTAGTGCTTCTGCAAGAAAAGTTTGAACTTACAGATGCTTTTGCGATCTTTAAAACTCTTCTGGTTGCACCCTCCCTATGAGAGCTTCAAGTGTTCAAGTGTTTAGTTATAAAATTATTACTATTGTATGATAGAAAAAACAGGTACAATTTTTCATTAGGAAGGTTTGAAGCCTGAAAATTGAAAGAAAGTGAAAAAAGCTGCTAATTTCTCGTTACAGACTCCATTACGTCTGAAGCACTTAATTCAATGTTTCTCTAATACTTTAATGCCCTTAAAGCATATGATTTCTCCAAGTCTTCAAAATAAATCAAGACACTAATTTTACCTATTCATATTTCTTTTTCCTGATTGGCGCGATAACCGCTTACGTGATTGTAGCCCTGTTTAACAAAGTGCGTCAGTCGTTTTTTTTTCGTACTAACCGGCGCCAGGAAACACCAAGTGAAACCAAGTCTTTCTCCCTCTGATCTTTTCAATGCAGAGAAGGCCTTCCTCTTCCTCTGCTACCACCAGCTGGTACCGCTTTAAATACTTTCAGAGCCGAAGCGTTTGGTGTTATTGGTGAATGGATTGCGCTATCGAGAGATGATTAACGATTTTTATGGCTGGAATTTGATTGGATGGCCAGATCAATGACAACGTTTTTTTTCAACAAGACGGCGCTACGTGCCACACAAGCAACGAAACCATTGATCTTTTACGGGAAAAGTTCCCCGACCGTATTATCTCTCGAAGAGGTGATCACAATTGGCTACCGAGATCTTGTGATTTAACACTTTGGGACTTTTTTCTTTGGGCCACGTGAAAGAGAAGGTCTACGCCAATAGCCTAGGGTCGATTCAAGACCTCGAAGTTGGAATTCGTTAGGCTATTGAGGACATAGGGCAGCCGCTTTGTAATTCGGTTATGGAGAATTTCACAAAAAGGATATTGTCCTGTAAGCGTGGTCGGGGTGGTCATTTGCTTGATGTTATCTTCCACTATTAACGTCATACCTTCCTCTTGATAATGAAATAAACATCTGACCATTTATATTAAAAAATAGCTCTTTTCTAGAATATCAAAATAACACCTCTGTTTGGAAAAGCCTATACTTAGTCAAAAGTAGCGCTTATTATATTTAGGAAACAGAAATAGTCACAGAAGGCTAAATGGTGCACTGGTGTGTTATCCTGCTGGATAAAAATGTTCGTCAAGAGATCATTTTAGTTCTAATTAAGCGTTGATGTGATTCAATTCCCTGAATTTTACCCTTTTCAAGATAATTGATGTAAAGGACATAGCGCACCTGTAAAAAAAAAATATCGCCATGACTTATTAGATAAGATAATCTATGTGAAGAATGTAGCGCGTGTGTCTGTCCTATCCCCGATGGCTGAATTACTGTTACATAACCCGCTTCATGCTACTGACAAAATTCATTAGGTTGCTAATATCTAGGTCTGTAGCAAAGAAGTGAGAGCCACTATGCTTAAATATGATTTCATTTCATCCTCTAGACAGCTGGAGTAAGAAGGACTCAAATACATAAATGCCGAATCTCACAGCATGCATAACTCCCGAACAATGTCAGGCAAGGCTGTGAACTGAGGCTTTATTAACTATAGAAGCTCCCTCCAACTCCTCCGATTTACAGATAGGCAGAAGGATCTTATGACTTTACAAGATTGAGTATTTGCAAACCTCTCTTTCCAGGAATAGACTATTTGTTATCAAAACGATTCAAATCCTATAAATTCGTGTCAAGACTAATTCCCTATCTTTAAGTAGTTGGTGCATTTGCAAAGCAGTTTCCTGCACTGCTCGTGTGATCATTTACCCAGATGAGCCCAACATCAAATAATTGGATGCGGTCGAAAGAGAAGACAGACATTATTTGAACAGGTTTGAGAGCATCATCATTAAAAGTAAGCAACCAATTAACTTTTTCTGTAACTGCAGCTATCCCCGTTCAAACACACTGCAGTGGCCCGGTAGCCTGATTTTGAATTTGATTCTATTCGACTTCGAGACACCCGTGAACAGTAGGGCGCGTCGATCTAAAAATCGCTCATTGCTCTGTGAAAATCGTGTTCTAGGAATCAGAATAAGAAACTTTGCCGAAGGAACCATACCTTTAAAACGAATTCTGATGTCCCCCAATTTGGGTCGAACGAAAAATCCCACTTTGACCCATTTAGAGTGCTCCAATCGAGTCCAAATGTATGACCGACTCCCACTAACTTTGAACGACCAATCCACCCACGCCAGTGGCACACCCCCTGAAACTCCCCTGGGGGGTTCCCCATACAATCATTTCAAAATATCACCATTTTTTGGCCTTTACATGAGAAAAGAAACTAAAAAGTTCGACCCAAATTGGGGGACATCAGAATTCGTTTTAGAGGTATGGTTCCTTTGGCAAAGTTTCTTATTTTGATCCATAGAATATGATTTTTACAGAGCAATGGACGATTTTTTTGCCTCCCCACAAATCGACCCGGCCTAGTGAACAGGCTTGCCGGATTCTATCTCCAAATGCTGCACCCCGCTCACTTTTCCTTTGATGAAATGTAAGTTTCGAATGTTCCACTTGGACCATGCGCGGGAATACATTGATCAGTCACCAGGTGGATGGACTCATAGTTTCTGAGAATATTTGAATGTCTGTAAGTGCGCGGTGTTTGAAGTATAGTAGACTGAGTTTTTTAGATAAAACTAAATATTAGGTGAAGTAAAATACAGAGCGTTTTACGTTAGATGTGTTTCGTCCTGCCCAGTCTTATGCAAATGTTTCCAAATGGATTGTTGACTAATTTTCGGTTCCTGAGCAATAGAATAATTTCTCACTCCACTCAATATTTCCGCAAAGCTGCGTTTATGGATAATTATTTTCTATTAATATTTATTTTTCATGCATCGTATCCCTCTTTAAATGATGATGTGTATTTTCTTCAAAGAACTGCTCCAAATTATCATTTGAATAAGCAGAAATGCTGATTTTTCTTAGAATCGCCATTTCACATTTGTGAATAAGGATTTCATCACACAACTCAACTCAACAGCCTTTCTTCTTGTGTGTGTAGCAGTACAAGAAATACTCGTATAAGAACCCACATAAACTTGTAGTGAAGAAACGCTTAAAGTGCCATAAGCGTTGTAATTTTCTTACGTTAAATGGGAAGTTTATTTCCGAATAAAAGCAAAGCAAACAAGTGAGCAATTTTAAAAAGTTATTCAGCAAATAGCAGCATAACAGCTTGTTGCATGCAACCTTAAAGATGTTGTACGTTATATGTACATTTTTTATATTATGAATGAATATACCAACAACTGGCTCAGCAGCAATCAATTTTAGTTTGAAGAAATCGCCTGCAGCAAGAAAGCGTATGAAAAGGTATGTGTTCATGTATGTATGTTTTTATGTTAGGAGGGAAATAAAAATGTTGGAAAATGATGCAAAGTAGCTACTCGCTCGTACGAACACTCGCTTAAAGGAACAACCGAAATAGTGAAGAACAAAATTCAAATACTTGAGATTCCTGCCTCAATTATGTGACCAAACAGTTTTTCAATTCTTTTGAGTCTTCTTACTTTGAAATCAGTTAGTTCCTCTTCTGTATAAGCAAACCTAGAATTGTTGATTAGTGTTACGTTTTAAGTGTACGAACGAGCCTAACTATAGCCTATTTAATCTAGTAGCATGGAGTTTATAGATCAATATAATGAGGGCATAATCGAGTTAAAGAGAAGCTTCTTTGTATCCGGATCTTTAAAATCCCTTTCAAGTAGCCACGCAAAAATGCTAGGTTACTGCAAACCTTAGGAAGACTGACAGATATGATTAAGCGTTTATCGCAGACAACTGCAAGACCAATAAAATCGATTACCGAAACAATTTGATAATTACAGACAGTATAACATGATTGCCGGACCACGAAAGATCTAGAAATAGATATACTACTGTGGGCAAAAAGTAAGGTGAATTTATTTGTCAAACTTCGCGGAATTAAAATTTCGCTCTAGTTATTTTTTTCATGAGTCGGCAGCACTGTTAATAACATCTGGGCCAACTTTCATGTGAATGTCATTATCAGTAATATATTTACGATTGTGTTTACCAAACGACCAAGAGGGCATTTTTCGATTTTTACAATGTCTGATTTGATTGAGCAGAGAAGTGCCATCAAATTTTGTTTGCGGAATGAAATTTCGGCTGCGGAAATGTTTAGCATGTTGCAGAAGGCATTTGGTGATTCGGCCATGTCGCAGAAAAATTTTTATAAGTGGTACAAAGACTTCAAAGAGGGTCGAGAAAGTGTTGATGACTTGGAGCGCTCCGGACGACCATCGACGTCAACAGATGACCAACACGTCAATAAAGTGAAGGAGTTAGTGCTCAAAAATCGTCTTGGCTGTTAAAGACCTTACTGATATGATCGGAATATCAGAAGGATCTGTGAAAACCATTTTGAAAGACCATTTGGGCCTACGAAAAGTTAAATCTCGTTTGGTACCGAAAACTCTCAATTTTTTGGAAAAAGTCGTCGCGTTGATGTGTGTGAAACAATGCTTTCAGACATAAAGGTCATGATGACAGTTTTTTTCGATTTTCGTGGTGTGGTGCACTATGAATTCCTTCCATCTGGCCAAACTGTTAATAAGGAATATTATTTGAGCGTTATGCGTCATTTACGTGAAGCAATTCGTCTAAAAATACCATAATTATGGGCCAACAACTCTTGGTTTTTGCATCACGATTATGCACCGTCCCACACTGCACTCGTTCTTCGTGACCATTTCGCCAAAAATTCCACGCATATCGTTCCGCAACCACCGTATTCGCCTGATTTGGCTCCATGTGACTTCTGGCTATTTCCAAAATTCAAGAGACCACTCCGGGGAACGCGTTTCGAGTCGATTGAGGAGATAAAAGTTGAATCGAAGAAGGTGCTGATGGCTATACCGGAAATGGACTATTTGGCATGTTTCGGGGATTGGAAAAATCGTTGGCATAAGTGTGTTTCATCGAGAGGGGATTATTTTGAAGGGGATGAAATAGATTTACAAGAATAAATAAAGATTTTTCATTTTACAACCAAATTCACTCTTCTTTTTGCCCACAGTAAACATTTGTTAATATTCAACAATAATTTATGAATGCGACTCCAACCGACAAGAGATGAACGAAAAAATTTTACGAAAACAACTTCAATTAATCTGCAAAAAGTAGAAAAATCGAATCTTTGAAACAGGAAACCAATATCATTAATAAAAAGAATAAAAAAAATTGGCGAACAAGTATTGCCAATTGACTTGAAATTTTAACAGTGTATTTACAATTATATTCTGCATGGAATTGTCAAGTTTTCGCATGTTTTGTTTTTAACAATTATCAGTCGATTTTTTGGAAATTTTGAACTAACTTGCTCACGCTGCTTTTGCACAAACCGACATAACAAAAAAATCCAACTTACTTATTAAGAGTGTTCAGATTGAAGCTCCTTCAATACGGATTTTTTTGACAGATCACGTGTGACTACTGTCAAAATAAAAGCATAATTTTTTCAGTTTTCATTGACATTTTATCATGGAAAGACTTACGCTTCCACAACGTTCACAAACCGTTCAATTCTATTACGAAAATCGACGCTCTGTGAAAAGTGTTAATCGCGCGCTGAGACCAACTAATGGTATTCAGCGATGAGGCCCATTTTTGAATTAATGGCTACGTCAATAAGCAAAATTGCTGTACTTGGGCTAAAGAGCAACCCGAAACCATTTAACAACAGCCATTACATCCCTTAAAAACAACCGCTTGGTTCAGCTTATAGTCTGGGGGAATCATAGCGCCAATGTAATTGTGAATGGCGAACGCTATCGCACTCTTTGATGTTGGAAATTGAAGCCCGTATTTCCTTAACATTTACAGGGTCTGACGCTCGAAGTGTAACCAACTTCAGACCACTTGCGCAGCTGCTGCACGGGCATTTTGCCGAGAGTAAAGGCGAAAAAAGAAAATCAGTAATGGATTTCAAGCGTAATAGTGTGATTGCATTATATTTGGCTGAAAATCACAACCAGCGACTGTTAGTGAGCTCGAGCTCCTTAAATAAAGTTTTTATTTATCGCACCATTGTTCTTTATAATGTTACTGCTAGCAGCGCGAAACGTCATGGAGGTGGTCATCAAAAGATTGCAACGTCACGTTAAATGGTTCAAAAAGTGAAGAAGCGACTTGAGCGAAATCTCCGACGAAGTGCCAATCAAATGGCGAAAGAACTGAAAATATCTGACCGTAGCATCCGCCGCATATTGAAAAATAAAAACTATATCAAAGTCAATCCTTACAAGACCCAAAAGTCGCACGATCCCACACCAAAGCAGCAACAAGTCAGACTTAAAAGAGCGAAGTAGTTGCTTTCGCATGGCCGAAAGTGGACAATTTCCAAACATTGTGTTTCCTGGCCAGAATATTTTTTAAATTGAGCAATTTGCAAACTCCCAAAACAATAGGTTTTATTTGACCGACCCTTCATACGAGAATTTTAGTCATCGATTGGCCACCAGGAGGCAGCACCCCCCACAGGTAAGGATTTGGGCTGCTGTAACCGCATATGAGCACTTTCCAATCGTTTTCATCGAGCCTCGCGCAAGGTAAATGCGAAGTATTATCGGGAAAGTATTCTGGAGGTTGCTTTGAAGCCGTGGGCAGACAAACATTTTGGTTTCACAGGACTCGACACTGTCTCACAAAGCTCGAGTGAACCAAATATGGTTAAAAAACAACGTTCCGAACTTCATAGCGTCCACACAATGGCTCTCAAATTCACTAGACGTGAATCCAATGGATTATTCCTTGTGGGCCATTTTGGAGAGCAAGGTCCGAACTAAAATATTCATTAGTCTCGAGGCGCTGAAAACAGCCATTGTCCGCGAGCGGGCCAAAGTACCTGCAAGTCACATTCGGGCAGCTTGCGATTCGTTTCTGGACCGTCTCAAGGCCATAGTCAAGGCAAAGATGGGCATATCGAGCAAAAGTAAATTGATTCTTCATTTTGTATTATTTTCACACATTTTTTAATTTGAATTGAATAGAAGTAATTTTCCACACTAAATTTATGGCACTTCGAGTGCCGGATCCTGTATTTAGAAAAGAAAATCTGTGGTCTTATTGAATCCCCTTGTACTTTATACGAGGCGCGGTAATTACATTTAATTATGTATACCTCTACGCTCTTATACCTCAAGACGAAATCGCATCTAAAGGTACAGGATTATGCACCTCACATTGACAGAGTACAGAAGATCAAGGATACAGAACAGGAGTACCAACGGGGTTTCGATTCATGGCAGCAACATTGGAATCGATGTCTACTGTTAGAGAGAGACAATTGTGGAGGTCGGTAATAACATTTTGCTGAAAGTTAATTCGCCTGTATTTTTTTATTACGAATTTTCGAAACTTAATTACACCACCTCACATAAACGGTTTTCCCAAAAGAGGTGTTATTTTGATATTCAAAGAGAAATGCTATTTCTTTAATATAAATGATCGGATGTTTATTTCATTATAAAGAGGAA
Source organism: Anastrepha ludens (assembly GCF_028408465.1). Lineage (NCBI taxonomy): Eukaryota > Metazoa > Arthropoda > Insecta > Diptera > Tephritidae > Anastrepha > Anastrepha ludens. The sequence goes on from NC_071502.1 coordinate 81,254,237, forward strand.
GGTAGGCTGTGAATAGTGGAAGATGAATGAAGAATTTTCCATAACCGAATTGCAAAGTGACTGCCCTAAGTCCTCGATAGCCTCACGAATTCCATCTTTGAGGTCTTGAATCGACCCTGAGCTGTTGGCGTAGACCTTCTCTTGCACGTGATCCCAAAGAAAAAAGTCACAAGGTGTTAAATCACAAGACCTCAGTGGCCAATTGTGATCACCTCTTCGAGAAATAACACGGTCCGGAAACTTTTCCCGTAAAAGATTAATCGTTTCGTTGCTTGTGCACGTAGCGTCGTCTTGTTGAAAATAAGCGTTGTTATTGATCTGGCCATCCAATCAAATTTCGGCCCTAAAAATCGTTAATCATCTCTCGATAGCGATAGATAACACCTGTTATTGGAAAACCCTTTATAATGTTATCAAATGCTGGTGAAGTCGCCTTGTTTTCAATTAAAAGTTCTTTTTTAAAATAGCAGCGTAAAATATCTACCATTTTGAATCGACGATATATAATCCTGAGTTTTTGCTATTTTTTGTGCCCGATATAGGTGTCAGTGCCAAAATAATATGGGATTTAAAAATAGACTGGCCAATGATCCACATTTTGAGCCGTATTGTATTTTTGTAGGCTTGCCTGAGTTAGTATCATCAACAGTGTCGCCCATAAGCATATGAAAGATCTGGACTTTACCCAAATTTTTTCCATTTTTGGATATGTTTATAGATTTTGCTGATCGGCCCCTTGAAGGATTATCGATTATATATCGCATCTAGTAGATACCAATATTGAGAAGATACTAATTTTATGCAGACAGATCGATAGGCGCGAAATCAAATTACATTCGTAATTGTTGAAAGGGGAGTAAATATTTATTTACTATCTACAAATGGATACCGGTTAGAAACCATGTTGAACTTCAATCTGCCTCGCTGGTGCAATAGTAAATGTTTGCTCAGTGAGCAGCTTTCTCGTACCCTCTTGACAAATCGACTCCCTAGGCTGCTAACTGTAGAAATTTTAAGTACAAGTGGAGGAAAAACAAAATGTTTACAAATTACAATTTTTTTCGTGTGCTTATGAGCAACTACTCGCTCAGGGGTTTGTCTAGGTATACTCGTAACTAGAACCAAAATGACATGGAATGCATCCAGACATACCGCTTAAGTCAGGGCATCGTAGAGTATTTTACAGTCCGAGGCGAAATATAGGTTGCGGAAGTACCTACTAGGTTGTTTCAAAAATTCCTAAGCCACTTGTCAGTCGCTAATCACAGCCCGCAACATCCGTGATAACATGCAAACTGATGAAGCTGAGTGACACATCAGTGGAGAGTTTAAAAAGATTTCTTTCGGATGATGAGGTGATTTTGAAGAAGTTCAGGTTTTGCAATGAGCTCGCATTTAATAGAGATAGAATAGGGAAAAGAGTTGGATCGTATGTTCAAAGTTTGTTTGTTTTTATGATGAGTCCATTTCTTCTATGAAAGAATTAGTTTTTTGCTTAGGCAACATAATAGCTTCATGTTGATGAAACTTCTTAACTTGGCGATGGGCCTTTAAATGTCAAAATTTAAAATAACCAAAGCAATTCACAAAATATTATTCTTGGACTAAGTTAAACCATTTTTTGTTTTAATATCATGCCTGGCAATTTCCGGTAATAACTTCTATTCGTATATACACATAAATAATGTACATATAAAGGGTTTTTCAATAAGGGCGGGTAGATGTTGAAATCGTCAATCGTCGCATTTGCTGTGTTGCACGTAGCGCCATCCTGCTGGAACCACATGTCGTCTAGGTCCATATGGTTCAATATGGGCCATAAGAAATTGGTTATCATCGTTGTGTAGCGCTCGCTGTTGACGGTGACCGCCTCACCAACGTCGTTTTCAATAAAGTACGGACCAATGACGCCGCCGGCCCAAAATCCACACCAAACGGTAACTTTTTGAGGATGCATTATCACCTGGTGAACCTCGTGTGGATTGGTGTCGTCCCATATACGGCAATTTTGTTTGTTAACACAGCCATTCATCCAAAAATGCGCCTCGTCACTAAAGATGATTTTTCGCCCAAAACTGGGGTTCTCTTCTAAACGATTCGAAGCCTAGTCAGCGAACAAACGGCATTGTCTATGGTCATCAACTTTGAGCTCCTGGGTCAGTTGGATCTTGTACGGGTATAGACCTAAGTCCCGACGCAAAATTCGCCAAGTTGAAGTCTGCGAAAGGCCAAGTTCTTGTGCACGGCGAGGAATAGACTGCCTCGGGTTCTGCTGTACACTTTCACGGACCGCGGCAATGTTCTCGGCTGATCTTGCGTTCCTTGAACGTACGGGTATTGGCTGATTGTTTACTGACCCGGGCGTCTCAAATTTGGCCACCAAACGTTGAAAAGTGGACTTTGAAGGGCCACCACGTCTACCGAAAAATGGGCGCAATGCGCGCAACGTTTTGCGTTAATGAACACTCATTTTGATAATAAAGTTTTATTATTTGAACGTGCTGTTCAATTGTGTAACTTGCCATGATGATTAACTGAATAATAAACAAAAGATTTGACAGATGCCACCAAAACAAAATGGCTGCCACAGGGCGCCAAAATCGACCCGCACCAATTGAAAAACCCTTACATTGCCCATAAAATAAGTTATTTACATTTAAATATTAATTACAATTTACTTTAAAGCCTTTCACAGTTTGTTTCCATTTGAGTAAAAAACGCTTCTTTGCTACCATTTTTTCCAAAAGGGATTTAATTTCATTGAACTTTCTTCACCCTTCTTAAGGGGGGAGCCTGGTATATGAGGTCTTAAAATTGCATCTCTCTTTTGTTTTTTAAGGAAAAAATTAATGTAGCACTGCAAAGTTTTTTCTATCTTTTAATGAACATTTAAAAAGTATAAAAAAATTTTGTACTGGTTAAAATAAGTTGAAAAAAATGTTTAACATAGAAATTAGTAGAGCGCTCCAACGCTGGAGTTTCCAACTGGCGTACAAAATACAGCTCGTAATTATTATCTAAATCAAAAAATTCAAATGGATTTCTAATTATCATGATTTTTTATTCTAAGAAAACTGAGAGAAATTCCAAAATTTCAACTTTTTGGAGGTTTTAAAGAAAAAAATGCCTTTCTATAAAAAAAATTCACTTCAACTTGGTATAAAAATCTTGAAAAATTTTTTTTTATCTATTTTGTTAGTTCAAATAGAAGAGAATTTAATACTGAAGGGAACAAGCTATGATTCATTTCAAAAGGTTCATTCGCTTTTTTCATTCATCTGCGCCAATTCAAAGAAATCATAAAAATGAAAAATCGAGAAAAGAAGATAAAGTTTGTACTATAGCTGTCCGGTCACAGCGTAACTACCTAACGCTCGCCTACCTTTGGGTTTGTATCTACGGAAATATTGGGAATTAGGCTCTGTAACTTTGTGTGAATATTCTGAAATATAGGTATTAGGAATCGCTTAAAACTAAAAAAAAATTGATTTTTTTGACCTTATAAACCAAGCTCCCCCCTTAAATGCAACTTTTGTAAGAGAGTGTCAAAATTCGAATGTCACAAGTCAGCAAACCTTTAATAACACAGGCCGACAAAATTTAACCAACATTCAGACCCAGAAACCAGACTATATAATTCCGAAGGTTTATGATGCGCTGAATCCAAATCTGGCCTCAGAATTGCTCTATTAGTTTGAGTTTTCGAGATATCCTAACCTAAAAGTGCAAAAAACCCCATTTTTGCCCATATTTGAGGTTATGTAGCCTTGCAGATGTTTTCTTTCACCAAAATTAAAGGATGGCGTCTTTAAATACAATCCTTCTTTTTTCAAATGGCGTTTTGTGTGCTCAAATATCATTTTTTTTCGCAGAGATATCGCATTTTGAAATTTTCATGTTTCGAAATTTTCCTACACCTGAAAATCGATTAAGATAACATAGACATGATATATTCGATTATTAATTTTCTTGAATTGAGTCTTATTTTTCTTAAAATTTTGTCTCACACCATAAGTGTGACTCACCACATCCCTACACTATCTAACCTTTGGGTACCGAGTCACACACAGCCCTAACCCCTAGAAACCACCCCTATCATACCGCGAGCAGGCTAACCCACATAACCGCAAGCACTCTTTCCCACAAACTCCAAATTTACATACTATTAATCCATATATTTCAGGCCCTCAAACCCAAGAAAATTAGTAAGCGACTATATCATGTCTATGTTATCTTAATCGATTTTCAGGTGTAGGAAAATTTCGAAACATGAAAATTTCAAAATGCGATATCTCTGCGAAAAAAATGATATTTGAGCAAACAAAACGCCATTTGAAAAAAGAAGGATTGTATTTAAAGATGCCATCCTTTAATTTTGGTGAAAGAAAACATCTGCAAGGCTACATAACCTCAAATATGGGCAAAAATGGGGTTTTTTGCACTTTTAGGTTAGGATATCTCGAAAACTCAAACTAATAAATTAATTTTAGTTATCAATCCGAATTTTGCATGGACAGAGAAGCAGATATTAGTTTAAATTATTTCGGATACTTTTCCTTGTAGACTAGTGTAATGGAATCATGATAAATATTTATATATTTTTGAATAATAAATATTTCCTTTTTTATGCTAAATCAGATAAAAAGTAATTTTCAAAGCATTCGGTAGCAACCTTTCGACTCCTCTCACTCAAGATGTACATTGTGCTCTTACGAACTGTCCTTGAAATTAGATGAGCAAACAAATATAAATTTTTATATGTACATACATATATGTATTAGATGCATGTCTGTTAATTTTCCCAAAATAATTAGCTTTACCTACTATTGCGCTTCATTGGAAAACTTTCTCCACACGTCAAGCAAACGTGGCGTGAAGTGTTAGCTATTCTTACATCCTCGCACTCCTATCCAACTTGGCTTCGTCTCAATTAGCTGCGGCTGCAACGACAGCGGAATGCAGCACCCAGTCAGCAAAGAAATGCATACTGAAACTTGCATAGTTTGACAAGGGTTATATTTTAAAATTATGAAAAAAGTAAAAAGATGGAGAATAGGGAAAGAAAAGGGATTGCGAATTTTTAAATTAAATTATTTTTTTTATTCGATGACCTACTTAAATTTCTATACACTTATTCCAATGATCCTCTAATAATTTTATACCTACTGTGTTATGTTTTTCCGGAAGCTATGCAAAATCTGTTCCACAGCTTTTTGTTGAATTGTTACTGGATGGGGCATTAACTTTAAGAACAGCTTTTTCATTTGTAATTTTTCGCTTAAAATATTTATTTATTTATTTGTTTATACATTTTTAAGCCATTGAATACAATAAAAATTCATATGGTCTAATTAGAATACAGTTTAAAATTAACTATAATTGGAGTAAAAAACTCATCACAGTACAGTTGCTTACAGTATCAATTTCACACCTACGCAACAATTGATCCTCATAAACAATATCATACATGGAGTGTGTTTTTTTTAGTTGCATTAGAACTATCCATATCGATGTCTATGGTTAGACAGCTGAGAATGGCTAACTGCGCTGATATTTCTGATCAATAAGGTTTTGCAAATCAGAAGAACGCCAGGAGAATGCTTCCAAATTGTGGAAATTTGCTTTGAAAAAACAAAAAAAAAATCTCTTCTCGAAGTTCATAGAGCGAAGTGTTGAAGAAGACGGCGAAATATCAATTTGTCGTCTCTCAGCTTGTTGGCCTTTGTCCTTCGACTATGTGGCAAATTTTACGTAAGGATCTTGGCTCACGTGCCTATAAAATACAGCTCGTGCAAGAATTGCAGCCAAATGCCCATCGTTTGACATTGGACTGATTTATATTTATTAATAAATTTTATTGGAAAATGTAGTAAAAAATTGTGCTGATCATTTTAAGTTCTCTAGCACTTAAAAACACCCTTTATTTGCTTAATGATTTTTGGAGTTATCGCATTTTTCAATGCTTGTATGACCCCGTATAAACTCCAAAATCCATTCCATCCAATTGTTTTTTAAGTATATTTCATTCCAAAATCTATAAATATGATGAAAAGAGTGCAGATATTTGACTTTAAAAAACTCCATACGAAAATGTTCTACATTGAATAAATATAATATAAAAATTATAAAATTTTTTCAGCTTACTTCTTAATATACTCAAGCATTTTCAGAAAATTTTATGACCAGGATCAGAATACTTGGAACACTTGACATGAAATTGTTCAACAAAACAAAAAAATTGGCACTTAAACTACATTTCACTGACAGTAACTTTCGGGTCCACGCTTAGAACGAACATTGGCCCATTCGCATTGTCTACAAAAATTTTTCCTGCTAATTATATCACCTCAACCTTATTAGCGGGTGTTGTCCTGTGTAACTATAGATGTCTTCTTAGAAGAAATCTGCAAGAAAAAAATTATTGGAAATCGTTGAAGTTGCAAAAGGAGAGGAGGTCACAGAAGAACTCAGGAACAAGGCTGGCATGGAGCATTGCAGTGATAGAAAAGGGGCAACTTTTGATGCTACATAAATAAAGACGCGCCTGGATGTTGGTTTAAAATAAAATAAGTAAAAATTTAGATTCCTTCAGGTCCCACTATGTTTATTCAAAAAAGGATTCTTAGCAATTATATTTGAAAAATTACATCACTTAAATGTACACCCTGAGCTAGAAAAGTTTGCTAAATAGTTGATTCATGAATGCCTGATTTTTGAGAACGTCGAGATGTCGATGCTGAAAGTGGTTTGACAAAGTCAAAGATGGCATAAAAAAGGGTACTGTCTAGGAATTATTCTCTACTGATATCTAGGCGTCACTTTTGAAAGCCCCTTTATATTGAAAATGGCGAAAAAGTGAAAAGCTCCCATGTGAAAGAAATTAAATTAAATATTTCACGAAATTCTACGAATATTTTAATGTGTGCAAATATAAAAGAAAGGGCTGGAACACGAACTGGCGGCCACTGGCGGAACTGGTGGCACAACTTTTATCTTGGAAGGGAACTAATGCCACAAATTGCCATTGATTTGGCAAGGATGGTGTGAAGAAGTAGGATTTCATCTATTACTACATTCCATCTCAGGGGTTCAATCATTTTCATCATTGCACTAGTGCCAAAAACTTCTCAGCCTATCGGTAACCAGTATCAGTAATTTAAATTATTAATTGATTCATAAGTACCAAATAACAAAAAACCTTAGGAGTTAATATATTTAGTATATGGACTAAAGCATTCTTATTTATCCTAAAGAATAAAAAATTTGCTTTATAAACCCCCCACCACACTCGTACCATTGCACTTCGCAAAAGCTTGAACGATGGAATATCTGGCGACTCCTGGAGTTTTCGAGCTAAGATTTTGAAAATTATTTTTTACTTTTGACCAAGTATCAAGAGAAAGAAGCAGTAGTTGCGCTTTATAAAACTAGATGAAACTCGCTTGCGCTACTCAAGATGAGATGAAAAGCGATCGTAACCCGATATAAAATACAATTATTTGTATCCAGTTCATTGTCCACAAAATATATCATTTAGAGCTCGTTTACGATGTTTTGCCGCTTGGGTTACTCCTGCCACTCTGTAGCGCCATTTCTGAGTTTACGTCAATGTGTCACACGAGGCTAAAGTTACAAGCTCAAGTAGCCATAAAGTGGCAGCTCTCGCACTCGGTCCTCGTAACAATGTGTGTCTTGTTAGCTTACCGCGGTATTAGGCGCCTATTAGTTGGTTGCTCAAATAAGCTTACTAAGCCACAGTAGCTACAGGTCTGCTAAGTTATGCTGCCACTGATATGGTGTTGAATTTTCGACATCGTAATAAGGCCAGGACATATTGCTTCAAAGTTGTTTAGCTAATTTGCGTTTAAATAACCAAATTGCGGGCGCCACTGTTATGGCTTTGTTTTGTTTTTGGCAGCTTGTTTTTTAAAGCCTATTTGCGCATAAATCTAAACAAACTTTTTTGCCTCTGTAAAAATTAGTATTTAATAAATTAAATACCTTCCCTTACGCTTTTCTGTAACAAGTTTTTGAGTATTAGTAGGATTTGACCATGGAGTTTTAAGCCATGTTCAGCCGCTTTAATATTAGGTAATTTTTATCAACATTTTGAAAATAAGTTACGTACTCTCTGTTGTTCGAAAAATTTATTAGATCCAGGGTTGGCCATTTTTGCACTACCACTAAATTGCACTTCGACTGTCTATTGAGTGGTAGTTAAAATTGAAAATCCATTATCATCCCTTTAGTTGTAGTTTTAATATCCTTTTCACTATCACTAAATTTTCAGTTAAATATTTTACTAAATACGTCTGTTAATAAAACTGCTTTTTGGTGTAAGGGCGGTGTAATTAAGGGGGGAGCCTGGTTTATAAGGTCAAAAAAATCAAATTTTTTTTTTCGTTTTAAGCGATTCCTAATATATTTCAGAACATTCACACAAAGTTACAGAGTCTAATTCTCAATATTTCCGTAGATACAAAGCCAAAGGTAGGCGAGCGTTAGGTAGTTATGCTGTGACCGGACAGCTATAGTAAAAACTTTATCTTCTTTTTTCGTCTTTTCATTTTTATGATTTCTTTGAATTGGCGTACATGAATGAAAAAAACGAATGAACCTTTTGAAATGAATCATAGCTTGTTCCCTTAAGTATTAAATTCTCTTCTATTTGAATTAACAAAATAGATAAAAAAAATTTTTTCAAGATTTTTATATCAAGTTGAAGTGAATTTTTTTTATAGAAAGGCATTTTTTTCCTTTAAAACCTCCAAAAAGTTGAAATTTTGGAATTTCTCTCAGTTTTCTTAGTTCATCTAGAATAAAAAATCATGATAATTAGAAATCCATTTGAATTTTTTGCTTTAGATAATAATTACGAGCTGTATCTTGTACGCCAGTTGGAAACTCCAGCGTTGTAGCGCTCTACTAATTTCTTTGTTAAACATTTTTTTCAACTTATTTTAACCAGTACAAAAATTTTTTATCCTTTTTAAATGTTCATTAAAAGATAGAAAAAACTTTGCAGTGCTAAATTAATTTTTTCCTTAAAAAAAAAAAATCGGAAAGAGGTGCAATTTTAAGACCTCATAAACCAGGCTCCCCCCTTTAGTTTTTGTGTAAGGGCAGCGTAATTAAACGATGTCATTAAGCCAATTTAGCGAAATAAATTACGGCTTCTTGGTATCAAAAGCGGACTCACTTATTTGGTACTCTCGAAATTCCAGAAACCAAATACAAGTTAGGTGAAATTCTGAAAATGTATACTTTTAATGAGGAAGAAACCGAATATTTGGAGGAATGGGCATGGGTAATTCAACCTATCGCAGAAATATAATATTTTATTGAAGTGAAGCTTCTTTAGCGGCGGTCTGATATTTGAGCGAGAATGGAGAGTGAATAGGAAAAAATGTAACGTTTAGAGATTTCGTTACACGAGAGAGAAAAAAAGATGCAACGCAGAGAGAAGGAGAAAGAGAGCTATACATTTTCTATACCTAAGACATAGACCAATCGGACGACGCACATCAACAATCCCGCTTAGCAACAACAAAACGATTAACGCTAAACGATTTACCATTAGTTTGTGCTTGTGCGACGACCATTCACAAGTCTCAGGGAGCACGTATTCTGAAGTTGTTTACGAATATTATAAAAAACATTCTCAAACATTCGTTTACGTTGCTTTATCACGAGACACTTGTATTGAAGCCTTGTGGATTATAACGAACGGAAATGCTTTTAGATTCTACCATGGTGGACGAGCATCAGTCAGTAGGTCTCATTTACAAGATGAATTGCGGAGACTATCGTTAAATAGATTGGAAACTGTGGATAAACAAATAATCGATTTCATGACTCAGAGAAGAGGGCTATCTATACTCTTAATTGTCAGAGCCTACGAGCACATGTCGCAGATTTAACAGACTCTGTCATCCGCAAATCGAGTATAGTACTTTTGTCCGAAACTTGGTTAAACGATTACGACGATATTAGTATACCAAATTTCAATTGCGTCATCAAATATAAGCGACTAAATGTTAGAGCTGGCGGTGTGGCAATCTACCACAATCAAGATGATAGCGTAAATATCGTCACACCAAACATGGAAATGACTGCAAGGCAGTCTCAGTCATATTCATCAACAGTCACACCAGTTGGCGATGTTTGCATTGCAGAATGTCAAACGCTGAATGGAAAAACTATTGTCATAGCCGCCATCTATATCTCACCGAACCAAAATCTTGATGACATAATATATTTCATTCACCGCTCACTACAGGTTTACAGCCACGCAGGTGCAAATGCACTTGGAAGAGGCGAGGACAAAATTCCATTGATTCTCGGGGGAGATTTCAACGTAAATTTCGGATTCAATGATTCTTTGCCGCTGATTCAATTTCTTCGAGAAACATTCGGTTTGCAGATAAACAATAACCCTAAAGAATCAACAACAAAATCCGGAACTACACTAGATGCAATTTTCACACGTTATCTAGAAAATATTGAATGACGTACATATATTTCATATTTCAGCTATCACAAGCCAATTATATCAGTATTACCAATTGAACCACCAACAGATGATGGCATAATGCATATATAGTTAATAAAATCGAATTTTGGTTACACAAATTTTATACTGTTGCATTTCTTTTGAAATTATCCCTGTCTCCTTCTCTTCCTCTCTCGCTCTTTGTCTCTCTCTCTCTCTTATTCACACTCATTCAGTCTCACTTCTACCACATGTACGATGCTGCACATGATTTTATATTTATTTTATTTCCACTTTGATGCCCATGAAAATAAAAATGACAGGTTTAGCTCCGAAAACTTAAAATTTCTTACGAAAATGAATATTCAAATGCAATCAAAGTTACATTCAAAGTTTCAAGGTTTGAAAAATATTTTTATTTGCACTCTGACTTTTCTTCATTCCTGGTTGATTGGTTGGTTAGAGTGGTGATTCATCCAGAATCCAACTAGCGCTTCCGCACCATTTTGTTGCCACATCCTCGCTACCAAATTTTTTAACAGTTATTTGCAGCAGGACTATATCCAGTCTGTGCGGTTTAGGAACCTTATTAGGTTGTTGACGTCTACGCCAGACAGTTGCTCGAGACTCTCGAACAGCGGTTTGCCCAGGGTTAACATTCTGTCCTTCCATAGGAAGGAATATTGAGGTCTTTATGTATCTGCATTCACAGAAGAAATGGAAGATTGTTTCTTTTTCCTCCGGTTGTTTACAACTATCACAGTATGTGTTGTGAGGGATGCCCATTTTGACGGCTTGTTCTCCGATAGACCAGAATCCAGTTATGACTGCCGTAAGTCTGCAGGTGTCCCGTCGTTTCATGTTTATTAATGTCAACGATTGCTTGAGGTTGTAGGTGGGCCATAACGTTCTGCTGTTTTTGCATTTCGTCTGGTCTCTCCATCTACAATCTGCAATTCGAAGGTATTTTAGGGAAATTGCATTCTTGAACGCACCTAGTGGAGTGAATACTGGTACTGCAAGAGCGCTATTCATGGCAGATCCCCCTCTTGCCAGTTCATCAGCTTTTTCGTTACCTTCTATGTTCCGGTGTCCCGGGACCCAAATCAAGGTTACTCTATGGTTTTCACTCAAGTTGGTGAGGCTATTCCTACTTTGCTCCACCACTTTAGAGGTTGTTATAGTCGCGTCCAGCGCCTGGATTGCGGCTTGGCTATCCGAAAGAATAGCGATATTGCCCTTAAAAGAGAAATCTGCGATTAGTAACCTACAGGCTTCCCCAATTGCTAGTACTTCCGCTTGGAAGACGCTGCTGGTATTGGGGAGACGCACAGATTTTTCAATTCCAAGTCTATGGGAATATATACCAGCTCCAACACCACAGTCCATTTTACTGCCATCTGTATAGACTGTGGTATCGAAGTTGTTTAAACAGAATCCCTTATTCCATTCTTTTTTAGATGGAAAGAGAGTGGCAAAATTCCTATTGAACGTTACCATCGGGACGATGTAGTCAGTCCTCACCGAGGTTAACTGAGTTTGTCGCAATAATAGACTAGCGTGACCATAAGTTTTTCTTTTCCAGCGACCCGCTTCATTTAACCTAAATGCACTCATGGTTGCCATCTTCTTTATATGTAGGTCTATTGGAATAACGTGTGTCAGTGCATTGAGAGCCTCTCTAGGACATGATCTGATTGCACCGACCGTTATTGCACAGGCTGATCTTTGTATTCTGCCGAGTAATTTGGTATTGTACTCTCTCCCTAGAGCTTTCCACCAAACTACCGAACCATACGATAAAATGGGTCGTTTAACCGCCTTATACAGCCATAATGTATGCTTAGGTTGAAGACCCCAACTTCTTCCAAGCATACGTTTGCAGGCATATAAAGCAATTTCTGCTTTCCTTACCCGTTCTTCGACGTTTAACTTCCAGCTAAGTTTGGAGTCCAAAATTACCCCTAAGTACTTTGCACTGGTTGATAAAGCCAGAGTTTGTCCGTTGATATTTGGTAGGGTAAAAGTTGGTACCTTGTATCTGGTGGCAAAAGCATAAGTTCTGTTTTACGCGGGTTTAAACTTAGCCCACATCCTGTGGCCCAAGAGTTAAGCTCGCCTAACGCCCTTTGGATGATCCCACTGATCGTATTTGGACACAGTCCTGACACCATTAACACCACATCATCAGCGTACGCCACCACTTTTACCCCACCTCCGTCAAGTTTTGTTAAGATTTTGCTGATCACACATAGCCAAAGAAGTGGAGATAATACTCCCCCTTGTGGAGTGCCCCCGTGGACCTTCTTGGTTATGTTGATATTACCCATATTAGCTTTGATGATCCTCGTTTCTAGCATGGAGATGACCCAGTTACTAATGCAACTGTCCACCTCCAGGTCTATCAACGCCCGTTGGATGGCATCTGTGCTAACATTGTTAAAGACGCCTTTGATATCCAAGAATGCCGCCATGGTATAATGTTTGCTCTCTAGAGAGCCCTCTATTGTTCCGATAACCTCGTGAAGCGCCGTCTCCGTAGATTTGCCTTTAAGGTATGCGTGTTGTGCAGTTGATATACCAGAGCTCTCCAAAGAGCTTCTGAGGTGCGTATCCAAAAGTCTTTCAAAAGTTTTTAACAGGAAAGACGAAAGACTGATTGGCCTGAAGTCTTTCGCTGATTCATGTCCTCTTCTACCTACTTTTGGTATGAAGACAACCTTGACTAGTTTCCAGCTGTATGGAATATGGCCTAAGTTTAAACACGCTTTAAAAATTTCCTCTAGCCATGGTAGGATGCTGTCCAAGGTTTCCTGTAACATCTTTGGAATGATCCCATCTGGCCCCGGAGATTTAAAGGGTGAGAAAGATTTGATTGCCCATGCAACTTTTCCTTTGGTAATAATTTCATTTGCAAGATGCTGTGGATTATATTGGCTCCGCCTAATGTTTCCCCTCTCACTTTCGTAAGCGGTGCATCCCGGAAAATGCGTGTTTAGCAGAAGCTCTAGCGATTCTTCTGCTGTAGCAGTCCAAGTTCCATCAGGTTTCTTGACCCAAGAAGCCATAGAGTAGTCTTTGGAAAGAACCCGGCTAAGCCTAGCAGAATCCCTAGTGGATTCGATTGACGAACAAAATTCCCTCCAGCTCTCTTTTTTGGCGGCCCTGATTGCCTTCTTGTACTGTCTCCGACTTTCTCTATACAATTCCCAATTTCCCGTCGAGTAGCTGAGGTTAAACGTTGATCTAGATTTTTCCCTTAGTTTTAAGAGCTCACTACTCCACCAAGGAGGGTGAGTTTTTTTGCTAAATTTTATGGGGCAGGACGTTTTGTAGGCCCTACTAAATGCCTTTTCCAGTGTTATGACCCTACTATCAAGGCTTTCCGTGAGAGTGATTTGAGCGATAGGAGTCCCTCCTATCCTCTTGTTTACTGCATTTTTGAACCTCTTCCAGTTGGTTCTTAAAGGATTTCGATACGGTAGGGGTGGATCTACCTTAAGATCCAAATCGTAGAGGATCCAACTATGATCAGAAAAGGACCTTTTATTGGATACCCTCCAATTATCTACCCTTACTAAGCTATTTTCAGACAGTAGAGTAACATCAATCACTTCCTCCCATCCTCTGAGTACTCCGTACTAGGAAAGGCGAAAGTGGGAGTGTTACCCCTTCATTCCTAATATCAAATTTAAATTTTGGGAAGTCTTGTTGGAAAGAGCCATATACCCTAGATCAGATAAATTTTAGAATTTTTTGAAGGGCGCACATAAAATTAAACTTATTAATAATTTACAAAACTTTACTTATAATAAACACTAAAATAAAAAAAATTCATATGCAAAGTTTAATGCAAAATAAAAACAAACAAGAAAAAAGCAAAAAAAACGAGTTTACTTGAAATTTTTAATGAGAAATTTGACACTGACTTTTCGATCCAAACTGATAAATATCAGCCGGAATACACGTATGCAGCATTCTAATCGTGCATCAATCAGGGGTTGAATATGATTGTTCGCAAACATACGTACTTCCGAACAGAGACATCATTTGCTTTGCATTTTTCGTCAAAAGTGGAAATTTCTCTGAGCTCAAATACGATTTATAAAATTTTGCGATGTTTACAGAAAAAAATTAAATTTTTTAAATGTGCAAACTGAAACCCATTATTCTGCAAAATATGCTGTATCTACTACTGCTGTAATTTTAATTCCCTGAATTTTATCACATAAATTTTGAATAAACTGCCCTTTGTCTTGAAGTTCCATATTAAGACCATTGAGATGCTCAGTCATATATCTAGATAAGAAACCCAAAATCGCACATCCATTCTTTATCACCAAAATGAGGAAAGGCAAATCCCATCATATCCAAGAAATTATATTCCGCTTTTTAAGTTGTATACTCTCTTCAGCATTTCACCTCTACTATGCCAATGTACTTCGGCATTAAAAACCACGTCTCCATTTTCTGTTTCTAAATTTTTCTGGAATACTTTAAATGCACTGTGAGTTAACGCGCGCGACTTTATAAAATTGATTAGCTTAATTATTTGTACGGTGACATTTGCCAAACTTAATTTTTTCGCACACAAATTACGCAGCGTTTAACCGTTTGAGTGCTAAGCGATTTTCTTTAATACATACGAAAATTGCGAAGCAAAATTTGGTCTAAGAAAACTGAAATATGATGGCTTTACAAATATAAGCATAGAGAACACAAAAAATTACATATTTCAATAATTTTATTTTTATTTTGTAGACTAAACTATTAGTTATGATTATAAGAAAAACTTATTTACATTTTTTTAATATCATCTTTTTTTTTTTTTTTTACAACAAGTTCCGGCATTATTATTCAAATTTTGGCACATTTGTGGTTCCCCACACATGTACCATGCACACCTTTTTTGCAAATGTTGCATATTAGCCGGGAACGCTTTGGATTTTTAGATCCTTTTACACTACATACTACACATTTGCGCAATTTATTTTCAAAATATCGATATTGAACGAAAAATAGAAATTGTTTTTAACGGTCTCAACTAATTTATACTTTTATATGACATACATTTTTTATAAATATCGCAAAATAATATTCAACACGTTCCTAGCCGAACGCCAAATGCACAGTGATGCAATCGTCGCTATAGCAACGCGCCGCAAATTTGGAATAATTAGTTATCGTCGCTATGTCGACGAATCGCACTCAAACGGTTAACGAATGTTTCCCTTCCTGTGATATTCTTAATGTCTTGAAATAACCTTCCCCATACTCCTACCTTCATGCCTGACATTGCTCGTGATCCATCTGTCGATATACCAATAATCCTTTCTAATAAAATTGAAAAATTTTTCAACGCAGACTTTTGTTCATTGTACATGTCTTTGCCTGTTGTAGTCCCTTGCATGGGAATCAGTGAACAAAATTCTTCAATAATATTAAATTTGGTGTCAATATAAAATATAGCGCTGGAGTTTAAAAGACAACCGTTAGGAGATGAAAGTAATTTGCAGCATTCAGTAAGTGCCAATGCATCATTTCTCGAATACGATGGGGAGTCCACAGGCATTCGATTAAAGAAACCTACTTGCGAAATTTTTGTAAATAACTTCTGTTTTTAGATGAAAATCAATATATAGGCTCCAATGGCGCAACTAAAGCCACCGAGTAAGTTTGTATTTCGATGACGATATTGTTTCGCACGGCTTTCCCATGATAAAAAAGAAAAATGTTTTTAAATACAACACGCCTCTTCCTTCCTTTGCGCCAGTGGTAAGACTTTTTTCTTTGCTAGAATTACACTGTGAAACAAATTCAGGTGAGCAAAAACTAGGTCCATTCTGAGAGTGGCGGGTGAAAATAGAGACGAAATTAGAAGACCCGTATTGCGCCGTTTTTTTATGTTAGTTCGAATTTTTTTTTAATCGGCCTTCGAAGTTCGAAATCGGAGCAAAATTGTTTATATGGTTTTTTGGCTATAACTCGTCGACTAATTGATATTTTTTCAATCTGTAAAAGCCAAATTATTGCTAGAGACCTGTGCAACAATTACAATTTTTGAAAAAATTGATTTCGAAAATTTTTGTGGTACTTATGAAACAATATACCGAAAATCGGCTCCGATTTCGAACTTCGAAGGCCGATTAAAAAAAAATTCGAACTAACATAAAAAAACGGCGCAATACGGGTCTTCTAATTTCGCCTCTATTTTCACCCGCCACTCTCAGAATGGACCTAATTTTTGCTCACCTGAATTTGTTCCACAGTGTTATCCAACGATCATCAAGTAAAATACCACTGACGGTAATTAGTGTTAAAAAAAGTGAACAAAAATTAATTATGTTTTTCTCCTATTGGTGCAATAAATTAGAAGTTTCTGCCCAAAATTGTGATTTGTTTTGCAAATATTTACTTATACTGCTTCAGCTCATATAGTCCTACTTTTGCTACCTAAAATGTTAATTACCACTAACGATTTTCACTATCACTAAATATTCAGTGATGATGAAATTCGAGTTTTAACTACCACCGAAGAAGTAGTGGCAGTGAAACGCCACTTTACTTTAGCGCATTATGCCCAACCCTTATTATAGCGAAGATTAGCTACCTCAGCAACTTTGCATCTTTAATGATGCGAAGGATGCGCACGGCTGATGAAAGTTGAATTGATATTTCCGCTAATGGAAATCGTTTTATGATCCAATTAACATACGCTCTGTTGAACAGGATTACACAAACTCTTTAGCCGCACTCCACATACAAAATTTTCTCGATGCATTCGCAATTTCGCTTTTTCTCAGAAAATTTGAAAATATGATAGATCTTTTAAGTTTCTTGAATTGACATCGAAAACTGGTTATTTTGATGCATGCGAGAATTTCCATATAGGTCTATAAATATATATGCATACACGTATACCTAAGTTAACACATGACTCCCATGCAGTCAACACTTGACTCCCACGCTATATTGGTTTACATTAGAGTTAAGCAATGACAGCAGCAGCTACGGCTGCAAGTGCAGCTGCAACTAAGTTCCTAGAATTAAGAAAACAATATTGTATTCCTAGAATTAAGCAAGCATTTATTGTACTCTTAGTTTTAAGCAAATCTGAAAAGGCTAGCGTAAAAATAAAATTTGAATAAAATTCAGTAAGATTCAAGCAGCCAACAAGTGAAGTTGTGAAATTACTCAAGCAGCAAGCCACCAGTGTATTCAGAAGATAAACCAATAAACTAAATCAACTTATATACAATAAGTATGAGTACATATATTTCATTCTGTATTCCAACTTGTAATACTGGAAAAGAACATATGAACTTTTCTTTGAATTTCTTGCGGAAGTACAAGTAGAAAATTTTGCGATTTATTAAATTTGTTCTGATTATTTCAGCAAAAGTTGCAATTACTCGTATTTTTGATAATCATCAGCGAAGGATTATTCGTAAGAATTTTAAAAGCATTCGTATTCGCACGTTTTGCGAACACTTAAGTTTCAAATATTGGGTAGTCGAAAAAGTCTTTTCGTATTTTGTCAATAGATGGATGTTGTTGGAGTCATCTATCTCCAGTGCTACCGATCACATTGTGTCTTATCGTATGGTGTTAGAAAGGTGACATTTTAAGCTTCATTTAACCGAAAAAAAAAACTAATTTCGGAGAAGTTGAAAAAAAGTTATAGCTGTTCAAAAATGAATGAAAATAATGAAGAAATTCGCTATATTTTGCTATTTTTGTATAAAAAAGTGAAGAATGCCATCACTGAAATGTGTGCTGTCTACGGAGACGATGCTTTATCAGTTCGTGTAGCACAACAATGGTTCGCTCGCTTCCGTTCTGGAAATTTCGATGTGAAAGACTGGTCGACCTATCGTTGAAAAAGTCGATGAAATTATGGAAAAGATTGACCAAGACCGTCACATAAGCTGCCATGACATCGCCAAGGCACTAAACATTCATCATCAAACGGTTTTGAACCATTTAAAAAAGGCTGATTATAAAAAGAAGTTCGATGTTTGGGTACCACATGAATTGTCTGTGAAAAAATTAATGGACCGAATTACTCGTAACATCTGCGATTCTTTGCTGGAACGAAATGAAAGCGAACGATTTCTGAAGCGAATGGTAACAGGAGACGAAAAGTGGATCAAATACGACAATAATGTGTGAAAAAAATCATGGTGCAAGGGTGGTGAACCTCAACAAATGGTCGCAGGATTGACGCCTCGAAAGGTTATGCTGTGTGTTTGGTGGGATTGGAAAGGAATCATCCACTATGAGCTGCTCCAGCCTGCTCGAACGATTCTACACTTTACTGTCAACAACTGATGAGATTGAAGCAAGCAATCGAAAAAAACGGCCAGAACTGATCAGCAGAAACGGCGTCGTCTTCCATGAGGACAACGCTAGGCCGAACACATCTTTGATGACTCGGCAAAAACTGGGAGAGCTCGGCTGGGAAGTTTTAATGCATCCACCAAATAGCCCTGACCTTGCACCATCGGACTACCATTTGTTTCGGTCAATGCAGAACTCCATTAATGGAGTAAAGTTGGCTTCAAGAGAAGCCTGTGAAAATTACTTGTCGTAGTTTTTCGCCGAGAAACCACAAAAGTTTTACACTGATGGAATAATGTCTCTAGAAGAAAAATGGCAAAAGGTGTTCGACCAAAATGGTACATATTTGGTTTAATAAAGTTCATTATATATATAAAATATGAGTTGAAGTTTGATTAGAAATACGAAAAAACTTTTTCGACTACCCAATATTTACATCAAAATATAAATATGTAGGTATTTTTATTGCTAATTTAACTCGATTTGGGCACCAGTGCCGACTTTCTGCCTCATTTACCATGCGCAAAGGTAAAGGCCTCAAAAAGTAGGCACAACGTAACAAGTAACAGGGCATAGGTATGTATGTATGTATATACATACATATGAGTGGTCATACATTTTCCCATTTCATTTATGTCAAATCACATAAATTTGATATTGCCTACTTTTGGGATACCAGTTATTTGCTCTCAGTTTTTGTTTTTTATGGGAGTGCGTGTACATGATTGGATGTATGTATGTGCATACATTTCATTCGAACTTGTGAATATGCCCCAACAAAATGTGTATACATATAAGTTTTGTTGGATCATAATTTTCAGTTTTATTTATTGGCTGTTGGCTGTCATTTTACTTGAATAAAAATTCACAGTTTTTATATTCTGCTATATAAAAAGGGTATGAGTGATTTTCTGTGATATTAAATCAAATTGCCAAACGTTCCCATAATTACCAATTCGAATGCCTATATGCAACTACCAGGTCAGTCCATAAGTTCGTGCGTTTTTTAAAGGTGGTTTTAAAATTAATAAAAAAGTTGTTTAAAGTATTTATAAATCAATAATATATTTTTCTTCATTATTTACAATGTCTTTTCAACGTTTAGGCAAATTTTTAATGCCTTGCTCAAAAAATTTGTTGTCCGTGGGGCCAAAATACGCTTCATATCCCTTTTTATAGCTTCTTTTGAGGAGTAGTTCTTGTTGCTCATATGGGATTGAAGTCCACGGAAAAGGTGATAATCACAAGGTGCAATATCCGGAGAGTATGGTGGATGCGGCGTTAGCTCTCATCCGAGCTCGTTCAGCTTGCCTAATGTTTGCCTTGGGGTATGAGGTCTTGCGTTGTCGTGGTGAAACAAAACTTTGCGCCTATTCTCTAAAGACGGTCGATTTTTGTTAAGGGGCTCATTCAGGTTTGATAGCTGATGGGAATAATAATCAGCAGTTATAGTCTGGTTTGGTTCCAAAAGTTCCTAATAAATAATACCGGCCATATCCCACCAAATAGACAGGAGAATCTTCTTGGGGTGAAGGCCATCTCAGCCGTCGCAGCAGCTGAGAACACACATTCACTCTTTGCTGAAAATTGGCGACGGAAAGTCTATGCGGAACCCATTTTCCCAGCTTTGAAACCTTTCCCAACTGAACCAGGTGCCTGTGAACTGTTCCATGCGATGAATTTAACCTCTGAGCTATCATATCGACTGTCAAATTTGGCTCAGCTTCCATGAGTTCGAGCAAAGCGTCGGAGTTAAGGACTTCAGGACGACCAGCGCGCGGGGCAGTTCCCACTTCGGAATTTTGAAAACCACTTTTGCGCAGTCCTTACACTCACAATATCCCCTCCGTGAACAGTGTTTATTTCTGCAGCAGCAGTTGTTGAATTTTTACCACTTTTATAAAAAAAAATACAAAATATGCCTCTCATACGCGTTCGAAGATTCCATTTTATTTCTTAACAAC
Source organism: Anastrepha ludens (assembly GCF_028408465.1). Lineage (NCBI taxonomy): Eukaryota > Metazoa > Arthropoda > Insecta > Diptera > Tephritidae > Anastrepha > Anastrepha ludens. Next base: position 81,275,033 of record NC_071502.1, read on the forward strand.
ACGTGCTTCTATCCGCGATTAAAATGACTTGTTTAATTTTTTGTATGCAAAAATCGTACAAAAGTGAAATTATGGGTAAAATACGCACGAACTTATGGACTGACCTGATATGTACATATGTACGCATGTGCGACTATGGATTTCTTACCATTCTTATGCTGTGGGTTGGGTAAACTTGTTCAAATACACTTGCAGCTGCGAAGATGGTTCCTAGAAGGGTCAGCGCTATAGCCTGAATTCCCGAAAAAATCCTCAGGGATTGTAGAGCTCTTTCAAATTTAAAATACCACAAGATGATTAAGTAAAACAAAATTTTTAGTGAAACGCAGAAAATTATGAGCAATTCGAAAATCCATACGTCTCGAACCTGGCGTATGCACTGTAGGGAAAATTATTTTAAAAATTTTCACAACATATAATTTATTACACACTAATACAGTTTTCATTTGCAGTCATCTGAGCCCGTATCCGAGTTTGTACCGTTCATATCGATTTTCAATGAATTTACTTTGCTAATCACTAATTCATTGAATTATTGTTACATCAAATACTCCAAGGGCACTTCCGCCACTTTTTCACTGCTGCAAGCCGGGCAAGACATACAAATTTTCGATACTAGCCCCCGTATTCCGTCGAGTTAAGATAATAAGCAAAACGCATAAACTTTGCACGAACACTTCCCAGACTTCGCAGGTCATTGATTGATAACACAAGAATATTTAAATTGGAAAATAAAATTTATTATATTTGTGCATTTTTATTTTGGAAATACAAAATTACTTCAATTATCGCATTTTGTGCCATGTCCGCAGAGATTATCATAAGTTCCATTGTGTACATATTAATAAATGTACAAACATACATACACACACACAGGCCCACAAGCAAGTGTGTAAAGCAAATGATAAGCAAATAAATATGTATATTGCGCACCTTTTTAAGCAACTTGCACTTTCTGAACTTTTGTATAAAAGAACATTTCATGGCAATCGTATTTCCAGTTGTTGTCAAGAATTTCTGCAAAGCGCGCTGAGTAAAATTACTTTTGTAACGAGTTAGCAATGGAACGTTGGCAAAATCGAGTTGCAGTGGTCACCGGTGCCAGTTCTGGCATTGGCGCTGCTTGTATGAAATATCTCGCGAATAATGGAATGGTTGTAGTGGGCCTGGCACGACGCAAAGAACTCATGGACGCTCTGAGGGACCAAGTCGAACCAGAGGCGCGCGCTCGCGTTCATGCCATTCGTTGCGATTTGCGAGACGATCAACAGATTATCGCTGCATTCAAGGAAATCGAGTCCAAGTATGGACCTGTTGCGGTGCTTGTAAATAATGCGGGCACTGTGCGCGTAATGAATTTGGTGAATGAGAACAACTCGCAGGATGTAAATGATGTGATCAACACTAATGTATTGGGTGTAGTCAATTGTACGAGAGAGGCATTCCGCTCCATGAAAGCCAACGGCGGTGATGGACATGTTTTCATGATCAACAGCATCTCGGGACATATTGTGCCTAGGATACCGAATCATTCTTTAAATATTTATGCGCCTACGAAATTTGCGGTGACGGCAATGACGGAGGTTTATAGGCAAGAATTTTTGAATCAAAATACGAAAGTTAAAGTGACGGTGAGCTCAACAGTGAATTAAATATTTAATACCTGTATATTGTTATTGAGACATAATCGAAATTACAGAGTATAAGTCCCGGTGCTGTAGATACAGAAATCGTACCACAGGAAATGAAAGTTGCTTTGGAAAATCCACCATTTTTGCAACCGGAAGATATAGCTGATGCTTTGCTGTACAGCCTTCAGACACCTCCCCATGTGCAGGTTTGTTGTTAAAATATATGGAGGTGATTTAATACACAACATCTCATATATCTTTCCAGATACACGAAATGATTGTTAAACCAATTGGAGAACTATTGTAAACACGGAAGTTCACAATGTGCAATTGACATGTAAATTTTTAACAGATTCAATAGAAATACATATATCCCAGAGTCTTGCGAGAATGGTGCGCAATTTTTATTTTGAGTGAAATTGAACTTTTCCGAAATAATTTCTCTTATGTGCCCCTCGTAAAATGCTTAGTTTGGTAGTAAGGTATGATGGCTACAGCGGTTTGAATGGTTTCAATCGGCTGATAACACATTCTATCCATCACCAAAGGGGGTTTTGGAAGCAGATAGCATTAGTAGAGTTCCAAGTCGGGTAGTTTCATTCACAATCGATTTATTGGTCGCCTACCAGCTTGTGTGGCATAAACCTTGAACTGAGTTTATGGAGCTCTATAGGCTTCGTAAAAATAAAACACACAGTTGTCTGAGGAATCGTTAACTCTATTTTAATGAAATCGCAGACACATTCTAATTATTTCCAATGAAATCTCGAACTTTTCGATGTTTTCTGGAGGTGAGCTTTTCTTTCGTTTCGCCACCATAGTTGTTGTTGTTGTAGCAGCATAAACATTCCCCATACTTACATACGGGGAATGCTGCTGGAATGACAGTCCTTGGCCGGATATAAATCCGGGTCGTTTCGGTACCGTAGAACCGACTGTCATGCCACCATAGTCGAATGGGTTGGTATGTGACTTCCATGCGGTAGTGACCGAGTTCGAAACCCTCTGAGCGCACGAAACACCCGAATGGCGTAAAATGTTTTTTCTAATAGCAGTCGCCTCTTGGCAGGAAGTGACAAACTCTCCGAGTGTATTTCTGCCATGAAAAAGCTACTCATAAAAAATCACTTGTCGTACGGGTTCGGCAGTCAACTGTTGGTCTCTCCATTTGTGGCATAACATCAAGACAGACGGACAGTGAAGAAGAAATTCGATCCCTCCTAATGCAGATTGGTTTAAAATATTAGAGCTCCCATTAAAACTACTTTTTTTTGTTAAATTTAGCGAATTTTTTTGTTTTCTGTTTTGTTGTGTTTGCTTGAAAGAAAACTTTTGCCTACCCTAATGTAGATATATGTATGTAAAATATTGCCTCTCCCATTAAAACCACCTATTTGGAATTTAGAGAATTTTCTGTTTTGTTCCTTCTTGGAGAATTTTTGTAAATGAAGGCAAAATTCGGTCCACCCTAATGTGTGTATTTGTAAAATTTCAGCTCTCCCGTTAAAACTACTACATATTTTTTTAATTTACCGATTTTTTTTGTTTTCTCTTTTGTTGTGCTTGTTTGAAAGAAAACTTTTGCCTACCCTAATGTAGATATATGTATGTAAAATATTGCCTCTCCACTTAGTTAAAACTACTTATTTGGAATTTAGCGAATTTTTTGTTTTCCTTCTTGGAGAATTTTTGTAAATGAAGGAAAAATTCGGTCCACCCTAATGTGGGTATTTGTAAAATATCAGCTCTCCCATTAAATCCATTTATTTTGAGTTTAGCGTATTTCCATGTCTACACTCCGCATTACAACAAAAGTAATACGGTTTTTGCAAACTTCATATACGGTTGTCTTGAATCACCCTATATTTAAGCCTTGCAAATTATTCGTTCACTTATGGGCGAATCGGTACTGAACATTAGCGGAACAGGTTGAGAACGGCCTTTTAATTATGTGTCGAATCGCGAAAGAACTTTAAGAGAAAATATTACTGTTGTTGTTGTATGGGATTATTATTAGTTAAAAGCCTACGCGTTTGTTTGCCTTTAAAAATCCACTTTAAACGCAAGTCGTGTCAATTCATTTGGTTGTAAAGGTTTGGCAAAGGATGCAGACACTCAGCTGATGGAGCGAGTGGTACGTGACGAATGAATAGCCAATTGGTTTTTATACCTAAATATTACAAACTTCTGTGCACTCAAAGGCAATTCATTATCAAAACCACTGAAATCGTACAACAGACATCTTCATGCGCGAACTCGAGGTCAAAGTGAAATAGAGGGGAAGTAAGCGATAGATGTAAGGCTGACATGTTTCACGCTCATTAATCTTAATTCGATGCAAGAGCCTGATATATACAGCAATCGAAGCCAGACAAATGGACATGTGCGATTTGCCGCTTAAAACTGGACACCAACAAGGCAGAAGGGCATTCGTTGCACAAGAAGTCAGACAAAAAAGGAACTAAAAACTAGTGAAGCCAAAAAAAAAACGAGAACGAACTCATTGCAGTTAAGACGACGAGTGGCGACACGAACCTGCAAAAAATCCAGCCACTCGTTCGAAATACTACAAATTGTTCTACATTTGTGGTACTTACACCCACACACTAATGCAAAACATGAAATGGCAGTAGTGCAGTGCTGACCTCAAACCGAAGTTAAAAATCAAATACACTGACATCTGCGCTTAAGAAATGAAGCACTCTGTTGCAGTGGACAGGACATTGCAATTAATGGGATTTCATTAGCGTGCGCTTGCTTTTTAAATGGAAAGCGCAGAGAAGAGGGAAATTGGGGCAGTAGTAGAGGATGCTGGAGTAGATATTCGTAGTTTCACTGAATGGATGCACTGATAAGCTCACACGGATTACACAGCCGGCTCGATTCGGCAATCTACTAGTTTGCGCTTGTATTGGTGCATACCGACGAACACAACGTATTTAGAAATGAAATACTCCCACTCTCCAACTATGTAATCGTATGCACGTAAGTGTGCATGTAGTTGATCTGCTTTAATTGTCAGGGATGCTGCTCACAATTTATTTAATTTTCTGAAATGCACTAAAAGGATTTAATCAGGATACACACACATATGCACATATATGTTTGCGTGTGGGTATGTTGGGTTTAAAGGACGTGTATGCGTGCATTGAATGGCTGCAGAGTTCAAATAAGTCAGAAGTATACGCGTTCATGTACTTTTATGTGTTCCACATATCTTTGGAAGGATTAGATTTGTGTAAAAACACTTTAACATCGACTTAAGAGCATTTCGTACACAGCTGAAGGACTTTGTAATAATTTGTATTTGCGATTAATTTCGTGCTGTGCTTAGCAAGCTATGCACCTTTACTATGGATGCGAATTTTCGGGATTATATATTTTTAATCTCGAGATCCCGGAACTTTCCCGAAATAAAGAGGTTTAAAAAAAAATAAAAATTAAGTAATTGAGGGTATTAACCTTCAAGCGTGACTCAAATTCATGACTCATATAAAGCCAGTAGAAGAGGAGAACTATGCTGGATTGTTAATGGGAGTTGAAACGTTGTCTGCGATAATACATAAATAGTCTCTATATGTATATTGGGTTGGGTAATAGTTTCATGGCGTTTTTATATTTTCTTTTATTCTACAACGATTTATTTACTGTTTGGCAAAGGGTAAGTTTTCATTCGATAGAATTCTTTCTGCGCTACAAAATCATGATCTTCTTTGCTTTTCAACGAGGCATGGAGAAGGTGTCATTGAGTCTACAGCACGGAAATGATTTGTTAAGTTCAAAAATTACGACTTTGATGTTGTATACCTGTCCAACAGTGGAAGGCCTGCCGAATTCGATGAAGAACGTCGCAAATCACTTTTGAAGCAGACCGGTCGTCAAGCAAGTCGTGAATTGGCGGGAAAAATGAACGACGACCATAAATTGATTCTCAATCACCTTCATTCAATGGGATTTACCGAAAATTTGGGAGCATGGGTACCTCACGAGCTCAACGGAAAAAACAAAGAAAGCCACCTTCAAATTGCTTCTCAGCATCTCGCCCGCCTTCGAGCAACACGCGGTTATAATAAGCGCTTTTTGTACCATCAGGAGAGATGAGAAATGGTGCCTATACATCAATATGAAGCAAAGAAAGGAGTGGGTGGTTTCATGAGATACGTCAAAGCCGAGAGTCAAGTCGGATCTTCATCCAAAGAAGATAATGATATGTGTTTGATGCGACTTGGAGGGCATGGTGCACTGGGAAATGCTTGAAAAGAATGTCTTGGCCAACAAGGAGCTCTACATTGCCCAGCTACACCGCATGTATGAAGCTATTCGACTGAAAATACCTGATAGACATGGTGAAAACATACTCCTTCATAACAACGCCAGGCCCCATGGTGCACAAGTTGTCAAAGCCGCACTCCACGAGCTCGAATGGGAGGTCCTTCAGCAACCGCTGAGATGCGTTACCTTCAATAACAAAGAGGTCCTTAAAAACTGGCTCAACAACTTGGCGGAACGGCATCAACAAATGGTCGAGAGGTGGGAAGAGGTTGTAAACAGCAACGGCGAATATAAAATTGATTAAGTTATTGATATTTATTGTTTTTTGTTTAAATAAAAGTCTTAAACGTCTAAAAACGCCACGAAATTATTCCTCAACCTAATATCTACCATGTTGTCCGATAAATGAAGGGCTGTACGTTTTTATTTTTCTCTCTAGTTGTAGATTGTTTTCTAACAGAAGCTTTTCCCTGTCAGAAATACACTCGGAGGTTCGCAAATGCCAGCCAAGGGGTGATTGCTGTTAACAAAAGCTTTTTGTTAGGTATTGTCTGCAATGGCGAAATTATTGCATTCATTTGTCACTTACTTCTACTTGTTTCCCGTTCCATAGGCGGTTGGACGGACTTAATTTCTGAGTGAAATTGCTGCTTTTAGTCGTATTTCAAGCTAAACTAGCTTTCAATAAAAAATATATTTATATTGGTTCTACAGTCTATGTTCTGCTTAATTTACCTAATAGAAGTTGAATGTAAGAATATCAAACTAAGACTGTCACTGCATGTCTCCAACGTAGTAATGAATACCCACATCCAAGGTTGCAGCATAAAGCTTTGCCTCGCTTGTAGAGAAGCTAATCAATTGAATAGTCAACAGTTTAATTGAAATGACAAATAGTTGATGTGTGCCCAATATATACGAGTATGTACTTCGGGTGCAAGTAGAAAAGCTAAAATGCAGTCTCAGTCTCAGCCTCAGTCACACACATAACACTTGTCATGTGGATGTATGTGTGCACCCTGCAGGGAAACCCCAAGCAAATATGGAAACATTCAAGTTCACATACTGGTATTTAATAGAAGGAATCATACTAGTTCGTCATGGACTAGAATAGTACCAATAGTTAATTAATATATGATTGAAATTTATACACTTTACTTAGTCTTGCCATAAATTTTGTGACAAATTTTACCATACATATGTCGAGAACAAATTCGCAGAAACAAATTCCGTTACTCATAAATTATATTCAGTTTTGCTGTTTAATAATTGAGTGGGGAGCTAAGGAAAATCGCATTGCAGTAATTACATTACATAAATATAGCAAAAGTGCAAGTGAGATTTACGAATTGCTGAAAAAACTTAATATAATATTTCGACGATATTTGCTTACCACACGATCAATCGTATTTCCCAAATGTCTGAAGCGACAGACAGAAAAATAAGTGGTCGTCCTCTCGTGACTCGAACCATAAAAGACGTTCGAGAAAGAATTCGCAGAAATCCCTTCGCTTAACTAGTCATCTTTTGACAACGCGCTTGAAGACACTCGGCAGCTGCAAGCAGCTATCTATTCTTTTCACAGATGAGCAAATTTCCACAGTTGAAGAAGTTTTTAATAAGCAAAACGACAAAATCTTTGCTAAAACTTCCGAAGACGCAAGAAATGTTCCTTCAAGGGTTCAGCATGGCCACCAGCTAGACTCCGTAATGGTTTGGTGCGGAATGTCTTGCAAAGGCGTTACATCTCCTCATTTCTGCGAAGAAGGAGTTAAGACCGAGGAGAATGTGTACCATGGTGAAGCAGTTGAGCAGTACTCTCTTTAGTGGGGAGTGTTGAATCTTCCAGCAAGATTCAGCTCCAGCCCATAAGGCAAAAACCACCCAACGGTGGCTAAAAAACAATATTCCTCGGATCATAGGCACAGAAGATTGACCATCTGGAAGTCCAGATCTGAATCCATTGGACTACAGTTTGTGGTCAGAATTGGAGAGCATGTCCTGTCAAGGTCTTACAGAAATTTGGAGAGCCTCAAGCAGTCTTTGGTTCAAGCAGCGACGTCAATATCTATGTAAACCGTGCGTGCTGCAATAGCGGAATGGCCTAATCGTTTGAAGGCTTGTGTAAAAGCAAATGGTGACCATTTAGAATGAAAACTAAAAATTTTATTGTTTAATATTTACATGATTCAATGAAACTAACTTCATTAAAAAAGTTTGATACTAATGGATATACGGACTAGCTTGTAACAGAACTTATGGCAGGACTAAGTGTACATATATGGTAGTATACACAAGTAATATATACAAACAGAAATTGTGCTCTCCAAATATTGATTATAAATAATAAAGACATTAAATATGTATGATAAAAAGCCAACTGTTTAGGCATAATAATTGATGCAAAACTGACCTGGAAGGAGCATGCGAGTATACTTCAAAAGAGAAATGAATTAAAAACAGATTCAGACAATTCTACTGGCTACTACGGAATGATTCGCGACTTTCACTTGGAAATTAATCGATAATCTACAAAACTCTTATAACTCCAATCGGGAAATATGGTCTCGAACTATGGGGAACAGTAAGCAAGGAGGCAGGCTGGTACATAACCAATTACGATATACTCAGGGACCTCACAAATAAATTTATTCAAGACGTCATTCGAGAATGCAGCACAAATCCTTTTCATACACTACTAACACACACAAACCAAAAAACGCTGAAAATTCCACATTCAGAACTGCAAAAACAAATAACTCCGACATCCCTGGCATCATTAAAATAGATATCAGCAGCTGAATACGTCTCTTATCGACGGTTGTAGACTCCGTAGTCTTTTACTCTGCCCCTACATGGGCTGGACGCCGTAGCCGAATGGATTGGTACGTGACTACCATTCCAGAGAAAACGTTGGTTCAAATCTCAATAAAATACCAAAATGAAAAAAAGTTGGAGGAAAAGAAGGATATTGTCCTGTAAGCGTGGTCGTGGTGGTCATTTGCCTGATGTTATTTTCCACTATTAACAGCCTACCTTCCTCTTTATAATGAAATAAACATCCGATCATTTATATTAAAAAATAACATTTTTCTTTGAATATCAAAATCACACCTCTTATTAAAATATATATATATCTATACTAATATTATAAAGAGGAAAACTTTGTTTGTTTGTAATGAATAGGCTCAAAAACTACTGGACCGATTTTAAAAATTCTTTCACCATTCGAAAGCTACATCATCCACGAGTAACATGGATTATATTTTATTTTGGAAATAGGGCTCGAGATATAAGTCAAAACGTGGACCCGGGTAACCTTCGGATGTGTATGTACAATATGGGTATCAAATGGAAGCTGTTGGTGAATGCTTTAGTTCAGAGTATTTCCATCCGCTCCGCGACTGGGGTCTCGAGATAGAGACCAAAACGTGGGCCCTAGAATGTGTTTGTACAACATGGATATCAAATGAAAGCTGTTGATAAGTGCTTTAATACGGGGTAATTTTCATACCTATTGATGACTAGGGTCTGGAAATATATGCCAAAACGTGGACCCGCCGTGTCTTTGCACCGAATTAAACCAAACTTACACAAATTGTTAAGTAGGTATTGAAGATGATTTCCGTATAGTTTGAATACCTATTGGTAGATAGGGTCTCGAGATATAGGTCAAAACGTGGACCCGGGTAACCTTCGGACGTGTATGTACAATATGGGTATAAAATGAAAGCTGTTGATAAGTGCTTTAATACGGGGTAATTTTCATACCTATTGATGACTAGGGTCTCGAAATATATGCCAAAACGTGGACCGGCCGGGTCTTTGCACCGAATTAAACCAAGCTTACGCACATTGTTAAGTAAGTATTGAAAATGGGTTTCGTGAGGTTTGGTTGTAATTCGGAGCACTGGCAACGGGTACAGCGTTCTTTTGAACCAGCCATAATGTCGTTTACTTTTTTAACGCTTGGGGCGGAACTGAACTGTCAAATTGACAGTGTGAGTTACAATGTGTCAATATTTCTTTCTGATTTGGATGCCATAAGGAAAAAACGTAAGTGCAACATGTAAAAATTGTTTGTGAATTTTTTTGGAGTGGATTTTGGAACAGTGAATAATTTCTTACGAAATTTGAGAATTTAATGTGAAATCCGAATGAAATTATGTGTTCGTGGAAAAAACAATTTTTTCGTTTTTTTTTTGAAAAATATAAATGGATAATGGTTAAAAAAGCTCCAATGTTTAATAAAACATATAAATTGAAACGAAAAATTCATGGATGATCAGGAGAAAAGACGATTGTTTATTCATATGCGTTGATTTGAAATTTAAAAACAATCTTCTTTTTTCCTGATTTTCAATTTATATTTTACATTTAATCAAAAACAAATAGAAAAACAAAAAATATTGTTTATGCCAAAGCGCTTGAATAAAGAATAAAGAAATAAATAATATGAAAACCATATCTTTTCTGTTCTAAACCATATCTATTCTATTTTAGTGTGCCCAGCGAAGGGGGCCGGGTTTGCTAGTATATAATATATATGGGCCGAAGCCAAGATGTCCAGCATACAATACGCAGCACAGGTATTTCGCCGAAGTGCAATAAGGGTGGCTAGTGGATACAGACCGGTGTCAGAAGGTGCAGTAGGCGTTAACGCGGGCAATCTACCGGCTGGCTTTCCGGCAAAGGAATTGAGCCGTCTCTAGGGCAGGCGACGAGCTAAACCGCCATTAGAAGAAAAATCTGCAGAGCGACTGCATTCAATAGAAGAATGGGAAGGCAGATGGAATTTGCCAACTAACATACGCTGGACTCATAGGCTTATCTCAAATATTAGTCAATGGGTGATCAGGAAACACGGAGACGTTGACCACAATCTCACTCAAACACTGAGTGGGCACCTCGTTCTGCCCAAACTGCAACAACACGATTGAAAAAGGAAAACACGTATTCTTCTACTGCGATTATTCTAGAGAGGGGCGCCTAACGCGTAGGCTACCTACGAACTTTCGACAAAACACAAACGCCCGAGCCTAGTTGTCACACCGCTGTCAGATGACGACGTTCGGGTAATACATTTGCTCTAGAACCTCTTATGAAGTGGATCAATGGACACTATCAATAGCGTATAACCTCCATACGCCCATGTGAAAGGAACCTGGACACAGGTACATGTTGTGTCAGTAGACATAAGCGCGGCTCCACCTTAATGAAATGTTACCACTGTCCCAGGGCGCAGCTCAGCCGAAAATGAGGATTGTTATCGTGAGGGAGCATGCCCCTCGTACCACTGGTATGTGTTTAATGATGTTTCTGTCAGTTTGATTTTTACTTCTTTAATTACCTCGCCTCATTTGAAAACAAAAATCCATTTTTTTTACTTAAATATTCAAAATTATCGTCCCCAAGCGGTTTTTCGAAATTCATAATATTTTACGGAGATATAGCCATTTTAGTGACGCAACCTCTACAGCAAAACTTTAAAATTAATTTTCAGGCAACAACAAAGCATCTTTCAATGTCCGGCATTTTGTCAAATTTATTTTTTTTTAAATCGCGGTTAAAGATAACGACATTCATACTGAATAAAAACCTTTTTGATTTCAGAAACCTGCGGGTCCCAGAATCTGTCTCGCCAGCGACATACTTGCAAGACCATTTTGAAGGCTGAGAACTTTTTGAACGAACCTCGTTTTTCTAAAGAATTTGTTTTAATTGGTTTAGGATTTACTTATAGTGAATTTTAGTAATTTTTAACCTTCTTTACCTGAAAAAAATTTCATTTAAATTTAAGAAAAAATGTATCCTGTATGCACCTTTACTGTCGAATGAATATTTTAAAACGTTGAAATGGTTATTTTCTATATTTTTCTTATTCTCAAACTGTTTACTTTAGAAACATATTAGATTAGAATTTGCTTTGAAAAGTAAGAACTGGTATTTAAATGGTATTTTCTGATGCATAGCCGGACAGTTACCATTTCGTAGAACATCGCCTTTGTACCGCTTGCTCACATGGAAAAAAATAGAACACGAACTGAATGAGTTGAAAATTGAAGTGGTAGCATTCTAGTAGTATTTTTCCCTGCAGGCCATGCACAAGAAGCTCTATGCATTTGCAGTTTGTAACGTTACGATAACAACAACTCGATATGCCCGCATCATAAAGCAAACTCCCGGAACATGTTGCATGTGACATTGCAGAAAGCAACACTTACAAATTTCAGAAGTAAATTCAATTACAGGAACAACAACATCATGCAAATTATGGAGCAAAGGAGCAACTATACTTAGCCGTCATTTGGACATTTGCACTTATCGAGAGTGCGCCAAGATTGTGCAGAAGCTAGCAATGGAAATGTTCAAGTACACACCGAATTATACGTTGTTGTTGTTTGTTTATGGGGTCAGCATTGCACGCTTGCATTACATTACTGTCCACAAGGCATCAAATACAGCAGCAACACGAATAAGGTGGAACCCTTGACAATGATGCTGACTAGACTATTTTCACTTAAAAGTGCTTTAGTCCATCAATTTGGAACGAGAAGCTCGGCTGGACAATTGCGAGGTAAGTTAGTTGTTGGTAGTTAGTAGCTGACCTTAGTGCAGTGTATCATATCATTTGAAGTGTTGTAGGTATGCTAAAATTGTGTAAGGTATTGAGGTAAAAAGTGAGCTTTTGTTTATTGCAAGCAACGTAAGTGTCAAGCTGGAGGTGACAAGTGGGCATTCCAAAAGGTGATCAAATAAAGGGATATAATTAAATTTTTGGTGAAGAGTGTCAATAATAAACTAAATGAAGTACACGTGCCACCCCGTTGGGCACTTATTGGGGTTAGATATGTAACTTCCGGGCTTCTACTCAAAAACAACGCCATTGCCCAAGGCAAATTGCACCGTTAATGATAAAAACACTAAATACCAGGCTCTATATTTTTGTCTCTTAGTGCGTTGATTGGAATTAATTTTTGTAGATTTAGAAAACATCGATAAATCAAAAACGAATGTAAAGGGTGATCAGATTGGAGGTATTTCTTCAATAGGGGTTTCGACAGATCAGGTGTGACTACTGATAAATACATAATTTTCTTCAGTATTCATTAACATTTCATCGTTCTGTGAAATGTGCTCACCGCGCACAGGCCAACTTATGGTGTTCAGCGATGAGGTCGATTTTTGACTTAATGACTACGTCAATCTCTCATCATGCTCGCCCTAACGTATGGCGCAGAAGCTTGGACGATGACAACATCCGATGAAGCGACGCTTGGAGTGTTCGAGAGAAAGATTCTGCGTAAGATTTTTGGACCTTTGCACGTTGGCAACGGGGAATATCGCAGACGATGGAACGATGAGCTTTACGACGACATAGACATAGCGCAGCGAATAAAGATCCAGCGGCTGCGTTGGCTGGTCATGTCGTCCGAATGGATACAAACGCTCCGGCTTTGAAAGTGTTTGATGCGGTACCAGCTGGTGGTAGCAGAGGAAGAGGGAGGCCTCCTCTGCGTTGGAAAGATCAGGTGGAGAAGGACTTGGCTTCACTTGGTGTGTCCAATTGGCGCCGGTTAGCACGAGAAAGAAACGACTTTGTTAATCTCGGCCAAAATCGCGTAAGCGGTTATCGCGCCAATTAAGAAGAAGAAGAAGAAGAAGACTACGTCAATAAGCTAAATTGCCGTATATGGGCTGAAGAGCAAGCCGAAACCATTCAAGAACAGCCATTACATCCATTGAAAACAACCGTTTGGTGCGGCCTATAGGCTGGAAGAATCAGCGGCTCATATTTCTTCAAAGGCGTGGCCGGCGCCAATGTAACAGTGAATGGCGAACATTATCAAGCCATGATAAACGACTTTTTCATACCGGAAATCGAAGCCCGTTATCTCCACAACATTTTGGTTTCAACAAGTCATCGCTACTTGCCATACAGCCCGTGAAACAATGGATTTACTGCGTCGTCGTTTCTGTAAGCAATTTATCTCTCGTCTCGGACCAGTAGATTGGCCACCAAAATCGTGTGATATCAGACCTTTGGACTTATATTTGTGGGCGTATGTTAAGTCTAAATACTTTGTAGATAAACCAGCTTCGATTGGAAGCCTACATTACTAAAGTTATTCTTGAGATACTGAACGAAGTCCTCCAGTGAGTCGCTCAAAAGTGGTGTTTACGGATGACCGAATTACGGCGCATTTGAGGCCAACATTTCATTAAAAAATAAATGTCGTAAATGTTTCTTTACAAAAGTAAAAAATATTGCCCCATCAGTTTTGAATTTTCATTCTTTTTTTTCTATTTTAAATCAGATACCTCTAAAGTAATCACCCTTTACATATTGATAATGCCAATATTCTTCCTTAACCTAGACATTTTTTTATTCTTATCTACCCATTTTGTTGTGCAATTAACTTGAAAGTTTAATGCCTTTTTATTATTCGAAAAAATTTGCAATTATGCAATTTGCTATATTTCTCTTCGAAGTAAAAGTAATCTAATCCTTTCCCATGGCGGGAAGGGTATTTGTGGCACTAAACGGGTGTTAATTATAATTTTATATTAGTAACACCAATATTGCAATACAAATATTTTTCGATAGTCTGGAGCCGCATTACCAAATTTTCATAAACAAGTTATGACCCATTTAAAAAAGTTTTTACTTTTTGCCTGAACGGATTTTTCGGCCAAGGATGATAGGAAGCACAATATTGTGTTCTTTCAAGGGCTGTGTCGTTGTATAAAAAGAAGGAAGAGTAAGCGAAAGGAAGGCGATACTGTCAAACAACTTTTCATCTTTCAATTTGGTTGCAATTGTAGCAGTGAAAGTATAATTTACATAATTTATAATTTAGGTCCTGCTGTGTCACTGTGACTGTGAATCCAAATGGGCCCAATATCGAAGTATTTGGATACAGTCGTGAGTGTAATCAGGCATTCCCCGACTAGTTTCGGACGCACAAGCAACGAGCCCAGGGCTCTAATTGTCGTCTGGCTATCGGAGTAAATATTTTCCTTTTACAGTAATTGCAGAAGTAAGCAACCATTCCACTGTTTCTTTAACTGCGGCTACCTCCGCTTGGAAAACACTACAGTAGTCCGGTAGCCTAAATTTGAACTTGAGCCATCCGTGAACATGTTTGCTATGCTCTGTCTCCAAGTGTTGCCGCCCACTCCTGTCTTGAGTATGAATGTAAAAAATAGCGCTCGGGAAAAGTGAATCATGGGGATGAACTCTAAGTTTCTAAGAATACTAGGGTATCCGTAGCTTAAACCTAACTTATGACCTGAACACCAATCAATTCTCTGCACTGTTCACCGGTACCACATTCCATATAGCGTTAAGAGCTAGAGTAAAAGTGGTCCGAAGTGCCCCACTGATTCCAATGACGGCAGACCTTTGGACCCTCTTCAGCTTTTTAACAGATGGTGTTCTTTAACACGTTCCCTGTCCGCTGAGCCACATATGGTTCAGGAAACGTGCGCCTGATAAGCACTGATACGTTCCTGAGCCATATGTGTGTCAGGGGGTATATGAAACTTCTAAAGCAAATTATTCGACCGGACGTAACGGAACTGTACAGTGCTGGTACGATAATAAAGTAAAGAAAAACGCCGTGACATACGAAAAAATATTTTTATTTTACGCAGAAATCACAAGTTATTTTTAATTATTTCTTATTACGACACTCTCAGGCTTATCCAAATCAGCAATCTCAGGGTCACGCCCTATGTAAATATCATAATTCCAGACAAACCCCTCTTCTGTGCACAGTTTATAGATTTTCAAGCCGTATTTATGAGCTTTTGATGGGTTGTATTGACGGAAAGATATCCTGCCTCTAAACGGCATCATCGACTCGTCAATGACGATACATTCACCAGGTGCTAGTAAGCTCTTCCAGTTATTGATAACAAGGTCAAAAGTGGTTTTATTTTGTATAGACGTTCGTTTTGATCCCTCGGAGCTTCATTATCAACAAAGTGCCAGCAACGTAATATTAACGAGAACCGATTATATGAAATGTTTACGTTGTGAAATATTGGACTTGTCGGTCAATTTTGCATTTTTGTATTGGGACAGGGAATGTGTTAAAGCTAATTCCACTAGATAAATACTCCACACAACAAAAATGGCTTATATAGATATATTGCTATTGCTATATAGCTATTATATAGCTATAATGTAAGATTGTAAGATAAAGTCACTTACGAGGGTGGTTCAATAAGTACCCGTGCTTGATGACAGAGGGAAGTTGGTGTTCGCGTCGAGTGCTGCAATCTGTCAAACGACAGTAAAACAAATTTCAGAACGATTGATGGGTTAGTTTGGATTTGGCAGCTATTCGAGTAAGACGTATTTCATGATATTCGCTAAGATCGAAAAAAGAGCTGTATCGTTCGGTAATTCGCTTTTTGTTTTTGGATGGGAAAAAATTCAAGGAGATAAACGCAAAGTTGGATGGTGTATATGGGGACGTATCGCCACCTATGGCCACAGTTAGATATTGGTTCGACGAATTTAAACCTGGGCACACATCCGTTCTGATGAGGAGGGGCCAGGAGCTATAGCTACCGAGGAAATCATTCAAAAAGTTCACGGCATAATTCTCGCTGACTGACGAACGAAAGTGCGCAAAGGAGCAGAGATCATAGGTTTGTCGATCGGAATGGTAATTAATATTTTACATGATAATGGTGATGATATGGCGATGAAGAAATTGTCGGCACGATGAGCGCCACGGCTGCTCACAAGCAACAGAAAGCGAATGCGACTGTTAACTTCGAAGCTGTGGTTGGAGCAATTTAAGCGAGATCCGAAGGAATTTTTGCGTCGAGTTGTCACCGTTGATGAAACCTGGATCCATCATATATATATATATATATAATTGGCGCGTACACCCTTCTTGGGTGTTTGGCCGAGCTCCTCTTCCTATTTGTGGTGTGCGTTCTGTTGTTGTTCCACAAATGGAGGGACCTACAGTTTCAAGCCGACTCCGAACGGCAGATATTTTTATGAGGAGCTTTTTCATGGCAGAAATACACTCGGAGGTTTGCCATTGCCTGCCGAGGGCAATCGCTATTAGAAAAAACGTTTTCTTCATTTTGGTGTTTTACCGAGATTCGAACCTACGTTCTCTCTGTGAATTCTGAATGGTAATCACGCACCAACCCATTCGGCTACGGCGGCCACCATCATTACACACCAGAAATTAAGCAACAATCGAAGCAATGGGTTTTTCCCGGTTAATCTGCTCCAAAGAAGGCGAAGACAGTTCCATTGGCCGGAAAGGTCATGGCGACTTTCACATGGCTTCACAAAAATTGACGGAGACACGGCCGCAAAAGAAGGTTATGTTTCCCCACGATAACGCACCAGCGCATTCATCCGGAGTTGTCGCCGCGAAACATCATGAAATGCGTCGTAAATTGTTGCCTCACGGAGGTTCAACCTTTGTTCCCTAATATGAAGAATTTGTTCGTGGGAAAAAATGTAGTTCAAACGAGGAGTTCGTCGCCGAGACAGAGGCTGGTTGTGGGGAGTTCGACAAACCCTATTTTTTGGAGGGGTTAAGAAAACCGTAGCGCCAACCGTATCTTTCTAGGCTATGTTGAAAAAGTACGAGTGTGAAAGTAAATTGCAATTTGAAATTTGAAATATCGTCAAAAGAAAGTTCAATCTTTGTTGTTGGAATTTTTTTTCTGTTTTTTTATTAATGCTTTTCTGATATGAATTTCGTGTTAGAACCAATAAAATTTACATTTTTCAGCAGCTTTTTAAACAATTGCCCAATTAAAGTAGGAATTACTTTTGAGCTACCAACTCTTTTGTGGACTTTTGACAAAACAACTTAAGTTCACTTAGCACTTGCTTTTTGTTAAGAACAAAATTCTTGAGTTCTAATGAATTATTCAAAGGTTTCATCATTTTAAATCTTAGTTTAATAAAATTTTAATGAAAATGCACAATTTTTACGAGGCGAACTTTACAAGGTAGTGTCGATTTTACGATTACCACTTTGATGGACTATTATCAAAAATTTCTGCCTTTCTTCCTTAAAGGAAGGAGAGGGAAAGAAAATACGAGAACTCTCATCAGGCACCAGAATAAGCTCATTGAATAATATTACCTTGCATGGATTCGCTTTGAACCAATTTAAAGTTCACGATTTATTAAACTAAAAGCACAGCCTGCTAAGGCCATATAAGTTGTTTTATTTAAAATTCGTTGATATATTATATATTTATATTTGCGCTGTGCATAACTAACTTTTTTTTTTAATATCTAAAATAACTAAAATCATATAGCCGTTATAAACTAGTTAAAATTGCCAGCTTTGTTTAAGCTATCAACTTTGTTGCAGTCAACAAGCGGATGTAATTAAGTCATCGCGCCACACTGATGCCAAAATGAAGTGTCAGTGCCGATGTTAATACTCGAAGAAAGCAGAAATAGAAGTAAGAAAGAAATACAAAAATGTAATATACGTTTTGCGGATGTGCATAAAAATCAAAGGAAAACAAAACAAAAAATTAAAAGGAGTGCCTAAAATGTGATGTGAAGGCTGTTTGCAATTTGGCGGCTGAGCTACTGTCTTTCCGTTTACTTTACCTAACTAAATACGAGTATGAGGCCTGGTTGCGCAATCTTTAAGTATGCGAGTAACATCATCACCGTCTCATTTTAACCAACACTCGATTGTACAGTGATCCTTTTGGGAGCAGGCCGAAGAACATCCGATGTCTTGTATGTGAGAATTTTTTGAAAGAAATTTTAAATTATGGCGCCGCACAGTGGATAGGCTTAGGATAAAGTGCGGAAAAATATAAAATAAAGGGAGTAATCTAATTAAGTTGAAATTTAAAATAGATCGCTTTTGCACTGAGATTAAATTTAATAAAATGGAAATGACTTTTAATAATAAGTTTTCTGTCTGATATTGGAGCTATAACCAGAAAACGGGCGTGATTAGACTTAGGAAAGGTCTACTTTCTAAATTAGTAATTTGTAAGGATTATAAAGGGATATCGAGAAAGTTTTGCCAGATACTTATTATATTTGGTACTTATTGGTTATGTGGTTTGATTTCCAAAACGTAATGGTTTTTCAGAAATTTGGTTTTAAAGATTATTAAAAAAAATTATTTTAATTCTTCTGAATAGCTAAAAATAAAATATGACCCTAACAAAAAAAAAAAACAAAAAACGCGTCAACATAATTTCCAGCAATAACAACGCAATCATTTGGGTGCCGCTCTAACATTTAAATACTACTTTTGTAGAACAATTCATTTTTTGTCTCAAAATTGGTCTCAGTTTCAGTGATACCCTCTTGATTCGAGCGAAATTTATTACCAGCGAGAATTTATTTTAGGTCTACGAACAGCCAGTAGACGCTGGGAGCCAAGTCTGGCGAATGGCGAATACGGTGGATGTGGGAGGAGTTGGAAGCTCAATTCATATAGTTCTGCCACTGCTCAGAATCACCGGCACGTTCTCGTTTTTGCTCAACAGTGAGCAAAAGTGGCACTCACTTCTAACAGAGCTTTCTCATAGTCAAATGCTCATGCAATGTAAGGCCAACACTTTCTTTTGATATCTTTACGATGCCAGCTGACTCACGCAATTTTACTTTTCGCTCACTCAAAACGATTTTGTGAACTTTTTTGATGTTTTCTGGTGCCACCGCCTCATTCGGCCGTCCACTGTGGTGTGCATCATCGGTGCCTCAACGAACACGTTTGAAGTCATCAAACCATCGATTAGTTGTTGTTTCTGATGCAGCGAAGTCGCCATAACATTTTTTTGCTTCGCTTGAACGGTATTTTTCCCATTAAGAAGCAGTGTAAAATGAAAACACAAAATTCTTTTTGGTCCATTGTTTTGAAAATAAGAAAAGTAGCGCCACCCTTAGCGCATTTTTAACACCTGTCTTTTTAAGGTTAGTACTAAATGAAAAAGAGGTGAATGCAATAAAACTAGTGCTAGGCCCGGGACTTTCCAGTTCATATGTTACATACTAGTTTTCAAATTAACCAACCGATTTTTTCTCATACAAAATTTATGTAATGATGGGAAGTCGGAAACACTTAGTGAAAAATCGTAAACCCAGAACTTGCATTTCAAATTCAGCCATTTCTAACTATCAGGGCTTAGGTTGATTATTGGTAATTAATTACATACTTTTAACTAAAAAATAGGAACAAAAAATCGGGTTCGTGAATTAACATTTAAAACGAAGTGAACGTGAAAGCAAAAAAAATGTTTTTTTTTAAAGTAATCTTTAAAGTCGAATAACTCGAAAACGGTTCAGTTTCGGACACAATAACAAGCTAATCAGAAATTTCGTAACACAGAGGATGAATTTTGCTACATTAAGAAACTCAAATAACTTTTTTTTTAGTGTATGGAATTCATTTATTTTTTTTTCAAGTTGAAGGTCATTAAATTTTATTAAAAACGCTTAACTAGTTTTAAAAATAATTCAATTTAAATGCCCCCCATGCTCGTTGACACAAGTGCGGCATCTTAGTAAAAAGTTGTTCATTGCTGCTTTCAGAGTTGCGACAGGAATAGCCGCAATTGTTGCCCGAATGGATTGTTTTAGTTCATCCAAATTTGTTGGCTTTGTTTTATAAACTTCTTGTTTACATAAACCCCACAAGATAAAGTCAGGTGCAGTAAGGTCAGGCGACCTGGGGGGCCAACGAAATTCGGAGTTTCTTGAAATCAGTTTATTGGGAAATTTTCGTCGCAACTCTGTCATAACAGTCTGGGCTATGTGAGACGTTGCCCCATCTTGTTGAAACCACACAGAGTTGAAAGGAATTCTCTTTCGGCGTAGGTCTGGATAGAAAAATTCTTTCAGCATTTTGAAATAACGGTCTCCAGTAACCGGTACGGTGTGACCATTTTCTTCAAAAAAATTAGGCCCGACAATACAGCGTGAAGAAACCGCACACCACACTGTCACGCGAAGAGGATGCAATTCCGTCTCGTGGAGTATCTGTGGTTAGAAGTACTCCATATTCGACAATTTTGTTTGTTCACATTGCCGTTTAAACCGAAATGGTCCTCATCAGACATGAAAAGGCAGTTTAACATGTTTTGGCCTTCTTCCACCATTTGCAGGATCTTCTGGCAAAATTCCAAGCGAATCGGCAAGTCTGCTGCATTCAGTTTGTTAACCATTTGAATTTTGCAGGGAAATAAGTTTAAATCTTTGTGCATTATTGTTTGCAAAGACTGTCGGCTGACACCAAGTTGAGCAGATAAGCTTCTTGTTGAAACCCTTGGATTGCTTTGTATAGCTGCAGCTACAGCAGCGATCGTTTCCTCCGTCCGAACTGGTGGGTTTCGATGATAAGGCGACTGTTTCTTGCTCAGCAAAATTATTCACCAGTCTCATTATGGTCCATCTGCTCGGGGGATCGCCGCCAAACATCCGCCTGTACTCTCTCTGTACCAAAACTACGGACTCCAGTGCGTGATAGCGGCGGACTATCCAAATTCTTGTTTGCGTGTCCCAGTTATCCATTTTAATAAATTTTAAAGATCAATCTGCAAATTAAAACAAAAATGGAACAGATAACTTAAAAAGAAAAAAAGTTATTCAATTTTTTTTGGTAGCGGCTTTCATCAGCCACCCTGTATTTAATAAAGTCTTCAAATATTCAGGACGACTATCCCGGTAATCCTGTATATGTAAAATAGTTCTGAGGAAAATAATTTTAACAGAAGTAACACGAAAGGTGTAAGTGGGCCACTCCCGTTTACTATTTTCAAAACTACAGTTCTTTAAGGTATTTTTCGGTTTTTAAGTCAGAGTGATATTTTGTGAGTGACATTTGAATATTTCCTCAAAAGTGATTTTGTAAGTTGCATGAAAAAATGCACTGAAGTAAAAATTTCTACATACAGAGCATTAAAGTTTCATTGCTGAAATGCGGGTCGGACTTTTCTGGAAGTTTTATTTTGTTGTTGTTGTTATTAACGAATCTTAGACATTTTCTAATAAGCAATTTGCATTTCGTAATCACTTTTTTGTTAAAAGGCATTTTACAATATATTTGCTCGCTCTCCATAAGGTCTGCTGCCATTGTGTCTTTTAAACGTCTCCGGAGTGAGCTGGATGCTAGACCGTTAAAATGAGTTTTTAGTCGCTGTTTGTGAAATTAGCTATGGCAAGTTGCTTCGGTGCTTCAGTACAGTTGCTATGACAAGTTTACGATGAATATATATACAGGGTGGGCCATATAGGGTTTGCTTTTTGAACCACCTATTTTTTTGAGAATGGTAACACAAATGAGATGTCAAATGTGTTCATAATTTACTTAAAGGTTTGACATTTACGAAATGGGACGCTATACGCTTGAAAAAAATTGGGAAATATTTCCAAAGTGGTGAGTCTTCTTCTTCTTCCGCGGTTACAGTAAATGGCGAGCGTTACCGTGACATGCTCAACGAGTTTTTGTTTCCAAAAATTGAAGAGGATGACATGGACGATATTTGGTTTCAACAGGGCGGTGCAACTTGTCACACTGCCAAAGTTACACTCGAACTTTTGGCTACCGTTTTTGAATTTCGATATAAATTGGCCGCCTCGGAGCTGTGATTTAAGCCCGTTGGACTATTTTTTGTGGGGAGCCGTTAAGGACAAACGCTATGCGAACCATCCAGAGACGATTGATGCTTTAAAACACGAAATCGAAGTTGCCATTCTTGAAATTGGAGACCAAACAATCGAAAATATGCTTAAAAATTGGGTTGATCGAATGGCCTACTGTAAAGCCAGTCGTGGCAGTCATTTGAACGATATAATTTTTTATTCATAAATGACAATGTTCAAGGTTCAAAATAAAAAAAAAAGTTTGAAAAAATATTGATTAGTTTTTTTTTTATAGCCGATTCAAAAATCAAATTTTACATGGCCCATCCTATAGTATGGCGCATTTACTAAGCTTCGCTGCATTTTTTTTGGTAGTTTTATAGAGGTGATGTACCTTTGACTAGCGCATCACCAAAATTGTATACCGTAAGTCCAAACCAGCCCTAGTGTTTGTTTGTAAATAAGCAACTCGTTGCGGATTGATAAGCTTAAGTGCTACCAATGAGGTAATATAGCATATTTAATTTCAAGTGAAGCTCTGCTCGTCTGAAAGTTCTCTCAACTTTGATTTGACTGGCTCAGAAGCTACCATAATGATGTAGATGTCATCTCCATTTGCCTCAATTCGCTAAGTTTTCGTGTGTGGTTCCTCCTAAAAGACTTATAAACTTCGTATATACCTTCTTGCGTTTCTTCGGATAGGGACGCTACTTAAAATGCTGAACTTTCCATATATGCTCCCAATAATGCTCACCATAGCTTGCCTCTTTTTGGCCTTGGGCCCTAATATTTTTGCATATATTTTTACTAATATATCAAAATATAGAATGACATAAATTTGGAGCCGTAGGCCATAAACAAGATTTTTGAGTGAATTCTTCTAAGCGTTGAAAAACAGTGTCCCCATAAGTTCCCAAATAATGCCTGATATAACAAACATATGAACTTATATTCTTAAAACCGAACATCTTACCCTTTGGTATCCTTTGTACCCCTGGTAGAAATTGTAACTAATATAAGTTTGACCCAAAACTTACTCTTGCAAAAAATGTAAATTTTTGGCTGATCCCCTTTTCTCAACACATTTCATTGTTTGTGTAAATAGTGAAGTTTAGAAGCTTGGAAAAGTCAAACTAAAATTTCTTTTAGTTTCTATAAATTCTATAAATCTATAAATTTCACAAAAGATTGCGAAACAAATTTCAACTTTCGTAAAAATATTTTTTGCTGCCGTTCGACCACTGTTTGCCGTTTCTTTTCCTTTTTCTGTAATAGTTTTCTTTTGCACCTTTTTGTTGTAATCTTGGTTGTAGCACACAGCCGCAGATTGCTGCCAACTTAATGGCATTCGTGATGTTGGAAGTATTGTCGCCTAGCTAAAACGCATTCTTCTGGCGTTCAGTGGCTACTCGGCGCAAGATGCACGAAGAGATGAGCTGGATGTACATAAATCGTAGTTGGGTGTTAAATTACTTGCTGAAATGGCATGACATTATTTATGCCAGCAATTAAATGCATTTTCGCCAAAGTACAAGCTGGAAAAAATCTTAATAGCGAAATGAATGCAACAGGAAAACATTCGAAAAATATTGCAATGTGTGCTGTATAATTACAATACAATGTGTAAGTATGTATGTGTGTATGAATGGGAGTGTATGTAATTTATGTGTATGTGTTGAAAAGTTTGCTGAAGTTGTAATGTATTCTGTTTAAATAGTGGAATTATACGAAAATATTTAGGGCTTTAGGTTAAGAATGTATTGCTTTTTGCTAACGTTGCGAATTAAAGTATTTAGGTCCTTCAGCGATGAGTTGGTTTATGCTGTAGGAGTAAGTTTTAGCAGGGAAATCGAAGAGAAAAAATTTAAGAAATAAATGTTTATTTAAATTACGATATGTCTGCTATTTCTAGAGCTTATTTTTGTAACATACATTCGAAATTTTACCAAAACAAGAAAGAGCGCAATCTTGGACCCCCTAAAATAAAATAACGGCTCCGTTTGGTTGGTTGACTACAATATTCCCAGGGATAGTAATTGGTTTGGTGAAAAATGATTCCATAGCCAAACTAGTAGTGAATTGAGAAACAACAGCTGGGTTATTCGTACAATTTTCGATGTTTGCAAGGACCAGTGTGTTCAATAAAGTCGTCAAACAATTTCGCCTGGCATCACTTATTCTGAGCCCATCAACTTCCTTGCAAATACAAAACGTTGCCTTAGTTAGCACCATACGATCCAGCAAACTTTGCATTCGACCAGAAGCGAAAAAGAAACAGTACTCGCTCAGTGCTTTCGGCATTGTTTCATGGAAACGTTATTGCAATCAGCAGCTATTTAGTCAAAAAGAATAGAGTGGTTAATTTACTTTTCACCGTTCATTATATGTACCAAAGATTGTGAAGACGAAGCAATAAAACCATCGCCTATTAAATAGTCACACATTTCACATCAAAACGGCCAACAAGTCGATGAACCTTTGCTTTCTTTTGGAATATATTGGATGCCATAGCATTGGTAACGTTTCGTATTTTCAAGGTTTTTTGTTGTATGCAAGATTCCAGTAAGTCAGCAGCACTCAAAAATCTTTTATAGTACATGTTTTGCTTGCCTTCCAACGAAATCCTCAAATAAATATCATTTCATATTTTCCCATAAACTTCATAGTAATCAACTTTTTCTTCTTTGAAATGAGTCAAAATACAGAACAAAACAAAAAAAATACTTTCTTTCACTAACCAAAGTATTTTCAGCGGTTATTTTTGCTTCTGTAGGTAGCTCAATGCTTGCCAAGACCAGTGAACAAGGTAAGAAATTAAAAATATATATGTACCTGTGATACTCAAAAATGAATTATACATACAAATGCATGTAAATACATAGAGATCTGACCAGACCCGTGGGCCCAACCTAAGATCAAAAGAGAGATGTCTAACGGAGGATTAAACATAGGGGTATCTGTAGGATTTTCAGAAAGACTTTCCAAAAGCTTCACATATTTGGAAGATAATCTAAATATATAAAAGAAAGTCATGTTAGTTACACTATTTATAACTCGAGAACGGTTGAACCGTTTCCGTCAAATTACTATAAAATGTGGTACGCATCTGATATGGAATAACAAAACGCAAATGACAGCTAAACGTAATTTTCTCTATGGTTAAGTAGAAAATTTGATAATATAAATTTTGTCAGAAATATATAATCACAGTAATTTGTATTCTCTTTGAATCATCATTATCAACGCCGCGACCAAGACGTTCGAATCTTTCCTGACAAAACCGTAATGCAAGAAGGATAGGAAACATTGCGAATGAAACAATTGAAGAAGCACAAGCAATTGCCCGCGAAGAGCGCCGCGTTAGTATGGCTCGAGCTCGGGCTTCTCAATAAGTCGAGATATTTTGGACACTGCCAGTAATTCCAAGATCAACGGCTGCTGACGAAATAAACGCTTGCCTCTAATCATCGAATCTATGGCGCTATGTGAAGAAACTTCAGCTGACAACAAACATGAGAGTTGCATTACTTAATGATACATCTACTGAAGAATTCTCTGAGCAATTACTGTCTATCGGTAATTACTGACCTGTCGACGAATCGAGCGGATTGATTTCATTTCCTCAGAATTTTTGTAACTTTGTCTCATCGAAAGACGAACTTATCAATAAAGTATTCCCAAACATCATTAATAACTACAAAAATAATGGATGATTGAGTGAGCGAGAAATTTTAGCGGCTAAGAATAAAGATGTAGATGACCTAAACTACATACTTCAAAATGATATCATTGGAGCAATGCATTCATTCAAATCCATTGGATGTGCCTGGCTTACCATCATGCTTCGAAACATAAGCCCACCAAAACTTTGCAACGGTACGCGTTTGGTGGTAAATAAATTGATGAACAATGTGATTTACGCGACGATACTCAAAGGAAAATTCGAAGGTGAGGAAGTTTTCATTCCGAGGATCCCGATGATCCCCACAGATCTTCCGTTTGAGTTTAAAAGACTTCAATTTTCGATCGGTCTTGCATTCGCCATGACCATTAACAAATCACAAGGCCAATCCTTGAAAGTTTGTAGTCTGAATCTAGAAAAGCAATGTTTCTCACATGGTCATTTATATGTGGCATGTTCACGGCTCGAAAAACCATCTGCGTTGTTTGTTCTTGCACCTGATAATAAAACAAAAAATGTCGTGTATCACAAGGTGCTTAACTGAAGAGTGCAATCTATTAAAGCTTCATTGAAATACTTGATTAATAAAAAAATTGACTTAATAAAATCAAAAATTTGTTTTTTTTTGCCTCTAGGGCAGAACAAAGATCGCCGGGTCAGCTAGTTTATTGATATTATATATATAGAGTGAATATTTTATTAATGCAGGGAAACAAGAATCGTCATTTGCCAATAAACCTCGTTTAGATCCCATTTGAATCAAATCAGCCCTTAAAGAGAGAACAATACTTACTTAGTCACTTAAAATTCCTTTTAATTTAGGCTAATTTTATATTTCCTCGTCTCAAAACTAAATAACAGGTGGAATCGATACAATTAAACTTAATACGAGTAAGGGGGGATCAATTTAGAGGTATCGGATTTGAAATTGAAATACCTAAAACAACGAAAATTCAAGTTTATTGGACAATCTTCATTATTTTTGTGAATAACCATTCATGACATTTATTTTTTAAGGACAACTCTTTCAAATGTTGGCCGTGACTGCAACGTAATTAGAACATCCGTAAAAAACAGTTTTGAATGACTCACTGGAGGACTGCGGTCGGTATCTCGCGAATAACTGTAGTAATTTGTCGTCCAATGCCTTAATCAAAGGTGGTTTATCCACAAAGCATTTCGACTTAACATATTCTCACAAATGAAGGTCCAAGCAAATCCATAGCTTCGCGGACTGCATGGTATGTAGCCAGTAAGCCAAACATGGGCATCATCGCTGAACACCATAAGTTGGCCTGAGTCTATTGCAATTGTACGATTTGTAAATGTTGTTGAGGCGTTAGAATTTCCTTGATGAAATGTCAATGAATACTGAAAAAATGATGTATTTAGTTTGACAGTAGTTTGCGCGATCTGTCAAAAAAATTCTATTGCAAAAATTGTCTCCAGGCTGTTCATCCGTTATTAAAAGACACATTCAAGTGATCCAAACTTCCGGTAATGTGGTATATCTGGATGAATGTAAATTTAACGTTTTTGGAGGCGATGTTCAAACAAAAGTCTCTACTGTCAAACACGCTGGGGACCGTAAATCGCGTCCACGCATTACTGCTTATCGTTGGAATATTAACATCCGGAAAACGAACACTGACGTATGAAGCTTCTAAAATTATATGCTCTTATTTAATGAAATAAATTATTTTGTGAAAGAAATCATGCAGTCCTACTAAACGAGAATGAACCAATTCGGCGGCGTGTGCATACTCTTGTGAGCCTGTGTACATATCTATCTATGTAGTCGTATATATTGTTTAAAAAAAAAACCAATTAAATGATTGAGCAAAAACTAATCAAAAAATCTAAAAATCGGATTTTCGTGTACAAAATCCATTTTACTCTCAAAGTACTGCTACCATCCATTATAATTCGAATAGCGGCATATCAATAGAAACACTTTAATGACATTGACAGCACAAACTGGCGCTAACAGATTTCGTCCATATGTTGAAGTGTTCAATGAAATTTTAATGGCGATTGCAAAATACTTTGGTTTGCCTGCGGCTAAAACTAGTCGACGATATTTATCGCTTTTTAGCCATTCATCAGTGATGATTGCAATAAAACCGTTGTATTACTTACTTGTGTGTATATACATATCCACGTATAATACATTTCTAAACTTTCAAATATAAAATGCGCATTTCATTGCAAACATTTAAAAATTTATTTACGTATTTATTTTATATTCATTGCCGCTCAATGCAGCTGTTAAGCGAACACTCAACGTTCGAGGTGGCAAAGAAGGTTCAAAATGTGGGACTGCTGCATGGGCTGATGCGCATTTTTATGTAGTCCAATAAAATTTGTAAAAATGAAATGTCGCCTCGATTCTAAATTGCAATTCGCATGATTGATCACCCTACTAAGAGCTGTCAATTCTGTGGAACAGTGGGCTTAAGAGATTGAATAAAGCGCAAAAATGTACAAAAACAAAAAAACGAATATCAAGTATACACACATCTTCTGGAAGGTGGTGTGTGATTTCGGGTTATAGGGCACATGCGCTAATTTATGCTCAAACAGTAGGATGTGGACTTAAATAAATAATTTGCTGTTTGGTAGTGTGTCTTCAAGTAGTCATAACTTTTGAAAACCCCCTTTTAAAGGTAATGCTATAGTTTAGTCGAAATAATTTCTGAAATAAAGAAAGAAATTTTGATAGCTAAAAAATCTTAAAAAAAAATGTATGCGGAAAATGACTGAAATACGAGGGGTGCCTTTCATTTGGCAAGATTTGGCAACCCTGGTGTTGCAATCTGGCAACTGACAGCTGTATCGCAAAGTTTGACATTTTTCGGCTTTTACGTACTCAGAACGTTTTGAAATACCAGCGCTATTTGTGTTGTTTACAGTAACTTAAAAGATTCATCTCGGTCCAAAAATGGAATTAAATCGTGAATATTTTCGTGCGATTATTTTTTACAACTTTCGACGTGGATTAACTCAGCAACATTGCATGAATGAACTTAATTCATTTTTTGGCGATGAAGCTCCATCAAGGACCAGTGTTTATCGATGATATGGTGAATTCAATCGTGGTCGTAGTTCACTCTTCACCAGGACAATGCGAACTCTCACACATCGGCTCAAACAACTGCATTTTTGAGCACCCAAAACATCGAATTAATGGGTCATCCGCCGTATAGTCCTGACTTGGCACCGAATGACTTCTTTTTATTCCCGTACGTAAGAAACAAACTGAGAGGTCAACGTTTTTCAACACCTGAAGAAGCGGTTGCGGCATTCAGAATGCATGTTTTGGAGGTACCTCATTCAGAGTGGCAAAAGCGCTTCGACAATTGGTTCAAACGCATGCAAAAGTGTATAGATCTTCATTGAGAATATTTGGAAAACAATAAAGTGATTTTCCGTGATTAAAATTTGTTTTTGTTCCCTAATCCCGACATATAAAAGGCACCCCTCGTACTGTCTCACTTGCGCCCTTGTCAATGACCTTTTAATTTTTTTCAAATCGAATCAGATTTTAATTTAAAAAAGGTTTCAGTACAGCTTGTTAGGAACTTTTTTGATTTTTGTCACCTCATTACTCCTGTAAAAAAATATCAAAATTTTTTTTAAACCACTGCCAATATAAAACCTAGCAAATACAATTTTTCACGTCTAAAGTAATAAATGAATTCTGATCAGGGTTTCACATAATACTATAAACTTGGAATTTCCATTTCTTAAAAGAAATATAATAATTCCAAAAAATTTCATGGGATTAAAGTACGCTCATGTTCGGTTGTATAACTTTTCGACATATAACTCATTTTTGAAGAACATTCGTAATAAATAGTATTGAAAGTTGGCGAAATGTTAAGAGTTAAAATGTTACAGTTCTCTCAATTGAAACTTGAAACTTAAAACTAACTATCGAAAGCCCTGGATATATATTAGGCCGGGTCGATTTGTAGGGAGGCAAAAAAATCGCCC
The DNA here is from genome assembly GCF_028408465.1 of Anastrepha ludens. Classification (NCBI taxonomy): domain Eukaryota; kingdom Metazoa; phylum Arthropoda; class Insecta; order Diptera; family Tephritidae; genus Anastrepha; species Anastrepha ludens. The sequence goes on from NC_071502.1 coordinate 81,305,229, forward strand.
ATTGCTCTGTGAAAATCATATTCTAGGGATCAAAATAAGAAACTTTGCCGAAGGAACCATATCTCTAAAACGAATTCTGATGCCCCCCAATTTGGGTCGAACTTTTTAGTTTCTTTTCTCATGTAAAGGCCAAAAATGGTGATATTTTGAAATGATTGCATGGGGAACCCCCCAGGGGAGTTCCAGGGGGTGTGCCACTGGCATGGGTGGATCGGCCGTCCAAAGTTAGTGCGGGTCTGTCATACATTTGGACTCGATTGGAGCACTCTAAATGGGTCAAAGTGGGATTTTTCGTTCGACCCAAATTGGGGGACATTAGAATTCGTTTTAGAGGTTTGGCTCCTTCGGTAAAGTTTCTGATGATTTTTAAATCGCCCCTCCCTAATATATATACTACTGTCAAAAAACTATGGGGAGTTGCTCATTTAAAAAGCGCGCGTTACATGTATATCTAAATTTTTTTCGATGGAATGTAGGTACAAGTGTCCTCTATATTGACGCAGAGCCGCCATTTGACTGGTCTGCATGTCAAACTCATATACCCACGTCTCATCACCTGTTATGATGCGCTGGATAAACGTTGGGTCCGAATTCACTGCTCAACCATGTCTTCAGCCACCTTCTTCCGATGAATTTTTTGAAAGCACTTCAACTCTTTCGGAACGAGCCGAGCATCCACGTGTCTTATGCCTAATTGAGGGTATAAAATGTTGCGAATTGACTTGTGAGACACGCTATGGTCATGAGCTATATCCCAGCAGCACCATTTCCTTGACTTTGTCGACGTTTTTATCCGTAGAAGACGTTGATGGGAGACCAGATCGGGGCAAATCTTCCATGACTTCTCGGCCTTGTGCAAAAGCCTTATACTACTCGTAGACCCGTGTTTTTGATAAATCACACTCGCAATAGGCTTTTTGCAATATTTTCAACGTTTCGGCCCTCCTGCGGTTGATTGATATAATTAAATGCCAAAAACAAGCTAGTTCACAGATCACGCTCAAGCTAAATGGCGTTATCCACATGAGCCGAAACCCATAAAACCACGCAAAGTCGGTCAAAAGTGAAAGTCATGCTAATCGTTTTCTTTGATTATCATGGTGTGGTGCACTCGGCACTCGTTCCAAATGGTTCTACGGTACATAGAGAATATTATTTGGAAGTTATGCGACGTTTGAGAGAGAATGTGCGTAGGAAACGGCCCAACTTGGGGCAAGAAAACTCATGGATCTTGCACCATGATAACGCACCGTCTCACAAAGCTCATATTGTGAACAGTTTTTTAACCAAAAACTCGACAAATATCATTGAACAGAACAACCACCGTATTCACCGGATTTAGGCCTCTGTGACTTTTTTCCCCCCAAAACTTTAATTGCCACTCCGCGGATGCCGCTTTGTGTCGATAGAGGGTAATGGCGAAATGGAGAATTCGCTGAGGAGTTGAAGAAGATCTCTCCAAACGGGTTTAAGAAGTGCTTTGATGACTGGACTAATCGTTGGCATATGTGTATTGCTTCGAATGGAGCCTATTTTGAGGGCGATTAAACAGTTATTTTGCGTTTTATTGAACAATTTCCGATACTTTTTTGACAGAATGTATATACGCTTCTAAAGTTTTCTCTTTATGAAAATCTTAAATCGGTTAAAGTGGAACGAAATTATCAATTTGTGAATGCAGAAAGTATCGTAAATCTTTTTTTCTTTGTTAAATAAGTAAAGAGTTTTGGGTATACGGAATATTTTAAATACATATATTTTGTTTTTTCCCAGATCTATAACTTTTACCACGTCACCTCAGAGGTACAAAATGGCTGTAGCGCGGTGTTTTTACAAAATATTTCCATCTGACGGCGTGATTACTTTAAACCTCTTCTTCTTCTTTCGGTCCTTAATTCCTCGTGGGATATGGGGCATCAACTACACCTGCACGTCAACTTATGCGATTTTTGGCAATCTACTTCAATTGATTCCAGCTCCTTCCGATGCTCCCAGCTTCCCTTGCAACTGTCCGCCTCCAAGTTTCGCATGTACTACCAGGCTGGCGACCAACATTCGTTAGAGCGTTCCACTCTAATACCTTTCGTGCAATGCATGCATCGTCTTTGTGTAGAGTGTGCCGAGCTCATCTCTATTTCTGGCGCTTTATGAGTATTTCTATTGGCTCCATTTGCCCCTTTTTCAGTAGATCTGAGTTCGAAATTGTTTTGGGTCAAAAAAATGCGGAAGATGCTCGTCAGGCAACGATTTATAAAAATCTGAAGACTCGCAGTGATGGATTTAGTCACTTTCCATGTCCAGTGAGCATAAAGTAAAACCGATACTCATGGATTTGAAAATTCTCGTTTATTGTGATCGCGCCACACAGAAGACAGCATACCAATGTCGGCTCCCTACCAAGATATGTAAATTGCCAGATATACTGCTTATTGCTTAATACACTTGATACACCCCCGAAATTTTTACAGTTGCAGTTCAGTTACTGGATGAACTTGACATTTTTGTCTTACTGTAATTAATTTTCAAGCCGACAGTTTTAGCACTCAACTTCATACTTCAAAAATAATCGGCAGTAAACTTCTGAAATTTGATCTCTGCTCACTAAATTTTTCTCTACCACTACCTTCTTACTATTCTCGTTACCTACTAATTAGCCTTCCTACACCTGAGGCAGAATCTCCTTTTTAGCTAGTTCATTTGCTTTTTGGCTCTAATGGCTGCCCTTCTATTCGGGAGATATAGAATTCTTCACCAATCGAAATTATTTAAAATTGCTTTTCAAGAAGTAAATATGGTGTCAATGCTTCCATATCTAGAACTTGCGCTGAACTAAACTTAGCCTTCAATGTTTTAAATTTTGATTTCACGCAATCAAGATCTTCTTTAGTAAAATATTAATTGCGAATATTTTTCTCTGCGCCACATCACTGCTATTTTATCTTTGCCCGTGTATTTAATATTTTTTCTAATTTTTAGATTGATCCACAATTAGGATAATATTAGCTGTGAAATCTGTAAGAATATTTTGTACTTCAAGACTTGAATACATTCGCTCTCTCTTTTCTTTTGCTACCGACTGCGAGTGGATCTTCAAATATTTCCATTATTGAGAGGTTTTACATCATTCGGATGACATGACGCTGTCTGAGCAATGGTTGAAATTAAATTCGTTGAAGTAAATGGTCGTTCAAAAGACGCGTATAAATTTTGTTTTAAAATAAAATATGGGAAAATTTAATTCTTTCAGGTTTCTCTACTTTTATTCAAAATAAGGCTTTTATTATGTGAAAAATTTAATCAATTACGGGGATAAAAGCGGCTCTTTTTCACTAGTTTTTTAGTGTAAAAAATAAGAAATTATTTAAATAAAATTATGATTATGCGCAACTAAGTTCTCGCTGTTTTTTTGATGAAAATACAACTTTTTGCCATCTTCCTGGTAGATCTCGTATCCCATCGCGGTAAAACTGTTCATCTTTGAGGCTATCCACGGATCAAGTCATTTTTTGATGTCTTCATATGAATGGAACTGCTGGTCAGCTAGACCATGTGCCATCAATCGGAACAGGTGATAATCGGACAGCGCAATATCTGGAGAATGTGGCGGGTGGGGTGGGATTTCCCGTTTCAGTGTTTGGGTTTGGCAACGTGAGGCCGAGCTTGTCATGCTGTAGAATCACTTTTTCATGCCTCTCCGCGTATTGCGTCCGCTTCTCGCGCAGTGCTCGGCTCAATCGCATCAATTGACGTCGACACCTATTCCCATTGATGGCTTCGCTTGGCTTGAACAGTTCATAATAAATAACACCAACTTGGTCCCACCAAATACATAGCATAACATTCGCAACATGAATATTCGGCCGAAGTGACGACGTAGAAGCATGACCGGGCAGTCCCCACGACTTTCTTTTCTTTGGATTGCCGTAATGAATCCATTTTTCATCACCCGTGCGGTGAAGAAACCCCTTCCTTTCTGCTCCTGGAGCAGTTGTTCACAGGCGAAAAAACGACGTTCAATATCTCTTGGTTTTAACTCATAAGGAACCCAATCTGAATCATTCCCAAAGCATGCAATCGCTTGGAAATGGATTGGCGGGTAACTCCTCATACTAAAGTAAGCTCATCTTGCGTTTGACACGGATTTGACACTCATTGAGCAATGCCTACAATTCAGCGTCTTCGAAGGTTTTTGGCCTTCCTTCAGGCGGACGGTCGTCAATATTAAAATCACCGTCTTTCAAGCGATGGAACCAATCTCGGCATGTTGTTTCACTTAAAGGAGCATCTCCATAAACTTTTTGTAGCTCTCGATGCGCTTCAGCCGCCGTTTTTTTCGAATGAAAGATGAAAATCAACACTTCCCACAAATGACGATTATTCGGCAAAAAATCAGATATTTTCGCAGAACCAAAAGTATATGCTACCAAAACAAAATTACTGATGTGTCGAAGCAGTTTGTTTATCATATGTCTAAGCTTGGTTTATGTTCTAATTTCAAGTGATTCTGTTGAATATATTTTTTTCATCCCCGCCGTGCCGAAAAAAGTCGTTTCGTGATAAATGAGTTTAAAGTTTGAGGTACAGAGGCGCGCGGACTATCCCCTACCTAGTTAATGGGCTGTAGAAGCTATTGTGGCAACTCCTGGTGGTAATCGCAACAATCGATTTTTATTTTTAACAAACGAGAGCGGTTCATATTGTGCTCCCGTTTCCGTCATTCCGTTATTTTTTCATTCCTACAAGACATTCTTTCAGCGTGGCAATTAAAGATACAAGTTCTTAATTTGTTACTACATTGTGCTCTTACGTTTGGAAAATTAATAGAATTGTTCAAATTAAAAAAGGAAACGTGTTATCATTCACGCGCCAAGCTATAATATAGGGGATTTTCGCATGAAAATTTCACAGTACATTCTAAAGATATTATGCTTTCGAAATCACGAATTTCGCGATATATTCACCTTAAAGATCAACCATTTTCATAGTAAGTTTCAATAACTCTAAGGAGCTGTGCTATCACGTAATTTGATAAATGTCAAAGATGGCGTGAAAAAAGTTACCGTTAACTATATACCAATAATGTGTGTTACTGACACATAGATGGCGGCGCTACTACTAAATCAATATTTTTTTCGAAAGTTGGCAACCTTTTTAGGCTTACTATCAAAATCATATGTTAATCCGACCATTTGTTTACAAGTTACAGAGCTTTAAGTGACGCTACTTTTGAGTTTTTAAAAAAAATGAATTCAAAGCAATTCAGTGTGCTGATTTATCATTGTTTTTTAATGAAAAAAATACTATTCAATGCCAGGAATGGCTTGAAAAACATTATTCGGACTCTGCTCCATCAAAATGAAGCATTTGTTATTGGTATGCCGAATTCAAACGTGGTCGTACAGACACCGATGACATTCCATCTACTGGAAGGCCAAATGGCGCTGTTATTCCGGAAAACGTTGAAAAAACACTGAAAATCATTATGTCCGACCGTAAAGTGAAAGTGAGGGAGATTGCTGACATTCCAAAGATATCAGCAGGCAGTGTACACACCATAATACACGAACATTTGGGTATGAAAAAGGTGTTTTCCAAATGGGTGCCGCGTTTGCTCACACCGGAGCAAAAACAACAACGAATCGATGATTCAAAGAGCTGTTTGGACATGTTTACGCGCAATAAGTCGGAGTTTTTGCATCGGTACATCACAATGGATGAAACATGGATCCACCATTTCACTCCAGAGTCAAATCGGCTGGCAAGATTATGGCGTCTGTATTTTGGGATGCGCATGGAATAATATTCATCGACTATCTCCAGAAGGGGGAGACCATCAACAGCGACTATTATATAGCGTTATTAGAGCGTTTGAAAGACGAAATCGCAAAGAAACGGCCTCATATGGCGAAGAAAAAAGTGTTGTTCCACCAAGACAATGCACCGTGCCACAAATCAATGAAAACGATGGCAAAATTGAACGAATTGGGCTTCGAATTGCTTCCCCATCCACCGTATTCTCCAGATTTGGCCCCCAGCGACTACTGGCTCTTCGCAGACCTCAAAAAGTTGCTCCGTTGTAAGAATTTGGCTCAAATGATGAAGTAATCGCCGAAACTGAGGCCTATTTTGAGAGGAAAGAAAAATTGTTTTACAAAGGCGGTATTGAAAGATTGGAAAAGCGTTGGAATGATTGTATCTCCCTAAAAGGGGACTATGTTGATGAATAAAAACGAATTTTGGCAAAAAATTTGTTTTAATTAATTAGTCACACATTATTATACCGTTAACTAGGAATTATTCACTACTGACATCTAGGCGTCACTTCGAAAGACCCTTTATGCGACGACAATGAAAGTCTATGACTAATTGTCGCATTTTCTGAGACACTCGTCATTGGTGATGCGCTGATGGATTTAAAAATTTTAATCAGAATAAATTTCTCGAGCACTCTTCAAGTGTCCTTACCGCGTCTTTTCAACAGACATGTCTTAAAGAAATCACGTAAGAATAACTCCTTTCTCGAAAATATCATTTGGCATCAAACAACTGTGATAAATCGACCTTTGTTGTTATTTTTCCTAACTAAATATGCAATTTTAGCGCAAGGATATCAGGAATATCACACTAGATCTTAGCGGCACAAATGGAGCCAGCTCGTGCTATGTGTTGTATTATAGAATCTGCTGGTCTCACTGGTATTTTACTGATGGTGTCCGGTCGAAATAACCTGATAAATGTGTTGTGTGTAACAAAAATACATCTAATTAAAATTACGTACGAAAACAGAATGCTTACACTTACATGCTTCAGAAAATCCACACCTGTGCTTTGTGCCACTCAACGTTGACCACCTGCCTTAGAGTCACAGTTTGACGTAGAACCGCAATCTCGAGAATTTGTAATAAAATTCTAGAAAGGAATAGCTGTTCGACCGCGCTACTGCTCCTATTCGAGTTCTCATCTTGATACTGAATCGTTCACGAGGAGAATTACAGCTATTACGCCTCCTTCGAACGGCTCATGGTTTTTATGAGAAGCTATTTCATGGCAGAAATACACTCAGAGGCTTGCTAATATCTACCGAGCATAGACCTGTATCAGAAAAAACTGTTTCCATCATTTGGTGTTTCAAGCCAACAGAAGGATTCGAACCCGGGCTTAACCGAATGGTAGTTACGCACAAACCATTCGGTTACAGGCATTGGCTCTGTAAAGTAATACATTTTTTTAAAGGGCTTAAAATCTTACCTATGAAGTGGATAAATGTTTTAACAAATGCCTTTCAATGATTTTCTGATTTTCTCATTTCAAGTTACTCAGCGCCGATTATGAGCGCACTTTTAAACAGCTCAAATTACAGATAATTAGCTTCCCTACCTTTGTATGATGAAACGAAAAATTTCCATACCAATTACAGTATTTTTTTACGGAACATTGAGTTTCTTTTAAAATCTTTATTTTGGGATTTTTAACATTATTTATATCGCTCGGAAGATCCGCTTCCTACTTGATTGGACTTTTGAGGTATTGGTTATGGACAATTTTTAAGATACAGATACCCAAATTTTTGCAAGATACACATATTTTCTAAACTCCTAACAATGCAGACATTCCTGCATGCACCTTTACACATCTAAAATCGAACCCACTGTAACGACACATTCAGGTTTATACGAAAGAATTGGCTGATCGATAGAAGAAGCGGGGGTGTCAATGCAACATCGCAATATTTTCTTTATTGTTTGACAATCATTTATCATTGCAGCGTGAATGCAATGAATGACAAAGTGCAATTTATTCACACAAAAAATATGCATTGAAAACTTCATAGGGCACACAGAAGCTACGAATATTTGTATGTATGTATGCAGTAACGAACAGAGCCTTCCCTTAAAGAAATGAGTAATGAATTTTTCAGCTGTAACGAAGTATTAGAAAATGTGAAGGCAGACATGAAAGAATTGAATCATTTTCATAAAAATATAAAATTCAATTCAGCTACATGTCATCATAAGAAAAATTGTATTTATATTTTTGAATCTATGTATGTATATACTTATGTGTGCTTATATGCTCTTTATATTATATAAAAATTTAAGTTTTCAAAGTGTCACGAATAAACGCGTTTGTCAATACACTCTACTGAGACTCAAGAAATGGAGAGCTTAAAGTGGCTGCCAATAAAGGCGTACATACATACACACATACATATATTTAGAGACCAGCTAAAGTGAACCTTGCACTTGTTTAATAAAATAGGGAATACGCCATGCGAAGCGCACCACTCACTCGCTTGCACAGCAAACTGCACGAGTGAGTGTGTAATTCCTCCAGCATCAACAAATATCTCCCTCTCCAAATGCACCCACTAATAGTTTCTAATGCTTTAGCGTCTCCAAAATAACACTACTGCGAGTATAATCCGTCAGCAATGAACTTGTCGTGTAATTTCTTATTTATATAAGTAAAAACTTCTTAAAATGTTATTTCAGCAGAAATTCGCAGCTTGAGATATAATGCAATGTCGACTGGAAGCTTAAAGGTGGAGTGTGCGTGTGTGTTTTTGGTAGCGAAAGCGCATTAGAGGAGAGTATAGTCAACGGTTGAGTGGCAGGTGGGCGAAAATTCTTGCATTTACAGCATTTCGGTGAAAGTGAACTGAGCTACTCACTCACTTGTATACGCTGATAAGTAACTTATCTCTATGTGTGTGTGTGTGTGGATATGCGCACATATTTACGTAGTAGACACGCTACTCGAGCGTCGTTTCACTGCAACAACACTGAGAAGTGTACTTCAGCTACTGTTAACGCTGTAGTTGCTATAGCTTTTGCCTTGCGCGGATATGTGGCAGCATTTACGGGAATTTGCCACTTGAAAACGGAAATACTACAAATGCGCTGTGAGTAAATGGCTAAGTGAATGAGTGAGTGCGTATGTGAAACCAAGTTGCATAAGTATTTCAACTTTGCAACGCATTGGCCCACGTATTGTAAGAGAAGAGATCTTGCATCGTCGGCGAGCGTGTTGGGGAATGCTCGATGCGTGACAGTGCATGATTTATGAAGGCACGTTAGCGAAAAAGTAACTACACTTATACACGTATGCATTTGAACTTACAAATACACCAAAAATAAACTTATTCGTTGATATACGTAAAGCTTACAAATTTATGACTGTCCGTAGCTCAACAAGCATCCCATTAGGAATCGTAACGTATGTTGTCTAAAAATTAGAAACAGATTAAATTAACGTTTAACTCGAATTTTTATGACTTATGTATGCATACGAGGGGTGCCTTTTATTTGGCAGGATTTGGCAACCCTGGTGTTGCAATCTGGCAACTGACAGCTGTATCGCAAAGTTTGACATTTTTTGGCTTTTACGTACTCAGAACGTTTTGAAATACCAGCGCTATTTGTGTTGCTTACAGTAACTTAAAAGATTCATCTCGGTCCAAAAATGAAACTAAATCGTGAACATTTTTGTGCGATTATTTTTTACAACTTTCGACGTGGATTAACTCAGCAACATTGCATGGATGAACTTAATTCATTTTTTGGCGATGGTGAATTCAATCGTGGTCGTAGTTCACTCCAAAACGAATTTCGTGAAGGTAGTCCAAAATCAGTTGTTGTTCCGAAAACCGTTGATGCTGTGCGCGAACTGATATTGCAAGATCGTCATGTGACCTATCGTGAGATTGAGACAATCTTAGGCATTAGTGGGACTAGCATACATTCAATATTGCATAAACATTTGTCTGTCAAAGAAATTTGTTCGCGTTGGATCCCACACAATTTGTCAATCGCTCAAAAAAAGGCTCGTGTCGATTGGTCGAAGGAAATGCTCAAAAAGTACGATCGGGGGGCTTCGAAACACGTCTGTGACATCGTGACAGGTGATGAATCATGGATTTACGCGTATGAGCCCGAAAGTAAACAGCAGTCGACTGTATGGGTGTTTCAAGATGAGCCAAATCCAACAAAAGTTTTTCGCGCTCGAAGCACTTCCAAGCAAATGGTCGCCTGTTTTTTCGGAAAAACTGGACATGTCGCAACCGTACCACTATAACAACGCAGAACGGTAAATTCTGAGTGATACACAACCATTTATTTGCCAGTTGTCTTCCAAGAAATTAGGAAAACCAATCGCCAAAGACGGATCACTCTTCACCAGGACAATGCGCGCTCTCACACATCGGCTCAAACAACTGCATTTTTGAGCACCCAAAACATCGAATTAATGGGTCATCCGCCGTATAGTCCTGACTTGGCACCGAATGACTTCTTTTTATTCCCGTACGTAAAAAACAAACTGAGAGGTCAACGTTTTTCGACACCTGAAGAAGCGGTTGCGGCATTCAGAATGCATGTTTTGGAGGTACCTCATTCAGAGTGGCAAAGGGTCTTCGACAATAGGTTCAAACGCATGCAAAAGTGTATAGATCTTCATGGAGAATATTTTGAAAAACAATAAAGTGATTTTCGATTATTAAAATTTGTTTTTGTTCTCTATATGAAAGGCACCCCTCGTACATACATACATACATATGTATGTACCTAAAAGAAATTGCGCTTTTTTATCGAAATTATTAAATTTTTTCCGAAAAATTTCAAGATTTATGTGAGCTGGATCATTCAAAAAACGAAAGGGAGAAAAAATCTTTGGGCATGACTGACTTGAATTCTGCAAGCTTAATTTAAACTTATCTTCCAATAAAAAGTAAAAAGTAGCCTCATAAATTTAATCATTTTGATTTATATTTGAGTCCAATAAATTTTTTAACTTGAAAGCATAGGAATAAATCGAAATACCCACTCTAACTGGTTGTATTTTTAGAAGTACAGAAGTTCGACAGAATTAATTGCCAAACTAGCTCTTTCTGTGCAGTATATTTGGCACCATCCAAAGCTCAGTAGCATTCACAAATTATAGAAATTTGTGTCGAGAGTTCACTTTCGGTACATAAGGAGCACTTGGTCGCATGAATGCGCATTCAACTTTTTATCGCCGCAGATTATACGCTTTGACTCTGTCCGAGTGCGAAAATTGGATAATTCGATGCAGGCCCTAACTGTTCGCCTTTTGCCTGAAGATGTTGAGAAATGACTTTCCTTACACCCAAACTAAATCGAAGTGCTGCACAAAGTGATCGCATGTTAAGAGCGTACGTTTGGTAAATGGAAAACGTTTGGTAAAAAAAAACCAACAGCTGAATCTTAGCTTCAGCCCCAAAAGTTCAATTCGGTTTCGGTTTGTTTCTGTCCAAAATATATCTTTATAATTTTTTTGTTAAAAAACTACGACCACATAGTTTTTGTAAAAGTTTCTATTAAAAATTGGCTGTAAAACTCCGTCATTGAGTGTGGCTAGAGATGAATTGCTCAGTGATACAGGTCAGTTGTATAAATGGCTATAAGTTATTGTTTTTATAATATAAAAACATAAATTTTGAGTATTAAATAAATACACTTTGCATTATTTGTTTTTTTTTTTTTTTGAACAAGAAGGGGTTGAGTCGAAAAAGTTGGCACGTATAGTTCGAAATCGCCAACAAGACTTGTATACTATATCACAATTTAAAGAAAATATATCTTCTAAAAATGTAATTTCTGTCATTCCTTATAATCCACTGGTGATAAATGAACTGGAAATTCGAAAGTTGTTCAGAATTGAGGTTGTTGAGGTTGCAAAATTGCTTTAATTACTTACAATTTTTTCACAAGTGCTATTAAAGCACTCATTTCATTTCCACCCAAGTGTACGATTAGAGATAGTGACGCGAATAAATAGTCTATATCTACCAAATGAATCTCAAATGCTCGTGGCATCTCCTATTTAAAACCAACGAGGTTTTGACGATCCTACATAAGCGGCATAACCTTATTACCTCACACAGAGGAAATGCTGTTGCCACGCAGGCAACTGGGTTGCTGTCTGGAGAAACGGCTGGCGGCCCCAGCATCACCACCCGATGCGGAAGGCTAATCACCTATTCATTTTAAATCTAACCAGCTGATCCTATGATCCTCCCTGGAACTTTAGTACTTATATATTATAGCACCGTTAGCATTTAAAGGAAGTATCAATAAAAAACCTTAAATGCCTTTAACTTTAATGGCTAAAACTCTAAATACTGCTCGTGGACGTTAAAAAACAATTTAGACAATAGCAGTTTAGAACAGCAGGCGAATGGCTTGGTGCGTGACTACGATTCGGAAGAGTCCGGGTTCGAAAATCCGTGCATGAAACACCAAATGATAGAACACACGGTCGTCGCTCGGCAAGTAAAGGCAAACCTTCAAGTCTATTTCTGCCATGAAAAAGCTCCTCTTGAAAACTGGTTGCCATACGAAGTCGGCTTGCTAATTCTAGTTGAGTAATTCCATTGTCAAAATAAAATGAAAAATTAAACATGCTTAACACTTTTTACTTCACCTTACATTTTTATTTAACCTCTATTTTGAAAAGTGCTTGCGATTTTTCAATAGTTTTTAGCAGGTTCCTACTGATATCTTTGCAAAACACACGCTCACCCACACGTAGCATTCGCCCCTAACCCATCTGCGTTTGTGGTCGTTTTAATAAACTAACAGTTGGGAGTACTGAGTGTTTTCAACTACTATAATGCGAAAATGTAGGTATGTATATGTGCTTACGTATGACTCCTTCCTCTTTTTTCTTTCAAAAGAGATTCAGCTGAAATGGGTAGAACTTTTACGCCAAATGCAATCGATTAAAATGTCGTAAAAGCACAAATTGCTCTAAAGGTGATGTCTCTCTCTCTTTCGTTTTCACTGAAAGCCTTGCGGTAAGAAATATAATACTAAGAATAAAATATGTGTGCTTCGGAGGGGAACTAGTTGTATGTATGTATGTGCACACAGCGATTGCATGTGATTTCTTCTGCAATTTAACTTCCCCTCCAAAACCATTCCGGATGCATTCCAAGCGATGTGATTTAAAGTAAAAGTTGCACCTTTGCAGCAAATGTGTGCAAATTAATGCAAAAGTGAAACGAATGTGGGCTGACAAAATGGGAAATTTATTACAACACTCTGCCGCGTTATCACTCTCCTCTCGTTCTGCTCTGCGGTTGTTTTGCATGTGTTGCTGTAGTGGTAGATCGTATGCGTTTCCGAATTTATTTATGGTTTTTGTTTGCCTTAGCAAAGTTTAATTTGCAAAATTTTCTGTATAATTTCGGGCAAAGTGATTTTTGCAGCAACGCATAGGTTTTTGCTTTGACAAACTTTAGCCTTTCTCCCATTGGGGGAAAAATAATACAAGCAAATGGCACATACATATAAAGAATGATACAATATATGTACGTGAGTATTCCTATAAATGTATATCTGTGTGTTAAATGTTACTTAAAAACGTCAATAAACTGACCACATTTGCAAAGCGATCGAGTCGAGTGGAAAGTTTTATTAAAAATAAAAGAGCACCCAGCATTTGCAAATGCTTGATATTATCTTTGAGTCTGAAAATAAGCTCGAAATGAAGGATTGAGTGCTGAAAGCATTAAAATTGTTGAGCTGGAAAAATCTAGGAGCCTTAGAGCTTTCAATAAAAATATCTTAAAAGAAAAAAATTGGTGTATGAAATCAAAGGAATATAAAAGTTTAGTTTTAAGTATTTGAGTATTTCAACAAAAGTGCAGTTCATAGAAATTATATTTATCAGTCAGCTTTAATATACGTTTACAGCTTAGCCAAAAGAAAAATATTCAACCGAATCACTTGAAATTTGAATATGTTGATTACAACATGTATGACTATAGTCGGCACTAGAATCATAATTTTATTTAAATAATTTCTTATTTTTTACAACAAAAAACTAGTGAAAAAAGAGACCCAATTTTTCCTTTCTTTTTTTTTAAAAGCGCACCATTTTGTTAAATTTAAAATTTTTCGATTTGTTCCGACCTTAGCTGCACTCTTTCTGATTAAGAATCTTCTTGAATTTTGTGTTTCAGATAAGTAGAAGTTTCGAAATCACCTTCGCCGTCCGGGTCCGATTTTTCGAGAGGGTAATCTTCAGCGGCATTCTTATAATAATAAATATCAAATATTTTTGAAATAAAAAAAAAATTGTATATGCTCAATAGAGGTAGTAAAAAAAAGTTGAAACATCGTTTTTTCAATTTTTAATAGCAAAAAAAAAAATCGCGAAAATAGGTGAAATTTTCGTGCTCTAGACCACCGGGTTTAACTAAGTGCTATAGAAGAGCGCGTTTGTAGGCTTATATAGTAGACACTGTAGTATTCTACCAAGAGTTTATTCATCAAGTGATCGTCCTTGGGAGGCAATGGCAAGTTCCCAAATCTTTTTATTTCATGAAAAATTAAGTTCCGTATTTAAGTTGAAGTCGGCATTAATAGATCAGACGTGTGTTCCAAATAATTTGATCATTTCAAAAATTTGCCTTTTAGTTTAAAGTCAATAAAAGTTGTAAAATATCAGCATTGCTGCAGAAAAACACTTTTCGTTTGGTACCGAAAACTCTCAATTTCTTGGAAAAAGTCGTCGCGTTGATGTGTGTGAAACAATGCTTTCAGACTATCAGGACATGGATTTATGCTTACGACCCTGAAACAACCGACCGATCAAGCGAATATCGTGCTAAAGGCGTGGCCAGACCGAAAAGAGCACGTCAAAGTCGTTCAAAAATAAAGGTCATGATGACAGTTTTTTTCGATTTTCGTGGTGTGGTGAACTATGAATTCCTTCCACCTGGCCAAACTGTTGATAAGGAATATTATTTGAGCGTTATGCGTCGTTGACGTGAAGCAATTCGTCTAAAAAGACCAGAATTATGGGCCAACAACTCTTGGTTTTTGCATCACGATAATGCACCGTCTCGCACTGCACTCGTTCTTCGTCACCATTTCGCCAAAAATTCCACGCATATCGTTCCGCAACCACCGTATTCGCCTGAATTGGCTCTGTGTGACTTCTGGCTATTCCCTAAACTCCAGAGACCACTCCGGGGAACGTGTTTCGAGTCGATTGAGGAGATAAAAGCTGAATCGAAGAAGGTGCTGATGGCTATACCGGAAATGGACTATTTGACATGTTTCGGGGATTGGAAAAGTCATTGGCATAAGTGTATTTCATCGAGAGCGGATTATTTTGAAGGGGGTGAAATTGATTTACAAGAATAAATAAAGATTTTTAATTTTGCAACCAAATTCACCTTACTTTTTGCCCACATCTTTTATTCTAACATTCGTGGTGCATATGTAGCTCTGTTATACAATTTTTTAAAGGCGTTCAAATTTAAATGGATAGTATTCCGTAGGCGATAGTACAATTCCCTTAAGAATAGTAATGAAATTTGACATTCTGCATATTCTCGTTATGTTTTTACGTAAACTTAGTTCAGTACGAGGACAAAACGAAGTACCGCCTGTCTTCAAACAAACAGTCGGCGCACTCGCGTATCGGCACCCACGTGGAACGTGGAACATAGCGCAGCGAATAAAGATCCAGCGGCTTCGTTGGCTGGGTCATGTCGTCCGAATGGTTACAAACGCTCCGGCTTTGAAAGTATTCGATGCGGTACCAGCTGGTGGTAGCAGAGGAAGAGGAAGGCCCCCACTGCGTTGGAAAGATCAGGTGGAGAAGGACTTGGCTTTACTTGGTGTGCCCAATTGGCGCCGGTTAGCACGAGAAAGAAACGACTGGACGAAGAAGAAGTTCATTTGCTCTTATATATGAACTAATTACTTTGGTTAATCATAATTAAATCCTATGAATATATTTGCTGTCGGTCAACTTATACTGCTTTAAGAAACTTCGAATTCTGAAAATTGTGGTGAATTAATTAATATACGTACCACCTTGTTCAAAAAGTTCCAGGAACAATCTACAGGCCACGCTCTAAGTTAACTCATTTGAGTTAATTTTTGTGTTTTTTGTAAGATTGTTACATTTGTGACTAATATTTCGACCGGAATTTAATCGCCATTGCAATTACGAGTTTGTATTCAATTTTGCGTTAAAAATGGATTCAAGAGTGCAAAATCCTTAGAAATGTTGGGAACCAGAAGAGATTGTGAGACCATTGAGGATGACGAACATAGTGGCAGGCCGTCCATGTCGAAAACGGGTAAAAACATCAATAAAGTGAAAGAAAAGTTAATGAATAACCGCAAATCAACCAATAGATAGCTTTAGAGTTGGCAGAGGACTTGAACATCGCATGTGGATCCGTTTAGGACATTTTAGTTAATGCTTGCGTTTGCACCGTGCTGCTGCAGAGTTGTTTCCAAAGAATCTGGTTTGATACCGCCAAAGACCTGATTTCCACGGTTGAATCCAGCCAACCTTCATCGAATCATTATTGGAGATGGGGCGAATGCGTGGATAGCTCCGAATGGCCCAAGTCTAAAAAACCACGTCGTTTTCAGTGAAAACAAAAACGAGCTCACGATATCTATGGATTATAACAGTAATGTACGCCTAAATTTTTGACGAGAAACTAAACGAATACCATTCAACAGCCGATAGAATTAACTTGATATGGCTCTTTGCGATTTTTTTCTGTTTTTCTGTCTAGGTAGGTAAGTGAAATGGTTGAAGTGCCGGTCTGGCACTCCTCAAGTAGCACTAAAGCACCGTTTTGATACAATTAATACAACCTCCAACAGGTAGATACCTACAGCCAGCCAGAGCTGTTGATATAATGGAGGAGATTAATGGAATTTGGGTTGGCGCACTGCCCCAGGCTGTCGAAAAAAGGAGCGCCCTTAGTCGTCTAGCTGCCAAACCCGGACATTTACAGAAAAAATGCTCTACAGTCTCCTTCTGAAAGGTCCCCACAGCTTCTGCAATGGGGGTTAAATGGTAACCCTAGTTTTTCCGCGTGTGTGCCGATCGTCCAGTGACCGTTAAACATTGCTACGAGTTTGAAAATTGATTGGTGAGAAGTCCAAAGGACTTTCAGAGTCCTTCGTATATGGTATTGGGGCCAAAGGGCTTTCGAAATAGCACATGAAGAAATGTAGCTCCATCTTTTCTGCGATTTCCTGAGAAAAAATTTGTGCAGTTCCCCTTTAAGAACTGTCAGGGGGATACCGATGACTGGGCAGGAGATCTCTGAGGCCAATTCAGTCCCCTTCCTGGCAAGCTCATCAGCAATTTTACTTCCCTCTATGTTCCTATGTCCTGGAACCCAGATCAGAGTAAGATTTCTCTGCACACCCAAGAGATTTGATCTCCTAATCGAGTCAAAAAAGCATTACGGGCAACGCCTTTTAACAGCCGAAAGGAAGTAATGGAAAAATCAAAAACGACTCTGATGGCTAAAACGAAAATAAAGTTCCAGAAATGTTTCGAGAGCTGGACCAAACGCTAACATCACTTTTTCGAAGTAAAGCAGTATTTAAAATTTTATGAAAATATTGCGGAACCTTTTTGATCAAGGTGTTTTTTTTTGCATATTTGTGCGTTTGTTGCAAGGCCAACTTTAAATGTTTTTATGAACAAAAACCATGAACCGCAGCCGTAACCTATGGTTATGTAACTCTCTTCTGTGGCTTTGATTTGCTCTTTATTTGCTGTATTATTCTCGTATTATTCTGTGCATATGCGTATACATACATACATACATATTTACGATAGTATTTCGAATTTGTTTTAATGGGAGTTAATCCAACGACTTTTCACATACACACACATGGAAAATTATCTAAATAACTACCATTTAATAAAAGTCTGCGAAGAAGGTCAACTTATGTCGTAGCACTGGGCGCAGTATGTGTGGAGAACATCTGTCGTCTACTTTGTGTATGTACATATGTGCCTTCTTTGTATGGCCTTAAGCCTCGCTAAGCAGTTGTAATAAAAGGCGCAAAACTTTTATGAAACGTGTCACGAATATTAAAGCTCGACAATTCACTTTTGGTTGTCACAGGATTTCAATATTTACCCACCAGATTTTAATGTATTCCATGTAATCCGATGAAACTTAAGATCTTGAGGGCTTGCTGAACCCTACGGTACTTAAGTGGCGCTAAACAGGTGCGTTTAATACCTGAAAGTGCTTGTGAAAATATAGAAGGGTAATGTGGAAAGGCGAAGCAGTACTTGGGGGTATTCAGGCTCTATTGACTTTCCAGCGAATGACATTTAGGAGATTGGTTTAGGCATATTCTCACCAGTCTTTTACTGTTCGTTTATAGCAGAGTTTAGTTAAGTCGTGGTTCTACAAATCTATGATTTGTGTGGTAATAATTTTTGTTATTGTTATTGGGCCAGAATGCACCGCGACCTCTGATTTGGTCTATTACGCTTGACTGCAAGCGTATAATTGGAGGCTTCTGATGAAGTTAAGTACTACTTCAGGCTTTCTGTTCCATGCCACTAATGGATATATAGCCACACCGCTAGATGTACGAAGCTTCGTCTTACGAGAGCTGCAAATAAAATACTCTAGAGTCTCATTATCTGCATATTTCTCTAGAGTATCCAATTACTGGAGAAGACCCAAGAGAAACAGATCGACACCCACCACCTTTTCGTCGATTACAAAGTTGCATTCGACGATAAGGGATCACCTGTATGTGACCATGTCAGAGTTTGGCATACCCGAGAAGCTAATCTGGCTTTGCAGGATGACCCCAACAAACACCACCAGGGCAGTGAGAATTGGCAAAGATCTTTCGGAACCATTTGAAATGAGACAAGGCGATCGCTTGTCATGCAATTTTTTCAATTTGATGATGGAGAAAATTATTCGCCCCGCCAACATCGACATCTCCGATACTATTTTAGACGGTTTGTTCGACTATTGTCATGCTGCTTGCTTACGCTGATGATATCGACATTGTTGTCAGCGGGCAGTCAGTGCAACTTTCTCCAGTCTTGAAAAATAATCCTGTCGAGTGAGTCTTACGGTAAACGAGGGCAAGCCAAAGTACCTTGTGTCAACAACCAAAATTCTACGGGTATTGAACAGCAGGTTGCGATTGACAATTAACAAAAAAAAGGTCTATCAATCACTCATGCCGGTCTTACTAAAGGGTTTTCTAATATTGGGTGTGAGGTGTTAAACAGGAGAGATGATTAACGATTTTTTATGGGCGGATTTGGATGGTATTGATCTGGACAACGTTTATTTTCAACAAGACGGCGCTGAGTGCCACACAAGCAACGACACCATTGATCTTTTATGGGAAAAGTTTCCGGACCGTGTTATTTCTCGAAGAGGTGATCACAATTGGCCACCGAGATCTTGAGATTTAACACCTTGTGACTTTTTTCTTTGGGGGCACATGAAAGAGAAGGTCTACGCCAATAGCCCAAGGTCGATTCAAGACCTCAAAGATGGAATTCGTGAGATTATCGAGGACATAGGGCGGGCAGCCACTTTGCAATTCAGTTATGAAAAATTTCATGAAAAAGATATTGTCCTGTAAACGTGGTCGTGGTGGTCATTTGTTTGATGTCATCTTCCACTATTAACGGCATACCTTCTCTTTATATTCAAATAAACACCCGATCATTTATATTAAAAAATAGCATTTTTCTTTGAATATTAAAATAACACCTCTTCAAAAAACACCCTAAATATGGTGCTGAGCCATGTTGACTGACGAACGCCGATGGACCGATTTACTTGTTAATGCATACCGAATAAGATGGAACCACGAGCTGTACGCCGACATCGACGTAGTAAAGCGAATTGACAATAACGCTTCAGCAAAGAAGGTGCTCTTTTCGAAATACACTGGAGGAATATGCAAAAAAGGACATCCTCATCTACATTGCAAAGACCAAGTCGACGACGACCTGACCCCCTTTGGTGTTTCTAACTGGCGTCAAGGCGGGCAGAGCAGGGGCGATTGGCGCAACATTTTGGTAGCGGCCAAGACCGGCCATCGGTTGTAGTTGCCAGCTAAGTAAGTAAGTAGGTAAGAGCTTCATTATACTAATTCTAGTTTCCTGAAAAGATAACAAATGTCTAAAAATGTCCCTAATAGTTTGCGGTAATGGGTTTGTAAGCCATCTTTATCCAGGTGTAAGAACCTATTTGACGCGCTCTTGGAGGAAAGCATAAACTATTTAGCATCTATTACATCTAACCTGAACCCGCCATCCAATGTCGTATGAATATCCTCTATTTCGAGTCTTTGCGAACTTCCTTTATTTGGGCTTTGGCGAGTCTGAGCATGGTAGGCACCTACAAACCCTCCCGGCTACAGCGGGATGAAAAAGATTATGAAAATTTGAAGGGCTATAAAATTCGTAAATGCCAAATAAATTAACGACCAAAAATATGTGTATACACATGAATTTCTTGTTTTTGTTGTAGTACCAGTTTTTACTCCCTTACTTTGGGTATGTAAATACATAAATATGAAGAAAAAAATAGTTTATCGCAGCTATTATCGAACTTGAGCATGCAAACTTTTCAATATTTCTAGTTTACATGCATTGCAGTTGTTGTGATTGGACATTGCCGATTATTTGAATGTACTTTTGCGGTGAAAAAAGAATATAGCATTCACTGGTCAAACTTTGTTGATATTAATTTCTCCACATTGATAATTACAATCAGCATTCAGCACAAGAACGAGTAAGTATTAACTTACAAGGCTTTTTAGCCCTGCTGGAAAATCCACTAGTACCGAACTTCTTTTTTAACACCATTCATTACATAAATACAAATATAGTTTAGGATTATTATAGATAATCCTGCACACTCTAGAATAATAGACATAACATATATTGTCATTGCTGTCTCTGGTAAATTTGTATCTACATTAAGAGACCTAATACAAAATGCTCTAGACATACTTTCTAGGTGGGCATAAAAGTGTGGTCTAGGAGTCAACCCAGACAAAACACAACTCATATTGTTCACTAGGAAACACAAAGTCCCTCAACTAAGTCCAATTATGCTCAAGGGGGAAGCTATTGTGATTTCGGAAGAAGCCAAGTACTTGGGACTAATCATAGATAGGAAACTGACTTGGAAGTCAAACATCTTAGAAAGAGTCAGGAAAGCGAACCTAGCTTTTTATGCCTGTAAGAGAGCTTTAGGTAAGACCTGGGGAATTAAACCTAAGGTTGCTCATTGGCTTTACACTGCTCTCGTCAGACCCATTCTTCTATATGGAAATATTGTCTGGTGGTGTGCTATGCAGAAAAAACCCTATTCTAATTTATTGAATAAGGTGCAGAGATCAGCGGAACTAGCAATATGTGGCGCCATGAAAACCACGCCATCCATGGACATCATGCTACATCTGCCACCCCTAGATCTCTTCAGCAAATACTTAGCGGCCTGCTCTGCTTTACGGCTCAAAGCGAGCTCACAATGGAGGACTGTCACACTTGGACATTCAACCATATTAGATTCCTACACGGATATACCCAGTGACTGTGATTATCACCCTCCCATTCTTTGCTTCGAAAGGAATTTCCTAATCAAAATCCCTTCTAGACTGGAATGGCTTGAAGAAGATCCAAAATGGACACCGGTGTAGGATCAGGGTTATTTTGCGAAGAGCTTTCTATTAGTGAATACTTTAAACTACTGGATCACTGTAGTGTTTTTCAAGCGGAGATAAACGCTATCCATGAAGCCTTAAAATGGCTAAGGATAAACAGAATATCATCAACGGATATCTGCATTCTATTAGACAGCCAAGCTGCCCTACGAGCCCTGGATGCATTCCAAACAACATCAAAGAGTGTCTTACGTTGTCGCCAATCTCTAAATGAGATGGCCAAACAATATCGTATAATCTTATGCTGGGTTCCAGGCCACAGAGATATACCAGGGAACTGTAGGGCAGACCAACTTGCAAGAGAAGGTCCCTGTATGCCAGACATAAGTAATTTTATGGAGATACCTCTCGCAACTTGTAAGCTTCTCGTTAAGGACGCATTAATCAAGTCTGCAAATCAAGGATGGATTAGCGTTAACACCTGTGAAATTGCTAGGCCAAGGCTAAATTTACGTCTGTCCAAGAGTATTATAAAACTGAATAGACTTCAAATCAGGACCTTAGTAGGGGCCCTCACAGGACATTGTCTCATAGGAAATCATGCAAAGAGATTAGGCGTTTACACGCATGATTTCTGTCGTAGCTGCAGAAATGAGGAGGAGTTGGAAACAATTCAACACCTTTTTTGCACATGCCCAGCTCTAGCCAGAAGCAGGAACCGATTTTTAAAATCCTACTTCTTAACGAATATAGATAATCTATACACTTTAGGTATCAACAACCTTTTACGATTTGTCAAAAGCTCAGGATGGTTTAATATGGAGAGGGAAATGTAGCTCAGCCTCCGGGGTTCACAACGGACCCATATCGTGGTCTAATGTGGGATGCGGCTGCCAAACCTAACCTAACCTAACCTATATAGATTAACATTTTACATTTTAAATACTTACAGTAATTCAATTGGCATACATTTTTTAAATCTTAATTAGGTTAATTGCTCGAGGATTTCAATGATTAGAAAAAGAACGCCCCGGAAAGAGTAGACCCGAAGACGTGGAAGTTGACCTTGAAAAGCTAAACGTGCGGCGGTGGAAAGAGATAGCCTTAGATATATACAGATGGCGCAAGATTGTGAATGAAGCAATGGTTCACCAAAGACTATGGTGCTCAGAAGCAGAGGACCTTTTTGGAAACCTTTTGCCTGATGAATTCCGGTTACAAATATATATATATATGTATCTGGGTAACGAGAAAGTCGGATATTTAAGGGCATCATTATTTAGGTCGTTTCTGATCGATTGGGAGAGGACATAACATCGATGGACTTTCACTTGTGGGACTGAATGAAACACTTCATAGGTATATCCAAGGCCGTCGAGGTAAATCCGGAATGTTGAACTTAAAAACAAAACTATTGGATATTTACTCAAAAATAATTTTATTTGCACTTAACTTTGTACAATGTATACATACATATATAATACACATATCATAGTTGAAAATTATTCAATGTAACCTCCATCTCGTGCAATTACCTGCTCCAGCCGGGACCTGAAGCGCCCACATGCGTGAGCTACCTCTTCTTTGTCCATTGTGGTCATCACTTCCTCGATGATTGTCTTCAGAGCGTCCTTAGTGTTATGAGGCTTCGCGTTAACTTTTGCTTCAACTGTGTCCCACACGTAATAATCAAGAGGATTGCAGTCTGGGCTTGGTGGTGGCCAAAAATCTGGTGACCAGTGGCAGGGTAGGTTATTCTGGAGCCAAGTCTGAGTCTTCTTTGCCTTGTGAGCAGGTGCGGAGTCCTGCTGAAACACATATTCTCTTCCAGCAGCCACGCGGTCCTTCCAGGGTTTAACAACTGTTTTTAAAACATAAATGTACACGTCGGCGTTAATCCGGAGGCTCTCCTTAAAAAAATAAGGAGGCATGACATCACCATCACTATTGACTACTCCCAACACCATGACCGAAGCTGGAAAAACTTGCGTTTTTTTGTAGCTTAATCACTCAATTATCTCTTTAGGGCTTTTTCCGGCACGAAGTGACTCTAGTATCGCAGCTCTTCTGTCCTGCTCTCGACTCATCGTCTCACTAGCACTTACTACGGCACTCCAATGTCAATCAGGAAACAGTACACTAAAAATATGTCCCTTTATCAGCTGTTTTAGACTTAACGCTGCTGCTCCAGAGCTTTCGAAATGTTTTCCGGATTTACCTCGACGGCCCTGTACAATCAGATGACTCCGATGAATATTGTGGATATCATAAAACAAAAGCTACTTAACGCGGCTATTTATATAAATAGTTGGCGCTTACCCCCGTTTTGGGTGTTCGGCCGAACTCCACCTCCTATTTGTGGCGGGTGTCCTGCTGTTGGTCCACAAGTGGAGGGAGCTACAGTTTGAAGCCGACTCAAAACGTCAGATATTTTTTATGAATGAATTATAATGGATTTATTTTTCCCCAAGCTAATATCAGAGTATGTGGTCGTATTAGCGGAGGGAACTAGAGCAAACATGAAAACGTTTTGGATACATTCAATTCGAGTTATGTGCCAGGTATAATAGGTCTCCAGATGAACGAACAAATGATATGTAGAGCAATTTAAGAGTGTAAAGACCTGTAAATTCAGTACTGTTGTGCCTTGCAAACGCTAATGTGGCATAAGATTTCGAAATTATATTATATAATTAATATGGCTAGTCAAAGTGAACTTCTCACCAAAAATGACTTCTAAGACCTATATTTCACTGGCCGAACTCAGACAACAATCAGAGATAAAATAAGATGTTTTCAAAGGAGAAAAACACTTGGCAAAAGTAATGAGATAGCATTTCAAAATATTTAAGGAAAGTTGATTACTAGTACCTACACCAAGATAGATCTTTATCAAGCACATTTTGGGCATTTGTAAATCGAATGAGTTTCTTATAATAGTGTAGATTTTAAGGTTGCCAGCACAAAACAAAAACTTCGCATATAAAAAACAATTTCTTATGTCATTGGTAAGCAATACAAGCAGTAAAGGATACCAAATACTATAGATAATACAATAGAGAAATATGATTGATAATTGTCAACAACAACCACATAACTATGATTCAAGAGATAGGACTCTAACCAATGGATGAATGTGGAGTGGAAGCCAAGTCATGCTGATTTCTTAACAAGAATTGAATGCAAAACTCTGTCTAAGAGAAATCCTGGAAATCTCTCTGAAAAGCCGATATGCAATCTTCTGAGAAAACAGCCAAATTTGATACAGTCAA
The DNA here is from genome assembly GCF_028408465.1 of Anastrepha ludens. NCBI lineage: Eukaryota > Metazoa > Arthropoda > Insecta > Diptera > Tephritidae > Anastrepha > Anastrepha ludens. The sequence goes on from NC_071502.1 coordinate 81,329,968, forward strand.
TATATTAGGGATGAAACCGTGCTGGTTGAGACAGCTTGGAAATAGGTCTATAATTGCATCTTGTTTCCACTTTTAAAAATTGGTTTAATAAAAGTAAATTTTCATCTGCTGAAGATCAACTGGAGAGCATTAGAAAGCGAAAAACAATTTTTAAGCAGAACAGCTGAAAGACCATTGACATCTGTTTGTGAAGAGTTCTTTAGTTTAGCAATACCTTTGGCAACATTATTCGAAGAGAACAAGATAGAGCCAAGGTCAACAGACGAATTCGCAACATACGAGGTGCGAAATAAAGTGAATTTTAATTTTTCTCAAAAAATATATGTTTATTCACCAATTTCTATTTTATCTCCTTCAAAGTAGTCCATCTCAGACATAATACACTTCTGCCAGTGTTTTTTTCCATCCCCGAAGCAGTTCTGATATGCACTTTTTGGTATGTCCTTGAGCTGTCTCAGCGATTCGGTCTTTATCTCCTCAATTGTCGCAAAACGTCGTCCTTTCATGGGTCTCTTCAGTCAAATTTAGTGAATATGTTGGCTAAGGCATGAAAACGGCCAAATAATCTCCCACAACTAAAGATGAGTGAGTAGATGCATTGTCATGATGCAAAAGCCATCCATTTTTTCCACAATTCCGGGCGTTTTTTCCGTAATGTTTCACGCAAACGGCACATAACTTCAAGGTAATACTCCTTGTTTACCGTACGCTCTTATCGTAAGAACTCCTGATGCACTACGCCATGGTAATCGAAGAAAACAGTGAGCAAAGCGATGACATTTGATCGAATTTGGCGTCCTTTTTTGGTCTTGAACTCATCCATTGGGACGACGGGTTTTGGTTTCGATCTGGTCTCATAACCATATACCCATGATTCTCCACCTGTTATGACCTTTTTAAGCAAATCGGGATCATCGTTAACATCATTCAACAATTCTTAAGCGATGCTCATGCGACGCGTCTTTTTGTCAAAATTCAGCAATTTTGGAACGAACTTCGCTGCCACAGGCTTCATGCCCAAAATTTCCGAAAGGATTGCATGGCATGAGCCAACCGATATGCCGACATATGCCTCAGAAACTTCTATATTTCTGATTAGACGATTCTCCATAACAATTTTCTCCACTTTCTCTACATTTGTATCGGTTGTTGATGTGTTGTGGCATCCATAGCGAGCGTCGTCATTTACATCTTCTCAACCTTTTGTGAAAAACTTGTAAACATTTTTTGACTCAGAGTACTCTCAGCGTATGCCGCTGCCAACAGTGTTCGAGCACTTAAGTGTTTTCGCGCACTTAATTGCATTTTTTACACAAAATTTGATGCAAGTTCTTTTATTCAGTTTTTTCGATAGCAGAAAATCGCTGAACATGCAAAACACTTGTTTTATTTATGCCTCTCATAAGCAAACTAAACTTGCTATATGGCTAAAACTGTGAACATATCTTCGAGATGAGTGTACCAATATAAAAATAATAATAATTGTCAAAAGTCGAATGAACGTAGCCCGCGAAATTTGAAAATTCACTTTATTTTTTTAACACACCTCGTACACTCAAATATACAATCACTGTCAGAAGGAGGAATAAAACTGGTGAAGAGGTTAACAGCTTCATTAGAAGAATTCATAGTTTTATTATTGAAAAAAACGGCAGATGGAACGTTAGATCACTTTTTTTGAGATATTATGAAACTTCAAAATGCTTTTGATTTGGTTTTAATATTGGCTTCATACTTCTGAATATACATAGTTAGCACTTAAAAATTTAGTTTTACAGTCATATTTTTTAGAATATTTTTTAAGCCTAAACAAATTAATAGATTCTTGGGTTTTTTGAATTTACGGAAGAATTTGTTGCTTAGGTGCCCTAATTTTTTTAAATTCGTAGTATGAAAAGGTATTTTATATTACCTCTTTATATTCAGAGGAATATTAGCGAGAGCAATGACTGCAACTTTTGATTTAAATATATTAAAGCAACTCGAGACATCTAAACAAGGAAACAACAGGTCCCAATCAATAGTAGATAATAAATTATTAACCTTATCAACGTTAGCTTATTTTTTCTATAAAAAAATAGGGTCTGTCAGACTCACGCACGGTAGAACTGAAACTTCTAAGTTGGTTGTTCCATGCATGGGAGCCCCGGTTTAGATCTCTCCCCCCTCTCTCGTGTTAAATTCAGGTTTTCATTTTTTTTTTCTATATCGTTCCACATAAATTTGTACTATTTATTTTTGTCCTTATTAGCTTAAAATTTGACACTTGGGTGCAGTGTTGCACTTGACGCTGACATTTCTTTGCACTTCCAATGGTATTTTTTGCCTACTTTTGGCGCGTTAATCAATTTGCTTTGATCACCGAAACGGTTGAAATGTCCTTTTACAACCTTCTACTTCAACTATCGTCACTCGTTTGGCAAACTCACTCATTGTATCGCTTCGTCTCCTCCATACCTACCATCTATTTACTTCACAGTAGTTTCTTATTGCTTTCCCGCTTACACACATTCAATCGGCGCTTTATCTGATACTCACACACAGCACTCATTTGCACGGGCTATGGCTATCTATAATACCCGTTGTCGGTTGTCGATTGTCGGTTGCCTGCATGTCGCCAGTCTACTTCAATGCTTACTTGTGTGCTATATACATTTCGGCGTGTCTCGGCGGCTCCCTCACATCGTTCAGCGCTTGCGATGCGAGAGAGCGACAGAGAGAGCGAATAGGCGATAGTGGGAAGGAGCAGCTGCTCCTTGGCCCCGCCCATTTGACGGATTTCGGTAACGCTCCGAACTTACCGTTTCACTCGCCTATTTTCAATCTGCCTTGGGGCCCCCGACGCGCCTAAAGAAGTTTCACTTCAAAAACCTTGCCGCAATCGCTTGAGTGTGGTGCCTCAGCATATTAAGGGAATCAAAGAAGTCGGTCGATTGTGTAACCCTCTTACCTTATACCTTATTCGATTGGCCAACCTGCCTATTTCAAGTAAATAAATAGTTTGATTGCGCGAAAGCATATAGATTTCCAAAGTCTTTACCGGGGCGAGATATTTCCAATTCGAACTTCTCCTATGTAGTTGATTTTCCTACAAGGATATTACATATATACATACATACACATATTTACATTCGTATGTATGCACGAGTATATGCACAAAATATTGCGCTACAAATGCATACGGAAATATTTGTGTGACTTTAGGAAATAAATTGGTTTCAGTTTACTATTATTTGTGCATATTTTCTCAATTTCTTAAATCTATCCATAGTCAATAATAATAATTTAATTAAAAAATCTGTGGTCGTACTAAATGCTCTGCAATTTCCGAATGAGTGACTTCTAATAGGTTTATTATTACTTACTGTGCAGCTCAATGTAAATAAACGCACAATTGAATCCAATTTGAATTACTAAGCAAAATATGTATTACCTGATTCGATTCGGACTCGACTTTCTGTAGATTTGTGCAATATTCTTACAGCCACGTATGCTACATACATATATACGTATATTTGTGCATATGTGTTTGTACATGTATGAATTGGCAATAAGAAAGCTAGAGCATTTTAACGCTTTAGCATCCGGGATTGAAGTAGAAGGTACTGCGGCCAATACATATACACTTTGAGCTGTATTTGGCGCAAGTTGTAAACATTTCAGGTAGGGTAAAATTAATCACGCTATCGAGAGATTTATACTTTTTGCAAGAAATTGCCTCTTTTTTGAAAAGGTGAATATAATTCGATTTTTACATTCCTTATGCAACATTTGCAAATAAATTGTCAAGTTAATTTTGAACCATGAATTTTTTGAAAATTTGAAATTTCCCAAAAAAATTGGATTTTTTGTAAATTACTTATTGCAACGAATAAAAAATTACCTTATCAGAAGATTTACACTTTTTGCATTGAAGTCGTTCATAATTATATTTTGACACTTGTGCATTAGACACCTGCAGCATACAAACAGCCAGATAAGCAATGGATTTCTATCACTCATAATCATTTTTTTATTTAGTAATAGCAAAATTGTATGCCACCTTGCTTATAGTTTTTTTAATAAAATCTTTGAGGCATATTCATACACAAATCTAAGCCGGTTCTGAATTTTTTAAAATTAAGTTTAGAATATAATAAATTTGAGCTCTACAATTCGACCTCATGGTCTGGTTTTTTTTTCTTGTTTTGTTTTTGTGGAAGGAGGCTTAAATCAAAATGTCAGAAGCATCATCAAAGGCCCCGTCGCACTAGTGGTATGTGGGGCATGCTCCCACTAATACTATAACAATCCTCCACCATGGGTAAATTCCACTCCGGGACTTAAATTTATTTCATCAGAGTGCAGAAATGTGTTTGTCTGCTGACACAACAGGTACCTGCGTCCAGGTTCCTCTCGTTTGGGCGTATAGAGACTCTACGCCCCCGATTATATCAATTTCTTTCTCAGTGTTTTTGGAGTAAATGGTACATCGGAAATTTTACGGTAGTATGAAATTTAAAAGCAATCGTCTTGTCATCTGTCTTAGACTGTAGTGAGTGCTTACCTCAAGCGTTTGTTTGGTTGTTTGTTTTTCTAAAGCAGTTCGTCTCAGGTGGTATGCTGTTGCTATTGTCGCCGTTGAGCTTTTCTTTCCCAATCAATTTGTTGCAGTTTCGTCATGATTGAGACCGCAAACGCTTTGACTGCGTCCCATTTGCGGCTGGACGCACACATGTCCTGCACAAGTCCGATCTCTGTCGGCTGGTGTTCTAAGACCCTCTCGAGCAAAGCTCGATCTCCACTAAAGAAAATGCAGTGGAAAGCTATATGCTCTGCGCTCTCTATTGAATTGGGGCAGCTTGGGCAGTAGGGACTGTCGGTAAGCTGGGTTCCCTCTCGAAGGACTGCCGTGCCGGAGCACTTTAATTTCGCAGCCGCTATATTTTAATACGCTTGCCTATCCACACATCTCGGTGTAGCTCATACAGCTCGCGGTTGCCAAAAGTGGTGAGGACTCTTTATATGTTGACAGCAAGTACTTTGCCATCGCTTAACGCCTGTTACACAGCAGTATAAGTTTTGCGGCATAGACGCCGTTCCTGTTTGTGCTATCGAAAACAGCATTCAAATCGACGAAAATGTGGTGTGTGTCGACTTATCATTCCCTGGTTTTCTCAAGGGTTTGGCGTATCGTGAAACTCTAGTCAATACTAGACTTACCAGGCCTGAATCCGCATTGATAAGGTCCAATAAGGGTGGGCTTCAGTCTCTCACATAATACGCTCAATAAGACCTTGCATGTGGCGTTAATAAGTCTAATCCCATGGTAATTTGGTCAGATTGTAGGATCACCCTTCTTAAGGATGGGACAGAGTACGCTTATGCCGGATGCAAGCTCTTCGCCTTCAGATTTAAATAGCTTTGCTGGTAGTCCTGTGGATCCTGCTTTTATTTAAGATCGGGTGGTGGTACGACTTTTCGTTCACGACTGTGGTATTGGTCTCAACTTCGTTGTCCACACTGCTACTGCCACCGTTTAGTAGTTGTGCGACGAGATTCCCCCATAACCCAAGCATTCTTTGGACATCTGTGAATAGATTGCCGATTTCGTCTATGCAGGAACTGGCTCCAGCCTTAAAACCTTCAGTTTGGCGCTTAACTTTTTGCAAAAATTGTCGGGTCATGTTCCAGTCGTCCAACATTTCAAGCTCTTCGCAATCACGTTTTTCCATTCCTGGTTTTGTGAGCCTGAAAAGACCCCTCTCTTCCCACCTCGCTTCGCGGTATTGTTGTGTTGTAGCTGACCGCATTGTAGCCCGGTATGCCGAGTCTTTTGCCACAGTGTCGGCACGGCATTCGGGGTCGGACCAATTGTTACGCCGTTGGTGTTGGAAGCCAACTACCGTATCAGCAGCGGTGTGCATGCAGCGGCAGATGACATTCCACTGCGCGGTTACGCCGTCGAATTGAGGAGTATGCGATTGAGCTGGAGTGAGAGTTGAGTTGCGAAGTTCTTGGCTATCCGTTGTGATTGCAGTTTTTCCATGTCGACCTTTCGCTGTGTACGTTGTCGTACACTTTTCGCTACATACAGTCGTGAGCGAACCTTGGCTGCAACTAGGTAATGAACTGAGTTGACGCTTGGACCACGATGGTCTATATAGGCTGAAAATTAGACATCTTACTTCACCTTTAATTTCTGCCAGCGGGGCAGGGGTTAGAATATGTCCGAGGTAAGGTATGCCTGTCGTAAAAAGCGAATAAAATCTAGGTACACCAGTGCCTGAGTAGTATGGGTGCTCAACTGGCAGTGTCTTCTGGTACGATGTCTCACCGAAGACCATAACTCGGTACCACGGTTAACAGTAGCCCTCAGAGTTCGCTCTGACCTGTTATTTGGGAACAGCCCTTCGGGGAGGTTTTCGTGGTGGCTGTGGTTAAACCTAAAGCGCGGGAAGGTTTTAGGCCGATGTGGAGTTGCATTGCAACCGGGTGCCGGGACCCATAGAACGGCAGAGGTATGGGTAGGCCTCGAGCCCTATCAAGGCGGTTAGTGTGTCCATGCCATACTGCCAATTGGTACCAAATATTGTTTGGGTCCTGATCATTGATAATTGATTTTGATCCGTGCGCCTTTGGGTACCGTGGGTTTAAGCTGTCACCAGCAGGTACTCACGTAAAAAACAGTGGATGTTGTTCACCTTTAATTATTGCTTAATGTGAGACTATGTTCAATACTCCATGAAAGTTACGCAAAATAAAATTTATATTGGAAATTATACGAAGTTTTAAGCAGCGAATGTGCTTGGCAGCTAGTTCAGATTATTTCACCACAATAATTTAAAAACTAACAATTTGTTGGCAATGGAAATCTAATTTAAAATCTCTCTCTTATCGCGCTGCTATTAAACAACACATTTACGAAAGTGACTATTAATGTATACAAATATCTTCGAAAGTTCCGCTGTTGGCAGCTTGAGTAGGTGCTGAGCAAATTTTCGCAAGTAATTGAGCATATTAACCGCAGCAATTTTGGGGCAATTGTTGTGAGCATTAAAAGACGAGACATCCATGCCGGCGTACGAGTACAACGGCACATTTGTTTGTAGAATGGCTAAGTGGTGGGCGTGAGCTAGGCGCTATTAATGATATGTACTCAGCAACATTAAATCAGCTGCATTTCAAAATAGAGCAGCGAGTAACAGCGAACCGTTATAATTAAATGAACCATGAGAAAACCACCAAAACAAACTCTTCATACCTACTTGTGCTTGCATGTGTACGAAAAGAAATATTGTGAATTATTAAGAGGAGCAGCGAATATTAAAATAGCAACAACATTTATGAAAATGAGAACGTTTGCCAGTTTCAGAGTATGTTTAATGTCGTAGTAAAAGCCGCTATAAAACTTTTCTTGGCACGCCTTTTCGATGACGCTCAAATTATGTCACACTTACCCTCACTTACAGTCCCCGCTTTGCCGCATGCTTTCTGCTGAAATCTCTGTGGGAGGAACAATGACAAATCGCTGACCATCTTTTATGGATAGCAAGCAAGCATCACGTGGTCCACACCGGTCCACGGGGAAGTTCTCAAAAATGGCTGCCGCTGCTGTTATTACTTATGTAAATGTAGCAAGTAAAAAATGACAAGCCACATTTTTTGGCAAATGTGCAACAGTGGCATAGTGGCTTTCTTTGCTTACACCAAAGAATGATGTGAATGTTTGATGGATCTATTGGATACTTTTTTAGTTGGTTTACTTGCATTAAATAAAGGCAAAGTGAGATGAAATGGAAGAAATTTGGAAGAGAAAATAAATTCAAATTAAGTGAGCGAAATATACAATTATTGAAGGCATAATGCATATGTATGTGTGAATGTCTGCTTCTTATTTTGCCACGTGTACAGATCTTAATCTAACTACAATATATTTAGAATTTATATTAGAAAACAAATTGTTTTCAAAATAACAAAGCTTCTTTTGTTGTGTTTTTTGCGTGTTTCTATAGGGCCCGCCATCTATCGGATTATAACGGATTTGAACTAGGTAATATTTGAAGAATGGTAACACTTAGCTGTCGTCTGATTTGCTAGAAAATTAGTTCTATTCTTCCTTTATTCTTCTGAACGAAAATGGTTTTGTATACGCTCAAAGAACGCTGGGAAATATTGCGACATTACTTTGAAAATCATGGTAATGTTGCAGAATGTGTACGAAAATTACGTACGGCAATGGGGAGAAGAAAAGCACCGAATGAAGCGTATGTGCGTTACTTTGCGAAAAAAGTAAGAGAAACTGGGTTGCTTATTGACAAACCAACGCGTGACCGACCAAAAACCGTGCGTACACCCGAAAATATTGCTGCTGTGCCCGAGAGTGTTCGTGAATCACCAGGAACATCAGTTCACCGTCGTTCTCAACAAGTGGACATTTCGGAGACATCATTGAGACGAATTTTGCGTAAAGACCTTGGTATGACGCCGTACAAAGTCCATATGAATGAAGTTGTGTTCCATCATTAACCGGAAGGATTGTACTTCAAAATAAAAAAAACAGTTTGGAAAAATATTGAGTAGTTTCTTTTTTATAGCATTTTTAATTGCGTAAAGTTATATGGCGGACCCTATATAAGAGCGTGTAAAACGGAAACGAAAAACGATTTTTTATTTTTGTTTTCAGTATTTTATTTCTTGATCCATTATTAAAAAATAAAAAAAATGTTTGACGTCAGTCTTCAAACAATGGTTTGAAATACATTTCATTATTCAGTATAGTCTCTCCGGCCGCCGTAGCCGAAAGGATTAGTGCGTGACTACCTTTCGAAATTCAGAGAGAACGTTGGTTCGAATCTCGGTGAAAGAGCAAAATGAAGAAACAGTTTTTTCTAATAGCGGTCGCCCCTCGGCAGGCAATGGCAAACCTCTAAGTGTATTTCTGCCATGAAAAAGCTCCTCATAAAAAAAGTCTGCCGTTCGGAATTGGCTTGAAACTGTAGGTTCTCCATTTTGGGGAACAACATCAAAACGCACACCACAAATGGGAGGATGAGCTCACCCAAACACCCGAAAAAGGGTGTACGCGACAATTATATATATAAATATATATAAATTATATAGTCTCCCTGAACATCAATACACTTTCTCCAACGGGATTCCAATTTATAAATTCCATTACTGAAGCGAGGATCCGGAAGGCCTGCAAAATGCATTTCCCCAGTAGTTATGACCACATCATTTGTTGAAAAACACTTTCCACGTACCTGTGGGCAAAAAGTAAGGTGAATTTATTTGCCAAACTTCGCGGGATTAAAATTTAGCTCTAGTTATTTCTTTTATGAGTTGGCAGCACTGTTAGTAACATCTGGGCCAACTTTCATGTGAATGTCCTTATCAGTAATATATTTACGCTTGTGTTTACCAAACGACCAAGAGTGCATTTTTCGATTTTTACAATGTCTGATTTGATTGAGCAGAGAAACGCCATCAAATTTTGTTTGCTGAAACGTTTAGCATGTTGCAGAAGGCATTTGGTGATTCGACCATGTCGCAGAAAAATGTTTATAAGTGGTACAAAGACTTCAAAGAGGGTCGAGAACGTGATGATGACTTGGAGCGCTCCGGTCGACCATCGACGTCAACAGATGACCAACACGTCAATAAAGTGAAGGAGTTAGTGCTCAAAAATCGTCGGTTGACTGTTAAAGACCTTACTGATATGATCGGAATATCAGGAGGATCTGTGAAAACCATTTTGAAAGACCATTTGGGCCTACGAAAAGTCAAATCTCGTTTGGCACCGAAAACTCTCAATGTCTTGGAAAAAAGTCGTCGCGTTGATGTGTGTGCAACAATGCTTTCAGACTATGAGGACAAGCTCAAATGCATCATTACGGGAGATGGGACTTGGATTTATGCTTACGACCCTGAAACAACCGACCAACCAAGCGAATATAGTGCTAAAGGCGAGGCCAGGCCGAAAAGAGCACGTCAAAGTCGTTCAAACATAAAGGTCATGATGACAGTTTTTTTCGATTTTCGTGGTGTGGTGCACTATGAATTCCTTCCACCTGGCCAAACTGTTAATAAGGAATATTATTTGAGCGTTATGCGTCATTTACGTGAAGCAATTCGTCTAAAAAGACAACAACTATTGGTTTTTGCATCACGATAATGCACCGTCTCACACTGCACTCGTTCTTCGTGACTATTTCGCCAAAAATTCCACGCATATCGTTCCGCAACCACCGTATTCGCCTGATTTGGCTCCGTGTGACTTCTGGCTATTCCCAAAACTTAAGAGACCACTCCGGGGAACGCGTTTCGAGTCGATTGAGGAGATAAAAGCTGAATCGAAGAAGGTGCTGATGGCTATACCGGAAATGGACTATTTGGCATGTTTCGGGGATTGGAAAAATCGTTAGCATAATTGTATTTCATCGAGAGGGGATTATTTTGAAGGGAATGAAATTGATTTACAAGAATAAATAAAGATTTTTCATTTTACAACCGAATTCACCTTACTTTTTGCTCACAGTATGTGTTCTTTTAGGTCTGCAAACAGATGGAAGTCCCTAGTGGTCAAATCTGATGAAATCGGTGAATGCTCCAACAATTCGAACTTTAATTCATCGAATTCAGCCATTGTTAAAATGCTTGTGTGACACGTTGCATTTTCCTGATGAAAAATAACTTTTTTGTCTTAAGCAAATTGAGTCTTTTTTCCCCAATTGTTTCCTTCAGTTGGTCCAAATGGTTACAATAATATTCAGAACCTATTGTTTTGCCAGTTTTCAAGTAATCCATAAAGAAAGTTCCTTTCGTATCCCAAAAAACTGGTGCTACCACTTCTTGGTTGATTTCTGGACACGAAGTCGTTTCGGAGCCGAAGAACCAGGTTCACACCACTCTTTAGGCTCTTTTTGTGATTTAGAATCATGGTGATGGACCCAAGACTCATCCATAGTAATGAATCGATGATCAAAATTTACTTTATTCTTTCGAAAACGCTATAAATCTTGCCAAGAAAATCGCAATCGAATGTGTTTTTGCTCCATTAGTAGCGAGCGTGGCACCCATTGTGCCATAGCTTTCCGAAACCCAATACTTCAGTCAAAATATTGCTTACCTTACAGAATGAAATGCCTAGGGCTCCTACTAATTCTCGTTCAGTCACTCGATGATTTTCCAATACTAGATCCTGTATTTTTTCTACGATATCTTGTTTTGTTGCTGTTTTTGGACGTCCTTGTCGGGGATCCAAAAGTAAAAACCCAATCACTGCACGATACTTCGTTTTTCCCATCATAGAAATTAGGAAGGCCAATAGGGACTCTTGGAGGAACCTTTGTAGAAGCGTGTAGGGCTGTCATGAGTCTCCAAGGTTCAGACGAATACTTACGAGGAGCTCGGCTCCCTTGGGATACCTGAGGGATGAATCGGGACGTTGGGCGATGAGCGGTGAGGAATCACTAAAACTGCTTCTCGACGCTCATTTTCTAACGAATCCGGTATCTAGCAGCACCAGCTTGGGAAGTACACCAATCTGTCTTCAGAACCGGGGGAGGCTGCTTGGTGAGCACCGCTTGGCCTGGGCCATTGGCTCCTTCCGCCCTTCAAGTCGCCTGGTCCTGATGGCATCATACCTGCCCAACTGCAGATATCTGCAGTGGTGTCATGTCGCTAGCTGAGCCCTATCTATGCGAGCTGCATAGTCAGGGGCTATATACTGGGATATTGGAGGGCTGTGAGGGTTATGTTCATACCCAAGGCTGGCAAGAGCTCACATGTCTCCCCTAAGGATTTTAGGCCAATCAGTCTCTCATCTTTCTTGCTGAAAGCCCTTGAGAGGTTGATTGACCTACACATAAGAAGCGAAATTCCTCGGGGGCGTTTGTCGCATACCCAACATGCTTACTGTAAAGGCAGATCAGTGGAATCTGCTCTGCACACAATTGTTAAAGATATTGAGAAATTCCTATATCATAAAGAACTCGCAGTTGGCGCCTTCCTCGACATTGAAGGGGCTTTTAATAACGTTCTCTCGGAGGCTCCTTAGCTGCCCAGCATTCGCGGGTCTAAGATTCAAGCATCTTGGTTCTCACTTCTTTTCTGCGTCTGCTGATATAGCAGGTGTTGATAACAAAAATCGATGAACTTCATCAGCAGCATAAAAAGGTTAACACAACCGCAGGCTAGTCACCGTTCGTAGTCCACAAACACTCACCATTCCTCATTCCTTCCCTTTCTCCCCTTTTTTCCTTCACCCTCTTGCAATGGTATCACAAAGGATGAACCAAACTTTTTTCGTCCAAGTGGGCCCTACTCTCTGGGCAACCCTCACTACCTAACCACCATAGAAAATACTGGGCCACGTCGAACTAAATGGCATTTAAACAAAGAATGAGTTGACAGATTGAAATGAAATTTCACATTTAGGTCGTAGCAACGCCCTCTCTCATCGAACTGCAAAACTTATTGGACAACCTAGTACATTAGAGATGGCCGATAAACATCAAACATCCCTACTTTCTTAAAGTGCCACAGCGTTCAATTTCAATGCATCGAATAAACAAATTCATATTTTCACAAAAATTCCAGTGCACATTCACAGTTCAGAAGCGGCCAACTACAAACTCCGACAAATGTGCCCGAGGATACATATAAAGGATCTATGAAAAGTGACGCCTAGATGTCAGTAAGGAATAATAGCTGTAACTATTTGACATTTTTCAAGTAGACAGATGTACAATTTTAACCACGGATACTTACATGATACAATAATGCGTTAAAATTTAAGAAACATATTATGAAAATTGTCAATCTTTAAGAGTATCACCACGCTAAAGCTAATTGAGCTTTCTATTATGACACTAATAAATACCACGGCGAAGGTCATTGTGCAAGGAGAGGGCGCAGAGTCATTTCCCATTATACCGGGATTTAAGTAGGAAGACGCTTCATCGACATTGACATCCCAACTGGTCCTACACGCAACTATAACCGCAATAAGTCCAAATGGGACTACTTGTATATACAAGAAGCCGTTCCAGCTTTTGGCGTATGCAGAAGTGCAGATTCTAAAATTAGAAAAAATAATACAAAATACTGGGCTAAGAATTGAGAAAGAGAAAATGAAGTTTATGGTCCGATCAAGTTCCGGTTTAAGGCATGATGAGCTTCTTATCGGAGACTATGCATTTGAGGAGTACCAGAATTTACCTATCAGGGTATCGAAATACCAGCCTATAAAGATACATCACTGACAATAAATGATATAGTTTTAGCAGCAAATAAGTCTTACTTCTCTAATTTCATGCTGCTTAAGTCTCGCGACTAAAAGTTAAGGAATACAAAACCTTGATCCGCCCGCACTTACCAATCGTTGCGAACTATGGCGCTAAAAACTACTGACATTAATCAGCTTGGTATTTGAAAGAAAAATATTGCAAAGAATTAATGAGCCTGTAAGGCTGCAAGACGGTTCCTATTAGATATAATCATGAGCTGGGACTATTAGTTAAAAACGAAACTGTGCTAAGATTTATAAAATCTCAGAAAATAATATGGCTCGGACATGTGTTTAGAATGCCCAAGGAGAGAACAGCTCGAAAGTCAGTTGAATTACGCCCTGTTGGAGGCCGAAGAAGAGGGAGCCCCAGAAAGAGATGACACGAAGACGTGGCAGTTGAACTTGAAAAGCTAAACGTGCGGCGGTGGAAAGAGATAGCCTTAGATATAGACAGATGGCGCAAGGTTGTGAATGAAGCAATGGATCATCAAGGACTGTGATGCGGAGAAGCAGAAGAAGAAAATTATATCGCAAATCTAGTGATTTTTTTTTGTGGTAATAAATAAATGCATCGACTCCTTGCCAGATTTTACCTGTAGACCAGTTCATGGTGGACATTTAAAGGATGCCATTGCTCACATATAATTGTTAAGAGACATATTTTAAATAAAAATCTGAAAGAATTTAAATTTTTACATGTTTTATTTTATAACGAGATCTAGGTGCGGAACACTTTCCAACAAGCAGTAACACCTTGAGCTCACTGTTACACCTTTAAGTTTATGTACACCTGTATTGAAAATAATAGCAGCGCGATATATTTCAAAGTTTTGACTATTTATATAATAATGAAGTAAAACACGTCTTCTTCTGTCAAAGAACTTTATTTCACTCTACCTTTTACAAAGACTCTTCTTAGCTTAAAGCTTAACTAATATTTTACATGTAATGAGAATGGGAGAAAGTAAAACTAGCAATGAATGTATATTTGCATGTTGTGTGTATGTTGAGTGCGTGAGTAAGCGTGTGGGTGTAGAGTGTGAGAAAGTATGTAAAGCAGTTGTTGGTTTACATAAGAGTTAGCATAAGTAATTAAATATAAGGGTAAGATTAAGTTAGAATTAAGAGTAGGTATAATATAGGAATAGGTATATACGTATATAGATAGGGTGATCATGTAACTAAGTATAGTAGGATGTAACATTATAATATAACTATATTTTTTTTTTCATCGCATATTCGGGCACACGACCTTAAAGGGCGTTGCCGTATATATTCTATATATATTTGTTTAGAAACCCGATTTTTAATCTGCTAGCAAATATTGTGAGCTTTTAATATAAATAGAGAACTTTTCTAATCTGTTTTTCTATTGGTTTCTATATTTCCTATTTTATTTTTTTATAAAACCATATGAACTAAAGTTCTAAACTTTGTACAAAGTTGAGAAAAGTTCATAAAATGTTCCAACTTTTCAACCAGAATTTTCAGCAAACTTCTAGTTATGCGGTTTTATAGCAAGTTTGAAGATGCTAAAAGATCGTGTAGGTCCTTAATAATTTTTTCTTGGCGGAGGTCTTGTGCATTTTCTTCATAGGAGAAAAAATTCGAGCATAATTTGAATTTATACATTAAAACGCAAATCTCGAATTTTTCTAAAAATTCTGACTAAATATTTTGAAATTCGGATGAAAATTATTTTTAGTCCTTTTTTTTTAATTTTGTAACTTTAAGTCATATGGGCTTTTTGTTGTAAAATAAAATAATAAATATTCAAAACTTTGCCATTAGATACGTTTCAACTATTTTAAGGTGTTACATGGGTTTCGTTGGTTAAAAAAATCGATGTATTTTTTTGGCTTATTAATTTCTACAACATCTCAAGAATATTACCCTAAATTTTCAAGTCGATCCGAATAATAAATTCGGAGATACCGCCTTTGGAATATGTGCGCTCCAAGCCACTTTTATTGTTATTCAGAACTTTAAACG
The DNA here is from genome assembly GCF_028408465.1 of Anastrepha ludens. Classification (NCBI taxonomy): domain Eukaryota; kingdom Metazoa; phylum Arthropoda; class Insecta; order Diptera; family Tephritidae; genus Anastrepha; species Anastrepha ludens. The sequence continues at coordinate 81,345,233 of NC_071502.1, forward strand.
GGTTTTTCTCGGAACCGTGTCTTCAAAGTCGGTTGCCAAATGCCCTCGAAAACTATTCAACCGATCTTGATGAAATTTTACACAGGTGCTCGAAATACAATTTACTCGTGCTTGAACGAAGGATTTTGTTTTTTTTTTCAATTACAGCTATTTAAAAAAAACAAAATGTCAAGCAAATTTGACCGAAATTTTCATTTTTTTGCAAAAAATGTCTGCCAAAATTCCAATTTTTTTTTTTTCTTTCGTTCAAGCATGAGTTAATGGTCTTAACTAAAGAACTTATTTTTGTTTTTTCATTTTTGATGAGTCTGTCAGGAGTTATGCTGACAACGCGGACGCACCTTTTTTTCGAGGGGTCACCGGAAATGACGTCACAATGGAGGAGTTTTAATTTTTTTTTGTTTTTGAAAATTTCAGAAATTATTCTTTAAATATGTATCTATAAGACAGAAAAAAGTTTGAATTAAATAAATAATTTTTTACATAGAAAAAAAAAAAAAATATTGAAAATACGTCTTTTTTTACCCGACGAAACCCATGTAACCCCTTAAGCGCCGTTGTAGACAAAATTGGTAATCGTTCCCACGACAGCCGGTTCTACGTTACTGTTACCGGAATGACTCGGATTATATTTGGCCAAGGACCTCTACTCCAACAGCATTCCTCGTACACGTCTGGGGAATATTTATGCTGCTACAACAACAACATGAATGGGAATGAAATTATATTTTTACAGAATTGCATATTTCTGACTGGTTACACAGCGTCCGGAGAAGAGTTGCAAATGATTGATTTTAATGGTACGAAGTTTACTGTGAACTGGTGCTGTTTTTTAAATATAAATATTAAATATTAATAGATGCAATTATTTGATTCGTTATCCTTTGCTTTAATCTTCATTTCTGCTTAATCTGAATTTTTGAAATGCTCAATTAATTTAAATAACTATTTTATTTTAGCGCTGTGAATAACGTCTTTAAATTAACTCTCCTAATTTTGAAGTAGCAGTTGCTATTCAACACGCTAATTTAGTGCCATATTTTTTACCTTAAAGTTCCGTTTGTCTACAAAGAAAAGAATATGAAAAATGAGAAAACTTTCAAAATTAACCGTGAAAGTATTTGAAAGTCGTTGCTTCAATCAAAATTTCGCCGCTTTATTGTGTCGTTGAACCAACAGAAAAAGCTTGCTTGGGTCCCATTCTCAGCCATGCAGGCAACCATTAATTCCATGCTTCATTAAATGTTTATGCGAGTTTATAAAAACGTCTTACCTCTCGCAATTACTCAATAAATAAAATTTCCCCACAATACCGCAATGCCTACCACCATCGCCATCTTCATTTACACAACCGCTACTATTCGCCACCAAATAAGTGAAACATAACGAAAATTCAATATTCATAGCAAATATGCCTTGCGGCGATTTTCAACGCAAAAACTTTTCACAAATGCTGCAAACCAAAGCAGAGGATGATGATAGCAATGTGGGAGACGTCGACTGCATGAATAGGGAGCAGCTGAGGTGTTAGTAAGTTTTTGTGGTGTTTGTGTTTTCGAACAGAATCAGTTTACTAATTTTTTGCTGTTTTGTTTACTTGATTTCACTGTTGCAAATGATGAAATGAAAAAGTTTTCTGCCTTCAATTGAACATCAACAGAATCGAGTGGGTAGGTATAACGCCTGCTATAGTTGGAATACGTGGAAGCCATCCTATTAAGCGCGTGCCGAGTGTAATATCACTCGCTTGGCTTAACGAATATTCTTATGTGCTCGAGGAGCATTCCATGGAAATTGAAATGTACGCCTACCGAACCAATGGGTTTTTAGGGATTTTTTTTTTCATATTCCAAATTTTTAATCATACTCCTAATACACTCTGCAAAATGTTTATTATGGCTATTTTGAGGATTTCGGATCATTTTTGGTGTTAATCCTTTTTTTTAAATTTCATACATTCTCATACAACTATGTTAAATATTAGGTTAAGTTTGGTTTTTGTGGCACTCGGTTTTGAGTAACCAACTCACTTAGACATAATTTGCTTAACAACATCATTTTCCTGCTCTACTTCTAGCTAAGGCTGGAAAATTACAGAGGAAGCGCTTTACTGTTTCTTCTTCTTCCTCGTTTCTTCTACTTCTGCAGTATTCATGCAAAATACTCCTAGCCTAGAAGAGTGCCTACCTAACAGCCAATGTCCAGTGACACAAGCCACGACTTTCGAGATGTTCTCTCTTGAGAGGTTGAGAAAATTTTCTGTTTTTTTCTTATCTAATTGCGTTCAAATTAGCCCGGTTGTAACACAAGTATTTTCTTCTATCCATGATTTATAGGCCTCTTGGAGAATATTATTTCTTTTTGGCAAGTTACCGTAGGAATTCCAATATTGCCTCTGTTTTCAAACACTGGAGGACTACTACCCTCGATCTCGAACCGGATAAGGCGCTGATACCCATGCCCATAGCCACTTGTAAATTACTTATAGACAGGGAAACCATCAAAAAGGTAAATACAAGCTGGCAAAACCTCACAACATGCGAACTAAGCAGACAGACATGACCGAACTGGAACAGCGGTCGATCGAAGATCTTGCTAAGATTCAACAGAGAATCTATAAGAAAAATGATAGGTGTATTAACTGGTCATTGTTTAATAGGCAGCCACGCTAGAAGGTTAGGACTCCCGTACTTCGATTTCTGTAGAAGCTGTCTTAATACAGAAGAAGAGGAAACAGTCAGACACCTTTTATGTGAGTGTGAAAACCTAGCTATGAGAAGGCTGCGCACTCTTGATACAGCATTTCTAACCGATGTAGCGGACATAGCCCATCTAAAACTAACGAAGCTCTGCTCGTTTATTAAAGCAACCGGATGGTTTGAAAAGGAACACGTAGAGTAAGGATAAGCTCCAGTGGTATCCCAATGGACCTGCGGAAGGTCTAAGTGTGTCTTATGACAACCACCCTACCTACCAACCTACCTACTACCCTTTCTGGGTAGCTCATCAACCGTGCAATTTCCCTCAATATCTTTGTGCTCCGGTACTCATATAAGGCTGCCCCTGTAGACGGTGCTAATATCATTTAGAGCTGTTAAGCATTCCTCAGCAACTTTAGATCTTAGTATAACTGCCCCCATGGATTTTATGGCCGCCTGGCTGTCCGAGAAGATATTTATCGTAGTTTTTGTTATGGTGCCTGCCTGTGTGTTAAAGTTCAGTGCTACCTCCTTTATGGCTAAGACTTTTGCCTGATAGACACTACAGTAGTCTGGAAGCCGGACAGATAATTCTAATCCCAGATCTTTCGAAAAAACTCCATAGCCTACAGTATTTTCTAGTTTGGATTCATCTGTTTAAAAATGTATTTCCCCTCTTCTCTATAGTCTTTGAGTTTGCAACTCTCTTCTTGATAGGTTGTTAGTCTTGAGAAGCCTGTGGAAGGTTTAGGAAAAAGAGTAGTCGATTTCTTGATTCTAACTATTTACGAGTATATGTAGTAGGTAGCCTAGAAGCGTGGCCAAATCGCCAGGTCTTCCATAGCGCCATACTATTAAGTCTGAGCGCTGAAGAAGCGGCCACATATTTTCCTACCAGATTTAGAGCAGGCAAGTTGAGTAGCACCTCGAGCGCTTTATTGGGGTAGTCCTTAAAGCGCCGTTGATACATAAAAACACAGTTGCTTGACTTTAGTCAGCAGTTTAATATAACTTGCCTGTTGAATTGATGACTACCACACAAATATCCATATGGCAGAATAGGCTGAACTACCGAAGTGTAAAGCCAGTGTGTGATACGAAGTGTTAATCCCCATTTGATTCCAATACAATGTGGGCCTTTTGAATCCTATCCTGAATATTAGATTTCCACGTAATTTTCATAAATAAGATGAGTCTGAAGTATTTAACATTCCCTTTCAATTGGATCTCTATCTCTCTATTTTTATTGGGGTTTATTCGGAATCCCCTACTTTCTATTCAGTTACTAAGCGGGTCCTTGTTAGAGCGCGGAATACCCATAACCGCGATAGCCAAATCGTCGGCAAGGAGTTCACTGTGAAAATCCAGAGGAGAAGTGAGAGAACCCCTCTCTGAGGAGTACCTCTACAGACTTGTCTGCTTATTATTATGTTGCCTAACCTTGCAGTTACCTTTCTTTTGACAAGTAGAGTCTCGATTAGAATAGCAGCATCAGATTCGACTGCAAAACCTGCTAGAGCACCCGTTATGGCGCTAGTAAAGTGTTAAATGCTCCTTCAATGTCTACAAAAGCTAACAAAGTAAACTCCTTTTCTATCAGGCTCTTTTCCACGAACCCGACAAGTGAGTGTAAAACTGCTTCTGTAGATTTGCCTTTTACGTAGGCTTGTTGTGCTGGGGAGAACCTGTTGATTAGTACGACGTCCCGTAAATACTCATCGAAAATCCTTACTTGAATTTTGGGGAGGAAAGACGTGAGACTGATAGGCCTGGTTTTATAAAAAAAAAACCTTTGAATGAAATTGAGGTATGAGATATGTGTAAGCTGTATCTTTCAAATCAGTCACTATTAAACTTAGCTCACATTTGAACACATTCTGTTTAATTAAGGCTTTTAAAGAAAGAAGGAAGCAGGGCACATACTAGTAGGTATGCCTGCTCAGTCTTTGAAACTGATGAATGGGGTGTCGCAGTGACTTTAAAAAGTTGTGTGCCTCAATTAAAGCTTATCACATTTTCTAGACATTTAGGCATAGAGTTTATCAATTAAAAAATGCAGGTTGATTAAAAGCTTCTTTGCTTCTCTATTATTCTTGGATAGATGCCTTCAACTGCTTAACATCCTTAAATTGGAACCTTTGACGGAGAGCTGGGTCGAAAGTATTGCCCAAAAGTTCTTTATTGGGCTATGAACTGGATTTAAGAGCTAGAAAGAAGAGAATTTTAATGCCCTGCGATATCAGGAATGCTTTACTCCTCTGGGGTTTATTTATATTTGCGTTATCTTGTTGGGAAATAAACCAAGGGATAGCCATTTGTTTTTCAGAGGTAACCGCGTGGTTCAAAAGAGGTATTTAATACTTTGTGTGACAACAAATTTGCACGGCTCGTCTATATAAGGATCCATCTATATCACGACGAAAAGTTTGCTCATGATCTGAAGTTGTAAAACGATGTTGGTCAAGTGCTGTTTACTTCGATGAGCTCCAAGACGAGAGCTAACACATTCCCACGACAGTCGGTTCTACGTTACCGGGCGGCCGCCATAGCCGAATGGGTTGGTGCGTGATTACCATTTGGAATTCACAGAGAAGTCGTTGGTTCGAATCTCGGTGAAAGCAAAATTAATAAAAACATTTTTCTAATAGCGGTCGCCCCTCGGCAGGCAATGGCAAACCTCCGAGTGTATTTCTTCCATGAAAAAGCTCCTCATAAAAATATCTGCCGTTCGGAGTCGGCTTGAAACTGTAGGTCCCTCCATTTGTGGAACAACATCAAGACGCACACCACAAATAGAAGGAGGACCTCGGCCAAATACCTAACAGAAGTGTACGCGCCAGTTATTTATTTATTTATTTTATTTTTAAGGGTTTGCCCCTTAAGCACCATTCCTCCGTACATATATGGGGAATGTTTAAGTTGCTACAACAACAACAACGAGAGCTAACGAGAATTGAAGAAATCAAAACGTACTACGTAGAAGCACCGCAATTTCATGAACAGCTCCTTCGCGAGCTTGATTTTTTTTTGTATAAACCTGCCAGCTTCTTTTTTCTACGGCGTGAGCATCGCTGCTCTAAGGACACAAAACATGAGCGAGCCACTTCCCGTGTGGGAGCTTCACCGTTTGTACTTCGCTTTGAGAACGCCTTAAGATCCGCTATATTTGTAATTTCCGTCTGGAATCTCGTATTTAAATTTATTTTTCTACGAAAATACTATTTGTCTCCAGTTTTGGCATCTAAGTATTGGATTCTTGCAGCACTTTTGTCTTGGAAGTGGTTAATGTTTGCCGAATTCTCCTTTATGCGAGAGGTGCAAAGCCCATTCTGAAATCTACTGAGCGCGTCCTGCTGCTACGGGTAAGTTTAACTCTTTAACTTTATGTTTTTGAAGATTATGTTTTCTTCTGCACCAATCCTGCTTATCTCTCGATTGGTCGTATCAGCCATCCAAACCAGTAGTGTTCGTATTTTTTATTTGGCCGATTCTTAAAAGTTTTCCAAAAGCAGACCCCTCGCGTAAAAACTTTTAATTTGTACTAATGTTACATGTAATAATCTCAGTGCATTTATAATTACTCCTACGAATAGAAATATTATAAAAATAGTTAACATGTTGATAAGCCAGCACTCGAGTCGAAATTATAAATAAAAATAAATTTCATTACATTAATTCATTTTTTTTCGAATTAAGTGCATTTGATCTACATATTTACCAATTACCATTCAATACTTGTGCACCCACATTTTCGTGACCGTGAAGCAACCCATTGTATACCCTTCTCAAAGAAAACAAATATTTGCACAACATCGTAATAACCGCCGCTAGCGACACGGCTACCTCTTTCACTCTGATATCCGCGCCCAATGGTCTGACTTTATTGCAATACCAGCAAATGCTCCATGCGAATACACACATACATAAATTTTATTCAATATCAATCCGAGCACATCTTCAGCTGTCAACGCATCGGCTCAACTGCCGTTGCTCCTCGCTGGCCAGCCCAAGACGATGATCATGAAGATGAGAGGGACGAAATGCAGCTGTAACTATATATTACCTATATATGTATGTATGTGTGTATGGTATGTTGGTTCAAGTTTTAAATTCGAAATAACTGTAAGTTGAATTGTCTCGAGGGCACCAATTGTGAACATCTTCGAAGCCATGCTGTTATTCTGTAAATTGGCCCGCCAACATGGTGTGAGCAAGTACTTAGGCATGAGAGGCGGAGCGAGTAAAGAGCACCGAGTAATCAAGCAGCAACCCAACGGAGACGTGCGTGAAATGAACTTATGTACTATAGGAACATTGTCAGTAGTGGTAAATTTGTTTTTGTGGCATGAAAAAGTGCAACAAACACTTTTAAGTAGCGCGTGTAGCAAAGTTTGCCGCTTCAATGTGTACCAAGTTATGAAATGGCTCCCGGCGATATCCATTTCACGGTTGGTTATGTGAAAATTGGCTACCAAACTGTGGTTAAACAAAAGCAAAGCAATGAGAAGTTGAAAAAGAACGGAGATGGGGAGCATCGTAACAGAAGTGAAGACAGTTATTGACAGGGGAAATTTGCATTGGTTTACATAATGAGGGAATTTAAGTTAAGTTTGGGAGCGCAAGATGTTACAGTAAGTAGTTTTGCCTGCGTATGCTGTGGTTTACAAATATTGCATAAGTTGCTAAAAGTAGGCAAAAAAGCGATTGGAAAATTGTGTTTTCTATATATTTGCTCCTTTCCTATATCTGCAGAAAATAATGAATACAGTAATTGAAAATAAATTGTAATTCTTTTTAAAATACTATTAAAAGATATTATACATATATATAAATGGCTTTTACGGCTTTTATTGGGTGTTTGGCCGAGCGCCTACTCCTATTTGGGGGTGTTCGTTTTGTTTTATGAAGAACTTTTTCATGGTAAAAATACACTCTCTGCGGAGATGCGACCGCTATTAGAAATCACTTTTTCTATTATTTGCTGTTCCATGCCTGGAGATTCGAATCTGTGCACTTTCGGATGGTAGATACGCACCAATCTCTTCGGCTTCGGTGGCCATCTTACAGATACAGGGTGGGCCATATAGCGTTTGCTTTTTGAATCACCTATCTTTTTGAGAATGGTTACACAAATGACACGTCAAATGGGTTCATAATTTACAAAATTGGGAAATATTGAAAACCTATTTCCACAGTGATGAGTCTTCTTCTTCTTTTCTGATTTTCACATCGGTGGCTACGTCAATAAGCAAAATTGTCGGATTTGGTGCTCAGAAAATCCACACGTTACTGTAGAGAAGCAAATGCATCCACAACGAGTCACTGTTTGGTGCGGTTTTTGGTCTGGCGGCATCATCGGGCCATTTTTTTTCGAAAATGAGCGAGGAGCCGCAGTTATAGTAAATGGCGAGCGTTACCGTGACATGCTCAACGAGTTTTTGTTTCCAAAAATTGAAGAGGATGACATGGACGACGTTTGGTTTCACCAGAACGGTGCAACTTGTCACACTGCCAAAGTTACACTCGAACTTTTGGCTATCGTTTTTGAAAACCGAATAATCAGCCGAAATTCCGATATCAATTGGCCGCCTCGGAGCTGGGATTTAAGCCCGTTGGACTATTTTTTGTGGGGAGCCGTTAAGGACAAATGCTATGCGAACCATCCAGAGACGATTGATGCTTTAAAACACGAAATCGAAGTTGCGATTCATGAAATTGGAGCCCAAACAATCGAAAATGTGCTTAAAAATTGGGTTGATCGAATGGCCTACTGTAGAGCCAGTCGTGGCAATCATTTGAACGATATTATTTTTCATTCATAAATGACAATGTTCAATCTTTAAAATAAAAAAAAAGTTTGAAAAAATATTGATTAGTTTTTTTGTTTTTATAGCCGATTCAAAAAGCAAATTTTACATGGCCCACCCTATACTACCATAAGTACATATAAATAAAAAGTGTTTGAAACGTGTGTGCCTGTTACAAAGTTGTAATAAGGGTAAAATTATATAATATGTACAGGATAAGTGCAATTATTATATCAAAATTTATTGAAGGTGAAAAACAAATTTTACCAAAAAATAATTTAAAAACTATTATTGGTGTTAATCTTAGCAAAGCAAACACTAAATCAATATTTACCGTGAGTTTCACTCGAAAGTTCCTAGTATTTCTCACAAAAAACAGAATGGGCCATCATACAAATATCGATCAGAGAAGCATGCAAATCCCTAGGTTCCCGGTCATAGGAACATACGGGGCAATGAGATAGCGGATGAGCTAGCAAGAAAGGGCTCGACACTAGACATAGCAGAGGCGGTGGCAGTCTCCACCCCACTGAACACACTAAAAGCATCCATTGCTTCACACTATCATGCTTTAGCCGAAAGAAGATGGAAGCAAATACCTACATGTATTACAACAAAAAACACATGGCCGTCATACAAAATCCAAAGGACGAATGACCTGCTAGGATGTTCTCGGCCAAATATTTCACGTATCACTGCAACCCTTACAGGACATTGGAAAGTAGGGGATCATGCAGCTAGACTCAATCTACCCTTCAATCCTATCTGTAGAAGCTGTCAAGCGGAAGGGGCGAAGGAAAGTCAGTTCCACTATTTATGTGAATGTCCGGGACTAGCCAGGGCACGACTCCGATCCTTCGGTAAGCCTTTCCTACAGCAAATTAAGGAGATCTCAGACATCGAGATAAAGGATTTGCTGCTATACTTGGACCTCACTAAATGGATCTGACTTGGAAACAAAAAAAAAAAAAACAACATCATCTTCACACGAGATAGTGGTAGTAAAACGGTGCTGGTCACTAATTATTAGCATTTCAGCTCAGAAATGTTCAACCATCTCAACAACAACAACAACATACAAACATCTACTCAACTTCGGAACCAGGAATAAGACTATAACTTTTTCAAGGTTCTTGACACTAAAAACATTTTGAAGAAACGCTTCTTCAGAGTGGAAAAAAGCGATTTTGGCTATATTTGGCGCTATGTAAAATCTTTTAAAGCCAGCACCTCAATAACAGCACAGCCGCAAAGTACAGCTTTTTCGCTCTTAAACTAGTTTTCATCAGTTAAAAAATGTTTACTTGCCGCTGAGATAACAGCTGTTGAATTAAATTGAAATATTGATAATTTATCAAAAATTTCTGTTTGCCGCGCTTCATTTTATATGTATGGCCTTGCGCCCTCATTCACTTATTGCTTTTACTTCGTATTATTAATATAAAGGCCAATTAAATTCACGGTTGAGAACCTAACTGAATTTCTATTTCTCTTACCAACAATAACAGTAAAGCAGTGAAACAACTAATATGGTAATTTGTGTGCGCACGTTTTTCTTGTTTTTCCTTCTATGCTGACCTTGTCAATTCATTAAAAATCACAAATAGAACCAACGTAAAATTTGCTGAAACTCCAAGAGACCTTTTTATTTCATTCATTTGCTACAGAATGGCTGCAGGCCGGCATTTATGTTGTTAACGAGCAGAATTCATAGATTTCAGTTTTCGGTCATTTTGTGCCTTTTGCGCTCTACAAAATTTCAATGCGAAGTTAGACGTTCTAATGCACAATACACACATACATGCGTGCATACATACAGATGTACAAGCACATAATGTATTTTAGCGTTTTGTTTCGCAAAATTTATTATACTTACGAAATTCCATTATCATATTCTCAACGTAGCGTGGCGTTGTGGCTCTTTTCTAATGCGCCATAAATGCGTTGGGTTAAAATACTACAATGTTTCTGTTATTGTTGTTTTTGTTGCTCTTTCATTAGATGTACTATTGCACAGTTGCAGCGCAGTTTGCATATTTTGTTGAGTCCCTATTCAGGTTCGCTCAGCTTAGCTGGGGTGGATGGTTGCATGGCTGAAAAGCTAAAACGCCAAAAAGTATGCAAATAACCAGGAAAATGTACAAAACCTCGTATGATAATATGCACTTAAGCCCAAAGTCCATTTAGCAGCCAGCCGACGGGTGCAAAAGGAGAGACGCGGAATAGGGGGAGTGCAAGCGCAACGACAAACAGTGTCGGTTCGTGCATTGTGCCATTCGTTGCTGCAGCACTTCCCCTTGCGCTATATGCATTTGTGTTATACCTGCATGACTCTATGTGTACGTGCATGTGTTAGTTCTGTGGTTATTAATACACCTACCAGGGCGTAGTTGCTTCGACAGCATACTTAGCAATGGAGGCGCCACAAAGCCGCCTCAAACATGTTTACGTTACGCTGAGTGCTTCCCGAATTTTCCCTTCACAAACCCTCATAATTCGAGCTCCGTCTAAGCTGTACAGGTGAAAAGCAGAAGGAGAGTGAGGGAGAGCGTAGCAGGAAGGTCAACAAAAGAGTAGAGAGTCTAGCAATGGTGCATTAGTAGCCTCCCCTTTTATGACTCGATTCATATTTTTATTTCATTTTCATTCACAAAAAATTTTCGAGCAAACAAATCCAATATTGACCCAAAGCCAGCAAATGAATTTTATTTTGTGCAAGGAATCGGGTTACAATTTGTGCAAATTTGCTGAACTTTAAATTTTGGTTGCGCTGCAGTTTTATCAAATTTCGGCACTGAATGGGTATAAATGTGTAATTGAAGCTTTTAAATATTTCGGCTGGTGTATTTCGTTTCAAAATTTCTGAAAAGTTAAAGTCTTATATAAACAGTTAATTTGAGAAATTGGTTATTTTTATTTTAAATGACGGTATATTCTTAAGTCATATTTGAAAATCAATATCAATATCCGAAAAAAAATTAAAAAATTACAATAAATTAAAAAAGAACTTTTTTACTTCTCGCTTTTTAGCTTTACTGATTTCAAGGCAAACGTCCAGTAGCAAACATTTGCTCAAAAATATTAAAATTCCACATACATAGAATACATACAAGTAGAGAACTTCCTTTACAGAATTGTTAAAGATTTTTAAAAATATTTTTTTTTTAATTTTTGTAAAATTTTTGAGTATTGGCATCAAGCCAATATTTTTATGAAAAAGTGGCTTTAGTTTTTAGTGTAAATAACTACACTATGCCGCATTGCCAAGAGAAGGTTAGGCGGTTTCGAAAGACGTTTTAACGCCGAGTTTGAATCCGGTCTCAGAAATTGTATACCACAGTGAAATCTCGTTTTAACTATGTGGTAGAGGTTGAGCATATGCTTCGTTATACACTGCTGGTCTTAGGTTAGACGCAGCATCGCTTTTTTTTAAACAAAATCAATTATTTATTATCTTGCTTGTTCTAATTGTCCAAAATGATTTTCTTATCAAAGTGCGAATCTTGTTCGAAAAAAGAAATGCTGACAGCTGGTTGATTTGCGAAAAAATAACTGTACATTCGGAGGTTATAGAAATTTCTATGGCAATCACACGTGTTTTCGGTTGGTCATTGAATTAGACGCAGCTTAAATTTCTTCGTATTGCGTGGACAAGTGTAAACTTTCGTATTGAAAAAATATCAAAAATAAACAAATAAAGTGTTTTCGAGCTACATTTGAAGAAAAAAATGGGAAAAGCTGCTGTTATGAGCTTATTGGGACGTCAAAAAGTAGACTTTCTTCACTCGCAAGGACTGTCCAATCGGAACATTGCCAAACAAATAAATCGCAGCTCCAGAACTGTTGACAGATATTTGAAGGATCCACAGGCATATGGAAATAACTTCAAAGGGGAAAAAAGGCACTGTCAAAACATGCAGTACCCCAAATTGTTAGAATTGCTTCGAATTCACTAAATCTGCTGCTAAGATCAAGGAATTGGCCGGAGTAAAAGCAAGCCTATCAACTATTCAGCGTACGATCAGAAATGCAAAGCACCTGAAGCGTCTAAAATCAAGAAAAAAACCCCTTTGAATGCAATACGCAAAGAAAACCGGCTTCGATTCGCGAAAGAATACATGACGTGGACTGTCCAATCTGACACTCGACTAAATGATTGGCGTTCAGTTGTATTTACTGATGAAAAACGTTTTAATTAAGATGGCCCTGATAGATTTCAATATTATTATCACGATTTGCGGAAAGATGAGCTATATTTAAGTCGCCACCATAGCCGAGAAGGGGGAATAATGGTGTGGGGTGCTATCACGTTTTATGGAACAATTGACTTTATTTTTATCGATCAAAAGTTGAACGGCGATCGCTTCAAAACATTGTTGGAGTGCGTATTTCCAAAAGTAATATAAAAGATCTCTTTGGACCAATTCCTTGGATTTTTCAACAAGACAATGCTCCTATTCATAACTCTCGAGTAGTAAAATCTTTTATTTCGAGTCAAAATGTTAATATCATGACCTGGCCACCATATTCTCCAGATCTTAACTTAATTGAAAATGTTTGCGGTTGGCTAACACGGAAGGTGTACGAAGGAGGAAAGCAATACGAAGATAAGGAAACATTAACTGCAGATATTAAACGTGCTTGGAGCGAGATTTCCTTGAACTACATAGATTCCTCGTATCATTCTATGAAGGACCGGATTTATGAAGTTATTACTAACAAAGGAGACAGTACTCATTACTGAAATTATTATTTTTTTTTTCAAATAAATCAAATAGTAATTTAAGTTAAAATCCAAATACTTTTCTTATAAAAATTAAAAAGTCAATTCTAATGACCAAGAAAAATTCGCCTTATTTTGAGTATCTTTAAGAAAATGTTTGAAAAACACAATTTTGTTGAATATGTATAATCATTTGAATATTATATTTAAAGTATCATTAAATAAGAAATGTTTTTGCATATCAACTTCTTTTCTATTGTCCTTTAATAAATAAATATGAAGCAAAGTTGTATGCAACTAAACGTGCGTCTAACCTAAGACCAGCAGTGTATATATAACATATGGATTCTCAATATTTACAGAGTATTAACACCTTGATAAACGAAAGGGTCAACATAAAAAAGTTATAACTGTAGTTTAGTTTTTTCTCTAGTTATGATTTTTTATTAAGAGAGGCAGCTTTTTCATCACTTTCAAATTTTCCTTTTTTTTGTTTTAGAAATTCATTTACAATCTAAAGAATATCTTTTCAAAGTTTTAAGCTTAATAGAAAGTTTAAATAGTCACTATAAAGTCAGTGGGTAAGAACGAAAAATTAATCGCATTTTTCATGAAATACGTTTTTTTCCGCGCTGTCGAATATAACTCAAAAAGTGATCAGGATATCTACTTAAAATTTTACAGGGCTATTCTTTAACATATTGGCCTTTGCATGCTATTGGACATTATCTGGGTGAATATTTCGTGTTGTACCTTTCCTTGCAATTACCTTCTATATTTCTATGGCCAGGCGCTCAGATCAGGTTTATTTTAAATTATTGCATAATTATTTGTAGCATCCAACTATCAATTTTGATGAGTTTTTTGCTGACTCAAACGACTTCAGAGCTGCCTGACTATCCGAGTAGACATATACCTCCCTCGTAGTTAGGGGTATGGCGAAAACATCCGCCTGAAAGACACTAGAAAGCGAATCGATGCACTGATGCTTGGATTTTCAGAGCAAACTCCTCCACCTACCCGTTCATCGACCTTAGATCCGTTAGTAATTATACTGACTATTTTCATCATCTGCTGTACCTCTGTCCCAGTCCACTTTAGAGCTGCATATTGTGGTAAAGTGTTTATTAAAATGTAGCTCTACACTGTTACAAAAATCTGTAGTAGCTGGAATAGTGGACAATTTTCCTAATATAATCGAATGACCTTTATTGAATGTTTTTACGAGGGCGAGTTCCCTGAGCCTCAATGCTGACTCGAGAGCTAGTTGCTTACCATGTAAGTCTATTGGCAATAAGTATACAATTAGGTTTAGTGCTTCTGTGGGAGTGGTTCTAAGAGCCCCACTTATGCAGTTCTCTATATACTGTGGGCAAAAAGTAAGGTGAATTTATTTGTCAAACCTCGCGGGATTAAAATTTCGCTCTAGTTATTTTTTTCACGAGTTGGCAGCACTGTTAATAACATCTGGGCCAACTTTCATGTGAATGTCATTATCAGTGATATATTTACGCTTGTGTTTACCAAACGACCAAGAGTGCATTTTTCGATTTTTACAATGTCTGATTTGATTGAGCAGAGAAGTTCCATCAAATTTTGTTTGCGGAATGTCGCAGAAAAATGTTTATAAGTGGTACAAAGACTTTAAAGAGGGTCGAGAACGTGTTGATGACTTGGAGCGCTCCGGGCGACCATCGACGTCAACAGATGACCAACACGTCAATAAAGTGAAGGAGTTAGTGCTTAAAGACCTTACTGATATGATCGGAATATCAGAAGGATCTGTGAAAACCAGTTTGAAAAACCATTTGGGCCTACGAAAAGTCAAATCTCGTTTGGTACCGAAAACTCTCAATTTCTTGGAAAAAAGTCGTCGCGTTGATGTGTGTGAAACAATGCTTTCAGACTATCAGGACAAGCTGAAATCCATCATTACGGGAGATGAGACTTGGATTTATGCTGAAACAACCGACCAATCAAGTGAATATCGTGCTAAAGGCGAGGCCTGACCGAAAAGAGCACGTCAAAGTCGTTCAAAAATTAAAGTCATGATGACAGTTTTTTTCGATTTTCGTGGTGTGGTGCACTATGAATTCCTTCTACCTGGCCAAACTGTTAATAAGGAATATTATTTGAGCGTTATGCGTCGTTTACGTGAAGGAATTCGTCTAAAAAGACCATAATTATGGGCCAACAACTCTTGGTTTTTGCATCACGATAATGCACCGTCACACACTGCACTCGTTCTTCGATACCATTTCGCCAAAAATTTCACGCATATCGTTCCGCAACCACCGTATTCGCCTGATTTGGCTCCGTGTGACTTCTGGCTATTCCCAAAACTCAAGAGACCACTCCGGGGAACGCGTTTCGAGTCGATTGAGGAGATAAAAGCTGAATCGAAGAAGGTGCTGATGGCTATACCGGAAATGGACTATTTGACATGTTTCGGAGATTGGAAAAATCGTTGGCATAAGTGTATTTCATCGAGAGGGGATTTTTTTGAAGGGGATGAAATTGATTTACAAGAATAAATAAAGATTTTTCATTTTACAACCAAATTCACCTTACTGTTTGCCCAGTATATAGTAGATATATAATATTTTCATGAAGTGCCGGCCACCATACTAATCTTTCGTACAATTCATACAATCGGTCTTACCACTGCTGAATGCAACCAGTGTACTATTTTCGGAGATAAGCCTCAAGTTAACCCTATGGTTGTATTATTATAGTACTGTTGTATTATTATATAGTACTTTCCTTACTCTCTCTTCTACATTTAAATTCCAATTTAGCTTCCTATTTAATATCAAGCCTAAGTAGTGAGCACGTTTGCTGAACGACAAGGTGATTGCATTCAATGTCGGGGGTCTTACATCCGGTAAATGATGTTTTCTTGTAAATAATACTAGTTCAGTTTTGGTAGCGTTTGCGCCTAGTTCACATGTCGTCTACTATTTGTTTACCTCACTTAAAAAGCTCTGCTTAATTTCACAGAGTGTGTTCGGAAAGTTCCCTCTTATAGCTAAAACAACAACATCCGCATAGGCAACAACGCATGCCCTCCTCTTTTTAAGGCTCTTCAGCAATTTATTCATTGTCAGAGCCCAGAGGAGTGGAGGGGTGCCTCCACTGACGTCTCTTGGCATCTCCGAGGTTCCTAATTTTGAATTAAAAACCCTGTATAAAATCATTTATTTGATTAAATTCATCAGATCTTCGGGAATACGAAAATCCGGTAACGTACTCGCGATTGCCATGGGAAGAACATTGAACACTTCAATATCAAGAAACGTTACCAGAGATATTCTTTATTAACGATTGATCTCTCAATTTCAGTCACTAGCGTATTTAATGCTGCCTCTGTACATTTATTTTGCTTTAAAATATGCATGCTGTGATTTTTTGTTGTTGTAGGTGTGGCACAAAGCATTGAAAGCCGAAGTGTGGGACTTGCCTTTCGGCTCACCGCACTAAAAACCCACCCCTGCGTTGTTTGACCTTTGTCCCTGGAACTACCGTTGGGTAGTACTTAGCGGAGGGGGAGCGGCCTATTGCCTTTCTATGAAAATTTGCGGAGACGCTCCGCGTAAAGCAACTTTGTTATGATTTCATTTGCAACGTTGTAAACAGCGAACCAACTTTCTTTTGACTCAAGCATAATATCAACCAGGTTGCTAACCCTCATTGGTTACCCGACCTTATTTCTCAAGTCAACCCTTACAAACTGCGGACTCACAAACTGGGAAGCGGATAGCTAAGATCTGCTTAAGTTTATGTGCTCAGTGCTACTTCAGAAGATCATTACTACTCCGGCAACCAGATATCTCAAAGAGCGACTTACAGTCAGAAGAAAATAACCGGTTTTTTTCTTGTAACTTCAAGATATATTTCGTTCTACTTTTTGCTGCGTAATACTCTAGTCCCACACAAGGGCTACGACGCCAGTGCTAACTCAGGTTAGTGTCGTTCGAAACTTTCCCCTGAACGCAACCAAACAAAAATGAGTGAGAAGTACTCGAAGCGTTTTGAGGCGGTATTCTCATGCATGTATTCGAAAGGGTCGAAATTATCTTACGCCGCGGCACAAAAGTAATTAAAAAATCCAAAAAAATTTGTTGTGATGTGGAATCAGCGGTATAAGGTGCACAAAAATGATGATGACTTTTCCGAGCGCAGCTTGCAGTGAGTGACGAAACAAAGCAAGATAAAGCAACTTTTTAAGCGGGTCCCTTCTTTGCGACTACGCCAAGCACGCACAATTATTGCTAAAAAGGAAATAGATGTGAGTATCAACACCATCGAAGGACGTTTGAAGGAGGCGAACATATCTAACCGTCCCACTTCATCAAAACCACTACTCTCAGAAAACGCTACACATTGATAAACGCAATATATACTCGTATTTTCAAAATCTTGCCGTTCTCCAAACTTAGCCCGTTATTTGGTGACTGAACGTCAATACTTTGTGTTTTTGTCCGCCTTTGGAATAATTTACCCCTAAAAATTAAATGTATAAATGAGAACTTACGTTTCAGAAATGAATTGTTTCGTTACTCTGCCGAATATTGCTGAATGTACTAAACTAATTTCCCATTCTTTCAATAAATTCCATGTAATCCCTTCTAATGCTTTTACTACTTTATTCATATTTTCTTTAAGGTAGTAGTCTGGTAACTTATTTTGAAAATTTCGAATTTCGGTTTTTCACATATTTGGAAAGTGCGATATATTATTACCAATACTGTACAAATTTTAGACCGAAATTCGAAATATTGACGAAATTATAGCACATACATGAGAGCGGCTCGTACTTGCGCGGCTCAATTGCTAAAACTTTAAACGCGTTTTTCTCAAAACAACTTCTTACGAAGTCCGCCATTTTGTTATTTTTTTGTCAAAATCATTTGATCTTACTACCCGCCAGAACGACAAGCACACTGATTAATAAGCAATTTGTTTTTTCTGTTTCAGATGACCACAAGTGACGAAATCACGCCGGCCAGCCACTGTACCTCTTTTTTTTGCCGCTTGCTGCAGTGTACAAAAATAGTATCAAAACATTAAAAAAAAAAAAAATTTTTTTTTGTACTCCTTCTGATACCTTTAATAACATATCAGAAAATCAAACCGATTGAATTTTATTTTCCCTTCCAAAAAATGTCCCAAACATGGCCTCAAAAAACGTGTAAGTTACCAGACTACTACCTCAAATCCTATAATTTTAATATAAATTTGATTGTTTATTTTTTATCTAGGATTTAAATATTTAAACTTTTCTTAAGGTCAATCATGGTAAGAATAACCTATGGTTGCCAAACTTGACTTAAATAAAACAAAGAAAATTAAGACTCACTTCGTTTGTAATTTCACGCAGAGGCTTAATCTCACTTCTGACTTAAAAAGCTTCATTCGACACTTTGAGCCAGATTTTCTCAATACTCTGACTAGGTGGACATTTTTGATGCTGACTTCACCACAGTTACGCTCCTTGTTATATTGGTTTTCTCACTTCTTCCCATTAACTTCGGCAAACAACTTTTACGCGCTATATGACCAGGCTCCGCTTGAGTTTCACTCTCACTGCAATTATTATAAAAACTTGCATTTGCAATTGTGCGCCGCTATTTAAATTCATTTTGGCCTTTTTAAAAATATAAATCGACAATAAAATATTTGTGTAATTCATTTCGCGTTATTCAAAATGAAATGTACATGCACGCACACATACATATATACATTTATACATACGTGTGATTGCAAATGGACTGTGCTGAAATGCATAATTGGGCGCGGATACAATAAAAGTAGGAATGCGTGAATGGCCGGAGTGTTGAAGGAATAATGTGGGTCAACAAGTAGACGAGCAAAGCTGAGGTAGGCCATCAATGCATTTAGCAACAAGCAGGGGGGGAAAATGGGTTTTGTGGAAAAAATTAAACAAACGAATATAAATCGGTGACAAACGCGACAGTCGAGTGTATAGAATATGCAAGCGCTCTTCAGATTTTTTGCCACTGATTTTATGCACAAAAAACAAACAACTCAATAGAACAGTAAACTGTTTTTGTTAATGAAAATAAAAATCATTTACAAATATTTGAGCCCGCAACTTCTATTGTATGAATAATACATTTTTTGGCGCAGTGCAGCAACCAAGCAATCACACCGAAACGTGCTATAAATTGAAGGAAAATAAAAATTGAAGGCAATCATATATTTGGTGGCCACTTAAATGGTCAATGTTTGGATAAAAAACAGAGTGTTGGTGGCGATCCAATGGGATTTGTGGACACTGGGCATTACTGCAGCACAAAGCGGCAAAGCTTAAAAAATTTAAATACGCACATTAATGTATTCATACATAGCGATTTAAAAATATTTGAACAGCACAAATGGAAGTGCATTCATATCTGCATGAATTTGTGATTTTGTGGAGCACTTAATTCAATGAAGCCAATGTGTGAAAGTGCCAGCGCTTTTGGATAGACGCCCGTGCAAATAATATTTACAATATTTGCGTTTTTTGTTGTGTGTTTTTAAGCGCTACACAAACAGGGTGGCACATCTTGTGTTTGGAAATTGAAATATCGAGTAGTTTATTTTATTTGTTTTATACTTTGAGAGCTAAGAGAGCCGCAGGGATGAGGCAGAAATTTCGTTAATGACGTTCAGAAGTTTAAAAAATTGTGACGCTTTCTGCTTGAACAAATTTCTTTATAATATAAATTCGCAATAATTGGAAGGGGTTTGACTTGAAATTATTATATATAAATAAGCTATTGGTTTTTCCATTATTTATTTGCTATTTTGATATTCAAAGAAAAATACAATTTTTTAATATAAATGATCATAAGTTTATTTCATTATAAAGTGGAAGTTATGCCGTTAATAGTGGAAAATAACATCAGGCAAATGACCACCACGACCCCGCTTATAGGTCAATATCCTTTTCATGAAAATTTCCATAACCGAATTGCAATGTGGCTGCCCTATGTCCTCGAAAGCCTCACGAATTACATCTTTGAGGTCTTGAAATTACCCTGGGCTGTTGGCGTAGACCTTCTCTTTCACGTGAGCCCAAAGAAAAAAGTCACAAGGTGTTAAATCACAAGATCTCAGTGGCCAATTGTGATCACCTCTTCGAGAGATGAAACGGTCCGGAAACTTTTCCCGTAAAAGATTAATGGTTTCGTTGCTTGTGTGGCACGTAGTGCCGTCTTGTTGGAAATAAACGTTGTCCAGATCAATACCATCCAATTTCGGCCATAAAAATCGTTAATCATCTCTCGATAGCGTAATCCATTTCCAAAATAAGTCCTGTTACTGGAAAACTCTATATTTTATCACATTAGCTGGCGCTCAGGCTTATGAATCCGCAACAAATTACTCATTTACAAGGAAACACTAAGGCCGGTTCAGACTTACGGTATACATCTTTGAGGGTGCGCTAGTCAAAAGTACATCAGTTCTATTCAAAGTTTGCTGAACAAAATACTGCGGAGCTGAGTAAATGCGCTATTGAACTTAATCGAGATCTTTACATACCAACTATGACTGAGGTAACGAAGCAATTTGCCATAGCTCACAAACAGCGACTAAGAAATGAAGTTAACAATGCAATACTCAGCTTATTATGGCTGAGTTCTTCTTCAAAAAAAAAAAAAAAAAATTGAAGACAAGGATTTTTCCAGAAAATCCTTTTCTTAGACGACGAGTGTGAGAAAATCATCCGATGCATCCACAAGAACTATTAGGTTGGGGAATGAGTTCATAGCGTTTTTATATTTTCTTTTATTTAACAACGATTTGTTTGCTGTTTGGCAAAGGGTAAGCATTCATTCGATAGAACTCTTTCTGCTCTACAAAAATATGTTAATTGCATTTTTGAGTTATTTAATTTTTTATTAGTTTTGAGGCTTAGAAATGGAATACCCAGGAGGTAAAAATCAACATTTTCGACTCCGGCTCTTCTTTGCTTTTCATCGAGGTCAGAAAGCTGCCGAAGCAGCCCGGAACATCTGCGGCGTGCATAGAGAAGGTATCATAGGTGAGTTTACAGCACGGAAATGGTTTGCAAAGTTCAAAACTGGCGACTTTGACGTCGATGACACGTCCCGCAGCTGAATGCCTTGTGAATTCGATGTTGAACGTCTCAAATCACTATTGAAGGAGAACAGTCGCCAAACCAGTCGTGAATTGGCGGAGAAAATGAATTACGATTATAAAACGATTCTCAATCACCTTTAGTCAATGGGATTTACCGAAAAATTGGGATCCTGGGTGTCTCATAAGACCTTCTTTGACACCAGACCATGTGATTTTTGGCGGAACGGCATCAACAAATTGATCGAGAGGAGGGAAGAATTGTAAATAGCAACGGCGACTATATAATTGATTTAATTATTTGGTATATTTTAGTTGTTATTTTTTGTTTTCGATAAAAAGGCTATGAACTTATTCGCCAACCCAATATTTGACGATATTACTGCACATTTTTTGGTTTTTTCTAGTTTTGCAAATCGACAAGAGTTCGCCCAACCGATGATGTTATTTGTCCGCCTAAAAGCTTTGGCCGCCGTAGTCGAATGGGTTGGTGCGACACTAACTTTCGGAATTCACAAAGAGAAGGTTGGTTCGAATCTCGGTGAAACACCAAATTAAGAAAAACATTTTTCTAATAGTGGTCGCCCCTGGCAGGCAATAGCAAACCTCTGAGTGTATTTCTGCCATGAAAAAGCTCCTCATAAAAATATCTGCCGTTCGGAGTTGGCTTGAAACTGTAGGTCCCTCCATTTGTGGAACAACATCAAGACGCACACTACAAATAAGAGGAGGAGCTCGGCCAAACACCCAAAAAGGGTGTACGCGCCAATTATATATATATATAAAAGCTGCAATCTGGCCCCATTAAAATATTTTTGTGGGATGCCGTTAAGAGTAAATGGTACGCCCACCATCCAAAGACGATTTAAGTGTTGAAAAATGAAAAAAATAAAATTGCTATTGGTGAGATAAGTGCCAAAACTTGCAAAAATGTTCTGAGAAATTGGATTGATATAGTGGGCTATTGTAAAGCCACCTGCGGCAGTCATTTGAGTGAAAATGTGTTTCATAATGTAATGTTTTTTTCTTCTTCTTAGCATTATATTAGTCCTTGATGAACGATTGACTCATTAAAAACCACATGCCATCTCTTCCTATTCAAAACCACGTCATTTCAACGCCTCGCGGTTAATTTCTTAAGGTCTGATTCGACATGTTCGAGCCATATTTATCTTGGGCGTCCCCTTCCACGTCTCCAACGGGGCACAATTTAAGCGCTTTTCATGTTGCTCGCTCTTTGGGCATTTCCATAACGAGCCCGAGCCATATTATCTTCTGGGATTCAATGAACCGTATCAGGTATCAATTGATGTCAGCGCCCAAAGTTTTGGAGTAAAATCTTTCATTAATTGGTAAGAATTCCATTATTGTGGTCAAATATAGTGGATTGACTATGTGAAGTGAGAGGTATCATTTCCGCGATCCACCATTAAATTGCACTTCAAAACCCTTTATGCATGGCAAATCCTTGAATGAAATGCTTTACTCGTGCAGATAAGCACAAAGGCATTGCACAAATATTTATGGGTATTTTATTATGATAATAGCAAAATTAAATTAAACTCCAAACTCTCGATGGATTACCCTGTAAGTGTACGTACGCATTAAAAACCTCTATTCCAAAAAAAGTGGATGTTTTTTAAATACGTAGAAAGCGCGCCATTGTTTGGAAAACTTTCACCATTGTCATGCTTTAAAATTTCAATGACATTCAGATATGATTTATCCACTGCGTTTTCTTTGTAAGTATGCTTTGTACTGTAGTCGAAAAAGGAATTTTAAAGAAAGAACTGAGGTTGACTTTTGTGGCAAATTCTTAAAATGATTCAAAACTCGTAAGGGGAGGATTGCTTCGATTGTACGAAAACTTGCCGGTGGCACAATAAATGGCAAGAATGATAGAATGAAGATTGCGCCCATCAGAGAGTACGTGACGTCACGTTTTTCCAAGTTGTGCAGCATTGCCAACTATTTGCTCTTCGCAATAAATTTAGTGCTTTTTTATACCGAAAATGCAAACATTTGTGTTTGCTTCTTTTTTTTAATTTAAAGCTACCGAAACTTTAAGTTAAAAAAACTGTATTATTATACAAAAGAAGATTAAAAAGGCCACTCTGAGAAGATTTTAGTGATAATGAAAAGTAGTAGGTTCTTATAAAATTTGATATTTTGAAAGTGTGAATTAAATTTTTTGCTCCTTTTAAGGTTATGTAAGAATATTAAATGCCCCTCTCTCAACTATTCTCAAGATTGAACACCTTTTTACACATTTTAAAAGGCGTTTGAATTTACTAAATGCGGATTAAAACCATAGAGGTGTAATCGTTCCTCCCGGCCATCAATCCTTAGTGGGACATAGGGCATCAAGAGGTGTATTCATTGTAAAAATAAGCCACAAAATACCAGAAAATACTAAAGAAACCAAACTGACGTTTAAAAAAAAAAGAGTACCTTATCTAGTTACATAACCTCAAATATAGCAAATAAGTCGGTCCCTTAACAAAATCGTCTCGCTTAACAAAAAAAAAACTCATAAATTAAATTGTACATTAGCATAACACATTTATTAAAAAAAATTGCATATTTTAAAAACAATTTGCCACGCATACAAAGTTCTTTAAGTGATTCAATAAAAATTTGGTGTTTATTTGGGCATTTTAGTGCGTCTTTATATCCAAAGCTAGGCAACACTGCAGTAGCGAGAGAGAGATTTGACTGCCGAAAGCAGAAGAACACCAACAATACCTGCAATCGCGGGCAATGCCACCAGATGTTAGAAAAAAGTAAAGCGAAATAAAAATGAGTGAATTATTTAAATAATTATTAAAAAATGTAGATTTTACAAAACTATAAACATTACATTTTAATTAGAACATGTCATGAAGAAATAACTAAACTCCGAGACTAAATAACAAAAAAAAATGCTAAATCAAGTTACGAAAATGGTAATCTGGCCATACAGGAGCTAAAATCACGTAACTCATTGTCAAATTCGCTGAGAGCAAAGTAACGGGACCACGATAGGCGCCATCTCATTATTCTTTCCGCCATGAATACATGGCATTTCAATTAGAAAGAAAGCGCTTATATCATTAGCTATATTTTATTGAGATATGAAGTATGATTTTTGATTTGTTTTGTTTTTAAGTTTTTTTCCGTTTTTTTTTCACTTTTGTGTTTCTTTCCTTTTTTTAAATTGTTGCTTTTTCACATTTTTCTTTTTTTTTACTTTTTTTCTTTTTTTACTTTTTTTCTTTTTCTATATTATTATGTGATATTAATATGGATATCAAGTGAAAGAGGATATATCCAGTAAAAATCCCAGTCAAGGAGCACAACAAAATGCTCAGCAAACAGTTTCTACTTGAGTGCTAACGAAGGTTTCACATCTGTAGATACCAGCTAGAATCTTTACCGCCTTCCAGATATGTCAGGAAGTATCTCTTCGACAACTACTGGATCGCACAGTGTTTAGACATACGCTAAATGACATTCATCGGGAAACACCTTCCAAAACTCCCGACCTCTGAATGCCGTAATCGTAGTTCAATCACCACCCATAGCAGATGAAGGGCTTCAGCTACCCCGAGAGACCCGCGTAACTTTGGCACAATTACGTTCTGCATACTGTAGTAGACTAAACTCCTACCTCTTCAGAATTGAGCCTGACTTACCCAATGTTCAGCATGTGAAAGCACTCCGCATGATATTCACCACCTTTTCACATACCCCATCAACCTAACTCACGTAATACCCCTTTCCCTCTAGACCCAACCTGGTCCTACCGTTAGATGAGCTAGACGAAACAACTGGTAACTACATTGAACTGACAGGGCTTAGTAAGCTGCTACCACAACAGTAATTAAGAAAAACTGGTTTAATGCTTGCCAGACAAGTATAGATTTTTTATAGTATCCATATTTTCCTTAGAAGTTCAATGAAAATAAAAAGTAAAAAAAGTGTTTTCGCCGCTCTTTCGTTTGATATCAAATTTAGCTTCATAGAGTGGGTGCAAGTACTTAAAACTTGAAACCTTAGAGTTCCTTTTTTGAAGCCTTAGAATTCCTTGAAAAATTAAGTTGCTGAAAAAATAAAAACTGAGTTTGCAGCAATGCTATATCAAATTTTTATGCCGAATGATTGCTATATAAAATTTTCGTGCATATGAAAATTTTCATGCAGAATAAACAAAGTCGATTTTTAATACTTGCGAATACTAGCCTCGCTTTATATTGAATCAGCTGATTTTTTAGCACCATGAGAACTATTGATATCGATAATTATGGTTTGACAGCTGCAAATTGTAAACTGTGTTGACATTTCTGTTTAGTATGGTGTGGCCAGGCATCATTAATCGTTCAACGCCAGAACAACGCGTCCAAATTGTGGAAATTTACTTTGAAATAAATAAATCTGTTGAAGTTCATAGAGCGCGGGCGGCATCATCGGTACTTATTTCGTTTGTTTCGGTGAATGGCGAGCGCTATCGAGCCATGCTGGCTGAATTTTTGTTTCCATATCGAAGACATTTAGTTCCAACAAAATGGCGTAACTTGCCTTACAGTGCGTTTAACAATCGATTTATTGCAATATTCAAGACAACAATATTTTTTTCATTTATTTTACTACAGCTTTATACAATTGATTCGGATATACTTCGATTGCAAATCTGACTTGAAAAAGCTTCTCATAAATGGCATCTCTCATGCAGAGGTGGCATGAAAATCCCACACAAAATCAAATCGCATGCCATGTTCTCCAAATTGTTTTCGGGCAATATTTTCGCATTTTCCTTTTCAAATCGTTTGACATGTCCTGTAAATCGTTTCGTTTTCGTTTTTTTCGAACATCAGCAAATCGTTTTGTCACCCTGTTCTGAAAATCGAAATCGTTAAAATTTTCCATTTAAATTTTCGGCAACTTAAACGTTAGCGGTTTGTGGCATTCTTATAAACTGTTTGTTGAAATAAATTTATCAAAATGTGAGTATTTACTCAAAATAACTGCATATATTTATGTAAATAGAAGTGTTTATTTAAAATATTTAAAACTTATTCAAAAACTTTTAGGGGAAAACACAAGAACTCCAAGCAAGAGCTAATTTTAGTCGAGTTTATGGAATCTCATCCAGATTTGGCGAAGAATTTTTCGAAGAGCGACAGAGTTGCTGTAGAGGAAAAGTGGAAAGAGCTAACGACGCTGCTAAATGCAGAAGGGCCGCCCCAAAAAGATGTTAATGGATGGAAAAAAGTAAGTATTTAGTCAAATATTATAATAAATATTTTTGAGTTGTCTTTTTTCAAGATATGGTCTGACTGGAAGAGGTACATTCCGAAAAAGGTTGCCCATAACAATCTAGAATCGAGGGCAGCAGGGTCCAAAATAGCATGTCCATATAAGCATGTACTGACGAGCAACGAAGAATGTGTTCCAAGAACTTGTGGAATTTTTGCAGCCGTTGAGGGCATAAACCATTCTAGAAGCTTTGGGACAGAAGAAAACAATAGCGCTATCGAATCTGAGGAAGAACGTCCCCAAACAAGTAGGGAAGCGGTGGCTACCCCGAGAGCTGCAAAAAGGCCACGAGTGTCAACGCAGGACAGCCTTCAGACGAACGCAATCTACTTGTATGGAGAAAATATCCACCACTTTAGATAAGATTTGCGAAAACCAACACAAGATTGCAAAATCGCAGGAAGATGAAAGGGAAGAGATTCGACTACTTTGTTGTGCTGTGGAGAAACAAAATGAATTGCTGGCAGAGCAAAATCGCTTGAAGACTCAAAGTACTCGTATAGAGCAAAAGCAAAGACATTACCTCAAAATGGAACAGTTGCAACATGAAACAGTTAAAATTAAAATTAAAATGCTTGAGATGGAGACTAAAAAATAAATATAAAAGAATCTTATTGAATTGTTATGTATATATTTACTTTTAATATGAATAAATTGTATGTTTCATGATATTAAATTTCTAGCAATAGAGTCTCTTATATTTCTGCCAACACTATATAAACTATTGTTTTCCTCATTTTCAGCAATTTCCTCATCAATTGGATTGTTTTCTTATACGCTTTCTGTTTCAATGTCATCAATTTGATTCCTCCTACATATGTTATGTAGTGCGCAACAAACATTTATTATCTTCACTACCTTTCGCTGTTTCGGCTGTTTCGAACTTAAATTCGAATTTAAATGAAATCGGATGAATTACAGAACACCCAAAACAAAATCGTACGAATTGCCATTTCGGATCCGAATTGAAATCGCGCGATTTTCAGAACATGCCTGATAGAAATACTTTGGGTTATAGCCTTGCTTGCTTGATTCAATACTCAAATTTCCCCTTCTAACTTTGACTTTCCGAATACTAAGCGATTCCTCGTAGATTTGTATACTTCATCCAATTTAATTGCCTGTTTTTATGTAAAATTTTTCAAACAATTAAACTGTAAATTATATTGCTATTTACTGTCTAGACAGCTGGAAGCGTTTATCAGCTGAATGCAGAGCCTTTCGTTTCTCTGCCACACGGGGCAGCTGACTTATTGTCCAACTCTCTCTGTGGCCAACAAAAGTTAGCGCATGTAAATGTGTACATATACCCACACACACTTATTTCCCTAATAAATGTTTGCTTTTTTGTATCATAAATCAAAAAATATTGACGTTGCGGAAATTTATGCAAATATAGACAAATGCTTTTCTCGCATGCGATACAACTCACATTCTCGCCCAGAAATGTACAGTGGGGTTTGCAAGTGTGTATGCAAAGGCGTCTTCCTTTGTCTATTTAACTTTTTTCAAGATTTATTTTGTTTTAGTGTTTGTTGCAGTTTTAAGTATTTTTAAGTAATATTGTGTCACATGACAACTTGTGATCCCAGTTAGTTTTAAGTGATTCAATTTGTAGCCGAAAATGTCAACCAACCCTGATTGAGAGAAATGCTAACGACAACTTTCAAAACTGTTCACGCTTTTTCATTTTATGTGGCGCATATTTTTGTGAATTGCACTGTACATAGCACTTGACTGCGTTCAATCGCACGAGTATCCATCATCTCTGTTATTTTTGACATTTGTGTCATTTGTCATTTCCATTTTCAACTAAAAATATAAAATACTGCATCTGCATGCGATTATGTCAATACAATGCAAAGTTGAACATTTATTTTATTTTGCACTAAATTTTA
The DNA here is from genome assembly GCF_028408465.1 of Anastrepha ludens. Lineage (NCBI taxonomy): Eukaryota > Metazoa > Arthropoda > Insecta > Diptera > Tephritidae > Anastrepha > Anastrepha ludens. Next base: position 81,373,764 of record NC_071502.1, read on the forward strand.
TTTACAAGCACATTTTGCATTTGGTCTAACTGCATTTCATTTTCCATTGTATTTGTTATATTTTACATATTTTAAAGTATTGTTTATTTTGCTTTTCCTGTGGCTACACAAATAATGTCTATGCGTCCGCCATGTTAATCTTTTTGCGGCAACACAAATCCCAAAGTAAGGGAATAAAGGGAGCTCCTTTAATATATTTATATACATACATATATACACACTGGTAATTTCAGACTATATTTTGTAAATGTGGGTGTAAATACCCGGAGCGAAATTGTATAAAATCACGTATGTAGGTCACATGAACCAAATCGAGCACTTGGTCTGCGATGAGTGGTTGATTACTGATGACAGCATTTACGGGGCGAGCTTTTGTGCAGTTGTCGGCCGTTTACTCTCCTTTAAAGGTATACCGAACGCTGGACTCAGGTGTTTCATGCCAGAAACATTTCGATTGATGTCATCGCGCCGATTATTTGTGAGGCATGCTTCCATTATAACAGACCTCTCTCTTCGGCTGTCTTCCACTCCCGGGCAACATTTGCACTACATCGAGCGTGGAACCGTGATTGTGGCTATCAACCACAAAAGTAACCTGCGTTCAAGCTCTTCATCTATGAGAAGTTACACTTCGCTTATAGTCTCCATTACTTTCATTATGAAACAGATGGACTTTGAAAAGTGTGCGGTAATGTCACGTGCATTACCGTCTTGTCTGCGTATGATATGCTCATGAGTCGTTAACTCGAACGTCTGTAATTGTCGTTGGTGCGTCTGAGTTAACCTCCCCTGGAGCACTGTTTCATGTTCAATTTAGCATTTGTCGGGAAGTTCGGTGTGATGAGATGTGGGCCAGGTCGTTGATATTATTTAGCTCTGACTGCCGCTGCTGAAATACCTCTATTGTTCGCCTTTTTTGTGTGGCAGAGAGAGCAAACCTATGCAGATAATACTGGAAGCAGTTCGGTCCGCTAGTATCTGAGAGCGGAAGTAATCCACTTCCCCGTGTCTTCGTCAGCAACCGTGTTAGAGCTTTTGTAACTTCGGCGCCTCTCGTGCTGACTTTCACCGCATGCTTTCTGAAGGTCATAGCCGGTTTAAACAGGATGTTAAGGACTTCGACTTTATTTCATCTATCACATCTTTTGGATGGCACATCTAATATCAACCAATCGAACATAGTCACATTTCCTATTAGTGGATAGGTATTTTTTGATGTTTAGATAGGTTCACTCAAATCAATGTTATTTTAAAATAAAATATACTTTTTAAAAAACTTTTTTGTTTATTTGTTGTGAAAAATACCGCATAGTACGGACGTAATATACGAGAACGTAAGCTAGGGCATCGCTAGAACAGTATTTTGCACTGATTTTTCACTGCTTCTCAGATCTCAGTGGCCAATTGTGATCACCTCTTCGAAAGATAACACGGTCCGGAAACTTTTCCCGTAAAATATCAATGGTTTCGTTGCTTGTGTGGCACGTAGTGCCGTCTTGTTGAAAATAAACGTTGTCGTTAATTATCTCTCGATAGCGCAATCCATTCCAAAATAATACCTGTTATTGGAAAACCCTTTAGTTAGGTATATGATGTTAATATTGTGATTTTAATTATATTAATTAGTAAGCAATAACGATAATATGGGAATCCAGGAACTTTCATATACATATTATTGAGCATAGCCTCAGTTTTTAATGAAATAAAAAAATCCAAATTGAATTGCCAGAAAAAACAATTGATATAAATGAATAAATAAAAGTATTGAGTGCATTACTAAGTGTTTTAATTTTTTGTTTTAAAGAAAAAAGCAGAGTGAAATAAAAAAGTATCAGAAGTGCCAAGTCTGCGTACAATTACGATGGCCACCGTGGCCGAATGGGTTGGTACGTGACTACCAACTGTAGGCTCTTCCATTTGTGGAACAATATCAAGACGCAAACCACAAATAGGAGGTAGAGCCCGGAGGCTGTAAGCTTCAATTATAAAAGCATAAGTATATATAAAGGGTGCGTACGGTATTTGAGGACATGCGGTATTTGAGGAAGAACGTTCTGACACAGTCCGATCTGCAGAATTTATTCAACAAGTGCAAACGATCAAAATCAATGGGTGCTCTTGCAAGGGCGCTTAACGTTTCTGAGGATTTTATCTGTCTAGTTGGCAAAGAGTGCACTTGAATTGCTATTGAATTGGACGCTCCTATTTCAAAGTACTAGATAATGGTCTGTTCAAGCTAGATCCACCACACAACGAAGGAGACGGTCCCGAACCTGAAGAAATTTTCACAACTTTCTCTATAAATGTTACAAAGATATCAATTAAATCTGGCTATGGAAAATATTTCAAGATGGAAAAGGATTGTATGGTTACAGGACTTTCAGAGACGGATGCTCATTCAGGGCGGCAGAATGGCCTTGCATTCGGAAATGGGATTACGTATGTCCATCGATCCAGAAGAAGCTGTGTAGTACTGCAGAGGAAAGTGACTGAGCGTGAAATTTAGAAAAAACGATTCAATGTCTCAAACGAAGTAGAAGAGGATGAAGAACTAAAGGAAGAAAAGGGAGCTCTGTCACAAGTGGAGGAGAAAGTTTCAGAAATTCCGGGGCACATATATACATATATATATTAAAAATGAATATTTAAAAAAAATAGGGGTCACTATTTTAAATTATGAACAAGATTGCAACTAAAATACAAGGTTAAGAAAACTAGTTGATAATACAACAAAATACAATGGTAAAGATCTCCGGTGTAAGTCCTACGTTATGCGCAAAAGGCAGCTTATGTCGGAGCAAACATGAGACCAGCGAATTATCCGATAAAAGCGCTCTCTAAACAAAATTAAACACCCTGAAGGGCCTGGGAAAACCGAAGCTATGGCCGCCTAACTCCTCAGACCTTAATCTCCGGGATTACTACGTATGGAGCGTAACTGCACGTGAAACCAATGAGCATCCCATATTACCATTTGTTCTGAAGGCTGCCATCAATGCTATGATGGTTAATATACTGTAATAGATCATTTGATTCGGACATACGATCGAACTTTGATGACGGAGGTTATTGCAGCTCATGGAAATTTTATTGAATGATTTTATAGATATACAAGATGAAGTCCAAAATAAACAAGACTGAACTAAAATAGAAACGACAGGAGCTTTGTTCTGATAACTTCGTTTATTTATTTTATTCAAAATATGCCCCTCTGGCCTCGATACACTGCTTTGCGCGATGTAAAAGCTTTTCTGGATGTCGGTGCAAGTCTTTTGGATGACCTCTACGGACGCAAAATGTTTTCCTTTCATAGTCAATTGCAATTTTCCGAATAGGTAAAAGTCACAGGGAGCCATATCAGCCGAATACGGTGAGTGATTGATAGTTAAAATGCGATTCCTAGTCAAAAAATCAGTCACAAGAGTGGATCGATGAGATGGTGCATTATCATGCAATAAGCGCCAGCTTCCACCTTCGCGGTATTCAGGGGGAATTCAACGAATGCGATGCAACAAACGCTTCAGAACGCCAAGATAGAAAATTGCATTGACGGTTTGGTCCATTGGCACGAACTCTTTGTGGACAATTCCCTTGGAATGGTAAAAACAAATGAGTATCGACTTGATTTTTGACTTCTCCAAACGCGATTTTGTGTGTGGTGGCTTGCCTGGGGCCTTCCATTCGGAACTTTGACGCTTAGTTTCAGATTCATGTTGGAAATACCACCTTTCATCACCAGTTAGAATGTTGTAAAGGAAGTTCTCGTCTTTTCTCGACTCTTTAATGAGGTCTTTCGAATGTTGAATGCTGAGCAATTTTTGGTCCTCAGTTAACTTGTGCGGAATGAAAAGTGTACAGACCTCTCGTAAGACCAAATGATCAGTTAAAATGCGATAAATCAATGTTTTGGAGATATTTAACTCCGATTCCATGAATTTCAAGGATGATTTCGGTTCACTTTTGATAAATTTAAGAAAGAATTTCGAGTTTTCGGTGATTACTATGTTCATTGTCATTTATGTCCTCACAACCATCCCTGACACGCATAAACCACTCATGAACTCTGGCACGAGGTAGACAATCAACGCCATACAATTTTTTCATCAATTCAAATGTTTCGGTAAATGCTATATGTATATATATATATAATATATTGTATATATATATATATATAATTGGCGCGTACAACCTTTTTTGGGTGTTTGGCCGAGCTCCTCCTCCTATTTGTGGTGTGCGTCTTGATGTTGTTCCCCAAATGGAGGGACCTACAGTTTCAAGCCGACTCCAAACGGCAGATATTTTTATGAGGAACTTCTTCATGGCAGAAATACACTTAGAGGTTTGCCGTTGCCTGCCGAGGGGCGACCGCTATTAGAAAAAACCTTTTCTTAGTTTTGGTCTTTCACCGAGATTCGAACCAACGTTCTCTCTGTGAATTCCGAATGGTAATCACGCACCAACCCAGTCGGCTACGGCGGCCGCCGATTTACCGATGTTTTACCGATTTTAAAACAAAATTTGATATTAGCTCTTTGTTCGAAACACATTTTTGTACCGATGACCCAAACATTCTGACAATGTATATTAGATGCAATAACTTCGCTTCCACTTAACCGAATGTCACCAAGCTTTCACTAGAAGTCAGCTAGAGATGTAACTTCCAACGCACCAACTCAAAAAATGGAGCCGTTAAAGATATTTTTATGACGCCAGTCTTGTTTATTTCGGACTTCACCTTGTATGTATAAAATGTAATTAATGTTACGGTCTAAGTTTTCCTCTAATACCGTACCCGGTATATAACTATATTAATTTGGGGGAAAAGAAGTCTATTATTTTTGTGTAAAATTTTTGCGCCGAGGATTTCAAAATCTTTGTGGTCAATCTTTATCTCCTAGGATGTGCTACGATTACTAACATGCCGGTAAACCTCGATTATTTCTGTGATTTTATCGACATTTTCGAGATTATGGACATTTTCTTTTACATCAAAAATGACTGAACAGAATCGAAGAAACCAAAATTGAAAGTCATTAGCAGTTACAGCGTCGGCACCATAAACACCATTCACAATTTCACTGATTTTTGTCTTTCGATTTTTGCACCAAAGCGTCAACTCTCATTCAAATGTGATGATGAGGGAGCGGGGTACAAAAAGACATTTAATATTAGCCCATTTATTTCAAATCGAAAAAGCTCATTAAGTTGAATATTTACATGGGTTTGTAAATTACACCATGACGTGCAAAATTGGGTAAAAGTTCATAGTTCAATTTGTAAAATATATGTTGGCATGTGGCTATGTAATATACCCTGGCTACACACACCAACTTATAAGAAGTGCGCAAATGAATGAAAATAACCGAAATGGTTTATGATGTACATCCGGCTAAAGGAGGTAAAGGCAAATAGATAAAGGTGCCAGCTAAAAAAGCTTCCGAAATCAAGTTGAAACTTCTAGCGAAAATTTGTGTAGCAGCCGCACAAATACATACGCAAATGAATTTGTATTTGCACTTTAGCACCTACACGTGTGGAATTGTGGAATTTGTGTGCCTCGGATATGTGCAGGTGTTGTAGGGATGCACATACACCAATACATACATGCAAATGAGCGAAATGCAGATGTGTTTGTGTTTTTCGTTTAAAGCAGGAAATTACAAAAAGTTTACACTCGAAAAAAGGGAAACAACCGAACTCGCTCAAAAAGTGAATGCCAAAGTAAAAGATGCAAGCGAAAGGAGGATAGAAATGCAAATGAAAGACGTGATCGCATTAAAATTTCACATAAACCCAAAAAATAAAAATAATCTCGCAACAAAAAAGATTCATATAACTCGAAGTACACACACACACACACATGCTTAGATGGTGGTCTCATTTTTTTCCTTTTTTTACGTTGCAGCGCTAACCTCGTTCCAAATCTTAAATCTGTACTAAAAAAATTCCCTTTTTTGTCACGCCGTAAATTTTTGGGGGAAAGAAATAGATTTCCGGTGGAAATTTTAATAATTTGCCTTTTGGCATTTTTAATTTATCGGGCACAATTTGCTTTTTAAGGGCTTATATATGTATATGTGTGCATTGACAAATAAGTATGTATATGTGTGAATATGTGATCGTGTGAGTGGCTAAATGCGTAGACAAGTGGGTAAGTAAAGCTGGAGCGGCAGTGGTGGTTACCATTTCGAATACGAGCTTAATTAAAACGCAATGGAAACACAGGCAATTAGGCATACAAATACTCAAACACTTTAATCAGACATACATTTGCATGCTTATGCTTGTACAACGCAAACACACACACATATACGCGCATATGTACTTGTATAGGTAGATATATATGGAAAGGAGTGCTGCAATGGGCCACTAAACTTTTGGCTGGCTTATAATTAACCAGTGGAATTTGTAAATTGCATCCGTTGCAATAATTATATTAGCCATATATGCAATATTTACGTACAAATATGTGTGCATGTAAATGTAGTGCTCACGTAAAAAACATTCAGGTGCATGCAATGTTGTCAATGGAACAATTTCTCTGGCTCGACCGAACATTCTTTACCCAAAACACGATATCGTACAATGTTTAGAAATTTTGAAATTTTAGAAAATATCGCAACAGTTCAAGGTGATTCAAATTCTGTAAACTATTTGAATTCTTGAATTGGTGCTAGCTGTAGCTGATTTTCGTTAGGTAGTGCGTAGGTTCGAATATCTGTGCATCAACAGCAAATAATAGAAACCGTGTTTTCTAATAGCGGTCGCCCCTCGGCAGGCAATGGCAAACATCCGAGTGCATTTGGTCCATGAAAAAACCCATCATAAAAAATATCTGCCATTCGGAGTCGCTTTAAAACTGTAGGTTCCTCCATTTGTAAAACAACATTAAGGGGTTACATGGGTTTCGTCGGGTAAAAAAAGGCCTATTTTCAATATTTGTTTTTCTATGTAAAAAATTATTTATTTAATTCAAACTTTTTTCTGTCTTATAGATACATATTTAAAGAATAATTTCTGAAATTTTCAAAAAAAAAAATTAAAACTCGTCCATTGTGACGTCATTTGCGGTGACCCCTCGAACAAAAGTTGCTTTCCGCGTTGACAGTATAACTCCTGACAGGATTATCGAAAATGAAAAAAACTAAAATAAGTGTTTTAGTTAAGACCATAAACTCGAGCTTGAACGAAGGAAAGAAAAAAAAGTAAAAATTGGAATTTTGGCAGACATTTTTCCAAAAATATGAAAATTTCGGTCAAATTTGCTTGACATTTTGTTTTTTTTTAAATAGTTGTAATTGAAAAAAAAGAAAAAATCCTTCGTTCAAGCACGAGTAAATTATATCTCGAACACCTGTGTAAAATTTCATCAAGATCGGTTGAATAGTTTTCGAGAACATTTGACAACCGACTTTGAAAACACGGTTCCGAAAAAAACGCCTTTAAAGTTTTGAATAACAATAAAAGTGGCTTGGAGCGCACACCTTCCAAAGGCTGTATTTCCGAAACTATTATTCGGATCGACTTGAAAACTTAGGATAATATTCTTGAGATGTTGTAAAAATTAATAGGACTATGAATAAGTTCGTGCGGTTTTTTTTCGAAACTTGAAACTTTATTGACGTAAAATGGTTACAAATTTAATATTCAAAATATTGTCCATCGCTTACTACTACTTTTTCCCATCTTTCTGGCAATTCACGGATTCCCTTTGTGAAAAATTCGGTCGGTTTTGCCGCAATCCACGAATCGATCCATTTTTTGACTTCATCGTAATTACGGAAGTGCTGGTCAGCCAGGCCATGTTGCATCGATCGGAAGAGATAGTAATCGGATGGCGCAAGGTCTGGACTATACGGCGGGTGGGGTAGGACATCCCATTTGAGCGTTTCTAAGTATGTTTTGACCACTTGTGCAACATGTGGCCGAGCATTGTCATGTTGCAAAATAACTTTGTCGTGTCTATCGGCGTATTGCGGCCGTTTTTCTCGCAGTGCTCGGCTCAAACGCATCAATTGTCGTCGGTAGACATCCCCCGTAATCGTTTCATTCGGTTTCAGTAGCTCATAATACACAACACCCAGCTGGTCCCACCAGATACACAGCATAACCTTCAGGCCATGAATATTCTGCGCCGACGTCGATGTTGAAGCATGGCCAGGGTATCCATACGTTGCCCGACGTTTTGGATTGTCGTAATGGACCCACTTTTCATCGCCAGTCACAATTCGATGCAAAAAACCCTTTCTTTTGTGCCGTTGAAGCAGTTGTTCGCATGCCATAAAACGGCGTTCAACGTCTCTTGGCTTCAATTCATACGGCACCCAATGGCCTACCTTTCGGATCATTCCCATGGCTTTTAAACGTTTGGAAATGGTTGATTGATCAACTCCCAAAGTTTTTGCAACCTCTTCTTGCGTTTGAGCCGGATCTTGATCGAGCAATTCCTCCAATTCGGTATCCATGAACTTTGGCGGCGCACCCTCGCGTTCTTCGTCTTCCAAGCCAAAATCACCACTTTTAAAGCGTGCAAACCACTTCTGGCACGTTCGCTCAGATAGAGCATGCTCACCATAAACTTCCACCAAGATACGATGACTTTCGGCTGCTTTTTTCTTCATATTAAAATAATGAAGAAGAATTCCCCGCAAAAACACATTATTTGGCACGAAATTCGACATTTTCAAGTGTGGTAAAAATATTGTTGTTTACGCTTCAAATAAAAAACTTATACTGACGTTTGTGCCTTACGACAGTAGCTCTCCAATGAATGTTTGGAAATGTGGATCGATGGAATAATAATCAAGTTACGCCATCTGTTGTAAAACCGTAACGAACTTATTCATAGTCCTATTAATATGCAAAATAAAAGTCGATTTGTTTGAAGCAACGAAACCCATGTAACCCCTTAAGGCGCACACACCATAGAAGAAGGAGCTCGATCAAACACCTAACAGAAGTGTACGCGCCAATTATTTATCTACTTTGTTTTGTTTTAATTAAATTAGGATAGAGCAAATTGCACTAAATCGAAACTTTCATTACCACTAAGTCGTACATTTTAGTGCCGCGTATCCAAATCTGCCGCATGTTTCGGGTAATTTGTTAGCCGCATGAGAACAATCGATATCGATAATTATGATTTCAGAGCTGAGAACAGTAAACTGTGTTAACATTTTCGTCCAGTAAGATTTGGCAAGTCATCGAGAATCGCTTAACGCTAAAACAACGCTTTCATTTTGTGGAAATTTACTTTGAAACAAATAAATCTGTTCGCGAAGTTTCTTTCGAAATCAGGAAGGAGCTGCCGTTACGGTGAATGTCGAGCGCTGTCGAGCCATTCTGACTGAACCTCTGTTTACACAAATCAATGAGCTAAATATCGGCAACATAACGAAATGGCTCAACTGGCCATACAGCGTGCTTAACAATCGATTTATTGACATGTTCCAGCTACCATTGACGCCTTACCGCCACATTTATAAGAAAAAGTTGTCAAAAAATGGACCATGTCACTCGTAACTGCGGCGTACCTATGCCGGTTATCATATTCAAAAATAAATGTCATACAATTAAATACCAGGTTATACAAAAAAATTCATTTCATCAATATTTCTGTTTTGTATTATTAGTATCGGACTATGATCACGGTAAAATCCTGGCTGGTATTTTGGAGCTTCCCGAACAGGTGGACTAAGCACTCCCGCCCACACTTGCCATTACAATGTTCACGACCCTCCTACCCTCAAGGGAAGAGTGGGAACGAGACGAGGTAAGACAGAGCGCGTCCATCCAAGTATACACAGACGGTTCAAATCTCGGGGGCAGGGAGGGCGGCGGTGTATATTCCGAATATCTTTCGATCTTCTTCAGTTTTCGGCTCCCCAACTAAAGCAGTCTCTTTCAGGCTAAAGTGATGGCAATAATGAAAGCCGTGGCACTGGTACAGTGTGATGCGATACCTGGAAATGATATCTGCATTTTCAGTGATAGCCAGGCGGCGATAAAATCCCTCACAAAGCAGTCGAAAACCTCCAAGGCAGCCATGAAATGTCGCACATATCTTAACGAGATGGTTGGGTCATTTCACTTGCATTTCCAAAAGTAACATAGGTTTTTGGTCTTTGCTTTGTTTTTACTACGCCATTTGCATTGTAACTAGTTAGCAATAATTAAACTAATGAGCAATTTTCTTTGGTTTTTGTATAATACAATTAATATGATGATGTCTTGCACAAAACTTGCAAAGAAGTTGCTTATTGCATGAGGTGGTGCGGCTTTTTGCATTTCAACCTTTCAAACCATTTGTGTCGATCGGTGGGGGATGAGGCTTCGCTCTTTACATGATGAGATGGCCTATTCATGTGCGATACGGCAGCTTTTCGAATCACGACGGCAACTGGATCTATGCCGAGATCTCGTTCAAGGCCACTGATACGTACATACCAGGGCGCGTTTGTAGCGCATCGCAAGACTTTATTTTAGAACCTTTTGATTTGAAGTATGGTGCTTAAGCACCATGATTGTAGAGAAGTATTTTATTATAAGTAGATAAGTTTCTTCTTTACGTGAGCACTCCTGGCCATTGCGTTGTTGATGGTATTTGCAGAGCCTATGAACTAGCGAGACTCGGCACCAAATTGACCAGTGAGTATGTACGTAGACAATGACGTAGTCATACCTTTACAAACATGTAAGCGGCTTATCCTTGAGAAAATCGTTAGAGCAGCGAACGAAAGGTGGCGTAATGAAACCACCTGCAGAATCGTCCCACAATTGTGGCTGACTCTCAATACATAGTTTTAACACACTGATTTCAGTTATAACGGGACACTGCCTAATAAGTAGACACGCCCAAAGGATGGGTGTGCAAACACATGACTTCTGCAGAAGATGTCTAGACGAGGAGGAGGAAGAGACAATCTCTTTCTGGCTCGTCGAACGCGAAAAAACTATTGCAAAATATCACAAAAATTCCAGCTCAGTAGTACATAAATATGGAGATGCTGTTTTTTCGAAATAACATTCCCTCATACGAGTCCAGTTTTTTGCGCAGCGGCTAGCAAAATTGGCATTTTTAGAACACACACCACGAGTGTTAAACCAAGTATTAATGCTTCTTCGAAGAAAGACTGTTTAGTGCGGTTTATGGAATGGTGGTATCATCAGATCCTATTTTCAATATATTTTTAGCGCCACCACTTTTGAACTAGCCAGGACCAACTACGTGCGCATTGGGCTACCTTGGGTTCTTAAGTCTTTGTTTTGTTTTCATTTATATATTTTAAACTTTTTTGCTAAGTTTTAAAATTTTTTATTTTAAAGGTGATCACGAAATTTTGTTTAGAATCAGAAGTAAGGAGATCAAGTATTGAGTGATGAAAATGCTGTAACAGCTTTCACTTTGCTCCGACGAGTTTTGCAGTCTGGCATTATTTTCTATCAATTAAAGGCATTTTTTAAGGAGGACTTTTAAGACATGTGTTTTCAGTGCTATAGAGATGTCTTCAATCTAATACTTTATTTATCTCATCCAAATAAATACCAAGTTTGGCTCTACTTTTCTAGATGTGAAACTACAATCGATAACTTTATTCATCCTACGATTTAGGGATAATAAAACTAATATGTGAAGAAAAATTTAATTTCAGTAGCCAACTTGATCCTTGAATCCGAGTTGAAGTACCGCGAAAATGTCGGATTGTACTTTCTAGAAAAGGTGCAATGAAAGCATTTTTCAATATTCAAAACCCGATGGTTTCAAACGCACCAAGAGCTAAATTTATCAAGCTCAGATTGAAGGCCTTGAGAGTCTCACAAATTCCTTACTACCGAGTATAGCTTGAGATCGTATACATATACATACATACCTTCTGCTCAAATATGAACGAGACGTTATCAATAAAACGGTCCGCGGATGACATATGGCAAAAATAAATTTTTTGTTTTTTGGTAGGACTGTTATAAGCTTACATGGCAAATTTCAGCGTGATAAGTATGTCACATAGTTTGTTTTCTGTGCTACTGTAAACAAGTCAAGCTCGAGTGTGTTCTTCGAATTTAACGATGGAAATTCAAGTTGAACAAAGAATTTGTTTGAAATTTTGTTATTCCAACAAAATTTCGGCTTCAGACGCCTTAAAAATGTTGCAGACAACCTATGGGGACTCTGCTCTATCGCGTGCACGTGTTTTCCAGTGGTACAAATCGTTCAAAGAGGGTCGTACATCGGTTGAAAACTTGCCTCATGAACGTCGTCCAGCAACATCAGTAAACGACGAAAACATCGGAAAAGTAAAGGAAATTGTGCGCGAGAACATTCGTCTTAAAAGGAAGGAATTGTGGGACAACAAGTCATGGTTCTTGCATCACGATAATGCACCAGCTCACGCATCACGTCTTGTTCGCGATTATTTGAACAAAAATAATGTTAATATCGTTCCGCAAGCACCGTATTCGCCTGATATGGCTCCATGTGACTTTTTCCTGTTTCCCAAGCTCAAGCTGCCGCTCCGTGGAAAACATTTTGAGACAATTGAAGTCATAAAAGAGAATTCGAAGAACACACTCGAGCTTGACTTGTTTACAGTAGCACAGAAAACAAACTATGTGACATATCACGCTGAAATTTGCCATGTAAGCTTATAACCGTCCTACTAAAAAACAAAAAATTTATTTTTGCCATATGTCATCCGCGTACCGCGGTTTTATTGATAACGTCTCGTTCATATTTGAGCAGAAGGTATAATAAATTTAGAAATTGAGAAGAGAAAAAGCGGACTCAAAGTCAATAATAAATAATAAAAAGAATAAGGGTCCCAGGATGTTATCTTGCAGGTCACCTGATGTCGCCACAAAATGTTGAGAAATGTTGTTCAGAGCACGCTTTGATCAAGAGTAATATAAAAAATCGCAAGTACAGAAAATTACATCTTGAAGTATATGAGTAAATTACAATGCCTGAATAATAGATGGCGCAAAAAACTTGCATACGAAATTGCTTCGCAAAATTACTTATCAAATTTTTTTTTCGAATAACTTTTTTACTAAATAAAAAATTATTTTTGGTGATGGAAAACCTTATTTTGTCCTGTACGTTTTATCACTGCAGCTGTTTATTTTAAATACGAGTATGACTGACATACGACGCCTGTTGCAAAAATACGATGTGAAACACTCAAGAAAATTTCAGCAATTTCGATTTCTTACCCCCGGAACAGCCTTTAGAGTCAATACTAATTTTATTTAAATATATAATTCTCAGGCGGCCGCCGTAGCCGAATGGGTTGGTGCGTGATTACCATTCGGAATTCACAGAGAGATCGTTGGTTCGAATCTCGGTGAAAGCAAAATTAATAAAAACATGTTTCTAATAGCGGTCGCCCCTCGGCAGGCAATGGCAAACCTCCAAGTGTATTTCCGCCATGAAAAAGCTCCTCATAAAAATATTTGCCGTTCGGAGTCGGCTTGAAACTGTAGGTCCCTCCATTTGTGGAACAACATCAACACGCACACCACAAATAGGAGGAGGAGCTCGGCCAAGCACCTAACAGAAGTGTACGCGCCAATTATTATTTTTTTTATAATTTGATTCTTGAAATATTGATAAAGAAATTTTAAAAATCCTTTTCTTTAATGAAAAATTTCTCTTCAACTTTTCTGGCCATAACCACAGCAACGAAAATTTCTTCCACTTTCGCGTAAACTATAGATATTTCTTCTGTTTTTTGTCATCACAATCAAACTCGTATTCACAGTTTTTATTTATGCACATACATACATACATATGTTTCGCAAAAGTTTCGTTTTTTCTGACATTTGTTCAGAGTAATCAACTGGTACTGACATTCTTCCTTTCGTTTTGGTAAAACTCTGACATGAATGAAAAAGTTGCTGTCAAATGTTTCTTTTTTCATAAAAGTAGAATAAGATAGCAGGAGCTTAGAAATAATTTTTCGTAACTTATATTGTAATTTTCGTTTATAAATATTTTTTGTTTGTATTTAATTTAATCAAATACATAACCAGGTGTTATTTTACAGTGTTTCAGTTTAATTATAAAAGCTTAAAAATAGGCATTAGGCATTTTACTTTTAACAACTCATCAAATTTTGCACAAAATATTTTTAAGGCAAAAATATGTGAGAGCGATTATACGAAAATATCAAATAAATTTAATGAGCATTTCGTGTCCACTGTAAAGTATATACAATACTCATTAGGAAATGTCAGATTCTATCATCTATATCAGAATATAGAAAATAGATGTACAGTTTTTAAATTCCGCGAAATGTCAGCCAATGAATTATATTCGGTGTGTAAATCGCCAAAGAATACTTGATTTTGAGAATGTCAAATCATTGGGTTACACTAAGTCCTACATTACTGAAGATCATTAATACTGTCTAAAGAAGAAATCCTAAAGTCGTGGAAAGATTCAATGATAACGCCTATGGAAAAAATTAAAGATACAAATAAATGCAAGGAATCCAGGCCAGTTAACGGCTCAAAAACTGGTTGAGAAAGGTGTCAAAGAAGAGCTTAAAAAATATAAGGAAAAAATAACCTATTCTCAAAATTGCAATCTGGTTTCAGAAAAAAATATTCATGCAAAACTGCAGTCGACTACCTAATAAACGATTGGAAAAGTATTGAAAGGCAAACTAACATTATGGCTGTACTTTTAGACTTCAAAAGAGATTTCGAAACAATAGAAAGAGAAATACTTTCAGAGAAACATGCATGAAAACGTATGAAAACAGAGATAATGAATTAAAATCGTTCAATTTCCATCAAAGTGAAAGTATTTAAAGAACCAAAGTAAATGAAAAAGTACAAATAGGTGTTCCACAAGGGTCCATCCAAGATGTTTTATTATTTACATAAATGATATTGAAAACGTTTTAAGGGGACCTGCTGGTCTAGAAATTTAAAAAAATTGTTTTCTTGTTTTTTTGATATTTCGAAAGTAAGGTATCTTAAGAATATACTGTGCAATGTTCATGCGGAAATGCAATATTATAGCTTCTACAGCCCATTAATTAGGTAGAGAGCGGTCCGCGCGCTCCTGAACTTCAAACTTTAAACTCATTTATCTCGAAACAACTTTTTTTGGCCTGGTGTTGCCAAAATATAAAATAAAAAAAATCTTTTCAACCGAGTCGCCTGAAATTTAAATATATTGTTCACAACATGAATGTCTATCGCCCGTACTAGAATCATTCGAATTTTTTCCTTTAAAAACTGAAAAAAAAGATTTTTAGAGTGTCAAATTCAAAACCGCGCAATTTAGTAAATTTTGTGTTATCCTGGTACGAGTCATAGCTATAGTCATATTGATTAATAATTTTTTTTAGTTTTTGTGTACCAGATAAATAGAATAGGGTCAACTTCAGCACCATTTTAAAATTAAAAAAAATTAATATATTAAAATTAAAAAAGGTTTGTTTTTTTCATTTTTGTATGTAAAAGAAATTAAATGAAAAGTCTATTTTTTTATTCTAAAAAAAAATCCTGAAAACACCCTAAAATTTCGAGCTCTAGACCACCGGACCCCTTAAGGGATTACATGGGTTTCGTTGGTTCAAAAAAATCGATTTTTTTTTTTTGGCTTATTAATTTCTACAACATCTCAGGAATATTATCCTAAATTTTCAAGTCGATCCGAATAATATATTAGTTTCGGAGATACAGCCTTTGGAAGGTGTGCGCTCCAAGCCACTTTTATGGTTACTCAAATTTTTAAACGCGTTTTTCTCGGAACCGTGTTTTTAAAGTCGGTTGTCAAATGTTCTTGAAAACTATTCAACCGATCTTGATGAAATTGTACACAGGTGTTCGAAATACAATTTACTCGTGCTTGAACGAAGGATTTTGTTTCATGTCAAGCAAATTTGACCGAAATTTTCATTTTTTTGCAAAAATGTCTGCCAAAATTCCAATTTTTACTTTTTGTCTTTATGTTTATGGTCTTAACTAAAGCACTTATTTTTGTGTTTTCATTTTTGATGAGCCTGTCAGGAGTTTTGCTGACAACGCGGACGCACCTTTTTTTCGAGGGGTCACCGAAAATGATGTCACAATGGAGGAGTTTTAATTTTTTTTTTTTTAAATTTCAGAAATTATTCCTTAAATATGTATCTATAAGACAGAAAAAGTTTGAATTAAATAAATAATTTTTTACATAGAAAAAAAAATATTGAAAATAGGCCTTTTTTTACCCGACGAAACCCATGTAACCCCTTAAAGTATTGTATAGTAGTAATGTACGTAGACGACACTCTAATATATGCAGAAGAAAAATAGGAAACTGAATGCGAAAGCTAACTAATGTATGATATTCAACAAGTAAATCTATGGCTCAAAGGTAATAAACTAAAATTAAACGAACACAAAACAAAAATGATGGAAATTAATATGAACAGTCAAATTGAATTAAAAATAAATGATGTTGTTGTTATCCGACTGATAAACTGGAATATGTAAAGGATGAACGTAAGGGATTCCAGCTATTTAACACCCTTCCAGAGAATATAAAGAATGAGCATAATATAGATATATTCAGAAGAACTTACGTAGGCCCTATTAAAACCCTGTAAAGCATACTGTCCAATTTGTATAAGGTAAAACCATTTAAGTTAAAATTATATTAGAATTAAGAATAAGTGTAAAATAGAGTATAAAATATACTAATAAAGATAAATTAATAATAATGAGAATCACGGCGTGTTACAAAATATAGTACTCGAATCTGGCGATGTTGTTGTTAAACCTAATATCCTAGGTTTACTACGACGCAGACTATCACAATCGGCATAAAATTCATTGGCATTAGGTTGGTAACAGAAATGTTTTACATACAGGCAGTTGAGTTTTCACTGAGGTAAAGAACGCCATGGTAATCGAAGAAAACAGTGAGCAAACTCTTGACATTTGATCGAACTTGGCGTGCTTTCTTTGGTCTTGGTTCACCTGGACTTTTCTATGTCATAACCATATACCCAGATTCATCACCAGTTATGACCGTTTTAAGCAAATCTGGATCATCGTTGACGTCATTCAACAATTCCTAAGCTATGCACTTGCGACGCTGTTTTTGATCAAAATTCAGAATTCGATAGTAGAATATCGACGAACACGCAAAACACTAGTCTTATTTATGCCTCTAACAAACAAACTAAACAGGCTATATTGCTAAAACCGTGAACATATCTTCGAGACGAGTGCACTGACTTAAAAAAAGAAATAATAATTTAAGGTCGAATGTACGCAGCCCGCGAAATTTGATAAATCACCTTATTTTTTGAATACGAGGTGTATTACTTAACACATAAATCGGAACCCCTTGATGATCTGCTTCCTTCTTTTAAGTTCCTTCGAGATGAAACTAATGGATCTGACGATAAAAGCAAATGAGTAATTAGATCTTCTTTGGTAAGTACTCTTCCAGTTTCTCGAGTATTAGAAAACCGATATAATTAAATCGAAAGTTTTTTTAAATCTCTTCGTCTTAGATTAGATTAGATTTGTTGGAGGTTGAACAGGTTTACTCTGTCAGCAAAAGCATTGTACTACAGCCGGATAGATTACAGTGGAATACTCAAAAATTTGGTTTGAGGTGACAGTTCCGGATACACTCAAGAATTTTAACAGAACCGGAAGAGGAAGAGTATGAACTTTATCTACAGCTCGTACAGCGCACCCCAACAGACTAAGTTTGATTCTAGAAGACGCCAAACAGCTACAGAGAAAAGAGCTATGCAGTGTTCTTATTCTCACGACAAGATAGGCATATTGGGTCGGCAATGACTGCCATGGTAACCATTTGCTGGCCACAGGTTTTGTGTCTCGTGATTACACCCTCCAGTACTGTTAGGTGCTCCTACTAAGTTTTAGGAGAAAAGTCGGAAATTTCCTGTTTGGTTCTTTCATAAAGCACTTGGCTATTTTACAGGAGCTCAGCTCACACCAACGTCTTCTATGGGTAGACCTCATGAAGTCGTCCAGCCATTGTTGAATCGGTCGTCTAACCCTTACGGAGTGTAGAGAAATTTCTCGTGGTGTTGGTTTTTCCTTTCTTCAAATTTCAAATCACCCTGTATCGTTTCTAACTTGCAAACTCTTTAATTCGACACCTCATTTTGAAAACCGAGCAAACAGGTCTGATTGTTCTGAAGGAGCTCTGATGACGTTGAAAAAAATGCTTTCGGGTACCTATTACAAATATTGTTAAGCTAAAAGAAATAAAAAAAGGACAAGTATGCACTTTTTTGAAATGAAATATTTTCGCGCGGCCGGAAAAGCCGAAGAAAATATTACATTCTTTCAGTCAAATGCCATAAGCCATAAATTAATTTTTGTTGGGTTTTTCTTGTCTCTAAATTTTGAGGTTTTAGCATCTTCAAAGACTGATTTACTTAATATTAAAAAAATTGTTTTCAATTTCTTTCATGAGGCATATTTTTGGTTTCATCATAATTCATCATAATTCTCTCGCTATCTGTACATCTTGTTAAAGATAAAAATGCGTTTTTATCAAATTTTTTGCCACAACTACTTTCATATATAGTACAAACGTCGGGATGTACAAGTGTAAGGTGGCCACTGTTGCCGAATGGCTTGGTGCGTGACTACCATTCGGAAGTTCGTAGGAACGAATCAGCGTGCATGAAACAGCAAAAAGAAAGAAAAGGTTTTTTCTAATAGGGTCTCCGCTCAACATGCAATGGCGAACTTCCCAGTGTATTTCTGCCATGAAAAAGCTTCTGATAAAAAAACCATTTGGCATTCGGGAGGAGGAGCTCGGCCAAACATACCTATACCAGAAGTTTTAGTTTTCAAATGATACAAAAAAGCCAACTTGTAATACGTTCGATTTGTGCATTTTTATCCATTTTCTCCATATAACGAATGCATTGTTTTCAGGGGGAAAAAATATAAAAAAAAACAACTGAAATTTTGAGTCACTTCATAATCGTTTTTCGATTTTTTTTTTAAGTTTGAAACCTTTTTTTATACTTTTATATAATAATTGGCGCGTACACTCTTTTTCGATGTTTCACCGGGCTTCTCTTCCTAGTTTTGGTGTGCGTCCTGATGTTGTTCCACAAATGGAGGGACCTACAGAACAAGCCGACACCGAGCGGCAGATATATTTTTTTAGGAGCTTTTTCACCACAGAAATACTCTCGAAGGTTTGCCATTGTCTGCCGAGGGGCGACCGCTATTAAAAAAAAGGTTTCCTATAAATTTGTGTTTCGTGCTCAGGATTTCGAGCGCGAGCACCTCCGAATGGTAGTGACGCATCAAAATAATCGGCTACAGATTTCAAGTTGGAGCATAGGGTCACAGTGAACTGTGCTTTTATAAAAAATTCATGAAAATTAAAAAAGCAAAAGAAAGTAGTCAGAACAGCTAAAAATGTTGATTTTCGCGGGCTATTTGATATTTTTTTCTTAAATTACCTAGACGCGTTTAAAGTCAAAAGAAGTAATTGTGGCAGCATTGTCAACATTTATATAATGATTGGCAACACTAGGTGCAGCCATTTTTTTATAAGAGTTAGTTGATGAATAAACGGGTAAAGCTCAAGTTGTCGTGTTTTATTGGTTCGTCACTTAAATAACTTAATATTCTTTACTTTATTAAGCATTAGTGCAACCGCTCTATCTCAAAAATAGGACCAATTCTGGATGTGAAATTTGTAAGTCAAGATTTTGCAATAATTCCTCACTTCTGACAATATCCTTTGCCATATAAAACAAAGTTTGCATACCTTCGACCTGTGGACATTGGGTATAGAAAATATTCCCGCATTGAGAGAAACTTTATATGAGGTGCTTGATTGCGTGCTGGCAAATGGAACAATTACAACCAATAATTTTACTTTTGATTTTTGGCCAAAATTTACTAATTGCGTTCACAGCACACAAACGGCAGACAAAACAATCAATTGCGAAATTTTACCACTCTATTATAGTCGTATGTAGGTATGTACATATATGTTTATGGGGAATACTCTTACATGAAATATATACGGCCGTACCACAGTTGTTTTTGCTTCATAACGAGTGCCATTGCCGTCGGTGTTGCTGATGAAATTTGTTCCATACCACAGCATGCCCGTTTATGTATTTGATTATTTTTTCCAAAAACATTCTCTATACGAAATTTTTACATACTTAATTGCAAATACTACATTTCAAATATTTTTATACTGGTCTGGCAAATATCATCCAAATATTTAATTTCTGTTTGTGGCCGTAGTTTAAACGATCCAATTATTTCAATGTAAATTTTATGTTATTATTTTACTCTTATTTGCATACACACACTAACATATCGATGTCTGCATGTGTTTGTGTGCACGCTTAGTGTTTTTACAATTCAATTACTTTCATACATTTAGTAATATTTTGGATTAATAATTTATTCTTCGTTTTTGCCAATTTAGTAGTTTTGCCTCTCGAAAATTGTTATGACGCACAAATTGATCAACGAAATACCAGGCGTGCTGAGGGAAATATTCACACTTGGACATGTAAAAATGGGTATGTATGTATGTATGTATGTATGTATGTATGTATGTATGTATGTATGTATGTATATTTAAATACTTTTAATGGGATTACACTACGGTAAAGCGCTCAAATACTGACTAATTCTCAATAAACTGAATATAAATTTTGGCTGCTTGTTGATGGTTAGGGGGAGATAAGGTTTTTATTATCTACATTTGTGTAGTTTATTTAATTAGCATTTACTTTTATAGTAAAATTTTATTTCCAATTTATTTGTGTATTATTTATTTTAGGAATAAGTTTAGTTTGGTCTCAAAGCGAATGACTGGCGCATCACACACGAAAACAAAAACGAAACAACAAAAAACAAAACAAATGGCACTAAAGTTTGGCCAAAAACTGGAAATAAAGCAACATGCATACATAAAAGTTTATAGAATGAGTACGACCGCCGATTGTCAACTTTTCACCAAACTCAGAAAAAACGCGTATTTTTCTAAAAAAAAGTGCTGACATTTGGTTACCACGAAACGTTGCTTAACCAGTCTTTAAAATAAGGAAATCATAGTTTTTGTTTGAAAACATGTCCATATAAAGGGTCGGCCATATAACTTTACGGAATTAAAAATGCTATAAAAAAGAAACTACTCAATATTTTTCCAAATTGTTTTTTTTTTTTGAAGTACAATCTATCCGGTTAATGATGTAACATAACTTCATTCATATGGCTGCCTCGGCTAGCCATGCACCATCCCATACGATCGGTCCAATTTTTCAACACATTTTCGATTGTATGCGGCTGTATTTCAGCTATGACATCACGTATGTTGGTCTTCAGTGCACCAATTGTTGCTGGTTTGTTGGCATAACACTGGTCTTTGACGGCACCCCAGAGATAATAATCCAACGGCGTCAAATCGCAGCTCCGAGGCGGCCAAACGATATCAGAATTTCGGCTGATAATGCGATCTTCGAAGACAGTGCGCAAAAGATTGATCGTAGCATTCGCTGTGTGGCAAGTGGCCATGATTTTCAAAGTAATGTCGCAATATTTTCCAGCGTTCTTTGAGCGTATACACAACCATTTTCGTTCAGCGGAAGAATAAAACTAATTTTCTGTCAAATCAGATGACAGCTAAGTGTTACCATTCTTCAAATAATACCTAGTTCAAATTCGTAACGATAGATGGCGGGCCCTGTACATACATCTACAAATATTTTGTATTCGAAATAATTCTCTGCGTTTATATTCCAGTGTAAAATTAAACAAAGGCAGGGGTGGGAAATCTTTTCGGATTATACCACAGCCATATGAAATGAATGAATCCTACTAACTTTAAAAGAGGAATTACTTAAGGCTGGTAGGTAGATAAGTAGATAGGTAGAAGTGGCAGACACCAAATTCGCAGTTTTCCTGCTACTCCTCATCAAACCAATTTATTTAAGAGCAAGCCCATTTATCTGGCTGACATACGAGTATATCTCCCTAAGGTCTTCAGTATCACTCAATAACGATGAGCGGAAATATCAAACCTAATGGGGGTTCCTCCTTCTCATTCCTGCAACTTCTGCAATAGTCGAATTGAGGTACGCTGTACCTTTCAGCATGTCGACCTGGGCTCAGTGGCCTGTGTTCAAAGGAATTATTATAAAGAAATTTTTCCTTTATCGATTAAGTAGCGCCTTCTTTTGGTGGCGTTACTTGTCGGACTATCAACCCATCTCGACTTGGCTGAAGTGACAATGCTACTTCTACCGAGCAGTTTTTAGGTTGAAGTTCAAATCAAGAGAGGAGCTAGTGTAGTGCCCTCTCTAGCTAATTCGATTAAATCGACGCTTGGCTATCAGAATAAATATATATAGACTTTCCTAAAGATAATTACATTTTTGCCAAATCACTCAGCTCCTTCATCAATGACTAGAATTTCAGCCTGAGATACGCCACAGTGACGAAGAAATACGCTAAAGAAAGACGAGTTGAAACGCTTACTTTTAGTTTCTTAACACATTTTTCAGCCCATGTGTTAAGAAACTAAAAGTAAGCCCCGGGCCTAGCGAAGAAACTCATTATTGTTTGTTCAAAATTAACTTTATTCATCAACGGAATTTCCATCAAGCACAACACAATCATTCCAGCGCCGTTCGAACATTTCAATACCACTTTTGTAGAATGATATGTCTTTTGCCTCAGAATAAGCTTCAGTTTCAGCGATAACCTCTTCATTCCAGCGAAATTTCTTTCAACGGTATTTTTTCATATCATTTAACCATTTTTCTCTCTCTGCCATAGTTTAAATGTGCTCGTCTTACATATAAGTTTCAGACTTAAAATTTAATACACTTATGTATTATAATCATTCTTATTTCTATATAGTGCTGAAATATAGTCAAAAATTGTTATTTGGGAAATTTAAAAAAATAAAAATTTAGTAAAACGTAAAATAATTCAAAATGTAAAAGCAAACTCGCTGAAAGGAAGTCCTAGTTTTATATGCATTTTCTCAAAATATATTTTGAGTCCAACGTTTTTTCGTTCGTTGTTTCTGTATTGTTTCTCCTGTAAAATATGAAAAAGGAAATATAAAGGGTGATTTTTTAAGAGCTATAGGAAATTAAAAAAAAACGCACGTGAAATTAAGAAAAATACATGAAATTTTTATTTAAATCGATAGTACACCCATATAATTTATGATTCGAAGATTATTTCATGCAAATGTTGACCGCGACTGCGCTTCAAATGGTCCATGCGCTTAGTCCAATTTTGGCATACTCTTTGCAATGTTTCGGCCGGTATCTCAGATATAAATGCTTCAATGTTGTCTTCCAATGCGTTAATTGAAGCAGGCTTATCTGAATAGACATGAGCTTTAACATAGCCCCACAAAAAATAATCTAAAGACGTTATATCACACGATCTGGGTGGCCAATTGACAGGTCCCGAACGTGAAATAAAATGTTCACCGAACTCGCCTCTCAACAAGTCCATTGTTACGCGCGCTGTGTGACATGTGGCACCGTCTTGCTGAAACCACATGTCGTGCAAGTCAAGCTCTTGCATTTGTAGTGCTCACCATTCACAGTTACATTACGATTCGCAGCATCTTTGAAGAAGTACGGTCCAATGATACCTCCAGCCCATAAACCGCACCAAACTGTGACCTTTTCTGGATACATTGGTAGCTCTTGCAATTCTTCTGGCTGATCTTCAATCCAAAATCGACAATTCTGCTTATTTACGTACCCATTGATCCAAAAATGAGCTTCGTCGCTGAACACAATTTTTCGATAAAAAGTGGATCTTCGGCCAACTTTCTAAGAGCCTATTCACCAAAAATTCTGCGTTGCGGTAGGTCGTTAGGCTTCAATTCTTGCACCAGCTGTATTTTGAAAGGCTTCACACCTAAATCCTTTCGCAAAATTTTCCATGTTGTTGAGTAACAGAGGCCCAATTGCTGCGAACGGCGACGAATCGATAATTGATGGTCATCATTAACACTGGCCGATACAGCTACGATATTTTCTTCAGTTCGCACTCTACGTAAGCGTGTTGGTGATTTGATGTCCAATAATGTAAATTTGGTTCTAAATTTAGTCACAATAGCTCGAATAGCCACTTCAGTGGGTCGATTAAACTGACAATACAATGGAAGAAGCGCGCGATAAACTTTCTTAACAGAACACGCATTTTTATAATAAAATTCAATGATTTTCAAGCGTTATTCGTTTGTAAGACGATTCATGGTTAAATTATAGACCAAACTGTAGATGTTAGACAGTGAAACAAAACACGAAATGTGCGTCAGCTGTTTAAACCAACTGCTGAAAAAGATAATAGCTAAAAAATCACCCTTTAGTACGAAATCCGTTAACGGAAATTTAATTTTTTATGATTCGTACTAAATTCGTACCATTTGTTTAATGCACTTTTATTTTTTTGGCGCTTCCGTTTGCAAATATTTTTCTATTTAAAATAACCTTGCATGCAATGCAAAATTTACGTTCGTGCACGCACACACATCCACTTGTACATTTGAAGGGCCATGTATATTGGCTGCAGCATTTGCAGCAGGGCAAGGACACACACGTCTAATGCACGTGTAAAAGTAATAACACAATAAAACGTGCAGTTGAGTGCTAAATTGTTTTGCAGCACTTTTTTGACTCACTGACAGGCAAGGAGATTTGTTAAGGTTGGCTATGAAATGCAAAACAGGCAAGATACTCGCACAATACACACAAAAAGGGGGAAAATGCAGAGTGCAAATGCAAAGAAAAGCGTAGAAAGGCCATGTCACTTTGCTGAAAAATGATGCTGGCGCGTGTGTACAATTTTGCGATTCATGCTGAATGCCAGAGTTGATGTGTTTTTAATTTACTACAAACTACAATAACTAAAGCGTATGCATTTTAATCGCACAAAAAGCACTCGGGCGCATTCAGTTTATTACATATGGCTTGCATTTAGGTATGCACTGAGGGACTGGTTGGTTTTAAATACAAAACACGCAGTAAATAAAAATATTATGCTTTGCATTCAGACTTAAGTGAGATTTAATGATGTTACTTAAGGACGGTATGTAAGTTTGCTATATTTTGTGTCATATATCTACTATTGTGCTATATACATTTTTTATTAGACTCGTATCGCATATGCTCCCTTTGCATCATACACTCGTTCAATATTTAAGCTGGCTAGAGTTCCGTACTTGCCTTATATTCAATTTACCCGTCGTTGTCTGCACTCAGCATTGCCAGCTTAAGTTCAAATCTGCCAATAAACTTGGCGATCACATCTCCCCTCAAGCATCACCACTCCTCTCCCCACTTGGATCCGCATTTTTGCATTATTTTTATTTTTCCTTTTTTTGCGTCAACATGGCAGTGGAAATTTGCAACGGCTTTGGCATCGGAAATGGCAAATGTCGTTTGTTTTTCCCACTACAGTTTCCTGTCGACAGTTGCAACGACAACAACTAGCAAACGCAATAAAATAGCTGCAGGAACAACATAGCAAACCAAAAACAACAAATATGTGTATGTGCATGCATAGTTTTTTAGAAGCTGCCTGGCCTTGGTTTCGTGTCACTCCACTTGTCGTCGTCTGGCTATTCGCATTTTGTTGTTGCATTGCTCTCTAGCTATTTGTTGTTCAGCGTGAGCCTCTCTTGCCGTTGACACTTTTGCTACTGTTGTTTTTGTTATTGCACTGCAGACGACATGTGTTCATAAATTTTGTCTCATGTGCAATGGCGTGGCATTTTTATTGCATTTATTCTATTGACTTTTTCGAACTCAAACGGTCTTTATATAATTCGCACAGAAGTTGTAGAAGATGAGAACGAAGGCTGGGATAGCCGGTTATGAGGGCTAGGGGTGTTACAAAATTTCACTTATCAGTTATGTCTACAATAACAAATAAGAAACTACACATATGCATATAAAAATGTTTGCGCCTGTGAAGGGAGGATATGTTAGTATTCATTCAAAAAGATATCGCATGCGATAAATTCGACGCAATTTGATTGCACGACATTACCGCTGCTTACTGCATGCGTGGTTGTGTATTGCATGGGCGCAAACAAGGATTGTTTTGGGGTTTAAACAAAAAATTCAATTCCAAAAATTAAAATACACAATCAATGGCGTAAAATGAAACCCCAAAAAATATTAAATAGTGCTGCCCAAAACATGAAAATTATGGAGTTTGCCTTCGTGTTTTTACACCAACGATAATTGCTTGTCTTCTAAAAAATACTACACAAGTTGTATCTAAAAAATGAAACAATAAGCTGAGAAGAAAATTGAAATTTCTGAAACACTAAGCATTGAAGCTCATTATCGTACAATATATCACTGTCAATCTTAGGTATATTTATTCGTATTGTGATAGATTTTTAAAACATAAGATATACTCCATGACTTTCTACAATTTTTACCCGATAACATCTCGAACCTTGACGATACTGCTGTTTTCAATTTTAAAAAACTTCATACTTTTTATAGTGACGTTGGGAAGGAAATTTGGAAGAAGTTCGGATGAAATTTTTCGCAAAGAATAATTTGAAATATGAACTTCCAGGAAAGGACAAAACTAGTTTTCAAAAGCCATTGGGCTCTACCGAAAATATACACTGCCGAAAATAGGTCACAATACGAGGGGTGCCTTTTATATGTCGGGATTACAGAACAAAAAAAAATTTTAATCATCGAAAATCACCTTATTGTTTTTCAAAATATTCACCATGAAGATCTATACACTTTTGCATGCGTTTGAACCAATTGTCGAAGCACTTTTGCCACTCTGAATGAGGTACCTCCAAAACATGCATTCTGAATGCCGCCACCGCTTCTTCAGGTGTTGAAAAACGTTGACCTCTCAGTTTGTTTTTTACGTACGGGAATAAAAAGAAGTCATTCGGTACCAAGTCAGGACTATACGGTGGATGACCCATTAATTCGATGTTTTGGGTGCTCAAAAATGCAGTTGTTTGAGCTGATGTGTGAGAGCTCGCATTGTCCTGGTGAAGAGTGATCCGTCTTTGGCGATTGGTTTTCCTAATTTCTTGGAAGACAACTGGCAAATAAATGGTTGTCTACCACTCAGAATTTACTGGTCTGCGTTGTTCTAGTGGTACGGTTGCGACATGTCCAGTTTTTCCGAAAAAACAGGCGACCATTTGCTTGGAAGTGCTTCGTGCGCGAACAACTTTTTTGGATTTGGCTCATCTTGAAACACCTATACACTCGACTGCTGTTTACTTTCGGGCTCATACGCGTAAATCCATGCTTCATCACCTGTCACGATGTCATAGACGTGTTTCGAAGCCCCGCGATCGCATTTTTTGAGCATTTCCTTCGACCAATCGACACGAGCCTTTTTTTGAGCGATTGACAAATTGTGTGGGATCCAACGCGAACAAATTTTTTTGACAGTCAAATATTTATGCAATATTGAATATATGCTGGTCCCACTAATGCCTAAGATTGTCTCAATCTCACGATAGGTCACATGACGATCGTGCAATATCAGTTCGGGCACAGCATCAATGGTTTTCGGAACAACAACTGATTTTGGACGACCTTCACGAAATTCGTCTTGGAGTGAACTACGACCACGATTGAATTCACCATACCATCGATAAACACTGGTCCTTGATGGAGCTTCATCGCCAAAAAATGAATTAAGTTCATCCATGCAATGTTGCTGAGTTAATTCACGTCGAAAGTTGTAAAAAATAATCGCACGAAAATGTTCACGATTTAATTCCATTTTTGGACCGAGATGAATCTTTTAAGTTACTGTAAACAACACAAATAGCGCTGGTATTTCAAAACGTTCTGAGTACGTAAAAGCCAAAAAATGTCAAACTTTGCGATACAGCTGTCAGTTCCCAGATTGCAACACCAGGGTTGCCAAATCCCGAAATATAAAAGGCACCCCTCGTATCTCGAATCTTGACGATACTTCTACTTTAAATTTAAAAAAATGTCACACTTTTTATAGAGACGATGGCAAGGAAGTTTGGAAGAAGTTCGGGTGAAATTTTTCGCAAAGAATAATTTGAAATATGAACTTCCAGGAAAGGACAAAACTAGTTTTCAAAAGCCATTGGGCTGTACCGAAAAGATACACTGCCGAAAATAGGTCACAATAGCTTTTGAAATTGTAGGCAAATGAAAAAAAAATTTGCTGGTATAGAGAATTTTTCTCTGGCTTCAGTAAGGATTCACTTCAGAGATTGGACCAAACCCACGAACAATAAATTTAAATAAATATCGAAACAATATACATATAACTTTTTAATTTTTCTAGCCACTATTCCTATTCTAACCCGTAGGAATAAAAAAATAAGTGCGTGCGAATGGTAAACAAAATGAAGATAAGTTAATTAATACGATTAGAGTAGTTTGGTCTACGATTTCTTAAAACTACCTTAAATCTGCAATCTGGAAGGCGACGTACTCAAAACGAACAAAACCTGGAGCGAAAACAAAAGGATGGCGTATGATAGAGGGAAATGGAGGATCCTTGTCCCAGGCCCTCTGCCTGGGACGTATTGAGGTAATGCGTCGAAGATGGTCTTCCATTGCTTCCACTGTAGGTGGGATCAAAAGGAGCATCGAAAATGCGCTAATGTCATGATCAATAACGTCTTGTCACTGTGTGATTTAGCCGTGAGTGATAAACTCAGTCGTCAGTAATTGTCGTCAGCTCGTCTCATGTGGCGCCTTGTGCTCCCCCTAAACTTTGACAATAGTCGTGTTAGCACCACAGCCTCCTGTTACAGCTCCCTGTTACAACAAGCGCAATGCCGTCTGCATATCCTACTAGCGTTTCGTTCACAGGAAGCTCCAATCTTAGGATGCTATTATACATCACGTCCCATAGGACAGGACCAAGGACAGAGAATTGAGAAATCCCACCAGTCACTACGTACTTTTGGGGCTCATCACCTATGCCGTACTCTAGGACCCTACCATTAAAACTACTTCCGATGATTCAGATGAAAAAATCATATGCTGTTTCTGCCTCAAAGCTGGCTGAGCTCCAGATCTCCCGGAAGATTTCCGTGTCGAAAGCGCTTTTCTTCCATGAAATGCTTTGGACTTTTCTCATTGGTGTGTTCCAATTAGGTCCGCGAAAGTGCAATATAATGCCAGTGTGATAGCTGTTGAAATATATACTTATCTGACAACTGCCATAGCACGTGGTTTGCTGTGACCCTATCTGCAAAGGCGAGGTCTAGAATAGATATTCTTGCACCTGTGTCGAAAGTACATACAACAACCTGGCGTGTTTAGGAGGCTCAAGTTCAGACCTGCATACGTTTCCACTGCAACTCGTCCCCTGGGGTTGACTCGGAAGCTCTCCCACGTGGTTACCTATGCATTGAAATCCCCCTATATTATAATGGAATATTTATTCCGGAAGCCCGTATTTATACCTGCCATCATATCCGTAAATTCCTCCCATGTCATTCTTGGCGGAGCATAGCAGCATACTACAAAAAGGCCGTCGACTCTTGCCTATGTGTATCCGCTTTGCAGGATCTCTTGTTTGCATTGGAAGCCTTTGTTCCTCCGAAACCTGATACCATTGCCATTTGTTGCGTCAGTCAGACAGTTGTGGGTGCCGGTAGCAGCATATGGTTCAGAGACTAATGTGATTTTGATTTTTAGTTCATACATACATTGACACAGTTAATCCTGAGGAACTTGACAGTGGTGAAGGTTTAGTTGCAAGATCCTCTTTCTACTTCCTAACATTTTGTCGCTACGTGCCCATAAAAAATAAATAAATAATTGCGCGTACACTTCTGTTAGGTGTTTGGCCGAGCTCCTCCTCCTATTTGTGGTGTGCGTCTTGATGTTGTTCCACAAATGGAGGGACCTACAGTTTCAAGCCGACTCCGAACGGCAGATATTTTTATGAGGAGCTTTTTCATGGCAGAAATACACTCGGAGGTTTGCCATTGCCTGCCGAGGGGCGACCGCTATTAGAAAAATGTTTTTATTAATTTTGCTTTCACCGAGATTCGAACCAACGAACTCTCTGTGAAT
The DNA here is from genome assembly GCF_028408465.1 of Anastrepha ludens. Classification (NCBI taxonomy): domain Eukaryota; kingdom Metazoa; phylum Arthropoda; class Insecta; order Diptera; family Tephritidae; genus Anastrepha; species Anastrepha ludens. The sequence continues at coordinate 81,403,844 of NC_071502.1, forward strand.
TCCGAATGGTAATCTCGCACCAACCCATTCGGCTACGGCGGCCGCTACGTGTCCATACTTTGTAGAAATTCGTTAGAGATGTTACTTCTGATAGTGAGCAACGGACCCATCCCACATGGTGATATTTTAGGTCACCAATTTAGCGTCTTCTGCTGGAAGCGAAATGTAAGCTATCTGCGTTCCACCATAGCTTATTTTAGCTAGTCTGGCCTCCGGACCTTGGCCTGAATCTCTAGAGCATCCAGTAGTTCTTCCTTACTGCCAATACCTGTTACGAGACCTTTACGGCGGATAATAATCATGTGGGGTTTCACCACACCGAGACGATCGGGTGTCAATTTTTTGGCTCTGCTCTGCTAAGCTCAAACAAAAGCTCATTCTTTAGCCTATGAACAAAAAAAAAAACACGTTTTCTTTGTTAGGCCCGGGACTTTTCAGCCCATGGCTTATTACAAGGATACGGTAAAGAGCAGCTAAGGCTATTGGCCTAAGATAAGTCTAGAAAAGAAGAATTAGAGAGCACTAGCTGCAGAATTTTTTCTTACCACATCCAAGATGAAAGTGACGAAATTCCTCAAGTATCTTTGTGAAATACCGAAGTGGATGGACAGCATTTAGCACTTACAGGGTTTGATTGAAAAGTAATGAGCCTTCTCGCGCGGAGCGTCTGCGAAGCGATCAACCGAATCGGCTGGTGGGGGAAAATTATGGTTGGACCTTCCCCTTCCACTAGAAACTGGTCCCAGTTCGCTGGCAACAGCGGTGCATTCAACATCGCTCCGCGCGTGAAAGCTGTTTTAAAAGTGTGTTAGGATTTTGCAGTGGCGAAAATGCTGCGATCATTGGAGCAACGTTACTCGACCAAATTTTGCGTGAAGCTAAACAACACGAGTACCAAAACCATTGGGCTACTCAAGGAGGCTTACGGGGACCAATCTCTGTCCAGTGCCCAGGTAAAACGGTGGCACAAGAACCCAAGAAGGCGCGCATGTCGAAATCCAAGGTCAAAACCATGCTGATAATCTTTTTCGACTCTCGAGGCATCGTCCATAAGAAGTTTTTACCTCCAGGAAGCACTGTAAACACGACATTTTACAAAGAAGTGCTCCTTCGGCTGAAAAACCGCGTCGCCCGGGCTCGGCCCGATCTCGTCAACAATTGGACCCTTCATCACCCCTCTGCACCTCTGCATTGGCTAAGATGGGGGTTCCAGTGCTTCTCCACCCTCCCTACAGCCCTGACCTGTCCCCTCCGGACTTATTATTGTTCCCGCGCCTGAAAAGAAAGCTGAAGGGGAGGCGTTTGGATTCCATCGAGGCGATCCAAAAAACTGTGACAGCCGAATTGAACGCGATTCCGGCGGATGAGTTTAAAAAATGTTTCCTGCAGTGGAAGGTCCGCTACCAGCGGTGTATTGATACTCAAAGGTCCTATTTTGACGAATATTAGTTGTATAAGCCAAAAGGTTTAATAAAACTGTTTAAAAAAAATAAGGCTCATTACTTTTCAATCAAATCCTGTATAAAGTTGTAGTCAAAGTGGTGGAGAGAATAATCTAGCTTCAATCTAATGTCTTATGGTTAATTACCAGATATCTATTGTAGCACAGTAGGGGAGAGTACAATCTACAAAGTGTAGAGAGCTTGTTTGGCAAAGGGAGATATATTTAAGGTATACGGATCAGTATTTATGTTATCTTAACTTGAATATCTATTTCAGCCACTAATAAATGATCAGAAAGCAGCTTCGGGTTTCATAGGAATCACCCCATCCGCGACACGTGCACATTTAGTACGCGCCATATTGGAAATCATAGCACTTCGAGTCGCTCAATTGTTTGAAACAGTCAAAAGGGAAAGTGAATACAAATTGAAATTGTTAAGGCGAGCAGACCCAAATCAGATCCTGCAACCTAAACTATCAGCGAATAAAATTCAGTGTGTGGAAGGCCTTTGCTATCGTTTAGTTTAAGAGGCTTTGAAATGATGATATAATCATTTAAAATTTGATTCAGAATGCTTGAATTAGGCACTGTGAAAACTTTAAAGAACGAAGATTTCGTTCCTTTCAGCTGAAGCAATGCTGAAAGCAATGAAAACTTTGTGCCCCAGAAAAATATCAATAGAAAATTTTTAAGTAACTTTTCAGTAGAAACATTTTTTTGTTGAGTACTACGCTATAACTCTGAAAGGATTCTATTTTAAATGATAAAATTTAAGGAACAGTACTAATTTCCATGGGACTGTCGTGACTTATAAATATTTAAAGAGCATTTTTCTAGGCTGAGCCTGCGAACATTTGTATGTATGCGTGTAAGTAGGTATCGTTTGCCGTAAAGAATGAACTGACATTTTAAACCACTTACTTTTTTAATATCACAACATTGTTTAAATTTATTGCATTACTTTGTTGGCAACTTTTATGCAATACTCGTACCAACGAAAAAGCTGGCATTAATTGCTGCAACAAGAGGCAGAACTCTTTAATTTACGAAAACAATAGCGACCATAGCGACATGCAGAATCCGTAAATTTTCACAAATAGGAGTGCAATGATGGGAAAGTGTGTACGAGTATATGCGAGTAGAGTCGTGCGGGGAAGGCCTTTTAAGCTCAGGGCAAAACTATTCGCGGCGGCCTCACTTTTATGGCATATAAATCCTCCGATTTTGATTGCTAAGTGTCAAATACAGTTAACAGACGACACAAAGCAAATAAAAGAGGACAACAACAACAACAACAGCAACAACAACAAAAGTAACACCAAGCGCAACAACAACAACAATAAAAAAAAAGTAGGAACAAATCCAGAAAATGCAACAGAAAAAAGAACAAAAACAATAAAAAAATGATTTTTTTACACAAAATTTGTCGCATAGTTCGCTGAAAAGCTAACTGACGTAAAGGAAATGAAGTCAAAGCCTCCACCCGATCATTCGGGCCAGTCGAGTGGCGAGTGCTGTTGAATGGTGTGGTCGTTCAGCACGACAAATGGCCGCTCGGCGTCGTTGAGCCCTCGTGATTTATTCGAATATGTGTGAATAGTAGTATGTTGTTTGTTGCGCTCAGAAGGGCGAAGAAGCAGAAGAGAGTGTGGGAATGCAAGACAGATGTGGAAAAATGAGAAACGTCCCTGTTCTTGATTGCGTTCCGCTTGATATTTACGCTGGTTGGAGTGGTGATGTCATATCGGTCGCTATCGTTAACGTCTGTGTCGCATTGACGCGGCACAATGACCCCTTCTAACCGACAACCCTTCTCCATCTCACTTCTTGGGGTGACACCTCCCTGGTTGTATTGTTGATTGTTTGTTGACGGCCGCCATAGGCTTCGTAGAGGGTCGCAGCAGACTCACAGCCAACCATACAAGATTGGTTTAAACACACACACATATGCACATACATACAAATAAAAATGCACGCACTGAGTTGCCATGTATGAAGGCTTTTTTACACTATTTTTAATTTTTTTAACATGCTGTGTTGTTGTGGTTTTTTTTTCTTGTTGGGTTTGACTAATTTTGCGCATAGGCCGTTTCCGTTTTTTTTTTCTGTTTGCATGGGAATTTAGAATAGCATTGAAAGAGTGGATAAACACGTTTTGGTGGGTTGGCAAAGGATGTGAGAATTGGATGGCGTGAAGCTATTGTCGGCTGGTCGAAGCGAATAAATGGCTGTTATGGTAATATACCCTTGTAAGTAACGCCGTTGTTGTTTGCTGTGACGTATTGGTGTTGCGGATCTGTTTCGGTTTGCTGGATTTGACGCGAAAGTTTGGATTTTATTTGCATGGAAATGGCTGAATTATGCCAAGCCAGATTTGTGTATTGTTTAGGAAACAAATCAAGTATGTGCGGATAGATTTTTTCGCTGTTAGAGGAAAGATTATGAAAAAAGCTGCAATTGTAAGATGTTTTCATTTTTTATGAAAAGTTTTATTTAATTCTTTAAATCTTAATTTTAATTTTATTTAGTTAAAATTGAAATCAAGTAATTTAGTGCTTGTTTTTTTGTATTTATGTAGCATACTTTTAAAATAGGGTGCGTAAAACATTTTTCACCTTTTTCTTGTTTCGCTATCTAAAAGAATTCCTTAAGCATCTATGAAAATCAAATTATCAACATTGAAGTATGTTTTTACCGTACTTTCAGCTACTATGGCTTTGTTAGCATGGGCTAATATGGACCACATTTGCTTGTTTTTCCCTACACTTAATTGAATTTTTAAAACAGTTTTTGTTCCGGTGAGTTACGCCATCTGTATTTGAACAACATGCCGTAATCTCAACTTCCTTGATTAAACCATATTTTTATGGCACGAAACTCATCTACACATCATGCATTTTACGACGACGCTGACGGTGGCTGATTTACGTTCGTATTAGCCGCAACAAGCTACTGATGAACTTTTCCAAATTTGTGATATTTAGACCCGCTATATCCGCAGGCGTCTGCCGTTCGGAGGCGGCTTGAAACTGTAGGTCCCTCCATTTGTGGAACAACATCAAGACGCACACCACAAATAGGAGGAGGAGCTCGGCCAAACACCCAAAAAGGGTGTACGCGCCAATTATATATATATAGCTGACGGACAATGTCCGTTAAGGATACCCGCCAAATTCGAGAACTGGGGCTTTGTTAGCTGTAGGATTTTCCGCGAGCGTCCCCGATCTCCCCGTGGCCAGAAGAATCTCGCGACCTTGCACGTTTGCGCACAAGCCCAGCGCTCGCTGAGTTGACTCGAGGCCAATCTTTCCAGGAGCAGACCATAGGTTCTTAAGGGAACGCCAATCCTCTCTTTTCGCGACGAAACCAAATGTTCCAAAGTTCCCTGTCTAGTCAGCGCATCAGCCCAGCAGTTGCCCTCTATGCCTCTGTGGAAGGGGAAGGTCCAACGATCATTTTCCCCCACCAGCCGATTCGGTTGATCGCTTGGCTTACGCTCCGCGCGGGTAGGTTCATTACTTTTCAATCAAACCCTGTATATGTATTGAATGCATGAGCCTTTCAAATAAAATCACTAATGCTTCACATGCAGCTTATTTCATTCTATTTCTATTCCATTTTGAATGGTAGCCGCTTTTCAATAATGCTTCTGATAAGCATAGTTATATCCTCATTTGTGCTTATGAAACCATATTTGGTTAATTTTTTTGGCTGTTTGATAATATGAAATCATAAAAATGGTTTTAGTAGGGGCCAAGATAAGTAGAACATTGGTCGCTATGGGATAATTCTAAGAGTGATTGTAAAAAAGTCTGGTAAGGCAACAGGAACTTTGAATAAAATAGTGAAGTTGCTCTATGATAGGACTACAATGTGGCAGATACCCTTACGATAAATCAGTGGGACCCTTAATAATGCATCCTTGTTAGAAATAGGATATATTGAACTGTGTTAACCTTCCCCTTCTGTGCTCTACCTATATTATTTATTGTTGACTACTTTCATTTAAAACTCCAGCTAAACAGTCCATCTTAGCCATAATTAAAGCTGCAGAAAATCATTAGCGTACAACTGAATTTACGATGCAGGTAAACATGTCCGCACTTAATTATCCATATTTAGCTTCCCTACTACTTGAATGCCATTACAAATCACTCATACGCCCCGTTCTCCCAGTATTGTTGGACATTTAATTGAAATATTAATAAATGCAATAAATTCGAACACACATTGGTATGCCGATAGAAGACGTATTTATCAGTGTAGTTGATCGTTTGCTAGAAAGCAAATGTGTATTGAGCAACCGGAGGATTCATGTACAAGTAATATACAATATAATAATAGCAACAACAATTAAGACAACAGTGGTAATAACAACAATGAGTAAATCATCACCGTTATTATTATTTTCATCGTTAATAGCAAAACAGGGGCCACACAATACAGAGAATCCTAGCACAAATGCCAACAAATGTCAACAAAAACAACAACTACAACCTAAATTTAATGTTGTATGTCCAAACATACAGATTACAAAAATATATAAGTGTTACATATACCGGAATCTTCGACGACGGTCAACACCCACTCAGTGGAGGCATTGCCTATACACTGTCAACACTCGTACATCATGCCACATGGCCTTTCCACATTTCCTGCTGCCGGCTGTTCAACAACTTGATAATTAATATCAAAATGCATCCATTAGTTTCGGTTTATTTGTTGTCCTACAAATACTGGCCACTTGCTTTGCATGCTTAGTTGGTTGAATAGGTTTTGCCACAAAGCAACCAAGTGGGCGTTAAGGCGCAAAGTAATAAATGGCAGCAACGACCACTGCCGCTGCCAACTCTTTCTCCGATGAGATATTGATTGCTCTTACAACAACCGTAAATTTGACTTTCGTTTGGCTTATTGCTATTGTTATGCTTAATGCTGTGGTTGTTTTTTGTTAGCATTGCTGTTACAGCTGCCACACTGCACGAGTTTATGTCCATATTATTATGATCGATTATCGCCTTAATAAAATTTGGTAAACCACATTGCTATTTGTTGGCGATGGGCGTAAATACCCATTAAACAAAAGTTGTTGTCTTGGCTGCAAAAACAGACATTTCGTAACTGAAAAAATTTGGAAGACGCAGTATTGTAGCCCACTCAATTTTAATGCAAGACTAAACAATTTTGATATCCGTATATTTTGAAATTTCGTTTTTTAGCAAATGCGGAAGAAAATACTCAAGGCCCCCAAAAACATGGAACTTTCTAAAATCAACGAGAATTTTTAGTTACTTAAAGCTTACACAAACTTGTACTAAAACTTAATGAACTACAATATTCAATACAATCAAATTTATTTAATTAAAGAAACAATGGACTGGTTGCTTACTTCTACAATTACTGTAAAGAAGGAAAATGTTTACTTCGACAGCCAGACCTTGGACACTTTATTGTTGCTTTCGAAATTAGTCGGGAATACCTGATTACTCTCTCGACTGCTTTGCTGATGACCTAGCTAGACAGGGACCTTCGTGATGGTTTTACTACGAAATGAGAGGAGTGAGAACCCTTGAGCACCTGTGGTCTGCTTCTGGGAAAGTAATATAGACCTCGCGTCAACTCAGCGAGATACTGGGCTAGTGTGCAAACGTGCTAGGTCGCGAGACGATGGAAGGAACTTTTGAAGATAACAAAGCCACAGCTATCGAATTTGGTGGAAGTGCTCAGCAGGTCTTGTCTGTTTGGTACCTATCCTCCTCCTCGGCTGTATTGCTTTCTTCGGGGGGACTTCTGGGCTCTCATGTTTTTGCTACACTTGCGGATATAGCAGTTTAAACATTACACATTTGGTCAATTTCATCAGCAGCTTGAAGCGGTTACGGATGTAATTAGTCACCGCTGGTTATCAACCTCCTATGTAAAGCCACTCTGTTCGGTGTTTCGTTTTTTTTCCCCTCAGTTTTTCCTCTGGACGAATTTTTTCACAATGAACGAATTTGATACTTTGTCCGAGTGAGACTTCGCTTGAGTAGCCATTTAGCCTAACGTAGTCTCACCCGGGGTCGAAAGTTCGACCAATAGCAGTTCTCACTGTAAGTAGTAGTTTTTATCCAATTTCTGTTGAGCTATACAATGTAGTTATATGAAGGTTTCAGTTTGTATTTTTACAAAACAATGCCACAGATTTTATTAAATTCTTTGATTAATCGAAGAAATCATTGAAGTCACTTTTAACACGTGGCGTTCCAAAGCTGGTCACTATTTTTTAAGGCGTAAATTAAGTAAGTTTTGCGGTAGAAAGCTTCTTGCCAACCTTTGCTGTACCATGTCCCGCATCCGCTTGATCAACCTTGAAGTTGACCCATCACAAAGTTGGCATTGCTTTGTTTTTGTTCATCTCTAGTTAAAATACAGTATTACATAATAGATTTCATTGTCGCGCAGTTCATAACAACTTAGGCACCTATTATGAATGTCATTTTAAAATTATTGAATTAATCGCAAGCTAAAATTTATATTCCGATTATTATCAAAAAAGTGTTACCACCCCCACATGCTGATGGGCATTCAGTTGTTCTTCACAAACATTGCTCTTCTCTTGCTCCCAAATGAATTTTCAATAAATCTTTAGCCTCTGGTATCTCTATCAATGATCGATGAATATAGAAATTGACAGTTATTACTTATTAGATATTACTTTTTATTATTATTATTATTATTACGTATTATTACGCATTATTTTTAAAAGTCTCGTCAGTGTTTAAATTATTATATTTGAAAATATTGTCAAATAAAAGATGTATTTTGCAGTTAAAAGTATCACATCACCATACCAGGATGGCGTTTGCATTGTAGCTTTCTCAGCTGGGCAATGCTGAATCTATACTGACTATTCAAAAGTGTTAGATGAAGTATCGCATACAATTTTATTAGATAAACTGCTAACATATATCTGGGCCTTTAGCCAGTTTTTCTCGACTGGATCCGATCTTACTTATGTAATAGACATTTTATAGTTTCTATTGTATTATTTCAAAAACGACGGATGTAAACCATTTAGTTAATTGGTGTAGCACCTCTCGTTTATCGCTTGGTATTAAAAAATGTTTTCAGTTCTCGTTTCACAAATAACTAACATCACTCCTACTTCTCATAATATCGGTAATAATACCAGGACGTTCAATAATGTGCGTGACTGACACATAGATGGCGGCACTAGTACTAAATCAATATTTTTTTCGAAAGTTGGCAACCTTGGACATGCTTACGCGCAATAAGTCCGAGCTTTGCGTTGGTACATCACAATAGATGAAACATGGATCCACCATTTCACTCCAAAGTCAAATCGGCAGCCTGCTGAGTGGCATGCAGCCGGTGAAAGCCGCCCAAAGCGACCAAAATCGCAGTAGTCGGCTGGGAAGATTATGGCGTCTGAATTTTGGGATGCGCATGGAATAATATTCATCGACTATCTCCAGAAGGGGCAGACCATCAACAGCGACTATTATATAGTGTTATTGGAGCGTTTGAAAGTCGAAATCGCAAAGAAATGGCCTCATATGGCGAAGAAAAATGTGTTGTTCCACCAAGACAATGCACCGTGTCACAAATCAATGAAAACGATGGCAAAATTGAACGAATTGGGTTTCGAATTGCCTCCCCATCCACCGTATTCTCCAGATTTGGCCCCCAGCGACTATTGGCTCTTCGCAGACCTCAAAAAGATGCTCCGTGGTAAGAGATTTGGCTCAAATGATGAAGTAATCGCCGAAACTGAGGCCTATTTTGAAGGCAAAGAAAAATCGTTTTACAAAGGCGGTATCGAAATATTGGAAAAACGTTGGAATGATTGTATCTCCCCAAAAGGGGACTATGTTGATGAATAAAAACGAATTTTGGCAAAAGAATGTGTTTTAATTAATTAGTCACACACATTATTGAACGAAGTGTTATGCTTCAATCTCTTGAAAAAATCAAAGATCTAGGGGTTCTTTTTGATGCACGTTTTACATTTCTTAATAATATATGTAAGTATACGAGTATAAGTTTTAAAAGAAGGAATAGTTCGAAATTTGCAGACACATGTACCCTTACTTACTTATTTCAGTAGTTGTTCGTTCTACATTAAAATATGCTGCGTTTATTTGGAAATCTTACTCTATCGACAGAATTGAACGGGTTCAACACGTTTTTCTTAAGTTTGCTCTCTCTTCCCCAAATTTCTCTGATCCAGTCCCGTCATTTAAATATCGCCTACTTGTAATTAATCTCAAACAGCTAAAAAGTAGAAGATCGTTCTTGTCGCTGTCGTTTCTGTTTAGTATTATCAGGGGGGAGATTGACTGTTCCTCTATAGAAAAGATCAACTTTTGCGTCCCTAACACGTCTTTACGTAATAAATATCCGTTCCATTTGAATGGGTTCAGAACAAATTATGCTTGCAATGCTCCTATTGCTCGAATACTACTGAATTTGACTTTACTTTATCTAAGCCGTGTTTTTCTGCTCAATTAAACCGTTTATTGTAATCTAACTTTTTGATAACGATATATTTGTAATACGAGTATGTAGGGAGTAAGAACATTGTAATTAGACTTAAATTTTTTTTTTTTGGTAAATATATTTCTGTAGTAAGTAGTCAGCAAGAACAATTGTTTATTGATTTCAGAATAAATAATAGGTCTATTTATAAGTTCGTGCGGTTTTACAACAGATGGCGTAACTTGATTATTATTCCATCGATCCACATTTCCAAACATTCATTGGAGAGCTACTGTCGTAAGGCACAAACGTCAGTATAAGTTTTTTATTTGAAGCGTAAACAACAATATTTTTACCACACTTGAAAATGTCGAATTTCGTGCCAAATAATGTGTTTTTGCGGGGAATTCTTCTTCATTATTTTAATATGAAGAAAAAAGCAGCCGAAAGTCATCGTATCTTGGTGGAAGTTTATGGTGAGCATGCTCTATCTGAGCGAACGTGCCAGAAGTGGTTTGCACGCTTTAAAAGTGGTGATTTTGGCTTGGAAGACGAAGAACGCGAGGGTGCGCCGCCAAAGTTCATGGATACCGAATTGGAGGAATTGCTCGATCAAGATCCGGCTCAAACGCAAGAAGAGGTTGCAAAAACTTTGGGAGTTGATCAATCAACCATTTCCAAACGTTTAAAAGCCATGGGAATGATCCGAAAGGTAGGCCATTGGGTGCCGTATGAATTGAAGCCAAGAGACGTTGAACGCCGTTTTATGGCATGCGAACAACTGCTTCAACGGCACAAAAGAAAGGGTTTTTTGCATCGAATTGTGACTGGCGATGAAAAGTGGGTCCATTACGACAATCCAAAACGTCGGGCAACGTATGGATACCCTGGCCATGCTTCAACATCGACGTCGGCGCAGAATATTCATGGCCTGAAGGTTATGCTGTGTATCTGGTGGGACCAGCTGGGTGTTGTGTATTATGAGCTACTGAAACCGAATGAAACGATTACGGGGGATGTCTACCGACGACAATTGATGCGTTTGAGCCGAGCACTGCGAGAAAAACGGCCGCAATACGCCGATAGACACGACAAAGTTATTTTGCAACATGACAATGCTCGGCCACATGTTGCACAAGTGGTCAAAACATACTTAGAAACGCTCAAATGGGATGTCCTACCCCACCCGCCGTATAGTCCAGACCTTGCGCCATCCGATTACTATCTCTTCCGATCGATGCAACATGGCCTGGCTGACCAGCACTTCCGTAATTACGATGAAGTCAAAAAATGGATCGATTCGTGGATTGCGGCAAAACCGACCGAATTTTTCACAAAGGGAATCCGTGAATTGCCAGAAAGATGGGAAAAAGTAGTAGTAAGCGATGGACAATATTTTGAATATTAAATTTGTAACCATTTTACGTCAATAAAGTTTCAAATTTCGAAAAAAAACCGCACGAACTTATTCATAGTCCTATTAACTAAATAAATTATTTTCTTATGAACTTCATAAAAGGATTCCATATTCAAATTGAGACATTACAAAAGAGTTGTACTAGAACCTTTTGCCTACGGGTGTCTGAATTTGGCTCTATTTGCCTGGACAAGAATGAATTTTGCAAATGCTTTTAGAATTTTGTCAATGAGATGTTCTACCAAGGTAAAAACTGAGTTAAATATTTATTTATTTATTTATTCATTTCATCAATTAAAGTATAACTTAAATAGATTACTAATACTAAAGCTTAAATATATGGTATATATGGTAAACAATACTGTGAGATACATTAGTCACAATTCAAAAAGTGTATCTCCAGATTAAGTTTTGATTTGAAAGTCTCTCGTGAGTTAGAGAATATATCCAAATGTTTGCATAATTGGTTGGACTGTCTTATACAACGTGCAAGCGGTTCATTTCGACTAAAATTGGTCTTGTGATAAGGTAAATGGAACATATTGCTCAGTCTTAGGTTACGAGTGGGACAATTAAAGAGTATTAGTTCCCTCAAGAAGTGACATTTGATATGATTCGTAACTATGTCCCTTATAAACATTACCGATGAAATTTTTCTCCGCATTTCTAAAGTTGGCAATGCTAACAAAAGACATCTACTTTTATATGCAGGCAAACTGCAAAATCAACGAAGTGAATGAATAGCAAATCTAGTGAAACGTTTTTGACACTTTCACAATTCTTAAAGATGAACCCATATAGAATGGATCCCAAATGATGCTGCAATATTCGAGGTTTGATCTCACAAGAGAAAAATATAAATTCTTCAGCGTAGAAATATCCTGGAACTCCCTTGAATTCCTTACTACAAAGCCAAGCATAGATCTAGACTTGGTAATCATAAAGTCTATATATTTAGAAAACGACATTTTCGATGTAAATATGACCCCCAAGTCTTTCTTTTCATAAATTTTTGCGAGGGTGGTAGTGCCCAACTTGTAATCGAAATCAATCGTAACTTTTCGTCTACTGAATGACATGTGCTGGCATTTACCAGCATTAAGAGGTAAGGAGTTATCATCACACCAAGCTTCCAATCTGGCTAAGTCTTCCTGAAGTCTTATGCAGTCAGTTACGTTCTCTACCCGACTGTAAATTTTCAGGTCATCTGCATACATCAGACAACGTGATGTCTCGAAAACGTCTGGAATGTCATTAACAAACATTAAGAACAATAGTGGCCCAAGATGGCTACCTTGAGTTACGCCTGAGGTAACTTTGATGGCATCAGATTTTATGTTATTTATACAAACGAATTGAGTTCTATTTGTTAGATAAGATGCAATCCACTTGAGTAAGCTAGGATTAAGACCAAATGAACCCAGCTTTTTAAGTAGGATACTATGGCTGACTCGATCAAACGCTTTCGAAAAATCGGTGAATATGACATCGCATTGATGGCCTGTTTCAAATTGGTTTAAGACATAATTTGTAAATAACCCTAAATTCGTAACAGTAGATCTACTCTTAACAAAGCCGTGCAGGTTAGGCGATATGAGATTTGAAATTTGGAAGAAAATCAAATCATAAACTAGCTTTTCAAAGAGTTTAGGTATGCAAGAGATTTTGCAGATAGGGCGATAATTTTACCCGAAAATAGTTGAGGCACCGTGCATTTTCCAAATTTTTCTTTCCTCGTACTTCTTCCTTTGCTTCATCGTTTGCACCCAATTTGAATAATTTTGCTGCATTTATAAGCGCGAAAGTGGGTTTTGTCTCTCTTGAAATTTGAATTGAATTTTTCGTTGGCTCCTGGCGTGGTTTCTAACCGATTTCGCCCATTTTCAATACCCAACTACCTTGAACCAAGAGTGATGTGTGTACTAAGTTTCATTGAAATTTTTCATATTGTGCACAGGTGAACAAATGGATGGACGAGCAGAGGCCAAATTAGACCCCTCTCATCATTCATGAGAGAATATATATTGTATGTAAGTCTATCGATCTTGACAATTTCATGCTGCTACATACAATCGTTGTGTGAAGAAAATTATAACACTTCGAGCTCAAGTGGGCAGGTAAAATTTGTGGATGGGAGCGTCTTACGTATGACTTAGAGTAGGTTAACGAGTAAAATTTATTTGCATTGAATGCTAATTTGTTTCTTCTACACTTAACTGAAAAATATTAGGATCGCAACTAAGCTCTCGCTGTTTGTCAACAGATGCCGCCAGCAGTGTGTGCTAGCCTATTCTAACATTATCTAAACGTCATAAACCAAGCTTAGACATATGGTAACCAAACTGTTTCGACACATTAGTGATTTTGTTTTGTTATCATATACTTTTGGTTCTGCGAAAATGTCTGATTTTGTGCCGAATAATCGTCATTTGTGGGAAGTGTTGATTTTCCTCTTTCATTCGAAAAATAACGGCGGCTGAAGCACATCTAGAGCACCAAAAAGTTTATGGAGATGCTGCTTTAAGTGAAACAACGTGCCGAGATTTCTTTCGTCGCTTCAAAGACTATGTGATTTTAATGTTGACTAGCGTCCGCGTGAAGGAAGAATGAGGATCCGCGTCAAACGTAAGAAGAGCTTGCTTCAGTATTAGAAGTTACCCGCCAAACCATTTCCAAGCGATTGCATGCTTTGGGAATGATTTAGAACCAGGGGACTTGGGTTCCTTCAAGGGATATTGAACGTCGTTTTTTCGCCTGTGAACAACTGCTCCAGCAGCAAAAAAAGGAAGGGTTTTCTTCATCGCACCGTGATGGGTGATGAAAAATGGATTCATTACAGCAATTCAAAGAAAGGGAAGTCATCGGGACTGCCCGGTCATGTTTCTTCGTCGTCGCCTCGGCCGAATATTCACGCTGCGAAGGTTATGCTATGTATTTCGTGGAACTAAGTTGGTGTTCTTTATTATGAACTGCTCAAACGAAGCGAAACCGTCACTGGGGATCGGTATCGACTTCAACTGATGCGATTGAGCCGAGCACTGCGCAAGAAGCGGCCGCAATGCGCGGAGTGGCATGAACAAGTGATTCTACAGCATGACAACGGTCGGCCTCACGGTCGGCCAAAACCGTTAAAACCTACCTGGAAACACTGAAATAGGAAATTCTACCCCACCCGCCATATACTCCAGATATTGCGCCACCCGAATCTCACCTGTTCCGATCGATGGCACATGGTCTAGCTGACCAGCAGTTCCATTTATATGAAGACATCAAAAAATGACTAGATCCGTGGATAGCGTCAAAAGATGAACAGTTTTACCGCTCCGGTATACGAGATCTACCAGAAAGATGGGAAAAAGTAGTAACCAGCGAAGGGCAATACTTTCAATGATTCACTTGTAACCATTTTTCAGAATAAAGTTGTTTTTTCATCAAAAAAACAGCGAGCACTTAATTGCGCACCTAATATTTATTACATATTGCAGAGGACGGGCATAGAACAGAGTAGCAATACTCGAAAAAAACAATGATTAGCATACCGATATACTAATACAACATGTTGTTGTTGTTGAGGTGGTTGAGTGTTTCTACCGAAATAATCTTTTTCTTGTTTTGTGTTTGAGTCAGATCCATTTCATGAGATCCAGATATAACAGTAAATTTGTTATCTCCATGTCTCAGATTTCATTAATTTGTTGTAGGAAAGGTTAACCAAAACACAGTTTCTGCAGATGGGATTGAAAGGAAGGTTGAGTTTATCTGCAGGAACTCCTACCTTCCAGTGATCAGCAAAGGTTGCAGTAATACGTGAAATGTTTGAGCGAGAGCATCTTAACAGGATGCTCGCCCTCTAGATGTTGTACGATGGTCATGTTTTTCTTGTTGTGGGACATGTTGTTAATTGCTTCCACCTTATTTCGGCTAAAGCATAGTAGTGTGAAGCAATGAGGCAATGCTATGTCTAGTACCGCACCTCTTCTTGCTAGCTCGTCTGCTATCTCACCCCCCCTCTAAATCCCTATGACCGGGAACCCATATTAAAATAATCTACACTGTAAAGCTAGTTTGGATGAAATGGAATTGAAATCTAAGACCTTGATAGCTGCTTGATTGTCTGAAAAGATAGCTGCTCTTGCACGAATTTCTTTGTAGTGTTTCAGTGATTTGCAAGCTTCCCTGATTGCTAATAGTACCGCCTGGAACACGTTGGCATAGTCAGGAAGTCGAATTGATTTCAATAAGTTGAGTGGTTCCGAATAGAAGCCAGCTCCCCCACCGCAGTTCATCTTCAGTTCATGAATAGGAAATACCATAGAAAGTGATTGATGATCAATCGCTTTGATACTTTGCTTAAATTGCAATATAGGTCGTACATATCGGAAAGTGCTTTACCCGCAGATGGCTAACAAATTTTTCACCACCTATCCCCTTTTGTAGTGTCATGTACGTTCATCGGGTTCTGAAATTTCTACCGTAACTGTTGATTTTGCGAACTTTCAGTTGTCAGAGGTCTAACGCCATTTCCTTAAGCTCCTTCCCCATTTCTAGCGCTTCCACCATATTTGCTCTTTATTAGCTTCTAATGCGCGTGGTTAGCATTTTGTCATGCAGTATTTTACTGTCGTAAACGAAGAAGCGCACATTGGATGTGTTGGTACTTTTTGCTTACTGGGTACACTTATGGGAACTTAATTGATTTATTATTGTGTTTTCCAAACTTCTCGTCTGTTTAGCTGACTGTGTGGCTTAACTTTACTTAATAAACAACTCTGCAACACAATGTATCCTAAGGACATTGGACAGGCATTGCATGTACTTGCAAGTATGGCTGCCCTGCGGTTATCTGTTATTATGATTTATTGCGGTATTCCAAACTAAATGACCTGTCCAACAAATATTTGTTGATGCAATGAGGTTTGGCATTCCAAACTTTCGAATATTTCTGTGTAATGGACTTTAACTTTCAATGTATTTACTCAAAAATTTTGACATTTCCCGCAATTGTGCATCAATTTTGATTGAATGTAAATTTATCAAGAAAATTAATTACCAAATGACAGTGGAAAATAATATTAAAATGTGAAGATGAACATAATTATGATAGATATTCCGGTATTGAATTAGTAAGCAAATTTTAGTGAAAGAACTGGGATATAAAGTTCAAAGATATAAGTTACATCTTGTGATTTAACGAAATTATTAATAATTTTAATGTACTGAAGAATGATCGAGTCGCCTGTCATGTGAAGAAAATTCTCTTATATATTACAATATTTAAATTGTTGAATAACAAAAGTGCACAAAGAAGGTACTTTCAGGTGCTTCAGCGTCAGAAAAAGGCTTTGATTTAATTTTTAATGGCGAAGTTATATAATTCATCTATTAAATAATAACTTTCGAATTTATTTTTTTTTTTTTGGTTCACGTACATCAAAAAGAAATCGCGGGTTCAACGTTTTTCAACGCCTCGTTTTGGCGGTATTCACAATTGAAAAAAATTATTTACTGTGTTTTCATTATTAGGCGTTGAAATTAATGAAACTTATTGTGAAAGTGGTTGATCTAAGACTCTCTCTATACATCTCTCTCTGTCCTTGGTCCTATGCTATGGAACGTGATGTATGATGGCATCCTAAGATTGGAGTTTCCTGTGAACGCAACGCTAGTAGGATATACAGTAGGCCGGGTCGATTTGAGGGGAGGCAAAAAAATCGCCCATTGCTCTGTGAAAATCATATTCTAGGGATCAAAATAAGAAACTTTGCCAAAGGAACCAAACCTCTAAAACGAATTCTGATGTCCCCCAATTTGGGTCGAACTTTTAGTGTCTTTTGTGGGGAGGCAAAAAAATCGCCGATTCGCCCATTACTCTGTGAAAAACATATTCTAGGGATCGAAATAAGAAACTTTGCCGAAGGAACCATACCTCTAAAACGAATTCTGATGTCCCCCAATTTGGGTGGAACTTTTTAGTTTCTTTTCTCATGTAAAGGGCAAAAATGGTGATATTTTGAAATGATTGTATGGGGAACCCCCCAGGGGAGTTCCAGGGGGTGTACCACAGGCATGGGTGGATCGGCCGTCCACAGTTAGTGGGGGCCGGTCATACTTTTGGACTCGATTGGAGCACTCTAAATGGGTCATAGTGGGATTTTTCGTTCGACCCAAATTGAGGGACATCAGAATTCGTTTTAGAGGTATGGTTCCTTCGGCAAAGTTTCTTATTTTGATCCCTAGAATACGATTTTCACAGAGCAATGAGCGATTTTTATATCGACCCGCCCTAATATACAGACTACATTGCGCTTGTTGTAACAGGTAGAGAGCGCATTGATGTAGAGCTCACCTTCAACGATGCGATAGCAAGGATCCCGCGCTGGCTTTATAATACGAAACTCCAGCTAGCAGCGCAGGAAACGGAAGAAGTTCTACTAAGCAGACGGAGAAGGAGGGAATTTTTACCTTCAACGGCGGGACCCTAGACATTCAGTCAGAACCGGCGATCAAGTATCTTTAAAGAGCTCGCGGTCGCAGCAGGCACCAAAGCCCTTGTTGTATTAAACAAGCTAACACGACTACAGCCGAATATATAAGGAATACAAGGCGCCATGCGAAGACTTCTCTGCACCTTTACAGACTTCGTATTATTTTATGCCGGACCAATATGGTTCCAAGCTCGAGATATACACCTCCGCGATGCTAGACATGTCTAAAGGATAAGCATACTGCGCGAAGCTTGTGCTTGTAGGACAGTATCTGGAGATGCAATTTGAGTTACTGCCGCAATATATTATTGATCTTTGACAGACCAGACGCTAGACCTTCACAGGCGCACAAATGAAAGCAACGAAGCCCAACTTTTAATGAATGGCAACGAAGATGTGACTCATTCTCCACTGGTCGCTGGACACACGAGCTCATCCCGAACGTCGAGACATGATTGCAACAACGTAGGTTTGGAGAGGTTGACTTTTGCCTAACACAGTTGCTAACTGGACATGGATGCTTTCAGCATTATCTGCATAGATTTGGGCTGGCAGCTTCGTCATATTACCCCACCTGTCCTGAAGAGCTCGAATATGCGTACTATGTTCTCTTCCACTATCCTCAGGTCACTAGAAGGCGCAAGGAGTTAACTCTGGCATGTGGCATACAATCGTGTATGTCTGACCAAATGAAGATTATGTGCGGCTCAAAACACTACTGGGATGCGGCGTGCAAGTTTGCTGAGTGAGCTCGATGAAGAAAGGCGAAGAAGGGAGCGGTTTCAACAGCATCAGGTAGGGGCTGACAGCTAAAATGCCTGAGCCTGTATTCATTTAGAAACAGAGTTCCAGTAAAGGTCGAATAGAGACGAACTGACGACAATTACAGGCGACTGAATTATACGACTAAATTATACAGTGACAAGACGGCATTGGTCATGGCTTACCGAAAATTTCGATGTTTCTTTTGATCTGATCTACATTGGAAGCAATTGAAGACTATCTCCGAAGCATTACTTCTATATATCCCAGATAGAGAGCCAGGACGCAGGTTCCTATTGTGGTCAATATATACAATCACGGATCCACCTCAATGTAATGCGAACATGCAGTCTCGGGCGGAAGTCAGCCGAAGACATATCAGTAGTGCGATGGTATCAATAGAATGTTTCTGACATTTTCATAACTTCCCCCAAAAAAGAAAATAGGTCCTTCTCTATACATAAGTGAAACAGCTTTTAAAGCAGTAAATGCATGAATTTGTTTTAAATGATTTTTCGGCATTTGCGAACCAGCTTGAATCCGTTTCTGATCATCTAACAAAATATTTACGGTCACTCGTTTTTTCTCATGCAGTGAATTGTCTTATTTCTTATTTGTTTTCATGTTTAGCTGCTGATATTTAAATGCAGTTTCAGTTTACTTATTAAGCACGCAGCTTCTGTTGACAGCTTTGTTGATACAGCAGCACTTTGAGCAATTTATAGCATCCAATTGGCATTCACTCAATCATTTTTGTGTCTTATTTTAACAAACTTCGCAAATTTGCTGCCACGAGGGCATTGTTGGTCCTCTTTTGAAAGCGCAGCGATTCCTGATAAACGAGCAGTCATTGTCGTAAAAATGAAAAAGAAGAACTAGTTGGTCGGTACAGCAAATAGTTGTAGCTGTTGTCACTGGTTGCACAAATCGCTGGCAGATGTTTCTGTTAGCACTCCATTGATTTTAGTTAATTGAAAAATTGATTTCTTCGATTCAGTCAGCTGCAGGGTATGATTTTATTAGCGATGCATTTAGATTTGATTTGCAACGACAACACTTTTCTCTTTGGGTTTTAATTAAATGCAATTTGAAAATAAAACTGCCTGCAGTTAGCTGCTGCTCCAATATAAAGTCACTTCTTCTTTGGAATATTTTCAGTTTATCAAACTCAAACTCATTTAAATTTAATTCATTTCAAACACTTTATTTCGTTAATTTTGTTCACAAATTTTTGCACGTGATTTTAATTGAAAAATTTATTATCATAATACTGCTTTCAATTACGAAATTCAACTGCTAAAATACTTCAAGGGCGATAATCAATGGGAGCTACAGGGCAGAGAATGATGGTGTAGTTGGTGCTTACGTTGACATTTCAACGAGACACAAAATGTGCCAAATGCAAACTTCATTAACTTGGCCAAGGGACCCAACATCCTGTGGAATGGCTGACGAATCACCTGCTGGTGCATTCTGTCCTCCCTGTGTGAAGGAGATAATTTAATGAGAGTCTAACAGAAGTGTTAATTTGTCAATTTTTCGTTTAGTGGAATTTCATTCTTATTGTCAAATTATTGCATTAGTTTTGCATTCAGGGGAAGGAAGGGAAGATGTGCTTTTGTTTGAAGCGAGCAAAGCTTTGGATTGTGTGAATTTGAAACTTTTTGCATTATATAATGTTTATTATTATATGTGACCTGGTCTACGAAAAGGTAACTTACGTCGAAAACAAGTTTTCGAAAAACAGCAGTTAAAGTTTAAACTTCTAAAAACCCTTGTCACTTTTTTAAATATTAATATTTTTCAATCCGGTTTGGCTTATTTTCTTCAGCATTGATCACAATATTAAGAAAATCACAGAAGCAGTGAAAAACATTTTTTTTATATATAAATAAATACGAAAAAATTAATGCAAATCGTAAAAATCGTTTTAAAAAATAAGTCAGCTTTTGTACCGACATCCATGCCAAAAAAAACTTATAAGACCCGGTGACAAAAATTTTTCGAAGTGCTGAATACGATTCTGGTGTCAAATCTGAAACATTGGCATATCCAAGATGCCGCTCCCAACATAGAAAAAATAATTTAAGTTTTCCAAATCGCAACAATAACTATAAATAAGTGACACATGTTTGTAAAGGTTTTTAAAGCCACTGACTACGAATATGATGTCAAATTGACAATTTTACAGTTGACAGCTGCATTACGTCTCCTTATTCTATAGGGTTTTTCAGTAAGAGCGCTTCAACTTTTGAACTTTTTTGAATAAAACACAAACGGTTTGACTTTTTTAACTAATTTTTTTTTATTATCGAGTTTCCAATCGTTGAACCCAATTTTCGACCACTCTTTTGCATAAATCGGCCGAAATTCCAGCAATTTCGCGTTCAATATTGGCTCGGAGCTCACAAATCGTCGCAGGCTTGTTACTGTAGGCCAATGACTTCACATAACCCCAAAACGGGACGGCTTGTTAAATGGACCGTAAAATGGCCGTAATGCTCTTAAAGTAGCAGCAACACAACGATTATTTTCATAAAAAATTTGCACGATTTGCAATCGTTGCTCAAGTGTGTAGTGTTCCATGATGAAATGTATACTAATGAAGATTACAAATGACAAGCGAAAAATAAAAAATATTGCGTCGTTCGCCCTCCCTATCGGAAAAAAGTTGAAGCGCACCTATTGACTAACCTTATACTTCGTGGCTTTTCTGTTACTACGTTTATGTAATCATTTCTGTTAGTCTTTTGTTCACAAAATAGTGAAAAATGAGTGTTGACGAGGAGCTTAGTGCCGTTTACAGTAAATATTTTCCTAAAAACGATGAAGACGATGATGTTAGTTCGAATAGCGGCGATGATGGTGAACTATATTTGACTCATTCAGAAGATGATATGGAAAAAGCTTTCGTTAAGATAGATTTATCTACTGTGGATGAAGAGGAACAGGAGCTGGTAACCAAATTTCTCTCTAACAATTGTTGTACTAACAAATGCCAAACAATTGTACCACGAAAAATGATCGACCTCCAAAACCCCCGAGTGAAAAGTTTCAAGCGGATCTGATGAATTTTGAAAAAATATGTCCGCCATATTGGATCTGCCATATTGAATTTCTGAAATCTGATATCGGATTCGTTATCAGCAACGCCAAAAACCCCCGTGTATTGAATCTTAAGAGGATCCGTTAAATTTTAAAAAACATGTCCGACATATTGGATCCGCCATTTTGATTTAAAATAATCTCACTTCATATTCATATTCAGCGACCTCGCAAACCCCCGAATAACAGTTTTTAAATATTTTAATTAACTTTTGATGTTGAAACAATGCCACAATTCGTGACAAAAATTTTGACAAATCCTTAAAAACCCACTTTTATAAAGTTATGAATACATTTTTTGTAACAAATTTTTTGAAAACAGACTTCAGTATCGTATTCATTACACCTCAGACTGTCCAGAAATGGTTCAGTTTTTAATTTGCACAAATTATTGTCTTCTAATTTGCATCATGACAAAAAAATCAATCTTTTTCGTATTTGTACTTTTCTTTTTTTTTTACTTTTAACAAACTTTTAAACAAATTATGACTTTCTGGTGTTCACCATTTTAAAGAGCCTTGCACACACTATTCGAATCAACAAAAAAGTGAAAAATGATTTTTTGACATGTAAGGTACCTTTTCATAGACCAGGTCACATATAACAAATTTATTGTATTCAAGCAAAAGTATAAAAAATTGCTAACATAAGATGGTGCCACCATTTTTCGTTTACTATAATATTTGTTTTAGGACATTTTTTATTTATTTTTTTATTTTTCCTATCCTTAAAAGACTAAAATTAAGAATTGCTATTTTAAAGCTTCTTGTTAAGCAAACACTGACATTTTTATTCAGAACATTTGAGCTTTTGTTCAGCCTGTTTAAAATCAATGTTGTGCAGTTCAAATAGTGCGTTTATTGAAAAAAAGGGTTTTAAAAGAAATGAGTACCACCTGCAGTACGCAAGCTTGTGTAAAAAGTTCGTGAGTCTGGCATGCTAGTGGACAACACTTATAGTCCCCGCCGAATTATGGTGCGCAGTGACGAGAACGTGGGCTTCCGTAGATGAGAGTGTGACACTCAATTCTGGAACATCGATTCGCTCTTGACCTCAATAACTCAATATCTCACGCACCAGCCTGATGCGAATCTCGCATTACTCACTTATAAGATCCATCTAACTCAGCAATTAAAGACATTCGACCATCCGCCTTGTTATCGTTTGTTAGCTTCAGCCTTAGAGTAACTCAAAATGGACACCGATTTCATTGAAAAGAAGCCAATGCATTGTCGGAGGGGCATTCATGCATTCTCGCTGGCCTCTGTGATACACGAAATTTTGCAGCTGGAAGTTAAAGGGCTTGGGTGATCTTTAGTTACAGCCATATGGTGCTCTATGCCATACAGCCCACGCCGGAGCCAAAATTTTAAGCGTCAAGTTCGGTAATCGTGTTATCAGCCGTGTCGGTGATGTCAGTTGCTCCCCTCAGAGCTGCGATTTGAAGCCTTTACACATTTTTGTGGAGTGCCCTGAAAGACTGATACTATGCGAAAAATTCATTAGCCATTCAGGCTCTTAAAGTGAATATGCAGCAAATGAATTGTGAAATAAATACATAAACTGTTACCAAAGTTTTGGAAAATTGGATTAACAGGATGCGCTACTGCATAGACAGTAACTTAAATGAAATTGTGTTCTATAAATATTGGGAATGTTTGCTTAAATTTGGCTCCCTCAACAGACATTTTGAACTTTATAGCCTGGCTGCACACTATTGGTAAAGTAGGGATTAAGATGTCCCAGTTTCGCGGGAAAAATTGGTTAAACATCAGAGAAAATTTAAATCAGGAATATAAACAAAGAAACTAGGGCCAAATTAGATCCATAGATCAATGGAATGTAGACAAAAAATAAAGGAAGCAAACCCAAGATGGAAACCACGCATACATTTTCTCACACATCGCAATGAGCTATGGCCGCAGTAATTTATGTATATTGAATTGTCATCAGTAGGGCTCAAAAGGGCACTTTGCGTTGTTGTTGTTGTAGCAGCTTACTAAATCCAGTAGGTAGGAAACTTTCTGTTTTGACAGGTTGGGTCCAGAGGGAGAGGGGTGTTAGGTAAGTGGGTTTGATGGGGCATTTGAGAAGTTTGTTCATATCGTGCAAGACATATGTTTGATATGGGCAGCTGGAGCTCTTAATCTGCTCCTGCGGGGTGGTTGGGTTCCGATTAGAGCAATCGGGGGTCAGGAGCTTAAGAAGACGATAAGAACTCCCGATGAATGTTATTAAGTGTATGTCTAAACACTGTCCGGTCCAGTTGAAGTCGGTGTAGTTGAAGAGATGTATCCTCACGCGCCTGGGAGGCGTGGAGTGGCTGGCTGTATCGAAGGCTTTCTTCAGGTCCAGCGCTACTAGGATAGTCCTCTCGCAGGGGCGGTTTTTGTTAAGCCCACGGTTTATCTGTGTGTTTATGGCGGTGAGTGATGTGGATGTACTGTGTACTCTTCGGAAACCATGCTGATGCCATGTTTCGTGTAGAGTGAGACGAGGAGCGCTTCAAGAGTATCTTAATAAGACAGAGACAAGATTGCGCCTATCAGAGAGTAAACGACGTAACATTGGTGCAGTTGCATGAGAGAAATGTAAGAATGCGAACAAGAATGCAAGAAGAAGGAAATTGTAGCGCTGAGAGTGAAGTAGCGCCGCCACCTTATTTATTCTCTCTTTTGTGTTAATAGGAATGCTGTATGAGACTCTCATAACACAGTATTTAGTCCAGCAGAGCCTGATTAAGCGGCAGAAGGGTGAAAGTAGATTAGTGAGTCTGTATTATGTGTGATCCAAAAAAAGCTCTGCTCTAGGAAAGTTCCAGCGCAGAAGCTGCGATTAATTTACCATTTTCTTGCCTTCTTATTGCTATTAGGTTAGTGAAGAAACGCGACCCTAAAATTTTGAGGCACCTCGTTTGATTTACATATTGTTGATTTTTATGCTTCGATTACGTGTATTTTCAGACCATCTCTGGAGACCTCATTTGCTAATATATACATTTGCATAAGCATAAGCGGGTTATCTAGTATCATGCGCTATGAAATGGCGGTCATTTTAAATTCTAATGTAACTCTTTAGATTCAATGGCGCAATTGGCAACAAACATAAAAGTGAGGAGAAGCAAATGTTAAATGAAACTATTAAAATGCATAAACGCAGCGAAAAGTGCAAAGCGAACTCGTAATTTTGCGGCAGTCACTAAAAGGTGCAGCGAAGCTTTTACGTTGTTTTTTATGGCATCTTGCAGGTGTCTCAACACGATTCGGGTCATAATAAAGCATGTATTTGTATGTGTGTGCACATATGCGTTCCTCTGTTTGCCAATGATTTACGAGAAAGTTGGCACGTTTTGTGAAATGCAAAGTTCACGCAGCAGCCAGATGAAAGTGCGGTCAATTGGAGCGGATCAAGAACGAAGCCTTAAGCGGAAATGAGAGCGAAGAGCTTTTGAGGAGCGTTTATGGAAATTCGAGAACAATAAATCTTAATTTTATTTGATTAAATACACACACTTGAGGAAAAAATTAAGTACAGAATATCAATTTAGTGATCGAAAGGGAACCGCATCGGCGCTAATGCTAAGTTTATTTGGTGGAACTGCGATAAAAGCGTAGATCTCAGCACTACTTTAGTTAGAAGGTGCAGCCAATCGAAAACATGAGTAATACCGAGAGGAAATATCGATGTCATCGAATAGAATTTATCACTTTGTTGAGATACGCAGGGAGCACCCAAATTTTCTGCGTATGCCGTTCATGAAGAAATACGACGAGTTTCAGCATTCGTTAAAATTTTTAGAATATATCGAGGCAGTTGATCACATTTTATTAAAAATTGAAGGATCAAAAATGATGCTACAATTGTCACAGTAGAACCATTTCACTGAACAATGTTTTATGATAAAGATTATTATGAATTTGGGAAGTCAAAAATAGCAAAATTCTAAAATACAATTTGGCAATGAGAGGATGAAATTCTATTAGTTACAAATTGATTTTTCTTTTATGGTTTGCTTGTAATCATTGGTTAATATATATAGCACCCTTTTGGGTGTTTGGCCGAGCTCCCCCTTCTTTTATTTGTGTTGTTTTGCTTGAAGATTTCCACGAATGGAGGGACCCACAAATTTACGCCGGCTCCGAACGGCAGATGCATTTTTAAGAGGAGCTTTTTCATGGCAGAAATGCATTTAGAGATTTGTCATTGTCTGCCGAGGAGGACCGCTATTAGAAACATGTCTTCTATTAATTGGTGTTTCGTGTCCGGGGTTTCGCACCCGTGCATTTCCGAATAGTAGTCACACACTATCCTATTCGGCTTAACACATTGACTGCCACGCCGGCCATACATGTGTGACACTGTACTATGCGGTTTACGCCACGTGGGACACATATGTCCGACACGACTATTATTCTCTCTCGCCATGTCCCACAGCAACGATTGACGATAAATAGGAGTTTATTGCAATAATAAAATATATGGCTTCCCATGAAATTTCTGTTATAGTGGCTTCGGCGCAGCTCAAAAACAATTGGAAAAAATTGGTTTTGAAAAAAAAATTAAATTCATTTTATTGCAGTAACAAACAATTTTTTACATATTATTTTTACAAAGTAGTTATACAAATGAAGCCATTGAACTTGTTTGTGGTGATTCCCAAAACATTCTAAGCACATGAATGGCTCTTGGGGACAATTCGGTCAATACGTGTATACTCATTTAGCCTTCTTTCTGGCGATCTCCCTTCCTTCCATTTGTTTTATTCTGGAATAACATAAAGTACATGTTCGACGTAATTTTGTATTACTTGCACTTAGTTTTATTTTTAAAATATGAATATTGCCTGATTTTGGCTTCATATGTTTTCCTGGCTTCTGCAACCATCGTATTTGTGCATTATTTTTTTTTTTCGTAGCTTTCTTGTACACTACAAAAGCATTTACTACTGATAGTCAACGGATTCAAACACCAAAATACATTGTCGTCATATAACGTTGTTTGGTGTTTGTTTGCAAAAACAACATACTCCCAATTGTTTTGTTTTTGCAAAATGAAGTAGAGCTTGTATGACGACGATGTATTTTGATGTTTAGCCAATGTTTTTGTCGTGCATATATGTCCGCCACGGCCCTGAGTTAAAAAAATTCGGTAGGCGCCATGTCGAACATACGTGTGTGACATACTAATTAGTTAAAAACTGCCTGTTTCTAAGCAGAAAATATTACCAGCACTACCCTAAATTCCAGTTTTGACGTCTCTGATGAGATTTAAAAAAAAATATGCTGTGGCTCCAGAGCATCTTATTTGCTGAAAGTGCCTTGGCAGTCAATGTGTTAATATCATCATCATCATCATTGTTGATTGCTCAATCCTGGTCGAGCCTTCGCTTGCTGCAGCACTTGGCTCCATTGTCTCAGTTTTGAGCCTGTGGCCTTCTTGCCCGAAATCCTAAAAAATCCTGCGTCTTCATCTAGATCTTCAATCCATCCAACGAGTATTTGTTGATGTAGTAATCGGTATTAGCCTGTAGTATGTAACTTGCCCATCTAAGTATGTTAATCATTACTGTAGTTATTACAGATGGCTCCTCGTACAGTTTTTCGAGTTCCTGATTGTAGCGATCCCACCATTCGCCTTTATGACATATCGCGCTAAAGTTTTTCGTTAACTCTCCTTTCAAAAATCAGCACCTTCTGTTTACTCGCATCTCTAAATGACTAGGTTTCTCTACCGTACAGTACGGTGGGAATAATAATTGAAAGGTACAGTGAAACCTTCGGTATCCTGTCTAGAAGGCGACTCTTTAGGTGATTACAAAAAAAGAAATAGCAGCCTTAAGGATTCTGTGAGCAATTTCGGCGGAAAATTAAATTGATGGGGCAATCTTTGCTACTTTTGTGTAGAACCATTCATGACATTTATTTTATATTTTAATCCATTTTCAATGTTGACCGCAACTGCGCAATAATTCAGCCATCCGTAAACACACTTTTTGTATGACTCACTGGAGGACTTCGGCCGCTATCTTGTGTATACCTTTAGTAATGTTGGGTCGGTAACGTGTGAATAACTATAGTAATGTTGGCTTTCAATGTAGTTAGAGTTTACAAGCCCCAAAAATAAAAGCCCGCGATCTTGATGGGTGATCCACTATTCCGAGACGATAGATGAATTGCTCACCGAAACGACGACGCAGTAAATCCCTTGTTTCACGGACTATTTGGCAAGTAGCACCGTATTGCTGAAACTAAATGTTGTGGAGATCACTTCTTTGAATTTTCGGCATCAAAAAGTCGTTTATCACGGCGCTTTAAATTTTGACATTCACTGTTACATTTGTGCCAGCCTCGTCTTCGAAGAAATGTGGGCCGATGATTCCGCCAACCCATAGGCCGCACCAAATGGTTGTTTTCAATAGATGTGATGGCTGTTCTTGAACGGGCCTCATCGCTGAACACCATAAGTTGGCCTGAGCGCGCGCTGAACACTTTTCCCAGAGCGTCGATTTGTAAACGTTGCTGAGGCGTAAGTCTTTCCATAATAAAATGTCAATGAATACTGAAAAAAATATGGATTTAGTTCGACAGTAGTCACGCGTGATCTGTCAAAAAAACCCTATTGGAAAAGAAAGTCCCATCTGATCACCCTTTATTTGACATAGTCGAAAGAAGTTGAACAAAGCGCTTTAATTTTGGCTTCATTTATTTCTAAGCTCATATTTTTGGCTGCACTTTCTATACTTTCGAAGGTTTTTTTGAAATTAGGCAAGAATGATGAAATAATATCTATGTCGTCCTCGTAAGCCAGCAACTAAACCGATTTAAATGAAATAGTTCCTTTTATGTTTGGGAATCTCTGATAACCTTTTCAAGGGCAATCTTCAAGAACAAAAATGAGAGTCGTAAGCAACTTTGAAATCTATAAAAAGATAATATGTCGTCGTGCCGTATTCACGAGACCTTCATACGAAAATTTGATCAAATGTATTTTGATGAGTAAATTAATAAATAAAATAATTAGGATGCAGAAGCTTGAAAATATTAACATTTTCGAATAGCCGAAATTATTGAATGATGCGCAGCATGAAAAATACGGAATTTACGGAAAAATAATACAGGTGAAGCGAATTTGAATTTGGTTGAACTCTTGGATTTTAAAGCTTCAAGTTTACAAAAATCTACCTGATAACCGCCGGTGGCAGCAGAGTAAACTCAAGTTTTTCTCTTTTTAGGAAACGCCACCTCTGAAAGGCTGTCTTCACTTGGTATTTAACTTTAGCAATGGTTTTCCTGGCAAGAGGCAATTGACTAAGTAGACAATTGAGTAGTAAAGTCCTCTCTCGACGAACAAAACTAACACTCTACAAGACTCTCATCATGCCCGTCCTAACGTGTGGCGCAGAAGCGTGGACGATGACAACATCCGATGAAGCTACGCTTGGAGTGTTTGAGAGAAAGATTCTGCTCAAGATTTTTGGACCTTTGCACGTTGGCAACGGCGAATATCGCAGACGATGGAGCGATGAGCTGTATGAGCTTTACGACGACATAGACATAGCGCAGCGAATAAAGATCCAGCGGCTACGTTGGCTGGGTCATGTCGTCGGAATGGATACAAACGCTCCGGCTCTGAAAGTATTCGATGCGGTACCAGCTGGTGGTAGTAGAGAAAGAGGAAGGCCTCCTCTGCGTTGGAAAGATCAGGTCGAGAAAGACTTGGCTTCACTTGGTGTGTCCAATTGGCGCCGGTTAGCACGAGAAAGAAACGACTGGCGCGCTTTGTTAAACTCGGCCAAAATCGCGTAAGCGGTTATCGCGCCAATTAAGAAGAAGAAGAATGGTTTTCCTGGTAGTGAAAAACGACTTGCTTACACTTTTCTAGTCATTCAACACCGTTTGGCATTTAAAGCTTACAGCATTTTATAAAAATTACATTAAAAAAAATCTGTTCCCATTACTTCCATTTTCCTACATATTTGTAGCATTCATTTTTCAAATTTTGACATTTGTGGTAATGAAAAAGCAGATGAGTTAGCCAAGTTTGCCACCAAAGTGCCACTCATCAGTGCGCCATTCTACAACAATAAATACATCAAAAGAGCTGCCAACTCGCCACACAAAATTGGAGTTATTACAGCCACTTTTACAAACACGTTAACCCCAATAAAACTCCTTCTATCTATGCAATGACTGTATCACGTCGAGAAGCCGCCGCCTCTACCAGATTCCAAGTCGGCCACTCTTGGTTATCCAACAAATGCTTATTTGAATCAATTGGCAAACATCCGTGAGCGTTGTGCAACAATAACAACATGTCAGTTAACCACCTCACAAGTTAATGTGCAATAGCTAGAGCCACGGCAAACTCGACAGAGATCCCCAATCTACAAGATCTACTCAGTACCCTCAATAAAACAAACATAAAAATGTTTTCTAAATTTAAAAAAAGAAGCGATATCTTCTATGAATAATGACATGTAATAACTGCTTGTTTATTTAACTATAAGATAAACAGGGACTAGCCAAGGCCTTCGGCTGCTAGTGCTAGATATACAACTTTAAATTTGTAATTCATTTACATCTTCAAATAAATAATAATAATAATACATTTTTTTCAATGCACTGACATACTTGTTTTTAAACATCTAATTTGCCCTAACTCGTCTTTTAATTCCTTTCTGCTCCTACTTCGTCTAACTGCTTTTGACTCTCACCATTTTATTTTGATGTTTTTGAACATTTAGCACTTTGCACTTTGGCTCTCTAGGTGGTCTCATTGTAATCAACGTGGCACAGCAATTGTCCTCCTCCAACAGCGAATGTCCTTTATGCGCCAGTGGAGAATTCATTTCAGCATAGACTCTTATAATCACATAAACATGCAATTACAGATGTGTGTAGTGGTCTCGTGCGTATTGTCACTTTCAAAAGTTTGGCAATAAAATTTGTGTTAAGTGATTTTATGGCCTTTAATGTTGGTATTGTACAAGACACTTTTGAGAGTTAAAAGTGCGAAAGCCAACATGAATTGCCAACTAATTGGTGGTGAATAAAATTTATTTCCATGTGCATGGTTCAAAGTGTGTGTTTTGATACTTATTTACAGGAGAGTTTATGCTAAGCGATTTAGAAATGAATGCACTTTAAGATTTTTAAAACTTCGTTTATAACCAATTGTAGGCAATTTTATATATAAAGGGTGGTCCAAACACAAATATATTTTTGAAATGAAACCAAAAGGAACAAATCTATGTATTCGAAGAATTATGAGTTTGTAAGAAAAATAAAATATTTTACTTGCATTAAATGAGGTCATCCCTACGGCTTACAAAATAAAATACCAAAACATGTACGAAAATGTCCGCTAATAACTATGCACAGAATGCTTCGATTTGTACAGGGTTTTTTGCAAATTGAAGTTGATCCCTCCTGGAAGAGGAATAACATAAACTTACAAAAGAGCTGAGTCTATTAGCCAATTTTATTTCAAACTGCAACAAATAAAAAATTACTCAAACGGATGAAGTTTTTTTTGGCTTTAAGAACTTTGAGATGTTTATTATCACCCCACGTTGATCAAATTTGTTAAGTGTTTCTTATTGCTATTACAATTTCGATATCATAAGGAAGATTTCTTCCAAAATATTGCTGTTTGTTTACCAAACCGTTGCTTTTTGTGCGTTTGTGCCAAACTTTACGAAGTAGGAATAAAAGTTCAGTTAGTCTAGACTTCATTTACGTAACTGAACTTAACTTAATAAAGGGTTTTCGAATAAGAGGTGTTATTTTGATATTCAAAGAAAAATACTATAACTTAATTTTAAGGATTTTCTGAGAGATGGCGTTACCAATATAAAATCGCAACAGGTCATACATTAACTAACGTCATTGTGAAGCGTTATTATAGCGCTTTATTTTTCAGTATGTGGCATTTCGTTGAAGTGTAAACAATATTTTTTTTGTAGCCATCAACATGTCAACTTTTGTGCCAACAAAACGCAATTTGCGGGAAGCATTATTTTTCTGTTTCAATTGGAAGAAAAAAGCAGATGAAAGTCATCGATTGCTGTGTGAAGTTTATGGTGAACATGCTCCATCGCAACAAACGTGTGAGTACTGGTTTCGACGTTTTAAGAGTGGAGATTTTGACTTGGAAGACAAGGAACGTCCAGGACAGCCAAAAAAGTTTGAAGGTGAAGAATTAGAGGCATTACTCGATGAAGATTGCTGTCAAACTCAAGAAGAACTAGCAAAATCATTGGGAGTCACTCAAGCAGCCATTTCAAAACGTTTAAAAGCAGCCGGATTCATTCAGAAGCTTGAAAATTGGGTTCCCCATGAACTGAAGCCGAGAGACGTTGAAAGGCAATATGCATGGCCGAATTGCTGCTTGAACGCCACAAATTGAAGTCGTTTTTGCATCGGATTGTGACTGGGGATGAAAAATGGATCCATTATGACAACCCAAAACCGACGCCGAAGAAGAATATTCATTGCGTCAAGGCAATGCTCTGTATTTGGTGGAATCAGAAAGGTGTGATCTATTATGAGCTGTTGAAATCGGCCCAGACGATCACAGGGGACCTCTACCAAACACAGTTGATTTGTTTGAAGAGAGCAATCGCCGAAATATGCGACCAGGCACGAGGCCATAATTTTACAACATGATAAGGCTCGGCCGCATGTTGCTCAACCGGCCAAAACATATTTGGAAAACAGTGGATGGGAAATTTTACCTCACCCGCCTTATAGCCCCGACATTGCCCCGTCCGACTACCATTTGTTCCGGTCGATGCAGAATGCACTCACTGGAATACGATTTACTTCAGTTGAGGGCATCAAAAATTGGCTCGATTCCTTCTTGGCAGTCAAGCCGGCGCAATTCTTTTGGGACGGTATCCACAAATTACCAGAAAGATGGGGAAAAGTAGGGGCTAACGATGGACAATGCTTTGGATAAAATATATTGTACTAAATTTTTATAATATAATAAAGCTTCAAATTCACTCAGAAAATCCTTAAAATTAAGTTATAAAACAATAATATAAATGATCGGATGTTTATTTCATTATAAAGAGAAGGTATGCCGTTAAAAGTGGAAAATAACATCAGGCAAATGACCACCACGACCACGAGTACAGGACAATATTCTTTTCATGAAAATTTCCATAACCGAATTGCAAAGCGGCTGCCCTATGTTCTCGATAACCTCACGAATTCCGTCTTTGAGGTCTTGAATCGACCCTGGGCTGTTGGCGTATACCTTCTCTTTCACGTGGCCCCGAAGCAAAAAGTCACAAGGTGTTCAATCAAAAGATCTCGGTGGCCAATTATGATCACCTCTTCGAGAGATAACACGGTCCGGAAACTTTTCCCGTAAAAGATCAATGGTTTCGTTGCTTGTGTGGGTCGTGCGCCATCTTGTTGGAAATAAACGTTGTCCATATCAATACCATCCAATTCCGGCCAAAAAAAATCGTTAACGCTGATTAGTTAAAACTCAACTTAAAAAACTTAGGAACTTGCTGATTTTCGATTCTTCTCGGTGTTATGTAAATTGAGAGCGATGAGATATTCGGACTTGCCATATCGGTTTTTTAATAAACTTGAAACTCGCAAAACTAATATAAGTGTAACTAATAGATGTTCTCGTTCTGCCTAATCTAAAGCAGTCACAATCTAGCTATCCAAAGAAATAAAATATCTTGGAGAAATTCTCGACAGCCCTCAACCACTTCAAGGGTAGTTGACTTCTGTAAATCCAGGCTCAATTATGTTGGGAGACATAATATCCTGATGCCAACATGGTTTCCGGGACACGTGTGCATCGCGGGTAACGAGACCTTTGACTTTTTACCTAGGATGGGCTATGAGCCTAAGGAGTTGGCCACTCTAATGGGACTGTGAAGGGGCTGTAGGCCTCTCAAATAGTCATACAGAGCAGTCTGCGCAGCATGTGGGTATGAGGATAAGACAGCGAACCACTTTTTGTGCGCCTGGCGGCCTTCGTTCGAATCAGGCTAGAGGTCTTTGACCCTGTTGTGTTAAGAAGCGACCACCTTGGCTTCACAAAATCTACTTAGACTGCTTTGGAGGTCGAGTAGATATAAATCATCTCATCGCTCGAATTCAGTTGAGAAATTTCTATTTTTGTCAAACCCAGCTTTTTGGAAACGGTGTTTTATGGTTTCCTTCTGAACCTTTGCTCAAAATGTATTTCCTTGAAGACGTTTACTATTTCATTTTTTTAGTCAAGCCTGTCTCTAAGCTTACCAAAAAAGCTTAGATTAAAGGTTTCGATAATGAATTTTAAAATTTCGAATCACCCCTTGATGTAAAGGCTGGCAAACTGAAGTCATATTACTAAGTAGACAAATTATTTTGATATTCTTTAAACGTATGTATATCACGAGATTGAGATGCTGCGTTATCCAGAAAAAATAATGGGATTCTTTTTTTCGCCTAGACTTTGCAAGTGGCGAATAGATGAATCAACTGGTGTACATTATCATATGTCGGGAATGCGGGAAGAGAGCTACCTTAAGTTACATGTGTTAGTCAGTGCGTCTAATCAGCTATAGCCATACTCGCTAGTGACGAATACTACTCCATAACTTTGTTGTTGCTTTCGCATGTAATTTTTTCTAAATACAAGTTAATCGAGTATAGAGATAGCGAGCGGGGAAATGGTGATTAGAAGAGGCCCGGTATCAAATCACTGCGCAAACCAAATTAAATGTGTGCATGAAAAAGCATCACACTTCATCCAGGATATTCTCTTTTTCTCACTTAGTAAGTATGTGTGCATTTAGTAACTGCTCACTCACATTTTTTTACATATGTATTTTTCTGCGCCTATGTTGAGTACGAGTCCGAGTTAAGAAACTTAATGCCTTTTGATGAGGTTCGCGACCGCTCAATAGAGACGAAAACCTTTTTTCAGTTTTCAACTTTATGAAAAATAACTGTCCGCGTCCGTCCAAGAGAATGTTCGCTTAAGAGAGAGTAATTTATTCCGAAATTTATATTTAAAACTGTGGATAGAAAAAAGTGTCCGCCCAAGGGAGATGCCTGTCTAATAGAGGTGCCCGTTAGGAGAGGTTTCACTGTAACTGTTTTTCTTATTTATATGTATCTAGCAATCTTATACTTAGAATACATATCTAAACTAGGGTGCATCACTCATACAAAAAACGACACTGTTTTTCGATTAGCATTATAAAATCTAGTATATTTTAAGATATCCACCAAAATATTTCGGTCCGGTCCTATCTATAAAAATTTAATTATTTTGATTTCAACATGTTGATGCTTAACTTTAAAGCTTTTCTGAGAATTTATTCAACATCCCTTGTACATTACGAGGTATGGCTAGAATACGACGAGGGTTCAGCACATATTAAGCCTGCTAGTGTAAGCGCCAATTATATACAGTATATCACACAAATAAGTTTTCATCCAGCAAAATTATGTTGAAAGTATATTAGTATTTTTTTAATGCAAATATTAAAATTTGTTTTCATAGAATCATTACATAGACCTTATTGAAACCAAACGTGTAACAAAACCTAAAATAGCTCGAAATATTTGGTTATATTTAAGGATATATAAAAAAGTGCTACAAAAGTAAGTTTCCACTAACGTTAATAGCCACAATGGCCCTCGTTCATAGAAGACTTTTCTGCTAAACGATCCCTCAGCGTAGAGATCGGCAATCTGCGACTCGCGAACCACTTGCGGGTGTTTGGTTCTTTAGTTCTATACTCAAATATTATTTAATTTATAAAAAAAACAAAAAAAAAAACATTTAAAAATCGTTGAATCGGATAACGAGCACCGGATTAGGCATTCTATCCTTCACCCACTTGTACTCGCTAACTATAAAGAATTCTTAACCGAAATGGAGACTGAACCCTTTTTCACAATAAAGTGCGATGGCTTTCCTAAGGTATATTCCTAAATGAAGAAGGCATTACTCACCCTGAATTCGGAAGCGACAAATGATTGGACAAATTTTACTTTATGATGGGTAACAAAATCAAACGAATTGAAACTAAAATTGCAAGGAAAGGGAAAACCAGCTTATGTTTTCTAGAAGAATTGGTTTGTTTTGAAGAAAAAATAATTCGGATAGATAAAACTAGTGCAAATGTTCACACGAATTGCTTCAGCACAGTATTGAGCAATTCAAATCCACCAATGTCACTCTAGCATTGATAGTGAATCCTCTCAACACAAATAGTAACGAAATCCACATTGAGCCATTTGTCATTGATACTGGATCTCTAGAAATGCAATTATTTGTGAATGGTTTTTGTACGCCCGAATGACTTTCCCGAAAGCCATATGCGATTTTTTAGAAAAATATAAATTCTTTTTTGGAATCGCCATTTTTATGCATTTCTATTATATTCTTATGTTCCTCCAGAGCTGATTGCTTAATCTCATCCTGGTATCTATAAAAGTAAAAACAACATTTTTTTCTAACTTTTGATTTTTTCAACTGGCTCATATTTCCGGGACCAGACCGCAAGTAGTCAGAGGGAGCCAAATACACTCCTTTCGCGGGGAAATCACCTCACATGTCCCTTGTCTGGCCAGCTCATCCGCCTCACAGTTTCCCGCAATGTCGCTGTGACGAGGAACCCAGATGAGGCTAATGTCAAAGAATTCGGACTCAAAATGAGGGCCGGAATTCCCTGACCAGTTGCGAATGCATCGTCACTGACCAGAGGGCCCTTTTGCCGCTGGGCAGTCGGAGTAAATATTTACTTTCTTGAATGTTAATATGCATGTGAGCAGCCAATCAGCTGCCTCCTTGATTGCGGCTACCTCTGCCTGGAACGCCCTGCAGTAACCTGAATATGAGTCTGAAGGAGAGCTCCTCGCCAACCTTTTCTTCCAACTTCTATCCATGCGTGAACAAATTCACCAGGCCCTGTCCTCAAGTGTAGCCCCCCACTCCACTTCTCCCTTGTTGGAATATGAGTGGAGAAAGTTCCGGTTGGACTAAGCGAGGGTATACATTGATCCGTTGACAGAGGGATGACGTGCAGTGGCAATTCTGCCTTCGATGTCTACGGGTATCACATTTAACATTACGTTGAGCGCCAGAGAATGAGTCGTTCGAAACGTCCCACTGATTCCAATGGGTGCCGACCTCTGAACTCTCTCCAGCTTCTTCACCAATGTCGTCCTCTCTAGTGAGTTTCACCAGACTCTGAATCCATATAACAAGATTGACCTTTCAATAGTATTATACAGCCAAAAACAACTCTAGGCGAAAGACCCCATCGTTTACCAATTGCGCCCTTGCACCCATACAATCCTCATTATTTTCTCAACATTGGGCTTCCATGTAAGCTTACTGTCAAGAATAATACGTAGGTACTTCACCTTGATAGAAAACATCAGCGGAGCGCCTGCTGTTGAGAGAAGTTGAGCTCTGGGTATTTTATATATCCTCGTAAATAGGACTAGCCCCGTCTTGAGAGGATTCACCGACAGGCCGCAGTCCGTTGCTCATTTACCAACTATGTTCTGATATCCGTGCATCAAGTTGTACAGAGTATCTACAAATTTTCCTCTAACAATTAGTGCCACATCATCCGCCTAGGTAATTGCCCTGCAGCTTCCTCTCGCCAGCTCCTCCAGGAAGTCATTCACAACAACAGCCTAGAGAAATGGCGAGAGGACACCACCTTGCGAAGTGCCCCTTATCACCTGCCGACGGATGGAGCTTCCGCCCCGCTCTGCCGCCACTATTCTGTCTCTAAGTATTCTGTAGAAAAATCTAGTAAAGTCGGTTCCGACCCCGAGTTTACCCAGAAACTTAGTAATTGCCTCCAGGAGGACGTTATAAAAAGCCCCCCAATGACGAGGAAGGCGCACACCGCAAACTCCTTTTGAAAAAGAGACTCCTCAATCTCTTTCACAATTGTATGCTTGGCAGATTCCACCGATCTACCTTAAGCAAGTTGTGTATGTGATAACTGACCCGAGGAATTTCGCTTATTATGTGCAAGTCAATCAATCTCTCAAGGGTTTTCAGCAAGAAAGATGAGAGACTGATTGACCTGAAGTCCTAAGGGGAGACATGCGACCTCTTGCCTGCTTTGGGTATAAAGACAACCCTCACGGCCCTCCATGATCTTAGATAGATAGGGCTGAACCAACGGGCTCTTCCCTAAATGGTTAACAAAAGAAAAGAAAAAGCATGGCGCTCTATGTTTCGTAATAAAAATTTCAAAAATTATGGACTAATATGAATATTGTGGGCAGGTGGAAGCTTATTTATGTAATGTACTGTATATATATGAGACAATTCAGTCTATCAGCATCACATCAACGGTCACATCAACAAACAATTATAATCTTACGACAACAAAATCGACAAGAAAAAACAAAAACTCAAATATATTGGAACTTAATGTAAATTTAACACTAGTACTGGCAGTAAAAAGATAGGTAATGGATGAAACTAAGGAGTAGAATAAGAAAAGAAACATATTCGTCTTATTGGCGTGATAACCGCTTAAGCGGTTTTAACCACGATGAGCCGAAAAATATCCATTTCAAGATTATTCTTAGTAGGAAGGCCAAGAGCCATATCAAGGCTATTAAAATATTGGAATATTAAATGTTTGAAGTTGTCCCTTACCACTACAGCGTTAAAACTATCCGGAATCGAGCTTTACAGCCTTACAGCGCTAATGTGGTGATAAAGGAAGGATGTCTATTGGAGTTGATAATAAAAAAAAGGAAATATGCAAAATGTTTTTCGGCGTTGTTGTTTTTGTAGCAGCATGAACATGCCGCATACATGTACGAGGAATGCTGCTGGGGTGACAGTCCTTGGCCGCATGTAAATCCGGGCCGTTCCGGTAACGTAGAACTGAATGTCGTGGAAGCGTGTTTTTCGGCATAAATTTCGTTGTTTAATAACGGCACCTCGTATTAAAACGCATTTTTTTATTATTATCATTTATATAATTATATTATTATATTGGAACCAGTTATATATATATAATATAATATATATAATTATAAACTAACGAACAATTTGGATTTAATTTTGTACAATACAACTAAATTTAATAAGGCACAAAACTTGCAAAGATGCGTGCTACTGCGTGAGCTGGTGCGGTGTTTTTCGTTTCAGCCTTTCTTTCCATTTACCAGGGTCAATTAGGGCTGAGGCTTCGGTATTTATATGTTGGCGTAGTCCTTCCATATGAGACTTAGCGTTTATGTTGATCGAAGTAGCAACTGATTCGATGCCAAAGCCGCCTTCGATATCGGTGTTGCGGACGTACCAACGTGCATTAACAGCGCATCGTAGTACCTTATTTTGGAATCTTTGTATGGATTTTATATTGGTTGAGCTTGAGCAGCCCCATAGCTGGATGCCGTAGGTCCAAATTGGTTTAAGCACCTGCTTATAGGTATAAAAGAATTTTATTGTACAGGGATTTTATTTATTTATTTATTGATTATTTTGATTGGTTGCCCATAAGCCAGTACATAATTCTAAACCTGATTTCTAACTCTTCTTTTTTCTTTTTAACGTGAGCATTCCATCTAAGCTTGGTGTATAGTGTCATACCTAAGTATTTGGCAGAGTTGTGGTACTGGATTTGCACGCCGTTTAAGTGTAGTAGCAGATACCTATTTGATTTGCTTCTGTGTGAAGTCGAAATGAACGGATTTTTTTCGTTTAGTTTTATGCGCCATTTAGTGGTCCACTCGAAGATTTTATTTAAATAAATTGAAAGTTTTTCCACTGAGTCTATGAGACTTTCTCCTACCGACAAGATGGCTGTGTCGTCAGCAAAAGTTGCTGTGGCGCAATTTGTGTCATTAGGAAAATCTCTTTGTCTTCGTATTTTATTCGGAAAAAACGATCCGATAGGTATGATTTTAGAATATTCAAATATTATGTTGGTCGTAGCGCATTTATTTTGTTGAGGCGCCCACCGTGGCAAACTTTGTCAAAGGCCTTAAACACGTCCAGAAAGACAGCAGAGCACACCTTTTTTTCCGCAAAGGATGCGAGTAATTTTGTGCACTTGATCAATGGTAGAGTGTTTTGTGAGAAAACCAAATTGATGTGCTGGTAATACATTTCTTTGCTTAATAATTATGTTGAGACCTTTGGCTTAAAGCTTTTCCATCAGTTTTGATATAATTGGTTGGAGCGAGATTGCCCGATAAGATGTGACATCATGCTCTGGCTTCCCTGGTTTATTAAAAATAAATATTTCATCACTTTTCTAATAAATATATGGTGCAATGTGGCGTTCATTATTTCAGTAAACTTAAATATTGTGAATTGGGGAAGTTGTTTTAGAATTTCAGCAGTAATAAGGTCATACGCGGGCGACTTTTTTCGATTTTAGCTTATTTATTTCACCAAGCATTTCGGTCTACGTACTTTTCGTTTTTCTGCGAACATATCTCTAATATCTTTGGTATTTGATATTTATGACCTGAAGTGACAACTTTTTTGCGAAGTGCTACTACAGGCTGCCTTTTGTATGAGATTTGATAATTTTAATATTTCATCATCTAAATCGGAAGTGTTGGTAATGTTTACATTGTGATTAGCCGCGGTTAAGACGTTCCTAAAATATTCCGAATCGGTATATTTACTTGTTAGCGTAAATGGTAATTTCTTGATAAGCACATATTCCTATAAAGGAGAATGATCAGAGTTCATGCCCAACCCGTTTTGCATGCTAATATAATTAGCTGATATTTTTTTGGCAATGCAAAAAATCGATTAGGTCGGGTATTTTTTGTGAATCCCTTGGCCAGTATGCTGGAGTGCCAGTAGAAAATGTGATACATCCAGTCTGTCGAAGAGCTTTGCATAATTCTCTACCTTTTGCAGTGATTAATCTCGAGCCCCAATATGCGTGCTTGGCATTGAAGTCACCGCCCATTAAAAATCGGTTGTCGTGACTATTAATTAGCTTTATGTATTGGTCGCATTCGAGCTGATGTTTTGGGGGACTATAGACTGCGGTGATTGATAAATTCTTATCGCCATCCACTGTTATGGTTATTGCTTGAAATTCAGGTATACCTAGATGGTGCCTTCTTCGTAATGTTTCATATTGCTTCTTATATATATATATATATATATATATATATATATATATAGCAGCACCTCCTCGTGCGGCGTTGTTTGGGTGAATTGAGTGATATGTATTGTAGTTTTTGAATTTGATGCATGACTGCTTGGTGAAGTGCGTCTCAGATATTAGAGAAATGTTCATTTTTCGGTTTGTAAAGTAATTTCCAGCTCGCTTCGATGTTTAAACAAGCCGTTTGCATTCCATAGCAATACCCTGTGGGACAGTGATATTATACTTTTATGGATACCTAGTACAACTTGTAGGTATAGTAAAACTTAGAAAAATGTTATAGGAGATATTTCCAATACACCCCCAAAATCTCATTTTATGGCCATAAAACCGTTTTTCAGTAGGTCGATGTGAACAATCACTCCTAACTGCGCCAATTTCCATCCGATTTCGAATTTGTTTTTTTAGTTCGAATGAACAAAAACAAACCTTTTTGACAGTGTGTTGACAATTTTTCTGAAATGACAACTGACGAGACTGTGGACGGAAGTATTTGGAATTTTTTTATTTTTTCTCTATTTTTTCAACTTTGACATAATTTTTACGATATTATACGTGATTGAAGATTTTTTTTAGTACACTACTGTTATAGAAAATTTAATTTTGCGTCGAATGAATTATATTTGAGTGTAATTGAATTAAAATTAATAGAGTTGTGTGAGTTTTAAGATTTTATTTTTTGACGTGATAACGTCTTATAATTCGATTTAACAGGCTGCACGCACGAAAAAATGTGTCGTTACCTTGCTCATATGTAGTTACCTTGCTCATTAGTGTTACCTTGCTCATTAGTGTTACCTTGCTCCTTAGTGTTACCTTGCTCATTAGTGTTACCTTGCTCATATGTAGTTACCTTGCTCATTAGTGTTACCTTGCTCTTTAGTGTTACCTTGCTCATTAGTGTTACCTTGCTCATATTAGTGTTACCTTGCTCATATGTAGTTACCTTGCTCATTGTCGTTACCTTGAATGAACTGCAAGCGAAAGCGCGGAAGGAACGACAAAGCAAACAAAGCAAACGAACGGCAACGTTCGACATCTTGCTCTCCCCTACTTAAGTGAGCGTATATATGTATGTATATGCGCATATGTACATATATAAATTCACGTATTTGTATTTGCATATGCCTTCTTATTGATTATTATTAATTTGATTCACTTGAAGAATTTAAAATAAAACCAAGTTTGTTAATAATACCTGTTGTTTTAATGTTATAATTATTAATTTTTTTATTATATATGAAGGAAAAAATGTATTTTAATATTTACCATATACCTTATAAGATATGTTGTCTATACTAATATTATAAAGAGGAAAACTTTGTTTGTTTGTAATGAATAGGCTCAAAACTACTGGACCGATTTTAAAAATTCTTTCACCATTCGAAAGCTACATCATCCACGAGTAACATGGATTATATTTTATTTTGGAAATAGGGCTCGAGATATAGGTCAAAACGTGGACCCGGGTAACCTTCGGATGTGTATGTACAATATGGGTATCAAATGGAAGCTGTTGGTGAATGCTTTAGTTCAGAGTATTTCCATCCGCTCCGTGACTAGGGTCTCGAGATAGAGACCAAAACGTGGACCCTAGAATGTGTTTGTACAATATGGATATCAAATGAAAGCTGTTGATAAGTGCTTTAATACGGGGTAATTTTCATACCTATTGATGACTAGGGTCTCGAAATATATGCCAAAACGTGGACCCGCCGTGTCTTTGCACCGAATTAAACCAAACTTACACACATTGTTAAGTAGGTATTGAAGATGATTTCCGTATAGTTTGAATACCTATTGGTAGATAGGGTCTCGAGTTATAGGTCAAAACGTGGACCCGGGTAACCTTCGGACGTGTATTTACAATATGGGTATCAAATGAAAGCTGTTGGTGAATGCTTTATGATATGTTATGTTATGTTATGTTATGTTATGTTATGTTATGTTATGTTATGTTATGTTATGTTATGTTATGTTATGTTATGTTATGTTATGTTATGTTATGTTATGTTATGTTGTGTTGTGTTGTGTTGTGTTGTGTTATGTTATGTTATGTTATGTTATGTTATGTTATGTTATGTTATGTTATGTTATGTTATGTTATGTTATGTTAAGTTATGTTATGTTATGTTGTGTTGTGTTGTGTTGTGTTGTGTTGTGTTGTGTTGTGTTGTGTTGTGTTGTGTTGTGTTGTGTTGTGTTGTGTTGTGTTGTGTTGTGTTGTGTTGTGTTGTGTTGTGTTGTGTTGTGTTGTGTTGTGTTGTGTTGTGTTGTGTTG
Organism: Anastrepha ludens; assembly: GCF_028408465.1. Classification (NCBI taxonomy): domain Eukaryota; kingdom Metazoa; phylum Arthropoda; class Insecta; order Diptera; family Tephritidae; genus Anastrepha; species Anastrepha ludens. The sequence goes on from NC_071502.1 coordinate 81,446,966, forward strand.
TGTTGTGTTGTGTTGTGTTGTGTTGTGTTGTGTTGTGTTGTGTTGTGTTGTGTTGTGTTGTGTTGTGTTGTGTTGTGTTGTGTTGTGTTGTGTTGTGTTGTGTTGTGTTGTGTTGTGTTGTGTTGTGTTGTGTTGTGTTGTGTTGTGTTGTGTTGTGTTGTGTTGTGTTGTGTTGTGTTGTGTTGTGTTGTGTTGTGTTGTGTTGTGTTGTGTTGTGTTATGTTATATTATATTATGTTATGTTAATGTTAACTCATTCTCTATATTCATACAAAATATCTATCAAACAAATAAAATTAAAATTTTCTTTTGAAAAATGCAACCATTCAATCAGTATTTTCTTATGACGTTATCACGTTAAACTATCGTCAGTAAACCGACTTTACAGACAACCTCTTTTTTTTACTAATTTTACTATATGTACACATAAGAGTACACTGTACTGCATACAACAGAACTGGTTAGAACTTACGAAAATATCTGACATATTATCACACATTTTTTTTCAATAGAAATATGAAAAAGCTCCTAAGTGTACCAAAGTTCACACTGCACATTGATTAACAAAAGAAGTTTGTTATTATAATTTAACCTTATTAAAACGAAATTTCTCCTATACCATTTTTTTTAGTTTTTCGATACCCACAAGTTGTGCTAGGTCTCCTTAAAAGTATATTTAATTTTTTTTTTTGTCACACAGTGTTATTTTTTAAAATTTAGTCTTTTTTATTCAGCTAGATGTGGAGTTTTTTCGAGTTGGTGCAATCTCTTTTCTAGTGCAGTCATATACTCGTTTTGTGTCGTTATTTTTTCCAATATTTGTTGCAGGATGTTAGCGTTTTTCAAGTGATTGTTTTCTTTCACTACCTGTGAGAATGTGGGTATTTTAAGTGATGTAGTATTGTTTTGTAAAAATGATTTGCAGGTAAGATTATTTGGACAGCTTTCTATAAGCTTTTTATTTATATTTTTGCCTTGAGTGTTATTTAATTTATTAATTTTTGAGCCAGCTCGTTGGTCACGTATCTTCTGCAGTTCTTTGGCAACAACGCATCCCCTGTAGCTCGCAGGATGCGCCTCGCCACAATTGCAGCATTTTGGTTGTTGTTGTTTAGACTTTGTGCATTCAATCGATTTATGCTTTCCTGCACATTTGACACACCTTGGTTGTTTGCCACAGTAGTTTTGCGTGTGTCCATACGCCTGGCATGATTTGCATTGCGGTATGAGTTTTGATTTCCTCACAGCTTCAATAGTGACAACAGAGTGTAAAATTGTTTTTATTTCATGTATTTTCCTGATGTTTTCACTGGAATCAAACGTAAGCAGAAACATATCTAAAGGTGCTCTAGTTTTCCATTTCAATTTATTGACTGCGCTGATGGCTTTAAGTCCTTGTTTTTGAAGATATGATATTATTTCTTCTGGATCACTCGTATGATGCAAGTTCTTTACCATCACCTTAATCGGCCGGGATTGCTTGTTTTCATGTGTATACCAAGATAGATTTTTACTGGTTAGCATTTTTGTGAGGCTTCTATAGTCATCAGGATCTGTTGCTTTGATTTTGTAAGTATTATTATTTAAGAGTTTAATAAGAAACTCTTTTTTCATTTCCTTTTTTGCAATATTAAAGACTTGTTGATAATCGCATTCTCCAGATATCATTATTGGAGGAGGTTGCGGGATTTTTTTCTCTTTTTGCTCAAAGGATGGGTTTGCAGTAACTTTTGAGTTAGAAGTTTGTATTTCAGGTGATTCTGCAGCCTTCTTTTTCTTACCTAGCCTTTTTTTTAGGATCCATTTCGATTCTCGAGCAAGTTCGTCTTTATCCGTTTCATATTGTAGGTTACCATCAATTTTTTTGGAAGTTGCATTATTCTTTTTAAGATTTCGATTTTCTGTTTCGAGTAAATCTAGTGCATTCTTTAATTCCATGCATAGTTTTTCCATATTTATTAACTGATTATCTTGTTGGCTTATTATATTTTTATAGTGGATTAAGTTATTTGCGATAATTTCATGGTTTGCCGCTAGTTGGCCACCTCCAGTTGGAGGTGTTCGTTGCATAATTTATGTAATTGCTGGAGTGCGCTGGAATATATGTAAACACTTATTGTGCTAGTAGCACAGCCTTTGGGTTCGAAATTTAGTCGGTATAGTAGATGCCTTTTGATTGAGTCGGTTATGCAGTCAACGATGACAGCTGTTCTTCCAACCCGCGAGATTATTTGTTTGTTTACGAGATTGCTTACACTATCGATAGCGGGGGTTTATTTGTTGTAATGTTTTTGTTTTTTTATTCTCTCTTCTATTCGCTCTTTGTTTTTGCGTTTAGTCCACCGTACAATAATATATGCATGTATATGCACAGCGAAACTAATAACGCAAAAATATATAAATATTTTGCTAATCACCAGTCCTGTTCATATGTACAAATGTATATATATCAATAATCACAGGCTCAATGTGGTGTCACCACGTCGCCATTAAAATGGTTAAAAGTCACTAACGATATTAGTACACTTGAAAACTGCGGAGCGAAATCAAAACGCGTCTGTTTCCTCCGATATGTCTTGTGAAGACCACAATTGCAATATGAAAACGCATTTGAATATCAATAGTTGGTCTGCCAATAGATCGCATTTACTAAATCATTAATTTTGCGCTTGAATATCAAGTAAAAAAATGTGAATGTTTGTCTTTACAGTGTGAATGTAAATTTTCCACCGATAACGAATTTCAAGACTGCATACACTGTGTTACACAATGTAGCAGGAAAGAAAAAAAAAAAAAAAAATGTTTTTGTCTATAATCAATTGCTCCTTATCAGCGATTGAACTGCGAAAGACCTGCATACTAATTGATTAGAGACGACTTAAAGCAACTCACTGCTAGGTTCGTCTCAGCATTCTGTTTTGTTCACTAAGCTTGAATAGAAAAGCGATTCTGTTTCGTAAATGCAAATATAACTTGAAAGTAACAAATTTTATTATTTAAAAAAAAAAATTGCGATGCAGTTTAAAGTTGCTCTAATTTGCTTGCTCGGTGTAGCAGCAGTTAATGCTTTCGGAGAATTCGATTGTGAAGAGTTTCCAGCAAGGAAGACAGATCCACTCGCACCAACTCCCACTGTACGCGTGTGCGGTGCTGGCGAATATGAAGATATACCTAAAATTCTGCGTTTATTACTGGGCATCGAAAAGCCAGGTAGGAGAGCTAATCGAATATAAAATTATTGAAATTCATCTAATGCTACTTCTTTTGTTAGCACGTCATTTATTGCCGCCTTTTGAAGAGCCCGCCGCCGGAGGAAAATTCTCAAATGGTATTGATGAAAACGCGCCATATTCAAATGAGCCTTATTGGCAATCTAAAAACCCAGTAACTTACGCTGAAGAGGAACAATTTGCACCAGCTGCGCCACGTCCTTATCCTTATGAAGTTATTAATCGAGCATTTCCAGCCGAGGACAATCAATTCGACTTTCAGTCGCTCGTCGCGCATAACAAACCACAACATCAACAAAAATTGGAATCCATCGTCAGTGATGTGTCAGCTGTAAAGCAATCAGTGAGTGACCTTGAATCCAATCTAAGCGCTATTGCCAAAAGTCTGCTGCAAGATCACAAAACCGAAAAAAGTGAAATGAATATAAATATTATTTTTAAGCTTGACCCAATTTTGGAGCAAATGCTAAAAGGCCTACTTCAGTTAGACGAAAAACCGGAAGTTGATATTAATAAGCCTACCGATCAGGAATTGCTTGAGACACTACACAGAATGGATATGAGATATGCCCCTTTTTTATAACTTTGAAAATTATAACATTCTAACTTTACTTATTTTTTATAACTTTTACAACTTTCCTCATAAATAGTTAAAAATTAAATTAGATTTGCTCAAGTATAAAAATTTAGTTTCCACCCTGTGATGCTTGCCTTTATAAACTCTATATTTCCTTACTCAATTTATAGTTCTTTTATTGATTCTTTCTATTAAATAATACATTTTGAAAATTTGATTGCTTCTGATCTGCTCAGTAAACAACTTTCTCGTTACCTCTTGACAAATCAACTTCCTTAGCAAGAAACTCTATGGCTAACTCCAGAAAATTTAAGTAAAAGTGGAGGAATGTTATTTATTGGTAGGAAAAATATTTAACTTTCGAAAGGCTGCGCTTATGAGCAAAAACCTGCTAAGTGGTTCTTTATCGGTATGTGGAGGGCGAGTATGACGTTAAATACATCCAGACATACCGCTTAAATCAGGTAAACATATATATATACATATATATAATTGACGCGTACACCCTTTTTGGGTGTTTGGCCGAGCTCCTCCTCCTATTTGTGGTGTGTGTGTTGATGTTGTTCCACAAACGGAGGGACCTACAGTTTCAAGACGGCAGATATTTTTTTTTTTTTTTTTTTTTTATTTCTTCCATAAAATATTACACCTGTCGTTAGACAATAAGTAATTTGATTTACAAAAAGATGGAATGAGAGTGATATTGAAGGGCCAATGCCCCCAAGCTCATTTAGAAGAAATATATACATATTATTTAAAAACAAGTGGTTAACAAACAATGACATATACGATTAGTTGACAATTGATTACATGGATTTTGCAAGATCTGTTTGTGTTTGACGGTTAAGCCGACTTTGGGTAGATTTTTCTTTATTTGGTAGTTTTCTCATCATAGGATTTGGGTGCGTTAATAATCTATTTATGTGTCTTCTGCTAGCGCTTTGTATTGTTTCATCAATCGAATCGATGTCAAGGTCGCGATGAATATCTGCGTTAGGTATGTACCAAGGTGCATTAGTTAAGGTCCTAAGTATTTTAGACTGGACTCGTTGAAGTATACGTAGATTACTTTTTGCAGCAGTGCCCCAAATCTCAATTCCATATTTCCAGATCGGAGCAATTATCGTTCGATAAATAAGTACTTTATTTTGCAATGATAGATTGGACTGAGGTCCAAGTAGCCAGTACAATTTCTTAAAACGATTTCTAATTTCATTTCGCTTTTTCTTTATATGCTCCTGCCAGTTTAATTTCGAGTCGATCGTAAGACCCAGGTATTTCGCTTTGGTGTCAATATGCACGTCAGAATTACCAACGCTAACTGGTTCAATGGTTGTCCTTCGGTTTGTGTAGTTTACTTGTATTGTTTTGTCATCGTTAATTTCGATGTTCCATTTTTTGAACAAGTTTAATGTCACATTTAATTCGTTTTGTAAATTTTGTTTTGCGACTTTTGTATCTTTATGAGATACCATGAGGACTGTGTCATCCGCAAATGTCCGCAAATCATGCTGTCTTCTGACTTCGGTTCCGGTAGATCAGCCGTGTAGAATAGATACAATGTTGGTACTAAGACACTGCCTTGGGGAATGCCTGTGTTCATAGGTTGAATGTCTGAACATGCTTCGTTATATTTAACTTACAATTTCCTGTCTTCGATGTAACTCTTAAGCATAAGGTAAAAGTCATTAGGTAGTTGTGCTTTTAATTTATGGAATAACCCAGGGTGCCACACTTTGTCAAAAGCTTTAGCTTCGTCGAAGTATATGGACATGCACACTAGACTGGCCGCAACTTTTTTTTTGTTGAAATCCATAAATTTTCGGGTCTTAAAACATGAGGTTAGGAGTAGTGAAAAACGGTGTAATTTTTTAACCCGATCCGATGATGCCTAACCGTGCCCATTTGATCCTAAAGTATGGACAATTTCAAAAAATTACAAAATTACAATTTTTTGAAATTGTGATTTTTTTTGTTTCCAATTTATATAATTTAATTTAATTTAATTTAATATGTATATACTTAATATATATATAATTTAACTTCATTTATATAATTTATTTTAATTTAATAAAATTTTAATTAAATAAATAGATTGTCTATTTAATGAGAGATGTTTTGGTGTAAAACGGATACAATTGCCTGTAGTGCTCAACAACTTGCAGTAAGTACTGTTTATCTTCTTCATTATAAGTAAGCGATCTGTTGTAGTCTGTGTTCAATTTCAATGCTCTCTCTGCAGCGTCATTAACTACAGACAAATGCTGACAAATTCGTTTTCCCGCTATATAGTCTTATTTTTCTTGCCATGTTGAAGGATCTGATTCCAAAAAACTTGTTTCAATTCCTAAGCGGGTAAAGAATGTTTTAGTTCTTGATGATTTCATCATCAAAATCATGTATATTCTTGCTGCCGTAAAGTGTTATTTCTGACATTGTTGCAACAACTCTCTTTGGAACAGCATCTTCCTTCTGGTTATCGCTAGTAATTGCTTCCACCATTTTTCGCTTAATATGTGAAGGAATTTGATCATCAAAAAAAGGAAAGGCCAACCGTCTCTTCCGACAAATACCATAAATGATTTTTAATTTTATGTAACAAGGCATTGGATACATTCTTATCGAAATATACAATCACATCTTGATTGAGCTTAAGGTCATTTTGTAGAGCAGCTATTGGATCCACACAACGAAACCAATATGGAACGTAGATACCGAGTTAAAGAAATACAAACGCTTCTTAGACTCTTTATCTCTGAAGTCGTTAACACGAATTGCTCGCGAAACAGAAACATTTTGTAGCAATATAGGCACTTCGACATAAACCTTGCGTGTGATGATGCACCAGGTGACCGTATTTGTGAAAAATTTGGTACGTCTCCCCCACCAAAGAGCAACGATAGTTGTAGTAATTCTTTATAATCGCCACGAGTATGGTGACTATTTAATGCAGTTAGACAAAATTTCTTAAATATTTCCACTTCAGCTATTGTAAAGACTTTCCGAACTTCATTTTCCGATATTCCACTTTTGAATGACTTAGAATTAATGTTTTTCCAGCTGTTAGAGAAACGATTGAATAAGGGAACTTCCGGTGCTGATGATTTGCCAAAATTTAGTTCGAACACTGCTTTGACTAACAACTCACTAACATGGTGACGACAGGGAAAGGAAAGTAGATTTCGGCCCAACCTTTTTTCAAGCAAGAACGTTGCTCCATTATTAACTCCCGTATTAGCAGCTGTTGTATCAAATGATACAATTTCCACTAAATCATCGAGCTTCCACTTGCACAAAAAATTATGTATTTCTGCAGCTATTGCATCTCCCGTTGAACTTTCAATTTTTGGTATCCCCAGCAGTTTTTCCATATTTTCTTCTGTGATAACGAGAGACAATCTATCTTTCTTTTCTGTGCCTAGGATTTCTGCAAGCAGCTTGCCATCCCAGTGAAGGACAAAAACGTCGGGAATCTACAAACAAGTAAAAAGAAATCTTATAAACATATTCAGTAAAACCATTACATTGAATCCATCAATAATCTCTTGAGCTTGTCTGCGACGATAATCTCTCCTCATCTCCTCCTAATGTTGTTCGATTAAGAATTATGTAAATCTTCCATTTTTATTGACGGCGTTCCATTAACATTTTGCATGGTATTTATGAAGGCAGCAACCGTTGCACTCACCAAATGCATGGCATCTCTTGTTGAGAGGTTACATTTGTCCATGCATGTAAGCATTCTATCATCAATAAAATAAATTTTTCCTCGATTTGCCTTTTTCGGTAGTAAATTAATGTTACTTCCGTCTGTATCTTTGCCCTCATTCATATATTTTGCTGCATTTTCTTCGCCAGCTGAAATATCCTTTTCAGCATCCTCGGTATCAGAGACTTCAAGAGCATAACACAACAGTTGATGAATTGTTTAGTGATCACCAAAGTGTTGATTATGAAACAAATTTTTATTTTTATTATTATAGTGAAATGTGAAAAATTATTTAAAAAGTACCTTTGCATAAAATTTAAAAATAATTATTTCACTTAGCAGCTGGCTCAACACACCGTTCATAAAACACAATAGAAATACTCAACTGACGGTGACATATTTTCCACGTATCACTAATCAGTTATGTGTGCTGAAAGCGCCTTTTGTCAGGTGGCTTTCGCGATATAAATTGGGCCATACCGCCACAAAGTAAACAAGATCATTAATTAAAATCGCATCACATCAATAAATATAAGATTCGAACAAAAAAATTGGAAATTAGTAAAAATTGTGATTTTTTCAAATTTTCCATACTTTGGGATCAAATGGGCACGGTTAGACATCATCGGATCGGGCTGAAAAAATATACCGTTCTTTATTGCATCTAACCTCATGTTTTACGACCCGAAAACTTTTGGATTTTCAATTTTTATTTTTCTCCATACAAGCTGCGGCCAGTCTAATGCACACTCTTTTTTTATTCAGGTCATTATTAATTTTGTGAACTACTCTATGAATCTGTTGGATTGTTGGATGGTTTTTCCTAAATCCGAATTGGTGTTGGGGTATCAGATTCATGCTTGTTATAATAGGATTTATCTGGATATTTTTATGAGGAGCTTTTTCATGGCAGAAATACACTCGGAGGTTTGCCATTGCCTGCCAGGGGCGACCGCCATTAGAAACAACTTTTTCTTCATTTTGGTGTTTCACCGAGATTCGAACCAACGTTCTCTATGTGAATTCCGAATGGTAGTCACGCACCAACCGATTCGGCTACGGCGGCCGCCAATCAGGCTAACATATAACGGTTTTTTGGAGAGAAAGGTGGACTTTCTGGCATTTTGGCAACATCCTTTCTTTCCGCAGCAGCATGACATCCCTCGTCGTATGAATTGTTTTTTTCATGCTCGCCAAAATTCGATTTATTCTTCGGCGTCGGTGCGTAGAGAACGAGAAATGTTGCTCCATTGCTCGTGCATGCCGGTTTGGTGGGCATTACTCTCTGAGAGCAGGAGTGAGAGTCGTGGCGAATCTTCTGGCTGTCTGTTGTGATTACAGCTTTTCGATGTTGAACATTCTTTGCATAGATAGATGTATGTTTTTTGCTGCACAGAATCGTGTGCGCAGTTTAGCTGCAACGAGGTAACCATCCGAGTCGATGTTGGGTCCTCGGATCGTACTTACATCTAAGACACTAGAAGCATGTCTTCTATCTATCGCAACACATTCGATCTGGTTTCGCGTTTTTCGATCAGGAGACAGCCAGATGTATCTTCTTATGCTCGAATCTGGTGCTGCAGACTGCCATATTTCGCGCACCGGCGAAGTCTATCAGCTTCTGTCCATTACCGGATGTTTCGATGTTCAGGCTGAGTTTTCCGACTGTGGGACCAAAAACCTTCTACTTCCCCACCCTGGCGTTGAAATCGCCAAGCATGATTTTTATAACGTGGCGGGGAACATACCACGCGTTCATAGAAGGAATCTTTGGTCCTATCGTCCTTCTCTTCCGTCGGGGTGTGAGCGAAAATGAGCGAGATTAAAAAATCGCGAAGTGAACGAAAATATTTGGTATTTATTTAACGAAGTCTCCCTTCCACTATAAGCCCAATTCCGAATTTGCGCTCCTTTACATGACAGCTGTAGTAGACGTCGCAACGTCCAGTGCTCTTATTACCATGTACCGTCCATGGCATCTCTTCAATAACAGTGATGCTAGTCTTTGCTCTTACAAGGACATGAACTAGCCGAGCAGAGGAACCTTTCCCATTAAGGGGCCAGACATTCCATTGTATGTCCTCAAATCATGGCACGGACCACATTTAAAGCGGTAATCAGTATAGGCCGGTTTTATGAAGCTGTTTTGTTGAACAAATAAGTATCGACATATACCATACGAGTGTGTGCAACACTAGGAGCCAAATATAAAGACACAATTGTAAAAGTACAATAAGCGCATTTAAGTTTTTCCGCCCATTAAAGTTTAGCATAATAAAGTCATAAGAATGAAGAGGCTCAAAAATTGATTATGCAGTGTTGCGCATTTTCTCCACAGAAAAAAAATTTCCTGCGTTCGTTATACGGTGAAAATTCAAAACATTTCAGAGAAAAAAAAATTGTCAAAAACCAATGCGAGTTTGAGTCTCTCAAAACTTACACTTAGCGTAAAATTGAATGGGCTATAAAACTACATAAACAAAAGTTTTCCAAAAATTCTGAACAGCAAATGTAAAAGTTTGATGGAAATTGGATTAAAGCTTAAAAATTCTGCACAAAATTTTAAACTTAGATACGTATATGTGGTTTTTGTTATAGAATCATGCATATTTTTACAAACAAATTTTTAGGAATGGAAAATTATATCCATAATTTATTAATCGTGTCTTCTCAGATTTCTTACTGCTTCAAAATTTCGAAACTCCAGGAGAGCGATTTGTATTTGATTCGTAATTTTTTCTTCTTAACTTTGGGGCGTACACGTCTGTCAGGTATTTGGACGAGCTCCTCCTCCTAATTGTGGCGTGCGTTTTGATGTTGTTCTACAAATTGAGCGACCTACAGTTTTTAAGCCGAAATGATTTTTTATGAAGTTAAACTTGTAAGTTCTTGCACTTTTTTGTAAATATTTTTCTTAATTTGGGCGAAGACTGTAAAAATTTCAGAAATTCGGCTGCTGGAAAGTTAAAAAAAGAAACTATTGTATAAAATTATTAAGAGTATTCACATCCATTTCGTTGCTTTTGCGTCTTGTGAGCAAATACATTTTGCTGGAACGGCCTTACGGTCTTATTGTACTTATGTTACTTTGGTCATCTTCTTTCGAACCAGCTGGTTTATAACAATTTCCTTGTATACAAGTAAAATTTAAAACAAATTTAAACTTTATTTTCCATTCTGTCTACACCTATAATTTGCTAGTAAGATTTTTTATTTCCTCTTTTATTAAAGGTATTTTAAAATTCCGATGAATTTCAGCTTTCGTCACGTACCACCGAGCATTTATCAGGGTACGTATGGTCTTGGAGTGGAAAGGCTATAGAATTTCTAAGTCCCAATTTGATACTGTGCGCCGCAGTTGGATTCCATAAGTCCAGACGAGTCTGAGCACAGATTTGTAAAGAATAAGCTTGTTGTCCATTGAGCGGGGGGATTTACGGTTTAACAGCCAATTCATGATCCAAAATATTGGGTAGTCGAAAAAGTCTTTTCGTATTTTGTCGATAGATCTCCTTGGAGTCATCTATCTCCAGTGCTACCAATCACATTATGTCATATCATATGGTGTTAGAAAGGTGACATTTTAAGCTTCATTTAACCAAAAAAAATTAAATTCGGAGAAGTTGAAGAAAGGAAGAAATTTTTGTATAAAAAAGGGAAAAATGTCACGCAAGCCAACAATGAAATTTTTGAAGTTTACGGAGACGATGCTTTATCAGTTCGTGTAGCACAATAATGGTTCGCTCGCTTCCGTTCTGGAAATTTCGATGTGAAAGATGCACCTCGCTCCGGTCGACCTATCATTGAAAAAGTCGATGAAATTATGGAAAAGATTGCCCAGGACCGTCACATAAGCTGCCATGACATCACCAAGGCCCTAAACATTCATCATCAAATGGTTTTGAACCATTTAAAAAAGGCTGGTTACAAAAAGAAGTTCGATGTTTGGGTACCACATGAATCGTCTGTGAAAAATTTAAATGAAATCGAACCATTTCTGAAGCGAGTGGTAACAGCAGACGAAAAGTGGATCAAATAAGACAATAATGTGCGAAAAAAATCATGGTGCATGAGTGGTGAAGCTCAACAAATGGTCGCAAAGCCAGGATTGACGCCTCGAAAGGTTATACTGTGTGTTCGGTGGGATTGGAAGGGAATCATCCACTATGTGCTGCTCCAGCCTGCTCGAACGATTGATTCTACACTTTACTGTCAACAACTGATGAGATTGAAGCAAGCAATCGAAAAAAACGGCCAGAACTGATCAGCAGAAAGGGCGTCGTCTTCCATCAGGACAACGCTAGGCCACACACATCTTTGATGACTCGGCAAAAACTGGGAGAGCTTGGCTGGGAAGTTTTGATACATCCATCATATAGCCCTGACCTTGCACCATCGGACTACCACAAAAGTTTTACACTGATGGAATAATGTCTCTAGAAGAAAAATAGCAAAAGGTGGTCGACCAAAATGGTACATATTTGGTTTAATAGTTCATTATAAATATAAAAAAAATGAGTTGAAGTTTGATTAGAAATACGAAAAGACTTGTTCGACTACCCAATATTAATCCTAGGGCTTTCCATTTGGAAAGATATGCGTTTTACATGTAATTCGTTTATCCAAACTAATTAGGTTTATGGGCCGGCGCTTCTCATTGTGGTAAAGGTTACATGTGAAGATTTACATATTTTCGTTCACTTTCAAGCGCCAGCTCTGGACCCATTTAGAGATTTTATTTATGTCGATTTGGAGCTTAGAAGAGGCTTCTGTGGGATCTGCTGCTATCGTCATAATAGAAGTGACATTAGCAAAAATACCGCCAAAAGTATAGGATTGGACCTAATATGCAGGCTTGTGCGGCAACGGCTTCCATTTGTTGGAAATTGGAGAATTCATTTTCATAATTTACATAGAACAGACGTTGGCTTAGATACGATTCAAGGAGCAAATAGCATTTAGTGCTAATTTGTTTTTATTTTAAGGAGCAGACCTATGTGTCACACTAGGTCGACGGCTTGTAATCTGTCCGGAATTCTGCTGAACAGATTTGGTTGTGGCCGAGCGCGGTTCGTATTTTTTCGACGAGTCTATGGACCTGCTCAATGAAACCGGATCAATGTTGCGTGGTTATTTGTTTCTTTCGATAACAACCATTAAACATTTAAGGAAAACTTTTGACAAAACTAGTAAAAGACTGATAGAGCGATAAGATTTCACTTCATCACCTGGTTTTCCCAGTTTAAGCATCATTTTAATTTCTGCCACTTTTGACTGAGCTGGAAAGATAATTTTGGTGAAACAGCATTGAACAAATGAGTAATGTAATTATTGGGTTCAGGAGTAGTTTTTCGAAAAATTCGGCCGTGATGCGATCATATCGTGGTGTCTTTTGATCTTTTTGTTTTTTTTTTTTGGGTAGTGCTAACTATTTCGCTTTTGGTGAGCCACTTCATCGGCAGCTCCATTTGGTGGGGTTCGTTTAGAAAGGCAGTGACAGTCGTATCAAAATAAGGATCAGCTTCAGTATCGTGTGGAGTATAAATATTTTTTAGGTGCTCAGCAAAAAGCTCTACTTTTTCCAATGAGGATTTCGCCCAAGAGGAGCCAAAAGAGCCAGAAACAAAAAGGTAAAAAGCGGTGCTGCATTTACGTGCTTCAATTTCGACATTCTTAACCAAATAATCAAAAATCGGATTGTGCTCTTCATCCAGCTATTTTTGGGGCTTCTGCCGCCTGCATAATAACTTACTTACTTTTTTACCTTCACTTTTTGATACTTTTAACTTAAACATCGTACCTGACCATCAATTGTTTGTCAAAGAGATGATTGTTATTTTACCAACCACCGATCAAATTGCAAGCTTGCCACAGCGGCGCTTTTTTACTTGATATTTAACCAAAACCAAAATAATACCAAGTATTGAAGCAACGACGTCGATGCTTACACCCTTTGTTGGGTGTTTGGCCGAATTCCCGCTATTATTTGGGGTGTGCGCCCTGATGTTGCTCCTCAATGGGCCCCTATCATTAATATCTGAAATACCACTGAATGCCACTGTCGCGACTTTTCTGAAGCCATTTATTTTACTATTCTCGTTACCAGCGAAACCAAGAGCAATTTTTCTATAGCCAGCGACGGTTAACGTGCCAACTGAATATGCCGGGCTAATTAAAATTTCACAAAGTAAAGTAAAAGATAATGAGTTTTCTTTCATTCGATTTGAGAAGCATACATACATACATACACTTGAAACCCTCGAACACTTTTGAGCGATTTTCGTTAGAGTTTCATTTTGGCATTGGTTTGTTAAAACAATCAAGTAAAATGGAATTTGACATCATTGCAAACCATTTAACGCCAATGAAAACAGTGTCGCAGCTACTCGTGATGAGACGCGTGTAGCGGTAAAAAAATTGCCACGAGATTGTTGGATTCCGTGACAATAGCCATACTAAAGTAATTGACCTTCCAAGGCCAAAAAGTCCAAACCTCAATGAAAAATTCAGCACAAGCGGATAGTACAAGGCCAATGCGGGCTTAAAGTTGACAAGGCGCGGGCTAAGATTAGCTACGGATGTGTGTGGTGGTGAACTGCAAGCAACTAAAATAAACAAGTCGTATTCAGATGAAAGAGCCAAAAAGGCTTTTGTGACAATTGCTTCGCAACACAACCACGGTATGTTGACATAATTCTTATGGTATTTGCATCATCAAACCAAGAAATGAAGCTGAAGAAATTTTCAATGACTGCCTCCATCTCGAAGTAATTTTTCGCTCTTAATTATGTACTAGATATCTTGTGCTCTCTCCTCTTGGCTATTTTTGATTTAGAGTTTGCCAAAGTGTTGATATTTCATTTTGCTTAGTTTTGTTCTATTTAAACTTAGTCTTCAAATGTTAGAGGTCATGAAGTGGAAATAGCGAAAAATAAGAAAAAAAAAAAAACGCAAAAGTGTTAGTCACAAAAACAGAAATGGAAACATTTTGAAATGTCATTAAAACAATCTTAATTTAAGTTTCAATTCTCTACTGAATCCGCACGGCGGTTTGTGGCGTTGAATTGTTCGAACTCGAAGCCGCAAAGATATTACAGGTACAGTATTCTGCAAAAGTGTAAGGCCACTAGCTTTGAAGAAAAAAATATTAAATCTTCTTCTTCTTTATTAGAGAATTAAATCCTTTTCATCAACAATTTTATACAAGAATTACAATTTGTTTGGCTGTAAATATTGTAGAAAATAAGTACAAATAAGTAAATAAATATCAATTATCGATAGAGCTGGATGTTTCACACATATTCCAGTGATTGGGAGGGCGCACACTGAGGATTTAGCGGAAGAAAGTCAAATTTGCAACATACCACCTACGCAATGTTTAATAGTATTTCTAAATTCCAGAATAGAACCAACAATAAAATCAAAAAGGATTACTAAACTCCGACTTACACTTTTTTTTATAGATATGTCAAAAGTATATTTTTTTTATAGTATTGAACTCACTAAGAAAAAACTTCAAAGCCCAAGGTGGTTTTTATTCCTTTTGCTTGAGCCGACTTCCAATTTTTTATTTTTCCTTTAGGGTACTATATTTTTATATATTTTAGCCGGAAGAACAAAGGCTGTGAAGCATTTGATTATCTATTTATAATTAATTTTACGAAAAAAAAAAAAATCATATTCCTTCATATTCTTGGATCTGCAAGTTGAGCCACATTTACCTACGGTCAGAAACTAGTATCAAGGTGTTGCTTAATAGCGTCTCTTTCAGTTTTAATCAATTGCAGGTGCCACCAGGCGCCACTGATTATTTTTTGGCAATGATAATAACTAAACGCTTTCTAGTGTGTGCATAATGATAACGAAACACTTTTAATTTTGTTTTGACATTTTGGGGGTAATTCAGAATTATGAACTTACAGTGAGTCAATAAAGTATTTTTGGAGCAGATTTTTTGGGATCAGCTTCGATGGCATTCAAAATATATCTCTCTTCCCGTTCGGAAATTTTTTTTGGACGACCAGAACGTGGTTTCTTTTGCACATTTCCATTGCTGTTGTGAAAGTTAATAATATTTTGTACGCTAGAATGTGTTTTTCCAACAATTCTTCCAATTTCACGCAATGATTTTTTTTCCAAATACAATTTGATGATCAGTTTTCTTATTTCCATCGATATTTCTTTACCTTTTCCCATTTCGTCCACTTTGAACTAGCGCCTGTATACAAATGTATCAATAATAAAATGCTTCAAACGCATTTCTACACTTGTTTGCTAAAACCCAAACAAATTTAAATCCGTTATTTTTACAACAACGCAACAATACATATTTGCGTGTTGTACTTAAACTTTTTTTGCGTAATTTTAGCGCTCATTGAGGGTTATTTTACGTATGCATCTAAAATGTATAACGGGAACAACAAAAAAAACCGGTTTTCATGACAACGATGTACTCTTTTAATGATACAAAGATATTGCATGAAGTTTTTTTAGCATAATTCTTAGTGTTTGTAAGAAATAACAAGGTGTACTTAAACTTTATTAATTAAAAGATTTGTTGTTATTCTTGAAGCCATAACCATACGTGAGCCAGTGAACCCAACAAAATTTGGAGATTTTTGTATGGAGACAGCAAAAAAGTGTGTTACTTTGTATGAGTGGTACAATATGCCAACTACTCTCCATAAAATTCTCATGCACGGTAAGGATATAATGGAAAAGTGTATTTTCCCTGTGGGTGTATTGTCTGAAGAGGCTCAGGAATGTCGAAACAAAGACTACAAAAAGTATAGACTCAGACACTCCAGAAAATGCAGCAAAATTGCCACGAATCAAGACATCATGCACCGAATGATGGTGACATCAGACCCGTTGATATCACATTTGACACCTTCTTTCAATAAGAAAAAGCACAGTGATTTAAGCAAGGAAGTAATTGCGCTTTTACAAGAATAAAATTTGCAAAAAAATATGTTTTATATGAATATGTAATGTGTATAATTTGTGTATGTATGACATCATTAAAAATAAATATTTGTTCATTATTTATTCACTTGTCGGCAGTCCATATAAAAATTTTCATATTTTTACAAATAACGCAGTAGTATATATTTCTATTTGGAAAAAACATTGATTTTCAACATTTTTTTTTAAACAGTTTTTAAACATTGTTTTGAATCATGTTCTTTCCATATATTTTTAAAAATAAAATTTATGAATTTTAAAAAACATTGTGTTTAAAAAAATAGTTTTTAAACATGTTTTTTTCATACACAAATATATACAACTTCGTTAGTAGTAAAAATGTAAATATTTTTTTGGATGTATACTTTTTTCCGCATCTCTGTACAAAAATCCCCAGTGTGGGGCGTCCGAATGGTCTCGTAGCCCTCTGTTTTCTCGTCATTGCAGATTTGGCCAACCTATTGTCAAGCATGCGTAATATGTGATTTTTCCACTCCCGCCTTCGTCTCCGGTTCCACCTGACAACGTTTTGCATGTTACATATCCCTCTTAACTCTGCGAGTATGTCCTGCGATTGATCGCAATGCTCCCATCTCAACCTTGGTCATTGCTTGTTATGTTGCACTTACATCTACTCGGGTTTCAACTGCTTAGGTGAGTACTGGTCGAATGCATGTTTTGTAAATTCGGACTTTACCTTTTAAGCTTAGATGCTTATTCGCCATATTACACCGCTCACGCAACCAGAAATTCGTGCTGCTTTATTCATGTGGTTGTTTACTTCGGCCGTTAATAATTTTGATGATGTAATTATGGTACCCTTGTAGCAGAACTCCATAACCTGCTCGATACTCTTTCCATACACTGCTAGCCTACACCTGAGCGGTTGCTTAGATATTATCATGCTCTTCCTCTTGGCTACCGATATCTGCTTGTTAAGTGCAGAAGCAGCTTTCTCGAAGGCATACAACATTCCCTGTAGATCACCTTACTTGTCCGACATCCCTGCAAATCTCCGCTTGCTCGTGTAGATTTTTTAGAAGATATTATCTCGTCCATAATCAGATTGAATAGTATAGGACTTAAGCTGCCGCCTTTTTCTTATCCCTGTTGCCACCGATATTGGGGTTGATATTTCATTATTAGTCTTGACTGGAGTGGTGTTTTCGGTGTTGATATTTCTACTTACTGCTCGGTCATTGTTGTCAATATTACGTTTTTCGAGAATTATATTAAATCTAATATACCAAAAATCTTAAGTTAGTTCAGTATTTTTTTAAATGATTATTTAGCACTGAATAATGTAACTATGGAAATCTATAATCAGTGACTTATTTTCGTTACACCCTACATTCCTATAAAAACCCTTAGTAATCCTGTGAATATGAGATTGCCTCTGAGAAAAGGTGCTTAATGACTAAAATCCTATCTTGAGTCTTTGCGAGTACTTGTGAAGTGGAACCCATTTCTTTAAGTAAATTAAAAAAAAAAAATTTTCTTCTGATGCATTTTTTTATGGAATTAGTGGCTCGTTTACTTTATAACTTTCGTATGGCGACATTTAGTGACTAAGTTTTACACCTCTTATTTTTTCTACAGCTAACAATGTTATACGCAGAAACTCAATTGTCTGGTATAAGGCAGCACTGAGAGAAATAAAAACTTACGAATTTAAGTTTAAAGAATCATTTAGTTCATAGTATATTTTTTTAAATTTTATTTACATACATACATTTTCAAAAAAATAGCTGTTTTCTATTATGGATCGCAAATCTTAAGTATGATAGCAACGCTCAAATAAACTGAAGTGGCCTTAGACTTTTGGGCAAGGCTGTATATATTTTTGTGTGATGTATTTTATTTTGCTTCAATTCGACTTTACTTATTAAGATTAAGATTTTTAATTAAGTCTTCAATAAAAGTTCTGAAATGAAAAATTACACCATTGACGACTATGAAGAAGTTTTATTTGGAATCGTTGAGTTAGGAAGGTTCATTTATGTAATCAAAGCCAATAACTGAGAAAAATAATTGCGGAATAGTTCTTTAGAAGTATGTATGTATGTGTGCACTGTCATTTCAATTACATTATAAATTTAGTCAGCTCCATTGGGCACAAAAGGCCCATAAGAAATCCATCCATCAGCTCGAACGTAAATTCTAAGAGATGTTCTTACGAGATAGGGTTCCGTTATATTTAGAGATGGTCGTGGAACTTCTAGAAATTGATGAAGCAGGACGTCAAGCTAGTTTGTATATATTCTTTCCACAGTTCAATTGCCTCATTCGTCTATCAATTGCCTATATCTCCTATATATTTCACATATTTATTTTTCTTGCCTTTTGAAAGATTAGATAAGGAATTTTTCGTGCCTCCTATCAGAAAATGCTATAAATTTTGCGATTGGGCTCTAATGTCAGTTCTGTTTTGACATTTTGCTGCCAGGCGTGGCAGACCCCGGAGTAGCCGTTCTGCAGAGAAAATTGCTGCTGTAGCCGAGGATGTCATGGAAGCGCCGTCGACATCGACCAGACGACGTGCCACGCAAATGGGTATCAGTCGACGATCTTTACAACGAATTTTGGTACAAGATTTGAAGATGTTTCCGTACAAAGTCCAGACGGTGCATGAGCTGTTAGCTGCTGACCGCCAATCGCGTCTAACATACGCTCAAGCCATCCTTAATCACCACCAAGAGGAAGATGATTTTTCATCAAAAATAATCATGAGTGATGAGGCCCATTTCCATCTTAGCGGGTACGTAAATAAGCAAAATTTACGCTTTTGGGGCACTGAAAATCCGCGTGTAACCCACGAAGAGCCATTACACCCGCTCAAAGTCACTGTATGCGGGCCAAACGGATACTGTGAATGGTGAGTGCTACAGAGCAATGATCAACGAGTTCTTTTTGCCGAAACTTGATGAATTGGGATTGGAAAACATGTGGTTCCAACAGGACGGTGCAACGGCACACACTGCACGTACAACAACCGATATGCTGAAGGATGCATTTCCCGGGCGCCTAGTCTCCCGTTTTGGCGGTTTGCACTGGCCAGCAAGATCGCCTGATTCTTCTTAATTGTAGGGCTTTTTGAAGTCGCGGGTTTATGTCAACAAGCCTCAGACTCTTGCAGCTCTTAAAGACAATATCCGTCAAGAATGTGAGGAAAGTGGCTGCCCTGTGTCCCCGATAACCTCACGAATTCCATCTTTGAGGTCTTAAATCGACCTTGGGCTATTGGCGTATACCTTCTCTTTCATGTGGCCCCAAAGCAAAAAGTCACAAGGTGTTCAATCACAAGATCTCAGTGGCCAATTGTGATCACCTCTTCGAGAGATAATACGGTCCGGAAACTTTTCCCGTAAAAGATGAATGGCTTCGTTGCTTGTGTGGCACGTAGCGCCGTCTTGTTGAAAATAAACGTTGTCCAGATCAATACCATCCAATTCCGGCCATGAAAAATCGTTAATCATCTCTCGATAGCGCAATCCTATTCAAAATAACACCTGTTATTGGAAAACCCTTTAGATAGGCAGTGTATCAATTTTGCTAATGCCCGTTGGTGGCAACTACCTTTTTGCCAAATAAGCAGGTAAACTTGGCCAGAATGGAACCATGGTGGCACCAAATCGCTACTGAATCTTAGGAGACAGAATATGCGAAACACGATAGGAGTACTAACAAGACATTGACTAATTGGGAGACATGCAAATAGACTGTGGGTACCACATAATGACTTTTGTCGAAGCTGCCAAGATATTGTAGAAGAGGAAACCGTCGAACTCTTCCTGTGTACATGTATTGCTCTATACAAAAAAATGCTTTGCGCACTCGGATACGCCTTTCTTTACAGCATTGAAGAGATCGCACAAATTATCATTATAAATTCCTACAGTTCCAGTGTGAAACATAGGGCCACAACGAAGTTCTTCCATAATGTTCTGTTTTGCGCCAATCTCTTAACTTCATTCCAGCGTAGCTGCGTCGCACGAGTTTCTGACTCCAGCAGTCATCTCCAAGTATTCACTGGCCTTCCCCGTCTGCGACATCCTTGGGCTTTCCAGTCAATGGCGGCCCTTGTTAAGCAATCATTTCCTCTGTGTAGAAGATGGCCAATCAAGCCCCATTTTCTCTTTCGGATCAATAATAGTGTTGGCTTCTGCTGGATTCTGGTCCATAAGTCAACATTCGAAGTATTATTTAGCCAGAATATTTTGTGAAATTGTGAGAAGTAATGAGCTTGAGTCAGCTGACGTCGCATTCTGCGTATCAGGACTTTACATTGGAGTTAAAAATTTGCAATTTTGGGCGCCGTTAAATGTGTAATGTGTTCCAAATTGCTTGCAGAGAGTCAAATGGCTCCACAGCTTTTTTTATTCGGCTTTTGATATCATCGCTCGATCCTGCAGAGACCAATATAACGCTGCCTAAATAGCAGAAAGGTTGAACATCTTCGAGATCGATAGAAATAGGGTTTCTGATGTTAACAAAACTCATTAAATCCACAGGCCGGTTCAGATAAGACTTAGAAGTGCAAAGGACGAGCTCCAGTGATATTACAATGGGACTATTCAGGTCTAAGTTTGTCGGATGACAACCGTCAACCTAACCTAATCTAACCCAGATGCACAGAGTGCTGAAAATACGCCTCGCTCCGAAATTCCACTTTATTATATAAAGTACCGTTATTCCGCAAAATTATAAATATAATATAATTTTGGCGTTCTGGTAGTGTACATTGTTTGGTCGAGCTTCCCTTCCAATTTGTGGTGAGCGTCTTGCTGTTGTCACACAAGTGGCATCCACTCTATTTTGAAACGCAATAAATTTCGTAACTGCCACTTATCAAATGTAAAAAATGAAAAAAAATGTAGCATCTTAAAATAGGGTGATCATTTTTGCGCCACCTTGTATAAATATTATATAACATAAATAAAAGACGCACAAACATATCTATGCACATCCATATCCAATCACACAAAAGCAGTACTGGCAATGAAAATACTCTATGCGGAAAATTTGTGCACGCACGTCATCACAACAGCGCTAATCGAATGCAAAATATTTACATATGAATATTTGCACCACCAGCACTGAACCCTCGCTGCAATCGCACACACTTCACAGAGATGAAGTAGAATTTATTAAATTTCAATGAAGCGCAATCATATTCGCCAATCTTGCAGAGCTGAGCTTTCCTCACTTTGGTGCTCTTTTCTGCTCTTTTCTGCTTTTACGAGCGACGAGAATCGCTACATACAAATTTTATAACAGTAAAAAAATCTTTTTTCACAAACGACCAACGCCGCACAACGAACAAAACGAATTCATTGGGCTGAGAGTAATCGTCGGGAGAGAGGTCGCGTTGATGACCGTCAAATGCCCATTCAATGCAACTAAAGTACAAGAGCTCCATTCGGAGGCTTTCAAATAATTTTTATTCCACAATTTTCGGTTGCCAACAATAAAATCATTAAATTGCAAATGCCTTCAATGACTTATTCCATAGCTCGCCTGTGCGTCGTGAATGAATGAATCAGTGTGTCTGGATATTCGACTGTGGGCATGCACATGTACAGATATATTATATTATATATTTGTGTGTGTGTGTGTGTTTGTAGGTATGTATAGTACATTAGAGTGAGTCCGAGTGGGCACGCGTGTGTGTTTCGATTAAGCAACAATAACTTTGAAGAATTTCGATATTTTACATTAAATGGCAATTTGAGTTTTCTGCTTCCTTTTTGTTTGCTTTGGTGATCCATTGCATGCCTGCAATTAACAATTTTGTAAAGTTTTTGCCCATTTAATACAATTTGATACTTTAGTTAAATATTCCAGCAAAAAGTTCGCATTACTTGTCAGTGTTGTAAAAAATTGTTGTCAAGTGAAGATAAAATGTTCTACAGCAGAAAAGTAAAATGCAGAAACTGCAAAAAAAAAACAACAATTTTTTTTCACTTCTAATATCTTTTTGGAAGACTTTAGTTAAAAAAATATGTACATTTCATTACAAAAAAAAGTACAAATTCAGCTGAATTTTCATACTTTTACATGGGCTTAACGAAGAAAACACGTTTTTTTCAATATTAGCTTTATTCATCAATGTAATTTCCATCAAGAACATCATTCAGCGCCGCTTTAACATTTCAGTGCCACTTTCGTAGAATGATTTACCTTTTGCCTCAAAATAGGCCTCAGTTACAGCGCTAACCTCTTCATTCGAGCGAAATTTCTTACCGGCGAGCATTTTTTTGATTCTGCAAACAGACATAAGAAGTTGGGAGCCAAATCAGGCGAATACGGTGGATGTGAGAGCAACTCGAAGCTCAATTCATGTGGAGTTGCAATTGTTTTGATTAACTTATGCGTTATCTTGATGAAACAAAGCAGTGAGCAAACGCGTCACCCACTTCGAACGGAACTTTCTCATAGTCAAATCCTCATACGCCAACATGTTTTTTTTTTATATCTTTTCGATATCAGCTAACTCACGCAACTCCAGTTTTCGATCATTCAGAACGCTTTTGTGGATGGTTTTGATGTTTTTTGTTGTTACCGCTTCATTTGGTACGTGTCTCTACGACCACGTTTGAAGTCAACAAACCATCGTTTTATTGTTGTTTCTGATGACTTTTCAAGCTATTGCTTCGCTTGAACGGTATTTTTTCCCATCAAGAAGCAGTGCAAAAGGAAATTACGACATTCTTTTTGATCCATTTTTTTGAAAATAACAAAAGTGGCGTCAATATTAGGAAAATAAATCACGAACTAATGAATAGAATATCATGAAATTTGAACTGAAACTGTAAAACAGGTGAATGCAATAAAACTAGTGCCATCTATGTGTTAGGCCCAGAACTTTTCAGTCCAAAGATGGTTCAAGTTTGTCCAGCTCGAATTCGAGTTACCTTCTCCAGGTATGACTTCCTCTGCATTGCGGGTTCCACGGCTCATCGGACAATTTTATTGTGTAGTTTGCTTAATGTTTGTGGGATTGTATTTTTGGGTCGTTCAAAGTAAAAGTCCCTTTTAACAGCTTAACACTAGTACAACTTTTTATTCATTAAAACTCAATCTCGTTCGATCGGTTCCGTGTTTTAAGTGTGTCTGTTCATTTTCCTAACGTAAAAGTCAGAGCCCTTTTCATTTGGTCAGTGAAGTACACATTAATGCAAGTAGTTAAGGGTGCAGATATGGATTTATATTACAGTCTAAAAGTTATGCCCACTTCTGGTAGTCCTTCGTTCGTCTTGTTAGGGTTGCTGCGCTGGGATGCATTTTATCCTACATGTTTGTCCAATCCGTGGCACGCAGATGGATCCAAAACGTTCGAGCGGATAGAAGGAAGAATAGAGGGGCATAGACCACACAAAACTTTAGCACTGAGCACTGATACCACAATTTTTCAAGTGGAGCTCTTCGTCATAATGAGAACAGAAGAAATCGTATCTAAAAGAGGGTTCGGAAAAGTAAAAATTAAAATACTTTCAGACAGTCAATCAGTCCTCAAAGCCTTTAACAGATTTATGTTCAATTCAAAAGTCTCTATAGAGTGTAACAACGACTCAACAAACTGTCGACTCTCAATTAGATTTCCCTGATTTGGGTACCAGGACATGAGAGACACGAAGGAAACGAAAAGCCAGGGGGGCGGAAGGGGGGCGGAAGGGCTATTTATTAGACCAATACCATTTTTCGGCTTTAACAAAATCAATCTAAAATTGGGAACCAAAAAATGGACCCAAATGAAAACCAAGGAATACTGGAATAGCACAGACGGGCTTAATCACTTCAAAAGGTTACTGAACTTCAATACGCACGTAGCAAAATCTGCGCTAACCCTAGACAAAAAGTGCTTCAGATTACTATGTGGATACACTCTGCCTGCAACAATAGGATTCAATACAATAGGACTATCTAGCACTAGTTTATGCAGGTACTACTGGAAGAGTAGTTCATGGAACACTTAATCATGACTCATTAAGTCACAGGAGACAAAGAATTTTGGGCTCGTACCCACTGGAAGATGAAGAGGTACAAATGCTCCTTCCTACGGAGCTTGTTCGACTCCTCGCAGTACTAAACAATTAAAATTAAGTACTTGGGGGCGCACAATAGGTCAATCTATGCATAAAGGCCTTAGACCATTACCATTACCATGTCCAATCCAATTCCATTTACGGTTTAGTATACCAATGCTGATTGAAGATTGTCCCGCCACAAATTGTGGTCCGCTGTTGCTTTAGGCCAGAAGTTTTTGGAAATTTGGCGGGGACATTTCTGGACAGATTTTCGATATGTCTTTTGGCGTGCTTTCTAGGAAATTTCGTGTGCCACAAAATGATGAGCGAAGTCCACACTAAGTCAAGGGCACCAAAACTTGTGTTCCTTTCGCAATTCGGTGTTGTCAAAAAAAAAAAAAAAAACTGTGTAACCGAATCGTCTGAAATTTTAATCTGTTGTTCAGAACATCAATGTTTCGATTTTTAGAGTGTCAAATTCAAAACCGCGTCATTTTGTAAATTGCTTTTCTAGTAGCGGGACATAGCGGACATAGTCATACTGATTAATAGCTTTTTGGTTTTTGGGTTTCAAATAAATAGAAGAGCCAAAATGGACAACACCGTCTAGGTCCAAGTTTTCGGGAGGGTCAACTTCAGCGCCATTTTTAAAACTATTAACCCTTTCGACCCCAACGCTGCCTGTGAGCAACTTCGGCAGTTTAACAGCTTACTGAAAGCGTTACTTTTGTTTTGTTGTTTGTTTGTCTATTTATTATTTCAAAAGAGTTTTTAAAGTGAGTGATTAACTTTTATAATAATGAAAGGTTTTTAGCAAGGATTTAACTTTACGAAACTGAATTTAAATTTGATTAGTTAAAAATATGAACCAGGTGAGTAATATTCGAAGTTGCAATGTTGCTTGTGGGCAACCTAGAGCCATTGTGATAATAAATATATTTGTACTTAGTTATGAGACCGAAAGAGAAAGGATTATCAGATGACGATATTGAGCAGTTTGTTAATTTTGATTGGTATGCCGCTTCTGATGACGAAAGTGATGACGAGATGGACGGCATTTATGCAGTGCTAGAGAAGAATTTGGAAGGGATCGTGCAAAGACGGGAAACTATAGAGATTGACCTTCTCGACGATATGATTGCAGAGGAATGTGAGCCGAAATCTAGTGAGGCTGATAATTGCTTTGAAAAAGTTGATCCCAAGACACTAAAGTGGAGAAAAAGGCCATTTGTACCTTCGGAGACCAGTTGAGAAAAAAATACTTTGAAGGTCGACGATGTTGTAACGCCAGTAGAATATTTCTGCACTTTTTTTAATAGCCAAGTTTTTGATTTGATCACACAACAAACAGATTTTGTTGAGCTCAAATGCACTGTTGAAGATATTAAACGCTATATTGGTATTTTGTTGTACATGGGTGTTTTAAAATTGCCTCAACTCAAAATGGCATGGTCAAAAGATTTAAATCTGACCGTTATAACAGATTCAATGCTGCGCGGAAAGTTTGAAAAAATAAAACAATGTTTACATTTCAACGATAACACTAAACAATCCGAAAAAGGCGATTTGAACTATAACAAGTTGTACAAAATGCGTCCTTTACTAGACAGTCTCAAAGAAAATTTTGGAAAGCTACCCCAGGAAGAACATCAAATCGTTGATGAACAAATCATTGCGTTCAAAGGTATACATTCATAAATGTCAATGAACATTTTAGTTTAAATTTTTGTTACAGGTCGATCGGCATTTAAACAATACAACCCTACTAAGCCTCATAAATAGGGTCTAAAAATGTTTAAGCGTGCTGGAACCTCCGGATTAGTGTACGACTTTACGTTGTATGTTGGTGAAGGTACCTGTCCTGCTTATGGATTGGGGTTATCTTCGGATATAGTTTTATATTTGGCAAAAAGTCTTCCTAAAGACAAGCATATTAAGCTTTATTTTTCGATAATTGGTTTACGTCAGTAAGCCTTCTGATTTCGACGAAAGAAATGGGCATATTTGCCATAGGAACTGTATGTAAAAAACGCATAAGCAATTGCCAGCTACTTTCAGATACTGAGTTAAAAAAGCGTGGAAGGGGATTTTTCGATATGAAATGTGAAATCAACAATAATATTGTACGCGTCAAGTGGTTTGACAATAAGCCAGTTCAACTTATATCCTCGTGTGAAAGCATTGAACCTGTTGCTATATGCAACCGTTGGAATCCAAAGGAAAAAGCTTATATTGATGTTGCAAGACCTGTGATTGTTGATTCTTACAATAAGGCTATGTGAGGAGTAGATTTGGCTGACATGCTCATGGAGCTCTACAAGGTCAACCACTGTTCAAAGAAGTGATACATAAGAATCTTCTATTGACGGCTCGGGACATCCGTTACAAACGCATGGCTATTGTATAGAAATCATTTAATCTTGACAATCCCGAAGCAAAATCATATTCCTCTAATAAGATTTCAACTAGAAATTGCTCATGAGTTGCTTACTGCCACTACTTCGCTTGGAAAAAGGAAAGGCCGACCATCGAATGTTGAAAGAGCTAGCTCGATAGTATCTCCGGGCTCCCCATCAAGCAGCGTGTCTTCCCAACAGTCGAACAAGTACATGTTCCAACCGAATCCTTCAGTCTCACAGCGTTACGATATAGTAAAATGAATATTGGGTAGTCTTTTGTGAAAAGGGACGTTGCAGATTGTGCAAGACCGGAACCCCAATGCCCAAATACCTTAAATGCAAAGTCCATCTTTGCTGTAATAACAATAAAAACAGTTTTTTGTCTTAACATACCTAATTTTTCAAAATAAATAAAAATAATTAAAAGTTGTTCGAAAAAAAAATGTGTTTATTTTGTATACCACCATTGCCCAAAGTTGCTCACAAACAACTTTCGGCAGCGCTCAAACTGTGAGGCGTGACGACGCAAAATTTTGGGCAATTGCTTCTTAAACAAATATAAAAGGATTAAAATAAAAGTAAAAAAAATTCGTTCCACAGGAAAAAAGTTGGGGTCGAAAGGGTTAAAATATAAAAAAAAAAATTTTCGTTTTTGTATGTAAAAGAAGTTAAATAAAAAGCCTAAATAACTTAAATATCATTTATCAATTCTTTATTGTAAACAAAAATCCTGAAAAACCCCTATATTTACGAGCTCTAGACCACCATGACCCCTTAACTCTTTTTAACAAAAATAAAACTCTCAATGTTTTTATAAAAATAAAATATATGTTTGTCTCTCAAAACGCGTATAAAAAATATGTGTTCGAATTTAAATGGAGCTAGCGTTTTTTAGCGTAAGAATCCCATTTACCTCACTGAATTTTAGATTTGTAGACTCCTAATCCGATCATATATATATAAATGGTGCTTACATCCTCTGTTAGATACTTGCTGGAACTCCTCCTCCAATTTGTTGCGTACGTCTTCAAGTTGTGAGTTCAATATAATGTAGTATAATATCGAACACTGAAGCGCTGAATATCGATTTGAAGGATAATCACCCTGTAGATGCTTCCACAGCACCAGTGCGTCGGCGCCAACACCACACGCAAAGGCTAATTGTCTCCACTCTGCTATTCTAGCATAAGACTTTTGCCGATAACGGGTTATGCTACTGATAGCGCGCTACAAGCTCTGCCAAAGACCAACGTAATTAAGTACCGAATCTCAGATTTCCTTGCGTCGATCTGCTAGACTCTCAGTACTCCCCTCCCGAAGCTATGGATACAGGCCACTATAATTTTGCTAACCGTTAAACTGTGAAAGTGCGGAGGCGCACAGGGTGGTACGATAATCCTTAGTAGCTAATCATCGATTTGTTGTTGGAATTTTCTAATAATGTTTCAAAATACCGGACACATACACAGACACACAGATATAGCCTTTGCAATACGTTTTGCGGTGTTTATGTAATTACGAAATGAATGAGTTTTCCTTAGTGTCATTACGCAATTTTCATTTTCATTTTCATTACTCGCAGGAACAATAAAAACACAAAACACCGACATACAAGCAACAAAAGCAAAAGTTTCATTTTAACTAAGCAGTGCCATGGAAATTCGCCCACTATAATTCCACCCTGCCAGTCAGAGATTTTTGTGGGGAACAATTGCAGGACTCGGTTGAATGGAGCACTGGGGAAGCAGGAGGCGTCAGTTTACTGTCATTGCCACCAACTTTCCATAAAGTGCAATTTTTATGTTCATTTTGCTTTGCGCTGGGGATCACTTTGCTGTGGAGCCGATGAAACCAACAAAAAACGGCCGGTTGCTGGTCCATCGAGCCATCGAAAGGACTTGTAGCAAGCCTTTATTTGTTCTTTTTGAAAAATGTTTACATACGTGCATATGTACATACCTACATATATATCAGGGACGTACACAATGGGGGATTTTCAAACTTAATGGAACTCAAAATACTAACGAAATGTTCTAATTTAATGATTGTAGAGGAAAACAGTTGTATAAAGAATTTTTAAATAAGTGCGCCTGCACTTTGACAGTGACTAGCGGCTCTCTTATTTAGTCATTTACCTGCAAAATTTGAAAGAAATACTTCTCTGGTCTTAACATTTAACCGTAAAAGCCTACACGAGTCCAAAACCTAAGTCAGTGGTCTACTCGCGGAAACGTTCTGTACACCGCGTCCAATTATAATTAATCCACAATAATCCCATTGAGTGCCTATTAAAAACATTTGGCAGCATCAGTTTAACTGTGTTTTATTTAAAGGCAAAGTTTTAATAAAGTCTGCTATCTGATATTGAAAGACTAAATCATGAATAATCGAATCATTTGAATGACATAACAGAAAAGCCTCAACCCATTTTTTGTGATCAGACGGGTCCTTGAGTTTTCGAGAAAGGTTTTCTGCTGCATTTTTTTGGAGTCCATTCAAACTTTTCTACTGTTGTCCTATAAGTTTGCAAAAACAGCTATTTTAACTATAATTTTAATAATTTTTGTTAATTACTTCCTCTCAAGGCGTTGAGCATTTTCTCCTATAGCAAAGGCACGACATTTTTTATGCGGAGAAAATGCGAAATATGGTTCGACAAAAAAGTTATCAAAAATTAAAGAAATGTTGTGCTATTCGAAACTTATACTTTGTTATCCTAAAATTCAATGAACTATAAAACTGAAATTAAAAAAAAATCTCAAAAATTCTCAAATATTAACGCGCATATAGACCTTTTGACGTTGTTACAAATTTGATAAAAGCTCTCAATATCCGAGATTAACAAAAAGGGTCTTGGACTCTCTCTCGATGAAAATGGTTCAAATACCCGCCGACAAATAATTATAAATTTCTTTATCTCACTGATCCAAGTCTTTGAATGGAAAATTTTGAACCTTGTGGCCTTATTAGAAAATTTTTATATTAAACGAAAAGCATCGAAGATTCGATAGTTCAACGAAGGTTCCGATACGCTTATAATTTGGAAAAAATGAAGCGTATATTTCCATTACCTCTAACCAGTCGGCTGTTTAAGTACAAAATACACTAATTCTCAATGCCAATTATTTTTTACTGACTCCAATGTGGATCTTCATGATTTTCGATTGGTCTGCAGGCGTCGATCGGCGAAATGTGGAGCAGTGAGAAAAAATATGTGCCAATCGCAAAAGAATGAGTCTGCAAAATAATCAAAATATACAGTTTTACCGAGAAAGCGTCCTGGATACTTAACCCTCCGTTGGGCACTCAGGTCTAGGCATTCTTTTCTGGTCATATTGGCTTTTTCGACTTTGGACCTGAGTTTAACATAACTTTTATAAATGATCCTCAAACAGGACGAAAAAGAGCCAAGTCCGAGTGCCCAACCGGAGGTTTAGAAAATGGTGTCCAACGGAGCGTTAAGGACATTATTAAAAAGGTCAATTCTCGATTAATTCCTTTTGCTTTATTGCTTTGATAGCGATGACTACGAAAATAGTTTAAAAACCAATATACTCGATTTAATGAAAGATATGCCCCTCGCCTCCAGAGGGTTTCCCGAGCGCAAACAAACTTCCCCCTGACCTTTTTCGATTTTGTAAGTTATGTCAAGTTCTAAAGAGGTAACGTTTGGAATCGCAGTTTCGTTAAGTTGGAATAACAGCTGGCTCTCTTCCCTTACATTATTCTTAGAAGACTGTAACCATTGTGTTTGTTGGTTAAAAATGTCTTGAAAGCAAGTAGATCAAACTTCCTACCAAAAATTACTTTTTTTATATTATAATTTCATTTCATAAGTTTTACTGCAAAAACCCTCAACTAGCATAGATTATAAAGCCGAGAGGAACAAAAAAATTACGTATGTGTCTACTGAGCTCGAGCTACTGAGCGGGGTCCAAGCTTTTTGCGCAGAATTTAGATTACTTGTCCTGAGTAGCGATATATTCGAACAGTTATAGAGGGTAGCTTACTTAGCGTTTTGAATTTGAACTGACGGTTTTTTGGCTCAGGCAGTTAAAGCTTTCAGTAGTAGGTTCGAGTTTCACGAGAAATGACTGTCAAAATCTGTACAAATTGCATTACCGTGAAAGATGGGTGAAATTTCTTATGTAACTCACGGCAAAGTAGTACTCAGTTCATGGCGTGAAAGCTTCGGCAAACATGCCAGTAATATAATATTTTAATAGATAAATTGTTTCATACAAATTCAAAATACCGACACTATTTAAAATTGAGCGAAAAGTGACAGTTCGTTTGCGAGTGAAGTGCCTGAGTTCGAATACTCTGACGACGTACATTTTTAAGCGAAGCGTTTTCGCAAAGACTGTAAGAAAATCTTCTTTATATTTGTTTGTGCCAATATGTATACTCGTATATGTGTGTTAATTTGTTTAAAAACACAAAATTTGCCAATTGCTTCTTGGGAGATGCCCATAAATTTGACGCTCCTTCTCATGTGACAATCAATGTTTCCAGCAATATTTCAGGGCAAACCAAATGCATGTTACTGGCGAAATTTCACGGTTGTGAAGTTAGTACTAGCCTTAAGCCGAACGGCCTGTTATTGAGCTCACTTTCTCAATTATTTTCACCATGTCTTGAGACAGCATCCGTGATGGGCCAGAAATTTAGCTCTTGATTAGACGTTTTCAAACTGGGTCCATTTTCGCTTCAACAAAGAGTATCAAATATTAAAATCGAATATCGAGAATCGAAATATCGCAGACAATACACATCAAGTGAAAGCGATGTCACTGTGACGTCCAATTGATCATTTTTACATTGCGAGACATGAGTTGCAGAAATGAGCTACTGATTCCTGTAGAACCCCTCAGAATCTTCCTTCTTTCATACGTCCTGGCTGTACTTGTGTACATCCTATATACACAAAGTTGTGTGCATTCTAACATGAATATGTGTGTATGTGCGATATTTGTATGCCTCCACTTGTGGCTGTCAGTTTGGCAAAGCGAAATATGACGCCTTCGATCCCGATGGCAACACTTGCGTTGGTCCTGACGATGACGATGATGTTGCTGATAATGGTTGCTCGTCGATGCCAATGGGGATTTATTATGTGGCAAAATGCACTTTGTGTTGCCGCAGCTTGTGTGTGGCTGCCACAGTTCATTACGTAGTTGACGACGTCAATGTACACTACATACGAGCCTACGTACATGAAAATATGTAGATTTGTAATTTTAATCGCTGCTGGTATATCTGAATATCTATTCAAGAGGTGGTTTTTCATACGTACAGAACTTTCGTTGGGCCCATACGTCTGAACAGCTGGTCCACTAAACACTTCCTGAGATATTACTCTTCAGCATACTCTGGCAAATTAGTAGCTTACAGCCGAGCAGTGTTTAAAATTTGCTAAGCTTGGCGTTGAGTAAATAATTTTCACTACGCGCTCTTCCCGTGGTTGACGGCTTAACCAAGTTTTGTTTGCGATTTCAGCGATTCGTAAGCTGCCGTCTCATTTTTCAAATGTAGAGTTCGAAATTGTTTGCACCATTGGCTTTTCCTTTTTCAAAACTGTTTTAGCCAACCGTTGTGGTTAATGGTGAACAAGATTCGCGACCTTTTTGTTGGCTACGGCAATACCAACATTCAAGAGCTCCAAAAGGTTCCAATTGCCTTCAGTATCGATTTATTAGAACGAACTTTTGCTGACAGAATAACCTCAAGAAATCAGCCTTGGTCTTGTGCTTAGATTTCCTTGGACTTTTTTTGTGGGGCTACGTCAGGTCACTGATCAATATCGATGCGATGGATTGTCTGGATAGACCATCTGCGCCTAAAACTATTTATAAGCACAAAGTCCATTTTCTTGTCTGACTACTCAAATTTATCTGCTCTTTAAGTTCATTATCAATTCCTCAATAGGTAGGTAGGTGAAATGGTTGAAGTACCAGTCCGGCACTCCCCAAGTAGCACTGAAGCACCAGTTTGATATCGTTTTGAGACCTCCGACGGGAGATATCTACAGTTAACCAGACCTATTGATGTAGGTTAGAAGGTTGATGGAATTTAAGTTGGAGTATTTCCCAGGCTAACGATGAAAAGAGCATCCAGTGACTTTAATCGTCTAGCTGTCAAACCCGGAAATTTACAGAAAAAATGCTCAAAAACCTCCTTCTCTGAAAGGTTGGCAATGTGCCTTAATTGGTAAGCCCAGCTTTTCCGCGTTTATGCCAATCGTCTCATGACTGGTTAACACTTCAACGAGTTTGGAAATTGGAAGGAGTGGAGTGTCCAGAACTTTCTGCATCCTGCGTCTATTGTACTGGAACCAGAGGGTTTTCGACATAGCCCGCGAAGAAATGGATCATCAACTGTTCTGAGTTTTTCTGAGAAAAACGTTGTGCACTTTCCCTGCAACAACAGTTAGAGGATGCCGATAACCGTATAGGAGACCTCTGACGCCAATGCAAATGAGGTCATCAGCCATTTAATTTTTCTCTATGTTGCTATGGTCTAGAACTCAGCACAGAGAAATATTACTTGCACATCCAAGGGATTTCATCTCCTCCTTACAAGAATTGACCAGTTTCGATCTGTACCATGGCGCCGTCAGTGCTTTGATCGCAGTTTGATTATAG
Organism: Anastrepha ludens; assembly: GCF_028408465.1. Classification (NCBI taxonomy): domain Eukaryota; kingdom Metazoa; phylum Arthropoda; class Insecta; order Diptera; family Tephritidae; genus Anastrepha; species Anastrepha ludens. Next base: position 81,480,516 of record NC_071502.1, read on the forward strand.
GATAAAATGTTAATACCTTCCTCGCTCCCACCTTCCAAAAGCATTCTGCATTCCTGTAAGATCGGAAAGACTTCCGCCTGAAAAACACTAGAAGCATTCGGCAGTTTTAAAGAAATAGATAAATCGCCAAATTTAGAGAAAATCCTGCTCCGATTCGCGGTTCCATCTTGGAACCGTCAGTGAATACCGAGGTACCAGCATCGGTACAAATTTTTCTCCTCGTTCAAATTTATTCATTTTTGAAAATTTTGGTATGGAGTTTTTTAATGTGAAATATCTTGAAGAAGTATCTAATATTAACATTATTTTACTTGGCTGGTCTCCAACACCGTCACACAGATGCTACAATCTTTCGTCAACAAATGCCTCCGCATCATCTGTAGAATATTCTGGCCGAACACCATCAGCAACGACGCGCTGTGGAGATCAACG